>NC_142444.1:128725000-133725000 GCF_059453495.1 Arachis ipaensis
AACAAAGAAGGCTACATTCACTGCAGGTTGCAATCTATATTGTTGAAGTGGGGAAAAAAGGATGTTTGTGGCAATTCTATCATCAGAAGTACACTTTTTTATTCTTGTATTGTAGAGGTTGGAATTTAGGGTAACACCAATCTTTTAATGAGTGGTTTAGTGATTATTAAGAATGTACAGTTGATCAGGCTTTTATGCACAATAAGTAAGATAGTTATAGGCTGCAGTTTTTCAAGAATCAAGACTAGCCAATTGCTGATTTTAGATCAATTCCTCGGAATCTAGGAGGATATAATAGGAATGAGAAGCTATATCATTTAGCTAAGGAGTATGGCTTAATATTAATAACTTTCCCACTTGCTATAAAGATGACATCAAGCACTGGGTTCCTGACATTAAGGACCTCCATGCTTATGATAAATTCTTAGAACGGGTGTTTGTTCTTCAAGAAATGGGACCTGGGTGGACATGATTGTGCTGCGAGCATATTATTTTGCAAGGGCTTGGAGGCAGCATATTATGTTTTAGGAATGTTATTTAGTTTCTTTTTCATTATCTTAAGGACAAGGAGATTCTTTAGGGGGAGTATTGTTACATACCAAGTTTATTAGACATTAGTGACCTAATTGTGATTGAGTGAATATAGCCTAAGGTGAATTTTGTAACTAACTTGCCTAGAGAGAGAGAGAGAGGGAGGATTAGACATTAGGAGAGAATCAGGTCTCTCAAATACCTGATGCTTTGTCGCTCAGTCCTTTTACTACATAATACAAGCTAATATTAAAAAATTAGATGATATCTCACTAATATCACTACATCTCCCTTATCTGTCTACTATTGCTTCATTCTTCTACTTAATCTAGATGTCAGGTTCTTACACAGCACTTGAGATTTCGCACTTATTTTTTGCCGATGATAACATTTTTTTTATTAAAGCCACTGACCAAAATATTGTAGCTATAAAAGAGCTACTTAGTTCCTATCAATCAACTTTAGGCCAGCGAATTAACTTGAATAAGTCAAAAATTTTTTTTGCCAAAATGTAACTCCTACTAAACAAACTCTTATCCAAAATCGGTTAAATATTAATGCAGTAAAACATCACACTAAATACCTAGGAATTCCTACTTTAGTTGGAAAGTCCAAATAGGATTTTTGAATTTGTTGAAGACAAAGTTTAGAAGAAGTTGAAAGGTTGGAAAGATGGAACTTTATCGAAGGTTAGTAAAGAGGTTTTGATAAAAATTGGTAGCACAAGCACTTCCATCCTACATTATGGGTTGTTTCCAATTACCAAAATCTTATACAACCATTTGAAAAATCTGATTAGCATGTTTTACTTGGGGAGTCCTAATGGAGAGCGAAAAATACATTGGGTGCCCTGGAGCAAAATGAGTAAAGCTAAGGAGAATGGTGGACTGAGATTAGTGAAGTAGCCTGAATCATTGTAGTGCGAACTTTGAAGGCGAAGTACTACCGACAAATATAGTTTAATAGGTCTGACATTGGGTACAATCCTAGTTATAGAGGAGCATATGGGGAGCGAAGTGGGTGTTGGACCTAAGAGGATTATGGTAGATTGGAACAGGGACAACTACAAGAATCTGGGGTGCCTTATTGCTTCCTAACCAAAATAATTTCAAATTATGGAGTCCCATAAACACTTTACACTAGCACGCCACGATAGATACCCTAATTGATTCAGTCACTTGAACATGGAAACGACAACTGATCCAAAATACATTCTTACCATTTAAAGCAATACAAATTCTAGCTCTACCAATTGATATTCGGAGTCAACCAGATAAATTTTATTGAAAACATACAATGAATGGAGAGTACCAATTCAAGAGTGTGTACCATATAATTAGGCCACAGTGCAATCAAGAAGCCCAAACTTGCAAAGGTGTATGTCAAGAGACAGCATTCTAGAAGATGTTTTGAAAGCTTAGAGCATCTCCACACATTTCAATTTTTCATGGAGATTGCTCTACCATTCACTGCTCACTAAGGTCAATCTGAACAAGAGAGGGGTCAATTGCATCACATTGTGTCCTAGGTGTTAGAAAAGCGAAGAATCTAAAAAACACTTGTTTAGGGATTATACTTTGACTAGAACCTTCTGGTTTTGTTCTTTGTTCACATTATGCACAAAAGCAGCAACCACAATAATACTAGACCAATAAATTTTATTCAATTTGCAACAAATTCATAAAGAAAGAAGAGCATTGTTCTTAATTGGTCTCCATAGCATTTGGTTTCAAGGTGAACGTCGACGCCACATTTAGACAAGGGAGCAAATTTGGAGTTGGCACCATCATTAGGGATCACGACAGTATCGTTGCGGCAGCGACAATTCTGCAGATCCCGGTGCACAACGCGAAAACTTGTGCTTGTATTTTGGGGTTTGATTTTACTCTACACAGTAGTTTTTGTAATATAGTAGTGGAGAGTGGAGACAACTAGTATCATTGTTGCTAATGCAATACGGGCCACACACACTCAAAAAGACATGTTTGGACTTTTAATTTCTAATTGTAATGTTATTTTACAATGTTTTACATCTTACCACAGTTTTTATGTCAAGAGAAATGCTAATATGGTGGCACATACTCTAGTTTATTTAGCTCTCACAAGACAAAATACTATGTGGCTAGAAGAAACACCATCAGATATTAGTAATCAGGTTGCTTATGGATATTTTGGATATCCCACTTTAAAAATATACAACTATTTTTCTCAAAAAAAAAAGTTTTTTTATTATGAAAACTTATTTGAAAATACTTTTTTTTTTTTTTAATTATGAAATGGCGTGTTATATATGGTACGGTGCCCATAAATAATATATGCTCCAACTTTATAAAAGAGTATACCCAATTTCTCAATACTCATATTTAGATAATAGACTATGTTACGTATACACCAAAATCAACTATCAAACTTAGTCATTAGTATAAAATATATGTTAAAATGTAAATATATATTAAAAATAAATTAAATCACACATGTATTTATATATAAATACATTGATGACTGATTTTAATGACTGATTTTAGTGTACAAATAATATTTTTATTAGATAATTTAGACAAAAAATTTATTAGCACAATAGAATTGCCTTTATTAAATTTTGTACAAGAGGGAACAAAATATGGAGGGAAAAGAAATAATTAAATAAATTAAAAAACAATGCTATATGACCAACAAAATTTAATATTTTTTACTAACACTCTAAACAATAGATACTAAATTTTAAATTCTAATAGTATAAAAATAAAGTATTGACTAATTTGATAAAAATATTAAGCTTTCTAATGTTTCTCTAAATTAAAATGAAAAATTGCTAGCTATCATCGAAAACAAAATAATAATGATAATAAAAAATGAAAGCAAATTTTAGGACGATGAAGTTTTTGCATACATAAAATAAAAAGAAACACTTAATCTTATTTTAAAAATTAACAATAAAATATATTATATATGATAATCATCTCAACCATCCATTACAAAAAAATCTTTCTCTCTTTATTATTTCCCTCTCTACTATAACATGCACCAAAAATGAATAGCTAGCTAACTTCCTGACAAACACGACTCCACTTGCATCAACACAACTTGTAGCAAATTCCATCCTTTGTCCCCCCTTTAATATGGGATTAGAAGATAACGAAATAAAAATTTGATACTAATTTATAAAATTTTATTGTGCAATATTAATTAGGTGTAATATAAATGTACATGCTAAGTAAAATTAAGCACATGGCTGAAAAATATATATTTTACCAATATCAAATTGATTGAGTAATAAATAAGTTAATCTCCTTTCCACCAATATCTTATTTCAGGTTCTTAGATTGGCTAAATTTTTTTGAGGTAATACTCATTTTGGTCATTCAACTTAGATGTAAGTCACAATTTAGTCTTTAAAGTTTTAATTGCCTTTATTTAGTCCTCAAACTTTGTGAACATAACTCATATTAGTCCTTGAAATAATTTTCAACGTATAAACGTTAACGGAATACTGTCGTGAACAGCTGGATGTCACACTAAATCTTGTAAAATGATGTCGTTTAAGTTTTGGTACTCAAATAACCTAAAAATAACATCGTAAATGGTGTTTATTAAAATTTTACCTAACAAAATAAATGATATAATACCGTTTTTTAGCTATTTAAATGCCAAAACCAAAACTACATCATTTTACAAGTTTTAACGTGACATCTGTTAGTCTATAACAGTACTCCATTAACGTTTTTATACTAAAAATCATCTCAGAGACTAATACGAGGCACGTTTATAAACTTTGGGGACTAAATAGAGGTAATTGAAACTTCAGGGACTAAATTGAGACTCGCGTGTAAGTTCAGGGACCAAATTAAGTATTAACTCAATTTTTTTTATATAGAAGAAGACGGTGTGTAATTCTTCATCATAAATAACTGATGTATTTTTTATATGTATTTAACTTTTTTTAATTTTAAGTAACAAATCGAATTCTCAGATTTGAAGAAATAGAAAAATTTAAAAGTCAAATTTCATAATGCATAAATCGGAGGTCCAATTTAAATATTTAAAATTTTTTTAATATTAAAATATAAATCTGAGAGTTGAATTTGTATATTTAAAAAGTTTTAAAATAAAAAATTCAAATCTAACCCTTAAATTTTGGGTATTTAAAAAAAAAAAATTAAAAGTCGCAAATTTGACCCTCTTCACATAGAAAAAAAAAAACATAAATTGTCCATATTATTTAAAAACAACGTTGAAAGCTCAATAACAAAAATAAAAAGCGTCTTAGATTTCTTTCTTTTTTTTTTTTTATAAATAAAATTGTTGCAGTCCGTTGATTGACTTGATTCAGATAAAGTGATTTTAGGTCGAAATGGTTCCCTTTAAAAGAAGACTATTATTATTCTTTATATTGGTCCATGCATCTATCATATTCATCAAATCTATGCACGAAATCAAGGAGGGTCCAGCTGCTTTTTCTCTAGTTTTACATAAATTGGACAACTAATAGAAAAGACATATAGAAAGGTACCTTATTAGGTTTTAGAGATAGGGACGACACATCAAAACATAGAATTATATTCTCTAGTTCATTATTAATTTGTTATGCATGTTGAAAAGATCAGAATATAACGGTGACGCAGCACCCAAACTCTTGTATATTAATTAACAATTTAACATATCATGTAAGAGGAAGCAACATCTAGTTAGTTTATTTTCCCCTTCAATTCTTCGCAGAATTATCAGATCTGATCGATATCACAATAACATAACTCATATTTTCATACGATGATTGCTGATTTATATAACCATATTAGTATATTACCCTATTAATTAAATTAAATATTCAAACTAGGCTAAGTGAAATTTATAGGCTATGAATTATGTTTTGAATGTTCTTTGTAGATTTTTTTTGTGCGAAATACTTGCACAATTGCTATGCATTATTATTCACACAGAACTCTTGAATAATAAATAAGTGGTTAGATTAAACACTTTTATTAATACAATAATAAGATAATAGTGTTAGTGCGAATTGAATTTTGGCCAAACTAAGCTATTCGATTTGGTGTACCCAAAAAAATTAATTAAAATGACATTGGTCTTATGGCGGTTTTATATAATTATCATAATTTTTATTAATTTTGGCAGTGATAATCTGTCAGAATAATTATATTTTTATTGGTGATTTTTATTGATTGTGACGGGTTAAAACTATTGTTATTGTTTAAATTAAAAAAAAACACGTTTAACGTTGAGGTGGTGTGTTGCGTATTAGAATAATCACTAATCAGTATTGACACATGTAAGAGAACGAGAGAGGGATGTGAATATAACGAACCCTAATTTTTTTTATTTTATTTGTAAGACTCCTAATTTTTAAAAATTAAATAATAAATTAATTACGATTTGTTATATTTATTTAAGATTATATTTTCAAGAAATTTTATATTGATTGAGCAATTTTAGTATTCAAATTTTAAGTTTTAACAATTGAAAAAAAAAAGAATTTTATATTATTTGATTTAAATAATTGAGATTTTAAAATTTAATACTTTAAATTTTATGAATAAAAAAAATTAATTATGTTATCTTATATTTTAAATTAGAGTACTTGATTGAAAGCTAATTAGTAAATTGATAAATAATAGTATTTTTAAAGCAATTTTAAGGATTAAATTAGGTTTTAAATTAATACCCTATTCTGTAATTTTATTGAAATTACCCTATCCTAATTAACGCAAAAATTCCCAAATTAAAACCCTAACCTTAACCCTAATTTCATTTTTAACATGCACCCATTCTTCTCTTTAGCCGCCACTCCCCTCCCCCCATACAGCACACAACACACAAAAACACAACACACAGCGCAGCAAGAAGGGAAGGGAGAAGAGAGAACCGCCGTCGTCGCGTCCTGCCACTATCGCCGCCACCAAGCCGCCGAACTGAGCTGAGGAGGAGAGAAACTGAAACTAGCGTTGAGGGAAAGAGTGACGTACACGAGGGAGAGGAGGCGCCGGTGTTGCTGCATCACCGTCGATGAAGCTTCTATCGCTATCGCCGAGCTCCACGCCACCCCTGAGCTGCTGCTACCGCTGTCATTGTCACCATCGACCTGAACCGTGCGAGGGAGGGAGCTACAGCGGCGGAAAACGCGATGGAGGAGAGGACGTGATCTAAGGACATGCGCACGAGGGGAAGAGGATGCCGCCAGCTCTATTGTGCCTGGTCGCTGCTGAGCTCATCGTCGGATACTGCTGCTCCCTCATTGCTACTGTCGTTGCTGTCGAAGTTGCGCTGTTCATCGCTGGTTGCGCCGCCGCTGTGCTTCACTGTTGCCATCGCATAAGGAGTCAGAGGAGAGGGAGCTCGTGAGGGAGTCACTATCGCAGAGCTGTTCGCCATTCTTTGTTGCGTCGCCGGGAACGTGGCTGTGATCGCCTGAAGTCACTACGAGAGTCGCTGTTACTCCGATCTTTGGTTCTTCTCTATGGACAGTGAGTTTTCTTTCCCCGAAACCCTTACTGCTGTTATTTTTGTTATAAGTTATTGAGAATTTCGCAACATTGATGTCTTAGGGTTGATTTTTCGACGTTGCATGTAGCGATAAGAGTTGTTGCAGTTGTTGCGGAAGCAGTATGGAGCTATGATTGCGGCTGCCGCTGCTGCAGGCCGGTAGAAAGGGGTTTTGACACGTTTGGTTTTGTAAGTTTCGAAAGTTGAGGTAGGAGCATTTTCTTTTACTCATTTTACTTTCAAGAATTGTTACAAGTCGATATTAATATGAAAAATATATTTTTATGATTACGTGAGTCTTATGGATTTAAGTGAGTTGTTCTGGATGATTGAAGTTGTTTGTCTAGTTAATTTGTTGACTATTTGCGAAGGCTGGGTATTCTGTTTTATTGGTTTACTTGGTTGATTTGGTTTGTTTGATTTATCGGAAATGATTTTTGAGAATTGAAAATGGTTTGAGATATTGGAATTGGTCTGATTTTCAAAATGATTTGAAAAGAGTTTGAAAAATAGTTTGGTTGGGACCATTGAAGGGTGGCAAAGTCTGAATTTTAGAAGAGATACTGCCAAAGTTTTTATACGAAATTGGAAGTTTTATTTTTGTTTATTTGATGGAAGAATTATGTTTTGGGTATTCAATTAAATGGAAATGAGTTTATTGAATTGACATAAATTAAAGAATGATGTTTTGAGGATTTTTAATGAAAAAAATAAAGTGATGTAAATATGTATTTAAGAATGGAGGAGTTTTTGAGCCTTTGAAGAAAAATTTTGAGACGTTTTAGAGAAGAAAAAGTATTTGAATTTGGTTTAGCGAAACAGAATGATTTTCGAGCCTCTTGGGAATGTTTTGAACTTAAGGATGAAATTGAAATCGATTTAAGGATTTTTCTTGTGATATTGTGAATAGAATGAATTCATATCATAATGAGGTTGATTGAAATGCAATATATATATATATATATATAGTTGTAGATTTGATTCCGATTTGGTTATGTTTGATTGTGATTGTGAATAGAATGAGATTATGATTGATCTTGAGTATGTTAACGATGAGTGTGATGAGCATATTGGTTGTGTATAATCTGTTCTGCTTTGGATGCATCATATTCTCTCTGTTTGTAAAGTGTGTCGGGCACTATAGCCCAAGAGTGTGGTGGACACTATATTCCAAGAGTGTGGCGGGCACTATATCCCAAGAGTTTGGGAGCACTTTACCCTGGAAAGTGTGTCGGGCACTATATCCCATGTGTGATGAGCACTATATCCCAAGAGTGTGGCGGACACTATATCCCAAGAGTGTGGGAACACTTTATCCCGGAAAATGTAGCAGGTACTATATCCCATGAGTGTGGCGGGCACTATATCCAAAGAGTGTGACGGGCACTATACCCTAAGAGTGTGGATGCATGTCAGAGAGACGATATCCGGATTAGCTACTGGGTATGTCAAGTTCTGGCAAAGTAACCGACATGTGAGCTCATGGCCAGTAGGATAGGCATATATCATACTGCATTTATTTGCTATTGTTTGGGTATGCTTAAGTATTTTGGTTGCCTATCTGATGAATTCTGTCTAACTGTTAATTGTGGTACTTGCTATAACTGTTCTCTGATTGTGTTTGTCTTGTATTGTTTGTGCCTGTGATTGATTTTGGTGATAGTGTGGTCGTTATATGTTGAGCCGGAGGCCGAGAGTTGTTTATATGTTGAGCCGGAGGCCGCACTTGATTATGCCATGGAAAATTATTTGAGCTTTGAAAATTCTTATAATTAAAAAAGAGAACTTTGAATTTTGGATAAGTAAATCTTGCATTTTTTGAAAATATTCATAAGACAAACGAAGATCTCTGTTTTCAAAATTCATTCGTCTTTTTATTCGCATCCTCTTATGACAATTCTTAAACCTACTACTGAGAACTTGCAAGGGCGATGTTCTCACCCCCTACAGACTTCTCTTTTCAGGACAGATGAGGAAGTTGATGGAGTTTTCGCTAAGTCCTTAGTTGTACTGTTTCTGTTTTTGTATATATTAGTTATAGTTTTTCCCTCGCCTTTGTCATTATAATTTTGTAAGAGGGATAGGAGTTGTATAATTTTTATGTATATAATATGTATAAGTTACCTGTATAAGAAGTTTTGTATATATGTATATGCATGTTGGTAAAAGTTTAAAAGTATTTCTGGTTTTTCCAACAAAACAGCGATATGTTGTCGAGTTAAAGGCTCATATCTTATTATTAAATATATGGAAGTCGGCGTAATATTCTCACTATCAGAGTGGTGCAGCCAGAAGCGTGACATTCTGATAGTAAGGGTGTTACATCATTCATTGCCGTCGTTCGTCTCCCGCCATCGTATACAATGTCATTGTTGCTTCCTTCAAAGGAGTGCGCTTCTTCGATTAGGTTCTCTGGCTTCGATTTGAGGGTTCATTGCCATCGTTCATCTCCTCGCCACCACAAGCAACGCTGTCATTGCTGTGCTCAATGGAGTTTCCTCTATCTGATTTTGTGCATCTTAGCTAATCCTGACTTTTCTTAATTCTAATTTTTTTAAGCTTTTACGGAGCCTTTATTTTCTTTTTCTCTTTTTGTGGTGGTGTTGCTTGATTGAATCTGAGTTTCATTAAGCTTTTGTCTCAATAGTTCTCTAGGTATAATTCTCTTGGTTAATTTTCTTTTTTTCTTCTAGGTGTAATCTGAGATAGCACATTTGGGGAAGAGGCAGAGGAGAATGAGAGTGAGTTCATCTAAAACCCTAAAGCTTGTTGCTATCATGGTCATCGCCGTTCTTATCATTTTTGCCGCTTTCATCAACCTTCTGCGTTCGATTGAAGGCGCCTCCTTTATCAACACGTTTTCAGATCTGGTTACAACTAATGCCATAGCTTCTGAGATCGAGCGAAGCACCTCTTTCATCAATGTGTCTCTTCCACCAGCGATGCCGATACGCTCTTACTTCTGCATTCTCTATTCTTCTTTGATCCACTCAACAAATTGTAGTATGTTTCTATTTATTCTCAATTTCTATTCTATTCTCTTTCTCTTCTTGTTCATTTATTTCTTTTTCATTTTCATATTCCTAAACTGTGCTATTTGCTATGATATAAGATTCAATCTCTTGTCTTATTCAATTTTCTAGCTTAACTTTCTTATTTGTTCTAGCTATGTTATTGGTTATTGATATTTAATTATTAGTCTCGTTTGTTGTTACTAGTTTCTTTCGGTGAGTTCAACTATTCAAGAAATTTAATTTCCTATTCATGAGGTTCATTTCTCATCTTTATGTCAAATTTATTGTGTTAGTTATTCTTGTTGCTGCTGTTAATTTTCTGCCTCGAGAGATATTCTTCTTTAGGGATTTTGGATGATTTCTACTTTCCTTCTGTTTGCTCCCCTTCAGCAATTTTGTAGATGAATGAATGAGTAGAAGCAAGTTTGCATATCTCCAAAACATCATTCTATATATGTATCTTGTTTTGACTGCCAGAGTAGTAATACTCTTGTATGCTTTAATTTCATTTATGTCTCAGATGCCAATAAAAATATTATTGCTCATTTTATTTTAATTTATTTACCAATTTGAACAAAACAATCAACAGTTAGTTGTTACTAATATATATTGTAAGGTCCCACATCGGTTGGGGAGGGGAACGAAGCATGCCTTATAAGGGTGTGGATACCTCTCCCTAACATGACGCGTTTTGACAAGTGAGTGTGGGGGGGGGGGTTTCGGCTATCATCCCTATCGTCAAAGGCAAAATCGTGAGGCCTTGTGTGCCAAAGCGGACAATATCGTGCTAGCGGGTGGTCTGGGCTGTTACATATATTCTACAACATATTTGCATATCGACATGGTAGAATAATGAAAGTATGAGGCACGTTGTCTAAGTCCTTTCTTGAAAGTTCTTTTATTTTTTATCTTTTAGAAAAAAATGAAAGATCCATAATTTTATCTCATAGATTGTCACAAACCAAATTTATATATGTATTTGTCTTTATTTATTTATTTATGGATATAATTATAGGTATGTTTTGGTCTAAAACAGTATTATTTATACTTGTGGTTTACAGAGTTAGCTTCACAGTTTACTTTTGTTTATGGAGTTTTGAGAGATATATGTTTTTAATTATTTAAAGAATTTCAAATTCATCCCAATAAGACCTAATCTTGTCCTTCTCTTTCGAATTAGTATCCAGTGCAACAAAATGTCAGACTAAAATCTGTCACATTTTCACCAGCTTGGATATCATTTTCAGGCAATATGTCTGGCATGGCTTCATCTTTTTCAGGACGTAATTCAGATGACAAACCAAAGGTAGCAGAATCACTAACTGTGATGTTAACCTCATCCTTTCCTTCTGAAATAGTATCCAACGCAGCAAATCTCATATTGCAAGCTATCACATTTTCACAGCATTGACTGTATTTTCAGGCAACAAATATGGCATAGCTTTAGGTTTGCTGGGATGTGATTCAGTTGACAAGCCAAAGATATCTTTACTATGGACAATAGCTAATTCTTTGACTCACAAATCTGTAATGGGATCAAATAATGGTGTCGTGGTGGATCCTTACAAATGATCTTGCAATTCCGGTAAGTTTTGTTCTTAAGAGAGACATCGTTGATCTGCTTACAACAGTGTACTTGATTTCTTTTTTTCTGCTTTTGTTTCAGGAAATTTATTGATTTGGTTAAGCTAGATGAGATTCTTCGCTGGACACTACAAGAAAAATGCTGAGTATCATTGGATTTGATGTTGGATTTAGCGTCGTAGAGTAGCAGCAGATTTACCGGCGGTAAAGGTGTTGAATTCGTCAGGTTAAATCATTACTGTCGGATTTGCGTTTCTGATGGTAAATTCACCGGTAATAATTGGAGAAAAACAAAAAAAATAGGTGAGTAATGTAGTATCAGATTTACCGTTGAAAAAATTCGTCGGTAAACCCATTTAGTGAAAGGCTGTGTTTTGGTGACCTGTAATGGTTAATCCGACGGTAATTTTACCCTAAATTCAAAGTGTGAACGCTCTCCCCCTTCATTTTGAATCTCTCTCTCTCTCTCTCTCTATCTCTTTCTCTCTATCTATCTAGCTTTTCTTCTCCCATTTTCTTTCTAACCCTCTCCCTCCCTGCAGCTCCATCAGCCCTGCTGTCTGGTCGCCATTAACCCCTTTACCACATTCTCAATCCATCTCTTTCTCGCTTTTCTTCTTCCACTATCTCTCTAACCCCATTCCCCCCTCCCCCGCGGCGCATCAGCCCTTCCGTTGCATCCTCTTAGATAGCCCCTCTTCCTTTTACCGCCATCCACTTCTGCCAGCCACCACCACCAGCGCTGGCCACCAACATTCTCTCGTCCACCTCTGTGTCTGCATTCTCTAGTAAATAAATTTCTATTTTTGTTTTAGTCAAATTTAGGATTAATTTAGGTTTTAATTGTTATTTAGTATTATGATTTAGTTAGAAATCATCTTTTCTGTTTAGTGAATTTACGTGGTTAAGATAGGATTAGATTAGGTTATTAGACTTATGTGAGTTCTAATGCTGTAATGATGTGATCTTATTCTTGTTGTGCTGTTGGTTTTGAATTGGAATTGAATTTAGTAAATTGGTGATGCTCAAGCTTGAATGTATATATTTCACATAGTTCAAGTTATTCGATTCAAATAGGCATATTGCTAAATGTTTGTGAAGTTGGAATGTGCACTTACCTCTTTTGTTTTATTTGATTTCAACAGATAATTTATTTTTTTAACTAAGTTCAACGTAGTTTATTTTGATTAAGCTTTTTGAATGATATTGTGAATATGTTTAGCACATTTTAAATTGGTATGTTCTTTGCAAATATGACGATAGGTAGAAGTATTGCGGATCAGCCTAGTGGTCGTGGTTATGGTCATGGTAAAGGGAGGGTTTTTTCCGGTACCCCTAGAAATTCTAGATCTTCTTCCTCTATTTCGACTACCCCGATGATGTCACAGGTTGCAGATGCATCAGAATAGCTGTTCATCATGGTCACTAACCCCAACTACGTCTCTGCATCTACGGTGATGATGCCGCCTCCATCTACTCAACAACCCACTGTCTCAGCGATGCTGCCTCCACTGTCGCAGTGCCAGAATCCTCTCACTGAAGCTAACCAGCTGATGCCCCTCCACCACCTTAGCTCCCATCGTACGGATCACCATTTGGACTGATAATGGAATGGTGTAAGTACTACTTTATGTCTTTTATATACTAAAAGTGTTTGATAATTCGTGATTAGTGATTCTTGATTATTGATTCTAGTTTTAGTGGATTTAGGGTTGTAGGTTTGAACTGCTGAAAGTGTTTGATATATCCTGATTGTTGATTCTTAATTATTGATTCTAATTTAGTGGATTTAGTGGCTTTATGGATGTTGCTTCTTGATTATTGACTATTGTTCATTGATTATTGACAGTCGGTGTTGTTTAAGTTAATTGTTGATGGATAGAATTTGTGGCGCATTCTAGTTATAGATAAAACTCTGCCAAAATTTCTAAAACAATCTCTATATATTACGGTTATTCGCTTCTGAAATTTTAATTCATATTGCCGTATTGGTTTGTATGTGAATTATTGATAGGTTTGTGCCAAACAACAATGCATGTACTCAGGAGATGACCAGCATAATCAAACTGATATATGATCATCCATAACCAAGCTACAAGAAGATCCTTTCTGAGACCAGAGAGTGATGGTTTCAGAAGTGGGCTATAAAAACTTAATATAGTCAAACCTTATTAGCTAGTTTATATCTTCTATTATATTTAATATGATATATTTTTATTCACTAATTTTAAAGTTTTTTTGTGTAGATGAACTTTAATAGGACAAGGAGCACGATGCTCTCATCAGGAAGATATATGATCATCGAATAGGTAGGCAGTTACAACAGATGCTGGAGGATACACGTGAGAGGCGCGACCACCTTACTTCTTGGCTTCGCCCGAAAATTAAGAAGGCTCTGTACGTTCATTGGGAGACTAATGAGGAGTTCAGACATCGGCATCTTACAAACAGAGCTAACAAGGCATCGGCCAGGTCGTCCATGTATACCGGCAACTCAGCGACCTTCATGAAGACTAAGGTCAGATTAGTATATAGCTTTTTTAATTTTATTATTAACTTAGTTATATTCATTGACATATCATTAGTAGGCATCCTAACATATTATTTCAATACAACATGTGTAGTCAAAGTCGTTGTACCATGGGAATAACGACGACGACTACTTGGATCTTTAGTGATTAGGGCTTTGTTTTTTACTGTTTCATTGAATATGACTTTTAATTTATTTGAACATTTGACATTTTATATTACATAATTCGTTTCTATTATTTATAGTTTGACCACTAATTGTGTGAAAAATAAATTAAATAAAAAATTTAAATTAAAAAGAAAAACATTTTAAAAAATTGCGTTACAAAATTAAAAAAATTAATATTACCGTCAGATTTACTGAGGGCATAATCCGTCGGTAATAGTGTGGAAAACAGGATATTGTGGCGCCAACGCTACCATAAAAAAAATCACCGGTAACCAGATGATTTTTCGGATAGGTAATCCATCGCAGAATCTGATGGTAATTACCGTCAGACAAAAAAATCCGATGATAACTTATTACCAGTGAGGTTAATATCGTCAGATTCCTTCCAATGGTAAATAACTTACTATAAGATTTTTTTCGTTTTTTCGATGGTAAATCCAATGGTACTCAGTATTTTTTTTGTAATGGGACTCGATCTATAAATTCATCAATGTACAACTTCAGAAGAACATGCTAGTTTTAGTCTTTCGTGATTCAACTATAATCAAAGTATAATAAACTTCAGGTTCTTCTAATTATTATTGGTCACATGGATGACCATTAACTCTATATATCCTTGTGTATATTTATATAGGCATACGTGACATAAGATGATACCATAATAACATCATTAACAATGGGAGAAGGAATGTACTATTCAGCTCATCTTTAGTTATTTGATTACATGTCAAAGGCGGAGAAGAAAAAGAGAGAGCAGAGTTCAAAGTAAGAGAGATGGGTTTGCAATATGCCATTAACACTAAAAATCATGTTAAGACATTTAGAATTAAAAAATCATGTTATGTTTGACACTTTATTTACATAGGAATTATTACTTTTGATTTTTAATACTAAAAAATTATATATTATGTTTAATACTTTATTGATGAGTTATGTAATATTTTGTTTATGGGTTATAATTTCTTGTTAATGTAAAATTTTAAACAAAAGTTTGTTTGTTTAATACCGTAAAAACGACGGTTAAAACTACATTTTTAAACAATAAAAATATCACTTTTACTTGGTAAAAACAGCGGCTTATAACTACCATTTTAAACAATTAAAATATCATTTTAATTTGGTAAAAACAGTGGTTTGTTTTTAAACATTAAATACACCACTTTATTAGGATAAAAATGACGGTTTAATTTCAAACTCCATTTTAACCAGCCAGAAAATGCCAGTTTATCTGGAAATAATGGTGGTTTGAACTGCCCTTTTAACCAACAAAAAAAATGTCGTTTTATCTGAAAATAACGGCGGTTTGAATCGCCGTGTTAACCATGAAAATTGTAGCGGTTTTTAAAAACCGCCATAATAACTAAATGGTACTTAGAATGACAGTTTTTTTTAGTCGCCATTCAAGGTAATAATGGTGGTTCAAATCGCCATAATTATTAAGTTTTTTGATAGTGGTGATTTTTAAACAAAAGATGGAATTAAGGTCATTCTCGAGTGCTATACTGTTCGTTAAGGTTGAGAAGAAAGAGAGTCGAAAGGAAGGAATTTTGGCTTTATACGACGATTAATGGATCCATAATTTAACTTGTCACAGTAACAAAAGTCAATCGATTCATAGCTTGAACTGTCATAGTAACAAGAATCGAAGTAAAATGCTAACACTTTTTTTAACTTTAGGATGAGGCAATTTCGATGGGAACCATAATTGAAAGTTTAGCATAAGGTTGAAAATTATGAAAGAAATACTTGATAAATTTGAAGAAGGACAAAGCAAAAGTAGTTGAAAACATATGTAAAAAGGTCACAATAAAAATGTGCTTAAAAAATTAAATCTAATCCAACTATATAATTGTAATAAACATGTGTGGAAAAATTACTTAACCCCTTAAGCTGAAGCAGGACGTGTGTTTGTCACCTTGAGGATGAAGTTAGAATCTAAACGTGGGTGTAACTGTATAATAACTCCAAATGCACTAGAATGTTTGCCTATAATTAGAAAAGCCATTAATTAAAAAAGATACATCCATTTTACTGCTTACAAGGACACAAAAATTCAGAAAAAATTCTCAGTTATACTGACACTATAGAAAAAGATGGATCATAAATTCATGTGAGTGTTAGAAGCTATTTACTTTTATTATTTCATTTCCTTTCTAACCTTGTTTTCAATTCTTTAAGTTTTGTTCATCATTTATTTATTTATTTTCCAATATTAAAGCGTTTTTCTTAATTTCAATTTTAGTTTCAATTTAAGTTATATGTTTGATATTTATTTGAAAAAATATAGGGGACAATACTTATGTTGAACAACGTAAACAACGAAAAAAAATTAGTTTTAAATTAATTTTAAAATTTAGATTTTTAAAAATTGAAAAAGGCCCATTGTATAAAAAAAATTTAGTCTCATTATTAATACCTAATTCCTCTCCCTCAAACCCTAATTCCTCTTCCTCAAACCCCAATTCTGTGCCGCCCTAGCTCCTAACAACCCGACGCACCGTTTCTTCACGCTAAGGCGGCACCAACCAAAATTTTGTCGCCCCCATCCTCGTTGCAGACCACCACAGCCACCACCATTGACACATGAGCCCACGCAAAGGATTGCAACAAGCCGTCACGCTGCCGCACTATCGTTTGGTGACCACTCGCCCCTCCTTCATGGTGGAATCAGCCGCAGCCACCACCGTTCACGAACGCTCGTGTCGTCCTCGCAGCCACAGCGAGGAAGACACTTGTGTCATCCCCGAAGTGATTACCCCAACCTCAACTCTGGCCATATTGCATCCCGTCGCCATTCTCCCCTCCGAATCACTCACACTGACATGATAACTATGTCGATGCAACGTCGTTTCTCTGTTTTTTTCCTTTTTTTTTCTTATTTTTCAATTTTGATCGAGGGTAATGTGATTTGAATGTGTGGTTAGTTTTGGAATGTTGTTTTGTATGTATTGTAGCTTTGCCAACCATCGTAGTGCCCTCACCGTCACAATTCACGGCACCGCTACCATTGTATCACCCTTCCACTGCGATTCGTAGTTCACCACCGCAGCCCCCTCTCTTCGTAGTTTGCATATCACCGCCACATCCCTCCTCCCCTCCCGATTGCATCGTCGTCGATCATTGCCACATTCAAACGAAATAAGGTCGTCGTTTCTCCCTTTTTTTTCTCTTCAGAATTTTATGAAATTGGATGCTGGTTTCAATAACTAAATAGATGTTTCTTTCTAAATTATTAAGATGTTTACTTCCATGACAAGAAGAACTAGTAGAATGGGTGGAAGAAGAATATACTTGTAATAATGTGTCACTCATCGAGCTAGGTTTTCTACTGATAATGGTGGAACTAAACATAACCCAAAACTATTTTGAATTTGATGACCTGCTAGAATCAGTTTTGAAGAAGAAGGTGTTAGTTCATTGTTATTAGTGTTTGTTGTTGTTGCTTGTGTTGTTGCATATTTTTTCAAGATTTCAATTATGGAAGCTTGCCTGCAATGGCTTGTTCTTGGGCCATAATTTAATAGTTTGTGGATATTAGTGGCTTAGAGAAGGGGGGTTGAATCTAGGCCTCTTTTAACTTTGCTTGCTTGTTCTTAGAACTAGATGGAACTTTTGGATTCTGTAATGTTGCCTCAGGTGAAAAGTAGGAGATACTTTTATTTTTTCTCTTGTCAAAGGAGGAGCCAGAACAGAATTGTGTGCAAGGTATATAGTGGTAAAGTCTATCTGGATAGAATAAGTAGGAGCCTATTTTGTTTTGTCTCCTAAAATATAAAACCAGAAATAGAAAAGAGAAAGAGAAATGACAGCTATATAACTTGGTTCAACTACTCAGTGCAATGTAGCCTACATCCAGTCTAGAAATTTCACAAGTTTCAAACTCAATTATGTCGCAAATATAATCTAAACCGGAAACCAACTCTCAATCAAAGTTTAATAATAATGTCACAAATTCAAACCAAATACCAGGAGTATAATCCCGAGTCATTTTCCCTATGACTGACGGAGAAAAATTGTCGGTAAAGAATTTCTCAAAATAACTTCATTGCAAGTATAGTTCTAAACCGACAAGCAATCCTTGGTCAACGTTTAAATTGTTTGTCACTTAAGAAAACCCAATAAAATTAACCGAAGTATTTAAACCTCGATCATCTCTCAAAGAATTGCAGGAAAGTGTATTTATTATTGGTTATGGGATTATATATTTTTGGGTTTTGAGGTTGATGACAAGAAAATATAAATTGCGAGAAAGATAAACTAACAACTAAGAAAGGTCCTAGCAAGGATTGAGAATTGGAATTTCTATCCTCATTATCATCATCAATTGTGATGGTAAGTGCAAATTGCTTTCACTTAGTTATCCTCTAACAGATGAAGGAAAGTCAAGTGAGCAAAATCGACACAAGTCCTAATCAAAGACTAGATTTAGTGAGGCTCAAGCCAACTAGAAACTTTCAATCACCAATCAACAAAAGAATTTTGATAACTCAAGAGTCTCTAATTAATCAATCCAAGTCAAGAACACAAAAATCTATTTTAAAATCCAACCAAGTATTTTATCAAACACTTGGAAGGAATAAAATAAAAGCATAGAAAAGTAACAAGAAATAGTAAAATCTAAGATTAACAAATGCAAGGAATCAATAACCAACAATTAAAGACAGAAGCAATAAACATAAAATACCTCAAATTGCATTGAAAGAAAATTGAATCTAACAAGAAGAGTTCATAAACTAAATTGGGAAAGATAAAGAAATCAACAAGAGAAGATAAATTAAAATACTAGAATAATAAAAGGTAGAAGAAAACTAAATTAAAGCAAGATAAATTCTGAAGCTAAGAAGAAATAAGACTAAAACCCTAAAACGTAGAGAGAGGAGAGAGCCTCTCTCTCTAGAAACCTACATCTAACACCCCATGTGTGTAAAATTGAATGAAAAGTGAATGACCAGCTCCACTCGCCAGCCTCTTATCTTCATTTTCGGGCCTGAAACTGGGTCAAAAGCAGCCCAGAAATCGCTCCCAGCATTTTCTGTTAATTATAGCACGTGACGCTCGTCACGTGTAAGCGTCAGCCACACGTACGCATCACATGGACGAATTCCTGGTCACGTGTACGCGTCAGCCATGCATACACGTGGACACCAGCTTCTCAAAATTTCAATTTTTTGTGTTCCTTCCACTTCTTCCTTTCAATCCTCTAAGCCATTCTTGCCCTATAAACTCTGAAATCACTTAACACACATACCACGACATCAAATGATAATAAAAGAGGATTAAAACTTATCAATTTTAAGACCAAAGAAGCATGTTTTCAATTATAGCACAAATTCGGAAGGATTTATAAAACCATGTAATTTATATGAATAAGTGTAAGAATAGTTGATAAAATCTACTCAATTCAATACAAAAATAAACCGTAAAATAGTGGTTTATCAATTACTTGCAATCAGATGCACATCATTGGTTAGGGACCTCAGGGGGTTTAAATTCGAATGCAGGAAAAATAAAGTGACTAAAATTCAAAGAACAACAACTAAATAAAGTGCAACAAGTAAAAACAATAAGCAAGTAAACAACTGTCTAGCAAATGTGCAATTTAGATTAAGATAATAACAAGGCGACTGAATTAAGAGACGGTGAAATTAAGCTAAAAGGGCTAATAAGACAAAGTCAACAAAAGTGATGGCAATCAATTAACAAAGAAACCTTGGTTAGGGGTGAGAACTAGGCTTCCTATCCTTGTTGTTAACCACAAACTTGGTAATTATCAAAAGTCCTTCCTACTTTTTCATCCTCAAACTTCAATGGAATGTTAAGTAGGAATAATTGATTTGAATCCACAAATCCTAGCCAAATCACTAATTTGACTTAGTGAAAGTCTAGCGTTAGTGAAAACCAAACTAACTAACGACTCTAAATTACTAATTAAAAGTCTACTCGATATTCAAAGTAAACATTCTATCAAATACTTGGTGAGCAAGAAAAAGGAACATAATGTAATTGAGAAAATTAAGCAAAATTAAATCTACCAACTACTAATTATCACTAATAGCAACTCAAATAACACATATAAATCATGAAAATATCAATGCATTAATAGAGATTCAAAATTAACAAGATCCACAAACTAAGAGAAAATAACTAACAAGGATTCTAAGTGAAATTGAACTAAAGAAACTAATATTAAAATAACAAAACTGAAATTAAACAAGATCCAATCTGAAATTTCGAACAAAATGTGATTAGGGAACATTAAAACTTAGAGAGAAGGGAGAGTTTCTCTCTCTATAAAACTAAAACTAGCTAAAAAAATGTAAAAATTGTATGTATCCTTTGTGTCTCCATCCCCCCATCAGTTTTGACCCTCCTTTCCTTCAGAATTGAGTTGATTTGGGCGGAAGAATGGTCCAAAAATCGCTGGCTCGTGCAATTTCAAGTAAGTCAAGCACTTCATATCATGCGTACGCATGGGTCATGGGTCATGCGTACGTGCAGTCCTCAAATCTTCAATTCTTCATGATCCTTCCACTTTTACATGCTTCCATTCCATCTTCCAAACCATCCTTACCCTATAGAACCTGAAATCACTCAACAAATGCATCACGGTATTGAATGGTAATATAAGAGGATTAAAAATTAATATTTTTGAGGCCTAGAAAACATATTTTCAACTCTTAAGTACGTTTAGGAAGAAATAATAAAAGAATGCAATTTGGTGAATAAGTGTGAAAAAAGTTGACAAAATTCACTTATTTCAATCCAAAATAAATTATAAAATTGTGGTTTATCACTCTGTAAGCTATGGAAACCCAAACTTTATGCTCTCACTTCTTGCTCCAATCCTTGACCGTTTATCCCTTTAATAGAAGAGTAAAGCTTCCAATCTGAAATTTCGAACAAAATGTGATTAGGGAACATTAAAACTTAGAGAGAAGGGAGAGTTTCTCTCTCTATAAAACTAAAACTAGCTAAAAAATGTAAAAATTGTATGTATCCTTTGTGTCTCCATCCCCCCATCAGTTTTGACCCTCCTTTCCTTCAGAATTGAGTTGATTTGGGCGGAAGAATGGTCCAAAAATCGCTAGCTCGTGCAATTTCAAGTAAGTCAAGCACTTCATATCATGCGTACGCATGGGTCATGGGTCATGCGTACGCGCAGTCCTCAAATCTTCAATTCTTCATGATCCTTCCACTTTTACATGCTTTCATTCCATCTTCCAAACCATCCTTACCCTATAGAACTTGAAATCACTCAACAAATGCATCACGGCATTGAATGGTAATATAAGAGGATTAAAAATTAATATTTTTGAGGCCTAGAAAACATATTTTCAACTCTTAAGTACGTTTAGGAAGAAATAATAAAAGAATACAATTTGGTGAATAAGTGTGAAAAGAGTTGACAAAATTCACTTATTTCAATCCAAAATAAATTATAAAATTGTGGTTTTTCACTCTGTAAGCTATGGAAACCCAAAATTTATGCTCTCACTTCTTGCTCCAATCCTTGACCGTTTATCCCTTTAATAGAAGAGTAAAGCTTCCAAAGCTTAAAACTTCTCTTCAACAACTTGTTTGACTTGTTTGTTGTTATTGTTTGTGTTGTTACATATTTTTTCAAGATTTCAATGATGGAAGCTTGCCTGCAATGGCTTGTTCTTGGGCCATAATTTTAATAGTTTGTGAATATCAGTGGCTTAGAGAAGGGGGTTGAATCTAGGCCTCTTTTAAATTTGCTTGCTTGTTCTCAGAACTAGATGAAACTTTTGGATTATGTAGTGTTGCCTCAGGTGAAAAGAAGGAGATAATTTTATTTTGTCTCTTGTCAAAGGAGGAGACAGAACAGAATTATGTGCAAGGTATATAGCTGTGAAGTCTAGCTAGATAGAATAAGTAGGAGATTATTTTGTTTTGTCTCTTAAAGTATAAAACCAGAAACAGAGAAGAGAAAGCGAAGTGACACAACCATATATCCTGGTTCAGGTACTCAATGCAATGTAGCCTACATCTAGTCTCTGTAAGAACCATAATTTTTTAAACTTCTTATTATGAGTCAATTTTAATTTATTTATTCATTA
Source organism: Arachis ipaensis (assembly GCF_059453495.1). Lineage (NCBI taxonomy): Eukaryota > Viridiplantae > Streptophyta > Magnoliopsida > Fabales > Fabaceae > Arachis > Arachis ipaensis. The sequence goes on from NC_142444.1 coordinate 128,747,404, forward strand.
AAGACTTTAATTTTGTAATTTATTTTATTAAAGCTAATTAAATCAAGTTTTGATAATTAAATTAGAATTTTTATCTGATTTTACAATCGCTGGATAATTCCCATATTTAAATTATAAAGTTTAGTAATTGTAAAATACTAAGAATTTTATATGATTCGATTTAAATAAATGAGATTTTGAAATTTAATACTTTATTTTTTATAAATAAAAAAATTAATTATATTATCTCTAATCCTTGAATTAGAGTATTCTCCTGAAATTAATTTGTAAATTTATGATTAAATAATATTTTTTTAAAGATAATTTTTATGAATTAAAATTGATTTTCAATTACCCAATTATCCCTATTTTTTTTAAAATTACCTAAATTACCCAAAAATTCCCAAATTAAACCCACTAACTCTAACCTAACCTAGCCACCGCCTCACCCACTGCCACACCCCCCTTTTCCCAAATACACACACAATACAAACCGCACACACACACGCGCACAGAAGCTGAGAAAGGAAAGAAAGAAAGAAAGAAAAGAAAGAAGGAAAGAAAGAAAGGGAGGGCGAAGAGGAAGGGAGGACCGAGGGAGAAGAAGGAAAGAAGAAGAGAGAGAGCGCCAGTGGAGGAGGGAGACCACCGCTGCCATAGCCGTTGATGCCGTCCAGCTCACCACCGCACTGCGCCACGCCCTGGAGCTTGCTATCGCCATGGAGGACTGTTGCTAATAAACTCCATTTCTTGGGTTTATCTTGTGCTTAATTGAGTAGATTTTATCCACTAAACTCACACTTATTAATATAAATCGCATGTTTTACATTTTTCTTCCTAATTTTGTGCTATAATTGAAAACATGCTTCTTTGGCCTTAAATTTGCTAATTTTAATCCCCTCTTATTACTATTCGATGCCATGATATGTTTATTAAGTATTTTCAGGATTTATAGGGCAGGAATGGCTTAGAGGATGGAAAGGAAGCATGTAAAAGTGGAAGGAATACAAGAAATTGAAGGAATTGCTAAGCTGTCAAGCCTGACCTCTTTGTACTAAATCGATCATAACTTAAGCTACAGAGGTCCGAATGAGGCGGTTGTAGTTGCATTGGAAAGCTAACATCTGGAGCTTCAAAATGATATGCAATTTCCCATAGTTTCCATGCATTTAGTCGATGCGTACGTGTGACCAAAAGTTCAGCAACGCGTACGCATGGGCGACGCGTACGCGTGACAGAGCCACGTGCGGCACGTATCAGAAAACGCTGGGGGCGATTTCTGGGCTCCTTTTGGCCCAGTTTCAAGCCCGAAAACACTGATTAGAGACTGCATAGTGAAGGAATCATGGAGACAACTTTCATTCACATAATTTTAGGTTTTAGATGTAGTTTTCTAGAGAGAGAGGCTCTCTCCTCTCTCTAGGTTTTAAGGTTCTTAGTTTATTCCTTTTCAATTTCTGAATTCTATCTTATTTCAATTTAGTTTCTCTTCTACTTTTAATTGTTCTAGGAATCTAGTTTATTTACTTCCCTTATTAATGACTTTATGTTGCTATTTTAGTTTATGAATTCTTATGTTAGATTTGATTTCCCTTTTAATGCAATTTGAGGTATTTCATGTTTATTGCTTCTTCCTTTATTTGTTATTATTGATGTTTGCAATTGGTTATTTAGATTTAATATTCTTTGTTAGTTTTCTATGTTTTTATGTTATGCCTTCCAAGTATTTGATAAAATGCTTAGTTGGATTTTAAACTAGCTTTTTATGTTCTTAGCTAAGATTGAGTAATTAGAGACTCTTGAATTGTCAAGGTCCTTTGTTGATTGACAATTGAAAGTTGCTAGTTGACTTGAATTCCACTAACTCTAGTCTTTCCTTAGGAGTTGACTAAGACTTGAGGGTTCATGTTGATTTTCTCACTTGACTTACCTTCAATTGTTAGAGGTTAACTAAGTGATAGCAAAAGGCAATTACCATCACAATTGACATTGATAATGGGGATAGGAATTCCAATTATCAATCCTTGCTAAGACTTTTCTTAATTATTATTTTATTTACTTGTTATTTACATTACTTGTTCCTTATTTCAAAACCCAAAAAGATAAAATCCCATAACCAATTATAAGTACACTTCCTTGTAATTCCTTGAGAGACGACCCAAGGTTTGAATTCTTCTATTATTATTTTTATTAGGGTTTGTTACTTGTGACAAACAATTTTTTGCATGAAAGGATTATTTGTTGGTTTAGAAACTATACTTGCAACGAGAATTCATTGAGAAATTCTAAACCATCAAAAATCCGTTCATCAAAATGGCGCCGTTGCCGAAAAATTGCAAACGCGTGCCTTATTATTGGTTATTGTGAATATTGTGAATAAATTTACTTTTTTATTTCTTTGTTAGTGTTTCTAGTTTTAGGAGTTTATTTTCATTAATTCTGATTAGTTTTTGCTTTTACTTGATACTATGAATTCTCATCCCTTTGGCTACGAGTTTGGTTCAAATTATGTTGTAGGGAATGGAAGCTATAATGAGAACATGCATCAAGGTTGGAACAGTCAAAGATGGGAGGAGTCACAAGGATTTGATCAACCCTCTTGGCAACAACCTCCTCCAACTTACTTTGAGCAAGAACCATTCCAAGGTGCATATCAATCCAATGGATATGGTGGACCCTCTTGTAGTTACCAACAAGCCCCAGTCCCACCATATGCCTATGAACCCCCTCCTCAATATAGCTTTGAACCACCATACTCACAAGCCCCTTTCCACCATTCACCTCCATATGACCCTAACCTTTATCCACCACACCAACCACCATACAAACCATATGAACCATACCCAGAACCACCACCTCAATATACACTATTTCCATACCCTTATCAAGAAGAACCACCTCCGTATTATGAGCCTTTTCTCCCAACAGATGAACCCTTCTATCCACCCCGAGCTCCCATAGATGATACCTTTAGTGTTATTCGCCAAGGGCAACAGGAGCTTCAAACCACACTTGCCTCTGCTCTCACCGGTCTCACCTCTACTCTCTAAGCTCTTATATCCCGTGTAGATCCATCCTTTACCGCTAATACTCAACCTTAAGCTCTGGTGTACTTACTTTTCACCCATATCCATCAATCCAAGAGCAACATGATCCCAATTACACTATTGACATGGAGCAAGAAAGAAGGGATCGTCTTAGGGACGTAATGGATCGGGTTCATGCATCCATACTTCAAGAGAAGCAAGAGGTTGCCCAAAAAGTGGAGGTAGGAGAGACCCTTGAAGATGAAGGAGTACTTGAAGAATTAGGGGAAATTGAAAAGAGTTGTCAAGAGGTGAAAGTTATCAAGGAGGAGTTAGATTTGGTACTAGAGCAAGTGGAGAAAACCGAAATTATCAAAGAAGAGGAAGTGGTTGAGGACTTAGGATATGCGGAACTTCCATGGGAATCTCAATTCATAGAGCCTCCTTCCAAAATGTTTGAATTTGATGTGGAGGAGGGTGTACAACCTCCAAAGCATGTCATGGTTGAAGACTTAGAGGAGGTTGATCATGAGATGGATTCAATAATTGATGAGTTTTTATCAACAATTGAATCCTCCCCCATTGGACTTAAAGAAGAGGCCAATGTTGTAGAAGCTTGTCAAGAGGTGGAGATCATCAAAGAGGGGCCCAAGAGAGTGAAGCATACATTGGCAAGGCCGCCAATAGAGGTACCTCTCCCCAAGCCATTACCATCCAATACAACATTCAAGTGGGTAAAATTATTATCCTTAAACTCTACTTTCCCACTTGAAGATGGTTTGCTTGAGACGGATGGACAACTTAGAGCCTTATGTGGTTTTAAGAGTAAAAGAGAGATGGTTAGTGGTTGGCAACACCATCTTAGGTTCGTTATGGTTGGAAGCTCAAGGCCTAATTGCAAGGGTTGGTATAATTCTCAATTGATTGGGTCTAGGAGGATGTTTGGGTGCTTAAATAAGAATTCCAAGGTTGAACCACCCGGATGGAATCATGATGATCAACTTGAAGATGGGTGTGGAAACAAGATTTGAGATCCTGGCATACAAGAGGATCAACCTTGGGAGCTCAAAGTTTGTGGAGAACTTTATCAAGGCTTGGTGAATTTATTTGGAGATGTTGTAGCTTATTGGAAGTCCAAGCGTTGGTGGAAGTTTCAAGATGAGTTCAAGCACAAGCCACCATGACAAGGAGCTCACCAAATCTCTAACTTAAGGACAATAACTAAAAGTGCTAGGTGGGAGACAACCCACCATGGTATGATCCTCCTTTTTATTAGTTTTAATTTATTTCTGTCAGTCTTAATTTCTAGTTCTGCATAATTACTTTTATTTTGAAAAAGGGGGGGGGGGGGAAGGATCGACGCACACGCGTCGTATGTGTATGCGCAAATGAACAGAAAGTTGCGCGAAAGCCGAGTGCGAGGGGTGCTAGGCGCATAGCCAGACCCACGCATACGCGTGCCTCACGCGTATGCGTCCCCTGCATTTTTGCCAATCCACGCATAAGCGTCAGCGACGCGTACGCATGGAATGAAAAATCGGCGTAGTAAGGTAATTGAACAGAGAGTTGGGCTACCACTGTGCTAGAATCGCGTGAGCAGTCATGCGTACGCGTGACTGACGCTCACGTGTCAGTGTGCATTTTTGGCCACCCACGCGTATGCGTGGGCAACGCTTACGCGTCGCATGGCCATTTCAGTTTTCATGCGTACGCGTGATGCACGCGCGCGCGTCGCGCTCTGTTTTTCATTTCTTACTTCTTTCCTCCTCCTTTCTTACTTTCGTCTTCTTCATCTCTTTAACTTCTCATCCTTATTCTCTTTCATTTTATTTTTCTTATTGCATTTGCATACCTTCACTCATTGCATTTTAATTTTGTGCATGTTTTTATTTTCTTTTCTAAATTTGATACTTTTTCTTCGGTGTTGAATTTTCTTGCTCAACTGTTGAATATCTCTTACATTATTCTGGTACTTCATGACTTGTTTTATTCTGATTGGGTAATATTATTTAAGTCAATGATAATCTTTTATGATACTTGTATTCCTTTTACATTGATATGAATTTATATTGTCTTTCATGACCCACTCTCTCTTCCCCTTTGTTGCAATTTTTGCACTATTGATATGCCATTTGCTTCTACTATTTTCTCACTTGCATGTTGTAGCTACCATGTAATTGAGACCCTCATTATTTGGCATTAACCCACCTATATTTTATTTGTTTTCTATTTTTATTTTTGGGTTACTTTTCTTTCCTTTTCTCTTCTTTCAGGATGGCCACCAAGAAGGGAACTGGAAGACTTTTGCATGGGGCGACAAACAAGTTCCTATGCACATTCTTTGGAAAAAAAGCGCCAGTTGGAGCAACCCGTACACTTGCACATCTTAGCATGGACCGAGGACGTTGCAATCCTTAAGTGTGGGGAGGTCGATACCGACTTTCGTGGGTCAGTTATTTCCTTCTCAACTCCAATGTTTAATTTTCTTTGTTAAATTAGTTGTTGCATTTGCATGTTTGATTGCATGTTTGTTTGATTTTGTGCATTTAGTTACTACTTGGTTGAGGTAATATTTTCTTTTTCAAGAAACTTTTTATAGCATTTCACTAGTTTGAATTAAAATTTTTTGTTAAACTTGTTTGAAGATTGTAATTTGGAACATGGTTTATAGCTAAGAACACACAACCTGTGAGATTTTGAGCTTAATTATATGGTTACATTATTTAACCATGATTTTTATTCTTGTGTGTTTTCTTCTCTATGATTACAATCTATGGTTTGTTTCATTCTATATGTCCATTGTCTAGTGTATATTCATGCACACATATGATTGAGGCCATCATTTGTTATTAGCTCACTTATCCCAAATAGCCCACCATTTTCATTTACCTTTGTTTGCCACTTTGAGCCTTCTTAACCCCCATTTGTTCTGTATTTTACCACATCACTAGCCTTAAGCGGAAAAACAATTAATTACCCGATTTGAATCTTTGGTTAGCTTAAGATAGTGTGTGTCAACTAAGTGTGGGGAAATGTGAGAACTTGGGTTGATGAGAATGTGTTGTGTTTTTACTGACAAATATTAGAAATTTGGGCGCTTACTCATATAAAATCAGAAAAACCATATGCATTGATATATTATGTTTTCATAATAAAAAAAAAGAAAAAAGAAAATAGAGAAAAGAAATAAATAAGGGATAAAATCATCCCAAAGTTAAGTTCAATAAAAAGATCATTGCATGTGTCATGAAATTAAAGAAAATTTTGATACATGAGTATGTGAAATATACAAAAGTGAGATTATGGGTAGTTAGGCCTAAATTATATAGAGTGTGTGTGTGTTAGGTGAGAATTTAGGTTAGTCAAAGATTTAAATTATAGCTCTCTTAGCCATACATATATCCTCACCCTTGCCTTAGCCCCATTACAACCTTGAAAAGACCTCATAATATTTGCATTTATACACTAAATATTTGTTGATTGGTTAGATGAAGAACAAAGTTTTAGAAAGCATGACTAGAGAAGAGTAGAGTGGATTAACCCTAGACACTTGAGCGATTAGAGTGCATATACACTTCTAGTGAGAGTTCGATGCTCGATTCCTTCTTCCCGACTTTCATGAGCTATCTTCTTTTGCAAGTTTACTTGTACTTTATTTTATGATTTGAATTAGTGAGATCCAGTTCATATTTCTTCTCGAAATATTTGCTTACTTTTAACCAAGTACATAAGAGCATTTTGCATTTAGTTGCATTCATATAAATAGGTTGCATTGCATAAATCCTACCATTCCTCTTCACTCTTTTAGTTCTCTTGAGTTTAGCATGAGGATATGCTAATGTTTAAGTGTGGGGAGATTGATAAAACCCATTTTTTGGGTTTATCTTGTGCTTAATTGAGTGGATTTTATCCACTAAACTCACACTTATTCATATAATTAGCATGTTTTACATTTTCCTTCCTAATTTTGTGTTTTGATTGAAAACATGCTTTTTTGGCCTTAAATTTGCTAATTTCAATCCCCTCTTATTACCATTCGATGCCGTGATATGTTTGTTAAGTGTTTTCAGGATTTATAGGACATGAATGGATTAGAGGATGGAAAGAAAGCATGCAAAAGTGGAAGGAATGCAAGAAATTGAAGGAATTGCTAAGCTATCAAGCCTGACCTCTTCGTACTAAATCGATCATAACTTAAGCTACAGAGGTGTGAATGAAGCGGTTCCAGTTACGTTGGAAAGCTAACATTCAAGGCATCAAAATAATATGCAATTTGCCATAGTTGCCATGCAGTTAGTTGACGCGTACGCATGGATGATGCGTACGCGTGACCTTGCGAAAGTTCAGCGACGCGTACGCGTGGGCGACGCGTATGCGTGATAGAGCCACATGCTGCACGTATCAGAAAATGCTGGGGACAATTTCTGGGCTTCTTTTGGCCCAGTTTCAAGCCCGAAAACACTGATTAGAGACTGCAGAGTGAAGGAATCATGGAGACAACTTTCATTCACATAATTTTAGGTTTTAGATGTAGTTTTCTAGAGAGAGAGGCTCTCTCCTCTCTCTAGGTTTTAGGATTCTTAGTTTATTCCTTTTCAATTTCTGAATTCTATCTTATTTCAATTTAGTTTCTCTTCTACTTTTAATTGTTCTAGGATTCTAGTTTATTTATTTCCCTTATTAATTACTTTATGTTGCTATTTTAGTTTATGAATTCTCATGTTAGATTCGATTTCCTTTTTAATGCAATTTGAGGTATTTCATGTTTATTGCTTCTTCCTTTATTTGTTATTATTGATATTTGCAATTGGTTATTTAGATTTAATATTCCTTGTTAGTTTTCTATGTTTTTATGTTATGCCTTCCAAGTGTTTGATAAAATACTTGGTTAGATTTTAAACTAGTTTGTTATGTTCTTAGCTAAGATTGAGTAATTAGAGACTCTTGAATTGTCAATGTCTTTTGTTGATTGACAATTGAAAGTTGCTAGTTGACTTGAATTCTACTAACTCTAGTCTTTTCTTAGGAGTTGACTAGGACTTGAGGGTTCATGTTGATTTTCTCACTTAACTTACCTTCAATTGTTAGAGGTTAACTAAGTGATAGCAAAAGGCAATTACCATCACAATTGACATTGATAATGGGGATAAGAATTCCAATTATCAATCCTTGCTAAGACTTTTCTTAATTATTATTTTATTTCCTTGTTATTTACATTACTTGTTTCTTATTTCAAAACCCAAAAAGATAAAATCCTATAACCAATTATAAGTACACTTTCCCGCAATTTCTTGAGAGACTACCCGAGATTTGAATACTTCGGTTATTATTTTTATAAGGGTTTGTTACTTGTGACAAATAATTTTTTGCATGAAAGGATTATTTGTTGGTTTAGAAACTATACTTGCAATGAGAATCCATTGACGAATTCTAAACCGTCAAAAATTCATTCATTAGTCGCAGCCGAACATGAAAGAGAGAGAGAGAGAGAGAGAGCCAAACACAAGGAGAAAAACACGATGGAGTGGAGGAGGGCCAGTGCTGCCGTCGTCCACGCTCGCTGCTGCCGTGAAGAAGAGGAGGAAGGGGCGTTGCTGTCGAGCTCTGAGAGGAGGAGCAGTGTCCCGAGCCACTGCCATTCAAGGGTCTGTGCTCTATCACTGTATTGCCGCTGTTGAGCCGCTCTTCCACTACTTGGTTCAGTTTCTTCTTAGTTGCGGTAAGCTATTCGTCCAAAAGTCTTTTAGTCGCTATTCTGTTATCTTACGCTGAGGTTTTATGGTGTTAATTGCTAGAAGATTGAGTTTCGGTTATTATATGTTGAGATTAAAGTCGTTGTGGTTGCTGAGAAAGTGGTTTGGAGTCGAGGTTGCGGCTGCCGCTGTTGCGGGCTGAGAGAAAATGAGTTTGTGACGCGTTTTTGAGTTTTCGAGTTTCGACAATCGAGGTAGGGATGCTTTTCTTAAACTCATTTTATTTTCGAGAATTGTTATAAATCGATATTGATGCAAAAAAATATTTTTGGTGATTATTATAATCTTATGGATTGAACTGAGTTGCTCTGGATGATTATGATTATTTGTCTGGTGGAATTATTGACTGTTTGAGAATGTTGAATATTTTGAGTTATTGATTTTGCTAAATTAGCGGTTGTCGGATTGATTTTCTTGAGATTTTGGAAATGTTTTGTTATTGAAAATGAGTCGATTTTTGAAGAGATTTAATTCTGGAATTTAGTTTAAATTTTAAAAAAGATTTGATTTTAGAAAAGATTCAATGTTAGAATTGGTTTGATTTGGAAGAGATTTAATAATGAAATTTGGTTTGATATTGAACCTGATTTGATATCGGAATTTGTTTTAAAATAAATTTGAAATGGATTTGATATTTAAAAATGGTTTGATTATTGAAAATGATTTGCTATTAGAAATGATTGAGAAGGGTTTGAGGAATGTTTGGATGGGACCCGAGAAGGGTGGCAGAGTCCGAGTTTTAGAGGAGATGCGGCCGAAATTTTTATAAAAATTGGAAAGCTTCGTCTGAAGTGATTATACAAAAATAATTGGTTTTAAAGATTATATGTTTTAAGTTTGGTTTATTTAGAAAAGAATGAATTATGTTTTGAATTGGGATTGTTGATGAACGGAATGGGAGGATGGATGATGATGATTGAATTTGAATGAAAGATGATGAGGATTGATTTTAAAGTATGATTTTTGAATGAATTTAGAAATGAGATATAAATTGATGATGAAAATGAATTAAAAATAAAGACTTGCAAAATTGAGACAAATTATTGACCCTCTGTACGTAAAATGTGACCGGGTACTTTAACTCCCTGGGTTCTCCCATGGACATGCATATGTATATGAATTTCAGCTTGGGACTTTGTCTCTCCCCATGGATGAGCTTGGAATTTTTTCTATGGATATTGTTGAGCTTAGGGATGCACGTACAGAGGGACTGTCCATTGGTTAGCTACCAGGACATATCGGGTTAGTTGTATAACCGACAGATGAGCTCATTAGCCATAGGATAGACATGCATCATATGCATTTGCATGCTTTGTTTGAGTATGAATTTGTTTTGGTTTTCCTAATTGCTTAACTATTATTAACTGCTATCTGAACTATTTGTTGTAACTGTTATCTATACCTGTATTTTTCTTGTCTGTTTTGCCTGTGTTTGCTCTGGTGTGGTACTTTTGTTGATTGAGTATTGGTTCTGAATTGATGATACTGTTGGTTGATTTTGTGGTTGGTTTCTGATTAAGATTTAGTAAAGTATGAAGTATTAAGCTGGTTCAACATAGACTTAATGAACCTATGTTTGGATTAGGTTGGTCATTCATATTGTTAAGAAACTTTTAAGATTCTTTTATAAGAAAAGTGAGTTTGAATTTTTGGATAATTAACTGATTTCTGTTAAAGAGGTTTTGGATATTCGGATGGTTAAACCGTCGGTTTTCAAAAGATTCATAAGACAATGATAATCACTGAGCTTGAAAATAGATTTCTCTTTAAATATCTCTTTATGACAATTTTGAAACTCTGTGGTGAGACCGTGTAGTTAGGTTCTTACCACCATATAGCTTTATCTTTTCAGGAGACTGATGACGAGGCTTACGCAGAGTTTTAATGCATTTTGCTTATTCGATGTTGTTGTTTTAGTTATTATTTATTTATCCCTCGCCATCAATATTATATTTTGTAAGAGGGATAGGAATTGTATATTTTGTATGTATATTATAATCAGAAGCTACTTATGTAAGAACTTTTGTATATATGTTTATGCTTGTTTGCTTTCAAGAAAAAGTATTTTTTCGACTTTTCAAAGAAAGCAGCGGTACGGTTTTGAGTCAAAGGTTCCTATTTTATTATTAAGTATATGAAGTCGTCGTAATACTTTTTGCTATAAGAGTGGCACAGCCGGAAGCGTGACATTCTGATGGAGAGGGTGTTATAGTCTCCACCACAACAATGATAGAATTTCACTATTTTTGAACAAGATTACATTCACCAATTTTTCTAGGATTCTATCCAATCCTATCTGGGACAAACCCAGTTTCTAACAAAGCCAGGTTAGACTAGGAACTCACCCTAGCTTTCAACTGTAAATTACTCACCCAACTTGCAAGGGAATCTCTCCAGGATCATGAAAATAAAATAGAAATACATACAAAGGATTTTTTAAATAAACATTGGCTTTTCTCCAAGTCTAACTCTCTCTGCCTTTTTCCACTCAATGGCTTTTTCTTACATTCCTCACTGTAATTCCTTTTACCATTGAAACAAAGAAAAATTAAATTGAGAACCATGAAGGAGAAGAATGAATAGCTCTGTAAGCTATGAAAACCCAAACTTTGTGCTATCACTCCTTGCTCTAATTCTTGGTTATTTACCCCTTTAATAGAGGAGTAAAGCTTTCAAAGCTTGAAATTTGTCTTCAGTAACTTGTTTGACTTCGTCTTCCCCAATATCAGTAGTAACAGCATGATAAACCCCAATTTTGTGGTTTATCTTGTGCTTAATTTAGGGAATTTTATCAACTTATCTCACATTTATTCAATAAAATAGCATGGTTTTGTGAATCATTCCTAATTTTTGCTTAAGAGTGAAAACATGCTTTTGAGGCCTTAAAATAGCTAAATTTAATTCACTTTAATTCCATTCGATGCCTTGATATGTTTGTTGAGTGTTTTAGGTTCATAAGGCAAGTATTGGATGGAAGAAGTGAAGAGAAAAGCATGCAAAGTGGAGAATTCATGAAAAAATGAGCATTTGGAGGGTTAAGGGCCACGCGCACGCATCATCCACGCGTACGCGTGAGAAGTACATTCATGGCCACATGCACGCGTCACCCACACGTACGCGTGAGGAGGAAATTTGCCAGCGACACGCATGCGTCAGCCACGCGTAGGCGTGACGCTGATCACGTGACCTCATTAAAGTGAAAATACTGGGGGCAATTTCTAAGGCTATTTGATGCAGAATTCAAGATGGGTCAAGGGGTGAGCAATTAGATAGTGTAGGAAGCATGTCTTAGGTTAGTTCTAGAGAGAGAAGCTCCCCCTTATCTCTAGAAATTAGAGTTCTTAGTTTAATTTCTTCTTAGATTTAGGTTTTAATTCTTGTTTTCATCTAGTTTTCTTTATAATTTCTTGTTCTTACATCTTTGTTCTTCTTAGTTCTCTTATCAATTTTCCTTTTATGTCATTTTTATGTTCATGCACTATTATTGAATTTGGATTTTCATTTAATGCAATTTATGTTTTATGTTCCTTTATTGTTCAATTGAGTTATTGTTATTATTTCCTTGCATTGAGTAGTTATAGAATTTATATTTCTTGTCATTTTACCATGCTTTTATTTTATGCCTTCCAAGTGTTTGACAAAATGCTTGGTTGGATTTTAGAGTAGTTTTTTAGCATTCTTGGCTTGGAAAGAGAAATTAGGAAATCTTGAGTTATTAATACCCAACTTATATTGGTGATCTAGAGTTATTAGTTAATATTGTTTCCATTGACTCTAATCTCTTGCTAATTTACTTAGTAAGTTGATTAGGACTTTTGGATTGAGATTAACTAGTCTTATTTGACTTTCTCTCACTATGAAGATAATATTATACCTTCTTCCTATGTTGAAGATGACTTAATAGGATTAGCTCTTATTAATCATTGTATGATAATTAATGACTAGGATAGAAAGCCTATATTCTCAATCCTTGCCATGAATGTCTCTCTTTATTGCTTGCTTTTCTTAATTGTTTGCTTTATTTTTTTGTCATCTATTTTCTTGTCCCCTTATATGCAAACCACCCCCTTGGATACCATAACCAATAATGTGTATACCTCACTGTAATTCCTTTGAGAGATGATCCAGGATCTAATACTCTCGGTATTTTTATTGGTTTGCACTCGTGACAAACAAATTAAACTTTGATTGAGCATTACTTGTCAGTTTGGAACTATACTTGCAACGGGATTATTTCTCTTTTTCCGAGAAGAAAACTCTAAGCCGATGGTTCCGCTCACATTACAGCAGCAACACAAAAGAGAGATAGAGTAGCAGAAGTAGTGATTTAACAGTACATGCATCCATATCTTCCATCTTCTCTTTCATCCTTTTTCATATTGCTTCTTGAATTTGAGCCCTTTATTTGTACTTTGACTCCAAGTAACTTTCTTGTCTGTTGATTCTGTGCAAAGCTCCATAACCTTCAATTCCTTGAGCTTTTCGATCCAGTATATGCAGAGAGGAGGTTTTCTTCCACAAGCTTCAATGTTGCATAAAGATGAAAAGATTTCTATGATGAGCCTTTGGATGTGATCTTTGGTTTTAGCCCTAGCTTATTTGACTTCTTCTTCTTGCTTAGATTTGGTAACCCACTTTTTCACTTCTGATTTGAGCCCTAATTCATTTGCTTCTTTCTTGCTTTCTTTCTGAATTTCACGTGGGTGAGTGAAAAGAGAGAAGAGAGTTTGATTCGGTGGTGTAGTGGAATGGTTCAAATGAAAGTGAGGTTCTATTCTTTAGTCAGCAACTAACTAGAGTGTATGGAATTGGATCACCAAATAAGTGAATGAGCATTGATGTTATGGGCTTGATTCATCAATTTAGGCCTGAAGTATTCTTTTGTTTCTGAACAAAATTTGTTGTTGTAATTCACAATTATTTTCTTGAGCTTGAGTGTATGTAAGCCTAAAGCAATTTGAGCTTTGTTGGCTTGTTTGTCTAGCTTACTTTATTTACTGCATATTAAGCAAACTAATCATACACTAAATTAGAATTTTGACCCAATTATGTTTGGTTATCATCTTATTTCTTATTAGTTCTTCAAATTCAACATTTTGATGTTTGGTTTTGTATATTTTGGATGTTTCTATTTTGTAAGTTTCAGATGTTTCCTTTTTGTGTTTTGGATTTTCTTGTTAAAGGTTTTGGATTTTTTTTGCATTGTACATTTGCGGAAGAAAAAGTAAACAAAAAGAGGAAGAAGACATCCGAAAAATAGCTTTTGGATGAGTTTCTTATCAGTTGTAGTTTGTGCTTATGTTGTACAGTTGCAAGTTGATACACCGAGTTTTTATTCTCAATATTTTTTATGATGTACAGTTGAGTTTAGGATGAAGTGGCTCTTACTCTTGAGGATTTGTTATGTTGTTATTTTAGATATTGATTTCTAACAAAAAAAATTATTTCAATTATATCTTTTGCGCTCATGTAGTTTGTGATAATTCCAATTCATTGTTGAACTTGGCTATGTAGTTTATATTGAGTGAACTGATATCAGAACGAAACTGTGTTTTTAATTTTATCTATTTACAAGGCTCAAAACTTTAAAGTAATTTAAGAAAAAATCGTGCAGTTATTTTGATAATTGTTATCTTATTTAAATTTATCTTTAATTACCTTTATTATCTTGTTATCTAAAATATTGCATGTGTAGGATCAAACTTATTATATATTTCACATTCAAATGGTAATAGCTTATTTCTTTTACATAATCTGAATACATTGTAAGTCATTAAGAAATATTGTTCTGACTTATTAAATTTTGAATGAATTAAGGGGTCACAATTTAGAGTTTGTGGCTCCTTGTTATACAACAAATCATGCTCCAACATTGAAAATGACATTTTTTAAAAAAATAAAAAAGCTTGTAAACATTGGAATAGATGAAAATTCTTAAAACAAAACTGATTGTAAAAACAATTTAGCTCACTTTCAAGTTGGATTTGAGTTAAGCCATTTAGACTAAGGCGGATGTTCATTTTACTATGATTGTAGATGGTTCTTTCTATTCTAAAGTGGACAGTTATTTTGGGTATACCATTTGTCTTTTATTTAATTTTCTGAATTCTACATGCACATGCCCCGCAAGTTTCTTTTCTTATAGTTTAATTTTGATTAAATTCAAGTTAGGTTTCAGTTACGCCATTTAAACATGGTACATGAGTGGTATTTTTGGTCAATTTGTTAGTTATTTCTTATCAACCAATGCGGATATTCATTTTACTATGTATGCAGATAGTTTTTTTTCTAAAGTGGACATTTATTTTGGGTATATCATTTGTCATTTACTTGATTTCCTGAATTCTGCATGCACATGCTTCGCATGTTTCTTTTGTTTTATGGTTTGGGAATTAGGGATAAAAATAGGATCCCTGTAAACATTAATTTTGCTTGATTTTGCTTGAATAGAAATATCAAAGTTAAAAAAAATGAAGCATCTATATATTTCTTCCAGGAAAACATCACATCATGTCTATATAAAGAAACTCCAATTATTCAACAAATAAAACATACATTTGGATTGTACTAGGCATCTTTCTTCTGTTAATGTTTTTCTCCCTTGCCAGCCTTTTTTGTAGGTAATCCTTCAGTAATACCATATGTTCCGAGGGTTACCTGAAACTGTTAGGTCGATTTCGGAGGAGATCTGCTGTGGCGGCTAGAGCTGATACGTCTGACTTGTTGGAGGCGGTGATGGTGCTGATGTGGCTGATCCTTTGTCACCGGAGGGTGGTGGTACCTGCAAGGGACTCTGATGCTTAAGTTAGCATGGGTTTTAAGCAGGTTTTTAGTAGAATCAGAGTATGAGTTATACTTGGGTGCTTCAGTGTATTTATAATGGTGTGGAGTGATCTTCTCTTGAGACAAGATAGTTATCTTATCTTATCTTTGAGTGAAGCCATCTTTATTTTTAAGGGAACCGCCCTTATCTTTCTAGGTTTGGGCTTCCTTTAGATTTGGGTCGTGTTCCTCTGTTTGGGCCTACTTGGGCCTCTGTAGCAATTTGGCTGAACTCTTTTATGAAGAGATCGGGTAATTCTAATCCGAAGAGGTAGGTCGACTTGTCTTCAATCATCCCGGGTTATACAGCTCGACCCAGGGCATGAACAGTGCCCTTGCTTGAGCTCGGTCTTTCATTTGAGCTCGTGCCTTTGCTAGACTTTGACCCCTTCTGGGAAAGTTGAGCTCGAGCATTGTCGATCTCGTCGTAGAGCTTCCATTTAGTAGTTTTTGAATGCAGAGCATTTTTTCTTACTCCTTTTTAATTGGAATGCGCGTTTTTGCGTTTCCTTGGGAACATGCGAAGGTTTAAATACTCATTAACTTTTTGCCGTTTCCTCTTGTTTCCCTTCTCCGTGTTTACTGTAACTTATTCTTTTCTCTTCTTTGCTCCTTGCTTTCGGAAGTCATCATCGGTGTAGGCTCACCATTTGTTTTGATATTCATCGTCTTCTTTACAGGTTGGTCTTCTTCTTTGTCTTTACTCTTTCCGTGCTATATATATTTTATGCTTGGATTTGAGAAGTTTTGATCTTACTTGACTTCGTGTTAGAAAGTTTGAATCTTTCTTTGTTTGTTGTGCCTGATCATTTCTGCAATGTGCGCTGTTTTAGGGCTTCTTCGATTTACCACTTGTTTTTGCCCCCTTTTTACTTTGAATACGTAGATCTCTTTTTGTTTGAAGTTTGGAGTAATGGAATGTAAAAAAAGGTAGCATCTTTTGATGTCTTTTGCGTAGTGTGTTTGATGTTGATGGCTTTATGTTTTGTATGACATGGATGATTTCCTTTACGAGATCCCTTTGCTGATAAATTGTGAAAAGATGGTAACCTTGATGTCTTTTTGTGATTTGTGACTTTCTTTTCGGAGTGTCACTGTTGAATGAGGGTTGTTTTCTTGTTGATAGATGTCGGAGCGTAGACTATAGATTTTTCCTGAATCCTTACTCTCTTACTGCCTCCAAAGGATGCCCATGGACCCTGGTGTGGGTCCTGGGGTTTCCTTTCGCCGCTGTCCCTGACTTCTAACATATTTGTATGCTTTAGTTTGAGTTATATCCATATTTGTCCGAGCTGTTCTCTTGATTTACCCGAGCTGTTGATTAGTAACCCATTTTCCTTTTTCTTACTGTAGGACTAGTTGACCCATGTCTTCTTACAAAAATATTGTCGAGACGTCTTCCAAAGTCCCCGAGGGCATGTCTGGCTGGCTGGACTCCCTCGTCTTGATGTGCATTTCGGTGGTTAATTTCGAGTATTACGTGCAGCTTAGGAGACATCACATGGTTTGTAGTAGTAGAGGTCAGGAGAAAAACTACGAGTTGGTAGCGCCTGACCCTGATGAGAGGGTTTGTTTTCCTTTTCTGACTCAGGGGGAACGTCCCTTCTTTTATGCTTATGATTACTTTTTTAGTCAAATGAACATCACCATTCCATTTACTTCCTTTGAGACCGACTTGTTGTGGTCCTGTAATGTTGCCCCTTCTTAGCTTCACCCGAACTCGTGGGGCTTCATAAAAATCTTCCAACTGTTGTGCCAAGAACTGGATGTCCGACCTTCTCAGACTCTATTTCTTTACCTTTTTATTTTGACGAAACCTGAGGCAGCTAAGAAGAAGGCTTCCTGGATTTCTTTCCGAGCTGCCCAGGGAAAGAAAGTTTTTTCTATGTATGATGAATCTTTTAGGGATTTTAAGAACTATTTCTTCAAGGTCTGAGCTGTTGAAGGAGCTTGGCCATTCTTTTTGGATGAGAATAATGAACCTGCCTTCCTCCTATCCTGGCAACAGAATGTAGTGGTGTCTAGGTATACTTGGAAAATGTTGGATGAGGTTGAGTAGGCTTTTGTTCATGTACTAGAAGAGGATTGGGGGGAGCCTCCTTATCTTGATACGAAGAAGTTCTTGGGGAATCCCTCCCTTCTTCGAACTGAATTGGGTAGCTACCGATTTCTTTGCTAGCTTTATCTTTGTTTATTTTGTTTGTTTTGTCGATCCCTCTCTTTCTAACTTGCAACTTTGGTTTTGCTGCTTTATCTTTTCAGAGATGGTGAAGACCACTGATTCCATGAAGGCTTTTAAGAGAGCCAAGAAGGCAACTACTGCCCAGAACATTTCGACCAAAGGTCCTGGGGAGGGATCTTTTGATGTTACGCTGAGGAGGTCGACCTTGGACACTTCCGGACCGAGGAAGATCATCCCAACTCCCATGTCCACTTGGCTCCTACTGACCCTCTCCAGCCGACCTCTGGTGCCGCCTCTCCCTCTGCTACTGATCCTACCCCCAAGGGGCAGAAGACTGCTGAACCCTATAATCTGGATGCCCCTGACTTTGACGCTGTGGGTTTTGTTGATAACTAGATTGCCCCCTATGGCCGACTTCCTATGGATGATGTGTCCATCCTGCACCACCTGGATTTTATCACCAGAAGTAGTGTTCGGATGGCGCATATGGGTGTGGCTTTGTTTCGCTCGATCCAAGATTCTCCCGTCCATGCGACGAAGGAGTTTATGCTGGAAGCCAAGTCGGAGTATGATCGGATCAAGGGTCTAAAGGACGAGCTGGACGCTAGAGTTATTAAGCTGAAGCTAGATCTGGAAAAGGAGAAAGCCCGAGCTACTGCCGCTGTGGCTTCTGCCAAGCTGACTGAGGAGACGGCGCTGCAGCATAAGGAGAGCTATGTCCGTACTTATGGCGAGTTATTGGAGGTAAGGGAGAGTCTGGAGAATGCTCATGCTAGTTATGCTGAGCTTCAAAGTCATCTGGTGGGTAGCGTGACTGACGTATTTGAGAACTTAAAGGCTCAGGTCCGAGTTGTTGCTCCCAAGCTCGACTTGAGTCTTTTTAGTTTGGACAATATTGTTGAAGATGGTAAAATTGTTCCTGTCCCAGATGATGACGAGGATGTAGATCCTCCTCCTAAGCCATCAGCCAAAGCTTCTACTGCTCCAACCTTTTCAACTCCTACAGCTGAGGTCGGCCATCCCGAGTCGGACCCTGATGTTCAGATCCTGAACCGGCCGGATGGAACCGTTGATGCCGTCCCGCTTGCGACCTGTCCTCCTTCGCCTCGGGATGCCGCCACTGGAGAGTCTTTAAATCCTTTGTAGTTTGTTTAGGTATCTGTATGGCCCGGCTTGTGGGTCTTTAAACTCTATTTTTGTAATTTTGGATGACTTTACCTTTGTTGACGTTAGGTTGCTTTAGTAACCTTTGTCTTTAAAAAACAAATACTTTTAAGCTCTTGAGGTCGATTTTGAGGTTGCCTTCTTGAGCTTTTATTATAGTATCTTTTTTGCTATACTGATTTGCACTTTTTCCACTTCCAGGAATTTTTTAGAGTGTGGGAGTCTTGCTGTCCGACCTCTTTTTATTTCCTGTTTTAGTCAAAGCGAACTTTGAGACTAGCTTTGTTTGGCTATTATTTTTAGTATTCTTCACTTGTAAATTGATTTTGGTGAGGTCGTGGCTTTTTGGGTCGAGTTGTGTCCCTTCTAGCGCACGTCTTCTTGTTGGTCGATTCCTCTCGTCAAATCTTCTCGAGTTATTTCTAGTAATCCCTTTTTTAATTGGACCTCGCCAGGTCTCTTTTTATGGGTTTACTTTTTATAACTCTGTCGCGTTAATCGGATTGGGCTGACTTCTTCGTGTCGATCCCTTCTAAGTTATTTTTAATAATCCGTTTTGATAAGGGCTGGCCAGGCCTCTTTCTATGGATTACTTTTTATAACTTTGTTGCTTTGACCAGCCTGGTCTGACTTTTTCATGTCGGTCCGTTCCGAGTTATTTCTAGCAATCCATTTTTTCTCAAACCCCGTCAAGCCTCTTTTTATGGATTACTTTTTATAACTTTGTCGTTTTGGGGGAATTGGTCTGGCTTTTTCATGCCGGCCCTTTCCGGGTTATTTTTAGCAATCCATTTTTTCTCAGACCTCGTCGGGCCTTTTTCTATGGATTACTTTTTATAACTTTTGTTGCTTTAGGGGATTGGTCCGACTTCTTCATGTCGGTCCTTCCCAAGTTATTTTTAGCAATCCATTTTTTCTCAGACCTCGTTGGTCCTTTTTCTGTGGATTACTTTTTATAACTTTTGTTGCTTTTGGGGGATTGGTCCGACTTCTTCATGTCGGTCCTTCCCAAGTTATTTTTAGCAATCCATTTTTTTCTCAAACCTCGTCGGGCCTTTTTCTATGGATTACTTTTTATAACTTTTGTCACTTTTGGGGGATTGGTCTGACTTCTTCATGTCGGTCCTTCCCAAGTTATTTTTAGCAATCCATTTTTTCTCAGACCTCATCAGGCCTTTTTCTATGGATTACTTTTTATAACTTTTGCATTAACCTGTTTTTATCGCTTTTTCATCTTGCCAATTTTGTAGAAATCTGGCAATGAGTTTGGTCCCTACTTGGTCGACCTTGTCGAAGTCGGGCGGTGAATTTGGTTTTCACCTTTCCGACCTTTGTAGAAATTCGGACAATGAATTCGATTTTCATTGTGGTCGGGTGGTGAGTTTGGTATTCACCTTGCCGACCTGTAGCTTCATAATTGGGCGATGAATTTTAGCGTTCAGATTAATACGTCTTGGTAGAGAAACTTTGTAGAAAATCTGAAAAGTTTTATTCCAATAGAAAGTAGACATATAGGCAAATAAAATATATACATGTGGGTGTTTACCCTTAAGTCAGGTAATTTTACAGATCTTGGCTTGGTGCCTCGTTAAAAAACTTTTTCAGGAAAAAGAGTGCACATTGAACTAAGATCTTTATTACCTCCTAACTGTAATACCTTCTTAGGTTGCAGGCGTGCCATGACCTTGGTAGCTCTCACCCCTCGGGTTCAAACACCCTGTAGTAGCCTTTTCCTAGTACCTCTG
Organism: Arachis ipaensis; assembly: GCF_059453495.1. Taxonomy (NCBI): domain Eukaryota; kingdom Viridiplantae; phylum Streptophyta; class Magnoliopsida; order Fabales; family Fabaceae; genus Arachis; species Arachis ipaensis. The sequence continues at coordinate 128,768,075 of NC_142444.1, forward strand.
TGACTCGGTATGGTTCTTTCTAGTTAGCTGCTAGCTTCCTCTCTCCCGGTCGACTTGTTCTGATATCATTTCAGATTTGGATGAGGTCGTTGTTGGCGAAGCTTCGCTGTACTTCCTTCCGATTGTATCTTGAGGCCATTTGACGTTTTAACGCCTCCTCCCTGATCCGAGCTCTTTTTCAGATTTCTGGAAGTAGGTCGAGCTCTTCCCTTTAGAGTTGGGAGTTGGCCTCTTCATTGTAGTAAATCGTTCTGGAGGATCCTTCTTCAATTTCTACCGGGATCATTGCCTCCATTCTGTAAGCCAATCGGAAAGGTGATTCCTTTGTGGTGGAATGCGAAATTGTCCGATATAGTAGTTAAAACTCGAGATGTTCACACCCTGGGCCGAGCTATCAGACCCGAGATGTTCAGTGACAAAGCGACCGACCTCTTCAGGTCAGGCTATCTGACCTCTTCTCAAAGAGGTCGGCCAAATCGACAGAAAAGCCCAATAAAGGGCCTAAATAGAGGAACACGACCCAAATCCACAGGCCGTCCAAGCCTATAGAGATAAGGGCGGTTCCCTTGAAGATAAGCTGACCTCAACTCAAAGATAAAGATAAAATAAGATAACTAACTTATCTTATCTAAAAAGGTCACTCTACAACTACTATAAATACACTAGAGCACCCAGGTATAACTCATACTCTAATTCTACAATAAACCTGCTTAATACCCGTGCTAACTTAAGCATCGGAGTCTCTTGCAGGTACCCCCCACCCTCCGGTGACCAAGGATCAGAAGTGCAGCCAGTCCAACAAGTCAGACACAACAGCTCCGGCCGCCACCAGCCAACCGGACACGTCATCTCCGACCAGTACAGAAGATCTCATCCGAGATCGGCCTACAGTTTCAGGTAACCATCGGAACATTGGCGCCGTTGCCGGGGAACCTGTAAGTCATCCCATCCCCATGGCAGACGACCATGACAACGACCACGATTCAGCTCTAGAGGACAGAACGCCGCACAAAAACGCGGATGCTACACCAAAAGATACTCCAGAATCTAACGAAGACAAAAACTCATCAAATCCAGGAGTAATAGAAGCACTTCAAAATCGTTTAAAGCAACTTGAAAAAGAAAGCCAGCATCAACGAGAAGTTGGCAAGGATCTACAAAGAGAGGTAAGGCGACGTCGAGAGCTAGAAGATAAAATCCTACAACTCGAAGCCGATCTCAAAGCAAAGGCTACCCGGACCACCCCTGAGGACAATTCACGCAAAGATCAAGATCCATTCACTAGGGACATCATGAAAACTAAAATTTCTAAGGACTTCAAACTCCCGGATATGACTCTGTATGATGGCACTACAGATCCCAACCATCACCTCAGCAACTTCAGAAGCAGAATGTACCTCACCGACGCCTCAGACGCTGTTTGCTGTAAAGCTTTTTCAACGACCCTCACGAAGACAGCAATTAGATGGTTCAACAACTTACCTCCTAAGTCCATCTCAAGCTTTGACGACCTAGCCAAAAAATTTCTGGCCAGATTCTCCATCCAAAAAGACAAGGCCAAGCACGCCCCCAGTCTACTAGAAATCAGGCAAGGAGATTCAACAAAATATGCCTAGACATACAAAGCTTGCCAACAGAGGTCGCCATCATGGGCCTCATCAATGGCCTACGAGAGGGACCTTTTAGCCAATCTATATCGAAGAAATATCCCACATCTCTGGATGAGGTGCAGGAGCGAGCGGAAAAATATATCAACATGAAAGAAAACTCTCGGTTGGGAGAAACCTCAAAATCCGGATTCTCCTACCGAGACAAAGATAAAGAATCCAAAAAGAAAGAAGATCGACAAGGGGAGAAAATTAAAAAATATCACAATTACACCCCTCTTAGGGTATCCCTGGTAGATGTCTACAAAGAAGTCTGCCATACGAAAAAGATACCCCCAGCTCGACCACTCAAAGGAAAAAGAAGAGGAGGAAATCGGAAAGAATACTATGAATATCACCGAGTCCGAGGGCATTCCACCAATGAATGCTTCGACTTAAAAAACATCATAGAAAAATTAGTGAGAGAAGGAAAACTAGATCGGTTTCTGGCCACCCGAGATGATGATCAAAGAAAGAGAAGAAGGGATGAAGATGTCGGACGAATCGAGCGATCACCTCGTACGCCAGAAAGACATGTCCATATGATACACGGAGGATTTACAGGAGGAGGAATCTCCAAATCATCCCGCAAAAGATATCTCAAAGAAGTATATCATGTCGAAGGAAAGGGGGAATCACCTGACATCCCTGCAATCACATTCACCAAAGAAGACGCATCCGGTATCATCTCAAGACACGACGACCCCATGGTCATCACCATCATACTGGTAAATGCCAATCTCTACCGCACATTAATAGACCAAGGGAGCTCCGCCGACATCTTATTCAAAATTGCCTTCGACAAGCTCGGCTTAGAAGAAAAGAAGCTTAGAGCATACCCGAACAGCCTGTTCGGACTGGGAGATACCCCAGTACAACTACTGAGATACGTGTCACTACATACAACCTTTGAAAAAGGGAACCAATCCAGAACACTCAAGATAGACTACATCGTGGTCGACATGAGTTCAGCCTACAATGCCCTAATAGGTCGGACAACACTAAATCAACTCGGCGCAATAGTCTTAACTCCACATCTATGCATGAAATTCCCAACTACAGAAGGGATAACTACGATAAAAGCAGATCAAAAGATGGCACGCCGCTGTTATAACGAAAGTCTAAACCTCAGAGGTAGAGGAGAAGAGTTCCATACAATTGAGCTTGGTAGAGTTCAGAGACGAGAAGAACTCCGTCCACAGCCCGAAGGAGAAATAGAGAAAGTTCAGATCGGAGATACCTCGGACAAAACAACTAATATTGGCACGATCCTGAAGGGAGACGCAAAAGAATTACTAGTACAGTTCTTACGAGATAATGTCGATCTCTTCGCATGGAAAGCTGTAGACATGCCAGGCAAAGATCCCAAGCTAATGTGCCACAAGTTGGTGGTCTACTCAGGATCTCGGCCGGTATAGCAGAGACGAAGAAAACTTGGGGCAGAACGATCCCAAGCTGTGGAAGAACAGGTACAAGCACTACTGGAGGCAAGATTCATAAGAGAAGTCAAGTACCCACTATGGCTAGCTAAGGTCGTCTTGGTGAAAAAATCAAATGGGAAATTGCGAATGTGCACCGACTACACCGATCTCAACAAAGCCTGCCCAAAAGATCCTTACCCACTCCCAAGTATCGACGCTCTGGTATATGCTTCATCTGGATATAGATACCTCTCGTTTATGGATGCATATTCTGGATACAACCAAATCTCCATGTATCCACCAGATCAAGAAAAGACCTCATTTCTGACACCAAAAGCAAATTACTACTACATTGTGATGCCTTTCGGTCTCAAGAATGCGGGAGCTACTTATCAAAGGCTAATGAATAAAGTCTTTTCAGATCATATCGGAAAAATCATGGAAGTCTACGTGGACGACGTGTTAATAAAGACACAAAGCGAAGAGACATTATTGTCCGACCTGGCTCAAGTGTTCGACACTATAAGGAAGCATGGCATGCGACTCAATCCCGCAAAAATGCACCTTTGCAGTAGAAGCGGGCAAATTCTTGGGTTTCATGCTCACACAAAGAGGAATTGAAGCAAATTCGGACAAATGCCAGGCCATACTCAACATGAAGAGCCCAACTTGTGTCAGAGAGGTACAACAACTCAACGGGAGATTGGCAGCCTTATCCAGATTCTTAGCGGGATTAGCGATAAGATCTCTCCCCTTCTATGCCACTTTAAGGAAAGGAAAGAAGTTCGAATGGACAATGGAATGCGAGCAAGCCTTCCAGGATTTCAAAAATTTCCTGGGACGACCATCTATCCTAACTCAACCACGAGAGGAAGAACCACTCGTATTGTACCTTGCGGTAGGAAGTCAGGCAGAAGCCTCAGTACTGGTTCGAGAGGACAACAAAGGGCAACAACCTGTATACTTCATTAGTAAAGCGATGCAGGGATCCGAGCTGAACTACCAAAAAATAGAAAAGTTCGCATATACTCTCATACTGACATCTCAACGACTTCGCCCGTACTTCCAGGCTCACACCATTAAGGTTCGGACCGACCAGCCCATAAAAGGAATATTGCAGAAAATAGATCTAGCAGGCAGAATTTTACAATGGGCAGTCGAGTTATCCGAGTTTGACCTCCAATATGAAGCTCGGACAGCCATCAAATCACAATACTTGGTTGACTTCATTGCAGAATTCACAGATACCCTGGAGACCCCCACAGAATGGAATCTCTACGTGGACGGGTCCTCGAATAAGACTGGAAGCGGCGTAGGTGTGATAATAGAAAGCAACCAAGGAACCCAAGTTGAGCTTTCCCTCAAATTTGGGTTCCCGGCCTCGAACAACCAGGCGGAATATGAAGCATTACTAGCTGGTTTAAAGCTGGCTAAGGAGGTTGAAGCTCAAAAACTCAACATCTTCAGTGATTCATAAGTAGTCACCTCACAAATAACAGGGAGCTACCAAGCCAAAGACCCCACCATGAAAAAAGTATTTGGATAAAACCAAGGAACAGCTCGGACAACTCGCGGAATATAAGATCTGTCACATACCCCGCGAACAAAATGCCTAAGCTGATGCACTCTCAAACTAGCCAGCACCAAACCAGGGGGCAACAATAGAAGCCTCATCCAGGAAATGCTGCAGAACCCGTCAATCTCGGAAGAGGAAAAGTCCTAGCCATAACAAGTCAGGATCAAGGATGGATGACCCCCATAATTAATTACCTCAAAACAGAAACACTCCCCACAAATGAGAAGGAGGCAAAGAGGTTAAAACGGGAGGCTCAGTACTACACTATCATAAACAACATCCTATATAAAAGAGGGATTTCAATACCACTACTAAAATGTGTGCCGACCTCCAACACAAGGGAAGTTTTAGAGGACGTACACAGTGGCATTTGTGGTAATCATCTCGGAGCACAAGCTCTCACTAAAAAAGTACTCCGAGCGGAATTTTATTGGCCAACTCTACAAAAGGAAGCTACAGAATTTGTAAGGACATGCCCACCATGCCAAAAACATGCCAACTTTCACATCGCCCTGCCAGAAGAGCTCATCAGCGTAACATCGCCTTGGCCATTTGCAAAATGGGGACTCGATCTTCTCGGACCCTTTCCCCAGGGATCGGGACAAGTTAAATTCCTCATAGTCGGGGTAGACTATTTCACAAAGTGGATCGAGGCAGATCCCCTAGCCAACGCCACTGCTCAAAGGAGCCGGAAATTCCTATATAGGAATATTGTCACAAGGTTTGGGGTTCCATACTCCATCACTACAGACAATGGCACCCAATTCACAGATGCGGGCTTCAGAAAGTTAGTAGCCGACTTAAACATAAAATACCAGTTCACCTCCGTTGAACATCCCCAAGCCAATGGACAAGCCGAAGCGGCCAACAAAGTCATATTGGCTGGGCTGAAACGGAGACTGCAAGATGCAAAGGGAGCCTGGGCCGAAGAACTTCCACAAGTCCTATGGGCATATCGAACAACGCCACATTCCACCACAAACGAATCACCATTTCGACTAGCATACGGAGTGGAGGCAATGATCCCAGTAGAGGTCGAGGAAATGTCGCCTAGAGTGGTTCATTACAATGAGGAAGCCAACTCCCAACTTCAAAGGGAAGAGCTCGACCTACTTCCTGAAATCCAAGAAAAAGCTCGGATCAGGGAAGAAGCACTAAAACGTCGAATGGCTTCCAGATATAATCAAAAGGTAGTGCCGAGAGGTTTCGCTGAGAATGATCTCATCCTAATCCGAAATGATATTGGAACAACTCGACCCGGAGAAGGAAAGCTGGCAGCAAACTGGAAAGGATCCTACCGAGTCATAGAAGTACTTGGGAAAGGCTACTACAGACTGTCCGAACTCGAGGGACGAGAGCTTCCCAGATCATGGCACGCCTGCAACCTAAGAAGGTACTATAGCTAGAAAAAGTAAAAGATCTCATCATAGGATGCACTCTTTTTCCTGAAAAGGTTTTTTAATGAGGCACCAAGTTGAGATTCAGAAATTATCCGACTTAAAGGGATGAAAAACTCCCACATGTATATATTTGCATTTTCTTTTAAATAAAGCATATTTTAGATATTCTACAAATTTTCAAGACGCATTAATCTGAAGCATTCATCGTCTGATTATAAAGCAACAGATCGGCAGAAAAGTGAAAAATTGATTCACTGCACGATCACGATAAAGACCAATAGAGATGAAAACACAATTCATCTAAAGGTCGACCAAACAAAGATAGAAACCACCTTCTACAAATCGGCAAAGATGAACACAAAATAATACAAGAAGTTATCGAAAGTGATCCGGAAAAAGAACCTGACGAGGTCTTATGGATTGCTAAATAATAACTTAAAGACTGGCCGACGTTAAAAAGTCAGACAAAGTCAACCCAAGTTATCAGCAAATCCCTGGAAAGAGGTCTGGCCAACCCTATAAAAGAGGAATTGCTATAACTTAGAAGAGATCGATATGACGAAGTCGGTCTCCTACGAAAAACAAGTTATAAAAGTAATCCCTGAAAGAGACCTGACAAAGGTCCAAGAAAGAGGATTACAAAATAACTTAAAAGAGATCGACATAAAGAAGTCGGTCTTTTACAACGGACAAGTTATAAAAGTAATCCCTGAAAGAGACCTGACAAAGGTCCAAGAAAGAGGATTACAAAAATAACTTAGAAGAGATCGACATAAAGAAGTCGGTCTCCTACAAACGAACAAGTTATAAAAGTAATCCCTGAAAGAGACCTGACAAAGGTCCAAGAAAGAAGATTACAAAATAACTTAGAAGAGATCGACATAAAGAAGTCGGTCTCCTACAACGGACAAGTTATAAAAGTAATCCTTGAAAGAGACCTGACAAAGGTCCAAGAAAGAGGATTACAAAAATAACTTAGAAGAGATCGACATAAAGAATTCGGTCTCCTACAACGAACAAGTTATAAAAGTAATCCCTGAAAGAGACCTGACAAAGGTCCAAGAAAGAGGATTACAAAATAACTTATAAGAAATCGACATAAAGAACTCGGTCTCCTACAACAAACAAGTTATAAAAGTAGTCCCTGAAAGAGACCTGACAAAGGTCCAAAAAAGAGGACTACAAAAATAACTGGAAAGAGGACCAATGTAAAGAAATCGGTTATGGATGGCCAGAAATAAATACAAGAGCCAGAAAACTGAAATACAAGTTGGATCCACACATCCACAACCTCAAAGGATCCAAGCTACAAGCAATAGGTACAAAGCAATCCAAAGAGGCCGAGCAGCAAGGCTTCAGCATTCTCAAAACCCAAAAAGGTGCCAAGACAAGTGCAAACAAGCATGATATGAAATACAATATTATAAACAAGCTTCAGGATCAGGCCCAAAGCTTGAAAGCTACTTGTTATTTTTTCAAAATGAAAAGTTGCTAAACAAGCAACCAAAAGGAGTATCAACAGTCAGCAAAACATTCAAATTACAAAATAAAGAGTTTAAAAGCCCACAAGTCGGGCCATCTACATAAACACCCAAGAAAAATCAGCTAAGATCGGGAGCCTTCTCAGCAGCATCAGTACGGGGAGAAGGAGGGCGAGTCTGAATAGGCACAGCATCCACGGTACCATCATCCCGGTTCAAGATCTGACAGTCCGGATCAGAAACGGAATGACCGACCTCACTTGGAGGAACAATAGAAGTTGACACTTTGACAGAAGGCACAGGGGGAGGCTCGATATCGTCATCATCCTGGTCATCAGGAATAATCTTACCATCCCTCACAACATTATCCAGGCTAAAAAGAGTAAGGTCGGCCTCAGGAGCAATAATTCGAACCTGCTCCTTCAGGTTCTCATAAGCAGCATTCACACTGCCAACAAGATGACCCTGAAGCTCAAAATAATCAGCTCGGGCATTCTCCAACTCCCCCTTCAAACGCATTCCCTCCTGATAGGACGTAACGTAGCTGTCTTTATGCCTCAACGCCGTGTCCTCGGCCAACCGCACAGAAGCCGCCAAAGCAAGGGAACCCGCCTTCTCATTCTCCAGATCTTTCTCCAGTTTGGCCACCTTCACCTCAAGCTCCTCTTTCAAGCCCTTCATCCGATCGAATTCCTGTTTTGCCTCCTCCATGAAGGCTTTGGTGGCATGAAGAGGAAGATTTTGAGCCGTTCGGTACAAGGCAGCTCCCATATGTGCCATTTTTACACTACTCCGAGTTATAAAGTCCAAATGATGAAGGAGTGATACATCATCCATAGGGAGGACACCGTATGGACCGATCTGCTGATCTACGAACTCGACCGCGTCAAAATCAGCGGCATCAAGGTTGAAAGGCTCAATTGTTTTTTGTTTCTTGTTGGGAGGAACACCCGAAGTAGCAGCGGAAGACTGTGGAGGCTCGGCCAGGCGAACCCGAGGAGTGGGAATTACCCTCCTCGGGCCAGGAGAACTCGACACGGGCGGCTTCACCAGAACTTGAGAAGATCCATCTCCCGCCACCTTGGCCGAGATATTTTGAGCAGCTGCAGCCTTCTTTGCTTTCTTGTAGGCCTTCATGGAATCGTTGTTTTTCGACATCTCTGAAAATACAGAATCGACCACAGTAATGGGTTACAATCACAAAAAGAAGAAGCAAAACTAAAAAGCAAGTATAGAAACAAGTCAGACAGTACCCAAAGCAGTTTGAATCAAAGATGGATCACTCAAAAATCTTTTCGTATCAAGATGGGGTGGTTCCCCCTATAAATCTTCAAGAACAATTATAAAAGCCCTCTCAACCTTGTCAAGCATCTCCCATGTATAGCGAGACACTCTCACATTCTTTTGCCATTCTAGAGGAAAGGCAGGCTCATCATTTTCATCAAGAAAAAAGGGGCGGGCCCCCTCAACAGCACGGACTCAGAAGAAATAATTCTTAAAATCTTTAAAAGACTCATCATACATGGCAAAAACTTTATGCCCCTGGGCCGACCTGAAAGAAACCCAGGAAGCTTTCTTTTTGGAAGACCCTCCAGGCTTGGCAAAAACAAAAAGATAAAGGAAAAGAGTCTGAGAAGGTGTTATGCCTAACTCTTGGCAAAGCAGCTGAAAAATCATGATAAAACCCCAGGAATTCGGATGAAGCTGAGATGGGGCAATGTTACACGACCACAACAAGTCGGTCTCGAAAGCAGTAAAAGGAAAAGTAATGTCCAACTGACTGAAGAAATATTCATAGGTGTAGAAAAAGGGACGCTCCCCCTCGACAGAAATAGGAAAACAAACCCTCTCGTCAGAGTCGGGCACCACAAGCTCATAATCTCTCTCTCGGGCACCACCACCACAAACCCTATGACGTTTCCTCAGCTCCACACAAAACTCAGCATCCACAACAGAGACACACATTAAGACAAGGGAGTCCAGCCAATCGGACATCCCCTCGGGAACTTTAGAAGACATCTCTACAATGTTATTGCGAGAAGACATGAGGCCAACTAATCCTACAATAAGAAAAGAAGATTGGATTACTAAAAAATATCTCGGACGAGGGGCAAAACAACTCGACTAATATGATACAGAAGAACAAACAGAAAAGGAAAACCCCAAGAATCAAACCAAAGCCCTGGGGCATCCTTTGGAGGCAGTAACAAAGCAAGATTTCAGAAAAAATCTACAGCTCACGTCCCGTCATTTCTCAAAACAAGAAAAGAAAATCTCAAATAACAAAACGTTTCGAAAAAGGAAAACACGAAGTCATCAAAAGCCACTATCTTCCTACAGTCTATCAGCAAAAGAGCATCGCCAACATCAAACATGCCAAGTGGAAATCGTCAAAGATGCAACCATTTTGTGATTCAAACAAAATCATCATTCCAAAGCTTCAAAATCAAAAGCACAAACAAAAACGGAACAACATGCAAGCATCAAACAAGAGGAAAAGCGAAAAGGTTCACGCGAAAGGCGAAGAAACTCCCAGAACACACATTACAACAGCAATCAGGCACAGCAAAAGCAGAAAGATCCAAACTTTCTCCAAACAAAATCAAAACTTTCTCAAAATCAGACATGAAAAAGTGACACGGAAAAGAGAAAGGAAGAAAAACCAACCTGAGCGAAGAAGCCTCGAAGGAGATTGAAGACGGAGAGACGGAATCACCCAGAAAAACTGCCAAATGATGCCGCAACTCAAGAAATACAAAAGGCGAAAACAGAAAAGCGAAAGAGTAAAAGAGAAGTTACAAAGAGAAATGAAGAAGAGAAACCGTTTTCTGTGAGCAAATTTCAAAATAAAAGCCAAGGGAACGGGGCAATTAAAACCAATTAATGAAGGTATTAAACCCTCGCACGTTCCCAAGAACAGAATGCTACTATAAAAGCGCGCGCTTTCAGAGGAAAACGTTCCACATTCAAAAATTCTACAAAAAGAAAGAAGTCGACAAATGCTCGAGTTCGGCTTCACCAGAGAAGGATCGAAGTCTAAGACTCGACCTCAAAAAGAAAGACCAAGATCGAGCAGGGGCACTGTTCAGTGACAAAGCGACCGACCTCTTCAGGTCAGGCTATCCGACCTCTTCTCAAAGAGGTCGGCCAAATCGACAGGAAAGCCCAATAAAGGGCCCAAATAGAGAAACACGACCCAAACCAACAAGCCATCCAAGCCTATAGAGATAAGGGCGGTTCCCTTGAAGATAAGCTGACCTCAACTCAAAGATAAAGATAAGATAAGATAACTAACTTATCTTATCTAGAAAGGTCACTCTACAACCATTATAAATACACTGGAGCACCCAAGTATAACTCATACTCTGATTCTACAATAAACCTGCTTAATACCCGTTCTAACTTAAGCATCGAAGTCTCTTGCAGGTACCCCCCCATCCTCTGGTGACCAAGGATCAGAAGTGCAGCCAGTCCAACAAGTCAGACACAACAGCTCCAGCCGCCACCAGCCAGCTAGACACGTCATCTCCGACCAGTACAGAAGATCTCATCCGAAATCGGCCTACAGTTTCAGGTAACCCTCGGAACAAGGTCTTTGTTGGCAAAGCTTCGCTGTACTACCTTCCGATTATATCTTGAGGTCATTTGACGTTTTAACGCCTCCTCATTGATCCGAGCTCTTTCTCGGATTTTTGGAAGTAGGTCGAGCTCTTCCCTTTGGATTTGGGAGTTGGCCTCTTCATTGTAGTAAATCGTTCTGGAGGATCCTTCTTCGATTTCTACCAAAATCATTGCCTATATTCTGTAAGCCAATCGGAAAGGTGATTCCTTTGTGGTGGAATGCAGAGTTGTCCGATATACCCATAGGACTTGTGGGAGCTCTTCAGCCCAGGCTCCCTTTGCGTCTTGTAATCTCCGTTTTAACCCAGCCAATATGACTTTGTTAGCTGCTTTTGCTTGTCCATTAGCTTGTGGGTGTTCTACAGATGTAAATTGATGTTTTATTTTCAAGTCTGCTATTAGCTTCCTGAAGCCTGTGTCCGTGAATTGAGTTCCATTGTCTGTGATGATGGAGTAAAGAACCCCAAACCTTGTGACAATGTTTCTATACAAGAATTTCCGACTTCTTTAAGCAGTGGCATTTGCTAGGGGCTCTGCCTCAATCTATTTTGTGAAGTAATCGACCCCTACAATGAAGAACTTGACTTGTCCTGATCCTTGGACAAAGGGTCCCAGGAGGTCGAGTCCCCATTTTGCGAACGGCCAAGGTGATGTTATGCTGATGAGTTCCTCTGGTGGGGCGATGTGGAAGTTGGCATGTTTCTGACATGGTGGGCATGTCTTGACAAACTCTGTTGCTTCTTTTTGCAAGGTCGGCCAAAAGAATCCGGCTCGGAGTACCTTTTTGGAGAGAGCTCGTGCTCCAAGATGGTTGCCACATATGCCACTGTGTATTTCTTCCATGACCTCTTTTGTGTTGGAGGTCGGTACACATTTTAAAAGGGGTGTCGAGATCCCTCTCTTGTTTAGGATGTTGTTTATGATGATGTAGTATTGTGCTTCTCGTCTTAACCTCTTTGTCTCCTTCTTATCTGTAGGGAGTATTTTTTATTTAAGGTAGTTGACTATGGGAGTCATCCATCCTTGATCATGGCCTGATATTGCTAGGACCTCTTCTTCCTCTGAAATTGATGGGTTCTGCAGTATTTCCTGGATGAGGCTTCTATTATTGCCCCCTGGTTTGGTGCTGGCTAGTTTTGAGAGTGCGTCAGCTCGAGTATTTTGTTCCTGAGGTATGTGGCAGACCTTATATTCCCCGAGTTGTCCGAGCTGTTCTCTGGTTTTGTCCAGGTACTTTTTCATAGTAGGGTCTTTGGCTTGGTAGGTCCCTTCTATTTGTGAGGTAACTAATTGTGAATCGCTGAAGATAATAAACTTTTGAGCTCCAACCTCCTTGGCTAGCTTCAAACCAGCCAATAGTGCCTCATACTCGGCCTGGTTATTGGAAGCAGGGAACTCGAATTTTAAGGAGAGTTCAATTTGGGTTACCTGATCGCTTTCTATTATCACACCTGCCCCACTCCCGGTTTTGTTTGAAGAGCCGTCTACATAGAGATTCCATTTTGTAGGAGTTCCCGGGGTGTCAGTGTATTTTGCAATTAAATCGGCCAAATATTGAGTCTTGATGGCCGTCCAAGCTTCATACTGAAGATCAAACTCAGATAGCTCGACTGCCCACTGTAGAATTCTTCCAGCTAAGTCTGTCTTCTGTAGAATGCCTTTTATGGGCTGGTTAGTCCGAACCTTGATGGTGTGAGCTTGAAAATATGGGTGAAGTGGTCGAGAAGTTAGTATGAGAGCGTAGGCGAACTTCTCTATCTTTTGATAATTCAGTTCGGCCCCTTGTAGAGCTTTGTTGATGAAGTAGATAGGTTGTTGCCCACTTTCATCTTCTATGACCAGTGCTGAGGCTATTGCCCGACTTCCCACTGCGAGGTATAATATGAGTGCTTCTCCTTCCCGTGGTCGAGTAAGGATGGGTGGTTGTCCCATAAATTTTTTGAAATCCTGGAAGGCTTGCTCGCACTCTGTGGTCCATTCAAACTTCTTTCCCTTTCTTAATGTGGCGTAAAAGGGAAGAGATCTTATGGCCGATCCGGCTAGAAATCTGGACAAGGCTGCCAGTCTTCCATTGAGTTGTTGCACTTCTTTAACACAGGTCGGACTTTTCATGTTGAGTATAGCTCGGCATTTATTCGGGTTCACCTCAATTCCTCGTTGTGTTATCATAAAACCCAGAAATTTTCCGGCTTCTACTGCAAAGGTACACTTTGTGGGATTAAGTCGCATGCCATGCTTTCTGATGGTGTCGAACACTTTGGTGAGGTCGAAAAGTAAGGATTCCTCCCTTTGTGTTTTTACCAACATGTCGTCCACGTATACCTCCATGAGTTTTCCGATATGGTCTGCGAAGACCTTGTTCATTAATCTTTGGTAGGTAGCTCCTGCGTTTTTGAGTCCGAATGGCATGACGACATAACAATAATTCGCTTTTGGGGTTAGGAATGAGGTCTTTTCTTGATTCGGTGGGTACATTGGGATTTGATTATATCCCGAATAAGCATCCATGAAGGTGAGGTACTTGTATCCGGAGGAGGCGTCCACTAGAGTGTCTATGTTTGAGAGTGGATATGGGTCTTTTAGACAAGCTTTATTGAGGTTGGTGTAATCAGTGCACATTCACCACTTCCCATTTGACTTTTTCACCAATACAACGTTGGCCAGCCATAGTGGATACTTGACTTCTCTTATGAATCCTGCCTCTAGTAGAGCTTGTACTTGTTCTTCCACAGCTTGGGATCTTTCCGGCCCGAGGTTCCGACGCTTCTGTTGTACAGGCCGAGATCCTGGGTATACTGCCAGTTTGTGGAACATTAGCTTACGATCTATGCTCGGCATGTCTACGGCTTTCCATGTAAAGAGGTCGACATTATCCCTTAGGAACTGTATCAGAGATTCCTTTATGTCTCCTTTCAAAGTCGCCCCAATATTTGTTGTCTTATCTGGGATGTCCCTGATCTGGACTTCCTCGATCTCGCCCTCTGGTTGTGGACGAAGCTCTTCCCGACCTCGAACTCCCCCGAGTTCGATAGTGTTGATTTCTTCTCCTTTTTCTCTAAGGTTCAGACTTTCGTTGTAACACCGTCGCGCAATTTTCTGGTCTCCTTTTATCGTGGCGATCCCTTCTGAAGTTGGGAATTTCATGCATAGATGTGGAGTTGAAACTACCGCGGTGAGCTGATTTAGCGTTGTCCAACCTATCAAGGCGTTGTAGGCTGAGCCCACGTCGACTACAATATAGTCGATGTTGAGTGTCCTCGATCGGGTTCCTTTTCTGAAAGTTGTGTGTAGTGAGATGTATTCAAGTGGTTGGACTGGAGTGTCTCCTAGTCCGAACAAGCTGTTCGGATATGCTCTGAGTTCTTTCTCCTATAGGCCGAGTTTGTTGAAGGCGGATTTAAACAAGATATCCGCCGAGCTTCTTTGGTCGACCAGTGTGCAGTGGAGATTAGCGTTGGCCAATATGACAGTGATGACCATGGGATCGTCATGTCCCGGGATGATGCCTACCGCGTCTTCTTTGGTGAAAGTAATAGTAGGGAGGTCGGGTGCTTCTTCCCCTCCCTCGACATGATATATCTCCTTAAGGTGTCTCTTGCGAGATGATTTGGAGATTTCTCCTCCTGAAAATCCTCCATTTATCATGTGGACATGTCTTTGCAGGGTGAGAGGTGGTCGTTCAGTTCGTCCGACCTCTTTATCCCTTCTTCTTTTTCTGGGCTCATCCGTCTTGCTAGTTAAGTACCGACCTAGTCTCCCTTCTCTTACCAATTTTTCTATGACGTTTTTCAAGTCGAAGCACTCATTGGTGGGATGTCTGTAGATTCGATGATATTCACAATATTCTGTCCGATTTTCACCTCCTCTTTTGCCTTTGATTGGTCGAGGTGGTGGAATCTTCTCAGTGTGGCATACTTCTCGGTAAACTTCCACGAGAGACACCCGAAGAAGGGTATAATTGTGGTATTTTTTATTCTTCTCTCCATCTTGATCTTCTTTTTTCTTGGAATCTTTATCCTTGTCCCGAGAGGGGTAGGAGAATCTGGATTTTGAGGTCTCTCCTAGTCGAGAGTTTTCCTCCATGTTGATATACTTCTCTGCTCGTTCTTGAACTTCATTCAGAAATGTAGGATGTTTCTTTGATATGGAGTGACTAAAAGGTCCTTCACATAGGCCATTGATGAGACCCATGATGGCAGCTTCTGTTGGCAAATCCTGTATATCCAGACACGCTTTGTTGAATCTTTCCATGTAATTGTGAAGATTCTCCCGATCTCCTTGCTTGATCCCTAATAAGCTCGGGGAATGTTTGGCTTTATCTTTCTGGATGGAAAATCTGGCAAGAAATTTCTTAGCTAAGTCCTCAAAACTTGTGATGGATCTAGGGGGCAGATTGTCGAACCACTTAATTATTGTCTTTGTTAAAGTGGTTGGGAAGGCTTTGCATCGAGTAGCGTCTGAGGCGTCAGTGAGATACATTCTGCTTCTGAAATTACTGAGATGATGGCTGGGATCAGAGGTACCGTCGTATGGGGTCATGTCGGGAGCTTTTCGCTTTCATGATTTCCTTGATGAAGGGGTCTTGATCCTTGTGGGATTTGTCATCGCGACCAGTTTGGATGTTTTTGGTTTTCAAGTCGGCTTCGAGTTTTAGGAGTTTGTCCTCCAACTCTCGGCGTCACCTGGTTTCTCTCTGGAGGTTTCTTTCGGCTTCCCGTTGGTGCTCGGCCTCTTTTTTGAGCTGTTTGAGGCGATCTTGTTGAGCTTGTAGGGCCTCCATGATTTCTGTGTTTGGCAAATTCTTGCCTTTGTTTGGTTGAGGCGTATCCTTTGCTGTGGTGTCCGCGTTCTTATGCGGAGTTCTCTCCTCCAATCTGGAGTCGTGGTCGTTGTCAAGGTTGTCTGCCATGGTGATGGAATGACTTCCAGGTTCCCCGGCAATGGCGCCAATGTTCCGAGGGTTACCTGAAACTGTTAGGTCGATCTCGGAGGAGATCTGCTGTGGCGGCTGGAGCTGACACGTCCGACTTGTTGGAGGCAGTGATGGTGCTGATGTGGCTGATCCTTTGTCACCGGAGGGTGGTGGTACCTACAAGAGACTCTGATGCTTAAGTTAGCATGGATTTTAAGCAGGTTTTTAGTAGAATCAGAGTATGAGTTACACCTGGGTGCTCCGGTGTATTTATAATGGTGTGGAGTGATCTTCTCTTGAGATAAGATAGTTATCTTATCTTATCTTTGAGTGAAGTCATCTTTATTTTTAAGGGAACCGCCGTTATCTTTCTAGGTTTGGGCTTCCTGTAGATTTGGGTCGTGTTCTTCTGTTTGGGCCTACTTGGGCCTCTGTAGCGATTTGGCCGAACTCTTTTATGAAGAGGTCGGAAAATTCAGATCCGAAGAGGTAGGTCGACTTGTCTTCAATCAGCCCGGGTCATACAGCTCGACCCAAGGCATGAACACCCTACAACATAGAGCTTTACGCTTAAGTTGTAAAACAGAGGTGGTGAGGTATTACGATCTCTAAAATAATATATATAATAGTAGTGGAAGAAATTTAATAATAGAGGAGTCTTGAAGGAAAGCTTAAACAAAATCGTGAAAATTAAAAGCGGCATACTCACATAACAAAAACTTGAGTACGAAGAAAAGAAGGACATATACATATAATAAGATCGGAGTGTCAAAGATACAAAATATCGAGCTCCGAGCTCAGCCTACGAAGCCAAGGTCGGCCGAAGGATATCATATGCATATATATACAACCCAGATAATCCAAAATGCATAAAGTAAACTCTTAATTCTCCAAAAGCCTCTAAGAGGGACAAAACTGAAACATATATAAGGAGAAGTCTATACATATATATACATATATATAACACAATATAAAAGCCAACATCCTAACTTCACTGCACTCAAAACTCCAGATGCCTAGCGAGGTACCTCTCGACCTGCATCTGAAAAAAATAACATATGTATAGGGTGAGAACCGAAGGCCCTCAGCATGGTAGTGGTACCAGCATATATAATATATAGGGTCTCGGGAAAGTCAGAGGTGATCCTAGAACTCCGATATACTTATATTCAAAATTTAAAACTATAATTGAAAACCATAATCAAGGTAAGTTATCTAGGGCTTGAATTCTAACTCAATTCTAACTTGATCCCTCACTTTTCCTGTTCCTCTAATCCTCCAAAACTCCGGTGGAACTGCCATTGTCACTCCTCTGCCAGACAAGGGACCTCTCAATTGCATAGACATATAAAGCAGACAAAGAAAATACAGATAGAAAGCAAATACAACAGGTATATCGTATAGCAAATGTGCATAATGGATTACAATGGCAAAACCAAATAATGCACAATCAAACAAGACAAACATATGCAAATGATGTATGCCTGCCCTATGGATGATGAGTCTCATCTGTCGGTTATAAAGCCAACCCAACATGTCCGGTAGCTAACCCTGGACAGTCCCTCCATGTGCGCATTTCCAAGAGTCTATGCATAGCTTTTACAATCAATATCAGAATTCAGCTCATTGGAAAAATTTTCGGGGAGTTAAAGTGCCTGGCCACATCTTGTGACGTAGGGTCAACAGAGTATCGAGTCTCAACCTGGAGCAAGTGGTGGCAAGCCACTGCATATACCTAGGAAAACTTGTGTCTTAGATAAAAAGAAGTGATCAAGCCAAAACATCATTCAAGTTTAATTATTCTTTTTCATCATGGCCAATATTAATCACATATTCATTGTTTTCATCACTCCTCAATCATAATTCACCACTTCACAACTTTCTTCACTCCTAAGTTACCACCCTCTCAAGGTTCACCCCCCTTCACTATGATTAACTAAGTTTTGGGGTATTAAAGAGTAAAAATAGAGGTTTAGAAGTTAGAAAAATCAGTTGAAATCACAAAAATACAATTCTTTCCCAAAATCAGGGGACTCGCGTACGCGAGTCCTGTCCGCGTATGTGAGTACGCCAAACAAAACTAAAGGCCCGCGTACGCACACCATATCTCGTATACACGGGACGTAATTTATCCTACTCGCGTACGTGACCTCTGTCCGCGTACGTAAGTTCCCTTGCACATAAGGGAAGCCCCGCGTCACGTGCCACTCGCTCGCGTACGCCGCGTACAAAATTCACCTCTCGCGTACACATGCACACACCCATATATGCAAGACGTCTGGACAGAACAAAACGTCTGCATCGCATGTGTGTGTCGCGTACACATGCCCCTCAAAAATGGTAAACAGCTATTAAGTTATGCAGAAAGTACTTTTATACACCAAACTTCTGACGCTGCATAACTCTTTGGTTAAAAATTATTTTTAGTCCGTTCTTTGAACGGCATAATCTTCACAGACCTAATTTTTATTTGAATTAAGTTTAAAAAGTTTAGGAATCTGGAAGCCGAGTTATGGCTCGCCGAAGTTTGGTAAAAAACTAGATTTTTCATAAAAATCACAAACCTCTATTTTCACAATTTTCATTTCAAAACCAAAGGGTTTTCAAGTTGCAACTCAAACCAACCATATCCAAAACATACTTAAACACTTTTCACTTATTCCATGACCCATCAATACCTAAATTCATCAAGTTCAATCCCAACAACTCATAATCAACATAAGTTCATACTCAATCATCAATGTATCATTATTAATCATCAAAATCATCATTTCATCAACCATCAACCACAAACATCAATCACCAATCTATCTCAAACTAATTCAACATTTTTCATCAAGACAACTAAACATTAACATAATCATACATTCTAACCTATCCTATGGTCATCTAGCCTAAAATTTCATGAAACATTATATATTATCTACGAGAAACCAAAACCATACCTTGGCCGATTTCTCCCGATGTCAAAGACACCTCAATTAGCAAAATCTCAAGCCTCTATCACCAAGATTTCAGCACCCAAGCTCAATCCAAGTTTTCAACCTCCTCAAATGTGTTCTAAATTCACATATACACTACCTATTACATATGATTACATCCATATACATAAACTCAATACCCAACCATATAATCAAGGGATTTACTAGGGTTTGAGAGTTCTTACCTTACTTATGCATCAATTGAACAAAACCCGCTAATTCCTCAAATTAGTTTGATCCAAAAGCACTAAAACAACCATAAATCTCAATATCCATAGCTCAATTTTCAAAAATTAAGGAGAAGATAGGCTGAGAATGAGTTCGATATTTTCATACCAAATTGGTTAGTGGGCTTTGTAGAGCTTGACGCGGTGGATGCATGGCCACAAACAGTGCAGATTGAAAGTTATATGAGATTGAATGGAAGGTTAAGGTTGGTTCATAAGTTCTTCTCCCTCTCTTGTGTTTCAGCATGGAATGCAAATGAAGAAGGAAAGGGAGGCTGAGTTCACTAAGTGTGTGTTGAATTGGGTTGGACCTTGGGCCCTGTTCAAGCCTAATTCAACCGGTTTGACCTGTTCGACCCAATTTTGGGCCAAAACCTTTAAAATTAGTATTAAAATTCATATTTTTAATATTTCTACTTTATTAAACTATAAAATTCAATTTTCTAAGTTCTTTGCTTTATAATCAATTTATTAGCTAATTATTCACTAATTACGCAGGGTTTACACCTTTATCCCGCTGAATCATGGTCTTCGTGCTTGGTGCTGTTAAGAATCGACAATAGGTTAGGTTTCATACAAGCAGAACTTACAGTATAATTCAAAATCAAACATTCAATGAGTAATAAAATAACCACATATTATAATTAGAAAAATATACCAGATTCATACTATTGTACCAAATTTAATTAAGCAAATTCAAGCACAATTAAACTAAGTTTTAACTAATTCTTATTAACTTCCAAACCACATAGGAAACCAAGAAAAAGATCAATGACATAACCCAGACAAACATCCACATACAAGGTAAAATGAACATCCACATACTAGGTAAAATGAACATCCTCCTTAGTGCTTCAGTAACAACCAACTCATTGACCAAAATATTACCTGGCACCTAGTCTAAATGACTCAAATCAAAGCCAATTTCTATTCAAGCATAATTAAACTAAATCAATTTCAAAGCACATAACAAAGTAAACATGCAGAGCATGTGCATGTCAAAGCCAGCAATTCAAGTAACAAAGCAATGGTACTAGATCAAATAAACATGCACTTCTCATATAAAAGAACCGACCGCATACATGGCAAAATAAACATCCTCCTCAATTCTTAAGGAACAACTATCAAATTTGTCGAATTCTCACCCGTGAACCTCGTAAATCAATTGAAACCATATATTCACACATATAAAATGGTTTAAAAGAAAAATAAGCATCCACAGGTCAAACAAATTCAAATAAAATCTAATTCGAACATCTGTGTATACTACCTGGATACTAGATTTACACCAAATATCAATTCAACCAAGACAAAGCTTAGTTGTAACTTTTCTTTCTTTTTCAAAACTCCCAACACAAAATGAGAAACATATAGTACCGAAAAAATAGAAACCAAGCAAATCACCAATAGTCACTTTTTTCCATTTGAAATCGATTATCCAAGCATTTAAAATGGTTTACAAGAAGAAGAAAAATTCACTAATTCAACCAAATCAAAGAACATCTCATTCAAACTACTATAACTAGTACCTGAACCTAATACATAGCAGAAATTTATACTGTATTCATAATGTAGTACCAAATTTGATTAGGTAAATTCAAGCACAATTAGAATAATTTGTAACTAATTGTTTAACTAAATCCCAAATCAAAGATGTAATCAAGCAAAAATCCAATCACATAACCCAAACAAACATCCATTTTTTAATGAAACGAACCATCCATATACATAGTGAAATCAACATGTATCCGTCTTATTTCTAGTATGGAGTAAATCAGCTGCAACCAAATATTCACGCATATAAAATGATTTAAAATAAGAATAAGCATCCACTAGTTCAACCAATTTAAATAACATCTAATTCAAACATCCGTACGTACTATCTAAATCCTAGATTAACATCCAACATCAATTCAACCAAACCAATATTAGAAACATATAGTATAGAAAAAAAATAGAAACTAAGCAAATTAGTAACAGTCATATGTTTTTTCTTTTCAGTTGATACTAGTCATTAAAAGACCTAAAAATGTTTACATGCGGAAAAGAAATCTGCTAATTCAACCAAATCAAAGAATATCTAGTTTGAACCACTGTAACTATTACCAGAAGCTTAATACATAGCATAAACTATAACACTCTCACTATCAGAATGTCACGCTTCCGGCTGCGCCACTCTGATAGGAAGGGGTATTATGACAACTTCATATACATAATAATAAAATATGAGCCTTTGACTCGAAACTGTGTTGCTGTTTTCTTTGAAAAACCCAGAAAAATACTTTATCTTGAAAACCATCAAGCCTATTCATATATACAAAACTTATTACATAAGTAGCTTATAAATATAATATATATATATATAACATACAAACTCCTATCTCTCTTACAATATTACAATAATAAAGGCTAGGGAATAATAATTATCTAACTAAAACAACAACATCGTATAACAAAACACAATAAAACTCTTCGTAAGCTCCTCCGTCCGATTCCTGAAAAGATAAAGCTGTAGGGGGTGAGAACCTAACCACACGGTCTCACCACGGAGTTTTAGAATTGTCGTAAGAAAATATTTAATAAGAAAATTATTTTCAAACACAGTGATCGTCGCTTGTCTTATGAATCTTTTGAAAACCGATGGTTTAACCATCTGAAAATTCAAAACCTTTTTAAAAGATATCAGTTAATTATTCAAATCCAAAACCTTTCTTTTTGTATAAGAAAAACATTAAAATGTTTCCTAAACTATATAAAGGACCAACCTATTCCAAACATAGGTTCATTAAGTCTATGTTGAACCAGCTTGATTTTTTATACTTAACTAAACCTCAATCAGAAACCAATCACGGTCTCACACCCATTCATGTAATCAATCAGCAATTATCATCAATTCAGCACTAAAACTTAATCTCAAAAGTACCACACCAGAGCAAACACAGGCAAAATAGACAAGAAAAATACAGGTATAGATAGCAGTTACAGCAAGTAGCTCAAATAGCAGTTAATAACAGTTAAATAATTAGGCAAACCAAAACAAATGTAAACTCAAACAAAGCATGCAAATGCATATGATGCATGTCTGTCCTATGGCTAATGAGCTCATTTATCGGTTATACAGCCAAACCGACATGTCCTGGTAGCTAACCATGGACAGAACACCAAACACGAAGCAAGTGGGAAAACACTGTAACTCTTGTATCTTACCGCGTACCCAGAGTAGGGGAAAATTTTACCCTGCCTCTTACCCAGGTGGTGTTACAGTGCTCAACCCGGAGCAAGTGGTAACAGAACTCAACCCTTGCATCTTACCCGAAGTCTCAAACTCTTATCCGGAGCAAGTGGATAACACCACTGCATCTTACCCAGTCACACATATCTCAATCAAAATTCAATTTCATTTTCAATTCCATTCTCGATATCATTCAATTCAATTTCATAATTCAAACTCAGTTTTCATAATTCTTATTCCCCATCTCTTTCTCAGAACAAGTGGACAATGTCACTGCCTCTTACCCGAGGTCACATATCTCATTCATTTACAAATCATCATTTCTGCAACCACAATTCATTATTTTCTAAATAAGCAAACTCAAAATGCAATCCATTTCTTAATAACTCAAAATCAAATTATGAAATTCTTAAAAAAATCCAAATCTTTCTAATAAGCACTTTAAACGAAATCTCCAATTTTATAAAGATTTGGGCAACATTTCCCCTAAAATTCGGACTTTGCCACCCTTTCAAGGTCCCACCCACATCATTTCTCAAGCTCTTTTCAAAGAATTTCCAAAAACAAACCAATTCCAATATCTCAAACCATTTTCAATATCAAACAATTTTCAATATCAATTTCAATATTAAACCTTTTTCCAATACCAACCAACTCAAAATCAAACCACTTCCAAAATCAAGATCATTTTCAAATTCAAACCAAATTCTGATATCAAACCGATTTTAAATAATAAATCTCTTCCAAATCAAACCAATTCTAGCTTTGAATCTTTCTAAAATCAAATCATTTCCAAAATTAAGCTAAATTCCAACATTAAATCTCTTCTAGTAATTCAAGGAAAATCAATTCAACATCAGCTAACTATTTCAGAACATTCAACTTTCTTAATCAATCAAACATTTTCATTCATCCAAAATAAATCGATTCAATCTATAAGACTTATGAAATCATAAAAATATACTTTTCGCATTGGTATCGACTTGTAACAACTCTTGAAAGTAAAAAAAATTTAAGGAAAGTGCCCCTACCTTGATTGTCAAAATCCAAAAGCTATAAAACACGTCAAAAATCCCTTTTCTCCTGGCCCGCAGTAGTGGCAGCTTCAATCGCAACTCGAAATAACTGGAACTCGACCCTACGTTACCAAAACCTCAGAATCTCTAACCAAATATAACAGAATACTAACTTTCAAAGGTTTCAGAACAAAAAAGCTCACCATAACAAAGGAAAAATGAATAAACTAAACGGCAGTAGCTCTGGCGGTGATTCCAGTGGCCACAGCCACGTTCCCAATCACCAAAACGGCGGTAGAGCAGCTCAACGGCGATGGCGCATGCAGCTAGCGGCAACGAAAGGCACGAACGGCGGTGACTCCTCCCCCTAAACCACTAGCCCACATTCTCTTCTCCCCCCCCCCTTTTCTCCAATGGTGAAGCAACAGCGGCAATCGACGATGGCGACGACGATCTTACTGACGACAGTGATGCGCGACGCCTCCGTCAACACCTTCCTTCCACGCGTCTCTTCTCCTCTCGGCGATGTCGACGTCGACGGCGATGGCAACGGCGAGGTAGCAGCAGCGGCGCCTCTTCTCCCTCGCATGCATCGCTCTCTCACAACACTAGATCTAGTATCTCTCCTCCTCAACTCGGTTCGGTGGCGGCCGCGGCAGGACGCGTCGGCGGCAGCAAGGCCTCCCCTCTCCCTTCCTTCTTCACCATTCTCCTCTGCTTTCCCCATATCTCTCTCTCTTCCCTCTTTTCTTTCATTGTTTCTTATTTCTTATAGTTTCCTTTTTCTTTTAGCCGTGTGTGTATAACGGAAGGGGATGGCGGTGGGTGAGTGACAATGAGGCGGTGGCTAGGTTAGGTTAGGGTTAGTGGGTTCAATTTGGAAATTTTTGGATAGTTTAGGTAATTTTAATAAAATTAGGATAATAGAGTAATTGAAAATCACTTTAATCAAACAATAATTATATATAAAAATAGCGTTTATTCATCAAGCTACAAATTATTTTTAAATAAGTACTCCAATTCAATAATTAGAGATAATATAATTAATTTTCTTTATTTATAAAAAAATTAAAGTATTAAATTCCAAAATCTCAATTATTTAGATCGAATCATATAAAATTCTTAGTATTTTACGATTACTAAACTTTATAATTTAAATGGGAATTATCCAACGATTGTAAAATTGGATAAAAATTCTAATTTAATTATCAAACTTGATTTAATTAGCTTTAATAAAATACTTTTTGAAATTAAAGTCTTTAATGAATAAACAAATTAAAATTGACTTATAATAAGAATTTTCAAAAAGTATGGGTCTTACATAAACATCTTCTGAAAATATAAAACCCTAACTATCAACTTACCTCTCGTAGACCAATGGGTGAAGAAGTACAGTGGCACGGTGGGGTAAGCCACGCGTTACCCTGTCAACGATTTTACTACAGCTGGTGATGACGATGCAGTATAGTCGGCGATAAGACCGACCCAGGGCTTCTTCCTTCTACTACTGCAGCTTGGTTTATGGTACTGGTAAAAGGCGGCGGCGCTGTGGCAACATGTGTGGGAGCGTGGAGGAGAGGGAGAGCGAAAATGGCAGAAGAAGAGGAACATCGCGCCTGGCAGGAAGGTTGGCACAGCACCGACGAAGGTAAAAGGGAAGAAAATCGACGACGCTGAGGCTTGATGGAGAGGCAGGGAACGATGGCGCTACAAGGGTGTTGGGAGGGATAGTGCTGCTGTAAAAAGGGTTAGAATGTGGATAGTGAAAGTGTAAAAGTGAAAATAGAGTTTTTAGGAAGGTAATCGGGGGTGGATTGTTTTGTTTTCACCTTTTTGTGGGCCAGGATGAAAGCTATTGTTTACTTGTTCACAATCTTCATTGTCTACCAAGCGGAATTGTATTTTATCTTCATTCAAACACACTTTGAAATTTCTATTCATAAGATTGTGCTCATTTAATAATAAAAGTTTCAAATTTACTTTTCATTTCTTGCAAGGTCTATATTTCGATGCCTATAGTCAATAGTCTTTGGGTCGAATTTTTTTCTGGAGGGATTATATTTGCTTTCTCTCTTTTGTGAGGCCCAAACCCAACATTTTGAGGGTGTCTCTTTGCACCCATTGTGCCACAATCCTAATTCAGATTTTGGAGTCAATTTGAGAGAAAGAGAGTAGCCACCAAAAAAGAGAGAAGAGGGAAAAAAAGAATTCCCGTTTTTTGTAAAGCAGCAAATTTCAAATGACAGTTTTTCATTCGTTCACCGTTGGATCGACTTGAAATTTGAACTGCGTGTTTCACTCAGTTTTTTCTTTATTCTGGTCAGTTGAGATGTTGATTGGAAGTTTGCAGTAGGAGCAATTGGCTTCGCAAGAGAGAAATTAGGTTTCCCATTTTTACACAGAGTAGTAATCTTTGAACGGCAGTTTCTCATTCTTTCACTGTTGGATCGACGTGAAATTTGAACTGTAGATTCTTCATATCTTTCTATTCATTATGGACGGTGAAGATTTTAATTGGAGGTCTAAAAAGGGAGAAATAGGCTTCGACCGCAGCTCTTTTTTTGGGTATATTTCATCTTCTTGCTTCTCATTTGTAAGCTTTGGTGATTTGATATTTTGGCTGGTTATATGCACGTTTTTGTACTTTGTTTGAGACTCTCTTATACCTCATTTGATTATAGTTGAGCTATTTCATTGTTCTGGACGACCCGTGGTTTTTACCTCTCACATTGAGGGGGTTTTCCACGTTAAAATCTCGGTGTGTTCTTGTTATTACTTTACTTGCTATATTTGCTTATTATAGTTGCTGCCATATTGTGTTGTGAGTGCTTTCTTATTGCTCTTGTGTTAGACATTTGTGTCGTTTCCGCTGCTAGGCTCTTTCATACTGGCATCAGAGCTTGTTGGTATTTTTCTCGGCTTGTGATTTTGTGAACAATGGAAGCTAATACTAATACTAGTAGGATGATCACTCTTAATGGTCCTAATAATGATTTGTGAAAGTCAAAGATGGAAGATTTGCTTTATGTCAAGAATTTTCATCAACCAGTTTTTGGTACAGAGAAACCTAATGATAAATCTGATGATGATTGGACTTTGTTGCATAGACAAGTCTGTGGATATATTAGGCAGTGGATTGACGATAATGTGTTGAACCATATTATTGGAGAGACACATGCTCGGAAACTTTGGATTAAGCTTGAACATTTGTATGCTCGGAAAACTGGGAATAACAAGATGTTTTTGATCAAGCAGGTATTGGCTTTGAAGTATACAGATGGGACATCAATGACAGATCACTTGAATAATTTTCGAGGAATTATAAATCAGTTATCTTCCATGGGTATCAAGTTTGATGAAGAGGTTCAAGGATTGTTACTTCTTAGCTCCTTACCAGACTCGTGGGAAATTCTCAGAATGTCATTGTCCAATTCTGCTCCTGATGGTGTAATCTCTATGGATCTTGCCAAGAGCAGTGTTTTGAATGAAGAGATGAGAAGAAAGTCATAAGGTACATCAACTACACATTCAGATGTTCTTGTTTCTGAGTCTAAGGGGAGAAACAAAAGTCGAGGTCCTAAAGGTAGAGATCAAAGCAGAAACAAGTCTCGAGAAAAGTATAAGAATATTGAGTGTCATCATTGTGGTCAAAAGGGACATGTAAAAAAATTTTGTTGGCAGCTAAAGAAGGAGAAAGCCAAGGCAAGTAAAGAAAATAGCACAAATAAAGATGATGGTAACAAGGAAGACAAGGTTAATGTAACTCATGATGATTTTCTTGTTGTTGAGGAGTTTGAATCTGTTAACCTTGTTGATAATAGCACTAGTTGGGTGATTGATAGTGGTGCTTCTATTCATGTTACATCTAGGAGGGATTTATTTACATCTTATACTCCTGGTGATTTTGGTGATGTAAAAATGGCTCATCAAGGTGTTGAAAAATGTGCCGATGTTGGACAGGTTTACTTAGAAACCTCCAATGGCACCAAGTTTACTTTGAAGCGTGTGAAGCATGTTCTAGATATTCAATTGAACTTACTTTCTGTTGGTAACTTGTGTGATGAAGACTTGGATAGCTCATTTTCTCGTGATAGCTGGAAGCTCACCAAGGGTTCCATGGTTGTTGCTAGAGGTACTCGACACTCTACTCTTTATTTAACTCAAGCAAAGATTGTGAAAGATGTTATTAATGCTGCTGAGTTTGTTGATGAAACTGATTTATGGCATAAGAGATTATGTCATATGAGTGAGAAAGGTATGAATATGTTATCCAAGAGGAATTTTTTATCTGGTTGCAAGGTTGCTTTGCAAAAGTGCAACCATTGCTTTGCTGGAAAACAAAACAGGATTTCTTTCAAGAGCCATCCACCTTCAAGGAAGCCGGAGATACTTGACTTGGTGCATTCTGATGTATGTGGGCCGATGAAGACAAGAACACTTAGAGGGTCTATTTATTTTGTAACCTTTATTGATGATTATTCTAGGAAATTATGGGTTTACACTTTGAAGACCAAAGATCAAGTTTTGAATGTGTTCAAGCAATTTCAAGCTTCTGTTGAAAGAGAAACTAGGAAGAAGTTGAAATGCATTCGTGCTGACAATGGTGGTGAGTACTCAGGTCTATTTGATACTTATTGTAAAGAGCATGGTATAAGACATCAGAAGACTCCTCCAAAGACTCCTCAATTGAATGGTTTGGCTGAAAGCATGAACAGAACATTGGTTGAAAGAGTTAGGTGCTTCTTGTCACAGTCTGGATTGGCAAAATCCTTTTGGGGTGAAGCTTTGAGCACTGTTGTTCATGTCTTGAATCGGACACCATGTGTTCCCTTGCAATTTGAAGTGCCAGAGAAGGTATGGTCAAGTAAAGATGTTTCTTATGATCATTTAAGAGTCTTTGGATGTAAAGCTTTTGTTCATATTCTCAAAGATGAGAGATCTAAGCTTGATGTAAAGACTAGGCAGTGTATTTTTATTGGCTATGGCATGGATGAGTTTGGTTACAGGTTTTATGATCCTGTTAGCAAGAAGGTGATTCGGAGTAGAGATATTGTCTTTACTGAAGACCAAACACTGAAGGATGTTGATAATACGGAGAAGCCAATGGTTCAGCCTAGTGATGATTTTTCTGAATTGGATATTACTCCCTCTATGCCTATGGTAGAAGATGGTAGAGTTGAAGCTCAAAATAATGAGCATGATACAAGTGCAGGTGAAGATGGAACAATTGATCCAATGCTTGATGAAGTTGGTGATGATAATCAAGATGCACAACCAACTTTGGAAATTCTTGCAAATGCACTTAAAAGGTCTACAAGAGAGAGGAAGCCTTCGTCAAGGTATTCTCCACATGAGTTTGTTTTGTTGACTGATGGGGGAGAACCTGAATGCTTTGGAGAGGCTGTTGAAGATGAAAGCAAAGCTCAATGGCTTGAAGCTATGCAAAAAGAAATTAAGTCCTTGCTTGAGAATGATACCTATGAGTTGGTGAAGCTATCGAAGGGTATGCGAGTTTTGAAGAACAAATGGGTATTCATAATCAAGAAAGAAGAACACAATTCTAAGCCTCGGTATAAGGCTAGATTGGTTGTTAGAGGTTTTAGCCAGAGAAAAGGTGTTGATTATGAGGAGATCTTTTCTCCTGTTGTGAGGATGTCATCCATTCGTGCTGTGCTTGGATTAGCAGCGTCTCTTGATTTGGAGATTGAGCAAATGGATGTGAAGACAACTTTTCTTTATGGTGATTTAGATAAGGAGATCTACATGGAGCAACTGGAGGGATTTGTTGTTAAAGGAAAGGAAGATTTTGTGTGCAAGCTTAAGAAGAGTCTTTATGGGTTGAAGCAAGCTCTAAGACAGTGGTACAAGAAGTTTGAATCTGTTATAGAAGAGCATGGTTACCGTAAGACAACTTCAGATCATTGTGTATTTGTGCAAAATTTTTCTGATGATGATTTTATCATTCTTTTGCTTTATGTGGATGATATTTTGATTGTGGGCAAAAATGCTTTGAGGATTAATGAGTTGAAGAAACAGTTGAGCAAGTTCTTTACTATGAAGGACTTAGGTCCTGCCAAACAGATTTTGGGCATGACTATTACTCGTTATAGAGATTCTAAGAAGCTTTATTTGTCATAGGAGAAGTACATAAAGAAGGTGCTTCAAAGGTTTGGCATGAATGATGCCAAATGTGTTGCTAGTTCTTTTGCTCCTCGTTTTAAGTTGAGCACCAAGCAGTGTCCAACCACTGATGAGGAGAAACAAGCAATGGATGAAATTCCTTATGCCTCAGCTGTTGGAAGCTTGATGTATGCTATGGTGTGTATTAGACCAGACATTGCTCATGCGGTTGGTACTGTGAGTCGTTTTCTCTCTAATCCAGGTAAAGAACATTGGAATGTTGTTAAATGGATTATGAGATATCTCAAAGGTGCAACTAACTTGAGTTTGAGTTTTGGTGGTGAGAAACCTTTGCTAGTTGGCTTTACTGATGCAGACGTGGCAGGAGATATTGATTCTCGAAAGTCTACTTCAGGTTATTTGGTCAAGTTTGCAGGGGGAGTTATTTCATGGCAGTCAAGGCTACAGAAGTGTATTGCACTTTCTACCACAGAGGCAGATTTTATTGCAGCAACTGAAGCATGTAAAGAGTTGTTGTGGATGAAGAAGTTTCTTGCAGCACTTGGTTTCAAGCAAGACTGTTATGTGTTGTTGTGTGATAGCCAAAGTGCTATTCATCTTGCCAAGAATTCTACTTTTCATGCAAGATATAAACATATTGATGTTAGGTATCACTGGATACGGGATATGTTAGATTCTAAGTTGTTGGAACTTGAGAAAGTTCACACTGATGACAATGGTGCTGATATGATGACAAAAGCATTGTCAAGAGAAAAGTTTGAAACATGTTGTTTGATCGCCGGAATGGCGAGAGCCTCCACCTAGTCGAGAAGGGGGAGATTTGTTGGGTTTTTTCTCTCCTTTGTGAGGCCCAAGCCCAACATTTTGAGGGTGTCTCTTTGCACCCATTGTGCCACAACCCTAATTCAGATTTTGGGGTCAATTTGAGAGAAAGAGAGTAGCCACCAAAAGAGAGAGAAGAGGGAAAAACAAAATTCCCATTTTTTGTAAAGCAGCAAATTTCAAATGACAGTTTCTCATTCATTCACCGTTGGATCGGCTTGAAATTTGAACTGCGTGTTTCACTCATCTTGGTCTTCATTCTGGTCGGTGGAGATGTTGATTGGAGGTTTGAAGTAGGAGAAATTGGCTTCGTAAGAGAGAAAATAGGTTTCCCATTTTTACACAGAGCAGCAATCTTTGAACGGCAGTTTCTAATTCTTTCACCGTTGGATCGACGTGAAATTTGAACTGTAGATTCTTCATATCTTTTTCTTCATTCTGGACGGTAGAGATTTTAATTAGAGATCTGCAGAGGGAGAAATGGCTTCGACAACAGCTCTTTTTTCTGTATATTTCATCTTCTTGTTTCTCATTTGTAAGGTTTGGTGATTTGATGTTTTGGCTGGTTATATGCACGTTTTTATGCTTTGTTTGAGACTCTCTTGTACCTCATTTGATTATAGTGGAGCTATTTCATTGGTCTGGACGACCCGTGATTTTTTACCTCTCACATTGAGAGGGTTTTCCACGTTAAAATCTCGGTGTGTTCTTGTTATTACTTTACTTGCTATATTTGCTTGTTATAGTTGCTGCCATATTGTGTTGTGAGTGCTTCCATATTACTCTTGTGTTGGATATTTGTGTCGTTTCCGCTGCTAAGCTCTTTCACAAGTTTGGCTGTCACAAGTTTGGCCGACACCTTCTGTCGAAGTCAAAAAATCAAAATCCAAAGTAAACAATTAAAGTTAGTGCCAAATGGTTAGTTCTTCGTCTGTGTAATCAAGTGTCGAGTTTTAAATTATGTCTTATAAATACAATAATTTATTATCTAAAAATAAATTTTTAAATATAAATAATTCATTGTGATTGATTAGTTCTTAATTTATCAACTTAAAAATATTATAAAAAATATTATTATTGAATTTTTTTTACAAGAGATAACTATCAAAGGAAGTGATGAGGTGTACGCGAGCCACCCCATGGGTTCAATCAGACAGAAAGGGCTATCATTTTCATTCTCAAACTGGTAATTACTGTAAAGGGTTGTAAACTTTTAACACAGACGTAAGTATGAGGAACCATCCAAAAAATGAAAATAAAAAGAGAGAAGTCATCAAGGTTGTAAGTAATAAGTAGATTCTTTCGGACCTTCTATATCCTTTCTGGAATTGTCTAAGGTGGAAAAACTTGAAATTGGTTCTTAAAGGACTAGGGAAGAATATTCCAATTTAATGGTCTATATTAGTGCGGTACAAAAAATATGTAAATTTATAAAATTCTACTTTAAAGTTGTACTAATTATGAAAGGATTTGTTAGATTAAATAATAAATTGATAAAATAATTGAAAACTAATTATATCTTTTTCATTAATTTTTTAAAAAAATTAAAAGAATTTTTTTAACATTATGAGGAAATAATATTTTGGTATCAGTATTAAAAGATTAAAAAGCTTTTTATTTTTAAAGTTTTTTAATTGTATTACAACTTAAAATTTGATTTCTATTTTAAAATATTAAAATATCTATAGAATTCATATTAAAAAACTAAAATATTTGTTAATTAGCATTAAATTTAAAATACCACAATATTCTTTATGTAATAATTTTAAAATTACTATTACACATTTTATATGAATAAAAAATATTATTTGATTTATTAGCAACTATAAATTTTAATTTAATATTAAAAAGATTAAAACATTTTATAGTTAATTTTAAAATACCAAAACAACCTTTTTTAGCATTAACCTTAAAAAACTAAAATACCATTTTAGAATAAAAATTACTTAATTGTATTAGAAATTGTAAATTTAACATTCGAAACAATTAAAATATTCATATAAGTAATTTTTAAAATAACAAAATAACATTTTAAAGTTAATCTAAAAAAAATTAAAATACCATTATAGATTAAATTCACATTGTCTGATCGTATTAGAAATGAAAAATTCGAATTTGATTTTAACAAGACTAAAATACTCATTTTAAATGACTAAGATACCCTTTTTAAAACTCAAATAAAAATAATTTTTTTGTATTAATTTTGAAAAATTCTAAAATATCTTTTAGATTTAAATATATTTGATTGTATTAAAAATTAATTTTATTATAAAAAGACTAAAATTTACATAAAATTCATTTTAAGAAAATAGAAAATTTTCTTAACATTAATTTTAAAGAAATAAATTTTTTTATTATAATTATAATAACTTTTATTATTATTGATATTAATGTAGTACATTAATTGATATTATTATAATTATTATTATTACTGTAATTATTGTTACTTTTTATGACTAACACATATTTAACAAAAATGTTTTAGATCTTTTAATAAAATTATTTTTAGAAATAAGCAAGTAATTTAAATTTGTAGTATTTCTCTTATTAGTGATTTTGACACGTGTAGAAAATAGTATAAACTCTTTAAGAATATGGATTTTGAATTCTCTTTAAACACACGTGATGATCATATGAATGTGATGGTCATGTAAAAATTAATTACTTGTTTATTATATTTTAAAGTGATCCCATCTTTTTTATATATTTTAAATTTATCCTGATGCATTAAGGGCCTTAAAATACTTTTCTCATGCTAGAAGCTTCCATCATTTCTGTAACAATTATTAGTTCCAAGTTCCAATTTTAACAACTTGAAAAGGGGAGGAAAAAGAAGTTGGCGTTTACTCGTATAAAAATATTTGTATATGTATGCCAATATTATAACTAAAATATAAATGCGTAGTAAATAAAATAATTTAATGAAATATATTAAATTATTTAATAATTTTTTATTATTATTTTATATAAAGATATTTTTAGGTAAATAATAAAAAAATAGTAAAATTTGTAAGTATCGATATGACATAAGCCCTTGTTGGGCTGCCTAAATTAGTATGTATTATTACTTATTAGTGAAAAATTACATTGTACATATGTTTATTAAGTTGTACAGCATTTCCAACGCAACAACGTTGATGTATATGGATCCATCCCTATATTGTTAGGGATAGGTGATATTAATGTCTGTTTTGTGGGAGAAATTGATGTTCTAACTAATCCTTGAAAATAATTGGAAGCATGTCTACATAGTCTTCTTTCTTAACTGCGAAAGGCCAAGAACCTATCATTTTTCAAACACTTGTTAGCAAAGCCATCACCACCCAGCTAACAGAATAATATAGATTATGTAGAGAATCAGTAAAATACAATTGCGTGACTAGTGGTTATTTAATGTGCCAAAAGTCCAATGTCAATTGTCTTCTAATTAATCGTGGTAGAAAATAAGTACTATTCTGAAAGAGACAAATTCAAATTTTTTTATAAGATGGAAGAGAATTCATGCACAAACAATGATGAAAATAGTATATATTACCCCGAATTAAAAAAAAAAAGAAAAAAAATTATGGAAATATCTTTTTCTCTCATCGCTTTCTTGCTAATAGGTAAAACAAGAGAATGATAATGCAATAAAATAGTAGTTTATGTTCAATCCGTGTCACACTTATAATTCTATTGGTTCAACACTCTTTCACCGACTTTGTAATAAGTCCGCTCTCTTATAATTGCATATTATGTGCACTTTTGTTAATTAATAGAATAAATAATTATTTTTAACTATAAAAAATTGAAGTGTTAACAATATTTATTATGATTAATTTTCAAACATTTTATAATCACGAAAGATTATGTCTCAGTATCGTGTGTCTCAATTTTTTATAATCAGAAATTGTTATTTATTTCTTTTTAAAAATTAAATAAAAAATAAATAATTGTATTGTTACTAATATTTGTGAATTTTGCATCGATTTACTGGAAGATAAGCAGTTGCTATAGCAATAATTTTATATACGCAAAGGCTATAATTGATTATTCATTAATGATTTGATGATATAGAAAATCGATAACATCTGCCGGCTTTAACATTTAAATGCTAAGATAGTTCCCAGTTCATGCTCGACATCTGAACACCATGCACTAAATAATTATGCATATCCTAAATATATAGCAAACTCAGGAAAAGATATAATTCTCTAAGGGAACAATAAAATTGCCGTTTATGCATGGCTGAATGCTAATATAATCTCTATATATGACTATATAGTATCTTTGTATCCAGAGTTTATTTTAAGTTACTTGTTGGGCTTTATAGCTACGGAAAAAATAATTCTGTTACGTAATTAATTAAGAATAGTCAATTGCAATCAACTAATTTTTTTTAATTTTTTTAGAAAAAACATAAATTTAAATTATTATGAATTTTTTTTATATAAAATTGATATTTTTAATTGAACTGATTGAAGTTAAGTAATGAAGAGGTTTTTATTTTTTTTATATTTCAATTAAAATCAATTAATTTTTAATTTTTATATTAAAAGTTAATTTCTTAACATTTTTTCTCATACGACATATTTATATTTTAACCATCATCATATTTTTATATGAATCACTACATATGATTCGACAAAATGCATGCCAAGTGGCTCAAACAATGTATTAAACTATTAATGGCTATGCTCCATAAGGCGGTTACCTACTACTGCCATTTTGTGCATTCATATAATTTTTGTTTCTTTTGCTGCTTGAATTTTTTTTTTAATAAATAAATATTTTATTTATCAAAATACATCATTTGAAACATTTTTATCAAAATATATATATCTCTTATCTTGTTTATAGTATAAACAAAATAATATTGCATATATATTGTTTACACTATAAACGAGATAAAACACGTAACGATGTGGCTGTATCACATTTGTACACGTGGTGTGTAATGCCCTTATCTCGTTTACAGTACAAATGAGATATATATAATATTATTTCATTTACACTGTAAACAAGATAAGACTGAAGGATGTCTATATATATGCATTTCGTCCGATCCATCGCGGCTGTTTACAGCTTATCACACTCTTTTTTTTTTATTTTTCTCCCACTTTTACCCTTTTCTAATCAAGTTTTGGAATTATTTTAAAATTATGGTACGTACCAATAATTATAATACAGACATCAACTGACTGAATGTGACGTGACACATTGCTGGAGCAGTACAGTCGACTTTGAAGTTGGTATTATTTTTTATTTTATGTTTATGTTAAAGTATAGATGTGTTGCCATATTCAAGGTACTTTTATAGAAATAGTATACAATATATGTTAAGCGAATGAATATATTGTTAGAAATTGTTTAAATGATAAAATATGATGTTAAGCATAATTTGAAATGAATTTGTTAGTTAAATATTTAGTTAGCTTTTTTTTTAATTTAAGTTATTAAGTATATGTTTATTACTTTAGTTATTAATTAGGGTAGTTAAAAATTTTTAGTAAACTTAATTAACTAACAAGATGTTTATGTTTCTATTTACTAAAGTAAATGGTTCTGTTTTTAATTTTGTATTACTTAAATTAAGTTATTAAGTTGAAGTTGTACTTGTTAGTTATTTAAGTAAATATTTTTACTTAATCTAAGTTACGAAGGAGATGAAAAATGAATATTGTTATTAATTATTTAATTAAATAATTTTATTTAAATTAAATTATATAAACGTTTATTAATTTAATTATTAATTATTTAAGTAAATTTTTTTATTTAAATTAGATTATATAGACGTTTATTAATTTAGTTATTAATTACTTAAGTAAATACTTTTATTTATAATGTAAATATTTGTAGTTATTTGTTAAAATAGTTTACTTATAATTCAAATTAAATGTAGATGTCTGTTGGTAGAAATTTTTTCTTTGAAATTTTTATAGCGTTATAAGTTTACAGATTCTTAATTTGGGTTTTTTATTATTTAGCAGAGGCCTTGCCTACTTCTTTCCAAGAGAGTGAGTCACACACTCCCACCACCGAATACCATTATTCCCTACCCGAGGGAGGCTGGCTTCGGTGACGTTTTGCCACTCAGGAATTTCTTATTTGACAACTCCTTGATCACGGCATTTGTGAAGCGCTGGCATCCAAAGATCCACACCTTCTACCTTCCATAGGGTGAGTGCACCATCACCCTGCAGAATGTCGCGTACCACCTCGGGCTACGTGCTAATGGAGAGCCTGTGGGTGGGTGCTTTCGTGACTTCCATACATGGTACGGGACCCAGGCTTGGGAGTTGGTTGAGCGGCTACTCGGTGCTAGACCTCCTGTAGTCCAACAGCAGGGAGCGTAGAGGAAGGAGTTTTTCTCCCTAAAGCTGACATGACTTCGAGAGTGTGTCTGACAAATGCCCGATACTAACGATCCAGCTATCCTTCGACAGTATGCAAGGTGCTTCATACTATTGATGATCGGAGTACCTGATGACTGATAAGTCCAATACTCAGGTCCATCTCCGATGGCTTCCACTACTAGATGACTTTAGAGGTGTCGTTCTATGTCTTGGGATCTGCGGTGCTAGAATGGGCATACTATTTCATATGCTCTGCAGCATACCACTCCACCACAGACATTGCAGGATGCACTCCTCTGCTAGTATCTTGGATATACCAGAGATTCCCTAAATGGTATCCACCTGAGCGACAGGTTTACATGTACCCTATGGCTACGAGGTAACTATTCAGTTTGGTTTTACTATTCTTCGTTTTTGTAATTCAATATGATGTTCAATTAACTGAATCATGGTATTTCTTGTAAATGTCTACAAGTTGATCGACATGACACAACAGAGTAGGGATCGACACAAGCAAAAAGTCTTGAGATATCGTCAGGAGTTGGATAAGTTATTGTGGGATGAGGTAAGCTTTTTAACCTTTTCTTTGGTTTAACTTGCATAGATAACTTAAACTTTTTTTAGCACCTATTACTCATCATTATTTCACTACATCCATTGTAGTTCCTATGGATGCCGTACGATGACCCTGCACTATAGGATATGTGCCTGCTATGCCTGAAGGAAGAGGCGGAGTGGGGGACATAGATGTCTGTTGTCCTTCTCGTCAGCTTCAACATAGTTGAATTCTACCATGCTGACCGCGTAAAGAGCCACTTCAACAGCCAGTGCCAAGGGACCCGGTTAACGTTGACAACTTCCTGACTACCACAGGATGGGGCGAGGATGTCTAGTGGCCTACCAAATTTTGTGAGTGGTACGATCGGTGGAGGGCTCAATTTCAGTAGGGATACTGATGAGCGGATAATTTATACGCTTTTTGGCATTGTTTTTAGTATGTTTTTAGTATATTTAATTAGTTTTTATTATATTTTTATTAGTTTTTATTTAAAAATCACATTTCTGAACTTTACTATGAGTTTGTGTGTTTTTCTGTGATTTCAGGTATTTTCTGGCTGAAATTGAGGGACCTGAGCAAAAATCTGATTCAGAGGCTGAAAAAGAACTGCAGATGTTGTTGGATTCTGACCTCCCTGCATTCGAAGTGGATTTTCTAGAGCTACAGAAGCTCAATTGGCGCGCTCTCAATTGCGTTAGAAAGTAGACATCCTG
Organism: Arachis ipaensis; assembly: GCF_059453495.1. Taxonomy (NCBI): domain Eukaryota; kingdom Viridiplantae; phylum Streptophyta; class Magnoliopsida; order Fabales; family Fabaceae; genus Arachis; species Arachis ipaensis. The sequence goes on from NC_142444.1 coordinate 128,806,158, forward strand.
GGCTTTCCAGCAATATATAATAGTTCATACTTTGCCTGAGATTTAATGGCCCAAACAGGCGTTCCAAGTCAGCTCAAGAATTCTGGCGTTTAACGCCAGAACTGGCACAAAAGCCGGAGTTAAACGCCCAAACTGGCACAAAAGCTGGCGTTTAACTCCAAGAAAAGTCTCTACACATGGAAGCTTCAATGCTCAGCCCAAGCACACACCAAGTGGGCCCGGAAGAAGATTTCTGCATTAATTACTTATTTCTGTAAACCCTAGGCTACTAGTTCTCTATAAATAGGACCTTTTGCTATTGTATTTTCAATCTTTGGACGTTTAGTCCCTAGACCTTGGAGGCTGGCCATTCGGCCATGCTTACACCACTATCACTTTTGTATTTTCAACGCTGGAGTTTCTACACACCATAGATTAAGGTGTGGAGCTCTGCTGTTCTTTATAAATTAATACAAGTATTATTGTTTTTCTATTCAGCTCAAGTCTATTTCTTCTCCAAGATATTCATTCGCACCTAAGAACATGATGAATGTGATGATTATGTGACACTCATCATCATTCTCACCTATGAATGCGTGACTGACAACCACTTCCGTTCTACATGCAAACAAGCTTGAATGTGTATCTCTTGGGTTTCTAATCTAAGATTGGAACCTTCGTGGTATAGGCTAGAATTATTGGCGGTCATTCTTGAGATCCGAAAATTCTAAACCTTGTCTGTGGTATTCCGAGTAGGATCTGGGAAGGGATGACTGTGACGAGCTTCAAACTCGTGATTGTTGGGCGTGTGACAAACGCAAAAAGATCAATGGATCCTATTCCAACATGATCGAGAACCGACAGATGATTAGCCGTGCGGTGACAGCGCATTTGGAACGTTTTCACTGAGAGGACGGAAAGTAGCCATTGACCACGGTGATACCCAACATAAAGCTTGCCATGGAAAGGATTATGAATGATTGGAAGAAGGCAATAGGAAAGCAGAGGTTCAGGAGGAACAAAGCATCTTCATATGCTTATATGAAATTCCAACCAAAGAATTACATAAGTATCTCTATCTTTATTTTATGTTTTATTTATCTTTTAATTATCAATTCTCCATCACCATCTGAATTCGCCTGACTGAGATTTACAAGGTGACCATAGCTTGCTTCAAGCTGACAGTCTCCGTGGGATCGACCCTTACTCACGTAAGGTATTACTTGGACGACCCAGTACACTTGCTGGTTAGTTGTGCGAAATTGTGACAAAGTGTGATTCACGTTTGAGAGCTCCAAGTCCTTTGGTGCCATTGTTGATGATCACAATTTCATACACCAAGTTTTTGGCGCCGTTGCCGGGGATTGTTTGAGTTTGGACAACTGACGGTTCATCTTGTTGCTTAGATTAGGTACTTTTCTTTTTATTTTTCAGAATTTTTAAGAATGAATTCTAGAGTTTCAAGGTGATGTTCTTATCATCACAAAAGCTGATTGATTCTCATCGATTTAGCTGTTGAATGTAATGTCCTGCTGAAGCTTGGCCAGCCATGTCTAATCTTTTTAGACTGAAGCTTTAGACTAACATTGCATGATTCCTAGAACTCTTACTAAAAATTTTGAACCCCTTTATTTTCTTTTCCACTCAATTTTCAAAAAATCACAAAAAAAATTTATAAAATCATAAAAATAAAAAATATTTTATGTTTCTTGTTTGAGTCTAGTGTCTAATTTTAAGTTTGGTGTCAATTGCATACCTATAATTTTTGAAAATTACATGCATTATGTTCTTCATTAATCTTCAAGTTGTTCTTGATGATTTCATTGCTCTGATCTTTAAATTCTCTTATTTTGTGTGTTTTGTTGTTTCTCATATGCATTCTCAATTTGTTAGTGTCTCTTATATGAAAATTTTTAAGTTTGGTGTCCTGCATGCATTGTTTGTTTGATTTGAGTTTCCTAAGATTAATTGTATTTTGATTGTTTCTCATCATTGAAAATTTCAAAAAATTCTCAAAACTATGTCTTTTCAAGTCAATAATATAGAGAATTGAAGATTCAGAATATTCAGCAGAGGAATCAAACAGAAAAAGCTGCGCATTCAAAACGCCCAGTGAAGAAGGAAAACTAGCATTTAAACGCCAGCCAGGGTACCTGGCTGGGCGTTTAACGCTCAAAAAGATAGCATTTTGGGCGCTAAACGCCAGAATGGATGCCATTCTGGGCGTTTAACGCCAGGATGACACTAGAGGGGAGATTTTGTTTTTAATTCAGATCTTTTTCAAATTTTCATAATTTTTCAAAATCAAATCTTTTTCAAATCATATCTTTTCAATCATATCTCTTCAAAATCAATTTCTTTCCATTTTTTTTATTTTTTTTACTATTTTCGTAAATCCTTGCTACAATTAGTAATTTAATTCAAAATTTTCAAGTTGTTACTTACCTATTAAGGAATGATCAAATTTTAAATTTTAGAATCATATCTTTTAATTTCTTGTTTGTCAAGTAATCAAATTTAATTTTAAAACTTTCTTTTTAAAAATTGATTTTCAATCATATCTTCTCAATCACATCTTTTTCAAAATTAATTTTCAATCATATTTTTTCAATTTCTAATTTCAAAATCTTTTTCAAAATCACTTAATTTCTTTCCCAATCTTAATTTTCGAAATCTCAATCAAATTTTCAAATTTCTTTTTATTATCTCAAAAAATTTTTAATTTAATTTTCGAAAATTCTTCCCCTCTTCTCACATCCTTCTATTTAAGGGACTAACACTCCTCCTCAAGGTGCAATTCGAACTCTATCCCTCTTGATAAGTTCGAATTCTCTTCTATCTACCTCCTCCTTCTATTCTTCTTTTCCTCTGACACCTCAAGGAATCTCTATACTGTGACATAGAGGATTCCCTACTTTCTTGTTCTCTTCTCTTTTATATGAGCAGGAACAAAGATAAAGGCATACTTGTTCAAGCTGATCCTGAACCTGAAAGGACCTTGAAGAGAAAGCTAAGAGAAGCTAAAGCACAATTCTCTCTAGAGGGCCTAACAGAGCTTTTCAAGGAAGAAGAACCATGGCAGCCGAAAACAACAATACCAACAATGCAAGGAAGGTGCTTGGTGACTTTACTGCACCTACTCCCGACTTCTATAGGAGAAGCATCTCAATCCCTGCCATTGGAGCAAACAACTTTGAGCTTAAGCCTCAATTAGTTTCTCTAATGCAACAGAATTGCAAGTTTCATGGACTTCCATTGGAAGATCCTCATCAGTTCTTAGCTGAATTCTTGCAAATCTGTGACACTGTCAAGATCAATGGGGTTGATCCCGAGGTCTACAAGCTTATGCTCTTTCCCTTTGCTGTAAGAGACAGAGCTAGAACATGGTTGGATTCACAACCTAAAGAAAGCCTGAACTCTTGGGAAAAGCTAGTTAATGCCTTCTTGGCAAAGTTCTTTCCACCTCAAAAATTGAGCAAGCTTAGAGTGGAAGTCTAAACCTTCAGACAGAAGGAAGGTGAATCCCTCTATGAAGCTTGGGAAAGATACAAGCAATTGATCAGAAGGTGTCCTTCTGACATGCTTTCTGAATAGAGCATCATAGGTATCTTCTATGATGGTCTGTCTGAACTGTCTAAGATGTCATTGGACAGCTCTGCTGGAGGATATCTTCATCTGAAGAAGACGTCTGCAGAAGCTCAAGAACTCATTGAAATAGTTGCAAATAACCAATTCATGTACACTTCTGAAAGGAATCCTGTGAATAATGGGACAACTCAGAAGAAAGGAGTTCTTGAGATTGATACTCTGAATGCCATATTGGCTCAGAATAAAATATTGACCCAACAAGTCAATATGATTTCTCAGAGTCTATCTGAAATGCAAGCAGCAACAGGCAGTACTAAGGAAGCTTCCTCTGAAGAAGAAGCTTATGATCCTGAGAACCCAGCAATGGAAGAGGTGAATCACATGGGAGAACCCTATGAAAACACCTATAATCCTTCATGGAGAAATCATCCAAATCTCTCATAGAAGGATCAACAGAGACCTCAACAAGGTTTCAACAACAATAATGGTGGAAGAAACAGGTTTAGCAATAGCAAGCCTTTTCCATCATCTTCTCAGCAACAGACAGAGAATTCTAAACAGAGCCATTCTGAATTAGCAACTGTTGTCTCTGATCTAATCAAAACCACTCAAAGTTTCATGACTGAAACAAGGTCCTCCATTAGAAATTTGGAGGCACAAGTGGGTCAGGTGAGTAAGAAAGTTACTGAACTCCCTCATAGTACTCTTCCAAGCAATACAGAAGAGAATCCAAAGAGAGAGTGCAAGGCCATGAACACATCTCACATGGCCGAACTAGAAGAGGAGGAAGAGGCAGTGATTTTCACTGAGGAAGACTTCAATGGACGTCCACTGACCTCCAAGGAGTTCCCTAATGAGGAACCATGGGAATCTAAGGTTCACACTGAGACCATAGAGATTCCATTGAATTTACTTTTGCCATTCATGAGCTCTGATGAGTATTCTTCCTCTGAAGAGGATGAAGATGTTACTGAAGAGCAAGTTGCTAAGTACCTTGGAGCAATCATGAAGCTAAATGCCAAGTTATTTGGTAATGAGACTTGGGAGAATGAACTCCCCTTGCTCTTCAAAGAACTGGATGACTTGACTAGGCAGAGATTACCTCTGAAGAGACAAGATCCTGGAAAGTTCTCAATACCTTGTGCCATAGGCACCATGACCTTTGAGAAAGCTCTGTGTGACCTAGGGTCAAGCATAAACCTCATGCCTCTCTCTGTAATGGAGAAGCTAGGGATCATTGAGGGGTACAAGCTACTAGAATCTCACTAGAGATGGCAGACAATTCAAAGAAACAGGCTTATGGACTTGTAGAGGATGTCTTGGTAAAGGTTGAAGGCCACTACATCCCTGCTGACTTCATAATCCTAGAGAATGGAAAGTGTATGGATGAATCCATCATCCTTGGCAGACCCTTCCTAGCCACAGCAAAAGCTGTGATTGATGTTGACAGAGGAGAATTGATTATTCAAGTGAATGAAGACTCCCTTGTGTTTAAAGCTCAAGAATATCCCTCTGTAACCATGGAGAGGAAGCATGAAGAGCTTCTCTCAATACAGAGTCAAACAGAGCCCCCACAGTCAAACTCTAAGTTTGGTGTTGGGAGGTTCCAACATTGCTCTGAACATCTGTGAGACTCCATGAGAGCCACTGTCATGCTATTGACATTAAAGAAGTGCTTGTTGGGAGGCAACCCAATCTTTAATTATCTATGTTAAATTTCTATTTTCTTTTGTTATTTTATATTTTCTGTAGGTTGATGATCATGAGAAGTCACAAAAACAATTGAAAAAGCAAAAACAGAATGAAAAACAAAACACCCTGGAGGAGAAACTTACTGGCGTTTAAGGGTAGCAGAATGGGCGTTAAACGCCCAGTCTGGCACCATTTTGGGTGTTTAACGCCAGAAATGGGCACCAGACTGGCGTTTAACGCCAGGAATGGGCAAGAAGTTGGCGTTAAATGCTAGAAATGGGCAGCAGCCTAGCGTTTAACACTAGGATTGGCAGCAAATGGGCGTTTTGCACGCCACATGGTGCAGGGATGAGAAATCCTTGACACCTCAGGATCTGTGGACCCCACAGGATCCCCACCTACCTCATCTCTCTCTCTCTCTTCTTCACCCATTCACCAATCACCTCAATACCTCTTCCCCCAAAACCCCTCACCTATCAAATCCCACCATTCTCTTCACCACTCACATCCATCCTTCATAAAACCCCACCTACCTCACCAATCAAATTCAAACCACTTTCCCACCCAAACCCACCCATAATGGCCGAACCATACCCCCCTCTCCACTCCTATATAAACCCATCTTCACTCCTTCATTTTCACACAACATACACACTACCTATCCCCCTTGGCCGAAACACAAAGCCACCTCCATCTCCTCTATTTCTTCTTCTTCTACTCTCTTCTTTCTTCTTTTGCTCGAGGACGAGCAACCTTCTAAGTTTGGTGTGGTAAAAGCTAAAGCTTTTTTTTATTTTTCCATAACCATTAATGGCACCAAAGGACAGAGAAACCTCTAGAAAGAGGAAAGGAAAGGCAAAAGCTTCCACCTCCGAGTCATGGAAGATGGAGAGATTCCTCTCAAGGGTGCATCAAGACCACTTCTATAAAGTTGTGGCCAAGAAGAAGGTGATCCCCGAGGTCCCTTTTAAGCTCAAAAAGGGTGAATATCTGGAGATCCGACATGAGATCCGAAGAAGAGGTTGCGAAGTTCTCACCAACCCCATTCAACAAGTCGGAATCTTAATGGTTCAAAAGTTCTATGCCAATACATGGATCACCAATAACCATGATCAAAGTGTGAACCTGGACCCTAAGAATTGGCTTACAATGGTCCAGGGAAAATACTTAAATTTTAGTCCAGAAAATGTAAGGTTGGCATTCAACTTGCCCATGATGCAAGGAGATGCACACCCATACACTAGAAGGGTCAACTTTGATCAAAGGTTGGACCAAGTCCTCATGGACATCTGTGAAGAGGGCGCTCAATGGAAGAGAGATTCAAGAGGGAAGCCGGTTCAACTAAGAAGGCATGACCTCAAGCTCGTGGCTAGGGAATGGTTGGAGTTCATCCAACGCTCAATCATTCCTACTAGCAACCGGTCTGAAGTTACTATAGACCGGGCTATCATGATTCATAGCATCATGATTAGAGAGGAAGTAGAAGTTCATGAGGTTATATCCCAAGAACTCTACAAGGTAGCGGACAAGTCCTCTACTGTGGCAAGGTTAGCCTTCCCTCATCTCATTTGTCACCTCTGCAATTCAGCTGGAATTGACATAGAGGGAGACATTCTCATTGATGAGGACAAGCCCATCACTAAGAAAAGGATGGAGCAAATAAGAGAACCTCACAAGAGCATGAGAAAACTCCTCATCATGAAATTCCTGAGATGCCTCAAGAGATGCAATTTCCTCCACAAAACTATTGGGAGCAAATCAACACCTCCCTAGGATAATTAAGTTCCAACATGGGACAACTAAGGGTGGAGCACCAAGAGCATTCCATCCTCCTCCATGAAATTAGAGAAGACCAAAGAACCATGAGAGAGGAGCAAAAAAGGCAAGGAAGAGACATTGAGGAGCTCAAGCACTCCATAAGATCTTCAAGAGAAAGAACAAGCCGCCATCACTAAGGTGGACCCGTTCTTTAATTTCCTTGTTCTTTATTTTCTGTTTTTCGAAAATTGTGCTTTATGTTTATTTATGTTTGTGTCTTTATTACATGATCACTAGTGTCTAAGTGTCTATGCCTTAAAGCTATGAAAATGAATCCATCACCTTTCTTAAATGAAAAATGTTTTTAATTGAAAAAGAAAAAGAAGTGCATGAATTTCGAATTTTAAAACAGTTTAGTTATTTTGATGTGGTGGTAATACTATTATTTTTCTGAATGAATGCTTGAACAGTGCATATTTTTGAATTTGATTGTTCATGAATGTTAAAATTGTTGGCTCTTGAAAGAATGATGGAAAAGGAAAAATGTTATCTGATGATCTGAAAAATCATAAAATTGATTCTTGAAGCAAGAAAAAGTAGTGAAAAGCTTGCAGAAAAAAAAAGAGGCGAAAAACAAGAGAAAAGAAAAAGAAAAGCAAGCAGAAAAAGCCATTACCCCTTTAAACCAAAAGGCAAGGATGATAAAAAGGATCCAAGGCTTTGAGCATCAGTGGATAGGAGGGCCCACAGGAATAAAATCCTGGCCTAAGCGGCTAAACCAAGCTGTCCCTAACCATGTGCTTGTGGCGTGAAGGTGTCAAGTAAAAACTTGAGACTGGGCGGTTAAAGTCGTGGTCCAAAAGCAAAAAGATTGTGCTTAAGAGCTCTGGACACCTCTAATTGGGGACTCTAGCAAAGCTGAGTCACAATCTAAAAAGGTTCACCCAGTTATGTGTTTGTGGCATTTATGTATCCGGTGGAAATACTGGAAAATAAAATGCTTAGGGTCACGGCCAAGACTCATAAAGTAGCTGTGTTCAAGAATCAACATACTTAACTAGGAGACTCAATAACACTATCTGAATTTTGAGTTCCTATAGAAGCCAATCATTCTGAACTTCAAAGGATAAAGTGAGATGCCAAAACTGTTCAGAAGCAAAAAGTTAAAAGCCCCGCTCATCTAATTAATACTGATCATCATAGATGTTTTTGGAATTCATTTTGTATTCTCTTCTTTTTATCCTATTTGATTTTTAGTTGCTTGGGGACAAGCAACAATTTAAGTTTGGTGTTGTGATGAGCGGATAATTTATACGCTTTTTGGCATTGTTTTTAGTATGTTTTTAGTATATTTTAATTAGTTTTTATTATATTTTTATTAGTTTTTATTTAAAAATCACATTTCTGGACTTTACTATGAGTTTGTGTGTTTTTCTGTGATTTCAGGTATTTTCTGGCTGAAATTGAGGGACCTGAGCAAAAATCTTATTCAGAGGCTGAAAAAGGACTGCAGATGTTGTTGGATTCTGACCTCCCTGTATTTGAAGTGGATTTTTTGGAGCTACAGAAGCCCAATTGGCGCGCTCTTAATTGCATTGGAAAGTAGACATCATGGGCTTTCCAGCAATATATAATAGTCCATACTTTGCCCGAGATTTGATGGCCCAAACAGGCGTTCCAAGTCAGCTCAAGAATTCTGGCGTTTAACGCCAGAACTGGCACAAAAGCTGGAGTTAAACGCCCAAACTGGCACAAAAGCTGGCGTTTAACTCCAAGAAAAGTCTATACACATGGAAGCTTCAATGCTCAGCCCAAGCACACACCAAGTGGGCCTGGAAGAAGATTTCTGCATTAATTACTTATTTCTGTAAATCCTAGGCTACTAGTTCTCTATAAATAGGACCTTTTGCTATTGTATTTTCAATTTTTGGACGTTTAGTCCCTAGACCTTGGAGGCTGGCCATTCGGCCATGCTTACACCACTATCACTTTTGTATTTTCAACGGTGGAGTTTCTACACACTATAGATTAAGGTGTGGAGCTCTGCTGTTCTTCATGAATTAATACAAGTACTATTTTTTTTCTATTCAACTCAAGTCTATTTCTTCTCCAAGATATTCATTCGCACCCAAGAACATGATGAATGTGATGGTTATGTGAGATTCATCACCATTCTCACCTATGAATGCGTGACTGACAACCACTTCCGTTCTACATGCAAACAAGCTTGAATGTGTATCTCTTGGATTTCTAATCTAAGATTGGAACCTTCGTGGTATAGGCTAGAATTATTACCATTCTTGAGATCCGAAAAGTCTAAACCTTGTCTGTGGTATTCCGAGTAGGATCTGGGAAGGGATGACTGTGACGAGCTTCAAACTCGCGATTGTTGGGCGTGTGACAGATGCAAAAGGATCAATGGATCCTATTCCAACATGATCGAGAACCGACAGATGATTAGCCGTGCGGTGACAGCGCATTTGGAACGTTTTCACTGAGAGGACGGGAAGTAGCCATTGACAACGGTGATGCCCAACATAAAGCTTTCCATGGAAAGGAGTATGAATGATTGGAAGAAGGCAATAGGAAAGCAGAGGTTCAGGAGGAACAAAGCATCTTCATATGCTTATCTGAAATTCCAACCAAAGAATTACATAAGTATCTCTATCTTTATTTTATGTTTTATTTATCTTTTAATTATCAATTCTCCATCACCATCTGAATTCGCCTGACTGAGATTTACAAGGTGACCATAGCTTGCTTCAAGCCGACAGTCTCCGTGGGATCGACCCTTACTCACGTAAGGTATTACTTGGACGACCCAGTACACTTGCTGGTTAGTTGTGTGGAATTGTGACAAAGTGTGATTCACGTTTGAGAGCTCCAAGTCCTTTGGCGCCATTGTTGATGATCACAATTTCGTGCACCAGATACCAGATATCCATTCAGCCATGATTAGACTATCGACCGACGCGGGAGTACTACGATGGGTATCGGCTGGCTTGCTGTGTTAGATGTAACACCCTTATTATCAGAATGTCATGCTTTCGGCTGCGCCATTCTGATAGTGAGAATATTACAATGACTTCTATATGCTTAGTAATAGAATAGGAGCCTTTGACTCAAAACCGCGTCGCTGTTTTCTTTGAAAAACCAGAAGATACTTTTTCTTAATCAAACATACATATATAACCAAATTTTATCCCAATCCTCATATACATATACTTACATATAAACATACCAGACTTCGTATACAAGTAACTTATATATAGTATAAGCATACATATTATTACAACTCCTATCCCTCTTACAAAATTATAATAATAAAGATGAGAAAAAACTATAATATATATACAATAATATGCAACACAATCAGATGCGCAAAAAGGAACTTCTTAAACTCTTTGTCCATCCTGAAAAGAAAAATCTGTAGCCGGGTGAGAACATCGTCCTTGCTGGTTCTCAGTAGAGGTTTTTTACGAATTGTCATAAGAGGATACGTATAAAATAAAGAATTAATTTCAACTACAATGATTATCGCTCATCTTATGAATCTATTCAAATCATTAACAATTAATTATCCAAAATTCAAAGTTTACTTCTTTAGTTATAAGAATTTCAAAACTCAAATAATATCCTATAACATAATCCAGTATGGCATAAAAACTCAGTCTCAAAACAGAATCAATTACCGGCATCAAACGGTACAAGAAAAATACAATCAGAGAACAATTACAATCAGTACCACATCAGGAACAACTCTCAGCGTCGCCACCGACATCATGAGGGATCTCTCAGTTGTTCAAGCACAGACAAAGTAATACAAGAAATACACAAATAGAGAGGACAGTTAATGCAATTAGTTCAATTAGCATATAGGTACAATTATTCAAAAGACAAGCCAAATACAATATGCACACCAAAATAATACACATAAATACAATGATGCATGCCTGTCTTACTGGCCATGAGCTCACGTGTCAGTTACTTTTTCAAAATCTGACATATCTGATAGCTAACCCAGACATAGAACACCACCACACGGAGCAAGTGGGACTATGTCACAACTCTTGCATACTACCCTCTTAACCCGAAGCAAGTGGGACTGTGAGACTGAGCCACGACCTTGCATACTACTCAGGCAGGTGTTTACAAACTAAACCCAGAGCAAGTGGGACAAACCACAACCCTTGCTTACTACCCAGGCGTCTTAAATACTAACCCGGAACAAATGGGACAAACCACGATCCTTGCGTACTGCCCAGGTGTCTCAATCATTAACGCGAAGCAAGTGGGACAAACCACATTCCTTGCATACTGTCCAGGTGTCTCAAATACTAACTCAGAGCAAGTGGGACAAATCACAACCCTTGCGTACTGCCCAGATGTCTCAAATACTAATTCGGAACAAGTGGGATGAACTACAACCCTTACATACTGTCTAGGTGTCTCAAATATCAAAATCTCTTTATTAATATAATATTATATTTAAATAATAAATATATTTATTTATTAAATTATATTTTTCAATTAAAATTTTCTTCAATTAAAATTTGTTCACCTTTTTAAAAAAATAAAAAATTAGATTAATCTAAAAATATTAAATTTAAAAAATATTGTTATTAATTAAAAAATTTAAATGATTCTCCATGTTTGATTCTAACCACAAACCAACAACCAAAAATAAACATAAACTATCAAGAACCAACTTGTTGAGTGGTCTAATGACATAGCAAGTAAAAAAAAAGTCAGTTAATAATAGCAAAATATTAAAACTAATTAATTTCATTAAAATGTGACAAAATTATGTCATTTTTTACTAATTTCATTATTGACACAACTTCACTTAAAATGTTCAAACAAAGTAGCTTGACAAACACTTAGTGTCATTAATGTAAGTTAAACACAAAATTTATACGTGTGGATCTTTTTAAGATTTACATAGTAGACCTTCTGAAAAAATAGATATATATTATATTAAGTGAATTAAAAGAATAAGAAGGAAAGGGAATGAAGATGGTGAGAAAAGAGAGAGTATATATTGAAAGGTGGAAGGAGTTGAACAAAAGTAAATGAAAAAATTAAGAAGTAATTAGATTAAAAGAATATTTTAGATATTTAAGTTTAAAGTAAAATCTCAATAGAATGAAATTTTAAATTGAATCTATTTTAGTTGGAATTGATTTTAAAAAAAATTAAATTGAATTCTATCTAAATTAATTTAATTATTTTTATTTTAAACACTTTTAATTAAATTCTATGAGAACTGAATTTTAAGGAATTTCAAATACTCTGTAAATTTTATTTTTGATAGTAGAGAATGTATATTGAAAGGTCATCTAAAAAATAATCTCATGGAGGGCATTACTGTACAAGTTCTTAAGTAGAAAAATGTGTGCATGCATTTAATGTCTAAAACTGAGGTTAATTGATCTACTTGATTTCCATTTGTTAATATGATATCAATTTCATTAGGTAACCAACAAAAGGTGAAGTTAATTTCAGCCAACTTCAATTTGTAAAAGAAACATCTGCATCTTTATTCACAATATACCTACAAAAATTCACAATATAAAAAAAATATTCATAATATATCAAAAAAATCTAAATTATATAAAAAAATATCTATACATGAAAAGAAAATATCCAAATTAAATTGAAAAAATCAAAATCACATTGAAAGAAGGAGAAAAAAAAAGGACGTGATAGAGGACGGTGATACGATAAAGAAATGACGGCAGTGGAGGGCGCATCCACGATGCAGGAGTACGATGCGGGAGAGGGGCGCGATCGCATCACTCACGCAAAATTCCCTGCATTGATGACGTGAAGGGTCACAGGCGTAATTTGCGCGAGAATTCCCTCCAGCAGCGACGGACACAGCGCACTGCAGAGGTAGAGATGCGATGGTGGCAAAATATCTGCACGACGGGAGAGGGGTGCAATCGCATCGCTCGCACAAAAATTCCTGCAGTGACGACATGAAGGATCACAGACATAATATGCGTGAGAATTCTCTCCAGCAGCAACGGGCACAGCGCACTGCGGAGATAGAGATGCGGCGATGGCAAAAGGTCTGGACAACGAAAAATTAATGTGGTGAAAGAAAAGATTGATACGATAAAAAAGTTCCTGTGTGTTTAGAGGAGATCATGTTGCTTGATGCTAATTAGTCACCATTTCATTAGTCCTATTTATTCAAATTTTGATTTTTTTAAAAATTTTAAATTAATTTAAAAAAATTGTTTATGTTAACCAATGAATATGTTACTAATCTCCTCTACTTTCTCATACGATATTCATGAAGAGACTTAAAATAGTCATTCATGCAAGACAAAAATTAAAATATGTAATAGTAAAAATACATATAATATACCCTATATTAAATTATATACAATTTACCAAATGTTTTGTAATAATTGTATATTAAGAAAAATAAATTTATTAATCTAAATGATTCTATAAAATACCCTTCCTCATAGTACACCCACAAAAAAACTCCTATCATTTATAGTAGTAGTAGTAGTAGTTATTATTATTATTATTATTATTATTATTATTATTATTATTATTATTATTATTATTATTATTATTATTATTATTATTATTATTATTATTATTATTATTATTATTATTATTATTATTATTATTATTATTATTATTATTATTATTATTATTATTATTATTATTATTATTATTATTATTATTATTATTATTATTATTATTATTATTATTATTATTATTATTATTATTATTATTATTATTATTATTATTATTATTATTATTATTATTATTATTATTATTATTATTATTATTATTATTATTATTATTATTATTATTATTATTATTATTATTATTATTATTATTATTATTATTATTATTATTATTATTATTATTATTATTATTATTATTATTATTATTATTATTATTATTATTATTATTATTATTATTATTATTATTATTATTATTATTATTATTATTATTATTATTATTATTATTATTATTATTATTATTATTATTATTATTATTATTATTATTATTATTATTATTATTATTATTATTATTATTATTATTATTATTATTATTATTATTATTATTATTATTATTATTATTATTATTATTATTATTATTATTATTATTATTATTATTATTATTATTATTATTATTATTATTATTATTTGAAGAGTAAACTACCATTTGTACCTATGAAAGTTGAAAACGTTGACATATCTATCCATAGAAAAAGAAAATTATCATTTGTACCCATAAAAAATAGTTTTTGCAAGCAAAATTATCCAAATCCTAAAAAATTAAATAAAATTCCTAAACTACCCTTCCCTCCACCACTATCATCTCCTCCCTCCTTTCTCTCTCTCTCTCTCTCTCTCTCTCTCTCTCTCTCTCTCTCTCTCTCCTATTTTTCTTAGCCATCCAATTCCAACATCAACCACGTACCACCGTATCACCCTCCTCATCACTGTTCACTCCCTTCTCCGCCAACAAGGTCGCAGACCTACGCCGAGTCCAGGAGCACCGCGCCAGCTTCTCCTCGCCACCATCACCATCGGCCTCGAACCAGAGCCTACTGCGTCATATGTAACACCCTAATATTCAAATCCTTATGCTCGAGTCATAAGTCAATGATATTACGGTGGTACGACTCTCAGGTGGATTTTTAATAAATAAATATAGGTAATTTCGAAAGGAGTATTAATCGAGAAGCCTGAAAAGAGTAGAAATAAAATCGCGAAGATGTATCTCTCACGTTTCGACAACAAAAGATAAACCGTGAAGCCGAAAACGATATACGGACAAGGCGTAGAGGAGATAAAGAGATAGATAACAGATAGATATATATAACATAAGTAAATAGCTACTAGTCGCGACCCGCGAAGTTTAGGTCGGCTAGAGTACATTATGAAATTAGTTGACAACAGTATATCCTAATCTCTCTCGAAGGAAACATGAGAGCCTCTATAGGCAAATTCAAAGAGTTCAATACATAATATAAACTTTCCAAAACAAAGGTGGAGAGATTCTAATCAAAACACAAAGTAGAGGAAATAAAGATCTTCGCCGTCTCTCAGACGACCCACAACTCACTTCTGAGCACCTGGACCTGTATCTGAAAAACAAGAGATATATACGGAATGAGAACCCCGGGCCCATGGGTTCCCAGTACGGTAAAAGTGCCAAATAAATTCAATGTACTGCAACAAAAACTCACTAAGCATCCTAAACTTCTTCACCAATTATTCATCCTAGGTTCTCGCTAATCCATGAATAGGCAACTGTCATAAGGGAGTGCTAAATTCAATTCATGTTTCACATGTTTCCCAACTCGCTGACTCTTCTACGAATCAGACTCAGAATCACAAGCAAAACCATCACCAGCTGTTCTGCCTCAGCAGTTCTATATCAATACATCATCATGCAATCGCATCATCAAGAACAACCCTCACACCCACCGACACCAGTATGAGGGGCCTCTCAGTTGTACAAACACAAGCAATACAGGCAAGTAATACACAAACATGATACAAGTATAACAAGTAGCATATAGTCAGGTAACATGGCATATATGATGTAGAAATCCAAGACAAATGGCAAACCCAAACAATTCAAACATATGCAAATGATGAATGCCTGCCCTATGGCTGATGATATCATCTGTCGGTTATATAGCCAACCCGACATGTCCTGGTAGCTAACCATTGGACAGAAACACCCCTTGCGGAGCAAGTAGGTTTGAGCTACAACCCCTTGCTACTGCCCGCTCAACCCAGAGCCAGTGAAATAATCACTACTGCGGCTACTACCCAGGCGGGTGTCTAAAAGCTCAACCTGGAGCGAGTGGATTCACCACTACTGCCGCTACTACCCAGGCGTCGCAATCTCTGACCTGGAGCAAGTGGGACGAACCACAACCCTTGCTACTACCCAGGTATCTCAAGCATTGGCCCGGAGCAAGTGGGACGAACCACAACCCTTGCTACTGCCCAGGCATCTCAAACATATATTCATTCAATCTCAATTCATATTATCAACATTCATTGTTACCAAATCTCAAACATTAACTTGGAGCAAGTGGGACGAACCACAACCCTTGCTACTACCCAAGTATCACAAATAAACATTTATTCATAATCACCCTTCATTATTATCAATCCTCAGACAATGACCCGGAGCAAGCGGGACGAACCATGACCCTTGCTACTACCCAGGTATCACAAATACACATTTATTCAAAACCCCACGATTAAACTCGTTTATCATAATCCTCCTTTTCCGTCTCATACCCGGAGCAAGTGGACAACGCCACTGCCTACTACCCAGGGTCGCACATCACATTTCAATATTTTTTTATTATTATCCATTTAACATATTCATTCATTAATCATATATGCATTTATACTCAGCCATAAACAATAATGGCTTTGCCGTAACCCGGCAATAACTCAGCCATCCGGCTCATGGTCCAATCAAGAACGGGCCATTTATCAATAAATATAGCCCTCCGGCTCATGGCATACACGGTACTTCCACCGTCATCCTCCATATCTCATATAATCATCTTTGATCATCATTGATCATAACTTTTCCCCTTGCTTCACTCGCAAGTTACCACATCCCCTAGCTCATTGCTAGACATATCAGAATGATTTAATACATAAGAGGTGAGATCGGAGGCTTAGAAGTATGAGATTTGGCTTTTAAAACTCAAAAATCAACTTTGGCATGAAAACAGGACCACGCATACGTGCACTCCACGCGCACGCGTGGATGGCCACAAAACTCATCGACGCGCAAGGGTCATACGCGCGAACGCGCGGGTTGAAAAATAGCCAAACGACGCGCAAGCGTCAGCCACGCGTACGCGTGGGTGCTCTTGCGCCCCAGGCACAAAACTGGCACAACTCTGGCACAACTCTTGGGAAAATAGCTGGGCATTTGGTGCAGCGCATCGACGCGCCCGCGCACACCACGCGCACGTGTGGATAGTGCCTTCTTGAAGAACAACGCGTACGCGCCAAGTGCGCCTACGCGTGGAGGGTCATTCTGCTAAAAATTTTCTAAGTTAAAAGCTGCAGAATTTACAGATTCAACCCCCAATCTTCCGACGGACATAACTTTCTCATTTTAAATCATTTTTCACCCGTTCTTCAAACGGCATGGACATCCCGGATCCAATTTCATTTCTAAATAGATTTGGCACAAAACAGAGATCCGTAGTCCAAGTTATGTCCCATCAAAGTATGCCCAAAAACCATGTTTTCATACAAAAACCACTAGGTGCCATTTTCAAAACAAGCCATTTTCAACTCTTTTCAAAATCAACCAAAACATGCCAATTTCAACCCTTTTTGAAATCAATCAAAATGTACCAAAATCCACATCAAGCCATCCTCAACTCACACATTGACACTTTACCGAAAATTCCCAAAATCACATCTAACCATTTTAACACTTCTCAATCAAATGGCTAAAGGACAAATACAATATCATGTCATACATCCTTCCTCATCCCGATTTCTAATAATACCATTTCCAATCAACCATCATTATACGTAATCAATATCATACTCACTATCACGTGATTTCACCCACAAATCAACCTTAATCATTCCCCAAGCATATATCACAACATACATATCTCTAATGCATCATCATACCATCAAGGCATCAATAATCATAATCACATATATGATCACATAATATATCTCAACCGAACTAAACATACCTCGTCTACATAATTTCACCCAAAATTACCAAATTCCACACTTCAACTTCTCAAACCTTATTATTCAATAACCAACCTAATCATTCATATATTCATTATCTGAAATTCATCCAATCACTTGTGCCATCATACAATGCACACATCGACTTACCTTTCTTACCTCTTTCCGGCCTCCGGCCCAAAATTCACGGCCTCCGGCCCAATTTTCACAATTTAAATGCATAAACCACAAATCAATACTCATTACCCAGTACATCAATTTCTCAATACACCAAGCATACAAGGTCACACAATTCTCAACCCAATCATTAATTCACATTACATATCAACTATGTATATTAGCACCAACCATTTACACAATCCAAACTTAATCCTAGGGGCATCTAGCCTAGGAATTCTCATCACAACACACGGTACTTAAATGAAACTTAAACCGTACCTCTTGTAGCCAAACCAATTGAGCCTCTTCTGTGGAATTCTTCACCAACCTTAGCTCCAAGCCTTACCAAAGCTCCTCAAGCAATACCAATCTCCCAATTGTGCACCAACATCACCAAATACACTAACATAACCAATGTCACATACATACATCAACCTAGGGCTCATAAAAATGACAAATCACAAGGGTTTGAGCACTTCTTACCTCAGCCCATATGAAGTAGGGGTAGAACCCACTTAGAATCCATGTTGGAGTATCCCTAAACACCCAAAATCACAAGATTTCAACACTAACTACCCAAAAACGTGTAACAGTGGGGAATTTCGAAAACTGGGCAGAGATGAATGAAATACTCACCACCAAACTTAGATAGAATTGTAGAGGATGAGAAGAACAACGCGTGGCCGCAAACGGCTCGTCAATCGGAGCTCCGTAGCTCAAGTTATGGTGGTTTGAAGATCAAAGAGAGTTAGGTTTTCTCTCTTCTCTTCTCTCTTCTCAAATCAGCGCCCCAATCCTTCTTTTTAGGGTAAAATGAGCTGAAATGCTCACAACTAATGTTTATATATGTTGGGTCTTGGGCCCACTTAGGCCCGGTTCACTTATTTTTGCCCATTGGCCCAATTTTGGGCCAAAACCTTTAATATTAGCGCTCTAAATCGCACTTTAAATATTTCTACCTTCCCTAATTATAATTCCTCATTTCTTAATCTTATTTACCCATAATCAATTTCCTCAGTTGTAGTACCAGACAGATCTCAGCCGGTACTGCCGGTCAAAATTCCACTGCGCACTTTTACGCAGAAAACTATATTTTCCGACTCGGAAAAATTCACTGAATCCAAATATCATATTTAAATTATCAAATTCCAATTGCCAAATCTTCCAACCATATTCGCTCCTATTTAATTTATTATTTATTAAATTTCGGTTAGACCGGGTATTACATCAGAGACCCTCCTCTTCACGCTACCTTATTGCCGCCATAGCCAACCCTCTTCACCTCTTTCTGCGTCGTAGAACCACCACTGTCGTTGCCTGATCCCTGCCGTTGTTATATTTACCTCTTCCCTAATTTTCTTTTGCTTTGTTCTTCATTACAGGTTCATGAACCAACTCATTTTTTGCAGGTTCCGATGGTGTCTCCCCGCAGGTAGAGCATCAGGCATTCACCCCCGAAGATGACGACACCATAATCAGAGCTCACGCTCGGTTCGCGGATGAGACATTTTCCAGCGAGTCGCGGCAGCGGAGAGTGATTAATAGCGCGATTGCACTGCCGAGGGATTCGGAGTAGAGGAAGAAAGAAAGAGAAGGATCGAAGAAAGAGCAGAATTCGTCGAAGAAGGCGATGCAGTCGTCGATGACGGGGTTGATGTCAGGGATGTGGGCGATGAGACCATCGGATAAGCCGTGGCCCTGATGGTCAATGGCGCAGGTGGCGAATCCAGCCTTAGCGAAGTAGATGGCGGTGAGCTGGAGGAACAGTTGGATTCGCCGATAAATCCGTGAACGAGGGCGAGGATTCCGGTGACAGTTGCGAGGGGTAGCGGGAGTCACCATTGAGTGAAGAGTTTGAGGGGTGGTGTTGGATGAAGGGAGTGGTGGTGGAATTTGAAATTAGAAAGGGAAAGAGGGGTGGTGGCAGGATGAAGAAGGTTAGGGTTAGAAAGGTGATTGGATGAAGAAGGTGGTGTGGTAGTAAAGATAAAAGTAATTTAAGTATTTTAGGTAATTTTGTAGTGTTTGAATAATTTTATTGTGTGAAACCCATATTTTATGGATACAAATGATAATTTCTTTTTTTTATAGGTAGATATATTAGCATTTTCAATTTTTATCGGTACAAATGGTAGTTTACTCTTATTTGAAAGATGAAAAGTAAGATGGAAAGTATATGTTGAGAAAGGGGTACTTAATCCGCAACATGAAGATTCGGAAATCACAACTACCTCCTTTGACTTCACTCACTATAGATCTTGACATGCAATAAAATAAGACAAATTGATGAGCCACATCTCCAATGCAAATTAGAAGCTCCCATAGCTTATCTATCTCCCTAAGCTCCTAAGAAAACTCTATAAATAGCATGCATGATGTTCTCACTTTCCTCACTTCAATCGCAACCTGAAAAGCTAAGAAATGTCTTCTATGCACTCATCACTAATACTTCTTCTAATGGTTGGAGTGGTGGCTCTAACCACCACCACTCCAACACTTGTGTTGGGTAATTACTACGAGCCACCACCAATTGAGAACCCACCCACCTATGAACCACCACCAATCTATAAGCCTCCAATCTGGCCTCCACCGTTCCACAATAAGCCTCCCTTTTATCCACCTCCTCATCATGAGAAGCCACCACCAGAACACGAGCCACCTCCTTATGAGAAACCACCACCAGAACACGAGCCACCACCTTATGAGGAACCACCTCACGAGAAGCCACCACCGGAACACGAGCCACCTTATGAGAAGCCACCACCGGAACACAAGCCACCTTATGAGAAGCCACCACCGGAACACGAGCCACCTTATGAGAAGCCACCACCAGAACACGAGCCGCCTTATGAGAAGCCACCACCAGAACACGAGCCACCTTATTATGAGCCACCTTATGAAAAACCACCGCATGAGAAGCCACCACATCATGAGAAGCCACCACATCATGAAAAACCACCTCACCATGAGAAGCCACCCCACCATGAGAAACCACCATACGAGAAGCCACCCCACGAAAAGCCTCCACCGGAATACCAGCCATCACCACCTTATGTGAAACCACCACCAGTGTACGAACCTCCCAATGTGAAGCCTCCGCCAGTGTATGAACCTCCCTATGTGAAACCCCCGCCAGTGTATGAACCTCCCTATGTGAAGCCCCCGCCAGTGTATGAACCCCCCTATGTGAAGCCCCCGCCAGTGAATGAACCTCCCTATGTTAAACCACCGCCGGTGTATGAACCACCCTACGTGAAGCCACCACCATGGTACAAACCTCCGTTTGAGAAGCCACCGCCATTATACAAACCTCCGTTTGAGAAGCCTCCACCATTGTACAAACCCCCGTTTGAGAAGCCACCATCATGGGAGAAGCCACCCAGCTACAACAGTCCCCCATCTCCACCACCTTATGGCCACTATCCAACATCCAAAAATTGATGGCTTAGCCTATCATTTTTGGTCCAGTGAATGTATGGGAGCAATCCTTTCTTCGAGTTTCGTGATTACCAAGCTGCTCCTTTTGAATGAAGATCGATGTGAAGTACAAAGTGGAATGTTAGTTGTTGTTGACAAATAAAGAAATAATCTATCTTGTATGCCATCTTTGTATTGATTACATTACGTACTTAGCTTGCTTTAATTTCATGCATTTTCCACTTCAGCAAATGTTGTAACTTGTAAACTTGTCCGCTTCCAATAAACATGTCTTAGTGCTTATTATATTATATCTCTTCTCTCATTACATTTCCAATTTCAGATAGACCAATAAATAAAAGTCGAATGATGCGTTGCTATAAGAGCTCAATTAGAGATCATTTTCTTTTTCTACCAATATTAGTCTATTTTTTAATTTTTAATTTTTAATTCTTTAAAAATAAAAATTAAAAAAAATAATTTTACAAAAAAAGTTAATATTAACTATTTAAAAATTAATTCCTTATTATAAGCTTTTTATTTTTCTATCCTGTATCAAGTAGTATAATTTTGATGTTAGGAATAAAAAAATCGATCATGCTATATATTCATCTACTATGTTGACCAAATAAATGAACGAACCCTACAAGTTGACATTCCCATTCTTAACTTGTATTTTTGTTCGTTTAAAATTTTTTATTATAACTGTAAAGAATATAATTATCATTATTTATGTATTTTTTTTATCAATTTAAACTTTTTGAAAACGTTATTTTCTTTCATAATAATATCAACACCGATGACTAAAAAATTTAGACATTGATCTTTATTATTTCAAAAGAAATATAGTAAAGACAATCTAAAAAAAAACTATGCATAATTGTGCTCCAAATATGAAGAATTAATTTTTAATTAGTTAATACTCATTAATTTTTTAATTCTCTTTTTTGGAAATTTACAATTTTAAAATTAGGTTTTAAAATAATTAAAAAATTAGTTAATACTAACTGAAAAAATTAACTTTCAAATTAATTCTTTAAATTTTTTAAATTCAGATTATAAAAAAATTAGAATATATATAATTCCTAGTGCCCTGCGTGCCAAGCAATTAAAATAATTTCTTATTTGTTTGTGCCAATAATTCTCACATCATTCGATCAATTGAAATCTAACAAAATTTTGGAAGGCAAAACTTTTTTTTGTTGTAGTTTATATATATGGTGCGCATTATCATGACCAACTACAGAAAGTTTTTTAATGCTAAACACAAGTTTATCATGCATCGTTGACTTAAAGTTCATATAATTAACAACTAATAGGCTAGTAGATTGACACGTACAATACAAGTGCACAGGTTTAACATGGGTTATAGATGTAAAGTTTCTTTATGTAATTAATATTCACAAACTTCACAACACAGATATGCTACATCTTTAATATGTTTGTAGACGTTTGACCATAGAGAAGAAAAAAAGAAAGAAAAAAGAGAAAAGTGATATGAATGGAGGATGACATGATCAAGGGTTATGACATATTTGAAAATCATACATGGCTTGAAATCAAAGTAAAACTAACTATTTGTTAGCTAGTCACATGTTAATCAACATGTTAGTAAAATAATAAGCTAAGCCTATCTATTATGGCAACTCTTTATGCAAGCATTTCATTCTGAATATACTCACAACTTATTCAAAAGAAAATGAAGAAAAAGAAATAAGAGTAGTACTTAATAAAGTAGAGAACTTAGTATTAATATTTATAATTTTGGATCGAATAGCGTATAACCTTATATGTAGATTTTCATCACTCACATTATTTTCGGAAGCCCTTGAGGATAAGATGGAATTGCTGTTATTAGAGTAGGTCAATATAACAATCCACCGCCAATGAGTTATAACTCAAATAGCATAGTCTTTTTATTCTCATTTAAGAAGTTACGGGTTTGAATCTCCTTATCTTCAAACAATCACGTATGGACATTCCAATCAAAAAAATTATCATGTTTTCAATATTGTAAGATAGCATTTGTTTTGAGGTATTGTGACAGAGACCGAAAGACTGAGACACAATATTATGTTTGTTGGCTCAGAGACTGGTACTAAAATTTCTGTTTCTGTCCCCAAAATTTCAGTATTTTAGTACCTCCAAAAAATAGGGATACAGGAGACTGAAAATTTTAGAGACGGAGACTGAAACTTTAATAATATTTTATACCTAAAATACCCTCATTTCAATTAATTAATTTAATTTTATCCTTTGTGCAAATTAAATTAAAATTTTATTCTTGTTTCAATTTCTGTCTCTCACTTTCCACCAAACAAAATACTAAAATTTATTTTAATCTCTATCTTTTAGTCTTTGTCTCTCAATTTTAGTCTTTCAGTCTCTATCTTTCTACCAAATACTACCTAATAATCTCATAATCAAAAAAATAAAAATCTTAGAAAATTAATTTTTCGATTAGTCAACATAAGCTTTTTTTTCCACTATTATTCTTGAATTACTTCTTTAACCCTTACACTTCAAAAGTTTTAAAATTTAAGTTTAAAATTTAGAATTGAAAAATTAGAGTTTAATGTTTAAAACTTAAAGGTCTAGTACCACGATGGCTGACAAGTGGCTAGAAAACAATGACTGTGACAACGAGAAATAAATTAATGTTGTGGTAGTATCAAGAACAAAAATATTATTTATACATTAAAATTAGTTATTAAAATTAGTTATTAATGTATTTGTGTATAAATATATGTGTAATTTAATTTATTTTTAATGTGTATTTATATTCTAATATGTATTTATACTTATAGCTAACTTTAATGGCTAATTTTGGTGTATATATAGCTAGCATCACTCTATTAAGAATAGTAGGAAAAAAATTTGAAAAGAAAAACTATAAATATAAAGATTAAAAAACTTCAAAATAGTTTGCTAATTAGCTATAATTATCTCTGGTTAGAAAAATTCATTATTTCATTCACGTAATCTTATTATTGTGAATGCTATCATGTGCGGGACTCAAGTATTTCACCTCTCCAATTTATAGGGTTTGTCTTTTATGAAAGTCTAAGCAAGCAACGCAAAGAATGGACCTTTTTTTCTTATTTTGTACAGAATGAGATGCATCTAACTTAATTTTATTGCTTTATAATAAGATTCGTATACTGAATTTCACTTTTTATTTTTTAAATGTATATAAAAATGATAAATGTGAAGTTAACGAAAATCTATGATGCATAGACACGACACGGACATGGGACACGATACGACACGGGACACGTCGACATACGAATTTTAAAATCTTACATGATACGGGACACGCATACATATAAAATATAAAGTATTTTTTAGATAAATCGTAATGATATTTTGATATTTTATTAATATTAAAATATAAATTAAAATTTCTAATTATTTTTAATGTCTTATTTTAATTATATCAAGTATTTAAAATATTTTTTGTTTTAATAAATAATAATATATGCTATATCTAAATTTATTTTAAAAATATATGTTAAGAATAAGACAGTACACGCAGACACGTGATGGTATTTAGGTGTGTTCAGGTGTGTCCGGAGAAAATTTTTTTATTTTTTATTTTTAAGAAACGGTCGGACACAACAGACACGCGTGTCAAACGAGTGTTGGTGAGTGTCGTGTCCGAAATATATCCGACACGCAGACACGACAATTCAACGAAGTGTTCGTACTTCATAAATGAAAATGATAAATTTTTTATATTAAAATAATTAAAAAGATTTGAATTTAAATTTAAAATATTTTAAATAATAACTTTATTATAAATATTTAATAAAGAATAATTTAAAAATAAAAAATTGTGCACCATAACATTTTCAATGGTATTATATATAGTCAACTAATACCATCTAAATAGTGATAAATTATATCGATTTTATATATATTATCTAAATTTTTACATATAAGGAATGTTGTGACTCAAATAACTTTATACACTACATTCTGAAATCTGCTCAATTTGCCAAACGAACCAAATGTTGAGTACATCCGAAATCAATGCATTCAAATTTTTATGTTCGAAATATATGCTTAATTATTTTGTATTTATGGTTTTAAAGAGATAAATATTTCAAAAATTATGCATATGATAAATAAAATATATTTTATTTATATATAAAAAAGCGTACATATTATTACCAACCTCACTAATAAATTTTTCCACTAAATACTTGATATTGTAGTTTTCTCCACATCTTTATTGATGTTGAAGAGACTACCATTGAGAACAAAAAATTAAATTAAATTAGTGTTTTATAACTGACTAAACTAAATTAAACCACGTTTGACGATTTCATTATATTCTTAAAGAAAGGTAATATAAAATAATTTTTCAGAAAAAAATTGAGTGACTCTTGGAGGTATAAACTAAACTATGTGCCATATTTTCAACAACCTTTTAACAGATGTTACGGAGTGAAAAAATCACACCTACTACCAACATATCTAGACTTCTTTCAGAGGCGGAAGAATTCTCTTTTCTTTTATCGATCTTCTAGACCGATACGTTAACTTCAAATCTCATTAGACTTTATTATTGATAGTACAAAATATTATTTATACTTAATTGATTATGCCAGTCGTTTGACTTTTTTTTTTTGTTAGAATTTTATCATTTTTATTTTTTTTAATCGTTAGTAGAAATTCAATCTAAAATAGAGAGAAACAACCAAGGATTAGAGCTGGTAATGAAACGGAATAGGAACGAATTTTTGTTTTATCCGATTCTGACGCATTTCTAATAGATATTCTTTATTGCCGCTACGGGCTCCAGAATCTTGGGGGGCTGACGGGTTGAACCGTCAGGTGTCCATCCATAGTCAATTAAAAATTACAAGTAGAACGGCGTGTGGAAGCTGCGTTGGTAGCGGACGGTTTTTACAGCAGGAAGGACTGAGCGGAAAGGACTACCGCCTCATCCTGTTCCTGATTTGTAAACTCGCATTTATAAGAATCACTTACCTCGGCGAAATCCGCTCTTAACTCAACGGGACTGACGGGGCTCGAACCCGCAGCTTCCGGGCCCTCTGTAATAAGAATGTCAAGGAGATGATACGACTTCCATTGGAGACCAAATTGGAGACTGTGGAGACCGCCCTTTAGCCTTAGACTTCACCCTATAATAACTCGTATCGCATCTGTTCCACTTTTACTCACAAAAAGTAAAAAGTTAAATCCTAACCCATTTTTGCGGGTATCTGTTTCGTCCCAATTCATCCGTATAATTATTAAAATCTAATAAATTAAATTAAATTTTAAAATTTATATAATCATCATTATATATATATATATATATATATATATATATATATATATATTAAAGTAAAAATTTAAATATGATATAATATTATTAATCATTTTACTAATTATTTTATATATATTACATATATTATATATCGGGATGGATTTAACCTAAACTCAACCACGTTTTGCTTCACCCAAAAAGTCATCCCGTTAAAAATCTGTCCCGATGTAGGGGCGGATAATTACCCGTAGGGATAGACCTAGGTAGTGTAATAGGGGGCATTTGCCCCACTCTTATTTTTTTTTTAAAAGAATATATATATATATATATATATATATATATACACACATAAATTTAGCCCAATTATTTAAAGCTTCAAATCCGCTTTATCTTTCTATCATTTTGACTATTAGTTAACCTAATCAAATTTAGTCTTCTCTCATTTTCAAATCCCATCTTTCATCACTCCTTTACTCTCTTAAATCCTCTTATTAGTTTCAACCTTCTTTTTCTATTCCTTTTCTAGTGGTTATCTTTTCTTCATCAAAAGGTATATTTTAAATTCTCTATATATTTTTTAATATAACTCTTTATGACCCTATGTATCTTTTAATTTCATTGTTTCTCTTTTTGAAATTTTCAATTACAAATTATAATTCAAGAATTATAGTTTAGGTATTAATCTAATTTTTTATTCTCTTTATAAATTTATATATTTTATTTTATTCTCAATTTAGTGATCCTTATTATTTATTTGTTTATCTTTCATTCTATTTTATTATATGTAATTATGTTGTATATAAATTTCTAAAGTCAATTGATCAATTTACTAATTTAGAGTATATATTTTTTATTTATCGAATAATAATAGAAAAATATTTTAAAAAATATCTTTCATTCTATTTTATTATATGTAATTTTTAATTTTTTTATTTGAATAATTAATGTGAACTTTTATTTTTTTGAATTTAGATTAATATATTTTTTGATAGTAATGTATGTTATTTTTGTCCCCCCCAAACATAAATTTTTTGGGTCTGTCACTGATTATCCGCCTTGAGCGGGTAAGGACGGGATGGATACCCACATATTGGGATAGGGTTACCATCCCTACAAAGAACTCGTGATCTATTTTCTCCGATACTTCTATTAAAAACGGACCAATCAGTATTAATTAAGGTTTTAAAAATCGAACCGATCACGAACCGTTCTAGTTATTGGTTTATTGGTTTACTGGTTCAACCAAATCAATCGTAGTTCAACCGAAAAAACCGTTTTATAATAAAATAATAAACAAAATATAAATAAACACATCAAAATATAGTTATAATCTAATATAAACCTTAAAATATCATCCAAATTAATACTACATTCATACCTAAAGATTACTAGCAACCTAATAACAACAAAGATGAAAACAAGGACCATCTCAATTGCAAGAATCACAACAATTTAACGAATTAATAAGTACAAAATCTAAATAGAAAATTTAGCAATGCAATAACAAAAAATAAAGACAATTTCAATATCAAGAATCACAATAACAACAACAATTTAGCAAATTAATAATTTGAGAAGAGCAAAGCAACCCAATAATCTCAATTGAAAGAATCGCAACAACTATTTAACGAATTAACAAGTACAAACTCATAAGTTCACAAGAACCCACGACAAATCACTCCAACCCAATAATCTCATAAGTCAAAATTATTCAATAATAATTCAACCTAGTAACAAATTACAATAACAAAATTCACAAATTAACTACCAATAATTATTCATAATTATTCAACAATCCTTCAACAAAGTTCACATTTCAGTTCACAGTTCACAGAAAAAAAAAATGTAAATCATAGGCATAACTCTCAGTTCACGGTTCACAATTCATAGAACTTCACAGTAACAACAAATTATTCAATTATAGTTAAAAAAAATTACCTAGAAACTAGAAGCCTTAAACAGATCACACAAGAGGGAGACACCACGATAAGATTCACCTTCAAATGGACTTCGAACGGCCTTTGAACGGGCAATGGCTGCAGCAGAACAGAGCTGACGCCGACGGCACAGTGGTTGCGCAATGAAAACTTCCAGTTCGCACGATGGCTGTGGGATAGAGGAGATTAGAGGTGGAGAGAAATATTGTTTATACTTAATTGATTATGCCAGTTATTTGACTTTTTTCTGTTAAGATTTTATCATTTTTATTTTTTTAATCGTTAGTAGAAATTCAATGTAACGTGGAGAGAAACAACAAAGAATTAGAGGTGACAATGCGACGGGATAGGAAAGGGCTTTTGCTCTATCCGATTCCATTTCGTTCTATAATAACTCGCATCGTATTCGTCCCACTTTTACTCGCGAACAGTAAAAAGTTAAATCCTAACCTGTTTTTACGCGTATCCGTCTTGTCCCAATTTACTCATATAATTATTAAAATCCAACAAATAAAATTAAATTTTAAAATTTATATAACCATCGTTACATATATATATATAACATAAATTAAAGTAAAAATTTAAATATGATACAATATTATTAATCATTTTATTAATTATTTTATATATATTACATATATTATATATCAGGATGGATTTAAGCTAAACTCAACCACGTTTTGCTTCACCCAAAAAGTCATCCCGTTAAAAATCTGTCTCGGTGTAGGGGTGGATAATTACCCGTAGGGATAGACCCAGGTAGTGTAATAGGGGGCATTTGCCCCACTCTTATTTTTTTTAAAAAGATATATACATATATAATATACCCTTATTTTAAATTTTAAATGACCCCATTACACATAAATTTAGCCCAATTATTTAAAGCCTCAAATCCGCTTTATCTTTCTATCATTTTGACTATTAGTTAACCTAATCAAATTTAGTCTTCTCTCATTTTCAAATCCCATCTTTCATCACTCCTTTACTCTCTTAAATCCTCTTATTAGTTTCAACCTTCTTTTTCTATTCCTTTTCTAGTGGTTATCTTTTCTTCATCAAAAGGTATATTTTAAATTCTCTATATATTTTTTAATATAACTCTTTATGACCCTATGTATCTTTTAATTTCATTGTTTCTCTTTTTGAAATTTTCAATTACAAATTATAATTCTAGAATTATAGTTTAGATATTAATCTAATTTTTTATTCTCTTTATAAATTTATATATTTTATTTTATTCTCAATTTGGTAATCCTTATTATTTATTTGTTTATCTTTCATTCTATTTTATTATATGTAATTATGTTGTATATAAATTTCTAAAGTCAATTGATCAATTTATTAATTAGAATATATATTTTTATTTATAGAATAATAATAGAAAAATATTTTAAAAAATATCTTTCATTCTATTTTATTATATGTAATTTTTAATTTTTTTATTCGAATAATTAATGTGCACTTTTATTTTTTTGAATTTAGATTAATATATTTTTCGATAGTAATGTATGTTATTTTTGTCTCCCCCCCTCCCAAACATAAATTTTTTGGGTCTGTCACTTAAATTCCGCCTTGAGCGGGTAAAGACGGGATGGATACCGACATATTGGGATAGGGTTACCATCCCTACAAAGAACTCGTGATCTATTTCCTCCGATACTTCTATTAAAAACGGACCAATCAGTATTAATTAAGGTTTTGAAAATCGAACCGGTCACGAACCGTTCTAGTTATTGGTTTATTGGTTTACTGGTTCAACCAAATCAATCGTAGTTCAACCAAAAAAACTGTTTTATAATAAAATAATAAACAAAATATAAATAAACACATCAAAATATAGTTATAATCTAATATAAACCTTAAAATATCATCCAAATTAATACTACATTCATACCTAAAGATTACTAGCAACCTAATAACAACAAAGATGAAAACAAGGACCATCTCAATTGCAAGAATCACAACAATTTAATGAATTAACAAGTACAAAATCTAAATAGAAAATTCAGCAATGCAATAACAAAAAATAAAGACAATTTCAATATCAAGAATCACAATAACAACAACAATTTAGCAAATTAATAATTTGAGAAGAGCAAAGCAACCCAATAATCTCAATTGAAAGAATCACAACAACTATTTAACGAATTAACAAGTACAAACTCATAAGTTCACAAGAACCCACGGCAAATCACTCCAACCCAATAATCTCATAGGTCAAAATTATTCAATAATAATTCAACCTAGTAACAAATTACAATAACAAAATTCACAAATTAACTACCAATAATTATTCATAATTATTCAATAATCCTTCAACAAAGTTCACATTTCAGTTCACAGTTCACAGAAAAATAAAAAATCTAAATCATAGGCATAACTCTCAGTTCACGGTTCACAATTCATAGAACTTCACAGTAACAACAAATTATTCAATTATAGTTAAAAAAAAATTACCTAGAAACTAGAAGCCTTAAACAGACCACACAAGAGGGAGACACCACGATAAGATTCACCTTCAAATGGGCTTCGAACGGCCTTTGAGCGGGCAATGGCTGCAGTAGAACAGAGCTGACGCCGACGGCACAGTGGTTGCGCAATGAAAACTTCCACGTTCACACGATGGCTGTGCGATAGAGGAGATTAGAGGTAGAGAAAAATATTGTTTATACTTAATTGATTATGCCAGTCATTTGCCTTTTTTCTGTTAAGATTTTATCATTTTTATTTTTTAATCGTTAGTAGAAATTCAATCTAACGTGGAGAGAAACAACAAAGAATTAGAGGTGACAATGCGATGGGATAGGAAAGGGATTTTGCTCTATCTGATTCCATTTCGTTCTATAATAACTCGCATCGTCTTCGTCCCACTTTTACTCGCGAACAGTAAAAAGTTAAATCCTAACCTGTTTTTACGGGTATCCGTCTTGTCCCAATTTACTCATATAATTATTAAAATCCAACAAATAAAATTAAATTTTAAAATTTATATAACCTTCGTTTTATATATATATATATATATATATATATATGTAACATAAATTAAAGTAAAAATTTAAATATGATACAATATTATTAATCATTTTATTAATTATTTTATATATATTACATATATTATATATCAGGATGGATTTAACCTAAACTCAACCACGTTTTGCTTCACCCAAAAAGTCATCCCGTTAAAAATCTGTCCCGGTGTAGGGGCGGATAATTACCCGTAGGGA
The DNA here is from genome assembly GCF_059453495.1 of Arachis ipaensis. Taxonomy (NCBI): domain Eukaryota; kingdom Viridiplantae; phylum Streptophyta; class Magnoliopsida; order Fabales; family Fabaceae; genus Arachis; species Arachis ipaensis. The sequence goes on from NC_142444.1 coordinate 128,837,932, forward strand.
TAGACCCAGGTAGTGTAATAGAGGACATTTGTCCCACTCTTATTTTTTTTTTAAAAGATATATACATATATAATATACCTTTATTTTAAATTTTAAATGACCCCATTACACATAAATTTAGCCCAATTATTTAAAGCCTCAAATCCGCTTTTTCTTTCTATCATTTTGACTATTAGTTAACCTAATCAAATTTAGTCTTCTTTCATTTTCAAATCCCATCTTTCATCACTCCTGTACTCTCTTAAATCCTCTTATTAGTTTCAACCTTCTTTTTCTATTCCTTTTCTAGTGGTTATCTTTTCTTCATCAAAAGGTATATTTTAAATTCTCTATATATATTTTTAATATAACTCTTTATGACCCTATGTATCTTTTAATTTCATTGTTTCTCTTTTTGAAATTTTCAATTACAAATTATAATTCAAAAATTATAGTTTAGGTATTAATCTAATTTTTTATTCTCTTTATAAATTTATATATTTTATTTTATTCTCAATTTAGTGATCCTTATTATTTATTTGTTTATCTTTCATTCTATTTTATTATATGTAATTATGTTGTATATAAATTTCTAAAGTCAATTGATGAATTTACTAATTTAGAATATATATTTTTTATTTATAGAATAATAATAGAAAATATTTTAAAAAATATCTTTCATTCTATTTTATTATATGTAATTTTTAATTTTTTTATTCGAATAATTAATGTGCACTTTTATTTTTTTGAATTTAGATTAATATATTTTTTGATAGTAATGTATGTTATTTTTGTCCCCCCCCCCAAACATAAATTTTTTGGGTCTGTCACTGATTATCCGCCTTGAGCGGGTAAGGACAGGATGGATACCCACATATTGGGATAGGGTTACCATCCCTACAAAGAACTCGTGATCTATTTCCTCCGATACTTCTATTAAAAACGGACCAATCAGTATTAATTAAGGTTTTGAAAATCGAACCGGTCACGAACCGTTCTAGTTATTGGTTTATTGGTTTACTGGTTCAACCAAATCAATCGTAGTTCAACCAAAAAAACTGTTTTATAATAAAATAATAAACAAAATATAAATAAACACATCAAAATATAGTTATAATCTAATATAAACCTTAAAATATCATCCAAATTAATACTACATTCATACCTAAAGATTACTAGCAACCTAATAACAACAAAGATGAAAACAAGGACCATCTCAATTGCAAGAATCACAACAATTTAACGAATTAACAAGTACAAAATCTAAATAGAAAATTCAGCAATGCAATAACAAAAAATAAAGACAATTTCAATATCAAGAATCACAATAACAACAACAATTTAGCAAATTAATAATTTGAAAAGAGCAAAGCAACCCAATAATCTCAATTGAAAGAATCACAACAACTATTTAACGAATTAACAAGTACAAACTCATAAGTTCACAAGAACCCACGGCAAATCACTCCAACCCAATAATCTCATAGGTCAAAATTATTCAATAATAATTCAACCTAGTAACAAATTACAATAACAAAATTCACAAATTAACTACCAATAATTATTCATAATTATTCAACAATCCTTCAACAAAGTTCACATTTCAGTTCACAGTTCACAGAAAAATAAAAAATCTAAATCATAGGCATAACTCTCAGTTCACGGTTCACAATTCATAGAACTTCACAGTAACAACAAATTATTCAATTATAGTTAAAAAAATTACCTAAAAACTAGAAGTCTTAAACAGACCACACAAGAGGGAGACACCACGATAAGATTCACCTTCAAATAGGCTTCGAACGGCCTTTGAACGGGCAATGGCTGCAGTAGAACAGAGCTGACGCCGACGGCACAGTGGTTGCGCAATGAAAACTTCCAGTTCGCACGATGGCTGTGGGATAGAGGAGATTAGAGGTGGAGAGAAATATTGTTTATACTTAATTGATTATGCCAGTTATTTGACTTTTTTCTGTTAAGATTTTATCATTTTTATTTTTTTAATCGTTAGTAGAAATTCAATCTAACGTGGAGAGAAACAACAAAGAATTAGAGGTGACAATGCGACGGGATAGGAAAGGGCTTTTGCTCTATCCGATTCCATTTCGTTCTATAATAACTCGCATTGTATTCGTCCCACTTTTACTCGCGAACAGTAAAAAGTTAAATCCTAACCTGTTTTTACGGGTATCCGTCTTGTCCCAATTTACTCATATAATTATTAAAATCTAACAAATAAAATTAAATTTTAAAATTTATATAACCATCGTTACATATATAATATAAATTAAAGTAAAAAGTTAAATATGATACAGTATTATTAATTATTTTATATATATACCGGATGGATTTAACTTAAACTCAACCCTATTCCACTCCACCCAAAAATCTGTCCCGTTAAAAATCCGTTCCGATGTAGGAACGAGTAATTACCTGTCTCGAACGGATGGAGATGGGATGAATATCCACGTATTGAAATAGGGTTACCACCCCTACAAAGAACTCGTGATCTATTTCCTTCTATTTTTCCATTAAAAACGGACCATTCAGTATTAATTGAATAGAGCTAAGTTAGTTTCATTAGAAAAAAAAGTTTGATAATGAGAGTTTTGCTGACCAAATAACCATATTATTTGAATCAAATAAAATTGCTGGAGAGAGCGCCCTCCCTCTGTTTTTTGCCTAGAGGATTTTTTTTTTTATGAAATAGATTAGACAACCTCTCTTTAGAAGCGATCGGTCGTAATTTTTGTTCTCTTCTAAGCAATTGATGGGCTTTGTTAATTTGATTCCGTAGGCTAATAGTTAAGCTGGTTTCTCCAGCAATTGATGGGCTTCATGAATGAGAACACTACTTCTTAGAATTCCAAAAACCAAACAATGTAAACCGTCTTTTTAAAAAATAGAAATTATTTAATTTTGTTTATCTTTAGACTTGTAAGGGTCCCGTCCAAAAACCAAAAAAGACTTGTAAGGGTTACAAATTATTTTTTCCTATGAAACATCTTTTTATTAAATAAAAATGATTAGAAATCTTATTTGAACTTTGAACTTTTGATCTCTCGCTGTGTAATTTGCAGCTATGCCCTCCTTGTCATTATGCTAAAATTATATCCTAATTTTCTTTTATTTTTTGTCCACAAGTGTTTTTTCAAGCATTATGGATTTCATAAGGGGCATTGCTCTTCAAGCATTGAATTTTCCATATCCAATACTCAAATTCTAAACTATTAATTAATAGAAGAAACATTTTCCATATCTGTCGGTACTAATTTAAAATCCATCCATTTAGAAAAAGACTTTATTAATTCTTATAATTTCACTAAATTTTTAATTAGGTTTTTATATTTTTTTTAATTGAATTTTTATACCATATCAAATTTTGTAATTAAGTTTCTACCGTGACAAAAATATTAGAATTAATAAAATATTCTATTAAATAAAACAAGAGGAATGCTAGGGGACCAGCAATTTTAGTATTTTGTAACCATCAATTAGTCATCAATAGTGTTTTTAATAGTGTGAGATTACATCTAATGGTGGAAAATCATTCACTTTTGTTTTGATGGTTAAGTGCTGGTCAGAAAATACAAAAATTGCTGGCCTCCTAGACTTTTCCATAAAACAAATATGCCTAACAATTAATTGAATATTCCTTATCATTTAACAGAATATTTTATTAATTTCAATATTTTTGTCATGGTAGAGATTTAGTTACAAAATTTAATATGATATAGAAACTCAATTAAAAAAAATTACAAAAACCTAATTAAAATTTCAATAAAATTATAAAGAATGACGAAATAATTAAACCAAAAAAAAATAAAAAATATATAATTTATAAATGCAAAAAAGAAGATAAGATTCGAAAACTTATATTACATTGTAATAAAGATAAAATGTAGTAGATGACTATTTGAATCACCCCTGTTTTGTCTCTTGTTATTATTATTATCCTGTTCTATGTTTTTTTTTTTCTAACGATGATAACCAGGCTAAATTATGATAAAAAACAGATGATGAGAGAGCGAGAGAGAGAGCGAGTGAGAGAGCGGGGGGAAACACGGGTAGGGGCAGGTTTAGCGAAAACGGAAAGGACCCTAGGATTTGGAACAGAGAAGAATATCGCAGATTGGAACAAGAATCTTTCTCCATTTTTGTTGATCGCCTTCCAGAAGACATTTCTAAGAAGGAATTGTTTCAGCTGTTCAACTGGACTGGACGGATTAACGACATCTATCTGTCCCAAAAACACAAAAATGGGAACATTCATATGTTTGCCTTCATTCGGTACACGACAAAAGGGGGAGCTTTAAAAGCGATAGCGGAGATGAATCAGATGAGGCTGAGAGGTCAGGTGGTCTTTGTGGGGGAGGCAAAGTACAGAAGGACGTTACGTACTACGGAGAAAGGGGAAGGACGCAGAGGGGATCATAAGCTAAACCCACCAACACAGGAGCTGCCCAGAGGAGCAAGGGAGGATGAACCTTTGGCGACTGCATGTGGGTTACAAACGAAGGAAAATAGAAAGAATATGCCAGAAGAAGATGGGACAAAGAATGTGGAAGTTGCAGTGATGGCAGAGAATGTGGACTGGATACATAGAAGTCTGGTAGGGATCACGACAAAGCCTATTGATTTCCACTCATTGAAGGACCTGGTAAGGCGAAACTTGCCTTCTGTCATCCAAGTCCGGGAAATGGGGGCCTGTAAAGCACTGTTGACCTGTGATACTGTCCACCATGCGGATGAGATTTACACGTTTAAGTTGAATTGCCTATTACAAGTTTTTCATAGGGTATGGAGATGCAAGGAGTCAGAGCGATGTGAGTCTCGGAGGGTATGGCTCGACTGTACGGGGGTACCATTGTGCGCATGGTCTGTGGACACCTTTACCAAGATAGGATAACGGTGAGGTACTGTAGTGGGTTGTGCAAAGGAAACAATAACGGGCAGCACGCTCATGGCAGGTCGAGTACAAATCGATACGGGTGTGTTGGGCGTGATACAGGAGAAAATTCACCTTGTTGTTGGATCCAAGGCCTACAACGTATTCGTGAATGAGGGTGACCAACGTGCGTGGAACGTACAGGTCGAAGGGGACTGTTTGGGTAATGGCGTCAGCAATGGGGTAGTCTTGGTTCATGATACAGCGACCACGAGTGAGGAAAGGGATGCTCGGCAACTGGGCTCCCTTAAGGATGACGATCACGAAGATGGGTTGTTGATGATGGTGGAGAGGACGGTGGCAGATGGTAAGGGCAGATTTGTCAATTCGGAAGATTTTTTGAATGACTGTATTGAATGCAAGATCAATCAGAGGCGAAAAAATAGCGCACCGTATCGAGATGTTAGTACCGAGAATCAAGGGAGTATTGAATTTGAAGATGATAACGGTGCTAATGATGATGAGGGCTCGGAGAGAACAGTTACGTGCATGTACCAATCAATGCATAATGGGCTGGGCAGGGATGGAAAAAAGGTAAAACAAAAACACCTAAGTGGATCTAAGGCTTGGGTCAGAAATGAAGGAAAGGTTTTGGAGAATAGCTGCAGCGGGTTGGGCCTTCACCCTTTGGCCAATGATTCTGACCCGGGTTGGATGAGGAACTTGGAGCGGGCTCTCCTACCGGAGCCCCTTGTGCAGCAACGTCCTGGTTGCGATGAATCTCGAGCGGGTGAAGACGGAAATGGGCAGCGTCGACCGTGTTCAGGAGGTAGCGTCGTGGAGCGCCGTGAGGAACCATGGGGTCGACCTGGTGGAGTGTCCGGCGAACGAGGAGAGTTTGGAGTGGGAAGTGCCGGCGGTACAGCCCACTGGTCTGACCGTAATGGGGAGGAGCGTGGAGTGGCCAAAGCGAGAAGGGAGGTAACCTAGCAGTCCCGAAGCGAGAATGGAGGCTGTCCCACGGAGCGAATGGAGCACGACTTGCCTCTGGAAGAAGGGCTTGTTCAGGAGATTGGGGCTGACGAAACGAACAGCGAAGATGAGGGTGCTCATGGTCTACTGGGAGCAAATGAGATTGTGCGTTGTGAGCAGAGTGGAGGTAGCAGGGCTGGCAAACGTGCTGGGGAAGACCCTGACGGTGCTGGACCTGGGCAGGACGGAGGCGGAAGCGGAGCAGAGGACAGAGAGAGTGACACCCAGGGGCTTGAGGCGCAGATGATGGAAAATAAATTAACTCTGGCGTTGGCTATGGAATCAGGGGCTGAATTGTATGATGAGGAACAGGACATCATGGCCATCCTTCAGGCTCAGAACGAGGAGATTGCTCGAAAGAAGAAAGTGGCAAAACAGAGGGCGAAGATGCGAAGGTGTAGGCCCAAGCATAAAAAGCAGGTGTGTATTTACAGTTTAAAATGAATTTTAGTTCTTGGAATGTTAGGGGGTTACGGGGTGATGGAAAAATGAGAATGGTGAAGGAGTTAAAAATGAAACAAAACTTGAGCATGGTGGGTTTGATTGAGACTAAAAGAAGGATAGTAACGCGATTTGATGTTGCACGGCTGTGGGGGAATGATGGGGCGGGTTGGGAATATGTAGGCTCGGTTGGTGCATCTGGGGGCCTGTTGTTGATGTGGGATGAATTAATTTTTAAAATGAATAACTGTTACAAGGGAGATAGGTGGTTGGGTGTTGAAGGAGTCATGTTAAAGAATAGCTTCAACTGTGCATTTTTCTTGGTCTATGGTGCACATACTAGAGAAGAGAAGAATCATGTGTGGGAAGAGTTGAGCTACATAACTGGGTTGTGCCAGGTTCCTTGTTGCTTCATGGGAGATTTCAATGAAATAGTGTGCGTAGAGGAACGAAAAGGTGCTGATAGTTTATCCAGGTCTGCAGAGGAGTTCAAGGAATGGATACAGGATATGTAATTAGTGGATCTCCCGCTCACTGATCGTAAGTTTACCTGGTTTCGTGGCCGCTCGTGCAGTCGTCTTGATCGGGCTATGGTTAGTGTGGAATGGTTAGAAGAGTTTCTTGATATTAGGTTGAAGGGCGGACCCAGGGGCCTGTCAGATCACTGCCCTATAATAGTGGAAGAGAATATGAGAAGGGGAGGTCCTAGGCCTTTCCGCAGTCTTGATTCGTGGTTTACACATGAAGGTTTTCTTCGAATGGTGGAGGAATGGAGAGGGTTAGGGGAGATGCAGTTCACTAATAAATTGAAAGCACTGACTGTGTCTTTGGGAAAATGGCACAAGGACAACTTCAGGGAGATGGACAACAAAATTCAGAGGATAGAGGAAGAGATTAGGAAGGTTGATGAGTTGGTAGATAATGGAGTGTATGATGGAACTATGGAGGCTAGAAGAAAGGCGTTAGTTACTTGTTGTGAGAGGTGGTATGTGAGGAAAGAGGTTCACTGGAAGCAGATGTCTCGATCTAGACAAGCAAAGGATATGGACAAGAACACCAGATATTTCCACAATATAGCGTTGGCAAGGAGAAGAAATAATAGGATTGATTCCCTGGTTGTTAATGGCAGGCTGGTGAGAAACCAAGCTAGAATAAAAATAGCAATCAGAGAGTTCTATAAAGATCTATACCATCAGGAAGCTTCTCCTGTGCTGGGATTCCGAGATGGTCTTGTGGAAAGGATAAATGCGGAAGACTCGGCGATGTTGGAGGCAATACCGTTGACCGTAGAGATCAGGGAGGCAGTTTGGGATTGCGAGTCATCTAAAGCGCCGGGTTATGATGGTTATAACATGAATTTTATTAAGAGGTGCTGGGCAAAGATTGGGTCTGATTTCACGGCTGCTGTGATGGGATTCTTCCAGACATCCAGGCTACTAGCGGAGTCTAATATAACTTGGGTGGCACTAGCACCTAAGTTTATTGGTGCGAAGGAGATCAAAGACCTGCGGCCCATTAGTATAGTGGGGTGTGTGTACAAGGTTATCTCTAAGGTGTTAGTCAGGAGAATGAGATCAGTGATGCTAGGTCTAGTAGGTGAGACTCAGAGTGCGTTCGTGAGGGGTAGAAAGATCCATGATGGGGCTCTTATAGCGTGTGAAACAGTCCATTGGTTGAAAAGAAGGCATAAGGAGGCAGCCATAATCAAGCTTGATTTCCAAAAAGCTTATAACAGAGTTAAGTGGAGTTTTGTGGATATGGTGCTGCAGAAGATGGGATTTGGGTGCAGGTGGAGAGCTTGGTTAAGGAGTGTGTGACCACAGCTTCTATGTCAGTATTAATTAATGGTTCACCTTCTAAACCGTTTAAGATGGAAAGGGGTTTGAGACAAGGCGATCCACTCTCTCCGTTCTTGTTTGTACTGGTTGTGGATGTTCTTCATAGGATGATTGGTCAGGCAGTGAGGAACGGGCGTATCTCTCCCTTAGTGATTGGTAGAGACATGGTGGAGTTATCACATCTTCAGTTTGCCGATGACACTATCCTATTTTGCCCACCAGAAGATGAGACCATGAAGAACTACAAGCGGCTGCTGCGATGGTTTGAGCTGATGTCCGGACTTAGTATTAATTTCGATAAGTCTAGTCTGATTCCAATCAACTGCGAGGAGCAATGGGTACAACGAATGTGCAGATTGTGGGGTTGTAAGGAGGGTACACTTCCATGTAGATACCTTGGAATTCCATTGGGTGCTAGCCCAAAGTTGGTCAAGACCTGGAAGCCTATTATTGATAAAGTGGAAGAGAAGCTGAGCCTCTGGAAAGCTAAAGTGTTGAACAAAGCTGGCAAGCTGGTGCTTATAAAATCAGTATTGAATAGCCTGTCGGTGTATTACTTGAGCTTGTATAAGATGTCGAAGGCAGTCGCGGACAAATTAATCTCCTTGCAGAGAAGGTTCCTATGGAGCAAGGAAGATGGCAGGCATGGTATGGCATTGGTTCGATGGGAGTTGGTGCAGGCCCCAAAGAAATTAGGGGGGCTGGGAGTTGGCGATGCCATGGTTCGGAACACGGCACTCTTATTTAAGTGGTGGTGGAGGTTTGCTAAGGAAGAGTGTCCATTGTGGAAAAAGGTTGTTTGTTCCTGTAATAATCTGAAACCGGATGAGTTACTTTCCACTCAGGTGCTACCTACCAGAGGAGGCCCTTGGAAGGATATATGCCAGATACAGATAACAGATCCACTCTTAAGGCAAAAGATGATTACAGGTCTCTCCATGGAGGTTGGTGATGGTCGTCGGACTAGATTTTGGGAGGATGTTTGGCTCCAGTCTGGTGCCCTGAAAGATCGGTTCCCCCGTCTCTTCTCTGTTTCAAGCCAGTGTGGTTCTTTTATTGGGGAGTGTGGGTTTTGGGATAGGTTGGAATGGGTTTGGAACTTCCTATGGAGGAGAGAGCTCTTCCAGTGGGAGTTGGGACTCCTGGGCCAGTTGCACGAGACTTTGCGGCCTGTGAGGATAGTAAATACTAGGGAGGATAGAGTGGTGTGGAAATATGATAAACTTGGTATTTTTTCAACTAACTCCTTTGTGCAGGTGCTACAAGAGGGAATGCTTGGGGAGGATATTACCAGCTACAGCTTCACTAACTCCATCTGGAAAGGTCTAGTCCCACCAAAAGTTGAGCTCTTCACCTGGTTCGTTTTGATAGGCAGGGTGAACACGAAGGAAAGGCTAAGTAGGATTGGGATTCTCAACCAGGATGATACGCGGTGTGTCTTATGCAACAGGGATGTTGAGTAGGTCCATCACTTGTTCTTTGGGTGCGTTTATGCCTGGAAGGTGTGGAATGCTTGGTTGTCTGTGTTTGGCCGACTATGGTCTCTTCCGAAATTAATGAAGGACCACTTCCTAAGTTGGACAGAAGAGCCGCGTAGAAAGGAGGCATCTGGAACATTTGGATGGAACGGAATAGGAGGATATTTCAGAATGAAAGCAAAGATGTTGAAGAAATCATCAATATGACCTTCCTTAGCAATGAAGAGTGGAAAGGTGTGCGCTCGTTGTGTTGTTGATGGCTATGCCGGAGATGACATAGAGAGTTTTTAAGTTGCTTTCTTCTAGGTATTGTTCGTCTTTTTGTCTTCAAATTTTCTCCACTCTATTATGTTGAGCTACTTTATTTCAAAAAAAATGTTTGTTATTTCTTATTTGAATTTTCAATCACTGTTTGATTCCTCCTCCATTTATATATTGGCTGCTAATGCGTGTCATGTACACATATACATATACAGTACTTGTCACCACCCACACCATGTATATTTAATTATTTATCATTGAGATGGGAGCTACTATCTAATTTTACACTTATACGTTAAGCTAATCTGTTAAAAAATATTATTTTTATATTAAAATTAGTCATTAATATATTATGTATAAATATATATATATATAATTTAATTTATTTTTAATGTATATTTATATTTTAATATGTATTTTATACTGATAGTTAATTTTGATATGCATGTAACATAGTCTTCTTTGTTATTATTAGAAAATGACTAAAGAACAAGGAAAAAATCTAAGGACCAACAATCTTGTACTATTAGATATAGTCTTATACTATTAAAAATACTGATCATGACTAATTGATGGTAATAAATCATAAAATCCCCTGCCCCAGTACTCTTCCAATTGCAGGTGCAGAATGCACATGATGTTACAAAGACACGATGGTACCACTTCACGGTGATCGCGGGATGGATTTCTTCACAGATGCCTACGACCTTTTATGCATCTCCCTCGTAACCAAGCTCATTGGCCGCTTGTACTACTAGAATGGCTCCAACAACCCCAGTTATCTTCTGTCCAATATTTCCTCTGCCATCAATGTTGCATTCTGCAAAAATGAGTTTAGTGGGTTTCAATGTTTTGGTTTTTGGATTGGTCCTTGTGAATGTGCCAGTGTAATGAAAGGCTATGGATATGCCATTTGACAGTGATGTCTTTACTGTTTCTCTGGTTACAATGCTCCGCAGTAAGTTCATATAACGCAAGGTGATCATGAGGGAAAAGCAGTGATTGTGTCGTCGGTGACAGTGATGAATCAGGTTCCAGCAAAGTGTGATACAGTGACTAAGAGTTTTATTTGAATCATATGTTTGACCAAGATCACCAATGACACCAAAAGTGTATGGCACATCAGAACCAACTTGAAGAGGAGTCACAAACCAAAATTATCTCGTTGTGTTCGAGATTCCAACTTCATAGTAGTATTTGGCGTTGTACTCCAAATTTATGACGGTGCAATGATGAATAAAACAAGATGAGTAATTGAAGTATCTATACGTAACATGTCTTCCCTTAGCAATTAGCTTCTTTTGCTTACTGTTCTCGCTCCAGTATTGCACTTTGCTGGAGCCTGGTTCATCACCGCTGTCCATGATACAATCACTGTTTTTTCCTCGTGATCACCTTGCATTTGTATGAACCTTTTGGAGAGCATTGTAATTAGAGGAATAGCAAAGACATCACTGTCAAGTGGCATATTCACAGCTTTCTCTTCTTTCCTCCTAAGGAAGGTGTTTGTTGATCCTCCATTACACAATACTGCCACATTCACAAGAACCAATCCAAAAACCAAAACCTTGGAACCCGAACCCATTCTTGCAGAATGCAACATTGATGGCAGAGGAAATATTGGACGGAAGAGAACCGGAGTTGTTGGAGCCATCGTAGTAGTACAAGCGGGCAAGGAGCTTGGTGACGAGGGAGATGCAAAAGAGGCCATAGGCATCGGTGAAAAAACCCATCCCATCGATCACAATGGCCGTGAAGTGATACCATTGTGTCTTTGTAACAAGTGCATTCCGCACCTGTAATCGGAAGAGTGCTAGGGTAGGAGATTTTATAGTTTGTAACCATCAATTAATCATTATTAGTATTTTTTATGATATAAGATTATATCTAATAGTATATGATTATTCACTTTTTTTTGCTAGTTAAATGTTGGTCAAATTTTAATAAAAGTACTAATCTCTTAAATTTTTTCATTGTTGCTTCCCCATTTTTTGATAATAACAAAGAAGACTATGTTCCGTGTATATAAAATTAATTATCAGTATAAAATACATGTTAGAATATAAATATACATTGAAATTAAATTAACTATACATGTATTTACACAAATACATTAATAACTAATTTTAGTGTAAAAATATTTTTTTAACAGATTAGCTTAACTTATAAGTGTAAAATTAAATAACAGCTCCCATCTCAACGTTAAATATACATGGTGTGGGTGGTGACAAGTAATGTATATGTATATGTGACACGCATTAGCAGCCAATATATAAATGGAGGAGGAATCAAACAGACAAACAGTGGTGATACAATTTCTACAACATGCAGTCAATATAAAAGAAACAGGTTTCAACTTTTAAGGCTGTGGGGGCTATAAGTTCCCAAAGTGATTAAAACAAGTTAACAAAATGATGCAACCTTTGCAGGTTCAGCATCGCTGTGAAATCGGATGGGAGGTTCAGCGTGCCATAACACAGTAAACCCATGGCCATGAGTTTTAATCTTGTATCACTATGATGATTGTTGTGTCACTAGTTATGATATGCATGTTTACAAATTTTTCTAGGCAATTCCGAATATGTTTTTCAATAGGAGATATATCAAGATAAATATTTAATTATTTAACACATAGACTTCAATCACGGAACAATTTTTTAAGTTAATATCAACTAATTTTTAAAAATTTTAAATTTTAAATATTAAAACTTAACCTTAAATTCAAAATTTCAAAAAATAAAAAATAGTTTTATAATAAGAAAGTAACTAATATTAACTTTAAAAATTATATAATTTCTTATATTTTTATTGTATACGATGGAAGATTAAAAAATTAGTATACAATTTTTTATTTTTAAATATTATTTTTTATATTTTAGGGAGTAAAATTTCATATCATTTTTAATTTATTCACATCTATTCCACAACTAAATTTAATAGAATAAATTAGAAGACCCTAGATGAAGGGAGAAAAAGTAGAAACAGAAAAATCTCCATAGTTGTAACTAACAAAAAATCATGTGACAAAGGGGAAACTTTTTTTTTTTTAAATAATTCGAATTGCAACTTGCACAAGTTTGGACGGTTCATAAACAAAGAAAGAATATGATATGGGCAATACGAAAACGGGATCAAAATTCACAAGCTTCATGTGAATACATACCAAATTAAGTTAAACCATAAAAAAAAACTTAATTTTTATTGAACTGTTGCCCTTAAATAAAATAAGACTTGTGAAAAAAACGAGCTAATTCATGTCTAATGAAAGAAAAGAAGAATAATAACAAAGTATAATAAGATGAAAGTAAAAGAAATATCTAAAATTTGATGAGATAGATTCTACCTGAGTAAAGAGTGAATGAGAGGGGACGAAAAAACAAGTGACGAAGAAACATGAGAGTGGTGTCCGTATTCTTATAAGAGTTGGGTTCAAAGTGCAGCAGAACAACTCAACTGTGATCGTGATCATGCATGCCTTCACTACTTACATAACCATCAAGGGAATGAGATACCAGGTTTTGGAGGCTTACCTGGAAAATCAAACCATGAAGATAGCAAGAGTGGACTACTTTGAAGGCCTATGCCCTTCAAAAGCAGTGAACAAAAGCCTTGACTTTGATCTATATGGGCCTGGAAATAAGAATCTACAGGACTTCAAATGAATACTTTTATGCTAGGCCTGAAGCTCTAGGTGCTCCTCCTTCTAGTATTGTTTGCACAACAAGTGTGTTTATTCCATTGATGTTGCAATATGATGAAGGGGACTTGCCATGGAACAAAATAGAAGGTGCAATCCAAAATGGATTTTTGGTGAGATGGATAGCAAGTGTAGCAGAATGTCTCAAGTGTATGAACTCAGGTGGAGCCTGTGGCTATGATTGGAGTTCAAGTCAGGCAACATGTTATTGCAAAGATGAGTCTAATTATTCATATTTGGGTGATGGGCTCATCAAAGCTTGCGATTCTTCTGCTAATGATTCAGGTATGTAATATATATGATATTGGTATTTCCTACTAATAATTCTACCTGATGAGGAAGGAGAGAGACATGCAAAACAAATGATGACGAAAGATGAAACATGCAAAAGTGATGAGAGACATGTAAAAGTGATGAGGAAAGAATCTCCAAAGTTGTTGCTAAACAAAAATCATGCGACAAAGAGAAGCCTTTTTTTTGGGACAGTGCTACGGTGATGAAAGGAAAAATTTTCTTATATGCTGAACAAACGTGGAAAAATTTTGTGCTGAACACGTGTTGACTGGTTCCCTAAAGAACAATAATTCTGAATAAAAACAAAGCTGCAGTGTGTGACAGATAAAAGAGATTAATTAAATAAATATTATTTTGTGTTAATGATTATGATTAAAATTTTGGGTTTTTTTATTTTGAATTCAGTAATATTTTTTTTTGCAGTTGTATTATTTTTGTAAAACAAATGGATTGAGGAAGCTTGCTATACATACAAGTCTTTTTTTATTTACAAGTTTTACAAGTTGTTACACATTAGGATCTTTTAATGCGTTATTCAGTTTCCAAAGCGCTACACTCACAGTGGATTATGAACGACTCTTCTTCCTCTTCCTCTTCCTCTTCCTCTTCCTCTTCCTCTTCCTCTTCCTCTTCTTCACTCACCGTGGATTATGAACGACTTCTCTTCCTCTTCCTCTTCCTCTTCCTCTTCCTCCATGTATTTCTTCGTTATTCTCTTTGCCTTTTCATTAATTGTTTTACTTGCGTTTATTATTGGTATTTTTGTTTCCTTTTTTTTTTTATTTTCATGGTTTCTGAAATCAAGCTTTGAAATCGTTTTGAAGATAATGGAACGTCAGAAATACACCCAAACAATTACAGAAATACACCCAAACGATTATAGAAATACACCCAAACGATATTTCTTCGTTATTCTCTTTGCCTTTTCATTAGTTGTTTTACTTGCGTTTATTACTGGTATTCTTGCTTCTTTTTTTTCGATTTTCATGGTTTCTGAAATCAAGCTTTGAAATCATTTTGAAAATAATGGAACTTCAGAAATACACCCAAACGATTACAGAAATACACCCAAACGATATTTCTTTGTTATTCTCTTTGCCTTTTCATTAGTTGTTTTACTTGCGTTTATTACTGGTATTCTTGCTTCTTTTTTTTTCGATTTTCATGGTTTCTGAAATCAAGCTTTGAAATCGTTTTGAAAATAATGGAACTTCAGAAATACACCCAAACGATTACAGAAATACACCCAAACGATTACAGAAATACACCCAAAGGACACCTTATGCATAATTCAGAACTCTTTCTCTTTCTCCTCCTCATCTTCTGCTGCTTCTTCTTCTTCAAAAACGATTTCAGAGTTTGATATCAAAAAATAATGGAAATCAAGAATAATGAAAAAAGAAAACAAAGAGAAAAGCACGTAAATGAAGAAGGAGAAAGAGAAGGCAAAAAACGAAAGAAAAGAAGGAGAAGAAGAGGAGGAAGAGGAAGAAGAATATGCAGCAAGAAGAAGAAGACGGTGCAGTGAAATTGTGCAGTAACGGTTGAAGAAGGAGAAAGAGAAAGTAAGAAACGAAAGAAAAGAAGAAGAAGAGGAAGAGGAAGAAGAACGTGCAGTAACAGTTCAAGCGCGTTAATATAATAACTTGTAAAGACTTATATAAAAAAATGCTTGTATGTGGAGAATTTCTCTTTTTTTTAACATAACGTGCTTTCCTTTTTTTTTGGGACATCTTTATTTTTCGGACATCTTTAATTTAAATATAAAAATAATATGCTTATTTTTTAATTTAAAGGCTTAGTTTATCAAAATTAAATAACATTGTTAATTTAAATTACATCCATTTAAATTTTAAGTTAATTTTTCTATAAATGTCAATTATTAAAGTTAGATTAATTAAAAATAAAAGCAAAAATAATTATTACCTATGATGCACGAATACTGATACGGATACGGGATACGACACGATATGATATGAAACACGCCAACACACGAATTTTAAAATCTTACATGAAGTACTTTTTAGATAAATCGTAATGATATTTTGATATTTTATTGATATTAAAATATAAATTAAATTTTTAATTATTTTTAATATCTTATTTTAATTATATCAAGTATTTAAAAATTTTTTTATTTTAATAAATAATAATATATACTATATCTACATTTATTTTAAGAATACATGTTAAGAATAAGACTGAACACGCTGACACGTGATGATATTTAGGTGTGTCCAGACGTGTCCGAAGAAAAATTTTTTATTTTTTATTAAAACACGATTGGACACAACAGAAACGCATGTCAGACGAATGTCGGTGAATGTTGTATCCGAAATATTCCGATACGCAAATACGACAATTCAATAAAGTGTCAGTATTTCATAGGTAATATAAAATAATTTTTCAGAAAAAAATTGAATGACTCTTGGAGATATAAACTAAACTATATGCCATATTTTCAACAACCTTTTAACAGATGTTATGGAGTGAAAAAATCATACCTACTACCAACATATATAAACTTCTTTCAAAGGCGGAAGAATTCTCTTCTCTTTTATCGATCTTCCCGATGAACACATTAACTTAAAACCTCATTAGGCCCCATTACTAATATCGTTTATACTTAATTGATTATGCGAGTTCGTATGACTTTTTTTTAGGACTTTATCATTTTTATTTTTTTAACTGTTGGTAGAAATTCAATCTAACGTGGAGAGAAACAACAAAGGATTAGAGGTGGTAATGCGACGGGTTAGGAAAGGGTTTTTGCTTTATCTGATTCTACTTCGTTCTATAATAACTCGCATCGTATTCGTCTCACTTTTACTCGTGAACAGTAAAAAGTTAAATCCTAACCTATTTTTACGGGTATTCGTCTTTCCTCCAATTTATTCATATAATTATTAAAATCCAACAAATAAAATCAAATTTTAAAATTTATATAACCATCATTATATACGTAACATAAATTAAAGTAAAAATTTAAATATGATACAATATTATATATATATATATACCGAGATAAATTTAACCTAAACTCAATTCCGTTTCGCTTCACCTAAAAATTCGTCCCGTTAAAAATTCGTCCTGATGTAGGAGCGAGTAATTATCCGTCTCGAGCGGATAGAGATAGGATAAATACCCATATATTGAAATAGTGTTACCATCCGTATAAAGAACTCGTGATCTATTTCTTTCGATTTTTCCATTAAAAACGAACCAATCAGTATTAATTGAATCGAGCTAAGTTAGTTTCATGAGAAAAAAGTTTGATAATGAGAATTTTGCTGACCAAATAACCATATTATTTAAATCAAATAAAATTGCTGGACAGAGCGCCCTCCCTTTGTTTTTTGCCTAGAGGATTTTTTTTTTATGAAATAGATTAGACAACCTCTCTCTCTTTTTTTTTTTGATGATAAGACAACCTCTCTTTAGAAGCGATCTGTCGTAATTTTTGTTCTCCTCTAAGCAATTGATGGGTTTGTTAATTTGATTCCGTAGGCTAATAGTTAAGCTAGTTTCTCCAGCAATTGATGGGCTTCATGAATGAGAACACTACTTCTCAGAATTCCAAAAACCAAACAATGTATCTATCCAAAAAAGAAAAGGAATAGGAAACCGAATAGGCAAATACACCCCGTCTTTTTAAAAAATAGAAATTATTTAATTTTGTTTATCTTTAGACTTGTAAGGGTCCCGTCCAAAAACCAAAAAAGACTTGTAAGGATTACAAATTATTTTTCCCTATGAAACATCATTTTATTAAATAAAAATGATTAGAAATCTTATTTGAACTTTGAACTTTTGATCTCTCGCTGTGTAATTTGCAGCTATGCCCTCCTTGTCATTATGCTAAAATTATATCCTAATTTTATTTTATTTTTTGTCCACAAGTGTTTTTTCAAGCATTATGGATTTCATAAGGGGCATTGCTCTTCAAGCATTGAATTTTCCATATCGAATACTCAAATTCTAAACTATTAATTAATAGAAGAAACATTTTCCATATCTGTTGGTACTAATTCTATTAATTAATAACTAATTACATAATTGGCAATTTGGCATGATCAATAGGTCTTTCCCGTATGTTAGTAAAATAATTGCTATGCCTACCTATTATGGCAAGTCTTTATGCAGGCATTTCATTCTCAATATACTTACAACTTCAAAAGAAACGATTAATCTTAGCATACAAGCGATTAACACTTACAAATGTTACAAGTTCTGAAGACAACTAATTCCCTAAACACACTCCTAATGTTACGTACCTTTCATGCGCTATATAACAGAATATTAATTCAATCAAAATCAATTAACGCGCGAATATATAATTTCCAATTTTCAAATGATTTCATTTCCTTCTTCGTTCTCCTTCTTGCCAAATTTCTTCATTCTCCTTCTTACATTCTTCCTTTGCCTTTTCGATCATTCTTTTACCTGCGTTTATCACTGGTTTGTTCTTCGTCATTGACGTGAGTTTCTCTCTCTGTAACTCTAGCTTCATTTTTTTTTCGATTTTCTAGTTTTTGAAATCAAAGTTTGAACTCATTTTGAAGATAATGGATGATTCAACCTCAGATTGTCAGCTGAATCAGGGCGAAGTGGATTTTGAATTTGAATCGAATGAAGTTCCTAAGGTTTGATTTAGATTAAGCTAATTGCGATTACTCTGAATTTGATGCAGTTATTCGTCTATGATTGTCTAGTTGAATAATTCGTGAACATTGACTGTGAAATTAATGCGTGAACATAATCTGTGGATTGAATCTAATGTATTAGTTTTGATTAATTATCTGCAATTTATAGCAGACGCTTGGGTGTAGATCAGAACTTTTTGGGTATATTTTAGGAAAGTTTGGGTGTATTTACAGTTTATGGCTTTTCTTGTTATTTTAGTTGACTTGTTGTCGTTCGGGTGTAGATCAGGAGTCCTTGGGTGTATTTTACTTCAATTGTTATTTTTTTATGAGGTGCAGAAATTCTATAGTATTTTCTTGTTTTTGACATGGTGTATTCTGCAGCCTCTCTGTGTTGTTGATGACCAGTTTGTTCCCAAGGTTGGAATGACTTTTACCACCCTTGAAGATGCTGGAAAATTTTACAAGGACTATGCCAAGGCTACAGGTTTTTCTACAAGAGTTCGGAGCACAAATAAGAAGGGAAACGAGATTAAGAATCAATTAATTACATGTATCAGAGAGGAAAAATAGAAATCTAAAATATCTCCAATCGAGAAGACAAATCCCACAGCTAGTTTAAACTGTCCTGCAAGAATTTATATACACACATTGAAGGATGTTGGTGCTTGGATCATTTCAAAAGTTGTGCTGCATCATTCACACCCTTGCTGTCCAAGTAAAGCAGAGATGCTCAAACAGCACAGAGAACTAAGCATGTCCGTTCGTCGTACAATAGAGAATAACGAGGAGGCTGGTATCAGACCAAGCAAAACTTACCAATCATTTGTTGCGGCAGCCGGGGGTCACCGCGAGTTAAATTTTATTGAAAAAGATGTGAGGAATTACATCACGAGAGAAGTGCGGAATGTTTCTGAACAAGAAGATGCAAAGGAATTCAGGAAATATTTGTTAAGAATGAAAGAGAAGAATCAGAATTTCTTTTTTGAGCTCGAACTCGAGGACGATCAATTGATTAAGCTGGCTTTTTGGGCCGATGCAAGAAGTAGAGCTGCCTTTGAATATTTCAGAGATGTTATTTCATTTGACACCACCTACAATACCAACAGGTAATATGCTGTTCATGTTTATGATGCTAAATTAATTTGTTTTATGAATTTGCTGTAGAGGTGTATATTGGATGTTTTTGGGTGTATAAAATTATTTTTTGGGTGTACGTAATGATTTTTCATTCTGCACTATGGTAATTTGTTTCAGGTATAATTTGGTTTGTGGTTCTTTTGTATGTCGACATGAATCACCAAGGTCAGTCAACACTTCTTGGATGCTCTTTGATGAAAAACGAAGAAATTGAATCATTCAAATGGTTATTTTAATGTTGGCTTCGTTACATAGGAGGAAATGCTCCGAAAGGGATTCTCACCGATCAATGTGCATCAATGAAAAGGGCTATAGAGGCTTGTATGCCAACAACAATTTACCATTGGTATATTTGGCACATCATGAAGAAGATTCCAAGCAAATTAAACGAGTACAAGGGACATGCAGAAATTGAACAAGAAATGAGCCAAGTTGTTTGGAACTCTCATACCAAAGACTTATTTGATAGGAATTGGAATGATTTTTTGCTGAAGTATGGTCTTGTGGACAACAAGTGACTTTCAGGTAGTGTTGCTTAAAATCTACAGCAGAGGTGTAAATTGCATTTTTTGGGTGTATTATAGCTTTATTTGGGTGTATTATGCAGATCTTTACGAAGACCATCATATATGGGTTCCAATTTATCTGGATCACCACTTCTGGGCAGGGATGAGAAGCACACAAAGGAGCGAGAGTATGCATTCATTTTTTAACAAGTTCATTACACGGAATAACTCGCTTATTCAATTTGTCAAACAATACGATAATTGCCTCGGAAGCAGGGAGCAAGCAGAGAGAGAATCGGATGCTACAGATTTTCATACGATCATACCGTGTGCAACAAAATCCTCCATTGAAGCTCAGTTTCAACATGTGTACACTCACCAAAAGTTTAGGGAAGTTCAAGCACAATTCAGAGGAAAGGCAAATTGCATCACAAGATTAACGAACTCCGCTCTAGGCTATTCAGTATATGAAGTTGGAGAACAAGTTTGCAACTCAATATTCAACAAATTTGTGGTTACTTATGACTCAGTAGCAGCTGAGGTGAAATGCCAATGCTTATTATTCGAGTCATGAGGCATATTGTGCCATCACGCACAAAGCGTGTTAAGCTTTGAACGAGTAACCCAAGTGTCACCGAGATACATACCGGAACAATGGAGCAAGAAGGTAAAGAGGCGACACACACACATCAAGAGCAGCCACGGCGAGCCACTTTTGGAGCCAAGAAGCAAGAGGTTTGACGAATTGGTGTTTCGTTCGCAAAATATTTGTGAATTTGAATCAGAATTGGAGGAGCTGACTGCTATTCTGCACCGTGCGTACGATGAGGTCATGGTTGAGATGGAAGAACTGAAAGCCAAAAGGAAGGGGACATGTTCGTTATCTCATGAAGATGCCAACTTGGAATTCGTTAACGAGCTTCAAAGCCCTCCAAGGGTTCGAACAAGAGGATGTCCAAAAAATAGGCTAGGTTCAAAGTTGGACAAACAGATTGCAAATGCCTTAAAGAAGAAGAAAACAAAAGCTCTAAACGAGGTAAAAGTGATGTTCTTTAAACTTGTGGTGATTGATTTTAATTTTCTTGTTAATATTGTTGCTAATATATGAGTTTATTATATCTAGTTAAACCTCTTTGATGCTGCATCAGTGGTGCATCCAAATTCCAGCCAATATCAAGGATGTGTTATGAATTATCAGTTCAGGGAACCAACAGCAGGGGATAGTTTTTTGGGTGTATAGTTACAGAATATGGGTGTAAAGCTTAGTTTTTGGGTGTATTTCTGAATTTTCTTGTGTTTGACATTATATATATATATTAGAATCTGTTGTTTATGTTATAAATTATTGTTTGTTTTTTTATTATGGTTTAGGGTTTAGGGTTTTAGGGTTTTAGGGTTTAGGGTTTAAGTTTTAGGGTTTAGGATTTTAGGTTTAGGGGTTTAGGGGTTAGGTTTTAGGGGTTTAGGGATAAAGCATCAGGGGATAGAAGTCTGGTGTATATTTAACTTTCCTTGGGTGTAAAATGTGATCTTATGGGTGTAAAATTCGATGATTTGGGTGTATAGTAGGTTAGGTGGTTTAGAGTTTAGGGTTTAGGGTTTAGGGTTTTAGGGTTTTATGTTTAGGGGTTTAGGGTTTAGGTTTAGGGTTTAGGGTTTAGGTTGTTTAGGTTTTAGGGGTTTATGGATAAAGCATCAGGGGATAGAAGTCTGGTGTATATTTAACTTCCTTGGGTGTAAAATGTGATCTTATGGGTGTAAAATTCGATGATTTGGGTGTATAGTAGGTTGGGTGGTTTAAGGTTTAGGGTTTAGGGTTTAGGGTTTTAGGGTTTAGGGTTTATGGTTTATAGTTTTGGATTTAGGGTTTAGGGTTTTAGGGTTTATGGTTTTAGGGTTTTAGGGTTTAGGGTTTAGGGTTTTAGAGTTTAGGTTTTAGGGTTTAGGGTTT
The DNA here is from genome assembly GCF_059453495.1 of Arachis ipaensis. Taxonomy (NCBI): domain Eukaryota; kingdom Viridiplantae; phylum Streptophyta; class Magnoliopsida; order Fabales; family Fabaceae; genus Arachis; species Arachis ipaensis. The sequence continues at coordinate 128,860,080 of NC_142444.1, forward strand.
TAGGGTTTAGGGATAAAACATCAGGGGATAGATGTTTGGATGTATATTCAACTTTCTTTGGGTGTAAAATGTCAGGTTATGGGTGTATATTTGGTTTGATGTTTTCCTTCATATTATAGTACCTGTAATTCAGACATTTTGAATACAGCAGAGAGAGTTTAATTATGTAAATTTTTTTTACAATAAACTGGATTATAATTGGCAAATTTTTACAGCATGTGTTCAATTTCTTACAAGACTATATAACAGTTAGATTAATCAGTGTCAATATCATTAGAATCTATCTGACAATATGGACTCAATAACAATGAGGATGGCTTGGACAGTCTTATTGCATCACTTCCCCTAATGGCTTCAGCTTTGTCTTGATTCATTTTATTGAATAGAATCCGGGAAGCATATTCTACTCTATAGTGGTCCACCTCGTCCTGAAGTTTAAAAGAATTTTCTTTTTAATCAACTATGTTAATTTAGTAAGGTAATACAGAGTTATGTAGTTTTTAAACACAATTACCTGGGTCCAGTTGTCCCACTCATACTTTTCCCTTTTAACGTTTTCAGACTGAATTATCTCAAGCCACTTCATTACATAAATAGCACAGTCATATCTGAAAAACAAGAAATAAATTAGCAAATTACATCTAGGAAAGTTTAATTTTTAGATTAAAAGATTTATACCTTGTCTTTTGGCCTGAGATGTTAATGTATGGTGTATGAATTTCGTGATCCTTTTTCTTCAGAGGTGCCCCCCAGCATATACTCTCATTCTTGAAATTACATATCCCTTAAAACACAAAAAAAATTAGTAATATATGAATAAATTTAATAAAGGAATACACACAAAGGAGCACAAACCTACACCTTATATTGAACAGAAATACACCCAAATATTAAAATACAGAACACAGAACCAACTTACAGCGAATTTATTTATGTTCATTCTTTCATCGGCTGGACAAGTCTTGTGATATGGGTTGTACAAAATTTTTTTTCCTTGTATCAGCCACCCATAACCACCAATGGTTTGAATGGAAAACAGGTGCAAAAATCTGAAGTATGTCCACATTGAACAGTGTTTTAGTTTATTTGGCACATAAGTAAAGAATGGTAATAAGAAGTTTTAGAAACGAAAACTTACATAACGATGCAATGCTAATTTTTTAAGGTCCATGAAGGGTATAAACATTAGGTAGTCTTCCACCCTGAATGGCTTATTGGTTTTAGGCTGTAAGAATACCCCTTTTGGATGATTTCCAATGGCCATGTTTTGCAACAATTGTGAAACACCAAATGAATACAAAAAATACATCCAAATGAATACAGAAAATATACCCAAACAAATACAAAAAATACACCCAAACGAATACAGAAAATATACCCAAACGAATACAGAAGATACACCTAAGATTTGTTGAAGTACAATTTACCACAATATCAGGGGGGAGACAGTATATTTCTTCTTGAAACCTTTTATTGTTTTGCTAGTTAAGGATGAGGCACATGGAAGAGACAATCTAGAAATAAAAGCCCAAATCAATTTTACATAAATCAATATTGCAGTTACTTTTCATGATAAAATCATTAATGTTATTCTAATATTACCTCAGCTTCTATATGTGTATCAGCTTTGAGAGATGCGAAGTGGATTTTTGACAAAATGTATCGATCTTGGGCATTGAGTGTGCACACGGCGTCATACTCATTAGTACGTCCATCTGCGTATGTTTTCACATGTGTGGCCCAGATGTAGCATTTCTCTTTCATTTAAGCACTCATTTCATTTATCCTCGCAGGAGTTTCAAATTTTTCAAAATTTTCTTCACCACTTTGCTTATGAATAGGTGGAGTTTTACCTTCTGTTTTTACCCCACTGCCTGCAATTTTTTCCACCAGCTCCCCTAAATGTTCTATTAGTTTTGGCGTTTCAGGATTTTTTTCCCTCTGCCCCTCTTGCGTTGCTGCACCCTCTTACGTTGCTGTTTCTTCTTGTCTTGAATCAGTCAAGCCGAGGCTGAATGATGGCATCGGACCTTCTTTAGGAATGTACGATGCTGTCCGTGCCATCATCATAAGTACAGCAGCATCTTCTGGGGCTGGATTACTGCGTGATGAGATATAACGTACTATAAGAATAAGAATAGATGAATGATATTGAAAACAAAATTTTACTCTGCTGAACTTACACTTTAGATGGAGCTGGTGGAAGTGGGGGTGTGCTTTCTTCAGTTTTTGGCGGTGGTTCTGGAGTGCTGCAGTATTACAGATCAATTGTGAGGATATACACCCCAACAATGACAATATACACCCAAACAATAAACAAATACATCCCAAGATTATTCCTTACCTTTTTGTAGTTTCTTCATTAATTTTTTCACTTGGAGACTTTGCAGGGGTTGGTTCAATTTCTGGCACAGGGGTTGGTTCAATTTCTGGCATAGTGGTTGTTTGGGACAGTGGTAGATAAACTTGAATCGAAACTCTAAACAAGAAGAAAAATAAAAGGTTAACAAAGCCCGCGAAAATAAAATGGTTATAAGGTTGAAATTTTCTTGAAAAACTCACATTGAAAGCGCTTCGGTTTTTGACTATGTCTCTACCCGCACAACCATCATGTTCTCTTCAGCTGGCTCATTGGCTGACTCTTCAACTATATTCAACCTAAAATACACCCAAAGAAAGTCAAAAATACACCCGAAGTAATCAAAAGAAACACGGGCTTTATTTTTTTGAGAACTTACGTAGCTGCAGTTTTTGCTTTTTTTTCCTGCCTTTTTTTTCTCGAATAAAACATTAAAGGACTTTTTTTTCTAAAAAAAATATATACAGAATTAGAAGCAGAAGGTAATAAAAGATAAAAGCAACCGGTATTAGAAAGAAAAAGTACATGCTCTCTGCCGGTTTGTTTATGCTGCTTTGATCCGTGTGTCCTTGAGACAAAGGATCATCACTTCCTAAGTTTACGTCTGGTATTCTAAAGATGGAATAGATATCATTCAGTAAAAATACCATACGGTTAAATCAGGATAACAAGATTTTATTAAATAAAAGTTCTTACGTCTTAGATGAGTCATAGTGACCTTCTTTCGATCGCATGTCAGCTCCCTTCTCCCTAGGAAACCAGAAACAATTATTAGCAATGAAAACACCTTAAAATAGGTAATATACACCCCAAACATTACAAACCCCTGTGCAACATATTTTTCATTGTTTTTCTTCTTTTTAGATTCCCTCAATAATTCTTCTAATTCTTCAGTTCCAATTTCAGATCTGACAGTATATGCATAAAACAACATGTTAACAAATATAATTTTGAACATAAATGGTAGTATAGCTTTACAAAGTATCCTACCCATGATAGGATTGAGTTTGTTCAGGAGATGAATCCTCAACAATGAGTTTGCTCTTTTTCTTTGTTTTTTGTTTTTCTACTGGTGATGACTCTTCGCTTCTGAAGGTTAATAAAAAACGCACTGTTAATACAAGAAATTTTGAGAATAAATAGAAAAGAAAGCGATGAGAATTTCAGAACATTACTCATCATTCGATTTAGTTTCTGAATCAGAATCTTCCTGATTCTTCTTCCTATTTTTTGGATTCAATTCTGGAAGGCAAACAATCATTATTAACAAAAGACTAAAGTGACAAAATACACCCTAAAAGTGACAAAATACACCCAAGTATGTTACTTACTTTTTGGCTGTTCGGGTGGGTTGTTTCCTTTTTGGTCCCTTTGAGTCTTCTTCAGTCTCAGAGTCAGAGGAAGAATAGACTTCAGTTTCAGATGTTTCAGTCTCTGATGATGATGAACTTGCTTTCCTTTTTTTGTTTTTTTGTTTTTTTCTTTCTTATCTTTTTTCTTCATTTGTTTTAATTTCTCCTTTGTTTCGGCCATCTTTACAATTCCCTGAAATAGTAGAAATGTTAGTTAACAGTATTCATGTAAATAAAATACACCAAAGGTATTCTTTTTACTTACCATATGTTCATCCATTTCTGCTCTCATTCTTTCAACCAACTGCACTCTAGTCTAGTTGGTAATCCAGGGTTGTGGAGGTCTTTCTTCTCCTTTCTTGTCTTTATTTTTTGATAGATGGAAGTAGACTATCATCAGGGCAAACAGGCAGCCGTCAATTGCCTTTTTCTTTTTTAGATTATAATCTGTTATGCCCTTGATGATGAAATTCAGAACATGTGCTCCCCAGTTTCCCTATTTTATTATGTCCATCTTGAAAATTGGTGCCAGGTGCACAGTGGAGATTTTGTTTATTGTGGTTGGTAACAGGAACACCATCTGTATATAGAGGATGAAAATCCTCTTGAACATGAGGCGATCCTGTTCATTTTCAACAGCAATAGTCATCATCTCATCTGTCAGATTTTTTAGAGTCTTCCCCTGGAATCTTCTAAAAATCTGTTTGTTTTCTTCAGAAAGTTCCTTATAACTGACTTTTTGAGAAAATATATCTCCTACAAAAAGGAAAACAACATAGTATGAAAATCACTTGAAATACACCCAAATATCACTTGAAATACACCCCAATATAGCTCATATACACCTATGTCTGTAATGAGTTACCTGACGCGTTGAGGCCAAGCGTAGCCCCTATTGTGCTTGGTCTTACTCTAAACAAACCATAGCCGGTTTCGAGTGTGTTTTTCCCTAATTTAAAGGAGTTAGCCAACTCCTTTAATAATTTGTGATGCACCCTTAGCGGTGGGATGTGCATCATGCCACCAAACCCCAAATCCCTAACAATTTCTTTCTTCTCCTCGCTCATATTTCCGAATTTCTCACTCATCAAATGGGTTGCACACTTCAGGTCTTTGGTTTGCTGTAAACAAAGCAAAATTAGAGTCAGATATATTTCTATTATGAAAAACTGATTTGATCTAAGACATATATTTGTACTTACATTTTTTCCAACTTGGTTTTTGCTTGCCATTTTTACTGCAATGAAAAAGAGATGCTATCAATATATAAAAAATACACCCATATATCAGTCAGATACACCCATAGATCAGCCACATACACCCAAACCATTGCAACAGTTGATTATTTTACTTAGATCAGTTCAAAATGATGTTCAATTCACTCAAACATGCATAAATATACAAGGTCAAGCAGTATACACCCAAGGACAAGCAATATTAGAATAGTTGCAACAGTTGATTATATTACATTATATGAGTTCAGAAATATACACCTAACAAATTACGCCATATACACCCAACAATTGGCCATATACATCCAACAAATTAAGCCATATACACTAACGGGCGGAGAATTGCCGATTAAGAATTGATAGTGAGAATAGCGTTGCAAGTACAGTTCTTAACCGATGAAAATTCTGCTTATCAATTTAGAAAGAGTTGTCACAATTTAAGAATAAAATACTGGGAGTAGAATTCCCAGGTCGTCTCCCAACGAGTTGACAAATGAGTGCTATTTTATTGGTCAGGAATTTTTTCGAGAAATTTTAGAGTTGGGGAACAGAAAAATAAATGATTATAAATTAAAGCAATGAAAATTAACAAGAGAATTTATATAATTAAAATAAAAGCCTTGACCAGGAGAAGATTAATTGGAAGTTCTATCCTTGTTGGGTTTTCTCAAGTGTAATAGTAAGAGGTTGTTGTTTTTACTTAGTTAACCTTTACCGAATAAAGGAAAGTCAAGTAATTGAGCCAACTCTGATTCACAAGTCCTAATCTTCTCTTATGGAAGGGTTAGCGTTAGTAACTAGAGAATTGACCAACAACTTCCAATTAAAATCAACATTTGAGTATTCCAACTCAAGGGTCTCCTATTAATCAACTCCCAAGTCAAGTTAGGAGTCTACTCCATTGACATGAATACCATTTTTATAGACATATAAAGGGAATAAAAAGAAGACATGGTAATTCGAATAAAGTAATAACAGAAAATTTATTAAAGATAAAAATAATTCTTTGTATTAATAAATTTCAAAACAATTGATATCCATATGTAACATCTGAACAGGGTCAATGGGTGATTAAAATAGTAAGGGAATAAGAAAACAAACTAGAATGATGGAAACTTCAACGGAGGTAGTAACTCTTCTCAATATTCAAATCAAAAGCATAAAATCCTAAAAACTATGAATATGAAGAACCCTAGAGGAAGTAGTATTTTCTCTCTCAGATTCCAAACTAAAAACTCAAAACTGTGTAAAAGTGAATATGTGTTGAGTCTCTGCTTGTCTCCTGGCTCTAGTATGTGTTTCTGGGCCGAAAACTGGGTCCAAACTCAGCCCAAAATCGCCCTAGTGTCTTCTGCGATTTCTAAACATGGCGCACGTCACGCGTACGCATAGGTCACACGTACGCGTCAGGTATGTGCACGCGTCGCTATGTAATTCGCTTGTCACGTGTACGCGTCATGTACGCGTATGCGTCGTAGTGAAAATCTCCAAATCACGCGCACGCGTGAACCATGCGTGCGCATCGATCCTCATTGGTCATCTCCTTTATTTCTTGTGTTCCTTCCATTTTCGCAAGCTTCTTCTCCATCCTCTAAGCCATTCTTGCCCTATATAGCCTGAAAACACTTAACACACAGATCATGGCATTGAATGGTATAAAGGGAAATTAAAAATACACAATTTAAAAGCTTAGGAAGCAAGTTTTCAATCCTAACATAAAATTAGGAAGGAAAATATAAAACATGCAAAATGTATGCATAAGTGTGCAAAAGACTTGATAAAAACCACTCAATTTAGCACAAGATAAACTATAAAATAGTGGTTTATCAATCTCCCCACACTTAAACATTAGTATGTCCTCATGCTAAGCTTAAGGAGACCAAAAGAATGAATTGGGGGGGGGGGGAGCAAGACTCATGAGATGCAACCTATGTATGTGAATGCAACTATATGCTAAGATGTTTCTATCTACTTGGCTAAAAGTAAACAAGTTCTTCAAGACAAATATAAATCAGATTTTACTAATTCAAATCACACAATAAAAGGCAAGCAACTTGTAAGAAGATGGCTCATGAAAGCAGGGAACATAGAATCAAGCATTGAACCTTCACTGGAAGTGTATATGCACTTTAATCTCTCAGGTGTCTAGGGTAAATCACTCTACTCTTCTCTAGTCATGTTTTCTAAAACTTTGTTCTTCGTCTAACCAATCAACAAATATTTAGTGTACAAATGCAAACATCATGAGGTCTTTTCAAGGTTGTAAGTGAGGATATATGTATGGCCAAGTGAGCTATAATATGCATCTTTGACTAACCTAAGTTCTCACCTAATATACACACACTCCATATATATAAAATTATTCCTAGCTACCCATAATCTTACTTTTGTATATTTCACATACTCATATATCAATTTTTTTTAATTTCACCACATATGCATTGATCTTTTATTAAACTTAACGTTGGGGTAATTTTGTCCCCTATTTATTTATTTATTTATTTATTTATTTTGTACAATTTTTTTTATCTTTTTATCTTTTTATTTTTTATTTTTTATGAACATGAAAGCAAACATAACATATCAATGCATGTGGTTTTTCTGGTCTCACATGAATATGCACCCTAATTCCCAATATTTTACACAACACATTTTCATCAACCTAAGTTCCCACAATTTCCCACACTTAGTTGACACACAATCTATATCTTAAGCTAACCAAAGATTCAAATGGGATAATTAATTGTTTTTCGCTTAAGGCTAATGATGTGGTAATATAAAGAATAAATAGGGATTAAAAGGCTCAAAGTGGCAAACAAGGGTAATTGAAATGGTAGGCTATTTGGGATAAGTGAGCTAATAACAATTAATGGCCTCAATCATATGTATGCATGCAAATATACTAAACAATGGACATATAGAATGGAACAAACCATAGATTGCAATCATAGAGAATAAACACACAAGAATAAAAGTTATGGTTAAATAATGTAACCATATAATTAAGCTCAAAATCTCACAGGTTGTGTGTTCTTAGCCATAATTCATGTTCCAAATTACAATCTTCAACCAAGTTTAACACAAATTTTCAATTTAAATTAGTGAAATACTATAAAATAGGGTCTTGAAAAGAAACTCATTACTATAACCAAGCAAAACATACATGCAAACAATTATTATCATGCAATCTATCCTATCTAACAAAAGAAATCTAAAATATTGGTGTTAAGAGAGAGAGAGATTACCTCCGGAAGTCAAGGACTGACCTTCCCACACTTAAGTCTTGGCACGGTCCTCCGTGCCATTAGTAAGGAGCAAAGTAGGGTTGGAAGCATCGCCTCCACTGTCTGGCTCGTCATGGCTCCCTGTGCTACTAGGTGAAGGGGAATCCAGTGTGTCCTTTTGTTTCGGAGGTGGGTGGGTACCAACAATGAGCTCCTTCAGATAGTTGTATCGGCAGTTGTTGCGGCGCTCCAATTGCTCCATCCGCCGGTCTTGCTGGTCGAACCTCTCAAGGATCTGAAGGAACATTTGATGGGTGGATGGTGCTTGTGGCGTGGATGATGGTGGAGTAGAAGATGGAGGAGTGTCCAAGGATGGGCCTGGAGGTCGGCTTGCAGAGGAAACTGGGGATCTGATGTACTTGCCATTCGGGACATACTGATCGGCTCTTGGGATCATGGTCTTAGTATCCCCAGCCCTATAGAAAACACCTGCTGCAAAGACTAAATCTGAAACTAATGCGGGGAAAGGCAGGTTACCCGCTATCTGCACGTGTCCCATGGCTTGCCGGATGTGTCGGGGCAGGTTGAGAGGTTGCTCTGTCAGGATGCAACAGATGAGAACAGCCATGTCCGCTGTGAAGGTGGACTCATGAGTGCTCGAAAAGATATAGTGAGACATAATCTATGCCCACACGTGAGCCTCTAAGGTAAGTGATTGGGCGGAGATGCTCTTGGATTTTGACCGGTGCTGCCCGATTGGGCTATAACTCCAAGGACGCTGGTCCAGTCGAACTGATACATCTGGCGCTTAAGAGAGGCCTCTTGATATGCATCCAGCCCCTTTGGGCTAGGTGAAAGATCCAGTGCTCTCTGTATGGCACTAAACGTCGGGATTTTTGCCGGTAAAGAATTTTATAAAAACAGTCGCGTTGTAGATATAGTCTCTAAACCAACAGAAATCCCTTTGTACAAACGTTTTGGTTGTCACAAGTAACAAACCCCTAAATAAATTGATAACTGAAGTATTCAAACCTCGGGTCGTCTTCTCAAGGAACTGCAGGGAAGTATGTTCTTATTATTGGTTATGGAGGTTGTAAATTGGAGTTTTGAGAATGAGGAGCGAATGGTTTAATTAGCAATTAAAGTAAATGAAGAACAAGTAATTTAAATGGCAAGTAAAATAAATAGATGACTGTAAATAAACTTTTGGCAAGGTATGAGAAATTAGAGGTCTTATCCTAGCTATCCTTATCAATGATGATGAAAATTGAATCTTAATTCCACTTTGTTAACCTTTACTAAAGCAAAGGAAGGTCAAGGGATTAATTGGTTTGATCTTCGGATCCTATTTATTTCCTAAGAAAAGATTGGGATTATTGAAGTTTAATTTAATTAACAAAGATAACAATTATTAATCATGTTTGAGTTTGATAACTCCTGAGTTACTGATTTCTTAACCAAGACCAAAAGGAGAAAAGTAAATCTACTGGAATAAAAATGTCTTCAAATGGGAATAACAACAATGTAAATAAAAGAAAGCAATATTAAACTGAAATACCTCAAATAACATTAATTCAAAGAGTAATCTGTAACATAGAAGAATTCATAAATAAAATTGAGAAAATAATAAAAAGGAATATTGAACCTGATAAAGAGATAATCCTGAAAGCGCATAAAATCCTAAATCTAAATCCTAATCCTAAAGAGAGAGGAGAGAATCTCCCCCTCAAAACTAAATCTAAATCATGAAAACTAACTAAAGTGGAGACTCTCCTTGAATGGATGCATTCTCCCACTTCATAACCTCTGGTCTATGCCTTCTGGACTTGGATTTGGGCCAAAAAGGGCTTCAGAATTTGCTATGAGCGTTTTCTGCAATTTCTAGTGCGTGGCCTCTGTCACGCATCCGCGTGGGTCACGCGGTCGCGTCATTCGGAGTTTTCCTTGTCACGCGGTCGCGTCAGTCATGCGACCGCGTCATATGTGTTTCACTCGAGACGCGTGGTCGCGTCAGTCATGCGGCTGCGTCAATGCCTTTTCGCACTGGCATGCGGCCGCGTCGCCCATGCGATCGCGTGGATGCCAGTTTCTTCAAAAACTCCGTTTGGTGCTTTCCTTCCATTTTTGTATGTTTCCTTTCCATCCTTTAAGTCATTCCTGCCTTAGAAGATCTGAAACTACTCAACACACTAATCACGGCATCGAATGGAGATAAAGGGTAATCAAAATAATTATTTTTAAGCATAGGAAACATGTTTTTCACATACATCACATAATAAGAAAGGGAATATAAAACCATGCAATTAATATGAATAAGTGGGTGAAGGATTGAATAAATCACTCAGATTAAGCACAAAATATATCATAAAATATGGGTTTATCAACCTCCCCCCACTTAAACAATAGCATATCCTCATGCTAAGTCCAAGAGTAATGTTAGGTTAAAGTGGTGGAATGTCATGCAATGCAATCTAATCTAAATGCAACTACCTAGATGCATCATGCAATTCTAAATTTTTATTCACTTGTATATAAAGCTTGCATGTAGTTGAATTAATTCACATTCTCAAGGAATCATATATATATATATATATATAGCCAAACCTTAGATAGTTGATAAAGTGCCTTTACAATTGAAATGGGAGAGAAAAACATTTTATAAACTTGCAAGACAATTAATGATTTCAGAAGAGATATATGTTAATGAGCTATTGAACCCTCACTGGATTTTATGTTTACTCTCTAGTCACTCAGTGTTTATTGGGTTAATCACTCTATTCTTCTTTTTATTCTTACTTTCTATAACCTTGTTCTTCATCTAACCAATCAACAATTATAGAATATAGACATACCAAAAATCATGAGGTCTTTAGTTAAGGTTGTAATGGAGCCAAGGTAAAGGTAAAGGTATATGTATAAGGCTAAGTGAGCTAATTAAGTGAATCCTTGATTAGTCCAAGATCTCACCTAACATACATACTTTGTAAAGCAAAACTTCTCTACCTATTTTCCTATATTTTCCCACTTTTGATGTTACATGCTCATGTTTCAATGTTTATTATTTTTTTATCCCATGTGCATTGCTTTATCTCACATTTGGGGAATTCTTTTGTGTCTCCTTTATTCAACTACTGAAAAATGACACATTTTTTTTAATGCACATGGTAATTCAAATATTTTTATTTCACATGAGCTTGCTTCCCAAAACTTTTATTTTGAATTATTTTATTCTTTTCAACTTTTCTACCTTTTGTTTTTATCATCCATGTTCCCAATAGGTTTCCCACACTCAAACAATTATACAATTTCTATCTTAAGCTAACCAAGGATCCAACTTTGGATTTTTATTTTGTTTTTCTGCTTAAGGCTAGTATTGTGGCTTATAGAATAAGAGGGGATGTAAAGGCTCAAGGGGGCTAACAAGGGAGATGTAAAAGGTAGGCTATTTTGGGATAAGTGAGCTAAAATCAAATAATGGCCTCAATCACTCTCTTGGTATGTATTTCTATTTTATAATTGGACATATAGATTAAAACAAAATAAAGAACACCAGAATAAATAAGAAGGGTGGAACACACAGGAATAAAATTTTATGGTTTGAATGTAACCATACAATTAAGCTCAAAACTCACAGGCTGTGTATTTTCTAGCTCAAAAATCATATATCAGTTATGTATGTCATGCAAGTAAAATTAAAAGTTCCCATTATTCTCAATGTAAAAATTAAGGTGGCTTTAAAGTTCTAGTGTTCCTCCTTGATGAAATGTTGTTAACTAACTAACATGTAATGCTATATACACAAGGTGTGTGGATTGTTTCTATTATGTTCAAGTTCCTAGTTTACTTCCTTTTTATATTTTCAATTTAAACTATGCTATCTTATGCTAAAAAGGGTAAACTATACTAAGTAATCCACAATTTCTATAACTAATAAGTTAGAATTACAACTAAACTAAATGGCTAAAATATGAACTGAAAATGCAAAATGCAGAAATAGAGTAAAAATACATAAAAATAGCAATGTATAAGTACTGGGAGAATAAAAATAAAAGTAAAGAGAAAAATACAGAAAAATAGCAAAATAAAATGAAAGAGTCTGTAGTGGTTCACCAAAAAAAATACTCCAGAGATGGCGACCTCCCCACACTTAAAATGAAGCATCGTCCCTGATGCTCACTCAAGCAGGGTGTGAAGGGGTGTCATCACTGGAAGGACGGGTAGCTGGAGTCTCTGTGGTGGTGGTCTGAGGATCTGCCTGCTGCAGAGGAAGTGCTGACTGGATAGGGATCTCGGGGTCTACAGCCTGAATCTGAGGCGGAGCCTCCTGATGTGATGTGGCCTGCTCTGTGCTTGCCTGTGCAGCCTCGCTCTGTGGATGGGTCTCTGCCTCGTGATCATCCGCCTGCTCCTCAGATGCCTCGGATGGTATGTTAGGCTCGGAGGGGAATCGCCAGATCGTATCATCAGTTTCAGGTGCTCATAGCGTCGCTTGTTGCGACGCTCCATCTGGTCAAGCCGTCGAAATAGGCGGTGCACTAGATGATAGACGGGCTCTGGGGCAGGTGGAGGTGCAGTGGTGATGGCAGGGGTAGCTGTAGAGGAAGAGGGGCTGGCAGATGGTGTGGCTGTCTCAGTAGTAGCAGTGAGGAAAGGAGGTCTGTAGCCCAAAGCCAGAAAGTTCCTGCTGTGAGGGATAATCTTCTTGCATTCTGTAGCAGGTGGCTTTTCATCAGCATCCTCCCAAGGCACGTCAGCTCGACGGCCTAACTGTGTAATCAGATAAGGAAAGGGAAGAGTGCCTCGGACGTGGACCCTGGCCATATAGTATCGGATAAAGCGTGGCAGGTACAGGTCCTTACCCTCTATCACACACCATAGGAGGGTGATCATAGCGGCTGGTATCTCAGTCTCGTGAGTACTCGGCATAATGAAGTTGCTAAGTAACTGATGCCATAGCCGAGCCTCATCATTCAAGTAAATTTGCTTGATTCCCTTTGGCATGGTAGTGTTCTGACCCATAATCCAAGGAACGGTCGGGTCAAGGGCTATCCTGGCCTTGACTGCATCCCAATCAAACTTCATGAAGCGCATATCTTCCTCAGCTTTTTGATAACCATCCAGCTGATCAGATTTAGGCAGAAGCTTCAGAACATCTTCAATGGCCTCTTCAGTGACCAGAATTTGCTTCCCCCTAAGGTTCACTGCATCTAGGGAAGTCTTGAAGTAATTGCAGTAGAATTCCCTTACCCAAGATGCATTGACCTCAGTCAGGTTTCTTTCCAGGAAGAACCAGCCTCTTTGTTTGATCTAATCAGAGGTGTATTGCTGGAGTTCTTCTGGGATCTTCAGAGTCCTCTCCAGGTACAGGTTCCTGGAGGTTGCAAACACAGGATACTTCAGCTCACAGTATCGGTTTGCAAACTTTACTGGATCAGTAGCAGGGAGTAGCTGGTCGGCCTTCTCCTGCGGGGTAAAGTTTTTCTCCCGCCTGGAGTCATCGTGCATGATATCCATGATGGACATAGCAGATTCTCCTCTTTTACGTTTGCCAGTAGTAGCCTTTGCTTTTCCTTTTCTTTGGCTGGAAGACATCCTGAAAGACAGAAAACCAGGATATAATAAAAACAGAAAAATAAATAGGCAAATAGTCAAAAGAAACACAAAGTGGCAAAGGAGCAATAGGATAAGGAGATTGAGTTAAGCAAAATTGCATTAAGGATTGTACAAGAGTTAGAATACTGAGAAGAAAAATGTCACAATCCAAAATATACTTCAGATCAAGTTAATTAGAAAAAGTATCATCATGCCTTGGTTAGAATGTTAAAAGAAAGTGAAAAACCAGAAAAAAATGTTTTGAAAGGTTAGGTTTGGTTAGAAACGAAAAATAGTTTAGGAAGTTAAAATTAGTGAGTTAGTAAAAAGTGGGTAAAGTAAGTGGCATAATGATCATATTCCTAGTAACAGGCATTCACAAATAGAAGCTATAGGTAACTCATATCCAAACATGGAAATTAAGTTGATGATGATTCAGATAGATATAGAAATAGCAAAAATTGGAATCTAAACATCAAAAATGCGGATTATGAACCAGGAAATCAAAGAGAATGAGAAAGCTTTCCCTGGCATTCATGAATTGGTTTGGTTAAATCTAAGGAAAGCACAGTTGAAAATGCCAAAACCAAGACATGAATGAAAATATTTTACAGAAATTTGGGCAGCATTCCGGCTAAAATTGGATTGTCCCGGAAAATAAGCAGCAACAGAATAGTTCATATGAATCAAAAGAAAATCTGCAATTAAATAGTATGAATAAGAAAGAGCAGAGCAGCATGAACTTGAAGAGCAGCATATGAACATTACTAACTTTATAGCAACAGCAGAATTGCAAATTGATAAAACAAGAAACACGAACAGCGCAATTAAATAGGTCTAAATCCACTAACCACATCCTAGGCTACCTAACAACCTAAAATACACTACACCATGCATATCTAACTAGCCTAATTATGAACATAAACAGAAAAATATGAATTAACTACGAATGGATAGAAGGGTGGCGTTCGTTGGAACCTGGTAGGCGAATTAAAGAGAGTGGGGCAGAGAGGTGGCTGGGGGATGGTGGCGGTGGCGTTTGGCGCGGCAGAGGGGGTGGCGGAGGCAGCGGCGGTTGCTGTTTGAGGCAGGGAGGGAAAGGTAAGGGTAATGGGTATAGGGGGGTTAGGGGAAGGAAGGGGAGGGGGCTTGGGTAACGGATGGGGGCGCGACGGTGACAGCGGTGCGGTGGGTCGGTGATCGCGGATGGGGCAGTGGCGTGGGAGGGTTGGGGAAGAAGGAAGAAGAAGAAAGAAGGGGAAGGAGGAAGGGGGTGGGTGGCGGCGGGGTCTGGGTGGTCGGCGGGGTGACGGTCGTTCGGTGATGGTGGCTGGGTGGTTGTGGTGTGATCGGAGAAGAAGAGAGGGAGGAGAGGGTTTTGGGGGGGGAGGGGGCGAATGGTAGGGTTCGCGTGACTGGAGGGGTTATAAATTTGAATCCACGTGATCGCGTGGGGCACGCGGTCGTGTGGCTGGGCTGAAATGGTGGTTGACGCGATCGCCTGAGTGGCGCGATCGCATGTAATAGCTAAAGAGTGAATGACGCGATCGCCTGAGGCATGCGATCGCATCGCTGGAAATTATGCTAAACGCACGAATCCAGCGTCGTTTCAGCGCAACTCTCTATCTCCTTTTGGGATGTTGTGTAATCCATGCGACGCGATCGCGTCAGGGACGCGACCGCGTGGGAGTTTTGTGCAAAACGCACAATGGCCGCACGATTCCAGCCTAACTTTCTGGACGTTGGATCTTTACGCCGATCTCCAGATCACGCGGCCGCGTGAATGACGCGGTCGCGTGGAAAGTGTTTTTCGCAACTTGACGTGATCGCATGAATGATGCGGTCGCGTCGCACACCCTTTTTTTTTTATGCAGGTATGCAATTAAGCAGTATGCAGAATGTAATGATTAATATGAATGCGATGCAAAACTCCAGGTTCAATATAATAAAATGAATAAAACTTGAAAACAAATAAAACTAAATTGAAAAAGGAACGATCATACCATGGTGGGTTGTCTCCCACCTGGTACTTTTAGTTAAAGTCCTTAAGTTGGACATTGGATGAGCTTCTTGTTATGGTGGCTTATGCTTGAATTCATCCATAAATCTCCACCAATGCTTGGAATGCCAATAGCCTCCGGGGTCCCAAACTAGGTATGTAAAGCTTCTGAGCAGCTTCAAATAGATTGTCAGGCTCCCGGGGTGACGAATGTCAGTATAGATTCCAGGATCCCAAACTTTGCTTTTAAATCCACCTTCGTCTTGATCTATACTTTTCCATCTGGGCGGTTTAGAAATTATATTCTCACCAGGATAACCAAACGTTTTCCGAGATCCATCCGATTGATCATGATGCCAATCCGTGCACTTCGAGTTGAAGCGTGCAACCTTATTAAACCTTATTCACCAGCTCTGAGTACGAGCCATTTTCCGCTTACTCTTAAAGCCGCAGAGAGCTCTAAGCTGGCCATCTGTTTCAAGCAAACCATATTCAAGTGGAAAAACACAGTTAAAGGTTAAGGATTGTACCCACTTGAAACTTGTATTGGGTGGTAATGGCCTTGGAGAGGTGGTTCCAGTGGTTCTGTGAGTTCTACTCCCTTGTGCTATTCTGTGAATTTCTCCACTTCTTTGCAAGATTCTTCAAATGTATCTATGTCTTGATCAAAGCCATCTATGTCTTCCTCATCACTTAAGTCATAGACTGGAGGTTGAGAGAAATCTACCTCCGCATCATCTTCGTATTCACTTGGGGAAGATTCTTCGATCTCAGAGAATTCACTCGCGGATGCAAGTTCATTACGTGGGGGTTGGGCACTGTCCTCCTTAGCATCGATTGTAACGTCCTTGACAGAATTTTCCATAACTCTGGATTCCCATGGAAGTTCAGCGTCTCCTAAGTCTTCAACCAACTCTTCTTCTTTAATAATGACAGCTTCCTCTACTTGTTCCAGGACGAAGCCATGCTTTGTCTTGTCCACTGGAGTTTCTAGTATCTCCTTCATGCTACGCTCTTCGTTAGATTGTCCACATGGGGCTCTGGGAAGCCCTTGAATGTTCAAACGTCTAGAAGATAATTGACTTATTGCTTGCTCTAGTTGATGAAGGGTTGCTTGAAGTGGATCTACTATTTCCTTGAGGCGAACTTCTGATTCTCGGGGTGATAGATTTGGATATGGTACATGGGGAAGTGGTGATGTTTGGGAGTAATTGGACTGGAATCGGGATAGATGAGGATCATACGGTAGTGAATGGTGAAAAGGAGCTTGTGAGTGTGGTGGTTCAAGGTTGTGTTGAGAGGATGGCCTATAAGCATAGGGTGGGGCTTGTTGGTAACTACAAGGTTGTCCACCATGTCTATTTGCTTGGTATGCATTGTAGAATGGTCTTTGTCCATGACATCTTGGAGGGTGTTGTTGCCTAAAGGGTTGATCAGATCCTCTTGGCTCCATCCATCTTTGATTGCTCTGACCTTGATGCATGTTCCTATTATAACTTTCATTCCTTTCAACAATATTAGAACCAAACTCAAAGCGAGAGGGGTGACATAGTAGCTAATGGGAATAAAAAGGGAAAATAAAGCAAATAAACAAGTAAAAGAAAAATATTTACAATGACCAATAATAAGGCACACAATTGTAGATCCCTGGCAACGGCGCCATTTTGAACGTCGGGATTTTTGCCAGTAAAGAATTTTATAAAAACAGTCGCGTTGTAGATATAGTCTCTAAACCAACAGAAATCCTTCGTACAAACGTTTTGGTTGTCACAAGTAACAAACCCCTAAATAAATTGATAACCGAAGTATTCAAACCTCGGGTCGTCTTCTCAAGAAACTGCAGGGAAGTATGTTCTTATTATTGGTTATGGAGGTTGTAAATTGGGGTTTTGAGAATGAGGAGCGAATGGTTTAATTAGCAATTAAAGTAAATGAAGAACAAGTAATTTAAACGACAAGTAAAATAAATAGATGACTGTAAATAAACTTTTGGCAAAGTATGAGAAATTAGAGGTCCTATCCTAGCTATCCTTATCAATGATGATGAAAATTGAATCTTAATTCCACTTTGTTAACCTTTACTAAAGCAAAGGAAGGTCAAGGGATTAATTGGTTTGATCTTCGGATCCTATTTATTTCCTAAGAAAAGATTGGGATTATTGAAGTTCAATTTAATTAACAAAGATAACAATTATCAATCATGTTTGAGTTTGATAACTCCTGAGTTACTGATTTCTTAACCAAGACCAAAAGGAGAAAAGTAAATCTACTGGAATAAAAATGTCTTCAGATGGGAATAACAACAATGTAAATAAAAGAAAGCAATATTAAACTGAAATACCTCAAATAACATTAATTCAAAGAGTAATTTGTAACATAGAAGAATTCATAAATAAAATTGAGAAAATAATAAAAAGGAATATTGAACCTGATAAAGAGATAATCCTGAAAGCGCATAAAATCCTAAATCTAAATCCTAATCCTAAAGAGAGAGGAGAGAATCTCCCTCTCAAAACTAAATCTAAATCATGAAAACTAACTAAAGTGGAGACTCTCCTTGAATGGATGCATTCTTCCACTTCATAACCTCTGGTCTATGCCTTCTGGACTTGGATTTGGGCCAAAAAGGGCTTCAGAATTTGCTATGAGTGTTTTCTGCAATTTCTGGTGCGTGGCCTCTGTCACGCGTCCGCGTGGGTCACGCGGTCGCGTCATTCGGAGTTTTCCTTGTCACGCGGTCGCGTCAGTCATGCGGCCGCGTCAATGCCTTTTCGCACTGGCATGTGGCCGCGTCGCCCATGCGATCGCGTGGATGCCAGTTTCTTCAAAAACTCCGTTTGGTGCTTTCCTTCCATTTTTGTATGTTTCCTTTCCATCCTTTAAGTCATTCCTGCCTTAGAAGATCTGAAACTACTCAACACACTAATCACGACATCGAATGGAGATAAAGGGTAATCAAAATAATTATTTTTAAGCATAGGAAACATGTTTTTCACATACATCACATAATAAGGAAGGGAAAGTAAAACCATGCAATTAATTAGAATAAGTGGGTGAAGGATTGAATAAATCACTCAGATTAAGCACAAAATATTTCATAAAATATGGGTTTATCAGGCACCCTCGGAGACAGGTACCCGCGTCTGACGAACATAGACAGACTGTAGAGTAGACGAGTAAAAGTTGGAATAGAATTCAACTACCCAAGATAGGTTAGCCTCTTGCGGTTGCCTCCTCAAAAATCCCCACTGCCTCCTCTCGTTGCGAGACTCTACAAAATCAATAAAATGTGTTGGGACAATGAGTAGATGCTCATTATTGTAGTTCCTCTCAGCTAGGATGTGGAACATCTGCTCGCTGTAACAGTTGGTGAACCGGGTGGAGTCCCGTGCGGGAAAGGCTTTCCCTGCTTCATTAACTTTAACGATCCTCTTTACCCGCTTTGTTGGCGGCTTGACGCTGGTAGATGGTGGCGCCTTAGCCGGAGTTCTCTTGGTTTCTTTCCTTGCCGGTGGCTTTTCAGAAGCTCTCTCCTTTCCCTTTTTAGTGGCCATCCTAAAAAAAAGAAGGAAGATGGAGAATTAAATTCAAATATAGAGTACTAACAATTGGAAGGAGGGGAATCCAAGTAATAATGAATGCCAAAGTAATGATGATGTCCTATACATGGTAGCTACAACATGCATGGAAGACATTAAGTAAAATTCAGAAAGGCAATTTATAACAATTAGATGCAAGAGGGTTAAAAGCAAGCGAGTAATAGGCATGAGAAGCATAACTCAAGCATCAATTATTAAATGTGCCAAATTAAAGAGTACTTGTATGATGACAATTGTGAATGATAATCCCAAATACATGTGGAGTCCAAGTGTTGTGAAAAAGAGGCATTAAAGTGTAAGAGTAGAAGAAAATAAGATTCAAAATGCCATGAGAGCTTTTCCACAAACACTTGGTGTGCAATGTGAAAATAGGAATTAAAAATAATCAATCCAAGTGTATATGAGATCCCTTAATAAAATGTCAATTGTCAAATTACTCCTCATAAGATCCACAATTATTAATAAAACAACATCCAAATAAAGCTCCAACACCAACATAAAAATGCATGAAAAAAAAACCATAAATAACTAAGATAATATAAAATTTGAGAAGAAAGAAAAATAATTAAATGCAATAATTGAAAGAAGAATGAAGGAGTAGAGGATAGGAAGAAAAGAACCAGAGGTAGAAGATAAAAAAGGGAGGAAGAAAGTAGTAGATAGTAAGAAGGAATAATGAAGAAAGAAGGAAGAAGAAAGAATTAGGAATGAAAAAGAAGTAGGATTTGGGAGGGGGAAAGATAAAATCTGGGCGGTGTACTGTGTAGGTGAGGCGGCGCATGCGATGCGTATGTGTACAACACATGTACGCGTGCGTCGCGCAGATTTGATAGTGACGCGTAAGCGTCTGGCACGCGTACGCGTGCCCTTGGTCGTGCGAGTCGCGCGAGAGCAGCCCCACGCACGCACAACTCTCGGGTTGAACTGCACTGGAGCCAAAAAGCCATATGACGCGTGCGCGTCAGGTACGCGCACACGTGGATAGCCACATAGTGAAACTGACGCAGATGCGTCAGGGACGCGTACGCATGGTAAATTTGTGCCTATAGCACAGTTCCAGCCCCAAACCATCACAACTCTCTGTTCAGCATGCTATTTACGTCGAATTCCAAGGTCACGCGTATGCGTCATAGACGCTTACGCGTGGGTGGCTAACAACGCAAGCGACGCGCACGCGTGAAGTACGCGTATGCGTGGGCTTGTTTGCACGTAGAGCATGGTTTCAGCGCCAATTTCGCGTAACTCTCTGTTCAATTCCTATTCTTTTCGCATTCACAAGCGACGCGTGCACATCCTAGACGCTTGCGCGTCGAATGCGTTTTTTTTAATACAGGTGATTATGCAGAAATTATGAATGAACACTGATAAAGACAAAATAAAATAAAACTAGGAATGAAAAGGGACGATCATACCATGGTGGGTTGTCTCTTACCTAGCACTTTGCTTTTACGTCCTTAAGTTGGACGGTCCACAAGCTCAATCTTCTTCTGTTGGTGGATCCTCTAAGAGGAAGACCTCTAGCTCTTTATTGTCCTTCATTTTCTCACTATGATACAGCTTCAAGTGGTGGCCATTGACTTTGATAAATTTGGAGCTTGAAGGATGACTCAGGTGGAAGACTCCGTATGGCTCTGCCTTCTCTACTCTATAGGGGCTTTCCCACCTTGATCTCAGCTTGCCTGGCATGAGCCTCAATCTTGAGTTGTAAAGGAGAACCAACTCCCCAGGTCTGAATTCTCTTCTCTTGATATGCTTGTCATGCACAGCCTTCACCCTCTCCTTGTATAGCCTGGAGTTGTCATATGCTTCGAGTCGAAGGTTCTCCAGTTTTGCTAGTTGCAACTTCCTTTCAGCACCGACTTTCTCAAATCCCATGTTGCATTCCCTTACAGCCTAGAAAGCCTTGTGTTCCACCTCTACTGGGAGGTGACAAGCCTTTCCGTAGACTAGACGGAAGGGACTCATCCCGATGGGTGTCTTGTACGCTGTCCGATAAGCCCAAAGCGCATCTACAAGTCTGGTGCTCCAGTTCTTCCTATGAGGCTTGACAATATTCTCTAGTATGCGCTTTATCTCTCTGTTAGACACCTCGGATTACCCATTGGTCTGGGGATGGTAAGCCGTTGCTACCTTGTGAATAACGCCATGTTTCTTCAGTAGACCTGTTAATCTCTTGTTACAAAAATGAGTGCCTTGATCACTCACGATTGCTCGTGGTGATCCAAAGCGACAGATAATATGATTTCTATCAAAGGAGACAACAACGTTAGCATCATCAGTACGGGTAGGAATTGCTTCCACCCATTTAGAAACATAATCAACAACTAACAATATATACAAGAAACCACTAGAGTTTGGAAATGGACCCATGAAGTCAATGCCCCAAACATCAAAAATTTCATAGAACAACATAAGTTGTTGGGGGCATCTCATCCCTCTTGGATATATTTCCAAACCTTTGGCATGGAGAGCAAGATTTACAGAAGGCAGTAGCATCCTTAAAAAGAGTGGGCCACCAGAATCCACAGTCTAAAATTTTTCTAGCTGTTCTTTGAAGACCAAAATGTCCACCACTCTCAGAGGAGTGGCAGGCCTCTAAAATTGACTGGAATTTTGATTGAGGCACACACCTTCTAATTATCTGGTCAGCACCATACCTCCATAAATATGGGTCATCCCATATATAATATTTGGACTCGCTTTTAAGCTTGTCCTTTTGATGCTTAGTAAAATTGGGAGGGAAGGTATGACTAACTAAATAATTAGCTATAGATGCATACCAGAGAACTACCTCAGATATTGAATGCAAGCTATCAAATGGAAAAGCATCATTGATAGGAGTGGAGTCATTCTTAATGTGCTCTAAGCGACTCAAGTGGTCCGCCACTAAATTCTGGGAACCACTCCTATCTTTGATCTCCAAATCAAATTCTTGCAGCAATAATATCCAACGTATTAACCTTGGTTTGGACTCTTTTTTAGCCAACAAATATTTTAGAGCTGCATGGTTTGAGTATACTACCACCTTAGTACCAAGTAAGTAGGCTCGGAATTTATCCAGAGCAAAAATAATAGCCAGAAGCTCTTTTTCAGTGGTAGTGTAATTAGACTGAGCAGCGTCTAAGGTCTTAGAAGCATAAGCAGTTATAAAAGGGTCCTTACCTTCGCGCTGAGCCAGCGCCGCTCCCACTGCATAGTTGGAGGCATCACACATAATCTGAAATGGCTGGCTCTAGTCTGGTCCTCTCACAATCGGAGCTTGAGTCAAGGTGATCTTTAGCTTATCAAACGCTTCCATGCTGTCCTCACTCAGCTCGAACTCAACATCCTTCTGCAGCAACCGGGATAAAGGCAATGCTACCTTACTGAAGTCCTTGATAAATCTCCGATAGAAATCTGCATGACCAAGGAACGAAAAGACTTCCCTCACGGAGGAGGGGTAAGGTAAACTAGAAATGACATCTACCTTTGCTGGGTCTACAGAAATACCAGTATTAGAAACAACATGTCCTAGAACAATACCTTGTTTTACCATAAAATGACATTTTTTAAAATTTAATACAAGGTTTGAACTAACACACCTGTCTAATACTCTAGCTAAACTATCCAAGCAAAGGTTAAATGAATCACCATACACACTAAAGTTATCCATGAAAATTTCCATACAAGTTCTCAAGGAGATCTGAGAAAATGCTTATCATGCACATTTGAAACGTAGCTGGTGCATTACATAAGCCAAAATGCATCCTCTTGTATGCATACGTTCCAAAGGGACATGTAAAAGTAGTTTTCTCCTGATCTTCAGGAGCTATATGAATTTGAAAATAGCCAGTGTACCCATCTAGAAAACAGTAGTGTGATTTACTTGACAAGCGATCAAGCATCTGATCGATGAAGGACAGCGGGTAGTGATCCTTACGAGTAGCTTGGTTGAGGCGCCTGTAATCAATGCACACCCTCCAAGAGTTCTGCACTCTAGTTGTCAGGAGCTCTCCATGCTCATTTTTCACTGTTGTGACTCCAGACTTCTTGGGCACCACTTGTACTGGGCTAACCCATTCACTATCTGAGATGGGGTAGATGATGTCAGCTTCAAGTAGTCTGGTCACTTCCTTCTTGACAACTTCTAGGATGGTGGGGTTCAACCGCCTTTGAGGTTGACGGACAGGACTTGCTCCCTCTTCTAAAAATATACGGTGCTCACAAACTTGAGGGCTGATGCCTACTATATTCGCCAAGCTCCACCCAATAGCTTTCTTGTGTCTTCTCAGCACACTAAGCAACTTCTCCTCCTATTGGGAAGTGAGTTCCCTTGCAATAATAACTGGGAGCTTCTGATTATCCTCAAGGTAAGCATACTTGAGGTGGGGTGGGAGGGGCTTCAACTCCATTTTCTACTCATGGCTAGGCACTTGATCATCTGGAGCCATTGGTGGTGGCAAGGTGTCTTCATCTTGTTCAAAGGGCTTTCCCACACTTGCACCTTGCTCCATGTGCGTCTCTTCTACTTCTTCTTGGTGAACAGCAGCCACTATCTCATCAATGATGTCGCACTGGAAGATGGAATGATCTTCTGGAGGATGCTCCATAGCTTCATCCAGGTTGAAGCTCACTGCTTTGCCATCTATCTCAAAAGAGTAAGTTCCTGAGAAGGCATCCAATTTGAACCTTGAAGTCTTCAGAAATGGCCTTCCAAGCAGGATGGATGATGGTCTTCCTGAGTCATTAGGGGGCATCTCCAAGATATAGAAGTCAATAGGGAATGTCAGCCCCTTAATACTCACCAGCACGTCCTCAGCAACTCCAACCACTGAGATTATACTTTTATCTGCCAAAATAAAATGTGCTGCCGACCTTTTTAAGGGAGGGAGCCTCAAGGCATCATATATAGATAATGGAATAATACTCAAACACACACATAAATCACACATGCAGTCATAAAATTGTATACCCTCAATAGTAATAGTAACCATGCATGGACCCGGATCACTATATTTTTCCGGTACAGCACCCATTAAAGCAGAAATAGAGCTACCTAGTGGAATAGTTTCTAAATTATGTATTTTATCTTTATTCATGCATAAATCTTTTAGAAACTTAGCATAATTAGGTACCTGGTGAATGACATCAAAAAGGGGAATAGTTACCTCAACCTTTTTGAAGATCTCCACCATCTTGGGGTCTAGCACCATCTGCTTTCTGGATTTCCTAGCAAGGTGTGGAAATAGAATGGGAATGGCTTCTCTTGTAACTTCATCTTCTTTTGATACTCCATTCCTTGGTTGAGCCTCTTCTTCTTCAACCATGTCTTGTACTTCATCCTCCTCTTCAACATCCTCTACCTCAACAATGTCTTCAACTTGAATGTCTTCTTTTGAGCTCGGCTCCTTTGGACTCCTCTCTTGCAATGTGGTTCCGGACCTCAAACTGATGGCATTGATTCTGCCCTTTGGGTTAGGTAAGGATTGAGAAGGAAGTGCACTGGAGCTTGAAGGTTGATTGTTGGGGGTAGATGATGGTTTCAAACGGGAGATGGGAGCTTGTAAAGTGGAGTTCAGACCGTTTATGGTAGAGTTAAGTGTATTCTGAATGTCTTTCTGTCCTTGTGCAATAGAGCGAAGCATCTCATCATTAGAGGAGGAATGGGGGTAAGTAATTTGAGGGACTTGCTGTTGATTGTTCTGAGGTGCTTGGGATTTCCTTTGGTGAGGTGCTCGATAAGTCTGGCCTTGGTTCTGCTGTTGGTATGGGGGGTTCTGTTGATACCGGTTCTGCTGATTGTTGTTGTTGTTGTTCCACCTCTGATTTCCACCGTTGTCTCTGCCTCCTTGGTTGTAGTTGTCCCTTCATCCTTGGTTGGAATTATCTCTTCACCCCTGGTTGGAATTGTCTTGCCAACCTTGATTATAGTTCCCACCTTGGTTATAGTTACCGCCTTGTTGATAATTCCCTTGATTCGGGCGGTTGTAGTAGTTGCTAGTAGCTGCCAAGGTGTTGTCTTCTTGTTGGAGTTGGGGCCATTCATCAGTGTAATGGGAATAGCAGGCACATATTCTACACACTCTCTGAGGAACCAACTGTTGACACTGTTGTTGTGGAGGAGGCTGAGGTTGTTGTTGATTCAGCTGTAGCTGCTTCAATATGTTGGTCATCTCTCCCAGAGTTTGTGTGAGAGTAGTAGTCTCACTTCTAGAGGAGACCTCCGCAATAGCCTTGGGATGGTTGTTCCTGTGCCTTGCATTTCGGGTAGACTCAGCTAGATTGGCGATCAGTTGCCACGCTTCTGTCGCCGTCTTGTACTTAGTCAGAGAGCCATTACTCGCAGCATCTAATATAGTCTTGTCTTGAGGCTTCATGCCTTGTGTGAAATAGCTAATCAACACCAACTGGTCAATCTTGTGGTGGGGACATGAGTCTAGGAGATTTCTAAAGGGTTCCCAATACTCGTAAAGAGTCTCTGATTCACCTTGGATAATGCAGGAAATTTCTTTCCTCAGTCTATCTGTAAATTCAGCCAAAAAGTATTTGTCCAGGAATTCCCTTCTGAGCAGATCCCAATTAGTAACAACTTCTTCAGGTTGAGTGTAGAACCATTCTCTTGCTTTTTTCTCAAGAGAAAATGGAAAAGCATATAGCCAAATAGTAGTCTCATCTGCACCATGACGCCTAGTGGTTGAGCAGGCTGTCTGAAAATCTCTGAGGTGCTTGATAAGCTTTTGAGCAGGTAGGCCATGAAACTTAGGCAGTAGATTGATTAGCGCAGTCTTCAGTTCAAAATCTGCAGCCAGATTTGGATGACACGCTTGATACGGTTGCAGTGTAAAGTCTAGAGCTCCTGCTTCCTGGAGAGTAATCCTTCTAGGCTCCGCCATATTACTTGCACGTAAATCAACAGAATCAGTAGAAGAGGAGTTGATTTTTTCCTCAAATGGCACTTTAGATTTTCCCTCAGATAAGACTGGTGAATTGGTAGTAACCACTTCACCACTCTCAGAGGCTAACCGCCACCGAGCTCGCCTAATACGTGAAATAGTTCTTTCGATTTTAGGATCAAATGTGGCTAAGCTCGGATCAGGTAGTGAACGCATCATTCAATGAAAGAAACATACAGCTCATGGTAATAAAATATGCAAATATGTAAATTTAAAATTATTTACACCAACCAATAATTTAGCACACTGTTGCTACTCCCCGGCAACGACACCAAAAATTGACGGGCGGAGAATTGCCGATTAAAAATTGATAGTGAGAATAGCGTTGTAAGTACAGTTCTTAACCGACGAAAATTCCGCTTATCAATTTAGAAAGAGTTGTCACAATTTAAGAATTTAATATTGGGAGTAGAATTCCCAGGTCGTCTCCCAACGAGTTGACAAAAGAGTGCTATTTTATTGGTCACGAATTTTTTTGAGAAATTTTAGAGTTGGGGAACAGAAAAATAAATGATTATAAATTAAAGCAATGAAAACTAACAAGAGAATTTATATAATTAAAATAAAAGCCTTGACCAGGAGAAGATTAATTGGAAGTTCTATCCTTGTTGGGTTTTCTCAAGTGTAATAGTAAGAGGTTGTTGTTTTTACTTAGTTAACCTTTACCGAATAAAGGAAAGTCAAGTAATTGAACCAACTCTGATTCACAAGTCCTAATCCACTCCTATGGAAGTATTAGCGTTAGTGACTAGAGAATTGACCAACAACTTCCAATTAAAATCAACACTTGAGTATTCCAACTCAAGGGTCTCCTATTAATCAACTCCCAAGTCAAGTTAGGAGTCTACTCCATTGACATGAATACCATTTTTATAGACATATAAAGGGAATAAAAAGAAGATATGGTAATTCGAATAAAGTAATAATAGAAAATTTATTAAAGGTAAAACTAATTCTTTGCATTAATAAATTTCAAAACAATAGATATCCATATGTAACATCTGAACAGGGTCAATCGGTGATTAAAAGAGTAAGGGAATAAGGAAACAAACTAGAATGATGGAAACTTCAACGGAGGTAGTAACTCTTCTCAATATCCAAATCAAAAGAATAAAATCCTAAAAAATATGAATATGAAGAACCCTAGAGGAAGTAGTATTTTCTCTCTCAGATTCCATACTAAAAACTCAAACTGTGTAAAAGTGTATGTGTGGTAAGTCTCTGCTTGTCCCTTGGCTCTAGTTTGTGTTTCTGGGCCGAAAACTGGGTCCAAACTCAGCTCAAAATTGCCCCCAGCGTCTTCTGCAATTTCTACACGTGGCACACGTCACGCGTACGCGTCAGGTACGCACATGCGTCGCTGTGCAATTCGCTTGTCACACGTATGCGTACGCTGTGAAAATCTCCAAATCACGCGCACGCATGAACCATGCGTGCGCGTCGATCCTCGCTGGTCATCTCTTTTATTTCTTGTGTTCCTTCCATTTTTGCAAGCTTCCTCTCCATCCTCTAAGCCATTCCTGCCCTATATAGCCTGAAAACACTTAGCACATAGATCATGGCATCAAATGGTATAATGGGGAATTAAAAATACACAACTTAAAGGCTAGGAAGCAAGTTTTCAATCCTAACATAAAATTAGGAAGGAAAATGTAAACATGCAAATTGTATGCATAAGTGTACAAAAGACTTGATAAAAACCACTCAATTTAGCACAAGATAAACCATAAAATAGTGGTTTATCATACACCCAACAAATTACGCAGTATACACCCAAAAATCAGTTAGGAGAAGAACTAGAACAAGAAGAACAGTAAAACCTATAACAACTTAGAAGAACAGTAAAACCTAGGACAAGAAGAATAGTAAAAATAGTAATATGAGATCTAGAACAAGAAGAACAGTAAAACCTAGAAGAACTTAGAAGAACAGTAAACCTAGTTCTTCGATTTCGAAATCAGAAACAGAAATGTGGAAAATCTACAAGATCAGTAAAATAGTAACTTACCTTGAATAATATTTCTTTGTTTTTTCTGGTGATTTTTGATGGAGAGTTCTATCTTTTGTTCTTGATTTCTTCTAATCTTCGCGACGAGTTCGAATGTCTCTTCAGAATTGTAATTTGTTTAGAATGTGCCTTGAAACTTGACGGTTTGCGTTTTCTTTGAGGGAGAAGCTGAAGAGTGCGCCATAATGTGCGTGTTTTGAAAAGCAGAACTGTTGTGTGAGGCTGATAAACCCATATTTTATGATATATTTTGTGCTTAATTTGAGTGATTTATTCAATCCTTCACCTACTTATTCATATTAATTGCATGGTTTTACTTTCCCTTCCTTATTATGTGATGTATGTGAAAAACATGTTTCCTATGCTTTAAAATTAATTATTTTAATTACCTTTATTTCCATTCGATGCCGTGATTAGTGTGTTGAGTAGTTTCAGATCTTCTAAGGCAGAATGACTTAAAGGATGAAAAAGGAAACATACAAAAAATGGAAGGAAAGTGTAGAACAGAGTTTTGCAGAACTGGCACCCACGCGATCGCATGGATGACGCGATCGCGTGCCAAGCACGAATCAACAGCGACGCGGCCGCATGACTAACGTGACCGCGCGCCTTAAGCAGAACGAATATGACGCGGTCGCATGACTGACGTGACCGCGTGGCAAGGAAAAGCTCCGAACGACGCGACCGCATGACCCACGCGGACGCGTGACAGAGGCCACGCACTAGAAATTGCAGAAAATGCTCCCAGCGATTTTTGAAGCCCTTTTTGGCCCAAATCCAAGTCCAGAAGGCATAGACCAGAGGTTATGAAGTGAGGGAATGCAACCATTTAGAGAGCTGACCTCTTTAGTTTAGTTTTCATAATATAGATTTAGTTTTGAGAGAGGTTCTCTCCTCTCTCTCTTAGGATTATGATTTAGGACTTCTCTTAGTTTTAAGAGTGACTCTCAATCCCAGGTTTAATGCTCCTTTACTTTAAGCTCCCCTTTTACTTTTATTCATGCCATTATTTTAGTGGATTGACTACTTTTACTATTTAATTTATGAATTCTTCCATGTTACAGATCACTATTTTGAATTAATGTTATTTGAGGTATTTCAGTTTATGATTGCTTTAGTTTATTTATTAGTTGCAATTATTCCCATCTGAGGATAGTTTTATTCCAGTAATTTTACTCTTTTCCCTTTTGGTCTTGGTTAAGAAATCAGTAACTCAGGAGTTATCTTAGCTTAATATAATTGATAACTGTTATCTTTGCTAATTGAACTGAACTTCAATCATCCCAATCTTTTCTTAGGAAATAACTAGGATTCGAAGGTCAAACTAATTAGTCCCTTGACTTTTCTTTGCTTTAGAAAAGGTTGACTAAGTGGAATTAAGATTCAACTTTCATTATTATTGATAAAGAAAATTAAGTCTGGATTTCCAATTTCTCATACCTTGCCAAAAGTTTGCTTACAGTATTTATTTATTTTAATTGCCATTTAAATTATTTGTCATATTTATTCCTTACTCTCAACCCCGATTTACAACCTCCATAGCCATAATAAGAACATACTTCCCTGCAGTTCCTTGAGAAGACGACCCGAGGTTTGAATACTTCGGTTAACAATTTAAAAAGGGGTTTGTTACCTGTGGCAACCAAAACGTTTGCACGAAAGGGAATTTTGTTGGTTTAGAGACTATATCTACAACGCGACTGTTTTTATGACATTCTTTACTGGCAAAAATCTCGATCGTCAAAGGCGCGTGCGATTGACGCTCATTCTAAGGAGTGAGTGCGTGTGGATTATTTCTAGGCTGGGCCAACTTGTAAGGCTTGTAAGCCTTAATTGCTTGTATGTGTAGCAGGCCTGCAAAAGATAAAGCAAAAAAGAGTAATACTTAATAAAGTAGAAAGCTTAATATTAATGGTGTTTATTTCGGTATAATTGATAAATTCATACGTATTGATATATTAAAAATGTAAACAAATAAAAATACAACACGTGAATTATATTATCTACGTTATTTTTTTAATATATATCATATCATTATTTTTATTAAAATATTCTTATAATTTAGTAAAAATAAAAATATCTTTTTATTTAATTTTACAAAAAGACTTAAGCATCCTTTTATTTCTCTTTGAAACAACTATCCTTTTAAATCTATCAAATGTCAAAATTTAACTAATTTTATTTTCAAATTTTAAATAATTTAAAAAACAAAACAAAAAATATGTAAAAAAAATAATCGAAGAAGACGTTGTTCTTCATTAGCACAAATAATAAATCAGACCGAATAAAATAGATAGGAGCAAACAAAAAATGATCACCATGAACAAAGAAGTGCCTTACTTAATCAGCTTCAAAAGATAGTTCTGGACAGAGATGCAACAAAAGAGAGGAAAGGGGAGAGTAGCAGCGATGGGCGAGGAGCGGCAATGAGCGAGCAGCGAGGGAGAGGAGCGGGCGACGACGAACAAGAAAAAAGTGGTTGTCCTCTTTGGTTTGCCGCCACTCCGCCTCTCGCAGTCGCAGCCGTCATGGTTGCGTCTCAAGGTTGGAAAAGGGAAGAAGATGAAGATGAAGATTGAAGAGCAGTTTTCTTTTTTTTTTTCTGATCTTGTTTCTGGACCGTTTTGTTTTAAATTATTTGAATTTTAAAATTCAAAAATTAAAATTTA
Organism: Arachis ipaensis; assembly: GCF_059453495.1. Lineage (NCBI taxonomy): Eukaryota > Viridiplantae > Streptophyta > Magnoliopsida > Fabales > Fabaceae > Arachis > Arachis ipaensis. Next base: position 128,891,046 of record NC_142444.1, read on the forward strand.
TTGAATTTTTATATTTGTTAGGTTTATAAAGGTAGTGTTTGTCTAAAAGAAAAATAAGGATGTTTAGGTCTTTTTATAGAAATAAGTAAAAGGTTTTTGTTTTTTTCAAATAAATTATAAAGATATTTTAGTAAAAGTAATGATATAATATATATTTTAAAAAATAAATTAATGCTGACCTAGATAATATAATCTAAGTGTTCTATTTTTATTTGTCCACATTTTTATCGTACTGGTATGTATAAATTTACCATAGTACCGAAATAAATATCAATATTAATAGTTATAATTTCAGACCGAATAGAGTATAATTTTATATATAGATTTTCATCACCTGTGGTGTGTCATCGTTACATTATTTTTGGAAGCACTTGACGGTAAGACAGAATTGTTGTTATTGTTAGAGGTCAGTATAAAAATCCATTAAAAGGAGGTCAATATAATAGTAATTTGTCAAACAATCGTGTATGGATGAGTTAAAAGGTTGAAGATGATAAAAAAAGGATAATTTGAAAATTTTAGAGGATTTTTAAAATAGTTAACTTTAAATTTAATGATTGGATATTTTTGTCGAATATAACTCACTTTTATGGTCATTTCGTTAGTTTAATTTTTTTCATAATTAATTTTGTCAATATCTAAATCTTTGATAGTTAAAAATGGTTATTTAATTCATTTTCAATGGCTCTATATATAGTCGACCAATACAATCTAAAATCATACCAAATTATATCAATTTTAGATGTGTTGTCTAAATTTTTAGATATATCGGATGTTGTGGCTTCAAGATGACTTTACACATTGCATAAGAGAGGTGCTCAATTTGCCAAATGAGCCAAGTTTTTCCAGATATTAGATGCAGTACACTCGACATATATGTATTATTATTTTATTTATACATAAAAAAGCATATATATTATCAACAACCCCACTAATAAATTTTTCCATTAAATACTTGATATTAGGAATGCACATGGATCGGATCATATCCATAAATATGTGGTATTTATCTGCATTCGATCTGAAATTTGCAGATATGATCCGATCTGCAAAATCATCGGATCAGATAAGATTCAATCCGCACTCTGATAGGATCGGATAGCGGATATTGCATGTATATTCAAGGATCCGATCTACAAATCTGTGGATCCGTACACTTAATAAATAAATATATAATTCATTAATATCTATCTTCTATTAATATATAATAACTAGTGCATGCCTATTTACTTGACAAGTGTACATGTCCGTTACATGGCACGTGTATAGCACTACAAGAAAAACGTTGAATACCGTCAGAATAACAAAAATAATCTGACGATATAACCCTCGTCGGTAATATTTTTATCGGCGGATTCTGCAACGAATTCTTTGCCTAAAAACTATTTGATTAACGACAAAAAATTTTCACCGATAATTTTGGTGCTACACTTTTTACTTTTTTGCCTAATTATCGTAGGATTTTTCTTTCGGTAAATCTGATGGTAAATTCAATTTTTTTAAAATTTTTTTTAACAAAATTAGTGATCAAATTTTTTTTTGTTAAATTTATTTTTTGCAAAATTAGTTGTCAAATTCTAAATAATAAAAACCAGATATGTTAAATTAAATATCAAGTATAATCTAAAATGAAAAGTCAAATAAATAAAATACAATCAAACAGTCTAGAACAAAACCCTAATCATTAAAGATCCTGATAGTTGTCGTCGTCATCTCCCTAGTCTTGCTGAGGCGGCAGACTAGGCGATGATGTCGATATCCCTCCAATAGTGCTGCTGTCAGCAACAATGTCGCTGCCACTAGCACACATCAAATCTTGGTACACCGCCATCTATTGCTCCATCTGTTAAAGTTGCTCCAGCTCCTGCCTCCACTCCAACCTAGGGGAATCTGTGTCTGACACGCATGTGAAGATCTTATAATACCTCTCCTCAGACTATTGCAGCTGCTAAGCCTATTAGCGAAGGTTCTGGGTGGGCTTCAGCACCTGCTCCCTCAAATCGACGCCATCTTTGGGATCGATGGGCCAGCTGGTGACAGAGGCGGATGAAGTTCTCAATGTGGAGGTGCGAAGGTCATTGGCAAAGAATGATCCCAACCCGTAAAAGCAATTCTTGTATGGCTCAGATGTTGTTTCAATGTGAGTATATTTAAAGGTCTCTGCCATCATCGCATCACGATCCAACGACTTAGACTACACATGTTGAAACATGTTAAATCAAGTAATAATGGACATTATATTTTAAAAATGAAACAAACTTATTAACAAAATAAAATAACTTACATACCATCCTGGCCTTTGTCTTCGTGAAAGTCGCTGACCCACTAGTATACTTCAACGACCTGGCCAATGTCCTGTTAGCTCTGTTTGTGAGACGGTGATGCATGAACCCCTAATCAGTCTCCGAATGGACATACAATTTCTTCTTAATGTCCAGACAGAGCCATATATGAGGTGATCATGCCTCTCACATACGTCCTCCATCATCTGCTGAAGTCGCCTAGCCATCCGATCGTCAAAGATCTTCTTGAACATGGCATCGTGAGTCTTGTCCCATATAAATTTCTCCTATTCAAAGAAGAATTTAGCACTAGTTAATCAAAGTATATTGTATTAAAAAAATAGAAGATATAAACTAGATAAGATCAGAAAGTTGGGCTGGAATCGTGCGGCCATTGTGCGTCTAGCACAAAATGGCCCACGCGATCGCCTGCCCCACGCGATCGCGTGAGCGAAGCGATCGCGTCGCATGGATTACACAAATCCCAAAAAAGAGACAGAGAGTTGCGCTGGAATGACGCTGGATTCGTGCGTTTAGCACAATTTCCAGCAACGCGATCGCATGCCCCATGCGATCGCGTCATCCATTCTCTTACCCCCTCCATGCGATCGCGCGCCCCACGCGATCGCGTCACCCCCATTTTCACCCCAACCACGTGACCGCGTTCCCCACGTGGCCGCATGGATTCAAATTTATAATCCCCCCAGCCACGCGAACCCTACATTCGCGCAGCCCCCCCTTGAAACCCTCTCTTCCCTCTCTTCTTCTCCGATCACAACAAACACCCAACCACCATCTCCGACCACCACCGTCCCCAGTCAACCACCCAGACCCCACCGCCGCACCACCCCCTCCCCCATTCTTCTCTTCTTTCTTCTTTCTTCTCTTTCCCCCCCTCTCCGCCACTGCCCACCACCCACCGCCGCCGTCCGTACCCGCCGCGCCCCACCAGCACCACCAACCCCTTCCCCCCTCCCTTCCCCTCTTACCCCATTAACCACCCCCTCTTCTCCTCTCCCTGCCTCTGAACCGCAACCCCACCGCAGCACCACCACCAGCCGCCGTGCCGAATGCCACTTCCACCACCCCCCAGCCACCTCTCTACCCCATCCCCCTTCTTACGCCTACCAGGTTCCGCAACACGCAATTCCTTTTATCCGTTCGTAGTTTATTCTTATTATTCCGTTTATGTTCATGTTAGGATAGTTAGATATGCATGTTGTAGTGGATTTTAGGTTGTTAGGTAGCCTAGGATGTGGTTAGTGGATTTAGGTCTGTTTACTTGCACTGTTCATGTTTCTCTTTTATCAAATTTGCAAATCTGCTATTGCTGTGATCTTGTTCATATGCTGTATTTCTTGTATATTGCTGCTCTTTACCCTAAATTTTTAGGTTTATGTTCATTATATGTAACTGCAGCTTGATTTTTTTTAATTCATATGAACTATTTGATTGCTGTTTATTCTCCGGAAAAATCCAATTTTAGCCGGTATGATGCCCAAATTTTTATAAATCTTTTAGACTTTCATTCATGTTTTGATTTTGGAATCTTGAACTCTGTTTTCCTCTGCTTTAATCAAACCATTCATGAATGCCAGGGCATGCATTCTTATCCTCTTTGATTTCCTGGTTCCTAAATTGCAATTTTGATGTTTGCTTCCTATTTTTGCTTTTTTTATCTCTATTTGAATAATCATCAAACTGTTTTACTTGTTTGAATATGAGTTACCTATAGCTTCTACCTATGATTACTTGTTACTTGGACTATTTTTATTTTGCCTCTTACTTTAACCCATTTTTCACTAACTCACTAATTTTAACACTAACCAACCTAACCTTTTCAAAACTTCTTTTTTTTTTTGTTTTTCTTTCACTTTCTTTTAACATTCTAACCGAGGCATGGTGTTAATTTTTCTATTTAACTTGCATTCAATTACATTTTGGATTGTGATTTCTTCTTTTCAGACTTTTCACTCCTATACAATCCTAAATGCACATTTTACTTTACTCATATTCATTATCCTATTGCTCCTTTGCCACTTTGTGTTTTCTTTGATTATTTGCCTATTTGCTTTCCTATTTTTATTATATCCTGATTTTCTATTTTTCAGGATGTTAGATTCCCAGAGAAAGGGAAAAGGCAAGGCCACTTCTGGCAAAAGGAAAAGAGGAGAAGCCTCCGTGTCTAGCATCGACCTCATGCATGATGCCTCCTCGCGGGAGAAAGCCTTTACCCCGCAGGAGAAGGTCGACCAGCTACTTCCCGCCAATGATTCAGTAAAGTTTGCAAACCGATACTGTGAGCTGAAGTATCCAGTGTTTGCAAACTCCAGGAACCTATACCTGGAGCAGACTTTGAAGATCCCAGAAGAACTCCAGCAATACACCTCTGATCAGATCAAACAAAGAGGCTTGTTCTTTCTGGAGAGACCTCTGACTGAGGTTAATGCATCTTGGGTTAGGGAATTCTACTGCAACTACTTCAAAACTTCCCTAGATGCAGTGAACCTCAGAGGGAAGCAGATTCTGGTTACTGAGGAGGCAATAGAAGAGGTTCTGAAACTTCTGCCTAAGACTGATCAGACAGATGGCTATCAGAAAGCTGAGGAGGATATGCGCTTTATGCGTTTTGACTGGGATGCAGTCAAGGCCCGGATTGCCCTTGACCCGTCAGTTCCTTGGATCACGGGTCAAAACACCACCATGCCGAAAGGGATCAAGCAGATTTACTTGAACGATGAGGCTCGGCTATGGCATCAGATATTCAGCAACTACATTATGCCGAGTACTCACGAGACTGAGATACCAGCCGCTATGATCACCCTCCTATGGTGTATGATGGAGGGTAAGGACCTGTACCTGCCACGCTTTATCCGACACTATATGGCCAGGGTCCACGTCCGAGGCACTCTTCCCTTTCCCTATCTGGTTACACAGCTGGGCCGTCGAGCTGACGTGCCATGGGAGGATGCTGATGAAAGGCCACCTGCTGCAGAGTGCAAGAAGCTAATCCGGCACAGCAGGAACTTTCTGGCCTTGGGCTACAGACCTCTATTCCTGACTGCCACTGCTGATGATACAGCTACACCATCTGCCGGTCCCTCTTCCTCCACTGCTGCACCACCTACCCCTGCCACCACCACTGCACCTCCACCTACCACAGAGCCTGTCTATCATCTGGTGCACCGCTTGTTTCGACGCCTTGACCAGATGGAGCGTCACAACAAGCGACGCTATGAGCACCTGAAGCTGATGATACGATCCGGCGACATCCTCTCCGAACCTGACACAGCATCCGAGGCATATGAGGAGGAGGCGGATGCGCCCGAGGTAGAGACCCATCCCCAGGGAGAGGCAGAGCAGGCAGACACCCAGCAGGCAGCACCCCAGCAGATCCAGGCTGCAGATCCTGAGATCCCATTCAGACATCCCCTCCTCTACAGCAGCCAGACCCCTAGCCAGCCACCACAGAGACACCAGCTACCATCCCTTCCAGTGATGACACCCCTTCACACCCTGCTTGAGTGAGCATCAGGGATGATGCTTCATTTTAAGTGTGGGGAGGTCGCCATCTCTGGCGTATTATCTTGGTGAACCACTACAGACTCTTTTTTCTTTTATTTTGGATATTTTTCTGTACTTTTCTCTATTTTTATTTTTATTTTCTGAGTACTTATACATTGCTACTTTTATGTATTTTTACTCTATTTCTGCATTTTGCACTTTAGTTCATATCTTAGTTATTTAGTTTAGTTTGCAATTCTAACTTATTAGTGGATTAATTAGTATAGTTTACCCTTTTTATCATAAGATAGCTTAGTTTAAATTGAAAATATAAAAAGGAAGTAAGCTAGGAACTTGAACATAACAGATTTAAATCTATAAACCTTGTATGTATAGCATTACATCATGTAGTTAAGTTAACAACACTTCATCAAGGAGAAACACTAGAACTTTAAAGCCATTCAATATAAGTTTTACATTGAGAATAATGAGAATTTTTAACTAAACCTGCATGACATACATAAGTGATAAATGATTTTTGAGCTAGAGAACACATAGCCTGTGAGTTTTGAGCTTAATTGTATGGTTACATTTAAACCATAATTTTTATTCCTGTGTGTTCCGCCCTTCTTTTATATTCTGATGTTCTTTACTTTATTTTAATCTATATGTCCAATTATAGACTATAGAATATAGAATATAGATACATACCAAAAGAGTGATTGAGGCCATTATTTGATTTTAGCTCACTTATCCCAAAAATAACCTACCTTTCACATCACCCTTGTTAGCCCCCTTGAGCCTTTAAATCCCCTTTTATTCTATTAGCCACACTACTAGCCTTAAGCAGAAAAACAAAATAAAATCCCAAGTTGAATCCTTGGTTAGCTTAAGATAGAAAATTATGAATAGTTTAAATGTGAAAAACCTATTGGGAACATGGATGATAAAAACAAAAGGTAGAAGAGTTGAAAAGAATAAAATAACTCAAACTAAGAAATTTTTGGGAAGCATGCTCATGAGAAATCAAAGTGATTAAATTACCATGTGCATTAAAAAAAACATAAAAATTTCAGTATTTAATAAAGGGGATACAAAAGAATTCTCCAAATGCAAAAATGAAAGCAATGCACATGGAATAAGAACAAAAGTTGAAACATGAGCATGTAACATCCAAAAGTGGGAAAAATATGGGAAAATAGGTAAAGAAGTTTTGTTTTACTAAATATGTATGTTAGGTGAGATCTTAGTCTAATTAAGGATTCACTTATTAGCTCACTTAGCCTTATACATATATCCTTACCTTTACCTTGGCCCCATTACAACCTTAATTAAAGACCTCATGATTTTTGGTATGACTGTTTTCTATAATTGTTGATTGGTTAGATGAAGAACAAAGTTATAGAAAGGAAGAATAAAAAGAGGAATAGAGTGATTAACCCAATAAACACTGAGTGACTAGAGAATAAACACAAATCCAGTGAGGGTTCAATAGCTCATTAACATTTATCTCTGTTTGAATTATCTAATTGTCTTGCAAGTTCATAAAATGCTTTTTCTCCCATCTCAATTGTAAAAGTGCTTATTGATTATCTAAGGCTTGGCCATATATACATATATGACTCCTTGAGAATGTGAATTAATTTAACTACCTGTAAGCTTTATATATGAGTGAATAAATTAGAATTGCATGTTGCATTTAGGTAGTTGCATTTAGATTAGATTGCATTGCATGACATTCCATCACTTTAACCTTACTTATTACCTTGGATTTAGCATGAGGACATGCTATTGTTTAAGTGTGGGGAGGTTGATAAACCCATATTTTATGATATATTTTGTGCTTAATTTGAGTGATTTATTCAATCCTTCACCTACTTATTCATATTAATTGCATGGTTTTACTTTCCCTTCCTTATTATGTGATGTATGTGAAAAACATGTTTCCTATACTTTAAAATTAATTATTTTAATTACCTTTATTTCCATTCGATGTCGTGATTAGTGTGTTGAGTAGTTTTAGATCTTCTAAGGCAGAATGACTTAAAAGATGAAAAAGGAAACATATAAAAATGGAAGGAAAGTGTAGAACGGAGTTTTGCAGAACTGGCACCCACGCGATCGCATGGATGACGCGATCGCGTGCCAAGCCCGAATCAACAGCGACGCGGCCGCATGACTAACGCGACCGCGCACCTTAAGCAGAACGAATATGACGCGGTCGCATGACTGACGCGATCGCGTGGCAAGAAAAAGCTCCGAACGACGCGACCGCGTGACCCACGCGGACGCGTGACAGAGGCCACGCACCAGAAATTATAGAAAATGCTTCCAGCAATTTCTGAAGCCCTTTTTGGCCCAAATCCAAGTGCAGAAGGCATAGACCAGAGGTTATGAAGTGAGGGAATGCATCCATTCAGAGAGCTGACCACTTTAGTTTAGTTTTCATGATTTAAATTTAGTTTTGAGAGAGGTTCTCTCCTCTCTCTCTTAGGATTAGGATTTAGGACTTCTCTTAGTTTTAAGAGTGACTCTCAATCCCAGGTTTAATGCTCCTTTACTTTAAGCTCCCCTTTTACTTTTATTCATGCCATTATTTTAGTGGATTGACTACTTTTACTATTTAATTTATGAATTCTTCCATGTTACAGATCACTATTTTGAATTAATGTTATTTGAGGTATTTCAGTTTATGATTGCTTTAGTTTATTTATTAGTTGCAATTATTCCCATCTGAGGATAGTTTTATTCCAGTAATTTTACTCTTTTCCCTTTTGGTCTTGGTTAAGAAATCAGTAACTCAGGAGTTATCTTAGCTCAATATAATTGATAACTGTTATCTTTGCTAATTGAACTGAACTTCAATAATCCTAATCTTTTCTTAGGAAATAACTAGGATTCGAAGGTCAAACTAATTAGTCCCTTGACTTTTCTTTGCTTTAGAAAAGGTTGACTAAGTGGAATTAAGATTCAACTTTCATTATTATTGATAAAGAAAATTAAGTCTGGATTTTCAATTTCTCATACCTTGCCAAAAGTTTGCTTACAGTATTTATTTATTTTAATTGCCATTTAAATTATTTGTCATATTTATTCCTTACTCTCAACCCCGATTTACAACCTCCATAGCCAATAATAAGAACATACTTCCCTGCAGTTCCTTGAGAAGACGACCCGAGGTTTGAATACTTCGGTTAACAATTTAAAAAGGGGTTTGTTACTTGTGACAACCAAAAACGTTTGCACGAAAGGAGTTTTTGTTGGTTTAGAGACTATATCTACAACGCGACTATTTTTATGACATTCTTTACTGGCAAAAATCTCGATCGTCAGAGGCGCGTGCGATTGACGCTCCATTCTAAGGAGTGAGTGCGCGTGGATTATTTCTGAGCTGGGCCAACTTGTAAGGCTTGTAAGCCTTAATTGCTTGTATGTGTAGCAGGCCCGCAAAAGATAAAGCAAAAAAGAGTAATACTTAATAAAGTAGAGAGCTTAATATTAATGGTGTTTATTTCGGTATAATTGATAAATTCATACGTATTGATATATTAAAAATGTAAACAAATAAAAATACAACACGTGAATTATATTATCTACGTTATTTTTTTTAATATATATATCATATCATTATTTTTATTAAAACATTCTTATAATTTAGTAAAAATAAAAATATCTTTTTATTTAATTTTACAAAAAGACTTAAGCATCCTTTTATTTCTCTTTGAAACAACTATCCTTTTAAATTTATCAAATATCAAAATTTAACTAAATTTATTTTCAAATTTTACATAATTTAAAAAACAAAACAAAAAAATATGTAAAAAAAATAATCGAAGACGTTGTTCTTCATTAGCACAAATAATAAATCAGACCGAATAAAATAGATAGGAGCAAACAAAAAATGATCACCATGAACAAAGAAGAGCCTTACTTAAACAGCTTTAAAAGATAGTTCTGGACAGAGATGCGACAAAAGAGAGGAAAGGGGAGAGTAGCAGCGATGGGCGAGAAGCGGCAATGAGCGAGCAGCGAGGGAGAGGAGCGGGCGATGACGAACAAGAAAAAAGTGGTTGTCCTCTTTGGTTTGCCGCCACTCCGCCTCTCGCAGTCGCAGCCGTCATGGTTGCGTCTCAAGGTTGGAAAAGGGAAGAAGATGAAGATGAAGATTGAAGAGTAGTTTTCTTTTTTTTCCTGATCTTGTTTCTGGACCGTTTTGTTTTAAATTATTTGAATTTTAAAATTCAAAAATTAAAATTTATTGAATTTTTATATTTGTTAGGTTTATAAAGGTAGTGTTTGTCTAAAAGAAAAATAAGGATGTTTAAGTCTTTTTATAGAAATAAGTAAAAGGTTTTTGTTTTTTTCAAATAAATTATAATGATATTTTAGTAAAAATAATGATATAATATATACTTTAAAAAATAAATTAATGCTGACCTAGATAATATAATCTAAGTATTCTATTTTTATTTGTCCACATTTTTATCGTACTGGTACGTATAAATTTACCGTAGTACCGAAATAAATATCAATATTAATAGTTATAATTTCAGACCGAATAGAGTATAATTTTATATATAGATTTTCATCACCTGTGGTGTGTCATCGTCACATTATTTTTGGAAGCACTTGACGGTAAGACAGAATTGTTGTTATTGTTAGAGGTCAGTATAAAACTCCATTAAAAGGAGGTCAATATAACAAAAATTTGTCAAACAATCGTGTATGGATGAGTTAAAAGGTTGAAGATGATAAAAAAAAAGGATAATTTGAAAATTTTAGAGATTTTTAAAATATTTAACTTTAAATTTAATAATTGGGTATTTTTGTCGAATAGAACTCACTTTTATGGTCATTTCGTTAGTTTAATTTTTTTCGTAATTAATTTTGTCAATATCTAAATCTTTGATAGTTAAAAATGGTTTTTTAATCCATTTTCAATGGCTCTATATATAGTCGACCAATACAATCTAAAATCATACCAAATTATATCAATTTTAGATGTGTTGTCTAAATTTTTAGATATATCGGATGTTGTGGCTTCAAGATGACTTTACACATTGCATAAGAGAGGTGCTCAATTTGCCAAATGAGCCAAGTTTTTCCAGATATTAGATGCAGTACACTCGACATAAATGTATTATTATTTTATTTATACATAAAAAAGCATATATGTTATCAACAACCCCACTAATAAATTTTTCCATTAAATACTTGATATTAGGAATGCACATGGATCGGATCATATCCATAAATATATGGTATTTATCTGCATTCGATCTGAAATTTGCAGATATAATCCGATATGCAAAATCATCGGATCGGATAAGATTCAATCCGCACTCTGATAGGATCGGATAGCGGATATTGCATGTATATTCAAGGATCGATCTACAAATCTGTGGATCCGTACACTTAATAAATAAATAAATATATAATTCATTAATATCTATCTTCTATTAATATATAATAACTAGTGCATGCCTATTTACTTGACAAGTGTACATGTCCGTTACATAGCACGTGTATAGCACTACAAGAAAAACGTTGAATACCGTCAGAATAACAAAAATAATCTGACGATATAACCCTCGTCGGTAATATTTTTATCGGCGGATTCTGCGACGAATTCTTTGCCTAAAAACTATTTGATTAACGACAAAAAATTTTCACCGATAATTTTGGTGCTACACTATTTACTTTTTTGCCTAATTATCATAGGATTTTTCTTTCGGTAAATCTGATGGTAAATTCAATTTTTTTTAAAAAATTTTTAACAAAATTAGTGATCAAATTTTTTTTGTTAAATTTATTTTTTACAAAATTAGTTGTCAAATTCTAAATAATAAAAACCAGATATGTTAAATTAAATATCAAGTATAATCTAAAATGAAAAGTCAAATAAATAAAATACAATCAAACAGTCTAGAACAAAACCCTAATCATTAAAGATCCTGATAGTTGTCGTCGTCATCCCCCTGGTCTTGCTGAGGCAGCAGACTAGGCGATGATGTCGATATCCCTCCAATAGTGCTGCTGTCACCAACAATGTCGCTCCCACTAGCACACATCAAATCTTGGTACACCGCCATCTGTTGCTCCATCTGTTAAAGTTGCTCCAGCTCCTGCCTCCACTCCAACCTAAGGGAATCTGTGTCTGACACGCATGTGAAGATCTTATAATACCTCTCCTCAGACTATTGGAGCTGCTAAGCCTATTGGTGAAGGTTCTGGGTGGGCTTCAGCACCTGCTCCCTCAAATCGACGCCATCTTTGGGATCGATGGGCCAGCTGGTGACAGAGGCAGATGAAGTTCTCAATGTGGAGGTGCGAAGGTCATTGACAAAGAATGATCCCAACCTATAAAAGCAATTCTTGTATGGCTCAGATGTGGTTTCAATGTGAGTATATTTAAAGGTCTCTGCCATCGTCGCATCACGATCCAACGACTTAGACTACACATGTTGAAACATGTTAAATCAAGTAATAATGACATTATATTTTAAAAATAAAACAAACTAATTAACAAAATAAAATAACTTACATACCATCCTAGCCTTTGTCTTCGTGAAAGTCGCTAACCCACTGGTATACTTCAACGACCTGGCCAATGTCCTGTTAGCTCTGTTTGTGAGACGGTGATGCATGAACCCCTAATCAGTCTCCCAATGGACATACAATTTCTTCTTAATGTCCAGACAGAGCCATATATGAGGTGATCATGCCTCTCACATACGTCCTCCATCATCTACTGAAGCCGCCTAGCCATCCGATCGTCAAAGATCTTCTTGAACATGGTATCGTGAGTCTTGTCCCATATAAATTTCTCCTATTCAAAGAAGAATTTAGCACTAGTTAATCAAAGTATATTGTATTAAAAAAATAGAAGATATAAACTAGATAAGATCAGAATATGTTGAGTTCTCACTGCCCACTTCTAAAACTGCCATCGCTCTCTGGCCAAGATTAAACATGCTTTAAAAGTTAGAGGACAACGATAGTAACCCAGAGACTAGAGGGGACTAATGACACAAATAGGAGAAGCGATGACAGTGACGAACACAAGGAAGATCGATAACGATGAGACCCGAAAGGATTAGGGATTTGATTTTTTGGTATCGAGAACATAGTGGAGAGAAAAAATTATGTGAAAGAGTAGTAATTTTAATTTTTTGCTTTATGTAATCTAGATTTTAAAGCAGGTTTAGTGTTGGCCATTAAATTCAATCCAACAATAATAATTACATTCTTACATTCTCATATAAAAAATCTATTCTCACTAGATATATCCCCTATATATATTATAAAAAATGTGCTAGTGGTCAATGTCGAATTAAGAACCTTATATTCATATAAAAATCCTTTAATTACTAAGCCAAGATCTTCAATTAGAAATTCAACACTTTTGTTTATATAAAAGGCAAATCTATTTAGTGATATATAAATACTAAATTACAACCCCAATACTTTTCAAGCATCATGATTTGGCCAAGAGAACTTAATTTTTATATTGTCTTCTGGCTTTTGTTTTGGTGATTCTTGGTATTTAAAGTGTTTAAGGACCGATTTAAATAAGAGGTAAAATCTAGGATTAGTTATAATACCTTTACGCTTGATTTTGTGTTCATATGAACCATTTTATGATTATTTTGTGCATAAAAATTGATTTTGGAAATTGTATGATGCACTGGATTGAAATATGAATTTTTGATGCTTATGTTTCTTGTACTTAAGGGCCGAAAATTTATAGTATTTGGGATTTAAGTTTCAAGTCTTAAAAGTGATGCGTCCGCATCTTTACTAGTTTTTATTATGTTTTTCATATGTTTTTCTTATGTTTTCTTAAGTTTAAATGCATAATCTTCTCTCAAATCTTATTAATTTCAAATATTCTTTGCTACTAAACATTTTTAAAGTGTTTTTAAGGAAATACAGGATTTAAAAATGAGAAAATCAAGTGGCAAAGCAAGGAGGATCAAGGAGCATCATAACAGAGCTTCTCAAAATAAATAGAAGGTGGTGCGTACCCATGACCCATGCATACGCACGAGTCTTAAAAAGTGTCTGGTTGTGCGTACCCACAAGCCCCCAAAGCAGAATGGGCATACCACGCTGAGCATATACGTGCCACACCTTATCATATGCTAATTCCAAGGTGTGCCACGAGCTGGGAGTGCATGCGACGCTGGAACAGTGTGTGTCATGCCCAAGAAGAAAAATTCACATTGTGCGTACGCACGAATTCAATTTTTTCCAGAGAGCATCCAGCTAGGAACAAGCATGCCACACCTTACAAAAGAACTCTAGCAAGGGCGTGCCACATTAATTACAAGCGTGCCACGCTTAGGAGAAGAAGTGTTCACTAGGACCAAGCCCGAGCCTGGCGTGCCGCGTTATAGGAAAGCGTGCCACACCTTGATCATCAGTAAGTGTGGCGTGCAATACTCCCTGCCTGGCATTGTACGCCAAAGCCTAATTACTCAGAAAAATGCCACACCCAAAGAAGCCCGTTACACGCCACTGAAGATTTATGTGCCATATTTTCAACAACCTTTTAAGAGATATTGCAGAGTGGAAAATTCCATCTAGAGTCCCGTTTTGGTCTCTAAGATTGTCGAGTTGTATTGATTTAGTTCCTGACTCCCTAATTGCTACAATTTAGTCTCCCATATTCAAAAAAGTTCACCAATATAGTTTCTTGTGTATTTTCCGTCTCCGAAACTCAACACTGTTAGTGACATGACTCAACCTTGCCACGCTAGACATATTAACAGCTAGTTGAGCTGGAGAAAAATTCCAATAGCACTAATTTAGTCCTTTTTATTTTTATCCTTTTATAACCTAAGACAGAGAACGTTATATCCAATATCCTTTTTGTTGTTACTCTTCTTCTTGTTCTTGTTGTTCTTCTTCTTTGTTGTGCAAAGTTGCAGGTTTGGGATCATGATTTTAGGTGGTAGCTAGTGTTATATTTGTTCAACCACCAGGGTTACAAGTCGAAGCACCAGAATGGTGTGGCTGTGGGTGTAGCCCTGTTCTCCATTAGTCAATGACGAAATCCGAACCTAATAAGCCATTCTTTGGATACCCAAACTACAATGTGAGAAATCATAACTCAATTATTTTAGCTTTGTTAATGAGTTTTGTGTGACCCCAAAAAATTTCTTGTTGAAAACCACTTGTAAGAGAAGAATCAAACCAAACCTAACAAAGAATTAGGTTAAAAAAATAGAATCACATTGAACCAAACTGACAACGATCATCCAACAACATGTATACATTGCCAAAAAAATCATGAAAAAAATCTTCGTCAACTAACCTCTGTCGACAAACACAGAACCCTTAAACCTTTTCTCAATCTCTACAGACGTCGATACACACTTCGTGAAAACTAAAAGGTGACCACAAACACTTTCTCCTCCAGGAACCTTCAATTCCTTTCACCCATGGAAGAGATATTTTTTTTTGTTTGAAGTTCAATGGAGAAGAAAACAAAGTGATTGAAAAAGAAGAGATGTAAGTTTTAGTATTGTTGAAACTCTCAAACGACATTCTTTAGTAGGGGTGTTCGCGGTGCGGTTTGGATCGGTTTTGAGTAAAAAACTCATCCGACCCGAACACTAATTTTACTTGCGATGCGGTTTGGATTGGATGCTTTTTAAAAAAAAAATCCGATCCGATCCAATTTCAAGCGGTTTGGATTGGATTGGATTTGCGGTTTTATAAATTAAAAAAATTAAATACATATAACAAGTCTCAACATCAAATTTTAAATAATCAACAATGACATAACAAGTCTCAACAATATTTAAAAAGCCAACAATAACATAACAATAGAAATAAAATCATAGGTTAGTTAAAATAAATAAATAAATAACATTTTGAACATAAAATATTTATTAAATAATAATAATATATGAATGATATAAAAATATATAAAAAATTGAACATGTTATAAGTATAATTGTAAATATAATAATAAAATAATAATATTATAGCACATTATGCGGTTTGGATTGGATTGGATCGGTTATGAAAATTTGATCCGAAATCCGATCCGATCTAGCGGTTTGCAAAAAATATAATCCAATCAAATTCGAATTAGTGCAGTTTTAATCGGTTTTCGGTTTGGATTGGATTGGATGAGCGGTTTAATTTGGATCGGTTTTGGATTTGAACACCCCTATTATTTAGTACCTTCTTTAGCACCAAAACTCATACGACGTTATTTTAATATGTCCAGTGTGGCAAGGGTTGAGCCACGTCACTAACGATGTTGAGCTCTGGTGATGAAAAATACATACGGGAAACGGGACTATAGTGGTGCACTTTTT
The DNA here is from genome assembly GCF_059453495.1 of Arachis ipaensis. Classification (NCBI taxonomy): domain Eukaryota; kingdom Viridiplantae; phylum Streptophyta; class Magnoliopsida; order Fabales; family Fabaceae; genus Arachis; species Arachis ipaensis. The sequence goes on from NC_142444.1 coordinate 128,907,166, forward strand.
TTAATATGGGAGACCAAATTATAGCAATTAGAAAGTCAGGGACTAAATCAGTGCAACTCACTAATTTCAGGAATCAAAGTTGATATAGCCACTCTTCTAAGCCCAATTCAGCAATCACACCTAGCAGTAGAGGACAAGGGTGAATATAGTGAACAGGCCCAAATGCTAGCAAGAGGGAAAGAAAAATCCCTTATTGGGCTAAGGATTATGTGATGGGGAAATGAATGAGGAATCACAAGAGGAATTGGAGAAGTTAGTTAAAACTTAGTGAAAATTTAAAAGAAAAAGATGGTGTGTGAAAGGGGGTATCATTGAGGCAGTTAAGAGTGGAGTCTGTCCCTGGACTCGGAGAAAGGGAGAGAGAGTGATTTTTGGTTATTGTAATTCCTCCAATTCAGTTTTATTCACACTTCCATTTTCTTCAATTGTTTTTAAATTGTTGATTATTGTGAATTTCAACTATGAACTAAATTTTTTTATGCTCTCATTGAGAGGTAATCTGCCATGGATTTAGGGGCTCCCATTTCCCGCTTGGAGGAGATGAGCTAGCAAAATCAATTTAAGATCACAACACTGCAATGTGGTCAAATCGAGACCATGACTCAACCTACCGGTACCCAGGAGCAGATCGGCTCTATCAAAACCTCTATGAAAAACATAGAGAAAATGTTGCATGACTCATTGAAGCAGAAACCGGTCATGTTCGAGCATGGAACCCCAGCAATGATTCCGAGTTTTTGGGTGACTCAGACTACTCACTGCCAAAGGGGATGAAAACCGAGCTACCCATGTTTGACAGTGAGGGGGTTGAAGAGTGGACATTCTGAGCTCGTGAGTATTTTGATCTTTACTCGGTTCCGGTGGCGTAGAGAGTACGCATGCTTTCATTTCACATGATGGGTGCAGCCTAGACTTGGTATTGCTGGTGCATCAACAACTTCATCAACTACACCTGGGAGAGTTTCCTGGAAGCTCTCTGTGTTCGTTTCAGCACAATATTTTCCACAATCCAAAGGCAACCTTGAAGGAACTCAAACTGGTTTCCACGGTTGCAATCTATGAACATCAGTTTGAAGATCTCTCTAATAAGGTGACCGAACTGAATGGAGAGTGGATTGTTTCGTTGTTTGTGGTGAGATTAACAAACGCACTGAAATGTGAGCTTATGCTAGCCAAACCGTAGTCGTATGTTGAAGCAGTAGCCCTTGTCAAGCTCCATGAGCAAAAGTATCAGGGTGGCACATTGAATCTAAGACCACATGAAGGCCGGTCAGTGGGGGAACACACCACCTCAATTCAGCGCCACGAGGGGCGCACCCTCTCGTACATCTAGCTTTTCTTTAAACGCTACAAAAGGGGCCTCGGTCGTGGAGAAACCGAACCACACCACTACCGCCGCGACTAGTCATCGACGTTTATCTACGGAAGAGATTAAACAACGGAGAAATGAAGGACTATGCTACTACTGCGATAAAAGGTATTCAGTGGGCCATACATGTAAGTCTACTTATCTATTATTGGTGGGAGGAGAGGAATTAGAGGAGTTGTCCAAAGGCGGGCCGAGGGAGGGAGGAGAGTCGAACTTAGAGTATCCCATATCGGCAGCAGGATCACATTAAGAAGAGGTAGTCGAGATCAGTTTCAATACCATGATAGGTGCTTACCACCGAGAGACGATCCAAGTAGCCGGAACATGCAAAGGGCAGCCTGTTATGGTGTTGGTAGATGGAGGTAGCACCCATAATTTCATGAAAGAATCCACTACCAAGAAACTAAACCTGCCACAACACCAGTGCACATGTGCATTCACTTACTCTCGATCCTAACTCTGGACTTCTTTTTTGCCTTAGGCAAACTTTTGCTATAATAGTTCCTTCCATTCTACTATCCAAATGACCCCTCATGAGGCATTACATAGGTTTTCAATGAATTTACCCCCTAGTTATATCCTTGGCTCATCGCCAGTATTGGAAGTGGACTTGTTCTTGGGACTCGTGAAATACTTAATGATAAGTTGTGTTTTTATCTACATAAAGCCAGGAAGTGAATGAAAAAATAGGCAGACAAACAGAGGAGAGATGAAAAATTTCAGAAAAGTGATTGGGTTTTGCTAAAGATGAAACCTTACCGGCAAATTTTCCTATTTCACAGGGAGCACCCGAAGTTGGGAAGAAGATTTGTTGAGCCTTACAAGGTCTAGCGGCACATAGGGAAGCTCGCATACCATTTGGAACTTCCAGCCAACAACACCATTCATCCGATCCCCCATGTGTCGATGCTGAAATGATTCCATGGCAAACCACGAAAAGAGACCCATGTTCTCGTGGCAGCCCCATCAGCGTTCCAGCCTATGCCTACAGTGATCATTGCGCAGCGTACTATGATGGAGGAAGAAAAATCCATTGAGCAAGTGCTAGTAGATTGGAAAGGCATGTCACGAGAAGAAACCACTTAGGTGAATCGAGATGAGTTGTAGAGGATGTTTGTTGACTTAGACCTTGAAAACAATGTCTTGGTTGGGAAGGAGATGATTGATGCAACCACTCTTCCAAGCCTAATTCAACAACCACACCTAGCATCAGAAGATAAGGGTGAACATAGTGAAACAGGCCTAAATACTGGTAAGAGGGAAAGGAAAATCCTTTATTGAGCTAAGGACTATGTGATGGAAAAATGAGTGAGGAAATCACAAGAGGAATTGGAGAAGTTACAACTTAGTGGGAATTTAAAAGCAAGAGAGGGTGTGAGAAATGGGGAATCATTGAGGCAGTTAGGAGTGGCTGTTAGGATTTCATCATTTTTATGAAATGAAACCAAATAATCAATCATTGTTTTTTATTTATTTATTTAGAAGGATGGGTTGGAGAGTCTCTAACGTTAGGCATTACACATCATAACATTCACACCTAATATTAAAGATTCTCATGGATTATTGATCATAGTCAATTTTTTTTAAAAGCTCACCCAAACACGTCCGATATTCAATATATATAACACTTTATCTGCAAAAAAAATGAGAAACCGAATACATTTTGTCTTTTTCTTAAAAATAGAAATGATTTAATTTTGTTTATCTTTATGTCAATCCAGTTAGTTAGAGTTCATTATATATAATTCTGTTATGTTAGTTGCGATTAGTTAAAGAGAATTTTTGTATAGGAAAGCTAGCCTTGAATCCCTGCAAATATCATTATAACGAGTAGTTAAATTAAAGTACATTGACTTGGGTTTATGTTACCTTCTGGATATTAAGTAATCAATTTGTGGATTTTGCTAGAGAGATTAGGTAGGTTGTATTTTTGGATCATAGTTATGTATTAATCAAAATTCTCGTGTAGAAAGAATGATTGTGTTTGGTCAAACTAAACCAGCACAAAGTACCAAGTAACTACGTGCCATCAAATTTGAATTTCGAAGAGTGTCAAATTTCAGTAATCACAATTTGTAAGCTACACAAGCAAGTTGTCCAGAATTGCATTATTGAAAAGGTATAACATACATTAACATATTAATTCTATGTACTACCATCCACTTCCAATTCTATTCTCTAATAATAAATTCCTATATTACGGTCAGATTCAAGGTTAATCATTTTCTTAACTACATTCTCCAAAGCACGTGGATAAATTTGATCTCGGTTGATCTGGATTGTTTGAATAAATTGCTGTTGAATTTGTGGTTGTAGATAGAAGATTGTCTTCGATCAATGGTATGAATATGATGGTATTAGAATTGTGCTTTGTTAAGCATATGGCACTACACTGCTAAGGGAAAAAAGGAAAAAAGAGTTCATTATGCATTTTCATTCGCTTCCTTGTCATCTAATATGACTGAATTTCAGGAGTGTGACAAGGTAAAACAAAGGCTTCAATATTATTGAATGGATGGAATATACTATATACAGGTATAATTATTATGTTATTTGCTAAAAATTCATTATCAAATTAATTATTTGTATAGAATATATATTTAAACATAAAATATACATTAAAAATAAATTAAAAATACATTTATTTATATACAAATATACAATAACTAATTTAGTAACTGATTTTTAATATATATATATATATATTATTTTTGGTTGGGGTAATATGCATGAAGAAATGTGTTTATAAATCTATTATGAAAACTTGATCCATTTAGCTCGATTTGATAGAAGTTTCATGAAAAGAATGCCATTTGTGCAAGACACAATACAATATGTTTGTTTAAAATGCCATTCGTGATGTGCCTATAATTCATATATATATATATATATATGTTCGGTAGGTCGGGTACCGGACAGTTCGGGTTGGTATCCTGGTTGAAGAGGGGGAGATCTCGCCTGGTCGTACGTCACCGGGTTGGGGTAGGCGACTGTTCTGAAACAGAACAAAAACGCCACTGTTCCCCTATTCCTGCGCTCATCCTCCACCGTGCGCCACCAGTAGCCGCCTCTGGGTCGACACTGTTCTGCCTCCATTCTCCCTCCTCTTGCCATTTTCTGTTTCTGCTTCTTCTGCAGGTTCTCAATTTATTTTCCTGTTTATATTTTCTTAGTTTAATTAGTTTGTTCAGTTTTTGTTAAATTAGTCAGTTTAGTTATGCATGCTTAGTGAATTATAGGTGGTTAGGAAGTTATATCTGATTTGTAGTGGATTTAGGTTGAACTTTTTGGTTGCTGCTGATGCCTGGAATGAACGGTTTCAAATTGTAGAGTGCTGTTTTATCCTTGTCAATGGCTGATTTCATGTCTTGTTTTGGTTGAGCAATGATGATGATGGCCTTATTATGCTAATTTTAGTAGACATTATTAGTAGTTTTATATTTGATTTTTTTTCTTTTTTTACAGGAAAACTATGTTGAAGGGGAAATCGAACTTCATTAAGGTCAAACTTTTAAGAGCAAATGTTACAGAGTAAAAGTCATGAACTTGTGGATCGGACATGATGATAAATCTATTTGCTACATAGCTAGTTCAACTCTTCTTTGTTATATTTTTTGCAACATTAGATGATATAGTTCGAGGTTGTCATGATAGTATATATATTGTGGTATTTTGAATGTGATTGTGGATCTGATGAGCGGATATTTTATACGCTTTTTGGGGTTAATTTCATATAGTTTTTAGGATATTCTAGTTAGTTTTTAGTTTATTTCCATTAGTTTTTAGGAAAAATTCATATTTCTGGACTTTACTATGAGTTGTGTGTTTTTCTATAATTTCAGGTATTTTTCTGGCTGACATTGAGGGAGCTGAGCAAAAATCTGATTCAGGTTGAAAAAGGACTGCTGATGCTGTTGGATTCTGACCTCCCTGCACTCAAAGTGGATTTTCTAGAGCTACAGAACTCAAAATGGCGCGCTTCCAATTGCGTTGGAAAGTAGACATCCAGGACTTTCCAGAAATATATAATAGTTCATACTTTGCTCAAGGATAGATGATGTAAACTGGCGTTCAACGCCAGTTCTCTGCCCAATTCTGGCGTCCAGCGCCAGAAAAGGATTAAAAGTTGGAGTTCAACGCCAGAAATGGATCCAAACCTGGTGTTGAACGCCCAAAACAGCCTTATGCACGTGAATTGTTTAAGTCTCAGCCCCAGCACACACCAAGTGGGCCCCAGAAGTGGATCTCTGCACCATCTGTCATAGTCTACTCACTTTTTGTAAACCTAGGCTACTAGTTTAGTATTTAAACAACTTTTAGAGACTTATTTTAGATCTGATGACATTTTAGATCTGAACTTTGTACTCTTTGACGGCATGAGTCTCTAAACTCCATTGTTGGGGGGTGAGGAGCTCTGCTGTGTCTCGATGAATTAATGCAAGTATTTCTGTTTTCCATTCAAGCATGCGTGTTCCTACCTAAGATATCCATTCGCGCCTAACTATGGAGAAGGTGATGATCAGTGACACTCATCACCTTCCTCAATCCATGAACGTGTGTCTGACAATCACCTCCGTTCTACATCAGATTGAATGAATATCTCTTAGATTCCTTAATCAGAATCTCCGTGGTATAAGCTAGATTGATGGCGGCATTCATGAGAATCCAGAAAGTCTAAACCTTGTCTGTGGTATTCCGAGTAGGATTCTGGGATTGGATGGCTGTGACAAACTTCAAACTCGCGAGTGCTGAGCGTAGTGACAGACGCAAAAGGATAGTAAATCCTATTCCGGTGCGACTGAGAACCTGCAGATGATTAGCCGTGCGGTGACAGCGCACCTGGACCCTTTTCACTGGAAGGATGGATGGTAGCCATTGACAATGGTGGTCCACCTACACACAGCTTGCCATAGGAGGACGTGCGTGCGTGAAGCAGAGATTCTGAAGACAAAGCATCTCCAAAACTTCAACATATTCTCCATTACTACATAACAAGTAACCTTAATCCATGCTCTCTTGTTTATTCGCAATTCAACTGATAAATATAATTGACTTCCTGACTAAGAATTGCAAGATAACCATAGATTGCTTCAAACCAACAATCTCCGTGGGATTCGACCCTTACTCACGTAAGGTATTACTTGGATGACCCAGTGCACTTGCTGGTTAGTGGTACGAGTGTGAAAAGTGTGATTCACAATTCGTGCACCAAGTTTTTGGCGCCGTTGCCGGGAATTGTTCGAGTTTGAACAACTGACGGTGAATCTTGTTGCTTAGATTAGGAAATTTTCGTCTTTTGAGTTAGAGTCTTTTGTTTTCTTTTCAAAAATTTTTCAAAGGTAATAATTTCTCTATTAAATTTTGTGCCAAACTCTAAGTTTGGTGTTTTCTTATTGATTCCCCTTAAGTTTTCGAAAATTTTAGTTTAGTTTTCTAAAAATTTTAAGTTTGGTGTTCTTGTGAATCTTCAAAGTGTTCTTGAGTTTTCCTTGTGTCTTGATCTTAAAATTTTTAAGTTTGGTGTTCCTTGGTGTTTTCCCTCAAAATTTTCAAAAACAAGGAGCATTAGATCTAAAAAAATTTTAAATCTTGTGCTATCTTATTGTTTTTCTCTCTCCTCTTTAAATTCAAAAATATCTTTTCTCTCTATTTTAAAGCAAATTTTCGAAACTTACCTTTAAAAATTCAGAATTTTTTTTAATTTAAAATCGTTTCCAAATCATATATTTTTCAAAACTTCCTTACCACTTTCTCTCCCCTCATTTTTTCGAAAATCTTCACCTATTTTAATTTATTTTATTTTGATTTATTTTATTTTCGAAATAAATAAATAAATAAATAAATAAAAATAAAAATAAAAATATTTTTTTTTACATCATCTCCCTTTCTCCATCATGGATCTAAGTGGAAATGAATAGTCCAGGAGGACTCTGGGGTCATATGCTAACCCCTCTACTGCTTCATATGGGAGTAGTATCTGCATACCCTCCATTGGAGTCAGTAGCTTTGAGTTGAATCCTCAGCTCATTATCATGGTGCAGCAAAATTGCCAGTATTCCGGTCTTCCACAGGAAGAACCTACAGAGTTTCTGGCACAGTTTTTACAAATTGCTGACACAGTACATGATAAGGAAATAGATCAGGATGTCTACAGACTATTACTGTTTTCATTTGCTGTGAAAGATCAAGCTAAGAGGTGGTTAAATAACTAACCTAAGGCCAGCATAAGGACATGGAAACAGCTGACAGAAAAATTCCTGAATCAATACTTTCCCCCAAAACGAATGACACAGCTAAGGCTGGACATCCAAGGCTTTAAACAAGGAGATAATGAATCTCTTTATGATGCCTGGGAGAGATACAGAGAGATGCTACGAAAATGCCCCTCTGAAATGTTTTCAGAGTGGGTTCAGTTAGACATCTTCTATTATGGGCTTGCAGAAGGAGCTCAGATGTCTCTAGATTACTCAGCTGGTGGATCTATCAACATGAGAAAAACAATTGAAGAAGCTCAAGAGCTCATTGATACAGTTGCCAGAAATCAGTATCTGTACATAAGCAGTAACTCTTCCATGAAAGAAGAGGCTGAAACAGTAACTGCTGAACTCAGTTCTGCAAAGTAAGCTGTTGAATTCAATCAGCAATTGGATTTTCTAACAAAGCAATTAGCTGAATTCAAGGATAAACTACAAGAGACAAGGATGGCTAATATAAATGTGGAAGAACGATTGAAGCAAACCAAGCAGCAGCTGTCAAGACAAATAACAGAAGAATACCAAGCAGTTCAATTAAGAAGTGAGAAAACATTAAATACCCCACCTCAAGGCAGCAAAGAGCTAAGGAATGAGCAAACCACCCAAAATTCATCTGAGGACAGTAAGAGCCCAGGGAAAAGCAATTTTGGCGTTAAAACGCCAGAAATTTGGTGGAAGGCTGGCGCTGAACGCCCAGACCATGCTCAGGACTGGCGTTCAACGCCAAAAACAAGGCAGGACTGGCGTTCAACGCCAGAAATAGGCAAGGATCTGGCGTTGAACGCCCAAAATGGGCAAGATCTGGCGCTGAACGCCCAAAATGGGCACAGTTCTGGCGTTCAGACGCCAGGAACAGACAAGGAGCTGGCGTCCAATTTCACTCCAGCTTCTAACCCTGGCACTCAATTGCCAGTGAGGGATCAGACACACACAAATACTGATAACAATCCCTCTAAAAAGGCTTCTTCAACCACTTCTGTAGGCAATAAACCTGCAGCAACTAAGGTTGAGGAATATAAAGCCAAGATACCTTATCCTCAAAAACTCCGGAAAGAGGAGCAGGATAAGTAATTTGCTCGCTTTGCAGATTACCTCAGGACTCTTGAAATAAAGATTCCATTTGCAGAAGCACTTGAGCAAATACCTTCTTATGCCAAGTTCATGAAGGAGATCTTGAGTCATAAAAAGGATTGGAGAGAAACAGAAAGAGTTCTCCTCACTGAAGAATGTAGTGCAGTCATTTTGAAGAGCTTTCCTGAAAAGCTTAAAGACCCTGGGAGTTTTCTGATACCATGCATATTAGAAGGTAATTGCACCAAGACAGCTTTATGCGATCTTGGGGCAAGCATCAACCTAATACCTGCATCCACTATCAGAAAGCTTGGTTTAACTGAAGAAGTTAAACCAACCCGGATATGTCTCCAACTTGCTGATGGCTCCACTAAATACCCATCAGGCATGATTGAAGACATGATTGTCAGGGTTGGGCCATTCGCCTTTCCCACTGACTTCGTTGTGCTGGAAATAGAGGAGCACAAGAGTGCTACTCTCATTCTAGGAAGACCCTTCCTAGCAATTGGACGATCCCTCATTGATGTCCAACAGGGGGAAATAACCCTGAGAGTCAATGATGATGAGTTTAAGTTGAACGCTGTCAAAGCCATGCAACATCCAGACACATCAACAGACTGCATGAAAGTTGATCTTATTGACTCCTTGGTAGAAAAGATCAACATGGCTGAGAGTCTCGAATCAGAGTTGGAAGACATCTTTAAAGATGTTCAGCCTGATTTGGAGGATTCAGAGGACATGAAAGAGCCTCTGAAATCTCTTCTGGAAGAAGAAAAACCTCCTAAACCCGAGCTCAAGCCATTACCACCATCCTTGAAATATGCATTTCTGGGAGAAGGTGACACTTTTTCAGTGATCATAAGCTCTGCCTTAAATTCACAGGAAGAGGAAGCACTTATTCAAGTGCTAAGGACACACAAGACAGCTCTTGGGTGGTCCATAGGTGACCTTAAGGGCATAAGCCCAGCTAGATGCATGCACAAAATCTTATTGGAGGATAATGCTAAACCAGTGGTTCAACCACAGAGACGGCTAAATCCAGCCATGAAGGAAGTGGTGCAGAAAGAGGTCACCAAATTACTAGAGGCTGGGATTATTTACCCTATTTCTGATAGCCCCTGGGTGAGCCCTGTCCAAGTCGTCCCAAAAAAGGGAGGCATGACAGTGATTCATAATGAAAAAAATGAACTAGTTCCTACAAGAACAGTCACAGGGTGGCGCATGTGTATTGACTACAGAAGGCTCAATACAGCCACCAGAAAGGATCATTTTCCTTTACCATTCATAGACCAGATGCTAGAATGACTAGCAGGTCATGATTATTACTATTTTTTGGACGACTACTCAGGCTATAACCAGATTGCAGTAGATCCTCAGGATCAAGAGAAAACAACATTCACGTGTCCATCTGGAGTGTTTGCTTATAGAAGGATGCCATTTGGGCTGTGTAATCCATAGAAAGGATTGGGCACGGAGCTTGGATGATGCTCTGTGGGCTTACAGAACAGCATTCAAGACCCCTATAGGGACCTCTCCATACCAACTTGTGTATGGTAAGGCATGTCACCTGCACGTTGGTGCACGAATTGTGAATCACACTTTTCACAATGCGTACCACTAACCAGCAAGTGCACTGGGTCGTCCAAGTAATACCTTACGTGAGTAAGGGTCGAATCCCACGGAGATTGTTGGTTTGAAGCAATCTATGGTTATCTTGTAAATCTTAGTCAGGAAGTCAATTATGTTTATCAGTTGAATTGCAAATAACCAAGAGAGCATAAATTAAGGGTTACTTGTTGTGCAGTAATGGAGAATATGTTGGAGTTTTGGAGATGCTTTGTCTTCTGAATCTCTGCTTTCCTCTGTCTTCTGATTCACGCATGCACGTCCTTCTATGGCAAGCTATGTGTTGGTGGATCACCGTTGTCAATGGCTACCTTCCATCCTTCCAGTGAAAACTACGCTCACGCGCTCTGTCACAGCACGGCTAATCACCGGTTGGTTCTCGATCCGGTTGGAATAGGATTTACTATCCTTTTGCGTCTGTCACTAACGCCCAGCCTTCAGGAGTTTGAAGCTCGTCACAGTCGTTCAATCCTTGAATCCTACTCGGAATACCACAGACAAGGTTTAGACTTTCCGGATTCTCATGAACGCCGCCATCAGTTCTAGCTTATACCACGGAGATTCTGATTAAGAGATCTCAGAGATACTCATTCAATCGGATATAGAACGGAGGTGGTTGTCAGGCACACGTTCATGGTTTGAGGAAGGTGATGAATGTCACAGATCATCACCTTCATCACAGTTATGCGCGAATGAACATCTTAGATAGGAACAAGCGTGTTTGAATGGAAAACAGAAATACTTGCATTAATTCATCGAGACACAACAGAGCTCCTCACCCCTAACAATGGGGTTTAGAGACTCATGCCGTCAGAGAATACAAGGATTTGATCTAAAATGTCATGAGATACAAAATAAGTCTCTAAAAGTTGTTTAAATACTAAACTAGTAGCCTAGGTTTACAACAAATGAGTAAACTATGATGGATGATGCAAAGGCCCACTTCTGGGGCCCACTTGGTGTGTGCTGGGGCTGAGAATTAAGCAATCCATGTGCAGAGGCCATTTGTGGAGTTGAACGCCAGTTTTTGTGCCAGTTTGGGCGTTCAACTCCAGCTTTTGATCCTTTTCTGGCGCTGGACGCCAGAATTAGGCAAAGAACTGGCGTTGAACGCCAGTTTACGTCGTCTATCCTTGTGTAAAGTATGGACTATTATATATTGCTGGAAAGCCCTGGATGTCTACTTTCCAATGCAATTAAAAACATGCCATTTCGAGTTCTGTAGCTCCAGAAAATCTACTTTGAGTGCAGGGAGGTCAGAATCCAACAGCATCAGCAATCCTTTTTCAGCCTGAATCAGATTTTTGCTCAGCTCCTTCAATTTCAGCCAGAAAATACCTGAAATTACAGAAAAACACACAACTCATAGTAAAGTCCAGAAATATGAATTTTTCCTAAAAACTAATGGAAATAAACTAAAAACTAACTAAAACATACTAAAAACTATATGAAATTAACCCCAAAAAGCGTATAAAATATCTGCTCATCACAACACCAAACTTAAATTGTTGCTTGTCCTCAAGCAACTAGACAAATAAAATAGAAGACTAATAGGTTGAGAAGCAATAATATCTCAGAGTTTTTGAGTGGAGCTCAGACTCTAATTAGATGAGCGGGACTAGTAGCTTTTTGCTTCTGAACAGTTTTGGCATCTCACTTTATCCATTGAAGCTCAGAGTGATTGGCATCTATAGGAACTTAGAATTCAGATAGTGTTATTGATTCTCCTATTTCAGTGTGATGATTCTTGAACATAGCTATTTTATGAGTCTTGGCCGTGGCCCTAAGCACTTTGTTTTCCAGTATTACCACCGGATACATAAATGCCACAGACACATAATTGGGTGAACCTTTTAGATTGTGACTCAGCTTTGCTAAAGTCCCCAATTAGAGGTGTCCAGAGTTCTTAAGCACACTCTTCTTTTTGCTTTGGACCTTGACTTTAACCGCTCAGTCTCAAGTTTTCACTTGACACCTTCACGCCACAAGCACATGGTTAGGGACAGCTTGGTTTAGCCGCTTAGACCAGGATTTTATTCCTTTAGGCCCTCCTATCCACTGATGCTCAAAGCCTTGGGATCCTTTTTATTTGCCCTTGCCTTTTGGTTTTAAGGGTTATTGGCTGTTTGCTCTTGCCTCTTGGTTTTAAGAGCTTTTGGCTTTTTCTGCTTGCTTTTTCTTTTTCTTTCTATTTTTTTATTTTTTATTTTTTTTAATTTTTTCTACAAGCTTTGTTCTTTGCTGCTTTTTCTTGCTTCAAGAATCATTTTTATGATTTTTCAGATTATCAATAACATGTCTCATGTTCATCATTCTTTCAAGAGCCAACATATTTAACAGTCTTAAACAACAAATTCAAAAGACATATGCACTGTTCAAGCATTCATTCAGAAGACAGAAAGCATTGCCACCACATGTTACTAATTAGAATTTTTCTTATTAAAAACTCGAAATTTTATTGCCTCTTATTTAAAAGATCTACTATTTTATTCATGTTTGCTGATGATGAGAAAAATAGACTATACTTTAATTGGGGATAAAATCAAACTAGACACTAATTACTACTAATGATCATGTAATGAAGACACAAACATAGATAAGCACTTAACATAGAGAAAACGAAAAACAGAGAAAGTAAGAACAAGGAACGAGTCCACCTTAGTGATGATGGCATTTCCTTCTTGAGGCACCAATGATGTTCTTGAGCTCTTTTATGTCTCTTCCTTGCCTTTGTGGCTTGATTCCTAGTGATTTTTGGTATTTCTATCCTCAGTTGCTTCCAATAATTATGTGGAGGGAAGTGCATCCCCTGAGGTATCTCTTGATTTATAGCCACATGTTCTACCACTGAGCTATAGATCCTTCACATAATTGTTTTACCACACCAAACTTAGAATGTTGCTCGCCCTCGAGCAAAAGAAGAGGGAATAGATGAAGAAGAAAATGTGGAAAGAAAAAAAAAACTAGGATTATGAGGAGGGAAGGTGGGGATCCTGTGGGGTCCACAGATCTTGAAATGATCCTGTGAGGTCCACAGGTCTTGAGGTGTCAAGGCATTTACATCCCTGCACCAATTTGGGCATGCAAAATTCCCTTGCACACAACTCTGGGCGTTCAGCGCCAGGTTGGTGCCCATTTTGGGCATTCAACGCCCATTTACTAGCCATTTCTGGCGTTGAACGCCAGAACCATGCTTGTTCTGGGCGTTCAGCGCCAGGATGTTGCCCATTTTGGGCGTTCAGCGCCAGAACCATGCTCTGTTCTGGCGTTGAACGCCAGACAGGTGCTTCCTCCAGGGTGTGATTTTTCTTCTGCTGTTTTTGATTCCGTTTTCAATTTTTAATATTTATTTTGTGACTCCACATGATCATGAACCTAATAAAACATGAAAAACCATGAAAATAAATAAAAATTGGGTTGCCTCCCAACAAGCGCTTCTTTAATGTCCTTAGCTGGACCTTGCTGAGCTTTTAATCTAGCTTCAGCCTTGAGCATTCTTGCTCAATGTTGCCTTCAAGATAATGCTTGATTCTCTGTCCATTGACAATGAACTTCTTATCAGAATCAATATCTTGAAGCTCCACATAACCATATGGTGATACACTTCTAATCACGTATGGTCCCCTCCACCGGGATTTCAGTTTCCCGGGGAATAGCCTGAGTCTAGAGTTAAACAACAGAACCTTCTGTCCTGGTTCAAAGATTCTAGATGACAGCTTTCTGTCATTCCACTTTTTTATTTTTCTTTATATAGCTTGGCATTTTCGAAAGCTGTGAATCTGAACTCCTCTAGCTCATTTAGCTGGAGCAATCTTTTTTCTCCTGCTAATTTGGCATCAAAGTTTAGGAATCTGGTTGCCCAGTAGGCCTTATGTTCCAGTTCCACGGGCAGGTGACATGCCTTACCATACACCAGTTGGTATGGAGAGGTCCCTATAGGGGTCTTGAATGCTGTTCTGTAAGCCCACAGAGCATCATCCAAGCTCCGTGCCCAATCCTTTCTACGGGTATTTACTGTCCGTTCCAGGATTCTCTTTAATTCTCTGTTAGAGACTTCAGCTTGCCCATTGGTTTGTGGATGATATGGAGTGGCCACCTTGTGGCGAATTCCATACCGAACCATGGCAGAGTAAAGCTGTTTATTGCAGAAGTGAGTGCCCCCATCACTGATTAGTACTCTAGGGACACCAAACCTGCTAAAGATATGTTTCTGGAGGAACTTCAGCACTGTTTTAGTATCATTGGTGGGTGTGGCAATAGCCTCAACCCATTTTGATACATAGTCAACTGCCACCAGAATATAAGTGTTTGAGTATGATGGTGGGAAAGGTCCCATGAAGTCAATTCCCCATACGTCAAACAACTCAATTTCCAAGATTCCTTGTTGAGGCATGGCGTAACCATGAGGCAGGTTACCAGCTCTTTGGCAACTGTCACAATTATGTACAAACTCTCGGGAATCTTTATAGAGTGTGGGCCAATAGAAGCCATATTGGAGGACCTTGGTGGCTGTTCGCTCACCTCCGAAATGGCCTCCATATTGAGATCCGTGGCAATGCCACAGGATCCTCTGTGCTTCTTCTCTAGGCACACACCTACGGATAATTCCGTCTGCACATCTCTTAAAGAGATAAGGTTCATCCCACAAGTAGTACTTTGCATCAGTAATTAATTTCTTCTTTTGTATCCTGTTGTACTCCTTGGGTATGAACCTTGCAGCTTTATAGTTTGCAATATCGGCAAACCATGGTGCTTCCTGAATGGCGAATAAATGCTCATCAGGAAACGTCTCAGAGATCTCAAGAGAAGGGAGGGACGTCCCTTCCACTGGCTCTATCCGGGACAGATGATCAGCCACTTGGTTCTCTGTCCCTTTTCTGTCTCTTATTTCTATATCAAACTCTTGCAGAAGCAATACCCATCTGATGAGCCTGGGTTTTGAATCCTGCTTTGTGAGTAGATATTTAAGAGCAGCATGGTCAGTATACACAATCACTTTTGATCCTACTAAGTATGATCTGAACTTATCAATGGCGTAAGCCACTGCAAGTAGTTCTTTTTCTGTGGTTGTGTAATTTTTCTGGGCATCATTTAGAACGCGACTGGTATAATAAATGACATGCAGAAGCTTGTCATGCCTCTGTCCCAATACTGCACCAATGGCATGATCACTGGCATCACACATTAGCTCAAATGGTAATGTCCAGTCTGGTGCAGAAATGACTGGTGCTGTGACCAGCTTAGCTTTCAGCGTTTCAAACGCCTGCAGGCACTTTGTGTCAAACACAAATGGCGTGTCAGCAGCTAGCAGATTGCTTAGAGGTTTTGTGATTTTTGAAAAATCCTTTATAAACCTCCTATAGAATCCTGCATGCCCCAGAAAGCTTCTGATTGCCTTAACATTGGCAGGTGGTGGTAATTTTTCAATTACCTCTATTTTTGCTTGATCCACCTCTATTCCCTTGTTTGAGATTTTATGCCCAAGAACAATTCCTTCAGTCACCATGAAGTGACACTTTTCCCAGTTTAAAACTAGGTTGGTCTCTTGGCATCTTTTCAGAACAAGTTTCAGGTGATCAAGACAGGAGCTGAATGAGTCTCCATATACTGAGAAGTCATCCATGAAGACTTCCAGAAATTTTTCCACCATGTCAGAGAAAATAGAGAGCATGCATCTCTGGAAGGTTGCAGGCGCATTACATAGCCCAAATGGCATCCTTCTATAAGCAAACACTCCAGATGGACATGTGAATGCTGTTTTCTCTTGATCCTGGGGATCTACTGCAATCTGGTTATAGCCTGAGTAGCCGTCCAAAAAGCAGTAATAATCATGACCTGCTAGTCTTTCTAGCATCTGGTCTATGAATGGTAAAGGAAAATGATCTTTTCTGGTGGCTGTATTGAGCCTTCTGTAGTCAATACAAATGCGCCACCCCGTAACTGTTCTTGTAGGAACCAGTTCATTTTTTTTCATTATGAATCACTGTCATGCCTCCCTTTTTTGGGACGACTTGAACAGGGCTCACCCAGGGGCTATCAGAAATAGGATAAATAATCCCAGCCTCTAGTAACTTGGTGACCTCTTTCTGCACCACTTCCTTCAAGGCTGGATTTAGCCGCCTCTGTGGTTGAACCACTGGTTTGGCATTATCCTCCAATAGGATTTTCTGCATGCATCTAGCTGGGCTTATGCCCTTAAGGTCACCTATGGACCACCCAAGAGCTGTCTTGTGTGTCCTTAGCACTTGAATAAGTGCTTCCTCTTCCTGTGAATTTAAAGCAGAGCTTATGATCACTGGAAAAGTGTCACCTTCTCCCAGAAATGCATATTTCAAGGATGGTGGTAGTGGCTTGAGCTCGGGTTTAGGGGGTTTTTCCTCTTTTAGAAGAAAGTTCAGAGGCTCTTTCATGTCCCCTGAATCCTCCAAATCAGGATGAACATCTTTAAAGATGTCTTCCAACTCTGATTCGAGACTCTCAGCCATGTTGATCTCTTCTACCAAAGAGTCAATAAGATCAACTTTCATGCAGTCTGTTGATGTGTCTGGATGCTGCATGACTTTGACAGCGTTCAACTTGAACTCATCATCATTGACTCTCAGGGTTATTTCCCCCTGTTGGACGTCAATGAGGGATCGTCCAGTTGCTAGGAAGGGTCTTCCTAGAATGAGAGTAGCACTCTTGTGCTCCTCCATTTCCAGCATAACAAAGTCAGTGGGAAAGACGAATGGCCCAACTCTGACAATCATGTCCTCAATCACGCCTGATGGGTATTTAGTGGAACCATCAGCAAGTTGGAGACATATCCGAGTTGGTTTAACTTCTTCAGTTAAGCCAAGCTTCCTGATAGTGGATGCAGGTATTAGGTTGATGCTTGCCCCAAGATCGCATAAAGCTGTCTTGGTGCAATTATCTTCTAATATGCATGGTATCAGAAAGCTCCCAGGGTCTTTAAGCTTTTCAGGAAAGCTCTTCAGAATGACTGCACTGCATTCTTCAGTGAGGAGAACTCTTTCTGTTTCTCTCCAATCCTTCTTATGACTCAAGATCTCTTTCATGAACTTGGCATAAGAAGGTATTTGCTCAAGTGCTTCTGCAAATGGAATCTTTATTTCAAGAGTCCTGAGATAATCTGCAAAGCGAGCAAATTGCTTATCCTGCTCCTCTTTCCGGAGTTTTTGAGGATAAGGTATCTTGGCTTTATATTCTTCAACCTTAGTTGCTGCAGGTTTATTGCCTACAGAAGTGGTTGAAGAAGCCTTTTTAGAGGGGTTGTTATCAGCATTTGTGTGTGTCTGATCCCTCACTGGCAATTGAGTGCCAGAGTTAGAAGCTGGAGTGACGTTAGACGCCAGCTCATTGTCTGTTCCTGGCGTCTGAACGCCAGAAATGTGCCCATTTTGGGCGTTCAATGCTGGATCCTGCCCTAATTGGGCGTTCAACGCCAGATTCTTGCCCATTTCTGGCGTTGAACGCCAATCCTGCCTTGTTTCTGGCGTTGAACGCCAGTTTTGGGCATGGTCTGGGCGTTCAGCGCCAGCCTTCCAACAATTTTCTGGCGTTTTAGCGCCAGAATTATTTTTCCCTGGGCTCTTACTGTCCTCAGGTGAATCTTTGGTGGGTTGCTCATTTCTTGGCTTTTTGATGCCTTGAGGTCGGGTATTTAATGTTTTCCCACTTCTTAATTGAACTGCTTGGCATTCTTCTGCTATTTGCCTTGATAGCTGCTGCTTTGTTTGCTTAAACTGTTCGTCCATATGTATATTAGCCATCCTTGTCTCTTGTAACCTGTCTTTAAATTCGGCTAGTTGCTTTGTTAGAAAATCCAATTGCTGATTGAATTCAGCAGCTTGTTTTACAGGACTGAGTTCAGCAGTTGCTGTCTTAACCTCTTATTTCATGGAAGGGTCACTGCTTAGGTACAGATGCTGATTCCTGGCAACTGTATCAATGAGCTCTTGAGCCTCTTCAATTGTCTTTCTCATGTGGATAGATCCACCAGCTGAGTAATCTAGAGACATCTGGGCTCCTTCTGCAAGCCCATAGTAGAAGATGTCTAACTGAACCCACTCTGAGAACATTTCAGAGGGGCATTTTCGTAGCATCTCTCTGTATCTCTCCCAGGCATCATAAAGAGATTCATTATCTCCTTGCTTGAAGCCTTGGATGTCCAGCCTTAGCTGTGTCATCCTTTTTGGAGGGAAATATTGATTCAGGAATTTTTCTGTCAGCTGTTTCCATGTCCTTATGCTGGCCTTAGGTTGGTTATTCAACCACCTCTTAGCTTGATCTTTTATAGCAAATGGAAACAGTAATAGTCTGTAGACATCCTGATCTATTTCTTTATCATATACTGTGTCAGCAATCTATAGAAACTGTGCCAGAAACTCAGTAGGTTCTTCCTGTGGAAGACCGGAATACTGGCAACTTTGCTGCACCATGATAATGAGCTAAGGATTCAACTCAAAGCTACTGACTCCAATGGAGGGTATGCAAATGCTACTCCCATATGAAGCAGTAGAGGGGTTAGAATATGACCCCAGAGTCCTTCTGGACTGTTCATTTCCGCTTAGATCCATGATGGAGAAAGGGAGATGATGTAAAATAGAGAAAATATTTTTATTTATTTAATTTATTTATTTATTTCGAAAACAAAATAAATTAAAATAAAATAAATAAAAATGGGTGAAGATTTTCGAAAAAATGAGGAGAGAGAAAGTGGTTAGGAAGTTTTGAAAAAGGATATGATGATTTTTGAAAAAGGTTTTAAAATTAAAAAAAAATCTGAATTTTAAAGGAAATTTTCGAAAAATTGCTTAAAAATGGAGAGAAAAAATATTTTTTTGAATTTAAAGAGGAGAGAGAAAAACAATAAGATAGCACAAGATTTAAAATTTTTAGATCTGATGCTCCTTGTTTTCGAAAATTTTTAAAGGAAAAACACTAAGGAACACCAAACTTAAAAATTTTAAGATCAAGACATAAGGAAAACTCAAGAACACCTTGAAGACTCACAAGAACACAAGAACATGAAGGAAGAACACCAAACTTAAAATTTTTTAGAAAACCAAAATAAATTTTCGAAAATTTTTTTTTTTTTGAAAAATCAACAAGAAAACACCAAACTTAAAGTTTGGCACAAAATTTAATAGAGAAAATATTATTTATGAAAAAGGTATAAAAAAGAGTGTACCAAACTGCCACGGGCTTAGACTAACGCTCTAGCCAATTGGGCAGTAAATGTAACACTTGTTTTAAAGAAGGATATTTTTTTACCAAGAACAATAATAAGAGACTCTAAACCAAAAAGAAAAATTTTCCTAATCTAAGCAACAAAATAATCCGTCAGTTGTTCAAACACGAACAATCCCCGGCAACGGCGCCAAAAACTTGGTGCATGAATTGTGAATCACACTTTTCACAACGCGTACCACTAACCAGCAAGTGCACTGGGTCGTCCAAGTAATACCTTACATGAGTAAGGGTCGAATCCCACGGAGATTGTTGGTTTGAAGCAATCTATGGTTATCTTGTAAATCTTAGTCAGGAAGTCAATTATGTTTATCAGTTGAATTGCAAATAACCAAGAGAGCATAAATTAAGGGTTACTTGTTGTGCAGTAATGGAGAATATGTTGGAGTTTTGGAGATGCTTTGTCTTCTGAATCTCTGCTTTCCTCTGTCTTCTGATTCACGTACGCACGTCCTCTTATGGCAAGCTGTGTGTTGGTGGATCACCGTTGTCAATGGCTACCTTCCATCCTTCCAGTGAAAACTATGCTCACGCGCTCTGTCACAGCACGGCTAATCACCGGTTGGTTCTCGATCCGGTTGGAATAGGATTTACTATCCTTTTGCGTCTGTCACTAATGCCCAGCCTTCAGGAGTTTGAAGCTCGTCACAGTCGTTCAATCCTTGAATCCTACTCGGAATACCACAGACAAGGTTTAGACTTTCCGGATTCTCATGAACGCCGCCATCAGTTCTAGCTTATACCACGGAGATTCTGATTAAGAGATCTCAGAGATACTCATTCAATCGGATATAGAACGGAGGTGGTTGTCAGGCACACGTTCATGGTTTGAGGAAGGTGATGAATGTCACAGATCATCACCTTCATCACAGTTAAGCGCGAATGAACATCTTAGATAGGAACAAGCGTGTTTGAATGGAAAACAAAAATACTTGCATTAATTCATCGAGACACAGCAGAGCTCCTCACCCCCAACAATGGGGTTTAGAGACTCATGCCGTCAGACAATACAAGGGTTTGATCTAAAATGTCATGAGATACAAAATAAGTCTCTAAAAGTTGTTTAAATACTAAACTAGTAGCCTAGGTTTACAACAAATGAGTAAACTATGATGGATGATGCAGAGGCCCACTTCTGGGGCCCACTTGGTGTGTGCTGGGGCTGAGAATTAAGCAATCCACGTGCAGAGGCCATTTGTGGAGTTGAACGCCAGTTTTTGTGCCAGTTTGGGCGTTCAACACCAGCTTTTGATCCTTTTCTGGCGCTGGACGCCAGAATTGGGCAGAGAACTGGCGTTGAACGCCAGTTTACGTCGTCTATCCTTGTGCAAAGTATGGACTATTATATATTGCTGGAAACCCCTGGATGTCTACTTTCCAACGCAATTGAAAGCATGCCATTGCAAGTTCTGTAGCTCCAGAAAATCCACTTTGAGTGCAGGGAGGTCAGAATCCAAAAGCATCAGCAGTCCTTTTTTAGCCTGAATCAGATTTTTGCTCAGCTCCTTCAATTTCAGCCAGAAAAATACCTGAAATTACAGAAAAACACACAACTCATAGTAAAGTCCAGAAATATGAATTTTTCCTAAAAACTAATGGAAATAAAATAAAAACTAACTAAAACATACTAAAAACTATATGAAATTAACCCCAAAAAGCATATAAAATATCTGCTCATCACTCGTGAAACTGGAACATAAAGCCTACTGGACAACCAGATTCCTAAACTTTGATGCCAAGTTAGCAGGAGAAAAAAGATTGCTCCAGTTAAATGAGCTAGAGGAATTCAGATTCACAGCTTTCGAAAATGCCAAGCTTTATAAAGAGAAATAAAAAAAGTGGCATGACAGAAAGCTGTAATCTAGAATCTTTGAACCAAGACAGAAGGTTCTGCTGTTTAACTCTAGACTCAGGCTATTCCCCGGGAAATTGAAATCCCGGTGGAGGGGACCATACGTGATTACAAGTGTATCACCGTATGGTTATGTGGAGCTTCAAGATATTGATTCTGATAAGAGGTTCATTGTCAATGGACAGAGAATCAAGACTATCTTGAAGGCAACGTTGAGCAAGAATGCTCAAGGCTGAAGCTAGACTAAAAGCTCAGCAAGGTCCAGCTAAAGACAATAAAGAAGCGCTTGCTGGGAGGCAACCCAGCCATGGAGCATCAATCCTTTAAGCATTTTGTCCTATTTTTATTTTTATTTGTTTATATAGAGTTCATTGATAACAAGGTAAAGAATCAATTGCATAAGTTCACAGGGTTACAGAAGGAATCTGCACACAAAATAGAGAAAAAGAGCTCACTGGCAAGAAAACGCCAGTAAGAGCCTATTTTGGGCGTTCAGCGCCCAAAAGGGGCAGCCAGTGGGTGCTGAACGCCAGTAAGGATAACAATCTGGCGTTCAACGCCAGAAAAGGGCAACAACTGGGCGTTGAACGCCCAGGAGAGCAGCATTTGGGCGTTAAACGCCCAAAACAGGCAGTGTTTGGGCGTTCAAACGCCAGGATAGTGGGGAGGAGGTAAAAATCATTCTTCTTCATATTTTTCATTCTAATTTTAAAATTCCATGTTTTTAATTCATGATTTCTTGCATAAACATGTTAAGAACCTTGATTTCAAAAATTCCTCTTTAAAAATATCAAATGTATCTTAATCCATAAGCACCAAGCCTCTTTGCAAATTCAATCCAACTCTTTTCAAATCCTTTTTTTTAAAAACAAATCTATCTTTTCAACTCATCAATATCTTTTTCAAAATCTCCACTTTACCTTTTTCAAAATCTAGATCTATCTTTTTCAAAAATCTTTCATATCTTTTCAATTTTAAACTATATCCTCTCTTATCATATCTTCTATCTTATCTTTTCCAAATCAATCTTTTTTATCATATCTCTATCTCTTTTTTCGAAAACCCACCCCCTCCCTTTAAATTTGGGTTCGGCCTCCCTCCCCTTCCATCAACAATTGCACCTAGCTCTCCTTCTATCCCTCTCTTTTCTTTTCTTTTGCTTGAGGACAAGCAAACCTCTAAGTTTGGTGTGTTTATCCGTGATCACTAAGATCATGGCCCCTAAAGGAAAACAACCCACTCCAAGAGGCAAGAAAGAGAGCATTCTAAAACCACTTTGGAATCAAGGGAAGTTCTTATCTAAAGAACATTCAGACCATTATAACAAAATAATGGGTCTGAGATCAGTGATCCCGGAAATTAGATTCGATCTGAAAGAAGATGAATATCCGGAGATCCAGGAGCAAATTCGAATCAGGAACTGGGAAGTCCTAGCTAATCCTGAAACGAAAGTAGGGAGGAACATGGTTCAGGAGTTCTATGCTAATATGTGGCAAACTGACAAGCAGAAACTATCTGGGACTGCTTTCTATGACTATCGGACTGTGGTCAGAGGAAAGATTGTTCATACCCACCCTGACAGGATCAGGGAGATCTTAAAGCTACCTCAGCTAAAAGATGATCCAGACTCCTTCAACAGGAGAATGATGAGAACAGACAAGGGCCTGGATAAGATTCTAGAGGACATATGTATCCTTGGAGCCAGGTGGACCACCAACACAAAAGGTGTCCCAAATCAACTCAAGAGAGAAGATCTCAAACCAGTCGCCAGAGGATGGCTGGACTTCATTGGGCATTCTCTGTTGCCCACTAGCAACCGTTCTGGAGTAACTGTTAAAAGAGCAGTGATGATCCATTGCATCATGATAGGAAAAGAAGTGGAAGTTCATCAGCTAATCTCAGCTGAACTCTACAAAATTGCTAACAAAAATTCTAAAGAGGCTAGGTTGGCTTATCCAAGCGTGATTTCTCTGCTCTGCAAGGATGCTGGAGTAAGGATGGGAATAACTGAGTATATCTCAATTGAGAAACCAATCACCAAAGCATCAATGGAAAAACAACAAGCACAGGATGATCCCACCAAGAAGAAAACACAGGAACTTCTCCCAAAAATCCCTCAATCTGAATACTGGGAGTATCTTGAGACATCTGTTACCAAGATACGGGAAGCTATGGAACAAATAATAAAAGAACAGAAGAAACACAGTCAAATTCTTACCTATATGTTTAAAGAACAAGAGGAGCAAGGGCGTGACTTAAGGGAATTAAAGTGCCAGAAGTTATCTCTTGAAGGACCAAGCACCCCACGGATCAGAGGAACATCCACTTCCCAGAACAAAGGTTGTTAAATTCCAATTTCTGCTTTAACTCTGTGATAGTGTCATTATAGAAGTTCACCTTAGGAGTCATATAGTAGTAATTAGTATCTATTTTGATTTTATCTCCAATTAAGCCATAGTTTATTTTTCTCATCATCAGCAAACATGAATAAAATAGTAGATCTTTTAAATAAGAGGCAACAAAATTTTGAGTTTTTAAAGAGAAATTCTAATTAGTTACATGTGGTGGCAATACTTTCTGTCTTCTGAATGAATGCTTGAACAGTGCATATGTCTTTTGAATTTGTTGTTTAAGACTGTTAAATATGTTGGCTCTTGAAAGAATGATGAACATGAGACATGTTATTGATAATCTGAAAAATCATAAAAATGATTCTTGAAGCAAGAAAAAGCAGCAAAAAAAAAAGAAGAAAAAAAAAGCCAATAGCCCTTAAAACCAAAAGGCAAGGGTAATAAAAAGGATCCCAAGGCTTTGAGCATCAGTGGGTAGGAGGGCCTAAGGGAATAAAATCCTGGCCTAAGCGGCTAAATCGAGCTGTCCCTAACCATGTGCTTGTGGCGTGAAGGTGTCAAGTGAAAACTTGAGACTGAGCGGTTAAAGTCAAGGTCCAAAGAAGAAAGAAGAGTGTGCTTAAGAACTCTAGACACCTCTAATTGGGGACTTTAGCAAAGCTGAGTCACAATCCAAAGGGTTCACCCAATTATGTGTCTGTGGCATTTATGTATCCAGTGGTAATACTGGAAAACAAAGTGCTTAGGGCCACGACCAAGACTCATGAAACAGCTGTGTTCAAGAATCATCATACTGAAATAGGAGAATCAATAACACTATTTGAATTCTAAGTTCCTATAGATGCCAATCACTCCGAGCTTTAATGGATAAAGTGAGATGCCAAAACTGTTCGGAAGCAAAAAGCTACTAGTCCCGCTAATCTAATTAGAATCTGAGCTTCACTCAAAAACTCTGAGATATTATTGCTTCTCAACCTATTAGTCTTCTATTTTATTTGTCTAGTTGCTTGAGGACAAGCAACAGTTTAAGTTTGGTGTTGTCATGAGCGGATATTTTATACGCTTTTTGGGGTTAATTTCATATAGTTTTTAGGATATTCTAGTTAGTTTTTAGTTTATTTCCATTAGTTTTTAGGAAAAATTCATATTTCTGGACTTTACTATGAGTTGTATGTTTTTCTGTAATTTCAGGTATTTTTCTGGCTGAAATTGAGGGAGCTGAGCAAAAATCTGATTCAGGTTGAAAAAGGACTGCTGATGCTGTTGAATTCTGACCTCCCTGCACTCAAAGTGGATTTTCTGGAGCTACAGAACTCGAAATGGCGCGCTTTTAATTGCGTTGGAAAGTAGACATCCAGGGCTTTCCAGAAATAAATAATAGTCCATACTTTGCTCAAGGATAGACGATGTAAACTGGCGTTCAACGCCAGTTCTCTGCCCAATTCTGGCGTCCAGCGCCAGAAAAGGATTAAAAGTTGGAGTTCAATGCCAGAAATGGATCCAAACCTGGCGTTGAACGCCCAAAACAGCCTTATGCACGTGAATTGTTTAAGTCTCAGCCCCAGCACACACCAAGTGGGCCCCAGAAGTGGATCTCTGCACCATCTGTCATAGTCTACTCACTTTTTGTAAACCTAGGCTACTAGTTTAGTATTTAAACAACTTTTAGAGACTTATTTTAGATCTGATGACATTTTAGATCTGAACTTTGTACTCTTTGACGGCATGAGTCTCTAAACTCCATTGTTGGGGGTGAGGAGCTCTGCTGTGTCTCGATGAATTAATGCAAGTATTTCTGTTTTTCATTCAAACATGCGTGTTCCTACCTAAGATATCCATTCGCGCCTAACTATGGAGAAGGTGATGATCAGTGACACTCATCACCTTCCTCAATCCATGAACGTGTGTCTGACAATCACCTCTGTTCTACATCAGATTGAATGAATATCTCTTAGATTCCTTAATCAGAATCTCCGTGGTATAAGCTAGATTGATGGCGGCATTCATGAGAATCCGGAAAGTCTAAACCTTGTCTGTGGTATTCCGAGTAGGATTCTGGAATTGGATGGCTGTGACGAACTTCAAACTCGCGAGTGCTGGGCGTAGTGACAGACGCAAAAGGATAGTAAATCCTATTCCGGTACGACTGAGAACCTGCAGATGATTAGTCGTGCGGTGACAGCGCACCTGGACCCTTTTCACTGGAAGGATGGATGGTAGCCATTGACAACGGTGATTTACCTACACACAGCTTGCCATAAGAGGACGTGCGTGCGTGAAGCAGAAGACAGAGGAAAGCAGAGATTCTGAAGACAAAGCATCTCCAAAACTCCAACATATTCTCCATTACTGCATAACAAGTAACCTTAATCCATGCTCTCTTGTTTATTCGCAATTCAACTGATAAATATAATTGACTTCCTGACTAAGAATTGCAAGATAACCATAGATTGCTTCAAACCAACAATCTCCGTGGGATTCGACCCTTACTCACGTAAGGTATTACTTGGACGACCCAGTGCACTTGCTGGTTAGTGGTACGAGTGTGAAAAGTGTGATTCACAATTCGTGCACCAGGATCTTACAACAATTTTTATAAGTCAAATTTGATGGAAAATGGTCATTTATTTTTCTTTAGTGACTTTATTCAAATAGTTTAGATTATTTATTGACTCTAAATAATTAAAAAAATGAAATTAATTTGATTCACGAGAAAACTACTATTGAAAATAAAAAATTATATATTACAAAAAACCGTTGCCAAAAAATGACACCAATGGTAACGCTTTTAAACCGTTGTCTTAGACAACTATAAAATGGCAACGGTTCAAAAACCGTTACCAAAAAACGGTACCAACGGTAATGCTTTAAAACTGTTGCTGTTGTGGATAACAAAACTACCATAGTTTAAAACCGTTGCCTATCCATGCACGGTTTTAAACCGTTGTATCATGAAAAAGAACGGTTTAAAACCGTTGCATTTCGAGTAACGATTTGAAACCGTTGTTTATAATTTTTTTTTGAAACCGTTGCCTGTACCAATAACTTTGGCAACGGTTTTTTGTTTACCGTTGCCTTAGGTAAAAAACCGTTGCCTTTGAGCATTGGCAACGGCCGCATATACCACAGGTCAAAAACCGTTGCCAAAGCGTTGCCTAAAGTTTAGGGAACGGTTTTTCAATCTATGGCAATGGTTTTTGACCGTTGCGAAAAGCCTTGTTTGTTGTAGTGCAAGCACTTCGCCTGAGGAGGGGGGTGTCACCTGCAAAGACACTCCGACACTCTAGTCAGTGATATGTGTAGGCGAAAAAGGGATATGTGGAATGTAACGTACCTTGGGGGAAGGGCAGGACCTTTCCCATATATACCATGTCAGAGATGGGCCCATCAAGGACAGGCCCACCTTCCTTGATGCCTCCTTCTCACAGCTAAAGCGTAGCTGGCAGGGACACGTGTCCGGGTCGGCGACTGAGCGTCTCGCTCCCAACCGTCCGGGTCGGGTGGTGCTCGGGTCGGGCCGGCCCGCTAGTGGTTTGGGCCAGGCCGTAATAGTGCCCCCAACGCGTCAGCAATGATTGTGAAGGTGGTTGGTGGCGCGTTATCTCTTATTCCATGTGTTGTCGCCAGGTCGGCCGCCCGTGGAGGGGACGTGCCTCTTGTGCGTGTGACTATTTGTTGCTGAGGTGACCGTTTGTCGCCTCGTTCCTTGCGCGGAGCATTAAATGCTCATAATGGGTTGGAAAACCCTGTGCGCAAAGACCATTTTTCCCCTAGGCCTTTCGCGCTTCCTGAGTGGCAGTTTTAAACAGTTTTGCATTTGTTTTCCTTTCCCACTCTTGCTTCTCCTATTTTCTTCTTCTTCACTCCCAAATATCCCAAAGCCTCGTTCTAGCATCCTTGTGCATCTCTTTTTTCTTCCAAGTTTTCGCAACCAATTCAGGTAATCATTGATCCCCTTTTTTTCTGCTTCAAGGCTCTTTTGTCTTTACTGTTGGCTTTTCTGTATGTTTGCTGTTTGTGCTTGCTTCTTGTCTTTGCTGTTTGTTTGATTTATATGTTAGATAGTTTTAGTGTTAAATAGGTGCGTTAGGGGGTTACCATTCCAGGATGTCCACTTTCTTGACTTTGGATTGTGCCTTAGCCATACTTGATTTTAGTTTTTGGGTAGATTGAGTATAGTTTCTGGGTTTTTCCGAGCTCCCGGCCTGTTAGACTAACCGAGTGGTAACCCCACTGTAGGTATGCCTCGCGTCATCTCACGAGCTTCCACCTCCGCCGCGGGCTATGACTGGTATGCGAAATTGTGATCATCAACAATGGCGCCAAAGGACTTGGAGCTCTTAAACGTGAATCACACTTTGTCACAATTCCGCACAACTAACCAGCAAGTGCACTGGGTCGTCCAAGTAATAAACCTTACGTGAGTAAGGGTCGATCCCACGAAGACTGTCGGCTTGAAGCAAGCTATGATCACCTTGTAAATATCAGTCAGGCGAATTCAGATAGTGATGGAGAATTGATAATTAAAAGATAAATAAAACATAAAATAAAGATAGAGATACTTATGTAATTCTTTGGTTGGAATTTCAGATAAGCGTATGAAGATGCTTTGTTCCTCCTGAACCTCTGCTTTCCTATTGCCTTCTTCCAATCATTCATACTCCTTTCCATGGCAAGCTTTATGTTGGGCATCATCGTTGTCAACGGCTACTTCTCGTCCTCATAGTGAAAACGTTCCAAATGCGCTGTCATCGCACGGCTAATCATCTGTCAGTTCTCGATCATGTTGGAATAGGATCCATTGATCCTTTTGCATCTGTCACATGCCCAACAATCACGAGTTTGAAGCTCGTCACAGTCATCCCTTCCTAGATCTTACTCAGAATACCACAGACAAGGTTTAGACGTTCCGGATCTCAGGAATGGCCGCCAATAACTCTATCCTATACCATGAAGGTTCCAATCTTAGATTAGAAACCCAATAGATACACATTCAAGCTTGTTTGCATGTAGAACGGAAGTGGTTGTGAGTCACGCATTCATAGGTGAGAATGGTGACGAGTGTCACATAATCATCACATTCATCATGTTCTTGGGTGCAAATGAATATCTTGGAGAAGAAATAGACTTGAGTTGAATAGAAAAACAATAGTACTTTGTATTAATTCTTGAAGAACAGCAGAGCTCTACACCTTAATCTATGGTGTGTAGAAACTCCACCATTGAAAATACATAAGAACAAAAGGTCTAAGCATGGCCGAATGGCCAGCCTCCCAAAGAGGGTTCAATCATCAAAACATGATTCCAGGATGATCAAAATATGAAAATATAATAGTAAAAGGTCCTATTTATAGAGAACTAGTAGCCTAGGGTTTACAGAAATCAGTAATTAATGCAGAAATATTCTTCCGGGCCCACTTGGTTTGTGCTTGGGCTGAGAATTGAATCTTCCATGTGTAGAGACTTTTCTTGGAGTTAAACGACAGCTTTTGTACCAGTTTGGGCGTTTAACTCCAGCTTTTGTGCCAGTTCCGGCGTTAAACGCCAGAATTCTTGAGCTGACTTGAAACGCCTGTTTGGGTCATCAAATATCGGGCAAAGTATGAACTATTATATATTGCTCGAAAGCCCAGGATGTCTACTTTCCAACACAATTGAGAGCGCACCAATTGAGCTTCTGTAGCTCCAGAAAATCCACTTCGAGTGCAGGGAGGTCAGAATCCAACAGCATCTGCAGTCCTTTTTTAGCCTCTGAATCAGATTTTTGCTCAGGTCCCTCAATTTCAGCCAAAAAATACATGAAATCATAGAAAAACACACAAACTCATAGTAAAGTCTAGAAAAGTGATTTTTATTTAAAAATTAATAAAAACATAATAAAAATTAACTAAAAATACTAAAAATATACTAAAAACAATGCCAAAAAGCGTATAAATTATCCGCTCATCACAACACCAAACTTAAATTGTTGCTTGTCCCCAAGCAACTAAAAATCAAATAGGATAAAAAGAAGAGAATATACAATGAATTCCAAAAACATCTATGAAGATCAGTATTAATTAGATGAGCGGGGCTTTTAGCTTTTTGCTTCTGAACAGTTTTGGCATCTCACTTTATCCCTTGAAGTTCAGAGTGATTGGCATCTATAGGAACTCAGAATCTAGATAGTGTTATTGATTCTCCTAGTTAACTATGTTGATTCTTGAACACAGCTACTTTATGAGTCTTGGCCGTGACCCTAAGCATTTTGTTTTCCAGTATTACCACCGGATACATAAATGCCACAGACACATAACTGGGTGAACCTTTTCAGATTGTGACTCAGCTTTGCTAGAGTCCCCAATTAGAGGTGTCCAGAGCTCTAAAACACACTCTTTTTGCTTTTGGATCATGACTTCAACCGCTCAGTCTCAAGTTTTCACTTGACACCTTCACGCCACAAGCACATGGTTAGGGACAGTTTGGTTTAGCCGCTTAGGCCAGGATTTTATTCCTGTGGGCCCTCCTATCCACTGATGCTCAAAGCCTTGGATCCTTTTTATCACCCTTGCCTTTTGGTTTAAAGGGGTATTGGCTTTTTCTGCTTGCTTTTCTTTTTTTTTTCTTTCTTTTTCTTTTCTCTCTTTTCTTTCTTTTTTTGTTTTTTTGCCTCTCTTTTCTTTTTTTTTTCTGCAAGCTTTCTATTCACTGCTTTTTCTTGCTTCAAGAATCAATTTTATGATTTTTCAGATCATCAGATAACATTTCTCCTTTTCCCATTATTCTTTCAAGAGCCAACAATTTTAACATTCATAAACAATCAAATTCAAAAATATGCACTGTTCAAGCATTCATTCAGAAAAACAATAGTATTGCCACCACATCAAAATAGCTAAACTGTTTTAAAATCCAAAATTCATGTACTTCTTTTTCTTTTTCAATTAAAACCATTTTTCATTTAAGAAAGGTGATGGATTCATTTTCATAGCTTTAAGGCATAGACACTTAGACACTAGTGATCATGTAATAAAGACACAAACATAGACAAACATAAAGCACAATTTTCGAAAAACAGAAAATAAAGAACAAGGAAATTAAAGAACGGGTCCACCTTAGTGATGGCGGCTTGTTCTTCCTCTTGAAGATCTTATGGAGTGTTTGAGCTCCTCAATGTCTCTTCCTTGCCTTTGTTGTTCCTCTCTCATGGTTCTTTGGTCTTCTCTAATTTCATGGAGGAGGATGGAATGCTCTTGGTGCTCCACCCTTAGTTGTCCCATGTTGGAACTTAATTCTCCTAGGGAGGTGTTGATTTGCTCCCAATAGTTTTGTGGAGGAAAATGCATCCCTTGAGGAATCTCAGGGATTTCATGAGGAGTTTCCTCATGCTCTTGTCCATGAGTGAGATCTCTTGTTTGCTCCATCTTTTTCTTAGTGATGGGCTTGTCCTCATCAATGAGGATGTCTTCCTCTATGTCAATTCCAGCTGAATTGCAGAGGTGACAGATGAGATGAGGGAAGGCTAACCTTGCCATAGTAGAGGACTTGTCCGCCACCTTGTAGAGTTCTTGGGATATAACCTCATGAACTTCTACTTCCTCTCTAATCATGATGCTATGAATCATGATAGCCCGGTCTATAGTAACATCAGATCAGTTGCTAGTAGGAATGATTGAGCGTTGGATGAACTCTAACCATCCTCTAGCCACGGGCTTGAGGTCATGCCTTCTTAGTTGAACCGGCTTCCCTCTTGAATCTCTCTTCCATTGAGCGCCCTCTTCACAGATGTCCATGAGGATTTGGTCCAACCTTTGATCAAAGTTGACCCTTCTAGTGTATGGGTGTGCGTCTCCTTGCATCATGGGCAAGTTGAATGCCAACCTTACATTTTCTGGACTAAAATCTAAGTATTTTCCTCAGACCATTGTAAGCCAATTCTTAGGGTCCGGGTTCACACTTTGATCATGGTTCTTGGTGATCCATGCATTGGCATAGAACTCTTGAACCATTAAGATTCTGACTTGTTGAATGGGGTTGGTGAGAACTTCCCAACCTCTTCTTCGGATCTCATGTCGGATCTCCGGATATTCGCCCTTTTTGAGCTTAAAAGGGACCTCGGGGATCACTTTCTTCTTGGCCACAACTTCATAGAAGTGGTCTTGATGCACCCTTGAGAGGAATCTCTCCATCTCCCATGACTCGGAGGTGGAAGCTTTTTCCTTCCATTTCCTCTTTCTAGAGGTTTCTCCGACCTTTGGTGCCATTAATGGTTATAGAAAAACAAAAAAAGCTTTAGCTTTTACCACACCAAACTTAGAATTTTGCTCGTCATCGAGCAAAAGAAGAAAGAATAGAGTAGAAGAAGAAGAAACAGAGGAGATGGAGGGGGCTATGTGTTTCGGCCAAGGGGGATAGGTGGTGTGTATGTTGTGTGAAAATGAAGGAGTGAAGATGGGTTTATATAGGAGTGAAGAGGGGGTATGGTTTGAATTTGAAGGGTGAGGTAGGTGGGATTTTATGAAGGATGGATGTGAGTGGTGAAGAGAATAGTGGGATTTGATAGGTGAGGGGTTTTTGGGGAAGAGGTATTGAGGTGATTGGTGAATGCGTGAAGAAGAGAGAGAGAGGTGGGGTAGGTGGGGATCCTGTGGGGTCCACAGATCCTGAGGTGTCAAGGATTTCTCATCCCTGCACCATGTGGCGTGCAAAACGCCCCTTGCTGCCAATCTTGGCGTTAAACGCCAGGCTGCCACCTAATTCTGGCGTTTAACACCAGCTTCTTGCCCATTCCTGGCGTTAAACGCCAGTCTGGTGCCCATTTCTGGCGTTAAACACCCAAAATGGTGCTAGACTGGGCGTTTAACTCCCATTCTGCTACCCTTACTGGCGTTTAAACGCCAGTAAGTTTTTCCTCCAGGGTGTTCTATTTTTTCATTCTATTTTTCCTTCTATTTTTGTGACTTCACATGATCATCAACCTATAGAAAACATAAAATAACAAAAGAAAATAGAAATTTAACATAGATAAGTAAAAATTGGGTTGCCTCCCAACAAGCGCTTCTTTAATGTCAATAACTTAACAGTGGGCTCTCATGGAGCCTCACAGATGTTCAGAGCAATGTTAAAACCTCCTAACACCAAACTTAGAGTTTGACTGTGGGGGTTCAACACCAAACTTAAAGTTTGGTTGTGGCCTCCCAACACCAAACTTAGAGTTTGACTGTGGGGGCTCTGTTTGACTCTGTATTGAGAGAAGCTCCTTATGCTTCCTCTCCATGGTGACAGAGGGATATCCTTGAGCTTTAAGTACAAGGGAGTCTTCATTCACTTGAATGATCAATTCTCCTTTGTCAACATCAATCACAGCTTTTGCTGTGGCTAGGAAGGGTCTGCCAAGGATGATGGATTCATCCATACACTTCCCAGTCTCTAGGATTATGAAGTCAGCAGGGATGTAGTGGCCTTCAACCTTTACCAAGACATCCTCTACAAGTCCATAAGCTTGTTTCTTTGAATTGTCTGCCATCTCCAGTAAAATTTTTGCAGCTTGTACCTCAATGATCCCTAGCTTCTCCATTACAGAGAGAGGCATGAGTTTTATGCTTAACCCTAGGTCACGCAGAGCCTTCTCAAAGGTCATGGTGCCTATGGTACAAGGTATTTGAGAACTTTCCAGGATCTTGTCTCTTCAGAGGTAATCTCTGCCTAGTCAAGTCATCCAGTTCTTTGATGAGCAAGGGGGGTTCTTCCTTCCAAGTCTCATTACCAAATAACTTAGCATTTAGCTTCATGATTGCTCCAAGATACTTAGCAACTTGCTCTTCATTAACATCTTCATCCTCTTCAGAGGAATAATACTCATCAGAGCTCATGAATGGCAAAAGTAAATTCAATGGAATCTCTATGGTCTAAGTGCGAGCCTCAGATTCCCATGGTTCCTTATTAGGGAACTCCTTGGAGGCCAGTGGACGTCCATTGAGGTCTTCCTCAGTGGAAATCACTGCCTCTTCCTCTTCTCCAAGTTTGGCCGTGTGAGTTGTGGTTATGACCTTGCACTCTCTTTTTGGATTCTCTTCTGTATTGCTTGGGAGAGTACTAGGAGGGAGTTTAGTAATTTTCTTACTCAGCTGACCCACTTGTGCCTCCAATTTTCTAATGGAGGACTGTTCTGAGGGTTACCTGAAACTGTAGGTCGATCTCGGAAGAGATCTTCTGTACTGGTCGGAGCTGTTGGGTCTGACTTGTTGGTGGTGACTGGATCCGCCGCGTCCGACTTGTTGAACTGGCTGCACTGCTGATCCTTCGTCACCGGAGGGTGGGGGTACCTGCAAGAGACTCCGATGCTTAAGTTAGCATGGGTATTAAACAGGTTTTTTTTGTAGAATCAGAGTATGAGTTATACCTAGGTGCTCCAATGTATTTATAATGGTGTAGAGTGACCTTTTTAGATAAGATAAGTTAGTTATCTTATCTTATCTTATCTTTGGGTGAGGTCAGCTTATCTTCAACGGAACCGCCCTTCTCTCTATAGGCTTGGGCTGCCTTTGGATTGGGCAATGTTCCCTCATTTGGGCCCTTTACTGGGCTTTCCTGTCGATCTGGCCGAGTTCTTCGTAAAGAAGTCGGTTCGCTTGACCTAAACAGGTCGGTCGCTTTGCTACCGAACATCCCGGTTCGGACAGCTCGACCCAGGGTATGAACAGTGCCCCTGCTTGAGCTCGGTTTTCTTTTTTGAGGTCGAGTTCTCAACTTCGGTCCTTCTCTAGTAGAGCCAAACTCAAGCATTTTGTTGATTCCTTTGTAGAAGCTTTTGAATGTAGAACGTTTTTCCTCTAAAAGCGCGCGCTTTTATATCGGCGCTTTGGAAACGTGCGAGGGTTTAATGCCTTCATTAATTGCCCCGTTTCCCTTTGGCTCTTTTATTTTGATTTTGAAAACCCAGAAACGGTTTCTCTCCTTCGCCCTTTTCGTAACTTCTTTGCATTTTCCCTTCATTCTCTCGCTTTCAACTTTCTTTGTGTTGCGGCGTTGTTTGATTTTTCTGAAGCCTCTGCCTGGGTTCGTAGTTTCGTGTTTCAGCCCAGCGACGTTGCTTTTGCTCGTGTCTTTTCTTTTACTTCGAGGTAGCGATTCCAGATTTCGCCGTCTCTCTTCAACTTCCCTGAAGCCTGCTGCTTTTTCAGGTTGGTACTAACTTTCTTGCTTCTTTCACGGCTTCATTTTTAGTTTTTTGGTGAAGCTATTGCTTTTGCATGTTTAAAAGTTTGAATCTTTTCGTGATCTTGCATTTGTTTGTCGCTGTAAATGTGTTTTTCTTGGCTTTCTTTTGTGCGCTCTTCTGGCATTTCCGTCGAGGCTTTCTAAGGTTTTGTTGTTGCTTCTGATTTTTTACTATCTGATAGAAACTCTGTATCCGTTCCTTGCTTTGCTTGATTGCTTTTTGTCTGATTTCTCAAAAGTTTGTACCTTTGATGATTTCCACTTGGCGTGTTTTGATGTTTTGGGAATGCTTTTTGCTTGGTTGACTGTGATGACTTATGCTTCTGGAAATGCTTGCTTGTTTGAAGTCTCTCTTTTTTTTGTTTGAAAGATGCTGGGGTGAGAGCTGTAGATTTCTACTAGAAACCTTACTTGATTATTGCCTCCAAAAGATGCCCCAGGGACTTTGGTTTGAGTCTTGGGGTTTTCCTTTTCTGTGTGTTCGCCTGTTTCATGTTGAGTTGTTTTCTCCCTTATCCGAGATGTTTTTAGTAATCCCATCTTCTTTTCTTACTTGTAGAATTAGTTGGCCTCATGTCTTCTCGCAATAACATTGTAGAGATGTCTTCCAGAGTTCCCGAGGGGATGTCCGATTGGCTGGACTCCCTTGTCTTGTTGTGTGTTTCTATTGTGGATGCTGAATTTTGCACAGAGCTGAGGAAGCACCATAGGATTTGTGGTAATAGTGCCTGCGAGGGGGATTATGAGCTTGTTGCCCCTGATTCTAATGAGAGAGTTTGTTTTCCGACTTCCGTCGAGGGGGAGCGTCCCTCCTTCTATGCTTATGAATACTTCTTCAGCCAATTAAACGTTACTTTCCCTTTTACTGCTTTTGAAACTGACTTGTTGTGGTCCTGTAACATTGCTCCGTCCCAGCTTCATCCGAACTCCTGGGGTTTTATCAAAATTTTTCAACTTCTTTGCCAGGAGTTGGGCATAACACCTTCTGAAACTCTTTTCCTTTATCTTTTTGTCTCGGCCAAGCCCGGAGGTTCTTCCAAAAAGAAAGCTTCCTGGGTTTCTTTCAGATCAGCCCAGGGGCATAAAGTTTTTGCCATGTATGACGAGTCATTTAAAGATTTTAAGAACTACTTCTTCCGAGTTCATGCTATTGAGGGGGTCCGTCCCTTTTTTCTTGATGAAAATGATGAGCCTGCTTTTCCTCTAGAGTGGCAAAAGAATGTAAGAGTGCCACGTTACACATGGGAGATGCTTAGTGAGGTTGAGCGGGCCTTTGTAGTTGTTCTTGAAGATTTGTGGGGGAAGCCTCCCCATCTGGACACGAAGAGATTCTTGAGTGATCCATCTTTAGTTCGGGCTGCTTTGGGTACTGTCTGATTTGTTTTTATACTTGCTTCCGAGCTTTTCTTCTCCTATGTTGTAACTTGTCTTTTTGATTTTGTGTTTTTCAGAGATGTCGAAGAATAATGATTCTATGAAGGCCTATAAGAAGGCGAAGAAGGCGACTGCTGCTTTAAACATCTCGGCCAAGGCGGCCGGAGAGGGATCTTCTCAGGTTCCAGTTAAACCTCCTATACCAAGTTCTCCCGGGCTGAGGAAAGCAATTCCTACTCCTCGGGTTCGTCTGGTCGATCCTCCACAATCTTCTGCTGCAGCTTCTGGTGCTCCTCCTAGCAAGAAACAAAAAATCACTGAGCCTTTCGACCTTGATGCCCCAAACTTTGATGCGGTTGAGTTTGTGGATCAACAAATCGGTCCTTATGGTACTCTTTCTATGGACGACGTGTCGCTTCTTCATCATTTTGATTATATAACTCGGAGTGGTATTAAGTTGGCACACATGGGAGCGGCCTTATATCGAACTGCTCAAAGTCTTCCTCTCCATGCCACTAAAGCTTTCATGGAGGAGGCCAAACAGGAGTTTGATCGGATGAAAGGTTTGAAGGAGGAGCTTGAAGTGAGGGTGGCCAAGTTGGAAAATAATTTGGAGAATGAGAAGGCGAGTTCCACTTCTCTGGCAGCTTCTGTGAGACTGGCCGAGGACACGGCTATGAGACATATGGATAGTTATGTGACATCTTATCGGGAGGTGTTGCGTCTGAGAGAGGAGTTGGAGAATGCCCGAGCTAATTATTCCGAACTCCAAGGTCATCTTGTTGGCAGCGTAACTGCTGCCTATGAGAACCTGAAGGAACAAGTTCGGGTTATTGCTCCCGAGGCCGACCTGACCCTCTTTAGCTTAGATAACGTTGTCAAAGATGGCAAGGTTGTCCCTGATAACGAGGATGAGGATGATGTCGAACCTCCCCCCGTATCCTCTGCCAAGGTGTCAACTCCTGCCGTTCCCACCGAGGCCAGCCCTCCCACTTCTGATCCTGACTGTCAGATCTTAAACCGGGATGATGGTACTGTGGGTGCTGTTCCTCTCCAGACTCGCCCTCCGGCTTGTGGGCTTTTTAAACTCTTTTTGTTAACTGTTGGTACTTTCTCGTTGCTTGCCTAGCAACCTTTTGTTTTGACAAACAAAAGTAACTTTCTAGCTTTTTTGATGGCCTCTGAATCTTTATAGCTTTGTAGATTATATCATGCTTTCACGCTTAACTTGGTATCTTTTTTGTTTTCTGAGGATGTTGGGACCTTGCAGCTCGACCTTTTTGGATTGCTTTGTACTTTTGTAGCTTGAATCCTTTGTGGTTGTGGTTGTGTGGGTCTAACTTGTTCTTCGGTTTTCTCATTCTTGCTTGTGTTTCTGACGATCTATAACCGATTTCTTCAAGTTGGTCCTCCAAGTTATTTTTGTAATCCTCTTTCTTGGATCTTTGTTAGATCTCTTTCAGGGATTACTTTATAACTTGTTTAGTAGTAGGAGTCCGACTTCGTTATATCGGTCTCCTTTAAGTTACTTCTGCAAATAACTTTTTAGTAGTAGGAGTCCGACTTCGTTATATCGGTCTCCTTTAAGTTACTTTTGCAAATAACTTTTTAGTAGTAGGAGTCCGACTTTGTTATATCGGTCTCCTTTAAGTTACTTTTGCAAATAACTTTTTAGTAGTAGGAGTCCGACTTCGTTATATCGGTCTCCTTTAAGTTACTTTTGCAAATAACTTTTTAGTAGTAGGAGTCCGACTTCGTTATATCGGCCTCCTTTAAGTTACTTTTGCAAATAACTTTTTCGGTCTCCTTTAAGTTACTTTTGCAAATAACTTTTTAGTAGTAGGAGTCCGACTTCGTTATATCGGCCTCCTTTAAGTTACTTTTGCAAATAACTTTTTAGTAGTAGGAGTCCGACTTCGTTATATCGGTCTCCTTTAAGTTACATTTGCAAATAACTTTTTAGTAGTAGGAGTCCGACTTCGTTATATCGGTCTCCTTTAAGTTATTTTGTAGTCCTCTTTTTTGGACCTTTGTCAGGTCTCTTTCAAGGACTAATTGTATAACTTTTTGGTTTTGGGCTGACTTTGTTATGTCGGGCCCTTCTAAGTTAAAGTAATCCTCTTTAATAGGGTTGGTCAGACCTCTTTCCAGGGTTTACTTATAACTTGGGTTGACTTGGTTTGACTTCTTAACGTCAACCAGTCTTTAAGTTATTATTTTAGCAATCCGTAAGACCTCGTCAGGTTCTTTTTTTCGATCACTTTCGATAACTTCTTACATTATTCTGTGTTCACCTTTGCCGATTTGTAGAAAGTGGTTGTCATCTCTAGATCGTCCTTTGGGTGAATCGCGTTTTCACCTTTATCGGACGGTTGTCTTTATCGTGATCGTGCAGTGAAATTGTTTTTCACTTTCTGTCGATCGGTTGCTTTATAATCGGACGATGAATGCTTCAGATTAATGCGTCTTGAAATCTTGTAGAATATCTAAGATATATGTTATTCAAAGGAAAAGTGCAAATATATACATATGGAATCATCCCTTTAAGGCGGATAGTGTCTGAGTCTCAACTTGGTGCCTCATTAAAAAACCTTTTCAGGAAAAAGAGTGCATCCAATAATGAGATCTTTATTTTTTCTAACTGTAGTACCTTCTTAGGTTGCAGGCGTGCCATGATCTGGGAAGCTCTCGTCCATCGAGTTCAGAAAGTCTGTAGTATCGCTTCCCAGGTACTTCTACAACTCGGTAGGGTCCTTTCCAGTTTGCTGCCAATTTTCCTTCTCCTGGTCGAGTTGTTCCGATATCATTTTGGATTAGGATGAGATCGTTTTCCGTGAAACTTCTCGGTACTACCCTTTGATTATACCTGGAAGCCATTCAACGTTTTAGCACTTCTTCCCTGATCTGAGCTCTTTCTTGGATTTCGGGTAGCAGGTCGAGCTCTTCCTTCTGGAGTTGGGAGTTTGCTCCCTCATTATAATGAACTACTCTGGGCGATCCTTCCTCAATCTCTATTGGAATCATTGCCTCTATTCCATATGCTAATCGGAAGGGGGATTCCTTTGTGGTGGAATGTGG
Source organism: Arachis ipaensis (assembly GCF_059453495.1). Lineage (NCBI taxonomy): Eukaryota > Viridiplantae > Streptophyta > Magnoliopsida > Fabales > Fabaceae > Arachis > Arachis ipaensis. The sequence goes on from NC_142444.1 coordinate 128,946,589, forward strand.
CGTCGTTCGATATGCCCATAGGACCTGTGGAAGCTCTTCTGCCCATGCTCCCTTTGCATCCTGTAATCTCCGTTTTAACCCGGCCAATATAACTTTGTTAGCAGCTTCGGCCTGTCCATTGGCTTGTGGATGTTCAACGGAGGTATACTGGTGCTTTATATTCAAGTCGGCTACTAGTTTTCTGAAGCCTGCATCTGTGAATTGAGTGCCATTGTCTGTGGTTATTGAATGTGGAACTTCGAACCTTGTGACAATGTTTCTATATAAGAATTTCTGACTTCTTTGAGCGGTGGCGTTGGCTAGGGGCTCTGCCTCGATCCACTTTGTAAAGTAGTCTACCTTGACTATGAGAAATTTAACTTGTCCTGATCCCTGGGGGAAGGGGCCGAGAAGATCGAGTCCCCATTTTGCAAACGGCCAAGGTGAAGTCACGCTGATGAGCTCTTCTGGCGGGGCGATGTGAAAGTTGGCATGTTTCTGACATGGTGGACATGTCTTTACAAATTCTGTAGCTTCTTTCTGTAGAGTTGGCCAATAAAACCCCGCCCGGAGTACTTTTTTGGCGAGAGCCCGTGCTCCAAGATGATTGCCACAAATGCCGCTGTGTACTTCTTCTAGTACTTCCCTTGTGTTAGAGGTCGGCATGCATTTTAGTAATGGTATTGGGATCCCTCTTTTGTAGAGGACGTTGTTTATGATGGTGTAGTACTGTGCCTCCCTTTTTAACCTCTTTGCCTCCTTTTCTTCTGTAGGGAGGGTTCCTGCTTTGAGGTAGTTGATTATGGGGGTCATCCATCCTTGGTCCTGATTTATTATGGCCAGGACTTTTCCCTCTTCCGAGATTGATGGGTTCTGTAGTATTTCCTGGATGAGGCTTCTGTTGTTGCCCCCTGGTTTGGTGCTGGCTAGTTTCGAGAGTGCGTCAGCTCGGGCATTCTGTTCATGGGGTATGTAGCAGATCTTATATTCCCCGAGTTGTCCGAGCTGTTTCTTGGTTTTATCCAAATATTTTTTCATGGTAGGGTCCTTGGCTTGATAACTCCCTGTTATTTGTGAGGTGAATACTTGTGAATCACTGTAAATGTTGAGTTTTTGAACTCCAACCTCTTTAGCCAGCTTCAAACCAGCTAATAAAGGTTCATACTCGGCCTGGTTGTTCGAGGCTGGGAACCCGAACTTGAGGGAGAGCTCGACTTGGATTCCTTGATTGCTTTTTATTATCACGCCTGTGCCACTTTCCGTTTTATTTGAAGAACCGTCCACATAGAGATTCCATTCTGTGGGGGTTTCCAGGGCATCTGTGAATTCTGCAATGAAGTCGGCCAGATACTGCGATTTGATGGCTGTCCGAGGTTCGTATTGGAGGTCGAACTCTGATAGCTCTACTACCCATTGTAAAATTCTGCCTGCTAAATCTGTTTTCTGCAATATTCCTTTGATGGGCTGGTTGGTTCGAACCTTAATGGTGTGAGCCTGGAAGTACGGGCGAAGTCGTCGAGATGTTAGAATGAGAGCATAGGCAAATTTTTCTATCTTCTGGTAGTTCAGCTCGGATCCCTGTAGCGCTTTGCTAATGAAGTATACAGGTTGTTGCCCACTTTCGTCTTCTCTGACAAGTGCTGAGGCTATTGGCCGGCTTCCTACTGCGAGATATAATATGAGTGGTTCTCCTTCTCGTGGTCGAGATAAGATAGGTGGCCGTCCTAAGAACTCCTTGAAGTCTTGGAAGGCCTGTTCACATTCTGTCATCCATTCGAACTGCTTTCCCTTCCTTAAAGTAGCATAGAAGGGGAGAGATCTTATCACTGCCCCTGCTAAGAATCTGGATAGGGCAGCCAATCTCCCGTTGAGTTGCTGTACTTCTTTGACGCAGGTGGGGCTCTTCATGTTGAGTATGGCTTGGCATTTATCCGGGTTTGCTTCAATTCCTCTTTGTGTGAGCACGAAACCTAGGAATTTGCCTGCTTCTACTGCGAAGGTGCATTTTGCAGGATTGAGCCGCATGTCATGCTTCCTTATAGTGTCGAACACTTGAGTCAGGTCGGACAGTAGTGTGTCTTCGTTTTGTGTCTTTATTAACATGTCGTCCATATAGACTTCCATGATCTTTCTGATGTGGTCTGAGAAGACTTTGTTGATTAGCCTTTGATAAGTAGCACCCGCGTTTTTGAGACCGAAAGGCATCATGATGTAGCAATAATTTGCTTTTGACGTTAAAAACGAGGTCTTTTCTTGATCTGGTGGATACATGGGGATTTGGTTGTATCCCGAATATGCGTCCATAAACGAGAGGTATCTATATCCGGAGGAAGCATCTACCAGAGCGTCGATACTTGGGAGTGGGTAAGGATCTTTTAGGCAGGCTTTGTTGAGATCGGTGTAATCAGTACACATTCGCCACTTCCCATTTGATTTTTTCACCAAGACGACGTTGGCTAACCATAGTGGATACTTGACTTCTCTTATGAATCCTGCCTCCAGTAGTGCCTGTACCTGTTCTTCCACAGCTTGGGATCGCTCAGCTCCCAGTTTCCTTCGTCTCTGCTGCACCGGGCGAGATCCTGGATAGACTGCCAACTTGTGGTTCATTAGCTTAGGGTCTATGCCCGGCATGTCTGCGGCTTTCCATGCGAAGAGGTCAACATTATCTCGTAAGAATTGTATCAGTAATTCTTTTGAGTCTCCTCTTAGGATCGTGCCGATATTAGTTGTTTTATCTGAGGTGTCTCCGATCTGAATCTTCTCTGTCTCACCTTCTGGCTGCGGACGGAGTTCTTCTCGTCACTGAACTCTGCCAAATTCAATTGTATGAAACTCTTCCCCTCTGCCTCTGAGGTTTAGACTTTCGTTATAACAGCGGCATGCCATCTTTTGATCTACCTTTATCGTGGCTATCCCTTCTGTAGTTGGGAATTTCATGCATAGATGTGGGGTCGAGACTATCGCGCCGAGTTGATTAAGTGTTGTCCGACCTATTAGAGCGTTGTAGGCTGAACTTACGTCGACCACAATGTAGTCTATTTTGAGGGTCCTGGATTGGTTCCCTTTTCCGAAGGTTGTGTGTAGCAATACGTATCCCAGTGGTTGTACTGGGGTGTCTCCTAGTCCGAACAGACTATTCGGGTATGCTCTAAGCTTCTTTTCATCTAAGCCGAGTTTGTCGAAGGCTGTTTTGAATAAGATGTCGGCAGAACTCCCTTGGTCTACTAATGTACGGTGTAGATTGGCGTTTGCCAGTATGATAGTGATGACCATTGGATCGTCATGTCCCGCGATGATGCCGGATGCGTCCTCTTTAGTGAATGTTATCGCCGGGATGTCGGGTGCTTCCTCCTTTCCCTCGACATGATATACTTCTTTGAGGTATCTTTTTCGAGATGATTTGGAGATCCCGCCTCCTGCGAATCTGCCGTGTATCATGTGGACGTGTCTTTCTGGTGTCCGAGGTGATCGTTCAGCTCGTCCGTCATCTTCGTCCCTTCGTCTCTTTCTTTGGTCATCATCTCGGGTGGCTAGAAATCGATCTAATTTTCCTTCTCTCACCAATTTTTCTATGATATTTTTCAAGTCGAAGCACTCGGTGGAGTGCCCTCGGACTCGATGGTATTCACAATATTCCTTCTGATTTCCTCCTCCTCTTTTGCCTTTGAGTGGTCGTGCTGGGGGGATTTTCTCTGTGTGGCAGACTTCTTTGTATATGTCGACCAGGGATGCCCTGAGAGGAGTGTAGTTATGGTACTTTTTGATTTTCTCCCCCTGTCGATCTTCTTTCTTTTTTGAGTCCTTGTCTTTGTCTCGGTAGGGGGCCCCAGATTTTGAGGTTTCTCCCAGCCGAGCGTTCTCTTCCATGTTGATGTATTTTTCTGCTCGCTCCTGTACTTTGTCTAAGGAGGTAGGGTACTTTTTTGATATAGATTGGCTAAAAGGTCCCTCTCGTAGGCCATTGATGAGCCCTATGATGGCGGCCTCTGTCGGTAAACTTTGTATGTCCAAGCATATTTTGTTGAATCTTTCCATGTAGTTGTGGAGGCTCTCCCGATCTCCTTGCTTGATCCCTAGTAAGCTGGGTGCGTGCTTGGCCTTATCTATCTGGATGGAGAATCTGGCCAGGAACTTTTTGGCCAGGTCGTCGAAGTTTGAGATGGACTTCGGAGGTAAGTTGTCGAACCATCTGAGGCGTCGGTAAGGTACATTCTGCTTCTGAAATTGCTGAGTTGATGGTTGGGATCTGTGGTGCCGTCGTACAAAATCATATCCGGGAGTTTGAAATCTTTTGGAATTTTGGTTTTCATGATTTCTCTGGTGAATGGATCTTGTTCTTTGCGTGAATTTTCCTCAGGGGTAATCCAAGGAGTTTTTGATTTGAGATCGGCTTCTAACTGCTGTAGTTTTTCTTCCAATTCTCGGCATCGCCGTACCTCCCTTTGTAGATCCTTTCCGATCTCTCGCTGTTGTTGGGTTTCTTTCTCAAGTTGCTTTAAGCGATCTTGAAGTACTTCTATTGCTCCCGGGTTTGCTGAATTTTTGTCTCCGTTGGATTCCGGGGTATCTTTCGGTGTGGTGTCCGCATTTTTGTACGGTGTTCTATTTTCTAGATCTGAGTCGTGGTCGTTGTCATGGCCATCCGCCATGGTGTTGGGATGACTTCCAGGTCCCCGGCAACGGCGCCAATATTCCGAGGGTTACCCAAAACTGTAGGTCGATCTCGGAGGAGATCTTCTGTACTGGTCGGAGCTGTTGGGTCCGACTTGTTGGTGGTGACCGGAGCCGCCGCGTCCGACTTGTTGAACTGGCTGCACTGCTGATCCTTCGTCACCGGAGGGTGGGGGGGGTACCTGCAAGAGACTCCGATGCTTAAGTTAGCATGGGTATTAAACAGGTTTTTTTTGTAGAATCAGAGTATGAGTTATACCTGGGTGCTCCAATGTATTTATAATGGTGTAGAGTGACCTTTTTAGATAAGATAAGTTAGTTATCTTATCTTATCTTATCTTTGGGTGAGGTCAGCTTATCTTCAACGGAACCGCCCTTCTCTCTGTAAGCTTAGGCTGCCTTTGGATTGGGCTGTGTTCCTTCATTTGGGCCCTTTACTGGGCTTTCCTGTCGATCTGGCCGAGTTCTTCGTAAAGAAGTCAGTTCGCTTGACCTAAACAAGTCGGTCGCTTTGCTACCGAACATCCTGGTTCGGACAGCTCGACCCAGGGTATGAACAAGGACCTTGTTTCAGTCATGAAACTTTGAGTGGTTTTGATTAGATCAGAGACAATGGTTGCTAAATCAGAGTGGCTTTGCTTAGAATTCTCTGTCTATTGCTGAGAAGGTGATGGAAAAGGCTTGCTATTGCTAAACCTGTTTCTTCCACCATTATTGTTGTTGAAACATTGTTGAGGTCTCTGTTGATCCTTCCATGAGAGATTTGGATGTTTTCTCCATGAAGGATTATAAGTGTTTCCATAAGGTTCTCCCATGTAATTTACCTCTTCCATTGCTGGGTTCTCAGGATCATAAGCTTCTTCTTCAGAGGAAGCTTCCTTAGTACTGCCTGTTGCTGCTTGCATTTCAGACAGATTCTGAGAAATCATATTGACTTGTTGGGTCAATATTTTATTTTAAGCCAATATGGCATTCAGAGTATCAATCTCAAGAACTCCTTTCTTCTGAGCTATCCCATTATTCACAGGATTCCTTTCAGAAGTGTACATGAATTGGTTATTTGCAACCATTTTAATGAGTTCTTGAGCTTCTGCAGGCGTCTTCTTCAGATACCTATGATGCTCCATTCTGAAAGCATGTCAGAAGGGCACCTTCTGATCTATTGCTTGTATCTTTCCCAAGCTTCATAGAGGGATTCACCTTCCCTCTGTCTGAAGGTTTGGACTTCCACTCTAAGCTTGCTCAATTTTTGAGGTGGAAAGAACTTTGCCAAGAAGGCATTGACTAGCTTTTCCCAAGAGTTCAGGCTTTCTTTAGGTTGTGAATCCAACCATGTCCTAGCTCTGTCTCTTACAGCAAAAGGAAAAAGCATAAGTCTGTAGACTTCAGGGTCAACCCCATTGGTCTTGACAGTGTCACAGATTTGCAAGAATTCAGCTAAGAACTGATGAGAATCTTCCAATGGAAGTCCATGAAACTTGCAATTCTGTTGCATTAGAGAAACTAATTGAGGCTTAAGCTCAAAGTTGTTTGCTCCAATGGCAGGAATTGAGATGCTTCTCCCATAGAAGTCAGGAGTAGGTGCAGTAAAGTCACCAAGCACCCTCCTTGCATTGTTGGCATTGTTGTTTTTGGCTGCCATGGTTTCTTCTTCCTTGAAAAGCTCTGTTAGGCCCTCTAAAGAGAATTGTGCTTTAGCTTCTCTTAGCTTTCTTTTCAAGGTCCTTTCAGGTTCAGGATCAGCTTGAACAAGTATGTCTTTATCTTTGTTCCTGCTCATATGAAAGAGAAGAGAACAAGAAAGTAGGGAATCCTCTATGTCACAGTATAGAGATTCCTTGAGGTGTCAGAGGAAAAGAAGAATAGAAGGAGGAGGTAGATAGAAGAGAATTCGAACATATAAAGAAGGAGGGAGTTTGAATTGCACCTTGAGGAAGAGTGTTAGTCCTTTAAATAGAAGGATGTGAGAAGAGGGGAAGAATTTTCGACATTAAAGTAAAAGATTTTGAAATAATTAAAAGAAATTTTGAAAATTTGATTAATGATTTTCGAAAACTAAAATTGGGAAAGAAATTAAGTGATTTTGAAAAAAGATTTTGAAATTAGAAATTAAAAAGATATGATTGAAAATTAATTTTGAAAAAGATGTTATTGAAAAGATATGATTGAGAAGATATGATTGAAAATCAGACTAAAAAGGGAAAGTTTTAAAATTAAAGTTGATTACTTGACTAACAAAAAATTAGAAGATATGATTCTAGAATTAAAACTTTTGATCCTTTCTTAATAGGCAAGTAACAACTAGAAAATTTTGAAGTAAATCATTAAGTATAACAAGGATTTTCGAAAATTATAAAAAATGGAAAGAAGTTGATTTTGAAGAGATATGATTGAAAAGATATGATTTGAAAAAGATTTGATTTTGAAAAATTATGAAGATTTGAAAAAGATTTGAATTAAAAACAAAATCTTCCCTCTAGTGTCCTTCTGGCGTTAAACGCCCGGAATGGCATCCATTCTGGCGTTTAACGCCCAAAATCCTACCTTTTTGGGCGTTAAACGCCCAGCCAGGTACCCTGGCTAGCGTTTAAACGCCAGTTTTCCTTCTTCACTAAACGCCCAGCTTTTTCTGTTTGATTCCTCTGCTGAATGTTCTGAATCTTCAATTCTCTGTATTATTGACTTGAAAAGACACAATTTTGAAAATATTTTTGAATTTTTAATGATGAGAAATAATAAAAAATGCAACTAAGATCAAATAAACAATGCATGCAAGACACCAAACTTAGAAGTTTGTATACTAAGGACTATAACAAATTGAAAATGCATGTAAGAAACAACAAAAGACACAGAATAAGAGAAATTAAAGATCAGAGAACTGAAATCATCAAGAACAACTTGAAGATCAATGAAGAACATAATGCATATATTCGAAAAATGCCAGAAGAATAAAAACATGCAATTGACACCAAACTTAAAAATTGATACTAGACTCAAACAAGAAACATAAAATATTTTTTATTTTTATGGTTTTATAAATTTTTTTGTGATTTTCGAAACTTATATGGAAAAGAAAATAAAGAGAATCAAAACTTTTAATAAGGATTCCAGGAATCATGCAATGTTAGTCTAAAGCTTCAGTCTAAAAAGATTAGACATGGTTGGCCAAGCTTCAGCAGGACATTACATTCAGCAGCTAAATTGATAAGAATCAATCAGCTTTTGTGATAATAAGAACATCACCTTGAAACTCTAGAATTCATTCTTAAAAATTCTGAAAAATAAAAAGAAAAGTACCTAATCTAAGCAACAAGATGAACCGTCAGTTGTCCAAACTCGAACAATCCCCGGCAACGGTTCCAAAAACTTGGTATGCGAAATTGTGATCATCAACAATGGCACCAAAGGACTTGGAGCTCTTAAACGTGAATCACACTTTGTCACAATTCCGCACAACTAACCAGCAAGTGCACTGGGTCGTCCAAGTAATAAACCTTACGTGAGTAAGGGTCGATCCCACGGAGACTGTCGGCTTGAAGCAAGCTATGGTCACCTTGTAAATCTCAGTCAGGCGAATTCAGATAGTGATGGAGAATTGATAATTAAAAGATAAATAAAACATAAAATAAAGATAGAGATACTTATGTAATTCTTTGGTTGGAATTTCAGATAAGCGTATGAAGATGCTTTGTTCCTCCTGAACCTCTGCTTTCCTATTGCCTTCTTCCAATCATTCATACTCCTTTCCATGGCAAGCTTTATGTTGGGCATCACCGTTGTCAAAGGCTACTTCCCGTCCTCTCAGTGAAAACGTTCCAAATGCGCTGTCACCGCATCGCTAATCATCTGTCGGTTCTCGATCATGTTGGAATAGGATCCATTGATCCTTTTGCGTCTGTCACACGCCCAACAATCGCAAATTTGAAGCTCGTCACAGTCATCCCTTCCTAGATCCTACTCAGAATACCACAGACAAGGTTTAGACGTTCCGGATCTCAGGAATGGCTGCCAATAATTCGAGCCTATACCACGAAGGTTCCAATCTTAGATTAGAAACCCAAGAGATACACATTCAAGCTTGTTTGCATGTAGAACGGAAGTGGTTGTCAGTCACGCGTTCATAGGTGAGAATGGTGATGAGTGTCACATAATCATCACATTCATCATGTTCTTGGGTGCGAATGAATATCTTGGAGAAGAAATAGACTTGAGTTGAATAGAAAAACAATAGTACTTTGAATTAATTCATGAAGAACAGCAGAGCTCCACACCTTAATCTATGGTGTGTAGAAACTCCACCGTTGAAAATACATAAGAACAAAAGGTCTAGGCATGGCCGAATGGCCAGCCTCCCAAAGAGGGTTCAATCATCAAAACATGATTCCAGGATGATCAAAAGATGAAAATACAATAGTAAAAGGTCCTATTTATAGAGAACTAGTAGCCTAGGGTTTATAGAAATCAGTAATTAATGCAGAAATCTTCTTCCGAGCCCACTTGGTGTGTGCTTGGGCTGAGCATTGAAGCTTCCATGTGTAGAGACTTTTCTTGGAGTTAACCGCCAACTTTGTGCCAGTTTGGGCGTTTAACTCCAGCTTTTGTGCCAGTTCCAGCGTTAAACGCCAGAATTCTTGAGCTGACTTGGAACGCCTGTTTGGGCCATCAAATCTCAATAAAAGTATAGACTATTATATATTGATGGAAAGCCCAGGATGTCTACTTTCCAACGCAATTGAGAGCTTGCCAATTGGGCTTCTGTAGCTCCAGAAAATCCACTTCGAGTGCAGGGAGGTCAGAATCCAACAGCATCTGCAGTCCTTTTTCAGCCTCTGAATCAGATTTTTGCTCAGGTCCCTCAATTTCAGCCAGAAAATACCTGAAATCACAGAAAAATACATAAACTCATAGTAAAGTCTAAAAAAGTGATTTTTATTTAAAAATTAATAAAAACATAATAAAAATTAACTAAAATATACTAAAAACATACTAAAAACAATGCCAAAAAGCGTATAAATTATCCGCTCATCAATGACCCATACGCTTGGGTTGTTTCCGACTTAAAGGACTCTCCAAACCTGATGGCCGAGGAGGAGCTGACGGAGTTCTGACAAGGCGAGTATCTGTGCGGAGGGACAGACGAGGAGGCTAATTATGATGTATTCGTCCCTGCCCCCAACGAGCGGTTATACGAAATTAATTTCCACTCCCCCCGGGTTGCCGACTGGATCTGGTTTTATAAGGCCATGTTCACCCAGGTGGGAGTTCGCATCCCGTTTTCTTCTTTTCAAATGGCGCTTCTTAACCGGATATCCGTTGCGCCGTCACAGCTGCACCCGAACAGCTGGGCTTCCATCCGTTGTTTTGAGATGGTATGCGAGTATCTGGAGCTGCCGGTGTCTGTTGATGTTTTTCTCTTTTTCTTCAACCTTACAAATCCTTCCAAGCAAGGGAAAGCGAGGAAGGGGTTCGTGTCCTTCCGATCTGCCCAGGGTCGGAGGATCTTTGGCTTGTTCGATGATTCATATCATGGGTTCAAGGATAAGTATTTTAAGGTGCATCCAGTCAAGGGTCGCCACCCCTTTTGGTTGTCGTTGGAGGGGGAACGGCTTATCCCGACGTACTGGAGTTTTGGGGCTGGGTCTAACACCTTCATTAAGGTGACTTATAAGGGAATGTCTGCCACGGACAAGAGAATTGCCGACGTGTTGTGGGCTATTTTCGGGAAGAACCATGTGAACCCCCACCTCCTCATGGGTGAGCGGGAGGTCGATAGGAATTATATTTGTGAGCTGCTTTGCCTTGTGTTTTTTGCATTGTTATCGCTTTATTTGGTTTTGCCGGCTTCACGACTAACACGTTTGTTTGTCCGTTGCAGTGGAGATGTCGGCTTCAGTGACGGGGCTTGAGGGTTTGTATAAGACCTTCCTGGAGGAGAGTGATGAGGAGAAGGCTGACGAGAAGGTTGACAAGAAACCGGAGAACCCTACTAAGGAGAAAAAAGATCAATCAGTGCCTTCACCTCGTGACACCGAGATGTCCGACAAAAACTTTGCCGGGCCGCATGCTTCCCCAATTCTCGAGGAGACGGCCGGCTCGATCATTCGTCCTCCTCCCGACAAGAGGATCCCGACTTGAAACTTATCCCCACTCCCAAGAGGCAGAGGGCGTCTTCCAGTCCTGAGAGGACTCTCATTGTGATGGAGAGGAACTTTGATGTTGGAGCTTTTATCGACTCCTAACTGATCCCCGGCACGGAAGATCACTTCCTTGGTACCGAACTGGCGGGACAGGCGAGGTGGATGTATCGCACGCTGCTCCGTGAAGCTGTAATAGCTCGGAAGGCTGAGTTCGAGTTGTCGGGGATGCAGTCACTGCGAAGAAAGCTCGAATCTGCTGCCACGGCCAACAATGAATTCAAAGTTCAAGTCAAATTGCTTCAGGAGCAGCTGTCCGAGGCGGGGGAAAAACTCAAGGCTGCTGAGGAGAAAGTTGTGTCTGCCGAGGAGAAGATGAAAGCCTCCGATGAGACCGAGTCCCGTTTAACCGAGCGGGAGATGACTCTGGAGAGCCAGCTGAATGCCGCGCAAGGTCGGGTGGTGGCCTTGGAGAAAGAGCGTGACGAGGCCATCTCATTGGCTAAGGCTGTTCAGGCCAAGGTTGAAGAGCTTAGGAAGAAACACAAGGCGACTAGAGAGCAGGGAAAGAACGCGATCTTCATGACTGAGGAGGCCCTTAAGGCCCAGGTGAAGATCGTGGCTCCCGACTTTGACACATCAGCGATTGGAGTTTTCAAGACGATCAAGGATGGAAAGGTCGTTGACATGGCGAAGAAATGAGCTCTTGTACCTTGTGTTTTTGTATGGACTTGTGGTTTTTGTTGTAGAACTTGTTTATATTGTTATACTTTAAAAGTCACTTAGTCGGCTTATTGTTATTGTCGTCTTTGCCTCTGGTAGCGTTTTTACTTCGTCGTGTTACCGTTTTGTTGGTGTGAGCTTTGCGTTCGTGTTTGTTTACCGTTGTGTTGGTAGTTCGGCGGAGCCAGGTCGTGGCCTTTCGCTATCATTGTAGCCGTTTGTAATGGCTTTTGTTTAGGTGGCCCCCGGGGTGATCAGTCCCGGGGTGCCGTATCGTGGTTCCATTTTAGAGCGTCGTGGAACTTGTTGTCGCATGATGTGTAAGTAAGAAAGAGAACAAATAGGAGTAAAATTGGTAGAAATGACAAGTAAACATTAACCGGTAATTAAACAAGTCTATTACCATGGTAGATACAAAGGTGAGTGATTAAGTTTGTTAGATCGTTTGGCCGGCCTGCTTGATCTAGGGGTAAAACCTTCTCAGGTTACCCATGTTCCAAGTCCTCGGGAGCTCCCTTCCATCGAGCCTCTCGAATTTGTAGGCACCCTTGCCAAGCACTTCTCTGACCCTGTAAGGGCCTTCCCAGTTTGCCGCCAGTTTGCCTTCTCCCTGGGTCGGTAGGCCAATGTCATTGCGCCGTAGGATGAGATCATTTCGCTCGAAATCTCTCTTGAGCACTTTGGTGTTGTAGCGTAGGGCCATTCTTTGCTTTAGTGCTACATTTGACAGGTGGGCCTTCTCCCTGGTTTCATCTACTAGATCCTTCTCTACAGCTTCTTCCACCCCTTTGAGAAGTAACCGTGGGCTCGGCTTGCCGATCTCTACTGGTATTATTGCGTCTACCCCGTATGTCAGGCGGAAGGGGGTTTCTCCCGTAGCAGACTGCTCGGTTGTACGGTAGGACCAGAGGACTGAGGTGAGCTCATCAGCCCACGCTCCTTTCTTGTTATCTAGCTGCTTCTTGAGGCCCAGCAAGATAATCTTATTTGCGGACTCGACTTGTCCGTTTGTCTGGGGATGCTCTACCGAGGAGAATTTTTGCTTGATGCCCAACCCGACGAGGAATTCTACAAACTTCTTATCGATGAACTGCGTCCCGTTGTCTGAGATTACGACCTCCGGGATGCCGAACCGAGTTATCACTTGCCTCCACATGAACTTTCAACAATTGGACGAGGAGATAGTGGCCAGTGGCTCGGCTTCTATCCATTTGGTGTAATAGTCGACGACGACTATGAGATATTTGACATGCCCTGGGCCAACCGGGAAAGGTCCTAAGAGGTCGACTCCCCATTGTGCGAAGGGTCGGGAGGCCGTCATCAGGCTCAGTTCGGTGGCAGGTGCTCTGTGGAAATTAGCGTTCTCTTGACACTTGACGTATTTTTTCACGAACTCCTTGGAGTCTTCCATCATTGATGGCCAGTAGTATCCAGCTCGGATGAGCTTCCTTGCTAGGGCTTTGCCCCCGATGTGGTGACCACAGTACCCCTCATGGACTTCTCTGAGCATGTAGTCCGTCTGGTCGGGGTGTAGGTACTTCAGCAGAGGTTGGCTAAGTCCCTTTTTGAATAGTTGGCCCTGTATGACCGTGTATTTGGCAGCCTCCCTTCTTAACGTTTTAGCTTCCTTCTCGCCTCTAGGGAGTTTGCCGCTTTGCAAGAAATCGGTGATGGGGTCCATCCAGGAGGGGCTTATCTCGGTCAGGTGGAGGGCAACCGCTGGTTCTCTCGTGATGCCTTGAATGAGGGAGCGGTTGCCGGTTCCAGGTTTCGTGCTTGCTAGCTTGGATAGGAGGTCTGCCCGTGTGTTCCTCTCCCTTGGAACGTGTTGGACCGTGACCTCCTCAAACTGTTTGCTCAGTTCTTTAACCCTCTCTAAGTACTTCTGTAGTAGCGAATCTCTAGCTTGGTAGCTTCCATTCACTTGCGATGTGATGATCTGTGAGTCACTGCATACTTCTAGCCTCATAACCCCGACTTCCCGGGCTAAGATCAAGCTGCCTAGGAGGGCTTCATATTCTGCTTGGTTGTTCGACACTAGAAACTCGAACTTGATCGACTGTTCATAAATGACCCCGGTTGGGCTTTCTAAGATGATCCCGGTGCCCCCAGACGTCTGGTTGGAGGCTCCGTCTACATGGAGCTTCCACCGTGTGCCCGTGTCCTCGGTTGGGTCTCTGGTTACTTCCACCAGGAAGTCTGCCATTGCTTGCGCCTTGATTGCATGTTGAGGCTCGTACCTTAAGTCATATTGGGACAGCTCGATGGCCCAGGTCATCATCCTTCCCGCTAGGTCAGGTTTTTGGAGCACTTGACGAATTCCCTGGTCCGTTCTTACGACCACTTGGTGACCTTGGAAGTATTGCCGTAGCCTGCGGGAAGAGGTTAGGAGCGCTAGTGCCAGTTTCTCCAACTTGCTGTACCTAAGTTCTGCTCCTTGTAGCGCCTTACTCACAAAGTAAATTGGTTGTTGGGCTTTCGCTTCTTCCCACACCAAGACCGCCGCTAGCACTTCCTCCGTTACTGCCAGGTACAGGTAGAGCGGTTCTCCGACCACAGGTTTACCGAGCACGGGTGGTGTTGCGAGTATCTTTTTGAAATGGTTGAACGCTTCCTCACATGCCGGAGTCCATTCAAATGTTATTCCCTTTCTCATTAGGTTGAAAAAAGGTAAGGCCTTTGCAGCCGACGCCCCGAGGAAGCGAGATAGCGCGGTGAGCCTTCCCGCCAGTCTCTGGACGTCTTTGACACAGCCCGGGCTCTTCATTTGGAGTATTGCTTGGCATTTTTCAGGATTGGCTTCCACCCCCCCCCTTTGGGTTATCATGAATCCTAGGAACTTCCCGGCCTCCATGGCAAAGGCGCACTTGAGAGGGTTGAGCCTCATGCCTTGTTGTTGGAGAGCCGCGAATACGCTTTCTAGGTCACTCAGAAGGTCTTCGGGTCAGGTGGTCTTGGCCAGGATGTCGTCCATGTAAACTTCCACCATTTTGCTAATGATGTCGCTGAATATCTTGTTCATCAACCTTTGGTATGTGGCCCCTGCGTTCTTTAGGCCGAAAAGCATTACCTTGTAGCAGTAGATTCCCCCTAGTGTTATGAATGCCGTTTTTTCTTCGTCTAGCCGATGCATCGGTATCTTATTATAGTCGGAATAAGCATCCATAAAGCTCAGATACCGGTACCCCGCCGCCGCGTCAACGAGTGCGTCAATGTTGGGTAGGGGTAGCAATCCTTGGGACATGCTTTGTTGAGATCAAAGTAATCCACACACATCCTCCACTTCCTATTATGCTTTCTTACTAAGACTACGTTCGACAGCCAGGTCGAGTAGTCAAGTTCCCGAATGAATCCTGCTTCGAGGAGGCTGGCCGTCTGCTTGGCCACCTCTTCTGCTCTTTCCTGTGACATCTTCCTCCTCCTCTGGGCCACCGGTCTGGCTTCTGGCTTGACGGCTGATGCACGGAAATTTGTCTCTGAACAATTTCCCTCGGTAAGTATACCGATTTGTCGTCAAGTAAAAACTCACAATAGAGTGAGGTCGAATCCCACAGGGATTGATTGGTCAATCAACTTTAATTAGAGGAATGTTCTAGTTGAGCTAAGCAGAATTTGATGTGAGAATTGCAGAAAATTAAATGGCGGGAAAGTAAATGGCAGAAAATGTAAATGCAGGAAATAAAGAGCTGAATATAAATGACGGAAAGTAAAATGCAGAATCTTAAATGGGGAATAGGGAATTTAGCATGAAAGTAAATTGCAGAAATTAAAGAGAATAGGTAAGATCAGAAATAGGGGATTCATTGGGTTTAGGAGATGTTGCATTCTCCGGATCAAGTTCATTTTCATCTCTTCCTCAATCAATGCATTCATTGTTCTCCTTGGCAATCTTAAGTGATTGAACTCCAATTCCTTGGTAATTCAATCTCTCAAATCTTGATCAATAGCCAATTCCTTGGTCTAATTGCTCATGAGAAGAGATGAAGTATGGTCACTGATTATACCACATGTATTTCCAAATCAAAGTGTTGGTAGGATTATATGTCACTATTTCCATCCAAACCCCAATTTGATCCAACATGAGAAAGCATTTCTAGCATGATCTCTTCATTCCTCTTCCAAAGTTCCGAAGAGATCCAAGTATGAATAGCTTCTTTTCCAAGACAACTACCCAATTGGATGAAGATTGAAAGCTTTCTAGTAAAATCAAGAGAAAAGAAAGAAGAAGAATAATGAAAACTATTATTGATCCATCAAATTACAACAGAGCTCCCTAACCCAATGAAAGGGGTTTAGTTGTTCATGGCTCTGGGAATGAAAAACAAAGATGGAGAATGCATTCTGAAAGTAAAACTAGAAGTTGCAGAGAAAGTAAAATTATACAGAGAGTAGTTCTCTCAATCCAAAAGTTTCTCTCTAGTTCAAAACTACTCCTATATATATTACTCTTCTGATCTTCCAGTTGGCTCTTCAAGTCTTGGATATGGGCCTTTGGATCTTGAGTTGAAGTAGTTTGGAATCTTCAGTGGGCTCAGCTTTACGTGCAGAGAAAGTGTGAAGTAGGCATGGACTTTGGCTAGGACGTTAGTGGCGTTAACGTTAAGTGAAAATGTGGGTTCGAGAACGTTAGTGACAATCACCTTTTGCACTAACGTTCCTAGCCCAAGATGAGTTACGTTAACTTCAACGTTAGTGGCACTAACGTGACCACTAACGTTGCCTCTTGGTCCATCGCGAGCGTTATTGGCGTTAACCTTTGCCAATAACGTTGCCCTTAGCCCCTTTTTCTCACGTTAGAGTCCACGTTAGTATAACTAACGTGGCTCTTAACGTGGGCATGCCTTAGCCTCGAGAGCGTTAGTGACACTTACCTTTGTCACTATCGCTCCAAACGCCCCTTCTCACGTTAGTGCCCCACGTTAATTGTCTTAACGTGGCCACTAACGTGGTGGTGATTGCCATCTCCAACGTTAGTGACAAAGGTGAGTGTCACTAACGTTGGCTCATCAATTCTTTCCTCCACGTTAGCTTCTATGTTAATGCACTTAACGTGGTAACTAACGTGGCTCATAGTGGCTTAGTCCAACGTTAGTGACAAAAGTGAGTGTCACTAACATTGGCGATTCCTTTCTTCTTCCACGTTAGAGTTCACGTTAACCAAGTTAACGTGGCTCTTAACATAGTCAATATGGGCTTAGTCCAATGTTAGTGACAAAGGTGAGTGTCACTAACGTTGGCATTATCTTCCTCTTCCATGTTAGAGTTCACGTTAACTGAGTTAACGTGACTCTTAACGTGGCCAATTACCCTTTTGGAGCGTTAGTGGCACTTACTTTTACCACTAACGCTTGGAGCTTCCTTTTCTTCCACGTTAACTACCACGTTAATGTAGTTAACGTGGTAATTAACGTGGGCTATGATGGCTTCGAAGACGTTATTGGCAATCACTTTTCTCATTAACGTTGCAAGCTAGCTCCCATTCCACGTTAGTGGTCACGTTAGTTAGACTAACGTGGCTACTATCGTGGCTTTTCCTTGCTTCCTTTGTCCTGAAATCAAGCAAATAGAGTGCATCAAAGCTCTAATCCGAGTTATGAGTCATGCATCATCCAATTTGTCATTAAATTTGTTCATACCCTGGGTCGAGTTATCCGACCTGGGATGATTGGTGACAAAGCGACCGACCTCTTCAGGTCAGGCTACCCGAACTCTTCTAAAAGAGGTCGGCCAAATCGACAGGAAAGCCCAATAAAGGGCCCAAATAGAGGAATACGACCCAAATCCAAAGGCAATCCAAGCCTATAGAGATAAAGGCAGTTCCCTTGAAGATAAGCTGACTTCACTTGAAATAAAATAAGATAAGATAAGATAACTAACTTATCTTATCAGAAAGGTCAGCCCACACTACTATAAATACACTGGAGCACCCAGGTATAACTCATACTCTGATTCTACATAAAACCTGCTTAATACCCGTGCTAACTTAAGCATCGGAGTCTCTTGCAGGTACCCCCCACCCTCCAGTGACCAAGGATCAGAAGTGCAGCCAGTCTAATAAGTCAGACACAACATCTCCAGCCGCCACCCACTAGCCGGACACATCATCTCCGACCAGTACAGAAGATCTCGTCCGAGATCGACCTCTAGTTTCAGGTAACCCTCGGAACATTGGCGCCGTTGCTGGGGACCTGGAAGTCATCACAACACCATGGCGGACTGCCATGACAACGACCACGATTCAGATCTGGAAAACAGAACACCATACAAGAACGCGGACACTACGCTAAAAGAGACTCCGGAATCCAACGGGGACAAAAACTCATCGAATCCAGAGGTAATAGCAGCACTTCAAGACCGCTTAAAGCAACTTGAAAAAGAAACCCAACAACAACGAGAGGTCGGGAAAGATCTACAAAGAGAGGTACGGCGGCGTCAAGAATTGGAAGATAAACTAATGCAATTAGAAGCCGATCTCAAATCCAAAGCTCCTCAGACTACTCCTGAGGAAAATTCACGCAAAGAACAAGATCCATTCACCAAGGAAATCATGAAAACCAAAACTCCAAAAGACTTCAAACTCCTGGATATGATTTTGTATGATGGCACCACAGATCCCAACCATCATCTCAACAATTTCAGAAGTAGAATGTACCTCACCGACGCCTCGGATGCCGTTCGTTGCAAAGCTTTTCCAACAACTCTCACGAAGACAGCAATCAGATGGTTCGACAACCTACCTCCAAAGTCCATCTCAAACTTTGATGACCTGGCCAAAAAAATTCCTTGCCAAATTCTCCATCCAGAAAGATAAGACCAAGCACGCCCCCAGTTTACTAGGGATCAAGCAAGGAGATCGGGAGAGCCTCCGCAACTACATGGAACGATTCAACAAAATATGCATGGACATACAAAGCTTGCCGACAGAGGCCACCATGATGGGACTCATCAATGGCCTATGAGAAGGACCTTTTAGCCAGTCTATATCAAAGAAGTACCCTACCTCCTTAGACGAAGTACAGGAGCGAGCAGAAAAATACATCAACATGGAAGAAAACGCTCGGTTAGGAGAAACCTCAAAATTTGGGGTCCCTTACCGAGATAAAGACAAGGAATCCAAAAGAAAAGAAGATCGACAAGGAGAGAAAATCAAAAAATACCACAATTACACTCCTCTCAGGGCATCCCTAGTCGACGTATAAAAAGAAGTCTGCCATACGGAGAAAATACCCCCAGCACGGCCACTCAAAGGCAAAAGAGGAGGAGGAAACCGGAATGAATATTGCGAATATCATCGAGTGCGAGGGCACTCCACCAACGAGTGCTTCGATCTAAAGAACATCATAGAAAAATTGGTGAGGGAAGGAAAACTAGATCGGTTTCTAGCCACCCGAGATGACGACCAAAGAAAGAGACGAAGGGACGAAGATATCGGACGAACCGCGCGATCACCTCGTACACCGGAAAGACACGTCCATATGATACACGGCGGATTCACAAGGGGAGGAATCTCCAAATCATACCGCAAAAGATATCTCAAAGAAGTATATCATGTCGAGGGAAAGGAAGAGGCACCCGACATCCCTGCAATCACATTCACTAAAGAGGACGCATCCGGAATCATCTCGGGACACGACGACCCCATGGTCATCATCACCATCATACTGACAAACGCCAATCTGCACCGCACATTAGTAGACCAAGAGAGCTCCACCGACATCCTATTCAAAACTGCCTTCGACAAGCTCGGCCTAGAAAACAAGGAGCTTAAGGCATACCCGAACAGTCTATTCAGACTGGGAGATACCCCGGTACAACCGCTAGGGTAC
Source organism: Arachis ipaensis (assembly GCF_059453495.1). Classification (NCBI taxonomy): domain Eukaryota; kingdom Viridiplantae; phylum Streptophyta; class Magnoliopsida; order Fabales; family Fabaceae; genus Arachis; species Arachis ipaensis. The sequence goes on from NC_142444.1 coordinate 128,965,925, forward strand.
GTATCACTACATACAACCTTCGGAAAAGGGAACCAATGTAGGACGCTCAAAATAGACTACATTGTGGTCGACGTGAGTTCAGCCTACAATGCTCTAATAGGTCGGACAACACTAAATCAACTCGGTGCAATAGTCTCGACTCCACATCTATACATAAAATTCCCAACTACAGAGGGGATAGCCACAATAAAAGCAGATCAAAAGATGGCACGCCGCTGTTATAATGAAAGTCTAAACCTCAGAGGCAGAGGAGAAGAGTTTCACACAATTGAGCTTGGCGGGGTTCAAAGACAAGAAGAACTCCGTCCGCAGCCAGAAGGTGAGATAGAGAAGGTTCAGATCAGAGACACCTCGGACAAAACGACTAATATCGGCACGATCCTGAGAGAAAACTCAAAAGAATTACTGATACAATTCTTACGAGATAATGTCGATCTCTTCGCATGGAAAGCCGCAGACATGCCAGGCATAGACCCTAAGCTAATGTGCCACAAGTTGGCGGTCTATCCAGGATCTCGGCCGGTACAGCAAAGACGAAGAAAACTTGGGCCAGAGAGATCCCAAGCTGTGAAAGAACAGGTACAAGCATTACTGGAGGCAGGATTCATAAGAGAGGTCAAGTACCCACTATGGCTAGCCAACGTCATCTTGGTGAGAAAATCAAATGGGAAGTGGTGAATGTGCACCGATTACACCGATCTCAACAAAGCCTGCCCAAAAGATCCTTACCCACTCCCAAGTACGATGCTCTGGTCAATGCTTCCTCCGGATACAGATACCTCTCGTTTATGGACGCATACTCGGGATACAACCAAATCCCCATGTATCCACCAGATCAAGAAAAGACCTCATTTTTAACGCCAAAAGCGAACTACTCCTACATTGTGATGCCTTTCGGTCTCAAGAATGCGGGAGCTACTTATCAAAGGCTAATGAATAAAGTCTTCTCAGATTACATCGGGAAAATCATGGAAGTCTATGTGGACGACATGTTGATAAAGACACAAAGTAAAGTGACATTATTATCCAACCTGGCTCAAGTGTTTGACACTATAAGGATGCATGACATGTGACTCAATCCCGCAAAATGTACCTTGGCAGTAGAAGCAGGCAAATTTTTAGGTTTCATGCTCACACAAAGAGGAATTGAAGCAAATTCGGATAAATGTCAAGCCATACTCAACATGAAAAGCCCAACCTGTATCAAAGAAGTACAGCAACTCAACGGGAGATTGGCCGCCCTATCTAGGTTCTTAGCAGGATCAGCGATAAGGTCTCTCCCCTTCTATGCTACTTTAAGGAAGGGAAAGCAGTTCGAATGGACAACAGAATGTGAACAAGCCTTTCAAGACTTCAAGGATTTCTTGGGACGGCCACCTATCCTATCTCGGCCACGAAAAGGAGAACCGCTCATATTATATCTCGCAGTAAAAAGCCAGGCAATAGCCTCAGCACTAGTCAGAGAAGACGAAAGTGGGCAACAACCCGTCTACTTCATTAGTAAAGCGCTACAGGGATCCAAGTTGAACTACCAGAAAATAGAAAAGTTTGTCTATACTCTCGTTCTAACATCTCGACGACTTCGCCCATACTTCCAGGCTCACACCATTAAGGTTCGAACTAACCAGCCCATAAGAGGAATATTGCAGAAAACATATTTAGCAGGTAGAATTTTACAATGGGCAGTCGAGTTATCTGAGTTCGACCTCCAATATGAAGCTCGGACGGCCATCAAATCACAGTATCTAGCCGACTTCATCGCAGAATTCACAAATGCCCAGGAAATCCCCACAGAATGGAATCTCTATGTGGACGGTTCTTCAAATAAGACTGGAAGCGACGCAGGTGTGATAATAGAAAGCAACCAAGGAACCCAAGTTGAGCTTTCCCTTAAATTCGGGTTCCCGGCCTCAAACAATCAGGCGGAATATGAAGCGTTATTAGCTGGTTTGAAGCTGGCTAAAGAGGTCGGAGCTCAAAAACTCAACATTTACAGTGACTCACAAGTAGTCACCTCACAGATAACAGGGAGCTACCAAGCCAAAGATCCCACCATGAAAAAGTATTTGGATAAAACCATGGAATAGCTCGGACAACTCGGGGAATATAATGCCCGAGCTGACACACTCTCGAAACTAGCCAGCACCAAACCAGGGGCAACAATAGAAGCCTCATCCAGGAAATGCTACAGAACCTGTCAATCTTGGAAGAGGAAAAAGTCCTAGCCGTAACAAGTCAGGACCAAGGATGGATGACCCCCATAATTAACTACCTCAAAACAGAAACACTCCCCACAGAAGAAAAGGAGGCAAAGAGGTTAAAAAGGGAGGCACAGTACTACACTATCATAAACAACATCCTGTACAAAAGAGAGATCTCAATACCATTACTAAAATGTGTGCTGACGAACAACACAAAGGAAGTGCTAGAAGAAGTACACGGCGGCATTTGCGGCAATCATCTCGGAGCACGAGCTCTCGCCAAAAAAGTACTCCGGGCGGGATTTTATTTGCCAACTCTACAGAAAGAAGCTACAGAATTTGTAAAGACATGTCCACCATGTCAGAAACATGCCAACTTTCACGTTGCCCTGCCAGAAGAGCTCATCAGTGTAACTTCGCCTTGGCCGTTTGCAAAATGGGGACTTGATCTTCTCGGACCCTTCCCCCAGGGATCAGGACAAGTTAAATTCCTCATAGTAGGGGTAGACTATTTCACAAAGTGGATCGAGGCAGAGCCCCTAGCCAACGCCACTGCTCAAAGAAGCCGGAAATTTCTATATAGAAATATTGTCACAAGGTTCGGGGTTCCACACTCCATCACCACAGACAATGGCACTCAATTCACAGATGCAGGCTTCAGAAAATTAGTAGCCGACTTAAACATAAAACACCAGTACACCTCCGTGGAACATCCGCAAGCCAATGGACAGGCTGAAGCTGCCAACAAAGTCATATTGGCCGGGTTAAAACGGAGATTACAAGACGCAAAGGGAGCTTGGGCAGAAGAGCTTCCACAAGTTCTGTGGGCGTATCGAAAGACGCCACACTCTACCACAAAGAAATCCCCCTTTCGATTAGCATACGGAATAGAGGCAATGATCCCAGTAGAGTTGGAAGAAGGATCGCCTAGAGTGATTCATTACAATGAGGGAGCAAATTCCCAACTTCAGAGGGAAGAGCTCGACCTACTACTTGAAATCCAAGAAAGAGCTCGGATCAGGGAAGAAGCACTAAAACGTCAAATGGCTTCTAGATATAATCGAAGGGTAGTGCCGAGAAGTTTCGCAGAGAATGATCTCATCCTAATCCGAAACAATATTGGAACAACTCGACCAGAAGAAGGGAAGTTGGCAGCAAACTGGAAAGGACCTTACCGAGTTGTAGAAGTACTTGGGAATGGCTACTACAGACTATCCGAACTCGATGGACGAGAGCTTCCCAGATCATGGCACGCCTGCAACCTAAGAATGTACTACAGCTAGAAAAAGTAAAGATCTCACTACTGAATGCACTCTTTTTCCTGAAGAGGTTTTTTAATGAGGCACCGAGTTGAGACTCAGACACTATCTGACTTAAAGGAATGAATTCCCACATGTACATATTTGCACTTTCCTTTGAATAAAATATATTTTAGATATTCTACAAGTCTTCAATAAGCATTAATCTGAAGCATTCATCGTCTGATTATAAAGCAACAGATCGGCATAAAGTGAAAAACAATTTCACTACGCGATCACGATAAAGACAATCGTCCGATAAAGGTGAAAACGCGATTCACCTAAAAGACGATCTAAAGATAGCAACCACCTTCTACAAATCAGCAAAGATGAATATAGAATAATGTAAGAAGTTATCGAAAGTGATCCGGAAAAAGAACCTGACGAGGTTTTATGGCTTGCTAAATAATAACTTAAAGACTGGCCGACATTAAGAAGTCGAACCAAGTCAACCCAAGTTATAAGTAAACCCTGGAAAGAGGTCTGGCCAACCCTATTAAAGAGGATTACTTTAACTTAGAAGGGCCTGACATGACAAGTCAGCCCAAAATGAAAAGTTATAAAAAGTAGTCCCTGAATGAGATCTGACAAAGATCCAAGAAAGAGGACTACAAAAATAACTTCGAAGAGATCGACATGACGAAGTCGGCCCAAAACATAAAATTATAGAAGTAATCCCTGAAAGAGACCTAAACAAGGTCCAAGAAAGAGGATTACAAAAGTAACTTAGAAGGGCCCGACATGACGAAGTCGGCCTAAAATATAAAGTTATAGAAGTAATCCCTGAAAGAGACCTGAACAAGGTCCAAGAAAAAGGATTACAAAAGTAACTTAGAAGGGCCCGACATGACGAAGTCGGCCCAAAACATAAAGTTATAGAAGTAATCCCTGAAAGAGACCTGAACAAGGTCCAAGAAAGAGGATTACAAAAGTAACTTAGAAGGGCCCGACATGACGAAGTCGGCCCAAAACATAAAGTTATAGATGTAATCCCTGAAAGAGATTTGAACAAAGTCCAAGAAAGAGGATTACAAAATAACTTGATCCCACATGACGAAGTCGGCCCAAACATAAAAGTTATAAACATAATCTCTGAAAGAGACCTGAACAAGGTCCAAAAAAGAGGATTACAAAAGTAACTTTGAAGGGCCCGACATGATGAAGTCGACCCACGTAAAGTGCGAAAGGCTACAAAAAGTAATACTTGGCCGAGACCTCACAAAAGGTCCAAACAAAACAGGATTTTTGTTTGTTGCCTCAAAGGAATCAAAGCCACAAAGACTACCAAAAGCCTAGAAAAAGTGCCTAGACGATATAAAGATCGACATGATACTAAAGGCGCGAAGTTGTGATGAAAACAAATTCAAAGGGGCTACCCAAATCAGTCCCAAGAACTTGAAAGCTATTTTTTGTTTCTTAGCCTAAAGTTGCTAAATAAGCAACTAAACAAGTGTCAACAGTTAGCAAAAGGAAATTTACAAAATAAAGAGTTTAAAAGCCCACAAGCCGGGCTATCTACACAATCAAGATAAAAAGTTCAGTTAAACATCAAAAGCCTTCTCAGTAGCATCAGTACGGGGTGAAGGAGGGCGAGTCTAAATAGGCACAGCATCCACAGTAGCATCGTCCCGGTTTAAGATCTGGCAGTCAGGATCAGAAGCGGGCGGGCCGACCTCAGCAGGAGGAACAGCAGGAGCAGACACCTTGGCAGAAGACACAGGGAGGGGATCGACATCATCATCATCCTCGTCATCAGGGACAATCTTACCATCCCTAACGACATTATCCAAGCTGAAGAGAGTAAGGTCGGCCTCGGGAGCAATAATCCGAACTTGCTCTTTCAGGTTCTCATAGGCAGCAGTTACGCTGCCAAAAAGATGACCCTGGAGCTCAGAGTAATCAGCTCGGGCGTTCTCCAAATCCTCCTTCAGACGCATTCCCTCCCGATAGGATGTAACATAGCTGTCTTTATGCCTCAGTGCAGTGTCCTCGGCCAGCCTTACAGAAGCTACCAGAAAAAGTGAACTCGCCTTCTCGTTCTTTATATCCTTCTCCAACTTGGCTACCTTTACTTCAAGCTCCTCCTTCAGGCCTGGTGCACGAAATTGTGATCATCAACAATGGCGCCAAAGACTTGGAGCTCTCAAACGTGAATCACACTTTGTCACAATTTCGCATAACTAACCAGCAAGTGCACTGGGTCGTCCAAGTAATACCTTACGTGAGTAAGGGTCGATCCCACGGAGATTGTCGGCTTGAAGCAAGCTATGGTTATCTTGAAACTCTTAGTCAGGCATATTCAAATAGTTATGGATTTTAAGGTGATGAAAATAAGCATAAAATAAAGATAGAGATACTTATGTAATTCATTGGTGGATTTCAGATAAGCGTATGAAGATGCTATGTTCCCCTTAAACCTCTGCTTTCCTATTGCCTTCTTCCAATCATTCATACTCCTTTCCATGGCAAGCTTTATGTTGGGCATCACCATTGTCAATGGCTACATCCCGTCCTCTCAGTGACAATGGTCCTGATGCTCTGTCACAACATCGGCTAATCAGCTGTCGGTTCTCGATCATGTCGGAATAGGATCCATTGATCCTTTTGCTCTGTCACACGCCCCACAATCGCGAGTTTGAAGCTCGTCACAGTCATCCCTTCCCAGATCCTACTCGAAATACCACAGACAAGGTTTAGATTTTTCGGATCTCAGGAATGGCCGCAAATAATTCTAGCCTATACCATGAAGGTTCCAATCTTAGATTAGAAACCCAAGAGATACGCATTCAAGCCATTGCTAGTAGAACAGAGGTGGTTGTCAGGCACGTGTTCATAGGTGAGAATGATGATGAGTGTCACGAATCATCACATTCATCAAGTTGAAGAACGAATGAATATCTTGGAGAAGAAATAGACTTGAGTTGAATAGAAAAACAATAGTACTTGTATTAATTCATGAAGAACAGCAGAGCTCCACACCTTAATCTATGGTGTGTAGAAACTCCACCGTTGAGAATACATAAGAACAAGGTCCAGGCATGGCCGCGAGGCTAGCCCCAAACGTGTCTAAGATAGCATAAGACTTATCAAAGATGAAAATACAATAGTATAAGGTCCTATTTATAGAGAACTAGTAGCCTAGGGTTACAGAAATCAGTAATTAATGCATAAATCTTCTTCCGGGCCCACTTGGTGTGTGCTTGGGCTGAGCATTGAAGCTTCCATGTGTAGAGACTTTTCTTGGAGTTAAACGCCAGCTTTTGTGCCAGTTTGGGCGTTTAACTCCAGCTTTTGTGCCAGTTTTCGAGTTAAATGCCAGAATTCTTGAGCTGACTTGGAACGCCTGTTTGGGCCATCAAATCTCGGGCAACGTATGGACTATTATATATTGCTGGAAATCCCAGAATGTCTACTTTCCAACGCAATTAAAAGCGCACCAATTGGGCTTCTGTAACTCCAGAAAATCCACTTTGAGTGCAGGGAGGTCAGAATCCAACAGCATCTGCAGTCCTTTTTCAGCCTCTGAATCAGATTTTTGCTCAGGTCCCTCAATTTCAGCCAGAAAATACCTGAAATCACAGAAAAACACACAAACTCATAGTAAAGTCCAGAAGAGTGATTTTTAAATAAAAACTAATAAAAATATAATAAAAACTAATTAAAATATACTAAAAATATACTAAAAACAATGCCAAAAAGCGTATAAATTATCCACTCATCACAACACCAAACTTAAATTGTTGCTTGTCCTCAGGCAACTGAAAATCAAATAGGATAAAAAGAAGAGAATGTACAATAAAATCCAAAAACATCTATGAAGATCAGTATTAATTAGATGAGTGGGGCTTTTAGCTTTTTGCTTCTGAACAGTTTTGGCATCTCACTTTATCCCTTGAAGTTCAGAATGATTGGCATCTATAGGAACTCAGAATCCATATAGTGTTATTGATTCTCCAAGTTAAGTATGTTGATTCTTGAACACAGCTACTTTATGAGTCTTGGCCGTGGCCCTAAGCACTTTGTTTTCCAGTATTACCACCGGATACATAAATGCCACAGACACATAACTGGGTGAACCTTTTTAGATTGTGACTCAGCTTTGCTAGAGTCCCCAATTAGAGGTGTCCAGGGTTCTTAAGCACACTCTTCTTTTTGCTTTGGACCTCGACTTTAACCGCTCAGTCTCAAGTTTTCAATTGACACCTTCACGCCACAAGCACATGGTTAGGGACAGCTTGTTTTAGCCGCTTAGGCCAGGATTTTATTCCTCTGGGCCCTCCTATCCACTGATGCTCAAAGCCTTGGATCCTTTTTATCACCCTTGCCTTTTGGTTTAAAGAGGTATTGGCTTTTTCTGCTTGCTTTTCTCTTTTTTTTTTCTGCAAGCTTTTCACTGCTTTTTCTTGCTTCAAGAATCAATTTTATGATTTTTCAGATCATCAGATAACATTTCTCCTTTTCCTTTCATTCTTTCAAGAGCCAACAATTTTAACATTCATAAACAATCAAATTCAAAAATATGCACTGTTCAAGCATTCATTCAGAAAGACAATAGCATTGCCGCCACATCAAAATAATTAAACTGTTTTAAAATTTGAAATTCATGCACTTCTTTTTCTTTTTCAATTGAAAACATTTTTCATTTAAGAAAGGTGATGGATTCATTTTCATAGCTTTAAGGCATAGACACTAATGATCATGTAATAAAGACACAAACATAAATAAACATAAAGCACAATTTTCGAAAAACAGGAAATAAAGAACAAGGAATTTAAAGAACGGGTCCACCTTAGTGATGGCGGCTTGTTCTTCCTCTTGAAGATCTTATGGAGTGCTTGAGCTCCTCAATGTCTCTTCCTTGCCTTTGTTGCTCCTCTCTCATGGTTCTTTGATCTTCTCTAATTTCATGGAGGAGGATGGAATGCTCTTGGTGCTCCACCCTTAGTTGTCCCATGTTGGAACTTAATTCTCCTAGGGAGATGTTGATTTGCTCCCAATAGTTTTGTGGAGGAAGATGCATCCCTCGAGGCATCTCAGGGATTTCATGATGAAGAATTTCCTAATGCTCTTGATGAGGTTCTCTTGTTTTCTCCATCCTTTTCTAAATGATGGGTTTGTCCTCATCAATGAGAATGTCTCCCTCTATGTCAATTCCAACCGAATTGCAAAGGTGACAAATGAGATGAGAGAAGGCTAACCTTGCCAAAGGAGAGGACTTGTCCGCCACCTTGTAGAGTTCTTGGGATATAACCTCATGAACATCCACTTCCTCTCCAATCATGATGCTATGTATCATGATAGCCCGGTCTATAGTAGCTTTGGATCAGTTACTAGTAGGAATGATTGAGCGTTGGATGAACTCCAACCATCCCCTAGCCACGGGCTTGAGGTCATGCCTTCTTAGTTGAACCGGCTTCCCTCTTGAATCTCTCTTCCATTGAGCGCCCTCTTCACATATGTCCATGAGTACTTGGTCCAACCTTTGATCAAAGTTTACCCTTCTAGTGTAGGGGTGTGCATCTCCTTGCATCATAGGCAAGTTGCATGCCAACCTTACATTTTCCGGACTAAAATCCAAGTATTTCCCTCGGACCATTGTAAGCCAATTCTTGGGGTCTGGGTTCACACTTTGATCATGGTTCTTGGTGATCCATGCATTGGCATAGAACTCTTGAACCATTAAGATTCCGACTTGTTGAATGGGGTTGGTGAGAACTTCCTAACCTCTTCTTCGGATCTCATGTCAGATCTCCAGATACTCATTCTTTTTGAGTTTGAAAGGGACCTCGGGGACCACTTTCTTCTTGGCCACAACTTCATAGAAGTGGTCTTGATGCACCCTTGAGAGGAATCTCTCCATCTCCCATGACTCGGAGGTGGAAGCTTTTGTCTTCCCTTTCCTCTTTCTAGAGGTTTCTCCGGCCTTTGGTGCCATAAATGGTTATGGAAAAACAAAAAGCTTTAGCTTTTACCACACCAAACTTAGAAGGTTGCTCGTCCTCAAGCAAAAGAAGAAAGAAGAGAGTAGAAGAAGAAGAAATAAAGGACATGGAGTGGGATTTGTGTTTTGGTCAAGGGGGAGAAGTGGTGTTTAGGTTGTGTGAAAATAAAGGAGTGAAGATGGGTTTATATAGGGGTGAGAGGGGTGTGTATGGTTCGGCTATAGAGGGTGGGTTTGGGAGGGAAAGTGGTTTGAATTTGAATGGTGAGGTAGGTGGGGTTTTATGAAGGATGGATGTGAGTGGTGAAGAGAATGGTGGGATTTGATAGGTGAGGGGTTTTTGGGGAAGAAGTATTGAGGTGATTGGTGAATGGGTGAAGAAGAAAGAGAGAGATGGGGTAGGTGGGGATCCTGTGGGATCCACAGATCCTGAGGTGTCAAGGATTTATCATCCCTGCACCAAGTGGCGTGCAAAACGCCCTTTTTTGCCAATCCTGGCATTAAACGCCAGGCTGCTGCCCATTTCTGGCATTTAACGCCAGCTTCTTGCCCATTCCTGGCGTTAAACGCCAGTCTGGTGCCCTTTTCTGGCGTTAAACGCCCAGAATGGTGCCAGACTGGGTGTTTAACGCCCATTCTGCTACCTTTACTAGTGTTTAAACGCCAGTAGCTATCTCCTCCAGGGTGTTCTATTTTTCACTTTGTTTTTGCTTTTTCAATTGTTTTTGTGACTTCACATAATCATCAACCTACAGAAAACATAAAATAACAATAGAAAATAGAAATTTAATATAGATAAGTAAAATTTGGGTTGCCTCCCAACAAGCGCTTCTTTAATGTCAATAGCTTCACAGTGGCTCTCATGAAGCCTCACAGATGTTCAGAGCAATGTTGGAACCTCCCAACACCAAACTTAGAGTTTGAATGTGGGGGTTCAACACCAAACTTAAAGTTTGGTTGTGGCCTCCCAACACCAAACTTAGAGTTTGACTGTGGGGGCTCTGTTGACTCTGTATTGAGAGAAGCTCTTCATGCTTCCTCTCCATGGTTACAGAGGGATATCCTTAAGCTTTAAACATAAGGGAGTCTTTATTCACTTGAATGATCAATTCTCCTCTGTCAACATCAATCACAGCCTTTGCTGTTGCTAGGAAGGGTCTGCCAAGGATGATGGATTCATCCACACACTTCCCAGTCTCTAGGATTATGAAATCAGCAGGGATGTAATGGTCTTCAACCTTTACCAAAACATCCTCTACAAGTTCATAAGCCTGTTTCTTTGAATTGTCTGCCATCTCCAGTGAGATTCTTGCAGCTTGTACCTCAATGATCCCTAGCTTCTCCATTACAGAGAGAGGCATAAGGTTTATGCTTGACCCTAGGTCACACAGAGCCTTCTCAAAGGTCATGGTGCCTATGGTACAAGGGATTGAGAACTTTCCAGGGTCCTGTCTCTTTTGAGGTAATCTCTGCCTAGTCAAGTCATCCAGTTCTTTGATGAGCAATGGAGGTTCATTCTCCCAAGTCTCATTACCAAATAACTTATCATTTAGCTTCATGATTGCTCCAAGGTACTTAGCAACTTGCTCTTCAGTGATATCTTCATCCTCTTCAGAGGAAGAATACTCATCAGAGCTTATGAAAGGCAGAAGTAAATTCAATGGAATCTCTATGGTCTCAGAATGAGCCTCAGATTCCCATGGTTCCTCATTAGGGAACTCCATGGAGGTCAGTGGGCGTCCATTGAGGTCTTCCTCAGTGGGAATCACTGCCTCTTCCTCCTCTCCATGTTCGGCCATGTGAGATGTGGATATGGCCTTGCACTCTCTTTTTTGATTCTCTTCTGTATTGCTTGGGAGAGTGCTAGGAGGGAGTTCAGTAATTTTCTTACTCAGCTGACCCAATTGTGCCTCCAAATTTCTAATAGAGGACCTTGTTTCAGTCATGAAACTTTGAGTGGTTTTGATTAGATCAGAGACAATGATTGCTAAGTCAGAGTGGTTTTGCTTAGAATTCTCTGTCTGTTGCTGAGAAGATGATGGAAAAGGCTTGCTATTGCTAAACCTGTTTCTTCTACCATTATTGTTGTTGAAACCTTGTTGAGGTCTCTGTTGATCCTTCCATGAGAGATTTGGATGATTTCTCCATGAAGGATTATAGGTGTTTCCATAGCGTTCTCCCATGTAATTTACCTCTTCCATTGCTGGGTTCTCAGGATCATAAGCTTCTTCTTCAGAGGAAGCTTCCTTAGTACTGCCTGTTGCTGCTTGCATTCCAGACAGACTCTGAGAAATCATATTGACTTGTTGGGTCAATATTTTATTCTGAGCCAATATGGCATTCAGAGTATCAATCTCAAGAACTCCTTTCTTCTGAGCTATCCCATTATTTACAGGATTCCTTTCAGAAGTGTACATGAATTGGTTATTTGCAACCATTTCAATGAGTTCTTGAGCTTCTGCAGGCATCTTCTTCAGATGAAGAGATCCTCCAGCAGAGCTATCCAATGACATCTTGGATAGTTCAGACAGACCATCATAGAAGATTCCTATAATGCTCCATTCTGAAAGCATGTCAGAAGGGCACCTTCTGATCAATTGCTTGTATCTCTCCCAAGCTTCATAGAGGGACTCACCATCCTTCTGTCTAAAGGTTTGGACTTCCACTCTAAGCTTACTCAATTTTTGAGGTGGAAAGAACTTTGCCAAAAAGGCATTGACTAGCTTTTCCCAAGAGTTCAGGCTTTCCTTAGGTTATGAATCCAACCATGTTCTAGCTCTGTCTCTTACAGCAAAAGGAAAGAGCATAAGTCTGTAGACTTCAGGGTCAACCCCATTGGTCTTGACAGTGTTACAGATTTGCAAGAACTCAGCTAAGAACTGATGAGGATCTTCCAATGGAAGTGCATGAAACTTACAATTTTGTTGCATTAGAGAAACTATTTGAGGCTTAAGCTCAAAGTTGTTTGCTCCAATGGCAGGGATAGAGATGCTTCTCCCATAGAAATCAGGAGCAGGTGCATTAAAGTCACCAAGCACCTTCCTTGCATTGTTGACATTGTTGTTTTCGGCTGCCATGGTTTCTTCTTCTTTGAAGAGCTCTGTTAGGCCCTCTAAAGAGAATTGTTCTTTAGCTTTTCTTAGCTTTCTCTTCAAGGTCCTTTCAGGTTCAGGATCAGCTTGAACAAGTATGCCTTTATCTTTGTTCCTGCTCATATGAAAGAGAAGAGAACAAGAAAGTAGGGAATCCTCTATGTCACAGTATAGAGATTCCTTGAGGTGTCAGAGGAAAAGAAGAATAGAAGGAGGGAGGTAGATAGAAGAGAATTCGAACATATAATGAAGGAGGGGGTTCGAATTGTACCTTGAGGAGGAGTCTTAGTCCCTTAAATAGAAGGATGTGAGAAGAGGGGAAGAAATTTTCGAAATTAAAGTAAGAGATTTTGAAAATTTGGTAATTGGTTTTCGAAAACTAAGATTGAGAAAGAAATCAAGTGATTTTTGAAAAAGATTTTGAAATTAGAAAAAGATATGATTGAAAAAATTAATTTTGAAAAAGATGTGATTAAAAATATATGTTTGAAAAGATATGATTGAAAATCAAATTAAAAAGAGAAAGTTTTAAAACTAAAGTTGATTACTTGACTAACAAGAAATTAAAAGATATGATTCTGAAATTTAAAATTTGATCCTTTCTTAATAGGCAAGTAACAACTTGAAAATTTTTGAAGTAAATCTTTAATTGAAGCAAGGATTTTTGAAAATGGTAAAAATAAATATAAAATGGAAAGAAATTGATTTTGAAAGAGATATGATTGAAAAGATATGATTTGAAAAAGATTTGATTTTGAAAAATTATGAAAACTTGAAAAAAATGTGAATTAAAAACAAAATCTTCCCTTTAGTGTCATCCTGGCGTTAAACGCCCAGAATGGTGCCCATTCTGGCGTTTAACGCCCAAATCTCTACCTTTTTGGGCGTTAAACGCCCAGCCAGGTACCCTGGCTGGCGTTTCAATGCCAGTTTTCCTTCTTCACTGGGCGTTTTGAACGCCCAGCTTTTTCTGTTTGATTCCTCTGCTGAATGTTCTGAATCTTCAATTCTCTGTATTATTGACTTGAAAAGACATAGTTTTAAAAAATATTTTTGAATTTTTGATGATGGGAATCAATAAAAATGCAACAAAGATCAAATAAACAATGCATGTAAGACACCAAACTTAAAAGTTTGTATACTAAGGACTATAACAATGTAAAAATGCATGTAAGAAACAACAAAACATACAAAACAAGAGAATTTGAAGATCAGAGCAATGAAATCATCAAGAACAACTTGAAGATCAATGAAGAACAATATGTATAAATTTTCGAAAATTAGAAGGATAAAGACATGCAATTGACACTAAACTTAAAATTAGACAATAGACTCAAACAAGAAACATAAAATATTTTTGGTTTTATGATTTTAAAATTTTTTTTTTCGAAAATTATATAGAAAAGAAAATAAAGAGAATCAAAAATTTTAATAAGAATTCCAGGAATCATGCAATGTTAGTCTAAAGCTTCAGTCTAAAAAGGATTAGACATGTTTGGCCAAGCTTCAGCAGGACATTACATTCAATAGCTAAATTGATGAGAATCAATCAGCTTTTGTGATGGTGGGAACATCACCTTGAAACTCTAGAATTCATTCTTAAAAATTCTGAAGAAAAGATACCTAATCTAAGCAACAAGATGAACCGTCAGTTGTCCAAACTCGAACAATCTTCGGCAACGGCACCAAAAACTTGGTGCACGAAATTATGATCATCAACAATGGCGCCAAAGACTTGGAGCTCTCAAACGTGAATCGCACTTTGTCACAATTCCACACAACTAACCAGCAAGTGCACTGGGTCGTCCAAGTAATACCTTACGTGAGTAAGGGTCGATCCCACGGAGATTGTCGGCTTGAAGCAAGCTATGGTTATCTTGTAACTCTTACTCAGGCGGATTCAAATGGTTATGGAGTTTAAGGTGATGAAAATAAACATAAAATAAAGATAGAGATACTTATGTAATTCATTGGTGGATTTCAGATAAGCGTATGAAGATGCTATGTTCCCCTTGAACCTCTGCTTTCCTATTGCCTTCTTCCAATCATTCATACTCCTTTCCATGGCAAGCTTTATGTTGGGCATCACCGTTGTCAATGGCTACATCCCGTCCTCTCAGTGAAATTGGTCCTGATGCTCTGTCACAACATCGGCTAATCAGCTGTCGGTTCTCGATCATGTCGGAATAGGATCCATTGATCCTTTTGCGTCTGTCACACGCCCCACAATCGCGAGTTTGAAGCTCGTCACAGTCATCCCTTCCCAGATCCTACTCGAAATACCACAGACAAGGTTTAGACTTTCCGGATCTCAGGAATGGCCGCCAATAATTCTAGCCTATACCACGAAGGTTCCAATCTTAGATTAGAAACCCAAGAGATACGCATTCAAGCGATTGCTAGTAGAACAGAGGTGGTTGTCAGGCACGTGTTCATAGGTGAGAATGATGATGAGTGTCACGGATCATCACATTCATCAAGTTGAAGAACGAATGAATATCTTGGAGAAGAAATAGACTTGAGTTGAATAGAAAAACAATAGTACTTGTATTAATTCATGAAGAACAACAGAGCTCCACACCTTAATCTATGGTGTGTAGAAACTCCACTGTTGAGAATACATAAGAACAAGGTCCAGACATGGCTGTGAGGCCAGCCCCAAACATGTCTAAGATAGCATAAGACTTATCAAAGATGAAAATACAATAGTATAAGGTCCTATTTATAGAGAACTAGTAGCCTAGGGTTACAGAAATCAGTAATTAATGCATAAATCTTCTTCCGGGCCCACTTGGTGTGTTCTTGGGCTGAGCATTGAAGCTTTCATGTGTAGAGACTTTTCTTGGAGTTAAACGCCAGCTTTTGTGCCAGTTTGGGCGTTTAACTCCAGCTGTTGTGCCAGTTTTCGAGTTAAACGCCAGAATTCTTGAGCTGACTTGGAACGCCTGTTTGGGCCATCAAATCTCGGGCAACGTATGGACTATTATATATTGCTGGAAATCCCAGGATGTCTACTTTCCAACGCAATTAAGAGCGCGCCAAGTGGGCTTCTGTAGCTCCAGAAAATCTACTTTGAGTGCAGGGAGGTCAGAATCCAACAGCATCTGCAGTCCTTTTTCAGCCTCTGAATCAGATTTTTGCTCAGGTCCCTCAATTTCAGCCAGAAAATACCTGAAATCACAGAAAAACACACAAACTCATAGTAAAGTCCAGAAGAGTGATTTTTAAATAAAAACTAATAAAAATATAATAAAAACTAATTAAAATATACTAAAAACATACTAAAAACAATGCCAAAAAGCGTATAAATTATCCGCTCATCAAGGCCCTTCATCCGATCAAACTCCTGTTTAGCCTCCTCCATAAAGGCTTTGGTGGCGTGGAGAGGAAGATTTTGTGCAGTCCGGTATAGGACAGCCCCCATATACGTCATTCTAACACTACTTCGAGTTATAAAGTCCAGATGGCGAAGGAGCGACAAGGTTAAAAGGCTCAGCTATTTTTTGTTTCTTGCTGGGAGGAGCACCAGAACTAGAGGTAGAAGTCGATAGAGGGTCAGCCAGACGAACCCGAGGTTCCTCGGTCCAGGGGAACTCGGCACAGGTGGCTTCACTTGCACTTGGGAAGATCCCTCCCCGCCCGCCTTGGCCGAGATGTTCTGAGCAGTAGTCGCTTTCTTTGCCCTTTTGAAGGCCTTCATGGATTCATTATTTTTTGACATCTCTGCAAACACAAAATCAGCCACAGTAAAGGGTTACAATCACAAGATGAGGATGCCAAAACTAAGAAACAAGTATAGAAACAAGTCAGGCAAATACCTAAAACAGCCCAGACTAGGGATGGGTCATTCAAAAACCTTTTTGTATCAAGATGGGGTGGTGCTCCCCATAAATCCTCAAGAACAACAACAAAGGTACGCTCAACATCGTCAAGCATATCCCAGGAATAGCAAGACACTCTCACATCCTTCTGCCACTCTAGAGGGAAAGAAGGCTCATCATTTTCATCAAGAAAAAAGGGGCGGGCCCCCTCGACAGCACGAACTTTAAAGAAGTAATTCTTGAAATCCTTAAAGGACTCATCATACATAGCAAACACTTTATGGCCCTGGGCAGACCTGAACGAAACCCAGAAAGCTTTCTTTTTCGAAGAGCCACCAGGCTTGGCAGAAACAAACAGATAAAGGAAGAGAGACTGAGAAGGTGTTACACCTAACTCTTGGCAAAGTAGCTGAAAAATTTTGATAAAACCCCAGGAATTCGGGTGAAGCTGGATGGGGCAATATTACACGACCACAACAAGTCGGTCTCAAAAGCAGTAAAAGGAAAAGTAATGTCCAGTTCACTGAAGAAATATTCATAGGCATAGAAGAAGGGATGCTCCCCCTCGATGGAGGTTGGAAAACAAACCCTCTCATCAGAATCAAGAGAAACAAGCTCATAATCCCTCTCCCAGGCACTGTTACACAAATCTTATGACGCTTCCTCAGCTCTATACAAAATTCAACATCCACAACAGAAACACACATCAAAACAAGAGAGTCCAGCCAATCGGACATCCCCTCGGGAACTCTGGAAGACATCTCTACAATGTTATGGCGAGAAGACATGAGGCCAACTAATCCTACAATAAGAAAAGAAGAGGGGATTACTAAAAACATCTCGGACAAGGGATAAAACAACTCGATCAATACGATACAGGCGAACAAACAGAAAAGGAAAACCCCAAGACTCAAACCAAAGTCCTGGGGCATCCTTTGGAGGCAGTAACAAAGCAGGGTTTTCAGGAAAAATCTACAGCTCGCACCCCAGCATCTCTCGAACAAGAAAAGAAGACTTCAAACAGCAAGCATTTTTTTTCATCAAAGTAAAACAAAACACAAAAAGTCATCAAAATCACGGCCTTACAGTCTACCAGCAAAAAGCATTCCCAAACATCAAGCACGTCAAGTAGAAACCATCAAAGGCACAACCTTTTTTAGAATCAGACAAAAAGAAATCTTCAAATAAAGCAAGGAAAGATGCAGATTTTCTGGGTATCGGTATCAGACAGAAACAACAGAACATGCAAAGCCCTAAAAATATCAAGCAACAGGAAAAGCAAAAAAGGTCATGCAGAAGATGAAGAAACTCCCAGAATACACATTTCAGCAACAAGTAGGCGCGACAAAAACAGAAAGATCCAAACTTTCTCTAAAGAAAAATCAAAACTTCATCACAAAGCCAAAGCAACGAAAGAAAGAGAAAATGCGAATGGAACTAACCTGGAGAAGAAAGAAGCTTCGAGGGAAAATGAAGACGTCAAAATAGAAACTGCCCAGAAAATCGCCGAATAACGCCGCAACACAAAGAAAAGCAAAATGTAGGCAAAGGACAGAGAGCGAGAGAATGAAAGAAGTTACGAAGAGGAGCGAAGAAGGGAAACCGTTTTCTGATCGCAAATTCAAAATAAAAGGCCACAAGGAAAAACGGGGCAATTAATACCAATTAATGAAGGTATTAAACCCTCGCACGTTCCCAAAAGCGCTGATATAAAAGCGCATGCTTTTAGAGGAAAACGTTCTACATTCAAAAGCTGCTACAAAGGAATCGACAAAATGCTTGAGTTCGGCTTCACTAGAGAAGGACCGAAGTCAAGGACTCGACCTCAAAAAAGAAGACCGAGCTCAAGCAGGGGCACTGTTCATACCATGGGTCGAGTTATCTGACCTGGGATGATTGGTGACAAAGCGACCGACCTCTTCAGGTCAGGCACCCGACCTCTTCTAAAAGAGGTCGGCCAAATCGACAGGAAAGCCCAATAAAGGGCCCAAATAGAGGAACACGACCCAAATCCAAAGGCAATCCAAGCCTATAGAGATAAAGGCGGTTCCCTTGAAGATAAGCTGACTTCACTCGAAATAAAATAAGATAAGATAAGATAACTAACTTATCTTATCAGAAAGGTCAGCCCACACTACTATAAATACACTAGAGCACCCAGGTATAACTCATACTCTGATTCTACATAAAACCTGATTAATACCCGTGCTAACTTAAGCATCGGAGTCTCTTGCAGGTACCCCCCACCCTCCGGTGACCAAGGATTAGAAGTGCAGCCAGTCCAATAAGTCGGAGACAATATCTCCGGCCGCCACCCGCTAGCCGGACACATCATCTCCGACCAGTACAGAAGATCTCGTCCGAGATCGACCTCTAGTTTCAGGTAACCCTCAGAATAAAATTCATGCATAATTCTCATGAAATCATATAAAATTCACAATGTTTGCTTGAATCAATATGTAAGTGAAATTCTATCCAAAACTTGCTTATTTCCTAAGAAAATGCATGAAAATACCCTAAAACAGTAAAGAAAAGGTCAGTGAAACTGGCCGAAATGCCCTGGCATCACAACACCAAACTTAAAGCTTGCTTGTCCCTAAGCAAGTACTGAAACATGAGAATGATGAATGGAATGACAAGATGAATGAATCATTATTGTGGAAGTCATGTCCTTGGTTTTATGGGGTTTCATGCATAGCAACTTAGGTTCATTCCTTTACTGGATTTCAGACCTTTATCATGCCCGGGAATACTCACTTGATTGCACCCCTTGAGACTTTTATTTATTGATCCCTTTGTCTTTTCAAGGTTTATTGCATCCTTAGGCTAAGTGCTCTGTGAGGGGGCGACTCTTTAAAAATAAGCTTTCAGCCAACACTCCCAAACCAGTTGGTTCAAGGTGCTAGGTGTTGAAACACCCCTAAAGACTTACTCCCTCAAGTCTCTCTCTCCCATACATGCACACCACAGGCACATGGTTTGTTATTTTCTTTCCTTGAGGCCTTGGTATCCAGCACCCTTTGGGTTACTAAATGTTCTGTAGCAAGGTTGCTCTTGATAGTGGATTTTCAGTTGATAATCCCGGGTTAGTTAACCCAAGTTACCAAGTGATGAAGCACTCCTAAGAACTTATTCATCCAAGCAGATCCTTGGTACAAGAGCACCACAGACACATCCCTCAAGATTCAAGCCCTTGGTGCCTAGCCTTATTCTTTTTTACTTTTCTTTCTTTTTCAACTCTTATTGTTCTTTTCCTTTTTCTTATTAGGATCTTATTATTTATCTAGTCTCATGGGGTGTGTTTCAAGCATATGATTCAGGACAGATATTTGCCTTTCTACCTTGTTGGTGAACCAACTTAGCTAAGTGATTACTACACCACAAATTTAAGGACCTACTCCACAACTTGAACATCACTCTGGTCTTTTCATAACATCTCTTTTTATTTGGCTTAAAAGGACAGGCATACAATAAGCGAGATGAAAATGCAGCAGTGCCATTAGACTAGCAAGCATAGACCTAGGCAATGCAAACTTAAAGACAGAATTGAAAATTCCAAAGCTACTATGGAAGCATGTTCTATCTCACACATGATTTTCCTTATTTAAAACTTGAAAAAGATGGGATAATGAGAGAACTCCACCACCTTTTACTCATGGGGTTGCTCATGCTCTCCCTCTTATTTGTCCTCTTTGTGTCCACTTGTGTTTCCTTGCATTTGTGCTAGTCTAGCCTTTTTCCAATCCTCAAGTGCCTTCCTTACTGATTCATGACTCTTTTCTATCCTCTCTCTTTCTTCTCGCGCTAATTCATCCTTCACTTCTTCATAGCTTGTGATTCCCGGATACAGTATAGGCAGTTGTCTGACTAAGTAGCCGAGCCTGGCCTAAGTGTTCACATGATGTCTAGTCTGGTTCATGTAAACTCCTTCTGAAAACGCCCTGTATTCGTCGAAGAGTTTTGCATGTTCTAAATAATTGTTTCCGATGCATTTCATGTATGTGTGCGCCTTGATGTGCTTGGATGTTGATTAGCTTTTGGATGGCCTCTTGTTGTTGATCCTGCCTTTGTTCCAACCTATGGAAGGATTCACCCCATTGTTTCCCTTGTTCCAGTTGCTGCTCCATCATCTGCTTTTGCCACTCTCCCTGTTGATTCGCCCATCTAGAGAATAATTCTTCTTGGCGATCCATCATTTGTATTTGGAGCTCCTTCTGTGCCTCTTAATTCTCCCAATATTGCCTAGATAAGCCATCAATGGCTTCTTGTAATTGGTGCATGTTCAAGGTGGCTGCGGCTTGCTCCTCTGGGTTTTTCCCTTCTACAGCTTGATGGGCTACTCTCTTTCTTATCCTTCGTTGAGGTAGGGGAGATGCAACAGCATGCATATGCCGGATAGTAATTGGGATACCAACTTTTATCCATTCGGGATTTTCATCTTCGAACACCACCCCAGCCCTGTCGCACAGGCAAAAAATGGTGCTGGGATAGCCTAACCTTCCTCCATAATCACTTTTCTCAGCCATCTTCCTAATGCCTTGGGCTATGAGTTCATGCACCTTGATCTCTCCCCCTTTAAGTATACATTGCACCATTGTTGCTCTCTTAAGATTCACCTCTGAATTGTTTCTGGCAGGGAGGATGGATCTCCTTACAATTTCGAACCACCCCTTTGCTTCAGAGTTGAGATCACCTCTTTTAATAAATTTGGGCTTTCCATTGGGATCTCTCACCCAGTCCGCTCCCTGTACGCAGATATCTTTCACAATCTGGTCATAATTAGGACTACCATCTATTCGAGATTGATAGCTCTCTTCCTCAAATGGTATGGTTCGTAGCTTCAACACCTTCATGATGTTCATGGGACTAAAATCCACCGTTACTCCTCTCACAAAGCTTATATAAGATTCCTCTTTCCTATCATACCTCACTGCATTTGCGTAGAACTCTCTCACGAGTGTTGCATTTATTCTTGCGGTGACTGGATCGGTGAGGAGCTCCCATCTTCTCTTTTCTACCTTCTCTGTGATTTTGGGGCACTCAGTTTTCTTGACTTGAAAGCCTAGCTCATATATGATCTCCTTATCAGCCATCCATCCAAATTGAAGTGCATGGTGAAAGGTTCTAAACTTCTTTTCATCAAAAGGGAGTTGCTCCATAGGCTCCTTCCCCTTTCTTCTTTTAGAGCTTGATGAAGCCATGAGTGACTTTTTGAGAAGTGAAGGTGTTGGGGTTGGTGATGGACTTTGGCTGGTTAAGATAGGGTGTAGTGAAGGGAGTGAGGGAGAGTATTTTTGGATGGGGGTGAAGTACAAAGAGTGGGAATTGGACTGTGAAAGGGGTATGGAATAAGAACCACTTTATATAGGGAGATGGTGAGTGAATGAAAGGTGTGGATTGATGGAGTGGTTGTGTGATGAACGGATGGGGTTTAGTATGGGATGGGCACAAGGATCATCAACTTTATGGAGGGGGTTGGTTTGCTTTCCAAGCGTGTCACTCTTCCAATGTTGCATGGCAACATTTCCCAATGCATCCCCCTTGAAAACACGTGTATAGTACTTCTCCTTTTGTGGTGGCCGAATCCTCCTTCTTCAATTGTCCCATCAATTCTCCTACAAATAAAGGGATGTGATTAATGAATTTGTGGAAAGTGGTGGCAAAATTTAAAAGAAAAGAAAGAGTAACTACTTTTTAAAATTTTTGTTGTTAACTGACTAAGTGATATTCATAAGTACAAACCAACTGACTAATTGATTGTCCATGTATGCAACATTGGTGACACCAAACTTAGTTTGTGGCCATGTGGAGTAAAAGGATTTGTTCAAGGTTCTAAGAGTGACATGATATGAATTTCATTCATGTTCCCTTAGTGTGCCTTGAACACTAAACTTGTTCTTCACTATATGTTGCATAAAAGGATTCATTCAAGTATATGTCAGAGTTGATTTAGACTTCATGAACCTTGCATTATTAACTACTTTTAAAAACATGTAAAACATGGGTTGCCTCCCATGAAGCGCTTCTTTAGCGTCACTAGCTTGACGTTCTGCCCTTTGTCAGGGTGGTTGGTAATGCTTCAGATCTTCCCCTCTTGCAGTAAATCTATCTCCATTGGCTTCATCAAGGATCTCTACATGCTCTAGGGAGAGAACTTTGTTGATGGTGAAAACCTTAGGTAGCTGAGATGGGATGGTGGGAAGATGAGGTGGGATATCTAGGAAGTAAGCTGAGATCACTTTATCCCCTGGAGAGAAATCTTCTGTAGGAATCTTCTTGTTCCTCCACCCCCTTGGTGCCTTCTTCTTTGTTCCTTTTGATGTTGCCCTGCTCTTTGTGGTCTCTTTTCCTAGGGAGATTTTGTTGCTGGTCTCATATGATTCTGGTGCTTTAGGTTCCTCCTGATCTTCCTTAGGCTGTGACAGCTGCTGATTATCTTGTTCATCAACCAAAGGAATTCCCTATGCTTCAATGCTTGTTTCTTCCACCAGTGCTTTGTCATGCTCTTTCCTTGGTTCTTTGCTTTCCTGATCTATTTCTTGTGAGGGTTTGAAGACACTGAATGCGAGTTGTTCGTCATGTATCCTCAATATTAGCTCTCCTCGCTCCACATCTATGAGCGCTCTGGCTGTAGCTAGGAATGGTCTTCCCAATATGATTGGGTGAAGGTGACTCTCTTCCATTTCTAATATGACAAAGTCTGTAGGAAGGAAGTAGTTCCCAACCTTTACCAACACATTTTCCACCACTCCTACTGCTTGTTTTTGAGTTTTGTCAGCCAGCCTGATGACTACGTCTGTGGACATTAGCTCATTGATCTGCAGCTTCTTCATAAGGGATAAAGGCATTAAGTTGATGCTTGCTCCCAGATCACAGAGTCCTTTGTCAAACATTGTTTCTCCTTTGGCACAGGGGATGTGAAAACTCTCTGGGTCCTTCCTTTTTGTAGACAACTCTGGTTGAATGAGAGCACTGCACTCCTTATTCATCACTATTGTTTGCCCTCCCTTGAGTGAGCTTTTCCTTGTCAGTAACTCTTTCATATACTTAATGTATGAGGGCATTTGTTGGAGAGCCTTGATGAATGGTATGTTCACATAGAGAGATGCAAATATGTCAAAGAACTTTGAGTATATTCTCTTTTCTACACCACCCTTGAGTCTTTGGGGAAAAGGTGCATAGAGCCTCAGCAGCTCCTTCTGTGTAATTTTGGTTTCTCGGTGATCTTCTTCCTGTTTCTCTGCTGATGTGTCTCCAGGTTGTTCTAATGGTTTGTTCGGCTCTTCCTCGGTCCCTTGATCACTTGTAGTGACCATCTTGCAGTCTTCCCATCTTACTTTCTTTGCTTCACCTCTCGAGTTTTTCTCTGTGTCACTTGGAAAGCTATCAGTAGGTTTGGGAATCTTCTCAGAGAGGTATCCCACTTGAAATTCTAGCCTCTGAATGGTGTCTCCCTGGTTTTTGAGATTAGCTTGCACCTCATCTTTGAACACCTTGTTATCTTAGATTTCCTTACATATGCCTTCAAGTAGAGTTTCAATCCTTGATAGTCTTTCTTCTGATGATGGTGAGTTGAGATTGGAGGGATGAGAAGGGCCATTTTGGCTTTAGTATAGATGTTGAGGTGTGTTGTTAAGTGGGTGCTGATATGATCTTTGTGTGGAATGTTGGTGAGCCGCATGGTTGTTGGGGTTAATAGTCAATTTCGTCCCCGAAAGTGTCCTCGATCTCCATTTTCGTCCCCGAAAGTCAAAATTAATCAAAAAGGTCCTCGAAAGATACCCGTGTTGATCACGTTCGTCCTTCCGTCTTCTTGGTTGATGAGATGGCAAACGGCCGCCTACGTGGCACGTTAACTGCCAAGCTGGCCAATGCCAGGGTGTAGGATGTTGTTGCTGACAAGATAAGTTTTGTTTAAGCCATCAAATTAGTCCTTCGAGTTTACAAACCCTATTCCCAATTCGAACGATAAATACTTCGACGTGATCATTTTTGGTGGCAGTAGAGGTAACTAGGAGGCGTAATCCCTGGCTGGCTGCGTGGATGGAGAGAGGAGATGGTGGTTGTGGTGGCAGTTTGTCACATGCATCGCACGACAGTCATGGATCCAGTGTTTCAATGCGAAGGAGGAGGGTGAATGCTCATGATGGATCATGTTTCTGTGGGCTGAAGACTGTGATTAAGAAATCTGGGACAGCGGAGAATCCGAATAGATTGTTCCATGCATGTCCAAGGTACCGGGTGAGTGATGGTAAAGGAAGTTAAAGCTTTTTCATGTGCTTATCCTTTGTTGGGTGTTCTCTGATTTTTTTGTTTACTCCCATCTGAAATTGCAGAAGGGCAGTCACTGCAATTATTTTAAGTGGGTTGATGATGATGAATTTGAAGCAGTGGGTGTGTGTGGTACAAAGAAAGATGGAGGAGCTGATATGGAGGTTGAAGGTGAGTATGATGAATGGAGGGTGAATGTGGCATGAAAGTTGGGCACTGTGGAAGCTGAAGTTAGAGCTTTGAAACTGCTAATGATTTTGCTGTTTGTAGTAGTTGTGATAATTTGTTATTTCTTATGTAATTCTAAATGAACCCAGTTATGCTGTATGAACATGTAATGATGTATTGAAATTGTTGATTTGAATGGGAGTAGTTATTTGAAGTTGGAAGCAATTTCCTGTCAAATGTGGATAATTTTATAAAGTTTGGCAACTAATTCTGTGTTTGCATGAATTATGTTGAGGCATAAACAAAATGAAGATAATAAGTAAGCTTAATAGTAACTTGTCATTGACGGCTAATTGTCACATTGTCTTAATAGAGAAATAGCATAACAAAGTCATAAGGTTCTTAACTGACAAATACATTGTCCATAGACTAAATTACTACACACAAAAGCAACAAACAGAATGTTGTTTCATACACAAAATGAGTCAACAACTAGACATTCCTAACAAATCAAACTTTATCATCAGTCTTCCTTGGAGCCTTGAAGCCTGGAGTAGGCACAAAGGTCATGAATTTTTCCAGCCGCTTAGCAGTTCCAGAACTTGTCCCTTTAATGGTCTCAGCAGAAACAGCCACAGATCCAGTTGCAATATGCTTAGGGGAGGAAATTAACCTTGCTTTTCTTTTGATCACTTGCAACTTAGGTGGCCTACCAATCAATTGATCCTGTATGATTTAGTAGGAAATGAGTTTGTTACATGATTAGGCTACATCCAAATTTTTTTAGGAGTGATGATAGATGATACTACCTTTACGGGCTCCTGGGTTGGTGGGATGCATTCCGAGTCACTGCTGTCACTCTCTGAGTCAGCCTGAGTGGGTGATGGAAGTGAAGGCATAGGTGCCTCAGCTTCTGTACCAATGTCAGTATCAGTAGGAGCAGCATTTACTTGGGGTTCAGCACCTTGTGGTGGAGCAGGGGTAACAACTGCCAATTGTAGCTGCATCTGCTTGGCATGTTCCTCAGCATCCACAGCCTTTTTCTTTGCGCACCCTCTTTTGTTGTGTCCAACCTCACCGTAGTACATGCACCGGATTGGGTTGTATTTTCTTTTCATTTTTGTCTTTGACCCACTAGGTTGTTCTTCTTTGTCCCTTCTTCGCTTCTTTGTTGGCCTCCCAGGTTTAGGCTTCATTGGGGGTGGGACTGGTGATGGATGTGGCGTTTTTTCCCATAGATCCTGCCCCTTAACCGGATTGACATTAAAACAGTAGGTACTCTTATACGCTTCCATCTTTAACCACTCATGGCAATATTCTTCAAGTCTCTTGTCATTCTTATCTTGTATTGCCGATATTGCATGCATACACGGCATTCCTATCAAGCCAAACAAATTGATACAGTAAATATAATATCATGAATGAAGACATTGTTAATTAAGTAAGGGAATAAAGTTGTTACCTGTAAGTTGCCAAAACCTGCAGGTGCATGTGTGCTTGCTGGTGCACGAATTGTGAATCACACTTTTCACACTCGTACCACTAACCAGCAAGTGCACTAGGTCGTCCAAGTAATACCTTACATGAGTAAGGGTCGAATCCCACGGAGATTGTTGGTTTGAAGCAATCTATGGTTATCTTGCAATTCTTAGTCAGGAAGTCAATTATATTTATCAGTTGAATTGCGAATAAACAAGAGAGCATTGATTAAGGTTACTTGTTATGCAGTAATGGAGAATATGTTGGAGTTTTGGAGATGCTTTGTCTTCAGAATCTCTGCTTTCCTCTGTCTTCTGCTTCACGCACGCACGTCCTCCTATGGCAAGCTGTGTGTAGGTGGATCACCGTTGTCAATGGCTACCATCCATCCTTCCAGTGAAAAGGGTCCAGGTGCGCTGTCACCGCACGGCTAATCATCTGCAGGTTCTCAGTCGTACCGGAATAGGATTTACTATCCTTTTGCGTCTGTCACTACGCCCAGCACTCGCGAGTTTGAAGTTCGTCACAGCCATCCAATCCCAGAATCCTACTCGGAATACCACAGACAAGGTTTAGACTTTCTGGATTCTCATGAATGCCGCCATCAATCTAGCTTATACCACAGAGATTCTGATTAAGGAATCTAAGAGATATTCATTCAATCTGATGTAGAACGGAGGTGATTGTCAGACACACGTTCATGGATTGAGGAAGGTGATGAGTGTCACTGATCATCACCTTCTCCATAGTTAGGCGCGAATGGATATCTTAGGTAGGAACACACATGTTTGAATGGAAAACAGAAATACTTGCATTAATTCATCGAGACACAGCAGAGCTCCTCACCCCCAACAATGGAGTTTAGAGACTCATGCCGTCAAAGAGTACAAAGTTCAGATCTAAAATGTCATGAGATATAAAATAAGTCTCTAAAAGTTGTTTAAATACTAAACTAGTAGCCTAGGTTTACAAAAAGTGAGTAGACTATGATAGATGGTGCAGAGATCCACTTCTGGGGCCCACTTGGTGTGTGCTGGGGCTGAGACTTAAATAATTCACGTGCATAAGGCTGTTTTGGGCGTTCAACGCCAGGTTTGGATCCATTTCTGGCGTTGAACTCCAACTTTTAATCCTTTTCTGGCGCTAGACGCCAGAATTGGGCAGAGAACTGGCGTTGAACGCCAGTTTACATCCTCTATCCCTAAGAAAAGTATGGACTATTATATATTGCTGGAAAGCCCTGGATGTATACTTTCCAACACAATTAGAAGCGTGCCATTTCGAGTTCTGTAGCTCCAGAAAATCCACTTTGAGTGCAGGGAGGTCAGAATCCAACAGCATCAGCAGTCCTTTTTCAACCTGAATCAGATTTTTGCTCAGCTCCCTCAATTTCAGCCAAAAAAATACCTGGAATTATAGAAAAACACACAACTCATAGTAAAGTCCAGAAATATGAATTTTTCCTAAAAACTAATGGAAATAAACTAAAAACTAACTAGAATATCCTAAAAACTATATGAAATTAACCCCAAAAAGCGTATAAAATATCCGCTCATCACAACACCAAACTTAAACTGTTACTTGTCCTCAAGCAACTAGACAAATAAAATAGAAGACTAATAGGTTGAGAAGCAATAATATCTCAAAGTTTTTGAGTGAAGCTCAGATTCTAATTAGATGAGCGGGACTAGTAGCTTTTTGCTTCCGAACAGTTTTGGCATCTCACTTTATCCATTAAAGCTCAGAGTGATTAGCATCTATAGGAACTTAGAATTCAGATAGTGTTATTTATTCTCCTATATCAGTATGATGATTCTTGAAGACAGCTGTTTCATGAGTCTTGGCCGTGGCCCTAAGCACTTTATTTTCCAGTATTACCACCGGATACATAAATGCCACAGACACATAATTGGGTGAACCCTTTGGATTGTGACTCAGCTTTGCTAAAGTCCCCAATTAGAGGTGTCCAGAGTTCTTAAGCACACTCTTCTTTCTGCTTTGGACCTTGACTTTAACCGCTCAGTCTCAAGTTTTCACTTGACACCTTCACGCCACAAGCACATGGTTAGGGACAACTCGGTTTAGCCGCTTAGGCCAGGATTTTATTCCCTTAGGCCCTCCTACCCACTGATGCTCAAAGCCTTGGGATCCTTTTTATTACCCTTGCCTTTTGGTTTTAAGGGCTATTGGCTTTTTTTTTCTTCTTTTTTTTTTTTTGCTACTTTTTCTTGCTTCAAGAATCATTTTTATGATTTTTCAGATTATCAATAACATGTCTCATGTTCATCATTCTTTCAAGAGCCAACATATTTAACAGTCTTAAACAAAAAATTCAAAAGACATATGCACTGTTCAAGCATTCATTCAGAAGACAGAAAGTATTGCCACCACATGTAACTAATTAGAATTTCTCTTTAAAAACTCTTATTGCCTCTTATTTAAAAGATCTACTATTTTATTCATATTTGCTGATGATGAGAAAAATAAACTATGGCTTAATTGGAGATAAAATCAAAATAGATACTAATTACTACTATATGACTCCTAAGGTGAACTTCTATAATGACACTATCACAGAGTTAAAGCAGAAATTGGAATTTAACAACCTTTGTTCTGGGAAGTGGATGTTCCTCTGATCCGTGGGGTGCTTGGTCCTTCAAGAGAAAACTTTTGGCGCTTTAATTCCCTTAAGTCACGCCCTTACTCCTCTTGTTCTTTAAACATATAGGTAAGAATTTGACTGTGTTCCTTCTGTTCTTTTATTATTTGTTCCATAGCTTCCCGTATCTTGGTAACAGACGTCTCAAGATTCTCCCAGTATTCAGATTGAGGGATTTCTGGGAGAAGTTCCTGTGTTTTCTTCTTGGTGGGATCATCCTGTGCTTGTTGTTTTTCCATTGATGCTTTGGTGATTGGTTTCTCAATTGAGATATACTCAGTTATTCCCATCCTTACTCCAGCGTCCTTGCAGAGCAGAGAAATCACGCTTGGATAAGCCAACCTGGCCTCTTTAGAATTTTTGTTAGCAATTTTGTAGAGTTCAGCTGAGATTAGCTGATGAACTTCCACTTATTTTCCCATCATGATGCAATAGATCATCACTGCTCTTTTAACAGTTACTTCAGAACGGTTGCTAGTGGGCAACAGAGAATGCCCAATGAAGTCCAGCCATCCTCTGGCGACTGGTTTGAGATCTTCTCTCTTGAGTTGATTTGGGACACCCTTTGTGTTGGTGGTCCACCTGGCTCCAGGGATACATATGTCCTCTAGAATCTTATCCAGGCCCTTCTCTGTTCTCATCATTCTCCTGTTGAAGGAGTCTGGATCATCTTTCAGCTGAGGTAGCTTTAAGATCTCCCTGATCCTGTCAGGGTGGGTATGAACAATCTTTCCTTTGACCACGGTCCGATAGTCATAGAAAGCAGTCCCAGATAGTTTCTGCTTGTCAGTTTGCCACATATTAGCATAGAACTCTTGAACCATGTTCCTCCCTACTTTCGTTTCAGGATTAGCTAGGACTTCCCAGTTTCTGATTCGAATTTGCTCCTGGATCTCCGGATATTCATCTTCTTTCAGATCGAATCTAATTTCCGGGATCACTGATCTCAGACCCATTGTTTTGTTATAATGGTCTGAATGTTCTTTAGATAAGAACTTCCCTTGATTCCAAAGTGGTTTTGGAATGCTCTCTTTCTTGCCTCTTGGAGTGGGTTGTTTTCCTTTAGGGGCCATGATCTTAGTGATCGCGGATAAACACACCAAACTTAGAGGTTTGCTTGTCCTCAAGCAAAAGAAAAGAAAGGAGAGGGATAGAAGGAGAGCTAGGTGCAATTGTTGATGGAAGGGGAGGGAGGCCGAACCCAAATTTAAAGGGGGGGTGGGTTTTCGAAAAAAGAGATAAAGATATGATAAAAAAAGATTGATTTGGAAAAGATAAGATAGAAGATATGATAAGAGAGGATATAGTTTAAAATTGAAAAGATATGAAAGATTTTTGAAAAAGATAGATCTAGATTTTGAAAAAGGTAAAGTGGATATTTTGAAAAAGATATTGACGAGTTGAAAAGATAGATTTGTTTTTAAAAAAAAGGATTTGAAAAGAGTTGGATTGAATTTGCAAAGAGGCTTGGTGCTTATGGATTAAGATACATTTGATATTTTTAAAGAGGGATTTTCAAAATCAAGGTTCTTAACATGTTTATGTAAGAAATCATGAATTAAAAACATGGAATTTTAAAATTAGAATGAAAAATATGAAGAAGACTGATTTTTACCTCCTCCCCACTATCCTGGCGTTTGAACGCCCAAACACTGCCTGTTTTGGGCGTTCAACGCCCAAATGCTGCTCTCCTGGGCGTTCAACGCCCAGTTGTTGCCCTTTTCTGGCGTTGAACGCCAGATTGCTATCCTTACTGGCGTTCAGCGCCCACTGGCTGCCCCTTTTGGGCGCTGAAACGCCCAAAATAGGCTCTTATTGGCGTTTTCTTGCCAGTGAGCTCTTTTTCTCTGTTTTGTGTGCAGATTCCTTCTGTAACCCTGTGAACTTATGCAATTGATTCTTTACCTTGTTATCAATGAACTCTATATAAACAAATAAAAATAAAAATAGGGCAAAATGCTTAGAGGATTGATGCCCCATGGCTGGGTTGCCTCCCAGCAAGCGCTTCTTTATTGTCTTTAGCTGGACCTTGCTGAGCTTTTAGTCTAGCTTCAGCCTTGAGCATTCTTGCTCAACATTGCCTTCAAGATAGTGCTTGATTCTCTGTCCATTGACAATTAACCTCTTATCAGAATCAATATCTTGAAGCTCCACATAACCATACGGTGATACACTTGTAATCACGTATGGTCCCCTCCACCGGGATTTCAATTTCCCGGGAAATAGCCTGAGTCTAGAGTTAAACAGCAGAACCTTCTGTCCTGGTTCAAAGATTCTAGATGACAGCTTTCTGTCATGCCACTT
Source organism: Arachis ipaensis (assembly GCF_059453495.1). NCBI lineage: Eukaryota > Viridiplantae > Streptophyta > Magnoliopsida > Fabales > Fabaceae > Arachis > Arachis ipaensis. The sequence continues at coordinate 128,997,159 of NC_142444.1, forward strand.
TTTTTATTTCTCTTTATAAAGCTTGGCATTTTCGAAAGCTGTGAATCTGAATTCCTCTAGCTCATTTAACTGGAGCAATCTTTTTTCTCCTGCTAACTTGGCATCAAAGTTTAGGAATCTAGTTGCCCAGTAGGCTTTATGTTCCAGTTCCACGGGCAGGTGACATGCCTTACCATACACAAGTTGGTATAGAGAAGTCCCTATAGGGGTCTTGAATGCTGTTCTGTAAGCCCACAGAGCATCATCCAAGCTCCGTGCCCAATCCTTTCTACGGGTACTTACTGTCCGTTCTAGGATTCTCTTTAATTCTCTGTTAGAGACTTCAGCTTGCCCATTAGTTTGTGGATGATATAGAGTAGCCACCTTATGGCGAATTCCATACCGAACCATGGCAGAGTAAAGCTGTTTATTGCAGAAGTGAGTGCCCCCATCACTGATCAGTACTCTAGGGACACCAAACCTGCTAAAGATATGTTTCTGGAGGAACTTCAGTACTGTTTTAGTATCATTGGTGGGTGTGGCAATGGCCTCAACCCATTTTGATACATAGTCAACTGCCACCAGAATATAAGTGTTTGAGTATGATGGTGGGAAAGGTCCCATGAAGTCAATTCCCCATACGTCAAACAACTCAATTTCCAAGATTCCTTGTTGAGGCATGGCGTAACCATGAGGCAGATTACCAGTTCTTTGGCAACTGTCACAGTTACGTACAAACTCTCGGGAATCTTTATAGAGTGTGGGCCAATAGAAGCCACATTGGAGGACCTTGGTGGCTGTTCGCTCACCTCCGAAATGGCCTCCATATTGAGATCCATGGCAATGCCACAGGATCCTCTGTGCTTCCTCTCTAGGCACACACCTACGGATTATTCCGTCTGCACATCTCTTAAAGAGATACGGTTCATCCCATAAGTAGTACTTTGCATCAGTAATTAATTTCTTCTTTTGTATCCTGTTGTACTCCTTGGGTATGAACCTTGCAGCTTTATAGTTTGCAATATCGGCAAACCATGGTGTTTCCTGAATGGCAAATAAATGCTCATCCGGAAAAGTCTCAGAGATCTCAAGAGAGGGGAGGGGCGTCCCTTCCACTGGCTCTATCCGGGACAGATGATCAGCCACTTGGTTCTCTGTCCCTTTTCTATCTCTTATTTCTATATCAAACTCTTACAGAAGCAACACCTATCTGATGAGCCTGGGTTTTGAATCCTGCTTTGTGAGTAGATATTTAAGAGCAGCATGATCAGTATACACAATCACTTTTGATCCTACTAAGTATGATCTGAACTTGTCAATGGCGTAAACTACTGCAAGTAATTCTTTTTCTGTGGTTGTGTAATTTTTCTGGGCATCATTTAGAACGCGACTAGCATAATAAATGACATGCAGAAGCTTGTCATGCCTCTGTCCCAACACTGCACCAATGGCGTGATCACTAGCATCACACATTAGCTCAAATGGTAATGTCCAATCTGGTGCAGAAATAACTGGTGCTGTGACCAGCTTAGCTTTCAGCGTTTCAAACGCCTACAGGCACTCTGTGTCAAACACAAATGGCATGTCAGCAGCTAGCAGATTGCTTAGAGGTTTTGCGATTTTTGAAAAATCCTTTATAAACCTCCTATAGAATCCTGCATGCCCCAGAAAGCTTCTGATTGCCTTAACATTGGCAGGTGGTGGTAATTTTTCAATTACCTCTATTTTTGCTTGATCCACCTCTATTCCCTTGTTTGAGATTTTATGCCCAAGAACAATCCCTTCAGTCACCATGAAGTGACATTTTTCCCAGTTTAAAACTAGGTTGGTCTCTTGGCATCTTTTCAGAACAAGTTTCAGGTGATCAAGACAGGAGCTGAATGAGTCTCCATATACTGAGAAGTCATCCATGAAGACTTCCAGAAATTTTTCCACCATATCAGAGAAAATAGAGAGCATGCATCTCTGGAAGGTTGCAGGCGCATTACACAGCCCAAATGGCATCCTTCTATAAGCAAACACTCCAGATGGACACGTGAATGCTATTTTCTCTTGATCCTGAGGATCTACTGCAATCTGGTTATAGCCTGAGTAGCCGTCCAAAAAACAGTAATAATCATGACCTGCTAGTCTTTCTAGCATCTGGTCTATGAATGGTAAAGGAAAATGATCCTTTCTGGTGGCTGTATTGAGCCTTTTGTAGTCAATACACATGCGCCACCCTGTGACTGTTCTTGTAGGAACCAGTTCATTTTTTTCATTATGAATCACTGTCATGCCTCCCTTTTTTGGGACGACTTGGACAGGGCTCACCCAGGGGCTATCAGAAATAGGGTAAATAACCCCAGCCTCTAGTAATTTGGTGACCTCTTTCTGCACTACTTCCTTCATGGCTGGATTTAGCAGTCTCTGTGGTTGAACCACTGGTTTAGCATTATCCTCCAATAAGATTTTGTGCATGCATCTAGCTGGGCTTATGCCCTTAAGGTCACCTATGGACCACCCAAGATCTGTCTTGTGTGTCCTTAGCACTTGAATAAGTGCTTCCTCTTCCTGTGAATTTAAGACAGAGCTTATGATCACTGGAAAAGTGTCACCTTCTCCCAGAAATGCATATTTCAAGGATGGTGGTAATGGCTTGAGCTCGGGTTTAGGAGGTTTTTCTTCTTCCAGAAGAGATTTCAGAGGCTCTTTCATGTCCTCTGAATCCTCCAAATCAGGCTGAACATCTTTAAAGATGTCTTCCAACTCCGATTCGAGACTCTCAGCCATGTTGATCTCTTCTACCAAGGAGTCAATAAGATCAACTTTCATGCAGTCTGTTAATGTGTCTGGATGCTGCATGGCTTTGACAGCGTTCAACTTAAACTCATCATCATTGACTCTCAGGGTTCTTTCCCCCTGTTGGACGTCAATGAGGGATCGTCCAGTTGCTAGGAAGGGTCTTCCTAGAATGAGAGTAGCACTCTTGTGCTCCTCCATTTCCAGCACAACGAAGTCAGTCGGAAAGGCGAATGGCCCAACCCTGACAATCATGTCTTCAATCACGCCTGATGGGTATTTAGTGGAGCCATCAGCAAGTTGGAGACATATCCGGGTTGGTTTAACTTCTTCAGTTAAACCAAGCTTTCTGATAGTGGATGCAGGTATTAGGTTGATGCTTGCCCCAAGATCGCATAAAGATGTCTTGGTGCAATTACCTTCTAATATGCATGGTATCAGAAAACTCCCAGGGTCTTTAAGCTTTTTAGGAAAGCTCTTCAGAATGACTGCACTGCATTCTTCAGTGAGGAGAACTCTTTCTGTTTCTCTCCAATCCTTTTTATGACTCAAGATCTCTTTCATGAACTTGGCATAAGAAGGTATTTGCTCAAGTGCTTCTGCAAATGGAATCTTTATTTCAAGAGTCCTGAGGTAATCTGCAAAGTGAGCAAATTGCTTATCCTGCTCCTCTTTCCGGAGTTTTTGAGGATAAGATATCTTGGCTTTATATTCCTCAACCTTAGTTGTTGCAGGTTTATTGCCTACAGAAGTGGTTGAAGAAGCCTTTTTAGAGGGGTTGTTATCAGTATTTGTGTGTGTCTGATCCCTCACTGGCAATTGAGTGCCAGGGTTAGAAGATGGAGTGAAATTGGACGCCAGCTCCTTGTCTATTCCTGGCGTCTGAACGCCAGAACTGTGCCCATTTTGGGTGTTCAGCGCCAGATCTTGCCCATTTTGGGCATTCAACGCCAGATCCTTGCCTATTTCTGGCGTTGAACGCCAGTCTTGAGCATGGTCTGGGCGTTCAGCGCCAGCCTTCCAGCAAATTTCTGGCGTTTTAACGCCAGAATTGCTTTTCCCTGGGCTCTTACTGTCTTCAGGTGAATTTTGGGTGGTTTGCTCATTCCTTAGCTCTTTGCTGCCTTGAGGTGGGGTATTTAATATTTTCCCACTTCTTAATTGAACTGCTTGGCATTCTTCTGTTATTTGTCTTGACAGCTGCTGCTTGGTTTGCTTCAATCGTTCTTCCACATTTATATTAGCCATCCTTGTCTCTTGTAGTTTATCCTTGAATTCAGCTAACTTCTTTGTTAGAAAATCCAATTGCTGATTGAATTCAGCAGCTTGCTTTGCAGAACTGAGTTCAGCAGTTACTGTTTCAGCCTCTTCTTTCATGGAAGAGTTACTGCTTATGTACAGATACTGATTTCTGGCAACTGTATCAATGAGCTCTTGAGCTTCTTCAATTGCTTTTCTCATATGGATAGATCCACCAGCTGAGTAATCTAGAGACATCTGAGCTCCTTCTGCAAGCCCATAATAGAAGATGTCTAACTGAACCCACTCTGAAAACATTTCAGAGGGGCATTTTCGTAGCATTTCTCTGTATCTCTCCCAGGCATCATAAAGAGATTCATTATCTCCTTGTTTAAAGCCTTGGATGTCCAGCCTTAGCTGTGTCATCCGATTTGGGGGAAAGTATTGATTCAGGAATTTTTCTGTCAGCTGTTTCCATGTCCTTATGCTGGCCTTAGCTTGGTTATTTAACCACCTCTTAGCTTGATCTTTCACAGCAAATGAAAACAGTAATAGTCTGTAGACATCCTAATCTATTTCCTTATCATGTACTGTGTCAGCAATTTGTAAAAACTGTGCCAGAAACTCTGTAGGTTCTTCCTGTGGAAGATCGGAATACTGGCAATTTTGCTGCACCATGATAATGAGCTGAGGATTCAACTCAAAGCTACTGACTCCAATGGAGGGTACGCAGATACTACTCCCATATGAAGCAGTAGAGGGGTTAGCATATGACCCCAGAGTCCTCCTGGACTGTTCATTTCCACTTAGATCCATGATGGGGAAAGAGAGATGATGTAAAAAAAATATTTTTATTTTTATTTATTTATTTATTTATTTATTTATTTATTTCGAAAATAAAATAAATTAAAATAAAATAAATAAAAATAGGTGAAGATTTTCGAAAAAATGAGGGGAGAGAAAGTGGTAAGGAAGTTTTGAAAAAGATATGATTTGGAAACGATTTTAAATTTAAAAAAAAATCTGAATTTTTAAAGGTAAGTTTCGAAAATTTGCTTTAAAATAGAGAGAAAATTTATTTTTGAATTTAAAGGGGAGAGAGAAAAATAATAAGATAGCACAAGATTTAAAATTTTTTTAGATCTAATGCTCCTTGTTTTTGAAAATTTTGAGGGAAAACACTAAGAAACACCAAACTTAAAAATTTTAAGATCAAGACACAAGGAAAACTCAAGAACACTTTGAAGATTCACAAGAACACCAAACTTAAAATTTTTAGAAAACTAAACTAAAATTTTCGAAAACCTAAGGGGAATCAATAAGAAAACACCAAACTTAGAGTTTGGCACAAAATTTAATAGAGAAATTATTACTTTTGAAAAATTTTTGAAAAGAAAACAAAAGACTCTGACTCAAAAGACGAAAATTTCCTAATCTAAGCAACAAGATTCACCGTCAGTTGTTCAAACTCGAACAATCCCCGGCAACGGCGCCAAAAACTTGGTGCACAGAAGTTGTGATTACACTTTGATTATGTAAAATTCATTGCTCTTTCTTTCCCTGGCAATGGCGCCAAAAACTTGGTGCCAATACCATGGTTCACAACTTCGCACAACTAACCAAGAAGTGCACTAGGTCGTCCAAGTAATACCTTACGTGAGTAAGGGTCGAATCCCACGGAGATTGTTAGTTTGAAGCAATCTATGGTTATCTTGCAATTCTTAGTCAGGAAGTTAATTATATTTATTAGTTGAATTGCGAATAAACAAGAGAGCATGGATTAAGGATACTTGTTATGCAGTAATGGATAATATGTTGGAATTTTGGAGATGCTTTGTCTTCAGAATCTCTGCTTTCCTCTGTCTTCTGCTTCACGCACGCACGTCCTCCTATGGCAAGCTGTGTGTAGGTGGATCACCGTTGTCAATGGCTACCATCCATCCTTCCAGTGAAAAGGGTCCAGGTGCGCTGTCACCGCACGGCTAATCATCTGCAGGTTCTCAGTCGTACCGGAATAGGATTTACTATCCTTTTGCGTCTGTCACTACGCCCAGCACTCGCGAGTTTGAAGTTTGTCACAGCCATCCAATCCCAAAATCCTACTCGGAATACCACAGACAAGGTTTAGACTTTCCGGATTCTCATGAATGCCGCCATCAATCTAGCTTATACCACGGAGATTCTGATTAAGGAATCTAAGAGATATTCATTCAATCTGATGTAGAACGGAGGTGATTGTCAGACACACGTTCATGGATTGAGGAAGGTGATGAGTGTCACTGATCATCACCTTCTCCATAGTTAGGCGCGAATGGATATCTTAGGTAGGAACACGCATGTTTGAATGGAAAATAGAAATACTTGCATTAATTCATCGAGACACAGCAGAGCTCCTCACCCCCAACAATGGAGTTTAGAGACTCATGCCGTCAAAGAGTACAAAGTTCAGATCTAAAATGTCATGAGATATAAAATAAGTCTCTAAAAGTTGTTTAAATACTAAACTAGTAGCCTATGTTTACAAAAAGTGAGTAGACTATGACAGATGGTGCAGAGATCCACTTCTGGGGCCCACTTGGTGTGTGCTGGGGCTGAGAATTAAACAATTCACGTGCATAAGGCTGTTTTGGGCGTTCAACGCCAGGTTTGGATCCATTTCTGGCGTTGAACTCCAACTTTTAATACTTTTCTGGCGCTGGACGCCAGAATTAGGCAGAGAACTGGTGTTAAATGCCAGTTTACGTCGTCTATCCTTGAGCAAAGTATGGACTATTATATATTTCTGGAAAGCCCTGGATGTCTACTTTGCAACGCAATTAGAAGCGCGCCATTTCGAGTTCTGTAGCTCCAAAAAATCCACTTTGAGTGCAGGGAGGTCAGAATCCAACAGCATCAGCAGTCCTTTTTCAACCTGAATCAGATTTTTGCTCAGCTCCCTCAATTTCAGCCAGAAAAATACCTGAAATTACAGAAAAATACACAACTCATAGTAAAGTCTAGAAATATGAATTTTTCCTAAAAACTAATGGAAATAAACTAAAAACTAACTAGAATATCCTAAAAACTATATGAAATTAACCCTAAAAAGCGTATAAAATATCCGCTCATCACTTGCCCAAGTCAACCACCATATTCGTCGGCCAGTCATGCACTTCGTACAACTCCTCTTTTTCATCACCAGACCACTGAGGAGCCTAATGGCGGGACAGCACTGTCATAGCTTCCAACCTACTTTGCTGAACAGGAGGGAGAATTCTTTGGTAGTTCTGCAACTTCTTTCTGTTATCAACCATACTCTTCATGATGATTCTCCTAACTTCCTCAGCCAGGGTCAGGATAGGCTTTCTCCTTTCGTGTTTGATCTTTGCATTGAATGACTCACAGGAATTATTGCATATGTTATCCACTTTCGGAACCTCACTGAAATGCGCCTTCGTCCATGCCTCTTTTGGCCATTTATCAAGATACTGCCAAGCTTTCTCGTTGATCAACTTAACTCTCTTCATGTTTCTATCAAATTCAGCTATTGTCCTTGACCTTGCACATTCCCACACAAGGTCTTTTAACTCACAACTACCCCACTGTTTTGAGAAATTCTGCCATAGATACCACACGCAGAAGCGGTGGTAAACTCTTGGAAAAACTTCCTGAACAGCAGGGATTAAACCCTGCACCAAAAGACCAAACACGAAAAGATATTAAATCATTTCAGTCCTCAACATTCAGTTTATTAAATCAAACTAGTCCTTCAAAGAATAATAAGTAAATCAAATTAGTCCTTACAGAAATCATTACCTTCTGCATATCTGAGATGAAGCACCATTTGTGCTCTCTGTAGTCACCTAGATCATTGTGAAGCAGTTCAAAAAACTATTGCCAATTATCCTTGTTTCCACACTGATAATTGCATAGACAATCACAAAGCAGTCAGAATTTGTCCTCCGTGTAGTGTCTTCAGAAACGCGCCATCTAGTCCAATTAGAGGTCTACAACCTGCCTTAAACCCCCGCTTGCAAGCATCAAGACACACATAGAACCGATCAAATAGTGGAGGACTCTCAGGCATTGGGATCACACCTACTTGCACTGTGGATCCTGGATTGCTAGTAAGTAACTCGATTGCATAATCCCACACCAAACCATACTGGGCTATCTCATCACCCTCTACAATTTTCCTAGCAACCTTTAGTGCCCTGGTGATGCATGTGCTATTGAGGTACACATTACACTTTCGGACAAACCAATCATACACCTCTCGATGCTTCATAGTTGGGTGCTTTCTAAGCTTAGGTACTAGCTTGTTAAGTGTCCAGGTTTGGGTTACAGCCCTATTTTTCCTCTTTCTAGGACAGGTATGATTATTAACTAGTGTTTTAATTTGCCAAGACAAGTCTTTACTGTTACAAGCACAATAAACCACCCATGGACAATCATCTGACTTACAAACAGCTCTAACCCTAACTCTATCATTCTTGGTAAATAATATATTTCTGCCCCACTGGATAGTGTAATCCCTAGTGGCTTGTATAAATTCAGCTTTTTATTTGAAAGTCATACTAACCTCAAATTTCAAGTTTCCAAATTTGGTTTTTTCATTGTACTGGGGATAAACAGTAGGTGTCTCCTCATCAGAGTCTAACTCCTTCCCCGAATCTTCTAAATGCCATGAGTCAGGATCTGAGAAACTTCCAAGATCATCATCATCTTCGTCTGCATCTACCAAATAATAACATGAAAGACATTAAAATTTGGCCAAATGAAAAATTACAACAATAGCAATCCAGATTGAGAGCTTACCAGATTCAGAGCTTTCTTCATCTTCGAAACCCTCATAACTTGAGTCATCAGTGTCAATTTCTTTATCTGCTAGTCTAGACTTAGGAGGCCTATGCTTCTCATTTGCTTCCTTTTGCTTTTGCTTTCTTTTTGAGCCTTTTCCACTGTCACTATCACTTTCACTGCTGTATAAACTGTCTTCTAGAACTTTTGGAGGCTTGTATAACTCATCTTCTGTACTCTCATACGAGTCATGAGAGTCAGAATTTTGATCCTGGATGGGACCTTCTCTTACAGTTCTTCCGGATCTTGTTACTCTGCATGCACTGGTATTTCCTTTCTCCTTATTACTTTCTGGCTTTTTGGCTGGTTGAGAGGATGTTTTAGAATGATGTGGGACTGTCTTCCCCTGATTGTTGGCTTTGGTTTGTTGAGGGTGGAGTTTTGTTGACTGCAAGGGAGTCTTTATGGGCTGAGAGGTGGTCTTTGAGGCCTGATGTGTTGGTTTGGTGGGCTGAGAATAAGGTTTATTGGGCTTACTGGGCTGTGAGGCTGGCTTCGTGGGCTGAGAATTGGGCTTACTAGGCTGAGCTTTGGGCCTACTGGGCTGTGAGGCTGCCTTACTGGGCTCATAGGTTAGTTTCTTTGGCTGAGGGTGGTTCATTGTGGGAGTTTTCACAGGTTAGGAGTGGTGCATCTTGGCCTGGGAACTGAACTTCTTCTTCTTACGAGTTCCTGCTTCCATAAGAGCTACACCTTCCCCTATGTTGTCCACTACATAGGGCTGTGAGATGCAGTCCTCAAAGTATAGGTTGATCAAATGGTGGTTCCTCCTACAATCCTTGCACATTGCAATGAAGTCAGCATCTGTCACCAACTTCTTCAACCCAGATGGAATTGGAACTCCAGAAACTTTCCACTAACAATTGCCAGCCTCAATGTATCCCAGCTCCTTATAGTAACCCCTTACAAAAAACACATCAAGTGTGTCTCCCTCAACACCCATCAATACCTCTGTGTTATCAGGTTCATAAACCATGTCACCATCCTCACTCATCCTAAACAACCCACCATGGTGAAAAACAAACGTCATGGGAGGACCCTCCATCTACAATAACAAACACGAAAACAGCATAAAGAAACATGACCAACAACAACTGCTCTGTATCAATCACCACCTAGTACACCCAGTTGGTACCAATCAACCTTTAACCCAAAAAAAAACATGCAACAGAACCATCACTAAATTCAAACATCACTCACTCCTGTCACAGAGCCATACAAAGTAACACAATCTCATACACGAAAATGCTAAAACAACACTAATAAACCCTAAATCAGACGAACACTAACTCCACCATAGTAACAATACACCACATCACAGAATAAGTAAAAAAATGATATTATCAGTTCAATCCTTACCTCTCAATGTCTCAATGCCTTCTTTTACTAGCAATGCTGCTCCAGTATAACATCCACTCTGCATTCAACGGCCAAAGGCTTTCCACTATAATCGTCTAGCAGCACTAACGATCCTTGTCAGCCTGGTACAGAGCTTCGGTTCCACACTTAGGGCATACCTTGTGGGAGACGACACGTTTTGGAGTGAAAGACAGAGCGATGGTTGATATGAGACAGGGGTAAGGCATCGCAATGTTTCAAAATCTCTTCAGAACACAATACGGCGACGTTTCAACGCTACTGCCTCACTCAACCAAAACGACGTCGTCCGGCTTCACTGCCAACTTGGCAGTTAACGTGCCACGTAGGCGGCCGTTTGCCATCTCATCAACTGAGAAGAAGGAAGGACGAACGTGATCAACACGGGTATCTTTCGAGGACCTTTTTGATTAATTTTGACTTTCGGGGACGAAAATGAAGATCGAGCACACTTTCGGGGACGAAATTGACTATTAACTCATGGTTGTTGGGGTTGTGACGTCTCTGATCTTGGCCTTGGTCTTGTTGGTTTCCCCACCCAAAGTTTGGGTGGTTCCTCCAACCAGGATTATACATTTTGGAGTATGAGTCATGGTTCTGCCTAGGTGAATTTCCAATGTAGTTGGCTTGCTCCTGACTACCCTCTGCCTCTTCATTCGCTCCTTCTTGAGTTGCTGCTGAAGTGGTGATTGCTGCTACTTGATTCCTCTCCATCTTCTTGGTAAGGTCAGCCAACTGCTTGGTAATCATCTTGTTTTGAGCTAGCAGTGCATCCACGTTGTTCAGCTCCATCACTCCTCTAGTGTTGCCTCTTTCAGAAGCATAGAAGTAGTCATTCTTAGCTACAGTCTCAATGACATCTATGGCTTCTTCAATGGTCTTCTTCTTGTTCAAAGATCCCCCGGATGAGTGGTCTACTGCCTTCTTTGATTCATAAGAAAGACCTTCATAGAAAATGTGTAACTGCACCCATTCATTGAACATATCTGGCGGTCACTTTCTTGTCAGATCTTTAAACATCTCCCATGCTTCGTAGAGAGTCTCACCATCTTGTTGTCTGAAAGTTTGAACCTCAGCTCTCAACCTGTTGATTCTTTGAGGAGGATAGAATCTTGCCAAGAATTTGTTCACCATATCTTCCCAGGTTGTTAAGATTTCCTTCGGGAAGGATTCCAGCCATTTAGATGTCTTGTCCTTGAGTGAGAAGGGTAATAGAAGTAGTATGTAGGTGTCAGGATGAACACCATTAGACTTCACAGTGTCACATATCCTCAGGAAGGTGGTTAGATGCTGATTGGGATCTTCTTGAACACTTCCTCTGAATGAACAATTGTTCTGAACAAGGGTGATGAGCTGTGGCTTTAGTTCAAAGTTGTTGGCATGTATGGTTGGCTTTTGGATGCTACTTCCACAGTTTCCTGGGTTTGGATTGATGTAGGATCCCAGAACTCTTCTCTCTTGCCCAGCATGATGCACTGGGCCTTCTCTGCCATGGTTGTGAGCCTCTTTTTCATGATGGTTCTCCATATTCTCATCCATGTCTGGTTCAAAATACTCCTCTTCTTCCTCCGTACCAACTACTCTCTTTTCTCTTGCTTCCCTCCTTAATCTAAGGAAGGTCTTCTCAGGTTCAGAATCAAAGGAAGTTGAAGCACTGCTTCTTCTACCTGTCATACAACCCACAAATCACAAGCAAGAAAGATAGATGCAGACAGTATTCTTTGCAGAAATGCTGTTAGTGTGAGTGATGCAATATATCAAACAGTTAGTGGGTCAGTGAACTAAATAGTAAACAACTAAGAAAGGGGTAGGGGAAAGGAAGAAAACAGCTAAATTGAAAGTGAATTACTCAAATGAAATCAAAAAAAATAAAAAAATACTCAATCTAGTTATCCACCAACTTAATCATTGTTGATACAAAATCAATCCCCGGCAACGGCGCCATAAACTTGATGCACAAAAACTTGTCTCTCAACAATTTCCCTCGGCAAGTATACCGATTTGTCGTCAAGTAAAAACTCACAATAGAGTGAGGTCGAATCCCACAAGGATTGATTGGTCAATCAACTTTAATTAGAGGAATGTTCTAGTTGAGCTAAGCAGAATTTGATGTGAGAATTGCAGGAAATTAAATGGCGGGAAAGTAAATGGCAGAAAATGTAAATGCTGGAAATAAAGAGCTGAATATAAATGATGGAAAGTAAAATGCAAAATCTTAAATGGGGAATGGGGAATTTAGCATGAAAGTAAATTGCAGAAATTAAAGAGAATGGGTAAGATCAGAAATAGGGGATTCATTGGGTTTAGGAGATGTCGCATTCTCCGGATCAAGTTATCAATGCATTCATTGATCTCCTTGGCAATCTTAAGTGATTGAACTCCAATTCCTTGGTAATTCAATCTCTCAAATCTTGATCAATAGCCAATTCCTTGGTCTAATTACTCATGAGAAGAGATGAAGTATGGTCACTGATTATACCACATGTATTTCTAAATCAAAGTGTTGGTAGGATTATATGTCACTATATCCATCCAAACCCCAATTTGGTCCAACATGAGAAAGCATTTCTAGCATGATCTCTTCATTCCTCTTCCAAGGTTCCGAAGAGATCCAAGTATGAATAGCTTCTTTTCCAAGACAACTACCCAATTGGATGAAGATTGAAAGCTTTCTAGTAAAATCAAGAGAAAAGAAAGAAAAAGAATAATGTAAACTATTATTGATCCATCAAATTACAACAGAGCTCCCTAACCCAATGAAAGGGGTTTAGTTGTTCATGGCTCTGGGAATGGAAAACAAAGATGGAGAATGCATTCTGAAAGTAAAACTAGAAGTTGCAGAGAAAGTAAAATTATACAGAGAGTAGTCCTCTTAATCCAAAAGCTTCTCTCTAGTTCAAAACTACTCCTATATATACTACTCTTTTGATCTTCCAGTTGGCTCTTCAAGTCTTGGATATGGGCCTTTGGATCTTGAGTTGAAGCAGTTTGGAATCTTCAGTGGGCTCAGTTTTACTTGCAGAGAAAGTGTGAAGTAGGCATGGACTTTGGCTAGGACGTTAGTGGAGTTAACGTTAAGTGAAAATGTGGGTTCGAGAACGTTAGTGACAATCACCTTTTGCACTAACATTCCTAGCCCAAGATGAGTTACGTTAACTTCAACGTTAGTGGCACTAACATGACCACTAACATTGCCTCTTGGTCCATCACGAGCGTTATTGGCGTTTACCTTTGCCAATAACGTTGCCCTTAGCCCCTTTTTCTCACGTCAGAGTCCACGTTAGTATAACTAACGTGGCTCTTAACGTGGGCATGCCTTAGCCTCGAGAGCGTTAGTGACACTTACCTTTGTCACTAACGCTCCAAATGCCTCTTCTCACGTTAGTGCCCCACGTTAATTGTCTTAACGTGGCCACTAACGTGGTGGTGATTGCCATCTCCAACGTTAGTGACAAAGGTGAGCGTCACTAACGTTGGCTCATCAATTCTTTCCTCCACGTTAGCTTCCACATTAATGCACTTAATGTGGTAACTAACGTGGCTCATAGTGGCTTAGTCCAATGTTAATGACAAAAGTGAGTGTCACTAACGTTGGCGATTCCTTGCTCCTTCCACGTTAAAGTTCACGTTAACCAAGTTAACGTGGCTCTTAACGTAGTCAATATGGGCTTAGTCCAACGTTAGTGACAAAGGTGAGTGTCACTAACGTTAGCATTATCTTCCTCTTCCACGTTAGAGTTCACGTTAACTGAGTTAACGTGACTCTTAACGTGGCCAATTGCCCTTTTGGAGCGTTAGTGGCACTTACTTTTACCACTAACGCTTAGAGCTTCCTTTTCTTCCACGTTAACTACCACGTTAATGTAGTTAACGTGGTAATTAACGTGGGCTATGATGGCTTCGAAGACGTTATTGGCGATCACTTTTCTCATTAACGTTGCAAGCTAGCTCCCATTCCACGTTAGTGGTCACGTTAGTTAGACTAACGTGGCTTTTCCTTGCTTCCTTTGTCCTGAAATCAAGCAAATAGAGTGCATCAAAGCTCTAATCCGAGTTATGAGTCATGCATCATCCAATTTGTCATTAAATTCATGCATAATTCTCATGAAATCATATAAAATTCACAATGTTTGCTTGAATCAAGATGTAAGTAAAATTCTACCCAAAACTTGCTTATTTCCTAAGAAAATGCATGAAACTACCCTAAAACAGTAAAGAAAAGGTCAGTGAAACTGGCCGAAATGCCCTGGCATCAACGGCCACATGGTGCGACATGAGTTGGGGGTCTATTCCCGGTGTCCAGGCAAATAGGTCGCCATTGGTCCTAATCAGTTCGATTAAAGGTTCTTTCAGCTTCTGAGGGAGGTTTCTGTTCACGAAGGTGAACTTTTCCTCCGTGTCGCCGACTCGAAACTTTTCTAGGCTCCCTTCTGGTTCGGGTCTCAGTTTGTCGCTGACTCTGGCATCCAAGTCGGCGAGGAATACTACTGATACTTCTTTGGATTTCTTTCTTAATGAGAGACTGGCGTTGTCGCAAGCGACTGCCGTTTCTAGGTCTCCCCTTATAAACCCTACTGATCCTTCTTCAGTTATGAACTTTATTATCAGCATCCTCGTGCTGGTGACCGCCCCTAGGTCGTTGATGGTCTTCCTCCCTAGGATGATATTGTAGGCCGTGGAGTCTCGTAGGATCACGAACTCTGCCATGATCGTTCTTCTCCCTTGGCCTTGTCCCACGGAGGTCGGCAGGGAGATTATCCCGTCCCGCTTGATGAAGTGGTCACCGAGCCCTACAACACCGTGCTGGTGAGTCTTTAAGTCGGCGTCCTTTAGACCCAAGGCGTCGAACACATTGCGGAACATGATGTTCGAATCTGCCCCTGTATCAACAAGGATCCGCTTGACGAGGCCGGTTCCCACTCTGGCTGTAATGACCATGGGAGGGCTTTCCGCGACCTTGTCGAACCATTGGTCGTCCGGGCCAAATGAAATGGATGGAAGCTTCTTGTGGCTTCGCGCAGAGGATGTAGAAACCGCCAGGACTTTGGCGTCTTTCTTATGTGCCGACTTGGACCTGGGCGCCACGTTTCTCGCCGTTACCACGTTCACTATGGTAAGGCCGTGGTCGTGGTCCTCTGGCTCTTGGCGTCGCTTTGCTGCCCGGGTCTTGTCTTCACCTTCGTGATCTCGGTTCTGTCTCCTCGCTCCCTATTGAGGTGGGAGAACTCGGCTAACTTTTCGTCCCTGATCGCTTGCTCCAGTGCGTCCTTCAGGTCGAAGCAATCATGTGTCTTGTGCCCGTAGCCCTTGTGGTAATCACAGTAGAGGCTCATGTTCCCTCCTGTTCGTTCCTTCAGAGGTCGGGGCTTCGACAAGATCTCCTTCTCGACTATTTGTTGGTAGACTTCCATAATAGGCGCGGTGAGGGGGTGTAATTAGTGAACTTCCCGACACGAGGAAACGGCCTGGGAGTCTTACTCGGACCGCCATCCCTGGCGTGTTCTTTTTGTCTTTCTCCACTCCCGTGATGCCAGGCCTGATTGCAAGAGGGTTGCCGTTTGCTGGCAGCCACGACCTGACTGACTTCTTTATCGTTAATGTACTCCCTAGTTACACATTGGATCTCCTGCATTGTCCACACTGGCTTCGTGGTGAGGTGCTTTCTGAAGTCCTCGTTTAGGAGTCCGTTCGGCAAGCACAAACTTGCGACCGAATCCGTCAACCCGTCGATCTCCAAGCACTCATCGTTGAATCGGTCTAGGTATTTCCTGGTGCGACGGATCTCTGGGTCACTCCAAGTAGATTAATTGGGTGCTTTGCCTTCGCGATTCTAGTTGTGAATTAGGCTAGGAAGGCACGGCTGATGTTCGAGAACCTGGTCACCGAGCCCTGCGGGAGGTTATTGAACCACCGTATTGCAGGTCCCGCTAAGGTGACTGGGAAAGCGCGGCACCTTACCTCGTCTCCCACTCCCTCTAGGTTCATTCTGGCTTCGAAAGCCGTAAGGTGCTCCTACGGGTCTTGGGTTCCGTCGTACCTCATGTCCGTTGGCTTGTCAAAGTGTTTTGGCAGCTGGACCTCGAGGATGGAACGATGGAATGGGGTTGCGCCCATTATCACTGACCCCCGCGTTCTGGTCGTTCTTCCCTCGTTGTTTTCCTGACGAGCGTCCTCATGGTCTCGCTCTGTAGTACACCTGCCGTACCTGGCGTATATGAGGGGGTCATGGCGCCTTTTTGCACGTGCTCCCTCCCTGGCGTTCTCGGGCTCAGATTGTGGGCTAGCTGTTCGTCGGAAGCGGCTTCTCGAGACGGATCGGGAGTAGCTCGATTCGAGAGTTTGTTGACGAAGTTCTCAGTCGGCCAGCCAGTGTTCCAGGTCTTGCATCCTGTGGCGTAGTTCCTGTATTATTCTGGCACTGTTGTCGCTAGTTCCCCCGAAAGGACGCCTTTCGGGAGATCGTGTGGTTCGTCTTGGAGGGGACCTCGCGCGCTACGGGGGAGAAGCCGCGGAGGCTTCCCCTCTGCACTCAGTCTTGCAGCCTATTTCTCCTGGGCCCAGTACAACATCCATTCAGGCGATAGTCCCCACAGACAGCGCCAATGTTCGGTAGGTCGGGTACCGGACGGTTCGAGTTGGTATCCTGGTTGAAGAGGGAGAGATCTCGCCTGGTCGTACGTCACCGGGTTGGGGTAGGCGACGTCCCGAGCACTTCGCGTGAGGAGTGGGGTGTCACCTGCAAAGACACTCCGACGCTCTAGTCAGTGATATGTGCAGGCAAAAAAGGGATATGTGGAATGTAACGTACCTTAGGGGAAGGGCAGGACCTTCTCCATATATACCATGTCAGAGGTGGGCCCATCAAGGACAGGCCCACCTTCCTTGATGCCTCCTTCTCACAGCTGAAGTGTAGCTGGCAGGGACACGTGTCCTGATCGGCGACTTAGCGTCTCGCTCCTGACCGTCCGGGTCGGGTGGTGCTCGGGTCAGGCCGGCCCGCTAGTGGTTTGGGCCAGGCCGTAACAATATATATATATATTATTTTTGGTTGGTGTAATATGCATGAAGAAATGTGTTTATAAATCTATTACGAAAACTTGATCCATTTAGCTCGATTTGATAGAAGTTTCATGAAAAGAATGCCATTTGTGCAAGACACAAATACAATATGTTTGTTTAAAATGCCATTCGTGCTGTGCCTATAATCATATGCATATTATAGCTAAAAATGCCCGATATACCATCACAAAAATAGAGTTTTGCTATCAAATTTTAACTACAAATATTAAATCATAGTAAAAATAAATGAGTGCGTCTTTTATTTATTATCAAACCGTGACAGTGGACGATTAAAAAACCCTAGCAGAGAAAGAGTATGTACTCCGTACTCAAGGAGAATAAGAGAAGGAGAGAGCGGGGGCGAGCGGTTGAGGGTGAAATACGGTGAGGAAGATGGCCATGCCATCGGAAGAGATAAGGAGGAGAGCGTGGATGGGTGTGTCTCCGGTGTGAAAGAGGATTCTTCTCGAGAGGGGTTAGAAAAGCCATCCAAGGTCTCTTTTAGAGATAAAGTCATTGGTGCATAAAAGTCTAAGGCCTTTGCATTAGTAAGGTCTTTATCTGGGGATGGTATCGCGACGGTGACAGGTAAGCAGGGTGATTCTCGCCCACCAAGTGTCAGTTTTACCAAGGAGGCAAAGAGCTGTCTAGTTGAACCTTACAAGGAAGCCATCGTGATCAAGGTGCTGGATAAGCATTATGGCTACACGGCTCTCATGCATAAGCTTTGGATAGTATGGCACATCAAAGGAGGGTTTGATTTGTTGGATGTGGGGTTTGGGTATTTTTTGGTTAAATTTGATATTGCTGCGGATCGTGAGAAAGTCATTCTTGGTGGCCCGTGGTTGATAGACGGTCACTATGTTGCAGTAAAGCCATGGGATGTGGGTTTTAGGCCATGCGAAAAATCCTTTGGTGCTACCAGGAACAAGCAATGTTGCG
Organism: Arachis ipaensis; assembly: GCF_059453495.1. NCBI lineage: Eukaryota > Viridiplantae > Streptophyta > Magnoliopsida > Fabales > Fabaceae > Arachis > Arachis ipaensis. The sequence goes on from NC_142444.1 coordinate 129,015,375, forward strand.
AATTGCTTCTGTAATAGGGGTTCCAGTGAAAGTAGATTTGGCCACTAAGCTTGCAGAAAGAGGAAAATATGCTCGAGCTTGTGTTCAAATTAATCTTGGGTTGCCTGTAATCAAACATATTATAGTGGAGGGTGTGACTCATGAAGTGGAGTACGAGAGTTTACAGTTGATTTGTGCTACTTGTGCACGGTATGGGCATGATAAATCGTTGTGCATGGAGAAGGAGTCCTTGGAAGGAAACAGAAATTCTTTTGGTGATGGAAAAAATAATGAAGTCCCGACACTAGTGCCACACAACAATCATGAGCTTCATAAAGAGGCTGAATCAGAAGCTCGTGATTTGGGTGAGAATTCTCGTAATTTGGGTGAGAAATTAGGAGTTGTTAAAGGGAAGGATGTGGATATGGAATCATTGGCTCCTCACGTGCCTGATGGTCATGTTAATGAGGCATGCATGGATGATGGAGAGGGCTGGCAACAAGTGCTGCGTAAGGGGAAATTCACAATGGGCCAGTCATCAGGTTTGAAAGACCAAGATGGAAAGCAGCACAAGTATGGTTCGAGAAGGGTTCCAAGGCCCAATTTGCATGGTGATGGAGGCAAATCAATTGGCATTAGGATGGGGAAGCGAGAAAAACATGAAATTGCGCCATCTCCATCGCGCAAAACTCCTGCACGTCGTGGAATTTCTCTACGAAAGCGTCCTCGGCCTTCCTCCCTGCAGAACTCGCCAGTTGATAAAATTGGTGGCACAACGGAGAAAACCTTAGTAGATGGAAGCATGGCAGGTGCAGTGTTAGGGGGTCCAGAGGTGGCAATTATTGAGGATCAGAGTCTGCCAGTACCGCAGGACAAACCACCTATTGAGGCTGGTAATTCTGATTAGAGTTTATGTTTTTATTTATTCTGTCCTTATTATTTATGGATAGTTTAAATATGATTGTTTAGAATATTAGGGGTGCTTCTAATAAGTTAGCCCGGGTGCATTGTAAGGAACTTGTTAGAAAATTTAGACCTATTTTCTTTATTGTGGTTGAAACTCACTCCCCCTTTCAGCATTTAAAATTATTTTGGGAAAGGTTGAGGTATCACTCTGTTGGTATAGTAGAAGCAGAAGGGCATAAGGGAGGTATTTGGTTTCTATCCTCTATGAAGGGTGTTTGTTGTAAGTTCATTGATGCTTTTGATCAGGGTGTTACTGTTGAGGTTCAATTTGATAATTTAATTTGGAGGTGTAGTGGTATTTATGGCAGTCCTCAATTTAATAAAAGGGTTCTCCTTTGGGATTATCTTGTTGGACAATCCATGGTTTTTCAAGGACCTTGGATTGTTCTTGGTGATTTTAATGAAGTCAAATTTTCTCATGAATCTAAGGGCTGTCAATTTTCTCATCAAAGAGCAGACATGTTTGCTACTTCATTAGGGGATAGTGGTTTGTTTGATCTGAAGACTATTGAGAGGCAGTTTTCTTGGTACAGAAGGGTGAAAAATTATGTTGATGTGGCAAAAAAGCTTGATCGAGTCTGTATAAATAGTAGTTGGTTATCTATCTTTCCAGAGGCTTATGCAGATGTTTTAAATAGGCTTCAGTCTGATCATTGCCCTATTCTGGTGTGTTGTAAAGGTCGTCCTCAGCCTAAAGGGAATCGACCTTTCCGATTTGTTGCTGCTTGGGCTACTCATCCTGGGTATAGGGATATTGTGAATCAGTCATGGTGGTCTGGTAATAGAGGGATTCATGGCAAGCTTTCGGAAGTACAGAAGAATTCACTAGAGTTTAACTCGAAAGTATTTAGTAACATTTTTGTTAAGAAATGTGAATTAGAGCAGCAGATTAATTATTTACAAAAGCATTTGGAAGTGGTGGATAGTATTTATTTGCATCAGAAAGAACAACAGTTACTTGATGATTATAATAATACTCTAGTGCAAGAAGAGCTCCTATGGTTTCAAAAGTCCAGAGAGCAGTGGGTAAGGTTCGGGGAGAGGAATACAATATTCTTTCATATTCAAACTCTTGCGCGAAGGAAGCATAATAAGATTCATGGCCTTTTTCTCAAGGATGGAGTGTGGGAATCTGATCCAGATGTTCTGAGTCAAGAAGCAGAGTCTTTCTATAAAAGCTTATTCTGTCATTTGGATGATGTTGATTTGGGTTGCCTTGGTGATGTGCCTCTTCCTTCTCTGAATGAGGAAGCTTGCAATAATCTTACGGCACCAGTTACTATGGAGGAAGTCAGAACAGCTGTTTTTCACATGAACTCTTTTAAAGCTCTAGGTCCTGATGGGTTTCAAGCTTTCTTCTTCAAAGAATATTGGGAGATCATTGGTCTTGATGTTTGGAAGATGGTTAAGCAGGCATTCTCCGGTGTTACTCTTGATCTGAGAATGTTGGAGACTTTACTGGTTCTTATTCCAAAGGTTGAATCACTGGTATCTATGAACGATTTCAGGCCGATTAGTCTCTGCAATGTAGTTTACAAGATCATCACGAAGGTCCTTGTTAATAGACTTCGTCCTCATCTTGCGGAGATTGTTGGCCCGCTTCAAGGAGGATTTATTCCGGGACGAGGAACTCCTGACAACATCATTATTGCTCAAGAAGTTCTCCACTTTATGAAGAAGACTAAATCAAAGAAAGGCACACTGGCCTTTAAGATTGATCTGGAGAAAGCTTATGACAGAGTTGACTGGAGGTTTTTAGCTCATACCCTTAAGAGCTTTGGTTTTCCTATTCCTACAATTAATTTGATTATGAATTGTGTCACTGCTTCTTCCTTATCTATTCTTTGGAATGGGAATCGTCTGAATGGCTTTACTCCTAGTCGAGGTCTTAGACAAGGAGACCCTATGTCACCCTATCTTTTTGTGTTGTGTATGGAGCGATTGGCATGCTTTATTAGTCATCAGGTTGATTTGGGCTTGTGGGAGCCGGTTGCTATTTCTAGAGGGGGACCAAGAATATCCCACTTAATGTTTGTGGATGACTTACTTCTATTCTGTAAAGCTACAAAGAGACAAGTGCAAAATGTGATGTTGGTTTTAGAGACTTTTTGCAAAGCATCTGGGATGAAGATTAATGTGGAGAAGTCTAAAGCGCTTTGCTCCAAGAATGTCTCTACAACAAGGAAAGAGGTTTTTACTGGGGTGTCCTCTATCAGATTTGTCCAGGACTTAGGCAGGTATCTTGGAGTTACCCTTAGCCATTCTATGGTGACTCGTTCAGCTTTCAATGGTGTCCTGGATAAGATTTGGAGCAGGCTAGCAAGCTGGAAAGGGAATTTACTCAATCGGGCTGGTAGACTCTGCTTGGTTAATTCTGTTGTAGCCGCTATTCCCACGTAGCAGATGCAGGTCTCTATTTTTTCCAAAGGAATCATTAGTAAATTGGAGTCTATGATGAGAAATTTTCTTTGGAAAGGACAAGTTGATGGAAGAGGATTGAATCTTGTTAGTTGGAAGGTACTGGTTACTCCAAAAAAATATGGAGGTTTGGGGATTAGAAATCCTTATTGTGTAAATATTGCTCTTCTTGGGAAGCTAGTTTGGACTTTTTTCCAGCAGCCAAACAAGCTATGGGTCCAATTGTTGGATGCCAAATACCGATCATCTATATATGACTATTTTAGTTATCCTAAGAACAAGGACTCTCCTATTTGGAGGTGTCTTTGCAAGGCTTGGGAAGTGTTGAAGGATGGGTTTGCTTGGTGTATTGGAGATTTGAACCAGAATTTTTGGTTTTCTAGCTGGAGGAGAGAAGGACGGTTATCTAATGAGATGGATTATGTTCACATTTCTGATTTGAATCTCCGGATACAGGATATTTGGTCGGTTGGTAGGTGGCATTTGGATACTCTTTATTCTCCTTTATCTCAAAATCTGAAAGGTAATATTCTCTCTTACAATCCAGATGAACAAGCAGGTCCGAAAGTGGGTTGGTATTGGTGTGGGTCTGCTGCCAAAGTCTATGACTCACGCAATGGTTACTTGTGGTTGTGTAAGCAGCTATTTGGTTGGGAGGAGCGGGAGAATTGGCTTTGGCTTTGGCGTCAGCTTGTTCCGGAAAAGCATAAGTTTTTGGCTTGGTTGTGTCTTGAGGAGGCTCTTCCTACTGCAAGTTTTCGCTTTAGAAGAGGGATGTCGTCATCGGATAGGTGTCTAAGATGTCTTTCTAGCCAGGAATCGGTTTTACATTGTATTCGGGATTGTCCAAAAGCTCAGCTTGTTTGGCATAGGTTGGATATTTCTTGTCATCCTTTGGATTTGAAGAACTAATTCTTGTATCATAGCAGAGAGCATCCGTTCAAGTTCTTTTCGGGACTTTGGTGGATATGGAGAGCAAGGAATAATGACATCTTTAATCCTCATGAAACTTGGCCTCCAAAAAAAGTGATTTTTCTGGCATTAACTTCAGAAAAGGAGCTTAGGAATATTTTTGAATTACAACGTATATCCCTTCCCTCTACTCTAAATGGTTTTTGAAATCCCCCATTCATTGGTACTTTTAAGATTAATTGTGATGCTAGTTATTTTGGTTCGGGTGATAGTGTTGGTTTTGCTTGTGTTATTAGAGATTGTAATGGGAGTTGGCAAAGGGGTGTTTGGAAATGATTGAGAGTAATAGTATTCTTCAAGGAGAATTGTTTGCCATTTGGAGAGGATATCTCTTAGCTTGGGATGTGGGTCAACGAGATATTATTTGTGAGACGGATTGTGTGGAAGCATTTAATCTTGTTACTCAAGATGGTTTTGGGTTTATTGATCCATTGGTACTCAAAATAAGAGATATCATGCATTGGAATTGGCGTGTTGACTTTCGTTTGATTATGAGAGATGCAAACACGGTGGCAGATACTATGGCAAAGATGGCGATGAAGTTACAACTTTCACATGTGGAGCTTCTTTCACCTTGGGAGGAGTTTAAGAATAGTCTTAAACGGGACTGTCCCTCTATTTAAGCAGTTCCTTGTTTTGTTTGTTTTGTTTTTCTTTGTTTAGTTTATTTCAGTCACCAAAAAAATACCGTGACAGTGGCTAAAATTTGACTTTTTTTTCACCAACAATATTTTTTTGTAGTTTTTGAATTCAAAATTTATCCTCTTCTAACTTTATTTTTCTGCGTATTTCTTCTGTCTCACATTGACTTGCCATGGTCGTCCTATTTTAAATAAATTTATTTTTTTAAATAAATTTATTAATCTATAATATTATTTTTTTTAAATATTCTGATATTAACACAAATTTATGAAATTAAATTCAAAATCATGAAAAAATAAATTTACATAAAATAAAAAATTATAAAGATAAAGATAATATTTTAATATTAAATTAATTATAAAAATAAAATTTATTTAGCTAAAATAATATAAGGGATAAGTACTTTTTTCGTCCCCAAGGTCTGGGGTCAAAATCAGTTTTGTCCCTAACCTTTTTTTGTTATTAAAATCATTTTCAATCTTTACAAACACATTAAAATTGTCCTTCCCCCCAATTACGAAAATTTTTTGACACATTTACCCCTGAGGTTGTTACCGGTAGTTGACCCACTTAATGGTATAAAAAATTAATTAAATTTTATTGTTAATTAATTAAAAACCTCACCCCCCCCCCAAATGAGAAGCACAAAGCGTCTGCTAGGGTTAGGGTTCGAGTACAGCAATGGCGTCGGAGACCTCAAGGTCGTCTCGGAGCAGTGAGTTTGGGCAGAAGAGAGGGATTCTTTGTGGGCATAGAGAGAGACCAGTGTTGCGAGTTTCGAGAACCAAAGAAAACCCAGGTTGCCGATTCTGGGACTGCGTCTACTATGAGGTGAGTTCATGTTTTGTTGTTCTCAGCTAATCCCAAAGTTTTGTTTCTAGGCACTGAGTATGGTGGGCTCATGTAGGTTAATGATGAATGTCAGTTTTTCCGTTGGGCAGACCCAGAAGCTGGAAGCGAAGATCCGTATATTGCAAGGTTGAAGAGGAAAGTTGTAGCCCTGAAGGCAGACGTGAAGGCATCTGAGTGGAAGCTGAAGGTTGCTGCAGTGTTCTGCTTGGTTGGCTGGGTTAGTTGTTTATGTTGCAGGCTGCAGATTTTGTTGAACCACAACCAGGGTTTACCATGTTTGGTGCCTCTGAAACTGGGTTGATGAAAGTTTGGTAGAAAATAGGGCAATTTTAGTTAGTTTGTACTTAGGCATTGAAGTCTACTTTATGTAATTAAAAATTTGCTGATGTGGCTGGATTGTTATTTGGTATTGAAACTGGTTCTTGTAGGTGAGTATATGTGTATGTAAGTGATGGTGTTGTGTCTGTAATTTCACAAGAAATTGACAATGAAAGTGAAAATAGTTGAGATGAAATATGACTGAATATTTGTGTCTGTTTTACTAATGCATAACAAGTAGTATAGAGTACTTGCACAACATCAGAATGAAAGCAGAAACAGATAAACCAAAACATAACCATGTGACTTTATTCATTAACAAGCCAAGGATAATAGTCTTAAAGCATTCATGAAACCAGATGACACTTGGACTTCTATCAAAACAGCAGTAATTCTGTTCACTTTTACACAACCTAAGGTATAAAGAGTATGTAATAAGTTCCAATCAAAATGAAATCTCACAACCATACAGTATGATCAAACTAGATCTACATTAACCAGCTAACATCTTAAATAGTTAGTAAACATTGTTAAAGTTTTCCCCATTTCCTTGGAGGCAATTTTGCCATCAGCCTCAACTTCCTTGGAGAAACATGTAGTGCAATGTTGTGAGTGAAGGAGACCCTGTTCATAGGTGGTTGGCTTGAGCTGGATGCACCCTTCTCCTTGGCAGCTGGTGGTGGTTGGGTTGAGCTTCTGATGGGCTTCATGTTGGGCATTCGTTGGGGAGTAGCTGCTGGTGTTGTATTGGGCCTAGTTGCATGTGTTGTGGGCTTGGGGATGGGCTGGGAATGGGATGAGTTAGACCTGGTTATGGAGGTTGAGCTGGTGGCTGGTTGGGGCTGTGATGATGAATTTCCTTGTGCTTTGGACCTCTTCCTCCCTCTGGTAGCAGATTGCATAGCAGGTTTCAAAATTGACCTCTTCCTTCCTCTAGTAGCTATCTTGGCAGTAGTTTGTTTAGGTGGTTGGGCCTGCAATACACCAAGAAGGAGACAGCTAAACCCTAACATACATATGGAAAAGGAAAACATTGTAATAAACCATAACAGTCATTAAAAGAACTGAACTTACAGGGAGGGGTGGATTGCTGCACCTTCCTCTCTTGTGACCTGCTGCACCACACTTTGAACACCTCTGTATCTGCCCCCTCCTAGACAAGTGTGTCTGGCATCTATCCTCTGATTCATTAGGTCCTCTTTTCCTTTTCTTTACTGGTCTGTGGCTAGGCTTCCGATAAGGTGGTGGCATGACATCATCGAAGTTAGTGTGCTCCCACAGATCTGGGTCATTGAGAGGGTTGATTACGGATTCATAACACTTGACATAGGCATCTCTCTTGTAGCAGTCATCCACATACGAATCCAATTCAAGACCCTTGAAGTTTATACAGCTGATTGCATGTGTGCAAGGAATTCCACTTAGCTGCCATTTCCTACAAGAACACTCACGAAGATACAAATCAACAGCATATTTGCTCAATCCATTGACAACCTCATAAGTTTGTGCAGCAGACCAGTAAGGCCTCCACTCACTGGCTGCCCTTCCTCTTCTCTCTATCTTCTTCCTAATTTGAGGTAAAATTGTTCCATTGAACTTCTGAATTCTTTCTCTATTAACAGCCCATCTACTCATAAGGTACACCCTAATTTCTTCTAGCATAGTAATGATGGGCTTCTCCCTTGACTCTAATATTTTCCCATTAAAGCTTTCACACATATTATTTATAAGAGTATCACATTTGGAATGGAAGTTAAATCTGGACCTGCTCCAGAATCTAGGAGGAATAGAGTTGAGATGCCTATGAGCCTCCACATTTACCCCTCGGACCACTGCCATTTCTCTCTCCCAATCCTTTCAGTGTGTAGCTTTAGCACATCTCCACATCAGTTGCTTCAATTGCAGTCCAGGAAACTTTTTTTTGAAGTTGCTGTAGAGATGCCGAACGCAAAACCTGTGATCTACACCTGGGATCACCTCATCAAAAGCTGGCAGTAACCCCTACCAAAAGGAGGTAAGTATGCATAATATTAAGTTAAATGAGGAAGCTAATATTAAGTTATAATCTCATACTGTTGAGTATGAATAAGTATGTTAAATGAGGAATGTATTTCAATTTCACACAAAATCATTTACCTTCTGCTGATCAGACATGAAGGTTGCCCTGCCAATTGTCTCCGACCCAAAATAATCAATTAGCAGCTTCAGGAACCAAGTTCAGCTATCTTTCATTTCTGACTCCACAACGGCATAGGCGATAGGGAGCATTTGATCATTCGGATCCCAACCTATAGCTGTCAACAGCTGCCCCCCTTGAGGTGTTTTCAGAAAGCAGCCATCTAACCCAATGAACTTCCTACATTGCAGAAAGCTTTTTTTGCAAGCATCTAGGCATACATAAAGTCTCTGAAATATGCAATAGTTGTTCAAAGATGAGTGTTGCTGATCATGCTCAAAGTCAGGGGACCTCTGTACCTTCAGAGTCACTGAGGATCTTGGATTAGAACGGAGCAACTCATAGCAGTAATCACCAATCCTCTTGTACTGCTTCCTATACTCTCCCTGTATGTCATCCAACGCCGCTTGCCTAGACCTAGCTACCATTGAGGTTGTAACTGTCAGATTCCACTTCCTTTGTGCCTTGTTCACCAATTTCTTGATCATAACCCCTGGATTATGTTCCACCTTCTTCTTAAAAGCCCTGCTCAGCCACGAAGTATGCATTATCCCAACCCTATGAGACTAGCCACAAGTATGCTTAAGGTTCATGGACCGAAGCTGCCAAGTTGCTTCCTCTTTCATCTTAGCAGCATATAACCAGAAAGGACAACCAGGCTGACAAACAGCCCTCACCCTAACCAAATCAAGCTTCGCATACCTGAGTCCCCGTCTCGTTTGTACTGCATATGACGTCATAGTGTCCTTAAATTCCTCTCTTGAAGCAAAAACTGTTCCCACCTCCCACTTGTAACTATTCATGTCTTTACAATCCTTATGAATTGGATAACTCCTTGCCTCATTTTTATCTTCCCCTTGTCCTTCCTCATCATCTGAACCAACACCAACCTCATACTCCAAGTCCACTTCATCGCTATTAAAGCCTTTCTCATCACTAAAATCGCCATTCATAACCCCTTTACCTTTATCAACCCTCTTACTACCCTTGGCACTTGTATCTTCCTCAAACCCACTCTCATCATTATATTCCTCGTCACCATCTGTAAAATGAATGTCGTCTGCACTATCACCCTCAGGATCAGACGGAATAAACTCATCATCATCGCTATCATCATCGCTATTTGTCTCAGCCCATTCATTTTCAGCTCCCACATCTGTATCTAACTTATCTCCTTTATTGCCTTGTTGCACATCATCATTTTTCATCTCTTGAACTTTTCCACCCTCATAAACTGCCAACTCATTACCCAGATTCTGCTCTGTTTGGCCTCCAACATCGATAAACCCAGCTTCAGGAAATTCTTCTGCATCCTCAACCACATGCACCACAAACACCTAAACATGACCCCTCAAGTTCGCTATTCTGCACATCTTAAGTGTATCTCTATCCGTAGCAAATAATTTCAGGGCCTTCTCTAACCATTGACTAGCTGGATCCTTATACTACAGAGCTGAAATATTCTCTCTGGTGTATCCGAACTGCCTCAGCTCCACATATGCCTCAAATAAAGACCAACAATCACTATCAACATCTTCAATGACTGTCTTTTCTCCCCCTAAATACCGCAACGTCCCTTCCTTATAACCAAATCGACCCCCACGGTAAACAGTCAGAGTAAAGCTTCCCATTCCTTAAAGACACAAGAAAAGCCAAATCAAACCCTCGCAATATTATTATTACACAAATGCTGCATAACATTATTACGTTCTAACTCGAAACGAAACCGTAACAAATGCTGCATACATACCTCAATGTCGATGACAATGCCGGACCAACCTCCTTCCTCACCGTAGCTGGCGGCCTCCAAATGCAGTTTAGATACTCCTCCGATGACATACCACAGCTAGGGCATCATTGAACATGAAACATCACCTTCGAATGTGTGTAATGGCAAATGAGATACTAAATGACTTTTGCGGGAATGAAAAACGAAGCGTTATGGACCTCAGGGACAAATGTGTCTAAAAATTTTCGTAATTGGGGGGAAGAACGATTTTAATGTGTTTGTAAAGATTGAGGATGATTTTAATAACAAAAAAAGGTTAGGGACGAAATTGATTTTGACCCCAGACCTTGGAGATAAAAAAAAGTACTTATCCCATAATATAATTTAGATAAATAATAAAATATTCAATCATTTTTAAATAGAAAAAAAAGTTTCCAGTAAATCTTTTACTAAAAATAAATTATTTTTATCATTTGTTGGATTTAAAATAAATGAGGATAAGTTAAAAATAAATGTTAGTCTTTATTTACATGGTTTAGTACTTAGTATGTATCTTTGTGAATATTGTATCCTTATTATATGCATAATTATCTTTTTAAAAATTATTTTGTGAAATTATAAATTAAATTTTTTATTTATATTATTATTTAATTGGTATATACCATTAATTAATTATTTTATAATTATTTTTAGTTATAAAAAATCAATACTAATTAATTTATGAGTAATTACTCATTTATATAAAAGTTCGTAATTTTATTAAGTAACAAAAAAATTAATTTGTAAAATTTATTATAACAATTTTATGTGATAATTAATTTGTATAATAAAATAAAATTTTAGTAACTGACTTAGTAATTAAAATTTATTAAACGTTAATTTTTTAGGTAAAAATATTTACAAAACTAACTTAATGTATAACTCTTATTATATTCTTTCGTGCATAATAGGTAAATAATTAAATGATAGTGCATTATTTGAATCATTAACCGTTTGAAGTGAGGACTTATGAGGGTCATATATTTATTAAAGTGATTTTTTTATTATTTATTGTTATTATAACAAAAATTAAAGATTAAAATAATACAAGCTCAAAATTTAAATTTAAATTTTTAATCATATTTGACCATTAAAAATAAATAAAAAAACTATTGTATTAAAAATAAAATAATTTAAAGTATATTTAGTAGAGAATAACTAGTAGAATAGGAAGAAATATTTTTAAAATTAAAGAAAGTTAAAAGATTACCTAAACAATAATGACCAAGCTGAATTTTTAAGATTTAAAATTTTAAAGTGCACATAACTTTGGATGATGTTGATTTGGGTTGCCTTGGTGATATGCATCTTCCTTCTCTGAATGAGGAAGCTTGCAATAATCTTATGACACCAGTTACTAATATACTATAGAGGAAGTCAGAACAATTGTTTTTCACATGAACTCTTTTAAAGCTTCGGTTCCTGACGGTTTCCAAGCTTTCTTCTTCAAGGAATATTGGGAGATCATTGGTATTGATGTTTGGAAGATGGTTAAGCAGGTTTTTTCCAGTGTAGCTCTTGATCCGAGAATGATGGAGGCTTTACTGGTTCTTATTCTAAAGGTTGAATTGTTGGTATTTATGAAAGATTTCAAGCTGATTAGTCTCTGCAATGTAGTTTACAAGATCATCATGAAGGTCCTTGTTAATAGGCCACGTCCTCATCTTGCAGAGATTGTTGGCCCACTTCAAGGAGGATTTATTTTAGGACGAGAAATTCCTGACAACATCATTATTGCTCAAGAGGTCCTTTACTTTATGAAGAAGACTAAATCAAAAAAAGGCACACTAGCCTTTAAGATTGATCTGGAGAAAGCTTATGATAGAGTTGACTGGAGGTTTTTAGCCCATACCTTTAAGAGCTTTAGTTTTTTCAGTCCTACACTTAATTTGATTATGAATTGTGTCATTGCTTCCTCCTTATCTATTCTTTGGAATGGGAATCGTCGGAATGGCTTTACTCCTACCTGGGGTCTTAGACAAGGAGACTCTATGTCACCCTATCTTTTTGTGTTGTGTATAGAGAGATTGGCATGATTTATTAGTCATCAGATTGATTTGGGCTCGTAGGAGTTGGTTGCTGTTTCTAGAGGGGGGCCAAGAATATTCCACTTAATGTTTGCAGATGACTTACTTTTATTCTGTAAAGTTACAAAGAGACAAGTGCAGAATGTGATGTTGGTTTTAGAGACTTTTTGCAAAGCATCTAGGATGAAGATTAATATGGAGAAGTCTAAAGCGCTTTGCTCCAAGAATGTCTCTGTAACAAGGAAAGAGGTTTTCACTGGGGTGTCCTCCATCGGATTTGTCCTGGACTTGGGCAAGTATCATGGGGTTACCCTTAGCCATTCTAGAGTGACCCATTTAGCTTTCAATGGTATCCTGGATAAGATTCGGGGTAGATTAGCAAGTTGAAAAGGGATTTTACTCAATCGGATTGGTAGACTCTTCTTGGTTACCATTGCAGCAGCAATTCCCACGTACTAGATGCAGGTCTCTATTTTTCTCAAAGGAATCATTAGTAAATTGGAGTCTATGATGAAGAATTTTCTTCAGAAAGGATAAGTTGACGGAAGAGGATTGAATCTTGTTAGTTGGAAGGTATTGGTTACTCCAAAAAAATATAGAGATTTGGGAATTAGAGATCCTTATTGTGTGAATATTGCTCTTCTTGGGAAGTTAGTTTAGACTTTTTTCAGCAGCCAAACAAGTTATGGGTTCAATTGTTGGATGCCAAATACCGATCATCTCTATATGACTATTTTGGTTGTCCTAAAAACAAGGGCTCTCCCATTTGGATGAGTCTTTGCAAGGCTTGGGAAGTGTTGAAGGATGGGTTTGCTTGGTGTATCGGGAATTTGAACCAGAATTTTTTATTTTCTAACTGGAGGAGAGAAGGACAGTTATCTAATAAGATGGATTATGTTCACATTTCTGATTCAAACCTCCGGATACAGGATATCTAGTCAGTTGGTAGGTGGCATTTGGATACTCTTTATTTTTTTATCTCAAAATTTGAAAGGTAATATTCTTTCTTACAATCCAGATGTGCAAGTAGGTCCAAAAGTGGGTTGGTATTGGTCTAGATCTGCTGCCAAAGTCTATGACCCATGCAATGGTTATTTGTGGTTGTGTAAGCAGCTGTTTGGTTGGGAGGAGCGGGAGAATCGGCTTTGGCTTTGACGCCAGCTTGTTCTGGAAAAGCACAAGTTTTTGGCTTAGCTGTGTCGTAAGGAGGCTCTTTCTACTGCAAGTTTTCGCTTCAGAAGAGGGATGTTGTCATCGGATAGGTGTCCAAAGATGTCTTTCTAGCCAGGAATCGGTTTTACATTATATTCGAGATTGTCCAAAAGCTCAGCTTGTATGGCATAGGTTGGATATTCTTGTCATCCTCTGGATTTGAAGAACAAGTTCTTGTATCATAGTAGAGAGCATCCATTCAGATTCTTTTCGAGACTTTGATGGATATGACGAGTAAGGAATAATGACATCTTCAGACTTAGTTTGGTAAAACTTTTACTTTTCAAAAGTAGCTTAATAAAAGCTAATTTTTACAAGATGGCTTTTTAAAAGTTGTAGCATTTATGTTTGGTAAATCAAATTAAAAATAACTTTCAATAAATACAAGCAACAACAATTGCGTTTGGTAAAATAGCTTTTAAAATTTAAAAATACTATAATAGACATAAATGTGAGCATTAAATTTAAAAATTAGTTAACATATGAGGTTATATTAGACTTTTAAATTTTAAAAAGTACAAGTCAACTTTGAAAAGCTTTATCTTAGGTGCTTTCAAAAGTACCCCGATTTTTTAAAAGCTGCAAGTACAAGCACATAATCTTTTTTATTTACCAAACACAAAATAAGGAGCTTGAGCTTTTAAAAAGTACAAACACCTTTTTGAAAATCTTTGCCAAACCAAGCCTTAATCCTCATGAGACTTGGCCTCTGGAAAAAGTGATTTGTCTAGAATTAGCTTCAGAAACGGAGCTTAGGAATATTTTTGAATTACAACGTATGTCTCTTCTCTCTATTCTAAATGGTTTTTGAAATCTCCCGTCTATTGGTACTTACAAGATTAATTGTGATGCTAGTTATTTTGGTTCAGGTGATAGTATTGATTTTACTTGCGTTATTAGAGATTATAATGAGAGTTGGCAAAGGGGGTGTTTAGGAATGATTGGGAGTAATAGTATTCTTCAAGAAAAATTGTTTGCTATTTGGAGAGGATATCTCTTAGCTTGGGATGTGGGTTAATGAGATGTTATTTGTGAGATGGATTGTGTGGAAGCGTTTAATCTTGTTACTAATCATCAAGATGATTTTGGGTTTATTGATCCATTGGTACTCAAAATAAGGGATATCATGCATTGAAATTGGCGTGTTGACTTTCGTTTGATTGTGAGAAATACAAACACCGTGGCAGACACCATGACAAAGATGGCGATGAGGTTACAACTTCATCATGTGGAGCTTCTTTTTCCTTGGGAAGAGTTTAAGAGTAGTCTTAAACGGGATTGTTCCTCTATTTAAGCAGTTTCTTTATTTTTCTTGTTTTTTTTCCTTTGTTTAGTTTATTTAAGTCACCAAAAAAACTTTTAAGGTTTCTTCTGGCTTAAAGTTAAAGTAACCACGGAAAAAGTTCAACATAACTTCCCATCACTTCTATTCACATCGTCTTTTGACTCCTACTTTTTCTGCAGTACCTGAAAGCACTTTCTTTAATCATATTATATGAGCCCTATCATATAATACAGTATTCTCCAAACCCAAAATACCGATTTTTTCTTTCTTCATTTTGGTGTTATTTGTTGGTTTTTTTTAGCGAATTTTCTCATGAAGCAAAAACGTAATAATTCAGGAGAGACCTTTTAGCAGAACTACGATGATCACATAATATCAACAACAATAAAAAATTTACAGAAAGTTTGGACGAAATAAGCCTCAATCAACTACACCTACCAAAAAAGATTATAATGACCCTTTATAGTGGCGGAGTTTGAAACAGAAGTTTGGAAAGAGGGCAAAAGTTTAACATAAAAATTTAATAATAATATTAATATTAAAATAAAATTTATAAATATAATTATTCTTTAAGTTTGTTATTAATAAGATAATAAATAAATAATTCTACAGATAAAAAATATAAAATAGTTTATAATGGTACTCTTCGAGTCTTTAGTGACTTAAAATCTTCAATAATTGAATCAGAACTAAATTTTTAGCAATTTATAATATTTATTAAAAAATTTTTATCAATTTATACAAATACAATAATATTAATACTTATTGAATATTTTAATATTTTTTATCATATAAAAAATTAAATTAAATAAACAGTAAAATAAAAAATAATATTAAATTAATAAATAAAAAATATCTAATTTTTTATATATGAACTCAAAGGGAGAGAAAGTGTTGCTTGTTGAATAGAGAACTACGAAATGTGAATAGAGAAGAGCAATGTTTTTATAATAATAATTTTTATCTTTTATTTTGTTAGATGATCTTTTTTTATTCTTATCTTTTTTTGTTAGATAACTTTTTTTATTTGATTTTATTATTAAATAATTTTTTTATTTTTATCATTTTTTGTTAGGTAACTTTTTTATGATTTGATTTTATCTTTTAATTTTGATGTGTTGTGAAAGCTAACAAAAGTCCACCCAGTTCAATCCAAATCCAGCATATTTTTAATGTTTAAAACTAAAAACTATTATGCAATAAAAGTAAAAGATGAGGATTGAACCTGGATGTTTTAAGTCATAGTAAAATATGTGAGCAATTGAACTATTTTTTATTTTTTGAAGAAATACTAATTTTTTTATAAAAAATTTGTGGGCCTTGATCCCATTGTTTCAACTAACCTCTGCCCCTGACCCTTTAGTTGTAAATGTCAAAAGTATATACAATTTCAATTTTTTTTATTTGATTTTTTTAGTTCTAATATTTGGTTTATTTCTTTTATTCAATTTTGCATTCGGTTGTAGACACTTCTATTGGAAAAATCACAACTCGCAAAATGACGACAATTTAAGTTTAGCATTTTAAAAAGAATAAAAAAAGTCATGATGAAACTTGATAGCCATGGACAAGGTCGAGATAATGGCGCGAACTTATTGGTACGGTTTCTAAGTGTAATGACCCGTAGAGCAACGCTGTAAATTGAAAATTAAAGGTCTTTAGTACTGAAAATGTAGGGCGTGTATGTGGTTTTAGTAGTGTTGTATGTTCGGTAGGTTTTTACAAGTCTAAACGTATTTTTGGATTTACAACCGGTAGAGTCTCTAGTAACGTATCTCAGCAACATGTGATAAATTTAGAGAAGCAGGTTGAAACTTTAGAGAAAAAGCCATGAATATGAAGAAACTAAAATTTAGTTAGCAGCTTTGCACAAATTTTTTTTATCAAAATATGGTGATAAAATACTTAGTCTATCCAGTGATATACTAAACATTTAATTGGTATATTTAATAAGTAATAGTTAAAATTTTAAATATATTTATTCTAAAAGATGTTAAATTTTTTTTATTTCTTATTATATACAATTTTAGACTCTATTATTATTATTATTATTATTATTATTATTATTATTATTATTATTATTATTATTATTATTATTATTATTATTATTATTATTATTATTAATCCTTATTAGTATATTTTTTATTGAAAAATGTTAAATATTATATATTTAAAAAGTTTAATTTTTGTTTTATATATATATATATATATATATATATATATATATATATATATATATATATATAATTTTAATTAAATAAAACTGTTCAATTAACCACAATCAAACTAAAACAAAGGCTGCAAATTATTTAAAAGAAAAAGTTAGTTACAGAAAAAAATCGTAACAAATTAGCATAAATTAGTCACAAATTGTATATAAAAAACAGTGTGAGTTAACCACAAAATAGTGTGATTAAATAATTCGATGTTAGCCACGAAAAGATTGTGGCTGAAAAATCCGGCTTGCACAAATTAGCCACGGATAAAGTATGGTAGAATTATACTTTTCGATTTGATTATTCTTATTTAATCACGACCTTACGTGTGGGCAATGATATACAAATTGTAATTTTTTGAAGGTCTCTATAATATTTAAAAAACTGTGCTAATAACCCTAAAATCATGACAAATTATAAATATAATTTCTCAATTACCCACAAATATTTTTTTTGTGTAGTTTGAAGTTTAGCCATAGTTTTTTTTCTGGCTAAACCCTTATTTCTTGTAGTGATAGGTTTTCAACTTTCTTGTTTGAGCCAATCTAAATCCCATATATAATGAAGCCAAGTATATTTGATATCTTTTGGTCCAAGGTATAGGGTCGTATATAGCGTGTGATGTGCATGCGCAAAATCCAAGCTCAACCCATAGTTTTCTTTTTTATTTTTTTATTTTTATTTTTTTGTCAGGATTGTATTTTATTTCTTTAAACTTACGGGTCCAAGCTCGATCCACAGATAAGACTCATGAACACTGTAAAAGTCCAATTTGCCCTATGGCTGAAGCTTAGCAACTTTGCACAATTGCACCTATGCCCTATATGAAGCCTATTTTAAACTTAGGTCCACGGTCAAGGTTCATCTTATAAATAACATTAAAATTCACCATAGAACATTAGAACCCCTTTTATTAGACGCAATCTCGTAACAGAAAAGTTTATCCTTTTGACTCTTATTTTTCTTGTGTTAATTATCATTTTCGTAAAGAAAGCATATTTTCCACTGGAAATGAACCATAAACACAATCTAAGTTGAATTTAGTAGCAAATTATAGGTAAGGAGATCTTTAATTCAACAAATACATTATTATGATGTAACTTATTTCCCTTAAAATATTTTGAAGAGATAAATATATATTTGGGGAAGACAACAAATAAAAGAAGAGAAATTGAATTTTTTTATTGATTTTTTATTATATTTTCTTAGTCTGTTGTACTTAAACAAATAAATAAGTTGACCACTCGACTAATTTATGTTGGTTATAGAAAAATAGAGATTAAAGAACCATTTTTCTTTTCCTAAATTGATTGATTAGTTGAACTTTCACCTTTAATCCAAAAGCTTAGAAGAGTAATAAAATTGTTTTGACCCAATACTTGAACTTCATCTTTTGTCATCACTCATTAATGCAAAAGTTAGGTTAGAACTTAGGACCCGGGTAGGCCATGGTACTCATGAAACAAGCCAATTGTAAATGCTAGCTTGCCTTTTAAACAATTCATGTTTGATAATATTGTTTATTTTCTCATAAGTTTTTCACCTAATGCCTTATTTATCTTTTTTGGGGGAAAATGTTGGATTAGTCGTTTAATAGTTTTTAATTAGAGTAACAAGGCTAATTGTTATTCTCTTTTAGATTGTGTGGCCAAGTTCACTTAACCATGACAAGGTAAGTATATCCAATAATCCAATCAAAGTGAATTCATGGTTTTTCCCCAATAAATAAATACCAAAGAAATTAAATCATGCTGATCATCCTCCTAACAAATGCCTTTATTATAAACTTTTTTGGACTCATCTTTATGGGACTTGACCAATTATCAAGCCTTGACCTTGAAATTTATTGGGCATGGTCATGAACCACGTGACAATTAATTTGATTCGAGTTATTGTTCTTTAGACGCAACCAAACCGTTCCAATCAATCGAATTATTACAAAAGAAAAATGATGCGGCTATAGTTCGCTCAAATTGAAGTAGTTTTCCTTGTATCTTAATAATTATTAATTAATAATTCCCTGATTATATATCTTTTTTTAATGGCAAGTTGACAATAGTCTTATAGGACTCTTTGCAAAGCCCGTCATATTCTATTCAAATTAGAATTATTAGTTATAGAAATATGAAACCAGTGATGTCATATATATTAGATTAGAGTATCTTCTTAAAATAGTGCGACCTTTACTCAGGTTATATATATATATATATATATATATATATCATTTTTATATTTTTCTAGTTTCTGAAATTTTTAATTTTTTTTTTTTTTGTGACTCTGAAATTTCTAATTTGATTCTTCAGAGACTAAACTAAAGTATACCTTAATTTAAAATTACAAAGAATAATTATTAATGAAAAAGCTATTATAAGGATCATCATTTGTTTAATAATAATAGAGCACATAGTGACAAAATTTTGCACTAAACCCGTCACCTTTAATATGTGTAATATATTAGTCCTTGAACATAATAATTGACCTCCTAATATTTTTAAGTTTGATATTTTTTTTTAACTTAAACTAAAATTATTATATCCTCTTGGACTTTAGGTTACATGCAAATCATTGTGTGATTTTTTTAAATATGCAACTTTGATAAATAATTGATAATTGATACAAAATTTGTCAATATAAGCACACTGTAGTCTGTATATATGAACAAAAAATAAAGAATCGTCTTCACATATATACTTTTAAAACTCAAACACAAAAGTAAACATCACAGAAAACATATTAAGTGCGTAGAATTAATAAATAATCATCATGTGGATTATATATTTAAATAGTTATTGAAGAAATCTGATGATGGGACTCTACCCTGTCCCTCAGTGATCTTGAATAATTTTATGAATGATGGGTGTATAAATTCACCTGATGAGATGGGTGAATATATATATATACATAGATAATTGATAAGTGTAGCCATAATTTCCATATTGACATTATCATCACATATATAGGGCCCTTGGAGTTCAAAAATTTCCACAGATTCAATTCATGGATGGACCTTTAATTTGTTTCGATTTCGGCTTCTCATCTGACGAGGAACTTTCCTCTCAGCCAACAATTTTAGATTTTCAAAATTCCAAATTCAGACCGCTTATAATTAACTTACCACTATGAAGTAGAAAATTTGTGTAATTAATGTTATTATTTTATTAGCTGCCTAATTAAGTTGTCAACATATATTTAATGGCTACCTCGGATTGGTTCATTACAGATTAAAACGAAATACTAGTTAGGTGCGTGTAGCAACTTTCGGTTTAGATTCATACACCTCAATCGAGACACACAAATTGATGATCATTACTTCATTTACATGCTACACGCCTACCTTAACAAACCTATATATAGTATATACTAGTACGTAAAGTAGGGAAAGTTATTTAATTTTGTAAAAATTAAATTTAACTATATAACAAATGCATTTATGATTATCAGGAATATTGAATAACCAAATAATATTTATAAATAAGTCTCAACTAATATATCTAACTGTGTTTTCTTCTTTTTTTATTCACGTAATTATATTCTTTTTTATTCAGTAATCAGTGCTATTTCTTTTTTTTTTCTTCTCATCTTTTTTCTTCTTTTTCCACATTTTTTCTATTTTTTATTTTATAAAAAATAATCGGAAGAAGAACCTTAAAAAAGTAAATAGAAGAAAAAAATGCATAAGAAATAAAAAAGTATATGAAAGTTTTGGACATAAACACAAAAATTTCTATGTTTGTATAATAAAATTTTTTATATTTTTATTTTATCCATATAATTATTTTGTGTTCAACTTCACAGATTTTTATTTTTTGTTACTTAAATTTCTATATTTTTTATTTTTTTAATCAATGACAAAATTTCTTATAACAAACCTTTAAAAAATATACAGAAAACATTGTAGATGAAAGTGTAAATAAAATTTATTTCCTTGTTCTATTTTATGGGCTAATACATATACATAAATAGATATAATTATTAGTCTATTTTGTGAGCTAATATATATATATAAGGGTATAATCATATTAGCTATTTATATTTTGACTTATATATAACACGATTTCATTATTGGTTTAAATAATAAAAAAGAATTGAATAAGTCAAGATTACCTATTGATTTGGGCCTAATAAGAATAAAATTATCATTATTCTATTTTACTTGAATTTTTAGATTTTTATAAGAACCAATAGCCAAGTATAAATATAGCTTCAAGATTTTGGTTCCCATCTTAGCAAAATCAATAATTTGTAATTCTTACCCAATTAGAGAGTTGTTATTCAACCTAAAATAAGAATTCAATAAATTTTGATTGAGGAAAATAAAAAAAAAAAAACTGCACATTAAGATAGTAATTATGAATTTAAATTTACTTCTTCTTTTAAATATCTTTTTTAATAATTTAACATAGATGGTCTTGGAATGAAAAAATCTAAGAATTCTAATAGAAAGCACATAAATAATAATTTATGTTTAATTTATTTTTTTTAGACAATAAACACATAAATTTTTTATGATAAATACAAATATTTTGTAAAAAATTTGGGTTTTTGTGATTTATTTTAGGTATGACATGCATCAGGTTGAGTTCTTCAATTTTTTTTATGAAATTTTTGTGTTTATGTAACAAAAAATTTACAAACATAAAAATTTCTGCATTATATAGTTAAAATTTTCTGTTTTTTATTTTGTCAACTAGTGTATGTTCCTTTACTCTGTACGGGATAATACATAAAATTATATAAATATTTTAAAAAGTTATAATTAAAATTAAACTCTTAGGATTTTTAATATTAAAATATTAAAAGTAATTAACATTTGTCTTAATCAATTTGAGTTTGTCGAGTGATTATCTCACTCGTCTGTTTAAACAATTATCAACTATTAGGATTAGAATCTCACCTTGTATGTGTAGCAATTCATTGGCTAGCAGTAAACTCTTAATAAATGAAGCATCAATACATGGTCAAACTTGGCAGGAGTACCCGAATATGTGGGTACCCGACCCATCCATACCGAGTTGCAGAGGATAATAACTTACCTGAGTCGGGGCAGATTTTGCTCAGGACAAGGCATGGTCGGGTTTAGGGTATACCCGCCCCAAATATATACATATAAACACTTTATTTTTAGGTATTAGGATTTGCCTCACATCACAGATTCAGTAATTCACAGCATCAATCCATACTCTATAGCCACGCAAGAAAAACTCAGTCATCATCACCCATAGTCTTCTTCTTCTCGGCTTCTTCACAAAAAACCTCATAACTCCCGTCATCGTCGTTGCTGAGCCCATCGCTGCCTACCCCCTTCACAGCTCCCATCTTCCTTCATAGCTCATGTCGTCATCGCTGCTTATCCTGTTACCGTCACTGTTGAGCCCATCGCCACCTTTCTCCTATCGAGTCCCTTTTCTCTAGGTAAATTCCCCCGCCCCTCTCTCTCTCTCTCTCTCTCTCTCTCTCTGTGTGAGTCTGTTAAGTTCTTCTATTCTTCTTCCACAGACTCATCACTTAGTCGCCGTTGCCCGTCGCTATGAGCCCGGACATTGCCGCTGCAGTTTCATCTGAGTCTGTCACCGAATAAAATAGATTTTTTATTCAAGTTGGACCAGTTGAAAATAGGCATGCATTAGATCATTTTTACATGTAATTTCTGAATTTTCTCATCCAAATTTGATCTACGTGGTTGAGTATTTTAGTATGGTGATCATCGTGATTTTCGTTACGACATTAATGTGATAAAAACTACGGTAATTTTATAACTAATATATGAGACAAACCATATTATTAAAGTAATCAGGAAAATAATATTTAGATGTGCGCATAAAATTTATAAGATGTGATTATCTCAGGAAAATATATATGTATAGCTGATGCACCACTATTTCGTGGTGCATTCTATGCTGAATTTAGGGGATATCACCCATTTCCCACATTTATTCCATGAAATGGCATGGTTTCATGTATTTCTCCTAATTTGTGCTTAAATGTGAAAACATGCTTTTTAGACCCTTAATTGGTTAATTTTAATTCACATTTGATTCTACTAGATGCCTTGATGTGTGGGTTAGTGATTTCAGGTTGAAAAGGCTAGGAATGGATTAAAGGAATGAAGATAAAAGCATGCAAAGTGGAGAAATCATGGAAAATCAAGGATTTGGGATGCATTCATCGACGCGCACGCGTAGCAGACGCGCACGCGTGGAATATGAAGTCGCGTGGCGTCATGACGCGTATGCGTGGATAGCAGAAATGCCAAACAACGCGTACGCGTGACCCACGCGTACGCGTCGATGTTCGCACGTGACCTCATTAAAGTGAAAACGCTGGGGCAATTTCTGGGCTTCCCAGGCCCAAATCCAACTCATTTCTGAGCCTATTACATGCTGAATTCAAGAGGAGTCAAGGGGGGGAACACATAGTGGAGTTTACATCATACTTTAGTTAGTCTCTAGAGAGAGAAGCTCTCTCTTCTCTCTAGAATTAGGTTAGATGTAGATTAGGATTTCTTAGATCTAGGTTTAATTCTTGCTTTGATTTACTTTTCCTTTACAATTTCCTGTTCTTCTACTCTTGCTTTCCTAGTTTTTTTATTTCATTCCTTGTAATTGTTTACTTTGTTGTTGATGCACTCTTGTTTCTTCTATTTTCCTTTAATGCAATTTATGTTTGATTTCTTCTATTGTTGATTTGAATTGTTGTCATTACTTTCCTTGCAATTGGTAGTGTAGATTTACTTTTCTTGCAATTTTATCTTACTTTCCTTTTATGCCTTCCAAGTATTTGAGAAAATGCTTGGAAGGATGTTAGAATAGATTTTTCTCCTCTTGACTTTGGTTGAATAATTAGAGATTCTTGAGTTATCAAACTCTTTTGTTGATTGATAATTAAAAATTTCTAATTGATTTGGATGACACTAACTCTAGTCTTTCCTTAGGATTTGACTAGGACTTGCGGACTCAAATTGATTTATCCACTTGACTTTCCTTCATAGTTAGAGGTTGACTACATGGGAGTAATAGACAATTCTCATCACAATTGATGATGATAATGAGGATAGGACTTCTAATTCTCATTCTTTGCCAAGAGCTTTCTTAGTTATTAGTTTACTTCTTTTGCGATTTATCTTTCATGTTTCTTATCCAAAACCCCAAAGATATACAATCCATAACCAATAGCAAGAACACTTCTCTGCAATTTCTTTGAGAGACGACCCGAGGTTTGAATACTTCGGTTATTTTATTGGGGTTTGTTACTTGTGACAACCAAATTTTTTCATGAAAGGATTGTTTGTTGGTTTAGAAACTATACTTGCAATGAGATTTCATTTGTGAAATTCGATACCGACAAAAATCCGTTCATCAAAATGGCGCCGTTGCCAGGGAATTACAAATGTGCGCTTGTTATTGGTTATTGTATATATGTGAATATTGTGAATATGTTTGTCTTTGTTAGTTTTTTGTAGTTGTAGGAGTTCATTCTCTTTATTTGTTACTAATTTTTGTTTTTATTTGCTCTTACTATTATGAATTCTCATCACTTTGACTATGAGTGTAGTTATAATTATGTTGTAGAAAATGAAAGCTTCAATGAGAATATGCATCAAGGATGGAACAATCAAGGTTGGGAGGAGCCTCAAGCTTATGGACAACCTTCTTGGCAACAACCTCCTCCGGTCTCTTATAGGTATAATCCAACTCCTAATGCATATCAATCCAATAGCTATGGTGGAACCCCCTTGTAGTTACCAACAAGCCCCATCATATGCCTATGAACCCCATCCTCAAGATAACCCTCAACCATACTCACAAGCCACTTTTTACCAAACACCCTCCTATGACCCTCATCCATCATATAACCAACCACCATACCAATAACCATATGAGCCATATGAACCGCATATAGAACCACCACTATTCCAACCTCAACACCTACAAGAACCACCTCCTTCATACTATTACCAAGATGAACCACCTCCAATGTATGCAAATTTTCACCACAAGATGAATTCTACTTTCCACCACAATCCTCCATGGAAGAATACTCATGTCCATCGATCCAAGAGTAATATGATCTTACCTATGTTAGCAAGTTGGAACAAGAATCAAGAGATCACCTCAAGAAATCAATGGACCGGCTTCAAGCAACCATCCGTCAAAAGATAGACTCATGGGATTCATGCCACAAGAAAAACGTGTCCAAGGATGAATGTGGAGGAGCAATCGTGGAATGTGTTGTGCAACAAGTGAAAAAATTGGAGAGTGTTGAACCGCCACACCCCTATCAAGAAGAACCATCTTCCTATTATGAATCCTTTCTCCAAACTGATGAATCCCCCTATCCAACCCAAGGCCCAATGGATGATTATCTCACTTTGCTACGTCAAGGGCAAGAAGAAATGCAAAGGGAGGTGCTAGGATTCACGGCCGCCTTAGATGAGGTGGTAAACCGATTAGCCTCCCAATGCTTGAACCCTCAAAGTACTTCCATGGCCACATGTGGAGAATCAATTGAAAAGCCTAGCATGAAAGAGAGACTGAAAATTCTGGTAGAAAATGAGGAATGTTGCTTTGTGTTAAAACAATTGGAGGAAGCTATGATTGTTGAAGAAGAGGAAGAATTGATTGAAGACTTAGGAGATGCAGAACCTCCATGGGAATCTAGAGTTATAGGAGACCCTTCCAAGAAGATTGAATTTGATGTTGAGGAGGAAAGTGCACAACCTCCAAGACATATTCCTTATGAAGACTTGGATGGGATAGAGCAAGAACTGAGTTCCCTTGGTGATGAAGATCATGCATCAAACCTTTTTGGTGGTGAATCCTTTGAACGTGAAGAACCGTCTCTCGGTGAATTTGAAAGCAATGTGGAGGTAGACTTTGCTCATCCTCCCATTTTTTATTTGAGTGGTGGAGAAGGGTTGAATGAAGTTGATGAACAAAAGATTGAAATTAAGAGATCTTGTGAGGAGGTGGAGGTCCTTAGAAAAAGAAGGATGGGAGTTGGATATGCTTTGTCAAGATCCTTGGAAGCTTCTTTGCCTAGGTTGTAATCTACTCCTTCATTTGAGTGGGTAAAATTCATCTCTATTAGCTTTATTGTCCCACTCGAATATGGCTTGCTCGAAACGGATGGACAACTTAGGGAACTTGTGGGATGAAGCGCAAGAGAAGGATGTTTCGTGGTTGGCGTTACAAATCAAGGCTCATTTTGGTTGATACATCAAAGATGAGATACAAAGGTTTGGCTAGTGCTCAACTAGATGGGTCTAGAAGGAGAATTTGACACTTCATTGAGAATTCATCTTGCTTACCACCCGGATGGACTAATGATGATCAATTTAAAGACGGGTGTCAAAATAAAATGTGAGACCCCGGATCGCACAAGGAGAATCAATTTTGGGAGCTCATGGTTTGTGAAGAACTCCATCAAGGCTTGATGGCATTAATTATGAAGAATGGAGCTTATTGGAGATTCAAGCATTGATGGATGTTCAAGGATGGATTCAAACACAAGCCACCTTGATGAGGAGCTCCCCATAAGTCCAACTTAAGGACAATAAATAAAAGTGTTAGGTGGGAGACACCCCACCATGGTAACATCTTTTTATTTTTCTCTTTTGTAAATATTGGTAGCATTAGTTAATTTCATGTTTTGATTAGTTTGTTGAGTTTAGTTGGTAGGCTAGTATGTTAAACAAGGTTTTATGGTGTTTTGGTAGCTGTTTGAAGGTTTGAAATGCTTGGTTTGGTGCAAAAACATGGAAAAATCTTGAAAAACAGAGCATCAACCCACGCGCATGTGTGCATCATGCGTACGTGTGACCCAAGTTTTTTCCACCATCTACGTGCACGCGTCACCCATGCGTACGCGTGGATCCCAAATTTTCACCCCCAAGCCAAAAACCCGAGAGTTGTGCGTGAAGTGTGCCAACTTTGTGCCTTCACCCACGCGTACGCGTGACTCACGCGTACGCGTCAGCCTCTCTGATTTGCCATGCACGCGTACGCGTGACCCATGCGTACGCGTCGCTCCCATTTCACCTCACCATGCGTACGCATCGCTCGACGCGCACGCGTGGATAGCCTTCTTTTATCACCTTCTTTCCATCTATTTCTTTCTCCTCTCTTCTTCTTTTTTCTTCCACCATCGTCCAACACTACCATACACCATCAACCATTAGTTAGTTTAGTTAGTTAGCTATTTTGATGGTTTAAATTTTGTTTAATTTTCTATTTTTCATGATAAGTGTTGGATTATTGATTTTGTTTACTATATATTGTTGTTTATTACTAACTGAATGCTATTTTAGCATTTGTTGTTATTCGTTGTTGGATTCTTTGTTGAGGTTACAAATTGTTACTTGGTTTGAGTTTTTAATGCTTAATGTTTGTGAATACCAAGTGAATGACATTGCCTCCAAGCTTTTTAAATCTTTTGAATTGCATGATTTGGCCACCATGTGATTTGAATTCTTTTCTTTGATTAGGCAATTTCTTGATTGATGATGTGCATTTATCTTAATGCATTGTGTTTCTTGATCATATGCATCCATATGTGTTTGGCTTGAATACTTTTGTGCTTCTTTAATGCTTGTTTTAACTTACAAGTTTACTTTAGAGTATTTTAAGCACACTAGGATGAGTGAAGTGCATGTCCCTTCTTTGTGTAACTGTGACAGAGCTTCCATGCTAGTGTGTGTTCAAGACCGCATGCATCTTAGAACTCACACACTTAATTCATTAATGTCACACATTAGGTCACTCACTCAATTCTAGTGATTAGTACCTCATTCTAGCAATGTATGCTTCCTTACTTTTGTATTTACTTTTCTTACTATCATGTCTTCTATTTTCAGGATGAGTCACTATAAGCTAAAATGGAAGCAGAAGAAAGAACACACAGCAACTGATTGATCCACTAGCTGAAGGTGGCAATCTGGAAAGTCACCGTACCCCCCTTGCTCATCTTTGAATGCACCGAGGACGGTGCACACTTTTAAGTGTGGGGAGGTCATCCGACCAATCGGTGCTTTTGGGTGACAAATTTCTAATCCCAACACTTAGTCAAAATAATAAGATTTTCAAGAATTTATCTATAGGGCATAGGGCACCCCCAATTGATTTGAGTAAAATTTTTTCATTGAACTTGCTTGAATTATATCTTGTGGATCATGTTTTGAGCTAAGAACACAAGCTTGTGAGTTTTGAGGCTAATGGTGTGGTTACATCTTATAACCACTTATTTTCCTTCTTATGTGCATTATTCTCTTTCTATTATTGCAATCTTTGATTTGTTTGATTCTTTATGTCCATTATTTTGTGTATACATGCATTTATATGATTGAGGCCATTATTTCATTTAGCTCACTTACCCAAATAGCCTTACCTTCTATCTTCCATTGTTAGCCAACTTTGAGCCTACGATAAACCCACTTGTTCTTAATTTAGCACATTACAAGCCTTAAAGCGAAAAACAATAAATGTCCTTAATTTAGATCTTTGATTAGCTTAGGCTAGTGAGTGTGTGTCATTCAAGTGTGGGAAAACTTGGGACATTGGTTGAGAAAAATGTGTGTTTTGTATTTTCATTGAAGATCTTGGGAAATGGGTACATACTCATGTGTTACTTAAATGTAAAACCATATGCATTGATACTTTTGTATATATTTTATTGTAAAAAGAAAAAAATGAGAAAAAAAATATATATATATATATATATATATCAAAAAAAAAGAAGAAAAAAATAGAAAAAGAAAGAAAAAGAAAAGTAATAAAAAAAGGGAACAAAATACCCCAAAGTGAAGCTCAATAAAAATCGATACATATGAGTTGTGATCAAGAAAAGAATGCATGGGTGTGTGAAAAAGTGAAGAATGGGTAGTTAGGTTAGCTTTGAATTTGTATAGGTTGTTATATAGGTTAGGTGGGAAGTTTAAGCTTATCAAAGATTCAAATTTCAAGTCCACTTGACCATATGCATCCTACCTTGACCCTAACCCCATTACAACTTATGAAAAGTCCTCATGATAATTGTATGCATGCATGGAATAACTGTTGATTGTTAGATGAAAAACAAATCTTGGAAAGCATGATTAGGGGAGAATTGAGTGAATCAACCCCTATACACTTGAACAATTAGAGCGGATACACATCCGGTGAGGGTTCGATTGCTCAATTACATGTTTTCACCTAGATTCATCATTTTTCTTGCAAGTTTGTAAAATCTTTGATAACTCAATTCAATTGTGGTTTGGCTTGGTTGTTAATACCTTTAGCCCTCATGCTTATATATGCTTTCTTGGAAGATTGATTGATTTTGACCAAGTAATTGCATTCATTTAGATAGTTGCATATAGATAGGTTACATTTAGTTAGTTTACTTTTTAATAAATGATGATACCCTTCGTCTCTCTCTTGATTAAGCATGAGGACATGCTTGGTTTAAGTGTGGAGAGATTTGATGCACCACTATTTCGTGGTGCAATCTATGCTGAATTTAGGAAATTTTATCATCCACTTCCCACATTTATTCCATAAAATGGCATTGTTTCATGTATTTCTCCTAATTTGTGCTTAAATCTGAAAACATGTTTTTTAGGCCCTTAATTGGTTAATTTTAATTCACCTTTGATTCCACTAGATGCCTTGATATGTGAGTTAGTGATTTCAGGTTGAAAAGGCTAGGAATGGATCAAATGAATGAAGAAAAAAGCATGCAAAGTGGAGAAATCATGGAAAATCAAGGATTTGGGATGCATTCATCGACGCGCACGCATAGCAGACGTGCACACGTGGAATATGAAGTCGCGTGGCGACGCGTATGCGTACATCACGCGTACGCGTGTATAGAAGAAATACCAAACGACGCGTACGCGTGACCCACGCGTATGCGTCGATGCTCGCACGTGACCTCATTAAAGTGAAAACACTGTGGGCGATTTTTGGGCTTTCCAGGTCCAAATCCAACTCATTTCTGAGCCTATTACATGCTGAATTCAAGAGGAGTCAAGGGAAAACACATAGTGGAATTTACATCATGTTCTAGTTAGTCTCTAGAGAGAAGCTCTCTCTTCTCTCTAGAATTAAGTTAGATGTAGATTAGGATTTCTTAGATCTAGGTTTAATTCTTGCTTTGATTTACTTTTCCTTTACAATTTCTTGTTCTTCTACTCTTGTTTTCCTAGTTTTATATTTCATTCCTTGTAATTGTTTACTTTGTTGTTGATGCACTCTTGTTTCTTCTATTTTCCTTTAATGCAATTTATGTTTGATTTCTTCTATTGTTGATTTGAATTGTTGTCATTACTTTTCTTGCAATTGGTAGTGTAGATTTACTTTTCTTGCAATTTTATCTTACTTTCCTTTTATGCCTTCCAAGTATTTGAGAAAATGCTTGGAAGGATGTTAGAGTAGATTTTTCTCCTCTTGGCTTTGGTTGAATAATTAGAGACTCTTGAGTTATCAAACTCTTTTGTTGATTGATAATTGGAAATTGCTAATTGATTTGGATGACACTAACTCTAGTCTTTCTTTAGAATTTGACTAGGACTTGCGGACTCAAATTGATTTATCCACTTGACTTTCCTTCATAGTTCGAGGTTGACTAAGTGGGAGCAATGGATAATTCTCATTACTATTGATGATGATAATGAGGATAGGACTTCTAATTCTCATTCCTCGCCAAGAGCTTTCTTAGTTATTAGTTTACTTCTTTTGTGATTTATCTTTCATGTTTCTTATCCAAAACACCAAAGATATACAATCCATAACCAATAGCAAGAATACTTCCCTACAATTTCTTTGAGAGACGACCCGAGGTTTGAATACTTCGGTTATTTTATTGGGGTTTGTTACTCGTGACAACCAAATTTTTGCATGAAAGGATTGTTTGTTGGTTTAAAAACTATACTTGCAACGAGATTTTATTTGTGAAATTCTATACCGACAAAAATCCGTTCATCAATAGCGGTTAGAAAATTATTATTTCTTAATATATTTATGGATAATACATATATTAATTATAATCGCAAATTAAGTAATTTCACATTAAATGACTTATATAACGGTGATCTCATTTATTGTCATAAATATTAAATTAAATAAGTCATTATTACTTTTGATTTTGATAAATGAGATTAAAACCATAGATACTATTTTATTTGAATTTTAGGATTTAATGAGTGTCACACTCAAATTAAATAATGACTTCAGAATTTTGGTCTCCAATACATCAAACTCGCCTCCGTAACTCTTTTCTCACAGTGGAGTTGTGGTTCAGCTCTATCAGGGATACATAAGGTTTTGGTTGACGAAGATTAAAGAACCACAAGAGCCAAGCTCTTTGATCTCAATCATGCTCTCAAATGAAAGGACGCTTCTGCGCTCTCAGTTATATTTCTTAATGGTTTAACATGGATAATATTGAGATTGAGAAATCCTATAATTTTCAAATAAAATAGAATTTTTATTCAATCAAATGATGATAAATAATTTTATTGAATTAAATTATATTAATGTGATCATTGGATGATAAAAAATGCTAGAAAAATAAATAAATAATATTTTAAGAGTATAGAAATATTAAATTTTTATTTTGCTTTACTTTTTTTATCAACGACAATAAATATCTTGAATTAATTAAATTTTTACAAAAAATTATATACCTAAAATTATTTCATTTCTTCAAAAATCTTTTGAACATATAATGGTTCAATGAGAGGTTGACTATTGAGAATTTTCAATAAAAAGATGTACTTAGTTCTATCTATCCTAAATAATTCTATATTCCAACTAATCAATAAAATAATCAACAAAAAATTATTAACACTGATAGAATATTATTTTTAGATGTAAAAAATTTAAATATATTTATTCTATTTCAAAAATGAATATTAATATTTAACTTAGAATTTCAACAAATATGGAAAAAATACTATATTTTTTAGTTAAAAAAGTAAAATATCTATAAATATATTTTTGTGCTTTAACTTTAAATTTTTCAAAAAGTTTGGCAAGTTAATGGAATCAAATCATATTTCTATAACGTATATAAGAATGTATTACACATAAATAAAAAAATGTTAGGTGTAATAAAAACAAACAATACATAAATTAAAGTAAAATTTTAAAAAATAAGAACCAATAAAATATTAAAGAAAAAAAATATAAATAGAAGAGAAACAAATTATCAGATAGAAGAGAAATAATTTAATAAATTTTATGTGTATATAAAAGAAGAATAAAAAAAGATATACAGTACCTTATTTAATTTAGCAAGATTTATGGAAATAAACACATAAAAATAAAAAAATAAAAATTAATAATAAAAAAACTAAATATCTAAATTAATATAAAAAATAAAAAGTAATAAAATAATAATCCATCATAATCTTAATTTTTTAATATAATTAATTAATAACAATATAATTACTCTACCATAATATTAATTCTAATTAAGTAATCAAATAAATTGAATATAAATATGCATAATCTAATTGTATAAAGAAATAATAGATTTTATATATATATATATATATATATATATATATATATATATTGGGGATAAAATATCTTTTTAAAATGAGATTATTATTAAAATTAATGACGTATAGATATCAAAATTGTATTAATGCATTAATTGAAATACATTATTAGAATAAAAAGTTGCAAGAATTAAAATAATCGAAATTTATTAACTTTAATTAGTTAAATTAGCATAAAATAAGAAAAAGATTATTAATCAGATTAAATAAATTAAAAAATATTACTGAGCAAAGTAAATGTCACAATAATTATCTTATTAATTAAAAAAAATTAATTTAATCAATACAAATTTTTATTTTTTAATAGACAATTAATGATCATCATTGAGTAAAAATAAATAGGATATAATAAAGAATAATTTTGGTATTATAAATAAATAAATTAAATTATTATATATAATTTTTATTTTTTTATCTTATTATAATTTAAGTTAACATTAATGGTAAAAAACAAATTTTAAATAGTCCCAATTTGTATTTTACAATATAACTAAAGCACAATTCATAATTTTTTATTTTGTGATTAATCAATTTTTTTAATTTTTTTGTTATGTCTTCTGAATTTTATGATTGATAAATTTTTTTTTACAAAACACAAATTTGTGATGAATTATTACAATCACAATTAATTAAAAAAATCAAGAAAGAATTATAAAAAAATAAATAAAAGATAAAAAATAGAGTAAAAATTTATTTTGAAACTAAAAATTTGTCAATTGTGCTAAAAATTATAAAAATTTATATCTTATTATATAATCAATTTTGTTACTCACTTCAACTTTATTATCCATTTGTATCCAAAAAAGTATATAATGTCACACTTATTTCAAAAAAGATGAAACTGTTCAAATACACGATATAATGTATAATTTAAGAACAATAAAAATTTTATAATAATATTTAAAATTTTCAATGACGGTAATACAAAGAGTTTAAATCTACCAAATGAATTCAATAGTTACCCTTTGCATATCTTATTTAAATTTAAATTTTAAAATTTAATTTGTATCTTCTTATTTTCTCCTAATATAAATTATTTTTGATAAAAAATAAGAAAAAAATCTATTAGACTAAAAAAATATTTTATCAAAGAAGTATTATAAGAAAATTTATAATTAGAGAAGAAAATAATAAAAGTATTAATAATAATAAAGAAAAAGAAATGAAGCTCATATTAAAGAAGGTTAGAACAGAAATAATAAAGTTTATATTGATAATAATAATGCTGAGTAATGATGTTGCTGTTTTAGGCTTCTAACCTCCATCCTTGGCCATCGTTTTTTTCTTTTCTTTGCTTTTTTTTATTTAAATTATCAAGTCGTAAAAAAATAAAGAACAATTCAAGAAAATGAAAATAGCAAGATCAATAGTAACTATACAATTAAAATACATAGGAGAAAAATAAATTATTATATGATAGAATTAACATGAGAATATTTCATCATTAAATAAACAAAGTTAATGCAAAACAAAATTACATGTAGAGAGAAAAAAAAAGAAAAAAAATTAAAATATCTAAAGTGATAAAAAGATTATTTTTATAATTTTATTCTATCTGAAGACTATAAAACAATGGACTTCTAATTAAATTAAATTGTATTTATTATTATTAGAAAGGATAAGAGAGAGTAGTAGAGAAAAAGTTTGTGTGTATTCAAGTTGTGTAGAATGATACAATATAGAAGGGTATTTATAGGTGTTAAGAGAATTAAAATAATAAAAACGTAATATCCTATAATAAATATTCAGATATGTTGAATAATGCCAATTGATCCCCTGATTATACTCTAACAATTATCTTCAATTAATTGATATACATAATATTAAATTTTGTGATACTTAAATATCTAATCAAATTAATTAGTTGATATAATTAATCTATCATAATAAATTGTATTTAATGAGTTAAAAGAAATAAATTAGAAAATACTCTCAGAAACATGCCACGTCAGTTTTATCATTAATTACAAAAATCCAATTTTTATATAATAGAATAGATTTTCAAAATAACAATAAAATATACAATTACTTAAAATATAATATTTGTGTAGTAATTGAGATTTAATTACCAATATAAAGTAACATATAATATCATTTCATAATCAAATAAGTGTTTAATCAAAGAATTTAAAATTTATATATATAATAATATGACAAAATAAATAAAAATTTGAGTTTAACTATGATATAAATTGTAACTGATTTGATTTAATAATTTTAAAAAAATTGAATAACTCTTTTTAGAAATATGCCAATCTAATCTAAATAATATAGATTGAAGATAAAAAAATATAACTAAATTATATAATATAACATAATATTCCTAAAAATTTGTTTTATAATAGATCTAATATCAAGATATTTATCATCATCTTTTGGTATAATCTAACTTTACAATTATTTAAACGATATTTTTACAAAAAATTGCATTATTTATTTTGAAAAAAAATATTTACTCATTATTATAATTTAAATAGAATATAAAATAGATATTAAATCAATTATTTCTTTTAATAATTACTCAGTCACAAATATCCATCAATGACATGAGATTTAAGAGCATACAAAGTAAATATAATACTTACAATTTTTACACTACCACGATAAGATGATTATCACAAGTCTTTTTAGCATAAATTAAATAGAACAACATATAATAATAAAGAACAATCAAATCCAAAAAAATTATAGAATACTTATCATACACTACGACAGTTAGTATTGAGAAAGCTTGAACCATTTATTTTTTATTAAATAAATTACCATTTGTACCTATAAAAGATTCAAATACTGGCAAATAATGTACCCATATAATAATAAAACGACAATTATAACCACAGAAGATGGCTTCCATGTGCCAAGAGTACCCGGACGGTGGTTACACAATTGGTCTGTTAGGGTATTCTTGGCACACGGAAGCTATCTTCTGTGGGTACAATTGTCGTTTAATTCTTATATGGATACATTTGTCAGCGTTTGTATCTTTCATGGATACAAATGGTAATTTATTCTTTTTTATTAGCTATCTTTTTATCTACTCTGCACTTCATCTACGAATATATTAAGGACTAAACCTATGCTTCAACCTTTTAAAATCTCATATATTCTTGCCAAACACAATATTATTATACCTTTTTTTTTATAGAAACCACTGAATGGAAGAACCGTTAGTAAAAAGATGAGGTTCTCTTATAATATGTATGACTTTTTATGATAATAAAATAAAAATAAAAAGTATAAAATAATATTGTGTATATTTAAGTTAATTTTAATCTTTTTTTAATAACCAGATTTGTCATAATGTAACTGATAAACAATGACAGTTAATACGGATTGGATATGTTTTGAGTATGCTATACATTTTATGATTTTGTACGGAACAATATTAATTTTAATCTATATATTTATTATTGGGTATTAAAAATAAAAATTATTTGTATTGTTAGCATTTTTCAAACCTTCTTCAACTCTGATCGTGATTAGGTCTAAAAGATCACCTACCTAGTTGGCATAAATGTAATCCAATCAATTTTCATCTGATAGTGCTATACATTCGCATAATCATAGGAGAATCATATTCGTATAATCATAAGAGAATTAACTTTAGCGAGATAACAATATGGTATTTAATTACCACATGAGTATTTTTATATATAGAATTATTATGTATGGCTTCTGATGAAAATAATATATTCAACATGGATATTGTTTGTTAGGTAAAAGATAACAGATTGACAAAGAAAATTAATTACAATGGGTATATTCATTTTAAAAAATATTTTTTTATATAATACTATAAAAAATATCATGGTCACCCTGAATTACTACAAGTTCAACTTCCATCACAGTGGTAGAATGCCTAAATTGAGATATTTTTAGACTATAATATTTGTCAAACAAACAATTAATTAAACACTCAGCCATACCTTTTCATTTTGAGTATATTTATACATAAAAAAAAGAGTTGAAATAGCAAAAGTGATAAAAATGATTATTTTTATAATTTTGTGTGACTATTTATATATAGAAAACCAAAAGACTATGATTATCTAACAAAATTAATTTTATTCATTGCATTCAATTTGAATAAGTAAAAAATTATCTTATTTTATTTTAGTCCTTAATTCACATTATTTAAATTTAGTTCAATATATATGATTTAATTTGATTTAATTTAATTATTAGTGAAAAATATATTGAGAACCTATTTTATGCATAGATCTGTTATTTTAATGATTAATTAATTAATCTAATTAATTAATTAATATAGATAATTAGTATAATTAATTTGATTTAATAAATTAAAAAAATAAATTAAAAAATACTAACAAAATATTAAAAGAAATAAATTAAAAAATACTATTAAATCAATTTGATATAAATAATAATAAATTATGTGATATTTAAATATTTAATCAAATCAATTAGTTGATATAGTTGATTTATTATAATACATTGTATTTAATGAGTTAAAAGAAACAAATCGCTAAACACTCTCATAAGCATGCATGTCACGTCAACTCCATCATTAAATGTAGAAACCTGATTTTTATATAATATAATAGATAATAAATAGAATATATGAGAATATGATATGAGACATATTTTAATTATGAAATTGGTATTGTATAATAGATTTTTTCTAAATTCTTATTGCTTGTTTGTTACTAATTTTTATGTAATTACTTAATAATTTTCGCCTATGAAACTATCAACTACCTAATATTATGATTTAATTAATAATAATGATGACATTAATATTTTTTCATATGTCTTGTTATTATTTATAATTAGAAAATAACCATAAATAAATTTATTTTCTTAATGAGTGTTAAATTTGTTATCAAATTCTATATTACCTTTAAAATTTTAGTGTAATTGAGTTTAATTTCTACATTTTGAAATGAATTTACTCAAAAAATTAATATGTAAATCACATTATTATTACAAATTACTTTTTTAGCATAATTAGTGGTGCTTATTTGAACCATTAAATTTAGCTTCTAATGATATTAAAGTCAACCTATTTTATTATCTTGTGCCTTCAAAAAATTTACACGACTAACATAAAAATATAACAATTGAAAAAAAAATTCATTGCAATGGGTATATTCATTTTAACAAATATTCTTCTATCTAATACTATAAAAAAATACATTGGCCACTTTGAATTGCTACAGGTCAACTTTCATCCACATTAGTAGAATGCCTAAATTGAGAAATATTCATCAAACAAAAAATCAATAAAACACTCATCCGTACTTTCTCATTTTGGGTACATTTATACATAAAAGAAATTATACATAAAAAAAAAAAAAAGAAGAAAAGAAGAGTTGAAATAGCAAGAGTAATAAAAATTATGATTCTTATAATTTTGTGTGGCCATCTATATATAGTAGACCAGACAACTATAATTATCTAACAAAATTAATTTGTATTTATTGCACTCAACTTAAATAAGTAAGAAATTATCTTATTTTAATTTAGTCTTTAATTCACATTATTTGAATTTAGCGTAATATATATTATTTGATTTGATTTGATTTGATTATTAGTTGAAAATATCTCAGTTGTCTATTTTATTCATAAATTTATTATTTAATGACTAATAAACTAATCAAATTAATTAATTAGTACACACAATAAATTTGATTTAATAAATTAAAAGAATTAAATTAAAAAATACTAACAGAATATTAAAATAAATGAATTAAAAAATATTACCAAATCAAATTGATATAAATTATAATAAATTATATGATATTTAAATATCTAATCAAATCAATTAGTTGATATAGTTAGTTTATCGTAATAACTTGTATTTAATGAGTTAAAAGAAATAAATTAAAAAACACTCTCAAAAACATGCCACGTCAACTCAATTA
Organism: Arachis ipaensis; assembly: GCF_059453495.1. Lineage (NCBI taxonomy): Eukaryota > Viridiplantae > Streptophyta > Magnoliopsida > Fabales > Fabaceae > Arachis > Arachis ipaensis. The sequence goes on from NC_142444.1 coordinate 129,053,629, forward strand.
TTAAGTATAGAAATCTTATTTTTATATAATAGAATAGATATTTAGCTATTTTGTGTTCAACTTTAAAAACTTTTGGCTTAAAAATTTTTGTATTTTCTATTATTAAAATTTTTATGTTTTTTATTTTCTTAATTTTAGAAGTAAAATTTATTTTTAAAAAAATACAAAAAATATTTGATGAAAACACAAAATTTTATATTTTTATTATTTTTTTGTTTCCCTTCCTCCTCTTTTTCTTCTTCTTATTTTGTTTTTTTTATTTTTCTTCTTCTCTATTTTTTCAGTTTCTCTCTTCTTCTTTTTTCCTCTAAAAGGAACAAGAAGAGTATAACCACGAAAAAGAAGAAGCAAACAGAAAAAAAGAAGTAAAAACAAACAAAAAAAATAAAAGAAAAAGAAGGAAAAACTTGCAACAATAGAAATATGTAACTCACGATGTTTATGTATAATAATTTTTGTTAGACCAATAGATTATTGAGCTAATAACTTGATTTAGTTGGTTGAATTTAAATACTAAAAATACTTGTTCATGTAATAATACGTGTATTATATGACAAAATTTTATGATAATTTTTAATATGCATGAAAACTTAATACTGGTTTAAACCGTGTACATATCAATATTGTAATTATTAGTTGTTTTATTGTTATTTGTAGACAAATGAGGAACCCGGCTCGTCTCTTGTTTAGTGATTAGCTCACTAATTTATTTAAATAAGTGTGAATAATTTAAATTTTATTTTGTATATATAATAATTTATTGATCAATAACAAATTTTTAAATAAAATTTAGTATTATAATAAATTAATCTTTAACTTGTCAAACTAAAAAATACAATAAAAAATCAAAACAAATATTTAAATAGTAACATTTATATAGAACACATCAATCGGATTAACTGAAATTATTAAAAATGAAATATATTATTCAAATTTTTAATCACTCAGTTAAGATAAATACTTAAAATATATATAAGACTCGTGTTTCGGAGTAGTCACAAGTTGTATCTGCTTGCTATTCGACTGTGCGTGTATATATATATATATATATATATATATATATATATATATAAAGTATGAGAATCATTTTGACTGGATAACATCTCCTTATTGCTAAATATATAGTTAATTTTTGCAGTATGGCTATTAAATTAGGTGAATGTTACTCAACTCTCTCTAAAATAATATGTAAGTTATCCTTCATTATGTGTTACATTGTAATTAGTCCTTATCTTAACCATAGTTGGGTTATTTTATAATTTATTCTTCTTAAAATATCAAAGCTCCATTCTCGTTAATTAAGCACATTCCACTCCTCCATTTTTTGTTCATCACTTTATCACCTAGATTCGGTCCTTCCAAGCACCGTCGCATTCGTGACAAGAAGCGCCAACGTCATCGCCATCTACTGCCCTCCCACACAACTTCCCTCCCACACAACTTCTCTTTCTTTAGTGCATAATCCCTTATTCACGTCGTTGAATTCCGTCGTCCATAACTTGTCCTTCCCAGTATAGTCAGCGCCTTTTTTTTTTTTTTTTTACCATGGATCACTGCTTATCCACGTAATTAATGGTTAATTATGTGATACGTGATGGAACATATATTTATATGTAAAATATAATATAATAAAATAAATATATTCAAAGTATTTAAAAGTATAATTAAAATTATGAACATACAAATATAATAATAAAATTTGTACTCCAAACAAATAAACATATTTTTTTATCATACATATATTATTTAAAAAATAAATATATTATTAAAATTAATAACAGAAATTTAAAATAATAAAATTTAACTTTCTTACGTATTTTTTATAGTATTTTTATTTTTTTAATTTTTAATTTATTAGTACTTTATTATTTAATTAATAATTAAATAAATTATTTTTATGAAAAATATTTTTTGTATTATATTAGAGAAGAGACTAATATAACAGTTTAAAAAATAAATTGTATAAATATTTAAGAGATAAATATGAAATACATACCTAAAATAAATAAAACAGACAAAATAGGAGTACTTTTAAAAAATGGAGAATTATTTTTGTCTGTTTTATTTATTTTAGGCATGTATTTCATATTTATCTCTTAAATATCTATCTATATAATTTACTTTTGTATTTAAAAATTTTAATATTATCTATTTTTTATTTAAAAATCATTTTTACATTATTTTTTAAACTATTATATTAGTCTCTTCTTTAAGATAATACAAAAAATAATTTATCATGAAGATAATTTATTTAATCATTAATTAAATAATAAAGTACGAATAAATTAAAAAGTGAAAGAATAAAAATACTATAAAAAATACTTGTAAGAAAGTTAGATTTTATCATTTTAAACTTGTGTTATTAATTTTAACAATTTATTATTTTTTAAAATAATTTATGTATGATAAAAAATATGTTTTTTCTGATTTTAATTATGTTTTTAAGTAATCTAAATAGAGTTATTATATTATATTTTATATATGAATATATGTTTTATCGTGTAATTAAATAAAGATTTGTTTTAATAAAAAAATTTAATAGCTAAACTAAACATTACTTAGGTATGTATTTCATATTTATCTCTTAAATATTTATATAATTTATTTTTTAAACTATTATATTGGTCTCTTCTCTAATATAATATAAAAAATAATTTTTCATACAAATAATTTGTTTAATTATTAATTAAATAATAAAGTACTAATAAATTAAAAATTAAAAAATAAAAATACTATAAAAAATACGGTAAAAAAGTTGAATTTTATCATTTTAAATTTCTATTATTAATTTTAATAATATATTTATTTTTAAATAATATATGTATGATAAAAAATATGTTTATTTGTTTGGAGTACAAATTTTATTATTATATTTGTATGTTCATGATTTTAATTATATTTTTAAATACTTTGAATAGATTTATTTTATTATATTATATTTTACATATAAATATATGTTCCATCACGTAATTAAATAAAGATATATTTTTTTAATAAAAAAAATTTAATAACCAAATTAACCATTAATTATGTGGGTAAGTAATGATCCACGGCAAAAAGAGACGCTGGCTATACTGGGAAGAGAGGTTGTGTGGGAGGGCATGGCGATGACGTTGGCGCTTCTTGTCACGAACGTGACGGTGTTTGGAAGGACCAAATCTAAGTGATGAAGTGATAAACAAAGAATAGAGGAGTGGAATGTGTTTCAATTAATACTTAATATTTTAAGGATAATAAATTATAAAATAACCCAACTATGGTTAAGATAAGGACCAGTTACAATGTGACGCATAATAAAAATTAACTTACATATTATTTTAGAGAAGATTGGATAGCATTTACCATTAAATTATAGAAAAATTAAATGATGAGTATGACTTGTTGAACATTTGCTACATGATAAACTAACAATACAAATAAGGAAAAATAAATGCACGCATAAACAAAAAAAGCAAAGGCACACGTGATAAAACTATAAAAAAAGATAATATAATATTTGAGATAAGTCATAAAATTGGAGAAGTTGGTCTAAGCGTCCAACCAGTTCAATTAGACCAAAATAATGAGTTCTGGAAGAAGCTTCTATTGCTTCAAAGTTGGACTGAACAGTTGAAGAGTATACAGATTCTATAATTTCTATTCCAACAGTTTCTCATAAAATTCTAGAAATCCCACCAACTTACCTGGGCACCTTCCTTCCCGTTTCCTTTCCATTATTTGACTTATTTAGTTTTTGACATAAAAATATAGTATTTGTTATGGTATGATGATAAATTCATACGTACTGCTGATACGTTTAAAATATGGACAAATAATAACAATTCACGTAAAATTTATTTTCCACATTAACATTTAATTTTTGTTTTTTTAAATATATATTATATCACCACTTTTACTAATACACCCCTTTAATTAAATAAAATAAAAAAAATATTTTTTATTTAATTTTATAAAAAATCTTAAATATCCTTCTTTTATTTGATTATATAAAAATATCCTCTTAAATTAACGAAATTTTAGAATTCAATTAATCCTAATTTTATAGTTTCAAATAATTTAAACAAGAGTCACCAAACAAAATAATTTAAACAACAAAACAAAAACATATTAAAAAAATAAAAAATCAAAATTTCTTCATCTTCTCTAATTTCTCTAATCATTTGTGCCCCCTCTAAGCAAAACATATCAAAGAAACAAAAAATCAATCATTCTTCATCTTCTCTAATTACCCCTCTGAAGCAAAGCAGTGAAAATTCCAAATCAAAATCCTAGGTTCTTTGCCGCTGCCGTCCCAGGCTCAGCACTTCCGCTTCTTCCTCTTCCCCCTGTCCAGAACCCTAAATTGTGATCTCTCGATATACTAATTTATTGGAGATCAAGAGAAAATATCTAGAGAAGATGTTGAATTTTAAGAATTTGATAACATTTCCATTCTCAGTTCAGAATGAAAGAAACGTACCCGTAGCGCCTCCAAAGATCACAAAAGGTTGGCACAACTTCATAAATCTTGTGTGATTTAGAGGGTCACAAATTTTTTTTATTAAGAAATTGTTTTGTTTATAACTATAATCTATTAGATGACAAAAATGATAATATACCCATTAAGTAGTGAAATTCTATCATGACTTTTTTTTTTCTTTTTCACAAAAATTTGAAAAAAAAAAGTTCGATGAAAACCACACCAAGTGAAAGTGGAAGGTTGAACAAGAGCGGCAACTGCAGTGGCTGCAACAACGAAAGGAAGTAATGCGGACAAAAGTTTAGATCAATTCTTTTCTCCAACTTCAGCAACGTCACTTCCATCAACCCCAGAAGGAAGAAACGAAGCGTTAGCATACATCCGAAGGATCCCAACCCTCCACTTGATTTGGGACGGCGGCGGCAAAGAACCTAGGATTTTGGTTTGGGATTTTCACTGCTTTGTTTCAGAGGGGTAATTGAAAAAGATAAAAAACGCTCGATTTTTTGTTTCTTTGATATGTTTTGCTTAGAGGGGGCACGAATGATTAGAGAAATTGAAGAAGATGAACTAATTTTGATTTTTTATTTTTTTAATATGTTTTTGTTTTATTGTTTAAATTATTTGAAACTATAAAATTAGGACTAATTGAATTCTAAAATTTCGTTAATTTAAAAGGATATTTTTGTCTAATCAAATAAAAAAATGATGTTTAAGACATTTTATAAAATTAAATTAAAAATATTTTTTTATTTTATTTAATTAAATGGGTATATTAGTAAAGTGGTGATATAATATATATTTAAAAAAATAAAAATTAAATGTTGATATAAAAAATAAATTTCATGTAACTTGTTATTATTTGTCCATATTTTAAACATATCGATGCGTATGAATTATCATCGTACCATAACAAACACCTTCCTATTAAAAATTAATAACTCTTCTCTTTAAAATTTTGGATTCTTGTCTTTTTAATTAATTCCCTATTGAGCAAGTAAAGTTTGATACTTCGAACCTTATAGCTCATCAATATATATCCCATCACGGTCTATGATTAATTTGTGGTCACAAGAGAAAGAGACAAATTTAGCTTAATAAGGTTGCAAAATAGATTGCCACTTGTTTGTTTTGGACATAGCAAGTTTGATAAGATTTTGATGACAAATATGTTTATCATCATTTTCTCATTTAACACTGTAAAGGCATCCATATTCAATATTTTTCATTTTCTCATTTTTTTTAACACCAAAAGAAGCATGCCATCTCATCCACCACGTTACAAATCACACAAACTACTGTTGCCTTAAATAATTGGACTATATTTGCTTTATTAGTCAAAGTCTAGATAGTCAAATACAGCTTTCAATCAACACTTAACTAATATGTTAAATTTTTTAAGTTTTATAAATTTTTATATTTATATAATATGAATCAATACAATTTACATCGACATGCTATAGAATTTGTACATAAATTAACAAAAATATACATACACGAGTTGTTATATTTTACATTCCCTATATCAAAATTTACAATATAATACTTGCTAGTTGAGATTTGCATGTGCTATTATTGATACTTGAAAATGTTATAAGTATATATTATTAGATTGTTAAACATTTGTTTAAGAATTTCGCTAGGAACCAATAGAATATTTATACAATGTGTACAATGGGTTATTTATTTGGTCCAATATAAGTTAAAAAATGAACATCTAGGATAAAATACTATTAATTTCTCAAACACAATATACTCATACTATCCAGAATAACCATACGGGTACCAGGGATAATAAACATTTGATATCCTATTAAATTGAACATCCCTATACTTCCATTGTACACATTGTATAGATACTCCATTGACTCCCTATATTTTCTCTTTGTTTAAATACGATATCTATTGTGTTTGTTTGTGTGTGAAAATCTGTTTGCCAAACTCGGAAAACCTTTTTCTAAGACTGTCAAATACAAGGAAAAAGAAGGTTGGCAAAATGGTTAAGAAAGCCTTTGTTTGTGTGCGCACACGCGTGCCTCTCTCCGTGAAAAACTCGACCATGCATGTTGACTTATACATATACAAATAATCTTATGATAACGCTAAAATGATAGTCACCCTCAAATTCATTTTGGACACTAATTAATTAATAATTATATTTAGCCCCACATATATAGATACATAACTGCATTCCTTATCTTTTAGGCTTTACAGCAAAATTTTAATTAAAAAACAAAGAGGGGTAGGGAAGAAAGATACAGACTCAAATGGTCTCCAAATTTTGATCATTCAAACATGATGACAAACCTATTTTTGCCATATTAAAAAAAAAGTTTGAAAAAATAAAATACAAGAACAAAAGAACAAAAGTAATTAAAATAATTAACACTAACATGCAGAGCTAGCCTTGAAGATTTTGGATTGAATTTTTAAATCAAAATTCCAATTGATGATTTCTTCACCAAGGATTAGGTATCTGATCAGATGACATCAACAATTGTTCCAAGTAATCAGCACCAAGATCCTCAAACACCACTGCATTATCTAACCTAAGATTATCGTCAACATTGTCCCTGTCCTTAACATTGTTGTTGTTCTTCTTAATACCAATTTTCCTCCTCAATGAGTGCTTCCTCTTCAAGGCTACAACAGGGGAGCACCCTTCTTCTCCATCACCACCATAGTTCATCTCCCTAAGCGACTGCTTCACCGTCTCCACCGGGAAATTAAGGATCGCCGCCGTTCCCCTCATCGAAAAAGCGGCTTGATCATAAGCCATAGCCGCTGCTTCCGCGCTGTCGAATGTCCCCAACCACACCCTTATGCCGTGCCGAGTTGAGTCTCTTATCTCGGCCGCAAACTTTCCCCACGGTCTTCTCCTGACACCTCTGTACGACTTCTCCTTCTTTTCTGTTGCGGCACAATCGCCAGCATTTTCCTCGGAGCTAACCTCCTCCTCCTTTACCCTCTCCAAGGGCCCCTGGCGAGGGGTGTCGGCGGTGGCAATCATGCCATAGAGGAGCATCTCCTCAGGGTCGTTCTCGTTGAACGGAAGGTATCCATTCCACGAGAATGACTCTGAGGAGTTGCTAAAGGAGCCGAAAGAGGAGGAGGACGAGTTATCGGAGGTGGGAGAGTTGAAGAAGTGAGAAGTGGAATCCATTGATTGTTGTTGAGAGTGTTGTGAAGCAGGGGAAACAGAGGAAACAGAGTGATAGAGAGTGTGGTAGCTCTCTGCTTTTTGAAGTTGGTCCCTCCTATTGCTTAATCCTCTTATATATAAATATCCATTTTGGGACCACTGTAAAACTGTAATAGCCGCCACAAAAGCGAATGCGGTAAGAATTACAAATGTGGATATAGGGTGAAACCCAATAAGTGATGCACACGTAGCCGTCTTAAAATATTAGTACCAATAAAAATCAATGGATTTAAATAATGAACGGTTTAGTTAGATACTACAAAAATATGGACCCACTTTTTAAATAATAATAATAAAAGTAAAGGAATTTAGAATTAGTTTGGATTAGTTTTTGAAATAAATTTATTTTTATTTTTTAAAAAGATTTTTTAATAGAGAATAATTATTTTATATTTAGATAAATTTTTTGAAAAAAAATTTTAAATATTAAAATTTTTTTGTTTATTTTTTAAAATAAGATATTGTTAATTTTTAAAAAAATAAATAATTTATTTTTGTAATAAATTTTTTTTAAAAGATGTATTTAAATATATTTAAAATTTAATAAAAATATTTTGTTTTTGATAAAAAAAATATCTCAAATAAATTGATCTAAACCAACACTTAGTTAGTTGATACAAAAAATATAATTTAATGAGTTTTTCACCGTATATTTTTCTAGGACAATAAAAATCAATTAATAAGTACCAAAAAAGAAATTCATATATCCATAAATTTTTAAAATGTATAACCAAAATTTATGTTGACTAATTATTGGTTTTGTTAGCTCAAACAATTACTTTGTAAAATTATTAGTCATATATCAAAATCAATTACTAATATATTTGTATATAAATATATGTATGATTTAATTTATTTTTAATATGTATTTTTTGGTGTCAAAAAATAAGAAGAAACAAAAAAAAACATACTAAACACTAGGGATGTTGCAACAACACTATTAAATCTTTCCAAAACTCATCCCATTCCAATTGTTGTATGCAATTAGATGCTACATATTTAGCTAAAACATAAGTAACTTGGTTTGCATCTCTTTAAATTAGATTGACTTCAAATCTCCAATTTCACCTTAAAACCTCTTTGATTTTAGTCATCAAATCATTATCAGAATTTTGTACTTAGTTGTTCCTATCATTAACAAGGATAAAAGCATCCAAACAATTCGTCTCGCAAGTGACCTCTCTAAACCCAGCTTCCCATACTAGAATTAGCCCTATCCAAGTTACAAAAAGCTCGCTTCGAAGAATAGTAGTAGGTGGTAAAGAACCAGTACAACCACGCAATCAAAAGCCATTATAGTCACGCAATACACACCCAAAACCAGCAGAGTCACCAAATTCACTAGCATCACAGTTTACTTCAACCGAAAATTGGGTAGGAGGAGATCAAGAAAGCAGCAAATGTTGAGTTAAGAAATTAACTAAATTAATTAATGATGACAAACATTATTTTTGAGCAAAATAAATAATTAGTGTTGATTAATTATATCTACCTATTAACTAATTATTTATTGTTGCAGACCAAATGTTAATAGCCCAAATGGAATAAAAGGCATTCAGCAAAGAATATTGGGCTGAAAGCAAAATAAAGAGCCCAAGCAAAAGCAAAGGAAGAAACCAAAGAAATTAAATCGGGCCATGCATACTAATACCCGATCCAAGCTCGAATTGATTTCAGAATTGAAATTCCCTCTCTCCTGCTTAACCAAAAGCAACGTTCTTCTTCCTTCTAATCAAGTCACATCAAGATTTCAGAAAAAGCAAGAAAGAGAAAGAGAAGAAAAGCTTCTTCCATTAACCAAAGAAGCAAGAGAGAGAGAGAGTTGAAGCTTGAAGCACAGAAGCTAAAACAGAAATCCCAAGCTAAATCAAGCTTAAGAAAGGTAATCCATCTCATCTTGCATGCATCAAGATCCTCATCCCTTCTTCCCAACTCTCTGCACTACCCGAAAATGGCTTTGAAGGGAAAGTTATTTTCTGCCCCATTCTGCTGTGTATCTACGGACTTAATCAAAATTTGGGGACCAAGTTGCATCTCTATGGTTCAGATTTGGTTGACCAGTGGAAAACAATTCCGGTTACTTCTTCATGGCTTTCGGTCAAGTTGGAAAAGTCAGAAGCAAAGGTTCTACTTTGATGCTTGAGAAGAAAAAGTAAGCTTGTGGGTTGGTGAAGCTCAAAGCTCAAGGTGTTGACCTTGGAAGAAGAACTCAGCCACATGCAAGGAGATATAAGAAGTTTGCTGTTCATTCAGAAACTAAGGAGAGAAAACCAGAGTGTAAGAACAGTGTTCTGTTAAGAAGTTCCTCTACTTGGATAATGCTTTCTTTCAAAGAAGCATTCGGCCAATACTGAAGAACTCAAGCTGAGATTTGTGAATCTGGTTTTGCACATAGCAAAGAAGCTGCTGATGAAGTCAATCTCCTTCATGTTTTACTGACTGTAATGTTCTTTTCAATGTTTATCATTCTGTAATTTCTAGTGAGAAAAGGCATTGTGAGAAAACCCAAGTAAAAGCCATGAGTGAAAAAGGCTGAGTGAAACACTTGAGAGAAAAGCCTAGAGTTATTTTCAGATTTCTTTAGGTGTGTTCATGTCTTGTATCTTGTACCTGTGAGGTATCCCTTTCTTAGTTGGGTTAGCACTAAGAGGTATAGTTAGGTATTAGCATAGCCAATGTCAAGTTAGGTTAGAACTTGAGTGTGAAAGGATTGGGTCAATCCTGTGTTATTGGTGTATGTAATACTGTTTACTATAGTGAAATTCTTCCATAGTTGTAGAGGAGACTGGATGTAGGTTGCATAGCACAAGGCAACCGAACCAGGATACATGCTGGTGTTAGCTTTTCTCTTCTCTGCTGTGTTCTGTTTTCTGATATTCATGAGACAAAAATAAATTGTCTCATAAATTTTCGCTGCTAAGTTAAAACAGAATCAGAATTGCAAATCTGTTCTAAAAGGGTAACAACAGTAATTAAAAGGAAGGCATAGATTCAACCCCCCTTCTCTAAGCCTACCACAACCTTCAATTGGTATCAGAGCTAAGGTCTCAAGAATCAAGCTTAACCGCTTGGAGCAAAGATCCAATGGCGAACAATCTGGGCACAACCACAATTGCCTACACCCTCACTGAAGGCCAGTCAAACAACCGGCCACCTTTCTTTAACGGAAAGAACTATTCCTACTGGAAAGAAAGGATAAGGATCTTCATCCAATCCATTGACTACAACTTATGGAAGATCGTTGTGAGTGGTCCCAAGATCCCAACAAAAACAAGTGCTGATGGAGTGGTGACTCCGAAAGAAGAAGCTGAATGGAATGAAGATGACAAGAAGAAGATAGAGCTGAACGCTAAAGCAATCAACCTTCTTCACTGTGCTATTAGCTTTGAAGAGTACCGGAAGGTGTCTAGATGCAAGACAGCCAAAGAAATCTGGAAAAAACTTCAGGTTACACACGAAGGCACTAAACAAGTCAAAGAAACGAGGATTGATATGCTGCGAAAAGAGTATGAGATGTTTAGCATGAAGGATGGAGAAAGCATTGATGAAGTTTTTGAGAGATTCTCAATCATAATCAACAACCTTGATGCTATGGGTACAAACTATGCAGAACAAACCTTGGTGAGAAAACTCCTTAGAAGCCTCACAAAAGAGTGGGAAAACACTGCCACTGTCCTAACCGAGAGTAACAACATAAGTCCCATAACCTATGATGAGCTGAGAGGAAAACTCCTTGCCTATGAAGCCACACACACAAACACAGACTCAAAGAAAAAGGGAATAGCCCTCAAGTCACAAATAGAACCGAAAGAGAGTGAGTCTAGTGATGGTATTTCAGATGACGAACTTTTGTTTTTTGCTAGGAGATTTAGAAGGATGATGAAGAACAAAGGCAAACACAAGGGTTCAAGTTCAAAGGAGCACAAGATAGACTTGAGCAAAGTGACGTGCCATCATTGCAAGGAGGCTGGACACTTCAAGTCAAACTGTCCAAAGCTCAAAAAGGAGGACAAAGGCAAGAAGGAAAGGAAGAGAGTACTCATGGCAGCTTGGGAGGATCTTGAGAATGACTCAAATGAAGAAGAAGAATCTGAAGGAGATGACAAAGACTGTTTCATGGCTGGAAACAACAATCTTGATGAGGTAAATTATTATGATTTGACCATTGAGGACTTGCATGTTATTATTGATGATCTCACCTTAAACACCTCAAAACTGCTTGATAAATACAATGGATGCAGATCTGAAAGAGATGTGTTAAGAGCTGAAAATGAATTTTTAAAAGAAAAAGTGAAGGAAACTGAATGTGCTTTGGACATCATTGAAGAAAACAGATTTCTAAAATCTGAACTTGAAAAATTAAAAGGAAAGCACATTGTGGATCCTTCACATGAGTTAATTGCTGAAAACAAAAGATTAAATGATATGATTAAAATGTTGAATGGTGACTTAGCAAAATTTGCTCAAGGTTCTAGCAACTTGGACAAATTACTTGCAAGTCAAAGACCATTGTTTGAAAAATCTGGTTTAGGCTACATAGCCAAGGAAGATGTTGTTTCTAACACATCCTCTATAAAATTTGTGGCTTCTTCATCAAATACCAAATCCATACCAAACAAATCAGGTATCGGATATGTTTCAAAATGTGAAGAAAAATCTGATGAAGAATACACAAATGTAGCTGAGCCTTCACCAAGAACTGGTCCAAGTTCAAACCGGCCAGGTTTGGGTTATATTTCGAAAAATGAGGCTGCTTTCAAGAAACCAACTTTTCACAACAAAACCTCATTCTCGAAAGGCAAAAATATTCAAAAAAATTCTGGTGAAAATGCTTTTGCAAAGAGGAATAACTTTACTAAAAATCAGTTTGTCAAAAGAAATGCATCTCCTCCAAGAACCAGAAAATTTCAAAAATTTAATCATTTCAAGCAATATAACTCACATCAGTTTCAGCAACACACACCAGAAAATCATTGTGCTAATTGCAAGAAATTTGGTCACTCATATGCACAATGCTTCATTGAAAAGAGAGTTGTAGGAAACAAAGTCTACAATGTTATCTGTGATTTCAATGCACTTGGGCAACCAAGATGGATTAACTTCAAAGGATCCAAATTAATTTGGATACCTAAGGCTACTTGAAACTCATCATGCAGATTTGCCTAGCATCCAAGAACAAAAAGGACATGTGGTACATGGATAGTGGATGTTCAAGGCACATGACTGGAAGGTCAACCTACTTCATCAAACTAAATAAGTATGATGGAGGTTTTGTGACCTTTGGAGATGATGGTAAAGGTAAAATCATTGCTGTTGGAAAAGTAGGTAATGAGCAATCTACTTTCATTGATGATGTACTTTTGGTTTGTGGTTTAAAGTACAATCTTTTAAGTATAAGTCAGCTGTGTGATTTGGGATATTTAGTTGTTTTCAAAAGGCTTGAATGCTGTGTTGTCAATGAAAAGACAAATGAAGTGATGTTTGTTGCCAAGCGTTTCAATAATATGTATGGACTTACTCTTGATGAACTAAAGAATCAAAATGTAGCTTGTCTTCACTCTAAAGAATCTGAAAAGTGGTTATGGCACAAGAGATTGGGCCATGCAAGTATGTTTTAAATAAACAAACTTGTAAAGAAAGAATTAGTAAGAGGTCTTCCTTTGATAAAGTTTGACAAAGATATCACCTGTGATGCTTGCCAAATGGGAAAACAAACAAAAAGTTCTTTTAAACCAAAGGAAGACATCTCCACTAAAAGACCACTTGAGTTGCTACACATTGATTTATTTGGTCCAACAAGAACTCAAAGCCTAGGTGGTAAACATTATGGTTTAGTAATTGTGGATGACTACACTAGGTTTGGTTGGGTTTTATTTCTTGCACACAAAAATGAAGCCTTTTCGGCCTTTGAACCTTTTTGCAAGAAAATTCAAAATGAAAAGGATTTGAAAATCTCATCTATAAGGAGCGATCATGGAACTGAATTTGAAAATAATTTGTTTGAATCCTTTTGTGAGGAATTTGGAATATCTCACAACTTCTCTTGTCCAAGAACACCACAACAAAATGGTGTTGTGGAAAGAAGAAATAGAAGCATACAAGAGATGACAAGAGCTATGCTTTGTGAGAGCAATGTTCCAAAATTCCTTTGGGCTGAAGCAGTTAACACAGCTTGCCACATTTTAAATAGAACAATCATAAGGAAATTTTTGAAGAAAACCCCTTATGAACTTTGGAAAGGCTACCCACCAAACTTAGATTACTTGCACATCTTTGGATGCAAATGTTTTGTTTTAAATAACAAAGAAAATTTGGGAAAATTTGATCCAAAGGCTTATGAGTGTTTGTTTGTAGGATATTCCACAACTAGTAAAGCATATAGGGTTTATCATCAAGATGCTAGAATTATTGAAGAGTCCATACATGTTACATTCTGTGATACTAACTTGGTGCAAAGCATTTTGGAAGATGGTGATGCAGGAAATCAAGCTCAAAATGAGGATGAAACTGCTCAGAATCATGGAAAAGAAAATTCTGGACAATCTGAACCAGAAACAGCAAACGCTGAAAATTCAAGAGGCAATTCCATTTTCTCTCATGAATCTGAAGGAAATTCTGCAGACAGCAGCACACAGAATCCCTTGGTGACTGAATCTGTCTCCAAGTCCACCAGACCTCGTGAATGGAGATTCTTGAAGAATTATCCTGAGGAATTTGTCATTGGGGACGTCTCTCATGGAGTGCAAACTAGGTCTTCCACTAGAAAGGCAAATGAAGGTTCAAACATTGCCCTTCTTTCACAAATAGAGCCTCAAAACGTCAAGGAAGCCCTTAGTGACCCCTCTTGGGTTAAGGCTATGGAGGATGAGCTTCTTGAGTTTGAAAAGAACCAAGTGTGGACGTTGGTTCCAAGGCCAAATGGAAAGAAAGTGACCGGCACCAAGTGGATATTCCGAAACAAGTTGGGAGAAGATGGTAGCATTGCAAGGAACAAGGCAAGGCTGGTGGCACAAGGATATGACCAAGAAGAAGGAATTGACTTTGATGAATCCTTTGCCCCTGTTGCCCGAATGGAAGCCATAAGACTTCTCTTAGCTTATGCTGCATTTTGTGGTTTTAAACTATACCAAATGGATGTGAAATGTGCATTTTTGAATGGTGTGATAGATAGAGAAGTTTATGTGGAACAGCCTCCTGGTTTTGAAAATAAAGAGCATTCTAATCATGTTTTTAAATTGTCTAAAGCTCTCTATGGTTTAAGACAAGCTCCTAGAGCTTGGTATGAGAGACTTAGCTCTTTTCTTTTATAAAATGGTTTTCAAAGAGGCACCACTGACACAACTCTATTTATTAAGAACTCTAATGATTCTTTTATTCTAGTCCAAATATATGTTGATGACATTATTTTTGGATCAGCAAATGAATCCCTTTGTTCTGAATTTGGAAAACTCATGACAAGTGAATTTGACATGAGTATGATGGGTGAACTTAATTTCTTCCTTGGGCTGCAAATTAAACAAACTGAAAAAGGTATTTTCATTCATTAAGAGAAGTATGCCAAGGAATTAGTTAAGAAATTTGGTATGGAAAATGCCAAACCCATGGGAACTCCCATGCATCCTAATTCTAAATTAGATAAAGGAGAAAATGAGAAAGATGTTGATGAGACTAGGTATAGAGGAATGATTGGTTCTCTTATGTACTTAACTTCCTCTAGACCCGATATTGTGCAAAGTGTTGGATTGTGTTCTAGGTTCCAATCCAAACCAAAAGAGTCACATCTTTCTGCAGTTAAAAGGATCATTAGATATGTTCATGGCACATCCAATTTTGGTCTTTGGTATCCTAAGATTGATGATTTTTCTGCAGTTGGTTATTGTGATGCAGATTTTGCTGGTGATAGAGTTGATAGAAGGAGCACTTCTGGTTTATGTTGCTTCCTTGGGAAGTCCTTAAATGTATGGTCAAGTAAGAAGCAACCCACAGTGGCCCTTTCCACTGCAGAGGCTGAGTATATAGCTGCTTCTTCTTGTTGTTCTCAGCTTTTATGGTTAAAAACACAGCTTGCTGATTACAAATTAAAGGCTGAAAATATTCCCCTGCTGTGTGATAATATGAGTGCCATTAATATTTCTAAAAATCCAGTTTTGCACTCTAGGACTAAGCATATTGAAGTGAAATTTCACTCAATAAGAGAACATGTCCAAAAAGGGGATATTAGTATTCAATTTGTTAAATCAGAGGAGCAATTAGCAGATATTTTTACAAAACCATTAGCTGAGGATAGATTCTGCATGCTTAGGACTTGTCTAGGAATTTTGAGTTATGATTCCTTGTTTGAAAAATGCTGATGTATTTGCTGGAGCTTTTTGTCTCATAAACAGGCATGAGACAATTCTGGGCAGGTAATGAACGTTTCCATCAAGTCAACGTGTTCTGGGCTTATTTCAAATGAACCTCAATCTGGGCCAACCTCAATATTCAGATCAAGAGTGGTCCAAATGTGTTTCATTAATCTCATATCACTTCAAGGCCCCAACATGAATGTTACAATATTATTTGTTATTTTTTGATGACCTGTGTTTCATAAAAGGTTTTCAATAAATGTTTTGTGGCCCAAAAGGTTTCAAGTGGATTTATTCTTGGCCCAAAAAGTGTTTCAGGTTAATATTGTTGTTTTTCAAAATTTTAAAATTAATTTTTAAAATCAAATAAAATCTTTCTTGAATGAGGTCATGTCTTTTCAAATGGTGATGCAGTTGCATGGTTTTGGAAATTTGCTTTTGGGTACGGTTACCAACACTCCCTCTCTTCCCTCCATAACTCCTTCTCCATCACTTCGGTTTTCACCACTACCCTCACTACTCCTTCATCTTCTTAAATTGAAACTAACCAAATGAGGAAGAAAACCATTGCAAAAAGGGCTCCTCGTGAAAAAGTTTTCAAGCTACCCACAAAGCCATCCACTCGCTCTCAAGACCGCACCTTTACCCCTTCTCCGTCTCCTCCTACCTCTCCTCATCGCTGTGACCCCATGGCTCGGACCAAAAACACTCCAAGGTTTCCTGCCTCTGCCAAGCCGACGCCACCACCAAAGGCCACACCTTCCAAGCCTGGCTCCTCAAAACCAAGTTCAGCAAAGCCTGGCTCCTCCAAAGGCAAACGTCAGGCGACTGAGGAACCCATACTCGAACCATCTCAACCAAAATCCAGGTCGGTTCCAATGCGCTCTCAACGAGGTAACACTCGAGTCCTTCTCCAGAATGTTAAAGAACTAGACATTGGACCTTTTGATCACAAAGCTCACTTTTTGACTTCTCATTCAAACTATAACCCTTATAGATTCAAATCTGCCATGAACAATGATTTTTATGAGAAGGTTATCCAGTATCGTACCCTATGTCCCTCTTTTCTCGCTGATTTGCCATCTTTGAAAAGAAAAGGTTTTCCTTTTGTTGATAAATTGATTTTTCTAGACTGGAATCACCTTTTTGATATCAAAAAACCTGTTTATCCCTTGTTGGTCAAAGAGTTTTATGCAAACATGACTTATCATGAGGGCACTGCTCATTCGTATGTCAAGGGCCGAGATATCGTTTTAAACAATGAGACCATCAGTGATGCTTTGAAGTATACTGATGTTGGGCCCTGTGCCTACACGTCAGTTAAGTGGGATGAAGGAGTTGGTGTTTCTTACAATGATGCCCTGGCTAGTATTTGTGAACATATCTCTTTAATAGATGGCGTTACACCCACTCACAAAGCCCTAGGATATGAGCGTGCTCAACTGCACCGAATAGTCAATCATATTATTCTGCCTCAAAGCGGCTCATATCAAAGGGTTTCCTACACTGATACTCTTGTTTTATATGCCCTTCTCACCAAAACTGAAATTTCATTTGCATATTTGATGGTTAGATACATGTTTGACTCTGTTAAAAGTGAAAAGGACAAAGCTCTTCCTTATGGCATGTTTCTGACTTGTATTTTTGAGTATTTTGGTGTTGACTTGACCAATGAGAAATATAAAAATAGACATTCATATCTAAAGGGAGGTGGTTCAGTGAAACAGCAAAAAGGACCAACTCGATCTGAGAGAGTGGTTCTAGATGATGATGATGATGAAGAGTTCATTCCAGATGATTCTACTGCTCCGTCCACTGAGGGTACTTCCATTTCCACTGGGAAGAAATCCACTCTGCTGAATGTGGTCAGGGATGTTGCTCAAGAGTTTGTCTCTCAATCGAACCACTTGATTGAATTGAGCAAAGAGAAAAGGAAGCTGGCTAGCAAGCATGAGAACTTCCTGAAGAAGTCAAGGGATAGGGTGGCTGTACTGATGACCTTCATTGATAACCTTCAAAATGATGAAGATGCTGCCACTGATGTTGAAGAGGATGCTGTTTCGGAAGGGAATGGTTCTGATGCCTAGGATTTGTCTCATAAAAACTGCTGCTGCTCTCTTTTTGTCTCATGATTTCTGCTTCTTTTGCTACTTTTGAACTATTTCTTTTTGGATGACTGTAATAACTCTTACTATTGATGCTCTTTAGACAGCTTAATTAGTACTTTGATCTGTGCTCTAACTCTTTTCTGCAGGATACAAGACTTTGTTTTTGTTGCTCTTATCCGCCCTTGATGACAAAAGGGGGAGTAAAATAGCAATAGGATAGGATAGTAGATCCTAGTACTAGTACTTGTTACTTATTTTTGCTGCATTAATACTTGTTTCTCACATGCTGAATCTGTTTGCTGATGGTAATAGCTTGATGTTGGGCTGATTATGTGATGTTGCTCATTTGATATCCCTTGTACAAGATATATTGTACATAACTCTTTATTGTGCTTCCTTTAAGTACAAATGTGAAACAGGGACAAAGAGGAAAGCATAGATTCAGGGGGAGCAACATAAAATCAAAGGGAGTTTTCTAAACCTAACTCAAACTTACTTCCTTTTGATTATTGCTTAAATCATGTTTGTCATCAAGGGGGAGATTGTTGAGTTAAGAAATTAACTAAATTAATTAATGATGACAAACGTTATTTTTGAGCAAAATAAATAATTAGTGTTGATTAATTATATCTACCTATTAACTAATTGTTTATTGTTGCAGACCAAATGTTAATAGCCCAAATGGAATAAAAGGCATTCAGCAAAGAATATTGGGCTGAAAGCAAAATAAAGAGCCCAAGCAAAAGCAAAGGAAGAAACCAAAGAAATTAAATCGGGCCATGCATACTAATACCCGATCCAAGCCCGAACTGATTTCAGAATTGAAATTCCCTCTCTCCTGCTTAACCAAAAGCAACGTTCTTCTTCCTTCTAATCAAGTCACATCAAGATTTCAGAAAAAGCAAGAAAGAGAAAGAGAAGAAAAGCTTCTTCCATAAGCCATTAACCAAAGAAGCAAGAGAGAGAGAGTTGAAGCTTGAAGCACAGAAGCTAAAACAGAAATCCCAAGCTAAATCAAGCTTAAGAAAGGTAATCCATCTCATCTTGCATGCATCAAGATCCTCATCCCTTCTTCCCAACTCTCTGCACTACCCGAAAATGGCTTTGAAGGGAAAGTTGTTTTCTGCCCCATTCTGCTGTGTATCTACGGACTTAATCAAAACTTGGGGACCAAGTTGCATCTCTATGGTTCAGATTTGGTTGACCAGTGGAAAACAATTCCGGTTACTTCTTCATGGCTTTCGGTCAAGTTGGAAAAGTCAGAAGCAAAGGTTCTACTTTGATGCTTGAGAAGAAAAAGTAAGCTTGTGGGTTGGTGAAGCTCAAAGCTCAAGGTGTTGACCTTGGAAGAAGAACTCAGCCACATGCAAGGAGATATAAGAAGTTTGCTGTTCATTCAGAAACTAAGGAGAGAAAACCAGAGTGTAAGAACAGTGTTCTGTTAAGAAGTTCCTCTACTTGGATAATGCTTTCTTTCAAAGAAGCATTCGGCCAATACTGAAGAACTCAAGCTGAGATTTGTGAATCTGGTTTTGCACATAGCAAAGAAGCTGCTGATGAAGTCAATCTCCTTCATGTTTTACTGACTGTAATGTTCTTTTCAATGTTTATCATTCTGTAATTTCTAGTGAGAAAAGGCATTGTGAGAAAACTCAAGTAAAAGCCATGAGTGAAAAAGGCTGAGTGAAACACTTGAGAGAAAAGCCTAGAGTTATTTTTAGATTTCTTTAGGTGTGTTCATGTCTTGTATCTTGTACCTGTGAGGTATCCCTTTCTTAGTTGGGTTAGCACTAAGAGGTATAGTTAGGTATTAGCATAGCCAATGTCAAGTTAGGTTAGAACTTGAGTGTGAAAGGATTGGGTCAATCCTGTGTTATTGGTGTATGTAATACTGTTTACTATAGTGAAATTCTTCCATAGTTGTGGAGGAGACTGGATGTAGGTTGCATAGCACAAGGCAACCGAACCAGGATACATGCTGGTGTTAGCTTTTCTCTTCTCTGCTGTGTTCTGTTTTCTGATATTCATGAGACAAAAATAAATTGTCTCATAAATTTCCGCTGCTAAGTTAAAACAGAATCAGAATTGCAAATCTGTTCTAAAAGGGTAACAACAGTAATTAAAAGGAAGGCATAGATTCAACCCCCCTTCTCTAAGCCTACCACAACCTTCAAAAGAGTAGACACATAATGTATAGATAAGAATGTATGAAGTTCAGATTGAAAAATTTTTAATATGTATTTATATTCTAATATATCATTTATATTAATAACTGATTTTAATAGTTGATTTTGATACACATGTAGCAAGTAGCATAGTCTTTACTTTGAGATAAACTTTGTGATGGTTATATTATGAATAAAAATTCAATAATTTCATTGCATTGTTAATTTTTTGTCTAAATGATATTCATGCATGATATCTATGATTTTATCCTCTTTGTTAATCTAATCCTCTCTATTGAAGTGAACTTGGATAAGGTGGACATTATCGATAAGTGTCCCAAGACCTTCTCTAATATTTTAGAGTAGAAATTTGACAAGGAAGAAATCTTGGAATTCTTTCTTGAAAATGTAAAGAACCATATTAGAGTGAAAATTAGTGAAATTCTTTAATTTACAAGAACGGATAACCTTAAAAATTATTTGAACGTTCTTCTCTTGTATTCCAAAATTTTCTAACATACTTTTAATGACATTATTATCAAATTCAACTAAAGACTCTAACTCTGAGAAGGTTTCTTCTTTATCCCTTAGCTTGTCAGAATAATTACTTTGGTAAAATCTGTTATTTTTCTATTCTTATTTATACTATATATTCTTTGGTAAAATCTGTTATTTTTCTATTCTTATTTATACTATATATATATAGTCTGCTCAATTTGTATTGTGAATCAACTCATTAATTTAATACACCTTAAGTTGGTAAGTTTTAAATTTATAATTGCAAAAGATCAATTTAGTATATATTTTTAAAAAATAATTATATTTTTCAATTTTTTTATATTCTAAATAATTTTAATGTACATAATTGTCCCCATATTCTTACTAACACATGAAATCTCATTTCTTCTTATTTATTAAATATGATCGACAGTTTGTTATAAAATCACTTTTACTAACAATTTATTTTGTGTTGAGCAAAAAAAATAATCAATAACATATTTACTATAATTAAATATTAACCTCCTTATATTATGTTACTGAAAGATTTTAGTGACAATCATAAACAATTATTAATAAAAACTTTTAATTTTTAATAGTCACAAAATCCTGAAACTTGTGATTGTAACAATATTGCAAATATATGTGTCACAATAAGTAAATTAACTAAAAGAACTAATTGTCATAATATTATTACTATTAAAACTAAGTTTATTGAACTAGTGATCATAATACATATAATATTAAAAATTATGCTCTTGGCAAATTTAATCAACAGAATTTAGAATATTCACTTTACATAATTTTTTATGTTTAATTTTTAGATATAAACAAACCATACAGTCAATTTTATTAAACCAACTTTCATCAGCCTAACATATCAATAACATAAAAGATATTCAATAAGTAATTGAGAGTTAGTAGTTAGTAGATGAATATTTATGAAGTTAGTTGGTAATATCCTTATAAATAGCGTGACTCTTGTATCATATAAAAACAACTTCAATACATATTTATCATTTTCTTTAATACTATTCTTTTCCTTTTTCTTGATCTTGTTATGGTATCAGAACTATTACGACTCTGTTGATACCCAAAATATGGTTAAAACTTCAAATCCTAATAATCAGTCAACTCCTCCCTTTTCTCCTTCTTCTTCATCACACACAAGGGATATTTCTCAAGATCAATCCAGTCCTTATTATATACATCTTAGCAAAAATTTCACGTCTATTCTTGTTACTCCTGTTCTAACAGAAAATAACTACCATTTTTGGAGCAAATCCTTCACCATGGCAGTTATTTCCAAAAATAAACATGATTTTTTACTGGTACAATACCTTCACCCCTTTTTTGAAGATCCTCCCTTCCCAGTCTGAGAACGTTGCAATAACCTCGTTCTTTCCTGACCTTTTCATTCGCTTTCACCATCCATCACTTAGAGTGTGATATATCTCAATACTGCTGCTTCTGTTTGGGTTGATCTTAAAGAACGATTTTCTCATTCAAATCTCTTACGCATAGCAGAATTACAAAAAGTTTATAGCCTAAAACAAGGTACACTTACCGTCACTGACTTCTATACTTCTCTAAAAATTCTCTGGGAGTAACTTGAAAACTCCAGACCGCTTCTTATTTGTACTTGTTCAGTTAAAACTTATCGAAACCAGGACTTCAAATAACTGATTCTAGTGCACTTGGATAATTGATTCTAGTGCTACAGATCATATAACTTCAAATCTTTCAAATTTTATTTCTTACACAAAAATTAAACCTATTATTGTCCATATGCCAAATGGTTCACAAGTCATTGCACAATATAAAGGTGTTGTTAAAATTTTTAACATCTTTATTTTTGAATGATGTCTTGTATTTGTCAATGTTTCACTTCAATTTAATTTCCGTTTCAAAAATTACCTCCATGCTTCATTGTGATCTTACTTTTTCTCAATATTCATGTCTTCTACAAGAATCGAACACATTGAAGATGATTGTGTTGGATAAATTAAGAGAAGGATTGTACATTCTTGAAAAAGCCTTTGACACCACCAATAATACCACCATACCGTTACATTCAATAAATTTCACACACCATCAACACACATCTTCTAAGTTATGACATCTCTGTTTAGGACATCTTTCTCGACAAAGACTCAATTTTTTACATAGACAATATCCTTTTATTTCATCTCATCAAAATGAAATTTGCAATGTATGTCACTTTTCTAAGCAAAGAAAACTTTCTTTTTCATCAAGTTTGAGTAATGCAAATGCTAATTTTGAATTATTACACTTTGATATTTGGGGACCATTTAAAACTACTTCTATTCATTATCATAAATATTTTTTAATCATTGTAGGTGATTTTAGCCGATTCACTTGGGTTATTTTATTAAAGTCTAAAAGTGAGGTTTCACAATACATTAAAAATTTTATTGCTTTAGTAGAAATTCAATTTAATTTAAAAGTTAAAATTGTTCGTTTTAATAATGGTCCTGAATTTTCACTTACTAAATTTTATTCATCCAAAGAGATCATTCATCAACGAAGTTGTGTTGAGACACCTCAACAAAATGGTAGAGTAGAAAAAAAACATCAACATATTTTAAATGTTGAAGAGCTCTCATGTTTCAATCTAATTTACCTCTTAATTTTTGGTCTTATGTTATCAATCATGCGGTTTATTTAATAAATCAGGTTCCATCATCTATTTTAAAATTTAAAACCCCTTTTAAAATTTTATATAATAAATCACCTAATTACAATGATTTAAAGGTTTTTGGATGCTTATGTTTTGTTTCTACTCTTACCAACGTTCGTTCAAAATTTGATCCGCGGACATACAAAGCAATTTTTATTGGTTACCCAAATGGTTTAAAAGGATATATTATCTATTCTTTACATGATAAAAAGATTTTGGTATCCAGAAATATTTTTTTCATGAATTAACTTTTTCTTTAGTCACCAAAAGGCTAAAATCTCTTCAGCCTACTACACCTATTCTTGACCCAAATTCTCACTCCTTACCTACTCAACAACACACACACCAACCCATTTTAATTGATCCTTCTACCCAATATGCTTCTTCCCATCATCTTCACCCTAATGCCATTTTTCTAGAAATTCCTACTTCAATTCCTTCTTCATCAACGTGTTCAACCCCTTCTCCCTCTCTTCCCGCTTCTTTCCCGTCTTGTCATATTGACCCTCACACCACAACAATCCACTCACATACATCTTCTCCACCTACCCCCAACTCCTTTATACCAACCCCTCCTAACTAAGGATCCCTCCCTTCCTCCACTGATTTGCTCGTTTTCTCTCCTTCGCTTCCATCGCCACTTCGCTAGAGCCAGGCCAAGCCGCCTACTTATCTTTTCGATTATCTACGTAACACTTCTCTTACTCCCCAAACTTCTCTATCCTCAATGTCAAGATATCCAATTTCTTCTGTTTTCTTTCTCTCCTCTTTATCTCCTTCTCACAGATCATATATCTCATCCTTGCATTTTGAGCATGAACTAAAGACGTTTCAGGAAGCCAATGGAGTTTCTCATTGGCGTTTAGCCATGCAGGAAGAACTCGTTGCATTAGAATCAAATCGGACCTGGCTCATTGTAGATTGTCCTCAGCAAGTAAAACCTGTTAGTTGTCATTGGGTATACAAAATCAAACGCCGGCCAGATGGATCAATTGAGCGTTACAAAGCCCATTTAATTGCCAAGGATTTCACCCAGATAGAGAACGTGGATTTTTTGGAAACATTCTCTCCGATTGTCAAACCTACGACTATCTGGATCGTTCTCGCTCTAGATTCCATTCGACGATGGCCTATACAACAGCTAGACGTGAATAATGCCTTTTTGTACGGTGATTTTTCTGAAGTTGTATATATGAAACTCTCTCCTGGTCTCTCTGGTGGGTCCAATCAATACTGCCAGCTTCTCAAGTCTCTGTATGGTTTACAATAATCAAATCATATGTGGTATGAGAAGCTTTCTATTTTATTTATTTCTTGTGGGTATCAACAAACCATTTTTTATTATAGCTTGTTTATTAAAGTTAAAGGTAGCCAAGTTTCTTGTTAATTTATGTGAACGATATTGTACTTACTGGTAATTCAATTTTTGAAATGGCAACAATAAAAAAAATTCTAAATGATCATTTTAAAATTAAGAATTTTGGGACTTTGAAGTATTTTTTGGGTATTGAAGTTGCTCATTCCAATTCAGGAATTTTCTTATCCCAATATAGATACTGTTTAGGCTTGTTAT
Organism: Arachis ipaensis; assembly: GCF_059453495.1. Classification (NCBI taxonomy): domain Eukaryota; kingdom Viridiplantae; phylum Streptophyta; class Magnoliopsida; order Fabales; family Fabaceae; genus Arachis; species Arachis ipaensis. The sequence goes on from NC_142444.1 coordinate 129,078,680, forward strand.
CCGATTGTGGTCTTTTGGGAGTCAAGTCTGCTGGGGTTCCAATGGACAGTACTACTAAGGTTTCACAAGATGATAGTTCCCTACTGCGAGATCCTTTTATTCATCGACGGTTGGTTGGCCGACTCATCTATTTAACCACCACTCGGCCAGATATTACTTATGCTACCGAACAATTGAGTCAGTTCATGGCCACCCCAACTCAGAACCACTATAAGGTAGCCCTGCATGTTCTTCGATATCTAAAAAATAGCACAGGGAGAGGGCTTTTCTTTCCCAGGAGTTCATCCCTTCAGATTTCTAGTTTTAGCTATTCGGATTGGGTTGGATGTCTGGATACGCGTCGATCTCTGATTGGCTACTGCTTTTTTCTAGGAGAGTCCCTTATTTCCTGAAAAACAAAGAAATAGGTCACTGTTGTACGCTCGTCAACTGAAGCAGAGTACCATGCTCTTTCTAATACCACCTGTGAACTCTTATGGATATTGAATTTGCTGGGTTTCCTTCATGTTTCTTGTGATAGACCACCTGTTTTGTTCTGCGATAATCAGAGTGCTCTTCATATAGTTGTTAATCCAATTTTTCACGAGCGTACCAAGCATTTGGAATTTGATTGTCATCTAATACGTCAAAAGGCACAGGCTGGGGTAATGAAGTTACTGCCAGTCCCTTCCTCTGGTCAACTTGCAGATACTTTTACCAAGTCACTTCCAACTAAGCCTTTTTACACCAACTTATTCATGATAGGGATTCTTAATGTATACTATCCTTTAATTTATAGGAGTATATTAAACCAACTTCCATCAGTTCAACATATCAACAACACAAAAGATATTCGATAAATAATTGAGAGTTAATAGTTAGTAGATGAATATTTATGAAATTAATTGATAATATCTCTATAAATAACATGACTCTTGTATTATATAAAAACAACTTCAATACATATTTATCATTTTTTTTAATATTATTCTCTGCTTTCTTTTGTTCTCGTTAAATTTTCACTCTTTAAGTGTCACAGCTTTCTATAATTCTGCTGCCTCTTACAAAAATGGAATCTCTATCCTTTCTATTTCTCGTATTCTTTTGCCATACCTGCAAAGAAAATAAACTCACAAAATATCATTTTTTAGGATCAAATACTCAATAGTTCACTGACTTGCTCCTTCATCAAATTTAAAAAGAATCTATTATTCTAATCAAGTGTTTATTCTCACTCAAACCTAATTCAACATCTTAGATCATTGATACATAATTATTTTAGGAGATAGAAGCTCCAACCTAGATATTCTTTTAGGAAAAAGTTCTACCTCCACATTTACTTTTTGCTTGATTTTTATAGTTTACTGAAATTTTAATTAAAATCTTATATTTAGTAATTATTTTTAATTAAAAAATATGAAATATTTTTTAATAATTTATTTTGATGTTTGATGTAAGAGACATTGTGAAAATATTTTAAAAATAAATATTCTAAATATTAAAAAAGTAAGTTAAAATTTTTATATAATATTAATATTTTATTATAAATTTTTAAAGTATAAAATTAATTTAAAATTTAATAAAATACATAAATCAACGGAATAATTATACTTTAAATTTAATATTGCTTTTGTATTTTTCTTCATGATCAGTAAAAAAAATAACAAAAAGAAACGGGAAAATTAAGTGAGAAGTGGGGTTTAAAGAAACGGGGAGGAGAGCACGTGGGTCAATTAAGTGGATGGCGGCCACGTCAGAAGAGCAATCTGTGGGTCCCTCGTGACATCAAATTATGATGTCATTACTTGTAATTTTGTTTTGCTCTTTTGTTTTGTCGCTCTCAATAATGAGAATTACGGATTCTAGCTAGCATAAAATTAATTTAATTAATTGCAAACCAGAACTAGATACGTAAAAAATAAATACATAAATAACACACCGCTAGCGATCACAATGGATAATTATCCATTTATCCGACTCGAAATGGAGTGATATCGAACCGATATATATTAAAGAAGTTCAGGTTAAACATTTTAATTTTTAATAAATTTTATTTTTTAAAAATTTTTAAAAATAACTTCCATCAAAATATATTAGTTTCTCGATCACTTTAATTTAAATTTGTAATGTGCATATTAAACAAATAAATTTTTTAAAAATTTTATTATAAAACGATTAATATATAAATTATATTATTATAAGATAAATTAATTTTTTAAAATAATAAATAAATATTAAAAATTAAAGTGTTCGATCTAAAATTTAAAAAAAAAATTAGATATCTTTTCTATATATAATGTAATTTTTTGCCAAATATATATAAATTTATAAGTAATATTAATATTTTAAATTATTTATATTTAATAATTTTAAATATTTGATATTATATTATAAATTTTATTAATTTAAATAAAAATATTTGAGTGAGACAATATAATAATAGATAAAATAATATTTTAGTTCTCAATATTTAGATTAAATTTTAATTTAGTACTTAATATTTTTATAGTCTCATTTTTGTCCAATAATATCTATAATAACTATGTTAGAATATGAATATCAATACCCAACAAATAAAAACGGGACACGAGTTAAATAAAATAAAGCAAAGCGAGAATGGTTCAAATAGTGCCAAAATAATATATACCTAAATTACCATCCCTAACCACAACATCAACAAATTAATTCATGCCATAAATGGGACCAAGAAAATGGGACATACAGTTCGAGTATTATTTATTAATGCGGTGGCCAAAGAGAAAGACAATTGTCATTTTTATAAGAAACAACTTATCGAAAAAAGGGGAAAAAAAAAAGAAACTTATTTATTTCAGAATAATAAAATTTTATATTTTCATTATAATGAAACATAAAAATTATAAATAAGGTGTGATGTATTATTGACTTAGATTTGTAAAATTATTTTACTGTATATTATAACATTTTTGGATTTTTTTTACTGCTATAATAATTACTTAATATTTCACATATAATTTCATATGTGATATAAAATATTTTGTACCGATAATTTATCAAAATTAATCTTGTTTATACACTATTTCATCCATAATAAAATAAAGGAAAAAGGCTGTTCCACAAAGTATAATATCTACACAGTTATGTGCTCCTCATGATAAACAAATATTATATTTAATTATTGATAGCTTTCAAATCAGCTGACCACATTCCTCTTTGGTGGCTAGAATATTGTATTTGTATATTTTGATAAAGAATCTAAATTTAATCTCAAGATCTTGGTCTAGTAATAGAAAATGCATAAATTTCACAAATGGATAAAAATTTAAAACCATTGAAAACAAATTGGTCACTTGAGTTGATAGGACAATAATTTGTTCTTCATGAAAATTTAATTTTCTTTTATTATGATGGCCGTTTGGACAGCTAACAAAAATATAGCATGGTTGCACTAAATTAATTAATTGCTGCACTAATTGGCAGTTTCACACACGTATTGCATTCAATGAATGTCACTGCAAAACAGAGGTTTGGATGAATGTTGAAAAAAAAAAAAAATCCAATTTGAAGTATATAATCTTTATAATTGAGATTTTGATTTAATTTTATTTTTAATCCATTTGATCTAAATTATTGGGGTTTGAATTGGTTCGATTTATTCAGTTTTAGAAAATTAAAACGTTAAGATTGTATTATTAAAATATAATAATAATTTTAAATTGATAAAACAAATAAATAACTGAATTTCATTTTATATTTACAAAACACTAAATAATAATAATAATATCTAAATAAAATAAAAATATGTAACAAATTAAATATATTTTATATAAAAAATTTATAAAATAATAATATTATATTACATTTTACAGTTTAAATTAAATTGGTTTGCTTTTAAAATATAAATTTAAAATCTAATTAAATCTATACGAATATTGTATTGGAGGTCTCCGATACGGGTTGTGAGATAGATCGGAGACTTGCGGGTTAAAACGGTGGCCAAATCATCTGACTGGAACAATGGGGGGTGATAACTGCAAAGATACTCTGATGCTCAAGTCAGAATGAGCCTAAGAGGTGTAGAGTGTGGAATAAATGACATATATGAGGGAGTCTGGAGCTCTCCTTTATATAGGTGATGGTAATTATCTTATCTTATCTTATTTGGCCAAGATAAGGGAGGTATTTGAATTTGAATGTCAGTTAGAAGGTCTAGTAAGTTGGTTTTGGCCCTTCTAGAATAAGGAAGCAAGCCGATCCGTAATAGTTGCTCCCGCAGCGGGAGAGCAAGCAAGATCGGTCTTCATCGCTGGAGGATATGGGCCTTGTCGTCTGTGGCTTTATTTAGTGCTATCAGAATAGGGGCCAAGGCCCGAAAGGTTAGTTTGAAGGATGATCCGGTGTGGGACCGGTGAACCAAGCCCGTGCAGGAGTGGGTAAAATTCGGGGTCGTCGTTCTCCGAGTTCGTGTTAGTGGCTGGTTTGGGCTTTTCATATTCTATGCCTGTTGTGTTTTTTGAGGAGTTTTGTCAGTTACGTTTTATGGGGGTATTTATTGCGAGGGGACGTTTGTATTGCTTTTCTATTTCTGCCCCCTTACCCTTTGTACGTTCCGGGGGTAGTTTTGGTTTTTTACTTTTCGCAACCGTTTTGATTTTTCGCTTTTCTTCTTCCCACGTTCGCTTCATTTCTTCTTTGCTCTCTTTGTTTCGTATCTTCCCTTTCTGTCTCGCATTCTTCCACCTTCCTTTGCGTGCTTTGGCGTTTGCTTTGTGCCTTTGTGCCGTTTCCTGCTTCAGTACCTTATTAGGTTGGTATCTTACTTCTTCTTTTTTCACTTTGTTTTGTTTGGATGATTTTGCTTCCTGCATTTTTCCTGTTTTGGGCTACTTCGGGTAGGGGTAGTAAGCTTTTGGAAGGAATGAGTACCACTGTTTCTTAGGCGTGGCTTGTGGTAGATGGTAGTGCTTTTCGTTTTTTTCCACCGTTTTCCACTGTGTGGCTTTGGTAGGCTAAGGGTGGTGCTCTCTCCTTTTTTAGGTATGTCTCGGCGGAGGACTGAGAGTGTGGGTGCTTCGGTGGTCCCGGCTTGGGGCGTTCCCTCTTCGTATTATTAGGTGACTTCTGACGTTTGGGGAATGCCATCTTAGATGATGGAGGTGGATCTCCAGCGGCTCCGTGACCAGGGGACTATTTGTGGGGGTGGTGATGCCGAGCGTCAGTATGAGCTTTCCCTTTCCAGGGTCGACGGGAGGGTTTGCTATCTAAATCCCGATTCGCCGATCGTCCCGGATTGGATGTGGGTGTATGAGTCGATATTCACACGGCTCGACATGCGGCTTCCTTTTTCACCTTTTGTTCAGCCGCTGTTGAACCGGTGTTCTGTAGCGCCGTTTCAGTTACACCCGAACAGCTAGGCTGGTATTTGTTCTTTCGAGCTCGTGTGTGAGTATTTGGAGTTTCTGGCTTCGGTTAATGTTTTCCTTTTCCTCTTCCTGTGCACCCTGCCGACCAAAGAGGGGAAGCATAAGAAAGGATATATGTCGTTTAGGGCTCAGCCTAACCAACGTATTTTTGGCTTATACGAAGATTCTTTTCATGGGTTCAAAAGAGAGTATTTTAAAGTGCGTCCTGCTCGGGGGCATCATCCCTTCTGGTTAACTTTGGAGGGGGAGCATCGGTTTCCGACGTACTAGAACTTTGGTGTCGGGCCTTCGTATCTGACGCGGGTTACCTATGAGGGGTTGTCCCAGGAGGATAAGGATATTGCTGGTGTCCTTTGGCATATTTTTGGGGAGCGTTCTCTAAATCCTCGGGATGTCATGGGAGACCCGATGTCGTGTCGGACTTTTATCGGCATGTGATTGTTTTTCTTTGTTTTTATATCTACTCGATTTGGGAACTTATGTTTCTTTTCTCTTTTGCTTTTTCAGTTTAAATGGCCGGTGGTTTGAGCACCTTGGCGAGGTTGAAGGCCACCATGGATCGGGAGGTAGGTTCGAATGATTCTCCTTCTACTCCTTCATCCCGACCTCCCGAGGATTCTCGAACCGTCTCTCAGGAGCCGACCTCAGCTGGGGATGGGGGTCCTGGTTCCCCAAGTCCAGCGGTCGGGATCATGAGGAGGAAGTGATCATGGTTTCGGCTGCACAGCTCTTGGATTATTCGGGCTGCCTTTTCGCCCAAGCCATTGGGGGCCTGGGCTTTGTGGGGTGGATGGTTGTCTTTCCTTGGTTGCTGCTGGGGCGGGGTTAGTTGGCGAACGGCGCTTGTTATCTTCCTGTGGGTGGGAGGGGTGGTCTCTCGACGTTCGGGAATTGGACTTTGTGTGTATGAGTTGTGGTGATGGCTTGGGGATTACGCCTTGGGGTTATCCACCATGCCGTCACGACATTGCAGTCCCCACAGACGGCGCCAATGTACTGGAGGTCTCCGGTACGGTTTGTGAGATGGATCGGGGATTTGCGGATCGAAACGGTGTCCGGATTGTCTGACTGGAGCAATGGGGGGTGGTACCTGCAAAGACACTCCGACGCTCAAGTCAGAATGGGTCTAAGAGGTGTAGAGTGTGGAATGAATGACGTACTTGAGGGGCCTTGGGCTCCCCTTTGTATAGGTAATGGTAATTATCTTATCTTATCTTATTTGGCTAAGATAAAAGAAGTATTTGAATTTGAATATCAGTTAGAAGATTTAGTAGACCGGTTTTAGACTTTCTAAAAGAAGGAAGCAGGCCTATCCGAATATCCAAATTCGGAAGTCGTTCCGGATGCGGGATTCGAAGACCAAATCCGTAACAAATATCAAAATAGAATTCAATTTGATTTAAATTAGTGTGATTTTGATTGATTTTTAGTTTGTATTGAAATAAATGAATAATTTTGTCTAAATTGATTTATATTTGAACACCCAACTTGATGATGTGAGGAAACGTAAACAACTGCGAGCGTACAAATCTACTTGACCTTTAATTTTTCCCTATACATTGCATCAAATCATTAACAAAATATAAATACAAATGTACGCAACTAGATATGATTAATTATTAGTTATGCATCAGGGTTGAGATCATAGTTATCAGACCCGGCTCGACCCGGCCGGTTCGACCAGAAACCCGGTCACTTGGTCACCTAACCGGGTCGAGCCACACATTGAACCGGAGATGCAATTGACCCGGCAAAACCCGGTTTAACCCGGCGGGTTTGATGAAAACCGGTGACCCGGCCGGGTGATTTGACCCGGTCCGGGTCTGTGTATTTTTTTTTTTTTGGGTTTCTTTTAAACGGCGTCGTCAAACATTCCTCCCTCCCCCCCCTTTTCGTTGAATCTGAAATCAATGAACCCTAGGCTATCCCCTCTTCCCCCATTGCCTCACTCACATCTCCCTAATAGCATCTGATCTGAGAGACTGAGACAGATCTCTTGAGTGTTGAGAGTTGAGTGTCTGAGACCAAAAACAAATTCATCAATTGGCCTCATCAGTCACCGCCGAACGTCGTCGTCACTCTCCGCGGCGTCATCACTCTCCGCGGCGGCGTCACTTCTCCCTGCCGTCACTGCTTCTCCCCTCACCTTGCCGTGTTCGTTGTTATATTGGTCGTTTGTGGGTTGTGCTTCTTCTGCTTCTACTTCGTTACTTTTGCTTCTGTGGTTTGTGGGTGCCTCACATCGCCGAACCCTCATCAGACGAGGTCACTCTCTGCGGCGTCGTTACTTCTCCCGGCCGTCACTGCTTCTCCCCTCACCTCGCCGTCAGAAAGCTCAGCAACAATTCATCTTCTGCCTCAGTGCCTCTGCTCCCTCAGGTCAGTGCCTCTGCTATTGACCTATTGTTATGGAATCTATTGATAAATTTGATTTTTTAGAGTAGTTGTTGAAGCTGGTCGAATTTTAGTTAAAATTGTTCTTGAATTGTATTGTTGGTGCCTGGTGGTTGCTGGTTGGTATATTAGTTAACTGCTCTATTGTTGCTGGTTAAAATCTGCTGAATTGTGGAAATGTTGCTGTATTTTTAGTTGCTGGTTGCTACTGGTTGTTGTATTTTTGGTTGCTGGTTGCTATATTTTAGTTGCTGGTTGCTACTGGTTGCTGTATTTTTGGTTGCTGGTTGTTGTATTTTTAGTTATGTTTAAGACTTGATATTTGATTATTAATGTTTGTAATACTCAAATTTTAAGTTTTAAGACATTATTTCAATTTTATTTATATAATTTTATATTTTTTTAGTTATGACCGGGTTAACCAGGTGAATCAGTGACCTATCGGTTGAATCAATAATCCAGTGACCCGGTCATATGATCGGGTTGATTATCGGTTCGGTTCTGATAACTATGGTTGAGATTGTATAAGAAAGAAGAGACATTTACCTTCAATTTTTCCAGCATTTGTTACCGAGTTTGAAGTGTGAACAAGCTGAAAAGATAGGTAGTGAAATGAACTACGGCATTTTCCCTAGCTACTAGCTAGCTAGTTAGTTCTATTAGCATCATTATTACTTATGGTTTATACAATTATACCTTGTAGAATGGCTCAGCACAATCGGTGCTCACTTAATTAGTCACACAGACTTTTCAAACAGGAATAGAACATGTTTTTTTTTTTTTTTTTTTTTTGAGTTGATTTGGCTTTTTTTCTCATTATTGTATTAAACTTAATACAATAATAACTTTTATTATTCTGTAATATTTATATTTATAAATCAACGAGTTATAACTTAATATTCCTATATACACTCACTTAAAAATTACGAATTTAAGTTTCTTTATTTTTAATATATATTTATATTTTAATACATATTTTATACTAACGGTAGATTTTAATCGTCGATTTCTTTCAATACAAAAACAAATATGTTCTTACAATAGGAGCATGCAATATATAAATACATGTATACTTATTACTTTTCCCCCCAGTAATCAATAGAAATATAATTTCTCATAATAATAATTCAATAAGATATCCACACTATAATCTTATTCTTTGCCATTGTATCGCGTGTGGTATTTTTGAATGGATCGACATTTTTTTTTTTTTGGTGACTTAATGGATCGACATTTGAATTGAGATAATTAAGATATGAAACAATAATAAATAGAGTTAAATTTTAAAGTAGTTTTTAAAAATTTTATAAAGTCTCAATCTCATTTTTAAATTTGTAATTGTCTCAATTTAGTTTTTGGATTTAACAAAAGTGACTCATGATTATTTTTAAAATATTTTTTGGCGATAAAATCATGACTTAATTAGACGGAGACCACATTAAAAGTCACAATAAACTCATAAAACGTCATTATTTTATTTTTGGTGTCCAAATAAAATAAAAGAAATTCAAATCACCAAAAAATAAAAAATAAAAAGTGAATTTATAGATGAAAGTGTTTGTTTGTTGTGTCATTTTAGTTTTAGAGATTTGCCTTTTGAATTACGGACTTCCATAACTGTTATTATGTCTATGTTTTAGTTACGCTTTAAATACTTTATGGGGCATGTTTTTTAACCGTGTGTAGCTTCATTACAGACAAGTTTGGAAATACATTTGATGGTATGGATGTTATTTGTCACGGTTTCGATTTTATTACCATTTCATAGTTTTATTTTCTTTCTTGATTGAAATTGCATTTTAACAACAACAATGACAAAATAGAACAAAGTCATTTCTATTCATGTGTTCAAAGGTGCAATCATGATAACCATTACATTTAAGATTGTCCAAACTACATTAGCTAAAACCACTTTCACACCATACACACAGCCACAATAATTATTAAGATAATAATCACCAACAAACAAAATGTCAATTTCAGTGATCTAACTTTAAATTCTCATTTATTTTAAAACTAGAATATGCTTTATCACTTACTTTTTCTTACTCCTAAATTTTGTCAATGCAGATAAAGAGATCACGCCATCTTTTACCAACAATCTGCAATTACATTACACAACTATGAAAAAAAAATTATCTATTAAAATAACAAGACTAGCAACACAAATTAATAAAAGGCTTTTACATTATAGTTTGGACAACTAAAAAATTATTGGACCATCGTAGAAAACTCTCAACCAGTAATGGATCGGATCCAGAAAATTTTAATAGTGAAGCCAAAATACATATAACATAATAATAATTTGGGTTTAATTAATGTGTCCTAAAAAGAACTGACAAGCTTAGTATTAGTAGAAGGTTTTAAATTTTTTCATTTAATAACGGTAAAATAAATACATTAAAAACTTAAATTTTTTGTATTTCTAACAAAATTATTTTCAATTTGTAATCTTAATATGTACTTTTAGGACACAAGATAAATAAACTCTAATAATTTTTATAATAAAAATATTATATTGCATAAAAATTAGCTATAAAATTGTTCATTAACCATTATGTATTTGTGTATAAATATATTTATTGTTTAATTTATTTTCAATATGTATTTTGTATTTCAATATGTATTCTATACGAGTAGTTACTTTTTATGTACATATAACATAATTATTGTTATAATTATATTTTGTTATTGTAAAATATGATTAATCTGTAAAATATATAATTTACAAATTAAAACACTAAAATAATTTTAAATAATAATATATAATTTATAATTCTATTTTTAGATTTCATATTTTTAAAAAAATTGAGTCATCTTTTTTTAACAATACAATCGAAATGTTTTTTTTTTTATATATATCACTAAACAATTATTTAGAAATTCACTTCCCATACAATTAAAAGCCAACTCTCATTTATATTTATAGTTGAAAAAATTCTTTCAATTAATATAGTTGCTACAAGAAAAACTAAAACTAATTTTAAAAAAGGATAAATAACATTTTTTGAGTTTATTTTTAAGAAAGAACACTAATCTTATTTAAATTGAGAATTGATCATTCTAATAAACATCTAATATGAAATTTTTAAACTGATTATTAAGTACTAAAATATTGAGTAAAAAATTACTGTGGGGCCAAATTCAATAATTTAATGGAGGCAAATAAATATTATTATCATATACTACTCAAAAAAAATTTTCAAATTGTAGTGTATATAGATCCGTCCTTGCTCTCGATAATCGGAGAGAATTCGGAAAGGAATCAAGTGAGAGAACATAAGATAAAAAGACATCACATCCAACTCAAAACCTTATGGTAGTAAGTTAATGGGTTTCTCATCTTATAAACTCCTTGCTTTTCTTTACTTTCTTTAATGTGTGACTAATTTTATACACTTCTCACACTTACAACATTAACAAGAATGACCTCCCGAAATTTGCATGGACAGATCGACTACCATACCTCTCTAGAAGTTGTTCATGGCTACTTCTAGTGGTTCTTCTACCACAACTTCCCTTATAGAATCGGTTGTTGGAGCTACTAATGACGTTGTTGTCTCCTTACATCATCAACCTTCGAAACACACCTAATAATAGTGGAAGAGAAAAAGGAGAATGACTTCTAATGGTGTAGAACTGCTATTGGAGTTAAAATCGGGAATAGAGTTCTAAACCATTCATAGGAACTAAATTGAATAAAAAAGTTATAATTGCCATGTAATATAGCTGTTGATTGTTCAGCGTGGCTTTCCTTCATACATATTATCGCTCTATTTACAAATATTTACTAGAAAATATTTCAAAAACTACTATAAATCACTTTTGTTAAGTTTATGAAAAAATTACAATTTTAGAGACGAAATTAAAAATTTACTTTAAAATTTAACTCATAACAAATAACTTTAATATTTGGAAGAACTAATTGATGACATATATTAATTGGACTCATCTAATTGTGCAATTGAAAGAATGACTCCTTTTAGGGTTAAGCATGGCATGTATTAATCGGTTGAACTGACTTTATTTTTTAATAGTTAATCTTCTTAAAATAATAAAACAAAAATGGTGCTTTTTAAAAAAATATAATAACAAATAATATATTATACATAAATATATTATTTATTATTATATCTAATTCAGATGTGATTAAACTTTAATTATACCTTTAAATATTTAAATTTTTAACTTGACCAATTTTATAGCTGATTCCATTTTCAGAACTTGACTGCAACTGTTTCATATGAAAGGTTTTCGGTTATTAGGAACATATATATTGCTGCAAATGGATGTCTTATTCCTAGCTGAGGAATAGCAAATTGAAAATGACATTCTTTTCATGAATACAATGAGTTTTTCCTCTAGAGGCTCTACCTGTTTTGTTTTGGGTGTAGCTATAATTAATGAGAAGTCACTATCCTTTGCATACGAAAGATTTCTACCTCAGTTGGAAATGGGTGCATTGAATGGTCAAGATGCATGCCCCCTTGAACTTGCTTCCAAGTCATCAAAGCAACGATTTTAGCCAAAACGTTTTTCTTGAAAGTCTTCTTCCAAAAAGAATGGATACTCTTCTCCCTACTACTGTTCTTTTGATTGAGACTCTACGTTTTTTTTTGTGACTACTGAGACTCTACATTTAATTTGCCCCTCTATATAGGCATCTTTGAAAAACTGAAGCATTTTTGTTACTTATGCAGCTTCTTAGAAAGAGCATATTTGGTCTGGAAATGTTTTATTTTTTTTATTTTTATATTATTTTTCAGCTCAATAAATTAAAAATTAAATTATTGCAAATCTAAATTTCATTTAGAATTTTACTGTTAGTTAATAAATTATTATATATATAAAATAGAATTCAAAATACTCAAAACTTATTTAAATAGATGAGTACTCGATCAACTTAAGTTAATTGGTAAAAAATGATTAATTTGAATAAATATTTTTTATTTTTTGTTTATCATAAAATCTTTAAAAAAATACAAGCCAAATACACTCATATTTCCCATATTATATTGTCGGCTTGTCACTTTCACTCAATAGGACAAAGTAATTTCTTTCATTTTTTAAAATTTTTTTGTAAGGAATTTCTTTGAAATTCAGGTTTGGATATAGTTGATAGAAAGTATATAACGGATGCTGATGAATAACCTTGGGACAAAGTATAATCTAGAGAGAATAATTAGCTATAGGGGTGAGTTATAAATTTTTTTGAATTATTTTTTTTACTCTGAACTATTTTTTGTATTAGTATTTATTAGTAGGATCTTATTGAATAAATAACTAATTAGATATTAACTAAAAATGATAAAACTGTGTAAAAAAGGAAAATAAAAAGAAGATAACACAAAAAAGGAAATTAGTTGCTACTTTTAGAGTGTTGTATTTCAAAACACTGGTTCTCTTTCTTTCGGATGTTAAATAATAACCAAGAGCTAAATAAAAATATTTAAAATTTCAGATACAGCATCATTGGAAAGAATATTCTCAGTAGGGATTCATTGAAGACAAAGCCTTCATTCCAAGCTTGTATTCTTTTTGTTTTATTTTCTTAACCAAATTGCATGGATCGACCTCTTAATTAGTAGTAATTATTATTACAAATATTTTAAAAGGTATAACTTTCTAATACTAATTTTTTAAATTTAATTTTGATACATGTGTAAATATATAATTTTACATGGCTTATCAAATTTATGTGTTTAGATGATTTTTTAAGTAGCGCTTATAAAAATTAGTTACTTTTGATAATGTGAAAATTAAATTTATAATTTTTTATAATAAAAATTTAAATTCAAAATTAGCAGTTGAAAATACTGAAAAAGAAAAATACTTGGCACTTTAAACTGACTATGCATTATTGATTGTATTGTTATATCAACATCGGCCAAACTTTAAAAAAAAAGCAATGAACCAATATCTTTTTATTGTATTTATCTTGGATTTGAATTAATACTAACCAACTATCAATTTTCTTTTTATTAAAAGTGTTAATCACCTAACAGTATTTATTTACTTTGGGTAGAATATGTACATATGAATTATAGAAAGTATTAAATTGGTCTTAACATTAAAAATTAGTTTAATTTAATTTAGTGTTTTTTACAAAATTGTGTTGATCATCTCCTAAATAATTTCACTTATTCTTTATATATATATATATATATATATATCTTAACATGAAATGGATGTAGTATTTGAAAACCAATAAAATTACTAATGTTGTTTGTTTATTTGTTCCAATGACTTATTTTCCATTTAAAACCTTTTGTCAATGAAGTATGTTTGTATATAATTTTAAGGAAAGTCGGAGGAAGATGCCCTTTTTCATGCGTGGGGACAAGGGTGCAGTCCCCTTCGGACAACAACTCCAAACGACTAAAAATTAACCGTTGTGCTAAGTACACATAATTTTTAGTCATTATTTTTAGTCATTATATTTATATATGTACATGACTAATAGTTATAAGAACTGAATTGGTAATTAATCTAGTTATACGATTGGGTCATTGAATTATTGGTTTAATTGGTGGGTCATTGATTTATCTGGTCAATCCGGTTATAACAAAAAAAAAAAGATTATATAAATAAAATTAAAATAATATCTTAAAAATTAAAATATAAATATTTACAAACATTAATAATTTAATATCAATTTTTAAACATAACTAATTATCTAAAAAAGATAATATATTAGTTTCTAGTACAAAATACTTTTTTAATTTAAATCAACAAAGATGAGTGAAAGATAACACAATCGGTAAATCCATAATTTGTTTACAATGACTCCAAACAGGATCAATCTTCCCTATATTATTATAAACTCTATGATTATCACAAATACTAAAAATAAGAAAGGGCTAAGTGTCCATGCCACCAACTAACTCCTGAAAGAAAAATAAGAGCTTCCCCGGCAAACCAGTGGACCTTACCCCTGGGACCAAGAACAAGCTCCAAAGAAGACGAAGGACTTCTCGCAATCTCAGGTACAATGGCTAGTTGGAAAGCCTTTCCACTCAAGCAAAAGAAACACAGCAACACAACAACAACTAATGATAATCAACAACCACCAAAGTTCACTAATGATAATCAATAACGAATTTAACTATTCAATCGAAGTTCACTAAAATTTTCTCAGGTTCAACAACAACTCTAAAAAACCAAACAACAGCAGCAACTGCCAGATTCAACAATAATTCTAACTAAAATTTATATCAAACCAGAGAAAGAACAGAAAGAACAGTAACAACAACTCCAAAAAACTAATATTCAACAAACAGAAAGAACAGCAACAACTCTAAAATTTGCTCAGGTTCACCAAAATTAACATCGAATCAGAGAAAGAACAACAACAATAACTCTAAAAAATCAACATTTAACAAACAGAAAGAACAACAACAACTCTAAAATTTGCTCAGGTTCACCAAAATTAGCATCAAACCAGATAAATAACAGCAACAACAACTCAAAAAACTAAATAAAACAGCAACAACCATATTCAACAACCACCAGATTCACCGAAATCAACATTGAACTAGAGAAAGAATAGGGTCGAAAACTGGAGCTTGCCTGGTAGAGAAGATGACCACCACCACCACCTGAGGGAGCAGATGTTGCTTCACTGGTTTCGACGAAGCGAACACAGGGTCACAGACTCACGGTGAGAGACCGAGAGAGCGACGAGGTGAGAGACCCAGAAAATGAGAGTGACGTACTGACGATGCTGAGGGAGCGACAAACTGACGATGATGGGAGAAACGAGGTGAGGGTGAGGGGATGCCGGCGCTAAGCTCGAGAGAGTGACGAGGTGAAGGTGAGGGGCTGTCCGCTGCCGACGCTGGGCTCGAGAGAGCAGAGACAGAGAGCAGAGACAGAGAGACAAGGGTTTAGGAGGGGGGTGGTTGAGTTCCACTCTGCGACATCAGGGAGTTAGGGTTCATTCAAAGAGGGGTGGGGTGGGTCTGAAACGTTGCCGTTTCAGGGAAGAAAAAAAAATTAATAAACATGACCCGAACCGGGTTGGATTAATCGGCCGGGTTACCAGGTTTGCATGAAATCCGTCGGGTCGAACCGGGTTCAACTAGGTCTGTTGCGTGGACGGTTCAACGAGTGGCTCGGCCTGGCTAGGTGACAGAATGACCGGGTTTTCAGTCGAACCGGCCGGGTCGAGTCGGGTTTGATGACTATGACATGAATACAAAATTCAAAAATTAACAATAAAAGTTTCACTGTTATTCTTTACACACGCTAAAATCTACCATCTTCTTTCTCCTTCCTTCGCTTTCGCTTTCGCTTTCAAACGTGATTCTCCTTTCTCATTCTCAATCTCAAGCGTGATTCTCCTTTCCTCTCTCTCCAGTAGCACGATTTTTCTTTTTTCTTTCTCTGGCGACACGATTCTGCTTTGCTCTCTCTCAGGCGTGGTTGCGATTCTCCTTCCTCTCTCTCAGGTGTGGTGCTTTCTGTCTCAGACGCGAACTTCTTCGACTGCATTTTCCTTGTTTGATTCTGCAAGGTAAGCTTCTACTCCTTGTGTTTTTTATTCTTCATTTTGAGCTTCTACTCCTTGTTTGATTCTTAGGCGCGGTGCTCTCTTGTGCTTTCTTTTTTTTGTACGTGTTATGTGCAAAATAGATATTTAGTTTGTTTTATTTAACTTTATTGAGTAGCTTGATTTGAGGTATATTTTGGTAGAAATAATTCTGATCCTTGAGGTTAAATCATATACATGAATGAGTTTTCTGGTGATTATTCTTTTGAGTTTTTGCATGAATATGATTCTATAGATTGGTGTTTACTCAGACATTTTCAACAGATGTGTATCCACTATCCAACTTTAATTTGCATCTGAATCGATATATTCATGATTGTGGAGTTAAATATGTAGCATTGCCATTGATTTTGTTTCATACATTTGCATTGTGTTGTCTTAGAATTTTTATTTCAAGGGATTTTGGCATTTGGTTTTATGATGAAATTGAAATATATGATGTCAATGTAGCTAAGTGTTCTAAACTTAGATAAATATACAATATAGTACTTAAAAGTGTGCAGTTTGGTGATGAATTGCACAGGAATAAGATGTTATATTGTAGTTATTGATTATAACAGGATTTTGTTATATGAGTTGGAGTCTGTTTGATTATTATATTGAATGAGTTTGATTATACTCAATTTTTAAAACATGATATTATAGCATGTTTGATTATAATATAGTTGATGTTACCTTTGGCATGTTTGATTATAACTGAATTTTTGTGATATGATTTGGAATCTGTTTAATTATGCTAAGATTTTAAAACATAATATTATAGCATGTTTGATGATAGCATACTTGATATTTGAAAGAAAAAAATGTATCAAAAGAAGTTTCGAAGGAGACAGAGATAGAAGAATAATAATCTTAATCATATATATTAAAATAGAAGAATAATAATCTTAATCCATAGAAATAAACAGAGCTCCTAACCTTAATGAAGAGGTTTAGTTGCTCATACTTACAGAAAAAATGCGGAAGTGAAGAGCCTCCCTCCCAGAGGAGAGATCGAATGTATTGATGAGTCCATATTTGACGATATATTTTGGGTTGATTTGAGTGGATTTCGTCACATAAACTCACACTTATTCACTTAAATAGCAAACTTTTGTGTTTGATCCCTAAATTGAACCTAAATGTGAAAATATGCGTTTTTGTACTTAAATTGAGCAATTTAATCCCACTTTTATTCCATTCAATGTCGTGATATGTTTGTTGAGTGATTTCAGGTCCTAGAGGCAAGAATGGTTTGGTAGAAGTGAAAGAAAGCATGCAAAAAGGGAGAAAACATGAAGAAAACAAAGGAGAAAAGCATTTCAGAGTGTGCCCACGCACACCTTCTGTGCCCACGCACAAGGGTCAAAATCAGCACCTGTGCCTACACACAGGTTTGTGCCCATGCACAACTTCTGTGCGTACGCACAAGAGGAAAAATAGCATGTGTGCGTACGCACACACTTGTGCGTACGCACAGGTCCCTGTACGTGGATTCATTAATGAAACACGTGATCCGCGATTTTGTGGGCCTTTGGCCCATTTTTGGAAGGCTGAAGTTGAAGTGCTATATGAAAGGGAAATGAAGCCATATGAAGACATTAGGACTTAGACTTTATTTTTCACATTTTTCTTCATATAGTAGGAGTAGGAGTAGTGTAGATTAGGGAGAGCTCTCTTAGGGTTTTTAATTAGGGTTAATTGTAGTATTTTATAGAAGCTTTGATCTTTGATTTTGCTCATCTTTATTGTAAGTACTCAATTTTCTCTTTAATTACATTATCTTTATTTTCATTTCCTCTTTGGTTCAAGCACTTTGTTAATATTGTAATTTTGAGTTCTTGAAGTTTTGATTGATGAATTTAGTGTTTTATGCTTGCTTTATGTTTGTTTGGATGTTTATTGTTGATATGGTGCATAGTAGTTATAGCTTTCTATTTTCCTTTGCTATTTCTTATGATTTACTTTTATGCCCACAAGGTGTTTGTGAAAATGCCAATTGTGGATTTTGAGTAGATTCTCACACATTGACTTAGGATTTGAGTTCCTAGGATACTAGAGTCATAATGTCTGACATTTA
Organism: Arachis ipaensis; assembly: GCF_059453495.1. NCBI lineage: Eukaryota > Viridiplantae > Streptophyta > Magnoliopsida > Fabales > Fabaceae > Arachis > Arachis ipaensis. The sequence continues at coordinate 129,097,065 of NC_142444.1, forward strand.
GTGGTAATTCTTAGGTAGTTAGTTGACTCTTGTTTCCATTGACGTTAGCTTTTTATCAACTAGTTTGGTAAGTTAGCTAGGACTTATGGATTAAGGTGAATTATACTTGCTTGATTTACTGCTCGATGTTAGGGGTTAACTAAGCGAGATTGACTCATCATAGTTGCCATAGTTGTGGTGATGGCGATAATAGGATTCCTTGGATTATCATTCCTAAGTCAAGGCTCTTTTATGCATATATTAGCATTTTCACTAGTTTTGAGCTTACATTCCTTTTTGATTGCATTAATTTCAATTTTGATAATGTCTTAGTTCTTTTATTTCTTAGTTCCTTTAATCTTTAGTTCTTTGATTCAAACCCCTTTTTGCCTCCACAACCGAAAGCGTAACACCTTCAATTGCATCCTAGGGAGAACGACCCAAGATTGAAAGACTCTCGATTTATATGTTTTGAATTTGAAAATACTAAACATTGATTGAGAGGATTGTTTGTTGGTCTGGGCTATACTTGCAACAAACATATCTTATTTTGAGAAATTCTAGATCGACAAAAAATTCACTCATCAAGTTTTTGGCGCCGTTGCCGAGGATGCAATTGAGTGCTATATTTTGGTTGTTGTGAATATGTTGATAGTGTAAATAACTTACTTTTTGGTTATTTGGTTATTTTTGTCAATATTTAGGTTCTTGTTTTTTTTGTTTATTAATGTCTTTTGCTTTTATTTTCTACTTTTTTATGAGCTATCACCCTTGTTGCTTGGAGCTTGGTTGTGAGTATTTTGTAGGGTATGATGAATTTAAATTGGGATTGCTTCATGGAGTGGGAGAATCAATTTAGAGAGGAACCAATTGCATATGAGCAACATTCATGGCAAACACCTCCTCTATACTACAACGAGACAAATCCTCCCCTATGTGAATACCAAATCCAAAGATATGAAAGATACCCTGGTGTGCGAAATCGTGATCTTTACTTCCTTGGTAACGGCGCTAAAAACTTCATACACACGTTCATATTCTTAATTTTGTTTCACAACTTTGTACAACTAACCAGCAAGTGCACTAGGTCGTCCAAGTAATAAACCTTACGTGAGTAAGGGTCGATCCCACGGAGATTGTCGGCTTGAAGCAAGCTATGGTCACCTTGTAAATCTCAGTCAAGCGGATTCAACTGATTTTATGAATTGATAAGTAAAAGATAAATAAAATATAAAATAGGATAGTGGTACTTATGTAATTCATTGGTGAGAATTTCAGATAAGCGTATAGAGATGCTTTCGTTCCTCTGAACCTCTGCTTTCCGCTGTCTTCATCCAATCAATCCTACTCCTTTCCATGGCAAGCTTTGTGTAGGGCATCACCGTTGTCAATGGCTACTTTCCATCCTCTCTGTGAAAATGGTTCAATGCACTGTCACTGCATGGCTAATCATCTGGAGGTTCTCGATCATACTGGAATAGGATTCACCCTCCTTTTGCGTCTGTCACTACGCCCAGTACTCGCGAGTTTGAAGTTCGTCACAGCCATCCCTTCCCGGATCCTACTCAGAATACCACAGACAAGGTTTAGACTTTCCGGATCTCAGGAATGGCCATCCATGGGTTCTAACTTATACCACGAAGACACTAATAACTCGGACTCGGTCCCCTGTATTAGATATCCAAGAGATATCCATTCAATCTAAGGTAGAACGGAAGTGGTTGTCAGGCACGCGTTCATAAGTTGAGAATGATGATGACTGTCACGATCATCACATCCATCATATTGAAGTGCGAATGAATATCTTAGAAGCGGAATAAGTTGAATTGAATAGAAAAACAGTAGTACTTTGTATTAATTCGTGAGGAACAGCAGAGCTCCACACCTTAATCTATGGTGTGTAGAAACTCTACCATTTGAAAATATATAAGTGATGAGGTTCAGGCATGGCCGAATGGCCAGCCCTCGAACGTGATCTAAAGACGAAACTAAAGATGTAAATACAATAGTAAAAAGTCCTATTTATACTAAACTAGTTACTAGGGTTTACAGAAATAAGTAATTGATGTAGAAATCTACTTCCGGGGCCCACTCGGTGTGTGTTTACACGTGGAGAGGTCATTCTTGGAGTTGAACGCCAGTTTGTAACGTGTTTCTGGCATTGAACTCCACTTTGCAACTTGTTTCTGGCGCTGAACGCCAGACTGCAACATGGAACTGACGTTCAATGCCAGTTTGCGTCGTCTAAACTCAAGAAAAGTATAGACTATTATATATTTCTGGAAAGCCCTGGATGTCTACTTCCCAACGCAATTGGAAGCGCGCCATTTGAAGTTCTGTAGCTCCATAAAATCCACTTTGAGTGCAGGGAGGTCAGAATCCATCAGCATCTGCAGTCCTTCTTCAACCTCTGAATCTGATTTTTGCTCAGGTCCCTCAATTTCAGCCAGAAAATACCTGAAATCACAGAAAAACACAAAAACTCATAGTAAAGTCCAGAAATGTGAATTTTAATTAAAAACTAATAGAAATATAATAAAAACTAATTAAATCATACTAAAAACATACTAAAAACAATGCCAAAAAGCGTATAAATTATCCGCTCATCACAACACCAAACTTAAATTGTTGCTTGTCCCCAAGCAACTGAAAATCAAATAGGATAAAAAGAAGAGAATATACTATAAATTCCAAAATATCAATGAAACTTAGCTCCAATCAGATGAGCGGGACTTGTAGCTTTTTGCCTCTTGAATAGTTTTGGCATCTCGCTTTATCCATTGAAGTTCAGAATGATTGGCATCTATAGGAACTTAGAATTCAGATAGTATTATTGATTCTCCTAGTTCAGTATGTTGATTCTTGAATACAGCTACTTTATGAGTCTTGGCCGTGGCCCTAAGCACTTTGTTTTCCAGTATTACCACCAGATGCATAAATGCCACAGACACATAATTGGGTGAACCTTTTCAGATTGTGACTCAGCTTTGCTAAAGTCCCCAATTAGAGGTGTCCAGGGTTCTTAAGCACACTCTTCTTTTTCTTTGGACCTTGACTTTAACCGCTCAGTCTCAAGTTTTCACTTGACACCTTCATGCCACAAGCACATGGTTAGGGACAGCTTGGTTTAGCCGCTTAGGCCAGGATTTTATTCCTTTAGGCCCTCCTATCCACTGATGCTCAAAGCCTTGGATCCTTTTAATTACCCTTGCCTTTTGGTTTTAAGGGTTACTGGCTTTTTGCTCTTGCCTCTTGGTTTTAAGAGCTTTTGGCTTTTTCTGCTTGCTTTTTTTTTCTATTTTTTTCGTCATTTTTTTTCTTTTCTCTCTTTTTTTTTCTACAAGCTTTTGTATTCACTGCTTTTTCTTGCTTCAAGAATCATTTTTATGATTTTTTAAATTACCAAATAACATTTCTCCTGTTCATCATTCTTTCAAGAGCCAACATATTTAACATTCATAAACAACAACTTCAAAAGACATATGCACTATTCAAGCATACATTCAGAAAACAAAAAGTATTGCCACCACATCAAAATAATTAAACTAGTTTCAAGGATGAATTCGAAACCATGTACTTCTTGTTCTTTTGTAATTAAAACATTTTTCATTCAAGAGAGGTGATGGATTCATAGGGCATTCATAACTTTAAGGCATAGACACTTAAATACTAGTGATCATGAAGACAAAAACATAAACAAACATAAAGCATAAAAATTGAAAAACAGGAAAATAAATAAACAAGGAGATTAAGGAATGAGTCCACCTTAGTGAGGGTGGCGTCTTCCTCTTCTTGAAGAACCAATGGTGCTTTTGAGCTCCTCTATGTCTCTTCCTTGTCTTTCTTGCTCCTCCCTCATAGCTCTTTGATCTTCTCTAATTTCATGGAGGATGATGGAGTGCTCTTGGTGCTCCATCCTTAGTTGTCCCATGTTGGAATTTAATTCACCTAGGGAAGTGTTGATTTGTTCCCAATAATTCTGTGGAGGAAAGTGCATCCCCTGAGGCATCTCAGGGATTTCATGGTGAGGAATTTCCTCATGTCCATGATCTCTTGTTTGCTCCATCCTTTTTTTAGTGATGGGCTTATCCTTTTCAATGAGGATATCTCCCTCTATGTCAATTCCAGCTGAATTACAGAGGTGGCATATGAGATGAGGAACGGCTAACCTTGCCAAATTAGAGGACTTGTTAGCCATCTTGTAGAGTTCTTGAGGTATAATCTCATGAACTTCCACTTCCTCCCCAATCATGATGCTATGGATCATGATGGCCTGGTCTATAGTAACTTCAGACCGGTTGCTAGTAGGAATGATTGAGCGTTGAATGGACTCCAACCATCCTCTAGCCACTGGTTTGAGGTCAAGCCTTCTTAGTTGAACCGGCTTACCTTTTGAGTCAATTTTCTATTGAGCTCCTTCCACACATATGTCCATGAGGACTTGGTCCAACCTTTGGTCAAAGTTGACTCTTTTAGTATAGGGGCGTGCGTTCTCTTCCATCATTGGTAGTTTGAACGCCAACCTTACATTTTCTGGACTGAAATCTAAGTATTTTTCCCGAACCATGGTGAGCCAATGCTTTGGGTTCGGGTTCACACTTTGATCATGGTTTCTAGTGACCCATGCGTTTGCATAGAACTCTTGAACCATTAAGATCCTGACTTGTTGAATGGGGTTGGTGAGGACTTCCCAACCTCTTCTTTGGATTTCAAGTCGGATCTCCGGATACTCATTCTTTTTGAGTTTGAAAGGAACCTCGGGGATCACTTTCTTCTTGGCCATAACTTCATAGAAGTGGTCTTGATGGACCTTAGAGATGAATCTCTCCATCTCCCATGACTCAGAGGTGGAAGCAATTGCCTTCCCTTTCCTCTTTCTAGAGGTTTCTCTGGCCTTAGGTGCCATAAATGGTTATGGAAAAATAAAAAGCAATGCTTTTACCACACCAAACTTAAAATGGTTGCTCGTCCTCGAGCAAAAGAAAAGAGAAAGAAGTAGAAGAAGAAGAAAAATGGAGGAGATGGAGGGAGAAGGTGGATTCGGCCAAGGGGAAGAAGAGAGGGTTGTGTTGTGTGAAAATGAAGAAGGAATGAGGGGTTTATATAGGAGTGGGGAGGGGTTAGGGTTCGGCCATTTAGGGTTGGGTTTGGGAGGGAAATTATTTTGAATTTAAAGGTAGGTGGGGTTTTTGGGGAAGAGAGGATGGATGTGAGTGGTGAAGAGGTGATGGGAAAAAGTGATTGAGTTGATTGGTGAGGGGTATTTGGGAAGAGAGTTATGAAAAGGTGTGAAGAGGAGAGAAGAAGTAGGTGGGGATCCTGTGGGATCCATAGATCCTGAGGGAATCCTGTGGGGTCCACAGATCCAGTGGGGTTAAGAACTTTAATTATCCCTGCTCCAATTAGGCGTGTAAACGCCCTATATATGCAATCCTGGCATTTAACGCCAGATTGCAGCATGTTTCTGGCGTTAAATGCCACTTCCATGCTTGTTTTGGGCGTTCAGCGCCAGTATGCAGCATGTTTCTGGCATTGGGTTGCCTCCCAACAAGTGCTTCTTTAATGTCAATAGCTTGACAGTGGGCTCTCACTGAGCCACACAGGTGATTAGGTCAATTTTATAGATTCCCAACACCAAACTTAGAGTTTGGATGTGGGGATTCAACACCAAACTTAGAGTTTGGCTGAGGCCTCCCAACACCAAACTTAGAGTTTGAGTGTGGGGGCTTTGTTTGACTCTGTACTGAGAGAAGCTTTTCATGCTTCCTCTCCATGGTTACAAAAGGAGAACCTTGAGTTTTAAACACAAGGTAGTCCTCATTCAGTTGAAGGACCAACTCTCCTCTATCCACATCAATCACAGCTCTTGCTGTGGCTAGGAAGGGTCTTCCAAGGATGATGGATTCATCATCTTCCTTCCCAGTGTCTAGGATTATGAAATCAGCAGGGATGTAAAGGTCTTCAACCTTTACTAGTATATCCTCTACTTGTCCATAAGCCTATTTTCTTGAGTTGTCTGCCATCTCTAGTGAGATTCTGGCAGTTTGCACCTCAAAGATTTCCAATTTCTCCATTGCAGAGAGGGACATGAGGTTTATCCCTGACCCAAGGTCACATAGAGCCTTCTCAAAGGTCATGGTGCCTATGGAACAAGGTATTAAGAACTTTCCAGGATCTTGTTTCTTCTGAGGCAATCTCAGTTGATCTAGATCACTCAGTTCATTGGTGAGCAAGGGAGGTTCATCTTCCCAAGTCTCATTACCAAATAATTTGGCATTCAGCTTCATGATAGCACCAAGGTACTTGGCAACTTGCTCTTCAGTAACATCTTCATTCTCTTCAGAAGAAGAATACTCATCAGAGCTCATGAATGGCATAAGGAGGTTTAATGGAATCTCTATGGTCTCCAGATGAGCCTCAGAGTCCTTTGGTTCCTCAGAGGGAAACTCCTTATTGATCTCTGGACGTCCCAGAAGGTCTTCCTCACTGGGATTCACGTCCTCTTCCTCCCTTGTAGGTTCGGCCATGATTGTTATATCAATGGCCTTGCACTCTCTCTTTGGATTCTCTTCTGTATTGCTTGGGAGAGTACTAGGAGGGGTTTCAATGATCCTTTTACTTAGCTAGCCCACTTGTGCTTCCAAATTTCTAATGGAAGACCTTGTTTCATTCATGAAACTTAGAGTGGCCTTAGATAGATCAGAGACTATATTTGCCAAGCTAGATGGATTCTGCTCAGAACTCTCTGTCTTTTGCTGAGTGGATGATGGAAAAGGCTTGCTATTGCTAAACCTGTTTCTTCCACCATTATTAAAGCCTTGTTGAGGCTTTTGTTGATCCTTCCATGAGAGATTTGGGTGATTTCTCCATGAGGAATTATAGGTGTTTCCATAGGGTTCAACCATGTAATTCTCCTCTGCTATTGCAGGGTTCTCAGGATCATAAGCTTCTTCCTCAGAAGATACCTCTTGAGTACTGTTGGATGCAGCTTGCATTCCATTCAGACTCTGAGAAATCATATTGACTTGTTGAGTCAATATTTTGTTCTGAGCCAGTATGGCATTCAGAGTATCAATTTCAAGAACTCCCTTCTTCTGAGGCGTCCCATTACTCACAGGATTCCTCTCAGAAGTGTACATGAACTGGTTATTAGCAACCATGTCAATGAGTTCTTGAGCTTCTGTAGGCATTTTCTTTAGGTGAATGGATCCACCTGCAGAAGTATCCAACGACATCTTAGCTAATTCAGACAGACCATCATAGAATATATCCAGGATGGTCCATTCTGAAAGCATGTCAGAAGGACACTTTTTGGTCAGTTGCTTGTATCTCTCCCAAGCTTCATAGAGGGATTCACCTTCTTTCTGTCTGAAGGTTTGAACATCCACTCTAAGCTTACTAAGCTTTTGAGGAGGAAAGAACTTGGCTAAGAAAGCCGTGACCAGCTTATCCCAAGAGTTCAGGCTATCTTTAGGTTGAGAGTCCAACCATACTCTAGCTCTGTCTCTTACAGCAAACGGGAAAAGCATAAGCCTGTAGACCTCGGGGTCAACCCCATTGGTCTTAACAGTATCACAGATCTGCAAGAACTCAGTTAAGAACTGAAAAGGATCTTCAGATGAAAGTCCATGAAACTTGCAGTTCTGTTGCATCAGAGAAACTAATTGAGGTTTAAGCTCAAAATTGTTTGCTCCAATGGCAGGGATTGAGATGCTTCTTCCATGTAAATTGGAATTAGGTGCAGTGAAGTCACCAAGCATCCTCCTTGCATTGTTGTTGTTAGGTTCGGCTGCCATCTCCTTTTCTTGTTCGAAAATTTCAGTAAGGTTGTCTCTGGATTGTTGTATTTTAGCTTCTCTTAGTTTTCTCTTCAGAGTCCTTTCAGGTTCTGGATCAGCTTCAACAAGAATGCCCTTTTCCTTGTCCCTGCTCATATGAAAGAGAAGAGAACAAGAAAAGAAGAGGAATCCTCTATGTTACAGTAAAGAGGTTCCTTATTGTTAGTAGAATAAGAAAGGGAATAAGAGTGAAGAAGAATGGATAATCCAAACACAAGGGTGAGGATAGGAGCAGAGATATGAGATGAAGAGAAGTGTTAGTAAGTAATTAAATAAATAGAAGAAGATGAGAGAGAGAAATTTTCGAAAATAATTTTTGAAAAGGAGTTGATGATTTTCGAAAATTAAAGGGGAAATAAAATTAAAATTAAAATTTAAAACAATTAATTAATTAAAAAGAATTTTTGAAAAAGAGGGAGGTATTTTTGAAAATTAGAGAGGGAAGAGTAGTTAGGTGGTTTTGAAAAAGATAAGAAACAAACAAAAAGTCAATTAGTTAGTTGAAAAAGATTTGAAAATCAATTTTGAAAAGATAAGAAGATAAGAAGTTAGAAAAGATATTTTAAAATCAAATTTTTTTGAAAAAGACATGATTTAAAAAAATATGATAGAAAGATATGATTAAAATTAGTTTTGAAAAATATTTGAATTTTAAAATCAAAATTAATGACTTGACTCACAAGTAATCACAAGATATGATTCTAGAACTTAAAGTTTGAATCTTTCTTAACAAGAAAGTAACAAACTTGAAATTTTTGAATCAAAACATTAATTATTGATAATATTTTCGAAAATTATGAGGTAAAATTAAGAAAAAGATTTTTGAAAAATATTTTTAAAATTTTCGAAAATAAATAACAAAAATGAAAAAGATTTGATTTTTTGAAAAAGATTTTGAAAATATAAGATTTTTAAATTGAAAATTTGATTTGACTCATAAGAAACAATTAAATTTTAAAAAGTTATGAAAAAGTCAACTCAAATTTTTGAAAATTTATGAGTGAAAAAAAGGGAAAGATATTTTTTGATTTTTGAATTTTTAATGATGAAAGAGAAAAACATAAAAAAGACTCAATGCATGAAAATTTTGGATCAAAACATGTGATGCATGCAAGAACACTATGAATGTCAAGATGAACACCAAGAACACTTTGAATGTCAAGATGAATACCAAGAACTTATTTTTGAAAAATTTTCAAGAAAAGAAAACATGCAAGACACCAAACTTAAAAAATTTTTATTCTTTAGACATTAATAATTCAAGAATGCATATGAAAAACAAGAAAAGACACAAAACAAGAAAATATGAAGATCAAACAAGAAGACTGGCCAAGAACGACTTGAAGATCATGAAGAATGCAATGCATGAAATTTTCGAAAATAATTTTTAGAAAATTAAAAAGATGCAATTGACACCAAACTTAAAACTTGACTCTAGACTCAAACAAGAAACATAAAAAATATTTTTGATTTTATGATTTTGTAAAATTTTTTTTTGTATTTTTCGAAAATTAATTGGGAAAAGCGAAAAAGAAAATATTTTTTTATTTTTCGAAAATAGGAAATAAAAAGCTTAAAATTAAAATAAAATTACCTAATCTGAGCAACAAGATGAACCGTTAGTTGTCCAAACTCGAACAATCCCCGGCAACGGCGCCAAAAACTTGGTGTGCGAAATCGTGATCTTTACTTCCTTGGTAACGGCGCTAAAAACTTCATACACACGTTCATATTCTTAATTTTGTTTCACAACTTCGTACAACTAACCAGCAAGTGCACTGGGTCGTCCAAGTAATAAACCTTACGTGAGTAAGGGTCGATCCCACAGAGATTGTCGGCTTGAAGCAAGCTATGGTCACCTTGTAAATCTCAGTCAAGCGGATTCAACTGATTTTATGAATTGATAAGTAAAAGATAAATAAAATATAAAATAGGATAGTGGTACTTATGTAATTCATTGGTGAGAATTTCAGATAAGCGTATAGGGATGCTTTCGTTCCTCTGAACCTCTGCTTTCCTGCTGTCTTCATCCAATCAATCCTACTCCTTTCCATGGCAAGCTTTGTGTAGGGCATCACCGTTGTCAATGGCTACTTCCTATCCTCTCTGTGAAAATGGTCCAATGCGCTGTCACTGCATGGCTAATCATCTGGAGGTTCTCGATCATACTGGAATAGGATTCACCCTCCTTTTGTGTCTGTCACTACGCCCAGTTCTCGCGAGTTTGAAGTTCGTCACAGCCATCCCTTTCCGGATCCTACTCGGAATACCACAGACAAGGTTTAGACTTTCCGGATCTCAGGAATGGCCATCCATGGGTTCTAACTTATACCACGAAGACACTAATAACTCGGACTCGGTCCCCTGTATTAGATATCCAAGAGATATCCATTCAATCTAAGGTAGAACGGAAGTGGTTGTCAGGCACGCATTCATAAGTTGAGAATGATGATGACTGTCACGATCATCACATCCATCATATTGAAGTGCGAATGAATATCTTAGAAGCGGAATAAGTTGAATTGAATAGAAAAATAGTAGTACTTTGTATTAATTCGTGAGGAATAGCAGAGCTCCACACCTTAATCTATGGTGTGTAGAAACTCTACTGTTTGAAAATACATAAGTGATGAGGTTCAGGCATGGCCGAATGGCCAGCCCCCGAACGTGATCTAAAGATGAAACTAAAGATGTAAATACCAATGTTCTGAAAACCGGACTGGACTGGCCGGTTCAACCGGATTAACCGAAAACCAGTCATCTGGCCGGTCCGGTTGACTCCTAAAATCATTATGCAAAAAACCGGTAAAAAACCGATCAAACCGGTGGTTAACCGGTGAACCGGACGGTTTTTCAGAAGTCCGGTTTTACCACCCTTATGGAAAACGACGTCGTTTTTTGACGCTTAAAAAAAAAAAAGAACTTTCAATAACCCACACCCACCCAATCCTTCGAGCCTAACGCCTCTTTCTCCCCTTCCAACCCTAATTTCCTCAATGAGCTGAAGGTTGAAGCCAGCAGGAACGCCTCCACTCCAGCGTCCTTACCACTTTGGCACCGGCAGCGGCCACCAGTCGTTGCCACCATCACCACTCGAAGCTTCTGTCGCCATCGTCGTCGTCGGGTGGTCCGTTTAAAGCTTCTGTCGCCCTCGTCGTCGGAAGGTCGGGGCATAGCTTCTGTCGTCATCTGCCTCTGTCCTGCCGAGCATCTCTATGCCACTTTAGGCTGTCTGCTTTCTCTGCCTCAGTGAGTTTCTTGGTGTTTTAATTTTATTTTTTTGATAAACCCATAATGATATGAATTGCTGGCTTGCTGGAGCTGCCAGTTTTTCAATTAATATTTTTTATTCTATTAATTATATGAATCACTGGCTTGTTGGAGTTGTTGCAGAGTTCTTTAGTTTTTCAATTAATTTTTTTATTCTGTTAATTCTGCTACAGAGTTGCTGTAATACTGAATACTGAATAGAATTTCAAAACCGTTTTTTCAGAACATTACTTCTGCTCCATGATGTGCCGAATATTTGGTACATACCCTTCTATTGAAAGTAATTCTAACATTATTTTCTGTTTCGTTCTTTGGTTTTTGAAGGAACATGAATTTTTCTTTTGAATTTATTTTCTGTTAATGGCTGAAAACTAGTGATCACATTATGGAATTCTATATTCTGTAATGTATTCTTCTAATAATCCTCCTAATTTTGATATAATTTCAGATCCTGAATTTTGAATGCTGAATTGAATTTTGGTATAATTTTATAACGCTTGCTGTAATTGCTGTAATGACTGAGGTTTTATTTTACTGTGATTGCTATAATGGCTGAAACATGAAGTTTAGTTTTAAGGGGGCAGGGGATAGTTTGTTTTGCACATCTTGAAAAAATGTTGCTGCTGAGATTGGTTCATAACTATTTCTAATTAGTAATTTGACATTAACTGAGTGAGTTTTGTCTAATTAAGTAATTATTGATATTATTATTGATTGTTGGTGATTGTTGATTGAATATGGATATAGTATTTATGCCATAATTTCTTTTAGTTATAAATTATGATTTTTGAATGTAGAATTTTAATGATGATATGAGATATAGTTTAGTTAGTGGGGAGGTTATGAAATTTTAGATTTTATTATCATATGAATGATTGAATTTAAATTTTAAAAGATTTATATTATACTTTTAATAATTTTATTTTATATATAATGAAACCGGTTCGACCATGGTTCAACTACGGTTGGACTATTGAACCATTAAATCAATAACTTGACCGGTTCAATGACCGGTTCGATTCTCGCAACCTTGGTAAATACAATAGTAAAAAGTCCTATTTATACTAAACTAGTTACTAGGGTTTACAGAACTAAGTAATTGATGTAGAAATCCACTTCTGGGGCCCACTCGGTGTGTGCTTGAGCTGAGCTTGAAGTTTACACGTGGAGAGGTCATTCTTGGAGTTGAACGCCAGTTTGTAACGTGTTTCTGGCGTTGAACTCCACTTTGCAACTTGTTTCTAGCGCTGAACGCCAGACTGCAACATGGAACTGGCGTTCAACGCCAGTTTGCGTCGTCTAAACTCGGGCAAAGTATGGACTATTATATATTTCTGGAAATCCCTGGATGTCTACTTCCCAATGCAATAGGAAGCGTGCCATTTGGAGTTCTATAGCTCCAGAAAATCCACTTTGAGTGTAGGAAGGTTAGAATCCATCAGCATCTGCAGTCCTTCTTCAACCTCTGAATCTGATTTTTGCTCAGGTCCCTCAATTTCAGCCAGAAAATACCTGAAATCACAGAAAAACACACAAACTCATAGTAAAGTCCAGAAATGTGAATTTTAATTAAAAACTAATAGAAATATAATAAAAACTAATTAAATCATACTAAAAACATACTAAAAACAATGCCAAAAAGCGTATAAATTATCTGCTCATCATACCCCCTACATGACCCCCAACCACAAAACCTTCAAGTACCACACCCACCACCTCCATGGAGTCAAAATACTTATACACCTTACCACCAACCATATGAACCACCACACCCTTATACACCACCTCAATACCCTCACCCACATAACACGACTCCCAACTATACAACCTTTCTCCCAACCATTGAACCTTCTTTCCCATCCAAAGATGAAGTTCTTCAACCCTTGTTTTAAGAACAATAAGACCTTCAATAATTCTTTCCAGAGCAAGAAGGGTTCTGAAAGAAGCAAGGGGAGTTCATGGCTACCATAGCCGAAGCGGTGAACCGCTTGACCTTACTACGCTCAACCACTCAAGACATTCCTCTTGAAGAAGGTGGAGGATCAAGTAAGGAGTATAGAGAGGAGGAGAACATGGAGCCTCAAGGAAAGGAAGAGGAGCTAAGGCTTGAGGAGGACGGTAGAACTAGTGAGCCGGAAGAGGTGAGTAGAGACTTGAGGGAGTTTGATCAAGAAGTGGATTCCATCATCAACGATTTTTTGTCCACCTTGGTCAACCCCCTCATTGATCTTGAGGAGCCTCCCACTTTTGAGTTTGAGAGAGAAAGGGGAGAGCTAGAAAAGAATGGTGAGAAAGAGGTGATCATCCAAGAAGTGGAGGCATACATGCAAGAGTTTACAAGAGTGACTCCAATCTAAGGGCAAATTGAATGGGTAATAATTTCCTCCATAAGCTTCATAGGCCCATGCCAATATGCTCTCTTGGAGACGGATCATCAACTTAAGATCCTTCTTAGGATGTTGAATATTGAAGGAATTGGTGTTGGTTGTCAAAGGAATTCAAGGCATAAATGGTGCAAGGTTCAATTTGGAGGAGTCCAACATTCAAGTGGGTACTTCAAAGGTGCTTGGGAAGGTTGTTCATCCAAGGGTACAAGTGAAAGTCAACATGAGGATGGTAGAGAAACCAAAGTGTGGGATCCGGGCATACAACTCTACAATAATCAATTTTGGATCCCAATCGTTTTTTTGAGGTTGCTTGAGAGCTTGATGTACTTTGTGTGGGATCCCGGAGGATTTTTGAAGAGCAAGCATGGTTGGAAACTCAAGGATGGATGGAAGCACAAGCTACCTTGATGTGAGCTCCAATCAAATGTCCAACTTGAGGACTTTAAACCAAAGTCCTAGGTGGGAGACACCCCACCATGGTAACATCCTTCTATCTTTCTCTCTTTTAGTTTTTATCCATTGAATAATTGGTTATTTTGCTTGCTTGGTTAGTTTCATTTTGATGTTTGCTAGGTAATTTTAGTGGAATAATATGTTTTTGGGGTTTTAAAATGATTTGGGGCTTGAAAAAATTGTTTTGGAAGTCATTTTGGTGCCTTAGAGGCATTAAAATTTTTTCCAGAAATAGGGATGTGTGCCCACGCACAGAATTGTGCCCATGCACACTTTCCCCAGATTTTGACATCTGTGCCCACGCATAGACCTGTGCATCTGAAAACCCTTTCTGTTGGGAGCATTTGCACACGCTGTGTGCGTGGACCCCCAAATTTTTTGCCCCTGTGCGTACGCAAACATGTCCTTTTACCCTGTTCTTAAAAAAAACTCTCCTGTGCGTGCACACAGCACTGTGCGCACGCACACTTCTTAACACCCTCTCTGCTAGCAGTGCATGCACATCTTGTGTATATGAACGCCCCCAATTTTTGTTAGTGTGCGTACGCACACTCCCTTGTGCGTACGCACAGGTCGCATTCTGGGCGTTAATGAGAAAGGGTACCCTGTTGCACCAGCCCCACCCCCTTTCTTCTTTCCTTCTTCTTTGTCACTGCAGCTCAGCCCCACCCACCCCCTTCCTCCAGCGACTACCACCGTCGCCGGTGTCGTTGTGCCACCACCCTCTCTCTCCCTATTTCTTCTCTTTTCTTCTTCTTCTTCTTCTTCTTTCTCTTATTTCTTCTTCCTTTTTCTTTCTTTATTTTTTCTTCTTTCTTTTTCTTCTCTCTTTCTTCTCTTTTCCGGCGAAACTCTGCCGCCGTGAGCCTCGCGGTGGCTAACACAAGTGCCACTGTTACCTATCTTTTTCTTTTCCATCCTTCAACTTTGCAATTTTCTTGCTTTAATCTTCTTTGTTTTGTTTATTTGTTGTTTAATTTTTTTCTTTATTTAACTTTGATTATTTAATTTAAGTTTGCTTAATTGTTTGTTTGTTTGTTATATTGCATGTGTTCAATTTTTCATTTATGGATTGTTGATGTTTGAGTTTTTGCTTGACTTTGATGCATATGTGCACCGCATCCCATGTGTTTGATATAATGCATGAATGAACTTTTTGTTTAATGCATGTGTCGTCGTGACCATATGTGTTAGACTATATCCTTGTTTGGCATTCTAATCAAGAATTATACACTTTTGAATGATTATAATGTTGTTTTGGATTGGAATTTCAATCATGTACTTGATCATTGTCTTGAGTTACTAGCACCAAATTGATTTAGAAATTAACTTTTTGTCTCTTATTTGGTGCAATTTTTAACAAGTACATATTGAATTTAGTGAATTGAATGGAATTACTTGTTCATCATAGTTTTTAAGTCAATATAATCACATCACAAGGTATTTGCTCCTTGTTAATGCTTTGCATTTGTTTGAGTTGACTTGACTTGATTCTTATCAAGACTTGTTACTTTTTGTAACAAACACCTTAACCATGTGATTATTTGATTATTCCTAAGGATGAATAGGTAGTTTCTCTTCATCATTGCATTGGTTATTGTTTATGCTATTTTATATCAATTTTGTCCTTTTACTTGCACAACTTCAATATCTAATAATTCCTACATTCAATTCACTCTTGTTGTAGTTGCCTAAGTTTGCTTGTATTTAATTGATGCTCATTCATTGCTTGCATCTTAGGCCATTTAGTTGAGGAACTCATGCTTACTTTTTGATTATGTGGATGCCTTTCTAACCAGCCGTTGGGTGTGTTCCAACCGCGCGCATAATTATTGGAATACACACATGGCTAATTTTTATCATGCCACACCACTATACAAACTTCCTCAATTAAATGCTTGTTTGTTTTCTTTTTGCTCCAAGCATACAATGTATTTGCTCCCTCCTTTACTTTTTTGTGCTACTTGCCGGATGATTCTTAATTATACTTTACTCATTCTTTTTGAGGATGAGCTGTGAAGGCAAGGAGCCGGGAGAGGAGGAGGACACTGAGAATGGAGATTCCGAGAATGCTTTGGACTTGGCAATTCCACACAACCCAAGCTCCCACATCCGCCAAATGAAGGTGGAGTTCTTAAGAGACATTCTCCCTGGATCATGTTCATGCACGGAGGACCGTGCAACGCTTAAGTGTGGGGGAGGATTCGTCATTTTGGGGCGTAAACTTTCTTTTCCGAACACTTTGCACCTTATTTTTGTTTCTTTTTATTATGTCTCTTGTAGATATTTAGAGTGCTTTTGATTGTTGCATTGCATCTTTCTTTTGGTATATATATATATATATATATATATATATTAGTTCATCCATAGTTATCGCATGTTGCATTTTTGCATCTTTTTCTTAGTATATATTCTATAGATAGAAGTTGTGATTGGATAATATGAATAGTAACACCTAGTTCAATTTTGTCCTAATTCTTCATGTTAACTTTTTGCAATGTTGAAAATTAGGAATAGAACTAGGAAAATTTTTGAAAATTGCATCCATCACAACATACATACATATAGGAAATAATTTTGGTGAAAAACAACAAAAATTTTCAAGAATTTTGTTATAGGGCATTCTATTGAATTGATTTGAAAATTTATTTTTTAAACTTGGTTGAATGATTTTTATGAAACATAGAAGAGAGATAGAACAAAATACCTTGTGAGTTTTCGAGCTTTAATGAGTGGTTACACATTCTAACCACAATTTTTATTCAAAGTGTGATTTTCTCCTTCTATGATTGTGATATTGGTTTTGCTTGATTCTTTATTTCCGATGTTTGATGTCTTGAATGCATTTAGCATGATAGAGGCCATTTTTGAATTAAGCTTACTCACCCATATAGCCTTACCCTTGCATCTACCTTTGTTAACCCCTTTTGAGCTTTTTAATTCCCTTTGTTCTAATTTTTAGCACATCACAACCCTAAGCGAAAAACCATGAATAACCTTGAATTGCATTCTTGATTTGCTTAGGTTAAGGTGTGTGTTTCATTTAAGTGTGGGAAAATTTTGGGAAGCATTGGTAGAGAAAAATTTTATTTTGGGTACTTATTGAAAATTTGGAAAAATGGGTGCACATTCATGTGTCAATTTGCTTTGACCATATGTATTTGTCATAGAAAAAAAATGAAATGAAAAAAAATAATAAGATAGGACAAAAGTTTTTCCAAAAAAGAAAAGAAAGAAAAGAAAAAAAAATGAATAAGGAATGAATATGTGTTTTGAATAGAAACTAAGGCATGAATGTGTGTGAAAAGAAGTAATAGGTGGTTAGAATGTATTTTTGTGATTTAATTGATAAAAGTTGAGTTGGATACTTAAACTAATCAAGGATTCAATTGAATTAGTCCACTTAGCCATATTTATCCTACCTTACCCTAACTCCATTACAACCCTATGAAGTTCTCATGATAATTGCATTCATGCATCCATAGTTGTTGATTGTTAGAAGAAAAGCGATTCTTTGAATGCATGATTAGAGGAGATTTGAGTGATTTGACCCTGGACACCGAGTGATCAGAGTGTATACACACCTAGTGAGGGTTCAATTACTCAATTCTATGTCTCCACCTTTCTTATCATGCATTCTTGTAAGTTGCTTCACTTTGATGAGTTAAATAAATTCTTTAGATTTTGATTGCATGGAATTAATTCTTTACTTGGCCCTTTATGTTTATACTCTTTCTTAGAATTTGATTGTTTGTATTCACCAACTCAATAGGAACTATATATAGATAGATATATATAGATAGTATATAGTATACCTTGCATGCATATAGATAGTTGCATTCAATAAGTTGGTGACCCCTTTGATTATTCTCCTTGTTTGGTTTAGCATGAGGACATGCTATTGTTTAAGTGTGGGAGAATTGATGAGTCCATATTTGACGATATATTTTGTCTTGATTTGAGTAGATTTCGTCACATAAACTCACACTTATTCACTTAAATAGCATACTTTTGTGTTTGATCCCTAAATTGAACCTAAATGTGAAAACATGCATTTTTGTGCTTAAATTGAGCAATTTAATCTCACTTTTATTCCATTCGATGTCATGATATATTTGTTGAGTGATTTCAGGTCCTAGAGGTAAGAATGGTTTGGTAGAAGTGAAAGAAAGCATGCAAAAAGGGAGAAAACATGAAGAAAACAAAGGAGAAAAGCATTTCAGAGTGTGCCCACGCACACCTTCTGTGTCCATGCACAAGGGTAAATCAGCACCTGTGCCCATGCACAGAATGAAAATCAGCAAGTGTGCCCATGCAAACTTCTGTGCGTATGCACAAGAGGAAAAATAGCATGTGTGCGTACGCACAAGTCCCTGCACGTGGATTCATTAATGAAACACGTGATCCGTGATTTTGGGGGCCTTTGGCCTAGTTTTGGAAGGCTGAAGCTGGTTTTTGAAGTGCTATATGAAGGGGAAATGAAGCCATATGAAGGCATTAGGACTTAGACTTTATTTTTCACATTTTTCTTCATATAGTAGGAGTAGGAGTAGTGTATATTAGGAAGATCTCTCTTAGGGCTTTTAATTAGGGTTAATTGTAGCATTTTATAGAAGTTTTGATCTTTGATTTTGCTCATCTTTATTGTAAGTACTCTCAATTTTCTCTTTAATTACATTATCTTTATTTTCATTTCCTCTTTGGTTCAAGCACTTTGTTAATATTGCAATTTTGAGTTCTTGAAGTTTTGATTGATGAATTTAATGTTTTATGCTTGCTTTATGTTTGTTTGGATGTTTATTGTTGATATGGTGCATAGTGGTTATAGCTTTCCATTTTTCTTTGCAATTTCTTATGATTTACTTTTATGCTCACAAGGTGTTTGTGAAAATGCCAATTATGGATTTTGAGTAGATTCTCACACCTTGGCTTGGGATTTGAGTTCATAGGATACTAGAGTCATAATGTCCGATATTTAGTGGTAATTCTTGGGTAGTTAGTTGACTCTTGTTTCTATTGACGCTAGCTTTTTATCAACTAGTTTGGTAAGTTAGCTAGGACTTATGGATTAAGGTCAATTATGCTTGCTTGACTTATTGCTCGATGTTAGAGGTTAACTAGGTGAGATTGACTCATCATAGTTACCATAGTTGTGGTGACGGCAATGATAGGATTCCTTGGATCATCATTCCCAAGTCAAGACTCTTTTATGCATATATTAGCATTTTCACTATTTTTGAGCTTACATTCCTTTTTGATTGCATTAATTTCAATTTTGATCATGTCTTAGTTCTTTTATTTCTTAGTTCCTTTAATCTTTAGTTCTTTGATTCAAACCCCTTTTTGCCTCCACAACCGAAAGCGTAACACCTTCAATTGCATCCTAGGGAGAACGACCCGAGGTTGAAAGACTCTCGGTTTATATGTTTTGAATTTGAAAATACTAAACATTGATTGAGAGGATTGTTTGTTGGTCTGGGCTATACTTGCAACGAACATATCTTATTTTGAGAAATTATAGATCGACAACAAATTCACTCATCATGTATCCCAGGGGAGGAAGGAAGTCCCCTATTTATAGTAAAAACCTCTAAGACTAAACCTAGAATTCAAAATCAAAACAAAATCAAATCTAGATCAAATCAAATCTTTTAATTTGAAACTAAAATAAAATATTGAATTCTAAACCTAAAAAATATTGTTTGTAAATAAAAATTACAAAAATAAAAGATAAGATAACAATTATGAGCTAAATCCAACTAAAGATGCACCTTGAGTGAGGTTGGACCCGTACTACTAGCGTTTAATGCCAAAATGGGCGTTCAGCGCCGAGAGTGGGCAGTTCTGGCATTTGGGTGGGCGTTCAGCGTTGGGAGGGGGAAGTTCTGGCGCTAGTTCCGTTCCTCCTGGGCGCTAAACACCAGGCTCGGTGTTTAGTGCCATATTTGGAAGTGATTCCAAAAACAAATGTAGACTATTATATATCGTTGGAAAGGTCTGGAAGTTGGCTTTTCAACACCATTGAAACCGCATCAATTGGATCTCTTTAGCTCAAGCTGTACTCATTGGTATGCAAGGAGGTCAGAGTTGACAGCATCTACTATCCTTTCTTTGCCTTTGCATAAAACTCTGCCAAATTCGCCCGAATTTCACCTAAAATCATAAAAACACCACAAAAACTCAAAGTAGCATCCAAAGAAGATTTTTTTCCACTAAAATATAATAAAACTTAATAAAATCTAACTAAAAACAACTAGAAAATGAAGGAAAAAGGGTATAAGAGGATCACGCATCAGACAACTTTACCCTATCTCTTACCCAGGTGGTGTTACAGTTCTCAACCCAGAGCAAACGGCGATAAGATTCCACCTTTGCATCTTACTTGGATCTTCAAACTCTTAACCAGAGCAAGTGGATAACACCACTGCATCTTACCCGGCAATCTTGCCTCTTACTCGAAGCAAGTGGATCACACCACTGCATCTTACCCGGAGGCATATCACAATTAAATTCAAGTTCATTTACATTATTATTCCAATTCATTCAAATTCAATCACCATCATACCTTAATGTCCTTATCCTCATCAACCTATTTCTATCTTAATTGAAATTCATTATTATCATCATCATAGTTACATTAGTTCAATCAATGCTTCGCAAGCTCGAAATCACCACCACACAATCATAATTCATTACTCTACAAATTTCTTCACTCTCAAGTTACTATCCCTTCCTAGCTTCACCTCATCACTAAGTATTCAACTAAGGTTTAGGGGCTAAAAGAGTAAAAATAGAGGTCTAGATGTTCGAAGTTAGGTTTTAAAATATAAAATCCACTTTGCTGAAAACTGGGGTCACGTGTACGCGTGGGCCACATGTACACATGGGCATGATTTTCCTGCTCACGTAAGCAAGATCTGCAGATTGGCAAAAGTGTTGAATGCTGCAGAATTTTCAGTTTTGCACTCCAAACTTCTGACGCGCATAACTTTCTCGTTTTAAAATGTTTTTCATTCATTCTCGAACGGCATAAGCTTCACGGACCCAATTTTCATATGAAAT
The DNA here is from genome assembly GCF_059453495.1 of Arachis ipaensis. Classification (NCBI taxonomy): domain Eukaryota; kingdom Viridiplantae; phylum Streptophyta; class Magnoliopsida; order Fabales; family Fabaceae; genus Arachis; species Arachis ipaensis. The sequence goes on from NC_142444.1 coordinate 129,118,054, forward strand.
AAGTTTGAAATAATTTGGGGGTCTAGAAGCCATGTTATGGCTTACCAAAGTTCAGTCAAAAACTAAGTTTTCACCAAAGATTTCTAAACCTCTGTTTCACCAATTTCTTTTATCAAAACCAAAGTTCTACATTTAAAAATGACTCCAAATACATCCAACACAACTCCATATTCAATCACAACCAACCATACCTCAATTTGAACCACTTCATTCCATGAATTTTCAAATATACAAACACAATTATCAATTTATTAACATTCATATATTCACATTCAAAATCCTCATCCATTAGCATCAAAATCATCATTCATCAGTCCATTTTACCAACACCAACTACATTCACATCAATGAATCATTAATCTAACCATACCTCATCATTTTAACATACATTGACAACTAAAATCATTAAACATGCTCCAAACACATATTCAACTTATCCTATAGCCATCTAGCCTAGGTTTTCACGATACCGTATATATTATATACGAGAAACCATAATCATACCTGGGTTGATTCCTCGTTAAAACCAAAACACCTCAACCATTCCCGCACCACAAGTTTCCAAGATTCTAAAGCCTCATCAACGAAACCCGGCCTCCGAAACTTGACCTCAAGCTTCTAAATCCTCAAATTGGCTCCATCCAACACTCAATTTAAATCTATTATCATAATTACCACTATAATCAAAATAGAGCTCATTAATTTAACATATATACCAAAGGTTTGAGGGCGCTTATGAAGGTTGTAGAAGGTTTAGAGAAGGGGAGCTGAATCTATGACCTTCTTTTACTTTAATGAAATAATCCTTTTAAAAAAAATTTTTAGTCTGAATCTGTTTGAACTCAGTAGCAGAAAATTTATGAGACAATTTTATTTTGTCTCATGAATATAAAAAAACATAACAGAGAAGGGAAGAGAGAAGCTGATACCATCATGTATGCTGGTTCAGTTGTCTTGTGCAATGCAACCTACATCTAGTCTCCACCACAACAGTGGTGAAATTTTCTCTATAGTTAAAGTATTACATACACCAATTCCACAGGATTGACACAATTCTTTCACTCTCAAGTTCTAACCTAACTTGACTTGGTTATGCTAATACCTAACTTTTCACTCTTAGTGCTCACCTAACCAAGAAAGGGGTACCTCACTGGTACAAGATACAAGACAAAATACCAACCTAAAGAAATCTGAAATCACTCTAGACTTTTCACTCAAGTGTATCACTCAGCCTTTTTATCACTCTTTGGCTTTTACTTGATCTCTCTCTTTATGCCTTTTCACACTCAAGAAATTATAGAAAGATATACATTAAAAATAAATTACAATCTGTAAAACATGAAGGAGATTAATGCTTCAACAGCCTCTTAGCTATGTGATGAACCAGATTTGCTTGCCTCTGATTTAGTTCCTCATTCTGGCGGAATGCTCCTTTGATTAGGAAACACTGTCCAAGTTGATGAACTTCTTCAAAAAACTCTTCTCAGAACATGAACCTCAAACGCTGGTTCTCTCTCCTTACCTCAGAAAATTGAAAATCTTTCTTTTTGTATCTTCTTGCATGTTGCTGAGTTGCTCTCTTCCAAGTCAACTCCTCGAGCTGTGTGCTACCAGCTTAGCCGTTCACTTTCTTCTATTAATCCTCAAATTAGAAAATTTGGTTCTGACCCTCTTTCTTGACCGAAAGCCTCAGGATAGCGAAGAAAAATATTTTCAATTGTAAACCAAGATCTGAACCCTTGAGTTACAACTTTATCCCCAAGAAACAAATTTGGCCATTGATTTACAGCAGTGATTATCATAAATCACTTTTTCCATGTATCCCAAATTGGATTGACAAAGAGTTGGAGAATAAGAGAGGAAAGTAAAATGCATGCAAGAGGAAACAAATCACCTTTAACTTCTGACTTAGCCTAAGATGGTTAGATTTGGGTGATTCGACTTTTGCCTTTCTAACTAAGCTTTCTCTTTCTTTCTTCTTTGATGAAATGAGCAAGAGGAATGAATTTCTCTCTCTTTTCTCTGTGTCTGACCGAAAGAAAAAGGTGAACGTTGCTTTGGTGGAAGCACTTTGGAGGGATTAGCTTGAGAGATCAATTTGGGCTTGGGTTGGCTATGTCCACTTGGCCCATCTGATTTCTTTGCTTTGTTTTCTTTGGGTTTACTTTGTTTAAATAGTCCACTTGCTGTTTCAGTTTATTCCAAACTAGGCTTCTGCTATATTTGATAAATGTGGCCTACATCACTTAATAAAAAATAATCAATACTAATTGGGTAGTTAACCCAATAAAAATAATATTTATCATCATCAATTATGTTAGTTAATTTCTTAACTCAATAGTTTACCTGACCCACAGCTCAAACGAGCTAAACCCGACAATACCCGCAAGTTAACTCGAACCTAAACACCAAAATTATGCAAAATTCAACATAATTTCACTTTGAGTTTTGAAATTTGGGAAGAGAAAATTGAAAATAAAAACGTGACTTCCTTACTAATTAAGTTCAGGGCTTTGTAGATGTTGACGCTATGGTCACGTGACCGCAAACGGTGCGGCAATCAGAGCTCCGGATTGAAAGATATATGGATTTGAAGTTTGAGTGAAAGTTTGAGTTAGGGTTCCATGGACTCCTTTCTCTCTTCAGAGTACTTGCTGAATGATTGAGGAAGAAGGAGTTTCCATTTAATATATTGGGCTGAGTGGGTTGGGCCAAGGGTCCAATACAGGCCCGGTTTGCTTAGTTCGAACCGTTTGGCCCAATCTTGGGTCAATTTCTTTAAAATTAGTGTCAAAATTCTTGTTTTAACTAGCTCTACCTCATTAAACTATAATTTTTCTAATTTCTTATATTAATATTTAATTATTGGCTAATCATCTACTAATTTCTCGGGTTTTACAGCGGTGACCATGGAGGCTTTAGCGATGGTGACTAGCTTTGATGGAGCTTCCCTGTTGCATTCTTTCTGCTCTGCGAACTCTTGTCTCTCTCTCTTCGCGCTCGCCGGCAGTGGCAGAAGTGGCGGAGACAAATCCTAGCAGTGGCAGCGGCAGATCGGTCGCGGTGGAGGCATAGTGACGTCCCCTTCCTCTCGGCCTTAGCTCGTGTCACATCGTCCTCTTCTTCTTTTCTCTGTGGCATCATTGACGGTGGCGGAACGGGCTTGGCGTGCACAACGCGACGACGAGCTGGACAGCGGTAGCATCAGGATACGGTAGCGAACTGGGCGCGACGAGGTGTGGTGGCGGCGTGGCTCCCCCCTTATTCTCCATTCTGGTTAGCAGCTCTTCTCTACTGCTATGTCACGTTTGAGAGGGTAAAAGGGAGAGGGGGTGGGGGGTACATGTCATGGTTTGGAGCTGCTGAGTCAGCGATTCAAGTTATAAATATCTTAAACGGATAATTATGAATGCTAAATATTTTAAAACACAAGTAATAATATATATGAGTTACTAATATAAATGACATCAGTAACATAATGGTAAAAGATATACGATGAAATATTAGCAAAACTAAGTTCATCGAAGAGTACCGATATTTACTCATATCGGCAGATATCGACCTCGATAATAATATCATTAACTAAATTATATTTTTATATTAAAAATGTCATTTACTCAAATTAATATAAAATATTTCATTACTTATAAATTACTAAAATTATAGTTTCAATTATGTAAAATATTTTATCATAACAAAAATATATATAAGAATCTGAATTTAATTGAACTCAAATAGTTATAAAATTAATTTAATTATTTTAATAAAGTAATATTTAAAAATAATGAGTTCAATTTAATAAATAAATCATAACTTAAAATAAATTGATAATAATTAAAGTTTAAAAAATATGGGGTGTTATAATATGCTTGAAACAACTTAAAACATGGATAATAAAAAACTTAAAATCAAATCAGGAATAAAAAATAGATAATAAAAAAATTAAAATCAAATTAGGAATAAAAAATTAACATACGAAGTAAATAAATCACAAACCTCATCATTCGAACTTGTGGATTCCATTGATCAATAAGCAACAATTTTTCTTAAAATATAATCAAAACCCTAAGATAACAAGAATCATAAGTAAACGACGCTAAGAAGAGTTTTTGTGAAGTGCGCAATCGAAGCAGAGGAAAGGGAAGCACGGAGAAGAGAAGAAAGCGAGGAGTGAGGTGCACCGTGCATGCAGTGGCGCGATCAAAGTGAAGAGAAGTGAGGTGCATGCAGTGAAAGTCCTCTGCTGAAAAGAGAAAAGACCGCGATCGAAGGAGGGAGCAGTGGCGCAATGAAAAAACTCTTAGAGTGGCTGAAATCGCGATCAAAGAAGAGATCCCCTATTTATTATCTCTTTATCCGTATACATTTATTTTCGTTTGATTGTTATATACGTGTCTATTGGTGGTGGAATAATATGAGAGAAGAGAAAGTACTATTTTAATTCTTAATATTTGGTTTAAATTTTAATTTCATTTTTAAGTTTAAAATGCTTTATTTTTATTTTAAATATTTTATTTTGTTCTATTTTATTTTTTTAATCAAAATTTAAAAATTCTACTAAAATATCTTTTTTTTTATTATAACATTTTTTAAGTTTCAACAAAAATTATAAATGTAATAGTCAAAGTAATTGTTGTAGCGATTTAAAAGCGAAAGTGATGAGAGAATAATTAGAGGAAAAAAAAGAAGATATATAACAATAGGAAAAAAAATATTTTTGGAAGAAAAAATTTTAATTTTAATCAGTAGACTAAAATAAGACGAAATAAAATATTTAAAATAAAAATATGATGTTTTTCAAATGTTAGAGTCAAATTTGAAACTTACTCAATACGAGGGGCTAAAATGAAATTTAACCTTATGAAAAATTAAGACCATTTATCACAGTCCTTTTCTATACTTTTATCCTGCACGAATATTAATTATACTAGGTTAGATTTAATTTAATTTGCTTTAATCTCTATTTAATAAATAGGGTTAAGTTCTTTTTTCGTCTCTAATATCTTGGGTCAAAATGAAAATTGTCCACAACTTTTTTTTCTTATTAATATCATCCTTAATGTTAGAAATTGTTTTAAAATATCCTTTTCACATGAAATATTATTTCATAACGATTTTTCTCCTAATAAAATATCCTATTCCACCCGCTAACCACCCCATCATCACCATCTGCTCGTCACTATCACCATTACCACCTCTCTCTCTCTCTCTCTCTTTCTCTCTCTCTCTCTCTCTCATCACAATGCAATTCAACCCTAGCTTGTGTAGGTGTTGGATCCAAGTTTTGGCTTTCTTCAAGACGGTGTTATTGAAACCACCACAAAGATCGCGGTCTCCGGTGACGACAACGAGGGCAATGGAGTTGATGGGATTGTAGTTCATAAGGGGGACGACGAAGTTGTCGTCTCGAAGATGGAAGTTGATGTCGTGTAAGACTTGGACAAGCATTTCAGTGAAGGCTCTGCCATTTAGGATGGCTTCGGTGATCTTGTAAATATTCTTAGCAGTGTCAATTCTTTTTTGAAGTTTCCTAATACTGCGAGAAATTGGAAGGAGAAAACGGAGAGAGAGAGAGAGAGAGAGAGAGAGAGAGGGAGGGAGGGAGGGAGGGAGGGAGGGAGGGAGAGAGAGAGAGAGAGAGGGAGAGGGAGAGGTAGTGGTGGTGGTGGTGGTAATAGTGATGGTGATGAGCAGATGATGATGATGGGGTGGTTAGTGGGTAGAAAAGGGTGTTTTATTAGGGGCAAAATTCTCATGTAATTAACATTTCATGTGAAAAAGATGATTTTAAAACGATTTCTAACATTGAGGATGATATTAATAAGAAAAAGAGGTTGATGATGATTTTGATTTTGACCTAAGACGATAGGGACTAAAAAAGTACTAAAACCTAATAAATAAATAAGATAAATAATTTAATGAAAAAAGACACTACAAAGATTGCAAATTTTATCGAAGACTTTACCGACGACTAAGGCGTTGACTAAGATCGTCGATAAAGCTGCCATTGATGAATTCCAATCAATATTACCCATGGTCAACCTCCATCGGTAAAGCGTATAAAAATATTTATTTTTATTGTACCAATGGCTAATACTAACGTTAAAAAAATAAAATATTAATTGAATATTACATATGACTAAGCCGTCGGTAAAACTTGACAACAATGTTATTTTTATTTTTCTAAATATTATTTACGATAGCTTAGCAAGCCATCGATAAAAGTGTGGATTTTGGAGATCATATATATACATATATCGGATTCTTAACTGTTTATTAGAATACCTGTTATATGATCAAATTTAAATATAGCCCGTAAATAATGTAAAAGAGTTCTCATTCAAACTAAATCTGAATAAATATTAAATTTATAGGATTATTCAAAACTAAAATACAAAAAAACAAAAAAAATAGAAAAATGTCATCAAAACTGAAAATACAAGTATAATACATGTAATCCTTCGAGATGAAGTCATCGTCATTGTCCTCTCCATATCCTATGATCTTAGGGGATGCTGGTGGCACTGTGGTGCTGGTGGCATTGACGACCGAGGACAACACTACAAAAAAATCGCTAAGTACCTTCGAAATTGTTGGATTTAGCGTCGACCTGTACCGGCAGATTTACCAACGGATTTATCAACGAAAAAGAGGAGAAATTCGTCACAAAAAAAGGTTACCATCAGAATAGATTTTTTGTCGCTAAAGCCGATGGTAATTGTTGGTTACCGTTCACGTCGCCGTCACTGCCACCTCTATCAGCACCATGTTAAAGAGACTCTACAGCCACTATCATCAGATTTATTATTGGTATGGTTATTTTATTTTTACATATTAATTTGTGACTTTAGCATTTTGTTAGGGTTTTTGTTATCTTAGTGGTTAAATTTATTTAATGAAGTTGTAATTAGGATTTGTTGTGTTAATTTAATGGATTTAAAAATTAAATTATCTTAGAGTAGGTTAAGTAGGTAAGATTAAGAGTGCTTGAGTTGTTGGAAGATTTTAGTTGAGTTTAGTGAATGAGTTTCTTTCAATTACATTAAACTTATGTCACTTATTTTTGTCATGCCTCTTATTAGTTTGGTGAAATTAGAATTAGGTTTTAATTAATTAGAATAATGAGTTTTACTTATTCTTTCAAACTAGTTTTTGAATTAGTTTCAGGTTTTGAATTTAATACGTTGTCTTTTTTATTAGGATAGTGCTATTTTTTTCTGAAATCAGTTGGAGTTTGCTTTTTTTTTGTTGTTTGTGATGTAAAATTCCAGGTTGCTTTTCTATATCTGAATATAATGAATTATTTAAATTTTATGTTGGATTTACTTTTCCTAGGATAGAGTTTTAGGATGAAAGTGGGAGAAGTTCGCGTAGTGGCACCTTCTCGAAACCCTTATTTGCTGGAAAATTGTTGAGTTATAAGGGAGTACTCACTATAACGGTTAGGATTTGATGTTGTACTGAATGTGTGTATGTTATACTTTTTGTTTGCAGCTGTTTCCTCTATAAAAATTGTTATATTTATTTGACGAATGTCTCTGAATTTAGGAAAAGTTTTGCTAAATTATCATTTATATTGTTTAAAACATGTTTGGTTTGTCAGAAAATGATAATTGTATTTGGCAGAAGATTCTAATTATAGAATACACTCTGCCGAATTTCTAAAAAATTTAATAATTTGTGTTGTTCATTGAATTCTAAGGTGTTTGTTTCAATATGATTCCAAGTCATCGTATATGGCTATGGATGTATGATAGGGATAACGGTGGACAGAGGGCTTTAAAACTTGAATCCTTTGAGGGGTTGACGCGTTTGTTGTGCATGTTCCTAACTTGCATCATACATGATCTCAGCAATCCAAAGGCCAAAATAGATGTCTTTTTCCAGCCTTTGGTGGATGAGTTAAAAGAGTGGTGGATCCATGGGGTAGAAATGTATGATATTTCGATGAAGACAAATTTTCAACTGCATGTTGCATTGATGTGGACCATTAATGACTTTCCTACATATGGGATGTAGTCAGGTTGGTCCACTCGGGGCAGAATGGCATGTCCCATTTATATGGAGGATACAAAGGAATTTTGGTTGATGAATGATGGTCAGAATTTGTGGTTTGATTGCCTTCGAAAATTCTTCGACATGGATCATCCTTTTTTGTGTAACAAGGACTCATTCAAAAAGAATAAAATTGAACAATAAGAGGCACCCGTGAGGTTAGATGGTAGGCAAGTTTGGCATCGTGTTAGTAGAATCCTAAGGATCGTCGATAACGGGGCAGGTTTGAGACCTTCGAAATATGGCAGGCAGCATAACTGGACTAAACAGAGTATATTTTGGGAATTGGCTATTGAAAAGATAATTTGGTTCGACATTGTCTTGATGTGATGCACATTAAAGAGAACATGTTTGATAATATCAAGTACACAATAATGAATGATGAGCAAACAAAGGATAACGATAAGGCTGTATTAGACTTGGTGGACACTTGCAGGAGGCCAGATATGAACTTAAAGAGACTTGATAACAGGCAGTGGGCTAAACCGAAGGCGGTGTTCGCTCTAATGAATGACCAAAGACAAAATAGTTGTAAGTGGATTAGAGGATTAAGGTTTTCTGATAGTTACGTCTCTAACTTGAGAAAGTCTACAAACATCTCACAGGGTAAGCTTTCAGGTTGAAGAGTCATGGTTTTCATGTTTTCATGGAGTCTTTCTTTCCTGTTGCGCTCAGAGAACTTCCAATCAACATCTAAAAACTCTTCACTGAAATAAATGAGTTTCTTAGGGAGTTATGTGCTACGAAACTTGGCACTAATGAGCTTACATTCATGGACAAAAATATTTTCATCATACTTTGTAAGCTAGAGACAAGAGAGGATATTCCCTCCATCCTTTTTTGATGTTATAGAATACTTAGCAATCCACCTACTGTACAAAGTAATACTATGTGGTCTGGTCCAATTTAGATGGATGTACCCATTTGAGAGGATGATTGGTTCATTCAAGCGCATCGTGAAAAATAGAGCTTGGATTGAGGGCAGCACCTGCAAAGAATTCCTAGCTACGAAAATATCCGCATTTTTCGCATTCTATTTTCAGTCTCATGTTGAGTCACGTAGAACAAGGGTTGCAAGAAATGATGGGAGGGGAAAATCCTCGTCAAGTGGAACAATATACCCAATCTTTGCTCCGGAAGGAGCTGTAATGGATGCGGGCAATTATTACTGGTTAGAATAGAAGGAAATCGATGCCATACATCTGCATGTGTTGCTTAACCGTGACCAGATTTCACTCTACCTCATGTGAGTTTTTTATGTCTTCGTAAATATTGCAATCAGTAAGTTACTAATTTCTTAATCTAATCAAAACTTCTTTATCCTATTCTATCATATAGGTTATTCCAAGAGGCAAATTCTGATACCTCACTGAATACTTTTTCACATTGGTTTAGAGAATACATCAGCGTACATCTGACACAACAAATTCAGAACTAGTTGCACTTATTTGGGGCCCAATGAATAAGGGCACTAGCTACCGATATACAATGTTAATGGATATCAGTTCTATTCTTTATAGTGGTCGATTGAAAAGAAAACAGATAATACTGGAGTTTGGGTTCGTAGAAATTCAGGCAGTGGTCATTCTGATTGGTTTGGTGTGTTGCACAAAATAATTCAATTAGATTATTTTTGTCGAACTACGTATAAGGTGTGCGTGTTTAAATATGAATGGTGTGATCCAAGTTCACGACAAGGAACACGAAAGCACAAGGACTATAATATCACTGAAGTTAATGTAACTAGGAAATATAGGCACTATAATCCTTTTATTCTACCTCAAAATTCACGACAGGTATACTATTTGCCTTATCCGGGTTCATACAAGTCTAGTTGGGTAGTTGTGGTTAAAACTAAGCCGAGAGGATGCATCGAGTCTAATGATAGGACAGAGGGCAGGAATCTTACCAGATTGATGACCCAACTCCTTCGAAAATGGTGGTTGATACCGGTGGGCCGATCACGTTTGGGTCGGCTGTTATGGATGATCACATCATTGACCTTGGAATAGATGGCGACGCACTACCACCAGAGGATGTCGTTCTTCAAAAAGAAGACAGGTTCAATGGTGAAGAAGAAGAGGAAGACGAGTTCGATGATTAGGACACTACCTCAGAAGAAGAGGATGGTGAACCAGAGGAAGAAGATGATGAATCTAAATAAGGTTAATGTAAATATATTTCTATGATATGTATTTCTTTACCAAACTTTGAGAATAATGTAATATAATTAGCATTGTTTCAGATATTTCAGTTACCATCATTCTGTATTTTTAATTTGTATGTTTGATATTTCACATCAGCTTTAAAGCACTATTTTAATTATTAATTATTAGGATACATTTAGATGGACAAAAAAGATTACTAAAAAAAATAAAAAAGACTATTGTCGAAATTACCATCGGAATATACCGACGATAACAGGCCAATCAAGTTTTGTTGAAAAAAAAATTAAAAAATTTCCTTCCGTATTGCTATTGGATTAATCTTCTGGTAAGATGGCGTGAAAACGTATGATATGGCACTAACGTTATCGTCAAAAAATTTTTGACGGTAACGATAAAAAAATTTTGTTTTCTTAATAACCCACTCCACAGCTTCTCCCGCATGAAATAGTACATGTCCACTGGTCTAGATTTGACTCCTGATGGATGACGGTCTCCTAGAGGCTCCTATTCTCTCCCTCGTATCTTTGGTGAGCATTCCTCCACTCGTTCTACTCCTGCTGGCAGCGTTCCTCCAGCTTCGCATATCTCGTCCAATGCTACTACAGCTCTCGCTCCATGTCCTACTGCAGCTCCCTATTGGACAGGATAACCTTCTTCTTGATATGCACACCTCAATTGCTAGTGGACTCAACATCGAAGAAATACAGAGTAGTTATGGTGGATTGAGGTCCTATGCCGTAGACCCTCTCCCGCTTACGGCTGCCAACTGTCTGCATCCAAATCTCATCCTTAGATATGGGCGACGGCTTAGGCTTGATCCCCCTGTGCAATCTGTAGGGGTGTTCATGGATCAGATTGGATATGGTCAAAATTCTGATCCGATCCACTCTAATATTATCAGATTTGATCGATTGGATCTCATATCCGGTAAAAAAACAATAAAGTGTCCTAAACAAATCAAAAATTCTTTTTTTTTTCAAAATTTTTAAAATTTTAAAAAAAATAATTAAACAACAGAGAATAACATATCAAGCAGAAGTGAAACGAAGCAACAGATCTACACTGTAAAAGCACAAACAGAAGAAAATTAAACAATAGAAAAGAACATAATTTTCTAAAAAGCATAAGGAATCAAGAATAAGTGAAATAAAACAGAAGCAAATCTACACTACAGAAGCATAAGCAGAAGGAAATTAAACATTAGAGAAGAACATAATTTTCTAACAAAAGCAGAAGAACTCAAGCAGAGGTTAAACGAAGCATAAGCAAATTTGCCATTCCGAATCACAAGCTGAACGTTGAATGACGAGTAGAGGAGCAGCGACGAGCAATGAGAGACGAGAGGCAAATGGCGAGGCGGCAAGAATGACTAATGGTGAGGCAGCAAGAATGAAAAGGAAGAATGTCTAAACCACAGACCACGGTCACTGAATGTACGAACCACAACCAGCGACGAGAGGAAGAACACGGCGAAGAGGAATGAACGCAAGGAAGAGTACCAAGCGATCTTCGGTGAGCACTCTTCGGTGGTTGTCAGGGAAGAAGGAGTGTTGCCGATCAGGGTGTCTCATGTCTGAGTGTGGATGAGGGTGATTCTCTGATTGAAGAACCATCGCCGAAAAGAGGGTGAAAATGTGAAATTAGGGTTGTGAAACACTGTGAAAGTAACATATATATTTATTATTTATTTTTTTTTAATTATTAATATGTGGATTAGCAGATCTGTAAATTGGATCCGCGAATACAGACTTGAAATATGCGATCTGACCCTTTAATAGTGTAGATCGGACCATATCTGCAATTTGGGAATCGGATACAGATAAACACCGAGGATCTGTGGATATGATCCAATCCATGAATACCTCTTTCAATCTGAGTTACACTCTCCTCTTGGGCATTAGCTAGCCTAACATCAAACTCAATCTAAAGTCGAATAAAATGGAACACAAGTTAAATAAACAAATTAATATAATTTACTGTAATATATTTGGGTTTGCCGAACTTACAGAAGCATCCTCAAACCCCTTGTCAACTCTTGGTACTGTCTTCCTTTCTTGTGTGTGTCATTTGGAGGACCTCACTCCGACAAAGTTTATGACTGAGCTCAATCTCATATCCATAGGGTTTAGAATTTTAAGAAGTCATTTTATATATTTCTACTTTGTTAATAATAAAGTAAACAAATCAAGTTAACCGTTAAAATTTTAAATGATATGAACCATCTTCTTCTTTGTTATCTTTAGGTGGTAAAGCCTCTAGTGTGCATGGATCTACCAGTCTTGGATGCTCAATTGGCTCGGGCCTTAGCCTGAATCACCTGATAATCCCTATGCTCCAGTACTACTTTAGCTGGGTAAGGATATCATCCAGAATCCAGTCTGTAGGAGCACCCTTATTGTGGATGTCTGCAATTGATAGGTGCGAATGAATATATCCTTCCTATATAGGCCTACACACCGATTCTAGCATTCGATAAAATACATGTGCCTCCGAATTAGGTTTAGCCTCATCTGCTACCACTATATTAGGTTTTTAAAAGGCATCTACCACCATCGATTCATACCTAGCAACATTATCCTCCAAAGAAATCACATTTGGTACAACATTATAACAATACAAGTGTTTAAGAATGAATTCGCCTAAGCCCTTGACAAAAGAATGTTTCAAACCCCCTTACTTCGATGGACCCTGTCATACATCCAAAAGCAATTTTCAGCCATTAGCACTTAATTATTCATACATTTTCTATAAAAGAGTTCGTATTTAAATTTTATTAATAAGTTATTTCAAATTTCTTAATTACCAAACACAATTATATTTGTCATAAATTCAATAAAATATAACACAACATAAACAATCAACATGCAAAATATATTTATTTTGTTAAACCCTAATCCCATCATAAATAAGTACGAAAGAAACACAAACAAACTCCACAACAAACAAATCGAAAGGATCTCTATACCCTCGCACAAAATCATTTTGCCTCTCCAACACTACAAATCTATCCTAGGATTTAAGCCTCTATCCTAAACATTCATAATTGGCAAAAATAAATTTTTTCATGTTAAAATATATTTTCACTTTCATTAAATTATTTACAATTTTTAATTTCAACATTATAAAGTTTAATAACAATTAAAACATAATAAATTGCAATAAAAACTAACCTAATTGGGCAAATTATTTATGGGGTCTATAAAATACACCAACAATACGAACAACCCTCACAACAACAGTAAGTTTAGTCTCCAAATATCACCGAAAACTGGCCACAAATTACAATTAAGTTAGGCACTATACTCCTAAAGTTAAAAATTAAGGGCACTCAAAACAATAAAGAAAATAACACAGTGCAAAAAACTGAACCGATTGAATTATAGAAAAACTCATCACGAACACCATAGCAGTACCAGAATTTTGATCGAAACTTTGACAACAGAAAAATCCTAGAAAGAAGTTTTGGTGAGGGAGAGAAAGTGTGTTTTGAGAGAGAGAGAGAGAGAGAGAGAGAGAGAGAGAGATGATGAAATAAAGAAGGAGAAACGAGGCACACCATTTAAAATTTGGGTTTAATGTTTATCGATGACTAGGATAATTTACCGACCCAGCAAAACGCAACGTTTCATTAAATTTCATTTACCGACATCCTAGATGTTTGTAGTATTAGATCACGTGCCAAAATGTAATTATTCAAATACCAAATTTACTGATGGTTAGGCCATTGGTAATATATTAACATTATAATAAATATAAAATAAAAGAAAAAAATTATTTCCATTACCGACGGCCAATGATGACGTTAGATTAATTTATTAATAAAATAATTAATTTTTATGAGTGGAGTTGGTAGACATACGCCACACTTGGTGTCAAGGTGGCACGAAACTTTACCGATGATGATCGAAGGTCTAGTCGTTGTTACATTTAATACTCAAAAATGTTAAAAATTTTCATTTTAACAATGGCTTCCCCTTATTACCAATGGCCAAGCCGTTGATAACTCGCCCATGTCACATGCTGTGGGAATGACTGTTGGTAACATACGCCTAGCCAGAATTACAAATTAAGAATGTTTGGCTATAAATTATTTGAAAAATTCTATTATTATTTTTCAAACACTCTTTCCATCCAATTAGCTTACACAAAATATTTATGTATATTTTGTTATGAAGTGGGACTCATATGAAGTTGTTTAGAATTATATTTATATAAAAATGTAAATTCGAATATTGATATATGTTATGTAGTTATTTCAACCCAAAAATATTCAATTAACATGAAAGACAAAAATAAGTTGATTAAGAGATAAATAAAGAAATTTTTGTTGAATTAGCCACACAATAACAGTTGTTAATATATTTGAGTTTGGATTTTCATGTAAAAACAAATTTAAACGTTTTATTTGAGTCATGCTCTTTTCAAATTAGATATATAATTATTCAATACTTTTAGACTATATTTGTGTTTTATCTTACAAAAAAGACACATAAAACGCAAAGATATATCGGTACATAGATGTAAACATACCTACATACATGAATTTGAAATTTTGTTTGGTAACAAAATACACAACTGAACACTAAATTTACACTCATTAAAATATCAAATTTATCCTCATCAATACCACCACTACTATTACCACCTCAGCTATAAAAATAGATCCTCTCAATTTTTTTTTCAATTGAGAGAGTAAAGTGTGATTTCTAACCATTCAAAGTTTTCTCTCTCATATTTTTTCTTGGTCCCACCTATAACATATATAGTGAGAGATCACACTTCACCTTCTCAAGTGAAACAAAAATTGAGAGAATCCATTCCCCCTCAGCACAACTACCACTTCAACTACCAATATTAGATTTGTCATCGTCGTCATCATCATCGTTATCATTTATAATTAAAAAAAAATCATCACCCAAAAATTTTTTAAAATTACCATTTATTTTTCTCAAAAAGAAAAAATGAAAGAGAGAGACAAAGGGCAGTAATTATCGTAATAATAATCAACAAAAATTAGAAAAATTAAAGACAATGAGAGAAATAAGGGAGATGGTGGTAGAATGGAACAAAGACTGAGGCACGCATCACATTTGCAAAGAGAAAGAGAGAGAATCGGAATATGGGTCAGCGAAGAATGAGAGGGGGAGAAGGAGGAGCGTCAAAGAGTGAGAGAAGGAAGGAGGAGTAGGGGCAAAAAATCTGGATGAAAAAAGAAGCACAGATAATAGTAGATCTAGGGATGAAAACGGGTCCCCATGGGGCAGGGACACACCCCCTCCAAAAACACTCCTTGTCTCCGCTCTGTCCCCGTGACGAATAACGGAGACCCGATACCCGCCGGATATTCGAATATTCGCGGATATCCACGGGTTTGAAGGAAAAAAAATAGAATCAGTAAGAATATCACAAACAGTTCATCCTAAACTCAATATTATAATCCAATGTTCCAATTTTACAGATCCAAACCCTAACTCAAATTTCACAGCAATAGAATCTAACTCTGAACCTAAATTTATCAATGAACAGAATCAAAACCCTAATTCTAAACCTAGAAATCGATTCCTAAACACAATTTCATAGTAATTTCATTAATAAAAATCAAAATATATATTAAAATAGATTTCATCAATTAACAGAAACCAGCTATGGAGCAGACTCGTTGTCGTCTTTGCTGAGTAGAGGGGACGTTGGAGAACAATTGTTGTCGACATCACAGATCTGACTCTGAGGCATCA
The DNA here is from genome assembly GCF_059453495.1 of Arachis ipaensis. NCBI lineage: Eukaryota > Viridiplantae > Streptophyta > Magnoliopsida > Fabales > Fabaceae > Arachis > Arachis ipaensis. The sequence goes on from NC_142444.1 coordinate 129,134,012, forward strand.
TCATGGAGCAAAGGTGATGTAGAGTCGTCGTGGAGCAGAGGTGTCGTGGAGAAGAGGCGAAGACGGAGGCGGCGAGAAGAATTGAAGAAAATGAGCGGCGATGGAGGAAAGTGAGGGACGGTAATGTGAGGGATTAAGAGGAAGGACGTTGGCGATGCAGTGAGAAAAAAGAAGAACCGAAGAAGGTGGTGAGATTCTGAGTAAGAGAAAGAGAGAGAGGCTCGTGTGAGAGAGTGAGAGAAGTGACACTGTGTAAATTAGGTTTACGTTTTAACATAATATATATGGGGTTATTCTTGTAATTTTATATTGCAGATATCAAACGGGTACTCACGGGACGGGTACCTCTATCCCTACCCGTTTACTACACGGGCACGCATACTAGTCACCTGTGGAGAAAAAATTCTCCCCAAACCTGCTCCCCGACGGGTAAATTCCTACCAATACACGTCTTGCCGGAGAGAATTGTGATTCCTGAGTAGATCTAGACTAGTGGTGAAGAGTGAGAAAGGGAGGAAGAAGAGAGAAGGGTGGGTTAGCGATAGGGAGTAGTGATGCAGGGAGTGGACAATAGTAAAGGAAGAGGCAGAACGAAAGAGGGAAGGAGGGATGAGTAAAGAGTTCGGTAAGAAAAAGGATTAGTGTTAGGATAAAATTAGTAATTTAAAAATAGATAAAGTATTGTTTTGGTCTCTAATGTTTGGAGTGAATCTTATTTTGGTCCCTAACATTTTAATTGTCCTATTTTCATCCCAAAACGTTTAAAATGACATCAATGTTATCCCACTGTTAAACCCTTTACTAACACTTAACAAAATTGATGTACTATTAATAATATTTTTGTTAAATCTACGTTTGTCCAATCCCTTCACCTACCTTCACCCTTCAAGCCCAAATTCCATTTTCCTACTCTCTTCTTCTTCCTCCTCAAACCTCTCTTGAAGAATTAATAATGTAAAAGGGAGAGGAAGAAGGAAGCAGGAGAATGGGGTTTAAGCTTGTTGAGAGGGTGAATGTGGAAGACGAGGGTTGAGCAAATAAATGTAGTTTTAACAAAAGCATTATTAATAGTATATCAATTTCGTTAATTGTTAGTGAAAAATTTGACGGTGGAATAACATTGATGTCATTTTAAACATTTTGGAATAAAAATAAAATGATTAAAACATTAAAGACAAAAATAGGATTCACTCTAAACGTTGAAGACTAAAATAGTATTTTACTTTTTAAAAATAATTAGTTATCAAAATTTGTGTCAAATACATTATGTCTTAATGTCCCTCCAGTGTCCCAGTATCCCAACTTTAAGGAGAGACACTAAAGACATGTGTCTTGCTTATATTTATGTCCCACCTTATTCATAAAATATTTGCATCTTAACAAGTAAACAATAGATATGTACCACCATATTATCCATGTCTCTAATGGACATGACACTAATCAAATACTACTTTATCTATCTAATAATCTAAATTTTTGAGATAAGTAATTTTATGATATAATATTAAAATTTTTTAAAAAAATTAAAATTTAATTTTTATTAATAAAAAAATCCGTACAAGACAAATAACAAAAATACTTTTAAAAAACTCACGCAAACTAAAAAATAGAAGATACTCTTACATTAGAAAATATATAAAATATATAAAATATATAATTATTTATATATCTCATAATAGTTTGAATTTTTTATACATGTGATTTTATAACTCTTACACTAATTACATAATTACATTAGGTATTATCCTCACTGATGAGGTGGACCATAGGCAAATTAAGCCGCAATTATTTTGATGAACGCCACTTGCTCGTGTGGTGGTATGGAACATAAATAGGTGTAATTGAAATCATGCAATAAAAATTAAAGTAAGATCATAACTCTCTTTAATAACTTAAGAAAAACATGATGGACATTCCCACGTGATCATAAAACTCATCAACTCAACTACCTTAATTGGATTGAAGTTTGCATGCCACGTATCGAATATTATGGAAATGGATCCTCTCCAATTTTTTTAATACTTGAGAAAATGTAGTGTAATCTCTCACCATTAACTTTATAAGTAGGGCCAAAATTAAAGATGAGAGAGAATGTAATGAAAAATGAGAAATCACAATTTACACCATCCAATTTTTTCTTCATTGGAAAAGATCTATTCCCATTACTCATCATATGCGATACCTACCCGGTTGCCCTTTTTAATTTTGATCACGAATTACTATTAACTTAAAAACGAAAAAAAATAAGTTTATTATTAAAAAATTGGACTTTTGAGTGCATTATCCATATTTTATGATTAATTAATTAAATAATTAATACTATATATTTTAAATATTTTATTTTAGTCTCGAAAAATTTTAACTGCATTTAATGTTATTTCACTGTTAAATTTGATATGAACAATTAGCATATTAAAAAGTCAGTATGTAACAATCAATTTTAGTAAATAAGTAAAATTGATCTATTAATAATCACTAATGTAAAAATGTTTTCTTTTAATTTTGGAGCGTTAATAATTGATTGTTAGAATTTAAGGTGTTACAAAAAGATTTTAGTTATATTTTTTTATCATACAAAAATAAGGAGATATAACTTAACTAATAATGTTAACAACTAGGTTACTCACTTTAATACTATTCAAATGTCAAATTTATTGATACAACAACATTAAACTCATTTAAAATTGTGGGACAGAAATAAAACGTTTAGAATCTTATGAATTTAATTTGGATTTGACTCTAACATTGGGACTAAAATAATACTTTATCCTTAATATTATTGATAATTTAACTAATATGTTCTACTATATACATGAAGTGATAAAAGAAATCTATGTATCAAGAATCGAACTATAGATATAATATATGATAATGATAGAGTTCAATGATATTGTTTGATTTATGTAATTGACTTTAAATCACCTAATAGGATAAGAATTTGTTATTGTTGTGATTACATACATAAAAGTGAAAAATTACTTACAATGTTTTCAACAATATTTAAAAATGATAAAGTCACAAAACATTAACATAATAAGAAGTTTTACATAATATTAATTTTAGTATGGTGTTAAATATAATAAAATATTTACAATAATTTATGCGTATGTATGGAAAAATAATAAATCTAAGTCATTAAGTCAATATCTAATTAGCCAATGTAAATTTTGAATGTGCAATTTTTACATTTTGTATGTGTAGTAGTTTCCAATTTTTGAATGTATGGAATATTTCATGTTTCCCTGACTGGACTATTAGTTATACTTTTAAAATAAAATCTCAAATTAAGTGAAGTTCTAATTGAGCAATATTTTGTTCGATTTAGTGTTCAACCTGCTTAATTTAAAACCTTGTACATTCTCATGGATCAGTAGTGGATGAATATAATGAGAGAGTTAGGGGTGTGCATAGTCCGGCCCAATCCGAAGATTCGATTTGGTTTCGAACATTTTAGGAGCTATTTTTGTGTGATTTTATCGGGTCTAGAGTCGGGTAAGGGTCTCAAAAATAGACTCGGTTATTATTTTGGGTCGGGTTCGGGTCATGGCTTGGGTCACCTGAAGTCGGTCCGGTGGCTCGGTCATTATACACAATTAATATTTTGTGTTATTAGTGATGGATGATGGATATTCTTATGTGAAATTTAAGTATTATAAACTTTAATATTGTGTTATTAGTTATTATAAGACTATAAGTTAATGTTTTATGTTTAAAATGCATAAGATTTTAGACTAATACATAATATTGTGTTATTTGTATTGAATTAAATATTTGGTGTTATTAGACAATATTAGTATTGATTATGGTTATACTTTAATTTTAGAGAAGATAGAGTTGGTTATTGTTATATTTTTCTAAGTGAATTTTATCATGTTAAATAATGGTTGGAGTCTTATAAATTTGGATATTTTTATATGCTAGCTTATAAGAAGATATCAAGGTAATGTAATGTTAACGGTCCGGTTTTTACTCGATTTTTGTCCGGTATAATCGTGGCCCAAAAGTGTATAAATTTTATCGGGTCTAAGGCCAAATTCGAGTCTAATAAATAGGCCCAATATATATTTTGAACCAAATCTAAATTACATCAAACCCGGTTTTACTCGACCCATGCACACCCGGCCAGAGAGCAACCAATTTGAAGAACGAAGAAAGTCCAAAATAACATAAGGCCACGGGTGTGGCCCCACATTGACTAACTCGTTAGGCAAAAAGTGATGTTACAGATTCATGGAACATGGTCTTCCCCTTTTTAATACAAACAATACAATACAAAATTACAAATTCGCTTACCCACTGCACTCATCAACTTTTCTACTATTTAAATTATGATGAATTCCATGACAAAAAAATTTTGATGAATTCTAATATATCTATATTTATGTTGATTATGATGTATTATTATTAAAATTAAAATTATATTTTGGTAATATTTTTTTAATAATATTTTTTAAAAAAATTATTAAATAAGAAAAATTACTTTAATTTTAATAATATTTTTAATTTCATAACCACTTTATTAACATAAACATTTAAAATGACCTTTAATTTAAATTATACATATATACATATTTTTTATATTTATATTTTATATTTATGAGTCTATGACCCACACCTCTCAAACCCTTCCACCAGGCACCAGCCTAACCTTTCTCATGGCTCCCAATTAGGTTCCAACTCTAAGTAGCTAGCAAGTCTATCTAGTTTAGAAACAAAGGGCTGAGGGAGTAGATTAAAAAAGTGTAAAAAAAAAGTAATTACCACATCAGTATATGATATTTTTAAAATTGAATACTTTAATTTTTTTAAATTTTAAAATATATAAAATAATTTTTAATATTTATTTTTGTTAGATAATATATATTTTTTTTAATTTAATTAAAAAATATAAAATAGTTTCTAAGAAATAAAAAAAATTCTCAAAATATTTTTTAAAAATTTTTAAAGCATTAAGAAGTTGTATTATTTAATAGAAGTAAATTTTAGAAATTAATTTGTATATTTTAAAATTTTAAAAATTAAAATATCTTATACTAAAAATTTCAAGGACTGATTTGGATAATTATTTAAAAGAGAATTCAACTAATTTTATAAGCTTGTTTGAAATCTATCAATTAAAATTCACTCAAGAATTCTTTTCCTTGTTTTAAAATAAATAAAAAATGATGATTTAAACTGTTTTGAGAATTCCAATTCTCACTTTTTTTTTATCTACAAATTAGATAAAAAAGAATCTAATTTTAAAATTAATTCTCACATCAATTTAACTTAACATGTCAAATATAAAAATATCTCTATTTAAATAAGTAAATATTTAATTAAATAATTTTGTTAAGGACACAATATATAAAAAAAAAAAATTTAACTCATGTAAAAGATATTCTAAACCAAAAAATTAAATTCTATTCTATTAATATATTAAAATTATTTCAAACTATGAAATTAAATTTTAAATAAAAATAATTTAAAAAAAAATTCTTTTCTCACACTCAAATAATTTTTAAACAAATACTTTTCAAATAAGTTCTATGTGATTAAGCTAGTAATAACGATCAAGATTCATATATTCCACAACCTATATATTATTTTTCTCATTTCATGCAAAATGCATGAGTCCAGAATAGCTACAAGTAGACACACACACACTCTTCGTAATTATATTAGCTAGTGATATATGAATTTTTAAAAAATACTCTAACCATTTATTTTAAATAACATTCTTACATGATTAGTCAAATTTGATATCAAATCAATTTTAATTTTTAAGTAAAATCAGATGAATTTTTATCTTAGTGAGAAACAATATGGGACGACCAACATTTTTAGTATAAAAAAAAATGGTTAATGTTGGTTTAAATAGAAAATAAAAGCAAAAAAAAATTAGTCACTTAAAATTTTTCATATTGAGTTTAGCAAAATATTGATTTTTTACGTAAATAAAATAAAAATAAAATAAGAGAAAGAGTTAATTAGTGTTGATTTATCTTAGTGAGAAACGTTATGGGACTAACACTTCAGTACACACTACAAGAGACACGTCAAATAGTGACGATTTTTTTTAGAAAAACCACCGCGAAACGAAATTCCAGCGGTTCCATAAGCGTTGCCTATTAGGGGATGGAGATTTGATTTTGCTGCAGTTGCAGAACCGCTGCTATTTGGTAAATAGGTTTTTTTAAAAAAATTGTGGCGGTTTTATAACCGCTGCTATCCTGCACGCTGGTTTAAAAAAAATTGTGGCAGTTTGTAACTGCCACAATCTGCTATATAAAATAAAAAAAAAAATTTATGAAAGTCAAACCACTTTGAAATAATCCATAAAGTGTGCATTACAAGATCAACTGATAATACTAAAATGAAACTCAAGAGAGTCATTAGATAGAATTAAATTATTCTAGCCACATTTTAAATTAGAACATTCTAGCATCAATATAAGGCCTCAAGGAATGTCAATATTCATAGTATAGGCATGGTGTGTTAGATGTATACTACAACAAATCCGGCACTTAGCGGCGGTTGCTGGAGCTATCTAGCGGTGGTTTTGAACTGCCGCAACATTTTGCGGCGGTTTAATAAAACGCCGGAAGATGGGGCACGGCTAAACGGCTAGCGGCGGTTTTTTTCAACCGTTGGAATAACTGCCGTTAAACGTCTATCAATTTTAGGGCTAAATAGCAAATAAACGAAAATTGTATTTCTGTTCATAGTTATTAGAATCGGACTGGACGGTCCGGTGGTCCAACCGACTTAATCGTTAAACCTAGAACCTGAAAGAAGAAAAAGCTTTAACAATGTCATGTTACCACCAAGCCAAATGTCTCTTCAATGTATGTAGCGCTAATAATTATATATATCATATGAACACATTTGATTGCCACACAATTTTTTGTTGTATACTTTATATCTGATCATAGGTATTACAGGCACTTTATATATTAGGTAAAATGCACAATTAAATCAAATGGAGGACCAAATTACACAATTCTGCTAAATTGAAAAACATTACCAGGATCTTCCAAAAGCACATTCTTATGTAATTCGAATCAGTCTCATTCGAATTAGATAAATCAACACTAATTCGAATTAGTCCTATTCGAATTAGTAGTAATGCTTGTAATTCGAATTTGTCCAATTTGAATTATGCTTACATGTAGTCTTAGGGTAGTTCGTATCAGGGTGATTCGAATTATGCACGCTAGGACGTCCCTAGTAATTCGAATGGGTCTGCTTCGAATTAATTTTGGACCATAGTAGATCGAATTAATTTACATCTATTTATATATGATCCAAGCGTATATAAAGAGTACAATAAAGAGTACATTTAATAATATCCATAATGAATTCAATAAAGAGTACATTCAATCATAAATAAAAAAATAATAATTATAAATATTTTTTATAAATTATTAAAAATAAAATATTTTCTAAAAATATTTATTAACATTTAGAATTTAGTCTTTAATATTTAAAATTAGTGAAATATTTGCCAAAAATATTATATTTTGTTGGTCAGTTAGCATTATTGAATCTATTAACCACGATAATATGCAGATGATTGATTGGTTTTCATATAAAATATTTTTATTCTATTTAGTATTTAATTTTGATAAAATATTAATTAATTTTGAATTTAGTTATTATGAATTCTTATATCTAAGAATACAAGTTAAGATTGTTGTTAAAAAAATTTTAAATTTTTTATTTTAATAAATACTCAACAAATCATTAAAATAAAAAATTAAAATTTAAAATTATAACTTTGGTAAAATTATAAAGATTTTTATTTTTAATGACTTGTAGAAAATATTTTTAATTATTATTTTTAATATTTTATAGAAAATATTTATAATTATTATTTTTAGAAAATATTTGATTTTTAATTAGTTCAGAGTATGATTTTATTTTCTTCTTTTACATCGATGTTTGAATGCAAATTTAAATGCTAATAAAGAAAACAAGAAAATCTTATTGATAAATTTGTTCACATGAGTTAACATATATAGCTTATTTAACTTGTGAATTTTGTTTTATGTAAAACGAATGTAGAAAAAGTATTACGAGTTTAAGTAACAATGATTTAAACATATGTAGCTTAAGATGGTAGTGTTTACTTAACTAGATAATACCCAGATGGTTATTACTAAAGAAAACATTGCAATATGTGGTAATACGCATTTTGCGGTGGTTTAAACAAAACCACCGCAAAATGTAAAACAATAACTCACCCAACGGTACATATAGCGGCAGTTTTCTAAAAGACGCCGCTAAATGCAAGCCTGATTGAAATATAGCGGCGGTTCGAGAAAAACCGCCGTTAAATGTAGTCCTGATTGCAGCCCCAACCAATAACCGCTACTATATGTGCCGCAGGTTACCGTTTTGTGGCGGTTTTATAAAATTGCCACAAAACTTTTGCCGCTATCTGCCGAAATTATTGTCTACGTAGAAAGTTAAGAGAATAAGTGACATTATTGATTATCTTATATAAAATAAAATTAAAAAAAAATTGAAATGCTAAGAGACAAAAATATTATAGTTGTATACCTTTTAACTTAATGGGAGATGCAGTCATCCCAAAAATTCAAGGGAAGTCAGAGATAAAGAGTTCAATTCCCTATGATAGAGCTCTTGTATGAAATTAAATCAAATCCTGCAAAGGTGACAGAAAATTATTTGACCAAATTACACCAGCTTGTTGAGATTGGTTTTAATTATTTTATTTAAAGAAAAAATCTTAAATTTATTTCAGTCGTATTTAATAAATCAAAATGACTAACATTACAACAAATGGCTAATATTATAAACTTATTTTCATTATGCAGGCATAAGGGTCTCTACCCTGAGCATGATGGCACTCGTCCATTATTAAAAGCTTAATCATATCAAGTTTGAGAAAATTGTGCCTCAAACTTCTGAGCAATATAACTGGACTAATGACAAGCACCTCAGACATTCAAAAGAAAAAGCCTTGTTGATAATAAGTTAGTAACCACCTCCAAGCTATGCAGCAAAAAAATATTTCAGAAGTATCACACTTAAAAGAACAAAAGATACATGTCACAGTTAGATAAAACTGAATATTGAAAAACGGAGAGTCGGTAGTCTTCTTTTCCATTTTCTTTGAACACAGAGGATTAGGCTAAAAACCATCTAGAAGGCAGAACTAGAACTAGGATTGACTACAAGAATAACATGAATGCTACTAACCTTGACACCTTTTCAATTTTTTTTCAGGCATTTGCTACTAAACCAGTTGTATTTCTAGACTTGTGTAATACATTACAGATCCTTTGCCATCAACAACATCAACAAAGAAAATAGTGTATTTCTTTTCTCATTGCCAAAAGGGGTAAATTACAATAGAAAAATTAAGTTTCAGAAATGCAAAAACATGAGCATACAATAGTGTAATAATATGCCTCAAATTCTTTTCTTCTAATTCATAGGCTATGGAGTAATCTTAAATCAAATGATGTTAAAACTTAACAAGCAATGCACTACTTAATAATGTAAGAATGAAACATGGTTCAATTGATCAAAAATGAACTCCCAAAAACACATAAGATAGAGAATCTTGTAGCACATTACCATATTAAGAATCAGTATATACAAAGACATGACATGAGTCTCAGCCCAAAAGATTCCCAAAAACAACAACAAATAGAGGAAACATTTCTATCTTAGGAAAAGACATAGTTTCTCAACATCTCCCAACACTTGTTTCTTTTTCTTTTTCTTATTGTACAAAACAAATTAAAGCATCAAAATATAATTGAGTATGGTTAATGGGCATGTTGAAAATGAACATAAACAACTAAAATGGATATAGCTTGCTAGTTTTATAACACATTAGAACTTCAAGCACAAAGATCACGAAACAAAATTGTGTTATCAAAACCAATTAAAGGCATCTTTACCTAGGAGTGAGCACGGGTAGCGGGTACCCGCTCACCCGTCCGAATCCAAACCGAACCATTTAAATTGGTTCTGAAACCAACGGGTAATCGGGTCCAACCCAAACCAAACCGATGACTTTTGTTAGTGATTGGTTCGGATATCGGTTTCGGGGGTGCGGAACCCGAACCAACCCGCGAACCCGATCATATATTAATTAAATAAAAAAATAAAAAATATATATGGCTTTTCTATTAGACAATGATTATTCATTATTAATATGTTTGGATTTTAATGAGTTTAGTTTTTAATGTATTTGATATTTAACATGTTTAGATTATTTCTATTGATGTTACATGTTTATTGTACTTGTTGAATTTTTAAGATAAAAATTTGGTTTTTTCTAATGAATTTTAAAGTCATCGGGTACTCAATTACCTGAACCGAACCAATCCGTTCTTAATCAGTTTGGTTTGGTTCGGGTACATGTACAAAAAAATACAAATCCAAACCAAACAGAACCAATTACATTTTGATCGGTTTGGTTCTAATTTTACCATAAATCTAAACCAAACTGACCCGTGCTCACCCCTATCTTTACCATCCAATACTCATTCATTAGGACAAAAGCTCTTAAAACTGATAAAGAGGGTCAAAAAAATCTTACTAACCTTTTTCAAATGCAAGTAATGTGAATCAATTGTTAAAAAATCTGAAGCACATAACTTGAGTCCAACAACCCCCAAAATCATATGATCAAGCAGCAAACTTTATCTGTTTCTGAAACAAATTTCCAAAAATGAAAAGCACCCATCATCAATAACCTAGCAAAAAGAATATGTTTAAGATGTAAAATTGAAGTTGTGAGAAATGTCAGTATTTGAGAAAATATACAAAATAAAATAAAAAAGATAACTAGTATTTGAGAATATGTAAAATTCAAATTACAGTACAAGAATGAGAGATCTATATGTATGGGCTCGAATATAACTATATAAGGGTTATGAACTATCCAACTAAATAGGGAAGCACTAACAATTTGAGTGCAATCTTAACTAACATAGTTAACCAAATAATAATCATAATGACTAACATACTCTTAACACTCCGCTCAAACTTACGTGGGGAGATATACTCTAAGTTTTGATATTATGATATGATAACAAAATAATTTGCCTGACAAAAACTATTTCATAAATCTCTTAGAGACACACATACAAACACAAATACACCCATTTAGGCATAATTAACAGCAAAATAAAACTCAAAAACAGTACTCAATTAAGCTACCAAGTTTGCCCTTCATCCTTTTTCACAATGCACAATAATTCAGATATTCATACATACACATTAAAGCTTGGTATTTTCCAGGCCACCCCTGGGTTTAGGAAGGAGGTCTTTCTCCTTATTAGTTTTATTCAGTGATGAGCCAAAGCAATACACACTAAAATATTAAGATTCAAGGGTTCAAAAATTGGGAAAAAATTGAATCAGAATGTTAATTTGGGAAAGGAAAATTTGGGCAAAATCAATCGATCAGTGTTGTTCGAACCAAAATTCAGAAGGCATAGAGATGAAATTAATGCAAAATTAATTTATCAACAGCCACTAATTTGATTATAGTGGAGCTATTTCATTGGTCTGGACGACCCGTGGTTTTTACCTTTCACATTGAGTGAGTTTTCACGTTAAAATCTCAGTGTGTTCTTGTTATTGCTTTACTTGCTATATTTGCTTGTTATAGTTGCTGCCATATTGTGTTGTGAGTGCTTTCATATTGTTTTTATATTGAATATTTGTGTTATTTTCGCTGCTAGCCTCTTTCAGAAGACAAACATGAAAATTGTAGTTCTGTTCCACGATGTGAAAAGCATATCAATCGTAATTGTGTTCCACGATTTATTGCTTCTTTATAAATACATATTTACACGTATTCAAAAATTTGCTGGATATACTTATTATAACATTTATCATATTTTCAATTACAAAATAGATAGTATAAAAATACTGATTATTCTATATAATTTTATAAGAGTATTAAAAAATCAACTTAATTTGTTATTATCAAAATGTAAAATGCTTAATTCTTTATTTTTAAGTTTCAATTTTTACAAAGTTTATATCGATGTAAAAGGTTTTCAAAGATCTTTAATTTTAAACAAATTTCAATCAATTTGGAAAACCGAGGCAAAAGTTATGTTCAAGCAAAGTTCACCAAAAACTAACTTTTACCCAAAAGTATCCAAATGACCAATTTTCCCAACTATCATATCTCAAACCACCCAAAACAATACCAAACCATTCTAAACTCCCTTCTTCATCAAAATTTACCTTTTGGATCATATCACACCAATCATACCACAATTTCCTTCACATTCCATTATTTCCAACCTCAATTAACACATATACAACATATCCACCAATCATCAATATCTCACTACTAATACTCATCATCAACTCAACCATGCTTCCTATTCATAATTAACAATACTCATTCATCTAAATCCATTATATTTCAAATTCATCATTTAATCACAACGATACATCAATTCATTATACCTCATCAACACAAACAATCATCAACAACATAAAATCTCCAAACCTATCCTATGGGGCACTAGCCTAAGTGTCCATGGATATTATATACTACATAGAGGAAATCGAAACCATACCTTGGCCGATTCTCTTTATGCACCAAAACTTCAATTTAGCACAAAGAAACTCCCAACCACAATCCAAGCTTTCAATTCCACTCCAATAAGCACAATTAAGTTCCAAAAGCTCCCAAAGTCACAATAATCAAACTATATATGCATAAACCATCACAAATCAACCTAGGATTCTATTTAAACATAAATTCACAAGGGTTTAGTATCTCTTACCTCTCCCAACAGATTTGATGGCCAAAATTCAACGCTAATTAAGAATTAGAGCAAACCTGGTGCATAAATTGTAAATCACACTTTTCACAATTCGTACCACTAACCAGCAAGTGCACTGGGTCGTCCAAGTAATACCTTACATGAGTAAGGGTCGATCCCACGAAGATTGTCGGCTTGAAGCAAGCTATGGTTATTTTGTAACTCTTAGTCAGAAAATCAATAATAATTCTCAGTTTTAATTGGAATGAATAAACGAACACAAATTAAATAATACTTGTTATGCAGTAATGGAGAACAGGTTGAGGTTCTGGAGATGCTCTGTCTTCTGAATTTCTACTTTCCTACTGTCTTCTTCTTCACGCACGCAGGTCTCCTTCCATGGCAAGCTGTATGTTGGTGGATCACCGTTGTCAATGGCTACCAGCCGTCCTCTCAGTGAAAAGGGTCCATGTACATGGCTAATCATCTATCGGTTCTCACTAATGTTGGAATAGGATCCATTGATCCTTTTGGACACTGTCACTACGCCCAGCATTCATGAGTTTGAAGCTCGTCACAGTCATCCCTTCCCAGATCCTACTCGGAATACCACAGACAAGGTTTAGACTTTATGGATCTCAGGAATGGCCGCCAATAATTCTAGCCTATACCACGAAGGTTCTGATCTCACGGAGTTGAATGCTCTGTTTTCAGGAGAGGCAGTCAAACTCGTGAACCAGGTGTCCAAGAGATATACATTCAATCTAAGGTAGAACGGAGGTGGTTGTCAGGCACGCGTTCATAGGTTGAGAATGGTGATGAGTGTCACGGATCATGACATTCATCATGTTAAAGTGCGAATGAATATCTTAGAATAGAAACAAGCGTGATTGAATGAGAAACAGTAGTAATTGCATTAATCCATCGAAACACAGCAGAGCTCCTCACCCCCAACCATGGAGTTTAGAGACTCATGCCGTAGAAGATACAAAATTTAGATGTGAAATGTCATGAGGTACATAGTAAGTCTCTAAAAGTAGTTTTTATACTGAACTAGTGACCTAGGTTTACAGAAAATCAGTAAACTAAGATAGATAGTGCAGAAATCCACTTTCGGGGCCCACTTGGTGTGTGCTTGGGCTGAGCATTGAGATTTACACGTGTAGAGGCTTCTCTTGGAGTTAAACGCCAAATTTTTGCTCAGGTCCCTCAATTTCAGCCAGAAAATACCTGAAATCACAGAAAAATATACAAACTCATAGTAAAGTCCAGAAATGTGAATTTTGCTTGAAAACTAATAAAAACATAGTAAAAACTAACTAAATCATACTAAAAACTATCTAAAAATAATGCCAAAAAGCGTATAAATTATCCGCTCATCACAACACCAAACTTAAATTGTTGCTTGTCCCCAAGCAACTGAAAATCAAATAGGATAAAAAGAAGAGAATATACTATAAATTCCAAAATATCCATAAAACTTAGCTCCAATTAGATGAGCGGGACTACTAGCTTTTTGCCTCTGAACAGTTTTGGCATCTCACTTTATCCTTTGAAGTTTAGAATGATTGGCATCTATAGGAACTCAGAATTTAGATAGTGTTATTGATTCTCCTAGTTCAGTATGTTGATTCTTGAACATAGCTACTTTATGAGTCTTGGCCGTGGCCCTAAGCACTTTGTTTTCCAGTATTATCACTGGATACATAAATGCCACAGACACATAACTGGGTGAACCTTTTCAGATTGTGACTCAGCTTTGCTAGAGTCCCCATTTAGAGGTGTCCAGGGTTCTTAAGCACACTCTTTTTGCTTTGGATCACGACTTTAACCGCTCAGTCTCAAGCTTTTCACTTGACACCTTCATGCCACAAGCACGTGGTTAAGGACAGGTTGGTTTAGTCGCTTAGGCAAGGATTTTATTGCTTTGGGCCCTCCTATCCATTAATGCTCAAAGCCTTAGATCCTTTTTACCCTTGCCTTTTAGTTTAAAGGGTTACTGGCTTTTTGCTCTTGCATTTTGGTTTAAAGAGCTCTTGGCTTTTTCTGCTTGCTTTTTCTTTTATTTTCACCATTTTTTCGCAAGCCTTGTTATTCACTGCTTTTTCTTGCTTCAAGAATCAATTTTATAATTTTTCAGATCATCAATAACATCTTTCCTTTTTATTTATTATTTCAAGAGCCAACAATTTTAACATTCATAAACAACAAATTCAAAAGATATATGCACTGTTCAAGCATTCATTCAGAGAACAAAAAGTATTGTCACCACATCAAAATAATTAAACTAATTTCAGGGATGAATTCGAAATCATGTACTTCTTGTTCTTTTGTGATTAAAACATTTTTCATTTAAGAAAGGTGAAGGATTCATAGGACATTCATAGCTTTAAGGCATAGACTCTAAATTTTATTAATCATGAGATAAAAATAAGACTTAAAATAAACATAAAAGCAAATCAATAATAATAAAAGATAGAAAATTGAAAACATAAAAATAAATAACTCTTAAAATATATCTCTAATGACAAAAGTTATCACAGAGTTAGGACTCAACAACCTTGATTTTGAGAAGTGGATGCTCCTTCAATCTGTGGGGTGTCTGGTCCTTCAAGAGACAGCTTTTGGCGCTTCAGCTCCTGTAGCTCACGCCCTTGCATCTCTTGTTCCTTCAGCAGTTTGCAGAGCATGCTATTTTGGTTTTGCTGTTCTTCTTTCAGTTGATCCATAGCTTCTTACAGCTTGGTGATAGATGCTTCTAGGTGGGTCCAGTAGTCAATCTGAGGGATTTCTGGGAGGAACTCCTGTGCCCTCCTTTTGATGGAGTTATCTTGCACTTGTTGTCCTTCCATTGACTCTTTGGTGATTGGGTGCTCGACTGAGATATACTCATCCACTCCCATCTTTACCCCAGCATCTTTACATAGCAGATAGATTAGGCTTGAGTAAGCCAATTTAGCGTCAATGGAGTTCTTGTTTGCAATTGTGTAAAGCTCACAAGAAATCAGATGATGAATCTCCACTTCGTTTCCCAGCATAATGTAGTGGATCATCACTGCTCTTTTGACAGTGACTTCAGAGCGGTTGCTGGTGGACAGTATAGAACACCCAATGAAGTCCAGCCAGCCCCTAGCAACTGGTTTGAGATCTCCTCTTTTGAGTTGATTCGGGACACCTTTTGTGTTGGTTATCCACTTGGTTCCAAGGATGCATATGTCCTCTAGAACTTGGTCCAAGCGCTTATCAAATCTCACCATTCTCCTATTAAAGTATTCTGGATCATCTTGTAGTTGAGGCAGCTTGAAGACCTCTCTTATTTTGTCCAGGTGGAAGTAAATAATCTTCCCTCTGACCATGGTTCAAAAGGTATAGAAGGCGGTTCCAGTCATTCTCTGCTTATCTGTTTGCCACAGATTTGAGTAGAATTCCTGAACCATGTTTTTACCCACCTTTGTCTCAGGATTAGCTATAATTTCCCAGCCCTTGTTTCGAATCTGCTCTTGAATCTCCGGATATTCGTCTTCTTTCAGATCGAATTTAACTTCCGAGATCACTGACCTTAGACCCATTATTTTGTGGTAATGGTCTGCCTGCTCTTTGGTTAAGAACCTCTCTTGATTCTAAAGTGATTTTGGAGTGTTCTCTTTCTTGCCTCTTGAGGTGGTTTGTTTTCCCTTAGGAGCCATGATCTTAGTGAATCTTAGCTCAGTGATCATGAAAAATACACCAAACTTAGAGGTTTGCTTGTCCTCAAGCAAAAGAAAGGAAATGAGAGGAATAGAAGGAGAGTCAAATTCGAGTTATGGAGGAGAGGGGGGAGGGCGAGTGTGAATTTATAAGGGAGGGGGTGGGTTTGAAAATTTTGAAAAGATATGATAGAAGATATGATTTGTAAAAGATAAATATGATATGAAAGAGATGAAATTTTAAAATTGAAAAGATATGATAGATTTGAAAAAGATAAATCTGAATTTGAAAAGATAATAGGATGAGTTGAAAAGATATGAGAAGAAATTAAAAAGATAGATGAGTTTTGAACAAGATTTGAAAAGGACTTGAAGAAGATTTGAGAAAGATTTTTAGGATTAAAGAAAAATTTAATTTTTATTTTTTTTTATTTTTTTGAAATTGAAATTGAAAGATGATAATTTGTAACATGTTTATGCAAGAAATTTGGATGGAACCATGAAAATTTGAAAAAAATTTGAGTTGGAAACAAAACTTCCTCCCATTCACATTCCTGGCGTTAAACACCCAGAATGGCATCCATTCTGGCGTTTAACGCCCATTTGCTGCTTCTTTTGGGCATTTAACGCCCAGCCAGGGTACCTGGCTGGCGTTAAACGCCAGAAAGCCTTTATCACTGGGCGTTTTTCTAAACGCCCAGGATGCTGCAATTCTGGCGTTAAACGCCCAGAATGGTACCCATTCTGGCGTTTAACGCCCAGAAAGGTATCTTTACTGGCATTAAACGCGTAGAATGGTGCCCATTCTGGCGTTTAACGCCCACAATATGCCTTACTGGCGTTTTTGTGCCAGTGAGCTCCTTTTCTCTGCTTTATGCTCTGAATTCTTCTGTACTGTGAAATCCTGTAATTGTTAATTAATCTTGAAGATAATTTATATCAAACTCATATAATTATTATTTGAATAACAAATAAACCTTGCTAATGGCTGGGTTGCCTCCCAGCAAGCGCTTCTTTATTGTCTTTAGCTGGACCTTACTGAGCTTTTAATCTAGTCTCAGCCTTGAGCATTCTTGCTCAACATTGCCTTCAAGATAATGCTTGACTCTCTGTCCATTAACAATGAACTTCTTATTAGAATCATTGTCTTGAAGCTCCACATAGCCATATGGTGACACACTTGTAATCACATATGGTCCCCTCCACCGGGATTTCAGTTTCCCGGGGAATAGTCTGAGCCTAGAGTTAAACAGCAGAACCTTTTGTCCTGGTTCAAAGACTCTGAATGACAGTTTCTTATCATGCCACCTTTTTGCTTTCTCCTTGTAAATTTTTGTATTTTTGAAAGCATTGAGTCTGAATTCCTCTAGCTCATTTAACTGGAGTAATCTCTTCTCTCCAGCTAACTTAGCGTCCAGGTTTAGGAATCTGGTTACCTAATAGGCCTTATGCTCCAGTTCCACGGGCAGATGACAGGCCTTGCCATACACAAGCTGGTATGGAGAGGTTCCTATAGGAGTCTTGAATGCTGTTTTATATGCCCACAGAGCATCATCCAAGCTTTTTGCCCAATCCCTTCTACGGGCAATTACAGTCCGTTCCAGGATTTTTTTTAGTTCTCTATTAGAGACTTCAGCTTGCCCATTTGTCTGTGGATGATATGGAGTTGCTACTTTGTGGCTAATTCCATATCAGACCATAACAGAGTAAAGCTGTTTATTGTAGCAATGAGTGCCTCCATCACTGATTAGTACTCTAGGGACACCAAACCTGCTGAAGATATGTTTTTGGAGGAACTTCAGCACTGTCTTAGTATCATTAGTGGGTGTTGCAATCGCCTCTACCCATTTAGATACATAGTTTACTGCCACCAGAATATACGTGTTTGAGTATGATGGTGGGAAAGGCCCCATGAAGTCAATACCCCATACATCAAACAACTCAATCTCCAAGATCTCTTGTTGAGGCATGGCGTAACCATGAGGCAGATTACCAGCTCTCTGACAACTGTCACAATTACGTACAAACTCTTGGGAGTCTCTATAGAGAGTAGGCCATTAGAAGCCACATTGGAGAACCTTGGTGGCTGTTCGCTCACCTCTGAAATAGCCTCCATATTGTGATCCATGGCAATGCCATAAGATCTTCTGTGCCTCTTCCTTAGGCACACATCTATGGATTATTCCGTCTGCACATCTCTTAAAGAGATTTGGTTCATCCCATAAGTAGTACTTTGCATCAGAAATCAATTTCTTTATTTGCTGCCTGCTGTACTCTCTGGGTATGAATCTTACAGCTTTATAGTTTGCAATGTCTGCAAACCATGGTCTTTCCTGAATGGCAAATAATTGCTCATCCGAAAAGGTTTCAGATATCTCAATAGAGGGGGAGGACACCCCTTCTACTGGTTCTATCCGGGACAGATGATCAACCACTTGGTTCTCTGTCCCTTTTCTGTCTCTTATTTCTATATCAAACTCTTGCAGAAGAAACACTCATCTTATGAGCCGGGGTTTTGAATCCTGCTTTGTAAGTAGATATTTAAGAGCAGCATGGTCAGTGTACATAATCACTTTTGATCTTACTAAGTATGATCTAAACTTGTCAATGGCATAAACCACTGCAAGCAGCTCTTTTTCTGTGGTTGTGTAATTTTTCTGTGCATCATTTAAAACATGGCTAGCATAATAAATAACATGCAGAAGCTTGTTATGCCTCTGTCCTAGTACTGCACCAATGGCATGATCACTGGCATCACACATTAGTTTGAATGGTAATGTCCAGTCTGGTGTAGAAATAACTGGTGCTGTGACCAACTTAGCTTTCAGAGTTTTGAACGCCTGTAGACACTTTGTGTCAAACACAAATGGCGTGTCAGCAGCTAGCAGATTGCTTAGAGGTTTTGCAATTTTTGAAAAATCATTTATAAACCTCCTATAGAATCCTGCATGCCCCAGAAAGCTTCTGATTGCCTTAACATTGGCAGGTGGTGGTAATTTTTTAATTACTTCCACTTTAGCTTGATCCACCTCTATTCCCTTGTTTGAAATTTTATGCCCAAGGACAATTCCTTTAGTCACCATAAAGTGACATTTTTCCCAGTTTAAAACTAGGTTGGTCTCTTGGCATATTTTCAGAACAAGTGCTAAATGGTCAAGGCAGGAGCTGAATGAGTCTCCAAATACTGAAAAGTCATCAATGAAGACTTCTAGAAATTTTTCTACCATATCAGAGAAGATAGAGAGCATGCACCTCTGAAAGGTTACAGGTGCATTGCACAGACCAAAAGGCATCCTTCTGTAGGCAAACACTCCAGAAGGACATGTGAATGCTGTTTTCTCTTGGTCCTGAGGATCTACTGCAATTTGGTTGTAACCTAAATAGCCATCCAAAAAGCAGTAATATTAATGACCTGCTAGTCTCTCTAGCATCTGGTCTATAAATGGTAAAGGAAAGTGATCCTTCCTGGTGGCTGTATTGAGCCTTCTGTAATCAATACACATACGCCACCCTGTAACTGTTCTTGTAGGAACCAGTTCATTCTTTTTATTATGAACCACTATCATGCCTCCCTTCTTAGGGACAACTTGGACAGGGCTCACCCAGGGGCTAACAGAAATAGGATAAATAATCCCAGCCTCCAGTAACTTGGTGACCTCTTTCTGCACCACCTCCTTCATGGTTGAATTTAGCCGCCTCTGTGGTTGAACCACTGGCTTAGCACCGTCCTTCAATAGGATCTTGTGCATGCATCTTGCTGGGCTGATGCCCTTAAGATCACTTATGGACCACCCAAGAGCTGTCTTATGTGTCCTTAGCACTTGAAGTAGTGCTTTCTCTTCCTGTGGATTTAAAGCAGAGTTTATGATCACCGAAAAAGTGTCACCTTCTCCCAGAAATGCATATTTCATGGATGGTAGTAGTGGTTTAAGCTCGGATTTAGGAGGTTTCTCCACTTCCTGAGGAATTTTCAGAGGCTCTTTTATTTCCTCTGATTCCTCCAGATCAGGCTGAACATCTTTAAAGATGTCTTCTAGCTCTGATTCGAGACTCTCAGCCATGTTGATCTCCTCCACCAGGGAGTCAATAATATCAACACTCATGCAGTCTTTTAATATGTCTGGATGCTTCATTGCCTCAACAACATTCAGCCTGAACTCATCCTCATTGACTCTCAAGGTCACTTCTCCTTTTTGGTCATCAATGAGGGTTCGTCCAGTTGCTAGGAAAGGTCTTCCTAGAATGAGAGTTGCAGTCTTGTGTTCCTCCATTTCCAGCACTACAAAGTCAGTGAGAAAGGCAAATGGCCCAATCTTGACAATCATGTTCTCAATTATGCCTGATGGATATTTAATGGAGCCATCAGCAAGTTGAAGACATATCTGGGTTGGTTTGACCTCTTCAGTCAAGCCAAGCTTTCTGATAGTAGATGCAGGAATTATATTGATACTTGCCCCAAGGTCACATAGAGCTGTCTTGGTACAAGTACCCTCTAATGTGCATGGTATCATAAAGCTTCCGGGATCCTTAAGCTTTTCTGGTAAGCTTGTTAGAATAACTGCACTGCATTCTTCAGTGAGAAAAACTTTTTCTGTTTCTCTCCAATCCTTCTTATGACTTAAGATCTCTTTCATGAACTTAGCATAAGAGGGTATTTGCTCAAGTGCCTCTGCAAACGGAATCTTTATTTCAAGAGTCCTGAGATAGTCTGCAAAGTGGGCAAATTGTTTATCCTATTCTGCTTGGCAGAGTTTCTGAGGATAAGGAATCTTGGCTTTATACTCTTCAACCTTAGTTGCTGCAGGTTTACTTCCTACAGAGGCAGGTTGAGAAGCCTTCTTGAGGGAGTTATTATCAGCACTTGCAGGTGTCTGATCCCTCACTGGCGTTTGAACGCCATAATTGGACATGGATTGGGCGTTTAACACCAGATTCCTACCCTTTTCTGGCGTTTGAACGCCAGAACTGGACATCGATTGGGCGTTTAACGCCAGTTTTTCACTCTTTTCTGGCGTTTGAACGCCAGAATTATTCCTCTCTGGGCGCTTACTATCCTCAAAGGGATTTTGGGTAACAGGTTGCTCATCCTCTGTCAGCTGTTCTTTTCTTGGCTTTCTGCTGCTTTGAGTTGAGGTATTTAATGTTTTTTCACTTCTTAATTGAACTGCTTGGCACTCCTCTGTTATCTATTTTGATAACTGCTATTTTATCTTATTCAATTGTAATTTCATATCCTTGTTGGCGATTTTGGTTTCTTGTAGCATCTCCTTAAATTCTGCTAACTACCTTGTTATAGAAGATAGTTGCTGATTGAGTTCAGCAACTTGTTCCTGAGGACTAAAGTCAGTTGATACTGCTTTAGCTTCTTCTTTCGTAGAGGACTCACTACTTATGTACAGATGTTCATTTCTAGCAACTGTATCAATAAGCTCCTGAGCCTCTTCAATAGTCTTTCTCATGTGTATAGATCCGCCAGCGGAGTGGTCTAGCGATATCTGAGCTTTTTTTGTAAGCCCGTAGTAGAAGATGTCTAATTGCACCCACTCTGAAAATATTTCAGAGGGGCATTTCCTTAGCATCCCTCTGTACCTCTCCCAGGCGTTATAAAGGAATTCATCATCCTCTTGTTTAAAGCCTTGGATGTCCAGCCTTAGTTGTGTCATCCTTTTTGGAGGGAAATATTAATTCATGAATTTGTCTGATAGCTATTTCCATGTTCTTATGCTTGCTGTAGGTTGGTTATTTAACCATATCTTAGCTTGATCTTTTACAGCAAATAAGAACAGTAATAATATGTAGACATCCTGATCTACTTTCTTGTCACGTACTGTGTCAGCAATTTGCAAGAACTGTGCCAGAAACTCAGTAGGTTCTTCCTGTGAAAGACCGAAATACTGGCAATTCTGCTGCATCATGACAATGAGATAAGGATTTAGCTCAAAACTGCTTGCTCTGATGGGAGGTATACAGATGATACTCCCATATGCAGCAGTAATGGGGTTAGCATATGACCCCAGAGTCCTTCTGGACTGTTCATTTCCACTTTGGTCCATGATGGAAAAAAAAGGGAATTGATGTGAATTGCAAATAAAATATATTTTTATTTTTATTTTATTTGATTAAAAACAAACCGCATAGATAAATAAAAAAAGATGAAATAAAATAATTAGAAGTTAAAATATAAATTTCGAAAACTAGAATAATTACTTAATTAAGAAGATTTTTGAAAAAGATTTTGAATTTTGAAATCCCAAAACTAGGATAAGATAAAATAAGAAGTTTTAAAATGAAAATTTGAAATTTTAAAGGCAGAATTCGAAAATCAATTAAAATAGAGAGAGAAGATAATTTTGAATTTAATGAAGAAAGAGAAAAATAGTAAAAACGACACCAAACTTAAAATTTTTTAGATCAAAACAAAGAAAACAAACAAGGACGCTTTGAATATCAAAACGAACACCAAGAACAAATTTTAAAAATCTTTAGGAAAATAGAAACACAAAAGACACCAAACTTAAAAATTTTATATTTTGGACACTAATAATTCGAAAGAAAAAATGAAAGAAAAATAAAATCATGCAATTGACACCAAACTTCAAATATGAAACTAAACTTAAACAGAAGACTAAATTATGAAGTTATTGGTTTTGAAAATTTTCGAAAATAATTAAGAAAAATAAAATAAGGATTCTAAAATTTTAACCAAAAATAATAATAGAAGACTCTAAACCAAAAAGAAAAATTTTTCCTAATCTAAGCAAGAAAATAAACCGTCAGTTGTCCAAACTCGAACAATCCCCGGCAACGGCGCCAAAAACTTGGTGCACGAATTGTAAATCACACTTTTCACAACTCGTACCACTAACCAGCAAGTGCACTGGGTCGTCCAAGTAATACCTTACGTGAGTAGGGGTCGATCCCACGGAGATTGTCGGCTTTAAGCAAGCTATGGTTATTTTGTAACTCTTAGTCAGGAAATCAATAATAATTCTCAGTTTTAATTGGAATGAATAAACGAACACAAATTAAATAATACTTGTTATGCAGTAATGGAGAACAGGTTGAGGTTCTGGAGATGCTCTGTCTTCTTTATTTCTGCTTTCCTACTGTCTTCTTCTTCACGCATGTAGGTCTCCTTCCATGGCAAGCTGTATGTTGGTGGATCACCATTGTCAATGGCTACCAGCCGTCCTCTCAGTGAAAAGGGTCCATGTACATGGCTAATCATCTGTCAGTTCTCACTAATGTTGGAATAGGATCCATTGATCCTTTTGCACACTGTCACTGCGCCCAGCATTCATGAGTTTGAAGCTCGTCACAGTCATCCCTTCCCAGATCCTACTCGAAATACCATAGACAAGGTTTAGACTTTTCGGATCTCAGGAATGGCCGCCAATAGTTCTAGCCTATACCACGAAGGTTCTGATCTCACGGAGTTGAATGCTCTGTTGTCAGGAGAGGCAGTCAAACTCGTGAACCAGGTGTCCAAGAGATATACATTCAATCTAAGGTAGAACGGAGGTGGTTGTCAGGCACGCGTTCATAGGTTGAGAATGGTGATGAGTGTCACGGATCATCACATTCATCATGTTAAAGTGCGAATGAATATCTTAGAATAGAAACAAGCGTGATTGAATGAGAAACAGTAGTAATTGCATTAATCCATCGAAACACAGCAGAGCTCCTCACCCCCAACCATGGAGTTTAGAGACTCATGCCGTAGAAGATACAAAATTCAGATGTGAAATGTCATGAGGTACATAGTAAGTCTCTAAAAGTAATTTTTATACTGAACTAGTGACCTAGGTTTACAGAAAATGAGTAAACTAAGATAGATAGTGCAGAAATCCACTTCCGGGGCCCACTTGGTGTGTGCTTGGGCTGAGCATTGAGCTTTACACGTGTAGAGGCTTCTCTTGGAGTTAAACGCCAGGTTGCAGCCTGTTTGTGGCGTTTAACTCTAGTTTGTAATCTGTTTCTGGCGTTTAACTTCAGAATAGGGCAGGAAGTTGGCGTTTAAACGCCAGTTTGAATCATCAAAACTCGGGCAAAGTTTGGACTATTATATGATGCTAGAAAGCCCTGGATGTCTACTTTCCAACGCAATTGAGAGCGTGCCAATTGGGTTTTTGTAGTTCCAGAAAATCCATTTCGAGTGCAGGGAGGTCAGAATCCAACAGCATCTGCAGTCCGTTTTTAGCCTCTGAATCAGATTTTTGCTCAGGTCCCTCAGTTTTAGCCAGAAAATACCTGAAATCACAGAAAAATATACAAACTCATAGTAAAGTCCAGAAATATGAATTTTGCTTGAAAACTAATAAAAACATAGTAAAAACTAACTAAATCATACTAAAAACTATCTAAAAACAATGCCAAAAAGTGTATAAATTATCCGCTCATCAAAACCTAAACATCCAAAATCACAAAATCTCACTTATCCCAAAGCCCTAGATTTTCGAAACTTTGTAGAGAAGAACAGGAAAGATTTCGTGGTTACCTCGCTACTTTCTTGTATGGGTTTTGTAGAGCTCTTCACAAGGAACACGTAGCCACAAACGGTGCGGCGATCGGAGCTCCGTAACTCAAGATATGAGCTTGGGAAGAAGAAGATGTATAGTGCTCATGGGGGTTTCTTCTCTTTCTCCCCTTTCAGTTGGTGTTGGTGTGTTTGTGATTGTGTTGTGCTGAGTTGGTTCATTAATGAACCCTTTTATATGTTGGGCTTGGTCCCAACATGGACCCGGTCCAACCCGTTAGTGTTTTTAGCCCGTTTGGCCCAACTTTGGGCCAAACCTTTAACACTAATGCCCAGTTTTCCATTTCTAACATTTTTCTAAGGTTTTTGACAGTTTTCACTTTTTTCTCATGCGGTACTAGGCAGACTTGAACCGGTTCAACTGCCGGTTTGCGGTTTTTCACAGTTTTTCGCAGAAAACACATTTTCTAACTCAGAAAAACCTACTGAGTTCAAAAATCACCTTTAAATCCTCAGATTCTCTCTCTAACTTTTCGGAATCTAATTTGGGGCAATATAATCACTTAATTAACCGGTTGATTAATTGCGGTTCTTACATTCTCCCCTCCTAAAAAGATTTTTGCCCTCGAAAATTCGAATCACGCGATGTAATATATATATATATATATTCTCATTCTCCATGAAGAGGCCTACTTTCAACGTTACAAACCCAACAAGTTGCCAAAGCATCTCATTCACTATCATCCCACCGTGTCGATGTTCTCTTTCGCCTTTCGCTACGTTACTCTGATTCTCGTCATTAGGAATCCAAAAATTCTTTCTTTTAAACCAATTACCGATTTTGTAATACTTTTCAAAACCTTTAAAACAAGTTCTATATAAATGAGCTCATTGTTAAAACTTTTTCAAAAGATTCAAAAATCATCTATTTGTAAATCAATTATTTTAAAGCATGATTTTCCTAAATTCATTGAAACCCTTAAATCAAAACCCTTTCTATTTGAATCCCTTTCTATAAGTGAAATTACAAACCCAAAGTCACAAGTCAACAAAATCATAGAACTCACTTTCCCTTTTAAACCGTATCATTTGATCAAAATTTTCAACCCTATTTTTAAAACCAAATCATTTAAACCAAAGCTCCAAATCAGATTTGAAAGTCATTCTAAACCTTAAAACCGCAAAAATTATAGTTAAAAACCGCAAAGGCAGTAGTCGGTACTTCCGTTGTCACAGGTGCTGAACTGCACCCATCACCCATACCGAAAACCGTCAAGACTTCTAATCATGTCTGGTAATCCTTCTGGCACGTACACTCTGGTCATTCGTCACCAAAATCCCGAAATCTTCGGCTACCACCGCTAGAACCCTCCTTTCCCATGGTTTACTTCCAACAAAACTCTAAGCTCTTGTAATCCTAACGAGGACTTGCCAAGGATAGAACCAAGCTACCCTCTGGTCTAGGTAAAATTAATACTCAAGAACACGCTTACCTTTCATCGGAGGATCCGACCCCGTCGTATCACGTGCATCCAAAGCAAGCACACGGCCTGACTGTTGTTGTTGACTGTAATAGCCCAGACCACCCGCTAGCACGATATTGTCCGCTTTGGCACAAAAGGCCTCACAGTTTTGCCTTTGACGATAGGGATGATAACCAAAGCCCCCATACTCACTCGTCAAAATGCGTCATGCTAGGGAAAGGTATCCACACCCTTATAAGGCATGCTTCGTTCCCCTCCCCAACCGATGTAGGACCTTACAATCCACCCCCCTAAGGGAGCCAGCGCCCTCGCTGGCACATCGATCTGGGCTCCGGCTCTGATACCATCTGTAACAGCCCAGACCACCCGCTAGCACGATATTGTCCGCTTTGGCACACAAGGCCTCACGGTTTTGCCTTTGACGATAGGGATGATAGCCAAAGCCCCCCACACTCACTCGTCAAAACACGTCATGCTAGGGAAAGGTATCCACACCCTTATAAGGCATGCTTCCTTCCCCTCCCCAATCGATGTGGGATCTTAAACACACCATCGTGCGGACGCACACCCTGCAAAAATTTTGACCTGTGCGGATGCACACACCTGTGCGCACGCACAGGCGGGGAGATGTGTTCTGTTTGTAGCACTAGCACAACTTGTGTGCGTGCATATCTAAGGAAGGATTTCAACCTGTGCGGACGCACACGTTGGGAAGGCCAGTCTGTTAGGGGCACTGGCACAGGTTGTGCGAGTGAACAGATTCTGTAAGTTTTGCCACTTGTGCGTATGCACACCCCTGTACGTATGCACACATTTTAAAATCTTCTAGGCGTGCGCACGCGCACACCCCTGTGCAGCCGCACACCCCCTGTTTCTCAAATTTTACTTATTTTTCAACTATTCTACCTCCCCAACAAGGTTGTAAGCTTCTATAATACTATTTTAAGACTTTTGGGCCTAGTTTTGAGTATTAGAACATGGGATATAACCTAGGGGTTCTAGTAAATGATTTTAGGATAAATTAAAAAATAGAGGCCTAGGTTTCTGGTGTACTGAGAATGGGTTGGGTGGAGATTAAAGAAGAATTGGTATATGAGATGAGAACTGAGGAACTATGAGTTCGGAATGGAAATCATGAATTGAGGACGGTTGATATGAGTCAAGGACTCGAAGAGAAATGATGATATTGATGAATATTGAGAATTGATAACTGAGAGTGAATTGAGATGAGGAATGGTAAAATCTGGTGATGATTTGATGATGAGGAAATGATTGGATTATATGAGAGTGTGCGGAGCCTATATCTCCGGCATAGCAGATTGTTCTACTGCATGACTAGTTGTTGTTGAGAGTGTGTGGAGCCTATATCTCCGGCGTGGCAGATGTTCTGCCGCATGATTTGTTGGATGTTGAGAGTGTGCGGGGCCTATATATAGAAGATTGTTCTGCTGCATGATTTGTTGTGGTTGGTTCCTTCTCTGCTGCAGGAAGTGTGCAGGGCCTATATCCCCGGCATAGTAGACTCCCTACTACATGAGTGTGCAGGGTACTATATCTCTGGCGTAGCAGAAGAGCTACTACATGAGTGTGCAGGGCACTATATCCCTGGCATGGCAGAAAAGGCTACATCCGGGAGGATGTGTCGGGTTGGCATTTACGGACCGACAAGTGATATCACGAGCCAGTAGGATAGACATTCATGATATGCATCTTTTCCATGCTTGTTTACTTTGATTACTTGAGTTTTCCTAAATGTATAATATGCTTACTTGCTTCTTGAATTACCTGTTATATATATGAATATTACCTGTGTTTTACTTGCTTGTATTATCTGTGTTTGTATGGACCTTGAGGAGGTTAGGTAGGCAGTGGCGATGGGATCGTACGGAGGGTAGGATGGCGAAGGCTGTGGGACAGCGGTGAAAAGTTTAGCTAGTAATCCCCTAAGATAGATTTCCCTCTATATGCTGTTAAGGTTTTAAGTCCTGATAAGATTTATGTATATATGCTTTATGGTTTTAGTATGCTTTAAGATGAAACATTGTAATGGATATGGACCTTAGGATTGCCTTCGGCATCCCGGGGTCTTATATCCTACATCACTAGGCACTGTTACCATACTGAGAACCCCCGGTTCTCATACCATATTTCTGTTATGTTTTTCAGATGCAGGTTGCAACCCACCTCGGTGAGTTGCTTTGGATGGTGACAGAAGCAGAGGATCTTGGATTCTTTTGGAGTCTTTTTGGTTTATCTTGTTTATACATCTCTCTTTTTGTATTTTGTCTTTTTCTAGAGGCTTGTATTATGAGAGAAAAATTTGTATAAGCTATTTTTAAACTGTCAGATTTCTGTATGGTTCTGTATACTTGTATATGGCTAGTCGGCTTAAACTCCGCGAGCCGTGGCTAGATCCTTATGATGTCATACAACTATCTTTCGATATATTTTATCCGTACCTTGTGGTTTAAGCTAGTAGCTTCGTTAGTACGTTTTGCGCCTTTCAAATCCAAAATTTTGAGCTATATCTTTCATCGGGCTTCTAGATTATACTATTCCTTCTATACATATTATGTATGAGTTTAGAACTGTCGTAATCTCTGATTAACCTTTGCTTTACATCGCGAGGTAAGGCTTAGGCTAATTAGGGTGTTACATTAGTGGTATCAGAGCGGTTCGTCCTCGTGAGCCTGAGGGATGGACCGATTGTGCTTCTTTGCATACTCTGTGTGTCTTTTTCCTTAATACTATTAGGCTATCTACTTATTATATGCATAGCATGCTTGTTTATGAGTGCCTGCTTGGGATAATTGAAGCATTAGACTTTTGATATTGAGACTGATCATCTTGATATCGATTGTTTGGTGTAGACAGGAACCCTACATGGCCACTCATGGGCGAGGTCGAACACGTACCCGAGAAAGTAGGAATGAGCAACCAGCTGACAATCATGCAGAATTCATGGCGGTAATGGCAAATTTCGCTAATACCATGGAAGTTAATGCTGCTGCGACTCTGCAAGCTGTGCAAAGGTTAGGCCAACCAGCGGGGAATGGCAATGGGAACAAAGAAGGAAATGCCAATGATAATGATGAGGGAAATGGCGATAACACGGGAGGAGTTCCGATGACCTTGGCGATGTTGCTCAAGGTTCATCCGCCAACTTTCCGAGGGTCCACTAATCCTACTGAAGCGGATCACTGGTTTCAGGCTATGGAGCGTGCCTTACAGGCACAGCATGTTCCCCTCAATCAATATGTCAAGTTTACCGCTTATTAGCTAGCGGGAGAGGCCCAGCCCTGGTGGTAAGCAAAGTGTCGCTTGCTACAACTTCAGAATGCCAACATTCCATGGGAGGTGTTCCAAACGGCCTTGATGGGAAAATTTGTGGAAAAATGAATTTCCAAAGCACCCAAAACTCACCGGCAAGTATACCGGGTTGCATCAAGTAGTAAAACTCACGTGAGTGAGGTCGATCCCACAGGGATTGATGGATCAAGCAACTTTAGTGGGTGATTAGTTTAGTCAAGCTAACATTGATGTGAATTGTGTGAAATTGTAACCAACAGGAAGTAAAGGACAATGAATTTAAAGTTGCAGAATGTAAATTGGCAAGTAACTTAAGGGGCAAGAAATGTAAATTGCAAGAATCTTAAATTGCAAGAAATGTAAATTGCATGAAATTAAAGGGGAGTGGGTGCTGAAAATTAAAGAGAGAAGTAGATCAAGTAACTGGAAAGTTAAATTGCAGGAAGAATAAATCAAGATCCCAACAACTCACATGTAAAGTGCAGAGGAACAAAAGTGCTGGAAAGTAAATTGGGAACAAGGAGATCAGAGAGCAATCAATCCAAGAATCAGAATGTGAAATCAAATGCAGCAGATTTTAAACAGAAGTGCTTGAAGAATTAAAAACAGAAAGTGACTGTGCTTAATTTGCAGCAATTTAAAAGGATGTTGAAGATCTCAGGAGTGGATCCTTCCTTGATCCAACAAGAGAAAAGTTGCAGAGAATTAAAAGAAAGATTGCAGAAGAAGTAAAGAGAAGTTGCAAATAGAGAATGAAAACAGAATTCCTTCCAATCTCAATTCAAGATTCAAAATAGAAAATGAAAATTCAGAGAGAGAGCTCTCTAGTGGAGTCACCCTCCCTTCTCTCTATTCGGGCTTTTCAAAAATGAGAATGATGCCTTATATAGGCTTTTTTTTACAAAATAAAAATAAAAATGAAAGTGAAATTAAAGAAAAATTACAATTAAATGAAATTCCTATTTTATCTATCTCTTGTGCCTTTGAGTGATGATAATGGGCTTTGCGTGCTTTGGATTTGGGTTGAAGATGGCCTCTGTTGATTGCACTTGGAGTTGGAGAGAAACCCATTGTGAATCGGGACATAAAGCACAAAAGCTTGAGTCAAAGTTTGAGGCAAACTTTTGCTCAAACTTTTTATATCAGCCACCCCCTTTTGCTGATATCCACGTTTGAGCTAAAGTTTGAGGTCAAACTTTTAGCCAAACGTGGATCACCTTGTATGCATGTGTGGGGTGTTACTTTGTCCTCTTGTCAACATTGCCAATTTCATGCCAACTATAGACTATTATATATGGTTGGAAAGCTCTGAATGTCAGCTTTCTAACCCACTTGGAATCATCTCAATTGGACATCTACAACTCAAGTTATGCTCCTTTGAAGAGGACAAGGTCGCTGGCTTTGGTGTGCAGCGTTTGAGGCGACGTTTGCCTCAAACGTGGTCGAAAACGCCAGATTTTGGAGACTCAAACACATTGTCCACCCCATACTATTATACATTGTTGGAAATCCCTGAATGTCTACTTTCCAATGCCGTTGGAAGCGCATCATTTGGAGTTTCACAACTCGAGTTGTACTCCGTCGAAGGTGCAGAGGTCAGTTGGCCTCACTGCAAGTTGCCACCATGTTCGTTTATGCACATTTCGGGGCAGTTTTCTCCCTCAATTTTAGTGTCCACCATGCAGTGCCATATATGCTTGGAAAGATCTCGATTCCTACTTTCCA
Source organism: Arachis ipaensis (assembly GCF_059453495.1). Lineage (NCBI taxonomy): Eukaryota > Viridiplantae > Streptophyta > Magnoliopsida > Fabales > Fabaceae > Arachis > Arachis ipaensis. The sequence goes on from NC_142444.1 coordinate 129,165,447, forward strand.
TTGCTTTTTGAATCATCTCATTTGGAGCTCTGTAGCTCAAGTTATTCTTGTTGGAAGTATACCCCTTCAGGCTGTTGTGGTGTGTGGCGCCAACGTTTGCCAAAAAGCTTGAGGCAAACGTTGGCGCAAGCTTTTTCCTCCAGGGTGTTTGTTTTGTGGTGCCAACGTTTGCCAAAAAGTTTGAGGCAAACGTTGGCTCAAGCTTTTCTCCCAAAAGTTTGAGCTAAAGTTTGAGGCAAACTTTGGCTCAAGCTTTTTTCCTCTGGGATGTTTTCAACTCTTCTAAAAGTTTGAGCTAACGTTTGAGGCAAACTTTGGCTCAAACTTTTTGTTCTCTCTTGCTCCTAGCCATTCCTTCTTCCTTCAACCTTCTTCAAAACTCTTTTCACCTATCATCAATCAATCAAAACAATCAAAGCTATGCCCCAAATCATAAGATTGTGTTTCTTTCATAATATATGACAATTATAGCACAAAATCTCATGAAAGTGCATTAATTCATCCATGGTTGATTGAATCAAAGGAAACATGGAAATCTACCCAATTGGCTTGCTTATGGCTTAAGAAAGTTCATAAAACCTATTGAAAACAAAGGAAAAAGCATAGAAAAACATGACATGGTGGCATGTCATCACAACACCAAACTTAAACCTTGCTTGTCCCCAAGCAAGAAAAGAATCATGCAGTAGAGATTGACAATCCAAGGTAAGAAGAATAGCAACTCAATGTTCATGGTAAGCTAGTTTTCTAAGCATGCTACAATCACAAAAGAAATGTAAATGATTGATGCTTCTATCTAGCTCATTTTATGAAATCTTTTCCTTATATTTCTTCCTTGAAACAAGCTTTTTGCTTTTCTTATTAGCTTCTCCTTTTGGGTGCTTTGCCCCATGAGTTAATAACAAAGCTACGACTTCTAAATGCTTTGTTTCAAGTATTACCACTTGATACATAAGCACCACAAGCATTTGATTAGAGGACTTCATTAAGCTCATTTTTCTTTTCTTTTCTTGACTCTCTAATCATTGATGCTCAGAGCCTTGAGCTTTGAGGGAGTGCTTTTGCACTTTGAGCCTAACCTTGACTTCTAAGTGTTTTGTTTTCAAGCATTTGGCTTGATACATAAACACCACAAGTACTTAACAAATAAATTGCCATTGGTACTCAGAGCCTTCAGCTTTTTCATTCTTTCCCTTTTTCTTTTCTTGCTTTAATTGCTTCTTCAAGGTTTTCATGATTTTCAAAAGATTTCACAAAATGTCCTAGTTGAAAACTTCAATTAAATAAAATCCAATGCAATTGAGCAACAATTAATCATACTAGCTTTCCAATACTTATATGCTCATGCTAAACTCTTCTTTAATTCCTTGTTTGTTTATGATCATGATGCTTTACTGCTTTTGAATTCACAAAACTCAAGTTGGTAATCATAATGGCACAGCACCATGTTGCAATTTAGAAATCAAACTATGCCTTTTCATACACACATGCATACAGAGAAGGTAAAGACAATCATGCAGTTTATAGTGCTTGAAACAAATGAGGAGAAAAGGAACTCTACAACCTTGTAGTTCATCTTCATTATTGTTGTCCTTTTTCCTCTATTCTTCCTCCTTCCCTTGCCAAACTCAGAATGCTTGCTCTTCCTCAAGCAACAATTAGAACAATGGCTATGGGGCTAAGATGGATCATGAATGTCTTATACAATGAAATGTTAGTAGCACATGTGTTTTAAGCAAGCAAAATTAAAGATATGAAGGCACAGAGACAGAGACATTTTGATTGCATAGATAAGAAGGTGTGCACAATACATTGCATAAAAGATAAGTGGCACACCAAACTTAGTGTGACACTTTCACTTGGAATTGATGCAAGTATCTTGTAAGGATTAGAACCAAATTTTGTTGCATAGCAACACCAAACTTAGAATGCAACCATATGCCAATTTATTGAATTTAAACAAAGCAAAGAAAAAGAAAACAAATCAGAGAAGAAATGTTACCTATGGTTGGGTTACCTCCCAACAAGTGCTCTTTTAGTGTCATTAGCTTGACATGTTGTTCTTCACTTTCTTCCTCTTCTTCCAGTTTGTTAAGAGGAATGACCTCAAAGGAGGGAAGGATTCAGCTAGTGTCCCTTGTCTTGGCCTTTCCTCAGCAAGCTTCCTTTTGCAAATGGCTTGATTGATCTTGCTTGCTGGATTAGGGACCGAATTGGTGTTCTTGCTAGTTGCCTTCACTTCTTTGGATTCAAGACTTGGTTGCTGTGTGATTATTGGAGTTTTGTATTCATCCAGAGCCTTTTGAATTGGTGGTTCCATGAGCTCTTCCTTCATGTACTTCTCTGCCCCACTTGAGTGTGAATTTTCTTGAATGACTTCCTCACTTTTTTGTTCCTCCACTCCTTTCTTTGCACCCAACATTTGACTTAATAGTTCTTTTATGGAGGAGGTTTGTTGTTCTTCCCAAGATTTCTTCATCTCTTCTTCATATTTTTCGATCACAGATTCAAGGGAAGTTTGTGAGGGTTGTGAATGTTCCTTTGTTACCTCAAGTACAGTTTCATTTTCAACCACCTCATTCTTCATTGGAAGTTCACTTAATACAGTAGCCTCCACATCATGCTCTTCCACTTTATCCTTCACATCCATCAATTGGTCTTCATCCTTACTGTTTGATGGTTTTAAGTTTCCCCTTGTTTGTTCTAAGGGCTCATTCATCTTCTTGAAGATGATTTCTTTCCAGGATGGGGATTTTGTGTATCTTTCCACTAGTTTTCTATGTATTTCAATGGCTTGAAGGTAATCCTCATCTGTTGGTTCAAGAGATGAAGGTTGAGAATAATTTTGGTGACATGGATGTATTGTGGTGAAGTTGTGTTGAGGGGTGTGGAATGAGTTGTGTGATTGATGGGATGACTTGTATGGATTTTGGGAGAAACTTTGTGTTGAGGCATAATCAAGTGATGAAGATCTTTCAACTGAGAAACTGGGACGTGAGGGTGGATGCTCTTCCATTCTTTGGTGATGCTTCCATCCACCATGAGGATAATGATATGAATCATTTTTGTGGTGGTGGTTGGTATCCCATATGATTTTCTTGCTCATCTTGTGTCTCTGAAGCAAATCTCCATGAATTGGAGTGCTCAGAATGTGTATTCTCTTGGTGATATTCCCAGCCACCATTAGAGATTGGTGATGGTGGGTAATATCCCATAAAATTTGTTTGATCATAAGATGAGTTGAACTCCATTTGAATTTTGTAAAACATAACACCAAGGAAAATTGAAATTCATATCTCAGAGATGAATTTCTTAGTGAGGCAATAACTCAAACACCTTGGTTTCAACTTAGAACAGAGAACCAAAATAAAGAAAATGCTTGATCTAGACTTCTCACCCACTTAATCATTGTTGATCTGAATCAATCCCCGGCAACGGCGCCAAAAACTTGATGGGGAAATTTGTGGAAAAATGAATTTCCAAAACACCCAAAACTCACCGGCAAGTATATCGGGTTGCATCAAGTAGTAAAACTCACGTGAGTGAGGTCGATCCCACAGGGATTGATGGATTAAGCAACTTTAGTGGGTGATTAGTTTAGTCAAGCTAACATTGATGTGAATTGTGTGAAATTGTAACCAACAGGAAGTAAAGGACAATGAATTTAAAGTTGCAGAATGTAAATTGGCAAGTAACTTAAGGGGCAAGAAATGTAAATTGCAAGAATCTTAAATTGCAAGAAATGTAAATTGCATGAAATTAAAGGGGAGTGGGTGCTGAAAATTAAAGAGAGCAGTAGATCAAGTAACTGGAAAGTTAAATTGCAGGAAGAATAAATCAAGATCACAACAACTCAAATGTAAAGTGCAGAGGAACAAAAGTGCTGGAAAGTAAATTGGGAACAAGGAGATCAGAGAGCAATCAATCCAAGAATCAAAATGTGAAATCAAATGCAGCAGATTTTAAACAGAAGTGCTTGAAGAATTAAAAATAGAAAGTGACTGTGCTTAATTTGCAGCAATTTAAAAGGATGTTGAAGATCTCAGGAGTGGATCCTTCCTTGATCCAACAAGAGAAAAGTTGCAGAGAATTAAAAGAAAGATTGTAGAAGAAGTAAAGAGAAGTTGCAAATAGAGAATGAAAATAGAATTCCTTCCAATCTCAATTCAAGATTCAAAACAGAAAATGAAAATTCAGAGAGAGAGCTCTCTAGTGGAGTCACCCTCCCTTCTCTCTATTCGGGCTTTTCTAAAATGAGAATGATGCCTTATATAGGCTTTTTTTACAAAATGAAAATAAAAATGAAAGTGAAATTAAAGACAAATTATAATTAAATGAAATTCCTATTTTATCTATCTCTTGTGCCTTTGAGTGATGATAATGGGCTTTGCGTGCTTTGGATTTGGGTTGAAGATGGCCTCTGTTGATTGCACTTGGAGTTGGAGAGAAACCCATTGTGAATCAGGACATAAAGCACAAAAGCTTGAGTCAAAGTTTGAGGTAAACTTTTGCTCAAGCTTTTTATATCAGTCACCCCCTTTTGCTGATATCCACGTTTGAGCTAAAGTTTGAGGTCAAACTTTTAGCCAAACGTGGATCACCTTGTATGCATGTGTGGGGTGTTACTTTGTCCTCTTGTCAACATTGCCAATTTCATGCCAACTATAGACTATTATATATGGTTGGAAAGCTCTGAATGTCAGCTTTCTAACCCACTTGGAATCATCTCAATTGGACATCTACAACTCAAGTTATGCTCCTTTGAAGAGGACAAGGTCGCTGGCTTTGGTGTGCAGCGTTTGAGGCGACGTTTGCCTCAAACGTGGTCGAAAACGCCAGATTTTGGAGACTCAAACACATTGTCCACCCCATACTATTATACATTGTTGGAAAGCCCTGAATATCTACTTTCCAATGCCGTTGGAAGCGCATCATTTGGAGTTTCACAACTCGAGTTATACTCCGTCGAAGGTGCAGAGGTCAGTTGGCCTCACTGCAAGTTGCCACCATGTTCGTTTATGCACATTTCGGGGCAGTTTTCTCCCTCAATTTTAGTGTCCACCATGCAGTGCCATATATGCTTGGAAAGATCTCGATTCCTACTTTCCATTGCTTTTTGAATCACCTCATTTGGAGCTCTGTAGCTCAAGTTATTCTTGTTGGAAGTATACCCCTTCAGGCTGTTGTGGTGTGTGGCGCCAACGTTTGCCAAAAAGCTTGAGGCAAACGTTGGCGCAAGCTTTTTCCTCCAGGGTGTTTGTTTTGTGGTGCCAACGTTTGCCAAAAAGTTTGAGGCAAACGTTGGCTCAAGCTTTTCTCCCAAAAGTTTGAGCTAAAGTTTGAGGCAAACTTTGGCTCAAGCTTTTTTCCTCTGGGATGTTTTCAACTCTTCTAAAAGTTTGAGCTAAAATTTGAGGCAAACTTTGGCTCAAACTTTTTGTTCTCTCTTGCTCCTAGCCATTCCTTCTTCCTTCAACCTTCTTCAAAACTCTTTTCACCTATCATCAATCAATCAAAACAATCAAAGCTATGCCCCAAATCATAAGATTGTGTTTCTTTCATAATATATGACAATTATAGCACAAAATCTCATGAAAGTGCATTAATTCATCCATGGTTGATTGAATCAAAGGAAACATGGAAATCTACCCAATTGGCTTGCTTATGGCTTAAGAAAGTGCATAAAACCTATTGAAAACAAAGGAAAAAGCATAGAAAAACATGACATGGTGGCATGTCATCAGGCCTTTTACAAGAAATATTTTCGTGAGTCTGCAAGGGAAGCAAAGGAGATGAAACTAATGCAGCTGAAGTAAGGTTTCCTATCTGTGGCGGAATACACCAACAAGTTTGAGGAGCTCTGTAGGTTTTCAAGGGTATGTCAAGGTGCCCCGGAGACTTACGAGAGCTGGAAGTGCATTAAGTACCAGAGGGGTTTAAAGGATAACATTATGACTGCTGTGCCTCCTATGGAGATCCGTACTTTTTCTGATCTGGCGAACAAAGCAAGGGTGGTTAAGGAGTATGCCAAGGTAGTAGCTACATCCAAAGATACCCATGGAGGGAATACTAATAGGGGACGTGATGATTACCTCGGACTAAGCGGACAGAACTTCAAGAAAGATGGACAAACTCCTCAGCATCTGCAAGGTCAAGGGAACTTCAGAAGGGACAACAATGCCCAGTTTTACCACATGAAAGGAAGTCGTCTGTGTTTTACTTGTGGGAAACCTAGACACATATCCAAGTATTGCGCCGTGGGAGAAACTGAGATGAGGGTCAGTGTAAGAACTGGAGTTTTCACGAATAAAATAATTTAAATACCCAAATTAGGTTCCAGAAAGTTGGAATGAGAATTTGGGGATTTAAATATGATTTTTGGACTCAATAGGTCTTTCCGAGTCAGAAAATGTGTTTTCTACGAAAAATTGTGAAAAACTGCAAACTGGCAATTGAACCGGTCAAACCAGTTTAAGTCTGCCCGGTTCTATGCGAGAAAAAGTGAGAACAGTCGAAAACGTTAGAAAAACATTAGAAATGAAAAACCAGGCGCTAATTTTAAAGGTTTGGCCCGAAGTTCGGCCAAACGGGCTAAAAATGCTAACGGGTTGGACCGAGCCCAAGTTGGGCCCAAATCCAACATATAAAAGCACCCTTTAATGAGCTTTGAGCTCATTTCAGCACACCCACAAGGAGAGGGGCGCTGGTGTTGAGAGAGGAGAGGAGAAAGAAGAACACTATTCACCTACTCCTTCAAAGCTCCATAACTTTTGATCTGGAGCTCCGATTGATGAGCCGTTTGTGGCCACGCGAAGCTCTCAACGAGATCTTACTTTCTATCTAAAGAAATCTGGTAAGATCCCTCTATTCACACCCCAGTTTCGTGCCCTAGGTTCTGTTCATTTTTGGGTTTAGTTTTTGAGTAGATTTTGTGATTTTGCTTGTTTAGGTGACCTCTATTAGCGGGTAATTGATGAATTTTACCCCTACTCACGTTGGATAAGATAAGGTTTCACTAAACCTTTGTGCTTAGTTATTTTATGTATCTTAGGTTTTGATTTTGGTGATATATGTGTTGTTAGTTTGAGCCTTGGTGTTTGTTGGAGTTGGTTGAGGCTTTGGATCAAGTTTGGTGGTTTTGTTTTGGTATTTGAAGCGTTTGGAAATTGGCCAAGGTATGGTTTTGGTTTTCTTTATGTAATATGTAATGTTTCTGGAAACTTAGGCTAGTTGACCCTAAGATAGGATTGAATGTTATTGGTGTACGAATATTTAAATGTGAATTGATGTTAATTGTTGGTTGTATTGGATTAGTGTGGTTGATGATGATTATTGGAGATTGTTGGTGTTAATGAGTATTGATGATTGGTGTTGTGGATGAGGGTTGTTGATATGATTGTTGAGAAGTATTGGTGATAATGATGAATTTTGATGTTGAGTGATGTGGGTGAGTGTGTATGTTGATATGGGTAACATGAATGTTGATTTTGATGACTATTGTTTGGAAGATGTGAGTTTTATGAGATTAATATAAATAGTTGTAGTAGTTGATGTTGTTGATGATTCATGGAAATGCCATTGTTGAATGAAGAGAATTATGATTGTTTATGATATCTTGAATGTTGAGGAATAAGGAATTTGATGGTTCAAAATGGTGTTGATGAGTTATGATGTTAATTGTGTGAGAAGGGTGAAGTTGAGGTTTAAATTTGTGAATTATGAGTTATGGTGAAAAGATTGAGTTGGAGAGGTTTGATGGTCGAGAATGGTATAATATGTTGTAAATGGTACATTATGATGGAAATTGGAGTTTGAAGTGGTTTTGGTTTGGCTTTGGTTGGAAATGTTGGTAAGTTGAGGTTTTGAGACTTTTGGTAAAAGTTGGTTTTTGGAAAAATTTGTCTGATCATAACTTTTGCCTCGGTTTTCAAAATTGATTGAAATTCGTTTAGAATTAAAGATATTGAAAACCCTTTAAATCGATATACATTTTGTGAAAATTAGAATTTTGTAGAGGAAGTTATGATCATTCAAAGTTGGTTTTAAAAATTTGAAATTCTGCAAGGTTGCAGAATTTCATGATTTCTGATATGGGCGAAGCGCACACCCTTGTGCGAACGCACACCCTGCGAAAATTTTGACCTGTGCGGATGCACACACCTGTGCGCACGCACAGGCACGGAAATGCGTTCTGTTTGCAGTGCTAGCACAGCTTGTGCGCGCACATATCTAAGGAAGAATTTCAACCTGTGCGGACGCACAAGCCTGTGCCGCACACGTTGGGAATGCCAGTTTGTTAGGGGCGCTGGCACAGGTTTTTCGAGTGAACAGATTCTGTAAGTTTTGCCACCTGTGCATTAAAATCTCCTGGGCGTGTGATGAGCTGATAATTTATACGCTTTTTGGCATTGTTTTTAGTATGTTTTTAGTAGGATCTAGTTACTTTTAGAGATGTTTTCATTAGTTTTTATGTTAAATTCACATTTCTGGACTTTACTATGAGTTTGTGTATTTTTCTGTGATTTCAGGTATTTTCTGGCTGAAATTGAAGGACCTGAGCAAAAATCAGATTAAGAGGTTAAAGAAGGACTGCAGATGCTGTTGGATTCTGACCTCCCTACACTCAAAGTAGATTTTCTGGAGCTACAAAACTCCAAATGGCGCGGTTCCAATTGCGTTGGAAAGTAGACATCCAGGGCTTTTCAGCAATATATAATACTCCATACTTTGAATAAGGATTGATGACGTAAACTGGCGTTCAACGCCAGTTCCATGCTGTAGTCTGGCGTCCAGCGCCAGAAACAAGTTGCAAAGTGGAGTTCAACGCCAAAAACACGTTACAAACTGGCGTTCAACTCCAAGAATGATCTCTCCACGTGTAAACTTCAAGCTCAGCCCAAACACACACCATGTGGGCCCCGAAAGTGGATTTCTACATCAATTACTTATTTCTGTAAACCCTAGTAACTAGTTTAGTATAATTAGGACTTTTTACTATTGTATTTACATCTTTAGTTTCATATTTAGATCACGTTTGGGGGCTGGCCATTCGGCCATGCCTAGACCTTCATCACTTATGTATTTTCAACGGTAGAGTTTCTGCACTCCATAGATTAAGGTGTGGAGCTCTGCTGTTCCTCATGATTTAATGCAAAGTACTACTGTTTTTCTATTCAATTCAACTTATTCCGCTTCTAAGATATCCATTCGCATCCAAGAACATGATGAATGTGATGATTATGTGACGCTAATCATTATTCTCACTTATGAACGCGTGCCTGACAAACACTTCCGTTCTACATGCAAACAAGCTAGAATGAGTATCTCTTAGATATCCAATACAGAGGACCGAGTCCGAGATATTAGAATCTTCGTGGTATAAGTTAGAACCCATGGATGGCCATTCCTGAGATCCAGAAAGTCTAAACCTTGTCTGTGGTATTCCGAGTAGGATCTGGGAAGGGATGGCTGTGACGAACTTCAAACTCGCGAGTGTTGGGCGTAGTGACAGACGCAAAAGGAGGGTGAATCCTATTCCAGTATGATCGAGAACCTCCAGATGATTAGCTGTGCCGTGACAGAGCATTTGGACCTTTTTCACAGAGAGGATGAGATGTAGCCATTGACAATGGTGATGCCTTATAGAAAGCTTGCCATGGAAAGGAGTAGGACTGATTGGATGAAGACAGCAGGAAAGCAGAGATTCAGAGGAACGAAAGCATCTCTATACGCTTATCTGAAACTCTCACCAATGATATACATAAGTATCTCTATCTTTATTTTCTGTTTATTTATTATTATTATTCGAAAACTCCATAACCATTTGATATCCGCCTGACTGAGATTTACAAGGTGACCATAGCTTGCTTCAAGCCGACAATCTCCGTGGGATCGACCCTTACTCACGTAAGGTTTATTACTTGGACGACCCAGTGCACTTGCTGGTTAGTTGTACAAAGTTGTGAAACAGATATAAAATCATGAACGTGCGTATTGAGTTTTTAGTGCCGTTACCAAGGAATGGAATGATCACGATTTCGCACACCAAGTTTTTGGCGCCGTTGCCGGGGATTGTTCGAGTTTGGACAACTGACGGTTCATCTTGTTGCTCAGATTAGGTAATTTTCTTCTTGTTTAAACTTTTATTTGGTTTTCAAAAACTTTTTCAAAAATTTTTTCTTTGTTTTCGCTTTTCTTAAAATAAATTTTTGAAAAAAAAATTTTAATAAAATCATAAAATTAAAAATATTTTTTGTTTCTTGTTTGAGTCTTGAGTCAATTTTTAAGTTTGGTGTCAATTGCATTTTTTCTAAAAATTTATGCATTTTTCGAAAAATTCATGCATTCATAGTGTTCTTCATGATCTTCAAGTTGTTCTTAGTAAGTCTTCTTGTTTGATCTTGATGTTTTCTTGTTTTGTGTCTTTTGTTGTTTTTCATGTGCATTTTTGCATTCTTGGTGTCTGAACATTAAAAATTTCTAAGTTTGGTGTCTTGCATGTTTTCTTTGCATAAAAAATTTTTTAAAAATATGTTCTTGATGTTCATCATAATCTTCAAAGTGTTCTTGGTTTTCATCTTGACATTCATAGTGTTCTTGCATGCATCACATGTTTTGATCCAAAATTTTCATGCATTGAGTCTTTTTGATGTTTTTCTCTTTCATCATTAAAAATTCAAAAATAAAAAAATACCTTTCCCTTTTTCACTCATAAATTTTCGAAAATTTGAGTTGACTTTTTCAAAACTTTTTAAAATTTAGTTGTTTCTTATGAGTCAAATCAAATTTTCAATTTAAAAATCTTATCTTTTCAAAATCTTTTTCAAAATATCAAATCTTTTTCATTTTTCTTATTTATTTTCGAAAATTTTAAAAATATTTTTCAAAAATATTTTTCTTAATTTTATCTCATAATTTTCGAAAATATCATCAACAATTAATGTTTTGATTCAAAAATTTCAAGTTTGTTACTTTCTTGTTAAGAAAGATTCAAACTTTAAGTTCTAGAATCATATCTTGTGATTACTTGTGAGTCAAGTCATTAATTTTGATTTTAAAATTCAAATCTTTTTCAAAACTAATTTTAATCATATCTTTCTATCATATCTTTTTAAATCATATCTTTTTCAAAAAAATTTGATTTTAAAATATCTTTTCTAACTTCTTATCTTCTAATCTTTTCAAAGTTGATTTTCAAATCTTTTTCAACTAACTAATTGACTTTTTGTTTGTTTTTTATCTTTTTCAAAACCACCTAACTACTCTTCCCTCTCTAATTTTCGAAAATACTCCCTCTTTTTCAAAAAATCTTTTTAATTAATTAATTGTTTTAAATTTTTAATTTTAATTTTATTTCATTCCTAATTTTCGAAAATTACTAACCTTTTTCAAAAACTATTTTTGAAATTTTATTTTTCGAATTCTCTCACCTCTCATCTCCTTCTATTTATTTATTCATCTACTAACACTTCTCTTTCACCCAAAAATTTGAACACCACCTCCCTCTCTGTGTTCGAGTTTTCCCTCTTCTCTTCTTTACATTACATTCTTTTCTTCTTCTACTCACACAAAGGAATCTCTATACTGTGACATAGAGGATTCCATATTTTCTTTGTTATTCCCTTCTTTGTCATATGAGCAGGAGCAAGGACAAGAACATTCTTGTTGAAGCAGATCCTGAACCTGAAAGGACTCTAAAAAGGAAACTAAGAGAAGCTAAAATACAACAATCCAGAGACAACCTTACAGGAATTTTCGAACAGGAAGAGGAGATGGCAGCCGAAAATAATAATAATGGAAGGAGGATGCTTGGTGACTTTACTGCACCTAATTCCAATTTATATGGAAGAAGCATCTCCATCCCTGCCATTGGAGCAAACAACTTTGAGCTGAAACCTCAATTAGTTTCTCTGATGCAGCAGAACTGCAAGTTTCATGGACTTCCATCTGAAGATCCTTTTCAGTTCTTAACTGAATTCTTGCAGATCTGTGATACTGTTAAGACCAATGGGGTTGATCCTGAGGTCTACAAGCTTATGCTTTTCCCGTTTGCTGTAAGAGACAGAGCTAGAGTGTGGTTGGACTCTCAACCTAAGGATAGCCTGAACTCTTGGGATAAGCTGGTCACGGCTTTCTTAGCCAAGTTCTTTCCTCCTCAAAAGCTGAGTAAGCTTAGAGTGGATGTTCAAAACTTCAGACAGAAAGAAGGTGAATCCCTCTATGAAGCTTGGGAGAGATATAAGCAACTGACCAAAAAGTGCCCTTCTGACATGCTTTCAGAATGGACCATTCTGGATATATTCTATGATGGTCTGTCTGAATTAGCTAAGATGTCATTGGATACTTCTGCAGGTGGATCCATTCACCTAAAGAAAATGCCTGCAGAAGCTCAAGAACTCATTGACATGGTTGCTAATAACCAGTTCATGTACACTTCTGAGAGGAATTCTGTGAGTAATGGGATGCCTCAGAAGAAGGGAGTTCTTGAAATTGATACTCTGAATGCCATATTGGCTCAGAATAAAATATTGACTCAGCAAGTCAATATGATTTCTCAGAGTCTGAATGGAATGCAAGCTGCATCCAACAGTACTCAAGAGGCATCTTCTAGGGAAGAAGCTTATGATCCTGAGAACCCTGCAATAGCAGAGGTAAATTACATATGTGAACCTTATGAAAACACCTATAATCCCTCATGGAGAAATCACCCAAATCTCTCATGGAAGGATCAACAAAAGCCTCAACAAGGCTTTAATAATGGTGGAAGAAACAGGTATAACAATAGTAAACCTTTTCCATCATCCACTCAACAACAGACAGAGAATTCTGAGCAGAATCCATCCAGCTTAGCAAATTTAGTCTCTGATCTATCTAAGGCCACTCTGAGTTTCATGAACGAAACAAGGTCCTCCATTAGAAATTTGGAGGCACAAGTGGGCCATCTGAGTAAGAAGATCATTGAAACCCCTCCTAGTACTCTCCCAAGCAGTACAGAAGAAAATCCAAAAGGAGGGTGCAAGGCCATTGAAATGACCATCATGACCGAAACCACAAAAAAGGAGGAGGATGTGAATCCCAAGGAGGAAGACCTCCTGGGACGTCCAGTGATCAACAAGGAGTTTCCCTTTGAGGAACCAAAAGAATCTGAGGCTCATCTAGAGACCATAGAGATTCCATTAAACCTCCTTATGCCCTTCATGAGCTCTGATGAGTATTCCTCTTCTGAAGAGAATGAGGATGTTACTGAAGAGCAAGTTGCCAAGTACCTTGGTACAATCATGAAGCTAAATGCCAAATTATTTGGTAATGAGACTTGGGAAGATGAACCTCCCTTGCTCATCAATGAACTGAGTGATCTGGATCAACTGACATTACCTCAGAAGAAACAAGATCCTTGAAAGTTCTTAATACCTTGTACCATAGGCACCATGACCTTTGAAAAGGCTCTACGTGACCTTGGGTCAGGGATAAACCTCATGCCACTCTCTGTAATGGAGAAACTGGGAATCTTTGAGGTACAGGTTGCTAGAATCTCATTAGAGATGGCAGACAACTCAAGAAAATAGGCTTATGGACTAGTAGAGGACGTGTTAGTAAAGGTTGAAGGCCTTTACATCCCTGCTGATTTCATAATCCTAGACACTGGGAAGGATGAGGATAAATCCATCATCCTTGGAAGACCCTTCCTAGCCACAGTAAGAGCTATGATTAATGTAGACAGAGGAGAATTGATCCTTCAACTGAATGAGGACAACCTTGTGTTTAAAACTCAAGAATCTCCTTCTGTAACAATGGAGAGGAAGCATAGAAAGCTTCTCTCAGTACAGAGTCAACTAAAGCCCCCACAGTCAAACTCTAAATTTGGTGTTGGGAGGCCTCAGCCAAACTCTAAGTTTGATGTTGAACTCCCATATCCAAACTCTAAGTTTGGAGTTGGAAAGTCTCAACAATGCTCTGAACATCTGTGAGGCTCCATGAGAGCTCACTGTCAAGCTATTGACATTAAAGAAGCGCTTGTTGGGAGGCAACCCAATTTTTATTTATCTAATTTCATTTTCATTCTTATTGTTCTTTCATGTTTTATTAGGTTCATGATCATGTGGAGTCACAAAATAAATAGAAAAATAAAAAACAAAATAAAAAATAGCAGAAGAAAAATCACACCCTGGAGGAATGGCTTACTGGCGTTTAAACGCCAGTAAGGAGCATCTGGCTGGCGTTCAACGCCAGAACAGAGCATGGATCTGGAGTTGAACGCTAGAAACAAGCAGCATCCTGGCATTCAGACGCCAGGAATGCACACTGAGGAAAGCTAGCGCTGAACGCCAGAAACAAGCATAGAACTGGCGTTCAACGCTAGAAACATGCTGCATCTGGGCATTGAACGCCCAGAACAAGTATCAATTCGGCGTTTAAATGCCAGAATTGCATGCAAAGGCATTTTACATGCCTCAATGGTGCAGGGATGTAAATCCTTGACACCTCAGGATCTGTGGACCCTACAGGATCATCTCAGCATCTGTGAACCCCACAGGATCCCCACCTACCTCCACTCATACTCTCCCCTCTTCTCATTCATCCTCTCTTCCCAATAAACACCTTTCCCAAAACCCTTCACCAATCACCTCAATCTCTCTTTTCCCTATTACCCATTCACCACTCACATCCATCCACTCTTCCCCATAAACCTACCTCATAAACCCCACCTACCTTCAAAATTCAAAATCACTTTCCCACCCAAACCCACCCCTATGGCCGAACCTTAACCCCTCTCCCTCCACTATATAAACCTCTCCATTCTTCTTCATTCTCACACAACACAATCCTCTCATCCCCTTCTTGGCCGAAACACAACACTCTCTCCCTCTCTTCCATATCTTCTTCTTCTTCTTCTTTTTTTTCTTCTCTTACTCAAGGACGAGCAATATTCTAAGTTTGGTGTGGTAAAAGCATAAGCTTTTTGTTTTTTCATTACCATTGATGGCACCTAAGACCGGAGAATCTTCTAGAAAAGGGAAAGGGAAGACAAAAGCTTCCACCTCCGAGTCATGGGAGATGGAAAGATTCATCTCCAAAGTCCATCAAGACCACTTCTATGATGTTGTGGCCAAGAAGAAGGTGATCCCTGAGGTCCCTTTCAAACTCAAGAAAAATGAGTATCCGGAGATCCGACATGAGATCCAAAGAAGAGGTTGGGAAGTTCTAACAAACCCCATCCAACAAGTCAGAATTCTAATGGTTCAAGAGTTCTATGCTAATGCATGGATCACTAGGAACCATGATCACAGTAAGAACCCGAACCCAAAGAATTATCTCACCATGGTTCGGGGGAAATACTTAGATTTTAGTCCGGAAAATGTGAGGTTGGCGTTCAACTTACCAATGATGAAAGAGAACGCACGCCCCTACACAAGGAGAGTCAACTTTGATCAAAGGTTGGACCAAGTCCTCATGGACATATGTGTGGAAGGAGCTCAATGGAAGATTGACTCAAAAGGCAAACCGGTTCAACTGAGAAGACTGGACCTTAAGCCTGTAGCTAGAGGATGGTTGGAGTTCATTCAACGCTCAATCATTCCCACTAGCAACCGGTCTGAAATTACTATAGACCGGGCCATCATGATCCATAGCATCATGATTGGAGAAGAGGCGGAAGTTCGTGAGATTATACCTCAAGAACTCTACAAGGTGGCTGACAAGTCCTCCACTATGGCAAGGTTAGCCTTTCTTCACCTTATTTGCCATCTATGCAACTCGACTGGGATTGACATAGACGGAGATATCCTCATTGATGAGGACAAGTCCATCACTAAGAAAAGGATGGAGCCAACAAGAGAGCCTATTCATGGATCTCAAGGGACGTGGTAGCACAAATCACGAATCACACTTTTCACAACGCGTGCCACTGACCAGCAAGTGCACTGGGTCGTCCAAGTAATACCTTACGTGAGTAAGGGTCGAATCCCACAGAGATTGTTGGTTTGAAGCAATCTATGGTTATCTTGTAAATCTTAGTCAGGAAATCAATTATGTTTATCAGTTGAATTATGAATAACCAGTAGAGCATAAATTAAAAGTTACTTGTTGTGTAGTAATGGAGAATATGTTGGAGTTTTGGAGATGCTTTGTCTTCTGAATCTCTGCTTTCCTCTGTCTTCTGATTCACGCACGCACGTCCTCCTATGGCAAGCTGTGTGTTGGTGGATCACCGTTGTCAATGGCTACCTTCCATCCTTCCAGTGAAAACTACGCTCACGCGCTCTGTCACAGCACGGCTAATCACCGGTTGGTTCTCGATCCGGTTGGAATAGGATTTACTATCCTTTTGCATCTGTCACTAACGCCCAGCCTTCAGGAGTTTGAAGCTCGTCACAGTCATTCAATCCTTGAATCCTACTCGGAATACCACAGACAAGGTTTAGACTTTCCGGATTCTCATGAATGCTGCCATCAGTTCTAGCTTATACCACGGAGATTCTGATTAAAGAATCTAAGAGATACTCATTCAATCGGATATAGAACGGAGGTGGTTGTCAGGCACATGTTCATGGTTTGAGGAAGGTGATGAATGTCACAGATCATCACCTTCATCACAATTAAGCGCGAATGAACATCTTAGATAGGAACAAGCGTGTTTGAATGGAAAACAGAAATACTTGCATTAATTCATTGAGACACAGCAGAGCTCCTCACCCCCAACAATGGGGTTTAGAGACTCATGCCGTCAGAGAATACAAAGTTTAGATCTGAAATGTCATGAGATACAAAATAAGTCTCTAAAAGTTGTTTTTATACTAAACTAGTAGCCTAGGGTTACAAAATATGAGTGGACTATGATGGATGATGCAGAGATCCACTTCTGGGGCCCACTTGGTGTGCTGGGGCCCACTTGGTGTGTGCTGGGGCTGAGACTTTAAGCAATTCACGTGCAGAGGCCATTTGTGGAGTTGAACGCCAGTTTTTGTGCCAGTTTGGGCGTTCAACTCCAGTTTTTGATCCTTTTCTGGCGCTGGACGCCAGAATTGGGCAGAGGACTGGCGTTGAACGCCAGTTTACGTCGTCTATTCTTGTGCAAAGTATGGACTATTATACATTGCTGGAAAGCCCTGGATGTCTACTTTCCAACGCAATTGGAAGCGTGCCATTTTGAGTTCTGTAGCTCCAGAAAATCCACTTTGAGTGCAGGGAGGTCAGAATCCAACAGCATCAGCAGTCCTTTTTCAGCCTAAATCAGATTTTTGCTCAGCTCCTTCAATTTCAGCCAGAAAAATACCTGAAATTACAGAAAAACACACAACTCATAGTAAAGTCCAGAAATATGAATTTTTCCTAAAAACTACTAGGAATAGATTAAAAACTAACTAAAACATACTCTAAACTATATGAAATTATCCCCAAAAAGCGTATAAAATATCCGCTCATCACAACACCAAACTTAAACTGTTGCTTGTCCTCAAGCAATTAGACAAATAAAATAGAAGACTAATAGGTTGAGAAGCAATAATATCTCAGAGTTTTTGATTGAAGCTCAGATTCTAATTAGATGAGCGGGACTAGTAGCTTTTTTGCTTCTGAACAGTTTTGGCATCTCACTTTATCCATTGAAGCTCAGAGTGATTGGCATCTATAGGAACTCAGAATTCAGATAGTGTTATTGATTCTCTTAGTTTAGTGTGATGATTCTTGAACACAGCTTCTTTATGAGTCTTGGCCGTGGCCCTAAGCACTTTGTTTTCCAGTATTACTACCGGATACACAAATGCCACAGACACATAACTGGGTGAACCTTTTCAGATTGTGACTCAGCTTTGCTAAAGTCCCCAATTAGAGGTGTCCAGAGTTCTTAAGCACACTCTTCTTTTTGCTTTGGACCTTGACTTTAACCGCTCAGTCTCAAGTTTTCACTTGACACCTGCACGCCACAAGCACATGGTTAGGGACAGCTTGGTTTAGCCGCTTAGACCAGGATTTTATTCCTTTAGGCCCTCCTATCCACTGATGCTCAAAGCCTTGGGATCCCTTTTAATTGCCCTTGCCTTTTGGTTTTAAGGGTTATTGGCTTTTTCTGCTTGCTTTTTCTCTCTTTTTTTTTTCTTTTTTTTTTTCTGCAAGCTTTGTTCTTTGCTGCTTTTTCTTGCTTCAAGAATCATTTTTATGATTTTTCAGATCATCAATAACATGTCTCATGTTCATCATTCTTTCAAGAGCCAACATATTTAACAGTCTTAAACAACAAATTCAAAAGACATATGCACTGTTCAAGCATTCATTCAGAAGACAGAAAGCATTGCCACCACATTTAACTAATTAGAATTTCTCTTATTAAAACTCGAAATTTTATTGCCTCTTATTCAAAAGATCTACTACTTTATTCATGTTTGCTGATGATGAGAAAAATAAACTATAGCTTAATTGGAGATAAAATCAAAATAGATACTAATTACTACTATATGACTCCTAAGGTAAAATTAAAATAAGAACAGTTATCACAGAGTTAAGGCTAAGATTAGAACTCAACAACCTTGAGGTTTGGGAAGTGGATGTTCCTCTAGCCTGTGAGGTGCTTGGTCCTTCAAGAGAGAATTTTTGGCGCTTTAGTTCCTTTAAATCACGCCCTTGCTCCTCTTGGAGTGGGTTGTTTTCCTTTAGGGGCCATGATCTTAGTGATCATGGATAAGCACACCAAACTTAGAGCTTTGCTTGTCCTCAAGCAAAAGAAAAAGAAGGAGATGGGTAGAAGGAGAGCTCCTCCCCACCATCCTGGCGTTTGAACGCCCAAACACTGCCTGTTTTGGGCGTTCAACGCCCAAATGCTGCTCTCTTGGGCGTTCAACGCCCAGTTGTTGCCCTTTTCTGGCGTTGAACGCCAGATAGCTATCCTTACTGGCGTTCAGCGCCCACTGGATGCCCATTTTGGGCGCTGAACGCCCAAAATGGCCTTCACTGGCGTTTTCTTGCCAGTAAGCTCCTTATCTTTGTTTTGTGTGTAGATTCCTTCTGTAACCCTGTAAACTTATGCAAATGATTCTTTACCTTAGTGTCAGTGAACTTTATATAAACAAATAAAAATAAAAATAGGGCAAAATGCTTAGAGGATTGTTGCCCCATGGCTGGGTTGCCTCCCAGCAAGCGCTTCTTTATTGTCTTTAGCTGGACCTTGCTGAGCTTTTAATCTAGCTTCAGCCTTGAGCATTCTTGCTCAGTGTTGCCTTCAAGATAATGCTTGATTCGCTGTCCATTGACAATGAACTTCTTATCAGAATCAATATCTTGAAGCTCCACATAACCATATGGTGACACACTTGTAATCACGTATGGTCCCCTCCACCGGGATTTCAGTTTCCCGGGGAATAGCCTGAGTCTAGAGTTAAACAACAAGACCTTCTGTCCTGGTTCAAAGATTCTAGATGATAGCTTTCTGTCATGCCATTTTTTTTATTTTTCTTTATAAAGCTTGGCATTTTCGAAAGCTGTGAATCTGAATTCCTCTAGCTCATTTAGCTGGAGCAATCGTTTTTCTCCTGCTAATTTGGCATCTAAGTTTAGGAATCTGGTTGCCCAATAGGCCTTATGTTCCAGTTCCACGGGCAAGTGGCATGCCTTACCATACACGAGTTGGTATGGAGAGGTCCCTATAGGGGTCTTGAATGCTGTTCTGTAAGCCCACAGAGCATCATCCAAGCTCCTTGCCCAATCCTTTCTACGGGTATTTACTGTCCGTTCCAGGATTCTCTTTAATTCTCTGTTAGAGACTTCAGCTTGCCCGTTGGTTTGTGGATGATATGGAGTGGCCACTTTGTGGCGAATTCCATACCGAACCATGGCAGAGTAAAGCTGTTTATTGCAGAAGTGAGTGCCCCCATCGCTGATTAACACTCTAGGGACACCAAACCTGCTAAAGATATGTTTCTGGAGGAATTTCAGCACTGTTTTAGTATCATTGGAGGGTGTGGCGATAGCCTCAACCCATTTTGATACATAGTCAACTGCCACCAGAATATAAGTGTTTGAGTATGATGGTGGGAAAGGTCCCATGAAGTCAATTCCCCATACATCAAACAACTCTATTTCCAAGATTCCTTGTTGAGGCATGGCGTAACCATGAGGCAGATTACCAGCTCTTTGGCAACTGTCACAATTACGTACAAACTCTCGGGAATCTTTATAGAGTGTGGGCCAATAGAAGCCACATTGGAGGACCTTGGTGGCTGTTCGCTCACCTCCGAAATGGCCTCCATATTGAGATCCATGGCAATGCCATAGGATTCTCTGTGCTTCCTCTCTGGGGACACACCTACGGATAATTCCGTCTGCACATCTCTTAAAGAGATAGGGCTCATCCCACAAGTAGTACTTTGCATCAGTAATTAGTTTCTTTTTTTTGTATTCTATTGTACTCCTTGGGTATGAACCTTGCAGCTTTATAGTTTGCAATATCGGCAAACCATGGTGCTTCCTGAATGGCAAATAGATGCTCATCAGGGAACGTCTCAGAGATCTCAAGGAAGGGGAGGGACGTCCTTTCCATTGGCTCTATCCGGGACAGATGATCAGCCACTTGGTTCTCTGTCCCTTTTCTGTCTCTTATTTCTATATCAAACTCTTGCAGAAGCAATACCCATCTGATGAGCCTGGGTTTTGAATCCTGCTTTGTGAGTAGATATTTAAGAGCAGCATGGTCAGTATACACAATCACTTTTGATCCTACTAAGTATGATCTGAACTTGTCAATGGCGTAAACCACTGCAAGTAGTTCTTTTTCTGTGGTTGTGTAATTTTTCTGGGCATCATTTAGAACGCGACTGGCATAATAAATGACATGCAGAAGCTTGTCATGCCTCTGTCCCAATACTGCACCAATGGCATGATCACTGGCATCACACATTAACTCAAATGGCAATGTCCAGTCTGGTGCAGAAATGACTGGTGCTGTGACCAGCTTAGCTTTCAGCATTTCAAACGCCTGCAGGCATGCTGTGTCAAACACAAATGGCGTGTCAGCAGCTAGCAGATTGCTTAGAGGTTTTGCGATTTTTGAAAAATCCTTTATAAACCTCCTATAGAATCCTGCATGCCCCAGAAAGCTTCTGATTGCCTTAACATTGGCAGGTGGTGGTAATTTTTCAATTACCTCTATTTTTGCTTGATCCACCTCTATTCCCTTGTTTGAGATTTTATGCCCAAGAACAATTCCTTCAGTCACCATGAAGTGACACTTTTCCCAGTTTAAAACTAGGTTGGTTTCTTGGCATCTTTTCAGAACAAGTTTCAGGTGATCAAGACAGGAGCTGAATGAGTCTCCATATACTGAGAAGTCATCCATGAAGACTTCCAGAAATTTTTCCACCATATCAGAGAAAATAGAGAGCATGCATCTCTGGAAGGTTGCAGGTGCATTGCATAGCCCAAAGGGCATCCTTCTATAAGCAAACACTCCGGATGGACATGTGAATGCTGTTTTCTCTTGATCCTGGGGATCTACTGCAATCTGGTTATAGCCTGAGTAGCCATCCAAAAAGCAGTAATAATCATGACCTGCTAGTCTCTCTAGCATCTGGTCTATGAATGGTAAAGGAAAATGATCCTTTCTGGTGGCTGTATTGAGCCTTCTGTAGTCAATACACATGCGCCACCCTGTAACTGTTCTTGTAGGAACCAGTTCATTTTTTTCATTATGAATCATTGTCATGCCTCCCTTTTTTGGGACGACTTGAACAGGGCTCACCCAGGGGCTATCAGAAATGGGATAAATAATCCCAGCCTCTAGTAATTTGGTGACCTCTTTCTTCACCACTTCCTTCATGGCTGGATTTAGCCGCCTCTGTGGTTGAACCACTGGTTTGGCATTATCCTCCAATAGGATTTTGTGCATGCATCTAGCTGGGCTTATGCCCTTAAGGTCACCTATGGACCACCCAAGAGCTGTCTTGTGTGTCCTTAGCACTTGAATAAGTGCTTCCTCTTCCTGTGAATTTAAGGCAGAGCTTATGATCACTGGAAAAGTGTCACCTTCTCCTAGAAATGCATATTTCAAGGATGGTGGCAGTGGCTTGAGCTCTGGTTTAGGAGGTTTTTCCTCTTTCAGAAGAAAGTTCAGAGGCTCTTTCATGTCCCCTGAATCCTCCAAATCAGGCTGAACATCTTTAAAGATGTTTTCCAACTCTGATTCGAGACTCTCAGCCATGTTGATCTCTTCTACCAAAGAGTCAATAAGGTCAACTTTCATGCAGTCTGTTGATGTGTCTGGATGCTGCATGGCTTTGACAGCGTTCAACTTGAACTCGTCATCGTTGACTCTCAGGGTTATTTCCCCTTGCTGGACGTCAATGAGGGATCGTCCAGTTGCTAGGAAGGGTCTTCCTAGAATGAGAGTAGCACTCTTGTGCTCTTCCATTTCCAGCACAACAAAGTCAGTGGGAAAGGCGAATGGCCCAACTCTGACAATCATGTCCTCAATCACGCCTGATGGGTATTTAGTGGAACCATCAGCAAGTTGGAGACATATCCGGGTTGGTTTAACTTCATCAGTTAAGCCAAGCTTTCTGATAGTGGATGCAGGTATTAGGTTGATGCTTGCCCCAAGATCGCATAAAGCTGTCTTGGTGCAATCACCTTCTAATATGCATGGTATCAGAAAACTCCCAGGGTCTTTAAGCTTTTCAGGAAAGCTTTTCAGAATGACTGCACTGCATTCTTCAGTGAGGAGAACTCTTTCTGTTTCTCTCCACTCCTTTTTATGACTCAAGATCTCTTTCATGAACTTGGCATAAGAAGGTATTTGCTCAAGTGCCTCTGCAAATAGAATCTTTATTTCAAGAGTCCTTAGATAATCTGCAAAGCGAGCAAATTGCTTATCCTGCTCCTCTTTCCGGAGTTTTTGAGGATAAGGTATCTTGGCTTTATATTCCTCAACCTTAGTGGTTAAAGAAGCCTTTTTAGAGGGGTTGTTATCAGCACTTATGTGTGTCTGATCCCTCACTGGCAATTGCGTACCAGAGTTAGAAGCTGGAGTGACGTTAGACGCCAACTCACTGTCTGTTCCTGGCGCCTGAACGCCAGAAATGTGCCCCTGTTGGGCGTTCAACGCCAGATTCTTGCCCATTTCTGGCGTTGAACGCCAATCCTGCCTTGTTTCTGGCGCTGAACGCCAGTTTTGGGCATGGTCTAGGCGTTCAGCGCCAGCCTTCCACCCATTTTCTGGCGTTTTAGTGCCAGAATTATTTTTCCCTGGGCTCTTACTGTCCTCAGGGGAATCTTTGGTGGGTTGCTTATTTCTTGAATTTTTGATGCCTTGAGGTGGGGTATTTAATGTTTTCCCACTTCTTAATTGAACTGCTTGGCATTCTTCTGCTATTTGCTTTGATAGCTGCTGCTTTGTTTGCTTAAACTGTTCTTCCATATGTATATTAGCTATCCTTGTCTCCTGTAACCTGTCTTTGAATTCAGCTAGCTGCTTTGTTAGAAAATCTAATTGCTGATTGAATTCAGCAGCTTGTTTTACAGTACTGAATTCAGCAGTTACTGTTTTAACCTCTTCATTCATGGAAGGGTTGCTGTTTAGATACAGATGCTGATTCCTGGCAACTGTATCAATGAGCTCTTGAGCCTCTTCGATTGTCTTTCTCATATGGATAGATCCACCAGCTGAGTAATCTAAAGACATCTGAGCTCCTTCTGCAAGCCCATAGTAGAAGATGTCTAACTGAACCCACTCTGAAAACATTTCAGAGGGGCATTTTCGTAGCATCTCTCTGTATCTCTCCCAGGCATCATAAAGAGATTCATTATCTCCTTGTTTAAAGCCTTGGATGTCCAGCCTTAGCTGTGTCATCCTTTTTGGAGGGAAATATTGATTCAGGAATTTTTCTGTCAGCTGTTTCCATGTTCTTATGTTGGCCTTAGGTTGGTTATTTAACCACCTTTTAGCTTGATCTTTTACAGCAAATGGAAACAGTAATAGTCTGTAGACATCCTGATCTATTTCCTTATCATGTACTGTGTCAGCAATTTGTAAAAATTGTGCCAGAAACTCTGTAGGTTCTTCCTGTGGAAGACCGAAATACTGGCAACTTTGCTGCACCATGATAATGAGCTGAGGATTCAACTCAAAGCTACTAACTCCAATGGAGGGTATGCATATGCTACTCCCATACGAAGCAGTAGAGGGGTTAGAATATGACCCCAAAGTCCTCCTGGACTGTCCATCTCCACTGATGTCCATGATGGATCTATGGATATAACTTGGACTAATTTACCTTTTTATTTATTTTATTTTATAAGAAGTAAATACTTAAATAAAATAAAATAACTAAAAAGAATTTGAATTTTTGAAATTTTTTTTTTTCGAAAAAAAAAAATTTAAAAATAATTAGTTAAAAAAAACGAAATTTTTGAAAAAGAGGGGAGATATTTTCGAAAATTTGAGAGAGAGAGAGTTAGTTAGGTAGTTTTGAAAAAGTTAAGAAACAAACAAAAAAAGTTGGTTAGTTAGTTGAAACAAATTTTGAAAAGATAGGAAGTTAGAAAAGATATTTTGAAAAGATATTTTTGAATTTAGTGAGGAGAGAGAAAAACAATAAGATAGTATAAGATTTAAAATTTTTAGATCTAATGCTCCTTGTTTTCGAAAAATTTGGAGGGAAAACACCAAGGAACACCAAACTTAAAAATTTTAAGATCAAGACACAAGGAAAACTCAAGAACACTTTGAAGACTCACACGAACACAAGAACATGAAGGAAGAACACCAAACTTAAAATTTTTAGAAAACCAAACCAATATTTTCGAAAATCAAAGGGAAATCACCAAGAAAACACCAAACTTAAAGTTTGGCACAAGATTTAATAAAAAAAATATTTTTGAAAAAGAAGGTTTTGAAAAGAGCATAAAAGATTCTAACCCAATCAAATTAATGTTGTAGCCAAATGAGTTATGGGACCTTCAAAAATTTTAAGAAAGATTATTTTTGAAAACACCAAACTTAAAGTTTGGCACAGGATTTAATAGAAAAATTATTTTTGAGAAAGGTTTTTTTTTTTTAAAAATATGATAGCCAATTATCATGAACATAAACACCACGTTCTAAATAACTGAGCTATAAATTTAAAGTATTTTAACAAGGGGTAATTAATAAAAGACTCTAAACAAAAAAAAGAAAGATTTTTCCTAATCTAAGCAACAAAATAATCCGTCAGTTGTTCAAACACGAACAATCCCCGGCAACGGCGCCAAAAACTTGGTAGCACAAATCACGAATCACACTTTTCACAACGCGTGCCACTGACCAGCAAGTGCACTGGGTCGTCCAAGTAATACCTTACGTGAGTAAGGGTCGAATCCCACAGAGATTGTTGGTTTGAAGCAATCTATGGTTATCTTGTAAATCTTAGTCAGGAAATCAATTATGTTTATCAGTTGAATTATGAATAACCAGTAGAGCATAAATTAAAAGTTACTTGTTGTGTAGTAATGGAGAATATGTTGGAGTTTTGGAGATGCTTTGTCTTCTGAATCTCTGCTTTCCTCTGTCTTCTGATTCACGCACGCACGTCCTCCTATGGCAAGCTGTGTGTTGGTGGATCACCGTTGTCAATGGCTACCTTCCATCCTTCCAGTGAAAACTACGCTCACGCGCTCTGTCACAGCACGGCTAATCACCGGTTGGTTCTCGATCCGGTTGGAATAGGATTTACTATCCTTTTGCATCTGTCACTAACGCCCAGCCTTCAGGAGTTTGAAGCTCGTCACAGTCATTCAATCCTTGAATCCTACTCGGAATACCACAGACAAGGTTTAGACTTTCCGGATTCTCATGAATGCTGCCATCAGTTCTAGCTTATACCACGGAGATTCTGATTAAAGAATCTAAGAGATACTCATTCAATCGGATATAGAACGGAGGTGGTTGTCAGGCACACGTTCATGGTTTGAGGAAGGTGATGAATGTCACAGATCATCACCTTCATCACAGTTAAGCGCGAATGAACATCTTAGATAGGAACAAGCGTGTTTGAATGGAAAACAGAAATACTTGCATTAATTCATTGAGACACAGCAGAGCTCCTCACCCCCAACAATGGGGTTTAGAGACTCATGCCGTCAGAGAATACAAAGTTTAGATCTGAAATGTCATGAGATACAAAATAAGTCTCTAAAAGTTGTTTTTATACTAAACTAGTAGCCTAGGGTTACAAAATATGAGTGGACTATGATGGATGATGCAGAGATCCACTTCTGGGGCCCACTTGGTGTGCTGGGGCCCATTTGGTGTGTGCTGGGGCTGAGACTTTAAGCAATTCACGTGCAGAGGCCATTTGTGGAGTTGAACGCCAGTTTTTGTGCCAGTTTGGGCGTTCAACTCCAGTTTTTGATCCTTTTCTGGCGCTGGACGCCAGAATTGGGCAGAGGACTGGCGTTGAATGCCAGTTTACGTCGTCTATTCTTGTGCAAAGTATGGACTATTATACATTGCTGGAAAGCCCGGGATGTCTACTTTCCAACGCAATTGGAAGCGCGCCATTTCGAGTTCTGTAGCTCCAGAAAATCCACTTTGAGTGCAGGGAGGTCAGAATCCAACAGCATCAGCAGTCCTTTTTCAGCCTAAATCAGATTTTTGCTCAGCTCCTTCAATTTCAGCCAGAAAAATACCTGAAATTACAGAAAAACACAAAACTCATAGTAAAGTCCAGAAATATGAATTTTTCCTAAAAACTACTAGGAATAGATTAAAAACTAACTAAAACATACTCTAAACTATATGAAATTATCCCCAAAAAGCGTATAAAATATCCGCTCATCAGGACGCATGAAGAAGCTCATCACCAAGAAATCCCTGAGATGCCTCAAGGGATGCACTTTCCTCCACAAAATTTTTGGGAGCAAATCAACACCTCCCTAGGAGAATTAAGTTCCAACATGGGACAATTAAGGGTGGAACATCAAGATCACTCCATCATCCTCCATGAAATTAGAGAAGATCAAAGAGCAATGAGGGAGGAGCAACAAAGACAAGGAAGAGACATAGAAGAGCTCAAGGACATCATTGGGTCCTCAAGAAGGAAACGCCACCATCACTAAGGTGGACTCATTCCTTGTTTTCAAATTTTCTGTTTTTCATTTTCTTTATGTTAAGTGCTTATCTATGTTAGTGTCTTATTACATGATCATTAGTATTTAGTAACTTTGTCTTAAAGTTATGAATGTCCTATGAATCCATCACCTCTCTTAAATGAAAAATATTTTTAATTCAAAAGAACAAAAAGTACATGAGTTTCGAATTTATCCTTGAACTTAGTTTAATTATATTGATGTGGTGACAATACTTTTTGTTTTCTGAATGAATGCTTGAACAATGCATATGTCTTTTGAAGTTGTTGTTTATGAATGTTAAATATGTTGGCTCTTGAAAGAATGATGACAAGGAGACATGTTATTTGATAATCTGAAAAATCATGAAAATGATTCTTGAAGCAAGAAAAAGTAGTGAATACAAAAGCTTGCAGAAAAAAAAGGAGAAAAAAAATGGCAAAAAAAAATAGAAAAAGAAAAAGCAAGCAGAAAAAGCCAAAAGCTCTTAAAACCAAAAGGCAAGAGCAAAAAGCCAATAACCCTTAAAACCAAAAGGCAAGGGTAAATAAAAAGGATCCAAGGCTTTGAGCATCAGTGGATAGGAGGGCCTAAAGGAATAAAATCATGGCCTAAGCGGCTAAACCAAGCTGTCCCTAACCATGTGCTTGTGGCGTGAAGGTGTCAAGTGAAAACTTGAGACTGAGCGGTTAAAGTCAAGGTCCAAAGCAAAAGAAGAGTGTGCTTAAGAACCCTGGACACCTCTAATTGGGGACTTTAGCAAAGTTGAGTCACAATCTGAAAAGGTTCACCCAGTTATGTGTCTGTGGCATTTATGTATCCGGTGGTAATACTGGAAAATAAAGTGCTTAGGGCCACGGCCAAGACTCATAAAGTAGCTGTGTTTAAGAATCAACATACTGAACTAGGAGAATCAATAACACTATCTGAACTCTGACTTCCTATAGATGCCAATCATTCTGAACTTCAATGGATAAAGTGAGATGCCAAAACTATTCAAGAGGCAAAAAGCTACAAGTCCCGCTCATCTGATTGGAGCTATGTGTCATTGATATTTTGGAATTTATAGTATATTCTCTTCTTTTTATCCTATTTGATTTTCAGCTGCTTGGGGACAAGCAACAATTTAAGTTTGGTGTTGTGATGAGCGGATAATTTATACGCTTTTTGGCATTATTTTTAGTATGTTTTTAGTAGGATCTAGTTACTTTTAGGGATGTTTTCATTAGTTTTTATGTTAAATTCACATTTCTGGACTTTACTATGAGTTTGTGTGTTTTTCTGTGATTTCAGGTATTTTCTGGCTGAAATTGAGGGACCTGAGCAAAAATCAGATTCAGAGGTTAAAGAAGGACTGCAAATGCTGTTGGATTCTGACCTCCCTGCACTCAAAGTGGATTTTCTGGAGCTACAAAACTCCAACTGGCGCGCTTCCAATTGAGTTGGAAAGTAGACATCCAGGGCTTTCCAGCAATATATAATAGTTCATACTTTGAATAAGGATTAATGATGTAAACTGGCGTTCAACGCCAGCTCCATGCTGCAGTCTGGCGTCCAACGCCAGAAACAAGTTGCAAAGTGGAGTTCAACGCCAGAAACACATTACAAACTGGTGTTCAACTCCAAGAATGACCTCTCCACGTGTAAAATTCAAGCTCAGCCCAAGCACACACCAAGTGGGCCCCGGAAGTGGATTTCTACATCAATTACTTATTTCTGTAAACCCTAGTAACTAGTTTAGTATAAATAGGACTTTTTACTAGTGTATTTACATCTTTAGTTTCATCTTTAGATCACGTTTGGGGGCTGGCCATTCGGCCATGCCTGAACCTTCATCACTTATGTATTTTCAACGGTAGAGTTTCTGCACTCTAGATTAAGGTGTGGAGCTCTGCTGTTCCTCATGATTTAATGCAAAGTACTACTGTTTTTCTATTCAATTCAACTTATTCCGCTTCTAAGATATCCATTCGCACCCAAGAACATGATGAATGTGATGATTATGTGACGCTCATCATCATTCTCACTTATGAACGCGTGCCTGACAAACATTTCCGTTCTACATGCAAACAAGCTAGAATGAGTATCTCTTAGATATCTAATACAGAGGACCGAGTCCGGGATATTAGAATCTTCGTGGTATAAGTTAGAACCCATGGATGGCCATTCCTGAGATCCGGAAAGTCTAAACCTTGTCTGTGGTATTCCGAGTAGGATCTGGGAAGGGATGGCTGTGGCGAACTTCAAACTCGCGAGTGCTGGGCGTAGTGACAGACGCAAAAGGAGGGTGAATCCTATTCCAGTATGATCGAGAACCTCCAGATGATTAGCTGTGCCGTGACAGAGCATTTGGACCTTTTTCACAGAGAGGATGGGATGTAGCTATTGACAATGGTGATGCCTTACAGAAAGCTTGCCATGGAAAGGAGTAGGACTGATTGGATGAAGACAGCAGGAAAGCAGAGGTTCAGAGGAACGAAAGCATTTCTATACGCTTATCTAAAACTCTCACCAATGATATACATAAGTATCTCTATATTTATTTTCTGTTTATTTATTATTAATATTCGAAAACTCCATAACCATTTGATATCCGCCTGACTAAGATTTACAAGGTGACCATAGCTTGCTTCAAGCCGACAATCTCCGTGGGATCGACCTTTACTCACTTAAGGTTTATTACTTGAACGACCCAGTGCACTTGCTGGTTAGTTGTACGAAGTTGTGAAACAAATATAAGATCATGAACGTGCGTATTGAGTTTTTAGCGCCGTTACCAAGGAATGGAATGATCATGATTTCGCACACCAGCGTGCGCACGCACACACCCCTGTGCGGCCGCACATATCCTGTTTCTAAAATTTTACTTGTTTTTCAACTATTCTACCTTCCCAACAAGGTTGTAAGCTTCTATAACCCCATTTTAAGACTCTTGGGCTCAATTTTGGATGTTGGAACATGGGAAAGGTCCTAGGAGGTTTAATTTGGGTTTTACTTTGAAAAGTTAGCAGACGGAGGTTTAGGTTTCTGGTGTAGTGAGGAGAAGTTGGTTGA
The DNA here is from genome assembly GCF_059453495.1 of Arachis ipaensis. Taxonomy (NCBI): domain Eukaryota; kingdom Viridiplantae; phylum Streptophyta; class Magnoliopsida; order Fabales; family Fabaceae; genus Arachis; species Arachis ipaensis. The sequence goes on from NC_142444.1 coordinate 129,195,585, forward strand.
GAGAGAAGGAAGAGTGGTGAATATGGTGATTGCTGATAACGAATTTGAGAAATTGATGAACTAAGAGTTTGGAATGGTACTTATGACTTGAGGATGGTTGTGATGAGTATGAGTGGAAATGTTAAGAGAAGTGGCCTCTAAGATTGAATATGTGATTACAATTTGTAATGTTCTCCATCGTAGGGGCTGTGGCAGTATCCCGCCTACGTTCGGATGTGAGAGTTGAAGCTGGGCTTCTCACTCATATTTCTAGCAACCAGAGCAAGGTGGTAGGGCACGCTCCCTCGGAATATTTCCCTCTGAAAGGAGAAAGTGGTAGGGCACTCATCCCTCAGAATTATTCCTCCTGAAAATGCGATTTCTCTCTGATTGCAAGGTGGTAGGGCACTGACCCACAGAATCATGCGGCAACCAAAGGAAGGTCGTAGGGCACGCTCCCTTGGAATATTTTCCTCTGAAAGGAGAAGGTAGTAGGGCACTCATCCCTCGGAATATTCCTCCTTATGCGCAATAGAGAGACTAGTCCGGGGGTTGTCAACCGAATTTTCTGTCGGGTTTGGCGATAACCGACATGTGATATCACAGCCAATAAGGCAGACATTCATCATATGCATCTTCTATATGCTTGCTTGCTTTGTTTACTTGAGTTTGCCTAATTGCCTAATTGCTTGTGGTTTCTTTGTCTGCATTATCTGTGCTTGTTTGGTGTTGAGGAGGTTAGGTAGGCGGTGGCGATGGGATCGCGCGGAGGTTAAGTTGGCAAGGGCTGTGGGATACAGCGGTATGATTAGTTTTAGTTAGAATTACCCTAAGTTTAGATAACCCGATTCATGGTTTAAGTTCGTTATATAATTATTTATTTTGTTCTAAGCTTGAATATTGGTTTGATTTGAAGTTCTAGGATTGCTTTTGGCATCCCGGAGCCTTATATCTTACATTATTGGGCACTGTTACCATACTGAGAACCTCCGGTTCTCATTCCATATGTTGTTGTTGTTTTTCAGATGCAGGTCGCAACCCACCGCAGTGAGTTGGGTGATGGTAGCTGCGCGGAGGATCTTATTCTATTTTGTTGTCATCTTGGTTCTTTTAACTTGTACTCTCACTTTTGTATTTTGTTTTGCCTAGAGGCTTTTATTTGAGGGAACAAAACTTGTATAAGCCTTTTTGAACTACAGTCCTCTAATTGTCGGTATATATGGCTAGCCGGCTTAAACTCCGCGAGTCATGGCTAGATCCTTATGGCATTATACTATGATATTTTGATATAAATTGTATCTATTTCTAGTGCTTTAAGTTAGTTGCTCCATTTATACGTTTTGCGCTTTCCATACCCTAACTTTGAGCTTTATTCTTTCATCAGGCTTCTAGATTATATTATTCTTTCTATATAAATATGTATAAGCCTTAGAATTGTCGTAACCTTTGGTTAACCCTTGCTTTACGGCTAGAGGTAAGGCTTGGGTTAATTGGGGTGTTACATTTAGTGGTATCAGAGCGGTTTGTCCTCGTGAGCCTGAGGGATGGAATGATTATGCTTTGTTGCACACTCTGGGCCATTTTTCTTTCATGCTATTTAGGTTATCTACTTGATATTGCATAGCATTCTTGTTTGTGAGTGCCTGTTTGGGTTAATTGACACACTAGGCTTTTGATATTGAGACTGATCACCCTGATATCGATTGTTTGGTGTGGACAGGAACCCTAATGGCTACTCGTAGACGAGGTCGTACACGTTCACGTAGAGAGAGTAGAAACGAGCAACCGGCCGATAACCATGCCGAGTCCATGGCGGCAATGGCGAATCTTGCAAACACCATGGAGGCGAATGCTGCTGCGACTCTGCAAGTTGCACAGAGGTTAGGCGAACTGGCGGGGAATGGAGATGAAAATGGTAATGACTTGGGAGGTGCTCCGATGACCCTAGCTACATTTTTGAAAGTTCACCCATCGATTTTCAGAGGATTGACCAATCCTACGAAAGTGGATAACTGGTTCCAAGCTATGGAGCGCGCACTGCAAGCATAGCATGTCCCGAACAACCAATACGTGGAGTTTGCTGCTTATCAGCTTCTGGAAGAGGCTCAGCATTGGTGGCAAGAAGAATTCTGCTTATTACAACTCCAAAACACCGATGTTCGTTGGGATGTATTTCAAACGGCCTTCTACAAGAAGTACTTTCCTGAGTCTGCAAGGGAGGCAAAGGAGATGGAACTTATGCAGCTGAAGCAAGGTTCTTTGTCTGTGGCAGACTACACCAACAGATTTGAGGAGCTCTGTAGGTTCTCTAGGGCGTGTCAGGGTGCCCCGGAGACCTATGAAAGTTGGAAGTGTATCACGTATCAAAGGGGCTTGAAGGACGACATCATGACTGCTGTAGCTCCTATGGAGATTCGGATTTTCTCCGATCTAGTGAACAAGACAAGAGTGGTTGAGGAATGCGTAATGACGGTAGCCTCGTCAAGGGACACTCGTGGAGGAAACACTAGTAGAGAACGCGACGTTTACCTTGGGCCGAGGGGACAAAACTTCAAGAGATATGGTGAGGGGAAGCGGTCAAGAGCTTACTCCCCTGATATGAAATGTCAGGAGTGTGGGAGCTACCATCTGAATAGGCCATGCCAGTTGGGTAAGAAACTATGTTACAAGTGTGGTGCACCAGGACATTTGGTTAGAGATTGTCCACACCGAGGAACACGTGGGGTGGATAGATCACAACAACAGGGTTGAGGTAATTATGAAACCGATATCCAAATCTCAACTTATCTTCGTAAGTATAGACTATTGTCGTTCGTGTAAAAAAAAAAGAGTTTTAAAGCTTAGATTGATTTTTAAACTTGGTTTGGAAACTCTGGTTTGAATGATTAGTTTTGAAACTAGGACTGGAACTTTTGGTCAAATGATATTATTTAAAAGAGGAAAGTGAGTCCTAAGATTTTGTTAACTCGTGATTTTGATTTGCAAATTTGATTTATTAAAAAGGGATTCAAATTGAAAGGTTCCGATTCAAGGATTTTAATGAATTTAGGAAAAATCGTATTTCAAAGTGATTGATTTACAAATGGAAGGTTTTGACTTTTGATAGGGTTTTAACAATGGACTCATTTAGATTGAACTTGTTTTAAAGGTCTTGAAAAATGTTACAAAATTGGTATTTGATTTAAGAAAAACTTTCGGAATCCTAGCGACGATAATCAGAGTGATGCAGCAGAAGACGAGAGAGAACGTCGATGCATTGGGATGATGGTGAACGAGATGCTTTTACAACTTGTTAGTTTGGCAACGTTGAAGTAGGACTCTTTGTGGAGAGTAAATATATATATATATATATATATATATATATATATATATATATATTACATCGCGTGGTTCGGATTTTCGAAGGCGAAAATCTTTTTAAGGAGGGGAGGATATAAGAACTGGAGTTTTCACGAATAAATAATTTAAATACCCAAATTAGGTTCCGGAAAGTTGGAATGAGAATTTGGGGATTTAAATATGATTTTTGGACTCAGTAGGTCTTTTCGAGTCATAAAATGTGTTTTCTGCAAAAAATCGTGAAAAATTGCAAATCGATAGTTGAATTGTCAAACCGGTTCAAGTCTGCCCGGTTCTATGCGAGAAAAAGTGAGAACAGTCGAAAACCTTAGAAAAACATTAGAAATGGAAAATCGGACGTTAATTTTAAAAGTTTGGCCCGAAGTTGGGCCAAACGGGCTAAAAATGCTAACGGGTTGGACCGGGCCAAAGTTGGGCTCAAACCCAACATATAAAAACACCCTTTAATGATCTTTGAGCTCATTTCAGCACACCCACAAGGAGAGGGGAGCTGGTGTTGAGAGAGGAGAGGAGAAAGAAGAACACTATTCACCAACTCCTTCAAAGCTCCATAACTTTTGATCCGGAGCTCCGATTGATGAGTCGTTTGCGGCCACGCGAAGCTCTTGACGAGCTCTTTCTTTCTATTTAAAGAAATCTGGTAAGATTCCTCTCTTCACAATCCAATTTCGTGCCCTAGGTTCTGTTCATTTTTGGGTTTAGTTTTTGAGTAGATTTTGTGGTTTTGCTTGTTTAGGTGATCTCTAGTAGCGGTAATTGATGGATTTTATCCCTACTCACATTGGATAAGGTAAGGTTTCACTAAACCCTTGTATTTAGTTGTTTTATGTATCTTAAGTTTTGATTTTGGTGATATATGTGTTGTTAGTTTGAGCCTTGGTGTTTGTTGGAGTTGGTTGAGGCTTTGGATCAAGTTTGGTCATTTCATTTTGGTGTTTGGAGCATTTGGGAATCGGTCAAGGTATGGTTTCGGTTTCCTTTATATAATATGTAATGTTTATGGAAACTTAGGCTAGTTGACCCTAAGATAGGATTGAATGTTATTGGTGTACGAATATTTAAATGTGAATTGATGTTAATTGTTGATTGTATTGGATTAGTGTGGTTGATGATGATTATTGGGGATTATTGGTGTTAATAAGTATTGATGATTGGTGTTGTGGATGAGGGTTGTTGATATGATTATTGAGAAGTATTGGTGATAATGATGAATTTTGATGTTGAGTGATGTGGGTGAGTGTGTATATTGATATGGGTAACATGAATGTTAATTTTGTTGACTATTGTTTGGAAGATGTGGGTTTTATGAGATTAATATAAATAGTTGTAGTAATTGATGTTGTTGATGATTTATGGAAATGCCATTGTTGAATGAAGAGAATTATGATTGTTTATGATATCTTGAATGTTGAGGAATAAGGAATTTGATGGTTCAAAATGGTGTTGATGAGTTATGATGTTAATTGTGTGAGAAGGGTGAAGTTGAGGTTTAAATTTGTGAATTATGAGTTATGGTTGGGTTAAGGTGAAAAGATTGAGTTGGAGAGGTTTGATGGTCGAGAATGGTAGAATATGTTGTAAAGGGTAGATTATGATCGAAATTGGAGTTTGAAGTGGTTTTGGTTTGGTTTTAGTTGGAAATGTTGGTAAGTTGAGGTTTTGAAACTTTTGGTAAAAGTTGGTTTTTGGTGAACTTTGTCTGATCATAACTTTTGCCTCAGTTTTCGAAATTGATTGAAATTTGTTTAGAATTAAAGATCTTTGAAAACCCTTTAAATCAATATATAGTTTGTGAAAATTGGAATTTTGTAGAGGAAGTTAATGTCATTCAAAGTTGGTGTTAAAAATCTGAAATTCTGGAAGGTTGCAGAATTTTATGATTTCTGATATGTGCGAGCGCACACTGTAACTCCCCAATTTTGTTCGGGACATGCTGTGCTTGCAGTGCGCGCTGCATAGCAGAAATCATGAAATTCTACAACTTAGCAGAATTTCATATTTTCAGCACCAACTTTGAATGATCATAACTTCCTCTACAAAATTCTAATTTTCACAAACTTTATATCAATTTAAAGGTTTTCAAAGATCTTTAATTCTAAACAAATTTCAACCAATTTGGAAAACCGAGGCAAAAGTTATGATCAAGCAAAGTTCACCAAAAACCAATTTTTACCCAAAAGTATCCAAATGACCAATTTTCCCAACTATCATATCTCAAACCACCCAAAACAATACCAAACCATTTCAAACTCCCTTCTTCATCAAAATTTACCTTTTGGATCATATCACACTAATCATACCACAATTTCCTTCACATTCCATTATTTCCAACCTCAATTAACACATATACAACATATCCACCAATCATCATTATCTCACTACCAATACTCATCATCAACTCAACCATGCTTCCTATTCATAATTAACAATACTCATTCATCTAAATCCATTATATTTCAAATTCATCATTTAATCACAACGATACATCAATTCATTATACCTCATCAACACAAACAATTATCAACAACATAAAATTTCAAACCTATCCTATGGGGCACTAGCCTAAGTGTCCATGGATATTATATACTACATAGAGGAAACTGTTCCGAGGATTACCTGAAACTGTATGTTGATCTCGGACGAGATCTTTTGTGCTGGTTGGAGATGACGTGTCTGACTTTGGGCAGTGGCCGGAGCGGTTGTGTCCGACTTGTTGGGCTGGCGATGCTGCTGATCCTTTGTCACCGGAGGGTGGTGGTACCTACAAGGGACTCCGATGCTTAACTTAGCAAGGGTATTAAGCAGATTTTTAGTAGAATCAGAGTATGAGTTATACCTGGGTGCTCCAGTATATTTATAATGATGAGGAGTGACCTTTCTGGAGATAAGATCTTATCTTTGAGTGAGGTCATCTTATCTTCAAGGGAACTGCCCTTATCTCTGTAGGCTTGGACTGCCTTTGGACTTGGGTCGTGTTCCTCTGTTTGGGCCCTATTTGGGCTTTTCCTGGTAATTTGGCTGAGCTCTTTGAGAAGAGTTCAGATAGACCTTACCTGAAGAGGTCGGTTGACTTGTCGTTAAACACCCCGGGTCGGATAGCTCGACCCAGGGTATGAACAGTGCCCCTGCTCGAGTGTGGTCTTCCTTCTGAGGTCGAGTCTTTAGTTTTAGGACTTCGATCCTTCTCTAGTGAAGCCGAACTCGAGTATTTTGTCGACTTCGCTGAAGCTTTTGAATGTGAAGCATTTTTCCTTCGTTTTCTTTTAAAAGCGCGCACTTTGCATTAGCATTCTTGTCTTCAAAATGTGCGAGGGTTTAATACCCTCATTAATTAGCTTTTAATGCCCCGTTTCTCTTGCCTCTTTTATTTTGAACTTTACACAAAAATAGTTTTCTCTTCTCTGTAACTTCCCCCCCTTTTCTCTCTGTCTTTCTGTTTTGCCTGAGGCCTGCATATTCGCGTTTTTCTTTGCAACGCTGTGATTGTTGGTGCTTTGCTCAAAAGGCAATTCCGGATTTGTTGCTCCGTCTTTCAACTTCTTCAGCTCGTTTTTCTTTAGGTTGGCTCTCATTTCTTTACTTCTTTCGTTGCTCCTTTTCCTTGGTAAAGTTTAAATTTCTGCATTGTTGGAAAGCTTGAACCTTTTCATGCTTTTGTGCCTGCCTGTCATTTATGATGTACCTTTCTAGCTTTCTTTTGACCTTGTGTATATTTTGGTATTTCTTCTGATGGTTGAGGCTTCTTTAGGGCTTTGCATGTTTGTGTACTGCTTCTGTAGATTTTATGGCTTTTTGGGATAATGGTTTGCTTGATTCTGAAAAAAGGTTGCGTCTTCCGTGGCATGTTCTGTTTGCTCGTCAGTTTCTTTTGCTGATAGACCGAAACTGTAGTTGAGAGGTGGCTTTATTTGGTTTTTTCTTCGCGGAGTGTTGGTTGTGAGAGGGTTCTTCTTTGTTGGGATAGCTTTGTAGAGGACGATGGTCTTTTGGTAATCTTGCTTTGATTTGCGTCTTTCTTCTTGAAGTGTTGCCTAGAATTTATTTTTGCTGGGATGTTTTAGTCTCTTTCGCCTTTTCTGAGTCTTTTACTCTGTGTCGCTGCCTCCAAAGGATGCCACTGGACCTTGGTGTGTGTCTTAGGGCTTTCCTTTTACTGTTTGTATTGCTCTGAGTCATATTATCCGAGTTGTTTTGATATTGCCCGAGCTGTATTTCGTTAGTAATCCATTTTCTTTTCTTGTTTGTAGGACTAGTTGGTCATGTCTTCTCGCAAAAATATTGTCGAGGCGTCTTCTAAGGTTCCTGAGGGGATGTCCGATTGGTTGGACTCTCTTGTGTTGCCGTGTGTTTCTCTAGCTAATTCTGAATTTTGTGTGGAGCTTAGGAAACATCATCAAACTGCAATAGTAGGGATCAGGAGAACAACTATGAGCTGGTAGCACCTGATTTTGATGAAAGGGTTTGCATCCCTGCTTTGACCCAGGGGGAGTGCCCCTTTTTCTACACATACGACTTCTTTTTTAGCCAGATGAACATCACTCTTCCCTTTACTCCTTTTGAAACTGACCTGTTATGGTCGTGTAATGTGGCCCCATCTCAGCTTCATCTGAATTCTTGGGGTTTCATTAAGATTTTTCAGTTGGTTTGTCAAGAATTTGATGTCAAACTTTCTCAAACTCTTTTTCTGTATCTCTTTGTGTTGACCAAGCCTGGGACTACCAAAAAGAAAGCTTCTTGGATTTCTTTTAGGTCTGCCCAGGGACATAAAGTTTTTTCCATGTATGATGAGTCCTTCAGGGATTTTAAGAATTACTTTTTTAAGATCTGAGCTATTGAAGGAGCTCGTCCTTTCTTTTTGATGAGAATGGCGAGCCCCGCTTTCCCTTAGAATGACAGAAGAACGTAGTGGTGTCTAGGTATACTTGGGAAATGTTGGACAAGGTCGAGCAGGCTTTTGTGATTGTCTTGGAGGATATTTGGGGGGAACCTCCCCATCTTGATACCAAGAAATTTTTGGGGAATCAATCCCTTGTCTGAACTGTGCTGGGTATTCATTATATTTTGCTCTACTTTATTTTGCTTTCTTCGTTTTCTAGTTTGTAATCTGCTTCTATGGTTGATTTCCTTTTTCAGAGATGGTTAAAAATAATGACTCCATGAGGGCCTTCAAAAAGGCAAGGAAGGCTACTGTTGCCCAGAACATCTCGGCCAAGGTGGCTGGGGAAGGGTCTTCTCATGTTCTGCCGAAGCCATCAGTACCGAGCTCTCCTGGACAGAGGAGAATGATTCCTATCCCTCGGGTCCATGTGCTCGACCCTCCCTAGTCCTCTGTTGCCGTTTTTTCTCCTACCTCCGTTCCTCCTTCAAAAAGACCTCGGACTGTTGAGCCCTTTAATCTGGACGCTTTTGATTTTGATGCCATTGTGTTTGTCGATCAGCAGATTGGTCCCTATGGTGCCCTTCCTATGGATGATGTTTCTCTTCTTCGTCATTTGGATTTCATAACTCGGAGTAGCATCAAGATGGCACATATGGGGGCGGCTCTGTACCGGACTGCCCAGGATCTTCCTATCCATGCGACGAAGGCCTTTATGGAGGAGGCCAAATCAGAGTTTGACCGGATTAAAGGTTTAAAGGAGGAGCTCAAGGTGAAGGTGACCAAGTTGGAGAAAGAATTGGAGGGTGAAAAGACTAGAGCTATTGCCTTGGCGGCTTCTGCAAAGTTGGCTGAGGATACGGCATTGAAGCATAAGGAGAGCTATGTTACGACCTATAGGGAAATGATGCGACTTAGGGAGGATTTAGAGTCAGCCCGAGCTAATTACGCCGAGCTTCAAGGTCATCTTGTGGGCAGTGTCAATGCTGCATATGAGAATTTGAAGGATCAAGTTCGAGTTCTTGCGCCCGATCTTGACCTCTCTCTCTTCAGCTTGGACAATATTGTAAAGGATGGTAAAACTGTCCCTGATGATCCTGATGATGATGACGACATCGAGCCTCCTCCTGTGCCTGCCGCCAAGGTCTCTGTTGCGCCGAATTCTTCAACCCCTGCAGTTGTTCATCGCGAGTCAGATCCTAATTGTCAGATCTTGAACCGGGATGATGGGATGGTAGATGCGGTGCCTCTTCAGACTCGCCCTCCTTCACCTCGTGATGATGCAGTTGAGAAATCTTTGGATCCTCAATGATTATTTCTTTAGTGTTCTTGTGTATAGCCCGACTTGTGGGCTTTGAACTTTTTATCTTTTGTAGTCTGCAGTAACTGTTGGATACTTTTTAGTTGCTTCTCTATTAGCAACTTTATTTTTGAAAAAACAAAGGTAGCTTTTCAGGCTCTTTGGGGTTGACATCAAGTGGCCTCTTGAGTCCTTTTATTATAATCTTTTTCTTGAATGATGTATTTGTCTGCACCTTATCTGACATCTTTTAGGTTTTTGGGAGTGTTGGAGCCTTGTCGTTCGACCTCTCTTGATTGCCTTCGTATTTTCATACTTTGCAGCTTGACTCTTTTGAGGTCGTGGATTTCTGGGTCCAACTCGGATGCCTTCCGTTGGCCGACTTCTTTATCTTGGCCTGAAATTATTTTGTAGTAATCCATTTTGCTTGGACCTTTGTTAGGTATCTTCCATGGATTTACCTTTAATTTTGGCATCTCGGTCGGGCCGACTTCAACATGTCGGTCCCTTCTAAGTTATCTCTAGGAATCCTCTTTTTGGACCTTTGTCAGGTCTCTTTTAGGGATTACTTTTTATAAATTATTGGTTTTGGGCCGACTTCTTTACGTCGGTCCCGTCTAAGTTATTTCTAGTAATCCTCTTTCTTGGACCTTTGTCAGGTCTCTTTCAGGGATTACTTTTTAAAACTTTTTGGTTTTGGGCCGACTTTTTTACGTCGGTCCTTTCTAAGTTATTTCTAGTAATCCTCTTTCTTGGACCTTTGTCAGGTCTCTTTCAGGGATTACGTTTTATAAATTTTTGGTTTTGGGCCGACTTTTTTACGTCGATCCCTTCTAAGTTATTTCTAGTAATCCTCTTTCTTGAACCTTTTTCAGGTCTCTTTCAGGGATTACTTTTTATAACTTTTTGGTTTTGGGCCGACTTCTTTACGTCGGTCCCTTCTAAGTGATTTCTAGTAATCCTCTTTGTTAGGGCTGGCCAGGCCTCTTTCCAGGGATTTACTTTTTATAACTTTGGTTATTGTGGTCAACTGGTCCGACTTCTTTACGTCGGCCGGTCTTTAAGTTATTTTTAGCAACGCATTTTATTAAGACCTCGTCAGGTTCTTTCTATGGATCACTTTCGATAACTTCTTGCATTATTCTATTTTTGTCGCTTTTTCATCTTTGCCGATTTCGTAGAAATTGGGTTTTATCCCGTTGGTCGACCTTTTGATGAATTTGGTTTTCATCTTTGTTGGTCTTTACCGTGATCGTGCAGTGAATTTGATTTTCACTTTCTGCCGATCTGTCACTTTATAATCGGGTGATGAATTTTTTTGCGTTTCAGATTAATGCGTCTTGATAAAGGATTTGTGGGAAATCTGAAAAACTTTATTCAACATAGAAAATATGCAAATATATACATGTGGGAGTTTTAATCCTCTAAGTTAGGTATTTTACGAATCTTTGTTTGGCGCCTCATTAAAAAACCTTCTCAGGAAAAAGAGTGCACCTTATCCTAAGATTCTTATTACCTCTAACTATAATACTTTCGTAGGTTGCAAGCGTGCCATGACCTGGGGAGCTCTTGCCCTTCGAGTTCGGACAGCCTGAAGTAGCCCTTTCCAAGTACTTCTATGACTCGGTAGGCTCCTTTCCAGTTTGCTGTCAGCTTTCCTTCTCCAGGTCAAGATGTTCCGATATCATTTCGGATTAGGATGAGGTCATTCTCAGCAAAACCTCACGGCACTACCTTTTGATTGTATCTTGAAGCCATTTGTCGTTTTAATGTCTCTTCCCTGATCCGAGCTTTTTCTCAGATTTCTGGAAGTAAGTCGAGTTTTTCCCTTTGAAGTTGGGAGTTAGCCTCTTCATTGTAGTGGATCACTCTGGGCGACCCTTCTTCGACCTCTATTAGGATCATTGCCTCCATTCCGTAAGCTAATCAGAAGGGTGATTCCTTTGTGGTGGAGTATGGCGTTGTCCGATATGCCCATAGAACTTGTGGAAGCTCTTCGGCCCAAGCTCCCTTTGCATCCTGTAATCTTCGTTTTAGCACGGCTAATATGACTTTGTTAGCAGCTTCTGCTTGTCCATTGGCCTGGAGGTGTTCTACGGATGTGAATTAGTGTTTTATGTTTAGGTCGGCCACCAACTTTCTGAAGCCTGCATCTGTAAATTGAGTTCCATTGTCTGTGGTTATAGAGTATGGAACCCCAAACCTTGTGATAATATTTCTATATAGGAATTTTCGACTTCTTTGAGCCGTGGCGTTATCTAGGGGTTCTGGCTCGATCCATTTTGTGAAATAGTCTACCCCTACTATGAGGAATTTGACTTGTCCTGATCCTTGAGGGTAGGGTCCGAGAAGATCGAGTCCCCATTTTGTGAATGGCCAGGGTGAGGTTACGCTGATGAGCTCCTCTGGCGGGGCGATGTGAAAGTTGGCATGTTTCTGACATGGTGGACATGTCTTGACGAATTCTGTTACTTCTTTTTGTAAGGTCGACCAATAAAATCCGGCTCGAAGTACTTTCTTGGTGAGTGCCTATGCTCCGAGATGGTTACCACAGATACCACTGTGCACTTCTTCTAAAACTTCTTTTGTATTGGAAGTTGACACGCATTTTAATAGTGATGTTGAAATCCCTCTATTGTATAGAGTATTATTTATGATAGTGTAGTGTTGCGCTTCCCATTTTAACCTCTTTGCCTCCTTCTTATCTGTAGGGAGTGTTTCTGTTTTGAGGTAATTAATTATTGGAGTCATCCATCCTTGATCTAGACCTGTTATGGCTAAGACTTTTTTCTTCTTCCGAGATTGACGGGTTCTGCAGCATCTCTTGGATGAGGCTTCTATTGTTGCCCCTTGGTTTGGTACTGGCTAGTTTTGAGAGTGTATCAGCTCGAGCATTCTGTTCCCGGGGTATGTGGGGGACCTCGTATTCCCCGAGTTGTCAGAGCTGTTCCTTGGTTTTGTCCAAGTACTTTTTCATGGTGGGGTCCTTGGCTTGATAACTCCCTGCTGTTTGTGAAGTGACCACCTGTGAGTCACTGAAGATGATCAGTTTTTGAGCTCCAACCTCCTTAGTCAGCTTTAAACCAGCTAGTAGTGCCTCATACACAGCTTGGTTGTTTGAGGCAGGGAACTCGAATTTGAGGGAAAGTTCGATTTGGGTTCCCTAGTCGCTTTCAATTATCACACCTGCGCCACTTCCAGTTTTTTTTGAGGAACTGTCTACATAGAGATTCCATTCTGTAGGAATTTTTGGGGTGTCTGTAAATTTTGCAATGAAGTCGGCTAAATATTGCGATTTGATGGCTGTCCGACTTTCGTATTGAAGGTCAATTCAGACAACTTGACTGCCCATTGTAAGATTCTTCCTGCTAAATCTGTTTTCTGCAGAATACCTTTTATTGGCTGGTTGGTCCGAACCCTGATAATGTGGGCTTTGAAATACGGACGAAGTCGCAGATATTTTAATATGAGAGCATAGGCGAATTTTTCTATTTTTTGGTAGTTCAGTTCGGATCCTTGTAGTGCCTTGCTGATGAAGTATACAGGCTGTTGCCCATTGTCATCTTCTCAGACCAGTGCTGAGGCTACTACCTGATTTCCTACTGCGAGGTACAATACAAGTGGTTCTCCTTCCCGTGGCCAAGTTAGGATAGGTGGTTGTCCTAGGAATCTTTTTAAATCTTGGAAGGCCTGCTCGCACTCCGTTGTCCATTCGAATCTTTTTCCCATTCCTTAAAGTGGCGTAAAAGGGTAGGGATCTTATTGCCGATCCGGCTAGGAATCTGGACAAGGCTGCCAGTCTTCTGTTGAGTTGTTGTACCTCTTTGATACAGGTCGAACTTTTCATATCGAGTATAGCCTTGCATTTATCCGGATTTGCTTCAATTCCCCTTTGTGTGAGCATAAAACCCAAGAATTTACCGGCTTCTATTGCGAAGGTGCATTTTGTAGGGTTGAGTCGCATGCCATGCCTTCTTATAGTGTCAAATACTTTGGTGAGGTCGGACAATACCGAATCCTTACTTTGTGTCTTTATTAACATGTCATCCACGTAGACTTCCATGACTTTCCCGATGTGGTATACGAAGACCTTATTCATTAATCTCTGATAAGCAGCTCCCGCATTTTTGAGTTCGAAAGGCATAACAATGTAGCAGTAGTTATGCTTTTGGGGTTAAGAATGAAGTTTTTTCTTGATCGGGTGGGTACATCGGGATTTGATTGTATCCCGAATAAGCGTCCATAAACGAGAGGTATTTATATCCGGAGGAGGCATCCACCAGAGCGTCAATACTTGGGAGTGGATAGGGATCCTTTGGGCAGCTTTGTTGAGATCAGTGTAGTTGGTGCACATCCGCCACTTCCCGTTTGATTTTTTCACCAAGACGACGTTAGCTAGCCATAGTGGGTACTTGACTTCTCTTATGAATCCTGCCTCCAGTAAAGCTTGTACCTGTTCTTCCATAGCTTGGGATCATTCTAGCCTGAGCTTTCTGCGTCTCTGCTGTACTGGCCGAGATCCTGGGTAAACTGCCAGCTTATGGCACATTAACTTTGGATCTATGCCCGGCATGTCTGTGGCTTTCCATGCAAAGAGGTCGACATTGTCTCTTAAAAACTGTATGAGAAACTCTTTTATGTCTCCTTTTACGATTGTGCCAATATTGGTTGTTTTGTCTGGGACGTCTCTGATCTGGACTTTTTCTACTTCGCCTTCGGGTTGTGGATGGAGTTCTTCCTGCCCTCGAACTCCACCGCGTTTGATGGTGTGGAATTCTTCTCCTTTACCTTTGAGGTTTAGACTTTCGTTATAACAGCGGCATGCCGTCTTCTGGTCTGCTTTTATTGTAGCTATTCTCTCTGTTGGGAACTTCATGCACAGATGTGGAGTCGAGACTACCGCGCTAGTTGATTTAACGTTGTCCGACCTATTAGGGCATTATAGGCTGAACTCACGTCGACCACGATGTAGTCTATATTGAGTGTCCTTGACTGGTTTCCTTTTCCGAAGGTCGTGTGTAGTGAGATGTACCCAAGTGGTTGGATTGGAGTGTCTCCCAGCCCGAACAGATGTTCAAATACGCTCTGAGTTATTTTTCTTCCAGGCCGAGTTTTTCGAAGGCAGTTTTGAACAAGATGTTGGCCGAGCTTCCTTGGTCTACCAGTGTGCGGTGGAGATTTGCGTTGGCCAATATGATAGTGATGACCATGGGATTGTCATGTCCCGAGATGATGCCGGCTGCATCCCCTTTAGTAAAAGTGATTGTGGGGATGTCGGGTGCTTCCTCTCTTCTCTCGACATGATATATATCTTTAAGATGTCTTTTGCGAGATGATTTAGAGATTCCTCCCCCCGCAAATCCTCCGTGTATCATGTGGACATGTCTGTCCGGGGTACGAGGTGGTCATTCAGTTTGTCCGACATCTTCGTCCCTTATTCTTTTTCTTGGTTCCTCAGCTCGACTGGCTAGGTACCGAGCTAATTTTCCTTCTCTTACTAATTTCTCTATGAAATTTTTTAAGTCAAAACATTCGTTGGTAGAATGTCCATAGATTCGATGGTATTCACAATATTCACCCCGATTTCCTCATCTTTTTTTGCTTTTGAGTGGTCGAGCTGGGGGTATTTTTTCAGTATGGCATACTTTTCGGTAGACGTCTACGAGAGATACCCGAAGAGGGGTGTAATTGTGGTATTTCTTGATCTTTTCTCCATGCTGATCTTCTTTTTTCTTGGACTCTTTATCCTTATCTTGGGAGGAGTAGGAGAAAACAGATTTTGAGGTCTCTCCTAGTCGAGAGTTTTCCTCCATGTTGATATACTTCTCTGCTCGTTCTTGCACTTTGTTCAGAGATTTGGGATGTTTTTTTGATATAGAGTGGCTAAAAGGCCCCTCTTGTAAGCCATTAATGAGACCCATAATGGTTGCTTCTGTTGGTAGATTTTGTATATCCAGACATGCTTTGTTGAATCTTTCCATGTAGCTGCGGAGACTTTCCCGATCTCCCTGTTTGATCCCTAACAGACGTGGGGCGTGCTTAGTTTTGTCTTTCTGGGTGGAGAATCTGGCCAGGAATTTCTTGGCTAAGTCGTTGAAGCTTGAGATAGACCTGGGGGGCAGATTGTTGAACCATTTAATTGCTATTTTTGTTAAGTTGGTCTGGAAGGCTTTGCAGCGGACTGCATCTGAGGCGTCAGTGAGGTACATTCGACTTCTGAAATTACTGAGGTGATGACTGGGATCTACTGTGCCATCGTATAGAGTCATGTCGGGAAGTTTGAAGTCCTTCGGGATTTTGGTCCTTATGATCTCTTTAGTGAATGGGTCTTGGTCCTTATGGGGGCTGTCTTCGTGACTGGATCGGGTTGTCTTGGCCTTGAGATCTGCTTTGAGTTTTAGGAGCTTGTCCTTTAACTCGCGGCGTCGTCTAACTTTCCTTCGTAGGTCTCTCTCAGCTTCTCGTTGATGCTCCACCTCTTTTTCGAGTTGTTTTAGGCGGTTTTGAAGTGCCTCCATGGCTTCCGTGTTTGGTGAATCTTTGTCTTTGTTAGGTTGAGGAGTATCTTTTAGTGTAGTGTCTACGTTTTTATTTGGAATTCTGTCTACCAAACCAGAGTTGCGGTCGTTGTTCTGGTCGTCCGCCATGTGGATGGAATGACTTCCAGGTTCCCCGGCAACGGCGCCAATGTTCTGAGGGTTACCTGAAACTGTATGTCGATCTCGGACGAGATCTTTTGTGCTGGTCGGAGATGACGTGTCCGGCTTGTGGGCAGTGGTTGGAGCGGTTGTGTCTGACTTGTTGGGCTGGCGATGCTGCTGATCCTTTGTCACTGGAGGGTGGTGGTACCTGCAAGGGACTCCGATGCTTAAGTTAGTAAGGGTATTAAGCAGGTTTTTAGTAGAATCAGAGTATGAGTTATACCTGGGTGCTCCAGTGTATTTATAATGATGAGGAGTGACCTTTCTGGAGATAAGATAGTTATCTTATCTTATCTTTGAGTGAGGTCATCTTATCTTCAAGGGAACTGCCCTTATCTCTGTAGGCTTGGACTGCCTTTGGACTTGGCTCGTGTTCCTCTGTTTGGGCCATATTTGGGCTTTTCCTGGTAATTTGGCCGAGCTCTTTGAGAAGTGTTCGGATAGTCCTGACCTGAAGAGGTCGGTTGACTTGTCGTTAAACACCCCAGGTCAGACAGCTCGACCCAGGGTATGAACAGAAATCGAAACCATACCTTGGCCGATTCCCTTTATGCAGCAAAACTTCAATTTAGCACAAACAAGCTCCCAACCACAATCCAAGCTTTCAATTCCACTGCAATAAGCACAATTAAGTTCCAAAAGCTCCCAAAGTCACAATAATCAAACTATATATGCATAAACCATCACAAATTAACCTAGGGTTCCATTTAAACATAAATTCACAAGGGTTTAGTATCTCTTACCTCTCCCAACAGATTTGATGGCCAAAATCCAAGGCTAAGCAAGGATTAGAGCAAACCTAAACATCCAAAATCACAAAATCTCACGTATTCCAAAACCCTAGATTTTTGAAACTTTTTAGAGAAGAATAGGGAAGATTTTTTGGTTACCTCACTACTTTCTTGTATGAGTTTTGTAGAGCTCTTCACAAGGAACGCGTAGCTGCAAACGGTGCGGCGATCGGAGCTCCGTAGCTCAAGATATGAGCTTGGGAAGAAGAAGATGAATAGTGCTCATGGGAGTTTCTTCTCTTTCTCCCCTTTCAGCTGGTGTTGGTGTGTTTGTGATTGTGTTGTGCTAAGTTGGTTCATTAATGAACCCTTTTATATGTTGGGCTTGGGCCCAACTTGGACCCGGTCCAACCCGTTAGCATTTTTAGCTCGTTTGGCCCAACTTTGGGCCAAACCTTTAACATTAACGCCCGATTTTCTATTTCTAACATTTTTCTGAGGTTTTTGACGATTTTCACTTTTTCTCATGCGGTACCGGGAAGACTTGAACCGGTTCAACCGGTTCGCAGTTTTTCACGGTTTTTCGCAGAAAACACATTTTCTGACTCAGAAAAATCTACTGAGTTCAAAAATCACCTTTAAATCCTAAAATTCTCTCTGTAACTTTTTGGAATATAATTCGGAGCAATATAATCACTTAATTAACCGGTTGATTAATTGCGGTTCTTACATGAAGTGCCAAGAGGGGTAAAGAATCCGAAAATAATTATAAAATTTGCAAGGAAAGTTGGAGAATCGACTACTGAACATGTCGCTCGATATTTGGTTGAGATTGGAAATCTAGCCAATGATGAGAATTTGAAAATGAAGTTTTTTCCTTCTTCGTTAACGAAGAATGCGTTTACTTGGTTTTCGAATCTTAGACCAAATTCGATAATAACGTGGAATCAATTGGAAACTGCTATTCATGCTCAATTTTATCGAGGGGAGTTGAGTGTGGCAGTTACTGACCTAGTAGCTTTTGTAAGGTCCTACATCGATTGGGGAGGGGAACGAAGCATGCCTTATAAGGGTGTGGATACCTCTCCCTAGCATGACGCATTTTGACGAGTGAGTGTGGGGTGTTTTGGCTATCATCCCTATCGTCAAAGCCAAAACCATGAGGCCTTGTGTGCCAAAGCAAACAATATCGTGCTAGCGGGTGGTCTAGACCGTTACTGATGGTATCAGAGCCGGAACCTAGATCGATGTGCCAGTGAAGGCGTTGGGCTCCCTTAGGGGGGTGGATTGTAAGGTCCCACATCGATTGGAGAGGGGAATGAAGCATGCCTTATAAGGGTGTGGATACCTTTACCTAGCATGACGCGTTTTATTGAGTGAGTGTGGGGGGTTTCAGCTATCATCCCTATCGTCAAAGGTAATACCGTGAGGCCTTGTGTGCCAAAGCGGACAATATCGTGCTAGCAGGTGGTCTAGGCTGTTACGGCTTTGAAACGAGAAGATGGTGAAACCATTGATGACTATATGATACGTTTCAAAAATGCTAGAAGTAGGTGTTATGTGTCATTACCTGAGAGTGAAGTGGTGAAAATAGTAGTTATGGGATTAGGATTCTACATGCGTCGAAAACTGCTTAATGTGCATATACCTGATTTGGCCCATTTGGCTGAAAGGGTTCGTCGGGTTGAACATATGAAGAAGGAAAAAGAGAAATATAACAATGAACAAAGGTTAAAGAGTAAATCTTTTACTCAAAAGGAGAAGGTTGCTTTTGTGGCCATGGAATCCTCGAAAGAGGAATCCGATTTCGAAGCGGAGGTTGATTTGGCTGAACTTAAGAAGGGTCCTCCATATGTTTATTCTTTACTTAAAAAGCTCCTTAGTAATGAAAATTTGAATGATTCAAAACTAAAGAGTGGAAAGAAATATAGTTTTGATATCTGAAAATCTGATCAGATTTTCGATGTGTTGCTTAAAGATAAACAGTTAATTCTGCTTGAGGGTAGGACTTTACTTTCGGTGAAAGATTTAAAAGGAAAACCTTATTGTAAATTTCACCAAGCAACTAGTCATTTGACTAACAACTGTGTTCATTTCAGGGACCTAATATAGGAGCCCATTATGGAAGGACATTTGAAGTTTGATAATGGGAAGAAAGAGATGAAAGTCGATGCTGATCCTTTCGACGCTGAGGCCAATTTTGCTGAACCATTTTTTGGAGTAAATATGGTTGGAATGTCTTATGATTTTGATGTGGCTCTAGGTGATTTCAAGTCACAAGTTTGATCTGTATACCTTGGCGTAGGGGATAGATTATTGGAGTTCCTTATGCAGCAAAAACTTAAAGATCGGGATATATCTCTGTGTCCTCGATGCAATGCTGTTTTCAATGCTGAGGCTGCAGAAATCTTTGAGAAAGAGAGGATGAAAAAGGAATTGGCTCATAGAGAGGAGAAGGCTCGTCAAAAGCAACCAATTAGACGAGTGGAAAGACAAAGTTCCAAGGCTCCTCAGTAGAATGCTATCGTACCGATGAGCGGTTCTCAGGCTATAAGAGTTCAATAGATTCAAAATTATCGAGAATTCCAGAGTCGAGATGCCCAATACCGACGGAACCCACAGTGGGACATTGGGGACCTCCTCGAGGTCAATATCCTTACCACCATGGCCGAGCCAAAGGGTACTCAAGGGGTAGAGAAAGACTAGATCAACCGTAAAATAAGAAAACTCATTCTGGTAAAGGCAAGGGGGCAACGCCCTCGGTGCACCCTCGAATAGTCTTTTCCTCTGATGGATAAACATGCCCAAAGGGTATTCCTTCCCCTGCGAAGTTGGATAAAGGTAAGGGGGTAGCTAATACTCCAGGTGCTGACAAAGACAAGGATGTTGATTTAGATGAAGAGTATTTCGAAGAGGGAGATGATAAAATGGTTAGAACTATTTAAATTATTCCAACTGAATACCTAGGTGAGTATGAAGGCGACCCTGAAGAAGATTGTGATATGAATGCTGAAGAAGCCTTTTCTTTCATCTGATATGAGGATGAACCAGAGTATTTTCTGAAGCCTTCTGAAAAATAAAAATCTCATCTTCACCTACTTCATATTACTACCACTATGAGTGGAATTAAAGTAAATAAAGTTTTAATTGATGGTGGAGCAGCAATAAGTCTCTTACCGGAGAGGATGCTGATGAAAGTTGGTAAGCATCATGATGATTTGGTTCCCACCAACATTGCTGTAACTGACTTTAGTGGTGCTTCTACTGCTGCTGAAGGTCTGGTTACCTTGGGGGTGAAGGTGGGGTCTTTTGAGCGAAACACTGCTTTCGTGGTGGTGCCTTCGAGGGCAAGCTATAATGCTTTATTAGGCCGGGACAGGATTCACGAAGTTGGAGCTGTACCATCTACTGTGCATCAGAGTGTCCTCCTTTAGACAAAAGATGGAAAGCCTGAAATTGTTAAGGCTGATTCGAATCTGTATGTCAAACAGCTACATGTCAATTTTAGGGTATAGTTCAAAATTGAATCCTTTAAATGTTGACAGGGTGTTAAATTCTTACAACTATGAGGGCTGCTATTTGTCTTCGGAAGGCCTAACGGTGAAACTGCGCCATCCACACCTTGCTGTGCCCCCAACTGGTTGGGATTGTTTGTCTTAAAATGGATTCGAGACGTTGTTCACTGGATCATTTTAAATAATTATATAAGTAACTTTCCTTCAGTAGAGAATAAAGTTGGTTCTTCTGATGAAAAGTTGAATCATTTAGGAACGTAATTTTTTATTTTAGTAGCAAGAATTCGATGTCTTCAATCAAATTTAGTCATGGTTTAAGTTTTTCTTCATTATGTAATTCAAATGATATTATTAGTTAAATTACTGATAAAATAGCAGAAGTTCATTGTATCAAAAATGAAGCTGTTGCTAATCTAGCAAATGATCAAGTTCATTCTATTCGTAATGAATTTGTTGATTTCTCTTTTGATTGTATCTATGATTTAAAACCTTTGGGTTTTGAAAAATATTCAGTAAAAGATGAGGATCACTTTAAAGGGTTTGAATCCCAAGATCTTTTAGAAGAAATTAATTTGGGATCTGTTAATGATGTTCGAATTACTTATATCTATAAAGATCTTGCGGATCCTTTTTGAACTGAACTTTTCTGTCTTTTACATGAATTTAAAGATTGTTTTGCTTGGGATTATCATGAGATGCATGGTCTCGATCGTTCTCTCGTAGAACATCGATTAGTATTAAAACCAAATGCTCGACCTGTGAAGCAAACTCCTCGATGTTTTGCTCTAGAAATCAATCAAAAGATTAAGGAAGAAATAGAACGGTTGATTAAAGAAAAATTTATTCGAACAGCACGTTATGTTGAATGAATTTCAAACATTGTTCCTGTAATGAAAAAAATTGGAAAATTAAGGGTGTGCATTGATTTTAGAGATCTGAATAATGCCACCCTGAAGGATGAGTATTTCATGCCAATAGCAGATATGTTGATCGATTCCGCAACAGGAAATGAAATTTTAAGTTTTATGGACGGTTATTCAGGATATAACCAAATCTTCATTACAGAAGATGACGTGTCCAAAACTGCTTTCCGTTGTTCCGGGGCATTAGGCACTTATGAGTGGGTGGTTATGCCTTTCGGTTTGAAAAATGCTGGTGCAACTTACCAACATGCAATGAATGCCATATTCCATGAGTATATCGGGAGATTTATGGAGGTATATATTAATGATGTCATGGTCAAGTCAAATTCAGTGAATCAACACATTAATCACTTAAGAAAGGCGTTTGTTACTATGTGGAAAAAGGAATTGAAAATGAATCCTTTAAAATGTGCCTTTGGTGTGTCGGCAGGAAACTTCCTAGGTTTTGTTGTTCACAAAAAAGGGATTGCAATTGATAAGAGTAAGGCTGATGCAATATTAGCATTGTCTTCTCCTAAATCGAAAAAAGAAGTGCAATCATTCCCGGGGAAAGTAAATTATCTTCAAAGGTTTATTTCGAACCTTTCTGGTCGAACTCGAGTATTTGAACCTTTAGTAAAACTAAAGAATGATTCACAGTTCGAATGGACACATGAGCATCAACAGACATTCGTGTCGATAAAGGCTTATTTATCTAAAGCTCCAATAATGGCGAATGTTTGCCCACATGAGCCTTTGAAACTGTACATTGCAGCATCTACAAACACAATTGGGTGTATGTTAGCCGAAGATGATGAGAATGGACATGAGCGGGAATTTATTACCTTAGTCGAGTTTTGATTGATATCGAGGCAAGGTATTTCCCAATAGAAAGATTGTGTTTATCCCTATACTATGCGTGCATGAAATTAAAGTGCTATATGGTAGCTAAACCTGTGAAAGTTGTTGCACAAACTGAGCTTGTCAAATACATGTTGAGTTTTCCAATGTTACGAGGTCGTTTGGGGAAATGGATGCTAGCTGTTCCGAGGGTTACCTGAAACTGTAGGTCGATCTCGGACGAGATCTTCTATACTAGGCAGAGCTGATGTGTCCAACTTAATGATGGTGGCCGGAGCTGCTGTGTCCGACTTGTTGAACTTGGTGGTGGTGCTGATCCTTCGTCACCGGAGGGTGGTGGTACCTGCAAGGGACTCCGATGCTTAAGTTAGCAAGGGTATTAAGCAGGTTTAGTAGAATCAGAGTATGAGTTATACTTGGGTGCTCCAGTGTATTTATAATGGTGTGGAGTGACCTTTCTGGAGATAAGATAGTTATCTTATCTTATCTTTGAGAGAAGTCATCTTATCTTCATGGGAACCACCCTTATCTCTCAAGGTTTGGGATGCCTTTGGATTTGGGTCGTGTTCCTCTGTTTGGGCCCTTTTCCGGGCTTTTCTGGTGACTTGGCTGAAGTCTTTTGAGAAGAGGTCGGGTAGTTCTGACCTAAAGAGGTCGGTCGACTTAGCCCGGGTCTGACAGTTCGACCCAGGGTATGAACAGTGCCCCTGCTCGAGTGTGGTCTTCCTTTTGAGGTCGAGTCTTCAATCCTTCTCTGGAGAAGCCGAGCTCGAGCATTTGTTGACCTCTTTTTGTAGAGCTTCCCTCTGAATGAGGAACGTTTTTCTTTTTTTCTTTAATTTTGAAAACGTGCGTTCCTTGCCTTGGGAACGTACGAGGGTTTTTAATGCCCCATTAACTCCTTAATGTTTTGTTTTCCCTATTTTCATTTTGAATTGTAAAAAAGACTTTTGCTTTCTGTTTTCTCTCTTTGCTTTTTTGAAACTCCATTCTTTACCCTTCTGTTTTTCTGGCTCGCCTGGGACTCTTTGCTTTCAAGTTTTTGCGCTTCTCCTTGTCGTGCCATTAGTGATTGTTGGTGCTTCGTTCTTTTGAGGGGTGATTTTCGGCCTTGTTGTTGCTTTAACTTCTCAGTGTTCATCGTCTCTTCCCCTTTGCAGGTTAGTTTTCTTTCTGCCTCTTTCTTTTACTTCTTTTACCATTTCTTCTTCGTGCTTGCATTGTTCTATTTTTGGCAAAGTTTTTATTTTTCTTGATTTTACGTTGGAAAGATTGAACCTTTTCGTATCGTCGTTCTTGATTGTTGCCGTGATGCATTTTTTCTGGAGTTCCTTCGACTTATATATGCTTCTTGGTGTTGCCTGATAATTTGATATTTTTAGGGTTTTGCATGTTGTCATTGCTTCTTATAGTACTTTTTGTGGCTTATGAACTGCTTGACTCTGAAAAAGATTGTGCCTTTGGTGATTTTGATCTGTTTGATGTTGACAGTTTCTTTTGCTAGTAGTTTTGTTGAAAGATGGCTATTTTTTATGACTTTTGATTTTGTGAGTTTCTTCTCGGAGTGTCTTTTGTTTGAAAGAAGGTTATTTTTCTTGCTGAGATAACCTTGTAGATTTTCCTGAGTCTTCACTCTGTTGCTGCCTGGTTCGTGGAAAAAACTAGGCCAATTAAGAGATTTTGAAATAAGAGAATAGCGTTGCATGTATAGCTCTTAACCAGCTAAGATCTGCCTCACCAATTTAAAAAGGTGTCACAAAAATTTTAGAATAAAAATGCTGGGAGTATGAATCCCAGGTCGTCTCCCAACGAGTTGCGAGAAAGTATGCTATTCTATTAATTAGGAATTTTCCGAGAGTTTTGAGAGTTGAATAATGAGCAGTTAAACAATTGTAAACTAAAGCAATAAAAATAAACTAAGAATAATTATTGATATTCTAATTAAAAAGCCTTGACTGGGGGA
Organism: Arachis ipaensis; assembly: GCF_059453495.1. NCBI lineage: Eukaryota > Viridiplantae > Streptophyta > Magnoliopsida > Fabales > Fabaceae > Arachis > Arachis ipaensis. The sequence continues at coordinate 129,219,773 of NC_142444.1, forward strand.
ATGATTAACTAGAAGTTCTATCCTTGTTGGGATCTCTTAGGTGTAGTATTAAAGAGGTTGTTGTTTTCACTTAGTTAACCCTTACTAAATAAAGGAAAGTTAAGTGATTAAGCTAACCCTTATTCGCAAATCCTAGTCCTCTCCCTTAGGAAGGTCTAGCGTTAGTAAATACAAAACTAGCAAACAACGTACAGATTAATCAACACGTAAGCCTTCCAACTCAAGTGTCTCCTTTTAATCAACCCCCATGTCAAGTATGGAATCTACTCCATTGACATGAATATAACGCTCATAAAAATATAAGAAGACATGATGAAATTAAATAAAATAAGGATTTAAAATTAATTAAAAGGAAAAGTAATTCTCTGCACTAACAATTCATGAAAATAATCCAATTGTAACTCTTAAATAAAGTGAATAAGGATATGGAAGAGTAAGGGACAAAGTAAACAAACTAGAATAATATCTTCAACGGAGGTAATGACTTCTTCAATATCCAAAAGCATAAAACAATGAATTAGGAATGTAAAATCCTAAAAACTACCCTAGTGAATGTATCTAAACTTGTGTAAAGAGGTGTGTAGATGCGTGTTGAGTCTCTGCACATTCCCTGGCTTTATTTTGTGTTTCTGGGCCGAAAACTGGGTTAAAACGTGGCCCGAAATCGCCCCCATCATTTTCTATTAATTCTGCAGATCGCGCAGGTCACGCGTACGCATCGTCCACGCAATACTAGGAAGGAAAATGTAAAATCATGCAATTAGTATGAATAAGTGGGTGAAGATGATAAACTATTATTTTATGATTTTTATTGTGTTTAATTGAGCAGTTTTATCAAGTCTTTACCTACTTATTCATATGATTAGCATGATATTACAATTCCTTCCCAAAATTGTTCCATCGTTGAAAAACTTGCTTCCTAGAGATCTTTTAATTATACATTTTAATTCGCCTTTATCCCATTCGATGCCGTGATCCGTGTGTTAAGTGTTTCAGACTTCATAGGGCAGAAATGACTTAGAGAATGGAGAGAAAGCTTGCAAAAATGGAAGGAACACAAGAAACCAAGGAGATGACCAGCGAACAGTGACGCGAGCGCATGGCTGACGCGAGCACATGGCTCACGCGAGCGCGCGAAATGAAGAAATCACAGTGACGCGAACGCGTGCCTGACACAAACGCGTGGATTGAAGTCTGCACGAATGACGCGAACGCATGGATGACGCGAACGCGTGACAAGGAAAATCGCTGAATGATGCGAACGCATGGACGACGCGTACGCGTGACCTGCGCGATCTGCAAAAAAAAAAAATAGAATACGCTGGGGGCGATTTCGGGCCGCATTTTGACCCAGTTTTTGGCCCAGAAACATAGATTAAAGCTAGGGAATATGCAGAAACTCAACACGCATCCACACACATTCAGATTCATTGAGATTAGGATTATTCTTAGTTTTAGATATGAATCTAGATTAGCTTTACATTAGTAGTTTATGCTTTTGCTTTGGATTTTTTGGATGCTGAAGAATCATTACCTCCGTGAAAACATCACTTTAGTTTGTTTCCTTATTCCTTTATTCTTAATTAGTTACTCATTGACCCTATTCAAATAAGTATGTTGTATTTTGAATTTATTAATATACAGAGTTATTTTTAATTTTAATTAATTTCGATTCCCTATTTTATTTTATTTAATTTATTATGTCTTCTTATATTTTTATGAATATTAATTACATGTAAATGGAGTAGATTCTCTACTTGACATGGGGTTGATTAAGAGGAGACACTTGAGTTGGAATGCTCAAGTGCTTAGTTAAATTGAACATTGTTGGCTAATTCTATATCTACTAACGCTAGACCTTCCCAAGGGAAAGGACTAGGATCTGTGGATAAGAATCAGTTCAATTACTTGACTTTTCCTTTACTCAGTAAGGGTTAACTAAGTGAAAATAACAACCACTTTACATTACACTTGAGAAAATTCCAACAGGGATAGAACTTCTGATTAATCAACTCCTCAGTCAAGGCTTTTTATATTAATAATAATTCTTAGTTTTATTACTTTAATTTATAATTATGTTAATTACTTATTATCCAATTCAAACCTTCTGGATAATTTCTAATTGATAAATTAGCACTCTTTTCTGCAACTCGTTAGGAGACGACCTGGGACTCATACTCCCAGTATTTTTAATTTTAATTTTTATGAAAACCCCTTTTAAATTGAGAAGGTGGATCTTAGTTGGTTAAGAACTGTACTTGCAACGCATTTTGTTTATTAAATTTCTTAACTGGTCGATTTCCGCCACCATCAATTTTTAGTGCCGTTGTCGGGGAGTTGCAATAGTGTGCTAGATTATTAATTAGTGTACATATTTATTTTATTCGCATATTTTATTTTTATTTTGTTACCATGAGCTATATGTCTTTCTCATTGAATGACGCGTTCGTTGCCTGATCTGAGCTTAGCCGCTTTTGATCCTGAAATTGAAAGAACTCTTTCACGTATTAGGCGAGCTCGACGTCGGTTAGCCTCTGAGGGTGGTGAAGTGATTGTTATCGATTCACCAGTCTCATATGAGGGCGAATCTGAACCACCATCTGAGAGCGAGACAAGCTCATTTACTACTGATTTAGTTGATTCACGTGCAGGTAACATGGCAGCACCTAGGAGGATTACTCTCTAGGTGGCAGGAGCCCCAGATTTTACACTGCAACCGTATCAAGTACGTCATCCAAATCTGGCTGCAGATTTTGAACTGAAGACAGCACTAATCAACTTGATGCCCAAGTTTCATGGCTTACCTGCTCAAGAGCCTATTAAGCACCTTAGGGATTTCCAGACAGCCTGTTCTACTGTTAGGCGTCATGGTGCAGATGAAACTTCTATTCTGTTAACCGCTTTCCCATTTTCTCTTGAGGGAAAAGCGAGGGAATGGTACTACACCCAACCTGAAGCGACTGTTACTAACTGAGATACGCTTAGAAGAGAATTTTTGGAAAAATACTTTCCAGTTGAAGTTACTGACAGATTGAGGAAAGAGATTCCAATGATTGTTCAGGGCGAATCTGAGACTCTCTATGAATACTGGGAGCGCTTCAACAATCTTCTGGATGCGTGCTCCCATCACATGATTGATAGACTAGTATTGATCAGCTACTTCACTCAAGGCATGAACTCCCAGGATAAGACAACACTGGATGGTGCTAGTAATGGTTCTCTGAAAAAGTACAGGACCGTAGATGAAGCATGGCAACTGATTAGCGACTTAGCTGAGTCCACTAGGAATCACAGGCAGAGGCGTAGGCACTCAAAAGCTGTTACAGAGGTTTTCTCTAGCGTTGAAACTACTGCTCTTACCCAAAGCATATGTGAAATGACCAACAACAGAAGTAGATGCAGTTAAACCAACAACAAATACATAAAGCTCAGCCTTCCCCACCATAGCAAAGCCAACAGTTGGTTCCACAAAGAGTATGCGGGATCTGTGCTGATTATAGTCATTATACTGATGAATGTCTGGAGCTCCAACAGGAAGACAACACTGTGGCAGCCACTCATAACTTCTATGAGCGCCCAAATCAAGGATACAATCAACAAGGTGGCAACTACAACCAAGGTGGAAACTATAACCAAGGATGGCAGGACAACTCCAACCAAGGTTGGAGGGACAACTATAACAGAGGAGGAAGAGACAATAATGGAAATCAGAGGTGGAATAACAATAATAACAATAGATAGCAGAATCAGAACCAACCTTACAGAGCACCTCACCTAAGACAGCCCCAAGGACCCCAGCAAAACCAACAGCAGGTTCCTCAGATCACTTACTCCAATTCCTCATCAAATGACGAGATGCTCCATTCTCTTGCACAACGGCAACAAGACATGCAGACGCAGCTGAACTCTACTTTAAATGGTATGACTGCCATTTTACAAGCTCTCGTCTCCCGGTTAGATTCATCACCAAATTCCACCAATCAACCTTCAAGCTCCAGTGGGATTCCTTCTCAACCCCTACCTAATCCAAAGGGTGGCATCAATGCCATCACTTTAAGGTCCGGAACCACATTACAGGAGAGGAACCATGAGGAGCCAAGCTCACCAGAACGCATCCCAGCTGAGGATGTAGTGGAAGTGGAAGATGTTGAAGAGGAAAAGGACGTACAAAACATAGTTGAAGAAGAAGCATCTCAACCACCGAATGAAACACCAAAGGATGCAGAGGCTAAAAGTAACACCCCTCTTATCCCATTTTCACACCTTGCACGGAAGCCCAGAAAACAGATGGAACTTGATCCCAAAATGGTAGAGATATTAAAAAAGGTTGAGGTAACTGTTCCCCTTTTTGATGTTATTCAGCAGGTACCTAAATATGTGAAGTTTCTAAAAAATTTGTGCATACATAAAGATAAAATTAATGAATTAGAAACTATTTCTTTAGGTAGTTCTATATCTTCTTTAATGGGAGGTATACCTGAAAAATGTAGTGATCCAGGTCCATGTATGGTTAACTGTACCATTGGAGGTGTAATATTTTCTGACTGCATGTGTGACTTAGGAGCGTGTGTTAGTATAATGCCTTTGTCTATATATGATACTTTGAGGCTCCCTCCCTTAAAAAGGTCGGCAGCTCGTTTTGTGTTAGCAGATAAAAGCATTATCACAGTAGTTGGAGTTTCTGAAGATGTATTAGTGAGCATTAAAGGGCTCACATTTCCCATTGACTTCTATATCCTGGAAATGCCCCCTAATGACTCAGGAAGACCATCATCAATCCTGTTTGGAAGACCATTCCTGAAGACTTCAAAGTTCAAGCTGGATGCATTCTAATGAACTTACTCCTTTGAGATAGATGGAAGAACAGTGAGTTTCAATTTAAATGAAGCTATGAAGGACCCTCTAGAAGACCATTCTATCTTCCAGTGCGACATTATTGATGAAACTGTAGCTGAAGTTCACCAAGGAGAAATGGAAGAGAAGCACATGGAGCAATGTCCAAGTGTGGGGACACTTTCTTAAAACAATGAGAACCCTTTACCATTATCACTAGCCCCGGATGATCCAGAGCCTAGCTACGAGCAGAAATTAGAATTAAAGCCCCTTCCTCCACACCTCAAGTATGCTTACCTTGAGGATAATCAGAAGTTTCCAGTTATCATTGCAAGGGAACTTACCTCTCAACAAGAGGAGCAACTGCTCACTGTGCTGAGAAAACATAAGAAAGCAATTGGATGGAGCTTGGCGGATATAGTAGGCATCAGCCCCCAAATTTGTGAGCACAGAATATTCTTAGAAGAGGGAACAAAGCCTATTTGTCAGCCTCAAAGAAGATTGAATCCCACCATCTTAGAAGTTGTCAATAAGGAAGTGACCAGGCTACTTGAAGCAGATATCATTTACCCCATCTCAGACAGTGAATGGGTCAGCCCAGTACAAGTAGTGCCCAAGAAGTCTGGAGTCACAACAATAAAGAATGAGCATAGAGAGCTCCTGACAACTAGAGTGTAGAATTCATGGAGAGTTTGCATTGACTATAGGCGTCTCAACCAAGCCACTCGCAAGGATTATTACCCCTTGCCATTTATTAATCAAATGCTTGATCGCCTGTCAGGTAAATTCCATTATTGTTTTTTAGATGGTTATACAGGATATTTTCAAATTCATATAGCTCCTGAAGATCAGGAGAAGACCACTTTTACATGTCCCTTTGGAACGTATGCTTATAAAAGAATGCCTTTTGGCTTGTGTAATGCACTTGCTACTTTCCAAAGATGCATAATGAGTATCTTTTCAGATCTTATTGAGAACTGTATGGAAGTTTTTATGGATGATTTTAGCATCTATGGTGATTCATTTAGCCTTTGCTTGGATAGTTTATTTAGAGTATTAGACAGGTGTGTTAGTACGAACCTTGTGTTAAATTTTGAAAAATGTCACTTTATGGTAAAACAAGGAATTGTACTAGGACATGTTGTATCTAATACTGGCATTTCTATAGATCCAGCAAAGGTGGATGTTATTTCTAGTTTGCCTTACCCCTCTTCTGTGAGGGTAGTCCGTTCGTTCCTTGGCCATGCAGGTTTTTACAGGAGATTCATTAAGGACTTCAGTAAGGTAGCATTGCCTTTATCCATATTGCTGCAGAAAGATATTGAGTTTGAGTTCAGTGAGGATTGTATGCATGCATTTGATAAGCTGAAGATCACTCTAACCCAAGCTCCAATCGTGAGAGGACCAGACTAGAGCCAGCCATTCGAAATTATGTGTGATGCTTCCAACCATGCAGTAGGAGTGGCGCTGGCCCAGTGCGAAGGTAAGGATCCTTTTGTAATTGCTTATGCATCTAAAACTTTAGATGCTGCTCAATCCTTTTGTAATTCTTGCTATTGTTTTTGCTCTGGATAAATTCTGAGCCTATTTACTTGGTACTAAGGTAGTAGTGAACTCGGACCACGCAGCTCTAAAATATCTATTAGCTAAAAAGGAGTCCAAACCAAGACTAATACATTGGATACTGCTGCTGCAAGAATTTAATTTAGAAATCAAGGATAGAAGTGGTAACCAGAATCTAGTGGCAGACCACTTGAGTCGCCTTGAGCACATTAAGGATAATTCCACTCCTATAAATGATAATTTTCCATTTGATAGCTTACATGCAGAATCTGAGATAGTTCATTGGTATGCACCTGTAGCTAATTATCTAGTTAGCCACACTTTTCCTCCAAATTTCACTAAGCATCAAAGAGAATAGCTGAAAAGTGAGTCTAAATATTTTATATGGGACGATCCATATTTGTAGAGGTGTGGTGCTGACCAGGTAATTAGACGGTGTGTGCCTCAATCAGAATTTCAGTCCATTTTAGAGGCCTGCCACTCATCTGAGAGTGGAGGACATTTTGGCCCTCAAAGAACAGCTAGAAAAATTCTAGACTGTGGATTCTGGTGGCCTACTCTTTTTAAGGACGCTGCTAAATTTTGTAAATCTTGCTCCCCATACTAAAGGTTTGGTAATATATCCAAGAGGGATGAGATGCCTCAACAGATTATGCTTTTCTGTGAAATTTTCGATGTTTGGGGTATTGACTTCATGGGTCCATTTCCAAATTCTAATGGTTACTTTTATATACTGTTAGCTGTACATTATTTTTCTAAATGGGTGGAAGCAATTCTTACCCGTACTGATGATGCTAACACTATTGTTTCCTTTGTTAGAAATCATATTATGCCGTTTTGGATTCCCACGAGCAATCGTGAGTGATCAAGTCACTCACTTTTGTAACAGGAGACTAACAGGATTACTAAAGAAGCATGGGATAATTCACAAAGTAGCAACAGCTTACCATCCCCAAACCAATGGGCAAGCAAAAGTCTCTAACAAAGAGATAAAGCGTATTCTGAAAAAGATAGTAAAACCTCATAGGAAGGACTGGAGTGCCAGGCTATAGGATGCACTCTGGGCATATAGAACAGCATACAAGACACCCATTGGGATGAGCCCCTTCCGCTTAGTATACGGAAAGGCTTGCCACCTTCCAGTAGAGGTGGAACACAAGGCTTTCTGGGCTGTGAGGGAGTGCAACATGAATCTTGAGAAAGCTGGTGCTGAAAGAAAGCTGCAACTAGCAGAACTGGAGAATCTTCGCCTAGAAGCATATGACAACTCCAGGAGATAAAAGAAAAGACGAAGGCTGTCCATGACAAGCACATAAAAAGGAGAGAATTCAGACCAGGGGAGTTAGTTCTTCTTTATAACTCCAGACTGAGGCTTATGCCAGGTAAACTGAGATCAAGATGGGAAGGTCCATACAGAGTAGAAAAAGCAGAGCCATACGGAGTTTTCTACCTGCGTCATCCTTCTAGCTCCAAATTCTTAAAGGTCAATGGACATCGTCTGAAGCTTTATCATGGTGAGAAGATGAAGAATAACAAAGAACTAGAGGTTTTCCTCTTGGAAGACCCACCAACAGACGCAGAATGAGCCTGAAGAGCGACCAACTTAAAGACGTAAAAGCAAAGTGCTAGGTGGGAGACAACCCACCATGGTATGATCGTTTCATTTTAGTCTTAGATTTCTTTCACTTTATTTCTATTTTTATGGTGTTAATGACTCTTCTCATAATCTCTGCATATAGCCTGCATTCACGTTTGCATTAGCATTCTGCATATCTAAAAAAAAAAAAAACGCACGCGACACAGCAGCGTCGCTGACGCATCCGCGTCATATGTGCGTTCTGAAGAAAAGAAAATTGAACAAAAAGTCACGCGAAAGCGTGGCTTGAGGCGCGCCTTAGGCACAACCATGCCCACGCAACCGCGTCAATGACGCGTCCGCGTCATTTTTAAAAATAAGCCTCCCACGCGTCCGCGTCACCCACGCGAATGCGTGCCCCAAAAATTCGACGTAAAAGAGGTGTATGGCAGCAAGTTATGATGGAGCTGGGCTGGATTGATGCTGGAAGCACCAGCCCTATCACGCGACTGCGTGCCCCACGCGGCTGCGTCGTCCTCCAAAAATGGCCATTCACGCGATTGCGTCAACTACGCGATCGCGTCACCCTAAAATTTGGCAAAATGGGTTTGAAACTGAGAGTTACGCGAACGCGTAGCTGCCCTCGCGCCATTCGCACAAAGCAAGTCACGCGACCGCGTGACCCACGCATCCGCATCACTTGCGAAACATCACACACCACGCGACCGGGTGACCCATGCGTCCGCGTCACATGCGGCGCACAAATTATCCACATCAGCCAAAATATCTTATCTTTTCTTCCCCAAATCCTAATTTTTCTTTTCCCTTATTATTTCTTTCTTCCCCTTTCTTCCTTCTCTACTCATTCTCACTTTTTACTTTCTCCTCCCTTATTTTCCTCATCCATTATCAAGGGTTCTTTTCTTTCTTTCTTTACTTTCTACTTTTTCTTTATTATTTTTATTTATGTTTTCTTTTTCTTTACTTTCATTATCTATATTTTCTTTTCTTTCTTTTTATTCCTTTAATTGGTGTTAGCAGTTTAATTAGGTGATTATTTTCTTTTATAATTTTTGCTTGTGAGTTATTGTGGAATTGTTTGGCAATTATATATTACTTTTCATAAGGGATTGCTTGCATGTTCAATTTACTACTTTCAATAACATATTCACCATGCATGCCAAGTGTTTGTGAAAAAACCCGTATGGCATTGTGCATTATTTTAAATTATTCTATTCTACTACTTTAATGCCTGTTTTTCACAAAATCCCTTTTATATTTTATTAATTAAAAATAATTGTCAATACAAACAGATTATTAGTTTGAAAGGCTTGGTAATCTAACTTGGACATTGAAGGCTTGATCTATGCTACTTATGCCTTTGCCGGCATGCCAATAAACATCTTGCATTTAATTGACATCACATGCACTTGCTATATTACCTTTGATGAACTTTTCACATGTAGTCTAGACCATGTGTTAACGACATCCTTCTTTACCGTGTATTGATTATCACCCTTAATATTCGCTCCCTTGCTCGAACCCTTAGCTTTACATGTACTTACCTCTTTCCTTTTTCAAGATGGCCACCAAGAAAGGTAAAGAGAAAGCTACTGCCAAACCACCAGCAAGGAGAGGAACAAAAAGAGAATTCGTGGAAGAGCCTTCTTCAACAGCGGTGAAACCATCAACAAAAAGAATCAAGAGGATCATCAAGGTCGATGAAAAAGAGAAAGCCTTCCCAGCAAAGGACACTGCGCAGTTCACTAACTGCTACTGTGAGCAGACGTTCCCCATCCTGGCAGCAAGGAACTATAACAATGAGCACCTTCTCATCCTCTCAACCGGCATTGCTGACATTGTTGAGCCCCGCATTGAGCAAAGACAATGGGAATTCCTACAGAGACAGCCACGGTAGGTTAATCTTTCACGGGTAGTAGTTCTACTCAAATTTTCACATGCCAACCATGCAGTTTGTCTATGTCCGTCAAAAGCAAGTCCCCATAACAGAAGAAGCTATTCAACGAGCTTTAGATCTTCCCCCTGCTCCAGAAGGATTAGACGCATTCCAAGAAGCCTCACTCAAGCACTAGACATACCAATTTGACTGGGACGCCGTTCTCAGAGTTATCGCACAACATGGCAGCATATGGATCTACGGATACCATCGTTCCCGACCTAAGGGCATATCGGCTTCAGCACTTACCTTGGAGGCTCGAGTATGGGCACAGATCATGTCCCATTACGTCTTTCCGAGCACTCATGAGTCCTCATTCGCTATAGACATGGCTGTTTTACTCTGGTGTATCCTTACAGACCAGCACCTCAATTTACCAAGACACATTCGGCATGCTATGGGACACGTACAAATTGCGGGCAACTTACCTTTCCCCGCGTTGGTTTTAGATCTCGTCTCAGCAGCCGAAGTCTCCTATAGAGCTGGGGATACCAAAGCCATGATTCCATGAGATGATCAATACGTCCCTAACGGAAAGTATATCAGACCTCCAGCAGCCACTATCAACCGGAGCACAGAACCAGCAGACGATATTCCTTCTTCTTCCACACCACAAGCACCTTCAACAAACCAACTGCTCAACCAGATACTTGAGAGGCTAGACCGGCTTGAACGGAAAGGAAAGCTGAGAGAGCACCGTAACAAGCACAAATTTACATACCTCAAGGAGCTGATTGTTGGAAGCCAACCATCTAGGGAAGACCCAGACACTCCGGACTCCACTTCATTTACCAGCACGGGGAGCCATGACGGTCCCGATGGTGGAGATGCTGCTACCAGCCCCCTTTTGTTCCTGACAGCTGGCACCGAGGACGGTGCAAAGCTTTAAGTGTGGGGAGGTCGGTCAGTACCTGACTTTCGAAGGTAATTTCTTCTCCTTTAAACACCAATAATATAGGATATTTAGTTAATTTTTCTTTTGTTTAGGATAGAATAAATTAAATAGTAATAGGTTAATTGCATGCATGTTCTACTTGATTGAAAAATAATAAGTTTCTTCTAAAACCCTACTTTTTGAAAAATTTCACTAATTTAAAATAAATCTTTTGTGTTAAACTTGTTTGAAGTTGTAATTGGAACATAGTTTAAAAAACAGCTAAGAACACACAATCCGTGAGATTTTGAGCCTAACTACATGGTTACATTATTTAACCATAAATATTTTATTCTTGTGTGTTTACTTCTCTATGATTGTAATCTTTATTTTGTTTCATCCTATATGTCCAATGTTTAATGTATTTATATGCATGCATATGATTGAGGCCATTATTCGTTTAAGCTCACTTATCCCAAATAAGCCTACCCTTTAAATTACCTTTGTTAGCCACTTTGAGCCTTTTAAATCCCATTTGTTCTATATTTTACCACATTACTAGCCTTAAGCAGAAAAATAATTAAATATCCTAATTGAATCTTTGGTTAGCTTAAGATAGAAATTGTGTGTTGATTAAGTATGGGAAAATTGTGGGAACACGAATTAATAAGGGAATGTGTCATGATAAAATAATGGGAATTTAGGTACTTACTCATGTGAAACTAGAAAAATTAAAAATCCATGTGCATTGATAAGCTATGTTTATTTTCCTAGTTAAAAAAAATATTCAATAAATAAGTAATTAAATAAGGGGACAAAATTACCCCAATTCTAAGTTAAGTAAAGCCCTAATGCATATGTGATACAAGTTAAGATAAAAGGTTAACACATGAGTATGTAATGCAAAAGTGAAAATTATGGGAAGCTAGGCATGAATTAGAATTACATAGAGTATATGTATGTTAGGTGAAAGCTCAGGTTAGTCAAAGATTCATACTTTAGCTCACTTAGCCATATATATATATACCCTCACCCTTACCTTAGCCCCATTACAACCTTGAAAAGACCTCATGATGTTGCATTGGTACATTAAATATTGTTGATTGGTTAGGTGAAAAACAAAATTTAGAAAGCATGATTAGAGAAGAGTAGAGTGATTACCCTATACATTTGAGAGACTAGAGTGCACATACACCATCAGTGAGGGTTCAGTGCTTGATTCTATGTTCCCTGCTTTCATAAGTTGTCTTCTTACAATGTTACCTGTTTTTACTATATAAATTGAATTAGTGAAATCTAATTTATATTTGTCTTGAAGAGCTTATTTATTTTAACCAAGTAGACAAGAATCATATAGTTGCATTCATATATATAAGTGCATTGCATTGCATGAGTTTTACATTTCCCTACTCATTCATTTTATCTCCTTAAGCTAAGCATGAGGACATGCTAATGTTTAAGTGTGGGGAGGTTGATAAACCATTATTTTATGATTTATATTGTGTTTAATTGAGTGGTTTTATCAAGTCTTTACCTACTTATTCATATGATTAGCATGATATTACAATTCCTTCCAAAAATTGTTCCATGGTTGAAAAACTTGCTTCCTAGAGACCTTTTAATTATACATTTTAATTCGCCTTTATCCCATTCGATGATGTGATCCGTGTGTTAAGTGTTTCAGGCTTCATAGGGTAGGAATGGCTAAGAGAATGGAGAGGAAGCTTGCAAAAATGGAAGGAACACAAGAAACCAAGGAGATGACCAGCGAACAATGACGCGAGCGCATAGCTCATGCGAGCGCGCGAAATGAAGAAATCACAGCGACGCGAACGCGTGCCTGACGCAAACGCGTAGATTGAAGTCTGCACGAATGACGTGAACGCGTGGATGACGCGAACGCGTGACAAGAAAAATCCCTGAATGATGCGAACGCGTGGACAACGCGTACGCGAGACCTGCGCGATCTGCAAAAATAACAGAATACGCTGGGGGCGATTTCGGGCTGCATTTTGACCCAATTTTTGGCCCAGAAACACAGATTAAAGCTAGGGAACATGCAGAAACTCAACACGCATCCACACACATTCAGATTCATTGAGATTAGGATTATTCTTAGTTTTAGATCTGAATCTAGATTAGCTTTACATTAGTAGTTTATGCTTTTGCTTTGGATTTTTTGGATGCTGAAGAATCATTACCTCCGTGAAAACATCACTTTAGTTTGTTTCCTTATTCCTTTATTCTTAATTAGTTACTCATTGACCCTATTCAAATAAGTATGTTGTATTTTGAATTTATTAATATACAGAGTTATTTTTAATTTTAATTAATTTCGATTCCCTATTTTATTTTATTTAATTTATTATGTCTTCTTATATTTTTATGAATATTAATTACATGTCAATGGAGTAGATTCTCTACTTGACATGGGGGTTGATTAAGAGGAGACACTTGAGTTGGAATGCTCAAGTGCTTAGTTAAACTGAACATTGTTGGCTAATTCTATATCTACTAACGCTAGACCTTCCCAAGGGAAAGGACTAGGATCTGTGGATAAGAATCAGTTCAATTACTTGACTTTTCCTTTACTCAGTAAGGGTTAACTAAGTGAAAACAACAACCGCTTTACATTACACTTGAGAAAATTCCAACAGGGATAGAACTTCCGATTAATCAACTCCCCAGTCAAGGCTTTTTATATTAATAATAATTCTTAGTTTTATTACTTCAATTTATAATTATTTTAATTACTTATTATCCAATTCAAACCTTCTGGATAATTTCTAATTGATAAATTAGCACTCTTTCCTACAACTCGTTGGGAGACGACCTGGGACTCATACTCCCAGTATTTTTAATTTTAATTTTTGTGACAACCCCTTTTAAATTGAGAAGGCGGATCTTAGCTGTTTAAGAACTGTACTTGCAACGCATTTTTTTTATTAAATTTCTTAACTGGTCGATTTTTGCCACCATCAGAAGACTTGACGAAACCACTCAATTAAACACAAGATAAACCATAAAATAGTGGTTTATCAACCTCCCCATACTTAAACATTAGCATGTCCTCATGCTAAGCTTTAGGAGATAAAACAAATGAGTAGGAAAAAGTAAGACTCATGAAATGTAATGCAACCTATGTATCATGAATGCAACTATATGATAAAATGATTTTGTCTATTTAGTTAAAAATAAATAAGTTCCTTCAACACAAAAATAAATTAAATTCCACTAATTCAAATTATATAATAAAAGCAAGTAAATTTGTAGAAAGACAGCTTATGAAAGCAGGGAACATATAATTAAGCATTGAACCCTCACTGATGGTATATGTGTACTCTAATCACTCTAGTGTATAGGGTAATCACTCTACTCTTCTCTAATTATGCTTTCTAAACCTTGTTCTTCACCTAACCAATCAATAAGTATTTAATGCACCAATGCAAACATCATGAGGTCTTTTAAAGGTTGTAATGGGGCCAAGGTAAAGGTGAGGGTATATATATGGCTAAGTGAGCTATAAATTGAATCCTTGATCAACCTAAGCTATCGCCTAACATATATACTTTATTTTCTTCTTAGATCATCCTTAGGTTTCCCAAAATTCTTCCCACTTTTTGTTTTACACACTCATGCATCAACTTTTTCTCTTAACTTGTATCACATATGTATTGATTTTTCATTCAACTTAACTTAGCATTTGGGTAATTTTGTCCCCTTATTCATTTATCTAATTACTTATTTATTTGAATATATATTTTTTTCTTTTTTTTGAATAAAATAAATATAGCTTATCAATTCACATGGATTTATAATTTTTCTTAGTTTCACATGAGTAGGTACCTAAATTCCCATCATTTTATCATGACACATTCCCTTATTAACCAATGTTCCCACAATTTCCCACACTTAATTGATACACACTTTCTATCTTAAGCTAACCAAAGATTCAATTTGGGGTATTACTTGTTTTTCTGCTTAAGGCTAGTAATGTGGTAAAATATAGAACAAATGGAATTTAAAAGGCTCAAAGTTGGCTAACAAAGGTGATGACAAGTCATCTTAGCCTAGTTTCACTAGTCTTTTTCCTTTGTTTTCATTTAGTTTTATGCACTTTCTTAAGCCATAAGTAAGCCAAGTGTGTTGAATTTCATGTTTCCTTTGATTCAATCAACCATGGATAAATTTATGCATTTTCATGAGTTTTTTGTGCCATAATTGCTCATGTTACAGGAAGAAGAACAACTCTCATGATTATGGCATAGCTTTGATACAATTGTTGATTGATGATAGGTAGAATAAAGCTTGGAAGAAGGTTGCAAGAATGGGCTTGAAAAGAGGGATTCACGTTTGAGCTAACGTTTGCCTCAAACGTTAACTCAAACGTGAGAAGCAGATGAAGAACACCCTGGAGAAGAGCCAACGTTTGCGCCAACGTTTGCCTCAAACGTTGAGGCAAACGTTGGCTGAAGAAGAAGCAAGGGAAGGCAACGTTTGCGCCAACGTTTGCCTCAAACGTGAGGTCAAACATTGGCGCCAAAAAGAAGAGAAAAGGCACCCCTGGAGCAAACCAACGTTTTTGCCAACGTTTGCCTCAAACGTGAGGTCAAACGTTGGCGCCAATTTAGCATAAAGAAGAGTCCCTGATTGATGAGTTAATTGAGCCACGTTTGCGCCAACGTTTGCCTCAAACGTTGGGCCAAACGTTGGCCAAAGGAGAAGCATGGGGGAACCATGTTTGAGCTCACGTTTGACCTCAAACGTTGGCTCAAACATGGAAGACAGCAACTTGGCCGAACTGCATAATGTCACACAAGGGACGTTTGAGTCAACGTTTGCCTCAAACGTTGACTCAAACGTGAATGGTTCATGGCCCGGTTCACAAATGGATTTCTTCCCAACACCAAGAGCAATCAACGGAGGCTACTATCAACCCAATTCCATCAAGACTAAAGGCCCAATTCAAGGCTTAATGATCATTTGAAGAAAGTGTATAAATAGCTTAGGATTTGAAGTTTTAGGAGAGCTTTTCCTTTTTAGTTTTGCTGAGTAGTTTTTGGAGAGCTTTTGGGTTTTGAGCTATTTGGAGATTTAGAGTCTTGGGTGTTGAAGAATTGAGGAAATTCTGTCTCAATCTCACCTTGAGATCTCTCTGTTTTCTTTACTGCACTTTTTGAGAAATCAATATTTGAATTCCTTTCTTCTACTGCTTGATCTTTACTTTTCTTGCAATTGAATTCTAAATCTGGATCTAGGAAGGCATTGAGATCTAGACTTGGTTATCTAGTCTCTTGGGTCCTGAGATCTACATCTTTCAATTTCAATTTCCTTGTTTCGTTAATACACCAAGCTTATTGCTATTGTCATTTGAGATCCGGTTTAATTGAATCCATCTTTTATATTTCTGTTTGTTGAATTTTACTTTTCTTTGTTTAATTTCTGCAATCCCAATTCCCAACTCCTTTTATAATTCAAGCAATTTACATTTCTTGCACTTTAAGATTCTGCAATTTACATTTCTTGCGTCCTAAGTTTCTGCCATTTAATTTCTTGTTCTTAAAGATTCAGCTCTTTTTCTTTTTTTTGTTCCCTTTAATTTCCTGCAAATCACCCACTCCCCTTTACATTCTATGCAATTTAATTCCTGTCAACACAATTTCACACAATCAACACTTGTTTGCTTGACTAATTCAACCACTAAACTAAAGTTGCTCAATCCTTCAATCCTTGTAGGATTGATCTCACTCCCGTGAGTTTTATTACTTGATGCGACCCGGTACACTTGCCGGTGAGTTTTGTGTTGGATCGTTTTCCACACATCAAGTTTTTGGCGCCGTTGCCGGGGATTGAATAGATTGACAGTGATTAAGTAAGGTGGTAGTTTAGATCAAGCACTTTTTCTTTAATTTTGACTAACCTACTAACTGTTTGAATTTTTGCTTAAGCTAACTAAAACTTCATTCTAGCAATAGATTGAAGTATCACTGGTTGTGTGTTTCTTGTTTTGTTTGTATGTCAGGTACAGGGAGAGCTACTCCTATCTTATCCGAAGCTGACCAGAGAACTCTCAGGAGATTAAGAAGAGCTGAGAGAGGTAAAGGTATTGTTGGAGAGGAAGAATCTGAGGAAGAATATCACGAGATGGAAGGAGATCCATCTAATCCCAATCCACCACAGAGGAGAGTGTTGGCCTCCTACACTTTTGCAAATCCCAGACACTGTGGAAGCAGCATCTTAACTCCCAATGTCAATGCAAACAACTTCGAGCTAAAACCACAACTCATTACACTTGTCCAGAACAATTGTTCCTATGGAGGCAGCCCATTGGAAGATCCCAACCAGCATTTATCTACCTTCTTAAGGATTTGTGACACTGTCAAATCCAATGGCGTGAATCCTGAAACTTACAAGCTTCTGTTGTTCCCGTTCTCATTAAGGGACAAGGCTGCACAATGGCTTGAAACTTTTTCCCAAGGAAGTATCACTAGTTGGGATGATTTGGTGACTAAATTTCTAGCCAAATTCTATCCACCCCAAAGGATCATCAGGCTAAAAACTGAGGTGCAGACATTCACACAATTAGATGCCGAATCCTTATATGAAGCATGGGAGAGGTACAAAGCCTTAATCAGAAAGTGTCCTCCAGAGATGTTCAATGAATGGGATGTGCTGCAGAATTTCTATGAAGGCCTAACATTGAAATCTCAAGAGGCATTAGATCACTCTGCTGGAGGTTCATTACAACTGATGAAAACTGCTGAGGAAGTCCAGAATCTTGTGGACATGGTGGCCAACAATCAATATTTCTTTGCTCATCAAAGAACCCGCCAACCATCACAGAGAAAGGGGGTACTAGAACTGGAAGGAGTAGATTCCATTTTGGCTCAAAACAAGATGATGCAACAACAAATTCAACAACAGTTTGAACAAATGGCCAAAAGGATTGACAGCCTTCAAGTAGCAGCTGTGAACACAAGCCACCCATCAACTGTATGTGTGCAGAATGAAGAAAGCCAAGAAGAGCAACAACAGGAGCAAGTGCAGTACATGTATAACTAAAACTCTGGACAGAATGAAGTTTATGGTGATACCTACAATCCATCCTGGAAGAACCACCCAAACCTCAGATGGGGAGACAATCACAACCAGAACCAACAACCATGGCAGAGGAACTCAAACCAAAACACTTCAAGAAACAACCAAAACCACAACCAGCAGCAAACTAACCAAAACCCTTACAGAAAACCTCAAAACAACTACCCCAACCCCAACCATTATCAATCCAATAATCAACCCACCAACCAAAATACCTACCATCCACCATCCACATCTCACAACCCACCACAAGCATCACCAGAATCTCAAAGACTCACTAACTTGGAAACCTTGATAGACAAAATGTGGAAACACCAAGAAATGACAACCAAGAACCATGAAGCCTCCATGAAGAGCCTAGAGAGGCAGATTGGGCAAATCTCCAAGCAGATTTCTGTTGAGAGACCTTCAAGCTCACTACCAAGTGACACCATTCCTAATCCAAAAGAAGAGTGCAAAGCTGTACAATTACGGAGTGGAAAGACATTGGTAGACAACAACAAGGAGGTAACCAAGAAGCCTTTGGATAGCAACAAAGAATCATCAGAGAAAGGGGAAGCTAGCAATGAAGACATGACAACAAGAAGAAATGCCCCAGAGAAGCTCAAAAAGAAAGACAACCAGCCACATAGTTCAAAGGAAGCAATTCCGGGACAGCAGCAAGTGGAGAAGAACATTACACCTCCACTACCATACCCTCAGAGGTTCAACAAAGAAACCAAGGATCAACACTTCCGTAAATTCCTGGAAACTTTCAAGAAGCTGGAAATCAACATTCCCCTGGCTGAAGCATTGGAACAGATGCCCTTATATGCCAAGTTCTTGAAGGAACTCATTAACAAGAAAAGAAGCTGGTTGGAGAAGGAAACTATACTTCTCACTGAAGAATGTAGCGCGGTGCTTCAAAAGGGAATCCCACCAAAGCTTAAAGATCCAATAAGTTTTGTAGTTGCTTGCACCATAGGCAACATGACATTAGACAAGGCTCTTTGTGATCTCGGAGCTAGTATCAACCTAATGCCCCTGTCTATGATGAGGAAGCTTGCTATAGAAGAATTCAAACCCACCAGGATGTCACTAGTCATGGCTGATAGATCGATCAAGACACCCAATGGAATTGTGGAAAACCTGTTGGTGAAGGTTGGGGAGTTTATTTTTCCAGCAGATTTTGTGATTTTGGATACTGAAGAGGAAGGAAACAATTCAATCATTTTGGGAAGGCCATTTCTAGCCACAGCAAGAGCCATCATTGATGTAGAAAAAGGAGAGATGATCTTCAGGGTCCACAATGAACAAATGGTCATAAACGTTTTCAAGTCAATGCAACACATTCCTGAGCAAGAGGATTACGTGAGAGTGGATATGATAGAGAGTTTGGTGGAAGAAATGTTGGAAGATAATCCTCAAGAGCAAGAAGAAAATCAAGAGACAACAGAGGAACAAGTAGCCGAGATGTCTATTGAGCAAGAGGAAAAACAAGATAAGAAGGAAGAAGTACGAAAACAAGAACTAAAGCCATTACCCACCCATCTCAAATATGCATTCCTGGGTGCATCAGAGAACTTCCCAGTGATCATCAATTCGTCATTAACAAAAAAGGAAGAAGGAGAACTTCTTGATGTACTCAAAGCTCACAAAGACGCTTTAGGATGGACCATTGACGACCTGAGAGGAATCAGCCCTGCAGTATGTATGCATAAGATCCTCTTGGAAGATAACTCCAAGCCAGTAGTTCAACCTCAAAGAAGGCTAAATCCCACGATGAAGGAAGTTGTCTAGAAGGAAGTAATGAAGTTGTGGAATGCAGGGATAATCTTCCCAATATCCGACAGCTCATGGGTAAGCCCGGTCCAAGTTGTACCAAAGAAAGGAGGAATGACGATCATCACCAATGAGAAGAATGAGTTAATCCCTACTAGAACAGTGACGGGGTGGAGGATGTGCATAGACTATAGAAGATTGAATAACGCCACCAGGAAAGATCATTTTCCTCTCCCATTCATTGATCAGATGCTGGAAAGATTGGCCGGCCATGCCTATTATTGCTTTTTGGACGGATATTCTGGGTATAATCAAATCGTGGTGGACCCCAAGGATCAAGAGAAGACTGCCTTTACATGCCCATTTGGAGTCTTTGCATACAGGAGGATGCCCTTTGGGCTTTGTAACGCCCCAGCCACATTTCAAAGGTGTATGCTCTCCATCTTCTCTGATATGGTTGAAAAGTTTCTAGAGGTCTTCATGGACGACTTCTCTGTTTTTGGTGACAATTTCAATACTTGCCTGAAACATCTAACTCTCGTCTTGAAACGGTGCCAAGAAACTAATTTGGTTTTGAACTGGGAGAAATGCCATTTCATGGTGCCCGAAGGGATTGTTCTTGGTCACAAAGTTTCAAGAAAAGGGATAGAAGTTGACAAGGCAAAAGTGGAAATCATAGAGAAGCTCCCTCCACCAACTAATGTGAAATCTGTTAGAAGTTTCTTGGGGCATGCAGGATTTTATAGAAGGTTTATCAAGGATTTTTCTAAAATAGCTAAACCTTTGAGCAATCTGCTTATGATTGATACTCCTTTTGTTTTTGATGAAAATTGCCAGCATGCCTTTGAAACTTTAAAAAACAGACTCACAACAGCACCAATCATCACACCCCCAGATTGGGAACTACCTTTTGAACTCATGTGTGATGCAAGTGACATTGCAATTGGTGTTGTGCTTGGACAAAAGAAGGGAAACTTGCATCACGTCATATATTATGCAAGTAAAGTATTGAATGAAGCTCAAAAAAATTACACCACAACAGAGAAGGAATTGTTAGCTGTAGTTTATGCATTTGATAAGTTCAGATCATACTTGATAGGATCCAAAATTGTGGTTTATACTGATCATGCTGCCGTTAAGTATTTAATGTCAAAACAGGATGCTAAGCCAAGACTTATCAGGTGGATATTACTCTTACAAGAATTTGATATTGAAATAAAGGACAGGAAGGGCACTGAAAACCAAGTTGCTGATCATTTATCAAGACTACCACAAGAAACAATCCAAGAAGCCTCACAGCCTGTGAATGAAAGCTTCCCAGATGAACATTTGCTACAGATTCAACAAGCACCTTGGTTTGCTGACATAGTAAACTACAAAGTAGGGAGGAAGATACCTCAAGAATTATTTAAGCAACAAGTGAAGAAGTTAATCAATGAAGCAAGGAAGTTCTTGTGGGATGAACCTTTCCTGTTCAAGAGATGCTCTGATGGAGTAATTAGGAGATGTGTTCCTGAGAGTGAAATAAGAAATATACTGTGGCATTGTCATGGCTCAGCCTATGGTGGACATTTTGGACAGAAAGAACAGCTGCAAAGATACTACAGAGTGGGTTCTATTGGCCAACTATCTTCAAAGATGCTAGAGAATTTGTTCACCAATTCAACGAATGCCAGAGAACAAGAGGCTTGACAAGAAGGAATGAGATGCCTCAAAACTTCATTCTAGAAGTGGAATTATTTGATTTATGGGGTATTGACTTCATGGGACCTTTCCCCCCTTCCTATTCTTTCAGATATATTTTGGTGGCAGTAGAATACGTCTCAAAGTAGGTGGAAGCCATAGCCACAACCACCTGTGATGCACAAATTGTCCTTCAATTCCTTAAGAAGCATATTTTCACTAGATATGGGCTTTCTAAGGGTCTTGTGAGTGATGGTGGTAGCCATTTTTGCAACAAACAGATGGAAAAGCTCCTCCATAAATATGGAGTGATTCATAAAGTAGCCACGCCATATCACCCCCAAACCAATGGACAGGCTGAATTGGCAAATCGGGAATTGAAGAAGATTCTGGAAAAGACAGTAGGAAGTTCAAGAAAAGATTGGGCTTGGAAGCTGGAGGATACACTCTGAGCATACAGAACAGCTTTCGAAACTCCCATTGGGAAGTCACCCTTTCAGCTATTATATGACAAATCATGTCACCTCCCTGTGGAGCTTGAACACAAAGCTTTTTGGGCTACTAAACTCCTAAACCTTGACTCTGAAGTAGCAGGTGAGAAAAGGTTGTTGCAGCTAAATGAGCTAGATGAATTTAGGCTAGAAGCCTATGAAAGTGCCAAGATATACAAGAAAAAAGCCAAGAGGTGACATGACAAGAAGGTCATGAAGAAAGAATTCAAACCAGGGCAGCAAGTACTTTTGTACAACTCACGGCTCAAGATATTCCCTGGCAAGCTTAAATCTAAGTAGACTGGTCCATATTTGGTAACCAAGGTTTTTCCTTATGGAAGTATTGAATTGCTAGATGAAGCAACGAAGAGTCAATTCACAGCAAATGGTCACAGAGCAAACCTGTACTTAAGAGGACATTGGGACAAGGAAAAAGAGGTTCAGAGCTTACAACGTCCTTGAAGCAAAAATGAAGAATGTCAAGCTAGTGACATTAAAAGAGCGCTTGTTGGGAGGCAACCCAACCTGAGGTAGTCATTTTCTTTCAATGCTAGTTCAATAAAAAGATTAAGTGGATTCACCTGCAGTGCAATGAGCTAAGTTTGGTGTCATACACCAAAACAATTTAAAGGAGAATAAAGGATTTTAAGTTTGGTGTTCCACCAAAAATCTAATTTAAAAACACATTCTCACCTTCTGCATAAAGGGTTGCTAGTTCCAAGCAATCAGATGAATCATTTAATCATTGTTTGCTTCTACTTTGTAGTTTTATTATTTTTAGCTAAGACACTAGGAATTCACATATGATCAACTCGATGCATCAAAGGTAGTGGCAAGGGACTAAGTTTGGTGTTCACACACCAAAGTAAGTTCAAAAGCCCACAAGAAGGTCCTGCACACTAACTAGTTATCTAAGGGCTTGAAAAACAAGCAACTTCCCTTTAATTCTGCAGGGATTCAAACACTTTCTCGGGAGGGCTTCACACCATCAGTTGAGAGTAAGAAGAAGAAGCCACCAAAAGGTTGTATTGACACTTAACCCCATCAGCATGCAATTTTTCTAAATTTGAAGTTTGAATATGCCGATCTTAGCAGTAACTGTTAGTTCAGTAGTTATGCATCTTGAATATTATTGTCAATAAGAATGCTAGTCTAAGTGCACTTGTGTGTTTACTTTCACTTAACTAATGCATGCTTTGTCCCCTGCATCTTTTCAATTCAATAAAAGAAATGTTTGAAACATGAAGTAAGATGGTTCATTGCTAGCTAGAAGTCAAATAATAGTAAGTGGTGGCATGTATGTGTGATTGTGTGGCAACTCACTATTAGTGAATAAAAGGAATAGATTGTTCTCTTTTTAAGAAGAGAGTAGTTCACTGTCTATGAATCTCAACAAAATAAAAGTCCTTGGGTGAAAAGAAAAACAAAAAGAGAAAAGAAATAGCCAAAGAGTGGCAACAGAACAAAAGAAAAAAAAAGAAACAAAGCCAGATACCAATAGCTTGAACCTTAGAATATATGCTTGTGGTGTCTTTGTACTAGGATCTGCTTGGATTATTAAGTTCTTTGGAGTGCATCAACACTTGGTAACTTGGGTTAACTAACCCGGGATTATCAACTGAAAGTCCACTATCAAGAGCAACCTAGCTACAAGATATTTAGTAACCCAAAGAGGTGCTGGGCATCAATATTCTAAGAAGGCATGTGAGCCAAGTGTCTAAAGTGAATAATGTGTCAAGCATAAATAAAGAAAAGAGCTTGTTACACATGACACTGAACTAAAGTTTATAAAGAAAAGAATTCAGTAAACAAGGACAAAGGAATAATGAGAGGTCATAGCAGTGTGTTGCTTGATGCTTAGAGAGAACTTTCTAGGCCTACTTGTCAATAAGAAGTGAGTAGTTACATATCTGCATAAAACCCCATGAGCTACAAATAATACTTTGCTAACATGAGCATTCTCTTTTGTTTTCATTCTTTCTTATTAATAATTCTGTTCTTGCTTGGGGACAAGCAAGTTTTAAGTTTGGTTTTGTGATGACAAGTCATCTTAGCCTAGTTTCACTAGTCTTTTTCCTTTGTTTTCATTTAGTTTTATGCACTTTCTTAAGCCATAAGTAAGCCAAGTGGGTTGAATTTCATGTTTCCTTTGATTCAATCAACCATGGATAAATTTATGCATTTTCATGAGTTTTTGTGCCATAATTGCTCATGTGACAAGAAGAAGAACAACTCTCATGATTATGGCATAGCTTTGATACAATTGTTGATTGATGACAGGTAGAATAAAGCTTGGAAGAAGTTTGCAAGAATGGGCTTGAAAAGAGGGATTCACGTTTGAGCTAACGTTTGCCTCAAACGTTAACTCAAACGTGAGAAGCAGATGAAGAACACCCTGGAGAAGAGCCAACGTTTGCGCCAACGTTTGCCTCAAACGTTGAGGCAAACGTTGGCTGAAGAAGAAGCAAGGGAAGGCAACGTTTGCACCAACGTTTGCCTCAAACGTGAGGTCAAACGTTGGCGCCAAAAAGAAGAGAAAAGGCACCCCTGGAGCAAACCAACGTTTTCGCCAATGTTTGCCTCAAACGTGAGGTCAAACGTTGGCGCCAATTTAGCATAAAGAAGAGTCCCTGATTGATGAGTTAATTGAGCCACGTTTGCGCTAACGTTTGCCTCAAACGTTGGGACAAACGTTGGCCAAAGGAGAAGTATGGGGGAACCACGTTTGAGCTCACGTTTGACCTCAAACGTCTGCTCAAACGTGGAAGACAGCAACTTGGCCGAACTGCATAATGTCACACAAGGGACGTTTGAGTCAACGTTTGCCTCAAACGTTGACTCAAACGTGAATGGTTCATGGCCCGGTTCACAAATAGATTTCTTCCCAACACCAAGAGCAATCAACGGAGGCTACTATCAACCCAATTCCATCAAGACTAAAGGCCCAATTCAAGGCTTAATGATCATTTGAAGAAAGTGTATAAATAGCTTAGGATTTGAAGTTTTAGGAGAGCTTTTCCTTTTTAGTTTTGCTGAGTAGTTTTTGGAGAGCTTTTGGGTTTTGAGCTATTTAGAGATTTAGAGTCTTGGGTGTTGAAGAATTGAGGAAATTCTGTCTCAATCTCACCTTGAGATCTCTCTGTTTTCTTTACTGCACTTTTTGAGAAATCAATATTTGAATTCCTTTCTTCTACTGCTTGATCTTTACTTTTCTTGCAATTGAATTCTAAATCTGGATCTAGGAAGGCATTGAGATCTAGACTTGGTTATCTAGTCTCTTGGGTCCTGAGATCTACATCTTTCAATTTAAATTTCCTTGTTTCGTTGCTATACCAAGCTTATTGCTATTGTCATTTGAGATCCGGTTTAATTGAATCCATCTTTTATATTTCTGTTTGTTGAATTTTACTTTTCTTTGTTTAATTTCTGCAATCCCAATTCCCAACTCCTTTTATAATTCAAGCAATTTACATTTCTTACACTTTAAGATTCTGCAATTTACATTTCTTGCGTTCTAAGTTTCTGCCATTTAATTTCTTGTTCTTTATGATTCAACTCTTTTTCTTTTTTTTGTTCCCTTTAATTTCCTGCAAATCACCCACTCCCCTTTACATTCTATGCAATTTAATTCCTGTCAACACAATTTCACACAATCAACACTTGTTTGCTTGACTAATTCAACCACTAAACTAAAGTTGCTCAATCCTTCAATCCTTGTGGGATCGACCTCACTCCCGTGAGTTTTATTACTTGATGCGACCCGGTACACTTGCCGGTGAGTTTTGTGTTGGGGTTTACTATGCAATTTTTATCCTATCCTAACAAAAGAAAAATAAAATAAATATCCTATTTTATTGGTGTTTAAGGAAGAGAATTACCTCCGGAAGTCAGGTACTGACCGACCTCCCCACACTTAAAGCTTGGAACCGTCCTCAGTGCCATCAGTCAGGAGCAACGGGGGTCTGGTAGCAGCATCTCCACAATCAGGACCGTCATGGCTCCCTGTGCTGGTAAATGAAGTGGAGTCCGGGATGTCTGGGTCTTCTTTAGGTGGGTGGTAACCAACAAGTAGCTCCTTGAGGTATGTAAATCGACGCTTGTTATGGCGCTCCCTTTGCTTTCCTTTCCGTTCAATCCAGTCTAATCTCTCAAGTATCTGATAGAGCAGTTGGTTTGTTGAAGGTGCTTGTGATGTGGGATGAGTAGGAATGTTTTCGGCCGTTCTGCTGGCTGGCTAGGAGTGGTTGCTGGAGGTCTGATATATTTCCCGTTAGGGACTATCTGATCATCTCGTGGAATCATGGCCTTGGTGTCCCCAGCTCTGTAGAAGACTCCGGTTGCTGAGACTAGATCTGAAACCAAAGCGGGAAAAGGTAGGTTGCCTGCAATCTGTACGTGTCCCACAGCATGTCGAATGTGTCTTGGTAAATTGAGGTGCTGGTCTGTAAGGATACACCAGAGTAGAACAGCCATGTCTGCGGTGAAGGAGGACTCGTGAGTGCTCGGAAAGATGTAATGGGACATAATCTGTGCCTATACTCTAGCCTCCAAGGTGAGTGCTTAAGCTAAGATTCCCTTAGGCCGGGATCAATGGTATCCGTATATCCATATGCTGTCAGCTATAACTCTGAGAACGACGTCCCAGTCAAATTGGTATGTCTAGCGCTTGAGTGAGGCTTCTTGAAGTGCATCCAATCCTTCTGGAGCAGGGGGAAGATCTAAAGTTTGCTGAATGGCCTCTTCAGTTATGGGGACTTGCTTCTGACAGACATAGACCGACTGCATGGTTGGAATGTAAAAATTGGAGTAGAATTCAACTACCCATGATAGATTAACCTGTCGTTGCTGTCTCCGTAGGAATCCCCAATGTCTTCGCTCAATGCGGGGCTCAACAAATTCAACAATATTGGTCGGGAGGATGAGAAGGTGTTCGTTATTGTAATTCCTCTCAGCCAGGATAGGGAACATCTGCTCACAATAGCGGTTAGGAAACCGCGTAGTTTCCTTTGCTGGGAATGCTTTTTCTTTTTCATCAACCTTAATGATCCTCTTGATTCGTTTTGTTGAGGGCTTTACTGCTGTTGAAGATGGCTCTGCCACTAATGTTCTTTTAGTTCCTTTCCTTGCTGGTGGTTTGGGAGTAGCTTTCTCTTTACCCTTCCTGGTGGCCATCCTAAAAAGGGAAAAAGTAAGTAACTTTAAAAGCTTAAGGGTAAGAGCAAGGAAGAGAAGGGTACAAGTGATAATCAATGCACGGTAAAGAAGGATGTCGTTAACACATGGTCGCGAATCCATGTCAAAAGTTCATCAATAGAAATATAGCAAGTGCATGTGAGGGCAAATGAATGCAAGATGTTTATTGGCATGCTGGCCAAGGCATGAGTAGCATAGATCAAGCATTCAATGTCCAAGTTAGATTACCAACCCTTTCAAACTAACAATCTGTTTGTATTGACAATTATATTTAATTAATAAAATATAAAAGGGGTTTTGTGAAAAACAGGCATTAGAGTAGTAGAATGGAATAATATAAAAAAATAATGTGCAATGCCATACGGGCTTTTTCACAAACACATAGCATGCATGGTAAATGTGTTATTGAAAGTATTAAAATTGAACATGTAAGAAACCCTAGAAGTGATAGTAATTGTCAAATAATTCCACAATAACTCACAAGCAAAACATAGAAGTAAATAATCACCTAATTAAATTTCTAACACCAATTAAAGGAGTAAGAAGAAAAGAAAGAGAAAAAAAAAAGAAAATATAGATAATGAAAGTAAAAAAGAAAAAGAAAACATAAATAAAATTAATAAAAAGGTAAAAAGGGAACAAGAAAAGAAAAGAACCTTGAGAATGAAAGTGAAAAATAAGGGATGAGAAAGTAAAAAGTGAGAAAGAATAAAGAAGGAAGAAGAGAGAAGAAAGAAATAAGAAGGGAAAAGAAAAGATTTGAAATTAGGGAAGAAAAGATAAGATATCTTGGCTGATCTGGATAAGCTGTGCGTTGCATATGACGCGGACGCGTGGGTCACGCGATCGCGTGGCGAACGATAATTTCAGGTGACGCGGACGCGTGGATCACGCGATCGCATGGCCTGATTTGTGCTATTGGTGCGAGTGCAGCCTCGCTTTCGCGTAACTCTCTGTTTGAAATGCAATTTGCCAAAAGCCTGGGTGACACGTTCGCGTGGGTGACGCGGATGCGTGAATGGCCATATTTTGAAAACGACGCGGCCGTGTGGGGCACGCGGTCGCGTGGTAGGGCTAGTGCTTCCAGCACCATTCTAGCCCAACTCCATCATAACTCTCTGCCATATACCTCTTTGTCGTCATTTTTAGGTCCACGCGTTCGCGTGGGTGACGCGGACGCGTGGGGAGGCTATTTTTCAAATTGACGCGGGCGTGTCAGTGACGCAGTCGCGTGGGCATATTTGTGCCTAAGGCACGCCTCTAGCCACGCTTTCGCATGACTATCTTCTTGTTTTCTTCCTTTTGCAAAAGCATCTATGACGCGGACGCGTCAGCGACGCTGGCGTATTGCGTGCCTCTCTCTTCTTTTTTTTATATGCAGAATACAAATGCAAATGCAGTCTATATGCAATTATATGCAGAGGTTATAAGAAGAGTCATTTGAAAAAAAACAAAAATAGGAAAATAAAACTAAGACTGAAACTGAACGATCATACCAAGGTGGGTTGTCTCCCACCTAGCACTTTGCTTTTACGTCCTTAAGTTGGACGTCTTCAGGCTCATTCTGCTTCTGTTGGTGGGTCTTCCAAGAGGAAAACCCCTAGCTTTTTGTGATCCTTCATCTTCTCTCCATGATAAAGCTTCAGGCGATGTCCATTGACCTTTAAGAATTTGGAGCTAGAAGGATGATGCAGGTGAAAAACTCCGTATGGCTCTACCGTTTCTACTCTGTAGGGACCTTCCCATCTTGACCTTAGTTTGCCTGGCATAAGCCTCAGTCTGGAGTTATAAAGAAGAATTAACTCCCCTGGTCTGAATTCTCTCTTTTTAATGTACTTGTCATGGACAGCCTTCATCTTCTCTTTGTATTGCCTGGAATTGTCATATGCTTCTAGTCGAAGATTCTCTAATTCTGCTAGTTGCAGCTTTCTTTCAGCACTAGATTCTTCATAATTCATATTGCATTCTCTTACAGCCCAGAAGGCCTTGTGTTCCACCTCCACTGGAAGGTGGCAAGCCTTTTCGTACACTAAGCGGAAGGGGCTCATCCTGATAGGTGTTTTGTATGCTGTTCTATATGCCCAGAGTGCATCTTGTAGCCTTGCACTCCAATATTTCCTATGGGGATTTACTATCTTTTCCAGAATGCATTTAATTTCTCTGTTAGACATTTCTGCTTGTCCATTGGTTTAGGGGTGATAAGCTGTTGCTACTTTATAAACTATCCCGTGCTTCTTCAGTAATCCTGTTAGTCTCCTGTTACAAAAGTGAGTGCCTTGATCGCTCACAATTGCTCGTGGTGATCCAAAGCGACAGATAATATGGTTTCTAACAAAGGAAACAACAGTGTTAGCGTCATCAGTACGGGTAGAAATTGCTTTCACCTATTTAGAAACATGATCTACAACTAACAGTATATAAAGGTAACCATTAGAATTTGGAAATGAACCCATGAAGTCAATGCCCCAAACATAAAAAATTTCACAGAAAAGCATAATCTGTTGAAGCATCTCATCCCTCTTGGATATATTACCAAATCTTTGGCATGGGAAATAAGATTTACAAAATTCAGCAGCGTCTTTAAAAAGAGTAGGCCACCAGAATCCACAGTCTAAGATTTTTCTAGCTGTTCTTTGAGGGCCAAAATGTCCTCCACTCTCAGATGAGTGGCATGCCTCTAAAATGGACTGGAATTCTGATTGAGGCACACACTTTCTAATTACCTGGTCAACACCACATCTCCACAAATATGGATCATCCCATATAAAATATTTAGACTCTCTTTTCAGCTTGTCCTTTTGATATTTATTAAAATTTGGAGGGGAATGTATGGCTAACTAGATAATTAGCTACAGGTGCATACCAAGGAACTACTTCGGATACTGCATGTAGGCTATCAAAGGGAAAAGTATCATTGATAGGAGTGGAGTCATCCTTAATGTGCTCAAGGCGACTCAAGTGGTCTGCCACTAAATTCTGGTTACCACTCCTATCCTTGATTTCTAAATCAAATTCTTGTAGCAGTAGTATCCAACGTATCAACCTTGGTTTGGACTCTTTTTTAGCTAATAAATATTTTAGAGCTGCATGATCTGAGTACACTATTACTTTAGTACCAAGTAAATAGGCTCGAAATTTATCCAGAGCAAAAACAATAGCAATGATCTCTTTTTCAGTAGTAGTATAATTAGACTGAGCAGCATCTAATATTTTAGATGCATAGGCAATTATGAAAGGATCCTTACCTTTGCACTTTGCCAGCGCTGCTCCTGCTGCATGGTTGGAAGCATCACACATAATTTCAAATTGCTGGCTCCAGTCTGGTCCTCTCACAATTGGAGCTTGAGTCAGGGTGATCTTTAGCTTATCAAATGCTTTCATGCAATCTTCACTGAACTCAAATTCAATATCTTTCTGCAGCAGTCTGGATAAAGGTAATGCTACCTTACTGAAGTCCTTAATGAATCTCCTGTAAAAACCTGCATGGCCCAGGAACAAACGGACTTCCCTCACAGAGGAGGGGTAAGGTAAACTAGAAATAACATTCACCTTTGCTGGATCTACTGAAATACCAGTTTTAGAGACATGTCCTAGAACAATCCCTTGTTTTACCATAAAATGACATTTTTCAAAATTCAATACAAGGTTTGAATTAACACACCTGTCTAATACTCTGGATAAACTATCCAAGCAAAGGTCAAATGAATCCCCATATACGCTAAAATCATCCATAAATACTTCCATACAGTTCTCAATAAGATCTGAAAAGATACTCATCATGCATCTTTGGAACGTAACAAGTGCATTACATAAGCCAAAAGGCATTCTTTTATATGCATATGTTCTAAAGGGACATGTAAAAGTGGTCTTCTCCTGATCTTCAGGAGCTATATGAACTTGAAAATATCCTGTATAACCATCTAAAAAAGCAATAATGGGATTTACCTGACAGACGATCGAGCATCTGATCAATAAATGGCAAGGGGTAATGATCCTTGCGAGTAGCTTGGTTGAGACGCCTATAGTCAATGCAAACCCTCCATGAATTTTGCACTCTAGTTGTCAGGAGTTCTCCATGCTCATTCTTTATTGTTGTGACTCCAGACTTCTTGGGTACTACTTGTACTGGACTGACCCATTCACTGTCTGAGATGGGGTAAATAATATCTGCCTCAAGTAGCCTGGTTACTTCTTTCTTGACAACTTCTAAGATGGTTGGATTCAATCTTCTTTAGGGTTGACGGACGGGTTTTGATTCCTCTTCTAAATATATTCTGTGCTCACAAACTTGAACACTGATGCCTACTATATCTGCCAAGCTCCATCCAATTGCCTTCTTAGGTTTTCTCAACACACTGAGCAGTTGTTCTTCTTGTTGAGAAGTGAGTTCCCTTGCAATGATGACTGGAAAATTCTGATTATCCTCAAAGTAAGCATACTTGAGGTGTGGAGGAAGGGGCTTTAATTCTAATTTCTGCTCGTAGCTAGGTTCTGGATCATCCGGGGCTAGTGGTAATGGTAAAGTGTCTTCATCGTGTTCAGAGGGTGTCCCCACACTTGGACCTTGCTCCATAAGCTTCTCTTCTAACTCTTCTTGTTGAACTTTAGATACAGTTTCATCAATGATGTCGCACAGTAAGATAGAATGATCTTCCGGAGGGTTGATAAACCATTATTTTATGGTTTATATTGTGTTTAATTGTGTGGTTTTATCAAATCTTTACCCACTTATTCATTAAATTAGCATGTATTTACAATTCCTTCCCAAAATTACTCCATGATTGAAAACTTATTTCCTAGAGACTTTCAGTTACGTATTTTAATTCTCCTTTATTCCATTCGATGCCGTGATCTGTGTGTTAAGTGTTTCAGGCTTTATAGGGCATGAATGACTTGGAGATTGGAAAGGAAGCTTACAAAAATGGAAGGAACACAAGAAATTGAGGAGATGACCAGCAAGAAGTGACACGGACGCATGGCTCACGCAACCGCGCGAAATAGAGAAAATCGCAGTGACGCGCTCACATGCCTGACGCGAACGCATGAATTGTAAGCTGCACACATGACGTGAATGCGTGGACGACGCACTCGCGTGACATGCGCGATCTGCAGAATTCGCTGGGGGCGATTTTGGGCCTTGTTTTGACCCAGTTTTTGGCCCAGAAAAGCATACTAGAGCCAGGGAACATGCAGAGACCTAAGAACAACATTCATTCCGCATAATTTTAGTTTTAGATCTGATTTTACTCCTCTTCTAGGTTTTCTCTCTACACATTCATAGTTCTTAGGATTTTGATTTTATTGCTTTTCAGATTGGGATATTGAGAAGAGTTATTACCTTCGTCAAGACTTCGTCATTCTAGTTTGTTTCCTTACTTGTCACTTACTCTTTTATATCCTTAATTTCTTTAGAGTTACTATTGGATTATTTTTAGAATTTATTAATGCAAGAACTATTTTTATTTTAGTTGATCCTTTTGATTATTATTTATCATGTCTTTCTTTACTCCCCTTTCTTATTTTGCAAAGTTTATATTCATAATGAGCGAGTAGTTCCATAACTTGATTGGGAGTTTATTGAAAGGAGGACCTTGAGTTGGATGCTCAAGAGTAAAATTATAGTTGGGTTTAGCATTAGGTCGCCCTCTAATCACTGACACTAGTTCTTCCCAAGGGAGAGGA
Source organism: Arachis ipaensis (assembly GCF_059453495.1). Lineage (NCBI taxonomy): Eukaryota > Viridiplantae > Streptophyta > Magnoliopsida > Fabales > Fabaceae > Arachis > Arachis ipaensis. Next base: position 129,252,484 of record NC_142444.1, read on the forward strand.
TTAGAACTTGTGAATAGAAACTGACTTCCAACTTGCTTAACTTTCCTTTATCTGGTAAAGGATAACTGAGCAGGCAACCTTCAATTATCACTTTTATCTTGGGAGAACTCCATCAAGGATAGGGCTTCCAACTAATCTACTCCCGATCAAGGCTTTTATTTAAATTACATAAATTCTCTGATTTAATTTCCTGTTTATCAACTCAATCCATTTTAGAAAACATCTGATTAATAAAATAGCACATCTTTCTGCAACTCGTTGGGAGACGACCTGGGATTCATACTCCCAGTATTTTAATTCTAATTTTGTGACAACCCCTTCTAAATTGATAAGTGGATTTTTGGTTGGTTAAGAACTATACTTGCAGTGTATCTCTTATAACAATTTCTTAACTCACCAATTTCCGCCACGTCAAGGGTGCTTCATAGCTTCATTTAAACTGAACTTTACTGTTCTGCCATCTATCTCAAAGGAGTAAGTTCTTGAGAATGCATCCAGCTTGAACTTTGAAGTCTTCAGGAATGGTCTTCCAAGCAGGATTGATGATGGTCTTCCTGAGTCATTAGGGGGCATTTCCAGGATATAGAAGTCAATAGGAAATGTGAGCCCCTTAATGCTCACTAATACATCTTCAGCAATTCCAACTACTGTAATAATGCTTTTATCTGCTAACACAAAACGAGCTGCCGACCTTTTTAAGGGAGGAAGCCTTAAGGTATCATATATAGACAATGGCATTATACTAACACACGCTCCTAAGTCACACATGCAATCAGAAAATATTACACCTCCAATGGTACAGTTAACCATGCATGGACCTAGATCACTACATTTTTCAGGTATACTTCCCATTAAAGCATATATAGAGCTACCTAAAGGAATAGTTTTTAACTCATTAATTTTATCCTTATAAATGCATAAATCCTTCAAAAACTTTGCATATTTAGGTACTTGCTGAATAACATCAAAAAGGGAAACAATTACCTCAACCTTTTTGAAAATTTCTACCATTTTGGGATCAAGTTCCATCTGCTTTCTGGACTTCCTTGCAAGGTGTGGAAATGGGATAGGAATGGCGCCACTTGCTTCTTCAGTATCCATTGGTGCTTCATTCCTTTGTTGAGCTACTTCTTCCTCAACCTTGTCTTGTACTTTATCTTCCTCTTCAGCATCTTCCATTTCAGCATCTTCTACTTCTATCACATCCTCAGCTGAGGCATGTTTTATTGGGCTTGGCTCCTCCTGATTCCTCTCTGGCAGTGTGGTTCTGGACCTCAAAGTGATAGCATTAATGCCACCCTTGGGGTTAGGTAAGGGTTGAGAAGGAATTCCACTGGAGTTTAAAGGTTGGTTTGTGGAAGTAGGTAATGAATCTATCCGGGCAGCGAGAGCTTGTAAAGTGGCATTCAGACCATTTAGAGTAGAGTTCAGTGTAGTCTGCATGTCTTGTTGTCCTTGTGCAAGAGAACGAAGCATCTCGTCATTTGATGAGGAAGTGGGATAGGTGATTTGTGGTACTTGTTGTTGGTTTTGCTGGGGTCCTTGTGATTGTCTTAAGTGAGGAGCTCTGTAAGGTTGGTTCTGATTCTGCTGTCTGTTATTGTTATTCCACCTCTGGTTTCCATTGTTGTCTCTACCTCCTCTGTTATAGTTATCCCTCCAGCCATGGTTGGAATTTTCCCTCCAACCTTGGTTGGAGTTGTCCTGCCATCCTTGGTTATAGTTCCCACCTTGATTGTAGTTGCCGCCTTATTGATTGTATCCTTGATTTGGGTAGTCATAGAAGTTATGAGTGGCTGCCACAGTGTTATCTTCTTGTTGGAGCTGCGGGCATTCATCAGTATAATGACTATAGCCAGCACAGATTCTGCATACTCTTTGGGGTACTAACTGTTGGCTTTGCTGCGGTAGAGAAGGCTGAGTTTATTATTGTTGATTCAACTGTAATTGCTTTAGTAGGTTGGTCATCTCACATATACTCTGTGTAAGAGCAGAGGTCTCAGTGCTAGAGAAAACTTCTGCAACAGCTTTTGAATGGGTGCTCCTGTGCCTGTGATTCCTGGTGGATTCAGCTAAGTCACTGATCAATTGCCATGCTTCATCTGCGGTCTTGTACTTCTTTAGAGAACTATTACTAGCACCATCTAGTGTAGTTTTATCCCGAGGCCTCATGCCTTGAGTGAAATAACTGATTAACACTAGTCTGTCAATCATGTGGTGGGGGCATGCGTCTAGAAGATTTTTAAAACACTCCCAGTACTCATAGAGAGTCTCTGATTCAACTTGAACAATGCAGAAGATCTCTTTCCTTAGTCTGTCTGTAACTTCAGCTGAAAAGTATTTTTCCAGAAATTCTCTCCTGAGCGTATCCCAGGTGGTAACAGTCGCTTCAGGTTGAGAGTAGTATCACTCCCTTGCCTTTCCCTCAAGAGAAAATGGGAAACTAGTTAATATAATAGAAATTTCATTCGCACCTTGACATCTAACAGTAGAACAGGCTGTCTGAAAATCTCTAAGGTGCTTGATGGGCTCCTGAGTAGGTAAGCCATGAAACTTGGACATTAAGTTGATTAGTGCAGTCTTCACTTCAAAATTTGCAGCCAGAGTCGGATGATGCACTTGATACGGCTGCATTGTAAAATCTGGGGCTCCAGCTTCCTGGAGAGTAATCCTCCTAGGTTCTGCAATTCTATCTGCACGTGAATTAACTGAATCAGTAGTAAAGGAGCTTGTTTCGCTCTCGGATGGCAGTTCAGATTTGCCTTCAGATGAGACTGGTGAATCGATAATAATCACTTCACCACCCTCAGAGGCTAATTGATGAGCGGATAATTTATACGCTTTTTGGCATTGTTTTTAGGTAGTTTTTAATATATTTTAGTTACTTTTTATTATATTCTTATTAGTTTTTAAATAAACTTCACATTTCTGGACTTTACTACGAGTTTGTGTGTTTTTCTGTGATTTTAGGTATTTTCTGGGTGAAATTGAGGGACCTGAGTAAAAATTTGATTCAGAGGCTGAAAAAAGGACTGCAGATGCTGTTGGATTCTGACCTCCCTGCACTCGAAGTGGATTTTCTGGAGCTACAGAAGCCCAATTGGCACGTTTTCAACTGTGTTGGAAAGTAGACATCTTGGGCTTTTCAGCAATATACAATAGTCCATACTCTTCGTGAGATATGATGGCCCAAACTGGCATTCCAAGTCAACATAAAAATTCTGGCGTCAAAACGCCAGAACTGGCATAAAAGCTGGAGTTAAACGCCCAAACTGGCACCAAAGCTGGCGTTTAACTCCAAGAAAAGTCTCTACATGTGAAAGCTTCAATGCTCAGCCCAAGCACACACCAAGTGGGCCCGGAAGTGGATTTCTTCATTAATTACTTATTTCTGTAAACCCTAGGCTACTAGTTCATTATAAATAGGATCTTTTGCTATTGTATTTTTATCTTGGAAATCTTTGATAAGTCTTATGCTATCTTAGATGCTTTTGGAGGCTGGCCTCACGGCCATGCCTAGACCTTGTTCTTATGTATTTTCAATGGTGGAGTTTCTACACCCCATAGATTAAGGTGTGGAGCTCTGCTGTTCCTCATGAATTAATGCAAAGTATTATTGTTTTTCTATTCAACTCAAGCCTATTTCTTCTCTAAGATATTCATTCGCACACAAGAACATGATGAATGTGATGATCATGTGACACTCATCACCATTCTCACGTATGAACGCATGCCTGACAATCACTTTCGTTCTACATGCAAACAAGCTTGAATGTGTATCTCTTGGGTTTCTAATCTAAGATTAAAACCTTCGTGGTATAGGCTAGAATTATTGGCGGCCATTCCTGAGATCCAGAAAGTCTAAACCTTGTCTGTGGTATTCCGAGTAGGATCTGGGAAGGGATGACTGTGACGATCTTCAAACTCGCGAGTGTTGGGCGTAGTGACAGACGCAAAAGGATCAATGGATCCTATTCCAACATGATCGAGAACCGACAGATTATTAGCCGTACAGTGACAGCACATTTGGACCATTTTCACTGAGAGGACGGACGGTAGCCATTGACAATGGTGATCCCCCAACATAAAGCTTGCCATGGAATGGAGTATGAATGATTGGATGAAAGCAATAGGAAAGCAGAGGTTCAGAAGGAGCAAAGCATCTCCATACATTTATCTGAAATTCTCACCAATGAACTACATAAGTATTTCTATCTTATTTTATGTTTTATTCATATTTTAATTATCTTAAACTTCATAACTATTTGAATCTACCTGACTGACATTTACAAGATGACCATAGCTTGCTTCAAGCCGACAATCTCCGTGGGATCGACCCTTACTCACGTAAGGTTTATTACTTGGACGACCCAGTACACTTGCTGGTTAGTTGTGCGGAGTTGTGACAAAGAGTTGAGATTACATTCGTGCGTACCAAGTTGTTGGCGCACCACTAACCTGCGTCGAGCTTGCCTAATACGTGAAATAGTTCTTTCAATTTCAGGATCAAACGCGGCTAAGCTCGGATCAGGCAATGAACGCATCATTCAATGAAAGAAACATATAGCTCATGGTAATAAAATAAAAATAAAATATGCAAATAAAATAAAAATATGTACACTAATTAATAATTTAGCACACAATTGCAACTCCCTGGCAACGGCGCCAAAAACTGATGCGTGGCAGAAACTAGGCCAATTAAGAGATTTTGAAATAAGAGAATAGCTATGCATGTATAACTCTTAACCAGCTAAGATCCGTCTCACCAATTTAAAAAGGTGTCACAAAAATTTTAGAATAAAAATACTGAGAGTATGAATCCTAGGTCGTCTCCCAACGAGTTGCGAGAAAGTATGCTATTCTATTAATTAGGAATTTTCCGAGAGTTTTGAGAGTTGAATAATGAGCAGTTAAACAATTGTAAATTAAAGCAATAAAAATAAACTAAGAATAATTATTGATATTCTAATTAAAAAGCCTTGACTGGGGGAACGATTAACTGGAAGTTCTATCCTTGTTGGGATCTCTTAGGTATAGTATTAAAGAGGTTGTTGTTTTCACTTAGTTAACCCTTACTAAATAAAGGAAAGTCAAGTGATTAAGCTAACCCTTATTCGCAAATCCTAGTCCTCTCCCTTAGGAAGGTCTAGCATTAGTAAATACAGAACTAGCCAACAACGTACAGATTAATCAACACGTAAGCCTTCCAACTCAAGTGTCTCCTTTTAATCAACCCCATGTCAAGTATGGAATCTACTCCATTGACATGAATATAATGCTCATAAAAATATAAGAAGACATGATGAAATTAATTAAAATAAGGATTTAAAATTAATTAAAAGGAAAAGTATTTCTCTGCACTAACAATTCATGAAAATAATCCAATTGTAACTCTTAAATAAAGTGAATAAGGATATGGAAGAGTAAGGGACAAAGTAAACAAACTAGAATAATATCTTCAACGGAGGTAATGACTTCTTCAATATCCAAAAGCATAAAACAATGAATTAGGAATGTAAAATCCTAAAAACTACCCTAGTGAATGTATCTAAAGTTGTGTAAAGAGGTGTGTAGATGCGTGTTGAGTCTCTACACATTCCCTGGCTTTATTCTGTGTTTCTGGGCCAAAAACTGGGTTAAAACGTGGCCCGAAATCGCCCCCAGCATTTTCTGTTAATTCTGCAGATCGCGCAGGTCACGCGTACGCGTCGTCCACGCGTTCGCGTCATTCAGCGATTTTCCTTGTCATGCGAGCGCGTCGTTTACACGTTCGCATCATTCGTGCAGACTCCTATCCACGCGTACGCGTCAGGCACGTGTTCGTGTCGCTGCGATTTTCTCCATTCCGCGTGTTCGCGTGAGCCATGCGCGCGCGTCAATGTTCGCTGGTCATCTCCTTAGTTTCTTGTGTTCCTTCCATTTTTGCAAGTTTCCTCTCCATTCTCTAAGCCATTCCTGCCCTATAAAGCCTGAAACACTTAACACACAGATCACGGCATCGAATGGTATATAGGAGAATTAAAATATATAAATAAAAGATTTTTGGAAAGCAAGTTTTTAACCATAAAACAATACTAGGAAGGAAAATGTAAAATCATGCAATTAGTATGAATAAGTGGGTGAAGACTTGATGAAACCACTCAATTTAACACAAGATAAACCATAAAATAGTTGTTTATCACTGCCTCCAAAGGATTCCCCTGGACCTTGGGTTGTGTCCTGGGGTTTCCTTTTACTATTGCCTCTGCCCTGTGTGCCTTAGGTCGAGTTATATCTGTTTTTGTCTGAGCTATTTTCTTTGTTATGCCCGAGTTGTTTATTTAGTAATCCCTCTCTCTTTTTCTTTGGTGTAGGACTAGTTGACCATGTCTTCTCGCAAAAATATTGTCGAGACATCTTCCAAGGTCCCCGAGGGTATGTCTGACTGGTTGGACTCCCTCGTCCTGATGTGTGTTTCCGTAGTTAATTCTGAGTTCTGTGCGGAGCTTAGAAAACATCATCGAATCTGTAGTAGTAGGGATCAGGAAAAGAACTACGAGTTGGTGGCACCGGATTCTGACGAGAGGGTTTGCTTTCCTTCTCTAATCCCGGGGGAACGCCCATTCTTTTATGCTTACGACTACTTTTTTAGCCAGATGAACATTACCCTACCTTTTACCTCTTTTGAGACTGATTTGCTGTGGTCATGTAATGTAGCTCCGTCCCAGCTCCATCCTAACTCATGGGGCTTTATTAAGATTTTTCAGTTGCTTTGCCAAGAGTTGGATGTTAAACCTTCTCAAACTCTCTTTCTTTATCTTTTTGTTTTGACTAAGCCCGAGATCTCTTCAAAAAAGAAAGCTTCTTGGATTTCCTTTCGGTCTGCTCAAGGACATAAAGTGTTTGCTATGTATGACGAGTCCTTTAGGGATTTTAAGAATTACTTTTTTAAGGTCCGAGCTATTGAGGGAGCTCGACCATTTTTCTTAAAGTCGAATAATGAACCTGCCTTCCCCTTGTGTTGGCAAAAGAATGTTGTGGTGTCTCGATACTCGTGGGAGATGCTTGATGAGATCGAGCAGGCTTTTGTGAATGTGTTGGAAGATATTTGGGGGCAACTTCCCCATCTCGATACAAAGAGATTTTTGGGGGACCCCTCTCTTGTCCGAGCTGAGCTGGGTAGTGACCGACTTCCTTTGCTTTGTTTTACCTGCTTTTGTTTCTTTTCCTTCCAATTTGTAACTTGTTTTTTGGTTAATTTGTTTTTTCAGAGATGGCCAAGACCAATGATTCCATGAAAGCCTTTAACAAGGCGAAGAAGGCTACCGCTGCCCAGAACATCTCAGCCAAGGCTGCAGGGGAGGGATCTTCTCAAGTTTCTCCTAAGAAGCCGATCTTGAGCTCTGCTGGGCCGAGGAGGATTATTCCGACTCCTCAGGTCCATTTGGTTGATCCTCCCTAGACTTCTGCTGCTACTTCTTCTACTCTTGTTGGTCCTTCTCCAAAAAGATAGAGGACTGTTGAGCCTTTCAATTTGGACACCCCGGACTTTGATGCCGTTGGATTTGTTGATCAACAAATTGCTCCTTATGGTGTGATTCCTACTGACGATGTCTCCCTCCTTTGTTATTTGGACTTTATTACCCGGAGTAGTATTAAGATGGCACATATGGGAGCGGCTTTATACCGAACTACCCAGGATCTTCCTATTCATGCAACAAAGGCTTTTATGGAGGAGGCCAAATCGGAGTTCGACAGGATCAAGGGGTTGAAGGAGGAGCTTGAGGTGAAGGTGGCGAAGCTGGAAAAAGAGTTGGAGGGTGAGAAGATTCGGGCTACGCTACAGTGGCCTCTGCGAAGTTGGCTGAGGATATGGCGCTGAAGCATAAGGAGAGCTATGTCTTGACTTATGGTGAGATGATGGAGCTTAGGGAGAGTTTGGAATCTACTCGAGCTGACTATGCCGAGCTTCAGGGCCATCTCATGGGCAGTATGACTGCTGCTTATGAGAACTTGAGGAATCAGGTCTGAGTTCTTGCTCCCGAGCTCGACCTTTCTCTCTTCAGCTTAGATAATATTGTGGAAGATGGGAAGATCGTCCCTGCCCCGGATGAGGATGATGGTGCAAATCCACCTCCTGTGCCATCCACCAAGACTTCTGTTGCCCCGACTTCTTCAACGCCTGCAGCCGAGGTCGAACACCCTGATTCGGATCCTGATGTTCAGATCCTGAATCGGGCGGATGGGACTGTCGACGCTGTCCCCCTTCAGACTCGTCCTCCTTCTTCCCGAGATGCTGCCACTGGGGAGTCCTTGAATCCTTTATAGTTTTCTTTGATATATTGTGTACAGCCCGGTCTGTGGGCTTTTAAACTCTTATTTCTGTAACTTGTTGTCTGCTTGACTTGGATATTTTGGTTGCTTCTCTATAGCAACTTTATGTAAAAGAACAAAGTAGTTTCTTTAAGCACTTGAGGTTGGATTTTTTGGGTGGCCTCTTGAGCTTTTTATTATGCCAACTTTGTTCTTTTGTGATATGCTTTGCGTATAGCTTTGTTCAGCACTTCCTGGCATCTTTTAGAGTGCTGGCATCTTGATGCCCGACCTCTTTTAATATACTTTTCGAAAATGGCTTTTGAGGCTAGCTCTGTTCGACTTGTTCTTCTTCGCATTCTTTGATATAGTACTTGTAGATTCAGGTCATGGCTTTCTTGGGTCCGGCTTGAGTCCCTTATAGCGTACGCCTTCTATCGGTCGACTTCTTTTGTTTAATCCTTGCAAATTATTTTTAGTAATCCCTTGGGATTTACTTTTTATAACTCTGATGCTTGAATTGGTTTGGTCCAACTTCTTCGTGTCGGTTCCCTCTAAGTTATTTCTAGTAATCCATTTTATGTGGACCTTGTCAAGTCTCTTTTATGGATTACTTCCTTATAACTTTTTGTGGTTTTGTCGGGCAGACTTCATCACGTCGGTCCCTTCTAAGTTATTTTTAGTAATCCATTTAATTTGGACCTTGTCATATCTCTTTTTATGGATTACTTTTTATAACTTTTTGTAGTTTTGTCGGGCCGACTTCATCACGTCGGTCCCTTCTAAGTTATTTCTAGTAATCCATTTAATTTGGACCTTGTCAGGTCTCTTTTTATTGATTACTTTTTATAACTTTTGTAGTTTTGTCGGGCTGACTTCATCACGTCGGTCCCTTCTAAGTTATTTCTAGTAATCCATTTTCAGGGCTGGCCAGGCCTCTTTTTTATGGGTTACTTTTTATAACTTTTCGTCGCTTTGATTTGGTCCGACTTCTTTTAAATCGGTCCCTTCTAAGTTATTTCTAGCAATCCATTTTTTGTTTCAGACCTCGTCAGGTCTCTATTCATGGATTGCTTTTTTTATAACTTCTTGCATTATTCTATTTTTGTTGCTTTACATCTTGCCGATTTTATTCCTCGCCTGACCTTTGATGAATTCGGTTTTCATTTTTGCCGGCTTTATCATGATCGAGCAGTGAGTTTTGGTTTTCACTTTTGCTGATCTGTAGCTTTATAATCGGGTGATGAATTCTTGCATTTCAGATTAATGCGTCTTGATAAAGAGGATTTGTAGAAAATCTAAAAAGACTTTATTCAAAAAAAATATGCAAATATATACATGTAGGTGCTTTATCCTTAGGTAGTTCATAGACCTTGGTTCGGCGCCTCGTTAAAAAATCTTTTCAGGAAAAAGAGTGCACCTTATCCTAAGATATTTATTACCACCTAACTATAATACCTTCTTAGGTTCCAGGCGTGCCATGACCTTGGCAGCTCTCGCCCCTCGAGTTCGGACAGCCTGTAGCAGCCCTTTCCGAGTACTTCTATGACTCGGTAGGGTCCCTTCCAGTTTGCCGCGAGTTTTCCCTCTCCAGGTCGACTTGTTCCGATATCATTTCGGATTAGGATGAGATCGTTGTTGGCAAAACTTTGCTGTACTACCTTTTCATTGTATCTTGAAGCCATTCGACGTTTTAGTGCCTCCTCCCTAATCTGAGCTCTTTCCCGTATTTCTGAAAGTAAGTCGAGCTCTTCTTTTTGAAGTTGGGAGTTGGCCTTTTCATTGTAGAAGATCGTTCTGGGGGACCCTTCTTCGAATTCTACTGGGATCATTGCCTGCATTCCATAAGCTAGTTGGAAGGGTGATTCTCTTGTTGTGGAGCGTGGAGTTGTCCGATATGCCCATAGGACTTGTGGGAGCTCTTCAGCCCAGGCTCCCATTGCATCTTGTAATCTCCATTTTAGCCCAGCTAATATAACTTTATTGGCGGCTTCTGCCTGTCCATTGGCCTGGGGTGTTCTACGGACGTGAATTGGTGCTTTATTTTCAAGTCAGCTACCAGTTTTCTAAAGCTTGCGTCTGTGAATTGAGTGTCATTGTCTGTGGTAATGGAGTATGGAACCCCAAACCTTGTGACAATGTTTCTATATAGGAATTTTCGACTTCTTTGAGCAGTGGCGTTAGCTAGGGGCTCTGCCTCAATCCACTTTGTGAAATAGTCTACCCCTACGATGAGAAACTTGACTTGTTCTGATCCTTGAGGGAAGGGCCCAAGGAGGTCGAGTCCCCATTTTGCAAATGGCCAGGGTGAGGTTACGCTGATGAGTTCCTCCGGTGGGACGATGTGGAAATTAGCATGTTTCTGACATGGTGGACATGTCTTTACAAACTCTGTTGCTTCCTTTTGTAAAGTCGGCCAATAAAATTCGGCTCGGAGTACTTTTTTTGTGAGAGCTTATGCTCCGAGATGGTTGCCACAGATGTCACTGTGTATTTCTTCTTAGACTTCCTTTGTGTTGGAAGTCGGCACACATTTTAAAAATGGTGTTGAAATCCCTCTCTTGTATAGAGTGTTGTTTATGATGGTGTAGTATTGTGCCTCCCGTTTTAACCTCTTCGTCTCCTTCTTATCTGCAGGGAGTGTTTCTGTTTTGAGGTAGTTAATTATGGGAGTCATCCATCCTTGATCTACACCTGTTATGGCTAGGACCTTTTCTTCTTCCGCAATTGACGGGTTCTGCAATATTTCCTGGATGAGGCTTCTATTGTTGCCCCCTGGTTTGGTGCTGGCTAGTTTTGAGAGTGCATCAGCTCGAACATTCTGTTCCCGAGGTATGTGGCGGACCTCATATTCCCCGAGTTGTCCGAGCTGTTCCTTGGCTTTGTCCAAGTACTTTTTCATGGTGGGATCCTTGGCTTGGTAGCTCCCTGCTATTTGTGAGGTGACTACTTGTGAGTCGCTGAAGATGATAAGTTTTGGAGCTCCAACCTCCTTAGCCAGCTTTAAACCAGCTAGTAATGCCTCATATTTGGCCTGATTGTTTGAAGCAGGAAACTCAAAATTTAGGGAGAGTTCGATTTAGGTTCCTTGATTGCTTTCTATTATCACACCTGCTCCGCTCCCGGTTTTGTTCGAGGAGCCGTCTACATAGAGATTTCATTTTGTAGGAATTTCTGGGGTGTCAGTAAACTCTGTAATGAAGTTGGCCAGGTACTGTGATTTGATGGTTGTCCTAGCTTCATATTGAATGTCGAATTCGGACAACTCGACTGCCCACTGTAAGATTCTTTCTGCCAAATCTGTTTTCTACAAAATGCATTTTATGGGCTGGTTGGTCTGAACCTTGATGATGTGGGCTTGAAAATATGGGCGAAGTCGTCGAGATGTTAGTATGAGAGCATAGGCGAATTTTTCTATTTTTTGGTAGTTCAGTTCAGACCCTTGTAGCGCTTTGCTGATGAAGTATATAGGTTGTTGTCCACTTTCGTCCTCTTTTACCAGTGCTGCGGCTACTGCCCGATTTCCTACTGTGAGGTACAATACAAATGGTTCTCCTTCCCGTGGCTGAGTTAGGATAGGTGGTTGTCCCAGGAACCTTTTGAAGTCCTGGAAAGCCTGTTCGCACTCTATTGTCCATTCAAACTTTTTTCCCTTCCTTAGAGTGGCGTAGAAGGGAAGAGATCTTATGGCCGATCCGGCTAGAAATCTGGACAAGGCTGCCAGTCTTCCATTTAGTTGTTGTACCTCTTTGACACAGGTCGGACTCTTCATGTTGAGTATAGCCCAGCATTTATCTGGATTTGCCTCGATTTCTCTTTCTGTGAGCATGAAACCCAAGAATTTGCCAGCTTCTACTGCAAAGGTGCATTTTGTATGGTTAAGTTGCATGCCATGCCTTCTTATGGTATCAAATACTTGGGCGAGGTCGGACAGTAATGACTCCTCGCTTTGTGTCTTTACTAACATGTCATCCACATACACCTCCATGAGTTCGCCGACATGGTCTACGAAAACTTTATTCATTAATCTTTGATAAGTGGCTCCTGCGTTTTTGAGTCCGAATGGCATGATGATGTAGCAGTAGTTTGCTTTTAGGGTTATGAATGAGGTTTTTTCTTGATCAGGTGGGTACATCGGGATTTGATTGTATCCCGAATAGGCATCCATGAACGAGAGGTATTTTTATCCGGAGGAGGCGTCCACCAGAGCGTCGATACTTGGGAGTGGATAAGGATCTTTTGGGCAAGCATTGTTGAGATCAGTGTAATCAGTGCACATCTGCCACTTTCCATTTGATTTTTTCACCAAGACGACGTTGGCTAGCCATAGTGGGTACTTGACTTCTCTTATGAATCCTGCCTCTAGTAGAGCTTGTACTTGTTCTTCCACCGCTTAGGATCTTTCTGGTCCGAGCTTTCTACGTCTCTGCTGTACTGGCCAAGATCCTGGATAGACTGCCAGTTTATGGCACATTAGTTTGGGGTCTATACCCGACATGCCTGTAGCTTTCCAAGCGAAGAGGTCAATATTATCTCTTAAGAACTGTATAAGGGACTCCTTTATGTCTCCTTTTAGGATTATGCCGATATTGGTTGTTTTATCTGGGACATCTCCGATATGGACTTTTTCTATCTCACCTTCAGGTTGTGGACAAAGTTCTTTCCACCCTCGAACTCCCCCGAGTTCGATGGTGTGGATTTCTTCTCCTTTGCCTCTGAGGTTCAGACTTTCGTTGTAACAGTGGCGCACTGTTTTTTGGTCTGCTTTTATCGTAGCGATCCCTTGTGTGGTTGGGAACTTCATGCACAGATGTGGAGTCGAGACTACTGCGCTGAGCAGATTTAGCATTGTCCGACCTATTAGGGCATTGTAGGCTGTACTCACGTCGACCACAATGTAATCTATGTTGAGCGTCCTTGACCGGTTTCCTTTTCCAAAGGTTGTGTGCAGTGAGATGTATCCAAGTGGTTGGATTGGAGTGTCTCCTAGCCCGAATAAGCTGTTCGGATATGCTCTGAGTTCTTTTTTCTCTAGGCCGAGTTTGTCGAAGGCGGTTTTGAACAATATGTCAGCCGAGCTTCCCTGGTCCACCAGTGTACGGTGGAGATTAGCGTTGGCCAATATGATATTGATGACCATGGGATCATCATGTCCCGAGATGACACTAGCTGCGTCCTCTTTAGTGAAAGTGATAGTAGGGATGTCAGGTGTTCCTTCTCCTCCCTCGACATGATATACTTGTTTAAGATGTCTTTGGGGAGATGATTTGGAGATTCCTCCTCCCGCAAATCCTCCGTGTATCATGTGGACATGTCTTTCCAGGGTACAAGGTGGTCGTTCGGTTCGTCCGACCTCTTCATCCCTTCTTCTTTTTCTTAGCTCATTTGTTTTGCTGGCTAAGTACCGATCTAGTCTCCCCTCTCTTACCAATTTTTCTATGACAGTCTTCAAATCGAAGTACTCATTGGTGGGATGTCCATTGATTCGATGGTATTCATAGTTGTTCCGAGGGTTACCTGAAACCGTAGTTTGATCTCGGACGAGATCTTCTGTGCTGGTCGGAGATGACGTGTCCGACGTGTAGGTGGTGGCCGGAGTTGCCGCGTCCGACTTGTAGGGCTGGTAACGCTGCTGATCCTTTGTCACCGGAGGGTGGTGGTACCTGCAAAGGACTCCGATGCTTAAGTTAGCAAGGGTATTAAGCAGGTTTTTAGTAGAATCAGAGTATGACTTATACTTGGGTGCTCCAATGTATTTATAAGGGTGAGGAGTGATCTTTTTAGATAAGATAAGTTAATTATCTTTATCTTATCTTATCTTTGAGTGAGGTCATCTTATCTTCAAGGGAACCGCCCTTATCTTTATAGGCTTGGGCTGCCTTTGGATTTGGGTCGTGTTCCTCTATCTGGGCCCTTTATTGGGCTTTCCTGGCAATTTGGCCGAGCTCTTTGAGAAGAGGTCGGATAGTCTGACCAGAAGAGGTCCGTCGCTTTGTCGCTAAACATCCCGGGTCAGACAGCTCGACCCAGGGTATGAACAGTGCCCCTGCTCGAGCTCGGTCTTTCTTTTGAGGTCGAGTCTTAGTTTTGGGACTTCGATCCTTCTCTGGTGAAGCAGAACTCGAGCATCTATCGACTTCCTCTCTGTAGAATCTTTTTTGAATGCGGAACGTTCTCTTCTACAAGCGCGCGCTTTTGCATTAGCACTCCGGTCTTGGGAATGTGCAAGGGTTTAATACCCTCATTAATTGATTTTTAATGCCCCGTTTCCCTTGGCTCTTTTATTTTGAACTTTACACACAGAAAAGGTTTCTCTTCTCTGTTTTACTTGTAACTTCCCCCTTTTCTTTCTCACTTTCTGTTTTTTCATTTTCGCGTTTCTTCCAGCGACGTTGCTTCGTGATTGTTAGTGCTCTCTTCTAAAGGCGATTCCAGATTCTATCTTCCGTCTTCAACTTCTTTGAAGCTTTCTCCTTTTTCCAGGTTGGTTCTACTTTCTGCTTCTTTACTTCTTTCGTCGCTTTGCCTTCGATTCTTTGGTAAAGCTTTAATTTTTCATTTGAATGCATGCGGAAAGCTTGAACCTTTTCGTGTCGTTATGCTCAATTGTTGCTGTGATGCATGTTTCTGGTATTTCTCCCGATGATTGAGGTTGTTTAGGGCTTTGCATGTTTTGCTGCCTTTTATTTGATTCTGTAGCTTTCTGGGATAATGGCTTCGTTTGATTCTTTTGAAAAAGGTTGCGTCTTTGATGTCCTCCTGTTTGGCATTTTTTTACTTTCTGATTGAACTACTATTTTTTGTTGCTCCTTTGATGACTTTATTTTGACTTTATCTCTTTCTTCTCGGGATGTTGCCTTTTGAAAAAGGGCTTTTCTTTGCTGAGAGTTTTGTTGGAATGTTAGTCTTGTAGATTTTCTGAGCCCTTATTCTATCACTGCCTCCAAAGGATGCCCCTGGACCTTGTCTTGGGGTTTTCCTTTTACTTGTTTGTATGCTTAAGTCATGCTCTGCTATGAGTTGATTTTGGCTTTGCCCGAGATGTTTTGGTTAGTAATCTATTTTCTTCTTTCTTGCTGTAGGACTAGTTGACCTCATGTCTTTTCGCAAAAATATTGTTGAGACATCTTTCCAAGTCCCTGAGGGCATGGCCGATTGGGTGAATTCTATGGTTCTTCTATGTGTTTCATTGGTTGACTCCGAGTTTTGTCAGCAGCTTAGGCAATTTCATAGGATTTGTAGTAATGGTAGTGATGAAAAGAATTATGAGCTTGTATCCCCTAATTCTGAAGAAAGGGTTTGTTTTTCTACTCGAATTGTTGGAGAACGTCCCTTTTTCTATGCATACGACTTCTTTTTTTGTCAAATGAATATTGCTCTTCCTTTTACCCCCTTTGAGACCAACCTATTGTCGTCTTGTAACGTAGCTCCATCTCAGCTTCACCCCAACTCCTGGGGTTTTATAAAACTCTTTCAATTGCTGTGTCACGAACTAGGTATCCCTGCTTCGCAATCCCTCTTCTTTTATCTCTTTGTTTTGACAAAGCCTGGGGTGGTTAAGAAGAAGGCCGCCTGGGTTTCTTTCCGAGCTTCCCAAGGGAAGAAAGTTTTTTCCATGTTTGATGAATCTTTTCGTGACTTTAAGAATTACTTTTTCAGGGTCCGAGCTATCGAGGGAGCTCGGCCCTTTTTTCTGGATGAGAATGACGAGCATGCCTTTCCTTTAGAATGGAAAAAGAATGTAATGGTGTCTAAATATACATGGGAGATGTTAGATGAGTCTGAGCAAGCCTTTGTGACTGTGTTGGAAGAAAACTGGGGGCAGCCTCCCCATCTTGATACAAAGAAATTCCTAGGAAATCCCTCTCTTCTCCGAGCTGAGCTGGGTAGTGGTCGATTTCTCTTTTGTGTTTTTGCTTATTTTGTCAAGTTCATTTCTTTTCTATTCTTGATTCATAACTTGGTTTTTTGCTGTGATATTTGTTTGCAGAGATGATTAAAAATAAAGAATCTATGAAGGCCTTTAAGAATCCGAGGAAAGCTACTGCAGTTCAGAACATCTCGGCCAATATGGCCGGGGAGGGGTCTTCTCAGGTTCAGTCGAAGCCATCTGTACTGAGCTCTTCTGGACCGAGGAAGATGATTCCTACTCCTTGGGTTCATTTGGTTGATCCTCCACAGGCTTCTGTCATTACCTCTGGCGCTCTTCCACCGAAAAAGTAGAAAACCGCTGAGCCCTTTAACCTTGATGCCCCTGATTTTGATACTGTCGAGTTTGTGGACCAGCAAATTGGTCCTTATGGCACCATTCCTACTGACGATGTTTCTCTCCTTTGCCATTTGGACTTTATTACTCAGAGCAGCGTCAAAATGGCACACATGGGGGCGACTTTATATCAGACTACTCAGGATCTTCCCATTCATGCTACAAAGGCTTTTATGGAGGAGGCTAAGTTGGAGTTCGACTGAATGAAGGGTTTGAAGGAGGAACTTGAGGTAAGGGTGACCAAGTTGGAGAAAGAGTTGGAGGGTGAAATGGCCAGTTCTATTGCCTTGGCGGCTTCTGCGAAGTTGGCTAAAGACACGGTATTGAAGCACAAGGAGAGTTATGTCACGACTTATAGGGAGATGATGCGTCTCAGGAATGATTTAGAGTCTGCCCGAGCTGATTATGCCGAGCTCCAAGGTCATCCTGTAGGTAGTGTAACTACTGCTTATGAGAACCTGAAGGAGCAGGTCCGGGTTCTTGCACCCGAGCTCGACCTTACTCTCTTTAGCTTGGATAACGTCATAAAGGATGGTAAAATTGTCCCTGATGACCCTGATGATGATGATGTCGACCCTCCTTCAGTGCCTGCCACCAAAGCTTCTGTTGTGCCAACTTCTTCAGCTCCTTCAGATGAGGCTGGTCATCCCGAGTCAGAACCTGATTGTCAAATCTTGAACCGGGATGATGGGACCGTGGATGCGGTGCCTCTTCAGACTCATCCTCCTTCACTCCGTGTTGATGCTGCTGAGAAGCCTTCAGATCCTCAATGATTTTTCTGGATGTTTCTGTGGATAGCCCGGCTTGTAGGCTTTTGAACTTTATATTTTGTAAATGGTGGTTCTGACTTTTTGCTACTTTCTTAGTTTCTTGTTTAGCAACTTTATTTTTAAAAACAAAGTAGTTTCCAAGCTCTTGGGGCTGATTTTGGTAGCCTCTTGAGTTTGTTATTATTATAACTTGTGTTTTTCGTAACATTTCTGTCTGCACCCGTCTTGGTACCTTTTTAGGTTTTTCTGGGTGTGTTGGAACTTTGTTGTCCGACCTCTTTGGATTGCCTTTGTATTTCATACTTGTGGCTTGATTCCTTTAAGGTTGTGGATGTTTGGATCCAACTTTTTATGTCGGCTTCCTCATTTTGGCCTGAAGTTATTTCTAGTAATCCGTTTTGTTTGGACCTTGTTCAGGTCTCTATTAGGAATTACCTTTTATAACGTTAAGGTTTTTGGGAGGCCGACTTCGTCATGTTAGTCTTTTCCAAGTTATTTCTAGTAATCCTCTCTCTTGGTCCTTTGTTAGGTCTCTTTTAGGGATTACTTTTATAACTTGTTTGTGGGAGACCGATTTCATCATGTCGGTTTCTTCTAAGCTATTTATAGTAATCCTCTTTCTTGGACCTTTGTTAGGTCTCTTTTAGGGATTATTTTTATAACTTTATGTTCTGGACCGACCTCATCATGTCGGGCCCTTCTAAGTTATTTTAGTAATCCTCTTTCTTGGACCTTGTTCAGGTCTCTTTCAGGGATTACTTTTATAACTTTATGTTCTGGGCCGACTTCATCATGTCGGGCCCTTCTCAGTTATTTTAGTAATCCTCTTTCTTGGACCTTGTTCAGGTCTCTTTCAGGGATTACTTTTATAACTTTATGTTCTGGGCCAACTTCATCATGTCGGGCACTTCTAAGTTATTTTAGTAATCCTCTTTCTTGGACCTTGTTCAGGTCTCGTTCAGGGATTACTTTTATAACTTTATGTTCTGGGCCGACTTCATCATGTCGGGCCTTTCTAAGTTATTTTAGTAATCCTCTTTTATAGGGCTGGCCAAACCTCTTTCCAAGGATTTACTTTTTATAAATTTGGTTATTGAGACTAGTCTGACTTCTTTACGTCGGCCAGTGTTTAAGTTATTTTTTAGCAATCCATTTTATTAAGACCTCGTCAGGTCCTTTCTATGGATCACCTTCGATAACTTCTTGCATTATTCTGTTTTCACCTTTGCCAATTTTGTAGAAATTGGCTTTAATCTCCGTTTGGTCGACCTTTTGACGAATTTGGTTTTCATCTTTGTTGGTCTTTATCGTGATCGTGCAGTGAATTTGGTTTTCACTTTTTGCCGATCTGTAGCTTTATAATCCGGCGATGAGCGTTTCAGATTAATGCGTCTTGAGAATTTGTAAAAGATCTAAACAAATTTTATTCAAAAGAAAATGCAAATATATACATGTGGGAGTTTTATCCCTCTAAGTCGGGCAATTTGTAGGTCTTGGCCTGGCACCTCGTTAAAAAACCTTTTCAGGAAAAAGAGTGCGCCTTATCCTAAGATCCTTTATTACCCCTAACTATAGTACCTTCTTAGGTTGTAGGCGTGCCATGACCTAGGGAGCTCTAGCCCTTCGAGTTCGGACAGTCTGTAGTAGCCCTTTCCAAGTACTTCTATGACTCGGTAGGGTCCTTTCCAGTTTGCTGCTAGCTTTCATTCTCCAGGTCGAATTGTTCCGATATCATTTGGGATTAGGATGAGGTCGTTCTCGGTAAAATTTCGTGGCACTACCTTTTGATTGTATCTCGAAGCCATTCGACGTTTCAATGCTTCTTCCCTGATCCGAGCTCTTTCTTGGATTTCTGGAAGTAGGTCAAGTTCTTCCTTTTGAAGTTGGGAGTTGGCTTCTTCATTATAGTGGATCACTCTGGGTGACCCTTCTTCAATCTCCACTGGGATCATAGCCTCCATTCCATAAGCTAATCGGAAGGGTGATTCCTTTGTGGTGGAATGTGGAGTTGTTCGGTATACCCATAGGACTTGTGGGAGCTATTCAGCCCAGGCTCCCTTTGCGTCCTGTAATCTCCATTTTAGCCTGGCCAATATGACTTTGTTGGCAGCTTCGGCTTGTCCATTGGCTTGGGGATGTTCTACGGAAGTGAATTGATGTTTTATGTTCAAGTCGGCCACTAACTTTCTGAAGCCTGTATCTGTGAATTGGGTGCCATTGTCCGTGGTAATGGAGTATGGAACCCCAAACCTTGTGACAATATTTCTATATAGAAATTTTTGACTTCTTTGAGCAGTGGCATTAACTAGAGGTTCTGCCTCGATTCATTTTGTGAAGTAGTCTACCCCTACTATGAGGAATTTGACTTGTCCTGATCCCTGAGGGAAAGGTCTGAAAAGGTTGAGTCCCCATTTTGTGAATGGCCAGGGCGAGGTTACGCTGATGAGCTCCTCTGGCGGGGCGACGTGAAAGTTGACATATTTCTGACATGGTGGACACGTCTTTATGAACTCTGTGGATTCTTTTTGTAGAGTTGGCCAATAGAATCTGGCCCGGAGTACTTTTTTGGCAAGTGCCTGTGCTCCAAGATGATTGCCATAGATGCCACTATGTACTTCTTCTAAAACTTCCTTGGTGTTGGAAGTCAGTACACATTTTAACATTGGTATTGAAATCCCTCTTTTGTATAGAGCATTGTTTATGATAGTGTAGTATTGTGCCTCCCTTTTTAACCTCTTTGCCTCCTTCTTATCTGTGGGGAGTGTTTCTGTTTTGAGGTAGTTAATTATGGGGGTCATCCATCCTTGATCCAGACTTGTTATGGCTAGGACTTTTTCTTCTTCCGAGATTGACAGGTTCTACAGCATTTCTTGGATGAGGCTTCTATTGTTGCCCCCTGGTTTGGTACTGGCTAGTTTTGAGAGTGCGTCAGCTCGGGCATTCTGTTCTCGGGGTATGTGGCGGACCTCATATTCCCCGAGTTGTCCGAGCTGTTCCCTGGTTTTGTCCAGGTACTTTTTCATGGTGGGATCTTTGCTTGGTAGCTCCCTGCTATTTGTGAAGTGACTACTTGTGAGTCGCTGAATATGATAAGCTTTTGAGCTCCAACCTCCCTAGCCAGTTTCAAACCAGCTAGTAGCGCCTCATATTCAGCTTGGTTGTTTGAGGCAAGGAACCCAAATTTGAGGGAAAGTTCGATTTGGGTTCCCTGGTCGCTTTCTATTATCACACCCGCATCGCTTCCAGTTTTATTTAAGGAACCATCTACATAGAGATTCCATTTTGTAGGGATTTTCGGGGTGTCTATAAATTCTGCAATGAAGTCGACCAGATATTGCGATTTGATGGCTGTTCGAGCTTCATATTGAAGGTCAAATTCAGACAACTCGACTTCCCATTGCAAGATTCTGCCTGCTAAGTCTGTTTTCTGCAAAATCCCTTTTATGGGTTGGTTGGTTCGAACCCTAATGGTGTGAGCTTGGAAGTACGGACGCAGTCGTCGAGATGTTAGTATGAGACCGTAGGCGAACTTTTCTATTTTTTGGTAGTTCAGCTCGGATCCTTGTAATGCTTTGCTGATGAAATATACAGGTTGTTGCCCACTGTCGTCTTCTCAGACTAATGCTGAGGCTACTGCCCGACTTCCTACTGCGAGGTACAATATAAGTGGTTCTTCTTCCCGTGGCTGAGATTGGATAGGTGGCTGTCCCAGGAATCTTTTGAAATCTTGGAATGCCTGCTCGGACTCCGTTGTCCATTCAAACCTCTTTCCCTTCCTTAGAGTAGCATAGAAGGGGAGAGATCTTATTGCTGATCCCGCTAGAAATCTGGACAAGGCTGCCAATCTTCCATTGAGCTGTTGTACCTCTTTGACGTAAGTCAGGCTCTTCATATCGAGTATGGCCCGGCATTTATCCGGATTTGCCTCAATTCCTCTTTGTGTGAGCATAAAACCCAAGAATTTTCCAGCTTCTACTGCGAAGGTACATTTTGCAGGATCAAGTCGCATGACATGCCTTCTTATAGTGTCGAATACTTGGGTGAGGTCGGACAGTAACGCCTCTTCACTTTGTGTCTTTATTAACATGTCGTCCACATAGACTTCCATGATTTTTCCGATGTGATCCGTAAAGACCTTATTCATTAACCTCTGGTAAGTAGCTCCTGCGTTTTTAAGTCCAAAAGGCATGACGATGTAGCAGTAGTTTCCTTTTGGGGTTAAAAATGAATTTTTTTTCTTGGTCGGGCGGGTACATCAGGATTTGATTATATCCCGAATATGCGTCCATAAATGAGAGGTATTTATATCAGGAGGAGGCATCCACTAGAGCATCGATACATGGGAGTGGGTAAGGATCTTTTGGGCAGGCTTTGTTGATATCAGTGTAGTCGGTGCACATCCGCCACTTCCCATTTGATTTCTTCACCAAGACGATGTTAGCTAGCCATAGTGGGTACTTGACCTCTCTTATGAATCCTGTCTCCAGTAGAGCTTGTACCTGCTCCTCGATAGCTTGGGATCGTTTTGGTCTGAGCTTTCTTCGTCTCTATTGTACTGACCGAGATCCTGGGTAGACTGCTAGCTTGTGGCACATTAACTTGGGGTCTATGCCTGGCATGTCTGCAGCCTTCCATGCAAAGAGGTCGACGTTATCTCGTAAGAACTGTACGAGTGATTCTTTTGTGTCTCCTTTTAGGGTTGTACCGATATTAGTTGTTTTGTCCGGGATGTCTCCAATCTGGACTTTTTCTACCTCCCCTTCGGGTTGTGGGCGGAGTTCTTCCCGCCTCTGGACTCTACCGAGTTCGATGGTGTGGAATTCTTCTCCTCTGCCTCTGAGGTTTAGACTTTTGTTGTAGCAGCGGTGCATCGTCTTCTGGTATGCTTTTATTGTAGCTATCCCCTCTGTAGTTGGAAACTTCATGCATAGATGTGGAGTCGAGACTACTGCACCGAGCTGATTTAATGTTGTCCGACCTATTAAGGCGTTGTAGGCTGAACTCACGTCGACCACGATGTAGTCTATCTTGAGTGTGCTTGACTGGTTTCCTTTTCCAAAGGTCGTGTGTAGTGAGATGTATCCAAGTGGCTGAACTGGAGTGTCTCCCAATCCGAACAGGTTGTTTGGATATGCTCTAAGTTCTTTTTCTTCCAGGCCGAGTTTATCGAAGGCCGTTTTGAACAAGATGTCGGCGGAGCTTCCTTGGTCTACCAGTGTGCGGTGGAGATTTGCGTTTGCCAGTATAATAGTGATGACCATGGGATCGTCGTGTCCTGAGATGATGCCGGATGCGTCCTCTTTGATAAAAGTAATTGTGGGGATGTCGGGTGCTTCCTCGTTTCCCTCGACATGATATACTTCTTTAAGATATCTTTTGCGAGATGATTTGGAGATTCCTCCTCCCGCAAATCCTCCGTGTATCATGTGGACGTGTCTCTCTGGTGTATGAGGTGATCGCTCAGTTCGTCCGACATCTTTGTCCCTTCTTCCTTTTCTTTGCTCATCGTCTTGAGTGGCTAGGTACCGATCTAATTTCCCTTCTCTTACTAGTTTTTCTATGACGTTTTTTAAGTCAAAACATTCGTTGGTGGAATGCCCGCGGATTCGATGGTATTCACAATATTCAGTCCGATTTCCTCCTCCTTTTTTGCCTTTGAGTAGTCGAGCTGGGGGTATTTTTTCAGTATGGCAAACTTCTCTGTAGACATCCACAAGTGACACCCGAAGAGGGGTGTAATTATGGTATTTTATGATTTTTTCCCATGTTGATCTTCTTTCTTTTTGGACTCTTTATCCTTATCTCGGGAGGAGTAGGTGAATCCGAATTTTGAGGTCTCTCCTAGTCGAGAGTTTTCCTCTATGTTGATGTACTTCTTTGCTCGTTCTTGCACTTCGATCAGAGATGTGGGGTGTTTTTTCGATATAGATTGGCTAAAAGGTCCCTCTCGCCAGCCGTTGATGAGGCCCATAATGGCGGCCTCTGTTGGTAGGCTTTGTATGTCCAGACAAGCTTTGTTGAATCTTTCCATGTAGTTGCGGAGACTTTCCCGATCTCCTTGCTTGATTCTTAATAGACTTGGGACGTGCTTAGCCTTATCTTTTTGGATGGAGAATCTGGCCAGAAACTTCTTGGCTAAGTCGTCGAAGCTTGAGATGGACCTAGGAGGTAGATTGTCGAACCATCTAATTGATGTCTTTGTTAAAGTAGTCGGGAAGGCTTTGCAGCGAACTGCATCTAAGGCGTCGGTGAGGTACATTCTACTTCTGAAATTACTGAGATGATGGCCGGGATCTGCAGTGCCATCATACAAAGTCATGTCGGGAAGTTTGAAGTATTTTGGAATTTTGGCCCTCATGATCTCTTTGGTGAATGGATCTTGGTCTTTACGGGAGTCATCTTCGTGACCTGATCGAGTAATCTTGGTCTTGAGATCTGCTTCGAGTTTTAGGAGCTTGTCCTCTAACTCGCGGCGTCGCCTAACTTCCCTTCGTAGGTCTCTCTCAGCTTCTCGTTGATGCTCCACCACTTTTTCGAGTTGCTTTAAGCGATCTTGAAGTGCTTCCATGGCTTCCACATTTGGTGAATCGTTGTTTTTGTTAGGTCGAGGAGTATCTTTTGGTGTAGTGTCCACGTTCTTGTGCGGCATTCTATCTTCTAGATCCGAATCGTGGTCGTTGTCATGGTCGTCCACCATGGTGGTGGGATGACTTCCAGATTCCCCGGCAACGGCGCCAATGTTCCGAGGGTTACCTGAAACTGTAGGTTGATCTCAGACGAGATCTTCTGTGCTGGTCAGAGATGACGTGTCCAACGTGTAGGTGGTGGCCGGAGCTGCCGCGTCCGACTTGTAGGGCTGGTAACGCTGCTGATCCTTTGTCACCGGAGGGTGGTGGTACCTGCAAGGGACTCCGATGCTTAAGTTAGCAAGGGTATTAAGCAGGTTTTTAGTAGAATCAGAGTGTGAGTTATACCTGGGTGCTCCAGTGTATTTATAAGGGTGAGGAGTGACCTTTTTAGATAAGATAAATTAGTTATCTTTATCTTATCTTATCTTTGAGTGAGGTCATCTTATCTTCAAGGGAACTGCCCTTATCTTTATAGGCTTGGGCTGCCTTTGGATTTGGGTCGTGTTCCTCTATCTGGGCCCTTTATTAGGCTTTCCTGGCAATTTGGTCGAGCTCTTTGAGAAGAGGTTGAATAGTCTGACCTGAAGAGGTCGGTCGCTTTGTCGCTAAACATCCCGAGTCGGACAGCTCGACCCAAGGTATGAACAAAAGTATTCTATCCGATTTCCTCCTCCTTTCTTGCTTTTGAGTGGGTGAGGTCGGGGTATTTTTTAAGTATGGCATACTTCTCGATAGGCATCTACAAGAGACACCCGAAGAGGGGTATAATCGTGGTATTTCTTGATCTTTTCTCCATGCTGATCTTCTTTTTTTCTTGGACTCTTTATCCTTATCTCGGGAGGAGTAAGAGAATCTGGACTTTGAGGTCTCTCTTAGTCGAGATTTTTCCTACATGTTGATGTATTTCTCCGCTCGTTCTTGTACTTCATTCAGAGATGTGGGATATTTTTTCGATATGGAGTGACTAAAAGGTCCCTCTTGTAAACCATTGATGAGACCCATAATGGCTGCTTCTGTTGGCAAACTTTGTATGTCCAGACATGCTTTGTTGAATCTTTCCATGTAGCTGCGAAGACTTTTCCGATCTCCTTGCTTGATCCCTAATAGGCTCAGGGCGTGTTTAGTTTTGTCCTTCTGGATGGAGAATCTGGCGAGAAACTTCTTGGCTAAGTCATCAAAGCTTGAGATGGACCTAGGGGGCAGATTATCGAACCATTTAATTGCTATCTTCGTCAAGGTAGTCGGGAAGGCTTTGCATCGAACCGCATTTGAGGCGTCGGTGAGATACATTCTACTTCTGAAATTACTGAGATGATGGCTGGGATTTGATATGCCGTCGTACAGAGTCATGTTAGGGGGTTTGAAGTCTTTTGGGATTTAGGCCTTCATGATCTCTTAGATGAATGGGTCTTGGTCCTTGTGGGGGTTGTCTTCTTGGCTGGATCAAGTAGTTTTAGCTTTGAGATCGGCTTCAAGCTTTAGGAGCTTGTCTTCTAATTCTCGGCGTCGCCTAGCTTTCCTTCGTAGGTCTCTCTCGGCTTTCCGTTGATATTCGACTTCTTTTTCGAGTTGTTTTAGTCGATCTTGAAGTGCCTCCATGACTCCTGTGCTTGGAGAATTCTTATCTTTGTTAGGCTGAGAAGTGTCATCTAGTGTGACATCCGCGTTCTTATGCGGCATTCTATTCTCCAAATTGGAATTGTGATCGTTGTCAAGGTTTTCTGCCATGATGATGGAATGACTTCCAGGTTCCCCCGCAACGACGCCAATGTTCCGAGGGTTACCTGAAACTGTAGGTCGATCTCGGACGAGATCTTCTGTACTGGGCGGAGCTGATGTGTCCGACTTAGTGATGGTGGCCGGAGCTTCCGTGTCCGACTTGTTGGACTTGGTGGTAGTGCTGATCCTTCGTCACCGGAGGGTGGTGGTACCTGCAAGGGACTCCGATTCTTAAGTTAGCAAGGATATTAAGCAGGTTTTTAGTAGAATCAGAGTATGAGTTATACTTGGGTGCTCCAGTGTATTTATAATGGTGTGGAGTGACCTTTCTGGAGATAAGATAGTTATCTTATCTTATCTTTGAGTGAAGTCATCTTATCTTCAAGGGAACCGCCCTTATCTCTCAAGGTTTGGGCTGCCTTTGGATTTGGGTCGTGTTCCTCTGTTTGGGCCCTTTTCCGAGCTTTCCTGGTGACTTGGCCGAACTCTTTTTAGAATAGGTCAGGTAGTTCTGACTTGAAGAGGTCGGTCGACTTAGCCCGGGTCAGACAGTTCGACCTAGGGTATGAACACTAGCTTTAATAGATTTTGAATGGCAGTATGTCCCAGCAAAAGTTGTGAAAGGCCAGGTTATTGCAGATTTTCTAGTTGATAACTCGAACAATCTGAATGACCAGGGGGCAAATGTACTCGACGTTAAAGTTGATTATTGGAAATTATATTTCGACGTTAAACTAGACGTTAAAGTTGCTTCTTTGATTCATATTTATTGTTATTGCAAAATTTAATCTTTTAGATAATTGCTTTTTTACTGTTAGTTGAAATAATTATTTTCGAAAGATTAAGCCGATTCGAAAAGTTGGTAAAGTGTCGAGATGGAAGCAGGGAATAAAAGAGATACACGTGCAAGCATTAAGTGGAAATTATTTGGCACAGATTCGATTTCGATACTTTGGTAAATCGAGTAGTTACTCAAATGGAGAATCGAGCAGTTACACGAATGGAGAGGATCGAAGGCCTTCTTTGAATTAAGGATTTGTTGGTAACGCTCTTAGACAAAAGAGCGGAAACAGTTACCTTAATCTCCACACGCAAAGGGCACGAATTCTTTATTGATCAGTCATGGAAAGATGGCTATAAATAATAAGAAGCAGTACGGCACAGGGGTTAGAACTTTTCTCCAGAAATACACTCAAGTACACTCACATCCCCAACAAATTTTTGAGTCTGCATTCGAGTTCGATTTCTGTAGGGTTCCTTCCATTGTCTTTACTTTTCAATTATACAATTTCTGTAAACTTTATCTTTTCCCGTTTAATTTATTTTCAGAGCATATTTTAATTTCATTGTCAAATTTATATTTCAGTACCTTTACTTTTCATGTCAAAAGTCCTTTGACACAGTCAGAGGCATTTTAATTGCTTTATTTAAAATTCAATGCAAACCATTTCGATTTCAGTCAGTTTTACTTTTTGAAATCTTTATTTTACACTTTTTCAGTCTTTTTCACCTTTTGAACTCATTTCCCTTTTAATGCTTGTCTAATTCGAGAACCTTCAATGCACTTATAGAAAAACTGGTACCTACAAAAGATGAGTAGGTTTCGCTCCCAGACCATTAGAATCGAACCACCATCGATTTGTTAAAAATCGACAAAATATTTACAAACACAAAAAAGCTAATTTTTCTTGAATCAATCCCGGATCCTTCATTTACCTGGGTCTAGGCCTCCTCAATGGTCCAAATCAGTCCAATAATTCTTAATCAATATTTCAAATCAAATATATCTGTTATTCTAAACTAATAAAATAAGATAAGATAACGACCACAAACTATATAAAGAGAGCTATGGATTCTTTTAGGTACGTCACACATTTCTAACCCTCCCTACCTCTTAGATCCATTTTGATTTGAGCGTCGGAGTGTCTTTGCAGTTACCAGTCCTACCGCTCCAGAAATCTAGCCCCATCATTGCCTCGACTGGTAAATCTCAGATCCATCTTACTACACGTACCAACAACTTCGCGTGGATTGGCGCTGTTTGTGGGGATTCGCCAAGTCTTGGCGGAATGACAGAGAATTTTGAAGAGCACTCCTCAAGCCGCCACCATGAGTCATACCCTAAACAATCCAATGCCTGAACCATGGAGCAACGTTTCCCTGACCCTCGAGAGGATAATCAGTATCGTGCACCGCCAAATACTAGCGTAAGGTTTTATTACTTGGATGACCCAGTGCACTTGCTGGTTAGTTGTACCGGAGTTGTAAAAAGTGTGATCACAATTCCGTGCACCAGTAGGCAATTAAACATGTTATACAAATAGGCAAGCAATTACAAGTCGGCAAAGCATACAAACAGATAGAAGATGCACATGTTGAATGCCTGTCCTATTGGCTGTGATATCACATTGTCGGTTCAACTGCCAACCCGACACATCTCCATGGAGATGTCGCCCTTCAGAATTATCATTGGGAACCCCCGAGATATGGTGCTCGGAACACCGTCCAGGATTTTGTGCCTGCACACTCTATTGATACGAAGGGATGCGAGCGGGATACTCTTGTCACAGACCTCACATCTCACCCAAAAATAATCCCAAGAGTCTAAAAATGGTGTCACATAAGCTTACAAGCTTGTTTGGAAGGTGAAATAGTTGAAAACAAAGATTTAATTGAAAAATAGTGCGTGTGCGTACGCACAAGGGTGTGCGTGCGCACGCCCAGGGAGATTTTTAGAAAGTGTGCATACGCATAGGGGTGTGCGTACGCACAAGTACCAAATTTTGCAATTCTGTTTGCTCGCACAAGGCGTGCTAGCGCCCCCAACAGAACGCACCTTCCAACATGTGCGTGCGCACAGGTTGTAAAACTCCATAGGTTATATGTGCACACAGGGCGTGCTAGCACTGCCAACAGCAAGTCTTCCCCTCCGTGTGCGTACGCACAAGTCTATGCGTGCGCACATGTTCACAAAATTCTGCAACATTGTAAAATTTTAGATTTTGACACCAAACTTCCCACAATCATATCTTCCTCTACCAAAATCAAATTTCCACAAAACTTAAACCATTTTAAAGCTTGTTCAATCATCTTTCATTTGGTATAAAAAGTATTGAATTTCAAGCAAGGTAGCTCAAGATATGATTCATGAAAGTTCACAAAATCTTAATTTTACCAAAAGTTCACAAAGTTCAATTTTCCACAATACTCCTCCAAAATCAAACCAAAACCCTTCCAAATTCAATTTTTACATCAAAACCTACCCTATTTTGTCATAATTCACCCTTCATTCAAAATTTCCACCCACATTACCATATCATCAACCTCAACATCACATATATCATACTAAATCATTTCTCAATCCACACAATTATTCATTACCATCATATCATTATCAATCATCATAATTAAACTCATTCAACCTCTATATCATTCTTCAACATCACTTTATCAACATTACATCACAATTAATCAAAATAACCAAAACTCATCAATTCATCAACAATCCCAAATCAACAAATTACCACACATCATCATACCACAATTTCTAACAACCAATTTAATTCAATCATATCCTATGGGTCACTAGCCTAAGTGTCCAGAAATATTATATAGTACATAGAGGAAACCGAAACCATACCTTGGCCGATTTTAAATATGTTCCAAAACTCAAATTGAGTGCAAAATGAGCTTCCAATCACAATCCAAGTCACCAAGAATCTCCAACAAGCATTAACACGCACCAACAAGCTCCAATATTCAAGCTAATACCACACATTTTATATAAATCAAAACCTAATACTCACAATTAATCATTTTACTAGGGTTCTTGAGAATCTTACCTCATCCACTGAAATTTGGACTAGAACCCAACATCTCCTCACTAAGGAGTAGCACCTAAACAACCAAAACACAAGGTTTTCTCAAAATCATCACTCATCAAACTCGAATTTCTTAGGACAGCAGGAAGAAAGGAAAATTTCGATAAAATTACCACAAAGCTTAGATAGAGGTGATGGGCTCGGCGAGAGCTTCGCGTAGCCGCTGACGGCACGCGAATCAGAGCATTGTAGTTCAAGATATCGCGGATTGAAGTGAGAAGTGAATAGTGCTTCTTCTCTCTTCTTCTTCTCTCAATTTCTGGTGTGTGTTGTGTTTGAGTGGGTTAATGGCTGAATGGGTTCACTTAAAGGACTTATATATGTTGGGCTTGGGCCTAACTTGTGCCTGGTCTAACCCGTTAATGTT
Organism: Arachis ipaensis; assembly: GCF_059453495.1. Taxonomy (NCBI): domain Eukaryota; kingdom Viridiplantae; phylum Streptophyta; class Magnoliopsida; order Fabales; family Fabaceae; genus Arachis; species Arachis ipaensis. The sequence goes on from NC_142444.1 coordinate 129,282,408, forward strand.
TTTAGTCCGTTTGGCCCAATTTTGGGCCAAATCTTTAAAATTAACGCCCGGTTTTCCGTTTCTAATATTTTTCTAAGGTTTTCGACTATTTTTAAAATTTTTCTCGCACAGTACCGGGCAGACTTAAACCGGTTTGATCGGTTCAACTGTCGGTTCGCAGTTTTTTTCGGTTTTTCGCAGAAAATACATTTTCTGACTGAGAAAAATCTACTGAGTCCAAAAATCAAACTTAAATCCTCAAATTCTCACTCTAAAATTTCGGAACCTAATTTGGACAATATTAATTACTTAATTAGACAATTAATTTATCGCGGTTCTTATATATTTGCAGCCAATTTCGGTGTAAAACTAAGATATTTATGTGTATTGTTTAAGAATTTTTGGTATTTTTGTACTGATAGGTTCTGCATAATTCAAAACTCTTCCTCTTCCTCCTCCTCATCTTCTACTGCTTCTTTTTCTTCTTTTTTCATCGTCATCACCATCTTTTTTTTTCTTATTCATCTTTTCCTTCTTGTTTTACGTTCTCAAGTTTCGTCTTATTTACTCTCTTAACAAGAATAAAAACAAAAAAGTCAAATAAAGATGAAGAAAAAATACATAATGCTGCAAAATTACTTAGAAGAGGATGAATTTTACATTCATTCAACTAAAGAAAGAAAGGAAAAAAGAAGAAGAAGAAGAAAAAAACGCAGCATTAAAGAAAATATTTTTGTGTATTTATAGCAAATTTCGGTGTAAAACTAAGATATTTATGTGTATTGTTTAAGAAATTTTGATGTTTTTGTATTGATAAGTTTTGTATAATTTAAAACTCTTCCTCTTCCTCCTCCTCATCTTTTGTTGTTTCTTCTTCTTCAGCTTCTTATTTCATTTTCTCATAATTCTTTTCGAATTCAACTTCGAAACTTCCTTCACTTTTCGCGACGATTTTGAGAGATTTTGAGAGATTTTAATCTTTGTTTGAATTTTGAGTGTTGTGATTTTGATTGAGGAAGAAGAACTGCTAATGGTTTTTGCATTATTCAAGAGTTGGAAGCGTGTGTTTATGCACCATCTAAATTGAGAGTTGTTTTGGTGGGATTTGAGCTAACTTGTATGAACTTATATACCAAAAAAGTTTGTATCTGTAGTAAGTCTGGGTAAGTACATTCTCAGGATACACAAGTCCTATTGCTTAGGTTGCGTTTGGTTAGTATTTTTGATATACATAGATACGTATACAAATACACAAAAATACATAAATATAAAGATACATAAATTTTATAATGTATTTGGTAATAATATACAAGATACACATGTATAATCAAATGTCAATTTTATCTTCTTTAATATATTTTATCATATTTTATCACTGACACAAATCAGTCAAAGATAAAAATTGGTTATTTTAAAAATAATTAGAGATAAAAAGGTAAAGTTTTATATCTTATGCATTGTGTCTTCGTGTTTTATCTCTAAAAAACACTAAATATATGTATTTTGTATGTATTTGTATGTTAAAAAATAAACGATAAATATATACTATCATATTTAAAAATTAATGTCCATATCTCAACAAAAAAACACAATTTTAGAGATAACTTTCTTTCGACCTTATTTTTGGCACTTGCTTTAGAGCAGACACTGAGACTAGAAACCAGGAGGCGGGAAATTAGCTTCCATTTTTTCTTCAAGATCGTTCCCGCTGGATCCCTTTCACTTTCCCTTCCCTTTTTTTTGGCGCTTCCGTATTAAATTATTGCATCATTGAAAGTAGTTCGAATAAATCTGATTCAAATTACATGTTACTGTGTAATTTGAATAAGCTGAATTTGAATTATGTTGCTTTGTGTGTCAGTGAGTAATTCGAATCTACTTGATTCGAATTACATGCAATCTAAGTTCGAAGCAGGTAGGTTCAAACTACATGTAAACGTGATTTGGTTGATTGATTTATTAGATTTTGCTTTGGCTGATTTGTGTAAAATTGCTCTCTTCTTGACTTATTTATGTTTTTTGCCCAAAAATAAAGTAATAATTTGGATGGATTTTTTTTAAAGTTATTTTTTTTAATTTTAAATATATTTAGATATCACGTTTCAAAAAACTATTTATATTAAAAACAATAAATAATTTATTTTTTTTTTAAAAACTCATAACACATTTTTTTAAAAATTAAAAACAAAAGCAGCTTTAAAATATTTTTTATCGAAAATATTTTTATCATAATTAATAATTATAATTTATACCCTTAATTCTATTTTTTTCTAAATTCTTAATGTCTCTCTAAATCTTAATTTTTTCTCTAAATTTTAATTTTCTCTCTAAATTTTAAACTCTTACCTAATTCTCATCACTCTATTAAAAGACTTTTCAAGTCGTCATACTTTATTGCATTTTATTATTAATTTTAATTACACTTTTAACTAATCATATAAGATGTATACATATTATTAAGTTAATTTAAATTTAACTTATAGGAATTAACTGTGAAGTTTCAAGTGTATTGATTAATCTAAGATAATTTTAAAGTTTTATTTTTTATTGTTTATTTGTGGTCATTTATAAATTTATTTTCTAATATTTTTGTATTTTATTTTTACAAAGTTATGTTACTTTTATAATTTTAAATTCCTTGAATTTTTTTTGTTGATTAGACATTTATTATATTTTAATAAGTTTGATTTTTTGTTTTGTATTGTTGAAAATACGAGTAAAAATTACACATACTTTTAATATTATCTTATTTATGATTACATAAAATAGCATGTCTCAAAAACTAATTTCTAGAATTATTAATATCATGTTTATTTTTAGTAAAATTGGTAAATCATTTATTAGAGAGAGACGATATGTTATATGAGAGACGAAATAATTCACCCAATTATCTGTATAATAGGTAGGGATGGCAAAATTTCTCGAGATACGGGGATCCCTGCGGAGACTACTTCGAATGGGGATCTGATTATGGCAAATTTTTTCCGCGGGGATGAAGATGGAGGACGAAATTCCCCCGTCCCCGCTATTCCCCGAAATTTATGAATTTCTTAAATTATCCTTAATAGTTTATTTCTCATATATGTTTTTTAGTCATTTCTCACACACACATATATAGAAACCCAAAACTCCTAATCTTTATTTGCATAACCCTTCTTCAATTCAGAGATCCCTAAGGCTGTCCATACTCCATCTAACCTCTCTGCAGCCACCCCCTCGTCACCCTTCTCACCGAATTGCCACACCTCACCGTGCCATCACCCTTATCGTGTCGTAATTTCTATTTGCGGCGTTCTTTTTCATAACTCTGCCGTCGTGTCCATTCTCCTCTCTGTTGCCACGTCTCTTACCTCGTCCACTGCTTTGTCCTTTGACTCGTAGTTGCGTCTCCCTATTGCATTATTTCAAGAGAAGTCACCATCGTATCATTTAGACTTTTTGTATAAAATCTTGCAGTTTTTGTATAAGATAGATACTTGCAGCTCTATTTATATGGAAATTAATAATTAGTTAGAACTATTATGCATATGGAAAATGGGGTCCTCGCGGAGAATGGGGATGGGGAGCAATATTCCCCACGATGGGGAATGGGGCGGGGATGGGGAGCAAATTTGAGAGCGGGGATGGGGAGCAAGGAGGCATTCCCTGCCCCGCCCTGCCCCATTGACATCCCTAATAATAAGTCTATTTTACATAATTTTATATATGAAATAACAATACCTTTAATTAATTAAATGATTAAATCCATGGTTAAAGTTTGTACAAAGATAAGATGTAACGTGTTAAATGTATATGAAATAACAATACCTTTAATTAATAGGTCTTTTAATTTGTTAAATGTATATGCACAATAAATAAATCTATCATCTTTTTTTTTTCTTAATTCCGTCATAAAATATCATTTTCTCTAAAAATTTATCTCACACAGAATTTTTTTTTTTTTTAGATTTGAATAAACTTTTATATAGGTTTTAATTTTTTTTATTGGTCTAATGCTGATTTTTTTTTTTTTTGAAATCAATGAAGATTAAATTTTAGACCTTTAGATCATATAAACTTTGATACAGTATTATAAAATAATTTGTCTCAAAATTTAAATTAATAATATATATATATAATATATCTTTAATAAATATTAAAAAAATTGTTGGTTAATTTTTTAACTTTTTTTTTCCGGTCACTTCTTTTTAGTTTTCATTTCTCTTGTTACGTTGGAATATATAACCCATGCAACTCCGATCGATCCTCCGTCTTCTGTATTCTCACACTACTTAGTATAGTCAATACAAAGGTAGTTGGTGTTTTTTAACATTAATCAATAATACTATAATTGGTTGGTTAACACGTTCTGTTTTTAGGTAGAATTTTAGTTTTTGGTGCAGACATACAGCTAGTTAGCTAGAACCTATATGCATGATATATGTTAGCAGTAGGTATCAGCATTGAGTATCCCCGGTGAAATTTTTTTATTCATTCGACTCAATATTTAAATATCATTCAGTTTATTTAGTTTCTCTATAATTCCTTTAAATTTTAATTATACAAGTCCAATACCTTTTTTTTTAAAGCATAAAATTGTATTAATTAGAAAAAGAGTATAAGATGGAAGCTTTACTATTAAGTTAATAATAAATGCTGTAGAGGGAAAAATCTTTAATTGCCAAATTTAAACATTTCTTTAGTAATATATGGAGAATAGCTGTTTCTCCAAGAGTGGAAATAATGACTTGGTTTGCAGTTTTAGAAAAGCTAAACACAAAGAAAAGGTTAGCAGGATTTAAGATTATAAAAGATGTTGAATATTATAAAAGATGTTGAGAGTATTTGTGTGTTGTGTGTAGGGTGTCAAATGAGCTAGTCTTTTATGTTCAGTCTCGTCTGTCAAAAGTTTACTATTTGGTAGACTGATTTGTTCTATCCTACCTAGTGAAGCGGTCTCAAATTCATTCACATTTTGTTTAATGACGTTGGCGGGTTAAATCCTCCAATTCTCTTTTTTTTTTAATAATTTTTTTATTTTTTTATTAATAAACTATTAAATATTAAACAATATATATAATTTCACAATTATTTCAATAAATTTATAATTTCTAAAGATATAAAAAAATTATAATTTCTAAATTCATAAATATTAAAGTGTTTATAATTCTAAATATATAATAAACATAATCATCAACGAAGTTTTTTGAAACAAATAATAAAACCAACATTGTAAAAAATAAAACAAACATGATCCAAAACATATAATTAAACATCTTCAATTCTCTAATTAATTAAATATAGAACATAATTCAAATTATAACTTAGAACATCTTCAATTACAAAAAAAAAAAAACGACGGACCCGCCGAAAAATCCCGCCCCGTCCCGCCGAAACTCGTCAAAGCTCGCAGATTAGGCAATGCGAGTTAGGCTTAATTATGACGGTTTCAAATTTTCAACCCGATCTTCTTTTTTTGGCGAATTACGCAGGTTGGCTCGGCGAGTTTTGCCCCGTTTGCCACTCCTAACTATGTGAAGAACACGAAGAAAACAAAAATAATCTCTTTAATCACTGCAAATTGGTAGAATCTCTATAGATAAAAACATTATTCTAAGAGGGTGAAATCGGTGGGTTAATAATTTTTGGAGGCTTGGTATGATCAAGAAGTGGCTAAGTGCAGAAAGAAGATGTGAATCAATCTTTGGTTTGAAATTGTTTGAGTGGTATGGAGAACGAGAAATCAAAAGATATTGCATAATAAAATAGATCAAGTTGAGGATACTTAGAGGAAAATAAAAAATTAATGGAAGGAGTGGGATAATTAAATCAAAGGGAGAAAACAAGAGAGGTTACAGGTATAACAAACAAGAATGAAGAAAGATATCACACTAATAAGTAATCAAAACAGTTTGTATTAGTAACTTTGTGTAGAATTTATCCATGAAAAATAAATGGTAGCAATTGAAAAATATCTCATAAATGCAAATAATAATTTGGTGCCTTTTCTCTGTGAATTCTGTGATGCAGGTAACTTATTAGTGACGGTTGAAATTCAGGGAGTGGAATATATGTTGCAAACTTACAATTTATTTTGGAGAAGTCAATATCAAGAATCGAAAATTTGCAGGTGATGGCAAGTAATCAAATATTAGTGCATTGGGTGTCAAAAAAAGATTACAAACAATGAAACTTTAATTTTGAAAGAAATAAATTTTTGAATCTGCGACTTGATTTAAAAAATTTTCAGGTTTATTTTGCAAATTTAAATGATTTCTGATGGTTTCAGTGGCTAAGAGAAGGGGGTTGAATCTTAGCCCCTTTTTTGCTTAATAACCCTTGCTGGACTTAAAGGAGACTTTTCTATTTTTGCTCATCACTTTACACGAGACTTTTTCTTTTGTCTCATCCCTAGCTACGAGACTTTTCTTTTTGTCTCGTCACTTGGCACGAGATAATTTTGGTTTTTGCTCCTGTGCAGTAGAAACAGAAATGTAGGAGAGAAGAGTAGAAGATTACACCCAGATATATCCTGGTTCAGTTGCTAAGTGCAGTGCAGCCTACATCCAGTCTCCATCACAAACATGATGGAATTTCACTATAATCAATCTGATTACAAACTGTAAAGTGCTAACCCAACTTACAAGGGGATTCCCACAGAATCATGAAACACAACATAGATGAACAAAGGAACTCTAAGACATCTATGGCTTTTTCTTTTAATTTTGCACTCTCTGCCTTTTTTCGCTCTATGGCTTTTTCATACAAACCTCACTGTTTGCCTTTTTCCATGAGACTCAAGACATGACAAAATTAAACAGAAAAATACAAAATAGAATACATTGAAGGAGGAGAAAATCTGTAAGCTCGGGTAGCTCTGAGAATCCTGTGCCTTGCACTCTCACTGCTTACTTCTAACTCCTTGCTCCAAACAGTGGCTGTTCTCCCTTTTTATAGAAGAGAGAAGCCTCCACACTTGAAGCCAAAACCCAAACCAACTTCTTCCTCCTTTAACAAACAGAACCGGTTCGGCCACATAGAGAGAGAAGAGATAACCATGCAAAACCCAACATGCAATTACCTCTAGTCCTTTCTTGATCATCACCCTTCATCAATCCGAGCTCTCCATCATTGGCTTGCTCTCCAAGATGGATTTCTGGCCCTTGATGCTTCATGATGATAATGACTTCATTTTCTTTAATTTCTGCCTCAACCATCACTTCGCCACTCTAGCTACTTCCTGTGGTGGTTGAGCAGAATCAAAGACAAGCCATGCTTCAAGAATCTCCCTTGCTGGCCGAATCTTCTTCGTCCATTTTTGAGCATGAAGAGCTCAAGATTACTTCACCAAATCTAACCATATTTGGTGAAAATCTCAGCCACAGCTCATTTTTATTTTAGTATGTTTTCTTGCCATCATTGTGATGGTCTTTAGACATGCCTTTCCTTCTTTTCGGTAGCTCCATGTAGCTTCCATGGCTTCCTTTATTTTCTGTGTATTGACCGAAAGAGAGAAAGAGATGAGAGAGAAGAAGATATTCAATGGTTTTGATCAAATAATTAATGTAGCAAAGAGAAAGAATAAAAGTGCACTCATGTTTTCTACTTCCCTTTGCTGAGAGGCATGCATAGCCATCATAGCAATCAAATCAATCTTCTCTCACTTACTTATGTTCCCAATGCTTAAATTAAATTTAAAATCCATCTCTTAACAAGAAATGAAATCCGTTAGAAAGCATAGAGCCAATTTGTTTTCTTTCATTATGTATCAGACCAAGCATTGGATCTTTGATTTGATATGGGCTTAATGTTGAAGTTCAATAAACACTGGCCCATTTATAACATTTGCTTTCCTGATGAATTTGATTTCGGATCAAGCATAGGAAACTTTCATCAAAATTAAATATGGGCTTGGTTGCAGCAACATTGACTTTGGCCCTTTAATATAACAATTCAGCCACATAATAGGAAACATGTAGCAAGACTGATTGTTGGTTTTAATTTGGGCTAGCAACAAAATTCTTTTATTTTCGGCCCAACACAAAACCTGCACAACAAAAATTATTAATTAAGCAAATATGATTTAAGATCAAATTAATAATTTTGTAATTAAATATTTCAATAATGTTTGTTCATCATCAATATTAAATAGGAGTTTTCCAAACTCATCAATCTCCCCCTTGATGACAAACATTATTAAAATTGAAATGGAGAGCAATTTAAAGATTGAGTAAAGAATACTCCCTTTGAATTTGAATTTCTCCCCCTTGCTAAATGTTACATAGCTCCCCCTTGATGTATGCTTATTTTACCAAGGGAAGCACTAACCTGTAACATTTTAATCAAGCTTCAAAAATAATGTTATTTAGCATATTATGTGATGCTAAATGCTTGATTTATGAGCAGTTTTAAATTGATAATCAAAACTTATTTGATATCATAAACTGATTTACTGCTCAAACTTTTACACACACCAATCAACAAGAAAGTTTGTTCAAATATTTTTCTAAACAAGATATCAGAGCATTATTATGGTAAGAAAAATATTTGAAGCACATATGGTCAAAACATGGCAGTTTTTATGCTTTCCATAGTTTAAAGGAACTGCCAAAAAATTAAGCATATTAACCAAGATGAAACAGTGTTTTAATCATGCATATACATTCATCACGGTTAATTATCAACCAGTCTTCATAAAACAAATGCATTGTCAAATCATTATTAAACAATATCAGCAAACACAATGCAGTTTCAATATTATCATCAAGCTATCATCAAGCACCAAATATAACAAGGGTGATCATGAATTTTCAATAGAAAATTTCATCCCCTGTTTTCTATTTTCTCCCCTGTTTTTCATATTTCAATTTTCAGCTTTTCTCCCCCTTTTGTCATCAAAGGGGCATTATGTACCTGCAGCAAGAAAGCATTGGCAATATAACAAAATACTCATAAGATGCCAAATAAGTCAAAGTGTCAAGAAGCAGTGAGTATCAAGTCATGCTACTACAAAAGAAAGATTGAGCCTAATCATGCCAATATCAAATAATATAAAACAACAGTCATCAAATCATCTGATAGATGAAAAGTAGAGTCCTCAGCGCCTTCTTCACTATTATCACCCAGATCCTCCTTAGGAGTTGCTAACATCAGGCCGACCCTTTCTTTGTAATTTTTCCAAGCTTTCTCGCTCTCAGAGGCTTGCTTGCGAGCCTCTTTGTAAGATTGAATCATCATGTCTGCCATGTTTGAGAATTCATCCAAAATTTCTTTGATGGATTTGACTGTTTTGGAAGACTCTGACCGGGTCTCATTGTCACTATCCGATGCAACAGATTTACCCACTTTGGTTCCCTTAGTCGCTCCTCCTCCTCGGATTTTGGATACTTTGTTTTCTATTGCCTCATTCAACAGATCAACTTTAAAGTATTCAAAAATTCTAGTTAAAAATATACCATAAGGCAGGTTAACCTTTTTGGTGCTTCTAACAGAATCCCACATATGCCTAATCATAATATAGCCAAAGGATATCGGAGTAGAGGTAACCAAAGAAAATAATATGAGACAGTCATAAAATGTTACTCGGTTGTGTGAGCCGCTTTGGGGAGTCAAAATATGGGTGATGATTCGGTGAAGCAGAGAGTTGACTGGTCCTAGAACTTTGTGAGTTGGAATCGTTCCATGCAAGCCAGAAAGATTCTCGCAGATGTGCTGAAGAACTGCTTTGTATGAAATGCCGACTTGTGTATCCCATTTGTCTACCATATACGCTCGTGGTCCTTCATCGTTGAAGCCCAGGGCCGCTCCAATGGTCTCAGAATCAAGGGCTATTTGAACCCTTTTGACATAGGAATGAAGAGTGCCGTCAATGAGTCGCATATTGGCGTAGAACTCTCGGACTAGGCCAGGATAGACTGGTTTCTGAATGAGAAGAAGGGGCTTCCAGTTGAGGAGTTCAAACAGAGAGGAGATGTTGATGCCTTTGTTAGTGAGAGTGTCGAGACTAACAAGGTAAGTTGCACACAAGTGACGTTTTTCCATAACCTCATTGTGAAACTCAAAAGAGGTACAAGAGTTGAATCTGCTCGGATCAAAGTGGGAGTGAGTCTTGCCATACTTGTTTCTGAATTCCAGGGATTCCAAATTTGGAGGTTCGGTGGTGTCGTGAAGTGCAAAACCCTTAGTCTTTTGAGCACTCTTCCCGGATGCATGGGGAGTTGATCTTTTTGGTGGTGATTGTGGAGGGGAAGGGATGGGAGAAGTATGAGACTCCTCTTCTTCTGCCACGGGAACACTTTTCTTCTTTCTTGAGAAAGTTTTTGTGGCAATTATTTTTCTTCTCATTGTGTCTGTGGTGATGAAGATGATGTAGAATGGATGTGAATGTGTGTGTGAGATTGTGGAGTAGACTGTTTTTGATAGAATAGGAGCCTTTCACTTTTTCTTGGCGCGATTTTCTTTTTCATGGTGATGGAAGAATGAAATATGAAAGGTTGGTGAGGTAACCGAATGAGTGGGGAAGAAGGAAGGTGAGAGACACATTAAATGAGGACTGGAAAGAGAATTTGTTGGAAGTAATGACCATTAGTGGACGGTTAATGACCATTATGGAGAAGTTATTACCCAAGAATGATTTCCCTTTTAATTTTAAAATCTAAAACTGAAAAGTTGTTGCCTTAAATCAAGGGATTAGATAGAGAGAGGGATTTGATTTGACAATAACCACTTCCAATAAGATATGATGACACAAGGAAGAAGATTCCTTTTTTTTTGCATAGAGAGATAACTAACAAAACTGTTAAGGTGGGGTCAAAGAATTTTGGTGGGGCCCATAAAATTTTGAACTCTGCGTTGCCTCCCCCTTGACCACAGCTCATTTATCATCCTTGTATTTTTATCTCGTCCAAACCTACGAGACAAAACTGAACATAATCAACTTTTCACAATTTATCAATGAAACTTAAATCAAACAAACCCAAACTTTTTCTCAAGGTACAGAATCTGTCTTCACAGAGGGGTTTTGTAAAAATATCAGTAATTTGGTTTTCAGATTTTACAAATTGAATATCAATAGTTCCCTTTTGCACATGTTCTCTAATGAAATGATATTTTATCTCAATGTGCTTGGTTCTTGAGTGCAGAACAGGATTTTTTGAAATGTTTATAGCACGCATATTATCACAAAATAAGGGTATACTATTGATTTTTAATTTGTAATCTTCTAATTGTGTTTTTAACCAAATTAATTGAGAACAGCAAGCAGATGTGGAAATATATTCAGCTTCAGCTGTGGATAGAGCCACTGTGGCTTACTTCTTGCTTGACCACATGTTGAGTGAGCTTCCAAGGAAGCAACACATGCCGGAGGTGCTCCTTCTATCCACTCTATCTCCCGCATAATCTGCGTCACAAAACCCTACTGCACAAAAGTCATCAGATTTAGGATACCATAATCCATAATCACAAGTTCCCTTAATGTATCTAATGATGCGCTTAACAGCTGTAAGATGGGATTCTTTTGGATGAGATTGAAACCTTGAACATACACCCACACTTTGGACTATATCCGGTCTAGAAGAAGTAAGGTACATAAGAGAACCTATCATTCCTCTATACCTTGTTTCATCCACATCTTGACCCTCATCATCCTTTTCAAGTTTTATATTAGGATGCATTGGAGTTCCCATTGATTTGGAATTTTCTAGGCCAAAACTTTTTGATAAGCTCTTTTGCATACTTTCCTTGGTAAATAAAAGTACCACTAGGAGTTTGTTTAATTTGGAGGCCAAGAAAGAAGGTAAGCTCTCCCATTAAACTCATCTCAAACTCACTAGTCATGAGTTTTCCAAACTCTTCACACAAGGAAATGTTGGCTGATCCAAATACAATGTCATCAACATAAACTTGAACAAGGAGTATATCATCATTAGATGCTTTAATAAATAAAGTAGTGTCGGTGGTACCCTTTGAAATTGATTTTCCAACAAGAAGGCACTTAGCCTTTTATACCAAGCTCTTGGAGCTTGTCTAAGACCATAAAGGGCCTTAGTTAGTTTGAAAACATGATTTGGAAATTCTTCATGCTCAAAACCGGGGGGTTGTGCCACATACACTTCTCTATCAATAAAGCCATTAAGGAAAGCACATTTAACATCCATTTGAAACATTTTGAAACCTTTATATGCGGCATAGGCAAGAAGCAATCTAATTGCTTCCATTCTAGCTACCGGAGCAAAAGACTCATCAAAATCTATACCTTCTTCTTGATCGTAACCTTGGGCCACTAATCTAGCCTTGTTACGAACAACTTGTCCATCCTCACCAAGCTTATTTTTAAATACCCACTTAGTACCCGTTACCTTCTTACCATCCGGATGAGGTACTAATGTCCAAACCTCGTTCTTGTCAAATTGAGCAAGCTCCTCTTGCATGGCCTTGACCTATGATGGATCTTCAAGAGCTTGTTTGACATTGTTGGGCTCCATTTGTGACAAGAGAGCGAAGTTGCTAGGTTCGGTTTATCTTTTGGTGGAGGATCTTGTTGTTACACCATGAGAGGGATCACCAATGATGAAGTCATGAGGATAACCCCTCATAGACTTCCATTCTCTAGGCTTTCGGACAAGTGTAGAGCTTTGATGAACTTCTGGTGGTCTCTCTATTTCAGTTGCTCGTGCCAGCTCAGGAGACAAAATGGAAGTGTCTCCTCCAATCTGACGAGATAAAACCGTGCTGACAGATTCTTCATTTTGCACAGATTTGGAATTTTCTTTATTTCTTCCAGCCTCTTCACAATCTGAATCAACATCCTTCACAATACTGGGAATTAAATTAGAATCACAAAAAGTAACATGTATGGATTCCTCTATTGTCCTATGCTCCTTGAGATAAACTCTATAGGCTTTACTTGTGGTGGAATATCCAAAAAACATTCCTTCATATGATTTTGGATCAAATTTTCCAAGGTTTTCCTTATTGTTGAGCACAAAGCATTTGCATCCAAAAACATGAAAATACTTAAGATTTGGAGGGGTTCCTTTCCATAGCTCATATGGTGTTTTCTTTAACCCTTTTCTAATGATTGTTCTATTTAAAATATAACATGCTGTGTTCACAGCTTCGGCCCATAAGAATTTAGGAATTTCACTCTCACATAACATAGCCCTAGTCATTTCTTGAAGGCTTCTATTCCTTTTTTCAACCACCCCATTTTGTTGGGGAGTTCTAGGGCATGAAAAGTTATGAGAAATCCCTAAGTCATCACAGAATTTTTCAAAGTCTTGATTTTCAAATTCTCTTCCATGATCACTTCTCAAATGGGCAATTTTCAAATCCTTTTCATTTTGAATTTTCTTACAAAGGGTGGAAAAAGCATGAAAGGCATCATTCTTATGAGCAAGGAAAAGTACCCAACCAAATCTAGAGTAATCATCTACCACCACAAGACCATAGTGTTTACCTCCTAAACTTTGAGTTCTAATAGGACCAAAAAGATCAATATGTAATATTTCCAATGGCCTTTTGGTTGAGATTCCATCTTTTGATTTAAAAAAGGATTTTACTTATTTGCCCAATTGACAAGCGTCACAAGTAAGATCCTTATCAAACTTGATGTTTGGAATTCCTCTAACCAAATTTCTTTTGACTAGCTTAGAAATTTGATACATGCTAGCATGTCCCAACTTTCTATGCCAAAGCCATTTTTCAGATTCGAAGGATGTAAAGCATGTTACATTTTGTTCCTTTAAATCCTCAAGAGTTAATCCATACACATTGTTGCATCTTTTAGCTTCAAAAAGAACATCCCCAGTTTTCTCACAAACAACTAAACAAACAAACTTCTTAAAAATAACTTCAAAACCCAAATCACATAATTGACTAACACTAAGTAAATTATGTTTCAAGCCATGTACAAGAAGGACATCATTTATACAAGATGAGAAACTTTTACCCACTTTTCCAGCAGCCACAATTTTTCCTTTTGCATCATCACCGAATGTGATAAGTCCTCCATCATAGTCATCAAGCTTTATGAAGAAGGTTGTCTTTCCGGTCATATGCCTAGAGCATCCGCTATCCATATACCACATATTTTCCTTCCATTTGGATGCTAGGCACACCTACAAAACAAGCTTAAGTAACCTTAGGTATCCAAATCTTTTTGGATCCTTTTACGTTAAACCATCTTCTATGTCCTAAGCCATTGTAATCAAAAACAATTTTATAAACCTTATCACCAATCATTCTTTCACCAAAAAAACATTGAATGGGAAAGTGTCCATTTCGTTTGCATAGTCTACAAAATCTTGGAGTTGTTGTTTTGTTAAAGTAGGTTGGGTCTTGATACCTTGTATCATTTGAAGATGAAGCAATGTTTTCAAAATGAGATTTTTCAGATTTATAAACCCCAAACCAGCCTTATCATAAAGAGGTTTTTGACTAGCCAAGATTTGATTCAGATTTTCAGAACTTTGGGTGAACTTGGCTAAGTCTTCCTTAAGTCTTTTAACCTCTTTTAGCAACTCTTCATTTTGCTTAAAACAATCTACATATGCAAGAACATAATGGCCACTTTCACAGCTTCTAACTTGAGCTCTTAACTGCTTATTCTCTTCAACAAGATCACAAGCAGTTTCGGCCTCTCTCACTTTTTCTTTTAGAAAACTGTTTTCAGCCTTAAGAATGGTGATTTGTTGTTCAAGTTCTTGATTTTCCAACAGAAAACATCTTATTTTTTCAGAAAGGTGGTCTATCATAAGATGGAGATCTTCAGTGTTAGGGTTATGAAAGACTACCTGATCTATGTGGTCAGCCATGAGACATGTTTGTGACTTGGTCTCGGTTTCTTCAGCATCATCATCATCGGAGTCATTCTCCAAGTCTTCCCATGAGGCCATCAGTCCCTTCTTCTTTACTCTTTTCGGCTTTTCCTCCTTCTTTAACTTGGGACAATCAGATTTGAAATGCCCCATTTTCTTGCAGTTGTAACAAGTTACTTTGCTAAGGTCTTTCTTCACTCTCCTTGAGCTGCTGCCTTTGCCTTTAAGCTTCATCATTTTCCTGAATTTTTTTGCAAACAACACAAATTCATGTTCAGAGGAGTTATCACTAGATTCTTCATCCAGAGGGTTAGTCATAGAAGAAAAGGCAATTCCTTTCTTTTTTGAATCTTTTTTCAAATAGGTGTTTTCAAAAGCAAGAAGATTTCCTCTCAAATCATCAACTGTCATGGAATCTAAGCTACTGCTCTCAGAAATAATTAAAGCTTTTGTTTCCCACTCTTTTGTGAGACATCTCAACACTCTTCTCACTAGCACAGATTCAGAGTGTGTAATTCCCAGAGCATCTAAGCCAACAATAATGGCATTGAGCCGTTCGAACAATTCATCAATGGACTCTCCTTCCTTCATTGCAAACATTTCATACTCTCTATTCAACATGTCTGTCCGAGTCTTCTTTACAATGGTGGTTCCTTCATGGGTGATTTGCAATTCGTCCCATATTTCCTTTGCCGTTGTGCACCGTGATACTCGTCGGTACTCCTCAAAGCTGATAGCACAATTAAGCAGGTTTACTGCCTTGGCATTTAACTTTATTTTCTTCCTATCTTCTTCGGTCCATCTTGCTTCTGGTTTGAGAGAGACTACTCCTTCTGCACTTGTGGTAGTTGGAAATTGAGGCCCTTCCAGGATAATCTTCCAAAGTCTGTAATCCACTGCTTGTACAAATATCTTCATCCTCTCCTTCCAATAGGTATAATTTTTTCCATTGAAAAGAGGAGGTCTGTTGCTTGATTGTCCTTCAGTCAGATTATAGGACACCACATTTGAGCCACTGTTTTCCGCCATAAGGATCTTTACTCCAAGCTGCAAAGCTTGATCTCTTTGAGACCAAGCTCTGATACCAATTGATGGTTTCAGTGGCTAAGAGAAGGGGGGGTTGAATCTTAGCCCCCTTTTTTGCTTAATAACCCTTGCTGGACTTAGAGGAGACTTTTCTGTTTTTGCTAATCACTTTACACGAGACTTTTTCTTTTGTCTCATCCCTAGCCACGAGACTTTTCTTTTTGTCTCGTCACTTGGCACGAGATAATTTTGGTTTTTGCTCCTGTGCAGTAGAAACAGAAATGTAGGAGAGAAGAGTAGAAGATTACACCCAGATATATCGTGGTTCAACTGCTAAGTGCAGTGCAGCCTACATCCAGTCTCCATCACAAACATGATAGAATTTCACTATAATCAATCTGATTACAAACTGTAAAGTGCTAACCCAACTTACAAGGGGATTCCCACAGAATCATGAAACACAACATAGATGAACAAAGGAACTTTAAGACATCTATGGCTTTTTCTTTTAATTTTGCACTCTCTACCTTTTTCCGCTTTATGGCTTTTTCATACAAATCTCACTGTTTGCCTTTTTCCATGAGACTCAAGACATGACAAAATTAAACAGAAAAATACAAAACAGAATACATTGAAGGAGAAGAAAATCTGTAATCTCAGGTAGCTCTGAGAATCCTGTGCCTTGCACTCTCACTGCTTACTTCTAACTCCTTGCTCCAAACAGTGGTTGTTCTCCCTTTTTATAGAAGAGAGAAGCCTCCACACTTGAAGCCAAAACCTAAACCAACTTCTTCCTCCTTCAACAAACAGAACCGGTTCGGCCACATAGAGAGAGAAGAGATAACCATACAAAACCCAACATGCAATTACCTCTAGTCCTTTCTTGATCATCACCCTTCATCAATCCGAGCTCTCCATCCTTGGCTTGCTCTCCAAGATGGATTTTCTGGCCCTTGATGCTTCATGATGATAATGACTTCATCTGCTTTAATTTCTGCCTTAACCATCACTTCGCCACTCTAGCTACTTCCTGTGGTGGTTGAGCAGAATCAAAGACAAGCCATGCTTCAAGAATCTCCCTTGCTGGCCGAATCTTCTTCGTCCATTTTTGAGCATGAAGAGCTCAAGATTACTTCACCAAATCTAACCATATTTGGTGAAAATCTCAGCCACAGCTCATTTTTATTTTAGTATGTTTTCTTGCCATCATTGTGATGGTCTTTAGACATGCCTTTATTTTCTGTGTATTGACCGAAAGAGAGAAAGAGATGAGAGAGAAGAAGATATTCAATGGTTTTGATCAAATAATTAATGTAGCAAAGAGAAAGAATAAAAGTGCACTCATGTTTTCTACTTCTCTTTGCTGAGAGGCATGCATAGCCTTCATAGCAATCAAATCAATCTTCTCTCACTTACTTATGTTCCCAATGCTTAAATTAAATTTGAAATCCATCTCTTAACAAGAAATGAAATCCGTTAGAAAGCATAGAACCAATTTGTTTTCTTTCATTATGTATCGGACCAACCATTGAATCTTTGATTTGATATGGGCTTAATGTTGAAGTTCAATAAACACTGGCCCATTTATAACATTTGCTTTCCTAATAAATTTGATTTCGGATCAAGCATAGGAAACTTTCATCAAAATTAAATATGGGCTTGGTTGCAGCAACATTGACCATGGCCCTTTAATATAACAATTCAGCCACATAATAGGAAACATGTAGCAAGGCTGATTGTTGGTTTTAATTTGGACTAGCAACAGGATTCTTTTATTTTTGGCCCAACACAAAACCTGCACAACAAAAATTATTAATTAAGCAAATATGATTTAAGATCAAATTAATAATTTTGTAATTAAATATTTCAATAATGTTTGTTCATCATCAATATTAAATAGGAGTTTTCCAAACTCATCAATTTCAAATACATAATTATTTGGAGAGACTTTGCAAAATCTGAAGATTATCAAAGAATTTTCGGTGTAACTATATTCCTGGCAAAGCAGATCTCACTAGCAAAACGGATTTGTTTGAGATGTGAGTGGTTCCCGTTTTTTTTCTTTGTTTTGATGACCATATGTCGAAGGAACATTAGAATTTGGGACATGACATCTTTTTTCTACTTGAGTGGTTTGTGTTTTGTTTGTGGTTGTGGTGGTTTGGTTTTATTAGATGGTGTTTTAATTTAAGTGTTGTTTTGTGCTTAATTCTTTATATATTTTGTTTGAAGTTGTTTTGTGTTGTTTGACAATTGTAACTGTGTCACCACCTTGTTAAATTAATAATAAAAAAAAATCCAAAATACTTAAATGGATTAAGTTACATATTTCTGTTGATATCTTTTTTATTTGTATCTTGTATTTTAAGAGTCCTTTTTGTTAGAATATGAATAATTAAATTTTTATCACTTTTCAACATGTAATTTCTGTAAATTTCTAAATCAGTGCAAATATATTTTACAATTAAAAATTATTAGATCAAAATAGTATATCATTAAGATATACTTAAAAATTTATATAAAAATATTATGTGTATATAAAAAATAAATTACTAAATCATCTATTAATATATGTATTATTTAAATTATTTTTAATATATATTTTATATTCTAATATATATTTACATAAATAACTGATTTGGTTATTAATTTTTAGTATTCACTTAATATTGATGAAGCTCATTATATCTATGTATATGTTCGTTGTTCTAAAATAATTTTTTATTTGTGTTTGGTAACAAACATTGGGCAGGAACCAATTGATTGCAGCACGTCACTAGAATCCGAATGCAATCGCTGGATCTTTTAAATATGCTATAAATTGTTTTGGTCATCAGTGAAATTAAATCAAATTTAAATCTGTCGCATTCACGTCATGTTAAAGGAAATCACAAACAGATTAACCCTAATTTATTTTATAATCAATTACTATAATATATATACAGTGCTTGGTTGTTCCACAAGTACTGAAGTATTCAATTAACCATGTTTATATATTGAGCAATAGTACATGAATATGCAACTCATCAAATATATAAGTCAAAACTATATGTCGTGTAATACACATAAAGATAAAAGTTATTTAATTAGGAATCCCATATTTTCAAGTGAAGCCAAAAAACAAATAATTATTCGACAAAAATGGGCCATTTTGTTTCCTATTGTTATTCTTTGTAACACTAGGGTTACTCCATCGTTGCTTTCACATTATAAATGTGTTTAGAGTGATTGTTAGTAGTTTATTTAAAGAGTTAAGTACGATTTTGGCCTCTAAGATATAGGCTAAAAATTTTTTTTGTCATCAACCTTTTTTACATATAAAATCGTCCCTAAGGTTTAACTTGGTTTTAAAATTGTCCTTACTTTAAGAACTAAAATCGTATGGAGGTGACGGCGGAAGTGGAGACAGAGGTGGATCGTGAACAGCTTCTTCGTCTTCTTTCCTTTCTCCTTTTTCTTCTTCCCTTCCCCTTCGCAGGAACAGAAACACCCTCTTTCTCTTCTTTTTTCTTTTTAAACTTGGTTTTAAACATTACGAAACACTACAAGAAATTACCGAAATAGCGACCGATTTAGCGACCAATTATAGTGGTCGTTAAAACCTTGGTTGCTAATTAGAAAATAGCGACCAACTTCGGTTGCTAACCGTTAGCGACTGATCTTAGCGATCGATTTTCAACCAATGCTACCAAACCAGTACAAAATGATATTGGTCGCTAAATCGGTCGCTAATAAAATCGGTCGCTAAATGGCGACCTATTTTTCGGTTGATAAATTGGTCACTGAAGGAATCGGTCGCTAAATAGCAACCAACTCTTCGGTCGCTAAATCGGTCGCTGATGTCTGACTATAAAATCTAAAATCGGTTGTTAAATCGGTCACTGTTACTGATTTTCTAATTATAGATTTTTACTAATTTCACATATACCAGTTTTAAAACTTGATTTTCATAAATAATTATAATATAAAAAGTATTACATAGAGATCAATTTTTCAAATAAATACAAAATTCACAATTTCTATATAGAAATATAGAAATTAAAGGAGAGAAATTTCATAAATATGTTAAATTTATGATCCACAATCCAAATGTACATCATAAGCCAATAGCCCCAAATGTATACAAAGAACAAGCTTGAAGAGCGTGATGATAGCATTATTATTCTATGAAACGTTTATCTTGTCTTGAAATTGAGATACCTGATGCTATATGCAAATACAAAGAGAAATATTAAAACAAAAGCAACATGAGCCATAGCAACTTCTCCAAGAAAGTTGTAGGGATAACCCATTTGTTTCTCAAGGTAGTGTCTCACTGATAATGTGCCAAATCCAGGAACTGCAACTGGAGAATCTTTGTCACCTATCTGTAAGGTTAGTAGACCATATATGGTCCAAGCTGAACCACCTCCACCATATTGGAATTTGCTGCAAAATTTGAGAAGCAACTAGTGGTTTAGTTTGTAGTCAATTTCAGGTTAAAACTTTACTTATATGATTCAATATCTAATAGAAAGAATGGATAGACAATAATATAACAAAATAGATGTAATACTAGCTTCTTCATGAAGATTCTTGATTACCTATCAACTTAGAGCCAAAAAAGATTTCCATATGTGCATTTAATGTGTGATCTATATTCCTTAAACAAGAAGGATAATGTGCAATTTGCTTTCTTACTCCATGACTACAAACAGATTTGATCATTGGTTTTCTATACATACCGATTTTTTAAACATTAAGTATACTATTGAACTACGAAATATGGGAATCAATTTCATCCTCACTGAAATGGCTCTGGATCCCTATAATATCAGCAGGGAGGAAATAAGAATATTTCCGCAGATTGCACTCTCTTCTGGGGTCAAATCTCCTTAAACAAGCCAAAACTTCAAAGTTAGAGATAACAGTGACAAAGTTTATTGATAATGAATGGTGTATATAACATTCCTCTAAAATATATCAGCACACTTTTATAGTTTGAATCACATTAAAAATCATAGCAACCTAGTCCATATAAATGCAAGTTCAATCTTAGTTTTAGTTTGAAATTGTAGCCACTGGTCAAAATGAACGCAATTTGTTAATTTCTTTCTTTACTTTGCTGCATCATAAGTTTCAAAGTCCTTGTAATAATTCAGTTATTATTGTAGTATGCAGAACACTTAGAAATTGAACACTGCATAATCAATAAGATACTAATAATTTTACTTTTTAAAAGGCAATATGCTGAAAACTCGGATTGTTGGAGGAACGTAAGAGTACTACAACAAATATGGCCTTTAGCAACGCTAAATTTTGTAACGCCTTAAAACCGTTCTCTTAGATAGGTTTAGGCAACAGTTTTTTATAGTGTTACTGTTGAATTCAATTTTTTATTATTTTATAGCAACAAATTAAAACCGTTCTCTTTGACTATTTTAAAGAACGGTTTTATAACCGTTACCATGATTTGTATTTAAACAACGGTTTTTTATTGTTGTTTAAATAATTGTACAAAAGAAACGCATAAAAACCGTTGCCAAAATGCTACACTTTAAAACCGTTCTATTAGATGGTCTTAGACAACGGTTTTTACAGTGTTGCTGTTGAAGTTCAATTTTTCATTACGCTATAGTAACAAAATAAAACCGTTCTCTTTGACTATTTTAAAGAACGGTTTTACAACCATTACAACAATTGTTTATAAAACAACAATTTTCTAATATTATTTAAATAATTATACAAATTAAACAATACCAATAAAAATAATTTCAAATAATTATATAAATAAATTGTGACTTATTTTATTTTGAACTCCTTATTTTTATAAACTAATCTTTTAGGAGTAATTAAATTAGTTTTATTAATATATGGAGTTAAGTTAATTAATAATCTTATATAATTTTTATAATTGGTTATTTGATGTAATTTCAAATTAAAATTCAATAATGGAAGTGTTAGGTAATTTAATTTAAGAAATTTGTATTATGAATAAATTACGATTTATTTTATTAAATTAAACTCTTAGAGATTAATTTGTTAGAAATGATTATATTGATTTTTATAAATACTTAAATTTAAGACAATTAATAGTTATGTACAATTTTTATTATAATTAATTATTTTATACAAATTAAAATTAAAATTTTGGTAATAGAAAAATAATGAAAAATTATATCGTATAATCTAAATAATTGATATTTCGGGTTAAAACTGTATTTTATAAAATATGATTAGTATGTTCATTTTATAATTTAAATTAAAAAAAATTATTTAAAATAAATGATATATTAATAAATAAAATTTTATATACTCCAAAAATAATCTTTACAATATTATATTCAAATCCTAAATTTTTATTTGATTTTAAATATTTTATAAAAATTATTATATTACTTGTGACTATTTTTCCTTAATTCTAAATATTCTTAATTTAAACCTAATATCCCAAATTTCTCCCTTTGTGCCCTAAATCAAACACAACGCACACACACAGAAGGAAAGAAAAGGGGAGAAACGAGGAACAGGGGGAGCTCGAGGGGGAAATGGAGAAGAAGAGGAAGGAGAAGCGAGGGAGGGGATGGCGCCGAGGAGGGTTTTGCGGTCGTCGTTGTCATCGTCAGGTGAAGGTAGAGGGGTGACCGAGAGAGAGTCGGATGTGAGGAAGAGAACGACATGCGTGAGAGGGAGACAGAGGCTGCGACGGAGCTGTCCCGCCGCCAACGCCTCGTCGTTGTCGTGCTTCAAGGTCACCGCTGCCGTCTGAGCCGCCGTCAGTTCTGCATCGTTGAGGGAAGCCCCAGATGGAGATGAGGGAGACGCGAGCCAAGGACCGCGACGAGCAGTAGAAGAAGATGTCACCTTCACTGGAGCCACGATCGCTGTCACCGTTCTGCCTTCCCCTAAGCCGCCAATACCACCATATTCTTCCAATCCGCCACACTCACCGCCAACGAAGCTTCTATTGCCGTCACCGTAGAAAGGGGGTTGCTGCTGCTGTCATGGCCGTCTTCCTTGCCGCTGTAACTTCATTCAATCCTCAACTGTTGGAACTCGCCGCTGTTACCAATCGAGGCCTCTGTTACTAATGGTTTACTGCGATACAAAACAGCGATGGAGAAAGGGACAATACTCGCCAGAGGAGGTTGCTGGAGCCGTTGGTCCGAACTGCCCTGCCTTTTCCCTGCTCCGGTGCCACTGCTACTGCTGGAAAGTGATAAGAAATGTTGCTGCTGTTGCCATGGATTAAGAAAGAGGGGTTTGTCGCAATTAATTCCTGCTAGTTCGTCACTCTGAGGTAGGGGATTTATTTTTAAAGTTTAATAGTTTTAATTTTAGAATGCCTACAAGTTGGTTATGCTGAATTGGTTTAATAGTTTTATAGTTTTGCTTGATAGTTTTATTTTTGGGGATTTGATTATGCTGAATTGGTTGTTATAAGTTGGTTTGCTTGATGGATTATATTGAAGTTTGATTACTGAATTGTTATCTTGAAATCTGAGTTTTAAAATAATTTTTATGCTTGCCTTGCATAATGTGTGGTGGATTTTTGTTGTTGTTCTTGCCTTCACAGAAAATGGGATAGATAAGAGAATTGTTTGTGTGACTTATGGTGGCACCACCGCTCCATTGGAGCAGCGGTGCGTTCTCTATGTTGACAACTTTAGTTCAGGTCATAGGGGAGCCACATCCACTGAGTATTTGTTCTTGCACATGCTCTTGTTCTTGTTCTTGTCAATGAAACTTTTTCTTGGATATTTGTTTGGTGATCTCTTGGAGGGTAATGAATACTATGTTGCTGGTTATGTTGAGTGTAGGTCTTTTTTGAAGGCACGATATGCTGTGATCTTCTTGTATCGGAGGTGAATTTTTCTGTGTATCCTTCTTTTATGTTTGCTTTTTGTGTGTTGTTGCTTACTACTTGTAACTCTTGTTCAGAGGAATTTTTCAGCCATTCTGTGGATCCCTGATGATCCCTTACTTAATTTCTTTGAGGCCACTGAAGGATTAAATATTCAAGGTCTTTAGTTTGTGGTTCATCCTCTTTTTGTACCATTAAAAAAGGGAAGGAAAAAGAATATAAATAAAATGATACCAATAACTCTACTAGCAATGCTTCACATTAGAATTTGCACTAAAAAATGTGATAAACTTAAATAAAAGACTTGATCATGTTGGTCGTTAGTTGTATGAAACAATGATGTTAACTGCTTTGTAAGATTTTTTTCCCTCTTCTTCCTCTAGATGATTCTTAATTTTTATCTTGATCACTAAAGGCTGACAAAATTCCATCATATATATAATTTCATCATATAATGCAATTTTCTTTGTTTTTTAACCTTGTCTTTAGATGAAGACCACTCAAAATGATAATTGGATATTTTGTAATGATGTTATTTTGCATGCCCACTTCATTTCTTCTTATTTCTGTATTTTGCTGAATGCTGTTATATACTTCAGTCCGTGAGATTTATTCTAAAGCAGTGAAGACTGCTATCGTGGATCATCATGCTGTATGATCTATAGCTAAGATTTTGTCATTTCATTATTTTTTTTTCATCTAATTCCATTTTGTCTTTGTTAGTAAGTGTAGCCTTAATACAATATCATACTATTGCAGGTAGTGGATAGTGGTCTCCTGTTAAAGCTTTCTTTCAGCACTATATTTGAGTATCTTCAGGTTAGCTTCACTCCACTGTAATTTCTTTGTATTAATTTCATGTAAAAATGCAGCGCAATCTGTTACGTGGTGTATATAGTTTTTTCCTGTCTTGGTGTTTGCCAGCAATAATTTGTTTATTTGTTTATTTTTCATTTCCATGGGTTCATCAGATTGCTAGAGCCACTTGTTATTTTGTAGCTTAACTATAAGTGCTTAATAATTATATATATATCTTGGCACAAATTGATCATTGATAAATATGTTTTTTATTTTGTAGATGCTGCAAATAATTTCAAAGCCAATGAAGGATATTGGCCCACGTGCAATGTTCTATCTTATCTGACTTTTATGTTCCTCAGAAGGAGATGGTATAAAATTGATATGTTGGTTCTTTCCATGAAAGTTTCATCCCTTATTAACTTCAATTTTGGCTTGAATGATTTTGTAATATGTTAAGATACAAGAATATTAACCATGTCAATTTCAACATCTGTGCTAGAGTTAGTTATTATTTAGAGAATTAGCATACAGATAACACTGCATAACTTAAGTAGTCCTGCTTAGATTGTGAAAACTGAAAAGTATAAGCAGAAAGACATTTATTGTATTTTGAAAAATGATGATATAATGTGATTGTGGATCTTATGACAATTTTTATAAGTCAAATTTGATGGGAAATGTTCAATTATTTTTTCTATAATAATTCGATTCAAATAGTATAGATTATTTATTGACACTAAATTAAAAAAAAAGTTGGAACTAATTTCATTCATGAGAAAACTATTGTAAATAAAGAATTATATATTATAAAAAACCGTTGTCAAAAGTCACATAAGGCAATGATATTAAAACCGTTGTCAAAGACGATTACAAAATGGCAATGGTATCAAAACCATTGCCAAAAAATGACATCAACGGTAACGCTTTAAAACCGTTGCCAAAAAATGACACGAACAGTAACGCTTTAAAACTGTTGGCTTTGTGAATAATAAAGCTACAACAGTTTAAAACCGTTGCTTATCTAGTTATGGTTTTAAACTGTTGCATCATGAAAGAGAATGGTTTAAAACCGTTGCTTATTGAGTAACGGTTCAAAACCGTTGTTTAAAATTTTCTTTCAAAACCGTTGTCTATGTC
Source organism: Arachis ipaensis (assembly GCF_059453495.1). NCBI lineage: Eukaryota > Viridiplantae > Streptophyta > Magnoliopsida > Fabales > Fabaceae > Arachis > Arachis ipaensis. The sequence continues at coordinate 129,307,992 of NC_142444.1, forward strand.
AGTAACTAAGGCAACGGTTTTCTTGTTACCGTTGCCTTAGGTAAAAAACCGTTGCCTTTGAGCATTGGCAACAGCCGCATATACCACAGGTCAAAAACCGTTGCCAAACCGTTGCCTAAAGTTTTAGGAACGGTTTTTCAATCTACGGCAACGGTTTTTGACCGTTGCGAAACCCTTATTTGTTGTAGTAGTTAATGTAGTTCGCAAGGGAGGTTCCATCATCGTCTTCTTTCCATGCATTATCCGGAATTTCCACCTTAAAGGATATCATTGTTGCTAAAGAATGGACCTATACATAAAAATGAAGTAACAACAACCAAGTCATATAGTGTAGATATTTATGTTCTTCATTGAGAGGTGAGTGAACCAAAGTATTCCACCTGCCATGAGATCAAGCAGAGAGTCCAATGTTGATAATGCAATAGCTAATGATCCACTTTTCACTGTGGCATAAATCTATGTATGGAAAATTCATATTAGTTGTTCCATTTCAACTCAAGGATTTTCATCAAGAGTAACAAAAATAAACAAACATGTAAACGGATCTAATTAACGTTTAAATAAGTATAACTTCTTTGTTTGAAATCTGTAACATGTATCATGGACCAAGTAGCCAAATTTGTATCATGTATATAGCTCTACAAATTTAACTATTAGTTTGAAGTGAATCCTTTTAATTAAGATCATATGTTATATATATAAATAATAGTTCAAATTCTAAAACATGTCATTGGAATGATAAATGAATGAATACATTATACATACTTAGCAGTATTAATTAAAATATCACCTTTAGTGTCAATAGAACTATGTTTGCATAATTGAAAATCCTCATACCTCTTTCTTGTTGAAGCTATTCCTCATCGTCAGTGTCCTCAATAATGTTGCTGTCAGATGCCACTATGGCATCGACTTCATCAAATGATTTTAGAGTAACAATTCGCTTTTCATAATACTCTTTCTCCCCTATAAATATTGTACAATCTTAGTTCAAAGTAAAATTAAACACATAAATAGATAAATACTAAAAAGAATTTCATTTAAGAACAGATTTACAACACTTAATTAAGTTTCTATATGCTCGCTGAAAGATCTTGTTATTTGTTAACACGTGTATAAACCCTAGCTACCAAGTCCTCCAAATTCTTCGACTTACAAATTTCGTAAAGCTTCTTCACCAAATCAAAATTCAGATAAAAAAATTAAGAAATAATTAAAAGACGAAGAAGACGGTGCTGTGCTTCCAGCGGGTAACTCAGTAACTGAAGGGAGAAGATGAGAATGAATGGTGTTGATGAGTTAGGTTAGTGAGAGTAATTAAGTAATTATCTTATTTTTTTTACATTAGCAACTGATTTAGTGATCGATGAGTTTATAGCAACCGAATTAGTAACAAAATAATTTTTCATCATATTTTTTTATCAGTTGCAAAATTAGTCGCTAAATTAAAAAATAGAGACCGATTTTGTTACCAGGAGTATCAAAGACGTTACTTCTTTATTTTGGTTGCTAATTCGGTCGCTAAATTAAAAAAATAGCGACCGATTTAGCGACCAACTTTACTCTAGTCGTATAAAAAAGTAATCGATCGCTAATTCGGTTGCTATTAGTGACCGATTTAGTGACCATTGCCTTAGCGACCAAATAATTTTCACCCTATTTCTCTATCGGTTACAAAATTGGTCTCTAAATTAAAAATAGCAACCGATTTTGTGACCAAGAGTCCCAAAAACGTTACTTCTCTTATTCTGCTTGCTAATTCAGTCACTAAATTAAAAAATAGCGACCGATTTAGCAACCAACTTTATTTTAGTTGTATAAAAAACTTTTTAGTCGCTAATTCGGTTGCTATTAGTGACCGATTTTGTTGGTCACTAAAATCGGTCGTTGAATTTAATTTAGCGACCAAATTTTTTTTGGTCCTAAAAATTCTATATCGGTCGCTAAATCAGTTGCTATTAGCAACCAATTTTTTCAGTCGTTAAAATCGGTCGCTATTCTGATAATTTCTTGTAGTGACGATTTTGTATGCAAAAAAAGGTTGGGGACGAAAAAATTTTTTGGTCTATACCTTAGGGACCAAAATCGTACTTAACTATTATTTAAATGAAGCAAGTGCTAGAGGATTTATATTTCATGTGCTTGAATTACCAAACCTCATGTTTTAATTTGAAGTGTCATGCTGTAGAGGAAGATTGTTTATTTTGAAGCCACCTCTTCATTTGTTCAGTGCCTATGGATGATCGAAGTGTGGGATTCAATCATTGTGCAAATAGTAGCTGAAAATTTTGAAAAGAAAGATTAAATGAGAAATATGTTTGTAAATATGCGAAAAAGGTTAAAAAAGATGTAGAAATTTCCGTTGTGCATAATAACTTAATTATTGTACAACAATGTAAAAATGCAAAATTCTAAAGAATATTTATTGTGTATTTCATTAGAATGAAATACAGAGTAAATGTTCTAGCTTATAAACAGTAGATGCTCAGTAAGTGTCAATAAGGTAGAGACTGTAAAAGATAGGCGCTAGGTGCCATAATCTAGATATAGGCGCTAGGTGCCAGTTTTGGTTCGCAGGCCTAGGCGCCAGGTTTGGTTCAGTTGGAACTTGGCGCTAAAACTAGTGCTCAAGTTTCTCTATAAAAAGTTAGACTTCAGTATTATACTTGAATAATATTGTTGTTTTAGTCAAGAACTTCTTTTGCTTTGATCTATACTTCTCTTTCATTTTTCTGCTTCTGTTTTCTTGCTTTCTTACCTAATAAGAAACTGTTATGGTTTCTCTATATGGTATCAAAAGCTCTAGGCCAAATATTCATGGCAGATCAACCTGATGATTCCACTACTTCGATCAACACCACTCCCACCATCATACATTTGAATTCAGCCATGACGGCTATACCTTCTCATTTTCTAAATCAGTGACCCTTCAATCCTATTGGAGAAAAGTTGCATGAGAATAATCACAAAACCTGGCAACAACAAGATTTGTTTGAAATTCAAGAACAACATCTTCAAGATCATCTTTTTTCAGACCGCATCCCTCCTCAATTTGATTCCACTGAACATCAACAACAAGGAAAAGAAAGTGATAAATATCAATAATGGTGTACATATGACTACAATCTGTCTAATTGGTTACTTGCTTCCATTGATTCTGGTTTCAAAAACAAGATGGTCGAATGCATGTACAGTTTTGAAATCTGGAGAAAATTGAAGAATATTTTGATAAATTTACAAGATATCGAATCAAGCAACTCAAGACACAACTTAAAACCATCAAGAAACATGGTATGAATGCTTCTGAATATATCTTAAAATTCGAGCTATTGTTGATTCTTTGGGAGCCTTGGGAGAGCCTCTCAAACTTGAAGAACATAAAGAAGCAATATTGGAAGGCTTAGATGAAGACTACAAAATGCTACTCACTACAATCAATGCTAAGCCAGAAATGTATTCCTTCATTAAAGTAAAAACTGTTGGTTCTTACACATTCTGACATGATTTAATTAACAAGATTGTAATTTTAAATAAATGTCAAGAATATTTGGTGTATGAATAATGTTATTGATAAAAATGGCAACAAATATGTGGAATTTGTATTTCAGCTCCACCGAACCAATTTGTGGAATTTGAACAAACAAAACCTTCAACTGCGAGAATCAATCATTGTACGACCAAGTAAAATGAGAAAGACTTCATACCTAATCTTAAATTACGGTGGCTTAGATATAGTCTTTGAAATAGCATGGAATAGGAAATTCAAAAAATCAGAAAATCTTCTAGTGCAAGCAAACATGGCACAGAGTTCTTCTTCATTAATTCCCAATCAGATTCGAGTAAATGGTGGAAGAAGAGGAAGGGGAGGACCTGCCAGGTTTTGCAAAGGTGGTCAAACATTTTTTGGTAATTCTAGACCACAATGTCAGATGTGTGGCCGATTTGGTCATATTGCTTAGCATTGTTTTCACCACTTCAATAAAGAACAGCCTCCCCCTTCTCAAAGTTAAAATCCATAAGCAACTCCTTCTAGTTCTATTTCTAATTTGCCCAATACATCTACCCAATTTGATCCTACATTCTCTATACCACCACAACCAACATCTTCATTTCATAATCCAACTGCATATTTCGTTGTTCCTTTTACAGTTTTAAATCCAAATTGATACTCAGACATATGTGCATCACATCACATTATTCAAACCCATCCAACATGATGACATCACTATAATATCTAGGATCGGATCAGGTTTAGTTGGGTAATGGATCATGTATTCCAATTACTCACATTGGGTGGTTTATTTCTTTATACTATTGATTCTAAAAGATGGTTTTATTTACAAAAATTAATACATTCACCACATATAACTAAGAATCTACTCAGTGTTTCCAAATTTGCTGAAGATAACTATATGTATTTTGAGTTTCATGCTTACCATTTTTTTGTTAAATGCTATTTCACTCAAAGACTTCTTCTTCAAGGTTTTAGAAAGGATGGACTTTATCAATTTGTTAATATTGTTGTACCAAAGAAGTCAACATCTGATCGTGCCTCATGTTCTTTTTACTCCTATGGTTTCCTTTAATCTTTGGCATAAGAGGCTTGGTCACTCTGCCATCAAAATTGTCGAATTCATCTTGAACAAATGTAATATTGAGGTTAATTCTAATAAAATTTCTAATTCTAGTGTGTGTGAAAATTGTGTTAATGCAAAAATGCATGCTTTACCATATTCTTATTCTTGTACAATGCATAATGTACCATTACAATTAGTATACTCAGATATATGGGGCTAGCTCCTCTCATTTCTCATTTAGGCTTTTAGATATTGTATTACATTCATTGATGCATATTCTAGGTACACATACACTTTTCTTCTAGTAACTAAGTCTCATGTCTTTGCTACATTTAACCAATATAAGTCATACATGGAATGACTCACAAATTGTAAATTAAAAGAGTTACAATTAGATAATGGAAGAGAATATACAACATTCAAGTGGGTAAAATCTTTATCCCTAAGCTTTACTTTGTGTACGCGTGAGCACCCCTGTCTCATACACTTCTTTTCTTCTCTTCTCTCCTTTTCTTTTCTTCTTTTCTCTTTTCCTCTCTTCTCCTCCTCTCTAGCCATCATCTACCACTACCATGCACCATCTACCATCATTTTTTAGTTATTTAGTGAGTTGGTTTGTTAGTTAATTAGTTAGTTAGTTTAATTTTCTATTTAATTTTCTGTTTTAGGTGATAAGTGTTGGATTATTGATTTGATTTGCTGTTTCTTGATGCTGAAATTATTCATTGTTGGATTCATTTGTTGAGGTTAAACTTTGTTGCTTGGTATTGAATTTTTCATGCTTAACATTCGTGAATACAAAGTACTTATGACATTGCCTTCAAGAATGTTTTGGATTTTCATATTGCATGTTGTAGCTAGCCACCATGTAATTTGAATTCACTATCTATTGTTAGGCAATTGTGTATTATCAATGCATTTTTTGTTAGATGGTGCTTGTTTATGATTAATCTTTATTTATGTCACCTAGTTCATGCATTGAGATTTTGGAATTGTGAATTTGGATGGTAAGCTTACCTAGTGACATATTTTTGAGCTTTTTAAAGCTTTATGGACCATGCTTGCTATGTGATTGATTTTAACCTCTATATCTCTTGTCCTAAGTTCCATAGCACCCATGTTCCACCTTCATGTCAAATAGGTGATGCAAAATAAAATTTAAAATGTGTCATTGATTGGTGTGTGAGCTCTATATTTTCTTAGTTGCATTGAATTCTCTTGCACATCAATATCATCCATTTCACATTTACTTGATTATTACTTGAATGCTTCTATGCTTCTTTATTACTTGTTTATTTGTCATAACCAACAAGTCTTCTCTCAAGTATTTCAAGCACACTAGAATGAGTGAAGTGTACACTTCTTTTCTGTAATTGTGACATCGCTTTTCATGCTAGTGTGTGAGTTCTAAATCGCGTGCAACCAAAAATTCACACACTTGTTTTTATCCATGTCACACATTAATTCACTCACTTCATTTTGGTGATCATCACCTCACTCCAATAATATATGCCTCCTTACTTTTGTATTTACTTGTCTTACTATATCCTGTTTTCTATCTTTCAGGATGATTCACCATATACAACAAGGGAAGTAGGAGGAAGAACACGCAGCAGCCGGTTGATCCACCAGCTGAAGGTGGCAATTCGTGAAGTCAACATACCGGCCTTGCTCACCTTTGAATGCACCGAGGACGGTGCAAGCTTTTAAGTGTGGGGAGGTCGTCTGACCAATCGGCCATTTTTGGATGACAAATTTTTAATCCCAACACTTTCACATTTTATTTTTTGTTTTTACTAGGTCTTTTAGAATTTTTAGTTGTATTTTCTTAGTTTGCATATATATAATAAGCTTAGTCAAAACAATGAAATTTTCCAAGAATTTTATCTATAGGACACCCCAATTGATTTGAGAAATTTTTTTTTTCATTGAACTTGCTTGAATTATATATTGTGGAACATGGTTTTTGAGCTAAGAACACACAACTATGTGAGTTTTGAGCCTAATTGTGTGGTTGCATCATATAACCACTTATTTCATTCTTGTGTGTTATTCTCTTTCTATGATTTTAATATTTGATTTGTTTGATTCTTTATATCCATTATTTTGTGTATGAATGCATCTATATGATTGAGGGCTTTATTTTGTTAGCTCACTTACCTAAATGGCCTTACCCATTTATCCACCTTTGTTAGCCAATTTTGAGCCTATTTGACCATTTTGTTCTTTATTTTAGCACATCACTATCCCTAAGTGAAAAACAATAAATGTCTCTTATTTGGATCTTTGATTAGCTTAGGCTAGTGAGAGTGTGTATCATTTAAGTGTGGGGAAGTTTGGGAACATTAGTTGAGGTAAAAGTGTATTTTAAGTTTTCGTTGGAAATCTTGGGAATTGGGTACATACTCATGCATTAAATGTTTAAACCATATGCATTGATACTCTTGTATATACTTTATTTTGAAAAAAAAGAAAAAAAATAATAGGTTGTGATAAAAGAAAAAAAAAAGAAAAAAAGAAAGTAATAAAAAGGGGACAAAATGCCCCAAAGTAAAGTAATAATAACAATGCATATGGGTTGTGGATTGAAAAGAATACAATGAGTTTGTGAAAAAGTGAATAATGGGTAGTTAGGTTTGCATTTGAATTGTATAGGTTGTAGGTTAGGTGAGAGCTTAAGTTAATCAAAAATTCAAATTTCAAGCTCACTTAGCCATATGCATCCTTACCTTGACCCTAGCCCCATTACAACCTATGGAAAAGTCCTCATGATATTTGTATGCATGCATTAAATAATTGTTGATTGTTAGATGAAAAACAAATTTTAGAAAGCATGATTAGAGGAGAATTGAGTGAATCAACCCTATACACTTGAGCGACTAGAGCGAATACACATCCGGTGAGGGTTCGGTTGCTCAATTACATGTTTTTAGCTATGATCATCTCTTTTCTTGCAAGTTGTTAAATTCTTTTCAATAAATCAACTCAATTGTGGATTTGATTTGATTGTGATTACTTTAGCCCTAATGTTCATATATGTATTCTTGGAAGTTGATTTATTTTGACCAAGTAGTTACATGTATTTAAATAGAATGCATTTATATAGATTGCATGTAGATAGGTCGCATTTAGATAGTGTGCATTGAATGAATGCAATACCCTTTCTTGTCTTTCTTGAGTTTAGCATGAGGACATGCTATTGTTTAACTGTGGGGAGGTTGATAAACCCCAATTTTGTGGTTTATCTTATGTTGAATTTGGTAGATTTTATCAACTTTTCCTACATTTATTCAATAAAATAGCATGGGTTTGTAAATTCTCCTTAATTTGTGCTTAATGATTGAAAACATGCTTTTTAGGCTTTAAAATTGATAAATTTAATTCACTCTAGTTCCATTCGATGCCTTGATATGTTTGTTGAGTGATTTCAGGTTTAGAAGACAAATATTGGATTGAAGGAATGAAGAAAAAGCATGTAAAAATGAAGAATTCATGAAAAAATGAAATTTTTGAAATCTTCCATGCAAGGCGTACGTGTGACCCACGCATACACGTGACAAGCAGCACGTGACATCATTAATGAAACACGCTGGGGGCAATTTCTGGGGCTGCAGAAGCCCAATCCAACTCATTTCTGAAGCTATTTGATGCAGAATTCAAGAGGGAGTAAGGGGAGAGCAATTAGGAGTAGAGTAGAAACATGCTTTAGGTCATATTCTAGAGAGAGAAGTTCTCTCTTCTCTCTATAATTAGGGTAGAATTTGGTTAGAATTCCCTTAGATTTAGGTTAAATTCTTGTTTTCATTTTGTTTTCCTTGCTATTTCTTGTTCTTACATCTTGGTCCTCTTAGTTTTACTTGTTATTTCTTTTAATTGGCTATTTTGTTGTTGATGAACTCTTGTTGGATTATGATTTTCTTCAATGCAATTTAATTTTTTATTTTTTCTTGTGGTTTAATTGAGTTGTTATTGTTATTTCCTTACTTTGGGTAGTTGTAGATTTTATATTTATTGTTATTTTCCATGCTTTACTTTTATGCCTTCCAAGTGTTTTATAAAATGCTTGGTTGGATTTTAGTGTAGATTTTGGTACTCTTGGCTTGTGATTGAGGACTTAGGTCCCTTGAGATTATTGATGTCCAGTTTCATTGGTGATTTAGGGTTGTTAATTGGTTTTAGGATCAATTATATCCACTTGACTTAACCCTCCGATGTTAGAGGACAACTAAGTGGAATTAACTCTTTGTAATCACCATGTTGTGGTCAATGATCCAAGATAGGATACCTTGACTCTTAATCCTTGCCTTGAGTAACTTTTAGCATTTACATTCCTTAGTTGTTAGTTTTAATTTCTTATTCATCAAACCCAGAACCCCAAAAATATTTTTCCATAACCAATAATATGCACACTTCCCTGCAATTCCTTGAGAGACCCCGAGGTTTAAATACTCTCAGTTTTTATTGGGTTTGACTTAAGTGACAAACAAATTAAATTTGATTGAGGGTTGTTTGTCGGTTTAGATCTATACTTCGACGAGATTATTTTTGTGAAAATTCTAACCGACGATTTCCTTCACATCATAAAACTACTAAACAAGCTTTAAAAATACCACATTGGAATAAGGCAATGATTGATGAATATCATGCTTTAATGAAAAATCATACCCTGATGGGTGTTTGTTGTAAAGAGACACCCTGATGGTAGTTTTCAAAAGCATAAAGCTAGGCTTGTTGCTCAAGGATTCTACCAAGAAGAGGGTTTTGATTTTGAGTAGGTCTTCAGCCCAGTTATTCGCCCTACAACAATCAGAGTAGTGTTAAATCTAGCTCTCTCTAAAAACTGGAATATAAGTTAATTTGACTTCAATAATGCTTTCTTAAAGGGAGATCCTCATCAAGTAATGCACATGACATGAACAACAATCAGAAACTCATATTTGTAAATTAAATAAATCACTCCATGGCTTGAAACAAGCACCTAAAGAATAGTTTCTAAAATTGAGTGCAACTATGCATGGTTTTGGTTTTGTCAATGCTAAATCTGACACATCTTTATTCATTAGACATCAGCATGATATCCTATGCTATATCGATGACATTATAATTAATCAAAATAATAATCTGAAGTTGAATCTATGATTCAGAAGCTGGACAAAGTGTTTTCACTTAAAGATTTGGGACTACTTTTTGGGAATAGAAGTTCACAAAAATAGCATCAGGCTAATTGTATATTTCTCAAACTAAGTATATTAATGATTTACTTTCTAAATTAAGAATGGCAGAGACTAGTTCAATGCCAACACCTATTAGCTCGTTACAATTGCTTTGTATAGGGTTTGAAAATTTTGAAGATCCAAAGTTGTTTAGAGCAGTTGTGGGATCTCTACAATATTTAACCATTACTATGCCTGATCTTGCTTTTGCGGTAGCCAAAATCGGTCAATTTATGCATTCTCCATTGCTTGCACATTGGAAAGCAGCTAAGAGAATGCTTAGATATTTAAAGGGCATCAAGGATCATGGTCTGTTGCTCCATAAGTGTGATGATGTTAGGTTGTATGGCTTCTCTAATAGTGATTAGGCAGTAGATTTTACAGACAGAAAATCTATTTTAGGGTATTGTATTTACCTTGGTGCTAATCTTCTTTCTTGGTCTTGTGAATGAGAGCTGGTTTGGTTGCAAAATCTGCTTTAGGAGTTAAGTGTTCAGATTCCTACTCCTCCGACCATTTTTTGTGATAACCTTAGCACAATGTTGCTCACTGCAAATCCAATTATGCATAATATTGAAGTCCAACTAATCAGGGATAAGCTTTAGAAGAGATATTTACATGTTGTTCATATCCCAAGGCAGATCAAGTTGCTGATATATTAACGAAACCTCTTACAGCCACAACATTTGAGAGGTTCAAAATCAAACTTCGAGTGGTTTCAAGGCCCGAATTTATTTTCAGGGGGGTGTAAAGGAAGGGCGCTAGGCAACATTTTTAGTTCACAGGCACTAGGCACCAGTTTGGGCGCTAGGCACCAGGTTTGGTTCAGTTGGTGCTAGGCAATGTAAACCCCGTTAAATTAGTGAATAATTAGTCAATAAATTAAATTTTAATAAAAAAATTAGAAATGTGAATTTTATATTAAAATAGAAAAGAGCTCATTGAAACAAGTATTTTGACACTAATTTCAAAGAATTTGGCCCAAGATTGAGCCGAACGGGCCGAACCGGTCCCAAACTGGACTCGTGGGCCCAACCAATTCACTAAAACATACGAGTTGAAGCTCATCCTCCCCTTTCAGCATGCAAAACACGCTAGGGATGCTAAGAAGGGGGAAGAACATGTGGTAATCTCCAAGTAGAGCCTGCCACTTGCGTTATTTCGGTAAGTAAGAACATTATTGTATCAGAGCCGTCCTTCCTGTAGAGCCTGAGGAATAGACTGACTATGCTTCAATTGTATACTCTGAGCATTTGTCATGTATTAGGTCTTGTTGAATGACGAGAATTAGAGCTTTATACACATGACGGTCTATTGATTAACGCTATTAGTCTTGCATTGCATAATTCCTGATGTTAAGTTTGGCCGGCTTAATACTAGCGAATTATGTATATAAGAGCACTAATGGGTTATCATAGAGGATATACGAGTTTTTAGTAAAGAGAATCGCGGGTTTTGGGAACGTTAGAAACTATTTCTCGAGGCTATTCAGTGGTGTGTCTTGAATTCTGTTCGAGTTGACCTGTTCTTTCATATCCTAACTTGAAGTTCTTGTTTGCTAATCCTTTTGAAAAGTAGTTTGATTTTTCAAATCTATTCCTCTATTCATGTGCATTCTTGTTTGATCTTAATTGCATATGCTTGTTTGGAATCCTTGTTGCATCTATCTTCCTCTGTTTGAGTTCTTCTTGATTCACGTATTCTTTGATATACTTTTGAACTGTCTTGATGCATTGTGCTCTTTAAGTCCTTGTTCCGAGTCCATTCTTAGAGAAATTGTTGATTCAGTTTTTCTTTTATTTGACAGTGATTACAGCCGATTTTGAGATTTTTATAAAAATTGCTGTTGATTAGATATATACTTATCTATATATGAAACTTTGAAGATTACTTATACAGTTTAACAGCTATTTATTCCTAATACCTCGCCTGTACTTTTACTGGTTTACGGAATTGCACTTACTTTAATTGTAAATTGCCTTCCTAGTAATTCTACTATAGCTCCAATGCACATCTTCATTTGATTATGTATTTGGGTATTTTCCAAAATTCTGGAAATAAAGAATTTTTTGCTTTTACTCCGGTTAAGTTTCGTTTGGTAAACTCCACTTAATTTATTTTTTATTTGAGTTGGTCTAGCATACTACATTGTTTATGCCATTGTTGTTCTTTTGAAAATATTGGACTCATAGCTTTCTTCTTATGAACGAACTCATTCTCTCTTAAGCTCTTCATCTTCATGAATGTCATACCTAATTCTGTTTAGTCATTCTTTTACCTCTTGTGAGCACTACCGTTAATCACAGTTTCCCTTCTCTTGTGAATCTCGTCCTTATATGAGTCAGCTTGATTTGTTTTAATTTCGTGCATCATTTATCCTCTCATTGTCTCTACCAGGGATTTTATCAAAAATTTATCCTTGAGAAATTACTAATGATTGAGTTGTCTTTTCCTATGACTTTTGTATTCTTTCGGATCAATTGAAAGCTTGTTTGATGCCTCATGCCTAGTGGATCTTGTTTGAGCTACATTGATTTAAGATCCTTTCTTATATGGCTTGACTCCTTTTTAAGTACATCCTAATTTTCTTGGATATCTTTCTGAGATGGTGATTTCAAGTACGCTTTTGGGGTCTTGTTTCGAACTTTTTGAAGTTTTAAATTTTCTTTGAAGAAATTCTAAACGGAATTTATTTTTTGTTGCTTGATTGTAATTGAAACCATTCTTCAAATTTTGACAAAGTTGTTTTGAAGTTGGCATGCACCATTTTAAATGATGTTTTGAAAAGCTTCCTTATTTAGTGGAAACTAGTCCGTTTGTAACGCACCACTTATTTCCTTTACTAATTTATAAGCAAATTTTTACCTCAGACCTTCTTTTCTAAATAGAAGTTTAACTTTCTCTTTCATCCCTGCTATAATTTCATACACGCTTGTTTGAATATGGACTTTGAGAATTTTTGAACAAGCATTTGATTTTTCTTCCAAGTTTTATGATTACTTTTGGTTAGGTTGTGCACCTAACTATCTTTCTAAAATAATGGAGGAAATATTTTAGCTCTTATCCAAACCTGTGTATATTTTGTTTTTAAAACTCTACATAATCTACTTCAACATGAAATTGAATTAGAGCAAAGCCACGTTTATGCTTTTGTTACTCTCTTGAAGGATGTTTGTTGTTTAACTTCTCTTTCAGACTGCGAAGTGATCTTTTCGCAAGTTTTCGATTCTTTTATGAACAATGTATTCGAAAATATTTTAATCATGCTCTTGAGTTCTGTGAGCTTTGTCTGGGTTTGAGATATTCTTTTCTGTAAACCTCATACTTCTTCGACTCGGTTTGAATTTGTTCAAACTAATGCGCTGATTTTCTTCTTATTGATCCTATTGAATTTCTTTGATCTAAGGATTATCATTGAAGTTGTCAATTGAATTGTTTCTAGCAAACTTCATTGCTTGAGCATCCTTGTTTATCTGGAATTGGATACATTCTCTCAAATCTACGAGTATGACCCTTGACAATTGTCTCTCCATTCTAAATCTTGTATCCTTCTGAGTAGACTCGAGAATTGTTTTAATGTCACATGCGACCTGTAGACGTAGTAATGCGATGTGTTAGTTCTTTAAGACATGATATGTGTATATGGAAGGTGAAGTGGTAGGTGTACCACGTTATGAGTTGTGGGTGTTTTGTTCCTTGTGAAAGAGTCTGCAGGTGTTAGACTTGTGACCGATTATGGAATTGTAAAGTGATTGATGGAGTTAGAAAGTTGAAATTTTGAAGTTGGTACGAGATTAGCACACGGATGTTAAGCATGTCGTTTTAATCCCCACCCTGTGTTATAGCCTTCGATGCCTTGCTTTACTATCATATGTTTGAACCATGTCATCTTTTGCATGGAGCCTATCTTGCAACGTTTGCTTTGCAGTCACACTCCTACCTTTGTATCCTTATGCATACGACAATCCAAGTATTTGAAAATCATATATATGTTTATATGCTGAGATATTTTTGCTTCTTCCTTAAATGTGTTCAAGAGTGAACTGTTATGAAATTTCCTTCGTTTTGTATCAATTTTCGAGGACAAAAATTTTTATAAAGTGGGTAGAATGTGAGACCCAGGACTTTTGAAAAAAGGCTATCATGAGCTAATTTCAAATTTAGTATTTTGTAGCTTCAATTTCAGAAATTTCTTTATTAAGGAAGAATTAAAGCTAGTTTCGATTAATTAAATTTGAAATAAATTAAGATTTATTATCCAATTTTTGAAATCATTGAATTATTTTCTATATTCAAATTATAAATTTGGTAGTTGTGAAATAATAAGGATTTTATATGTTTTGGGCTAAATAATTAATATTTTAATATATTAATACTACTATTTTGGAAAATAGGGAAGTTAATGATATTATTTCTAATTTTTGGATTTGAACATTTTATTGAAATAATTCGTAAAATTAATGATCAAATAGTATTTTTCTATATACAATTAGTGTTGGATTTAATTTGGGTTTCAATTACTATATTATTTCCAATTTTATTTGAATTTATCAAAGTGCCCCTAACCCTAATTTTTGAAAATGAAACCATAACCCTGAAAACCCGGCCAGTTTCCCCCACAACCCAACATCTGCAGCCTCTCCTTCCCAACAAACACGCAGCACACACACACACCCCCCCAAGACCCAGTAGTAGCAGCACACCCACGGTTTCCCTTACTTCCATGAATGAAAGAAACAGAAGTAAAAAACGGAAAGGGAGACTGAGCTGCGGAAGAAGGGAGGAGGAGAGGAAGACTCGCGCCGGCGTGCTGATTTCACCGTCGCCATCGCGCCATCGTCTGACCAAGGAGGGGGAAGAGCGTCGTGCCTCACTGCCTCACCGCCGCTGAACGTGCGCACAGGGAGAGAGAGGATGCGCGAAAGGGAGCCACCGTGGGAAAGCCATCGTCGCCTGCCACCGTCGCCAAGCGTGGGGCCTTCGCCGTTCTCCTCGTTGCCGACCAGCTCACACGCTGCTGTGTGCCGTCACTACCGTCTGAACAGTCATCGTCGCCTTGGGTGGAGTCCGCCGCTGTCGCCATTTGGAGCCTTGGTCGTCGCTGACAGAGGCGTGGAGGAAGGGAGGCAGAACTGTGAGGCAGAGGGCGACTGTGACTGCCGTTGCTACCGCAGGTGTGGTCTGCCGTCGAGCTGCACACCGCCACTGCCGTCAGAAACCGCCGTTAGAACCACTACTGTTTGGGTAAGCTTTACCCGGTTTTCGATTCCCTCTTGTTCCATCAATTCGTTTCTACCTAGAAGCATTGTTGCTGACACTAGTTGTATTGAATAAAATGGTTATAGTAAGTTACATTGCCGCTGCCATTACCGGAGGTAGTTGCTGGCCCTGTTCGGAGATTTCTATTGCAACTAGTGTTCGTTTTGGGATTGTTTCATCTGTTGCTGGAACTACTAACGGAACAGGCTGAGTCACGGTGAATTTGGCTGCCAAGGGCGGTTTTGTGGCTGTCGAAACCACCGCAGAAGCTTCTGTTCTTTGGTTCAGTCAGTATTCTTTAGTTACAGTAAGTATCTCTGTATTGAAACCTTCCCCGTTCATATCCCGTTATGTGTTTTAAGGTTTTCGCAATAATAATGTTTTCTAGGATTAAGTTATCAGAGCCACATGTTGCGCGTAAGGGTTGTTCTGCTGCTGCGAAAGTGAACAAAGCTGTGATGCAAGCTGCCGGTAATTTCGGGTTAAGAGAGAGGGTTCCTGTGACGCGTTTAGGTTATGGTTATGCGTTTTGAGGTAGGGGCTCTTTCAGAAAACCTTTTTTTATGAATTAGAATTACTATATATGGATATTGACATGAGAAAATGTATCTGAGAGTGATTGTATAAGTCTTATGTGGTTGTTGATTGTCTTGAACGAATATGAATGTTTAATTGACTGGGTTGTGGTTCGATTTTGTGAAACGGACTGTTCATGAAATGCTTCTTTAAAGTTAATTTTTAAAAGCTTGAAATTGGGTTTATTCTGTCAAGAATTGATTTGAACTTGATTTGGCGTTCTAGAAACCTGAACACGATGTATCTTTGGAAACAACTTGATTTTGAATTGATTTGGTTTTGGGCCCCTTGAAGAGGGTTGCAGAATGGTTTGGTTGGGACCCGGAAAGGGTGGCAAGGTCCAAGTTTTAGGGGAGATGCTACCGAAATTTATATAAAATCCGAGTCTTTATTTGAAATTTTATTTGGGAAAATTATGAGTTTAATGCCCTTCCTATTTTACTTGGAGGATTGTGAATTTAGGGCTTCTTTTTTTATCTTTACTTAGATCAATTATGTAAATGATGAAACTATGCTTTGAAAGAATTATTGAAAAGAGAATTATGATTTCTCCTTATTTCCTAAGAAAAATAGTATGTCTTTGGAGGTGCAAGTCATTCGAAAGAGAATTTTGCTTTAAGGCTGTTTTAAAAGGTAAAAAGGGTTTATGTTTTTCTCTATTTAACATAAAGATTGTCACTTGGAGGAGTTTTCGTGATTTTAAAAGAATTTGGGTTTCGATTGTTAAATCTCATTTTTTGACGTTTTAGATAAGCTTCAGAATTTCCTTTGGATTCTGGTTTAGCAAAACAAAAATGATTTTTGAGCAGTCTGAAACGCTTTAGATTTAATCATAGAGTTGAAGCTAGTTTTGTTTAACTAAAGGAAACGGCTTTGAAAGGAGTAATTGATTACGTGACTCGGTTTGGCTTAGATCCTATTTTATTACTCAAATTAGGAAGCCAAGGTTTTAATGATTTTAAGTGAATTTGAGAAAATGAGTTATGTTATTCTCCCCTAAAGACTTGAGACTCTGCCTAGGAACTTTTGTTATAAAATCCCGTTGTTGGATGGATGATTTTGAATATTTCAAAAGAAGTCTTTAACTTGCCATGGTTTTGGAAAGATTATGCCAAGAGTGGCTTTGTTTTTAAAAGGGGAGCTTACTTTGAGTAAAAGGGGCTTATGAGCCTGAGATGATTTGAGAAATGAGAACTTTAAAGCCAAGGCTGAAAAGAGTTGAAATTTGAATTCAAAGTGAAGTAAATTGAGAAAAAGTGATTTATGGCTTTGAATAATGATTTTATGAATTTGATGATGTTGGATGGTGGAAGTGCCTTTTTGTTATGAGCCGAAATGGCTGTGTATGATAATGAACTATGGCTGATTGCGGAATATGTTATGAGCCAGATGGCTGACTGTGAGTCATGAATTTAAGCCGCAAGGATGAAATGAATAATGAGTTATGGCTGAGAATAAATGCATATATGCTGAGATATTGATATTGTGATTTTTGCACTTCCACATATCTGAGATACGAGTTTTCCTGGGTGAAAGCAGTGGCTAGCCACCACGTGCTCCAGGTTGAGACTTGATACTCTGCTGACCCTATGTCGTAAGTGTGGCCAGGCACTGTGAAAGTCCCGGATGAGCTCGCCCTCGTAAATATACACCAGTGAGGGTATTGGATATCTATGAGATTACGAATTATGTTGAGTATAACTTGAGTTGGGGATGCACGACAGAGGGACAGTCCAATGGTTAGCTATCAAGACTTGTCGGGCTGGCTTTATAACCGACAGATAATATCATCAGCCACTAGGACAGGCATGCATCATATGCATCTATGTGACATTGTTTGGGTGTGCATATTGTACTTGGTTTGCCTTTGTGATTACTTGTGATTAACTGCTAATTGTCCTACTTGCAATAACTGTTTGTTTGTGCTTGAACTTTCCTATTTGTGTTTGCGACTGAAAATCTGTTGGACTGTGGTGATTGGTTGTTGGTTGGGTTGTTTGGGCCTAGAGCCATGGTTGATCATGAGGTGGGCCGAAGGCCATGTATGGTTGATATTTCTGGTTTGGAAAAGTATGAATGGTTAATTTGGTTCAGCATAGATAAACCTTTTGAAAGGCTTTTGAACCTTATTTTATATGAACAGTTTCCTCTTTCAGAAAAGGTTTCAGATTTTTCTTGATAGTAAACCTTTGCTTTTGAAAAGATGCATAAGGCGGTTATTAATCACTGAAATGATTTTATCTCGCGTATCCTATTATAGTAATTCTCAAAAACCCTCTACTAAGAACCCTTTCGAGGATGATGTCCTCACACCGCCCTACAAATTTCTCTTTTCAGGATATGGACGCTGAAGTCACGAAGAGTTTATTTAATTGTTGTTGAGATGCTCTGTATTGCTTTAGTTATTGTTTATTGTTCCCTCACCTTTGTCTTTATACATTCTGTAAGAGGGATAGAAATCGTATTGGTTAATGCTTGTAATATTGTCTATATATATATATATATATATATAGACAATATTACAAGCATTAACCAATATATATATATATATGTACTCTTTGTGAATTTTTGTAAGTTGTATAGTATGTATGGATGTACGTTACATAACAAAAATATTTTGGAGCGGTATTACGGTTTAAAGTTTTAAACAGGCTCATATTTTAGTATTAAATAGTATAAGAATCTTCGTAATGTCCGAGCTATCAGAGTCGCGCAGCCAGAAGCGTGAGCTTTGATAGTTAGGGTGTTACATATTTAATATATAATGTTCTATGAAAGCTTAGGCTAGATGATCATAGGATAGGTTGGAACGTATGAGTATGTTTAATGCTTAGTAATCTTGATAAAAATTGTGATATGAATTTGGTGTTTGTTGAATGGATGTCGAATGATGATTTGATGATGATATGTATATGTATATATGTTGGATAGGTAAAATGAGAATTTTGTTGATGTATTTAAAGGGTTGATGCATGATATTGTTGTGGTGTTGAGAAAGGCATGTTGTGTTGGTGTTTATAGGTATGGTAAGTTGATTTGGAATTGAGTTTTAAAGAAAATGGAGGTTTTGAGACTTTGTGTAACTTTGGTTTTTGGCCGAACTTCGGCGAGCCATAACTCGGCTTTCGGACCCCTAAATGGTTTCAAACTTGTTTCATATAAAAATTTTGTACGAGAAGTTTATCCAGTTTGAAGAACGGAAGAAAAAGTTATGTTTAGGATCCAAAATGGAAATTCTGCAGCTTTTTCAAACTTAGTTAAAAATTTTCACAAAACGTACGCCCACGCGTACGCGTTACCTGGGATTTTTGCGTACACAAACCACCCTTACGCGACCACGCGGTTCTGTTTGACACGCATGCATACGCGTAAAGGGGGATGCGTATGCGAAATAGGCCAAGATGTATGCCCACGCGTATGCATTACCCGGGTTGTCTGTGTACGCGAAACTCCTCGTACGTGACCAGACGATTCTGCCTGGTTTGCATGTGTACATGAGACGAGTCATGTGTACGCGTCTTGGTCTAAATGCGTACCCACGCATACGCGTGACCCATGCGTACGCGTGGCCCCTGTTTCAGCAAAAACTGGATTTTGTGTTTTTAAGTCAAATTTTAAACTTCTAAACCTCTATTTTTATTCTATTAGCCCTAAATCATAGTAATAACTCTGGTAGTAAGGTGGAGTTAGGAAGTTGAGGTAACTTGGGGATGATTTAAAGTGGGAAAAGTGATGAATTAAATATGGATATGTGTATATTTGGAGTGTATGTGGTACCATGGCTTATATGATATGATTATGCAAAGATTACAATGATTATGAATATTATTTGGCTATACACTCAAATGATCTGAGATACGAGTTTTCTTGGGTAAAGTACCGTGGTTTTCCACCACATTTTCCAAGTCAAAACTCGATACTCTATTGACCCTACGTCGTAAAGGTGACCGGGCATGTATAAATTCCCGGGAATGGTAACCTCCATTGAGTAAAGTTCTATATATGAATGTATGAATTATGAATAAAAAGAGAAAAAGCTATGCATAGACTCATGGGAATACGCAACGGGGCACAGTCTAGGGTTTAGCAGCCGGACTTGTCGGGTTGGCTTGATAACCGACATATGAGACTCATCAGCCATAGAACAGGCATACATCATATGCAAATTGTATGATTTGCTTTCTTGTGAACTATATAGGATTGCCTACGTGGTTATAATATGCTATTTGTTATAATTGTTATCTGTATTACTTGTGAACTACTTGTGTTTGACTTGTTTTGCTTGTTTGTCTGTGCAACTCATAGGAGACGGAGGAACGGAGGAAAGGCGGAAAAGTTTAGTGTATAGGTTAAGTTTAGTTAGGTTTGAGAACCTTTAGATGACCGCCCACTTATGGCTTCTGTTTTAGTTCCTTAAGCTTTATATCCGAGTGACGGCGTTCTACGATTGCCTCTGGAATTTCTAGGACCTTATATTTTATATGCATGGCACCTTTACCATGCTGAGAACCTCCAGTTCTCATTCCATACTGTGTTGTTATTTTTCAGATGTAGGTCGAGAGGCACCTCGCTAGGCGTCTGGAGCTTCTACAGCGAAGTGGTTTCCTTTGGGGTTTCTTTTTATATATGTATATATAGATTCTCCTTTTATATATTTGTTTATTTTTCTCCTCCTAGAGGATTATGGAAAACTAGGGTTTTATCTATGTATTTTGGATTTTGGGATATGTATATATGTATGTAAATATTCTCCGGCTAGCCTTGACTTCGCAGGCTGAGTTAGGAGCTTGATATTTTATACTCTTGACACTCTACTCTGGTCTTTTGTATATATGTGTTAGTGAACTTTAGTTTTCTTCTCACGCAAGTAATCCATATTTCTGAGTGTTGCACTTTTTATTTTGAAATTTTGTTTTACTGTTTTTCAAGGCTCATAGTATACTATCTCCTTTTCATTATTATTATTATTATTATTATTATTATTATTATTATTATTATTATTATTATTATTATTATTATTATTATATATTTTTTTTTTATTTTAGAGATCGCAATACCACACCACCTCTGTTTTACGGCTTAAGCGTAAAGCTCTATGTGGTAGGGTGTTACAGGAAACAAAGCTGGTGCTCAAGTTTCTCTATAAAAAGTTAGACTTCAATGTCACAATTGAATAATATTGTCATTTTAGTCAAGAACTGCTTCTGCTCTATACTTTTTCTCTTTCATTTTTCTACTTCTCTTTTCTTGTTTTCTGGCTTAGTAAGAAACTGTTCTGGTTTCTCTATAGAAACAAAGAAAAATGAGAAAAATGTAATGGTTAAGTTAGATGCATGTTGACAGAGACTTTTCTCTCTAAAAAAAGGTATGGATAGTGTCTAAAAATGATAAGCATGTGGATTTATCCCGGAGAATATTTTTTAGATAACATCTCTATTATTCCATAGAATAGGAAAATAGGTGATATCCCAAACAGTCCTGAAATTCTTAACTCACATTAATTAAGTCCTTCACTTTTTAAAATAACCAAATATACCCCTCATTCCTAGAAATGTGAGTCTCCATTAGTCCAAAAATCACCAACCATGTTAAAGTTGCTGATATGTGCAATTAAGTATTAACTTGACAGTTTGCTAAACAATGTCGTTCAGTGATTAGGCTCCAATTCCAACAAACTAGTATTAACTTGACAGTTTGCATGTTACAATCTGTCTTTTTCAAATAAAAAAACTCCCAATAGTCCTCCAATAACAAACATTTGTTTCCTGCCAAAAAATCCAAAGACGATCTCCTCACCTTAATTGCCGCTTTGTCTTCCTCACATCTCAGTCGTTGCAGCTCGTTGGTGCTCCTTGGTGGAATTCCCTTATTTGGTTAGTGAAGCTCTTCGTCTCTGTTAGCATCATCGCACTCAAACATTGGTGAAGGTGAAAGGTAATGGTTTATTTTTTTCTATCTATTACTTGTTTGAACTGTGTTACTAGTAGTTGGGTACTGGTTATGGTATGTTGTGGTTTTGTTGATTGTATTGTCCTTTTTTTTTCATACTTTTTATCATTCATTTTTTTTATCATTGTGCTCTAGGATTTAGGGTTTCTATTTTGATTATTCTAGTAACTTTTATAATGAAATTCTATTTTCCAAAGATAAATGCATGTTAATGGTTTATTATTATGGTTGTGAATATGCATTATTTTAGGATAAAATATATTTTTTGTTCTTAAACTGTGTTAAAAGTTTTCAAAAATGCCCTTAAGTTTTATTTTCTTTCAATTTTGCGCAAGAAATTTTTAATTTACATCAAATATACCTTTGGCGGCTAATTTTTCAAAAAATTTAGCAACAATTTTACAAGAACCTTTAACACTAGCAAACCAGATATAATTATTAAGCATTATTGCTAGATTGGTCCTAAACTTTCTGAAAATTTAGCTGTCAGGGGTATATTTGATTCAAATCGAAAATTTCAGAGACAAAATTAAAACAAAATAAAACTTACATGTATTTTAAAAGTTTTTAATAAACTTCAGGGACAAAAAATATACTTTATCTTTTTTTATTAAATGATTATTTAGTATTTTCCAGAAACTTCTATTTCTGCAATGATGAACCCTATTTATTTTGTTGTGTTTCTTTAGATGAGTGATCGGTTAAGACTCATCACTACAAGAAAATTGCTGGATACCGTCGGATTACCAAAAATATCCGCCGGTAATTTGTTTACCATTCTGACGGTATAAACCTCGCCGGTAATTGTTTGCCAGCAGTTTTTTATCAGCCGCTAATTACCGTCAGAAATTTTTCGCCGATAATTTTTACCGTCAGATTTATCCCTCGGTAAATATGACGGTAATATGTTATTTACTAATAATTAAATTAATAACTACCGGCAGATTTATCTGACGGTAAATTCGCCGGTAACCTTAAAATTTAAATTTTTTTTATAGATTCACTCATCATCATCCTCTTCCTACAGCACAAGAGAACAAAAGCGTATATAACTAATACCAACCAATCAAACAAGTAAAAAAGATAATATTAAAGTACAAAAATAAAAAAGTATAATAACCAACTGCACTATAGGACAGTAACCCCTATATTCTGCAAACAGAAAAAAAAATTAAGTATATATGCACATTATGACTAGAAACTTGTCTCAAAATATTGTTTTCACACTTATAAAAAAACTAAAGCCAATTAAGAACTTTTTATGTTCAATAAAAGATAATCCATATATCATATTTTATTACTCTTAATGGCCTATGCAATTGACTTAGTAAGCTTAATCCAAATTAAAATTTCACCCACTACCAGCCAAATCAACATATAAATTTGTCCATTTTTTCTCAAGCATTAAGATTTCGAAAGAACTGAACATAAACTATAAAACATACAGAGAATGTTCACTCTATCGATATTTGGTTTCATCGTACTCTCTGAATTTTTGTTTTATATGTGACTTCAATTTTTTTTTGAAAATAAGATATGAACAACTGACATTAGCTTTATAGGCATAATTAACTGAGGAAAGGAACAAAGAATAAGTACAAAACTAGAGAGAAAGTAAAAGTGGAGATAACTAATGTGTGAGTGAATTTTAAGTTTCAATAGATCAATAAGAGAATAATTATAAAAATTACAGCAAAAATAAATCATCAATCATAAAACAAGTTAAAAACAAGTAATTGTTTTTTACCTACCACCACCAGCCTTGCTAACCTAATTGTTTTAAAGCTGCAACAAGAAAAAAAGTTAAAATTCCAACAAATTAAAAATAATTTGAAAACTAATTCAAAATTTTTTAAAACAAGTATTGAACAATATTCTGCATAAATAAACACTCACAACTGTAACAAATTTTTTATTTGGGTGCTTTTTCTTGTACTGTTATCTGAACTCAAACTTGCAAAATGAAAACATAACCAAAAATCTCAACCAAGAATCAAGAACAAACTAAAAAACATAACAAAAATCAAGAACAAAAAAAATTAAGAACAAATCATAACAAAAATCATAAAGAACATTAAGAATTCAGAAATAAGAAATTTCAAAATTAAAATAATGAACCCATAATAAATCTTAAAATCAAAATCAGAATAAACAAAAAAAAAGAACAAAATCAGACCTCACACTTTCCGGACTAAAGTCCAAGATTCTCCCTCGGACCATGGTGCTCCAATTCTTAGGATTTGGGTTCACACTAATGTCATGATTTTTTGTGACCCATGCATTAGCATAGAACTCTTGCACCATTAAGATCCCAACTTCTTGAATGGGATTGGTTAGGACTTCCCAACCTCTTCTTCGGATCATTCTTCGGATTTCCGGATACTCATTCTTCTTAAGCTTAAAAGGGACCTCAGGGATCACCTTCTTCTCTGCCACTACTTCATAGAAGTGGTCTTGGTGGGCTTTGGTGATGAATCTCTCCATCCCCTAAGATTCGGAGGTGGTGGCTACGGCCTTTCCTTTCCTCTTTCTAGAGGGTTCTCCAACCTTGGGTGCCATAAGTGGTAATGGAAAGCAAAAAACAACGCTTTTCCCACAACAAACTTAAAAGCTTTGCTCGTCCTCGAGAAAAAATAAATAAAAGAGAAGAATGGAGTAGAAGAAGAAGAAAATAGATGGAGATGGAGGGAGAGAGGAAATTCGGCCAAGGGGGCTTTAGAGTGTATGAAGTGTGTGTATGAAGGGTTTGTAAGAGGGGTATTTATAGGAGTGGGCTAGGTTAGGGTTCGGTCATGGGAGGAAAATTTGATTTTGAAGTGGGTGGGGGTTGGTGGGAGTTATGATGGATTTGGGGGAGTGATATGGATGTGATTGGGCTATGGTTTATAGGGAAGAGTGTATGGGGAAGTGTGAAAATAAGAGGGAAGAAGTGTGGTAGGTAAAGATGCTATGGGACCCACTGGTCCTGAGAGGCTAGGGCATTCAGAATCCCTGCCCTCTGCATGGGCATTTGAACGCCCAGGGACTGCCTCTGGCTGGCGTTCAACGCCAGCAAGACACTCTATCCAGAGTATTCTGTTTTCATTGCTGAACCTTTCTGTCTCTATTTTGACTGCTGCACATGATCATGAACCTAAAGAAATAAGTAAAGAAAAACAAACTTAAGAAATTAGAGGAAATAGAAATAACTAAATAGGGTTGAGTTGCCTCCTAACAAGCTCTTCTTTAACATCATTAGCTTGACGGTTAGCTCCTTACGGAGATGGATATGGGCTCAGAATTTCGCCCTTTATAGTGAACTTTCTTCCTGTCTTCTCATGGATGAGCTCTACATGCTCTAGAGACAGGGCACGACTCACTGTATGTGGTATGACTAGTTTCTTGGTGAAGACAACTCTCATGCCAGGTGAGAGACCTTCAGTGGGGACTTTCTTGTCCCTCCAGCCTTTAGGTACTTTCTTCTTAGTACCTTTGTTCTCAGTGCTTGTTGATGGTTGTCCAACACCAAACTTAGAATTGATGTTTGAGGGCTTAGTAAAGCTCTGCACTGAAAGAGATGGTTGGAACACTAAGTATTGCACAGTTATCTCTTTTTTTTCAGAAGGAGAGTTGGGATGAGGCATTTTGAATAGAATGTGATCCTCCCCTAGTTGTAGAATCAGTTCTCCCTTAGCTACATCAATGATAGCATTGGAAGTGGCTAGGAAAGGTCTTTTAAGGATGATGGATTCATCCTCATTTTTCCCAGTATCCAAGATAATGAAGTTTACAGGGATTTAAAGGTTTTCAACCTTCACCAAGACATTCTCTACTAAGCCATATGTTTACTTCATTGATTTGTCTGTCATCTCTAGTGAGATGTTTGCAGCTTGTACCTCAAAGATTCTCAGTTTCTCCATTACAGTGAGTGGCATAAGGTTTATACTTGACCCTAGGTCATACAGAGCCTTCTCAAAGGTCCTGGTGCCTTTGGTGCAAGGAATTAGGAAGCGTCTGGGATCCGGAAGCTTCTGAGGTAGCTTCTGCTGAACCAAAGCATTTAGTTCTTTGGAAAGCACTTGAGGTTCTTCCTTCAGAGGTTTTATACCAAATAGCTTGGCATTCAGCTTCATGAGAGCTCCTAGGTACCGAGCAACTTGCTCTTCCCTAGTGTCCTCATCCTCATCAGAGGATGAGTGTTCATCAGAACTCATGAACTGTAGGAGTGTATGCAAGGGAACCTCCATGGTCTCTATATGAGCCTTGGGTTCCTTTAATTCTTGGATAGGAATTTCTTCAGTGGGTACTGAACACTCAGTAGGCAAGCCATTACTAGCGTTCAACGCCAGTTCTGGTGGTTCTTTGGGCGTTGAATGCCCATCATACATCCCTTTACTGGCGTTCAATGCCAGTTCCTTTGCCAAGTTGGGAACGCCCAGGAGGGACCTCTTTCCTGGCGTTCAACGCCAGCTCTAGTGCCATTTTGGGCATTGAACGCCTAGTGAGGGCTTCCTCACCGCCGTTTAATGCTAGCTTTTGTGCCTGTTTGGGAGTTGAACGCCTAGTGAGATGCTCTTCACTGGCATTCAACGCCATCCCAGTCTCTCCAGATTTGGCCTCAACCTCTATAGTGATGGCCTTGCACTCTTCTCTTGGGTTTACTTCAGTGTTACTAGGAAGAGTGTCAGGAGGAGTCTCAGGGATCCTCTTGCTCAGTTGACCAACTTGTACCTCCAAATTTCTAATGGAGGATCTTATTTCAGTTATGAAACAATGAGTGGTCTTGGAGAGGTTGGAGACTATAGTGACCAAGTCAAAAAGGCTCTGCTTAGGGATCTCCATATGTTCCTGAGAAGATGGGAATGGTGGTCTGTTGTTGAACCTGTTCTGGGTTCTTCCAACTTGATTATTATTGAAGCCTTGCTGAGACTTCTATTGATCCTTCTATGAAAAGTTAGGATGATTCCTCTATGAAGGGTTGTAAGTATTTCTATAGAGTTCTCCCATGTAATTCACCTCTTTCATGGTGGGTTGGTCAGGATCATAAGCTTCTCCTTCAGAGAAAGCTTCTTGAGTGTTGCCAGCTACAGCTTGCATTCCAGTCAAATGCCGAGAGATCATATTGACCTGCTGGGTCAAGATCTTATTCTGAGCCAATATGGCATTCAGAGTGTCAACTTCAAAAACTTCTTTCTTCTGAGGGACCCCATTGTTCACAGGATCTCTCTCAAAGGTGTACAAGAATTGGTTGTTTGCAACCATCTCAATGAGTTCTCTTACCTCTTCAGGCATTTTCTTCAAATGGAGTGATCCACCTGTAGAACTGTCTAATGATATTTTGGGCATCTCAGAAAGACCATCATAGAAAATTCCTAGGATAGACCATTCTGAGAGCATGTCAGGAGGACATCTCCTTATCAGTTGCTTGTATCTTTCCCAAGCTTCATAGAGGGATTCACCTTCTTTTTGTCTGAAGGTTTGAACTTCCACTCTAATTTTGCTCATCTTTTGAGGAGGAAAGAATTTGGCCAAGAAAGCATTGACTAAATTTTCCCAAGAGTCTAAGCTCTCTTTAGGTTGAGAATTTAACCATATTTTAGCTCTCTCTCTAACAGCAAAGGGAAAGAGCATAACTCTGTAGACCTCAGGATTCACTCCATTAGTCTTAACAATGTCACAGATTTATAAGAATTCCGACAGGAATTGGTGTGGATCTTCCAATGGAAGTGCATGGAACTTGCAATTCTGTTACAAAAGAGAGACTAACTAAGGCTTAAGCTCAAATTTGTTAGCTCTAATGGAAGGTATGGAGATACTTCTTCCATAGAAATCAGAGGTAGGTGTAACACCCTAATTATCTTAAGCCTTACCTCATGCCATAAAGCAAAGGTTAATCAAAGGTTACGACAATTCTAAGGCTTTTACATATATCAATATATATAGAAGGAATAATAATTCTAGAAGTCCGAAGAAGAAAATAAGCTCAAATATGGAATTACAAAGCGCGAACGTTCACACGAAGCTACGAGCGTAAAAGATAAGATCCACTATGTAAGATAACAAGATATATGTAGTTATATATGAGTATAATAATCATAAGATGCTAGCCATAACCCGCGGTGTTTAGGCCGACTAGTTAAATACTGACATACCGAGCGTTGAAAGTAAAATAGCTTATACAAAATATCTCGCATAAAGTAAGCCTCTAAGGCAAAATAAAATACAAAAGGGAGAGATCTTAAACAAAATACTCAAAAGACTTCAAAACAAGATAGAGATCCTCTGCTCTGTCACCATCAAGCAACTCACCGAGGTGGGTTGCGACCTGCATCTGAAAAATAACAACAAAGTGTGGAATGAGAACCAGAGGTTCTCAATGTGGTAACAGTGCCCAGTAATGTAAGATATAAGACCCTGGGATGCCAGAGGCAATCCTAGAGCTTCATATCAATACAAGATTCAAGCTTAAAGCCTAACTAAAATTAAAACCATAACTTTAAAACTTAACATTTATAAAATATGGTAACTATCTTAAGGGATTTCTAACTATCAGATCACCGTTGTCCCATAGCCTTCACCAGCCTAACCGCCATGCGATCCCATCGCCACCGCCTTCCGAACCTCTTCAATCCCAATAGAAAACACAAATAATATCAATGCAAGTAAAACACAAGTAGTGACATATATGACAAGTAATTCAAGTAAACAATTAGGCATGTTATACACTTAGGCAAGCAATTACAAATCGGCAAAGCAAACAAACAGATACAAGATGCATATGATGAATGCTTGTCCTATAGGCTGTGATATCACATTGTCAGTTCAACTGCCAACCCGACACATCCCCATGGAGATGTCACCCTTCAGAATCATAATGGGAACCCCCGATATATGGTGCTCGAAACACCATCCAGGATTTTGTGCGTACACACTCTAGTGATCCGAAGGGATGCGTGCAGGATACTATTGCCACAGACCTCACATCTCAACATAAGCGGGACGAACCACCGCCCTTACGCCGCCGCTACTTCGACAGGCGGGATCCAACCAAGCCGTCCCTGCCGGGCGCATAGCGTCTCAAGAATTTCAGTATAAAACAATAATCTAGTGGTTTTCAGAAAACATTTTTAGTATATCATGGATCCATCATATCATTCCGAGTCCTCGACTCATCTCAACCACTGTCAATTTAACATTTTCATTCCGAACTCATTAGTTCGCTACTTTATCAATTTATTTTCAATAATCATCAATTCACTACTCTTCCTTCTCTCTCAACCAAACCCATCCTCAATACACCAGAAACCTAACCCACCGTTCTCTACTTTTCAAGATAATACCAAGTAAATTTCCTAGGAGCTTTCCCATGCTTTGATACCTAAAACTAATCCCAAGAGTATTAAATAGGTGTCACAGAAGTTTACAAGTTTGTTGGAAAGGTGAAATAGTTAAAACAAAGTTTAAGTTGAAAAACAGGACATGTGCATATGCACAGGGGTGTGCGTGAGCACGCCCAAGGAGATTTTTAAAAAGTGTGCGTACGCATAGAGGTGTACGTATGCACAAGTACCAAATTTTACAATTATGTTCGCTCGCACAAGGCGTGCCAGCGCCCTCAACAGAATGCACTTTCCCACGTGTGCGTGCGCACAGGTTGTATAACTTCATTGGTTATGTGTGCGCATAGGGCGTGCTAGCACTCTCATCCGTAGCCATTTCCCCGTGTGTGCGGGTGCACAAGGCTGTGGGTGCGCCCAGGTTTTAAAATTCACAGGGTGTATGTGCGCACACAAACCAGAAATCACAAAATTCTACAACATTGTAGAATTTCAGATTTTGACACCAAACTTTTTACAATAATATCTTTTTCTACCGAATTCAGATTTCCACAAAATTTAAACCATTTTAAAGCTTGTTCAATTTTCTTTCATTTGATATAAAATACTTTGAATTTCAAGCATGGTAGCTCAAGATATGATTCATGGAAGTTCACCAAAATTTCAGTTTTACCAAAGGTTCACACAGTTTCAATTTTCCACAATCCTCAACCAAAGTGAAACTAAAACCCTTCCAAACTCCAATTTACATCAAAATCTACCCTTTGTATCACATTCCACCATTCATACCAATTTTTCCTTCACACTTCATTATTCTCAACCTCAATTATCAAATATATATAACATTATAAACAATCCTCCACCAACACATTCATCAATCATAAATTTCTCAATACCAAGCATCATAATCAATCTCTTTTTATCTCAATCTAAATATTTTACACCATCTTTATCAAATTCAACATCATAATTCATCAACATACTCAAACATCATCAATCCATCATAATTCATCATAATTCATCATTTAACAACTCAACAACCAATTTAATTCAACCCTATCCTAAGCGTCCAGAAATATTATATATTATATAGAGGAAACCAAAACCATACCTTGGCTGATTACCAATATATACCAAAACCCCAAATGAGCACAAGCTAACCTTCCAACCACAATCCAAGTCACCAATCACTCCAACAAGCATCAACAATCACCAACAAGCTCCAATATTCAAGCTAATATCACATATTTCACATAAATCAAAACCTAATACTCACCATAAATCAATTTACAAGGGTTCAAGAACAACTCACCTTACCCAAATGTTTTGGAAGCCAAATCCAATGTCAATCAAGGGCTAGAGTGTACCTAAACACTCAAAATTACAAAATTTCACTTAATCCAAAACTCACATTTTTGAATTTATTAGGGCTACTGAACAAAGAAGAATCTTTGAAATCTTACCGAAAAAACTTAGATGAGAGTAATGGCTCAGTGAGAGCTTCGCGTAGCCGCTGACGGCACGTGAATTGGAGTACCATAGCTCGAGATATGATCAATTGAATGTGGATGTGAATAGTAACTTTTCTCTCTTCTTCTCCTCACTTCAGCTGCTGGTGCGTGTGTTGTTTAATGAAGAATGAGGCTGAATGGCCTTCATTTAGGCTTATATATATGTTTGGTTTGGGCTCAACTCGGGCCTGGTCTAACCCGTTAGCGTTTTTGGTTCGTTTGGCCCAATTTCGGGCCAAACCTTTAAAATTAATACTCGGTTTTCAATTCTAAATATTTTCTTAAGGTTTTCTACTGTTTTAATTATTCTTGCACAATACCGGATAGACATAAGTTGGCACTACCTGTTAATTTAACCGGTACATATTTTTACCTAATTTTCTGAAAAAAAATTACATTTTCTGGTGCACGAAATTGTGATCTCAGGCAACGGCGCCAAAAACTCTGTACGCACGTCTTAATAAATTGTTTTTCATTCAAAACTTCGATACAACTAACCAGCAAGTGCACTGGGTCATCCAAGTAATAAATCTTACGTGAGTAAGGGTCGATCCCATGGAGATTGTTAGTATGAAGCAAGCTATGGTCACCTTGTAGATCTCAGTCAGGCGGATATAAAATAGTTATGGAGTTTTCGAAAATAAATAATAAAATAAGGATAGAAATACTTATGTAAATCATTGGTGAGAATTTCAGATAAGCGCATAGAGATGCTTTCGTTCCTCTGAACCTCTGCTTTTCTGCTGTCTTCATCCAATCAATCCTACTCCTTTCCATGGCTGGCTTTATGTAAGGACATCACCATTGTCAATGGCTACTTTTGATCCTCTCTGGAAAATGGTCCGATGCGCTGTCACTGCATGGCTAATCGTTTGGAGGCATCACCGTTGTCAATGGCTGCATCCCATCCTCTTGTGAAAATGGTCCAACTGCTCTGTCACAGCACGACTAATCATTTGAGGTTCTCGATCATGCTGGAATAGGATTCACCCTCCATTTGCGTCTGTCAATACGCCCAGCAATCGCGAGTTTGAAGTTCGTCACAGTCATTCAATCCCAGAGTCCTACTCGGAATACCACAGACAAGGTTTAGACTTTCCGGACTCTCATGAATGCCGCCATCAATCTAGCTTATACCACGAAGATTCTGATTAAGAGATCCAAGAGATACTCATTCAATCTAAGGTAGAACGGAAGTGGTTGTCAGGCACGTGTTCATAGGGAATGATGACGATTGTCACGTTCATCACATTCATGTTGAAGTGCAAATGAATATCTTAGAAGCGGAATAAGTTGAATTGAATAGAAAAACAGTAGTACTTTGCATTAATCTTTGAGGAACAGCAGAGCTCCACACCTTAATCTATGGAGTGCAGAAACTCTACCGTATGAAAACACATAAGTGAAAGGTCCAGGCATGGCCGAATGGCCAGCCCCCAAAACGAGATCACAGGATCAAAAATACAATCCAGGATGTCAAATACAATAGTAAAAAGTCCTGTTTATACTAAACTAGTTACTAGGGTTTACAGAAGTAAGTAATTGATGCATAAATCCACTTCCGGGGCCCACTTGGTGTGTGCTTGGGCTGAGCTTGAATGTTGCATGTGCAGAGGCTCTTTCTGGAGTTTAACGCCAGGTTGTAATGTGTTTCTGGCGTTCAACTCTGGTTTGTGACGTGTTTCTAGCGTTTAACTCCAGACAGCAGCGTAGAACTGGCGTTCAACGCCCATTTGCATCGTCTAAACTCGGCCAAAGTATAAACTATTATATTTTGCTGGAAAGCCCTGGATGTCTACTTTCCAACGCAATTGGAAACGCACCATTTTGAGTTTTATAGCTCCAGAAAAGTCATTTTGAGTGCAGGGAGGTCAGAATCCAACAGCATCAGCAGTCCTTCTTCAACCTCTGAATCTGATTTTTGCTCAAGTCCCTCAATTTCAGCCAGAAAATACCTGAAATCACAGAAAAACACACAAACTCATAGTAAAGTCCAGAAATGTGAATTTAACATAAAAACTAATGAAAACATCCCTAAAAGTAACTAGATTCTACTAAAAACATACTAAAAACAATGCCAAAAAGCGTATAAATTATCCGCTCATCACAACACCAAACTTAAATTGTTGCTTGTCCCCAAGCAACTGAAAATCAAATAGGATTAAAAGAAGAGAATATACTATAAATTCCAAACTATCAATGAAACATAGCTCCAATCAGATGAGTGGGACTTGTAGCTTTTTGCCTCTTGAATAGTTTTGGCATCTCACTTTATCCATTGAGGTTCAGAATGATTGGCATCTATAGGAACTCAGAGTTCAGATAGTGTTATTGATTCTCCTAGTTCAGTATGTTGATTCTTGAACACAGCTACTTTATGAGTCTTGGCCGTGGCCCTAAGCACTTTGTTTTCCAGTATTACCACCGGATACATAAATGCCACAGACACATAATTGGGTGAACCTTTTCAGATTGTGACTCAGCTTTGCTAAAGTCCCCAATTAGAGGTGTCCAGGGTTCTTAAGCACACTCTTTTTTTTTGCTTTGGACCTTGACTTTAACCGCTCAGTCTCAAGTTTTCACTTGACACCTTCACGCCACAAGCACATGGTTAGGGACAGCTTGGTTTAGCCGCTTAGGCCAGGATTTTATTCCTTTAGGCCCTCCTATCCACTGATGCTCAAAGCCTTGGGATCCTTTTTATTACCCTTGCCTTTTGGTTTTAAGAGTTATTGGCTTTTTGCTCTTGCCTCTTGGTTTTAAGAGCTTTTGGCTTTTTCTGCTTGCTTTTTCTTTTTTTTTTCGCCATTTTTTTCTCCTTTTTTTTTCTGCAAGCTTTTGTATTCACTAGTTTTTCTTGCTTCAAGAATCATTTTTATGATTTTTCAGATTATCAAATAACATGTCTCCTTGTCATCATTCTTTCAAGAGCCAACATATTTAACATTCTTAAACAACAACTTCAAAAGACATATGCACTGTTCAAGCATTCATTCAGAAAACAAGAAGCATTGTCTCCACATCAATATAATTAAACTAAGTTCAAGGATAAATTCGAAACTCATGTACTTCTTGTTCTTTTGAATTAAAACATTTTTCATTTAAGAGAGGTGATGGATTCATAGGACATTCATAACTTTAAGACATAGTTACTAACTACTAATGATCATGTAATAAGACACAAACATGGATAAGCACTTAATATTAAGAAAACGAAAAACAGAAAATAAGAACAAGGAATGAGTCCACCTTAGTGATGGTGGCATTTCCTTCTTGAGGAACCAATGATGTCCTTGAGCTCTTCTATGTCTCTTCCTTGTCTTTGTTGCTCCTCCCTCATAGCTTTTTGATCTTCTCTAATTTCATGAAGGATGATGGAGTGCTCTTGATGTTCCACCCTTAGTTGCTCCCAATAATTGTGTGGGGGAAAATGTATCCCCTGAGGTATCTCAGGGATCTCTTGATTTGCAGTCAAATGTTCTACCACTGAGCTATGGAAGCTTTTGTCTTCCCTTTTCTCTTCTTTTTCTCCTTTTTTTTTTTGAGGTTTCTCTGGCCTTAGGTGCCATCAATGGTTATGGAAAAGCAAAATAAGCAATGATTTTACCACACCAAACTTAGAATGTTGCTCGCCCTCGAGCAAAAGAAGAAAGAATAGATGAAGAAGAAGATGTGGAATAAAAAAAATAGGATTATGAGGAGGGAAGGTGGGGATCCTGTGGGGTTCACAAATCCTAAGATAATCCTGTGAGGTCCACAGATCCTGAGGTGTTCAAGAATTTACAACCTTGCACCAAATTAGGCATGCAAAATGCCCTTGCACACAACTCTGGGCGTTCAGCGCCAGATTGGTGCTTGTTCTGGGCGTTGAACGCCCATTTGTTGCCCATTTCTGGCGTTGAACGCCAGAACCATACTTGTTCTGGGCGTTCAGCGCCAGCTCTTCTCCAGGGTGCAATTCTGGCATTCAAATGCTCAGATGCTGCCCATTTTGGGCGTTTAGTGCCAGAACCATGCTCTGTTCTGGCGTTGAACGCCAGCCAGATGCTTCTTACTGGCGTTTAAACGCCAGTGAGATCCTCCTCCAGGGTGTGATTTTTCTTCTGCTGTTTTTGATTCTATTTTCAATTTTTATATTTGTTTTGTGACTCCACATGATCATGAACCTGATAAAACATGAAAGAACAAGAAAAATAAAATTAGATAAATAAAAATTGGGTTGCCTCCCAACAAGCGCTTCTTTAATGTCAATAGCTTGACAGTGGGCTCTCATGGAGCCTCACAGATGTTCAGAGCATTGTTGAGACTTCCCAACACCAAACTTAGAGTTTGACTGTGGGGGCTCTGGTTGACTCTGTGTTGAGAGAAGCTTTTTATGCTTCCTCTCCATGTTTACAGAAGGATGACCTCGAGTTTTAAACACAAGGGAGTCCTCATTCTAGTTCATCTCTGTCAACATCAATCACAGCTCTTGCTGTGGCTAGGAAGGGTCTTCCAAGGATGATGGATTCATCCTCATCCTTCCCAGTATCTAGGACTATGAAATCAGCAGGGATGTAAAGGCCTTCAACCTTTACTAACACGTCCTCTACTTGTCCATAAGCCTATTTTCTTGAATTGTCTGCCATCTCTAATGAGATTTTAGCAGCTTTCACCCCAAAGATTCCCAGTTTCTCTATTACAGAGAGGGGCATGAGGCTTATCCCTGAACCAAGGTCACACAGAGCTTTTTCAAAGATCATGTTGCCTATGGTACAAGGTATTACGAACTTTCCAGGATCCTGTTTCTTCTGAGGCAATGTCAGTTGATCTAGATCACTTAGTTCATTGGTGAACAAGGGAGGTTCATCTTCCCAAGTCTCAATACCAAATAATTTGACATTCAGCTTCATGATTGCACCAAGGTACTTGGTAACTTGCTCCTTAGTAACATCCTCATTCTCTTCAGAAGAGGAATACTCATCAGAGCTCATGAATGGCATAAGGAGGTTTAATGGAATCCCTATGGTCTCTAGATGAGCCTCAGATTCCTTTGGTTCCTCAAAGGGAAACTCCTTATTGATCACTGGACATCCCAGGAGGTCTTCCTCCTTGGGATTCACGTCCTCCCCTTCCTTTTTGGATTCGGCCATGATGGTTATATCAATGGCCTTGCACTCTCTCTTTGGATTTTCTTCTGTATTGCTTGGGAGAGTACAGGGAGGGATTTCAGTGATCCTTTTACTCAGCTGGCCCACTTGTGCTTCCAAATTTCTAATGGAAGACCTTGTTTCATTCATGAAACTCACAGTGGCCTTAGATAGATCAGAGACTAAGTTTGCTAAATTAGAGGTATTTTGTTCAGAGTTCTCTGTCTGTTGCTGAGTAGATGATGGAAAAGGCTTGCTATTGCCAAACCTGTTTCTTCCACCATTATTAAAGCCTTGTTGAGGCTTTTGTTGATCCTTCCATGAGAGATTTGGGTGATTTCTCCATGATGGATTATAGGTGTTTCCATATGGTTCACCCATGTAGTTTACCTCTGCTATTGCAGGGTTCTCAGGATCATAAGCTTCTTCTTCATAAGAAGCCTCTTGAGTACTGTTGGATGCAGCTTGCATTCCATTCAGACTCTGAGAAATCATATTGACTTGCTGAGTCAATATTTTATTCTGAGCCAATATGGCATTCAGAGTATCAATTTCAAGAACTCCCTTCTTCTGAGGCGTCCCATTGCTCACAGGATTCCTCTCAGAAGTGTACATGAACTGGTTATTAGCAACCATGTCAATGAGTTCTTGAGCTTCTGTAGGTGTTTTCTTTAGGTGAATGGATCCACCTGCAGAAGTATCCAATGACATCTTAGCTAATTCAGACAGACCATCATAGAATATATCCAGGATGGTCCATTCTGAAAGCATGTCAGAAGGACACTTTTTGGTCAGTTGCTTGTATCTTTCCCAAGCTTCATAGAGGGATTCACCTTCTTTCTGTCTGAAGGTTTGAACATCCACTCTAAGCTTGCTCAGCTTTTGAGGAGGAAAGAACTTGGCTAAGAAAGCAGTGACCAGCTTATCCCAAGAGTTCAGGCTATCTTTGGGTTGAGAGTCCAACCACACTCTAGCTCTGTCTCTTACAGCAAAGGGGAAAAGCATGAGCATGTAGACTTCAGGATCTACTCCATTAGTCTTAACAGTATCACAGATCTGCAAAAATTCAGTTAAGAACTAAAAAGGATCTTCAGATGGAAGTCCATGAAACTTGCAGTTCTGCTGCATCAGAGAAACTAATTGAGGTTTCAGCTCAAAATTGTTTGCTCCAATGGTGGGGATGGAGATGCTTCTTCCATGTAAATTGGAATTAGGTGCAGTAAAGTCACCAAGCATCCTCCTTGCATTATTATTATTTTCGGCTGCCATCTCCTCTTCCTGTTTGAAAATTTCTGAAAGGTGCTTGCTGGCTTATTGTAATTTAGCTTCTTTTAATTTTCTCTTCAGAGTCCTTTCAGGTTCTGGATCTGCTTCAACAAGAATATTCTTGTCCTTGCTCCTGCTCATATGAAAAAGAAGGAACAGAAAAATAATAATAATAGAGATCCTTTTTGCCCAAGCATAGAGGTTCCTTTATGTGAGTAGAAAAAAAGAAGAAGAGGAAATCTGAACTCAGAGAGAGAGGGTTCGGATTTTTGGTGAGATGAAGTGTTAGTAGATGAATAAATGAATAGAAGGAGATGAGAGAGAAAGAGGATTTTCGAAAATAATTTTTGAAAAAGAGTTAGTGATTTTCGAAATTAGTTTTTGAAAAAGGTTAGTAATTTTCAAAATTAAAATCAACAATTAAAATAATTAGTTAATTAAAAAGAAATTTTGAAAAAGAGGGAAGATATTTTCGAAAATTAGAGAGAGAGAGTTAGTTAGGTGGTTTTGAAAAAGATAAGAAACAAACAAAAAGTTAGTTAGTTAGTTGAAACAAATTTGAAAATCAATTTTGAAAAGATAAGAAGATAAGAAGTTAGAAAAGATATTTTAAAATCAAATTTTTGAAAAAGATAAGATAAGGAGATATTTTTGAAAAGATATGATTGAAATTAATTTTTGAAAAAGATTTGATTTTTAGAATCACAATTAATGACTTGATTCACAAGAAATCACAAAATATGATTCTAGAACTTAAAGTTTGAATCTTTCTTAACAAGTAAGTAACAAACTTGAAATTTTTGAATCAAAACATTAATTGTTGATGATATTTTCGAAAATTATGAGATAGAATGAAGAAAAAAATTTTTGAAAAATATTTTTAAAAATTTTCGAAAATAAATAAGAAAAAAATGAAAAAGAATTTATTTTTGAAAAAGATTTTGAAAAAGATAAGATTTTCAAATTGAAAATTTGATTTGACTCATAAGAAACAACTAGATTTTAAAAATTTTGAAAAAGTCAATTCAAATTTTCGAATTTGATGAGAAGAAAAAGGGAAAGATATTCTTTTGATTTTTGACTTTTTAATGATGAGAGAGAAAAACATGAAAATGATGCAATGCATGAAAATTTTGGATCAAAGCAATGAATGCATGCAAGAATGCTATGAATGTCAAGATGAACACCAAGAACACTATGAAGATCATGATGAACATCAAGAACTTATTTTTGAAAATTTTTTATGCAAAGAAAACATGCAAGACACCAAACTTAGAAATCTTTCATGTTTAGACTCTATGGATGCAAAAATGCACATGTAAAACAAGAAAAGATGCAAAACAAGAAAACATCAAGATCAAACAAGAAGACTTACCAAGAACAACTTGAAGATCATGAAGAATACTACGAATGCATGAATTTTCGAAAAATGCAAAATGAATATGCAATTGACACCAAACTTACAATTTGACTCAAGACTCAAACAAGAAACATGAAATATTTTTTCTTTTTATGATTTTTTGATTTTTTTGGATTTTTTGAAAATTAATGTGAAAAAGAAAAAAATAAGGATTCCAGAAATTTTTAATATGAATTCCAGGAATCTTCAATTCTTAGTCTAAAGCTCCAATCTGAGGGTTAGGCATGGCTTAATAGCCAGCCAAGCTTTAGAAGATATAAGCAATTCCCTGACATGTGGAGGCCTCAGTCTAAAAGAATTTACACATGGCTTTACAGCCAGCCAGGCTTCAACATGTTTCATGAAACACTAGAATTCATTCTTAAAAATTCTGAAGAAAAATATATTTTTGAAAAGATTTATATATATATATATTTTTTTTTTTCGAAAACAGATGAGAAATTTTTGAAAGGTTTTTGAAAATTTTTTGAAAAGAAAACAAAAAGAAAATTACCTAATCTGAGCAACAGGATGAACCGTCAGTTGTCCAAACTCGAACAATCCCCGGCAACGGCGCCAAAAACTTGGTGCATGAAATTGTGATCTCAGGCAATGGCGCCAAAAACTCTGTACGCACGTCTTAATAAATTGTTTTTCATTCACAACTTCGATACAACTAACCAGCAAGTGCACTGGGTCGTCCAAGTAATAAACCTTACGTGAGTAAGGGTCGATCCCACGGAGATTGTTGGTATGAAGCAAGCTATGGTCACCTTGTAGATCTCAGTCAGGCGGATATAAAATAGTTATGGAGTTTTCGAAAATAAATAATAAAATAAGGATAGAAATACTTATGTAAATCATTGGTGAGAATTTCAGATAAGCGCATAGAGATGCTTTCGTTCCTCTGAACCTCTGCTTTCCTGCTGTCTTCATCCAATCAATCCTACTCCTTTCCATGGCTGGCTTTATGTAAGGACATCACCATTGTCAATGGCTACTTTTGATCCTCTCTGGAAAATGGTCCGATGCGTTGTCACTGCATGGCTAATCGTCTGGAGGCATCACCGTTGTCAATGGCTGCGTCCCATCCTCTTGTGAAAATGGTCCAACTGCTATGTCACAGCACGGCTAATCATCTGAGGTTCTCGATCATGCTGGAATAGGATTCACCCTGCTTTTGTGTCTGTCACTACGCCCAGCAATCGCGAGTTTGAAGTTCGTCACAGTCATTCAATCCCAGAGTCCTACTCGGAATACCACAGACAAGGTTTAGACTTTCCGGACTCTCATGAATGCCGCCATCAATCTAGCTTATACCACGAAGATTCTGATTAAGAGATCCAAGAGATACTCATTCAATCTAAGGTAGAACGGAAGTGGTTGTCAGGCACGCGTTCATAGGGAATGATGATGATTGTCACGTTCATCACATTCATGTTGAAGTGCGAATGAATATCCTAGAATGGAATAAGTTGAATTGAATAGAAAAACAGTAGTACTTTGCATTAATCTTTGAGGAACAGCAGAGCTCCACACCTTAATCTATGGAGTGCAGAAACTCTACCGTATGAAAATACATAAGTGAAAGGTCCAGGCATGGCCGAATGGCCAGCCCCCAAAACGAGATCACAGGATCAAAAATACAATCCAGGATGTCAAATACAATAGTAAAAAGTCCTATTTATACTAAACTAGTTACTAGGGTTTACAAAAGTAAGTAATTGATGCATAAATCCACTTCCGGGGCCCACTTGGTGTGTGCTTGGGCTGAGCTTGAATGTTGCACGTGCAGAGGCTCTTTCTGGAGTTGAACGCCAGGTTGTAACATGTTTCTGGCGTTCAACTCTGGTTTGTGACGTGTTTCTGGCGTTTAACTCCAGACAGCAGCGTAGAACTGGCGTTCAACGCCCATTTGCGTCATCTAAACTCGGCCAAAGTATGGACTATTATATATTGCTGGAAAGCCCTGGATGTCTACTTTCTAACGCTATTGAAAGCGCGCCATTTTGAGTTCTGTAGCTCCAGAAAATTCATTTTGAGTGCAAGGAGGTTAGAATCCAACAGCATCAGCAGTCATTCTTCAACCTCTGAATCTGATTTTTGCTCAAGTCCCTCAATTTCAGCAAAAAAATACCTGAAATCACAGAAAAACACACAAACTCATAGTAAAGTCCAGAAATGTGAATTTAACATAAAAACTAATGAAAACATCCCTAAAAGTAACTAGATTCTACTAAAAACATACTGAAAACAATGCCAAAAAGCGTATAAATTATCCGCTCATCATTTTCCAACTCAGAAAAATCTACTGAGTCCAAAAATCTTATTTATTTTTTTCTAATTAACATTCTAAAATTTTGAACCTATTCCGGGCAATTGATTTATTATTATTTTATGTTAATTAATCAGTTAATTAATTCGCGGTTCTTACAGTAAGTATGGTGTAGTCACCAAGAACCTTTCTTGCATCTCCTCCATTATTAGCTTTGTCTACCATGTCTTCAGCTTCTTGTTCAAAATTTTCTGAGAGGTTTTGTAACACCCTAGCTATCAAAAGTCACGCTTCCGGCTACGCTACTCTGATAGCTCGGATATTACGACGTCTCTTATACTATTTAACACTAAAAATATGAGCCTGTTTAAAACTTTAAAATGCAATACCGCTCCAAAATACTTTTGTTATGTAACGTACATTCATACGTACAATACAACTTACAGAAACTCACAAAGAGTATATACATATATATATATGTATGTATGTATAATTTTACAAGCATTAACCAATACAATTCATATCCCTCTTACAGCTTGTATAACGATAAAGGCGAGGGAGAAATAAGCAATAACTAAAGCAATACAAAACATTACGACAACAACTAGATAAACTCTTCGTGACGTCTGCGTCCATATCCTGAAAGGGGAAATTTTTAGGGGGTGAGAACATCATCCTTGAAAGGGTTCTCAGTAGAGGGTTTTTGAGAATTATTATAATAGGATACGCGAGATAAAATCATTTCTGTGATTAATAACCGCCTTATGTATCTTTTCAAAAGCAAAGGTTTACTGTCAAGAAAAATCTAAAATCTTTTCTGAAAGAGAAAACTGTTCATGTAAAATAAAGTTCAAAATCCTTTCAAAAGGTTTATTTATGCTGAACCAAATTAGCCTTTCATACGTTTCCGAAACAGAAATATCAACTAGACATGGCCTTCGGCCCAGCTCATGATCAACCATAGCTCTAGGCCTAAACAACTCAACAACAGCCAATCACCAAAGTCCAATAGATTCTCAGTCGCAAACAAAAATAGGAAAGTTCAAGCACAAACAAACAGTTACTGCAAGTAGAACAATTAGCAGTTAATCACAAGTAATCACAAAGGCAAACCAAGTACAACATGCACACCCAAATAATGTCACATAGATGCATATGATGCATGCTTGTCCTAGTGA
The DNA here is from genome assembly GCF_059453495.1 of Arachis ipaensis. Taxonomy (NCBI): domain Eukaryota; kingdom Viridiplantae; phylum Streptophyta; class Magnoliopsida; order Fabales; family Fabaceae; genus Arachis; species Arachis ipaensis. Next base: position 129,349,640 of record NC_142444.1, read on the forward strand.
CTGATGATATCATCTGTCGGTTATAATGCCAACCCGACAAGTCCTGGTAGCTAACCATTGGACTGTCCCTCTGTCGTACATCCCCAACTCGAGTTACTCACAAGAGATAATCATAATTCACATCTAACACCCTCACTGGTGTATATTCACAGGGGCGAGCTCATCCGAAACTTTCACATGATCCGGCCACACTTACGACATACGGTCAACAGAGTATCAAGTCTCAACCTGGAGCACGTGGTGGCTAGCCACTGCTTCTACCCAGGGAAACTCGTATCTCAGATAGTTGGAAGTGCAAAATCACAATATCAATAACTCAGTATATATGCATTTATTCTCAGCCATAAATCAACATTCATTTCAGCCATCCAACTTAAATTCATGACTCATAGTCAGCCATCCAGCCATAATATATTCCGCAATTAGCCATAATTCATTATCATACACAGCCATTCCGCCCATGACAAAATAGCACTTCCACCATCCAACATCATCAAATTCATAAAATCATTATTCAATGCCATAAATCACTTTTTCTCAATTCACTTCACTTTGAAATCAAGTTTCAACTCTTTTCAGCCTTGGCTTTAAAGTTCTCATTCCTCAAATCATCTCAGGCTCCAAAGCCACTCTTACTCGAAGTAAGTTTCCTTTTTAAAAACAAAGCCACACTCGGCATCCTCTTTCCAAAACTTCCAAAACCATCACAATTTCAAAGATTTATTTTGAAATATTCAAAATCATCCATCCAACAACGGAATTTTATAACAAAAGTCCCTCGGCAGAGTCTCAAGTCTTTAGGGAAGGACAACCTATATCAATTCCTTAAAAACTCATTGAACTCTTAAAATCATAGATTCTTGGTTCAAGTAAATAAAAACTGAACTTATTATGAAATCGAGTCATACAAAATCACAAGTTCCAACCCAATCCAAAGTCAATTCACTTAAAACGGAACCAGTCCATTTGAATCAAACCACTTTCAGATTTCTTCTTGAAACCAATTCTCTAACCTCTTCCATAATGTCTCAAACATAATTGTTCAATCAAAAGTCCAATTTTCTTTAAAATCACTAAAAGCTCCTCTGAACAAAATCTTTAAGTCCAACCAAGAGCAAAAGTCCTTTTTATATTAAAATCAATATTAGAACATAATTCTTTCCTTCAGTGGTTCAAGTGGTAAAATAATCCATTTCTAAATAAATCGAACTCAAGACATATAGTTTCCTTAAATAAATTACGCTCGAAAACATAAATATTTTCTTAATAAATCAAATAATACAATTTCTCAAATCCAAACCTTTCCAAATAACTTTTCAAACAAAGTCTAGGATTTTTACAGAAATTTCGGCAGCACCTCCCCTAAAACTTGGACTTTGCCACCCGGTTCGGGTCCCAACTGAACCGTTCCACAATCCTTTTCAACGGTCCAAATCCAAAATCAGTTCAAGAGCAAGCTAAATCCAACAGTCACCTCATTTTCATATCTCAAGGAAACCGTTTCAAAATCAAATCATTATCAACCGATTAAACTCATTTCCAAAACTTTAAAGAAACAGTTCAGCAACAATTCATTTATCAAAACCAAATCAATTAAAGCAAACCAGGCTGAATCCGAAAGTGTATTCTACTTTTCACATTATCAAAAAAAATCAACTCAACTCAAATCAATTCCCAACGGATTAAACTCGATCTCAAAGCTTTAAAAGAATCAACTTCAAAAATATTCCGTTTCACAAAGCCGCATAACAATCCAGTCAAACAAACATTCATAATCATTCAAGACAACCAAACAATACATAAGACTGATACAGTCACCAAATATACATTATCTCACATCAGTATCCATATGTAATAATTCCAACATATAAAACATAGTTTTCAGAAAAAGGCCCCTACCTCAAAACGCAAAACCATAACCCAAACGCATCACAGCAAACCTTCTCTCCCATCCCGAAATCGCCAACAACCGCAACCTCAGCTCCAAGCCACTTTCGCGGTAACCACAGCATTACTAATCGCGATATATAACAATCAAAACTTAATATTATAGCAATTAACATCGTAAAACCTCAGCGTAAGATAACAGAACAGTAACTAAAGGGCTTTCGAAACGAAAACGCTTATCGAAACTAAGAAAGAACGGCTGACTCAAGCAGCGACAGCCCCAGCGGTTGCTTCGGCAACAACCGTGCTATACTCGATGACCAGAACGGCAGCAATAACAGTGCAGCAGCTCAGAACAGTGGCCATAAGTTCCAGTGGCTCAATAACGGCCTTAGTTTCGACGTACAAATATCGGAACTCAACCCTGTGTAACCAACATCTCAGAATCTCTAACGGAGTATAACAGAGCACTGACTTTAAGGGGTTTCGGAAACAAAATTCTTACCAAGAAAGACAGGGGTTCTGGTGGCCAAAATACTGCTCTCGGCAGCCAAAGCACGGCGGCCAAGACAACAACAGCAATGGAGTTCCAACGGTGGCAGAAACCCCTCCTCCTACTTACCCGTTTCGGTCTCTTTCTCCCCAGCAGCAACAGAGGTAGTGGCGGCAGCTCAGCCACGGTCATGGCTTCGTGACAAAACCTAGCAGTGGCAGCCATAGACCGATGGTGACAAGTTTCCTCTCCTCCATCGCGTTCTGTTCCTCCTGCACTGCTCTCTCCCTCTCACCGGCGACAGTGACGGAGGCAACCCCTAGCAACGGAGGCAGCAAGGCTGGCTTGACTGTAGGAGAGCACGACACCCCTCTCTCCTGGTCTTTCGCTCCCCCTCTGGTCGCGATTCACGGCAGCGATAGCAACACCGTTGGAAGACACGGAAGCAGTAACGGCGACAACCGGCGTGGACGCGATGGCAACGAAGGCGCGGTGGCACTCTCTCTTCCCTCTTCCCTTGCGTGCCAGCCCTCAAGGCGTGACAAGACGGTGCGGGCAGGATGGAATGGTGGCGTTGAGCTGGACGGCGGCAGTACCTAGCCGGCGGTGCCAAGCCCTTCTCCCTCTCCTTCCCTCTTTTTGGCTCGGTCTCCCTTTCTTTCTTTTTCCGTTCTTCTTTTTCCTTTGGTTCAGGGAACCGTCTGTGTGTGTTTAGGATAGGGCTGCACAGCAAAGACAGTGAAGAGGGGGGTTTGATGCTGCGCAGCGTGAAGGGAGAATAGAGGGGAAGGGTATGCCAAAATTAGGGTAAGGGGCAATTTGGTAATTTTAACAAAATTAGGGTAATAAGGTTAGTTTTGTAATTTCAAATAAAAGTAGGGATAGTATAGTAATTAGAAATAAATTTTAATCCAACAATAATAATGTATAAAAGTACTATTTCATCACTTTTACAAATTATTTTCAATAAAATGTTCAAATCCAATAATTAGAAATAATATAATTAATTTCTTTATTTTCCAAAATAGCAGTATTAATATTCTAAAATAATAATTATTTAGTCCAAATCATATAAAATTCTTATTATTTCGTAACTACCAACTTTATAATTTAAATATAGAAAATAATTCAATAATTGTAAAATCGGATAATAATCTTAAGTTATTTCAAATTCAATTAATCGAAACTTGCTTTAATCATCTTTAATAAAGAATTTCTGGAATTAAAGCTACAAAAATACTGTATTTAAAATTAGCTCATGATAGTCCTTTTTTAAAAGTTCTGGGTCTTACAGGTTTCTTCCGAAGTGTTGTGCTTTAGCTTGTTGTAAACGCCTCTTTAGAGTTTTCTCAGGTTTAAGGTCAGGATTAAAGAAAGGTTCTTTATCTCTGTTCCTGGTCATAAACAAGAAAAAAAGAAGACAAGAAAGAAGAAAAATGGGAGCTCTATGTTCAAGAACAGAGGACTCCCTGTGAGATGTGAAGAAGAAAGAAAAGAAGAATGAAGATAGAGAAGAGAGAAGAAGAATTTGAAAAGAGAGGGATAGACATTCGAAAATTAGAAGTAAAAAGAGAAAATATTTTTTTATTTTTATTTATTAATTAAATTCAAAAATAAAACTAATTAACTAAAAAGATTTGAAAATCAAATAATGAATTTTTGAAAAAGAAGAGTGAGAAAGAGAGAAGATATTTTCGAAAATTAGAAGAGAGAAGAATTAGTTAGAAAGTTTTGAAAAAGAAGAAACAGAAAACAAGTAACTAATTAAGAAAGATTTAAAATTAAAATAAGATAGAAGATTAGAAAATATTTGAAATTAAAATTTAAAATTAGAGAAGATAAGATAGAAATTGAAAAGATTTAAAAAATATTTGAATTTGAAATTTGAAATTAGAAAAGATAAGATAAGAATTTGAAAAGATTTGAAAAAGATTTGAAAAAGATAAGATTTGAAATTTGATTTTTTAAAAAGATTTGATTTTGAAATTTTAAATTTTAAATTTTGAAATTGAATTTTAAATTTTGAATTTGAAATAAGATAAGATAAGATTTTTGAATTTTAAAGAAAGATTAAAAGATAAGATAGTAATTTGAAATTTAAAACTAAGATAAGATAAGATAATGATTTTGAAATTAAATTTTGAAAAATTGGCTGTAATTTTCGAAAATTGAGATAAAGATAAGAAAAGATATTTTATTTTTTTTTTATTTTTGAATTTAATGAAGAAAGAGAAAAATAACAAAAAGACACCAAACTTAAACTTTTTAGATCTAAGGACACTAATATGCAAAAATTTTAAAGAAAAACACAAAGAGACCCCAAACTTAAAAATTTTAAGATCAAAACAAGAACACTTTGAAGATCAAGAAGAACATCAAGAACAAAACTCAAAGAATTCACAGAAAACAAAAACATGCAAAGGACACCAAACTTAAAAATTTTGAAAACAAAAGACACAATTTTCAAAAATTTTAAAGGAAAAGACACAAGAAGACACCAAACTTAAAGATTGACATAAGATTCAAACAAAAGACACTATTTTTGAAAACTTTTTAGAAAAAGACTCAAGAAATTCGAAAATTCAATAAGAACACAAACAAAAGTCTCAAACAAAAAAAACAAAGATTAAATGAAGAAAAGAAAAGGTTTTTGAAAATTTTTTTGGATTTTTTCGAAAAAAGAAAAAGAAAATAAAAGACTCAGATAAAATAAAACTAAACCTATAAAGAAAAGGAAATTACCCAATCTAAGCAACAAGATAATCCGTCAGTTGTCCAAACTCGAACAATCCTCGGCAACGGCACCAAAAACTTGGTGAACAGATTCCCACACTCTGTACAGCTGAACCAGCAAGTGCACTGGGTCGTCCAAGTAATACCTGAGTGAGTCAGGATCAATCCCACGAGGATTGTGATTTGAAGCAAGGTATGGTTATCTTGTAGATCTTAGATAGGTGGATAGAAGAGCTGTTTGTTTGTTTAATTCGCATGAAAAGAAAATAAATAAAATGTTACTCACTTGATGGTGAATGCAATGATATGAAGATGGTTAAGGCTTGGAGATGCTTTGTTCTTCTGGATTACTCCGTTCTTACTGTCTATTCCAACTGTGAATGATTTCTTCTTAAGGGATTGTCAATACTCCTCCAGATCTGATTGAGGGTGAAGCTCCTGTAGTTCATTCTTCTCATTGATCCTACTCAAAATGCCACAGATAAGGTCGAATCTTCCGGATCAGAGAATGCTGCACCTTTGGTTCTAGCCTCTACCACGAAAACTCTAATCTCCTCGTACCTCGGCTGAACTGATGTCTCGAGAAGACCCCAACGAAGTCATGAATTAGCCGTCTCAGGGATGTATGATCTAGCTAGTGGTTCATCATTGTCCAATGAAAGACTCACTCTGAACCCATGTAGAATGAGATAACCTTGTGCCTGTTCAACGCATTCATAATGATGAAGAACAGATATACATCTTAGAATAGAAGAATCAAACACATATTGAAATAGAACAGTAGTATTTTATTAATCCATAAAACTCAGCAGAGCTCCTCCCCTCAACCTAGGAGGTTTAGAAACTCATACTGATAGAAAATTCAATGATAAATAAAAATATGACATGTCCCCTTCTGAGTCTATAAAAGTTCTCAAATAAATACTAAGCTAATGACTAAGGATTACATAGGAAGGGTAAAATAGTCTTTTAGTGCTAAAATCCACTTCTGGGGCCCACTTGGTGAGTGTTTGGGCTGAGCTTGATTGAGATCCACGTGCTAGGAGGCCTCTAGGGTATTGAACTCTGGCTAGGGGGTCCTTCTTGGGTGTTGGACGCTGGTCTCTTCTCCTTTGGGCGTTGGACGCTAGAATAAGGCAGGTGGCTGGCGTTGAACGCCAGTTTTGGGCCTTAAATTTTGAAGCAAAGTATGGACTATTATACATTTCTGGAAAACTCTGAATGTTAGCTTTCTATAGCCATTGATAACGCTCTATTTGGACTTCTATAGCTCCAGAAAAGCTCTTTCAAGTGCAAGGAAGTCAGATCTTGACAGCATCTGCAGTGCTTTCTCTGCCTCTAAATCACTTTTGCTCCAGCTCCTCAATTTCAGCCAGAAAATACCTGAAATTGCATAAAAATACACAAACTCAAAATAGAATCCAAAAATGTAAATTTTACACTAAAACCTATGAAAAATTAATAAAACTTAAACAAACATACTAAAAACTATATGAAAATGATGGCAAAAAGCGTATAAAATATCCGCTCATCACTAAACTTGTATTTTGTAAGTGCTTTTGAATATTGGTGTGGCCCTAACTATAAACTTATGGCTTAGCTTATATTTTCTATTTTGCATTATGCTATTGCATAATAGACTCTATTGTGTACTTTTGCACAAACAACACTGTTGTAATAACCATTGTAATGTTAGTTAGAGGTTGTTCTATTTATAAGTCTATCTTTGTTAGCTTTATTTTTTTTTTACCAAATTATCCTTTTTCTAGGTTATTGAGATAGAAAGTTGAGGGATAATTAACCAAACTTTACTTCATTATAATTATTACATAATGATCATTAACACACCCACCTACCTACTTATTAACTAAAAACTTAAAACAAACAAGTAGCTAAACTAAACCCAATAGCAATTATAACACACAACATCACCATCATCATCATCTTCAATGTACTAATACCACTCTCTAAATTTCTCAATCTCCAATTGAGCTCGTTTAAAATTTCTTGTGGAACTTGAACCACACTTTATTGTTCTACATGTCCATCATCTCAATGAAAGAAATTATAGTGACTCTAAACAGTAATAACGCAAAAAAAAATGAATCACAATCACTAAATCATCCCTCTAAACTCGTATCAACTCAAATAGATAAATTTTTCTCATAATTATAACACCCATAAAATGGTCTTTCAGGATTCTCTAGCGTGGCTGAATACTTAATCACCGTACGCAACCCATAATGGCATAACACACCCGTTCTTAACCAATATCAAATTACTTAATTAAATTTCTAAATAAATCTCAAATTCAATTGGCCATGTCTTAAAAATACAAAGTAATTCAATTCAATCCATCAATTCTAACCATAACAGTGGTCACCTTACTAGATTTAGTTACATAAAAACCAAACCTTTTTTAGCTTCTGATGTACCTAACAATTTCTCATAATAAACCTTTATGTTTTATTATCTTGAATTATGTTAAGTTGTTAAGTTTTCAATCATTAGGTTAGTAAATAAGAGTCCAAATCCTAATTCACCTACCAAGAGGGTTCAGAATTGTTACTAATAAATTTAATTTTTATTCAATCAATATCAACTCTATTAACTCATTTTAATTCCTCCAACTATTCTAGTTCAATTTCTAATATTTTATTAAACACAAAAAATTGTTAAAATTAAACCAATTAGTTATTGTTAAGGAAAATCAAACCAAAAATATTTATCAACTCAATCAGTTATTATTAACAACTCGAGTTAAATCTCAATTTAACCCTTGAAATTTGGCTTGATACTCAATTTAACCTTTATAATTTTGCTAACCCCAATTAGAACCCCCAAATTTGCAATAGTAACTCCCGATTGTCCCTGTGATCATCTCCGTCACCAGAATGCTGATCCGGCACATTTACTTAACACACAAAACACATCTAAGACAACGTTGTATTAGTTTCGTGCCCAAACCCTATGAAAGCGACATCGTTCAACTATGGATGGGTGTTAAAACTCTCCTTTCAAACCGCATCACACATCAAAGACTCTTAACCATCCCACCATTATAACCACCACTGTTTTTCTCTCCATGTACAAGCTTCACTATAACTCCCTTCACCATCAACAACAACAACAATAAAACATTTGATTTTTTTTGAAAAAAAGGCAGAGGTGCATAGAGACAGACAGAGAGAGAAGCAGAAGAGGAGACAAAGTTGTTGTACCATGGCTCACTGACGATTTGAGAGATATTAATGTTGTTGCAATTGCGGTGGGCCTTTGTGTTGAAGGGGAGAAGGACCAAAACGTGCCATTTTTATGCGACATCGTGAGTGAAGGTTTTCAAACATCAGTGGAAGAGTAGAGAAATAAGGATTTGAATGCCACCCTTGCGAGGCCCACGACCCCGACCAAGTTGGGAAAAAGAGAGGTGCAAGGCACTGCGAGATCCGAAGGCCACTCTGCCTCCCCCTTTTGTTGTTGTTGCTATCACGAGCAACCATGAATTGCATGTGTTTAGGGTGACCAGTTTGGAGTTGTTGGGGTATATAGTTTAGGGAAGAGGGGTCGGTGGTTTGGATAGGAATGCGGTGGGGGTCGTAAAGGTGGTTGATGTGGTGAGACAGATGGAAATGGTTGGTTCCATGTGAACTTGACCTAACAAAACTTTGACTACTACTCTCAATCATCTCTGGGAAGACGACAATGGATAATCAGTTTGGAAATTTTGGGACTTTATCTAGGGATTCATTTTAGTTGTAGGGCCAGATTGAGTGATCTAATATCTTCTCTACATCATATAATCATTACCAAGCACACTTAGCACTAAACAGACCACATGAAAAACAATGTGTTAAGTAAATGTGCCAGATCAGTATTCTAATGACAGAGATGATTGCAGGGGCAACCGATAGTCACTATTGCAAATTTGGGGGTTCTAATTGGTGCTAAAGAAATTGTAAGGATTAAAAATAGTATCGAACTAAATTTCAGGGGCCAAATTGATATTTAACTCTTAATAACTCACTTAGAAATAGTGGATGCGCGAATGACTTTCTTGCATGGTCGCAACGGCAGCGGACACTGGGGGCAAGTGACGATGGCAATACATGGAGGCAGTAACTCACAGGGGAGAAGCAAGCTCCTCTATAGCAAAAATAAGCTCCCGGTAGATGCACCTCGATTGCGACAATGACTAGAGTTGTGGGAAATAGTCGGCGATGGCAAACCAGCGGCGAATGGTGGCAACAGTTGGGCTGACGGCGAGAGAAAAAGAGAAAGGGGAGAGAAGTGAAGTTGATGATGTTGCAAAAATGGGAGGAAGGGTTAGCAAATTTGAATGTAGGATTCACTTTACCGGTGGAAGAAACCGCCAATAACGCTGAGTGTGTGACCAAAATGTCATGTTTGATTTAATTTCCTTACTATTGGATTTTTTTACCATAAATTGGATGGTAACATGTGTGCCAACTAAAATTTTTTAGCAACATATGTTACGATCAGATTTAGGGTCAATAATACAAATCCGATGGCAACATATCGTGGATGACAAATTTAGTGTTGCAGTCATCACAAAATTTGACGGTAAATACAATGGTAATCAATGCTTTTCTTGTAGTTGAATGCTCGTGTTGCCATAATTTCTCCCACTAGAGTTGTTCTTTCTTGAACTCCCTTAAGTTTTATCACCACTACCCATCATGCCTCATGTAGAAGAACAAGTGTTCAAAGTTTAAAGAGAGAATATGAAGACCAATAGAGAAGAGGAGAGGTGACGAAGACTATACGATGAAGATGAAGATTTGGGTGTTAGGGTTTTATAATTCTGAATAGATCAATTTGAGTGTTTTAGCTAAACTTAGGACACCAATTTGAGTTGAATTCATTGTATGTCCATATCAGTGTGCAGCTAAGTGTCAACAAGTGCCAAGTTGGCACTTAACTGCACACATCAGCAATGCAAAGACAGATGGTGACTTTTGGAATAACAGAGAATCATGTTTCTAAGAGTAAAGGTTATATTTGGTCATTTAAAAAGTGAAAGATTTCTTTCGGAGTTTGACTTGTGTTTTTTACTCGATTCCAGAGTTTTTCATATTAAATACTAATACTAATTATTTGCATGTAATAGTTTCTGTCTAATATTATTTATTGTATGTGTGTAGTACTATTTATCTTAATATATGTGTAAGGGGAATGATATTAAAATAAGGAAAAGTTCATGTTATGGGAAGGATATTGGAATAGAAAGAATTAATGGTGATATGAGGAGATTAGGAAAAGAATTAAATAGGTTAGAGAGAAACAGGAAGAGAATAATTTCATAGAAAGAGATTCCAAAGAAAGAAATATTAGGCTCACTTTTACTTATTACATTTCCTTTTCCTTAATGATAACATTGCCCTCAAGGTTGTGGAAACAACGTAACTCCTACTTAAAATGTAAATTCTAATTACAAATAATAATAATAATAACAATTAATTAAAAAATAATATTTTCTATATATTTTTTTGATTTATTACTTCAAAAAAAATTACTACCAGGATCCCATTATTTATGACCCAATCCATCAGTCATGATCTAATACATTTGTTTGTCTGCATTATTTTTTTTTATTGAGCTTCAACAAAGCAACACCAAAAGCTCTTCCTTACAATTGATTGGGCTTGAAGACCACAAATGGATCTAAAAGAAAACTCTATCTTCTTCATTCTCCAAAGTCTCAAACAACCATCAACCATTTGAAATCCAACTCCAATGGCCATCCATGATGGATCACGATGGATACCCCAAACTCCACTCTTAATGGCGTAGTCCACTGCCCGATCTCTACCCTTCACAACAATCTTGTCCCACTTCTTTACTGTGTTGAACTTGTAACAACCTAGATTTTCAACAACGGATTTCTTAAGCTATATACCTTAGGATTTGCAAAATCTGAGTGATGCAGTTAGATTTAGTTTGACAAGCTGATTTTGAATATGCAGAAAAATAAATAATAATATTTTATGGTAATAATAATATTTTATTATAATGATATTTTATTAATTTATTTTGATGATTCACCCTTATAACTCCCATGATTTTTCATTTTCAGCCACATCCTGCTTCCTTTTTCTTAGTCGTACATAATTTCGACAACTATCTCTTCCTTTCTTTTCTTCGTACGTGTTGTTAAGAAAAATAACGAGAGAGAAAAGTCAAAGCTTTAAGTTTTCTAAGGCTCGGTCGTTTAGTTTTAAAACTCCAACAAAGATTTTAAACCGATTAAAGTATTCGTTTCTTTCTCCTCTTCACAACCATATCCGATTTCTTAAGGTGAGGAATCTCTTTTTGAATTTATGATGAAGGCTCAGTCGTCATGATGTATATGTTTAAAAGTTATTTTTGATCAAATATTAGGAAGCAAAGCGAGCCAGAAGTCATTGAGAAGAAATCGATTTTTGTGAGCTAACACCGAGAAGTAAGGTTTGGTAAATTAAACATGATTGAGCTGTATTTTGTTGCTTGATTGTTCATTGAAACTTTTTAAATACATAAAACGGTATTTATTTGATGTTTTAATATTTTCTGAAAACACAAAAAGAACATAAAAAAATGTGTACATCGAGCGTAGAATCACCAACACCGGGCATAAAACATGGGTGCCAGTCATAGAATCACCAACGCCGAACGTGAAACACGGATGCCGGATGCCCAACTAAAATAAATTAAGGACGCTGGGCGTCCAAACTAATATATATATATATATATATATATATATATATATAATGACATTATATGAAGAAACAAAGCACTACGAGAGTGAAGAAATTTAAAAGATGAGTAATAATTATAGAAATGCAGTTGTATTATTACTTGTTGCAGAGATAATATAATCTTGAATATGATTACAAATATTTTAGAGGGTCTTTAGAGTAAATGAATATGAGAGTAGAAATAAAATCGTGAAGACGTTGGCGCCATGAGTGTGCAAGGGGGAGCCAACGTTTGAGCAAAAGTTTGACCCTAAACTTTGGCTCAAACGTTGGTAGCAGCAAGGATGGGGTGGCTGATATGAAAAGTTTGAGTAAAAGTTTGCCTCAAACTTTTACTCAAACTTTTACTCAAGCTTACATGATTCCAAACCCGGTTCACTTCGGTTCTTCTCCAAACTCTAAGAGCAATCAACCAAGGCCTCTATCAACCCAATTCCATCAAGAGCAAAGGCCCAATTGAAGGCTTGAAGACCATTTGAAGAAAGTGTATAAATAGCATAGGATTTAAGTTTTTGGGGAACCTTTCTTTTCGGTTTTGATTTGGTAGTTTGTAGAGAGCTCACTTTTACATTTTGGCTTTGTTGTTTGAATTCAAGAGAATTTGGAAGAGAATTGATCTCTCTTCCTCCTTGTTCTTGCTTGAATACTCTTTACTTTTCTTGCTTCGGATCTTGGGTGGAGAATTGAAGAAATTCTGTTTCAATCTCACCTTGGAATCTTGTTTAATTTTCCGCATCATTGAATTTTAGTTTCTGTTAATTGCTTCTTCTTCTACTTTCTCTGCAATTTACATTTCCTTTGCAATTGTTCTTGTTGGATCTAGGAAGGCATTGAGATCTAGACTTGGTTATCTAGTCTCTTGAGTCCTGAGATCTGAATTTCCATTTTCAATTTCTCTGTTTACTGCTTTTCAAGCTCTTTTATATTTCTGTTTTAGATCCGATTCAATCCAAGACATCTTCCACTCTTTTGTGTGTTGAATTTTACTTTTCCTTGTTTAATTTCTGCAAATCCAATTCCCAATTTCCTTTACAATTCAATCCATTTACATTTCTTGCGATCTAAGATTCTGCAATTTACATTTCTTGCGTTCTAAGTTTCGGCCATTTAATTTCTTGCCCTTTAAGATTCAGCACTTTAAGTTTCAGTTCTCTTTAATTTCATGCAAATTACCCATTCCCTTTACTTTTCATGCAATTTAAATTCTGCAAATCACAAATCTCTCAACCAAATCTTGATTCGCTTGACTAAATCAACCACTAAACTAAAATTGCTCAATCCTTCAATCCCTGTGGGATCGACCTCACTCCCGTGAGTTATTATTACTTGATGCGACCCGGTGCACTTGCCGGGGATTGATTAGATTGACAATGATTAAGTGAGGTGGTGATCTAGATCTAGCATTTTTATTTTCTATTTCTCTAATCTTTGACTAACACGCTAACTGTTTGAAATTTTGCTTAAACTAAACTTCGTTCTAGCAATAGACTGAAGAGTTACTGGAGGTGTTTCTTGTGTTTTGTTTGTATGTCAGGTACAGGGAGATCCATTCCTGTTTTATCTGAAACTGACCAGAGAACTCTTAGAAGGTTGAGAAGAGCTAAAAGAGGAAAAAATATTGTTGGAGAGGAAGAATCTGAGGAAGAATATCACGAGATGGAAGGAGATCCATCTAATCCAGGAGGAGGGGTTAACAATAACCCACAGCAGAGGAGAGTATTGGCCTCCTATACCTTTGCAAATGCTAGACATTGTGGAAGCAGCATTCTCACCCCTAATGTCAATGCAAATAACTTTGAATTGAAGCCACAACTCATTACATTGGTCCAAAACAACTGCTCGTTTGGGGGAGGACCATTGGAGGATCCAAATCAACATCTATCTACCTTCTTAAGGATTTGTGACACTATCAAGTCCAATGGCGTGAATCCTGAGACTTACAAGCTTCTGCTGTTCCCGTTCTCATTAAGGGACAAGGCCGCACAATGGCTTGAAACTTTTCCTCAAGGAAGCATCACTAGCTGGGATGATTTGGTGACTAAATTTCTAGCCAAATTCTATCCACCTCAAAGAGTCATCAGGCTGAAAACTGAGGTGCAAACATTCACACAATTGGATGCTGAAAATCTGTATGAAGCATGGGAGAGATACAAGGCTCTGCTGAGGAAATGTCCACCAGAAATGTTCACTGAGTGGGACAAGCTACAGAACTTCTATGAAGGACTCACTCTAAAGGCTCAAGAATCACTTGACCACTCATCTGGAGGATCATTGCAGCTGATGAAAACAGCAGAAGAAGCTCAAAATCTTATTGACATGGTGGCCAACAATCAATATTTCTTTGCTCACCAAAGAAATCGCCAACCATCACAAAGGAGAGGAGTAATGGAGCTAGAAGGGGTGGACTCAATCTTGGCTCAAAACAAGATGATGCAGCAGTAAATTCAACAACAATTTGAACAAATGGCCAAGAGGATTGATAGCCTCCAAGTTGCAGCAGTTAACACAAGCCAACCATCATCCACATGGGGGCAAAATGAAGAAACTCAAGAAGAACAATAACAAGAGCAAGTACAGTATATGCACAACCAAGGACCAAATGAAGTGTATGGTGATACATACAATCCATCCTGGAAGAACCACCCAAACCTCAGATGGGGAGATAATCACACCCAAAACCAACAACCATGGCAGAGGAACTCAAACCAAAACAACCCAAGAAGCAACCAAAACCACAACCAGCAGCAAACTAACCAGAATCCCTATAGAAAACCTCAAAACAACTACCCCAACCCCAACCAGTACCAATCCAATAACCAATCCACCAACCAAAATGCCTACCATCCACCACCCACATCTCACAACCCACCACAAGCATCACCTGAATCTCAAAGACTCACTAACTTGGAGACCTTGATAGACAAAATGTTGAAACACCAGGAAATGACAACCAAGAACCATGAAGCCTCCATAAAGAGCCTAGAGAGGCAAATTGGGCAGATCTCCAAACAGATTTCTGTTGAGAGACCTTCAAGCTCACTGCCGAGTGACACAATCCCAAATCCTAAGGAAGAATGCAAGGCAATACAATTAAGGAGTGGGAGAACATTGGAGAGCAGCAAAAGACCACTAGAAGAGGAAGCCAATGATAATGATGCAATAGCAAACTACAAGGTAGGAAGGAAGATACCTCAAGAATTTTCCAAGCAACAAATGAAGAAATTACTCAATGAAGCAAGGAAGCTCTTGTGGGATAAACCTTTTCTATTCAAGAGATGCTCTGATGGAATGATTAGGAGGTGTGTCCCTGAAAGTGAAATGAAGGACATACTATGGCATTGCCATGGCTCAGCATATGGTGGACACTTTGGACCAGAGAGAATAGCTACAAAGGTATTACAGAGTGGGTTTTATTGGCCAACCATCTTCAAGGATGCCAGAGAGTTTGTTCACCAATGCAATGAATGTCAAAGAACTGGAGGATTAACAAAGAGAAATGAGATGCCTCAAAACTTCATCCTAGAAGTGAAGGTGTTTGACTTATGGGGCATTGATTTCATGGGACCTTTTCCTCCTTCCTACTCTTTCAAATATATCCTGGTGGCAGTAGAGTATGTATCAAAGTGGGTGGAAGCCATAGCCACAACCACCTGTGATGCACAGATCGTCCTCCAATTCCTTAAAAAGCACATTTTCACAAGATATGGGGTGCCCAAGGGGCTGGTTAGTGATGGTGGTGGTCACTTTTGCAACAAACAGATGGAGAAACTCCTCCACAAATATGGAGTAATCCATAAAGTAGCCACACCTTACCACCCTCAGACTAATGGCCAGGCTGAACTCGCAAATAGGGAACTGAAGAAGATCCTAGAGAAAACAGTGGGAAGCACGAGAAAGGATTGGGCTAGGAAGTTAGAAGATGCCTTATGGGCATATAGGACAGCGTACAAAACCCCTATTGGCAAGTCACCCTTTCAGTTATTATATGGCAAATCCTGTCACCTCCCTGTAGAGCTGGAACACAGAGCTTTTTGGGCCACTAAACTCCTCAACCTTGATTCCCAAGCTGTAGGAGAGAAAAGGTTGTTACAACTAAATGAGTTAGATGAATTCAGGCTAGAAGCCTATGAGAGTGCTAAGATATACAAGGAAAGAGCTAAGAGGTGGCATGATAAGAAGATCACAAAGAAGGAGTTCAAGCCAGGACAACAAGTGCTCCTGTATAACTCAAGGCTTAAGATCTTCCCTGGCAAACTTAAGTCTAAGTGGACTGGCCCGTACTTGGTGACAAAGGTTTTTCCTTATGAGAGTATTGAATTCCTAGATGAAGCAACAAAGAGTCAATTTACAGCAAACGGTCACAGAGCAAAGCTGTACTTGGGAGGACAATGGGATGAGGAAAAAGAGGTTCAGAACCTACAACCTTCTTGAAAAGAATTGAAGAATGTCAAGCTAATGACAATAAAGAAGCGCTTGTTGGGAGGCAACCCAACCTGAGGTAGTTTTCTTTTCATAGCCTTTTCAATAAAAATGTTGAATAATTAGTATGCATTGCAAGGAGCTAAGTTTGGTGTTGCACACCAAAACAATTTAAGGGAGAATGAAGGATTCTAAGTTTGGTGTTCCACCAAAACCTCATTTGAAAAGCACATTCTCACCTCCTGCACAATACTAGCTCTAAGCAATCAAACAGGTTATTCACTTACTTAACTGATTTCTAGTTTTAATTTCATAACCTTTAGTAAGAAAACAAGATTTTACATATAGTCAACCTGTTGCATCAGAGGAAGTGGCAAGGAATTAAGTTTGGTGTTCCCACACCAAATCAAACCCAAAAGCCACACTCAATTCATGCATACTAACCAGTCACCTAAGGGCTTGAGAAGCAAGCAACTTTTGAGAATGCAGGGAACTCACTACAATTTGAAGACACTATGCATCATAACTCAAAAGGGCACAACAGAAGGAAGAACAAAGGAACTGCAAACAAATAGGTGGTATCTACACTTAACTCTTACTGTTGAAAAATGCTTTGACTTGTGTCTTGCTAAAGTGTTCATCTAGTACAAGTAGAATCACTCTTAAAATAAGTAAGCTAGCCTATGTGTGTGCTTGTGTGTTTACTTTCACTGAACAAAAAGCATGCTTTGTCCCCTGCATCTTTAATTCAATAAAAGAAATGTTTGAATGTGAAGTGAGATAGTTCTCTGTTAGATAGAAGTACAATAAAAGTAAGTGGTGGTATGAATGTGTGATTGCATAATAGCTCACTTTTAATGAATAAGAGAACTAGGATGTCTCCTCTTAAGTAGAAAGTGGCCTACTGTCTATGAATCTCAATCAAATAAAAATCCTTGGTTAAAAAGAAAAACAAAAAAAAAGAGAGAAAAGAAATAGCCAAAGAGTGGCAGAACAAAAGAAAACAAAAAGAAACAAAGCTGGACACCAATAGCTTGAACCTTAGAATATATGCCTGTGGTGTCTTTGTATTAGGATCTGCTTGGACTACTAAGCTCTTTGGAGTGCATCAACACTCGGTGACTTGGGTTAACTAACCCGGGATCATCAGCTGAAAGTCCACTATCAAGAGCAACCTAATTACAAGGCATTTAGTAGCCCAAAGAGGTGCTGGGCATCAATGTTTTAAGAAGGAATGTGAGCCAAGTGTCTATAGTGAATAATGTGTCAAGTATAAAGAAAAAAAAATGAACTTGCTACACATGACACTCAAATAAAGCTTATGAACAAAATAATAGCCAAGGATAAAGGAATAATGAGAGGTCATAGCAGTATGTTACTTGAAGCTTGAAGGAGACTTTCTAGGCTTAAGAGTCAATAAGAAGTGAGTGTTTACATATCCACATAAAACCCCATGAACTACCAATAACACTCTACTAGCATGAACATCCTCTTCCATTTCATTCTTTCTTCTCAATAAATCTTTTCTTGCTTGGGGACAAGCAAGCTTTAAGTTTGGTGTTGTGATGACAAGTCATCTTAGCCTAGTTTCACTAGTCTTTTTCTTTTGTTTTCAAATGAATTATGCACTTTCTTGAGCCATAAGCAAGCCAATTGGGTAGATTTTCATGCTTCCTTTGATTTAATCAACCATAGATGAATTAATGCAATTTCATGAGGTTTTATTCTATAATCGTCACATATTATGAAAGAATGAATATCTCATGATTTTGAGCATAGCTTTGATGTGTTTGGTTGATTAATGATAGGTGAAGAAAGCTTGAAGAAAGGTTGAAGCAAGAAGGAATGGCTAGGAGGAAGAGAGGACAAAAAGTTTGAGCAAAAGTTTGCCTCAAACTTTAGCTCAAACTTTTGGAATAAGTGAAAACGAACCAGGGAGCAAAAAGCTTGACCAAAAGTTTGCCTCAAACTTTTGCACAAACTTTTGGGCAAAAAGCTTGAGCAAAAGTTTGCCTCAAACTTTTTGGCAAACTTTTTGGCAAACGTTGGCATCACAAATCAACACCCTGGAGAGCAAAAGTTTGCGCCAACGTTTGCCTCAAACTTTTTGGCAAACGTTGGCGCCATGAACAACACACCCTGGAGAGCAAAAGTTTGCGCCAACGTTTGCCTTAAACATTTTGCCAAACGTTGGCGCCATGAGTGTGCAAGGGGGAGCCAGCGTTTGAGCAAAAGTTTGACCCCAAACTTTGGCTCAAACGTTGGTAGCAGCAAGGATGGGGTGGCTGATATGAAAAGTTTGAGTAAAAGTTTGCCTCAAACTTTTACTCAAACTTTTACTCAAGCTTACATAATTCCAAACCCGGTTCACTTCGGTTCTTCTCCAAACTCCAAGAGCAATCAACCAAGGCCTCTATCAACCTAATTTCATCAAGAGCAAAGGCCCAATTGAAGGCTTAAAGACCATTTGAAGAAAGTGTATAAATAGCATAGGATTTAAGTTTTTGGGGAGCCTTTCTTTTCGGTTTTGAATTGGTAGTTTGTAGAGAGCTCACTTTTACATTTTGGCTTTGTTGTTTGAATTCAAGAGAATTTGGAGGAGAATTGATCTCTCTTCCTCCTTGTTCTTGCTTGAATACTCTTTACTTTTCTTGCTTCGGATCTTGGGTGGAGAATTGAAGAAATTCTGTTTCAATCTCACCTTGGGATCTTGTTTAATTTTCCGCATCATTGAATTTTAGTTTCTGTTAATTGCTTCTTCTTCTACTTTCTCTGCAATTTACATTTCCTTTGCAATTGTTCTTGTTGGATCTAGGAAGGCATTGAGATCTAGACTTGGTTATCTATTCTCTTGAGTCCTGAGATCTGAATTTCCATTTTCAATTTCTCTATTTACTGCTTTTCAAGCTCTTTTATATTTCTGTTTTAGATCCGATTCAATCCAAGGCATCTTCCACTCTTTTGTGTGTTGAATTTTACTTTTCCTTGTTTAATTTCTGCAAATCCAATTCCCAATTTCCTTTACAATTCAATCCATTTACATTTCTTGCGATCTAAGATTCTGCAATTTACATTTCTTGCGTTCTAAGTTTCGGCCATTTAATTTCTTGCCCTTTAAGATTCAGCACTTTAAGTTTCAGTTCTCTTTAATTTCATGCAAATTACTCATTCCCTTTACTTTCCATGCAATTTAAATTCTGCAAATCACAAATCTCTCAACTAAATCTTGATTCGCTTGACTAAATCAACCACTAAACTAAAATTGCTCAATCCTTCAATCCCTGTGGGATCGACCTCACTCCCGTGAGTTATTATTACTTGATGCGACCCGGTGCACTTGCCGGTGAGTTTTGTGTCGGATCGTTTTCCGCACATCATAGAGCATGATTGGAAATGCTTTATGCTTTGAGTACTTAAAAGTTTAGTGAGCTTATGCAGATAATGATTCTAGGTAATTGGAATTAATTGCCGCTGTGAGCCTTGATGGTTCTGAAACGGATGAGGAAATTATCATTGATGCATAATTGGATTTAGATGATGAGAGAGTGCGAGTTGTCGTGTTTGAGAGATGAGTACCATGATGTTTGGTCATAGTGACCTTGGAATTAGATTGAGATTTATAATGATTGGTTTTGAAAGACGAATGTGAAAGCCACTAAATTGAAATACAGATGCAGTACTGAGATTGGTTTGAGGGAGCCCGTGACGGGTGGTAAACTCCAATTTTTGGGGAGGTACTGTTGAAAATTTTTCTCCAAAAAATTTGAAAGAGTGCTGGTTATGGTTTTGAGGATAATTTTTTATATGAGTAACTTTAACAAAAGAGATGTGTCTCGAATGCTTTTATAGATTATTAAAGGAAAGCGGATTCTCATGATTTTTGTTAAATTGTTATTTCAAACTCATTTGCTTTCTAGAAATGAAAGAAGTTTTTGATTGATGAGTCAGAGACTTTATAACAGCAAGTCATGTAGAAATTCGAAGGTTTGAGAATAAGAAAGTAAGTTTGGAGGTTATGCTTGGAGTTGAGCTGTGATTAGTGGTAATTGGCTTGGCAGAGGGAGAGGATAGTGATGGATGGAATTTTCGAGGGCGAAAATTTCTGTTAGGGGGGTAGAATGTAATACCCAGTCTAACCGAAATTTAGTAAATAATAAGTTAAATAGGAGCGAATATGGTTGGAAGATTTGGCAATTAGAATTTGATAATTTAAATATGATATTTGGATTCAGTGAATTTTTCCGAGTCGGAAAATATAGTTTTCTGCGTAAAAGTGCGCAGTGGAATTTTGACCGGCAGTACCGGCTGAGATCTGTCTGGTACTACAACTGAGGAAATTGATTATGGGTAAATAAGATTAAGAAATGAGGAATTATAATTAGGGAAGGTAGAAATATTTAAAGTGCGATTTAGAGCACTAATCTTAAAGGTTTTGGCCCAAAATTGGCCCAATGGGCAAAAATAAGTGAACCGGGCCTAAGTGTGCCCAAGACCCAACATATATAAACATTAGTTGTGAGCATTTCAGCTCATTTTACCCTAAAAAGAAGGGTTGGGGCGCTGATTTGAGAAGAGAGAAGAGAAGAGAGAAAACCTAACTCTCTTTGATCTTCAAACCACCATAACTTGAGCTACGGAGCTCCGATTGACGAGCCGTTTGCGGCCACGCATTGCTCTTCTCATCCTCTACAATTATATCTAAGTTTGGTGGTGAGTATTTTATTCATCTCTGCCCAGTTTTCGAAATTCTCCACTGTTACACGTTTTTGGGTAGTTAGTGTTGAAATCTTGTGATTTTGGGTGTTTAGGGATACTCCAACATGGATTCTAAGTGGGTTCAATCCCTACTTCATATGGGCTGAGGTAAGAAGTGCTCAAACCCTTGTGATTTGTCATTTTTATGAGCCCTAGGTTGATGTATGTATGTGACATTGGTTATGTTAGTGTATTTGGTGATGTTGGTGCACAATTGGGAGATTGGTATTGCTTGAGGAGCTTTGGTAAGGCTTGGAGCTAAGGTTGGTGAAGAATTCCAAAGAAGAGGCTCAATTGGTTTGGCTACAAGAGGTACGGTTTAAGTTTCATTTAAATACCGTGTGTTGTGATGAGAATTCCTAGGCTAGATGCCCTAGGATTAAGTTTGGATTGTGTAAATGGTTGGTGCTAATATGCATAGTTGATATGTAATGTGAATTAATGATTGGGTTGAGAATTGTGTGACCTTGTATGCTTGGTGTATTGAGAATTTGATGTACTGGGTAATGAGTATTGATTTGTGGTTTATGCATTTAAATTGTGAAAATTGGGCCGGAGGCCGTGAATTTTGGGCCGGAGGCCGAAAAGAGGTAAGAAAGGTAAGTCGATGTGTGCATTGTATGATGGCACAAGTGATTGGATGAATTTCAGATAATGAATATATGAATGATTAGGTTGGTTATTGAATAATAAGGTTTGAGAAGTTGAAGTATGGAATTTGGTAATTTTGGGTGAAATTATGTAGACGAGGTATGTTTGGTTCAGTTGAGATATATTATGTGATCATATATGTGATTATGATTATTGATGCCTTGATGGTATGATGATGCATTAGAGATATGTATGTTGTGATATATGCTTGGGAATGATTAAGGTTGATTTGTGGGTGAAATCACGTGATAGTGAGTATGATATTGATTATGTATAATGATGGTTGATTAGAAATGGTATTATTGGAAATTGGGATGAGGAAGGATGTATGACATGATATTGTGTTTGTCCTTTAGCCATTTGATTGAGAAGTGTTAAAATGGTTAGATGTGGTTTTGGGAATTTTTGGTAAAGTGTTAATGTGTGAGTTGAGGATGGCTTGATGTGGATTTTGGTACATTTTGATTGATTTCAAAAAGGGTTGAAATTGGCATGTTTTGGTTGATTTTGAAAAGAGTTGAAAATGGCTTGTTTTGAAAATGGCACCTAGTGGTTTTGTATGAAAACATGGTTTTTGGGCATACTTTGACGGGACATAACTTGGACTACGGATCTCTGTTTTGTGCCAAATCTATTTAGAAATGAAATTGGATCCGGGATGTCCATGCCGTTTGAAGAACGGGTGAAAAATGATTTAAAATGAGAAAGTTATGTCCGTCGGAAGATTGGGGGTTAAATCTGTAAATTCTGCAGCTTTTAACTTAGAAAATTTTTAGCAGAATGACCCTCCACGCGTAGGCGCACTTGGCGCGTACGCGTCGTTCTTCAAGAAGGCACTATCCACGCGTGCTCGTGGTGTGCGCGGGCGCGTCGATGCGCTGCACCGAATGCCCAGCTATTTTCCCGAGAGTTGTGCCAGAGTTGTGCCAGTTTTGTGCCTGGGGCGCAAGAGCACCCACGCGTACTCGTGGCTGACGCTTGCGCATCGTTTGGCTATTTTTCAACCCGCGCGTCCGCGCGTATGACGCTTGCGCGTTGATGAGTTTTGTGGCCATCCACGCGTGCGCGTGGAGTGCGCGTACGCGTGGCCCTGTTTTCATGCCGAAGTTGATTTTTGAGTTTTAAAAGCCAAATCTCATACTTCTAAGCCTCCGATCTCACCTCTTATGTATTAAATCATTCTGATATGCCTAGCAATGAGCTAGGGGATGTGGTAACTTGCGAGTGAAGCAAGGGGAAAAGTTATGATCAATGATGATCAAAGATGATTATATGAGATATGGAGGATGACGGTGGAAGTACCATGTATGCCATGAGCCGGAGGGCTATATTTATTGATAAATGGCCCGTTCTTGATTGGACCATGAGCCGGATGGCTGAGTTATTGCCGGGTTACGGCAAAGCCATTGTTGTTTATGGCTGAGTATAAATGCATATACGATTAATGAATGAATATGTTAAATGGATAATAATAAAAAAAATATTGAAATGTGATGTGCGACCCCGGGTAGTAGGCAGTGGCGTTGTCCACTTGCTCCGGATATGAGACGGGAAAGGAGGATTATGATAAACGAGTTTAATCGTGGGGTTTCGAATAAATGTGTATTTGTGATACCTGGGTAGTAGCAAGGGTCGTCGTTCGTCCCGCTTGCTCCGGGTCATTGTCTGAGGATTGATAATAATGAAGGGTGATTATGAATAAATGTTTATTTGTGATACTTGGGTAGTAGCAAGGGTTGTGGTTCGTCCCACTTGCTCCAAGTTAATGTTTGAGATTTGGTAACAATGAATGTTGATAATATGAATTGAGATTGAATGAATATATGTTTGAGATGCCTGGGCAGTAGCAAGGGTTGTGGTTCGTCCCACTTGCTCCGGGCCAATGCTTGAGATACCTGGGTAGTAGCAAGGGTTGTGGTTCGTCCCACTTGCTCCAGGTCAGAGATTGCGATGCCTGGGTAGTAGCGGCAGTAGTGGTGAATCCACTCGCTCTAGGTTGAGCTTTTAGACACCCGCCTGGGTAGTAACCGCAGTAGTGATTATTTCACTGGCTCTGGGTTGAGCGGGCAGTAGCAAGGGGGTTGTAGCTCAAACCTACTTGCTCCGCAAGGGGTGTTTCTGTCCAATGGTTAGCTACCAGGACATGTCGGGTTGGCTATATAACCGACAGATGATATCATCAGCCATAGGGCAGGCATTCATCATTTGCATATGTTTGAATTATTTGGGTTTGCCATTTGTCTTGGATTTCTACATCATATATGCCATGTTACCTGACTATATGCTACTTGTTCTACTTGTATCATGTTTGTGTATTACTTGCCTGTATTGCTTGTGTTTGTACAACTGAGAGGCCCCTCATGCTGGTGTCGGTGGGTGTGAGGGCTGTTCTTGATGGGATGAATTGATGATGCGATTGCATGATGATGTATTGATATAGAACTGCTGAGGCAGAACAACTGGTGATGGTTTTGCTTATGATTCTGAGTCTGATTCGTGGAAGAGTCAGTGAGTTGGGAAACATGTGAAACATGAATTGAATTTAGCACTCCCTTATGACAGTTGCCTATTCATGGATTAGCGAGAACCTAGGATGAATAATTGGTGAAGAAGTTTAGGATGCTTAGTGAGTTTTTGTTGCAGTACATTGAATTTATTTGGCACTTTTACCGTACTGGGAACCCATGGGCCCGGGGTTCTCATTCCGTATATATCTCTTGTTTTTTCAGATACAGGTCCAGATGCTCAGAAGTGAGTTGTGGGTCGTCTGAGAGACGGCGAAGATCTTTATTTCCTCTACTTTGTTTTTTGATTAGAATCTCTCCACCTTTGTTTTGGAAAGTTTATATTATGTATTGAAATCTTTGAATTTGCCTATAGAGGCTCTCATGTTTCCTTCGGGAGAGATTAGGATATACTGTTGTCAACTAATTTCATAATGTACTCTAGCCGACCTAAACTTCGTGGGTCGCGACTAGTAGCTATTTACTTATGTTATATATATCTATCTGTTATCTATCTCTTAATCTCCTCTACGCCTTGTCCGTATATCGTTTTCGGCTTCACGGTTTATCTTTTGTTGTCGAAACGTGAGAGATACGTCTTCGCGATTTTATTTCTACTCTTTTCAGGCTTCTCGATTAATACTCCTTTCGAAATTACCTATATTTATTTATTAAAAATCCACCTGAGAGTCGTACCACCATAATATCATTGACTTATGACTCGAGCATAAGGATTTGAATATTAGGGTGTTACATGGTATGGCAGGGTGTTTTTGTAAAGTTGTTAACCACTAATCAATGGCAGTTTTTCTTAATAAATTCAAATCAAACTTGTTCAACCATTTTATTTTTATTACTCTTACTAAATATTGTATGTTGGGATAGTCTTCAAACGCCGCTGAGTCATATTCCCAGGTTAGGATCCAGCTGATTGCCTGATTCCCATGGTTGCTATAAATGATATGAATTTGTATTCGGATAGGAATGATGATTTATTTTTAAAATAATCGTAAGCCAAATTGGCTTCTTTTAGGAAAAAAGCCATGTAGTGGTCCAAAGGTCTGAAACCATTATTGGAACCATTTTGAAAATTTTAATATTATTCCTTTTCTGAACCAGATGAACCAAGAGTGAGAGCTTGGTGCCAGGTATAACATGTGATTCCAAGCTTCTTGATAATCATAGTAAGTATAATTTTGGAGTTCAAACTTTAATGAGGAACTCTTAGATTGATATGGGAGTAGTTCCAACTCTTGTAAGGATAATATCTTAATGATTTTGATTTTCGAATAAATGGGCTGATTGGTATTGGGATCCTTATAATGTGTTAATTTGATTGATCCTGAGTCTACTAATATGAATTCATAAAATTTTTTGGTTTTTTGTGGGTTTATAGGAATGTAATGAAAAGTGTTTGGGAAAATGGTTTTGTATAAGGTTTTCTATCTTTTTTGAACCAGTCTTTTTCAGTGGTTAATATTCTAATGGGATTAGGTTTTTCATAATATGGAAACTGTTCTTTTAATAGTTGGGTTTTGTATAGATCTGATGGTTGTAGTAAGGTAAATTTGTTGTTTGTAGTAATTTCAAAGCTTTTATACGATAATAATGATGAAGATGCTTTTACAACCTCTGACATAGTCATAGACTTTAATGATAATATTTTTGCTGGTAAAGGAGTAATCTGTAATTGTTTTTCTTGTTTTTGGTCAAAAGGCTGACCATAATCTTCACTGGAAGCTGTTTTTTATTCATTTTTTTCTTGCAAAAATTCTCGAGTAAGAAAGTCAGGAAGCGAATTTAATTCACCTTTTATGTGTTCAATGGTAAAATCAAAACATGATATAATAGCTTGCCATCTTGCAAATCTTTGTTTTGAAACCAGATTTTTAACATCATTTTTTAAAATGCTAGGAGCTTCTTTACAATCCGTTCTTATTATAAAAGTTTTATTGAATAAATCTTCTTGGAATTTTGTGACACATAATACAATAGCCAATATTTCTTTTTTGACGGTTGCATAATTTTTTTGTGCATTATTCCACACACCTGAGTGATATTTTACAACTTGTTCTTTTGAGCTATTAGGAGGTACCTATTTAAGAATTCCTCCATATCCTAGTTCTGAGGCATCTGTCTCTACTATTAGGGATGCTAATGGATCTAATATGCTTGTACATGGAATTTCTTTTAGTAAATTTTTTATCTTTATTATTATAGAAGTCATTTCATTTGTCCATGGAGGTGGGTTTTTCCTTAATCTCTTATAAAAAGGTTCACATGTGACTCTTATTCTTGCTAAGAATTCAACTACATAATTTATACATCCTAAAAATCTTTGTAATTATTTTTTGTCAGTTATTTCATTTGGAAATTTATCTACAAATTCAATGGCTCTTTTAATAAGAACTATAGTCCCTTGATAGATTTTATATCCTAAAAATCTTACTTTAGATATAAAAATTTTCATTTTCTTTTCTGATAAAACTAATCCTTGTTCCCTTATAATATTCATAAATTTTTCTAGATGATGTATATGCTAATTTACTCCTTTGGAATATACTAATACATTGTAAATATATACTATAGTAAATTCTATATGAGGGTAAAAAATATTATTCATAATTTCTTGGAACTCTCTAGGGGCATTTTTTTTATCTTTGAGGCATTACGTTCCATTCGTAATAACCAAAGGGTACTATAAAAGCTATTTTATATTTATCTTCCTCTTTTATTGCAATTTTAGTACCTTATTAAGGTGGTTATAATTGATGACTAATCTCGGAGTAACTCTTTCTATTTCGAATGCTTTCATCGTATAGAAGCCTGTACAACTCCATGGTGATTTTGAAGGCCTTATTAATCCTTTATCCAGATATTCTTGTATTTCTTTTTTACAATATTCTAGATATTCTTTGTTCATATGTATAGGTTTTGCTTTTGTTGGTATATCTTTTTTCATTAAATCCATCTTCATATGGTAAAGATATCTCATGTAATTTTCTGTGATGAAAAGCTTTAGAGTTTAAACTACAAAATTTCTTTTTAATTTTTTCTTTAATTTTTTATCTTATTTTATATTTCAAAAGTTTGTAACTGATCTTCTATTTTTTTTATATATAATTTCTTGATTTAAATAGTTAATTTGTTTTCTTTTTTTTTTCTATGATATTAACTTGTGTAGTTAATTTTTGTAACATATTAGTTCTTGTTGTTTCGGTTTGCTAATAAATTCAAAATGAACATGGTGATTTGGAATACGTAACCAGGTTATTCCATCAATATCGACATTAAAGGGGTATAATAATAGCATAAATATGTTTCCTAGTATAACTTGATGAGATATATTCTTTGCCTAAAAGAATGTAGTGAAAAAATATACTCGAGTTTTGCAGATTTTTGCCTTGGATAATTTATAGTTTATAGTCATTCTGTCATTTTTGACTTTATAAACTTTCTCTTTAGTTTTTTCATAACATTTTGTAGGTATTAATCCTTCTTGTATACAATTAATATCAGTACCTGAGTCTATCATGACTATAAAATCATATTTTTCTTCTCCTACTATTATGATTACGGTGGTATACCATTTCTGGTTTACTAGTAGAGTTAATACATTTATATAATTTTTTGGACTCATGTTAATATAATTTTCTGGAATTATTATATTACTAGTTTCCTCTATATTACTAGTACCATTTTGTGAAATTTTTTCTTTAATTTTTATTATATTTTCTCCTTCTATTTTTAGTAATCCATAATCCATATTAATATTTTATAGGTTTAATTCTGAAATTTCTCTTTTTAAAATTTTTATTTCTTCTCGAAGTGAATTAAGGGAAATTTCTTCTTGTGATTTTTTAAAATGGTTATAAATCTCTTTTATTTCTACTGGTCTTATTTATTTATTACTTTCTTTTTCTTTTTTAACTAATTTTTCTAGTTGATTAATAAATTCATCTCTCAAAGGTGTATCTTTTAATTTGTCAATTATTTTTATTAAGGTAGAAGTTTGATCCTTGCTTAAGACATTTACAGTCTTTTTACAATTTTTACAATTATATAATCCTATTCCTAAATAATTATTCTGCTCATCCTTTTCGCTGTTTTCTTCTGAGGTTTCTTCTTCTGACATAAGGTCTAATTGTTGTATAAAGTAATCTTCAATTCCAGAAGAGCCCTCATAAGTTGATTCTTGTAACACCCTAATATACAAATCCTTATGCTCGAGTCATAAGTCAATGATAATAAGGTGGTACGACTCTCAAGGTGGATTTTTAATACATAAATATAAGTATAATTGAAAGGAGTATTAATCGAGAAGCCTGAAAAGGAGTAAAATAAACTCACGAAGTAGTATCACTCACGCATCGACAACTAAAAGATAAAGCGTGAAGTCGAAAGCGTTATAAGGATAAAGTCATAAAGGAGAATAAGAGAAGGACAATATATAGATATATGACATAAGTAAATAGCCACTAGTCGCGACCCGCGAAGTTTAGGCCGGCTAGGGTACAGTATAACAGTAGTTGACAACAGAAACTCCTAGTCTCTCCCAAAAGAAACATAAGAGCATCCTCTATAGGCAAGTTCAGAAGAGTTTAATACATAATAAAGCTTTTCAAAATAAAGGTGGAGAGATTCTAAGCAAATATAAAGTAGAGAATATAAAGATCTTCGCCATCTCTCAGATGAACCACAGCTCACTTCTGAACACCTGGACCTATATCTGAAAAACAAGAAATATATACGAAATGAGAACCCCCGACCCATGGGTTCCCAGTACGGTAAAAGTGCCAAATAAATACAATGTACTTGGTGCACGAAATCACAATCACACTTTTGCAATTCCGCACAACTAACCAGCAAGTGCACTGGGTCGTCCAAGTATACCTTACGTGAGTAAAGGTCGATCCCACGGAGATTGTCGGCTTGAAGCAAGCTATGGTTATCTTGTAACTCTTAGTCAGGATATCAATAATTCTCAGATTTAATTGGAATAAGTGAAAGAACATGGATTAAATAATACTTTTTATGCAGTAATTGAGAACAGGTTGAGGTTTTGGAGATGCTCTGTCTTCTGAATCTCTGCTTTCCTACTGTCTTCTTCTTCACGCACGCAAGGCTCCTTCCATGGCAAGCTATATGTTGGTGGATCACCGTTGTCAATGGCTACCATCCATCCTATCAGTGAAAATGGTCCAAATGTGCTGTCACCGCATGGCTAATCATCTGTCGGTTCTCACTCATCTTGGAATAGGATCCATTGATCCTTTTGCGTCTGTCACTATGCCCAGCACTCGCGAGTTTGAAGCTTGTCACAGTCATCCCTTCCCAGATCCTACTCGGAATACTACAGACAAGGTTTAGACTTTTCGGATCTCAAGAATGGCTGCCAATAATTCTAGCCTATACCACGAAGGTTCTAATCTTATATTAGAAACCCAAGAGATATGCACTCAAGCTATTACAGATAGAACGGAGGTGGTTGTCAGGCACGCATTCATAGCTGAGAATGATGATGAGTGTCACGGATCATCACATTCATCAGGTTGAAGTGCAAGTGAATATCTTAGAATAGAAACAAGCGTGATTGAATGAAAAATAGTAGTAATTGCATTAATTCATCAAAACACAGCAAAGCTCCTCACCCCCAACCATGGGGTTTAGAGACTCATTGACACCGAGGATTGTTGTCGGTAAGGAATTTCACAAAGTATTTACGTTGCAAGTATAGCTCCAAACCAACAAACAACTCTCACATCAAATTAAATTTTAGGTTGTCACAAAGAACAAACCCCAAATAAGAAATAACCAGAGTATTTGGACTCCAGATCGTCTCCCTAGGAAGCAATGTAGTGCATGCGTATTGGCTATGATGGGGTAAAAAGGGGGTTTTGTTTATGAGACGGAAAGAAAGTAAACTGAGTGAGTAAGTAAAGAAAACAAAATAAAGAACTCTTGGCTAAGACTTGGGTACTTGAAATCACCATCCTAGTTAACAAACCAATTATTGACAATTATGAGAGGCCAACCCATTAAGTCTACTTCTCGAAGCCTTAAGTACGTAACATTTACTCCTAGACTTGAAGTATGTCAAATAGGCTTGATCACATCCACCCCTAAGTCCTAACTTACCTACTAATTGGCTTAGTAGTGGGTTAGCGTCAATGGGCTTCAAATTGATCACCCAGGGTTCTCTAATCACCAAATCCATTATGCCCAAAAACTCAAGATCACTCATTTCCCTTGGCTTAGGCCAAAAGTTGACAAAACTACTCAAAAACTAAAGAGAGCATTTCATCAAACACTTAGAATGCGATAAAAGTCAACATCATAAATTGTAAGGATACTAAAATCTACCACTATTAATTGCAAGAAAGGGAGATCACAACTCAATTCATCAATCAAAGAAACATCAACATCAAAATTGCATTAAATGTAAACAAATCCAACATGAGTCATCATCACAAAAGAGAGAAAAATGAGAAATTAACATAAAAACTAAGAGAGTCAAGATGTAGAGATGAGAAATTATCAACGAAGCAAGATGAGATCAAGTAATCAAACATGAAATTAAAATAATCTAACCTAATCCTAACCTAATTCTAGAGAGAAGAGGGAGCTTCTCTCTCTAGAAAACTAACTAAAGGCTTATGTTGGCTAAACTAATTTCTCCCCCTTTGCTTGGACTTTAATTCTGCATGAAATACACTCAGAAACAAGTTGGATTTGGGCCTGGGTAGCTCAGAAATTGCCCCCAGCATTTTGCCTTCAAGTGGGCCACGTGAGAGTATCGGCACGTGCGCGCCATGTGCGCTTGCGCGTCGATTGGCAAATTCTCAACCCGCGCAGACGCGGCGTGTACGCGTGCGCGTCTATAGGTGAAACCGCTTTTGCACGTGTGCGCCTGGTGCACGTGCGCGTCCTTTGGTGCATTCCCAATCTTTGTTTCTTCATGCATTCTCCCTTTGTGTATGCTTTTCTCCTTATTTCTTCCATCCAATATTTGCCTTATGGACCTGAATTCACTCATCAAACACATCAAGGCATCGAATGGAATTAAAGTGAATTAAAATCACCAATTTAGGGCCTAAAAAGCATGTTTTTATACTTAAGCAAAATTCAAGGGAGAATTACAAAACCATTCTATTTCATTGAATAAATGCGAGAAAAGGTGACAAAATCCCCCACAATAAGCACAAGATAAATCACGAAATCGGGGTTTATCAAAACTCCCCGCACTTAACTTAAGCATGTTCTCATGCTAAAATCAAGAAGAAGCAAAAGAGTATTTAACGTTTATTCAAAGCAACTACTCAATGCAATCTATCTACATGCAATCTATTTACATGATGCAATGGCATAGTCAAAATAAATCAATCTTCAAGAATACGCATACAAGCATAAGGGCCAAGGTATTAGCAATCAAGCAAACCACAATTGGATTGAATCATTGAAATAGTTCACAAACTTGCAAGAAAAGATGATCATGGGTGGAAACATGTAATTGAACGATCAAACCCTCGCCAGATGTGTATCCGCTCTAGGCACTCAAGTGTATGGGTTTGATTCACTCAATTCTCCCCTACTCATGCTTTCCAAGATTTGTTTTTCATCTAACAATCAACAATTACTTTATGCATGCATACAAATATCATGAGGTCTTTCTCATAGGTTGTAATGAGGCTAGGGTCAAGGTAGGATGCATATGGTCAAGTGAGTTTGAGATTTGAATCTTTGATTAGCTTAAACTTCCCACCTATCCTATGACAACCTATACAATTCTAAACAAACCTAACTACCCATTCTTCACTTTTTTCACACACTCATGTATTCTCTTTTTTATCACCACACCTATGCATTGACTCTTATTGAACTTCACTTTGGGGTATTTTATCCCCTTTTTATTGCTTTTTTTTAGCTAAAATATATATAAGAACATCAATGCATATGGTTTACACATGATTAATACATGAGTATGTACCCAATTCCCAATATTTTTCAACAAAAACATAAACACACTTTTATCTCTACCCAATGTTCCCAACTTTCCCAAAATCAAATGATAAACACTCTCACTAGTCTAAGCTAATCAAAGATCTAAATTAAGGGATATTTATTATTTTTCACTTAGGCTTGTAATGTGCTACAATTAAGAACAAATGGGTTAAGCATAGGCTCAAAATTGGCTAACAATGGAAGATAAAAGGTAGGCTTATTTGGGTAAGTGAGCTATTTGAATAATGGCCTCAATCATATAAATGCATGTATACACAAAATAATGGACATAAAGAATCAAACAAATTAAAGATTACAATCATAGGAGGAGAATAATGCACACAAGAATGGAAGTAAGTGGTTATGTATGATGTAACCACACAATTAAGCTCAAATCTCACATGCTTGTGTCCTTAGCTCAAAACATGATCCACAAGTATATAGTTCAAGCAAGTTCTAAAAAAAATTTTCTTTTTCAACCAATTGGAGTGGTGCCCTAAGAATGAATTTCTTGGAAATTTTCATCATATTGACTACGCTTATTCTAATGCAATATTGTGATTTAGAAAATTTTAAAAATTTTGCTAGTTTACCCCCTTTTCAATCAAAACACATTTCTTATATAAAAAGGACTGACTAGATTTTTAGCAATCCAAAAATTTTCTAATCACAATCAACAACTAAGATGCAAAACATATATATATATATATATACTAAGAGTGTGCAACAACCAAAACAAAAGTATCCCCAATAGCAAATATGTACAGTAATCCCAAAATGATCTAAAACATAAAGTGTGGAATAAAACAAAATAAAGTAGTAGCGAATAGAAATAGAAATCTGAAAGTTCACCACATAAATGCAAATACCGGTCACGAACGGTGACCTCCCCATACTTTAGAATCAAGCATCGTCCTCGATGCTACTACTGAAGCTCAGGATGGGGGTCAACAATTGCACCAGGCTGTGGCTCATGATCAGGCTCGAGCTGTGGGACTGGAGGTGGTACTGGCTGTGGCTCAGATACTGGCTGTGGCTCTGGAATGTCATGCTGGACCTCAGGAGGCTGCTGGACCTTAGTGGTGGCCTGCGTCTCTGGTGGTGCCTCCTGCTGTGTCGGTTCCTCACTATGCTCCTCCTCCTGATCCTGCTCGTCAGAAGCGGGAGACTCTGGAAGTGGAGGGAGCTCAATGCCCTGCGATGTGAACACCTGGTCTATGCAGTCAAGACGTCACATGACACGACGCTCGAAGTGCACCATGAAGCGAAGAAGGTGCTGCACTAACAGATAAGTCGGCTCAGGTGCTGGTGGTGGTGGTGGCAAGGATGCTGCGGCTGCTGTGGAGGAAGAGGGTCCTGCTACCTCATTTACCGCTCTAGCCCGAGAACGACGTCTGGTCGGGGGCTTCTCTTGCACCCATCCACCCCATGGAATAGTAACTTCCTTGTCATTGTCATCTGGGGGTGGTGGTGTTGCATCATCGTCCTCCCACGGGACATCAGCTAGCTCAGCTAAACTAGTAACCAGTGTATGAAACGGTAGCAAGCCGTGGATATGAGGTCTCCACATGCTATGCCTAATCAGCCGGGGGAAATACACCTCTTTCCCTTCCATGACACACCCAATCAGATTTAGCATATCCGTCGGAATTTTTGAGAAGTGAGTGGTAGGCAGGACATAGTGGGCAAATATCTGCTGCCAGGTCCTACCCTCCCTAGACAGATATGCAGATAGCATCCCCTTAGGCTTCTTGTTGTTCGAATCCATCACCCAGGGAGCGTCTGGTGTAGCAATCACGCGCTTAAGCGCCTCGTAGTCAAAAATTCATGGAGAGGATAGCCACCTCTGCCTGCTGGTAGGCACAAGTGTCAGGAGTACCAACTTTGCAAAGCAGTGCATCCCCTATATCCTCCTCAGTGATCATAATCTCTCTACCCCTTACGTGCACTGAATCCAACTTCACTCGGAAGAAGTTACAGTAAAACTCCTTAACCCATGAGATGTTAATCCTTCCTAGGTCCCTATCAACGAAATCCAATCCTAACTCCGAAATACGGGTGTTTATGGCACGCCTCACGTCATTGGGAAGATTCAGCTTCCTCTCAATGTTCAGATTTTTCTTTGTATAACGGGAAAAGCGTAGCTTGTAGTAGAGGTTGAGGAATTTGATTGAATCAGTGGACGGAAGTAACTGATTTTCTTTGTCTTCTTCATTTAGCGGATTCTTGGCATAGTTAGCATATGGTGAGGGAGTAGAGGTCTTGGAGTGCTTCCTATTTTTGGAAGTGGTGGCTATAGCTTTTCCTCTATCCGACATCCTGAAAAACAGAGATGACACAATGTAATCAGATAGCCAAATAGGGATAAAGCACTCAAAGCAAAGCATACTCATGAAGTGAATAAAGAAAGGAGATTTCTTGGAATGCAAGCAAACATAATTCAGAATTCAAACCGAACTTCAAACCAAGAATTCAAACCATATCTTGCACATTACTTGTTCACTAAGCTTAGGAAGCACCATATCCAAAAGAATGATCTAAAGAGTTAAGTTAAAAACCAAAAGAAGTTAGTCGGCTAAATAGGTTAAAGTTAGAAATCAGTTTGAAAATTAATGATATGGTGGTTACTAGCTCAATTCGAAAGGAATGCACAAAACAGGGATGTAAGTATGTTCACAATCATGAAAGAAACAAGTCATTGATGATGAAATATGATATAGCTAGAAAGCAGATAATATGGAACAAACCATCAATCAATGCAAGGATCACTAGTATAAAATGAATTTGTGTTGGTGAAATCAAGACCTTGAGAAACAAGTAAATCAAGCACATTTAACACCAATCCTAACAATGCATACAAGTCACAAGTTCAAATATGAATTGGAAACCTCATGGTCTATGTGACTTAATGAGACTATGTATGAACACAATGAACTATTTGGTCACATAGATTAGAACATTCAAACTTGTGTGTCTATGCAAAAGAGGCACAAAATTTTAAGGAAATCATAAGTGATGGTCAATTAGAAAATTCATTCAAACCATTCAATGCCTATACGCAAATCATCATGCATAACAAGCAAAGAGTATAAGCAAGACCAAAACTTGTTCCTGAAGATTTTCCAA
Organism: Arachis ipaensis; assembly: GCF_059453495.1. Lineage (NCBI taxonomy): Eukaryota > Viridiplantae > Streptophyta > Magnoliopsida > Fabales > Fabaceae > Arachis > Arachis ipaensis. The sequence continues at coordinate 129,384,964 of NC_142444.1, forward strand.
AACCGTTTGAGTAGCAAAGTGCTAATTGAACAGAAATCATCAACTAGAAGTTGCTACACCCATCAAACAAGGTCAGTTCAAGGACTATGGTTAAGAAAAATTTCGGTAGCATTTCAGCAGCAAATTGGCTATTTTCCAAATTCAAATAGTCAAATTAGATTCCATATGAGTTCGTTGAAAAGCAAAAGCGCAAACACTAGGTATGAATTCATATGAATTAAACAAATGAGCCAATATTTTTGCAGCAGTTAATCAGAAACGATTCAAACCAAACCAGCATGCTACGAAAGCATTCCTTCCTCACACAATATATAGATAAACTGGATTTCAGCACAGCACCAGAACAGCATCAAAGCAGTGTGCAATAGCATTAGGCACGATAAACACACAGCAAAAGCAAAGCAATGAAACAGAGCAAATTCACATAATAGCAGAAATTCAAACAAGCCTAAATCCACTACTCAGCCCAAATTCGCTAACCACCTAAATCAAACGAAACTAACTAACTAAGCTAATCTAACTAAACTAATGTAATTAACAGTAAGCAGTAAAAAGGATGCAGAAAAGGGGGGGTATGGAACTTGGAATGCAGAAACTGAACGAGGCAACTGAAGGGAAGATAAAGTGGTGCGTTTGTTCGACGTCACCATAGAGCTCGCCGTCGACGACAATCGTGGTCGCGGCGGTGCTTGGGGCGGCGCTGAGGCTGGCTGTGAGAGAGAGAGCAGAGACAGAGAGGGTCGAGTGGAAGAGAGGGAGTGAGGAAGAGGGGGTTGGGCGGTAATGGCGGCGGCAATGGTTGCGGGTCGCTCGTCGGAGGGCAGCCGGTGGTGGTTGCTCAGAGGTGAGAGGTTGAAGATGGAAGGAAATGGAACGTTGGAAGTAAAGAGGGGTATTGCGCGAATGCGCTAGGGCTTCGCGTCTCTGGGGTAAGTAAAAATTCGAATCCACGCGTGCGCGTCCGCGTGGGTGGAGGTATTTAAGGATTGGCGCGGAAGCGCCATACGCGCCTACGCGTAAATGGGAGAACTAGGGGTCGGCACGAATGCGTACGGTGCGCGTCCGAGCAGGTATGCTGGGCCAGAGGCACAAAAGAGGCCCAGAGTTGGCACAACTCTCGGGTCCTTTGGCCTGGGTGATGCTAAAACGCATCGACGCGCGCGCGCACTGTGCGCATTCACTTGGATGGTATGAGCTTATTGAATGGGCCTTACGCCAACGCGTGTATGAAGAAACAGGGAGTGGCGCAGACGCGTACAGCGTGTGTCTGCGTGAGTCGAGACACAGAGTTGGCCCAAAAGTGGCACAACTCTCTGGTCCTTAGCCCAGATAGTTGAGATGAGTAGCCTACGCGCGCGCGCGATTTGCGCTTACGCGTGGCTTGGGTTTTTCTCTCTTTCTTTTTTTTTAATGAGCATCAAAAGACCTAATAAATTTCCATCCTTCTCTAAGACTCTAGAACTAGCTAAGGTGCAAGATTAAGCACATTTTGAAACTTAGGGGGTTTTTTCAAACAACTTGAGAAAACTTGCAATTCAAGCAAAAACTCAATTCAAAGATTCATCCCTTATTAAAGCATAGAATGTATAAACACCTTAGTAAGCAAAGAAAAATATAACAAGAAGTAAAGAAACTATATACAATGGAACCCTATTCATTCATTCATTATATCGACAAGAGAATGGAAAGGGTTTACCATGGTGGGGTGTCTCCCACCAAGCACTTTTAGTTTAAGTCCTTATGTTGGACATTGGGAGGCTTCTTGTCAAGGTGGCTTATGCTTGTATCCATCCTTGAACCTCCAAGAGTGCTTGTTCTTCAATCGGTTGTCAGAAGTTCCAACCTTCTTCATTAAGCTTTGGTGAGGTCCTCCCCAAGACGTGAGCTCCCAAAATTGACTATCATAGGATAGTCTAGGATCCCATATCTTGTCCTTGCACCCATCTTCTAGTTGATTGCCTTGACTTTGTCTGGGCGACGAGAAAACAGAATTCTCATAGAAGCACCAAACTACTCTCCTAGATCTATTTAATTGAGCATTACACCAATCCATGCTCTTCAATTTCGAGCTTTCCACCATAATGAGCCTAGATTTAGAACGCCAACCACTAAACATCCTTCTCTTTTGCTTAATTCCACAAAGTGCCCTAAGTTGGCCATCCGTTTAAAGCAAACCATACTCAAGTGGGATAATAAAGCTGAGAGTTAGAAGTTTTACCCACTCAAGTGAAGGATTGGATGACGAATTAGGTGGAGGAGTTCCCAAAGATCTTGATAAAGCATGCTCTACTCCTGTCCATCCTCTTCTAGAGGTTTCCACCACTTGGTAAGGTTCTTCAAGTTCCTCTTCATGACAAGCTTCCTCAAGATCACATTCTTCTTCCCCATCACTCTCATCATAGATAGGAGGTATAGTGAAATCTACCTCATCATCAAGTCTAGGCAATTTGGGGAAGGACTTTTCAAACTTGAAAGGATCATATGTTGATTCGGAATCATCATAGATAGGAGTGCCTGTTGCTTGGAATACTTCTCCCAGTTCTTCACCCTCAGTAGGCTTTGGAGGTTTCAAGTCTTTCTCAACCTTGCTTTCTGATCCACTGGGGAAAGGTTCAACAAGATCGTCAAGGGAATTGATCAACATGGGCAAAAAATCACTAGTGATGGAATCCACTTCTTGATCAATTTCCTTCAACTCTCTGTTTACTTCCGCAACATTACTCTTCTCTTCAATATCACCTCCAAACTTCTTGGAAGAGGGTTCTTCAATTCGAGATTCCTTTACATGCTCAACGTATCCTAAACATCCATCCACTACTTCCTTTTGTTCGCTAATCTCTATCTTCTCCTCTTGTTGCCTTTTTTGCTTTAATTCTCCTTCATCACCATGGAGCTTCAAGTTCATACCCTCACTAAGCTCCTTGATTGTTTCTCCACATTCAACAATGGGGGTACTTATGGTGCATGAACTTAGGTGGGACGTTAAGTGATTCACAGCTTCTACCATGCTAGCTATCTTTGCTCTTAGCTCCTTAAACTTAGTTTCATCCTCCTCTTGCCGCCTTAAGATGCGAGATTCAAGGTCTCTCAGTTCTAATATGAAGGCTTCATCGGGAGATGGTGTTGGAAGAGAGAATTCATCGGTTAAGGGAAGATTGTTGTAATCGGAAGGTGGTTCATATTGGTGGAGTTCTTGAGGTGGTGTATGTGGAATTTATGGTTCTTGGGAATATTGGTATTGGGATGGTGGTTGTTCTATGTGTGATTCAAATGGTGGTTGATATGGTGTGTATGAATTATGGTCCTGTAGAGTGGAATGGTGGTGTGAGGCTTGTGAGTATGATGTGTGGCTATATTGAGGAATGGGGTCACATACATATGATTGTGGTTGACAACCACAATAAGGGTCATCACACACATTAGATTGATATACGCTAGGATCAGAATTATACCCATAAGAGTTCGTAGGAGGTTGTTGCCATGAAGGTTGTTCATAAGCTTGAGGCTCCTCCCATCCTTGATTCCCAAATCCTTGATGTATATCCTCATTAGAGCTTCCATTTCTTACAACATAGTTTGAACTACACTCATAGCCAAAAGGATGAGAATTCATAATGAAAGAGAAAATAAAAACAAAGAGCAATAAGAAATAAAGAAAATAAAATCCTAAATAGTAATAAAAAAAACTGGCAAACAAACCAAAGTTCAAGCTATTCACAATATATACAATAGCCAATAACATAGAACCATTGGATCCCCGGCAACGGCGCCATTAATTTGACACCGAGGATTGTTGTCGGTAAGAAATTTCACAAAGTATTTACGTTGCAAGTATAGCTCCAAACCAACAAACAACTCTCACATCAAATTAAATTTTAGGTTGTCACAAAGAACAAACCCCAAATAAGAAATAACTAGAGTATTTGGACTCCGGGTCATCTCCCTAGGAAGCAATGTAGTGCATGCGTATTGGCTATGATGGGGTAAAAGGGGGTTTTGTTTATGAGACGGCAAGAAAGTAAACTGAGTGAGTAAGTAAAGAAAACAAAATAAAGAACTCTTGGCTAAAACTTGGGTACTTGAGATCACCATCCTAGTTAACAAACCAATTATTAACAATTATGAGAGGCCAACCCATTAAGTCTACTTCTCGAAGCCTTAAGTACGTAACATTTACTCCTAGACTTGAAGTATGTCAAATAGGCTTAATCACATCCACCCCTAAGTCCTAACCTACCTACTAATTGGCTTAGTAGTGGGTTAGCGTCAATGGGCTTCAAATTGATCACCCAGGGTTCTCAAATCACCAAATCCATTATGCCTAAAAACTCAAGATCACTCAAGTCCCTTGGCTTAGGCCAAAAGTTGACAAAACTACTCAAAAACTAAAGAGAGCATTTCATCAAACACTTAGAATGCGATAAAAGTCAATATCATAAATTGCAAGGATACTAAAATCTACCACTATTAATTGCAAGAAAGGGAGATCACAACTCAATTCATCAATCAAAGAAACATCAACATCAAAATTGCATTAAATGTAAACAAATCCAACATGAGTCATCATCACAAAAGAGAGCAAAATGAGAAATTAACATAAAAACTAAGAGAGTCAAGATGTAGAGATGAGAAATTATCATCGAAGCAAGATGAGATCAAGTAATCAAACATGAAATTAAAATAATCTAACCTAATCCTAACCTAATTCTAGAGAGAAGAGGGAGCTTCTCTCTCTAGAAAACTAACTAAAGACTCATGTTGGCTAAACTAATTTCTCCCCCTTTGCTTGGACTTCAATTCTACATGAAATACACTCAGAAACAAGTTGGATTTGGGCCTGGGCAGCTCAGAAATTGCCCCCAGCGTTTTGCCTTCAAGTGGGCCACGTGAGAGTATCGGCGCGTGCGCGCCATGTGCGCGTGCGCGTCGATTGGCAAATTCTCAACCCGCGCGGACGCGACGTGTACGCGTGCGTGTCTATAGGTGAAACCGCTTTTGTGTGTGCGCGCCTGGTGCACGTGCGCGTCCTTTGGTGCATTCCCAATCTTTGTTTCTTCATGCATTCTCCCTTTGTGTATACTTTTCTCCTCATTTCTTCTATCCAATATTTGCCTTATGGACGTGAATTCACTCATCAAACACATCAAGGCATCGAATGGAATTAAAGGGAATTAAAATCACCAATTTAGGGCCTAAAAAGCACGTTTTTATACTTAAGCAAAATTCAAGGGAGAATTACAAAACCATGCTATTTCATTGAATAAATGCGAGAAAATGTGACAAAATCCCCCAAAATAAGCACAAGATAAATCACGAAATCGGGGTTTATCACTCATGCCGTAGAAGATACAAAATTCATATGTAAAAATGTCATGGGATACAAAATGAATCTCTAAAAGTGGTTTTTATACTAAACTAGTGACATATATTTACAGAAAATGAGTAAGCTAAGATAGATAGTGCAGAAATCCACTTCCGGGGCCCACTTGGTGTGTGTTTGGACTGAGCATTGAAGCTTTCACGTGTAGAGGCTATTCTTGGCATTAAACTTCAGCTTTTGTGCCAGTTTGGGTGTTTAACTCCAGCTTTTATGCCAGTTCTGGCATTTAACTCCAGAAAAGGGTAGAAAGTTGGCGTTTAAACGCCAGTTTGCGTTATCAAAATTCGGGAAAAGTATGGACTATTATATATTTCTGGAAAGCCCAGGATGTCTACTTTCTAACGCAATTGAGAGCGTGCCAATTGGGCTTCCTTAGCTCCAGAAAATCCATTTCGAGTGCAGGGAGGTCAGAATTCAACAGCATCTGCAGTCCTTTCTCAGCCTCTGAATCAGATTTTTGCTCAGGTCCCTCAATTTCAGCCAGAAAATACCTAAAATTATAGAAAAACACACAAACTTATAGTAAAGTCCAGAAATATGATTAGGGCATAAAGAGTGAGAAAGGAGACTTAGAAGTCTAAAATTGGCTTTGAAAACTCAAAATATCAACCTTGGGGTGAAAATAGGGTCACGCGTGCGCGTCTCCTACGCGCACGCGTGGAATGCCTCAATACACATCGACCGTACGCGTCCCTCCATGCGCACACGTGGATGGGAGAAAAACCAAGTGACGCCTACGCGTCAGCCACGCGTACGCGTGGGTGCATTTTGTGCCCCAGGCACAAAACTGGCACAACTCAGGCACAACTCTCGGAAATTTTGGCTGGGCAACTATTTTAGCCCATTGACGCGTACGCGTGGATACTGAAACTTCGAAAACAACGCGTGCGCGTCGGCCACGCCTACGCGTGGGAGTACTTTCTGCCAAAAGCTTTTCTAAGTTAAAAAGCTACAAAATTCACAGTTTCGAACCCCAAACTTCTAACACACATAACTTCTTCTACAAAAATCCTTTTTTAACCATTTCTGAACTGTTGGAAAGATCGTTGAATGAACTTTCATAAAATTTCAATTTTGAAGAATTCCAAATTCCGTAGACTGAGTTACAGACCACCAAAGTTGGTCAAAATTTAGTTTTTACCCAAAAGTAGAAATCACCATTTTTTCCAATGTTCACAAACCAAGTTCATTATCACTCATCCAAATGACCACAACCCAACTACATTCACATAATTATACTCAACCAACCCAAACCTACCTCCTCTATACAATTTCATCCAAAACTACCAAATTCTACACCTCAACTCAAATCTTATTATGCAATAACCAAACCAATTATTCACACATTCGATAACTAAAATCCATCCAATCTCTTATATCATCACACAACACACATATCAATTTACCTTCCTTACCTCTTTCCAGCCTCCGGCCCAAAATTCATGGCCTCAGCCTAACTTCACAATTTAATTGCATATTCCATAAACCAATATTCATTATTCAATTCATCAAATTCTCAACACACCAAACATACAGATTCACACAATTCTCAACTCAATCATCAATTCTCATTACATAACAACTATACATATTAGTACCAACCATTTGCATAATTCAAACTTATCCTAGGGGCATCTAGCCTAAGAATCCTCATCACACCACATGGTACTTAAATGAAACTTAAACCGTACCTCTTGTAGCCAAACTAATTGAGCTTCTTGTTTGGAAGTCTCCACCAACCTTAGCTCCAAACCTCACCAAACCTCCTAAAGCAACACCAATCCCCCAATGGTGCACCAAAATCACCAAATATACTAACATAACTAATTTCACATATATACCTTAACCTAGGGTTCATGAAAATGATAAATCACAAGTGTTTGAGCACTTCTTACCTTAACCCACTGAAGTTTGTGATAAATATCACCCATGGCTCATACTAGAGCATTCTTAAATGTAACGACCCAATTTTCGGTATGTCTAGATCATACCGAAAACTGAGCACTACCAACTTGTCCTCCTAATTATTAGCTATTATTTATTATATGAGCCTGATTCGTTGTTAAAAGCGTAGTTATTTTGTGAGGTACTTTTTTTTATAACGTTTGTCTAACGTTCGGAATCATTCACAAATCAACTCGCAAATAATAACAGATACAACAGTTATAAACAACCACACTTATATACATCTCAAAAAATTAACAACATTCAGTTATTCAGCCTTTATTAGAGTAAAGATCTTTAGTTAGAACATCCCTAAGTATAGCTAGATAGTAACTATATACATATATATACATACAACATCCCAGGCCCTGACCTATTCAAGAAGTCCCTAAGCTGGTACCCAGACTAGTCTAGACTCTATACTCACCTAGTCCCTCTAAACTACTAAAGCGAGGGAAAGTACGTTCTAAATCTTCAAAACTCAAGTCAGGTGGAACGTCATCAAAAGGTGGAACATCATCTACTACTCCTCTGCACGATCAGACATTGCCATATGACATCTCTCTGGTACCTCATCAAGTAGCCACATATCAAGAGTCTCGTACACAGGATTTAGGTTAAAGTTCACGTACACACGGGGTGCAGACGTTGGCTAGTCTCACTGTATATACATATAAATAGGTAATGGAGTTCACTCTAGACTCAGAAGACTACCTAGAGCGGAATTCTCTTTGCAGAACGATTATCAACAATCTACGGAAGGGTACTCTTACTTCCATCTGAGGGGAAAGGGAGAGAGAAGGGGTAAGAACTGGGGAATTCTTAGTAGGGCCGGGGTTATTAGTTAAGTTCATTAATTCAGTGTTGTTTAGTAGATAAATAGCAGAATACAGATAAGCAGTAAATAGAAGATACAGATAAATAGAGAAAATAGAAAAAATAGAAAATATAACACAAACAGAAGGATACAAGAAAATAAAACACAGACACAGAGGATAGAATACAAACAAAAAAGCATACATTCATTCAACAATCATAACAGAGGAAATGTACAACCAAGTATGATGCATGTCTGTCCTATGCAGGCCATGAGCTCACGTGTCGGTTTACACCCTGCAGCCCGACATTACCTAAGAACCAGTCTTAGATATGGTTTCCCATTGTGTCCTTTGTGCATACGTGTCGGTGGTAAGAATACCACTCCTTCGTGACTACTGGCAGTCGGCATAAAGCACGACCCCAAAATATACGCACAAGTAGAAACAGTGATCCTCAGTTCGTGGGCGTCACCGAAATCAACACACAAACAAAACAGAGATCCTCAAGTCGTGGGTTTCCTCGAGATCAAAATACAACAAAACATAGATCCTCAGTTCGTGGGTTTCCCCGAGATCAATACACAACAACACAGAACGAAACAATGATCCTCAGTTCGTCGGTTTCCCCGAGATCAAAGATTATCAACAGTTCATGGGTTATTCCCGTAATCAATGATTATCAATTCATGGGTTTTTCACACACACGAAATAGTTAACAGTTCGTAGGTTTTCCCGAGACCAATGATCATTCAGTTCGGGGGTACTTCCCGTATTTAACATTATCAGTTCGTGTGTTCTACTGCTCTTCTCTCTCTCTCTGTCTCTTTACTCTGCTTTGATTACTCTTTTCTCTGTATCTATATTACTCTTTTTCTCTTATCTCTTTACTCTGCTCTGGTTATTCTATTTTCTGTGTTTCTCTACTCTGCTCCGATCTCTCTGCTTAACGTATGTATTTAAAGCTTATGTAAATTTCGGTATGAATAGTTAGCCTGTCCCAAGTATAGGTTCATTAATTCTATACTGAAACAGTTTAACTTTTCACATTATACCTAACCCTAGCCGCAACTCAAGGACTAACTATGTTGCCCTAGTTCGTTCACTAATCTCTGTTTGTTTTCTTGTTATTAAAACTTTACAGACTTTTTCTTCGATTTTCATTTCTTCATTAACTTTCTATCTTTCCTTTATCTTTGCCTCACTAATATGTTATTACCACTCCCTAAGTGTTTTATGTAGGTAATTATGAGATTCTACGCTTAAAGTTGTCTTTCTAAAGCTTTTATAGAAAATTGCCTTTTCTGTATTATTTTATTATTTTTATTAAAATATTATTTTTAATTAAATATTATTATTTAATATTTTATTATTATTTATTATTTTATTAATATATTTTCGAAAATTACACCACTTTAACTTTTAACCTTTAATATTTACTTTTTACCACCCGTAACTTTTAATATTTCTACTTTAACCACCTAACTTTCAGAAATTACTAAATAACCCCCCAAACACAAAAAATTTTACTTCCTTGCCCTTTTAAAGATCTAAAGCCTGTTCTTCATTGTTCTTCATCATACTCAAAGTGTTTTTCGTGTTCTTCGTAAATTCTTCAGATTCTTTCTCTGTTTTTATCCGTTTTTCAGTCTTTTCAGCAACCGATTTTTACCATAATTCATAATAAATTTCCAGCCATTAAAACCCCATATTTTCTACATAATTTTAACACAAATTGAACTCCAATTTAAGGCCTAGGGTTTCGTTTTTCCAGCAGCTCCAAGAACATGAACTCAAAGCTTGAATTTCATCAAATTTCATCAAAATTTCACCAAATTTTCACCAAGAATCAATCATGTATGCAACCAATTTTTAGCACAACCAAATCATACAACATTCACATAACTCAAAAACAAATAATCAAGATTAATTTCATCAAACTCTACCTTGATTTGCTGCTCCAAATTTGGTTACTCCTTGAAGTGTTCTTAAAGCACTTTTTCCTCCTAAAACACATCAAGAACAACTTTGAATCCATAAAACCTCAACTGACCAACCTTAATTAGCATGTTAGGAAGGGATTCCTCACTTTAAACGTGCTGGGAATTGAAGATTCTTGGATCACAAGTCAAGCTAAGCAAGAGATCTAAGGAAGAACATCAAGAAAACACATGTTTAAGCATATTTCCTTGAAAACCAAATTGAAGAGGGAGGGAGACAGCCGTCTCACCTTATTTTCAGCCTTGATATGTTATATGGTTATGTAGAGGAAGAAGAGAGGATCATTTTGGTAAAATCAGAGTTTTGATTTGAGTTTTAGTTTAGAAGAAATCAAGCTTTGAAGACTAAGTGTTCATGAAAGTTTCACTCTTTTCTCTCTTGTTATTTTCGGCCAAAATGAAGAAATGAGACAGCCTTGGAGGTCTTGGGGGGTGTAAGGTGAGTTGTGATTGATTGGCTTGGAGGTGAGTTAAAATAATATTAAAATATCTCTGGTGTATAACTATTAAAACTAGGTTTATCAGAACACTTATCAAACATCTCTAAAAATTTCTTTCTGAGCCACTAGCGTAAATGATACTAGTAACATATTTAATATGAGAATAGAACATGTATGATGAGGCCTTAGTATTGCTAAAGTTATCAAAGAGTGCTAGTGCTAAGCTGCACCAGTAAACTGTGAACCCAGTTAAACCGATTTCCTATTTTTAACTAAAACTGACCAGGTAACCTTATAATATCATTCAAACTGATGAATCGAGTCCGGTTTGTCAAACTAATATAATGATAATATTATACTATTATCTCTCTTCTCTCATGAATCGAGTCCGGTTCGTCAAACTGAGACTATTTACGAAAATCTGAATCAAAACTCCTAACCGATACGGTTCAAAAACTAGGTTCTTCGTGATTGTGTTATCGAGCTTATCTCCACTAAGGTCCTGAATTAAAGATAATATAATGACAATGAGGATTGATATGCTTGATGATACAATAGAGGTATTCCCTTTACTGATCTTTCGGATGATTTCATGCCTTCAAAAAAGATCTTGCATACTCGAAAATCAGGGTTGTTACACTAAACAACCAAAATCACAAGATTTCCTCAAAACCCAAATCAAATTCAAATTTAAAGAGGAAAACAAAAACTAGGCAGAGGACATTGGATTACTCACTACAAAACTTAGATAGAATTGTAGAGGATGAAAAGAGTGACGCGTGGCCGCAAACGGCTCGTCAATCGGAGTTTCGTAGCTCAAGTTATGGTGATTTGAAGTTTCAAGGAGGTAGGATTTTCTCCCTTCCTCCCCTCTTCACCATTTCAGCGCCCCTCTCCTCATTTTTAGGGTAAATGAGCTGAAATGCTCATAAATAATGTTTATATATGTTGGGTCTTGGGCCCACTTAAGCCCGGTTCACTTATTTTTGTCCGTTGACCCAATTTTGGGCCAAAACCTTTAAGATTAGCGCTCTAAATCGCACTTTAAATATTTCTACCTTCCCTAATTATAAATCATAATTTCTTAACCTTTTATAATCACTTTTCTCAGCTGCAGTACTAGACAGATCTCGGCCGGTACTGCCGGTCAAAACTCCAGTGCGCGTTTTTACGCAGAAAACTATGTTTTCCAACTCAGAAAAATCTACTGAGTCCAAATATCATAATTGAATTATCAAATTCCAATTGCTAAATTTTCGAACCATATTCGCTTCTATTTAATTTATTATTTATTTAAATACGGTTTGACCAGATTTTACAATTCTTCTTTTGATTCTGAATTGATTAATATGGTTGTTAAAGCTTGTTTAATTTCTTTAATTTTTATTTTATTTATCTTTTGTTCTGTTGTACATTTATTAGCATAATGACCTTGTTTTTTACATTTCCAACATGTTATTTGTTTTTTCTTATTAAAGGATTTGGATTTTCTTTTAGGAATTTTATAGGATTTTATATAATGTTTCTTTTCATAATAAGGAGTTTTTTCTGTATCATATTTATTTTGTCTTTAATAAAATTTTTTCGTTTTAATTTAGTTTTGACTATTTGTTGCATTTTTCAAAATTATTCCATGTTGATAACAGAACGTTTCTAGTTCTCTTTTTTCCGTAATATTTTTTTGTTTTATTTTTTGTTGTATTTTAATATCTGTACATACTTCTATACCTGTTTGTACTATTATGTTATGTAATTGTCCAAAAGTTAATAAATTATAAGAAATTTGTGTTCCAAACTGGGTTTGTAGTTTTTGTAAAACTTTTTCAAAAAATAACTTTGGTAAAGCTGCCACAAACCTTTCTTTCCAGAAAGGTGCATGGGTATCATCTCTAATAATAACTTTTGACATAAAGACATCTTTATACCATCTATAATCAGACATGGTTGGATATCTTAAAATCATTAATTGTATTCCTATCTTATCTTTAAAAGTAATTGGATCTCCTACGAAATTTTTAATAATTGTATAAATTAATGTAGATGTAGCATCATGTGATTGATCTTCTTGTTTACTGCTATTAATAATTAATTTTTTTTTTTTGGATAATGAGAAAGTTATCCCACCATCCTTTTAATTGACCTGTAAACTCTTGGGTTAACATAATTGCTGCCTCTTTATCGAAAGTTTTTCTCATCTTATAAGTAGTTGCTGCTATAGTCATACTACACTTTTGATCTAAAATGGCTTGTTCACTTAATCCATCTATGTTCTATTCTACTAAATCTAATCCAGAAAAATTATTTTATACTAATTGTGTTCTTTCTTCTAAGCCTACATCTGTTGGTGATGGTCTGAAATAATAATTTTTAGTTTTAGGATAATTTATTTTATGAGTCATTTTATTTATTTCTAATCCTTCTTCTACTTTTAATGTATTAATGGTCATTTTTTCCAAGTTAATACTTCTAAGTTTTTTTCTTTAATTCATCCACTTTTGCTTCTACTTTTGACTTTAAACTAATATTATCTAGACTTTGTAATTTATATATTAATTTTTCTATTTTAATTGGGTTTTCTCTATTTTCCATTCTTCCTAATTGGTTATTCATTATATCTAACATGGTAATTGTAAAGTTCAGTTGTTGATACAATTTTTTAGTATCTCTTTTTCTATGTTTCCTTCGGCATTATTATCTTTATAGGGGATTACTTCAATTTCTAAATCTTTTTCAACTGGTATTTTAATAGTTTCTTTAGAAGGGTGTTCAAATTCTATTATTGACCCTGAACTGATTTTTCATATAACTGTTGTTTTTGTTAACGGACATAATTTCTTATTATCTTTAGAATAATAATTAATGTACTAGTCAAAGAAATATAGGTTAATTCTATTTTCTTCCATATAATCATAAAATGTTTCTCTGATGTAAATAACTTCTTTTTCATAATGGTTTGTAAAATATCAATCTCTTAATAGTTGATTATATTCAACATTAAAATCTTATTTTATCCATTCTTTGTCAATTTCAAATGGTTCCTTCTTAATAATTAATCCTAATACCTGTGATCTAGTTGGATTATAATTTGAATTTGTTTCATATATAGGAGTGGTTATACGAGGTCTTATATTATTAATTTCTACTATATTATCTATATCTTCTAAAGATGAATATTCTATAGAATTTTTATGACTAATTATTTCTCTAATATTTGAAGTCCTTATATGATCTATTCATTCTTATCTTAATATCTATTCCTTCTTTTATTATTTCTCTTAATTCAGTATTTTCTTTTTGTGGTTCTTCAGTAATATCAGAAATTACCCATTCAACTGACATCTTTCTTAATAATTCTTCATGTCTTAATTTTCTTAATATTTGTATATTAGATCTTTTAAGGTTTGTATGCATAATTATTGTTTCTTCTTTTGCAGATTGTCTTAACGCTTTAAAGTTATAGTTAACCTTAGTAATTTTATAATATATTCTATAGATTATTTCAAAAGGATCATATTTTTCATTTATAATTTTCTCATTAGATTGAACATGTAATTTTAAAGCTTGCCAAGTATATTCATTTCTTAAATTTATAGCATAATTTGGATAACAATTAAAGAAAATTGGTCCATCATGACAATTGCTTTCTAAAACTCCTATTAAAGAATCATTGAATTGTGGAGATCTTGTGTCTCGTAGAAATAACAATATTGGGACATTTATTCCTATTCTAAAATTAGGTTTTACTGCTACTTGTATTAATCCTATATGGATAAAGTTATATCCTTTATTAGTATGTTCTTTTAACTTTTTCTTCTTCTAAGATAATAATGATCCTATTATTACTTGTTCCAGAATAACTATATTCTAACATATGAATTTCATCATTTTTTTTCCCAAAAGGATCTCTTTTTATATACTTTGTTTTTATCTACTATAGGTATATTCCAATCATAAAAACTTTCCTTTAATTTAGCTATTTCTAATTCATTTTTGGTTTCTGATGTTGATGGTTCACTATTATTTGTTTTTACTACTAAAGTATTATTTTTTCTTAAATTTAAACTACTCATCATTCTTAATAAATTTGCCATTTTATAGTTAAATTTTACAAATTACGAAACCATCTTCGTTGACCAACAAATTTATTATCTGAATAGAATTTACAATCGAGACTACAATCTAGATTGACCAGTGTATTAACAATTTTTGCTGCTACTTTAAAGATTTAATTATAAAACTTTTAGTTTGACAATATATATATAAGTGCATATATATAACATATAACATATAGTATATAATATATAATAATAACCTAAGTGTCATAATAATAAATACGCCCGGCGTACTAACTGTTTACATTAATAATATATAATTATATTATATAATATAAAAGTATATATATATGATATAACATATAGTATATATTATATATAATAATATAATAATCATTAAAGTACCTATATATATATATACGTAAAATAAAAATAATAATAAGAGTAGAGTATAATTTATTAAAGATATAGAGTTAAAACGTAATTAATTTAAATGCCAAAAAGTTAGTGTAATTAGTAAAACTCAGATAGTTAAAATATAATTAATTAAGACTTATGAACTAAAGTATAATTAATTAAAATTCTGAAATTAAAGCTAAGATGTAAGTGTAATATTTAGCACTTAAAAGATGTAAAAAAAATTAAGTAAAGTTGAAGTAAGTGCCGTAAAATTTAATAACATAACAGTAATTATAGTAAAAGACATAAAAAGATAATCTAGTAATCGAAACTCTAGAAACCTTTTTCTAAAATACCTAAGAAAAAGTATCATGGAAGAATCAAGCTAGGAGCAGCATATAGATAAGACTCAAAAGATGTGAAGAGTATTAATGAAAGAGGAAAGATATGAAAATGATAAAGACAGATTTAGCTCTAAAGATTAAACTAATTTAGAGGCGGTGAGATAATAAAAAATTATGTCCATTAACAAAAATAACTGTTATATAGAAAATCAGTTCAGGGTCAATGATAGAATCTGAATACACTCCTAAAGAAATTATTAAAATGGCAGTTGGAAAAGATTTAGAAGTTGAAGCAACCCCTATAAAGATAATAATGCCGAAAGAAACATAGAAAAAAGAGATATTAAAAAATTGCATCAACAATTAAACTTTATCAATACCATGTTAGATATAATAAAAAATCAATTAGGAAGAATGAAAAATAGAGTAAACTCAATTAAAATAGAGAAACCAATATATAAATTACAAAGTTTAGATAATATTAGATTAAAGTCAAAAATAGAAGCAAAAGTGGATGAATTAAAGAAAAAATTTAGAAGTATTAGCTTGGGAAAAATGACAATTAATACATTAAAAGCAGAAGAAGGATTAGAAATAAATAAAATGACTCAAAATAAATTATCCTAAAACTAGAAATTATTATTCCAAACCATCACCAGCAGAAGTAGGCTTAGAAAAAAAGAACACAATTAGTACATGATAGCTTTTCTGGATCAAATTTAGTAAAATGGAACATAGATGGATTAAGTGAACAAACCATTTTAGATTAAATGTGTAGTATGACTATGGCAGCAACTGCTTATAAGATGAGAAAAGCTTCCGATAAAAAGACAGCAATTATGTTAACCCAAGGGTTTACAGGTCAATTAAAAGGATGGTGAGATAACTTTTTCAGTATCCAAGAAAAAGAATTAATTATTAATAGCATTAAACAAAAAGATCAATCACAGGATGCTACATCCACATTAATTTTTACAATTATTAAAAACTTCATAGGAGATCTAAGTACTTTTAAAGATAGGATAAGAACACAATTAATGAATTTAAGATGTCCAACCATGTCTGATTATAGATAGTATAAAGATGTCTTTATGTCAAAAGTTATGATTAGAGATGATGCGCATGCACCTTTCTAGAAAGAAAGGTTTATGGCAGCTTTACCAAAGTTATTTTCTGAAAAAGTTTTACAAAAACTACAAACCCAGTTTGGAACACAAATTTTTTATAATTTATTAATTTTTGGACAATTACATAACATAATAGTACAGACAGGTATAGAAGTATGTACAAATATTAAGATACAACAAAAAATAAAACAAAAAAATATTACGAAAAAAGGGGAACTAGGAACAATTTGTTATCAATATGGAATAATTCCAGAAAAGGCACCAAGTAGTCAAAACAAAATTAAAAAGAAAAATTTTATAAAAGACAAAATAAATATGATACAGAAAAAACTCCTTATTATGAAAAGAAACATTATAAAAAAATCCTATAAAAAATCCTAAAGAAAATCCAAATCCTTTAATAAGAAAAAATAAGTAATATGTTGGAAATGTAAGAAAGAAGGTCATTACGCTAATAAATGTACAACAGAACAAAAGATAAATAAAATAGAAAATAAAAAAATTAAACAAGTTTTAACAGCCATATTAATCAATTCAGAATCAGAAGATGAATCAACTTATGAGGACTCTTCTGGAACTGAAGATTATTTTATACAACAATTAGACCTTATGTCAGAAGAAAAAATCTCAAAAGAAAACAGTTAAAAGGATGAGCAGAATAATTTTTTACGAATAAGATTACATAATTGTAAAAATTGTGAAAATACTGTAAATGTCTTAACTAAGGATCAAACTTCTACCTTAATAAAAATAATTAAAAAATTAGAAGATACACCTCTGAGAGATGAATTTATTAATCAATTAGCAGAATTAGTTAAAAAAGAAGAAGAAAGTAATAAAAAATTAAGACCAGTAGAAATAAAAGAGATTTATAACCGTTTAAAAAACTAGAAGAAGAAATTTCCCTTAATTCACTTCGAGAAGAAATAAAAATTTTAAAAAGAGAAATTTTAAAATTAAAACAACAAAATATTAATATGTATTACAGATTACTAAAAATAAAAGGAGAAAATATAATAAAAATCCAAGAAAAAAATTTCACAAAAAGATACTAGTAATATAGAGGGAATTAATAATATAATAAATTCAGAAAATTATATTAACATGAGTCCAGAAAATTATATAAATGTATTAACTCTACTAGTAAACTAGAAACGGTACACCACTGTAAAGATAATATTAGGAGAAGAAAAATATGATTTTATAGCCATGGTAGACTCAAGAGCTGATGTTAATTGTATACAAGATGGATTGATACCTACAAAATATTATGGAAAAACTAAAGAGAAAGTTTATAAAGCCAAAAATGACCGAATGACTATAAACTATAAATTATTCAAAGCAAAAATTTGCAAAAATCGAGTATATTTTTTCACTACATTCTTTCTGGCAAAGAACATATCTCATCAAGTCATACTAGGAAACCCATTTACGCTATTATTATACCCCTTTAATCTTAATATTGATGGAATAACCTGTTTACGTATTCCAAACCACCCTATTCATTTTGAATTTATTAGCAAACCGAAACAACAAGAACTTAATATGTTACAAAAATTAACTACCCAAGTTAATATCATTGAAAGAAAAAGAAAAAAAATTAACTATTTAAATCAAAAAATTATATATAAAAAAATAGAAAAACAGTTACAAACTTCTGAAATACAAAATAAGATAAAAGAAATTGAAGAAAAAATTAAAAAGGAATTATGTAGTCTAAACCCTAGAGCTTTTCATCACCGAAAATTATATGAGATATCTTTACCATATGAAGATGGAGTTAATGAAAAAGATATACCAATAAAAGCAAAACCTATTCATATGAACAAAGAATATCTAGAATATTGTAAAAAAGAAATACAAGAATATCTGAATAAAGGATAAATAAGGCCTTCAAAATCACCATAGAGCTGTACAGGCTTTTATGTGATGAAAGTGACTTAGTTAAAAGATTAAATAAAGAAAATATCTTTTCAAAATTTGATTTGAAATTAGGATATTATCAAATTGCGGTAAAAGAGGAAGATAGATATAAAACAGCTTTTATAGTACCCTTTGGTCATTACGAATGGAACGTAATGTCTTAAGAATTAAAAAATGCCCCTAGTGAGTTTCAAGAAATTATGAATAACATTGTTTACCCTCACATAGAATTTACTATAGTATATCTTGACGATGTATTAATATATTCCAAAGGAATAAATCAGCATATACATCATCTAAAAAAATTTATGAAAAAAAATTTATAAGGGAACAAGGATTAGTTTTATCAGAAAAGAAAATAAAATTTTTTATATCTAAAGTAAGGTTTTTAGGATATGAAATATATCAAGGGACTATAGTTCCTATTAAAAGGGCTACTGAATTTGCAGATAAATTTTCAAATGAAATAACTGACAAAAAATAATTACAAATATTTTTAGGATGTCTAAATTATGTAGCTGAATTCTTACTAAGAATAAGAGTCACATGTGAACCTCTTTATAAGAGATTAAGGAAAAACCCAATTCCACGGACAAATGAAATAACTTCTAGAATAATAAAGATAAAAAATTTAGTAAAAAAAATTCTATGTACAAGCATATTAGATCCATTAGCATCCCTAATAGTAGAGACAGATGCCTCAGAACTAGGATATGGAGGAATTCTTAAACAGGTACCTCCTAATAGCTCAAAAGAACAAGTTGTAACACCCTAATATTCAAACGAGTCATAAGTCAATGATAATAAGGTGGTACGACTCTCAAGGGAGATTTTTAATACATAATTTATAAGTATAATTGAAAAGAGTATTAATCGAGAAGCCTGAAAAGAGTTAAAATAAAATCACAAAGTCGTAACACTCACGTATCGACAAAAAGAAGGTAAAGTGTGAACTGAGACGATATAAAGATAATGCCATCGAGATGAATAAGATAAAATAAAATATAGATAGGTAACATAAATATTTAGCCACTAGTCGCGATCCGCGAAATTTAGGCTGGCTAGGGTACAGTATAAAAGCAGTTTGACAACCATATCTCCTAATATCTCCCAAAAGATGCACAAGGGCCTCTATAGGCAAGTTTTCCAAAGGATTAAATACATGTCATGAGTTCTTTAAAAACAAAAGCGGAGAGAATCTAAGCAAAATGTAAATAAGAGATCTTAGAGGTCTTCGCCGTCTTTCAGACAAATCACCGCTCACTGGTGACCACCTGGACCTGCATCTGAAAAACAAGAGATATATACAGAATGAGAACCCCAAACCCATGAGTTCCCAGTACGGTAAAAGTGCTAAATAAATACAATGTATTGTAATAAAAACTCACTGAGCATCCTAAACTTCCTTTCACCAAATATTCATCCTATGTCCTTGTTAATCCATAAATAGGCAACTGTCATAAGGGAATGCTAAATCTAATTCATCTTCCCCTTGCTTCCCAACTTTCTAACTCTCCAACGAATCAAAATCAGAATCATAAACAAAACCATCACCAGTTATTCTGTCTCAGTAATTCTATATCAATACTGCATTTTCTCACCTGGAGCAAGTGAAATCACTTCACTGCATCTACCCAGGGAGCTCAAATTACCTCATTCAATAATCATCATTTTAAATTAATCATATCATTACTCCATCTCAACAAGAACAGCCCTCAGCGTCAACCGACACCAGCCTGAGGAACCTCTCAGTTGTACAAACACAAGCAATACATGCAAGTAATACACAATAAGGTACAAGTAGAACAAGTAGCACATAATCAGGTAACATAGCATATATGATATAGCAATCCAAAGAAAATAGGCAAACCCAAACAATTCAAACATATGCAAATGATGTATGTCTGCCATATGGCTGATGATATCATCTGTTGGTTATATAGCCAACCCGACACGTCCTGGTAGCTAACCATGGACAGAAACACCCATCGCGGAGCAAGTAGGTTTGAGCTACAATCCCCTTGCTACTACCCGCTCAACCCAAAGCCAGTGGAATAACCACTACTGCGGCTACTACCCAGGTGGGTGTTTAAAAGCTCAACCAATCACCACTACTGCTGCTACTACCCAGGCGTCACAATCTCTGACCTGGAGCAAGTGGGACGAACCACAACTCTTGCTACTGCCCAGGATCTCAAAATATACATTCATTCAGTTTAAAATCAATCATCATTATTATCAAATCTCAAACATTAACCTGGAGCAAGCGGAACGAACCACAACCCTTGCTACTACCCAAGTATCACAATCTCTTACCTGGAGCAAGTGGGACGAACCACAACTCTTGCTACTACCCAGGTATCACAGACATACATTCATTTAAAACTCTATAATTAAACTCATTTATAATAATTCTCCTTCCCATCTCATACTTGGAGCAAGTGGACAATGCCACTGCCTACTACCCAAGCACAGTATCTCTGTTATGCCTTATTACCATTAGAGAGAATTCGTGCCCTGTTACCATTAGAGGGTATCTGTGCCCTGTCACCATTAGAGGGTATCGGTGCCCTGTCACCCTTACAACCAAAGAGAAAATGCAAGCATATTCACATTCAACATTTTCCATCATTATTCATTTACCAAATTCATTCATTAATCATATATGCATCTTCGGCATACTCGCCACATGTTCAACCTTCCTCAATCAATCATAATCATTTAATCATTAGTCATATATGTATACATACTCAGCCATAATTCAATGCTTATCGCAGCCATCCGGCTCAAAACATACACAGCACTTTCACCATCATCCTCAGCAACTCATACAATCATTATTCCTCATCATTCATCATTGATTCTCACTTTACTTCATCCACGAGTTACCACATGTCCTAGCTTCTTTTTATTACTAGGCATACAATAAAAATTTAGGACTCAGGATGAAAATAGAGGCTTAGAAGTCTGAAATTCAAGTTTAAAAACTCAAAAATCAATTTTTTTCTAAGAGCAGGGTCACGCGTGCGCATCGCCCACGCGCACGCGTGGAAAGCGGAGAAAAGCATGTGGCGTGTAAGCGTCGCCCATGCCCACGCATGGGAAGTAGAGAGGTAGGGTGACGCGTGTGCGCCAGCCACACGTACGAGTGGATGCGTTTTGTGCTCCTCGCACAAAATCGGCACGCTACTATCACAATTCTCTGGAATTTATACCACGCACCGGCATCAATACAGCGACGCGTACGCATCGGCCAGGCGCACGCATGAGAGAGTAAAAATCGTGAGTGACGCGTGCGCGTCGGAGTACGTTTTACTAAAAATTTTACTAAGTTTAAAAAATCTGTAGGATTACATTTTCAAACCCCAAACTTCCCACGGGCACAACTTTTTCGTTTCAAATCATTATCCACCCGTTCTTCGAATGCCATAAACATTTCGAATCCAATTTTATTTCTAAATAAGTTTGATACAAATCGAGAATCTGAAGACCAAGATATACTCCGTCAAAGTAGACTAAAATCACAACTTTCATAAAAACCAACAAAAACTAAATTTTCAACACAAACCAATTTCAAACCTTTTCGAAACCAACCAAAACTTACCAAAATCAATCTCAAGCCTCCTCAACTTATATTTTCAACATTTTCATTAAATTCACAATCCACCAATCCACCATTTTGACCAATCTCAATCAAATAATTCAACTTCAAACAAAATACCGTATCATATATTTCATTCCACATCTCAAGTTCCAACAATACCAATTCCATCAACCCCTAATACATATAAATCCATATCATCATATACAACTCACATGCATTATTAACAAAGACATCAATTCCTCCCTCAAAACCAATAACCACATAATCCATGCAATCTATTGTAACCAAATAACATCAATCACAATTCCATTCAATCTCATATGACATCACACAATACACACATCACTTACCTTCCTTACCTCTTTCCAGCCTCCTGCCCAAGATTCATGGCCTCTGGCCCAAATTCACAATTTAAATGCATATTCCACAAACTAATATTCATTATCCAATTCATCAAATTCTCAACACACCAAACATACAAATTCACACAATTCTCAACCCAATCATTAATTTACATTACATATCAACTATACATATTAGTACCAACTATTTACACAATCTAAACTTAATTCTAGGGGCATCTAGCCTAGAAATTCTCATCACACCACACGGTACTTAAATGAAACTTAAACCGTATCTCTTGGAGCCAAACCAATTGAGCTTCTTCTTTAGAAGTTTCCACCAACCTTAGCTAAAAGCCTCACCAAAGCTCTACAAGCAAAACCAACCTCCCAATTGTGCACCAAAATCAACCAATACTCTAACATAACCAATTTCAAACTTACAATCAATTTAGGGTTCATGAAAATGATAAATCACAAGAGTTGGAGGATTTCTTACCTTAACCCACTAAAGTTTGTGATGAATATCACCCATGGCTCATATTAGATCACTCCAAAACAACCAAAATCATAAAATTACTCAACACCCATAACCAAACTCGAATTTAAGAGGGAAAACGAAAACTGGGCAGAGGATAGTGGAATACTCACCACAAAACATAGATAGGATTGTAGAGGATGAGAAAAGCGATGCATGGCTACAAACAGCTCGTCAATTGGAGCTCCGTAGCTCAAGTTATGGTGATTTGAAGATCAAAGAGAGTTAGGGTTTTGATTTCCCTTTTCTCTCTTCTCTCTCACCGTGGACACATGAATGGGGGGAAGATGTAACACCCTACCACACAGAGCTTTACACCTAGGATGTAAAACAGAGGTGGCGAGGCGCTAGGACCTCTAAAATAAAATACATACTTATAATAGTAGAAAGAATATAATAAACTAGGAGCCTTGAAAAATGGGTAAAACAAAAATTCGCAAAATAAAAAGCGCAATGCTCAAGGAATAGAATTACTTGCGTGCTAAGAAACCTAAAAGCTAAGGATAAGAATAAGTAAAGAGTCATAAGAGTGCCAATAATACAGAGGAACTAGCTCCTGACTCAGCTTGCGAAGCCAAGGCTGGCTGAAGAATATTTACATATATATGTATAAGTATCCCAACACCCAAAATACAGAATCAATCCCCTAACTCTCCTGTATACTCTATGAGGAACAAAATAAACAAGATTCTTGGAGAGCAAGCTAAGTACATATACATATATATACAAACTTAGAACCCAAATACAATCCAGGGACTACTCTGCTTCAGGAAATCCAGACACCTAGCGAGAAGCCTCTCGACCTGCATCTGAAAACAACAATACAGTATGGGATGAGAACCGGAGGTTCTCAGCATGGTAAAGGTGCCATGCGTATAATAAATAAGGTCCTGGGAATGCCAAAGGCAATCCTGGAACTCCATCATACAATTATAAAACTTAATTTCTAAACAGAAGCCATAAATAAGGGTAGGTAATCTAAACCTTCCTAAACTTACTCACTTTTAAACCTAACATCAACACCAACCCATTTTACCCATCCTCCGTCCCTCTATCATCCATAATCCAGCAGAGACAAGCAATCAAACAAGTTCACGCACAAGTAAGAAACAGATAGTGCAAGTAGCAAGTATACAAGTAGCAGGATAAATATGTTCAGTAAGGCAATCCCAGGTAGTGCATAACAACCAAAACAAACAGATGCACATGATGCATGCCTGTCCTATGGCTGATGAGGCTCATCTGTCGGTTATCCAGCCAACCTGACAAGTCCGAAAACCTTAGACTGTCCCCCGCCGCGCATCCCCAAGAGTCTATGCATAGATTTCACATTCATTCATCATATAATCAATCAATGGGGGCTATCCATACCCAGGAATTTATACGTGCCCGGTCACCCTTACGACGTAAGGTCAACAGAGTATCGAGATTCAACCTGAAACACGTGGTGGCAAGCCACGGTTCTTACCCATGGAAACTCGTATCTCAGATATCATCATTTATATGCCATTTCATTTTCATAATCATTATATAATCATTTATCAAGCCTTGGCGTCAAACTTCTTTAATATTCTCATCTTCTTCACACAAGTCATCATTTACCCCTTACTTCACCCCCAAGTTATCTTATTTTCCTAGATTCAATTATCTACTGGACTCAGTACTATATCATAAGTCTAAAAGGGAAGGAAAATGGAGGTTTAGGAGTGAAAATCTAGTTTAAAAAGCCAAAATCCAGTTTGCGGCAAACAGAGGCCATGCGTACGCGTGATCATGCGCATTAGCTTCTCATGCGCACGCATGGCTTCTCACGCATGCATCGTTAAAATACCACACCACGCGTACGCGTGGATGGACGTTTTTTCAAAATTGGCAGAATACCAGGAAGCTGCTATACACCAGATTTTAGCACCTGCATCACAGTTTTATATACCAAATTTCCGTCGTCCATAACTTTCTCCACAAAATTCCATTTTTCACAAAATTGATATCGTTTAAAAGCTTACAAAATCATCTTTCATTTGAAACAAACCACAATTCCATCCAAAATTTGAGGAGTAAGTTATGGACTTCCAAAGTTCACCAAAATTTACTTTTTACCAATTTGCTTCCAAACCTCCTTTTCACCAATTTAAACTTCCTTACCATCAAGACCTGCACATTACTAACACACCAAGCCTATTTCATTAACAACCACTTCCAATTTACCTTTCACTACTCCAACAAGCCTTAACCACCAATACATATCAACATACATCACATATATAAACAACCCCTCATTTACATATATTAACTCTTCGTATATACTAACCCTTCATCACATGTATCAACCCTTTATCAACATATATCAATTAAATTCCATTAACATATATCAACCCTTCATTAATGGTTTCAAGAACACAAATTCAATACCACCAATTCATGCTCATAATTTCTAACACTAGCTTAATTTCAAGATCACACATTCAATAACTTCAACACCTCATAAATTCCAACACATGTTCATCCACAATTTATTCAACAACTTCACAAGACTGATCACTTAATACAATTAACCAATTCAACTTAACCTATGGTTCTTCCAGCCTTAGTTTTCACAACACCTTAAATGTTAAACGCACGAAACCTAAACCATACCTTGGCCGATCACTTTATTCAATCCAAGGCAGCCTCACAAGCAAGAACACAGCCCCCAACACTCAAAGAAACCAGCCACAAACCAAGCTTCAATCACCCATAAGCCTTCAAACACTCACTCTTCACTTCCAATGCATATATATGGACTTAATTCATACCTAATACACACATATATTACTTGGGGTAACCTTACCGCTCCCACACACATAGCAACACAAACCCAGTAAACTCCACAAGCTAAATCAAACCTAGAACATCAAAATTGGCAAAATCTCACCATAGGGTTTCAATTTCAAGAATAGAAAGGGGATGGAGATTATGAAACAAAAATGGAGCTTACCAGTGAAATTGATCCGATAGAAATGTAGAGCTCGACGCACTGGACGCGTGGCCATGAACGATGCGGCGATCAGAGCTCAAACGGGGAAGTTATGGTGGTTAGGGTGTTTGATGAGGGTTATGGAGTTTCCCCTTCTCCCCAATCTGTTTGGCGTTGCTGCATGAAATGGGGAAGAAGAGGCTGCTTGCTTCTTTTAATTATGGATCCGGTTGGACCCACGGGCCTGATTTGGGCCCCGGTTCAACTATTTCAGCTCTTCCAGTCCAATTTTGGGCCAAATTTTCAAAATTGGTATCGAAATTCTCGTTTTGACGAGCTCTATCCTATTTTGATATTAGTTTTGTATTTTTAATTTTTCTAATTAAAATTTAATTTATTGACTAATTATTTACCGATTTTAGCGGGGTTTACATCCTACCCCCTAATTAGGAATTTTGTCCTCAAAATTCAGAGTGAGTTACTTGAAAAGGGGTGTGGATAATCCTTTCGCATCTCTGACTCAAGCTCCCAGGTGTGTTCTTCAATACCAGCCCGACTCCAAGCTACTTTCACCAAGGAAACCTCTTTCCTGCGTAAATGCTTAATGTTGGTATCATCAATTCTAACCGGAGTTACTGGAAGTGTCAGATCTTCTCTCACTTGGACTGATTCCGCTTCTAGGACATGACTAGGATCAAAAGTATATTTACAAAGTTGCGATACGTGAAACACGTCATGCAGGTTCGAAAGGTGTGGTGGCAAAGCGATCCTACACGCCACTGGTCATCAATACTATGTAAAGATTGAGATGGGCTAACTTAGCAGGGTTTAACTTCTTAGTTTTCGATTGCTCATCCGATTCTAGTTCGTTGAAGTAATCTTTAGAAATAGGTATCCTCTTCCTTCCAACTTGAGAAATATTCTTCTCAGATCTGCCTAACCCTTTTGTCGGCTTTCATAATGAGAATCCTAACTCAAATTTGCGTAACTTTTTCTCCGTTGTCTCAGCTATCAAATTCAGGAATTAAGACATTCGATGTTTCAGTTTCCGATCAATACAAAGGTGTTTAGTGTACTGTGAAGTCTCACTTTCTCCCTGATGTATAGTCTTATTACTATCTCCAATAAGTAATTTGCTCTGATAGGCAAACTGGACTTGCTCACTTGATCCATGATTTCCTTACAGCATCACCTTTTGTCCTAGACTTCGGCAACCTATTACGAGATCGATAGCTATTCTCTTTTACCTTTAATGTAGAATTCTCGACGGTTGTAGCCTTTCGCACGTCTTATGGTGGTCTCTCTTTTCTTTCTTATGCGTCGAACATGTAATCACATAGATTGTCACTTCGTTCTTAACTTCTGGCGGCTGAAAATATCTTCTTGGATTCGTGATATGTTTTAGAAATCTCAAAGTAACTTCAAAAATCCTCTTTTGTAAGCTTCGGATAACAGTTTCTCGTTTCAACCTCTGATTTTGGCATATAACCCTCTCTTGGCATCTTCTTGATTCAACCGACTTCAGTGCTCTTAGTATCTCTTTTTCACCAGTATTGCACTCCCTAAGTCCTTGACTCTACAATCTCTATTTTGGCATTTGCGTTAGTCATATAAATTTCTTTTTAATTCTCCTTTGTTTACCAAACATCAATATCTTTGGTGGCTCCTTTTTGTCTTGTTATGCGTCCCGTATCTCAACGTTACCATGTTGTAAACTAGCAATGGATTTAGACCGATACTTCCAACCGCACTCTCACTCTTCCAACTTAGAACTTTAACTCATCTAACATTTTCTCCGTTGGAATTAATGTCCAAGAATCCCTTAGAAACTTCTTGCTTAGGGCATCTACTTCGATCTCACAATGTTGTTTTAGCTCGCATCTTAAGTCCTCCAATAATGCATCGTAGTCATTCCCTAAATGGTTCATTAGGCTCAAGTGATACAAGCATTGTCATGAAGATCAATCTTCTTTCCATGGCTCGAAGGCTTCCATTGCATCTTGGTATTTCAATCACACGGTGCACCTCATTGCATCTATTTAGTTACGAGAAATACGATCAGCGAGGATTAAGGCTCTAAATTCCCTAGTAATGTCGCTTGTTCATTTTCATGTTCAATAGTCTTGCCCTAAAGGATTGACACTCTAATAATTTCATCTAAGAATTATGCGCAACGCAAAATCCAATACGAGTTGATTTTTCAAAGAAATATTATGTTTAAAGAGACGAGCGAGTAACACGAATTAGGTTTACAAGAATTTAAAAGAAAGTCTGGCATACAGTTAACTAGAGTTGTACGGAACTAATGGAGTGCACAAGGAGAGAAACCTAGTGGCATCTTAGGGGAGAAGTTCAAATCAAAGCTTAAATAGGATGAATAAGGCATGTCGAACTAAATAGGTTCTAGTTGGCTTTTAAAAGAACGCAAGTTTTCACAAGAGAGCAACTCCATGCACCGCAGGTCTCTGGGATTTAAAGATTATATGGTTATATTAGGATGAGTCTAGGTTTATTCTAAAAAGAGGCAAGCTTTATACGAGTAAGGAATAAAATCAGAAGAACGATGAAATGGGCTTTTACAGGAAGAGATTCAAGATAGAGCTTTCAATGTAAGCTATAAGAGAAAGGTTAGAGTAAGTCGTGAGGATTAGTTCGCACGCTCTTGCAAAGAAACACTTAGATTCTCTCTTCTAGTACTCCCTTCAACTCGGTCCTGAGTCTTACTGATTATAATAATGTCTTCACTTGTGGTGCAATCAACACTAATTTGGCTTTCGGCAGTAAGTCTATCATAAACTCTCGTTCTCTTTAAGGCAGTAGTTCTGGTACATCTTCAAGAATAGTCTCAAAAACTCTCTCGTATAGGAGTTCGGTCCTAGGATATTTCCTCCAGTTACCTCGCTCGGATTCGCGAGTCGACATTGGTCGTTGTTCACACCAAACCATTGATATTAAGGTGATCAGTCTCAATATTGTAACCCTAGCATTTCAAAGTTCCAAATGCAAACTCATGAACCTTATGCTATGTTTATCAGTCAGATATCCTAAATATCACGTAAACATAACTTAGGGTATGCTCAAAAGCATAGTCAGTCCGTCCCTTAGGCTCTATAGGAACGAACTGCTCTGATACCATAATGTAACACCCTACCACACAGAGCTTTACACCTACGATGTAAAACAGAGGTGGCGAGGTGCTACGACCTCTAAAATAAAATACATACTTATAATAGTAGAAAGAATATAATAAACTAGGAGACTTGAAAAATGGGTAAAAAAATTTGCGAAATAAAAAGCGCAACGCTCGAGGAATAGAATTACTTGCGTGCTAAGAAACCTAAAGCTAAGGATAGGAATAAGTAAAGAGTCATAAGAGTGCCAATAATACAGAGGAACTAGCTCCTGACTCAGCTTGTGAAGCCAAGGCTGGCCGAAGAATATTTACATATATATATATATATATATATATCTCCCAACACCCAAAATACAGAATCAAGCCCCTAACTCTCCTGTATACTCTATGAGAAACAAAATAAACAAGATTCTTGGAGAGCAAGCTAAGTACATATACATATATATACAAACTGAGAACCCAAATACAATCCAGGGACTACTCCGCTTCAAGAAATCCAGATGCTTAGCAAGGAGCCTCTCGACCTGCATCTGAAAACAACAATACATTATGGGATGAGAACCAGAGGTTCTCAGCATGGTAAAGGTGCCACGCGTATAATAAATAAGGTCCTGGAAATGCCAAAGGCAATCCTAGAACTACGTCATACAATTATAAAACTTATTTCATTAACAACCACTTCCAATTTACCTTTCCCTACTCCAACAAGTCTTAACCACCAATACATATCAACATACATCACATATATAAACAACCGCTCATTTACGTATATTAACTATTCACATATACTAACCCTTCATCACATGTATCAACCCTTTATCAACATATATCAATTAAATTCCATTAACATATATCAACCCTTCATTAATGGTTTCAAGAACACAAATTCAATACCAACAATTCATGCTCATAATTTCTAACACTAGCTCAATTTCAAGATCACACATTCAATAACTTCAACACCTCATAAATTTTAACACATGTTCATCCACAATTTATTCAACAACCTCACAAGACTAATCACTTAATACAATTAACCAATTCAACTTAACCTATGGTTCTTCTAGCCTAAGTTTTCACACCACCTTAAATGTTAAACGCGCAAAACCTAAACCATACCTTGGCCGATCACTTTATTCCATCCAAGGAAGCCTCACAAGCAAGAACAAAGCCCCCAACGCTTAAAGAAACTAGCCACAAACCAAGCTTCAATCACCCATAAGCCTTCAAACACTGACTCTTAACCTCAAATGCATATATTTGGACTTAATTCATACCTAATACACACATATATTACCAATTCAGATTTTACCTAATGGATTAAAAATTAAATTTAAGATTAGGGCAACCTTACCGCTCCCACACGCGTAGCAACACAAACCCAGTAAACTCCACAAGCTAAATCGAACCTAGAACATCAAAATTGGAAAAATCTCACCATCGGGTTTCAATTTCAAGAATAGAAAGAGGATGGAGATTCTGAAACAAAAATGGAGCTTACCGGTAAAATTGATCCGATAGATATGTAGAGCTCAACGCGTTAGATCCGTGGCCGCGAACGGTGCAGCAATCGGAGCTCAAACGGGGAAGTTATGGTGGTTAGGGTGTTTGATGAGGGTTATAGAGTTTCCCCTTCTCCCCAATCTATTTGGTGTTGCTGCACGAAATGGGGAAGAAAAAACTGCTTGCTTCTTTTAATTATGGGTTCGGTTGGACCCATGGGCCCGGTTTAACTGGTTCAGTTCTTCCGGTCCAATTTTTGGCCAAATTTTCAAATTTGGTATTGAAATTCTCGTTTTGACGAGTTCTATCCTATTTTGATATTAGTTTTATATTTTTTATTTTTCTAATTAAAATTTAATTATTGACTAATTATTTATCGATTTTAGCAGGGTTTACAGAAGAAGTGATGCTGAAATGGCTTAATAAGGCTATATATATGTTGGGTCTTGGGCCCACTTGGGCCTGGTTCACTTGGGCCCAATTTTTTTACTAAAACCTTTAAGATTAGAGTTTTAAATCGTATTTTAAATATTTCTATCTTCCCAAGTTATAATTCTTATTTTCTTAAAATTATTCACTTCTAATTAATTTTCTCAGCCACAGCACCGGACAGATCGCAGCCGGTACTGTCGGTCAAATTTTCAATGCGCATTTTTATTCAGAAAACTGTGTTTTTCAACTCAGAAAAATTCACTGAGTCCAAATATCATATTTAAATTATCAAATTCCGATTGCTAAATTTTCTAACCATATTCGCTCCTATTTAATTTATTATTTAATTAAATATGGTTTGACCGAGTTTTACATTCTACTCCCCTAATAGAAATTTTTGCCCTCGAAAATTCCAACCGCCACCACGAGTACGTGAGCATAGTCTGCCTTTTTATCCAAGGCATAGTAGTCCCAAGGTCTTTTTACTCTGCCCGCTTCCGTTGCCGCGCTCTGATTCCTTTATCTCCGAGGATCTCGATCATTCATCCAATGCCGACCAACAGCCTTGTTCATTACTTTCATCATTGATGCGTGAGCATCTTCTCTATCTTTTTCTAGTAAAATTGCATTTAAATTGTTGAGTTTAATCAAGATTTAATTAACTTTAGCCACTATGAATGCTACTTTGAGTTGTTTGCAATTTCTGTTTATTTCAGGTAGCATTTGGATGGATTTGACGGAATTTTGTAGCAAAAAAGGAAGAAAGCGAATGATGTTGTCAACTCCAACTTCCTTGCACTCAAACAGAATTAACTTGAGCTACAGAGGTCCAATTGACGTAATTCCAGTGACATTGGAAAGCTAACTTCTAGAGCTTTCCAACGATGTATAATAGTAGTGCATACTTCTTCTCCAGCATTCTCGGCCTCCTCCACGTTGAACCTTGACCTTTTTCAAGTTCAGCGTTAAGTCCAACGCACCAAAGGAGTCCAACGCATATCACCCCACGCTGAACTTGAAAAAGCTCAAGTTCAACGTGGACTCAAGGAGAAAACCAATGGAAGCAACACTGCCTCCTCCACGCTGAACTTGAAATTCCCCAAGTTCAGCGTGGATCCTCAATACTCCAGTGGTCCTCATGTACGTCCAAGGGCTTGTACGAGTAGCTAAATTAATTTTGATTGAATTTGTATTTTATTTTAAAATAGGAAAATATATTATTCTAGTTTTAGGAAATATATTTTACACTAATTAGGATTAGATATAAAAGGGAAAAGAATCATCCCTTCGGGTCTCTCTCTTCTCTTCTACCTCATTCGAAAATTTACAGTTTTTTAAAATCCTAGTTTTTTTTTCTACACCATGTGCAACTAAACCTCCACTGTTAAGGTTAGGAGCTCTATCTATTGTATAGATTGATACTATTATTTTTCTATTTTAATTCATTTATTGGTTTCTATTTCAAGAATTATTTTCGTTCTTTATCTTATGAATTTGGGTGGAACGGAAGTATGACCCTTGTTCTAATTGAGTTCTTGTATAACTTGGAAAAGCTCTTTACTTGAACAACAGCTTGAAAACAATTTCTCCTAAATTTCTAATTATCTGGACTTAATGGGATACGTGACATATAATCCTTTTATATTTGGGTAATTAGAGTTTCTGTGGCACATAAACTAGAATTGAACTTCATCCTCTAATTGGAATTAAGTGACCAAGGAATTGGCGGTTGATGAAAGTTAGAGTAGACTAAAAAGGTCTAAGGAATTAGGGTTTAGTCATATATAGTTTGCCATGAATTGAATCTTGCATGATTAAAATAGTTAGTAAGAAAAGTCAATCCGGAAAATAGATATCTCTGAAGCCTTAAGTTTGAGCCTCATAACACCACATGGTACTTAAATGAAACTTAAACCGTACCTCTTGGAGCCAAACCAATTGAGCCTCTTCTTTGGAAGTCTCCACCAACCTTACCTCCAAGCCTCACCAAAGCTCCACAAGCAAAACCAACCTCCCAATTGTGCACTAAAATCAACCAATACTTTAACATAACCAATTTCACACTTACAATCAACCTAGAGTTTATGAAAATGATAAATCACAAGGTTTGGAGGATTTTTTACCTTAACTCACTGAAGTTTGTGATGAAAATCACCCATGGCTCATATTAGAGCACTCCTAAACAACCAAAATCATAAAATTACTCAACACCCATAACCAAACTCGAATTTAAGGGGAAAACGAATACTGGGAAGAGATAAGTAGAATAATCACCACAAAACTTGGATATAATTGTAGAGGATGAGAAGAGCAATGCGTGGCCGTAAACGGCTTGTCAATCGGAGCTCCGTAGCTCAAGTTATGGTGATTTGAAAATCAAAGAGAGTTAGGGTTTTGATTTCCCTTTTCTCTCTTCTCTCTCACCGTGGACACATGAATGGGGGGAAGAAGTGATGTTGAAATGGCTTAATAAGGCGATATATATGTTAGGTCTTAGGCCCACTTGAGCCCGGTTCACTTGGTTTAACCCGTTGGCCTAATTTTTGGGTCAAAACCTTTAAGATTAGAGTTTTAAATCGTATTTTAAATATTTCTATCTTCCCAAATTATAAATTCTTATTTTCTTAAAATTATTCACTTCTAATTAATTTTCTTAGCCACGGTACTGGATTGATCGCAGCCGGTACTGCCGGTCAAATTTCCAGTGCACGTTTTTATTCAGAAAACTATGTTTTCCGACTCAGAAAAATTCACTGAGTCCAAATAATATATTTAAATTATCAAATTCTGATTGCTAAATTTTCTAACCATATTCGCTCTTATTTAATTTATTATTTAATTAATTACAATTTGACCGGATTTTACACAAGTTGTAAAATATCACTCAGGTGTGTGGAATAACGCACAAAAAAAATATGCAACCGTCAAAAAAGAAATATTAGCTATAGTATTATGTGTCACAAAATTCCAAGAATATTTATTCAATAAAACATTTATAATAAGAATAGATTGTAAAGCAACTCCTAGCGTTTTAAAAAATGATGTTAAAAATCTGGTTTCAAAACAAATATTTACAAGATGGCAAGTTATTCTATCATGTTTTGATTTTACCATTGAACACATAAAAGGTGAATTAAATTTGCTTCCTGACTTTCTTACACAAGAATTTTTGCAGGGAAAAATGAATAAAAAATTAGCTTCCAGTAAAGATTATGGTTAGCCTTTTGACCAAAAAACAAGAAAAACAATTACAGATTACTCCTTTACTAGCAAAAACATTATCATTAAAGCCTATGACTATGTCACAGGTTGTAAAAGCGTCTTCATCATCATTACCGTATAAAAGCTCTGAAATTACTACAAATAATAAATTTATCTTACTACAACCATCAGTACAAAATCCAACCATTAAAAAAATAGTTTCCATATTATGAAAAACTTAATCCCATTAGAATATTAACCATTGAAAAAGACTGGTTCAAAAAAGATAGAAAAACCTTATACAAAACCATTTTTCCAAACACTTTTCATTACATTCCTATAAACCCACAAAAAACCCAAAAATTTTATGAATTCATATTAGTAGATATAGGATTTATCGAATTAACACATTATAAGGATCCCAATACCAAACAGCCTATTTATTCGATAATAAAAATCATGAAGATATTATCCTTACAAGAGTAGGAACTACTCCCATATCAATCTAAGAGTTTTTCATTAAAGTTTGAACCCCAAAATTATACTTACTATGATTATCAAGAAGCTTGGAATCTCATGTTATACCTGGCACCAAGCCCTCACTCTTGGTTTATCTTGTTCAAAAAAAGAATATCATTACAGTTTTCAAAGTGGTTCCAATCATGGTTTCAGACCTTTGGACCATTACAAGACTTTTTCCCAAAAGAAGCCAGTCTGACTTACAAGTATTTTAAAAATAAATCATCATTGCTACCCGAATACAAATTTATATCATTTATAACCAGGGCCATTGAATTTGCAGATAAAATATTTTTACATTCATATAGAATTTACTATAGTATATCTTAACGATGTATTAGTATATTCAAAAGGAATAAATCAGCATATACATCATCTAGAAAAATTTATGAATATTATAAGGGAACAAGGATTATTTTTATCACAAAAGAAAATGAAAATTTTTATAACTAAAGTAAGATTTTTAGGATATGAAATCTATCAAGGGACTATGGTTCCTATTAAAAGGGCCATTGAATTTGCAGATAAATTTTCAAATGAAATAACTAACAAAAAATAATTACAAATTGTTTTAGGATGTCTAAATTATGTAGCTGAATTCTTACCAAGAATAAGAGTCACATGTGAACCTCTTTATAAGAGATTAAGGAAAAATCCATCTCCATGGACAAATGAAATGGCTTCTATAATAATAAAGATAAAAAATTTAGTAAAAGAAATTTCATGTACAAGCATATTAGACCTATTAGCATCCCTAATAGTAGAGACGGATGCCTCAGAACTAGGATATGGAGGAATTCTTAAACAAGTACCTCTTAATAGCTCAAAAGAACAAGTTGTAAAATATCACTCAGGTATGTGGAATAATGCACAAAAAAATTATGCAACCGTCAAAAAAAAATATTAGTTATTGTATTATGTGTCAAAAAATTTCAAGAAGATTTATTCAACACACTACTAGAATTTAGATATTTGCTAACACTTTTTATCTAACATTTTTTAAAATGTTAGCTATATTAATAAAATTATACTTTTAGTAACATTTATAAATAAATGTTAAAAAATATATTTTTTCTTGAAAAAAAAAAGAAAAACTAGATCTAAATGTTACCACATATGTAAACATGTGAAAATTATACTAAGACATCATTTTTTAATCTCTTTTACATTCTTCACAATGGAGAAAACCACTTCCAAGTTCCAAGTTCCATCGCATCTCCTTCCTCTGCACTTCATCTTCTTCCTCGATCCCAATCGCAATCTGAATCCTTTTCCAGATTCAGATTCTCTTCTCAATTTTGGTTAGCATTTTTTCTCTTCTCAATCGCAATTTGAATCACTTTGTTCTTCAATTTCTCATCTCTTATTGACTTTGATCCAGATCTGAATCATGCATACTTAATTTCACGCCTCTATTTCATTCTCTCGTCACCTGCACTGCCGTTGTGCTGTCCTCTTCTTACCTACGCCATCGTCTTCTCACTGCGCAGTCATCTCTCGCCGATTTCATCGTTTGCTCATCCCACGGCTTGGTGAGTTTCAGTTCTTTTGTTCAGTTATCTTCTTGCTCCTTCAATCCTCTTTAATCTTTACTTGATAATTAATCTGTAATTAATTTATTGTATAATTATTAGTTAATTTAGGTTTTTAATTGATTATTTAGTAGTTAGGTTTTGAATTTAGGTTTTAATTAAATTGTTTATTTGAATTTAAGTAGCATTATACTAGTATTACAATGATTTCTTGTGGCATGAATTGGAGACCTGTACTCCAATCATAGAGTGAAAACGTTCACTGAGAGATTAAACAGCTTATCTAGTGTGAAAGGATACTATGTGTTTGCTTGCATCACTCTTTTTTTTTATATTAATTTCTTCAAAGAAATTGATTGTCTCTTGAACCAACTTTACTTAAAATGTTCGTTTGTTGTAGCACAATTATTTAACAAATTTCCGAAGCCTTGAATCTAAACTTTTTTACTAAATTTTATTGATGTAAAAATGATATGATAGATTTGTATGAATTATTTTTGCAGTTCCTCAATTGGATGCAGAATAAATTTAGTGGAAATCAAGGGAGCACAAAACCAAACTCATGTACAACTACTACTACATGTAAGTCTTCATCCATAGTTTAACCAAGCATGTTAGCTATACACATCAAATTAGCTACTAATTTAATTTGGTGCTTTGATTTCATTGAATAAAATATCTCATTAATAAAGTTGAAGATTAATTTGATTTATTATTCATTTTGGTGAATGTGCTTCCATTCAACATTATCTTTCGTGAATGAAGAAAAGAATGACAATGGGGAGAAAAAGATTAATTTTTTTTATACAATGTTCATGTGCATCATATTTTTCTCACTTGTTATCATATATATCATTACTCATGCATCTTCAGACAGTCCCAGAAATTGTTTGATGAGGATACCATCTTTAGTGTTCACATCCTTGGATAGAACAAGTTATACTAGGGCTAGCAAATTGAGTCATGACTCATGAGCCTACTAATCTACATCCATTTAATCCAATTAAGGCAAAACCCAAACCAATATAGTTTCTAGGAGTAACTCATCCATAAATAGAAAACACAAACACATTAGTAACTAAAGGAATAAAAATGCTCAGCTTAGCCACTGGAAATTAATAAAATTGGAGACATTAGTGCTTTATAGGGACTCGTGAATGGGCTTATATAAATAACATTTTCAATTATCAAAGACTATGTAAGCCATTTTGATTTCTCAAGGACTAAATGGATTGTGATCTAATTTCTAAGCGGATTGATTCCAAGGTCCCAAATGCAGTCTCACATAACACGGTACAAATACAATGCAGATTCCATTTCCAAGTTGGTATCCCATGAATTTGATTGGTTTAAACTTGGTATCTTTGAGCAATAGGGAAGTTACCAGCATCTCAGGCTAATCCTGAAGTGGTCTTTGCTATTAGAAGAGAGGAAAAAGAACAGGCCATGAAGCTTTTAGACAATTACTTGAGAATTTGCCGGGCAGCTAAGGTATTCTTTTAATGCTGATTTCTGCTTGTTCATTTACATTATTATGGTGATTTTTTTCTTAGTTATATTTCTAAAGGAGAACTACTTTTGCCTCCTGGGAAATGTGGTTCAGGAATCAATCATATTGAGCAAGACCTATCAAATCTTATTGGCTGCCATTCTATTTTATGTATTGTAGCTGCAGAATATGTGAATGATTATAACTGCCTTCAATGTATGTGTTGTTAAAATGTTCGTTTTAGACAAATATGTGATATGCAAGATGTGGGAAAGAGATCCATTATCGACGGTCTTCATGTAATTTTCTTTCCCAGGTTAGCACAAGCTTTATGATGACGGATGTTGATCAAGTCTAGAAAGGTAGTGAAATGAAGACCTTGTTGGTTGCGAGCGGTGAAGATGATGATGCCGGTTTCGTCGCTGATGAGGCACTTGGTGATGAGAGTGGGGCGAACAGAAGAAGGGGTGGGTCTTCCTTTGTGGAGAACAGTGTTTGAAGATAAAACATTAGCGACCAAGGTGTGACCGGTGGTACCAGGTTTGAGCTTATCCACTTTGGTGAACACTGCTTTTCTCTTGGTCGGCTTCTTGTTGTTGTGTTTGCTGCTATCACTTCCTTCTTCCATTGATTTCAGATTCTGATGGAGATATGTCAACTCTATGATTTTCTTCGTTCTGGGTAATTTCATACTTTCAATCCCTTTATTAATAACTATTTTGTTGAATTGTGAGAATCCTGTAACAGTTTTTTAACACAACTCATTATATCTTGGTTACCATTTTTTAGAAGTGCATGCTTGTTATTGCTAAATTATGAGTTCTATCTTTCAGGTTCTCTATTTAAGAAAATAGAACTGAATGAGTCCATCAGATATGCTTCTGGGGATCCCATAGAGAATTGGCTTAACACTCTGCTATGCTTAGATGTTTCAAGTGCCATCCCTAATCTTAGCAGGTTATAACCAGTGTTTTTCATACCATATTGGAAACTTCCTTTTTTCCTTTCTACTTATGGTTCTTCATTCTGCAATTAGGTTACCTCTACTCAGTGAGTGTGATCTATACTATGTTAATCGGGACACCCTATTTTCCTACCACAAAGATAGTGAATTATTTTTGCAGGTAAAAACCAGAATTATCTGATGATTTTGGATAGAATGATAAATAATTATGCCTGTATTTATTTGTTATACTAATATATTGATATTCTTGCAGCGAATGATGGCCTTGTATGTTGCTTCACATTACAAAAATTCTCCAAATGATTTGCAGTTGATGGCAGATGCTCCAGCACACCACTTATTTGTATTACTTGGTATATTTGGTTTCCTTTCTAGTTATTTTTTTGTTGTGTTTAAATTGATGTCGCTTGAACTAGATATATAATACTATTTGAATTACAGGACCTGTTGACGAATCAAAGAGTCAACTTCCTGATATCTTAGATGTCATCCGGGTTTGCATCTTTGGCAGAAATTATCCTTGTCTTTTTTTGTTACATTTCTTCACATGGTCTATTTTGACATAACCTTAAGATCTGCAATTTTTTTCTTATCCTCTATGTATATGGAAGGAATGCACAAAATGTTGTATGTTATATGTCAAAAGTTTCCCCTTATCACAGTACATGTGTTTGACAAGTGGAACATATGTATAGGTGACTCTATGTTGTTTTTGTCTTAATATGTTCAATTGCATAAGAAGGTAGTGATGGGTTTTTTGCAGGTTTCTGGTCTCTGCGTGCTGCAGGAAGCTGGGGAGACTAAGTTAGTGCTTCATAGTTCAGATTGCCAATTACTCATGTTTTATGTACTTGTGTATCACTTTTCTTTTATATATATATATATATAGAGTTTAAGTGCTATAAGTATTTTTTTCTTATTTTATTTGCATCATGAAGCAAACTTGTACAATGATTATTGATTAATAAAAGAGGCTATAAAAATTTTATTGTGAATTTGTGAATTCATGTTGTGATAATTAATTTTAGTATATTTATATTGTGTATAATATAAAATAAAAAATAGTATAATATAACTAAAAAAATATTACTAAAGATCTTTTGTAACATTTTTTAAGTGTTACAAAAAATATCTATCGTAACATTTTTCCAAGTGTTACAAAAATATTTATGGTAACATTTTTTCAAGTGTTACATAAAATATCTATTGTAATATTTTTTAAGTGTTACACAAAATATCTATGATAACATTTTTCTAAGTGTTACAAAAAATATCTATTGTAACATTTCTCTAAGTGTTACCAAGAAATGTCTATTGTAACATTTCTTATAATATTGCTATAGAATATCTTTTGTAATATTTTTACTAAATATTATTAAATCTTTAGAAGAATGTTAGTAAAACTATTTAGTAACATAGGGTATATTTAGCATTTGTTAAAATGTTACTAATATACATGGGTAACATTTTAATATGATTTAGTAACATTTTTTAAATGTTAGTAAAAATCAATTATGTAGTAGTGATAAAACATTTATAATAAGAATAGATTGTAAAGCACTTCCTAGCGTTTTTAAAAATGATGTTAAAATCTAGTTTCAAAACAAATATTTGCAAGATGGCAAGCTATTCTATCATGTTTTTATTTTACCATTGAACACATAAAAGGTGAATTAAATTCGCTTCCTGACTTTCTTACTCAAGAATTTTTGCAGGGAAACAGTGAATCAAAAAACAGCTTCTAGTGAAGATTATGGTCAGCCTTTTGACCAAAAACAAGAAAAGGATTTACAGATTACTCTTTTACCAACAAAAACATTATCAGTAAGGCCTATGACTATGTCACAGGTTGTAAAAGCATCTACATTATCATTACCGTATAAAAGCTCTGAAATTACTACAAACAACCAATTTACCTTACTACAACCATCAGATCTGTAAGGTTTTTATACAAGTAACATAAAATCGATCGCTATTTTTTAACTTAGCGACCGAATTAGCAACCGAAATGAGAAACTAATGCTTGGGATTGTTGGTCACAAAATCGGTTGCTATTTTTTAATTTAGTGACCGATTTTGCAACTAATAGAAAAATAAGCTAAAAAATATTGGTCATGAAACTGGTGGTCGCTAAATCGGATGCTAATAATTAAAATAGCCACCGATTTAGTGACCGCGGTATAATAACTTTATAACTAATCAGTCACTAAATCGGTCGCTAATTTAAAATATTTACTGAATTATTCTATCCTCACTAACCCTAACTCACCCTCACCAGTCACCGTTCTCACCTCAAATAGTTACTGAGCTACACTTTTCCCCCTCAAACAGTCATTGTCTTATCCAA
The DNA here is from genome assembly GCF_059453495.1 of Arachis ipaensis. Classification (NCBI taxonomy): domain Eukaryota; kingdom Viridiplantae; phylum Streptophyta; class Magnoliopsida; order Fabales; family Fabaceae; genus Arachis; species Arachis ipaensis. The sequence continues at coordinate 129,425,947 of NC_142444.1, forward strand.
TCTCGATGCCGTCGCCATCATCTTCTAGACTCACAGCCATCATCTCGCCTTCTCCAGCTTTGACGTCGTCGCTGTTGTCTTTTGGACTCAAAATCTCACGGTGCTTTCTCTCGCTTCTACAGCGACAAAGGTAGGGTTGTCAGCGAAGAAGAGCAGGCCAAAGAGAATGTCTACATCAAGGTATCTTTCCCCTTCCCTTCCCTTTCTCCTTCTCCTTCTTCAAAGGCCGATTCCGACGATTTTTTTGTGCGCAGAAATGGGAGAGAGAGGTCAGAGAAACAGAAGCAGCAAGCTGAGAAGGAAATAGCAGAGATGATCAAACAACACTTCTAACAAGGTATTCAATTTTTATTCTTGTCATCAGTGTTTTAGGGTTTTGATTTCGCTACTCTAATGTCTAAACATCAACCCTGTGTTTTCAATATTGGATAAATTTCTTCTCACTGAATTCATAATATAGGGTTTAAATTTATTAATTAAGACATTGGACTCTGAGAAATGTTTTAGATCTTAGAATTAACTCAAGCATTGTATGGTTTGCATTCCAATTCGTGAATCTTCGGTCGAAAAGTTTAATGACTGTTGGTATATCAGATTCAACACTCCAATATCTGGATTATTTTCAAATGTTTTCTTGATTTTGCTCGTTCATCTTCAGTTTGAAGACTTCGTGAATCATAATACGTTCAGTCTGCTTGCAAAATATAGTTCATCTCATCTTGTTTTCAATGATGATATTTAGGTAGCAAATGTTAATGCAGTTGCTTATTCTATTTGAGGTTACTTAATGACTAATCTTCTTTGGTTTATTTTTAGGGTACAGCATCTATGGTATTAGCAATATTGCTTGCTTCTTTAAAATTAGTTAGGGGAACCTTAACTGACCATACTGATGAGCGATATTTTATATGCTTTTTGGCATCATTTTCATATAGTTTTTGATATGTTTTGTTTAAATTTTATTATGTTCTCATAGGTTTTAGTGAAAAATTCATAATTTTGGATTCTACTTTGAGTTTGTGTGTTTTATGATAATTTCAGATAAATTCTGGTTGAAATTGAGGAGCTTTGGAAAAAGTCTGATTCAAAGACAGAGAAAGGACTGTAGATGCTGTCAGATTCTGACCTCCATGCACTCGAAGGAGCATTTCTGGAGCTGCAGAAGTCCAAATGATGCGCTTTTAATGGCTATGGAAAGCTAACATTCAGGGTTTTCCAAAAATATATAATAGTTTATACTTTGTTTTGAAAATAAAGGCCCAAAACTGGCATTCAACGCCAGCCACCAATCTCATTCCTGGCGTCTAACGCCCAAAAGCGAGCAGCTGGCGTCCAACGCCCAAAAGCGAGCAGCTGGCGTCCAACGCCCATTCATGAATCCCAAGCTCACGTCCAACGCCTCAGAGGGAGTACCAACTCGTGGCTTCACCCAAGCTCAGCCCAAACACTCACCAAGTGGGTCCCAAAAGTGAATTTTCGCACTATGAACCTAGTTTATCCTATTTCTGTAATCCCTAGTTGTTAGATGAGTATAAATAGGAAAAGATCACCCATGTTTAGGATCTTCTACCTCACCTTTATGCCATATTTTTGAACATTACTTTTTTATACAGTATAAGTCACTAACCTCCTAGGTCAAGGTTAGGAACTCTGCTGATTCTTATGGATTAATAATATCACTATTCTATTTCAACCTATGCTTGATTCCATTCTAAGATGTATCTTCGTTCTTCATCCTAATGAATTGGGAGTGTAACCTGACCGTCATCCCTATTTCACATGGGTTCTTACGAGTCCTTGACGGGATAGTACAGAACCACAAGCTTGATTATACATCTCTTAGACGGCTAATCTATGACTTCGTTGGGTACTTGGAGACATCAGTGCAGCTGAGGTATGGGGCAATTAGGGCCTTTATGATAAAGGCTAGAATCCAAGGAGCAGTGTTCTCTGATCCGGAAGATCCAACCTTGTCTGTGGCGCTTTGAGTAGGATCACCAAGGGAATGGACTGCTAGAGCTTCACCCTCATTCAGATTGGATGATCGCTGACCCAGCGTTTGATCTGAAGGAGAGGAGATTAATGACCGCTGACCCAGCGTTAATCATTTATAGCCTGCCATGGAATGAATCATCAGAAATTGGAGTAAATGGTGAAAAAAGTTGATCCAGAAGGAAGAAGCATCTCCGAAGCCTCAACCATTCTCTCATCACTGATCTCACATCTATCTAGTAACGTTTTATTTATTTATCTGTTTTATGCATTTCTCACAACAACTGCCATCTTTTCGAATCGCCTGACTAAGATCTACAAGGTAGCCATTGCGGTTCAAACCAACAATCCTCGTGGGATCGACCCTCACTTACTTGAGGTATTACTTGGACGACCCGGTGCGCTTGCCGGTCTATTTGTGCGAATATTGCGGAGTCAATTTCGTGCACCACATACCTTCTTACTTTTGGGAGCTGGAGAGGTTAGTGTCTTAGGAAATTTGTTTCATTATTTCCATCTTTCACAAAGTCATGTTACTGTTTCAGAAGGGAAAAAAAGATTTAGTATGTATTACTATCAGTGTAAAAACCTTTTATACCTTCCCTTGAGGCTCTATTCATTTTACCTTAGACATATGTAACTTTATGAGAATGCATGAATATAAAATGTCTATGAAATAAAATGAAATGATATCAATGATCCTTTCTTACTTTAATATTTTGGTTGATGAAGGCTGGACCTGGTATTGCAGAGTTGATAGCACTTGAGATATCAAAACAGGTAAAAAAAATCTGATAGAGTTGTATCCTTCATTTCATGGCATTTTATTTTATGAAATTTATATATATATATATATATATATATATATATGTATATATTTCTGAACACTATCTTATTGGAGAGACAAAATCTCCAGTGGCAAGAATACTTAGTTTAGTTTAGTTTAGTTTAGTTTAGTTAGTGGCAAGAATAGAAGATTGAGATCTCTCTCTAGCTCTCTACACATAGCAGAATCTTGAAGCTTCTTCTCTATTCTTTCTATTCTCTCCTCACACATTAGCTTTGTTTTAATTTAGCAATTTATGTTTTTGGCATTTAGTGATTTTGTGTCTTTCATGTCATTTTTTAATAACAAAGATTGCTAGATGTAATAGATGAGCTTGAAGCATTGTAACCTGAATTTAAACTCCTTGGAAACAAATTGAACAATTGGAGGTAAATCCTAGCTGTAATAGCTGTAATATTGATCCTTAATTTTGGCATACACAAGCTTTAGAATTAGAATATTTCATAACCACTTTCAACTTCGTTCTTCTTTTCTTTGGTTCATCAAGAAGGAAGTTTCGCCTGTGGTCATGATCTCTTGTCTTTGGGACATGAGCAATGCCTATGGATTGGACTTGGATGTTTATTCTCACTTTTCATCAAATGTGAATGTATTTGTCATTGTCAACTTGTGTCTATCTACCATCTAATGTGAAGTACTTTGAATTGTTTGTCCTTATTTGCTAGCTACATTGTGAATAACTCATTCTAAAATCAATTCTTATTCAATGATAGTTTTTATATCAGGTGCCTTGGACTATGTTGCTCATGCTGATTATGCATGTTGCTGTATTAAAGCTCTAAAGAAGACTTGCTTGGTTAGCAAAATAGATCGATGAATGCTTGCAGTTGAAACCAGATAAAATTTCTTACAAGTTCTACACTGATGTAGACCATGAAAACAAATCTGACGATGTACTTGGACTGTCAGGTTTGGAAATTTGAGAACTAATTCTTCATTGCTGTTAAAATCAATGCTTCATATATATTTTAATGGTTTCAACTTTCAACATAACAGAGTAAGATGGAAGTTTATTATGAATATCAAGTTTATTATAAAAAACAAGCATATGCTAATGTTACTTAACATGTGTTACTGGCTTTAATTAACTAGTCTATATCAATGCACATGTTAGTTTTATATATCCTTAATTTCTTGATTTTTAATACATCAATTTATCAATTAAATGAAATGCTACTTAATTCTAATAATGATTCTCTAATCTATCCAAATTATCTTATTATATACTGACTAAATCACCTTAGAATTTCGCTAAACAATGGTTGCCAAATAAATAATGAATTTGTTTTGATTGAAAACAAGATTAACATAACAAGTATAGCAGTTTATTTGAAGATTCATGAAACAAATAGTATAATGGTAATATTTGGTTTTAGAACTTTTCGTAGCAGTTAGAATGCTCGGCCGACATCAGAAAACAGAAACCAAGGTACTATAAGTCTATGAATTTGTATGATTTATGTAATCGATTCCACCTAATAAAAAAGTCTGTTATTTTTGTTCATCCATAGAATATACTGAGAAAATTGAGGTGAATTAGGAGGCAGGTCCCTATGTGTGGCTCACATATCAAGAGATTTATGAAGCTTCTATCCAAATGGGTTTTGCCATGAGAAGCTTAGGTGTTAATCCTGTGAGTATGCAATATTTTATTACTCTTACAATGTTCTTGATAGTTTTTTATGTGAATCATTGAATGTGAATTCATAATCTAATTCTATTACTTTTGTTTTTCTACCATAAGGGTGATCATTGTGGCATTTATGGATCCAATTACCCTGAATGGATCATTGCAATGGAGGTAAAGAATTTGTAAATAGTAAAATTATTATTTACATTTGATCTAAGTCTAATCAATACCTTTTAATAAAAAAATACTTTTTCTATATATTCTATTTAATTTTTTTCCCTTCAAAATAAAACTTCAATTTTTTCCCTTATCAATATGCTTACCAATTTTTGACATGGAGTGTGGCTATTTGACAGTCGATTTCTTTCGGAAGCTTCCTCAAGATGTTGACAAGGGCGTCAATCCTACCCACTCAAATTTTGATAGATATAATGATTCATATCTAAGGAGAATTGGTAAGTTCTACCAAAAAATAAGAGTATCTAATTCTATTTGTAATTCCGTAATTACAACCCAGTTCTTATCATGTTGAAAATACATATAAGTACTGAATGTGTCCATCTTTCTATAAAAACAGGAACAACAATTTTTTCTTATGTCAATATGGTGCATGCAAGCTTGTGGGAAGCAAAACGAAGCCTACTTGATCACTTTTCACCGGGCTAGGCGAAATGGTTGTAAGATATCCATCTCTCTTTCCAATACTTTCATGTATTTTAGTGAACATTATTTTTTAATGTTCTTGTTCTATTTTTCATTTGATTTTGATATATTATTTTACAGTAAAATAATTGTCATCATTGCTGAATGAGGATCCTATGATCATGAAAAGACGTGGTGCCCTTGAAAGAGGCTCGAGTTATACCGGAGTGTACAAGCTAAGATAGATACAGTTGCTTGGTCTAAATAGATATTGAATATAGTAGAGTTATGTTATTCATGAATTATTTCTACCATGTTTTAGTCTAGATTGTGGATCATAAATATGATGTACTTAGGAATTTTCAATATTTTAAATTCCATATTTCTATGTAGACATTGTGAATGTTTTTTGTATTTATTTGAAAAATTAATCTATACTTGATTCATCTTATATTTTGTGGAAACATAATTATTTATGAAAATTAAGTTTTAATAGTGGTAAATGTGAAATTAGAAAAAATATATAATTATAAAATCAGGAACAACGACCGATTTAGTGAATGATTTAGACTTTTAGTTCAGGAATTAGAGACCAATTTAGCAACTAATTTTAGATTTTCAAATCAGGCATTGGCGACCGATTTAGCAACCAATTTTATGGAGACCGAAAAGTTGGTCGCCATTTAGCGACCGATTTACTCAACGACCGATTTAACGATGGAAAATTTGGTCCCTATTTAGCGACCAATTATGTTAGCAACGATACCCTTTGGTGAGGATTTGGTGGCCTTGTTCAAAAATCGGTTGCTAATGATTAGCAATCGAATTTGGTCGCTATTTTCTAATTAGCGACCAAAGTTTTAGTGGCCACCAGAATCAATCGCTAAATCGGTCACTATTCCGGTAATTTCTTGTAGTGTTGATTGTTGATGAAAAATTAGAGAAGATTTGGATTTTATGATCTAATTTGTTTCTTTTTGAATTATTCTATGGTAACTTTAGACAATGTTATAGAAAAGAAATCTAATTTGCTTATTAGTTTTTTTTATTATATGTTGCTTGGGGGGAGATCTTTCATATCTTTCGAGATCCACCCTACAATATGGGGCCAAAAAGAAAAAAATAAATTCCAAAATTTATCATTTTTGGATCACCAATTTAGTATTCCATTGAATGCGCTAACTATGGATATGATGTCGGAAATAGACGTTTATTATGAATTTATCTTTAATGTTTTGTGCATTTAAATTAGTAGTAATATCTTCTAATATTGTATGAAAAAATAAATAAATAGTTACATATTAAAATAGAAAATGGTAAATAAATACTACAGTTATAAATGTTGCCAAAAATATATGGTAATATTTTTCTTATTGTTAACAAAGAAGATTTTCGTAACATTTTTCAATGTTAGCAAAAAAGATAAATTATAACATTTATTAGAGTGTTATTAGAAAGACTTATTTGATATTTTTCAAGTGTTACCAAAAAAATCTATTGTGACATTTTTTTAAGTGTTACAAAAATATATTTATTGTAACATTTTTCTAAGTGTTATAAAAAATATCTATTGTAACATTTCTCTAAGTGTTACCATGAAAAGTCTATTGTAATATTTTTATTAAATATTATTAAATCTTTAAAAGAATATTAGTAAAACTCTTTAGTAACATAGAATATATTTCATATTTGTTAAAATGTTACTAATATACATAGATAACATTTTAATATAATTTGGTAACATTTTTTAAATGTTAGTAAAAGTCAAGTATAGTAATGGTAGTGGTGGCTTGGCTACGATTGGAGAAACGCACCTGGAAGGACTAGCTGTCGCCACGCTGTTCATATCGTGAGGCTTTGGCTCAGGTGTTGTCCTTCTCATAGCCACTCTGCCTACAACTACTGTTGCGACCCAACCATCACCTGCGTATGTCACACCCTCTGCCATGTGTAGCATTGCTTCCGCCATGATCTCTGCTATTGCAGGTTCACCCAAGACCACTGCGTATGAGTTCTGATTCGGTGGCTTTTGTAACATCCTACCATACAAAGTCTTATGCTTAAGTCATAAAACAGAGGTGGTGAGGTATTACGACCTCTAAAATTAAAATTATTTATATAATATAGTAAAAAAAAGATTTATATCTAGGAGCCTTTTTAAAAAAGGTTTAAAACAAAGCGTAAGCAGAACAACGCGTCACTCACGTAAGCATTAACGTAACAAAGTAGGATAAGAGAGTTTCAAGATACAGATAACAAGGCTCCTGACCCGGCTCATGAAGTTAAAACCGGACAGAGCATATAAACATATATACATATATACATGAGAATCCCAAAATGACCCAAAGCAAAAAAATGACAACCTGTTTCTCCGAGTCAACCTCTAAGAGGGACAAACATAAATACAAGGTGGAGAATCTATATACATATAAAAATATAAACAAAATACACTCCTGAGCCCCAAGAGTTCTTCACTTCATCAGAGTCTCCAAAATACAGAGTGGTGCTTCTCAACCTGCATCTGAAAAATAACAATATTATATGGGATGAGAACTGGTGGTTCTCAGTAGGGTTAAGATGCCCACATATATAATAAATAAGGCCCCGGAAAAGTCAGAGGCAATCCTAGAACGCCGACACTCAGATTATAAAACTTAAGGAACTAAAACAGAAACCATAAATAGGGGTAGTTCGCTAAGGTTCTAAACTTGGTCAACCCTAATAAAAATCCTCAAATCCTCTGCCTTTCCTCCAATCCTCCATCTTCGGTGAGACCACACAAACAAACAAACAAACAAACAAACAAAGGCAAACACAATTAGAGTACAAGTAATGCAAGTAGCAAGTATAACAATTAGCATAGTAAATTCACTTAGGCATTCCCAATTAATGCATAAACAAGCAATTCAAACAATATGCATATGATGCATGCCTATCATATGGCTGATGATATCATTTGTTGGTTATATAGCCAAGCAAACACGTCCTGGTAGCTAACCATGGACAGAAACACCCATCACGGACCAAGTGGGTTTGAGCTACAACTCCTTTGTTACTACCAACTTAACCCAGAGCTAGTGGAATAACCACTACTGCAGCTACTACTCGGGCGGGTGTTTAAAATATCAACCTGGAGTAAGTGGAATAATTCACTACTGCTGCTACTACCCAGGCATCATAATCACTGACCTAGAGCAAGCGGGATGAACCACCATCCTTGCTACTACCTAGGTATCTCAAACATACATCCATTCAATCTAAATCAATCATCATTATTATTATCAAATTTCAAACATTGACCTGGAGCAAGTAGGATGAACCACCATCCTTGCTACTGCCCAGGTATCTCAAGCATACTTTCTTTCATTTTTAAGTAATTATCAATTATTATCACATCTCAGACATAGACCCAGAGCAAGCGGGACGAACCACAATCCTTGCTACTACCCAGGTATCACATTCAAAGTTCATTGTTATTTTCATTATCTATTCAATTCTTTTCATATTCATTCAAAATTCCATAATTAAACTCGGTGTTCATAATTCTTCTCCCTCATCTCATACCTGGAACAAGTGGACAGCGTCACTGCCTACTACCCGATCACATATATCTCATTTAATTACGAATCATCCTTACTCCATCATCCTCATCAAATCAAGTAGCCCCTTCTTCAACTCCAAGTTAGTTCTCCTTCCTAACTTCATCTCATTACTAAGCATATCACTAAGGTCTAGGGGCTAAAAGAGTAAAAATAGAGGTTTAGAGGTTCAAAATTAGGTTTTAGGACACAAAATTCATTTTGCTAAAAATTGGGGTCACGCATACGCATTACCTCATCCGCGTATGCATGCATGCCAAACAGAAATGCCCATCCGCATATGGAGGGGTTTGCGTATGCATGCTTTGCAGATTGGTTAAAATGGTTAAGTCTGCAGAATTTCAGTTTTACATACCGAACTTCTAACGCGCATAACTTTCTAGTTTTAAAACATTTTTCATCCGTTCTTCGAACGGCGTAAAATTCACGGACCATTTTTCATATGAAATAAGTTTGAAACAATTTGGGGGTCCGGAAGCTGAGTTATGGCACGCCAAAGTTCGGCCAAAAATCATATTTTCACAAAATTCATCAAACCTCTATTTTCACAAAAGCATAACTCAATACCAAGTTTTTTTTATTGCTTATAATCACACCAAAACCTACCATATCACAGCAACACAAGCCTATATCCTACCACAACCAATCATACCTTAGTTTTAAACAATTTATTACAAGAATTTCTCAATCAAACAATCAAAATCATCAATTTACCACCACATACATATCATTAACTAACACACCAACGCCAAATTTGCTTCATTTAATCATTCAACAATTCACACACTCATTCAACAATTTCCTCACCCAATTACTCAATTATATATACTTCATATATATTACTCTATCTCCATCACAACCAACATCATACAACACATCCCTCATCAAATTATCAACCTTCACAATTCGTTATCAATCATCATCAAAATCATCAATCATCAACCTTTATATCTAAATTACTAACTTTTAACATACATACATGCTTCAACCTATCTTACGGTCAATTAGCCTAAGTTTTCACACGACATTATATATTACATACGAGAAACCAAAACCATACCTTGACCGATTCCTCCCTAAGCTCAAAACCACCACAATTTAAGCTTCAAAGACTCCAATCCACACCCAATAATTCCTGCCACCAAAAGTTTATTCCAAAAGCTCCAATTTGACAAATTCAACTCTAGTTCAACATAAATTTAACTAGTTCATACAATTTAACAATTTGGCACAAGGACACACAAAATTGGGCAAGCCACAAGGGTTTAGAGTTTTCTTACCTTACCCATTGATGATTGAGGTAAAATACAACAATTATCTCATGTTAGATTACACCTAAACCACCAAATCATCAAAATCACTCAAAACTCAAACTAATTTCGTGAAAAAGAGGGGAACAAAAAAACTGGGCATGATATACAGAGAGACTTACCACTTAGTTTGGATAGAATTGAAGAGGACTTCGAGACTAATACGTGGCCGTAAACGGCTAGTCAATTGGAGCTCCGGATTGAAAGTTACAAGGATTTGAAGTTGGAAGTGGAATAGAAGCTAGGGTTTGGTGCTCTCCCATTCGAGTTCAGCATGATCCACAAAATGAGAGGGGTTTGAGTGGCTGATTTGCTTAAGTTGAGTTTATATATGTGGGGCCTTGGGCCCAATATAGGCCCGGTCCAACTAGTTTATCCTGTGGGTCCAATTTTGGGCCAAAACTTTTATAATTAGTATCAAAATTCGTATTTTAATTAGCTCTACCTTATTAAAATATAAAATTTTATTTTATAATTTTTTAATTAATTACTAATTTATTGGCTAATTAATTATTATTTTTGCGGGTTTTACAGCTTTGGTGGTGATCACGTCACCCCCTCTTCTTCTGCCAGTTCAAGATCTGTGTCCTCCACCTTGTCTTTCGTAATGATGTCATTTTCGACGTCACTATTGGTTGTGTGCACCACCATTGTGCTGAGTGATTCTACAGCCATGGATGTCATCATCTTCCTCCAATTATAGGTCTAAAGTGTATGTGTCTTGGTCTATTGGAGTGTTGTTGAATATGTGGAATTGAAAATGCTTTGGAGATAATAAATCTGGATCTATTGTGGTTGTTAAATATGGTGCTAAATTAAATCCCTTGCTAAATCAAAATTTGCATTGAGTTCATCTTCTTATTTGTTCTGAATTTCTAGTTATCAAATTGTGAACCTGTGTTTCATGGCTTGATCTTGGTTTTCTATTGATGATTCTGGTTTTGGATTTTTTTTTTATTTTGCACAATCAGCAATTTTTGGCAATTCCTAGATCTCACTGCTTTAACTATTCAAAATTAATTTCACATATCCTTGCACATGACTAAATATCTAGAAGAGAATTATAATTTTTTCTAAAAACTTCTCTATGAATATAGATTTTTAATTCATTGATAAAGTAAAGAATTCAAATTGTAAGATCATTCACAACAACTCTATTAGCATAACCCAATAATTCATCATAATATTCACTAATAATACCAGTTTGATCTCTAATTGAGTCCAGCAAATCACTATAAAAATAAAAATAGTGGCCAATGAAAATACCATTGTAAGGGAAATGATATTAAAATAGGAAATAATCAATGGTGATCTCAAAAAGTTAGAAAAATAATTAAGCAGGTTAGAGAGAAATAGAAAGAGAATAATTCTATAGAAAGGAATTCCAAAGAAGCAAATATGTCAATCAACTCATTTCATGTCTTTTGATTCTATTACTACTACTCTATTTATAGTAAATACTTCTCTTGTTGAGAATTTTCTAATTGGGCTATTGAGCTCTATAACACCCTACCACATAGAACTTTACGCATAGACCATAAATCAAAGGTGGTGAGGGACAATATACAACTATATACAAAGTGAAGAGTACTATATATATATATATATATATATAATACAAAGCATAAAATCCCAAAGTAGATTTTTGCATCCCAAGAGTCTCCACCACGCTTAGCAAGGAGTCTCGCGTCCTGCATCTGAAAACAACATTATATGTATGGAATGAGAACCGAGGGTTCTCGGTATGGCAAAGGTATCCACATAAATAATAAATAATGTCCTGGAAAGCCAGAGGCATTCCAAAACTCTAATAACCCATATTGACATCCTAAAGTTTTCACTAAGCCTGAATTATGGTGACTAAGTCTAAGAATTCTAATATAATCTAAATTTTCGTTCATTTCTTAATAATACTCTAAACTCTAGGTAGAACAACCCTCAGCGCCTCTTCCTCCCGCCAAAGGGATCTCTTAAAAATAAACATGGGCAAAACAGGGAAGGAAAACATATACAAATAGCAGCAAGTAGATCAAGTAGCAGTTAATTGCAATTAAGCAAATAGACACGCCAAAACAAATATGGGTTTATTTGGTCTCATCGTACGCATGAAGGGGTGTGCATACGCACACCCCGAGGATTTTGTAGGTGTGCGTACGCACAGGATGGGGAGGTCTTTCTGTTGTGTCCATGCTCAAGGAACGGTGCATACGCACAACACCCTATTTTTCACTAAAGCTCTGTGTGGTAGGGTGTTACATTATGATATCAGAGAAGTTCATTCCTGTAGAGCTTGAGGAATGGACTGACTATGCTTCTGGGCATACTCTGGGTGTCTGTACATGCCAATTAAGATATCTAACTGAGATACGTGGCATATTTGTTCATAAGCATGCATTTGGGACTTTGAAGTACTGGACTTGCGATATTGAAACTAATCACCTTGATATCACTTATTTGCTGTGAATAGGCATTAAATGGTGTCTCACAAACCTGGGCGAGGTGTTCAGAGAGTGCTCCCTCTACTTTCTTTAGTAGCCGAAATTTTCGAGGATGAAAATTTCTGTTAGGGGATAGGATGTAAACCCCGTGTAATTAATAAATAATTAGCCAATAAATTAATTATTATTTAAAGAAATTAAAAAATTAAAATTTATAGTTTAATGAGGTAGAAATAATTAAAATATAAATTTTAATGCTAATTTTAAAGATTTTGGCCCAAAATTGGGCCAATGAATCAAACCGATTGAACTGGGCCCAAATGGGCCCAAGGCCACCGACCTAACCCCATTTATATAAGCTTGATATAAAGATTTCTTCTACATTCATGCTTCTGTCCGTGGAGAAGAGAGGGAAGGGGAACAAACACAACCCTTGCCATTCAAAAATTTAATCTTCCATAACATTTGATCCGGAGCTCCGATTGACGAGCCGTCAGTGGCCACGTGTTCGTCTCAAATTGTCTAACAAACTCACTGAATAATTTGGTAAGAAATTTGAGATTTTGTGCCCAGTTCTCCCCCTCTAGCGATGGGTAATCACCGGATTTTATCCATTTGACTTATGGGTAATGGTAAGGAAACCCTAACCCTTGTGAATTGGTGATATAGTGAGCTCAATGTTGCTTATTGTGATATTGTATGAATTAGATTATGTATCTTGTTGAATTGGAGTTCAATTGGTGGATTGAAATGAAATTCTAGTAGTTGAACTTGTGGAATTGGCATTTGGAAGCTTGATGCTTGTGAAAGGAGAGGTTTTTGAAATATTCCTCTCTTAGGGAGAAATTGGCCAATGTATGATTTTGGTTTCTCGTAGATAATATATAACGTAACGTGAAAAATTAGGCTAGATAATCATAGAATAGGTTGAATTATGTGAACTTGTTGAGGTTTAGTGATTGGTGGATATGTTAAGTTAATTATGAAAATGTGTGGTAATTGATGATTGTAGTAATTGATGAGGAATGATGAATGTTTATGAAATGTGTTGAGTTATTGATGAATTATGTTGTTGATAACTATTGAAGGTTGAGTGGAAATTTATAAAATTGAGTATTGGAATATTGTGGAAGGAATGAAATGGTTAGAAAATTTCTTTGAGTGTTTTTGAAGTTGTTTTAAGGTGTGAACTTTGCTTTTGAAATTGAGAATTTAGAAAATAGAGGTTTTGAACTCTTTTGGCAAAAATGGATTTTTAACGAAATTAGTAGATCATAACTTGAGCCTCAAATTCTAGATTTGAATGAAAGTTTTTCAAATTAAAGATAATTTCAAGAGCTTTATAACGGTATAAAGTTTGTAAAAAATGGAATTTTGTAGATGAAGTTATGGATGTCAGAAGTTATGTGCCAAAAAACTTATTTTTTCTTAAGTTGTAGAAAGCCAGGATATCTGGTGTGTGTGTGTGTGTGTGTGTGTGTGTGTGCAAATGCACACTAGTGTGTGTATGCACAGACCAGGGAGTGCATTTGGGCTCGTGCGTACGCACACCCAGAGAATCTTGCAAGTGTGCCTATGCACACTGTGGTGTGTACGCATAAGATGGGGAGGTATTTCTGTTGCGTGCATGCTCACGGAACAGTGCATACGCACGAAAAAACAGGGATAATATAGCTAGGAGCCTTGAAAAAAAAGGGATATGATCAAAATAAAACCGAAGATGCATCACTCACGAAAAATGATAAGACAAAAACTTATATAGAAAACTAAGAGATAGATATATATAGCTCCAACGGATAAGTATAATCAAGTTCTAGACTCGACCTGCAAAGCAAAGGTCGGCCAGAGTATACATATACATATACAACCCAAAATATTTTTCAAAAAAAAAAAATATAAATCCTGTTTCTCCAAGTTAACCATTAGGAGGGACAATATACAACTATATACAAAGTGGAGAGTACTACAAATATATATATATATATATATATATATATATATACAAAATACAATGCATAAAGTCCCAAAGTAGATCTTCGCATCCCAAGAGTTTCTAGCATGCTCGGCGAGGAGCCTCGCATCCTGCATCTGAAAACAACAATATATATATAGAATGAGAACCGGACATTCTCAGCATGGTAAAGGTGCTCGCATAGATAATAAATAATGTCCCAAAAAGCCAGAGACATTCCAAAATTCCAACAACCCATATTCACATCCTAAAGTTTTCACTAAGCCTCAATTATGGTGACTAAGACTAAGGATTCTAATATAATCTAGCTCTTCACTCTTTTCTTAGTAATACTCTAAACTCTACGTGGAACAACCCTCAGCACCTCCTCCTCCCACCAGAGGAATCTCTCAGAAACAAAACACAGGCAAAACAGGCATGGAAAACACAGATATAGATAGCAAATACAGCAAGTAGATCAAGTAGCAGTTAATTGCAGTTAAACAAATAGGCATGCCAAAACAAATACAAACCTAAACAAAACATACAAATACATATGATGTATGCATGCCCTATGACCGATGAGTCTCATCCGTCGGTTATATAGTTAAATCCGACATGTCCGGTAGCGAACCCTAGACAAAACACCACAACATGGAGCAAGTGGGACAAAACCACAACCCTTATATCTTACCCGCGTAACCTGGAGCAAGGGGGACAACCTCACCCTTGCCTCTTACCCAGTTAGTGTTACAATTCTCAATCCAGAGCAAAGGTGACAAAAATCAACCTTTGCATCTTACCCAGTGTCTCAAATTCTTCACCCGGAGCAAGTGGACGACGCCACTGCATCTTACCCAGTAACATATTACAATCAGATTCAATCTCGCTTTCAATATCATTTCAGTTTATTCAAAAGTTATTATTAAAATTAATCCTTGTCATTCTCAATATCTTAATCATTCAACATTGTCCATGCATCGTAAATTAAATTATTCACTTCACAACTATTCCTCATTGTCAATCTAACTTTGTCAATTGGTTCACTCTCTTTCCTAAGCCTAACTCCAGCTATCAAACCTTAAACAGGGGTTATGGAGGTTTACAAACTTGCAGGAAAGGCCAAATAATTAAAAATAGAATTTTTTGTGCAAAACAGAGCATTGTGCGTATGCATCATACTGTGCGTACGCACAACTTGTAAACATTTCATGGTGTGCATGGGCATATATACCAGAATTTCTAGTTTTCAGAAATTTCTACAGAATTCTATTTTTTCAACCTAAACTTCAACTGTGCATATCTTTTTCGTTAAAAATTATTTTTCGTTCGTTTTTCAAACGTCATAAATTACTCAGACCTAATTTTTATTTAAGGCAAGTTTCACCAAATTTGAGGGCCCGAGGGCCAAGACACAGTGCATCAAAATTGGTTAAAAATTCAATTTTTTTACCAAAGATTCAAAACTTCAAGTCTCCAAAAATTTTCAATCCAAAACCAACCAAACCAACGCAATTCATTCCTACACAATATCACATACATATTATCCAATTCTCAATCATTCTAACTCAAAAATTCATCAATTCCTTCAAATCATTTTCACACAAAATTTTACCAACTTCATCAATCAATATCAATAACATAATTATACACATTTAATCCACCATAACCACAATTCAGGGCATATATTCAAGCATATCATATGACAACTAGTTTTAGTTTTCAAGTAACATTATAGATTAACTATAAGAAACTAAAATCATACTTTGGCCGATTTCCTCCCAAACTACAAAGCACCACAAAACCTCATTTTTCACAATTTTCCAAGCCTCCAAAGTCTACTTGACAAGCTTCCAAGGGTTCCAAATCAACTTAACAAGATCCAATCACCACAACTTTGTTCCAATTCACCAATTTGACATCAATTTCACATATATTCAACCTAATTTCATATAATTTCATGATAATCAATATAAGGATTCACTAATTCACTAATTAACAAAGACTTAGTGGTTCATTACCTTTCCACTCAAAAATTAGGGTGAAAATCCACTTATAATCTATGCTAGGATACCCATAAACAATCAAAATCATAATAATTTAACAACCCAAAAATAAAAAATGCAAATTTATAGGGAAGGGAGATCTGGGCATGAATTTTGAGATTCCTTACCAAATCAATCAGATAGTATCGAAGAGGACTTCGAGACGAATGCGTCGCCATAAATCGCTCGTCAATCAGAGCTCAAGATTGAAGATTGAAGGGAAAGGGGTTAAGGTTCTTGGCCTTCTCCTCTCCTTCCCAGCGTGTTTCATGAATTATGAAGGGGAGAGGGGCTGTTTGCAAGCTTATATATGTTGGGTCTTGGACCCAATATGGGCTCGATTCAACCGGTTAGTCTGTTGGTCCAACTTTGGACCAAAATCTTTAAAATTAGTATTTTAATTCGTGCTTTAAATATTTTTACCTTTTTAAATTATAAAATTTAATTTTTTAATTTCTTAGGCTCATAATTAATTAATTAGTTAATTATTTATTAATCTACTAGGTTTTACAAACTCACTTTTACTCATTACAATATGCAAACTGTTAATATCTATAGTACTTAGTATTATACTTATATACATATATGGTATTGTTAATATAGATGGTATTATTCATGAATATGATTTTTCATAAAATTTATTCTTCTATTATCAACGTTGATTGTTGGTAAAAATAATGTTGTATTTCTGTATAAAGTTTTCCAATACGAAGCTACTACGTGAAGGTTAGACAGGATTAAAAAATAATTGGTATACCATCTCGTGCTTTAAGTAGAAAAGTAGGAAAAACTCGGAAGTTTATTGTAACACATGTGCCATGAGTTTAAAATATGAATTAAGTATAATTTTTGTCTCTATAGTTTAACCTAAAAATCAAAATTATTCCTAATATATATATATTGCATTTAAATTTGTCCTTAATGTTTAATTTGATTTTAAAATAATCCTTGTCAGTTAAATTTTTTTTTTCAAAGACAAAATTGTCTATGTTCACTCTTCTACATATTTCTCTCTTTCAACACCAATTACAACAACAGTAACAGCAAAATAAGCATCTCCATCACAACCACCTTTTTTGTAACCCCATTCTTCTTTTTGTTCTTTTATAACCATTCCTTCTTTTTGAAATCTATCTTCTATCCTTTGAAGCACTTGTGGTGTCTCAAAACCAAAGAAAAAATGGACAGGCAATAATGGTGGAAGCTCAGGTTCTCCTTTAAGACACTACTATGTACTTGTCTTTTACTAACATTTAAAAAATGTTACCAAATCATATTAAAATATTATTTATGTATATTAGTAACATTTTAACAAATATAAATATACTCTATATTGCTAAAGAGTTTTACTAATATTCTTCTAAAGATTCAATAACATTTAGTAAAAATGTTGCAACAGATATTCTATAATAATATTATGAAAAATGTTACAATAGACTTTTTATAGTAACACTTAGAGAAATTTTATAATAGATATTTTTTGTAAAACTTAAAAAAATGTCACAATATATTTTTTTATAACATTTAAAAAATATCACAATAAGTCTCTCTAATAACAATCTAATAAATGTTATAATTTATTTTTTTGCTAACATTGAAAAAATGCTACAAAAAATCTTCTTTGTTAACAGTAAGAAAAATATTACCATATATTTTTGGTAACATTTATAGCTATAGTATCTATTTACTATTTCATAATTTAATATGTAAACTACTTATTTATTTTTTCATATAATATTACAAAGATATATTACCACTAATTTAAATGGACAAAACATTAAAGATAAATTCATAATAAAGAGAAAGTAAAAAAAAATTAATAAGCAAATTAGATTTCTTTTCTTTAACGTTGTCTAAAGTTACTATAGAATAATCCTAAAAGAAACAAATTAGATCATAAAATCCAAATTTTCTCTGATTTATCATCATCAATCAATATTAACAACTCAAACAAACAAATTAGAACATAAAATCTAATTTTCTAGTTTGTCATCTCAATATTATTAATACCCTACTTTCTTCTTTTTTTGATCTTTTCTTATGTTGGTCATGCTTCATTTTCTCCAATTTCTAGTCAATAGTCTCTTGAGTAGGAGAAGAATAAAAAGCCTACAAAAAAATAACAACTATTTTAAAGGAACAATACTAATATTCTCACTTAATAAGAAGGAAAAAGCAATATCTAACTTCATTTAAAGGTAAAGCAATACTATTTAAAGGTAAAAAAGTGTATGTAACCATGATGAGAAGGTAGATTTTGTTAAATCCTTTCCTGAAAAATAGAACAATATCATCAATCATCTGAACAGATGTTAAGGGTTCATACACAATTAAGTAAATTAACCAATCTAAGGAATCTACTTTGCAATGCTTAGGCGCGATTAAAAAAAAGATGCTAATCACCAGACAGAGTTAAGAAGCTTTTCGAAAATGGTTTTTCTATTGCAGCTGATATCAATAAGGTTAAGAAAGTTGTACGAAACTGGTATTGTATAAGTTCATATCTTGCAACCATCCTAGAAAGAAGAAGTGAGATGTAAAGGCCAATTATTAATAAAAATTACGGAGCTTGTTTGTCTTGGTGTGATTCGGTAAAACATCATCACTCCCATCTTAAACAAGGAATAATATGTACAAACACACATATACATCAAGGGTATGGATGCAGCTAACTACAAAAGAAGAATTCAAAGCACATGAGCAAAGAGATAAGTTGTAGTAACTTGATGCATTGGTGTTATGGCTGAGGGAGTAGTGCTCTCTCCTCTGCTCTGTGATATTCTAACTCTGCTGAATTACTATGTGCCATGAATTTTTATTTTTCTAATTAGATAGAGAGACCTGATTTCAATTTTTCACTAGAGCATATTTTTAAATTGAACAACTTGAATAGTTACGACGTTCTTGTTTTTTGTTTCTATTTGTTTCTTCTAAAATTTCAAGCACATATTTAGAACAATTCTTCATTTCGGTGCAATAGAAAGTAAGTCTTCAAAGATTTAAAATTATTACTCTACATTGTGTCACTATGTCTCCAACAAATGATAAAATGCAACATCAAAAATAAATAATAGCAAAGATATAACCCACACTTTGCAAGTCTCCTATCCTTAACAACTAATCTTTTTTTGTTGCCTATGATTAAATCAACTTATTTTCGTTAGTTAGATGAGTATTGTGATTGATATTTTGTTAGTTTGTTGTTAGAAGCATGTGCAAACTTTCCATTTCAAAGCCATGATAACAGTCAAGGGGGCTCGTGAATTTTTCCAACATTTACAATTATATTCTTCCCTTCATTCCACTATGGCTCTATCATCGTTTAGAAAAAAGGAAAAGAAGAAAAATGTTATTACAAAAACAAAATGCACAAAAGAACAATTCACCAGCAATCTTATATGTCTAACAAAGAAGGGAGAAGAACATATATTATGACCATTAACTGCACTATTTACACAATCACTACTTTCTACAGACTTAAAAGAAAACATTTTCCCACTTAGAACTATAAAACATGATCACTAACAAAGATTAAAAATAACATCAGTAATAAGATAATGCCATTTGATCCAATTTCTTGGTCACATTTGATTAGTCATAAACAGGAGTATGAGTGCGGTTTATAGAAATTAAGAGGTTTATACAATCTATTCTTATTACATACATATCAACATATGCCAAAGATGATAATAAATGATGAGCTTCGAAGTTATTAGATAAGGCATTCAAACAAATTGTTTCTATCGATCAAAAGAGCTGCTTTTGCATAATAATGACACAAGAATTAATCAAGTATTCTATTCTATAATTATGTTTGTAAGTAATGCAGATGGCTATTTCTTCCTCATCTTGTCTAATCACATTAGCTATGAATAACATTGAAAACAAAGATAAATAACAATCTAAACTCAGCAAATGCCAACTAATTTCCAAACAATAGTCAGCTAGAAATGATACCTGTAACGACCCAATTTCTGGTACGTCATGATCATACTAGAAACTGAGCGCTACCAACTTGTCTTCCTAATTATTATCTATTATTTATTATATGAGCCTGAGTCATTGTTAAAAGCGTAATTAGTTTGCGAGGTACTTTTTTTTTAAAACGTTTGGATTAATAAATAGAATCATTAATAATCAAGTCACAAATGATAACGGATAATACAGTTAATAACAACCACACATAACTACATCACAAGTAGTTGACAATATTCGGTGATCCATCCTTTATTAGAGTATAGACTTTTAATTAGAACACCCTAGACATAGCTAGATAATAACGATATACATATATACATACAACATCCCAGGTCCTGACCTGTTCAAGAAGTCCCCAAGCTGGCGCCCAGGCTAGCCTAGACTCTATACTCACCTAGTCCCTCTAAACTACTAAAGCGAGGGAAAGTACGTTCTAGGTCTTCAAAACTCAAGTCAGGTGGATCGTCATCAAAAGGTAGAAGGTCGTCTACTAATCCTCTGCACGATCATATGTCATCAAAGAACGTCTCTCAAGTACTTCATCGAGTGGCCACATAACAGCAACATCGTACGGAAAACTTAGGTTAAAGTTTGTAGATAAGCAGGGTGCAGACGTTGGCTGGCCTCACAGTACATACATATAAACAGGTAACGGAGTTCACTCTAGACTCAGAAGACTACCTAGAGCGGAATCCTCTTTGCAGAACAGTCATAAGCAAACTACGGAAGGGTACTCATGCTTCCATGTAAGACCCGGTTAATTAACGGCTAATTAACCCATAAATGAGAATTTATTCTAGAAAGCCAAAAATGTTATTTTTATGGCTAAATGTGATAGAGGAGATTGAGACGAGAATTTCGGTACCAATTTTATAGAAATCGGACCAAGATTGGACCGAACGGGCCAAACCGGTCCAACCGGACCCAAAGTGGGCCCTTGGCCCAACTAAACTAAACCAAAACCCTAGTTTTCAGCACTCTCTCTCCTCACAACACACTCAAACACGCTGAAATTGGTATGGAGGGGGGAAGAACACTCTCTCAAGTTCTCTCCCTTGGTTGATCTTCAAACCACCATAACTTTTGATCTAGAGCTCCGATTGCCGCTCCGTTTGCGGCCATGCGTTCACCGTGATAAGCTCTATAAAACCCATACAATTAATCTTGAGGTAAGCTACGTTTTATAGTTCGAAATTCCAGCCCTTGATTTTGAGTTTCATGAGCAAAAATGTTGAGATTTTGGGTTCTTTGATGTTATAGGACCCAACTCTCTTGAAGGAGAAGGTTAATCTTGTTTCCTTGGACCTTGGGTGTGGTAAGATTCTCAACCCTAGTGTGATTTGTTGTTCTATGATGTTTGGGTATTGAGATGTTGTGTATGGGTATGGTGATTGTGGCTTAGGTTGTATATATGTGAATATTGGAGCTTGATTGGTGATTTTGGAAAGCTTGGAAGAGGGTTTTGTGTGATAAAATCTATTCTTGGAGGTGTTGAGACCTTGAGAGCTTGTGGACAAGTGGTTTGGAAGTGCTCCGGTTGAGCTTGGGAAATCGGCTAAGGTATGGTTTTAGTTTCCCGTATCTAATATGTAATGTGGTAGGAAATACTTAGGCTAGAGGCCCTAAGATAGGCATTGAATTGTTGGTGTTGTTGAATGGTTGAGATATATGATGTGTTCATATATGTGATTATGAATATTGATGCCTTGATTGTGTGATATATAAGAAATGCATGTTGTGATATATGCTTGATGGATGATTAAGATTGAATTGGTGGGTGGTACCATGTTGATGGTGAGTATGATGTTGATTATGTATAGTGATTATTGATTGGAAATGGTATTGTTGGAAATTGGGATGAGAAAGGATGTATGACATGATATTGTGTTTGTCCTTTAGCCATTTGATAGATAAGTGTTAAAATGGTTGGATGTGGTTTTGGGAATTTTGGTAAAATGTCAATGTGTGAGTTGAGGATGGCTTGTTGTTGATTTTGGTATATTTTGAATGATTTCAAAGAGAAGGGTTGAAATTGGCATGTTTTGATTGATTTTGAAAAGAGTTGAAAGTGGCTTGTTTTGAAAATGGCACTTTGTGGTTTTGAATGAAAACATGGTTTTTGGGCATACTTTGACGGGACATAACTTGGACTACGGATCTCTGATTTATGCCAAATCTGTATAGAAATGAAATTGGATCCGGGATGTCCATGCCGTTCGAAGAACGGGTGAAAAATGATTTAAAATGAGAGAGTTATGACCGTCGGAAGATTGGGGATTGAGTCTGTGAATTCTGCAGCTTTTAACTTAGAAAATTTTTTAGCAGAATGACCCCTCGTGCGTAGGCGTACTTGGCGCGTACGCGCCGTTCTTCGAGAAAGCATCATCCACGCGTGCGCGTGGTGTGCGCGGGCGCGTCGATGCGCTGCATCGAATGCCCAACCATTTTCCAGAGAGTTGTGCCAAAGTTGTGCCAGTTTTGTGCCTGGGGCACAATGTATTCGCGCGTATGCGTAGCTGACGCGTGCGCGTCGTTTGGCTAATTTTCAACCCACGCGTTCGCGCGTATGACGCTTGCGCGTCGATGAGTTTTAAGGCCATCCACGCGTGCGCGTACGCGTGGCCCTGTTTTCATCCCAAAGTTGATTTTTGAGTTTTAAAAGCCAAATCTCAAACTTCTAAGCCTCCGATCTCACCACTTATGTCTTAAATCATTATGATATGCCTAGCATGAGAAAAAGGGCTAGTGAATGTGGTAACTTGCAAGTAAAGCAAGGGGAAAAATGAATGATCATTGAGGATCAAAGATGATTACGCAAGATGCGGAGGATGGCGGTGGAAGTGCTTGTTATGCCATGGGCCGAAGGGCCGTAATTGTTAATGAATTGGCTGGTTATGGATTTAACCGTGAGCCGGATGGCTAGATTATTGCTGTGTTACGGCGGAGCCATGATTATGGCTATGTATAAATGCATATATGCTGTTGAATAAACTGTGAATGTTGCACTTCCACTGTTGGAGATGAGAGTTTCCCTGGGAGGAAGCAGTGGCTAGCCACCACGTGCTCCAGGTTGAGACTCGAAGCTCTTTTGACCCTATGTCGTAAGTGTGGCCGGGCACTGTGAAAGCCCGGATGAGCTCGCCCCCATAAATATTCACCAGTGATGGTGATGGATAAATATTCACCAGTGATGGTGATGGATAAATATTCACCAGTGATGGTGATGGATAAATATTCACCAGTGAGGGTGATGGATATGGATCATGATTATGATCAAGTTTATGATGAGTATAACTCGAGTTGGGGATGCACGACAGAGGGACAGTCCAATGGTTAGCTACCAGGACTTGTCGGGTTGGCTCTATAACCGACAGATGATATCATCAGCCACTAGGGACAGGCATGCATCATAAGCATACTACATGAATTGTTTGAGATTGCCTATTTGACTGCATATTACTTGCTAATTATCTAAATGCCTTATCTGTTCCTATTTGTAAATCTCTTGTCTGATATAACTGTGTTTGCTATATTATACTCCTGCTAGTGGTTGGGAGGTCTGAAGGAATTGGAAAGGGAAGTATTAGTTAGATTGAAGGATCTTTAGTCAGTTGCCACTTACGGTTTAGCTTGTTTATGAGCTTTGATATTACCTGGAGGAAGTTCTAGGATTGCCTTCGGCTTTCCTCTATTATTATGTATTATATATGTGGAAGCTGTTACCGTGCTGGGACCTCTGGTTCTCACCCATGCGGATTTTGTGGTTTTCAGATGCAGGACGCGAGGCTTCTCGTTGAGGCATGCTGGAGACTTCTGGATTAGCGAAGATCCTTTGTTCTCGGGACTCTGTTTTGGTTTATATATCTTGTTTAGATACTTTTATCTCCATTAAATAATACAAACTGTGATGACTCCTTCTAGGGACTCTGTTTTCCTTATTCTATCATATGTATATATTGCTATGCTCGGACCGGTTATCTTCGCAGCCGAATTTTGAGTCTTGATATTCCTGTTTTTGACACTCCTTTATATATATGATCTCTCGTTCGCTTATCCTTTATTTGTTACGTTATCGATCGGAGTGTTGCGCTTTTGAGTTACGGTTTTTGTTTACCCCTTTTTCTACAAGGCTCCTAGTTATAATCAATTATTCATACTACTATACGTACTAAATTTTTGTTTTAGAGGTCGTAATACCTTGCCATCTCTGAATTATGACTTAAGCATAAGACTCTGTACGGTAGGGTGTTACATTATGGTATCAGAGCAGTTTGTTCCTGTAGAGCCTGAGGAATGGACTGACTATGCTTCTGTGCATTCTCTGTATGTGTGTTATGTGCTGTTAGTATATCTACTTGATATAGTTAGCATAAACGTTCATGAGCATGCATTTGGGACTTTGAAGCACTAAACTTCCGATATTGAGACTGATCAACTTAATATCGATTGTTTGGTGTATATAGGAACCAGATGGTGCCTCGTGGATGCGGTAGAGGCCGTGGGAGAGGACATAGTAATGCTCGTGCGCCGGAGAATAACCCTAATGACCCGGTGAACTTTATGACTGCGTTGGAGAACATAGCTGCTGCTATGCAAGCCATTGCTGAGGCTCTTGGTCAACAGATGAACAACCATGGTAATGACGGATGTGGAGTTCAGGGTCCGATGACACTGGCGAACTTTTTGAAGGTTAATCCCCCGAAGTTCAAGGGAACTACTAGCCCGACTGAGGCCGGTACATGGTTTCAGGCTATAGAATGAGCACTGCAAGCGCAGGTGGTGCCTGAAGGACAGCGTGTTGAGTTTGCTACCTATTTGCTCACTGGTGAAGCGTCGCATTGGTGGCAGGGTATCCGACGCCTCCTGCAGCAGGGTGATGACTATATCACCTGGGATGTCTTCCAAGAGGAGTTCTATAAGAAGTACTTTCCGACTTCTGCCAGGACAGCCAAGGAGCTTGAATTGTTGCAACTGAAGCAGGGTACTATGTTCGTATCTGAGTATACTGACAAGTTTGAGGAGCTGTTCAGATTCTCTCGTATGTGTCAAGGGACTCCGGTGATATATGAGGAATGAAAGTGTGTTAAGTACGAAGGAGGACTCCGGAGCGATATTTTCAGTTCAGTGGGACCAATGGAGATTAGGACCTTCTCCGAATTGGTGAACAAGTGTAGGGTTGCTGAAGAGTGTGTGAAGAGGGCAGCCACTGAGAAAGGAAATCACAAGGGATCATTTCCACAAAACCGAGGGAAGAGCTTTGCACCTAGAGGTCCGCCCTTCAAGAGGGGAGGTTCTTTTAGGAGGCCCAACAACAACTACTCCCAAGGGAAAAGGTTTGGGAAGCAGCCTCAGAATGATCAAGCTTGTACTAGGTGTGGAAGTCACCATCCGGGAGTACCATGCAAGGCCGGATGGGGTTTGTGCTACAATTGCGGAAAAGCGGGGCATAAAGCCACAAGTTGTCCGGAGAAGCAAAAGCAAGGTGCTGGGAAAGCCCAACAGACTGGTCGGGTGTTCACCACCTCAGCTGTGGGTGCAGAGGGATCCAAGACACTCATTCGAGGTAACTGTGAAATGGTTGGTCAAACTTTAAATGCTTTATTTGATTCGGGAGCATCACATTCATTTATTGCATTTGAGAAAGCCCATGAGTTAGGATTGAAGATCGTAACCTTAGGTTATGACTTAAAGGTGTATAATGCTACCCATGAAGCCATGGTAACTAGGCTAGGATGCCCGAAAGTTTCGTTTAGGTTCAAGCAGTGTGATTTTGTCCATAACTTAATCTGCTTACCGATGATCGGTCTTGACCTTATCTTGGGATTGGACTGGTTATCTGAGAACCATGTCCTGCTTGATTGTTCTACAAAGTTGGTATACTTTATGCCGGAGGATACAGAAGGGCCGGTCGTGGTGAATAATTATTACTTGAATTCGATGATGGTGAACTGTTCTAGAATCGAATGTCAGGGTATCCTGTTGTTAACCGCTGGTGTTTCGGGTGATGATCAAAAGTTGGATCAGATTCTGGTAGGGTGTGAGTTTCCGGAAGTGTTTCCCGATGATATTGAGGAACTTCCACCTAACCGAGAGGTCGAGTTTGCTATTGAGTTGGTGCCTGGGGCGGGACCAATCTCAAGTGCTCCTTATAGGATGTCACCGTTAGAGATGGCCGAGCTAAAGTCTCAGTTAGAGGAATTGTTGGGTAAGAACTTTATCCGACCAAGTGTTTCCCCGTAGGGTGCTCCAGTGTTACTGGTAAAGAAGAAAGATGGAAGTATGCGGCTCTGTGTGGATTACAGGCAGCTGAACAAGGTCACCATAAAGAATAAGTACCCATTACCGAGGATTGATGATCTCATGGATCAGTTACAAGGAGCTGGGGTTTTCTCTAAGATCGATTTGCGATCCGGTTATCACCAGATAAGGGTGAGGGGTGAGGATATCCCTAAGACCGCTTTCAGGACTCGTTATGGTCATTACGAGTATACTGTGATGTCTTTTGGGTTGACGAACGCTCCTGCAGTGTTTATGGATTACATGAATAGAGTATTCCGTCCGTTTCTGGATAAATTCGTTGTTGTCTTCATTGACGACATACTAATTTACTCCAAGACTGAAGAAGAGCATGCGGAACACTTGCGGACCGTGTTGCAGATTTTAAAGGAGAAGAAACTCTATGCGAAACTGTCTAAGTGTGAGTTTTGGAAGAGTGAGGTGAAGTTTTTGGGTCACGTGGTGAGTAAGCAGGGAATAGCCGTAGATCCAACTAAGGTGGAAGCTGTGATGGATTGGAGGCAACCAACCACAGTAACTGAGATAAGGAGTTTTCTGGGTTTAGCTGGCTATTACCGAAGGTTTATCAAAGGCTTTTCGCAATTAGCCTTGCCGTTGACAAAGTTAACCCGCAAAGACACTCCGTTTGTTTGGACTCCTGAGTGCGAGGAGAGCTTTCAGACATTGAAGAAAAAGTTTACTACTGCACCTGTGTTAGTGTTACCTGAGCCGAACGAGCCTTTTGAGGTGTACTGTGATGCATCGTTAAAGGGTCTAGGGTGCGTGCTGATGCAGCATCATAATGTGGTGGCGTATGCCTCACGACAGTTAAGACCTCATGAAGTTAGTTACCCTACGCACGATCTGGAACTCGCTGCGGTCGTGTTTGCCTTGAAGGTGTGGAGGCATTATCTCTATGGGGTTAAGTTCCAAGTCTTCTCTGATCACAAGAGCTTGAAATATCTCTTTGATCAGAAAGAGCTTAATATGAGGCAAATGAGGTGGATGGAATTGTTGAAGGACTACGACTTTGAGTTAAATTACCATCCTGGAAAGGCGAATATAGTGGCGGATGCGTTAAGTCGGAAGTCATTATATGCGGCTTGGATGATGCTTCAAGAGGAGAAGTTGCTCAAGGGACTCGAGAGTCTAAAAATTGGTGCTCGAGAAGTATCTGGAACCTTGTGTTTGAGCCGATTAGAAATCTCGAGTGACTTTAAGTCCGAACTCCTAAAGGCTCATGAAAATGATGAAGCGTTATGGAAGGTGTTACCGGCTATCGAGCAAGGAAAACAGTGGAGAGTGTCGGAAGAAAAAGATGGGTTATGGAGATTCAAGGGTAGGATCATTGTGCCGGATATTGGCACTTTGAGGCAAGATATCTTAAAGGAGGCACACAAAAGCGGATTCTCCATTCACCCGGGAAGTACTAAGATGTACCATGATTTAAAGGCGATGTTTTGGTGGCCGGGTATGAAGAATGATGTGGCGGAATATGTTTCAAAGTGCTTAACTTGTCAAAATGTAAAGATTGAACATCAAAGACCTTCCGGGATGTTACAACCTTTAGAGGTTCCGCAATGGAAATGGGAAAGTATTGCAATGGACTTTGTGTCGGGATTGCCAAGGACTAGGACTGGTTTTGATGCTATCTGGGTGATCGTGGACCGACTGACGAAGTCAGCTCACTTTTACCCGTTCGGATGACTTACACCCTTGAGGAGCTAGCTCGGTTATACATAAAGGAGATTGTGAGACTCCATGGTGTACCTGCTACTATAATCTCTGATAGAGATCCTCGTTTCACTTCGAGATTCTGGGGTGCATTTCAGAAAGCTTTTGGAACCCGATTAAGCTTGAGTACAGCTTACCATCCTCAAACAGATGGTCAATCCGAGAGGACGATCCAAACACTAGAGGATATGTTGAGAGCTTGTGTTTTGGACCAATCGGCGAGTTGGGAACGGTATATGCCGTTAGTGGAGTTTGCATACAATAATAGTTACCATGCGAGCATCGGAATGGCTCCCTATGAGGCGTTGTATGGGAGGAAATGTCAATCTCCGCTATATTGGTATGAAGCTGGAGAGAAAGGCTTGTTGGGGCCGGAAATGATAGCTGAGACCACTGAACAAGTTAAGAAAATCCGAAATAGGATGCTTACGGCGCAGAGTCGCCAGAAGAGTTACGCCGATCAGAGGCGGAAGCCCTTGGAATTTGAAGCAGGAGATCATGTTTTCCTTAAGGTTACTCCGACCACAGGAGTAGGTAGAGCGATTAAAGCAAAGAAGTTGAATCCTCGATACATTGGTCCATTTCAGATCCTAGAGAGGATTGGGCCGGTGGCGTATCGAGTGGCTCTACCGCCTCATCTTTTGAACCTGCACGATGTGTTTCACGTGTCGCAGCTTCGGAAGTACACCCCTGATGCTAGCCATGTGTTAGAACCCGAATCGGTTCAGTTAAGGGAAGATTTGACGCTTCCAGTGGCTCCAGTCAGAATTGATGATACTAGTATCAAACAGTTGCGTGGAAAAGAGGTTTCATTAGTCAAAGTGGCATGGAGTCGAGGCGGTGTTGAGGAACACACTTGGGAACTTGAGTCGGAGATGCGAACGGATTATCCGCACTTATTCTCAGGTAATTGCATTTGAATTTTGTGGGCAAAATTCCCAATTAGGTGGGTAGAATGTAAGACCCGGTTAATTAACGGCTAATTAACCCATAAATGAGAATTTATTCTAGAAAACCAAAAATGTTATTTTTATGGCTAAATGTGATAGAGGAGATTGAGACGAGAATTTCGGTACCAATTTTATAGAAATCGGACCAAGATTGGACCGAACGGGCCAAACCGGTCCAACCGGACCCAAAGTGGGCCCTTGGCCCAACTAAACTAAACCAAAACCCTAGTTTTCAGCACTCTCTCTCCTCACAATACACTCAAACACGCTGAAATTGGTATGGAGGGGGGAAGAACACTCTCTCAAGTTCTCTCCCTTGGTTGATCTTCAAACCACCATAACTTTTGATCTAGAGCTCCGATTGCCGCTCTGTTTGTGGCCACGCGTTCACCGCGAAGAGCTCTACAAAACCCATACAATTAATCTTGAGGTAAGCCACGTTTTATTGTTCGAAATTCCAGCCCTTGATTTCGAGTTTCATGAGCAAAAATGTTGAGATTTTGGGTTCTTTGATGTTATAGGACCCAACTCTCTTGAAGGAGAAGGTTAATCTTGTCTCCTTGGACCTTGGGTGTGGTAAGATTCTCAACCCTGGTGTGATTTGTTGTTCTATGATGTTTGGGTATTGAGATGTTGTGTATGGGTATGGTGATTATGGCTTAGGTTGTGTATATGTGAATATTGGAGCTTGATTGGTGATTTTGGAAAGCTTGGAAGAGGGTTTTGTGTGATAAAATCTGTTCTTGGAGGTGTTGAGACCTTGAGAGCTTGTGGACAAGTGGTTTGGAAGTGCTCCGGTTGAGCTTGGGAAATCGGCTAAGGTATGGTTTCGGTTTCCCGTATCTAATATGTAATGTGGTAGGAAATACTTAGGCTAGAGGCCCTAAGATAGGCATTGAATTGTTGGTGTTATTGAATGGTTGAGATATATGATGTGTTCATATATGTGATTATGAATATTGATGCCTTGATTGTGTGATATATAAGAAATGCATGTTATGATATATGCTTGATGGATGATTAATGTTGAATTGGTGGGTGGTACCATGTTGATGGTGAGTATGATGTTGATTATGTATAGTGATTGTTGATTGGAAATGGTATTGTTGGAAATTGGGATGAGAAAGGATGTATGACATGATATTGTGTTTGTCCTTTAGCCATTTGATAGAGAAGTGTTAAAATGGTTGGATGTGGTTTTGGGAATTTTGGTAAAATGTCAATGTGTGAGTTAAGGATGGCTTATTGTTGATTTTGATATATTTTGAATGATTTCAAAGAGAAGGGTTGAAATTGGCATGTTTTGATTGATTTTGAAAAGAGTTGAAAGTGGCTTGTTTTGAAAATGGCACTTTGTGGTTTCGAATGAAAACATGGTTTTTGGGCATACTTTGACGGGACATAACTTGGACTACGGATCTCTGATTTGTGCCAAATCTGTTTAGAAATGAAATTGGATTCGGGATGTCCATGCCGTTCGAAGAACGGGTGAAAAATGATTTAAAATGAGAGAGCTATGACCGTCGGAAGATTGGGGGTTGAGTCTGTGAATTCTGCAGCTTTTAACTTAGAAAATTTTTTAGCAGAATGACCCCTCGCGCGTAGGCGTACTTGGCGCGTACGCGCCGTTCTTCGAGAAAGCATCATCCACACGTGCGCGTGGTGTGCGCGGGCGCGTCGATGCGCTGCATCGAATGCCCAACCATTTTCCAGAGAGTTGTGCCAGAGTTGTGCCAGTTTTGTGCCTGGAACACAATGTATTCGTGCGTATGCGTGGCTGACGCGTGTGCGTCGTTTGGCTAATTTTCAACCCATGCGTTCGCGCGTATGACGCTTGCGCGTCGATGAGTTTTAAGGCCATCCACGCGTGCGCGTGGAGTGCGCGTACGCGTGGCCCTGTTTTCATTCCAAAGTTGATTTTTGAGTTTTAAAAGCCAAATCTCATACTTCTAAGCCTCCGATCTCACCACTTATGTCTTAAATCATTATGATATAACTAGCATGAGAAAAAGGGCTAGTGAATGTGGTAACTTGCGAGTGAAGCAAGGGGAAAAATGAATGATCATTGAGGATCAAAGATGATTACGCGAGATACGGAGGATAGCGGTGGAAGTGCTTGTTATGCCATGGGCCGAAGGGCCGTAATTGTTAATGAATTGGCTGGTTATTGATTTAACCATGAGCCGGATGGCTAGATTATTGCCGTGTTACGGCGGAGCCATGATTATGGCTATGTATAAATGCATATATGCTGTTGAATAAACTGTGAATGTTGCACTTCCACTGTTGGAGATGAGAGTTTCCCTGGGAGGAAGTAGTGGCTAGCCACCACGTGCTCCAGGTTGAGACTCGAAGCTCTTTTGACCCTATGTCGTAAGTGTGGCCGGGCACTGTGAAAGCCCGGATGAGCTCGCCCCCATAAATATTCACCAGTGATGGTGATGGATAAATATTCACCAGTGATGGTGATGGATAAATATTCACCAGTGAGGGTGATGGATATGGATCATGATTATGATCAAGTTTATGATGAGTATAACTCGAGTTGGGGATGCACGACAGAGGGACAGTCCAATGGTTAGCTACCAGGACTTGTCGGGTTGGTTCTATAACCGACAGATGATATCATCAGCCACTAGGGACAGGCATGCATCATAAGCATACTACATGAATTGTTTGAGATTGCCTATTTGACTGCATTTTACTTGCTAATTGTCTAAATGCCTTATCTGTTCCTATTTGTAAATCTCTTGTCTGGTATAACTGTGTTTGCTATATTATACTCCTGCTGGTGGTTGGGAGGTCTGAAGGAATTGGAAAGGGAAGTATTAGTTAGACTGAAGGATCTTTAGTCAGTTGCCACTTACGGTTTAGCTTGTTTATAAGCTTTGATATTACCTGGAGGAAGTTCTAGGATTGCCTTCGGCTTTCCTCTATTATTATGTATTATATATGCGGAAGCTGTTACCGTGCTGGGGACCTCTGGTTCTCACCCATGCGGATTTTGTGGTTTTCAGATGCAGGACGCGAGGCTTCTCGTTGAGGCATGCTGGAGACTTCTGGATTAGCGAAGATCCTTTGTTCTCGGGACTCTGTTTTAGTTTATATATCTTGTTTAGATACTTTTATCTCCATTAAATAATACAAATTGTGATGACTCCTTCTAGAGGGGATTTTTGGAGATTAGATTTCTGTATTTGTGTCCCTTTGGGTTTCCTTTGGGGTTTTCCTTATTCTATCATATGTATATATTGCTATGCTCGGACCGGTTATCTTCGCAGCCGGATTTTGAGTCTTGATATTCCTATTTTTGACACTCCTTTATATATATGATCTCGCGTTCGCTTATCCTTTATTCGTTACGTTATCGATTGGAGTGTTGCGCTTTCGAGTTACGGTTTTTGTTTACCCCTTTTTCTACAAGGCTCCTAGTTATAATCAATTATTCATACTACTATACGTACTAAATTTTTGTTTTAGAGGTCGTAATACCTTGCCATCTCTGAATTATGACTTAAGCATAAGACTCTGTATGGTAGGGTGTTACATTCCATCTAAAGGGGGAAGGGAGAGAGAAGGGGTAAGAACTGGGGAGTTCTTAGGAGGGCCGGGGTTATTAGTTACGTTCATTAATTCGTGTTGTTTAGCAGATAAATAGCAGAATACCGAGAAGCAGTAGACAGAAGAAACAAATAAATAGAGAAAATAGATAAAACAAAAAGCAAAACACAAACAAAAGAATACAAGAAAACAAAACACAGACACAGAGAATAGAATGAAAACAAAGAAGGCGAATTTTCAAACAACAATCATAACAAAGGAAATGCGCAACCAAATATGATGCATGTCTAGCCCTAGTGCAGGTAATGAGCTCATATGTCGGTTACATACCCGCTCCCGATGTTACCCAGCAACCTCTGTCTGGATAAGGCTTTCCTGTTGGCAATATCCACTGCAAGCAACCTTTGTCTTGCAGGGTATCCACTGCAAGCAACCTTTGTCTTGCAGTGCGGCACTTATTAGCCGATATACGCCCAACAGACTCACTGTAAGAAGCCTCTATCTTACAGGAGCAACAACATACTCACTGTAAGCAACCTCTGTCTTACAGGAGCAACAACACACTCACTATAAGCAACCTCTGTCTTACAGGAGCACACTCATCTCGATACCTTTGTACGCAACCTCTGTCTTACAGCAAAGCATTATAGTAATGTATCCCAGGAAAGCGTTCTCAGTGGTCGTACCACCATCTATCTGACTGCCTCTCTACAGCAGATTCTTACATAATCATTCTCATTATCATCATTCATTAACATTCTCATTATTCATCATCACTTTCACATTCTTATGCAGTACTTCTTTCTTCCTCTGTTCAATCATGCTATACAAACTCTACAGCTTTTACTTTTACAACATCTTAACTCAAACCATTTCTCTTTATCACGTTACTCTTTTCTCTTTGTCTTTTTACTTTGCTCTTATTACTCTATTCTCTGTATCCCTTTATTCTGCTCTGGTTACTCTGTTCTCTGTGTTTCTTTACTCTGCTCTGATTTCTCTGTTTAACGTATGTATTTAAAGCTTATGTAAATTTCGGTATGAATAGTTAGTCTGTTCCAAGTATAGGTTTATTAAGTCTATGCTGAAATAGTTTAACTTTTTATATTATACCTAACCCTATTCGGAACTCAAAAACTAACTATGTTGTCCTAGTTCGTTCACTAATCTCTGTCTGTTTTTCTGTCATTAAAACTTTACAGACTTTTTCTTCGATTTTTATCTTTTCTTCAACTTTTTATCTTTTATTTATCTTTGCCTCACTAATATGTTTTTACCACTCCCTAAGTGTTTTATGAAAGTAATTATGAGATTCTGTGCTTAAAGTTGTCTTTCTAAAGCTTTTACAGAAAACTGCCTTTTCTGTATTATTTATTATTTTATCATTAAATTTTCGAAAATTACCCCTTTCTAACTTTTAACCTTTAAAATTCACTTTTTACCACCCGTAACTTTTAATATTTCTACTTTTACCACCCTAACTTTCAGAAATTACCAAATAACTCCCCAAACACCAAATTAATTAATTCCTTGCCCTTTTATGAATCAAAAAGGTGTTCTTCATTGTTCTTCATCACACTCAAAGTGTTCTTCATGTTCTTCATAAATTCTTCAGATTCTTTCTCTGTTTTTACCTGTTTTTCAGTCTTTTCAGCAACCGATTTTTACTATAATTCATAAAAAATTAGTAGCCACTAAAACCCCATATTTTCTACATGATTTCAACACAAATTGAACCTCAATTTAAGCTTAGGGTTTCGTTTTTCCAGCTGCCCAAGAACATGAACTTTAAAGCTTGAATTTCATCAAATTTCATCAAAATTTTACCAAATTTTCACCAAGAATCAATCATATATGCAACCAATTTTTAGCACAGACAATTTATACAACATTCACACAACTCAAACACAAATAATCAAGATTAATTTCGTGACACCCTACCTGATTTTTCTGCTCCTAATTCGGTTATACTTTCAGGTGGTCCTTAAGCATTTTTTCCTCCTAAATCACATCAAGAACAACTTTAAATCCAAAAATCCTCAACTAACCAAATCTCACTCAGCATGTTAGGAAGTGATTTCTAACCTTATACTTGTTGTAAATTCACGTTTCTTGGCCCTCAAGTCAAGTTAAGCATGATTCCTAAGGAAAAACATCAAGAAAACACATGTTTTGCATGGTTTTCCTTGAAAACCGAATTGAAGAGGGAGGGAGATAGCCATCTCACCTTATTTCCAGCCTTGATATATTATATGGTTATGTAGAGGAAGAAGAGAGGATCATTTTGGTGAAATCGGAATTTTGATTTGAGTTTTAGTTCAGAAGAAATCAAGCTTTGAAGATTAAGTATTCATGAAGTTTTCTCTCTTTTCTCTCCTTTCAATTTTGGCCACAATGTGCAAATGAGGCAGCCTTGGGGGTATTGGGGGTATAAGGTGAGTTGTGATTGGTTGGCTTGGAGGTGGATTAAAATAATATTAAAATATCTCAGTTGTATAACTACTAAAACTAGATGTATCGAAACACTTGCAAAAACATCTCTAAAAATTATTTTCTGAGCTACTAGCATAAATGACACTAGTAACATATTTATTATGAGAATAAAACATGAATAATGAGGCCTTAGCATTGCTAAAGTCATCAGA
This sequence comes from Arachis ipaensis, assembly GCF_059453495.1. Classification (NCBI taxonomy): domain Eukaryota; kingdom Viridiplantae; phylum Streptophyta; class Magnoliopsida; order Fabales; family Fabaceae; genus Arachis; species Arachis ipaensis. The sequence continues at coordinate 129,461,545 of NC_142444.1, forward strand.
GAGTGCTGGTGCTAAGCTGCACCAGTAAATTGTGAACCCGGTTAAACTGATTTCCTGTTTTTAACTAAAACAGACCAGGTAACCTTATAATATCATTCAAGCATATTCCAATACTAATATAATGATAATATTATACTATTATATCTCTTCTCTCATGAATCGAGTCCGGTTCGTCAAACTGAGACTACTTACAAAAAACCGAATCAAAACTCCTAACCGATACGGTTCAAAAACTAGGTTCTTCGTGACCGCGTTATTGAGCTTGCCTCAGAAAAGATTCTAGCTTAAGGATGACATAATGACAATGAGTATCGAGATACTTGTTGATATAGAAGAGGTTTTCTCTTTACTGATCTTCCGAAGAAATCCGTGCCTTTAGAAAAGATCTCGCGTACTCGAAAATCAGGGTTGTTACATTCTACCCTCCTAAAAGAAAATTTTGCCCTCAAAATTTCAGCCACGTGCAGAATCCATCTTCAAGTGATCTACTTTCTTCAAGCCATCCTGACGAAGAGGTAGGTCCGTTCCTTACAGCATCCAAATCTAACATAGTCATTGCCATGTATATCATAACAGCTATTAAGATAGCTGGTCTTACATCAATTCATCGTTCGGATCTCGATTAAACCATGCCTATTCACAGTCATTGAGGTCTTATCCGCACCAAACAATCAACATTAAGGTGATCAGTCTTAATATCTTAAGTTAAGTACGAACATTCCCAAAATGAGCACTCATAGACTTTCATGCCAAATGTATCTTAAAGATACCCTAACGGCATGAGACACACAAGCAGAGTATGCAATGAAGCATAGTCAGTCCACTCCCCAGGCTCTACTGGGAATGAACTGCTCTGATACCAAATTGTAACGACCCAATTTCTGGTACGTCATGATCATACTAGAAACTGAGCGCTACCAACTTGTCTTCCTAATTATTATCTATTATTTATTATATGAGCCTGAGTTATTGTTAAAAGCGTAATTAGTTTGCGAGGTACTTTTTTTTAAAACGTTTGGATTAATAAATAGAATCATTAATAATCAAGTCACAAATGATAACGGATAATACAGTTAATAACAACCACACAAAACTACATCACAAGTAGTTGACAATATTCGGTGATCCAGCCTTTATTAGAGTATAGACTTTTAGTTAGAACACCCCTAGACATAGCTAGATAATAACGATATACATATATACATACAACATCCCAGGTCCTGACCTGTTCAAGAAGTCCCTAAGCTGGCGCCCAGGCTAGCCTAGACTCTATACTCACCTAGTCCCTCTAAACTACTAAAGCGAGGAAAAGTACGTTCTAGGTCTTCAGAACTCAAGTCAGGTGGATCGTCATCAAAAGGTGGAAGGTCGTCTACTAATCCTCTACACGATCATATGTCATCAAAGAACGTCTCTCAAGTACTTCATCGAGTGGCCACATAACAGCAACATCGTACGGAGGACTTAGGTTAAAGTTTGTAGATAAGCAGGGTGCAGACGTTGGCTGGCCCCACAGTATATACATATAAACAGGTAACGGAGTTCACTTTAGACTCAGAAGACTACCTAGAGCGGAATCCTCTTTGCAGAACAGTCATAAGCAAACTACGGAAGGGTACTCATGCTTCCATCTGAAGGGGGAAGGGAGAGAGAAGGGGTAAGAACTGGGGAGTTCTTAGTAGGGCCGGGGTTATTAGTTACGTTCATTAATTCCGTGTTGTTTAGCAGATAAATAGCAGAATACCGAGAAGCAGTAGACAGAAGAAATAGATAAATAGAGAAAATAGAGAAAACAAAAAGCAAAACACAAACAAAAGAATACAAGAAAACAAAACACAGACACAGAGAATAGAATGAAAACAAAGAAGGCATACATTCAAACAACAATCATAAAAGAGGAAATGCGCAACCAAATATGATGCATGTCTAGCCCTAGTACAAGTAATGAGCTCATCTGTCGGTTACATACCCGCTCCCGACGTTACCCAGCAACCTCTGTCTGGATAAGGCTTTCCTGTTGGCAATATCCACTGCAAGCAACCTTTGTCTTGCAGGGTATCCACTGCAAGCAACCTTTGTCTTGCAGGGCGGCACTTATTAGCCGATATACACCCAACAGACTCACTATAAGCAACCTCTGTCTTACAGGAGCAACAACACACTCACTATAAGCAACCTCTGTCTTACAGGAGTACACTCATCTCGATACCTCTGTAAGCAACCTCTGTCTTACAGCAAAGCATTATAGCAAGGTATCCCAGGAAAGCGTTCTCAGTGGTCGTACCACCATCTATCTGACTATCTCTCTGCAGCAGATTCTTACATAATCATTCTCATTATCATCATTCATTAACATTCTCATTATTCATCATCACTTTCACATTCTTATGCAGTACTTCTTTCTTCCTCTGTTCAATCATGCTATACAAACTCTACAGCTTTTACTTTTACAACATCTTAACTCAAACCATTTCTCTTTATCACATTACTCTTTTCTCTTTGTCTTTTTACTTTGCTCTAATTACTCTTTTCTCTGTATCCCTTTATTCTGCTCTAGTTATTCTGTTCTCTGTGTTTCTTTACTCTGCTTTGATTTCTCTGTTTAACGTATGTATTTAAAGCTTATGTAAATTTTGGTATGAATAGTTAGTCTGTTCCAAGTATAGGTTCATTAAGTCTATACTGAAATAGTTTAACTTTTCATATTATACCTAACCCTATTCGGAACTCAAGAACTAACTATGTTGCCCTAGTTCGTTTTGTAACACCCTACCATACAGAGTCTTATGCTTAAGTCATAATTCAGAGATGGCAAGGTATTACGACCTCTAAAACCAAAATTTAGTACGTTTAGTAGTATGAATAATTGATTATAACTAGGAGCCTTTATAGAAAAATGGGTAAACAAAAACCGTAACTCGAAAGCGCAACACTCCGATCGATAACGTAACGAACAGGGATAAGCTAACGCGAGATCATGTATATACAAAGGAGTGTCAAAAATAGGAATATCAAGACTCAAAATCCGGTTGCAAAGATAACCGGTCCGAGCATAGTAATATATACATATAATAAAATAAGGAAACCCCAAAGGAAACCCAAAGGGACACAAATACAGAAAACCTATTCTCCAAAAATCCCCTCTAGAAGGAGTCATCACAGTTTGTATTATTTAATGGAGATAAAAGTATCTAAACAAGATATATAAACCAAAACAGAGCCCCGAGAACAAAGATCTTCGCTAATTCGGAAGTCTCCAGCATGCCTCAACGAGAAGCCTCGCGTCCTGCATCTGAAAACCACAAAATCTGCATGGGTGAGAACCAGAGGTCCCCAGCACGGTAACAGCTTCCACATATATAATACATAATAATAGAGGAAAGCCGAAGGCAATCCTGAAACTTCCTTCAGATAATATCAAAGCTTATAAACAAGCTAAACCGTAAGTGGCAACTGACTAAAGATTCTTCAGTCTAACTAATACTTCCCTTTCCAATTCCTTCAGACCTCCCAACCACCAGCAGGAGTATAATATAGCAAACACAGTTATATCAGATAAGAGATTTACAAATAGGAACAGATAAGGCATTTAGGCAATTAGCAAGTAATATGCAGTCAAATAGGCAATCTCAAACAATTCATGTAGTATGCTTATGATGCATGCCTGTCCCTAGTGGCTGATGATATCATCTGTCGGTTATAGAGCCAACCCGACAAGTCCTGGTAGCTAACCATTGGACTGTCCCTCTGTCGTGCATCCCCAACTCGAGTTATACTCATCATAAACTTGATCATAATCATGATCCATATCCATCACCCTTACTGGTGAATATTTATCCATCACCATCACTGGTGAATATTTATGGGGGCGAGCTCATCCGGGCCTTTCACAGTGCCCGGCCACACTTACGACATTGGGTTAACAGAGCTTCGAGTCTCAACCTGGAGCACATGGTGGCTAGCCATTGCTACTACCCAGGGAAACCCTCATCTCCAATGGTGGAAGTGCAAACATTCACAATTCAATCAACAGCATATATGCATTTATACTTGGCCATAAACATGGCTCCGCCGTAACACGGCAATAATCTAGCCATCCGGCTCACGGTTAAATCCATAACCAGCCAATTTATTAACAATTACGGCCCCTCGGCCCATGGCATAACAAGCACTTCCACCGCCATTCTCCGCATCTCACATAATCATCTATGATCCTCAATGATCATTCATTTTTCCCTTGCTTCACTCGCAAGTTACCACATTCACTAGCTCCTTATCTCATAGCTAGGCATATCATAATGATTCAAGACATAAGTGGTGAGATCAGAGGCTTAGAAGTATGAAATTTGGCTTTTAAAACTCAAAAATCAACTTTGGGATGAAAACAGGGCCACACGTACGCGCACTTCACGCGCACGCGTGGATGGCCTTAAAAACTCATCGACGCGCAAGCGTCATACGCGCGAACGCGTGGTTTGAAAATTAGCCAAACGACGCGCACGCGTCAGCCACGCATACGCGCGAATACATTGTGCCCCAGGCACAAAACTGGCACAACTCTGGCACAACTCTCTGGAAAATGGCTGGGCATTCGATGCAGCGCATCGACGTGCCCGGGCACACCACGCGCACGCGTGGATGTTGCTTTCTCGAAGAACGGCGCGTACGCGCCAAGTGCGCCTACGCGCGAGGGGCCACTCTGCTAAAAATTTTCTAAGTTAAAAGCTGTAGAATTCACAGATTCAACCCCCAATCTTCCGACGGTCATAACTCTCTCATTTTAAATCATTTTTCACCCGTTCTTCGAACGGCATGGACATCCCGGATCCAATTTCATTTCTAAACAGATTTGGCGCAAATCAAAGATCCGTAGTCCAAGTTATGTCCCGTCAAAGTATGCCCAAAAACCATATTTTCATTCAAAACCACAAAGTGCCATTTTCAAAATAAGCCACTTTCAACTCTTTTCAAAATCAATAAAAACATGCCAATTTCAACCCTTTTCTTTAAAATCATTCAAAATGTACCAAAATCAACAACAAGGCATCCTCAACTCACACATTGACATTTTACTAAAATTTCCAAAACCACATCCAACTATTTTAATACTTCTCAATCAAATGGCTAAAGGACACACACAATATCATGTCATACATCCTTCCTCATCCCAATTTTCAATAATTCCATTTCCAATCAACCATCATTATACATAATCATCATCATACTCACCATTAACATGGTATCACCCATCAATTCAACCTCAATCATTCATCAAGCATATATCACAACATGCATTTTCCCATATATCACACAATCAAGGCATCAATATTCATAATCACATATATGATCACATCATATATCTCAATCATTCAACAACATCATCAATTCAATGCCTATCTTAGGGCCTCTAGCCTAGGTATTTCCTACCACATTATATATTAGATACGGGAAACCGAAACCATACCTTAGCCGATTTCCCAAGCTCAACCGGAGCACTTCCAAACCACTTTTCCTCAAGCTCTCAAGGTCTCAACACCTCCAAGAATAAATTTTATCACACAAAACCCTCTTCCAAGCTTTCCAAAATCACCAATCAAGCTCCAATATTCACATATACACAACCTAAGCCACAATCATAATACCCATACACAACATCTCAATGCCCAAACCTCATAGAACAACAAATTACACTAGGGTTGAGAATCTTACCACACCCAAGGTCCAAAGAGACAAGATTAACCTTCTCCTTCAAGAGAGTTGGGTCCTATAACATCAAAGAACCCAAAATCTCAACATTTTTACTCATGAAACTCGAAATCAAGGGCTGAAATTTCGAACAGTAAAACGTGGCTTACCTCAAGATTAATTGTATGGGTTTTTTAGAGCTCTCCGCGGTGAACGCGTGGCCGCAAACGGAGTGGCAATCGGAGCTCTAGATCAAAAGTTATGGTGGTTTGAAGATCAACCAAGGGAGAGAACTTGAGAGAGTGTTCTTCCCCCCCTCCATATTAGTTTTCAGCGTGTTTGAGTGTGTTGTGAGGAGAGAGAGTGCTGAAAACTAGAGTTTTGGTTTAGTTTAGTTGGGCCAAGGGCCCACTTTGGGTCCGGTTGGCCCGGTTTGGCCCGTTCGGTCCAATCTTGGTCCGATTTCTATAAAATTGGTACCGAAATTCTCGTCTCAATTTCCTCTATCATATTAAGCCATAAAAATAACATTTTTGGTTTTCTAGAATAAATTCTCATTTATGGGTTAATTAGCCGTTAATTAACCGGATCTTACACGTTCACTAATCTCTGTCTGTTTTTCTGTCATTAAAACTTTACAGACTTTTTTTCGATTTTTATCTTTTCTTCAACTTTTTATCTTTTATTTATCTTTGCCTCACTAATATGTTTTTACCACTCCCTAAGTGTTTTATGAAAGTAATTATGAGATTATGTGCTTAAAGTTGTCTTTCTAAAGCTTTTACAGAAAACTGCCTTTTCTGCATTATTTTATTATTATTTATTATTTTATCATTAAATTTTCAAAAATTACCCCTTTTTAACTTTTAACCTTTAAAATTCACTTTTTACCACCTGTAACTTTTAATATTTCTACTTTTACCACCCTAACTTTCAGAAATTACCAAATAACCCCCCAAACACCAAATTAATTACTTCCTTGCCCTTTTATGAATCAAAAAGGTGTTCTTCATTGTTCTTCATCACACTCAAAGTGTTCTTCATGTTCTTCATAAATTCTTCAGATTCTTTCTCTGTTTTTACCTGTTTTTCAGTCTTTTCAGCAACCAATTTTTACTATAATTCATAATAAATTAGCAGCCACTAAAACCCCATCATTTCTACATGATTTCAACACAAATTGAACCTCAATTTAAGCTTAGAGTTTCATTTTTCCAGCTGCCCAAGAACATGAACTTTAAAGCTTGAATTTCATCAAATTTCATCAAAATTTCACCAAATTTTCACCAAGAATCAATCATATATGCAACCAATTTTTAGCACAGCCAATTTATACAACATTCACACAACTCAAACACAAATAATCAAGATTAATTTCGTGACACCCTACCTGGTTTTGCTGCTCCTAATTCGGTTAGACTTTCAGGTGGTCCTTAAGCACTTTTTCCTCCTAAATCACATCAAGAGCAACTTTAAATCCGAAAACCCTCAACTAACCAAATCTCACTCAGTATGTTAGGAAGTGATTTCTAACCTTAGACTTGCTGTAAATTCACGTTTCTTGGCCCTCAAATCAAGTTAAGCATGATTCCTAAGGAAAAATATCAAGAAAACACATGTTTTGCATGGTTTTCCTTGAAAACCGAATTGAAGAGGGAGGGAGACAGCCATCTCACCTTATTTCCAGCATTGATATGTTATATGGTTATGTAAAGGAAGAAGAGAGGATCATTTTGGTGAAATCAGAATTTTGATTTGAGTTTTAGTTCAGAAGAAATCAAGCTTTGAAGATTAAGTGTTCATGAAGTTTTCTCTCTTTTCTCTCCTTTCAATTTCGGCCACAATGAGCAAATGAGGCAGCCTTGGGGGTATTGGGGGTATAAGGTGAGTTGTGATTGGTTCGCTTGGAGGTGGATTAAAATAATATTAAAATATCTCAAGTGTATAACTACTAAAACTAGATGTATCGGAACACTTGCAAAAACATCTCTAAAAATTATTTTCTGAGCTACTAGCATAAATGACACTAGTAACATATTTATTATAAGAATAAAACATGAATAATGAGACCTTAGCATTGCTAAAGTCATCAGAGAGTGCTGCTGCTAAGCTACACCAGTAAATTGTGAACCCGGTTAAACCGATTTCCTGTTTTTAACTAAAACAGACCAGGTAACCTTATAATATCATTCAAGCATATTCCAATACTAATATAATGATAATATTATACTATTATATCTCTTCTCTCATGAATCAAGTCCGGTTCGTCAAACTGAGACTACTTACGAAAAACCGAATCAAAACTCCTAACCGATACGGTTCAAAAACTAGGTTCTTCGTGACCGCGTTATCGAGCTTGCCTCAGAAAAGATTCTAGCTTAAGGATGACATAATGACAATGAGTATCGAGATACTTGTTGATATAGAAGAGGTGTTCTCTTTACTGATCTTCCGGAGAAATTCGTGCCTTTAGAAAAGATCTCGCGTACTCGAAAATCAGGGTTGTTACCTAAAAAGTGGTTTTCTCTTTTTCTAACAACTCATTACTCACCATTATACTGTCTTCATCAGAACTAGAAATTAAATGAACATTCATAATCATTAGTCTAAAAAAAGCATGGTTTACAAGACCTGAATTTATATAAGCTAAATTATATATATCACTAGCCATTAATGTTATTCTAATTGAGATGAACATTTTGAACTTCATTTTTATTCCAACATCATGTGTGCCATCTCAAACTATACCATATATAGAATACCTATGATATTAGTTCAATTAATCAGCTTATACATACTCGCCATTTTTGTAACTTTGTCAACCACAATATGTCCCCACAGAGTTGTTTTAAAAGGTAATCTCCCAATTACATTTGGTAAGCAGAAAAAATATTATGGGGCAAATTTTAAACAGAATCACTATAACACCCTTATTTTTAGCACCTCATGATCGTACTAAAAGTCCGAGCGCTACTTACCTCTATTCCTTTAATTATATACTATGTTTATTTAATATTAAGCCTTCGCAAATACAAACCAAAACTCTTATTAAGAAAACAAAAGGAGTCTTTATTTTAAATTACTTAATCACAAAAGTATATATATATATATCAAAAGAATAAACGATGAGGAGAAAATAAATTCTAACAACTCAACTCGTAAACTTAATCTTCTATGCTCCTGTAGCTCCACACTAAACCTTCGCACCTGTAGCTAACAAGGGTGGAAATAGGGGGTAAGAACTGGGGAGTTCTTAGTAGGATCGGGGTGAATAGTTAGGTTTATTATCCAAATTTAAAACTCATATTTTTTTATATAAAATTTTGCACAAAACAGTGCTCCATACATTTCATCCTGATCCTACCAATCACAGCCTCTGGCCCATCTCAAATCAACTCGGCCTCTTGCCCAAAATAAATTAACATCAAAACTCAATCACAAAACAGAATCAATCACAAGCACAAACACAATCAGAGAGCAATTACAGCAAGTACAACAAATAACAATTAGACAGAAATCAGCAGATAGGTAAACCAAAATACTTAAGCATACCCAGACAAAGCAAACAAATGCAGTATGATGCATGTCTGTCCTACTGGCCGTGAGCTCACGTATCGGTTACTTTTCCAGAACCCGACACATCCAGTAACTAACCCGGATATCGTCCTCTTGAAAACCAGTGGGTGGTACACCACCACGAACCCCACCTGGTAAGCGGTACACCACCATGAACCCTACCATTACGAGCGGTACACAACCACGAACCTCACAAGATCTTCAATGGGAAAAACAGCACACGTGTGGGCAGTAAATAACCACGATCTCCACAAACACATTCACAACCCGTGGGCGGTAAACAACCACGATCACTATGTCCATCGCGACACTGGACAAGCGGTACACCACCATGATCCTTGCCAAGTCAAAACTCACATTCAGAACCACAATCTTTTAAAATCTTGATCCAGAGCAAGTCCGACTAAGCCACAACCCTTGCATACTGCCCATGTTTTTTCCAAATATCAAAATCTCTTTCTGAAAACAATTCAAATCCATTTTTCCTTCATTAAACTCCTTTTCTTGATAAATCAAATTCAAACATAATACTTTTCTCGATAAAACTCAAAACATAATCATTTCTTTAATAATTCAAAATTAGCAAATATAATTTTTAAAGCTTTTGAAAATCCATTTTGACTCTCAAAATAATCAAAAACCCCAGGTGGCTATTCATACGTAACCGAACCAAAATCTCAAGCAAACAACAATAATTCAACATAAACTTATTCAAACTCAAATAATAGTCAATCAAACCAACATTCACTTATCCATTTCATATTTAACTATTATAAAATTACCAAACCTACCTTCGTACGATATCAAAACAACGAAAGCTCCAGAGAAGCTTTCTGACCGAGCTACTGAAGAGAAAAACGTCAAAAATCGTCTGTACCTCCTAGAACTCTAATTAGTCGAACTCAAGGGGAAGGGGAGCTACGTCACCGTCAACTTCCACCGAAAAAAGTGATGCCAACGTATAGAAGAGGAAGATGCGAACACTTTTATCGGATTAGATTTTTTATTGGAGTTACGGATCTCAAGAAATCAAAGCTAGAAGTTCGAAGGTTTCATGGTTTCTCTCTTCCTCACCCACGGTCTCTCTCTCTCTTTCTTTCTCAAATTTAATTCGGTTAAATGAATGGATGAGGCCTAAGTAAGTTATATATATACATGCCACGTTTCAATTTCTTTTCCTTTGATTATCACTACTAGAAATAGGGTTTTTTCGGACGAATTTTGAGACGAAATTGAAATAAATTTCGAACAAATCAGAGACAAAAAAATTTTTTAAACAAAATTGGGACAAATTTTTTTTATCCTAAAAAACCTTGTTGCTAATTTATTTTTGTTTGAAATTTCGTCCGAAATTTTTTTCAAACGATTTTGTGACAGATTTCGAATAGGCATTTATCTGCTAGATTTCTAACTATTATGATGTATTTTAGATGAATTTTAGACAGATTACCCAACATAAATACAATGTATTTTAGACAAATTTTTTTCGAACAAATTTTAGACAAATCAAATATTTCTTTTCAATTAAATTTTAGACAAATTTAATTTAAAAGAATTTACGTATTTGAAACAAATTTCATACAAAACAAAAAATTATTTTCGCACAAATTTTTTACAAATTTAATATAATATTTCAAACAATTTTCAAACGAAAATAATTTGCTATTTAAAATATTAATATTTTAGAAAATAAATTGTATTCGATCTGCTTTCTATATTAAGACCATCATAATAATTTTTTTCATATTACATCATCGAAATTATAAACACATAATAAAGTCATAAAAAAGTTAAAAAAATATTTATTATTAAAATACTTTTGTCTATAAATGTAATCAAACTAAAATAAGAAAAAAATACTTAAACTAAAACAAAGAAAGCCTTTAAAAAGGTCAAATATCATGAATAAAATAAAATGTACTAACTAATTCACCTAAAAATTCCTTAATCTAAATCAGAAATAACATATACTCCTGACATCAATCACTTATGTTATCATCCTCATCATCACTAGAGCCTATCCCAAGCTCGTCTTTTGTAGGATCAGACAAGGTTGAAGGAAGTGGGAGATTCAACTTTTTATACAAAGCATGAATTGTCTTTTTAGTAGAACCAATTCTTTTCTGTTGAACCTTTAGTTGACGTCCTTGATCTTTTAACTTGTGCTCAGCATCATTCAACTTAACCTTTTGCTCTGACCACTGGAGAATACATAAATCAAAACAAAATGTTAAATTCAAAGACATTGGCAAATGATAGAAAAAGAAAAGTGTTAATAGAGTTGAAGAAAAACTACTAACAGTGTTAATAGGATCAAGAGTTTGTATTGAATCAACAACCATAGCACGAGGGGAAAGAAGCTGAGCTTTCTTCAATATGTCCTAAAAACTAAATTAAGATAAAAAAGCATACAAGTATCTAGACTTCACCATACAGTTCTCGCAAGTTAAGGCTATTACATGAAATAATCGCTTAATAGGACCCAGACAATAATTTCAATAAAAATCCATGTATAAAACAAAAAATAATATAGCAAGAAGAATGCTAGCAGCAAAACTAATCAGAAGAAATCCAGATTTTCACCTCAATATCAGTACTTGAATATAAATATATACCTGATTTAATCCTAAGGCATTCTGCTCTGTTACCAATTTGCTCAAGGCTCTGTCACATGACACGAAACAAAATAAATACAACCAAATTAGAGAAGGTTAATGGACTCTAAACCCAAAGCACAGTCACAAATCAAATGCTAAAATTCAGTGCCCACATCAGGAAAATTAAATATTATCCCAAACTACAAGACCAGGATACAAGAAAGAAACCCAATAAAAGCTAACCTCTTCACCAGACACATAAAACTTGAGATGCTTTGCCTTCACTGCAACCCTTTGCTATCATTGTTGCCATCTTCCAATTAAATTGTGACAATAAAAGAAAGCATTAGTGGTAAGAGTTTTGTATCCTCTTAATTTAAAAGAAATCAAATTGAACTCCTCCCAAGTCCAATCAGCAAAATCTAAAACAAGATAGATAATAATAACATTACAATCCACAATATCGATTCTGTTACAAGTGAGCCAATCATTTCACTTTATTTGTATCCTCTTAATTTATTTTGTGGCATTGCGGATGCGATCCAGAAAGAACTTATTGTATAAATATTGCTCTCATAAAATTTTAGTACCAGAAATAAAATCTCTCACACAAGGACATATTTATAAAGTTTAACTTTAATGCACTTTCAAGTTAAGCAATTTTAGACATGCATTCAATTAGGTAAAGTCACCTAGCAAAAGTAAACTACTTTTTTACATTGATTGCATGAATGAGAATAGTTGTAATTGAGCAACTGTGTAAAAATTTTAGATTTTTGTACCAAAAAATGAATGGTACCAAAAAATGAGGTAGTTAATGGATCATCAAATGAGAAGATTTTTGTTATTGCAAGTGAAGATGAACAGGCCAATGCACAAGTTTGAATGTAGAAACTTAACAGAACTTAACAGAGCCAGAAAGAAAAAAGAAGCAGCAACAAAAGTTAAATACCAGCAACAAATAATCACTCTAAACCCTGAAATCAATAACTATTTCAACAAAAATTCAGAAACATCATACTTAAAAATTAAAAAACAGCAACAGCAGCATAACAAATCCATTTTAATCAACAATTTCAACAACACAAAATCAATGATTTAATTAATTTCAGATTCAGAAATCACAAATCAGATTCAAAATACTGAAATAGACTCAACAGTGATAACACTAAATTAAACAGAGCATTAGCAAGGAAGAAGAGGAACATTAGCAACATTATTTGAACAAAAAATTTAGAAATTAAAAATTTAAAAGTAAGAAGAAGAACCGAGCATTTAGAAACTAAACAGAGCCATCAGTAACCAGAGCAAAATTAAAAGGACCATCAGAGTAACAAAACTTCAAACATTCACAGCAAACTTCAAACCATCAGAGTAACAGATCCAGAACCAAACTTTCAGAGTAACAAAACTTCAAACATTCACAGCAATTAGAAAATAGAGTAACAAAATATTCAGAACCAAACTTCAAGGACCATCAGCAACAGCAACAGATCCAGAACCAACCTTCAAACATTCAGAACAAAACTTCAAACCATCGGCAAGAAGCAGTGAGCAATGGGCAACGAACAGAAGCTGAGGCTAGGGTTTTGAACTTTTTCTTTGGTTGAGAGGACTTGAGGTTGAGTTGAGTTCTGGAGAGTGAAGAAGGAGAGAAGGAGGGCAAGGGGCTCTCAGCGCTACCGAAGCTTTGTTTTTTTCTTTTTTTGTTATAAACGAAACGGCTACAAGACGACGGCGCACAGGACGAAGACGACAGAGGATGGATGCCGAGCGAGGAATAAAAGACCGAAGTGCGACCAGGGGGTTGAGGACAAGACGAAGAGAGAAGCCTCGGAGAACCACGGACGGCAGCAATGGCTCACTCACTCCGTTCGGCGACTGTGGAGACTAGCTAAGGTTTTCTTCCTTTGAATTGGGGAGAATGAAGGAAGGAAAGTTAGGAACGAAATGGTGAGGGGCACAGCACAGAGCAACGCATTTTTTTAACTGAAACGGCGTCGTTTCTGGATAACCGGCCGGTTACCGGTTCGGTCCAACCGGCCAAAAACTGGCCGGTTCAGCGGTTTGCTTCCGGTTCCATGATGAGCGGTTTTAAGTGCAAAACTGAATCGTTTGTATTGCCGGTTCGCGGTCAGACCGGTTCAACCGGCCGGTCCGGTCCGATTTTCAGAACCTTGGTTGCAACAGAGAGGGTGCGAAAGAGAGGGTGCGACGGAGGGCTGCAAGATAGGGATCGGAGAGAGGGCGGGGTGCAAGGGTTCTCAGCAGTAATAAAGGTTCTCAATAGTGATGAAGATGAAGGGATCAGAGAGAGGGCTGGGTGCGAAAGTTTTCATAGCAGTGATAAAGATGAAGGATTAGGTGACGAAAAGCCTTTGATGTATCCATTTATATTTTCTTTTTTTAATTTTTAATATATCTTAATCTTATATGAAAAAAGTATATGATTTTTTTACGTGATTTTTTTATTCTTATTTATTATTTGTATTATTTTTTTAAAAGATTGGATATAATTTATTTTTAAATTTTTATAGATATAATTCTTTTAAATACACTTTGTCTTAAATTTTAAATTATTATAACATAAATAATTAAAAGAATAAATTAAAAAATAATAGACTAATTTAAAATATAAATAATATATATTTATTTATACATATACATATAACCATGTTTCAATTTCATATATATATAAGCCACGTTGTGGCTTTTCTTTCTTTTGCTTTCATATTGGCTTCGGCCAAGTAAATGATTCTTTCTTTTATTCCCTTATCAACCTTAATAATAATAATAATAATAATAATAATAATAATAATAATAATAATTTTTTTATTTATTTTTATTTTTTTAAAATATTTTATTATATTAAAAATTATTTAAAAATTTTAATAGATTTTAAAGTCGAAGTATCATAAAATTTAATTTAATTCTTTTTAAAAAAATATTTTTTTTAAAATAAAATAATAAATCATGAAGAACTCATTATTTTATTTTTCAAAAACTCGGGTGTTATAATCACGCATATATTATATATACATATATCATAAATCGTAAGTCAAGGAATGGAGCTGTCGTACTAATATTAAACTGCCAAACTTACATTGAACCACAAGATCATATATCTTTGAACTGAAAGAATAATTATCACTCTGAGTTTAGGACTTATGTAAAACCAAAAGTTACATATTCATGTCTATGCTATACAACAACAATATACTTCGGGTAGCAAGCAGTAACCACTTGGGAAAGATTCAATGTAAGCAATCATCTAGATGTGAAATTGAAGAACATAGTGAATAGAAAAAAGTTAAAGAAGAGAGAAAATACTTACCAAATTTAGGAGGAGAATTGGAATCTGGAGAATGATTCAGATTGCAATTGAGATCACAAAGCCTTGATCGGGAAGAAAAATATGATTCGTGGCATGATTAAGGCTAATAATTGGGATAAACTTGAATGATAAGAGAACGGGGAAGAAATTCAATCTCGATCGTGAAAAAGATGAAGTGTAGAAAAAGGAGATGCGATGGAAGTGGTTTTTCATCGTGATGAACCAGTGTGATTTAATCTCAAATTCATGCTCAGGAACGTGAAAAGGAAATAAAAAATAATATATCAGTATAATTTTCACAGGTTTACATAATTAGTGACATTTGAATTTAGCTTTTCTTCTTTTTGTAAGAAAAAAATATATTTTTTAACATTTATTTCGCAAATGTTATTAAAAATATAATTTAATTGGTATAGCTAACATTTTAGAAAAATGTTAGATGAAAAGTATTAGTAAATGGCTAAATTCTAGTAGTGAGAATGCAACCATGGTGATGTGCTTCATTAACGTAATTACTATATTACTTTTTGCTCCATGCATTCCCCACTTCCTCCTTACCTAACTCCTCACAATTCATCAATTGAAATTTTCAATAATCAAATCAGGTCCGGGTAATTGCAGAGCTGAGATGCTCAGCCTCCTTCGGCCACGCTCCACCTTTTCGGTCATCGACCACCAACACAACCACCTTTCCAACGACGACGAGGAACACGATCGCCACTCCCTCAAAGACTGGTATCATCTCTTAGGGTATCTCTCCTTCTTCTTCAGCAATGACCCTAGGATTTCCAATTCCCTCCTTTCCCCATAGATCTCACTCTTCTATGCCTTGTATTCAAGTGCAACAATAGAAGTAAATTGTGGCCCCACTAATAGCAGTGCAGTGACAGATTGTGGGACAACCATTGGTGGTTGTGCCCAAGTTCTTCTCCTTAAGTTCAAAGAAAATGATCATGATGGTGATATGTTTTTGTGGGAGAAACATTACTAGGAGTAACACAATGGTATTTTTGATTGAAGGATGATATTAAAACTAAATTGAACTTTAGAGACGAATTTAAATACAAAAAAAAATGGGAAAGTGTTTAATTTTTAGGCTAAATCATATATAGAAAATAAGATCGTACTTAACCCTTAAAATATTGTTCAGTTAGAAAGTTCCTTGTAACATAAAGGCTTGCAAGTTCATTTTAATAGAGAATGAATCTATTTTTATTGTCCAAAATTGTTGAATTTTAAAGATCAAATTAGGAATGTATATTATTGGAAAACAAAAAATAATTGCTTTCTTTGAAAAGTAATTTAATTCAAAAGCAAAAAAATATCTCCAAACCATATATGAAATAACGAACTTTCATTCGATATCTGATAGATGACTTGTACCTAGAAAATTATAATTAAATTTAAAAACATAGAACACATCAAATAAAGAAAAAAAAGTTGAGAAGCATTCTTATTACCAAGGTTCGGAAAACCGGACCGGTTATCAAATCGCTCTAGCTACTGGTTCACTGGTTTATTGGTCTAACCGGTTCAACCGGTGGTTCAACCGGAAAAACCGTTTTAGAATAAAATAATAAATAAATTATATATAAACATCATAAAATATAATTATAGTCTAATATAAATCTTAAATATCTTCCAAATTTAAAACATATGAAATGTCAACCAAATCCATATGATCTTATCAAAATACAAAGTTAAATAGTGAAAAGAGCAATGGTGCAAACAGCAACAATACAACTAGAAATAATCATTAATCACTTCTAAATTAATTCAAAACAGTAGCATAACAAATAATCACCCCTAAATTCAAAACAGCAGCATAACAAAATCACTAACAACAGTAGTCCTAGGAGGAACATCCTTAATCACCACAGAACCAGTACCAATCTTAGCACATTCACCAACCTTAATGTTCCCCAAAATACAAGTCTCTGCACCAATCAAAACCCCATCACCAATCTTAGCACATTCACATGAAGAATTCAAAATAAGATCACATATAAATATGCTTGGTTTAGTAACTTGTTCTTGCCATTCAGGTCTCAACTACCTCAATTTTCTTTAGATAATGTACAAATGATGCTTTTAAAAATCTTCTAATTCAATAATACATACTTGATACTTCTTCCACCTTGTGGCTCCCTTTCTACCAACTTGGACATCATAACACATGCTTGCTCTTAATTGCTCTCAGCATTGACACCAAGGAACCAAAAACATCAAAGCATTCTATTTCTAACCAATATTTCATCCTAGCCATAAATATTACTACAACACTACCTACAGCACAATAAATGCACCAAAGGTCAACAATTCAACAACAACATTAAAGTGTACGAATAGAGACATATACTGAGGTATAAACTTGGATCATACCTAATCATGGAGGAGTGACAATGGTTTATCAGTGTCACTCTCGGATAAGCCATTATCAGGAGTAATCTGTAGCTTGGGACACTTGAAGGGATACCCAGGTAAGCATCTATAAAGAGAAAGAGTGAAAGACACAGAAGGGCCAATTTAATATCAATTCACCATAAAAAAAATTTAAAAATAAACAAAAATAATAACAAAAACTATCTTAAATCCTGTTGAATGTCAAACCATTAACATCAACATATGAATTGACAACAAAGGTGCAAAAGACGATAATGCAGTAATCAAATAATCAATTATCACAAGACCTTCAATAATCAGCAAAATCACAACACACAAAACAGGAACATAGCAGAACCAGAGCTCATCAGTAATCAAATAATCATTGAACAGGACATAAAAAAATGCAGAAGAAGTGAGCAGTGAACTGACCTTTGAAGTTTAGGGCTTTGGGCTCCGGGGCTCGACGAACAGACGGCGTCAGTGGCTCGACGGACAAACGAACAGAAGCTGAGGCTAGGGTTTTGAACTTTTTCTTTGGTTGAGAGGACTTGAGGTTGAGTTGAGTTCTGGAGAGTGAAGAAGGAGAGAAGGAGGGCAAGGGGCTCTCAGCGCTACCGAAGCTTTGTTTTTTTCTTTTTTTGTTATAAACGAAATGGCTACGAGACGACGGCGCGCAGGATGAAGACGACGGAGGATGGATGCTGAGCGAGGAAGAAAAGACCGAAGTGCGACCAAGGGGTTCAGGACAAGACAAAGAGAGAAGCCTCGGAGAACCACGGACGGCAGCAATGGCTCACTCACTCCGTTCGGCGACTGTGGAGACTAGCTAGGATTTTCTTCCTTTGAATTGGGAAGAATGAAGGAAGGAAAGTTAGGAACGAAATGGTGAGGGGCACAGCACAGAGCAACGCGTTTTTTTAACTGAAACGGCGTCGTTTCTGGATAACCGGCCGGTTACCGGTTTGGTCCAACCGGCCGAAAACCGGCTGGTTCAGCGGTTTGCTTCCGGTTCCATGATGAGCGGTTTTAAGTGCAGAACCGAATCGTTTGTATTGCCGGTTCGCAGTCGGACCGATTC
Source organism: Arachis ipaensis (assembly GCF_059453495.1). NCBI lineage: Eukaryota > Viridiplantae > Streptophyta > Magnoliopsida > Fabales > Fabaceae > Arachis > Arachis ipaensis. Next base: position 129,480,200 of record NC_142444.1, read on the forward strand.
AACCGGCCGGTCCGGTCCGGCTTTCAGAACCTTGCTTATTACAAGAATATTGGTTATGTATTACCAACGAATTTACCAGTAGTCGAGGTGCCATTAACCAGTTTTTAGTAAAAGTATATGTCAAATTTCCATTGTTAAGAAAAAGTCACTCAGATAAAGATGTTAAAAAGCTTTTTTTAGATATTTTTTAATAATTAAAATTCAACACATATAACTAATTAAACTGTGCTTTTTTTATTAAAATTAGACCAAACAGATTAATTTAGCCGAAAAACTAATAAATTAAATTTTGAATTGATCTAAATTAATTTTTTTTATAAAAAATGACTATAATATCCCTATTATAAAAAATAACTAAGATCTCCCTATTATATATATATATATATATATATATATATATATATATATATATATATATATATATTAATTTTAAAAATTTTAAATCCTAATTCTATAACGGCAAAGAAAAAAATGGCTAAAATATTAGGATTCTCAAAATTAATATATATAATAAGAGTATTTTAGTCATTTTCTATAATAGGGGTATTATAGTCATTTTTTATAAAAAAATAATATTAATATAGACCAGTTCAAGATTTGATTCACTATTTTTTCAGTCAAACTAATTTGTCTAGCTTAATTTTGATAAAAATAACACGGTTTAATCGATTATATGTGTTAAATTTTAATTATTAGAAAATATCTTAAAAAAAACGTTTTAGACGTCTTTATCTAAACGACTCTCTTACTAAAATTCTATCTTTTTTATCTTTGTTCCGATGTTTCAACAAAAAATAAAATATATTAGCAATACTTTGACCATCAGTAAAAAATATTAAAAAAATACAAATTAATAAATAAATAAATTATACTAACCCTAGTCGTCGATAATACTCAATAAATTTTAGGTATTTAAATTTTAAAAATATTTTAAAATAGTTCCTTATATATGTGTCAATGTGTGTATGTGTGACAGACATACCTATGGCTCTGTTTGGTAACAAAGACACAGAGTAATGGACAAAAACATAAAGACATACCAATACATAGATATAAATATACACAAAAAATTTTTATTGTGTTTAGTAACAATATACACAACAATACACTAATTTACATTCATATCAACATATCAAATTTATCCTCAGCAGTAACACCATTATCACCAGCACTATCAACATCTACAATCACCACCATCATCTATAACCATCATTAATACTAATATCAGATTCATCATCATCATTTACATATAATTAACAAAAAAATTGTGATAAATTTCTTAGCAATAATCATTTATTTATCTCAAAAAAATGAGAGAGAAAGGCAAGACAGTAATTACAGTAACAATAAACAAAAATTTAAAAAAAATAAAGAGATTGAGAGATTGTGCTGACGACAATAGAAGGGCAGAAGAAGACAGTAGCGACTGTAAGTAACTGGAAGGCGAATAGGCACGGCGCTGCGAGTGTTCCTATGTTGGGAGGGGTGGGCGCTGCGAGATGCTAGGTCGCGAGAGGTGGATGACGATGACACTGTGAGTTGCTGAGTCGCGAGAGGTGGACGATGACAGTTCTGCGACGACGCCGCGACTTGCTATCTCGTTACAGCTAAACGGCGACGCCACTGCGATTTTACTGTTATGTGAGAACTGCATGGCGACGGCGCTACGACTGTTGTAGTGGTAGGCGACAGATCTGGATGAGTGGCAAAGAGTGGAGACAGTGGCGGTGGCAGAGGGAGGAATGATGGAGGGAAGAGGGTAGTGACAGAAGAAGATAAAGGAGGGAGGAGCGATGAAGGAGGGACACAACAATAGAAGAATGAGGAGGATGGAGGAAGAAGGGAAGAGGAAGAAGGTACCTGGATGTTGACAGATTTCTGGCTTAACAAACAAACGATAGACATGTACTATCATATTTATGGTAGTGTTTGGTTGGTGTCCATGTCTTATTGAGACATGGACACGGTGACACATGTCTGTTGTTTGGTTTGGTGAGACACAGATTTTCAAGGACACGGGAAGACACAGATGGACACGGAGACATTAAATTTGTGTACCTCCAATTTGGTGAGACACTGAGACACAACTTGTGAGACACTGATTTTTTACTCTTTTACCCTTATTGAATTTTTAAAATTTGTCATCTTATCTCCCCAAATTTTTTTTTCTCTTCCTCTTTTAGATTCTACAACCAAATTTATCCTTTTATTTTCTTTAAGAAAAAAAAATTGTTCATTTAATTTTTTTATTTATTTAAATTTTGATTAATCTTTAATAGATTCTGAACTTTAGTTTTTTATTTTTTTAAAAAAAAAAATATATATTTAATATTTGAATGATAATTTAAGATAATATTAGAAAAAATAAAAAATATTAGAAAAAATAAAAATTCAATGGTGATGATATGCAGTGTTTGGAATAATGGGTATACAATGATAGTGATAAAACTTATGGTTGAATGAAGGGTAATTCAGTCTTTTTTAAATATGTATGTCTTGTTCCTTATTTTTATTAAACACAATACATAGACACAAATATTTTATGTCCATGTCTTTAGTGTCTATGTCTTTGTGTCTATGTCTCATCATATACATCAACCAAACGGAGCCTATGTGACTATATTTTTGGTGTACATGGACACAAACCAACGTTACCTATATGTGTGCATACTATACTTCTATAGTGCCTATAAAATTAAATGGGATAAAATAATCTCTCTTTCATTTCTAAAAAAGGTTTTTCTTTTTTTCTTAGTGTCTTTTAATTAATCCGGCAGACTAAAAATTAAGTTGTTACGGATTGGAGCACTAATATTTTCTTAAAGATTCTTACTTAATCAAAACCTAACCTCTGAGTCCAAACTTTTCTTTTCTTTTTTTTTTTTTTTTTGGCTCTGAAACTTTTCGCTGAGATAGCCAATCAGTACGGAAAAAAAATATAGGTAGCTGTATTTATAACAGCCTGATGCCCAATAATCAATCCTAATCACAGCAATATATATTTTCCGCTTTAAATCCTGAATATGCAAACTGATATAAGACCAATATGGGAAATGGGCATAACGATCCCAGACTCAAACAAAGAACCATGCTCCATGATCCCCAATAACAGTGATAGCAAGCTAATCTTTTGATTCTTGGGAAGCAGAATACTCAAAATCAAATGACGGCCCAAAGAATTTTGATGGTGAGTGCTTTAATAAAAATAGTTTATTTTTTTCTCAGATAAGAAATGATAAATGGACATTTATTGGCCTCCTCAAAGCTGCACCCAAATTCCAAACGTTGATTTAATCCAACAGATAGGAACCCATATAGTTTTCCTGACCAAAAAACATTCTCATATAGTTTTGTCTGGAGATATGTGAGTTTGTAAAGGAATGTTTACGATATTACCAAAAAAAAAAAAGGAATGTTTACGATTTGAAGTTGCTCAATCCATCTTAAAATAATAATAATAATAATGATTTTTAAAAATTACGTTGATGTGACATTGTAACTCATCATTTAATCTTTTAATTAAGTGATTAGGAATTAGAATAAAAAAATTCAAAAATACAGAAAATAAAAGGATTCTAAACATTCAAATCTTTAAAATTCTTTCTAATAGTTGACCCCCACGATAAAAAAGGATTAATTTTAATTTATATATTATATACAAACACACAAAACTTTGTCTCTTTCGGTAAATGGAAATCTATGTAATTTGCTGTCTTTAATTGTTGAATATATCCTCCCAGCAAAGATGGTGATTGAAATAGATGGCAATGCAATAATACAGCACAAAAACTTGTAGGATGGTATATTACGATGCAACAACTAATTCATGCACGTGAAGGAATCAATTACCTAAAACATAAAATTATGTCTAACTAACCAATTGTTTTCATGATGATGTTACTTTTGAAAGATTACCAAAACAATATTTGATAAGATTCGCAACAAGTTTTGAGCAATTTTTTCCCCAACTTTTAATCAAGTAAAATAACATAGCATAGCATATCTATATTGAAATAAAGTAATAACTATGCATGGTAGATATGGGAAGATACGTCGGTAGCTATTTTGATTTTATGTTTTATTGAGGACCAATAATCTAAACTTATATTTGAGAGATAAAGTATCCAATTATCCATATTTCAAGAGAGAATATATGAATTCTTTCAAGATAAGAGAGTAGAGTTAACATAATCTCCTTCGGATCATTACTCAGATTTTACGTACAACTGAATATATAGAAAATTAAATCTATATTTGAATCTTAATAATAATCACTTAAATTCGCTTCTATCCTCATCTGAGGATGTTGGATTTCAAAATCCTCCAACTTGAATAAAAGTATGCTATACAGTATAGGCACATAATCCAAATATTAGTGTCAAGTGCCAATGAATATTGATCGAACTATATATCTACTATATTGATTGAACACGTGTCTAAATAATAATATAGGCATATCTGTTATATATTTTATATTTGAATGAAAAGGATTCTAATAAAAAAATGTGTAAATTTTATAATTTGAAAATATGTTGAGTAGCTTTTCCAATGGAAAACGATCTATCTATCAACCACTTTTTTTAATATTTTTTTAAAAAAAAATGTTTTTACACTAAAAAAATAAGGGGTTTATCCACCGAAAAAACTGTGGCTAAACTCCAAGATAACGGTAGCAACCATGCATTGGTCACGAAAAAATATTTATGGATTTGTCACGATTTTAGAGTTATTAGCCACAATTTTAAACATTGTGAAGGCCTTCGAATAGCCACGATTTGTATATCATTGCTTACACATAATGCTATGGCCCTATAAAATAATTAAATCGAAAAGTATCATTCTACCACACTTCATTGTTAACTAATTTATGCAGGCTGGATTTTTTAGCCACAATTTTTTTTTGTGACTAACGTCGGATTATTTAATTACACTATTTTTGTGGCTAACTCGCACTATTTTTTACATATAATTCGTGGTTAATTTGTGCTAATTTGTTATATTTTTTCCGTAACTACCTTGTTTTTTTTTTAAATTTGTAGACTTTGTTTTAGTTTGACCGCCCCTAATTCAACAGTTTTATTAAATTAAAATTATATTTATATATAATATTAATAACAAAAATAAAACTTTTTAAATATATAATATTTAATATTTTTTAATAATAATAATAATAATAATAATAATAATAATAATAATAATAATAATAATAATAATAATAATAATAATAATAGTCTAAACTTTGTATATAATAAAAAATAAGAAAAATTTTAACATAAATTAAAAAATTCTAACATATTCTAAAATAAATTATATATAAAATTTTAATTATGGGATTTATTACTGTGTAATATATTACTGAGATATGTTACTGTTACAAACCCAAAAATACGTTTAGATTTATCAAAACCTATGAGACATACAGCATTACTAAAACTACACGCCCTACATTTTCAGCACCAAAGACCTTTTCAATTTATAGTGTTGCTCTACGCGCCATTATACTCAGAAACCGTACCAATAAGTTCGCGTCATTATCTCGACCTTGTTCATGGCCATCATATTCCATCATGACTTTTTCATCCTTTTTCAAATGTCAAACTTAAATTGCGGTCATTTTGCGAATTGTGATTTCTCCAGTAGAAGTGTCTACAACCGAATGCAAAATTGAATAAAAGAAATAAATCAAATATTAGAACTAAAAAAATTACGTATAAAAGACTGAAATTGCATATACCTTTGATATTCACAACTAAAGGGTCATTATAATCTTTTTTTTTATAGATGCAATTGGTTGAGACTTATTTCATCCAAACCTTCTGCAAATTCTTCATTGTTGTTGATATTCTGTGGTTATCGTAGTTCTGTTAGAAGGACCTCTCCTAAATTATTATGTTTTTGCTTCACAATAAAATCTGCTAAAAAAATTCTACTAGAAGGGTCTCTCCTAAATTATTACGTTTTTGTTTCACGATAAAATCAGCTAAAAAAACCAAAATAAAGAAAGAAAGTCAGTATTATGGATTTGGAGAATATTGTATCATACTATAGGGTTCATGTAGTATGGTTAAAGAAAGTGCTCTTAGGTGCTACAGAAAAAGTAGGAGCCAAAAGACGACCTAAATAAAAGTGATGGGAAGTTATATTGGACTTTTTCCGTGATTACTTTAACTCTCCGAAAAAAAACTACATTAAAAGTTAAGCGCCACTTTTTTTTTCAAAGATAAATATTATTTTATTAATATAAAATAAAAGTGTTTCCATAAGGAAGTACAAAAGAATTGGGTATTCCCATTTATCACCAATTGTGACTGAAAGACTAAGAGCTTAAAGAAGAGTAAAGTAAGAGTAAAGAAAATTAGTAGCATCTATCAGGTATGGTTCACGAGTTCACGCACTAAATTGCTGGCTTCTTTCACTATCTCTGGTGCCGGGCTTATTACCTTCTCAGAAACACACCGATTTCTCGCTTTCCAAGTGCTCCAACATAGCGCCGCTATGAGGAGGGTCTTTTGTCTACCGTCGAATTGAGCCGCTGCCCAGGATAAGACTCGTTGCCACCAATTGAAAAAAGTTTCTTCTTCTCTCATCCATAGGTCAGGGGTTATTAAGCTTAGGCTCCATATTATTGAAGACAGGGGGCATTGGAACAAAGCATGAGAAATTGATTCAGCCTTCAACATGCATCTTGGACAAGTGGTAGGAGTGGATGCGAACCGGCTGTGAACTTGTTGCAACACCGGAAGCTTTTCATGAAGACTTTTCCATAGAAAAATCTTAATTTTATATGGTAATTTCAACTCCCAAATGCTATTCCAGACTTTGTTGTGTATGTTCTGGGGCCTCAATGAAGTAGGAGAATGAAAGAATCCATAAGCAATTTTGTATCCTGACCCAACTTCATATATACCAAATTTTGTCCAGCACCAATTAACTTCATCCTCCTCCTCTATTGGTTTGATTGAAAAAATTTTATTGCATATATCAACTGAAAAAATCGACTCAATCAGATTTCTATTCCAGCTTCTATCAGGATTTAGTAATGCACTAACGTAATACACTTGCAGATTTGGCGGGATTGTGAGTGCATTTTGAGGGACATTAAGGGGCACTGGTGGTGGGAGCCAGGGGTCATGGAAGATGTGAACATTAGTGCCAGAGCCTATTTTCCATAACAAGCCTTTCTCGATCACCTTGCGCCCTTCAAGAATACTTCTCCAACCCCACGACGGTACACTTCCTATCTCTGCATATAGAAAATCTGTATATCTGAAATATTTAGCTTTGAGCATTCTTGATATAGTAGAATTAGGGTATTTCATTAGACGCCAACATTGCTTGCCCAATAAAGCCAAATTTTGCGCCCTTAGATCCTTGATCCCCAGCCCTCCATCTTTCTTCGGTCTCGTCATTGTGTCCCATTTAATCCAAACCATTCTTCGTTCTGCGCCTTTTTGACCCCACCAAAATTGCGAGAGCATGCTATGAATCTCAGTCAACAGCGTGTCCGGGAGCTTGAAACAAGAGAGTGTATAAATAGGAATCGCCTCCCCTACCGCTCTCAATAGCGTGTGCCTGCCACCTGATGACAATAGACTTCTTTTCCAACCCATAATCCTCTTCTGAACTTTATCCTTGATAGCTCCAAAGGTTGCTTTCTTTGATTTTTGAACTATAGAGGGCAGTCCCAGGTATTTGTCTTGTGCTCCGATATGTTCAATATTTAGTATCTGAGCAACTGCTAGTCTTGTGTTCTGAGGTGTGTTGTGACTGAAAAAGATAGCCGACTTATTTAAATTGACTTTTTGCCCACTGAAATCCTCATAGGTCTCTAGCAATTCTAGAATGCTTTTGCTTGTTTTAGGTGCGCTCTTGCAAAAAAGGATTGAATCATCAGCAAACAAAAGGTGATTAACTGTTTGGCATCTCCGATTAACTTGAACTCCTTGAATTAATCTGTTTTGCTCTGCCTTGTATAGCAAGAAGGAAAGTCCTTCTGCACAAAAAAGAAAGAGATATGGAGATAGGAGGTCACCCTGTCGGATGCCCCTATTTGGCCTAAAATAGCCAAAAGATTGACCTTCCACAATAACAGAGTAAGAAACAGTCGTTACCAATTCCTTAGTCCAGTTAATCCATTTAGCATCAAACCCCAGCTTATCCATAATATACCATAAAAAATGTCATTCAACCCTATCATAAGCCATGCTCATGTTTAGTTTAATAGTCATCTCATGCTCTGCCCCACTTCTCTTATTTTTCAAATAGTGCATACATTCGTGGGCAATTAGAATATTATCTGAAATGAGTCTTCCTTTGAGAAACGCACTCTGATTTGAACTTATAATTTTATTCATAATACCTTGTAATCGGTGCACCATAACTTTAGAAATAATTTTATACATAACTGAAGACAAACTGATCGGTCGTACCTGAGTCATGTCACTGGCATCTGGTACCTTTGGAATCAAACAAATTTGAGTATGATTGAAGCTTTTTAAAATTCTGCCACTGTGAAAGAAACTTCTCACTGCCTTAAAAACGTCACCTCCAACTATATCCCAGAAAAAGTGAAAAAACTTAGCTGTAAACCCGTCATCACCAGGAGCACTCTGAGCATGAACACTAAATGTAGCTCTTTTGACCTCGTCCATAGTTACTGGCCTTTGGAGCCTACGGTTCATGGAAGCTGTAACCTTACACTCCAAATCCTCTAAGTATGGATTCGGATCAGCCGCACAAGAAGAAGTAAAAATATCGCAAAAGTAGTCATCAGCTACCTTTGCAATATCCTCCGGTTTCGATACAATCTCATTGTCCCTCCCCACTAATCTCCAAATTATGTTCCTTCGCATCCTTGATTGAAATTTTTGGTGAAAGAATCTAGTGTTCTGATCTCCTTCTTTTAGCTACTTGATTCTAGATTTTTCTCACCAATAGCTCTCTTCTTTCAAATATGCCAGCTCCAACTTCTCCTTCAAACTGGTAACCTCCTCTCCCCCATTGATTCCAGCCACCCGCAACTCCTCTAGTTTAGCTTGAAGGTCCTCAATTTCTTTCCGGGAGTTTGCTTTGTGAGTTTTCTGCCATTGAACTAGTCTATGTCTACAAACTTTCAACTTTTGGGCCAAAGAGAACATAGCCGAGCCTACAACTTCCATTCTCCACACTTCATTGACAATTCTCTTGACATCCTCTTCTCCACACCAACGTTCCTGGTATTTAAACCGCCTTTTACTATGCCAGGATTGAGGTTCGGTTTTCATCAAAATTGGAGCATGATCCGAGCCTGACTCTGTGAGCCTGTGCACCACTGCATTCGGAAACTTCAACTTCCATTCCATCCCAACTAAATAGCGATCAAGCCTCTCCTTCACCAAATCCTTTCCTTGTCTTCGATTTGTCCACGTGAAAGGGTGCCCCACCATTCCAATATCCACTAATTTGTTACTGTCAATAAAATTAGTGAATGTTGCAATGGTGGTTGCTGATTTTTGGCCTTCACCCTCCTTTTTCGCTTGGCTTGTTATAGCATTAAAATCGCCTGCTATTACCACTTTTCCTTCCAGGTGTTGGCTCATTGCTGTAAGCTCCTCAAACTGTAAGGATCGAATTTGTTCTGAACAACTCAAATGGACACTAATGAACGCCCATACCTCACTGCTTCCGACTTCCTTAATTTTGGCTGCCACAAAGAATTCTCTACTGCTAATAATTTGAACACTGATGTTGTCCTTCCAAGCTAGCACAAGTCCTCCTGCCACTCCTGTCGGGTTAACAATATGCCAGTTTTCGTAGCCGCATACCCGAAGTTTTGCTTCCACCTATCGAGATTGGTTCTTTGTTTCACTTATAAACACAATCTCGGGGGAGTGGGATTTACAGATCCCTTTTAAGGTGTGAATTGTTAGGGGTCTCCCCAAACCCCGACAATTCCAAACTATAGTTCTCATGGCGCCTTGGGTGCCATTTGTAGGCTGGCACCCTCCACCATCTGTTCAACTGCATTTTCATCCTCTGTTCTTGCTTTCTTTGTAGATCCTTCAGCTATACCACTCATCAACCTTTTTTTTGGGTTCACTTTTAGTATCTGACTCTGCAGCACCTTGTCTTGCTAATCTTTTCCACTTCCTACCTTTTTTCTGTGGTGAGACATTGCCCAATAGCGAATTGCATAAGCTGCCCTTCATCCTCCTTGGTATTGGACTGGCCAGCTATGATAACCTCCATGCATTCTGTTCTAGAATTGGCTGATTGAGGTGACTCAGGTGCTGCCCTATTACCAGTGTCTTGTGGTTTCAAACTTTGTTTCCCTTCTTGCATTGACATCCCTGCAAATTCTTCCAATAAGCAGTTTAAGACCGATTTTTTCTTACATTGAGTGGCTTTATTCTGGTTTTGGGTTGAGTTGTTGAATGTTCTTTCTCCTTCAGAGTAGATTCGCGTTCCCACTTGGCTAGCTTTAACCCATTCGCCAATGTCATCCTCTTTTACCATATCACTCTCTGTGTCCTTCAGCAGATCATGGCAGTTTTTCACCTCGTGCCCCAATTTTGCGCAATAGGTACAGAACTTTCCAAGTCTCTCATAGCGCAGTGCCACTTCTACCTCCTTTTTATTAGGTCCTACCACTATTAACTGATCTCTCACTTGCCTGACAGCATCAATATTGATTTTGGCTTTCACAATCCTAGTTTTTCTACTTCGCATCTGAAATTTACCTACCTCCAACACTGTGCCCAGATTCTCTCCCAATTTACGTCCAACTTCGAGGGTTTTAAACGATTCTGTCAAACCCCAAAATTGAACCCAAACTGGAAAATTGGAAATAATCTCTTCATCACAGTTCTGATCTTCCTTCCATCTCTTGACATGGAGCACATAATCTTTGAATAGCCATGGAGAACCACGTTCAACACGCAAGACATCCATTTCTTTATTAAAAAAGAATTGGAAGGAATTATCCCCTTTGTCACTCACGCTAAATCCTTCCGGGTTTTCCCATATAGCCTTTAAAGCATTCCCCATGGTTCCAATTGAGAAGGTTTTGGAAGCAAAGAGTCTGCCATAGAGACTATTAGAGCAAGCGTTAATACCTTCTGATATGTCTGCCTCTTCCAGTAGAATCACATTCCTACCTCCTTTCCGGTTGTCTTCCTCGATCCAATCTTCATCCCTCGTTGTCTCAGCCATGTTGATTACGTAGACTTGTATTGATATTTAATTGATGTTGATAATGTAGCCTTGACGGCACTAGAAACTCCGTTAAGAAACCCTAACAGAGCACTAAGAAATCCTAACAGAGCACAAAACTCTCTCTTTCACTCATGCAAACATAATTTCAAATTTAAAAATTCAGCATAATCATTGTTGTTTAGGTCGTCTTTTAACTTTTTTTTTAATCTTAAAAATATTTTTTTCTATTCTACTTGTTATCTACTAAATATACTTTAAATTATTTTATTTTTATTACAATAGTTATTTATTTATTTTTTAATGGTCAAATATGATTAAAAATTTTAATTTAAATTTAACAAAAAAAAATTACTTTAATAAATATATCACAATTCTTCACTTCTTGAGGTTGATGATTCAAACAATGTACTATCATTTAATTATTTATCTACTATGCACCAAACAATTAATAAGAGTTATATATTATGTCAGTTTTGTAAATAACTTTACATGAAAAATTTAATATTTAATAAATTTTAATTATTAAGTCAATTGCTAAAATTTTATTTCGTTAGACAAATTAATTATCACATAAAATAGTTATAAGAAATTTTATAAATTAATTTTATTTTACTTAATAAAATTACGAACTTTTATATAAGTGAGTAATTACTCATAAATTAATTAGTATTAATTTTTTATAACTAAAAATAATTATAAAATAATTAATTAATAATATATACCAATTAAATAATAGTATAAATAAAAAATTTAATTTATAATTTTATAAAATAATTTTTAAAAAAATAATTATGCATATAATAAGAGTACAGTACACACAAAGATACATAATGAGTACTAAACAATGTAAATAAAGATAAATTTTTTATTTATCCTATTTCTTTTAAATTCAACAAATGATAAAATAATTTAATTTTAGTAAAAGATTCATCGAAAACTTTTTTTCTATTTAATAATTACTAAATTTTTTATTATCTATTCAAATTATATTATTTTAGCTAAATAAATTTTATCTTTATAATTAATTCAAATATTAAAATATTATCTTTATCTTTATAATTTTTTATTTTATCTAAATTTATTTTTTATATTTTTTTATTTAGTTTCATAAATTTGTGTTAATGTAAGATTATCTAGAAAAATAATATTATAAATTATTAAAATAAATTTATTCAAGACGGTCACATGTTAATGTAAGACAGGGGGAGTACATAAAAAAATAGAGTTAGAGGAATATAAATTTTGAATTCAAAGACTATGTAGAAAACATTGTTTGTAGAAAAATGTCAAATTTTAGCTATTGTTACAATATATTGTGATAAATAAAAGATACGTTCATTTATTTTTATCATGATTTAGTGTTTATAGTTAAAATTTGGTGGCTAAATTTCGCTTTTATGATAATGTTAACAGTAATAGCAAAGCATACTCTCTCTATTTTTAAAAATTGAATGGGTAGATTTGTCTCTGAAACTAATATTCTTTATATAATGAAACTTCATATATTAAGGGTTTAGAACCAAAAGAAAAAAGAAAAAAAGTTGCAATATATATAGTTCTTTAAAGTTTTTGATTTAATGTCCAAAAAAAAAGTTTTTGATTTAATGTTATATATATATATATATATATATATATATAGAAAATTCATATACACTGTCAAATTTTAGCTATTGTTACAATATATTGTGATAAATAAAAGATACGTTCATTTATTTTTATCATGATTTAGTGTTCATAGTTAAAATTTGGTGGCTAAATTTCGCTTTTATGATAATGTTAACAGTAATAGCAAAGCATACTCTCTCTATTTTTAAAAATTGAATGGGTAGATTTGTCTCTGAAACTAATATTCTTTATATAATGAAACTTCATATATTAAGGGTTTAGAACCAAAAGAAAAAAGAAAAAAAGTTGCAATATATATAGTTCTTTAAAGTTTTTGATTTAATGTCCAAAAAAAAAGTTTTTGATTTAATGTTATATATATATATATATATATATATATATATATATATAGAAAATTCATATACACTGTCAAATTTTAGCTATTGTTACAATATATTGTGATAAATAAAAGATACGTTCATTTATTTTTATCATGATTTAGTGTTCATAGTTAAAATTTGGTGGCTAAATTTTGCTTTTATGATAATGTTAACAGTAATAGCAAAGCATACTCTCTCTATTTTTAAAAATTGAATGGGTAGATTTGTCTCTGAAACTAATATTCTTTATATAATGAAACTTCGTATATTAAGGGTTTAGAACCAAAAGAAAAAAGAAAAAAAGTTGCAATATATATAGTTCTTTAAAGTTTTTGATTTAATGTCCAAAAAAAAAGTTTTTGATTTAATGTTATATATATATATATATATAGAAAATTCATATACACTATTAGTATTAATTACTCTTAATAATGAGCTTTAGTTTAGGTAAACTGAACAACACATGTATATTTATGTTAAAGATTTAATTTATTAGTCGTTTTTAAAGTAAAAAATACTTTTAAAAGCAAAAGATAAATAAATTTTGGTCCAAGTTTCAAACGAGTTTCTAGAGCATGTTGACGATAGTATCAGAGTATACAGGACCTAAATATTAAATGCATATATAAAAATGAAATTTGATAGAAAAGATAGGAAAACAATCTTTCCAACAGAAGAGGTAAATATGGTTTGGGTTGTTATTGTAAAGAAAAACCAACAGGCGAACTGATTGTAAGTAAAAAAAGTTGGTTAATGTTTCGCCAAAATAATTGTTTATTAGTTAGAAATTATAAATTAGGAAGAATAAACAAAAATATACCTAAAAATTTATATGTTGCTCACAATTATATCTAAATTATTTAATTAGTAATGTGTACACATAATTTATTTGTTACCATGGATACATTTATCTTTTTAATAATGGACATGTGTCTTCTTTAACAAAAGGGTTAAATAGTTTTTTTATCTCTAAAATTTGGATCAAAATTAAAATCGTCCCTAACCTTTTTTCTTATTAAAATCATTCTCAACATTTAAAAACGCTTTAAAATCATCTCACATAAAATATAATTATATGATCATTTTTTCCTTGATAAAATATTCTCTTCTATCACTAACTAGCTCCACTATCATTTCCATCTGTTCATTACCATCACCATTACAAGAGCCTCTCCCTCCTCTAGACCTCTCCAGAACTGCTACAACAACAACAAACTACAAAACACAATGTTTTTGTCTGTACTTTGTATCAAGACAAACCAAAAACAATATTTTCCTCTGCAACAACAAAACACAAAAGCCACTAAAAGTCGATGGAGCACTTTTCCTCAAAAAAAACCCTAGAACACCTAACACTCACTTTCCCTCACCCATGGAGCACTAGAGCTAATGACTTTACTCTCGTCAAAGTCCTCCTAGAAGCAACCGGATCCGATGCCTGATGCGTGTACCTTCGAAGAAGCAGAACAGAGAGAATCAAACACAGAAAGGGGGAGAGCGAGAGAGGAATCGAAGAAGGAGAAGAGGTTGAATAAGACGATGCTGGCAACAAACAAGACCATCATTGTCGTTGTCAAACTGAGGAGAAGGGAACGACGAGAAAGAGAGGCCGAGTTTGAAGGAAAAGTTTGGATTTGAGTTTCGGCTTTCTTCGAGATGTTGTTATTGAAACCGTACTTTATCAAAGGCCGCAGTCTTCAATGACGATAACAAGTGCGACGGAGTTGACGAACCTTGGCGGTGGCAACGAGGTCAGAACATGAGAGAGAAAGAAAGAGAGAGACGGGTAGGGTGAGACCGGAGATCTTGATGTCGAGCTCCTCAATATTCTCCGGTACAGCAACAGCGTCTAGGGCGAGGAGGTAAGTGGCATAGTGGGAGGGCGAGCAGTAGTTGTTGTGGAAAGGGAAGTGGAGGAAAGATTTGGTGAAATTGAAGGGTTTCTGAAATTGAAAATTTTAGGATAAAGAGTGATGAGTTAAACAAAGGTAGAAGATGAAGAAGAATTTGAGGTTAAGGGCATTTTAATCCAAAATGATGATTTTATGATGTTTTTAAATGTTGATGATGATTTTAATAAGAAAAAAAGGTTAGGGACAATTTTGATTTTGACCGCAAATCTTAGAAATGAAAAAAGTACTTAACCCTTAACAAAATTGCACATACGTATCATTTTAGGTCCAAGATGACACTATTACTATAAATGATGTGGCAAGTTGTTGCTATGTTAGATAAAATTTTTTTAAAATTAAATTATTAAGTAAAATTAAATCTAACCCCCCTATCTCTTTATCTTCATAAATTGTAGAAATTTTTATAACCCTAATATAGAACGAAGAATATGACTTCATTTCAGGGAATGAAGTTTGAAAATTTCGAAAAACTAATTAATCAAGTTTGATCAACAAGCCAGAATTTGAAAAAAAAAATAATATCTAGCAATAGTATAAAATTTAACCACAATAAAAGGAGGTTGTTGCTTTAATTTAATACTAACGAGAACAGAAAGCAAGGAATTGGCAGAACAGAGGCAACGATGACAGAGGCGATGACCGACGATTAACCACAATGAAGGAGGCTGTTGAGGAACACCAAGGAAGAGAAGAGAAACGACGAGAAAAAAAAGAGGATGAGCGCTAGCGACGAGCAGTCTGGGTCCGACCTGGTGACGCAAAGATGGATGACGATGGTAGCCACTTCTGAGAAGTGAGAGGAGGGAGTGAAGTGAAACTGAGTGCGCCTAAACAAAAGGAAAATTTTTGGGTCTTTAGGTTTTAGGGATTGACAAACTTGTAGGTAATATTGGAGAAATGGTAGAGAAGGAGAGACCAACAGAGAACTAGGAGAGCTTGAGATTGAAGATGAGAGTCTTTTGTTTGGTTGTGGAGAAATCTTAAGTGTTCGTAATAGTTCATTTGCCATTGACATCATTCTTCTTCTTCTTCACAATTCACCGTCGAATGAAGCTAGAAAGTGAAATTGTAGACTCGTAGTCGTAAGCAAAATAACTTAGGGATATGGGGCTCTTCATTCTCTAAAGTTAAGCCATATTTTTTGTTCTTCGTTAGGGTTTCATAAATTTCTACAATTTTTGGAGATAAAGGGATAGAAGATTTAGGTTTAATTTCACTTAATAATTTAATTTTAAAAAGATTTTATCTTACGTGGCAACGTCACTCATAGTAATAGTGCCATCATGGACCTAAAATGTCACGTATGCAATTTTATTAATGGAGGCACACGATTATTGCCGGACGGGTGAATGTGTCCATCGGAGCAAACAAATTGTATGTACGTATGACTCATTAAATAATTTGAGTATAATTGTGACCATCGTGTGAATTTTTAGATGTATTTTTGTACATTCTTTCTTATAAATCATTATAAACGATAGAGAGAGTTCTATCTTTCTAAAATCGACTCTATTTAAACAAGTAAGTTCTAAACTAGTTTTTTGAATTATTCGCGTACACTAAAATAGTTTTTGAAATCTTAATTGCAACAGTTATATTTTTTAATTAAAAAAAGTTCATCATATTAGTCCCTTATTTTTTTTCTATTAAGTGACTTATCGTGCTGTTAAAGATTAATATAGTATATTTTTATCAATATCAAAAACAAAATTAGTGTAATTATAAAATCTGAAAAATTATTTTTATTCAGACGAATTTCGGAAACCACTTTGGCACTTAGCTAACCAAAATTATTAGTGAAATGTAATGTTAACCTGAACTCTCTGGCAAGAATATATTAACTTTTATAAACAGTCATTTCACTTGTATCCTCTGATCTCGCTTTTATATTGGGGACTTAGCTTGAGACTTTCTGCACAATATTAATATATAATAAAAACGAGAAGTTAAAAGAAAAAAAAAAAGTCAACAGCTCCATTTTTGTTTCTTTTTTAAAAGATCTAGATTGGCAATCAATAATACTTAAGCTAAATGGTGTACATTATTGGCATCTCTTATTCAATGACTAAAAGTTGATAGATCCTGTAATAAGAATATTTAACATGCTTTGAAATTTTGTCTTTGGAATCAGTAAGTTGAACATATATTTGTGAACGCACTATCAACAAATGAAAAGCTTAAATCGCAAATATATAAATACATATAAAATAATTTATTATATATTTTTAGAGATGATATATGTGACAATTATAACCACACTTTTTATCTTTCGTGGCTGAAATGTATGTATCATGGTTTAGAAGATCCAGAATATCTGCAAAAAATGGAAATGTTCCTTTCCCTTTCTGATCTCAATCAATTAAGACGTTTTGTTGTGTGGCAATATCATGGGAGCATAATTTGAAAGTTTTTTTTTTTTTTTAAATGCTATATTCTACATGTTTATTTTCTTTCCAAGACTCATAGATGGAAGATCTTTGAATGCAAGTGGTCTCTCCTTTCAAATGCATCATATCGGCACTGATATTCTTTGTTTGCTAATCTCAAATAGTGAATTTCTTTCACTAACATCGTCGGCATATTCAAAAAGAATGAAATTCAAAGCATTCAGTATATAAAAAAGAGAAATTAAAATACAGCAAACTAACTTCTAGTTAGACAATATATATTAGTCAATTTTAATGTTTGGGTTTATAATTTAGAATTTAAAATTAAATATTTATAATTTAAAATTTAAAATAAATAAAATAATTTTTAAAAAATTAATTGATATTGACAGAAAAAAAGTTGATTATCTAACATTATTTTAAATATAATAATTTAGAATATGGATATCTAATAGGCCGGTTTAGTTCAATATAAAATAGATTTTAAGGATAGATTAATTTTTAGGTACCTTTTTATTTTCATATCGAACTTGCAGAATTTATCTTTTAAATTAAAGGTTAAATTATTCAATTAATTTTTATAGTAATTTTACTAAATTTATAATTAGATTTCTATATTTTTTAATTAAAATTTTAAATTATTTTAATTTTTTTAATTAGATCCCTATTGATAATAGAAGTTAAAAAAAATTTACAAATTTTAAAATTACTATTATACCTAATTATCCAAGCCCATTATGCTTTCATGTTATATAACCCTCCTACTCACGGGAGCCTAATCTTCACTTTTTTTTTTTCTTTTTTTCTCTTCTTCTATTTCCTTCTGAAATTTACTATTATATACCATTTGTTTCTATACTAATTATTCTGTGGTGATTATGAAATTTAATTAGCATTTTAATGAAGCACTATTTTTCTAAATAATAACGAAATACTACAAGAAAAAAATTAAATACTGTCAGATGTTAGCAGTGAGTTTATTGACGAATTTAATAATAAATTCGTCAGACAAAAAAATTATTGTTGAATTCGATTTTTTGACGGTAAATTTGCCAGTAATATTTGGAGGGAAGAAAAAAATTGATGCGATCATTACCGTGGTAAAACTCAATTAATGGAACGCTGCGTTGCGATCATTTTGAAAGATCCTCTCTCTCTCTAAACCTCCTCTCTCTCTGCATCTCTCTCTCCCAAACCACCTCCGACGGCCCCCTCTGTCAGCGCTGACGACACCAACAACCTCCAAAGACTGCATGGACTCCTCGCATCGAGTTGGTCGCTTTATCGATGCTGTTTTTGTTGCTCTTGCAACTGCTGTCGTCACCGCTACTGCTATCGCTGCTTCTTGTGTCGCCAGAACTTCCTCTTTCCTCCCTCCAGGTAGGTTGTCCTCCTCCCTCTCACTATTATTTTTTTACAATTTATTTAAAAAAATCCTAATGCAGCTTGCCGGTTAGTCACCGCCATCACTACTGCGCCATCCGTGCTGCCACTGCGCCAGAAAAGTCCTCTACACCACTACTATAGCTGGGTAACTCACTCACTAATTAGTTTAGAGTATTTAAACCCTAAACCTTAATTTATGGTGTATACCTCTGCTCCTGTTTTATTTTGATTTTATTTTATTTTCATTGGATTTTAGGGTTTGTTCTGATTTTGTTCTCTTTTTTTTGTTTATTGTTATTTAGATTTTAGAATTTATTTTGGGTTCATTATTTTATTTTAATTTTAGAGATTTTTTTTTAATTTATTATTTTTTGCTCTGGTTTGTTCTTAATTTTGTCTGCTCCAGATTTTTTGTTATGATTTTTAATTTGTTCTTGATTTTTGGTTGAGATTTTTTTGCAGTTCTCCATTGTTCTCCAACTATTGCTTGCTATTCTTGGTTCTTAATTTTAGTTATGCTTTGTCATTGTTAGAGTTTTCTATTGTAATTTTTTTTTTGTTCTAATATTTTTGTAGTTTGAGTGTGAGAATATTAATGGAAAGAATTGTGTTTTGATAAGATATTGATGAGTCTTAATATAATTATTTATTTAGTTTTAATCTGCCTTTGTTTAGAACTAACATCTATATTGGCTTGGCAGTGGAAGCTAATGTTCGTTGATGGCTGATCCGCTTATTTGTATATTAGAGCTGTGGCAGCGACTTTAGGTTTAATTTATTTCTTTGAACTATTCTTAGTTTGTTAATTTTTTTAATTAATTATTGTCTTATTGTTGATTGTTGTTAATTTTTTGAGTTTTTTGTTCTCTGAGTTAAATGTTTTCCGATTTAATTAGTTGATTGTTGTTAATTATTTGAGTAAATCTTAGCTTGCTAATTTTCTGAGTTAATTATAGTCTTATTATTGATTGTTGTTAATTTTTCGAATTAATTATTTTCTTATTGTTGATTGTTGTTAATTTTCTAAGCTTATTGTTATTTGAGTTAATTATTTTCTGAGTTAATTAGTTGATTGTTATTAATTCTCTGAGTTAATATTAACTTGTTTAAATTATGAGTTAATTATTGACTTATTATTTATGGTTATTAATTTTTTAATTTTATTATTATTTTAATTAATTATTTTTTGAGTTAGTGTTGTATTTTTTTGGTTTATTAGTTTAGAAATTATTAAATTTAAATTTACCGTCAGATTTACCGTTAGTTAAAACGGTCGATAGTTACTATTTAATTATAATTAATAATATATATTGTCAGATTTATCGGGAGATAAATCCGACGGTAAAAATTACTGGCAAAAAATTTTCGACAGTAATTAGCGGCAGACGAAAGGATCCACTGCAAACAATTAATGGCGAGGTTTATACCGTCGGATTAATTCCGAAACTAAATCTAACGATAAATATATTACTAGAAGATTTTTTTGGTAAATCCGACGGTATCCGACAAATTTCTTGTAATGAAATATTGATAGAGAAAACAAGTTCTTTTGTTCTCAAGTTAAGAAATAGATGGAAACAGTTTTTTTGACTTGAATCAAGACCCAACTTTAAGCATTAGTGTTTTTGATACAGTGGCATCGAAGATGATTTCTCTAGCATGGCGGCAAAAGTCGGAGGGAGAGAACTTGCCATGGGAAGAAAATATGTTGTCGAGGAGATGGTGAAGGACACCTTTTCTCTCGTGGACAGGGATATTATTGGTTGTGATTTCAAGACCACTATAGACTTGTATTTTGTCAGAGTTAGAAGAGTTCGGAGAAAGGGAAGTAGAGGAAGACAAGGTCGAGAAAGACGAGATTTGCTTGAGTTAGTGGCATTGACGATGATGATGACCTTGTTCTTGCAGTGGTGAAAGGATGTGTCCATGTGGGGGGAGCGGGGTATGGTTGTAATGATATTGGATGCAAAAGAAGGTGTGAAGAGGGTGTAACAATGGTGACAAGGTAAGAGTGAGAAAAGGAATAGGAGAGAGGGTTATTTTATCATTCTGAAGAGAGAGAAAGTATTACATTTAGGTCACTCTACCAATTTTTTTTGTCACTATGTAGACTTAATTAATAACATTAACACTAAAAAAAATGTTGAATACCGTCGGATTTATCGTCGGAAGGAAACAAACGGTATAAACCTCGCTGGTAAATGGTTATTAACGGATTCTACGATAGATTACCTACCAGAAAAACTATTTGGTTCCGGCGGCTTTTTTCGACGATAACGTTGGTACCATAATATGTTGTTTTCTGCACTATTACTGTCGGATTATTTTCTCGATAAATCCGACATTAATGTCAATATTTTTTTAAAAAAAAGTTGTGACGCAATTTTTTTAATTTTTTCTTTTTATTTTTAATTCTTTATTTAAATTTATAATGATCAATTTATAAATAATAAAAACCAATTATGTAATATTAAATATTAAATGTTCAAATAAATTAAAAGTCAAATAAATCAAATAAATACAATGAAACAATAAAACAAAGCTCTAATCACAATTAATGGTATGTGTGCCACCAGCAGGACCGCTGCCACCAACAGGACCGCTGCCACCAGCAGAGATGATGCCAGTAGTGTGCATCTAAGCCTGGTACACCTCCATCTGAGCCTCCATCCATTGAAGCCACTCTAGCTACTCCCACCATTCCAACCTGAGGTCATTCGTGTCCATCACACATGTGAGGATCTCCTGATATCTCTCTTAAGTCTCAGTCAGCCCCTAAGCTTACTCGTGAAGGCTGCGGGTGAGCTCTTGCACCTGCAGCCTCAAATCAATGCCTTCCTCGGGGTTGATGACTCGACTGGTGGCAGAGGCGCACGATGACCTCAATGTGGAGGTACAGAGGCTGATGGCGGAGAACAAACCAGGCTATATACGCAGTTTTTGTACGGCGCTGAGGTGGTCTCGCGCCAAACTGCATCGGGATCGATGGCTGAAGCAGCAGCGTCATTGGCATTCTCCCCACTTTGCTGAGATTGCTGAGTTGCAGCCTCTAGTCTCTGCGTGTAGAACTCCTATGTAACACATGTTATTATGATTAAGACAATAGCAATATAGTTAATCTCTAATTTTATATCACAAGATCAGATGTTTACTCACATAATGATCTTGAGAACACTGATCAGCAAATCTCTCTTTATTCTTCTTCAAAGTGTGGGTGTACTTCAAGGTCTTCACCAATGCTGTATCGTAATTCAACGACTTCGACTACACATGTTGCATCGAAATAGTATGATTAGGATAACTTTAATGATATGTCAAAGAATATAACTAAGTTAATAACAAAATTAAAGAAGCTACAACCATCCTGGTCTTAGTCTTCATGAAGGCCGATAAGCTGCCGGTATAATTGGACGACCTGACCGATGTTCTGTTAGCTTTGTTTGTGAGACGCTGATGCTTGAACCCCTTATTAGTCTCCCAGTGAACTAACAGAGACTTCTTGATTTTCAGGAAGAGTCAGGTCGTGAAGTGGTCGCGCCTCTCACGAACATCCTCCAGCATCTGTTCCAATTGCCTACCCATTCGATGGTCGTATATCTTCTTGATGAGGGCATTGTGCTCAGTGTCCCATATAAAATTCAACTACAAAAAGAAACTTTAAAATTAGTTAATCAAAATAAATCATATTAAACAAAATAGAAGATATACAAGTTGAGAAGGTTTGAAACTAAAATAAATTTATTACTGCCCACTTCTAAAACCATCGCTCTCTAGTCTTAGAGAGGATCTTCTTGTAGCTTGGCCATAGATGGTTGTACATTAGCTTGATTACATTGGTTATCTCCTGAGTACATGTATTGTCGTTTGACGCAAACCTATCAACAATTCAAAAACAAATCAATATGGCAATATAAATTAAAACTTCAGAAGCAAATAACCATAATATATAGAGATCTTTTTAGAAATTTTGACAAATTTTCATCCATAACTGGAATGTGCCACAAACTCTATCCATCAACAATTAACTTAAAAAGTAATAAATGTCTAAAATCAATGAATAATAGGCAATAATCAAGAAGCAACATCCATAAATCCACTAAATCCACTAAACTAGAATCAATAATCAGACACTTTTAGCAATTCAATAATCAGGCAATATCAAAGACTTTCAGCAATTCAAACCTTCAACCCTAAATTCACTAAAACTAGAATTAACTATCAAGAATCACTAATCACAACATATCAAATACTTTCAGCAGTTCAAATCTACAACCCTAAATTCACTAAACTAGAATCAATAATCAGACACTTCAACATATAAAAGACTTAAAGTAGTACTTATGTTGTTGTGTCATCAGGCCAAATCATTAACCAATGATGGGAGGTGGTGGAAGGGCATCAGCTGGCTCAGTTCCATGAGAAGATTCTGGGGCCACGGTATCCGTCGCTGGAGTCGGCGTCGCCGAGACATTGGATTGCTGAGTGGAGGGAGGCGCATCGTCGCCGTAGACACAGGAAAGTAGTTAGGTTAGGGACCATGATGAACGGATGACCCAATAAATCTACAACCTGTGACGTCACTAGGGTAATCGGAGTAGAGGGAGAGGATCCAAAATTTCCAGGAGTACCAGCACAAATCCTCCCTCAACCACGACCATGACTAATAAGCTTATCTGCAATACCTGTACCTGTCGTCATATCTACAAAGAACATACCAATTAATTATGTTAAACTTAGTTCAAAAATCCAATAAACAAAACTAAATCAACACAATAAAAAATAATCAACACAATGATCAATTATAATCATAAATTCAAAACAGCAAATCAACCTTATAAATTATAATAACTGGTTCAGAAAAAAAGCAACAATAATCAAAACATGTTTTAATTAGAATTGGAATAAATCAGAACTAAATAAGGAATAAAAATCAGAACATGTTCTAATTAAAATTGAAATTAAATAAGTTCAGTACTGTAAGTTCAAAATTTTGGAAAATTCTAAATTCAAAATAAGTTCAGTACTCTCAGTACAAAACTAAATAAGGAACAAAAATCAAAATAAATTAATTTTAACAGTTGAAATTTATTCCTAATATAACCCAAAACCAATTAAACATACAAAGTTGACATAATCGAGTTAAAAAGGACCAACTTAATTAATATTGTACTATTAAATAAATGCCTCAATCATCCAAAAATTCAAAAGTTTTGGTCAATTAAAAATAAATCAAATTACATCATCAATTCATAATAACAATCATAACATGCAAACGAGCATTTTTCAAGAATTAGACCAAAAAATGTATTAAAACTTTGAGGCATATTGATGAACACTTGGCATGCACAAACATTAAACATGCAAAATCAAGATCAAATAGCAATTGACAGCCCCAATTTCAAATCAACAATCAACACCAGCAACAAATAATTCAAAACCAGCAACAACCAAGCATAATCCAAATAATCCAAACGTTTTTCAGCAATTTAGATCCTAAAAGCCTAATTTAATCTATCCTAACCACTTAAAATCCACTAACATAAAATTAATTCTAACTAACTAACTAAAATTATATTAATGAAACTAAAATTAAAAACAGAGTAGTAATCTGGGTTGCCAAAACAAAACAGAAAGAAACAAAGATGAAAGGAGCTGCACTGGCACTATGATATTGCTGGTGTGAGAAGTGGCAAATGAACGGTCACCGGAGTTAGAACGTAGCCGGAACGAGCTAGTAATAGGGGCTGTGTGACACGGGCCGAGCTACAGTGGGTTAGAAAGAGAAGGGAAAGGCTACGGCTTAGGGTGGCCGGCAGCAACAGGGAAGGCAAGAAGGTTAGAGAGAGAAGGGGCAAAGGGGAAGAGAGAGGGAGGCGAAAGGGTTAGAGAGAGAGAGGGAAATTCGAATGAGGGGAGAAGAGGTTTTGCGCTTTGAATTTATGGCCCAGATATCATCGAAAAAATTTGACGGTAAACCCACTTAGTGAAACGCTGCATGAAACGCTACATTTTGGTGACCCGTAAATTCGACGGTAAATACGACCCTAAAAGATGCGTCAATTTATTTTTGTTTCCCTTTAAATATTGCTGGTAAATTTACCATCGGAAACATAAATCTGTCGGTAATTACTTAACCTTACGAATTTGACGCTGTTATCATTGGTAAATCTGCTGCTACTCTGCAATGCTAAATCCGATAATACTCAACATTTTTTTTTGCAGTGTAAAATGATTTAGAGATTCAATTGAAAGAACAAAAAAAAATATATGGATCTAATTATAAAGTTGGTAAATGATAAAGATTAACAAAATAATCAAACTTAAAATAAATATAAAATATTTAAAAACTAATTGTTTTATATATTTTAAATTAAACTAAATATTGACTTTTAATTTTTTTTAACAAATTAAACACAAAATTTTTTAAAGAACATATCAATCACTTTAAAGGATATGTTGACAAATTATTTTAAGAGTGAATAAATAATAGTAGTACATACTAAAGAAAATGAATAGGAGAAAAATATAACAAAAACTTTTAAATATTCCTTTATCTAATCTTCTGTTCGTCTAACATAAAGTTACAATTATGTATTTATAATCTTATAAATCGTTTTAGTTTGAGGAGTAGTTTTGACTTGTGAAAATAATTTTTACAATATATTAGACATTTTTTTTAGTTTTTTAGTATCTGTTTTTATTTCATTTATACTTTTTTTTATGTATGTCTTTTCATTTACTCTTCTTTTAATAATAAATGTCATATAATTGTTTTCCATTTTGACGGATTTATTGATAATTTTTTATATCAAAATTTATTCAAATATTTCTATTTATAGTTTTATTTTAAAGTGATATTTTTTTTAGTTCTACTCACAAATCAACTTGTCTTTGTTAACAATTAGCTGATAAATATAAAGAATGCAAAAAGTTAATGATTTGAATTGTTACCGTAAGAAGAGAAAGAAAATGAGAAATAAAAAAATAAAATATTAGTTAAAAAAATAATTCATAATCTTTTTCTTTTTTTTTTGTTATTTCATGTGATTATTCAATTTTTTTTTGGAATATAACTGTATAACTTATCACTTTTAGGTAAAATTCCTAAAAATTATTTCTCTGCTTGTTTACTTAAAAATAACCATTCATATTGAAAACACTTAATAATATAATTACTTCTGTTATTCAGTGGTATTTAACAAAAAAAGAAATTATTTTAAATAATATACTATAATATATTTATTAAAACTGTTCTTAAAGATTGATGAATTAATTTCAAATTTTTTAAATAAAAATAAATTTTTGTACAATATATAAATGCTCTTAATCCAGGATACAAAGTACCAAATATTCTAGTACTAATAGAATCTGTGATAGTTAATTATCTCGGTATCTTAAATTTATAGAACTATCAAAACGTCAAATATTCTCTTCTACATGCCATAGATACTATGTAGTTGTAAAAATCTATAGTTCAATAACAAAATGGAAGATTATTCTGTAAAATCATCAAAAATGAAAATCACCTAATTCTTAAAGAATAAGGTGACGAACACATAGAACTATCAAAGAATAGGCTCTGTTAGATATAAGTATGTTTCTCCGAGTTATATATTACCTGTACTCCAGTAGTATTGGTAAGTACTCCCACAATTTGTGAAACCATCCTGCATTCATTTATACGTGAGAATCATTTAAACTGATTCAGTTTACTATTATATAAAAATATCTTTTAAGATGCGAATATTATCGCATAAAAGTAGGTTGTGTGTTACTGTCAATCTTTATTTATTTCTAACTTTGCATAGTATATTAAGAAGAATAAATTGAACATAAAGTATTAGCTAGACTAAATACTTAAAATGACTTTTCTTATTTCAGCATGTTTAATAATGATCCCACATAAAATGACTGCTCAATTGTCTAATTCTGTCATGATACGTTGAATTTAAGAATAATATTGAAATAAAATTATAAAAGTATCAGAAGTGACAAACATTTGAAAAAATTGATACCTTATCTATCCAGTTTACATTTGTTTTGGTGCATCGACAAGATTCCTAACTGAAAATGCAAAAAGAGTAAACACATCATTTATTACTTGATTCTGTTCTGAAAATTCCATATATAAACCTCACTAAGAAGAAAAGTTAACTGGTACAATTCCAACAAACTAACAGTATTTATTACCTGATTCTGTTCTAAAAATTTCATATATAAATCTGACTAAGATGAAAAAGTTAACTATTATAGCTCCAACCAACTAAAACTTAATCTCTTATAACTGTAGAATATATCTGATATACAAGTCAATTTATTTATAAAATAACACTATTTAGTATTTTAAAATAAAATTATTACGTCTAAGTTAATTAACACAGAATTACAATTCAGTTATTCTAAAATTAGATGAATACCTTTTACTTTAATATTGTTAATTTAAAAGTTTCTAATTTTAAGAAAAAAAAAATATCATATATATTATGTGTACATTATAAATCAACCATCAAATCATTTATATATAATTTTTAATATATATATTCTATATGAATAATTTATTTAGAAGTTGAATTTTTTTAGTGTATAATTATAAATTGTAAGTACTTGAATTATATTTGCAATTACAAACGTAAATGTATAATTATTATTCATTAGGCTTAGTTTATTTTTAAATAATACTGGATTCTACTAATTTAAGAAGAAATAAATATCCTAGACTAAAATAACTACTTGTCATTAATGTTTTGTCCGTGTAAAATAATAAGGTAAATAAATCTTAAAAGAGATCTTAATTTATCATTATTTGTGCTACATTATTGAAAAAAAAATAAAAAAGAATTTTAAAAGTGAAATCAAAACATATAATTTGAAAAAATAACAAACTAAATCAAGTAAAAATAAAAGAGATGTATTTACTATTTATTTAATTATTATTATTATATTGTGATAAATATGGATTAATTATTTTGCGAGAAAACGGTTTCTATTGATCTACCTTGTAATAGAAAATAAAATTTTTAATTAATGATATATTAATTTTTATAATATACTTGCTCAAAAACAATTTAGCAACTAATATTTTAAGAAGTTTCAATTGGCTAATTATTCAATTAATTTTAAAAATTATCTAAAAAATAAAAACACGTGAATTATTTGAACAAATAAACAAATAAGAAAGACTTTTTCACCAATTAAAAAAAATACTAAACAGTTTTACATAATCATCTTATATTTACAGAAATAATAATAATAATAATAATAAAGTTTAATTATTCTTGCAAAATTTTTAATTAGGTCCCTATACTATTTTTTCTTTTTAATTGAGTTCTTGTACCAAAATTTTTAATTGGGTCCTTATACTTTTTTTTTTCTTTTTATTTAGGTTTTTGCACCAATTTTTTTTAATTGAATTCCTATTCAATTAAATCAATTACCATGAGGAGGGACCTAATTCAAAAAAAAAATGATGCAAGGACCAAATTAAAAGAAAAAAAAAAGTATAAGCACCTAATTAAAAATTTTGCAAAACTATAAAGACCAACAGAGTAATTAAACCTAATAATAATAATAATAATAATAATAATAATAATAATTTTCATTATTGGTTAAAGATAGTATTTTGTTTTGTTGTGTTTTATTTATTTTTTTTCTCTAAACACATCTAATCTTACCTACAGTATTAAACACTTAAGAATGAGACAACATGATTAGTTTTACTTTATATCCAAGTACACACAAAAATCAAATTTGATTCACAATTATCTTTCAAGTTCAATTCTTTGTACGATATTATTATTTTAACAATTGTCTGTAAATTTTATGAATATTGGAAGCTAAAGTATTTTCTTTTAAAATATTATTTTATAAATTAAATTTTAAATAATTAATTCATAGTATCATTATTTTTGTTTTTATTAGAATATAAAATATGATAATACTTGTATAATTCTAGAATATATTTATGCTTCTTTTAGAAGTTTATCCTTGTCCAAACTTAAACTATGAGTTGAATTAATTAAAAATGTATAAAATAAAAAATAGATAATAATTGATTTTTTACTTTTTAATTTCTTAATGATACTAGAGCAATTATTTTTTATTTTTTTTAGAATAAGTAAATGTATATATTATTGTAATCATTGAATTGTTTTTTATTAATTATCATTTAGATAATTGTTTTACTATAATTATCCTTTCAATTTGACTTTTTCTCTAAGGTAATGTTCTTTAATTTCATAGATAACATTAAATCTCATGCATAAATTATAAACTCATAGTTGATTTATGAGTACCATGTACATACACAATATAGTAATACATAGTATAATCATATATTATACATGAATGCTAGCACACATGATAGGACCACATTATGTATATAAATACTTATTTTATAACTTTATCATTAATAGGAGGTAATTCTAAATAAGGATAAGTTTTTGGTTGATCTAGACCTTCATGAGAGGAAGTACTCCTAGTTATTAAAGTTAAGTAATATGCAACCCAAGAAAAGAAAGAGACCATAAAATATAGTAGATATTAATTGTTAATGCTTAATTGCTCACTTTATGCTAATCATTTTCCCTTCTTTTTCTTGTTCAGCTCTTCAGACTCAAGAAGATCCTCCAACAGTTTATTATCATAGTACTCAATCTCAAAAGGAGGACCATGGTTGGAACCAGGATTAGAACTTCCACTAGCATGGCATTGAGGTGAATAAGAAGAAGAAGAAGAAGAGGGTGATGCTAAATATGGTGGATATGGTGGTGAACCCCTTATTTGAGAATAATACTCATTTGGGAAATTGAGAATTGCAAGGTGACCCCTAAGATTGAAGGCTGCACGATCATAAGCTCTAGCCGCGTCCTCAGCTGTGTCAAATGTCCCCAGCCACAACCTTGTCCCTTGCTTGGACGGATCCCTTATCTCAGCAGCATACTTTCCCCATGGCCGCCGCCGCACACCTCGGAACTTGACCTCTTCCTTTCCCTTCTCCTCCTTTCCTTGTTTCCCCCTGTGGTGGTCCTCCATATATATGAGGTGATGAATTTATGTATTTGCTAAAGTTAAATTGATAGCTTGTTTCTCTAGGTTTTGATAACCTACCCTTGGCTTGTCCTAATAGAGTGTAGTTAATTAACTTCTGGTTTGTTGTACGGTGAGCTTTGTGATTGCCTAGCTCCTTATATAGATAGGGGGAAAATTCTTATGTGCTAAAGTAGCACTTGTATTATATGCTCTCAAAATTCGATTCTTCATAAAAAATATTTATTGTTATTTAGTTTTTATGATTTATAGTTTTTTAAATATTATAAATAAAAATAAATAGTTATAAATATTTGTATTGTAAACATTAACATATTATATTTCGTTCTAAAAGGTATACAAATATTTTTTTTAATAGTAATAATTTATATCTTAAAAAATCATTTTCCTATTACTTAAAGTGTATATATGCATAGTGTTTCATGAATATTATATATAAAACTATTGTTTTTATCTAACAACTTAAATTTTAGAATAAATAGTGATATAATATGAAAATTTTATAACACTTTTTATAGTCTTATATAAAATTTTGGTGAATGCATCAAATATAATTTTTACCTAGCTAGTAACCTAAATTTTGAAGAGAGATGAATGAAGACTCATCATAAAAAAAAAGAACAAAAAAAAGTTCTTTAAACAGAGCGTGTGTGTGAAAATGTCTCACGTATTATAGGAAAACTAGAGTAATTTGTTCTCCTTATTAGCTCTATTGTCAATCTAGGAACGTTGATGCATTGACCAAGATTTGGCTTCGGAGAAGGTTCCCTGTTGGAAATGAAAGTGTATAAATTCGATCTTTCGACTATGTCTATGTTTTTGTCATGAATTAACTCATCAACCGGAACAAGACCCACGTGGAGAGGGTACAAATCTTTCTCATCAAATATGCAACTTGGCAAAAATCTTTATTTTATTACATATTATGTTCCACTAGGTGCAAAAATTGGAATCATGGATTTTGTATGTGACACTATAGTTTGAGCCATTAGTAACATTGGGTTTTCTATTCGTGTTTTTAGAATAGCACCATTTATTTGTCTCATGGTGTATCTGATGGGGTGTGGCATGTGGTGGATATAGCTTTATGCTCCATATATAGATTAACGAGAATCCACAAATCCACAATGCTATATATACCAAAACTACTATGCTATATATTATTTATGGATCAAATAAAATAACATATAGCTTTGATGTTAATAATTTTAATTCAAAAAATAGATTGACGACGTAAGCTTGAATTTTGACCACAACTTTTTTCAATTATCTTTTTATTGGCATAACTTGTTATAGTTTAGTTTATTATTGATGATGACTACTCGATGATGCATCTAAAAAGAAAACTATGACTGAAACTAAGTGGGACGCTTATATCTACATGGGAATATGATGGGATTTTATTTTAAAGTGCTTTTAAATAAATGAACATAGTCTATTATATTCCTTGAATTATACTCCCTCTATTTTAAAAACCAATATAGATATACATTTAAAAAAATAATTTATAAATTTTAGTAATACATGAAATTATATGAATAGAGAATATTATTTTTAAATAAATAAGTATATGCAATTAATATTTGTTAACTATCAAAAAATCTAATTAATATTTATTCTATTATCACAATTAAATTAAATTTACTATTAAAAACGATAAACATCAATTTTTTTAATTTTTCATGAATATTTTTAAACAAAAAATATAATAGTAATAATACGTAATTTTGTTTTTATTTAAAGATTATAAATTACTATTTTTTTTTCTACGAACCTAAGAAGACAAGCTCAAAAGATACTATAAGTTGGAAAGAAGAGAATATCACGTAAGGAGCAAGTAAATAATGACCATATATTCCTTCTCTGTGGCAGTTAACTTTTGATGATGGTTAGAGATATAATTATTTATATTGTTTTTTTTTATTAATTTTAATTTTTAAGATGAATAATTTTATGATATGATATTAAAATTTTATGTTCTAAAAATCTAGAATTTAATTTTGGGTGAACTCTAAAAATAAAAAATAAAAAAAATTAAATAGCATAAAAGTATAAGATAAATAAAAAAAGTTAAAAAAAGAAGACCTGTACAAACATCAAGCAAATTCAAATAAGTCTCTTAGTTGAGAAAAAATATTAAACATTAAGACATATAATCATTTATGTTGTTTCTTTCTATCAATTTAAATTTTTTAAAATAAATGATTTCATGACAATCATTTCAATGTTAGCAATAAATGAATATTAATCTTATTATTACCTAATAATATCATTTCAATCCTGCTATTTTGATATTATATATGTGATCTTCTATACTTCAACTTTTCTGAGGACTTTGTAACGTGGATTCTATGGGAGCATCTATAGAGTAGGCAAATTTTGCTTAGCATCAATTAGTTATTAGCAAAGAAACAAATTTGTTCTTTCCTTTGGTTTGTTGGTCGCATTTCTATATTTCTTTAATTTATATTGCCAAAAGTCTAATTAGAAGAAAAACGGTGACCAAATTCAAACTTTAAAAGTGGAAGCAATTGACTAAATTAATCATATCTATTATTCTCCTGTAACTCTGTAAGGACAACTAGAAACTACCAGTCCATGGAAAAAGAGAAAAACAAAATGTTTTGGTATTAGTGAATACTATAAGTCCCTTTAATATTTGAAATCTATCATATTTATTTACTTCTATTTTAAAATATTCATTTTACGCAAACCCTTTCTATAGTTAAAATTTGAGTAACATATTTTTTTACGAGTGAATAAACATAAAGACTCAAATTATATTTAAAAAATTGTGAATTCGAAGATTTTGTTGTATTGTATGTTATCGTTTCTTTTAATATACAATTTATAAATACTATTATTTTTGGAGTTTAATTTTGATGTATTAATATTGTAAAATATTTTATACAGTCGTACAATTACATATGTTCTTTTGGATGACTATTCACGCGGTCAATATAAAAAATAGTTATTTTTATTAATATAGCGTTATATAATTGGATGCACATGTAAAACTACTTTACACTGATATCAAAATTAAATTTTTATTTTTAAAGCTATTAAGGGTCCTACTAAAAAACTGTTAAATTATAATTTAAATATATCTTTAAAGTAATTGTTCAAAATTTATATTTATAAACAAGTTTTTTTTCTATTTTTTATTTAATTCTCATACAATGTATGTTAAACTCAGAGACTCATGAAGGATATAGCGAATATCATCAGTTTTTAAAAAAGGAAGAAGAGCATCCATCAATGATGGTCTTTTTTATTCTATGATAATGAATTCGTTGAATACTACCCATGATGTCTTCGAAGTAACTTTTTATCCCAAAGTTGATGATTAATTTGGTGATGTAAATTTTGTGGCAGAGGTTCTGATATTTTTTATTGGTGAGTTTTACTGTATTTTTATTATGGTGTTTAAATTGCCTAACTTCTTTTTTAAAATAAAAAATAAAATATTTAAAATAAAAAATAAATCATATAAAATTTATTAAATATTATTTATTTATTTTTTTAATAACTTAAATATAAAATAATAGACACCATAACATTTACTTTTTTTATTTCTTGGATTAATTAGGTGAATAGGTGTTGAGTTTTATCAAATTATTATTAATAAATCTTTCATCTTTCAAAATCAAGATTACCCATTTGTTCAACTGTTAATAGGAATTATATAGCGCAACCAAGACACCAATCGATGTGAAATTAAAGTTGTATTTTTTAAGTCATGATTTTTGTTTTACAAAATAATACAATTGGTTAAAAGAGAAATCAATTAATTATTTAGTAAAAATCTAATCAGTTGAAAAAATCATCATCCAATCAATCATTAGATAGAAGCAAAATTAAATTGCTCTTTTTGTTTCATAAAATCAATCAATTTTATATTAAACTAATCGAGTTATTGTAGCAATTCAATTTGTTGAATCTACAACGAAATTTTGACTTTTAATAGATACAAAGTAATATAAAATTGATCACTACTCATAATAATGTACTCGTTATATATTTTGTAAAGAGAAAAAACAATATAAAATTTTTTTTTTAACTAACTCTATAAGATGATGTGAATAAGGATATTGTTATTGTTGTTATTATTGACTTCAATTATAATTCTAGAGACGTACATATAGTATCTCTCTGCTATAACTTCAACGAATAAAAATAAAATTTTATGACAAAAAATTTTTTACTAAACATTTTGAGTTCTCTCCTATTAAAACTCATTTATTTTACTTCCTAAAATTACTCTTATCCTTCCTTTATTCTCACAATTCTCCACCTCGGTCACAATTTAAAATCTACTCAAATTTTGGACGATTAAAGTATGGTATTCGTATCGCCATGCCTAACATGGAACAACATTGAGCAATTCTAAACAGTGTTGGAACTTGTTTCCTGACACTACTTTAGTCAGCAGCATGTCTGCGGGATTTTCATCTGTGTGTACTTTTACAAGAGAAATGTTGCCTTTCTCTATAACATCACTCACGAAGTGATATCTTACATCAATATGCTTGGTACGAGCATGATGAACCTGATTTTTAGCCAAATGAATTGCACTTTGACTATCACAACTCAGATTCACGCAATCTTACTGAAACCCCAAATCATCTAGAAGACCCCTTAGCCACAATGCTTCTTTCACCCCTTCTGCTACTGCCATGTACTCGGCCTCTGTAGTAGATAGTGTCACTGTAGCTTGTAACATCGATCGCCAACTAATTGGAGCACCTTGTATTTTATATACATAATCGGTCGTAGAACGTCTTCTGTCTAGATTACCAGCATAATCAAAATCAACAAAGCCGCTGATTTGACATGATTTTTCACTAAAGCATAAACCTATGTCAATGGTACCCTTCAAGTACTTTAATATCCACTTGATTGCTTTCCAGTGTGCCTTACTAGGATTCGCCATGAACCTGCTAACAATACTAACTACCTGTGAAATATCTGGGCGTGTACACACCATAGAATACATTAGGCTGCCTACTGCACTAGCATAAGGTACATTTTCCATGTAAGTCTTATCTTCTGCTGTTGTGGGAGATTGTTTACCAGAGAGTTTGAAATGTGGAGCCAACGGTGTTACTACTGGTTTAGCATTTTTCATTTCGAACCTTTCAATAATGCGCTCAATGTATCCTCTCTGGCTCAAGAACAATTTTCGCCTTGATCTCTCTCTTTTAATTTCCATGCCTAATATTTTTCGTGCAACACCCAAATTTTTTGTTTCAAATTCTTTACCAAGTTGAATCTTTAACCTATCTATCTCCACCTTGCTCTTAGAAGCAATAAGCATGTCATCCACATACAATAGAAGATAGATATAATCACTTCCAGAAAGCTTATGAATGTATACACAACAATCATAATTACTTCTGGAAAAATTTTGTTTTAACATAAAAGAGTCAAATCACTTATACCACTGTCGAGAAGATTGTTTCAATCCATATAGCGATTTCTTTAAGCGACATACCTGATTTTCTTTACCCTCAACCTTGAAACTCTCAGGTTGATACATGTAAATTTCTTTCTCTATGTCACCATGCAAGAAAGCTGTCTTTATATCTAGCTGTTCCAACTCAAGATCACCCTGAGCAACAAGACTCAAAAGCACCCTTATGGAAGTGTGCTTCACCACAGGAGAAAATATCTCGTTGTAATCAACACCTTCTTTTTGTGCAAATCCCTTTGCTACTAACCTAGCTTTGAATCTTGTACCATCTGACTTAGTAGGATCTTCTTTTCTTTTATACATCCATTTACAACCAATTGTAGTCTTTCCCATGGCAACGAGACCACCTCCTATGTCTTGTTCTTATGGAAAGATTGCATCTCTTCTTCTTCTTCCATGGCGACCAACCAACTTTCTCTATCTTTGTCTTTGATAGCAAGTTTGAAGGTGACCGGCTCATCATCCTCCACCGAGAGTGCATAATCTATCAAGTTTACCTGCTCATAATGTCTCAGAGGCTTATCTGACCCAAACTTCTGAACGAATTTATAATTTCTCATTGGCTTAGTGGATACCAAAGAATCCTGCTGCTGCTATTGTAATGCATGTTCATTTTCTCGCTGAATCTACTCATTATCAAGTTCATCCTCTGCATCATCTCGAGTAGCATTAGGATGCTCCACCTGAACATTATTAGAATCTATTTGTTGGTATTTAGATTCTATCTCCACCACTTGAGTATTTGAAGTTTTTTCAACATCACCATCATTTGGCATCATATCTTTAGACAAAGCTACCATAGATCGTTCATTAAAGTTAACATCCTTGCTAATTACAAACTTATAATCATTTACACTCCAAAGACGATACCTTTAAACCCCTCTTGGATACCCCAAAAAGATTGCCTTTTTAACTCTATCATCAAGCTTATTATATGTGACATGATAATAGGTTGTGCATCCAAAAACTCTGAGTTTCTCGTAATCTGCATGGTCCCCTGACCACACTTTAAGGTGTGTCTCCATCTAGAGAAGAATGTGGGGATCGGTTCACTATGTAGCAAGCTGTAGCAACCGACTCTACGCACCACTCTCTGCCTAACCCAGAATTAGAGCGCATACACCGTGCCTTCTCAAGTAGCGTATGATTCAGTCGTTCAGCGACTCCATTCTGTTGTGGTATTTCTCTAACTGTCCAATGTCTCATAATGCCTTCTCGATCACAGAACTCCTTGAAAGGCCCATCTGTGTACTCTGTGCCATTATCTGATCGTAGAATTTTCAGCTTCCTACCTGTTCGGTTTTCAACCATTGCTCTCCATCGCTTAAAAGTGTCGAATACCTCATTCTTATGCTTGAGGAAGTAAACCCAAACATTCTTGGAATAATCATCAATAAAAGTAACAAAATACCTGAAACCACCCTTGGAAGTAACTTTAGACGGGCCTCAAACATCAGTATGCACGTAATCTAACAACCCTCTGCCTTTGTGCTTGCTTGTAGAAAACTTTGCCTTATGTGCCTTTCCATATACGCAATGCTCACAAAATTCCATTTGTGGTTTCTTCATATTTTTCAGCAAACCTTGTTCACAAAGCAATGACATATGTCCAAGCCGCATGTGCCATATTCTTGTGCAATTTGTTTGACCTCTACTTCCACCCATTCCAACTCCTAACTCACCTGTGACTGTTGTCCCCAAAAGAGAATAAAGATTACCGTGACGAACTCCTTTCATCACTACCAAAGAACCACGAACAACTTTTAGTACCCCATTTTTCGCAACTATTTTGCAACCATTTTTCTCCAACAAACCTATAGAGATAAGATTTTTCCGCAAGTCTAGAATATATCTCACATCCTTTAAGGTTCTTACTATTCCATCATGCATCTTGATTCTTATAGTACCCAACCCCACAGTTTTACAAGTATGATCATTGCCCATTAAAACTGTGCCACCATTTATACTTTGATAGGTAGTAAATCACTTCTTATTTGGGCACATATGGTGAGATGCTCCTGAATCAAGAATCCACTTATCGAAGATTTCATAAGATTGTTCTGTCACAAAATAACAGTCCTCCTCATCATTTGAGACATAGCTTGCTTCTTGCGTTTTTTTTTTTGGGTTGTCATTTTTCTATTTCTTGAAAGTTATCTTCTTATTTGGACAATTTGCTTTGAAATGTCCAGACTCCCCACATTTAAAGCATGTTCTCTCTGCGTGAGGTCTAGATTTTGGCCTAGACTTTCCACGCTTATTACCTTTTCCTCTTTCATTAGTCATTCCTTTAGCTACGAACAATCCTTGTGCTTGATCATTATACTCTCTTCTATTTGGAGATGACATTACACTTGTAGCAACCTTACGTAGATCATCCACTAAAAGTGATGCTCTTGTCTCATCCATGGTCAGAGTGTCACTTACCAGCATCAATGTCTGCACCAGATTTTTATAGGACTTCGGTAATGAAGGTAACAATATGAGTGCCTTATCCTCATCATCAACCTTCACATCTATATCCTTTAAGTTTGATATAGTCTAATCAAACTTATTGATATATTCTCGGATTGAGGTACCTTCTTCCGTCTTGCATATATACAATTTGGATTTTAAGTAGATACTGTTAGTTAGAGTCTTCGTCATGAAGTTACTCTCTAACTTTGCCCAAACACCTGCTGCAGTTGCTTCTTTATTTACCAAAAAAGCAACATCCCTCTCAAAGCATAAGATTATTGCAGCCTGCGCCTCAAGATTTAATTCTTTCCAATCCTCATATTTCATTTCCTTCGACTTTTTCTCTTTTCCTGCCAGTGTCTTGTGTAATTTTTGTGATATAAGCAGATTTTTCATCTATATCCTCCAATAAGAAAAATTAATTTTTCCATTAAACTTCCCGATTTCATATTTGTCTACTTTGACATTACTACTAGTAGAAGACATTATATTCAAAATTGAATTTTACCACGCAAATAATAAATAATATAACGTTGGCTCTTGATACCAATTGTTGAGTCTACAGTGGAATTTTGACTTCTAAGAGATACAAAGTAATATGAAATTGAACACTACTCATAATAATGCTCTCGCTATATATTTTGTAAAGAGGAAAAACAATATGAAAGATTTCTTCTAACTAACTCTATAAGATTATGTGAATAAGGATATTGTTATTGACTTCAATTACGATTCTAGAGACGTATATATAGTATCTCTATACTATAACTTCAACGAATAAGAATAAATTTCTACGACAAAAAACTCCTTACTAAACATTTTGAGTTCTCTCCTATTAAAACTTATTTATTTTACTTCCTAAAATTACTCTTATCCTTCCTTTATTCTCACACAATTAATTAGATGTAAAATAAAGGATTATTGATTATATACCAAAAATACAATTTTATAGTTTATGAATAATTTTAAATCAATCCAAAATATGGTTAAAAAAATAAAATAAAATTCTTTTTAAAAGTGTTGGACTAAAAGGATGAAATCCAACAAGAATATTTTGAGAAGTTGAATTTTTCTTTTAGTGAGAATTAAATTAGTGGAAGTGAATTAATTAGATTTTAAGTGTAGAAAATATCATCTAATTAAAAATCAAATTAGATGTCTATTCACTCATGTCACATGTCATGAGCACCCTTTTATTCGGACACCTCTTTGTCATGAACATTTCGAACAATGTTAAAATTGCTATCTTAATTTGTAGAGATAAACTTTCTTCTTATACTCATTTTTAGTTAAAGAGACTTAAAATAATGAGAACATCTAAAAACATCTTTTGCTAATTATCCTATTTAGTAACAAGTTATAGAAAAAGGGATAAATTGAATATGACATTGTAATCATTGTTCAATGTACTTCCCTTTAAAATGGCTTGAGACTATAAAAAGATTTCAACTCATTTTTCTCAAAAAAATTTTTCTGAAACTTTGGAATCATTTCTCTTTTTTGCTTTTCTCTAATTCTTTTCATTGTTCTTCATTTTATTCATCAATTTCAAACAAAAAAAAAACTTATAAGATTAGCATTCAAGTATTTCAGTAATATATTCGACAGCAAAATTTATTTAATCTTTGTTTATATTCAAAGAGTTTATTCATCCTCTCGTGATATTATTGAAGATCACAATACTTATTTTTTATTATTATTTTTATTTTTAGTTTTTATTTTACTTATTTGTTACTAATAAAAATATGTTTTTTACAAATTTATCTATCTTTAATTTTTTTTTAATCTTTTTTTATAAAATTATACCCGAATCAATTATGTAGCTCACAGAATTATAACAATTGATTGATGTTAAAAAAAAAACAATTGGCATGCAATAAACCATTGTTGGAGCAATCCAATTGATGGGTTTGGCGAATAGCACTTCACAATTTCACATAACCACCATACCAATTACCAACACAATAAGTACCTGGCAGAAAAACATTGCTAATTTGCTACGACGAGCCTACGATACGCAAAAACAACCTCTTAAAGGAAAAGAGTTCTTGGATAGATATAATGATCACAGAATTTCAAGAATTAGTAAGAATTAGGCAAAACTAAAGTTTTTAAACCCAAAATAGAAATTAAGAAGGAGATTGAGGATGAATACGTATAGAATATGAAATTGTTAATGATAAGATTGTAAATAAAAGATGAATGAATAATGAACAAATAAATAAATTAAAAATTAATTTTAAATTTAAATAATATATAAAAAATTAATTAATAAATAAATTAAAAAACAACTCTTTTAGAATTATTAAAAAAACTTGTGAAACATGTTTTTTTTTTTTTAAATTGAGACTGATAAAAGTCGTAAATGTTTTAGAACTATTTAAACTAAAACCTTAAAAGATATATAAATGATTATAACTAAGATTCTGAAAACTAAACAGATTGTCGAACTGATAAAGTTAAGTATTAAAAATTTAATAAAAACTCAATTGAAATTAATTCGAATATAATAAAATAATATATTTATAGTTGTCGAAACCATGATTATAAATCTAATATACTTGCTTGCATAAGAGCTTTTTTGCACTTGATTGTACATAGGTCTTTTTTCTTTTTTTATAATATCATTTTGTTTTATGTTATTCTTTTGTTTTGAGTAATAAAAATTAGATTCTAAATCTTTTGATTATAAATATTTTAATATATCTCATGTCACAAAATTATTTATATATTTAAAAAAAATTAAGTTAATAAAAATAAATAAATAAATAAATAGTTGTATTTTTAAGAAAGTTGAAATGACATGTTACCAAGAGTTTAAGTTTGACTTTCAACTGGATTTTATCATGGCTAAAGTTTATGATATACTAATGCAATAGTTACAATAAATTTTTGAGTAAAAGACAAATAGGTTCCTAACCTTTTAAAATGTGGACATTTTCGTCCCTCAAAATTGGAAAATACATTTCGATCTCTCACCATGTAAATTCCGTGACAATTACGTCTTTTCGTGGAATTGGTGCTCGAAACGGTAACGAAAATTGCTGAGGTGGAGGGATGAAGAGTGAT
This sequence comes from Arachis ipaensis, assembly GCF_059453495.1. Lineage (NCBI taxonomy): Eukaryota > Viridiplantae > Streptophyta > Magnoliopsida > Fabales > Fabaceae > Arachis > Arachis ipaensis. The sequence goes on from NC_142444.1 coordinate 129,521,109, forward strand.
GTGTTAGTTACGGTTGCTGAAGTGGATGGGGAACAAATTGTTAAAGGACAAATTGGTCCTTAATGGCCAAAACGACGCCGTATGCATCCCCCACTTTCATGCCTATCATCCCAGACCTCTTCTTCTTCTTCTTCCATGGCAGTTTTATCGCGCTCTTTCTTCCTCTCTCGTCTCATAGACCTCTCACTCCACAATCCTCTCCACCCTCTAAAACCTCCACTCCCTTCTTCCACTCCCTTCTCCGGCAATAGCATCGGCAACGACACCACCGAAGGCTCAGGCAACAGCAGTTGACTCTCTATTCTCCTCTGCCCTCTTCTTCTGCTCTGCTGCTGCCAACCTTCACAAGCCGTTCACCTCCGCCTCCTAGCTTCTTCTTCACACGCTGTAAGTGTTGCATGATTTTTCACTGTTCTGCTTGCTATAAGAGTCTCGGTGATGCTGTGTGATGAGAGATTTTACGATTTTAAGGGTAATTAATGTGTTTTCTTTTGAAGCTTGTCTGATTTTTTGTTCCTTTTATTTTCGAAGAAAAAAAATGCAATTTTTTGTGGTATCGTATGGCTTTCTTCTTTGTTTATTTACTATTCATAATTTGGTTCTAGGTTGAAGCTTATAATGATTTAGATCAGAGATAAGATAATTGAGTGCTGGTTTTTGTGAGTAACATGGGCACATCATGTTTCTTATTTATTGTGTATCCTTTCTTTGAATTTTCAGTATATCAATGTTGCATGCAGCTTCACCTGCCCCTGGTTTTTGTTTGAGCTATCCCAGGAACCTTCATTGTCCTCGTGATTCGACAGAGCCTTCGATTAGAGCAAGGTCTCCGGTTTGCTGTTCGGTACCAGAGACAAAAAATGGAGCTACTAAAGTAGAGTATACTCCTTGGCTTGTCGTAGGCTTGGGTAACCCTGGAAATAAATACCATGGAACTAGGCTGATGACAAGTTATCTTAGCCTAGTTTCACTAGCCTTTTTCTTTTGTTTTCAATTAAATTATGCACTTTCTTGAGCCATAAGCAAGCCAATTGGGTAGATTTTCATGTTTCCTTTGATTTAATCAACCATAGATGAATTAATTCAATTTCATGAGGTTTTATGCTATAATTATCACATATTATGAAAGAATGAATATCTCATGATTTTGAGCATAGCTTTGATGTGTTTGGTTGATTAATGATAGGTGAAGAAAGCTTGGAGAAAGGTTGAAGCAAGAAGGAATGGCTAGGAGGAAGAGAGGACAAAAAGTTTGAGCAAAAGTTTGCCTCAAACTTTAGCTCAAACTTTTGGATTAATTGAAAACGAACCAGGGAGCAAAAAGCTTGACCAAAAGTTTGCCTCAAACTTTTGGGCAAACTTTTGGGCAAAAAGCTGGAGCAAAAGTTTGCCTCAAACTTTTGTGCAAACTTTTGGGCAAAAAGCTTGAGCAAAAGTTTGCCTCAAACTTTTTGGCATCACAAATCAACACCTTGGAGAGCAAAAGTTTGCGCCAACGTTAGCCTCAAACTTTTTGGCAAACGTTGGCGCATGAACAACACACCCTGGAGAGCAAAAGTTTGCGCCAACGTTTGCCTCTAACTTTTTGGCAAACGTTGGCGCCATGAGTGTGCAAGGGGAGGCCAACGTTGGAGCAAAAGTTTGACCCCAAACTTTTGCCCCAACGTTGGTATCAGCAAAAGAGGGTGGCTGATGTGAAAAGTTAGAGTAAAAGTTTGCCTCAAACTTTTACTCAAGCTTTCATGATTCCAAACCCGGTTCAATTCGGTTCTTCTCCAAACTCCAAGAGCAATCAACCAAGGCCTCTATCGACCCAATTCCATCAAGAGCAAAGGCCCAATTGAAGGCTTGAAGACCATTTGAAGAAAGTGTATAAATAGCATATGATTTAAGTTTTTCGGGGAGCTTTCTTTTCGGTTTTGATTAGTGCACTTAGTAGAGAGCTCATTTTACATTTCTTGGCATTGTTGTTTTAATTCAAGAGAATTTGGGAGGAGAATTGATCTCTCTTCTTCCTTGTTCTTGCCCAGCACTCTTTACTTTCCTTGTCTTGGATCTTGGGTTGGAGAATTGAAGGAAATCTGTTTCAATCTCATCCTGAGATCTCTCTGTTTAATTTTACTGCATAATTGAATTTCCATTTTGGTTAATTGCTTCTGCCTTCTACTTTCTCTGCAATTTACAATTTACAATTCCTTTGTAATTGTTCTTGTTGGATCTAGGAAGGCATTGAGATCTAGACTTGGTTATCTAGTCTCTTGGGTCCTGAGATCTGAATTCCAATTTTACTTCCTCTGTTTAATGCTTTTCAATCTCATTTACATTTCTGTTTTTAGATCTGATTCAATCCAAGTTATCTTCTACTTCTCTGTTCGTTGCAATTTACTTTTCCTTGTTTAAATTCTGCAAATCCAATTCCCAATTCCCTTTACAATTCAAGCCATTTACATTTCTTGCAATTTAAGATTCTGCAATTTACATTTCTTGCGTTCTAAGTTTCTGCCATTTAATTTCTTGTTCTTTAAGATTCAGCACTTTAAATTTCAGTTCTCTTTACTTTCATGCAATTTACCCACTCCCTTTACTTTCTCTGCAATTTAAAGTCTGCAAATCACAAATCTCTCAACCAAATCTTGATTCGCTTGACTAAATCAACCACTAAGCTAAAATTGCTCACTCCTTCAATCCCTGTGGGATCGACCTCACTCCCGTGAGTTATTATTACTTGATGCGACCCGGTGCACTTGCCGGTTAGTTTTGGGTGTTTTGGAGAAATTCGTTTTTCCACAAAAAAAACCCATCAAGTTTTTTCAAAAACTTGATGGGTTTTTTTTGTGGAAAAACGAATTTCTCCAAAACACCCAAAACTAACCGGCAAGTGCACCGGGTCGCATCAAGTAATAATAACTCACGGGAGTGAGGTCGAAAAAACTTGATGGGTTTTTTTTGTGGAAAAACGAATTTCTCCAAAACACCCAAAACTAACCGGCAAGTGCACCGGGTCGCATCAAGTAATAATAACTCACGGGAGTGAGGTCGATCCCACAGGGATTGAAGGAGTGAGCAATTTTAGCTTAGTGGTTGATTTAGTCAAGCGAATCAAGATTTGGTTGAGAGATTTGTGATTTGCAGAATTTAAATTGCAGAGAAAGTAAAGGGAGTGGGTAAATTGCATGAAAGTAAAGAGAACTGAAATTTAAAGTGCTGAATCTTAAAGAACAAGAAATTAAATGGCAGAAACTTAGAACGCAAGAAATGTAAATTGCAGAATCTTAAATTGCAAGAAATGTAAATGGCTTGAATTGTAAAGGGAATTGGGAATTGGATTTGCAGAATTTAAACAAGGAAAAGTAAATTGCAACGAACAGAGAAGTAGAAGATAACTTGGATTGAATCAGATCTAAAAACAGAAATGTAAATGAGATTGAAAAGCATTAAACAGAGGAAGTAAAATTGGAATTCAGATCTCAGGACCCAAGAGACTAGATAACCAAGTCTAGATCTCAATGCCTTCCTAGATCCAACAAGAACAATTGCAAAGGAATTGTAAATTGTAAATTGCAGAGAAAGTAGAAGGCAGAAGCAATTAACCAAAATGGAAATTCAATTATGCAGTAAAATTAAACAGAGAGATCTCATGATGAGATTGAAACAGATTTCCTTCAATTCTCCAACCCAAGATCCAAGACAAGGAAAGTAAAGAGTGCTGGGCAAGAACAAGGAAGAAGAGAGATCAATTCTCCTCCCAAATTCTCTTGAATTAAAACAACAATGCCAAGAAATGTAAAATGAGCTCTCTACTAAGTGCACTAATCAAAACCGAAAAGAAAGCTCCCCGAAAAACTTAAATCCTATGCTATTTATACACTTTCTTCAAATGGTCTTCAAGCCTTCAATTGGGCCTTTGCTCTTGATGGAATTGGGTCGATAGAGGCCTTGGTTGATTGCTCTTGGAGTTTGGAGAAGAACCGAATTGAACCGGGTTTGGAATCATGAAAGCTTGAGTAAAAGTTTGAGGCAAACTTTTACTCCAACTTTTCACATCAGCCACCCTCTTTTGCTGATACCAACGTTGGGGCAAAAGTTTGGGGTCAAACTTTTGCTCCAACGTTGGCCTCCCCTTGCACACTCATGGCGCCAACGTTTGCCAAAAAGTTAGAGGCAAACGTTGGCGCAAACTTTTGCTCTCCAGGGTGTGTTGTTCATGCGCCAACGTTTGCCAAAACGTTTGAGGCAAACGTTGGCGCAAACTTTTGCTCTCCAGGGTGTTGATTTGTGATGCCAAAAGTTTGCCAAAAAGTTTGAGGCAAACTTTTGCTCCAGCTTTTTGCCCAAAAGTTTGCCCAAAAGTTTGAGGCAAACTTTTGGTCAAGCTTTTTGCTCCCTGGTTCGTTTTCAATTAATCCAAAAGTTTGAGCTAAAGTTTGAGGCAAACTTTTGCTCAAACTTTTTGTCCTCTCTTCCTCCTAGCCATTCCTTCTTGCTTCAACCTTTCTCCAAGCTTTCTTCACCTATCATTAATCAACCAAACACATCAAAGCTATGCTCAAAATCATGAGATATTCATTCTTTCATAATATGTGATAATTATAGCATAAAACCTCATGAAATTGAATTAATTCATCTATGGTTGATTAAATCAAAGGAAACATGAAAATCTACCCAATTGGCTTGCTTATGGCTCAAGAAAGTGCATAATTTAATTGAAAACAAAAGAAAAAGGCTAGTGAAACTAGGCTAAGATGACTTGTCATCATAGGCACAATGTAATTGGTTATTCACCAAAAGTTTTTAAAAGTTCTTAAAAGAACAATAATCTTCTCTTGATGTGGTATGAATATTTTTTTCCTACTATCTATTAGGTGGGATTTGAAGTAATCGATAGCATTTCTAAAGCAGAAAGAATTCAGATGAACACAATACAGTCTAAGGCATTGATTGGAATAGGTAAAAAATTACCCAGGAATGATTTTATTCTTATTAATATTTTCTCCCTCTTTTCCTCCTCCAAGTTTATTGGCTTCATTTATCTTGGTAACTTTAGCATTGAGTTGTCTTTTCTTCTGTGATCTTATACAGATTCTATAGGAGATGTACCAATTTTGCTAGCAAAGCCTCAAACATACATGAACTTTAGTAGTGAATCGGTTAGTTTCATTTTATCACATAAATTGCTAGATTTTATACGATATACACATGTACACTTGGTGAAATTGATAACGAATCAAGTAAACCATCTATCTGATTTACTACTTTTTTTTTTGTATATGTTGATATTACATCTTTTGTGTCTCACATTCATACAAATGACTTATGGATTGTTACTGTTAGGAAGTGGGATTCTCAGAGCCAGTCGGAATATGGGAGGAGAAGGGAGTGGAGATTTTGGAGGGTGGAGAGGATTGTGGAGTGAGAGGTCTGTGAGACGAGAGAGGAAGAAAGGGCGCGATGAAACTGCCACGGAAGAGGAAGAAGAAGAGGTCTGGGATGATGGCATGAAAGTGGGGGATGCATACGTCGTCGTTTTGACCATTAAGGACCAATTTGTCCTCTAACAATTTGTTCCTCATCCATTTCAGCAACCGTAACGGATACATCACTCTTCACCCCTCCACCTCAATAATCTCTGTTATTATTTCGAGCACTAATTCCACGGAAGGACATAATTGTCACGGAATTTACATGGTAAAAAATTGAAATGTATTTTTCAATCTTAAAGAACGAAAATATCTGTATTTTAAAAGATTAAGTACCTATTTATCTTTTACTCTAAATTTTTTATCACATCACTTAAATTATTTCCTGTCCGTGAGCCTGAAATTCAACGCAAGAAATTATGACTATATGGTCAAATATGCATAAGATCTATGTCATTTTAAATTGCTTTTTCGTTAGTAGGACCCTATTTGGTATTTAGAGCAATCCATATTGTATATTCTTTCTTAAAACGGTCACTTTCATATGATAACTATTTTTTTCAACTAAATTTGGGAAAGGATTTGATGATCACAAAATGTTTGGATTATTTAATTGTTCTATAATAAAATATATTTTTAAAATTTTTTTTATTAAGACTAAATAGTTTTTGTTTAATTTTAGTTATAAATTAATTTTTATATATTATTTAATTATAAATTTTTTTTATTTTATAAATTATTATTTTATTATTCATCATCTATCATATTTATTAACAATTAAAAATAAAAATAATAACGAATTAAATTTTTTATTAATCGTAATAAATATTTTGACAATCCTAATCAATTAGAATTTTATTCTTGATTCATTACATACGTAAAGATTTGTGAAATCGTATTTGTTGGCAATTCAATCGATTGGACGTACAATACAATTGATTGAATATTGTAAATATTGGATATTAAAGAGATAGATAAACGATGAAGAAAATTGGATATTAAGTAGATGAATAAACGATGAACAAAAACAATGAAAAAATTGATAATCAAGGAGATTGATAAACAATTCCAATGGATTGAGTAATTGAAAAATAAATTGATGATAGATTATTTCATCAATTTATAATTTTAATATTGAAAAAGGTAAGATTAGTATCTAAATCAAAATAAAAACTTAAAAATTGAAGATAGAATTTTAAAGATAAGATAGATAACTAATAAAATAATAATTTATAAATACGAGGAGAAAAATTTAGAATAGCGTAACATATAACGCATTGCACAATTCTATGGAATTGGCTAACACAACCAATCGATTGAATTGTGAAAACTCATATTGCTTTGAAGACTTCAATCGATTGGTAACATGAACACTCGATTGAACAAGAAAAAACTCACATTCTAAGCGCAGCTCAATCGATTGTGTAACAATTCCAATCAATTGAATTTTGAGAACCCATATTGCCGTGCAAAAATCAATCGGTTGTGATACACTTCCAATCGATTGAATTCTGAAAAAAAAATATACTGTCTTGCAACATTCAATCGATTGTGTTGTATGTCCAATCGATTGAATTGCCAACAAACACCAATTTCACAAATCTTTACGTATGTAATAGATCAAGAATAAAATACTAATCGATTAGAATTGCCAAAATATTTATTACGATTAATAGAAATCTAATTCGTTATTGTTTTAATTCTTAATAGTTAATAAATATGATAGATGAATGATAAAATAATAATTTATAAAATAGAGGGCAAAATTTTATAATTAAATAATATATAAAGGATTAATTTATAATTAAAATTAAATAACGACTATTTAACCGTTATTAAAAAAATTTTAAAAACATGTTTTGTTATGGGAGCATTAAATAGTCCAAACGTTCTGAGATCATCGAATCATTTGCCAACTAAGTTGGGCTAGTCCAGTGGTTAGTTCATTAGTCCACTTAAATAAGTGTTGAAGGTTCGAATCCCGTCTTGTGTATGTAACAACCCATTGGCCAACGACAAATCCTTAAATATAATTCAGTACCGTAACGAATTTGTAAGAACCGCAACTAATAAACCGGTTAATTAAGTGATTAATTGCCCAAATTAGATTCCGAAAAGTTAGAGTGAGAAATTGAGGATTTAAATGTGATTTTTGGACTTAGTGAGTTTTTCTGAGTCAGAAAATGTGCCTTTTGCGAAAAATCGTGAAAAACTGTGAACCGGCAGTTGAACCAGTTTAACCGGTTCAAGTCTGCCCGGTACCGCATGAGAAAAAGTGAAAACCGGCGAAAACCTTAGAAAAATGTTAGAAATAGAAAACCGGGCGTTAATTTTAAAGGTTTGGCCCAAAGTTGGGCCAAACGGGCTAAAAACGCTAACAGGTTGGACCGGGCCCAAGTTGGGCCCAAGCCCAATATATAAAAGGCTCATTAAATGAACCAAACCAGCCACAACACTAAACAAACACACTCATACATGCTGAAAAGAGAAGAGAGAAACCCTTTTGGTTACTATTCATCATCTTCTTCCAAAGCTCATATCTTGAGCTAGAGAGCTCCGATTGCCGCACCGTTTGCGGCTACGCGTTCCTTATGAAGAGCTCTACAAAATCCACCTAAGAAACCCTCAAGGTAATCACGAAATTTTCCCAGTTTCTCTCTTGAAATTTTCGGGTACTTAGGGTTTGTGCCTAAATAAGTTTTCGTATTCTTGGTGTTTAAGTTTGCTTTAATCCTTGCTTAGCCTTGGATTCTTGCTAGTAAATCTGTGGGAGAAGGTAAGAGCCACTAAACCTTTTTGAATTTATGTATAATTGGAACCCTAGGTTGATTTGAGGTAATTTATATGTATATAGTTTGATTATTGTGGCTTTGGGAGCTCTTGGAACTTAATTGTGCTTAGTGGAGTGGATGTGAAAGCTTGAAATTTGGTTGAAAGCTATTTGGTGATCAATTTGAGTTTTGGTGCATAAAAAGGGAATCGGTCCAGGTATGGTTTCGGTTTCCTCTATGTAGTATATAATATTCATGGACACTTAGGCTAGTGACCTATAGGATAGGGTTGGAAATTTATATGTTGTTGATGATTATTTGGAGTGATAATGTATAATGAATTGATGTTATTGTTGTGATTGAATGATGAAGTTGAGATATGATGGATTGGATGAATGAATATTGTTGATTATTAATATGAATCATGGTTGAGTTGATGAGAAAAATTGATAGTGATATACTGTTGATTGGTGAATATGTGATATATGGGATATTGAGGTTGAGAATAATATGTGAAGAAAAATGTGAAAAGAATGGTGCAAAATGTCATGAAGTGTAGGTGTTGATGAGGAATGGGGTTTTGGAATGGTTCTAGTTGGTATTGGTTGGGTTGAGTTGTGAAAATAAGTAATTTGGTAAACTGTGAACCTTTGGAAAAATTGGATTTTTGATGAACTTTGCACGATCATAACTTTTGTCTCGATTTTCGAAATTGCTTGAAATTTGTTTAGAATGAAAGATCTTTGAAAACCCTTTAAATCGATATAAAGTTTATGAAAATTGGAATTTTGTAGAGGAAGTTATGATCTTTCAAAGTTGGTGTTAAAAATCTGAAATTCTGCAAAGTTGCAGAATTTCATGATTTCTGATGTGTGCGGGCGCACACCCTCGTGTGGATGCACACCCTGCAAATATTTCAACCTGTGAGGACGCACACATCTGTGCGCACGCACAGGCAGGGAAGTGCATTCTGTTCGCAGCGCCAGGACAGCTTGTGCGCGCACACATCTAAGGAAAAACTTCAACCTGTGCGAACGCACACATCGAGAAGGTCAATCTGTTGGGGGCGCCAGCACAAGTTGTGCGATTGCATAGATCCTTGTAAAAATTGAAACCTGTGCGTACACACACCCCTGTGCGTACACACACCCCTGTGCGTACGCACGCATTTCAAAACTCCAAGGAGTGTGCGCACGCACAGACCCTTGTGCGGCCGCACACGTCCTGTTTCTCAAAATTTTATTTGTTTTCAACTATTCTACCTTCCTAACAAGGTTGCAAGCTTCTTTAACACCATTTTAAGACTTTTGGACCTAGTTTTGAGTATTAGGACATGGGATATAAGTTAAGAATCCTAATACATGGTTTTATGATAACTTAGAAAATGGAGGCCTAGGTTTCTGGCGTGCTGAGAATGATCTGATGTTAGGTGGAGGATAAGTGATATATGAGATAAGGAATGATGAACTTTGATATTGGAAACTGAGTTATGAATGGACAGTGGTTGAGATGAGTCGAGGACTCGGATTGAGACGATGGATCTCTGTATACTGAAAATATTTTCTGAAAACCACTGAAATATTGTTTTTATTGAGAATATGAAGCGCTATGCGCCTGGCAGGGACGGGGTTGGATCCCGCTTGTCGAGGTAGCGGCGGCGGCGTAAGGGCAGTGGTTCGTCCCGCTTTCGTTGAGATGTGAGGTTTGTGGCAAGAGTATCCCGCTCGCATCCCTTCGGACCTATAGGCGAGCAGGCGCCGGTACCTGGACAGTGATCCGGGCACTATATCTCGGGGTTCCCATATGAGAAATCCAAAAGGTGACGTCTCCATGGAGATGTGTCGGGTTGGCAGTTGAACCGACAATGTGATATCACAGTCAATAGGGCAGGCATTCATCATATGCATTTTCTACTTGTTTGTTTGCTTTGCCGACTTGTAATTGCATGCCAAATTGAATAACATGTCTATTTGCTTACTTGATCTACTTGCGTCGTATGCTTTTACTTGTGAATTACTTGCATTGTTATTAATTGTGCTTTCTACTAGGATTGAGGAGGTTCGGAAGGCGGTGGCGATGGGATTGCATGGAGGATAGGCTGGTGAAGGCTGTGGGACAGCGGTGTTTGATTAGAATAGTTTTCCCTTAAGATAGAGTACCCTGTTTACTTATGATAAGGTTTATATTATGCTTAATTGTTTTAGAATGCTTTAAGCTTGAATCTTGTGATGGATATAGAGCTTAGGATTGCCTTTGGCGTCCCGGGGTCTTATATCCTACATCACTGGGCATTGTTACCATACTGAGAACCTCCGGTTCTCATACCATATCTTTGTTGTATTTTTCCGATGCAGGTCGCAACCCACCTTGGTGAGTTGCGTTGGATGGTGACAGAAGCGGAGGATCTTGGATTATTTTGGAGTCTTTTTGGTTATCTGTTTATACATCTCTCACTTTTGTATTTTGTTTAGCCTAGAGGCCTGTATTATGAGAGAAAAACTTGTATAAGCTATTTTTAAACTGTTAGGTTTCTATAAGATTCTGTATACTTGGGTATGGCTAGCCGGCTCAAACTCCGCGAGTCGAGACTAGTTTCCTATGATATTATATACTTATATTTTGTTGTATATTATCTGTTTTTTATGCCTTAGGATAGTACGGTTTGCGCTTTTCAAATCCTTTCTTTGAGCTATATTTTTCATCGAGCTTCTAGATATTATATTACTCTTCTATATATTATACGTATGAGCTTTAGAACTGTCGTAATCTCTGGTTAACCTTTTCCTTACGACGCGAGGTAAAACTTAGGCTAATTAGGATGTTACAGAATTAGTCTTTAATTAAAAAAAAGTATTTTTCCAACTGATAGCGAAGTCTATCTTCATAATCTTCGATCCATGGATAGTAGGATATTAATTAAATAATATATTTTGAATAACAATAAAATCACTTAAAAATGCATAATCTAAAGATCATCTTAACAAGAAGAGCGACATTAGTTTTGTTATCTATTAATTCGAAATTCTTTTCACCAGATAGAGATAATATTTTAGAAGCGGTAATACTAGGGAAAAAAACAGCAAAAATTTATCTTATTTAGCATTTATTATGGTATCAGAGCAATCTTTTCTATAGAGTATGAGAAATGGACTGACTATGCTTTAAATGCATACTCTGACCGTTTGTCTTGTTGTAGGTCTTGTCCAGATGACAAGAGTTAGAGTTTTATACATATGACGGTCTATTAATTAATGCCGTTAGTCTATCATTGCATACTTCATGGTATTAAGTTTGGCCATCTTAATACTAATGGTTTATGTATATGGGAGCACTAGTAGGTTATCATAGACTATATATATAAGTTATAGGTAATGCGAATTGTGGGTTTTGAAAACATTAGAAGTTATTTCTCGAGGTTACTTGGTTACATATCTTGTTCTTTCATGGTTTACCTTGAAGTCCTTGTTATTCTTTCTTGTAAAATAAATTGATTCTTTTTCAATCCTATTCTTTGTTCATATGCATTCTCGTTGATCTTAACTGCATATGTCTACTTAAAATTTCTTGGGATATCTGCTTTTTTTGAGTTGCAGTTTAGTTCTTTTGCTTCATGTCTTGCATCTTATGTATATCTCTATCTGACTGTATCTTTGGTACCTTCTTGAAGTTCTTGTTTCAACTCTCTATTGAAAAAGCTTTGTATTTGATTTGTTCCCTACTTGATTGTATTCTTAACCATTCTCTTGAATTCTGGTGAACCCCGTCCATGACTCTTGTTTTTCTCGTCCTAAGTTTGGTATCTTTTTGAGTAACTCAAGATTTGTTTGGTGTTATGTACAACCTTTAGACATAGCAAGCGATACGTTATTTCTTTAGAACATGGTTGGTGGACGCAGAAGATGAAATTTGTAAGTGCGCTATGTCACAGGAAGTTGTAGAGCTTTGTTTCTCGCGAAAGAGTTTTATGGATGTTAGACTTGTGATCGGTAAAAGGTTGCAAAGTGATTGATGAGGTTGAGAACCCTCATATGAGACGTTCGATAAAGCATGGTTGGAAATCATGAAGGTACATCAGGCCGAAGTTCTGAAGTTGGTAAAAGATCAGTATGTGAACGTTATCCCGTCGTTTTAATACTAACCTGTTTTGTAACCTTTCACCACATTACACTACCATCGCATGTTTGAACCACGTAATCTTTTGCATCAAGCCTACCTTGCTTGTAGCTTCTGTTTTGCATCATATTTTTTCCTTATATTTTGTTCCATATGAATATCCTGGTATTTGAAACTATATATACATATGTATGCTGAAACTTTTTGCTTTTTCCATAAGATGTTTAAAAAATAAAGTGCTAAAACTATGTAATATTTTGTATATTATGTTAATTTTTAAAGACGAAAATTTTTATAAGTGGGGTAGAATGTAAGATCCCAGATTTTCAGAAATTAAATAATAAGTTATTTTTACGATTTATTATGTTTATTTAAGATTATATTTTCAGAGATTTTTATATATAAGTTGGGCAATTTTTTATTTATAATTTAGAGATTTAATAATTGAAAAATAATAAAAATTTTATGTGCTTTAATTTGAATATTAAGCTTTTGAACCTTATTTTAATTTAATTATCTCAAATTTTTATTGAATTAGTATTTATTTAAAAATAATTTATAAATTGATGATAAAATGGTATTTTAAAGATAATTATTTTATATTAGTTTAAATTTAATTATTATTCTATCCTTTTATTTTTATTAAAATTATTATACTACCTATGCTCCAAAATCCCCAGAACAAATCCTAATTTACACAACTCCAAACCCTAATTGTAACCTAACTCATACTACCCTTACCCTCACCCACACATTACTGCCACCAACCCCCCTTACCCAAGCACGAAAAAGAAAAAGAAAAAGAAAAGAGAAGAGGGAGAAATGGAGAAGAAAAAGAGAAGAGGAAGGGGAAGGAGGCTGCACCGGCACCGGTGGGTCCTGCCGCCACCTTGGAGCTCGCCGTCGAGCTACTTCACGTCCTTGCCGTAGGAGAGAAGGGGCGTCGCCATCGAACCAGAGTGAGGAAGAGAGAGCTCACGGGGGGAGAGAGAGAAAGAGCTCGCACCGCCAGCTTCGTCGTCGTTGCTGCACCAAGTTGTCGCTGTTGGAGAATTTGCCATCGTGCCCATCGCCGTTCAAGGAGTGTCGCCGTTACTGAGAGGGATGCCGAGGAACTCACAAAGAGAGAGAAACCCAATGGAGCTCCGCTGCTGCCATGGCCGCCACCAAGCTGTCGTCGCCAATCTGCTTTCCGTCGAAGCCTGGCCGCCATCGCCATTGAGCTGCATCCCCACCGTTCTGGTCACCGATGTGGCACTGTTGTCGCCAGAACCACTGCCGGAGCTATCGCTGTTCGGTTCAATCGTTCCACCTTAGTTACGGTAAGTGTTTTTGTTGTAGAACTCTTGAAATCAGTATTTTGTTATAATCTGTTAAAGATTCTAAGATGTTGGTAACATAAGATTGAGTTATGGGTCTTGCATGCTGAGTTTAATGGTTGTTGCATGCAACATCAAGCTGCTGTGTCACTGCGGAGCTCTCTGCCACTGTTCTGCTCGCCGGAAGTTGTCACCAGAGCTGCCACTGTTCTGTTTTCTCGCTTATTCGTAAGTACAGTAAGTTATTCCTCGTTTTGAACCTCTATAGTCATTGTTCTATTATATATTACTAAGGTTCTCGTGACGTTAATATCTCAGGGTCGAGTTTCTATTATGAATGGTGCTTTTGTGGCTGTTGCGGAAAATAGTTGGATTCGATGCCGTTGATTGCGGGCTGAGAAAAAAGGGTTTTTAGACAAGTTTGGTTTTGTGGGTTTTGACAATTCGTAGTAGGATTTTTTTCTTAAAACTTGTTTTATATTAGGGAATTATTATAAATCGATATTGATGCAAGAAACATATTTTTTGTGGTTGTGTGTGCCTTATGGATTGACTGAACTGCTTTTGGATGAATGTAATTGTTTGCCTGATTGATTTATTGTCTGTTTGAGAAGGTTGGGTATTCTGGTTTGTTGGTTTATTTTGTTGAATTGGTTCTCTTGAGATTGGAAATGATTTAATGTTGAAAATGATTGGACATTGGAAATAATTTGATATGGGAAGTGATTTGATAGTTGAAAATGGTTGATATCGAAAATGGTTTCATTTATTGAAAATGAATTGAGATTTCAAAATGATTTGATAGTGGAATTGGTTTGATTTTAAAAATAGTTGAGAAGAGTTTGAAAATAGTTTGGTTGGGACGCGAGGAGGGTGGCATAGTCCTAATTTTAGAGGAGATGTCGCCAAAAATTTATGAGAAGTTGGAAGTTTTGTTTTGGTTAATTTAATTAAAGAACTATTTTATTCGATTTTGATTTTACTAAAGAAAAGAGTATGTTTTGTGACGTTTTAGAGAAGTTAGCATATTTGAATTTGATTTACCGAAACGAAATGATTTTCAGGTCTTTTGAAAATGTTTTCAACATAAGAATGAAATTGAAATCGGTTTTGGGAATTTGGTTGATTAAAAAATGAGTTTGTTTGATTGATTCTAATTACAGAGTTACGCTTTGAGGACTTTAATGAATTTAAAGTAAAGAGATTGATTATTCAAGGTTAAACAAGAAGAGGCTCAATGACTTTTGTTTATTTGAGAAATTATTTTATGATTTTAACTCATTTAATTTTGAGATGACGTTTAAAGACCATACGAATACTTTGAATTAAAATTGGGGATTATGAAAGTTGGCTCGTTAGCCTATAAAGAAATTATGATTAATGATAAAAGTGATTATAAAGAGTTATGAATTCGATTTTGCTTTTGATTATGCATTGAGTTTGATTGTGATTATGAATAGAATGAGATTATGATTGATGTTGTGAGGACAGTGGCGTTGTCCTACTCAGAGATTTGGCACGTTGAGGATGAAGGATTCCATCTCTTGTCGTGGTATGGATGTCGAAAAGGTGGAAAGACACTCTCTTTCGTATTGTTTTCTCCCATATGTTTCTCTAGTTGCAAGGTGAAAAGGCACATTCTTTCGATATGAAAAAGCACACCATTTCGTAATTCCTTCAGGAGAAGGTAGAAAGGCAAAAGGCACACTCCTTCAATATGAAAAGGCACTCTCCTTCGTTTGTATTTCTTCCGGGGATGCACAACCTAGAGACCATGTCTGGGTTAGTTATCGGATGTGTCGGATTCTGGCAATTTAATCGACACGTGAGCTCATGGCCAGTAGGACTGGCATACATCATACTGCATCTTTTGCCATTGTTTGGGTGTGTTTTATTGTCTTTGGTTTGTCTATGTGAATATTTCTGTTTAACTGCTAATTGCCATATTTGTTGTAATTGTTCTTGATTATGTCTGAACTTAATTACTTGTAATTGTGACTGGATGGTTCGGATTGTGGTGGTTGAGTGTTGATTGTTTTGCTTGGGTCAAAGGCCGTGATTTGATTGTATGTTGGGTCGGAGGCCATGATTTGATTGTATATTGGTTTGGAGGCTGTGATTTGGTTATATATTGGGCTGGAGGCCATGATTTGATTGTATGTTGGGCCGGAGGTCGTGATCTAGTTATATTTTGGGCCAGAGGCCGTAATTTGGTAAGTTGGGAAAAATTAATATAAATATCGACTTATGGTCGTGTGATTAATGATTTTGGTTCTAAACAAATGATTGTATGATTTTGAAATAGAGATAGGTTTTGTGAATTAATAAATATGAATTGGATGGGATTGAGAATGAAATAATCTGAATAAGATAAAAAGATTCATAAGGCGAGCATTGATCACCGCTGTAGATGAACTTTGATTATATATATATATATATGTGGGGTTAGGTTCTCACCCGCTACAGCCTTATCTTTTTAGGAAGACAGACGAGAAAATCGACGAGGATTTTGTTGAGAAATCGATTGTACTTAATTGTTGTATTATCTTAAGTGCGGTTATGATTTGTATGTATGTACAAATATATGAAAAGAGAAAAATCTACTTTTGTTTTCAAAAAAAAAAATATCGATAAAATTTTCAGTTAAAGACTCCTACTTATTATTGTGAATATAGCAAAGTGGTCATAATACCCACGCTATCGGAGTGGCACAGTCGGAAGCGTGACATTATGATAGTAAAGATATTACACTTTTCACTACATAGAGATAACATTTCAAAAGTGGTAATGCTAGAGAAACAAGAAAAATAGTGAGAATTTGTCTTATTTAATATTCATTAATTACAACAATTAATAAATGCTAAATAAGGTAAATTCTAACTGTTTTTAGCGAATTCTTTTTTGTTACAAAATATTTTGTTTTAAAAGAGTCATACCCATGCATGCAATATCTTGAATCCGTGAATGTTAGTTTTGGTCTTTTTGATATGTCGTGGATTTGCACAAGATATAAGCTAGATATTCATTATCAATTATCTTCACTTGATTGGTGTATTTAAAAAAAATAATTAAAAGTATTTATTATGAAAATATGAATTAATTAATCCATGTATATGTTATTAGCTATGAAGCACAGACACTTTACCGAATTGTCGTGTCCGCATGTCAGACACATTTTGGACACGATACTCACCGACACTCGACTGATATGTGTGTCTGCTGTGTCCAACCGTATCTTAATAAAAAATATAAATTTTTTTTCCAGACACACTTGGACACACTTAAATACCATCATGTGTCAGCGTGTCCAGTCTTATTCTAAATATATATTCTTGAAATAAATTTAGATATAGTATATATTATTATTTGTTAAAACAAAAAAATATTTTAAATACTTGACATAATTAAAATAAGACATTAAAAATAAATTAAAAAAATTATATTTTAATATCAATAAAATGTCAAAATATCATTGAGATTTATCTAAAAAATACTTTATATTTTATATGTATGCGTGTCTCCATGTGTTATAAGATTTTAAAATTCGCATATCAGCATATCCCATATCCGTGTCAATGTCCGTGCATCATAGGTTATTGGACTTATAAAAGTAATAGAAGGTTAAAGACTACTCTTTAACTTTTTGTTTCCATGAACCCATATGTATTTACAGACCAAAAGCTACGAATTATTTTCATAATTTCATTTTCAATCAATTTCAGTTAAGCAATAAACCATGTAACTTTTGTTGAGATGTTGATAAATCATATTGAATGTGAAGGGTATGATTTTATTGAATGAATAAAGTTTTTATTTTGGTGTCATATTAAATGTGAAGGCCATAAGAATTTGGTTTTGATCATTATATATTTTTTTGCTGGTATTTTCAGTATGTTATGTAAAGTACTTCAGTTATTGTTAGAAAAAGTTAATCATGTATTTTATTACTAATTTATAGGCAAATGAGTTTTTTTTTTAAATTAATTAGGTGTTTTATATGTGAAAGTAACTTTGATGATTTATAGTATTTTAAATTTTAGAATAATTTTTTGCTATAATAATTAAAATTTTTGACATTTTGATTGTTTGAAAAACGTTTGCATGAATAATGAATTTTTAGAATTTAAAATAATTAAAACAATTAATAGACAAACGTATTAGTATTTAATTGCATATAATTTTTTTATTATTAATAAAACAAAGACATCAAATAAAAATTTAGCCAAATTATTAAAGTTTTGCTTAAAGAAATAATGTAACGACCCAATTTCCAGCGATTTTAACGGTAATATCCGATCCATGGCAGCAATCTCTTTGTCAGCAGTTCTAACAACAGTGTGGAGCTCAGTGGTGGTGACGGCGACAGTAGCATCACCCTCCGTTACCTCTCTCTTCGCGTTCTATTCATTGCGTCAGCGATGGCGGCTCTGACCACACTAGCGACAATGGCGACGGGGATGCTACTACCTCAACGATGACAGCGATCTCGACGGTGGCTCCTCTCTCTCCTTCGTGCGTTGTCCGTGTTCCCCATTCTAGCGACAGGTGTGACTACGACGACTAGGGTTCAACAATGACGACGGTGGCATCTTCGACGGCGACGGCTCCCCAGGCTGTAATTGGACTCGACGGGGATAACAGAACAACATTCCTCTTTCTCTTCTCCATCGCGCTCTGTCCTCTGCCTCTCTGCTTCTCCTTAGCGCGATCGCCCTCACTCTCCCTATCTCCCTCTCAAGATAATTCTTACCTTATCCATTAATTTGAGGATTCAAACCCAAACTTTTGAAATTGAGAAGAGGAAGACTGAGTGAGAAATTGAAAATTTTTTACTTCTTTGTTCAGATGATCTTGAAGGGCTCGACGTGATGGTCGCGTGGCCGTAAACGATGCGGCAATCGGACCTCTAGATTGAGAGATATGGGAGTTTGAAGTTTGAGAAAGGGTTAGAGTTCTTAATTTCACCCTTCTCCCTAATTTCAGCATGCCCTGTGTGTTTTGAGGGAAAGGAAGGCTGAACTTTACATTTTATATGTTGGGCTTTAGGTTCGGTTTGGATCTGGTCCAACCAGTTCAACTTGTTGGCCTGTTTTTGAACCAAAAGTTTTAAAATTAGTGTCAAAATTCATATTTATAAAATTTCTACTTCTCTAGATTATAAAAATTTAATTTTCTAATTTCTTTGAATAATTATTAATTTATTGGCTAATTATTTATTAATTTTGCAGGATTTACATTAATTAACTAAAACTCAGTATTTATGAAATCAATTTAGTCATTCTTAATAGATTATTTTCTGAAAATAAGAAACTCGAATTAAATCATAAATTATTGATAATATAAATTATTTAAATTAAATTATATAATTCTTTCATTACTAAATTTTAATCTCTATTATAAAAAATATTCAATTATATTAAAATTACATAAGAATCTTGAATGATTTAAAATCAACTTATCTCCTAATCTATTTAATTACTTTTATTAAAATAATTTTCTTAAAATAAAATCCTCAACAAATATAATAAATCATAAATAACTCATTATTTAATTTTACAAAAACTCGGATTATTACATTCTACCCACCTTACAAAAATTTTCGTCCTCAAAAATTGTTATAATAAAATAAGTTTGAACACAAATCAAAGAAAATAGGATCCATGAAGAGAAATACAGACAATGTCAAAGATAATATTCGAAAAGAGTCAAGTAGGAAATTAGATTCATAGGCAATTAAAGGTATACAAGAATGATAAGGTATGGTTGAAAAATATTTGAAACAAAGAATTTCGCTACAAGTAATCAAAGAAGAGATAACACCAAGTCATATTGACATAAATAAAGATTATACGTCGAAACAAGGCTAACTTCATAACCTCTAATGCTCCCAAACCCAGTGATCCGCGTCACCTATTATTTCTATTTCGTCTATGATAACCCATTAGGGTTCCTATATACGTAAATTATTAGTATTAAATTGGTCAGACCTAATACCATGATGTATGTAATGGTAGACTAACAACGTTAATCATCAGATAGTCATGCATATAAAATTTAGACTCTTGTTATCAGAACAAGTCACAAAGCATGACAGATACTCAGAGTATGCAGTGAAGTATAGTTAATCCATTCTCAAGGCTTTAACAGGAACGAATTATTTTGATACCATATTGTAATGACCCAACTTCCAGTGACTCTAATGGTAATACCCATAGTGGCAACCTCTTCGTTAGCAGCTCTAACAACCGCATGGAGCTCAATGGTAGTCACAGCAGTAGCATCACCCTTCGCTGCCTCCCTCATTGCGTTTTGTTTATTGCGTTAGCGACAGCGGCTCCGACCACACCAACGACAATGGCGACGGCGAACGCTACCTCGACGATGACGGTAGCTCCTCTCTCTCTCCTCCGTGCATCGTCCGCATTCCCCCTTCTAGCGGCAGACAATGGTGACGTTGAAAGCTTCCAACGACGGGCGTGACTGGGACGGCTAGGGTTCGACAGCGACGGCGGTGGCATCTTTGACGACAACGACTCCACAAGTGGTGACTGGACTCGACGGGGATGACGGAACAACACTCCCCTTTCTCTTCTCTGTTTCACGCTCTCCTCTGCCTCTCTGCTTCTCCTTGGCGCGATCACCCTCACTCTCTCTCTCTTCCTTGCAACGGCGGTTGCTAGCCCTGCCGGCGTCGTCTGCTTCCTGAGCAACCGCCGTCGCCGTCTGCTTCTCCCTCCCTTTCTTTCCTTCTCCCCGAGCCCCTCTTCTCTCTTTTCCTTCTACTTCGTGTGTGTGTGTGTGTTACGTTTTTGGGTTTGGGTTAGGGTTAGTGAAATTAGAGTTAGAAATTAGAAATTAGGATTTTTGATTTGGGAATTTAGGGTTAAAGTTAGGATTTTTATAAAGGAATGAGGATAAAATAGATATTTTAATAAAATCAAAGAGTAGAATAATAATTTTAAAACTAAATGTACTCCATTAAAAATATTTAAGAACACTCTTTATTAATATATCGCTAAGTTCAAATAATTATTTTTAATTTAATTTATAAAATAAACATATTAATCACATGCTATAAAGCACCGTTTAAATTCAAATATCAATTATTTAAATTAAATCTAATAAAATTTTATCATTTTTTCATCAACAGAATCTTAATTTAAAATTATATAAAATAATCAATTACAATAAAATTACACAAAAATATTAATGAACTTAAACTCAAAGTATTTATAAATTTAATTTAGTCATTCTTAATAGATTATTTTCTGAAAATAAGAAATTCGAATTAAATTATAAATTATTTATAATAAAAATTGCTTAAATTAAATTATATAATTCTTCGATTACTAAATTTTAATTTCTATTATGCAAAATATTCAATTATAATAAAATTACATAAGAATCTTGATTGATTTAAAATCAACTTATCTCTTAATCTATTTAATTACTTTTAGTAAAATAATTTTCTTAAAATAAAATCCTCAACAAATATAATAAATCATAGATAACTCATTATTTAATTTTATAAAAACTCGAATTATTACACTAACACAAATAATAAACAAAATTTAAAATTTTAAATAATATATGTTCTTTTTATTGAATTTTACATAATAAAAAAATTTTATTTATTAAAAAAAATATAATTACTAAAATAATGATGAGTGAACTAATTGGATTATATACAAATACATCATAGACGAAGAAGAGCTTATTAGATGTTATGATATTAAAGTATTTTTTTCAAGTAATATTTATTTTTTTGAAAATTTTGCTATTTGAATATTTTTTATACTCTATATTGTCATTCATCATGAAAAGAATTGTGTCTAATGAAATAGAAACAAATGAACTAAATATGTACTAAATAATTAAATATTAAGTTAGAATAGTCATACAAATAAAAAATAATAATCTAAATATCGAATGAGTATAGTCTATCAATATATTGAAGGAACAATTTTAATAGTTGATTTTACTTTTATATAATAACAAATTTATTTACTTATTTAACTTTTTTATTAGTTAAAATGTGTTCTAAAAATGACTCTAATTTTTAAATACTTACTTTTTGTAATATGATTAAATATTAATTAATTATGTTATATGTACACTAAAATCAGCTATTAAAGTCAGCTATTAGCTAAAATAAAATACATGTTGAAATATAAATATACATTAAAAATAAATTAAAATACACATATATTTATATACAAATATATGTACAAATAGTATTTTTGTATATCAATATAATAAAAAGAGATTAATCTCTCATTCCATATAACATGTAAAAGATTTTATTGTTCACGTATAAAATTCTTTATTCATAGATTAAAAAAAATTAAACGATGAAATAGATTTAAGAAACACATTAGTGTAGTATTTAGAGCAATCCATATTGTATGTTCTTTCTTAAAACTCTCTCACTTTCATACGGTAACTATTTTTTCAATTAAAATTGGGTTGATCTAGTGGTTAGTTCATTAGTCCACTTAAATAAGTGTTGGAGATTGGAATCCCGTCTTGTGCATGTAACAACTCATTGACTAGTGATAAATCCTTAAATGGAATTAATAAGAAGAGTCATGTTTTGTTATCTATTAATTCAAAATTCTTCTCACCAGATAGAGATAATATTTTAGAAACAGTAATGTTAGGATTTTGATTTTTTGGATATGTTGTGTTTCTGCACATGATATAAACTAGATATTCATTATCAATTATCATCACTTGATTAGTGTATTTAAAAAAAATTAAAAGTATTTGTTATGAAAATATGAATTAATTAATAACTAATTTTTTGTTGTCTGAATTGTTAATATCTTATTCATCTATGAATACAATATCCTAATTCCAAGGTAAAATGTGGTCCTAAATATCCTTGCATGAAAAGAAACTAACCTTTTATTTTTAATTTTATTTATTTAGGTCTAATAAATAGTGTCATGAAATTACTTAATTGTTAGAAAAATTTAAACTGATAAAAAAATATATAAATAATTATATATCTAATTTTCTTATTTTAAATCTTATGGTTATAAAAATTCTGATCAAAGTTACAAAATTGTTTGTCCTAAAAGTATCCCTAACAATGAGTAGGCATAAATTTTCAAATAGTTGGAAGATAATGAATAATCCCTGGTTCTGCTAGCTACCAGAGCTAATAGGGGATAGGTCATCCTTGTGCTTCAAAACTATTATTTGTTTCTGTCGAAAATGTGTGTGAGTGACAAGAAACGTGTTTGTTTTTTTTTTTTTTTTTCAAAGACAAGAAACTTGTTTCTTCTTATGATTTGTTTTCGGACGCATCTTAAAAGAGAGTGTACAAGAAGTCAAGGAGACGTTGTTTTTGGTCATTCGAGGAAGACATTACCCAGGCCGAAAACAAAAAGAAAAAGACAGAGGCGGGCTTCTCCAACACTGTTAAAACAATTGTAGCATAGATGCCCTTTTCTGCCGCCGGCATGGAAGTTTTCGAAACCCATTTGAGTTCATGACCAACAAAAAAAGAGTCATTTGGGTTCGGAGCACCGTAAGGCAAGGCCTATTTTGATGGCATAGTAGTTAGTAGGCAATGCAAAACGGAAACCAACGCCCAACGAGGTGTGTGCAAGTTGAAACACCCCCCAAAACAAAGAAATAAATAAATAAATAACACTCATTTGGTTCTAGTCTTGAAGTCTTCCGGACTAATACTTTGTTTGGATAGAATGGAAAATGAGAGGAAAAAAAATGAAAGGAAAAGTTAATTTTTTTATGTTGTTTGGATGAAGAAAAAAATGGATGAAAAGAATGTAGGAGAAAATTTTTCTTTTGTTTGGATGAAAGGAAAAGTAAGAAGAGATAAAATCATAAACAAGTAAAATTACATTAATGCCCTTCTTTATATTATATATGAATTACAATATATCAACGTATTTAAATTATTTCTAAAATAAAAAAAAGTGATCCCAATTACATTTAAGAATTTTAAAGTGTTATTTTTATGAACAATAATATTTTTTTGAATTTATCCTTTTCTCTTGTCTTTTAATGTCGTAAATAAAAATATATATCATTCTTTTTAAATACATATAAATAAATAATTTCCTAAAAGAATCATAAAAACTACTCATACTCTACATCATTAATCTCCTTAATCATATTTAAGAAAAGGTTCCACTAAATTGTATTCACAAAATAAAATATTATCCAAAGTGACTAGCATTTCTTTCTTACTACATGTGACAAAAAATCACATACAATTTTTATAAACATATAACAAAACGCAAAAAACGTAACAACGACCAGGACTCCAAAATAGTACCATTTTATCACCACACAACACTTTTCAAAAGGGTAATTATTTATGGTCAGGGTAATCAGCATAGGGCTACGTCCAAAAAATCAATTGTACATAGCTTGAGTCATCTGTACCCATCTACTTCAAAAAGATAAAGTTTTTTCGAGTTAAAGATATTAACATATGATGAATTTCTAGTTGTCCTGTGTACTCATTGGTCCCAAACATTTTCAAGTATTAGGATTTCTGCACGAGCATATACAACAAAGACTAATTTCTCACACACACTTTTCATAGTTTCAATAATAATAGTGTAACTAAATTTTATGGTCACTTGCCTGAATTCTTTTCTTCATATTTGGACCACCCTATGAAAAAAGGGCATAATATAATAAACTTTGAGAAAAAATCTGATGATATGAAAACCAAGGCAAACCATTTCAAATACCAGATGAGTTAAAAATTAGTCCTTTCTAGGATCAAACGTGAACTGGGTCATATATAATTGGATTTTTGAGTTAGAACGAATGAAGCATTTAAGAACAGACAACGAAGAATGAGTTCTTTTTTCACTACAATTGTAAACGACATCCATGAAATGTAAAATCAGAACATTTCAGTTGAAAAACAAAAGACGAATACAATCTATATGCTATAATGATTTTTCCGTTTCGTTTTGAAAAAAACGACTAGAACTGAAAAAAGAATTCACCTTTCTGTTGAGGATGCCTGGTAGGTGTTCTCTTCTTCGAAAAAGATTGAAATTAGGGATTCTAATTTCTGTAATTGAAAGGATAATTGTGTCTTTTTACTAATATTTTCTCTTCTATCTCAGTTTTCTGCCCAAGTTTGAGGTGAAAACTAAAAAATAGGTCCCATACGTACTTTTTCATTTTTCCTTCATTTTCCTTATTGATCCAAACGAAGGAAAATCAAAATTTCCATCTCTTTTCTTTTCTTCCATTTTCTTTCTTTCCAAAATCATCTCATCCAAACAAAGTGTAAAGAAGAATAAAAATATATATATATATATTTTTAGATAAATTAAAATTTTTTTTATTTTAGGCATTATATTACAAACTCATTCACATTGCACATTCATATACCTAATATTTTTAAGAATTCTTATTTTGATGGATTCAAAAAATTTTAGTTATGGAGATAAAAATATACTAAAATAAATTTTGTTAAATATTGATATATTTATATTTTAAAACTAAAATTATATATATAAGCAGAGAAGGATCTAAAAATTCTAATATAGAAGGATCAAATTTTAGATGAACTTTATAATTAATTTTTATTATATTTTTTATTCCATAACAATAATTTAGACATAATATTGAGTTGATTTTTCAAAAAATTTATCAATATATATTAAAAAATTTATAAACTCTTTTTTATAATTTTATTTTTAACATGAAAACTATATAAAAAATATTACAATATCAATAATATATTATAAAATTATAAAATATCAATAATTTATAGTATATTTAGTTAAAAAAATGATCACATATCTTATTAATTAAAATTAATTCTTTTAAAAATTTTAAAAAATTTAAAAGCAAATTATAAACTAGAATGAATTATCATTTTTGTCCTCAATGTTTGGGGTAAGTCTTAAAGTTGTCCCTAACGTTTCAATCGTCCTATTTAAGTCCCTAACGTTTCAAAATTGACTCAATGTTGTCCTGCCATTAGGGATCCATTAACAGAATTGACGGCGGGACAAAATTGAGACGATTTTGAAACGTTTGGGACTTAAATAGGACGAAAACGTTAGGGATAAAAACGATACATAAAAATAAATTTTAATTTAATTTTATCTTTCAATAATATTAATTTTTTATTGTACATAGTATTCAATTATTTTTTAATTACATCTAAATAAATTACACTTAATCACATTACTTTTAATTTAAATAAATTTATTTTTTTATAATTTTAAAGAATTTTAATACATTAGAGACAAAATGTATAATATATATATATATATATATATATATATATATATATATATATATATATATATATATATATATATATATTGCAAATTTATATACTAGTCATTCTACAAACATTTCATAATAACTAAAAATCTTGAAGAGTAAAATTATAAAAAAATTAATTAATTTAAAATAAAAGTAATATGATTAAGTGTAATTTATTTAGATGTGATTAAAAAATAATTGAATACTATGTATAGTCAAAAATTGATATTATTGAAGGATAAAATTAAAATTTATTTCTGTGTATCATTTTTGTCTCCAACGTTTTCGTCTTATTTAAGTCCCTAACGTTTCAAAATTGTTTCAATTTTGTCCCACCGTCAATTCTGTTAACGGATCGCTAACGGCAGGACAACATTGAGTCAGTTTTGAAACGTTAGGGACTTAAATAGGACGATTGAAACGTTAGGGACAACTTTGGGACTTACCCCAAACGTTGAGGACAAAAACAATACTTTACTTATATAAACTATTAATTATGTGAAAGATACAGTGTTCTTATAGAATTTTTTTTCTTTTAACAACGTAAATTTTAAAAAAATGAGTATTTTTTATAAAAAAAACATCTAAAATACACAATGTGATTACCAAAATATAATTACACAAGTCATTATTAATATTTTATATAATAATATAAATGTTAAATATGTTAATATTAAACAAATGATTTTTTTTTTTAAAAATAGACATAGAGATTATATATATATATATATAAAAACTTAATTTGAAAAGTACACATATTTGAGGGTACGATATTAAATTAGTTAAGTAAAAAATATTAGCAAGTTAAATAATTGAGATATAAATTCATCACATAATAAAAAATAGGGTAAAGTATATTTTTTGTCTCTGAAGTTTAGCAAAAATTTCAAAAATACCCTTAAGTTTTATTTTGTTTCAATTTTGTCCTAGAAATTTTTGATTTGCATCAAATATACCCTTAACGGCTAAATTTTCAAAAAAATTAAGACCAATCTAATAATAATGCATGAAAAGTATGCTTGATTTGCTTGTATTGAGGGTTGTTCTTATGAAATTGTTGTTGAATTGGTCTTAAATTTTTTAAAAAATTAGCCGTTCGGGGGTATATTTGATGCAAATCGAAAACTTTTAGGACAAAATTGAAACAAAATAAAAATTAGGGGTATTTTTGAAACTTTTGTCAAACTTCAGGGACAAAAAATATACTTTACCCTAAAAAATAATACATATAAAATTGTAACACTCAAGCATTTATATTCTTATACTCGAGTCTTAGATCAATGATAATAAGGCAAGGTGGTATGACTCAAGGTAGAGTTATAATACATATATATTTAGAAGGAATTAATAAACGAGAAGCCTGAAAAGAGTAAAAGAAAATCGCTCGCAAACGCATACACACGTGTCGAAGAATATAACGCGTTTGGATAAACAGGGTAAAATAAAAACTTAAAGGTAGAATAGAGTGAAGACAGAATATATATATATAGTCACTAGTCACGACTCGCGAAGTTTTGGTTGGCTAGGGTTACAGAAATAAAATAGTTGATAATAATTTCCTATCTCTCCCAAACATACAACATAACCTCTATAGGCAAGTTCCAAAATAAATAACATATACACCGTTAAAGTTTTCTAAAATAAAGATAGAGAGAATCTAAACAAAATAAAACATAGAACTCAAGATAGCTTCGCCGTCTTCCAGACAAATTCTAGCTCACTGCGGAGCACCAGGACCTATATTTGAAAAACAGTGGATAGATACGGAATGAGAATTCCCAACCCATAGATTCTCAGTACAGTAAAAATGTCAAATAGATACAATATAAAGCAACAGAAAACTCATTAAATAATCTTAAACTCCAAACATCATTCTTTCCATCCTAGGTTCTCACTAATCCGAAATCAGGCAACTATCATAAGGGTTCTAATTTAATTCATCTGTCTCCAAGTTCCACAATCATCCAATCTACAATAGAACAACCCTCAGTATCAACCGACACCAACAAGAGAACCCTCTCAGTTATACAAATACAAGCAAGACAACCAAGTAATTTTAAGTAAAGCAATTAGCATATAATCATTTAATGGGTATAATAAACAAGCCATGACAAGTAGCTAAAGGATTACTATGTGTTCATAACACACAGCAGAAGAAAAATAAGGTAATCCTAAAGATATATTTTGTGCTTAAAATTTATTCCAATAATAAATATATAGTAGATCAGATCTAAATACCTAAGTACGCTAGTAAAAATCTTTTTTCTCCTTCGATGGTACGAAGGCGCTATGCGTATCCACACCGAGACCAACCTTTGCTGTCAACTCCTTGACCAATGGACATCTGATCTAAATTGAGAAATCTCTTGCAACTCTTTGCAAGCCATAAAATTCTTCTCCAAGAATCAGGCTCATATACGTTTATGTGTGTAGAGGTAAAGGAATAAAACCCTTGTGTTTTATTCTCGTCTCCGTCACCTTCCTCTACTCTTGGCATACATATATATAGTATGAGATTTGTTACTGATTTTAAATTTAAATCTCAATTCAAATTTAAATCATATCTTAAAATTCTAAATCTGAATCCTTCAAATCATACCATAACTCAATTTGAAACAAAATCAGTTAGGATCTCATCCAAATTTAGAAATAGAATAACTAATTATTCTCAAATCTCATTTAATATTCTCAATTATCATACTATTATTATATTCTTGGTGCTAGCAAAGAATATAATAATATTCTATTTGAATTAATATAATTATTTATTTGATCAAATCAAAATAATAATTAAATAATTCTATAGCAAAGATTAGAACACTCATTAGTGTGTGACCCCATAGGTTCAATACTAAGCGGATAGTAAATTAGTCATACTAAATTTACTAATCAAGGTTGGCGTCTAGCAACACTCCTCAACGACCCGATAGTATGAAGTAATATATTTTTACTAAGAACCTTAGAAGAATAAAGTATAATTCCTTCCATCTTTCCAGCTCTTGGTTAACCCTTAGAGTATGGTTTAATTGTCAAACTCTAATTTGTTACCATTATTATAATAAACTGTGAATGACCTAAGAAACTCATTTCTTCATTCATTCAATCCCTTGGCCAAGGTTTTATTAATCTCAGTCATTATAATCATAGAGGTCAAACTCTTTACTGAGAGTTGACGGATTCCTTATTGACTAATCATTAATTCTACAAGTATTTAAATCATACCAAATAACCATTCAACTAGCACACTAGGGTATTAGGTGTCCGTAATCAAAGTATAATAAATAGATTATTAATTACTATGATAGTCGTAGGTCAAAGGAAACTCTATTACTATATTCATCTTGAGAATATCCTATTGACAAATATGCGGTAATTATAACCATTAGGAATTCTCAGGGTGAGTCAGTTCAATGGTCATATCTCTATATGCACCATATATATATATAATTTAATAAATAAGATATATTAATCTTCATCCAATGGACTTGTCTTATTTAGTATTTATTAATTTTTGTAACAATTAATGAATGCTAAATAAGGCAAGTTATGGCTGTTTTTGGCTGATTTTCTTTGGTTACCAAATATTTCCGATATATATTGATCTTTCTGGATTATTAATATCTTTTTTAATAATCCTATAACTAAGAACAATTTAAGTTAAATTATAAAAGATTTATCTCTCAATATTATTATCACTATCACAATGATAAATATTTAAATTTAATCAAAGACCTTATTATATTAACATTTTAATATAATAACAATAACAAATTATTTGACACATGATTGATTGGATTGTGGTCATACTCCTTATTCCCAACAATCTCCCACTTGCACGAGAGCCAATCATGATAGATTAGATCTTGGGCATACTACTATCTCAATAATCTCCCACTTACACTAGAGCCAATCAATCATGTATATAATTTTTCAATGCACGTTTGTGTTTATCAAAACTTTTTTTACCTTAAATACCTTAGCTTTTGAGCATATGTGCTTGACCTTTTGCAAAATACATCTACCGCATAATAAATATCACGTTTTCTTAAAACATGAAATCTTCCACTACAATAGTGCATAATTTTATTTTAAGGACAATCCTTATTGAACATGATTATAAAAAAATCTAGGTAACCATTAGATCTATCTTGATAGAATTGTAGCATTATACAAATTGGTTACTTTTCAAAAAATTAGTTTGACGATCAAACGTTTTATACTTCTTTGAGAACGTATATCATCTATTGAGTGGTAAACAATTCTAATAAAAGTAATTGTACTCCCACTTTTTTTTTTTTAAATACAAAGTTTCTCTTGACATTGTATAAATCAAACTTTTCGATTGTCTTAACTTTATCAAGTTCTATTTCTTCACCTTATCTTCCTTTGGAGGGAATTCCTTTTCTAAAAAGAGTTCAACCTCTTGTCACAAACACTTTATCTTAAGAAGGGTGATAGAAATAATACTCATTATTTTTTTAGCTTACCCAATAAATCTCATTTATCAGATCTAACATCAATTTATTATTGTGTAATCTCTTAACACATGTAAGACATCTCCAAACTCTAATGCTCTTGAGATTTGGTTTATGTCATTTTCCACATCTCATATGGGTTTAAAATTGACTTAGTGAAAACTTTGTTAATTTAGCCATGTTTCTAAAACGTAATCCAAATATTTAACGAAAGATTAGCAGCTGAATCAAATTTCTTGTTTCTTAAACATGATGAAGTACAAAGAGTAATAGTATTTGTGCATTGAGAGAATCTCATTCTCTATTCAATAGAATATCGATTAGATATTAAAGATTTTACTTTAAACTCTTATAATAAAAATACTCAATATCTTTATTATTGGTCAAACCAACCCTTAAGAGCAATTTTGATTCGCATCTTCAATACTCATATTAAGGCCAATTATAAATTATTTGTAACAAAATAAATCTCCAAAAATGCTTGCAAGAACAATTCTCGCAAAAGCCATTTGCCTAATGGCATTCTAACTTCTAAAGTTGTTTAATTCAAAATATATCGTCCAATACTCCCACTAGTTTAAACAAAATTTTTGATAGTCATACTATCTTACTTTGAACACCATACATCTTCTCAAGATGTTCAGTAATAAATAGTGGAGAGATGTCTTTGAAATTAAAACTTATGGTTGTCAAAACAACCCATGTAAAATAATATTACAAATACTTCATAAGTTCTGACCATTCCAAAATCAATTTTTTGGAAGATATTATTTCAGTAGGATTGTCATCTCAATGATAACCTTTTAGAAAAATAATTCTAAATTGTAGTCAATATATTACTTTCAAGTATGCCATACGAAAGATGGACATATTTAAAAATCTAAAATATGAAAGTAAATAAGAAATCTATATTTCTGGCAAAATTATTTAGAATCATGAATGAGTATATTGGTTGTCAAGTTGTTACTCATACCTATTCCAAATAAACATGATTAAATTGTATCCCATACAATTATAATCTCAAATAATTATCTGGTTGTTAAACAATTATTTAACTGAATTATATTTTATACCCCTAGGTAGTCTAGGTTCAAGCATAAAATTAATTCTCCTTATATATCATCATATGCATAAATAAATTCTATCTTTGAGTACAAGTGTCCTAGTTGTCAGGTTGCTCCTTATAAACAAGAGATAAATTTATTTGTTTGGCAATCTCCTAACTTTTAGGATTTATCTCAATTGTTAGAGAATTTTTCATCAGTACTTATAGATTAAATTTTAGATAAAAGGATAAATAGGTCCCTAACCTTTTGTCCCGCGGACATTTTCGTCCCTAACCATTGAAAAATACTTTTAAGTCCTTGACCTTCACAAAACTTGGACGGATTAGTCCCTGACGGAGGCATTTGGACGGATCAGTCCCTGACGGAGGCATTTGGACGGAGGGACTGATCCGTCCAAATTTTGTGAAGGTTAGGGACTTAAAAGTATTTTTCAATGGTCAAGGACAAAAATATCCGCGGGACAAAAGGTTAGGGACCTATTTGTCCTTTTCTCTAAATTTTATACTCCCAGGTTGTCTAGGCAAACTATAAAATTAAATCCCTAATACATCAAATGTATATACTGATTATTATCTTGAAAATAAAACTCTTGGTTGTCAAGCCGCTCTTTATAATCAAGAATATTAGAAAAACTAATTTCTAAAATTATAGTGTCCAAAACATATCAATTAAATCAAAATTTAATTTTTAATAGACTAACATTTAGCCTTATAAAACTATCAAATCAAATTTGACACTCTCAATATATACACTTATATATAAAAAAATATTTTTATTCCTTTAAAATGACGTTTCAAAGTTATGATAAAAAAAAATCATAACCATAAAAATAATAATTTGATCACAATTAAATAATTAACATTCAAATAAATTAACTATTAATTTATTAAAAAACCATCTCAATGGAAATAACTGCTTCTCATGCTTAAAATTTTTGAATTAATCCTATTAATTCACAAACTTTTAGAAATATAGGAATAAAGATTTAAACACAAAAAAAGCCAAAGCTCTGATATCACTGAAGGATTATCATGTGTTCATAACACGCAGCGGAAGAAAAATAAGGTAATCCTAAAGATCTATTTTGTGCTTAAACTTTATTCCAATAATAAATATATAGTAGATCAAATCTAAATACCTGAGTACACTAGTAAAAATCTTTTTTTTTCCTTCGATAGTACGAAGGCGCTATGCGTATCCATACTGAGACCAACTTTTGCTGTCAACTCCTTGACCAATGGACATCTGATCTAAATTGAGAAACCTCTTGCAACTCTTTACACGCTATAAAATTTTTCTCCAAGAATCAGGCTCACATACGTTTATGTGTGTAGAGGTAAAGGAATAAAACCCTTGTGTTTTATTCTCGTCTCCGTTACCTTCCTCTACTCTTGGCATACATATATATAGTATGAGATTTGTTAATAATTTTAAATTTGAATCTCAATTCAAATTTAAATATATCTTAAAATTCTAAATCTGAATCCTTCAAATCATACTATAACTCAATTTGAAACAGAATAAGTTAGGATCTCATCCAAATTTAGAAATAGAATAACTAATTATTCTCAAATCTCATTTAATATTCTCAATTATCATACTATTATTATATTCTTGGTGCTAGCAAAGAATATAATAATATTCCATTTGAATTAATATAATTATTTATTTGATCAAATCAAAATAATAATTAAATAATTCTATAGCAAAGATTAGAACACTTATTAGTGTGTAACTCCATATGTTCAATACTAAGCGGGTAGTAAATTAGTCATACTAAATTTACTAATCAAGGTTGGCGTCTAGCAACACTCCTCAACGACCCGATAGTATGAAGTAATATATTTTTACTAAGAACCTTAGAAGAATAAAGTATAATTCCTTCCATCTTTCCAGCTCTTGGTTAACCCTTAGAGTATGGTTTAATTATCAAACTCTAATTTGTTACCATTATTATAATGAACTGCGAATGACCTAAGAAACTCATTTCTTCATTCATGCAATCCCCTTGGCCAAGGTTTTATTCATCTCAGTCATTATAATCATAGAGCTCAAACTCTTTACCGAGAGTTGACGGATTCCTTATTGACTAATATTTAATTCTACAAGTATTTAAATCATATCCAATATCCATTCAACTAGCACCCTAGGGTATTAGGTGTCCGGAATCAAAGTATAATAAATACATTGTTAATTATTATGATAGTCGTAGGTCAAAGGAAACTCTATTACTATATTCATCTTGAGAATATCCTATTGACAAATATGCGGTAATTATAACCATTAAGAATTCTCAGGGTGAGTCAGTTCAATGGTCATATCTCTATATGCACCATCTATATATATATAATTTAATAAAATGAGATCTATTAATCTTCATCCAATGATAAATCTCTAAATTTAATCAATGACCTTATTATATTAACATTTTAATATAATAATAATAACAAATTATTTGACACATGATTGATTGGATTGTGGTCATACTCCTTATTCCCAACAGTATTAAATCCAAACAAGTCAAACAAATACAAATGATGTATGCCTGTCCTATGACCAGTGATATCATCTGTCGGTTATACAACCAAACCCGACATGTCCGATAGCTAACCCTGGACAGTCCCTGCATGCGCACATCTCTCAAGAGTGATTCACACTTCTTGGAGGATAAAATTCCGAAAGGTCTAAGTGTCCGGCCACATTCTGTGACGGAATGTCAACATCTGGAAGCAAGTAGAATCACTCTATTGCGACAAGTAGAATCACTCCACTGCATTGCAATCATATCTGGGAGCAAATAGAATCACTTTACTAAAGCAAGTGGAATCACTCCACTGCGTACTTCCCAAACAGGTATATCTCAAATCAAAGTTAATTTCATTATTGACTTCCTTCTCAATTCCACTTCACTCCATTCATAATCATCCTCAGTCATCACTATAACTCATTTTTTTTATCGTTCCTTATCATATCTTGATCATTATCAATCATCATTCTCTCTCAATCATCATTATACCTCTATCAAAAATCAATTATCATTCATCATCATCCTTCATCATTATATTCATCCTCATCATACTTCACTTCATATTTAATTCATCTTTCTTCAATTCACTTTCTCAACTCATTCAGTTTCATTCCTAACTCCTCTATCATTTATTTCACCAGCTTTAGACTCATAACAGAGTTTACAGATGTTTAGAAGGCTCGAAGAAAGGTTAAAAACACAAAAATATATTTTCTACAAAATTGGGTGGTTGTGCGTACGCATGCCTCACGCGTACGCACGAGTCCATTTTTGCGCGTACGCATGGTACTCGCATGAAATCTTTTAAATT
Source organism: Arachis ipaensis (assembly GCF_059453495.1). Lineage (NCBI taxonomy): Eukaryota > Viridiplantae > Streptophyta > Magnoliopsida > Fabales > Fabaceae > Arachis > Arachis ipaensis. The sequence continues at coordinate 129,555,888 of NC_142444.1, forward strand.
CTGGAATGCCCACCATGCGTACGCATGACCTCAAAATTCTGTAACTTCTGCAGAATTCAGTTTTAAAACCAGATTTTCAAACTGAAGGTTGTAGAAGGCTTAGAGAAGGGGGGTTGAATCTATGACCTTCTTTTACTTTAATGAAATATGGCTTAACTTATAAACTTTTACTTGGATTCTGTTCGAACTCAGTAGCAGAAAATTTATGAGACAATTTTTTTTATCTCGTGAATATCAGAAAACAGAACAGAGAAGGGAAAGGAGAAGTTGACACCATCATGTATCTTGGTTCAGTTGCCTTGTGCAATGTATTGTAGTGGAATTTTCACTATAGTTAAAGTATTACATACAACCAATTCCACAGGATTGATACAATCCTTCTACTCTCAAGTTCTAACCTAACTTGATTTCGCTATGCTAATACCTAACTCTTCACTCTTAGTGCTTACCTAACTAAGAAAGGGGTACCTCACAGGTATAAGATACAAGATACAAAACCAACCTAAAGAAATCTGAAATCACTCTAGGCTTTTCACTCAAGTGTATCACTCAGCCTTTTAACACTCATTGGCTTTTACTTGAGCTCTCTCTTTATGCCTTTTCACACTCAAGAAATTACAGAAAGATATATATTAAAAATAAAATTATAATCTATAAAACATGAAGGAGATTGATGCTTCAACAGCCTCTTAGCTATGTGATGAACCAGATTTGCTTGCCTCTAATTTAGTTTCTCATTCTGGCGGAATGCTCCTTTGATTAGGAAACACTGTCGAAGTTGATGAACTTCTTCAAAGAGCTCTTCTAAGAACATAAACCTCAAATTCTGGTTCTCTCTCCTTGTCTCAGTATGAAGAAAACTTTTCTTTTTGTATCTCTTTACATGTTGCTGAGTTGCTCTCTTCCAAGTCAACCCTTGAGATTTGTGCTTCACCAACTTACTTTTTCACTTTCTTCCATTAATCATCAAATTAGGAACTTTGGTTCTGACCCTCTTTCTTGACCGAAAACCTCAGGATAGCAAAGAAAAATATTTTTAATGGTAAACTCAGATCTGAACCCTTGAGCTATAACTTTGTTCCCAAGAAACAAATTTGGCCATTGATTTACAATAATGATTATCAGAAATCACTTTTTTCATGTATCCCAAATTGGATTGACAGAGAGTTGGAGAAGAAAAGAGAAAAGTAAAATGCATGCAAGAGGAAACAAATCACCTTTAACTTCTGACTTAGCCTAAGATGGTTAGATTTAGGTGATTAGACTTTTGCCTTTTTAATTAAGCTTTCTCTTTCTTTCTTCTTTGATGAAAGGAGCAAGAGGAACGAAGTTCTCTCTCTTTTCTCTGTGTCTGACCAAAAGAAAAAGGTGAACGTTGCTTTGGTGGAAGCACTTTGGAGGGATTAGCTTGAGAGATCAATTCGGACTTGGGTTGGCTATGTCCACTTGGGCCATCTGATTTTTTTGCTTTGTTTTCTTTGAGCTTACTTTGTTTAAATAGTCCACTTGCTGTTTCAGTTTATTCAAAACTGGGCTTCTGCTATATTTGATAAATGTGGTCTGCATCACTTAATAAAAAATAATCAACACTAATTGGGTAGTTAACCCAATAAAAATAATGTTTGTCATCATCAATTATGTTAGTTAATTCCTTAACTCAACACAAACGTTCATAACTTTTTCTACAAAATTCATTTTTCAACCATTCTTGAACCATTGGAAAGATCATTAAATAAATTTTCACAAAAATCTAATTCGTTGAATTTCTAACTCCGAGAACTGGGTTACGGCCCGCTGAAATTGGCAAAAAATATGTTTTTGCCAAAATTTAGACTTTTACCAAATTTTCACTTTTTCCAAAACCAAACCATTTAAACCGAAGCCAACACACCCAAAACGGTTTGAAAGACATATTTTACACAAAATCAAATCTCTATCATACCCATGCCACCAACACTCCTCAAACTCCCAAAATCTTTCATCATCCAAAATCAAGTTTCAAGCCTATATTTAGAATCAAAATATTTCATATCAATTCTACTAATACACATATCCAACCACTCATTTCTATCCAAATCCAAGCTTAATCAATCATCCTAATACATAAATAATTCAATCTATCAATCCATTCAATTCAAATATACCAAAGTTTAGCCCGAATCATTCATATACATTATCAAATTATTCCTCAGCCCTTCAAGACCTAGCCATTAAGTTTTCAATTTATCAATTTATTCAAAATTTACATTCACAACATCAATTCCACTTTTCATCAACAATCAATTCAACAATTTCCAACTCAATCACAATCCATGTCAAATTCTTATTATCTCAATCCATCACACTTACCACTGTCTTCAACCCAAAATTCACGGCCTCTGGTCTAACTTCACATAAATCAATAACAATTAATCTACCATTCAATTTCACATACTCCATCACATCACAATTTTCATTACCAAACCAAATCAAATTCATCAATCCATTAAGTAAACATACCAATTTCATCCAATTATACCATTCAATCTTATTCCTAGGGACATCTAGTCTAGAACTTTATGTCACGTTACATGGTATTTAAATGAAACTTAAACCATACCTTAACGGCGGCAGTTCCAAATTCTTGAGTCCTTTTACGAGCAATCCCAACATTCACCAAAACCTCGCCGCTTGATCCACAACTCACCCCGCACCAACCAACATAATAATTTTGCTATTCACTACAAAAGTCCACCATTTCTCAACCTAGGCTTTATAAGATTGGACAATTGAAAGGGGATAAAACTTTCTTATCTTAATGAGATTGGTGATGGAACCCACCAATAGCTCATACTAGAGCATCCCTAAACAATCAAAATCACAAGATTTCTTCAAAACCCAAACCAAAAATGTGAAATTGGAAAGAACAGGAAAATAGGCACAGAAATTGAAATTTCTTACCACTTTATTCAAATAGAATCGAAGAGCTCGACGAGAGTTTTGCGTGGTCACAAACGGCTCATCAATCGAAACTCCAGATCACAAGTTATGAAGATTTGAAGGAGAAAATGAATAGTGTTAGCCTGTTAGGATTCTTTTTCTTCTTCCTCTCTTCTCAGCTGGTTTCTATCAATAATGGGGGGTTTGGGTGCTGAATCAAAGTGAAATGGGACTCATATAGTGTGGGCTTGGGCCCACTTGGATCCGGTTATTCAGTTTAGTCTATTGGCTCGATTTTGGACCAAAACCTTTAAGACTAGTGTTATAATATTTGTATTCGAATTATTTTTACTTTTCCAAATTATAAATTTTAACTTTTTAACTTTATTTACTCATAAATTAATTTTCTCAATCACAGAAACGGGCTGATTTAAGCCGGTACAGTGGCTAAATACCAGAACGTGTTTTTACGCATTTTTCGCAGAAAATTATATTTTTTCTCTAAAAAAAATTCACTTAATCCAATCATTATAGTTAAATTTTCAAAATTCTAAGTCTTGATTTTTAACTCCGTGTGCGTTTTAACTATTTTAATTTAATGATTAATTATCCAATTAATCCTTTTATAATTTTTTCAGATCTTACAAAAGTTACTAAACTACTCAATATTTTTTATTTCTTTAAATACATATCTCATATATAAATATAGTTTTTTAAAATATTAAGAGGCTGAAGCTGTAACACCCTAATATTCAATTGAGGTGGGGTTGCCACGCTAGAGGAGAGGTGCCACCTGGGATAGGAGCCGGCCTGGAATGCGGGGAGGTCTCCAGCTCGGAGATGAAACCACGGCTATCTAGTGTATAATGATATTTGTTTTCCTATGAGTTATTAAAATGTATCGAATAATTTAAATAATGAATCCCAAAATCATTTAAAACATGTATTTTTTTTTTCAATCGTGTTATAATTTTATATTTAGATATCTCATATAAAAAGATATTTTAAAGTAAATTGGTTAAAGGTATTTTTTTATTTATTTATCACGTGAAAATGTATATTTCAAAAAAAAATAAAAAATATAAATTTGAACTTCTCAAAAAAGTTATAATAAATTTTTTAGTAATTTTACTTTTATTATTAGAAATTTATCAATTGCACTAAAACGTAAGTAAAAATATATTTTTCATCCATTTTTTTTCGATTTAGTCATCCCTAATCAAATACTTAGTTGCTTCTATTAGTTTATTGATATATTTAACATATTTATCTATCTTACTACTTTAATAGTGTAGAGATAGATATTTTTCATAAAAAAAGGTTAAAAATTTCTATGATACTGGATGGATTAGATCAATAGATGTGGACCGCACGATGGAGTTAGATTGAATCTGATTGGGGAACAGGGGTGTTCCATTGGGAAGACATTATCTCTTGCTCACTATCTGTTTTCTTCGTCAAGCCGATTTTGATTCAGAGCCTTCTCAGTCACATATCTCTTCTCACTCTCTCTGGAATTCGGGCGAAGATAGAGTCCGATCGGAAGAGGAAGAAGTCTGCGGTGGTGCCGGCGGAGCAGAAGGAGAAGCATAAGCCGCATTTGAACAAGAGGAAGAAGATGTCGTACTGTGGAAATAGCGACGGTGGTGATGGAGCTGAGGTTAGGGCATCCCACATACTGGTGAAGCACCAAGGTTCCTCACTACTTTCCTTTTTGTGAAGCTGACTCTGATTTGAAGCCCTGTCAGTGACACATCTCTTCTCACTTTCTCTGCAATTCCGGCAAAGAAAGAGTCAGATCGGAAGAGGAAGAAGTCTCCGGTGGTGCTGGCGGAGTAGAAGGAGAAGCATAAGCAGCATTTGAACAAGACGAACAAGATGTGATACTGTGGCAGTAGTGACGATCGTGATGGAGGTGAGGTTAGGTATCACAAAAACATCTATTTACTTAGTAGAGGAAGTGAAAAAGTGTTGTTAACATTTCCTATTATGTTTAGATCTTGCTTGAGCAATTAGATATCATTATGAATTGTTGTTGTTCAGTCTGCAATTTCTTATTTGTTAGGAACTTATCACGGTAAATAGGTCACTCCCAATTTGTTTTGCAGAATACTTCAAATACTGCTAGAGGATAGGAACCATCTTGATAAATTTGGTTGTTAAAGGGGTGTTTTCATTTGCAATGGTATGTGATCAATTGAGATTTGTGTTGGAAATATTTTAAAATTCCAAAGGGCATTGTGTTTGAATTTGGATGGCTTCGTTTGTTACTTTCTTACCTTTTGGACTGATGCTTTTTTTTTTCCTTCTGGTTGTGAGTTAGTCGTGTGTTTTGAGAATCGGTTTTATGCTTATTAATTATTGAGATGAAATACTGGTTTATGAATTCTGGGAGTCAAGTAGAGGATATGGGAACTGCAGCTGCTAGATATAACAGAGTAGTAGAAGAGAATAGGAAATTATTTATCATGGTTTAAGATCTGAAAGGTTGAATTTTTAATTATTTATTTAATTAATGGCCGTTTTCTCTTTATACATTATTGAGCAAAGTTAATTTTGTCCAACTTTTCAGATCCAAATTATAGGTAATATTCGAGTTTACTGCAGAATCAGACCCACATTCTAGGCTGAATCCAAGAATTTTATTGATTTCATTGGGGAGGATGGTTCTGCATTCAGTTTAGATCCATCCAAAACATTGAAAGATGGAAGGAAAGTTTTTCACTTCAATCGGGTTTTTGGTGCAAAGGCTGGCTAAGGTAGAGTTCCACATACTGATTACAGAAATTTTCCCTCCCCTTCCCTCTCTTTTACATCATCTTATTGAAATTTATTCTAACTTTGTACACAGATGAGATTTTTAAGGACACAGACCTGTTAATTAGATCCCTGTTGGATGGATATAATGTTTGTATTTTCGCATATGGTAAAACTAGATCTGGGAAGACATACACCATGGTAAGATAAAAGAAGTATGATACACATTCCATTATTTATTCCATACATTAATTAACACGGACACAGACCAATAAAATAAGAAGCAATCTCTGCTTACTATATATGCAAACTCGGTGAGGTCAAGTGTGCTGTCAGTTCCACTGCACTGAACAATAGGAGTAGTCGTTCCCACGGGTAATTTTTTAAATTTGTTCAGGTTTGTTCTGTTCCATGATGCTCTCTATTTAATTTTCTGGCTAGATGAGGTTGCTTTCATGTGGTTAGACAGCAAAAGAAGAAAATGAAATAAATGAGTCTGTGGCTCTATGTGAATTTTCTTATGAATATAACTATTTCATATCAAACTAATTCTGCCTATTAGAATTGATTAAGCTTTATTCATTGTATAATTCAGTGGTATGTCTGTCTTCGCATAAAATCATCAACAGCAGCCAGAGCAACAAATAGGCTTTCCATATAAAAATGGTGTTGTTTCTAAGCCAGAACAATTAATATACTTTTTCCCCTTTCATGACCAGAACTGTTTTACTTTTTCTGTGAACCGTTTCAGTTATAAATTCTAATTTAGGATACAAAAAGATTGGACTAACTTTACTCTGACCTATTCCTCGGGTTAGTTTAAGATTGTGTTGTTATGGATGCTGAAATGGGTATTGGCTATCGTTTCTCATATTAAAGGAAGCATTCCTATTTTACGTTCAGATAATTTTGAAAGTTAGCCTTCTTTTAAACCAGCTTCTACTTAATGATTTTGTATCACATGCTTTGATGGAGTTTGTTTTTTTTTTATTCCTAATTCCTATACCATTATTATAACTATATATTTTCTTTAGACTAGATTATAATTTTACTTCTCACAGGATTCAATTTATTTATATAATTATTTTTGGAAAAATGGCTATTTTAAGTTTTCAAATGTCATATTAATTTCATAGAAGTTTTAGATTTCATTTTGTACTTGAAGATAATTGATAAATTTAATATTTAATTTTCATCTTCTTTTTTCTTGGTTTGTGGGTTAATTAGAAACTTTATTCTACAATAAATATAAACAATTAATATCTACATTCTTACTTATTTTTTCACTTATATTTGTTAATTTGTATGTTAATCTGTTTTATATTGCCTACAATTTTCGTTAAGTAATTATTTCTTTCATTTTTTTCTGTGATTTTTCATCATTTTTTTCTCTAATTATCAATAGAAAATAAAAATAAAAAAAATTGTGAAAATTAGTTAAACTTTGGGACACATAAAATTTATTGATATCAAAAGTTCTGAAATGAATAGAAAAAATTATATTTACGATACATTTTTGTCAATATTTAGTTATTTTTAGCTATCATAAGTATTAAAAAAATTTCTGATTAATAATTCTGAAATTAATTGTATTGTCTAATGATTCATTTCTCATAACCGTTCTTTTAGTGTCATTTATTTTTAATGAATTATCTACATTATTTTAATTGTAATCTTATATCTTCTATTAGTATTTTTACTTCTTTAAGACTTTAACGTTATCAAGGAAAGATGAAAAGACCAAAGGTGCCTCTCTTTTCTCCCACCCCCTCCCTACCCCCCCACACACACAATAAAAAAAAACAAAGTTCACAAACAAGACACACACACGGGAAGAAAAAAAGAAGGTCAGAAAAAAGACCTAACGTCGTCACCGTGCATCCTCTCCCTCTGGGTCTCAGCTCACTCAACCCAGAAAGACACCGTCCTACTTTTTGCATGGTTAAACCTCAAATAATCCTACAAGATACAAGCTTGTCGTCATTTTCAGTGGTGCCGGCGTCTCCATTTCTTTGAACAGATAAATTTTCTGACAATCGAATAACAAGTTAAGCTTTTGCCCTAACTGTTGTAGTCCCAACATAATCTTCTCTTCACTTTTTTTTCTTCTGATTTTGGCATGCATGTATCATTCAAGGAGACGTTCTTCTCCGATTTAAAAAGAAAGAAAGAAATTTTTGATTTCCAAAACTACTGATCTCTGATACTTGGATATTTCCAACATCTGATTCTTATTAAGTTCTTTTTTTTTAGCTTCTTTTTAGCAGGTTGTCACACGTGGGTAGCTGCTACTTTTGTTAATCAAGTTGATTAGGAAGCTACATTTAAGGTAACATACTATAATGTAAGTTATTAACATGAGAGAAGTTCAAAGGATAATAACAGGAAGCTATTTTTTTTGGTTAATTTCTTATTAGCAAGTTAATTAATTCAGTTTCAGTGAGGTTGTATTGGCCGTGTGAAATTCAGTAATTTTGGTATTACTATATTGTATGTAATAAGAAAAAATATTAAGCAGATAATTTAAAACATTTTTAAGAGTAAAAAAAAGAAAATCTTATTTATAATTTTTTAATATTGATTCTGGTCTTTTATATTTTAATATTGATCTAATTTTTGTATATTTTCTGTTTTTCATATCGTTTGTAACGCATATTGTAACACCCTAATATTCAAATCCTTATGCTCGAGTCATAAGTCAATGATATTACGGTGGTACGACTCTCAGGTGGATTTTTAATAAATAAATATAGGTAATTTCGAAAGGAGTATTAATCGAGAAGCCTGAAAAGAGTAGAAATAAAATCGCGAAGACGTATCTCTCACGTTTCGACAACAAAAGATAAACCGTGAAGCCGAAAACGATATACGGACAAGGCATAGAGGAGATTAAGAGATAGATAACAGATAGATATATATAATATAAGTAAATAGCTACTAGTCGCGACCCGCGAAGTTTAGGTCGGCTAGAGTACATTATGAAATTAGTTGACAACAGTATATCCTAATCTCTCCCGAAGGAAACATGAGAGCCTCTATAGGCAAATTCAAAGAGTTCAATACATAATATAAACTTTCCAAAACAAAGGTGGAGAGATTCTAATCAAAACACAAAGTAGAGGAAATAAAGATCTTCGCCGTCTCTCAGACGACCCACAACTCACTTCTGAGCATCTGGACCTGTATCTGAAAAACAAGAGATATATACGGAATGAGAACCCCGGGCCCATGGGTTCCCAGTACGGTAAAAGTGCCAAATAAATTCAATGTACTGCAACAAAAACTCACTAAGCATCCTAAACTTCTTCACCAATTATTCATCCTAGGTTCTCGCTAATCCATGAATAGGCAACTGTCATAAGGGAGTGCTAAATTCAATTCATGTTTCACATGTTTCCCAACTCGCTGACTCTTCCATGAATCAGACTCAGAATCATAAGCAAAACCATCACCAGTTGTTCTGCCTCAGCAGTTCTATATCAATACATCATCATGCAATCGCATCATCAATTCATCCCATCAAGAACAGCCCTCACACCCACCGACACCAGCATGAGGGGTCTCTCAGTTGTACAAACACAAGCAATACAGGCAGGTAATACACAAACATGATACAAGTAGAACAAGTAGCATATAGTCAGGTAACATGGCATATATGATGTAGAAATCCAAGACAAATGGCAAACCCAAACAATTCAAACATATGCAAATGATGAATGTCTGCCCTATGGCTGATGATATCATCTGTCGGTTATATAACCAACCCGACATGTCCTGGTAGCTAACCATTGGACAGAAACATCCCTTGCGTAGCAAGTAGGTTTGAGCTACAACCCCCTTGCTACTGCCCGCTCAACCCAGAGCCAGTGAAATAATCACTACTGCGGCTACTACCCAGGCGGGTGTCTAAAAGCTCAACCTGGAGCGAGTGGATTCACCACTACTGCCGCTACTACCCAGGCGTCGCAATCTCTGACCTGGAGCAAGTGGGACGAACCACAACCCTTGCTACTACCCAGGTATCTCAAGCATTGGCCCGGAGCAAGTGGGACGAACCACAACCCTTGCTACTGCCCAGGCATCTCAAACATATATTCATTCAATCTCAATTCATATTATCAACATTCATTGTTACCAAATCTCAAACATTAACTTGGAGCAAGTGGGACGAACCACAACCCTTGCTACTACCCAAGTATCACAAATAAACATTTATTCATAATCACCCTTCATTATTATCAATCCTCAGACAATGACCCGGAGCAAGCGGGACGAACCACGGCCCTTGCTACTACCCAGGTATCACAAATACACATTTATTCAAAACCCCACGATTAAACTCGTTTATCATAATCCTCCTTTCCCGTCTCATACCCGGAGCTAGTGGACAACGCCACTGCCTACTACCCGGGGTCGCACATCACATTTCAATATTTTTTCATTATTATCCATTTAACATATTCATTCATTAATCATATATGCATTTATACTCAGCCATAAACAATAATGGATTTGCCGTAACCCGGCAATAACTCAGCCATCCGGCTCATGGTCCAATCAAGAACGGGCCATTTATCAATAAATATAGCCCTCCGGCTCATGGCATACACGGTACTTCCACCGTCATCCTCCATATCTCATATAATCATCTTTGATCATCATTGATCATAACTTTTCCCCTTGCTTCACTCGCAAGTTACCACATCCCCTAGCTCATTGCTAGGCATATCAGAATGATTTAATACATAAGAGGTGAGATCGGAGGCTTAGAAGTATGAGATTTGGCTTTTAAAACTCAAAAATCAACTTTGGCATAAAAACAGGGCCACGCGTACGCACACTCCACGCGCACGCGTGGATGGCCACAAAACTCATCGACGCGCAAGCGTCATACGCGCGGACGCGCGGGTTGAAAAATAGCCAAACGACGCGCAAGCATCAGCCACGCGTACGCGTGGGTGCTCTTGCGCCCCAGGCACAAAACTGGCACAACTCTGGCACAACTCTCAGGAAAATAGCTGGGCATTTGGTGCAGCGCATCGACGCGCCCGTGCACACCATGCGCACACGTGGATAGTGCCTTCTTGAAGAACGACGCGTACGCGCCAAGTGCGCCTACGCGTGGAGGGTCATTCTGCTAAAAATTTTCTAAGTTAAAAGCTGCAGAATTTACAGATTCAACCCCCAATCTTCCGACGGACATAACTTTCTCATTTTAAATCATTTTTCACCCGTTCTTCAAACGGCATAGACATCCCAGATCTAATTTCATTTCTAAATAGATTTGGCACAAAACAGAGATCAGTAGTCCAAGTTATGTCCCGTCAAAGTATGCCCAAAAACCATGTTTTCATACAAAACCACTAGGTGCCATTTTCAAAACAAGCCATTTTCAACTCTTTTCAAAATCAACCAAAACATGCCAATTTCAACCCTTTTTGAAATCAATCAAAATGTACCAAAATCTACATCAAGCCATCCTCAACTCACACATTGACACTTTACCAAAAATTCCCAAAACCACATCTAACCATTTTAACACTTCTCAATCAAATGGCTAAAGGACAAACACAATATCATGTCATACATCCTTCCTCATCCCAATTTCCAATAATACCATTTCCAATCAACCATCATTATACGTAATCAATATTATACTCACTATCACGTGATTTCACCCACAAATCAACCTTAATCATTCCCCAAGCATATATCACAACATACATATCTCTAATGCATCATCATACCATCAAGGCATCAATAATCATAATCACATATACGATCACATAATATATCTCAACCGAACTAAACATACCTCGTCTACATAATTTCACCCAAAATTACCAAATTCCACACTTCAACTTCTCAAACCTTATTATTCAATAACCAACCTAATCATTCATATATTCATTATCTGAAATTCATCCAATCACTTGTGCCATCATACAATGCACACATCGACTTACCTTTCTTACCTCTTTCCGGCCTCCGGCCTAAAATTCACGGCCTCCGGCCCAATTTTCACAATTTAAATGCATAAATCACAAATCAATACTCATTACCCAGTACATCAAATTCTCAACCCAATCATTAATTCACATTACATATCAACTATGCATATTAGCACCAACCATTTACACAATCCAAACTTAATCCTAGGGGCATCTAGCCTAGGAATTCTCATCACAACACACGGTACTTAAATGAAACTTAAATCGTACCTCTTGTAGCCAAACCAATTGAGCCTCTTCTTTGGAATTCTTCACCAACCTTAGCTCCAAGCCTTACCAAAGCTCCTCAAGCAATACCAATCTCCCAATTGTGCACCAACATCACCAAATACACTAACATAACCAATGTCACATACATACATCAACCTAGGCCTCATAAAAATGACAAATCACAAGGGTTTGAGCACTTCTTACCTCAGCCCATATGAAGTAGGGATAGAACCCACTTAGAATCCATGTTGGAGTATCCCTAAACACCCAAAATCACAAGATTTCAACACTAACTACCCAAAAATGTGTAACAGTAGGGAATTTTGAAAACTGGGCAGAGATGAATGAAATACTCACCACCAAACTTAGATAGAATTGTAGAGGATGAGAAGAGCAACGCGTGGTCGCAAACGGCTCGTCAATCGGAGCTCCGTAGCTCAAGTTATGGTGGTTTGAAGATCAAAGAGAGTTATGTTTTCTCTCTTCTCTTCTCTCTTCTCAAATCAGCGCCCCAACCCTTCTTTTTAGGGTAAAATGAGCTGAAATGCTCACAACTAATGTTTATATATGTTGGGTCTTGGGCCCACTTAGGCCCGGTTCACTTATTTTTGCCCATTGGCCCAATTTTGGGCCAAAACCTTTAAGATTAGCGCTCTAAATCGCACTTTAAATATTTCTACCTTCCCTAATTATAATTCCTCATTTCTTAATCTTATTTACCCATAATCAATTTCCTCAGTTGTAGTACCAGACAGATCTCAGCCGGTACTGCCAGTCAAAATTCCACTGCGCACTTTTATGCAGAAAACTATATTTTCCGACTCGGAAAAATTCACTGAATCCAAATATCATATTTGAATTATCAAATTCCAATTGCCAAATCTTCCAACCATATTCGCTCCTATTTAACTTATTATTTACTAAATTTCGGTTAGACCGGGTATTACAGAAGCCACTACTCGCCCCCCTCTAAATCCGTCCCTATATATAAGTACCCAAAAAAATTAGACCTATATATAAAAACTGAAAGTATATTAATTTAAAATATAAAAAATTAATTGAAATAGTTTTCTCTCTTTATTTTAAAATAATTAAATATTGTATTTTATATATTTTTAAATTTTAATTTTAATATATTATGAATGTAAAGAATATTAATTAATAGATAGATAACATTATTTTATCTTAACCAATTTTAAAAAAAAACTAATAATTTTATTTATATTTAAAACATTAAGTTTTAGCTTAGTAATTAATTACTGTTAGTTTTAAAAAATATATTATCAATATTTATTAATGTTAAATTTGTTTATTTATTTATTTTTAGTTTTGATACTGATAATAAGATAAATATTGTTTTATGTTAAATTTAATAATATAAAATTTTTTTAATATAAATTTTAATTAGACAAAGATAATATAATAATAGTAGTAAAATATATTGATCTATATATATTTATTAATTTATTTCTAAACTTCTAGTGGGGAGAAGTATCTCCCCTCCTTCTCACTTAAGTCCATCCCTAGGCCTGTCTATCTATTACTTGACCTTACCAAAATTCGAGTCTAAGTGCAGCATTTTAAAAAAGCCACCACTCACATAAACATCACAAAAACTTTTTCGAAAGACGCCTACGTGGCAAAACCTAAGCCATACATTCTAAAAGCCATACTTTTCACTACAACACACTAAAAACCGTAGTCTTTTAATAAGAAAAAGCGTTACCTAATGGAAAAAAGTAAATTAGAAGATTTAAGAGAAGAAATTATTAAACTATCAAAATTAATAGATCAAAAGTTAATGATTTTAACTAATGTTAATTGTAATGACACTGAATTCCTAAAATCAATACAAAATGATTTTTCTCAAAATCTTTATTTTACTATAAGTTTTATTGAAGGACTTTAAAAACCTGAAAAAACCTATATTTCACACGGAATTTCTAAAAAATGCTACCATGGAAATGATTCCCCACATTTTTATCATACTTTTAACCCACAATTAAATTTTATAGTAGATATGCTTGAAGAAATTTTAGTATCCATAAAATTTCAAAGAAATAAGGAAAAAGAGGAACCTAATATAAACGAAATCAAACAGATATTAAATAAATACTTTCAGAAAGAGAATCCCAAAGAAAAAAATTTTCAAAATATAATCAACATAGCAGAATTAAAAGTAAAACCACCATTGAAATTATGAATATTGAAGAAAAATTAGAAGAAGTTACAATACTTTTTAAACAATTAAAAATGGCTCAGAAAAATAATATTATGGAACAGGGATTTCAAATAGAAGAAGAATTAGTAAATTCTGAAAATATAGAAAATGAAGAACACATCCTAGATTATTCAAGTGACAAAGAACCAGCAATTCCAATACAAGTAAAAAACGAAGCTGGAACATCTAAGGATAGTCAATCTCAATTTAAATGGGAAACAGGTTTTGATAATTATGCTTTTAAAAAAGGGTTTATAAATAAAGATTCAAAATATACAAAAATACCATCAAAATACGTTCCTAAAATTCAGGAAATGGAAGGAGAAAGAATGCTCGATTTAGACTGTAAAAAGAATGAAAAAGAAATTTTCGAAAATTGGTTGAATTCCTTCTTATTAGAAGCCTTTACTAATCCAAAACTTAGTGAATTATCTGGAAGAGATATTTGGAATTACATAGGGTTTCATACTAAAGGAACTATAAGAGATTATATGACATCAATAGAAAACCAAATAATAGAAGAATTAGCAACAAAAATAACAGCTTATGATAAGATATTACATATAATGATGATTCTATATAAAAATTTTTTTGGAAAAAACATTATAGATCATAGACAAGAAGTCTATAATAAAGAATATCAAGAAGCAAAAAACCATTTAGCTAATATTCAGATATATGATTTATGTAATGTGGAGTCTTATATATGTGAATATAGAATACATTATTACAAGTTAAAAGAAGAAGATAAAAATCATTATCTTAGTATGTATATAACAAAACTTCCATATCATGCTAATGAATTTATAATGGAAAAGTTTATAAGAGAAATAAATAGGGGGACAATTGAAAATAATTTTGGTGGAGCAACCTCTACAATAAGAGAGGAAATAAAAGAACGTTGTATGCAAGAAGCGACTCAAAAAAGATTTGCAAATATAATTAAAATTTGCTGTCAGGATAATGAAGAGATACCCCAAAAATATGGTCTTAATAAAAATTTTCAAAGAAAAAGAAAATATCAATTTAGAAAAAGAAAATACTATCCAAACTGGAGAAAAAAGAGGTATTTTAGAAAAAGAAATAACAATAAAAACAAAAGACAAAAAAGTGACTATTGCCCAAATAAAAAAGAAAATTGTAAGTGTTGGTACTGCCAAGAAGGATACTATGCAAATGAATGTCCAAAAAAGAAGGATAAAAAGGATCTTACCAAATAAATAGAAATTGCTAAGTCTTGTTTCATGGAACCATTAGAAGAATCTGATGATAACCTAGACTATATTTTTGAATATGTCTCAGAAACAGACTCAAAGACTGAGTAATAATGCCACATTTATTACTATAAAAATAACAGAAAAATTTATAAATGCTTTCATAGATTCTGGAGCAACACAATGTTTTGCTAGTACAAATATAAAACTTGATTGGAAAAAATTAAAGAAACCATTAAGAGTTAGAATAGCTGACAAATCAATACATAAAATTGATAAAAAAGCTGAGATGGCCGAAATTTTTATTCAAAATTATAGGTTCATTGTTCCATCTATATATATGTTAGATTTTGGAATGGATTTTATCATAGGAAATAACTTTTTAAAGCTATATCATCCATTCATTCAAGAATTAACATATATAGTTTTAAAAGCTCCACACGATTCTTCAATAAATCAAAAATCAAAACGTATAAAAATACCAACTACTACTATAGATAAGATCTTAAAATTTAAAATATTTTCTATATTAGAGACATATTATTTAAATTTATACTTTCAGATACATATTCCAAAAAATAATCTTGAAATAAAGATAGAAGAACTTTTGGATAAAATTTGTTCTGAAAATCCTTTAGATATTAAAAATACAAATAACGAATTAGTAAGCATTAAATTAAAAGATCCTACAAAAGAGATAAATATTCCAAATAAAATTTCTTATTCCGCAAGAGATAGAGAAGAGTTCTCATTAGAATGTAGAGATCTTTTGGAAAAAGGAATTATAAGATTAAGTAAAAGTCCTCATGCGGCTCCAGCCTTTTATGTCGAAAACAATAATGAAATTAAAAGGAGAAAACGAAGAATAGTTATTAACTATAAGAAGATGAATGAAGCAACTATTGGCGATGCTCATAAACTTCCAAGAAAAGATTCTATTTTAGAAAAAATCAAAGGAGCAACTTGGTTTTCATCTCTTGATGCAAAATCAGGATATTGGCAACTTCGTTTAGACGAAGAAACAAAGAAATTAACTGCTTTTACTTGCCCAACAAAAGAATCAACAAGTATGTTGCTCTATTAATGGAATGTATTACCATTCGGATTAAAACAAGCCCCAGGTATTTATCAAAGATTCATGAAAGAAAATCTAAAAGACTTAAATGAATTTGTTTTAGTGTACATTGATGATATACTAATTTTTACAAAACAGGATAAAGAAGATCATCTTAAAAAATTATTAATAGTTTTAGAAAGATGTAAAGAAAAAGGATTAGTTCTTAGCAAAAAGAAAGCAAGAATAGCAAAACAAGAAATAGAGTTTCTTGGATTAATTCTATCCACTCAAGGAAAGCTAAAACTTCAACCAAATGTTCTAGAAAAGATAAATTTATTTCCTAATAAAATAGAAGATAGAAAACAATTACAAAGATTTTTAGGGTGTATAAATTATATTTCTGATTAAGGATTTTTAAAGAATATAACAGAATACACTAAAAGCTTATTTCAAAAAATAAGTACTAAAAAGGAATGAAAATGGGATGAAAAAGATAGTATGCAAATTCAAAGAATTAAAGAATTATGTGAAAAACTTCCAGAACTTTATATTCCAGAAGAAAACGACTACTTAATAGTAGAAACAGATGCTTCAGACATAACCTGGTCAGGATGTCTAAAAGCTAAGAAAGCTATAAAAAGTTTGGAACAAGAAAAAGAATCACTAGATTCTAAATATTCCCCGAAGGAATTACTTTGCAGGTATATTTCAGGGACTTTTACTCCAACAGAACAGAGATATACCACTCATGAAAAGGAAACTCTAGCTGCAATTAAATCTCTTAAGAAATGGAAAATTGATTTACTACCCAGAGAATTTACATTAAGGACAGATTCAAGTTACCTAACAGGTTTCATATGATATAATTTAAAAGTTGATTATAATCATGGACGATTGGTAAGATGGCAATTATTTTTGTTACAATATCCAATAAAAATTGAATATATTAAGGGTGACAAAAATGTTATTGCAGATACATTAACAAGAGAATGGAGTTCGTCTACAACGCATTAGATCAAGAAATTCAAAAATATGAGTAAGAACTCAAAAAATGCAAGCATTGTCAGCAAATAAGGACACAGATCCAATCCCTCAAGAAGGCCATTCAAGCAATGAAATCAACACAACAAGCAAAACCATCAGAGTTTAGCCAGCTAAGCATGGTGGACAAATCAGGTGAAGAAAAAATTTCAGAAAATAAAACAATTGCTGAAATTATTAAAAATTCCACCCAAGATAAAAAAAAATATTATGTAATTTATAATGGCCCTATGAAAGGAGTATATGATGCCTGGGAAAAAGCGGCACCATTCACACATCAATCAAGGATAATTCATAAAGGAGGGTTTTTGACACTAGAAGAGGCAAAGGAATCCTTCAGGGAATATGAAGCTCTCCATCCAGAGCAAACCCTAAAAAGAGCAGATAAAGCTCCAATTCAAACCCAGAGAACAGGAATAATTAGAAACATTCCTACAAGGGCTGAAATGAAGGAAAAGAAAAGGGTCTGTAGATCAAATCTCAGAGAAACCCTTAACATAGTCCTGAATTGAACTGAAGAAAAAAGGGCAGTTTTGGGATATTATCCTATTGCCAAAGAACAGCTAACAAAGCTGGTTATATTTCCAGATGCTTCCCCATCTGACACCTATCAGTTTTTCAGTATGGATTAATTGATACAATTTTAATTTTTAATGATCTAAAAATTATTAGTGAGTTTCTTGCAGGACTTATTGATGCAGTAAAGAGATTTAAAAATATGATTGACAATGTAAATCCAAGGGATATATCCCTAAAATTTACAAACAGTCAACCTATTTTTAATGAAGAAGAAGAATGCTTGGTTCCAGCACACCAAGTAATATTCATGTCCGTCTTCCCAGGAAATTTTTAACCAATTGATTAGATTCAAGATTTAACAATTTACAGTCATGAAGGAAGGCTAGCCAGCACATTAGCAAGGGTCTTTGAGAGAACTCAAAAAATAACGAAGGAATCTCACACAAGGATTAATTATAAAAGTAGAAATACTCTGCTTGTGTCCAGTAAAAGAAATGAAATTGAAGAAAGAGAGATGAGACTCTTGGTGGAATTTGAATCAGCATTCTACAACTTATCTGGACTTTTAGAAAAGCTCCCTGAAGGGATAAAGAGGAATCTCTGCTATTTGATAAAAGACAGAGAAGACCACAAGTGCCAGCTATGTGCCTCAGAGATATCTGAAGAAAACAATAATGAAACGGAATCAACCCACATGATAAAGGAAGAAGACAATGCATCTGAAGGTCACATGATAAAAGAGGAGGACAGTGCATCTGAAGCATCTCTCAACATTATTGCATAGTGACGTAAGCACTTAGGTCATAAAGCACCAACAATGTAGCTGGTGCAAGATAACAAACAATGACGTAAGCAATGACGTCATAAGAAGGGTAAGGATGTGAATTGTCCATCAAACCCAACTATTATAAATAGGTTGCTTAGGCAATTGTAGAAGGCATCAGACAATAGAAAGCAGAAGGCTAAGAGTACTCATATGCTAGGAGAGCAAGGAGGAAGCTACCGAGACGATTCTATAGTCTGAGGAAGAATTCCCTTAGGAAAAAATAATTCTAAACTCCCCTCTGGAGTTAGTATCTACAATCTTCCCTCTAGAGATAAAAACACCTTATGTAAAATATACTAAATAAAGGAAGTTTTTCTCCAGAAAGGTACATCTTCATCCTAGTCTTTAAATTATGAATTATTTAGAAAGTTTAGAATTAACAGAAGAATCTGATTATTTTAGATTAACTGTTTTATTAGATAATGAAAAACAGGCTGTTCTAAAAACAGAATTAAATCTCAAATCAAATGAAAACTTTAATAAACAATCTTTTAAAAGAAGTTTTTAATAGAAAAAATATAATATACTATGGAAAAATTCAACTTGAAGCCCCTATAAAGATAAAATCCGCCAATGGAGAACTTGAAATAGCCTTGATAAATGATGAAAAATTGAGTAAACAGATTGAGAAAATTAAGGATCAACAAAAAAGATCTAAAATTGGATGGATTCATATTAGTACTATACAAGTCTTAATCAAATCTACATATATGAAAGGAATTAATTCACCAATAAGCTTAGCAATCTGTGACAAAAGAATTACTGATGACCCAATAGATCAAATAATTGGAATTGTTCATGGAAACTTGGCAAACGTAAATGTTAAATTCAATGCCCATCTTGGATATGCTATACCTTTATCAACTGAAAATCTTGGAAGATCTATAAGTTTGGCTTATAAATTTCACAGAAAAAATCTAATGGAACAAGATGATGAACCATTTTCAATTACATATGCAATAAATTATGCTTTAACAAATAGCCATCATAGTATAATATTTAAAAATAGAGAAAGAATTTATGTCGATGAATTATTTCAGAAAATTGTAAAAACAGAAATACCAAAATATAAAGCTATTGAAAACCCGGTTCTATTATTAAAAGAACCATCAGGAAAATTAGTTTCATCAAATTTTCAAATAAGAGAATCTAAAATTAATAGCCCTTTAAGTTTATCTAAGTTAAAGATTAAAGAAGAAAATTCTGAAATAAAAGAATTAACAAAAAAGGTCAAAAAATTAAATGAAACCCTAAACACTAAATTATGATAATAAATAAAGAAGAAATATATGTAACTTATCAAGATAAGAAACAAGAGCTCTTTGAAAGAGAAAATCGTTTGAATTATTTACAGTTCTCTGAAATAAATCAAAGAGCATTTGAAGCTCTAAAGATAATCTATGACAAGTTGAAAAGAGAAGTTGAAGAGTTAGAAAAATTAATAGAATCTCTAGAAAATAGTGATGAATCAATAATAGAGTTCGTGGAAATTCTAAAATAAATAATGAAGCATAAAAAGATTGAAAAACCAGAAAACAAAATAAAAAGAAAAAGGGCGAAAAAATTAAAAAGTAAAATAAAGGAGTATAAAAGGGAATTAAATAATCTTCAGATCGAAATTGATGACCTTTTAATAAAAAGGATAGAAATAAGAATAAATATAAATAAGTTAGAATTAAACTTAAAAAATTTATAAATGCCTGGAAAACCATATTATGATTTAAAAGAATTAAAGCTGTTGAAAGAAAAAATGGAGAATGAAGTCGAAAAATTAAAAAGATATTTAGAAACAACAGAAAGTGTAGAAATAAAAGAAGTTTTTGAGGATCTGAGAAATTATATTAAAGAAAAAGACAAACAGATAAAAGATTTTATATACCATAATCCATGCAAAAAAGAATATTATAAACTAAAACAAGATTGAAAAATTATCAGAATTATAAATATACATCAAGGACTAGTAATAAATGATCATATAACAAATACAAGAGAAATAGTAGAAATGGTCAATACTTTAGATTATGAATTTGCAAAATTGCCAAATACTTTAGATTATGAATTTGCAAAAATTGGTATCAGAGCCAAGTTAACGATTAAGGGTAACACTTTCTCTTTAAGCAACACTTTTAGTGACACACTTCTAAATCAATAATAGCCACAAAATAAAAAACATCTTTAGAAAAAGTTAAAATTGGCAACTTTATCAGAGTGCCCTTTTAAAAAACATACTAATGTATATATCATCTCAATGAGGTGTCAATTATAAAACCATAATATATTTAATTGTAAGCTCAACAAATAGCATTCATAGTTTAAACATTGGCCTGCTTTATGCGTTTGCTAGCGTTAAACTTTTAAATGAAATTTAAATATGTGATCCATTAATAATAATAATAATAATAATAATAATAATAATAATAATAATGGAAAAGAATTAACCATTCAGAAAAAAAAAAAAAAAACACATTTGATTAGATAACGGAAAAAAAAAGTCGATTGATGCAAATATAACCACCAGAACTATCCGGTGAGAAAAACCAAAAACTTATCAAATATCAAAGGAATGAAAGGATAATTTGAATTTCACTAGAATTTTTCAGTTTCCACTTATGCTGGTTGCACAATTACCACGACAGTGATAGCTAGTGATAATGTAATTTATATAGATGCGATATTTGTATTCATTTTGTTTTGTACGTTAGGACACTATACTTTTTTAAAGAAATTCATTTTATATAGAATTTAATTTTGATGCATATATATTTAATTATGTAATATCATATCAATAAAAATAATTATTTTTTTATTATGAATAATCATTTAAAAAAATAAATATAAAATACTTTATACTATCATTACATCAAAATTAAATCTTTTTATATATGCTAAACCGATATTTCACTTAATGATAAAGAGGTATATATATTAATTCAATAATATAAAAGACAAATCGAGTATGTGAAATATTTGTCTTATATCGTTGAACATTTATTGCAAGAGTCACAGGTCAAGCAGATGCTGTAAGATTGGCTATAATAAGCAAGCAAATTGGTTACAGGTTTGTGGGCTATATCTGCTAAAGGTTGCGTGGTTGAAGGTGATTTGATTCTGACCAGGTGTTTGGAGGAGTGGATAAATGTTTAGTCTTATTAGATGTTCTCATATAGTCATATTCCGAATAATACTACAAAATCATGTCATTTAATTCAAGACTTCTCAACATAGACATACAGGATCATAAATGTATATATCTTTTTGCTAGAAATAGTTTATACAGGCGACAAATACTTAGACAGTTAGACTGCATTTGTATAAATAATCATGCAAGATGCACAAAAATATCAGCTGCCCCTAAAAAATATATATTAAAATATAAAATATATATAAAAAATAATTAAACGATAAATGACTTCATATCAAGGCATTCATACCAAGATACGAGTTTCAATTCTTTCTCATACATGAGAGGAGAATACTAGCTAACAGTTGACAAATGAGAGTTGTTCCAAATGTTTGTTCATCTTCTAAGTGGAAAATTCAAGTTGACCGTTTAGCCTTTTTATTTTATGGTGAGGGGATGTCTCGTCAAGTTGAATAATTTTTCAAACATTTCGTGGAGCACATATTTTTTTTTGTTTTCACGGTATTTTCTATTTCGACAGATCAATAATTAATTTATTGCAGATTTGAACTCTATTTAAAGGTTTGTTGTTAGTCTATGAATTACTGTATGCACAAGATAAAATTCAAATTCCCAACATATACTTAAACAGACTAATGAACTAATTACTAGACCAACTAAAAATTCGTTATTGGCATGGAGCACATAGTTAATGCCAATGGTTTTGGGATTTAGTGAAATGGACTTGGCAGTGTGTTATCATCAAAATTGGAGAAAGAAACAGAGTATATAGTGAATTTGGGCCCAAAAGCGAACATCGTGTGGGATTGTGGGGACAACATCATCACCAACCAGAAAAATAGTAATTTTCCTACCAAGGACAATGATATAATGCGGACAACCACTTAACTCCCTTCATTGTCACAACTCAAACACACAAACCATATATATGAATATTAGTTACTATTTTAGTTTTGCACCATAACTTATAAAAATTAGCGATGATGATATAATATATGCTTAATCACCATAAAGCATACACTTTAGAGACACATGCAAAAATTGCAAATTTTAGTACTATAATAAGTAACATTGTCCTTAACAACATTATTCCTCTCTGGTTTTGGAAATTTTGTTGATAGTTAGCTAGGTAAAGTTCTTGAAAGAGCCTAGCAGCGGAAACGACACAAATGTCCAACACAAGAACAATATGGAAGCACTCACAACACAATATGGCAGCAACTATAACAAGCAAATACAGCAAGTAAAGCAGTAATAAGAACACACCGAGATTTTAACGTGGAAAACCCCCTCAATGTGAGAGGTAAAAACCACGAGTCGTCCAGACCAATGAAATAGCTCCACTATAATCAAATGAGGTACAAGAGAGTCTCAAACAAAGCACAAAAATGTGCATATAACCAGCCAAAACATCAAAGCACCAAAGCTCACAAATGAAAAGCAAGAAGATGAAATATACCCAAAAAAACAGAGCTACTGTCGAAGCCAATTTCTCCCTCTGTAGACCTTCAATTAAAATCTCCACCGTCCAGAATGAAGAACAAGATGTGAAGAATCTACAGTTCAAATTTCACGTCGATCCAACGGTGAAAGAATGAGAAAATGCCGTTCCAAAATTGCTGCTCTGTGTAAAAACGGGAAACCTAATTTCTCTCTTGCGAAGCCAATTTCTCTCACTGCAAATCTTCAATCAACATCTCCACCGACCAGAATGAAGAACAAGATGATAGGAACACGCAGTTTAAATTTCAAGCCGATCCAACGGTGAACAATTGAGAAACTGCCATTTGAGATTTACTGCTTTGGGCAAAAACGGAAATTCTGTTTTTCCCTTCTCTCTCACTTGGTGGCTACTCTCACTCACTCTCAATGACCCCAAAAATCTGAACTAGGGTTGTGGCACAATGGGTGCAAGAGACACCCTCAAAATGTTGGGCTTGGGCCTCACAAAGGAGAGAAAAACCCAACAAATCTCCCCCTTCTCGACTAGGTGGAGGCTCTCGCCATTCCGGCGATCAAACAACATGTTTCAAACTTTTCTCTTGACAATGCTTTTGTCATCATATCAGCACCATTGTCATCAGTGTGAACTTTCTCAAGTTCCAACAACTTTGAATCTAACACATCCCGTATCCAGTGATACCTAACATCAATGTGTTTAGATCTTGGATGAAAAGTAGAATTCTTGGCAAGATGAATAGCACTTTGGCTATCACACAACAACACATAACGGTCTTGCTTGAAACCAAGTGCTGCAAGAAACTTCTTCATCCACAACAACTCTTTACATGCTTCAGTTGCTGCAATAAACTCTGCCTCTGTGGTAGAAAGTGCAACACACTTTTGTAGCCTTGACTGCCATGAAATAGCTCCCCCTGCAAACTTGACCAAATAACCTGAAGTAGACTTTCGAGAATCAATATCTCCTGCCATGTCTGCATCAGTAAAGCCAACTAGCAAAGGTTTCTCACCACCAAAACTCAAACTCAAGTTAGTTGTACCTTTGAGATATCTCATAATCCATTTAACAGCATTCCAATGTTCTTTACCTGGATTAGAGAGAAAACGACTCACAGTACCAACTGCATGAGCAATGTCTGGTCTAGTACACACCATAGCATACATCAAGCTTCCAACAGCTGAGGCATAAGGAATTTCATCCATTGCTTGTTTCTCCTCATCAGTGGTTGGACACTGCTTGGTACTTAACTTAAAATGAGGAGCAAAAGAACTAGCAACACATTTGGCATCATTCATGCCAAACCTTTGAAGCACCTTCTTTATGTACTTCTCCTGTGACAAATAAAGCTTCTTGGAATCTCTATAACGAGTAATAGTCATGCCCAAAATTTGTTTGGCAGGACCCAAGTCCTTCATAGCAAAGAACTTACTCAACTGTTTCTTCAACTCATTAATCCTCAAAGCATTCTTGCCCACAATCAAAATATCATCCACATAAAGCAAAAGAATGATAAAATCATCATCAGAAAATTTTTGCACAAATACACAATGATCTGAAGTTGTCTTACGGTAACCATGCTTCCCCATAACAGATTCAAACTTCTTGTACCACTGTCTTGGAGCTTGCTTCAACCCATAAAGACTCTTCTTAAGCTTGCACACAAAATCTTCCTTTCCTTTAATAACAAAGCCCTCCGGTTGCTCCATGTAGATCTCCTTGTCTAAATCACCATGAAGAAAAGCTGTCTTCACATCTATTTGCTCAATCTCCAAATCAAGAGACGCTGCTAATCCAAGCACAGCACGAATGGATGACATCCTCACAACAGGAGAAAAGATCTCCTCATAATCAACACCTTTTCTCTGGCTAAAGCCTCTAACAACCAATCTAGCCTTATACCGAGGCTTAGAATTGTGTTCTTCAT
The DNA here is from genome assembly GCF_059453495.1 of Arachis ipaensis. NCBI lineage: Eukaryota > Viridiplantae > Streptophyta > Magnoliopsida > Fabales > Fabaceae > Arachis > Arachis ipaensis. The sequence goes on from NC_142444.1 coordinate 129,581,191, forward strand.
TCTTGATTCTGAATACCCATTTGTTCTTCAAAACTCGCATACCCTTCGGTAGCTTCACCAACTCATAGGTATCATTCTCAAGCAAGGACTTCATTTCTTCTTGCATAGCTTCAAGCCATTGAGCTTTGCTTTCATCTTCAACAGCCTCTCCAAAGCATTCAGGTTCTCCCCCATCAGTCAACAAAACAAACTCATGTGGAGAATACCTTGACGAAGGCTTTCTCTCTCTTGTAGACCTTCTAAGTGCATTTGCAGGAATTTCTAAAGCTGGTTCTTCATCTTGATCATCATCACCAACTTCATCAAGTATTGGATCAACTGTTCCATCTTCACCTGCACTTGTATCATGCTCATTATTTTGAGCTTCAACTCTACCATCTTCTACCATAGGCATAGAGGGAGTAATATCCAAGTCAGAAAAATCATCACTAGGCTGAACCATTGGCTTTTCCGCATTATCAACATCCTTCAATGTTTGGTCTTCAACAAAGACAACATCTCTACTCTGAATCACCTTCTTGTTAACAGGATCATAAAACCTGTAACCAAACTCATCCATGCCATAGCCAATAAAAATACATTGCCTAGTCTTTACATCAAGCTTAGATCTCTCATCTTTAGGAATATGAACAAAAGCTTTACATCCAAAGACTCTTAAATGATCATAAGAAACATCTTTACCTGACCATACCTTCTCTGGCACTTCAAATTGCAAGGGAACACATGGTGTCCGGTTCAAGACATGAACAACAGTGCTCAAAGCTTCACCCCAAAAGGATTTTGCCAATCCAGACTGTGACAATAAGCACCTAACTCTTTCAACCAATGTTCTGTTAATCCTTTCAGCCAAGCCATTCAACTGAGGAGTCTTTGGAGGAGTCTTCTGATGTCTTATACCATGCTCTTTACAATAAGCATCAAATGGACCTGAGTACTCACCACCATTGTCAGTACGAATGCATTTCAACTTCTTCCCAGTTTCTCTTTCAACAGAAGCTTGAAATTGCTTGAACACATTCAAAACTTGATCTTTGGTCTTCAAAGTGTAAACCCATAATTTCCTAGAATGATCATCAATAAAGGTTACAAAATAGATAGACCCTCCAAGTGTTCTTGTCTTCATCGGCCCACATACATCAGAATGCACCAAGTCAAGTATCTCTGACTTCCTTGAAGGTGGGTGGCTCTTGAAAGAAACCCTGTTTTGTTTTCCAGCAAAGCAATGGTTGCACTTTTGCAAAGCAACCTTACAACCAGATAAAAGATTCCTCTTGGATAACATATTCATGCCCTTCTCACTCATATGACATAATCTCTTATGCCATAAATCAGTTTCATCAACAAACTCAGCAGCATTAACAACATCTTTCACAATCTTTGCTTGAGTTAAATAAAGAGTAGAGTGTCGAGTACCTCTAGCAACAACCATGGAACCCTTGGTGAGCTTCCAACTATCACGAGAGAATGAGCTATCCAAGTCTTCATCACACAACTTACCAACAGAAAGTAAGTTCAACCGAATATCTGGAACATGCTTCACACGCTTCAAAGTCAACTTGGTACCGTTGGAGGTTTCCAAGCAAACCTGTCCAACACCGGCACATTTTGCAACACCTTGATGAGCCATTTTTACATCACCAAAATCACCAGGAGTATAGGACGTAAACAAATCCCTCCTAGATGTAACATGAATAGAAGCACCGCTATCAATCACCCAACTAGTGCTATTATCAACAAGGTTAACAGATTCAAACTCCTCAACAACAAGAAAATCATCATGAGTTACATTAACCTTGTCTTCCTTGCTACCATCATCTTTATTTGTGCTCTTGTCTTTACTTGCCTTGGCTTTCTCCTTCTTTAGCTGCCAACAAAATTTCTTCACATGTCCCTTTTGACCACAATGATGACACTCAATATTCTTATACTTTCCTCGAGACTTGCTTCTGCTTTGATCTCTACCTTTAGGACCTCGACTTTTGCTTCTCCCCCTAGACTCAGAAACAAGAACATCTGAATGTGTAGTCGATGTACCTTGTGACTTTCTTCTCATCTCTTCATTCAAAACACTGCTCTTGGCAAGATCCATAGAGATTACACCATCAGGAGCAGAATTGGACAATGACATTCTGAGAATTTCCCACGAGTCTGGTAAGGATCCAAGAAGTAACAATCCTTGAACCTCTTCATCAAACTTGATACCCATGGAAGATAACTGATTCATAATTCCTTGGAAATTATTCAAGTGATCTGTCATTGATGTCCCATCTGTATACTTCAAAGCCAACAACTGCTTGATCAAAAACATCTTGTTATTCCCAGTTTTTCGAGCATACAACTGTTCAAGCTTAATCCAAAGAGTCCGAGCATGTGTCTCTCCAATAATATGGTTCAACACATTATCGTCAACCCACTGCCTAATATATCCACAGACTTGTCTATGCAACAAAGTCCAATCATCATCAGATTTATCATTAGGCTTCTCTGTACCAAAAACTGGTTGATGAAAATTCTTGACATAAAGCAAATCTTCCATTTTTGACTTCCACAAATCATAATTAGGACCATTAAGAGTGATCATCCTACTAGTATTAGTATTAGCTTCCATTGTTCACAAACTCACAAGCCCAGAAAAATACCAACAAGCTCTGATGCCAGTATGAAAGAGCCTAGCAGCGGAAACGACACAAATGTCCAACACAAGAACAATATGGAAGCACTCACAACACAATATGGCAGCAACTATAACAAGCAAATACAGCAAGTAAAGCAGTAATAAGAACACACCGAGATTTTAACGTGGAAAACCCCCTCAATGTGAGAGGTAAAAACCACGAGTCGTCCAGACCAATGAAATAGCTCCACTATAATCAAATGAGGTACAAGAGAGTCTCAAACAAAGCACAAAAATGTGCATATAACCAGCCAAAACATCAAAGCACCAAAGCTCACAAATGAAAAGCAAGAAGATGAAATATACCCAAAAAAACAGAGCTACTGTCGAAGCCAATTTCTCCCTCTGTAGACCTTCAATTAAAATCTCCACCGTCCAGAATGAAGAACAAGATGTGAAGAATCTACAGTTCAAATTTCACGTCGATCCAACGGTGAAAGAATGAGAAAATGCCGTTCCAAAATTGCTGCTCTGTGTAAAAACGGGAAACCTAATTTCTCTCTTGCGAAGCCAATTTCTCTCACTGCAAATCTTCAATCAACATCTCACTGAGAAACTGATATTTGAAATTTACTGCTTTGGGCAAAAACGGAAATTCTGTTTTTCCCTTCTCTCTCACTTGGTGGCTACTCTCACTCACTCTCAATGACCCCAAAAATCTGAACTAGGGTTGTGGCACAATGGGTGCAAGAGATACCCTCAAAATGTTGGGCTTGGGCCTCACAAAGGAGAGAAAAACCCAACAGTTCTTCCTAGTAAGAGACTAAGAGTAGAACTAGCTTTTGTTTTTCTTTTTTTTTTTTTTCCCTTCACTTATTCATGGTCCATTTTTCTTCTTTTCTTCGCATGCAAGAAGCTCCTCCAACAATTTGTCATCCAAGTACTCAAACTCAAAGACTTCACTCCTTCCCCTGCCTTCCACATTGCCCTGCCATGAAGCAGAGGAAGTTGAAGCGCCGGAGGAATAAGAGGAGCCACTGCCACCGCCACCGGTGCGGTTATTACCATAACCTGATGACATAGGATACTCATTTGGGAAGTTAAGGATAGCAAATGCACCTCTCATGGCATAAGCGGCTCTATCATAAGCCCTAGCTGCTTCCTCAGCCGTGTTGAATGTCCCAAGCCAAACCCTCTGACCCTGCCTAGTGGAGTCACGAATCTCGGCCGCAAACTTCCCCCAAGGACGGCGGCGTACGCCTCTATATCGGATATCTCCGCCGTCATCCTTTGTCCTACCCTTTGATCCATCTTCATTCATGGTTATGTGTTTTGTTTGTTTTGCTTTGCTTTGGTTTTGCATGCATGGTAAGAAAAGGCTCAATTTGAGTCATATTTATATGGTTGAAAAAACATGCAAAAGCAATTTGGCATGATGTGATGATTTGGCCAAGTAAGTATCGTTGGCACGTGTTTATTAGAATGTTCCACCATGTTTGAAAAACATTGTGTGTCCATTGTATTTGGATGGTCATTGGTCAATGTGGTGGCTTTTGCATAGCTTTGAAATTCTTTTGCAAGTCTAACTTCTTCTCACAAGGAAACAAATTATTAAGTGCCTTTTTAGTTATTGTACTTTCCTAATTCAATATAATTAATCCCACACCAGGAAACAGCATACTACTAATTTGTGGCTCAGAAAAAAAACTTCAGGAAAATAGTATGATCTTTAATGATTTCTATGACATAGAAAAATGTCAAACATGTGATGTTATGGATTACATACACATGCAGTAACAGTTTATAGAGTTTGTGTTTTGGTCATTTTGTGAAGTCAGATTGCTTATTTTACATCCCTTAGGTAATCAATATTCTAAGGATCTCACTTAATATTTTTTGTTTTTCATAATCTCAGTTGGGTGTACAACTTTCATCATTGAGTCCATGATTAAGATTTAAGAATATCTAACTATTATAATCATACAATTAAGGTTTTCTAGAATGATGAAATTTTCTAGAAGTGAATCTGGTTCTGGCCAATAGCTCTAAATCACAAGATATTCAAGTTTATTAACGGAATAACGGCCAATGTTGAAGCACGGTGATAGATGTAGATAAAGAAATTAAAGTTGAGGAGAGGGAGCACAATAAGAAGGTGAATCAGCTTTATGTTTAATCGATTCATGTATCACCGTTTTGGGTTATAATTCAATATATAAATGGTGCAGCGAATCAGAATTTTTCATTCTACAAAAAATAAATTATTAATTTGAAACAGGAGACATGCATCTAGAAGAGAAGACCTATGACAATAAGTGTCCAAATCTGTGTACACAGAAGTTGCAAATTTTAAGTGCGGTAATAAAATAATAAAAATGTAACTATCTTAATATAAACACAATAGTTTGATAATTTGATATATTTAATATATGTTATTGTCCTAGTTATGACTTTTATGTGAAGATATAGTTAACTTTATAATAAAAATAACATGATTCTTTGCCAAATTTGCTGCGTGGAGGGATTGTTCAGTGCATGAGGGCATTTCTTTTGAGTTTTGACAAGAGAAATAATTAATGCTTGTGGGCAAGAATAAGAATAAAGAATTATGATAGTGCCACAGTGGACTGGGCTCAATTTGGACACCGTGGGAAGCATCATTGCTTACTATTAAGTTTATATTACAATTGAAGCCCAATAGTGTGGCTGAGGCAGTGTGTGAGTGGCAAATCAGTTTGCCTCGTATTAAATCACCTCCAGGATCGATTCCCACTCCCAGCAATAGCTGAATTTAGTGTGTGTAAGTGGAGATGTGTATGTAAGTGTCTATGTCAAAAAAAAAAGCCCAATAATATAACTAACTATTAAAGTCAGGTTTGCAAATAGCTAAAAGTTTAAACAAAAACGTTTCTAGCTGGACCTGAAAATTTTGCATAGCTGGGTGGATCAGGGGAATATCGGGTGGGGTCAGTTTTCTTGGCCCAAGGCTACGTCCAAAAAAACGAAACAAAAGATACCTTTGACCTAAAAACAAGGAATAAAATAAATTTTTAAAACTTTACTATTTTTTTTTATTTTTAATATTTAGTTTGGTCTAGTTTTATTTTAATAATTTGAATGAAATTTTAATTTATTTTTATAATTAATTTTTTAATAATTAAATATTAGTCAATTATTTTTCTTCCAAAATTATCTTTCTTAAGAGTAATCATGGTCTTTTCCAAATTTTCTAACCTACTATTTCTCCATAACCCTCCTCTTTTAAAATCCTCTACATCTCTCTCTTTAACACTCTAATCACCACTCGAAGTACTATCATTTTCTCACAACAACACAAACGCAAACCAACAGGAAAAAAATGCAAATGAATCTTAGAAATGCTTTTAGGATCAAGATAAGAGATCTAACTAACATACTTAATTATTGTAGTAATGTAATGTGTAATATCGTCATAAAATTTGAAACTCCCAGAGCTATTTAAATATTTCATTAGTTAGAAGTATAAACTTAGTTTATAGTTAATTGTTTACTTGTATACATTGTGGCTACGGACTATTGACCGACATTTGTCTTCATTTCTAATTGATGAAAGGAAAAAATAAAACAAACAAACCTCTTCTATTTGCAATAAGTTCAAAATGTTCAATTTACTTGTTATGCTATATCATTATTAGGATTAGATAGTTTATTTTTGACCATGTAAGATTCAGATGCTGACAAAATTGACCATAAAATATTAAAACTAAAATTATATCCATACAAGATAAATTTTGTTCGACAAAAATGACTAATTGTTAAATTTTTGTTGATAATTCTATAAATACCATTCTCCTTTCTTCTTCCTTTCTTGACTTCCTTCCATAACTACCACTACCTCTTCATCATTCCACCGGATCTACTTCTCTACTCCCACCTCTTTTTTCCTATTTCTCTTTCATCTCTTTTTTTCTGTTGCTCCTCCCACCTCGTCCTTCCTTCCTCCGCCGTCTTTGCTTCTCATTCTCCCACTGCCGCCATTGCCACCCTCCTCTCTTCTTCTTTCCCTTCTTTTGCTCAACCTTCCTCCCTCGCCTCTACCCATCGTCACTGTCACTCTCCCCTCTTTGTGTCTTACCTTTGCTTTTGCTTCCCTCCTCCTTGCCTCTACCTCTCTACCTTTCTACCCTACCTCTTATCTCTTTCTGTGTTCACTTTTTCCATATCCCAAGAATGCTTCTTGGCCACTATCCTTGTTGCCAATGTGAACGACCCCTATTTTCTAGCACAATCCTTTCCATGACGGTGTCCGCAATGCCCACAGTCGTGTCCTTATTAGTGGTAGCAGTGTAGTTAGCACTGGTTTCTACAGCTTCTCCAAGCGGCGCCGCCTCGCATCTACTGCACGCCCTTTCGTTCATAACTTTGATGATGGCGGTGCTGATGTTTTCAACAGAGGGATCGATGCGTCAAAAATGGTGGATGGAGTGGTTAGAGATTCATTTGATGAAGCTGAGGAAGATTCAAATTTAAAAATGGATCTGTGGATTTAGATTCGTGCAGTTTGCCTGCTGTCTCCTATAGAAGGTGCTTCGGAGGCTGTCGCTGGCGGGATTGTTAACGACAACACAAGTCTCCAACAGATGCAGGTCTTGAACAGGTCTTCAAAAGGGGATTGAATTTGATCACTTGGAGACTTGAACTTTTTACTCCCCGAAAAGGTCGACATTTTTGCTATTGATATAGAAAAAAAGAAAAATAGACAAAAGTACACCCGAATTTTCACACGGTGGACAGATGTACTCCTCAATTTTTTAATGAGTTATTTGCACACACAAATATAAAATTTCGTTGTCAATTCTACTCTTCAATGGCCTGAGTAATTTTTCCAGCGGTGGTGGAGTCCAGGTGGCACGGTATTATGTGATGTGGCCAATTTGGAGTGACATAATGGAAAATAGAAATATTATATTATGAATTTTGTTGAAATATTTATAAGAAAATGGCATAATGAAACCACTGTTCATCTTCTTCCTTCTCCAATTCTTTCGAGCCCTAACACAGGGTGGAAAAAAACTAACCAAAGTTGTAATCAAACTCATAAGCAAGCATCTCCCAATTCTGTTCCTACAACCCAATCAATGCCATAACCCCAAATCCCAAACATCAACCGAAACACGACCCAGCAGCAAAGTGAAGCAGAAGTCCCACCTCCTAATGGTTTTCAGCAAGAAGGTCAGAATGAAGTGCCCACCCAACAATCTAAGAATAGTCAGAAGAACAGAAGAGCATTATATAAGAGGCCAGCACCGACGGGTCAAAGGTTTGTGCAAGAAGGAAGGAATGAGGCACCAAAGATTTTTGTTTTTCGTGTGGAGCCTGATTCCTCTGATTCATAAACAAAATCAGAATTCACATACCTCAACGAAGAAACAATCTTCCAGGGTTTCACTCTGTAGCAGACTCAAGCACCACTGCGTCAAGTCCATGCAGACACTTGCCATTATTGTAGTCGAACTTCTTCTTCTTCCTATTTTTTGAGGCAGAAGACGAGCCACCACAAACACTGGCACAAGCATGAGGTAGAGAGAGTTAGAAATTGAGACTTGAGAAGGTTGAAAATTTGAAAATTTTGACTATAGAGATAAACTGTAAAAGTGAGAGAGGTTGAGACACGACGAAGGAAAGAACATCAGCGACTGCGAAACACCACGCGAAGCAAAGAAGTATCGATAATTTTTGACCATAGAGATAAATTGTATCAATGTATTTTATTTATTATTAATAAACATATCTATCTCATTTACATAGTATTCACAAATATTATACTTATTCAAAATATAATTATTTATATATATTTTTTTATCAGTTTAAATTTTTTTAAAAAAATAATTTTATAACATAATATTAAAATTTTTATGACTTAAAGGTTTGAAATTAATTTTTAGTAATGACTCTCAAAAAAAAAAAAAATTTTGGCATAAGATAAATAAAAATAATTATGCAAACATTCATAAAAAAATTCTTGTACCAAAAAATATATTAAAAAATAATTATTTATATATTTACTCCTATCAAATTAATTTTTTAGAAGAGATGGATTACAAAAATATTCAAATACTAACATTATTATTCTTTAATAAATAATATATAAAGATTACGGAAAAAAATGAGCTAGCAAGCATAATATATAAAATACTTAAAGAGTTAAATGTAGTTCAGAATTACAGTGGATTAGTCTTTTACAATGGTAATAAACAACAAAAAAAAAATGCTTAATACTAAAAATGTAAATGTTGTGTTATACTGTTATACACATGCCGCTTCTGCTTTTGGTATTGGGCTTATGTTCATCATCCATCATCCATTATCTCTCTCTTCACTCTACTTACTCACTATCATTAATCCCACACCATATTCGGCCACAACGGGTCTTTTTGCTTATTTTTGTGGTTTAAAAATATTATTTTTACATTAAAATTAGTCATTAAAATCAACTATCAATATATATGTATATAAATATATATAATTTAATTCATTTTTAATATGTATTTATATTTTAACATGTATTTTATACTAGTAATTAACTTTGATAATTGATTTCGATATACACATAGCATAGTCGTTCTCAGTGAGTCAGTGACCCTCTCTTTCTTTTTATGCATTTATTTCCAATTGCCATTCCGTGTCAAAATGATGTCATACCCTTTATCATACGTTTTTCCTTTTTTCTCTCTCGTAACTCAAACAATTCTCGTCAAGCTACAACCTTTAACGAGTTAAGCCTTACTATAGTCTCTGAGACTGGCGAGTTACACTGATTTGGTCCCTGATTTTCTAATTGCTACAATTTGATCTTCTATATTTTAAAAAGTGCACCAATGTAGTCCTTCGTGTATCTTCCGTCACTAAAATTCAACACTGTTAGTGACATAGCTCAAACCTTACCACGTTAGATATATTAAAGAAAGTACTAAATGACATCGTTGTGTAACGACCCAACTTCCAGTACGTCATGATCGTACCAAAAGTAAGGCGTTACTAACCTGTTTTCCTTATTAACTATTTAATATTGAGCTTTTCGTTCAATATCGCATTTCAATCGTTAAGAAAATACCAGAAAATTTTGTTTTCAATTCATTAAAAATCATATATCAAGATCACCAAGTAATGATAATCATATAATTATTAATAATAATAAATCTTACAAGTAAATCAAAATAAAACTTAGATACAGCACCTATCCCTCTGTATAAAATAAAAATATTAAGCAACAAGCGAGGAAATTCTATGAAAACAACTTAATTCATAATTAAAGTCAATAATTGTCCGCAGCTTCTAACTGAGTCTTCGAACCTGTGTCACTGAAAGGGTAAAAGATTTTGGGGTGAGAACAAACCACACATTCTCAGTAGGGTCGGGAATACCATCAAAGCAAAGAAATACTTACAAATAGAATTAATTTCATTATAAAATAGTTTATCCTTAAAATAATCGTTTGGAAAAACTTTATGAAGGAAACTTAATTTAAAATATCATAAAAAAGGTTTCATTTAGTTTACAATTCAGTAAGGCGATTGGTTTAAAGAAGTATAAAGGACTAAGGACGTGCCTAGGGACTTCCTATCCAACGTACCTTGCTTACTCCTATCCAAACAATTCATACATTAGAATACTCAAGCAACACCTAGTCCACCTGCCTCAACCTTCATTACCACATACCAGAAACCACCCTCATCACGCCTCCACCAAAAAAGTCTTTTAGATAAGCATACACATACAAGACAAACAAAGAAATCATGTAAACCCCGCGAAATTAATAAATAATTAGCCAATAAATTAATTATTATTCAAAGAAAATAGAAAAATTAATTTTTTATAATTTATAGGAGTAGAAATTTTAAAAATACAAATTTTGACACTAATTTTAAAGATTTTGGTCCGAAATCGGGCCAACGGGCCGAACCTGTTGGATCAGGCCCAAACCGGCCCAAAGCCCAACCCATAAAATACATATACGAAGCCTTCTCTTTCATTTTTACCCAGAAGATGCGCTAAATGAGAGGAGAAGACCTCTGATAAACACCAAAACCCTCGTTTCAATTTTAATTTCACATAACTTTCAATCCGGAGCTTCGATTGACTAGCTGTCAACGACCACGTGTTCGTCTCAGAATTCTCTTTAATTCTATCTGAACAAAGTGGTAAGAAATTAGCATTTCTCTTCCAGTTCTCTCTCTCCTCAATTTTGTGATTTTAGGGTTTGGATATTGAGGAATTGAATGATTTTGATGGTTTAGGTGAACTCTAGCAGCGAATAATCACTGGGTTTTGTCCAATAGATCTGTGGGTAAGGTAAGAAACTTTTAAACCCTTGTGAATCATTGAATTAGTGAACTCTATGATGATTATAGAGATATTGTGTGAAATAGATTGCGTTTTGGTTGATTTAGAGTTCAATTGGGCGGTTTGGAACGAAATCCAAGTAATTAGGTTTGAGGAATTGACGTTTGGAGGCTTGGAGCTTGTGAAAGGAAAGGTTTTTGAGGTGTTTCGAGCTTAGAGAGGAATCGAAAAAGGTATGATTTTGGTTTCTCGTAGTTAATATTTAATGTCACGTGAAAACTTATGCTAAAAGACCTTAAGATAGGAATGAACTGAATGAATTATTGATGGATTATGAAAATGGTATATGATGTGTGATTTGATTTTGTGAACAATCTGTTATTAGAGTTGGTTGATTTTTTAGAAAATATTTAATATTGAAATTAGTTTGGTTTTGAAATAATTTGATATTGGAAACAATTTGAATGATTGAGAGGTATTTAGTTTGGTGGTTGGGACCCTTGAAGGGTGGCAAAAGTATGAGTTTTAGAGAAGGTGCTGCCAAAGTTTTTATGAAAATTGGAGATTTTGTTTGAAGTGGTTATTTAGAAATATTTGGGTTTAAGGATTTTATGATTTGATTGTGAGTTATTAAGAAAACGATTACGTTTTGAGTTTAATTTATTTAGAAGAGAATGAATTAAGTTTTGAGTATTAATTTTTTATGAATGATGATGATATTGAGACTATTTGTTAATCCTCTGTCGAAAGATGTGATCGGGCACTTTAACTTTCCGGGTTCCCCCATGGGCATGCATATATATATATATATATATATATATATATATATATATATATATATTTAATATTATATTCATTAGCTTTCCTTGCTTAAATTGTATGTGTATGTTTTCTGAGAAACCCCTCTTGGCGGAGGTGTGAATGGGGGTTGTTCCACCAGTGATTCAGAAGTTGAAGAAGACAGAAAGTGAAGTGTTAAGTTAAAGTTAGATTTAAAACATGAGTACCTTAGACAACTTACCTAATTTCTGGTTTAGTTGGGTCTTTAAGCTGAAATCTGAGTGTCGGAGTTCTAGGAATGCCTATGGCTTTCCTGAGACCTTTTATATTAACTATGTCGGCACCTTTATCATACTGAGAACCCCTAGTTCTCATTCCATATATATTTTGTTGTTTTATAGATGCAGTTCGAGAGGCACCTCGCTGAGTTCTTGGAGTTTCCTATGCAAGCGAAGTTTGGTTATTTTGGGATGCTGTATTTTGTATTTAAGCTATGTATATATGTATATAGATTCTCCTCTGTATATATTTTATGATTGTCCCTCCTAGAGGTTGACTTGGAGAAACATGTGTTAATTCTGTAGTTTGAGTTATATTTTGGGTTGTATAAATATATATAATTATATACTCTGGCCGGCCTTAGCTTCGCAGGTTGAGTCTGGAGCTTGATATCTTTGTTTTTGGAAATCTGATCTATATTTTATGTTTTTAGCCTTCTTTTGATCTCACCTATCCATTTTACGAATAACCTTGCGAGTGTGACACAATTTTCTGTTTTCACTTTTGTTTAGCTTATTTTTCAAGACTCCTAGATATGAATTCTTTCTACTATATTTATGTACATATTTTACTTTTAGAGGTCGTAATACCTTGCCATCTCTGCTTTTCAACTTAAGCGTAAGACTCTGTGTGGTAGGGTGTTACAAACCACAGATAGGATTCAGGTACAATAAGTAAAACAAGTAGCAGATAAACATGGCTAAGCAATTAGGCAAACCAAAATAAATGCACACTCAATCAAAACATACAAATACATATGATGCATGCCTATCCTATGGCTGATGAGTCTCATTTGTCAGTTATATAGCCAACCCGACATGTCCTAATAGTTAACCATTAGACAGTCCCTCTGTGCGCGCATCCCCAAGCTCAAAAATAATATCCCTAGAGTCAAACTCCAAGCTCAATCAATAATATTCAATGGAGTCAAAATCCAAGCTCAATAATATAATATATATATATATGCATGCCCATGGGGAAACTCAGAGAGTTAAAGTGCCCAGTTACATCTTGCGATAGAGGGTCAATAGAGTATCGAGTCTTGATGGGAGGAATACCGTCGGTAAGAAATTTCACAAGATTTTCGTGTTGCAAGTATAGCCCTCAACCGATAAATAATCCGCGAATCAAATTTCGAAGGAATTGGTTGTCACAAGTTCAACCCCAATAAAAGTAACCGAAGTATTCAAACCTCGGGTCGTCTCACAAGGAATGGGCAAACATGTGCATCAACATTGGTTAGAATTCCGGGGTTGCAAGTCATGAGCAAGAAATTAAACTAAGTATCCTAACAAGCAAGTAATATTGAAGTGCAAGAAACTAATTCAAATGACTAAAGCAAGATGTGAGCAATTCCAACTAATAAGATAACATCCAATATAATTCTACTCTAAGATTAAACAAATAACTATAACTAAGACAAGCAATTAGGATTTTTGGGTTTTCAAATATGAAATAATAAAAGCAACTCTTGGCTAGACATGGAAATTGGGGTCACTATCCTTGTCTAATAACCATATCTTGACAATTATGAGGAACCAAACTCATTAAGTTTACTTCTATACTTGAAGTATATTAAATGGTTTAGTCAACGTCAACCCATAAGGTCCAACCTAGCTACTAATTGACTTAGTAGTAGACTAGTGTCAATGGTTATCAGATTGATCACAAAGGGTTCCCAAATCATCAAATCCATTAGACCCAATGACTCAAGTTTACCCAATTTTCTTAGCCTAGGCCAAGAGTAAAGAGAACTACTCCATAATCAAAGGAAACATTTCATCAAACACATGGTAAGCATCACCAAAAGACATATTCAAAATGCAACTAAATTGAAATTAACAAGTACCCACAAACAATTATTAATATACAATCACTCAAACAACACAATTACTCATGAAAATCATCAATGTAACATTAACAATTCAAGATCCACAAGATTCATGAAATGGGTAGAAAATGACAATTAACAAGAAAACATAAATCTAACACAAGATCTAAACAAAATTATGCTAAGAAATTCAAATTAAGCAATCAAAACTAGTAATTAACAAGATCCAATTTAGAATTCAACAAGGGAAGATCAAATCAAACTAGATCTAGAGAGGAACAAGGGTTTCTCTCTCTTGAAGAACAAGAACCAAAAACTAGCTAAAAATTGTGTCTCAGTGTGAATGAATGATCCCTCCCTTTCTCTCTAGCATCCTTGGGCCTTTTCCATGCAGAACCAGCTTGAATTTGGGCCTCTTGAGCCTCAGAAATCGCCAGGCACGATTTCCTTTAATGAGGTTACGTGCATCTTGTCGCGCGTATGCGCCATGCGTGTGTGCGCGCCGGTGTGGATTTCTCTAATCTGCGCGGATGCGTTGATCTTCGCGCACCGCTTTCAGCTGTCCACATCCACGCGTGCGCGTGAGGTGCATGTGCGCACCCATGCTGAAATTCCAAAAATCGAAATCTTCATGTTCCTTCCTCTTGTGCATGCTTTCTTTCTCTCTTCTAGGCCATTCTCGCCCCCTAAATTCTGAAATCACTCAACAAACACGTCACGGCATTGAATGGTAGTAAAAGAGGATCAAAATATAGCAATTCTAAGGCAAAAGAAGCATGTTTTCCATCATGAAGCAATATTAGAAAGAGAACACAAAACCATGCAATTCTTGTGAATAAGTGTGAAAAATATTGACAAAACCCCCCAAATTCTACACAATATAAACCACAAAATTGAGGTTTATCAAATCTCCCCACACTTAAACCAAGCATGTCCTCATGCTAAAAATAAAAAGACCAAAGATCATGGTGAGAAAGGTTTTATGAAGTGCAAATTACCTAAATGAATGCATGCAACTAACGTAAAAGCATCTATCTACTTGGTCAAGGGTACATCTATCCTCCAAGAACACATATGAGCATACGGGGTGAAAATGATATGTAGTTCATGAATCCTACCAGTTTGAACCTCACTATGAAGTGCATATAACTTGCTAGATGTACGCTTGTGAAAGCCGGGAACAAGGAGTTGAGCATCGAACCCTCATCGGAAGTGTATCCGCTCTATTCGCTCAAGTGTATAGGGTTCGTCACTCAATCCTCTCCTAATCATGCTTTCCAAAATTTATCTTTCATCTAACAATCAACAATTAATTAATGCATGTATACAAG
Source organism: Arachis ipaensis (assembly GCF_059453495.1). NCBI lineage: Eukaryota > Viridiplantae > Streptophyta > Magnoliopsida > Fabales > Fabaceae > Arachis > Arachis ipaensis. The sequence continues at coordinate 129,596,348 of NC_142444.1, forward strand.
TATCATAAGGTCTTATTCATGGGTTGTAACGGGGCTAGGGTGAAGGTAAGGATGCATATGGTCAAGTGAGCTTAAAATTCGAATCCTTGATTAACTTAAGCTCTTACTGAACACACAGAACGACCTATACCGCTCTAATACAATGCCTAGCTACCCATGGGTTTCACTTTTCGCATACTCATGCATTCTTTTCAATTCACATCCCATATGTATTGTTATTATTACTTTGTCTTGGGACATTTTTGTCCCCTTTCATTGCTTTCTCTTTTTTTTTTTCATATTTTTGTTTCTTCTATTTTTCTATTTCTTTTCTTACATTCTCATATATACACATGTAAATTTTTTTTTCTTTCTTTTTGGTTCCCTTTTTCTTGGGGTTTCATGTACAAAAGTTTCAATGCATATGGTTCAACCATTCAATACATGAGTATGTTTCCAATTCCTAAAATTTTCAATTACAACTATAAATACACACCTTTACATCTACCCAAGTTCCCAAGTACACCCTCCCAATTGAATGATACACATCCTCACTTACCTAAGCTAATCAAGGATCCAAATCTAGGGATGTTCATTATTTTTCACTTAAGGTTATTGATGTGCTCTATTTAAGAACAAAAAGGGTTTATCATGGCTCAAAATTGGTTAGCAATGGTAGATAAAAGGGTTAAGGCTGTTTGGAAAAAGTGACTATTGAAATGATGGCATCAATCATGTAAATGCATTCATACACAAAGTAATGGACATATAGAATCAGACAAAGCAAGGATTACAATCATAGAGAGAGAATAATACACACAAGAATTGGAAATAGTGGTTAGAAGATATAACCACACAATTGGCTCAAAACTCACATGCTTGTGTTCTTAGCTTAATCACTATGTTCCAAAATACATTCTTAAAGCAAGTTTACTACAAAATTTTTTTTCAAAATTGGTAGGATACCCCGAAATTACAGTTTCTTGGGGAAGAAGTCATTATTTTGACCAAGTAACTCTATAGAGACTAACTATCATGCAAAGGGTATTTACAAGCAAGACTAACTACACATGCAATGTACTAACTACTAAGCAAAAGATAAATCCATGGGTGTTGAAGGAAAGAGATTGTTACCCATGGAGATCAGTCGAACGACCTCCCCACACTTAGAATTAAGCACGGTCCTCCGTGCTACCAACAATGCGCAAAGGGCGGTCGGGACCAAAACCTTCACTATCCCCTTCATTAGAGCTCCTGTCACTTGGGTTTAAGGTAGATGTGAATATTTCGGGTTCCTCCATGCTAGGGGTAACACAACGCAGAAGCATCTTGATGTAAGTGTATCGGCGTTGGTTGCGCCGCTCATATCTATCAATCTTCCGGTGTAGATCTTCTATCCTTTGATGGGTGGATCTTTGCCGTGGTGGTGACGATGAGGTGAAAGGAATAGTAAGTGGAGGGGCTATGTCAAGGCTTGGGTTGTTCATAGGAAGCTGTAAGTATGTTCCGCTTGGGACCACATCGTCCTTAGCTGGAATTATGGCCTTCGTGTCCATGGCTTCCCAAGGAACACCCGCAGCAGCAACTAAATCAGATACCAATGCTGGAAATAGCAAATTACCCCGGGTGTGGACTTGACCCATCGCTTGCTTGATAAGAAGCGGAATGTTCACCGGTCTCTCCGTGAGAACACACCAAACAAGCAAAGCGAGATCCGCCGTGAAGAACGACTTGTGGGTGCTAGGTAGCACATAGTGAGATAGGATCTAGGCCCAAGCTCTAGCTTCTACAGTGAGGGAACGTGCGTCAATGCACTTGGGCCGCATCCGGAGTCGACCTTGGGTCCAAAATGTCTCTGGTTCAGCAATGACTCGGAGGATCGAGTCCCAATCAAACCCAAACTCTTCTCGCTGACGTAAGACCTCTTGGTAACCATCCATGTCACTTGGTACCAGTAAGACATTAAGCACTTGCTGAATAGCCTCTTCTGAAACTGAGACTTGCTTTTGGTGCACGTATAGCGATTGAAGAGAGGGAAGATAGTAGTTAGTGTAGAATTCTACCACCCATGAGAGGTTGGCCTCCTGTGGTTTTCTCAGAAGAAACTCCCATCCTCGCCGTTCAATGCGGGGTAGAATACAATGAGCAACCTTGTCCGGCGGAACGAGTAGATGCTCAGCATGATAGTTCCTCTCAACCATGGCGGGGAACACAAGTTTACAGAAGCGGTTGGGAAACCGTTAAGAATCCTTTGCCGGTTTGCTCTTCTCATTTTCATTAATAGGAGCTGGTGCCTTCACCTTCTTAGATAGGGGTTTGGCTCCTAACGTAGGGTGCACCTTGGAGTTTGACTTTTGGGGTGCCCTCTTTGTGGCTGGTTTTCTCGAAGCTTTCTCCTTGCCTTTCTTGGTGGCCATCCTGAAAAAGGAAGGGAAAGAGGGAAAGCATTAAACCCAAAGAATCATCTCAACAAAAACATGCAAGTGAAAAGTAGTTCCCAAAAGAAATAGTGCAACAAGGTGATCATAGAGGCATGGGTCACAACACTTCGCATGGGATGCAAGAGGGAGTAAAGCATGCAATATGGCATGAGAAGAACAATCTCAAGCATCCATAACAAAGAGAAAGTCATGTTCAATGAGTATCTAATTAGCAAGCCTAAAGCAAAGTGGACTCAATGCACTTAGAAGAGAGCGAGTGAATGAGAAGGAAGCACCAAATTGAAGGTGTATGATTAAAATAAACCAAAATGGCATTCGTACATTTCCTCGAACACTTGGCGTGTAGTTATCAAGCAATGAGCAATTAAGAGATACTCAACCAATTAGAAGCCTAAAATAAAATATCAATCATCACACGACATTACCTACTGACAAAGGTAATGAAAGACAACAAGAAGATCTATCAAAGCAAATTAAAACTCAAATTCAACATCCATAGAAAAGCAAGAAAAAGAAAAAGTAAACAAACAAAAAGCAGGTAGTATAATCATGCAACTAAAAGAGAAAATAAGTGAATCAACAAGAAACATCTAACTAGAAAATGAGATTATGCAAAGAGAGTAAGAGATGAAATATAGAATAAGTAGAACCTTGAGAAGTGTAAAAGAACAAGGTTGAGTTTTCTTTTTGTGTGAAAATGAGAAAGAGAAAAAAGAGATGTAATACCACCAGAGGTGGTGGTGGTCGCCGGTGAGTAGCCGGAGACGGTGGTGGTGGGTTGGGGAAGAGGAAGAAGAGAAGAGAGGTGATGGAGAAAGAAGAAGAAAGAAACAAGAAAGAGGGTGAGAGAAGGACAGAAGTAGGGCGCGCTAGCTTTAAAAATGGTTTGCGCAAACGGCGCGCGCGTGCACTGTGCGCTTGCGCGTCGGTAAGGGTTGAGCAAGGGACGCGTACACGACATGGGTGCGTGCGCATGAAGACAGTTGGGTTTCTGGCACAGAGTTGGCACAGAGTAGGCCTAACTCTCGGGTGTTTGTACCAGAGTTGGTATGCAGCACAGGCACGCGGACACGCACAGTGCGCAGACGCGTGCCTGACCGAGTTGGTGACCGGCGCGGACGCGCCAAGTATACTTGCGCGTCAGTGCGGGCACAGAATAGGCACACATTTGGCACAACTCTCTGGTTTTTGTACCAGGGAGTTTAGACTGCACAACCGACGCGCGCGCGCACAGTGCGCTTGTGCGTCGATGGCTAAGTTTCAAGGGGCGCGCAGGCGTCACGCACGCTTGCGCGTGGATGCCTGGCATGAAATGGGCACAAGGTGGGCATAACTCTCGGGTTTTTGTACCAGGAGTATAAAATGCACCACCGGTGCACGTGCGCACAGTGCACTCGCGCGCGGTTGCCTGCTTTTTCCTTTTTTTTTAAACAACATAGAAAGGGCTATTCTAACACATTCTTGGCAGGTGTTTAAGCTAGGTAGTCAAGAAAACACTCACAAATTCATGCACTATTCAAAACAAAGCATTCTCTCTACTTCAACAATTCATCCATACCAAAATGATGAAATCTATATAAACATCCTATTTATCTAACAAGGTCAACAAAACTAGCATTCCTATGCAATCAACAACATCAAGAAGTCACAAAATGTACAAGAATCTAGAGCTAAAAGCAAGAAGGTATACACAAGGAAGATCTTACCACGGTGGGGTGCCTCCCACAAGCACTTTTCTTTAACGTCTTTAAGTTGGACGATCAGTCGCTCAAGTTTCGCCTCCTCTAGGTGCATCCGTTAGTAGGAACACCTCTAGCTCTTTTGGAAACTTTAGCCATGGTACTTCTTCACTCTATGTCCATTCACTTTGAAAGTTGCTTCACTTTTAGGATCAAACAATTTCACCACTCCATAGGGCTTTATCTCCTTCACCTTGAAGGGTCCTTCCCATCTAGAACGGATCTTGCCAGGCATGAATCTAAGCCTCGAGTTGTAGAGGAGAACTTAATCACCTTCTTGAAAATCCTTCTTCCGGATGTGATGGTCATGGAATGCTTTAGTCTTTTCCTTGTAGATCCGGGCATTCTCATATGCTTCGTTCCTCAAATACTCGAGCTCCTCTAGCTGTAATTTCCTGGTCACACCCGCCTTGGTGAAATCCATGTTACACTGCTTTACCGCCCAATAGGCTCGATGCTCAATCTCCACCGGAAGGTGGCATGCCTTCCCATAGACGATCCGGAAGGGACTCATCCCTAACGGAGTCTTGTAGGCCATCCTATACGCCCATAGTGCATCTCCTAGCCGGAGGCTCCAATCCTTCCTTTGTGGGTTTACCACTTTCTCTAAGATTCTCTTAATCTCCCGGTTGGACACTTCCGCTTGTCCGTTGGTTTGTGGGTGATAAGCAGTGGCAACCTTATGCAATACCCCATAGTGCTTGAGCAGTGCCTCTACTTTCCTGTTACAAAAGTGGGATCCTTGGTCGCGCACGATTGCTCGTGGCGACCCATAACGGCATACAATGTTATTCCTAATAAAAGAAATGACGGTATTGGCGTCGTCAAGGCAGGTAGGTATTGCTTCTACCCACTTTGACACGTAGTCAACCGCTAACAGAATGTATAGATACCCACTTGAGTTAGGAAACGGTCCCATAAAGTCGATGTCCACACATCAAATATCTCATAGAACAATATAGGTTGCTGAGGCATCTCATCCCTTTGGGACGTGTTTCCCGATTTCTGACACTGATGGCAAGACACACAGAACCAGTTAGCATCCTTGAATAAGGTTGGCCACCAGAATCTACAATCCAACACCTTTTTAGCTGTTCGCTGTGGGCCAAAGTGGCCACCACATTCGGATGAATGACAAGCTTCAAGAATGGGTTGGATTTCAGATTCCGGGACACATCTTCGAATTACTTGGTCCACTCCCCTCTTCCACAAGTAAGGGTCATCCCAAATGTAGTATTTGGAATCACTCCTCAACTTGTCTCTTTGGTGTTTAGAAAAGTTAGGAGGAAAGATTGTTGCAACCAAGTAGTTCGCCATTGGTGCAAACCAAGGAAAGCTATCCGACACAGCATGCAAACTATCTAATGGGAATGAGTCATCGATCGAAAATGGGTCAAATTTTAAATTCTCAAGGCAGCTTAAATGATCCGCAACCAAGTTTTGAGACCCACTCCGGTCCCTAATCTCAATGTCGAATTTTTGCAAAAGCAAGATCCAACGTATGAGTCTAGGTTTTGACTCATTCTTTGTCAATAAGTACTTCAAAGCTGCATGATCCATGTATACCACTATCTTGGACCCTAGCAAATAAGATCTGAATTTATCTAAAGCATGAACAATAGTTAGGAGTTCCTTTTCTGTAGTGGTATAGTTGGATTGTGCTGCATCCAATGTTTTAGAAGAGTAAGCAATGACATAAGAAAGTTTACCATCGCGCTGTGCAAGCGCGGCACCTACAGCATGGTTTGACGCATCGCACATTATCTCGAATGGTAACGTCCAGTTGGGGCCTCACACAATCGGTGCTGTGGTAAGAACTCTCCTTAACTCTTCAAATGCACTCACACATGCACTGTCAAACTCAAAGTCCACATCTTTTTGGAGGAGGCGCGATAATGGCAAAGCAATCTTGCTGAAATCCTTAATAAAGCGCCTGTAAAATTCTGCATGTCCCAAAAATGAGCGGACCTCCCTCACAGATGAGGGGTAAGGTAAAGTGGTGATAACATCGACCTTGGCCGGGTTTATAGAAATTCCTTCATGAGATACTACATGTCCTAACACTATACCTTGTCTTACCATAAAGTGGCATTTTTCAAAGTTAAGGACAAGGTTAGTGTCAACACATCTAGCCAAGACCTTGGCCAAGTTCTCTAAGCAACAATCAAATGAAGTTCCATAAACACTGAAGTCATCCATAAAGACTTCCAGACAATTCTCCATCAGATTGGAAAAGACACTTGTCATACACCGCTGAAAAGTAGCAGGTGCATTACATAGTCCAAATGGCATCCTTTTGTAGGAAAAGGTGCCAAGAGGACAAGTGAATGTGGTCTTTTCCTGATACTCAGGGGCAATATGAATCTGGAAGTAACCAGTGAATCCATCAAAGAAGCAATAATGGGATTTACCCGCCAAACGGTCCAACATCTGGTCGATAAAGGGCAAAGGGTAGTGGTCCTTCCTTGTAGCGGCGTTCAATCTTCTATAATCGATGTACACTCGCCACGCATTTTGTACTCTCTTGGTGACCACTTCACCGTCATCCTTTTTAACCGCGGTGATGCCCGATTTCTTGGGAACAACCTGGACCGGGCTCACCCACTCACTGTCAGAAATTGGGTATATGATGCCCGCATCAAGTAGCCTAGTGACCTCCTTCTTTACCACATCAAGGATGGTTGGGTTGAGCCTCCTTTGTGGTTGCCTAACCGGCCGGGCTCCCTCTTGGAGAAATATACGATACATGCACTTGCGGGGGTCAATCCCCACAATATCAGCTAGGCTCCAGCCAATTGCCTTCTTGTACTTTCTCAGAACATCTAGGAGCTTCCCTTCTTCTTTACTAGAAAGCTTACTAGCGATAATGACCGGAAACCTTTGGTTGTCCTCTAAGAAAGCATACTTCAAATGAGATGGAAGAGGCTTTAGTTCACTCTTTACCTCAAGCTGAGGTTCCTTTTCATCAAGCTCACGGAGTTCATTCTCAACAACTTTCTCTTGTTCATCCTCTTGGTCATCCGTTCCTTCAACAATAGGGTAGCATAATTTGTTGTAGTCTTCTTTTCGCACTTTCGCTACCACTTCATTGATTACATTACATCGGAGAACGGAATGCTCTTCGGGAGGATGCTTCATGGCTTCTTCCAAATTGAACTTGATAGTTTTGTCTCCGACCTCAAAGGAATATGTGCCGGTGAAGGCATCTAACTTGAATTTAGAGGTCTTAAGGAAGGGTCTACCAAGTAGAACGGAGGATAAGCTTCTATTTTCTGTTGGAGGCATTTCAAGGATATAAAAGACAACCGGAAAGACTAAGTCCTTGATCGCCACAAGTACATCTTCTGCTATTCCCATCACAGTGATCACACTTTTATCGGCTAAGGCAAACTTCGCCGCTGACTTCTTTAATGGAGCTAAATTTAACCACACAAAGATAGAAAGCGGCATGATGCTTACACAAGCTCCTAGATCGCACATACAGTCATGAAAAGTATGCCCACCAATACAACAAGACACCAAACAAGGCCCAGGGTCACCACATTTCTTTGGAATAGGCTCCATCAAGGAAGAAATTAAACTACCCAAGGATAATGTCTCCAATTCTCCTATCCTATCCTTGTGTGTACACAAGTCTTTCAAAAATTCTGCATACTTCGGAATTTGTTGGATAGCATCAAGAAGTGGTATGGTTACCTCAACCTTCTTGAACACTTAAAGCATGTTCAAATCGAATTCCGGAGTCTTCTTTGCTTTCTTTATCATGGAAGGGAATGGGATAGGAATGGACTCATCCACTATAGCTTTCCTCTTGGGTTCCTTAAGGCTTACTCCTTCTTCCTCATGCCTTTTGTCTACCTCCCCTTATTCATGCAGAGCTTAAACAACTACTTCTTCCTCATGAATGTCTTCCATGACCCTAGGAGGTATCTCCTTCAATGTAGTCCCCGACCGTAGAGTGATGGCGTTGAGGCCGCCCTTGGGGTTTGGAAGGGGTTGGGATGGAAGGTTAGAAGAGCTTGAGGGTTGGTTGGTGTTGTTGTTGGAGGAGGACATGGACATCTTTGAAATCATGTCGGTGATGTTGGCCAATTGAGCGCCCAAGGCATCGAATTGAGCCTTGTTGCTCTCGTCCCGTTTCTCCATAGTGGCTCTAAGCTCATCAACTTGATTGGTGGAAGATGAAGAGGTTTGGTTGGATTGTTGTCTATGGTGTGGTGCTTGGTATTTGGTGTAGTTGTTTTGGTTTTGGTTGTGGTGATTTTGGTTGGCTTGGTGGTTGTTGTTGTTATGGTGGTATTAGGATGAAGATTGGTTATTTTTGTAATGAGAAGAAGAGTTGTTCTATCTTTGGTTTTGATTGCTCCCTTGTGTGTTATCCCTCCACCCTTGATTTTGATTACTACTATGAGAGTAGTTATTTTGGCCTTGAGAAGGATAGGGTGGACGGTTGTTGTAATTCACATTGGCCACAGCAAGGACATGCTCCTCTTGAATTTGATGACACTGATCGGTGTAATGTGTGGTGCTAGAGCACAAACCACAAATTCTAGGAGGGCCTTCAAGTTGAGCAACTTGGGGTGGGGCTTGGATGGCTTGGATGGAGTAATATTCCTTTTGATCTTTTTGTATTTGTGTAAGGATAGTGGTCATATCCCCAAGCGCCTTGGTTAAGCTTGCTTCGGAAGGTGATGGTTTTACCACACCCTTGAGAGGATTACTTCTCACACTTATATGTTGTGTAGCCTCGGCAACATCATTTATCAATTTCCAAGCTTCTCCTTCCGTCTTTTTTTTTTTGAAAGGGAACCACCACTAGAAGCGGTGAGCAATCTTCTATCTTCCGCACAAAGACCTCCGGTGAAGTAACTAATGAGCAAGTGAGTGTTCAATCCATGGTGTGGACAAGATTCTAATAGCCTCTTGAACCGAGTCCAATACTCATACAAACTCTCTTGGTCCTTTTGCATTATACCCGAGATCTCCTTCCGGATGTAGTCGGTCTTCTCCGGTGGGAAGAATTTATCTAGAAACTCTCTTCTCAAGAAATCCCAATTGGTCACAATCTCATTCGGTTGCGAATAAAACCATGTCATTGCTTGCCCTTCAAGAGAGAAAGGAAAGGCAAAAACCATAATGGCCAACTCATCGGCTCCATGCCTTCGAGCCGTAGAACAAGCAACTTGAAAATCTCTTAGATGTCGGATGGGGTTTTGACCCGGCAACCCATGATACTTAGGAATTAGATGTATCAAGCTACTTTTCAACTCAAAGTTTGGATCAAGGTTGGGATAGCTTGCTTGCAAAGGTTGAAGTATGATATCCGGAGCCCCTTGCTCATGCAAAGTAATCCGTCGTGGCTCTGCCATGTATGGCTCACCTGTAGGATGCAAAGATGTATTAGTAGTGCCAACAGAAGAATAGGAAGTAGCGGACTCTAAGTCACTCTCGGTACCGTCTAGTGATTCGGTATGTTCCTCAAGAGAGGCCGAAGTACTAGCCGTATAGTCCAACCGCCGTCTAGCTTGCCGAGTGCGTAACAAGGTTCTTTCAATCTCAGGGTCAAACTCGGCTAAGCTAGAATTCGATTGAGACCGAGTCATCAAAATTGGAAGTCATAGCACACATACAAAAGAAATCTAAACTATAGCTCGGTATTGAAAGCAAGTAAACTATCCACAATATTCACATATTCACATAACCAATATCAAGGCATATGTTGCAACCATTCCCCGGCAACGGCGCCAAAAATTTGATGGGAGGAATACCGTCAGTAACGAATTTCACAAGATTTTCGCGTTGCAAGTATAGCCCTCAACCGACAAATAATCCACGAATCAAATTTCGAAGAAATTGGTTGTCACAAGTTCAACCCCAATAAAAGTAACCGAAGTATTCAAACCCCGGGTCATCTCACAAGGAATGGGCAAACATGTGCATCAACATTGGTTAGAATTCCGGGGTTGCAAGTCATGAGCAAGAAATTAAACTAAGTATCCTAACAAGCAAGTAATCTTGAAGTGCAAGAAACTAATTCAAATGACTAAAGCAAGATGTGAGCAATTCTAACTAATAAGATAACATCCAATATAATTCTACTCTAAGATTAAACAAATAACTATAACTAAGACAAGCAATTAAGATTTTTGGGTTTTCAAATATGAAATAATAAAAGCAACTCTTGGCTAGACATGGGAATTGGGGTCACTATCCTTGTCTAATAACCATATCTTGACAATTATGAGGAACCAAACTCATTAAGTTTACTTCTATACTTGAAGTATATTAAATGGTTTAGTCAACGTCAACCCATAAGGTCCAACCTAGCTACTAATTGACTTAGTAGTAGCCTAGTGTCAATGGTTATCAGATTGACCACAAAGGGTTCCCAAATCATCAAATCCATTAGACCCAATGACTCAAGTTTACCCAATTCCCTTAGCCTAGGCCAAGAGTAAAGAGAACTACTCCATAATCAAAGGAAACATTTCATCAAACACATGGTAAGCATCACTAAAAGACATATTCAAAATGCAACTAAATTGAAATTAACAAGTACCCACTAACAATTATCAATATACAATCACTCAAACAACACAATTACTCATGAAAATCATCAATGTAACATTAACAATTCAAGATCCACAAGATTCATGAAATGGGTAGAAAATGATAATTGACAAGAAAACATAAATCTAACACAAGATCTAAACAAAATTATGCTAAGGAATTCAAATTAAGCAATCAAAACTAGTAATTAACAAGATCTAATTCAGAATTCAACAAGGGAAGATCAAATCAAACTAGATCTAGAGAGGAACAAGGGTTTCTCTCTCTAGAAGAACAAGAACAAAAAACTAGCTAAAAATTGTGTCTCAGTGTGAATGAATGATCGCCCCCTTTCTCCTAGCATCCTTGGGTGCAGAACCAGCTTGAATTTGGGCCTCTTGAGCCTCAGAAATTGCCAGGCACGATTTCTTTTAATGAGTTCACGTGCAGCTTGTCGCGCGTACGTGCCATGCGTGCGTGTGTGCCGATTGGTTTTGCGATCCACGCGTGCGCGCCGGTGTGGATTTCTCTAATCCGCGCAGATGCGCCGATCTTCGCGCGCCGCTTCCAGCTTATGCATGCTTCTTGTTCCTTCCTCTTGTGCATGCTTTCTTTCTCTCTTCTAGGCCATTCTTGCCCCCTAAATTCTGAAATCACTCAACAAACACGTCACGGCATCGAATGGTAGTAAAAGAGGATCAAAATATAGCAATTCTAAGGCAAAAGAAGCATGTTTTCCATCATAAAGTAATATTAGGAAGAGAACACAAAACCATGCAATTCTTGTGAATAAGTGTGAAAAATATTGACAAAACCCCCCAAATTCTACACAATATAAACCACAAAATTGGGGTTTATCAAGTCTCAACCTGGAGCAAGTGGTGGCAAGCCACTGCATTTACCTAGGAAAACTCGTGTCTCAAATAATTCAAATTCATAATCCATATGAATAATTCAATCATAATTCATCAATATCTACATCATTCATAATCTCATCTCAATCGTCACCATATCTCAATCATTATCCTCTTCCTCAATATCAAAATCACCATCAAATCTCCTTCAAACCAATTGTCACTAATTACATCTTAATTCAAGCATAACTTTTAAACTTACTCACTTATACTTAAATTACTGTTTTAAGGTCTTTGACTAGTTAATCAAATCTCTTTTCGTTATATCAAAAATCAAATGAATTAAAATATCCATTTAACCAAATCAAAGGAATCCGACTCTCCTTAAAATCCGTAAAAGTATCCAAAACTTATCTCTTCGGATAATTATTTTAAATCAAGTTCATTTTCAAAATCATAACCAAAACTCCTTTAAGTTCTTAGAAAAATTTCGGCAGCACCTCTCCTAAAAACTAGAGTTCGCCACCCATCACAGGTCCCCTCTTTTCAACATTACCTCAACAAAACCAACATTTCAAAACACCATTTCTAAATCCGTAATTCAAAACCAATCATTTTTATTTTCAATCTAAAATCCAAAATCAACGTATTCCATCAATTTTACCAAAAACTCATAAAACAACCAATCACCAACAAACATAACCTTTCAATCATAATAGTAAATTATTTATATCTCAAACATTCATCTATTTGCATTAATCTACTAAACTTATCAGATATTCAAAGCCAAAAATATTTTTATTTTAATACCAACCCCTACCTCGATTGGCCGGAATTGTAGAATTTAAACTCAATGATACCCTCTTTATCATTAATTTTCAGCAGCGGCAGCAGCCCCCAATATAGCTGGAGTAGTGGCAGTAGCACCAATTCCGAACACGCCTGCAGTAGTCATGACCTCAACCGTCTAGCAGAACTCAGCGATAGGGAGGTTCGGGGTTAGAATGAAGGAGATGGCACAGTAGCTTGTCTTTTCCGGACAAGCTTCAGCATGAACGACGACGGCGACCAGGAATTCTGGCGATAATGGTGGCAGAGGAACGGTTCCTGCTCTATGCGTCACCCTTCTCACATGTCTCTTCCTCCTTCTCTTGCTCTCCCTCTCTCTAGCGACGGTGACTACTTCACTCTCCTCCACAGCGGGGCCGAAGCTCAGAGATGGCGACGAGAGCTCAGGCTCCATGAATGGGATGGCGGTGACGACTCTGACGACAACGACAAGGCGTGGCGGTGGCTGAGCAACGACAAATGGCGGTGAAACACCTTCCTCTCACCCACGGACTCCCTTTCTCTCACCCGCGAGCTCAACAGCAACACCCATGGGAGCTCTGCATGAAGCTGATAGCAACCCAGAGCTTTAGCGGCAGCGATGGCTTCACAGACGGCAACTGGGCGCGGCTGCGACATGTGATTCCATCCACCTTCGCAGCTCACTCTCTCGTCTCAATTCTGACCTTCGCGACGGCTTGTCTCTCTTCTTGAACTCTGCGCGCCTCTCTCTCACTTTCTACTTCTCGTGTGCGACGGCGACAGCGGCTCTTAGTCCCGCCGGCGCCGTCCTTTCCCCTCCACTCTCTGCTCCATTTCTCCTCCTTCCCACATCTCTCACGGATCTCTCTTTTTTTGTTAGTTTCCCTCTTTCCCTTTTTTTTGTTTATTTTGATTCTGTATGTGTGTGTGTTGTGTCGAGGGAGAAGGGAAAGGGGAATGGTGGCTAGGGTTAGGGTTGTGTTTTAGGATTTAGGGTTTTGATTTTCGAATTAGGGTTTCGGTAGAGTATTAATTAAAAATCAAATTTAATCCAATAATAATATCTATAAAAATACTATTTAATCATTAACTTAAAATTTATTTTCAAATAAATACTCAAATTTAATAATTAGCGGTAATAAAAATCAATTTTCTTTATAATTATGAAATAAAGTTAAAAACCTAATTATTCAACTTAAAGCATATAAAATTTTTATTATTATTCAATTACTAAAGTTTTAAATCATAAATAAGAAATTGCTTAATTTATATATAAAATATCTTAAAATATAATCTTAATTAAATATAATAAATCATAAATAAATTTATTATTTAATTTTGTAAAATTCGAGGTCTTACATCCTACCCACTTATAAAAATTTTCGTCCTCGAAAATTAAAGTAATATGTAACATATTACATAGTTTTAATACTTTTCTTTTGAATACTTTAGAGAAGCAAGTAGTCTTGGTATATATATAAATTTTCAAATACCGGATAAACCATAAGACGTAAATATAAGAGAAGAGTGTGATGTAAAGTTGAAGTTACAAGATAGGTTCAAAACAAAGAAGTTACATGGTGTCAACATCAAGGGTTTTAACATAGCTCACTATCCCAACTCTCAACTGCTCTTTTTCGAGTGAAACATCTAAAAATTCTCAACCTCATTAATTACCTTGCAAACTCATTACTGGTCACAAGTCTAATATCAACCAAACTCTCTTTCGTGCGAGTCAAAGCTCCACAACTCCCTTTGATGTCACACACTTACAAGCTTCACCTTTTGTGTTCACGAACCGTGTCCTAAAGAACTAACGTATTCGCTTGCTATGCCTAGAGATCGCACGTAACACCAAAATAAATCTCGAGTTAATTCAGAATGACACAAGATTTTAGAAAGAAATAACAAGCAACAAAGATAGTACTCAAAATGATTTAAAAGAATGAATGAAATTACAAGTAAACAAGGATAAACAAGTAATGAAGATTGCCGGAAAGGAATCAATTGACAGCTACAAGGTTAACTCTTGAATTCAACGAAATTGAATAGGATCAATAACAAGAAAACCAACGTATTAGTTTAAAATAGATTCAAACTGAGCTGAAAAAGTATGTGCTTTTACCGAAGAGATATGATTAAAGCCAAAACCGCCTAATTAAAAGGAGCACTTAACATTTTCAAAGGTCCAAGTCTCGGTGTCGTACCCAAACAGTTTCAATGTGATATCAAGAGTACAAGGTTCATGAGGAGAAATATAATGACAAGGATAGACATTCTAAAGGATTCAAACAGCAGTTTACGAATAAGAGGCGGACATATTAAGAGTTTAAAGTACTCTAATGGCGGCAATGAGAAGAAAATCATACATTTGTTAGAATTGAATTCAAACTGAATCAAGGTACAAGGTTCACAGGAAAAGAGTGATCAAAGTCAAGAACGTCGTTTGCAAAATTCAAGGGAATCAGTAAAAACATAAATATTGCGTCATGCCAAAACAATTTTAAGTCGAACTAGATTATGCAAGATTTGTGAAATGAAAATTAGTTAGACTAAAGATAAAATATTTTTTCAAAAATCTTGAAAGATACTTTAGGTAGATAATCAAATAATAATTTGCATAAAAACAATAGCGAGGTTGATAGGAAATCAAGTTATAATCTTAAGAAGGAATTTGAATCTAAGAACTTCGGTAGGAACAATAAAAAAGAAGAACGATGCACTCTTTTGAACCGAATTTAAGCCGGGTCGAAAAGAATACTAAAAAATCAATGGTAGCGTTCACAAAGAATGGATAAACTCAAGAAGGAATGAATTCACTTTCTCAAAAGAAATACAAAAGGTATTGCATCAAAACAACTCAAATAAAAATTAGATATGCAAGGTTTATAAAATAGAACTTAATTGAGCTACGAGCAAAAATATTTTCTCAAAAATCTTGAAAAATACTCAAGTGCAAAATCACATAAGAATATGTATAAAAATTGTGATAAAGTTGGTAGAAAATCAAGTTGTAATTAAATAAGAAAGTCTAGAGTGTAATAATTTTTTTTCCCATAAGTCAGTAAAAGAGTAGGAGTAGCATTACGAACCTACATGTTTTAAACTATATAAAGAAGTTACAAAATTCATATAAGGAAGTATATGCTAAATTAGAGGTAAGGTTTAGAAATTCAAGAGATAGTCATGGATACAAATTCAGGTGAGAGAAAAATGAAACCATAATTTCTTTAAAGATCCAAAATAAGAATTACAAGAGAACATCGTATGATAGGATATATTACGGCAAAACAGATTTAAATTTCGTCAATGAATTACATCGTCTAAGTAGAGGAACGCATAACCTAAAACTGTAATATCAAGATTTTACGGAATAGCTAGACACATGTTCAGAATAGAATACACATAAGCTGCAAAGCATAGAGCTAATATATCAAATCATAACTTGAGAAATGAATCTAAATAAGAAAATTTTGCTAGGAACAATAAGAAGGAAGATAACATATTGATCGAAGCAAGTTCTAATTAAATTAAAGTACAAAGTTCACATAGGAGAACACAAAATTGAGAACCATAACATCAA
This sequence comes from Arachis ipaensis, assembly GCF_059453495.1. Classification (NCBI taxonomy): domain Eukaryota; kingdom Viridiplantae; phylum Streptophyta; class Magnoliopsida; order Fabales; family Fabaceae; genus Arachis; species Arachis ipaensis. The sequence continues at coordinate 129,612,303 of NC_142444.1, forward strand.
GAATCTAGAGGATGATCAGGAATACAATCTGACAGAGAATCAAACCACATTTCAAGAGAAGGCAGTGAAACAAGGAATTTCAATGCAACTGATAGAGGAAAAGATAACACCAAGTACAAATAAAGATCATACATCAACTAACTTCAAGAATTAATTTCTAACGATCCTAAAACCTGTTATTCGCATCACCTATTAATTCTATTTCATCTATGATAACCCACTAACTTTCCCGTACACATAAACCAACAACATTAAGTTGGCCAAACTTAACATTAACAGATACGCAACGGTAAGCTAATAGTATTAATCAATAGACAGTCATGTGCTTAAAGCTCTAATTCTTGTTATCCGGACAAGACCTTGATAAACTCCAATTTCGTGATTTATCTTGTGCTTATTTTGGGGGATTTTATCACCTTTTTCCACATTTATTCAATGAAATAGCATGGTTTTGCAATTCTCCCTTGATTTGTGCTTAAATGTGAAAACATGCTTTTTAGGCCTTAAAATAGCTAAATTCAATTCACTTTAATTCCATTCGATGCCTTGATGTATTTGTTAAGTGATTTCAGGTTCATAGGATAAGTATTGGATGGAAGAAGTGAGGAGAAAAGCATGCAAAGTGGGAGAACTCATGAAGAAATGAAAGAACCGTAAAGCTGTCAAGTCCGACCTCTTCGCACTCAATCGACCATAACTTGAGCTACAGAGGTTCAAATGAGGTGGTTCTAGTTGCGTTGGAAAGCTAACATCCGGGGCTTCAAAATGATATAAAATTTGTCATATGTTGTTTTGCTTTAAGGGGCGCGCACGCGCCATGTACGCGTGCGTGCTGATGCTGCCCGTGGCCCACTAAAGTGAAATCGCCCCCAGCGATTTCTGAAGCACTTTGGGCCCAAACCAACTCATTTCTAATGCTATTTCATGCAGAATTCAAGTTGGAGCAAAGGGGGGAGCAATTAGTTTAGCCAACATGAGCCTTTAGTTAGTTTTCTAGAGAGAGATGCTCCCTCTTCTCTCTAGAATTAGGTTAGGTTTAGGTTAGATTATCATAGATCCATGTTTAATTTCTTGCTTTCATCTTGTTTCTTCTACATTTCCATGCTCTAGTGATGTAATCTTCTTGATTCTCTTGCTAATTTCTCTTTTGAGCATCTTTTTGCGATTGATGAATACTTGTTGGATTTGGATTTTTCTTTAATGAGATTTGATGTTTGATGTTTTTTTGATGTTGATTTGAGTTGTGATTTACTTTTCTTGCAATTGATAGTTGGTAGATTTATATTTCTTGCACTTTTATTATACTTTCTTTTTATGCCTTCCAAGTGTTTGACAAAATTCTTGGTTGGATGTTAGAGTAGATTTTGAGCATTCTTGGCTTGGAAAGAGTAATTAGGCAATCTTGAGTCATAAAAAATCCAACTCATGTTGGTGATCTAGAGTTGTTAGCTAATATTGTTTCCATTGACGCTAATCTTTTGCTAATTTAATTAGTAAGTTGATTAGGACTTTTGGATTGAGATTAGCTAGTCTTGTTAGACTTTCTCTCATGGAAGATAACCTATATATTCTTCCAATGTTGGAGATGACGTAATGAGATAAATTCTTGTTTATATTTGTGACATGATTAATTAGTCTTGTTTGACATTCTCCCTATGTGAAGATGACATGATACCTTCTTCCTTTTGTTGGAGTTGACTAAATGAGATGAATCAATCAATGTATGACTAGGATAGAGAGCCTATGATCTCAATTCTTGCCATGAATGTCTCTCTTTATTAATTGCTTTTCTTTAATTACTTGCTTGATTTAATTTCCTTGCCATTTATATTCTTGCCCCTCTTATCAACCAAAAACCCCCTTACATCCTCATAGCCAATAATTGAGCATTTCATTGCAATTTCTTGTGAGACGATCCAGAGTCTAAATACTCCGGTTATTTCTTATTTGGGGTTTGCTCTTGTGACAACCTAAATTTTTGTATGTGAGGACTCTTTGTTGGTCTAGAACTATACTTGCAGCGAGAATCTATTCAATTGAGGAAATTCTATATCAACAAAAGTTCACACATCAAAATGGCGCTGTTGCCGGGGATTTGCAATGGTGTTATGTTATTGGTTATTGTATATATGTGAATATTGTGAATAGCTTGATTTCTGGATTGCTTGTTAGTTTTTGCTAGTTTTAGGACTTTGTTTCATTATTTCTTGTTAGCTTTTGTTTCTTATTTTCACTTTTCACTATGAATTCTCACTTTGGCTATGAGTGTGATTACAACTATGTTGTAGGAAATGGAAACTTCAATGAAGATGTGCATCAAGGATGGGATAATCAAAGGTGGGAGGAGCCATATACATATGATCAATCTTCATGGCAACAACCTCCACCAATGCACTATGAAGAAGAGCCATTCTATGATGCATACCAATCTAATGGCTGTGGTGAATCTCCTTGTGACTTCCAAGAACCACCACCATACGCCTATGAGCCATATCCCCAACATAACCCTCAACCATACTCACAAGCCCCTTCTTACCAACCATCTTCATATGACTCTAATCCATATCCATCTTACCAACAACAATATGAGCCATATGAACCACACATAGAGCCACCACTACTCCAACATCAACATTTTCAAAAGCCACCCCCTCCATACTATTAACAAGAAGAACCACCTCCAACGCATGCAAATTTTCAACCACAAGATGAATTCTACTTTTTGCCACAACCACCTTCCGACTATAATACCTTCCCCTCAAACAATAAATCCTCTCTTCCACCATCACCCCTTGATGAAGCTTTTATGCTAGAATTAAGGGATCTTGAATCTCATATCTTAAAGCAACACGAGGAGGATGAAAAGAATTTTGAGGAGTTAAGAGCAAAAATGGCCATCATGGTAGAAGCCATTGGCAACATAGTCTCATCCCACCTAAGCCTATGCGATCAAGGCACTTCCATTGTGGAATGTGGAGAAGCAACGAAGAAGCTTAGTGAGGGAGTGAACTTGAAGCTCCAAGGAGAAGAAGAGGAGTTAAAGTAAGAAATGCAACAAGAGGAGGAAGTAGAGATTATTAAAGAAGAGGAAGAAGTAGTTGAAGACTTAGGAGATGCGGAACCACCTTGGGAGTCTAAGATTGAAGAAAACCACTCCAAAATTATTGAAATTGATGCTAAGGAGGAATGTGCACAACCTCCAAGGCATATCTCTTATGAAGAATTGGATGGAATAGAGCAAGAATTGAGTCCCCTTGGTGATGAAGATCAAGCATCAAGTCTTAGTGGTGAAGAATCCTTTGAGCATGAAGAACCTTCTCTCGATGAAATGGAAAGTAATGTGGAGGTAAATGTCTTTCACCCTTCCATTTGTGATTTGATTAAGGAAAAATGTTTAGATAAAATTGTTGAACAAAGGGTTGATATTAAGAGATCTTGTGAGGAAGTGGAGATCCTTAGAAAAAGGAGGATGGGAATTGAATATGCTTTAGCAAGACCCTTGGAATCACCTTTGCCTAGGTTTCCATCTACACCTTCATTTGAGTGGATGAAACTCATTTCTATTATCTTTATTATCCCACTTGAATATGGCTTGCTTGAAACGGATGGTCAACTTAGGATGCTTTATGGGATGAAGCGTAAAAGAAAGATGTTTCGTGGTTGGCATTGCAAATCAAGACTCATTATGGTTGAAGCTTTATGGAGTAAAGGTTGGACTAATGCTCAATTGGATGGGTCTAGGAGGATAGTTTGGTACTTCCATGAGAATTTATCTCTCTTGCCACCCGGAGGAAACCACCATGATCAACTCAAGGACGGGTGTGAAAATAAAGTGTGGGATCCCGGATCGTACAAGGAAGATCAACTTTGGGAGCCTATGGTTTGTGAAGAACTCCATTAAAGCTTGGAGTTATTAACTTTGAATGATGAAGCACAATGGAAGTCCAAGCATTGGTGGATGTTCAAGGATGGATTCAAGCACAAGCCACCTTGATGAAGACTGATAAACCACTATTTTATAGTTTATATTGTGTTTAATTGTGTGGTTTTATCATGATCCTGACCCACTTATTCATTAATATAGCATGCATTTATATTTCCTTCCTGAAATTATTACATGAGTGAAAACTGCTTCCTAGAGACTTTTAATTATACATTTTACTTCTTCTTTATTCCATTCGATGCCGTGATCTATGTGTTAAGCGTTTCAGGCTTTATAGGGCAAGAATGGGTTGGAGATTGGAAAGGAAGCTAGCAAAAATGGAAGGAACACAAGAAATTAAGGAGATTGACCAGCGAGAAGCGACGCAGCCGCATGGACGACGCGACCGCGCGGAGAAGATCAAATCGCAGTGACGCGGCCGCTTGGACGACACGACCGCGCGGAATGGAAAAGCACGAGCGACGCGGAGGAATGGAAGACGCGTCCGCGTGGCAAAGCAGAAACGCGAATGACGCGTTCGCATGAGCGACGCGATCACGTGACGTGCGCGATCTGCATAATTTGCAGATTCGCTAGGGGCGATTTCGGGCCCTATTTTGACCCAGTTTTCGGCCCGGAACAGCAGACTAGAGCCAGAGAACATGCAGAAACCAAGAACAACATACATTCTACACAGTTTTAGTTTTTAGATCTAGTTTTACTCCTCCTCTAGGTTTTCTCTCTACACATTCATAGTTCTTAGGATTTTTAGTTTCTCTAGCTTTTTGCATTGGGATATTGAGAAGAGTTATTACCTCATCAAGACTTCGTCATTCTAGTTCGTTTTCTTTACTTGGCTTACTCTTCCATGTTCCTTGCTTTGTTTAATTTTACCATTGGAATATTTTTAGGATTATTTAATACAAGGATCACTTTTATTTTTAATTGATTATTTTTAATTTTTATTTACAATGTCTTTCTTTAATTCCTTTTCATATGCTATGAATTTTACCTTTACAATGAGTGAGTAGTTCCCTAACTTGATGGGGAGTTGATTGAAAGGAACCCTTGAGTTGGAAGGTTCAAGAGAAAGGTTGTAATTGGGTTATTGTTGGATTGCTCTCTAATTCATGACACCAATCCTCCCCAGAGTGGATTGGGACTTGTGAATAGAACAGCACTCCAACTTGTTTTACCTTCCCTTACTTAGTAAAGGATAACTAAACGAAATAACTCTCAATTGTCAACTAATCTTAAGAATGTTCCATCAAGAATAGGGCTTCCATGTAATCAACTCCCAGTCAAGGCTTTTATTTACATTATTCAATTTCATCAATTTAATTTCCTGTTTACTCAACTCAACCCTTTTCAAAAACATCTGATTAATAAAATAGCACCCTTTCCTGCAACTCGTTGGGAGACGACCTGGGATTCATACTCCCAGTATTTTAAATTTCAATTTTCTGTGACACCTTTCTAAATTGAGCGGTGGATTTCTGGCGAGTTAAGAACTATACTTGCAACGCATATATTCTAATAATTTTTAATTCACCAATTTCTGCCCGCATCAAATTTCTGGCGCCGTTGCCGGGGAGTTACAATAGAGTGCTAAAGTTATTAATTAGAATTTATTTATTTGCATTTTATTTTATTTTGCTACTATGAGCTGCCTGTTTCTTTCGTCAAATGACACGTTCACTTCCTGATCCGCGCTTGCTAATATTCGATCCTGAAATTGAAAGGACTATTTCACGAATAAGGCGAGCTCGACGTCGGTCAGTCCGCTCTGAGGGCGGATCTGAAAGTGAACTTGAGGAAAAAACCAGCTCCCATTCTACTGATTCGGTTGATTCACGTGCAAACGACATGGCAGAACCTAGGAGAGTTACCATTCAGGAGGAAGGAGCCCCTAATTTTACAATGCAACCGTTTCAAGCGCATCACCCAGCGGTGGCTATAGATTTCGAAATAAAGACCGCACTGCTCAATTTGATACCCAAGTTTCATGGCTTACCCGCTCAAGAGCCTATCAAGCACCTGAGAGATTTCCAGGCAGCCTGTTCTACTGTCAGGCGAGATGGTACAGATGAAACTTTAATTCTGCTGAAAGCTTTCCGGTTTTCTCTTGAGGAAAAAGCAAGAGAGTGGTACTACACTCAACCCCTAGCAAATGTATCCAACTGGGATACGCTCAGAAAAGAGTTTTTGGAGAAATTCTTTCCATCTGAAGTTACTGATAAACTGAGGAAAGACATTTCCACTATTGTTCAAAATGACAACGAGGCTCTTTTTGAATATTGGGAGTGCTTCAATAATCTTCTGGAAGCATGCCCCCACCACATGATTGACAAGATAGTGTTACTCAGTTATGTCACACAGGGCATGAGGCCCCAAGATAAAACCACATTAGAAAGTGCTAGCAATGGGTCTATGAGGAAGTACAAGACCACTGATGAGGCATGGCAATTGATCAGCGACTTAGCTGAATCCACTAGGAACCACAGACAGAAGCAAGGCCATTCAAAAGCCGTTGCAGAAGTATCCTCTAGCAGAGAGACTGCTGCTCTAACTCAGAGTATCTGTGAGATGACCAACTTACTGAAGCAGATGCAATTGAATCAACAACAAGTTCAGCAAGCTCAACCTTCTCCAGCACAGCAAAGCCAACAGTTAGTCCCACAGAGAGTTTGCAAAATTTGTGCTGATTATAGCCATTATACTGATGAATGCCCGCAACTCCAACAGGAAGACAACATGGTGGCCTCCACTCATAACTTCTATGATCGCCCCAACCAAGGGTACAATCAAGGTGGAAATAATAACCATGGATGGCAGGACAATTCTAACCAGAATTGGAGGGACAACAATAATAGAGGAGGCAGAGATAATCAGAGAAATCAGAGGTGGAATAATAACAACAGCAGGCAGCAGAACCAACCTTACAGAGCACCTCACCTGAGGCAGTCCCAAGGACTACAGAATACCCAACAGCAGACCTCTCAATTTACTCATTCTTCTTTATCTCCTAATGAAGAGTTACTACAATCTTTTGAGCGGAGACAACAGACCATGGAAAATAACATTATGAATAACATTAATGCCAGTCTGAATGGTCTGACCTCTACTTTGCAAGCTCTTGTTTCACAGATTGGATCAATGCAAAATTTCAGTAACCAACCTTCAAGCTCCACTGGAATCCCCTCTCAACCATTACCCAATCCAAAGGGAGGCATTAATGCCATCATCCTGAGGTCCAGAACCACACTGCAGGAGAGGAATCAGGAGGAGCCAAGCTCACCAGAACACGCCTCAGCTGAAGAGGTAGTAGAAATAGAAGATGTCGAAGAAGAAGAGGACATACAGGACATAGCTGAAGAAGAAGAAGTGCAACCACAAGAGGAAGCACCAAAAGGCGCAGACACTGCAGAAAACACTACTCTTATTCCCTTTCCACAACTTGCAAGGAAGCCTAGGAAGTAACTGGAACCTGATCCCAAAATGGTAGAAATATTCAAAAAGGTTGAGGTAACCGTTCCTCTTTTTGATGTTATTCAATAAGTACCTAAATATTCAAAATGGTAGAAATATTCAAAAAGATTTATGTATACATAAGGACAAAATTCATGAATTAGAAACTATTCCTTTAGGTAGTTCCATATCTGCTTTAATGGGAGGATTACCTGAGAAGTGTAGTGACCCAGGTCCTTGTATAGTTAGTTGTACTATTGGTGGAGTAGTAATTTATGATTGCATGTGTGATTTAGGAGCCTGTGTTAGTATAATGCCTTTGTCTATATATGATATTTTGAGGCTCCCTCCCTTAAAAAGGTCGGCAGCTCGTTTTGTGTTAGCAGATAAAAGCATTATTACAGTGGCTGGAGTTGCTGAAGATGTTTTAGTGAACATTAAAGGGCTTATATTTCCCACTGATTTTTATATCTTGGAGATGCCCCATAATGACTCAGATAAGCCATCATCAATCCTATTTGGAAGACCATTCCTGAAGACATCAAAATTCAAATTGGACGCTTTTTCAGGAACATACTCTTTTGAAATAGATGGCCGAATAGTAATCTTTAATCTGAATGGAGTCATAAACAACCCTCCAGAAGATCATTCTATCTTCCAGTGTGATGTCATAGACGAAACTGTAGCTGCAGTTCACAAAGAAGAATTAGAAGAGAGGCACACTAGACAAGGTCCAAGTGTGGGGACCCTCTTAACTGACAATGAGGGCATTTCACCATTTTCACAAGCTCCAGATAATCCAGAGCCTGCCCATGATCAGAAGTTAGAGTTAAAGCCCCTCCCTCCACATCTCAAATATGCTTATCTTGAAGATGAGCAGAAGTTTCCGGTTATCATTGCAAGGGAACTTACTTCTCAACAAGAAGAGCGGTTACTTGATGTACTGAGGAGGCATAAGAAGGCAATTGGGTGGAGTTTGGCAGACATAGTAGGCATCAACCCTCAAGTATCTGAGCACAGAATATTTTTAGAAGAGGGAGCAAGACCTGTCCGTCAACCCCAAAGAAGATTGAATTCCACTATCTTGGAAGTTGTCAAAAAGGAAGTGACTAGACTATTGGAAGCAGGTATCATCTATCCCATTTCAGACAGTGAATGGGTTAGCCCAGTACAAGTGGTGCCCAAGAAGTCTGGAGTCACTACAGTGAAGAATGAGCATGGAGAGCTCATAGCAACTAGAGTTCAGAATGCTTGGAGAGTCTGCATTGATTACAGGCGTCTCAACCAAGCCACCCGTAAGGATCACTACCCACTTCCATTCATTGATCAAATGCTGGATCGCCTGTCACGTAAATCACATTATTGCTTTTTAGATGGTTACACAGGTTATTTTCAGATTCATATAGCTCCTGAGGATCAGGAAAAGACCACTTTTACATGTTCTTTTGGGACTTATGCTTACAGGAGAATGCCCTTTGGCTTGTGCAATGCACCAGCTACTTTTCAAAGGTGTATGATGAGTCTTTTTTCTGATCTTATTGAGAACTGTATGGAAGTTTTTATGGATGATTTTAGCATTTATGGTGATTCTTTTAGCCTTTGCTTAGATGGATTATCTAGAGTATTGGATAGATGTGTCAGTACAAACCTTGTATTAAATTTTGAAAAATGTCACTTTATGGTAAAACAAGGGATTGTACTAGGACATGTGGTATCTAATACCGGCATTTCTATAGACCCAGCAAAGGTGAATGTTATTTCTAGTTTACCTTACCCCTCTTCTGTGAGGGAAGTCCGTTCGTTCCTTGGCCATGCAGGTTTTTACAGGAGATTTATTAAGGACTTCAGTAAGGTAGCACTTCCCTTATCCAGATTACTGCAGAAGGATATTGAGTTCGAGTTTAGTGATGATTGCAAACAAGCGTTTGATAAGCTGAAGACCACCCTGACTCAAGCTCCAATTGTGAGAGGACCAGACTGGAACCAGCCGCTTGAAATCATGTGCGATGCTTCCAGCCATGCAGTAGGAGCAGCGCTGGCTCAGCGCGAAGGTAAGGACCCTTTTGTTATTGCTTATGCGTCTAAGACTTTAGACGTTGCCCATTCCAATTATACTACTACTGAGAAAGAGCTTCTTGCTATTGTTTTTGCTCTGGATAAATTTCGAGCTTATTTACTTGGTACTAGAGTAGTAGTGTACTCGGACCATGCAGCTTTAAAGTATCTATTATCTAAAAAGGAGTCTAAACCAAGACTTATACGTTGGATACTGCTATTACAAGAATTTGATTTAGAAATAAAGGATAGGAGTGGTAACCAGAATTTAGTGGCAGACCACTTGAGTCGCCTTGATCACATTAAGGATGATTCTACTCCTATAGATGATAATTTTCCATTTGATAACCTGTAAGCAGTATCTGAGGTATCTCCTTGGTATGCACCTGTAGATAATTATCTAGTTAGCCGCACATTTCCTCTAAACTTTTCTAAGCACCAAAGAGACAAGCTGAAAAGCGAGTCTAAATATTATATATGGGATGACCCATATTTATGGAGATGTGGCGCTGATCAGGTAATTAGACGGTGTGTACCTCAATCAGAATTCTAGTCCATCTTAGAGGCCTGTCACTCATCTGAGAGTGGAGGACATTTTGGCCCCCAAAGAACTGCTAGAAAAATCTTAGACTGTGGATTCTGGTGGCCTACTCTTTTTAGAGACGCTGCTGAATTTTGTAAATCTTGCCTCCCATGCCAAAAATTTGGTAATATATCCAAGAGGGATGAGATGCCTCAACAATATATGCTTTTCTGTGAAATCTTTGATGTTTGGGGCATTGACTTCATGGGTCCATTTCCAAATTCTAATGGTTATTTTTATATATTGTTAGCTGTGGATTATGTTTCCAAATGGGTGGAAGTGATGATGCTAACACTGTTGTTTCCTTTGTGAGAAACCATATTATCTGTCGCTTTGGATCCCCACGAGCAATCGTGAGCGATCAAGGCACCCATTTTTGTAACAGGAGACTGACAGGACTAATGAAGAAGCATGGGATAATTCATAAGGTTGCAACAGCATACCATCCTCAGACCAATGGGCAAGCCGAGGTGTCAAATAGAGAGATAAAGCACATCTTGCAGAAGATAGTAAAGCCTCATAGAAGAGACTGGAGCACCAGGCTACAAGATGCACTCTAGGCATACAGAACAGCATACAAAACACCCATTGGGATGAGTCCTTTTTGCTTAGTTTATGGAAAAGCTTGTCATCTCCCAGTAGAAATAGAGCACAAAGCCTTTTGGGCAGTCAAGGAGTGCAATATGGGAATTGAGAAAGCCGGAGCTGAAAGGAAGTTGCAACTGCAAGAACTGGAGAGCCTTCGTCTAGAAGCTTATGAGAACTCAAGACTACACAAGGAGAAGATGAAGGCTGTACATGACCAGAACATCAAGAGGAAAGAGTTCCAACCTGGGAACTCAGTCTTCCTTTATAAATCTCGACTGAGGCTCATGCCAGGCAAGTTGAGATCAAGATGGGAAGGTCCATACAGAGTAGAGAAGGCCGAACTGTACGGAGTTTATCACCTTATCCATCCTTTGAGCTCGGAGCTTATCAAAGTTAATGGACATCGTTTAAAGCTATACCATGGCGAAAAGTGGAAGAAAGACAAGGAACTCGAGATCTTCCTCTTGGAAGATCCCCACATAGCCACAGACTGAGCTAGTGGAGCGTCCAACTTACGGACGTTAAAGCAAAGTGCTAGGTGGGAGACAACCCACCATGGTATGATCGTTCTTTTCTTTATTTTTAATTTTTCTTATTCAATAACTCTTCTCTTTATTAGTATTTTCGTGCATCTGCATTAACATATTTAAAAAAAAGCTACGCGACACGACCGCATCAGCGATGCGTCCGCGTGGCAAGGAGATGAGAGAAAAAAATAAAAACGAACAGAGAGTCATGCTAGAGCGTGGCTGGAGGAGTGCCAGTGGCATAAATCAGCCCATGCGATCGCGTCGCCGACACGTCCGCATCGTATGGGCATAATGGCCTCCCACGCGACCGCGTGCCCTGATTTTCGATGTAAAACGGGTGCACAGCTGAAAGTTGTGCTAGAGTGGTGCTGGACTGGCGCTGGACGCGCAATCCCCCTCACGCGACCGCGTGCCCCACGCGGCCGCGTCGTACCCCATAAACTGCCCACTCACGCGATCACATGCCCCACGCGATCGCGTTACCCCAATTTTGGCAAATACATCAATTTGAACAGAGAGTTGTGCAGGCGCGAGGCTGCACTCGCGCCAGAAGCCTAACATGGGTCACGCGACCGCGTGACCAACGCGATCGCGTCACCTTACTTGAAGCGCAATCACGCGAACGCGTGCCCCACGCGACCGCGTCGCTTGCGCCGCACAGCTCAACCTGAATTGCCAAAATATCTTATCTTTTTCCTCTCTAATCCTAATTTTTGTTTTCTCTCCTTACTTCTTCCTCCTCCCTTCTTCCTTCTATCTCACCTTTCACTCTCTCTCCCTCACCTCCATTAACCAGGTTTTATTTTCTTCTTCCCCCTTTTCTTTTCTTTCATTCTTCTTATTTTATATGTTATTTTCTTTTCTTTTCTTTTTCTTTTCATTATTCATATTTTCCTTCTTCTTCTTTCTTTTTTTTACATGGTGTTGGAATTTTATTTGTCATTATTCCTCATTATATGCTTGTGGATTGTTGCAAATTGTTTGACAATTATATATTATTTTCTTTAAAGGGTTGCTTGCATGTTCACTTTAATACTTTCTATACCTTCTTCACCATGCATGCTATGTATTTGTGAAAAAGCCCATATGGCATTATGCACTTCTCTATGTTATTCTACTATTCAATGCTTGCTTTTCACAAATTCCCTTTACTATTATATTAATTGAATTTAATTGTCAATACAAACGTGATGGTTTGTTACAAAGTAATGCTTGGTCTATGCTACTCATGCCCTTTGCCAGCATGCCAATAAACACCTTGCACTCACTTGTCATCATATGCACTAATTATTTTCCATTAATGATCTTTCACATGTACTCATGAGCGTGTGTTAACATCATTTACCTTTTAATGTGCATTTATAACCACCCTTTTTCATTCTCTTCATTGCTATCTATCTCTTTGAATTTAATTTACTTTCTCTTCCCTTTTTCAGGATGGCCACCAAGAAAGGAAAAGAGAAAGCCACTCCCAAACTACCAGCAAGAAGAGGAACTAAAAGAGCACTAGTGGCAGAGCCTTCTTCAACTGCAGTCAAGCCCTCAACAAAAAGAGTTAAGAGGATCATAAAGGTTGATGAAAAGGAGAAAGCCTTTCCAGCAAAGGACACTGCACGATTTTCCAATCGCTATTGTGAGCAGATGTTCCCTATTCTAGTTTAAAGGAGTTACAACAACGAACACCTTCTTATCCTCCCGCCCAATATTGCTACTTTTGTTGAGCCACAAATTGAACGAAGATAATGGGGTTTCCTACAGAGACAACAGAAGCAGGTCAATCTTTCTTGGATAGTCAAGTTCTACTCTAACTTCTACCTGCCCAGCCTGCAGTCTGTCTTTGTCCGTCAAAAGCAAGTCCCCATTACAGAAGAGGCTATTCAACAAGCTTTGAGTCTTCCCCCTATTCCAGAAGGAATGGATGCCTTTCAAGAAGCCGCACTCAAGTGCCAGATGTACCAATTTGACTGGGAAGTTGTTCTCAGAGTTATCGCACTACCTGGCAGCCGTTGGATCTACGGATACCATCGTACCTGCCCTAAGGGTATATTGGCTTCAGCACTTACCATGGAGGCTCGCGTATGGGCACAGATCATGTCCCATTACGTCTTTCCGAGCACTCACGAGTCCTCCTTCACTGCAGACATGGCCGTTCTACTATGGTGCATCCTTACCGACCAGCCTCTGAATCTACCAAGACATATCCGGAATGCCATGGGACACGTACAAATCGCGGGCAACTTACTTTTTCCCACCTTGGTCTCAGATCTTGTCTCAGCAGCTGGAGTTTCCTACAGAGCTAGAGACACCAAAGCCATGCTTCCACGGGATGATCAGTATGTCCCTAATGGGAAATACCTCAGACTTTCAGCAGCCACTACAAGCCTTCCCACTGCTCCAGTTGAAGACATCCCTTCTTCAACACCACAAGCACCTACAACAGATGAACTGCTCCAGCAGATAATCAAAAGGTTGGATCGGCAAGGACAGAAAGCGAAGTTAAGAGAGCGCCGTAACGAGCACCGATTCAAACACCTCAAGGAGCTACTCAAGGGAAAATTCAAGGACTCAAACACCCCGGACTCCACTTCTTTTACCAGCACAGGGAGCCATGATGGTCCCGACTGTGGAGATACTGCTACCAGCCCACCCCTGTTCCTGACAGATGGCACCGAGGACGGTGCAAAGCCTTAAGTGTGGGGAGGTCGGTCAGTACCTGACTTCCGGAGGTAATTTCTCTTCCCTAGCACCAATAAATTAGGATATTTAGTTAGATTTTCTTTCTTTTATAGAATAAGATAAATTGCATAGTAATAGGTTAGTTGCATGCATGCTCTACTTGATTGAAAAGACAATAAGTTTCTTCTAAGACTCTATCTTTGGAACAAATTTCACTAATTTTTAAAATTTTTTATGATAAATTTGCTTGAAGTTGTATTTGGAACATGATGTTTGAGCTAAAGAACATACAACCTGTGAAGATTTGAGCCTTTATGCATGGTTACACTATTTAACCATAATTAATTTATTCTTGTGTGTTTACTTCTCTATGATTGTAATCTGTATTTTGTTTCATCCTATATGTCCAATATTTATTATATTTATATGCTTGCATATGATTGAGGCCATCTTTCATTTAAACTCACTTATCCAAATTAAGCCTACCCTTTTCAATTACCTTTGTTAACCACTTTGAGCCTTTAAATCCCATTTGTTCTATATTTCACCACATTACTAGCCTTAAGCGGAAAAATAATTGTATATCCCAAATTGAATCTTTGGTTAGCTTAAGATAGAATTGTGTGTGCTAGTTAAGTATGGGAAATTGTGGGAACAAAAGTTATTAAGGGAATGTGTCATGATAATACAATGGGAATTTGGATACCTACTCATGTGAAACTATAAGAATTAAAAATCTATGTGCATTGTTAAGCTATGTTTATTTTTATGTTAAAAAAAAACCAATAAATAAATAAGGGGACAAAATTACCCCAATGCTGAATTAAGAATTCAAGGATCAACGCACATATGATAAAAATTAAAATAAAAAAAAGGTTGATACATGAGTATGGAATGTAAAAGGGGAATTCTGGGTAGCTAGGCATGAATTCTAAAGTTATGTGAAATATATAGGTTGGGTTGAAGCTTGGGTTAATTAAAGATTCAATCTATAAGCTCACTTGACCATATATGTATCCCTACCTTTACCTTAGCCCCATTACAACCTTGAAAAGACCTCATGATGTTTGCATTGGTATGTTAACTGTTGTTGATTGATTAGGAGAAAAACAAAAGTTAGAGAGCATGATTAGAGAAGGATAGAGTGATTACCCTATACACTAGAGAGACTAGAGTGTACATATACCATCAGTGAGGGTTCATGCTTGAATTTCTATGTTCCCAGCTTTCATGAGCTATCCTTTTGCATTTTTATCTGCTCTTACTTTATAAGAATTAAATTAGTGGAATTTGAATTATAATTATTTTGAAGAACTTATTTACTTTTGATCAAGTGGACAAGAATCATATAGTTGCATTCATATATATATAGGATTGCATTGCATTGCATGAGTTTCTGCCTGTTCATACTTATTTACTTCATCTCCTTCAATTAAGCATGAGGACATGCTAATGTTTAAGTGTGGGGAGGTTGATAAACCACTGTTTTATGGTTTATATTGTGTTTAATTGTGTGGTTTTATCATGATCCTGACCCACTTATTCATTAATATAGCATGCATTTATATTTCCTTCCTGAAATTATTACATGAGTGAAAACTGCTTCCTAGAGACTTTTAATTATACATTTTACTTTTCCTTTATTCCATTCAATGTCGTGATCTGTGTGTTAAGCGTTTCAGGCTTTATAGGGCAAGAATGAGTTGGAGATTGGAAAGGAAGCTAGCAAAAATGGAAGGAACACAAGAAATTGAAGAGATGACCAGTGAGAAGCGACGCGGCCGCATGGACGACGCGACCGCGCGGAATGAAAAAGCACGAGCGACGCGGAGGCATGGACGACGCGTCCACGTGGCAAAGCAGAAACGCAAATGACGCGTCCACATGAGCGACGCGATCGCGTGACGTGCGCGATCTGCATAATTTGCAGATTTGCTGGGGGCGATTTCGGGCCCTATTTTGACCCAGTTTTCGGCCCGGAACAGCAGACTAGAGCCAGAGAACATGCAGAAACCAAGAACAACATACATTCTACACAGTTTTAGTTTTTAGATCTAGTTTTACTCCTCCTCTAGGTTTTCTCTCTACACATTCATAGTTCTTAGGATTTTTAGTTTCTCTAGCTTTTTGCATTGGGATATTGAGAAGAGTTATTACCTCATCAAGACTTCATCATTCTAGTTCGTTTTCTTTACTTGGCTTATTCTTCCATGTTCCTTGCTTTGTTTAATTTTACCATTGGAATATTTTTAGGATTATTTATACAAGGATCACTTTTATTTTTAATTGATTATTTTTAATTTTTATTTACAATGTCTTTCTTTAATTCCTTTTCATATGCTATGAATTTTACCTTTACAATGAGTGAGTAGTTCCCTAACTTGATGGGGAGTTGATTGAAAGGAACCTTTGAGTTGGAAGGTTTAAGAGAAAGGTTGTAATTGGGTTATTGTTGGATTGCTCTCTAATTCCTGACACCAATCCTCCCCAGAGTGGATTGGGACTTATGAATAGAACAGCACTCCAACTTGTTTTACCTTCCCTTACTTAGTAAAGGATAACTAAACGAAATAACTCTCAATTGTCAACTAATCTTAAGAATATTCCATCAAGAATAGGGCTTCCATGTAATTAACTCCCAGTCAAGGCTTTTATTTACATTATTCAATTTCATCAATTTAATTTCCTGTTTACTCAACTCAACCCTTTTCAAAAACATCTGATTAATAAAATAGCACCATTTCCTGCAACTCGTTGGGAGACGACCTGGGATTCATACTCCCAGTATTTTAAATTTCAATTTTCTGTGACACCTTTCTAAATTGAGCGGTGGATTTCTGGCGAGTTAAGAACTATACTTGCAACGCATATATTCTAATAATTTTTAATTCACCAATTTCTGCCCGCATCAAAGACCTCCCCATAAGTCCAACTTAAGGACAATAAACAAAAGTGCTAGGTGGGAGACACCCCACCATGGTAACATCTTTTCATCTTTTTCTTTTGTACATATTGGTAAAATAAGTTTAATTTCATGTTTTGTTTGATTAGTTGAGTTTAATTGGGAGTCTAGTAGGTTAAATAAGGTTTTATGATGTTTTGGTAGTTGTTTGGAGGTTTGGAATGCTTTGTTTGGTGCAAAAGCATAGAAAAATTTTGAAAAATAGAGCACCACCCACGCGCACGCACACTCCATGTGTACGCGTGAATCAAGCAATTTCGGCCATCCACGTGGACGCGCCATGTATGCGTACGCGTGGATTGAATTTTTCCACTTCCCATACATTCACCCGAGAGTTGTGCCTGAAGTGTGCCAACTTGGTGCCCCAGGGCACACGAACACATACCTTGCGCATCCGCGTCGACTCTCTGCTTTGCCATGCACGCGTACGCGTACTGTACGCGTACGCGTCGCTTCCATTTCATCAATCCAGGCTTACGCGCACATGACGCGCACGCGTGGATTGCCCTGTTTCACTCACCTTCTTTTCTTCTCTTCTTTCTATTTCTTTCCTTCTTTTCTCTTCTCTTCTTTTCTTTCCACCCTTCAAACATCATCCAACACTACCAAGCATCATATAACACCATTTCTTTTAGTTAGTTTGTTTGTTTAATTTTTGTTTTCCATTATAAGTGTTGGATTACTAATCTTGTTTACTGTTTACTGCTGCTACTTATTGATAGGATGTTAGTTTAACATCATTGTTGTTAATTGTACTTGTTGGATTTCTTTGTTGAGGTTGTATTTGGTTACTTGGTTTGGAATTTTTCATGTTTAACATTTTTGAATACCAAGTACTTGTTACATTGCCTTCATGCATCTTAATTCTTTGAATTGCATGTTTTGGCCACCATGCATTCATCACATATTGTTAGGCAATTGTATATTATCAGTGATTTTTTTTAGGTGATGCTTGTTTATGGTTTCCCTTATTCACATCACATATTTCATGCATTGAGATTGTGGAATTGTGAAATTGGATCGAAAGCTTACCTGGTGACGTATTTTTGAGCTTTTCAAGCTTTGTGGACCATGCTTGCTATGTGATTGATTTTTGACTTCTATATCCTTTTTCCTAAGTTCCATAGCATCCATGTGTTTCACCTCTATGTCACTTAGGTGTTGCAACAACTTCAATATGTGTCATTGTTTGATGTGTGAGCTCTCTAGACCATTTTGTTCATCAAATTTACTTACACATCAATCAATGTCCATGCATTATCCAATTTCACAATTACTTGATTTTTGCTTGAATGATTTTATGCTTCTTCACTACTTGTTGGATTGTTTTAGCCTACAAGTCTTTTAAAGTATCTCAAGCACACTAGAATGAGTGAAGTGCATGTTTTCTTTTGTGTAATTGTGACATAACTTTTTATACTAGTGTGTGTGTGTGTATTCTAAACTGCGCGCAATTTTAGAATCCACATACTTATTTTTCATCAATGTCACACTATTCACTCACTCCATTCTAGTGGTTCTTACCTCATTCCAACAATTCACGCTTCCTTGCTTTTGTACTTTCTCATCTTATGGTGTTTATTTTATTTTTCACGATCGATGCACCATAAGCAAAAAACGGAAGTGGAAGGAAGAACACGCAGCATCGGTTGACCTACCAACTGAAGGTAGCAACTAGAAATGTCGCCGTATCCCCTTGTTCATCTTTGGATGCACCGAGGACGGTGTAAACTTTTAAGTGTGGGGAGGTCGTCCAACCGCTCGACATTTTTGGGTGACAAGTTTTTAATCCCAACACTTTTGCATTTCATTTTTAGGTCTTTTAGGATTTTTGGTTGCATTGCATATGTATATATTAAGCTTAGTCAAAATCATGATATTTTCCAAGGATTTTATCTATAGGACACCCCAATTGTAAAAAAAAAATTTAGAACTTGCTTGAATTATACACTTATGGAACATGATTTTTGAGCTAAGAACACAAGCATGTGAGATTTGAGCCTAATTGTGTGGTTACATCATATATGACCACTTATTTTCATTCTTGTGTGCATTATTCTCTTCCTATGATTGTAATCTTTGATTTGTTTAATTCTATATGTCCATTATTTTGTGTATACATGCATTTATATGATTGAGGCCATTGTTCAAATAGCTCACTTACCCAAATAGCCAACCTTTTATCTTCCATTGTTAGCCAATTTTGAGCCTATACTTAACTCATTTGTTCTTAATTGTAGCACATTACAAGCCTAAGTGAAAAATAATAAATATCCCTTAATTTGGATCTTTGATTAGCTTAGGCTAGTGAGAGTGTTTATCATTTGATTTTGGGAGAGTTGGGAACATTGGATAGAGATAAAAGTATTTTTGTATTTTTGTTGAAAAAATTTTGGGAATTGGGTACACACTCATGTATTAATCATGTGTAAACCATATGCATTGATGTTCTTGTATATATTTTAGTTTAAAAAAGAAAAAAATGAAAAAAATAATAATAATAAAAAAAAGACAAAGCATTGCAATAAAAAGGGGACAAAAATGTCCCAAAGCAAGGTTTAATAAAAGTCAATGCATATGGGTGGTGATCAAAAAGAGAATGCATCAGTGTGTAAAAAAGTGAAGAATGGGTAGTTAGGTTTGTTTAGAATTGTATAGGTTGTCATAGGTTAGGTGGGAAGTTTAAGCTAATCAAAGATTCAAATCTCAAGCTCACTCGACCATGTGCATCCTACCTTGACCCTAACCCCATTACAACCTATGGGAAAAACCTCATGATATTTGTATGCATGCATAAAGTAATTGTTGATTGTTAGATGAAAAACAAATCTTGAAAAGCATGATTAGGGGAGAATTGAGTGAATCAACCCCATACACTTGAGTGCTTAGAGCAGATACACATCTGACGAGGGTTCGATCGCTCAATTACATGTTTCCACCCATGATCATCTTTTCTTGCAAGTTTGTGAACTCTTTCAATGATTCAATCCAATTGTGGTTTGCTTGATTGCTAATACCTTAGCCCTTGTGCTTATATGCGTATTCTTGGAGGTTGATTTATTTTGACTAAGCCATTGCATCATGTAGATAGATTGCATTTAGTAGTTGCATTGAATAAATGTTAATACCCTTTTGCTTCTTCTTGATTTTAGCATGAGGACATGCTTAGTTTAAGTGTGGGGAGTTGGATAAACTCCAATTTCATGATTTATCTTGTGCTTATTTTGGAGGATTTTATCACCTTTTTCCACATTTATTCAATGAAATAGCATGGTTTTGCAATTCTCCCTTGATTTGTGCTTAAATGTGAAAACATGCTTTTTAGGCCTTAAAATAGCTAAATTCAATTCACTTTAATTCCATTCGATGCCTTGATGTATTTGTTGAGTGATTTCAGGTTCATAGGGCAAGTATTGGATGGAAGAAGTGAGGAGAAAAGCATGCAAAGTGGGAGAACTCATGAAGAAATGAAGAAACCGTAAAGCTGTCAAGTCCGACCTCTTTGCACTCAATCGACCATAACTTGAGCTACAGAGGTTCAAATAAGGCGGTTCTAGTTGTGTTGGAAAGCTAACATCCAGGGCTTCGAAATGATATAAAATTTGCCATATTTTGCTTCGCGATAAGGGGCGCGCACGTGCCATGTACGCGTGTGCACCGATGCTGCCCGTGACCCACTAAAGTGAAATCGCCCCCAGCGATTTCTGAAGCACTTTGGGCCCAACCCAACTCATTTCTAATGCTATTTCATGCAGAATTCAAGTTGGGGAAAAGGGAGGAGCAATTAGTTTAGCCAACATGAGCCTTTAGTTAGTTTTCTAGAGAGAGAAGCTCCCTCTTCTCTCTAGAATTAGGTTAGTTTTAGGTTAGATTATCATAGATCCATGTTTAATTTCTTACTTTCATCTTGTTTCTTCTACATTTCCATGCTCTAGTAATGTAATCTTCTTGATTCTCTTACTAATTTCTCTTTTGAGCATCTTTTTGCGATTGATGAATACTTGTTGGATTTGGATTTTTCTTTAATGAGATTCGATGTTTGATGTTTTTTTTATGTTGATTTGAGTTGTGATTTACTTTTCTTGCAATTGATAGTTGGTAGATTTATATTTCTTGCACTTTAATTATACTTTCTTTTTATTCCTTCCAAGTATTTGACAAAATGCTTGGTTGGATGTTAGAGTAGATTTTGAGCATTCTTGGCTTGGAAAGAGTAATTAGGCAATCTTGAGTCATAAAAAACCCAACTCATGTTGGTGATCTAGAGTTGTTAGCTAATATTGTTTCCATTGACGCTAATCTTTTGCTAATTTAATTAGTAAGTTGATTAGGACTTTTAGATTGAGATTAGCTAGTCTTGTTAGACTTTCTCTCATGGAAGATAACCTATATATTCTTCCAATGTTGGAGATGACGTAATGAGATAAATTCTTGTTTATATTTGTGACATGATTAATTAGTCTTGTTTGACATTCTCCCTATGTGAAGATGACATGATACCTTCTTCCTTTTTGTTGGAGTTGACTAAATGAGATGAATCAATCAATGTATGACTAGGATAGAGAGGCTATGATCTCAATTCTTGCCATGAATGTCTCTCTTTATTAATTGCTTTTCTTTATTAATTGCTTTCTTTAATTACTTGCTTGATTTACTTTTCTTGCCATTTAAATTCTTGCCCCTCTTATCAACCAAAAACCCCTTTACATCCTCATAGCCAATAATTGAGCATTTTATTGCAATTTCTTGTGAGACGATCCGGAGTCTAAATACTCCGGTCATTTCTTATTTGGGGTTTGCTCTTGTGACAACCTAAATTTTTGTATGTGAGGACTCTTTGTTGGTCTAGAACTATACTTGCAACGAGAATCCATTCAATTGAGGAAATTCTATATCAACAAAAGTTCACACATCAGACCTACTACATGACAAACACTCAGAATATGCAATTAAGCATAGTCAGTCCATTCCCAAGGCTCTAATCAGGATGAACTGCTCTGATACCATAATGTAACAACCAAACTTCTAGTACGTCATGATCGTACCAAAAGTAAGGCATTACTAACCTATTTTTCTTATTAACTATTTAATATTGAGCCTTTCGTTCGATATTGCATTTCAATCTTCAAGAAAATGCCAGAAAATTTTGTTTTCAATTCATTAAAAATCATATATCAAGATCACCAAGTACTGATAATCACATAATTACTAATAATAATAAATATTATACAAGTAAATTAAAATAAAACTTAGATACAACACCTATCCCTCTGTATAAAATAAAAACCTTAAGCAACAAGCGAGGGAATTCTATGAAAGCAACTTAATTCATAAATAAAGTCAATAATCGCCCGCAGCTTCTAACTGAGTCTTCGAACCTGTGTCACTGAAAGGGTGAAAGATTTTGGGGTGAGAACAAACCACACGTTCTCAGTAGTGATGGGAATACCATCAAAGCAAAGAAATACTTGAAAATAGAATTAATTTCATTATAAAACAGTTTATCCTCAAAATAATCGTTTGGAAAAACTTTATGGAGAAAACTTAATTTAAAAGATCGTAAAAAAGCTTTCATTTAGTTTACAATTCCGTAAGGCGATTGGTTTAAAGAAATGTAAAGGACTAAGGACGTGCCTAGGGACTTCCTATCCAACTTACCTTGCTCACTCTTATCCAAATAATTCATACATTAGAATACTCAGGCAACACCTAGTCCACATGCCTCAACCTTCATTACCACATACCAGAACCCACCCTCATCACGCCTCCACAAAAAGAAGTCTCTCAGATAAACAGACACATACAAGACAAACAAAGAAAACACAGATAGGATTTAGGTACAACAAGTAAAACAAGTAGCAGATAAACATGGCTAAGCAATTAGGCAACCAAAATAAATGCACACTCAACCAAAACATACAAATGCATATGATGCATGCATGTCCTATGACTAATGAGTTTCATCTGTCGGTCATATAGCCAACCCGACATGTCCTGATAGTTAACTATTAGATAGTCTCTCTGTGCGCGCATCCCCAAGCTCAAAAATAATATCCATGGAGTCAAACTCCAAACTCAAATATAATATTCCATGGAGTCAAACTCCAAGTTTAATAATATAATATTCAAAATTCGTATATATATATATATATATATGAATGCCCATGGGGGAACCCGAAGAGTTAAAGTGCCCGGTCACATCTTGCGACAGAGGGTTAATAGAGTATCGAGTCTCAACTTGGAGCAAGTAGTGGCAAGCCACTGCGTCTATCCAGGAAAACTCGTGTCTCAGATAATTCAAATTCATAAGCCATATGAATAATTCAATCATAATTCATCAATATCCATATCATTCTCAATCTCATCTCATTCATCACCATACCTCAATCATTATCCTCTTCCTCAATATCGAAATCACCATCAAATCTCCTTCAAACCAATTGTCACTAATTACATCTTAATTCAAGCATAACCTTCAAACTTACTCACTTATCCCCAAACACTTGAAATTATACTTAAATTACTATTTTAAGGTCTTTGACTAGTTAATCAAATCTCTTTTCGTTATATTAAAAATCAAATGAATTAAAATCACCATTTAACCAAATCAAAGGAATCCGACTCTCCTTAAAATCCGTAAAAGTATCCAAAACTTATCTCTTCGGATAATTATTTTAAATCAATTTCATTTTCAAAATCATAACCAGAACTCCTTTAAGTTCTTAGAAAAATTTCGGCAGCACCTCCCCTAAAAACTGTTGTTCGCCACCCATCACGGGTCCCCTCTTTTCAAGCTTGCCTCAACAAAACCAACATTTCAAAACAACATTTCTAAATTCGTAATTCAAAACCAATCATTTTCATTTCAATCTAAAATCCAAAATCAACATATTCCATCAATTTTACCAAAAACTCAAAAAACAACCAATCTCCAACAAACATAACCTTTCAATCACAATAGTAAATTATTTATATCTCAAACATTCATTTATTTACATTAATCTACTAAACTTATCAGATATTCAAAGCCCAAAATATTTTTATTTTAACACCAACCCATACCTCGATTGGCCGGAATCGTAGAATTTAAACTCAATGATACCCTCTTTATCATTAATTTTCAACAACGGCAGCAACCCCCAGTGTAGCTAAAGCAGTGGCAGTAGCACCAATTTCAAACAGGCCTGCAGCAGTCACGACCTCAACCGTTCTAGCAGAACTCAGCAATAGGGAGGTTCGGGGTTAGAATGAAGGGAATGGCACAGTAGCTTGTCTTCTCCGATGATAAGCTTCAGCATGAACGATGACGGCGACCAGGAATTCTGACGATAACGGTGGCAGAGGAACGGTTCCTGCTCTGTGCGTCACCCTTCTCACACTTCTTGTCCTCTTTCTCTGGCTCTCCCTCTCTCCAATGATGGTGACTGCTTCACTCTCCTCCACAGCGGGGCTGAAGCTCAGGGACAGTTATACGAGCTCGGGCTCCATGGACAGGACGGTGTTGACGACTCTAACGACGACGACAAGCCGCGGTGGTGGCTGAGCAGCAACAAATAGCGGCGAAACACCTTCTTCTGGGAGATCTGCACGAAGCTAACAGCAACCCAGAGCTTCAGTGGTGGCGATGGCTTCACAGACGGTGACTGGGCATGGCAGCAACACGCGGTTTCATCCTCCTCCGTGGTTCGCTCTCTCGTCTCAATTCTGACCTTCGTAACGGCTTCTTTCTCTTCTTGAACTCTGCGCGCCTCTCTCTTACTCTCTGTTTCTCGTGTGCGACGGTGACAGTAGCTCTCAGTTCCGCCGGCGCCGTCCTTCCCCCTCCACTCTCTACTCCGTTTCTTCTCCTTCCCACAGCCCTCACGGATCTCTCTTTTTCCGTCAGTTTCCCTCTTTCCCTTTTTGTTTGTTTTGATTCTGTGTGTGTGTGTGTGTGTTGTGTTGAGGGAGAAGAGAAAGGGAAATGGCGGCTAGGGTTAGGGAAATTAGGGTTAGGGTTGTGTTTTGGGAATTTAGGATTTTGATTTGGGAATTACGGTTTAGGTAGAGTATTAATTAAAAATCAAATTTAATCCAATAATAATATCTATAAAAATACTATTTAATTATTAACTTAAATTTTATTTTCAAATAAATACTGAAATTCAATAATTAGCAGTAATAAAAATCAATTTCCTTTATAATCATGAAATAAAGTTAAAAACCTAATTATTCAACTTAAAGTATATAAAATTTTTATTATTATTCAATTACTAAAGTTTTAAATCATAAATAAGAAATTGCTTAATTTATATATAAAATCTCATAAAATATAATCTTAATTAAATATAATATATCATAAACAAATTTATTATTTAATTTTGTAAAAATCCGAGGTCTTACAGTTTGAGGGTTTGAATAATACTAAAACCTTACCCCTCCCTTTTAGGTATTGTTCAAACCCTGAAATGACATCATTTAGTGCTTTTTTTTGTGGCAAAACATGTATAATGTCATTTTAATATGTCCAACGTGGTAAGACTTGAGCTACGTCACTAACAGCATTGAGGAGGACTATATCGGTGCACTTTTTTTAATATTGAGGACCAAATTATAGTAATTGAAAACTCAGAGACCAAATCAGTGCAACTCGCTAATCTCAGGGGCCAAAGTGGGGCTTAACTCGCCTTTAACACTCAAAACCCCTCCATTTCAAAAACCATGGATACCCACTATGTCCCATTTTCTGAAACTCCAATTAACACACTTCATCTCCAACATTTTCCATACTTGCCTTAAAGCCTTGCAAAACTTTAGATTATACAATGCCAAATCTGCACTCTAATCCACACAAAAAATGGTGATTCTAAGTTCCCCTCGAAGGTCAGAAAGGAAGCACAAGCCGCATTTCTTGGGTACCTTCATTCCACGAGGAGCTTGCAGTTCCTTAACGCATACAATATGTGCAAAAACTTGCCCTTTTTCCACGACGATATTCTAAAGAAGGTTCTTCAGAAGTAAAAGATCGACACTGTAGCCAGCGACATCAAGAAATCAATCTCGCATTGCCTTTGTTACCACCCAATTAACAAGTTTGAACCATTCTTTGAGAGTATAGGTTTGAAGCCTATTGAATACTTGTACCTTCTTCCAAGGGACATGATGTTCATCAACAATAACACTATGTTGATGGAAAATTACCATAATCTGTGTAACTATGGTATTCCCAGGAACAAAATGGGGAAGATCTTCAAGGATGCACCTTAAGTTTTTCAATATGAAAGTGGGGTTCTGATGTCCAAGTTTCAGAGTTATGAAGAGCTTGGTGTTGCTTCTTCAACTTTAGTAAAGGTGATTTCTTTGAACCCAAGGATTTTAGTTGGGGATGTTGACCTTTATCTTATGAAGGTTTTAGAGAAGTTGAACTGTCTTGTTAGTAAAGAAAAAGGTAGTACTTGGATTAAGGAACAGTTGTTGGATGAGAGTAGCTGTAATTTTGGGGTTATGCATGAGCTCTTATGCTTGCTTGAGAAGGTTTACAATGACGAAAGTTTGTTGGGTGAGATGATTGGACATTGATGCCAAGGCATCTTAGGCTAGTTTCACTAGCATTTTTTTTGTTAGTTTTAGTTGTTTTATGCATTTTCTTGAGCCTTAAGTAATCATTTGGGCCAAATAGTCATACTTGTCTTAAATCCTTCAAACATGAAGATTTTGATGCAAATTCCATGAGTTTTTAGTTATATTACTTGAATGCTATGAATGGAAGATTTCTCATGAAATTTTGCAAGACTTTGATGCAATTGTTTGGATGATTTCAAGGAAGAAGAGGCTAAGCAAGGAAGCAACAAAATCAATAAAGGAAGCTTGAATATCACATGTGGAGTTTAAGTTCCAGTTTAAGCCTAAACTGGAGCTTAAACGCCAGAATCATGAAGGCTAAGAAATGCTGGAATTGAAGTTTAACCTCCAGTTTAACCTTAAACTGGAGGTTAAACGCCAGAATGAGAATTCCAATCAGGAAGCATTTCCACGTTTAACCTCCAGTTTAACCTTAAACTGGAGGTTAAACGCCAGAAGTGAGAAAGGCACCAAGGGGGCATTTCCACGTTTAACCTCCAGTTTAACCTTAAACTGGAGGTTAAACGCCAGAAGTAAGAAAGGCACCAGGGAGCCATTTCCACGTTTAAGCTCCAGTTTAACCTTAAACTGGAGCTTAAACGTGTTCGACCAAGTTTCTCCTCCAGGGTTGCTTTCTCCATTTCCACGTTTAAGCTCCAGTTTAACCTTAAACTGGAGCTTAAACGTGTTCGACACCTCCAGGGCTACCTTTCTCCACTTCCACGTTTAAGCTCCAGTTTAACCTTAAACTGGAGCTTAAACGTGTTCGACCTCTAGGATGGCTTTCTCTATTTCCACGTTTAAGCTCCAGTTTAACCTTAAACTGGAGCTTAAACGTGTTCGACCTCCAGGGCTGCCTTTCCTATCTCCATGTTTAAGCTTCAGTTTAACCTTAAACTGAAGCTTAAACGTGTTCGACTAAGTAACCCTCCAGGGCTGCCTTCTTCCATTTCCACGTTTAAGCTTCAGTTTAACCTTAAACTGAAGCTTAAACGTGCTTCCACAAAAGGCATCACTGGAAGTGTCTGGCGTTTAAGCTGCAGTTTAAGCTTAAACTGCAACTTAAACGCCACTATTAGAAAAGGTTTCTGGGCCAAAAATATTGCAGTTTAAGTTAGCATTTGAGCACAAACATTAACTTAAACTTATTCTGGTATGAAACCCAATTGAATATCATGGTTTATGGATTGGGCCTGAAGGATTGATGAGTCTGGAATTTCAATTTGTTGAGTCATGTGTCATTACTTGATTATCACTAAGTTGGCTCAATGAATGTTACAGAATTTGGATCAGCAGCCTCATCAAGATTATGGATCATAAACCCAAAGCAAAAGGAAAGCAGGGAGAGGCCTCAAAGCCCAAGAAACACAACAGAAGCTCAATATAGAAAGTGTATAAATAGGATAGAATTTAAGTTAGGAAGGACTTTTACCTTTTCATTTTGCTAGTTTTCATATCTTTGTAATTGAATTCAGAGCTATGACTTACTAAACCCCCTTTCATTGGGTTAGGGAGCTCTATTGTAATTCAATGAATCAATAATAGTTTATCTTCTTCTTCAATCTTTTCTCTTGAATTTTGTTAGAAAGCTTCTCGATCTAATTCCATTGGGTAGTTTTCTTGGGAAAGAAACTACCCATAATTGGAATCCTTCGGAACCTTGGGAAAGGAATGGAGGATTCATGCTAGAGAAGCTTTCTCACAGTGAATTGGATTGGGGTTTGGATGGATATTGTGACATGTAATCCTACCAAATTGTGGTTCATGAAACTGTGTGGTATAATCAGTGATCGAGCATCATCTCTTCTTATGAACATTTAAACCAAGGGATTGGGAATTTGTTTGTTTTTAGAGAGAATTGGTGAGCCAAGGGATTGGGATCCAATCATATAAGATTGCCAAGCAAAATTCAATGAACGCATTGGTTGAGGAAGAGATAAACATGTTTTGATTCGGAGATCTCAATATCTCCTATAACCCAATGAATTCCCCATTTCTGATTTCCACTTTCTCTTTACATTCTGCAACTCAATTCATGCAATCACCCCCCATTCCCTTTTAATTTCAGCAATTTAGCTTCTGCTCTTTAATTCATGCAATTTAAGATTCCGCCATTTAAATTTCTTGTCATTTACGTTTCCCGCCAATTTTACATTCCGCAATTCTCATCTAAATCTTGATTCCGCTCAACTAGAACATACTTCTAATCCGAATTGCTCACTCAACCAATCCTTGTGGGATTCGACCTCACTCTATTGTGAGTTTTTACTTGACGATAACCGGTGCACTTGCCGGAAGGAATTTTGCCGATCGTGCAATTTCCTAAATCGTAGCATAACTAGTTTATGCAACATCAAGTTTATGGCGCCGTTGCCGGGGATTGGTTTTCGATTGACAATTCTCAAATTGGAAGTTAACTAGATTGAGCATTTTTCTTGCTTTGTTAATTCAGTTCAAGTTACTTGTTGAATTTTAATTTCTGCACTCTGTTACATGCTTTCTTTCTTTATGCCTTTAAATTCAAGCAACTAACTCACTGACTCACTAACTGTTTGAATTAATTCCTCAACTGCTCTAACCATTCTCTTCCATTAACCAAGAGTATTTCACTTGTTTATTGCCTGTGCTGTGTTCTTGTATGACAGGTAGGAGAGGAGAGACATCAACTCCTCCATATACCGAACCAGAGAGGACCCTTCATAGACTTAGAAGGGAAGCAAGAGGAAAGAGAGTACTGGGAGAAGAAGAATCTGAAGGAGAATCTGAGGACAATTTTGAGGAAGCTTTAGATCTCAACATGGATAGAGAAGTACACAACCATGAGAGAGCTGATGGAAACAATGCCATTCCTGAGAGGAGGGTTCTTAGTTCATACATAAACCCAACCTCTGGGAATTGTGGTAGCAGCATTCAGAAACCACCCATTCAGGCCAACAATTTTGAACTCAAACCACAGCTAATATCACTTGTGGAGAATCATTGTTCATTTGGTGGGAGTGCTAATGAAGATCCAAACCAACATCTCACAAAATTCCTGAGAATTTGCGACACTGTGAAGTCCAATGGAGTCCAGGAAGATGCCTATAAACTGCTTTTGTTCCCATTTTCACTTAGGGACAAGGCAGCTAAGTGGCTGGAATCATTCCCAAGGGGGAGCCTAACAACCTGGGATGAGGTGGAAAGCAAGTTTCTGGCACGTTTCTACCCCCCACAAAAGGTCAATAGGCTTCGATCTGAGGTTCAGACTTTTAGACAACAAGATGGTGAAACTCTCTACGAGGCATGGGAGAGGTTCAAGGATTTGACAAGGAAATGCCCACCAGACATGTTCCATGACTGGGTGCAATTGCATATTTTCTATGATGGACTTTCTTATGAATCAAGGAAGGCTGTAGACCATTCATCAGGAGGTTCATTGAACAGGAAAAAGACTGTGGAAGAAGCCATTGAAGTGATCGAGACAGTGGCTGAGAATGAGTACTACTATGCTTCAGAGAGACACAACACTAAGGGAGTCATGGAGCTGAACCATGTTGATACAATTTTAGCCCAAAACAAGGTGTTTGCCAAGCAACTAGCAGAGCTTACCAGGCAATTAGAAACAAAGCAAGTGGCTGCAATACACACACAAGATCAAGAGGAAGTAAGCATTGAAGGAGGTGATTGGGAAGAGGCCAACTATGTGGGAAACCAACAAAGGCAATCATATGATCCACATTCCAACACTTACAACCCAGGATGGAAAAACCACCCAAACTTTGGGTGGGGGAACCAACAAACCCAACCACAAAACCACAAACCTTACAACCACAACCAACATAACAATTCCACATACCAAAATTCCAACCAAAGATCATACCAAGCCACACAAAACACTTACTCACAACCATCATATCAAGGCCAAAATAATCAACCTACCCAACCTAATCCGAACCAACAATTTCAAGATCAATTAAACCGGATAGAAGGAATGCTGGCACACATGGGTCAGGACATAATTGAGTTGAAAAGCTTCAGGGATGATGTGAGAGCTACCTTAAGAAACCATGGTGAAAAACTCAAGAGGATGGAGTCTCAAGTAGGAGAGCTATCTCAACAGGCCCCCAAATCAACTGCAGTGTTCCCTAGTGACACAGAAAAGAATCCTAAAGGGGAACAAAAGAGAGTGAGATAGGAAGAATGCAAGGCCATCACCATATTGAAGGAAGTCTCAGAAGAAGAAGGAATCAGACCCTCAGAGCAGGAGCCAGAAATCTTGAAGGAAGGTGTGGAAGAAGCTAAGCAGGAAAGTGAAACTGAGCAAGCCAAGGAACTGCAAAAAAGCATGCTGGAAATATACCAACCAAAAGCACCATTTCCTCAGAGGTTAGGAGGAGGTGAAAAAGGGAAAACCTATTCAAGGTTTTTAGAGACATTTAAGTCTCTCCATATCAATATTCCCTTTCTTGAGATTCTCCAGCAGATGCCTACACATATCAAGTATTTAAAGGAATTGCTGAGCAAGAAAAGAGTTTTGAAGGGAGGACAAACTGTAATAATGAACAAAGAATGCAGTGCCCTCATCAAAAAGGATATAATCTCTAAGAAAACAGACCCAGGAAGTTTTCATATCCCCTGCATCATAGGGGAAACAAAAATTGACAGAGGATTCTGTGATCTAGGAGCTAGCATAAATGTGATGCCTCTGACTCTTATGAAGAGGCTACAACTGAATGAGGTGAGATCCACTGATGTAATCATACAACTGGCTGACAAAACTCAGAAGCAAGCTGAGGGGGTAGTTGAGAATGTGCTGGTGAAAGTGGGAAATTATTTCTTCCCCACAGACTTTGTCATTTTGGACATGGAAGAAAATTACCTACACCCCATCATTCTGGGAAGGCCATTTCTAGCCACTGCTAGAGCACTCATAGATGTAGAACAAGGAGAGCTAATTTTGAGAATACATGATGAACAGCTCATTTTCAATGTTTTCAAACCTGCATCTGAGCCTGAACCAGAACATGAAAAACCTAAGGATGAGAGTAGCCATCCGTGTTTGGAGGAAAGCAATCCAGCAGCTGAAATTCTGAAACAGTCCTTGGAAAGCAAACAAGAATTGCAAGAGTTAAAGCCACAAGAATCAATAGAAACAGATCAGAAGGATCCTCCTGACATAAGGGTCAATGAAGAAAGCTTCAAGAGAAAGGGAAGAATTGTAAAGAAATTGCCAAGAGGGTGGAGAAACAAGAAAATTCCCACTGAAGGTTTCTCTCCGGGAGATGAAGTGATATCAAGTCATTATCTGCCAATTCCACCTGGCCTCAAAACCATTCCTTCCCAGCTCCCTCAAGTGTTCACAATCAGGAAAGTTCTTTCTATGGAACATTTAGAAGTCATGAAGGAATCAAATGGGGACGTTTTCATAGTGAGAGGAGAAGACATCAAGCACTACAATCCACCCTAACAAGGGACAACCGTCAAGCTAGTGACGTTAAAGAAGCGCTTGTTGGGAGGCAACCCAACCTGAGGTAATACCCTTTTGCTGTTTCTTTTATTTGTTTCAATAAAAAGGGTGAAGTAGTTTCTGTGCATTGCAAAGAATTAAGTTTGGTGTTTCACACCAAACAATGAATTCGTGGATCAATAATTCAAAGGGGAATGTGTGACTCTAAGTTGGTGTTCCACCATAAAGATCAACTGAACACAACAACCTTTGAATTATATGAAAGGAACAACCATTCTAAGCAGTCACAGAAATGCTTAAAACCCTTAGCAGCAACTTCATTCCAAAGAGAACTCAAGGATCCAAAGAACAGAGAAGTAAGTGGGAGACTAAGTTTGGTGTTCACACACCAACTTAAGACTCAGATACTTACCCACACATAGTTGAGCTAACCACTCAAGTGCTTGAGAAGCAAGCAACTTCATCACTCTTTGCAGGAAAGGAAACAAGGATCTTAAAGCATGAAGCAACAATTAGGAGAAGAAGGAGAAATCAAATTGTTTCCTGGCAACAAAGAGAAAACAAGGAATTTCACAAGGTGGTATTGTTCCTTGATAATTCTTTAAAAAGGGCAAACAAAAGTATGCTTGTTCTGGTTTAAAATGTAAATGTTGAATCTTTCTGGAATGTGAAGTTTTTAGTATATTTGTCTGTTTATTGCTTTGAATAAAGTGAATGCCTAGATGTTTGGATATAACTTCACCTTCTTAAACAAGTGCTTGCCATGCTTGTTCTGTTTCCTAAAATAAAAGAAAAGTTTGAACAAAAGTAACTTGGCTCAATTAGTGACAAATCAAGTAGAATTAAGTGGTGGTATGCATGCTTGATTGTTTAGTCAGATCACTGGAAATAGAGTGTAGAATTATCATCTTTTGTGTAGAAATTGAAAACTGTCTATGGATCTTGATGAATAAATGTCTTTGGCCACGAAAAAGAAAGAAAAAGAAGAAGAAAAAGCCACTGAAAAAGGGCAACCAAAAAGCAAAAAAAATTGAGAAAATAAGCTAGGCACCAATGGTTTGAACTTCTGAGACAAATGCCTGTGGT
Source organism: Arachis ipaensis (assembly GCF_059453495.1). Taxonomy (NCBI): domain Eukaryota; kingdom Viridiplantae; phylum Streptophyta; class Magnoliopsida; order Fabales; family Fabaceae; genus Arachis; species Arachis ipaensis. The sequence goes on from NC_142444.1 coordinate 129,645,219, forward strand.
GTTTATGTATTAAGGATATGCTTGGACGAATAGGTTCTGAGGAGTGTTTCAACACTTGGTAACTTGGGTTAACTAACCCGGGATTATCAACCAAAAGTCCATTATCAAGAGCAACCTAAATACAAAACATTTAGTCACACAAAGAGGTGCTGGGCACCAATGTCTCAAGAAGAAATGTGAACTAAAATGCCTGCAGTGGATATGTGTAGTGCACTGATAAGAAAAAGAAAATGCCAAAGGCGTGTGCAACACGTGACACTAAGCAAACAAGGAGCAAAGGAGCTCAAAGAAAAAGAAAAGAAAAACAAAGAAGAGAAAAGTGCCAAGGACATAAGAATAACAAGAGGCCATAGCAGTGTTTGATGAATGCAATGAAAAAGTGATAATCTTACCTGATAAGAATGAAAAAGTGATGCTGCAACTTTCTGCATAAAACCCTTCTGATGAACTTCAAGTGTTTACTAATATAGCCAATGTCATTACTTTCTGTTTCATGCTTTCTTCTCAAATAACTCAGGACTTGCTTAGGGACAAGCAAGTATTAAGTTTGGTGTTGTGATGCCAAGGCATCTTAGGCTAGTTTCACTAGCATTTTTTTTGTTAGTTTTAGTTGTTTTATGCATTTTCTTGAGCCTTAAGTAATCATTTGGGCCAAATAGTCATACTTGTCTTAAATCCTTCAAACATGAAGATTTTGATGCAAATTCCATGAGTTTTTAGTTATATTACTTGAATGCTATGAATGGAAGATTTCTCATGAAATTTTGCAAGACTTTAATGCAATTGTTTGGATGATTTCAGGGAAGAAGAGGCTAAGCAAGGAAGCAACAAAATCAATAAAGGAAGCTTGAATATCACATGTGGAGTTTAAGTTCCAGTTTAAGCCTAAACTGGAGCTTAAACGCCAGAATCATGAAGGTTAAGAAATGCTGGAATTGAAGTTTAACCTCCAGTTTAACCTTAAACTGGAGGTTAAACGCCAGAATGAGAATTCCAATCAGGAAGCATTTCCACGTTTAACCTCCAGTTTAACCTTAAACTGGAGGTTAAACGCCAGAAGTGAGAAAGGCACCAAGGGGGCATTTCCACGTTTAACCTCCAGTTTAACCTTAAACTGGAGGTTAAACGCCAGAAGTAAGAAAGGCACCAGGGAGCCATTTCCACGTTTAAGCTCCAGTTTAACCTTAAACTGGAGCTTAAACGTGTTCGACCAAGTTTCTCCTCCAGGGTTGCTTTCTCCATTTCCACGTTTAAGCTCCAGTTTAACCTTAAACTGGAGCTTAAACGTGTTCGACACCTCCAGGGCTACCTTTCTCTACTTCCACGTTTAAGCTCCAGTTTAACCTTAAACTGGATCTTAAACGTGTTCGACCTCTAGGATGGCTTTCTCTATTTCCACGTTTAAGCTCCAGTTTAACCTTAAACTGGAGCTTAAACGTGTTCGACCTCCAGGGCTGCCTTTCCTATCTCCACGTTTAAGCTTCAGTTTAACCTTAAACTGAAGCTTAAACGTGTTCGACTAAGTAACCCTCCAGGGCTGCCTTCTTCCATTTCCACGTTTAAGCTTCAGTTTAACCTTAAACTGAAGCTTAAACGTGCTTCCACAAAAGGCATCACTGGAAGTGTCTGGCGTTTAAGCTGCAGTTTAAGCTTAAACTGCAACTTAAACGCCACTATTAGAAAAGGTTTCTGGGCCAAAAATATTGCAGTTTAAGTTAGCATTTGAGCACAAACATTAACTTAAACTTATTCTGGTATGAAACCCAATTGAATATCATGGTTTATGGATTGGGCCTGAAGGATTGATGAGTCTGGAATTTCAATTTGTTGAGTCATGTGTCATTACTTGATTATCACTAAGTTGGCTCAATGAATGTTACAGAATTTGGATCAGCAGCCTCATCAAGATTATGGATCATAAACCCAAAGCAAAAGGAAAGCAGGGAGAGGCCTCAAAGCCCAAGAAACACAACAGAAGCTCAATATAGAAAGTGTATAAATAGGATAGAATTTAAGTTAGGAAGGACTTTTACCTTTTCATTTTGCTAGTTTTCATATCTTTGTAATTGAATTCAGAGCTATGACTCACTAAACCCCCTTTCATTGGGTTAGGGAGCTCTATTGTAATTCAATGAATCAATAATAGTTTATCTTCTTCTTCAATCTTTTCTCTTGAATTTTGTTAGAAAGCTTCTCGATCTAATTCCATTGGGTAGTTGTCTTGGGAAAGAAACTACCCATAATTGGAATCCTTCGGAACCTTGGCTACCCATAATTGGAATCCTTCGGAACCTTGGGAAAGGAATGGAGGATTCATGCTAGAGAAGCTTTCTCACAGTGAATTGGATTGGGGTTTGGATGGATATTGTGACATGTAATCCTACCAAATTGTGGTTCATGAAACTGTGTGGTATAATCAGTGATCGAGCATCATCTCTTCTTATGAACATTTAAACCAAGGGATTGGGAATTTGTTTGTTTTTAGAGAGAATTGGTGAGCCAAGGGATTGGGATCCAATCATATAAGATTGCCAAGCAAAATTCAATGAACGCATTGGTTGAGGAAGAGATAAACATGTTTTGATTCGGAGATCTCAATATCTCCTATAACCCAATGAATTCCCCATTTCTGATTTCCACTTTCTCTTTACATTCTGCAACTCAATTCATGCAATCACCCCCATTCCTTTTTAATTTCAGCAATTTAGCTTCTGCTCTTTAATTCATGCAATTTAAGATTCCGCCATTTAAATTTCTTGTCATTTACGTTTCCCGCCAATTTTACATTCCGCAATTCTCATCTAAATCTTGATTCCGCTCAACTAGAACATACTTCTAATCCGAATTGCTCACTCAACCAATCCTTGTGGGATTCGACCTCACTCTATTGTGAGTTTTTACTTGACGATAACCGGTGCACTTGCCGGAAGGAATTTTGCCGATCGTGCAATTTCCTAAATCGTAGCATAACTAGTTTATGCAACATCAGACATCACCCTTTTGTTGTTTTTTAGGATTTTGGAGTTTGGGCATTGTCCCCTATTGGGTTCTTGGTGAAATTAGGGTTGTCCTTGGACCAAATAGCTATCATTTTGTCAAGTTTCTGCAAATTAGGGTGTTGTTTTTTTCTCAAATTTGTACAAGTGTCTTACATTCCTGTTCATATCGATATACATGCTACAGAGATTGGGAAGATTTTCCAACTGCATTCCTTGCTGATGAGTTCATTCACTATTAAGAAAAGTAGTAGTTTTCTCAATAGCTTGAATGCTGGCAAGAAAAGGCTCTGTAAGTTAGTGTAGGATAATCTGAAAGGGATGCAAAATTGAGCTATGGTGAAGAAAATTTAGCCTTATCATGAGGATAAGGAAACAGGGGCTCTGAAAATAGAGTTCTTGAAAACAAAATTCTTGTTGAGCCTTGGATGCGAAGAGAAGTCAGGGGGAATAAAATGGGCTTTTAAGCTATTCAGAGGTAAGGGAGATGAGCTTCAGGAGAGATCTAATTTTATCGTTAATGCTGGCTTGGACGTTAAAGGTTCGCAAAATGATTAAGGCTTCACCTTGATTCATAATAAGACCACAAATTAAAATAAGACCACATAAAGGATACCCTATCAAGTTTAGTCGATTTCCCGTTTTTCTTTTCTATACACTTTGTGAGTTAAGCTTAGGTTATCAATGTATAATTGGCTCAGAGACCATAGAGTTGTTCACCCCAGGCTTGCTTTGAGCACCATAGTTGCATGCTCAGAGGAATTATTCTTACGGTTGTATGTAAATCGGCATCCATCTAGCCTTCAAGTTTGGCAAGATTTGAAGTCTAAAATTTACTCTCTGATATAATAACATAACATGATCCCTTCTGGCAAGCATGATATGATCATGGTTTAATCTAGAAATATGTTTTTGGTTCATATAATTGTGTACTCCTGCTTTTACAAAGCTGTTCAGGATGCTTGAACTGCAAGTTGTCATCTGATTCCAAATACTTGACTCTAAGTTGACTTGATTAGTTGATCAGTATACCCATGAATAGCTAATTGAATATTTAGTGTGTTGATAGACGGATTTTTTATTTAAATAAATAAAAAATATTTTATTTACCAAAATATATAATTTGGCACAAAACGAAAATACATCATATTTCTTATCTTGTTTACAAATTACAATATAAACGAAATAGGAATACACGTATCTTGTTTACACTGTAAACAAGATAAGGAATAAAACGATGTGGTCGTATCATGTTTGTACACGTGTTATGTAATGTCCTTATCTCGTTTATATTGTAAAGGAGATACGTGCATTCTTATTTTGTTTACACTGTAAACGAGATAAGAGAGGAGACGACCTATATATAGAATTCGTTTACAGCGCCCTTTGGATAGATATTTCATCCCTTGCTGCATATTACCGGCAATGCACATGATCGATCCAACTCCACAACTCGGTACTCAGCACTTCTGCGAATGCTGTAATTCTTCACACTCTACATTATTGCATCTTTACTTTTGAATATGTGGCCAATCTAAAACTCCACCATCATCTAAGCTGTAATCGTCTGCACCCGTGTTGAAAAATAGAGTTTTCTCGTGCATCGCATCTAGATCCAATGTATGATAGTGACTGGGTACGGCTGATAGGCTGGAATTGGATGCAGTGCAGGCAGAAGATATCAAACTGATGCCTCGACTGATGTCTCTGGTACAAATTCCTCCTCATCATCATCTTCAGAAGAATCACTGTCGTTGCTATCCACAACATATTCCTTGTCGGAGTTCTCACCATCAATGTCCATGTCTTCCACTGGACTAGCAATGTGTAGTAGTGGTGGTGCGAGAGGTGGATCATCTTGCACAAAATTCGAGTGGCAGATCCACTGCCACCAACATTACCTATTTCCGCAAAAAGTTCCATCACTTGTTCCGTCATGATTCTCCTATGAATGCCAAATATGAGGGGCACATGTTCGTCGCCATGGAGCCAAAACAGACGAAACTCAAAAACTCAATTTTTCATCGGTGCTAGCAACCTATACCCCACTCTTCCAATCTCTTTTCTCACGCTATAACCAATGCTATTCAATATCAAGCTCTTTAGCTTGGATAAATAACTTATTCGCTGGGTACACAATAGAATAAAATTCTCACACTCAAATATCACTCCAATATCACTGTTTCTTATATGGCAATTGGAATTCATACTTACAACCACATATTCACTACTAGACATTTTGGATTATTTTTGGAAGAAAAACGGAAGAGAAGAATAAGTGAAATGTTTCTGGAGAATAAAAAGGGTTGCACATCCTTTTATAGCTGCTGAAAATTTGTCGGAACATATGTCGTTTACAGTGTAAACGAAATATGCACGTCTCCCGTTTCGTGCCTTATCTTGTTTACAATGTAAACTAGATAAGAGATAGAACAAATTTTCGTAAAAATGTTACAAATTGTATATTTTGAAAAATAAAATATTTTTTATTTATTTAAAAAAATCTATTGATAGACACCTCTATAAATGATTACTGATTGCAAATATTTCTGACACAACTTATGTTGGAAATTCTTAAAATTTTCTTAACCTCAAGATCATCCATGTTAAATCATTAAGAAAGAAATACTTGAATACAAAAGTGTACCTGAATTCATAAGCATGATTGAAAGTGTTTGGTTATTTGATCTTCCTCAACCAAAGTCTTATGTATCCCCAATAAGGATGAATCGCAACTCTTCTGATGGAAAAAGAGCTACGAATGCGGTTTTGATGTGTTGGAAACCGAAACCGTGAAGTCACTATTTATATTTGAGCATGACACCCAGTAAACCCTAAATCCCAAATAAAAATAGTATCTAAAACCCAAGTAAAGATAATATTGATTTTATTCTTATTTAATTTCAAATCAAAAGTAATTATAACATATTCAATTTGGCATTTATAACAATATATAAGATCTCCGTTATATAAGTCATTGAATTTAAAATAGCATAATTTATAATTATAATTAATAAATGTCTTACCCATAAACAAATTCGAAAATTAAATAATTTCCCAACAATCTCACACTTGGGTTATACATATATTCTTTCTTGAGACAATCACATCTTATAAACTTTATGCACGTATCTAAATACTATTTCTCTGATTACTTTAACAATTTGGTCTGTTTCATATATCAGTTATGGAATTACCATAACTTTTATCACATTAGTGTCACAATGAAACCACGATGATCACCACACTAATAAACTCAATGACATAGATCAAATTTGGATGAGAAAATTCAGAAATTTACATGTGAAAATGATCTCATGCATGCCTATTTTCAACTGGTCTAACTTTAATAAAATTTATGAGATTATGAGTTAGAGTGAAAACAAAAACTAAATACTTTATTTCTGCATAAAAATTTATATTCATAAATTTGTTTAAACCATATGAGCATCAAAATGCACACTCCCAATGAAACAATGTATCATAAAATGATATGACACATATATGAATAGTATCCACATGAAAGATCTCCAGTGTTTGTTTCTAATAAATCAAATATGCATGCATTTATGGAATTTGTGCTAATTTGATCATTAGACACTTAAACACTCTAAACTCTCTTGTTTAATAACAATTTAAAATATTAGACTACTAACACATTGTCACAAAATAACTCAAGTGATCTTTTAAATTTATTTTTCATAATTTGTGACAAGTATTCGTAGTCACTAAAATGAATGCCTTCAAAAGGTATTTCATACTGAATTACTTTAGTAGAAAGAGTAATAAGTGTCTTCTTAATACTTTTCTAAAGAACTCTTTCAATGAACATATGAAAATACCTGTAGTGGATCAAAATTATCTAAACATCTAACAAAGTCAGAATTTGAATGCCAAATGATCTCTAACTTTAGTTTTTGACTTCATATATGTGAACATGTAACATTTTGCTATAACAAAATTTTTTTGTCTACTATTTAGTGATCTATTCTTGACTGACTCAAATATCTGTCAAAGATACCAATAAAATATACAATAACTATAAGTGTATGAATTCATTATCTATCAGAATATTGTAAAAGCGTAATAAACCTTATGCACTCTTAAGATTTATAACCTTTTTGAGGCACCTAATGAGACTATACTTGTCTCCCTTAAATTTGAGTATATAACCTTATTTATAATTCTGCATGTCATTGACATACAAGAATAATAAAATATATTTACTCCCACTGAACTGATATAAGTCATCAACCACATTTATCTCAAAAAGTTATATGAGATAATAATTTGATGAAATATAAGTTACTATTGATAGAAGGTCTTTCCTTTCTTTTTTTTTAATTTTTTTAAAAAAATTCTATTTAAAAATAGACTAATATTAGCAGATATAACTTTAAAGCAAAATAATATATTCACACAAGTTACATATCATATGAATAAAATTCATATAATAGTGGGCCCATCACAAATACCTAGCACAACATTAATATTTAGTCGGACAGAAATATTAATTTGTAATCGATATTTTAATACAGTAATCAAACATTGATAATAAATCCAGATTTTAATACAGTAATCAAACATTGATAATAAATCCTGACAAAGTATCATACGTTTGAATAAACTCATTAGTCTCAGCTAGTGTATTAATAGGCATCAATGTTCATATGAATCCGCTTTTTATTTATTAACTATGTATAACAATAATAAGGGGGTCCTAATCTGAGAGATGAGAGAGAGAGAGTGTGTGGGTGGGAAAACCAGTGGGGGTAGTTTTAGGAATCCGATCAAAGATCCTAGAGTTTGGAATCGAGAAGAGTATCATCGATTGGAGACTGAGTCATTCTCGATCTTTCTGGATAACCTTCCAGATGACATTTCAAAGAGAGAACTGTTCCAACTTTTCAGTTGGACTGGACGCATAAACGACATATACCTATCTCGTAAGCAAAAGAATGGTAGTTTGTACATTTTTGCGTTCATACGATACACTACGATGGGAGGAGCTTTGAAGGCCATAATAGAGATGAATCGTATGAGACTGAGAGGCAAGGTTGTGTTTATTGGAGAAGCAAAATACAGGAGACTGTCGGTTGCTAACGGCACAAAGAAGATACAAGAAAGAGGTGACATTCGAAAAGAAAGGGTCCGCCAGCCGCAACGGGAATGTGAGAATGCCCCGGTCCCCCCCAGCTAATAGTTCTAAGGATGTGAGAAAAGACAAGAAGATCCAAGATCCACATGGGAATGGGTGGACAAAGAAACTAGAAGTGGATGTGGTGAAAGAGAACGTGAACTGGCTGTAGAAAAGTCTAATAGGTGGAACAACAACGGCTATCGACTTTAGGTCCTTACAGGATATAGTTGCTAAGAACTTTCCGCAAGTCATTCAGGTACAAAAGTTGGGAGCTTATAAAGCCCTGCTGACGTTTGACAGTCTTTTGAATGCTGAAGAGACATACACATTCAAAATGAATAGCCTACTACAAATATTCCATAGTGTATGGAGGTGGGATAAATCGAAGAAAAGTGAATCTCAAAGAGTATGGCTAGAGTGCTTCGGGGTCCCGTTACATACTTGGACAGTGGATACCTTTAAGAAGATAGGTAGCCAATGAGGAGAGGTGGTTGGGTGTGATAAAGGGACGGAATCGTGCGCCTCTTTTAGTGTCGGCCGTGTACTAATTGATACTTGTGTTATGGATGTGATCAATGAATGGGTTTACATCACATTAGGTACCAGTGGATTCGACGTCTTTGTAAAAGAGGTTGGGCAAGAAGTCTATAGTTCGCAATGTACTTGGGAAAAAAGGCGGATGAAGATGTGGTTTGCGTTCACCAAAATAACGATACAACTAGAATTTCTAATGATGATGCTACAACGTCGTCTATGCCTACAAAGTTGACAGGCTACGGAGATCAGGCAGCGCTAGTAGTTACAGAAGGGATACGACAGGAGGTCGAAGATGAGGATAGAATAGTAATTTTAGATTCAATTTTAAATGAATGGAGTGAAAGATGCAGAAGATTGATGGTTTAGAGGTTATAAAAACTCTCGTTGTGAGTATAGTTACTAAACCAAGCAATCAACTTTTCTTGCAAACGTGTTGGGTGTCACAAGTAACAAACCCCTTAAAAATTGTTAACCGAGTATTCAAACCTCGGGTCGTCTTCTCAAGGAACTGCGAGGAAGTATGTTCTTATTATTGGCTATAAAGGTTGTAATCGGGGTTTAGAAGGTGAGAAGCAAGTAATTTAAATGACGAGTGAATTAAATGGCAAGTAAAAATAAATAATAAATTTAAAACAACTTTTGGTAAGATAAGGGAAATTAGAAGTCCAACTTAGTTATCCTTCTCAACTATAATGAAAGTTGTATCTTAATTCCACTTGGTCAACCTTTACCAGAGCAAAGGAAAGTTAAGAGACTAATTAAATTGACCTTTGAATCCTAATTATTTCCTAAGAAAAGGTTGGGATTAATTAAGTTCAACTCAATTAGCAAGGTAACGATTATCAATTATGTTGAGTTTAATAACTGTTGAGTTACTGAATTCTTAACCAAAACTAAAAAGGAGAAAAAGTAAATAAATAGGTGAAATAATAAAAGTGTCCTTAGATGGGAAGTAATGGCAACTTAAATCAAAGAGAATAATCATAAACTGAAAATACCTCAAATTATCATTAATTCAATTAGAAATCTGTAACATGGAATAATCCATAAATTATAATAATCAATTCAAATGTTGGAATAAATAAATAAAAGTAATACTAAAAGAACATTAAACCTGGATCCAGAGTTACTCTTAAAACAAGAAGAAATCCTAAATCCTAAAAGAGAGAGAGAGAGAGAGAGAGAAGATCTCCCTCTCAACTAAATCTAAATCATTGAAAGGTGAAAATATGCGAGCTCTCTTTGAATGGAAGCATTCCCACACTTTATAACCTCTGGTCTATGCTGTTTGTACTTGGATCTAGGCCAAAAAGGGCTTCAGAATTTGCTGGGGGCGTATTCTGTAATTTCTGGTGCGTGGCCTCTGTCACGCGTCCGCGTGGGTCACGCGGTCGCGTCAGTCATGCGGCTGCGTCGCTGCTGATTTGTGCTTGGCACGCGATCGCGTCATCCATGCGATCACGTGGATACCAGTTTCCTTAAAGCTCCATTTTGCTTCTTCCTTCCATTCTAGTATGTTTCCTTTCATCCTTTAAGTCATTTTGCCTTTAGAAAATCGGAAACTACTCGACACACTAATCACGGCATCGAATGGAAATAAAGGTAATTAAAATAATTAATTTTTAAAGCTTAGAAAACATGTTTTTCATTATATGACATAATGAGGTAGGGAAAGTAAAACTATGCAATTAATGTGAATAAGTAGGTGAAGAGTTGAATAAATCACTCTAATTAAGCACAAAAGAACTCATGAAATATGGGTTTATCAACCTCCCCACACTTAAACACTAGCATGTCCTCATGCTAAATCCAAGGTAAATAGTTAAGGTTAAAGTGATGGAATATTATGAAATGCAACCTATGCTAAATGCATCTACCTAATGAGTCATGCAATTCTAATTCATCCACTCATATATAAAGCTTACATGTAGCTAAGTTAATTCACATTCTCAAGGAGTTGTGTATATATATATAGCCAACCCTTAAATAATAAAGCACTTTAGCAAATGAGATGGGAAAGAAAACATTGTACAAACTTGCAAAACAATTAGTAAATTTTAAGCACAGATATATGTTGATGAGTTATTGAACCCTCACTGGATTTTGTGTTTACTCTCTAGTCACTCAGTGTTTATTGGGTTTATTCACTCTATTTTTCTTTTTATTCTTAATTTCTACAGCTTTGTTTTTCATCTAACCAATCAACAATTATAGAATATAGTCATACCAAAAAGTCATGAGGTCTTAATTAAGGTTGTAATGGGGCCAAGGTAAAGGTAAGGATTTATGTATAGGTTTAAGTGAGCTAATAAGCGAATCCCTAATTAGACTAAAATCTCACCTAACATACACATCTAGTAAAATAAAATTTCTTTACCTAATTTCCCATAATTTCCCACTTATTGTTACATGCTCATGTTTCACTTTTTATCATTTTTTTATCCCATGTGCATTGTTTTTATTTTGCATTGGGGAATTCCTTTTGTATCCCCTTTTATTTAAATGCTGAAAAAATTAACTTTTTTTTTTAATGCACATGATAATTGAATCATTTAGATTTTCTCATGAGCATGCTTCCCAAATTTTATTTTATTCCTTTTTACTTTTTCTACCCTTTTGTTTCTATTACCCATGTTCCCAAAAGGTCTCCCACATTTAACTCTATTCATAATTTTCTATCTTAAGCTAACTAAGGATTCACTTAGGATTTTCCTTTGTTTTTCTGCTTAAGGCTAGTAATTTGGCTAAATAGAATAAATGGGTTTTTTAAAAAGGCTCAAGGGGGTTAACAAGGGTGATGTAAAAGGTAGGCTGATTTGGGGTGAGTGAGCTAAAATCAAATGATGGCCTCAATCATTCTCTTGGTATGTATCTATTCTATATTCTATAATTGGACATATAGATTAAAGCAAAGTAAAGAACATCAGAATAAAAAGAAATGTGACACACAGAAATGAAATTATGGTTTGAATGCAACCATACAATTTAAGCTCAGGACTCACAGGCTGTGTGTTCTCTAACTCAAGCATCATATATCATTCATATATTGTATGCAGGTTTAGTTAAAAATTCCCATTATTCTCTTGAAAAAAAATTATTTAGGGTAGCTTTTAAAGTTTTAATGTTCCTCCTTGATGAAATGTTGTCAACTAACATGTAATGCTATATATACAAGGTGTGGGTTGTTTTGATTCTGTTAAAGTTTCTAGTTTACTTCCTTTTTATATTTTTCTATTTAAACTATACTATCTTATGCTAAAAAGGGTAAACTATACTAATTAATCCACTAATAAATCAGAATTGCAAACTAAACTAAACAACTAAAATAAACTAAATGGCTAAAGTATGAACTAAAGATGCAAAATGCAGTACATAGAATAAAATACACAAGTAGCAATGTATAAGTACTCAGAAAATAACAATAAAATAAAAAAGAAAAAAATACAGAAAAATATCCAAAATAAAAGAAAAAGTATGTAGTGGTTCACCAAAATAAACGCCAGAGATGGCGACCTCCCCACACTTAAAATGAAGCATCGTCCTCGATGCCCAATCAAGACTGGTGTGAAGGAGTGTCATCAATGGTAGGGATGGTAGCTGGGGTCTCCGTGGCGGTGGTGGGCTGAGGGTCTGGCTGCTGTGGAGGTGGTACGGCCTGGAGCGGGATCTCCGGATCTGCAGCCTCTATCTGGGGTATAACCTCCTGATGCGGGGCAGCCTGCTCTGTGGCTGCCTACTGATGAGTCTCCGCCTAGGAATGAGGCTCCTCCTCGTGCTCATCCTCCTCCTCGTGCTCATCCTCTGATGGCTCTGAAGGGGTGTCGGGCTCGGAGGGGATGTTGGCGCCCTGTCTGATCATCAGCTTCAGATGGGAATAGCGTCGCCTGCTGCGGCGCTCTAATCTTTCAAACCGGCGCCTGTTACGGCGCTCCATCTGATCAAGCTGGCGGAATAGACGGTGCACGAGGCGATAGACCGGCTCAGAGGCGGGTGGAGGTGTAGTGGTGGCAGCAGGGGCAGCTGGGGCAGCTGTGGATGAAGAGGGTCCAGCAGACGGAGGGGTTGTCTCATCAGTAGCAGTGACAGGTGGTGGTCTGTAGCCCAAAGCAAGGAAGTTCCTGCTGTGCGGGATGATCTTCCTGCAGTCCGCTGCTGGTGGTCTCTCATCGGCATCCTCCCAAGGCACATCAGCCTGACGGCCTAGCCGTGTAGCCAGGTAAGGAAAGGGGAGGGTGCCTCGTACGTGGGCCCTGGCCATATAATGCCGGATAAAACGAGGTAAGTATATGTCCTTACCCTCCAGCACACACCAAAGGAGGGTGATCATGGTAGCCGGGATCTCTGTCTCGTGAGTACTCGGCATCACAAAATTACTCAAGATCTGATGCCATAGCCGAGCCTCATCGTTCAAGTACACTCTCTTGATTCCTCTAGGCATAGTGGTGTTTTGACCCATCTCCCAAGGAACAGCAGGGTCGAGAGCTATCCATGCCTTTACGGCATCCCAATCAAACTGCATCTGGCCCATGTCCTCCTCAGCCTGTGCAAAACCATCTGGCTGATCGGACTTGGCTGGGAGCTGGAGAATGGTCTCTATGGCTTCCTCTGTGACCAGAATTTGCTTTCCCCTCAGGTTCACTGCATTAAGGGTAGTAAGGTAGTAGTTGCAATAGAATTCCCTGACCCAAGATGCATTGACCTCTGTCAGTGGTCTCTCCAGAAAGAACCAGCCCCATTGCTTGATTTGCTCAGTAGTGTATTGCTGGAGGGCCTCTGGAATCTTCAAGGTACGTTCCAGGTATAGGTTTCTGGAGTTTGCAAAAGCCGGGTACTTCAGCTCACAGTACCGGTTTGCAAATTTTATAGGATCGTTTGCAGGAAGTAGCTGGTTAGCTTTCTCCTGCGGTGTGAAGTTCTTCTCCCACCATGATGAATCGTGCATTAGAGCAATGATGGACTGGGAGGATTATCCTCTTTTGCGCTTGCCAGTGGCTTTGCCTTTACCTTTCCTTTGTGAGGTAGACATCCTGAAAAACAGAAAATCAGGAATGGATAAAAAAATAGGAAAGCAAATAGGCAATTAAACAAAGGAAACTCAAAGCGGTAAGGGAGAAATAGAATAAGGAAAATGAGTAATTGAAATGTGATTTAATGAATGTTAAATGGAAAGAAAATAAGCAATATGCCATGGTTAGAAAGTTAGAGGAAAGTGAAAATAATCAGAAAAGAGACCAAAAGGGTTAGTATGGTTAGGATTTGAAAAAGAAATTAGTAAATTAAAAACAGTGAGTTAGTAAAGTGCGGGTTAAAGTAAGTGGCATAGAAAAATTCCATATAACAAGGATTCACAGGTAAGAATAGAAGTACTCATAATTGAACAAGCAGTTTATGAACCAGGAAATCAAAAAGGATGAGAAGATCTGCCATAGCATTCATGTAGTGGTTTGGGTAAAGCAGAGTAAAATAAATTTCAGAAATGCCAAACCAAAACATGAATGAAAACAAAATTAAAAAAAAAATTAGGCAGCATTCCGGCTAAAATTGGATTGTCCTGGAAAATAAACAGCAATTTAATCAGTTCATATGAATTAAAAAAATCAAGCTGCATGTACATAGATATAAAATAAACATAAAAACTCAATGTAAATAGCAGCAACATACAAGAAATCAGCATATGAATCATGATTATAGCAGCAACAGATTTGCACATAGGGTAAAACAGAAGTAAGAACAGTGCAAGTAAACAGACCTAGATTCACTAACCACAGCCTAAGCTACCTAACAATCCTAAAAATCCACTATAACATGCAAGTCTAACTATCCTAATTATGAACATAAACGGAATAAAAAATACAGAAAAGTTACGAACAGATAAAAAAAAATTGGTTGCGTGCTGCGGAACCTGGTAAGCGGAAGGGGTGGAACAGGGAAGAAGGTGGCTGCGGCGGCGTCCGGCGTGGTGGTGGTGCACGGCGACGCGGTGGTGGCGGCGGAGGGGGTTGGTGGCTGAGAAAGGGTTTAGGTTAAGTGTTGGAGGAAGAGGATAGGGGTGGGAGGTGGGGGTTGGTGTTGCTGGCTGAAGGGGTGGGGCGCGGTGGATGGCCGGCGGTGGTGGGCGTTGGTGGCGGCGAGCAACGGTAGAAAGGGGAGGAGAGAGGAAGAAGGAAGGAGAGAGAAGGGGAGGGGGTGGTACGGCGGCGGTGGCGGGTCGGCGGCGGCGTCTGGGTGATGGTGCGGTGGCAGCTGGAAGGTGGTGGGTGGTGGTTAGAGGGAGAGGAGGCAAAGAAGGGGAAGAGGGTTGGGGGTGAGGGCTGCGCGACTGATAGGGTTCGCGGGCTGGGGGGTTATATTTTCGAATCCACGCGGCCGCGTGGGGCACGCGGTCGCGTGGTTGGGACGAGAATGGGAGTGACGCGATCGCGTGGAGTGCGCGATCGCATGAGAGGGGGGAAAGAAGGGTGACGCGATCGCATGGGTCGCGCGATCGCGTCGCTGGAAGTTATGCTAAACGCATGACTCCAGCGCCGTTTTAGCGCAACTCTCTGTCTCCTTTTGGGGTGATGTGCAATCCATGCAACGCGATCGCGTTGCTCACGCGGTCGCGTGGGATTGGTATTGGGTAAGTGATGCGATCGCATGGGGCATGCGATCGCGTGGGCCAATTTGTGCGAAACGCACAAGGGCCGCACGATTCCAGCCCAACTTTCTGTTCGTTGGATCCTTACGCCGATATATATATCACACGGCCGCGTGGGTCACGCGGTCACATGGGTGGTGTTTTTCGCGATCGCATGGGGCACGCGGTCGCGTCGTGCAACCTCTCTTTTATATATATATATATATGCATGAAAAATGCAGAATGCAATGACTGTCATGAATGCTTATGCATGATTTCAGGTTTAATAAATAAAAAGGAAAAATGAAGACAATTAACAAGAAATAAGTTGAAAAAGAAGCGACCATACCATGGTGGGTTGTCTCCCACCTAGCACTTTTAGTTAAAGTCCTTAAGTTGGACATTGGAAGAGTATCCTGTTATGGTGGCTTGTGTTTAAATTCGTCCAAAAATCTCCACCAGTGCTTGGAATGCCAATAGCCTCTGGGGTCCCAAACTAGGCATGTAAAGCTTCTGCGCAGCTCTGAACAGATATCCAGCCTCCTGGGATGACGAATGTCAGAACATAATCCATGATCCCAAGCTGTGTTTTTAGATCCGCCTCCGTTTTGATTTGTAAGTTTCCATTCGGGCGGGTTAAAGAGTAGAATCTCACCGTGGCGACCAAACGTTCTCCGTGATCCATGCAATTGAGCACGATATCAATCCGTGTACTTCGAGGTGAAGCGTGGAACCTTATTGAACCTGGTGCACCAGCTCTGAATACGAGCCATTTCCCTCTTACTCTTAAAGCCGCAGAGAGCTCTAAGCTGGCCATCTGTTTCAAGCAAACCATATTCAAGTGAATAAGTAAAATTATAAGTTAAGGATTGTACCCACTTGAAGCTTGTATTGGGTGGCAATGGCCTTGGGATAGGTGTTTTTGGTGGTTCTGCAAGTTCCGTTTCCTTGTGCTCTTCTGTGAATTCTTCCACTTCCTTGCAAAGATCTTCGATTGTATCTGTATTCTGGTCAAAGTCTTCTGCGTCTTCCTCATCACTTGAGTCATAGATTGGAGGTTGAGAGAAATCTACCTCCGCATCATCTTCATATTCACTTGGGGAAGATTCTTCGATCTCAGAGAATTTACTTGCGGACGCAAGTTCATCACTAGGAGCACTAGACTTGTGACTATCATCATCAAGGAAATTTGCTTCTTGGATTATTCCGTCTGATTCTTCATAAACGACTTGCCTTGGAGATTGTACGGTATCCTCATTAGCATCAACTGTAGTGTCTTGGACGGAGTTTTCCTCAATTCTGTATTCCCAAGGAAGTTCAGCATCGCCTAAATCTTCAACCAACTCTTCTTTTTGAACAATGACAGCTTCTTCCACTTGTTCTAGTACGAATTCATTTTCTGTCTTGTCCACTGGAGTCTCTAGCATTTCTTTCATGCTACGCTCTTCATTGGGCTGTCCACATAGAGCTGTGGTTGATCCTTGTATATTTGAGCGCCTAGTGGCCCATTGAATTAGTGCTTGCTCCAGTTGTTGAATGGTTGTTTGAAATTTAATCATTGTTTCTTTCAGGCGATCATTTACTTCGCGGTTTGCCAGACTTGGACATGATACAACGGAAAGTGGTGATGATTAGGAACGATTGGATTGGTATTGGGGTAAGGAAGGATCATATGATGGCGAATGGTGAAGAGAAGCTTGTGAGTGTGGTGGTTCGAGGTTATGTTGAAAGGATGGTTCATATGCACGGGGTGGGGCTTGTTGGTAGTTACAAGGTTGTCCACCATGTCTTACAGCTGGGTATGCACGGTAGAATGGTCTTTGTCCAGGATATCTCGGAGGGTGTTGCTGCCTAAAGGGTTGATTAGATCCTCTTGGCCCTATCCATCCTTGATTGGTCTGACCTTGATGCACATTCCTGCTATAACTTCTATTTCCTTCAACAATATTAGAACCAAACTCAAAGCGAGAGGGGTGAGAGTTCATAGTAGCAAATAAAGAGAAAAAGGAAAATCAACAATAAATAGACAAGCAAAAGAAAAAATATTTACAATAACCAATAATAAGGTACACGTTAGCAGTTCCCCGGCAACGGCGCCATTTTGAAAGATGCAGAAGATTGATGGTTTAGAGGTTATAAAAACTCTCGTTGTGAGTATAGTTACTAAACAAAGCAATCAAATTTTCTTGCAAACGTGTTGGGTGTCACAAGTAACAAACCCTTTAAAAATTGTTAACCGAGTATTCAAACCTCGGGTCATCTTCTCAAGGAATTGCGAGGAAGTATGTTCTTATTATTGGCTATAAAGGTTGTAATCGGGGTTTAGAAGATGAGAAGCAAGTAATTTAAATGACGAGTGAATTAAATGGCAAGTAAAAATAAATAATAACTGTAAAACAACTTTTGGTAAGATAAGGGAAATTAGAAGTCCAACTTAGTTATCCTTCTCAACTATAATGAAAGTTGTATCTTAATTCCACTTGGTCAACCTTTACCAGAGCAAAGGAAAGTTAAGGGACTAATTAAATTGACCTTTGAATCCTAATTATTTCCTAAGAAAAGGTTGGGATTAATTAAGTTCAACTCAATTAGCAAGGTAACGATTATCAATTATGTTGAGTTTAATAACTGTTGAGTTACTGAATTCTTAACCAAAACCAAAAAGGGGAAAAAGTAAATAAATAGGTGAAATAATAAAAGTGTCCTTAGATGGGAAGTAATGGCAACTTAAATCAAAGAGAACAATCATAAACAGAAAATACCTCAAATTATCATTAATTCAATTAGAAATTTGTAACATGGAATAATTCATAAATTATAATAATCAATTCAAATGTTGGAATAAATAAATAAAAGTAATACTAAAAGAACATTAAACCTGGATCCAGAGTTACTCTTAAAATAAGAAGAAATCCTAAATCCTAAAAGAGAGAGAGAGAAGATCTCCCTCTCAACTAAATCTAAATCATTGAAAGGTGAAAATATGCGAGCTCTCTTTGAATGGAAGCATTCCCACACTTTATAACCTCTGGTCTATGCTGTTTGTACTTTGGATCTGGGCCAAAAAGGGCTTCAGAATTCGCTGGGGGCGTATTCTGTAATTTCTGGTGCGTGGCCTCTGTCACGCGTCCGCGTGGGTCACGCGGTCGCGTCATTTGGAGCTTTTCCTTGCCACGCGGTCGCGTCAGTCATGCGACCGCGTCATATGTATTCTGCTTAAGGCACGCGGTCGCGTCAGTCATGCGGCCGCGTCGCTGCTGATTTGTGCTTGGCACGCGATCGCGTCATCCATGCGATCGCGTGGATACCAGTTTCCTTAAAGCTCCGTTTTGCTTCTTCCTTCCATTCTAGTATGTTTCCTTTTTCATCCTTTAAGTCATTCTGCCTTTAGAAAATCTGAACCTACTCAACACACTAATCACGGCATCGAATGGAAATAAAGGTAATTAAAATAATTAATTTTTAAAGCTTAGAAAACATGTTTTTCATTATATGACATAATGAGGAAGGAAAAGTAAAACTATGCAATTAATGTGAATAAGTAGGTGAAGAGTTGAATAAATCACTCTAATTAAGCACAAAAGAACTCATGAAATATGGGTTTATCATGGAGTAATGACAATTTAAAGCTCAATCAAAGAAATTTGGTAACGGATCAGAAAATTTATGATAATATTGATGGCTTGGTAAGTTTTGTGGGATTAGAAGAGAGTAATGAAACAGATTCGGAGATCACCATCCCGTGGAGCTATACCTATGATAATAATGGGCTGCTAAGTGGTAAAAATACTGATACTTGCATGAGAGCTGCTAGACGGGCCACCAATGAACTCAAAAATAGTGTGTTGGGCCAAGGAGGCCCAAGTTCTTTAACATATGGGAAGATGGGCACCAGTACTTGTAATCCTGGATTGGACCGTGCTGATGTGGGCCGGGTTAGGCTGCTCAAACGGACCCGCTCCGAGGCTGGCGCTCCATCTGCGCCGTTAGGGAGACTTAGCGTGTTGGAGGTCCATGGCAACAGTTTCGGAAAAGTAGAGGAGAGAGGCAGCCGAGGCATGTATGCTGCAGGTGATGGAGCACGGCGACACTTCTGTAGGTTGGAAGAGGAGGAATCGGAGCAGTGCAATGAACCCGTACGCGATGAAGAAGAAGGCTACCCTGCGTCCGACGGTGGAAGAAGCTTGAGGAGGAGGCTGACCTCGAGTGACGTAACTCCAATGTCCGCTGGTTGGCCGTCGGGTATGGGCACTGCTACTGGGGAGAAGAAGGCTGTCAGAGGAGCTAAATCGGTAGTGGCAGGGGCTAATAGGTTAGAAAAATAGATTGACAGGGTGGAGGGGCTTGTGACGGTTTTGGAGGAGATTCAAGGGGACGAGGACACCAACGGGAACGTGAACATAGGAACTGATGAAGGACACAGTAATGATGCTCATAATCAAACAGTTGGTGGTGCTAATACAGATCTAGCGAAAGCAGGCCTAGGAACTGGTTCGTTTAGCAACAGAAATTTGCCGGTTCAGAATGTGGAGGAGGTGTACAGAGACAGAGACAACCATGAAGGGGAACAAGGACATGCCAACGATGACGAGGACAGTAGTAATGAGAATATAAATTTGGATAAACAACTGCTGGAAAACCAAAAGACATGGGAGTTAGCGAAAGAATCAGGAGCAATGCTGCTTAATGAAGAAATCACCCAAATCTCTCATGGAAGGATCAACAAAAGCCTCAACAATGCTTTAATAATGGTGGAAGAAATAGGTTTAGCAATAGCAAGCCTTTCCCATCATCCACTCAGCAACAGACAGAGAATTCTGAGCAGAATCCATCTAGTTTAGCAATTATAGTCTCTGATCTATCTAAGGCCACTTTAAGTTTCATGAATGAAACAAGGTCCTCCATTAGAAATTTGGAGGCACAAGTGGGCCAGCTGAGTAAAAGAGTCACTGAAACTCCTCCTAGTACTCTCCCAAGCAATACAGAAAAGAATCCAAAAAGAGAGTGCAAGGCCATTGATTTAACCATCATCGCCGAACCTACAAGGGAGGGAGAGGACGTGAACCCCAGTGAGGAAGACCTCCTGGGACGTCCAGTGATCAACAAGGAGTTTCCCTCTGAGGAACCAAAGGAATCTGAGGCTCATCTAGAGACCATAGAGATTCCATTGAACCTCCTTATGCCATTCATGAGCTCTGATGAGTATTCTTCTTCTGAAGAGAATGAAGATGTCACTGAAGAGCAAGTTACCAAGTACCTTGGTGCAATCATGAAGCTGAATGCCAAATTATTTGGTAATGAGACTTGGGAAGATGAACCTCCCTTGCTCATCAATGAACTGAGTGATCTGGATCAACTGACATTGCCTCAGAAGAAACAGGATCCTGGAAAGTTCTTAATACCTTGTACCATAGGCACCATGGCCTTTGAGAAGGCTCTATGTGACCTTGAGTCAGGGATAAACCTCATGCCACTCTCTGTAATAGAGAAACTGGGAATCTTTGAGGTGCAAGCTGCTAGAATCTCATTAGAGATGGCAGACAACTCAAGAAAACAGGCTTATGGACAAGTAGAGGATGTGCTAGTAAAGGTTAAAGGCCTTTACATCCTTGCTGATTTCATAATCCTAGACACTGGGAAGGATGAGGATGAATCCATCATCCTTGGAAGACCCTTCCTAGCCACAGCAAGAGCTGTGATTGATGTGGACAGAGGAGAATTGATCCTTCAACTGAATAAGGACAACCTTGTGTTTAAAACTCAAGGATCTCCTTCTGTAACCATGGAGAGGAAGCATGAAAAGCTTCTCTCACTGCAGAGTCAACCAAAGCCCCCAAAGTCAAACTCTAAGTTTGGTGTTGGGAGGTTCTAACAATGCTCTGAACATCTGTGAGGCTCCATGAGAGCTCACTGTCAAGCTATTGACATTAAAGAAGTGCTTGTTGGGAGGCAACCCAATGTTATCTAATTATATTTATTTATTTTCTATTGTTATTTCATGTTTTATTAGGTTGATGATCATGTGAGGTCACAAAAACTACTGAAAACAGCATTGAAAACAGAACACCCTGGAGGAAGGGTTTACTGGCGTTTAAACGCCAGTAAGGAGCATCTGGCTGGCGTTTAACGCCAGAATAGAGCATGAAACTGGTGTTAAACGCCAGAAACAAGCAGCATTCTGGCGTTTAAACGCCAGGAATGCACCCCAGAGAAAAACTGGCGTTCAACGCCAGAAACATGCTGCAGACTGGCGTTGAACGCCCAAAACAAGCATGGAAGTGGCATTTAACGCCAGAAACATGCTGCAATCTGGCGTTAAACGCCAGGATTGCCTACAGAGGGCGTTTACACGCCTAATTGGAGCAGGGATGATTAAAGTCCTTGGCCCCACTGGATCTGTGGACCCCACAGGATCCCCACCTACTTCTTCTCTCCTCTTCACACCTTTTCATAACTCTCTTCCCCAAAAACCCCACCTACCTTTAAATTCAAAATAATTTCCCTCCCAAACCCAACCCTAAATGGCCGAACCCTAACCCCTCCCCACTCCTATATAAACCCCTCATTCCTTCTTCATTTTCACACAATACAACCCTCTCTTCTTCCCCTTGGCCGAATCCACCTTCTCCCTCTATCTCCTCCATTTTTCTTCTTCTTCTACTTCTTTCTCTTTTCTTTTGCTCGAGGACGAGCAACCATTTTAAGTTTGGTGTGGTAAAAGCATTGCTTTTTGTTTTTTCATAACCATTTATGGCACCTAAGGCCAGAGAAACCTCTAGAAAGAGTAAAGGGAAGGCAATTGCTTCCACCTCTGAGTCATGGGAGATGGAGAGATTCATCTCTAAGGTCCATCAAGACCACTTCTATGAAGTTGTGGCCAAGAAGAAAGTGATCCCAGAGGTTCCTTTCAAACTCAAAAAGAATGAGTATCCGAAGATCCGACTTGAGATCCAAAGAAGAGGTTGGGAAGTTCTAACCAACCCCATTCAACAAATCGGGATCTTAATGGTTCAAGAGTTCTATGCAAACGCATGGGTCACTAGGAACCATGATCAAAGTGTGAACCCGAATCCAAAGCCTTGGCTCACCATGGTTCGGGGGAACTACTTAGATTTCAGTCCGAAAAATGTAAGGCTGGCGTTCAACTTGCCAATGATGGAAGAAAACGCACGCCCCTACACTAGAAGAGTCAACTTTGATCAAAGGTTGGACCAAGTCCTCATGGACATATGTGTGGAAGGAGCTCAATGGAAAATTGACTCAAAGGGCAAGCTGGTTCAACTAAGAAGGCTTGACCTCAAACCAGTAGCTAGAGAATGGTTGGAGTTCATTCAACGCTCAATAATTCCTACTAGCAATCGGTCTGAAGTTACTATAGACCAGGCCATCATGATCCATAGTATCATGATTGGGGAGGAAGTGGAAGTTCATGAGATTATACCTCAAGAACTCTACAAGGTGGCTGACAAGTCCTCCACTTTGGCAAGGTTAGCCTTTCCTCACCTCATTTGCCACCTCTTCAATTCGGCTGGAATTGACATAGAGGGAGACATCCTCATTGAAGAGGATAAGCCCATCACTAAGAAAAAGATGGAGCAAACAAGAGAGCATGGACCTCAACATGAGCATGAGGAAATTCCTCACCATGAAATCCCTGAGATGCCTCAAGGGATGCACTTTCCTCCACAAAACTATTGGGAACAAATCAACACTTCCCTAGGTGAATTAAGTTCCAACATGGGACAATTAAGGGTAGAACATCAAGAGCACTCCATCATCCTCCATAAAATTAGAGAAGATCAAAGAGCTATGAGGGAGGAGCAAGAAAGACAAGGAAGAGACATAGAGGAGCTCAAAAGCACCATTGGTTCTTCAAGAAGAGGAAGACGCCACCCTCACTAAGGTGGACTCATTCCTTAATCTCCTTGTTTATTTATTGAGCAGGTATTGTTTTATGTTATTTGTTATTTGAAAGAGATTTATTGTTTTATGTTATTTGTTACTTGATATTTTTTGAGCAGGTATTGTTCTTGTGATTGCTGATTATTTACCCCCAAAATTGGGTGTAGTAGTTTCAAAATTTAAGAAAAGAAGTCATATAATCTATTATTGGTAGCTGCTAACAATTTTTTGTAATAAGTTCTAATGGTCTATGGGAACTCCTAGAAGAGTTGGAGGACCACTTAAATTTTAATTTCATATGATTCATCATTAAATTGAAATGTGAACTCATCATATTGGACCACATTGATCCAAAACCTATGCATACCACCTTCACCATTACGCGTTGTTTTGAATAGTTCAACCTTTGGGCCTGAATTTCAGATGATTCAGTTTAGGATTTTATATACAAATATCCCATTTTGTTATTTCTATTGGTCCAAATAATCTTGTTATTTTATTCATATCAATAACTAGCTATATTTCATTAAAAATAATTATTTAATCCAAGACCATAAAAAAATTGTAAAGATTACTTGTATATTTGCTTTTAGTGCAAGTGATTGGATCTCTAAAAGCAAAATTCGGTTGCTTTAGAGATTGCATTTGAATCAGGCTTGGAACTTTTGTGCCAAGCAATAAAATGCTAGAATTTTAATCAATTCTGTTGGAGGAATAATGAGTCATTAATGCCTCATTTCCTTTAATATTATTGTATAAATTATAAATATACGATAAAACGAGTAAAATGGCTGAAAATCTGTCGGTTCAATTGAACTGAACCCCACTAAATTTTGAGAAATGAGGAACTAGGATGTCGTTTCACTAATTTTTTCGAAAAAAAAAAGAAAGAAAACCGAAAATTTTTTTCTCAACCCATAGTCCCATACCCCTCCCTTCATCTTCGAGAATGTAGAGGCAGGCCCCCTAACCCTCCATCTACTCACTAGCTCGCCCTTCTTCAAGCTGCCAGCCATCGTTGCCATTGCCTTAGCTCCGCCGTCCACATTGTCCAGCGTCGTCACCTGCTCCGTTGTCATCATCGTCTATTCCACCCCCTGTTTGTCACACGTCCCCGTATGTTTTGAGCTTCCTCCGCCTTTGTATCATTGTGATTTCATCGCTGTGCTCCCTCTCCGTCCCTTGTTCGAGCTCCAAGCCTCCAGCCCTTTGTTATCACCAAGCTTCTGCCTTTTTTGTGGAGCTTTTGCCGCAGTATTGTCATGCTTCTGTTATTATTCAGCCCTCATCTGAGCTACTTCTCTGTCGCATGTTTGAACTCCAGCATTTCAACAAGAGTTTCTTTAACAACCAGTCTCTTTTCTCGACCTCTGTTAGCAAGTTTTTTTGTGTTTCTATGAGGAGCTCGTAAGAGCAATTTCTATGAGGAGCTCGTAAGAGCAACAGCTCCTATTGCTCCTTCGGTGTCGCTCATATTTTGATTTCAACTGATATCTAACTACATAAACAAATACATTGAACAACAAATATATTGAATAAATACACTAAATAAATAATTAAAAAATAAAAATCAAAAGCAGAAATACAACAAAATAAAATTATTAACAATTTCAAAAATCAACAACAAATACATTGAACAAATACACTAAACAAATAATTAGAAAAATAGAAGTAGAAACATAACAAAATAAAATTATTAGCAATTTTAAAAAATCAACAATAAATACATCGAACAATGAACAATAATCAGCAACAAATACACTAAAAATACATTAAACAGAAATTGAATACATGACTCGAAGGCTTCATATCTGACTCGGTGACTGCTCTACGCGAAGACGATGGCAGCTCCTAAACCTCCCTAGTACGCCGAGAGAGATGGGGTGGAGGAGATGGGGCTATGGGTGCTGTCTGCAACGACGAAAACGGTGTTGTGGGTGTTGTCCGCAAGGGTCATGTTCAGTGAGTCAATGACGGTGCAGTCGACTGTGGAGGACGATGGTGCTATCGATTGTGGATGATGACGGTGCTGAGAGGAAGGGGTTCAACGCTGGGGCTTGAAGTTTCTTCGTTAGGTTATCTAGTTTTGGGGGTAGGCATGGCAAAAATTTCCAGAGGAGCGGGTACCGTGGGGATTTACCCATCGGGGAGCAGGTATGGGAGGTAATTTCTACCCGCAGGGACGGGGGACGGGGCCCCGTTAATAAACGGGGCGGGGGTAGAGGTCCCCGTCCTGTGGAGACCCGTTAAATCCCCATTTGTGTGAAAAGACAAAAATGCCCTAAGATATATATATATATATATATATATATGAGCCATTTGAACATAACCCTAGCCGTCAAATTCCCCTATCCCTGCTTAGCTGCTTTAGAGAGACAGAGAGCGAGAACTGAACTAAGTCTCGTCTCTACTCCTCCTCAAATCCTCATCCCTTCCTGTCTCCTTCCCGTTGACCGCCGACCGCCGACCGTCGCCCGCCGCCTTCCACCCTCTGGTCCTTCAGCGCCGCCTCCCACCCCAGACCCCCTGAGTGGCTCGGTCGCTCCATGAAGGTGTCGAGGCCGTCGAGTTATCAGTTATATATGGTTTGTCTTCACGAGTATCCGCTATCTATTGTGGACCACATTGGGCTTCGACGATTTTGCAATGCTTTGCATCCTCTCTTCAAGGTGATTACTCGCAACACTTTAAAGAGTGATATCTTGAAGCTCTACAATGATGAAAGATCGAAGACAATAAATGTTCTTGAGCGTAATAAAAGTCGAGTTGCAATTACGACTGATATGTGGACAACAAGCAACCAAAACAAAGGTTATATGGCTATCACGGCTCATTACATTGATGATTCTTGGAAATTGCAAAGCTGTCTTGTGAGGTAATAATATTATCATTATAGGTTCTTCCGAATGTTTATATAATTGCAAAGCTGTCTTGTTGATGCGTGGGCATCTTTTTTATCTTTTCCTAGTGAATTTGCACTTGAATTGTTAAGTTTAATCAAGATTTGATGCATTTTAGCCACTATGAATGCTACTTTGAGTTGTGTGCAATTCTGTTTATTTTAGGTAGCAGTTTGGACGAATTTCACGGAGTTTAAGTCAAGGCTAGAGAATGGAGAGAGTGAAGAATTCTTGCTGCCTCCTCCACGCCGAACTTGAAGTTCTTCAAGTTCAGCGTCAACATGAAGAGTTCCAATAAATTTCACACGGCCTCCTTCACGCTGAACTTGAGCTTTCTCAAGTTCAGTGTCAACTCAACGCACCAAAGGAAGTTACGCGCACCACTCCACGCTGAACTTGAAAATTCCCAAGTTCAGTGTGGACTCAAGAAAAAGCACAAGTTTAGCCACTGCCTCCTCCACGAGTGGTCCCTAATGTGTTCCAAAGGCTATGAAAATCAATTAATTTATTTTGGTTAAACTTTTATTTTATTTATAATTAGAAAAAGAAATATTATTTAGTTTAGGAAATATATTTTACATTAATTAGGATTAGATATAAAAGGAAAAAAAATCAGCCCTTCGGGAGAATCTCTTCTCAAACCTCATTCTGCACTTTACAATTTTTACGAATCCTAGTTTTTCTCTCTGAACCATGAGTAACTAAACATCCACTGTTAAGGTTAGGAGCTCTATCTGTTGTATGGATTGATACTATTATTTTTCTATTTTAATTAATGTACTGATTTTTATTTCAAGAATTGTTTTCATTCTTTATCTTATGAATTTGGGTGGAACGGAAGTATGACCTTGGTTCTAATTGAGTTCTTGTATAACTTGGAAAAACTCTTTACTTGAACAACAGCTTGAAAATATATTCTCCTAAATCACTAATTATCTGGACTTAACGGGATACGTGACATATAATCTTCTTATATTTGGGTAATTAGGATTTCTGTGGCATATAAACTAGAATTGAAATTCACCCTCTAATTGGAATTAAGTGACCAAGGAATTGGCGGTTAATGAAGGTTAGAGGAAACTAAAAAGGTCTAAGAATTAGGGTTTAGTCACATATAGTTTGCCATGAATTAAATCTTGCATGATTAAAATAGTTAGTAAGAAAAGTCAATCCGAAAAATAGATAACTCTGAAGCCTTAACTGTTTCTCCATATATTATTCATAACTTGTTTACTGCTTGTTTTCTGATATTCAAAATTTACTGTTTAATGCAATTGAACTCAAAACACCATTTTCTGTTTGCCTAACTAAGTAAATCACTTAACCATTGTTGCTTAATCCATCAATCCTCGTGGGATCAACTCTCATTCACTTGAGGTACTACTTGGTATTACCCGGTGCACTTGCCGGTAAGTTTGTGGTTTAAATTCCACATCACTTGTTTATGTAATTGCGATATGTTCTTGTGTACAATTGCAAAGCTGTCTTATTTATAATTGTACTAAATTATCATTACAGGTTTATATATGTGTCGCCTCCCCACATGGCTGAGGTACTTTCAGAGGTTCTTGTGGATTGTCTGATGGATTGGAATCTTGATAGGAAGGTATCCACTTTGACTATTGATAATTGCAGTATTAATGATGTTATGATTGAGAATATTTTGACTAAAATGTCACATAGAAACTTTATCTTGGGTGGTAAATTATTTCACATGCGATGTTGTGCGCATATATTAAATTTGATTGTCAAGAATGAGTTACAACTTATTTCACATGCTATTGAAAGGGTGAGGAATAGTGTTCATTATTGGACTGCAACACCTAAAAGAGAAGAAAAATTTAAGGAAACATGTGCGCAACTTAAAATACCCTACACAAAAAATCTGTCTTGATTGTAAAACTAGGTGGAATTCAACATTTTTTATGCTTGAAGTTGCAATTATGTATAGAGATGTATTTGAAAGATTGTCATTGCGTGAGAGTCAATATAAATCTTTGACTAGTGAGAAGGATTGGGATATGGCGGATGAGATTTTTCAAAGATTGAGGGTATTTTTTGATGTGACTGAATTAGAGTCAATATAAATCTTTGCCTAGTGAGAAGGATTGGGATATGGCGGATGAGATTTTTCAAAGATTGAGGGTATTTTTTGATGTGACTGAATTATTTTCTGGAACAACTTATCCTACATC
The DNA here is from genome assembly GCF_059453495.1 of Arachis ipaensis. NCBI lineage: Eukaryota > Viridiplantae > Streptophyta > Magnoliopsida > Fabales > Fabaceae > Arachis > Arachis ipaensis. The sequence continues at coordinate 129,673,505 of NC_142444.1, forward strand.
AAATCTTTATTTTTCTAAGGTTTGTGTGATTAAGTTGGCTTTGATGGAGTGAAAAAATTGTGGAAATAAGATAATTGAAATGATGGCTACTAGTATGATAACTAAGTTTGAAAAGTATTGGGGTGTGATTAATACAGTTATGGCTATTGGCACTCTTTTGGATCCTAGGTACAAGATGTATTTATTGAATTTCTTTTTTCGTAAAATATATGGTGAGACGGAGGCATGTGTTGTAATTGGTCAAGTCAAAAGGGTAGTGCAAGATTTAGTTTTAGAATATGCAACAAAGGGAAGGGAGAGAGACCAAGATGCTCAATTAGATATGCTGCCACCACCATCAATTCCTTCAAGTTCAAAGGGGAGGAAGTTCACTCATGAAGATTAGCAAGTTGATTTTGCTGCACATGTAAGTGAGGAATCCGCATTTATTGATACAAAGATTGAGTTGGATTATCATTTTGAAAAGAGACTGGTACCACAAATTGAACACGATTTTGATATCTTAAATTGGTGGAAGTCAAATGGAGCGAAGTTTCCTACTTTGCAAGTTATTGCTAGGGATTTTTTGGCGATTCATATCTCTACTGTTACCTCTGAATCTTCATTTAGTACGGGTGGTCGATTTGTTACGCCACATCGTAGTAGGTTGCGTCCGGACACATTAGAGGCTCTAATGTATAATCAAGATTGGCTTTGGAATGAACTTGGCACCACAACTAACATAGGATTTGAGTGCTACACAATTCATAACATTGAAGGAGATGTTGACGTAAGTAAACTATTAAATTACATATAACACACTATGTTTTTATATTATTGACTTATTGAGTTATTATATGATTTTAACTTTAAATTGTTTTCTTGTCGATGTAGGATTCAAGTAAGTCGTAATCTACCATCACTACCATTACGAGATGAAAGGAAGATTGAGATGGTGGAATTATGTTTTTATGATGTCATGAACTTTATTTGGTTGTTTATGAATATGGTTGGTTGTTTATGTAATATTTAGTTGTTTATGGATATGTTTGGATGTTTATGTTTGCTGTTATTGCTATTTAAGTCTTTAAAGACTATGGATATTATGTTTGTAATGACAAGTGAGGATTATCTTTGATTTTCTCTAATTTTTTTATTTTTTAATTTTTATTAATTTTTACAAAAGTCCGCAGAGACCCAGGTCCCCGGCAGATACGGGGTCTCTGTTACTCGTCATGGGGACGGGGCGGGGACAGGGACAGATATTGGGGCGGGGGGCATGTCCCCGCCCCTATGGAGACCCGTTGGCATTTCTATTTTTTTGGGGGGGGGGAGGTTTGAGAATGTGCTAGGTTTTGGTTATCTGATTTTGGGGATTGGTTTAATGGTTTTGTCAGGGTTTTTTTGTGAACCGTTTCGGTTAGGATTTTTAGTGTCAGAACCAAAAACTGACCCGAATTGCAGGAAAAACAGCAAAACGTGATTTTTCAATTTTCAGTTTGTTCGGTTTTCAGTTTTTTTGGTTCAGTTGATCGGTTTTGTTCGCTTCGGATTAGTTTTGAACACCCCTACCAGCATCATCTTTTTTAGTTTAAAAAATGTGAAAGGTGATTTTTTTTTTCTTGCTCTTGTTCTTTCTTGTATTTTGGTTACTATTCTAGTTCTGTTTTGCTATTCTCTCTTGGTTTTAATTATTTTAATCAAGGTTCTGAAAACTAAATCGGACCATCCGATTCGATCGAATTAATCGGGAATCAGTCCTCTGGCCGATTCAATTGATTTCATAATTTTGAAAACAGGACCGGCTGGTCGAATTAGTCCGACTGAAAATCGGACGCCTCTGCGATTCGATTGTAAAGAGAAAACTGCAATTCAAAAAATCATTTGTGGACCGTTAAACAAGCCGAAAACGATCAATTGGACTGAATTGGGACCTAGCCAGTTTGCAAGAAACAACCATGTGTTGAACTTAAACAAAGAAAGAGCATTATAATCCCTTCCTTCCCTCTTCTCAGTTGAAACTCTGAAACCCTAGCTTCTCCACCACCACCATCGTAAGGGCTATTGTCGTCCGTCGCGCTCAGGCACTGCCGTCGTTATCTGGTTGTCTGCTCTTCTTTCTCATTCAAGAATCACACCTTCTTCCTTGAGCTTGGCGTCAGTCCTTGGTCTTTGTCTGCTCTGTCGTGCTCCTGTTCCTCTCCATCACGCTCAGGCACCACCATCTTTGAGTCGTGCTCGTTGCCTGGACTTCGTCTCTGTCGCACTTCTGCCCTTCTGCTCAGAAGTCACAATGAAGGTTTTAGGATTCTGCTAGTGCTACTTAAATTTGTTTCTTCGTTTTTGTTTTTGAATTTTTCGTTCTTTATTCTTTATTCTTTGGATTAGAATTCTGCTATTGCTAGTGCTACTCAGATAAAATTATTGAATGATTAACTCTGCTCATTGCTACTGTGCTGTATTGTACTCTGTTTTTTTTTTTGTTGTACTGTGCTAAAAAGAATTATATTAAAAGATTGATACCTTGATAATTCTTGTTAATCTTTGAAATAGTTTGTTGCTACTATGTAATTTTTTATTGTGTTATTGTGATTTAATTGTTTGTGTTGTTGCTGTGTAAATTTCAATTGTTTCTATTGGTATACTTTCTTTTAAATTTTAATTAGTGTTGTTGTTGTCTTATAATTTGCTATAATTTGTTAATTTGGTGTTTTTTTTAGTGTGTTGATCTTTATTTTAATTGTTCAATTATTCTCTATTTATTGTTTTAACGGTTATTGTAAACTCGTTAATTTGCTAATTGTTCTTGTGTTGTTGTTCTGTTGTCTTTAATTTGTTTTTATTTTGATTGTGATTTTCTGTTCTTAAACTTATTAAGTTGATAATTTGCTAAATTGTTAGTTTGTTATTGTTTTAATTTGCTAAATTATTAGGTTATTGCGATTTAATTTGATGAATTTTTTATTCAGATCTTATTTTTGTTTATTTGCTAAATTGTTATTGCTATGTACCCATTGTTGTCATGAAGATTATTGAATTGTTGTATTCTCAAATTATTAATTTGTTAAATTGTTAATGTTGTTGTTGTGATCTTTGAGATTGAGATTATCCTTGTTTTTTGTCGTTGGATTGTTGAATTTTCTATTCAGATTTTGTTTTTGTTTAATTATTAAAATATTATTGTTGTGATCCTTGTGATTAAGATTGTCCTTGTTTCTTGTTATTGAGTTGCTGATATTACCGGGACAGATTTATTTAAAAGTGTGTGGGGGCAATTGCCCCCATTAAATTTTTATAAACAAATAATAAGCATATACATAAGTATACAATATCCCCTTAAAATAATAGGTTTTCCCCTATTTATTTTTTTTTAAATAAATATGTAAAAAATCTAGGTTATTAAATAACAATACAATGATAAAAATGATCGAATTATATAAATTTAATCTATTTATATTAGAAAAATAAATATGCTTGATTAAATAATAATAATAATTTAATTAGTTAATTATCTAAAATTAAATTTATTTTCTCAATAAAAATGAGACAGTTAGTATTTAATAATTTTTTATTTTAATTGAGATAATATATATTATATATCGTTTATTTATTTTTACTATTTATTTAATTTAGTTTTGGTATTATGTATAATAATTATTTTCATCAATTTTTTTTTTACCATGAATATTATAGTGTCAATTATGCAATTAAATGGCAAAAAATATTTAAATAATTAATTAATAGAAAAAAGATATTATTTATATTTATATATAAAAAATATGGTTGTTTGAATTAAATTTTTATTTTTTCGTAATTATTTTTGTGTTTCTTTTTTGAATCTTATATATTTTTTTATAGATTCTTTAATTATTGAGCTATGATTTTTTGTATTATATAAAAAATAATCAATAAAATGTAAATTGATGGACATAAAAGATATTTGACAAAAAAAATATTTTTAAATTAATATACTTTTTGATGTGTTAATTAAATTATTTAAAAATTGACTAATATATTTTAAATTTTTAATATTTAAATATATTTATGTTAAATTTTTATTATTTTATATATTATTTTTTTCTATTATTAAAATTTTTTAAATCTGTTACCGATTAGTAATATTTTAGATATGAATATAATAATTTTAATTTAAATAATATTTTAAAATTTATATTAGATTATAATTATATTTTTATGTATTTATTTATATTTTATTATAAAACAATTATTTTAGTTAAACTACCGTATAAAGATGTAACTAAAAAAACTTGATGATCGGTTCAATTTTTAAAATTGAGTAAAGTATTATTTTTTAAGTTTTAAAGTTGTTCCTAACGTTTCAATCGTTCTATTTAAGTTTCTAATGTTTTAAAAGTGACTCAATATTGTCCTGCCGTTAGGGATCCGTTAATAGAATTGACGGCGGGACAAAATTGAAACAATTTTGAAACATTAGGGACTTAAATAGGACGAAAACATTGGAGACAAAAATGATATATAGAAATAAATTTTAATTTTACCCTTCAATAATATCAATTTTTTACTATACATAGTATTCAATTATTTTTTAATCACATATAAGTAAATTACACTTAATCATATTACTTTCATTTTAAATAAATTAATTTTTTTATAATTTTACTCTTAAAGATTTTTAGTTATCATGAAATATTTGTAAAATGACTAGTATATAAACTTACAGAAAAGAAAAAATAATATATATACAATAAAATATAAATTATACCTTTTGTCTCTAATATATCAAAATTCTTTAAAATTATAAAAAAATAAATTTATTTAAAAAAAAGTAATGTGATTAAGTGTAATTTATTTAGATGTAATTAAAAAACAATTGATGAATTGAATACTATGTAAAGTAAAAAATTAATATTATTGAAAGATAAAATTAAATTAAAATTTATTTTTATGTATCGTTTTTGTCCCTAATGTTTTCGTCCTATTTAAGTCCCAAATATTTCAAAATCGTCTCAATTTTGTCCCGTCGTCAATTCTGTTAATGGATGCTAACGGTAGGATAACATTGAGTCAATTTTGAAACATTAAGGACTTAAATAGGACAATTGAAACGTTAAGAACAACTTTAAGACTTACCCCAAACGTTGGGACAAAAACAATACTTTACCCTTTAAAATTTTAGTTGAGGCAGAGAATCGCCTTAAAAAAACTACCGGTTAAATCGTCGGAACCGGCCCCATTTTAGGCACCCTGTTTGGCTCCTCTAATTTTTTTAAAAAACAAAAGAAGAAAAAGAAAAACGCCCAACAGAAGCACCCCTCCCCTTCTTTCGTTCACAAACCAAACCCAACCCTAAACCCTGAGCAGCAGCCACCCAGCCACCATCACCCAAAACACGTTTCATCAGCCCCCACCACTATCGGCGTCGGAGGTGACGACCAGCGGTTGCTATCTTCGCCTTTCGTAGGTCTGCTCGTCCCTCTTCTCCTGGATCCTTTCTCCTCGCGTGGCCGCTCTGTCCTCGTCGTCGTCGGCCGCCCTGAACTCGTCGTCTCTGTCTTCGAGCCATCTCTCTCGCTCACTGCGAAGTGTGAAAGTCCCTCTCTGCCGCGGTGGACTCTTTTGCCGCCGTGGATCTTCTCCTCGCCGTCGCAAACCGTTGCTCGTGGGCCCTGTTTTCGTCGGTCGCAAACGGTTGCTCGATCTTCTTCAAGCGCGTCCTCTCTCTCCATGAATCTCTGCCTGGAGCCTCGCCATCGCGAACTGATCCTCTTCCGAGCTCACTCTCTGTCCAAGCTCACTCTGTCACAGCCGTTCCTCCCTGGCCGTGTCTCCGGTAAGCCACTGCTTCTTCAGTTTCAATTTTTAAGATTCTGAGTTGAGTTTGTGTACTAGATTCTGAGTTGTGTGGTTGCTGATGTGATTCTGAGTTTAGTTTGGACGCTGAGTTTGAATTCTTTGCTTAGTTTTACTGTTTTTGGATTTTCTAGCTTTGGATGCTGAGTTTTTTGTTTTTTTAATTCTGATTTTTTGTTGTTAAATACTTGATTAGAAATCTTTGTTGAATTTTTTGTGATTGTGAATTCTTTGTTGCTAATAGTTTGAGTTTTTGTGTATGTTTTTTTTTCATTGTTGCTGATTACTTGATTATTAAAAGTTATTGCTGAAATTATTTTATTCTAAATTTTTGTTGCGGATGTGATGAGTATTGTATATTTAATTAAATGGGTTCAACTATGGTTTCACTCTGGTTGGACCATTAAACTATTGAACTAGTCACTTGACCGGTTCAATGACCTGCTTGGTTCTCGCAGCCTTGGTTTTAATTGTTGATGTGATGCTGATCTGAGTTAATGTTATTGATATTGTTAATTTGGTAATACGATAAATTGTTGTTGAGGTGCTGTTCTTTGACCATGTGTTTGTTAGGTTGCTGTATTTTTGCCTTGTTGATTTGAACAATTATTCGGATCTTAGTTCATGTTCTTGATCTTGTTAATTTGGTAATTTGATAAATTGTTGTTGGGGTGCTGTTCTTCGACCATGTGATTGCTAGATTGTTGTGTTTTTGCCCAATTATTAATTTGAATAATTATTCTGATCTGAGTTCATGTTCTTGAACTTGGTAATTTGTTAATTTGATAAATTATTGTTGTTGTGGTGTTGTTTTGATCTTGTGATTGTTAATTTGTATAATTGTTGTGATTTTTAATTGTTGAGTTTGTGTTTGGATGAGATTATAACATTGTGATTGATGTAGTACTTTTAATTTGGATGACATTTTAAAGTTTATATTATATTATAATTATGTTTTAGTGTCTTTATTTATATTTTATTTATTATTTTATTATAAAACAGTTATTTTGGTTGTAGCAGTGTACTAGGGAACTAGTAGCTAAACCAGTTCGGTTTTCAGAACCTTGTCGTAACTCATAACACGTCAAGCTACAACCATTAACACTCAAAACCCCTCCATTTCAAAAACCATCGATACCCATTATGTCCCATTTCCGGAAATTCCAATTAACACACTTCATCTCCAAAATTTCCCATACTTGCCTTAAACCTTCACAAAACCCTAGATTCCACAGCGCCAAATCTGCACCCCAATCCGCACAAAAAAACTGTGATTTCAAGTTCCCCTCGAAGGTCAGAAGGGAAGCACAAGCCGCATTGCTCGAGTACCTTCATTCCACAAGGAGCTTGCAGTTCCTTGACGCAGACAACATGTGCAAAAACTCGCCCTTTTTCCTCGACGATATTCTGAGGAAGGTTCTTCAGAAGAACGACACTGCTGCCAGCGACGTCAAGAAATCGATCTCGCGTTACCTCCGTTACCATCCAATTAACGAGTTTGAACCATTCTTTGAGAGTACAGGTTTGAAGCCTTTTGAATACTTGCACCTTCTTCCAAGGGACATGATGTTCATCAACGATGACACTGTGTTGATGGAGAATTACCATACTCTGTGTAACTATGGTGTTCCCAGGAACAAAATGGGGAAGATCTTCAAGGATTCACCTCAAGTTTTTCGATATGAAAGTGGGGTTCTGGTGTCCAAGTTTCAGAATTATGAAGAGCTTGGTGTTGCTTCTTCAACTTTGGTAAAGGTGATTTCTTTGAACCCTAGGGTTTTGGTTGGGGATGTTAACCTTTATCTTGTGAAGGTTTTGAAGAAGTTAAACCATCTTGTTGGTGAAGAAAAGGGTAGTACTTGGATTGAGGAGCAGTTGTTGGATGAGAGTAGCTGTAATTTTGGGGTTATGCATGAGCTCTTGTGCTTGCTTGAGAAGGTTTACAGTGACGAGAAATTGTTGGGTGAGATGATTGGCCAGCACCCTTTTGTTGTTTTTGAGGATTCTGGAGTTTGGGCATTGTCCCTCATTGGGTTCTTGGTGAAATTAGGGTTGTCCTTGGACCAGATAGCTATAATTTTTGTCGAGTTTCCGCAAATTGGGGTGTTGATGTTTCTGTCGAATTTGCACAAGTGTTTTACGTTCCTGTCTGATATCGATATGCATGCTGCAGAGATTGGGAAGATTTTCCAGTCTCATTCCTTGCTGATGGGTTCATTCACTATTAAGAAAAGTAGTAGTTTGCTCAGTAGCTTGAATGTTGGCAAGAAAAGGCTCTGTAAGTTAGTGCAGGATAATCCAGAAGGGATGCAGAATTGGGCTGTGGGGAAGAAAATTCAGCCTTATCCTGAGGATAAGGAAACAAGGGCTCTGAAAACAGAGTTCTTGAAAACAAAGTTCTTGTTGAGCCTTGGATACGAAGAGAACTCGGGGGGAATAAAACAGGCTTTTAAGCTGTTCAGAGGTAAGGGAGATGAGCTTCAGGAGAGATTTGATTTTATTGTTAATGCTGGCTTGGATGTTAAGGATGTTCGCGAAATGATTAAGGCTTCACCTCAGATTCTTAATCAGACCACAGATATGATCAACACGAAAATTGAGTATCTTGTGAATGAAGGATATCCTATATCAAGTTTAGTCAATTTCCCATCTTTTCTCTCCTATACACTTTGTAGAGTTAAGCTTAGGTTATCAATGTATAATTGGCTTAGAGACCATAGAGTTGTTCACCCCAGGCTTGCTTTGAGCACTATAGTTGCATGCTCAGAGGAATTATTCTTACGGTTGTATGTAAATCAGCATCCATCTGGCTTTCAAGTTTGGCAAGATTTGAAGTCTGAAATTTATTCTGAGAGATAATAACATGATATGATCCCTTTTTGAAATCATGATCATTGTTTAATCTGGAAATATGTTTCGGGTTCTGATAATTGTGTTCTCCTGCTTTTACAAAACTGTTAAGGATGCTTGAACTGCAAGTTGTCATCTGATTCCAAATACTTGACTCTAAGTTGACATGATCAGTATACTCATGAATAGCTAATTGGATATTTGGTGTGTTGATAGACACCACCATAGATGATTACTGATTGCAGATATTTCCGACACAACTTGTAGATGGAAGAATGTTGGCTAGATTGGTTTTGTTGTTGAAGCCATCTTCATCATGTGGCTTGTATATAAGCTTTCCTCTGAACCCAGCTACACTGTGGGCCAGTCTTCAGTGGTTAAATTTTCTAACTGAATATGTTTCTTGAGAATGAAGCAGCAAGGGAATGGAAATGGTGAGGGTGAGAGAACGTACTGTCTGAAGAATTGAAGCAAGACCAGCAAGTGTATTGGGTTGAAGGTAATTGATAATGTTGGCATGACTATCTTTCTCACAAGCAAATTGAAAAAGATTTATTGTTTATCTTATTTGTTACTTGATATATTTTTGGGCAGGTATTGTTCCAGGGATTGCTGATTGTTTACCCCAAAAATTGGGTGAAATAGTTTCAAAATTTAAGAAACGAAGTCATTTGACTTATTGTTGGTAGTTGCTAACAATTTCTTGTAATAAGTTCCAATGGTCTACGGGAACTCCTAGAAGAGTTGGAAGGGCTGTGGTGGCGTAGGAGCAGATGGTGGCAACTTTTTTGAACTTGAATGAAGCATTTGAGTAATCTTTCCGTTCAACAAACTCACGATTTTTGGGTTCACCGGCGTTGAGCCATGTATCCGCCTAAATCACTTGATTGCTAAAATGCCTACCAACACAAAGTAGATAGTAGATGTTTTTTCTTCTCTTGTAAAATGATAATAAAGTTAGTAATTCATCAATCAAGGTTCGAGATTTTCTAAAATGAAAAATTCCTTGTAAGTGGTAAAGTAATTGATAAATTTCATACACACTTCATTGTAGTAATTGAGATAAGTGGGAATTCTAGCTTTTACTTTAGTTACCACTTGAGAAATTTTCACTTTACGTGAGAAATAAAGTTACATGTTTTTATCAAATAAAATAAAATAAACTTATTACTAAATTTGGTAAATACAACTTGTTTAGCTAGTGTGCTCTCCTAATTATTTCATGTCCCCCCTCCTTTATAAATAGTATCTTTTGGTTTTGTTGTTTTTTGTTAAAATTTTTTTATTGATTTCCGTTCAACCATTTCAAAGACATTTAGTTTTGACTTTTGACTCATACGATTTCAGTCAATATAGATCTAAATATTCAAACACATACTCTTGTAAATTCTTGGAATATTGTGATAATTTAATTATAAGAAACTCAAACTATTATCCTTGTCGTTACTAAAATCTTAAAACCAGAACATTTGACTCTTGATTTTACTTGAATGTGATCTCTACATATTGTCAATACATGTGTTATGTGCATTACTGTTGCTTTGAATTGAATGAATTGAGTAAGTTACATTCAACATATTCTACCAGTTTCATTCATCATATTTCTTTTTATAATATATTAAACTAAATTAAATGAAATTGGAGTTGCTGCTGGATGATTGGCGTCTCTCCCCTGTCCAATCGACCCATCTACTCCGCCTCTTCCTCTCATTTTTTCTGCGCTGCAACTCTTTTCTGCTCTGCTACCCCCTCTTATTGGCCTCTCTACTCTGCCTCTTTTGGTATGTACTGAGATTTTTTTTTCCTAATTTTTTTGTGTTGAGATTTTGCTTTGATTATTTTGTTTCTTTTTATCTTTGTTTGGGGACCTTATAATTTAGGAAAATTATCACATGTACTCTGACAGAAAATGGAACATGAAGTTCATGTGTACGAAAAGTTATTCAGTAAAAAATTATTCTTTATTGAATGGGAAATGACTAAATTAACCATATTTAAAGAGGGAAAATGTCAAGAAAGGATAGCTTTAAAAGTAGGTAATCAGTTTGTAGCTGATTGATGTAAAGCAAATGGCAACCTTAAAGATATTGGGCCATTAGAATTTTTTTTAAGTCCAATGCTACTACTACTTACATGATTATTGAAAATGCTAATGCTACTACTTACTATGCAAACTAGATTAACTTCATTTCGCTTTTTTGTGGTGAAAGATTAACTTTATTTTAATCATATTTAAAAGTTATAATATTTATATTTAATAAATTAAATTAAAAATAATTTTTAATAAATACAAATAATAATAAATATATTTGGTGAAATGATTTTTAAATTTTAAAAATATTATAATAAATATTAATATAAAAATTAAATTTTGATATTATTTAATAGACAAAATTATATTAGATTTTTTAATTTTGATAAATATAAATTAATTTTTAAAAATTTTTTTAAGTACTTTCAAAAACACCTATAAATTTTAAAAATATAAGCATATATATTTTTTAATTTACCAAACATAAATCTTAAATACATTATACTTCTTAAGTATATTATTCGTTAAAAATATTTCAATACGTAAAATATTACCAAAAAATTATTAAATTAGCAACGCAAAAGAAAATCAATGTGAAAACATTAGCAGCCACTAAATTATCTTCGATTTTTTATTATGTTTTCTTTGTAAATAAAATTAACATGTAAAATATTTAATTTTAAATATTTTGCTGACTTTTTTATCAAAGTTATTCTTCTAAATTTCAAATTTTTAATTCAAAATTAACTGATTTTTTCTAATAAAAAGGGTTTCAAATTTTGAATCTCATTTTTACTTTAAACATAACTTCCATATCATTTAAGAATGTGCTTGGTCTCAAATTATTTTTGTTTTATTCAAATTTTTATTTCTTTAAAATTTAATTTATACCATTTTCGAAACCAAATTAATATAAACTACTTCTATGTTACGTAGTCATTTTAATGATTTATTAATGTGATAAGGGAAAATTAATTTTCAATGTGTTTCATAATACTTAATAATTCAATATTTCATTCATTTATTCATTTAATTTAAGTTTTAAATATCTTAAAATATTTTAACTTTACTCATTTAAATATTGCATTCATAATGTACAATAAAAAAGTTAACACAAGTATTCAACTACACTCATTTCATTTCACTGTTACCCCATTCCAATTCATTCTATCATTACCTAAAAAAGCTTTCTTCCATAATTACCAAAAACATACCTAAACCCAACAAACACACTTGGACAAAAAGGCAAAGAGATATGTTATACCGAGAAGTTTTTACCTTCTCATCCAATTAAGCACAAAAAAGCAAGAAGTTAGACAAAAGATTGTGAATATCACAAACTCTATAGATATTCTACCAACGATTGCTATGATTTAAAGAATGTCATTAAAAAGTTGGAAAAAATTGATATTCTACCAACAATTGCTATGATTTAAAATGAATTATTAATTTTAATTTACAAAACCAAACACATTGTATTACGATAAGAACGCAAATACTTTATAACAAGCCATTTACATATATTAGATAATTAGACAAAATTTTGCTTAAATAGCCCAACATGATGTCGGCTCTGTTAAGCTTTCAACATGGCTTTTCCATAGTGCACCACGAAGCTACATTCTAGCCGAGCAGGACACAAGGGTGTTAGGCGTAGGAATGAGGAAGAGCACATAAATAAAAAGCTTACAACTTCAGAAGGAAATATTGTTACAACAGAAGGACAGCTGGCACTCAATCAGCATGATGAGGGTCCAAGAAGGAGCACTAGAGAGAGAACTAAAAGCAAGAGGCTGGGTGGTTATGTGGAGTAGTGATTGCTGGTACATTTGCCTTCCCTTGTGTTGCTCTCTTCTCTTCTTCCCTGTCTCCTTATTCTTTTCTTTTCTATTCCCTTTCTCAACTATTTTCTTTAATTCTTCAGGTACCATTATGCTTGGAGAAATTGAAGAATTACTATACCCTTCTGCATTATTCTGCTGCACTATCCCCTTTATTTTTCCTATTTCTTCTTACAACACTTACATATGATCTTCACATACCAATCACTTGTAAATTCCTTCAATTACATATAAATACATAACTCATTCCTTCTTCTTATTATTATTTCTGAGCTCCACCCTATCAATTGGTGCTTTCATCACCATGGCCGTAGCTGATAACACGCGGATGAAAGGCATGGAGGCCGACATTAAAAAGCTATTCCAGATGTTCGAATCCATCACGGAGGAGAACAGATCTGAACGCGCTCGTGCTTCCGAAGCCACTAATCTCAAAATCGACGCCATCCAGGATTCTCTTACGCAACTTCTTCAGACCCAGCACAGGCATCGATCTGAGATACCTGAGCTCTCCCATGGTTCGAACTCAGGCGTTCTTCTACAGCATCGTTCATCTCTGCATTCTCGTCGAGTGAATTTCGATTTGCCGAAATTCGATGGCACTGACGCTTTGGGGTGGATTTTTTCAATGGACCAATATTTTGATTTTTTTCAAGTTCCCGAAGAAGAACAAATCGGAATTGCTGCGATTCACATGACTGGTGCTGCCATCCCTTGGTTTCAAATGTCCCAACGTTTTGCTCAGTTTCGCTCATGGAACCAAGTGAAGCGGGCGATTGAGCTCGAATTTGGCCCGTCACTGTTCGAGTCACCACGAGAATTGTTATTCAAGCTGCAGCAAGGTGGCACGGTAAGCGAGTATTATTCAGAATTTGTTGCTTTGGCAAATCGTACTCACATTGATCCTCCTGAGGCGCTCCGAGACTGTTTTGTTAGTGGACTGAAACCTGAGGTACGGCGGGAGGTTAAAGCTCAATGTCCCCCATCTTTGATGAGGGCGGTGTCCTTAGCTAGACTCTATGAAGAGAAATTGACTTCTTCACCAAAAACCACATATGGCCCTGCTGCTCACAAACCACAATTCACAACTCCCAATTCTTCTCCATCTCCACGACCGCCCAACCGCAACACTCTTCCTGCATTACTTCCGACACCATCACAACGCTCTCACACTCCACCTCTCAAAAACCCGGTTCGGAGGTTGACCCCTGCTGAGATTCAGAGTAAACGGGAGAAGGGTCTTTGTTATTGGTGCGACGAACGATTTTCCGCCAACCACCGCTGCACAAATCGTCAATTCATGTGGTTTTTCTGTGATCATGGTTGTCGTTGATCGCTTAACTAAATATGCTCATTTTAGCCCACTAAAATCGGATTTTACTAGTAAATCAGTGGCTGAATCCTTTATTCTTAATGTGGTGAAGTTGCATGGATTTCCAAAATCAATTGTATCCGACAGGGACAGAGTCTTTGTTAGCAAATTCTGGCAACATCTCTTCAAGTTACAAGGCACTCGCTTAGCCATGAGTTCGGCTTACCATCCGCAGACGGATGGCCAGAGTGAAGTATGTAATCGAACCCTAGAGATGTATTTGAGGTGTTTCTGTTTTGACAATCCTAAGAAGTGGCTAGAGTTACTTCCCTGGGATGAATTCTGGTATAATTCCTCTTGGCATAGCAGCATCAAAATGACTCCATTCAAAGCACTCTATGGTCGAGACCCCCCTTCCCTTGTTAGATATGAACTCTCTCATGAGGATGAGCCATCCTTGCAGGAACTACTAGTAGCTAGAGATAAATTGCTTGATCAGCTTAAACTCAATCTTGGCAGATCGCAACAATTCATGAAGCATTTTGCGGATAGACATCGACGCCACTTAGAATTTCAAGAAGGTGATTTAGTGCTAGTCAAATTGCATCCATATCGCCAACACTCGGTGGCACTGCGGAAGCATCAGAAGCTGGGATTGCGTTATTTTGGCCCTTTTAAAATTGGGAGAAAAATCAGTGAGGTAGCCTATCAGTTGGAATTGCCGCCAGAAGCCCGTATCCATAATGTTTTTCACATATCAACACTCAAGAAGTTTCGTGGTGACCAAGAATCACAGTATCTACCACTGCCGTTAACTACAACGGAACTCGGACCAATCCTGGAGCCTTATCGGATTTTATCCCAACGCTCCATTTTGCGCGGTGACAAGGAAATTTTACAGTGGCAAATTCAGTGGGGACAAGGGGCTGTCACAGAAACGAGTTGGGAGGATGTTGATCAATTCCTCAAGCTCTTTCCTGCATTCAACCTTGAGGACAAGGTTGCTCTTGATGAGGAGAGTAATGTTAGGCGTAGGAATGAGGAAGAGCACATAAATAAAAAGCTTACAACTTCAGAAGAAAATATTGTTACAACAGAAGGACAGCTGGCACTCAATCAGCATGATGAGGGTCCAAGAAGGAGCACTAGAGAGAGAACTAAAAGCAAGAGGCTGGGTGGTTATGTGGAGTAGTGATTGCTGGTACATTTGCCTTCCCTTGTGTTGCTCTCTTCTCTTCTTCCCTGTCTCCTTATTCTTTTCTTTTCTATTCCCTTTCTCAACTATTTTCTTTAATTCTTCAGGTACCATTATGCTTGGAGAAATTGAAGAATTACTATACCCTTCTGCATCATTCTGCTGCACTATCCCCTTTATTTTTCCTATTTCTTCTTACAACACTTACATATGATCTTCACATACCAATCACTTGTAAATTCCTTCAATTACATATAAATACATAACTCATTCCTTCTTCTTATTATTATTTCTGAGCTCCACCCTATCAAAGGGTTACCTTCAATTTCATGCAAACGGATAACACGGTTGCATGCCCATGCTTAAGCTCTATCAGCTGCGGTCCACAATAGTCAATCTCACTGAATCATGACCCTTAACATTGTTTAAATTAAATCTGCATGGTCTGGACAATTGGAACAAAAAATTTCCAACTTCGTACAATGGTATACGTGAACATCTTCCTATAATTTATATTAGTTTTCATTGATTTTATGATACATTGTGGAAGATTTGATATTTGGTTGTGATCGTTTCGTTGAAGGCATACTTCAAGAGTAATTAATTTATGATTGTCTTGGGATTGTTGTGTAGTGCTTTATGTACTTATTATTTGCCTGTGGGGTTCAGTCGCATCTGAAATAGCTAGCATTGCTGGTTAAAAAGTGTCCTGATGTGTGCTACATCCATTGTTTTTGGATGAATTGCATATGTTGATTTGATACTTAAAACTTAAAAGCATCCCCCGTGTTTGGTTTCAGTTTAGTATTATTTTAGGTCCTACAAAATGTCATATTAGTATTTGTAGGACCATATATTATAAAAATTGATTCGATATTTAATATAAAATTTGTCATTTTAATAATTGGTCTCATTTCAATTTATTAATAATATTATAATATTCACTTAATAGATTTAATAGATATATAAATAGCTGCATATTGATACGAGTATTATTTTAAAGATTATATCTAATACAAATTTTAATTTTAAATAAGTTCAATTATTATAAAAGTAAAAAATAATATCAAAAATATTTTATTAGAATTGCTCAACGTTATATAGCCACCTATATTAATAAATAATCGAATATATTAAATTGAGTTCCTCTCTCATGGGATTTGACTTTTTGCTGTTGGATGCTTTTTTTTTTCTTTATTTGTGTTCCCAGTGAATAGTGTTTGTAACTTCAAAGAAAAAGTTATAATTTTATTCCTTTTCTATAATAATTATTTTTATGTTAATAAAAATATTTTAAAAATTATTTTAAAAGTTATTATAATACATTATATCTACTTAGTGTATGGTTGAGTTAAAGTTTACAAACAAAAATTTACATTAAATTGATTTTTTAAATTTGATTTTAACAAAAAATAAGTTTGTGTTAACGTGATTTATGTTTGACGGTTTTTATATCAAAATAGATTATAATAAAATAAATGTTGTTTAGATTACACTACTTAAAATCATTTTTAGATGAAAAATTATTAAAAAAGACATAGATTAAATTAAAAAAACTAACATTTATCATATAAATAAAAAAATATAATAACAAAAATCAAAATATGAAAAAGAGTACTTAAAATGATAAAAAAAATTAAAATATTTACTTTGATAGTGACTGAAATAAATTTGAGAGTTTTTTACGAAGAAAATATTAGAACTAAGACCCATAAAAAACCAAATATAAAGGTAAATTATTCTTTGTGCTCCTTTTTAAAGAAGAAAATAAAAGGTAGAGTTGGTAGGAAGAAAATAAATTTCTTTATTTAATGGTAATACGTGAACACCGAAGCTAAAATTTTTAACTCACGTGAATATGAGTTCAGAATGTAAAATCATATTTGCATTTAGAAGGAAAAAAAAAAAGTAACCAAACACAAAAGAAAGAGTTGAAGAAACTTAAACGTACGTTTCTCCTTCCAAATGATAAACCAAATAAAGTCTTAGTTATCTAACACTATTATTCGCTAAATAGTGTTTTTCTTTTACTAGCACCTTTCAAACTATAAGATCTCCCACTTGCACCGAGATAACAGCAGCATCATCCAAATTTTGAGTGCTCGTCCAAAAATCAGAAGGTTGAAAAGTAATATTTAGAACGACGGGTGAAAATTGAGGTGAGGCACATGTACCTACCTTCTATGAAAGCATAGCTTGATATGTTCGTTTCCGCGTGGAACTAGTGATTCCACCCTCTGCAAATCTTTTGGAATGCAATTTATAATTTCTCGAGGTTGAGCAGGCTGCTCAGCAACAATCTTGCCTTTATACTTGGAATGATGTTCACTGAAAAAAGATCTCCATAATGAGTTTCTCGTTTTTAAATAGATGTCCATCTATATACTTGTCCAAATGATCTTGTCGAGCTAACTGCTCTAGCAAATCTTTGAAAACTACTCATTCTTCAGTTGTATGACTATACTTTTGATGAAAAGTATAGTATTTTAATTTATCAACATTCTTCGTATCTTAATATGCATCGGCCTTCTGAGTAGGCTTAATGAGCTTGACATTCAGAAATTTTTTTTATAACCTCTTTTTTAATGTTGAATTGCGTGTAAGATTCATATTTTAAAATAAGCTCGAAGGATTTCTTATTGTCACGAGCTCGTTGATCATCTTTGGTAGAATTATTCTTTTTTGAATGCTGAGCTTGTTAAAGTTCTTTAATCTCCATTTGTCTTTTGGCTTTCTCTCTAAATGTGGCTAAATTTCTGAGCTTGGGTATGACCAAAGTTATCAAACTCATCGATCTAAATAAATTCGCAGAGTTGACCTAGATTCAGCTTGCAAATTAACTCGTAAATTCGTACGAGTTTACCTGTTTTATAATTTTTTTAAATATATATATATATATATATATATATATATATATATATATATATATATATATATATATATATATATATATATATAGCCATTCAAAATTAATAATATCAACTTTAAAGCACATAATTAACAAAAATAATTAGGACCGTCAAACAGGCTAGCCAAACCTATTTAGGTCCAACCTATTTAAGCCCGCGAGTTAATTGGACTGGCCCATTTAAGCCCGTTTTATTCACGAATCATAATTTTTCAACTTGGACCGTTTATGGCTTACCTGTTTACCTTTTTACTTTACTTTTTGAAAAGTATTTTGACTAAAAATATCACTTTTAGGTCGAAAACCTTAAAAAAATAATTTTTTTTAGTTGATGGGTCGAATTTTTGGGTCGGAACGAAAAAAATAATGGCTAAAAGTGCTACTTTTTTGAAAAAAAATGTAAAATAGATAAAGTTCGTTTGGGTTAACGGGCTCAGCTCGTTTAATCCAAATTTTAAACGGACTTAATTTTAGAGACAAAATTCTCCCATTTAAATAGGTAAATGGGCTGGCCTCGATGAGTTTAACCCATTTTGATAGCCCTAAAAATAATAGCACACATTAACATTATAACAAATACTTTAGAGCACACATTTAAATCCTTCACAATCATGTTTATGCAATTAATTAAACACATAATTATATCAATTAACAAGTGCTTTAGTTCAACTCACACAGTTAAATGTTCTAATAAATTAGAACTAAAATCCTCCAATATCTTCATCTTCCATGACATCGATATCATTTTCACCATCTTCATCAAAAACATAATCAAATTACTAATAATGTACTACCATTAACCATAATTATGGGAATTGTAAAATGAAAATTATAAATCATAATAGTTTACCGATAATAAATTAATATGTAAAATAAAAATCACTAAATGACTAAATTCTAATATGTAAAAGCTTAAACCAATAAAATTTTAAGTAATAAAATTACTTGAATGTAGCGATGGAGTGAGAAATGGAGAACCACAACCAAGCAATCGGTTACAAAAATTAACAACAGCAACAGCACGAAACATTGAAATGGAGGCAATAATACATAGCAGAGAGCCAACAACGTAGTGCAAGGACATAAAGTAAAGCACAGTAGCCGTACGAAACACCGAAACAAAGGCAAATTCATGAACAACAACAACGCGACTGAGTTTTGGATGGCAAAGACGCGAAGCAAAGCAAGAAACAGAGGCAAAGACCCAGGGAGATGATGGCGTGAAGCAGAGCAGAGGCAAGCGAGGAGCATCATAGCAAATGTAGACAAACGACGATAGAGAGAGGGGTGAGTCTGAGTGTTCTTCACTTCTTTGGTGGGCTTAGTATTGTAACCTTAGAGGTTATATTTTTTTTCGGGTCTAAACGACATCGTTTTTCAAAAAAATAGAGCAAAATGCTAACTCGATACTAGACTCGTGAGTTTGACCAAGTCTAGCCAAGTTTATCCAATTTTACTCTGGATCGAGTTTATGCTCGAGTAAACTCGATTCCTCTATCTAAACTCGTAAACTCGTATCGTACGCAGTGAGTTTATAAGTTACTCGTGAGTTTGACAACAATGGATACGACAATGGTTTCTTGAAACTATCTCGGCCGCAGTGCACTTTTGATGGCATGGAGATGTACTTCTAGATGTAAATATGGAATATTCATAGCTATCTTAGTGAATCAAATAACATAATTCTGAAGACTTTCATGTTGTCCTTATCTAATTGTACTCAAATAATTTGAATCGTGCATATAAATAGGAGAAGCCGCAAATTGATCTTCAAAAGATTTGGCTAAATCCTAATAATAAGAAATAAATCCAGGCAAAGAAGAAAACTAATAATGTGTAGCAGCATCCAAAAAAGTTGAAAAACAATGACATAAAATAGGATCGATCGGAAGTACGATTCACTAGCATCATCGAATAAAACTTCTGTACATGCTTCTTTGGATTGTCGTGCCCTTTATAAGGCTTCAAAGTGAGGGGCAAAGCAAAATTTCTGGGTTATTGAAAGTTCATAACATCAGTAGTAAATTGGCTAGCAATATTTTGACCCTTAGCATGAGTGGTAGGTTGGTTGTTTCTCGATTTTGGTGTTTCAAATACATGAGTAGGATTAGATTTGCAATCCTTATCTTCATCATTTTGATCACCTTCATTATTTTCATTGTGCTCATTGTTTGTTATTCGAGCATTAGTAAGCTCGACTAATTGGTTTGTCATCTGTTGGTTTTTAGCTGCCATGCATTGATTAGATTGTTGCAACTCTTTAACCATATGCAACAGCCAAGATGGTGTTGGAAGTTGTTGGTTATCTATCATATTTGATCCTAAAAGTTGGAGCATAAAGAAAGTTTAATTCTTCAAGCGCATGGTATGCGCTAAATGTTCTTGTGTAGATGAATGATCATTTTGGTATAGTTCCGCCACATCTTGGTGAGCATTGTAATCCTAAAACTGGAAGAGTTATACCTTGGCCAATGTAAAATAATGTGGGTAGTTGTAAAATATACTCCAACGCTCAAGTCAGTGTTAAACGTATTTTATGTATGATTAGGAGATGGATCAAGAACGTATCTTGTCTCTTGTTCTCGAATTATTTTATATAGGGGTATTCACGAGTACGGATAACTCGATAAACCAGCCAAAATCGATTCGACCCGATATATCTGAATTTAATTGGTTCGAGTATTGGTTATGAGATCGTGAAACTCGAACCAATCCAATTATCCGATTAGTTTAATTTAATTAAAAAATAAATAAAATCTAGCTAATAATATATATACAAATTTATTTTCTAATCTTAAAGTCTTTTAAATTATAATAATTATTTAAGTTTGAATCGATGATATATTATTATTATTATTATTATTATTATTATTATTATTATTATTATTATTATTATTATTTATTTTTTTTATTTTTTTAAAATTTGTCTAAATTTTATTTTTAAATGGATACCTAATTACCTTAACTGATCCAATCCGAATTCAATTACTTTGGATTAATTCGGATCCACTTACTAAAACTTCCAAATTTAAACCAACATGATCCATGAATTTCCCTCATATTATAAGCTATGGAATATGATAGTTCATTGCTATTTATCGGTTATGATTATGCTAATCATGACGATAAAAATTTTAAAACAGTTTATAATATTTATGATACGACGGTTTCGATATCCGATATATAAATATATCAAATGCAATTTTAGAAAATTTGACGTAATTCAGTTATATTCATGTAGATTTTATATATACATGTTGGAATAAATTAATTTCAATATCCCAGATTATTCATATTGAATCATCAAAAATATCATCATAATGTGAAAGCGTACTTTTACTTATAAGAGTTAAAAATTAATGGAAGAATTTAGATCTTGTAGTTCTTTTGATCTTCCTCAACCAAAGCCTTCTGTATTCTTAGGAGACTGAACTGCAACTCTTTTAATGGAGAAAGAGTAGCAAAGGCGGCTTTGGTATATTGGGACCGAAACTCTGAAGGCCTATTTATATTTGAGCATGGCACCCATTAAATCCTTAAACCCAAATAAAATAGTATCTAAAGCCCAAAAGATAATATATATAAAATCCAAAAAGATAATTATCTAAGGAATAAAAGATAATATCCGGTTTTATTCTCATTTAATTCTAAATCAAACGTAATAATGACTTATTCAATTTAGCATTTATAACAATAAATGAGATCACTATTATATAAGTCATTTAATTTGAAATAGTATAATTTGTGATTATAATTAATATATGTATTGCCCACAAATAAGTTAGGAAATTAAATAATTTCCTAACAATCTCCCACTTGGGCTATACATATATTCTTTCTTGACATAATCACATCTTATAAACTTTATGCGCGCATATGAATGCTATTTCTCTCATTACTTTAACAATCTGGTCCGTCTCATACATTAGATATGGAACTACCACAGCTTTTATCACATTAATGTCGTGACTAAACCACGACAATCACCATCCTAATATACTTAACGACATAGATCAAATTTGGATGAGTAATATGAAAATTACATGCCAAGTGATCTCATGCATGTCTATTTCCAGCTGGTCCAACTTTATTGAGATCAAACACAATACAAATATTGCAAAATGAACATTTCACATAACATGAAATAAATCATCAACGTAATTCTGCAGAAAAATAATTCAATATCTGTCATAGGACATATATCATAAAATAAACTCCCACTAAACCAAAGCATCACAAATATTGACATCCATCCGAGCAGTGTGCTCTTGAAAGACTTTAGGGATCAATTCCTTGGTTAATGAGTCTGCTAGCATATACTCTGTTCCTATATGTCCTATGAAATCTGTTTTTTTCTTAAACTTTCTTCTTAACAACTAAGAACTTGATATCTGTATGCTTCGATTTTGTCAAGCTCTTACTGTTATTGGAGTAAAGTACTGCTGACTTATTGTCACAAAATATCCTTAATGGCCTTTCAATGTCATCTACTATATGAAGCTCAATGACAAAGTTTCGCAACCATATGCCATGAAATCGAAATCGGAATCAGAGTTCCTAATGATCTCCAAATTTTCTGATCTCCGATAAATAAGCATGTAGTCCTTTGTTCGCTTTAAATAACACATTATGCGTTTAACAGCTATCCAATGATCCCTGTCCGGATTGCTTAAGTATCTACCCAACACTCCCACTATAAATGATATATCAGGACGTGTGCAGACTTGAGTATTCATTAAGCTCTTTAGTGCTGATGCATAAGGTTTATTATGCATTGCTGCCCTCTCAAGATCATTTTAGGGCATTGCTTGAGACTGAACTTGTCTCCTTTAGCTACAGGTGTGTGCATTGGTCTACAACTTTCCATGCCATATCTACTTAAAATCCTTTCGATATAGTTCTTTTGTGATAATCCAAGAATACCTTGAGAGCGATCTCTTAGTATCTCGATTCCTAATACAAAAGAAGCATCACCAAGATCTTTCATTTCGAATTTGTTCGATAGAAATTTCTTAGTTTCATGCAACAAGCCTATATCGCTACTGACAAGTAGAATGTCATCAACATGTAAGACCAAAAGGATGTATTTACTCCCACTGAACTTGTGGTATACACACTCATCTATGATATTTACCTCAAAACCATGAGGTAATGACTTGATGAACTTGTGATACCATTGACGGAAAGCTTGTTTGAGACCATAAATGGATTTTTTCCTTTCTCTATTGGATCTCCTTAATGACACTTCTTGAGGTTGTTGAGCTTGCTGTATGGGTTGGGGTTGAGGAGGATTCTCATTATTTTCCTATATTGTAGCAGTATCTTGAGCAACAACAATATTCTCATTGTTCTCTTGTACTGTAGCTGGATTTACAGCAGGATTCTCATTGTGCTCTTGTACTATAACTGTATCTTGAACAATAATAGGCACAAGGTCCTGATCATTGTCAGTTATAGAATCCTCATCAAAAGCAACATTCCTAATATTTCCTTCCCCTCGAAACTCAACATCCTCAAAAAATCTCGCATTTCCTGTCTCAAAAATAGACCTTGATGCAGGATTGTAAAACTTGTACCCCGTGAACGCTCAGCGTAACCAACAAAGTAGCAACTAATTGTCCTTGGGTCCAATTTTCTTTCATGCGGCCTATAAAGTCGCGCCTTAGCTGGACATCCCCAAATATGCAAATACTTTATACTGGGCCTTTTCCTAGTCCAAATTTTATATGGGGTTTTGTTAACTGCTTTGCTTGGCACCCTATTAAGGATGTACACTGCAGTCTTTAAGGCTTCTCCCCAGAGTAATTCAGGCAAGGAAGAATGACTAATCATACTTCTCACCATGTCCTTAAGAGTTCGGTTCCTTCGCTCTGCAACACCATTCATGCTAGGTTTGTTTGGCATGGTGTATTGCGGAACAATACCACACTCCTCTAGAAAAAGAGCAAAAGGCCCGGGACGTTGCTCACTTGAACCGTCATATCTTCCGTAGTATTCACCACCACGATCAGATTTGACAGCTTTAATTTTCTTTCCAAGTTGAAGTTCAACTTCAGCTTTGAAAGATTTGAGAACATCCAAGGCTTAGGACTTTTCATGAATTAAATATAGATACCCGTATCAAGAGTAATCATCTATGAACGTAATAAAGTACCGTTGTCCATTCTAAGAGACAGTAGGGAATGGGCCACATATATCGGTATGTATCAGTTCTAAGACATCTTTAGCTCTCTCGGCAACTAATTTCCTTTTGTTTGTCCTTTTCCCCTTTATGAACTTAATGCAGACTTCAAATTCCGCCAAATTTAGGGGTCCAAGAATTCCATCCGACACGAGCCTCTGAATTCTCTGTTTAGAGATGTGACCTAGGCGTTTGTGCCATAATGATGCCGAATTCTCATTTAGTTTTCGTTTTGTACCCATTTGCAGTATTTCATTATTATAGGAATTTAAGTCAAGCCTATATAGATTATCCACCAAATGACCAGAGCAAATATTATTTGAATTATAGAAGAGACTGACTTTATTGTCTCCGAACGAACAAAAATAACCTGATTTGTCCAAACGAGAAACAGAAACCAAATTCCGTCTAAATGACGGTACATAAAATGTCTCTAATAAATCCAAGTGAAATTCACTCGTGGAACATAATCTAAAGGTTCCTATAGCTTCGACTGCAACTATATTGTCGTCTGTCACATAGATGTATCTTTTAGCATCACTTGGCGGTCGGCTCCACAGGCAACCCTGCATAGTAACACTTACATGAGTAGTAGCAGCAGAATCTACCCGCCAAGTATCAACAGGTGCATAACTTAAACTAGCCTCAGAATAAACGAAAGTAAGAATTATACCCTTCTTTACACGCCAGGTGGCATATTTGGTACAATCCTTCTTCATGTGTCCCACCTTCTTACGGAAGAAACAGGTTGAAACTTGATCCTATTTCTTAGCCTTTTTCTGCTAAGAAGGCACATCCGCAGTGGTATTACGCTTTCTTTTATACTGAGAAGATGAAGCCATGTGAGCACTTTCAGTCTTATCTTGCTGTAGCCTCTCTTCTTCTTGCACACAGTGAGATATAAGCTCATTTAAGGACCAAGTGTCCTTCAGAGTGTTATAACTCACTTTGAATTACCCAAAGTGTACAGGAAGGGAAATCAAAATGAAATGCACGAGTAAATCTTCAGACAACTCTAACTTTAGTGCTTTCAATTTTGAAGCAAGATGAGACATTTCTATAATGTACTCCCTTATGTTCCCTTTACATTTATACCCCATGGAGACAAGTTTGCTCAAAAGACTACTTGCCTCCGCCTTTTCATTCTTAGTAAAGAAATTTTCAACATCTTTTAGAAATTGTTTAGCATCTTTATCCTCAGTAATTGAGCCTCGAAACACCTCAGGAATTGAGCGTTTCATGATCATAATGCTCATTCGATTGGATCTCTCCCACTTCTCTATTTTAACCTCATTAAGATTTTCCGGAGTGGAAGTGGGTTTCTCCTCTCGAAGAGCTATATTTAGATCCATACAATCGAGGACAATTTCCACGGTATCCTTCCAAACTTTAAAGTTTGAATCATTCAGCATAGGAATACTACTAATTTGTGTAGAAACATTGGTAGCTAAAGCCATAGTTTCTAGATTAGAACAAAAAGAACATGCAGTAAACATTAGTTAAATAATGGAAAAAATTCATATTGAGATATCTAGAACAACATTAATTTTCAATCTTTGGATAGAAAAATTAACTGTAAGTGATACTCTCATTGCAGTAATCAAATATTGTCAAAATTCCTGTCACACATTAAGCCTTTCTTTGGACCGACTTAATGCGCACATGGAAACTTAAACTTCGCAACCTATTTATTACTGCATATATTTTCTATTAATTCGCCAAACAATAACCTTCTTTTGGGCCGATTATTGACCGCATAATTAATAGAAAATAAACAAAAGTGTGCAATGCTTATTATTTGGCCAAACAATAAACTTTCTTTGGGCCGATTATTGTTCGCATAAATAATAAGTATTACTCTATTCTTAATCAGTTACCCAAATATTTATTTACCATTAATATGTATATGTAATTCGGCCAAATATAGGCCTTCCTTTAGGCCGACCAATATTCGCATGAATTACATATCACCATATTCCTAATGTTTTAAATAAATTAATTTTCACAAAAGAGGCTACTTTGGCAGCATAATGTTCAATCAATTTATTCCAAAACCAAATCTTTATAATAGATGGGTATAATAATCCAAATTGTTACTAGTTTCCTTATGTAACAATTAATATATTTTTTTATTACTCAATTATTATTGATGTATACTCATAACTTGGCCAAATATAGATCTTTCTTTAGATAGATTAATATTCACATAAGTGACATATACATAATAATCCTTATATCCTAAAAGAGTAAATAACCATTTCTGACCACGAAAGATTCGAACGTTGACAAAACTAATCATAAAAGAATAAAACTAAAATTCTACCTATGAAAGATGATTTATGTTCGACAAAAATAATCAATTATTAATTTTTATTAAAACATTAATTATAATACCCAAATTACCCCAATCTTTTCTATTATCTTCAACCTTTTAAATTTTTTAACTCAATCCTCTGTTAACAGCAAAACCACTACCTTTTTTCTCAAATTTTGAATACCACCATCACTGTCAACACCACCGTCAACATATATAATTCATCAATAAACAAAGATAGAATGAGACAAAAGAAGATAAACTGAAGGAACATAAACAAATCCAAGAGCAGTAATGAAGAGCAAAAATTATCAACGCCGTCGTCTTCAACAATCGTTAAGCTCGAGAGAAGGAGGAAAAGCGTTGCTTCCGTCGTTGAGGCGGTTCTGCCGGAAGCGTTGACGGAGGAAAGATGCTATAGCCCTAACTCTAATGAATTTTCAGCATCTTTATTTTGCAGCAATGGATCCGTTGGGCTTGACGAGGAGAGGATCGAGTTGTTAAATCTGAAGGTATGAGAAATTGAATAAGTGCTATAGCTCATTTTGTTTTTTATATAAATTCTCTGAACTAAAAAAAAAAAAAAATAAATGTTGTTATTGGAGCTTATAGATTTTTATTGAACTTTTGTTTTGTTTGCTCTTTAATTGTTTCTTCTTGCTTTATTTTCCGTGATTCTCCTATTTGTGTGCAAAGCAAAGTCTTTTAGTGGCAAACTATTGAAGAGGGTGATAAGAAGAGAATCAATGGTTGCTAGCAGTTTATCTCCTTTTGTCACGCTCTCTCTATCTCTATTTATTGATGAATTTTGTTGATGGTGGTGTTGACAGTGGCGATGGTGGTGGTATTCAAAATTTGAGAACAAGAGGTAGTGATTTTGCTGTTAACATAGAGTTAAGTTGAAGAATTCGAGAGGTTCAGATAAGAGTATTTTGAGTATTTTGATTAATTATTTAATGGAAACAATAAAAATTAATAATTAGTTATTTTTGTCGAACATAATTCATCTTTTATGGGTACAACTTTAGTTTTATTTTTTTATGGTTAGTTTTATCGACGTTCGAATCTTTTGTGGTCAGAAATGGTTATTTCTTCTATCCTAAAAAGATAATCAATTAACTTTATACCAAATTAATGGCACACACAATTAAATCTAAAACAATCATAATAATATTTTATACTAATGTTTTAGAACAAATCAATTATTATATCAAAAAAAAAAATTAGATACAGTAAATATATATATGCGCGGCCAATAATATGTATATACACCCAATAATATTTAAAGGCATACTAAAGCCATAATAAAGCCATACATATATATCTACAGTAGCACACCCATAATAGACATACGTGTATAAAGAATTGCAATCCAGTACATTGGCATTAAAATAAATTAATCCATGTGCTCGTAATATATATGACACGACATACACATATATCAATCGAAAGAAAAAAAAATTGATATTTTTGATGGCTAAATTATAGATGGTTCTGATTCCACTTGTTGGAATAAATTAATTTCAATATTTCAGATTATCCATATTAAATCATAAAAAATATAATCATAATGCGGAATCGTACTTTTACTTATAAGAGTTAGAAATTAATGGAAGAATTTGGATCTTGTGGTTCTTTCGATCTTCCTCAACCAAAACCTTCTATATTTTTAGGAGGCTAAACTGCAACTCTTTTGATGAGAAAAGAGTAACAAAGGCGACTTTAGTATATTGGGGATCGAAACCCTGAAGGCCTATTTATATTTGAGCATGACACCCATTAAACCTTTAAGTCCAAATAAAATAGTATCTAAAACCCAAAAGATAATATATCTAAAATCCAAAAAGATAATTATCTAAGGAACAAAAGATAATATCCGATTTTATTCTCATTTAATTTCAAATCAAAAGTAATAATGACTTATTTAATTTAACATTTATATATTATAAATGAGATCACTATTATATAAATTATTTAATTTGAAATAGTATAATTTGTGATTATAATTAATATATGCTCACAAATAAGTTAGGCAATACAGCGTAATAAAATATGAAAAATGATTAAAAAGAAACTATATTAAGGTTGACTAAAGAATAAGAGTTTGAGCACGTAATTTGGGCAAGATGATAATTTTAACCATATGTAGTCGGTAGTCATTCACCATTCACTAGCCCCATCGTATATCGAACTAACGGTTTCACAATTACATAGATATCCAAATCCAACACACAATTTTATTTTTATTTTTTTAGTCCAAGGAAAATCTTAATTTATAGTAATAGTACTTTATAATAACAAAGTAACAACTAACAAGCACGGTATACTAATGTTGACCAATGTAATTCTGATTTAAAAATAAAAAGACAACACAAAAATTAAGGTTGTGAATACATAGAAAGGAAATCAAACCAAACATATCGTTATGTATGTATTGCTTGGTTTAGATTTTGGTGGGGTACATTATATCACGTGATAACATGGAACCTGGCATCAAGATCAAACACTTAGCAATATGAATAGTGTTAGTTTAATTTAATTTATTGCTGAAGATGTTGAATATAGAATGCAGACCCATTTTCCTATTCATATATACATATGTTTGTCTCGAGTGTTCACATTATTCAGAGCCGCGTTTACTTTGAAATGATGAAGAACATTACTCGCTAGTTACTGGGTGAATGTGCACGTGCCTTCACGTGTTCTGCAACCCCAATCCAATCCATTCAATGGAAACAGTTCGTTCTTTTCCCAATTTAGATCTCTCTGACTCTATATCTAATGAACCCTAATTAAATCAGCTTTCGAAACACATGAAACTAGTCAAATTCAACATATCACATAATAATAAAACAATCACCTTGTGTTATCGTTTTCTTCCGCTCCTTAATGAATGCTCATCACTATAATATTTCATATTCATTCTACTTCGTATATATTACATTTTTAATTCTAATTTATATTTTTTAATTTAACTATTTACTTAAGGAAAAATATACGAAACCAAAAGGTTATCAGCCAAAAACTAAACAAAATCACATTAATTTATATTAATAATTAATTTTAAATTTTTTAAATTCAAAATTTAAAAAATTTAAATTTGATTAACTAAACCTAATTAAAACCTATAAAAACCTTCATCTTCTCTCTCACATTAACCTAACGACCTCTAACAATCACACAGACCTCTCTCTTACCGTCAGGCCCGCTTTCGCCTCCCCACCGCGACCAAAAAAGACCTTCTTGGACACACTGCAGTAAAAGCTCGATAGGGCGAGATGATTCTGCGCAAGGTCCATCTTGGACTCTGGACAGCCACATTATTATATGGAAGTTTCTGCATGTTCTCCCATCCTATTGTTCTTGAAGTATTGGAAAAGAATAATCTCTCTGGTTTGGGACTACACCTACTCAGATTATGAAAAAACAGTGATAATTAGTAATACATAAGTCAGAACCTTGCATTCTTCCTTCCCTTCTCATTGTTTTCCATTTATTATTTTTAATAAAATATTTTTATCTTCAATAAAATTTTATTATTTTAAAAGAATTATTTATCATCACGATGTTGCTCTCTGCGTTTTTTAATATTAAGTGCCATTTTAATGATTAAAGAGACTGCAAATTACACAATTACAGAAATATAAAAAAAACATTCATTTAATATGAAAAAAAAATCCTAATACTTAACAAAAGAAACATCTAATTATATTTTAGTAAAAATAATTAAATATCTATAAAATTTAAAAAAAATATGAAATTCTTAAAGAAATAGAGGAATTCACATTTGCAATACAAAAAAATTCGAAAAATATATAAAAGAACATCCATTTAGTATGAAAAAGAAACATTCTAATACTTAGCAGAAGAAACATCCATATATATTAACTCGTAGAAATTTTGGATTCACCAAGAGTATTTTGGCTGGTTTTTGGCTAATACCCTTTTAGTTCCCTAGCATTACTCTTTACTTAATAGTTAATACACAGAGTTGACCTTGGCTTGACGATTCACTGGTATATATGTAGAAAATAGGAAATATTATAAAAAAAATAAAAAGTTCATATTTATTTGTAATCTTATCCAAATAATTTGATTAAGTTTTGAGTCAACCAGGTATAACTCAAACGGCATAGTCTATCTATATTCATTTAAAAATTACGAGTTCGAATCTCACTCTTAATTTAAAAAAAAAATTTGATCAAATTTTGAGAGTTGGATGAATTATGAAAAAGATCTTCGAAAAAGAACGTTATATATATATATATATATATATATATATATATATATATATATATAAAATATGATACGTGTTTCAAATGTTCGTGATATGAAGAGTTCGAGTATTATTTAGAAGATTTTATTAGTTTACATTTTTAGAATATTTTAATTTAATTTGATGTATTTTTATTTTGTTTATTTAATTACTAGATTGGGTCTTATGTTTATAGGCTTTAGGATTTTCTTTGTTTTAACCTAATAATAGATTATAAATACCTCCTTAACTATTGTAGTCATAGTATATAATGATTTAGAGGTTTAATAATTCCCTTTTTGGTTTCGTGATGAAACTATGGTGTGGACAATTGAGGTTGAGGAGTCCCTCTCTTGTTACATCGAAGAATTGAATAGAAGGTCGAGGAGTCCCTTCGATTCAATTTTCAAACTATGGCGTTGACAAGTTAGGTTGAGGAGTCCCTTTCTTATTGCGTCAAGAAATTGGGTAGAAAGTAGAGTGATTCTCTTTGTATTCAATTTCAACTTATCTTTTTTATTTTTATTTCAATTACAATTTATTTTTTCTATTCAATTTCAATTCTTGTCTTGTTTATCCTTTTATTTTCGTATCATTCATGAAACCATGGTGTGGACAATTGAGGTTGAGAAGTCTCTCTCTTGTTACATCGGGAAATTGAGTAGAAGGTTGAGGAGTCCCTTCGATTCAATTTCCAAACTATGGCGTTGGCAAGTTAGGTTGAGGAGTCCCTTTCTTGTTGCGTCAAGAAATTGGGTAAAAAGTAGAGTGATTCTCTTTGTATTCAATTTCAATCTATCCTTTTTATTTCTATTTTAATTTTAATGTATCTTTTCATTCAGTTTAAATCTTTATCTTCTTGTTTATTTCTTATTTCTTTATCGTTTGGTATCAGAGCTCAAGTATTAGATTAATTCTTATTAATCTATATTTGTTCTTCTTTTATAAAAAAAAGAGTCCAGTGTCTGTTGTGTCTTTCTTTAAGTTCTGTGTTCTTATTTTTCGTTTGCGTTTCATTATTGTTGATTTTATTGTTAAAAAAAAAACAAAAAAAAGCATACAGTGCAAAAATATATATATATATGCAAGAAAGAAAAGAAAAAAAAATATTATCTTCTTTATAATTATTGTCCTTTTCATATACTATTTTACCTACAAGGTTCGAAGACAAATCTTTTTTGAAGAGGAGGAGAATGATATGTGCTTCAAATGTTCGTGATATGAAGAGTTCGAGTGTTATTTAGAAGATTTTATTAGTTTACATTTTTTAGAATGTTTTAATTTAATTTGATGTATTTTGATTTTGTGTATTTAATTATTAGATTGGGCCTTATGTTTATGGGCTTTAGGGTTTTCTTTGTTTTAACCTAATAAGAAGTTATAAATACCTCCTTGGCTATTGTAGTCGTAGTATAGAATTTTTAGAGGTTTGAAAATCCCTTTTTGGTTTCGTGATGAAACCATGGTGTGGACAATTGAGGTTGAGGAGTCCCTCTCTTATTACATGGGGGAATTGAGTAGAAGGTTGAAGAGTCTCTTCAATTCAATTCCCAAACTATGGCGTTGGTAAATTAGGTTGAGGAGTCCCTTTCTTGTTGCGTCAAGAAATTGGGTAGAAAGTAAAGTGATTCTCTTTATATTCAATTTCAATCTATCCTTTTTATTTCTATTTCAATTTTAATGTATCTTTTCTTTCAATTTGAATCTTTATCTTATTGTTTATTTTTTAATTATTTATCATATAAGCTCTGAGATGCAAAGCAAAACAAAGAGAAAGAAAGAAAACTTGCAATTCAAGAAAGATGCAGAGCAAAACAAAGAGAAAGAAAGAAAACATGCAATTCAAGAAAGTGTAGAGAGCGATAGTAATTGACTAATTGTTATATATATATATATATATATATACACTAGCGTGATAACCCGTGCAATGCACGGGCTTCACGAAATTTAAACATTTTTAAAAGAAAAATACTAAGAATATAACTAAAATGTATTTTATAAAAATAGATATGTTGTATTAAATTTGGATAATTACAAAATTATCACTACATTAAAATAAAAAAATAAAATACAACAATTATTCAATATGTCAATAAATGGTATAACATATTTTCTAAGATAATAAAAGATAATAAAATATTAAAACAATTGTTAGCCACTAAAAAAACAGAAAAAAGAAGTCTAACAGAGATGTAGTTTACTATACGTATTATCTTAAAAACACATAACGTCAAGATACCTACTGATAGCAAAACAAAATATGTCCAAGATAACTTAACATATAATTCAAAATATCCATCAAATAGAGTTATACATAGGAGGCCTAACGTCGCTGAATCGATAACTCTATCTGGCGGTTAGCTATCGAGCCGAGTTTCAAGGTAATGATATCACCCTCCTTTAAATTGTATACTCTACAACATTCATTCCACCCGACCCCAAATTTCCATTCTCCACCTCTTCCTCCACTTTTGAGTAAGTGGAAAAAGAACACATTCTTCTCTACATTGGAATCTGGACCGGTGATCGTTGGTTCGAACCATCTCCAGATAGTTTAAGATACGCAGCAAATTTTGAAGCCAAATACTGCAACGAATAATTCATAGTTAACATAAACATAATATTTTCATACAAAATGAATAACAGATTTAGGAAGAACATCCAATAAGCTTGCAAGAAAAAAAAAAAAGAATAAAAGAAATCACTATTTTGAGATGAAATTACCAATCTAGATTGACCCAGATCCGAAGCCGTGATGATCTTTTCATAATAAACCTCTGGAGCGTATCTAATTCAGGATAATCTAAATATGTTAGTCACCACACTAAAAAATAGCAAGCTATGCCATGATATTAAAATCCAAAACAGAAGGAAAAAAAGTTACATCTAGCATTACCTGTACGACCCTACCATACAGAGTCTTATGCTTAAGTCATAATTCAGAGATGGCAAGGTATTACGACCTCTAAAACAAAAATTTAGTACGTATAGTAGTATGAATAATTGATTATAACTAGGAGCCTTTGTAGAAAAAGGGGTAAACAAAAACCGTAACTCGAAAGCGCAACACTCCGATCGATAACGTAACGAACAGGGATAAGCTAACGCGAGATCATATATATACAAAGAGTGTCAAAAACGGGAATATCAAGACTCAAAATCCGGTTGCGAAGATAACCGGTCCGAGCATAGTAATATATACATATAATAAAATAAGGGAACCCCAAAGGAAACCCAAAGGGACACAAATACAGAAACCTATTCTCCAAAATCCCCTCTAGAAGGAGTCATCATAGTTTGTATTATTTAATGGAGATAATAGTATCTAAACAAGATATATAAACCAAAACAGAGTCTCGAGAACAAAGGATCTTCGCTAATCCAGAAGTCTCCAGCATGCCTCAGCGAGAAACCTCACGTCCTGCATCTGAAAATCACAAAATCCGCATGGGTGAGAACCAGAGGTCCCCAGCATGGTAACAGCTTCCACATATATAATACATAATAATAGAGGAAAGCCGAAGGCAATCCTAGAACTTCCTCCAGATAATATCAAAGCTTATAAACAAACTAAACCGTAAGTGGCAACTGACTAAAGATCCTTCAGTCTAATTAATACTTCCCTTTCCAATTCCTTCAGACCTCCCAACCACCAGTAGGAGTATAATATAGCAAACACAGTTATATCAGACAAGAGATTTACAAATAGGAACAGATAAGGCATTTAGACAAGTCGCAAGTAATATGCAGTCAAATAGGCAATCTCAAACAATTCATATAGTATGCATATGATGAATGCCTGTCCTTAGTGGCTGATGATATCATCTGTCAGTTATAGAGCCAACCCGACAAGTCCTGGTAGCTAACCATTGGACTATCCCTCTGTCGCGCATCCCCAACTCGAGTTATACTCATCATAAACTTGATCATAATCATGATCCATATCTATCACCCTCACTGGTGAATAATTACGGGGGCGAGCTCATCCGGGCCTTTCACAGTGCCCGGCCACACTTACGACATAGGGTCAAAAGAGCTTCGAGTCTCAACCTGGAGCACGTGGTGGCTAGCCACTGCTTCCTCCCAGGGAAACCCTCATCTCCGATGGTGGAAGTGCAAACATTCACAATTCATTCAACAGCATATATGCATTTATACTTAGCCATAATCATGGCTCCGCCGTAACACGGCAATAATCTAGCCATCCAGCTCACGGTTAAATCCATAACCAGCCAATTCATTAACAATTACGGCCCTTCGGCCCATGGCACAACAAGCACTTCCACCGCCATCCTCCGCATCTCACATAATCATCTTTGATCCTCATTGATCATTCATTTTTCCCTTGTTTCACTCGCAAGTTACCATATTTACTAGCCCCTTGCCTCTTTGCTAGGCATATTATAATGATTTAAGACATAAGTGGTGAGATCGGGGGCTTAGAAGTATGAAATTTGGCTTTTAAAACTCAAAAATCAACTTTGGGATGAAAACAGGGCCACGCGTACGCGCACTCCACGCGCACGCGTGGATGGCCACAAAATCTCGTCGATGCGCCAGTGTCATACGCGCGGACGCGCGGGTTGAAAAATAACCAAACGACATGCGAGCGTCAACCACGCGTACGCGTGGGTGCTCTTGCGCCCCAGGCACAAAACTGGCACAACTCTGGCACAACTCTCGGGAAAATAGCTGGGCATTTGGTGCAGCGCATCGACGCGCCCGCGCACACCACGCGCACGCGTGGATGGTGCTTTCTTGAAGAACGGCGCGTAAGCGCCAAGTGCGCCTACGCGCGGAGGGTCATTCTGCTAAAAAATTTTCTAAGTTAACCCTCAATCTTCTAACGGACATAAATTTCTCATTTTAAATCGTTTTTCACCCGTTCTTCAAACGGCATGGACATCCCGGATCCAATTTCATTTCTAAACAGATTTGGCACAAATCAGAGATCCGTAGTCCAAGTTATGTCCCGTCAAAGTATGCCCAAAAACCATGTTTTCATACAAAACTATAAAGTGCCATTTTCAAAACAAGCCACTTTCAACTCTTTTCAAAATCAATCAAAACATGCCAATTTCATCCCTTTTCTTTGAAATAAATCAAAATATACCAAAATCAACATCAAGCCATCCTCAACCTTAATCATTCATCAAGCATACATCACAACATGCATTTTCTCATATATCACAAAATCAAGGCATCAATATTCATAATCACATATATGATCACATCATATATCTCAATCATTTAACAACATCAACCATTCAATGCCTATCTTAGGGCCTCTAGCCTAACTATTTCCTACCACATTACATATTAGATACGAGAAACCGAGACCATACCTCAGCCGATTTCCCAAACTCAACCGGAACACTTCCAAACCACTTGTCCACAAGCTCTCAAGGTCTCAACACCTCCAATAACAGATTTTATCACACAAAACCCTCTCCCAAGCTTTCCAAAATCACTAATCAAGCTCCAATATTCACATATACACAACCTAAGCCACAATCATCATACCCATACACAACATCTCAATACCCAACATCATAGAACAATAATTTACACTAGGGTTGAGAATCTTACCACACCCAAGGTCCAAGGAGACAAGATTAACCTTCTCTTTCAAGAGAGTTGGGTCCTATAACATCAAAGAGCCCAAAATCTCAACATTTTATCCATGAAACTCGAAAACAAGGGCTGGAATTTCGAAGAGAAAAACGTGGCTTACCTCAAGATTAATTGTATGGGTTTTTTAGGGCTCTCCGCGGTGAACGCGTGGCCACAAACGGTGCGGCAATCGAAGCTCTAGATCAAAAGTTATGGTGGTTTGAAGATCAAGTGAGAGATAGAAGTTTGAGAGAGTGTTCTTCCCCTCCCTTACTCCATTTCAGCGTGTTTGAGTGATAAGTGAGGAGAGAGAGTGCTGAAAACTAGGGTTTTGGTTTAGTTTAGTTGGGCCAAGGGCCCATTTTGGGTCCGGTTGGACCGGTTTGACCCGTTCGGTCTAATCTTGGTCCGATTTCTATAAAATTGGTACCGAAATTCTCGTCTCACTATCCTCTATCACATTTAGCCATAAA
The DNA here is from genome assembly GCF_059453495.1 of Arachis ipaensis. Classification (NCBI taxonomy): domain Eukaryota; kingdom Viridiplantae; phylum Streptophyta; class Magnoliopsida; order Fabales; family Fabaceae; genus Arachis; species Arachis ipaensis. Next base: position 129,710,290 of record NC_142444.1, read on the forward strand.
AATAACATTTTTGGCTTTCTAGAATAAATTCTCATTTATGGGTTAATTAGCCGTTAATTAACCGGGTCTTACATTACCTAAGATCAGACAATTCGTTTGCCGCGTTACTTTGTTTGTTGACCTCCAATGATAAACTGCTTCCACTAGACAAATCTATCAGATTATGCGGATTATCTCCTACCAGTGTCCCATCTTGATCATTGTTTTCATCACCATCTGATGAAAACTGATCATCAGATGGTTCATACCCAGATAGAACCATCAAATCAACTGATGACTCCTCATCAATCCTGGTATACTTAATGTGGAACACTCTTGATACATTATCAAGTGTCTCTGGGTCCATTAGCTCAGGCACATATGCATTAGGATCAAGGTGAACTTGGATGGGTTGGTTGTCCTTATTCCACAATGAAATAAAAAAAATTCCAAAACCGACATAGCAAATTGAACAGATGTCCCTCTATCGATAAAATAGAAAGTTCTAATCTGTTCAAATGAGTAGTCAGTTATGAGCAACTGATCATTCTTTCTTATCACCTCCAGGACTAAACAATTATCTAGCTCGTCAATGACATAGAACATTGGCCCAAATCCTTCGCCATGAGCTGAAACTAAAGTTGAGGGAAGAGGTCTCTCACCCTATATTCAAATTTCTTCCTTAAGTTAATTCATGTCTAACAAAAGATGCTAAAAATGCTTCAGATAATTTTACCTAATTATTTAGCAAAGAGAGGTATATATACCTTTAAATCTACCATTATTACCAACTGAGCAACACAAGAGAACAATAATCACGTAAATGAACAGACATTATAATCAGCATCACAAAAATAGGTAACTAAGTAACTAACACATATGAGGTCTTTTTGAATGTCCAAGAAAAGAATACTAAAGTTTTGAAAGAAATAATGAAAAAAAAATTGCTGTTATCTTGATGGATTCTGAAACCAAATCATGTACATAAACTTCGAATAATCTTTTCACATATTAATAAATGCTGATTTTTTAAAGTCAGTATCAATATATGTATGATTAGTAAAGATTATATTATTTATTTTGAATGGACATTGATAATTTATGAAAACTAATCTTTTTAGAGTTGTTGTAGTCTACACCCATTTGAGATTAGAAATATCAGGAACTCAGAATTAGCTAATCAAACTCACCTAACAGGGAAAAGAAACTATCAAGAGGAGGAAAGTCGAAAAGACCACTAACTGAATATAAATTAAAAACAAACCATTCGAAGTTAAAAATTAAACCCACCTCTTTAATCGGTTAACATACATGATATAATATTCCATAATATATTTCGTTACCTGGTCACTGAAAAGGCGAAATCTAAAAACCAGTTCTTTTCCGTTGGGCCAATATTGCTGGGTTGCTAAAAACCTCCTATTAGCACATAATGGTACGATTAGAATATAAGACTGAGACTTTTAACCAAGAAACGAACTAACTAAGTATACAAAAAAAAAGTTAAGTAACAAATTAAAAGCATATTAATGAAAAGTACCCAAGAAACCACTTTGGAAAACCACTATACAACATATTTTACAGATTAGGACAACTTATGAAATATGGCCTACATATAAATACGAAGACAATAAAATTAAATTACAACATGAAAAATATCTGAGAAAGAATTTTAAAAAAACTATAGATGGCATAACACGATATTTAATTGACATTAAAATTTTCAAAAGCTAATCTGAAATATATTGAATGGAAAAATAAATGAGACTTTAATAGATTGAAAATGCAGCAAAGAAAATATCTTTTCTAATGCTCAACACCATACCTGTTTGGATCTTCTCTATTAGCATTCATTGCCATTCAGTCTTATCAGATAGAGACACTTGGTATAAAGATTCAAGAACAGAGAAAATATCCTGTGTCTTACTGCAAAAGAGAGTACTATAATAAAGTAACCCTAATATGAGATTTCAACAAATTCAAGAAAAATAAGTGATAAAATTGAATCCAGAAAGATAAAGAACAAACATAAAGAAGGAACAACAACCATTGATAAACAAAAGAAGAAATAGATGAACAAAAATATGGTTATTTATTCTAGTAAATTAAATTTCTGCTAATGCTAATTATAAAGCCGAGAAGTTTCAGAAAGATAATCACTACTACTAATAATAATTTAAACAAACAATCATGAATTATCAATTTGTTAATTACAATACGCATTACAAACGATATGGAAAAAAGAAAATATTCAAAAATTATATCAATATTAAAATATAAAAGACGAGAATAAATATTCAAAAATTATAAATATGATAAAACTGATTTTAAGAAAATCTTTTTTATATTTTAAAATAATCGATAAAATAATGTAAACAATGATTATATCTTTTAAGTTGAGGAAGAGTTTACAAAACTTAAAAGAGTAAAGCCATACCTGAGAATATGAAATTGGGATTAATAGTTGGAGTACTTTGCAAAATAACTGATCCTTGTAGAGAACAAAAAAAAAAAATTTAAATGTAAAATTAAAATCATGCTATCAGAAAGCATAAAGAAAAAATAACTTGATAAGAATCAGATGTTGTGATCAAAGAAGTATGAGATATGTCATGTGCTGAAAATCAACTGTTTCTTTCTTTCCCTTTAAATTTGCAGCTAAACTTTCACCGAATAATACATGCATGTCCAGAAAAAAAAGTTTAAAGGCAAAGAAAGCTAGCAAAACTAAAAAGAAAACGGAAATAAAAAATACAAAACAGAAAACTTAGTTACCAGTGCAACCATTAGGGCAAAAGCTGAAATTGATCCTTGATTTTTAGTTTTTAAAGGATTTACCTTAACAGCACCTCCCTTGTTACTTGGCTGAAGTTTAGTGTCTCGATCTGTCAAAACCTGAAGATAAAGAAGTATCCGCCGAGTCACTGAGGTAGACTGGTCTGTCGGAGGGATTCGAAGCACTGGAGCCACCGCAGATGAGGACAGCTTGGTATCCTGTAGGAGGATATGGGGTTTTGAATATGGAAAAGTTCGGTGGTAGACTTTGCGGGTTGAGCGAGGTGACACGATACAGAGAAAGACGAAGGAGCTTTAGTAAGTATGTTGTTGTCGCGTTTCTTTCCTTTTTTTTTTTTTTGCTGGGGGAAAGGTGGAGAGAGTGGGTCGTGACCTTTGGGTTTTTACTCTTTGCTGGTGATTACTGTTGATCTTCTTAAACCTAGGGAAAAATTAAAGAAGCACAAAAATAAAAGATAGTTAAATTTTTTTTTAAAAAAAGATTATACTGGACCATTATGAAGAATTAATTACTAATGATCATAAATACTTTTAATATTCGAATTGTTAAGAAGCACTTATGTTTTTTAGTATTTATGACAATTAAAAAGAAGGGTTAAATGTTGAAAAAAATATATCATGAATTATTCTCTTTATTTATTTTTGAGTTTGTTATATTAATAAATTTTATGTATCCTAAAGTTTAAGTAATGTTCACATTTTTTTATATTGTTTTTTCTATTGTTAATGCACATAAAAATGACGAAAAATCACAAAAAGCTAAAAAAAAAAAATAACTAAATTATTGATAAAAATTTTACGTGACACAAAAATCATTAAGATACAAATTATGAAAATTACATAAAAAAATAATTACGGATATATTTATTTTTTTTATAAAATATTTACTCCTTCTTAAATATGATACATGTTAAAACAAAAAGTTGATTATTCTTAACAAATTTGGTACTAAAAGTCTTTTTAATAGGACTTAATTAATGATCTTGAGTTCAAGTAATAAAAAACTGACATTTTCTATTCTCAACTTCTACTCTCTTTTTAATTAGATATTTTTTTTTATATAATCTTGTAGTAGAATAACAATAAGACATTTTTATAAAATTTTAATCAACTCAAAGAAAATTAGAACCAACTAATATTCACAATAATTATAATTTGAAAAATTAATATTTACTTGTTAATGATTCAAATGAAATTTATAGACCAAAATGAAAAATATTTTACTTAAAAATTATGACTCAAATCACCAACAATAAGATCTTTTTTCACTTTTGAATAGATATTCTTGTGTTCATGTAAAACTTTCCTAAAAAAGTCAAACGTGCCTTAACCTTGAACCAATACAAAATAGCTCTGTAAGAATTTATGATACATGTTAGAAAAAAAATTGATTATTGTTACTAATTTTGAGTTCAAGTAATAAAAAACTGACCTTTTCTATTCTCAACTTCTCCTCTCTTTTTAATTAGATATTGTTTTGATATAATCTTGAGTGGAATAATATTAACAGATTTTTATAAAATTTTAATCAATTCAAAGATAATTAGAACCAACTAATATTCACCATAATTATAGTTTGAAAAAATTAATACTTATTCCTTAATGATTCAAATGAAATCTATAGACCATAATGAAAAGTATTTTAGTTAAAAATTATTACCCAAATCACCAACAATCAGATCTTTCTTTACTTTTGAACAGACCTTATCAAAGCAAAGGTAACATCCTAGGAATCTTTCTCGAGAGATGTCTATGTCAGTACGATGTTATCAACTTGTAATCAGAGTATCAAAACAAAGGTAAAATCCTAGGAATCTTTCTCCACCACATAAGTAAAACCAGAATGAAACTTGAATACCTATGAAAAGTGAATTTTATACAATGCAATGTGCAAAATAATGGGAAATGAAAACAATAAGGACCACACTTCAAAATATATCGTGCTGCAAACCTAATGAAGCCTCACAAATTGCAAAATCACACTAATAGGAAATGGATCCAGCAAGAGCATAATATTCGAGAACCTAATTTGCAAATAAATAAGAATGTTTTCTCTAGAAAATTCATTTCAACACATCAATTATGAAGATTGACCCAAATGAAAATAAAATAAAAAATACAAACTTTTATCACTCATGCAAAAAACTTCAAGAGATTTGAAAAACAAAATAAAACCTACACCCAAAAAAGGACAAATTTGAGACGAACCCACACCAATTCAAAATCAACTAATCATTTTTTTTCTCATTGATAATTTTCTTTCAACCTGAACCTAGATTAGAAAATCATTAAGGAGGTTGATTAAAGTCTTACTTTATCACTTTATCAACTTCCTAAAAACATATGAAGATAACTCAATTTTTATCCTACCATACCAAAGATAACATAACTATCTAACTTACGTATCTTCTAATAAAAATATGAGAGAGAGAGAGAGAGAGAGAGAGAGAGAGAGAGAGAGAGAGAGAGAGAGAGAGAGAGACTATTATCATGGGAGCTGCTAGCAAGACTGCTGCCTCCATCAGAAGAGAAGACCCCATTAATCAAAGAATCAGCTCAAAATCATGATTCTTGGTGGATCAGTAAACCAATCGACATGTGATATTTAATATCACAGAGGGGAAACACCTTCCTACATAATTAGACTTTGAAGTAAGACTAATTGATGGACTTAGACTCAACCAACACTGAACTAACATGTGACTTTTCAAGGAGCTGAAACACAACCACTTCATCTATCATGTTGAGCAATTCCAAACAAAAATAATTTCTCAATTCTTCCATTACCATCGATTTTAAGCCAGTATATGATACTTTCTTGTCATCTTCAATCAAGAAACGTATGGAGCTATGAAACCCCTTAGAAATGGCACTAAACCCTATATTTGAAGTCATCAACACTAATGCATTTTTAAATGAAATTCGCCGATCCTGTCGGATCCAATTTCACAAACAATAAATATAAAAATGAGGACACCAGTAGCTTGTTTACTTGGAGAAGATGCAGGAAACGAAGAAATGAGAGATTCATGTAAAAATGTTTAGTAAATTAAGGTTCATAGCAACATTCATAAACCTGAGAATCAGTAAGCTAGCGATCCTATCAACTTGCTCATTGTATGCCGCTCCATTTATTCACTCATGTCTAACCAAATTATGGCTGCCTCCCGAAAATATAATCAAACAATTTCAAGTGATGAAATAGTAACACAAGTCCATAAAACAATAGCTGCAGACCAATGAAAAATAATAGTAAAAATGCGTAGTATAAGGAGAAAATGAAATGAAAAGCTCTCTTGCGATAGATAACATTTTAGATAAAATAAATCATTCACATAAAATAAGAAAAAAATAAATAAAGAAATAACCAAGACAAAAAATAAAACAAAATAACATTAAATAAAAAAAAACCTAGCAAAACAAATGTCTCAATGAAACCAAACTTTTTTAAGCAGCATGTAAGAGAGGATTAGAAGTAAACATGTACTTTCACTTATCATAAAAAAATAAATATTATAAACCACATAAAAGAGAACAAATTCAACATAATTTATATAAAACAATCATCTCACCAGAAAAAATTTAACTTATCATCGTAGTATTTGATTTGATTCTCATAACACAGTGTTCATTCTTCAGAAACCAAAGACCACAAAAAAGAATCGAAACAAAAGGTTCCAATTAATCTTTTCACATAGAGTAATAGATAAGAAGTCCTTTTTTATAGGGTCTAATATCTTTCAATCAATAACTCTATGTGCTGAGTCTGTAGGAAGGCCAACTCTTCAGGATAATGTTATCCCTTCTATTTAACTTGTAAAGTTTATAGCATTCTTTCCATTTAACCTTGAACTTCTATTCTCTATTTCTTCCTCCAGTTTTTAGTAGGTGAAAAAAGAATATATTCTTGTCTATGCTAAAAGGTGGACCAGTGATTTTTCAAACCAAACCATGTCCAAACGGTTTAAGATATGCAGCAAAATAATAGGATAGATATTGCAATAAATGATTCATAGTTAATTTATAGAGAGAGTTTTGCTATATAATAAATAAGAGATACACAACCAATATTTCACAAGTTTGTTAAAAAAAAAAACTTTTTTAAAATCAACTTGCCAATCTAGATGCACTCAAGTCCAAACGTATCATAGCCTTCTTATAATAAGCATATAGAGTGTATCTGAATTGATTCTAAATTTTCTATTGAACAAAAAAAATTAGGAAAAGAAATATTGTTGCCAATGAATGATCAACGTAAGAGGTTATTAATTAAAAATTAACAAATACATGTAGAAAAGATGTAGCATTCATAATTGAGAGAGGGGAGGATAAACATATTGAAAAGGATTAGATAAAATCGGCATTACTGATTGCAAGTTCTAAGGATTGCATGTATTTAAATTTTCAATTTCAACTATGATCGGAAATTTCTTTTTGATAATATATGCATACAAAATATTGAAACTAACAATAATAATAGAAGATTCATATATTTTAGAGAGTAAGTAATATCAGCCGCTAATACTTAATTTCTATTTTCTGTTTCGACTTTTTTTTTCCAATTCTCTTAGATTGTCACTATCTACAATAGTAAAAGTATTTTTTTTGTTCAATTTTTAATCAAAGGTAAAAGATTTATTTACTCTATCACTACTCAAAATACATAAGTATCATTTCTTAACTTCTCATAATTTGCAGAAACTTTTTCAATTAGGACGAAGTTTATACTCATTCTTTCTATTCTTACTTTTTGAAACATTTAACTTGATGATCACTTCTTAAAATTGACTATAGAGATCCTGCCTCACAGTATATTGTATCTTGTTCAACTTCATAAATTATGCGACAACAAATACAATTTAAAAATATAATATAACAACACCGTTCAAAAGATAAACATGAATAAGAATCATAACCAATATAATTTATCTATATAAAAAAAATTTCTTGATTTATTGTGTTAAAATAGTTTATTTGTCAGATAAAATTTTTCTTTAACAAAAATGTAAGTTGTTATTTTTCAATGTCAATAGAGGTTTATCAAAAAGAAAGGCCCGAATGCATAAAAAGATGAAGAACTTAAGGATTTAAAAAAAACTACTATTTTGACCTTTGATATTTGAACCAACTCTTTAAACTGCCCAAAAATATAGTTTGAAAAAGAATCTGTTACAAATTGATACATTTAGAAAAAAAATTGCAAAACGCAAAATATAAGTTAAATTAACACACTTTTTCATAAGAATAATCATTATAGTTGAGAATCCAAATTTCTTTTTCCAAATAAAAAATATATTTGGACTCTCACTTTATTTTCACTTGAAAATACAAATTTCTTTTATCAAAGAAATCATAAGAACTAAACTTTCGCTCTTTTAGTTGTTGTAACCTCTTGTCCCATCAACTGACCTTAGGATAGTTATGGACCGTTTAAAAAAGCAAATATCTATAGCTTTAGCATCATCTTCTTGAACATTTGCATTAAATAAAATATATGCTAGATATAATTGACTACAGCTATAAACAAAATATATTGATTGATTAGTGAAATCATTGAAAAATATTGGATGTTGCATTAAAATATGGTTTAATTACTCTGTTGGTCCCTATAGTTTCGCGAAATTTTTAATTAGGTCCCTATACTTTTTTTTCCTTTTAATTGAGTCCTTGCACCAAAAATTTTTTTTAATTGGGTCCCTACACTTTTTTTTTCCTTTTATTTAGGTCCCTATACCAATTTTTTTTTGTTGGGTCCCTATAAAATTAAGCCAATTACTACTAAGAAGGACTTAATTGAAAAAAAATTTTGTGCAAGGACTCAATTAAAAAGAAAAAAAAGTATAGGGACCTAATTAAAAATTTTACGAAACTATAAGGATCAATAGAGTAATTAAACCTTAAAATATATCAATTGTTATACTCAGAGGGATTGATCATTTTCATAACAACAAAGGTAGCTTCAATATGAAATAAAAGTATAAAAGGAGAACACTCCATTGAAAGAAAGAAATTGATTCCACCAAGCTAGCATCACAATAGCAAAATTAAGAACATGAAATGACAACTATTTCATATACAACTTAAAAAATGTGACTACATTAACACGTACACTACTAGTGTCATGCATCAGATACATGTACGTATTCAGCTTTTCTTCAATAAATGCTCACATAAAACAAAAAGGACTGAAAGCTAAAATGTAACAAAGTAGTTAAGAACTAAAAGGAGCCCTAACAACAGAACAACTAAAGAACTGGAAGCTAGTCATTCAACCCTCTTACACTAGATTAAGAAATTTCTTAAACTACAACTCGAGGTGTTGCGAGCCTTTCGATTAAAACCCTGGAAGAGTCTTCAAAATTCAGTTTAATAGTTGAATATTTAATATTATTGTCAAACAGTTCAAAAATTTTAGGAACCATCTTTCACATATCCTCAATGAGTAAATAAATGTTACACAACTAACCTCAAACGGATCACTCTATAGAATGCCGCTTGATAAGTAAATGAAAAGAAATTTTTCAACATCATCTCTACTATACTCAAATGTCATTTGGGTAAGGTCATTAGATCCAAATAAAAATAACTCAGTTTCATCAGTAATCTACACAAATGGATAATAAAATTAGCCAGTTTAAAGAAATAATTAAGAGTATGGAAGAGTAGAAATTTTTAGCTCATATATACATTTGCTAACTGGGTTCTAATTAACGCGTGGGAGGCACTCCCCTTTGAAGTGACCCATTACTGCACTCCACTCATACGATTCCTAGTTAAAAAGTCTGGATTGTTAGAAATAATTAATGATTCAGAGGGTGGGAGGATCAAATCCTTTACAATGAGAGAAGCTATAAGGTATTCATACCTGAGGGACTCACGTTTTATAATACGCCTGTGTGCTATACTTGGATTCGGTGTTTGGTGGAACATAGTTCTTAAGCAATTGCTCTTAAGACCGCCTGCTTTGTGCCTTCCGAATCTTAGTACTCTTTTGAGGGTAGCTCGGAATACTTTCTTTGATCAAATTTGTAGCGTTCACCCTCATGTTACCCGCCCATGTGACTATCTATTAAACAAAAAAATATAAAATTGATTATAAGCTATACATCTTATTCAATATTATAAATCAATACTTGAAATGAGTTAAAGTCCACCAAAACTCAAGTGAATTACATACATCTTACTCAAACTACACCAGCCCATCAAATATAAAGTCTAAGAAAATTCATAGAAATATAAACTCCTTTTTTCAATTAATAGATACTAAAAACCAAATATTAATATTCTGTAGTAGACATAAAATTTTTATAGTAATAAGCTAAATTTCAAGCCAATTTACAAATGAAGCAGAATTTTTTCCGTAGAAAATTCACTTAAACCAAATCATAACATGGAACATCTACTAAATATGCATAAGAGCCTTTTCCTTTCAAATTCAGCTCCAACCAGCAAATATCCCTGTCTTACTGGCTCAATGCCTTGAGACTTTTCCCTTGCTCTAGTCTATCTTTTGAGGAGAAAGAAAAAATGAATATTAAAGAAGAAGAAAAAAAATTCCTCAAAAAATTCATCTTTGAGCTTTCATGATAAAAGACTAAATAAACAACTATCAAATACACAAAAATCTTAATAAAATAGAAAATGTTATTATATATTAATATGAAATCACTATGATACGTAATTAGGTTTATCTACATTTCATCTGCAAGATGCACAAAAAGAATATGTTTTGTAATAAGTAACATCTAGGTGATTAATATTGCACTAACTACATAAATAAAATTTTAACATAATAGTATAAAATCAACAAAAAGAAAAAATAGCCTAATAAGCATGACACAAACAGCTAGCAGTAAAATCCAAATAGATAAAAAAAAGGATACCTTATATGCACCAGTTAAAGATGATTTGAAACTGCCAGAAGGAGTGCTGTCATAATCAAGGCAAATCAGCCATACCACCGTTTGCTCCGTTAACAATCCAGCCCAATCTTAATCTTCAACCAAAATAGAAGTAGATTAAACTGAATAAAGCTTCGGGTTAGATTGTCAGATACAAAAAGTCTATGAAATTGAGCTGGTTTTAAAGAGAAAGTCGAAAAATGAGGTAGAACCATTTATTTTCTAAATATGCAACTACTTGAAACTCCTTAAACCATATTCCACTAAATGAGTCCTAATTGCAACCAAAATTCAAACCCCTTTTCGACCATGACCGGCATCAAAAGAAGAATTATTATTGCCATTACAAATCCAAAAGTTTGTAATTTTCGTGATCAAACATCATAGTCATGCAAGTGTATGTATCACATACCTAGTCACATTGGATTATTAAAATATTTCACTTTCCTTCACTTGTCTGGAAAAAGAAGATAAAGTGAAAGTAATAAAGTAAAAATTTAGTCCAACAATCAGGTCGGTGTACTTTCACACAATAAATTCAAAACAAAATAGCAGATAACAACCAGAATGATTCTGAGATGTCGAAAACCACCTAGAAACACTAGAATGACACTTTGCCTCTGACTCAAGCACTAAAGCCATAGCCTTCAAACAATTATTTGCCTCCACATCAAAAAAGAAATCTCAATCAGTAGATAAAGATATGGTATAGAAGTAGCTAAAATTAGGATTTTCAGAGGCAGCTACAAGTCTAAATAACGTACGTATGAAATAGGAAAAGATATGGTGTCATTAGAGGATATGGAGTGAACCTGCTGTACCCGATGATTGTGCTTACCAATGGTCGACGTAATATCTAAAAACCTTACATTTCAAAACAGTGAATTCATAACACACCTTTGAATCCAAAGGAGATACAGAAAAGAGATTCAAGGTGAACTTAAACAAAACCTGATTAAGCCACTTAAGTTTTTTACTTAACTATTTCCTTAAACATAACCAAATCATTAGGTAGAGGAACAAAAAGTTTTAAACATTTAGTTTTCAAATAACAAAGTTTATAATTCATAGATTTAACACACTATGCTCTTCTCCAAAGCATGAACCAATTAACTAAACCCCTTAATTGTCCAAATACTCGGCAACCATACAAAGGAAACAAATAATAAACAAAAATTGATAGGGATTTCCTTACCCACACTAATTCAAAATCAACTAACCACTTTTTTTTTATTGATAATTTTCTTTTCAACCTAACATAGATATGAACATAAAAAACGGTATACTTTTTTCAAATTTCTCGCTTTTAAAAGTAGTAGAGCTCCCAATAACCACATGCTTTGGAGATATTTCATTGCAGAAATCTTCACTTCCTAGATATTTCAATAACCACAAGAATTCTGTAATCTTTATTATTACAATTTAAAAAAATATGTTTTAACAGTAGAGAATTTATTTTAGAAAAAAATGATCATCTCATACACGCCTATTTTTTAACTGTGATCATTCTAAAGTCATTTTATAAGATGTGATCATGGTAACTTCACTCTCTATAACGTAAAGCAACCAAAGTTAAATAATATTTATTCTCAAAGTTATAACATATTAATTTTAAAGTTAAAAAATATCTTTTATGTATATAAGGGATCCTGAAAAAAAAAAAAAAAACAAAGACAACAAAAGTTGGACATTAGCAAGAACCTTATTAAAAGGAATAGAAATTAAATTCAGGCATCTAGATCTCTTTGCACAAAGTCTTTATTCATAATATAGATTAATTAAAAGCAAATTAGGCAAATATTCAATCACCTAAGTTAGTAATGAAAAAACAAATCATTCAAAATTTAAGAAAATAATTTCTAGTCAAAATAAGAAGAAAAGTAAGAATCTGATAAATTTTATCTGACATGAAATTTAGATATAAAATTATACATGAGTAACCTTTCTTAAATACATTATCCTCTTTGCTTTATTATTATTATTTTTTTTGTGTAATCCTCCTTGCTCTAAAATTGTCAAAAAATTTCATTACAAACTAACTTAACTGCAAGTTAAACAACTTGGAATCAGAAACATAATATTATTGGAATCAAAGCTTTTAAAGTTATTACATGATGTCAAATGCTATAGCTTTCTAAAGAACCGTAGATAATAAATTGCATAGTTTCTCATGATTTGTTTTATACACCTAGTCCGGAACTTAAAATAAAATGACAACTACAGAAGCTGCAAGTAATTCAAAAAAGTAAAATATTATGATTTTTCCATTTCTCCTATTACTTAAAAGTGATAGACTTACTTCCCCTACAATTGCATAACAAAATCCAAAACCACAAGCTAGTCATTAGCACCAAAAGTTGAGAACAAATTAAATTATCATAATAGTCACCACCACAAATAGCTCGCAGATTTTCTTCTTAATCAAAACCCTACTAATGAAATTAATTGTGTAAATATTGTTTAATACAACTATTCATCATGTAAAATAATAAGAATTTTCACATTAGTAAGAGAGCACAAAAGAAGTCTGATTTCTTGTAAGAAAGAATATTAAAAGAAATACTTTTATTAGTTCTAATAAAAATTGGAGAACTTTTAGATTGTCAAAATAATAACCACCATAATAAAATAGCAATATTGTAGAAAAAGATAATGTATTTACCTATTCAACAACACCACCAGAAAAACTTTTGTTTGAAGGCATGAAAAATTTCTGGTGCTAGTAGAGCAACTGCAGTCATAATATTTTAGAGTTTAAGCTTGCTAATATCAAACTTCAAACTCAAGAAGTTTCAAAGTCTATGGTTTAACATGCTTATTTAAGTTAAGCAAAATGCAAAAAATGTTAACTAACTTTTTGGCTATCATAAAATTCATTTATACCTTATATAATTTATTATTATTATTATTATTATTATATATATATATATATATATATATATATATGTATGTATTGATACAAACATAATTCAAGAAGATCGATTTTCATCCCACAATTTTTTTGATTATATTAAATGTTAAGGTGGTGACAAAAATAATATAGGTGCCAGACATCAAGTTTTTAGATACCATTCAATATTTAAAAATTAATGACAAAAACAAACTAAATATCTAAAAGATATTCACATATTTGATTCACATTTTTCATAGGAAATATATCAATAACCAAAATGCTTCAAATCTTCCAAAATCTGAAATAAATTAACTATCATTTGTAAATTTCTATGTAACATGTAACACCCTACCATACAGAGTCTTATGCTTAAGTCATAATTCAGAGATGGCAAGGTATTACGACCTCTAAAACAAAAATTTAGTACATATAGTAGTATGAATGATTGATTATAACTAGGAGCCTTTGAAGAAAAAGGGGTAAACAAAAAAATCGTAACTCGAAAGCGCAACACTCCGATCGATAACGTAATGAGCAAGGGATAAGCTAGCGCAAGATCATATATATAAAGAGTGTCAAAAACAGGAATATCAAGACTCAAAATCCGGCTGCGAAGATAACCGGTCTGAGCATAGCAATATATACATATAATAAAATAAGAAAAACCCCAAGGAAAACCCAAAGGGACACAAATACAGAAACCTATTCTCCAAAACCTCCTATAAGAGGAGTCATCACAGTTTGTATTATTTAATGGAGATAAAAGTATCTAAACAAGATATATAACCAAAAACAGAGTCCCGAGAACAAAGGATCTTCGCTAAATCCAGAAGTCTCCAGCATGCCTCAACGAGAAGCCTCGCGTCCTGCATCTGAAAACCACAAAATCCGCATGGGTGAGAACCAGAGGTCCCCAACATGGTAACAGCTTCCACATATATAATACATAATAATAGAGGAAAGCCGAAGGCAATCCTATAACTTCCTCCAGATAATATCAAAGCTTATAAACAAGCTAAACCGTAAGTGGCAACTGACTAAAGATCCTTCAGTCTAACTAATACTTCCCTTTCCAATTCCTTCAGACCTCCCAACCACCAGCAGGAGTATAATATAACAAACACAGTTATATCAGACAAGAGATTTACAAATAGGAACAGATAAGGCATTTAGGCAATTAGCAAGTAATATGCAGTCAAATAGGCAATCTCAAACAATTCATGTAGTATGCTTATGATGCATGCCTGTCCCTAGTGGCTGATGATATCATCTGTCGGTTATAGAGCCAACCCGACAAGTCCTGGTAGCTAACCATTGGACTGTCCCTCTGTCGTGCATCCCCAACTCGAGTTATACTCATCATAAACTTGATCATAATCATGATCCATATCCATCACCCTCACTGGTGAATATTTATCCATCACCATCACTGGTGAATATTTACGGGGGCGAGCTCATCCGGGCCTTTCACAGTGCCCGGCCACACTTACGACATTGGGTTAACAGAGCTTCGAGTCTCAACCTGGAGCACATGGTGGCTAGCCATTGCTACTACCCAGGGAAACCCTCATCTCCAATGGTGGAAGTGCAAACATTCACAATTCATTCAACAGCATATATGCATTTATACTTAGCCATAAACATGGCTCCGCCGTCACACGGCAATAATCTAGCCATCTGGCTCACGGTTAAATCCATAACCAGCCAATTCATTAACATTTACGGCCCTTCGGCCCATGGCACAACAAGCACTTCCGCCGCCATTCTCCGCATCTCACATAATCATCTTTGATCCTCAATGATCATCCATTTTCCCTTGCTTCACTCGCAAGTTACCACATTCACTAGCCCTTTTTCTCATGCTAGGCATATCATAATGATTTAAGACATAAGTGGTGAGATCGAAGGCTTAGAAGTATGAAATTTGGCTTTTAAAACTCAAAAATCAACTTTGGGATGAAAACAGGGCCACGCGTACGTGCACTCCACGCGCTCGCGTGGATGGCCTTAAAACTCATCGACGCGCAAGTGTCATACGCGCGAACGCGTGGGTTGAAAATTAGCCAAACGGCGCGCACGTGTCAGCCACGCGTACGCGTGGGTACTCTTGCGCCCCAGGCACAAAACTGGCACAACTTTGGCACAACTCTCGGGAAAATGGCTGGGCATTGGGTGCAGCACATTCGGCGCGCCCGGGCACATCACGCGCACGCGTGGATGGCGCTTCCTGGAAGAACGGCGCTTACGCGCCAAGTGCGCCTACGCGCGGGGGGTGATTCTGCTAAAATTTTTCTAAGTTAAAAGCTGCAGAATTCACAAATTCAACCCCCAATCTTCCGACGGACATAACTTCCTCATTTTAAATCGTTTTTCACTCGTTCTTCAAACGGCATGGACATCCCGAATCCAATTTCATTTCTAAACAGATTTGGCACAAATCAGAGATCCGTAGTCCAAGTTATGTCTCGTCAAAGTAAGCCCAAAAACCATATTTTCATACAAAACCACAAAGTGCCATTTTCAAAACAAGCCACTTTCAACTCTTTTAAAAATCAATCAAAACATGCCAATTTCATCCCTTTTCTTTGAAATCAAACAAAATGTACCAAAATTAATACCAAGCCATCCTCAACTCCCACATTGACATTTTACCAAAATTCCCAAAACTACCTCCAACCATTTTAACACTTCTCAATTAATGGCTAAAGGACAAACACAATCTCATGTCATACATCCTTCTCATCCCAATTTCCAATAATATCAATTTCCAAATCAACCATCATTATACATGATCAACATCATACTCACCATCAACATGGTACCACCCATCAATTCAACCTCAATCATCCATCAAGCATATATCACAACATGCATTTCTCATATATCACACAATCAAGGCATCAATATTCATAATCACATATATGAACACATCATATATCTCAACCATTCAACAACGTCAACAATTCAATGCCTATCTTAGGGCCTCTAGCCTAAGTATTTCCTACTACATTACATATTAGATACGGGAAATCGAAATCATACTTTAGCCGATTTCCCAAGCTCAACCGGAGCACTTCCAAACCACTTGTCCTCAAGCTCTCAAGGTCTCAACACCTCCAAGAACAGATTTTGTCACACAAAACCCTCTCCCAAGCTTTCCAAAATCACCAATCAAGCTCCAATATTTACATATACACAACCTAAGCCACAATCATCATACCCATACACAACATCTCAATGCCCAAACCTCATAGAACAATGTAAGACCCAGAACTTTTGAAAAGTCTTATTATGATCAAGTCTCGAATCATATAGTTATTTATAGCCTTAATTTCAGAGATTATTTTATTAAAGATAATTAAGGCAAGTTTTGATTTATTGAATTTGAGACGAGTTATGATTTTTATCCAATTTTATAATTATTGGGTTATTTTCTATATTCAGATTATGAATTTGGCAGTTATGAAATAAGAGGGGTTTTACATGATTTAGATTAGATAAGTAATATTTTAAATATTATCACTGCTATTTTGGAAAATGAAGAAATTAATTATATTATTCCTAATTTTTAGATTTGGGCATTTTATTGAAAATAATTTGTAAAATGGATGAGCAAATGGTATTTTCTATATACAATTAGTATTGGATTTAATGTGGGTTTCAATTATTATATTATTCTCAAAATTATGTGAAATTACCATAAGGTCCCTAACCCTAATTTTTGAAAATGAAACCCTAACCCAGCGACCCGTTACCTGACCCGGTTCTCTTTTCCCCTACACCCAGCTGCAGCCGAAATCCCTTTCTTTCCCCCCAAAGCAGCAGCAAACACACTCAAACCCTTTCATCGGAAACTGAACAGAGAGTGAGAGGCTGGGTTGTGGCTGAGGAGAAGAGGAGAGGAGAGAGGAGGCTGTGCCGGTGCGTCGGACTTCACCACCGCCGTCGCGTTGTCGTCGCCAGGCCTGCGAGTTGTCATCCGTGCCGCTGCCGCCACTCCACGACGAGAGGAGGTTCGTAGCGAGTAGCGCCGGAATGAGGGAGAGACCAAGTGGGGGGCTTTCGCTGTTCTCCTCGTCGCCGACTAGCTCGCCGCCGCCACCGTGATGCTCGGTCGTCGTCCTCCTCACCGCGAAGTCTGAGTCCTCGCCATCCATGGAGGGCCGAAGAGAGAAGCCCGAGCAGAAGAGAGAGAGAGAACGGCAGAAAAGGGGGTCCCTGTTCTGCGGCCGTGCCTCCGCCGTCGCGGGTCCTCCGCTGTCCTTCCACCATCACTGAAGTCCCCCACCGCCATGGCTTACTGTTCGAAGGTGCCACCTCGCCACTGCTGGAGGTCTGCTCCGATCCAGTTCGAAGGAGAGAGCGCCATTGAGTGGGGGAAACGCCTCTGTCACGCTCCTCGGTCACTGGTGGTGGAGCCGCGTCGCCGTCACCCCTGGGTTGCTGTTCTTACCACTGCTGCTAAAACCACCGCCGAGGCTTTTGCCATTTCTGCTGCCGGAGAATGCAGCTTAGCCACCGGAAAACCACTGCCGGTAAGGGTCCTTGCATTTGGTCTTCATTCCTTTCTATTCATGGGTCTTTATCGTCATGACGTTGTTGTGCAGTCGCGGTTGTCGGAGTCTTATATTGCCGCTGCCGCTTGAGGCGGCTGACGCAGCCGCTACCAGGTTGATATGGAGCTGCGGCTGTTTTGTTAATTCAGTGAGTATTTTACGTTTCGAAACCTCCGCGTTAATGTCTTGTTATGTATATTAAGGTCTTGCGGTATTATTGTGTTAGGAGTTAGAATCCGGTTTGCTTATGCCGCTTGTAGCTGTTTCTGATTTTGTAACAAGTAGAGCCGAGGTTTTGGTTGCCGGTGATTTCGAGTTGAGGCAGAAATGGGCTTGATGAGGCGTTTGGATTATGGAATTGCGTTTTGAGGTAGGGGCGCTTTCCGAAAACTATAGTTTATTATTGGAATTATTACATATGGGTACTGATGTGAGATATTGTGTATTTGGTGATTGTATCTGCCTTATGTATTATTTGATTGACTCGAATGACTATGGATGTTGGTTTGGCTGAATTGTTGTGTGGCTTATGAAATGTAATGTTTGAAGTTGATTCTTTAAAGATTTGAAATGAGTTTAATCCGTCGAGGTTTAGTTTGAATTGAGTCAATTATTTTGATGATGTGAAAGAATAGAATACTCTTGAGATTCAGCCTGTGTTGCTTTAACTGATTTGGTTTTGATGAATGATTTATTGCTGAACCGATTCTTTAAAGCTTTAGAAATGAGTTAAATCGGTTGATATTGAGTTGATTTCTGAAATGGTTTCCTTGAGATATGCCACTGAGGCGACTGTTGGATTTAGCTTGCTTTTGAATTGATTTATGGTTTTGAACTGTTGAAAAGGAATGAGAAACGGATTAGTTGGGACCCGAACCGGGTGGCAAAAGTCCAAGTTTTAGGGGAGGTGCTGCCGAAATTTCTATAAAATCTGGGTCTTTATTGAAATGTTGTCTGGAAAATGATGAGTTAAGGACTTCTACTATTTTATTTGAATTATCGAGAAAAGGATGATTCATGCTTTCGAAATGAATTAATAAAGGGGAAATTGTGATTTAGTCTTGCTTCTTAAGAAAGGCATTGTATCTCTTTCAGGAGAAGGTTATTTAGATGAAACTTGTGCTTTAAAGCTGTTTGGATGTGAAAAGGGTTTATGCCTTTGAATTTGACTTGGGGGTTTCAATTAAAGAAGTTTCAATGACTTTGAAAGAACCTGAAGGTCTATTGACAAGTTTCATTTTGAAATGTTTTGAGAAAGGTTTTAAGTACTCTTTGAATTCTGAATTCTTGCAAGACTAAAACAATTTTGAACAGTTGAAACGCTCTAGAATATTATCATGGGGGTTGAAGTTGGTTTTGCCTAAGTAAAGGAAACGGCTTTGAAAGAAGTAAATGATTACATGACTCGGTTTGGCTTAGATCCTATTTGCTTACTCAAATCAGAAAGCCAATGTTTTAATGATTTT
Organism: Arachis ipaensis; assembly: GCF_059453495.1. NCBI lineage: Eukaryota > Viridiplantae > Streptophyta > Magnoliopsida > Fabales > Fabaceae > Arachis > Arachis ipaensis. Next base: position 129,729,881 of record NC_142444.1, read on the forward strand.
AAATGAATTTGGTGAAATGAGTTATGTTATTCTCCCCTAAAGACTTTGGACTCTGTCGAGAAACTTTTGTTATAAAATCCCATTGTTGGATGGGTGATTTTGAATATCTCAAAGAGGATTTAACTTGCCATGATTATGGACGTTTTGGAAAGAGGATGCCGAGAGTGGCATTGTTTTTAAAAGGGGAATTTACCTTGAGAAAAAGTGGCTTATGAGCCGAAATGATTTGAGAAATGAGATCTTTAAAGCAAAGGCTGAAAAGAGTTGAAACTTGATTTCGAAGTGAAATGAATTGAGAAAATGATTTATGGCTTAAATGCCGGTTTCATGAATTTGATGATTTTGAATGTGGAAGTGTTGTTTTGTTGTGAGCCGGAATGGCTGTGTATGATTATACATATTGATTGGTTCTGGATTGAACCGTGAGCCGGAATGGCCTTGAATGATATGAATATTGGCTGGTTCTGGATTGAACCGTGAGCCGAATGGATGATATGGATGTTGATCCATGATTGAGAATGAAAGCATTTATGCTGAGATATTGATAAGTTGTGATGTTGCACTTCTACTATTGGAGATGAGGGTTTCCCTGGGTAGTAGCAATGGCTAGCCACCATGTGCTCCAGGTTGAGACTCGAAGCTCTGTTAACCCAATGTCGTAAGTGTGGCCGGGCACTGTGAAAGGCCCGGATGAGCTCGCCCTCATAAATATTCACCAGTGATGGTGATGGATAAATATTCACCAGTGAGGGTGATGGATATGGATCATGATTATGATCAAGCTTATGATGAGTATAACTCAAGTTGGGGATGCACGACAGAGGGACAGTCCAATGGTTAGCTACCAAGACTTGTCGGCTTGGCTCTATAACGACAGATGATATCATCAGCCACTAGGGACAGGCATGCATCATATGCATTTGTGTGACATTGGTTGGGTGTGCATATTATACTTGGTTTGCCTATGTGATTAATTGCTAACTGTTCTACTTGTAATAACTGTTTGTTTGTGCTTGAACTTCCTATCTGTGTTTGCATCTGGGACTCTGTTGGATGGTGGTGATTGGTTGTTGGTTGGATTGTTTGGGCCTAGGGCCGTGGTTGGAAAGAGATGAACTGATGGTTGATTTCGGTTTTGTGTTTCTGGTTTGGAATAAAATTATGAAAGGCTATTTTGGTTCCGCATAGATAAACCGTTTTGAAAGGCTTTTGAGTTTTTGAGAATTGAATGGTTCCTCTTTCAGAAAAGATTTCCGACTTTACTTTTATTGTAAACCGTTTTTTTTTGAAAAGGAGGCATAAGACGGTTATTAATCACTGGTACGGTTTATACTCACGTATCCTATTACAGTAATTCCTAAAAACCCTCTACTGAGAACCCTTTCGAGGATGATGTTCTCACCCCCCCTACATTTTTCCCCTTTCAGGATATGGGCGCAGAAGTTACGAAGAGCTTATTTAATTGTTGTTGTGATGCTCTGTATTGTTTTAGCTATGGTTTATTGTACCCTCGCCTTTATCCTGATATAATCTGTAAGAGGGATAGGAATTGTATTGGATTATGCTTGTAATATTATTTATATATATGTATGTATATATATATGGATGTACTCTTTATGAGCTTTTGTAAGTTGTATGGTATTTGTGGATGTACGTTATCGAACGAAAGTATTTTTGGATCGGTATTGCGACTTAAAGTTTTAAACAGGCTCATATTTTAGTATTAAATAATATAAAAGTCGTCGTAATGTCCGAACTATCAGAGTCGCGCAGCCGGAAGTGTGAGCTTTGGTAGTTAGGGTGTTACATTATGGTATCAGAGCAGTTCTTCCTGTAGAGCCTGAGGAATGGACTGACTATGCTTCAGTTGCATACTCTGAGTGTTTGTCATGTATTAGGTCTTGTCGAATGATGAGAATTAGAGCTTTATGCACATGACGATCTATTGATTAACGCTGTTAGTCTTGCGTTGCATAATTCCTGATATTAAGTTTGGCCGGCTTAATACTAGTGAATTATGTAAATGAAAGTACTAATGGGTTATCATAGATGATATGCGAGTTTTGAGTAAAGCGAATCGCGGGTTTTGGGGGACGTTAAAAACTATTTCTCGAGGCTATTCAGTTGTGTGTCTTGAAATTCTATTCGAGTCGACCTGTTCTTTCATGTCCTAACTTGAAGTTCTTGTTTGCTAATCCTCTTGAAAACTAGTTTGATATTTTCAACTGTATTCCTCTATTCATATGCCTTCTTGATTGATATTAAGTGCATATGCTTGTTTGAAAATCCTTGTTGCATCTATCTTCCTCTGTTCGAGTTCTTCCTGATTCCTGTATTCTTTGATATGGCTTTGAACTGGTCCTAATGCACTGTGCATTTTATCTCCTGATTTTGAGTCCATTCTTTGAGAAATTGTTGATTCAGTTTTTCTCTTATTTAACAGTGAGCATAGCTAATTTTGAGATTTTATGAAGATTGCTGTTGAATAGATATATACTTATCTATACATGAAATTTTGAAGATTTCTCATACCGCTTAGCAACTATCTATTTTTAATATCTCGCCTGTATTTTTACTGGTTTGCGGAACGGCATTTACTTTAAATATAAATTGACTTTCTAGTAATTTTACTACGGTTCCAATGCACATCTTTATTTGATTATGTATTTGGATATTTTTCAAAATTTTGAAAAGAAAGGATTTATCACTTTTGTCTCGGTTGAGTTTCATTTGATAAACTTTACTTAATTTATTTTGATTTGAGCCTGATCTAGCATACTACATGGTTTATGCCATTGTGGTTCTTTTGGAAATGTTGGACTCATAACTTTCTTCTTATGAACGGACTCTTTCCTTCATAAGCTTTTCACCTCTATGAATGTCATACGTGATTCTATTATTAACTAATCTTTTACGTCTTGTGAACATTACCACTGATCTTGGTTCGTCCTCTCTTGTGAATCTCATCCTTATGTGAGTCAGTTTGATTCGTTTCAAAAATTTGTGCATTGTTTATTCCCTCATTATCTCTACAAGAGTTTAGTCAAAAATTTATCATTGAGAAATTACAAATGATTGAGTTGTCTTTTTCTATGACATTTGTATTCTTTTGGATCAATTTAAAACTTGTTTGATGTTTTATGTCTAGTGGCTCTTGTTTGAACTACTTTGATTTAAGATCCTTTCTTGCATGGCTTGACTCCTTTTTAGTACGTCTTAAACTTCTTGAATGTTCTTCTGAGATGGCGATTTCAAGAACACTTTTGGAGTCTTGTTTTGAACTTTTAAAGAAGTTTTGAATTCTCTTTGAAGAAACATTAAACGGAATTTACCTTCTGTTGCTTGATTGAGATCGAAACCATTATTCAATTTTGATGAAGTGAATTTAAAAATCGGCATGCGCTATTTTAAATGAGGTTTTGGAGAACTTCCTTGTTTAGTGGAAACCGATTCGTTTGTAACGCACCACTTATTTCCTTTACCAAATTGTAAGCAAATTTTTACTTCGGAGTTTCTTTTCTAAAAAGAGTTTAACTTCCTCTTTCGTACTTGCTATAAATATTATACATGCTTGTTTGAATATGAAATTTTGAGAATTTTGAACAAGCATTTGATTACTTTCGAGTTTTTATGAACTGCTTTTGGTTAAGTTGTGCATCTAATTATTTTTCTAAAATATTTGAGGAAATATTTTAGCTCTTAGCCAAAGTTGTGTGCATTTATTTTTGGAACTCTAAAAAAAAAAAAATCTACTTCAACATGAAATTATATTGAAGTAAAGCCACGTTTATGCTTTTGTTACTCCCTTGAAGGATGTTTGTTGTTTAACTTCTCTTTCAGACTGCGAAGTGATATTTTTACAAGTTTTTGATTCTTTTAAGAACAATGTATTCGGAAGTATTTCAATTATGCTCTTGAGTTCTGTGAGCTTTGTCTTGGGTTTGAGAGATTCTCCTCTATAAACTTCATACTTCTTCGACTCACCTTGAATTTGTTTCAAACTAATGCGCTGATCCTTCTCCTTGTTGATCCTATTGGATTTCTTTGATTCAAGGGTTATCTTTGAGGTTGTCAATTGAATTGTGTCTAGTAAACTTCATTGCTTGAGTATCCTTGGTTATCTAGGATTGGATACATTCTCTCAAATCTTTGAGTACTATCCTTGACATTTGACTCCCCTTTTTAAATCTTGTATCCTCCTGAGTAGACTCGAGAATTGTTTTGATATCACGTGCGACTTGTAGACGTAGTAGCGCGATGCGTTAGTTCTTTAAGACGTGATATGTGTATACGGAAGTTGAAGCGGTAGGGGTGCAACGTTATGAGTTGTGGGTGTTTTGTTCCTTGCGAACGGGTTGTGGTTGTCAGGCTTGTGGTCAAATTTGGGGTTTGTAAAGTGCTTGATGGAGTGGGAAAGTTGAAACTTTAAGGTTGATATGAGATTAGTGTGCGGAGGTTGAGCACGTCGTTTTAACTCCATCCTGTTCGATAGCCTTTGATGCCTTGCCCTTCTATCACATGATTGAACCATGTTATCTTTTGCATTGAGCCTACCTTGTAACGTTTGCTTTGCAATCACACTCCTACCTTTACATCCTTATGCTTATGACAATCAAAGTATTTGAAAGTCGTATATATGATTATATTTTGAGATATTTTTGCTTCTTCCTTAAAAATGTTCAAGGATGAACTGTTATGAAATTTCTTTCGTTTTGTATCAATTTTCGAGGGCGAAAATTTTTGTAAGGTGGGTAGGATGTAAGACCCAGAACTTTTGAAAAGTCTTATTATGATCAAGTCTCAAATCATATAGTTATTTATAGCCTTAATTTCAGAGATTATTTTATTAAAGATAATTAAGGCAAGTTTTGATTTATTGAATTTGAGACGAGTTATGATTTTTATCCAATTTTATAATTATTGGGTTATTTTTTATATTCAGATTATGAATTTGGCAGTTATGAAATAAGAGGGGTTTTACATGATTTAGATTAGATAAGTAATATTTTAAATATTATCACTGCTATTTTGGAAAATGAAGAAATTAATTATATTATTCCTAATTTTTAGATTTGGGCATTTTATTGAAAATAATTTGTAAAATGGATGAGCAAATGGTATTTTCTATATACAATTAGTATTGGATTTAATGTGGGTTTCAATTATTATATTATTCTCAAAATTATGTGAAATTACCATAAGGTCCCTAACCCTAATTTTTGAAAATGAAACCCTAACCCAGCGACCCGTTACCCGACCCGGTTCTCTTTTCCCCTACACCCAGCTGCAGCCGAAATCCCTTTCTTTCCCCCCAAAGCAGCAGCAAACACACTCAAACCCTTTCATCGGAAACTGAACAGAGAGTGAGAGGCTGGGTTGTGGCTGAGGAGAAGAGGAGAGGAGAGAGGAGGCTGTGCCGGCGCGTCGGACTTCACCACCGCCGTCGCGTTGTCGTCGCCAGGCCTGCGAGTTGCCATCCGCGCCGCTTCCGCCACTCCACGACGAGAGGAGGTTCGCAGCGAGTAGCGCCGGAATGAGGGAGAGACCAAGTGGGGGGCTTTCGCTGTTCTCCTCGTCGCCGACTAGCTCGCCGCCGCCACCGTGATGCTCGGTCGTCGTCCTCCTCACCGCGAAGTCTGAGTCCTCGCCATCCATGGAGGGCCGAAGAGAGAAGCCCGAGCAGAAGAGAGAGAGAGAACGGCAGAAAAGGGGGTCCCTGTTCTGCGGCCGTGCCTCCGCCGTCGCGGGTCCTCCGCTGTCCTTCCACCATCACTGAAGTCCCCCACCGCCATGGCTTACTGTTCGAAGGTGCCACCTCGCCACTGCTGGAGGTCTGCTCCGATCCAGTTCGAAGGAGAGAGCGCCATTGAGTGGGGGAAACGCCTCTGTCACGCTCCTCGGTCACTGGTGGTGGAGCCGCGTCGCCGTCACCCCTGGGTTGCTGTTCTTACCACTGCTGCTAAAACCACCGCCGAGGCTTTTGCCGTTTCTGCTGCCGGAGAATGCAGCTTAGCCACCGGAAAACCACTGCCGGTAAGGGTCCTTGCATTTGGTCTTCATTCCTTTCTATTCATGGGTCTTTATCGTCATGACGTTGTTGTGCAGTCGCGGTTGTCGGAGTCTTATATTGCCGCTGCCGCTTGAGGCGGCTGACGCAGCCGCTACCAGGTTGATATGGAGCTGCGGCTGTTTTGTTAATTCAGTGAGTATTTTACGTTTCGAAACCTCCGCGTTAATGTCTTGTTATGTATATTAAGGTCTTGCGGTATTATTGTGTTAGGAGTTAGAATCCGGTTTGCTTATGCCGCTTGTAGCTGTTTCTGATTTTGTAACAAGTAGAGCCGAGGTTTTGGTTGCCGGTGATTTCGAGTTGAGGCGGAAATGGGGTTGATGAGGCGTTTGGATTATGGAATTGCGTTTTGAGGTAGGGGCGCTTTCCGAAAACTATAGTTTATTATTGGAATTATTACATATGGGTACTGATGTGAGATATTGTGTATTTGGTGATTGTATCTGCCTTATGTATTATTTGATTGACTCGAATGACTATGGATGTTGGTTTGGCTGAATTGTTGTGTGGCTTATGAAATGTAATGTTTGAAGTTGATTCTTTAAAGATTTGAAATGAGTTTAATCCGTCGAGGATTGGTTTGAATTGAGTCAATTATTTTGATGATGTGAAAGAATAGAATACTCTTGAGATTCAGCCTGTGTTGCTTTAACTGATTTGGTTTTGATAAATGATTTATTGCTGAACCGATTCTTTAAAGCTTTAGAAATGAGTTAAATCAGTTGATATTGAGTTGATTTCTGAAATGGTTTCCTTGAGATATGCCACTGAGGCGACTGTTGGATTTAGCTTGCTTTTGAATTGATTTATGGTTTGGAACTGTTGAAAAGGAATGAGAAACGGATTAGTTGGGACCCGAACCGGGTGGCAAAAGTCCAAGTTTTAGGGGAGGTGCTGCCGAAATTTCTATAAAATCCGGGTCTTTATTGAAATGTTGTCTGGAAAATGATGAGTTAAAGACTTCTACTATTTTATTTGAATTATCGAGAAAAGGATGATTCATGCTTTCGAAATGAATTAATAAAGGGGAAATTGTGATTTAGTCTTGCTTCTTAAGAAAGGCATTGTATCTCTTTCAGGAGAAGGTTATTTAGATGAAACTTGTGCTTTAAAGCTGTTTGGATGTGAAAAGGGTTTATGCCTTTGAATTTGACTTGGGGGTTTCAATTAAAGAAGTTTCAATGACTTTGAAAGAACCTGAAGGTCTATTGACAAGTTTCATTTTGAAATGTTTTGAGAAAGGTTTTAAGTACTCTTTGAATTCTGAATTCTTGCAAGACTAAAACAATTTTGAACAGTTGAAACGTTCTAGAATATTATCATGGGGGTTGAAGTTGGTTTTGCCTAAGTAAAGGAAACGGCTTTGAAAGAAGTAAATGATTACATGACTCGGTTTGGCTTAGATCCTATTTGCTTACTCAAATCAGAAAGCCAATGTTTTAATGATTTTAAATGAATTTGGCGAAATGAGTTATGTTATTCTCCCCTAAAGACTTTGGACTCTGTCGAGAAACTTTTGTTATAAAATCCCATTGTTGGATGGGTGATTTTGAATATCTCAAAGAGGCTTTTAACTTGCCATGATTATGGAAGTTTTGGAAAGAGGATGCCGAGAGTGGCATTGTTTTTAAAAGGGGAATTTACCTTGAGAAAAAGTGGCTTATGAGCCGAAATGATTTGAGAAATGAGATCTTTAAAGCAAAGGCTGAAAAGAGTTGAAACTTGATTTCGAAGTGAAATGAATTGAGAAAATGATTTATGGCTTAAATGCCAGTTTCATGAATTTGATGATTTTGAATGTGGAAGTGTTGTTTTGTTGTGAGCCGGAATGGCTGTGTATGATTATACATATTGATTGGTTCTGGATTGAACCGTGAGCCGGAATGGCCTTGAATGATATGAATATTGGTTGGTTCTGTATTTAACCGTGAGCCGAATGGCTGAGATGGATGTTGATCCATGATTGAGAATGAAAGCATTTATGCTGAGATATTGATAAGTTGTGATGTTGCACTTCCACTATTGGAGATGAGGGTTTCCCTGGGTAGTAGCAATGGCTAGCCACCATGTGCTCCAGGTTGAGACTCGAAGCTCTGTTAACCCAATGTCGTAAGTGTGGCCGGGCAGTGTGAAAGGCCCGGATGAGCTCGTCCCCATAAATATTCACCAGTGATGGTGATGGATATGGATCATGATTATGATCAAGCTTATGATGAGTATAACTCGAGTTGGGGATGCACGACAGAGGGACAGTCCAATGGTTAGCTACCAAGACTTGTCGGGTTGGCTCTATAACCGACAGATGATATCATCAGCCACTAGGGACAGGCATGCATCATATGCATTTGTGTGACATTGGTTGGGTGTGCATATTATACTTGGTTTGCCTATGTGATTAATTGCTAACTGTTCTACTTGTAATAACTGTTTGTTTGTGCTTGAACTTCCTATCTGTGTTTTCATCTGGGACTCTGTTGGATGGTGGTGATTGGTTGTTGGTTGGATTGTTTGGGCCTAGGGCCGTGGTTGGAAAGAGATGAACTGATGGTTGATTTCGGTTTTGTGTTTCTGGTTTGGAATAAAATTATGAAAGGCTATTTTGGTTCCGCATAGATAAACCGTTTTGAAAGGCTTTTGAGTTTTTGAGAATTGAATGGTTCCTCTTTCAGAAAAGATTTCCGACTTTACTTTTATTGTAAACCGTTGTTTTTGAAAAGGAGGCATAAGACGGTTATTAATCACTGGTACGGTTTATACTCACGTATCCTATTACAGTAATTCCTAAAAACCCTCTACTGAGAACCCTTTCGAGGATGATGTTCTCACCCCCCCTACATTTTTCCCCTTTCAGGATATGGGTGCAGAAGTTACGAAGAGCTTATTTAATTGTTGTTGTGATGCTCTGTATTGTTTTAGCTATGGTTTATTGTACCCTCGCCTTTATCCTGATATAATCTGTAAGAGGGATAGGAATTGTATTGGATTTTGCTTGTAATATTATTTATATATATGTGTGTATATATATATGGATGTACTCTTTATGAGCTTTTGTAAGTTGTATGGTATTTGTGGATGTACGTTATCGAACGAAAGTATTTTTGGATCGGTATTGCGACTTAAAGTTTTAAACAGGCTCATATTTTAGTATTAAATAATATAAAAGTCGTCGTAATGTCCGAACTATCAGAGTCGCGCAGCCGGAAGTGTGAGCTTTGGTAGTGGTGCACGAAATTGTGATCTCCAGGCTCGAACAAATCCTGGTAATGGCTCCAAAGCTTGGTGCTCTGATCTTAATTCATAATTGTCACAACTTCGATACAACTAACCAGCAAGTGCACTGGGTCGTCCAAGTAATAACTTACGTGAGTAAGGGTCGAATCCCACGGAGATTGTTGGTATGAAGCAAGCTATGGTCACCTTGTAAATCTCAGTCAGGCAGATATAAAATAGTTATGTGGTTTTCGAATATTAATTAATAAAATAGGGATAGAGATACTTATGTAAATCATTGGTAGGAATTTCAGATAAGCGAATGGAGATGCTTTTCGTTCCTCTGAACCTCTGCTTTCCTGCTATCTTCATCCAATCAGTCTTACTCCTTTCCATGGCTGGCTGTATGCAAGGGCATCACCGTTGTCAGTGGCTACATCCCCTCCTCTCAGTGAATAATATGTTCACGCACCCTGTCACGGCACGGCTATTCATCTGTCGGTTCTCGATCATGCTGGAATAGGATTCACCCTCCTTTTGCGTCTGTCACTAACGCCCAGCACTCGCGAGTTTGAAGCTCGTCACAGTCATTCAATCATTGAATCCTACTCAGAATACCACAGACAAGGTTTAGACCTTCCGAATTCTCTTGAATGCCGCCATCATTCTAGCTTACGCCACGAAGATTCCTGTTAGGAGATCTAAGAGATATTCCTTCTAGCTTAATTCATGTAGAACAGAAGTGTTTGTCAGACACGCGTTCATAGGGGAGATGGTGATGAGCGTCACACATAATCATCACCTTCATCACGTTCTTGGGTGCGAATGGATATCTTAGAAGCGAAATAAGAAGAATTGAATAGAAAACAGTAGTACTTTGCATTAATCTTTGAGGAACAGCAGAGCTCCACACCTTAATCTATGGAGTGTAGAAACTCTACCGTATGAAAATACATAAGTGGAGGTCCAGGCATGGCCGAGATGGCCAGCCCCTATGGTCTAAGAACAATGCGTTCAAAGATGGTCAAAAAGACTAGTAAAAGGTCCTATTTATAATAAACTAGTCACTAGGGTTTACATGAGTAAGTAATTGATGCATAAATCCACTTCCTGGGCCCACTTGGTGTGTATTTGGGCTGAGCTTAAGTGTTGCACGTGCAGAGGCCATTTGTGGAGTTGAACGCCAGTATTTGTGCCAGTTTGGGCGTTCAACTCTGGTTTTGGATCCTTTTCTGGCGCTGGACGCCAGATTTGGGCAGAAGGCTGGCGTTGAACGCCAGTTTACGTCATCTATTCTTGGCCAAAGTATGGACTATTATATATTGCTGGAAAGCCCTAGATGTCTAATTTCCAACGCAATTGGAAGCGCGCCATTTTGAGTTCTGTAGCTCCAGAAAATCCACTTTGAGTGCAGGGAGGTCAGAATCCAACAGCATCAGCAGTCCTTTTTCAACCTCTGAATCTGATTTCTGCTCAAGTCCCTCAATTTCAGCCAGAAAATACCTGAAATTACAGAAAAACACACAAACTCATAGGAAAGTCCAGAAATGTGAAATTAACATAAAAACTAATGAAAACATCCCTAAAAGTAACTAGATCCTACTAAAAACATACTAAAAACAATGTCAAAAAGCGTATAAATTATCCGCTCATCACAACACCAAACTTAAATTGTTGCTTGTCCCCAAGCAACTAAAAATCAAATAGGATAAAAAGAAGAGAATATACTATAAATTCCAAACTATCAATGAAACATAGCTCCAATCAAATGAGCGGGACTTATAGCTTTTTGCCTCTTGAATAGTTTTGGCATCTCACTTTATCCATTGAGGTTCAGAATGATTGGCATCTATAGGAACTTCAGATTTCGAATAGTGTTATTGACTCTCCTAGTTCAATATGATGATTCTTGAACACAGCTTCTTTATGAGTCTTGGCCGTGGCCCTAAGCACTTTGTTTTCCAGTGTTACCACCAGATACATAAATGCCACAGACACATAATTGGGTGAACCTTTTTAGATTGTGACTCAGCCTTGCTAAAGTCCCCAATTAGAGGTGTCCAGGGTTCTTAAGCACACTCTTTTTTTTGCTTTGGACCTTGACTTTAACCGCTCAGTCTCAAGTTTTCACTTGACACCTACACGCCACAAGCACATGGTTAGGGACAGCTTGGTTTAGCCGCTTAGACCAGGATTTTATTCCTTTAGGCCCTCCTATCCACTGATGCTCAAAGCCTTGGGATCCTTTTTTATTTACCCTTGCCTTTTGGTTTTAAGGGTTATTGGCTTTTTCTGCTTGCTTTTTCTTTTTCTTTCTATTTTTTTTCGCCTATTTTTTTTCTTCTTTTTTTTTTTCTGCAAGCTTTGTTCTTTGCTGCTTTTTCTTGCTTCAAGAATCATTTTTATGATTTTTCAGATTATCAAATAACATGTCTCCTAGTCATCATTCTTTCAAGAGCCAACATATTTAACATTCTTAAACAACAACTTCAAAAGACATATGCACTGTTCAAGCATACATTCAGAAAACAAGAAGCATTGTCACCACATCAATATAATTAAGCTAAGTTCAAGGATAAATTCGAAACTCATGTACTTCTTATTCTTTTGAATTAAAACATTTTTCATTTAAGAGAGGTGATGGATTCATAGGACATTCATAACTTTAAGACATAGTTACTACTACTAATGATCATGTAATGAAGACACAAACATAGATAAGCACATAACATAGAAAACAAAATACAGAAGAAAGAAGAACAAGGAATGAATCCACCTTAGTGATGGTGGCGTTTCCTTCTTGAGGAACCAATGATGTCCTTGAGCTCTTCTATGTCTCTTCCTTGTCTTTGTTGCTCCTCCCTCATTGCTTTTTGATCTTCTCTTATTTCATGGAGCATGATGGAGTGCTCTTGATGTTCCACCCTTAGTTGTCCCATATTGGAACTCAATTCTTCTAGGGAGGTGTTGATGTGCTCCCAATAGTTTTGTGGAGGAAAGTGCATTTGAGGCATTTCCGGAATCTCATGGTGATGAGCTTCATACGCCTCTTGAGCTCCATGAGTGGGCTCTCTTGCTTGCTCCATCTTTTTCTTAGTGATGGGCTTGTCCTCTTTGATGAGGATATCTCCCTCTATGTCAATCCCAGCTGAATTGCATAGGTGGCAGATGAGGTGAGGAAAGGCTAACCTTGCCATAGTGGAGGATTTGTCAGCCACCTTGTAGAGTTCTTGAGGTATAATCTCATGAACTTCCACCTCTTCTCCAATCATGATGCTATGGATCATGATGGCCCGGTCTATAGTAACTTCAGACCGGTTGCTAGTGGGAATGATTGAGCATTGAATAAACTCCAACCATCCTCTAGCTATAGGCTTGAGGTCCAATCTTCTTAGTTGAACCGGCTTGCCTTTGGAGTCAATCTTCAATTGAGCTCCTTCTACACATATGTCCATAAGGACTTGGTCCAACCTTTGATCAAAGTTGACTCTCCTTATGTAGGGGCGTGCGTTCTCTTCCATGTATGGCAAGTTGAACGCCAACCTCACATTCTCCGGACTAAAATCTAAGTATTTCCCCCGAACCATTGTAACATAGTTCTTTGGATCCGGGTTCTTACTTTGATCATGGTTCTTGGTGATCCATGCATTGGCATAGAACTCTTGAACCTTTAGGATGCCGACTTGTTGGATGGGATTTGTTAGAACTTCCCAACCTCTTCTTTGAATTTCATGTTGGATCTCTGGATACTCATTTCTTTTGAGTTTAAAAGGGACCTCAGGGATCACCTTCTTCTTGGCCACAACATCATAGAAGTGGTCTTGATGGGCTTTAGAGATGAATCTTTCCATCTCCCATGACTCGGATGTGGAAGCTTTTGTCTTCCCTTTCCCTCTTCTAGAGGATTCTCCGGTCTTGGGTGCCATCAATGGTAATGGAAAAACAAAAAAGCTATGCTTTTACCACACCAAACTTAGAATATTGCTCGCCCTCGAGCAATAAACAAAAGAATAGAAGAAGAAGAAGAAGAAATATGGAGAGGGAGAGGGAGATGTGGTTTCGGCCAAGGGGAGTGTAGAGGGGTGTGTTTGTGTGAATTTGATGAAGAATGGAGGTCTTTATATAGGGAAGGGAGGGGGGGTTACGGTTCGGCCATATGGGTGGGTTTGGGTGGGAAATTGGTTTTGAATTTTGAAGGTAGGTGGAGTTTATGAGGTAGGTTTATTGGGAGGAGTGAGTGGATGTGAGTGGTGAAGAGGTGATGGGGAAGAGAGTTTGAGGTGATTGGTGAAGGGTTTTTGGGTAAGAGTGTTTATGGGATTGTGTGAAAGAGAGTGGTGAGAAGAAGTGAGTGGAGGTAGGTGGGGATCCTGTGGGGACCACAGATCCTGAGTGGATCCTGTGGGGTCCACAGATCCTGAGGTGTCAAGGCATTTACATCCCTGCACCATTAGGCATGTAAAAATGCCTTTGTACCCAACTCTGGGCGTTCAGCGCCAGGTTGGTGGCCATTTTGGGCGTTCAACGCCCATCTGTGTGCCATTTCTGGCGTTGAACGCCAGAACCATGCCTGTTCTGGTGTTCAGCGCCCAGAAGCTGCCCATTTTGGGCGTTCAGCGCCAGAACCATGCTCTGTTCTGGCGCTGAACACCAGACAGATGCTCCTCCAGGGTGTGATTTTTCTTCTGCTGTTTTTGATTCCATTTTCAATTTTTCTATTTATTTTGTGACTCCACATGATCATGAACCTAAGAAAACATGAAAAACAATAAAAATAAGAATTAGATAAACATTGGGTTGCCTCCCAACAAGCGCTTCTTTAATGTCAATAGCTTGACAGTGGGCTCTCATGGAGCCTCACAGATGTGCAGAGCTTTGTTGAGACTCTCCAACACCAAACTTAGAGTTTGGATATGGGAGTTCAACACCAAACTTAGTGTTTGGTTGTGGCCTCCCAACACCAAACTTAGAGTTTGACTGTGGGGGCTCTGGTTGACTCTTCTTTGAGAGAAGCTTTTCAAGCTTCCTCTCCATGGTTGCAGAGGGAGATCCTTGAGTTTTGAATACAAGGGAGTTCTCATTCCATTGAAGGACTATTTCACCTCTGTCAACATCAATCACAGCTCTTGCTGTGGCCAGGAAAGGTCTTCCTAGGATGATGGATTCATCCTCTTCCTTTCCAGTATCCAGGACTATGAAATCAGCAGGGATGTAAAGGCCCTCAACCTTTACTAAAACGTCCTCTACTTGTCCATAAGCCTGTTTTCTTCAGCTGTCTGCCATCTCTAGTGAGATTTTAGCAGCTTGTACCCCATAGATTCCCAGTTTCTCTATTACAGAGAGGGGCATGAGGTTTATTCCTGAACCAAGGTCACACAGAGCCTTAAAGATCATGGTGCCTATGGTACAGGGTATTATGAACTTTCCAGGATCCTGTCTCTTCTGAGGCAATGTCAGTTGATCCAGATCACTTAGTTCATTGATGAACAAGGGAGGTTCAACTTCCCAAGTATCAATGCCAAATAATTTGGCATTCAGCTTCATGATTGCACCAAGAAACTTGGCAGTTTGCTCTTTAGTGACATCCTCATTCTCTTTTGAAGAGGAATACTCATCAGAGCTCATGAAGGGTATAAGGAGGTTCAATGGAATCTCTATGGTCTCTAGATGAGCCTCAGAGTCCTTTGGTTCCCCAGAGGGAAGCTCCTTATTGATCACTGGACGTCCCTGGAGGTCTTCCTCCTTGGGATTCACGTCCTCTCCTCTCCTCACTGGTTCGGCCATGGCGCTTATGTCAATGGCCTTGCACTCTCCTTTTGGATTCTCTTCTGTATTGCTTGGGAGAGTACTAGGAGGGATAGCAGTGATCCTTTTACTCAGCTGGCCTACTTGTGCTTCCAGATTTCTAATGGAAGATCTTATTTCATTCATGAAACTTACAGTGGCCTTAGATAGATCAGAGACTAGATTTGCTAAATTAGAAGCATTTTGTTCAGAGTTCTCTGTCTGTTGCTGAGTTGATGATGGAAAAGGCTTGCTATTGCTAAACCTGTTTCTTCCACCATTATTAAAGCCTTGTTGGGGCTTTTGATCCTTCCATGAGAAATTTGGATGATTTCTCCATGTTGAGTTATAGGTGTTTCCATAAGGTTCACCTAAGTAATTTACCTCTGCTATTGCAGGGTTCTCAGGATCATAGGCTTCTTCTTCAGAAGATGCCTCTTGAGTACTGTTGGATGCAGCTTGCATTCCATGCAGACTCTGAGAGATCATATTGACTTGCTGAGTCAATATTTTATTCTGAGCCAATATGGCATTCAGAGTATCAACTTCAAGAACTCCCTTCTTCATAGGCGTCCCATTACTTACAGGATTCCTTTCAGAAGTGTACATGAACTGGTTATTAGCAACCATGTCAATGAGTTCTTGAGCTTCTGCAGGCGTTTTCTTTAGGTGAATGGATCCACCTGCAGAAGTGTCCAGTGACATCTTTGATAGCTCAGATAAACCATCATAGAATATATCCAGGATGGTCCATTCTGAAAGCATGTCAGAAGGACACTTTTTGGTCAACTGTTTGTATCTTTCCCAAGCTTCATAGAGAGATTCACCTTCTTTCTGTCTGAAGGTTTGAACATCAGCTCTAAGCTTGCTCAGCTTTTGAGGAGGAAAGTACTTGGCTAAGAAAGTCGTGACCAGCTTATCCCAAGAGTTCAGGCTGTCTTTAGGTTGAGAATCCAACCATAATCTAGCTCTGTCTCTTACAGCAAAAGGGAAAAGCATGAGCCTGTAGACTTCAGGATCTACTCCATTAGTCTTAACAGTATCACATATCTGCAAGAATTCAGTTAAGAACTGAAAAGGATCTTCAGATGGAAGTCCATGAAACTTGCAGTTCTGCTGCATTAGAGAAACTAATTGAGGTTTCAGCTCAAAGTTGTTTGCTCCAATGGCAGGAATGGAGATGCTTCTTCCATGTAAATTGGAATTAGGTGTAGTAAAGTCACCAAGCATCTTCCTTACATTATTATTATTTTCGGCTGCCATCTCCTCTGCCTGTTCGAAAATTTTTTTGAAAGGTTATCTCTGGATTGTTGTATTTTAGCTTCTCTTAATTTTTTCTTCAAAGTCCTTTCAGGTTCTGGATCTGCTTCCACAAGAATGTTCTTATCCTTGCTCCTGCTCATATAACAAAGAAGAAGGCACAAAAAAATAATAATAATAGAGATTCTCTTTATCACAGTATAGAGGTTCCCTTATGTGAGTAGAAGAAAAGGGGGAGATAAAGGATGTGATGTAAAGGAAGAAACACAACTGTACGAATGGAAGAGATGTGAGATGAGATGTTAGGATATGAATGAATAAATAGAATAGGATGAGAGAGAAGGAGGGAATTTTCGAAAATTATTTTTGAAAAGGAGTTAGTGATTTTGGAAAATGGTTTTTGAAAAATTGTTAGTAATTTTCGAAAATTAAGTTTTAAAAATTAAAATAATTAATAAATTAAAAAGAAATTTTGAAAAAGGGGAGAGATATTTTCGAAAATGAGAGAGAGAGAGTTAGTTAGGTAGTTTTGAAAAAGTTAAGAAACAAACAAAAAGTTAGTTAGTTAGTTGAAACAAATTTTTAAAAGATAGGAAGTTAGGAGGTTAGGAAAGATATTTTGAAAAGATATTTTTGAAAAAGATAAGATGAGAAGATATTTTTGAAAAGATATGATAGAAATTAGTTTTTGAAAAAGATTTGATTTTTAAAATCTCAATTAATGACTTGATTCATAAGAAATCACAAGATATGATTCTAGAACTTAAAGTTTGAATCTTTCTTAACAAGCAAGTAACAAACTTCAAATTTTTGAATCAAAACATTAATTGTTTAGTTATTTTCGAAAATTTTATATAAAAATAAGAAAAAGATTTTTGAAAAATATTTTTGGAATTTTCGAAAATAACTAAGAATTTTGAAAAAGATTTGATTTTTGAAAAAGATTTTGAAGAAGATAAGATTTTCAAATTGAAAATTTGATTTGACTCATGAGAAACAAATTGATTTTAAAAATTTTTGAAAAAGTCAACTCAATTTTCGAATTTGATGAGAGAAAAAGCGAAAGATATATTTTTTTTTTTATTTTTGAATTTTTTATGATGCAAGAGAAAAACAAGAAAAATGATGCAATGCATGAAATTTTTAGATCAAAACAATGAATGCATGCAAGAATGCTATGAATGTCAAGATGAACACCAAGAACACTTTGAATGTCAAGATGAACATCATAGACACAATTTTGAAAAATTTTTAATGCAAAGAAAACATGCAAGACACCAAACTTAGAATTCTTTAATGCTTACGCACTAAGAATTCAAGAATGCATATGATAAACATGAAAAGACACAAAATAAAAAATCATCAAGATCAAACAAGAAGACTTACCAAGAACAACTTGAAGATCATGAAGAACACTATGAATGCATGATATTTTCGAAAAAATGCAAGATGCTTATGCAATTGACACCAAACTTATAACAAGACTCAAGACTCAAACAAGAAACAGGAAATATTTTTGATTTTTATGATTTTCTAATTTTTTTTTGGATTTTTTTTTCGAAAATATTATGAAAAAGAAAAATAAGGATTCCAAAATTTTTAATATGAATTCCAGGAATCTTGCATTGTTAGTCTAAAGCTTCAGTCCAGGAATTAGACATGGCTCACTAGCCAGCCAAGCTTTCAATGAAAGCTCCAGTCCAAAACACTAGACATGGCCAATGGCCAGCCAAGCTTCAACATTTAACACCAGAGTATATTGATCTTGATAACAAATTGCTGCTCATCATTTATCAAGTATGTAACTTAGCTCTGATGGTTTGGAAGCCTCAGTCCAAATGAATTTAGACATGGCTTTACAGCCAGCCAGGCTTCACATGCTTCATGAAACACTAGAATTCATTCTTAAAAATCTTGAATCAAAATTTTTGAAAACATTTTTAATTTTTTTCGAAAACAGATGAAAAAATTTTTTTGAAAAATTTTTGAAAAGAAAATAAAAAGAAAATTACCTAATCTGAGCAACAAGATGAACCGTCAGTTGTCCAAACACAAACAATCCCCGGCAACGGCGCCAAAAACTTGGTGTTGTTGCCGGATCAAAAGGGAATCTGGCACTGATGTTATCGGACCAAAAGCTTGCCGAAGACTCAAACAATCCCCGGCAACGGCGCCAAAAACTTGGTGCACGAAATTGTGATCTCCAGGCTCGAACAAATCCTGGTAATGGCTCCAAAGCTTGGTGCTCTGATCTTAATTCATAATTGTCACAACTTCGATACAACTAACCAGCAAGTGCACTGGGTCGTCCAAGTAATACCTTACGTGAGTAAGGGTCGAATCCCACGGAGATTGTTGGTATGAAGCAAGCTATGGTCACCTTGTAAATCTCAGTTAGGCAGATATAAAACAGTTATGTGGTTTTCGAATATTAATTAATAAAATAGGGATAGAGATACTTATGTAAATCATTGGTAGGAATTTCAGATAAGCGAATGGAGATGCTTTTCGTTCCTCTGAACCTCTGCTTTCCTGCTATCTTCATCCAATCAGTCTTACTCCTTTCCATGGCTGGCTGTATGCAAGGGCATCACCGTTGTCAGTGGCTACATCCCCTCCTCTCAGTGAATAATATGCTCACGCACCCTGTCACGGCACGGCTATTCATCTGTCGGTTCTCGATCATGCTGGAATATGATTCACCCTCCTTTTGCGTCTGTCACTAACGCCCAGCACTCGCGAGTTTGAAGCTCGTCACAGTCATTCAATCATTGAATCCTACTCAGAATACCACAGACAAGGTTTAGACCTTCCGGATTCTCTTGAATGCCGCCATCATTCTAGCTTACGCCACGAAGATTCCTGTTAGGAGATCTAAGAGATATTCCTTCTAGCTTAATTCATGTAGAACAGAAGTGTTTGTCAGACACGCGTTCATAGGGGAGATGGTGATGAGCGTCACACATAATCATCACCTTCATCACGTTCTTGGGTGCGAATGGATATCTTAGAAGCGAAATAAGAAGAATTGAATAGAAAACAGTAGTACTTTGCATTAATCTTTGAGGAACAGCAGAGCTCCACACCTTAATCTATGGAGTGTAGAAACTCTACCGTATGAAAATACATAAGTGGAGGTCTAGGCATGGCCGAGATGGCCAGCCCCTATGGTCTAAGAACAATGCGTTCAAAGATGGTCAAAAAGACTAGTAAAAGGTCCTATTTATAATAAACTAGTCACTAGGGTTTACATGAGTAAGTAATTGATGCATAAATCCACTTCCTGGGCCCACTTGGTGTGTATTTGGGCTGAGCTTAAGTGTTGCACGTGCAGAGGCCATTTGTGGAGTTGAACGCCAGTATTTGTGCCAGTTTGGGCGTTCAACTCTGGTTTTGGATCCTTTTCTGGCGCTGGACGCCAGATTTGGGCAGAAGGCTGGCGTTGAACGCCAGTTTACGTCATCTATTCTTGGCCAAAGTATGGACTATTATATATTGCTGGAAAGCCCTGGATGTCTACTTTCTAACGCAATTGGAAGCGCGCCATTTTGAGTTCTGTAGCTCCAGAAAATCCACTTTGAGTAGGGGTGTTCATGGTTTGGTTAATCCAAAAACCAAACCAGTTTTTTTGTTAACCAAAAATATAGTATTGGTTAATTAACCAAATTGGTTTTACATGATGAAACCGGTTATTAACCGGTTAGTGAATTTTAAAATCGGTTTTTAACCGGTTATTAAAATAAAAACCGGTTTTTAAAAAAATAACCGATTTTTATATAAAAAACCGGTTTTTATACCAAAAAACTGGTTTTTATACTAAAAAACCGGTTTTTGTACCAAAAAACCGATTTTTGTACTAAAAACTGGTTTTTGTACTAAAAAATTGGTTTTTATACCATAAAATTGGTTTTTACATGTAAAAATATATTTTTACACAAAAATTAATATTTTTACATATAAAACCCAAATTTTTACACAAAAAACCGGTTTTTGTCCAAAAACCGGTTTTTATACTAAAAAATTGGTTTTTATACCATAAAATTGGTTTTTACATGTAAAAATAGATTTTTGCACAAAAATTAATATTTTTACATACAAAAACCCAAAATTTTAAATCTTTTTTAATTGAATTTTTTTAATCTAATTTTTTTCTTTCTAAATGATACGAGTAACATTTGTAAATAATGAAGTCCCTTCCATTGCTTTCGTTCCATTTTCTTTCTTATCTCTTTTCAATATTTTCTATAAATAATTTTTTCTCTTTCTCTTTCTCTCTCTCTCCTCTTCTCTTTCTTTTCTCTCTCTCTCTCTCTCTCTCTCCCATTTTTCTCTCTCCTCCTCTCTTTCTCTTCTCTCTCTCCCCCTCCTCTCTATCTATCTCTCTCTCTCTCTCTCCCCTTCCCCTTCCCCCTCTTTCTTCCCCTCCGCTTTCGTTCTCTCTATCCTTCTCTCCCTCTCTCTCCCCATGCTCTCTCTCTCCCCCTCCCTCTTTCTCTCTCCCCTCATCTCCCTCTCTCCTCTCTCCTCTCTCCCCTCTTCTCTTTTCTCTCTCTCCTTCTTTTTTTTTCTGTCTCTCTCTCCTTCTCTCTCCCCATCCTCTCTCTCTCCTCTCTCTTTCTCTCTCTTTGTCCTCTTTCTCTCTCTACTTCTCTCTCTCTTATCCTTCTTCTCTCTTCTTATCTCTCTTCTT
Organism: Arachis ipaensis; assembly: GCF_059453495.1. Classification (NCBI taxonomy): domain Eukaryota; kingdom Viridiplantae; phylum Streptophyta; class Magnoliopsida; order Fabales; family Fabaceae; genus Arachis; species Arachis ipaensis. Next base: position 129,750,895 of record NC_142444.1, read on the forward strand.
TTTTTCTTTCTCCTCCTCTATCTTCGCCTCCTCTCTCTCTTCTCTCTCGCTTTAGAGAGAAGAGGAGAAAAGAGATAGAAGAGGGATAGAGATTGAGAGAAGGTTGAGAGAGAAAGAGAAAAGAGAGAGTAAGAAAAGAAAGAGGAGAAGGAGAGAAAATGAAGAGAGGAAGAGGAGGAGAGAGAGAGAGAAAGAAGAAAAGGAAAGAGAGATGAGCGAGAGAGAGAAAGAGAGAAAAGAAAAAAGAGAGAGAGAGAAAGAGAGGGGAGGTAAAGGAGAGAGAGAGAGAGGAAGGAGAGGGGAGAAAGAGAGAAAGAGAAAGAGAAAGAGAGAGAGAATGGAAAAGAGAGGAGAAAGTAGAGAGATATGGGAGAGAGAGAAAGAGAGGAGAGGGGAGAGAGAGAGAGGAGGGGAAAGATAGAAAAAGGGGAGAGATGATTAGAGAGAGAAAGGGGAGGAGAGAGAGGAAGAGAGAGAACAGAGGGAGAGAAAGAGGGCAAGGAAAGAGAGAGAGAGGGGGGAGAAGTGAGAGAGCGGAGAGAAGGAGAGAGAGAGAAGGAGAGAAAGAGAGAGGGAGAGAGAGAAAGAGGGAAGGGGAGAGAGAGGGAGAGAAGGATAGAGAGACAAGGGAGAGAGAAAGAAAGACGAGAGAGAGAGAGAGAGGGAGGGGAGAGAGAGAGGAGGAAGAGGGGAGAGAGGGAGAGAGAAAAAGAGGAAGATAGGGAAAGAGAGAGATAGGGGAGAGAGAGGAGGAGAGAAAGAGGGAAAAAAGAGAGAGAGAGAGAGAGAGAGAGAGAGAGAGAGTGAGAGAGAGAGAGAGAAGCGGAGAGAGAAGGAAAGGAGAGAGGAGATAAAGAGAAAAATGAGTTAGAGAGAGAAGGGAGAGAGAGAGATGGGGGAAGGAAAGGGGAGAGAGAGGGAAAAGGGAGAGAAATAGGGGGAAAAGAAGAGAGAGAAAAGGGGATAGAGAATAGAGAGAGAGAGAGAGAGAGAGGATAGGGAGAGAGAAAAGGAGAGGAGGAGAAAGAGGAAAATGAGAGAGAGAGAGAGAGGAGGGAGAGAGAGAAAGAAAGAGAGAAAAAGAAGGGAGAGAGAGAGAGAGAAAGAGAGAGTAAGGGGGAGAGGGAGGGAGAGAGAAAGGGAGAGGAAGTGGAAGATAGAGAGAGAGAGAGAGTGAGTGAGAGAGAGAGAGAAAGAGTATGTAATTTGGTTTTAAAATTAAGTTTTGATTTTAATTTGGTTTTGGTTTTGGTTAACCGGTTAAAAACCGGTTTTTTTTAATTTGGTTTTGGTTAACCAATTCTAAAAAATTTGGATATGGTTTTTAAATTGTTTCATTAAACTGGTTAACCAAAATGTGGTTATGGTTTTTTAACCGGTTAACCACATTTTGGTTTTTTTATGAACACCCCTAACTTTGAGTGCAGGGAGGTCAGAATCCAACAGCATCAGCAGTCCTTTTTCAACCTCTGAATCTGATTTCTGCTCAAGTCCCTCAATTTCAGCCAGAAAATACCTGAAATTACAGAAAAACACACAAACTCATAGTAAAGTCCAGAAATGTGAAATTAACATAAAAACTAATGAAAACATCCCTAAAAGTAACTAGATCCTACTAAAAACATACTAAAAACAATGTCAAAAAGCGTATAAATTATCCGCTCATCAGGTAGTTAGGGTGTTACATTATGGTATCAGAGCAGTTCTTCCTGTAGAGCCTGAGGAATGGACTGACTATGCTTCAGTTGCATACTCTGAGTGTTTGTCATGTATTAGGTCTTGTCGAATGATGAGAATTAGAGCTTTATGCACATGACGATCTATTGATTAACGCTGTTAGTCTTGCGTTGCATAATTCCTGATATTAAGTTTGGCCGGCTTAATACTAGTGAATTATGTAAATGAAAGTACTAATGGGTTATCATAGATGATATGCGAGTTTTGAGTAAAGCGAATCGCGGGTTTTGGGGGACGTTAAAAACTATTTCTCGAGGCTATTCAGTTGTGTGTCTTGAAATTCTATTCGAGTCGACCTGTTCTTTCATGTCCTAACTTGAAGTTCTTGTTTGCTAATCCTCTTGAAAACTAGTTTGATATTTTCAACTGTATACCTCTATTCATATGCCTTCTTGATTGATATTGAGTGCATATGCTTGTTTGAAAATCCTTGTTGCATCTATCTTCCTCTGTTCGAGTTCTTCCTGATTCCTGTATTCTTTGATATGGCTTTGAACTGGTCCTAATGCACTGTGCATTTTATCTCCTGATTTTGAGTCCATTCTTTGAGAAATTGTTGATTCAGTTTTTCTCTTATTTGACAGTGAGCACAGCTAATTTTGAGATTTTATGAAGATTGCTGTTGAATAGATATATACTTATCTATACATGAAATTTTGAAGATTTCTCATACCGCTTAGCAACTATCTATTTTTAATATCTCGCCTGTATTTTTACTGGTTTGCGGAACGGCATTTACTTTAAATACAAATTGACTTTCTAGTAATTTTACTACGGTTCCAATGCACATCTTTATTTGATTATGTATTTGGATATTTTTCAAAATTTTGAAAAGAAAGGATTTATCACTTTTGTCTCGGTTGAGTTTCATTTGATAAACTTTACTTAATTTATTTTGATTTGAGCCTGATCTAGCATACTACATGGTTTATGCCATTGTGGTTCTTTTGGAAATGTTGGACTCATAACTTTCTTCTTATGAACGGACTCTTTCCTTCATAAGCTTTTCACCTCTATGAATGTCATACGTGATTCTATTATTAACTAATCTTTTACGTCTTGTGAACATTACCACTGATCTTGGTTCGTCCTCTCTTGTGAATCTCATCCTTATGTGAGTCAGTTTGATTCGTTTCAAAAATTTGTGCATTGTTTATTCCCTCATTATCTCTACAAGAGTTTAGTCAAAAATTTATCATTGAGAAATTACAAATGATTGAGTTGTCTTTTTCTATGACATTTGTATTCTTTTGGATCAATTTAAAACTTGTTTGATGTTTTATGTCTAGTGGCTCTTGTTTGAACTACTTTGATTTAAGATCCTTTCTTGCATGGCTTGACTCCTTTTTAGTACGTCTTAAACTTCTTGAATGTTCTTCTGAGATGGCGATTTCAAGAACACTTTTGGAGTCTTGTTTTGAATTTTTAAAGAAGTTTTGAATTCTCTTTGAAGAAACATTAAACGGAATTTACCTTCTGTTGCTTGATTGAGATCGAAACCATTATTCAATTTTGATGAAGTGAATTTAAAAATCGGCATGCGCTATTTTAAATGAGGTTTTGGAGAACTTCCTTGTTTAGTGGAAACCGATTCGTTTGTAACACACCACTTATTTCCTTTACCAAATTGTAAGCAAATTTTTACTTTGGAGTTTCTTTTCTAAAAAGAGTTTAACTTCCTCTTTCGTACTTGCTATAAATATTATACATGCTTGTTTGAATATGAAATTTTGAGAATTTTGAACAAGCATTTGATTACTTTCAAGTTTTTATGAACTGCTTTTGGTTAAGTTGTGCATCTAATTATTTTTCTAAAATATTTGAGGAAATATTTTAGCTCTTAGCCAAAGTTGTGTGCATTTATTTTTGGAACTCTAAAAAAAAAAAAATCTACTTCAACATGAAATTATATTGAAGTAAAGCCACGTTTATGCTTTTGTTACTCCCTTGAAGGATGTTTGTTGTTTAACTTCTCTTTCAGACTGCGAAGTGATATTTTTACAAGTTTTTGATTCTTTTAAGAACAATGTATTCGGAAGTATTTCAATTATGCTCTTGAGTTCTGTGAGCTTTGTCTTGGGTTTGAGAGATTCTCCTCTATAAACTTCATACTTCTTCGACTCACCTTGAATTTGTTTCAAACTAATGCGCTGATCCTTCTCCTTGTTGATCCTATTGGATTTCTTTGATTCAAGGGTTATCTTTGAGGTTGTCAATTGAATTGTGTCTAGTAAACTTCATTGCTTGAGTATCCTTGGTTATCTAGGATTGGATACATTCTCTCAAATCTTTGAGTACTATCCTTGACATTTGACTCTCCTTTTTAAATCTTGTATCCTCCTGAGTAGACTCGAGAATTGTTTTGATATCACGTGCGACTTGTAGACGTAGTAGCGCGATGCGTTAGTTCTTTAAGACGTGATATGTGTATACGGAAGTTGAAGCGGTAGGGGTGCAACGTTATGAGTTGTGGGTGTTTTGTTCCTTGCGAACGGGTTGTGGTTGTCAGGCTTGTGGTCAAATTTGGGGTTTGTAAAGTGCTTGATGGAGTGGGAAAGTTGAAACTTTAAGGTTGATATGAGATTAGTGTGCGGAGGTTGAGCACGTCGTTTTAACTCCATCCTGTTCGATAGCCTTTGATGCCTTGCCCTTCTATCACATGATTGAACCATGTTATCTTTTGCATTGAGCCTACCTTGTAACGTTTGCTTTGCAATCACACTCCTACCTTTACATCCTTATGCTTATGACAATCAAAGTATTTGAAAGTCGTATATATGATTATATTTTGAGATATTTTTGCTTCTTCCTTAAAAATGTTCAAGGATGAACTGTTATGAAATTTCTTTCGTTTTGTATCAATTTTCGAGGGCGAAAATTTTTGTAAGGTGGGTAGGATGTAAGACCCAGAACTTTTGAAAAGTCTTATTATGATCAAGTCTCAAATCATATAGTTATTTATAGCCTTAATTTCAGAGATTATTTTATTAAAGATAATTAAGGCAAGTTTTGATTTATTGAATTTGAGACGAGTTATGATTTTTATCCAATTTTATAATTATTGGGTTATTTTCTATATTCAGATTATGAATTTGGCAGTTATGAAATAAGAGGGGTTTTACATGATTTAGATTAGATAAGTAATATTTTAAATATTATCACTGCTATTTTGGAAAATGAAGAAATTAATTATATTATTCCTAATTTTTAGATTTGGGCATTTTATTGAAAATAATTTGTAAAATGGATGAGCAAATGGTATTTTCTATATACAATTAGTATTGGATTTAATGTGGGTTTCAATTATTATATTATTCTCAAAATTATGTGAAATTACCATAAGGTCCCTAACCCTAATTTTTGAAAATGAAACCCTAACCCAGCGACCCGTTACCCGACCCGGTTCTCTTTTCCCCTATACCCAGCTGCAGCCGAAATCCTTTTCTTTCCCTCCAAAGCAGCAGCAAACACACTCAAACCCTTTCATCGGAAACTGAACAGAGAGTGAGAGGCTGGGTTGTGGCTGAGGAGAAGAGGAGAGGAGAGAGGAGGCCATGCCGGCGCGTCGGACTTCACCACCGCCGTCGCGTTGTCGTCGCCAGGCCTGCGAGTTGCCATCCGCGCCGCTGCCGCCACTCCACGACGAGAGGAGGTTCATAGCGAGTAGCGCTGGAATGAGGGAGAGACCAAGTGGGGGGCTTTCGCTGTTCTCCTCGTCGCCGACTAGCTCGCCGCCGCCACCGTGATGCTCGGTCGTCGTCCTCCTCACCGCGAAGTCTGAGTCCTCGCCATCCATGGAGGGCCGAAGAGAGAAGCCCGAGCAGAAGAGAGAGAGAGAACGGCAGAAAAGGGGGTCCCTGTTCTGCGGCCGTGCCTCCGCCATCGCGGGTCCTCCGCTGTCCTTCCACCATCACTGAAGTCCCCCACCGCCATGGCTTACTGTTCGAAGGTGCCACCTCGCCACTGCTGGAGGTCTGCTCCGATCCAGTTCGAAGGAGAGAGCGCCATTGAGTGGGGGAAACGCCTCTGTCACGCTCCTCGGTCACTGGTGGTGGAGCCGCGTCGCCGTCACCCCTGGGTTGCTGTTCTTACCACTGCTGCTAAAACCACCGCCGAGGCTTTTGCCGTTTCTGCTGCCGGAGAATGCAGCTTAGCCACCGGAAAACCACTGCCGGTAAGGGTCCTTGCATTTGGTCTTCATTCCTTTCTATTCATGGGTCTTTATCGTCATGACGTTGTTGTGCAGTCGCGGTTGTCGGAGTCTTATATTGCCGCTGCCGCTTGAGGCGGCTGACGCAGCCGCTACCAGGTTGATATGGAGCTGCGGCTGTTTTGTTAATTCAGTGAGTATTTTACGTTTCGAAACCTCCGCGTTAATGTCTTGTTATGTATATTAAGGTCTTGCGGTATTATTGTGTTAGGAGTTAGAATCCGGTTTGCTTATGCCGCTTGTAGCTGTTTCTGATTTTGTAACAAGTAGAGCCGAGGTTTTGGTTGCCGGTGATTTCGAGTTGAGGCGGAAATGGGCTTGATGAGGCGTTTGGATTATGGAATTGCGTTTTGAGGTAGGGGCGCTTTCCGAAAACTATAGTTTATTATTGGAATTATTACATATGGGTACTGATGTGAGATATTGTGTATTTGGTGATTATATCTGCCTTATGTATTATTTGATTGACTCAAATGACTATGGATGTTGGTTTGGCTGAATTGTTGTGTGGCTTATGAAATGTAATGTTTAAAGTTGATTCTTTAAAGATTTAAAATGAGTTTAATCCGTCGAGGATTGGTTTGAATTGAGTCAATTATTTTGATGATGTGAAAGAATAGAATACTCTTGAGATTCAGCCTGTGTTGCTTTAACTGATTTGGTTTTGATAAATGATTTATTGCTGAACCGATTCTTTAAAGCTTTAGAAATGAGTTAAATCGGTTGATATTGAGTTGATTTCTGAAATGGTTTCCTTGAGATATGCCACTGAGGCGACTGTTGGATTTAGCTTGCTTTTGAATTGATTTATGGTTTTGAACTGTTGAAAAGGAATGAGAAACGGATTAGTTGGGACCCGAACCGGGTGGCAAAAGTCCAAGTTTTAGGGGAGGTGCTGCCGAAATTTCTATAAAATCCGGGTCTTTATTGAAATGTTATCTGGAAAATGATGAGTTAAAGACTTCTACTATTTTATTTGAATTATCGAGAAAAGGATGATTCATGCTTTCGAAATGAATTAATAAAGGGGAAATTGTGATTTAGTCTTGCTTCTTAAGAAAGGCATTGTATCTCTTTCAGGAGAAGGTTATTTAGATGAAACTTGTGCTTTAAAGCTGTTTGGATGTGAAAAGCGTTTATGCCTTTGAATTTGACTTGGGGGTTTCAATTAAAGAAGTTTCAATGACTTTGAAAGAACCTGAAGGTCTATTGACAAGTTTCATTTTGAAATGTTTTGAGAAAGGTTTTAAGTACTCTTTGAATTCTGAATTCTTGCAAGACTAAAACAATTTTGAACAGTTGAAACGTTCTAGAATATTATCATGGGGGTTGAAGTTGGTTTTGCCTAAGTAAAGGAAACGGCTTTGAAAGAAGTAAATGATTACATGACTCGGTTTGGCTTAGATCCTATTTGCTTACTCAAATCAGAAAGCCAATGTTTTAATGATTTTAAATGAATTTGGCGAAATGAGTTATGTTATTCTCCCCTAAAGACTTTGGACTCTGCCGAGAAACTTTTGTTATAAAATCCCATTGTTGGATGGGTGATTTTGAATATCTCAAAGAGGCTTTTAACTTGCCATGATTATGGAAGTTTTGGAAAGAGGATGCCGAGAGTGGCATTGTTTTTAAAAGGGGAATTTACCTTGAGAAAAAGTGGCTTATGAGCCGAAATGATTTGAGAAATGAGATCTTTAAAGCAAAGGCTGAAAAGAGTTGAAACTTGATTTCGAAGTGAAATGAATTGAGAAAATAATTTATGGCTTAAATGCCGGTTTCATGAATTTGATGATTTTGAATGTGGAAGTGTTGTTTTGTTGTGAGCCGGAATGGCTGTGTATGATTATACATATTGATTGGTTCTGGATTGAACCGTGAGCCGGAATGGCCTTGAATGATATGAATATTGGCTGGTTCTGGATTGAACCGTGAGCCGAATGGCTGAGATGGATGTTGATCCATGATTGAGAATGAAAGCATTTATGCTGAGATATTGATAAGTTGTGATGTTGCACTTCCACTATTGGAGATGAGGGTTTCCCTGGGTAGTAGCAATGGCTAGCCACCATGTGCTCCAGGTTGAGACTCGAAGCTCTGTTAACCCAATGTCGTAAGTGTGGCCGGGCACTGTGAAAGGCCCGGATGAGCTCGCCCCCATAAATATTCACCAGTGATGGTGATGGATAAATATTCACCAGTGAGGGTGATGGATATGGATCATGATTATGATCAAGCTTATGATGAGTATAACTCGAGTTGGGGATGCACGACAGAGGGACAGTCCAATGGTTAGCTACCAAGACTTGTCGGGTTGGCTCTATAACCGACAGATGATATCATCAGCCACTAGGGACAGGCATGCATCATATGCATTTGTGTGACATTGGTTGGGTGTGCATATTATACTTGGTTTGCCTATGTGATTAATTGCTAACTGTTCTACTTGTAATAACTGTTTGTTTGTGCTTGAACTTCCTATCTGTGTTTGCATCTGGGACTCTGTTGGATGGTGGTGATTGGTTGTTGGTTGGATTGTTTGGGCCTAGGGCCGTGGTTGGAAAGAGATGAACTGATGGTTGATTTCGGTTTTGTGTTTTTGGTTTGGAATAAAATTATGAAAGGCTATTTTGGTTCCGCATAGATAAACCGTTTTGAAAGGCTTTTGAGTTTTTGAGAATTGAATGGTTCCTCTTTCAGAAAAGATTTCCGACTTTACTTTTATTGTAAACCATTGTTTTTGAAAAGGAGGCATAAGACGGTTATTAATCACTGGTACGGTTTATACTCACGTATCCTATTACAGTAATTCCTAAAAACCTTCTACTGAGAACCCTTTCGAGGATGATGTTCTCACCCCCCCTATATTTTTCCCCTTTCAGGATATGGGCGCAGAAGTTACGAAGAGCTTATTTAATTGTTGTTGTGATGCTCTGTATTGTTTTAGCTATGGTTTATTGTACCCTCGCCTTTATCCTGATATAATCTGTAAGAGGGATAGGAATTGTATTGGATTATGCTTGTAATATTATTTATATATATGTGTGTATATATATATGGATGTACTCTTTATGAGCTTTTGTAAGTTGTATGGTATTTGTGGATGTACGTTATCGAACGAAAGTATTTTTGGATCGGTATTGCGACTTAAAGTTTTAAACAGGCTCATATTTTAGTATTAAATAATATAAAAGTCGTCGTAATGTCCGAACTATCAGAGTCGCGCAGTTGGAAGTGTGAGCTTTGGTAGTTAGGGTGTTACAAACAACAAATTACACTAGGGTTGAGAATCTTACCACACCCAAGGTCCAAGGAGACAAGATTAACCTTCTTCTTCAAGAGAGTTGGGTCCTATAACATCAAAGAACCCAAAATCTCAACATTTTTGCTCATGAAACTCGAAATCAAGGGCTGGAATTTCGAACAGTAAAACGTGGCTTACCTCAAGATTGATTGTATGGGTTTTGTAGAGCTCTCCGCGGTGAACGCGTGGCCGCAAACGGAGCGGCAATCGGAGCTCTAGATCAAAAGTTATGGTGGTTTGAAGATCAAGTGAGAGATAGAACTTGAGAGAGTGTTCTTCCCCTCCCTTACTCCATTTCAGCGTGTTTGAGTGCTAAGTGAGGAGAGAGAGTGCTGAAAACTAGGGTTTTGGTTTAGTTTAGTTGGGCCAAGGGCCCATTTTGGGTCCGGTTGGACCGGTTTGGCCCGTTTGGTCCAATCTTGGTCCGTTTTCTATAAAATTGGTACCGAAATTCTCGTCTCAATCTCCTCTATCACATTTAGCCATAAAAATAACATTTTTGACTTTCTAGAATAAATTCTTATTTATGGGTTAATTAGCCATTAATTAATTTCTTGTAAGAAAGAATATTAAAAGAAATACTTTTATTAGTTCCAATAAAAATTGGAGAACTTTTAGATTGTCAAAATAATAACCACCATAATAAAATAGCAATATTGTAGAAAAAGATAATGTATTTACCTATTCAACAACACCACCAGAAAAACTTTTGTTTGAAGGCATGAAAAATTTCTGGTGCTAGTAGAGCAACTGCAGTCATAATATTTTAGAGTTTAAGCTTGCTAATATCAAACTTCAAACTCAAGAAGTTTCAAAGTCTATGGTTTAACATGCTTATTTAAGTTAAGCAAAATGCAAAAAATGTTAACTAACTTTTTGGCTATCATAAAATTCATTTATACCTTATATATATATATATATATATATATATATATATATATATATATATGTATTGATACAAACACAATTCAAGAAGATCGATTTTCATCCCACAATTTTTTTGTCTATATTAAATGTTAAGGTGGTGACAAAAATAATATAGGTGCCAAACATCAAGTTTTTAGATACCATTCAATATTTAAAAATTAATGACAAAAACAAACTAAATATCTAAAAGATATTCACATATTTGATTCACATTTTTCATAGGAAATATATCAATAACCAAAATGCTTCAAATCTTCCAAAATCTGAAATAAATTAACTATCATTTGTAAATTTCTATGTAACACCCTAACCTTTAGCATGTCATGATCGTACCAAAAGTAAGGAGTTACTAACCTGTTCTCCTTATTTACTATTTAATATTGAGCCTTTAGGTCGATATCGCGTTTCAGTTTATAAGAAAATACCAGAAAATTATTTTGTAGTAATTCAAATCACACAATTATTAATAATAATAAATGCTATACAAATAAATCCAATATAAAACTCAAATACAATACCTATCCCTCTGGATAAAATAAAACTTAAAGCAACAAGGGCGAGGGAACTCTATAAAAATAACAGGAATCACAAGTAAATCTACTAGTCATCTGCATCTTCTAACTGAATCTTCGAACCTGTGTCACTGAAAGGGTGGAAGATTTTGGGGTGAGAACAAACCACACGTTCTCAGTAGGGAATGGGAATGCCGTAAAAGTAATGAATTTAATGCAAATAATTAACTTTACTCAATAAAACTATTTTGTTAACCCTTTGGAAATACTTTTATTTCTACTTTAGATAAATAATTACTTTTCTTTAAATTTCTAAACTCAAAACAAATTTTAAATATAAAACTAATCACATTTTCTGTCTCTCAGCCACATAGTTAATCCTCAGTCAAATGTCAACTCGTAATCACTTTAATACACTCACAAACAAATAGTGCAAGCAAGAGATTCAATTCAATGTACAAGCAAGTCACAACAAGACAAACAATACAATCACAAAGTAATAAAACAGGCAAGCGCAATCAAATGCAAATGCGCAATCAATATGATGCATGTCTATCCCTAACGCAGGCCATGAGCTCATGTGTCGGTTGCCTACCCGCTCCCGACATTACCCAGGCACAAGTCCCAGGTATGGCTTTCCAGATGCATACAGTGTGCTTATAAGTCGTACGGCCAGGCCGCATACAGTGTGACCTTAAGTCGTACGGCCAGGCCGCATACAGTGTGACTTTCCAAATCAATAAGCGTACATCTGGAAAACAGTTCTCAGTGTGTGGGCGTCCCCACTTTACATTTGGCACTAAGGCCCAAACAATGTCACATCTGCTCTCCTGTGGCAGATATTTCATTAATTAATATATTCTTTAAATCCTTGTTCTCTGCTCTCCTGTGGCAGAGATTCCTTTTCTTAATAAACCGAGCTCAAATCTTTACTTAAAACAAAATCTCTCTTTAAAAGATTGGGTTTAAAATATTATATTTTTCTTAATAAATCAAACTTTAAAATAGAATAAATCTTTTCTTAACTAAATATATTTTAAATAATTTAATTTTCCAAAACCAAATCTTTTAAAATAACTTTTCAAATAAAACCTCAGATTTAATAAAATTTCGACAACACTTCTCCTAAAACTCGGGGTTAGCCACCCTTTTTCGGGTCCTAACTGAACCATTTTCAACATCTTTTCAATCAAGAAATCAAATACATATTCATCAAATTCAGTCACAAACACAACTCAAACTCATCATTTAGTCATTGCAAACAATCATAAATTATTTACAAATACCCACTAGACTTCCATGGCATTCATAGTTTAAAAACAGTTAATTTCAAAACAAAATCCCCTACTTTCGTATGAAATCAAAATTATCGAAAGCTCCGGAGAAGCTTTCTGACCGAGCTGCTGAAGGAGAAAGCGTCAGAAATCGTCTGTGCTTCCTAGAACTCCAATTAACCGAACTCAAGGGGTAGGGGAGCTACGTCACCGTCGACTTCCACCGGACAAAAATAACGTCAACGCGTAGAGGAGGAAGATACGAACACTTTTACCGGATTAGATTTTCTATTGGAGTTACGGATTTCAAGAAATCGAACTCAAGAAGAAGGTTGGCCATGGTTTCACGTTCTCTCTCTCACGGCCATTCTCTTTCTTTTTCTCCTTCAAAGAATGAATGGTACCCTTCGTATATGATGATGATTAAGGAATATAAAGGGGAATGTGTCATATATATGTATATATATGCATATATGAATTGACACGTTGCTTTCTTTAATTTCTTTACTAGCTATATGTATATAGATATATATATTATGGATATATAAGGGCCTTCGGCCAACTCTTTTTTTTTCTTCTATAATAATAATAATAATAATAATAATAATAATAATAATAACTAAATTAAATTTTATTTTATTAAATTAATTTTCGAAAACTTGGGATCTTACATTCTACAAGTTTAAAATGGGATGTTTCTCTTAGTAAACAGGAGAAGCTTAGTTTTCATGTATAGTGAAACCCAAAATATTCAAGCAAACGGAGTTCAACATATTAGAAGACATAAAAATATATATGCTTATGATGAAGACTCTTAATTGCTCTTTTAGCAAAGCTTATATATGCTTAGGATAATGCTAGGGAAACAATGAAATATGTATACAATGGCTACAATGGATCGTTTAAAAGGCCCAATTTAGTTTAACAAAGTAAATTAACCTATTAATAACCCTAATCTTTTTTAGATGTTTAGTTAACCATACCACAAAATTTTAGGAAATTACATTTTTTCCCCCAAATCCTAATACAGTAAATTGAGGCCCTTTTACCCCCTATTCCAAAACTCTTTCAATTGTTGATGAAAGGAAGACCCCTCAGCGCCGTTTGTCAAGGAAGACCCCTCAACTCCGGAAACGGAAACCACGGTAGGCGAACTGGTAGGTGAACCGCACCCAACGTTGCCGTCGAGACTACTCAGCCGTGACTGCCCAAGAACGTCGTGTACACCACCCCGTGATCGCCCGAGAAGGTCCGTGCTCCGCCTCTGATCATATCCGAAGGGAGTGAGGCGGCTGAACATCCCGCCGTCGCCGACCCGGATTCCGTCCGCGGTGTGCCTCCAGTCAGAGCTGAAGGCAGAGGAGCGCTCACCCCCGAAAGAAGCATTCGAGCCGTTGCACTCGTGTGGGCACCCCCGTCGGTCAACTGAGCATCCGATCCGAACGGTTATAGTGTAAGTATCTGTAGTTGTTCATCTTTCAAACGGTTATAGCTGTTGCATGTAGTGTTAGAGATAGATATTGTTGAATATATGAGTGATTAACCATGGTGGGAAAGCTATGGGTGCGATGGTAGCATCGCGGAGACTGTGGGGTAGGCAGTTCATTTACGTTGTTGTAATTCATGATGATTTAACTCTAGCGCGGGAAAGAACCGAAAAAGTTGGTTCGTTTTGATTTCATATCATTTTAAATTAATTTTTTTCCTTTTTTTGACTGTATCTGTGTGGACCATGTGCATCTAATTTGACGTTTTGTTGCTTGACCATGGTTGACTCTGCGTTGATATTATCTCGGATGGTTAGTTTAGTATGATATTGGATGGTTAGTCTTGAAATTTTGCTATATAGTTGAATTTTTATTGAAACAAAAAATCTTTCTCTTGACATTGTAACTAAATAATTACCAGCTCTTTATGATATTGCTTTGTAATAATAATAAAATAAATTTGTAACTAAACCAATTTTGTAATTTTTAGGGCCTATTGTTTCTTGGTAAGAGCAAAAAGATAAGCTTCATTGATTTTATGACTTTCAGCAAGACCTTTTGGCTTTTACTATTTCAAGTCCTTTTGCTATTACCTCAAATTCTGGTTAATCACCTGTTGTTAGTTGCTAAGGTCGCAGCAGAAACCAAAATCATCATGACTGTCTTAGAATCCTTAGATGCCTAATGAAGAAGTACCCCTGGCATGCGGCTTTCGCAGCAAAATGTGAAAAAAGAAAGAAAATAAAAGTTTCATTGAGTTTTATGTATAAGTGAAGGTGCAACTGTTAATGTGTATGAACTGCCAGTTCTCTTTTTGATTGCTGAAACTATTTTTGCTTCTTTTTTATTGGCTGCAAAATAATCATCATACAGAAGTTATGTATTCCAAGATGGAAGCCATAGTGTGATACAAGATGTTACAGTTATGAGAACTATATATGAATTGATACATTTTTGAATTTGTACTGTGATCATGTAATACTGAATGAAAGAAGCATTAAGAAAAAAAAAACAAAAGTAAAGAAAAAAGAATAGTATCTATCTAATCTAAGTTGGTCAAGGATAGGAACAAAATGTATCCTTTTTAATGCATAGGAATAGCCTCTCATATGCTAATGCCATCTTTCTAGCTGTGAACATAGAATTTGCATATTCACGGCATGCCTTTCCCCTTCTTGCAAGCCTCTCTTTCCCTTCATTCATATGCACTCTTCTGCTTGGAATCTGGTAAACATCCCTTATTCTCTAGCCTGGATCCCCTGATTTTTAAACATGAGAGACTAAATTGCATTTAGTACGCTCTAACAAGGTAATACCTGCTATATGGACAAAGGAATGTGTTGGTGGCTTTGCGATGCTTCTTTGTATCATGCTGTTTTGTGGAAAACAAGCTTGACTTTTTTTCTTGTAATATATTTATATCCTGCTTCCGGGTACAGGAGCCGGATAAATACACTATATTAATTTTTTTTGGTGCCTCAGGAACCAGAAAACAACCACACTGTCTCAAATTCAGGCTCTCAACAATTCAAGCGTGCTAACCTACTATTAGGTGAATCACCTTTGTTTAGTTTTCCTTATATACTAATTTTCACAACATGCATGTTGGTTTATACAACCTGATATCACGGTGTCCGTTTTCTATGTGTTTTGTATTCGTTGCGTTGTTTGATAGCTTTTTTAGATTCCACCTGAAACAAGTATCTATCATCTTTGTTCCATCTTATTGATCAACAGTTAATTGATGTCGCTGAATCATGTGCTAGGAAGAGGACTGAAACCATAAATGTGTCCTTGGTGCATCTTATAATTTCTAAACGGTCTTGTTTATTATGTCATACAACAGTTTATAATGTACACGCTTATTTTGTCTTTTGGTTTTTGTATGATTTTTGCTGGTTTTAAAAAAAAATTCCAATTCTATATGCTCATGTGGGAGTCGCCTGAAGTGAATATCTTTTTTGTGAATCATTTATTGCCATGCCCTCTGGTGAAGGAATAAAACAATATCTGGAGCTATCTAGTTGATGAATTGTATGAAAGTAGTTTTCCTTGATGATTGTTATGCTTGTAGTTGACGGGTGTGCGGCTGGTCTTTGTTTGTTAATGATATTTCAAAGCTGTTTGGGTACCCCTTGTGATAGGGAATTCGATAGTTGGTGTGATTGATAGACATGACTCATAGTTATTTTGATTGTTAGTTAAGTGTGTGGATGGTCAGTTATAGTGTGAAATTACTGATTTATGTGTTCATGAATTAGTTTTTCATCCTAGTTATAGATGGTTACTAATGGGAAGTTTTGAGCTTTGATATTTGTTTATCTTCCATAGCATAGAAGATACACTGAAAGGTTTCAGGGGGACTATTGCGTGAGCAGATTACCACGCTGCTGGAAGGAATCAATCTGTATACCGGCTGACCTGAAACTCAGATGGGTAAAAAGGTATCGAACAAATTACATCACTAAATCAACATATTTTTTTTTAAAAATGTTATTCTGATCTTTTTTGGTTTTGCTCAACAGAAACTAGTAGAGACCCGGTGCTCACCTTGCTACATCAATAACTTATTTACCCACCTGGAACGACATCATGAGCGAGCTAAGTTGGACGAGATTGATGCCATGGATTCGGTTTCCTCCATCGCGTACCACAATGGCATGTGAAACAGAGCATCATTCTCCAACTAGCCAGGGCTTATGACGTTGACACAAGCACGCTCATGGTGGACGCAGGGAACATTCGCATTAGTGCCGAACTTATTGGCAGTGTATTTGGCATACCTTCTCATGGTTAGTGTTAGTTATTTAGGTTGTAAAAATTTCTCTTAGTGGTTTACTTTCTCTATTTTTGACACTTAGTGATTGTGGCAAACTGTTCCGTTCCTTGCAGGCGAACCAATCCCAGAATTGCAGAAGAAAAATCCATCGCATCTGGCAATTAAGGCGGAGTTTCAGAAGAAAACAACAAGCCAACTCCGTGAGTTTGTCTTTGCTTGTCCAATGGAGACTGAGCAACAGAGGATGAGGTTTAGAAGATACTTTATCATGGTTGTTTTGAAGATGTTTCTGAACCCCACAAGCCAGCAAACTATTTCTCCGTGGCACCTCCCTCCAATATTAGATGTGTCAAACCCTAGAAGGTTTCATTGGCCTTATCACATATTAAAGTGGCTGCGGGATGCGATAAGGAAATTCCAAGATGAGAACAGGGAAACATGCGGCGGGTGCATGTTTGTGCTGCTGGTAATGCAATAAATTAATTTAATTTGAAGCCAATGTACGACCGTATGTGTAATTCCTAAAATT
Organism: Arachis ipaensis; assembly: GCF_059453495.1. Lineage (NCBI taxonomy): Eukaryota > Viridiplantae > Streptophyta > Magnoliopsida > Fabales > Fabaceae > Arachis > Arachis ipaensis. The sequence continues at coordinate 129,767,651 of NC_142444.1, forward strand.
TAAGTTATTTCTCTATAGGTTTTGTACTTTCAGCGCTTAAAACATGGTCCATTGCATGCATGTCGAGTTCCCGAACCCTGGATTGTTGAGTGGACCACGAATGAGCTTGATAAGAAGGCCGACTACGTCATCTCACAGGTTCAATCTCTACTAATGCATTTTATAAAATCTAGTTGAACAAAAAAATGCAATGGGCGGTCCACGTTGAGTGATTGGAATCTTGTTTTTGACCAAATGATGAACATACAGGGTTGCATAGTAACAACTGTAAGGACCAAGAGAAAGCAGAAGAAACAATGTTCGAGTAAAGTTGTTAACGAGGGGGAGAGGTGTAAAAGGACCCGCAACGACACTGACGAATCACCGTCTACCAAAGGGAAGACTTCACCTCATCCAACCTATAGGAACGCAGAAAAGGTGATTTGCTTTCCTTATGCAAGATCGTTAGCTCAATTAATTGGATCCTTATTTATGTGTTGTGATGGTTGATCGTTATCATAGATTTTGCGATAACAAAATTGTAATTGAGGCTTCATTATGTGGCTGTATGGCTTGTTTTGATATATGAAGTTCATAAAAGAACGGTTACGAGGGCTAGATTCAATGACCGTGTATGATATTTACATGTTTCTATGTTGAAAGCTTGTTTGAATATAGTTGTGTCTTAATTTTATTAAGGTTTTATTTTAGTTGAGTTTGTTACTTAAACAGGAGGATTTAGGATGCTCAAATTAGGTTCTAACCTGAATTGGATAGATAAATTATGATTAATTTATTTGGATGGATTTTTATGTATGAAAGAATTGCTTGATGGTGCTGCCTAGTTGATTAATTACCTTGCTGAAGGATGTTCACTATAGTTGGGTTTTGGATGTAAAATATAGTGTGGCAATAGATGGTTAGTTTTTATGAACGATTGTGAGGTTGTTATGTTTCCCAAATGCCAGAAGTTCACATTAGATTTTTTTCATGTATTTGTTGTCCCATATTGAACACAGGGTTGCCTAGTCAACAATTCAATGAAAAGACACAAGAAGCAGCCTTCGAGTAAGGCAGTTAACAAGAAAGGAGGGTGCAGAAGGCCATGCAAGGACACTGACCAATTTCCGTCTACCAAAGGCAAGACTACATCTCAGCCAAGATACAAGGAGACGGATAAGGTGGTCTGCTTTCTGTATCATAGCTTATATGATAATTTGAATTGGATGTTCACTTTGTTATATTTTTGGGTTTACACCTTAGTATGATTTGGTTGTTCACTTTAGTAGGGTTTTCTTTGTTTGTTAATTTAAATGATGATATGCATGAATTTACATCACAGCAATCCAAGACTGGTACGAGGAGAAAGGTGATTCCCAGTAGGAGCCGATCTAGACGAATCACCAGAAAAGAAATTCCAAAAGAAAGTGTCTCAGGAAGCACTGCTGCGCCATTGGTAGTCTCGGAATCTGATGATGATGACCATGTCCCGCTTGCTAGAAGGATACGGTTATTCCGACAGCACCCTCCGCCACATGAATCAAGACAAGAAGATCCAGTGTTCCACGACACTCATGAAAGTCATCAAACTGGAAAAACTGACCTCAAAAATGGATCTCCACACACACCGCCAGCAGCACCTGTACAGCTCAGTGACTATGATTTTGACCGGTTAGTGAGTTATTAATTACATTGCTGCATGTTTTCTTCTTTTTTTTTTCACACCCATGTCATGTGATTAGCCATCTAGCTAGGCATGACTTGTTCTCTTAGCTAATTTCTTGTTCCATTGGTTTGCAGCGAATTTGACATCTCTATCGTTCAGTGTCCTGAATTTGAGCAAGTTCTCAATAATGTTGAACAGGAGCACCAAACCAAAGCCATAATCATGCAACCCCTACAAACGGTGTTTCCAAAAGGATCACCCTATCATACACCGAGTCCAGGTAGACCGAGCTTTTCACTGGGTTTAACTCAGCTTGAAAAGACTCCAACCTCGTCCCCAATACATTCAATTCATCCAAGACTAAGAGAAATAAAGTTGGGGGAGACTAAGGAGGAACAAATCAGAACTTGGATAGTTAACTCGTCATTGGATAAAAATCAAGATTTAGCTTCCTATGAAGGGCGGGGCTACATGGTACTACAAAGGAAGGATTTCTGGACCTTGAAACCCCGCAGTTGGGTAAACAGCTATGTAAGTATATGAACTTAAGTATGGGTTTTAATTCTCTATACTTATATCGGTGTTTGAATTACACTTGCTGAATACTCTGTGTAGGTAATTCAATAGATGTGTTATTCTTTCAACGACACTCAATCATCTAGGTTTAAGCGAGAGTTCTATTGCGTGTGTCCAGGCATATTGGTATTACATTCTTATTACAATGTGGAGAAAGCTTTTTCTTGGGATTCTTACTATGTGTGGGTCTGCAGGAATCAGTGATAAAAAAAGATAGCCTGGAAGCATTTATGGATGGTGTGGAACCAATTTATGATGGTCTTAGTCCAAGCTTTGGTGATGATACTAGGTTCTTTGACAAAGTAGAAGCTGCAAAGAGAAAATGGGTGAGTGCTGTTTTATATTTAAATACCTGTTGGAAATAGCTTGTCACATGATTTGAGAATGTTAAGGTTCTTGAATGGTCGAATGAGATCAATAGTTTCTGTGTTCTTCTTTTTTTTTTCTCCTCACATGGATAATTTCTTCATATGTATTGCTTGCTGCAGTGGTTAATTCCTTATTGTTGGAGGGGCCATTGTTGGGTATATGCATTTGATGTGGTTGCGAAGCGTTTACTTATTCTCGAGAGTTTGCATTATGGTCCAGAAGATGATAAACGAATAAAGCTCGATGCATATGTGGTAAGATACCATAATTCTTTTAATCAATATACATCCGCACAGTTCAAGTGGAAATAATTTTGCTTGCGTATGTTCGTTGCATGATTTTCAGGGGAGACTATGTGAGGATATGGCAAGCATTTCTATTCCTGCATTTGTTCGGACTACGCATGGCCCAGCTCGTTCGTACGTGAGGGTTCCAAAGCAACCGAACAAGTGAGATGAAATTATAACCCAAATTTGAGGCTTTGTTAGATTTCATTTGAAAATGTGTCGTACCATGTAACTTGGTTTTTCTCAAGTTAATTGCAATAGCATTTTATTGTCCTGTAGCTTTGACTGTGGCATGTGTGTCATTAAGTTGATGGAGAGCTGGACCGAAGAACGTCAACTTTGTGAATGGGATGAGGTTTGTAAATTTCACATTTGCGCAGGTGTCATGATTGATCTTGTAAAATTATTACTGTAACGGTTCAAAATACTAAACCAACTGATAAATCTACCCACAGGATTCACTCCAATCAGATAGGATGGAGTTGATGCTAGATATTATTTGTGGCCTGCACAATACATTGGTCCACCAGCTCATTTCGTTATTGGAACAAAAGGTTATACTTGTTCGTCGCAATGAACCACGGAACAAGAAGAAGGACGTTCGTTCACCATACACTGCACCTAGTACACGGTCATTGATTGAACGTGCGGAGGGATTACCGAAGGGGGCAATGCGCAGAGGGAGGAAGAAGTTGCTTACTTAGTATTAGTTACAATGAATTGAACTACCAGATTATACTGAGTTTACTTACTGCTGACATGCTTAATGATTTGTTATTTTTCACATTAGAAAGACCTGATTCCATGACATTTTTTTTTCTACAGTACAATGATATGTTGGTTATGTTACCTAAAATTTACCCATGTCTTTTAGATTTTAGACTCCCAGATTTATCAAAGTTGTTTGGTAAAGCTGCCATATTTGTGCTTATCGAAACTGGTGACCACTAACCATCCGCCAATATAGCTAATCTGAACATCCTATACCTTACTATGATGAACATCCAGTCTAATAAGGTCAAAATCAAAACATAACCTAGTGGTCACTAATGCTAACGGATAACCATCTTTGTTTATAGTAAAAATGAACATCTGAAAACCTATAGAAATGAACATCCACTTTAGTTCTTTAAAAATACGTGAAAACAATGTCTATAAGGAACAGCTACGTACCGAAAAACTATATAGTCAAGCGTGTAGAAATCAAAACATAACCTAGTGGTCACTAATGCTAACGGATAACCATCTTTGTTTATAGTAAAAATGAACATCTGAAAGCCTATAGAAATGAACATCCACTTTAGTTCATTAAAAATACGTGAAAACAATGTCTATGAGGAACAGCTACGTACCGAAAAACTATATAGTCAAGCATGTAGAAATCAGAAACAACTTTATTAAACTATATACTAAGTTACAGAATAACCATCAAATATACATGTTATGCATTAAGTCTACACGAAATAAAAATAGTAAAATGCTTCGTTTTAACAAATGGAAAAATGGTTCTTGCAATCAATAACATGTGGACCTTTGCAACAGCTGCCTTAGAACCTTGAAACTAACATGAATCCTATAAACACATAAATGAGAAAATATACACTATCACAACCTCGTACAACTAATCCCATTTTTTGTTGAAGGAGCTTAACAAAGACATGAAACCACCGGCTTGTTCGGGAACATTCAAGCCAGAAACAGCACAATGGTTTATATCTTGAAATGTTTGCAGACGAACCACCTGCCAAAAATTAAAAAGAAAAAGTCCAATAGTTATGTTCTAGGATAGTACTATACCAAATAAGCATACAAAGTTGGGATTAAGCCAAACATATACCGGGGGTGAATTCTTTTGTTTTCTCCGTCTTGAATTCTTGATGGACTTTTCAAGGGCATAGCTGAGCCTCTTACTCTTTGGCCTGCCCTTTGTGGTGACCTTCGATGGGCCTTGGATGTCATCAACACCGACATCGTTCGAACTCTGAGAGCCAATGTTGGTCTGAGTCTCTGCCACGTTCTCGGACCTCTTTTTGGCACGGTGCGTAGCCAACTTGGCCCTTGTTTCTTCCAAAGCAACATGCAGCAATGCTGTTTCTTCATCATCATCGAGGAACTCTTGAGCAACATTATAGAAGTGTGCACACAGTCCCCTGAATGCAACATGACTCTCATCTGACCGACTGACATCATGGCTACTTTTGACATACGTATGCTTGCGCTTTATCTTCTTGCTCCATCGAGGAAGAATATAACAGGAAGGTACTTTGTACACTTTATACGAATGGAAAACTTCAAGGCAGTGACAGCACAACACACCTGAACTCTCAAAAAGATTGCACTCACAACGAAGCTCTTGTGTGGAACGGTCAAAGTGAACATCGTACGGAACGCATAGAATAGTATCGTTGAGTAGTTTCTCCTCTTCCACCTTCACGCAGACCAATGGACCCTGTTCATCAACTGCAGAAACTCTGCAGTTAGCCTTCCTCACAAACTCAATTTGAACATCCCTAAAAATGCTCGTGGTATACTCTTGCTGAAACTGTTTCTCTATAGGCGAGGTAGTTGCACAAGGGATAACCCCCCTCGAGTCTGCAGCATCATCCTCCAGTTCCCTCTGCTCCTTGACTCCAAGCACATTGTCATATTCATGAACAAATTGGACCAAGCTAGTTTTACTGTGTAAGTATCCACCGTAGAATGCGTGCATGCTCTCACTCCTCTGCGTACTCCGCATTCCTGCCCAAAATTCACCCTTGAAGTATATTGGGACCCACATGCATCGTTCATCATACAGATCTACAAGAAATAAATAATACCGAATTAAGCAAATAAAGCTTACCCCAAACATATTACTACACCTGAGAAATGAACATCCAAAATCACTGATATATTAAACATCCAAATGTTTACTATAATGATCATCCAGCTAATTGTCATCCAAAATTACTGATAAACTAAACATTCAGATGCCGAATAATTCCAATTAAAGCGTGAGAAGTAATCTCACATAAACAAACCTGACAGCCATGTGTTGTTATGTAAGTTGTACTCATCTATAAAATCAGCCCAATCATCTTCAAATGACTCCTCCGTCCGAGAGTTCCACACAATGTCGTTTAGGTCACCATACAAAGCTCCGTACCGGCGGTAACCCCCAAGCTTCGAAGGTAGCTTATTCATAATATGCCAAATGCACCACCGGTGGCGTGTGTCGGGTAAAGTATTTTTGATTGCACGATAAAGGGATCGACATTGATCGGTTATGATACACTTTGGAGCAGTTCCCATGCACTTCACCCATTGGCTAAAAACCCATTCATAACTTCTGATTTCTTCATTCCCCAACAAAACACAACCGAGGAGGGTCGACCTACCATGGTGGTTGACCCCAACGAACGACACAAACGGTAATCCATGCCTACCAGAAAAACCAACCAGATGTAAGAAATGCCAATCACGATCAAAAAGCGCATTATCAAGCAAAGGTAAAAACACCAACTTAACTACTACGTACCTATTTGTACTGTACGTGCTATCAACTGACACGACGTCTCCATAGTATTCATACGACGCCCTACACCTTGCATCAACCCATACTGCACTCTTAAATTTACACTCATCGTCCAACTTCACCGCGTAAAAGAAGTTCGGATTGATGTCCTTCATTCTCCTAAAGTACCTCATCATCTCCCTGACATCCGCATTCACGTTGCTAGTTCGGAGCCTTACTGTTATATAATTTCTTAAATCCTTCTCTGAGAATCCCAAGTTAGAGGGGCCACCAGCTTCATTTGACAAAGCAAGGAATGTCTTGTTTGGTCGAATCCCAGCCTCATCATTATCCTCGATCACGCACTTCGCATGCATGGTCAACTGCCTATACTCATGGTAGTACACTGCCTTTTTCGGTGAACAGGGGTGAGAGTGCATCAAGTCAACCTTGAGCAAAACCCAGTCTTGCACATCTTTATCAAACTTTACATATATCCTTGCCTTGCACCCAGCAGCTGAAATCGTATTCTTCCGTGTTGGTGCTTTAACACGAGACTCGCGGATCCCATCACGATTACAGTGTATAGCTTGGTTAATGGGAGCCTTTGTGATCTTATCAAATGTTGTCGTCCTTATCTTAGTTGCAAATCCAGCTTTCTTTGCATATGTCACATAAAAGTCATGAGCCATCTTTAACTGAGCAAACCGCATTCCAACTCTTGGTATCTCATCTTCTTGTAAGCAACCATGATCTGGTAACTGTATTTTATATTAATTCGAACGAAAAATTAATTACCATTAGTTATCAAATCAAACATGAACATTATGAGTACAAAAAAGTAAGCTAGACTCCAATACCTCATCACCAAGCTCCATCTCATCACTTCCAACATCTGTAACATCCGACAACTGTGCGGCCTAAAATTCCAAAACAAACAAAGTAACCAAAAGGAGGAAGATCCTGATCAAAACTCATTTCAATACAATCTCTAAAACAATCACCAAAAACACATCAACTGCTACAAATCAAGCAAATAGTTTTTTTTTTTTTCATTTCATGTATTATTTAATTAGTTTTCACCATTTATTTGTTTTTTTTCTCATTCAATGAAAATCTTGTGGAATTATTTGTTCCATTTTGGCTAATAGTTATGGGCCTTACTCACCCTTTAGTGGCTTCTCTTTTCACTCCAACCACAAAATTTTTTTCCTATATATTTACATATACACACTCGTTTCTTTAGATGCAATAAGAACATAAGCACATCTTTGATTAACTATATAATCCCATAAGCATGAAAAATATTAAAATAAAAGGCAGGAAGCATATGAGCATATAACTAAAAAATATGCAGTGAGCATATAAACGTACCATTACATGATTAAAGCACTAATATAAGCATGAAAAATATTAAAATAAAAGGCAGGAAGCATATCAGCATGTAACTAAAAAAAATATGCAGTGAGCTAGCTTTTAAACATACCATTACATGAATAAAGCACTAATATAAGCATGAAAAATATAAAAATAAAAGGCAGGAAGCATATCAGCATGTAACTAAAAAAATATGCAGTGAGATAGCTTTTAAACATACCATTACATGATTAAAGCACTAATATAAGCATGAAAAATATTAAAATAAAAGACAGGAAGCATATCAGCATGTAACTAAAAAAATATGCAGTGAGCTAGCTTTTAAACATACTATTACATGATTAAAACACTAAGCTAAACATTCCATGGTTAGCATGGTGCAAATACAACTAGCATTCACTTCAATACACGTACGAAATTATGCTTCCTGGATGTAATCATATAAGCATGCAATAATTTCATCTAATCCTCAATGCATGTAATGATACCATTAAATATAAAACACCCATAAATTTATTTGCATCTCAACTGACTATTACAATTGCATGTTTCAATAACCATACAATTAAAATACTCCTTTACATTGTGACTAAACCTAAAAACTAAACGCACGATAAACATCCATGGCAGAATTTGAGGATCCAAATTGCTCACCTTGCTCGGCTCGTGAGCATGGCCTGCGACATCGCCGGCTAAGTTTTCTTGTTCGTATGATAAATTTTCTGAATCGTCAGAGGCTACACACTCTAGAGGTTCCACTATATCGACCTCCATTAATGAATTTCGGCTAGGTGATGTGCATAAAGGAGGATCCTCACTTGAAACACGTTTTTCTTGCGATTCTGCCATTCTGAAGTATTCAAAACCGGCTGCGCTGTGTGCGGAGGAGAGTGCGGCACTGGTTGGTTAGTCGTTGTTGGCGGTGCAATGTTCGATCGGAGTTGAAGGCTGAAGCCGATCAACAGGACACAGACATGGGCAATTGACTGCTGTGGAAGGTGGAAATCAGCGCATGGGGTAGCAGTGTACTCCAGGAGGAGATGCCGTCAGGGAGATTCTATTTTTAACCTAAATATTTGATTTGAATCTATAATTAAGATTAATTCTAAATAGTTTCAAATTTCAAATTATTAATAATATGAAATTAATTAATAACCCATTATTTATTTTTAATTTCAATTACACCCCCATTGTATGGATTGTACAATAAGTGTATTTTTTCCTCATACTTTCCCATATGCTTATGATGAAGACTCTTAATTGCTCTTTTAGCAAAGTTTATACAAAAAAAATATTTAAAAAGAATATCCAAGTTAATGTACCATGGATGAGTGCAGTAAAATGTAACCAATCTTATTGAGATAATCTTTTCTAATGGTTTCAACAGATTGCAACAAATATTGAACCAACTCAAATCAAATTAAAACTTCCAGTAAACAATTACAAAAAATATGAAATTGCATGAAAATAAAAATGCTTGGTTTGCAAAAATGTAGTGGGAGTACTTATCCAATATTAGATTTTCAGCATCTCCATCTTGCTACAGAACTGTTGCCTTAACACTACAGTAGCAACACCAACGCCGCTAAGCCTCTCTATTACTGGGTCGCAAACACAACAGAATGAGTATTAGCTCTCATGAAAGAGTCAGAGTAATTACATTCCTAAGCAACAACACCTAAAAGAGAGACCACTTTTCACCTCACACTCTTGCGATGGCAACCCCCAGTATGCACCACTGTTTCGGCATCTAAGAAAGAAAGAAAATTGATGATTCAAAATAAAATATTGGCATTAATTGTTCTCCAAAGTTCACATAGACAAATACACAAACATCTTATGAGCAAATGGATTAATTAATCACATACAGTTATGAGATTGTTGCACACATATATTGCTACCCTCTAAAAGGGAAAAAGAGAAATTTCAGCAATGACTTCACAGTTTCAAATAAGCATCGATATTCACTTAAATATGGCTTTCAAGGCAAAACATGTAGCAAAAAACAAAATTTTATCTTACCCAGTGTATGCCTCAGGTCAAACATTACGACAGAGGTGGGTAGTACTTGTTCAACACCTTCACCTCTCCCATCTTCTCTCTTTTGTGCTTGATTATGTTTCAATCACGGAAACAACCACAGACATTCAAACTTGAAATTAATAATTTAAGTAAAGATCGAAAGATAGAAAATTAAAATCCCCAATGCCATGTAATAATTCAATAATTTTTCAAACAATAAAATGGAATTAAATATTTAGTTTCGTATTTTCTAATTATAATCGTCCTTATCACTTATAAAACTCATACATATTCGAAGGATTTGTGATTTGCATTATTGCAATCAATTTATGTAAATTTATTAAAAAAATATACGTGTACAACTAAATTTTTGAAAAGTAAAAATAAATTCAATCCCATGAAAAAATCAATGATATAGTTGATTCGAAAATATAGCAAGAAAACAACCCTTTTAAATGAGCTTTGAGTTTTAATATTTTTAAATTTGTCCACAGAATCCTTAAACAAACTCTAGAAACACTACTATATTTATGTGTTTATATGTAGGCTTAATCTTGTCATCATCCCTGGAAAAAGAAAGAATGCAAGGAGGCATGGAGCTTTGACTTTGAAGGAAACCATCCAACAAAGGAAAATGACAACAATAATAAAATTAGTAGTCACTATAATAAAAATTCTACTATAGAACAAGTTTCTTTGACAACTTACACTATTAAAAGAACTCAAAAGTTAAATAACTACACAACAAATGAAAGAGTTCTTATAAGTCATTTTAAATTCTTTTTTCATAAAACACACCTTCAAAACCATTGGAAACAAATTAAAAAATTTCATGTAATAAATTAATTTTCCAATGTAATAATTTTTTAAACGTAATAATAGTAATAGGTACCTCAAATGTAAAAATCTCAAAAGTTGGAGTTGATGCAGCCTTGAGAGTGTGTTTTGAAACAGTATCATCTTCAAAAGAGAACTTTGTGTTATCTTCCCTCTTGAGACCACCATATTAAATTGAAATCTCTTTGATTGAAACATATCTATTTGACACAAAAGATAAATAATTAATGAAAATCATTTGAGTTGATCTTTAAAAAAAATACCAAAACAAAAAAAAAATGAAGATTGATTTTATAAAAAAGGGTCTATGGATAAGATAACATACTTGATAAGTGTTTCTGGACGAGTAACCACAATGACATAATAGATGTAATATAACTTGTCAACTGAATTAAAATCACAAATATGGCACTCCCAAACTTGTAAAATAGCATTGAATAAGAAGTGCAACAATAATTTTTCATTCTCTACAAGACTATTTCTTCTTCTTCTTTTGCTTCTGATTCTCTTTCAGTCACTAAAACAATCACAAAGATTTAAACATGAAATAGATAATTTGATTGAAGAAGGAAAGAAAGAGGAATAGAATCCTCAATGGTTGGGTGTAGGAAAGTTTTGAAACTTGAAATTAGGGGTGCGCAAAATAATTATGTATTGAAAATTCTAATTTGGACTAAACTCAGAACCAAACGCTAACTAAATTGGTGAATTCACATTATATTAAAAAATCATATAATAATATACGTTATAAATTTGATCAATTTCAGTTACTGATCTAATAAAGCTATAAACCAATATGAAGAAGAAGAAAAAAAGGACTCCAGTGAACAACTAATTGATATGGTCAAGAAAAACTATATTGTTAACAATCAAAGCAGAAGATGAAGATAAAATATTTGTAAGTCAATATATCTTCTTAAGATAGTAATTATAAATAAGAAAACAAGAGAGTGGTATGATTGGGAGCTTATATCAAACACATGGTGAGTAACTTTGAAATATTAACAGAATAATAAGTAGCAAACACTACAATATACAAACTCAAATAAAAAACTTTCCTTTCTCCTAACATATTCTCATTTATATATTTTTTTTCATTTGATGTATCTTTTTTTTTTCTAGAATTTTAGTTCTCTCTTTCAATAGTAAAAATTTAAAAAATATATATATAACAAAAGAAAGAAAGAAAGAAAGAAAGAAAGAAGAGAGAAATCATTTGTGTGCTTTATTTTTGAAGCATGATGTGCAATGTTTCTTTTGCAAATTGAGACACTTTTATTTGAACTGTATGTTGCTATAAAACCTTCAGATTATTAAAAAGCATGACATACTACACTTTTCAATAAGCAAACCAAATGTTGGTGAAAAGAAATAAATTTCTTTAGAGAAAAAAGAAATCTTATGAGGTTTTAATTTAAAAAAATTAAAAAATCAAAAGAGATAAGAATAAGTCACAAGTTACCTAAGTACATCATAACTACTCTCTTTGACTCATGTATAAATTGACTCACTTTATTCTATTTGACTAAAATTTTTTCATATTTTATCAATCAATTAATCAATCACTTCATAAAAAAAAGTACTAATCGCAAAAGTTATAAACACTTCCAATATCAACAAATGACAACCAATAATCTAAATCAAGATTTAGGGATTTAAATAGGAATTAGAAGCATATGTACAATTTTAAAATTCTTTGCATTCTGAGCTTGGGACGGAGTCAGATAAAATATTAGAGGGGGGCCAAAATATTTACACAATAAAATAAGACTAAAATAAAATTTTAAGGGAGGGGCTAAACTGAAATTTACATATAATTTACATGTAAAAAGTTAAAATTAGGGGGCTATCGCCCCCCTTTCTATGTATGTAGCTCCGCCCCTGCTGAGCCACTTCAATTTTACTTTAACAGTGTCTTCTTGCTTGCACTTTGTTACCACCAACCAACGAAGTTGTAACTATTTCATCCAAAATAAAGAAACTTAAACAACTAATAATATAATTTGAATACGCTCGTTCTAAGCCAAAAAAAAAAAAGAGGAACATATAATAAGTTTCGTAGTAATGATAAAACCACTATTAGAACATGGGAAAATCAAGTTTTCATTTTATCATTAAAAAATCAAGTATTCATTCATATTTAACTTTTGCCTACTTTCGCGCAAATTTGACTATTGAATCAAAAAAGATTTTATATTTCTTTGCATAACCAACTAACACACAAGTTTTAATGTTTTCTTTTATCTTCCTATGATTGCATGTTTCTTACCAAAACAAACCTTAAAAAAAATTTGAAGACACATATATAACTAATCCATGAACACATAGTTATGAGAAAATAAAAGAGATGAAAACTAAAATTCACATTTTATATTTCAAAGAGAGTAGATAGAAATGATCATAACGTGTAAAATAGCTCAAAAAAATCAGTTGTGCATTTCAAGCCAAACTATCCCAAGAATCTGCAGCTCCAGAGGACATATATCATACATAAAAAAACACAATTAAATATTTGATCTTAATCTTTCATACTGAAGCTGTGTTTTCTTTTTTCTTCTTTCGATGATATCGTCCTTGTAAAAATTGATGAATTCTTAACACGATGATGATGTAGTATGTATATACTTCTACGTTGATAAGATCATAAACGGTTGCATTTTATCACACATCAACATTAATATGCCAATTTGGGAACTAAGAATTCAGACATGCAGCTCTACCAATGAGATATAAGAGATACTAAATATGTGACAAGAACAAGAATTTAACAACAATATTTTTTTTATCAGAAACAAAAACTACACAATAGTAGTAGGAAAAGGCCTATCATCCATTCTCTACATTCAAAATCAAACTCTACAAACTTGATAACTTTTAAAAGGGATTACAAATGATGTTTATTTTTGTATTTTTTTTCTTTTTCTCTGAAAGAGAATTGTCCCCTATCAGGGACAATTTCCTCACTGTTAAGTTTATTCGTCCATCCGAATGATGCACCTGATGGACTCTCCTTTCAGTATCAAATCAAAAGGCTTGTTAATCTCTGGGAACGGAACGGTGTGAGTGATAAATTTCTCAAGTTCCAACTCCTGAATTATAACCAATGAAGAGATCCATTAGCAACATAAATAAAAACATATCAACTTGTTAAGACTACAATGAAGAGTTTAGTATAAAAAGCTTACCCCTTTCATGTACTTCTCCACAACATTAGGAAGATCGGTTCGGGGTTTGTAGTTACCATAGAAGGTACCCTTGAGAGTTCTCTCATTCAAGAAGTTCATAGGATGAGTTTTGAAAACATCATCTTTGCTTGGAACACCAACAAGAATAGCAACACCCCAACCCTGAAAAGGGAATAGAATATTTAAGTTTCAGTATTAGTAAATAACTTATCATAACAACATTATAGCAACAAATTAAAAAAAGAACAAGTTCTGATTCAATTACATCATGGACATATTCAAAGGCTGAGATCATAGCTTGGATGCTGCTAGTACATTCAACAGAACGATCCACGCCTCTATTGGTCATTTCAGCAATTACCTGTTGAGCAACATTAAAATCTTAGTCTTTCTTCCATGAAACAAACTTTTCAAAAAATATGCAAGACATCATAAAATTGAAAGTTAAGCAAAATAAAAAGTAATGTCAAGGAATCCAACACTGTCCCCACCAAAGAAGGGCTTCCTTTTGCTGCACTTCCCAAAAGCTTCTTCCACCCTCTCAATCACTTCTTCCATCACCTTATAATATGGCTCCCTCTCTTCTTCTGTTTCAATAGTTATAATGCTCTTCATAGAAGGAAACCACTACCCCCATTTGCATAGAAAGGAAAAAAATGTTAAGAGAAAGCTAACTAATTAGAGTAACCACTATAACCTACCAACTAATCTTAAGTTATTAACTGACAACATGTAACAAACTTCCATGTGAACTCCATGGAAGTTTATTTTATTGAAATAATAGTATAATCAATATAATTAATAGAAATAATCTAATCATAATGAGCTAGTTATAAAGTTGTTAATAAAGAATGGAGTTACCGATGGTCTTTAAACAATTCAAAGTCTCTGAAAACTCACCAACATAAACTTTTAAGATCTTTTACTCAATAATTAGAAATAATCCAACTTTAATGAAACAATGAGAAAAAAAACAGCGAAAATAGCAAAAAATCAGATAAGAAAAAACAAAAAGGAATCACCTTTTCATATATGTAAGTGGCTCAAAAGCGAGCAATTGCTCTGTCATAAGGATCAGAAGGAAGGATTGAAGGGGCATTATTATTGTACCAACTCTGATCAATGTATTCGACTATGATGAGAGACTTAGAGATGGGTTTGCCATGGCGGATTAGAACAGGGACCCTCGCATACACAGGATTAGACCTCTCTTCAAAGTCTTAATGTTCAATGGACTTGATTCTAGCTACGCCTCAGCAGATATGCCAAAGTATTCAAAATTGAAAACACCTGTGCAGATATAGAAATATGAAGACAGAAAGCTATTCATCAAATAGAAAGAAATATTATATTTGATTTACAAACTGTACTGATACCATTTCTGAAAGAAACAATACATTTTTTTGCCAAAAATGATTTCTCAAAGAAAAGGTATACTTACCAAGGGCCCATGCTTCTTCGGCCTTCGCCGACTCTTTTTCCCTTCTGCAAGAAGAACTGCAGCTGAAGAACCGAAAAAAATGTCAAATTAGCAATGTCATGGTTATTGGTTAGATTTAGAAGAGAATGGTACACAAATTGAACAATTCCAAGTTGGTCAACCAGATTTCAAGACAGTTTCATAGAAATGCCCAATCTCATCCCCACACAAACTAAGGTCTATACTAATCTCCTACTATTTGCTAGAAGATCTTCATCAATTGCTATTGAATTCTGCAGAGAACAAATCAAAACAAAATGGACTTCAACCCTTGCATAATTTGCATGTATTCAAAGAGTTGAACCAATTATCAAACCCCAAAAAAATGTAATTCATATAATTAAAATCTTCAAACTATATATTAAGTAAATAAATGTTGATTAGAAGCAAAAACAACATAGTGTTGATATAGCTTCTAAATGTTAAGTGTAACAATCCTATTAATTCAAAATCCCACTCATCATGTTATATGTAATATCCACAATATTCAACGACCGTTTAATAGATATTAGTGAAATTTCAAATAAAAAAAGTTTTTAGACACTACAGTCAAAAATCTAATTTATCATTTCTCAAGCAACAGAAAAATGAGACATCAGTAAAACTGTAACTTGCAAACCTCATCTCCCTTTTTGACATAATCACCCTTTTTCCTTGTAAAAGTAATGCTGCCGACCATAGTAGCTCCTATTGCAACAAATACCACCTGAATCCAAATCATATATTACTCCCAGATACAGGTTAAAAAAAACACTAAATATCAGGCGCGCAGCTAAGGGATAACTTTGTTGTGAACACAAAAACGTGTAGTTTCAATTCTAGGATGATGGCTATTTATAAATTATTCAAGGTAAGAAATGTAAGCTTTTACATTTTTCGCAACCCAGCCAATGGTGAAATAACAAATTGGAATTGTTATCCACAAAGTAATATTCTCCAATAAATTCACGTGGCAGAATTTTGAGCAGGACCTAGTTATGAACTCGGGAATTTGTAAATTAAAATTGATAGGGATGACAAACCTTTCCAAAATCTACAGTAGAAATTATTGAAACAACTTGCTTATTCTCCGGAATACAATACAGTACTTGCTATTTACAGCAATTGGATTGACCTTAAAAAAATACTAATGACAATCAACACCAAGAAAAGTAGAAAACATAAATGTAAAATGATTCTCCTTAGGTCATTATCTCATACCGTATATAAGCATCCAGGGATGTCAACAAATTGCTCAATAGTTCCTGATACTGGAACATGGAAACGGTGATAATCCTGCAATAAAGAAGCATTCAAATAAAAATTTGCAATCAAATTACTTTTAAAATGAAAGTGAATTTGAAAGAAATAAGACACAAAGAAAGCAACAAATACCTATGGTGCCAAATGGAATATTACCAAAGTTCCATTAACAAAAGCATTAGAACACATTTCTTTCTCCAAAAGTCCTTGAACTGAAAACTTTTGACCCTAAAAGGAACAATCAACAACCATAAATATACATAATTTAAGTTGAAAGAATTAAACGACAGAATATATTCCAATTTTCAAGGAACATAAAATCTTCAAAATTAAGGAAGAAGTTAAAATATAGAATGTGATCATGAAATGGTAGTAGATATACTAATAGTTACCTAAAACCAGTATTCATCATGCATCACTTGATATTGTATAAAAAACAAATGGTTTCATATGTTACACTTCTTACATCTCTTGCTTGATGTTAAGCAAATGTGGAAGAATAAAAACCAAATGGCCGACTCTTCTTCTGAATTGTTCAATTTGTGTACCGCTTATCCTCAAAAGAATCGAAAAAAATGTCAAAAAGGGGGGAAATCAAAATTTGAAGACAAATTAAGATAGGTTCGCAAGGGAATCGAAATACGATCATTAATAGTTTGGAAATCAAGATTAAAACCTAAATTATATTGTTATATATTTGAGAAAGAGTAAGTAGCTAGGCTGCCAAAAATAAAGAAAATTTAATTAAATGAAGAACTAATAGAATAATGAAATATATGAATATATTCACCCGTATATGAATATCAAATGCTTTTCAGTTTTTCACGTTCTTGTATTTTGAGTACAAAATTTAGGAGGATTGTTCTAAATTGTGACTGAGCTACTCTAGCAGAATTTTTTTAGTGCACGAAAAGTTTTTAAATTTCCTAGGACTTGATTAACCTTTCTTAAATTCCCTAGTACCATCAAAAGCTATTTTTAAAAATCTTTAATAGATGAAATATCATTAACTAAAAGAGACTAATCCATACATAAATCTCATAGCCTCAAAAGTTTCATTTAATGAATATGCCATGCACAAGAAGATATAATACACACTTAACATTACAGCATCTGAAGTACCTTTTTCAGCTTGAATAGCTTGTTCCATAGACTACACAACATATTCAAGTAATGGCAATCCCATTATATAGTTGAGGGAGTTACCATAACCCTTAAGAATATAAGCCCCCAAGTCATCTGTCCACTCCAGCAACATAATCTATTTACACAAGAATGAGCATTTTAAGAATTCATGGATGCAAACAGCAAGGAAAAAGGTGCAACGACATGTTAACATGGTTGTTGCAGAAACAGGAATAATAAGCTAATTTTTTCATACCCATTCAACAATAGCAACTTTTTAAGCATTCAAACTTCAGTTTAACAGCAAGCCACCTTTATGGAATCTGCAGTTTCATTTCAAGATAAAAAAAGCGGAAAAACCATATCAATATATCAAAGTTTCATTTTATTATCTTTAGTTTTGATTTTTCTTTTGGTGTATTGTTGTTTGTATGATTTTTGTTAGTTAGTTCTAATCTATCTTAATTTACATATAAATAAAGAAAAAGTAGATCATTAGGTCACAAAATAGACTCACAGCATCACTACAAATGTACCTCAGAAGGGCGAAAAAGATTACATGCTTGATTGGTAATAAGAGAATCAAACTCTATAGCATCACTAAGATTTTCTTTTTCTTCTGATTAAAACATCAAAGATTATATATAAACTCAGAAAGAAAAACATTTTGAAAACCAACAGCAGAAGAGAATGTTACCTATTTACACAAAAACCAAAGAGATGATATATCCTGTCTTGTAAAATTCAGTCCATAGCGCCCAATTAACTATACCCAACAGTCTAAAATTTAGATCAAACGTTATCTTTGTAATTTTCAGATCTCAAATCTGGAAAATTTCAAATGACCAGAAAATTATGATAATCATAAGCTCGAGACCCCCAAGAAATGACTTCAACCCATTGTTCTCCATTATCATGTTCAGCACGACCGCTTATGCTCAAAAGAACCAAAAAAATGTAAAAAAGGTAAAAAATTAAAATAGGAGAAGGGCAACCAAGATCCAAATCACAGTGAAAAGTATAGCACCTCACCTAGCGAAACTCCTCGAAACCGTCACCATTCATTGGTCCGAACCCGTCGCCGGGGCCGATTGGGTGGAAACCTACAGTCCTATTGGGAGAGCAACGTGGCAGCCTTTGGAAGCCCCGGCCACCAGAGCGGAAGTGCACGGGGCTCAGACAAGGGTTGTGGTACGTCATCGGAGAATCAAAGAAGCGAGAGTGAGGCCTCGAAGAGTGACGGTGGCCATGAGAAACATCGTTGTTATTGTTGTTTCTGTAGTAGTATCCTCTGTACCTATCCAGCTTGGCCAACACTAAATTGGAATGAAGAAGATCACTCTTGGGTTGAAGGGTAAGAAGGGAATAGGAAGAGAGAAAGGAGGAGAGTGGGCAGCAAGTAACTCACCCACTTCCTTTCAAAAGGATGCCAGGTTGTGTGAGAGAGAAGGTGAAAGGGATGGCTGACGACTACTGTCAGAGGAGCACATGCATTCCTGAACGCGAGAAGCCAGGTGGAGGAGGTGCCACCGTGGGATGCGGGGAGCTCTCCAGCTCGGAGATGAAACCACGCCTATCTAGTGTATAACTAGCGTGATAACCCGTGCAATGCACGGGATTCACAAAATTTAAACCTTTTTAAAAGAAAAATACTAAGAATATAACTAAAATGTATTCTATAAAAATAGATATGTTGTATTAATTTTGGATAATTACAAAATTATCATTACACTAAAATAAAAAAATAGATTACAATAATTATTCAATATGTCAATAAATAGTATAACATATTTTGTAAGATAATAAAAGATAATAAAATATTCAAACAATTGGTAGACACTAAAAAAAAAACAGAAAAAATAAGTCCAACAGAGATGTAGTTTACTATTACGTATTATCTTAAGAACACATAACGTCAAGATACTTACTGATAGCAAAACAAAATATATACAACATATATAAATTTGTTCATTAAACAAAAAATAAAATATGTCCAAGACAAGTTAACATATAATTCAAAATATCCATCAAATAGAGTTATACATAGGAGGCCTAACGTCGCTGAATCGATAACTCTATCTGGCGGTTAGCTATCGAGCTGAGTTTGAAAGTAATGCTATCACCCTCCTTTAAATTGTATATTCTACAACATTCACTCCACCCAACCCCAAATTTCCATTCTCCACATCTTCCTCCACTATTCAGTAAGTGAAAGAAGAACACATTCTTCTCTACATTGGAATCTGGACCGGTGATCGTCCAAATCGAACCATCTCCAGATGGTTTAAGATACACAGCAAATTTTGAAGCCAAATACTGCAACGAATAATTCATAGTTAACATAAACATAATATTTTCATACACAATGAATAACAAATTTAGGAAGAACATCCAATAAGCTTGCAGGAAAAAAAAACAAAAAACAAAACACTCTTTTGAGATCAAGTTACCAATCTAGATTGTTCGAGATCCGAAGCTGTGATCTTCTTTTCATAAGAAACCTCTGGAGCATATCTAATTTAGGATAATATGAATCTTAGTCAGCACAGTAAAAAATAGCAAGCTATCCCATGATATTAAAATCCAAAACACAAGAAAAAAAGTTACATTTAGCATTACCTAGGATCAGCCAATTCATTTGACGCGTTAATGTGTTCATCGACTTCCAATGATAAACTGCTGCCACTAGACAAATCTATCGGATTATGTGGATTATCCCCTACCAGTGCCCCAGCTTGATCATTGTCTTCATCACCATCTGATGAAAACTGATCATCCGATGGTTCAGACCCAGATAGAACAATCGCATCAGCTGATGAGTCCTCATCCATCCTGGTATACTTTATTTGGAAGACTCTTGATACATTATCAAGTGTCTCTGGGTCCATTAGCTCAGGAACATAGCAGTCAGGATCAAGGTGAACTTGGATGGGTTGGTTGTCCTTATCCCACAATGAAATAAAAAAATTCCAAAACCAACATACCTAAATTGAACAGATGCCCCTCTATCGATAAGATAGAAAGTTCTAATATGTTCAAATGAGGACTCAGTTATGAGCAACTGATCATTCTTTCTGATCACCTCCAACGATAAACAATTATCTAACTTGTCAATGACATAGAATATTGGCCCTAATCGTTCCCCATGAGTTGAAACAAAATTTGGGGGAAGAGCTCTGTCACCCTATATTCAAATTTCTTCCCAAAGTTATTTCATGTGCAACAAAACATGCTAAAAAAGCTTCACATAATTTTACCTAATTATTTAGCAAATAGAGGTATTTTAAATCTACAATTATTACCAACTGAGCAACACAAGAGAAAAATAATCACGTAAATGAACTAACATTATAATGAAAAGAAAGCTTTAGAATAAATAATTGAGAAGATTCTAGTTCAGTAAACAGCTCAATAAATTTAAACAAAATATCCATAGAAAAGGGACAAAGGGGCAAAGCAATCACTCTCACACATGCAGAAAATAGTAGAAAATAACAAATTAAAGAACATCAAGTCAAATCAGGAATCTAATTAATTGAGATTGATACTACTGGCCAAAACTGCACATTGGCCATTATATTTCGTTACCTGGTTACTGAAAACGCGAAATCTAAAAACTAGTTCTTTTCCGCTGGGCCAGTATAGCTGGGTTGCTAAAAACCTCCTATTAGCACATAATGGCACGATTAGAATTTAAGACTGAGACTTTTAACCAAGAAAACAACTAACTAAGTATACAAAAAAAAATAGTAACAAACTAAAAGCACATTAATGAAAAATACCCAAGAGACCACGTTAGAAAACTACTACACAACATATTTTATAAATTACAACAACTTCTGAAATCTGGCCTACATATAAATGAGAAGCCAATAAAATTAAATTACAACATGAAAAATATCTGAGTAAGAATTTAAAAAAAACTATAGATGGCATAATATCGATATTTAATTGACATTAAAATTTTCAAAAGTTAATCTGAAATATATTGAATGGAAAAGTAAATGATACTTCAATTGAATTGAAAATAAAGCAAAGAAAACATCTTCTCTAATGCTCAGCACCATACCTGTTTGGATCTTCTCTATTGGCATCCATGGCCATTCAGACTTATCAAATAGAGAGGCTTGGTATAAAGATTCAAGAAGAAAGAAAAAATCTTGTCTTTTACTGCAAAAGAGAGCATTATAATAAAGTAAACCCTAATAGGAGATTTCAAAAAATTCAACAAAAACAGCTGATAAAATTGAATCAAGAAACATAAAGAACAAACATAAAGAAGGAACAGCAACCATTCATAAACAAAAGAAGAAATAGATGAACAAAAATATTGTTATTAATTCTAGTAAATTAAATTTCTACTAATCCTAATTATAATGATGAGAACTTTCAGAAAGCTAACCACTACTACTAATAATAATTTAATGAAACAATCATGAATTATGAATTTGTTAGTTAGAATATGCGTTACAAACGATATGAAAAACAGAAAATATACAAAAATTAGATCAATATTAAAATATAAAAGACCAGAATCAATATTAAAAAATTATAAATAAGATTTTCTTTTTTTTACTCTTAAAAATGTTTTAAATTATCTGCTTAATATTTTTTCTTATTACATACAATATAGTAATACCAAAATTACTGAATTTCACACGGCCAATACAACCTCACTGAAACTGAATTAATTAACTTGCTAATAAGAAATTAACCAAAAAAAATAGCTTCCTGTTATTATCCTTTGAACTTCTCTCATGTTAATAACTTACATTATAGTATGTTACCTTAAATGTAGCTTCCTAATCAACTTGATTAACAAAAGTAGCTGCTACCCACGTGTGACAACCTGCTAAAAAGAAGCTAAAAAAAATGAACTTAATAAGAATCAGATGTTGGAAATATCCAAGTATCAGAGATCAGTAGTTTTGGAAATAAAAAATTTCTTTCTTTCTTTTTAAATCGGAGAAGAACGTCTCTTTGAATGATACATGCATGCCAAAATCAGAAGAAAAAAAAAGTGAAGAGAAGATTATGTTGGGACTACAACAGTTAGGGCAAAAGCTTAACTTGTTATTCGATTGTCAGAAAATTTATCTGTTCAAAGAAATGGAGACGCCGGCACCACTGAAAATGACGACAAGCTTGTATCTTGTAGGATTATTTGAGGTTTAACCATGCAAAAAGTAGGACGGCGTCTTTCTGGGTTGAGTGAGCTGAGACCCAGAGGGAGAGGATGCACGGTGACGACGTTAGGTCTTTTTTCTGACCTTCTTTTTTTCTTCCCGTGTGTGTGTCTTGTTTGTGAACTTTGTTTTTTTTTTTATTGTGTGTGTGTGGGGGTAGGGAGGGGGTGGGAGAAAAGAGAGGCACCTTTGGTCTTTTCATCTTTCCTTGATAACGTTAAAGTCTTAAAGAAGTAAAAATACTAATAGAAGATATAAGATTACAATTAAAATAATGTAGATAATTCATTAAAAATAAATGACACTAAAAGAACGGTTATGAGAAATGAATCATTAGACAATACAATTAATTTCAGAATTATTAATCAGAAATTTTTTTAATACTTATGATAGCTAAAAATAACTAAATATTGACAAAAATGTATCGTAAATATAATTTTTTCTATTCATTTCAGAACTTTTGATATCAATAAATTTTATGTGTCCCAAAGTTTAACTAATTTTCACAATTTTTTTCATTTTTATTTTCTATTGATAATTAGAGAAAAAAATGATGAAAAATCACAGAAAAAAATGAAAGAAATAATTACTTAACGAAAATTGTAGGCAATATAAAACAGATTAACATACAAATTAACAAATATAAGTGAAAAAATAAGTAAGAATGTAGATATTAATTGTTTATATTTATTGTAGAATAAAGTTTCTAATTAACCCACAAACCAAGAAAAAAGAAGAAGAAAATTAAATATTAAATTTATCAATTATCTTCAAGTACAAAATGAAATCTAAAACTTCTATGAAATTAAGATGACATTTGAAAACTTAAAATAGCCATTTTTCCAAAAATAATTATATAAATAAATTGAATCCTGTGAGAAGTAAAATTATAATCTAGTCTAAAGAAAATATATAGTTATAATAATGGTATAGGAATTAGGAATAAAAAAAAAACAAACTCCATCAAAGCATGTGATACAAAATCATTAAGTAGAAGCTGGTTTAAAAGAAGGCTAACTTTCAAAATTATCTGAACGTAAAATAGGAATGCTTCCTTTAATATGAGAAACGATAGCCAATACCCATTTCAGCATCCATAACAACACAATCTTAAACTAACCCGAAGAATGGGTCAGAGTAAAGTTAGTCCAATCTTTTTGTATCCTAAATTAGAATTTATAACTGAAACAGTTCACAAAAAAAGTAAAACAGTTCTGGTCATGAAAGGGGAAAAAGTATATTAATTGTTCTGGCTTAGAAACAACACCATTTTTATATGGAAAGCCTATTTGTTGCTCTGGCTGCTGTTGATGATTTTATGCGAAGACAGACATACCACTGAATTATACAATGAATAAAGCTTAATCAATTCTAATAGGCAGAATTAGTTTGATATGAAATAGTTATATTCATAAGCAAATTCACATAGAGCCACAGACTCATTTATTTCATTTTCTTCTTTTGCTGTCTAACCACATGAAAGCAACCTCATCTAGCCAGAAAATTAAATAGAGAGCATCATGGAACAGAACAAACCTGAACAAATTTAAAAAATTACCCGTGGGAACGACTACTCCTATTGTTCAGTGCAGTGGAACTGACAGCACACTTGACCTCACCGAGTTTGCATATATAGTAAGCAGAGATTGCTTCTTATTTTATTGGTCTGTGTCCGTGTTAATTAATGTATGGAATAAATAATGGAATGTGTATCATACTTCTTTTATCTTACCATGGTGTATGTCTTCCCAGATCTAGTTTTACCATATGCGAAAATACAAACATTATATCCATCCATCAGGGATCTAATTAACAGGTCTGTGTCCTTAAAAATCTCATCTGTGTACAAAGTTAGAATAAATTTCAATAAGATGATGTAAAAGAGAGGGAAGGGGAGGGAAAATTTCTATAATCAGTATGTGGAACTCTACCTTAGCCAGCCTTTGCACCAAAAACCCGATTGAAGTGAAAAACTTTCCTTCCATCTTTCAATGTTTTGGATGGATCTAAACTGAATGCAGAACCATCCTCCCCAATGAAATCAATAAAATTCTTGGATTCAGCCTA
The DNA here is from genome assembly GCF_059453495.1 of Arachis ipaensis. Lineage (NCBI taxonomy): Eukaryota > Viridiplantae > Streptophyta > Magnoliopsida > Fabales > Fabaceae > Arachis > Arachis ipaensis. Next base: position 129,792,542 of record NC_142444.1, read on the forward strand.
GAATGTGGGTCTGATTCTGCAGTAAACTCGAATATTACCTATAATTTGGATCTGAAAAGTTGGACAAAATTAACTTTGCTCAATAATGTATAAAGAGAAAACGGCCATTAATTAAATAAACAATTAAAAATTCAACCTTTCAGATCTTAAACCATGATAAATAATTTCCCATTCTCTTCTACTACTCTGTTATATCTAGCAGCTGCAGTTCCCATATCCTCTACTTGACTCCCAGAATTCATAAACCAGTATTTCATCTCAATAATTAATAAGCATAAAACCGATTCTCAAAACACACGACTAACTCACAACCAGAAGGAAAAAAAAAGCATCAGTCCAAAAGGTAAGAAAGTAACAAACGAAGCCATCCAAATTCAAACACAATGCCCTTTGGAATTTTAGAATAGTTCCAACACAAATCTCAATTGATCACATACCAGTGCAAATGAAAACACCCCTTTAACAACCAAATTTATCAAGATGGTTCCTATCCTCTAGCAGTATTTGAAGTATTCTGCAAAACAAATTGGGAGTGACCTATTTACCGTGATAAGTTCCTAACAAATAAGAAATTGCAGACTGAACAACGACAATTCATAATGATATCTAATTGCTCAAGCAAGATCTAAACATAATAGGAAATGTTAACAACACTTTTTCACTTCCTCTACTAAGTAAATAGATGTTTTTGTGATACCTAACCTCACCTCCATCACGATCGTCACTACTGCCACAGTATCACATCTTGTTCGTCTTGTTCAAATGCTGCTTATGCTTCTCCTTCTACTCCGCCAGCACCACCGGAGACTTCTTCCTCTTCCGATCCGACTCTTTCTTTGCCGGAATTGCAGAGAAAGTGAGAAGAGATGTGTCACTGACAGGGCTTCAAATCAGAGTCAGCTTCACAAAAAGGAAAGTAGTGAGGAACCTTGGTGCTTCACCAGTATGTGGGATGCCCTAACCTCAGCTCCATCACCACCGTCGCTATTGCCACAGTACGACATCTTCTTCCTCTTGTTCAAATGCGGCTTATGCTTCTCCTTCTGCTCCGTCGGCACCACCGCAGACTTCTTCCTCTTCCGATCGGACTCTATCTTCGCCCGAATTCCAGAGAGAGTGAGAAGAGATATGTGACTGAGAAGGCTCTGAATCAAAATCGGCTTGACGAAGAAAACAGATAGTGAGCAAGAGATAATGTCTTCCCAATGGAACACCCCTGTTCCCCAATCAGATTCAATCTAACTCCATCGTGCGGTCCACATCTATTGATCTAATCCATCCAGTATCATAGAAATTTTTAACCTTTTTTTATGAAAAATTATCTATCTCTACACTATTAAAATAGTAAGATAGATAAATATGTTAAATATATCAATAAACTAATAGAAGCAACTAAGTATTTGATTAGGGATGACTAAATCGAAAAAAAATGGATGAAAAATATATTTTTACTTACGTTTTAGTGCAATTGATAAATTTCTAATAATAAAAGTAAAATTACTAAAAAATTTATTATAATTTTTTTGAGAAGTTCAAATTTATATTTTTTATTTTTTTTTGAAATATACATTTTCACGTGATAAATAAATAAAAAAATACCTTTAACCAATTTACTTTAAAATATCTTTTTATATGAGATATCTAAATATAAAATTATAACACGATTGAAAAAAAATACATTTTTTAAATGATTTTGGGATTCATTATTTAAATTATTCGATACATTTTAATAACTCATAGGAAAACAAATATCATTATACACTAGATAGCCGTGGTTTCATCTCCGAGCTGGAGACCTCCCCGCATTCCAGGCCGGCTCCTATCCCAGGTGGCACCTCTCCTCTAGCGTGGCAACCCCACCTCAACGTGCATGTGCTTCCCTCTGTTAATTTGATTATGGTTTCTCCTTTTTGCTACCTATTAAATTGTTTGTTGCATGTGGTTTGTGCATTTTATAAAATTTTGGGGTTTTCACTTCATTCTTTGGAATTTCCTGTTAATTTGATTATGGTTTCTCTTTTTGCTAGCTGTTGCCACTCTCGCCTTCCTGCCTCGATCTTCTCTGTGGGTGTTGTGATCCCGATTCTTCCATCTCCACCGTGTGACTTGTCTTTCTGTCCTTTTTCTCGGTTTCTCTCTGCACGGTGTTGGTGTCACTCTGAAATCCTGATCTTCAACCCATTTTTCTTTATCCCCATCCAGTTCGTGTTTCTGGATCCTTTCTTGGATTATCCCAGTTTTCTCCATCTGGGTACATTGTGAATCAAGGTGTCCAACTTCGATCGACGTTTTCTGTCTCGAACGACCCGTCAGAACAGTATTGGTATCATCATCGTGTTTTCTATGATTTACTTAATTTTGTTTCAAATAAATGCTAATTTACTAATTTTTATACTGTAATGTGTTCGTAGATGAAGATGTATAAGAGAAGTTCAAATTTATATTTTTTATTTTTTTTAAATATATATTTTCACATGATAAAAAAAAATACCGTTAACCAATTTTACTTAAAAATATCTTTTTATATGAGATATCTAAATATAAAATCATAACACGATTGAAAAAAAAGACATTTTTTTAAATGATTTTGGGGTTCATTATTTAAATTATTCCATACATTTTAATAACTTATAAGAAAACAAATATATATATATATATATATACCAAACAAAGCCCAGTTCTATATATAATAACCATGCTTTATTCAAAAACACAGAGAAACATACTCACACATACAAACTTAAGCATAAGAAAGAGAACAATAAGTTTCACAAAGATCACAACTCCAAAAAATGAGTTGATAACTACATACCAAAATAGATCTGTTGACAACATACTTTACCAATTTTCCAACTACTTAACACAAGTAAGCAAAATTCTAACAATTCTTTAGAGGCTTGGAATTATATTATATATATATATATATATATATATATATATATATATATATTGTAATGTAACAAATGATTAGCCACTACACTCATCCATCCTTTCAACAGTGTCGCCAGTATTTTCACATTGTCCAAAGGCACTCCGAAGCTCTTCCCTAATAGTGAGAGGCTGATGATTCCCAACTAAATTGGAACCTTGTGAGGACAAGATTCTTGCATGAAAATCATGGTTAACAGTCTACAAAGAACACAGCAAAATATAAGAAGGAGGAATGCAAAATAAAAAAAAAAAAACAAATTCAGATGAGAAAGAAATCAGTTGTGATAAAAATTCGAAGACTAATAAAAGAAATATTAAACGAATAAAGAAACAAAATTTAAGCGATATACATGTATGCATATACATATTACTGTAAACATTGTAACACCCTAACTACCAAAGCTCACACTTCCGGCTGCGCGACTCTGATAGCACAGACATTACGACGACACTTATATTATTTTTATACTAAAATATGAGCCTTTTTAAAACTTTAAACCACAGTAGCGCTCCCAAAGATACTTTCGTTCGATAACGTACATCCATAAATACCATACAACTTACAAAACTCATAAAGAGCACATCCATATATATACATACATATATATAAGTAATATTACAAACATAATCCAATACAATTACTATCCCTCTTACAGAATATCTCAAGATAAAGGCGAGGGTACAAATAATAGTCTAAAGCAATACAAAGCATTTCAACCACAACTAAAAGAACTCTTCGTAACTTCTGCGCCCATATCCTGAAAGGGGAAAAGTGTAGGGGGTGAGAACATCATCCTCGAAAGGGTTCTCAGTAGAGGATTTTTGGGAATTACTGTAATAGGATACATGAAGATAAACCGTACCAGTGATTAATAACCTTCTTATGCCTCTTTTCAAAAACACGGTTTTCAATAAAAGTAAAGTCAAAAATCCTTACTGAAAGAGGAACCATTCAATTCTCAAAACTCAAAAGCCTTTCAAAACGGTTTATCTATGCGGAACCAAAATAGCCTTTCATAATTTTATTCCAAACCAGAAACACAAAACCGAAATCAACCATCAGTTCATCTCTTTCCAACCACGGCCCTAGGCCCAAACAATCCAACCAACAACCAGTCACCACAAATCCAACAGAGTCCCAGATGCAAACACAGGAAGGAAGTTCAAGCACAAACAAACAGTTATTACAAGTAGAACAGTTAGCAATTAATCACATAGGCAGACCAAGTACAATATGCACACCCAACCAATGTCACACAAATGCATATGATGCATGCCTGTCCCTAGTGGCTGATGATATCATCTGTCGGTTATAGAGCCAACCCGACAAGTCCTGGTAGCTAACCATTGGACTGTCCCTCTGTCGTGCATCCCCAACTCGAGTTATACTCATCATAAACTTGATCATAATCATGATCCATATCCATCACCCTCACTGGTGAATATTTATCCATCACCATCACTGGTGAATATTTATGGGGGCGAGCTCATCCGGGCCTTTCACAGTGCCCGGCCACACTTACGACATTGGGTTAACAGAGCTTCGAGTCTCAACCTGGAGCACATGGTGGCTAGCCATTGCTACTACCCAGGGAAACCCTCATCTCCAATAGTAGAAGTACAAAAATCACAATTATCAATAATTCAGCATATACATGCATTCATTTTCATCCATGGATCAACATCCATCTCAGCCATCCGGCTTACGGTTCAGTCCAGAACCAGCCAATATTGATAATCACACACAGCCATTCCGGCTCACGGTTCAATCCAGAACCAGTCAATATTCATAATCATACATAGCCATTCCGGCTCATAATAAAACAGCACTTCCACATTTAAAATCATCAAATTCATGAAATCGGCATTTAAGTCATAAATCATTTTCTCAATTCATTTCACTTTGAAATCAAGTTTCAACTCTTTTCAGCCTTGGCTTTAAAGATCTCATTTCTCAAATTATCTCAGGCTCATAAGCCAATTTTACTCAAGGAAAATTCCCTTTTTGAAATAAGCCACTCTCGGCTTCCTCTTTCCAAAACTTCCAAAACCATGGAAAGTTAAAGATTTATTTCAAAGTATTCAAAATCACCCATACAACAATGGGATTTCATAACAAAAGTTTCTCGGCAGAGTCCCAAGTCTTTAGGGGAGAATAACATAACTCATTTTGCCAAATTCATTTAAATTCATTAAAAACCTTGGCTTCCTGATTTGAGTAATAAAATAGAATCTAAGCCAAACCGAGTCACATAATCATTTACTTCTTTCAAAGGCTTTTCCTTTTACTTAAACAAAAACCAGCTTCAACCCCATGAGGGATTCTAAAGCATTTCAACTGCTCAGAAACTATTTTAGTCTTGCTAAAATTCAGAACTCGAGGAGTACTTAAACCTTTCCGAAAACACTTTAAAATGAGACTTGTCAATAGACACTCGGGTCCTTTCAAAACCATTGAAACTTCTTTAATTGAAAACCCCAAGTCAAATTCGAAGGCATAAACCTTTTTCACATTCCAACGGCCTTAAGGCATAAGTTTCATTTAAATAAATTGTTCACAAAGGAAATGTAATACCTTTCTTGAGAAACAACACTAAATCACAGTTTCCTTTTTAATAATTCATTTCAAAGGCATGAATCATCCTTTTCTTGATAATTCAAATAGAATAGTAGAAGTCTTTAACTCATCATTATTTCAGACAATATTTCAATAAAGACTCAGATTTTATAAAAATTTCGACAGCATCTCCCCTAAAACTCGGACTTTTGCCACCCGGTTCGGGTCCCCACTAAACCGTTTCTCATTTCTTTTCAACAGCTCAAAACCAGAAATCAATTCAAAGCAAGCTAAATCCAACAGTCGCCTCAGTGGCATATCTCAAGGAAACCATTTCAAAAATCAGCTCAATATCAACTGATTTAACTCATTTCCAAAGCTTTAAAGAAACGGCTCACTAACAAATCATTTGTCCAAAACCGAGTCGATTAAAGTAAACCAGGCTGAATTCAAAAGTGCATTCGACTTCTCCAATCATCAAAATAATTAACTCAAATCAAATCAATCCTCAACGGATTAAACTTAGATTTCAAATCTTTAAAGAATCAACTTCAAACATTACAATTCACAAAGCCGCACAACAATTCAGCCAAACCAACATCCATAATCATTCGAGTCAACCAAATAATACATAAGGCAGATACAATCACCAAATACTCAATATCTCACATCAGTATCCATATGTAATAATTCCAATACATAAAACATAGTTTTCGAAAAGCGCCCCTACCTCAAAACGCAATTCCATAACCCAAACGCTGCATCAAGTCCTTTCCGCCTCAACCCGAACTGACGGCAACTAAAACCTCAGCTCCCAACCACGTTCGCAATAACCATAGCATCACTAATCGCAACATATAATGATTAGGACTCGACCCCACGTTACCAAAACTCATACTCATTAACCGAACACAACAGAATACTAACGCGAGGCTTTTCGAAACATGATTTCTTACCGGAATAACAACACGAAGCAGTTGCGATTTCGAACTGGCCCCGACAACAGCTCCAGCGGTGGCCAGAAGCTCCGGTGGATCAACTATAAAAAATCGCGCAGCATTAAAACCTTCTCAAGATCCAAAATGACCAAAACCGCAAATTAAAACCCTTACCGGCAGAGTTCTCCGGTGATGGCAACAAGGTTCTCCGAGGGCAGAGGCAGCTCCGCCCCCTTTTTCACCCATAATCAGCCACGTCGGAGGTAAAGCTAGTACTGACGGCGGCGGTTCCGATGGAGGCGACGCTGGCGACGTGAACGGCGGCTGGTTGCGGTGGTTGGACCTCCAGCTCGGCCTCAGCTCTCTCTGTCTTTCTTGCTCGGTGTGACTGGACGGCCTTCCTCCCAACTGCACGGAGGCGGCAAACCCTAGCAGTGGCGGCGGCGGCTCAACAGGGACGAGTTCCTCCGACTCGTGTAGCGGCGCCGTTGGAGGACACAGAAGCAGCGGCGGTCTTCCCTGGACGACAGTGGCGACGGGAAGGATGGATTTGGAAACGGTGACCCAGGCGGCCATGCTCTCCCTTGTCGCACTCTCCCTCTCTCTTCGTGCTCGCCGGCAGAGGCAAGATGGCGGCGACAACCCCAGCAGTTGTGGCGGCGACTCAGCAAGGATGAGCTCCTCTGGCTTGGTGACATAAGCGCGACTCAGGGCTTCAGGGACAGGGCGGCGATGGCGGCGATGGCATGGCTCAGCAACCGCGTGGTGACGGCGCGACCAGATCCTTCCTCTCCCTGTTTCGCGAGCTCTCTCTCTCTCTCTCTTCGTGCTCGCCCAGATCTCCCTTCCCCTCGGCTAGCAACAGCGACGACGGTGGCAGTGGCACCCACCGCGCCGCCTCCCTCTTCTCCCCCTCTCCTTCCTTCTCCGTGGATTCCTCACCCCACTCCTCCTTCGGCTTCATTTCTTTTTTTTTTTTTTAGGGAACATAGGAAATTCTGTGTATGTTGCCGTAGCTGAGAGCAAAGGAAGTTTTGGGGGTGTGGCTGAAGGGAACCGGGTCATGGGTTAGGGTTTCAGGGTTAGGGTTTCATTTTTAAAACTTAGGGTTAGGGATGCTTTTGTAATTTCAAATGAAATTGGGAAAAATATAGTAATTGAAACCCAATTAAATCCAACACTAATTGTATATAGAAAATACCATTTGCTCATCAATTCTACAAATTATTTTCCATAAAATGCCCAAATCAAAATAATTAGAAATAATATAATTAAACCCTTTATTTTCCAAAGTAACAATATTAATATTTAAAATATTACTTATTTAATCCAAATCATATAAAAATCCTTATTATTTCATAACTACCAACTTTATAATATAATTATAGAAAATAATCCAATAATTATCATATTAGCTAATAATCATAACTTATCTCAAGTTCAATAAATCCAAACTTGCCTTAATTATCCTTAATAAAATAATCTCTGAAATTAAGGCTATAAATAACAATATGATTTGAGACTTGATCATAATAAGACTTTTCAAAGATTCTGGGTCTTACATTCTACCCACCTTATAAAAATTTTCGCCCTCGAAAATTGATACAAAACGAAAGAAATTTCATAACAGTTCACCCTTGAACACATTTAAGGAAGAAGCAAAAATGTCTCAAAATATAAACATATATACGGTTTTCAAATACTTTGATTGTCATATGCATAAGGGTGCAAAGGTAGGAGTGTGATTGCAAAGCAAACGTTACAAGGTAGGCTCAATGCAAAAGATGAAATGGGTCAAACATGTGATGGTAAGGCAAGGTATTGAAGGCTATAAAACATGATGGGGTTAAAACGACGTGCTCAACATCCGCACACTAAACTCATCAACTTCAAAGCCTCAACTTTCCAACTCCATCAAGCACTTTACAACCCTCATATTCGATCATAAGCCTGACAACCGCAAATTCATTCGCAAGGAACAAAACACCCCCAACTCATAATGTTGCACACCTACCGCTTCAACTTCCGTATACACGTATCACGTCTTAAAGAACTAATGCATCGCGTTACTACGTCTACAGGTCGCACGTGATATCAAACCATTTTCGAGTCTACTCCGAGGGATACAAGATTTAGAACGGAGAGACAATTGTCAAGGACAATACTCATAGATTTAAGGGAATGTATCCAATTTCCAGATAAACAAGGACGTTCAAGCAATGAAGTTTGCTAGAAATAAATCAATTGACAACTTCAAGGATAACCCTTGGATCAAAGAAATTCAATAGGATCAATAGGAAGGAGAATCAGCGCCTTAGTTTGAAACAATTTCAAGATGAGTCGAAGAAGTAAGAGGTTACAGAAAAGAATATCTCAGACCCAAGTCAAGCTCATAGAACTCAAGAGCATAATTAAAATACTTACGAATACTTTGTTCTTAAAAGAATCGAAAACTCGTGGAAATATCACTTCGCAGTTTAGAAGAAAGTTAAGTAATAAACATTCTTCAAGAGAGTAACAAAAGCATAAACGTGGCTTTGCTGTAATACACTTTCATGTTGAAACAGATCATGCAGAATTTTAAAAACGAAATGCACACAAGTTTGGCTAAAAGCTAAAGTATTTCCTCAAATATTTTAGAAGGATAGTTAGGTGCACAACGTAACCAAAAGCAGTTCATAAAAACTCGGAAGTGATCAAATGCTTGTTCAGAAATTCCCAAAGTTCGTATTCAAACAAGCGTGTATAACATTTATAGTAAGTACAAAAGAGGAAGCTAAACTCTTTTCAGAAAAGGAAACTCCGAGACAAAAATTTGCTTACAATTTGGTAAAGGAAATAAGTGGTGCATTACAAACGAACCAATTTCCACTAAACAAGGAAACTTTCCAAAACCTCATTTAAAATAGCGCATGTCAACTTTAAAACAATTTTGTCAAAAATTGAACAATGGTTTCAATTATAACCAAGCAACTGAAAAATAAGTTCGATTTGGAACTTCTTCAAAGAGAATTCAACCTGCTTTATAAAATTCAAAACAAGATTCCAAAAGCGTCCTTAAAATCACCATCTCAAAAGAACATTCAAGAAGTTCAAGATGTACTAAAAAGGAATCAAGCCTTGCAAGAAAGGATCTTAATTTAAAGTAGTTCAAACAAGATTCACTAGACATGAAACATCAAACAAGTTTTAAATTGATCCAAAAGAATACAAAAGTTACAGAAAAAGACAACTCAATCATTTGTAATTTCTCTATGATAAATCTTTGACTAAAAACTCTTGTAGAGATAATGGGAGAATAAACAATGCACTAACTTGAAACGAATCAAACTGACCCACATAAGGATGAGATTCACAAGAGGGGACAAACCAAGATCAATGGTAATGTTCACAAGATGTAACAGATTAGTTAAAAACAGAATCATGTATGACATTCATAGAGGTGAAAAGCTTAAGAAGGAGCGAGTCTGATCATAAGGAGAAAGCTATGAGTCCAACATTTTCAAAAGAACAACAATAGCATAAACCATGTAGTATGCTAAATCAAACTCAAATCAAAATAAATTAAGTGAAGTTTACCAAACGAAACTCAACCGGGATAAAAGCAAGGAATCCCCTTTTTTTCTAGAATTTTAAAAAAATACCCCAAATACATAATCAATTGAAGATGCACATTGGAACTATAGTAAAATTACTAGAAAGTCAATTTACTTTTAAAGTAAATGCAATTCTGCAAACCAGTAAAAGTACAGGTGAGGTATTAGAAATAAATAGTTGCTAAACTGTATAAGTAATCTTCACAGTTTTATATACATATAAGTATATATCCAATCAACAACAATTTTTTTATAAAAATCTCAAAGTTGACTGTAATTATTGTCAAATAAAAGAAAAATTGAATCAACAATTTCTCTAAGAAGGTACTCAAAATCAGGAGTTAAAATGCACAGTGCATTAGGACCAGTTCAAAGCCATGTCAAAGAATACAGGGATCAAGAAGAACTCAAACAGAGGAAGATAGATGTACAAGGACTGCAAATAAGCATATGCAATTAAGATCAAACAAGAATGCATATGAACAGAGAAATAGGGTGAAAACATCAGATTACTTTTCGAAAGGAGTAGCAAACAAGAACTTCAAGTTAGGATATGAAAGAATAGGTCGACTCGAATAGAATTTCAAGACACACAACTGAATAGCCTCGAGAAATAGTTTCTAACGTCCCCAAAATTCGCGATTCGCTTTACTCAAAACTCGAATATCATCTATGATAACCCATTAGTGCTTTTATATACAAGATTCACTGGTATTAAGCCGGCCAAACTTAATATCAGAAATTATGCAATGCAAGACTAATAGCGTTAATCAATAGATCGTCATGTGCATAAAGCTCTAATTCTCGTCATTTGACAAGACCTATTCCATGACAAACGCTCAGAGCATGCAATTGAAGCATAGTCAGTCCATTCCTCAGGCTCTACAGGAAGAACTGCTCTGATACCATAATGTAACACCCTAACTACCAAAGCTCACACTTCCGGCTGCGCGACTCTGATAGCTCGGACATTATGACGACACTTATATTATTTTTATACTAAAATATGAGCCTGTTTAAAACTTTAAACCGCAGTAGCGCTCCCAAAGATACTTTCGTTCGATAACGTACATCCATAAATACCATACAACTTACAAAACTCATAAAGAGCACATCCATATATATACATACATATATATAAGTAATATTACAAACATAATCCAATACGATTCCTATCCCTCTTACAGAATATCTCAAGATAAAGGCGAGGGTACAAATAATAGTCTAAAGCAATACAAAGCATTTCAACCACAACTAAAAGAACTCTTCGTAACTTCTGCGCCCATATCCTGAAAGGGGAAAAGTGTAGGGGGGTGAGAACATCATCCTCGAAAGGGTTCTCAGTAGAGGGTTTTTGGGAATTACTGTAATAGGATACATGAAGATAAACCGTACCAGTGATTAATAACCTTCTTATGCCTCTTTTCAAAAACACGGTTTTCAATAAAAGTAAAGTAAAAAATCCTTACTGAAAGAGGAACCATTCAATTCTCAAAACTCAAAAGCCTTTCAAAACGGTTTATCTATGCGGAACCAAAATAGCCTTTCATAATTTTATTCCAAACCAGAAACACAAAACCGAAATCAACCATCAGTTCATCTCTTTCCAACCACGGCCCTAGGCCCAAACAATCCAACCAACAACCAGTCACCACAAATCCAACAGAGTCCCAGATGCAAACACAGGAAGGAAGTTCAAGCACAAACAAACAGTTATTACAAGTAGAACAGTTAGCAATTAATCACATAGGCAGACCAAGTACAATATGCACACCCAACCAATGTCACACAAATGCATATGATGCATGCCTGTCCCTAGTGGCTGATGATATCATCTGTCGGTTATAGAGCCAACCCGACAAGTCCTGGTAGCTAACCATTGGACTGTCCCTCTGTCGTGCATCCCCAACTCGAGTTATACTCATCATAAACTTGATCATAATCATGATCCATATCCATCACCCTCACTGGTGAATATTTATCCATCACCATCACTGGTGAATATTTATGGGGGCGAGCTCATCCGGGCCTTTCACAGTGCCCGGCCACACTTACGACATTGGGTTAACAGAGCTTCGAGTCTCAACCTGGAGCACATGGTGGCTAGCCATTGCTACTACCCAGGGAAACCCTCATCTCCAATAGTAGAAGTGCAAAAATCACAATTATCAATAATTCAGCATATACATGCATTCATTTTCATCCATGGATCAACATCCATCTCAGCCATCCGGCTTACGGTTCAGTCCAGAACCAGCCAATATTGATAATCACACACAGCCATTCCGGCTCACGGTTCAATCCAGAACCAGTCAATATTCATAATCATACATAGCCATTCCGGCTCATAATAAAACAGCACTTCCACATTTAAAATCATCAAATTCATGAAATCGGCATTTAAGTCATAAATCATTTTCTCAATTCATTTCACTTTGAAATCAAGTTTCAACTCTTTTCAGCCTTGGCTTTAAAGATCTCATTTCTCAAATTATCTCAGGCTCATAAGCCAATTTTACTCAAGGAAAATTCCCTTTTTGAAATAAGCCACTCTCGGCTTCCTCTTTCCAAAACTTCCAAAACCATGGAAAGTTAAAGATTTATTTCAAAGTATTCAAAATCACCCATACAACAATGGGATTTCATAACAAAAGTTTCTCGGCAGAGTCCCAAGTCTTTAGGGGAGAATAACATAACTCATTTTGCCAAATTCATTTAAATTCATTAAAAACCTTGGCTTCCTGATTTGAGTAATAAAATAGAATCTAAGCCAAACCGAGTCACATAATCATTTACTTCTTTCAAAGGCTTTTCCTTTTACTTAAACAAAAACCAGCTTCAACCCCATGAGGGATTCTAAAGCATTTCAACTGCTCAGAAACTGTTTTAGTCTTGCTAAAATTCAGAACTCGAGGAGTACTTAAACCTTTCCGAAAACACTTTAAAATGAGACTTGTCAATAGACACTCGGGTCCTTTCAAAACCATTGAAACTTCTTTAATTGAAAACCCCAAGTCAAATTCGAAGGCATAAACCTTTTTCACATTCCAACGGCCTTAAGGCATAAGTTTCATTTAAATAAATTGTTCACAAAGGAAATGTAATACCTTTCTTGAGAAACAAGACTAAATCACAGTTTCCTTTTTAATAACTCATTTCAAAGGCATGAATCATCCTTTTCTTGATAATTCAAATAGAATAGTAGAAGTCTTTAACTCATCATTATTTCAGACAATATTTCAATAAAGACTCAGATTTTATACAAATTTCGACAACATCTCCCCTAAAACTCGGACTTTTGCCACCCGGTTCTGGTCCCCACTAAACCGTTTCTCATTTCTTTTCAACAGCTCAAAACCAGAAATCAATTCAAAGCAAGCTAAATCCAACAGTCGCCTCAGTGGCATATCTCAAGGAAACCATTTCAAAAATCAGCTCAATATCAACTGATTTAACTCATTTCCAAAGCTTTAAAGAAACGGCTCACTAACAAATCATTTGTCCAAAACCGAGTCGATTAAAGTAAACCAGGCTGAATTTAAAAGTGCATTCAACTTCTCCAATCATCAAAATAATTAACTCAAATCAAATCAATCCTCAACGGATTAAACTTAGATTTCAAATCTTTAAAGAATCAACTTCAAACATTACAATTCACAAAGCCGCACAACAATTCAGCCAAACCAACATCCATAATCATTTCGAGTCAACCAAATAATACATAAGGCAGATACAATCACCAAATACTCAATATCTCACATCAGTATCCATATGTAATAATTCCAATACATAAAACATAGTTTTTGAAAAGCGCCCCTACCTCAAAACGCAATTCCATAACCCAAACGCTGCATCAAGTCCTTTCCGCCTCAACCCGAACTGACGGCAACTAAAACCTCAGCTCCCAACCATGTTCTCAATAACCATAGCAACACTAATCGCAACATATAATGATTAGGACTCGACCCCACGTTACCAAAACTCATATTCATTAACCGAACACAACAGAATACTAACGCGAGGCTTTTCGAAACATGATTTCTTACCGGAATAACAACACGAAGCAGTTGCGATTTCGAACCGGCCCCGACAACAGCTCCAGCGGTGGCCAGAAGCTCCGGTGGATCAACTATAAAAAATCGCGCAGCATTAAAACCTTCTCAAGATCCAAAATGACCAAAACCGCAAATTAAAACCCTTACCGGCAGAGTTCTCCGGCGATGGCAACAAGGTTCTCCGACGGCAGAGGCAGCTCCGCCCCCTTTTTCACCCATAATCAGCCACGTCAAAGGTAAAGCTGGTACTGACGGCGGCGGTTCCGATGGAGGCGACGCCGGCGACGTGAACAACGGCTGGTTGCGGTGGTTGGACCTCCAGCTCGGCCTCAGCTCTCTCTGTCTCTCTTGCTCGGTGTGACTGGACGGCTTTCCTCCCAACGGCACGGAGGCGGCAAACCCTAGCAGTGGCGGCGGCGGCTCAACAGGGACGAGTTCCTCCGACTCGTGTAGCGGCGCCGTTGGAGGACACAGAAGCAGCGGCGGTCTTCCCTGGACGACAGTGGCGACGGGAAGGATGGATTTGGAAACGGTGACCCAGGCGGCCATGCTCTCCCCTGTCGCACTCTCCCTCTCTCTTCGTGCTCGCCGGCAGAGGCAAGATGGCGGCGACAACCCCAGCAGTTGTGGCGGCGACTCAGCAAGGATGAGCTCCTCTGGCTCGGTGACAGAAGCGCGACTCAGGTCTTCAGGGACAGGGCGGCGATGGCGGCGATGGCATGGCTCAGCAACCGCGTGGTGACGGCGCGACCAGATCCTTCCTCTCCCTGTTTCGTGAGCTCTCTCTCTCTCTTCGTGCTCGCCCAGATCTCCCTTCCCCTCGGCTAGCAACGGCGACGACGGTGGCAGTGGCACCCACCGCGCCGCCTCCCTCTTCTCCCCCTCTCCTTCCTTCTCCATGGATTCCTCACCCCACTCCTCCTTCGGCTTCATTTCATTTTTTTTTTTAGGGAACATAGGAAATTCTGTGTATGTTGCCGCAGCTGAGAGCAAAGGAAGTTTTGGGGGTGTGGCTGAAGGGAACCGGGTCATGGGTTAGGGTTTCAGGATTAGGGTTTCATTTTTAAAACTTAGGGTTAGGGATGCTTTTGTAATTTCAAATGAAATTGGGAAAAATATAGTAATTGAAACCCAATTAAATCCAACACTAATTGTATATAGAAAATACCATTTGCTCATCAATTCTACAAATTATTTTCCATAAAATGCCCAAATCAAAATAATTAGAAATAATATAATTAAACCCTTTATTTTCCAAAGTAACAATATTAATATTTAAAATATTACTTATTTAATCCAAATCATATAAAAATCCTTATTATTTCATAACTACCAACTTTATAATATAATTATAGAAAATAATCCAATAATTATCATATTAGATAATAATCATAACTTATCTCAAGTTCAATAAATCCAAACTTGCCTTAATTATCCTTAATAAAATAATCTCTGAAATTAAGGCTATAAATAACAATATGATTTGAGACTTGATCATAATAAGACTTTTCAAAGGTTCTGGATCTTACAAACATAGTTTACTAAGAGATAAAGAATAAAAGTTCATTAGCTCAAGAAATACCCAACAATTCCAGTTCAGAACAGAAATCGGTGAAGCCTGACGCACTGGAGCACTTGAGCTCGACGAACATTGAATGCTTGCATTGGAGTGAAACTCAACTGGATTCTTAAATTCGAAAGGAAAATGAGGAACAAAAGGATCCAGATGAAATTTCTAAATGGAACAAGAGAGGAATAACATCAGTAACACTTAACACACCATGCATGAAAAAACACAATCAATATACCCAATTGAGGTTAACTTGATCAGAAACAAAGTGGGATAACTCAACATCAGATTTACATAGTAATGTTATCACCTGCTGTTGATTATCATGGATGGAGTCCTCCAAAAACCTCACAATATCAATATCATCACATATTGCACGAACAACATGAAGAGATGTATTCAATTCATATCCAATGGGTCTAGGATCCACTATGAAGACAATTTTCTTGTTCATCAACTGAGAAATCATGCTATTCGAAACAGTGAAATCATCCTTTGACTAAGGGAAAAAAAAGAATAGGTACATTAGCAAAATTCACATACCTGAATCATAAACACTAAACTGAAAATAAGGACAATTAAACTAAATTAAAACCAAAATGATTACTTAGGAGGAATTTCCTTTGTCTATCAAAAATTCTGAGCAACTCTTTTTGAGTATTTGCATCACCTCATCATCCTCAAGTATGAAAATATTGCTGCCATTTGAATGGGAAACAATAATTTTGATGCGATACCTAAATAATATAAACAAAATCAAAATATACACTGAAAAACAGATGTGGAAGATGCAATAAAGCAAAAAGAAAACTGGTACCAAAAACTCAGAGATAAAATAGATACCTTCTTATGGCATCAACACACTCAAATCTACACAAATAACAATAAAATAAATTCCCAACATGAGAAACAGGTGCATTACACAAACAGTAGTAGCACCACCACTTCTGATGTTTCAGCACATCAATAATCTTACTGATCAAGAAACAAATCTGATCCTGTAGAGGAACAGTAATTGGTATATTATGATACATGTTTTATCATACTACACATGCTGAAACACAGTTCAGACGGTTGAGAACATAAACATAAATACTAACATTTCTTGATGCAGAAGAATATATTTTAGCACAAAGAATGTCAGCAAGCATCTCTTTAATGCTATGCAGTTGTATTGGAACACCAGATATGACTTGGTTGTCATAACTTCTAAGCTGTCCACACTGAGAGAAGTCTTCAAGTATTGGGCTAAAGGCCGAATCAGAACTAACATCCTTAAAATTTGGAAGCAAAACATGAATTACAAAACAAAGCCAACTTTGTAAAGTATGAGACAAAATCATGTTGGCATGTAAAGGATACCATTCAAAAGAACAGCCAAAGAATTAGAAACTGGGGATCAACAAACTATATCTAAAAATGATTCCTCTAATTCATTAATATCTAACATAAAGAGAGAGTACTAACCTTGATGCACTGATCAGACTGAAGTTTGTTGAAAAAATGTGCATCACTAATGACATTGATGATTTTAAAGGTACCGCAATAACCGGGACTATTAATCCGCTTTGCTTGAACTTTGAAAACAATCTCTTTCCCAATGAGTTGATGAAAAAACTGTGGACAGTATGGGTGCTCAATTTTCTGTCATAAATATTGAAAAATAATCACTAATTAATGGAGGAAATTTAAGAATAAGAAATAATTATTGATACAGTATACAGAAATAAAACTTAAGAACATTAACCATACCTCCATTTCATCTTCTAACAACAAAAACACATCAGAGCAGGTTCTCCCTAATAGCTTAGTGACTGCACTGTCTAACAAGACAAACATTCCACAAGAAGTACCATCTTCAACAAGTATCTTAATCCTGTAACTATAACCAAGAAAGTAAACATAAGATTAATCTATTTGTGAGTCTCACAAGAAGGTGATACGTGAAGCTTACTTATATTATTGAATCAGAATAGATGAAAGAAATTTTCTAAATCATAACCTGGATTTACCTGGTCATAAAATGCTGGACCTCTCTGCCGCACAGCTGACAATGAAACACATTATCATCACCTACAATTGGATGGCCACAAACACAAGAAAATAACCACCACTCTGGATCTTCAACAATCTCTTTAATTTTTCCAACCACAAAGAATTGTCCATCCTATTAAAACAAAAAATTTATGAATTGAATGGACAAAGCATGTCTAAAATATGGAAAAATCAATTAACATGAGTACTTCTTACATACCACTAAAACATGTTAAAAAACCTAATAGTACACACCTCATTGTTTCCCTTAAGATTAGCAATAGTCCGTATTAGCTTCTAGTCAAAAGATTCATCATCGATTACACATACTAAATCCCCAATCTCATTACTATGCAGTCTACTGAAATGGTGGCTTGCGATATGGTATCTATGAAAAAAAATAATATTAGAGTAAAACAATTTCAGGAAAACAGCTAGAGAGAGAGAGAGAGAGAGAGTGAGAGGAAGAGAGTGAGTGAGTGAGCAATAGAGAGAGAGAGAGAGAGTGAGAAACTGAGCAATAGAGAGAGAGTGAGCAAGTGAGGGATGGAGAGAAAGGCAGAAATTTTCAGTTCAGTGGGACAAAATTTGAGAAGAATTGAATCGAACTAACTCATTCAAAAAATTCACGGTTTCCTACATATCAGGGTTGATTGAAACCCGAGAAACATTGATCACATTTTGGAGACTAACTTTATCTACAAATCACGAAACACAATAAGAAGAAAGTAAGTCACAAAGAAACAATTCATTGGTAAACAAAAATATATAAACAAATCAAACTCAGACATGTGTGCAACATGGACAACTTTTCACCTCCATTGACTTTGATCTTGAAAGATTGCAAAATAAGAACTGGTGGTCTCTGATACCTTTTCAAACTATTGATGTCCATAAGAGCAGAACAGTCACCAACAAGATTACAGGGGATTTTCTTCTTGGGTAATCATTATAATAAATGAGCGACAACAATAGAATAATTCAACAATAATAAAAAAAATGAAAAATAGGCATAACATAATTTAAAAATAGAATGAAAAATAGAAAGGCAACAGATACCCATCAGCAAAAACTTCAAGGACAATAACTTTCAATGTAAGGCCCACATCGGTTGGGGAGGGGAACGAAGCATGCCTTATAAGGGTGTGGATACCTCTCCCTAGCATGACGCATTTTGACGAGTGAGTGTGAGGGGTTTTGGCCATCATCCCTATCGTCAAAGGCAAAACCATGAGGCCTTGTGTGCCAAAGCGGACAATATCGTGCTAGCGGGTGGTCTGGGCTGTTACAGATGGTATCAGAGCCAGAACCCGGATCGATGTGCCAGCGAGGACGCTGGACTCCCTTAGGGGGTGGATTGTAAGGCCCACATCGGTTGGGGAGGGGAACGAAGCATGCCTTATAAGGGTTGTGGATACCTCTCTCTAGCATGACGCGTTTTGACGAATGAGTGTGGGGGGCTTCGGCTAGCATCCCTATTGTCAAAGGCAAAACCGTGAGGCCTTGTGTGCCAAAGCGGACAATATTGTGCTAGCGGGTGGTCTGGGCTGTTACATTCAATATCTTTCCATTACACTCAACATCAGCTTTCCTTTTTAATCCGCACAGGACCCCAACAAAATCTGTTTAGTCATATTATAACAGAAAAGATTAAACCTCGGGATACAATACCACAAGACATTTCATTAAGCTGTTATTAATCTCACTTTAAAACACCTTTATTCCGGGTCAATTTTGAAGAAGGGAAACTTACCTATTAAGTACTCATAATCAGTGCGCTTTTGAAGAATCTCGTCCATAGAGGTTAAACTTAAACCAGGATTAGGTATGTCTCTATTTGCAGCTGCAACAACAGAGGTACTACACTTGAAAAGGATGCGGAATCGATGTCTTGTAACCCTAACCAATCCACCATTAGGTATCACTTTGAAGTCGGAAATAATGAATACATGTCCTTCTTTTAACTGATGAATAAAAGTTGTGATCAAATCATCGTCAACAGTTGCTTGGACCTTGTCGTGCTGGAAATTAAAAAAGAGGAAAAAAATCATATGACCACTTCTAAATATCATACCATGACATATTACATGCCAAAACTGATCACATACACAATTTTAAAATACGTAATTTAGTTAAGTAAAAACTGAGTTTTTGATAGCACACGCGCGCACACACACACACAGAGAGTTTTTAAAATACACATACTCACCTGCTTATCCATCAACACCACATGTAAGAGTTTTTGCATATTTTCATTAACAATGCTAGCATCTTCCCAAATGGTCAAGATCTTAGCCTCAATACTCCAAGTTTCCTTCCATGGAGAGATTTTCTGAAGAGGATCAATAGTAAGACTCATCTTATCAATAAATAAATGGTAATGATCAAAGAATGTAGATGAAAAAAACAAATTAAAGAACAAAATATCGGCAACAGAAAACTGTGTGGGATCCGAGATTTATCTCAACAGAAAGGAATGCAAGGGAAAAAAGACAAGTAAGGAACAAGTGATAGCTCTTGAAAAATCTCCACAATACTCTATCACCTCATTACTACTTATACCAGAGGAATGAGCAAGTTTGTAAGGCAAAGCTTGTAGAATACGTTTCTCTTAGACTTCTTGGCTAGATTGATTGATTGATTGATTGACATATGACATTCAATGTGTCCATAGGTAATTAAATTAGATTTACTCATACCTCTATATAATATAGATATGTCATATCAACCTATCTATGAATCTATATACATCTATCTATCTATCTATAAATCTATAAAGAAACCATACCTAGTGATTGATCCTATCTTTAACTATATAATAATACTATTCCCAATAAGTATGACTGGTGAAATAGAAGACATGTCAACTTATTGCCCATCAGAAACATAGATTCCATTATTGAAACTAAAAATTGATAATCAACTCTTGAGCCCAATCATTAAATCAAGAAGAAGACAATAAGAAACCAAGAAGATTAACTCAGATAAAGAACAGCAAAAATATTTTATCCAAACCAATCAATTAAACCTACAAAATGAAACCAAATTAGCACTGAATTAGAAGATCTACAAAACTAACTAACAGATCCAAAGTACAACCATGAATAATTTATGACATCAAGCACAAAAATAACACAACAAAAAACCCTCTCCAAACTTAAAAATGAAACAAACAAAAATTTTTACCGCCGCACGGTCATGCGGATGATTGAAACGGCAGCGAGAACCATAGCCACAGAATCCAGTCTTCAAATAGTAGATACAATAAGACTCATCAAGCCTTTGGCAAACCCATCAGCAACAGAAGAAGAAGCCTCACCTTTGCAAAGGAGCAAATTTTTTTCATTTTTGGAGAACCCATGATAAACGTTAGATTCTGCGGAAAACCCATTAATCAGTTTGGGAAATAATAACCCATGATAAATGTTAGGTAACGTGCTTCAAGCCTTGTGACAAGTATAAAAACCTGTTTTTGGGATAATTGGAAGAGACAGAAGGCCCTTGATTGATGAACAGCATCCATCGCGACTCTCATTGAATCATACAACTAACAAACAAAATCGATGACCTTAAGAGAACGGTTCCCAGCTCTGGGTACTTGGCCTTCTAATTCTGGAGAGGACGAGTGCGAGGGAGTGATCGTTGAGCTGACGGAAACGAATTCGGGTTTCAAAGTGAGAAAGAAAAACAGAGGAAGGGACCCGTAAATGAAGAAAATGAAGAAAAGGAACAACATGACTTATGTGTTAATGGGAGTATGGCACCCTTGAATTGACATTTTTTTCCAAAAAAGAAAATTAAAAAAACTAATAAGATATATATCTTTTAATAACAATTAAATTTAATGTTAGGTTGAATATATTTAAAAATAGTAATGAAAACCATTTTATTAACCAGTATTTATATTTTTTTTTCATTTATCATTTTTTTAATACTGATTAATAATAAATTAATTATTTCATGGGTTTATTTGAAACTGGTAAAATAAACGCATATTCTTTTTTTGTAATTAAAAAGGGATTTGATTAAATACATAAAAAAAATAAAGAGATATATATTTTTTAATAACAATTAAATTTAACCTTAGCTTGAATACATTTAAAAATCGTAATGAAAACCATTTTATTAAAAAGTATTTATATTTTTTTCCACAATTATCATTTCTTTTTTAATACTGATTAATAATTGAATAATTATTGCACCAGTTTATTTGAAACTGGTAAAATAAACACATATTTTATTTGTTGTAATTAAAAAAGGAATTTCATTAAATATATAAATATTATAGTTATATCCACATTAGAATTGAGAAGAGACTAACATTATATTACAAATCAAACAATAATTTAAAGTAGTATCTGAGCATATTAAACTAAAAAGCATGAAGATCATCCACAACAACAACTTAAAGTAGTATCTTAACATATTAAACTAAAAAGCATCTAGATCTTCCACAGCCTCATGATCACTTTCACATTGGCTAAAAATATCTTCAACTTCAGGCATAGAATCAACCAGAACATGAATCTGAAGAAAATTGAAATCCTCTCAGTTATTGATATTTTTAAATACTAATAATTGAACAAATTATAAAAACTATGCAACCAAACCTTATGCTCATTCATCTCAGCAGCAGCCTCAAAAACATTAATAACGGAGGCATCATCCCAAATTTGTTGAACAATATACACAGATAGATTCATCTCATAACCCACAGGCCTAACATCAACCATCAATACAACTTTTTTGTGCAAAAGACTTGAAATGAGTTTCAATGGAACAACTTTGCAATAAGATCCCTAAAAACGAAAAAAATAGTTAAAAAATAGCATAATAATAATTTAGGTTATCCTTAGGAATGTCAATAGATATAAACTGACTATATCTATATCTATATACTAATTAAAACCACAGCTGGATGACAACCTGATTCAACTCTGGGTGATTATCTAAAAAGCTCGAGCATCTTGTCTTTATTAGTTGCACAACCTCACGATCTTTCAGAACAAATATATTGTTGCCATTTGCATGAGACACTACAATCTTCAAGCAGAATCTTGAAAACCAGGAGAAAACAAGGAAATTTTGAGTTAACATGAAATAATAATCAGTTACGAAAATAGAATAAAACTAAAGAATAAAACACCTTGGGACAGCATCAATGCATTGAAGCTGACATAGATCACATGATAAAATTTGTTTATTAGCTGATACAAGAGAACCACATAAACAAGTTGAGAACTACCACTTATGATTCTTGAAAACAGATGATATAGTTCCCAGAATAAAAACGAAACCACCCTGCCAGCAAAGAAAAAATTAATACAGCATTTTAAATTTCAAATAATTTACAAAACTATTAATTACTGACTTTTCAGCATATCATATAACAAGAATAACAAAAAAGAAAGAACTAAGAGATTTTATCACAAATGAGAAAAAAAATATACATTCTCAATATCAGAATAGCAGCGATTGGGTGAAATAAGATCAGTAATAATATCTTCAATAGTTTCTGATTGAATAGAATTATCACACACTACTTGAGTCTTGTAATCTTCCCCACTTGAATACTGCAAATAGGCATCATAAATTAGTGGAAAAATCGGATCGTGAAGCCTTGCCTGGGATAATTTTATTAGAATAAGTATTGAATGCATTGATTCAGAAAAAAGAAAAATGCATGAACATGTTGTAACATAGGGTGAGAAATCATACATTCATATAATCATCGGTTGTAGCTGGTCCCGGATTATCACTAAAGACATTTACAATTTTAAAGGACCCGGAGTAATCTGGACCAACTGCAGAAAGGATTTCAACCTTGAAAACTTTATCCTCTCCAACAACATCACCAAACATTTGTGGAGAATATGACCGACAAACCTTGGGAGTTTAATATAAAAGAATCAATAAACTTGAACACAAAAAAAAAAATAAAGATTAAATGAGGTTCAATATGAAAGAGTTCATACTGCAAGCACACTAGGATCAACAGGGAATTCTTCGTCTATCCTGAGAAATGCTTCAGAACAGGTTTTTCCAAATAGTTTTGTTGCCGCATTATCAAGCAGAACAAACAAAACATCACACCCAGCATGGTGAATCTTTACCCGAATCCTATATCTAACACAATTAACAACCAAGAATGATAACTAAAACCAAGAAATCAAATCTGCTTAACAACACATAGAGTGACGCATAACAAAGAACCAACCAAAAATCCAAAAGATTGAGAATTAATCTATTACATAGTAGAGTTACATATGAGCCTTACTTGACCATAACATGTTCAACACATGAACCACAAGCATCACAAAGGTAGAGATCCTCATGGTCAACAACGGCATGACCACATACACATGAGTAGTACCACCAATCTGGTTCATCCATAACTTCCTTAATTGTCCCAATAACAAAGTAATGAGCATCCTATAAAATTTTAAAAATAATGATATAAACCCAACAAACATGTTTAAGAAATTGAAGTTTAAGTATTAAATGGAGAGTTTTCCAATCTAAAATAGTACCCTGTTATCTACATCAAGATCTTGAATATTACTGATCTCTTTGGGATTGAAATAATCACCATCAACTTTAGAAATTAAGTATCCAAGGTCATTGGTCACAAGTCTTGAGAATCCATAACTGGCTACACTAAATCTACATAGAAGACATAATAACTAATCTTCATAACACAAAACATATACATGAATAACCAAAGCAGCTTGTAGCTCTACAATATTCTTATCACAACTAACCTACTTAGGAACTCAACAGACTCAGGAATGTCGGGATTAATGAATAACCTAGAGACATTTATCACATTCTGTAGAATTACTCCACCTGCATGCAAGAATCCTACTCTATTAGCCTCAAACCATATTTAAATTAAAAGGTCAAAAATCAGAAAAGTAAATATTAGAGTAAAAATTCACTGAATATGACTGAAACTAACCTTCAATTGCTTTGATTTTAAAAGACTCGAGGACAATCAGCGGAGATCTTGGATATTTTTGTAAGTTATCATATTCCAATAAATCACAAGCATTTCCAAACACATTGCATTGGACCTTTTTGCTGGAGAAATAAGTTTCAAAAGATCAAAAGGATCTAACTATATATTTATTGTTATAAACAAAAAGGCTGGAACAAAAAAAATTGAATGAATAGAAGATAACTACTGATATGGGAGAAAGTCAGAGACATATTACCCATGAGTAAAAACTTCTAGTACAACTGCTTTGATCAGCTTCCCATATGATGCTACATCTCTTTCTTTTCGAACACCAGTAATGATCCCAACAAAGTCTAATAATTAGATTGAAACATATAGAAATTTGAATTAGAAACCACACTTGTTAAAACATAATATTATGATCCTAAAAGGGTACAACAAGAAACTTGTACAAACCAATGAGAAAATTATGGTCCTTTGTCATTTGATCAATTTCATCTATTGATGTAAAACACAAACCGGAATGAGGTATCCTTGGAGATATCATAGAAACAACAGAAGTCTTGTATTGGAACAAAAGTCCGAACCAATGTTTGGTCACTCTGTTCAAACCAGTGTTTGGTACAACTGTAAAATGGGTCATCAAATACAGATCCCCTTCCTTTAGAGACACATCAAACTCCAATCGTTGCTTGGATCTTGTGTAACTGCAATTGAAAAAAAATGGTTCATATTTTGAATTTATTAAGAAATTTAGGTATCCAAACAGCATAAAAATAATTGATTAAAAAATTAAAACAACAAAAACACATCACTTTGCAACCAAGAATAAAAATTCCCTTCTGCATACTTAAAAAAAAAGAAAAAAGAAAAGTGGCAACAACTTAAGGAAATACTAACATAAAATAAAACTGACCTTCTCATCCATTAATACCATATGCAACAGATTTTGAGAAGCATCCAAAGCAGGATTCTTGTGGTACTACAATTTCACAACTTTAACATGCACTTTTCATGATTCTCTCCAGGGAGTGATTTTCTCCACCAGATCAACACGGTTATTCATTCCCAACATATATAGGATAAGAACACCAAAAGGAGAAAATATATAGAGAAAATTTCAGAATTAAGATGAGAAGATAAACAGATGAGTTGGAGTTATAAACTCCCAAAGTTAACAAACACTAAAGCTTACAATGAAAGCTTCACATATGGGACAGAGATAGACTAATAGGCATATATAGATTGATATCCCTACACAAATCATTTAGGAAGATATCACAAGTAACCAAATACTCATGGGGAAAGAGCAAAAACAATGTGGGAAGAGGCCTGTTACAAATTACCAAATATCTACCACATATAGTTTGTAAGACCCAGAACCTTTGAAAAGACTTTTTATGATCAAGTCTCAAATCATATGGTTATTTATAGCCTTAATTTCAGAAATTATTTTATTAAAGGTAATTAAGGCAAGTTTCGATTTATTGAATTTGAGATAAGTTATGATTATTATCCAATTTTATAATTATTGGATTATTTTCTATATTTGAATTATAAAGTTGATAGTTATGAAATAATAAGGATTTTATATGATTTGGATTAGATAAGTAATATTTTAAATATTACTATTGCTATTTTGGAAAAATGAAGAAACTAAGTATATTATTTCTAATTATTTGATTTGGACATTTTATTAAAAGTAATTTGTAAAAAATTGATGAGCAAGTAGTATTTTCTATATACCTCTAGTGTTGGATTTAATTTGGGTTTTAATTACCATATTATTCCCAACTTTATTTGAAATTACCAAAATGTCTTTAACCCTAATTTTCAAAATAATGAAAACCCTAATCCCCAACCCAGCCGCCGCATCCTATCTGTTTCCCCTCCTTCTCTCAGTAACGCAACACACACAGCAGCAACAGCTGCAAAACGATGCAGATGAAAGAAAAGGGTAGGAAGAAAATGGGAAAGAAGAGAGGGGAGAGGGGAGGAACGGCGCCGGCGAGGAGCCGCTATTGCCGCAGCAGTCCATGCTGCTAGGGTCACCTTCGCACCACCACGTTGCCACCGATTTGCCACTGTCGAAGTTTCCTGCGACGCCACTGTTCGCGCAGAAGAGGGTTTGAGAGGGAGCAGCTGTCGCGTGCGAGCCAGAGGAGCTCGTCCTCGCCGATCTGTCGCCGTCGGGGTCATCGCGTAGTCGTCCGTGCCAGCTCCGAACGAGAAGCACGATGGGGCACCGTTTCTGCTTCCCTGGTTCGCCGTGAGTGAGCGATGTTGGGAGAGAGAGGGAGTCACTGTGGAGCCACGAGCTGCGCCGGTCGCCGCCGCGTCGCGTCGGAGAGGAAGGCTGAGACTGAGCGTCGGTGGGAGAAAGGACGACGCGAGCTGTAACACCCTAACTACCAAAGTTCACACTTTCGGCTGCGCGACTCTGATAGCTCGGACATTACGACGACTTTTATACTATTTAATACTAAAATATGAGCCTGTTTAAAACTTTAAACCGCAATACCAATCCAAAAGATACTTTCATCCGATATCATACATCCATAAATACCATACAACTTACAAAAACTCATAAAGAGTACATACATATATACACTTATATACATAGATAATATTACAAGCATTATCCAAAACAATTCCTATCCCTCTTACAGAACATATCAAGATAAAGGCGAGGGTACAAAATATACTAAAGCAATACAGAGTTCCCAACAACAACTAAATAAACTCTTCGTAACTTCTGCGCCCATATCCTGAAAGGGGAAAAATGTAGGGGGGTGAGAACATCATCCTCGAAAGGGTTCTCAGTAGAGGGTTTTTGGGAATTACTGTAATAGGATACATGAAGATAAATCGTACCAGTGATTAATAACCGTCTTATGCCTCTTTTCAAAAACAACGATTTACAGTAAAAGAGGAATCGGAAATCTTTTCTAAAAGAGGAACAGTTCAATTCTCAAAAACTCAAAAGCCTTTCAAAACGGTTTATCTATGCTGAACCAAAATAGCCTTTCATAATTTATTCCAAACCAGAAACACAAACCGGAACCAACCATCGGTTCATCTCATTCCAACCACGGTCCTAGGCCCAAACAATCCAACCATCAACCAATCACCACAATCCAACAGAGTCCCAATAGCAAACACAAATAGGAAGATGCAAGCACAAACAAACAGTTATTGCAAGTAGAACAATTAGCAATTAATCACATAGGCAAACCAAGTATAATATGCACATCCAAACAATGTCACATAGATGCATATGATGCATGCCTGTCCCTAGTGGCTGATGATATCATCTGTCGGTTATATAGCCAACCCGACACGTCCTGGTAGCTAACCATGGACAGAAACACCCATCGCGGAGCAAGTAGGTTTGAGCTACAACCTCCTTGCTACTGCCCGCTCAACCCAGAGCCAGTGGAATAACCACTACTGCGACTACTACCCAGGCGGGTGTTTAAAAGCTCAACCTGGAGCGAGTGGAATCACCACTACTACCGCTACTACCCAGGCGTCACAATCTCTGACCTGGAGCAAGTGGGACGAACCACAACCCTTGCTACTACCCAGGTATCTCAAGCATATATTCATTCAGTCCCAGCCATAGATCAACATCCATCTCAGCCATCCGGCTTAAATTCATAATTCATAGTCAGCCATACGGCCCATAACTCATTCGGCAATCAGCCATAAATCAATATCATACACAGCCATTCCAGCTCACGGTTCAATCCAGAACCAGCCAATATTCATAATCATACACAGCCATTCCGGCCCACAACAAAACAGCACTTCCACCATCCAACATCATCAAATTCATAAAACCGGCATTTAAGACATAAATCACTTTTTCTCAAATCGCTTCATTTTGAAATCAAGTTTCAACTCTTTTCAGCCTTGGTTGTAGAAATCTCGTTTCTCAAATCATCTCAGGCTCATAAGCCAAATTTACTCAAAGTGAGTTCCCTTTTTAAAACAAAGCCACTCTCGGCATTCTCTTTCCAAAACTTCCAAAACCTTGGAAAGTTAAAGATTCTTTTTGGGAACATTCAAAATCACCCATCCAACAATGGGATTTTATAACAAAAGTTTCTTGCCAGAGTCCCAAGTCTTTAGGGAAGATCAACTTATATAAATTCCTTAAAATTCATTGAAACTTTTAAAATCATAGATTCCCGGTTCAAGTAAATAAAACTGAATTTATTATGAAACCGATCATACAAAATCACAAGTTCCAACCCGGTCCAAAAATCAACTCATTTGAAACGGAACCGGTTCATTTGAATCAAACCACTTTCAGGTTTCTTTTTGGAACCCATTTTTCTAACTCTTCCAAAATGCCTCAAACTTGATTACTCAATCAAAAGTCTAAATTCCTTTAAAATCACTAAAAGCTCCTTTTTATATTGAAATCAATATTAGAGCATCATTCTTTCCTTCAGTGATTCAAACTGTACAAATAGTTCGTTTCTAAATAAGCCGAACTCAACGCATAAAGTTCATTAAATAAATTAAGCTTGAAAACATAAATATTCTCTTAATAAATCAATTAATACAATTTCTCAAATCCAACCCTTTTTAAATAACTTTACAAACAAGAGTAGGATTTTGTAGAAATTTCGGCAGCACCTCCCCTAAAACTTGGACTTTTGCCACCCGGTTCGGGTCCCAACTAAACCGATTCTCATTCCTTTTTAACAGCCCAAAACCAAAAATCAATTCAAAAGCAAGCTAAATCCAACAGTCGCCTCAGTGGCATATCTCAAGGAAACTATTTCAGAAATCAACTCAATATCAATCAATTTAACTCATTTCCAAAGCTTTAAAGAATCGGTTCAGCAACAAATCATTTATCAAAACCAAATCAGTGAAAGCAAACCAGGCTAAATTTCAAAGAGTATTCTATCTTTCACATCATCAAAACAATTGACTCGATTCAAACCAATCCTCAACGGATTAAACTCAGATTTCAAATATTTAAAGAATCAGCTTCAAAACATTACATTTCACAAAGCCGCACAACAACTCAGCCAAACCAACATCCATAAACATTCGAGTCAATCAAATAATACATAAGGCAGATACAATCACTAAATACACCATATCTCACATCCGTATCCATATGTAATAATTCCAATAATAAACTATAGTTTTCGGAAAGCGCCCTACCTCAAAACGCAAATTCCATAACTCAAAGCATCACAGAGTCCTTTCCGCCTCGACCCGAAATCAACAATCAAAATCCTGGCTACCAAAACCTCAGCTCCAAACCGTTTTCTTAGCAACCACAACGACTCTAATCGCAATATATAATAACCGAGATTAACTCTCATAATCAACAAATGCTACAACTCCTCAACGTATAATAGAGCAGTAACTAGAGGGCTTTCAGATCGAAACGCTTACCGAACCAAAGGAACGGCTGAACCGAAACAGCGGTGGTCTCCGAACCGGTTTGGCGGCAGCCCCAGAAGCCATCTTAGGCGGCAACGGTGATCAGACTCTGGCGACTGAAATCAATATACAGTGATTGTAACGTTTCCGAAAACTCAGGAGAAACGAAACCCAATACTTAAAACCTTACCGGCAGGATTCTCCGGTGACGGCAGAAACAGCCAGAGGCTTCGGCGGTGGTCCCAGCAGTCACGAAACCACTCCCGGCTGCCAGGAACACAGAGGCGCAGCTCCCTTCTCCAGCGGCGACACATGCGGTGGCCTGAACCCCTTTTTGCCAGTGGCGGTTTGGGCTTACCATCATCAGCAGCAGCGAGCTCAGATGGTGGCAACGGCGTCCTGATCAGATTCCAAAACCAAGAGCAGAGGCAGAAAGGCGTCACCTTTCTTTGATTTGCACGGCGCTGCCCTTTTCTGTACCCAGCGGCGGAGGACCTCGGTGGCAGAGAGGGAGGCAGTCACAGTGGCTCCTCGACGGCACCAGGGTGCACGATGCTGACAGCGGCGCTCGCGATGGGATTCACGGCGAGGAGCGACCGCAGCAACTCAAGCCCCACGAAGACGGCAGCAGCGGTGGCAGTTCTCGGTGACCCATCATCTGCGGCGGCGCTGGGCAGAGACGACGACGACGCAACTGGCGGTGACGAGCTTGGACGACGACGGTAGCACGGACAGCAGAGGCGGCGCGACGAGGCTGGAACCTTCCTCCCCCTGCGCGCGCGTTCTCTCCTCCATCCCATGGCAATGGGTTTCGGCTTCCTTTCCTACAACGGCAACACGACGGCGCGGCGGCAGTGATGCCCGCCGGCGACGTCATTCCTTTTCTCCTCTCCTCTTCCCTGCTTTTCCCCTTCCCCTTCGTTTATTTTCTTTCTTTCTTTGATTCATTCTTTCAGGAACACAGAGGAAACTCAGCGTGTGTTGCCGCTGCTCAGAGCAAGGAAATGTTGGGGGTGTGGCTAAAGGGAACCGGGTCATGGGTTAGGGTTTCATTTTCAAAAATTAGGGTTAGGGGCACTTTGGTAACTTTACTAAAATTAGGGAATAGAGTAATTGAAACCCAAATTAAATCCAACACTAGATGTATATAGAAAATACTATTTGCTCATCAATTTTTACAAATTACTTTCAACAAAATGCCCAAATCAAATAATTAGAAATAATATACTTAATTTCTTCATTTTTCCAAAATAGCAATAGTAACATTTAAAATATTACTTATCTAATCCAAATCATATAAAATCCTTATTATTTCATAACTATCAACTTTATAATTCAAATATAGAAAATAATCCAATAATTATAGAATTGGATAATAATCATAACTCATCTCAAATTCAATAAATCAAAACTTGCCTTAATTATCTTTAATAAAATAATTTCTGAAATTAAGGCTATAAATAACCATATGATTTGAGACTTGATCATAATAAGACTTTTCAAAGATTCTGGGTCTTACATTCTACCCACCTTATAAAAATTTTCGCCCTCGAAAATTGATACAAAACGAAAGAAATTCCATAACAGTTCACCCTTGAACATATTTAAGGAAGAAGCAAAAATATCTCAAAATATAAACATATATACGGTTTCCAAATACTTTGATTGTCATAAGCATAAGGGTGTAAAGGTAGGAGTGTGATTGCAAAGCAAACGTTACAAGGTAGGCTCGATGCAAAAGATAACATGGGTCAATCATGTGATAGTAGGGCAAAGCATCAAAGGCTATAAAACAGGATGGAGTTAAAACGATGTGCTCAATATCCGCACACTAATCTCATATCGACCTTAAGGTTTCAACTTTCCAACTCCATCAAGCACTTTACAATCCCATACTCGATCACAAGCCTTACAACCGCAAACCCGTCCGCAAGGAACAAAACACCCACAACTCATAACGTTGCACACCTACCGCTTCAACTTTCATATACACATATCACGCCTTAAAGAACTAACGCATCGCGTTACTACGTCTACAAGTCGCACGTGATATCAAAATAATTCTCGAGTCTACTCAGAAGGATACAAGACTTTAGAAAGGAGAGTCAAATGTCAAGGATAATACTCAAAGATTTGGGAGAATGTATCTAGGTCCAGATAAACAAGGACTTTCAAGCAATGAAGTTTGCTAGACTCAACTCAATTGGCAACTTCAAAGATGACCCTTGGATCGAAGAATTTCAATAGGATCAATAAGAAGAAAATCATTGCATCAGTTTGAACAAATTCAAGCTGAGTCGAAGAAGTATGAGGTTCACAAAAGAGAATATCTCAAACCCAAGGTAAAGCTCACAAAACTCAAGAGCATAATTAAAAGTACTTCTGAATACATTGTTCTTAAAAGAATCGAAAACTTGCAGGAAAATCACCTCGCAGTCTAAAAGAAAAGTTAAGCAACAAATATCCTTCAAGAGGGTAACAAAAGCATAAACGTGGCTTTGCTCTAGTTCAATTTCACATCGAAGTAGATTATGTAGAGTTTTAAAAACAAACTGTACACAGGTTTGGCTAAGAGCAAAAATATTTCCTCAACTATTTTAGAAAGATAGTTAGGTGCACAATCTTAACCAAAAGTAGTTCAGAAGACTCGGAAGAAAATCAAATGCTTGTTCAAAAATTTTCAAAGTCCATATTCAAACAAGCGTGTATAACATTTATAGCAAGGACGAAAGAGGAAGTTAAACTCTTTTTAGAAAAGAAATTCCGAGGTAAAAATTTACTTACAATCTAGTAAGGAAATAAGTGGTGCGTTACAAACAAACCGGTTTCCACTAAACAAGGAAGCTTTTCAAAACTTCATTTAAAATAGTGCATGACAACTTTAAATTAATTTCGTCAAAATTGAACAATGGTTTCAATCTAAATCAAGCAACAGAAAATAAATTCCGTTTAAAACTTCTTACAAGAGAATTCAAAACTTCTTTAAAAGGTTCAAAACAAGACTCCAAAAGTGTTCTTGAAATCGCCATTTTAGAAGAACATTCAAGAAGTTTAAGATGTACTAAAAAGAAGTCAAGCCATGCAAGAAAGGATCTTAAATCAAAGTAGTTCAAACAAGATTCACTAGGCATGAGTCATCAAACAAGCTTTCAATTGACTCCAAACGAATACAAAAGTCATAGGAAAGACAACTCAATCATTAGTAATTTCTCAAGGATAATCCTTTGACTAAAAACTCTTGTAGAGATAATGAGTGAATAAGCGATGCACTAATTTTGAAATGAATCAAACTGACTCACATAAGGATGGGATTCACAAGAGAGGGCGAACCAAGATCAGTGGTAATGTTCACAAGACGTAAAAGATTAGTTAAAAATAGAATCACGTATGACATTCATAGAGGTGAAAAGCTTAAAAAGAGACTTTAGTCCGCTCATAAGAAGAAAGCCATGAGTCCAAAATTTTTAAAAGAATCACAATAGCATCAACAATGTAGTATGCTAAACCGAACTCAAGTTAAAAATAATTTAGGTAAAGTTTATCAACAAAAATCAACCGGAATAAAAGCGAAGAATCCCCTTTCTTTCTAGAATTTTGAAAAATACCCCAAATACATAATCAATTGAAGATGTGCATTGAAACTATAGTAAAATTACTAGAAAGTCAAATTGTAATTTAAAGTAAATGCAGTTCCATAAACCAGAAAAGTACAGGTGAGGCATTAGAAATAAATAGTTGTTAAACTGTATAAGAAATCTTCAAAGTTCTACATATAGATAAGTGTATATCTAGTCAACAGCAATTTTTATAAAAATCTCGAAATTGGCTGTGATCACTGTCAAATAAGAGAAAAACTGAATCAACAATTTCTCAAAGAATAGACTCGGAATCCGGAGTTAAAAGCACAGCGCATTAAGACAAGTTCAAAGCTATATCAAAGAATACCTGAATCAAGAAGAACTCAAACAGAGGAAAATAGACGCAACAAGGATTCCAAACAAGCATATGCAATTAAGATCAAACAAGAATGCATATGAATGGAGGAATAGAGTTGAAAAATCAAACTACTTTTCAAAAGGATTAGCAAACAAGAACTTCAAATTAGGACATGAAGGAACAGGTCGACTCAAACAGAATTCAAGACACACAACTGAATAGCCTCAAGAAATAGTTTCAAATGTTACCAAAACCCGTGATTCGCTTTATTCAAAACTCATATAACATCTATGATAACCCATCAGTGCCTTCATATACATAATTCACTAGTATTAAGCCGGCCAAACTTAATACCAAGAATTATGCAATGCATGACTAACAGCGTTAATCAATAGACTGTCATGTGCATAAAACTCTAATTCTCGTCATTCGACAAGACCTAATACATGACAAACACTCAGAGTATGCAACTAAAGCATAGTCGGTCCATTCCTCAGGCTCTACAGGAAGGACTGCTCTGATACCATAATGTAACACCCTAACTACCAAAGTTCACACTTCCGGCTGCGCGACTCTGATAGCTCGGACATTACGACGACTTTTATACTATTTAATACTAAAATATGAGCCTGTTTAAAACTTTAAACCGCAATACCAATCCAAAAGATACTTTCATCCGATATCATACATCCATAAATACCATACAACTTACAAAAACTCATAAAGAGTACATACATATATACACTTATATACATAGATAATATTACAAGCATTATCCAAAACAATTCCTATCCCTCTTACAGAACATATCAAGATAAAGGCGAGGGTACAAAATATACTAAAGCAATACAGAGTTCTCAACAACAACTAAATAAACTCTTCGTAACTTCTGCGCCCATATCCTGAAAGGGAAAAAATGTAGGGAGGTGAGAACATCATCCTCTAAAGGGTTCTCAGTAGAGGGTTTTTGGGAATTACTGTAATAGGTTACATGAAGATAAACTGTACCAGTGATTAATAACCGTCTTATGCCTCTTTTCAAAAACAACGATTTACAGTAAAAGAGGAATCGGAAATCTTTTCTGAAAGAGGAACAGTTCAATTCTCAAAAACTCAAAAGCCTTTCAAAACGATTTATCTATGTTGAACCAAAATAGCCTTTCATAATTTATTCCAAACCAGAAACACAAACCGGAACCAACCATCGGTTCATCTCATTCCAACCACGGTCCTAGGCCCAAACAATCCAACCATCAACCAATCACCACAATCCAACAGAGTCCCAATAGCAAACACAAATAGGAAGATGCAAGCACAAACAAACAGTTATTGCAAGTAGAACAATTAGCAATTAATCACATAGGCAAACCAAGTATAATATGCACATCCAAACAATGTCACACAGATGCATATGATGCATGCCTGTCCCTAGTGGCTGATGATATCATCTATCGGTTATATAGCCAACCCGACACGTCCTGGTAGCTAACCATGGACAGAAACACCCATCGCGGAGCAAGTAGGTTTGAGCTACAACCCCCTTGCTACTGCCCGCTCAACCCAGAGCCAGTGGAATAACCACTACTGCGACTACTACCCAGGCGGGTGTTTAAAAGCTCAACCTGGAGCGAGTGGAATAACCACTACTACTGCTACTACCCAGGCGTCACAATCTCTGACCTGGAGCAAGTGGAATGAACCACAACCCTTGCTACTACCCAGGTATATCAAGCATATATTCATTCAGTCCCAGCCATGGATCAACATCCATCTCAGCCATCCGGCTTAAATTCATAATTCATAGTCAGCCATATGGCCCATAACTCATTCGGCAATCAGCCATAAATCAATATCATACACAGCCATTCCAGCTCACGGTTCAATCCAGAACCAGCCAATATTCATAATCATACACAGCCATTCCGGCCCATAACAAAACAGCACTTCCACCATCCAACATCATCAAATTCATAAAACCGGCATTTAAGCCATAAATCACTTTTTCTCAAATCGCTTCATTTTGAAATCAAGTTTCAACTCTTTTCAGCCTTGGCTGTAGAAATATCGTTTCTCAAATCATCTTAGGCTCATAAGCCAAATTTACTCAAAGTGAGTTCCCTTTTTAAAACAAAGCCACTCTCGGCATTCTCTTTCCAAAACTTCCAAAACCTTGGAAAGTTAAAGATTCTTTTTGGGAACATTCAAAATCACCCATCCAACAATGGGATTTTATAACAAAAGTTTCTTGCCAGAGTCCCAAGTCTTTAGGGAAGATCAACTTATATAAATTCCTTAAAATTCATTGAAACTTTTAAAATCATAGATTCCCGGTTCAAGTAAATAAAACTGAATTTATTATGAAACCGATCATACAAAATCACAAGTTCCAACCCGGTCCAAAAATAAACTCATTTGAAACGGAACCGGTTCATTTGAATCAAACCACTTTCAGGTTTCTTTTTGGAACCCATTTTTCTAACTCTTCCAAAA
Source organism: Arachis ipaensis (assembly GCF_059453495.1). NCBI lineage: Eukaryota > Viridiplantae > Streptophyta > Magnoliopsida > Fabales > Fabaceae > Arachis > Arachis ipaensis. The sequence continues at coordinate 129,829,019 of NC_142444.1, forward strand.
TGCCTCAAACTTGATTACTCAATCAAAAGTCTAAATTCCTTTAAAATCACTAAAAGCTCCTTTTTATATTGAAATCAATATTAGAGCATCATTCTTTCCTTCAGTGATTCAAACTGTACAAATAGTTCGTTTCTAAATAAGCCGAACTCAACGCATAAAGTTCATTAAATAAATTAAGCTTGAAAACATAAATATTCTCTTAATAAATCAATTAATACAATTTCTCAAATCCAACCCTTTTTAAATAACTTTACAAACAAGAGTAGGATTTTGTAGAAATTTCGGCAGCACCTCCCCTAAAACTTGGACTTTTGCCACCCGGTTCGGGTCCCAACTAAACCGATTCTCATTCCTTTTTAACAGCCCAAAACCAAAAATCAATTCAAAAGCAAGCTAAATCCAACAGTCGCCTCAGTGGCATATCTCAAGGAAACTATTTCAGAAATCAACTCAATATCAATCAATTTAACTCATTTCCAAAGCTTTAAAGAATCGGTTCAGCAACAAATCATTTATCAAAACCAAATCAGTGAAAGCAAACCAGGCTGAATTTCAAAGAGTATTCTATCTTTCACATCATCAAAACAATTGACTCGATTCAAACCAATCCTCAACGGATTAAACTCAGATTTCAAATATTTAAAGAATCAGCTTCAAAATATTACATTTCACAAAGCCGCACAACAACTCAGCCAAACCAACATCCATAAACATTCGAGTCAATCAAATAATACATAAGGCAGATATAATCACTAAATACACCATATCTCACATCCGTATCCATATGTAATAATTCCAATAATAAACTATAGTTTTCGGAAAGCGCCCCTACCTCAAAACGCAAATTCCATAACTCAAACGCATCATAGAGTCCTTTCCGCCTCGACCTGAAATCAACAATCAAAATCCCGGCTACCAAAACCTCAGCTCCAAACCGTTTTCTCAGCAACCACAACGACTCTAATCGCAATATATAATAACCGAGATTAACTCTCATAATCAACAAATGCTACAACTCCTCAACGTATAATAGAGTAGTAACTAGAGGACTTTCAGATCGAAACGCTTACCGAACCAAAGGAACGGCTGAACCGAAACAGCGGTGGTCTCCGAACCGGTTCGGCGGCAGCCCCAGAAGCCATCTTAGGCGGCAACGGTGATCAGACTCCGGCGACTGAAATCAATATACAGTGATTGTAACGTTTCCGAAAACTCAGGAGAAACGAAACCCAATACTTAAAACCTTACCGGCAGGATTCTCCGGTGACGGCAGAAACAGCCAGAGGCTTCGGCGGTGGTCCCAGAAGTCACGAAACCACTCCCGGCTGCCAGGAACACAGAGGCGCAGCTCCCTTCTCCAGCGGCAACACCTGCGGCGGCCTGAACCCCTTTTTGCCAGCGGCGGTTTGGGCTTACCATCATCAGCAGCAGCGAGCTCAGATGGTGGCAACGGCGTCCTAATCAAATTCCAAAACCCAGGAGCAGAGGTAGAAAGGCATCTCCTTTCTTTGATTTGCATGGCGCTGCCCTTCTCTGTACCCAGCGGCGGAGGACCTCGGCGGCAGAGAGAGAGGCAGTCACAGTGGCTCCTCGACGGCACCAGGGAGCACGATGCTGACAGCGGCACTCGCGACGGAATTCACGGCGAGGAGCGACCGCAGCAACTCAAGCCCCACGAAGACGGCAGCAGCAGTGGCAGTTCTCGGCGACCCATCATCTGTGGCGGCGCTGGGCAGAGACGATGACGACGCAACTGGCGGTGACGAGCTTGGACGACGACGGTAGCACGGACAGCAGAGGCGGCGCGACGAGGCTGGACCCTTCCTCCCCCTGCGCGCGCGTTCTCTCCTCCATCCCGTGGCAATGGGTCGCGGCTTCCTTTCCTACAACGGCAACACGACGGCGCGGCGGCAGTGATGCCCGCCGGCGACGTCATTCCTTTTCTCCTCTCCTCTTCCCTGCTTTTTCCCTTCCCCTTCGTTTATTTTCTTTCTTTCTTTGATTCATTCTTTTAGGAACACAGAGGAAACTCAGCGTGTGTTGCCGCTGCTGAGAGCAAGGAAATGTCAGGGGTGTGGCTAAAGGGAACCAGGTCATGGGTTAGGGTTTCATTTTCAAAAATTAGGGTTAGGGGCACTTTGGTAACTTTACTAAAATTAGGGAATAGAGTAATTAAAACCCAAATGAAATCCAACACTAGATGTATATAGAAAATACTATTTGCTCATCAATTTTTACAAATTACTTTCAATAAAATGCCCAAATCAAATAATTAGAAATAATATACTTAATTTCTTCATTTTTCCAAAATAGCAATAGTAACATTTAAAATATTACTTATCTAATCCAAATCATATAAAATCCTTATTATTTCATAACTATCAACTTTATAATTCAAATATAGAAAATAATCCAATAATTATAGAATTGGATGATAATCATAACTCATCTCAAATTCAATAAATCAAAACTTGCCTTAATTATCTTTAATAAAATAATTTCTGAAATTAAGGCTATAAATAACCATATGATTTGAGACTTGATCATAATAAGACTTTTCAAAGATTCTGGGTCTTACACGAGCTGGAGGCCCGGTCCCCGCTGTGCTATGGAGCAGACTGAACCGCGCCGCGCTGTTGGGGTTCTCACCGTCGCCAGAAAAGGATTCCGGCCGCCGCAGGTGTCACGGTCGGAGGAGGAAGCTGTGCCCCTGTGTTTTGACCACCGGGAGTGGTTCTGTGGCTTCCAGGATCACCGCCGGAGCTCCAGGCTGAGCCTCTACCGCTTGAGACCCTGCTGCTGTCGTCGGAAAAGGTTGCCGGTAAGGGTTTTAATTGTGGTTTCTGTCCTTTTTGAATTCCGGGAATACTATAGTCGCTGCGTGTTGGTTTCAGATGTCGTGATCGAAATTTGTTGCCGCTGCCGCTTGAGGAGGCTGCCGGGCTGCTGCCGAGCCGGCCCGGAGAACGCCGCTGTTTCGGTTCAGCCGTTTTCTCTTAGTTTCAGTAAGTATTCCTATTTTGAGAGCCTCGCGTTAGTATTTTGTTGTGTATGGTTAATGAATATGAGTTCTGATAGCGTGGGGTCGAGTCCTGATTATTGTATGTTGCGATTAGTGTTGCTATGGTTATTGCGGATGTGGCTTGAAGCTGAGGTTGCGGTTGTTGATGATTTCGGGTTGAGGAGGAAAGGACTCTGTGACGCTTTTGAGTTATGGAATTTGCGTTTTGAGGTAGGGGCGCTTTCTGAAAACTATAGTTTATTATTGAAATTATTACATATGGATACTAATGTGAGATATGGTGTATTTAGTGATTGTATCTGCCTTATGTATTATTTGATTGAGTCGAATGATTATGGATGTTTGTTTGGCTGAATTGTTGTGCGGCTTTGTGAAATGTAATGTTTTGAAGTGATTCTTTAAAGATTTGAAACCTGAGTTTAATCCGTTGAGGATTGATTTGATTTGAGTCAATTAATTGATGATGTGAAAAGTCGAATGCACTTTTGAATTCAGCCTGGTTTACTTTAATTGACTTGATCTTGGACAAATGATTTGTTACTGAACCGTTTCTTTAAAGCTTTGGAAATGAGTTAAATCAGTTGATATTGAGTTGACTTTGAAATGGTTTTCTTGAGAGATGCCACTGAGGCGACTGTTGGATTTAACTTGCTTTGAATTGATTTTTGGTTTTGAGCTGTTGAAAAGGAATGAGAAACAGTTTAGTTGGGACCCGAACCGGGTGGCAAAAGTCCAAGTTTTAGGGGAGGTGCTGCCGAAATTTCTACAAAATCCTAGTCTTGTTTAAAAAGTTATTTAAAAAGGATTGGATTTGAGAAGTTGTATTATTTGATTTGTTAAGAGAATATTTATATTTTCAAGCTTAATTTATTTAGTAAACTTTATGCCTTGAGTTTAACTTATTTAGAAATGAACTATTTTTACCGTTTGAATCACTGAAAGAAAGAATGATGCTCTAATATTGATTTCAATATAAAAAGGAGCTTTTAGTGATTTCAAAGGAATCTAGACTTTTGATTGAGTAATTAAGTTTGAGGCATTTTGGAAGAGTTAGAAAAATGGGTTCCAAAAAGAAACCTGAAAGTGGTTTGATTCAAATGAACCGGTTCTTTTTCAAATGAGTTGATTTTTGGACCGGGTTGGAACTTGTGATTTTGTATGGTCGGTTTCATAATAAATTTAGTTTTATTTACTTGAACCGAGAATCCATGATTTTAAGAGTTTCAATGAATTTTAAGGAATTGATATAGGTTGACCTTCCCTATAGACTTGGGACTCTGCCGAGAAACTTTTGTTATAAAATCCCATTGTTGTATGGGTGATTTTGAATACTTTGAAATAAATCCTTAACTTGCCATGGTTTTGGAAGTTTTGAAAAGAGAATGCCGAGAGTGGCTTTGTTTTAAAAAGGGAACTCACTTTGAGTAGATTTGGCTTATGAGCCTGAGATGATTTGAGAAACGAGATTTCTAAAGCCAAGGCTGAAAAGAGTTGAAACTCGATTTCAAAGTGAAGCGAATTGAGAAAAAGTGATTTATGGCTTAAATGCCGGTTTTATGAATTTGATGATGTTGGATGGTGGAAGTGCTGTTTTGTTATGGGCCAGAATGGCTGTGTATGATTATGAATATTGGCTGGTTCTTGATTGAACCGTGAGCCGGAATGGCTGTGTATGATATTGATTTATGGCTGATTGCCGAATGAGTTATGGGCCGTATGGCTGACTATGAATTATGAATTTAAGCCGGATGGCTGAGATGGATATTGATCCATGGCTGGGACTGAATGAATATATGCTTGAGATACCTGGGTAGTAGCAAGGGTTGTGATTCATCCCACTTGCTCCAGGTTAGAGACTGTGACGCCTGGGTAGTAGCGGTAGTAGTGGCAATTCCACTCGCTCCAGGTTGAGCTTTTAAACACCCGCCTGGGTAGTAGCCACAGTAGTGGTTATTCCACTGGCTCTGGGTTGAGCGGGTAGTAGCAATGGGGTTGTAGCTCAAACCTACTTGCTCCGCGATGGGTGTTTCTGTCCATGGTTATCTACCAGGACGTGTAGGGTTGGCTATATAACCGACAGATGATATCATCAGCCACTAGGGACAGGCATGCATCATATGCATTTATGTGACATTGTTTGGGTGTGCATATTATACTTGGTTTGCCTATGTGATTAATTGCTAACTGTTCTACTTGCATTGACTGTTTGTTTGTGCTTGCATCTTCCTATTTGTGTTTGCTACTGGGACTCTGTTGGACTGTGGTGATTGGTTGTTGTTGGATTGTTTGGGCCTAGGGCCGTGGTTGGAATGAGGTGAACTGATGGTTGATTTTGGTTTTGTGTTTCTGATTTGGAAAAGTGTGAAATGCTAATTTGGTTCAACATGGTTAAACCTTTTTGAAAGGCTTCTGAGTTTTTGAGAATTGAACGGTTCCTCTTTCAGAAAATATTTCCGACTTTACTTTTATTGTAAACCGTTGTTTTTGAAAAGAGGCATAAGACGGGTAGTAATCACTGGTATGGTTTATCTTCACGTATCCTATTACAGTAATTCCTAAAAACCCTCTTCTGAGAACCCTTTCGAGGATGATGTTCTCACCCTCCTACATTTTTTCCCTTTCAGGATATGGGCGCAGAAGTCACGAAGAGTTTATTTGTATTGTTGTTGAGATGCTCTGTATTGTTTTAGTTATGGTTTATTGTACCCTCGCCTTTATCTTGATATATTCTGTAAGAGGGATAGGAATTGTATTGTCTAATGCTTGTAATATTATATATATATATATATATGTGTGTGTGTGTGTGTGTGTGTGTGTGTGTGTGTGTGTGTGTGTGTGTGTATGGATGTACTCTTTTATGAGCTTTTGTAAGTTGTATGGTATTTGTGGATGTACGTTATCGAACGAAAGTATTTTTGGGAACGGTATTGCGGTTTAAAGTTTTAAACAGGCTCATATTTTAGTATTAAATAGTATAAAAGTCGTCGTAATGTCCGAACTATCAGAGTCGCGCAGCCGGAAGCGTTAACTTTGGTAGTTAGGGTGTTACATAGTTGATTTGACAATTCACAATAAAGCAAAAATAGAATTTCATCAGTCAAGAATACCTAACACTACAGTTAACTTCAGTCCAATAGCAGAAAGAAAATTATATAAATCCCTAACCAGCAAAACCCCCAAGAAAAAAATTATTTTCCCGAAAAACAAGTAATAATCACCATGATTAAATCAGAAACCAAACAAGTCAAAATTAAACGATGGATAAAGAAAACAGTAACAATTAACAGAAAAAAAAATTGAAACTGGAGAAGGAAACCAGAACGATTGAAAAGGAGGGGAATGGAACCATAGACCACATATACCTCTTGAATCGTGGTGGCGACATCTGATATCCAAAACAGAGAAATGGAGATGGAGAATGACGTATGATCCAGAGATAGAGACAGAGGAACCTTGGGGAGACAGAACAGATGAAACCAACAGAACAACACATTCGTGGTCGAATCGAATGGAATCGCAGAGATACCCATACCTTCTCTGCATGTGGCCAAAACCCAGGAGAGAAGAAGAAACCTCAGCCGAGGGAGCCGATACGGAAATGGTGCGACGGATGGACTGAGGTTAGGGATGAAGAAGATGGGGTGAGCTCGAAGAGTCTTTTAGGGAGAAAGTGATGAGTTTGGCAAAACAAAATTAGTTAAACTCACATTATCTGACTTTAATTAGGGTCATGGTTAAATTGAGAGGATTATATTAATAAAAACAAAATTCTGCAACCAAGTATGTTAAGAGGTGCCAAGAAAAAATTGACATATGACATTATAAAAAATTTATTACTAATAATAAATTTATTACTTAAATATATATGTTAGAAATAACAAAAATAAAATAAAATAAAATAGTATGCATAGAGTATAATTTAGATTTTCATGAAATTTCTGTATGACAAATTAAAATCAAATTTGCACTGGTATTATGTGACTATTCTTTGTATAAAAAGATAAATAATTATTTTTCATTAATGAAATTATGATATTTATTTTTATTGACTTAACAATATAGTTTCTTTCAATTTATTTGGAAAAAATAATATTAGATTTAAAAAAATAAATAATCAAGTTTTTTAATAAATTTTAATACCATCAAAACCATATAATAAATTAAGAAGAGGAAGAGGGTATCTTTTAAATGAGCACAACAATTATCTGCTAATAGAATATCTCATATTTATATAGACCATTTGATTATATTATATAGAAATCAAAGGTTAATATAAAAGAAGAACATTGATAGACTCTAATAAATGTATAACATTTTAGTACAACATTAAATACTTTAAATCTCAATAGCCTAATACAAAATATTTCCTAATACAAAGAATTTGTATCAAATTTAAGAGTGAAATAATATTAAACTCGTGCAAAATTATTCTGCACTAAAATAAAAGATTTAAAATATCAAACATTAAATTAGAATTTGACTAAATATTAGAACCAAAATAATAATAAAAAATAGAAGACAGAAGGCACCAAGAAAATTTTTTTCTAACAAAAGATATAATCTACATTAAAATCAAATTTTTTTGACAATTTAAAATCAAATTTGTATTGATATGATTTGACTTTTCTTTCTAAGAAAAGATAAATAATTGTTTTTATTAATAAAATGGTCATATTTTATTCTTATTAATATATTAAGAATATACTTTCTTTATCTTTTTTTGGAAAAAACAATATCAAATTAAAAAAAGTAAATAAGTAAGTTTTTTAATAAAATTGAATATTTTAAAATTATGTAATGAAATAACTTTTTCATATCAAACAAAATAACTGTATTTAAAAAATGGCTTTTTAAACTAAAAAAAAAAAGAATCAAAATAAAATATGAAAATATGAATCGTCAAATTTATCTATTAAAGAAGAGGGTATCTTTTAAATGAGCACAACAATTATCTGATTATACAATACAATATCCTATATTTATATAGACCATTTGATTACATTATATAGAAATCAAAGGTTAATATAAAAAAAGAACATTGATAAACTCTAATAAATACATAACATTTTAGTGCTTAATTAAGTATTTTAAATCTCAATAGTCTAATAAAAAATATTTCCTAATACATAGAATTTGTACCAAATTTAAGAGTGAAATAATATTAAACTCGTGCAAAATTATTCTGCACTAAAATAACATATTTAAAATATCAGACATCAAATTAGAATTTGACCTAAATATTAAAACCAAAATAATAATAAAAAAAAAGAAGACAGAAGGCACCAAGAAATTTTTTTTTCTAATAAAAGATATAATCTAGATTATAATCAAAATTTTTTTGACAGAGTAAAATCAAATTTGCATTGATATCATCTGACTTTTTTTTCTAACAAAAGATAAATAATTATTTTTTATTAATAAACTGGTCATATTTTATTCTTATTAATATATTAAGGATATACTTTTTTTTTATCTTTTTTTTGGAAAAAACAATATCAAGTTAAAAAGAGTAAATAACTAATATTTTTAATAAGATTGAATATTTTCAAAACTACGTAATGAAATAATTTTTTCATATCAAACAAACTAACTGTATTTAAAAAATGGCTTTCTAAACAAAAAAAATGAATCAAAATAAAATATGAATATATGAATCATCAAATTGATCTACTAAAGAAGAGGGTATCTTTTAAATGAGCAGAATAATTATCTGCTTATACAATATCCCATATTTATATAGACCATTTGATTACATTATATAGAAATCAAAGGTTAATATAAAAAAAAAACCTTGATAGACTCTAATAAATGTATAACATTTTAGTGCATAATTAAGTACTTTAAATCTCAATAGTCTAATACAAAATATTTCGTGATACAAAGAATTTGTATCAAATTTAAGAGTGAAAAAATATTAAACTCATGCAAAATTATTCTACACTAAAATAAAATATTTAAAATATCAGACATCAAATTAGAATTTCACCTAAATATTAGAACCAAAATAATAATAAAAAAATAGAAGACAGAAGGCACCAAGAAATTCTTTTTCTAACAAAAGATATAATTTAGTTTAAAATCAATTTTTTTGAGAGATTAAAATCAAATTTGCATTGATATCATCTGACTTTTCTTTCTAACAAAAGATAAATAATTATTTTTTATTAATAAAATGCCCATATTTTATTATTAAATTTTGTTTTATCTAGTTATATCAACAAACTAACCCAACAAGTTTAAGCCATTTTTTTCGGTACTGATGATTACTCGGGTGAAATTTATTTATTCGGAGTATTCTTTATTTTTTTCTTTTAAATACAATATATATTATGCAATTTATTTATTTATATATTTATTGGTAACGTATACTTCATTTTCTCCCCCTATACCGTCTTACATCATCATCATCATCAATAGATTTGTGTGTTTCAATTTTCAAAGTTTCAATCACATCCAGTCTCAGTAGTCAGTGGTTACATAACATGTAAAATTGTAAACAAAAAACTGAATTTTCAGTGGTTACATTACATGTATTGATATGTTTTATATTCATTTTAAAGTAAAAGATTATACTTGCCATTTTTAAAATATTATGCATTAAAATGGTGTTAATGTATATATAGAATATATTAGTAAAAATTAAAGGATGTTATGAAAGAAGAGTATTATACGCTTTATAAATATAGAATTCATAACATCCTTTAATTTTCACTAAATAGAAACTAATGGTTCATAAAAAATGATGCATCTAATGCACACGAAATGCTTGAGACTATTTTAAACATACCCCAAAGAAGATGTCCCTCTCTAAAGAAGATATACACGAAAACAAAACTATAAATTACACAGATAAGAATGAAACATATAACAAAAAAATACATTATATCTTATCAAAAACTTCCTTAAATACAACGTTTTCAGTCCTGGCAGCATCAACTAATCCTTCATCACAAAGTAAAATCTTAAGACCATTTCTATTCCTAACTCGGGAAAGAGCTACATAAAGTTGACCGTGAGAAAACACAGGACGACGCAAGAACAAACCGACTGTTGATAATGTCTGACCCTGGCTTTTGTTGATTGTCATCGCAAACGACAGAGAAACCGGAAATTGACGGCGTTGGAATTTAAACGGTATAACCATATCACTGGGAATCATATTCATTCTGGTGATAAAAACTTTATCCCCAACATTGCTACCAGAAACAATATCAGCACCGATCACATTTGTCCCTAGATCTCGCACAACAAGTCGAGTCCCATTACACAAACCCCCAGCCGAATCAATATTCCTCAACAAAATAATAGGCACGCCTATTTTCAACTTCAACGAATGATTAGGTAGACCAGAACACCTAATCTGATTCAAGAATTCAACAGTTATCCAATCAACATCAACATCAGAATAGGCATCACTACCACATATCGAATCAGCACTGAGATAATTTTTCTCCTCACCGGGCAACAAGTCAACTATATAATTGTTTATCTCTTCAACATTGTCGACAGTCGAAGCGAGTATTGCCCTATCTTGGAAAAAACTTGGATCACGAAAATTCTGAACCAAATTCGGATAGATTGTATTTACAATATCTTCCACTGGATTTTCCAAGACAGGAATGATTAGATCAGAAGGAATATCAACAAAAAGTCTATCGTTGACCACTGTTCCACATGGACCTTCACCGATTTGAAGTATCCAATCTGAAAACGACCTTAACTCCTGAGCAGTTGATTGTTCCGATCCGATTGCTAACCTCATATTTTTTGTCAATTGCAAAACTTCGCAATATTTCCAAACGACAGAAGAATTTATGAAAGCCATGACAATCTCAGCACGCGAACCTTTTGGAATAACTGGCAAGACCTGCCTGAAATCACCACCCAGAACGACCACCTTCCCACCAAAAGGTAAATCTTTATTCCTATCAGAGACCGAAACCATTATATCACACAACGTCCTATCGAGCGCTTCAAATTCTAATTTGTTAGTCATCGGTGCCTCATCCCAAATAATCAAATCGGCCAATCGAAATAACTCAGCTTTTGGACTATCCTTCTTAATCCGGCAAACAGTGTCTTCAGTCAGGTCAACAGGAATATTGAACATAGAATGCGCCGTCTTACCACCAGGTAACAACAGAGAAGCAATACCACTAGAAGCAACATTTATAACAATCTTTTTCTCAGATCACAATCTAGCTGACAAAACTCTGTATAAAAAAGTTTTTCCAGTGCCACCAAACCCGTACACAAAAAAGAATCCATCCCTCTTATTCGAAACACAGTCAATAATTTTATCATAGACCACCCTCTGTTCTTCATTTAACTTTAAGATATTTGCATCGTGCTCATGAGACAAAGAAACAGAATCATACTGCAACTCACGCAGCAGCATCAAATTGCTAAATTGAGAGACTAAAGAGTTATTAGGAACCAACATGCCAGCATAATTTCTCAATGATTTTCCATTACTCTGCAATAGTCTCTCAATCTCCAACAAACAAAATGTTTGCAACTCGTCCTGACTCATAGTTAGATCTACGTTTAACGATAATTAATAAACATTAGCACCATAATATAACTTCTCTACTGTGTGCATGCGTGTGTGCCTACCTGTCTTGTAATAAATTCACGATGAACAAAAATCTTACCAGGATATTGCAGCTCATGTCTTCTGTGGTAAAGAATATCATCCGACAAATAAGTCCAAGTTTGCTCCCAAACTGACGGAGGTCTTCCCATGGAACCAGATAGCAGCAACACCACAAAAAGCCTCCTTAACTGTGCAGCTGACACTAACTCGGCGACTTCCTTAATAGCAAAAACATACTCCTTGTCATCTATCAAGAATCCCATGGCGGAACATGCCTCTTGAAATGTATCATAAGTAACACCATTCACGGTTCTTATACTTCGAAAACTGGTACAACCTCTTTGCACATTCAAAAGCATCCGCATGTAGAAAAGTTCACTGGATGAGGGATGAGCAAAACTCAATCTTCCAATTGAGAATCCCTCTGTCCTGGCTTCCACTCCCTGCTCCTCAAACAATAGACAAATTTTCCTGGATATTCAACATATGATAGAGACTGCCCCTCCGAGAACCGCCTATTGGCCATCATCCAACCCGTAAACATCGTCAGCAAATCTTTGTTGCGCAAATAAATATGAGTAGTGATATCAGCATCATCGAATACAACATGTTGCTGGTTCGGCAAGTGAAAAGTCAACCTCTATACCGACGGCCATCTTTGATGAATATCGTAAGCAAAAATTCTCCACATGGATTCAGACGGTGACAAATAACGACAATTGTAATACTATTTGATCTCATCAACCACCTGAGAAGATTCACCAATATCATATGTTTCTCCAACAGTTGCAGTCACCCAATCCGGACCCTTGTTAACATACTTAAAAAAATACTTAATGACGTTTGACTTGTTACAGAACTCGAGATTTATGTGAGCTTGATATTTCATTAACAATAGTGGATTATAGGACGCAACAAATCTGTTGTCGATATCGACATCGTTGATCTTCACTGTGACACCCATATTACGACGTCTATATATTGGATACCCATCTTCATCAAAGCTCGTTTGGTCAACGAATCTTTTCGGATAAAATTTTGAGCACTTACCATCTCTCATGCAAGGAGAACTCGGTCTAAGTCGACCACAGGGACCATGGATCATGTACTTGGTGACGACGTTATAAAGAGATGGAAATTTCTGGGGATTGGGTAGCTTGGCACAGATGAATTCATCAACAATTTCAACACTTTGTAAGTTGCTTTCCCCGTTAAGCCAGAGTAACATGTGTGCATGCGGTAGACCTCTTTTTTGGAACTCAATAGTATACATACCTAAAAAATACAAAAAACATCCTAAAGAAGCCAAACAACTACATGTCCAAAGACGACAGACAAAAATTGAAATGCTAAGCGAGAAAAGAACATACCTGCATTAAGTGGACCAAAAAACACACCTTCCTTGAGATCACTAAGGAGGAACTTCAACTTGGCATGAAAGACACGACAAGAGATATCAGGACGATCAGCGATGGGAATTCGCTCTCGCTCCGTGAACCGCTGAAATTCAGGCCAATTTGGATTACACGTAATAGTGAGGAATAAATCTGGATACCCAAAATGTTTACAAATCGCCATGGCATCCTGACAACAGTTAAACATATAACGTCTACCACCAATGAAGGAGGAAGGCAAAATGATTCGTGTCCCAATTGAAGATGCCTCGTCATCGCCACGACGCATAGCCTCCTCTATTCCTTGAAGGACTTTTCCTCTAATTGTACTTTGCTTCATTCTAATCTCATACAACCTCTGGGACTCAATCATGGTTAAACAATCAACAACAAATTGTTGAAACAACCGCCTACACTTGTGAATAATTCCATCTTCATGCTCCCTAATCTGGAGACGAAAGCATATGAATTCCCTGAGGAAAACTCTTGTTCTCCTTCCAGGAACATATCCAAGCTGTTCACCTCGATAACCAATGTTCAACTGATAACCATCCTCGCCATATGGAAACAACAGAGGATACTGTAAGGGCCAATACAGAGCATGAGTTTCATATATACGTTGCAACCGACCACCAGTAGATCGAACAATAATGTCATGACCATGGTCCGACAAATCAAAATCTCCAACAATCAAAGCAGCAACTTCATTGCAAGAGGGAGCACTATACATTCTTCGATCAACGTTCCGTTGCGAATACAACTTCAATGAGAAAATCTCAGATGGATGACACTGATAGAATTCTCTAACTCTTCGAAATGACTGTGCTATGACATTATGAGTATCGATCATTTGCAACAACTCAGTTATCAATTCTTTATCTATCTCAGATCATTTGCAAGAACAGAGGATGATCAATAACAGAACCAACTTGACTGAATGAATTTATGGAAGGATCATATATTTCTGATTGGTCTATATCATCCTTTTTGATTTAAAATAAGAGAAACTTATGTAAAGATATATTCGACAACCAAATATAAACAAAAATTAATCATGAAATAAAAAATCAATTAATTATCTAATAATGAGCATGTAAGCTAAACATTACAAATATAATAAACTATGAAAATCAATAAAAATTAAACATTCATTTATCAACTAAGTAAATATAAATAAACCTAAATGCATATTCAAGAACAATTTCATTTTTGTTAACATTAGAATAGACTTTCTTTTATTATTTTAATCACTAATACTAACTACGAACGTCCAAATTAAATAATCTAAATTACTATTAGAATTATTTTGTATTTTTTTAGACTCTAATGACTCAATTGGTCCTTAGAATTTTGTAAAATTTTAGAACAAGTGCATATATTTTTGTTTTTAACTTTAATTGAGTCATTGCACAATTTTTTTTCTTAATTGGCTACTAAGGCTTTCTTTTTCTCTTACTTCAATCCATGCATCATATTATTTATTGTAAATAGCTCGCCATACAATTGACCAAATCACTATTGACAGAGGTATAATTGAAGAAATTGAAAAAAAAAATCATTTTTGACAAAGGGAACTAAAAGAAAAAATATTTATATGGAACTGATAGAAGATTTGCAAAAATTAAAGGAATGAACAAAATAATTAAACATTTTTTTAATGTAGAACTACTGATTATGACATAAAACCATAGCTATAAGAACCGAACCGGACCTGCCGGTTCGGCCGAAAAACCGATGAACCATTTGAACTGGTAGTCTGGCCGGGTCGGATTTAGCTTTGAACCGAAGAAGGATGTGAACCGCTTAAAACTGGCCGGTTCTTCACAAACCGGACAAAACCGGCCAAAACTGACCAGTTCGATCAAATCCGTGAACAGGCCAGTCCTATAGTGTTGACAACAAATGCAAGTCTTGGGTGCTCCAGTAGCATTTGAATATTGGATCGAATATTCAAAAATGCTTGCAATGAGTATTGAACCCATGTCTCCTTGCTAGGCAAGCATAAGGGATACCACTAAGCTGTTGTGTTAATTTGAAAATCTACCTCCTGATTATTCTATATATTATATACATACACAACTGAATTATTTTATATTTATTTAATTTAATTTTAGTTTTATACTAAATTTTTTTAACTCTTTAGAATTTATAGAATTATTAATTGTCACTTTATTTAATTTTTTTTCAAGGGCTAATTAATCTGAAGTAGAAAATTTTAAGGATAGACCTAATTGTCACTTTATTCAATTTTTTACTATTTTATATCTTTTATTGACGTACGACCGGTTCTATCGGTTCAACCAGTGAACCAGTGACACAGTAACCTGACTGGTTCGATCACCAATTCAGTTATGAGAACTACACATAAAACTAAGAAACTTTCAACAAATACCCTTGGTCTATTATTTAGCTAGAAAAGTTAACTAATTAACTAATTACGTGATTCCAATCACATAACCAACAAACTTTTCATATTGTTCAAGACAAAAATAAACACTAATTAAACAATTTAATAATCTCTAGTCCTTGTGTATGTTTGAAAGAACTATATAAATTAAACCTATCTACTGATCTAAACGATTCAATAAAGAATTTTATAATGGCATTAATTATGTTTACCACATGCGACAACTGGTCAGGCTTACGGTAGCTAATCTAATTACCTTCAATAACTGTGCACTTTGAATCAATTATTAACTATTTGAATAACTTTCAGCCATGTAAACAACAACAACTAAACAATTTCACGATTATGTTACCTAATTTAATAACAACTTATCACAGTTTAGGGTTATTATAATTACTTTTAATCATGTTTGATTCTACAAATATTAATTGAGTTGTCAAATTAAAAAGAGACCAAGTACAGAAGTCTAGACATATGTTTAATTAGAAATTCTCTGGGCTACTAATAGTTAAAATAACCCTTTCAGGTGTAACAGCGTAAAAAAACAATAATAAATGACTTAAATACATTTGCTATTAGATATAAACCAAAGAAACTTAAAATATAATTTAACAGAAAAAAATCGAACGGAGATAAAATACTTAAAGATATTATTATACCTGACAAAATAAGATTTGAACTCTGATTAACATTCTGGGACACCTCAAATAAATTTTCTAAAACATAAGAAGAAATAGAGACATTGAAAACATATAAAATAAAAAGATAAATTATTAGAAACACAAAGATTAACTACAAAAATATAAAGAGAGCAATAAAAATTACCCATATAATCATTCAAAGAGAGAGCAGGCATCGAGGAATCAAGGACCTCTAAAGCATTACAAAACAAAACAAAAAAATTACAAACAGTCGCATAGATATCAAATCACTGAAAAGTGGAGTATAAAACACTAAAAATATCATGAAAGTCAATTCAGTACTGACCTCTTGCATTTCGATGGTGACTTTGTGTTCGCTTTCTTTTCAAAGAATTTCGCCTATACTCTCTAGCACGAACTGAGTTATGAGACATCTTTGTTACTCGTACTAAACACAACAAAAGGTTGAAACATAAAAGGCAAGAAGTACCCCTAATTCATTGCAAAAAGACATGACATCGTTAAGTTCCTATAAGCAACAGATAAAAAAAAAAGCGGGGAGGAGGAGGGGGATGGATAGGGGCAAAAGTTGTGAAACACACCAACAAAGAACTCATATAACCATGCACACCTTTGATAACGCAGAAAATGAAAGAAATAAAGTATTATAATGAACACCAATAACTAATCAACATGAAAAGATAAAGTTGTACAACAATAAACAAATACAAATAAGAACTGCTGCATTTCATTAAAATATTAATTGATAGTGATATACACAATTACATATGGCTATCTCCCCTATGATAAGGAGGATTCCAACATCTGACCACATATCCTAGTATGTAACATAAAGAGGGTACAACATTGAAAATGTGTCCAATCCCTAGCAAAGTCACTATTACAAAAGGAGGAGTTGAGAATAGACCTACTTGGCACATTACCCGAGCCATCACAAAAGGAAAACCCCTATATCTAACAATCCTATTTGTTGGACACAGTCCAAAAAAGTCAAATCAAAATACCATCCAGCCAGCATGATTACATGTCCATCTATTTGGAATCACAAGCCTTCCTAAATACTTATAGATACACTATATAAGACACCTACACCTAGACACAGCAGCTCAATTCCACACCTTCAATCAAACTCCATTAACCTTGGCAACCTTGAACCCACGCCCATCTGCATCAACAGCAGCCACTTCAAATTGAGGATTCAAATTCCTCTTACCCTTAGAGGTGACAACATGATTTTCATGGGTAAGCTTCTCTCCATATTGCGAAGGTGCTTCAAGAACATGGGACAACACCTCCTATGACAAAGAAATTAAAAAAACATATGAAACTCACTCAAGAATGCAAAATACAATTAGAAATAGCACACATAGGAATGAGAAAAAAAATATTATACATCAGCACCTGAGTTTCTTTTTCTGCTGAGCTAAGCAATATATCCAGTTCAGCAGAAAGATCATCACTAACAGTATCATTGCTGGGTGTTTTCTCTTCTTTTCCATGTTCACCATCAATTAAGCCAACAAACTCAGTCCCTCCGAAAACAACAGGCTATTTTTCAGCCAAAAAATCTATAAGAACGGGGGATTTACACAAAATCCCAGAACACTCACCAGCATCTTTCTCACTTTTGATAAAACTATCCGAAGACTCCTTCTTAATACCAACATCCGCTTTTCCACAAGGAACAGATTTATGTAAATCATGCTCCTATTCATATGCCATAAGAGTTTAAAAATACATAAGACCATAACAGGAATTCACCACAGCACAATAAACAAATAAAAAATAAGAAATTAATGATGAATTAACAGGATCTAAAAATATTTGTATGTATATCTAACCTTTTTTAGAGTAGACTCATCATCAGCATCATAATTGGGAAGTTCAAACATCGCAATAATGGTGGAATCATCACAAATTCTCCTAACTCAGAAAGTTCCATAAAATGTATCATGTGGGACACCTTTGGTATCAACCTTGAGCAGCAACTTCTTTCCAATGAGCCCTTGGAATATGGGAGGATAAGTATCCCCACATATAAGCTATTTTGAAAGTAATACATTAGAAATATAGAGTTTGAATAAGAAACATGGCATCCCATAAAGTGAACAACACATAAAAGAAAACTAACAACATACACTTGCATCTCTTTGAACCTCAGTAAACAAGTAAGCACATGATTTCTTAAGCAAATAAGAAGCCACACGATCAAAGAGAAGGAAAATACCCTCCCCAGTATGATCTTCAACTGTTATTTTAATTTTAAATCTACAGAGAGAAAAAAAAAGGGGGAACACAATCATTCAAATAAATAATACCAAGAAACCTTATTTTTATAAACAATCCACTCTACAAAATGAGAAGACATTTTCAACAAAATTTCTGACCTTGGAGTGACATTAGTTATGTGCTTCAAACAAAAATCACAGTAATATGCACCATTTTGAGGATAGATACCCTTTCCACACACACAAGCAGAATACCACCAACTTCCATCCTCAACAATACCTTGGATTGCACCAAAAATGATAAAAGAACCCTCCTATCCAATGGGCATTTCAGAGTTAATTAACAACATGAATGAACAAACAGATCTGGAAATTCTTGTTTGATTTTCTTTTTCGCTTCATTTGTGTATATAACAAACAGAAACACAACTAACTCAAAAGAAGACAACCTGATTGTTATCTTGAAGCTCTTCAATTGTGCATTTTCTAGTTAAACGCATGAAATCATCTTCCAAGGAGAGAACTTTACCCTCATTTGCAATAAACAGTGGCTGGGTACCATTGACACCTTGCTCAATCATACTAAAAAAAAATTAATGCAAATAGTTGTACTTGTTACTCCAGATTGCTTGTAAATAAAGAATACAATAAACATCAACAAAATAAAGCATGCTAACCTCGCCTGAATTCAACAACTTCAGGAATATCAGGATTAAATAACATTTGAGTGGCATACATCACATTTTGAAGACCTACTTGACCTACACAGCAACAAAGAAAGAGTCTAGCAAAACTTTATTGGAGACAACACCTAGAGTAGCCATGAGATGTACAGAAAAAAAAAAAAACATACCCCTAAAGAACTTGACTTTTGCAAGTTGAATGACTACAACAGGCTGCTCCACATAGCCAGAGGCAAGGAAATGATTTACTTGATTAACATAATCCCCAAACAATGCACATCGCACTGTAAGACTGAAACTCAAAAGATGACAAAGAATCAAACAAAAAATAATCAAAAAAGATAATTAAAAGATAAAGAGAAAGCACCAGAAATGACTTAATGAACATACTCTTTTGAAGTTAATTCCAATGCAATCATTTTCACAATTTTCTCCTCTTTTGCATATTCTTTCTCTTCTCCGACTGAAGTTAAAAGACCAATGTCATCTATTCCAAATAAACACAACCTATTAACTATTCAAAGGATTTGTTAAAAAAACTTCAATAACAGAAGAGCAGGAAGATATACACACCAACTAAAAAATCATAATCTTGGGTCATGTTCAGCAGCTCAGAAAAAGGAAACATGTTGAAACAAGTCTTAGGGATAACATCTTCATCAACAGCTACAACAGTGGTTCGGTGAAGGAAAACCAATTTGAATTCATGAGAAGTTGCTCTATAACTACCATGATTTGACACAACAGTAAAATATGCCATTCTATAAACTTGTCCTTCAACTATATGATCCCTAAACCTATTAAGGAGTGGTTTCTTGACTGTAGCTTGAATTTTTTCACACTAGAAATCGAACAAAAGAACAAATGAGATTAATGAAACACATAATTGAAAGTTGAAAACTTAAAAAACAGCAAGTAAGACCATATTTAAAAGAGAAGCTAATAGGGGCTAACATGCTCATCAAGGAGAATCATCTCCATTGAGTTAGGAACCTCATGGTTACCAAAAGAGGGTACAACCCAAAGCCTTAGAACCCTAACTTTCAGCCTCCAAGCCTCTCTAGGAGGATGCATCTTAGAAATCATATCAAATGGAGGAAGCATTGCAGTAAAAAGAAAGGAGATAAAGAGACTTGATGAAATAGATCAAAATGTAAACACTAAAATTCTGAAATAAATATAGCTTAGGAGCAAATACAACACATTAGAATGTTTGTGCATTCAATGTGCTTCACCAACCATCCTTTTATAGAAAAAATCCAGGACACAATCTCACCTTTTTGAATTCAAATCAAATTGAGGAGGGAAATGGAGGGTAATGGAGTTGAATAACCAAATTTTTCATTTAATGAGGAAGAAGCTATGAATCAATTCATATCAATCACATCACCCCTCACCAAATAGGTTAGATAGAAAGCCCATACCTTGATAGGCATTCCCACATTCTCATCTCCATTTAATGGCACATAGGCAACTAATCATAGCAGCAAAAGCTGAAACAACACAAAAACAGGAAAAAGAAGTGATACTTTCGAGAAATAAAAAAATAGGCAGTCACCAACTACCCTCAACAATGATTCTAGTGATGGCAATGAGAGTTGGTAAATGTCTTAGGTAGGGATACATTGGAAACAGCAGATAAATGGGAACAAAAGTATAAACAAACATGAATAAACATCTGTCAATCACATCAACATTCATGAAATGGATGATAATGAAACCTCATACCTTCATAATGATTCCCAAATTTCCAATTTCCAATAAAGAATATATAGCACAACTTTATTATGTGTGGAAAACACATTTTCATGGGAAGACCAGCTGCTGGATAGTTTTTTCTTTGGCTAACGACATGTGGTAGTTAGACAAACAATAACATGAACCCATTCTACTCGCACAAGCGCATTCTTTTCTCAATGAACCTCTTAACTTGAGGGCAAGGAGGTGTATGTCCATCCAACAGCTGAAGTATGAAACAAATTTAACAAAATCAACAGAAAAATGTAATCCAATTCAGTTGAACTTAAAAAAAAAAATAAATAAACAACATGCTACACATCAATTTTTGTGAATCACATCACCACTGATAGAATAGATTAGGTACAAAACCCATTCCTTCATAATCATCCAGACAACCCACATGCAACCAGAAACACAAATAGTGGAGTATGGCATCATTTTTTTCTCTAATTATCAATAGAAAATAAGAATGGAAAAAATTGTGAAAATTAGTTAAACTTTGGGGCAGACCTAATAACACAAATAGTGGAGTGATACCATCTTATTCTAACAAAGCCACTTCCTTTGTGAATGACATCTCAAATTCAGCACAAAAACTCCATGTCTTTTCAAGAGGTGAAATACAAAATAATTTTTACATAAATAATTAAAAAAATGAGAATGAAATTGAGTTGAATAACCAAATCTTTCATTCAATCAGGAAAAAGCTATGAATCAATTCATATCAATCACATCACCACTCACCAAATAGGTTAGATAGAAAGCCCATACCTTGATAGGCATTCCCACATTCTCATCTCCATTCAATGGCACATAGATAACTAATCATAGCAGCAAAAGCTGATCCAACACAAAAACAGGAAAAAGAAGTGAACCTTTGGAGAAATCAAAAAATAGGGACCAAAAATTGAGATATCACACCTCACCTACTACAGTCCAGCTACATGTCATTAGACCACATGGAAGGCAGTCACCAACTACCCCAAACAATGATTCTAGTGATGGCAATCAGAGTTGGTAAATGTGTTAGGTAGGGATACATTCGAAACAGCAGATAAAAGGGAACAAAAGTATACACAAACATGAATAAAAATCTGTCAATCACATCAACATTCATGAAAAGGATCAGACTGAAACCTCATACATTGATAATGATTCCAAAATTTCCAATTTCCAATAAAAAATATATAGCACAACCTTATTATGTGTGGAGAACACATTTTCATGGGAAGACCAGCTGCTATATACTTTTTTCTTTGGCTAAAGACATGTGCTAGTTAGACAAAGAACACCATGAAGCCATTTTACTGGCACAAGGCCATTCTTTTCTCAATGAACCTCTTAACTTGGGGCCAAGGAGGTGTATGTCCATCCAACAGCTGAAATATAAAATAAATTTAACATAATCAACAGAAAAATGTAATCCAATTCAGTTGAACTTAAAATATAAATAAATAAACAACATGCTATACATCAATTTTTGTGAATCACATTACCACTAATAAAATAGATTATGACATAAAACCGATTCCTTCATAATCATCCACAAAACCCACATGCAACCAGAAACACAAATAGTGGAGTGATGCCATAATTTTTTTTCTCTAATTATCAATAGAAAATAAGAATGGAAAAAATTGTGAAAATTAATTAAACTTTGGGGCAGAGCTAGTAACACAAATAGTGGAGTGATGCCATCTTATTCTAACAAAGCTACTTCCTTTGTGAATAACATCTCAAATTCAGGAAAAGACTCCCATGTCTTTTCAAGAGGTGAAATACAAAATAATTTGTACATAAATAATAAAAAAACTGAGAATGCAATTGAGTTGAAAGAAAAAATCTTTCATTCAATGAGGAAGATGCTATGAATCAATTCATATCAATCACATCAATACTCACCAAATAGGTTAGATAGAAAGCCCATACCTTGATAGGCATTCCCACATTCTCATCTCCATTCAATGGCATAGAGACAACTAATCATAGGAGCAAAACATGAACCAACACAAAAACAGGAAAAACAAGTGAAACTTTCAATAAATCAAGAAATAGGGACCAGAAACTGAGATATGAGACCATACTTACTACAGTGCACCTACACGCCATAAGACCATAGGGAAGGCAGTAATCAACTACCCCAAACAATGATTCTACTCATGACAATGAGAGTTGGTAAATGTGTTAGGTAAGGATACATTGAAAATAGGAGATGAGTGGAAAAAAAAGTATATACAAACATGAGTAAAAATCTCTCAATGACATCAACATTCATGAAAGGGATGAGATTGAAACCTCATACCTTGATAATGATTCCCAAATTTTGAATTTCCAATGAAGAATATACAGCACAACCTTATTATGTATCCAGACCACGTTTTCATGCGAATATTACATCAAACATAGATAACAGAACAAGTTTCTGAATACAGGAAACAGTTTAAAAAATCAAGGGATTTGTTGAATGTACACAAAGTAAAAAATTAAAAATATATTCATGAAAAACACAACACACATGCTACAAACAATTCAACAGGTAACAAAAGGAGATCTGATAATGAGTTTAAAATGAAGGTTAACAGCAAATCCCAAAAAATGTAACCAAGAACATGAACCCACAAAAAAACCAAATCAGAAACACAATTTTTAAATTAGAAATTTCACAAACCCTACACAATAACATGTGCCTTAAACATCGAACAGATACCCAAAACGATCATAATTTGCAAGATTAGGAATTTCACAAATCCTAGAAAATAAAATGTCGCTTAACCATAGAACAGATACCAAAAATCATCAGAATTTGCATAATTAGGGATTTCAGAAACCATAGACAATAAAATCTGGGTCAATCGTGGAACAGATGCTAAAATTCATCACAAGGATCGACACAATGAAGGAAAAAGAAAAAGGATGAAGAGGAAAATAGGTTTGGATGCACCTGATTGATTGATCTGAGATCTTGAATCTGAGCGGAAAATTGGGAAATCAATAACCCGGATGAAGGGCGACGAACAAACTCCCAGGAGAACACAGCTCGTAGACACAGTTTCGTACGGTAGACGAAACAAAAGTTGGAGAAGAAAGCAAAGCTCCTAGGGTTCAAAGAAATCATTTCCTATTCAAACAGATCCATCAAGAAGGAAGGTTGCCTCAGTGATTCGGTGAAAAGGATGCGAGGTTGCGTGAGAAAAAAGCTGAAAGGGATGGCTGACGACTACTGTCAGAGGAGCACATGCACCCCCAAAGAAAGGGACCAGGTGGAGGAGGTGCTACCGTGGAGGAGAGCCTCCACCTGGGACTGGAACCGGCATGGGTGCGGGGAGCTCTCCAGCTCGGAGATGAATCCACGCCTATCTAGTGTTTAATATATATATATATATATATATATATATAAACCAAAACTGATGAGTTCTCTACACATGTTTTATATATGGACCTTACATATAACTCAATACCATAACTAAAGGCAACTAACAGAACTCACTGACAATAAAATAATAACTGAGTTATTATACAACACTATCAGTAGTTTCTTTTCTACATGGTGTAATAACTTAGTTTATTTGAGGCTTCAATCACAATTCACAATTACCATCATATAAAACGGAAAAAAATATATGATGCACCAAAAATATGTTAGGCAATGCAGACCTTCATTAATAAGAAAAATGTTATCCAGGGAAGAAATAATAATAATAATAATAATAATAATAATAATAATAATAATAATAATAATAATAATAATAATAATAATAATAATATATTATTAATATATTATTATTATTATTATTATTATTATTATTATTATTATAGTTGAGTTTAAAAAATTAATAACAATTATTTGATGATGACTAAATATTATTATCTTGACTTAAAAATTTAATTATGTGTGTAATTAATTTGTTAATTATGTAGAAAATAAAAGAAATTAAAACAGACCAACAACAAGCTAAATAGCTAAAATTAGTTCAGGTCCAAAAGTGTTTATTATTATTAGCCCAAAAGGATAGTTGCTGATATCCAAACACAAGAAAGAAGGATAGAATCAAGACTGGACCAAAATCAAAAGCCCACACTTCACTTCACTAATTGGTTCAAATATCTAGTTACTAAAGATAATCCCATTTGAACGAAAGCTAAGTGAATTGAACTCAGTCTCTCTCTTCTCTTTTCTCAACCTACGTAAATCACTTCCAAAAGTAAGTAAAAAAAAGAAAGCTCTTATTAGGGTTCAAATCAAGAAGAAAAAATGGGTTATCAAAATCAAGCATAGAAGAAGAAAGTCAAATAATTAGAGCTCGAAACAAAGATCACATCCGAAGGCTACTTCAAAAAACTTTTCATCTTTGTGCTTTATTGAAGATTGTTGAAGAAATCCTCCTTTTGCATGCACCGAACTAAAAATCTGAACAAAATGAAGGTTATGGAATCCTGCTACAAATCAAGGGTCAGGAAAGTAACTTAAAGCTAAAGCGCAATTGAAAGGCTCAGATCTTTGAAGCAATTTGAAAAGGGATAAAAAAAGATGGTAGGTATATATGCATGTAAGGTTCAATCACTGCTACTACTCTATCTCTCTTCTGCGCTGTTGCTACTGCTGAATTTGGGGAAGAAGAAGTCAAATAAGTTCAAGCAAAGTTTCAAGCTTTGGAAGCTTTACTCCTCTATTAAAGGGGTAAACGGCCAAAGATTGATTCAAGGAATGAGAGCACAAAGTTTGAATTTTCATAACTTACAAAGCTATACCTTCTTCTCCTTCATGGTTCTCTATTGAATATTCAGCTTTCTCAGTTTTATCTTTCTTTGTTTCAATGAAAAAGGCATTAATGTGAGCCATTAAGAAAAAGTCATTGAGAGAAAAGTCAAAGAGAGTTAGAATTGGAGAAAAGCCAAATATTTATTTCAAATATCTTTTGTACGTTTATCTATTTTGTATTAATGATCCTGAGGGGATTCTCTTGTTAAGTTGGATAAGCACTTAGTGGTTGAAAATTCAAAGTGTGAACCTAGTCAAATCTAGCTTGGGTAGAAGCTGAATTTGTCCCAAATATAATTGGGTTGAATCCTAGAGAAATAGGTGTATGTAATCATTAAAAGATAGTAAAAATTTTACCACCGTTGTAGGAGAAACTGGATGTATGCCACATTGCACAAGGTGGTTGAACCAGAATATGTAATTGTGTCACTCTTCCTTTCTGTTTTGATCCTAGTTTTAGAGACAAAATAAATTGTCTCCTGCTTACTCAATCCAGCCTAACGTCACAGCAACTTTGCCCCCTCACAATTCTGTTTTGACTCTTCTATCGACAAGAAATAGAATAAAAGTGTCTCCTGCATTTTCAACAAGAGTTGACTCAACAGATTCTTTAAATTCCATCCTGTTTGAAATAAAAGCAAGCAAAGTAAAAAGAGGCCTAGATTCAACCCCCTTTCTCTAAGCCACTTATTTAGCCCAAAAAGAAAATTCTATTCTATGATGTGGACCTTATTGAATTCTTAATCATAAATTCAAAATACTTTTTCTTAGAATTTTCTATCAAGTCAAATCAAATTTAGATTTCTGCACATTCTCTTTGACTAGTCTTTTCAAATATTTGTTTGCACATTTTTTTAATCATTTTTTTTTGAGATACCTTTTCAAATGTTTTCTCAAAATACATTTTGTGTTTTCAAAATTCAAGTAATTATAGCAGTTGTAAAAAAGTAAACCATTCATTTTCTCTTCCAAACTCCATTAATTCTCAAAAACTGCATTCTTTGCTATTTCATAAAGAAGAGAAAGAAAGTTGTTACACGAAGAGGCATTGGTTCCTATCATGCTCCACAAAACCTTCCTTCAAAAGGCCAAGCTCACACTCATATCCATATTCACTTCCATTATTCATCACACTCCTCTCCTGTCCCCGAACCAATAGCACGGGCCAAAACCACTTCTTGATGTCTATCAATGGCACCAACAAAGGCTGGAACCTCTAGGGCTAACATCGCGAAGGGGAAGAGACCCATGACTAACGAAGAACCTCCATCGTCTCCACCTCCTCGTTCTTCATCTCATCCTCAAGGACGTTCTGCTCCTTCTAGTCACCCTTCTAAAGGTAACCGAAGACCTTTTCTCAACTCTGTAAAAGAACCAGAAAATCCTGATCTGTTGGTTTCAAATCACATTTTGGTAATATTTCTCATTTCCATTTTGATCCTCATCAGTTCTCATCCAGCATGAACTTTGAATTTCATAGAGTTATTATTTTTAAAAGACCTTTGTGTACAACATATGTGACTAATTTAAATGCTCTTGCTAAAAAGGTGATTAATTTTATTGAAAACATTGTTTACTCGGACTGGAAAAAACTTTTTGAAATCAGAAAATAAGTTTACCTTGATTTAGTTAGAGAATTTTATGCCAACATGTATTATCATGAAGAAAGTGTTCACTCTTATATTAAAGGTCATAAAATCTATTTAAATAAAGAATCCATTAGTGATGTCCTAGATTATTATGATGTTGGTGTTAATGCCTACCTCTTTGAAAAATGGAACAATGATCTGGGTATTTCACACAAGGATGTTTTAGCCAATATTTGTGAGAACATCTCTCACATAGATGGTGTTACTCCGAACCATAAAGCTCTAGGTCCTGTTAAAGCCCAGTTACATTGTATTATCATCCAGATTCCCTTACCTTAAAGCGGGTCTTATCACGGGTTACTCTCTGTGACATCTTGGTTCTCTATGCCATCATTAACAAAACTAAAATTTTATTTTCATATCTTATGATGCGTCATATGCATGATTGCATCAAAAGTGATAAAAATATTTCACTTTCATATAGCATGTTTTTAACCTTTTTTTTAGCATTTTGGTGTTGTTCTAAACAATAAGACACAACAGAATAGAATTTCATCTCTTAAAGACGGTGGTGCAGTCAAATATACAAAAGAAAAAAGGACTAAGGCTGCCAGAGATACGATTATAGAAGAAGAAGATGAAAGTATCTCTCCTCCATCTGCTGCTAGTACATCAACTTCCAACAAGTACTTATTAATGGTATTGTCAAAGATGTGTTGTAAGAATTTTTAAACCTTACTAAGTAAATGATCAACTCTAACCAACAAGTTAGGAGACTTGCAATTCAAAATGAAATTTCATTGAGAAAGTCTCAAAGCAGAGTTGAAGTACTTCTAAAGTACCTTGAATCGTTGGAAGATGATCAAATGACATATGAGCATGAAAAAGAAGAAATTTTGGGAATCAAGAATAAGAGATCTGATGTATAGCTCCTTGTTGATGCTGCTACTCAGGAAAAATTATTTATGATATTTCACTTATGTTACTTTGATACTTTTCATTTCATTTGGATGACCGTAATAGTTTGAAAAAACTGATATTTTCTGAACTGTTTGCACTGCTGAATTGAATTTGGAAGCTTAACATATTTTGTGCAGGGGTGATGGGTGGCGGAAGTTAGCCAATTAAGAAATCAATATAGAAACACGTTGCGAGTATAGCTCTTAACCAGCAAAAATTTGCTCATCAATTTAGAAAGGTTGTCACAAAGTTTAGAATAAAAATACTGGGAGTATGAGTCCCAGGTCGTCTCCCAACGAGTTGACAAAAGGGTGCTATCTTATTAATTAGGAGTTTTCTGAGGAATTTTGAGTTTGGGCAATGGGCACAAGCATACGATTGTAAATTAAAGCAATGAAAATTAAAAAAGATTTATATTATTCTAAATAAAAGGCCTTGACTGGGGGAATGATTAATTGGAAGTTCTATCGTTATTGAAATTCTCTCAAGTGTAGTATAAAGAGGTTGTTATTTTCACTAAGTTAACCCTAACTAAATAAAGAAAAGTCAAGTGATTGAGCTAACTCTTATTCGCAAATCCTATTCCTCTCCCTTGGGAAGGACTAGCGTTAGTAAATAGAGAGGTAGCCAACAACTTCCAATTTAACTAATCACTTGAGCATTCCAACTCAAGTGTCTCCTTTTAATCAACCCCATGTCAAGTTGGGAATCTACTCCATTGACATGGATACTACTTGCATAGAATTAAAAAGGGAATAAAAAGAAGACACGATAAACAATAACTACAATTTAATTAAAAGTAAAAGTAATCCTTTGCATTAATAAATTCTAAGAATAATCCAATTGTAACTCTAAACAAGAATTAAGAATATGGAATAATAAAGGAGTAAGAAAAAAAACTAGAATAGTATCTTCAACGGAGGTAATGGCTCTTCAATATCCAAAGTTAAAGCATAAAACTAAGAATATGTGAATGTAAAAAGAAAACCTAGAGGAAGAGTAGTTTATCTCTCCAGATTCAGATCTAAAAACTAAAACTATGCTAATTAGAATGTGTGTTGAGTCTCTGCATGTTTCCTGGCTCTAGTCTGTGTTTCTGGGCCAGAAACTGGGTCAAAACTCGGCCCAAAATTGTCCCAGCATTTTCTGTTAATTCTGCAGATCGCGCATGTCACGCGTACGCGTCAGACACGCGTGCGCGTCGCTGGTCATTTTGGCGTGTCACGCGTACGCGTCAGTCACATGCACACGTCTTTGTGTAAACTCCAATCCACGCGTACGCGTCAGGCACGCGCACGCGTCGCTTCAAATTTCTCCATGTCGCGTGCACGCGTGAGCCATGCGTGCGCGTCGATGCTCACTGGTTATCTCCTTAGTTTCTTGTGTTCCTTCCATTTTTGCAAGCTTCCTCTCTATTCTCTAAACCATTCCTGCCCTATAAAGCCTGAAACACTTAACACACAGATCACGACATCGAATGGTATAAAGGAGAATTAAAATACATAAATTAAAGATTTCTAGGGAGCAAGTTTTCAACCATAGAACTAAACTAGGAAGGAATTGTAAAATCATGCAAATCATATGAATAAGTGGGCAAAGACTTGATGAAACCACTCAATTGAACACAAGATAAACCATAAAATAGTGGTTTATCAACCTCCCCACACTTAAACATTAGTATGTCCTCATGCTTAGCTCAAGGAGATAAAATAAATGAGTAGGAAAAAGTAAGACTCATGCAATGCAATGCAGCTTATATATGAATGCAACTATATGCTAAGATGATTCTGTCTACTTAGTTAAAAATAAATAAGTTCTTCAAGACAAACATAAATCAAATTCCATTATTTCAAATCATACAATAAAAGACAAGTAAACTTGTAAGAAGACAGCTCATGAAAGCAGGGAATATAGAATCAAGCATTGAACCCTCACTGATGGTGTATATGCACTCTAATAACTCAAGTGTATGGGGTAATTCACTCTAGTCTTTCCTAGTCATGCTTTCTAAACTTTGTTCTTCACCTAACCAATCAACAAATATTTAATGTACCAATGCAAATATCATAAGGCCTTTTCAAGGTTGTAATGGGGCTAAGGTAAGGGTGAGGTTATATATATATATATATATGGCTAAGTGAGCTATAAATTGAATCCTTGACTAACCTAAGCTCTCACCTATACACACACTATATATACTTTTAAATTCATGCCTAGCTACCCAAAATTTCCACTTTTGCATTACATACTCATGCATCAACTCTTTTTTTAATTTGTATCACATATGCATTGATCTTTTCATTAACTTAACTTAGCATTGGGGTAATTTTGTCCCCTTATTTATTTACTTATTTATTGAATATTTTTGGATTTTTTTATGGAAAAATAAACATAACTCATCAATGCACATGGATTTTTAATTTTTTTTCACATGAGTAGGTACCCAAATTTCTAATATTTTATCAATAAAATACTGTACATTTTCATTAACCCAAGTTTTCACAATTTTTTCCACACTTAGTTGATACGCAATCTCTATCTTAAGCTAACCAAAGATTCAATTTAGGGTAATTAATTTGTTTTTCCGCTTAAGGCTAGTGATGTGGTAAAATATAGAACAAATGGGGATTAAAAGGCTCAAAGTGGCTAACAAAGGTAATTAAAAGGGGTAGGCTATTTGGGATAAGTGAGCTAATAACAATTAATGGCCTCAATCATATGCAAGCATGTAAATACACTAAACATTGGACATATAGAATGAGACAAAGCAAAGATTGCAGCCATAGAGACGAAAACACACAAGAATAAAATATTATGGTTAAATAATGTAACCATGTAATTAAGCTCAAATCTCACAGGTTGTGTGTTCTTAGCTATAATTCATATTCCAATTTACAATCTTCAAGCAAGTTTTTAACTCAAAAGTTTTGATTTAAATTAGTGAAATTTTTTCAAAAATAGGGTCTTAAAAAGAAACTTATTATTTTTCAACCAAATAGAACATACATGCAAACACCTATTACTATGCAATCTATCCTATCCTAACAAAAGAAAAATAACTTATTGGTGTTAAGAAAGAGAATTTACCTCCGGAAGTCAGGTACTGACCGACCTCCCCACACTTAAAGCTTGGCACCGTCCTCGGTGCCATTAGTCAGGAACAAAGGGGGGCTGGTAGCAGCATCTCCACAGTTGGGATGTCATGGCTCCCTGTGCTAGTAGATGAAGTGGAGTCCGGAGTGTCTAGGTCTTCTTTAGGTGGGTGGTTGCCAACAATCAGCTCTTTGAGGGAAGTAAATCGGCGCTTGTTACGGCACTCTCTTCGCTTTGCCTGCCGGTCAAGCCGGTCCAACCTCTCCAGTATCTGAAGGAGCAGTTGATTTGTTGAAGGTTCTTGTGATGTGGAAGGAGAATGAATATCTCCGGCCGGGTCTGTGGTCCGGTTGATAGTGGCTGTTGGAGGTCTGATGTACTTTCCGTTGGGAACATACTGATCGTCCTGCGGAAGTGTGGTCTTGGTGTCCCCAGCTCTGAAGGAAACTCTGGCTGCCGAGACTAGATCTGAAACCAAGGCAGAAAAAGGTAGGTTGCCCGTAATCTGTACGTGTCCCATGGCATTCCGGATGTGTCTTGGTAAATTTAGAGGCTGGTCTGTAAGGATACATACACTAGAGTAGAACAGCCATATCTGCAGTGAAGGAGGACTCGTGAGTGCTCGGAAAGACGTAATGGGACATAATTTGTGCTCATACTCGAGCTTCCAAGGTGAGCGCTGAAGCCAATATGCTCTTAGGTCGGGATTGATGGTATCCATATATCCATCTGCTGTCAGGTTGTGTGATAACTCTGAGGACGGTGTCCCAGTCAAATTGGTATGTCTGGCGCTTGAAGGAGGCTTCTTGGTATGCGTCCAATCCTTCTGGAGCAG
Organism: Arachis ipaensis; assembly: GCF_059453495.1. Taxonomy (NCBI): domain Eukaryota; kingdom Viridiplantae; phylum Streptophyta; class Magnoliopsida; order Fabales; family Fabaceae; genus Arachis; species Arachis ipaensis. The sequence goes on from NC_142444.1 coordinate 129,860,987, forward strand.
GGGGAAGATCTAAAACTCACTGAATGGCTTCTTCAGTTATGGGGACTTGCTTCTGACGGACATAGACAGACTGCAGGGTTGGCATGTGAAAATTAGAGTAGAATTCGACTACCCATGAAAGATTGACCTGCCGTGGCTGTCTCCGTAAGAATTTCCATTGTCTATGTTCAACGTGGGGCTCAACAAACTTAACAATGTGGGTAGAGAGGATGAGTAGGTGCTCATTGTTGTAGTTCCTCTCAGCCAGAATAAGGAACATCTGCTCACAGTAGCGGTTGGTGAACTGCGCAGTGTCCTTTGTTGGAAAGGTTTTCTCTGTTTCATTGACCTTAATGACCCTCTTGACCCTCTTTGTTGTCGGTTTGACTGCTGTTGAGGATGGTTTCGCAGCTAGTGTTCTTTTTGGTCCTTTCCTTGCCGGTGGTTTGGGAGTAGCTTTCTCTTTACCCTTCTTGGTCGCCATCCTGAAAAGGAAAAAGGAAAGTAACATGTAAAGCTAATGGTTAAAGCAAGGAAGAACACAATACAAGTGATAATCAATGCCAAGGTAAAGAAGGATGACTTTTATCACATGGTCGTGACTACATGTGATCAGTTCATCCATGGAAATAGAGCAAGTGCATATTATGGCAAGATGCAAGATGTTTATTGGCATGCCGGCAAAGGCATGAGTAGCATAGATCAAGCATTAATTGCCCAATTTGATTATCAAATGTTTCAACTAACCATCTGTTTGTATTGACAATTATATTCAATTAATAAAATATTAAAAGGAGTTTTGTGAAAAACAGGCATTAGAGTAGAAGAATAGAATAATTTAAAAATGCACAATACCATACGGGCTTTTTCACAAACACTTAGCATGCATAGTAAATATTTTATTGAAATTATTAAATTTGAACATGCAAGCAACCCTAAGAATTAATATTAATTGTCAAACAATTCCTTTAATATATTCACAAGCAAAATATAAAAGAAAACAATCACCCAATTAAATTTCTAACACCAATTAAAAGGATGTAAAAAGAAAAAAAAGAAAAAGAAAGAAAAAGAAAACATAGATAATGAAATTAAAAAGAAAAAGAAAAAGAAAACATAAATAAAAGTATTAATGGAAAAGTAAAAAGGGAAAGAAGAAAAGAACCTTGATGAAGAAGATGAAGAAGGAAAGAAGAAAAGAAAAAGTAAGAAGGAAGAAAGAATTAAGAAGGGAGAAGAAAGAAATAAGAAGGGAGAAGAAAGAATTAGGATTAGGGGAGAAAAGATAAGAATTTTGGCGCAGATCTAGTTAAACTGTGCGTTGCATGTGATGCGGATGCGTGCATCACGCGTTCGCGTGGGTTGCGCTATTTTCAAGTAACGCGTACGCGTGAGGGACGCGTACGCGTGCCATGAATTGTGCTATTGGCGCGAGAGCAGCCTCGCGCACGCATAACTCTCTGTTCAATTCGCACATTTGCCAAAATTTAGGGCGACGCGTGCGCGTCAGGGACGCGTATGCGTGAATGGCCTGAATGGGTAAAATGACGCGTACGTGTGGGGGACGCATACGCGTGATAGGGCTTGTGCTTCCAGCACAATTTCAGCCCCACTCCATCATAACTATCTGGCCATACACCTATTTACGCCGTTTTGTAGGGTCATGCGTACGCGTAAGTGACGCGCACGCGTGGAAGGCTGATTTTGTAAGTGACGCGGACGCGTCAAGGATGCGTTCGTGTGGGCGTGTTTGTGCCTAAGGCACGCCTCCAGCTATGCTCCTACGCAACTCTCTGTTTCATTCTTCTTTGTTTCGAATGCACGTATGACGCGTACGCGTCAGCGACGCTTGGGCGTCGCGTGCAATTTTTTTTTTAGAATGCAAAATGAAAAATGAAGATGCTGATGTTATGAATGACACTAATAAACATAAATTAGAATAAAATAAAATAAAACTAAGACTGAAAAGGAATAATCATACCATGGTGGGTTGTCTCCCACCTAGCACTTTGCTTTTACGTCCTTAAGTTGGACGGTCTTCAGGCTCATTCTGCTTCTGTTGGTGGGTCTTCCAAGAGGAAGACCTCTAACTCTTTGTGTTCCTTCATCCTTTCACCATGATAAAGCTTTAAGCGATGTCCATTGACCTTGATGCAATTGGAACTTGAAGGATGATGCAGGTGAAAGACGCCATATGGCTCTGCTTTCTCCACTCCGTAGGGACCTTCCCATCTGGATCTCAGCTTTCTTGGCATGAGTCTCAGCCTGGAGTTGTAAAGGAGAACCAGATCTCCTGGTCTGAACTCTCTTATCTTGATATGCTTGTCATGCACAGCCTTCATCTTCTCTTTGTATAATCTGGAGTTATCATAAGCTTCGAGTCGAAGGGTCTCCAGTTCTGCCAGCTGCAGCTTCCTTTCAGCGCCAGCTTGCTCGAATCCCATGTTGTACTCCCTCACTGCCCAGAAAGCCTTATGTTCCACCTCTACTGGAAGGTGGCAAGCCTTTCTGTACACTAAGCGAAGGGGCTCATCCCAATGGGTGTCTTGTACGCTGTCCGATATGCCCAGAGCGCATCAACAAGTCTGGTGCTTTAGTCATTCCTATGAGGCTTTACTATCTTTTCCAAAATGCGCTTTATTTCTCTGTTAGATACCTCTGCTTGACCATTGGTCTGGGGATGGTAAGTTGTTGCTACTTTGTGAACAATTCCATGCTTCTTCAGTAATCCTGTTAATCTCCTGTTACAGAAGTGAGTGCCTTGATCACTCACGATTGCTCGTGGTGATCTAAAGCGACAGATAATATGGTTTCTAACAAAGGAGACAATAATTTTAGCATCATCAGTGCGGGTAGAAATTGCTTCCATCCATTTAGAAATATAATCTACAGCTAATATTATATAAAGGTAACCACTAGAGTTTGGAAATGGACCCATGAAGTCAATGCCCCAAACATAAAAAATTTCACAGAAAAGCATAATCTGTTGGGGCATCTCATCCCTCTTGGATATATTACCAAACCTTTTGCATGGGGACAGGATTTACAAAAGGTAGCGGCATCCTTAAAAAGAGTAGGTCACCAGAATCCACAGTCTAAAATTTTTCTAGCTGTTCTTTGAGGGCCAAAATGTCCTCCACTCTCAGAAGAGTGGCAGGCCTCTAAAATGGACTGGAATTCTGATTGGGGTATACACCTTCTAATTACCTGGTCAGCACTACACTCCATAAGTATATATCATCCCATATATAATATTTAGACTTGCTTTTCAGCTTGTCTCTTTGATGCTTAGTAAAATTAGGAAGGAAAGTATGGCTAACTAGATAATTAGCTATAGATGCATACCAAGGAACTACTTCAGATACTGCATGCAAGCTATCAAATGGAAAAGCATCATTGATAGGAGTGGAGTCACCCTTAATGTGCTCAAGTGGTCTGCCACTAAATTTTGGTTACCACTCCTATCCTTAATTTCTAAATCAAATTCTTACAGCAACAGTATCCAACGTATCAACCTTGGTTTGGACTCTTTTTTAGCTAATAAATACTTTAGAGCTGCATGGTCTGAGTACACTACCACCTTAGTACCAAGTAAATAGGCTCGGAATTTATCCAGAGCAAAAACAATAGCCAAAAGCTCTTTTTCAGTGGTGGTGTAATTAGATTGAGCAGCGTCTAAGGTCTTAGACGCATAAGCAATTACGAAAGGATCCTTACCTTTGCGCTGAGCCAGTGTACTGCATGGTTGGAGGCATCACACATAATCTCAAAAGGCTGGCTCCAGTCTGGTCCTCTCACAATCGGAGCTTGATTCAAGGCGATTTTCAGTTTATCAAATGCTTGCATGCAATCCTCACTCAGCTCGAACTCAACATCTTTCTGTAGCAGTCTGGATAAAGGAAATACTACCTTACTGAAGTCCTTAATAAATCTCCGGTAAAAACCTGCATGACCAAGGAACAAACGGACTTTCCTCACGGAGGAGGGGTAAGGTAAACTAGGAATGACATTTACCTTTGCTGGATCTATAGAAATACCAGTATTAGAGACAACATGTCCTAGAACAATCCCTTGTTTTACCATAAAATGACATTTTTCAAAATTCAATACAAGGTTTGAACTAACACACCTGTCTAATACTCTAGCTAAACTATCCAAGCAAAGGTTAAAGGAATCACCATATACGCTAAAATCATCTATGAAAACTTCCATACAGTTCTCAATAAGATCTTAAAAGATGCTCATCATGCATCTTTGAAAAGTAGCCGGTGTATTACATAAGCCAAAAGACATTCTCTTATATGCATACGTTCCAAAGGGACATGTAAAAGTAGTCTTTTCCTGATCTTCAGGAGCTATATGAATTTGAAAATAACCTGTATAACCTGTATAATGGGATTTACCTGATAGGCGATCAAGCATCTGATCAATAAATGGCAAGGGGTAATGATCCTTGCGAGTAGCTTGGTTGAGACGCCTGTAATCAATGCAAACTCTCCATGAATTCTGCACTCTAGTTGTCAGGAGCTCTCCATGCTCATTCTTTACTGTTGTTACTCCAGACTTCTTGGGCACCACTTGCACTGGACTGACCCATTCATTGTCTGAGATGGGGTAAATGATATCTGCTTCAAGTAGCCTGGTCACTTCTTTCTTGACAACTTCCAAGATGGTGGGATTCAATCTTCTTTGGAGTTGACGGACATGCTTTACTCCCTCTTCTAAGAATATTATGTGCTCACAAACTTGAGGGCTGATGCCAACTATATCTATCAAGCTCCACCCAATTGCTTTCTTGTGTTTTCTCAGCACACTGAGCAGCTGCTCCTCCTGTTGGGAAGTGAGTTCCCTTGCAATGATAACTGGTAGCTTCTGATTATCCTCAAGGTAAGCATACTTGAGGTGGGGTAGAAGGGGTTTTAAGTCCAATTTCTGCTCATGGCTAGGCTCTGGATTATCTGGAACTAGTGATAATGGCAAGGTGTCTTCATTATGTTCAGAGGGTGTCCCCACACTTGGACCTTGCTCCATTTGCTTTTCTTCTATTTCTTCTTGGTGAACTGCAGCTACAGTTTCATCAATGATGTCATACTGGAAGATGGAATGATCTTTCGGAGGGTGCTTCATAGCTTCATTTAAACTGAAACTCACAGCTCTGCCATCTATCTCAAAGGAGTAAGTTCCTGAGAAGGCATCCAGCTTGAACTTCAAAGTCTTCAGGAATGGTCTTCCAAGCAGGATTGATGATGGTCTTCCTGAGTCATTAGGGGGCATTTCCAAGATATAGAAGTCAATGGGAAATGTGAGCCCCTTAATGCTCACTAGCACGTCTTCAGCAATTCCAACCACTGTAATAATGCTTTTATCTGCTAACACAAAACGAGCTGCCGACCTTTTTAAGGGAGGGAGCCTCAAAGCATCATATATAGACAATGGTATTATACTAACACACGCTCCTAAATCACACATGCAGTCAGAAAATATTACACCCCCAATGGTACAGTTAACCATGCATGGACCTGGGTCACTACATTTTTCAGGTATACCCCCATTAAAGCAGATATAGAACTACCTAAAGGAATAATTTCTAATTCATTTATTTTATCTTTATGTATGCATAAATCTTTCAGAAACTTTGCATATTTAGGTACTTGTTGAATAACATCAAAAAGGGGAACAGTTACCTCAACCTTTTTGAAAATTTCTACCATTTTGGGATCAAGTTCCATCTGCTTTCTAGACTTCCGTGCAAGGTGTGGAAATGGGATAGGAATGGCGCCACTTGCAGCTTCTGCTTCCTTTGGTGCTTCATTCCTTGGCTGAGCTACTTCTTCTTCAACCATGTCTTGTACTTCCTCTTCCTCTTCAGCATCTTCTACTTTAACTAAGTCTTCAATTGGGGCGTGTTCTTGTGGGCTTGGCTCCTCTGGATTCCTCTCTTGCAGTGTGATTCTGGACCTCAAAATGATGGCATTGATGCCACTCTTGGGGTTAGGTAAGGGTTGAGAAGGAATTTCATTAGAGCTTGAAGGCTGGTTGGTGGAAGCAGGTAATGAATCTATCCGGAAGACGAGAGCTTGTAAAGTGGCATTCAGACCATTTAAAGTAGAGTTCAGTGTAGTCTGCATGTCTTGTTGTCCTTGTGCAAGAGAACGAAGTATCTCGTCATTTGATGAGGAAGGAGGATAAGTGATCTGAGGAACCTGTTGTTGGTTGTGCTAGGGTCCTTGGGACTGCCTTAGGTGAGGTGCTCTGTAAGGCTGGTTCGGATTCTGCTGTTGATAGGAATAGTTCTGTTGATTCTGGTTCTGCTGATTGTCATTGTTATTCCACTTCTGGTTTCCCTGATTGTCTCTGCCTCCTCTATTATAGTTGTCCTTCTAGCCATGGTTAGAATTATCTCTCAAACCCTGGTTGAAGTTGTCCTGCCACCCTTGGTTATAGTTCCCACCGTGGTTGTAGTTGCTGCATTGTTGATTGTATCCTTGATTCGGGCGGTTCATAGAAGTTATGAGTAGCTGCCACAGTGTTGTCTTCTTATTAGAGCTACGGGCACTCATCAGTGTAGTGACTATAATCAGCACAAATTCCGCATACTCTTTGGGGGACCAATTGTTGGCTTTGTTGTGGAGGGAGAGGATGAGGTTGTTGTTGATTCAACTGCATTTGCTTCAGTAGGTTGGTCATTTCACATATAGCCTGTGTGACGGCAGTAGTCTCATTACTGGAGGAAACCTCTACAACAGCCTTTGAGTGGCTATTCCTGTGCCTGTGATTCCAAGTGGACTCAGCTAGATCGCTGATCAGTTGTCATGCTTCATCTGCGGTCTTGTACTTTTTCAGAGAGCCATTACTACCACCATCCAATGTAGTCTTATCCCGAGGCTTCATGCCTTGAGTGAAAGTGCTGATTAATACCAACTTGTCAATCATGTGGTAGGGGCATGCATCCAGAAGATTCTTGAAGCGCTCCCGGTACTCATAAAGAGTCTCTGATTCACCTTGAATAATGCAAGAGATCTCTTTTCTCAGTCTATCTGTAACTTCAGCTGGAAAGTATTTTTCTAGGAATTCTCTCCTGAACGTATCCCAGTTGGTAACAGTTGCTTCAGGTTGGGAGTAGTACCACTCCCTCGCCATTTCCTCAAGAGAAAATGGGAAGGCGGTTAACAGAATAGAAGTTTCATTTGCACCATGACGCCTAACAGTAGAACAGGCTGTCTGAAAATTCCTGAGGTGCTTGATAGGGTCCTGAGCAGGTAAGCCATGAAACTTGGGCATCAAGTTGATTAGTGCAATCTTCAGTTCAAAATCTGCAGCCAGATTTGGGTGTCGCACTTGATACGGTTGCAGAGTAAAGTCTGGGGCTCCAGCTTCCTAGAGAGTAATCCTCCTGGGCTCCGCCATATTACCTGTATCTAAATCAACCAAATCAGTAGAAAAAGAGCTTGTTTCTTCCTCAGATGGCAGTTAAGATTCGCCCTCAGATGAGACTGGTGAATCAATAACAATCACTTCACCACTCTCAGAGGCTAACCGACGCCGAGCTCGCCTAATACGTGAAAGAGTTCTTTCAATTTCAGGATCAAATGCAGCTAAGCTCGGATCAGGCAACGAACGTGTCATTCAATAAAAGAAACATACAGCTCATGGTAATAAAATAAAATAAAATATACAAAAATAAAAAATATGTACACTAATTAATAATTTAGCACACAATTGAAACTCCTCGGCAGCGGCGCCAAAAATTGATGGGTGGCGGAAGTCAGCCAATTAAAAAATCAATATAGAAACACGTTGCGAGTATAGCTCTTAACCAGCAAAAATTCGCTCATCAATTTAGAAAGGTTGTCACAAAATTTAGAATAAAAATCCTGGGAGTATGAGTCCCAAGTCGTCTCCCAACAAGTTGACAAAAGGGTGCTATCTTATTAATCAGGAGTTTTCTGGGGAATTTTGAGTTTGGGCAATGGGCACAAGCATATGATTGTAAATTAAAGCAATGAAAATTAAAAGAGATTTATATTATTCTAAATAAAAGGCCTTGACTGGGAGAATGATTAATTGGAAGTTCTATCCTTATTGGAATTCTCTCAAGTGTAGTATAAAGAGGTTGTTATTTTCACTTAGTTAACCCTTACTAAATAAAGGAAAGTCAAGTGATTAAGCTAACTCTTATTCGCAAATCCCAGTCCTCTCCCTTGGGAAGGTCTAGCGTTAGTAAATAGAGAATTAGCCAACAACTTCCAATTTAACTAATCACTTGAGCATTCCAACTCAAGTGTCTCCTTTTAATCAACCCCCATGTCAAGTTGGGAATCTACTCCATTGACATGGATACTACTAGCATAGAATTAAAAAGGGAATAAAAGGAAGACATGATAAACAATAACTACAATTTAATTAAAAGTAAAAGTAATCCTTTGAATTAATAAATTCTAAAAATAATCCAATTGTAACTCTAAACAAGAATTAAGAATATGGAATAATAAAGGAGTAAGAAAACAAACTAGAATAGTATCTTCAACGGAGGTGATGGCTCTTCAATATCCAAAGCAAAAGCATAAAACTAAGAATATGTGAATGTAAAAGAAAACCTAGAGGAAGAGTAGTTTCTCTCTCCAGATTCAGATCTAAAAACTAAAACTATGCTAACTAGAATGTGTGTTGAGTCTCTGCAAGTTTCCTGGCTCTAGTATGTGTTTTTGGGCCGGAAACTGGGTCAAAACTCGGCCCGAAATCGCCCCCAGCATTTTCTGTTAATTCTGCAGATCGCGCATGTCACGCGTACGCATCAGTCACGCGTGCGCGTCGATGGTCGTTTTGGCGTGTCACGCGTACGCGTCAGTCACGCGCACACGTCTTTGTGCAAACTCCAATCCACACGTACGCGTCAGGCACGCGCACGCGTTGCTTCAAATTTCTCCATGTCGCGTGCACGCGTGAGCCATGCGTACGCGTCGATGCTCGCTGGTTATCTCCTTAGTTTCTTGTGTTCCTTCTATTTTTGCAAGCTTCCTCTCCATTCTCTAAGCCATTCCTGCTCTATAAAGCCTGAAATACTTAACACACAGATCACGGCATCGAATGGTATAAAGGAGAATTAAAATACACAAATTAAAGATTTCTAGGAAGCAAGTTTTCAACCATAGAACTAAACTAGGAAGGAATTGTAAAATCATGCAAATCATATGAATAAGTGGGCAAAGACTTGATGAAACCACTCAATTGAACATAAGATAAACCATAAAATAGTGGTTTATTAAGGGGTTACTAACTCTCCTTGATAACAAAAGGGGGAGTGAGTGAAAAAAGAAAAATGAATTGTCAGTTAGGCTGTTTAATTTATGTTCTTTGTTGTGCTGCTATTTTTAACATGATCTATTTGTGAATCAATTGGCACTGATTGATTGAGGCTGCTATTTTATTGCTTGTAGCTCTGATAAAATTTTTTATCACTATTATGATTATTATTTGCTATTAGATGAGGCTAATGAGGGGTTTGATTGGATTAATATCCTTGTAAATATTTGCTAGTGATCAGACTGGTTCACTTTATAAGATGGTTGATATAGTTTTTGGATGTTTGGTATTGCTTCTATATAAATTATGTTGAGCACAGGTTGAAAAATACAAAAAATCTAGGGGAGCCAAGTGAATAAAAGAAAGGAAAAGTTCACATTGAAGATGGTATTATCAAAGAAAAGTTTTTTTAAACCCTTCTCAATCTTTTATTTACAATTTATTTATAATGTTTGTCTTCAAAAGGGAGATTGTTGAGTTTAAAGAACTAATAATAATTATTTGATTATGACTAAATATTATTATCTTGGGTTAAAAGCTTAATTATGTGTGTGATTAGTTTGTTAATTGTGCAGAAAATAAAAGAAATCAAAATAGGCCAACAACAAGCTAAACAGGCCAAAATTGATTCAGGCCAAGAAGTGTTTATCATTATTGGCCCAAAAGGATAGACTCAAGGCTGACCCAAAACCAAAAGCCCACACTTCATTTCACTAACTGGTTCAAGTATTTAGTTACTAAAAATAATCCCATTTGAACAAAAGCTAAGTGAATCGAACTCAATCTCTCTCTTCTCTTCTCTCTACCCACATGAATCACTTCCAAAAGTAAGCAAGAAAAAGGTAAGCTCTTATTAAGACTCAAATCAAGAAAAAAAAAAGTAGGTTACCAAAATCAAGAAAAGAAGAAGAAAGTCAAATAGCTAGGGCTCTAAGCAAAGATCACATCCATAGGCTACATTAAAAAATGCTTCCATCTTTGTGCTTCATCGAAGATGCCATCCGCGTCACTGTCGCTGAAGCTCTGCGCCGCTGTCCAACCGCCTCGCCTCGCCGTTAGTTGCTGTTCATCTTCATCGCAATCAGAAGGAAGACCCGCGCAAGAGTCAGTGGAGGAGGAGCCTCGCGTGTCACTGTCAAGCTTGAAGAAGAGGGGCTAAGTTCCGCGCGACTGCCGTTCGAAGGGATGAGCTTCGCCGCTGTTCGGCCCAGCCACGAGCTGCTGTCAGAATCGTGCGAGGAGGAGCGCGACCCACCGCGCGGAGCTGTGCCGCCATGTGCTGTCGCCGTCGCCTCGGACTGCCGCCGCCGTCCCTGTGCTGCCACTGCTGGAGATCCGCCGGATCTGGTCTGAAGGAAAGGAAGAGGTTCAGGACGTCGTTGCTACTTGTGTTGTGAGCTTCTGCACCAGCCACCACTGCAGGTGTCGCTGCCGGAGAAGGGAGCTGCATCTCTGTGATTCTGGCCATCGGGAGTGGTTCTGTGACTTCTGGAATCGCCACCGGAGCTCCGGGCTGAGCTTCTGCCACTTAAGACCCTGCTGCCGTCACCGGAAAAGTTTGCCGGTAAGGGTTTTAATTGAGGTTTCTACCTTTTTAGATTTTGAGAAGGTTTTAATGCTGCGCAATTTTTATAGTTGATCCACCGAAGCTTCTGGTCGCCACCGGAGCTGTTGCCTGGCCGGTTCGAAATCACAGCTGCCTCATTGTGTTATTTCGGTAAGGAATTATGTTTCGAATAATCTCGCGTTAGTATTCTGTTGTGTTTGGTTAATGAATATGAGTCTTGGTAACGTGGGATCGAGTCCTGACTATTATATGTTGCGATTAGTGTTGCTTTGGTTATTGCGAAAGTGGCTGGGAGCTGAGGTTTTGGTTGCCGTCAGTTCGGGTTGAGGCGGAAAGGACTCTGTGAGAAGTTTGGATTATGAAATTTGCGTTTTGAGGTAGGGGCGCTTTCCAAAAACTATATTCTTATATATTGGAATTATTACATATGGATACTGATGTGAGAGAATGTGTATTTGGTGATTGTATCGACCTTATGTATGGTTGATTTGTCTCGATTGATTATGAATGTTTGTTGGATGGATTGTTGTGTGGCTTTGTGAAACGAAATGCTTTTGAAGTTGATTCTTTTAAAGCTTTGAAATCGAGTTTAATCCGTGGGGAATTGATTTGAGTTGAGTTGATTTTCTTGATAATGTGAAAAATAGAATATACTCTTGGATTTAGCCTGGTTTGCTTTAAATGATCTGGTTTGATAAATGATTGTTGCTGAACCGTTTCTTTAAAGCTTTGGAAATGAGTTAATTCGGTTGATATTGGTGTGATTTTGAAACAGTTTCCTTGAGATATGCCAATGAGGCGACTATTGGATTTAGCTTGATTTTGAATTGATTTTGGATTCTGGACTGTTGAAAAGGATTGTGGAACGGTTTAGTTGGGACCCGAACTGGGTGGCAAAGTCCAAGTTTTAGGGGAGATGCTGCCGAAATTTCTATAAAATCCGAGTCTTTATTGAAATGTTGTCTGGAAAAATGATGAGTTAAAGACTACTACTATTTTATTTGAATTATCAAGAAAAGGATGATTCATGTTTTCTAAAATGAATTATTAAAGGGGAAATTGTGATTTAGTCTTGCTTCTTAAGAAAGGCATTGTATCTCTTTCAGGAGAAAGTTATTTAGATGAAACTTATGTTTTAAAGCTGTTTTAAATGTGGCAAGGGCAATGCCTTTGAATTTGACTTGAGGGTTTCAATTAGAGGAGTTTCATTGACTTTGAAAGAACCTGAATGTCTATTGACAAGTTTCGTTTTGAAATGTTTCGGGAAAGGTTTTAAGTACTCTTTGAATTCTGAATTCTTGCAAGACTAAAACAATTTTGAATAGTTGAAACGCCTTAGAAATTATCATGGGGGTTGAAGTTGGTTTTGCCTAAGTAAAGGAAACGGCTTTGAAAAGAGTAATTGATTACATGACTCGGTATGGCTTAGATCCTAATTTATTACTCAAACCGAAAAGCCAAGGTTTTAATGATTTTAAATGAATTTGGTGAAATGAATTATGTTATTCTCCCCTAAAGACTTGGGACTCTGAGGAACTTTTGTTATAAAATTCCATTGTTGAATGGATGATTTTGAATGTTTCAAAATAAATCTTTAACTTGCCATGGTTATGAAAGTTTGGAAAGAGGATGTCGAGAGTGGTATTATTTTCAAAGGGGAATTTACCTTGAGTAAAAGTGGCTTATGAGCCTGAGATGATTTGAGAAATGAGATCTTTAAAGCCAAGGCTGAAAAGAGTTAAAACTTGATTTCAATGTGAAATGAATTGAGAAAAATGATTTATGGCTTAAATGCCGATTTTATGAATTTAATGATTTTGAATGGTGGAAGTGCTATTTTGTTATGGGCCGGAATGACTGTGTATGATTATGAATATTGGCTTGTTTTGGATTGAACCGTGAGCCGGAATGACTGTGTATGATTATCAATATTGGCTGGTTCTGGATTGAACCGTGAGCCGGATGACTGAGATGGATGTTGATCCATGGCTGAGAATGAATGCATATATGCTGAGATATTGATAATTGTGATTTTGCACTTCCACTATCTGAGATACGAGTTTCACTGGGTAGTAGCAGTGGCTAGCCACCACGTGCTCCAGGTTGAGACTTGATACTCTGCTGACCCTATGTCGTAAGGGTGGCCGGGCACTGTGAAAGCCCCGGATGAGCTCGCCCCCATGAATATACACCAGTGAGGGTGTTGGATATGGATCATGATTATGATCAAGTTTATGTTGAGTATAACTCGAGTTGGGGATGCACGACAGAGGGACAGTCCAATGGTTAGCTACCAGGACTTGTCGGGTTGGCTCTATAACCGACAGATGATATCATCAGCCACTAGGACAGGCATGCATCATATACATCTATGTGACATTGTTTGAGTGTGCATATTGTACTTGGTTTGCTTTGTGATTACTTGTGATTAACTGCAATTTGTTATACTTGTTGTAACTGTTTGTTTGTGCTTGACTTCCTATCTGTGTTTGCAACTGGGACTCTATTGGATTGTGGTGATTGGTTAATGGTTGGATTGTTTGGGCCTAGGGCCGTGGTTGAAATGAGATGGACCGATGGTTGGTTTTGGTTTTGTGTTCTGGTTTGGAAGAATATGAAAGGCTATTTTGGTTCAGCATAGATAAATCGTTTTGAAAGGCTTTTGAGTTTTTGAGAATTGAACTGTTCCTCTTTCAGAAAAGATTTCTGATTCCTCTTTTATTGTAAATCGTTGTTTTTGAAAAGAGGCATAAGACGGTTATTAATCACTGGTATAGTTTATGTTCACGTATCCTATTACAGTAATTCCTAAAAATCCTCTACTGAGAACCCTTTCGAGGACGATGTTCTCACCCCCCCTACATTTTTCCCCTTTCAGGATATGGGCGCAGAAGTCACGAAGAGTTTATTTAGTTGTTGAAATGCTCTGTATTGCTTTAGATTATTATTTATTGTACCCTCGCCTTTATCTTGATATATTCTGTAATAAGATGGATAGAGATTGTATTGGCTAATGCTTGTAATACCATATATATATATGGATGTACTCTTTATGAGTTTTTGTAAGATGTATGGTATCTATGGATGTACGTTATCGAATAAAAGTATTTTTGAATCGGTATTGCGGTTTAAAATTTTAAACAAGCTCATATTTTAGTATTAAATAATATAAAAGTCGTCGTAATGTACGAGCTATCAGAGTCGCGCAGCCGGAAGCGTGAGCTTTGGTAGTTAGGGTGTTACATTATGGTATCAGAGCAGTCCTTCCTGTAGAGCTGAGGAATTGACCGACTATGCTTCAGTTGCATACTCTGAGTGTTTGTCATGTATTAGGTCTTGTCGAATGACGAAAATTAGAGCTTTATGCACATGACGGTCTATTGATTAACGCTGTTAGTCTTGCATTGCATAATTCTTGGTATTAAGTTTGGCCAGCTTATTACTAGTGAATTATGTATATGAAGGCACTGATGGGTTATCATAGATGTTATATGAGTTTTGAGTAAAGCAAATTGCAAGTTTTGGGAACGTTGGAAACTATTTCTCGAGGCTATTCAGTTGTGTGTCTTGAATTCTGTTCGAGTCGACCTGTTCTTTCATATCCTAACATGAAGTTCTTGTTTGCTAATCCTCTTGAGAAGTAGTTTGATTTTGCAACTCTATTCATCTATTCATATGAATTCTTGTTGATCTTAATTGCATATGTTTGTTTGCAGTCCTTGTTACATCTATCTTCCTCTGTTTGAGTTCTTCTTGATTCACGTGTTCTTTGACATAGCTTTGAACTTGTCTTGATGCGCTGTGCCTTTTAACTCCTGATTCCGAGTCCATTATTAGAGAAATTGTTGATTCAGTTTTTCTCTTATTTGACAGTGATCGCAGCCAATTATGAGATTTTATAAAAAAATGCTGTTGATTAGATATATACTTATCTATATATGAAACTTTGGGATTTCTTATACAGTTTAACAACTATTTATTTCTAATGCCTCACCTATACTTTTACTGGTTTTCTGAACTGTATTTACTTTAAATACAAATTTACTTTCTAGTAATTTTACTATAGTTCCAATGCACATCTTTACTTGATTATATATTTGGGCATTTTTCAAAATTCTGGAAAGAAAGGGATTTTTCGCTTTTATCCCGGTTGAGTTTCGTTTGATAAACTTTACTTAATTCATTTTGATTTGAGTTTGACCTAGCATACTACATTGTTTATGCCATTGTTGTTCTTTTAAAAATGTTGGACTCATAGTTTTCTTCTTATGAACGGACTCGCTCTTTCTTAAGCTTTTCATCTCTATGAATGTCATACGTGATTCTATTTTTAATTATATATCTACCTTTTGGGAACACTACAATCAATCTCAACTTTCCTTTCTCTAGTGAATCTCATTCTTATATGAGTCAGTTTGATTCGTTTCAAAAATAGTGCATCATTTATTCTCTCATTGTCTTTACAAGAGTTTTTAGTTAAAGATTTATCCTTGGGAAATTACTAATGATTGGGTTGTATTTTCCTATGACTTTTGTATTCTTTTGAATCAATTGAAAGCATGTTTGATGCCTCATGCCTAGTGGATCTTGTTTGAACTATCTTGATTTAAGATCCTTTCTAGTATGGCTTGACTCCTTTTTAGTACATCTTAAACTTCTTGAATGTTCTTCTGAGATGGTGATTTCAAGAACACTTTTGGAGTCTTGTTTTGAACTTTTTAAAGAAGTTTTGAATTCTCTTTAAAGAAATACTAAATGGAAATTATTTTCTGTTGCTTGATTGAGATTGAAACCATTATTCAATTTTGACGAGGTTAATTTAAAGTTGGCATGCGCTTTTTAAATGAGGTTTTGGAAAGCTTCCTTGTTTATTGGAAACCAGTTCGTTTGTAACGCACCACTTATTTCCTTTACCAAGTTGTAAGCAAATTTTTCCCCCGAAGTTTCTTTTCTAAAAAGAGTTTAACTTCCTCTTTCGTCCTTGCTATAAATGTTATACACGCTTGTTTGAATATGAACTTTGAGGATTTTTGAACAAGCATTTGATTACTTTCGAGTTTTTTATGAAATGCTTTTGGTTAGGCTGTGCACCTAACTATCTTTCTAAAATATTTGAGGAAATATTTTAGTGCTTAGCCAAACTTGTGTGCATTTTATTTTTAAAACTCTACATGATCTACTTCAACATGAAATTGTATTGAAGTAAAGCCACATTTATGCTTTTGCTACTCTCTTGAAGAATGTTTGCTGCTCAACTTTTCTTCTAAACTGCAAAGTAGTTTTTTGCAAGTTTTCGACTCTTTCATGAAAAATGTATTCGAAAGTATTTGTAATCGTGCTCTTGAGTTCTGTGAGCTTTGTCTTGGGTTTGATATTCTTTTCTGTAAACCTCCTACTTCTTCGACTCAACTTGAATTTGTTTCGAACTAAGGCGCTGGTTCTCTTCTTATTGGTCCTATTGAATTTCTTGGATCCAAGGGTTATCTTTGGAGTTGTCAATCGATTTATTTCTAGCAAACTTCTTTGCTTGGACATCCTTGTTTATCTGGAATTGGATACATTCCCTCAAATCTATGATTATTACCCTTGATAATTATTTCTCCATTCTAAATCTTGTATCCTTCTGAGTAGACTCGAGAATTGTTTTGATATCACGTGCGACTTGTATACGTAGTAACGCGATGCGTTAGTTCTTTAAGACGTGACATGTGTATACGAAAGTTGAAGCGGTAGGTGTACAACGTTAAGAGTTATGGGTGTTTTGTTCCTTGCGAGCGGGTTTGCGATCGTTAGGCTTATGATCGGTTATGGGGATTGTAAAGTGCTTGATGGAGTTGGAAAGTTGAAGCTTTGAGGTTGATATGAAATTAGTGTGTGGATGTTGAGCACGTCGTTTTAACCCCATCATGTTTTATAGCCTTTGATGCCTTGCCTTACTATCACATGTTTGACCCATGTCATCTTTTGCGTTGAGCCTACCTTGTAACGTTTGCTTTGCAATCACACTCCTACCTCCGCATCCTTATGTGACAATCAAAGTATTTGAAAATCGTATATATATTTATATGATGAGATATTTTTGCTTCTTCCTTAAATGTGTCAAGGGTGAACTGTTATGAAATTTCTTTCGTTTTGTATCAATTTTCGAGGACGAAAATTTTTGTAAGGTGGGTAGAATGTAAGACCCAGAACTTTTAAAAAGTCTTATTATGATCAAGTCTCAAATCATATAGTTATTTATAGCCTTAATTTCAGAGATTATTTTATTAAAGGTAATTAAGGCAAGTTTTAATTTATTGAATTTGAGATAAGTTATGATTATTATCCAATTTTATAATTATTGGATTATTTTCTATATTTAAATTGCAAAGTTGGCAGTTATAAAATAATAGGAATTTTATTTGATTGGGACTAAATAATTAATATTTTAATATATTAATACTGGTGTTTTGGAAAATAGAGAAATTAATTATGTTATTTATAATTTTTGGTTTTGGGCATTTTATTGAAAATAATTTGTAAAATTGATGAGCAAATAATATTTTCTATATACAATTAGTGTTGGATTTAAAATTGGATTTCAATTACTATATTATTCCCAATTTTATATGAAATTACAAAATTACCCCTAAACCTAATTTATCTAAACCCTAGCCTTCCCCACTCTCCTCAGCGCCACACCTTTCACCAAACAGCCCACACCCACATAGTTTTCTCCACCGTGAAAGAAAGAAGAAAGAAAGAAAGATGGGGAAATAAGGAAGATAGGGCCATGGGAGAAGGGAGGAGGAGAGGAAGGAGATTCGCGCCGGCGTGCTGGGCTCCATCGTCGCCGTCGCGTCGTCGCCATCAGCACTGCGAGATGCCATCCGCGTCACTGTCGCTGAAGCTCTGCGCCGCTGTCCAACCGCCGCGCCTCGCCGTCAGTTGCTGTTCATCTTCATCGCGATCAGAAGGAAGACCCGCGCAAGATTCAGTGGAGGAGGAGCCTCGCGTGTCACCGTCAAGCTTGAAGAAGAGGGGCTGAGTTCCGCGCGACTGCCGTTCGAAGGGCTGAGCTTCGCCGCCGTTCGGCCAAGCCACGAGCTGCTGTCAGAATCGTGCGAGGAGGAGCGCGACCCACTGCGTGGAGCTGCACCACCATGTGTTGTCGCCGTCGCCTCGGACTGCTGCCGCCGTCCCTGTGCCACCACTGCTGGAGATCCGCCCGATCTGGTCTGAAGGAAAGGAAGAGGTTCAGGCCGCCGTTGCTACTTGCGTTGTGAGCTTCTACACCAGCCACCACCGCAGGTGTTGCTGCCGGAGAAGGGAGCTGCATCTCTGTAATTCTGGCCGCCGGGAGTGATTCTGTGACTTCTGGAATCGCCGCCGGAGCTCCGGGCTGAGCTTCTGCCACTTGAGACCCTGCTGCCGTCGCCGGAAAAGTTTGCCGGTAAGGGTTTTAATTGAGGTTTCTGCCTTTTTAGATTTTGAGAAGGTTTTAATTCTACGCGATTTTTATAGTTGATCCACCGAAGCTTCTGGCCGCCACCGGAGCTGTTGCCGGGCCGGTTCGAAATAACAGCTGCCTCATTGTGTTATTTCGGTAAGAAATTATGTTTCGAATAACCTCGCGTTAGTATTCTGTTGTGTTTGGTTAATGAATATGAGTCTTGGTAACGTGGGATCGAGTCCTGATTATTATATGTTGTGATTAGTGTTGCTTTGGTTATTGCGAAAGTGGCTGGGAGCTGAGGTTTTCGTTGCCGTCAGTTCGGGTTGAGGCGGAAAGGACTCTGTGAGACGTTTGGATTATGGAATTTGCGTTGAGGTAGGAGCGCTTTCCAAAAACTATATTCTTATATATTGGAATTATTACATATGGATACTGATGTGAGAGAATGTGTATTTGGTGATTGTATCCACCTTATGTATGGTTAATTTGTCTCGATTGATTATGAACGTTTGTTGGATGGATTGTTGTGTGGCTTTGTGAAATGAAATGCTTTTGAAGTTGATTCTTTTAAAGCTTTGAAATCAAGTTTAATCCGTAGGGAATTGATTTGAGTTGAGTTGATTTTCTTGATAATGTGAAAAATAGAATATACTCTTGGATTCAGCCTGGTTTGCTTTAAATGATCTGGTTTGATAAATGATTGTTGTTGAACCGTTTCTTCAAAGCTTTGGAAATGAGTTAATCCGGTTGATATTGGTGTGATTTTGAAACGGTTTCCTTGAGATATGCCAATGAGGCGACTGTTGGATTTAGCTTGATTTTGAATTGATTTTGGATTCTGGACTGTTGAAAAGGATTGTGGAACGGTTTAGTTGGGACCCGAACCGAGTGGCAAAGTCCAAGTTTTAGGGGAGATGCTGCCGAAATTTCTATAAAATCTGAGTCTTTATTGAAATGTTGTCTGGAAAAATAATGAGTTAAAGACTTCTACTATTTTATTTGAATTATCAAGAAAAGGATGATTCATGTTTTTTAAAATGAATTATTAAAGGAGAAATTGTGATTTAGTCTTGCTTCTTAAGAAAGGCATTGTATCTCTTTCAGGAGAAAGTTATTTAGATGAAACTTATGTTTTAAAGCTGTTTTAAATGTGGCAAGGGCAATGCCTTTGAATTTGACTTGAGGGTTTCAATTAGAGGAGTTTCATTGACTTTGAAAGAACCTGAATGTCTATTGACAAGTTTCATTTTGAAATGTTTTGGGAATGGTTTTAAGTACTCTTTGAATTATGAATTCTTGCAAGACAAACAATTTTGAACAGTTGAAACGCCTTAGAAATTATCATGGGGGTTGAAGTTGGTTTTGCCTAAGTAAAGGAAACGGCTTTGAAATGAGTAATTGATTACATGACTCGGTATGGCTTAGATCCTAATTTGTTATCAAACCGAAAAGCCAAGGTTTTAATGATTTTAAATGAATTTGGCGAAATGAATTATGTTATTCTCCCCTAAAGACTTGGAACTCTGCCAAGGAACTTTTGTTATAAAATCTCATTGTTGAATGGATGATTTTGAATGTTTCAAAATAAATCTTTAACTTGCCATGGTTATGGAAGTTTGGAAAGAGGATGCCGAGAGTAGCATTATTTTCAAAAGGGAATTTACCTTGAGTAAAAGTGGCTTATGAGCCTGAGATGATTTGAGAAATGAGATCTTTAAAGCCAAGGCTGAAAAGAGTTGAAACTTGATTTCAAAGTGAAATGAATTGAGAAAAATGATTTATGGCTTAAATGCCGATTTTATGAATTTAATGATTTTGAATGGTGGAAGTGCTATTTTGTTATGGGTCGGAATGGCTGTGTATAATTATGAATATTGGCTGGTTCTGGATTGAACCGTGAGCCGGAATGGCTGTGTATGATTATAAATATTGGTTGGTTCTGGATTGAACCGTGAGCCGGATGGCTGAGATAGATGTTGATCCATGGCTGAGAATGAATGCATATATGCTGAGATATTGATAATTGTGATTTTGCACTTCCACTATCTGAGATACGAGTTTTCCTGGGTAGTAGCAGTGGCTAGCCCCCACGTGCTCCAGGTTGAGACTTGATACTCTGCTGACCCTATGTCGTAAGGGTGGCCGGGCACTGTGAAAGCCTTGGATGAGCTCGCCCCCGTGAATATACACCAGTGAGGGTGTTGGATATGGATCATGATTATGATCAAGTTTATGTTGAGTATAACTCGAGTTGGGGATGCACGACAGAGGGACAGTCTAATGGTTAGCTACCAGGACTTGTCGGGTTGGCTCTATAACCGACAGATTATATCATCAGCCACTAGGACAGGCATGCATCATATGCATCTATGTGACATTATTTGAGTGTGCATATTGTACTTGGTTTGCCTTTGTGATTACTTGTGATTAACTGCTATTTGTTCTACTTGCTGTAACTGTTTGTTTGTGCTTGACTTCCTATCTGTGTTTGCGACTGGAACTCTGTTGGATTGTGGTGATTGGTTGATGGTTGGATTGTTTGGGCCTAGGGCCGTGGTTGAAATTAGATGGACCGATGGTTGGTTTTGGTTTTGTGTTCTGGTTTGGAAGAATATGAAAGGCTATTTTGGTTCAGCATAGATAAACCGTTTTGAAAGGCTTTTGAGTTTTTGAGAATTGAACTGTTTCTCTTTCAGAAAAGATTTCTGATTCCTCTTTTATTGTAAATCGTTGTTTTTGAAAAGTAGCATAAGATGGTTATTAATCACTGGTACAGTTTATCTTCACGTATCCTATTACAGTAATTCCCAAAAACCCTCTACTGAGAACCCTTTCGAGGACGATGTTCTCAACCCCCTACATTTTTCCCCTTTCAGGATATGGGCGCAGAAGTCACGAAGAGTTTATTTAGTTGTTGAAATGTTCTGTATTGCTTTAGATTATTATTTATTGTACCCTCGACTTTATCTTGATATATTCTGTAAGAGGGATAGGGATTGTATTGGCTAATGCTTGTAATACTATATATATATATATATATATATATATATATGGATGTACTCTTTATGAGTTTTTGTAAGATGTATGGTATTTATGGATGTACGTTATCAAATAAAAGTATTTTTGAATCGGTATTGCGGTTTAAAGTTTTAAACAGGCTCATATTTTAGTATTAAATTATATAAAAGTCGTCGTAATGTCCGAGCTATCAGAGTCGTGCAGCCGGAAGCGTGAGCTTTGGTAGTTAGGGTGTTACAATCACAGTCTCAATTCAAACTCAGTTTGTATTTTAATTTAATAAACAACATCAAATTTATCAACCTTTACAATCCCAATACAGCTAATTCTCATCAATTAGACATACAAAACACATATAAATCATTTGCAATTACTCAATAAGCTACTTGACATTCTTAAGTTAAAAGCTTTTAATTTTAAAACGAAATCCCCTACCTCTGTGCAGAAATCACGACAACAGAAGGTTCTGGGAAGGTTTCTGAACGAGAATTATCAAAGAAGAAAGCATCAAAATCGGCCACTTCACCCCCGGAGTTTCTTCTACCGAACTTTGCATGGAGAGACATCAACTCCACCATCAATTTCTATCGAACAAAAGTGACGTTAACGTGAAGAGGAGAAAGATACAAACACTTTTATCGGGTGAGCTTTTTTATTGAAGTTACAAAATTAAAATAATCAGAGTCGGAAGCTTGGAGGCTACACGGTTTCTCTCCGTCGCTCTTGGTCACTCTTTCTTTTCTTTCAATTTTGGTTCGGTTCCAAGAGAGGAAAATGAAGATTAGATGGTGATGATAAATACAACGGAAAATGATTAGATGCCATGGTTATTAATGAAAGGAACATGCGTAACAATTGTATATACGTATATATGCATAGCAAGTTACGTTCTCAAATCTCTTTTCCTTGTTCCCTTAATGAAACTGCTGATGATAATGACTAAAGGTGATAAATAATAATTAGATTAGTTTGGTCATTTGTGGGATTAAGCTTTGTTAGGTGTCAAATTATATATATATATATATAGGCATTATAAGTCACGTTGTCAATTTCTTTTTTTTCTTTTGTCTTAACGACTTTGACCAAGTAAATGAATGCAAGGTAAAAGGTATGATTATATATATATGTGTATAAGGCATATGAGCCATGTTTCAAATTTTCTTTCTTTATTCTTTTAAAAGCTTCGGCAAAAAAGAAAGAAAATAAGTAATAATATAATATAGTAATAGTAATAATAGAATGAAACTAAATAATAATAATAATAATAATAATAATAATAATAATAATAATAATAATAATAGTAACTAGTACAATTTATTGTTATTGATCAATAATTAGTCAACAAATATAAAAATAAAAGTCCAAATATACCAGCAAAGTGCTTTAAGTGTTGGCCAGTATAAATTAATATTGCTGGTATGTAGCTGAACTTTTCTCTAATAATAATATAGAATAACAAGTAAATTGAACATTTTAATCTTATTGCAAATAGAGTTAAGGTTCGTTTGTTTGTTTATTTATTTTCTTTCATCAATTAGAAATGGAAACAAGTGTAGGTCAGTAGCCAGTAACCATAATGCACATAAGTAAACAATTAACTATAAACTAAATTTATACTTTTAATTAATGAAATATTTATACAATTTTGAGAGTTTCAAATTTTATGATGATACTATACATCACATTACTACAATAATCAAGAGGGTTAGTTAGATCTTTGATCTTGATCCTAAAACCACTTCTAAAGTTTATTTGCATTTTTTTCCCTGGTGGTTTGTGTTTGTGTTGTTGTTGTGAGAATGATGGTAGCTGGAGTGGTGATGGGAGTGTTAAGGACAGAGATGTAGAGAATTTTGAAAGAGGAAGCTTATGGAGAAACAGTGGGTTAGAGAATTTGGAAAAGACCATGATTACTCTTTAGAAAGGTAATTTGGAAGAAAAATAATTAACTAATATTTAATTATTAAAAAATTAATTATAAAAATAAAAATTACTTTTTTAAATTTTAAAAATAAAATTGAATTAAATTAAATATTAAAAATTTTTAAAATTTTTTAATAATTTATTTTACTCCTTGATCTGTTCTGATGTGTTGGTTTGTTCTAGATTATTGTTAGTTTGCTTCTATTTTCTCATTTTTTGATTTTTTTATTTGAATTCTGATAATTAATTTATTATTGGTTTATTTAATTGATGAAATGAGAAATTATGAATATGCTATCAATATGCTTCATGATTTGTAATTCGAGATTTTTTTTGGATCATGATTTAGGTTTGAGTTAAAAAAAAAAAGAAGAAAAAAGAAGGCGGACCGGCCTGCCAACTTGTCTTTCGGCGGAGTAAGGAAGCAAGTTCATTCCATATCACTTTGGCGGCATGGGTTAGCTCGCTCCGTTTTGTGAGAGGCATTGGTGGGACAAGATAGGCTGACCTGCTTTGTCACCCTTACTGTAAACCTTCTCAAGCAAGCACAAGAACTCATGCATAACCCCAAAATTACAACTACTCTCATCCATCAACTGTTCCTCAATCCAAGTACTACCCTTTCTTTCACCAACAAGACTGTTCAACTTCTCCAAACCTTCACAAGATAAAGGTCAACATCCCCAACCAAAATCCTACAATACAAGAAAAATGTTGAATACTGTCGGATTTAGCGTCAATTAGCGGCGGATTTACTGGTGGATTTACCGGCAGATTTGACAAAAAATTTGTCGGGTAAAAAAGTTACCGTCGGATTCAACTTTTCAATGGTAAATCTTCGGTAATAAATGGAGAAAAAAGAAGAAATTGGCATGAGTATTACCATCGGATTTACCGGCAGAAAAATCCGCCAGTAACCTTGATTACTGCAACGCTACGTTTTGGTCACTCGCAAAGCATTACTGGCATATTTATCTGCCGGTAAATCCAATAGTAATCTTGCCCTAAATTCGAATCCCGAACCCTCTCCCGCTTTATTTTTGAATTACTCTCTCTCTATCCAACTCCCTCATTAAAAAGAAAAGAAAAAACATAGGCCCACCTCCACTCCTTAGCTCTCTCACTCTCGCTCCTACACACAAAGGCACAACGTCGCTCCTTCTCTCCCAATCCTCTCACTCTCACCTTGGTTTACTGCCACCACATGCTCGCTTTCGTTTCCACCCTCTCACCGGATCCACCGCATGCTTGCGTCACGTCGCGCTTCCTCTATTTGTCGCCTCTCGCGTGCTCGTCGCCAGCGGTCTTGCTCTCTCTGCCTCGTATTCTGCTCGTTCGTTATCACTGCACCCAACGTTTGGTGAGTGTTCACGTCTCGCGACACTGCACCGTGCCTCCGTCTTCCCTCGCTTCTCTTCTGTGGGTGTTGCTGCCTTCACTGCACTGCTCGATTCTGCAACTACAACAATAGTCAACATGTAAGGTCTTTTTAGTTATTCTAATATTCTGTATTAATTTTTAATAGTTGATTCATTGATGTTATTTCTGTTATTTTTATTGTTGTTTGATTTATGAATCTGATTAGAATACCACAGAGATTGAACTAGTTGAAATGTTATTGTTGTTAATTTTATTGTTGAATTGGGTTAGGGATTGGGTTTGCTGACTATGAATATGCTAATTTTGTTAATTGTTGAATTATTTTATGAATTCGTTTGCTGATTATAAATACGAATTGGTTTATTGAACAAGGTAAATAACCTAAAGATTTTTGTATTTTAAAGGTTATGTGCTTTAAGGGAGAATTTTTAATTCTAATTTCTATGAGAGTAGCCAATTCCAGTGTTTTATTTTTTATTCTTGTATTTGACACAAATTAATTAAACTAGATTATGAAAAATTGCCAAATGTGGCTTATATCTCACTCTAACATTATTTGCATCAGAGATAAGAATTAGCAAAGTTTTTTTTCCAATTATATTCAATATCCATTCATTAAGTTGAATTGAAAATTGTTCTTAATTCTTGTATCTGACATTGTCTTGATTCTTGTATCTAACATTATCTTGATTCTTCACTCATTAAATTTGATTTGTGTTTCATAATTTTTGAGATCAGTCTCTTCCTTTCTAATCTAGTTGTAAGTGATAATTTTATTTTCTTGTGTAGAGTTACAACCGTAAGGTAAAAGACTCAGCTGCTGAAGATACTCCCTCTTGCCAAAGATACAGGACCTGTGTGTGAACTAAAGACACCAAACTACCTCATGCTAAGTTATTAGATCTCATGTGAAAAGCTTAGCCTAAATATAGTTATGATTGGCACTGCTATGCATGATTGTCTTTGGTTATATTTTGACATTCTGGTTTTTTTATGATTGGCTACACCCTATCGCGGATTATGAATGAATTCGCATACAACTCATGTGTTCTCACTTTCAGAAAACTTCTTCGACAATGAAACAAAACTTGTAGATCTTTCTTGAATCCTATCACAAATGTATCATACTTCACACCAGTTGACACAACTGCAATAAGGATCTTGTAAAACAACTTCTTCACCCACTTGATCCTACACACCCCAACCTTCTGCAATATATTGATTTTTATATCTGACAAGGTATTCAATGACCAGATAAAGACACTTAGGGGGTTTCCTATCAGTAAACTTTATACCTTCTCTTTTTCTTTTTTTGAATTTTTCCAGAGCAATGCACTAGAGCTAAAAAATTCTCCTCGCTAGACATTATGAATTTGACGCTCTACTTCACAATTGTCTTCTACTAGTATATATAATGCCTTCACCTATTCATAATCTACTATAGGGTGCAACATATTATGCTTCATTATTTGTTTATAAACCACAATAGTCTCTAGTGGTTTATGCCTTGTAATTCATTCATAATCCGCAATAAGATGTAGCGAATTATGATTGTGTGTTTTTTATTGTAATTCGTAATATCCTATAGTAGATTACATGTAAATCCTAAATCTTGGTAGGGTGTAATATTTTACATAGATTAAATTCAGGACATAGATGTTACTTGTTTCAGAAAGTTGTATTTACGTAAATTTGATTTTCAAATAATTTATTTATGTAAATTACCCTAAATTTCATGTATGATATAAAAAAATGAAAAAAAAAATTACACGACTACTGAAATTTTATTTTTGTTTCACATTTTAATCAACTCTTTTTCTTTTTACATAAAAAATGCTGGTTCTTTAGCATATTTTATGAATGTGCATGTTGGTTGAGGTTGATAGGGACATATTTGTGAAACATCAATTATAAGTGGTTGAAAATTCACTTATGTATCTTTTTTCTATTAATGGATAAAAATCATGAACATTTTGTTCATTAAAAAATCTTTTTTGTCTGTTAGTTATTAGGAGTAAAAAAAATATGAATAAAAAATTTAAAATAAATTATAAAAACTCTTTTGATAGTGACATGTTTATGTTTATAACTAATTTTCTTTGCTTAGAGAGTTCTTAATCCGAAGAAATATATGTACAAATTTGTAAAATTGTATAACATAGTGCAAATTGTAAAAAAAAGTACTTCTATGGTAGTAGTTTTAATTTTGGAAAAGGTAATATATAAGGATTTTTATTTTAATTTTTAAATACAAACTAAATTGAAATTAATGATTTTGATTCTAATCCGAAGGAAACTAACAGAGGCAAAATCGGCTAAGAAAATTAGTAGGGCATTTAATTAAAATAGAAATAATTCAGATAAAAAATTACACACAATTTGTTATAACCCCCTACCAAAGACAAGACAGTAATCGGCCTCTGTCATATCAAAGTGAAAGTCAATAGGGCAATTGGACATATATATATATAAAATTAAGTTAAAGGTTAAATTGAACATGTACGAGGTTATTTTTAAGATAGAGTATACTCATAGATTAATTGTATTATTATTTATCAAATATATTTTAGGATATGCTAAAATTCGTTTGAAAAGTTTTAAAAGTAATTTTTTTTGTGAGTTTTTGATTTATAAAAAGTAGTAGTATTAATGTCTGGTGCAATTTTCAAAATTAAATTACAATTTTTTAAGAAGTTATTTAGGAGTTTATAGAAAAATTAAAAAATGACTTCTCTCATAATATTACTACTTTTTTTATCACATTTTTATAAAATAAACACTTTTAAAATAAAAAATTTAAATATAAAATAACTTATTTATAAATTATTTTTAATATAATTATTTATTATTTAAACTATTTTTTCAAAAATAGTTTAATTAAGCTGTTTTTATAAATTGGGCCTAAATTCCCTATGAGATCAATTATATTTATATATAATTAGTGTTTTATTTTCTCTAAATAAATTGTAGAAACTTATCCATAATTTTGTTCAAGTTACGTTGACGAAAATTGGTTCACAGTTACTTAAGTTAGTGTTGATCGGGAAAGTATTTTCGATAAAGGTGAATTGTTTGAATCGGTAAAGCGGTCGAAAACATAGCAACTTTCGAAAAGACACACGCACAAGCACAAGATGGAGGTTCTCGACACGAATTCGATTTCAAGACCTTTCGATAAGTTGAGCAAGTCGAATCGAACAAGGTACTCGAGCCAGGTAATCGAGAAAAGTTATTCGAATAAGTGATTCGAGTAATTTTGGAAATGGAGAAGTTAGTGGCTTTATCACACGCGAAAATCATGGGAAATGTTTAAGCAGGAACGGTTACTAAAGGGAGCACATTCAAAGCTGTAATTTTGTAATTAATTGTAATTAATTGTTAGTTACCAAAAGTAGATTATAAATACCAAAAAGTCTTAGGGAATAAAGGTTGGAACTTTGTTTCAGAAATACACTCAAGCATACTCACATCCCTAGAGAATTTCAGAGTCTGCATTCGAGTTCAATTTCTGTAGGGTTCCTTCCACGTTTTTAATCTTCCATTTACATTTTCTGTAAACTCTATTTTTTTTTTTAAGTAAATTGATCTTTTAGGCAACCTTTAATTTCCATGTTTAATTTACATTTCAGTACCTTTACTCTTCATGTTAAAGCCATTTGACTCAGTTAAAGGCATTTTATTGCTTTGTTTAATTTCAACGCAATCTTTTCAATTACAGTCAATATTTATTTTCGAAAACTTTATTCTTTCATCTTTTACTTTGAATTTCAGAATTTAATTTAT
This sequence comes from Arachis ipaensis, assembly GCF_059453495.1. Lineage (NCBI taxonomy): Eukaryota > Viridiplantae > Streptophyta > Magnoliopsida > Fabales > Fabaceae > Arachis > Arachis ipaensis. Next base: position 129,889,375 of record NC_142444.1, read on the forward strand.
CTATATTCTAAAATCTCATCTAATCGAGGACACTCTGATGCACTTTTAGAAAACTAGTATCTGCAAAGAGGAGTAAGTTTCGCTCCCAGACTATTAGATATCGAACCACCATCGATTTGTTAAAAATCGACAAAACAGTTAGCGATGATGATAAATGTGATAGTTTTTGTAAATTGCATACTCTTTATAAATTAATTGTATAACATAATCTTATAGATTTTCATAAAGATCTTTAAAATATTTTTCAAAACATATGTTGTATGATTTTTTGGGAAAGTTTGTTCTTTTATAAACAACAACAACAACAACAATAAAGCCTTATCCCACTAAATGGGGTCGGCTACATGAATCAAACGACGTCATTGTGCTCTGTCATGTATCATGTCTACAGAGAGACCGTTTACATGTAGATCTCATTTGACCACCTCATGAATGGTCTTTTTAAGTCTTCCTCTACTTTTCGCCCCTTGTCCATCTTCCATCTCATCCACTCTCCTGACTGAATGTTCTATCGGTCTTCTTCTCACATGTCCAAACCACCTGAGACGCGATTCAACCATCTTTTCCACAATGGGTGCTACTCCAACTCTCTCCCTTATATCTTCGTTCCTTATTTTATCCAATCGCGTATGACCACTCATCTATCTCAACATCTTCATCTCTGCCACACTCAGCTTGTGTTCATGCTCCCCTTTAGCCGCCCAACACTCCGTACCATAAAGCATAGCCGGTCTTATAGCGGTGCGATAGAATTTACCTTTAAGTTTTAAAGACACCTTTTTGTCGCATATAAAACCAGATGCACTCCGCCATTTTGACCAACCTACTTGGATCCTATGATTTACATCATGTTCAATCTCTCCATTATCTTGTATGATGCACCCAAGATACTTAAAACTTTTAACTTTTCGTAAGATGTTTTCTCCAATCTTCACCTCTATATTGGGGTTTTCCCTTCTCAGACTGAACTTACATTCCATATATTCCGTCTTGCTACGGCTAATGCGTAGACCATACCCTTCTAGAGCTTCTCTCCATAACTCCAACTTCTTATTTAGGTCTTTCCTTGACTCTCCCATAAGGATGGTATCATCGGCAAAAAGCATGCACCATGGCACAGGCTCTTGGATCTGCTATGTGAGTACTTCCAAGACTAATGTGAAAAGGTATGGACTTAAGGATGATCCCTGGTGTAATCCTATACCAATAGAAAATTCTTCTGTCACACCACCTTGAGTCTTCACACTAGTTGTGGCCCCATCATACATGTCTTTAATTACACGAATATATGCGATCCTTACTCTCCTTTTTTCTAAAACCTTCCATAAGACCTCCCTTGGTACCCTGTCATACGCTTTTTCCAAATCAATAAACACCATATGTAGATCTCTTTTATTACTACGATACCTCTCCATCATCCTTCTTAATAGGTATATTGCTTCAGTGGTAGATCTCCCTAGCATAAATCCAAATTGGTTCTCTGTTACTTGTGTTTATTTTCTCAACCTCCGTTCTATCACCATTTCCCATAATTTCATGGCATGACTCATAAGCTTGATCCCTCTATAGTTTTTGCAACTTTGTATATCCCCCTTATTCTTGTAGATAGGTACCAAGGTTCTCTTTCTCCACTCATCAGGCATCTTCTTTGACCTTAAAATCTCATTAAAAAGCTTGGTTAACTAGTTGATGCCTTTTTCTCCAAGACCCTTCCAAACCTCAATCAGGATATTATCAGGTCCTACTGCCCTGCCATTCTTCATCTGCTTTAGAGCCTCTTTTACCTCGAAGTCTCGAATCCTTTGATAGTAGTCAAAGTTTTGATCTTCTTCCTTTGTGCATAACCGACCAAGGCTCAGGAGAGTCTTCTGTCCCTCATTAAATAACTCGTAGAAGTAGCTCTTCCACCTTTCATTAATCTTCTCCTCTTGAGCCAACACCTCTCCATCCTTATCCTTTATGCACTTAACTTGATCCAAATCTCTCATTCTTCTTTCACGGCTCTTTGCGATTCTATATATACCCTTTTCTCCTTCTTTCGTGCCCAAATACTGGTAGAGACCCTCATATGCTCTTGCTCTTGCTTCAGTTACAGCCACTTTTGTCTCTTTCTTAGCCGTCTTATATTTTTCCTAGTTATCTGCATTGCGGCATAAAGACCACTCTTTAAAGCACTCCCTTTTTATCTTTATCTTTTCTTGTACACTCATATTCCACCACCAAGACTCCTTGTCTCTTGGTCCTATTCCTTTAGATTCACCAAAGCTTTCTTTTGCTATTCTTCTAATAACTTCTGCCATCTCCCTCCACATCTCTTTTGCGCTTCCATTCCCATCCCATTTTGCCTCTTCTCCTACCCGTCTTAGGAAGCTTCTTTGTTCCTCACCTTTCATCCGCCACCACCTCGTCCTTGGGTTCTTCGTATGATGTCTTTTCCTCAAATTTTGCTCAACGCGAAAATTCATGACGAGCACCCTATGTTGTGTTGTCAAACTCTCCCCCAGGATAATTTTACAATTAATGCAAAATTTTTGGTCGACTCTCCTCAACAAGAAGTCGATTTGAGAGCTTATCATGCCACTCTTATAGGTCATAAGATGTTCATCTCTCTTTTTAAAACATGTATTTGCGATGAGAAGATCAAAGGTTGAGGAAAAGTCCAAAATAGTTTTACCCTTGGCATTGATCACTGCGAAACCATGGCCTCCGTGAATACTCCCATATCCAGTTACTTCTCTCCCAACATGGCCATTTAAATCTCCTCCTAAGAAAATATTATCTCCCAAGGGTATGTCTTAAACCAAACTCTCTAGATCCTCCTAAAACCTTATCTTGTGTTGTTCGTCCGAACCCACTTGCGGTGCATAGGCACTAATCACATGAAAAGCACCTCCCTCCACCACAAGTTTGATAGAGATTATCCAATCTCCCAGCCTCTTGACATCCACTACGTCCTTCTTCCACTGCTTATCCACAATTATTCCAACCCCATTCCTATTCTTCACCTTTCATGTATACTAAAGTTTGAAACCAGAAGTATCCAACTCCCTAACCTTCGCACCAACCCATTTTGTTTCTTGTAGGCACATAATGTTAACCTTTCTCCTTGTCATGGTATCCACCACCTCCATAGACTTTCCTATAAAAGTGCCTATGTTCCATGTCCCAAATCTCAACCTTCTGTCGCTCCGACCTTTACCTTTTACTTTGTGAACTAGTTTATTTACCCTTGTCCGTTCACGAAAATGTGAGAACTCTTGCTCATTTAACACTACATTCGGGCACCGTATTTGAGCCATACAGCGCGTTGCTTCCGGGCAACGACCTAGCTTTAGCGCAATAATGTCTTTGATACATGTCATGGGAATTCGACTATATTTTTATGTTGGTTATCGAAGACCTAACACAACTCTCCTTCTTTATCTGAGCTTGGGACCGGCTATGTACCGCAAGTGTAACATAGGCGGAGTAAAGAATAGAAAAAATGTTATAAATTCCACATACGCTTTAAATGGGGTAAGACAAAAAAAATATGTTCTAGATGTACTAGGAAGTAATTTAAAATGTCTGGTAGCGATAATAGCTTTGGAATTGATCAATTATATTTTTGAGAGGAATTACTAGGAAGTAATTCTCTTAAATAGTAATCATTGAATGATGGGTTATCCAAGATTGGATGAAACAAGTTAGGATAATATATTATAATTGAGGGCAAAAAACGTATATCAGCCAAGGCTACTTCAAATTTACGTAAATCAGCCAAAATGAAAATCGTTTCAGTAATGAGCCAAAACATAATTTTATATAATTCGAACCAGCCTGGTTTGAACTACATTAACAAGTAAATCGAACCAACCTAGTTCGATTTAGGGTCGAACAATCTTTGAACATAATTCGAACCTACTTGGTTCGAACTCCAAATGCACATATTTCGAACAAGGGTAGTTCGAATTATACCTTTGAAAGCTTCCCAAGTAATTCGAACCTACCTGGTTCGAATTACTCAAAGTTTGGCTCCCATAGTAATTCGAGTAGGGCTGGTTCGAATTATGTGAATTTCGGCTATATAAGGAGTTCGAATCAGCCTCATTCGAACCATTGTTCCATTCCCCTACCCCCACCAAATCTCAGAGAAAATGACCCAGATTCGATCCGACAAAGACCTGAACGGAATACTCAGCCGATTGGGGGACGATCCGGCAAGGTTATATTGGTTGGAAGGAGTTGCTCATATAGCCGGAGTCATCAACGACGAGGTTAGTACATAAAAAACTTCGTGCTTGTGGTATGTGTGAGTTAGCGGTTTTGCATGCGGTTCTAGTGGCGATTTATGTTAGCGGTTAATCGTAGTTGTATTGCTAGTGGTTTAGTTGAGAGGTTTTGCATGCGGGTTAGATGGTGGTTTAGTTGGTAGTTTATGTTAGTGGTTTATGTTAGTGGTTTATGTTACTTATTTTATGTTACCTGTTTTATGTTAGTGGTTTATGTTGGTTGTTTTATATTGGTGGTTTAGTTGGTGGTTTACGTTAGTTGTTTTATGTTAGTGGTTTTTGTTAGTTGTTTTACGTTAGCTGTTTTATGTTAGTAGTTTATGTTAGTTGTTTTATGTTAGTGGTTTAGTTTTGTGGTATATGATAGTTGTTTTGCATGTGGTGCTCCTTAATGGAATTTTATGCGGTTTATAATATTGGTTTATTATTGTGCTTTTGTTTCCAGTTTAGGTTGGTTGTTTTTAGTATTAGTTTTGTTAGTAGTTTTGTATGTTGTTTTGTTGATCCGATGCATGTAATGCGCAGCCACAGCGATGCATCAGGAGCATGCGGCGGCAGCAGGGCATGCAACTTTATGAGAGATACATTTCGTACTTGCAGATGGCCCGATTATACCATCTTGCGAGGCTGAATGATAGATGGTTCCGGTTAGATGAGGCCCTTGTCAGTGCCTTCGTCGAGCGATGGTGTTCGGAGACGCACACGTTCCATATGCCATTCGGAGAGTGCACGATCACACTTCAGGACGTGGCGTACCAGTTGGGATTGCCAGTGGACGGGCGTTATGTGAGCGGCTGCTTTTCAAATTTCCAGATATACATCCAGGGTGGCCGTCCATCTTGGGTGTGGTTCCAGGAGTTGCTTGGAGTGATTCCTCCTCCCAGCCAGGTTCAGAAGTACGCAATAAACTGCAGTTGGTTCCAGGATACTTTTGGAGAGTGCCCCGAGGGAGCCGATGAGGAGACTGTACGGCGATTTGCTCGTGTCTACATCATGATGTTGTTGGATACGTAGCTGTTTGCCGACAAGTCCGGGAACCGCATTCACATCAGATGGCTTCCCTACGTAGCTAGGCTTGAGGAGATGGGTACCTACAGTTGGGGGTCTGCAGCACTGGCATGGTTGTACCGGTGTATGTGCCGAGTGGCGAATAGGCATGTGGTCAAGTTAGCGGGCCCACTACAGCTACTTCAGTCATGGATCTTCTAGCGCTTTCCTCGGTTTAGGCCTGCAGAGTATGACACGTTGCTTTACGGGCTTGCATCTGTTTAGATGATTCATGTATCATGTATGTTGTTTCTGTATTGTTCATTAGTGTATGTTAGCCATGTTTACTTTTGTTGTTATTTTAGCCATGATTACTTTTGTTGTTTGTTCATCATATTGTACTTTAAAAACGAGTGTTTATTGGTTATATCAGTGACTATCATAGTTTTCGCATCGTCTATCATTGTAATATGTAGATTAACTTATTAAACTCTGTATTCAGCAGACTATTAAAAAGACTAAAAGTGAAACATAACATATTCATTAATTAATGCAGCATGCACAATACAACGCACAAACATCAACAAATTACATGACTTCTCAACTACAAATTCGTAAAGCGAAACTTAAATAGAATAAGTACCAACACTAAGAATACAGCTACTAATGGCCCCCTGTGTGAGACGATCCTCCGAGCTGTGGGCAACCCCGACGTGTGTGTCCGGGTTGGCGACAGAGGCGACATCTCTTTGGCTGGTTCGGATCTGCCTCGTCCATATTGGTCCGTATCCTAGTGGACCTCGGACGACCCTCTCACGCACGCCTCTTGTTAGGGTCCGGGATCACAGTGGGCCCGTCATATGGTGGCCAGAAACCCTCCGAAATTGGAGGTGTGAATCCCATCCGATACACAATGAATACCGAACTAAGACAATACACCCTGTGAACATAAGTGGTCCAGGTAACCCGTGAGTAGGCACAACATGCAAGTGTGTGCGTACACAGGAAATGAAGTGCCTGGAAGTACCCGCAGTCACATGTCTGCAAGGCAAGCGATACTCTGTAGCTACCCAATGAGAAAGAACCAGTCGGAGTGGTCTCTGATACGGTGAACTCGGAGTTATCCCTGTCGTACAAAGTCACTGTGAAGCACCTCGCCGTCTTCAAGTTGGCCTTAATACACTTCACCAAGTGCTGACTGAATTCTTGTCCGGTTCCCATCTGGGCCTGAGCCTCTCTCCCCTTGCGAACAAAGAGTTCCGCAAGCCTTCCATATGTTGCCTTCACCAGTGAGCATACAGGGAGGTTTCTGACACCCTTGAGGATCGAGTTCACACACTCGGAGATATTCGTCGTCATGTGACCGCATCTGCGCCCCTCATCACGATGCTGAGTTCACAAGGAATACTCAATCCGGTTTGCCCATTCACACATCGCCGGGTCTTCAGACCGCAGAATATCAAACCAATAATCAAACTCAACCTCGATCTTGGCATACGCCGCATTGACAAGAAGCCTCCATGCGCCTTTGCCCTTGAAGGTAAGGGCAAAATTAGCCGCTACGTGTCGAATGCAGAATGCACGGTATGCAGATGGAGGTAACCAACCTCCGTCAGGAGCCTCAAGCGCGACCTTGATGCCGTTATGCCTGTCCGATATAACCAGCAGACCCGGCTGCGGTGTCACGTGCTGACGAAGGTGGGAGAGAAAGAATGTCCAAGACTCTGCATTCTCACCATCAACTAGTGCGAATGCAACAGGTAGTATGTTGGAGTTCCCGTCCTCTGCAATCGCGATGAGCAACGTTCCTCCATACTTGCCATACAGATGGGTGCCATCAATACTAACCAGCGGCTTGCAATGACGGAATGCCTCGATGCACGGTGAAAATGTCCAGAACAGTCTGTGAAAATAAGCCTGAGACTCGTCTACACTGCCACCAACTCGAACAGGGCTCGTCCTTAGGACTGCAACAGTACTAGGCATCGTCAACTGGACTCCCAACACCCACCTTGGGAGCTCGTTGTACGACTCATCCCAGTCACCATAGATGACGGCAATAGCCTTCTGCTTCGCCAACCAGACCCTCCTGTACGTCGGCCTAAAACCAAAGTGTGCGGCGGTGGCATTTAGGAGCACCTTGATGCTGACGGATGCATCAGCCCTAACCATTGGCATAATGAACGCCGATATCACATGATAATCCAAACTCCTGTGGTCACTCGAGATGGAGGTGGCAAGACAGGTATGAGGTCCATTGTACCGTTTGACCTCCCAAATGCCCTTGCGCTGCCGGAGACTCAGTCGAATCAACCATGTGCACCCATTCCCGAACTCAGAACACTTGCCCACATACCGGCGATAATCAGACTCCACTACCTTGTATTGTACCCCTCGCCGGATGCTGTAAGTCTTCACACTTAACAAGGCCTCATCTTTATCCTGAAATTGCTGACCAACCTGGAACTCTGTCAGACCAGCAGTCCCTTCCGCATCTCTAGCTCCGAATCCAACAGGCTGCCCAGAAACCCCCTCCTGCCTCATGGCATCCAAGTCCAAAGAGGAAAAATGTGGTGGATACTGCTGTGTGGCAGAGCTAGAACCACCTACCGCCCATGCAGGTTCACTCGCTCCATTATCATCGCCACTGTCATCATCAATCATATCTGGCTCGACGTCATCGTCCTCCGCATCACCCAACAATCCATCTCCAACCCCAAGCGGTGCAGCGCACTATAAAGGGTTCGGCAGAAATTCCCCTGATCCTACCTCGTCGCCTACCCTGCCATTGAGATCAACAGCAAAAGAAGGGGAGGCGACAGGTTGGACCGCTGGCTCGTACACAGGGACGGAGGAAGAAGCAACGGCAGGTCTGGGACTAGAACCGGCTGGCGTGGCTAAAGTGGTGGTATTCCGGTTCGAACCCCCTGAGCTGGATACCACATCAACCAACTTTGCCAACAATTCTGGTGTCCTCACCTCCGGAAATTGTCGGCGACAAAGAAACATGACTTGCAAGTCCTCATCACTACCAATCGTGAAACAATCATACTTCACGGTTTCCTGGAGCACTGTAATTGGAATGCGATAGAAAAACTTTTTAACCCGCTTCGCACCTTCCAGACCAAGTTTCATCAGTACAGACCTAACAAGGTCATCATAGCTCGTCGTAGGCCTCACGACAATACAGAGAGGATCCTTATCTGTGAACTTCACACCGGAACGAGTTTTCCTCTTAATGGATCCTCTGTGGTGAACCAACACTACAAAACTCTCCTCACTAGCCATCTTACACCCTCTAATGAGAACAACTCACGTTTACAACCATATATATACAGCTCTGTCTCTCACTAATTCGAACCAGCCTCCTTCGAAATATGGTTTGTGTAATTCGAACTAGCCTGGTTCGAATTACTTTGGGCAGCTTCTCTCTCTATAATTCGAACTAACATGGTTCGAATTACGTGTGTTTCTAGTTCGAACCAGCTTGGTTCGAATTAGAGTGATGTTTTTGTTAGTAATTCGAACTGCATCGATTCGATTTATTCATTGATGTAGTTCGAACCAGACTGGTTCAAATTATATAAAAATATACTTTGACTCATTGCTGAAACAATTTTTATTTTGGCTTATATACATAAATTCGAACTGGCCTTGGCTGATATACGTTTTTTGCCCTATAATTGAATAGGATTTTGAACAGTAATAGGACTTTGAAGTTTGAACAATTCATCAATAGCATTGAATTATACATTAATTTATTATATTTTTCTTTGTTTTGAACGATTTACCATTGTATACTTAATTAAAAATTAAGTTAGTAATATATTTGTGGTTTATACAATCAAAGTTAATAACATATTTAAAGTTTAGTAGCATATCATGCTTTTATGCAATCAAAGTGCATTCAACAAATATATGCAGCTAGTAACATATTCAAAATTTAATCAGAACATTTTACTTGCTAATTTTATTAGAACAAAACGTACAACAATGAGTGTATAGTTCGCGCATAGCACGGACAATATTTTAGTTAAGCTAATAACTAACGGGATATGTCTAAAATAACCTCAATAATTGTGTTTATTGAATGAGTCATATTTATATATATCATTAAATTTTATTAAATGAAAATTAAAGATTAATATAAAAGAAGAATATTAATAGATTCTAATAAATATAGAATATTCTAGTACATAAATAAATATTTTAAATAACAATACTTTAATACACAATACTTTAAACGGAAATAAAATTTTTTATTTTTAAATAATTAAATATAAAATATGTAAATATAAAATATATGAGTATTTTTATTTATTAAAATTAATTATTATGCACAATTTTTTTATAATATTCAAAAATTATATTAAAATAATATTTTAACCTGTAATATAAAAATATAAAATAATTAAAATTTTATTTTATATTACTTGACAAATAATTAGATTATTATATTCAAAATTTATTAACTATTATATTCAAAATTTATTAACTGACTACTTTTATTAAAGATATTATTATATAATATAATTTTTCATAAAAATATTTTAAAAAATAATTTATTTAAAATATTATATATAATACATAAAAATATTAATTTTTTTTAATTTTTTTAAAAAAATATAATAAATAATATAATTTTAAATACATATCTAAATAAAAAAGTTAATATTTTCATGTATTATATATAATTTTTAAAATAAATTTTACTTTTACAAATATTTTGATAAAAAATTATATTATATAATAATATATTTAACAAAGTAATTAGTTAATAAATTTTAAATATAATAATCTAATTATTTATCAAGTAATATAAAATAAACTTTAATTATTTTATATTTTTATATTGTAGTTTAAAATATCATTTTAATATTATAAAAAAATTGCATAATAATTAATCTTACTCAATAAAAAAACTTATATTTTTTTTGTATATATTTATTTTATATTTTTTAGAACAAAAAATTTCTACCTTTATATAATAAAATATGTGATAATATATATATATTAGGAGTGGTAAAATGGGTCAAATCTGTCGAGCTGACCTGTCGAACCCGCTAAAAAAGGTGGGTCGGGTTAGGATTAGAAATCTATTAAATTATAAAACTTCGCCAAATTATGTATATATGTTCCAGTGATGTGATTTTATTTATTTTATTTTACAATTTCTTATATATGTTCAAATTATGTGACTTATTTTTTAAAATAAAAATGGTTCTATTGACAAATATTATTTTGAACAATTTTATTGAAATTAAAAATTAAAAAAAATAGTAAAAAATTATATTATAATTTGACTATTTTTTTAATATTTAATTTTTTAATTATTATTTTTTAGTTTATTTTATTTTATTTTAAAAAAAACAAAGTCAAACGGACAAGCCCGCTAATCCGTCATAAAGCAGGACAGACTAGCATTTTGAACCAATTTTAGTTAGCAGGATGGGCCAGCTCGTCCCGTTTATGGTGCGGACCTAGGCGGGATAGAACGGATTGGGGCGGGCCGACCCGCTTTGCCACCCCTAATATATATACTATTTATTAATTTTTTTATATATTAAATAATTATAATTGTATAATAATATTGAAATTAAAAAATATATTAAATTTGTTACATTTAAACAATTTAAAATATTATTTTAATATTACAAAAAATTTCGCATAAAAATTTTGCAGGTTTGACAAATTTTTTTAATTTAACAGATTTCAAATCCTAACCCAACCCACCTTTTTTAGCAGGTTCGACAGGTCAGCTTGACATATTCGATCGTTTTGCCACCCCTATATATATATATATTATCACATATTTTACTATATAAATATAAAAATTTATTTTTAAAAAATATAAAATAAATAAATATAAAAATATAAATTTTTTCATTCATTAAGATTAATTATTATACAAATTTTTTTATAATATTAAAATAATATTTTAAATTATAATATAAAAATATAAAATAATTAAATTTTATTTTATATTAATTGACAAATAATTAGATTATTATATTTAAAATTTATTAACTAATTACTTTGTTAAATATATTATTATATATTATAATTTTTAACTAAAATATTTGTAAAAGTAAAATTTATTTAAAAATTTATATATAATACATGAAAATATTAACTTTTTTATTTAGGTATGTATTTAAAATTATATTATTTATTTATTTTTTAATTTAAAAAAAATAAAAATATTAATATTTTTATGTATTATATATAATATTTTAAATAAATTATATTTTAAAAATATTTTTATAAAAAATTATATTATATAAAAATATCTTTAATAAAAATAGTTAGTTGATAAATTTTGAATATAATAATTTAATTATTTGTGAAGTAATATAAAATAAAATTTTAATTATTTTATATTTTAATATTAGAAAAAAATTGTATAATAATTAATTTTAATAAATAAAAAATACTCATATATTTTATATTTAATTATTTAAGAATAAAAGATTTTGTTGCCGTTTAAAGTATTGTGTATTAAAATATTGCTATTTAAAACATTTATTTATATATTAGGATATTCTATATTTATTAGAGTTCATCAATGCTCTTCTTTTATATTAGTCTTTGATTTTTATCTAATAAAATTTAATGGTCTATATAAGTGTGGCTCATTCAATAAACACATAATTGTTGAGCTCATTTTAGACATACCCAAAACTAACCATACTCTTATCATTAACCATACTCTTATCATGGTGAAAAAATTCAGCTTGTATTATTTCTTCTTTTTTTTTTTTTACCAAAAAGATAGGAGACTCGAACCTGAAAAGATTATGCCATTTGAGCTATAACTCATTGGCTTGTATTGTTTCTTCTATTTGATCAAGAAACCATGGTTAGTTTATTACGTTCTTCATCTAATTCACCAATCAAGATCAAATTTTTTTTTAATTATCTTCAATTTTGCATTAGTTTGTTTTTCCTATTAATCTATATTCCGATCTTCTTGATTTTTAACGAGTTCTCTTATACGAATATTAAAAAAAATAATAATAAAATATTTTACATTTTTTTTAATATTTTCTAATTTAATAAGTTAAAAATTAATTTGTCAAATTCTACTAACCAATGAATTACTGAATGTTATTTTTTTTTTTTAAAACAAGAAGAGCTCAACACAAATGTGGAGCATTTGAAACATAAACAGCAAAGAACCAAACAAAAACAACAATAAAAACACCTATTGTTACCACCTAGATCGCTCCACAAATACATATTCCCATGTCATCTCCGGCATTGCTATCAACAACAAAAGGAATCCTGGCACCTCCACTCTTTGTAATTTTGCATAGTCATGTTGATAACATCGCCAGCACTTTTTCTGTATTTTGAAATAATCTCCGATTTCTTTCCAACCAGACGTTCCAAATAACCGCGAAGAAGCTTATGAACCACTTTTTACATTCCTCCTTCCTAGTTGTTACACCTGTCCAGCTTAGAAAGTGCTCCTTTAAAGTACCCGAAGTAGTCCATTTTATGCCAAAATCAGATAACCAAGCGCACCACACCTGCCATGTAAAATCACAACCAAGAAACAAGTGACAGACATTTTCAACCTCCTTATTACATAGAACACACATAGTAACACCCTGGTTGACAATTCCAAATCTACACAGTCTTTCTTTAGTATTCACTCTGCCTATTAAAGCAAACCATATAAATAGCTCAACTCTTGGAGGGACTAAGCCTTTCCAGATAGTCTTGGTGAAACTATAGCTTGTTACTTCCTCCGGAAGCGTCTCCGCCTGCAGTACCTGCACAAAGGAGTTAGTAGAAAACACACCTTGCCTGTCAAACTTCCAGACAACTCTATCCTCTCTGTCAGGAGCTAGTTTTACCGGCCTCAAGGTTTCATGTAGTTGATTCACAAGTTCCAACTCCCATTGGAATAGCTCACGCCTCCATTGGAAGTTCCAAATCCACTCAAGCCCATCCCAAAACCCACAAACCCCTATGACAAAGCTTTTTTGGGTTGAAACCGAGAACAGCCTAGGAAACCTATCCTTCAGGAAACCATAACTCAACCAGACATCTTTCCAGAAGTGAGTTCTCCTTCCGTCACCTATCTCCATTGACAAGCCAGTTATCATCCTTTCTCGTATAGGTTGCTCCTTTATCTGTAGGTGGCAAATGTCTTTCCAAGGCCCCCCTCTTGTAGGTAAATCCTGGATGGATAAGAGCTGGTTAGGGGAGAGATCATTACATGAACATACCACTTTCTTCCACAACGGGCACTCCTCCTTAGAGAATCTCCACCACCACTTAAATAACAGAGCTGTGTTGCGGAGCATCGCATCACCAACTCCTAGTCCGCCTAATCTTTTTGGAGCTTAGACCACTTCCCATTTAACCAAAGCCATGTCATACCCCCCGTCCTCCTTTCCCCACAAGAATCTTCTCTGCAATGAAATAAGTTTCTCCGCAACTGCTTTCGGCATCTTGTATAAGCTTAAATAATATACCAGTAAGCTATTTAAGACAGCTTTGATGAGAAACAATTTTTCCGCTTTATTAAGGACCTTGGATTTCCATAAACTGAGCTTATCCTCCACTTTATCAATTATCGGCTTCCAAGTCTTCACCAACCTCGGATTTGCACCTAAAGGAATTCCTAAGTATTTAACCAGAAGAGCAGCTTCCTTACACCCCAACAAGCTACACATGCTCTGAACCCACTGTTGATCACAATTTATAGGTATTAAACTCGATTTCTCAAAATTGATGCTTAAGCCCGACATCAATTCGAAGCATCGTAGAAGCCTTTTATAATTCTTAACAGACTCCTCCTCTGGCGGACAGAACAACACAGTATCATCAGCGAACTGGAGATGTGATAATTCTATATTGTCTCTACCCACAAACAGAGGGGATATCCGACCATTTCTGACTGCCTCCCCAATCATCCTATGTAGAACGTCAACAACAAGTACAAATAGGAACGGAGAAAGAGGATCACCTTGTCTCAGACCTCTATCCATCTTGAACGGTTTAGTTGGCGAACCATTTACCAATACTGACATAGTGGCTGTGCTGACACACTCCATAACCCCACTCTCTCCACCTAAGGCCAAATCCCATCTTCTGCAGGACAATGTCCACAAACCTCCACCTGACCCTATCATATGCCTTTTGAAAATCCAGCTTGATTATCGCCGCTTCCTTCTTCCTCAATTTGAGCCAATGTACAGTTTCGCAAGCAATCAGAGCCCCATCATGTATTTTTCGTCCCTTTACAAACGCACTCTGAGTCTCTCCAACCAGACTTGGCATAACTGATCTCATCCTGCTAACCAATACCTTGGAAATTACCTTGTACACACAACCAACCATGCTAATTGGACGAAGGTCCTTAATCTCCTTAGCACCAGTAAACTTCGGCGCCAATGCCACCCTTGTGAGATTAGAGTCTTTCGGTAGCCTAGAGGTTTGAAAGAATCCTAGCACCGCTGCCATGAACTCAGTTCCAATTTCCTCCCAGCACTTTTTAATAAAGTTCATGTTGTAACCATCACTTCTTGGTGCCTTAGATGATTCACAGTCCCACACGGCGTCTTTTATCTCCTCAGGCAATGGCAAAACCTCCAATGCTTCAGCATGTTCCACATCTATCATATTTACCAGCCCATCTCTGAATCCCACCATAGGAGCCTCCTCCTGGTAATATAATTTCTTATAGAACTCTCTGATAGCAATTTTTATCCTTGCTTGATTCCTGATTAGTCTTCCATTAATAACCAGTGCATCAATCCTGTTATTCCTCCTTCTAGTTGAAGCTACGTTGTGAAAGTACCTGGTATTTTTGTCCATGTCCTTCGCGAGGCGGGATCGCGACATCTGTTTCCAGTGCAGTTCCTTCCTTACATACCACTTCTTACAGCACGTCACCAACGCCTTCCTTCTTGCCTCCACTGTTCCATCAAATACATCACTGCTTACCATGTCGTCTATCTTCTTTATCTCTTCCTCAAACTTCATAATTTTCTTGTCCATGTCTCCAAAATTATCTTGGTGCCACCTTCCCAGCGGATTTGTCAAGGCCTTCAATTTTTCTGTGAACTGTATATTCCCTAATCCCCTCCATTCCTCCTTGACCATTCTTAGGAAGCCTTCATGTGTAAACCACGAGTCAAGACTCCAGAAAGGCCTAGGCCCATATCTCAAACTAGTATCTTCTACTATCATAGGGCAGTGATCTGACAAGCCCCATGGTCCTCCTCTCAAGCGAATCTCTGGGAACTCCTCCACCCATTGTAAATTCACCAAGACTCTATCAATCCGGCTACAGGATCGTCCTCTGAACCAGGTAAACTTCCTATCATTAAGCGGTAGGTCCACCAGATGCATATCTTGTATCCAGTTCTTAAACTCTTCGGCAGAAATTGATAAGTTGACATTACCTTTCCTTTCTTCTATATGGACAATCTCGTTAAAGTCGCCCATGAAGCAACAAGGTACCTGACATAATCCAGCTGTATAGCTCAACTCTTCCCAAACAATAAGTTTTTCGTCTCTGGTATGGGCACCATAGATCAAGAAAAATACACAATTGAAGCTGTTCTTCAAAATTATCCCTTCTACACATAACCACCTCTCCCCTTTATAACAATTATTCATTTTAAAGCTCATTTCATCCCACATTAACAACAAGCCTCCCGACGCACCATCAGATTCAACAAATTTCCACCCAACACTACCTTGTCCCCAGAACCTTGATACATCAAATCTAGTTACTGCAAGCTTTTTAGTTTCAATTAGACCTAACATGTCTACTTTATATTTTTTCTTCATATCCTTTATCATTCTCACTTTGCCGTCCCCCCTCAATTCCCTCACATTCCATGAACTAAAAATTATTTTAAAATATTATTAGACACCTTACTTTTATTCTTAGGTCAACATCGTCTTGCTTTCGCCTTTTGTTTTGTCAATCTTCTTTTCTGTGCATTTTCTTCATTTTGAGCTTGGAGGGCGGCCATGATATCGTCTTCTTCGTTGTACAGCATGGCTCCAGACTCCACAGCTATTTTCCATGTCCTCCTATTTTCCAACATCTGCTCGTCCAGCGTTGAACTCTGGTTGTCACCAATATCTTCATATTCATCTCCGTCACCCTTCCTGGTAGTAATCCCAGCTCCATCTCCACTCGGCATCAATCTCCCCGGCCCATTCTTCGAACCATTACAGACATTTACAGCATCGTTGACCACATCTATCCTATTAGCCGAGCTTGTGCCTTCAGTTTTCCCGTAGTTTTGTTCTCCTCGTCTGAACCGTTTCCTCCGTCAATGTCCCCAAGGTTGCCATCGTCACTAACATCCCCATTTCCGCCATGTATGCCTACCATAGCCCCAGCATCTCCTAAGCCAGCCACTGACCGAAAGCCTGGGATTACACTTCCGTTCATCCTCGGAGCCCTACCGTCATCCAATTCCTCCGGATTACTGAATGTTATTTTTTAAGTATTTTTAATCTCTTTATTTATTTATTTATTTATATGGAGTCTTCTTCCTTTCACCACGCATGATGCAACTTTTGAATTTTATTCACATGTTTTTTTCTAATTAATTAGCAATCAAAATCCTTTTCTTAGTTTAATTCTTGGATTTTGTTGTTTATCCTTTCACCGCTATATTCATTATCCTTATCTCTTGTTTTCTAGCAATGATTCTTTATTTTTCTTTTTTTCCTTCATCTTAATAATTTCGTTCCTCTGATTTAACTTGTTATTTCTATTTCAGCTCCTTCCATGATTGTTGATGCCATAACTACACCTCCTCAATCATCAAGACAATTCCAAAAGCAATTGAATTCCAGGTATTCATTTCAGGTATTAAAATGATAATTGTATTTAAAAATATTAAAAATTTTAAATTTATAAAAAAAAGAATAAATTAATGAAAGGACTAATTTCGTGTACGATATTCAATTTTAGAAAAATTAAAATGAGTCATTTAATACATAATAAAAAATTAATTTGGTACATATATAATGATGACGTACTAGATGATACGTGGACAAATTATATTGTAAGACGTGACATAATTCGATACGTGACAAAATAGCATTGTGATACGTAGTATAATCATCTATGTCAGCATACCACGTATCGTTGACCGACACGTCATCATACCGTTACATATGACCAAACCATGAGATGACACGTGTCATCAAAAGTCCATGTCATCAAGCCACGTCAGTGTGTCATTAACAGAAAATGGGTTAGCAACTAATATAGTGCAATTTTTTCAATCTCAAAAACATAATTGATGCAATTAAAATTTCAGGACAATTTTAATACATGACGTCAATCTCAAAGACCACTCTAGAGATTTAGTCAAACAATGTTCATAATTCTAAAAATCATATTTGATTCACTACTATAAATAAACATTAAAAATTATTCCTATATATTAAATATTGTCATTCTAATGCAGAGAATATGCTTGTGAGTCACTTTTGAGAGATATATATATATTTACAAAATTGTAAGTAACCTTTGTTTGGATTGGAAAAATTTAATCCATTTTATACTCCAACATGTATTTTATATGAATAATTGACTTTTATATATATTTAATGTAGTTGATTTGATTTTGAATTTTGGATGTACACAATGATAAAGTGAGGAATAATTATTATTAAATTTGTAACTCCCATAAAATATAATACGTATTTCAAATATTCGTGATATAAAAAATTTAATTATTATTTAATAGTTATTAGTTTATATTTTAAGTATTAGAATATTTAATTTAATTTTATATATTTTAGTTTTATTTATTTAGTTAACAAATTAAACTTGATGTTAGTGGACTCAAAGTTTTCTTTATTTTTAACATAATATGAGATGTATAAATATCTCATAAACCATAATATCTATAAGCGAGATTAAGTGAGTCTCTATCTTATTGCATCAGAAATTAAATAGAATGGAAAGTAATTATCTTTGATTCAATTTCAATTTAACCTATATCATAATATAGACAAAAAAAATTGTGTGAATCTCTTCCTTGTAACATTAAAAAATAAGTTAATTAATTATTTATTTATTTAATTTGATTAAATTATTTAATATTTTATTTAACATCATTCACTATAAATAATTAATTATATTAATTATTTAATTTGATCGAAATAAATGAACTAAATTTATTTTAATTCATATTAAATTTTTATCTTATGCATTTTTATTAAGGGTCCAAAATAACTGCGCAAATTTATTAACTGTTAACAAATATGTACAAATAAGTGCAGTTATTTTAGACCATTGGTTTCCTAGTGTTATGGTTTTGTGAATTTCTTCATAACTTAACGCACTTTTTTTGAGGATTGGATTAAGATGATTGGTCCATCTTAAGTGACAATTCTTGCCATTGCGATCAAGCCCTTGAAATCTTTGAAACACTATTCCAATCCTTGCCTCCATGATTCCTTAGGTACTTTACAAGAATCGCTTCCTCTTCTCTTGTCCATTGACCCTTTCTTGGACCTTATTCTTCTCCACCTTTTCCTTTTAATAGTGTACTGAAAATCTCTGGTACGAGTTGTGAGATGGATCGAAGACTTTCGGATTGAGGTAGATGTCGGATTATTCGACTGGAGTAATGGGAGATGGTACCTACAAAAACACTCCGACGCTCAAGTCAGAATGGATCTGAGAGGTATAAGGTGTGTAGAGTGAATGATATACTTGAGGGGGCTGGCCGGCTGGGGCTTCCCTTTATATAGGTGGAGGTGATTTATCTTATCTTATCTTGTTTGGCCAAGATAAGGAAGATATTCGAATTTGATTGTTGGTTAGGAGCTCTAGTGGGCCCATTCCGGGCCTTCTAGAAGGGTGATGTAGTTCGGACCCAGATAACCGGGTTCGAAGACTATTCCGGGTGTGGAGTCCGTAGGCCGGATACGTAACAGTTGCCCCCGCAGCAGGAGAGCGAGCGAGGTCGGTCTCCGTCGTTGGAGGATATGGTTTCTGCCGTTCGTGATTTTTCTCGGTTTATCGGTACGGGGCTTTCGATCGACGGGCCTGTTTACCGCGGGGGGATGGCGCGTCGGGCCCTAGTTTTTAGCTAGGGTTCGTCATCTTTGGAGTCCGTGTCATTGGTTGATGTAAACTTTTCGTATTCCTGCGCCCGTTTCATTTTTTGAGGCATGCTATTAGCTGCGTTTTTCGAGAGAGCATTTATTATGAGGGGACGCATGGGTTGCTTTCCATTTTTACCCCCTTCATGCTTTGTTTATTTTTGGGGGTATTTTCGTCCTCTTGCCGTTCGAAACCATTTCGGTTTTTGCCTCCCTTCACTCGTTCGTATCATTTTTCAGTTCTTTTTGTTTCTGTTTGCCCTGTGAACCTTCTTTCATCTTCCTCATTCTGGTGCCTTCTGTGCCTTTCGTTCGTTGCTTTCGTGCTCTGACTTCCTGTTTTAGTGCTTTCCAAATTCGCGCTCGATTCATCAGGTTGGTGTTCTTTTTCTTTTACCCTTGTGATCTGCGTTGCTTGCTTTCTGTTTATTTTTGTTTGCTACTCTTTGGTGTTGCGCTTCGGATAAGGGTAATGGGTTTGTTTTTGGAGGGACTAAGCACCACTGTGTGGAATGTAGTGACCAGTAGGTTTTTAGCCATCTTTTTTGCTTTTGCGTAGTTTTGGTAGGCTGACGGTGGTGCTCCTCCCTGTTTTAGGTATGTCTCGGCGGAGGAATGAGGGTGTGGGTGCTCCGATAGCTCCGTCCCGAGGCGTTCCCACCCGTTATAGGTGGGTGACCAGCGATGTTTGGGGGGTTCCATCGCGGATGATGGAAGCGGATCTTCAGAGGCTCCGTGATCAGGGGGCGATTTGCGGGGGCGGTGATGCCGAGCGTCAATACGAGCTTGCCCTCCCTGACGCCGATGAGAGGGTTTGCTATTTGAATCTC
Source organism: Arachis ipaensis (assembly GCF_059453495.1). Taxonomy (NCBI): domain Eukaryota; kingdom Viridiplantae; phylum Streptophyta; class Magnoliopsida; order Fabales; family Fabaceae; genus Arachis; species Arachis ipaensis. The sequence goes on from NC_142444.1 coordinate 129,909,569, forward strand.
GATTCGCCGACCGTTCCGGACTGGATGTGGGTCTATGAATCGATGTTTACTCAGCTTGGCGTGCGGTTCCCCTTTTCGCCCTTTGTTCAGGCGCTGCTGAATCGCTGTTCCGTGGCACCGTCTCAGCCTTCATCCAAACAGTTGGTCGGCTATTCATACTTTTGAGCTTATGTGCGAATACCTCGAGCTTCTAGTCTCTATTCCCATCTTCCTCTTCCTTTTCTTATGCACTCTTCCGACCAAGGAGGGAAATCATAAGAAAGGGTATATGTCGTTTAGGGCTCAGCCTCATCGGCGTATATTCGGGTTGTTTGAGGACTCCTTCCATGGATTTCAGAGGGAGTACTTTAAGGTGCGTCCTGTCTAGGGGCACCATCCCTTCTAGTTGATGTTAGAGGGGGAGCGCCTGTTTCCGACTTATTGGAATTTCGGTGCCGGGATGTCTATTTTAACGAAGGTTACCTTTGATGGCCTGTCCCCTGAAGACAAGGATATCGCAAGCGTCCTTTGGCATCTTTTCGGGATGTTATGGGGGATCCTGTGGCCTGCCGAGCTTATATTGGTGTGTGTCTTTGTTTTCTTATGTATCGTTCGTTATCCCGGGTTTGGTACTTACGCTTTCTTTTCCCCTTTTTTCAGTTGAGATGGCCGGTGGTTTGACTTCTTTGGTGAGACTGAACGATGCTATGGATCGAGAGAAAGAATCGTCGGCTTCTCCTTCCACCCCTTCGACCCGTCCTACCGCGGACTCTCGGGTTGTTTTGCATGAGGTGGTTTCGGCTGGGGCCAAGGGCAACGTCCAAGCTTCTCCGGGTCCAGTGCTTTCGCCCGAGGAGGAGGTAATCGTGGTCTCGGCTGCCGAGGCTTCTCGAAAGCGGAGGAGGCCCGAGGAGATTAGCAGTGAGAATCTGAAGGAGGAGGGTGATGTGCCTTCCGTGATGGATCGATGCTTCGATGCTTTGGCCTTCATTCACCAGTATCTGATGCCCGGTACTGAGGGGTATTTTGATGATTGTGATATGGCTTTACAGGCCAAATCGGTGTATCGCTCCCTCCTCCGGTCTGCGATTATAGTTCGGAAGGATGAGCTCGTGATGGCCCAGGTTGGCCTTTTGGACAAGAAGCTGCGCCACTCTCAAGCTGTGGTGGTCAAGCTGAAGGAGCAGCTCGAGGCGTCTGAGGCGGCGAGGGAGAAGGCCGTGAAGGTGTCTGAGGATGCCGGGGCCGAGCTTCTTCGTCTTGCCGAGGTTGAAACTTTGCTTCTGTCCCAGCTGGGGGGGAGAGAAGGAAAGCTTCGGACGCTGAATCTCAGGCCGCCGTGCTACTTGTGGAGGTGGGTACTCTGAACGCCGAGGTGGCCGCCTCGAAGGCTGATATTGAGGGGCTGAAGAAGAAGAAGGCGGTGCTATTGGATCTCAGCAACCGAGGAGACGATGAGAGCTCAGGCTCAGGTTCTTGCGCCGGAGGCTGATGTGTCCGTTATGGGGGCGTTCAAGATCGTCCGAGAGGGCTACATCGTTGACCTCGAGTAGGGTTCTTGTATTTTCTTTGTTGTACTGTGATCTGTTGTGTCGATTTTGGAACTTTATAACTTTTGTTTTGATTGGGTGTTTCGGTCTGTCTTCTTGTACTTGGTAATTTTGGATTTTTAACCGAATTTTTATTTTGGGCTTTTTGCGCCGTTTTATCTATTTCGGGTTTTCGAGTTTTAAGGTTTACGTTTTGGCCGTTCGGGCCTTTCTTTATTTTTAAGCAGCTTGTTTTTTACTTTATCTAGTTGTTTGCGAGTCGTCATTGTCACTCGTGGTGTTCGAGCCACTTTGTAGGGGGCCATCGTTAGATCATTTAATGGTGTTTTGTGGATATCCATTTTTAGGCCGCGAGGGTGATCAGACCCTAGTGGTGGCCGCTTACTCTTATGCCGTTTTAGGGGTGGCAATAAATAAAATAAAATAAAATAAAATAAAAGTGGTGAAATAATGAAAGATGAACTTTTATTTATGTCGGGCCTCGTTAAAACCCTCCCTTGGGGGGAAAGAGTACCCGGGAGACGTACTTGAGTGGTAACGTTAATATGAACAAAGTAAATAAAAAGAAAGAAAATACTGGGCAGGGGCCTGTTTAAGGCGTTCCTAGGTGTAGTACCGTCATAGGTTCGCGGCATTCCATGTCCTCGGTATCTCAGTCCCGTCGAGTCGCTCGAGCTTGTAGGCTCCCTTTCCTATCACTCCTTTGACCCGGTATGGGCCTTTCCAGTTGGGGGTGAGTTTCCCCTCCCCAAGTGTGGGAGTTCCGATATTGTTTCGTCGTAGGACGAGATCATTGGGTGAGAAGTCTCTCCGTACCATGCCGTTGTTGTATCTTATCTTGATCTTTTGCTTCAAGGCCAGCTCTTGCATATAGGCTATGGACCTCACTTCGTCTGTAAGGTCCCATTATGCGCCTTCGTCGTTGCCCCCGATTGTTCTACTGGGGCTGGGATCTCCCAGTTCTACTGGGATGATGGCTTCTATGCCGTATGTGAGGCCGAACGGGGTTCCCCTGTGGAGGTCTGGGGGTGGTCCGATATGACCAAAGGACCAATCCGACCTCGTCGGCCCAAAGTCCTTTGGCTTTGTCGAGCCATTTTTGAGTCCTTTGACGATTATCTTATTTGCTGATTCCACTTGCGCGTTTGTCTGGGGGTGTTCTACCGAGCTGAAGCGCTGGTTTATGTGCAGCCCTTCCAGGAATTTCCTGAACTTCTTGTCGGCAAACTGGGTTCCATTGTCCGAGATCACAACCTCGGGAATCTCGAATCGGGTTATTATGTGTCTCCAGACAAACTTTCGGCACTGCATCGCCGTGATGGAGGCCAAGGGCTCAGCCTCGATCCATTTGGTATAGTAGTCGATTGCGACGATGAGGTATCGGAGTTATCCGGGGGCCATTGGAAAGGGGCCAACGAGGTCGATGCCCCATGTTCCGAATGGCCGGTCTGTCGTGATAGCGCTGAGCTTGTGTGGGGCGGCTTGATGGAAGTCAGAATGTATCTAGCATTTGTTGCAGCTTTTGACCAACTGCATGGAGTTTTTGATGACCAAGAGCCAGAAGTATCCAGCTCGGATAATCTTCTGAGCCAGGACTTTGCCTTCGATATGGTGGCCGCAGCAGCCTTCGTGGATTTCGCGGAGTATGTATTCCGTGTCCCCGAGCTCGATGCACTTGAGCAGGGGCTGCGAGAATCCGCATTTGTACAATTGTCCCGCCACTATGGTGTAGTTGGCGGCTTCCCTTTTTATCTGTTTTGTTTCTTTGGAGTGTTCGGGTAATACTCTGTTAAGGAGGTATTGTAAGATAGGGGAGGCCCATGAGTCATGGTAGGAGATCGGAAGGCTGGTGTTAGTTACGGTTGATATAGAGGGTGTTTTGACGACTTCCTATATCAGCGACCGGTTTCCTTGTCCTGGCTTGGTGCGAGCCAGCTTTAAGAGTAGATCTGCCCTTACGTTTCGTTCCCTGGGGATGTGTTGGACGGTTACATGATTGAATTCTTAAGTTATCTTTTTTACTTTGGTGAGGTATTGTTAAAGCAGGGGGTCTCGTGTTTGGTAGTCTCCGTTGATTTGGGAGCTGACTACCTAGGAGTCGCTGCACACCTCCAAGATCTTTGCGCCGACCTCTTTGACTAGTGTCAATCCGGCCAAGAGAGCCTCGTACTCTGCCTGGTTGTTGGAGATCGAAAACTCATACCGAACGGATTGTTCGATCACGATCCCATTTTGGTTTTCGAGTATCACCGTGGCTCCACCGGAAATGGTGTTAGATGAGCCGTCCACATGCAGCTTCCAAGTTTCGATGGCGGGGTTTTCCGGAGTCATCTCGGCGATGAAGTCTGCCAGGGCCTGTGCTTTGATCGCTTTCCGAGGTTCGAACTCTATTTGGAATTAGGATAGTTCTATGGACCATGCTACCATTCTCCCCGCTAGGTCGGGCTTTTGTAGGACTTGCCTGACCGCTTGGTCGGTTTGGACCATAATGGGGTGATCCTAGAAATATTGTCGAAGACGTCGGGAGGCTGTGAGGAGTGTGAAGGCGAGAGTAGCGTGACTCAGTGTCTTGGAGGACTTTGCTTATGAAGTAAATATGCCGCTGGGCCTTATTCTCGTCTTCTCAGACAAGTGCTGCCGCAAGTGCTTCTTCTGTTATAGATAGGTATAGGTAGAGGGTCTCTCCGGTTTGGGGTTTAGCAAGAATGGGGGGTTCCGCTAGGACTTTCTTGAAGTGTTGGAATGCCTCTTCGCATTCTGCTTCCCACTTGAAGGGAGTCCCTTTCTTCATAAGTTTGAAGAAGGGGATTGCCTTCTAGGCCGATGCGCCGAGAAATCGGGATAGGGTGGTTAGTCGGCCGGTTAGTTTCTGGATGTCTTTGAGGTTTTTTGGACTTGCCATTTTGAGGACGGCTCTACATTTCTCGGGGTTTGCCTCTATCCCGCGTTGCATGATCATGAACCCGAGGAATTTTTCTGCTTCCATTCCGAAGGCGCACTTTGTCGGGTTAAGGCGCATTCGGTGCTTCCTCAGGGTGTTCATTGCGAGCTCAAGGTCGTCGATGAGGTGCTCGCCGGATTCAATTTTGGCGAGCATGTCGTCTATGTAGACTTCCAGTTTGGTCCCGGACAGGCCTTGGAATATCTTGTTGACGAGCCTTTGGTAAGTGGCTTCGGCATTTTTCAGGTCGAAGGGCATGACTGTGTAACAGTACGTGCCGTCGGGGGTAATAAAAGCCGTTTTCTCCTCGTCGGGTCGGTGTATGGGTATCTGGTTGTACCCGTAGTATGCATCCATGAAGCTGAGATATTGGTGACCGGATGCAGCGTCTACCAGCCCGTCGATGTTTGGTAGGGGGAAGGCGTCTTTTGGACAGGCTTTGTTCAAGTTCGTGTAGTCGACGCACATCCGCCACTTCCCGTTAGCTTTTTGGACTAACACGACGTTAGCCGGCCAGGTCGCATAGGGTAGTTCTCGGATGAAGCTTGCCTCGAGAAGGGCATTAACTTGTTTCCTGACTTCGACGGCTCTGTCAGGTGACACTTTTCGTCTCCTCTGTGTCACAGGTTTGGCCTTAGGGTCCACGGCTAGTCGATGGGACATTAAGTCGGGGTCTATTCCCAGCATGTCGGCAGGGGTGAACGCAAACAAGTCTCTGCTCCGTTTCAGGAGGCGTGTGAGAACTTCCTTAAGGTCGTATGGGAGGTTCCTGTTGATGAACGTGTATTCCTCTTTGGTGTGCCCTATTTGCAATTTTTGCATGTCTCCCTCTAGTTCCAGTCTAGGTTGCCCATCTTGTCGGGCATCCAGGTCAGCTAAAAAGATGTCGGCCGCGTCGCGGGATCTCTTTCGTAGGACTAGGCTGGTGTTGTCACATTCTACTGCAATTTCCTGGTCTCCGTGGATTGTTCTGATGGAACCGTCTTCTGCAGTGAACTTTATGAGTAGGAATTTGGTGAAGATGATGGCAGAGAGGTCGTTGATTATTTTTCTTCTGAGGATAACGTTGTAAGCAGTGGAGTCCTTGAGGTCCACGAACTCAGATAGGCTTTCCCTGGGGGCTTGTCTCTGTGTCCTCGGGTTGCGTCCTTCCCTCTCTGGTGATCTTTCTCTTTCTGTGCGTTTCGATTCTCTGATGATCTTGGCGAACTCGAGGAGCTTGCCGTCTCATATAACTTGTTCGAGGGCATCTTTTAAGTCGAAACAATCTTGTGTCCTGTGTCCGTATCCTCGGTGGTAGTCGCAGTATAGGGTTTTGTTGCCGCCTGTTCTTTCCTTAAGTTGTCGGGCCTTCGGGAGGATACCTCAATCTGCTATTTGGTGGTATATCTCGGTGATCGAGGCTGTCAGAGAGGTGTAGTTAGAGAATTTTTCGACTCTGGGAGGTCGGTTTACGTTTGCCAGTTTGGGATGCTCCTTCTGGTTTTCTCTTGGTGGGGGGTTATGTCGAGGTGCTGTGCTGCCGTGCTGCCATTTATTGGCGGCTAAAACATGGCTTACCTCTTCGTCGTTTATGTACCCTTTTGCGGACGCCCTGAATCTCGTGCATGGTCCACACCAGTTTGGTGGTGAGGTATTTCCAGAAGTTTTCATTCATAAGCCCGTTAGTTAGACAAAGGCTTGCGACTGAGCCCGTGAGTCTGTCAACCGTCAAGCACTCGTCGTTGAACCGGTCGAGGTACTTCCTTGTGGATTCATCCTGTCTTTGGGTGACTCCCAACAAGCCGATGGGGTGTTTGGCGTTTGTGATTCTGGTGGTGAATTGGGCCATGAATTTCCTCGAGATATCGTGGAAGCTAGTTATGGACCCGTTGGGGAGGGCGTTAAACCATTTAATCGCAGGCCCAGCTAGGGTTACCAGGCAGGCCATGCATCGAACTGTATCGGCGGCCCCTTTTAGGTTTATCCTGGCCTCGAAGGCCGTTAGGTGTTCCTGGGAATCCTTGGTTCTGTCATACTTCATATCCGTGGGTTTGTCAAAATCTTTAGGGAGTTTTGCTTTTAGGATTCTTTCCGTGAAGGGAGTAGCTCCCATTATCTCATGCTCGATCCTCGTGCATTTGGTCTCTCGATGGCGCCGGTCGTCATCTGCGTCATGCCGGAGTTCCAGGTCGCGGGATACGCTGCACTCATGCCTTTTGCCGTGACGCCGTTCGGGTGACCTGTGACGGCCGATCTCACGGCGGGATCTTGATCTGGAGGTGGCGTGGCTTCCGTTCTCTGTGTGGTGTCCTTCCTTGGCGGTAACCTGGCCTTCGAGTTCCTATACTCAGAGGCAAAGATCTTGCATTATCTGGGCGGCCTTGCCTCCTAGGTTTTCGGGAGCCCGTGTTTCAATGCCTACGGGGTTTAGCTTGCTATCCTTCCATGGTGTGGGGTTTAGCTTCTCGGTGTTCGGGAGTTATTATGGTGGCTCGGGGATTGGTCCTCGAAGACGTCCGCCATTCCATCACGACGTTGTAGGTCCCCACAGACGGTGCCAATGTACTGGAAGCCTCTGGTACGAGTTGTGAGATGGATCGGGAACCTTTGGGTTAAGGCGGATGCCGGATTATTCGACTGGAGCAATGGGGTGGTACCTGCAAAGACACTCCAATGCTCAAGTCAGAATGGATCTGTAGAGTAAATGACATACTTGAGGGGGCCTGGGGCTCCCCTTTATATGGGTGGAGGTGATTTATCTTATCTTATCTTGTTTGGCCAAGATAAAGAAGATATTTGAATTTGATTGTTGGTTAGTGTTCATACCCTGGGTCGACCTCTGTGATCCGAGTTGGACGAAGATCGGAACGACCGACCTCTTGAAAGGTTGGTCCATTACCGACCTCTTCACAAAGAGCTCGGCCAAATCGCTATAAGAGCCTAAACAGGCCCAAAGCAGAAGATCACAGCCCACCTAAAGGTGGCTGGCCAAAGATAAGGGGACTCACCCACAAAAGATAAGATAAGATAACTTATCTTATCTCAAGGGAAGTCACTCCACACTACTATAAATACAATGGAGCACCCAGGTATAACTTATACTCTGATTCTACATAAAAAAACCTGCTAAAAGCCCATGCTAACTTAAGCATCGGAGTCTCTTGCATGTACCACCACCCTCCGGTGATCAAGGATCAGCACCACCAGATCCAAAAAGTCAGACACAACAGCTCCAGCCACCACAGTAGATCTCATCCGAGATCGACCTTCAGTTTCAGGTAACCCTCGGAACATTGACGCCGTTGCCGGGGAACCTAGAAGTCATCTCCTCATCATGGCGGACAACCTTGACAATGACTACAACTCCGGTTTGGAAGAAAGAATCCCGCTTAAAAATACGGATGCCGCATCAAAGGATGTGGCTCAAACCAAGGGGGATAAGCAATCTCCAAACACCAAAATCTTAGATGCCCTCCGTGAACAGCAGAATCGTCTCAAACAGGTGGAACAAGAGGCCGAACATCAGCGTGAGGCCGAGAGAGACCTCCGAAGAGAAGCGAGACGTCGTCGAGAGCTAGAAGAGAAGCTCGCAAAGCTCGAGGCCAATCTCCAAACCAAAACGGCTCATTCCAACCTTGAGGATAACTCCCGCAAGGATCAAGATCCATTCACTAAAGAGATTATGAAAGCTAAAGTCCCAAAGGACTTCAAAGCTCCTGACATGACCCCATATGATGGTACCTCTGATCCAAGCCATCATCTCAGCAATATCAGAAGCAGGATGTATCTCACAGATGCCCCAGATGCAATTCGATACAAAGCTTTTCCGACTACCCTGACAAAAACAGTAATAAAATGGTTCGACAGTTTGCCTCTAAGATCAATCACAAGTTTCGACGACCTAGCCAAAAAGTTCCTCCCTAGGTTTTCCATCCAAAAGGACAAGACCAGACACGCTCCAAGCTTACTGGGAGTTAAACAAGGAGATCGAAAAAGCCTTTGCAGCTATATGGAAAGGTTCAACAAAGCATGTTTGGATATACAAAGTCTGTCAACAGAAGCAGTCATCATGGGTCTCATCAATGGTCTGCGAGAAGGACCCTTTAGCCACTCCATATCCAAAAAGTACCTGTTCATACCCTGGGTCGAGCTACCCGATATGGGATGATTGGCGACAAAAGCAACCGACCTCTTCAGGTCATACTATTCGACCTCTTCTCAAAGAGGTCGGCCAAATCGACAGGGAAGCCCAAATAAAGGGCCCAAATAGAGGAACACGACCCAAATCCACAGGCCGTCCAAGCCTATAGAGATAAGGGCGGTTCCCTTGAAGATAAGCTGACCTCAACTCAAAGATAAAGATAAGATAAGATAACTAACTTATCTTATCTAGAAAGGTCACTCTACAACCACTATAAATACACTGGAGTACCTAGGTATAACTCATTGGTGCACGAAATTGTGATGTCCAGGCTCGAACAATCCCTGGTAATGGCTCCAAAGCTTGGTGCTTTGATCTTAATTCATAATTGTCACAACTTCGATACAACTAACCAGCAAGTGCACTGGGTCGTCCAAGTAATACCTTACGTGAGTAAGGGTCGAATCCCACGGAGATTGTTGGTATGAAGCAAGCTATGGTCACCTTGTAAATCTCAGTCAGGCAGATATAAAACAGTGATATGATTTTCGAATAATGAATGATAAAATAGGGATAGAGATACTTATGTAAATCATTGGTAGGAATTTCAGATAAGCGAATGGAGATGCTTCTCGTTCCTCTGAACCTCTGCTTTCCTTCTATCTTCATCCAATCAGTCTTACTCCTTTCCATGGCTGGCTGTATGCAAGGGCATCACCGTTGTCAGTGGCTACATCCCCTCCTCTCAGTGAATAATATGCTCACGCACCCTGTCACGGCACGGCTATTCATCTGTCGGTTCCCGATCATGCTGGAATAGGATTCACCCTCCTTTTGCGTCTGTCACTAACGCCCAACAATCGCGAGTTTGAAGCTCGTCACAGTCATTCAATCATTGAATCCTACTCAGAATACCACAGACAAGGTTTAGACCTTCCGGATTCTCTTGAATGCCGCCATCATTCTAGCTTACGCCACGAAGATTCTGGTTAGGAGATCTAAGAGATATTCATTCTAGCTTAATTCATGTAGAACAGAAGTGTTTGTCAGGCACGCGTTCATAAGGGGGAAGGATGATGAGCGTCACACATAATCATCACCTTCATCACGTTCTTGGGTGCGAATGGATATCTTAGAAGCGAAATAAGAAGAATTGAATAGAAAACAGTAGTACTTGCATTAATCTTTGAGGAACAGCAGAGCTCCACACCTTAATCTATGGAGTGTAGAAACTCTACCGTTGAAAATACATAAGTGAAGGTCCAGGCATGGCCGAGATGGCCAGCCCCCTAAAACGTGATCAAAGGATCATAAGGTAATCCAAAGATGGTCAAAAAGACGTCTAATACAATAGTAAGAGGTCCTATTTATAATAAACTAGTCACTAGGGTTTACATGAGTGAGTAATTGATGCATAAATCCACTTCCTGGGCCCACTTGGTGTGTGTTTGGGCTGAGCTTAAGTGTAGCACGTGCAGAGGCCATTTGTGGAGTTGAACGCCAGTTTCTGTGCCAGTTTGGGCGTTCAACTCTGGTTTTGGATCCTTTTCTGGCGCTGGACGCCAGATTTGGGCAGAAGGCTGGCGTTGAACGCCTGTTTACGTCGTCAATTCTTAGCCAAAGTATGGACTATTATATATTGCTGGAAAGCCCTGGATGTCTACTTTCCAATGCAATTGGAAGCGCGCCATTTTGAGTTCTGTAGCTCCAGAAAATCCACTTTAAGTGCAGGGAGGTCAGAATCCAACAGCATCAGCAGTCCTTTTTCAACCTCTGAATCTGATTTCTGCTCAAGTCCCTCAATTTCAGCCAGAAAATGCCTGAAATCACAGAAAAACACACAAACTCATAGTAAAGTCCATAAATGTGAATTTAACACAAAATCTATTAAAAACATCCCTAAAAGTAACTAGATCCTACTAAAAACATACTAAAAACAATGTCAAAAAGCGTATAAATTATCCGCTCATCACTCATACTCTGATTTTACAATAAACCTGCTTAATACCCGTGCTAACTTAAGCATCGGAGTCTCTTGCAGGTACCCCCACCCTCCGGTGACCACGGATTCGAAGTGCAGCCAGTCCAACAAGTCAGACACAACAGCTCCGGCCGCCACCAGCCAGCCGGGCACGTTATCTCTGACCTGTACAGAAGATCTCATCCGAGATCGGCCTACAGTTTCAGGTAATCCTCGGAACATTAGCGCCATTGCCGGAGAACCTGGAAGTCATCCCATCATCATGGCGGACGACCATGACAACGACCATGATTCAGATCTAGAGGACAGAACGCCGCACAAAAACGTGGACGCTACACCAAAAGATACTCTGGAATCTAACAGAGGCAAAAACTCATCACATCCGGGAGTAATAGAAGCGCTTCAAGATCGTCTAAAGCTACTTGAAAAAGAAAGCCAGCATCAACGAGAAGTTGGCAAGGATCTACAAAGAGAGGTAAGGCGACGTCGAGAGCTAGAAGATAAAATCCTACAACTCGAAGCCGATCTCAAAGCAAAGGCTACCCGGACCACCCCTGAGGACAATTCACACAAAGATCAAGATCCATTCACTAGGGACATCATGAAAACTAAAATTCCTAAGGACTTCAAACTCCCGGACATGACTCTGTATGATGGCACTACAGATCCCAACCATGACCTCAGCAACTTCAGAAGCAGGATGTACCTCACTGACGCCTCGGACGCTGTTCGCTGCAAAGCTTTTCCAACGACCCTCACGAAGACAGCAATTAGATGGTTCGACAACTTACCTCCTAAGTCCATCTCAAACTTTGACGACCTAGCCAAAAAATTCCTGGCCAGATTCTCCATCCAAAAAGACAAGGCCAAGCACGCCCCCAGTCTACTAGGAATCAGGCAAGGAGATCGGGAAAGTCTTCGTAACTACATGGAAAGATTCAACAAAATATGCCTAGACATACAAAGCTTGCCAACAGAGGCCGCCATCATGGGCCTCATCAATGGCCTACGAGAGGGACCTTTCAGCCAATCTATATCGAAGAAATATCCCACATCTTTGGATGAGGTGCAGGAGCGAGCGGAAAAATATATCAACATGGAAGAAAACTCTCGGTTGGGAGAAACCTCAAAATCCGGATTCTCCTACCGGGACAAAGATAAAGAATCCAAAAAGAAGGAAGATCGACAAGGGGAGAAAATTAAAAAATATCATAATTACACCTCTCTTAGGGTATCCCTGGTAGATGTCTACAAAGAAGTCTGCCATACGGAAAAGATACCCCCAGCTCGACCACTCAAAGGTAAAAGAGGAGGAGGAAATCGGAACGAATACTGTGAATATCACCGAGTCCGAGGGCATTCCACCAACAAATGCTTCGACTTAAAAAACATCATAGAAAAATTAGTAAGAAAAGGAAAACTAGATCGGATTCTGGCCACTCAAGATGATGATCAAAGAAAGAGAAGAAGGGATGAAGATGTCGGACGAATCGAGCGATCACCTCGTACGCCAGAAAGACATGTCCATATGATACACAGAGGATTTTTAGGAGGAGGAATCTCCAAATCATCCCGCAAAAGATATCTCAAAGAAGTATATCATGTTGAAGGAAAGGAGGAAGCTCCCGACATCCCTGCAATCACATTCACCAAAGAAGATGCATCCGGTATCATCTCAGGACACGACGACGCCATGGTCATCACCATCATACTGGCAAACGCCAATCTCCACCGCACATTAATAGACCAAGGAAGCAACGCCGATATCTTATTCAAAACTGCCTTCGACAAGCTTGGCTTAGAAGAAAAGGAGCTTAGAGCATACCCTAACAGCCTGTTCGGACTGGAAGATACCCCAGTACAACCGCTGGGATACGTGTCACTACATACAACCTTCGAAAAAGAAAACCAATCCAAAACACTCAAGATAGACTACATCGTGGTCGACGTGAGTTCATCCTACAATGCCCTAATAGGTCGGACAACACTAAATCAACTCGGCGCAATAGTCTCAACTCCACATATATGCATGAAATTCCCAACTATAGAAGGGATAGCTACAATAAAAGCAGATCAAAAGATGGCACGCCGCTGTTATAACGAAAGTCTAAACCTTAGAGGCAGAGGAGAAGAGTTCTATACAATTGAGCTCGGTGGAGTTCAGAGACGTGAAGAACTCCGTCCACAACTCGAAGGAGAAATAGAGAAAGTGCAGATCAGGGATACCTCGGACAAAACAACTAATATTGGCACGATCCTGAAGGGAGACGCAAAAGAATTACTAGTACAGTTCTTACGAGATAATATCGATCTCTTCGCATGGAAAGTTGCAGACATGCCAGGCATGGACCCCAAGCTAATGAGTCACAAAATGGCGATCTATCCAAGATCTCGGCCAGTACAGTAGAGACGAAGAAAACTTGGGCCAGAACGATCCCAAGCTGTGGAAGAACAGGTACAAGCACTACTGGAGGCAGGATTCATAAGAGAAGTCAAGTACCCACTATGGCTAGCTAACGTCGTCTTGGTGAAAAATCACATGGAAAATGGCGAATGTGCACCGACTACACCGATCTCAACAAAGCCTGCCCAAAAGATCCTTACCCACTCCCAAGTATCAACGCTCTGGTAGATGCTTCATCCAGATATAGATACCTCTCGTTTATGGATGCATATTTCAGATACAACCAAATTCCCATGTATCCACCAGATCAAGAAAAGACCTCGTTTTTGACGCCAAAAGCAAATTACTGCTACATTGTAACGCCTTTCGGTCTCAAGAATGCGGGAGCTACGTATCAAAGGCTAATGAATAAAGTCTTTTCAGATCATATCGGAAAAATCATGGAAGTCTACGTGGACGACATGTTAATAAAGACATAAAGTGAAGAGACATTATTATCCAACCTGGCCCAAGTGTTCGACACTATAAGGAAGCATGATATGCGCCTCAATCCCGCAAAATGCACTTTTGCAGTAGAAGCAGGAAAGTTCTTGGGTTTTATGCTCACACAAAGAGAAATTGAGGCAAACCCGGATAAATGCCAGGCCATACTCAACATGAAGAGCCCAGCTTGTGTCAAAGAAGTACAACAACTCAACGGGAGGTTGACAGCCTTGTCCAGGTTCCTAGCGGGATCAGCGATAAGATCCCTTCTTTTCTATGCCACTCTAAGGAAAGGAAAGAACTTCGAATGGACAAGGGAATGCAAGCAAGCCTTCCAGGATTTCAAAAGTTTCCTGGGACGACCACCTATCCTAACTCGACTACGAGAGGAAGAACCACTTGTATTGTACCTTGCGGTAGGAAGTCGAGCAGTAGCCTCAGCACTAGTTCGAGAGGACGACAAAGGGCAACAACCTGTATACTTCGTTAGTAAAGCGCTACAGGGATCCGAGCTGAACTACCAAAAAATATAAAAGTTTGCCTATGCTCTCATACTGACATCTCGATGACTTCGCCCGTACTTCCAGGCTCACACCATTAAGGTTCGAACCGACCAGCCCATAAAAGGGATATTGCAGAAAACAGATTTAGCAGGCAGAATTTTACAATGGTCAGTCGAGTTATCCGAGTTCGACCTCCAATATGAAGCTCGAACAGCCATCAAATCACAATACTTGGCCGACTTCATTGCAGAATTCACAGATACCCTAGAAACCCCTACAGGATAGAATCTCTACGTGGACGGGTCTTCAAATAAGACTGGAAATGGCGCAGGTGTGATAATAGAAAGCAACCAAGGAACCCAAATTGAGCTTTCCCTCAAATTTGGGTTCCCGGCCTCAAACAACCAGGCGGAATACGAAGCGTTACTAGCTGGTTTGAAGCTGGCTAAGGAGGTTGGAGCTCAAAAACTCAACGTCTTCAGCGATTCACAAGTAGTCACCTCACAAATAACAGGGAGCTACCAAGCCAAAGATCCCACCATGAAAAAGTATTTGGATAAAACCAAGGAACAGCTCGGACAACTCGGGTAATATAAGATCTGCCACATACCCGCGAACAAAATGCCCGAGCCAATGCACTCTCAAAATTAGCCAGCACCAAACCAGGGGGCAACAATAGAAGCCTTATCCAGGAAATGCTGCAGAATCCATCAATCTCGGAAGAGGAAAAAGTCCTAGCCATAATAAGCCAAGATCAAGGATGGATGACCCCGATAATTAATTACCTCAAAATAGAAACACTCCCCATAAATGAGAAGGAGGCAAAGAGGTTAAAAAGGGAGGCTCAGTACTACACCATCGTAAACAACACCCTATATAAAAGAGGGATTTCAATACCACTACTAAAATGTGTGCCGACCTCCAACACAAGGGAAGTTTTAGATTTAGTACACAGCGGCATTTGTGGCAATCATCTCGGGGCACAAGCTCTCACCAAAAAGGTACTTCGGGCGGGATTTTACTGGCCAACTCTACAAAAAGAAGCTACAGAATTTGTAAAGACATGTCCCCCATGCCAGAAACATGCCAACTTTCGCATCGCTCCGCCAGAAGAGCTCATCAGCGTAACTTCGCCTTGGCCATTTGTAAAATGGGGACTCGATCTTCTCAGACCCTTTCCCCAAGGATCAGGACAAGTCAAATTCCTCATAGTCGGAGCAGACTATTTCACAAAGTGGATTGAGGCAAAGCCCCTAGCCAACGCCACTGCTCAAAGAAGTAAAAAATTCCTATATAGGAACATTGTCACGAGGTTCGGAGTTCCATACTCCATCACCACAGACAATGGCACTCAATTCACAGATGCAGGCTTCAGGAAATTAGTAGCCGACTTGAACATAAAGCACCAGTTCACCTCTGTCGAACATCCTCAAGCCAATGGGTAAGCCGAAGCTGCCAACAAAGTCATATTGGCTGGGTTGAAATGGAGACTACAAGATGCGAAGGGAGCTTGGGCTGAAGAACTTCCATAGGTCCTATGGGCATATCGAACTACGCCACATTCCACCACAAACGAATCACCGTTTCGATTAGCATACGGAGTGGAGGCAATAATCCCAGTAGAGGTCGAGGAAGGGTCGCCTAGAGTAGTCCACTACAATGAAGAAGCCAACTCTCAACTTCAAAGAGAAGAACTCGACCTACTTCCGGAAATCCAAGAAAGAGCTCGGATAAGGGAAAAAGCGCTAAAGCGTCGAATGGCTTCAAGATATAATCAAAAGGTAGTGCCAAGAGGTTTCGCGGAGAATGATCTCATCCTAATCCGAAATGATATTGGAACAACTCGACCCGGAGAAGGAAAGTTGGCAGCAAACTGGAAAGGATCCTACCGAGTCATAGAAGTACTTGGGAAGGGCTACTACAGACTGTCCGAACTCGATGGACGAGAGCTTCCCAGATCGTGGCACGCCTGCAACCTAAGAAGGTACTATAGCTAGAGAAGGTAAAAGATCTCATCATAGGATGCACTCTTTTTCCTGAAAAGATTTTTTAATGAGGCACCAAGTTGAGATCCAGATATTATCCGACTTAAAAGGATGAAAAACTCCAACATGTATATATTTGCACTTTCTTTTGAATAAAATATATTTTAGATATTCTACAAATTCTCAAGATGCATTAATCTGAAGCATTCATCGTCCGATTATAAAGCAACAGATCGGCAGAAAGTGAAAAACAGATTCACTGCACGATCACGATAAAAGACCAATAAAGATGAAAATGCGATTCATCTAAAGGTCGACCAAAGGAAGATAGAAACCACCTTCTACAAATCGGCAAAGATGAACACAGAATAATGCAAGAAGTTATCAAAAGTGATCCGAAAAAAGAACCTGACGAGGTCTTATGAATTGCTAAATAATAACTTAAAGATTGGCCGACGTTGAGAAGTCGGACCAAGTCAACCCAAGTTATCAGCAAATCCCTGGAAAGAGGTCTGGCCAACCCTATAAAAGAGGAATTGCTATAACTTAGAAGATATCGACATGACGAAGTCGGTCTCCTACGAAAAACAAGTTATAAAAGTAATCCCTGAAAGAGACCTGACAAAGATCCAAGAAAGAGGATTACAAAAAATAACTTAGAAGAGGACGACGTAAAGAAGTCAACCTCCTACAAACAACAAGTTATAAAAGTAATCCCTGAAAGAGACCTGACAAAGGTCCAAGAAAGAGGGTTATAAAAAACAACTTAGAAGAGGACGACATAAAAAAGTCAACCTCCTACAAACAACAAGTTATAAAAGTAATCCCTGAAAGAGACCTGACAAAGGTCCAAGAAAGAGGATTACAAAATAACTCGGAAAAGAACGACGCAAAAAAGTCGGTCTCCCACAAATAAGTTATAAAAGTAGTCCCTGAAAGAGACCTAACAAGGGTCCAAGAAAGAGGATTACAAAAATAACTGAAAAGCGGACCAACGTGAAGAAATCGGTTACGGAGTGCTAGAAACAAATACAAGTAAAAGCGAGAAAACCGAAATACAAGTTGGACCCACATATCCACAACCTCAAAGGATCCAAGCTACAAGCAGTAAGTACAAGGCAATCCAAAGGGGCCGAGCAGCAAGGCTCTAACACTCTCAAAACCCAGAAAGGTGTCAAGACAAGTGCAAACAAGCATAATATAAAATATTATAACAAACTTCAGGGCCAGGCCCAAAAAGCTTGAAAGCTACTTGTTGTTTTTTCAAAATCAAAATTTGCTAAACAAGCAACCAAAAGGAGTATCAACAGTCAGCATGATATTCAAGACTACAAAATAAAGAGTTTAAAAGCCCTCAAATCGGGCTATCCACACAAACATCCAAGAAAAATTAGTTAAGATCGGGAGCCTTCTTGGTAGCATCAGTCTGGGGTGAAGGAGGGCGAGTTTGGAGAGGTACTGCATCCACCGTACCGTCGTCCCTATTCAGAATTTGACAATCAGGATCTAATTCTGGACGAGCAATCCCAGCAGAAGAAACTATAGAGGTCGACACTTTAGCAGCAGGCGCAGAGGGAGGTTCGACATCATCATCATCTTGGTCGTCGGGAACAATCTTACCATTCCTCACAATATTGTCCAAGCTAAAAAGAGTAAGATCAACCTCAGGAGCGAGAACTTGAACCTGCTCCTTCAAATTATCATAAGCAGCGTTTACACTGCCGACAAGATGACCTTGGAGCTCAGAGTAGTCAACTCGGGCAGACTCTAACTCCTCCCTCAGACGTATTACCTCCCGATAAGATGTGACGTAACTGTCCTTATGCCTCAAAGCAGTGTCCTCGGCCAACCTCATAGAGGCCGCCAAGGCAAGAGAGCTAGCCTTCTCGTTCTCCATATCCTTCTCCAGTTTAGCTACTTTCACCTCAAGCTCCTCCTTCAAGCCCTTCATCCAATCAAACTCTTGTTTGTCCTCCTCCATGAAGGCTTTGGTGGCATGGAGAGGAAAATTTTGAGCAGTTCGGTACAAGGTAGCTTCCATATGTGCCATTTTTACACTACTCCGAGTTATAAAGTCCAAATGACGAAGAAGTGATACATCATCCATAGGAAGGACACCGTATGCACCGATCTGCTGATCTACAAACTCGACCGCATCAAAATCAGGGGCATCAAGGTTGAAAGGCTCAATTGTTTTTTGTTTCTTGTTGGGAGGAGCACCAGAAGTAGCAGCGGAAGACTGCGGAGGCTCGGCCAGGCGAACCCTAGGAGTGGGAATTACCCTCCTTGGGCCAGGAGAACTCGGCACAGGCGGCTTCACCGGAACTTGGGAAGATCACTCTCCCGCCACCTTGGCCGAGATATTTTGAGCAGCTGCAGCCTTCTTTGCCTTCTTGTAGGCCTTCATAGAATCGTTATTTTTCGACATCTCTGAAAATGCAGAATCGACCACAGCAATGGGTTACAATCACAAAAAGAAGTGGAATTAAAAGCAAGTATATAAACAAGTCGGACAGTGCCTAAAACAGTTCGGACCAAAGACGGGTCACTCAAAAACCTTTTTGTATCAAGATGGGGTGGTTTCCCCCATAAATCTTCAAGAACAACTACAAAAGCTCGTTCAACCTCGTCAAGCATCTCTCAGGTATAGCGAGACACTCTCACATTCTTTTGCCATTCTAGAGGAAAGGCAGGCTCATCATTTTCATCAAGAAAAAAGGGGCGGGCCCCCTCAACAGCACGGACTCGGAAGAAATAATTCTTAAAATCTTTAAAAGACTCATCATACATGGCAAAAACTTTATGCCCTTGGGCCGACCTGAAAGAAACCCAGGAAGCTTTCTTTTTGGAAGACCATCCGGGCTTGGCAGAAATAAAAAGATAGAGGAACAGAGTCTGAGAAGGTGTTATACCTAACTCTTGGCAAAGCAGCTGAAAAATCTTGATAAAACCCAGGAATTCGGATGAAGCTGGGATGGGGCAATATTACAAGACCACAACAAATCGGTTTCGAAAGTAGTAAAAGGAAATGTAATGTCCAACTGACTGAAGAAATATTCATAGGCATAGAAAAAGGGACGCTCCCCCTCGACCGAAGTAGGAAAACAAATCCTCTCATCAGAATCGGGAGCTACAAGCTCATAATCCCTCTCCCGGGTGCTGCTACCACAAATCCTATGATGTTTCCTCAGCTCTACACAAAAATCAGCATCCACCACAGAGACACATATCAAGACAAGGGAGTCCAGCCAATCAGACATCCCCTCGAGAACCTTAGAAGACATCTCTACAATGTTATTGCGAGAAGACATGAGGCCAACTAATCCTACAATAAGAAAAGAAGATGGGATTACCAAAAAACATCTCGGACGAGGGGCAAAATAACTCGACTAGTATACAGAAGAACAAACAGAAAAGAAAAACCCCAAGACTCAAACCAAAGTCTTGGGGCATCCTTTGGAGGCAGTAACAAAGCAAGGTTTCAGGAAAAATTCACAGCTTACGTCCCGGCATCTCTCAAACAAGAAAAGATTTCAAATAACAGACATTTCAGAAAAGAAAGCCAGAACACAAAAAGTCACTATCTTTTTACAGTCTATCAGCAAAAAGCATCATGCCAAGCGGAAATCGTCAAAGGCGCAACCTTTTCTCAGAATAAAAAAAAAAACAAAACAAATATCGCAGCAAACAGGAAAAGCTATCAACAGGGCAAAAAACCAAAGGAGCAATCTTCGATTAAGTGAGTAAAGATGCAGTTTTTCTGGGTATCGGACAGAAGCGACAGTAGAACAAGCAAAGCCCTAGAAGCATCAAACAAATAGGAAAGGCGAAAAGGTTCATGAAAAGGGCGAAGAAACTCTCAGAACACACAGCAAGCAGGCGCGACAAGAAAGATCCAAACTTTCACTAAGCAAAATCAAAACTTCACCACAAAACTAAAGATAAAGCAACAAAGACGAAAAGAAATTGTAAATGGAACCAACCTGGAAAATATCAGAGCCTCAGAAGGGTTGAAGATAGAAAGACAGAATCGCCGGATCGCTGAATGATGCCGCAAAGGCAAAATGTAGGCGAAAAACAGAAAGTGAGAGAACGAAGGGAGAAGTTACAAAGAAAGATGAAGAAAAGAAACCGTTTTCTGAGTATAGAAATTCAAAATAAAGCCAAAGGAAACGGGGCAATTAATACCAATTAATGAAGGTTTTAAACCCTCGCACGTTCCCAAGAACAAAGCGCTAATACACAAGCGCGCGCTTTCAGAAGAAAACGTTCCACATTCAAAAAGGTTCTACAAGAAATCGACTAAATGCTTGAGTTCGGCTTCACTAGAAAAGGACCGAAGTCAAGGACTCGACCTCAAAAAAGAAGACCGAGCTCAAGCAGGGGCACTATTTATACCCTGGGTCGAGCTACCCGATCTGGGATGATTGGCGACAAAAGCGACCGACCTCTTCAGGTCATACTATCCGACCTCTTCTCAAAGAGGTCGGCCAAATCGACAGGGAAGCCCAAATAAAGGGCCCAAATAGAGGAACACGACCCAAATCCACAGGTCGTCCAAGCCTATAGAGATAAGGGCGGTTCCCTTGAAGATAAGCTGACCTCAACTCAAAGATAAAGATAAGATAAGATAACTAACTTATCTTATCTAGAAAGGTCACTCTACAACCACTATAAATACACTGGAGTACCCAGGTATAACTCATACTCTGATTCTACAATAAACTTGCTTAATACCCGTGCTAACTTAAGCATCGGAGTCTCTTGCAGGTACCCCCCACCCTCCGGTGACCACGGATCAGAAGTGCAGCCAGTCCAACAAGTCGGACACAACAGCTCCGGCTGCCACCAGCCAGCCGGGCACGTTATCTCCGACCTATACAGAAGATCTCATTCGAGATCGGCCTACAGTTTCAGGTAACCCTCGGAACAGTACCCAACATCTCTGAACGAGGTACAAGAACGAGCAAAAAAGTATATTAATATGGAGGAGAACTCTCGCTTAGGAAAAACCTCAAAAACTGGACTCTCCTACCCGCGTAGATGTCTACCGAGAAGTGTGCAACACTGAAAAAATTTCACCCCCTCACCCGATCAAACACAAAAGAGGAGGAAGTCAGACAAAATACCGCGAATACCATCGAATCTACGAGCACACTACCAATGAGTGTTACGACCTAAAGAATGTCATAGAAAAACTAGCCCGAGAAGGAAGATTAGATAGGTTCATAGCCAATAAAGTGGATGAACCAAAAAAGAGAAGAAGGGATGAAGAGGTCGGACAAGTTGAACGCCCCCCTCACACCCCTGAGAGACATGTTCATATGATAAACGGAGGATTCGTAGGAGGAGAGATTTCTAAGTCATCCCGCAAAAGACACCTTAAAGAGGTGTATCATGTTGGAGAAGGGAACAGGTCACCCGACCTTCCCACCATTACCTTCACTCAAGAAGAGGCCACAGGCATCTTCCCGGGGCATGATGACCCCGTGGTTATTACCGTTATACTCGCCAACACCAATCTGCATCGAACATTGGTATACCAAGGAAGCTCTGCAGATATCCTATTCAAATCCACCTTTGACAAGCTCGGCCTACAAGAAAAAAGGCTCAGAGCATATCCTAATAGCCTATTCGGGCTTGGAGACGCCCCAATCCAGCCACTTGGGTACATCCCATTGCACACAACCTTTGGAAAAGGAACGCGGTCTAGAATGCTAAGCATAGACTACATTATAGTCGATGTGAGCTCTGCATACAACGCCCTCATAGGTCGGGCAACGCTAAATCAGCTCACCGCAGTGGTCTCCACTCCACATCTATGCATGAACTTTCCAACTCCAGAAGGGATCGCTATAGTAAAGGGAGACCAAAAACTCGCGCGACGCTGTTACAACGAAAGCCTGAACCTTAAAGGCGACCCTAGAGGAAGGGAAACCGTTTCGAGGGTTACCTGAAATTGTAGGTCGATCTTGGACGAGATCTTCTGTGTTGGTCGGTGCTGATGTGTCTGACTTGTGGATAGTGCTGATCCTTCGTCACCGGAGGGTGGTGGTACCTGCAAGGGACTCCGATGCTTAAGTTAGCAAGGGTATTAAGTAGGTTTTTAGTAGAATCAGAGTATGAGTTATACCACGGTGCTCCAGTATATTTATAATGGTGAGGAGTGACCTTTCTAGAGATAAGATAGTTATCTTATCTTATCTTATCTTTGAGTGAAGTCATCTTATCTTCAAGGGAACCGCCCTTATCTCTATAGGCTTGGGCTGCCTTTGGATTTGGGTCGTGTTCCTCTGTTTGGGCCCTTTTTGGGCTTTTCCTGGTGATTTGGCCGAACTCTTTGAGAAGAGGTCGGACAGTCCTGACCTGAAGAGGTCGGTCGGCTTGTCGTCGATCATCCCGGGTCGGACATTGATGTGGCAGAAATTGGCGAGTTAAGAAATTGTTATAAGAGATACGTTGCAAGTACAGTTCTTAACCAGCCGAAAAATCCACTTATCAATTTAGAAGGGGTTGTCACAAAATTAAAATTAAAATACTGGGAGTATGAATCCCAGGTCGTCTCCCAACGAGTTGCAGAAAGATGTGCTATTTTATTAATCAGATGTTTTCAAAAATGGTTTGAGTTGATAACAGGAAATTAAATCAGAGAAATTATGTAATTTAAATAAAAGCCTTGACTGGGATTAGATTAGTTGGAAGCCATATCCTTGATGGAGTACTCTCAAGATTAATTGATAATTGAAGGTTGTTCTGCTTAGTTATCCCTTACTAGGTAGAGGAAAGTCAAGCAAGTTGGAAAGCTATTTCTATTCACAAGTTCCAATCCTCCCCCTTGGAAAGGATTAGTATCAGTGACTAGAGGACAATCCAACAATAAACCCAATTACAATTTTTCTCTTGAGTAATCCAACTCAAGGTTTCCTTTCAATCATCTCCCAATCAAGTTATGGAACTACTCGCTCATTATGAATGTAAATTTCACAAAATAAGGAAAAGAAATACTGAAAGACATAATAACTAATAATCAAAAAGATCAATTAAAAATAAAAATAGTTCTTGTATAAATAAATTCTAGAAATAATCCAATAGAAATTCTGAATAAATTAAGGACATGGAAGAGTAAGAGACAAGTAAGGAAAATAAACTAGAATAATGAAGTCTTGGCGGAGGTAATAACTCTTCTCAATATCCCAATCCAAAAAGCGATAAAATCAAAATCCTAAGAACTATGAATGTGTAGAGAGAAAACCTAGAGGAGGAGTAAAATCAGATCTAAAACTAAAATTATGCGGAATGAATGTATGTTCTGGTCTCTGCATGTTCCCCGACTCTAATCTGCCTTTCTGGGCCGAAACTGGGTCAAAACAGGGCCCAAAATTGCCCCCAGCAAATTCTGTAGATTCTGCAGATCGCGCATGCCACGCGATCGCGTCATCCAGCATTTTGCCTTGCCACGCGTGCGCATCGTCCACGCCTTCGCGTCACTTGTGCAATTTCCAATCCGCGCGGTCGCGTGAGCCATGCGTCCGCGTCACTGCAATTTCCTCTATGTCGCGCGGTCGCGTGAGCCATGCGTCCGCGTCACTTCTCGCTGGTCATCTCCTCAATTTCTTGTGTTCCTTCCATTTTTGCAAGCTTCCTTTTTAAGCTCCAAGTCATTCATGCCCTATAAATCCTGAAACATTTAACACACAGATCACGGCATCGAATGGAATAAAGGAGAATTAAAAATACAAAATTAAAAGTCTCTAGGAAGCAAGTTTTCAACCATGAAGTATTTTTAGGAAGGAATTATAAATGCATGCTAATCATATGAATAAGTGGGTAAAGATTTGATAAAACCGCACAATTAAGCACAATATAAACCATAAAATAGTGGTTTATCAACCTCCCCACACTTAGTCATTAGCATGTCCTCATGCTTAGTTGAAGGAGATAAAATAAATGAGTAGGAACATGTAAAACTCATGCAATGCAATGCAACCTATATATGTGAATGCAACTATATGATTCTTGTCCACTTGGTCAAAAGTAAATAAGCTCTTCAAGACAATCACAAATCAAATTCCACTAATTCAATTCTTATTCAGTAAAAACAGATAAAAATGCAAGAAGATAGCTCATGAAAGCAGGGAACATAGAATTTAAGCATTGAACCCTCACTGATGATGTATGTATGCTCTAATCTCTCTAGTGTATAGGGTAATCACTCTATCCTTCTCTAATCATGCTTTCTAATTTTTGTTCTTCATCTAACCAATCAACAACATTTAATATACCAATGCAAATATCATGAGGTCTTTTCAAGGTTGTAATGGGGTCAAGGTATGGGTAAGGGCACATATATGGCTAAGTGAGCTCATAAATTGAATCTTTAATTAACCCAAGCTTTCACCTAACACACATATATAAATTCTATATAACTTAAATTTAATACCTAGCTACCCAAAATTTCTCTTTCACATTCCATACTCATGTATCAACTTTCATTTTAATTTTATCATACATGCATTGATCTTTGAATTCTTAACTTAACATTGGGGTGATTTTGTCCTCTTATTTAATTATTGAATATTTTTGGATTTTATTTTTTTTATTTTTTTTAACATAAACATAAAAATAAACATAGCTTATCAATGCACATAGATTTTTAATTCTTATAGTTTCACATGAGTAGGTACCCAAATTTCCATTATATCATCATGACACATTCCCTCATTATCTTTTGTTCCCACAATTTTCCCATACTTAATTAACACACACAATTCTATCTTAAGCTAACCAAAGATTCAATTGGGATGTATAATTATTTTTCTGCTTAAGGCTAGTAATGTGGTAAAATAAAGAACAAATGGGATTTAAAAGCTCAAAGTGGCTAACAAAGGTTATTGAGAGGGTAGGCTTATTTGGGATAAGTGAGCTAAACAAATAATGGCCTCAATCATATGCAAGCATATAAATATATTAAACATTGGACATATAGGATGAAACAAAATATAGATTACAATCATAGAGAAGTAAACACACAAGAATAAAATAATTATGGTTAAATAATGTAACCATGTATAAAGGCTCAAATCTCACAGGTTGTGTGTTCTTTAACTCAAAAACCATGTTCCAAACATAACTTCAAGCAAATTTAACACAAAAGTTTTAATTAAAATTAGTGAAATTTTGTTCTAAAAATAGGGTCTTAGAAGAAACTTATTGTCTTTTCAATCAAGTAGAACATGCATGCAACTAATCTATTACTATGCAATCTATCCTATTCTACAAAAGAAAAAAACTAAATAAATATCCTATTTTATTGGTGTTAGGGAATAGAAATTACCTCCGGAAGTCAGGTACTGACCGACCTCCCCACACTTAAGGCTTTGCACCGTCCTCGGTGCCATCTGTCAGGAACAAAGGTGGGATCGTAGCAGTATCTCCACAGTCGGGACTGTCATGGCTCCCTGTGCTGGTAAAGGAAGTGGAGTCTGGGGTGTCTGAGTCTCTGTATTTTCCCTTAAGTAGCTCCTTGAGGTGTGTGAATCGGCGCTTGTTACGGCGCTCTCTTAACTTCGCTTTCTATTCTTGCCGATCCAACCTTTCAAGTATCTGATGGAGCAGTTAGTTTGTTGTAGGTGCTTGTGGTGTTGAAGGAGGAATGTCCTCAGCCGGTTCAGTAGGCTGGCTTGTAGTGGCTGCTGGAGGTCTAATATATTTCCCGTTAGGGACGTACTGATCATCCTGTGGAAGCATGGCTTTGGTGTCCCCAGCTCTGTAGGAGACTCTGGCTGCTAAGACAAGATCTGAGACTAGGGCAGAAAAAGGTAAGTTGCCCGCGATTTGTACGTGTCCCATAGCATTCCGGATGTGTCTTGGTATGTTCAGAGGTTGATCTGTAAGGATGCACATAGTAGAATGGCCATGTATGCAGTGAAGGAGGACTCGTGGGTGCTCAGAAATACGTAATGGGACATAATCTGTGCCCATACTCGAGCCTCCAAGGTAAGTGCGGAAGCCAATATTCCCTTAGGATGGGAACGATGGTATCCGTAGATCCATCTGCTGCCAGGTAGTGCGATAACTCTGAGAACAGCATCCCAGTCAAATTGGTACATCTGGCGCTTGAGTGTGGCCTCTTGAAATGCATCCAGTTCTTCTGGAGTAGGGGGAAGATCTAAAGCTCGTTGAATGGCCTCTTCTGTAATGGGGATTTGCTTCTGACGGACATAGACAGACTGCAGGGTTGGCAGGTGGAAATTGGAGTAGAACTCAACTACCCAGGAAAGATTAACTTGCCTTTGCTGTCTCTGTAGGAAACCCCATTGTCTTTGTGCAATTTGTGGCTCAACAAATTTAGCAATATGGTTTGGGAGGATAAGAAGGTATTCGTTGTTGTAACTTCTTTCTGCCAGGATGGAGAACATCTGCTCACAGTAGCGATTGGTAAATCGCGCAGTGTCCTTTGCTGGGAAAGCTTTCTCTTTTTCATCAACCTTTATAATCCTCTTAATTCTTTTTGTTGAGGGTTTAACTGCAGTTGAAGATGGCTCTGCCACTAATGCTCTTTTTGTTCCTCTCCTTGCTGGTGGTTTGGGAGTAGCTTTCTCTTTTCCTTTCTTGGTGGCCATCCTGAAAAGGGAAAAAAAGAAAGTAACTTTGAATTCAAAGGGATAGAGCAAGGTTGAGGATGATATAGGTGATAAACAATGCACGGTAAAAAGGACGTTGTTAACACATGGTCATGACTACATGTCAAAAGTTAATCAAAGGGAATAAAGCAAGTGCATTTTTTTGGTAATTGGATGCAAGATGTTTATTGGCATGCTGGCAAAGGCATGAGTAGCATGGATCAAGCATTAATTACTTAAATATGTTATTACTCGTAACAAACTAGCCATCACGTTTGTATTGACAATTATTTTCAATGAATAAAATATGAAAGGGGTTATGCGAAAAACAGGCATTAGAATAGTAGAATGGAATAATCTAGGAAAATGCATAATGCCATATGGGTTATTTCACAAACACATAGCATGCATGATGAATAAGCTATTGAAATTATTAAATTGAACATGCAAGTGGTGCACGAAATTGTGATCATCAACAATGGTGCCAAAGACTTGGAGCTCTCAAACGTGAATCACACTTTGTCACAATTCCGCACAACTAACCAGCAAGTGCACTGGGTCGTCCAAGTAATACCTTACGTGAGTAAGGGTCGATCCCACGGAGACTGTCGGCTTGAAGCAAGCTATGGTCATCTTGTAAATCTCAGTCAAGCAGATTCAAATGGTTATGGAGTTTAAGGTGATGAAAATAAACATAAAATAAAGATAGAGATACTTATGTAATTCATTGGTGGATTTCAGATAAGCGTATGAAGATGCTTTGTTCCCCTTGAACCTCTGCTTTCCTATTGCCTTCTTCCAATCATTCATACTCCTTTCCATGGCAAGCTTTATGTTGGGCATCACCGTTGTCAATGGCTACATCCCGTCCTCTCAGTGAAAATGGTCCTGATGCTCTGTCACAACATCGGCTAATCAGCTGTCGGTTCTCGATCATGTCGGAATAGGATCCATTGATCCTTTTGCGTCTGTAACACGCCCCACAATCGCGAGTTTGAAGCTCGTCACAGTCATCCCTTCCCAGATCCTACTCAGAATACCACAGACAAGGTTTAGACGTTCCGGATCTCAGGAATGGCCGCCAATAATTCTAGCCTATACCACGAAGGTTCCAATCTTAGATTAGAAACCCAAGAGATATGCACTCAATCAAAAGTAGAACGGAAGTGGTTGTCAGTTACGCTTTCATAGGTGAGAATGATGATGAGTGTCACAGATCATCACATTCATCAAGTTGAAGAACAAGTGATATCTTGGAGAAGAATTAGGCGTGAATTGAATAGAAAAACAGTAGTAATTGCATTAATTCATGAAGAACAGCAGAGCTCGACACCTTAATCTATGGTGTGTAGAAACTCCACCGTTGAAAATACATAAGAACAAATAGTGTAATCATGGCCGAATAGCCAGCCTCAAAGGTCTAAGGACTAAACGTCCCAAGATGTGTGTGTGTAAATACAATAGTGAAAGGTCCTATTTATAGAGAACTAGTAGCCTAGGGTTACAGAAATCAGTAATTAATGCAGAAATCTTCTTCCGGGCTCACTTGGTGTGTGCTTGGGCTGAACATTGAAGCTTCCATGTGTAGAGACTTTTCTTGGAGTTAAACGCCAGCTTTTGTGCCAGTTTGGGCGTTTAACTCCAGCTTTTGTGCCAGAATGGGAGTTAAACGCCAGAATTCTTGAGCTGACTTGGAATGCCTGTTTGGGCCATCAAATCTTGGGCAAAGTATGGACTATTATATATTGCTGGAAAGCCCAGAATGTCTACTTTCCAACGCAATTGAGAGCGCGCCAATTGGGCTTCTGTAACTCCAGAAAATTCACTTTGAGTGCAGGAAGGTCAGAATCCAACAGCATCTGCAGTCCTTTTTCAGCCTCTGAATCAGATTTTTGCTCAGGTCCCTCAATTTCAGCCAGAAAATATCTAAAATAACAAAAAAAATACACAAACTCATAGTAAAGTCCAGAATTATGATTTTTATTTAAAAACTAATAAAAACATAATAAAAACTAACTAAAATATACTAAAAACATACTAAAAACAATGCCAAAAAGCGTATAAATTATCCGCTCATCAGCAAATAACCCTTAAAAATTAATAAATAATTGCCAAATAATTTTGTAACAATCCTCAAGCATATAAAAAGAAACAATGATCCAAATAAAATTTTTTTAACACCAATTAAAAGAAAAAGAAAGAAAAAGAAAACATGGATAATGCAAGTAAAAAGAAAAAGAAAATAAGAAGAAAACATAAATGAAGATGAATAATAGAAAAGTAAGAAGAGAAGAAGAAAATAAAAACCTTGACAATGGTGGTGAGAGAGAGAAAGTAAAAAGTGAGAAAGAAGGAAGGAGAAAGAAATGGGAAGAAAATATTGAGGAGGGAAAAGAAAAAGTAGGATTTGGGGAAGAGAAAGATAAGATATTTGGCAAATTAGGATAAGCTGTGCGGCACAAGCGATGCGGACGCGTGGATGGCGCTTAAATGGATCGACGCGGTCGCGTCGGTCACGCAGACGCGTGACGCGTTTTGTGCTACTGGCGCGAGGGCAGCCTCGCGCTCGCACAACTCTCTGTTCAAAATGTATTATTGCCAAATTCCAGGGTGACGCAGTCGCGTGGTCGACGCAATCGTGCGAGTGGTCATTATAGGGATATGACGCGGACGCGTAAGCCGTGCGTCCGCGTGGTAAGACTTGTGCGTTCAGCACCAGTCCAGCACCACTCTAGCACAACTTTCGGTCGTGCACCCTTTCTTACGTCGATTTTCGGGTCACGCGTCCGCGTGAGTGACGCGGACGCGTGGGAGGCATGTTTCCCATGTGACGCGAACGCGTCAGCGACGCGATCACGTGGGGTGATTTGTGCCAAATGCACACCTCCAGCCACGCTCTCTCATAACTCTCTGTTCGATTGCTTTTTCTTCCTGATGCACATACGACGCGGACACGTCGCGTGCTCTCCCTCTTTTTTTTTAAATAAAAATATGCAAATACAGATGCAAACTAAATGTGCTAATAAGGAGAAGAGTTATTGAAAAAGAAAACTAAGAATAAAGAAAGGAACGATCATACCATGGTGGGTTGTCTCCCACCTAGCACTTTGCTTTAACGTCCTTAAGTTGGACGCTCTACTAGCTTTGTCTTCTGCTGTGAGTGGATCCTCCAAGAGGAAGATTTCTAACTCTTTATTTTTCGTCACTTTCTCACCATGATATAGCTTCAAATGATGTCCATTAACTTTGATGAGTTCAGATCTTGAAGGATGACTTAGGTGAAAAACTTCGTCCGGCTCAGCCTTCTCTACTTTATACGGACCTTCCCATCTTGATCTCAACTTGTCTGGCATGAGCCTCAGTCTAGATTTGTAAAGGAGGACTAAGTCCCCAGGTTGGAACTCTTTCCTCTTGATGTGCTGATCATGTACAGCCTTCATCTTTTCCTTGTACAGCCTTGAGTTCTCATAAGCTTCTAGGCGAAGGCTTTCCAATTCTTGCAATTGCAACTTTCTTTCAGCTCCGGTTTTCTCAAATCCCATGTTGCACTCTTTTACTGCCCAAAAGGCTTTGTGCTCTACTTCAACTGGGAGATGACAGGCTTTTCCATAAACTAAACGGAAGGGACTCATCCCAATGGGTGTCTTGTATGCTGTTATGTATGCCCAGAGTGCATCTTGTAGCCTGGTGCTCCAGTCTCTTCTATGAGGTTTGACTATCTTCTGCAATATACGCTTTATCTCTCTGTTAGATACCTCAGCTTGCCCATTAGTCTAAGGATGGTAGGCTGTTGCTACTTTATGAATTATCCCATGCTTCTTCAGTAATCCTGTTAGTCTCCTGTTACAAAAATGGGTGCCTTGATCGCTCACGATTGCTCGTGGTGATCCAAAGCGACAAATAATATGGTTTCTAACAAAGGAAACAACAGTGTTAGCATCATCAGTGCGGGTAGGAATTGCTTCCACCCATTTAGAAACGTAATCTATAGCTAACAATATATAAAAATAACCATTAGAATTTGAAAATGGACCCATGAAGTCAATGCCCCAAACATCAAAAATTTCACAAAAAAGCATAATCTGTTGAGGCATCTCATCCCTCTTGGATATATTACCAAATTTTTGGCATGGGAAACAGGATTTACAAAATTCAGCAGTGTCTTTAAAAAGAGTAGGGCACCAGAATCCACAGTCTAAGATTTTTCTAGCTGTTCTTTGAGGGCCAAAATGTCCTCCACTCTCAGATGAGTGACAGGCCTCTAAAATGGACTAGAATTCTGATTGAGGCACACACCGTCTAATTACCTGGTCAGCGCCGCATCTCCATAAATATGGGTCATCCTATATATAATATTTAGACTCGCTTTTCAATTTGTCTCTATGATGCTTAGTAAAGTTTGGAGGAAAGGTGCGGCTAACTAGATAATTAGCTACAGGTGCATACCAAGGGACTACTTCAGATACTGCTTGCAGGTTATCAAATGGGAAATTATCAGCTATAGGAGTGGAGTCATCTTTAATGTGCTCAAGGCGACTCAAGTGGTCCGCTACTAAATTCTGGTTACCACTCCTATCCTTTATTTCTAAATCAAATTCTTGTAGTAGCAGTATCCAACGTATAAGCCTTGGTTTGGATTCCTTTTTAGCTAATAAATACATTAGAGCTGTGTGGTCCGAGTACACTACTACCTTCGTACCAAGTAAATAGGCTTGGAATTTATCCAGAGCAAAAACAATAGCAAGAAGCTCTTTCTCAGTAGTAGTGTAATTAGACTGAGCGGCGTCTAAAGTCTTAGACGCATAAGCAATTACAAAAGGGTTCTTACCTTCACACTGAGCCATCGTTGCTCCTACTACATGGTTGGAGGCGTCGCACATTATTTCAAATGGCTGGCTCCAGTCTGGTCCTCTCACAATTAGAGCTTGAGTCAGGGCGGTCTTCAGCTTATCAAACGCTTGTTTGTAATCCTCACTGAACTCGAACTCAATATCTTTCTGCAGTAGTCTGGATAAGGGTAGTGCTACCTTACTAAAGTCCTTAATGAATCTCCGGTAAAAACCTGCATGGCCAAGGAACGAATGAACTTCCCTCACAGAAGAGGGGTAAGGTAAACTAGAAATAACATCCACCTTTGTTGGATCTACAGAAATGCCAGTATTAGACACAACATGTCCTAGGACAATACCTTGTTTTACCATAAAGTGACATTTTTCAAAATTTAATACAAGATTTGTACTGACACATCTATCTAATACTCTAGATAAAATATCCAAGCAAAGATTAAAAGAATCACCATAAACGCTAAAATTATCCATAAAAACCTCCATACAGTCCTCAATAAGATCAGAGAAAAGACTCATCATACACCTTTGGAAAGTAGCCGGTGTATTGCACAAGCCAAAGGGCATTCTCTTATAAGCATAAGTTCCAAAAGGACATGTAAAAGTAGTTTTTTCCTGATCTTCAGGAGCTATATGAATCTGGAAATAGCCTGTGTAACCATCTAAAAACAATAATGTGATTTACCTGACAGGCGATCCAGCATTTGATCAATGAATGGAAGAGGATAGTGATCCTTACGAGTGGCCTGGTTTAGGCGCCTGTAATCAATGCAGACCCTCCAGGCATTTTGGACTCTGGTTGCCATGAGCTCTCTATGCTCATTCTTCACTGTAGTGACTCCAGACTTCTTGGGCACCACTTGTACTGGGCTTACCCATTCACTGTCTGAGATGGGGTAGATGATATCTGCCTCCAGTAGTCTTGTCACTTCCTTCTTGACAACCTCTAAGATAGTGGGGTTCAGTCTTCTTTGGGGTTGACGAACAGGTCTTGCTCCCTCTTCTAAAAATATCCTGTGCTCACAAACTTGAGGGTTGATGCCTACTATGTCTGCCAAACTCCACCCAATTGCCTTCTTGTGCCTCCTCAGCACACTAAGTAACTGCTCTTCTTGTTGAGAAGTGAGTTCCCTTGCAATAATAACTGGAAACTTTTGCTTGTCCTCAAGGTAAGCATACTCGAGGTGTGGAGGGAGGGGCTTTAATTCTAATCTCTGCTCATGGTCAGGCTCTGGATTATCTGGGGCTAGTAAAGTGCCCTCATTGTCCTCCAAGAGTGTCCCCACACTTGGACCTTGTCCTATGTACTTCTCTTCGAACTCCTCCTGGTGAACTTCAGCCACGGTTTCATCTATGATGTCACACTGGAGGATAGAATGATCTTCCGGAGGGTGCTTCATAACTTCATTGAGATTGAAGCTTACTACTCGGCCGTCTATTTCAAAAGAGTACGATCCTGAAAAAGCATCCAATTTGAACTTCGAGGTCATCAGGAATGGTCTTCTGAGTAGGATTGATGATGGCTTCTCTGAGTCATTTTGGGGCATCTCCAGGATATAAAAGTCAATGGAAAATGTGAGCCCCTTAATGCCCACTAATACATCTTCAGCAACTCCAACCACTGTAATAATGCTTTTATCTGCTACCACAAAACGAGCTGCCGACCTTTTTAAGGGAGGGAGCCTCAAAATATCATATATAGATAAAGGAATTATACTCACACATGCTCCTAAATCACACATGCAGTCAGAAAATACCACACCACCAATAGTACAATTAACCATACATGGATCTGGATCACTATACTTTTCAGGTATACCTCCCATTAAAGCAGATATAGAACTACCTAAAGGAATAGTTTCTAATTCATTAATTTTGTCTTTATGTATACATAAATCTTTTAGAAACTTTGCGTATTTAGGTACCTGCTGAATAACATCAAAAAGGGGAACAGTTACCTTAACCTTTTTGAATATTTCTACCATTTTGGGATCAGGTTCCAACTGCTTCCTGGGCTTCCTTGCAAGTTGTGGAAATGGAATAGGAATGGCGTTTTCTGTAGTGTCTGCACCCTTTGGTGCTTCTTCCTGTGATTGAGCTTCTTCTTCTGCAGCCATGTCCTGAATATCCTCTTCCTCCTCAACATCTTCTATTTCCACTACCTCTTCAGCTGAGGCATGTTCTGATGGGTTTGGCTCCTCCTGATTCCTCTCTTGCAATGTGGTTCTGGACCTTAGGGTGATGGTATTGATGCCACCCTTTGGATTGGGCAATGGTTGAGAAGAAATTTCACTGGAGCTTGCCTGTTGAGTGTTTGAAGTATTGGGTGGTGCCAGCTGAGAGATGAGAGCTTGTATAGCGGATGCTAGGCCATTAAGTGAACTTTCCATATTCCTTTGTCCTTATGCAATGGATTGAAGAGCATCGTCACTCGGAGAGGAATTAGATTGAGTGATCTACGGAACTTGTTGTTGGTTGTGCTGTGGTCCTTGGGACTGCCTCAGGTGAGGTGCTCTGTAAGGCTGGTTCTGATTCTGCTGCCTGTTGTTGTTATTATTCCACCTCTGATATCCTTGATTGTCTCTGCCTATTCTGTTATTGTTGTCCCTCCAATTCTGGTTAGAATTGTCCTGCCATCCATGACTGTAACTTCCACCTTGATTGTACCCTTGGTTGGGGCGGTCATAGAAGTTATGAGTGGCTGCCACAGTGTTGTCTTCCTGTTGGAGCTGCGGACATTCATCAGTATAATGGCTGTAATCAGCACAGATCCCACACACTCTCTGTGGGACTAACTGTTGGCTTTGCTGTGCTTGTTGTTGACTCAACTGCATCTGCTTTAGTAAGTTGGTCATTTCACATATACTCTGAGCCAGAGCAGTAGTTTCTTTGCTAGAAGATACCTCTGCAACAGCCTTTGACCGGCCTTGTTTCTGCCTGTGATTCCTTGTAGACTCAGCCAAGTTACTGATCAATTGCCATGCCTCATCAGTGGTCTTGTACTTTTTCATAGACCCATTGCTAGCACTTTCCAATGTGGTCTTATCTTGGGGCCTCATGCCCTGTGTGACGTAGCCGAGCAACACTATCTTGTCAATCATATGGTGGGGAAATGCTTCCAGAAGGTTGTTGAAGCGCTCCCAGTATTCATAGAGAGTCTCGGATTCGTCCTGGACAATCATGGAAATGTCCTTCCTCAGTTTATCAGTAACTTCAGCTGGAAAGAATTTTTCCAAAAATTCTCTTCTAAGCGTATCCCAGTCAGAAACAGTTGCTGCGGGTTGAGTGTAGTACCACTCTCTCACTTTTCCCTCAAGAGAGAATGGGAAAGCTTTTAATAAAATAGAAGTTTCATCTGCACCATCGCGCCTGACAGTAGAACAGGCTGCTTGGAAATCTCTAAGGTGCTTGATAGGCTCTTGAGCAGGTAAGCCATGAAACTTAGGCATCCAGTTGAGCAGTGCAGTCTTTATTTCAAAGTCTGTAGCCACTGCTGGGTGATGCACTTGAAACGGTTGCATTGTGAAATCAGGGGCTCCAGCCTCCTGGATAGTAACTCTCTTAGGTACTACCATGTCACCTACATGTAAATCAACCGAATCAGTAGAAAGGGAGCTTGTTTCTTTCTCAAGTGACGTTTCAGATTCGCCCTCAGAGAGGACTAACTGACGCCGAGCTTGCCTTATTCGTGAGATAGTTCTTTCAATCTCAGGATCAAATACTGGCAAGCTTGGATCAAGAAGTGAACGTGTCATTTAATGAAAGAAACATGCATCTCATAGTAGCAAAATAAAATAAAAATGCAAATAAATAAATTCCAATCAATAACTTAGCACTCTATTGCAACTCCCCGGCAACGGCGCCAAAAATTGACGTGGCGAAAATTAGCGAGTTAAGAAATTGTTATAAGAGATATGTTGCAAGTACAGTTCTTAACCAGCCAAAATCCACTTATCAATTTAGAAGGGGTTGTCACAAAATTAAAATTAAAATACTGGGAGTATGAATCCCAGGTCGTCTCCCAACGAGTTGCAGAAAGATGTGCTATTTTATTAATCAGATGTTTTCAAAAATGGTTTGAGTTGATAACAGGAAATTAAATCAGAGAAATTATATAATTTAAATAAAAGCCTTGATTAGGATTAGATTAGTTGGAAGCCCTATCCTTGATGGAGTACTCTCAAGATTAATTGATAATTGAAGGTTGTTCTGCTTAGTTATCCCTTACTAGGTAGAGGAAAGTCAAGCAAGTTGGAAAGCTATTTCTATTCACAAGTTCCAATCCTCCCCCTTGGAAAGGATTAGTGTTCATACCCTGGGTCGAGCTGTCCGACTCGGGATATTTAGCGACATGGCGACCGACCTCTTCAGGTCCGACTATCCGATCTCTTCTTAAAGAGATCGGCCAAATCGACAGGAAAGCCCAATAAAGGGCCCAAATAGAGGAACACGACCCAAATCCAAAGGCAATCCAA
This sequence comes from Arachis ipaensis, assembly GCF_059453495.1. Taxonomy (NCBI): domain Eukaryota; kingdom Viridiplantae; phylum Streptophyta; class Magnoliopsida; order Fabales; family Fabaceae; genus Arachis; species Arachis ipaensis. Next base: position 129,945,459 of record NC_142444.1, read on the forward strand.
GCCTATAGAGATAAAGGCGGTTCCCTTGAAGATAAGCCGACTTCACTCAAAATAAGATAAGATAAAGATAAGATAACTAACTTATCTTATCAGAAAGGTCAGCCCACACCATTATAAATACACTGGAGCACCCAGGTATAACTCATACTCTGATTCTACTAAAAACCTGTTTAATACCCATGCTAACTTAAGCATCAGACTCTCTTGCAGGTACCCCTCACCCTCCGGTGACCAAGGATCAGAGGTGCAGCCAGTCCAACAAGTCGAACACAACAGCTCCGGCCGCAACCAGCCAGCCGGACACGTCATCTCCGACCAGTACAAAAGATCTCATTCGAGATCGACCTACAGTTTCAGGTAACCCTCGGAACATTGGCACCGTTGCCGGGGAACCTGGAAGTCATCCCATTACCATGGCGGATGAACAGGATAACGACCACAACTCAGATTTAGAGGACAGAACACTGCACAAAAATACGGGTGCCACACCAAAAGACACTCCGGAAACTCATCACATCCGGGAGTAATAGAAGCACTTCAAGATCGCCTAAAGCAACTCGAAAAAGAAAGCCAGTACCAGCAAGAAGTCGGCAAGGATCTACAAAGAGAGGTAAGACGACGTCGAGAATTGGAAGATAAACTCCTCCAACTTGAAGCCGATCTCAAGGCTACCCAGACCACCCCTGAGGACAACTCTCGCAAGGATCAAGATCCATTCACTAGGAAAATCATGAAGACTAAAATCCCTAAAGACTTCAAACTCCCAGATATGACCTTGTATGATGGCACTACATATCCCAACCATCACCTCAGCAACTTCAGAAGCAGAATGTACCTCACCAACGCCTCAGACGCTGTTCGCTGCAAAGCTTTTCCAACGACTCTCACGAAGACAGCAATTAGATGGTTCGACAACTTGCCTCCTAAGTCCACCTCAAGCTTTGACGACCTAGCCAAAAAGTTCTCAGCCAGATTCTCCATCCAAAAAGAAAAAGCCAAGCATACCCCCAGTCTACTAGGAATCAGGCAAGGAGATCGGGAAAGTCTTCGCAACTACATGGAAAGATTCAACAAAACATGCCTGGATATACAAAGCTTGCCAACAGAGGCCGTCATCATGGCCTCATCAACGGCTTACGAGAGGGACTTTTCAGCCAATCTATATCAAAGAAATACCCCACATCTCTGGATGAGGTGCAAGAGCGGGCAGAGAAGTACATCAACATGGAAGAAAATTCCTGACTTGGGGAGGCATCGAAATCCGGTTTCACCTACCAAGATAAAGATAAAGAATCCAAGAAGAAGGAAGATCGAACGGGGGAAAAAATAAAAAAGTATCATAATTACACCCCCTCTTCGGGTGTCCCTGGTGGATATTTACAAAGAAGTCTGTAACACAGAAAAGATTCCCCCAGCTCGACCACTCAAAGGCAAAAGAGGAGGAGGAAATCGGAACGAATACTGTGAATATCATCGGGTCCGAGGACATTCCACCAACGAATGTTTCGATTTAAAAAACATCATAGAAAAATTAGTAAGAGAAGGAAAACTAAATCAGTACCTGGCTACCCAAGATGATGAGCAAAGAAAAAGACGAAGAGATGAAGATGTCGAACGAGCTGAGCGATCACCTCGTATGCCAGAAAGACATGTCCACATGATACACGAAGGATTTGCAGGAGGAGGAATCTACAAGTCATCCCGCAAAAGATATCTCAAAGAAGTTTATCATGTCGAAGGGAAGGAGGAAGCACCCGACATCCCTGCAATCACATTCACCAAAGAAGATGCATCAGGTGTCATCACAGGACACGACGATCCCATGGTCATCACCATCATACTGGCGAATGCCAATCTCCACCGCACATTAATAGACCAAGGGAGCTCCGCCGACATCTTATTCAAAACTGCCTTCGACAAGCTCGGCTTAGAAGAAAAAGAGCTTAGAGCATACCCGAACAACCTGTTCGGACTGAGCGATACCCCAGTACAACCACTGGGATGTGTATCACTACATACAACCTTCGGAAAAGGGAACCAATCTAGAACACTCAAGATAGACTACATCGTGGTCGACGTGAGTTCAGCCTACAATGCCTTAATAGGTCGGACAACACTAAATCAACTCGGCGCAACAGTCTCAACTCCACATCTATGCATGAAATTTCCAACTACAGAAGGGATAGCTACGATAAAAGTAGATCAAAGGATGGCACGCCGCTGTTATAACGAAAGTCTAAATTTCAGAGGCAGAGGAGAAGAGTTCCATACAATTGAGCTTGGTGAAGTTCAGAGGCGAGAAGAACTCTGTCCACAGCCCGAAGGTGAAGTAGAGAAAGTTTAGATCGGAGAGGTGCTGTGGAAGAACAGGTACAAGCACTACTGGAGGCAGGATTCATAAGAGAAGTCAAGTACCCACTATGGCTAGCTAACGTCGTCTTGGTGAAAATATCAAATGGGAAGTGGCGAATGTGCACCGATTACACCGACCTCAACAAAGCCTGCCCAAAAGATCCTTACCCACTCCTAAGTATCAACGCTCTGGTAGATGCTTCCTCCGGATATAGATACCTCTCGTTTATAGATGCATATTCCGGATACAACCAAATCCCCATGTATCCACCAGATCAAGAAAAGACCTCGTTTTTGACGCCAAAAGCAAATTACTGCTACATTATGATGCTTTCGGTCTCAAGAATGCAGGAGCTACTTATCAAAGGCTAATGAATAAAGTCTTTTCAGATCGTATCGGAAAAATCATGGAAGTCTACATGGACGATATGTTAATAAAGACACAAAGCGAAGAGACATTATTATCCGACCTGGTCCAAGTGTTCGACACTATAAGAAAGCATAACATGAGACTCAATCCCACAAAATGCACCTTTGCAGTAGAAGCAGGCAAATTCTTAGGTTTTATGCTCACACAAAGAGGAATTGAAGCAAATCCAGACAAATGCCAGGCTATACTCAACATGAAGAGCCCAACTTGTGTCAGAGAGGTACAATAACTCAACGGGAGATTGGCAGCCTTATCCAGATTCTTAGCAGGATCAGCTATAAGATATCTCCCCTTCTATGCCACTTTAAGGAAAGGAAAGAAGTTCGAATGGACAATAGAATGCGAGCGAGCCTTCCAGAATTTCAAAAATTTCCTGGGACGACCACCTATCCTAACTCGACCACTAGAGGAAGAACCACTCATATTATACCTTGCAGTAGAAAGTCAGGCGGTAGCCTCAGCACTGGTTTGAGAGGACGACAAAGGGCAACAGCCTGTATATTTCATCAGTAAAGCATTGCAGGGATCCGAGCTGAATTACCAAAAAATAGAAAAGTTCGCCTACACTCTCATACTGACATCTCAACGACTTCGCCCGTACTTCCAGGCCCACACCATTGGGGTTCGGACCGACCAGCCCATAAAGGGGATACTGCAGAAAACAGATCTAGCAGGCAGAATTTTACAATGGGCAGTCGAGTTATCCGAGTTCGACCTCCAATATGAAGCTCGGACAGCCATTAAATCACAATACTTGGCCGACTTCATCGCAGAATTCACAGATACCATGGAAACTCCCACAGAATGGAATCTCTACTTGGACGGGTCTTCAAATAAAACTGGAAGCGGCGTAAGTGTGATAATAGAAAGCAACCAAGGAACCCAAGTTGAGCTTTCCCTCAAATTTGGGTTCCCAGCCTCAAGCAACCAGGCGGAATATGAAGCGTTACTAGCTGGTTTGAAGCTGGCTAAGGAGGTTGGAGCTCAAAAACTCAACATCTTCAGTGATTCACAAGTAGTCACATCACAAATAACAGGGAACTACCAAGCCAAAGATTCCACCATGAAAAAGTATTTGGATAAAACCAAGGAACAGTTCAGACAATTCAGGGAATATAGGATCTGTCACATACCCCGCGAACAAAATGCATGAGCTGACGCACTATCAAAACTAGCCAGCACCAAACCAGGGGGCAACAATAGAAGCCTCATCCAGGAAATGCTGCAGAATCCATCAATCTCGGAAGAGGAAAAAGTCCTAGCCATAACAAGTCAGGATCAAGGATAGATGACCCCCATAATTAATTACCTCAAAACAGAAACACTCCCCACAAATGAGAAGGAGGCAAAGAGGTTAAAACGGGAGGCTCAGTACTACACCATCATAAACAACACCCTATATAAAAGAGGGATCTCAATACCACTACTAAAATGTGTGCCGACCTCCAACACAAGGGAAGTTTTAGAGGAAGTACACAGTGGCATTTGTGGCAATCATCTCGGGGCACAAGCTCTCACCAAAAAGGTACTTCGGGCGGGATTCTACTGGCCAACTCTACAAAAAGAAGCTACAAAGTTTGTAAGGACATGCCCACCATGCCAGAAACATGCCAACTTTCACATTGCCCCGCCAGAAGAGCTCATCAGCGTAACCTCACCTTGGCCATTTGCAAAATGGGGACTTGATCTTCTCGGACCCTTTTCCCAGGGATCAGGACAAGTCAAATTCCTCATAGTCAGAGTAGACTATTTTACAAAGTAGATTGAGGCAGAGCCCCTAGCCAATGCCACTACTCAAAGAAGCCGGAAATTCCTATATAGGAACATTGTCACGAGGTTCGGGGTTCCATACTCCATCACCACAGACAATGGCACTCAATTCACAGATGCAGGCTTCAGGAGATTAGTAGCCGACTTGAACATAAAGCACTAGTTCACCTCCGTCGAACATCCTCAAGCCAATGGACAGGCCGAAGCTGCCAACAAAGTCATATTGGCTGGGTTGAAACGGAGACTGCAAGATGCAAAGGGAGCTTGGGCCGAAGAACTTCCACAAGTCCTTTGGGCATATCGAACAATGCCACATTCCACCACAAACGAATCACTATTTCGACTAGCATACGGAGTGGAGACAATGATCCCAGTAGAGATCGAGGAAGGGTCGCCTAGAGTAGTCCACTACAATGAAGAAGCCAACTCTCAACTTCAAAGAGAAGAGCTCGACCTACTTCTGAAAATCCAAGAAAGTGCCCGAATCAGGGAAGAAGCGCTAAAGCGATGAATGGCTTCAAGATATAATCAAAAGGTAGTGCCAAGAGGTTTTGCTGAGAATGATCTCATCCTAATCCAAAATGATATTGGGACAACTCGACCCGGAGAAGGAAAGCTGGCAGCAAACTGGAAAGGACCCTACCGAGTCATAGAAGTACTTGGAAAAGGCTATTACAGACTCTCCGAACTCGATGGACGAGAGCTTCCCAGATCATGGCGCGCCTGCAACCTAAGAAGGTATTATAGCTAGAGAAGGTAACAGATCTCGGATGCACTCTTTTTCCTGAAAAGGTTTTTTAATGAGGCACCAAGTTGAGATCCAGAAATTATCCAACTTAAAGGGATGAAAAACTCTCGCATGTATATATTTGCACTTGCTTTTGAATAAAATATATTTTTAGATATTCTACAAATTCTCAAGACGCATTAATCTGAAGCATTCATCATCCGATTATAAAGCAACAGATCGGCAGAAAGTGAAAAACAGATTCACTGCACGATCACGATGGATGACCAATAAAGATGAAAACGTGATTCATCTAAAGGTCGATCGAAGAAAGACAAAAACCACCTTCTACAAATCGGCAAAGATGAACATAGAATAATGCAAGAAGTTATCGAAAGTGATCCGAAAAAAGAACCTGACGAGGTCTTATGGATTGCTAAATAATAACTTAAAGACTGGCCGACATAGAGAAGTCAGACCAAGTCAACCCAAGTTATCAGCAAATCCCTGGAAAGAGGTCTGGCCAACCCTATAAAAAAGGAATTGATATAACTTAGAAGAGATCGACCTAACGAAGTCGGTCTCCTACAAAAATAAGTTATATAAGTAATCCCTGAAAGAGACCTGACAAAGGTCCAAGAAAGAGGATTACAAAATAACTTAGAAGAGATCGACCTAACGAAGTCGGTCTCCTACAAAAATAAGTTATATAAGTAATCCCTGAAAGAGACCTGACAAAAGTCCAAGAAAGAGGATTACAAAATAACTTAGAAGAGATCAACCTAACGAAGTCGGTCTCCTACAAAAATAAGTTATAAAAGTAATCCCTGAAAGAGACCTGACAAAGGTCCAAGAAAGAGGATTACAAAATAACTTAGAAGAGATCAACCTAACGAAGTCGGTCTCCTACAAAAATAAGTTATAAAAGCAATCCCTGAAAGAGACCTGACAAAGTTCCAAGAAAGAGGATTACAAAATAACGTGGAAGAGATCGACCTAACGAAGCCGATATCCTACAAAAATAAGTTATAAAAGTAATCCCTGAAAGAGACCTGACAAGGGTCTAAGAAAGAGGATTACAAAAATAACTTAGAAAGAAGACAACATAAAGAAGTCGACCTCCTACGAAAAGTTATAAAAGTAGTCCCTAAAAGAGACCTAACCAAGGTCCAAGAAAGAGGATTACGAAATAACTTAGAAGAAATCGACATGACAAAGTCGGTCCACAACAAAAATAACTTGGAAAAGGACGACGTAAAGAAATCGGTTATAGACAAATACAAGCAAGCAAACCGAAATACAAATTGGATCCACACATCTACGACCTCCAAGTACAAAGCAGTTCAAAGAGACCAAGCAGCAAGGCTCCAGTATTCTAAAAACCCAGAAAAGTGTCAAGACAAGTGTAAACAAGCATGCTATACAATATTATAAAGCTTTAGGGTCAAGCCCAAAAGCCTGAAAGCTACTTGTTTTTTAAAAAGTTGCTAAACAAGCAACCAAAAGGAGTACCAGCAGTCAGCAAAATATTCAACTATACAAAATAAAGAGTTTTAAAGCCCACAAGCCGGGCCAACTACGCAAACATCCAAAGAAAATTCAGCTAAGATTAGAAGACTTCTCGGCAGCATCAGTCTGAGGAGAAGGAAGGCGAGTCTGAATAGGCACAGTATCCACGGTTCCATCATCCCGGTTCAGAATCTGGTAATACGGGTCAGACACAACTGGAGAGGATTCAATTGTAGATAAGGATTCATCAATGATTGAGTCCATCTCTTGATTAACCTCTTCAAAGTCTTCAACCAGGCTATGCTTTGGAGATTGTACACCCTCCTCAACATCAATTTCAAACGTCTTTGAAGGAGGTTCTATAACTTGACTTTCCCATGGAGATTCAGCATCTCCTAAGTCTTCGACCACTTCCTTTTCTTTGATAATTTCGGCCTTCTCCACTTGCTCTAATACAAAATCAAACTCTTCCTTGATGTCTTCCTTCACTAATTCTTCAATCACTTCTCCGCCTTCAAGGGTCTCTGCTATCGCCACCTTTAGGGCCTCCTCTAGCTTCTTATGAAGTATGGATTCACGAAGATGATTCTTTCTTTCTTGTTCCATATCAATAGCATAATTGGGATCATCTTGCTCTTGGATTGATGGATGTGGGTACTCTTCCATGGAGGGTGGTGATGGGATGGAAAGATCATTATGTGGTTGAAAAGAAAGTGCACTAGAGCTTGAGGGTTGAATATTGGAGGTAGAGGGTTGGTTCATGCGGGATATAAGATTTTGGAGTGTAGAGGTGAGACCAATGATGTTAGAGATGAGTGTGTTGTTATCCAATAGAGGTTAGGGTGGATAGGAGGGTTCATTTGTTGGGAGAAAAGACTCATAATACGGAGGTGGTTCTTCTTGATAAGGATATAGAGATGGTGAATATTGAGGTGGTGGTTCTGGGTATGGTTCATATAGTGGTGGGTGTGGTGGATAAGGGTTAGGGTCATATGGAGGTGAATGGTGGAAAGGGGCTTGTGAGTTTGGTGGTTCAAAGGTATGTTGGGGAGGTGGTTCATAAGCATATGGTGGGGCTTGTTGGTAACTACAAGGGGGTCCACCATATTCATCATCTTGGTACGCTACCTGGAATGGCTCTTGACCATAGTAATTTGGTGGAGGTTGGTTGTCACGAAAGGGTCCACCATAACTATTGTCTTGGTATGCATCACAGAATGGTTGTTGGTTATAGTGCATTGGAGGGGGTTGTTGCCAAGAGGGTTGATCAAATCCTTGTGGCTTCTCCCATCTTTGATTCTTCCAACCTTGATGCCTATTTTCATTATAGTTTCCATTCCTTACAACAACATTGGAATCAAACTTAAAGCCAGAGGGGTGAGAATTCATAGTAGCAATTAAAGACAAAAATTAATAAAAAAAATTAATGAAAATAAACTCCTAAAACTAGAAACACTAATAAAGAAATGAAAAAGCAAATATTTACAATAACCAATAATAAGGCACACGTTTGCAGCTCCCCGGCAACGGCGCCATTTTGACGAACGGTTTCTTGCTAGTAGAGAATTTTATAAAAATAATCGCGTTGTATGTATAGTTTCTAAACCAACAGAGAATCCTTTCGTATAAAAGTTTGGTTGTCACAAGTAACAAAACCCAATAAAATTGATAACCGAAGTATTCAAACCTCGGGTTGTTTCTCAAGGAATTACAGGGAGGTGTATTTATTATTGGTTATGAGTTTTCTGGGGAATTTTGAGTTTGGGCAATGGGCAAATAAATAATTATAAATTAAAGTAATAAAAATTAACAAGAGATTTTATGTAATTAAAATAAAAAGCCTTGAATGAAAGAATGATTAATTGGAAGTCCTATCCTTATTGGAATTCTCTCAAGTGTAGTATAAAAATGTTGTTATTTTCACTTAGTTAACCCTTACTAAATAAAGGAAAGTCAAGTGATTGAGCTAACTCTTATTCGCAAATCCTAGTCCTCTCCCTTGGGAAGGTCTAGCGTTAGTAAATAGAGAATTAGCCAACAACTTCCAAATTAACTAAGCACTTGAGCATTCTAACTCAAGTGTCTCCTCTTAATCAATTCATCAATTAAAGTTAAGAATGTAAAAAACTAAATTAAAATCATAAATCTGAAATACCTCAAATTACATTAAAATGAATATTCAAATCTAACATGAAAAGTTCATAAGCCAATTTGGCAACATAAGTAATTAACAAGTAAAAGCATTAGAATAAATAAAAGTAGAAGAGAAACATAAAGTAAAGGAACATTGAACCTAGAATGAAGAAATAACCATAAACTAAGAGAAATCCTAATCCTAAAACCTAAGAGAGAGGAGAGAAAATCTCTCTCTCTCTAAGCTACATCTAAAACCTAAAATTATGAATTATGAATGTTGTTTTGAATGAATGGATTCTCCCACTTTATAGCCTCTAATCTGTGTTTACTGGGTCAAAAATAGCCCAGAAATCACCCCCAGCGATTTCTGATACGTCCAACAGCGGCAAAGTCACGCGTGAGCGTCATCCACATGTGAGTGTGGGTTGGTTTTTCGCAGATGTGACGCGTGTGCGTGATCTACGCATGTGCGTCACCTATCTTTGGGGAAGCTTTGGTAAATTATATATCGTTGCGAAGCCCCGGATGTTAGCTTTCCAACGTAACTAAAACTGCCTCATTTGGACCTCTGTAGCTCAAGTTATGGTCGATTTAGTACCAAGAGGTCAGGCTGGACAACTTTAGCAGTTCCTTCAGTTTCTTGTATTCCTTCCACTTTTGCATGCTTTCTTTCCATCCTCTAAGCCATTCCTACCTTGTAAACCCTGAAATTACTTAACACACATATCACGGCATCGAATGGTAATAAGAGAGGATTAATATTAGCAAATAAGGCCAAAGAAGCATGTTTTCAATCAAGGCACATAATCAGGAAGGAAAAATGTAAACTCATGCAAATCATATGAATAAGTGAGTAAAGAATTGATATAAACCACTTAATTGAGCACAAGATAAACTATAAAATAGTGGTTTATCACCGATCAACTCGGCGGTAATGCGGATGTCCCCTACGTCCACCCTTAGTGTGTTCGAATCCACATCATAGGCCCTTGCAAGTTGAAGCATGATGCTCTGCTTCACATGCCAGTATGGTACCTGCCTCAGGAGATCAAATCCGATATCTTTAATCACAGCCAACTTTGCGTTCTCGTTATGTTATGTTGTTCCAAGTGGAAAAATAAATTGTTCATGTAGCAAGGTGAGCAACCGTCTTGACTAATTTCTGTCGAACAAAAAAAATAAAATCACGTTAGAACAAATTATAACGATGTTTGTTTCATGTGGTAAATGGTGTGCTACCTTTTTATACATCTGATTTTTCGTATGGACTGTAGAATTCTAGTCGGTTGGAACGCCGTGAATAGTTAATAATGCAACAGGTCCTGCACAATCCAATGCAAGATTCTATTCAGTTTATAACCATGTACAACACATTATAATAATATGACATGTAAACTTTATAAATATTCCAACTGCTACTTTTGACCTTATCCACCGTCACTAGGAAAAATCGAAAACAATCAATAAACACCTCACGCGCGCAAACTAAACACTGAACACCAGTTCACAATTGCAAGTTTGGATATGTTTCTAAACAAAAAAAAAACTCAAATAAATCAACCATGAAAAAACGAAAACATCATCGACTCACATAACAGTCACAACCAATTTCTTAAAAGACAATTAATTGATTAAAGAGAGGACCACAGCCGCAACATGTTGTTACCATCAACATTAAGACCATGGTAGATAACTACTATAGTGACAACATGTAATCAAATATAAAATTCAGAAACTATAAGCAAATATAAAACCCAGGAACAATCCAACATTCCTGTTTGCCATGAAAAAGAAACGGGTTTGCATCTCAAGATAAGACCCATGTAGACAAAGGATGCTTTAAGCAAGTATTTAAGGGGTTTCAGAGACCGACTCAACCAATTATAAACAAAATAATTAGCAAGGTAAATTAGATTCAAACAACGCAATAACATGGCAACCCCAAACAGCCATTTCTACAGTGAAAATCAACCATCCTGATAGATATTAAAGTAACCATCCGTTTCATGTAAATTTAGGAATGAATATTTGAGTCCGGTGCCCACTTGGGCACCATATATACATTTGGTTACTTAAAAATAAGATACCCATTAAACATCACTTGATTCATACAAGCTATCAATATAGTAAAATCCAAATAGCAGTTACTATGATGAAAACCAACCATCCAAATGCTTGGTAAAGTAACCATCCAATTTGTACGGTATCTCATCATGTTTACAATGAATTATCAACAAAGACAAAAGCAATCATACATTTAATATCAAGGCAACATGGTTACATTAAATTATCATTAAAGACAAAAGCAAACTTATTTTTAATTGATTGACTTATTGAGTACGTAGCTCGACTTTAGGACCATATATACATTTACTTTACCTCAATGAATCTTTAAAAGGACTCAGATACCGAGCTTAGTTGTTTAAAAACAAGAAACGTGTCAAATAGCACCTGAGTCAAACAAGCTAAAAACTTAGTAAACCAAATATTAGTCCCTATAATGGAAGCCAACCATTCGGGAACATGCTAAAGTAACCATCTGATTAGTGTCAACTAAAGATCGACAATGGTCAACTAATTTACGCGACGTTGCATGCAAAGGTCCACACAACGAGCAAAAACTACTATGCTATTTAAACCAAACTTTTGAAAAACTTCCCGCGCTAAGATTAAATCAATTGCAACCATCTATAACAACAACTTATTCTACACGTTCCAATCCAGTAAAATTGCAACAATGGAGTTCTTCACTATGAACAATTAAACACCTCAGCAAGATTCATTGCATGTACAACTAGTAGTAAGAGAAATATTTATCATCACATTAAGAAATTAATTCATTAACCTACGATAGATCGTCGATGACGGAAGGTGTTTGGGGGCCGTAACAGGAAAGAGGTCAACTCGTTCAATGGTTACGGCTTCAACGGGCTGACGCAGGATGCAGGGCGCACACACCGGTCTTGGTACTTGTGCTGAGTTGAGCCGTGACCCAGGCTCCTGCGATGTGCAACTCAGTCGACGATGAGGCCCTCCGGCGAATGCCACGCAAGACCCACGATGGAAAGCAGGGGCGGACCGAACTGGCTGCTCTCGGTGACGGAAGAGGCGCGCGGGACGGTGAGCAGTGCAGGTATGGTCGGTACTGATGGAGGTGCAGGGTCACTCGATGCCGCTGCGGTGGGATGGTCAGGGGAGGTCGTCGAGGGTTAGGTGGGAGGGTTACCGTCGGTGCACAAATAAAGAATTTGGAAAATTTTGAATTAGGGATTAGATGGTTATAATTAAAATAAAACTGAATGGGGTTTTTGAAATTAGGGTAAAATGTGGGTTAATTTTCATTTTTAACTTATATTGGGATAAATAACCAGTCCATTGTAGACATTGTAAAGATACCCCATTGTCTTCCTTGCGGGATTCTTTATTTTATGCTATTTGTCCAATAACAGATATTGAATTATTTTCTACAGAATTAAGTTGATGGTTTATTTCATGTTATGTGAAATATTTATTTTGTAATATTTGTTTTGTGTTTGTTCTCAATAAAGTTTTAAAGTTGGACCAGCTGAAAATAAACATGCATGAGATCACTTAGCGTGTAATTTCTATATTACTCATCCAAATTTGATCTATGTCTTTAAGTATATTAGAATGGTGATTGTCGTGGTTCAGTAACGACTTTAATGTGATAAAAGCTGCGGTGATTCCATATCTATATATGAGACGGACCAGATTGTTAAAGTAATAAGGGAAATAGCATTCAGATGCGCGTATAAAGTTTATAAAATGTGATTATGTCAAGAAAGAATATATGTATAGCCCAAGTGGGAGATTGTTAGAAAATTATTTATTTAATTTACTAATTTATTTGTGGGCAATACATATATTAATTATAATCACAAATTATGCTATTTCAAATTAAATGACTTATATAATGGTAATCTCATTTATTGTTATAAATGCTAAATTGAATAAGTCATAATTACTTTTGATTTGGAATTAAATGAGAATAAAACCAGATATTATCTTTTGGACTTTAGATATATTATCTTTTGGACTTTAGATACTATTTTATTTGGGTTTTAGAGTTTAATGGGTGTCATACTCAAATATAAATAGTGCCTTTAGGGGATGTGTGGTTGGAGGGAATACAAGTGTATTCCCAGAAATTTTAAGATGGGAATGTCTTATTCCCATGTTTGGTTTAAGATTTAAAAAATTATTCCTGGGTATGTTTTATTCCAAGGAATTGAATTACCACCAATTTAATTCCCATCTCTTCCCTAGTTATCTTTAATTCCAATGGGAATGGAATGTAAATAATGAAATAAAAAGACTAAATTACCCATATTATTTAATACTAGATTCCACCTTCTTCTTCATTTCTCTCTGAAGAACGAAACCCCTAGCAGAGCATTTTTCTCCCCCAAATCGTGAACTTTTTTTAAAAGCAAACAGGGCACTGAAAAAATTGAGTTATTTTCATTTTAAAATGAAAGGGAAGGGAGTTCATTTCATTTCAAATAATAATGATGATGACGAGTTGCATTGATTTCAAGGAACTGGAATCAATAAGTTATTAACTTCTGATTTTGGCTGCTGCATCTTACTGCTAATAATATGTATTGCATACTTGAATTGATTTACAAAATTTGAATATCGTCTAGCTAAATATGGTTGTTGTTTTAATTGATACATCCTAATTCCTTTTTTATGACAGATAGATGCTGATTTATTTTTTCAGTGATAATATTTGCTTAACTCTGTGGTTTGAATTATGTTTATTTTATTTCTCAAAAAAATTTCTTAATTCTGTGGGTTGAACTCTGTTTATTTTTTTTTTTTTTACTGAAACTCTGGTTTGAACTATGTTTATTTTATTTCTCAAATAAATTGAGGGTTTTTTAATTGAGTGCATTGAAAACGATTTTAGTAGAAAGACCCATTTTTTAAATCTCCTTATTTAATGATTTTTCTCATTTTAAATAGATTGATACAGTCACTTTTCCCACAAGAACAAGAATTTAAAGGCCGAGGAGTGGTTACGTTTCACAATTAAAGAGACTTCATATTCTTTCGGCATCATCGGTATGTATCCCTTCATACTAGACTTTTGCTCTGCCTCTTTAGCCCATTCTGTTATTCCATATGCACACCACATATGTGATTGATGAGGCGTTTTGTATGTTACATAATAATAAAACATGTATTTTTGAGTTAATGTCATAATCAATACCAGGAGTACATAATAATCGATAGCTTGGTCGGAATTGTTGTCCAATTAACTAATTTCCTTCAATTTTAAGTTAGAATTGAACTATGCTCAATAGTATTATTGTTTTAGTCTTTTTGAATGGCTACATTTTGCATATCCTGCAATTATTTCTCGTACAAATTATATAAATCATTTAATAAAGTCCTTCAGTGTCCCTATTTCAGACTCCTTTGATCTATGCACCTACTTCCTTTGAGTTTTCAGTTATTAATATGTAAATAAAAATTGTTGAATATATCTTATTACTTGCTTACTAATCTGCTTATGAAAATTGTCTCATTTATGTTTATTTTCTTCTTATTAATCTGTAGAGAATGAAAGAGAATTCTCGACCTAATTCAAAATAAACTAAGCGTCAATGGACATTACACAAAGATGCAAAACTAGTTGAATGTTTAGTGGAGTTTGCAACTACTTCTTGAAAGTGTGATAATAGCACATTTAAATTTGGTTATGGAAAATATTTTAAAAAAAATGCTTCATGAAAAGATCCCAAGATGTGATCTTAAGCTATAGTTTTTTTATATAATACTTGTTTTCTTGTTTATAATTGTATAGTTGTGTTATAATTGTATAGTTTGTTAATTAGATAATTTGAATCTGTTTATTAAGTAAATCATTTATAGTTTATTAATTTACAATAGAAGAATGCCTTTTTGTTAATTCAGTTTATTGAATTTAGTCTTAGTAGTAATAATTCTAAATTGTTATGCTATGTTTAGGCTAATCAACACATTGAATCAAGGGTGAAATTGCTAAAAAGATAATATTTTATAATAGTTGAGATGATGGGCACGGCTGGGAGTGGATTTGGTTGGAATGACAAAGATAAAATAATTGTGGTGGAACAACAAATTTTCAATGAATGGAAGAGTGTAAATTCTAAACAACTTTCTTAATACAAGTTTATTTATCTTAGCTTTTTAATATTTATTGCTTATTTATTTTTCTTTTAATTTCAGTCCCATCCTAATGCTAATGGCCTCTACAATAAATTATTTCGATATTTTGAAGAGTTGGGAATAGCATTTAGTAGAGATAGCGCTCAAGGAGGCAATGCAGAAAATGTAACTCAAGCAGTTGCTACAATGGAGGCTGAGCGCGAAGCAACCTTGAGTGATCGGCAAGTGAATGAAAACACCTAAGTAAATTTGGAAGAGAGCGAAATGGAATATGAAGCTGATTCCTCAAGTACGTAAGAAATTGACTCTAATTTGGAGTGATTCTTCATTAGTTCAATAGTTACTTTTTTTTATTCTTCATTAGTTCAATAGTTACTGTTTTCTTTATTCTTGATTCACTTATTCATATATTATTCATATATTACTCAGTTACATTTACTTTAACATGTGACTATGACTAGCCTTAACTATTCCCATCATGTTGAGCATTTAGATAGAAATATTCTATTAGGTTCTGTTTAGTTAGTTAGTGTTGTTAGTATTGCTGGCCAAGGCAGAGGTAATGCTTATATATACAAGTGTAGAGTATGTATAATCAGTTAGGCTACTTGTTCTTCATTTCTACCAATATTGAATAATCTTTTTCAACTTTATAGTTTCATCATCTCGAGCTTTCTTATTTCTTTCTTTCTTTCTTTTTCTTGCAACACACTCATCAGTGTTGCTTTCAATTTTAGGAGCCTCCAACTCCTAGTGTTCCTGCTGCTCCCGGTGCTTCTGCTGCTCCTAGTGCTTCTGCTGCTCTAAGTTTTTCATCTATAGAAAAGAATAAAAGAAAAAGAGGGAGCAAAAGTAAAGAAGTGATTGACATAGTAACAGAATCAATGAGAAATATGAAAGGTACTTATCAAGAACACACAGCCATTTTAGTTGATATGGTTTCTTGTTTTAAGAATGAGAAAGAAGGAGCTGAGCGCAGAATGAAGCTAATGACACTATTGAGGGATGTTCCTAGTTTGAGCATTGATGATAGAATGAAGGCTGGTCTTAGCATTGTAAGGAACAATAGTCTGATCGACATGGTGTTCCAACTTCAACCGGAGGAACTTTTGTCATTTTTGAAGAAATTGATTTAAATCTTGCTATTTTTGAATTTTTATAGATTATATTAAATTGTCGGTTTTTAAGTATTTAATACATGTGTTTAGATGTTGAGATTTATTTTGTATAAGTTCAATTATGAATTATGAAACGAATTATAGATTATGAAATTTTTGGAAATTTAAATAAGTATTTTGTGTTAATTTAATTATGATATTTGTTATTAGGAATATTTTAGTAAATTTAATTGTGATAAAATTAATTTTAATTAAACATTCGTTATTAGGGGTATTATAATAAATTTATTAGTAGAAATATTTTTGTAAATTCACAAAAAATTTGAATGTAAAAAAAAATCGATTAGTTTTATATTTAATTTTTTAAAAAAAAAATTGATATAGGGGTATTTTTGGAAATAAAAATAAATATTTTTTATCTAAAACTAATTATATTGAATTTATCTTGAAATATATTTATATATAAATTTTTTCATATATTTATTAAGTTTAGTTATTAATCTTTTAATTTAAATGAGTAAAGATAATTTTGACATATTAAACATATTTAATATTAGGGATATTTTAGTAAATTTTAAAAAATTAAAATCAATAATAATTTTAACTAAAATTTACTAAAATATTTAGTTAAATATTTTAATTTTTTTTAAATTTTTTAAAATATCCCTAATAATTAAATTTACTAAAATATTTTTTAAAATATTTTGTAAATTTTAAAAAATTAGAATCAATAATAATTTTAACTATATATTTATTATTAGGGGTATTTTAATAAATTTATTATTAGAAATATTTTGTAAATTAAAAAAATCAATGTAAAAATATAATATTTAATAAGGTTTATATTTAATTTTTAGTCATTAATATTTTAATTTGAATGATTAAGGATAATTTTGATATATTACATAATATGATCAAAAAATTTAAACTCAACCAAATAAAAATTTAGTTATTCTTAAGATTATTATATAATATTCCAATGCATTAAATTTTATAACCAAATATAGGAATCTTATATACCAAGTAATCTCATTCCTAGACATTATATTCCTAAGAATGATATTTTTTAGGGGTGAGCACGGGTAGCGGGTACCCGATTGCCTGTCCGAATCCAAACCGAACCAATTAAATTGGTTCTGGAATCAACAGGTAATCGGGTTCAACCCGAACCAAACCGATGTCCTTTGTTAGTGATTGGTTTGGGTATCAGTTCTCGGGATGCGGAACCCGAACCAACCTGTGAACCCGATCATATATTAATTAAATAAAAAAAATTGGTGTTTAATTAAAAAATTTGTATTTCCATTAGACAAAGATTATTCACTATTAATATGTTTAGATTTTAATGAGTTTAGTTTTTAATATATTTGGTGTTTAACATGTTTTGATTATTTCTATTGATGTTATTGTTGAATTTTTATGATAAAAATTTAGTTTTTTTATGAATTTCAAAGTCATCGGGTACCAAATTACCCGAACCGAACCAATCCGTTCTTGATCGGTTTGGTTTGGTTCGGATATATACACAAAAAAATACAAATTCAAACCAAACCAAACCAATTATATTTTAATCGGTTCGGTTCTAATTTCATCTTAAACCCGAACCAAACTGACCTATACTCACCCCTAATATTTTTGGTAATGAAAATTAATTCTTGAATCACACACACTCTCAAAATTTTGGTCCCTAATATACCAAAGCCGTTTCAATAATTCTTTCTCCATTAGAAGAGTCACAATTCAGCCCTGTTAGAAATAGGGGTGGCAACACTATCCGAACCTGCGGATACTCACCCCGCCCCTACCCATTTGGGGCGGGTTTTAACGGGGCGGGTTCTTGGGCGGGGTCGGGTTTAGGTTAAACCCGCCCCTACCCGCCCCGATATATATAATATATGTAACATATATAAAATAATTAGTAAAATGATTAATAATATTATATCATATATAAATTTTTACTTTAATTTATGTTATGTATGTAAATGGTGGTTATATAATTTTTAAAATTTTATTTTATTTGTTGGATTTAATAATTATAAGGGCGGGTAGGGTAGGGGCGGGGCGGGTACCTGCAGGGACGGGTTAGGGTTTACCATTTTACTACCCGCGGGTAGGGCGGGGCGGGTTTTATGCAGATTTTTTGTTAGGCGGGGCGGGGTCGGATAGAGTAAAAACCCGCCCCTACCCGCCCCGTTGCCACCCCTAAATTAGAAATACAAAAGGTTTTGGTTGAAAAAGACTGATACAATTCTATTATTAATTTTTAATTTCTATAAGTAAAAGTATATTTTTATATTATAATATATTTTTAGTGATTTAATATAGATGATCTGAATTAATAAAATAATTTATTCTAACAGAATCATCCAAATCAACCTCTTAAATATTTACTATGCTGTCATTTTTCCTTGACACTTTATAATACAGGTTTTTTTTCCCTTTAAGGTAAGTTATATTTATTATTATCGCTCATTTCTTCTTTCATACTTAGACCATCTCCAGTAGGGAACTCATCTCAATTCCTGTTTATGGCCCACCTGTCATAAAAAGTAACTCCACATCAGCTTTTACGTCATAAACAGTAAATAGGAACTCAAAGCATCTCTCTCTTCTCCATTAGGAGGAACTAACTTTAATCTCTGTTGTGATCCCACTTAATTAATTTTTTTCAATAATATAATTTAAATTTATAAATTTAAAAATAATTCACAGTTAAAATATATTAATATTAAATAAATTCATATATAACAATAATACACAATATATAATTCGGGATTACACTAATTTGTAAAATTAATTAATACAAAAAAAACATAATTAACCTCTATAGTTAACGACAAACATTGTGAAATTGCCATATGTATTCAATCAAGTCCTTTTTCAATTGTCTATGCTGCTGTCTATTTCGAAATTGGATATTTTTTTGGAGAAATATAAAAATTAAATTTATTTTTTAATGTAAGTAAATTTAATTAATTATAATTTAATATGATAGTATAAATAATATTTAATATTAATTATGATATAAATCATTAATATAAATTATTAATTAAATAAAAATATAATTATTTAATATAATTAATTATTATAATTATTATTGTATTAATTATTATTTAATTATTTAATATATTTATTTAGTTAATTAACATTATATATAATTATTTATTTTCTAACTAACTTGCCATTTGGCAAGTGTTGATTGTTTCATAGGAGTCCCTGTTCAGAGGGACTCCCCCTCTTTAGAATTTGTGTGGAAACCCTCTTCCTTCCTCCTCCAACGCATAAGCTTTCTTTCCTTCTGACATAACAGTAATTGGGCTTTAATTTTTACTCCCGTTGGAGATGCTCTTAGTTACGAGCTCCAACATTATCAGAGGATTAGATCAGCTGAGGTGTCATGTTCAAAAACTTGAAGATTTTTTGCTTGCCATATTTTACATACTACGCCTAATTGTTAATTATTAATTATTAATAAGACAGTGCTATGGTGCAGAAGTTTTTTTTTTTTTTGAGCAGGTACTAAAGAGATGTGATGAAGAATAGATTTTACACGTGTTAAGTTAGATGTTCTGTGCCTAGACATATTTTGTAAAAGATGTAGAGATGCAACAGAGACTGTCCAGCGTAAGAAAGTCACTATATTAAATTAATTGAAAAATTAATGTAGTGATTAGTTGTTGGATTTTTTTAAAGTTGACCAATAAATTTTTGAAAATCTTTAATGATTGGGCTCGGTTCTGATCGTAGCCATAGTTAGTCCATTTAACAACAACAACAACAGAAGTTGTTAAAGGCTTTTAGCTTTTAGGTTATTATATTTTTATTCTAAACTTGATAAGATAAATTCGTGAATCGGTGAACTGAAGTTAAATTTAAAATTAAATTCATAAATTAAATTTAAAAAAAAATAAATCTAAAAAGAAATAATCTAAGAGGGTGTGTAAAATTATAAAAATTGAAATAAATAAAGCTAGTAAAATAAATTTCAGAATTTAAAATTAATAAAAAATTAAAAAAATAATTTAAAATTTCTAAATTTAAATTATTAGTAATTAACGTTGCATAATATATTTTAAAATAAGTAATTCTAATTAAATAAGTTAAACAAAGACACTATTTATTTAGTATTATTTTTTATTTTGAATTGAGTGTTTAGAGTTTATAATTTAGAGTTATAGTTTAGGATTAAGTTAGAATTGGGGTATTTTGGATTTAGAATTTGGATTTAGGATATGTTCTTAAGAGTTTAGTATTTAGAAGTTAGGATTTAGAAGTTAAGGGTATAGAGTTTTTAGTTTAGTGTTTAAGATTTAATGAGGTATATTTAGTTTTTTTTATTAGTTTATAAATTTAAAATTAGTGAATATTAATTTAAAATTGACAAATATTTAGTATATATTCTTTAAAATTTAGGATTTGTAAATTAATTTGATTTTATGAAAATATTTTTATTTTTATTTTAAAAATTTTATAAAAATATAAAATCAATGAAAAATAAGCCTAATATTTATTAATATAAAAATATAGAATTTGAAATAAACGAATCCAGCAGAATGAATTTTAAAAGTTGAAATTATTAATAATTTGATAAAAAATCCATATGTCTCTCTCTCCGGCGTTCAATAAATAATACCCTTCCACTTGCTTCTATTATTATTATTATTATTATTATTATTATTATTATTATTATTATTATTATTATCAAATGGACTAATTACGGCTACGTTCGGAATCCAGCTCAACCATTAAGGTTTTCAAAAATTTATTGGTCAACTCCCAAAAAGTTCAACAACTAATCATTACATTAATTCCCAACTAAGTTAATATAATGACTTCCATGCACTGGATAATTTCTATTGCATCTCTGCATCTTCCACAGAATATGGCTAGACCCAGAACAGCTAATTTAACACGCGTAAAATCTATCCTTCATTACATCTCTTCGACACCTGCTGGAAAAAAAAAAAAAACCTCTTTCACACTATAACATTGTCCTTATATATATATATATATATGCTATTTATATATAGTTTTTTTTTTTCTTTCTAAAAACTAGGTTGTTAGATATACTTAAAATTTCAATTTTAATTCAAGTTTTTATGTTATTAAAACACGCGATTCAAAATTTGAATTAAAATTAATAAAAAAAATTAAGATGATAACTGAAATTTAAGTTTTAATTTTAATTCAAGTTTTTATATTATATTATATTATTTAACTATGTAATTCAAAATTTAAAATTAATAAAATAAAATTAAGATGATGATAATGATAATGATAATTTTGGAAAGGCTCAATAAGATTGGATTAATTTATATCAAATATATATTTTGAAATAATTTCTCAATTCGGATATTTCTCATATCTTCTTATCTTAATGGTTGAAACTTGACATTTAAATTGACTTCCATAAAAAAAAAGAAATATAAAACAAAAAAGAACTCAGCATTTATACATAAATGTAGTCAGTAGAGATATAAGCGAGTATTGGTAATTCGATTATCCAATTAAATTCAACCTAACTCAATTATATTGGGTGTTATACATGACAGGTAATCGGGTTTAATAGGACAAAACTTAATTATACTCGACTTTAATTGGTTTGAGTATTGGTTTCGAAGTTGTAAAACTCAATTATCCGATTATCTTTGATATTATATTAAAAAAATATTATTTATATAACTTTTAGAGTAATTATCCAAATCAACTCCTGAGATTTTTAAAATCGAACGCTTTAATTCCTCAGGTTTTGAAATACACAAAACAATCCCCAACTTCTATTCTCGTTAGACAATGCAGTCTCTCTCCATTAATCACTAACGTTGATTGCTGCCGTAGAACGTTAACTCGCACACTTGGCCGTTAATTGTCCATGTGTGCAATCTGGACATATTACTCCCTAAAGTAAAGTATAAAATAGTTCCCTAAGGTAGCGTTTGTTTTCGGGGCAGGACACGGAGACATGGACAACACTTGTTTAAAAAGTGTTTGGAAGCAGAGACATGGACAGTGGACATATTGTCTCCGAGACAGTTTTTTATAATTTTGTGTCCACTCTTTCACGAAGGACAACGATGGACACGGGATTTGGAAGAGTGGACACGGACAATTTTATAAATTTTGTTTTCTTTTTTTCCACTATTACCCTCTTCTTATTTTTCCTATTGCGTTGTTCAGAGATACTTTTTTCTTCCTGTTCTTCCTCTATTTCTTTCTTTTCCAGGTACTCTCTCCTTTAGAATTTTTTATTGGGGGTAGATAATTTTTTTCTTTTTATCGTTTTACTTCAATACCATTTTAACTTTATATTATATTATTTGTAATAAAAAAATAACAAAAATAATTAATCTTGAAATTTTTGAAAGATAAATATTAGCAAAAGTAAAATTAATCTTTTAAAATGTTAAAAAATAATTTATAAATTGTAATTGATTTTATATAATTTAAAGAAAAATAAGTTTTTTATAAAGAAAAATAAGTTTTTAGATAAAAAAAATTAGTTTTTTTTAAATAAAAATAGATTTTTATATGCAAAAACTAATTGTTTTTTCATGTAAAAATTAATTTTTTTAAAATTAATTTTTTATTTAAAATTAATTTGGCTTATTAACTTAAATAAAAATTTTTATTAATCAAACTTAAATTTTTTTTTTTTTGTTAATCTTAACCATATGTATTCCTATATATTAATAATAAATTTTAAAATAAAATAATTATATTTATAAATTTTATTTTAATATAAATATTAATATATTTTTTTATTAAAATTTTTTGCCTCTTCAAATATTTTTTTCAAGTTCCGTCTGTACTCCTACGTATTCTCATTTTTTATTAAATTAATTTGTATTGATGTAGAAAATTTGGAATCACAGGGCTATTTTAGTCATTTCATATAATATTTTAGTCTTGTCCATGTGTATCCAAACATAATACTAGACATTACATTAGTGTCTTGTCCATCGTATCCAAACACAATACACAAAAGATAATTTTTAGTGTCTGCGTCCTATTGTCTCCGTTTCAGTGTCATGTTCTGTCCTGTCTCTGAAAACAAACGCAGCCTAAGAGTTTAAAAAATCTCAAAATATTCTTTGAAAAAATTTAAAATTTACTAATTTAGAAATAATTATATATAAATAATTTAAAAAAGCTATTTTAAAATTTTAAAAATTTTTCAGGAACTATTTTGAAATTTTTTTTTAATTCTTCAAGGACTATTTTGTATTTCATTTTAGGGACTGATTTGTCCAGAGCACACACGTGGATACTTAACAACCATATATGCGAGTTAATGTTCTACGTCAGCAGTCATTATTAGTGACTAACGGAGGAGACTGTATTGTATAACAGAAGTAAACGTTGAAGACTATTTTGTGTATTTTGAAATCTGAATAATTATAGTATCCAATTTTAAAAAGCCTAGGAACTAATTTGGGTAATTACTTTTTAGGTTTAATTACTCTATTGGTCCCTATAGTTTCGCAAAATTTTCAATTAGGTCCTTATACTTTTTTTCCTTTTAATTGAGTCCTTGCACCAACATTTTTTTTAATTGGGTCCTTACACTTTTTTTTTCCTTTTATTTAGGTCCCTATACCAATTCTTTTTTTTAATTGGGTCCCTATAAAATTAAGCCAATTACTACTGAGAAGGACTTAATTGAAAAAAAAAATTACTACAAGGACTCAATTAAAAAGAAAAAAAGTATAGGGACCTAATTGAAAATTTCACAAAACTATAAGGACCAACAGAGTAATTAAACCTACTTTTTATTATAATTATAATTCTATGATAGGATACTTAGCCACGTATTAGTTCTTGATAATGATTGAACATATATATTGAATTTCTATTTACAAAGGAGTTAAGTCCTAAAGTAGTTTCTCTTGCAAGGTAATACCTAAAGCTAAAGTAGATTTGGGTCTAGACGTGAGGTCCAGACTCTTTTGGGTGCAGAATTCGACTTTTGTCAGGACGGCGGTATGTCTGATGTCCTCGCGTGGACGGTGGTGGCAGTAACTACAAGGGAATTCATTGCTTAAGTTAGCAAGGATTTAAAGCATGTTTAAGTGAATTAGGATTGAGGAATACATGAATTTGATGTAGTATTTATAGAGACACGTGACGACTTGGCCATCATTAGTAGTAGGAAGTTTCTTCCTTAGTATTTGGAAAGTTATTCCATGTTGCAGTGGCGGCTAAGCTGTGGATAGCATCTAAAGTAGTGCTTGACAAGGTCTTACTTGCCATACAAATCGAGTTGGGTACAGGTTATGGAAATCATGGCCGAGTAGATCGGGCAGAGTGATCCGTACACATAGCTGGACTGGTCTCTATTGGGCATCTATGAATCCTGTACAAGATTGGATTAGTTTATTTGGGTCATGGTATAAATAATGCCCCTACTCATGACTAAGTTTATTGAAGTCGGATCTCAAGTAAATAAGTTTGTTGAGCTTGTTGCCTTCTGCAAATGAGCCTATCAAGAAGTCGTACAAGTGCGGCACTTCTTACTTGAGTAGGTCAATATTCTCGACGTGATTTGAAACGATGTAGTTGGATAACTTGACATGATTTAATTAGACTTTCGCTTCATCTTTCCATAATTGTTCACGCATCTTTTCAGTTTTCTTAGTAACCGTGCGCAACATTTAAAACAGAGTGAAATTAACCCTTTTGCCCCTACTTATAGCTATATATGTTTGGCTCTTTTCTTTCTCTTTTCTTTTGTCTTCTTTGAACAAAACTCTTCTTCTCTAACGCATATAAACTCTTCGTCTTCTTTAAAGTATACAAAACTCCTCGATCCCCAGGATCCTTCCTTTCTTGAATACTTTGGTGCTTCTAAGGTTCAGAACCACTCGCTCTGCATCTCTTTGCTTTTTCACTTTAAGGTTCGTGCCTTTTCCTTGTTTTTCATGGTTTTCTTGCATTTTGTTGTTACTGTGCAAGTGTTTGAATCTTGAAACAGAGTTCTTTGATGTTGTAGCCTTGAATTCTTGATGAATTGATTTTGAAAATGTAGCTTCTTGATTTTGTGTCTTGATAATTATAGCATTTGCCTTTCTTGATGATTTGTTGGTTTTGCTTTGCGTGTCTTTTGGTGTCAAGCATCTTTTGCCCCTTTTGTGGTGGCGACATCATTGGTAGGATGGTGGTGACACTACAAAACTGCTTTGCTTTATAGCATCAATTGAGTGGCGTTGCCATGCTTCGGCTGTAGCCAAGATGAATATATTGATTGGACTGTGGAACATATTTCTAAGTTGTTGATTGAACTCTAACTTTCTTGTGTTTGCCTAATTTTCATTTGTGTTGAGTTTAATTGTTTTTTGTTTTATAGGTGTAACGATTTCTATATCTTATTCTGTAGCTAACATAATGCGTTCTAAAATTTCTAAGAGATTGGATTGGGTAGTGTAAGAACCGAAGTTTTTACGAAAAAATTGCTTAACTAGAATAGAATAATTGAATTGCCTAGAATAGGTTTGAAAATATAAAAATATTTTTCTTAAAATATAAATGTGAGATTCGGATTTAGTGAATTTTTCTGAGTGGAAAAATGTTTTCTTTTGAAAATTTTCGCGTAAAAATGCGTACCAATAGATTAGCCGGCAGTACTGGCTTAAGTCTGTCCAGTACTGCGTGAGAGAGAGCGAAACAGCAGGAAACCTTAGAAGAGTTTTTGAAATATCAAGCCGGGTACATATCCTAAAGGTTTGGCCCAAAGTTGGGCCAAACGAACCAAAAACACTACATGATTGGACCGGGATCAAGCCCAACTTATATAAAGCCATAAATGAGCCTAAGAAGCTCATTTTAGCACCAAGAGAGAGAGAGAGAGAGAGGATAAGGAAGCTATTGTCACTATTCATCTCCCCTTCAAAGCTCCATAACTTTTGATCCGGAACTCCGATTGACGAGTCGTTTGCGGCCACGCGAAGCTCTTATCGAGCTCTTCAATTCTAGCTAAACAAAGTAGGTAACAACTCGAATTTCATACTCCTCCTTTCATCCCTAACAGATTTCACGTTTTTGGATATAGTATTTGAGTAGATTTTGTGATTTTGGTTGTTTAGGTGAACTCTAGTAGCGGATAATTGTTGGGCTTTGCCCCAATCCCCTTTGGACAAGGTAAAGTTCCTCATATACCCTTGTAGTGTTGTATATTGTGGTTTCTAGGTTTTGATTTTTGTGATATATGTGTTGTTAATTTGAGCTTTGGTGCTTTTTGGAGTTGTCTTGGCTTTTTGGTGGTTTTGTACGTGAAGGTTAATCGGCCAAGGTATGGTTTCGGTTTCCTCTATGTAATATGTAATATTTCTGGATACTTAGGCTAGTGGCCTTTAAGATAGGATTGAATGGTGTGGGTGTATGATTAATTGTATGTGAATATTATGATTGATGATAATGATGATGAAGGTTGAATGAGTTGTATGTGGAAAGTATGATTTTGATGATAATATGATGAATGTTGGTGTAATTATGATTGATAATAATTATGATTATTGATGATTATGAATTGATGATAATGTGTCTATTTGGATGGAAGTTTGGAAATATGTAACATTGATGATTGATGAGAATGGTGAGTGGTAATATTGATGTTAATAAGGTTAATAGAAATTGGGAAATGTGAATTAGGTTGGATTTAGAATTGTTGAATGGTTTAGAAGGTTGCGTGATTGAGAAAGTGGTTGAAGCAGTGTTTGATATGAATTTTGGGTTGATTTGGTATGGTTGAAATGTGATTGAGTTGGTTTTGAATTGAGAGTTGTGGCAAAATTGAGTTTTTAGTGTTTTTGGTAAAAATAGATTTTAGGCCAACTTTGGCAGATCATATCTTGAGCTACAGTTTTTGAAATTGATTAAATTTTATATCCAATTAAAGATAATTCAAAGAGCTTTAAAACGGTATGGATTTTGTAGAAATGTGAATTTTGTAGAGAAAGATATGATCGTTAGAAGTTGGTGTTAAAAATCTGAATTTTGTGATGTTGCAGAATTTGTGATTTTTGGTTTGTGTGCGCACGCACACAGCTGTGCGCGTGCTTTGATCAGTGGCTAAATTTTGACTTGTGTGTACGCATAGCCCTGTGCGCACGCGCACCCTGTGAATTTTTGAAAACGTGCGTACGCACACACTGGTGCGCACGCACACACAGGGAGATGCCTACTGTTGAGAGCGATCGCACACTCTGGTGCGGGCACACACCCTGCGAATTTTGCAAGTTGTGCGTACGCACACTGCCCTGTTTTACAATGAAAACCTTGTTTTTAACCATTTTATCTTTCTAGCAAGCTTGCAAATTTCCGTAACACTTGTTTAAAACCTTTTTGCCAGTTTTAGGATCTTGAATTAAGGGAAAAAATAATAAAGGGATAAAAAGGGTATTCTTAGTTATGAGTTTAGAGCCGGTGACATAGGTTTTGGAAGGTTTTGAAATTTTCTAGCCTGAGTGGTGAGTGTTGAGTTGTGAACTATATGGTTGAAGAGATTTCGGAGAAGTTGGAAATCGGTGATGGTTATGATGAGTTGAGAACATAGAAAGAAATGATGAAATTATTGGATTATATGAGAGTGTAGTGCGGGGTCTATATCCCTGGCATGGCAGATTTCTCTGCTGCATGAGTGTGCGGGGACTATATCCCTGGCGTAGCAGATTTCTCTGCTGCATGAATAGTTGTTGTTGTTTTCTTCCCTGCTGCATGAAGTGTGCGGGGCCTGTATCCCTGGCATGGCAGACTCCTTGCTGCATGAGTGTGAATGGCACTATATATCTGGCGTGGTAGATTCACTACTGCACGAGTGTGCAGGGCACTATATCTCTGGTGTGGCAGAAAAGGCTACATCCGGGAGGATGTGTCGGGTTGGCAATTATAGACCGACAAGTGATATCACGAGCCAATAAGAAAGGCATTCATCATATGCATCTTCTACATGTTGGTTTGCTTTGCTTAAATTCTATTATGCCTAAATGAAGCACATGTTTATTTGCTAATTATTCTAATTGCTGTATATGTACTTTACTTGTGCTTTACTTGTCTGCGTTACTTGTGTTTTCTACTGGGATTGAGGAGGCTCGATAGGTAGTGGCGATGGGATCGCATGGAGGTTAGGTTGGTGAAGGCTGTGGGATACAGCGGTGTGATTAGTACTAGTTAGAAATCCCCTAAGTCTAGATAACCCTGTTTATTATTTATGGTTTAAGATCTTTATTTTGATAAGCTTGGATATCTGTTTGGTATGAAGCTCTAGGAATGCCTCTGACGTCCCGGGGTCTTACATCTTACATTACTGGGTACCGTTACCATACTGAGAACTTCTGGTTCTCATTCCATACTTTGTTGTTGTTTTTCATATGCAAGTCATAACCCACCTCGGTGAGTTACTTGATGGTGACAGAACGGTGGATCTTTATTCTATTTTGGAGTCTTTTGATTATTTTGATTAATTCTCTCACTTTTGTATTTATATTTGCCTTAGAGGCTTACTTTGAAAGAAATATTGTATATGCTGTTTTACTCTTCAAAAACTTCGTATTGTCTGTATATAACTAGCCGGCTTAAACTCCGCAGGCTGTGGCTAGTACTTTATGACTATCCTACTTATATATCTATATGATTTCCTGATATCTTGTATCTATATCTTGTGCTTCGATTCGTGTAGCTTCGTGTGGATGCTTCGCACTTTTGAAATTCTGTTTTTGAGCTTATATCTTCATCGGGCTTCTAGAATTATTATTCCTTTCTATATATATTTATGTATAAGCCTTAGGATTGCCGTGACCTCTGATTAACCTTTGCTTTATGGCATGAGGTAATTCTTAGGGTAATTAGGGCGTTACAAGTAGATACTACTGTATTAGGAGTGATTTCTATAATGGACAGGGGAATCTTAGAGAAATTTTGGCTTTCTCATATGATCTGTAGAGATAGAGATGATAAGGAGAACTATGTCTTAATTGCCCCTGATCTCAAGGAGAGGATTTGTTATCCTTGACTTAACAACTCGAATCAACACTTTATTTTCATGTATGATGATGAGCGGATAATTTATACGCTTTTTGGCATTATTTTTAGTATGTTTTTAGTAGGATCTAGTTACTTTTAGGGATGTTTTTATTAGTTTTTATGTTAAATTCACATTTCTGGACTTTACTATGAGTTTGCGTATTTTTCTGTGATTTCAGGTATTTTCTGACTGAAATTGAGGGACTTGAGCAAAAATCAGATTCAGAGGTTGAAGAAGGACTGCAGATGCTATTGGATTCTGACCTCCCTGCACTCAAAGTGGATTTTCTGGAGCTAAAGAACTCAAAATGGCGCGCTTTCAATTGCGATGGAAAGTAGACATCCAGGGCTTTCCATCAATATATAATAGTCTATACTTTGAATAAGGATTAATGATGTAAACTGGTGTTCAACGCCAGTTCCATGCTGCAGTCTGGCGTCCAGCGCCAGAAACAAGTTGCAAAGTGGAGTTTAACTCCAGAAATACGTTACAAACTGGCGTTCAACTCCAAGAATGACCTCTCCACGTGTAAACTTCAAGCTCAGCCCAAGCACACACCAAGTGGGCCCCGGAAGTAGATTTCTACATCATTTACTCAATTCTGTAAACCCTAGTAACTAGTTTAGTATAAATAGGACTTTTTACTATTGTATTTACATCTTATGATTTTTAGTTCAACTTTGGATCATATTGATCACGTTTGGGGGCTGGTCATTTGGTCATGCCTGGACCTTCATCACTTATGTATTTTTAACGGTAGAGTTTCTGCACTCCATAGATTAAGGTGTGGAGCTCTGCTGTTCCTCATGATTTAATGCAAAGTACTACTGTTTTTCTATTCAATTCAACTTATTCCACTTCTAAGATATCCATTCGCACCTAAGAACATGATGAATGTGATGATTATGTGACGCTCATCATCATTCTCACTTATGAACGCGTGCTTGACAAACACTTCCGTTCTACATGCAAACAAGCTAGAATGAGCATCTCTTAGATATCTAATACAGAGGACCGAGTCCGAGATATTAGAATCTTCGTGGTATAAGTTAGAACCCATGGATGGCCATTCCTGAGATCCGGAAAGTCTAAACCTTGTCTGTGGTATTCCGAGTAGGATCTGGGAAGGGATGGCTGTGACGAACTTCAAACTCGCGAGTGCTGGGCGTAGTGACAGACGCAAAAGGAGGGTGAATCCTATTCCAGTATGATCGAGAACCTCCAGATGATTAGTCGTGCCGTGACAGAGCATTTGGACCTTTTTCACAGAGAGGATGGGATGTAGCCATTGACAACGGTGATGCCTTACAGAAAGCTTGCCATGGAAAGGAGTAGGAATGATTGGATAAAGACAGCAGGAAAGCAGAGGTTCAGAGGAACGAAAGCATCTCTATACGCTTATCTGAAATTCTCACCAATGATTTACATAAGTATTTCTATCTTTATTTTCTGTTTATTTATTATTATTATTCGAAAACTCCATAACCATTTGATATCCGCCTGACTGAGATTTACAAGATGACCATAGCTTGCTTCATACCAACAATCTCCGTGAGATCGACCCTTACTCACGTAAGGTTTTATTACTTGGATGACGCAGTACACTTGCTGGTTAGTTGTATCGAAGTTGTGAATGACAAAAGAATTTAAGATTAAGAACGTGCGTACTGAGTTTTTGGTGTCGTTGCCTGAGATCACAATTTCGTGCACTATGTTTTTGGCGCCGTTGCCGGGGATTGTTCGAGTTTGGACAACTGACGGTTCATCTTGTTGCTCAGATTAGGTAATTTTCTTTTTCGTTTTATTTTAAAAAAATTGTTTTCAAAAATCTTTCAAAAAAAAATTTATTTTTCCTTTGTTTTCGAAAATTATTCTAAAATTTTTAAGAATGAATTCTAAAGTTTCAAATTGGTATGCTGAAGTTTGGCTGGCCATCAAGCTTTAGACTAACCTGGTATGATTCCTGGAATCTTGATTGAGGACTTTGAATTCATTGCTTCCTTTTCCCTATAGGTTTTCAAAAAAATAAAAAAAAAATAAATAAAAATATACAAAAATCCAAAAAAAAAAATAATATCATAAAATCAAAAATATTTTGTGTTTCTTGTTTGAGTCTTGAGTCAATTTTAAGTTTGGTGTCAATTGCATTTTTTCTAAAAATTTATGCATTTTTTGAAAATTCATGCATTCATAGTATTCTTCATGATCTTCAAGTTGTTCTTGGTAAGTCTTCTTGTTTGATCTTGATGTTTTCTTATTTTGTGTCTTTTGTTGTTTTTCATGTGCATCTTTGCATTCATAGTGTCTAAGCATTAAAGATTTCTAAGTTTGGTGTCTTGCATGTTTTCTTTTCTTGAAAATTTTTCAAAAATAAGTTCTTGGTGTTCATCTTGACATTCAAAGTGTTCTTGGTGTTCATCTTGACATTCATAGTGTTCTTGCATGCATCACATGTTTTGATCCAAAATTTTCATGCATTGAGTTTTTTTGATGTTTTTCTCCTTCATCATTAAAAATTCAAAAATAAAAAAAATATCTTTCTCTTTTTTCACTCATAAATTTTCAAAAATTTGAGTTGACTTTTTCAAAACTTTTTAAAATTTAGTTGTTTCTTATGAGTCAAATCAAATTTTCAATTTAAAAATCTTATCTTTTCAAAATCTTTTTCAAAAATCAAATCTTTTTCATTTTTCTTATTTATTTTCGAAAATTTTACAAATATTTTTCAAAATTCTTTTCCTTAATTTTATCTCACAATTTTCGAAAATATTATCAACAATTAATATTTTGATTAAAAAATTTCAAGTTTGTTACTTGCTTGTTAAGAAAGATTCAAACTTTAAGTTCTAGAATCATATCTTGTGATTACTTGTGAGTCAAGTCGTTAATTTTGATTTTAAAATTCAAATCTTTTTCAAAACTAATTTCAATCATATCTCTTCAAAAATATCTTTTTATCTTATCTTTTTCAAAATCACATCTTTTTAATCATATCTTTTCATATCATATCTTTTTCAAATATCTTTTCTAACTTCTTATCTTCTTATCTTTTAAAAATTGATTTTCAAAATTTGTTTCAACTAACTAATTAACTTTTTTTTTGTTTCAAAACTACCTAACTAACTATCCCTCTCTAATTTTCGAAAATACCTCCCTCTTTTTCAAAAATTCTTTTTAATTAATTAATTGTTTTAAATTTTAATTTTAATTTTATTTTCCCTTTAATTTTCGAAAATCATCAACTCCTTTTCAAAAATTATTTTCGAAAATTTCTCTCTCTCATCTTCTTCTATTTATTTAATTACTTACTAACACTTCTCTTCATCTCATATCTCTGCTCTCCTCATCTTGTGTTTGGATTCTCCTCTCTTCTCTTTCCTTACATTACATTCTTTTCTTCTTCTACTCACACAAAGGAATCTCTATACTGTGACATAGAGGATTCCATATTTTCTTTGTTATTCCCTTCTTTGTCATATGAGCAGGAGCAAGGACAAGAACATTCTTGTTGAAGCAGATCCTGAACCTGAAAGGACTCTGAAAAGGAAACTAAGAGAAGTTAAAATACAACAATCCAGAGACAACCTTACAAGAATTTTCGAACAGGAAGAGGAGATGGCAGCCGAAAATAATAATAATGCAAGGAGGATGCTTGGTGACTTCACTGCACCTAATTCCAATTTACATGAAAGAAGCATCTCCATTCCTGCCATTGGAGCAAACAATTTTGAGCTTAGGCCTCAACTAGTTTCTCTGATGCAGCAAAACTGCAAGTTTCATAGATTTCCATCTGAAGATCCCTTTCAGTTCTTAACTGAATTCTTGCAGATATGTGATACTGTTAAGACTAATGGAGTAGATCCTGAAGTCTACAGGCTCATGCTTTTTCCTTTTGCTGTAAGAGACAGAGCTAGAATATGGTTGGACTCTCAACCCAAGGATAGCCTGAACTCTTGGGATAAGCTGGTCACGGCTTTCTTAGCCAAGTTCTTTCCTCCTCAAAAGCTCAGTAAGCTTAGAGTGGATGTTCAAACCTTCAGACAGAAAGAAGGTGAATCCCTCTATGAAGCTTGGGAGAGATATAAGCAACTGACCAAAAAGTGTCCTTCTGACATGCTTTCAGAATGGACCATTCTGGATATATTCTATGATGGTCTGTCTGAATTAGCTAGGATGTCATTGGATACTTCTGCAGGTGGATCCATTCACCTAAAGAAAACGCCTGCAGAAGCTCAAGAACTCATTGACATGGTTGCTAATAACCAGTTCATGTACACTTCTGAGAGGAATCCTGTGAGTAATGGGACGCCTCAAAAGAAGGGAGTTCTTGAAATTGATACTCTGAATGCCATATTGGCTCAGAACAAACTATTGACTCAGCAGGTTAATATGATTTCTCAGAGTCTGAATGGAATGCAAGCTGCATCCAACAGTACTCAAGAGGCATCTTCTAAAGAAGAAGCTTATGATCCTGAGAACCCTGCAATAGCAGAGGTAAAATTATATGGGTGAACCCTATGGAAACACCTATAATCCCTCATGGAGAAATCACCCAAATCTCTCATGGAAGGATCAACAAAATCCTCAACAAGGCTTTAATAATGGTGGAAGAAACAGGTTTAACAATAGTAAACCTTTTCCATCATCCACTCAGCAACAGACAAAGAATTCTGAGCAGAATCCATCTAGCTTAGCAAATTTAGTCTCTGATCTATCTAAAGCCACTCTTAGTTTCATGAATGAAACAAGGTCATCCATTAGAAATTTGGAGGCACAAGTGGGCCAGCTGAGTAAGAAGATCACTGAAACCCCTCCTAGTACTCTCCCAAGCAATACAGAAGAGAATCCAAAAAGAGATTGCAAGGCCATTGATATAACCATCATGGCCGAATCCAAGGAGGAAGGGGAGGACGTGAATCCCAAGGAGGAAGACCTCCTGGGACGTCCAATGATCAACAAGGAGTTTTCCTTTGAGGAACCAAAGGAATCTGAGGCTCATTTAGAGACAATAGAGATTCCATTAAACCTCCTTATACCATTCATGAGCTCTGATGAGTATTCTTCTTCTGAAGAGAATGAGGATGTTACTGAAGAGCAAGTTGCCAAGTACCTTGGTGCAATCATGAAGCTGAATGCCAAACTATTTGGTAACAAGACTTGGGGAGATGAACCTCCCCTGTTCACCAATGAACTAAATGCATTGGATCAACTGAGATTGCCTCAGAAGAAATAGGATCCTGGAAAGTTTCTAATACCTTGTACCATAGGCACCATGACCTTTGAGAAGGCTCTATGTGACCTGGGGTCAGGAATAAACCTCATGCCACTCTCTGTAATGGAGAAACTGGGAATCTTTGAGGTACAAGCTGCTAGAATCTCATTAGAGATGGCAGGCAATTCCAGAAAACAAGCTTATGGACAAGTAGAGGACATGTTAGTAAAGGTTGAAGGCCTTTACATCCCTGCTGATTTCATAATCCTAGATACTGGGAAGGATGAGGATGAATCCATCATTCTTGGAAGACCCTTCCTAGCCACAGCAAGAGCTGTGATTGATGTGGACAGAGGAGAGTTGGTCCTTCAACTGAATGAGGACTACCTTGTGTTTAAAACTCAAGGTTCTCCTTCTGTAACCATGGAGAGGAAGCATGAAAAGCTTCTCTCAGTACAGAGTCAAACAAAGCCCCCACAATCAAACTCTAAGTTTGGTGTTGAATTCCCACATCTAAACTCTAAGTTTGGTGTTGGGAATCTATAAAATTAACCTGATCACCTGTATGGCTCAGTGAGAGCCCACTGTCAAGCTAATAACATTAAAAGAAGCGCTTGTTGGGAGGCAACCCAATGTTATTTAATATATTTTATTTTATTTTCTCTTTGTTATTTCATGATTTATTAGGTTGATGATCATGTGAAGTCACAAAAACTACTGAAAAAATCGAAAACAGAATGAAAAATAGCATTGAAAATAGAACACCCTGGAGGAAGGGCTTACTGGCGTTTAAACGCCAATAAGGAGCATCTGGCTGGCGTTCAACGCCAGAACAGAGCATGGAGCTAGCGCTGAATGCCAGAAACAAGCATGAAGCTGGCGTTCAACGCCAGAAATATGCTGCATATGGGCGTTGAACGCCCAAAACAAGCATCACTTTGGCGTCTAAACGTCAGAAATGCATGCAAAGGCATTTTACATGCCTAATTGGTGCAGGGATGTAAATCCTTGACACCTCAGGATCTGTGGACCCCACAGGATCCCCACATACCTCCACTCACCTTCCCTCCTCATAATCCTATATCACCCTCTCTCTCTCCATTCATAGTCATCCCTTCTGTTTTCCATTCACCACTCACATCCATACACCCCACCTACCTTCAAAATTCAAAATCTCTTTCCCACCCAAGCCCACCCATATAGCCGAATACACACATCCATCCATCTCCTCCATATCTTCTTCTTCTTCTGCTATTCTTTCTTCTTTTGCTCGAGGGCGAGCAACATTCTAAGTTTGGTGTGGTAAAAGCATAGCTTTTTTTTTTGTTTTTCCATAACCATTGATGGCACCTAAGGCCAGAGAAACCTCTAGAAAGAGGAAAGGGAAGACAAAAGCTCCCACCTCCGAGTCATATGAGATGGAGAGATTCATCTCAAGGGTCTATAGCTCAGTGGTAGAACATTTGACTACAAATCAAGAGATCCCTGAGATACCTCAGGGGATACATTTTCCTCCACACAATTATTGGGAGCAACTAAGGATAGGAACATCAAGATCACTCCATCATCCTCCA
This sequence comes from Arachis ipaensis, assembly GCF_059453495.1. Lineage (NCBI taxonomy): Eukaryota > Viridiplantae > Streptophyta > Magnoliopsida > Fabales > Fabaceae > Arachis > Arachis ipaensis. The sequence goes on from NC_142444.1 coordinate 129,981,479, forward strand.
TGAAATTAGAGAAGATCAAAGAGCAATGAGGGAGGAGCAACAAAGACAAGGAAAAGACATAGAAGAGCTCAAGGACATCATTGGTTCCTCAAGAAGGAAACGCCACCATCACTAAGGTGGACTCATTCCTTGTTCTCAAATTTTCTGTTTTTCGTTTTGTTTATGTTAAGTGCTTATCTATGTTAGTGTCTTATTACATGATCATTAGTATTTAGTAACTTTGTCTTAAAGTTTTGAATGTCCTATGAATCCATCACCTCCCTTAAATGAAAAATGTTTTTAATTCAAAAGAACAAGAAGTACATGAGTTTCGAACTTATCCTTGAACTTAGTTTAATTATATTGATGTGGTGACAATACTTTTTGTTTTCTGAATGAATGCTTGAACAGTGCATATGTCTCTTGAAGTTGTTGTTTAAGAATGTTAAATATGTTGGCTCTTGAAAGAATGATGAACAGGAGAAATGTTATTTGACAATCTGAAAAATCATAAAAATGATTCTTGAAGCAAGAAAAAGCAGTGAATACAAAAGCTTGCAGAAAAAAAATATGCGAAAAAAAAATAATAGAAAGAAAAAGAAAAAGCAAGCAGAAAAAACCAAAAGCTCTTAAAAACCAAAAGGCAAGAGCAAAAAGCCAATAACCCTTAAAACCAAAAGGCAAGGGTAAATAAAAAGGATCCCAAGGCTTTGAGCATCAGTGGATAGGAGGGCCTAAAGGAATAAAATCCTAGCCTAAGCGGCTAAACCAAGCTGTCCCTAACCATGTGCTTGTGGCGTCAAGGTGTCAAGTGAAAACTTGAGACTGAGCGGTTAAAGTCAAGGTCCAAAGCAAAAGAAGAGTGTGCTTAAGAACCCTGGACACCTCTAATTAGGTACTTTAGCAAAGCTGAGTCACAATCTGAAAAGGTTCACCCAGTTATGTGTCTGTGGTATTTATGTATCCGGTGGTAATACTGGAAAACAAAGTGCTTAGGGCCACGGCCAAGACTCATAAAGTAGCTGTGTTCAAGAATCAACATACTGAACTAGGAGAATTAATAACACTATCTGAACTCTGAGTTCCTATAGATGCCAATCATTCTGAACTTCAATGGATAAAGTGAGATGCCAAAACTATTCAAGAGGCAAAAAGTTACAAGTCCCGCTCATCTGATTGGATTTATGTTTCATTGATAGTTTGGAATTTATAGTATATTCTCTTCTTTTTTATCCTATTTGATTTTTAGTTGCTTGGGGACAAGCAACAATTTAAGTTTGCTGTTGTGATGAGCGGATAATTTATACGCTTTTTGGCATTGTTTTTAGTATGTTTTTAGTAGGATCTAGTTACTTTTAGGGATGTTTTTATTAATTTTTATGTTAAATTCACATTTTTGGACTTTACTATGAGTTTGTGTGTTTTTCTATGATTTCAGATATTTTCTGATTGAAATTGAGGGACTTGAGCAAAAATCAGATTCAGAGGTTGAAGAAGGACTGCAGATGTTGTTGGATTCTGACCTCCCTGCACTCAAAGTGGATTTTCTGGAGCTACAGACCTCCAAATGGCACGCTTCCAATTGCGTTGGAAAGTAGACATCCACGGCTTTCCAGCAATATATAATAGTCCGTACTTTAAATAAGGATTGACGACGTAAACTAGCATTCAACTCCAGTTCCATGCTGCAGTCTGGCGTCCAGCACCAGAAACAAGTTGCAAAGTGGAGTTCAATGCCAGAAACACGTTACAAACTGACGTTCAACTCCAAGAATAACTTCTCCACGTGTAAACTTTAAGCTCAGCCCAAGCACACACCAAGTGGGTCCCAAAAGTAGATTTCTACATCATTTACTCAATTCTGTAAACCCTAGTAACTAGTTTAGTATAAATAGGACTTTTTACTATTGTATTTACATCTTATGATTTTTAGTTCAACTTTGGATCATATTGATCACGTTTGGGGGCTGGCCATTCGGCCATGCCTGAACCTTCATCACTTATGTATTTTTAACGGTAGAGTTTCTGCACTCCATAGATTAAGGTGTGGAGCTCTGCTGTTCCTCATGATTTAATACAAAGTACTACTGTTTTTCTATTCAATTTAACTTATTCCGCTTCTAAGATATCCATTCGCACCCAAGAACATGATGAATGTGATGATTATGTGACACTCATCATCATTTTCACTTATGAACGCGTGCCTGACAAACACTTCCGTTCTACATGCAAACAAGCTAGAATGAGTATCTCTTAGATATTTAATACAGAGAACCGAGTCCGAGATATTAGAATCTTCGTGGTATAAGTTAGAACCCATGGATGGCCATTCCTGAGATCCGGAAGTCTAAACATTGTCTGTGGTATTCCGAGTTGGATCTGGGAAGGGATGGCTGTGACGAACTTCAAACTCGCGAGTGCTGGGCGTAGTGACAGACGCAAAAGGAGGGTGAATCCTATTCCAGTATGATCGAGAACCTCCAGATGATTAGCCGTGCCGTGACAGAGCATTTGGACCTTTTTCACAGAGAGGATGGGATGTAGCCATTGACAACGGTGATGCCTTACAGAAAGCTTGCCATGTAAAGGAGTAGGAATGATTGGATGAAGACAACAGGAAAGCAGAGGTTCAAAGGAACGAAAGCATCTCTATACGCTTATCTGAAATTCTCACCAATGATTTACATAAGTATTTCTATCTTTATTTTCTGTTTATTTATTATTATTATTCGAAAACTCCATAACCATTTGATATCCGCCTGACTGAGATTTATAAGATGACCATAGCTTGCTTCATACCAACAATCTCCGTGGGATCGACCCTTACTCACGTAAGGTTTTATTACTTGGATGACCCAGTGCACTTGTTGGTTAGTTGTATCGAAGTTGTGAATGACAAAAGAATTTAAGATTAAGAACGTGCGTACTGAGTTTTTGGCGCCGTTGCTTGAGATCACAATTTCGTGCACCATATGAGTATCGTTTTTTTAGACTTGGTGTCAAAATACATTTCACCGTCTTTGAGCAAGATGTCCTGTTGACTTGTCGAGTCACTCCTACCCACTTCACCGAATTCTAGCAAGATGTCATGAAGATTTACCAGCTTGTTAGTTGTACACTTGATCTCCTCCTCCCTTGAATTTTCTTCTATTTCTTTCACTTAACAAAACCTTTCAGCTTTAAAAAGCAACAGTAGACTTCTCTCTGAGCTATTCAAGGTCAAAATGTATTTTTAATTTTCAAATAATCTTTCCATGACTTCAAAAATTACTATTTCAAAATCCAACCTCAAGAGGGTTACTGGCCTTTTTACTTTAATAAGCGATTCGAGTATATGTTTTGTTTATACTAGGAGGAATAATCAATGATTATCTGGTACAAGCTTAAAAATCTTAACAAAGAGGAGTAGATGATCATGAATCCTTTTCGAGAATGTTGGGTCCTAGTTTCCAATCTCAATACCAAGAACTTTCATGTAGCCAGGTCAGGTTATGTTAAGACCAAGTTAGGGCGATAGCTTTATTATTTGCAGTATATAAATGTATATCATGCTTGTGCTAATTATTTCATCTTCTATAGAGAGGGTGGTTAACAGTTCAAATACATACAAGAAACTTAAGTAGGCCAAGAAGAACATAGTAGTTCGGGCCAGGCAGGTTGAAGCCGAGAAATCGGGGGCTAGTCTGACTTCTCCTTCAGATTCCGACCTCACTGCTACTTTGGTTGAAATGCCTCTCCAACCTCCTCCTCAATCTTAGCTACAAACTTTCTCTCCCCGAGTTTCTCCAATCGCTAAATTTTTTATCCTTCCAAAGACTCAAATTCTAGAGCTTCTCATAAATGCAAGACTCTCTCCCATAAATACAGGAGCATTTTTCATCCCAGTTTTGATGCAATAGGCTTTATTAAAGAATTTATCATGTCGGGTAGCTAAATATCCTTGGATGATGTTAATTTGGAAAAAAAATTTAGAGATGTTGGTAAAGGGTGGAATTCGGACAGTTGGAGTTTGCATTTCCATCTTCAAGAAACTCAAATAAACTCTCCATGGTGCTCTTCAAACTAAGGTTGAGGAGCTTCATGCTAAAATTGCTTTCTATGAAAAGGAAAAGTCTAGGAAAAGGATGAGAGGAACACCATGAAGGATGCCGCCTGGTTAATGGATATGGTGAAGCAGGCTGATACAAAGAAGATTCATATCTGGAGGTACAACGAAGAGCTGAAAAGAGTCAAGCTCAAATAACAACTCGAGAAGTTAAAGAGGGATCGTAAGGACTTGGAATATGCTTCAGTTAAGGGCTTGGATGAGACAGTAGACGATCTAAAACCCCAAATCCAGGTCCTAGCTTTTGAGGTCGACATCTTGGTCATCGATCCAGATAAGACCGTGGTTGACGATCAAGTCATGGAGATTCCAGAGGAGTCCGATTTAGATGATCCCAAGACCTCTACGTCTTTTATCCTTTCAGCTGTTAAAGCTACCCCTTATTCTATTGCTCATGTTGTTCATGAAACTACCCGTGATTTTGCCTTTTAGTTTTTCTTTTTTAATGTAAATTTGATGGCCAGCGTTGTGGGTCGATGAACAATTAATTTGTAATTTTTTTAACACTTTTATCCCCTTTGGTTGTGGGTTTTTAATTGAGCTTTTGTTAATTTTTTCATGTCCTTTTCCCGTGTTATTTTTGCAGTCCTTATATTTGTCGTATGATCTTTATTCACCAAGTTATTTTTATGATTTGATTTTGGTTCAAGTCGTTTTATATAACTAGTATGCTTCCAACTCGGACCTCATCGTTTTATTGTGCCGACCATATGAAGTCGATCACAATTTTCGCGATTTTTTTAGCATGAGCTAGTGTAGTTAAGTCTAGAAGAAATAATAAATATTGAACACAAATATTGAATAATTTTTTTTATTGATTAAGCAAATTAAAAGTATTCACATTAGTTGCTATTAAGAGTTTTACAAATTCTAACTCCTAGTCCTTATTATGATATCTCATTAAAACCCCCTTCAATAAAATCCAATGGTAAAAAACCATGAAGTCAGAAAAAGAGTAAATCAGGGATTAAGGTTTGATATCTAGCTATAATATCTCTTCATGTTGTAGGCATGCTACAACCTATGTGATCGTTTTCTAACAAGTCGGACACTTTGTAATATCCTTTTTCCAAGACTTCTGTAATCTTGTAAGGTCCTTTCTAATTAAGAGCTAGTTTTTCTTTGCTCAATTTTGGTCCCTCAATATCATTTTTGATAAGGACAAGGTCGTTACTAGCAAAGTTTCTCCTTATGACCTTTTTGTTATATCTTGTGGTCATTCTTTGCTTCAAGGCCTTTTCACGGAGCTAGGCTTCTTCTCGTACTTCGGGTAGGAAGTCAAGCTTCTCTTTTTGAGCCTGAATGTTGCAAATTTTACTGTAAAATCTAACCCTTGGACTTTTTTCACTTACCTTTATAGGGATCATGGCCTTTACGCCATAGGCAAGTGGGAAAGGAAACTCCCTTGTGGTGGATTGGGGTGTTGTCTGATATGCCCACAACACTTGTGGAAATTCTTCTGTTCATGATCCTTTTGCTTTATCCAATCTTTTCTTTAACCCAAATAGTATGACTTTATTCGCAACTTCTGCTTATCCATTGGCCTGGGAATGCTCCAGCGATGTGAACTGGTGCTTGATTTTCAATCTTGCTACTGAGTTCCGAAAAGTTGAGTTAGTGAATTGGGTCCCATTATTAGTGGTAATTGAGAATGGACTCCAAATCTTATTACAATGTTCTTGTAGAGAAACCTCTGACTTCTTTGAGCTGTGATATATGCCAATGGCTCTACTTCAATCCATTTAATGAAGTAATCAACTCCTACTATAAGATATTTCACTTGTCCTGACGCTTGTGGGAATTGTCCGAGCAGATCAACTCCTCATTATGCAAAGGAATAGGGTGAAGTAATGTTGATGAGCTCTTCTGGGGGTGCCACATGGAAGCTCTCGTGCAGTGACAAGGCGGGCACTTCTTGACGAAGCCAGCAACCTCTTTTTGTAAAGTTAGCCAGTAGAATCCAGCTCGGAGCACCTTCTTTGCCAACAATCTTTCCTCTAGGTGATTTCTACAAATACTACTGTGGACTTTATCCAAAATGTCTCCTGTTATTGAGGTTGGGACGCATTTTAATAGTGGTGTGGATATTCTCCTTCTGTACGGAATATTTTAGAGTACGATATAATATTGTGCTTCCCTGACCAATTTTCTTGCTTTTTTCTCCTCTTGGAGACTGAGAGGACGTCCAAGTTGTCGACCTCTTTTGCTACGGAGGAAGACTACAATGTTTCTTGAATCAAGCCCTTATTGTTACCTCCTAGCTTTGTGCTAGCTAGCTTGAAAAAGGCATCAGCTCAGTTGTTTATCTACTGAGTTATATGCCTAACTTCAACTTCTTGGAATTTAGCCAGTTGTGCCAATGTTTTCTCCAACTATCTTTTCATATTTGGATCTTTAGCCTGATAATCACCATTTACTTGGAAAGTTATTACCTGAGAGTAACTGAATACGAGTACCATTGATGCTCCAACTTCTTTGGCCATTCTTACCCCAACAAGAATGGCTCCATATTCTACTTGGTTGTTAGAAGCAAAAAATTGAACTTGAGTGACAATTTTAATCGAGTTCCTTTTTCACTTTCCAATATGACTCCTACCCTATGATGAGCGGATAATTTATACGCTTTTTGACATTGTTTTTAGTATGTTTTTAGTAGGATCTAGTTACTTTTAGGGATGTTTTCATTAGTTTTTATGTTAAATTCACATTTCTGGACTTTACTATGAGTTTGTGTGTTTTTCTGTAATTTCAGGTATTTTCTGGCTGAAATTGAGGGACTTGAGCAAAAATCAGATTCAGAGGTTGAAGAAGGACTGCTGATGTTGTTGGATTCTGACCTCCCTGCACTCAAAGTGGATTTTCTGGAGCTACAGAACTCGAAATGGCGCGCTTTCAATTGCGTTGGAAAGTAGACATCCAGGGCTTTCCAGCAATATATAATAGTCCATACTTTGGCCAAGAATTGACGACGTAAACTGGCGTTCAACGCCAGCCTTCTGCCCAAATCTGGCGTCCAGCGCCAGAAAAGGATCCAAAACCAGAGTTGAACGCCCAAACTGGCACAGAAACTGGCGTTCAACTCCACAAATGGCCTCTGCACGTGTAACACTCAGGCTCAGCCCAAACACACACCAAGTGGGCCCCGGAAGTGGATTTATGCATCAATTACTTACTCATGTAAACCTTAGTAGCTAGTTTATTATAAATAGGACCTTTTACTATTGTATTAGGCATCTTTGGATCATCCTAGGATCTTAGGATCATCTTGGAATGCATTGTTCTTAGATCAAGGGGGCTGGCCATCTCGGCCATGCCTGGACCTTCACTTATGTATTTTCAACGGTAGAGTTTCTACACTCCATAGATTAAGGTGTGGAGCTCTGCTGTTCCTCAAAGATTAATGCAAAGTACTACTGTTTTCTATTCAATTCTTCTTATTTCGCTTCTAAGATATCCATTCGCACCCAAGAACATGATGAAGGTGATGATTATGTGTGACGCTCATCATCCTTCTCCCTTATGAACGCGTGCCTGACAAACACTTCCGTTCTACATGAAATAAGCTAGAATGAATATCTCTTAGATCTCCTAACCGGAATCTTCGTGGCGTAAGCTAGAATGATGGCGGCATTCAAGAGAATCCGGAAAGTCTAAACCTTGTCTGTGGTATTCCGAGTAGGATTCAATGACTGAATGACTGTGACGAGCTTCAAACTCGCGAGTGCTGGGCGTTAGTGACAGACGCAAAAGGAGGGTGAATCCTATTCCAGCATGATCGAGAACCGACAGATGATTGGCCGTGCTGTGACAGAGCATGTGAGCATATCTTTCACTGAGAGGAGGGGATGTAGCCACTGACAACGGTGATGCCCTTGCATAAAGCCAGCCTTGGAAAGGAGTGAGACTGATTGGATGAAGATAGCAGGAAAGCAGAGGTTCCGAGGAACGAGAAGCATCTCCATTCGTTTATCTGAAATTCCTACCAATGATTTACATAAGTATCTCTATCCCTATTCTATCAATTAATATTCGAAAACCACATAACCATTTATATCTGCCTGACTGAGATTTACAAGGTGACCATAGCTTGCTTCATACCAACAATCTCCGTGGGATTCGACCCTTACTCACGTAAGGTATTACTTGGACGACCCAGTGCACTTGCTGGTTAGTTGTATCGAAGTTGTGACAAATTATGAGTGTGTAATCACGATTACGCGCACCAAGTTGCTCACGTTGCCAGGGATTGTTCGAGCCTGGACATCACAATTTCGTGCTTCAAGTTTTTGGCGTCGTTGCCGGGGGATTGTTCGAGTTTGGACAACTGACGGTTCATCTTGTTGCTCAGATTGGGTAACTTTCTTTTCGTTTTCTTTTCAAAAAGTTTTCAAAAATTTTTTCAAAAACTCTTCTTTTGTTTTCGAAAAAAAATGTTTTCAAAAATTTTCTTCAGAATTTTTAAGAATGAATTCTAGTGTTTCATGAAGCATGTGAAGCCTGGCTGGCTGTAAAGCCATGTCTAAATTCTTTTGGACTGAGGCTTCCAAACCATCAGAGGTAAGTTACATACTTGATAAATGATGAGCAGCAATTTGTTATCAAGATCAATATACTCTGATGTTAAATGCTGAAGCTTGGCTGGCCATTGGCCATGTCTAGTGTTTTGGACTGGAGCTTTCATTGAAAGCTTGGCTGGCTAGTGAGCCATGTCTAATTCCTGGACTGAAGCTTTAGACTAAGAATGCAAGATTCCTGGAATTCATATTAAAAATTTTGGAATCCTTATTTTTCTTTTTCATATAATTTTCGAGAAAAAAAAATCCAAAAAAATTAGAAAATCATAAAAAAATCAAAAATATTTTCTGTTTCTTGTTTGAGTCTTGAGTCATATCATAAGTTTGGTGTCACTTGCATATGCATCTTGCATTTTTTCGAAAATATCATGCATTCATGGTGTTCTTCATGATCTTCAAGTTGTTCTTGGTAAGTCTTCTTGTTTGATCTTGATGAATTTTTGTTTTGTGTCTTTTCATGTTTTTCTCATGCATTCTTGAATTCTTAGTGTCTAAGCATTAAAGAATTCTAAGTTTGGTGTCTTGCATGTTTTCTTTGCATTAAAAATTTTTCAAAATTGTGTCTATGATGTTCATCTTGACATTCATAGTGTTCTTGGTGTTCATCTTGACATTCATAGCATTCTTGCATGCATTCATTGTTTTGATCTAAAAATTTCATGCATTGCATAATTTTCATGTTTTCAAAAAAAAAAATTTCAAAAAATCAAAAAAATATCTTTCCCTTTTTCTCTCATCAAATTCGAAAATTTGAGTTGACTTTTTCAAAATTTTTTAAAAATCAAGTTCCTTTCATGAGTCAAATCAAATTTTCAATTTGAAAAATCAAATCTTTTTCAAAATTCTTAGTTATTTTCGAAAATTCCAAAAATATTTTTCAAAAATCTTTTTCTTATTTTTATATAAAATTTTCGAAAATAACATAATCAATTAATATTTTGATTCAAAAATTTGAAGTTTGTTACTTGCTTGTTAAGAAAGATTCAAACTTTAAGTTCTAGAATCATATATTGTGATTTCTTGTGAATCAAGTCATTAATTGTGATTTCAAAAATCAAATCTTTTTCAAAAACTAATTTCTATCATATCTTTTTAAAAAAATATCTTCTCATCTTATCTTTTTCAAAAATATCTTTTCAAAATATCTTTTCTAACTTCCTAACTTCTAACCTTTTCAAAATTTGTCTCAACTAACTAACTAACTTTTTGTTTGTTTCTTAACTTTTTCAAAACCACCTAACTAACTCTCTTTCTCTCATTTTTCGAAAATATCTTCCCCCTTTTTCAAAATTTCTTTTTAATTAACTATTATTTTAAATTTTAAATTCTAATTTTCGAAAAAAAAAATATACTAACAAATTTTCAAAAAACCAATTTTCAAAAATCACTAACTCCTTTTCAAAAATAATTTTCGAAAATTTCCTCCTTCTCTCTCATCCTATTCTATTTATTCATTCATTAACTAACATCTCTTCCTCACATCATCACCAAATTCGAACCCCCTCTTCTATCTGTGTTCAAATTTCTTCTTCTTTTCTTCTTCTAACAATAAGGATCCTCTTTACTGTGACATAGAGGATTCCTCTTCTTTTCTTTTTCTCTCCTCTTTCTTATGAGCAGGGACAGAGAAAAAGGCATTCTTGCTGAAGCTGATCCAGAACCTGAAAGGACTCTGAAGAGAAAATTAAGAGAAGCTAAATTACAACAATCCAGAGACAACTTGATTGAAAATTTCGAACAAGTAAAGGAGATGGCAGCCGAACCCAACAACAATGCAAGGAGAATGCTTGGTGACTTTACTGCACCTAATTCCAATTTACATGGAAGAAGCATCTCCATTCCTGCCATTGGAGCAAACAACTTTGAGCTGAAACCTCAGTTAGTTTATCTGATGCAGCAGAACTGCAAGTTTCATGGACTTCCATCTGAAGATCCTTTTCAGTTCTTAACTGAATTCTTGCAGATATGTGATACTGTTAAGACTAATGGAGTAGATCCTGAAGTCTACAGGCTTATGCTTTTCCCTTTTGCTATAAGAGACAGAGCTAGATTATGGTTGGATTCTCAACCCAAAGACAGCCTGAACTCTTGGGATAAGCTGGTCACGGCTTTCTTAGCCAAGTACTTTCCTCCTCAAAAGCTGAGCAAGCTTAGAGCTGATGTTCAAACCTTCAGACAGAAAGAAGGTGAATCCCTCTATGAAGCTTGGGAAAGATACAAACAGTTGACCAAAAAGTGTCCTACTGACATGCTTTCAGAATGGACCATCCTGGATATATTCTATGATGGTTTATCTGAGCTATCAAAGATGTCACTGGACACTTCTGCAGGTGGATCCATTCACCTAAAGAAAACGCCTGCAGAAGCTCAAGAACTCATTGACATGGTTGCTAATAACCAGTTCATGTACACTTCTGAAAGGAATCCTGTGAGTAATGGGACGCCTATGAAGAAGGGAGTTCTTGAGGTTGATACTCTGAATGCCACATTGGCTCAGAATAAAATATTAACTCAGCAAGTCAATATGATTTCTCAGAGTCTGCATGGAATGCAAGCTGCATCCAACAGTACTCAAGAGGCATCTTCTGAAGAAGAAGCTTATGATCCTGAGAACCCTGCAATAGCAGAGGTAAATTACTTAGGTGAACCTTATGGAAACACCTATAACTCAACATGGAGAAATCATCTAAATTTCTCATGGAAGGATCAAAAGCCCCAACAAGGCTTTAATAATGGTGGAAGAAACAGGTTTAGCAATAGCAAGCCTTTTCCATCATCCACTCAGCAACAGACAGAGAACTCTGAACAAAATGCTTCTAATTTAGCAAATCTAGTCTCTGATCTATCTAAGGCCACTGTAAGTTTCATGAATGAAACAAGGTCTTCCATTAGAAATTTGGAAGCACAAGTGGGCCAGCTGAGTAAAAGGATCACTGAAATCCCTCCTAGTACTCTCCCAAGTAATACAGAAGAGAACCCAAAAGGAGAGTGCAAGGCCATTGACATAAGTGCCATGGCCGAACCTGTGAGGAGAGGAGAGGACATGAATCCCAAGGAGGAAGACCTCCTGGGACGTCCAGTGACCAATAAAGAGCTTCCCTCTGAGGAACCAAAGGACTCTGAGGCTCATCTAGAGACCATAGAGATTCCATTGAACCTCCTTATACCCTTCATGAGCTCTGATGAGTATTCCTCTTCTGAAGAGAATGAGGATGTTACTGAAGAGCAAACTGCCAAGTTTCTTGGTGCAATCATGAAGCTGAATGCCAAATTATTTGGCATTGATACTTGGGAAGCTGAACCTCCCTTGTTCATCAATGAACTAAGTGATCTGGATCAACTGACATTGCCTCAGAAGAGACAGGATCCTGGAAAGTTCATAATACCCTGCACCATAGGTACCATGGTCTTTAAGGCTCTGTGTGACCTTGGTTCAGGAATAAACCTCATGCCCCTCTCTGTAATAGAGAAACTGGGAATCTATGGGGTGCAAGCTGCTAAAATCTCATTAGAGATGGCAGACAGCTCTAGAAAACAGGCTTATGGACAAGTAGAGGACGTGTTAGTAAAGGTTGAAGGCCTTTACATCCCTGCTGATTTCATAGTCCTGGATACTGGAAAGGAAGAGGATGAATCCATCATCCTAGGAAGACCTTTCCTGGCCACAGCAAGAGCTGTGATTGATGTTGACAGAGGTGAAATAGTCCTCCAATGGAATGAGGACTCCCTTGTGTTTAAAACTCAAGGATCTCCCTCTGCAACCATGGAGAGGAAGCAGAAAAAGCTTCTCTCCAAACAGAGTCAATTAGAGCCCCCACAGTCAAACTCTAAGTTTGGTGTTGGGAGGCCACAACCAAACTCTAAGTTTGGTGTTAAACTCCCATATCCAAACTCTAAGTTTGGTGTTGGAGAGTTTCAACAAAGCTCTGCACATCTGTGAGGCTCCATGAGAGCCCTCTGTCAAGCTATTGACATTAAAGAAGCGCTTGTTGGGAGGCAACCCAATGTTTATCTAATTCTTATTTTTATTGTTTTTCATGTTTTCTTAGGTTCATGATCATGTGGAGTCACAAAATAAATAGAAAAATTGAAAACGGAATCAAAAACAGCAGAAGAAAAATCACACCCTGGAGGAGCATCTGTCTGGCGTTCAGCGCCAGAACAGAGCATGGTTCTGGCGCTGAACGCCCAAAATGGGCAGCTTCTGGGTGCTGAACGCCAGAACAGGCATGGTTCTGGCGTTCAACGCCAGAAATGGCACACAAATGGGCGCTAAACGCCCAAAATGGCCACCAACCTGGCGCTGAACGCCCAGAGTTGGGTACAAAGGCATTTTTACATGCCTAATGGGTGCAGGGATGTAATTCCTTGAACACCTCAGGATCTGTGGACCCCACAGGATCCACTCAGGATCTGTGGACCCCACAGGATCCCCACCTACTTCCACTCACTTCTTCTCACCACTCTCTTTCACACAACCCCATAAACACTCTTCTCCAAAAACCCTTCACCAATCACCTCAATCTCTCTTCCCCATCACCTCTTCACCACTCACATCCATCCACTCTTCCCCATAAACCTACCTCATAAACCCCACCTACCTTCAAAATTCAAAACCAATTTCCCACCCAAACCCACCCATATGGCCGAACCTTAACCCCCCTCCCTTCCCTATATAAAGACCTCCATTCTTCATCAAATTCACACAACACACCCCTCTACACTCCTCTTGGCCGAAACCACATCTCCCTCTCCCCCTCCATATTTCTTCTTCTTCTTCTTCTATTCTTTTGTTTATTGCTCGAGGGCGAGCAATATTCTAAGTTTGGTGTGGTAAAAGCATAGCTTTTTTGTTTTTCCATTACCATTGATGGCACCTAAGACCGGAGAATCCTCTAGAAGAGGGAAAGGGAAGATAAAAGCTTCCACATCCGAGTCATGGGAGATGGAAAGGTTCATCTCCAAAGCCCATCAAGACCACTTCTATGATGTTGTGGCCAAGAAGAAGGTGATCCCTGAGGTCCTTTTTAAACTCAAAAGAAATGAGTATCCGGAGATCCGACATGAAATTCAAAGAAGAGGTTGGGAAGTTCTAACAAATCCCATCCAACAAGTCGGCATCCTAATGGTTCAAGAGTTCTATGCCAATGCATGGATCACCAAGAACCATGATCAAAGTAAGAACCCGGATCCAAAGAACTATGTTACAATGGTTCGGGGGAAATACTTAGATTTTAGTCCGGAGAATGTGAGGTTGGCGTTCAACTTGCCATACATGGAAGAAAACGCACGCCCCTACACAAGGAGAGTCAACTTTGATCAAAGGTTGGACCAAGTCCTTATGGACATATGTGTAGAAGGAGCTCAATGGAAGATTGACTCCAAAGGCAAGCCGGTTCAACTAAGAAGATTGGACCTCAAGCCTATTGCTAGAGGATGGTTGGAGTTTATTCAATGCTCAATCATTCCCACTAGCAACCGGTCTGAAGTTACTATAGACCGGGCCATCATGATCCATAGCATCATGATTGGAGAAGAGGTGGAAGTTTATGAGATTATACCTCAAGAACTCTACAAGGTGGCTGACAAGTCCTCCACCATGGCAAGGTTAGCCTTTCCTCACCTCATTTGCCACCTATGCAATTCAGCTGGGATTGACATAGAGGGAGATATCCTCATTAAAGAGGAAAAGCCCATCACTAAGAAAAAGATGGAGCAAGCAAGAGAGCCCAGTCATGGAGCTCAAGAGGCGCAAGAAGCTCATCACCATGGGATTCCGGAAATGCCTCAAATGCACTTTCCTCCACAAAACTATTGGGAGCACATCAACACCTCCCTAGAAGAATTGAGTTCCAATATGGGACAACTAAGGGTGGAACATCAAGAGCACTCCATCATGCTTCATGAAATAAGAGAAGATCAAAAAGCAATGAGGGAGGAGCAACAAAGACAAGGAAGAGACATAGAAGAGCTCAAGGACATCATTGGTTCCTCAAGAAGGAAACGCCACCATCACTAAGGTGGATTCATTCCTTGTTCTTGCTTTCTCTGTTTTTCGTTTTCTATGTTATGTGCTTATCTATGTTTGTGCCTTCATTACATGATCATTAGTAGTTAGTAACTTTGTCTTAAAGATATGAATGTCCTATGAATCCATCACCTCTCTTAAATGAAAAATGTTTTAATTCAAAAGAACAAGAAGTACATGAGTTTCGAATTTATCCTTGAACTTAGCCTAATTATATTGATGTGGTGACAATGCTTCTTGTTTTCTGAATGTATGCTTGAACAGTGCATATGTCTTTTGAAGTTGTTGTTTAAGAATGTTAAATATGTTGGCTCTTGAAAGAATGATGACCAGGAGACATGTTATTTGATAATCTGAAAAATCATAAAAATGATTCTTGAAGCAAGAAAAAGCAGCAAAGAACAAAGCTTGCAGAAAAAAAAATAATAATAATATAGGCGAAAAAAAAATATTTAGAAAGAAAAAAAAAGCAAGTAGAAAAAGCCAAAGCTCTTAAAACCAAGAGGCAAGAGCAAATAAAAAGGATCCCAAAGGCTTTGAGCATCAGTGGATAGGAGGGCCTAAAGGAATAAAATCCTGGTCTAAGCGGCTAAACCAAGCTGTCCCTAACCATGTGCTTGTGGCGTGTAGGTGTCAAGTGAAAACTTGAGACTGAGCGGTTAAAGTCAAGGTCCAAAGCAAAAACAAAGAGTGTGCTTAAGAACCCTGGACACCTCTAATTGGGGACTTTAGCAAAGCTGAGTCACAATCTGAAAAGGTTCACCCAATTATGTGTCTGTGGCATTTATGTATCCGGTGGTAATACTGGAAAACAAAGTGCTTAGGGCCACGGCCAAGACTCATAAAGAAGCTGTGTTCAAGAATCATCATACTGAACTAGGAGAGTCAATAACACTATTCGAAATCTGAAGTTCCTATAGATGCCAATCATTCTGAACCTCAATGGATAAAGTGAGATGCCAAAACTATTCAAGAGGCAAAAAGCTATAAGTCCCGCTCATATGATTGAAGCTCTGTTTCATTGATAGTTTGGAATTTATAGTATATTCTCTTCTTTTTATCCTATTTGATTTTTAGTTGCTTGGGGACAAGCAACAATTTAAGTTTGGTGTTGTGATGAGCGGATAATTTATACGCTTTTTGACATTGTTTTTAGTATGTTTTTAGTAGGATCTAGTTACTTTTAGGGATGTTTTCATTAGTTTTATGTTAAATTCACATTTCTGGACTTTACTATGAGTTTGTGTGTTTTTCTGTGATTTCAGGTATTTTCTGGCTGAAATTGAGGGACTTGAGCAAAAATCAGATTCAGAGGTTGAAGAAGGACTGCTGATGCTGTTGGATTCTGACCTCCCTGCACTCAAAGTAGATTTTCTGGAGCTACAGAACTCGAAATGGCGCGCTTTCAATTGCGTTGGAAAGTAGACATCCAGGGCTTTCCAGCAATATATAATAGTCCATACTTTGGCCAAGAATTGATGACGTAAACTGGCATTCAACGCCAGCCTTCTGCCCAAATCTGGCGTCCAGCGCCAGAAAAGGATCCAAAACCAGAGTTGAACGCCCAAACTGGCACAGAAACTGGCGTTCAACTCCACAAATGGCCTCTGCACGTGCAACACTCAGGCTCAGCCCAAACACACACCAAGTGGGCCCCGGAAGTGGATTTATGCATCAATTACTTACTCATGTAAACCCTAGTAGCTAGTTTATTATAAATAGGACCTTTTACTATTGTATTAGGCATCTTTGGATCATCCTAGGATCTTAGGATCATCTTGGAATGCATTGTTCTTAGATCAAGGGGGCTGGCCATCTCGGCCATGCCTGGACCTTCACTTATGTATTTTCAACGGTAGAGTTTCTACACTCCATAGATTAAGGTGTGGAGCTCTGCTGTTCCTCAAAGATTAATGCAAAGTACTACTGTTTTCTATTCAATTCTTCTTATTTCGCTTCTAAGATATCCATTCGCACCCAAGAACATGATGAAGGTGATGATTATGTGTGACGCTCATCATCCTTCTCCCTTATGAACGCGTGCCTGACAAACACTTCCGTTCTACATGAAATAAGCTAGAATGAATATCTCTTAGATCTCCTAACCGGAATCTTCGTGGCGTAAGCTAGAATGATGGCGGCATTCAAGAGAATCCGGAAAGTCTAAACCTTGTCTGTGGTATTCCGAGTAGGATTCAATGACTGAATGACTGTGACGAGCTTCAAACTCGCGAGTGCTGGGCGTTAGTGACAGACGCAAAAGGAGGGTGAATCCTATTCCAGCATGATCGAGAACCGACAGATGATTGGCCATGCTGTGACAGAGCATGTGAGCATATCTTTCACTGAGAGGAGGGGATGTAGCCACTTACAACGGTGATGCCCTTGCATAAAGCCAGCCTTGGAAAGGAGTGAGACTGATTGGATGAAGATAGCAGGAAAGCAGAGGTTCCGAGGAACGAGAAGCATCTCCATTCGTTTATCTGAAATTCCTACCAATGATTTACATAAGTATCTCTATCCCTATTCTATCAATTAATATTCGAAAACCACATAACCATTTATATCTGCCTGACTGAGATTTACAAGGTGACCATAGCTTGCTTCATACCAACAATCTCCGTGGGATTCGACCCTTACTCACGTAAGGTATTACTTGGACGACCCAGTGCACTTGCTGGTTAGTTGTATCGAAGTTGTGACAAATTATGAGTGTGTAATCACGATTACGCGCACCAAGTTGCTCACGTTGCTAGGGATTGTTCGAGCCTGGACATCACAATTTCGTGCTTCACCCTACTGCTAACTTTACTTGATAACCCATCTATAGATAAACTCCATATAGTTGGACATCCAAATTGTTCTCTAGTGTGCTTAGAAATGAAGTTAGCACAGGTTTTTGACTTGTTTCATCTTCTCAGACAAGAGTTGAGGTGATCGCCGTGTTGGCCACTGCAAGATACAAAACAAGTTCTTCACTCATTTCAAGTCAGGTGAGAATTGGAGGCTGTGAGAAAAATTCTTTGAACTATTGAAAGGCTTGCTTACACTCCTATGTCCAAGTGAAGTGGTGTCCCTTTCGGAGGATTGCCAAAAGGGGCGGCGACTTCGATGCCAACCCGGCAAGAAATCTTGACAAGGTCATTAATCTTCCACTCAACTATTGAACTTCTTTCAAATAGGTTGGGCTCTTCATATTTATGATCACCTAACACTTGTCGGGCTTGGTTTCAATTCCTCTTTAGGTAAGCATGAATCCGAGAAATTTTTCTACTTCTACTGCAAAGGTGCATTTAGTGGGACTAAGTCTCATCCTATGCTATTTTATCATGTTAAAGACTTCAGACAGATCGGTCAGCAAGGTAGATCCGTCCTTTGTCTTAACTAGCATATCGTTTAGATAGACTTCAATCCAATAAGGTCAAATTTGTTCATCAGCCGTTGGTATGTAATTTTCGTATTCTTTAACTCAAAATGCATAATCACATAGCAATAATTGGCCTTTGGGGTAAGGAAGGACATCTTCTCCTAGTCAGGTTCATGCATCGGAATTCGGTTATATTCCGAGTAGGTGCCCATAAAGGAAAGAAAAGGAACTTATAACCCGATGTTGAATCCACCAAAGCATCAATGCTGGGCAATGAGTATGGATTCTTGGGAGAAGCTTTATTGAAGTTGGTATAATCTACACGCATCCTCTACTTGCCGTTTTGTTTTTCACCAAAACCACATTTTCTAACCATAATAGGTATTTGACTTTCTTGATGGATCCTACTTCTAAAAGTGCCTGGACTTGTTCTTTCACGACTTGGGCTCTTTTAAGGCTACGCTTTCGGTGTCTTTGTTGCACATGTCGTGATCTAGGGTAGACTGCTAGCTTGTGACTCATGAGATCAGGATTAGGACTGGTAGGAGTACCCGAACTCGTGTGTACCTGACTCGCCCCTACCTAATCGGGGTGGGTTTAAACCCGACTCAGAGCGGGTCGGGTTTCAATTAGGATGGGTAGTTGAGCAGGGAAGGGCGGGATCGGGTTTAGAGTGAACCCGCCCCAGAGTGCATATATTAAGGTTCCTTAGTCCTTCAGACCCTCACCGCCGCTCACCTTCAGTTGCCAACCCTCAACCAAAGACCAAATCACTTCTTCTCTAAAGACCACAGCCAAGTTCAGCTACGCCACTCCCACTCCCCATCGTAGTTCATCACCGTCATTACGCCAGACCCTCACCATCGCCCACATTCAGTTTCAAACCCTCAACCAAAGTCACCTCTTCTCCAAAGATCACAGCCAAGCTTAGCTACCCCACTCGCCATTACAGTTTGTCGTTGTGCTACCAAGCCCGTCGTCGCTGCATTGCCGAGCCCGTCGCTATCGCTGCGTTGCTGAACCTCTCATTGAGTGAGCCCGTCGCTAAGTCGTCGTCGCTGCACTTTCGAGCCTGTTGTCGTCCCTGTGGTTCTCTTTTCTTCTTACTGTTGCAGCTTCCTGGTAAGTTCCCCATCATCCCCTATCTCTCTCTTTCACATTATGAATATGGAAAAAATATGCACTTTATAGTGAATTTATGAATCTGAATGTCTGAATCTGAATGTTTGAATCTGAATGTTTAAATCTAAATGTGTGAATTTGAATGTTTGAATCTGTATTTTTGTTTATATATGTGCTATTACATGTATATCATTCTTTTCTGTTCTTATATGAGAACATTGTTACATCTCCATTGTTAGGTGAATTTTCTTCAATGTAAAGGCTTGTATGTTACACTTAGTTATAATAATGCTTATGTTGATCTTCATTGCTTTGTATCTTATATTAAAGTTGAGAGTGATTTTTGTAAGTCAGAATGTTCTCTTATTCAGTTATATTAGATATTAAATAAGATTGGTTATTATTGGATTAGACATTATGTGACTGAACGTGGATTGGAGCTTGAATTCTTAATTAGGGGAGGAAATGATTTGCACCATTCTTGAAGGATATGAAAAGATAATATCGCAAGATAAAATCATGTACATCTTTCTTCTTAAACAGCTTATATGTAGTTTTGTTGCTGAGCATAAGACTCGTGTATTTTTATTCTTCATCTTGATTATATAACTCTGATTTTGATCTAATCTTAGAGTGAATTTAGAGTTTGTATTGACTATAATCCATTATCTCATTTAGTGCATTTTTAATTTTTTAGTGCATTTTGATTAATTTTTTTGCATAATCCTTTATCTAATTTTTTTTTTTTTGAGTTTGTATTGACTATAAAAAATAAATAAACTGATTATCACTTTTTGGGGTATATAAAGTGTACCTGTTTGTTAAAGGTTCTATATGATTTGCTTAGTTTTTCAATTTTTTTAATGTAGGTTCTTTAAGATAATTTCATGGCTAGTAATTGCTATCTCTTTTAATTTTCAGGTTTAAATCTTGTCCTTCAAACCTTTAATGATAATGACGATGTAGAAAGTGATTAAGAATAAGGATTGAAGACTCTTTTATATTTAATGATGTAATTTTTTATTATGGTGTTAAATTTATAGTGATCAAATATTTTTTTTTAATTTCAAGTTATTTGACATTGTATGAATCTTATGGTTGTATTTTAATTTAGGTATGAATTTTATGTTTTTATCTTAATTTATATATGATTATATAAAAATTAAAATATTATTTAATTTTTATAGGGGGTGGGTAGGAGTGAGGCGGGTAGTAGTAGAGTGAAAGGAGGCCAGGGCGGGATCGGATAGGGCAAAAATCCGCCCCTACTGGCCCCACTACCATCCCTATTTAGGGTTTACAGTTGGCATATCAGAGGCTTTCCAGGCAAAGAGTCGGCATTCTATTTTAGCAAGCTAATGAGATATTCCTTTAGCTTTTTCTCCGCATTGGTTGTGTTTTTTTTTTTTTTTTTACTTCTTTTCCTATATGAACTTTTTCCAATTTTTCTTATGGTTGAGGTCTCATATCCTCTCTTACTCGGACACCTCCGAGTTCTATTGAATGAAATTTTTTATCTATGGGTTGCCTCATAAATTTAAACTTTCATTGTAACACCTTTGCCCTAATTGATGATATCTTCCTATAGTAGCTATCCCCTCCTGGGTCGAGAATTTTATACAGAGATGAGGGGTAAACCCCACTGCAATAAGTCGGTTCAGGCTTACCTGATCTATCAGTGCATTATAAGTAGACGGAGTGTCTACTATAATATAGTCCATGCTTACAGTGCATGTTTTTTGACATTTGCCAAAGGTAGTTTGGAGAGTTATGTATCCCAAAGGTTGGATGAGAATTTCTCTTAATCTAAAGAGGGTATCTAAATATGCCTTCAAGTCCTTTTCACTCTAGAGAAGATTAGGTCGTGATCTTTCTTGACTCTTTTTGTAACACTCTAATTAGCCTAAGCCTTACCTCGCGTCGTAAAGTAAAGGTTAATCAAAGGTTATGACAGTTCTAAGCTTTTACATATATTATATAGAAGGAATTAGTAATATCTAGAAGCCTGATGAAGAATATAGCTCAAAATATGGATTTCAAAAGTGCAAAACGTACTAATGGAACTACTGACTTAAAGCATAAGGAACAGGTATAAAATAACAAAACACCATAGTATAATAGTATAGTATCATAAGGCGCTAGCCACGACTCGCGGAGTTTAAGCCGACTAGCCAGATATAGACCATATATGAAACCAGACAGTAAAACAGCTTATACAAGTTTTGTTCTCTCAAATACAAGCCTCTAGGCTAAATAAAATACAAAAGTGAGAGACATATATATATATATATATATATATATATATATATATATTCAAAAGGACTCCAAAAGATATCCAGATCCTCCGCTCTTGTCACCAAACAGACAACTCACCGAGGTGCAGGGACGGACTTAGAGGGGGGCGAGTAGTGGCCTCGGCCCCCCCCCCAAAATTTTTAGAAACTATATTTATATATGAGATATGTATTTTAAAAATAAAAAATATTATATAATTTAGTATTTTTATATGTATTATTTTTCATTATGTGATAGATTTATGTCTTAATTGTTTAATTCACTAATATTTTTCACTTAACTAATTTAATATCATACCCTTAAGTCTTTGTAACTTTCAAATTAGTTTTTATATAATGATCTCTATATTTATTTAAAAAATCATTTATTTATTTTATATTAACATATTTAAAATTTATATTATTATATTAATAATAACTTACGTAGTTATATTTTGGTAATCACATTATGTACTTTAGATATTCTTTTCTTATAAAAAGTACTTATTTTTATTCTAAATTTACGTTGTTGAAAGAAAAACTTATAAAAATATCTTATATCTTATATTCTATAAAGGTATTGTGTCTTTTAAATAATTAATAATTTATTTTCAATTTTTTTAAAATTTTTAAAAAATTAATTTTAATTAATAAGATATGTGATAATTTTTAACTAAACACGCTATAAAGTATTGGCACTTTATAATTTTATAATGTACTATTGATATTGTTATATTTCTTTTATGTAACTATCATATCAAAAATAAAATTATGAAAAAATTTATAATTATATATATATTGATAAATCTTTTAAAAAATTAACTCTAATAATTATATGTTAATTATTTTTATAGAATAAAAAAAATTATCTAAAATTCGGCCCCTCCATATTAAACTTTCTGGATCCGTCCCTGCCGAGGTGGGTTGCGACCTGCATTTGAAAACACAACAGAAATATGGTATGAGAATCGGAGGTTCTCAGTATAGTAACAGTTCCCAGTGATATAGGATATAAGACCCCGGGACGCCAAAGGCAATCCTAGACTCCATATCCATCACAAGATTCAAGCTTAAAGCACTCTAAAACAAAACAGCATAATATGTACTTCCTTAATACAACTTAAGCCATAGTACTATAAAAGGGTAATCTATCTTAGGGAATTTCTACTCTAATCAAACACCGCTGTCCCACAGCCTTCACCAACCGATCCGCCATGCGATCCCATCGCCACTGCTTTCCGAACCTCTTCAATTCCAGTAAAGCACAAGTATATACAATATAAGTAAAACACAAGTAGAGGCATATATAGCAATTAATACAAGTAGCAATTAGACATGTTTAACAGATAGGGAAAATAATATCAAGTCGGCAAAGCATACAAGTAGGTAGAAAATGCATATGATGAATACCTGCCCTACTGGCTGTGATATCACATTATCGGTTCAACTGCCAACCCAACACATTTCTATAGAGATGTTGCCCTTCGGATTCATGGTGTGGGAACCCCGAGATATAGTGCTCGGATCACTATCCAGGGTTTTGCGCCTATACGCTCTGATGATCTGAAGGGATGCGAGCGGGATCTATTGCCACCGACCTCACATCTAAGCGCAAGCGGGACAAACCACCGCCCTTATGCCGCCACCGCTACCTCGTCAGGCAGGATCCAACCTCGGCCCCTGCCGGGCGCATAGCGTCTCATAATCTCAATGAAAAGTGATACAGTGGTTTTTCAAAAACATTTTTAGTACAAGATAGGTCCATCACTTCATTTAGAGTCCTCGACTCCTTTCAACCACTGTTCATACACATTTCAGTTCCTTAATTTCGCATCTCATCCATCAACCATTTCTTCACACATCATCAAATCTTCCCCAGTACAACAGAAACCTAGTACTCCGTTTGCTAACTTTTTTCAAAATAATAGTGTCTAAAACCCTTAAACCATTTCCCATGTTTGAACACCCAAAAGTATGCCCAAGAGTCTTAAAAAGGTGTTATGGAAGCTTACAACCTTGTCGGGAAGGGGAAATAGTTGAAAACAAAGCAGAATTTGAGAAACAGGGCGTGTGTATCCGCACAGGGGTGTGCGTGCGCACGCCCAGGAAATTTTTAAAAGTGTGCGTACGCACAGGGGTGTGCATACGCACAGGTGTCAAAACATAAAAGGGTCTGTTTACTCGCACAACCTGTGCGAGCGCTCCCAACAGACTGGCCTCCCCAACATGTGTGTGCGCACAGGTCTGTGCGTACGCACAGGTTGTAATTTTTCCATTGGTGTGCGTGCGCACAGGCTGTGTCAGCGCTGCAAGTAGACTGCCTGCCTCTGCGTGTGCGGACGCACAGGTCTATGCATGCGCACAGGTCACCATTTACGCAGAGTATGTGTGCGCACAAGGTTGTGCGTGCGCACATACCAAAAAACTCAGAATTCTGTAACTTTGCAGAATTTTCAGATTTTTAACACCAACTTTGCATGATCATAACTTCTTGTACAAAATTCTAAATTTCACAAACTTTATACCGATTTAAAAGGTTTTCAAAGATCTTCAATTCTAAAGAAATTTCCACCAATTTTGAAAACCGAGGCAAAAGTTATGATCAGACAAAGTTCACCAAAATTCTACTTTTACCCAAAATCACAATTTTCATAATTTCTTTGCAAAACACAACCAAAACCAAACCAACCCAGTTCAAACTCCACTTTTCATCATAATCAACCCTCTTTGTCATATTACACCAAATTTACCACATTTTTCCTCATCCACCACATCAACATCAATATATCTCATATGTCAAACTTCATTAACAATTTCCAACTACATTACCAATCAATCAACACCAATATCACATTTATCAACATAATTCACTCCTCAACTTCACAATTCATTTATTTTCATCATGTTACTATTAATCATCATTTCATCAAACATCATCATACAATCACATCCAACAACTCAACAACCATTCAAATCCAATCCTATCATATGGGTCACTAGCCTAAGTGTCCATGAATATTATATACTACATAGAAGAAACCGAAACTATACCTTGGCCGATTCCCAATATAAACCAAATGAGCTTTCAACCAAACCCAACCACCAATATAGCCCCAACAAGCACTAACAAGCTCCAAACTCACAATAATCAAGCTATATACATATAAATCACCACAAAATCAACCTAGGGCTCAACATAAATCAAAGGTTTACAAGAGTTCAAAGCCTCTTACCTCTCCCAACAGATTTGGATGGCAAAACCCAAAGCCAAGCAAGAATTAGAGTGAACCTAAACACCAAGAATCACAAAAACTCACTTCATCAAAAACCCTAGGTACCCAAAATTTTGGAGGGAAGAACTGGAATGATTTCGAGCTTATCTCTAGAGTTTCTTGGATGGATTTTGTAGAGCTTTTCACAAGAAACGCGTAGCCGCTGACGGCACGCAAATCGGAGCTCTATAGCTCAAGATATGAGCTTGGGAAGATTGAGGTGATTAGGGTTTTCTTCTTCCTCTCCTCCCTTTCTCAATTTCTGAAGTGTGTGTGTGTTTATGGGGTTAGGGTTCATTAAATGAACCTTTATATATGTTGGACTTGGGCCCAACTTGGGCCCGGTTCAATCCGTTAGCGTTTTTAGCCCGTTTGGCCCAACTTTGGGCCAAACCTTTAAAATTAACGCCCGATTTTCCATTTCTAATGTTTTTCTAAGGTTTTTTACTGTTTCAACTTTTTCCTGCGCAGCACCGGGCAGACTTGAACCGGTTTAACCGGTTCAACTGTCGGTTCACGATTTTCACGGTTTTTTGCAGAAAACACATTTTCTGACTCGGAAGGACCTATTGAGTCCAAAAATGATGTTTAAAACCTTAAATTCTCACTACAACTTTTCGGAATCAATTTTGGGCAATTTAACCACTTAATTAACCGATTCAATTAATTGCGGTTCTTACACTTTTTACTTTTCAGGTCGGCCTTTAACTTCCTTAGCTTTTCTTCAAGGTCTCTACGATTGTGTAGCTTCTTCCGAAGTTGTTGTTAGGACTTTTATTATCACTCCAACTTGACTTCCAGTTGCTCAAGCCGGCCTTGATGGTCGTAGATGAATCCCATTATCTCAGTCGTGTTTCCTTCTCTCAATCCTTTTGGGATGTGTGCTTGGGAACTTACCCTTAGACCTTGTTTCCTTTTGTTTCTTCCAGGGTCATGATAGATGGGGAGTGCTCGATTATCATTATGATGATCTTCACTCCTAAATCCTGAATCAGACGTAGTGTGTCCATCTTACAGTGAGTTGTCTGCCATTGTCAAAGATCAGACTTTAGGTCTTCGATAACAAAATCAATATTCTGAGGTAATATCTGAAACCAAAATGGATTTGGGCCTATATGTGAGGTCCAGACTCCTTTGGGTACAAAATTTGACTTGTTTGCCAGGATAGTAGTTTGTCTAACGTCCTTACTTGGACGATGATGGGGAGTACCTACAAGGAACTTCGATACTTAAGTTAGCAAGGGGTTTAAAGTAGGTTTTAGTGAATTGGGATGGAGAAATACCTGAATTTGATGGAGTATTTATAGAGGTAGGTGATGACTTGGCCATCACTCATGTATCTTTCCACTTGTAGTAGTAGGTAGTTTCTTCCTCAATATTTGGAAAGTTATCTACGTTGTGGTGGTGGCTGAGCTGTGGATAACATCTGAAGAAGTGCTTAACAAAGTCTTACTTGTCATGCAAGTCAGATTGATATACGGGTTATAAAACCCATGGCTTAAGTAGATCAGGCAGAGTGATCCGTACGCATAGCTAGACTAGTCTGGTGTGATCTTTTGGGCTTCTATGAATCCTCCACAAGATTGGATTAGTTTGTTTGGGTCATGGCTTTAGCTTTGGGTCTTGGTATGAACAATTTCTAAGACTGACCGCTTGCATAGAAAAAATCCTAAAATTTCAATTACACCATAAAACATAATCAAAATTGAAAAAATTGTACCACATTAATCATTCTCTCCTTTTTTTTTTATCAAATTACTCGTCACACCATGAGTGATCTGACACATTTCTTCTACCATGATGTGTAACTCGATAAAGAGGAGATAAACACTAATATGGTGTAATGTTTTCAATTTTACAGATCTTTATGGTGCAACTGAAATTTCGAAAATCTTTTTAGTATAAGTCGTCAATCTCAATAACCACTTTAAAATGTAACCCTTTGCATTGCAAGATAAAAATTAGATAAAAAAAATATAAATATAGAGATTGAATTTCCATTTGCATGGTAAGATATTCACTATTTATTTTCTATGAAAAAGTCTGGGCCAACTACAATATAAGCCAACTTAACTAATTTTTTTAAGATAGTAAAAATTTTTTTTGTAATATACATATTTTTTAACTAGTTAGCTCCAGATTACTATGCTCCTAATTAGTTTCCTAATAAAATTGTTATGTTTAAAATAATACTATTATATAATGGCAATCAGGGATGGATTTAAAGAGAACTAGTAACTGTCTTGGCCGTCCTCCCAAAATTTTGAACTTTTATATATTATTATAATGAATGCACTATAAAAAATGAAGTTTAATAGAGTAGTGGCAATAAAAGGAGTTGATATATCTTATGTACTAAATTCATCTCTTCATGCATTTGCATTGTTTGTATTTTTTATCTGATTTAGAGCTATTTTTATATTTTTTCAATTACTTTTAACATCTATTATCATATAAAAAGTATTTTAATATTATTTATAATAACATTGTTTTTTTTCTAATTTTATTTGATTGTTTCTTTATCTTTTTATTATTTTTTCTTTTAATTTTTACACTTATTATTATATAAAAATATTTTAATATATTTTAAATTCATATAACAAAATTATTAGTACAATTAATTTTATTATTTTATATCATATTTTTAATAATATAAAACATAAAAATTATAATTTATTGTCACATAAATACTTAACAAAGTAAATTAATTAACAAAATATTTTTTATATTTTATTGAATCTAAAATAAAAATAAATTATAAAGACTAAGATAACTCTTTTATTTAACAAGTATTAATTAATATTTTTTAATTAAAAAATATTAATTATAATTATATCTATTATCAAATATATCACATTATATTTAATTATATAAAATTTTAATTTTTGTCTCTCCACTCTTAAATTTTTGTATTAGTCTCTGATGGAATGGATAATATACAAGAACATTATTTCCGTACAATAATTATGATTATGATGGTTATAAAATTTTAATAAACTTAAAATTATAATGATAATTATAATTTTTTTTATTTGATAATATTTTTAATTTTAAAAATAAAATAAAAAGTGTGAACAAATTAAAAATATTGTTAAATAATAAAAAGACGTGACATTAATATAGTTACCAAAATGTTATGACCATAGTTATTAGAACTGAACCGGTGATTGAACCGGTCAGGCTATTGGATTATTGGATCATTAGTTTAACCGGTGGATTACTGGTCGAACCGGTTAATCCGGTCACTAGTCAGACTACTGGGTCACTGGATCATTACTCACGTACAGTTGTTTTCATTTGAAGTTGATATTTAAGAACTGTTAGATGATTTGACAAGTTTGACTAAATTATCATCTAACGATTTTCAACTATCAACTTCATATGAAGACAAATGTATGTTAGTCTTTACCTATTATTATATACTACAAGTATTTTTTGAAAAAATAATATTAATAGATATCGTATAATCATGAAAAAATAAATAAATTGTGATTAATAAAATTTTTTTGTTTATATTTTTAATTTGTATTAAATATAAAATTATAGTTAAATAAAATATAATTGATTTAAAAATGAGTGACTTTAAAATTAAAATAAATTGAATATAAGTAAAATAAAACATCCTATATTTATTATAATTTGTGCTTATGTTAGTAAGAAGCATTGCAGCTTGGTGGTCCTATCAACTTTGTTACTTCACGGTGGACTTGCAGAATGCTGGTGCGCCGTAGGTTTGCCTTCAACTACGACCGAACAGTTCGGTCAGACCGATGTTCACCAGGTTTGACCGGTTCACTATGAATTTGACCGGTTCGTACCGGTTCTCTACCTATGCTGGTGCGCCGTAGGTTTGCCTTCAATTACGACCGAGTGGTTCTGTCAGACCGATTTTTGCCAGTTCACTACAGATTTGACTGGTTCGTGCCGGTTCTCTACCTACGCTGGTGCGCTGTAGGTTCACCTTCAACTGCGACTGAGCGGTTTGGTCGGACCGATCTTCACTGGGTTTGATCGGTTTTTAACGGTTCACTACGGGTTTGACCGGTTCGTGTCGGTTCTCTATCTTAAGCGGTTGAAATCTTGGACCGGACTGGTGTTAGATCCGGTTCATTGGATTTTCGGTCAACCGGCCGGTACGGTCCGGTTTTAATAACTATAGTTATGACCATCATAGTATAAATCACCTATTACATTTATAGTAACAAAACTTTTGTAAACCCCGGTTAAATTAGTAGATAATTAGTTAATAAATTATTTTTTAATAAGGAGGATTAAAAATGCGAATATTATATCAAAATAGGGTAGAGCTCATCGAAACGAGAATTTTGACACTAATTTCGAAGAAATCGGTCCAAAAATTAGACCAAACGGACCGAACCGGTTGAACCGAACCCAAACCGGGCCGTCGGTCCAACCGGACCAACTCATTAAAATGAAGCTGAACCCCTTTCTCTCCCTCATTTGGATGCAGCAGCGTGAAACACTTCCAGGGAGGGGAGAAAGCTTCCGTAACTTTACGGTAAATTTCCGATCCCCGTAACTTCTCCGTCCGAGCTCCAATCGCCGCACCGTTTGCGGCCACGCGTCCACCGCGTCGAGCTCTACATTTCTACCGGAACAATTTCACTGGTAACTTGTTTAATCACTCTCAGCCCTCTTTTCTCCCAATTTTCGAATTTTAAGTGGGAATGTTGAATTTCTTTGATTTCTGATGTTTTAGGATCCAATTAGCTTGAGAGAAACGTTCACTCTTGCTTATGTGAAGCTTGGGTAAGGTGAGGATACGATAATTCTATTTTAATTTCATTAAATTTGAGCTTTGAGTATTAAATTGGGTATATATGTATTATGAATGTGTATTAGGTTGAAAATAAATAATTGGAGCTTGAAATTGTGAATACTGGAACTTAGAGGAAGCGGATTAGTTGAGTTTTGAGGGGCTGTTTTGGTTTTGAATAAATAGCTTTGGTCGTTACATGGAAATCGGCTAAGGTATGGTTTAGGTTTCTTACATTTAATATATAATGTTCTGTGAAAACTTAGGCTAGATGACCATAGGATAAGTTGGAATGCAGGTGTATATTTAATATTTAGTAATTTGTCGATGAATATATTTGGTTGAAGTTTATTGGATAATTAGTTTTTAATTTTGGATGGTGAATGTTGTTATGTTAATTTGGAGAGAATTATGGTTGAATGTTATTGTTGATTAACTAATGATTTGGTGAATTATTGATTTGAGGTATAACTATTGTGGAGGTTGTTGTGATAATGAGGTATTTTGTGTTAAAAGCCTAGGATTTGTGAACTATGATCCTTAGTTGAATTTTGGTTGTTGGATTTGAATATTGTATGAGTTTAATTGTTGATTTGAGGTAGATTTATTGTGGTGGTTGTTATGATGATGAGAAAGGGTATGTTGAATTGAAAAGAATACAGGTTTGGACCCAAACAGGGTGGCAAAGTCCGAGTTTTAGAGGAGATGCTGCCGAAATTTTATAAAAATTAGAGATTTTGTTTATATGATTATTTAAAAAGATTTAGATTTAAAGGTTATATGGTTTGATTTTGAGTTATTAAGAAAATGAGCATGTTTTTAAGTTTAGTTCATTTGGAAAAGAATGAATTATGTTTTGAATTGGAACTATTGATGGACGGAATGAGAGGTGTGATAATGAAGGATAATGATTGAATATGATTGACATATAATGATGAATGAGATGTGATTGAGAATGATGTGGATGTTGATGAATTTTAATTGAATTATTTATATGGCTTATGAATTTGAATAATCTGAGATACGAGATTCCCTGGATTAAGTGCCGTGGCTTGCCACCACGTGTACCAGGTTGAAAACTCGATACTCTGTTGACCCTACGACGTAAGTGTGACCGGGCACTATATAAATTCCTGGGAATGTTACCCCCATTGAGCAATATTGATTATTTGAGAAAAATCTATGCATAGACTCTTGGGGATGCACGTCGGGGGACAGTCTAAGGACAATTCAGACTTGTCGGGTTGGCTGGATAACCGACAGATGAGCCTCATCAGCCATAGGACAGGCATGCATCATATGCATATTACTTGAATTACTTGCTTGTGCTCTAATTGGGTGTGCCTATCTGTATTTTCCATGCTAAATGTGTATTTGTTACCTGCAGTAGTTGTAACCTTCTTGTGTTTGCTTTTATCTGTCTATTTGTCCGTGAAAATGCATGATGGAGTTGGAGGTATGGAGGAATGGCAATATAGGACTTAGATTTAAGGTTAAGTTAAGTTAGGATTAAATATTTTTAGGAAACCACCTTTTATGGCTTCTGTTTAATACTTTAAGCTCTATAATCTGAGTGTCGGCGTTTTAGGATTGCCTCTGGCATTCCCAGGACCTTATATATTATGTGTGTGGCACCTTTACCATACTGAGAACCTCCGGTTCTCATTCCATACTATGTTGTTATTTTTCAGATGCAGGTCGAGAGGCATCTCGTTAGGCGTCTGGACTCTTGAAGCGGAGTGGTTACTGGGATATTTTGTTATACTATGATGTATATATATGTACTTAGTTTTCTCTCCGCATGACTTATTCTTTTTGATCCTCTTAGAGGTTTATGGAGAGGCAGGATTGTGTATATGTACTTTTGGGTTTTGGATATGTATGTATATATATGTGTAAATATTCTCCGGCCAGTCTTGACTTCGCAGGCTGAGTTAGGAGCTTGGTATTTTGTATCTTTGGCACTCTATTCCCACTTCTGTTAGCTTATGTTTGATAGTTATGGTTTTCTTAGCACGTAAGTTAACTCGTTCCTTGAGCGTTGCGCCTTTATTGTGCGATTTTTATTTCCCCCTTTTCTTCAAGGCTCCTAGCATATTATAACTCTTCTGCTATTATATGTACTTATTTTATTTTAGAGGTCGTAATACCACATCACCTCTGTTTTACGACTTAAGCGTAAAGCTTTGTGTGGTAGGGTGTTACAACTTTGCTTTTAATTTTTCTTTCATTCTTGATCATAGAGAAATATAGATTATATTATAAAGTTATAAGATGAATATTAGCACCTTCTATTAGACTATTTTGATGTGGTTGCAGGAACTAGCACTGGTGGCCTCATTGCACCTTATAAACATCGTCAGGGTTGAGCATTAGACCGTCCAAGAAAGAAAATCGGTGAGAACCAGTTTGATTCGGTTGGATTTTGCAAAAATTGATGAACCAACAGATTTGAGAAATTCGGATCGATTCGGTATTATTATTTTTTTAAACCCTCCACCCTAAACGACGTACGTTTCAATTTTTTTTAAATCCTAGCTGAACGAAGCCCCACCCAACTCCTAGCTCTTTCACTCACTCACACTATCTAGTCTCTAATACGGCACACCATAGACACCGGCAGAGCTGGGAGCTCACCTTGGTTCACTCCCACTGCATGCTCACAGCCGTCGCTGCACCTCTCGCCAGATCTTCTGTGTCGTGAGCTCTCGCCAGATCCTCTTGTATTTTTTCATTTTTAATCTGTTCATAAAAAAATGTGATTTGATTAGTTTAGTTTTTAATATGTTCAAAACATAATTATCAAACCCGGCTCGACCTAGCCAGTTCGACCGAAAATTCGGTTATTTGGTCACTTGGCCGGGCCTAGGGGTGGAAACAGGCCAGGCCATGCTAGGCTTTGTTCTTAGCAGGCCTGGCCTGTCATGTAGTTATTTGGCCTGCGCCTGGCCTGCGGCCTGTTATAGGCTCTTTATAAAGTACTACGCCTGGCCTTTTATTCAGTTTGGCCTGGCCTGAATCCTGTAAAAAGGCCTGATATTTTTTTTTTACAAAAATAAAAATATTTATATATAATATGTCATATTTAATATTTACAAGAATTTTTAATCTTTTAAAGTATTTAAAATATACAAAAATATTTATAATAGAATATAATAAATTTAAAATATCTCATTATTTTGTTAATAATAAAAAATTATTTATATATTTAATTATGTTTTAACAGGCCCAGACAGGCCTGAAAGGCCAATAAGACTAATTAGTGAGTCTGGCCTGACCTATTAACATATTAAGACTTTTAAAAGAGTCTGAGCCTGTGCCTTTTTTATAACAGGCCAGGCTGCAGGCCCCTGACAAGCCGCCTGATCTTTTTTCACCCCTAGCCGGGCCGAGCCACTCATTTGACCGCTTAAGCATTGGACTTAGTAAAAATTGGGACGACACGGACGGGTTTTGATAAAAGTTGGTGACCCGACCTGTTTATATAACCTGAACTAGGTCATGTTTAATTTTTTTCAGAAGATTGAAAACGGCGTCGTTTCACCTTAGTTCACCGCCATTGCATGCTCGCCGTCGTCGTCGTCGTGCCTCTCATCGGATCCTCCGCATTGTGTGCTCGTGTCTAGCCGATCCTCCGTGTGAGCTTTGTTGCTCGCGGCTCTCTCACTTCCACGTTTGCTCGAGCGGTGCTTCCTCCGTTGCATCTCTCCCTCCTCGCATCCCTGCTCAAGCTTTGTCGTCTCTCGTGTGTTCATTGCCAGCGGTCTTGCTTTCTATCCCTCATATGCTGCTAGTTCCCCGCATTGTAAACATAAGGAGAAGGACTGCCGCAATGCCGCCAGCTTATTCGCGTCACATTCTTACTCCTTCTCCTTCATACTCTGTTCGTTGGAAGACCACCCCGAAAATTATTTAATCGACTGAAAACTCGGTCACCCAGTCACCTGGCCGGGCCAAGCCACTCTTAAGCATTGGACCCGATAAAAATCGGGCAGACACGGATGGGTTTCGATAAAAATCGGTGACCTGACAGGTTTATATAACCCGAATCGGGTCATTTTTTTAGAAGATTGAAAACAGCGTCGTGTCACTTTAAAACACCACCCCTCCCTTGCGTGCCCTAATGCTAATCACCCATGGTTCTAAAAATCGAACTGGACCAGCCGGTCCAACCGGTCTAATCTTGAACCGACAGCAATTACGGTTTAGTTAACCTTTAGAAATTATTTGTTAGAAAATCGTTGAAGAACCGCTAAACTGGACAAAATCTGGCCGGTTGGACCGGATTAGGAACCAGCCGGTTTGAAGTAAACGGTGTCGTTTACTCGTTTTTGGCTTAACACTCGAGCAGCTCTCTTCATCGATGTTCTAAAAACCAAACTGGACCGGTCAGTCAAACCGGTTCAACCGGGAACCGGCATGAAAAACGGTCCGGTCCTCCTCTTAAAATCACCATCCTCCAAACCGTTGGTTAACCGCTGATAGGGCTGGCAATTGGTAAGGTAGGGTAGGGTTTGGACTCTATCCTAACCCTACCTGCGGGTTGAAAATTTTATTAAAACTCTACCCTACCCTACCCGCGGGTTGAGAATCTCTCAACCCTAACCCTACCCGCACCCTAAAGTTCTAAACCCTACCCTACCCTACCATACCCGCAGAAATATCAAATTTTTTCAAAGTAAATATAAAATTCAATCATTTCAAATTTTATACATATTAATAATATAAAAAATAAAAAACTAATGTTCTAAATTATTAAATTAACTAACTAGTTTAGTGGTTGTTCACTTATTGTAAGTCATTACATAACTCTCACTTCCTTCACTATTTACCTAATTTTTATAAAATATGTGTTATATATGAGGTGCGGATAGGGTAGGGTAGAGTACACCCTAAACCCGTACCCTACCCTACCCGCAGGCATACCCGGACCGTACACTACCCTATCCGCTGCGGGTCGGGTAGCCTACCCTACCCGAACGGGTTGGACCGGGTTGGGTACTCGCGAGTAGGGTATAAATTGCCAGCCCTAACCGCTGAACCTTCCGATTATCGGCCGGTTGGACCGGGCCAGAAACCGACCGGTTCTTAAGAAACGCCGTCGTTTTCATTGTTTTAGAAAAAAAAAAAAAAAAAAAACCACCACCATTCCCCCACGCGAGTCCATCCCCACGACCCCACCTCCCAAACACCAAACACTCCTCGTTCGGAAAACACACTCAAGCCCTAAGGTTCCATACCTAAAACCCAGCTTCGTCAACGGAACCGCCGCCGCCGTCCGTGGTTGTCGGCGTCTTCGCGGCCTCCTCCTTCCCCTGTCCCAAAACCATACGGCCAGACCTTCTCTTTGTCTGCTCAGACGCGCTTCCGCCGCCGTTTGTTTGCCGTTCACGTTCGCCTCTTCGTTCAGTCGTCGTCTTCCTTCGCGTTCTTCGCCGTTCACGTTCGCTCGGTGTTAACCGTTCGCGTTCGCATTCGCATTCGCGTTCGTCTGGAAGCCACGTTGCTCTGCTTCAAACTCTGCGACCAACCCGCGCGCTCCACCTAGCCGTCGAACTGCTCTCTTTTGTCGCCGCCGTGAGTTCCCTAAACCCGCCACCAATACTCTACTTCAAACTCTGCAACTTCTGATTTCTATTACAATAAGTAACTATTTGATTTGGTAGTGGTTTGAATTTTTTTTTTCATAGATTATACAATTGCTATGTTCTTTTCTCTATCACATTGATATTAAGTTTTGAATTCTCTTATTTCGTTTTAATTTTACCGCACTCAACATGTTTGATGCAATGCTTTAACCATATTTCTGGTTGGTTTTATAATTTCTAGCTTTTAGAAACTTAGTAAGTTGATTTCATGTGAAATTAAGAATAATTGGATCTTAGTAATTAGGAAAGTTTAGGTGCACAAATAGCATCTTTGCAGAAAAGTGAGAAAACATATTAGCATGATGATTCCACTTGCATTAGTGTTCTTCTGCTAAATTTTAACTGTTATTGTGAACTTGTTAATTTGCTAATTGTTCTTGTGTTGTTGTTCTGTTGTTCTTCTGTTATCTTTAATTTTTTTGTTTTTGTTGTGATTTTCTGTTCTTTGTTTATGTTACTGATTCACTGTTCCTTCATTGCTTTTTTTTTGTTGTTAATCATTGTGACGAGCTTTGTTAAAATTGGGTTGAAAACTGTTAATCTTTCTTCATTTTTCACTGTTCTAACTTCTGTTCTTATTAAAAAATTTGCAATTGGTATCTGAAGTACCCGAACTGGTATTGTGCTGTGGCACTTGACCAAGCAGTTTGCTTGGAGGCTTTCATAGACCCTCCAGTTTATTGTCGAACATGGTACACTTGTAAAGTAGACTTGTCTACTTACTTTCTTTTAGGTTTTGTGTCATGTTTCAGGGATATGATTGGGTGGTTGAATTGTCCAGGCTTTACCTTCATCCCTGGCCAAGTCTAGTGAATCTCCTTTGGTTGGGGTTGATCACATCTTAACAGATCATCAGACCCTTATGGAACTAGCTGATGCTTCTGATTATGCACTGGCTCTGATGCCATCAGCTAAAGGACAGTTTTGAGCAAGTGATCCAAAATTTATTTGGCAGAAGCTTTGATCTAGAATGCAGTATCTGGGATTAAAAAAGGATACCACTCTACTCTAGCAGTAATGAAAAGCCCTCCCCTCCATTCTCCATTGCAGTATCTGATGCCATCAACACATGATTGATCTTTTGATTTATTATATGCTTTATGTTTTCATTGTTCTGTTCTTATGAAGAAAAAATTTGCAATTAGTGATTGTATGATTCATGTTTTGATTGTTCTGTTATATAAAAAAAATTCTGTTTTCATTGTTTTGTTCATTGTTTGGTTGCACTGTCCCTGTTCTTGATCTCCGCAGACTTGCTACCTCTCCTCCGTGTTGGATTCTTTTTGTTTCAGGTTCTGTTGTGTGTTTGTTGTGCAAAACTAGCGTTTGTTGTGCAAAACTATTATTTTTTGTTTTACTTTTTGACTCAGCTACATTAAGACAATATTTTCTATCTTTAACATGCGCATTGTAATTCAATCCAGCTATTTTTAATGAAAGTATAATTATGTTAATTGTCAACAAATTTGCAACAAGTTTTTGCATATTTAGGGTTTTAAATTTGAAAGATATTTAGGATGTTTATTTATAATTTATTTATTATTTTATTATGGAACGGTTTTTCCGGTTGAACCACGGTTAGACCGGTTGGACCAATAAATCAGTGAACCAGTGACTAGAACGGTTTGATGACCGGTCTGGTTTTTAGAACCTTGCTCTTCACATCTCACTCACTCACTCAAACTGCAGAACTCTGAACCATATCAGTCCCCCTTCTCCAACCCTAGCTGCTGCCGCCGCCGGTCCGTCGAGCTTGGTGGCCGTCCATGCTGTAGCCACTGCCCCCAAGTCTCCAACCCCTGCTCTCTTCTTCCGCGAGCTCTCGGCGCATCCCCTGCTCTCTTCATCTTCCTGCCGTCGTCTTCATCTTCTCGCCATCGTCTGGTCGGCGTCGTCCGTCAATCAAGGGCCTGTCGGCGTCGTCTTCGAAGGTCAGTGAATGTCTTGCTCGCTTGTTCTTCACTTGTTCAGTTGTTCTTCGTTTTTTTTTTTTTTTTTTTTTTACTTTTCTATGCTCTGTTTCTGTGATTAGCTCTGGTTTTGTGTGTTGTGATTTTATTGATTAGTGAATGTCTTGTGATTAGCTCTGGTTCTTTACTGATTTTGTATGTTGTGTTTTACTGTTTTGTTTTGTGATTTAATTGTATCTAGATTGTGACTGTGTTGATTATTTGATGGCAATTGTTCCACTATTTCTGACTGACTGCTTGTTTGATTTTAGATTTAATGAAACACCTTTTAGGAGAAGCCTTTAATCACCTTCAGGGTGGAAATCTCCTTGATTCATAAACACATTTCTGTCTAGCCCCAAGATTGATACCGAAATTACAATTGAGGAATTGTTAATTCTGTTGGATAATTAGTTAATTTGAGGTATTCTTTTTATGCTCTGTTCCTGTCTTTCGAAGGTCTGGTTGACTGGTTGTGTTGTTAATTTTTGTTGAACTATTATTGATTGTTGGTTTGCTCTGGTCTGCTGCTGTTTATTAATTATTGATTATTGATTATTTCGAAGGTCTGTGCTGCCGTTTTTGTGTTGTGATTTTAATTTACTGATTGTTGATTTTGAATGTCTTGTGATTGTTGATTAGGGATGTGTTGCTGACTTGTTGTGTTTGTTTGACTCTTTTGTGATTTACATGTGCTTGGATTGTAACTGTTTTGGTGATTTATTGAGTAACACGATGAAGGAGCATTAAAGTGTCAAGTTTAGCTCTGGGTTATTGTGAAATTCTTTTGCTTTTCCTGATTTGTTTTGAGTCTTCTCAAGTGAGTACAATTTTATTGTGAGAACGGAGGCACCTCTCTTGATTAGAAATTTGTGGTATGTTAGGTAGCAGGTTAGGTTAGATTCAGGTGGCGATAGCTTTGAGCCTGCAGCTATGGAAGTTTGACCAGTTGGATCAGCAGTTTGGTTCGGACAATTATGTGCATTAGTATGGACCATGGAGACAGTTGAGTCTTGACCCTGGAATTTAGGAAAGTCGAATCATGTTCATCTCTACTCGCGTTTTGCTCTGCCTTCATTCATCTGCTCGCTTCTACGAAGATCGTTGTTAGTGGCTTGGTGCTTCGTTCTGCCTCTTTCACTAACTTGCTCCTGCTCTCTCCATCTCGGGCTGACCCATGTGCCGGTGCTGCCGCTGCGTACTCACATCAGTTCAGGTAGGCGGCCTCTTCCTTCTGCTTTGTTATTCTGTTTCAGGATTTCTATTGTTCGCTGCCTATTTTTCCTACTTTGTTGTTTTGTTTAGTTTTTAACTTTTTATGTTCTAAATCTGTTAATCTTATCTCATTATTGTTTTATTGAATTATGTTTTTATAGTTTTCTTGTGAAAAGAAATGGTAGGGCACCTATGGCCTGTTGGTGGGGGTGGTGACTTGCAAATAGTCCCAAAAGAACTCGTTATTCTCCTTTTTCATATACTTTTCATATGATTCTAACTTTTAACTATAATAAATAATAATTGTATTTACATCAAGGTTCTGAGAACCGGACCGGTCATCAAACCGCTCTAGTCACTGGTTCACTGATTTACTGATCCAACCGGTTCAATCGGTAGTTCAACCGAAAAAACCGTTTTAGAATAAAATAATAAATAAATTACAAATAAACATCCTAAAATATAATTATAGTATAATATAAATCTTAAAATATCTTCCAAATTTAAAACACTACATAAAATATCATCAACCAAATCCATATGATCTTATCAAAGTACAATTTCAAAAATTAAATAGTAAAAAAAATATTTAAATATTAAATGCCAACATGAAGAACTTGTTTTAGTGTGTTAAACTATTTTGTAGAAGATTTAAAGACAATAAGCTAAAAAAATGGCACTCTAACTAAAATGTTACTAACAACACAATCACTCAGGAACTAAGTAAAATATCCCAGCAGTGTGATAGACTCGTACTCATAAAAGTGGCCGTCATTTTGTCTATTATCAACATACAATATTTTCAAACACTGGCAACTAATTGAGATAATTTCTAACCCATAAAAGGATGATGACAGGAACCACAACACCAGGTGGAATAATAAAACACTGATTAACCCATTTTCTGCTTGAAATGTAAAGCTTGGAAAATGGATTAGATTTCTTTACTGTGAATTTAAAAATAGAAAGTAGGACTATAAAACTGGAAGTACATAAAATATATATGACTTTAGTGAGGCCTTAGAGGAAACATTCCATCATTTGTATCTTGCTGATCCTGTTCACTACGGGTAGAAAAGGAGATGGATCTTAGAATAACAACATTTCTCCCAGGTACAGAATGGGACTTTGAAACCTTGGAACGACCATCTTTCTGCACAAAAGTTAACAACAGCCATTTGAAAATATAAAACAGCATTTGATTTGATTTTCATTTTTAGCATTCAGCAACAAATATTACAAAACGGCAACAAGTAATCCCTAATCACACTAAACCTGAAATTTCAACAGCAGCAAGTAATCCCTAATCACACTAAACCTAAAATTTCAACAAATATTACAAAACAAGTAATCCCTAATCCCGAAACAAAAATTCCAATAATGAAGGAAGATCAGCAGCACATAATCAGCAAAAATTAGCAATTTAACAATTTCACATTAAAAATCAGCAAACAGAGCATAAAAGGAAGAGAAGAACCAAAGAAGTGAAAGCAGTGCCACTAACCTTCGACGGAGACACGGACGGCTACCGAGGAGACGATGGCGAGCGGCGACACGGCGGTGAGCTACTCCAAGCCTCGAACAGAGAAGCCACGGAGGACGGGGACAGGGAGAAGGAGGACGCCGAGCTACAAGAGAGGGCTTGGGCTCGGGACAGCTGGAAGGAGGAAGCTGCGGAGGCGCCGACAGCACGGACGGCGGCGGCACTGCGGCAGATCCGTTGCAGGGAGAACCTAGGGTTTGGGTTTGGTGATTTTTAACTTTGCTTTAGAGGGTCACAGTGATTCACGAATAGGGGGGTTTGTGTTGGGGAAGAGCGGTGAGTGAGTGAGGCTGAACCATGGGTGTTTTTTTGTTTAAAAAAATCAAAACGGCACCATTTAATAAGAACCGGCCTGTTTCCGGTTCGGTCCAACCGGTCGGTCATTGGCCGGTTTGGCAGTTTTACAGCGGTTCATAAATAGACGGTTATTAGTAGCGGACCGGACCGTTTGCATCGCCGGTTCCCGGTTAAACCGGTTCGATCGGCCGGTCCGGTCCGTTTTTCAGAACATTGATTTACATTGTAAATAAATTACTTATTACTTATTAAAAAGGTATTTTTTTGGGAGGAATTAGTGATGAAAAATAATAAGGTTTATATAATATGGACCTGTAAGTGTAACACTTATCTTGACTTGTGAAATATCAAACATCTCTCTATTAGATTCTAAACCTGCATTATTCTCTGTAAATGTCCAAAATAGTACTATTTAATTAGAACAAATGTCCAGAATTCAAAAGGAAAAAATACAAAAAGGTACATATCTATATGTAGTGATAGATGAATAATATTATTGTTAATACCATCTAGATATAACTATGTGGGCGGCAATACAAATAAGCTAAGGAAGAGGGTATTGGTGATTGTGATGCATATTATATTGTACTATATGTGCTATATCTAGCCATACATTCTTGTTTCAAGGTGAAGGTTTTGCTTCTATCACCACTGGCCTTGCTTTTGCCCTGGCCATACCATGTCTGTCTCTCCAGCTTTGCTTTTCTTTGTTTCTTATATATATATATATTGTTAATGTCAATGAATTCTAATACGCTGATTGGGTGCATAGCAATGAGTCAGTTGAGGTTTGGGGTTTGAGTTGGCCACTCTTATGCAACCTCCAATTCATCTAATTCTTATTCATCTTCATTTCTTTTGATTATTGTTAAGTTTATTTGTGTTTGTTGTCTGTGAGTTATGGATCATTGGTGGCATCTTCCTGCAAGGTTTCATCCAAGTAACTATGCTGATTTGTTATATGGCTTCTTCTTGCAAGTTATGGCATATGGATCATAACTATTTTGTTTATTTGTAGGGACAAAGGTACATATCAACACCACTGTCCTACTATTAAAAAGAATGTATCAATTCAATAAGTGAGATTTATCAGCAATAATGTTATAATGATGAAAATTGAAAATGTTATTTCTTTATCATGTTGCTAGTTGTATTACTGAAAGTGTAATTCTTCATTTTAGAGGTGACGTAGAGTAAAAACTTATTGATGCTCTTGTGGTTTGCAAGTTTGTGAGTGGTACTAACTACTAAGTATACAATAGATATTAAGCTGGTCACGGTTTTATTGTTTTGCTGTTATGTGTCTACCCTTGAACATTATATGTTGGATGTCAATAAGCTCATAGAAAATTATCACAATGCAGTGATGATTCCTTGACCAGAATTTCTTGTATTGGCATGCCTATGATGAAGCATAGGTAGAGGTGTTAGAAGTATCCCGGTTAAGAAGGTAAGTCCTATTGTCTAGC
The DNA here is from genome assembly GCF_059453495.1 of Arachis ipaensis. NCBI lineage: Eukaryota > Viridiplantae > Streptophyta > Magnoliopsida > Fabales > Fabaceae > Arachis > Arachis ipaensis. The sequence continues at coordinate 130,023,097 of NC_142444.1, forward strand.
AATGGATGGACTTACAGTCATTATTAACTTTTATTTATTTTTCAACCATGATTGATGTAACTAAACAATATGTATATTATTGGCTACAACAAGAATTTAATTCTTAGGTAGAAAGTGGGGTTTACGGACTTTAATTCAAATTAAGTCTTCTGCTTGGTGGAGAATTCACGGGGTGGTGTCAATGTTAATAATGTTAGGTATGTCTTGGTGTGCTATAGACTATTAAGAAGATGATGATGGAGGCAAAATGCACTGGTCAGCTTGGACAAAAGGACCTTACCATAACATGGGAAAAAGCTTATTAAGTTAAAGCTATAGTCACAAAAAGCTAAAATAAACAAATTAAGAGAGAGAGAGAGACCAACTGTTACATTGTATGCTTAAAGTGTTCATTATTGCTCATGCTAGAAGTATGTATGGAGCGAAGGTTCTATTGAGTGAAGTTATGAAGCCACTGCATCGAATTATCGAAGACAAGTTGATTTCCCTCTTACAATCATGTAGAACATCAAAACACATGTGTCAGATTCAAGCCCAAATAATTACCTATGGACTCCAACACAATCATTTCATCACTCCAAATTTCATCAATGTGTGTTTCAACCTCACTAAAATGGGTCATGCCCAGAAACTGTTTGACAAAATGTATGAACCGAACACTGCCTCATGGAATGCCATGTTCACAGGCTACTCTCATGTTGAGTTTTACCGGGACGTTGTTGTTTTGTTTGCCCGAATGAACCGGGAGGGTGCATTGCCCAATTGCTTTACCTTCCCTATGGTTGTCAAGTCTTGTGCAAAGGTGAATGCAGAAAGAGAAGGTAAACAAGTTCATTGTCTTGTGGTGAGATACGGTTTCATATCAAACTCCTTCGTGGGAACTTCATTGATTGACATGTATTCGTCATGGGGATCCGTTGGGGATGCTTACAAGGTGTTTGCTGAAATTCCTCAGAAGAATGTAGTTGCTTGGACTTGTATCATTGTTGCCTACATTTCATGTCATGACATGCTTTCTGCCCAGTGCTTGTTTGATGTGGCACCAGAGCGCGATGTGATCCTCTGGAACACTATGGTTTCAGGCTATATTGAGGTGGGAGATATGGTGGCTGCCAGAAAACTTTTCGATAAGATGCCGAATCGGGACATTCAGTCTTGGAACACCATGCTGAATGGTTATGCGAATAATAGAAATGTTGAATCATTTGAGAAAATATTCAAGGAGATGCCTGAAAGGAATGTGTTTTCTTGGAATGGGTTAATTGGAGGCTATGCTCGGAATGGCCTATTGTCTGATGTTTTGGAATCTTTTAAACACATGTTAGTTGAAGGTTATGTTCTGCCTAACAATGCCACGCTTGTCACAGTGTTGTCTACATGTTCAAGATTAGGTGCCCTTGATATGGGTAAGTGGGTGCATGTGTATGCAGAAAGGATTGGTTATAAGGGAGATCTGCATGTTGGAAATGCCCTAATTGACATGTATGCAAAATGTGGGGTTATTGAAAAAGCGATTAATGTGTTTAACCATCAGCATAAGAAGGATATAATTACTTGGAACACAATCATTAATGGCCTCGCCGTGCATGGGAATGCAGCTGATGCCTTGAGTATGTTTGATAGGATGAAGCATGGTGGAGTGAAACCAGATGAAGTTACTTTCGTGGGAATTCTGTCTGCTTGTACACATATGGGGTTAGTCAGGGATGGATTCACATATTTTCAATCCATGGTTGATAGTTATTCACTTGTGCCTCAAATTGAGCATTATGGGTGTATGGTTGATTTGCTTGGAAAAGCTGGTCTCTTAGAACAAGCTGTAAATTTTGTGAGAAAGATGCCGGTGAAACCAGATGCAGTTATATGGGCGGCATTGCTTGGGGCATGTAGAAAATACAAGAATGTTGAAATCGCAGAGCTGGCTCTTACACAACTCATCGAACTCGAACCTAAAAACACCGCAAACTTTGTCATGCTTTCAAACATATATAAAGACCTTGGAAGATGGGAAGATGTTGCCAAGTTGAAGGTTGCAATGAGAGATACTGGTTTCAAGAAAATGCCTGGATGTAGTGTTATTGAGGCCAATGATAGTGTGGTGGAGTTTTATTCTTTGGATGAAAGGCATCCGGAGACAGAGAATATATACAGGACATTGCGCGGATTGACAATTTTGATAAGATCGTATGGATATGTTCCAAATCCTGGTATTGTTGCTTGAGGCTGAATATGATTTTTATGGATTAATGCGACTGGATGCAGGTAATTTTATGCTTTATTTTATTTGACAAGATTGTGATTTTCTATGTATAATTTTCAAATAATACTAAGACAAGTAAATATCAATATCCTACGTTAAAAAATCACAATCAATATGATTAAGTAAAAATGAAATTTAGACCTTCATTTTTATGAGGTAATATGTATCTTTATATTTTGAAAATACTAAATTTAAAAGATTATTTTCTAAATATACTCTAATAAACTCAAATACACCATATACAAAAAGTAGATCAAAAGTAAACCTTTAATAATCTAACAACAACATTTAGCCATAAAATGAGGATGATGAGGCAAAAATTGTTAAATATAAACTATTAGTCTAAACATTTAATGTGGCATCAGCTCATTAGTCTATCATGTGTATATGTTAGTGAATGGCCATTAGATGTAAGCTATTAGTTTATTTGGATTTTCAAATCTTTTTGTATCTCGTGTTTGAGTACAATCTTTTGGTGCACTGACATGGAATACGACATGATATAGAACATGCAGACACACATTTAAAATTTTCATAAGACACGGGACACGACATGTATATAAAATATAAAATATTTTTTAGATAAATTGTAATAATATTTTGATATTTTATTGATATTAAAATATAAATTAAAATTTTAATTATTTTTAATGTCTTTTTTTAAATATATAAAATAATTAAAATATCTTTTATTTTAATAATTAATAATATATATTATTTCTAAACTCATTTTAAGAATACATGTTAAGAATAAGGCTGGACACGCTGACACGTGATGATATTTAGGTATATCCAAGTGTGTCCGGAAATTTTTATTTTTTATTAAGACATAGTTGGACATAGAAGACACGCGTGTCGAACGAGTGTCGTATTCAAAATGTGTCCGGAAAGTGGTTTGCTTCATAAGTACAATCTCATAAACCAAAATATAAAAAAAATAATCGAAATGAGAAGCAAATTTCAAAATTTAAATGTCTTAAATTTCAAATGGTGGAGCTATTTTCCCACCAAAATGCTTATATATATATATACATACATATATATACACATACAGAACAAGTTGAGCTTTCTTTTCAGCATAATAATGGAACTTTTTTTTTTTTCATGAAAGAAGGAATTGTTCAGTGGTTCCTGTCAAAGTTAAATAAAAATAAGATTCAAACATAACAATGTGAAGGTTAGTTTTTAGATTTTTTATTGATTGAAATAAATCATGTATGTATATGTATTTTTTACAATAATAAAATTAACATACTGACTTTAGTTTTGTAAAAAACAGGGGATTAATTCATGCTTCAACTCCTAGATCAGTGGTAAGTACTCCTTGAATCCAAATAGTTACTTTTTTTTACATTGCATCCATAATTTTCCTTTTCCCCTTCCATTAGAGTAGAAAATATTTTCTTAAACCAGATTTTTGAATTCTGATGTTGTTATTAATCTAATAATTATTATATTGTCCTAGCAACTACAATGTTCAAGGAAGAAAGGAAGAGAAGGGGAAATAGCAAGGATTCCTTCTCTACAAAAAACCATTTTTTTTCTGTTTCTTCTTTTTCTTCTATGCATATTTCAGCACTCTCCGAAGAACTATTATCAAAGCTTACAGGGACAAAAAAAAAAAAAAAACAGAATATAGGAGCAGAAAATGGTACCACAAAGGGGAGGGCTAGAGAGGATGATGGCGAAACCACTAAGCTCGGAAAAGAGGACAGCGGGTTGGCCGCGACACTGAGCAGATGAAGGCGGCGGTGCTTGAGATGGAGAGACGACAGAGCTTGAGGCGCGGTGAAACGCGAACGGCGGAGCTCCAGACATTGCAAACGGCAGAGCAGGAGCTTGAGGCGTTTTGAATGGTGGACGCTGTGAGACTTGAGTGTGTGGGAGAATACAAAAGTGATGAGTGATGAGTGCTGGATGATGAGAGTGATTGAGTGAATACATGCTTGATGCATACATTCATATTAAAAATAACAATTGGTAACAAAAAAGTTGATACCTACTGTGTTATTAGTGTTCAATATATTATTTGGTTCCTAGATTTTGATAAGGGTTCTTTGTGAAAATTGTGCAGAAAAAAACCCTACGGGCAAGGCCAAGGCCAAGGGCGGCTGTGGCTAAGTGTAGATCTAGTCAAGGGGAATGAAAGTGAGGTTAATGTATCTGCTGACTTGGTAGCAAAACGTTTTTACCAAAGAAATGCTCAACACAACAACAAAAAATTTAACATTCATGAGTCATTTTACAATATTATTTTTCACAAATATGAAGGACACATCTAAAATGTTCCAGTTAAAATAGTTTTCTAGCTTCAGTTAAAGGAAAGTATAGTTGCCTTTTTAATAGCCAACTTCAGTCCTCTAATTAGTAGTTGTAAATTTTATCCGTTTGGGGTAAATCATGTATGTATATGTATTTTTTCCAAAAATACTAACATCCTGACCTTGAAAGTTTTGTGAAAAAACAAACTAGGATGCATGGTTCAGCTCTTCAAGAAAATTGTGCAGAACAAGTACTCCTTGAATCCAAATAGTTATTTAATGGTTAATCAATGATATGCCAGATTTAGAAATTTCTTTAAAATGAGACTACCTCCTCTGCATTAACAATTTTTTCGCTTCCATTAGAGCAAGAAATGTTTCTTTAAACTAGATATAGAAGTCTAAAGGTAGCAAGAACATATGAAAACAAAACACAAATCCTGGAAAATGCAGATTACCAAGATGGTTGCTGGAAAAGGGCTGGATCATGAAGAGAACTTCAATCAATGAGTTACTACACCATACTTCTCTCTTTAATAACTGAGTAAGATTTTCAAGGCGGGAGCGGCAATCATTCCCGCTGTTGCATGTGCCACATAAAGTTTAATTTCCCTTGATTTGCATTCCTACATGATCTGGCAAAATTTATCGTAATATTTCCAATTATCATGACTTTACCACTTGATAATCAAAATGTCAAGTCATAAATTATACTTCAAAATAATCAGAATGTAAATCATTGGCAGCACAAGCAGATCATAGTATATCGAAAAAATTTGCATTAAACACACCATTTTGTATTCTATTAAATTTTTTATATTCTCCTCTATTAAATATTTTATATTTTCTGTTATTTATCAAAGGGAATCAAAGAGACATATTTAAGAAAGTTCTGGAGGCAATTTCACATACATGACCAAAAGTTTAAGGGAATGAATACAATTTGTTTGGGTAAAATTGCATATTGTAAAGTCAAGGAGTAGATTTGTCGACTTAGAAAAGTTTATGAACCAATTGGCAATATTTTTAAAGTATATATTACCTAAAGTTTCCAAAAATAAATTCGTGATATAAATGAATAAAGTATAAGATAATGTTAGAAAAAAAAAAAAAAAATCTAAATTTATCTTATTTAATATTTATTAATTTTAATAATAATTAATAAATATTAAATAAAAAAATTGTTGACTATTTTTTTTTATTATTACCAAATATTTCTGTAAAATATGCATGTACCTCCAAGATATCTCCATCGTTAATAATGAAGGCACTAAAACGGAGTTTAACAGGAACCTATATGCCATCTTAGTGTTTATTGTGGGCATGGAGAATGTAATAGAGTTGGTGAATTGTTGTCAGAATAGTCCATGTGACATACCATAACCTAAAGGTCTACTTGCTTTTCTAATACATGGTGCAGGCAAAAAATGTAGGAAGCTTTCAAAAGTTATAAACCTAATAAGGGGTGTAATAACGTGTTTAAATGATTTATAGTTTTTGAAATGTGAGGGGTATTGGGGGTGTTAGAAAAGTGGGTATGATTAAAAATTTTAAGAGAAAAAATAATGTGAATATATTAGACTTGATAGAGACAAAGAAAAATAAAATTATTAAATTTGACGTAATGCAAATTTGGAGAAATGATGTGGTGGATTGAGAATATGTGGGTTCTGAAGGAGTTTCTGGAGGTCTATTGTTAATGTAGGACAAAATGATTTTTAAGTTGAGTAACTGTTATAAAGGAGAGAGATGGCTGTGTGTGGAAGAGGTGGTGATGAGCAATAATTTTCATTGTATGTTTTGTATGGTGTATGGTGCGCATGTCAGGGAAGAAAAACTAATTGTGTGGAGGAGTTGAGTTTTATTGCTGGAGTATGCCAGGTCCCAATTTGTTATATGGGTGATTTTAATGAGGTTGTGAGAGTAGAAGAAAGGAAAGGAGCTAATGCTTTAACAGCATCAGCGAAAGATTTTAGAAACTGGATACGGGATATGGAGTTAGTGGATTTAGAACTGAATAATCACAAATTTACATGGTTCAGAGGCCAATCTTGCAGTCGCATTGATAGAGTATTCATTAGCCTGGAATGGCTTGAACAGATTCCTGAGATACGGCTTAAAGGTGGGTCAAGAGGTTTATCTGATCATTGTCCTTTGATAGTGGAGGACAGTAGATTAAGAGGGGGCCAAGGCCATTTCGAAGTCTGGATTCTTGGTTCACACATGACGGGTTTCTCAGAATGGTGAAGGAAGAATGGAGGGGTCTAGGAGAGGTTCAATTTATTGAAAAGTTGAAGGCTTTGACGATACCTTTGAGTAGATGGGACAAGGAGAAGTTTGGTGATATTGATTTGAAGGTACAGCAATTGGAGGATAAAATCAGAAAGTTGGATGATTTGGCTAGTGATGGAATTTATGATGTGACTATGGAGGAAAGAAGGAGAGCTCTAGTTAGCTTCTGTAAGTGTTGGTATGTCAGGAAGGAAATCCATTGGAAGCAGATGTCAAGGTCTCGACATGCTAAGTACATGGATAGGAACACTAGATATTTTCATAATTTAGCCTCAGTAAGAAGAAGAAGTAATCGGATTGATGCGTTGGTGATAAGTGGCAGATTAGTGAGGAATCAAGCCAGGATTAAAAGTGCAATAAGAGATTTTTACAAGAACTTGTATCGTCAGGAAGCATCACCTTTAGTAGGTTTTCGGGATGACCTAGTTAACAAGATACATGAAGAGGAGGCTACAGACTTGGAGATGATGCCTTCAGCTGATGAAATAAAGGAAGCAGTTTGGGATTGCGAGTTGTCTAAGGCCCCTGGCTGTGATGGCTACAATATGAACTTCATAAAGAAGTGTTGGGAAGAAATTGGTCCTGAATTTACTGCAGCTGTCATGGATTTCTTTCAGTCAGCTGAGCTACCAAGAGATTCTAATGTTACATGAGTGGCTCTGGCTCTGAAGTTTGTGGGAGCAAGGAATATTAAAGATCTTCGGCCGATTAGCATGGTAGGGTGTGTGTATAAGGTCATTTCGAAGGTGTTGGTGCGGAGAATGAGAATGGTAATGCCGGACTTAGTAGGGGAGACTCAAAGTGCGTTTGTGCAGGGGAGGAAGATCCATGATGGGACTTTGATTGCGTGTGAAACTGTGCAATGGTTAAAGCAAAGAAAGAAGAAATCGACAATAATCAAACTGGACTTTCAAAAAGCTTACGATAGAGTCAAGTGGAAGTTTGTGGATATTGTACTTCAGAAAATGGGCTTTGGGCAAAGATGGCGAGGGTGGATCAAGGAATTTGTGTGCATGGCGTCTATGTCGCTTTTGATAAATGGCTCGCCTTCTAAATCTTTTAAGATGGAACGGGGCTTACGACAAGGGGATCCTCTTTCTCCGTTTCTTTTTGTTCTTGTTGTTGAGGTCCTTCATAGGATGGTAGGAGAGACTGTAAGACATGGAATGATCTCTCCTTTGTTGATTGAAAAAGACAATATTGAGTTGTCTCACTTGCAATTTGCGGACGACACAATACTTTTTTGCCCCCCAGAGGAGGAGACTATTTGCAATTATAAGCGACTTCTATGGTGTTTTGAGATGATGTCTGGCTTGAGTATTAACTTGATAAATCTAGCTTGATTCCGGTTAATTGCGAGCGAGAGTGGTCACAAAGGATGTGTAGCTTGTTGGGGTGGAAGGAAGCAACAATGCCAGTCAAATATCTTGGTATTTCTTTGGGAGCGAATCCGAAATTGATCAAGACATGAAAATCTATTATAGACAAAGTAGAAGAGAAACTCAATCTGTGGAAAGCCAAAACGATTAATAAAGCTGGTAAGCTGGTACTCATCAAATCTGTGCTTAATAGTCTACTGGTTTACTATCTTAGCTTATATAAGATGCCCAGAGCAGTAGCAGATAAGTTGATATCTTTGCAGAGGAGGTTCTTGTGGAGTAATGAGGACGAAAAGGATGGGGTACCTTTGGTGAGGTGGGATATTGTGCAAGCTCCAAAACGCTTCGAGGGTTTGGGCATGGGCGATGCAGTGCTTTGGAATACAGCATTATTATTCAAGTGGTGGTGGCAGTTTTCAAAGGAGGATTGCCCATTATGGAAGAAAATTGTGTGCTCCTGCAATGACTTGAATCCAAATGTCCTTCTTTCTTGTCAGCCGGTTCCTAAAACAAAGGGTCCGTGGAGGGACATTTGTCAGTTGCAGATAAGAGAACAGCAAGCGAGAGATAAGATGGTCAGAGGGTTATCATTAGAGCTAGGAGATGGTAGAAGAATTCGTTTCTGGGAAGATAATTGGCTACCATGTGGTGTGTTGCAGGATGTATTCCCAAGGCTTTTCTCAGTTTCAAACCAAGTCGGATCTGTAATAGGGGACTGTGGGTTCTGGGATGGGCTGGAGTGGATATGGAACTTTCATTGGAGAAGGATACTATTCCAATGGGAGTTAGAATTAGTTAACCAACTTCATGGAGTTCTATAATCTATCAGGTTAACAAGTGAAAGGGAGGACAGAATAGTATGGAAATTTGATAGATCAGGAGTTTATTTTACTAGCTCATTTGTGTAGGTTTTGCAGGCTGAGACTCTCCCGGAGGACATTACGAGTTATACTTTCACTAGATATATATGGAGATGACTAGTACCACCAAGAGTTGAGCTATTCACCTGGTTTGTGTTAGTTGGTAGAGTCAATACTAAGGAAAGATTGATTAGATTAGGCATTATTAATCACAGGGATATGATTTGTGTTTTATGTAAAAAAGAAACTGAGAATGATTTTCACTTATTTATTGGCTGTGAGTTCACATGGCAAGTGTAGTGTGCTTGGTTATACGCCTATAATAAACTTTGGTCTATTCCAGGAACCATTAAGCATCACTTTGAGAGTTGGACAGGAGCTCCTGTAAGAAAAGACGAACGTAACAGGTGGCTGATTGACTTTTTTGCTATCATTTGGAATACGTGGTTGGAAAGGAATGCTAGGATTTTCAGGAATCAAAAAACAGGCATTGCGGATGTTATTACCAAGTCGATTAGGAGCTATAAAGAGTGGGTTGACTTTGTTCCGTCTAGTTGTTGACGGCAATACCAGAGATAACTACGGTTTCTTTTTTAGTGTTTGTATTGTAATTCTGGACCTTCTAAATGCTCCACCTTACTGTGTTGAGCTTTTTGTTTAAAAAAAAAGCTAATATCTCAACACACAATTTCCCTATATTAGAAACTAAGGTGAAGTATAGCTTGCACCAGGGAATATGAGGAAAAGGATGCTCTTCGTCCTTTCTGCAGTGCTGTCCCATTTCATAGAGTGCCACGTGTTGAAGATGAGCAACGAGGTGGTATTTGTCAAGGTTTATAGGGACCAGTGAATGGTGGGAGTGGTATATGGGTGAAATTTTATTTTAGCCCCCAATGGGGTATGGTTTGTAAATATTAAAAAATCATGGATAGGGGCTGAAACCCGATTTTGAGTGGACTGTCATTTTTGTTTTGGATTTTTTTTTTGTGATGTATACTGTGGTAAATTTTGTGGGCTTATTTTTTTAATCCAAAAAACATTAAATTACAAAGGTGAATGGGAAAAAATTTTCAAAAACGAAAATGACTTGCAAGAACCCAAACTTAAGAGAATATGTTGAAACCCTTAAAAAGCATGCACCAAATTTCGAATGGAGTTAAAATGTTATATATAGACGCATTCAGTTCATATTGTAAGAGTTCAGTCTGAAAGATAAGAGAAATGGAGGAGAATATGCAACGATTCTTATTCTTTGCTATTACAAAGATCATAAGTCCGGTGTACACACGAGTTGGGAGGAGGCGAACCAGCAAGTTGTAGATTTTACCTTTCCTGAGTTTCACGAATTCAATAGCTTTGAACATGCATGTTTGTGCTTCGAAGCGAGGATGTCATCCATTTGTTCTGAGAAAGGTGGTAGTGGTGAAACTGGCGGAGTCAGCTGCGATGGAGTCGGCGGGAAGAAAGCGGCTACCTCCGATGGAGGCAATCATTGTCAGCCAATCGTATCGTGTAAGTTTCGTGCAATTATTTTAATTTTTTATTAAGAAGTGTATTTATGAAATTATTCAATGTAGTAATTGAATGTGATTTTATTCAATTTGAAGATTTGTAAGTGTTGTTTATTCTGGACATTTATGTTTTATTATTATTCTTTTTAGGATTGAAAATTAATTTATTTTGGGATTTTTTGTGCCATGAATATGCAAAAGGGCTTCCTGTAATTCTGGCCGAGGAGCTTAATGCAGAGTTTGCAATTGTGAGCAGCATGGAGGAGTGGTTGCTGAAAGTTTGCCTGGATGCAGAGATTCCTTGCTCCTGTTTCTTCAAAGTGGAACGATTTGTCAGACACCAAGGGCCATTTTTTGGCTTCATGATTGTTATTCATGGGCATCCATTTGAGATAGAACTGCACGCAACTGGTTGTTTTGATAGTGGAAAAAGCTGCAAGAGAAGATGCTGCTTATGAGATGCTATGCGTCGTGCTTGATGTAACTGGAAAAGAGATTCGGGATTATAACTACACAAAGACGAAGCTTCTTAGCGACTCAAATAATGCGCTTCGGGCCAAGGTAAGTCAACTGGAAGAATATTACGAGAAGTTGGATGCCAATTACGAATTACTTGTAAGACGCCAAGGAGAAAAAGTGTGATCTGTGTGTTGTTTATGTGTTGTTAGTTTTGTTTTAATTGTTAAGTTATGTCGAGTAGGCATTGTGCATGTTTGTCTTTTACGTTGGTGATTAACGCGCAAAGAACTCTGTAATGCCTTTATTTTGTTGTTGAATGGCATGATTTAGTAGAGAATTTTTGAATTGCGTTAGCATGATTAATGAGCGTAGTTTATAATTAAATGAAGTGCCGTTGCTGTCGAAACCAATTTATTTTTCCCTGTATATTTTGTCATTAGTAGAGAATTTAAATGTTTTATCTTCTTCCTTCGATTGGACTGGACCTGTGGTTACAGAGCGTACAAATGAAATTTGTCCTTGGGTTGCTTTTGCAATGCATGTTCTCTAAGTGGCCAGGTGTCATAAATAGAGGATCAGGACCACTTCCACCCCACCCCTACCGTTTATGATGTAGATAAATGGATTAACGGCTGAAAGAACTAAAATTACCTTTAAATAATTATATAATACTGAGATTATGACAATTAAGCTGGAATAAGTATCTGATATTATGCATAAATTGAAGATTATGTAAGTTAATACAAGATATGATTAAAAACTTAACATACGAAGACATGAAAAAGTAAGCCTACTAAGCCTACTTCAATGCAGGTAAGACATTGTGGTAGGTGGTTTAAGCTTAATAGGCTACTTCCTAACCAAAGCTAAGTAAAGGACCAAAATGGTAATGAAAATTATAATACACGGGTACAGAATTTGTTGCCACCGCATTTGGTTAGGTCGGTTGGTTTGAAGGAAACTTGGGTGGTTGTCCGCAGGTTCATTCGGACGATCACCCTATATGTCTTTCTCCAAGGAGAATATTCGGTCAGCAACCAGCGGTGGGTTCTGTTGAATGGTTGGTGGTTGATTTTGATACAATAGAAGACCATTGTCGATGAGCTGATTCTAATGAGGTAATCGTCCAGCACCGAAAAATTATTCCCAAGCCAAAGAAGCTTCCTCGAACGTGTCGTAAGACTTATGGAGGTTTCTGCTGAATGCGTTAATTTGGTTATGCCAAGCTAGCCAGGTAGTATAAATATCAAAGACCCTCCCACGAAAAACAACATAGTATTTCTTGTTGGCCCTAGCCATTGTCAAATTTCAAATGAAAGCTGTGTTGTGTTTTGGCAAGATAAGAGGTTGTAAGTGGAGGTTTTTATGCCAAAGACGATGGGTCTTGTGATTTGAATAAGAAATTTGTTTTGTGTTAATTTTCCAACTGTTCAAAAGTATTTGAATGTAAGGTTGACAATGATAGTAGGTTAGGTGAAAGTGGGTTATGTGGAAGCAACTTGTACGGGTGGGTTGTATTTATTAAGTTGGAATGAAGCTTTGAGGGTTTTTTTATATTAGGCTTTATGTGACATGACGGTTTAGGATTTGGGTTCTAGGGTTAGGGTTTGTGTGACATGAAAAGGTGTAGGGCTAGAATTTAGGGTTTAGGGTTGAGGAATTAGGGTTTAGATTTTGGAGTTTAGGATTTAGGGTTTAGGGTTTATATAATGTTATAGGTTTTTAGGGTTTAGGGTTTAGAAGTTGTATGAAATTAGGGTGTAACATTTTACGGTAATTGGTTAGGGTTCAAGGTGGTGGGTTAGTATTTAGAGTTTATGGTACGTATGAAATTAGGGTTTAGGATTAAGGTAAAAAGATGTGGATGATATGAGGGTTTGTGGTTTAGGGGTTATGTAAGGTAATGTGATGTTTTAGGGTTGAGGATTTAGAGTCGTTGATAATGGTTTGGTATTAGGGTTTAGGCTTTAGGGTTTAGGAGTTAGAGGAAATCAGAGTTTAGGAGTTTTATGAAATTAGAGTGTAGCGAGCTAGGGTTAATGGTTTAGGGTTCGGGGTGGTGGGTTAGTATTTAGGGTTTATGGTATGTGTGAAAGTCTGGTTTAGGGTTAAGAGTAAATGATGTGGTTGAAATGAGGTTTTGTAGTTTAGCAATGTGATTGTCCAATGAGCCTAGCTAAAGGAACGTGACTATCCAGTGTGCACTGGATTCGAGAAGGTGAGAAGGCATGTCGTTTAGATATAAGTTTGTTGGGTGAAATAAATAGGCTGAACTCTGAAAAAAAAAAGAATCAAAGTGAATACATCCTGCACGAAAGAAATCTGAGTTATATAGTTACAACAGTGTCGACTCCCGACGTTGGTGATGGTAGCAGTGGTTCTGGAAGAAATGCGCCAGACGTCCTTCCCGGTGAGTTAGGTACGTCGTCGTAAATTATGTTTTTTTTTTGCCTTCATGCTTGTGGTGTGGTGTGGATGATCCTTTTTTTTTTTCGCTTGTGAACGTTTAGATGTTGTCCCCATGGTGGATCATAATGAGTTTGTCATGATTGAAGATTTGGAGCATATGCTGTTTAAGGCTTGTGCTCTGCTTCAGGTAGGACCTCCAGTGTTTTTGCCTCGTGATTGCGTCTATGTCCAAAGAGAGTGCTACTACGGCCATCTGGTGCATGTGAAAAGCACTCCTGATGGATTTAATTTTTTTATATCCGGGAGGTACTCAACCGACGAACGCTTGGCCAGGCAAGATGCCGCTTTTATATCTCTGGAGGCGCTTTTGGCAGAGACAAGGAAGAAGATATTTGACTTCAAGTACCAGGTGGCGCTTCGTTATAGGGAATAGGTCCTGGAGTTGCAGCAGGTCTCGAGGTTGTCTGTTTTGCTAAACTAGAGAAGGAGAATGCTGCACTGAAGGAGCGGCTATCCTCTTACGAAGCCATGTACCGCCATTGCTGAAGTTAAATTTCTTATGGTTTGTTTTAATTTTTTTTCTTGTGGGTTATCCGTCTGTAGTGACCGTTTTAAACTCGGTACTGCTTAGGCAGTACGTAATTGTTAATTTAATTTCGTTGCTTGATGATGTTACATCTATTTATTTGTATTGTTGACTGTTTAAGAAAAATTTAATCATGGTTATAATTTTGACATCGTTTCTTTCATGGTTATGTTATATTAGTAGTTCATTGTTTGAGGAATGGTTTACTGTTTAAGGTTTAGGTGTTTAGTTAAAAGTTCAGATGAATTAACGTTCGTGTTGGGGTTTAGGTGTGCAGGAATAAGATTTAAGGGTTTAGGGTTTAATTAGGGTTGAATCTTTATTGGTGTTTACACTTTAAGGTTTAAGGTTTAAGATGTACCTTGCAGGTTTTATAGTTTAGGGGTAAGGTGTAGTGTTTAGGATTTAAGGTTTAGGGTTGTGGGTTTAGTTTTATAATTATTTAAAAAAAATTAATTGTAAAATTTTATATTGTGTTCTCTTTCCAATTGGTTAGTTGATTTTTTTAAAATAGAATTTTATAAATCATATCTAATAAAAGACATTAAACTACTATCATGTTTGGTTTAGGGATTTACAAGATGGAAGATATACTTATGATGTGTTATAATTTGTACACCAAATTGTTCTCAAGTAAGAAATAAATAAACAAAAACATGAAAAGCTTGTTTTTGTCTGGAAATTATTTTCTATGCATCGGAATACTAAAGCTTTCAGGCTATTTAGTCGTGAAATTTTTTTAATTCTGTTTTACTTATATATTTAATTTACTATTGTTTTATTCGTTATAAGTCTTTTGAGTTTTAGATAAAGATATTTAAACATTCAATAATTATTATAAATTTTAGAGAAAATTTCATTTTTTTTTCTTAAGAGATATTAAAATGATACTCTCTTCTCCTTTATTTGTAAAAAATGTACATTCCCTTCCCTTATAAATTTTAAAAAACCTCCTCTTTAATCCGTTAAAATTTTTTTGTGTTACATACCATTAATTTTATCCATTTTTAAAGAATAAATAATTTTTTTTACAAAAATACTCTATAGCAAAAATTATATTTTTTGTGATATCATTTTGTTTACCAAAATACCCTTTAACAAATTATCCTTTTATTGATTAAATTGTATTTTTTTTAAAATATTATTAAAAAATATTTTTAATTGTTAAATTATTTTTTCCTAAGATACTCTTCAATAATTTTATAATTATTAAGGAATGAGATGTTAATTTTTTAAATTTTAGATAGGGGAAAGTGTTGAGATGGAGGGCTTAGAGTTAGGGTTTAGGACAAAAGGTCAAATAAAATTTATATTGAAATTAACTACAAAAGGCGACAAAAGTAATATCTGAAATACACTATGATAGATATTGCAATTGGAATGCATTTTTTTATGATGCAAGCCTACGAAAAAAGACAAAACAAATTACTAGTGTAGTTAAAGGCACCTTTTTATTGGTCACAAGTGCCATTTTGTAACGTTTGTAAAAAATATAGCGCCAAAAATTTCACTCTGGTTCGCTATAAATCATGGTAAGCAAGAAAGACTAATTAATGCGTGTTTGAGGACCACTTAACAAATCTTGAATACCCTCGCTGTCTTTCGATGAAGCCCATGAACCTATTCAATATTTCTAGTGCAAGTCAGCATCCTCCGAGTTTTTGGTAAGGAACTCTATATGGCAAAAACATTCAGTAGAATGCACGGTTCGAGGTAGGTATGTAAGAACCACAACTAATTTAACCATTTAATTAAATAATTAAATTGTCCAAAATAGGATCCAAAAATTTAGAATGTAAATTATTAAATTTAAATAGGATATTCGGACTCAGTAGATTTTTCTAGGTTGAAAAATATAATTTTCGGCAAAAAACCTAATAAAAACGCGAACCGGTAAATTAACCAGTAGTACCGACTTAAATCTGTCCGGTACTGTGTGAGAATGATAAAAACAATAGAAAATTTTAGGAAAACAATTAGAATTGAAAACCGAGCACTAATTTTAAAGGTTTGGCCCGAAATCGGGTCAAACAGGGCAAAAACGCTAACGAGTTGGACCAGGCCCAAGTTGGACCCAAACCCAACATATAAATATACTTAAAGAACTCATTTCAGCCACTTCCCACCTCATAACATAAACCCAACAGCAGCTGCAAGTGAGAAGAGACGGAGAAGAGAAAGCACTATTCATCCTCCACTTCCGGTGGCCATAACGCAAGCTACGGTACTCCTATTCGTGTGCCGTCAGTGGCTACGCGAAGCTCTCGCCAAGTCCGTTAGTTCTATTTAACTTGCGTAGGTAAAAACTTGAAATTTTCTCTCCTTCCTACTTCCCTAAGAAATTTGAAAATGTGAGTGTTAGTTTTGAGTGAAATTTTATGTTTTGATTGATTAGGCCCTTAAGGTTGGGCTATTGGTGGTTTGTACCCCAAATACCATCGAAGAAGGTAAAAAAACTCTTTACCTTGTAAATTTATGATTTTGATGAACCCTAGGTATTGATTGGTAATATATTATGTATGTCTAGCTAGAATTGTGAATTATTGGAGCTTTGGATTGATTGTTGGTGATTGGAAGCTTGGTGTGGACACAAATTTGGGTATAGCACATATTAGGATTCGACCAAGGTATAATTTTAGTTTTTTCTATGTAATATATAATATTTCTGGACACTTAGGCTAGTGAACTTTAGGATAGGATTGAATTGATTGTTGAAAAATTGTTGAATTTGATAATGTATGATGGTGTAATTGATTTTGATGAATTATGATATTGAACTTGGATGTTGTTGTTGATTATTGAAATGGAGAATGAAAATGATGAATTTGCCTGTTGATAATGAATTACAAGAATTATTGATATTGATAAATATTGGAAATGGAGGAGTGATGTTTTAGTGTAATCATTGAGAATTTGAGGAAGGTAAGTGAGAATTTTTGGATAAAATTAGTGAAATTGCATGTCAATAGGTTGTGGAATGAATTGGAAGGTGGATAGACATTATTTAGGTTCATTAAAACTATTTTGGTTGTAGGATATTTGGTTTTGGTTGTGAATTTGGGAAGTAGAGAACCTTAGTAACTTTTGGTAAAAATCAGTTTTTGGTGAACTTTGACGGATCATAACTTGAGCCTCAGTTTTTGAAAATTGTTGAAATTTATCTTAAATAAAATTTTTTTTTAAAGATCTTTACATTGATATAAAGTTTGATCAAAATGGATTTTTGTAGAGGAAATTATGACTGTTTAAAGTTTGGTGCCAAAAACTGAATTCTGAAACTTTGAAATTTTTCTGAGTCTGGTGAGAGTTGCGTAAGCGACAAGATGCACGCGACGCGACCAACCCATTCAGGTTAGGCATCTCACTTATGCGAGCCACTGCATGCGTACGTGAGCCAGCAGACTTTCAACTCTTGCGTACGCGACACAGTGCACGTGACGCGAGCAAACCATTCGGGTTGGGCACCTCGCATACGCGAGCTATTCAAAAATCAACCCTTGCGTACGCAAACTATAACACGCAACGCGAGCAACCCACTTGGGTTAGATATCTCGCGTACACGAGCAGGGAATTGCGTACGCGACCACCTTTTTTTTATAGCATGTGTACGCGAAGCATGGGCTTGCATACGCGAGACCCATGTTTTTCTGAAACATGATTTTTCTCTGTTTTCAAAGGTTCTCCAACTTTCCAAACTTCCTTAAATTGTAGTTTAAGAGTAATATCTTGTATTTAGGCCTAAGAACTAATAGAGGAGAATTAGTGACTTAATTAGGTGAAATTTACATGAACTTAGAAGACGGAGACTTAGGATTCTTGAGTACTGAGGGTGGATTAGTTTAGTGACGTGGTAGGGTACTGTAAAGATGACTGATATGATGAAATTGTGGAGTTGTGGAGATGATGATGCTTTGAGACGAGTCTAGGACTCAGGGTGGACTGTGTACTAAAAATTACTTTTGAAAATGAATGTAATACTATTTTATATTGAGAATGTTGAGACGCTATGCGCCTGGCAAGGACAGTTGGTTAATCCCGCTTGTCGAGGTCGTGGCAGCGGCATAAAGACGGTTGGTTTATCCCGCTTACGTTGAGATATGAGGTCCGTGGCAAGAGTATCCCGCTCGCATCCCTTCGGAATCACTAGAGTGTACAGGCACTATATCCTGGACTGTGTTCCAGGTACGATATCTCGGGGGTTCCCATTCTGAGACCGAAGGGCGACATCTCCATGGAGATGTGTCAGGTTGGCAGTTGAACTAACAATGTGATATCACAGCCAAATAGGACAGACATTCATTATGTGCATCTTCTATCTTTTTGCTTGCTTTGCCGACTTGAATTGCTTGTCTAATTGTATAACATGATTATTTGCTTCTTGAATTCCTTGATATATATGATATACTTGTGCTTTACTTGCATTGTTATTATTTGTGTTTTCTACTGGGATTGAGGAGGTTCGGAAGGTGGTGGCAATGGGATCTTATGGCGGTTAGTCTGGCAAAGGCTCTGGGACAGCGGTGAACTGATAGTTAGAAATCCCTTAAGATAGTTGTAACACCCTAACTATCAAACTGTCACGCTTCCGGTTGCGCCACTCTGATAGCTCGAGTATTACGATGACTCTTCTAATATTTAATACTAAAATATGAGCCTGTTTAAAACTTAGAACCGCATAACCTTTCATAAACACTTTTTCGTCGAAAATATAAACATACATAAACATACAAACTAGATACAATACATTAGGATATATATATATATATAACACTAGCTTACAAACATACATATCACAATTTCCTATCCCTCTTACAAACTTAATAAAGATAAAGGCGAGGGAAAATAATAGCTAAGATAATACAACAATACCGAATAAACAGAAAATAAACATAACTCTTATGAAGCTCCGTCGTCCATATCCTGAAAGGGAATAACCTGTAGGGGAGTGAAAACATCGTCCTCGCTTGTTCTCACTATAGGATTACAGAAATTGCTATAACAAGATACGTAAAATAAAACTATTTTTAGAATACAGTGATCATTGCTCGTCTTATGAGTCCTTCCAAAAACCTTGAGAACACACTCGAAATCCAGAAAATCCCTCTGAAGACTTGATAAATTTCTCGAATATTTTAAAACAAAACCTTTTTCCTTTCTTGCAAAAATCTGAAAAGTTTTTCCTAGACAGTATGAATGACCAACATGTCCCAAACATAGGTTCAATTAAGTCTATACTGTAAGAGTTTGATTTTTTATACTTTTCTAGACCGCAACCATGAAAGCAGTTACCTACGTGGTATAAATGATCATCCCATTACAAACATAGGTTCATTAAGTCTATGCTGAACCGGTCAGATACTTTATACAGAACTAGAACTCAATATACCAATCACGGCCTCAAGCCCATCCAATCCAACACGGCCCCTGGCCCAAACAACTCAATCATCAACCAATTCATCACAAACCAACCAATCAAACACAATCACAAATAATGTAGTTCAAACACAATCAATAGCAATTACAACAAATATAGCAGTTAGCAATTAACATAAGTATTCACATAGGCAAACCAATTACAATATGCACATCCAAACAATGTCACATAGATGCAAATGATGAATGTCTGCCCTACTGGCTGTGATATCACATTGTCGGTTCAATTGCCAACCTGACACATCTCCATGGAGATGTTGCCCTTCGGAATCATGGTGTGGGAACCCCCGAGATATAGTGCTCGGATCACTATCCAGGATTTTGTGCCTGTACGCTCTGATGATCCGAAGGGATGCGAGCGGGATCTATTGCCACCGACCTCACATCTAAGCGCAAGCGGGACGAACCACCGCCCTTACGCCGCCGCCGCTACCTCGACAAACGGGATCCAACCATAGCCCCTGCCGGGTGCATAGCGTCTCATAATCTCAATATCAATAGTCCAATGGTTTTTCAGAGGCATTTTCAACACATTAATCAGGCTCAATATCTTACTTCAAAATCATTCTTGGCCCATTTACTTTTAAATAACAACCGTATTCAATTCACATCTTGCCAAGAATGACTTTTCAAAACGGAGCCACTTTCCACATCTTTCCAACACTTCCAAACAATCTCAAAACCATGCCAAATTCAAAATCATCTTTCAAAAGATTCAAAATCATTCATTTCTAAATCAGGATTTTGGTCATAAGATTCCTTAGCGGAGTCTCAAGACTTCAGGGGAGAATAACCTAACTTATTTCTTAAATTCATTAAAAACCTCCGAAACCTTAACTTCTTGATTTGAATAAATAAAATTGAATTTAAACCAAAACTAAGTCATGTATCCAACTATTGCGAACCAATTTCAAAACCAACTTACTTAAACCAAAACCAAATCATTTAAACCGAAAACCAATTTTAGTTTCATTTCTTAAATCTGTTTCCAAAGGCTCGGGAATTATTTCAGTCTTACTAAGTCAAAGTTTCCTAAAATACTTCAAACTTTTCTTAAAACGTCGTAAAGGGAAATTAGTTCATCAAAATCCAAGTTCCTTTTAAATCCATTAAAACTCCTTTAAATTTGCTTATTTAATCAACTTCCAAAACATAATTATTTTCATCTTTAAATTGACTTTAAAACCTAATTCTTTTCTAAAATAGTTTACATTCAAAATATAAAAATTTTCTTAATAAAAGAGTTCAAACCAATTTCATATATCCGTAATCCAATTCAAGGCATAATTCATTCTCTTTTTAAAATTTGTTTCAATTAAAGTCTTGAATTTTATAGAAATTTCAGCAGCATCTCCCCTAAAACTTGGACTTTGCCACCCTTTCCGGGTCCCAACCAAACCAATCCTCAACTCTTTCCAACAGGTTCAAGACCAAATCAGTTTTCAATAAACAAAAACTCAAACTTTCAGATTATCAAAAATCATTTCAATTCAACCAAATCCAGGAATCTCCAATTTATCAAAGCAGACATTATCCCAATCAAACAGGCAACTATATTTATTCAGGACAAAATTAGACAATTCATAAGACTCACATAATCACCAGGAATATGTTTCACACAGCATATCTATTTATAACAATTTTTAATTTAAAATAAATTAGTTTGTATAAAAGCCCCTACCTCGACTCATCGAAACCATAACCCAAAATGCGTCACGAAACTTTTTCTCCTAACCAAATTCAATAGCAATCCACAAACTCACCCCCTGATCACCTTCGCAGCACTCACAGCAACTTAAAAGCAGTATTCAACATACAGAACTCGAACCTACGTTACCAGAACCTCAGAGTTTATAACCAAACATAGCAGAATACTAATGCAGGGTTTTCTGAAACATAATTACTTACCGAACTAAGAAAAAGAAACAGCGGCGGTAGCTGAACCAGTTTGGCGGCAGCCCCGGTAACCACGCACCTCGAGCAGCAGCGGTGACCAGAACTCCGCCGACGGCGACTGTAATAAACAAGCAATGATGACAAAGCTCCTAGAACTCATAAGAAACGAAGATCAACGTAAACCCTTACCGGCAAGGGAACTCAGTAGCGGCAGAGGCATTTTTTGGTGACAGAAGTTCGGTCATGGCGGCACAGCTCCCAGCGGCGGCAGAGGCAACAGCAAGGCACTAACGGCAGCGACAGAAACGGTGAGGAACAGCGGATCTGATGGCAACGCAAGCTCCCTCTCTTCTTCGCGAACGGCGACGGCGTCTGGCAGCAGGGAGGATGAATGGCGGCGGTGCAGGCAACGGGACGCGGCGGCGAACTCCTTCCCGCGGTGACTCCCTCACGAGTCCTCTCTCTCTCTGCCCAATCTCTCTCTCTCTCGTCGGCGTTGGGTTGCAACGGCGGGACAGGCTTCACAGACGGCGACTGGGCGGCGCAGTTCCCTCCTCCCGGTCTGGCTCGCACTCGCCTCTCTCTCTCTCTCCTGACTCCCTCCACGAACGCTTTCTCTCTCTTCGATTCTAACTCGCGATGGTGGCTCACGGCGGATCGGCAGCGATAGCTCAGAGAAGCGGCCTTCCTTCAAGGCTTGACGACGGCGCGATGGTGGCGGCAAGTCCCCGCGGCTCCGGCACGACTCCCTCCTCCCTTCTTCTCTGTTAGCAACGGCGGCGATGGTGGCAGTGACACCCACTGCACCGCCTTTCCTCCTCCTCCCTCACTCTGCTTCCGTGGAACCCCTCCCCTGCTTCCCCCTTCTTTCTTTCCTTCATTCAATTTGTAGCTGCTGCTGCTGTAGGGTTAGGTGCACTAGTATGTACTGAGTCAGGGGAACCGGGTAACCGTGTAGGGTTTTCAAGGTTAGAATTGTGTGTGTTGAGTTTTAGGATTAGGGTAAAATTTGGTACAAGGGTAATTTTGTAATTTCAAATAAAAATAGGGATAATATAGAAATTGAAACCCAATTTAAATCCAACACTAATTGTATAGAGAAAATACTATTTGCTCATCAATTTTACAAATTATTTTCAATAAAATGTCCAAATCAAGTAATTAGAAATAATATAATTAAATCCCTTATTTTCCTAAAACAGTAGTATCAATATTTTAGAATATTAATTGTTTAGTCCAAATCATATAAAAATCCTTATTATTTCACAACTACCAACTTTACAATTTAAATATATAAAATAACTCAATAATTATAAAATTAGATAAAATCTTAATTTAAATAGCCCAAACTCATTATTTTTGGATTTCTAGAACTTTAAGTTGTAAATAGAAAAATAATCCATAATTATAGAGTTTGGATGAAAACCTTAATTTATTTCAAATCCAATTAATCAAAACTACCTTTAATTACCTTCAATAAGATAATTTATAAAATTAAAATTGTAAATAAATATATAGTTTGAGATTAGTTCAAATAGAACTTTTCAAAAGTCTTGGGTCTTACAATAGTTACCCCGTTTCATAAAGGATTAGAGTTACGGTGTTAATTTTAATTATGTTTTAAGCTTGAACCTCATGATGGATATGAAGCTCTAGGATTGTCTCTGGCGTCCCAGGGTCTTATATCTTACATTACTGGGCATTGTTACCATACTGAGAACTTCCGGTTCTCATTTCATACTTTGTTGTTGTTTTTCAGATGCAGGTCGCAACCCACCCTGGTGAGTTGCTTGATGGTGACAGAGCGGAGGACCTTTATCATGTTTTGGAGTCTTTTGGCTATTTTTGTTTTAAGTTCTCTCACTTTTGTATTTATATTTGCCTTAGAGGCTTACTTTATGAGAGATATTCTGTATATGTTGTTTTAACATTCAAAACTCTATATGTTTGTATATAACTAGACGGCCTAAACTCCGCAGGTTGAGGCTAGTTCCTTATGATTATTATACTCTGTGATATACTCTTATATATCTATATATGTCTTGATATTTCATAGATTTATCTTGTACCTTTATACTTTTAGCTTCGTGTGAACGTTTGTGCCTCTATAACTCTGTTTTTTTTTAGCTTATTTCTCCATCGGGTTTCTAGAATTATTATTCCTTTCTATATATAATATGTATAAGCCTTAGAATTGTTGTGACCTCTGATTAACCTTTGCTTTATAGCATGAGGTAAGGCTTATGGTAATTAGGGTGTTATAGGTTACATGTGTAGAAACTTAATCGATATTGTCACCATTTATAGGGCGGAAGGTGTGAGCGGTGCTACATTCGTGGTACAAGCAAATCTTGTATTAATGAAAATTCAATTTTTTTCTCTCAAGAAAATCTACTGTTAATGTCAACAGTATTTTGTAATATCAAGAGAATATCTGAAGAAACTAATTTTAGTAGGATTCCATGTAAAAAATCAGTAGAGAAATCATTTATATGTTCAAATGCATCTTATGTCAAATGTATGTAAATTATCTCCGACCAACTTCCCCAAATAGCAATGACAACATGAGAATAGATGAATGAAAAAACAAAAATAAAAACAATAAAACACATTCATTTAAAATTACAAAAACCTAACAAGAACAAGTACAAGACAATAATCATGCATTTAAGCTCCGTATAAGACCAAATTGGAGAGTCTGAACAAGGTATGACTTACAAAACAAGGATGAATGCTTAGTAAATTATTTTATAAACACCTTAAGAATCAATGGCTACACATTAGAGTAAATAGTCAAATTTATCTCTGAAAAATTACGTATTCTCTAAATTGCTTTTCGAAATTTTTTTTGAATAAAATTCATTCTTCAAAGATTTTAAATTAATTACGTTGATCCTTTCGTCACTTTTTTTGTTGACAGCATCAAAATTTGCTGATATCACACATTA
Source organism: Arachis ipaensis (assembly GCF_059453495.1). Taxonomy (NCBI): domain Eukaryota; kingdom Viridiplantae; phylum Streptophyta; class Magnoliopsida; order Fabales; family Fabaceae; genus Arachis; species Arachis ipaensis. Next base: position 130,047,391 of record NC_142444.1, read on the forward strand.
GATGATACTACACTACATATCTAAAAGTTTTAATTGACAACTAACAACACACATCTAGGAGTCTTAACTGACTACTAACATGATAAATTTATAAAATTAGATCAAAATTAGAACCTTATTGATGAGAGGGGACCTTAAGACATTAGAATCTCTTAACTTGGAGTTGATTTAATCTAATTTCATAAGCTTATTATATTAGTTTTCAATTAGGAGTACTAGGTGTATGTTGTAATGTCACGTAACATGCCATATCAACAAATTCTAATGTCGTTAGTAACGAAAGTGACAAAGGGACTAACATGACTAACATAAAATTTTTGAATAACGAATTTCATTAAAAAAATATTTTGGTGACCAATTTAAAAAATGAGTAATCTTTCAATTTGTTATCGCCATGCTTTCGCCTCCGTTTTTAGGGAGCTTTCGCGGCATTATTGTCGTGCTTTCTTCGCTGTTCAGCCCTCATCTGAGCTACCTTTCCATCACATGTTTGAACTCCAACATCATCTGTTTGAGTGTCAAAACATGTGAAAGGTGATTTCTTTTCCTCGTTCTTGTTATTTCTTGTATTTGGATTGCTATTCCAGTTCTTTCTTGTTGTTTTTTCTTAGTTTTAATTATTTTAATTGCTGTTGTGATGCTACTCTAAGTTCATGTTATTGACATTGTTAATCTGGCAGTTTGATAAATTATTGTTGAGGTGTTGTTCTTTGACCATGTGATTGTTAGGTTGTTATATTTTTGTCTAATTGTTGATTTAAACAATTATTTTGATCTTAGTTCATGTTCTTAATCTTGTTAATTAATTTGATAATTTGATTAATTGTTGTTGAGGTATTGTTTTTTGACCTTGTGATTATTAAGTTGCTGTATTTTTGTTCAATTATTAATTTAAACAATTATTTTTATTTTAATTCATGTTCTTGATCTTGTTAATTTGGTAATTTGATAAATTATTATTAAGGTGTTATACCCTATGATTGTTAAATTGTATTTTTACTTTGTTAGAAGTAAGAGATTAAACTGGAGAAAGAATTTGTATATTATTAAGTGTATTCAAGTTGTTTGGAATGATACAATATAAAAATGTATTTATAGGTGTTAAGAAAATCGTAATAATAAAGACGTAATATTCTAGAATAAATATTCAGATATACTAAATAATTCTAATAAATGCTAATTGATTCTAATATATTCTGACATCCTCCCTCAAACTTAAGTGACAATTTGAGTTTGAAACTTATTTAAAACAAAAAAAATAAAAAAAAATGCATAAACTGATGGAATGAATGCAGATGAAACTACCGAAAGGAAGCGCAGACAGAACCGCGCAGAAGGAATTGCAGATGAAACTGCCGCTGTCTGAAGAAAGTGCAAACGGAAATGCCGATGTCTGAAGGAAATGCATAAGAAACTGCATAAAAGATGGTAAACTGCTCGAAAAACTGCCAAAAAGTGGTAAACTCTGAAAAGGTGGTAAAATGCCAAAGGATGACAAACTATCGGAAGATGACAAAAAACATATGGTTCTACATGAGAATAAGTAAGTAGCGAATGAGCTAATCGGTGAGGTGAGAAAGCATCAAAGCATTGATCAACGAAAGAGAAGAAAAAAAATGGTACGGAAGAAAAGTATGAAAAGTACGGTGATTCATCAAAAGAAAATCAACCTATCTTCCTCAAGGATGATACCATGGCTCTGATACCATGTTAGAAGCAAAAGACTAAAATGGAGAAAGGATCTGTGTATTATTGAGTGTATTATTGAATGTATTCAAGTTGTTTGGAATGATACAATATAAAATGATATTTATAAGTGTTAAGAGAATTATAATAATGAAGACATAAGATTTTATAATAAATACTCAAATATACTAAATAATTCTAATAAATGATAATTGATCCTAACTCAACTATTAATTTAATAATTATTCTAATTTAATTTTATGTTCTTAAATTTGTTATTTTGATAAATTCTTATTGTTATAGTGCTGTTTTTTATATTATGATTGTTAATTTGTATAATTATTTTGATTTTTAATTGTTATGAATTTATATTTAGATGAGATTATAATATTATAATTAATATAGTATTTTTAATTTAAATAATATTTTAAAATTTATATTAAATTATACTTATATTTTAATATATTTATTTATTATTTTAATATAAAATAATTATTCTAATTAAATTGATTGATCTAATAAATTAATAAATTAGTAATTAAAGCAATTCCACTATGGATTCAGTTATCAAAACCTTGCTTTGAACTCATATGTTTCTTAGCACACAACATAGCTATAGCCTATACTAGAGAGTAGAGACAACCGATTTACCTACGCAGTGCTGAGGTCACCAGAGATATTGCCCATTTAGAGATACGAATACGATTACGGTTTTTTTTTTTTTTTTTTTAAGGAATTACTATGGTAATTTTTAGATAATGCCATTTTTAATAATATGTATCGCGTGATTTTATTGGACACTTTTGAGCTGTATGTAGGTGTGTATCGCGTGTTATTTTATGTTGACCAGTATATATATATTTTTTTTCTACCCAAAGCATTTGTTTTTTATAATTTATAACAGTCCAACAACATTGATTTGTAAAGATGGTAGCATTTAGCAGAATTTTAAGGATTTTTTCCCCTTTAAATTTGTGCAGCCTTAGCTCTGGTCCCTAGTAAACTGTGTATGAACAGCTGTTGCCTTGTAACCATGTCCATGTGCCTCTTCCTCGCCACGCTACTATTCTTACTACACACTACTGTATTATTTTCTTCTAATAACATAATAATAATAACTGATTCAATGGATTATTCTACAATTATAGTCATTTTCTAGATATATACTACGTGCAACACACATGTGCTGCACTGCTGCTAGTATAAAATACTAGTAAATGAAATATTGAAAATTGCATTACAAGGTAATAAAACTTAATTAAGTAATCAAGCTTGGAGACCAAGCCTTTGAATTGGAATTTTAAAGAGAGAAAAGTATTTTATTATTGTTTATGAAAAATATTAAAAGAAAATGATTAATGTTAGTCATATCTTACATTCAACCTAGAAATTGACAATGGTAGCAGTGGTAAACACAGCCTATTGTTGTCTGCGACTTTCTCATTACACAGTGGAACTGTTATTATGTTATAATATGACTGTTTCTAGGTAACAACTATCTCTACAGTGAACGCAACTTATCAAGAATAGATTTCTTGTAATGTGATTCACCTAAGATTCAATTTATACATTCTTCAAGCGTAGCCATATGCATACTTGCACGCAATTAAAAGGGTATTTATTCACCTAACTAAATGGACTCAACTAGCTGCTAGTGCTTCTGTGCACGTAATTTATGTAGTCGTCATAGCTTCCATCAATAAGATTGGATTAACTGATTGAATGAATTTTACCTTTCTCATTTAAATATCATATATAGTTTAGTCTATTCAATATATATCATCTAAGGTAATTTCGTATCTGGCAAGAGTTATTACCCCTACTTCAAGTATGTATGTTATGTTACTATTACAAATACAAACAAATGTATTTGTTCAACGTTCAGGGACGAGTATTGCTTCAGCCAAAGGCATAATTTTGATCAACATGAGAAAGTATATTCAATAATAAGGCAAGCAAAATTACACTTGTATGATTGGGTCTACCAAAGAAACTAAATACCCTGTTGGATAGTAAGATAATCAGGACCTCACCCATGATTAGTTTAGTTAACTTTGACTGGTTTATGTGTCTATTTGCATAATGGGTTTTGTAGGGCGCTTTTTAATTTTGACATTATTTCAGTAGTATATTTTTTAGTAGAGAAATATAGAGAAACAATGTTTTTTTTAATAAACTAAACCATACGTTAAAAAAAAATTAATTTTAATTTTTAATTTTAATTTTAATCGTAACTACTCTCTCGCAATCATGTGTCACTGCTGCCGCTGTTGTATCGCGACCCCGATTTCCTGTCCTCCGCTGTTTCGTTACTTATTTTTTATCAACTAAGTCGGATGTTCATTTTACTATATATATGGATGGTTCTTTTCATTCTAAAGTAGATGTTTATTTGAGTATACCATTGGTATTTTACTTAATTTACTTGATTCTACATGCACATGTTTTGCAGGATGTTTATTTTACTATATATGTGGATGATTTTTTTCACTAAGATATAAATGTTTATTTAGGCCGTACCATTTGGGTGAACAAAGACGAGGACAAAATAGAGACATGTCGTGTGCGGCTGTACGAAGAGCGACCATCTTTCTCGGCAAAATACGTGTCACAGGAGAAGAGTAGAACGGTGTGACTATACCGCTATACGCGATGCAGTGGGACAATAGACGGCTTTCTCACTCGCCAGGAACGTGCAACTATTGGAAACAGAGGCACGGTGCCACTGTGGAGTTACTTGTTTCTATTTTAAATTTTTCAAACATATAAATTTGATCTAAAGATTTATTGTTTTAGTATTTAAAATTTTTTAAATGTGCTAGTCAGACCTCCTATTTTATTTTACGATAAAATAAAAAAAATTACTTTAACACAAGTTAAACTTTCTGATTTATGTACCTTAAAATATGATCATCATATTTTTTTTATAAATTTTATTACTCCTTAAATCTAAAAGTTAGATTTGTTAATTGTACAAGATGTCTCTGGTACGGGTTGAGGGATGGATCGGAAACTTGCGGGTTGAGGCGGATGCCGGGTCGTTTGACTGGAGCAATGGGGGAGGTACCTGCAAAGACACTCCGACGCTCAAGTCAGAATGGATCTGAGAGGTGTATGATGTGAGGAATGAATGAATACCAGGAGGGACCTGGGTCCTCTATTTATAGGTAGCGGTAGTTATCTTATCTTATCTTGTTTGGCTAAGATAAGGGAGACGTTTGAATTCGAAAGTTGGTTAAGAGTCTTTAGAGGGCCGGTTTCAGGCCTTCTAGAGGAGCGAGGCGGGTCGAACTCGGACAACCAGGTTTGGGTTTGATCCCGAGTCATGGATCCGTGGGCCGGATCCGTAACAGTTGTCCCCGCAGCGGGAGAGCGAGTGAGGTCGGTCTGTCGCTGGGAGATGTGGTTTCGACCGTGAGCTGGGTCGGTTTGTTGCTGGGAGATGTGGTTTCGACCGCGAGTTAGGTCGGTTTGTCGTTTGGGAGATGTGGTTTCGACCGTGAGCTGAGGTCTTCGGTTCTTCTCGGTCGTTTGATTCCTTTTGAGGGGAGGTCGGCGTATCGGCCCTGGTCTTTTAAGGTCGTGGCAAAGTTTTGCCTGGCCGTTTTTGGTCTAACGCGACTCTTCTGTATCCAATGTGCCTGTTGCGTTTTCCTCTGTTCTTCCTTGTTTTTATTCTTGTGATGTTTCGTTGTTCTTTATTTTTGCCATGCATTGTTCTGCCATTTTCTTTTTGTACTGCGTTTTGTGCTTTGGGTGGTGGTAAAAGGGGTTGAGCACCGCTGTGTTGGGCTAGTAGTGGTAGTAAGTTTTTGGTTGTCTTCCTTGCTTCTGCGTAGGGTTAGTAGGCTGATGGTGGTGCTCCTCCCTATTTTAGGTATGCAACGGCGGAGGAGTGAGGGTGTGGGTACTCCGATAGCCCCTTCCAGGGGCGTCCCCGCTCGCTATACTTGGGTGACTAGCGATGTGTGGGGCGTTCCGTCGCGGATGACGGAGGCCGATCTTCAACGCCTCCGTGATCAGGGGGCAATTTGTGGTGGTGGCGATATGGAGCGGCAGTATGAGCTTGCCCTTCCGGACGCCGATGAGCGCGTTTGTTATTTGAACCTCGATTCGCCCACTGTTCCAGACTGGATGTGGGTTTACGAATCGATGTTTACTCAGCTCGCGTGCGACTTCCTTTTTTGCCATTTGTTCAGGATCTGCTGAGTCGGTGTTCTGTGGCGCCGTCTCAGCTTCACCCGAATAGCTGGGCAGCCGTTCGGTCTTTTGAACTTGTGTGTCAGTACCTTGATCTTCCGATTTCTGTTCCTGTCTTCCTTTTTCTTTTCTTATGTACTCTTCCGTCTAAAGAGGGGAAGCATAAGAAAGGTTATATGTCGTTCCGGGCTCAGCCTCATCGCCACATTTTTGGTTTGTTTGAAGATTCTTTTCACGGTTTTAAGAGAGAGTATTTTAAGGTGCGCCCTGTCCAGGGGCATCATCCATTTTGGTTGTCGTTAGAGGGCGAGCGCCGGTTCCCGACCTATTGGAATTTCCGTGCCGGGCCGTCGGTTTTGACTAAGGTCACCTATGATGGTTTGTCTTCGGAGGATAAGGACGTCGCCAATGTCTTGTGGCATTTGTTCGGGGAGCGTCCGTTAAATCCTCGAGACGTTATGGGGGATCCTGTGGCCTGTCGGACGTATATTGGTGTGTGGCTTGTTACTTTTCTTGTTCATGTTTGTCTTTCCGATTTTGTAACTTGATGTTTTTTCCTTTGATTTCTTTCAGTTGAGATGGCTGGTGGTTTGACTTCCCTGGCGCAGTTGAAGGCAGCGATGGATCGGGAGGAGGGGTCATCGGCGTCTCCTGCTACCCCTGTTTCCAACCCTGCTGCGAATTCTCGAGCTGTTTCTCAGGAGGTGGTTTCGTCGGGGGGTGAGGGCTGGTGCTCGTGCTTCACCTGGCCCTGTGAGCTCGCCTAAGGTTGTCGTGGTGACGGCTGTCGAGGCTTCTCGAAAAAGAAAGAGGCCTGAGGAGCCTAGTAGCGAGACCTTTAGGGAGGAGGGTGTTGTGCCTACTGTGATGGACCGCCGTTTTGATGCTTCGGGGTTCATAGATCAGCACTTGATGCCTAGAACGGAGCCATTTTTTGATGAGTGTGATGTTTCGTTCCAAGCTAAGTCGGTGTACTGTGCCCTCCTTCGGTCTGCTGTCATTGTCCAGAAGGCTGAGCCAGTGATGGCTCAGGTTGGTTTGTTGGACAAGAAGCTCCGCCATTCCCAGGCTGAGGTGGCTAAGTTGAAAGAGCAGTTCAAAGCTGCCGAGGTGGCGAGAGAGAAGGCAGTGAAGTCATCCGAGGAAGCTGGGGCGGAGATTCTCCGCCTTTCCGAGGTCGAGACTTCACTTCTTTCTCAACTGAGTGTGGAGCGGCAACGGGCTTCCGATGCGGGTTCTCAGGCTGCCGTGATTCTGGGCGAGCTGGAGGTTTTGAAGGCCGAAGTTGCTGCGCTAAAGAAGGAGAAGGCGGAGTTGCTGGCAGATGCGAAGGGAGCGATTGTGGCCACCGAGAAAACGATGAGGGCTCAAGCTTCGGTGCTGGCTCCGGGTGTGGACTGTCTCTAATGGGGGCTTTCAAGACCGTCCGTGATGGTCAAATTATTGACCTTGAATAGTTTTATTGTAATTTGTTATTTTGGTTTGTTTCAAAATTTGTTTTATTTTGGATATTTGGTTGGCCATGGGCCGTGTTGTTTTGAACTCTGGGTTATGCCATCGTGGCTACTTATGACTTGCTTTCTTTTTAATGACTCATGTGGCCGTTTGGGCTTTTTTATTTTGAGCCGTTTATGCGTTTAAGCCGTTGTGACTTGGGACCTTTGGTAGGCCGTTAGTGTTTGGGGATATCCGTGTGTTAGGCCCCGAGGGTGATCAGCTCTCGGTGTTTGTGGCCGTATCTCTATTCCGTTTTGGGGGATAGAAGGGAAAAAGGTAAAACATAATGGAATTTATTTGGGCCTCGTTAAAACCCTCCGTTATGGCGGGAAAGAGTACCCGTGCTTAATACTTTAAATGTAAAGATGGTAAAACAAATGTAGTTCAGAAGTAAGATCTAAGTTAAAAAGGAATTAAAAAAGACAAGGGAGGACCTAGGGTGGTCATTCTAAGTGTAATAGCGCCGTAAGTTGGCGGCGTTCCATGTCCTCGGGATTTCGTCGCCGTTAAGTCGTTCGAGCTTGTATGCTCCCCTTCCGATTGTGGCTTTGATTCTGTATGGTCCTTCCCAATTGGGGGTGAGTTTCCCTTCCCCTGGGGTCGAGGCTCCAATGTCATTTTATCGTAGAACGAGGTCGTCGGGTGCGAATTCTCGCTTGATGACGCCGTTGTTGTACCTTAAGCTGATTCTTTGTTTTAGGGCTAGCTCTCTGACATGAGCTATGCTTCTTTCTTCGTCGATGAGGTCTCGTTCCGCTACCTCGTCGTTGCCTCCGACCGTTTTTCTGGGGCTTGGGTCTCCTATCTCCACTGGGATGACGGCCTCCACACCGTACGTTAATCGAAAAGGTGTTTCCCCTGTTGTCGTTTGGGGTGTTGTTCGGTATGACCATAGGACCGACCCGAGTTCGTCGGCCCATAGTCCTTTGGCTTCGTCGAGCCGCTTCTTGAGTCCTTTGACGATTATTTTGTTTGCGGATTTCCACCTGTCCGTTTGTTTGGGGGTGTTCTACCGACTTAAAACGGTAGGATATACGTAGTCCTTCTAGGAATTCTCTGAATTTTTTGTCAGCAAATTGGGTTCTGTTGTCCGAGATGACGATCTCAGGGATCCCGAATCGGGTGATAATCTGTCGCTAGAGAAATTTTCGGCATTGGGTTGCCGTGATGGAAGCCAGGGGCTCGGCCTCAATCCACTTAGTGTAATAATCTATAGCAACGATGAGATATCGGAGTTGACCGGGTGCCGTAGGAAAGGGTCCGACAAGGTCGATCCCCCAGGTGCCGAATGGCCGTTCTGCCGATTTGATGCTGAGCTGGTGCGGATAACCGTGGGCCAGAAGTAGCCGGCCCGGATGACTTTCTGGGCGAGGGTTTTACCTCCGATATGGTGGCCACAACAACCTTCGTGGATTTTGCGGAGTATGTACTCCGTGTCCCCGGGTTCGACGCATTTGAGCAGAGGTTGCGAGAATCCGCGTTTGTATAGTTGTCTTGCGACAACCGTGCAGTTGGCGGCTTCCCTTTTTGTCCATTTTTCCTCTTTGGAATCTTCCGGTAGTATTCCGTCGAGGAGGTATTGTAGGATAGGGTAGGTCCATGATCCTCGGCTGGAGAGTGTCAGGCAAGCATCAGCCGTTGTGGATATGGACGGTGATTTAACGACTTCCTGAATTAGCGATTTATTGTCGTGTCCTGGTTTGGTGCTGGCTAGTTTGGAGAGGAGATCTGCTCTGGTATTTTGTTCTCTGGGAATGTGCCGTATGGTGATGTGGTTGAACCCTTCTTTCAGTTCGTTCACCTTGGCGAGGTATTGTTGGAGTAAAGGGTCTTGCGTCTGGTAGTCTCCGTTGATTTGGGAGCTGACTACCTGTGAATCGGTGCTTACTTCCAGGACTTTTGCTCCGACGTCCTTGGCTAGGGCTAGGCCTGCCAGGAGAGCCTCATATTCTACTTGATTATTAGAAACTGGGAATTCGTATCGTATTGACTATTCGATTACGACCTTGTTTTGGCTTTCGAGTATGACCTCGGCACCTCCGGAGGTGACGTTTGATGAGCCGTCGACGTGCAGCTTCCATGACTCGGGAGTGGGGTTTCCCGGAGTCATCTCCGCGATGAAGTCGGCCATGGCTTGTGCTTTGATTGCGTTTCGGGACTCGAACTTGATTTGGAACTGGGACAGCTCGATGGACCATGCTAGCATTCTTCCTGCTGGGTCGGGCTTTTGTAGTACTTGTTTGACCGCTTGGTCGGTCCGGACCGTTACGGGATGCGCTTGAAAATATTGTCGTAAGCGCTGGGAGGCCGTGAGGAGCGCGAAGGCTAGCTTTTCTAGGCGTGAGTAGCGAGTTTCTGTGTCTTGTAGGACCTTGCTTATGAAGTATATGGGCTTTTATTCTTTTTTCTCGCTTTCGCGGATGAGTGCTGCTGCGAGTGCCTCTTCCGTTATGGAAAGGTATAAGTAGAGGGTCTCCCCTGTTTGGGGTTTGGCGAGAATTGGTGGTTCTGCTAGGACCCTTTTGAAGTGTTGGAATGCTTCCTCGCATTTTGTTTCCCATCTGAAGGGGGCTCCTTTCTTCATTAGTTTGAAGAAGGGGATTGCTTTTTGTGCTGATGCTCCGAGGAAACGAGATAATGCTGTGAGCCGGCCAGTAAGCTTTTGGATGTCGTGAAGGTTTTTTGGGTTTGTCATATCGAGGATGGCACGACATTTCTCCAGGTTACTTCGACTCCGCGTTGCGTGATCATGAAGCCGAGGAACTTTCCTGCCTCCATTCCGAAGGCGCATTTTGTTGGGTTGAGCCACATTCGATGCTTTCGTAGTGTGTTCATTATGAGTCTGAGGTCACTGATGAGTTGCTCGCCTGATTCGGTTTTGGCAAGCATGTCGTCGATGTAGACTTCTAATTTGGACCCGGAGAGGTTCTGGAATATCTTGTTGACTAGTCTTTGGTAGGTGGCTCCGGCGTTCTTTAGGCCGAAAGGCATGACTGTGTAGCAGTACGTTCCGTCGGGGGTGATGAATGTTGTTTTTTCCTCGTCGGGTCGGTGCATCGGTATTTGATTGTAGCCGGAGTATGCGTCCATGAAGCTAAGGTATCGGTGGCCGGACGCGGCGTCTACCAATCCGTCTATGTTTGGTAGGGGAAAGGCGTCTTTTGGACAGGCTTTGTTGAGGTCCGTGTAGTCGACGCACATTCGCCACTTCCCGTTGGCCTGTTTTTACTAGCACGACGTTTGCTAACCACGTTGTGTAGGGTAGTTCTCTGATGAAGTTTGCTTCGAGTAGGGCTTTTACTTGTCTTTTGACTTCGGCTGCCCGGTCTGATGATATTTTTCGTCTCCTCTGTGCTACGGGTTTGGCGTTGGGGTCCACGGCTAACCGGTGAGACATTAAGTCGGGGTCAATCCCAGGCATGTCGGCTGGTGTGAAAGCGAACAAGTCTCTATTTTGTTTTAGGAATTGGGAGAGGTCTTCTTTAAGGTCGTATGGGAGGTTCCTGTTGATGAAGGTGTATTCGTCTTTGGTTCGCCCTACTTGTAGTTTTTCCATGTCGCCTTCTGGTTCTGGCCTAGGTTGGCCGTCTTGTCAGGCGTCCAGGTCGGCTAGGAATATTCCAGCCGCGTCGCGGGACTTTTTCCGTAAGGCCAGGCTGGTGTTGTCATATTCTGCCGCGACTTCCCGGTCTCCGTGGATAGTCCCGACGGAGCCGTCTTCCGTTATGAATTTCATTAGAATGTATTTGGTGAAGATGATGGCAGAGAAGTCATTGATTGTTTTTCTTCCGAGGATGACGTTGTAGGCGGTGGAGTCTTTTAGGACCACGAATTCGGATAGAATTGTCATTCTTTGGTTGCATGTTCCTATGGTGAGGGGAGGGTGATGAAGCCGTCTAGTTTGAGAAAGTTGTCCCCAAGTCCCGTGACACCGTTGCGGTGTGTTTGGAGATTTTCGTTGCGGAGTCCGAGCTTGTCGAAGGCTCCTCGGAAAAGGATGTTGGAGTCTGCGCCGGTGTCCACCAGTATTCTTCGAACTAGTCCCGTTCCGATTCTCGCTGAGATGACGAAAGGTGCGTCTTCGGCTGAGGTGCCGTGCTGGCAGTCCTCGGATAAGAAAGTTATCATTTTGTCGGCCGTGGTGATTGGAGCTTGGTCTCTGACGGCCAGGACTTTGAGGTCCTTTTTTAGTGTTGATTTCGACTTGCCTGACACATCTTTGCCTGTGATGACGTTTACTATTATGGTTAGGTCGTCTTCCGGACTTTCCCTGGGGGGTTATTTTTGCGTTCTCGGGTTGCGTCCTTCTCTTTCTGGCGACCTGTCTATTGCCGCGCGTTTTGGTTCTCTGATGATTTTGGTGAACTCTGGGAGCTTGCCGTCTCTTATGGCTTGTTCGAGGGCGTCTTTAAGGTCAAAACAGTCTTGTGTTCTGTGCCCGTAACCTCGGTGGTAGTCGCAGTAAAGGGTTTTGTTGCCACTCGTTCTTTCTTTGAGTTGCCGGGCTTTTGGGATAATACCTTGATCCGCTATCTGGTGATATATCTCGGTAATTGGGGCTGTTAAGGGTGTGTAATTAGAGAACTTGTTGATTCTGGGCGGTCGGTTCGTGCTTGTTGGTTTAGGGTGGTCCCTCTGATTTTCTCTAGGCGGTGGGTTGTGTCGGGGCGCCGTGTTGCCGTGTTGGGCATTGCTGTGTTACCGTTTATTGGCGGCGACGACCTGGCTAACCTCCTCGTCGTTGATGTAATCTCTGGCGACGTTCTGGATCTCGTGCATGGTCCAAACTGGTTTGGTAGTGAGGTGTTTGCGAAAATCTTCGTTCATGAGACCGTTGGTTAAACAGAGGCTTGCGACAAAATCCGTGAGTCCGTCGACCGTTAGGCATTCATCATTGAAGCGGTCGAGGTATTTTCTTGTGGATTCGTCTTGTTTCTGTGTGACCCCTAGTAGGCTGATGGGGTGTTTAGCTTTAGTGATTTTGGTTGTAAATTGGGCCATGAACTTTCGCGAGATGTCGTGGAAGTTGGTTATGGATCCGTTTGGGAGGGCGTTGAACCATTTGATTGCCGGCCCCGCTAGGGTTACCGGAAAAGCTCTGCACCGGACTGCGTCGGCGGCCCCTTCTAGGTTCATTCTGTCTTCGAAGGCCGTTAGATGTTCTTGGGGATCTTTGGTCCCGTCATACTTCATGTCCGTGGGTTTATCGAAACCTTTGGGGAGTTTTGCTTTTAAGATCCTTTCTGTGAAGGGAGTAGCTCCCATTATTGTGTGGTCGTTTCTCGTGCGCTTGGTTTCTCGGTGTCGTCGGTCCTCATCCGTGTGAACGGGGTCGCGGGAGATACTACGGTTGTATCTTTTGGCGTGTCGCCATTCTGGCGACCTGCCGTGTTTTTGGTTGCGCGAGGTGCTTCTATCATGTCTTTTGGCGTGTCGCCGTTCTGGCGACCTGCCGAGGCAGGATCTGGAATTGGAGGTCGCGTGACTTCCGTCTTCGATGCTGTGTTTTTCCTTGGTGGCAATCCGGCCTTCGAGTTCCTGGACTCGGTGGCAGAGTTCTTGGATTATTTGGGCTGACCTGTTTTCCGGTATCTCGGGATTCCGGGTTTTTGTGATGATAGTGGCGTCTTCTTTGTTATGGACGGCGCTTGCTATCCTTCCGTGGGGCATGGTTCCTTGGTGTTCTGGGGTAGGGTTCTGTGTTCTGGAGTCGTCTTGGTGACTGACGGAATGATCTTCCAGTTCGTCCGCCATTCTGACTCAACCGGCGTTGTTCCCCACAGACGGCGCCAATGTACAAGATGTCTCTGGTACGTGTTGAGGGATGGATCGGGAACTTGAGGGTTGAGGCGGATGCCGGGTCGTTTGACTGGAGCAATGGGGGGAGGTACCTGCAAAAACACTCCGACGCTCAAGTCAGAATGGATCTGAGAGGTGTATGATGTGAGGAATGAATGAATACCTGGAGGGACCTGGGTCCTCTATTTATAGGTAGCGGTAGTTATCTTATCTTATCTTGCTTAGCTAAGATAAGGGAGACGTTTGAATTCGAAAGTTTGTTGGGAGTCTTTAGAGGGCCGGTTTCGGGCCTTCTAGAGGAGCGAGGCGGGTTGAACCCGGACAACCGAGTTTGGGTTTGATCCCGGGTCATGGATCCGTGGACCGGATCCGTAACATTAATTAAAATCTTTTTAAAAAAAAGTATATATATTAAAAAATATATACCAACTAACTATTATACGGGATTATACATATTTTTTTTTATTTCTATAAAAAGTAGCCTTTGTAGGAAAGTAACTTTTTTTAACAAAAAAATAATTATAAAATAGTTAATGAATAAAGATTAAAAAAAATTTAAAGAAAAGAAATTAAAATATTAATTGAAAATTGATTCTTAATCTTTTCTTTTCTCTTTTTATAAGTTGGAACGTATATTTTGTGCGTTTATAGTCAAATTTTTTCTCTATGAGGAAATGAGTGTCAAACACACGACTTTAATTTAATTTCAAATGAGATATAGAGAAATTGATTTAATGATTGAGTTGTGGACTTAATTGCTTTTTAATAAGAATCTAAAGGAGAAGTGCTATATACTGGGAAAAGATATAATTAAGATTTTGTCGAAGAATAAGAAGAATATCATCTTATATTAATAATTTATTTAAAAAGAAGGAACAAGCATTTATTGACTTATATAGTTTTGGTTCTATATTTGCTAGACTGCTAGTATTATCAAGTATGGAAAGTGACTGAGATTTTCCATTTTTCAAAGGGGTTGGAAATTTTAGTCCAAAAGTTGTGGGATGTTTCTTCTGGAAAACGCCATAAGAGGCCCTACTCACACTTTGACTAATGTGTGAAACACTTTTTGAAAACTCCCATATCAAAGTGCTCACTGTATATGTATTTTTCTGCAATTATGCTAGATGTGTTCAATTAAATCAGTCATCAAAATAAATTATTAATATAAAATATATTTTAAAATAATAAAATATAAATTTAAATCTTAAAACATAAATTTAAAATAAATTAAATTATATATTTATAATTTTATACACAAATATATTTTTTCTAAAGATATGAAGACTCGAACCCGCAACTTCTTAGATGAGTATGAGGAATTTATGCCATTTAAGCTATTACTCATTGGCTATACACAAATATATAAAGATTGAATTTAGCATATAAATAATATTTTTTATTTTTCTTACCTACGTTGATCACTACTTAATTGGTCTCTTTTCATGTGTCAACAAGCCAATTAAAAATATATGTGCTCTTGTTCTGTCGGTCCTCTACTATTTTTAATATCTCTTATTAAAAATATATATATTTGTATTTTGACTATTTTTATTTTATTATTATTATTATTAAGTAAAGTATAAGATTCACATATAATAAATGGTATGTTATTTTATTAAATTTTTTTAAATATATCGGTATACTAATATTTTAATAAATTTTAATTGTGGTTCTTTTATATTATATATATTTTTATAATTAAAATTAATAATTAAAAATTATTAAAATATTAATATATCAGTACATTTAAAAGTTTTTTATTTTATTTAACAATAAAAAAATATGTCTATAATTAGAGTGTGAACGGTAATACACTAATAGTAATAACAAATAAACATAGTATCTATTTACATGTAGCACTGCACACGGATTTGACTTTGCTACAAAGCACTGTTTTCATGAGTATAAATCAAGAGACCCCACTACAATATTTTATCCTTTAATACTCCATTTTGTGGCCATGGCTTTTCAAACAAGATAGGCGGTGGTGGCAAAAGGGCAAAAATGCTGTGCAGATGCCAAATATTGATCAGAGTCAAACACCTTTTATCAACGGTCACGCCCTTTGATTAAGGATTCAATATTTCAATTCTGGGCTGCACCTGCATGTGGGGTTCTCAATTTTTTTTCTTTTAATTTTTAATTTTGGTTTTTTATGATTGAGAGAGTGTACTATATGATTGGAAGCTCAATGCTCCTTCATTATTATTGCTTACAAGTGTACTAATTCGTGGATGAAAATCATCAATTAAATAAACATATAAAACGAATTTATGTGCATAAATTAACTAAATGAAAGAAGATAGTAATGAATTTATTGCTGAATATAATGGCCTAAAGTAAAACACACTTTAATCAGAAACATGATACCTCACCAAATTGAGTGGATGACAAAATTGATTTTTAGCATATTATTGGATTGGATTAGATGAATGAATAATTAGATCATTTGGGTCTTCAATTATATTACTATGTTGGGTTAATTATCATAACTTTTTTTTCTTCTTGTAATTAATTTT
Source organism: Arachis ipaensis (assembly GCF_059453495.1). Classification (NCBI taxonomy): domain Eukaryota; kingdom Viridiplantae; phylum Streptophyta; class Magnoliopsida; order Fabales; family Fabaceae; genus Arachis; species Arachis ipaensis. Next base: position 130,063,095 of record NC_142444.1, read on the forward strand.
CACCTTTATAGACTAAATCCTACTCTAGCAATTTAGTAGTATTATTTAAGTTAATGATGGCTTTGGAGCTTTTTGAATTTATGACCCGTGGATCATTAAAGCCTTAGAAAAACCATCATTAATGTTATGATCATTGGCTCTATTCCAAGTGTTCTTTTCCCTTGTGGGGACAATTTATCTTCATTCATCCATAATATGCAGGGGTCACACACACTACATAATTTTACCCTTTTTTTTTATCATTTGAGAAAAAAGACTCAACCACTCAAATAGAGTGGAGAGGATTTTGGCTCAAGACCTACAAAAACAATAGAAAAACACAAAACACAAACTAGTAGTATAACACAAGTAATAATTGTTAATATTGCAAGTGTTAGAAGTATACGAAGTTAGTCTCATATAACAAAAAATAAAAAAGAATGAGAAGTTTATAAAATAAAAAATTTATTAATTTATTATTTTAAAATTTTAAATTGGACAAAAACTCTCCCCAATAGTCCAAAATAATAGCTCACAAATACACCAATCAAATAAATCTAATATACTCACAATAACTTCGTCTTCGAACTCTATATCCCTTCTTTTACCGCATAGTCTCGTCCTAAACTGGCCTCACTTTTATTTTTTATTTTTTTTATGATTCTTTTTATTTCTAAACTATTCACCTTTGATTACTTAATTATTCTTCAAGCGTTTACATAGTTTTACTCCATGGGTCATCATAATAAACACAGAATAAAAGTATAAAACATTTACAGGATTGACTTGCTAGTGATAATAATCGTGACTATCTTTTTCTTTTTCTTTTTTCATATCCAAAACTCCAATTTATTTCCATCATGTCACACGTGAGCATATCTGTATATGTTAGTATTTGAGCCAACATTGCTACCCTCTTATTCATTTGAAAATGTACTGTGACTGATTTTGCCCTTCAAAATAGGTTATGCCCTTCAATGGGATCATTTATGTTATCCGCTCCTCATCAATAGTTAATAATGTGAAATTGTAAATCACTCAGATATTAGAATAATTATTATGCATTGGACCACAAAGTTCATATTTAGATTTCAATATATAAATTTAAAAATGCTACACCGAATTAAGATATACTAAGCTTTGCCATTTTATTCAGTGATTTTATGTTGGGTCTTGACTTGACAATGAAAAATATTTACACTGAAAAGGTGACTACAATTTATTGAGTTAAATTTTTATTAAAAAATATGCATTCTCTAGTAGCAGTGACGAAGACAAAAGGTATTTTATAATTCAATATACATTTATGAGGTAATGGCAATAACCACATGGTACATTGGTTAGGCCTTGGCCATTATTGTGTAAACGCTAACCACTACCATTCTTGCTGGACCGCCACCCACTGTATAAATTCTCCAATATTTTAATTGGACCATACTACTCCATATTATGTATGTCACATAATAAAATAAAATATTCCAAGTGTGAGTGTGTGACCGAGACACTTCAACAATATTTCTAGCTAGCCAAACCCTTCCTCAGAAATTCACCAACTACGTTCTCTGGTCTAATAAGACCCACCCTCCAACCTTAATTAATTAAATAAACAAAAAAATCATATTTTTTTTTCATGATTCTTAATTAATAAGCCCTTTAATTTCTTGTCCCCCCCTCATCACCACCCTCATTTATATACCACCTGGGTTTCGCTTTTCTTCTCCCTTCTCCACATACTCCTGAATCCTCCATTTTTTTTTTCTCTTCTATTGAATCAAAATCAGGTTCTTCTTCTTCTTCTTTCTTTCTAGTTGAACAACAACCACGTACTTGAACCATTAATTTAGTCCTTACTCATATTCTTTCTTTCTTTCTTTCCCTCACTAGCTACTTGACCAAAATCCATTGGCCTATAAGGCTATAAATCATAGGTACAAATGCTACACATTTTCTAGGAAAGAGCCATTTCTTTTCCCTCTAAACACTTTCCATTGGTGGGGTATGTATGCTACCTATTAATTAATGTCGTGTTTTAATGTTCAAGATCTGAGAGAAGAAGAAGAACACATTACCCTGCATTCTCTCTACTAACATCTGAATCTGAATATGGATCTTGTAATGAGAAGACACATGATTTATGTGTCATTGTCAGAGTCAGAATCTATTTCTCCAAATCCAGGGACTGATCATGCGCATTCATCTTCAGGAACAAGCTTTCCAATCATAGCAATTGCCATAATAGGAATAATGGCCACAGCGTTCTTGCTAGTAAGCTACTACATCTTTGTCATCAAATGCTGCCTCAATTGGCACCGAATCGATATCTTGCGGCGGTTCTCTCCTTCCAGAAGGCGCCGCGGCGGCGACGATCCAGCCTTAGCAGTATACTCAAGCGGAATACAAGCAGAGCCTCGGGGGCTGGACGAGGCGGTTATAAGGCTAATTCCGGTGATTGGATACAAGAATTCGCAGCACAGCAGCTGCGAATGCGCGGTTTGTTTGAATGAATTTCAAGAACATGACAAGCTAAGGATTATTCCAAATTGTAGCCATGTTTTTCACATTGATTGCATTGATGTTTGGCTTCAGAACAATGCAAATTGCCCTCTTTGTAGGACAAGCATTTCTTTAACAAGTAGGTTCAGCATTCATCAGCTTCTAACGCCTCCAACAACTTCTTCTTCTCCTCCTCCTTCTTCTTCTTCTTCATCTTCATCACCACAACAATTGATTGAAGATGAAGACTTTGTTGTTATTGAATTGGGTGATGAGCGTGTTCGTGGTTTGGAATCATCACCATTACCAAGAACATGTTCTGTTGTTAGTTCTTCACCAAGGAAGAAAGGAATGAAGCTGAAGAAAGTGACAAGCATGGGGGATGAGTGCATTGACATGAGAGGCAATAAAGATGAGAACTTTTCAGTGCAACCAATCAGAAGATCTTTCTCTATGGATTCTTCAGGGGATAGGAAATTCTATTTGGCAGTTCAAGAAGCTTTGAAGCAGCAGCAACAACAACAGCAGCAGCAGCACAACAACACCATTGAAGGCTGCAGTGGTGGAAGTGCAAGTGGAAGAGCTAAGAGATCATTCTTTTCATTTGGATATGGAAGTGGCAGATCCAGAAGTTCCGTGCTACCTGTTCTTTTGGACTCATAAGCAAATTTTCCTTTCCTTTTTTTTTTTTTTTTCTTTTTTCCTTGTGTTTGCAACTTGCAGCAACTATATTAGGATTCTTTTCTTAGTTTTCTTTCTTTCTTTTTTAATTTTGTGAGATAGAGATGTTAGATGTATGAATAGGTCATAGGATTTTATGACATGCAAATGCAAAGATTCAATTATTGATTTAATCTTAATTTGAAACCATGATTCTTCTTTTTTTTTTTTTTTCTATCAGGTTGGTTTTATTTTATTAAAGTCACTCCCGGTGTTTATAAAGTGCATATTTTTATATCAAGATATATACGAAGAATATTAGAGACTCACCGAAATTTATTATTTTTAGTTATTAGGTAATTATTAATATTTAAAAATATATGATATTAGATTATTAAACTAAAAAAATTAAATTAAGGGTTAACCATCGAAAACTTTTTCGAATTATTCAAACGCTGACAAAAATACATTTGAATTTTACTATCGACAAAAATGCCTTTAAATAATTTAAAAATACAACAACAATACCCAACAGTAAATATATATTTTCAAAAAATACCTTAGAGATTGAATTTTGATGTAATTTTTCGCAAGCATGATTATAAAAATAATATATTATTATACATAAAAATTGGTAATTTTTTGTTAAGTATATAATTTTTTTTAAGTATATAATTTTTTTATAATTATTTTTGTTAACAACCAATAATACTTTTAAAAAATTACAAAATAATATATACTTAACAAAAAATCACCAAATTTTAAGAATAATAATATCTCATTTTTTTAATTATTCTTGTAAAAAATTACATCAAAATTCAATCTCTAATGTATATTTTGAGAAATACATATTTAATGTTAGTTTTTTTGTAAGATTATCTAACATTAAATTTGTATTTTTCAAAAAATATATTAAAGATTGAATTTTGATACAATTTTTTGCTAGCATGATTAAGAAAATAAGATATTAGTATCCTTAAAATTTGGTGATTTTTCGTTGTGTATATATTTTTTTTGTTAACAACTAATAATACTTTTAAAAACTCACAAAAAAATATATACTTAGAAAAAAATATCAAATTTTAAAAATAATAATATCTCATTTTTTAATTATTCTTATAAAAAATCACATCAAAATTCAATCTCTAAGAAATTTTTTGAAAATATATATTTACCGTTGGGTATTGTTGTTATGTTTTTAAATTATTTAAAGATATTTTTGTCGATAGTAAAAGTCGGGTGTATTTCTGTCAGCGTTTGAATAATTCGGGAACATTTTTTATGGTTAACCCTTAAATTAATAACTAAATAATAATTAAAAACAATAAATTTTCATGACGACCACTTCTCATGTCTATATTTCACTCAATAAAATCAAATATAATGAAATGTAGTCACAAAAAAATATATATGTATAATGAGATGAGTCTCACTTCTATCAACATACATTCGATAATTTCACCTTAATTAACTTACATTTCATTTCTGTAGATACCATCGAAAAATTTCTCTTATGTTAAATATGGTTTTAAAAGTTATAAGAAAATAAAGTTATACACTTTTTTTAACTATTATAACATAATAATTTCTATTTTCTTCAAAAGGGCATGGAACTATGATAATGAGCATCATTGCTGAAATCATCACATTTTTTACCTTTCTTAGGCAAAACGTTTCCACACCACATATGGATCAATTAATTTATTCCTTATGTTATTCTAGAAATATCAAAAAAGTTACACAGGGAAATCTGGCTTTTATTTCTATACAGAAAAGTACCACTGTACTAGTTGGAAATGAAACAAAATAAATGGGGGAAAAAAAAAAAGAAGGCAACAATTTGCCAAAAAGGAGAATCCAAAGGGTGAATAAAGTAGATAGATAAAGCTATTCCTATCTATCCCACAGAATTGATTATAAATAGAGATGGGTCCTTTTCATTTTGATATTGATAAATAGTATATAGTTTAGTAATAATATAATACAACCACCAAAATTATGTGCATACTGGTTGTGTCTGTGTGTTATGGTACTGCTGGTAGATAGAAGGAAGGGTTTCATCATATTTGGTTGGTCTGTTGGGTGATTCCTTTTTCTTGTTCCACAATTTTAATCTGCTTCCAGCTTGTATGAATCAATCATTAATTTGTGGTTGAAATATTTTATATAACTAACCAAACAACAGCCAAAATTATTATAGGTTAGTAGTAAGGTAGCGTTTGTTTTGAGGTACTGAGATGAGATAGAGACTGAAAGACTGAGACTTAGTATCGTGTTTGTTAGTTCAGAGACTGGTACTAAAATTTCTGTCTCTGTCTCTAAAATTTCAGTATTTTAGTACCTCCAAAAAGTAAGGACACAGGGGATTGAAATTTTTAGAGATTGAGACTGAAACTTTAATAACATTTTATACCTAAAATACTTTTATTTCAATTAAATAATTTCAATTTTACCCTTTGTGCAAATTAAATTAGAGTTTCATTCTTGTTTCAATTCCTGTCTCCCATTTTGTACCAAACAGAATACTGAGATTTATTTCAATCCCTGTCTCTTAGTCTCTGTCTCTCAGTCTCAGTATTTCCGTCTCTGTCTCTCCACCAAACGCTACCTAATAGTACATTAGTAGTAGCTCATCATTATTGTCAATGGTCAATAATAATAATAATAATAATAATTTCTAAAAAAAATATTCAGTTTGGTTCCTAAAATTACATTCGAGTCTCAATTTAGTATTTAAAATTTTAATTGTCTCAATTGAGTCTCTAAACTTTTTAATTGACTCTGTGACGGAAATTCTTGCAGGAATTAACATGATTAAAATTTGAAAAGTTTAAGGACTAAATTGAAACAATTAAAACTAGAAGAAGTAACTTCAGGACAAACTAAATATTTTCTCAATAATTTCTCCACAACCCAAAATTTGTCATACAATTGCAAAAACACACTAATTAATTCTTTCAAGTATTGTGACATAGCCAACTCTTTAATTTTTCTTTTTCCCATGCTATCTTCCAATCCACTAAGATAAGAACTAATCTATCATAATTCAGAATTTTATTTAAGAATTTAATATTAACCAATGAATTAATACATATACAATGCTAATACTTGATTTTAATTAGAGCAATTTGTGTAATCTTCTTAGAACCACTTATTGTTGTTTCCATAATAGGGTTGTTCCTTCACAAATTTGGCATGTGCAATTTGTGAACATGTGAACATAAGCATGGGCATAGGCTACAAGATCTGTTGCACATTTCGGCAAACCCGTGAGATGTTGGCTTCATCACTGTCAAAAGGTAATGGGTAAGAACGAACACTACAAAAAGGAGGTTCAATTGAATCTGAATCTTGATCCCCCAAACCAGGAACGAATCATCTTTACTGAAAATGGCCCTTGCCTTATGTCTTGTTTATATATGAACCATGAACACAATTTGATTTAAAAAGGTTTATCTTCTCGGATCAAATAATATTAATAACAACTCCGCTAATTTACTTGTCTAGTAGCTGACGTATCAAAATAAAATTAAATCAACAAAATTATTAGAATTAATATAATTCATACTTAATTAATATAGAAAGTTCTACACACTAAAGTATAAAATATGTAATTTTTATTGTGATGATACGTAATTTAAAAACAACCATATTACGTCAACACTAAAAACTAGTCACTAAATCAATTATTTATATAAAATACACTAAAAATAAATTAAATAATACATATCTTTATATATAAATACATGAACTAATTTAATTATTAATTTTTAATATACTCGTAGCATTTTTATTAACAAATATATTCATCTCATTCGACCCCAAATCTTATCAAGGTTCCATGATAATACTTATATTGCTTAATGCATGTCTTGTTTTCTGCTTTATACTCTCCGGACACATTCTCCAGAGAAAAAAATTATATCCTTTAATTGTTCCTGGAATAGAGAAGATAGGGGATGCAAAATTTGAACAAAATAAAAATAGAGAGAGAGAGAAAACTATTCAAAGTTTTAATGGGGAATATTACAAGGACTTTTTTGGATTCATATAATCTCATAAGGACTGGAAAAACATATATTGGAAAATTTATTCAATATATGTTTGGGCCTGTTGGGTTAGATTTTTGGCCTTACATTGATTGAGTTACATTGAACCGAGATATTAAGTCCATATATCATGCGAGATTTATATTAACTTTGTCATTATGATTTATATTAACTTCTATGGGAGGAGCTCAATACTTTGTCATTTTTATTGATGATTATTCATGCTTTACTTGGGTTTATTTGATGACTAATCACCATGAGCTACCTCAGATTTATATTAACTTTGCCACTATGATTAAAACTCAGTTTTCCAAGGTCATTAAGGATTTTTATGCGATAATGCTATAGAATACCGTTCTTACAGAACAAGGTACTTTGTCTGAGTTTTCTTGCCCTAGTACGTCTCAACAAAATGGACGAGCTAAACGCAAATACCATCACATTCTTGACTCTGTTCGTGCAATGATTCTTTCTTCTTCGTGTCCTAAGCATACTTGGGGTGAAGCTGTTTTTACTGCTATTCATGTTATCAATAGACTTTCTTCTTTTGTCCTTGGTAACGTTACTCCCTTTGAGCATCTTTATCATACCTATCCAGATTACGGTTTTCTTCGAGTTTTTAGTTGTGTCTATTTTGTTATTTTTTAGCCTCATGAACATAGTAAGCTTGAACCTCGAGCTCGCATGTGTTGTTTCCTTGGTTATGGCACTGAATACAAGGATTATCATTGTTGGGATCCTCTCTCTAAATGTATTCATATATCTCGTCATGTTGTATTCTGGGAGCATCACATGTTTTCTCGGTTCTCCTCTTTTGAGTCCATTCCTCCTACTCAGTCACCTTTTTTCACTAACCTCAATGTTGATCTTTTTCCTAGTGATGATTCTACATGTTTTATCTTGAGTCAACCTCTATAGCCTCCTACTCTTCTTCCTTCTCCATCTCCCAATGATTCCAGCCCGAACGATGATCCTGCTCCTGCCGTCATGCCTCCTCCTTCCACTCGTTCTTCTAGGGTAAGAAATCCACCTCCTCATCTTCTTGATTATCATTGTTTTTCTACTATTCTTCATCAACATGAACCTAAGTCATTCAGAGAAGCCTCCACAAATCCAAACTAGCAGCAAGTAATGCAGGAAGAAATTCAGGCACTTGAAAAAGCACACACTTGAAGGTTGCTCAAGGTTGTACGCAAGAGTATGGTATTGACTATGAAGAGAGTTTTGTTCTTGTTGCTCATCTCACATATGTTCGAGCTCTCCTTGCCATTGCTGTGGTAAAAAAATAGTCTCTCAGTCAAATAGACGTGAAGAATATATTTCTTAATGGGATTTGAAAAAGAAAGTCTATATGAAACCACCTCTGCGTTATCCTTGTTCTTCTAGCAAAGTTTCTCTCCTTCGCAAGGCACTTTATGGTCTTAAGCAAGCTCCTCGTGAATTGTTTGACAAGTTCAGAACCGCTATATGCAATCTCGATTTCACTTGTAGTCCTCATGAGAATGCTCTCTGTATTCGTAAAGTGAACGTAGAGTTGTTCTTCTGCTTTTGTATGTTGATGACATGATCATTACTGGAGATGATGTTGATGGTATCTCTGATCTCAAAGCCTCCCTTCATCATACATTTGGGATGAAAGATCTTGGTTCTCTCATTTATTTTCTTGGTCTCGAGGTCATGTCCACAAATGATGGTATTTATCTCTCTCAAACTAAGTATGCTTTAGATCTTCTTGCTCGCACTAGGATTACAGATAGTCACACTGAATCTACTCTCCTTGAGCCTAATGTTCGATTTACACCTATGGATGGCACTATTTTGGATAATCCTACTCTTTATCAACAGTTAGTTGGAGGTCTCGTCTACTTGACTATCACCCAACCAGACATCGCCTATCCAGTTCATGTTCTTAGCCAGTTCTTGTCAGCTCCTCGTACTACTCATTATGCGGCAGTTCTTCGAATTCTCCGCTACATCAAAGGCACCCTATTTCATGGCCTTTATTTTTTCTGCCCATTCATCTTTATCTCTTTAGGCGTACTCAGATGCTGATTGGGTTGGTGATCCCACTGATCATCGTTCTACTACTTGTTATTGTTTGTTTCTTGGCGACGCTCTCATTTCTTGGCGAGCTAAGAAGTAAACATTCACTGCTCGATCAAGCATAAAAGATGAATACCGTGCTCTCACTGCTACCACTGCTGAGGTTGTCTCAATTCGTTGGCTTCTCGCAGACTTGGGTGCTCCTCAGTCATCCCCAACCGATATTTTTTGTGACAATCGCAGTGCTATTCAGATTGCGCATAATGATGTGTTTCATGACCGCACCAAACACATTGAGATTGATTGTCACTTTTTCCGGCAACATCTCCTTATTGATGTTGTTATCCTCATCGCTGTTGGAACTCTGGATCAAACTGCTGATATCTTCATGAATGCTCATCATCCTACTCGTTTTCGAACTCTAGTATCCAAACTCAAGATGGTATCCTTAACTCCCATTTTAATTTGAGGGGAATATTAGAGAAAAATTAGAATCAGTTTAGATTAATTAGTATCATTTATATTTATATAGAATATCTGTATATTAATTATAAGATTGTATGCTTTTATTACTTTGATTCTTCTAGTACCTATATATACCGTACCTTTGGTGATACACTCAATAATACACCATACTTTTTTCTAATTTAGTCTCTTATTTCTAACAAAATATAATAACATTGAGCATGTTCTTTTGATCGAAAAAAATGTCAAATAATTATTAATTTATATATCTTAATAAAATACATTATGGAGCATATTCTTATAAATTTATATATTATAATAGTTAATTAGTCAAACAAACAAAATATTTACTAGTTTCATTATATCTTAATTTTTAAGATTTTATTTTTATTTAAAAAACCGATGCATTCTATTTCTTTTAATTTCAATATATATTTAATTTAAATTAAATGTATTCTATATAATATCTTAAAAATAAGTACAAGTTATTATATAAGCAAAAAAATTATTATCTAATATTATCAATTTAATAATATTTTTATGCCTAATTTTTTTTTGGTTATGAACATAAATATACTTTTAGTATATATTTAATTTATATTAAATATAATATATTAATATTTTAAACATAGATAATCTATCATAATAACAAAAAAAATTAAATAAATGTTAAAAAACGTACAAATCAACGATAGCCTAATCCACAAATACACTAAAATACGGGAAGAGCTTAATCCTTTAGTGATAGAAAAATTAAATTAACATTTGTTCTAAAAAAAAGTAAAATTTTTCGAGAAAATAAAAGAAAAGGTAAGAAAAAAAAAAAAGAAATAAAGACTCTTAAATCTAAATAAAATAATAAATTGAAGTGTTAATCCTAAATTGTATTCATATCATCACATATAACACCACACATAAGAAATGCAGCATGATGTGTCACTACATGGAGCACTATCAGGGGAGAGTGGATCCTTTCAATCTTTATGCTTTATTTATTTGGTAAAGTGTGATTTCTCACAATTTAATATCTTCTCTTACATGTTTTCTCTTGACCTCACTTAAAAAATGTAAGGTGAGATATCATACTTTATCAAATAATTGAGGAAAAAAATTGAGAGGATTTATTTCTCTATCAAGGAGGCTAGAAAATGCAGATTTATTGTTGCCGCATCGTTAAAGATTTATCGTTGCTGCAGTGTGCCATATCGGACCATGTTATTCCAAATTCACCTCACGTCCTTTCGTTGTTCTAATCTGTCGTTGCTGCATCGTTCCAAGTCCATTGTCATCGCTCCCCCACTTTTATGGGGTTTCTTTAGTATTTATTTTGTTTAACTATTTCTAAGTTTGAATTGTTTAAGATTGAAGAGCGCGGATGGTGAAGGGACGATAGCGGGACCAAGGCGATGAGAAGGATTGACTTAGGGTTTGTCATTTTTGTTCTTTGAGACTTGAGAGAGTGGCAGTAAAAAGAAGTAAGAGTGAGGAGATTCGTTTCTTTTTCCATTTTAAATTCAGCTTAAAAAAAAAAAAAGAACCCTCAACCTCAAATGAGGTCATTTTGGGTGAGGATCTTTTCTTCTATTCTTTAAAAAAAATGAGTCTTGATTCAATATGACCAATTGATTTTTGGTCGGTTTAGCAATTTGACATTGATTTCTCTCCAAGCGAATTTGCATTTTAAACCGAACCGCATAAACTAGCAGTTTGATGCATGAGCATCTCTATTATCTTTTCTTAGTAATTTGCATGTGAATTTGCTACATTATTATGAGATTTAGGTGTTTTAAGCCACCATGAATGCTACTTTGAGTTGTTTTGTTATTTGATTTATTATAGGTAGCATTTAGACAAGTTTGGCAGAGTTTGAAAAAGAGAAAAGACCAAGAATTGAAGACAAGTGCAAAAAGAATTCGTGGATATTGTCAACCCTGACCTCTTCACACTCCAACGAGCATAACTTAAACTATAGAGGTCCAAATGATTTGGTTCTAGCAACACTAGAAAGCTAACTTCCAAAACTTTTCAAATAGTCTATGCTTATTCTCTGGATTTAGAGCATAAGGTGGCGCCAAACGCCACATCACAGTGTTTGGCACCGTGATCAGCGCCATATACATCACAAATCTCAAGTAGAGTGCCTGGAATGCCAAGTTGAATGCCATCATCACAAGCCATCTCAAGTATGGTGCCATACTTACTCACTAAGTTGAACTCGAGGACTCCCATGCCAAACACCATGAACTCAAGTGATGCTCAAGTTAGGCGCCACTCCATCCAAGTATGGCGCCACCAATTGCACCCAGGATGTGGTCCCACATGTATTTAAATTATATTTTAATTTATTTTTAATTAAAAAAGATATTAATTATTTAGGTTTTTGAATTTAATTTCTAAATCAATTAGGATCAGATATAAAAGAGAAGATATCTCAGCCCTGTGGGCACACTTTTTCTATTCCGCACTTTACAGAATTTTTGAATCCTTGTTTTCTCTGAATTATGAACAACTAAATCTCCATTGTTAAGGTTAGGAGCTCTGTTTATTTGGATGAATTAATAACTATTAGTTTCTACTTCTGATTCATGCATTGATTTATATTCAAGAATCTATTTCGTTCTTCATCCTACGGATTGGAGTGTATTGGAAAATAACTCTTTTCTAACTTGATTTCTTGTTGAATCTTGAAAAAATTATATCACTTGAATAACAGCTTGAAATTGAATTCTCATAACTCTCTAATTATCTAGATTTAATGTGATACGTGACATATAATCATATCATCTTTGGATTTTTAGGGTTTTGGTATGGCTTATAAACTAGGATTTGAACTTAAACCCTCTAATTATATTAAGTGACCAAAGAATTGGCGGTTAATTGAGTTAGAGGAAGATTAAATTACCAAAGAATTGGAGTCTAATCATTTAAATTTTGATGTGAATTGAATCTTTACATAATCAAAGTAGTTAATAAGAATTGTTAATCCCGAATTTTGAACATCTCCAAAACCTTAATTATTTTCTCACATTATTTCTCACAACCAATTTACTGTTTGCTTTTTTCACTTTTCTGAATTACTGTTTAATGCAATTTGAACCCAAAACACTTCTTTTTTCTTGTCTGACTAAGTAAATCACCCAATTATTGTTTGATCCATCAATTCTCTTGGAATCAACCCTCACTTACCTGAGGTATTACTTGGTATGATCTGGTGCACTTGCCGGTTAGTTTGTAATTTTCAGAATCTACACAAAATTTTTGACGCCGTTGCCGGTGATTGACTGTGATTGGCAACTACTCATTGTTTGATTATCTAAATTAGATAATTTTTTATTTTCAATTAGTTATCTTTTATTATTACTTTTTTATTTTCATTTTCTATTTCTTTTATTCCTTCAATTTTGTTCCCCTCCCCTGTTTTTCTTTTTTTATTTTATTTTATTATTATTTAGTTTTAATTTTATATTAAAAAAACAAAAAAAAAAAAACAAAACGTTCGTTCTATTTTTTCATAATTATATTCCTTTTAATTTTTTATTTTCTTTTATTTTTTTCCTTCAATAGAACCTCCCATTTTTGTTCTTTACTTTCTTTTTTCTTAATTTTAATTCTTCCTTTTTTTCAATTTTTCGTTTCTTCCGTTTACCTTTTTTTTATTTTATTGTCGGCTTTTACTTTATCAATTGTTTAGTTGTATTTTATTTTATTTACTAGTTGTCTCATTCGAATTCTTTTTACTGTGATGTTGAGGATTCACATTTTTCTTTTTTTTTTTATTATTTATGCAGAAGAACAGGGATAAAAAACTTTTTTTTGACTTTGATCATGAGATTGAGAGGACTTTAAAAAAACGTTTATAACAGACTAAAACTTATAAAATTGCTGAAAATCTCAAAAATAATTTTAAAAACGAAGCTAAAAAAAATTACTATAGAACTAAACAACAATAATGTTATCATTTCTAATGTTTCTAATAATTCTAACACTACAAAAAAAAAATAGTTTAAAATGATATTTACATTACAACAATTTTAAAAAATTGCCATAATATTATAGTATTTTTTGATGCTGCCATAATTAATTAGCATAAAATGGCGGCATTCGGTGATTTTGGCGGTTAAAACCGCCATTATCGGAGCTGATTGTTAAAATTAAAAAGGGCCTAAACGAAGGAAAACCCATAAGGCTTGGAAAACCCAAATATCTTAAATCGAATGTGTCCCAAGAAGGAAAACCCTAACGCGCGTTGCCACCATTGTCAAACCCGAAAACAACGATTTGTGCTCTGCTCCGGCGATGATCTGCACCAGCGACTGCTCCGACGACGATCTGCTCCAGCGACGATTTTCTTGGCATTCTCCTCCGACGAGATTGTGTGCTGGGAACTGAAAGGATCTCTCCTGCGACCTCCAGCGACGATCTCCTCTGGAAATGTTCTCCTCTGGCGGCGCGTTCTCCTCCTTCAGCGAGCTTCTATGATTTGGCTTCGATATGAAGATTTGTCGCCACTCATCTCATCGCCATCATTCATCTCTGCGCCATCGTAAGCAACACCGTTGTCGCTATCTTCTTCGATCTGGTTTTCAATCTGGCTCATCTCCTCGCCGTGGCAAGCAACACCGCTGTTGCTACCTTCAGCAAGCTTCCACAATTTGGTTTTGCCATCTCTATCACTTCTAATAGGTAACTCTTTGTTCTTTTAGATCTACTTCATGCCCTAGTAGGAAGAAACAAAGAATGCTGGTTCTGTTTTTATTATTGTGTATTTTAACTTTCATTGATCTTTTGTGATGTTGTTGTTGTTAGCTTGTTACTGCTGCATTTTCTATTGTGTTGTTTTTTTGCTTCTAATTTTATTTAGTTTGAGATCTAATCTGTTCTATTAAACTGATTAATCTGCATCATTTGTCCAAAATTAATTAGCTCAATCATTTTATTTTTCTGAATAATTTTAGCTGCTAAACCTTTGTTTGCGTATCTGATTGTTGCGCATGGTGCTTTTTTTTTTTAAACAGTTGTTGCTTTGAGCTAATCGTTGTTTGTTGCAATTCTGGTGGTTAAAGCTTTGCAATTTTCTATTTTCATGCTGCTTAACTTTCTCTTAGTGGGATTTGGTTTGGTGTTGTTGCAGGAGAACACTAAAACAAAGCATCCTTAATTGCTTTATGAGGCCAAGCTTTACAACATTCTCCAAGGAGGAAGTATGTTTTTTTTTTTTCCTTTTTTTGGAAATATTAAGCTATTTTCTGAGTGAAGAAAAACAAAAGAATTGACTTTTGACTTTTGAGATTTTATTTTCTTAATATGTGGGCGGCATTCCTAGCATAAGATGGTCTGGTGTAGATGGGGAGGATAATGTTCTTGTGATGGATTTGCTGGGGCCTAGTCTTGAGGATCCCTTTGTGTATTGTGGAAGGAAGTTCTCATTGAAGACAGTATTGATGTTGGCTGATCAAATGGTGACCTTGCTTTGCTTTCACTTCTTTTATTTTATTTTTTGGTTATAAGGGTAACCACTGTGCCAGAAAATTAACCACTTACCTGTTTTATTTTTGTTCATTTTTTTCCAGATGAAACAGATGAATTGTTTTAGCACTCTTTATCTTCTATACAGTTCTGCTGAAAATTTTGTCATATGCATCAGTATTATAAATCTTGTTGTGTGTTATGTGTTCTGATGCTAAGAGCGCATTTGGTACTGACTCTTTCTTAATTTTGTTGGGATGCAGATGACTAGAATAGAATATGTGCATTTCAAAGGTTTTCTACATAGAGATATAAAGCCTGACAACTTCCTCATGGGACTTGGTCGGAAAGCAAACCAGGTAGCTACACGGTTACAGCTGCAACGCTGTTTCGCGTTAGTTAGGTTTTAGCAATTGAGTGGCACTTTTGTTCTTCAGCTTTGTTAGTGTTAAGGCACCATGCATGCATAATGAAATTGTTCTACTTGTCAGGTTTACATAATTGATTTTGGGCTTGCAAAACGATATCGGGACTCTACAACTAATCGCCACATCCCTTACAGGTTTCTATAATTCTTCCATTGACTTGGTTCTGTTCTCTTTTCCCTTCTACTTTTCAAGTTTGGTTTGATGTGAAATTGTCACTCATCTGGCTATAAGTTAGCAGCTTTCTTGAAGATTGTTTAATATTTTTGTGTGCATCTGTTTTCTTCTGCATCTCTCTTCTCATCCATCATTATCCCATTCAGGGAGAACAAAAACTTAACGGGGACTGCATGCTATGCAAGTTGCAATACACATCTTGGGATTGGTAAGTCTGACGTCAGAAGTTATTTAATTGCTTCATTGCAAATAAGCTGAATTAACTACTTTTTTAGTGTTATGGCAAGATTTTGCTACTAGTAATGTCTTTCCTCCCTGCTACTTCCATTTGTAACTACTTTAATTACTTTAAGGATCATATGGTATAAATAAAAATAATACGATGGTCGGTGTTACTACTTCTTCATTGATTGAAATCTATCCTATAAAGTATATAAAAAAAGTATATGCTAGTCAAAATTAAAGGCATTATATATAAAATAATTTTAAGCAAAGCAAATAGTTATCTATTAAGAGTAGATGTTTGTTAGTTAATTATATAATCATCATCAATTAAAACATCATGCTTATTTTTCTCATTTTCTGTCCATCACGGGGTTAAAACATCAATATTGGCATGAATATTTTTGGTTAAGGAGCTCAAGAGGTTTATATGTACTCTGGATCTAAAATTCACAACTTTCCAATCCAAAAATCTTGTCCTGTTTTTGTTCTTTTTGTGTTCAGCTTCATTCTTTTCTTTGTTTCAAGTACATGATCCGTAAATGAAGGATGAAACTTTTGAGAGCAAGAATGTCTAAATATATGAGTGGAAATCAAAATTGAATTTTTCCTAATGAGGGTTTTCAATGTTGAGATTCTGCATATATGGAATAAATTCTGGTAAAGAAAGTGGTGGTTTGTTGTGATTTTGTTTTTGGAAGTTCGAGATTAACAAGAGTATATACTAAATTCTCAACTAGGGGACCACAGCCTCACTTAACTTGTTTCTCTATCAAAATGAATAACTATACATCACTTTTGACAGAAGAATATATTTCTATGAACGGCAGTTGATAAATTCTAGAATTATTCTATTGAAAATTAAGCATAAAATGCATGGTTGAGTTTGAGTAGTAACCTATGTAAGGAAACCTGTGATTTCCTGAATTTGAGTTTGTTTTGTTTGCAGCTCATCTCAGCTCCTGGAATCTCTTCCACTTCCAAATGTAAGAATATTTATTCCTTCACTCCATTTGAGACTTTCTTAGTTGCTTCACTCCATTTTGTTGGACTAAGTGGCTGGCTTCCAGGCTCAAGGTATATTATTATAATATTATTTGAATCAAGAACAATAATATCTTCTTTTTGTGGTTGAAAGTTGAAACTTGTTATTTGTCACTGTAGGAGCTTAAGGAACAAAATAGAAGTTTCACATGAATCAAGAAGGCGAGCTGCTTCATTACCCATGTTGCTGTGTCATGGAATATGTAAGTATCATTATTGACTATAATTCTAGAGGTTCAAGTAAAAGCAAATGTGTGCATCATTAAATTTCATTTTGTAGGTGATGATGTAGTTCCATACAAATACGGAGAGAAATCAGCCCAATGCTTATGTTCATCAGGATTTCGATATGTTGCATTCAAAAGCTATGATGGATAAGTTGATTTTATAGCAAAATGAGACACAACACAACTTTGAGTTTTAAGTTGATTTCAATTGTAATCCTTATTTTTCTCCTTAACCGCTTGAGCTCCTTATTTCTTTATATTCATGCCAATATTGTGACATCATCATGAAACTAATATACTGTGGTCATAACATGACCCGGTAATGCAAATTTGGATGTATTTTCACCTAAAAAAATCGATTTATAGGTTTAAATCGGTTTTACAATGGTAAAAAAAGAAAAACTGATTTTTTGAAGTGTC
Source organism: Arachis ipaensis (assembly GCF_059453495.1). Lineage (NCBI taxonomy): Eukaryota > Viridiplantae > Streptophyta > Magnoliopsida > Fabales > Fabaceae > Arachis > Arachis ipaensis. The sequence continues at coordinate 130,080,765 of NC_142444.1, forward strand.
AAAAATGATTTACATGCTCAAATTGATCTTGTATAAAATTGATTTTTGAACGGAAAAAATTGTTATTGATTTTGTAACCGGTTTTTTTTCATTTAAAACCAATTAGGTATATTGACCTGAATCAAACTTTTAGTTAACCAAAATCAAGGTTGTATTTTTTTTAATTAACCTTAACCAGGTTCAGTCCTTCTAATATCCGGTGGACATTCTATATTATTATTATTATTATTATTATATTATTATTATTATTGCATCCTTAGCTGAAATCGTGTGAATATGCATATCATTTGAAGTAATTTTTAGGTATTATAATTCTCTATTTCTTATTTAGACTCGTATCTTATTTTGAATAAGCTCTTAAATTATGTATGAACATATTCATGCGTCCTGCGGATTCCTGCTTACATATCATATTATCATGATTATTGGAGGTCATAGAGAAATACTTTGTTTTACTTCTTACATCATAACTGCTCTTCTAGGATTGATTTTTAAGACGTCTTGTAAATCAAGGATAATGAAGTTGGAGTGTTGGAGCAACAAAGATGTTGGAGCAAGTTCTTGGGATGGAACTCACAAGAGACCAAGAAATTAAGGCAGACTTGTTTTAAAGCTAATTACAAAAGGAGGAAACTTTTGGCCTCCAAATTTTATTCATCATCACTTAGTTAAGCTCCTTGTCTTGTATATTCATATTCTAAGTAGTAAAAACAACACTTATTAGATGGTTTAAATACATTATTAGATATTAAGATAGTTTAGGAAACTGGATGGTAGATTTGACTGATTAGTGCTTATTGCAATGCTTGTATTTTGGTAAGTTTAGGAAGACAAATTTTTGTATAGGAGTTATTACTTTTGATTTTTAATAATAAAAAATTATATATTACATTAATACTTTGTTTGAGTTATAATATTTTATTTATGTATTATGACTTTTTGCAATTGTGAAATTTTAATCACAATTTATTTAACACGATAAAAACGACGGGTTTTTTAAACGATAAAAAATGTCACTTTTAATTGGTAAAAATGCCGTTTTAACCAATAAAAATGTCACTGTCAGGGTAAAACGGTGGTTCAAAAATGCCATTTAACCAACCAAAATGCTACTGTCAGGGTAAAAATAGCGGTTCAAAAACGTCGTTTTAATTAACCAAAACGCCACTATGTCAGGGTAATAATGGCGGTTCAAACTGCCGTTTTAACCTATCTAAAAATCGCCATTTTAATCCTGGAAATAACGGCGGTTTAAACCAGTGTTGTCAGAACTGGACCGACCCGGCCGGTCGGACCGGAAAACCGGCGAACCGGTGCTATAACCGGTCCGGGTGAGTCATCCAACCGAAGAAGGAACTGAACCGGCGAGACCCGCATTGAACCGGCCGGATTTTATCAGAACCGGTGAACCGGCGGGTTTCGTTTAACCCGGACCGGTTCGAAATTTTTTTTTTTTGCGATTTAAAACGACGTCGTTTCTTTAAAAAAAAAAAAAAAAAAACAAAAGCGCAGAGCTGCTGCGTTTTGTAACCCTAGCCTCCATCCCCTTCCCCTGTTTCCCCCTTTCCCTTCGCATGCTCCCATACCCAAACGTTTTGAGTTGAGACTTGAGAGTTGAGAGTTGAGAGACCACCATCACCATCACCATGGCGCCATGACTCCATCCCCTGCTACTCGCCTACTCTGCTTCAGCTTCAAGCTTTCAGCCACTTCGTCACCCCGTCGGCCCGTCACCTTCAAGCCTTCAACCACGCGGCACTCACCTCACCACCGCATCCAGAGCAGTGCGCGACTCACCCCATCCATCAAAGATTGAACATTGAAGTCGCCTCCTCGTCGCTCCTCGCTCCAGGTCTCCCTCAGTCCCTCTTCTCTACTCGACGCTCGTCGCTGATCCATCCGTGCAGGTAAGTTTTTTTAATTTTTTAATTTTTTGAAGTTAATTGATTAATGATTATGGTATGCGGGCAGATAAGAACATGTTTGATAGTTTACATATGTTTGAACTTTGAAGTTAATTTTTTAATTGGTGGTTCACATATGTTTGAATGTTTGATAGTTTGATTTCTGTTTGATTTTGGTATGTGGGCAGATGAGAATTGTTGTTTGGTATGTTTGGTATGTTTGATTTCTGTTCGATTTTGGTATGTGGGCAGATGAGAATTGTTGTTTGGTATGTTTGATTTCTGTTTTATTTCAGTTCAGTACTTCAGTTTGTTGATTGTGAATTGTTGGTTGCTGTTGGATATTATTGTTAGTAGTTAGTGGATTGTTGTTGTGTATTGTTAGTCATTTAGTCCTGGACCCTGGTTGATTAGGAATTTAGGATGGCTTCATCAAATACACCATCAGAAACACCAACACCAACTTCTCAAGAACAAGGATCAACTCCTGATCCAACAATTGGAACCCAAAAAAATAGTAACAGAGGAAAAACTGATCCTGCATGGGGCCATTGTAAACAAGTTTTGGATAAAGGAAAAACTGCTCTGGTATGTATTTATTGCGAGAAGCATATTAGGGGTGGAGGAATTAACCGGGTTAAGCATCATTTGGCTGGAAAAGGTGGAGATATTGAGGCATGTCGAAAGGTGCCAGCTGCGGTGAGACACCAATTCTCCCAAAACATTGAAGATCTTCGAACCAAGAAAAGAAAAACTCAAGAAGAATATGCAGAAAGTTATGGTGCTTGTGATGACGAATTTGATGAGATTGAACGTAATGAGATGCGACAACAACAAGCATCAAGAATTCCAGCACCTAGCTCTAGAAAGGGAGTTGGAAAACAACTCAAGGGACTACAATCCTTTTTTCCACCGGCAGCAACACCTGGTGCTCAACCAAGTATTAAAAGTGTTCTCCAAAGCAAAGAAATTGTGGAGAAGTGTGATATTGCTATTGCAAGATGGATGATGGATGCCTCTGTGCCATTCAATGCGGTTAATTCAGCTTATTATCAGCCGATGATCGATGCTATCGCAAATATGGGTGCAGGGTATAAAGGGCCAAATTACCAAAGAGTTCGTGGATATTTGTTGAGTAAATTGGTTGAAGATGTAAAGAAGATGATTGAAGGTTATCGTGTGATTTGGAAACAAACTGGATGTACTATCATGGCTGATGGATGGACTGATCGTTGTAGGCGTACTTTAATTAATTTCTTGGTTTATTGTCCTAAAGGAACTGTTTTCCTAAAGTCAGTTGATGCTTCTCATATCTCGAAAACTGCTGAGGCTTTGTTTAAGTTGCTTAGGGATGTTGTGTTATTTGTTGGTCCTGAGAATGTTGTACATGTAGTGACGGATAATGCTGCAAATTACGTTGCTGCTGGAAGGTTGTTGGAATCAGAGTTTCCTAGATTGTATTGGTCTCCTTGTGCGGCACATTGTATTAATCTGATGTTGCAGGATATTGGAAAGTTTGTGGAAGTGACTGAAACTGTGTCACAAGCTTCAATGATTACGAAGTATATCTATAATCACTGCCATCCTTTGTACTTGATGAGGCAGTTCACAGGCGGCCGAGAAATACTTCGTCCAGCTCCAACTCGATTCGCCACTAATTTCATTGCTTTGCAAAGTATTTTGGCTCAAAAGGATGCATTGAGAGCTATGGTGGCATCTAGAGAATGGACAAGTTCAGCTTACTCTAAAGAAGCCAAAGCAAAAAAGTTTGTGGATCAAGTCTTAGATTCTAAATTTTGGAATCAATGCACTGATATTGTTAAGCTTACGGAGCCACTTGTTCATGTATTGCGTATTGTGGATAGTGAAGATAGAGCTGCAATGGGTTTCCTTTATCAAGCTATGTATAAGGCTAGGGAAGACATGGTGAAGAGGTTTCAAAAAAGAAAGAGGGTTGTTGAACCTTATTTGAAGATTTTAGATTCACGTTGGGATTTACAACTTAAAAGAAACCTTCATGCTGCTGGTTATTGGTTAAATCCAGCTTTTCGATTTAATTCTGCAGAATTTGACAAGCACAAAGAAACAATTTCTGGCCTATTAGATGTGATTGAGAGATATGCTTACGGTGATGCTGATTTGATTACTAAATTGACAAGTGAGAAGAGAATCTTTAAGAATGCTGAAGGAGACTTTGGGAGACAGTCTGCAATACGTGAGCGAAGCACAGTGATGCCTGGTAAATTTTGTATTAAAATTAGTTTTTTATGATTGTGATATGTTTAAGATTTGATATTTATGATTGTGATTGTTTTCTTTTTATGTTAAGATCAATGGTGGGAATCTTATGGATGTGGAGCACCAAACCTGCAAAAGTTAGCAATTCGTGTTTTGAGTCAAACTTGCAGTTCTTCAGGTTGTGAGCGTAACTGGAGCATTTTTGAACACATTCACTCAAAGAAAAGGAATCGGTTAGAGCATCAAAAGCTTAATGATCTTGTTTATGTTCATTACAACTTAAGGCTACAACAAAGGTACTTTTTATTATTCTTTCTTGAAGGCATTATTTAAAATTTTTAGTCATAATAAGAATAATCAAGTTACTTGATAACATAGGAACCGAATGAGAAAGCAAAGTTATGATCCAATTTGTCTTGATGCATTTGAGGATCATTCGGAATGGATAATGGAAGATTCACCACCATTTTTAACTCCTGAAGAAGTTGATGCTTTACGGAATGATCTTGCAAATATGTCTCTTCAATCAGCTTTAGATGATTTGGGTATGTTGTTGTTAGGGATATTTTGTAATGCTTTAACCAAATATTTTGCCTTATTATTGATTATGATTTGTGAAACATTATTGAAATGCTAGATGAATTGAATCTGGAAGAAGATCGAGATGATGGTGAAGCTAATAATACTTCTGTGGAAAATACAAATCAGAATGAAACCAATCAACATGTAGCTCCAGATTTGTCAGATGAAGATAGATATCCAGACTTTGAAGTTACTCCTTGGATATAATCTATGAATTGTTATTTTCATTATGTTAAATTGAGTTGTTCATGTAATAGACTAATAGAACTAAATTTTATGTTTATTCTCGGATTACTACTTATTTTTAGGATTTGAGATTTAATGTTTATTAAAATGTTATTGGAGATATATTTTTTAACTGTTAATTTTTAAGTTTTTAGGCTTTTAGCTATTTTATACATTTTACTTGTGTGGGACCGGGTTAACCGGTTCAACCAGTGACCCACCGGTTGAACCAGTGACCCAGTGACCCAGTAGTCTGACCGGTTTGATCACCGGTTCGGTTCTGACAACTATGGTTTAAACCGCTGTTTTAACCGACAAGAAAATGTCTTTATTTGGAAATAATGGTGGTTTGAACCGCCGTTTTAACCTATTCAAAAATCACTGTTTCAATCCAAGAAATTGTGGCGGTTTACAAAAAATCGCCGTAATAACCAGAATGGCACCCAGAATTACGTCACTTTACGAAACGCCATTCTTGGTAATGATGGCGGTTCAAACCGCCGTAAATATAAAAAAAAACCGCCGTTTAGGCCCCGGTAAAGGCCAAACCAAACAATCTCCACGGGCGCTAATAGCTAAAGAAGGAGCCCTTGCCCCGGTATTGAGAAGGAAAGCAACCGAGTCGATGGCGAGAACCTCAATTCATCTTTGCTTGCGCTATTATTCTACTTTCTTATCTTGCTTTGGCGGGTGCTGCCATGTCCTTGGATTTCCCTTTAGTGTTTGATTTTACCATTATATCATTTATGTACTATACATTGATATATCTGTTGATATATATTTTAGATAGATATTCTATCTATGACCGTACTATGTTTCTAATTAAGAAGGAAGAAGATTTAATCGACTTCTTTCTTAAAATATGTTACATCCTCTCCTGTTTTTGTTATTTAATCTTTTGCTATAACTTTTTTCATTATTTACCCATAATTTTTTGTAGTGTGAACCTAGAAGGACTCTTGGCTCCTACACTACTCCAAATCCTAGCTTCTTTGGTAATAGCATTATTGTACTCCTGTGGGTGTTAACAACTTTGAGTTGAAGTCTCAACTTATTTCTCTGGTGCAATAAAACTGTCAGTTTCATGGACTCCTGCGAAAAGACCCAAACTTATTCATCTCTAATTTCCTGCAAATTTGTGATACAGTAAAGACCAATGGAGCCCATCCTGATGTTTATCGGTTATTATTCTTTCCGTTTGCTATACGGGATAGATCCAAGCAGTGGCTTGACACACAATTCAAGGAGAGTTTGGATACATGAAAAAAATTGGTCAATAGATTTCTGACCAAATTCTTTCCACCTCAGAAGCTGACTAGGCTAAGGACTGATGTTCAGACTTTCAGACAGAGAGAGGGTGAATCTCTCTATGAAGCTTGGGAGTGGTACAAGCTGATGCTAAGAAAATGTCCTTCTGACATGTTTTTAGACTGGATCCAGTTACAGATCTTTTATGATGGAGTTATTGAGACTGCCAAAATATCTTTGGATAATTTTGCTGGCGGGTCTCTTCACATGAAAAAGACCCCTGAGGAGGTCTAAATTTGATTGAGATGGTTGCTAACAAATAATATCTGTATTCTTCTGAGAGGACATTTGTGAGGAAAAGAGTGATGGAATTGGATGCTTTGGACATAATTCTTGCTCAGAATAAAGCTATGTCTCAATAGATAAATGCCATTACTCAACACTTGGGTGGACTACAAGTTTCAGCTATTAATACCCAGGATGCTTCCTATGACATGAGTGGCGGATTCCCTCAAAGTGAGCCTTTTGATTATGGTCAATTTTCTTCTGAACAGGTTAATTATGTGGACAATTCTTCCAGACCCCCAATAATGATCCTTTTTCTAAGACTTATAATCTGGAGTGTAGGAATCACCCAAATTTTGGATGAAAAATCAATCACAGAGGCACCAGAGCTTCAATAATAATCAGCGCTATAAGAATAATTTCACCAACAATAATCCACGATCCAGTTTTCAGAAATCCTCTGACTTGGAATCTATAGCTGCAGAGCTCTCCAAGAGTACTCTTAGTTTCATGCAAGAAACTAGAGCTGCAATTAAGAACTTGGAGGTTCATATGGATCAACTAGCTATAAAAGCTGATATTGATAAGAGATCCATAAATACCTTTTCTAGTAACACAATTCCAAATTCAAGAGAGGAGTACAAGGTTATCACCTTGGTAAGTGGACCAGTGACAGTTAAGGAAGCACAAGTTACTGACGAATCGGTTCAAAAAGAAGCTCCGGAAAAGGCACAAGCCAAGGAGAAGGACACCCCTGAGAGGCACCTTGATAATCCCGTTCCGGTTGATCTTGAGTAATATCCAATGAAGCCTAAAGCACCTGAGTACAAGCCAAAGATGCTATATCCTCAGAGGCTTCAAAATGAGACCAAGGACAAGTAGTTTCCAAAGTTCTTGGAAGTCTTCAGAAAGTTACAAATCAATATTCATTTTGCTGAGGTTTTAGAGCAAATGCCAATCTATGTTAAGTTCATGAAGGAGTTTCTACCCAAGAAGAGAACTTCAAAGGAAGATGAGACAATGATCATGACCAAGGAATGTAGTGCCATCATTCAGAGTAAATTGCCAAGAAAGATGCAGGATCCAGGAAGCTTTCAAATACCATGTACCATTGGAAGCACAACTTTTGAAAAAGCCTTGTGTGATCTAGGAGCAAACATCAATTTAATGCCCTTGTCTGTGATGAAAAAGTTTCAAATCAAAGAGGCACAACTAACAAGGATAGCATTACAAATAGCAGACAAATATCTGAAACATGCACATGGAATAGTGGAGAATATCTTGGTCAAAGTGGGGAAGTTCTTCCTCCCAACAGATTTTGTAATTCTTGACATGGGAGAGGATGAAAATACCTCTATAATCCTAGGAAGACCATTCCTAGCCACTAGGAGAGCTCTAATTGATGTAGCAGAGGGTGAATTAGTTCTTAGAGTGCATGATGAGCAACTGGTCTTTCATGTCTTCAAAAATATGCATTCATCAGGTGAAGAGGAGAGGTGCATGCAGATTGAGCTTATTGATCCAAACCTTCAAGAACCTCCTGAGGATGCACAACAGGATCTGCAGCTCAAGCCTCCTTTGATGACAATCAACAAAATTTTCCCTGACATCAAACCTAAGTTTGGTATTGGGTGTGCGTCATCCACCAAGGAGGAAGTTTCCAAGAAGAAAGTGCCAAGGGGATGGAAAAACCAAAAGATCCCCACTAAAGGTTACTCACTAGGGTTAAAAGTGGTGTTGACTTAAAATCCAGAGTTACCTTATACAGTAAACAAAATCCTCTCTCTTGAGCATATTGAGCTGATCCATGAGGATACAGGGAGAAGATTCACAGTGAGAGCGAATGAGTTAAAACATTATGATCAACCCCCACCTTAACAAGAAATCAACCGTCAAGCTAGTGACGTTAAAGAAGCACTTTTTGGGAGGCAACCCAACCCGAGTATCCTTTAATTTTCTATTTATTTTTATTTTTATTTTGATTTCTTGTTTTTTGTTTTAATTCCATTTTATTCTTATCTATCAGTAGTTTTCTTTGTTTTTAATTTTCTTGAATTATGCAAGATGTTTAACACAGGAACAGGTGCAATTGGAATGAAAAATGGACACCCCAAATAGAAGTTGACACGCAGGGGGTGGCGCCAAACTCCACGACATGACATTTGGCGCCACATGAGCATCAATTTGAAAGAGAAATCACGAAGGGGTGGCGCCAAACTCCACGACATGGTGTTTGGCGCCACATGAACGTAACATATTACAATTGCTATTGAGTGAGGGGTGCCAAACGCCCAATCCTGGCGTGTGGCACCAAAATTTTTTTTAAAAAAATTATTATTAAAAAAATAAATAAAAATAAAAATAAATAAAAGGGGAGAGCCTGGCGTCCAGCACCACATCACGGGCGTCTGGCGCCAGGCATTAACACATTTGAGTTTCCACTGCGGTGCCAAACGCTGCATCACTGGCGTTTGGTGCCAGGCCATCCGTTTTGAATTCTATTTTTTCTTCTTTTCTTTTTTTTTTTCCTAGGCCTATTCTGCATCTTTATTCTCCCATTCTTTTTATTTTTTGTTTATTAATATTCTGCATGTTCCCCATCTTCTCTCTCCCTTTTCTCTTGGTTTAATTTTCTTTTGCTCGGGGAGGAACATACTTTTAAGTTTGGTGTTGTTACTCTACTAATTTTTCTATTTTTATCCATGGCAGCAACTGACCTCTTCCCTTGAGCAGATGAGGATGAGCCAGGACAGTCACGACGTCCTTCTCCATCAGATTATGGCTGAGCAAAAGCCTAAGCACCATGAGCTTTTTCAGATGAAAGAGGAGATAGGACGACTGAGAGGACCTTATGGAGCACCACCTGAGCAGAGAAATGACCATCGTGATAACTGAGGTGGTTAAGTTCTCTTTTTCATTCTCTTATTATTATGTTATTTTTCTACTTTCTATTTTATTTTTAATATCCTTTGCGTGAGCCAAGGTTTATTTTAGTATTTCTAGTTTATCTTAATATTTCTAGTTTATTTTAGTTTTATTTCAATTCAATTATGTCTCATGTATCACTATCTGAGCTTGAATTCAAAAAAAAAAAAAAAAGGAAGAGAAAAGTGGTATAATGCAGGAGTTGTTGAGCTTAAATTTATAATTGTTTTGTCAAATTATATGTGGTGGTATTTATTTGTGATTGTGACTGCATAGAAAGAATAGTGCATGAATGAATCTGAAAACAAGGAGATGTTAGTTTATGATAAACAGGAACTTAGAGAAGTGTTATGAGCTCTCCAAGAGTTAAACAAGAAATTGATCCTTGAAGCAAAAGAAACAGCAAGAAAAGAATAAGAAAAAGCAAGGCTTAAGGCTCTGAGCATCAATGGCTAGGAAGGTCAATTGATCAAAAGCTCAAAAGAGTTATTTTTCTAGTTATATGCTTGTGGTGTGAATGTGTCAAGAAATCTTGAGACAGAACACTTAGAGTAAAAGCCAAATGCAATTAAAGAGAAGGAAAGGCTCTAAGCACCACTGACAAGAAAGAATCTAAAAAAAATGATCAAAGCTCAAAGATTTCCCCAATTAAGTGCTTGTGGTGTTTCCATGTTGAGTAAAGCTTGACACAAAACATTTAGAGTCACGGCTAGGCTCAAGGTGCAAAGCACCTAAGGAAAAAAAAATTAAAAGTGCTGTGTTCAAGGATCAATCAGGAGTTAAAAGAAAGAGAATTCATAACATCATTCGGGTTCTAGTTTTGTATGACATTGATATCACCAAGTTTTCAAGAGACAGAGAGATGCCAAAATTATTCATAATCACAGTGTCATTAACCCCATTCAAAGGACAGACATAAGCTTGATTGACAGCTCAACTCTTAAGCAAACTGACATCCCAAATTTCTATTGTTTAAGTTGCTTGAGGATAAGCAACAATTCAAATTTGGTGTTGTGATGCGTGAGCATCTTTCTTATCTTTTCTTAGTAATTTGCATGTGGATTTGCTATATTATTCTGAGATTTAGGTGTTTTAAACTAGCATGAATTCTACTTTGAGTTATTTTACAATTTAATTTATTACAGGTAGCATTCAGGCAAGTTTGGCAGAGTTTGGAAAAGGGAAAACACCCAGAATTGAAGACAAATGCAAAAAGAATTCATGCATGTTGTCAACCCTGACCTCTTCACACTCTAATGAGCATAACTTGAGCTATAGAGGTTCAAATGATGCAGTTTTAGTGATACTAGAAAGCTAACTTCCAGAGTTTTCTAACAATATATAATAGTTGATGAGCGGATAATTTATACGCTTTTTGGCATTGTTTTTAGTATGTTTTTAGTAGGATCTAGTTACTTTTAGGGATGTCTTTATTAGTTTTTATGTTAAATTCACATTTTTGAACTTTACTATGAGTTTGTGTGTTTTTTTGTGATTTCAGGTATTTTCTGGCTGAAATTGAGGGACTTGAGCAAAAATCAGATTCAGAGGTTGAAGAAGGACTGCTGATGCTGTTGGATTCTAACCTCTCTACACTCAAAGTGGATTTTCTGGAGCTACAGAACTCAAAATGGCGCGCTTCCAATTGCGTTGGAAAGTAGACATCCAGGGCTTTCCAGCAATATATAATAGTCCATACTTTGGCCGAGTTTAGATGATGTAAAAGGGCGTTGAACGCCAGTTATACGCTGCTGTCTGGAGTTAAACGCCAGAAACACGTCACAAACCAGAGTTGAACGCTAGAAATACGTTACAACATGGCGTTCAACTCCAGAAAGAGCCTCTGCACGTGTAACATTCAAGCTCAGCCCAAGCACACACCAAGTGGGCCCCGGAAGTAGATTTATGCATCAAGTACTTACTTCTGTAAACCCTAGTAACTAGTTTAGTATAAATAGGACTTTTTACTATTGTATTAGACATCTTATGATCTTCGGATCATCTTTGATCACGTTTTGGGGGCTGGCCATTCGGCCATGCCTGAACCTTTCACTTATGTATTTTCAACGGTAGAGTTTCTACACTCCATAGATTAAGGTGTGGAGCTCTGCTGCTCCTCAAAGATTAATGCAAAGTACTACTGTTTTTCTATTCAATTCAACTTGTTCCGCTTCTAAGATATTCATTCGCACTTCAACCTGAATGTGATGAACGTGACAATCATCATCATTCCCTATGAACGCGTGCCTGACAACCACTTCCGTTCTACCTTAGATTGAATGAGTATCTCTTGGATCTCTTAATCAGAATCTTCGTGGTATAAGCTAGATTGATGACGACATTCATGAGAGTCTGAAAAGTCTAAACCTTGTCTGTGGTATTCCGAGTAGGACTCTGGGATTGAATGACTGTGACAAACTTCAAACTCGCGAGTGCTGGGCGTAGTGACAGACGCAAAAGGAGGGTGAATCCTATTCCAGTATGATCGAGAACCTCAGATGATTAGCCGTGCTGTGACAGAGCATTTGGACCATTTTCACAAGAGGATAGGATGCAGCCATTGACAAGGGTGATGCCTCCAGACGATTAGCCATGCAGTGACAACGCATCGGACCATTTTCCAGAGAGGATTAAAAGTAGCCATTGACAACGGTGATGTCCTTACATAAAGCCAGCCATGGAAAGGAGTAAGATTGATTGGATGAAGACAGCAGGAAAGCAGAGGTTCAGAGGAACGAATGCATCTCTGTACGTTTATTTGAAATTCTCACCAATGAATTACATAAGTATTTCTATCCTTAGTTTATGTTTACTTATTACTAATTTTCGAAAACTCCATAACCTTTTGATATCTGCCTGACTGAGATTTACAAGGTGACCATAGCTTGCTTCATACCAACAATCTCCGTGGGATCGACCGTTACTCACGTAAGGTTTATTACTTGGACGACCCAGTGCACTTGCTGGTTAGTTGTATCGAAGTTGTGAATGAAAAACGATTTATTTAGACGTGTGTACAGAGTTTTTGGCGCCGTTGCCTGAGATCACAATTTCGTGCACCAAATTTTTGGCGCCTTTGCCGGGGATTGTTCGAGTTTGAACAACTGACGGTTCATTTTATTGCTTAGATTGGATAATTTTCTTCTTATTTTCAAAAATTTTTCAAAAAAATTTTCAAAAATCTTTCAAAAAAATTTTCTCCTTTGTTTTCGAAATATTTAAAAAAAAAATGTTTTCAAAAAAATATATTTTTCTTCAGAATTTTTAAGAATGAATTTTAGTGTTTCATGATGATTTGTTGAATCCTGGCTGGCTGTGAAGCCATGTCCAAATTCCTTTGGACTAAGGATTCAACTAATCACTTCAATGCATGTAATAGCATACTAAAGCTTGGCTGGCTATTAAGCCATGCCTAACCCTCAGATTGGAGCTTTAGACTAAAGAGCACAAGATTCCTGGAATTCATATTAAAAATTTTTTGGAATCCTTATTTTTCTTTTTCACATTAATTTTCGAAAAATAAAAAAAAATTTAATAAAATCATAAAAATAAAAAATATTTCATGTTTCTTGTTTGAGTCTTGAGTCAAGTTGAAAGTTTGGTGTCAATTGCATATTCATCTTGCATGTTTCGAAAAATTCATGCATTCATAGTGTTCTTCATGATCTTCAAGTTGTTCTTGGTAAGTCTTCTTGTTTGATCTTGATGTTTTCATGTTTTGTGTCTTTTCTTGTTTTTCATATGCATTCTTGCATTCATAGTGTCTATACATGAAAAATTTTTAAGTTTGGTGTCTTGCATGTTTTCTTTGCATTAAAAATTTTTCAAAAATATGTTCTTGGTGTTCATCTTGACATTCAAAGTGTTCTTGGTGTTCATCTTGACATTCATAGCATTCTTGCATGCATTCATTGTTTTGATCCAAAATTTTCATGCATTGCATCATTTTCATATTTTTCTCTCTCATCATTAAAAATTCAAAAATCAAAAAAATATCTTTCTCTCCTTTCTCTCATAAATTCAAAAATTTGAGTTGACTTTTTCAAAACTTTTTAAAATCTAGTTGTTTTTATGAGTCAAATCAAATTTTCAATTTAAAAATCTTATCTTTTTCAAAATCTTTTTCAAAAATAAAATCTTTTTCATTTTTCTTATTTATTTTCAAAAATTTTAAAAATATTTTTCAAAAATCTTTTTCTTATCTTTATCTCCTAATTTTCGAAAATAACATCATCAATTAATGTTTTGATTCAAAAATTTCAAGTTTGTTACTTACTTGTTAAGAAAGATTCAAACTTTAAGTTCTAGAATCATATCTTGTGATTTCTTGTGAATCAAGTCATTAATTGTGATTTTAAAAATCAAATCTTTTTCAAAACTAATTTCAATCATATCTTTTCAAAAATATCTTCTTATCTTATCTTTTTCAAAATTTGATTCTAAAATATCTTTTCTAACTTCTTATCTTCTTATCTTTTCAAAATTGATTTTCAAATTTGTTTCAACTAACTAACTAACTTTTTGTTTGTTTCTTATCTTTTTCAAAACTACCTAACTAACTCCCTCTCTCTCTAATTTTCAAAAATATCTTCCCTCTTTTTTCAAAATTTCTTTTTAATTAACTAATTATTTTAATTTTTGATTTTAATTTTCGAAAAATTACTAACCTTTTTCAAAAACTATTTTCGAAAATCACTAACTCTTTTTAAAAAATAATTTTCAAAAATTCTCCTTCTCTCTCATCTCCTTCTATTTATTTATTCATCTACTAACACTTCATCTCACCCAAATTCGAACCCCCTCTTCCATCTGTGTTCGAATTTTTTCTTCTTCTTTTCTTCTACTCACACAGGGACCTCTATACTGTGGTAAAAAAGACCCCTATTATTATTATTTTTCTGTTCTTCTTTTTCATATGAGCAGGAGGAAGGACAAGAATATTCTTGTTGGAGCAGATCCAGAACCTGAAAGGACTCTGAAGAGGAAACTAAGAGAAGCTAAATTACAATAATCCAGCAAGCACCTTTCAGAAATTTTTGAACAAGAAGAGGAGATGGCAGCCAAAAATAATAATAATGCAAGGAGGATGCTTGGTGACTTTACTGCACCTAATTCCAATTTACATGGAAGAAGCATCTCCATTCCTGCCATTGGAGCAAACAATTTTGAGCTGAAACCTCAATTAGTTTCTCTGATGCAGCAGAACTGCAAGTTTCATGGACTTCCATCTGAAGATCCTTTTCAGTTCTTAACTGAATTCTTGCAGATATGTGATACTGTTAAGACTAATGGAGTAGATCCTGAAGTCTACAGGCTCATGCTTTTCCCTTTTGCTGTGAGAGACAGAGCTAGAATATGGTTGGACTTTCAACCTAAGGATAGCCTGAACTCTTGGGATAAGCTGGTCAAGGCTTTCTTAGCTAAGTTCTTTCCTCCTCAAAAGCTGAGTAAGCTTAGAGTGGATGTTCAGACCTTCAGACAGAAAGAAGGTGAATCCCTCTATGAAGCTTGGGAGAGATACAAAGGACTGACCAAAAAGTGTCATTCTGACATGCTTTCAGAATGGACCATCCTGAATATATTCTATGATGGTCTGTCTGAATTAGCTAAGATGTCATTGGATACTTCTGCAGGTGGATCCATTCACCTAAAGAAAACGCCTGCAGAAGCTCAAGAACTCATTGACATGGTTGCTAATAACCAGTTCATGTACACTTCTGAGAGGAATCCTGTGAGTAATGGGACGCCTATGAAGAAGGGAGTTCTTGAAATTGATACTATGAATGCCATATTGGCTCAGAATAAAATATTGACTCAGCAAGTCAATATGATTTCTCAGAGTCTGAATGGAATGCAAGCTGCATCCAACAGTACTCAAGAGGCATCTTCTGAAGAAGAAGCCTATGATCTTGAGAACCTTGCAATAGCAGAGGTAAATTACTTAGGTGAACCTTATGGAAACACCTATAACTCATCATGGAGAAATCATCCAAATTTCTCATGGAAGGATCAACAAAAGCCTCAACAAGGCTTTAATAATGGTGGAAGAAATAGGTTTAGCAATAGCAAGCCTTTTCCATCATCCACTCAGCAACAGGCAGAGAACTCTGAACAAAATACATCTAATTTAGCAAACTTAATCTCTGATCTATCTAAGGCCACTGTGAGTTTCATGAATGAAACAAGATCCTCCATTAGAAATTTGGAAGCACAAGTGGGCCAGCTGAGTAAAAGAGTCACTGAAATCCCTCCTAGTACTCTCCCAAGCAATACAGAAGAAAATCCAAAAGGAGAGTGCAAGGCCATTGATATAACCATCATGGCCGAATCCAAAGAGGAAGGGGAGGACGTGAATCCCAATGAGGAAGACCTCCTGGGACGTCCAGTGATCAATAAGGAGTTTCCCTTTGAGGAACCAAAGGAATCTGAGGCTCATCTAAAGACCATAGAGATTCCATTAAACCTCCTTATGCCATTCATGAGCTCTGATGAGTATTCCTCTTCTGAAGAGAATGAGGATGTTACTGAAGAGCAAGTTACCAAGTACCTTGGTGCAATCATGAAGCTGAATGCCAAATTATTTGGTATTGAGACTTGGGAAGATGAACCTCCCTTGTTCACTAATGAACTGAGTGATCTGGATCAACTGACATTGCCTCAGAAGAGACAGGATCCTGGAAAGTTCTTAATACCTTGTACCATAGGCACCATGACCTTTGAGAAGGCTCTATGTGACCTTGGGTCAGGGATAAACCTCATGCCGCTCTCTGTAATAGAGAAACTGGGAATCTATGGGGTGCAAGCTGCTAAAATCTCATTAGAGATGGCAGACAATTCAAGAAAACAGGCTTATGGACAAGTAGAGGACGTGTTAGTAAAGGTTGAAGACCTTTACATCCCTGCTGATTTCATAGTCTTAGATACTGGGAAGAATGAGGATGAATTCATCATCCTTGGAAGACCCTTCCTAGCCACAGCAAGAGCTGTGATTGATGTTGACAGAGGTGAATTAGTCCTTCAATTGAATGGGGACTCCCTTGTGTTTACAACTCAAGGTCATCCTTCTGTAAACATGGAGATGAAGCATAAAAAGCTTCTCTCAAAACAGAGTCAACCAGAGTCCCCACAGTCAAACTCTAAGTTTGGTGTTGAACTCCCATATCCAAACTCTAAGTTTGGTGTTGGGGAGTCTCAAAAATGCTCTGAACATCTGTGAGGCTCCATGAGAGCCCACTGTCAAGCTATTGACATTAAAGAAGCACTTGTTAGGAGACAACCCAATTTTTATTTATCTAATTCTATTTTTCTTGTTCTTTCATGTTTTATTAGGTTCATGATCATGTGGAGTCACAAAATAAATATAAAAATTGAAAACGGAATCAAAAACAGCAGAAGAAAAATCACACCCTGGAGGAAGACCTTACTGGCGTTTAAACGCCAGTAAGAAGCATCTGGCTGGCGTTCAACGCCAGAACAGAGCATGGTTCTGGCGCTGAACGCCCAAAATGGGCAGCATCTGGGTGTTTGAACGCCAGAATTGCATCCTGGAGAAGAGCTGGCGCTGAACGCCCAGAACAAGCATGGTTCTGGCGTTCAACGCCAGAAATGGGCAACAAATGGGCGTTCAACGCCCAGAACAAGCACCAATCTAGCGCTGAACGCCCAGAGTTGTGTGCAAGGGCATTTTGCATGCCTAATTTGGTGCAAGGTTGTAAATCCTTGAACACCTCAGGATCTGTGGACCCCACAGGATCCCCACCTACCTCCACTCACTTCTTCTCACCTCTCTTTCACACAATCCCATAAACACTCTTCTCCAAAACTCTTCACCAATCATCTCAATCTCTTCCCTATCACCACTTCACCACTCACATCCATCCACTCTTCCCCATAAACCTACCTCATAAACTCTACCTACCTTCAAAATTCAAAATCAATTTCCCACCCAAAACCCACCCTTATGGCCGAAACTTACCCCCCTCCCTTCCCTATATAAAGCCCTCCATTCTTCTTTATTTTCACACAACACAACCCTCTCGTCCCCTTCTTTGCTGAATACACCCCTCCCCCTCTCCTCCATATTTTCTTCTTCTTCTTCTTCATCGATTCTTTCTTCTCTTGCTTGAGGGCGAGCAATATTCTAAGTTTGGTGTGGTAAAAGCATAAGCTTTTTGTTTTTCCATTACCATTGATGGCACCCAAGACCGGAGAATCCTCTAGAAAAGGGAAAGGGAAGACAAAAGCTTCCACCTCCGAGTCATGGGAGATGGAAAGATTCATCTCCAAAGCTCATCAAGACCACTTCTATGATGTTGTGGTAAAAAAGAAGGTGATCCCCGAGGTCCCTTTCAAGCTCAAGAAGAATGAGTATCCGGAGATCCGACATGAAATCCAAAGAAGAGGTTGGGAAGTTCTAACAAACCCCATCCAAGAAGTCGGCATCCTAATGGTTCAAGAGTTCTATGCCAATGCATGGATCACTAGGAACCATGATCAAAGTAAAAACCCAAACCCAAAGAATTATATTACAATGGTTCGGGGGAAATACTTAGATTTTAGTCCGGAAAGTGTGAGGTTGGCGTTTAACTTGCCTATGATGCAAGGAGATGCACGCCCCTACACTAGAAGGGTCAACTTTAATCAAAGGTTGGACCAAGTCCTCATGGACATATGTGTGGAAGGAGCTCAATGGAAGATTGACTCCAAAGGCAAGCTGGTTCAATTAAGAAGACTGGACCTCAAGCCTGTGGCTAGAAGATGGTTGGAGTTCATCCAACGCTCCATCATCCCCACTAGCAACCGATTTGAAGTTACTGTGGATCGGGCCATCATGATTCATAGCATCATGATTGGAGATGAAGTAGAAATTCATGAAGTCATCTCCCTTGAATTCTACAAAATTGCCGAAAAGCCCTCTCCTGGGGCAAGGCTAGCTTTACCTCATCTTATTTGCCATCTATGTTACTCAGCTGGAGATTTCATAGAAGGAGACATTCCCATAGAGGAAGAGAAGCCCATCACTAAGAAAAGGATGGAGCAAGCAAGAGAGCCCATTCATGGATCTCAAGAGACGCATGAAGCTCATCACCATGAGATCCCGGAGATGCCTCAAATGCATTTTCCTCCACAAAACTATTGGGAGCAAATCAACACCTCCCTAGGAGAATTAAGTTCCAACATGGGACAACTAAGGGTGGAACATCAAGAGCACTCCATCATTCTTCATGAAATAAGAGAAGATCAAAAAGCAATGAGGGAGGAGCAACAAAGACAAGGAAGAGACATAGAAGAGCTCAAGAACATCATTGGTTCCTCAAGAAGGAAACGCCACCATCACTAAGGTGGATTCATTCCTTGTTCTTATTTTCTGTTTTTCGTTTTCTCTATGTTAAGTGCTTATCCATGTTTGTGTCTTCATTACATGATCATTAGTATTTAGTAACTTTGTCTTAAAGTTATGAATGTCCTATGAATCCATCACCTCTCTTAAATGAAAACTGTTTTAATTCAAAAGAACAAGAAGTACATGAGTTTCAAATTTATCCTTGAACTTAGTTTAATTATATTGATGTGGTGACAATGCTTCTTGTTTTCTGAATGAATGCTTGAACAGTGCATATGTCTTTTGAAGTTGTTGTTTAAGAGTGTTAAATATGTTAGCTCTTGAAAGAATGATGATAAGGAGACATGTTATTTGATAATCTGAAAAATCATAAAAATGATTCTTGAAGCAAGAAAAAGCAGCAAAGAACAAAACTTGCAGAAAAAAAATAGGCAAAAAAAAAAAAAAGATAGAAAAAGAAAAAGCAAGCAGAAAAAGCCAAAAGCTCTTAAAACCAAAAGGCAAGAGCAAAAAGCCAATAACCCTTAAAACCAAAAGACAAGGGTAAATAAAAAGGATCCCAAGGCTTTGAGCATCAGTGGATAGGAGGGCCTAAAAGAATAAAATCCTGGCCTAAGCGGCTAAACTAAGCTGTCCCTAACCATGTGCTTGTGGCGTGAAGGTGTCAAGTGAAAACTTGAGACTGAGCGGTTAAAGTCAAGGTCCAAAGCAAAATAAGAGTGTGCTTAAGAACCCTGGACACCTCTAATTGGGGACTTTAGCAAAGCTGAGTCACAATCTGAAAAGGTTCACCAAATTATGTGTCTGTGGCATTTATGTATCCGGTGGTAATACTGGAAAACAAAGTGCTTAGGGCCACAGCCAAGACTCATAAAATAGCTGTGTTCAAGAATCATCATACTGAACTAGGAGAATCAATAACACTATCTGAACTCTGAGTTCCTATAGATGCCAATCATTCTGAACTTCAATGGATAAAGTAAGATGCCAAAACTATTCAAGAGGCAAAAAGCTACAAGTCCCGCTTATTTAATTGGAGCTATGTTTCATTGATAGTTTGGAATTTATAGTATATTCTCTTCTTTTTATCCTATTTGATTTTCAGTTGCTTGGGGACAAGCAACAATTTAAGTTTGGTGTTGTGATGAGCGGATAATTTATACGCTTTTTGGCACTGTTTTTAGTATGTTTTTAGTAGAATCTAGTTACTTTTAGGGATGTTTTCATTAGTTTTTATGTTAAATTCACATTTCTGGACTTTACTATGAGTTTGTGTGGTTTTCTGTGATTTCAGATATTTTCTGGCTAAAATTGAGGGACTTGAGCAAAAATCAGATTCAGAGGTTGAAGAAGGACTGCTGATGCTGTTGGATTCTGACCTCCCTGCACTCAAAGTGGATTTTCTGGAGCTACAAAACTCAAAATGGCGCGCTTCCAATTGCTTTCAAGTGGGCCCCGGAAGTGGATTTATGCATCAAGTACTTACTTCTGTAAACCCTAGTAACTAGTTTAGTATAAATAGGACTTTTTACTATTGTATTAGACATCTTATGATCTTCGGATCATCTTTGATCACGTTTTGGGGGCTGGCCATTCGGCCATGCCTGAACCTTTCACTTATGTATTTTCAACGGTAGAGTTTCTACACTCCATAGATTAAGGTGTGGAGCTCTGCTGTTCCTCAAAGATTAATGTAAAGTACTACTGTTTTTCTATTCAATTCAACTTGTTCCGCTTCTAAGATATTCATTCGCACTTCAACCTGAATGTGATGAACGTGACAATCATCATCATTCCATATGAACGCGTGCCTGACAACCACTTCCATTCTACCTTAGATTGAATGAGTATCTCTTGGATCTCTTAATCAGAATCTTCGTGGTATAAGCTAGATTGATGACGGCATTCATGAGAGTCCGGAAAGTCTAAACCTTGTCTGTGGTATTCTGAGTAGGACTCTGGGATTGAATGACTGTGACGAACTTCAAACTTGCGAGTGCTGGGCGTAGTGACAGACGCAAAAGGAGGGTGAATCATATTCCAGTATGATCGAGAACCTCAGATGATTAGCCGTGCTGTGACAGAGCATTTGGACCATTTTCCCAAGAGGATAGGATGCAGCCATTGGCAAGGGTGATGCCTCCAGACAATTAGCCATGCAGTTACAGCGCATCAGACCATTTTCCAGAGAGGATTAAAAGTAGCCATTGACAACGGTGATGTCCTTACATAAAGCCAGGCATGGAAAGGAGTAAGATTGATTGGATGAAGACAGCAGGAAAGCAGTGGTTCAGAGGAACGAATGCATCTCTGTACGCTTATCTGAAATTCTCACCAATGAATTACATAAGTATTTCTATCCTTAGTTTATGTTTACTTATTACTAATTTTCGAAAACTCCATAACCTTTTGATATCTGCCTGACTGAGATTTACGAGGTGACCATAGCTTGCTTCATACCAACAATCTCCATGGGATCGACCCTTACTCACGTAAGGTTTATTACTTGGACGACCCAGTGCACTTGCTGGTTAGTTGTATCGAAGTTGTGAATGAAAAACGATTTATTTAGATGTGCGTACAGAGTTTCTGGCGCCGTTGCCTGAGATCACAATTTCGTGCACCAATAGTCTATGCTTATTCTATGGATTTGGAACATAAATTGGCGCCAAACGCCACGTCACGACATTTGGCACCGTGATCAACGCCATATACATCACAAGTCTCAAGTAGGGCGCCTGGAATGCCAAGTTGAACGCCATCATCACAAGCCATCTCAAATATGGCGCCTGGATCACCAAGTATGGCACCACACTTACTCGCCAAGTTGAACTCGAGGACTCCCACGCCAAACGCCATGCACTCAAGTGATGCTCAAGTTAGGTGCCACTCCATCCAAGTATGGCACCACCAATTGCGCCCAGAGTGTGGTCCCACATGTATTTAAATTATATTTTAATTTATTTTTAATTAGAAAAATATATTAATTATTTAGGTTTTTGAATTTAATTTCTAAATCAATTAGGATCAGATATAAAAGAGAAGATATCTCAGCCCTGCGGGTACACTTCTCCTATTCCGCACTTTACATAATTTTTGAATCCTTGTTTTCTCTGAGTCATGAGCAACTAAACCTCTATTGTTAAGAGCTCTGTTTATTTTGATGAATTAATAGCTATTGTTTTCTACTTCTGATTTAAGCATTGATTTATATTCAAGAATTTGTTTCGTTCTTCATCCTACGGATTAGAGTGTATTGGAAACTAACTTTTTTCTAACTTGATTTCTTGTTGAATCTTGAAAAAGTTTTATCACCTGAATAACAGTTTGAAAATAAATACTCATAACTCTCTAATATCTGGATTTAATGTGATACGTGACATATAATCATATCATCTTTGGATCTTTAGGGTTTTGTGTGGCTTATAAACTAGGATTTGAACTTAAATCCTCTAATTAGATTAAGTGACCAAGGAATTGGCGGTTAATTGAGTTAGAGGAGGATTAAATTACTAAGGAATTGGAGTCTAATCGCTTAAAGTTTGATGTGAATTGAGTTTTTGCATAATCAAAGTAGTTAATAAGAATTGTTAATCCCGAATTTTTAACATCTTTAAAATCTTAGCTATTTTCTCACATTATTTCTCACAACTAATTTATTGTTTGCTTTTGTCACTTTTCTGAATTACTGTTTAATGCAATTTGAACTCAAAACACTCCTTTTTGCTTGTCTGACTAAGTAACTCACTCAGTTCTTATTGCTTGATCCATCAATTCTCGTGGGATCAACCCTTATTCACCTGAGGTATTACTTAGTATGACCCGGTGCACTTGCCAGTTAGTTTGTGATTTTCAAAATTGTCACAAAAAGATACATAAAAAAAAGCTTTTTTAAATCGCGGTGATCATCATTCGTCTTATGAATCTTTTTTAAAACCAACAGCTAATCATATGAAAATCCAAACTTCTTTGAAAACCAACAGTTAATTATCCAAAATTCAAAACTCATATTTTTCTTATAAAAATCTTAAAAGTTACCTAGGCTGTATGAATGACCAACCTATTCCAAGTATAGGTTTATTAACTCAATGCTGAACCAGTTTGATTTTTCATACTTTACTAAACCTCAAACACAATTCAATCACGGCCTCCAATCCATCACATAATCAATCACGACCTCCGGCCCAAGCAACTCAATCAACATTCAATCACCACAATCCAATCAACCAGCAAATCACATTTATAAGTATACACATAAATAGTCAAACAATCATACTTAAAGAGCAAGTATTGACAAGTAGTACAATTATCAAGTAACAGGATGACAATTAGGCAAACCCAAGTAATTTCAAACAATGCAGTATAATGTATGCCTATCCTAATGGCCATGAGCTCACGCGTCAGTTAAACTCCATAACCCGATACATTCGGTAGCTAACTCGAACATTTTCTCTCTGTTGTGCATCTCCGTGAGGAATATATTAATTTTGACTATATCAAAAGCCGATCTGAGAGGGTATTTCCCTTGCACGTCTTACTGGAGGCAGTGCTATCTGGGATACGTGCCCGTTCATCCTTACAACCAAAGAATAAACCACAAAGTAAGCGGGATTCCCCACCGTCCTTACCCGGGATCTCGAGCAAGTGGGATTAACCGCCATCCTTGCTCGGAATTACGAACAAACAGGATTAACTACTGTCCTTGTATTGCATGATGCTCCCTGCTGCAACCTGTGGGTGTTGCTGTGTTGCAAGTTGCTAGTGCCGCCATCGCTGTTGCTCTCTTTTCCGCCGTGGCTGAATCCGTCATGGCGCCGCTGGTTCAGGTAAGTCGCAAACCTCCTCTTTCTGCTGTGATTGTCCCCTCCTACCTCTGTTCAATACTTCAGTTCAATGTTCAAACTTCAATTTGTAATATTTCTCTATTTTGTTCTGAATATGATTATACGGTTATAATTTTGCTAGTTATTGAATTGATTTTTTAATCTTAGCTGAACTGAACTCAGTTAAACTTTTGAAGTCTTTTAATTGAATTTTCCTCTATTCTATTTCATTTTGAACTACCTAAAATGAATTATTTCTTTTTTCATTTTCAATTTTGTTTTGAATTTGCTGTTGTTCAATTTTTATAGACTGGTTCCTTTCAACATATAACAAACATTCATAAAAATTCTTATTCATAGAATAATGTAAATTGTTCCATTAGAAACCAACAACAGAGTGAAGGGTTCTGCAGTACCATGGTTCTTACTAGTTAGTACTTTATTTGCTCATGTTTTATGTTCTGCAGATAGTGATTTGAGGAGTTGAGACCAGGAGTAATCACTATGTGGCCGAATTTCAACAACGACGCAAGGTAGGGATGCACAGCGCACGGAGATAGGGCTAGGAAAGCAACAAGGAAGGGCGAGCAGGGAGACAGAGATGAGGACTGGTTTTGCGACTCTTTGCTTGGGTTAGGGTTTGTTCTTCATTTTTGGTGCAATTTTGATGTTGAGAGAAAAAGAAGTGCAACCACATATTATTTTTTCTGGTTAATTGATTTTGATTTTGTTTTCTTTTCGGAAATGAGAAAGTATGGGAGCTAATGTAATTAGTGTACAATGTGTACAATAGGGGTTAAATTGAAATTTACATCAAATGATAATCAATTAATTAATTTTTAATTTGAAATTCAAAGTAAATAAGGATTTGCAATAGTTACGTAAACCCCAAAAACGGCCTTCCTCTCTCCCATCTGATGTGACTTACTTCTCGCCCAGTCTCCTCCTCTTGCACCAGTGCCGCACTGCCATAGACACCAGCCGCCGTCGCCCATAGCTCCGGCTGACGCCAACGTGCGCATCGCGAGCGCCCAGCAGTACCGTCGCGCAGTTTGCGTCATTCCCGCAGTCCCGCATCGCCCCAGTTGTGCAGCCTCTCCCCCGCAGCCAGCGGGTTTCTCCCTTCCAACGTTGTCATTCGCGAGATATAGAGAACACACAAGTGTGTCATTTTCATACGTCCATCACCCCTCGCAAGATTGTAAATGGAGTGCAATTTGGTGGAACTTCTATGTCATGTTCCATCTTTTCATCGCTGAACGACGCGTCTTCTTTGCACCGCCTATGGTCTTCCGTCAACGAATTCAATGTCACCATTCCCTATTTCTGATCGCGACATTTCTCTTCATCCCCCTCTTGGACTACACAAGGTCAGTATAAAGCTATTGTTTTACTCTATAGAGTATGTTTGTTTGACACCTATGGTTTAGATGTTCTTTGATTTTGGGTCTAGCTGTTTAATGTGATTGATGTTAGATTTAAATTGCTGTAAATGCTATGAACTGCTAGATAGACCAAATATGAAAGTTAAATTCCTGATTTTATAATTGTTATTAGCTTTTTGAAACCCCAAAAATAGTTATAACTCAGCATAAGGTAGCTTCATTTGAAATTGGGTGTGAATCTAAGGTTCAAGTACTATATGCAGTAGTTATTTTCATTGAAAAGTGGATGTTTATCTGGTTTATGCCATTGCTCTGTTACTTGATTTGTTGAATTCTGCATGCACATGCTTCGCAAGTTTCTTTTATTATGTGGTTTGGATTTGATTTTGTTTAATTTTGGTTGAATTGAACTTGGATCTGAGTTAAGCCATTTAAACATGGTGCACAGGTGATATTTTGGTCAATTTGTTAGTTACTAATGAAGAACCAATGAGGAAGTTTATTTTTCCGTGTATGCGGATGGTTATTTCATATGAGAATTGGATATTGATCTGGTTTATACCATTGCTCTATTACTTGATTTGCAAGATTCTGTATGCACATGCTCCGCATATTTCTTTTCTTATGTGGTTAAGTGCTTTCTTTTTGCTTATTCTGTCCTTGTATTATGTAGTAACTGCCTATCTCTTTGTATCTAATGCACTTACACTTCTAATGTTACTTAGGACTATAGGATGCTTTAGTTATTATTTATTAACTAAAATATCTCTAGTTTAGGATGAGAATATGATTTTAGTTTTCAAATCATTATAGATTTTTTATAGGATGTTGTGCAATACTTGCTTTACTAAAAAACCTTTTTGTCTTTTCTCATCACTATTTTATTTATCATATTTTAAGTTTGATTACTATTTGATGGTGGTAGATGAGATTTATCTATCTTCATTCTTCACTAGAATTAAGTCTTATTTCCTTTTCTTTTAATTAAAAAAGTGCTTAGTTTCAGTTTTGTTTGCTTATTGCTCAAATTGTCTTGGTACTTGACTCCTTATATGATTGTTTACACCACAATTTTATTTTATTTTTTATAGAGTTGAGAAAATGAAGCATGGATTCAGCATGAAAGTACCTAGACTAGCTGCATGATCAAATGTAGAAACAAATACTGTTGTAGGATTGGGAAGATAAATTTTGCTCCTTCTTTGTAAATACTCAACAATGTTATTTGGTATCAAATCATTCAACTAGCCTGAAAATGCTTACAAGATTACATATTTATGTTTGTTAGAAAGCTGCACGAGGAGTTTTGAGATTGATATTGTCAAGAAGTTTTAGGAGTAGTTCTTGATTGGGTAGAAAGGTTTGCATCTAGCGTAGAATTTGATGAATAAAAATTTAGTTTATTCCTATAAGTTTATAATAGTAAATTTGTAATAAACCATGGAGGTTATATTTTAATATGATCAGAATTTTTGAAAGATTATTGTGAATTATTTTATCTTAAGTGCATGCATTGGTGACATGATTTTGAAGTGTCATGTGAAGTGCAGTGTTAGAGGAGACATGACATATTACTACTTTTTTGTAACTTATAAAGTACATTATAAGCAGGTTATAGATGTAGGAGTCAATGTGAATTTTTGTTTTCTTCCTTAAGTATGATTCAAACACACGAGTTCAAGCAGAAAGAGTTGAGGTTAGTACTTAGTAGTCCTATAATCAAATTATATAGTATTAAGTTCAATAATTAATTAATTACTCTAATTATTATGGCATAATTACTAAAACAAAAAAATGAGACTTGGTGGGACTGGGAGTAAGGTGGTACTGCAGGATGCATAATTTCTAAGAGCCAATGATCAGTGAATCAGAGGAAGTGCTACTATTCTCCCATTGTTTTTGTAAATTTATTTATTTATTTGGTCATGATGCTACTATTCTCCTTACTTCCTCAGTACTACAATATACAGTAGCACCAACCGAATCTCCCTCTCATTTTCTAATTTTTCTTATAAACCTAGTATTTTATACTAACTTCAATTCATAAACTTATTTTTCATTCTCTGAGGATGTTCATATTTTACTATGTATGCGAATGATTATTTCATATGAGAAGTGGATGCAGAATCTAGCAACTCAAGCAAAATACCTATGTTATAACTAAAATAAACATCCACTTTGAGCTAGATCCAGTCTAATAAAATAAACATCCACTTTAATGTAAAAAATGACTATCCGTACACCTAGTGAATTGAACATAAGGCGTATTTTAATTTTATTTACTTAAATCCAATCCAATCAAATAAACATCCACTTAAGAATAAAAATAACCATCTGCATACCTACTAAATTGAACATCCAAAATATTTTAATTGTATCTACTTAAAATTCAATCCAATCAACTAAACATCCACTTAAAAATGAAAATAAGCATCCGCATACCTAGTAAAATGAACATCCAACATATTATGGATTGATCACAATTTCTAATATGTACATTAAATTTCTCATTCATAGACTCAGAATAATAGTGCCATATATTTCTCTACAAACAGGAGCATTCCCATTTTAAGAACAATCATGAATAGAAGAGATATTGCAATAAGTAACAAATGTGTAGTTAATTTGTCATTGACCAAAATCATTCACTGACAAACTAAAATGCACTTGTCTCGTTGAATTAGTGCACAAATATGAGATTAGGATGAACATAAAAAGGACACTAGGTAGAAAGTATTGTCTAAGCTTGTGGAATCTGGAATCTTTATTAACTTTTATAAAGTTGGCAAAGTAATCAACCAACATTTCTTGAGCTCCTTGTCAATTGTTGTTTATGCTTTCAAATATGTATAAGTGTATTGTTTTGGTGTCCTCTCTTGGCAACTATTTCTGGGATGATCTCCTCAAAAATTATAAAACCAAATTTGAGAAAGATGAAGTATTGTTCTGCAGCAACTGGTCTGGTTCATCATATTTCATGATTGTCCCTGTAAATATCATTAATGTTATTAGATATATGCTTTCTTAAGTTTGATTATCATTGATATTATGATCTCATATATTGAGGTGCATAATGAATGTTCATGTACTTTCATCAAGGACTAAAACCAAGTCATTATCAATAAATGCAGGAATTCTATGTGCTACAATAATCATTGTGCATTCACTAGTTTCTTTTCTAATAGTCTTTTGAATTAAATTGTGTTGCAGTGTCAATGGATGTTGTTGCTTCATCTAGAACCAAAATCCTTCTCTTCTTCAACAGCAGCCTAGTAAGACAAACAAGTTGCATTTGTCCAACGCTCCAATTTTCTCTATTCTCAACCACTGTAACATTGCACAAATTTAACCAAATGTCAAATAGATAGAACTAAACATAATAAGCACAAAAATACTTTAAGGCTTGTCATAGTTATACTCCTAAATGGTGTAATATATTCTTTTTATTTTCTTTAAAAAAAATGTCTTACCTAATGCATCAAGAAGTCTTGGATCCTGCCTTACAATTTCAGCAAGATGGCACTTCTTGAGAACCTGAAGAACAAAGTTGAGAACCATATAGACATAGTGTAAGACCCTAATATATAGATCCTTATACTCGAGTCATAAGTCAATGATATTAAGGTGGTACAACTCTCAAGGTGGATTATAATACGTAATTATATATATGTTGAAGGGAAATATTAAACGAGAAGCCTGAAAAGGAGAAAAAGAAAATTCAACGGGTTCAGCTAACTGATGAAATAACTAAGGCATATAAGGAAGAAATAAAATAGAACATAATAGACATAAATATAAGTATACTAGCCACTAGCCGTGACCCGCAAAGTTTAGGTCGACTAGGGTTACAACGTTAGAATAGTTGACAACAGAAAATTCTATCTCTCCCAAGATACATCAAAGCCTCTATAGGCAAGTTGCAAAATAAACATTTACGTACATCATATTGAAGGTTTATCAAAATAAACAGGAGAGATTCTAAAAGCACAAAACATAATCAGATAAATTCCGTCGTTATTGAGACGAATCCAGTTCACTGTTGAGCACCAAGACCTGCATCTGAAAAATAGAAAATATATACGAAATGAGAACCCCCGACCTATGGGTTCCCAGCACGGTAAAAGTTTCAAATAAATACAATGCACTATAATATAAATTCACTAAGCATCCTAATTCTCGACCCATCATTATATCCAACTTAATTATCTCTAATCCATAACCTGGTAACTATCTTAGGAGATTCTAATTCTAACCCAATATCCTTCATACTTCCACTACCTTCCAACAGAATATTCCAAGACCTGAACTTTATACAAACACACATAGACACACAAAATACAAAAAAGGAGTGCACAAGCAAGGCAAATAAGACAATTAGCAAATAATCAGGAAGCATGTACAGTTAGGCATTCCAAAGCAATTAAGCAAACCCAAATAATTCAAGCATATGCAGATGATGCATACCTGTCCTACTGGCCGTGAGCTCACGTGTCAGTTACTTTGCCAGAAACTGACACACCCAGTAGCTAACCCAGATATCATCTCTCTGATATGCCTCCACACTCTTGGGATATAGTGCCCGTCACACTCTCGAGATATAGTGCCTGTCACAC
Organism: Arachis ipaensis; assembly: GCF_059453495.1. Taxonomy (NCBI): domain Eukaryota; kingdom Viridiplantae; phylum Streptophyta; class Magnoliopsida; order Fabales; family Fabaceae; genus Arachis; species Arachis ipaensis. Next base: position 130,110,336 of record NC_142444.1, read on the forward strand.
TCATGGGATATAATTCCTGTTGCATTTTCTGGGACAAAGTGCTCCCGCACTCTTGGGATATAGCGCCTGCCATGCCATGCTCTTGGGATATAGTGCCTATCACACTCATGGGATATAGTGCCCGACACACTTCCCAGGGTAAGGTGCTCCCACACTCTTGGGATATAGCACCTGCCATGCCACACTCTTGGGATATAGTGCCTGTCACACTCGTGGGATATAGTCCCCGGCACACCTTACAACAGAGAGAAACTCATACATGCTCATCATCAACAATCTCAATCAGATTTCCATTATCATATTCATTCATCAATCATTCACATTCATTCATTCAATATTATTATGGCCAAGAATAGCACTTTCTCAATTAATCAATCATGGTCACAACCACTGTCTACCAGGGATATAGTGTCCAACACACTCTTGGGATATAATGCCTGCCACACTCTCTAATCACACTCACTATTTATCATTACCACCCTTATACCCTCTCTCGTACACTCACATTTCATCAATTCATATCTTAATTAAATCTCAAGTTCATCATTTATCATCATCCTCATCATTCACTTTTCGTTCAATATTGCCAACACCTCATTACTTAATTACTCGCTTTATTCACACTTTTCAATTCCAACCCCCCACTTCAAAATCTCTCTTCACCTCTAAGTCACTATCCCTTCCTAGTTTAACTCCCTTCATTACCATTACAATTTAATTCTTGGGTCTTAGAGAGTAGAAATAGAGGTTTAGAAGTTCAAAATTAGGTTTTAAAACATAAAATTTAACTTTGCTGAAAACAAGGGCCACGCGTACATGCGGGCCACGCGTATGCGTGGGAGTGCGTTTGGCTCATCATGCGTACGCATACATACTAGACAAAGGCAACCCTTCGTGTATGGAGGGGTTCGCGTACGCATACAGTGCAGATTAGCCAAAAATGGTTAAGTCTGCAGAATTTCAGTTTTTCACACCAAACTTCTGACGAGCATAACTTCCTCTGCAAAAACCTGTTTTCCACATTCTTTATACCGTTTTAGAACTTTTGAAAATATCTTTAATTTGAAATAGATTTCATTTAATTCCAAAATATGAGGCTCAAGTTATGGATCACCGAAATTCATTAAAAACCAAGTTTTCACCCAAAAGTTCAAAACCTCTATTTTCCAACAATTCATTCTCATACCAAAGTTTCTCAACCTAAAACAACCCATTTTACAACCAAAATCCTTCCATACCTTTATCACCCCTCCCTCTACATATCAATGTCAAATTCTATCAATTTCAATCCAACAAATTCACAATTAACCAACATTATTCATAAATCAATAATCAATCATTATCATTATTCATCATCATCATCCAATCACCAATCATCAACCATATACTTACTGTTCTTACACTACAACATTTTGGGTCTATGGCCATGGTTTTTTGGTCACGGTAAAAAACCGTGACCATAGACCCTCTATGGTCACGGTTTTTTACCGTGACAAAAAAAAAGCTATGATCACGGTTTTTAGAGAAAGGGTGACCATAGAGCACCTATGGTCACGGTTTTTTAAAAAAGGGTGGCCTAAAAGGGTCTATGATCACGGTTTTGGGGGGTGGCCTAAAGGGGTCTATGGTCACGGTTTTTTACAGTGACCAAAAAGAGTCTATGGTCACGGTTTTTCAAAAAAGGGTGACCTAAAGGGGTCTATGGTCACGGTTTTGTGGAGTGGCCTAAAGCGGTCTATGGTCACGGTTTTGGGGGTGACCTAAAGGGGTCTATGGTCACGGTTTTTTACAGTGACCAAAAAGGGTCTATGGTCACGGTTTTTCAAAAAAGGGTTACCTAAAAAGGTTTATGGTCACAGTTTTGGAGGGTGGCCTAAAGGAGTCTATGGTCACGGTTTTGGGGGTGGTCTAAAGGAGTCTATGGTCACGATTTTGGGGGGGTGATCTAAAGGTATCTATGGTCACGGTTTTGGGAGTGACCTAAAAGAGTCTATGATCACGGTTATTGGGAGTGGCCTAAAGTGGTCTATGATCACAATTTTTTTATTTTTTTTTAATTTCATCCCCAAAACGGCGTTGTTTCTCCTGTCTCAAAATCTCTATTTTTTCATTTTTTTATTATCCCTCCCCGAAACATGGTCGTTTCCCCATCCTTCCCAAAATCCTCCTCCCTCCCAAAATTCTCATTCCCTCGTAACTTAGAGAAAAAAAAAAGAAGAAGATAACCCTAGCCCGTTTCGTTCTTCTTCTTCTTCTTCTTCTTCTTCCGAGCTCACTTTCCTTCCTCCCAGCCCCCACCATCGTCGAAGGCAGAAACCTCCACTCTATTCACAGCGTATCCCAACTCAGTCTCTCTTCACTGTGTGCGCCGTCGCTGCTTCTTCGCTCCTGGTTGTGGGTCATCGTTGCTCCGCTCCTTGCCGTGGGTCGTCGCTGCTTCTTTGCCTCCTCGCCAGGCTTGTTGTTGCTTCCCTTCTTTTGCGTCGTTGCTGTTGCTTCCCTGCTTCACTGCTGGGTGGTCTCTGCTCCTCTGATTTTAGGTAACTTTTTTTCCAATTAATTTTTAAGATTCTGAGTTTGTGTTCTGAGTTTGGAATTGAGAAAAAGAATCCGGGAAGAGTGCGAATGCGTGAATGGATCTTAAGTCATAACCTCATATGAACTCGCCATTTTTTAATAAGAAAAAATGAAGACCACGAAGGGCGGCATGGTCATGAGCCCTACCGATGCTTATCGAAAGGAGCTTCGCAAGAAGGAATTGAAAAGGGTAATTCTTCACTCTTTTCTCATATTTCTTTTTTCCAATATGTACCCTAATTAGTTGAAAAACTATAATGCAAGTAGCTGATGCCAGGGCATTTTGGCCAGTTTCACTGACCTTTTTTTTACTGTTTTTAGGGTAGTTTCATGCATTTTCTTAGGAAATAAGCTAGTTTTGGGTAGATATTCACTTACATCTTGATTCAAGCATACATTGTGCATTTTACATGATTTCATAAGGATTTTGCATGAATTTAAGGACAAATTGGATGTTGCATTTCCCATGACTTGGACTAGAACTTTGATGCACTTTATTGCTTAATTTCAAGACAAAGGAAGCAAAGAAGAACCACATTAGTGGCTACGTTAGTTGCACTAACGTTAACACTAACGTGGAATGGGAGTAACTTGCAAAGTTAATGAGAAAAGTGATTGCCAATAACGCTCTCGAAGCCATCATTGCCCACGTTAAGAAATAGAGCCAACGTTAGTGACACTTAACATTATCACTAACGTTGAACCAAGATCATGAATGGCCACGTTAGAGTCCACGTTAACCTAGTTAACGTGGCCTCTAACATTAAGAAGGAAAGGGGGGAGCCAACGTTAGTGACACTCAACATTGTCACTAACGTTGGCCAAAGCACATTAAGCCACGTTAACTCCCACGTTAACCTAGTTAACGTGGAAGCTAACGTGAAGGAACAAAGTGGTCGACAACGTTAGTGACACCCAACATTGTCACTAACGTTGGAAGAACACAAGCCCCCGATGAGCCACGTTGACTCCCACGTTAACCTAGTTAACGTGGAAGCTAACGTGAAGAAAGAAGGTGATCGCCAACGTTAGTGATACCCAACATTGTCACTAACGTTGGAAGGAGCCATACATGCCACCATGAGCCACGTTAACTCCCACGTTAACTTAGTTAACGTGGAAGCTAACGTGGATAAGGGAAGGATGAGCCAACGTTAGTGACACTCAACTTTGTCACTAACGTTGGAGATGGCTAGCAAGGCCACGTTAGAAACCACGTTAACCTAGTTAATATGGACTCTAACGTGGAAAATAGGGGCAATTTGGAACGTTAGTGACAATGGTAAGTGTCACTAACGTTCTCGAAGGATGGCAAGCCTACGTTAAAAGAGCCACGTTAACTAAGTTAACGTGGGCTCTAACGTAGGGAAGGGGGAGGCTTCTCAACGTTATTGGGAAAGTTGAGTCCCAATAACGTGTGCGAAGGACATAGTGGAAACGTTAGTGGCAACTTTTATGCCACTAACGTTGAGGTTAACGTGGCCTTTAACTTTGGTGAGGAATGTTAGTAAAAAAGGTGATTGTCACTAACGTTCTCGAACCCATATTTTCACTGAACGTTAACACCACTAACTTCTTGAGCCAAAGCCCCTGCCCACTTCATACTTTCTCTCTGCAAGTAAAAGCTAAGCCCAATGAAGAAGAGAACTGCTTCCAACTCAAGATCCAAAGGCCCAAGACTTGAAGAATCAACTAGAAAAATAGAAGAGTAGTATATATAGGAGTATCTTTGAAATATTTTGAGAGTTGAAAATTATAGGGAGACTCTTAGCATAGAACTACTCTCTGTATTTACTTTCTCTGCACTTCTAAGTTTTCATGATGTATTCTCCATCTTTTTTTTCATTTTCCAGAGCTATGAACAACTAAACCCCTGTCATTGGGTTAGGGAGCTCTGTTGTAATTTGATGGATCAATACTAGTTTTCATTATTCTTCTTCTATCTTTTCTCTTGATTTTACTTGAAAGCTTTCGATCTTCATCTAATTGAGTAGTTATCTTGAAAAAGAAGCTATTCATACTTGGATCTCTTCTGAACCTTGAAAGAGGAATGAAGAGATCAAGCTAGAAATGCTTTCTCATGCTGGACCAAATTGGGTTTGGATGGATATGTGACTATAATCCTCTCAACACTTGGTTTGGGAAATGCATGTGGTATAATCAGTGACCATACTTCATCTCTTCTCATGAGCAATTGACCAAGGAATTGGCTATTGATCAAGATTTGAGAGATTGAATTACAAGAAATTGTAATTCAATCACTTAAGATTGCCAAGGAGATCAATGAGTGCATTGATTGAGGAAGAGATGAAAATGAAATTGATCCGGAGAATGCAACATCTCCTAAGCCCAATGAACTCCCCATTTCTGATCTTACCCATTCTCTTTAATTTCTGTTATTTACTTTAATGAGCAATTCCCCCATTCCCATTTACAATTCTGCAATTTACCTTCCGTCATTTACTTTCAGATCTATAATTCTAGAATTTACTTTCCTGTCAATTACCTTCCCGCCATTTTATTTTCTGCAATTCTCAACTCAAATTCTGGATTCGCTCAACTAGAACAGTCCTCTAATTAAAGTTGCTTGATCAATCAATCCTTGTGGGATTCGACCTCACTCTATTGTGAATTTTTACTTGACGACAAATTTGGTACACTTGCCGAAGGAAATTTATTGTGAGACAAGTTTTCCGTGCATCAAGTTTATGGCGCTGTTGTCGGGGATTGATTGTGCATCAACAATGATCAGATTGGAGGATAACTAGATTGAGCATTTTATTTTTGTTTGATTTAAATTTCTGTTTGAGTCATTTACTTTCTGTTTTAGATAACTTCTTCCCTTCCCCTTACTTTTTCTTTGTTATTTACTATTCATCTCACTAACCCACTAACTGTTTGATATATTGTATCACTCATACTAACAGTAATTCTGACAGATATACTTTCTGCACCTATTCTCTTTGCTTGTACTTGTTGGTTGTATGACAGGGAGAAGAAGCGGGGCTTCAACTTCCTTTGATTCTGAACCTGAGAGAACCTTCCTTAGACTAAGGAGGGAGGCAAGAGAAAAACGTGTAGTTGGTGGTGAAGAAGAGGAGGAACACTTTGAGGAATACTTTGAACCAAACATGGAAAAAACATGGAAAACCATCATGAAGAAGAGGCTCACAACCATGGCAGAGGAGGTGGAGCAAATCATGCTGGGGAGGATAGAAGAGTTTTAGGCTCTTACATCAATCCAAACCCAGGGAACTGTAGAAGTAGCATTCAAAAGCCAACCATCCATGCCAACAATTTTGAACTAAAGCCACAGCTCATCACCCTTGTTCAGAACAACTGTTCGTTCGGAGGGAGTGTCCAAGAGGACCCCAATCAACATCTAACCACCTTCCTGAGAATATGTGACACAGTGAAGTCTAATGGTGTTCATCCTGACGCCTATAGACTGCTCTTATTTCCATTCTCACTCAGGGATAAGGTAGCTAAGTGGCTGGAGTCTTTCCCAAGGGAGAGCTTGACAACTTGGGAAGACGTGGTGAACAAATTCTTAGCAAGATTTTACCCTCCTCAACGAATCAATAGGTTGAGAGCTGAGGTCCAAACTTTCAGGCAACAAGATGGTGAGACTCTATATGAAGCATGGGAGAGGTTTAAAGACTTAACAAGGAGGTGCCCACCAGATATGTTCAACGAATGGGTGTAGCTGCATATTTTCTGTGAAGGGCTCTCTTATGAGTCAAAGAAGGCCATAGACCATTCATCCGGAGGATCTTTGAACAAGAAGAAGACTATTGAGGAAGTCATAGATGTCATTGAAATAGTAGCAGAGAACGACTACTTCTATGCTTCCGAAAGAGGGAACACAAGAGGAGTAATGGAGCTAAACAATGTAGATGCTCTGCTGGCCCAAAACAAGCTCATTACCCAGCAGCTGGCTGACCTCACCTAGAAGATGGAGAGGAACCAAGTAGCAGCAGTCTCCACTTCATCAATAACCCAAGAAGGAGTGAATGAAGAAGCAGAGGGTAGTTAGGAGCAAGCCAACTATATTGGGAATTCACCTAGGCAAAACCATGATCCATACTCCAAGACCTACAACCCTGGATGGAGGAATCACCCAAACTTTGGGTGGGGAAATCAACAAGACCAAAGCCTTGATCAAAGACGCCCAAATCCAAACAATGCAGCCACCCAACACTTCACATCTAGACCATATCAACACCCTCATAACAACACCTCCCCACATTCATATCAAGGCCAGAATAACCCTACTCAGCCTGACCTATCATCATTTGATGAAAGAATATCAAAGATTGAGAATCTACTTGAAGGCCTAAGCAAGGAGATTCAAGACAACAAGGTCTTCAAGGAGGAAGTGCGAGCCAGTTTCAAGAACCAGGGAGACATAATCAAGAGGTTGGAATCTCAAGTAGGATATCTCTCTGAGCAAATTCCCAAACCCACAGATGGATTCCCAAGTGACACAGAGAAGAATTCGAGAGGTGAAACAAAGAAGGTAAGATGGGAAGATTGCAAGATGGTTACTATAAGTGATAAGGAGACTGAGGACAAGCCAAGCAAGCTGTCAGAATAACCTGAAGATACCTCAGTAGAGGAGGTGGAAAAAGATTACCAAGAACCAGAAATCTCAAAACAGGAGTTGCTGAGACTCTATGCACCTTTTCCCCAACTGCTCAAGGGAGCTGTGGAGAGGAGAATATACTCAAGATTTCTTGACTTATTTGCATCTCTGCATGTGAACATACCATTCATCAAGACTAACCAACAAATGCCTGCATTCATCAAGTACATGAAGGAGTTGCTTCCCAGGAAAAGCTCACTCAAGGGAGGCCAAACTATAGTGATGAACAAGGAGTGCAGTGCCCTCATTCAACCGCAGTTGCCTACAAAAAGAAAAGATCCAGGGAGTTTTCATGTCCCCTGTGCCATAGGAGAAACAATGTTTGATAGAGCACTCTGCGATTTGGGAGCAAGTATCAACTTAATTCCTTTATCCCTGGTGAAGAGGCTGCAGATCAATAAGATATTGCCCACAGATGTAGTCATCAGGCTAGCTGACAAAACTCAAAAATAAGCAAGAGGGGTGGTGAAAAACGTATTGTTAAAGGTGGGAAAATACTTTCTTCCCACAGACTTTGTCATCTTGGACATGGAAGAGAGTCACACTCACCCAATCATATTGGGAAGACCATTCCTAGCTACAGCCAGAGCACTCATAGACGTGGAGCGAGGGGAGCTAATATTGAGGATCCATGATGAACAACTCAGCTTCAATGTCTTCAAACTCTCCCAAGAAACTGACCAAGAAAACAAAGAACCAAGCAATGATCATAACGGGATGCTGACAGAGGAAACAAGCATTGAGGCACCACCAACACATCTGAGAACCCCACTGAATGATGAACAAGGCAAACAACAATCGTCACAGCTCAAGGAGAAGCTGGAGGAACCTAAACCACCAGAGGCATGTGAAGACAACAACAAAATTCACTTAAAAGAAGAAGTCGCCAAGAACAGGGAAGCATCAAAAGGGACAAAGAAGAAGGTACCAAGGGGTGGAGGAACAAGAAGATCCCTACGGAAGGCCTCTCTCCAGGAGAGAAAGTGATTTCAGCTTACTTCCCAGAATTCCCCCCTAATCTCCCCACTGTACCATCTCAGTTACCTAAGGTCTTCACTATCAACAGAGTTCTTTCCTTGGAACATGTAGAGATCATTGATACAACTAATGGATATAAGTCCAAGGCAAGAGGGGAGGACTTGAAGCATTATCAACCACCCTGATGAAGGAGAAACGTCAAGCTAGTGACGCTAAAGAAGCGCTTCATGGGAGGCAACCCATGTTTTATTAGCTTTTACTAGTGAATAAGTCAATATTCATAAATTCCAACCCAAACTTGGTGAAGTCCTTATATTGCAGTATATAGTGAAGAACAAGTTTGGTGTTCAAAGCATACCAAGAAAGCATGAATGCAACAGAGAGCATTCTAGTCTTGGAGCTTTGAACAGAACTTTTCATCATAATGCTTCAAACTAAGTTTGGTGTCACCCCATGGTGCCACCAAAATGCATAAAGGGATACACAGTTAGTTAGTTAGTTGGAGTTCATGAATAAACAATCTAATCTTTTCTTCTCTTTATTATTTTAGCCGTAAAAATCTAAATTGATTTTTTTTATGATATTTCTTACTTTTCTTATTTGATCTTTATAGGGAAAGGAAAGGAGCATTGAAAGAGATAGATTCGACAATTAAAGGAAGAAGGTTCGGACACCACAAAAGGAAGGACTATACACTTGTTCTAAAAAGGGAAGTCATTGGAAAATGTTGCCATGCAACATTGAAAAAAATGGGACCCTTGAAGACCGATCAATCTCCATCATAAAGTGATGATCCTTGTCCTTTCTACATGCACAACCCCAACCGTCCATCAAACAACCACTCCATCAATCCACACCCTCCATTCACTCACAACCTTTCTATAAAAGTGATCCTTGATCCGTACCCTAGCTCCACACTCCACATCCACTCTTCACACCTATCCATTTCGGAGCAAAGCATTTCCTAACCATTTAAACACATTCTCCCTCACCACCTTCATTGCACTCAACCCTAAACAACCAAAAGTCTCCACACCCTTGCCAACTCCATACATTAACCCTCAATCATGGCATCTTCAAACTCTAAAAGAAGGAAGGGGAAGGAACCTATGGAGCAACACCCGTATGATGAAAAGAGATTCAGAAGCTTGCATCATGCATTGCAATACGGGTGGATGGTTGATAAAGAAATCATTTATGAGCTAGGATTTCAAGTTAGGAAAACTGAGTGTCCCGAAATTATAATGAAGGTAGAAAAGAGAAGATGGGAGCTCCTCACTGATCCAGTCATTAAGGTGAATGCAAATCTTATAAGAGAGTTTTATGCAAATGCGGTCTGTTATGATAAGGTAGATGAGTCATATACAAGCTTTGTGAGAGGAAAGATTGTGGATTTTGGCCCCATGAGTGTCATGAAGGCATTAAAACTGCGGTCCATACCGTTTGAAGAAGAGAGTTATCATTCAAGGATGGACAACAACCCTAATCATGATCAGATTGTGCAAGACATTTGTGTACCAGGAGCTGACTAGGAAAGTTATGCAGATAGGAGACCAAGGTTCATCAAGAGAGCAGATCTTACTCCGGAAGCAAAGGGATAGTTCGAGATTGTAAGGAGGTCCATCCTCCCAGCAGCGAACAACTCGGAGGTGAATCTCAAGAGAGCCACACTGGTACAATGTATACTCAAAGGAGGAGAAATCAAGGTTCATGAACTCATAGCAGAAGGCATTAGAAAAATGGCAGAGAAAAGCGACTCAAGAGGAACGTTAGGTTACCCCAGCACTATTTACCGACTGTGCAAGAAAGCTGGGGTGGTGTTTGAAGATGAGGACCCCGTGTGGATAAAAGAGGGCATTCCAATAACCGTTCAACGAATGCATGCCACTGCATCCCCCCTACCTCAACGGAAGCAAAGGAAGAGGACAACCCCTCAAGTAGTAGAAGGACAAGCCATAGAAGGGCAAGCACCAACCACTTTGGATATGCATCAATTGCAGGAGGCCATTAGTGGACTATCTCAACAATATTTGGAGAGCCAAGGAGCACAGAGAGAACTTCAACTACAGATGATGGGGCAGCAAGAGGAGTCACTCTCAAGATGGATGACTCAACAAGGGGATTGGCAAAAGCAAATGATGGATCAGCAACTGAGTCAAGGACAACAATGGAATGAAACATTTCACAGGATGGAACAAAGGCAAAATGAGTAACAAGAATCCATCCAGAGGCTAATCAACATCCAAGCACATCAAGGTGCACATATACATGAGATGCATCGAAGACAAATAGAACAGGCAGAACTATTGGACGAGCAAAGGGCATTCGCAGAAGGAGTTTACATGAGCGAGACTGGACATCATATAAATACTCAAGCCAGGCTCGGTTACTTGGTAGGACAACTGCCTATATTGCATCCAGGAATCACAAGGTATGAAGAAATGAGGGATGAATTAGCACGAGAAGAAAGACAAAGGGTGGAAGAGAGTCATGAATCAGTAAGAAAGGCACTTGAGGATTGGAAGCAAGCAAGATTGGCACGGATGAGAGGGAATGCAAGAGGACACAAAGAAGATAAACAAGGAGGAAAGCATGGACATCCACAAGAGTAAAAGGTGGTGGAGTTCTTTCTTTGGTCCATCTTGTTCTAAGTTTTAAATAAGGAAGATCTTGTATGAAATAGAACTTGCTTCCATGATTAGTTTAAACCTTTTTAAATTCTATTTTTTTTAAGTTTGTGTGTTGAAGAGGTCTCTGTGTGCTAGTCTCTATGTCACTGCATCATTTCTTTACTTTCTTGTATGCTTGTCCCTTTTGAATCAAATGAAAAGAGAATAATTGTTTTCAAAAGATCAGAGTGGAGTTCATACTAGGGAGTAAGTCCATGAGTTTGTGGTGTGGTCATAAGTTAGCTAAGTTGGTTCAACCATAAGGTGGGAAGACAACTATCTGTCATGAATACTATGCTTGAGACACACCCCATGAGACTAGATAAATAAGAAGATCCTAATAAGAAAAAGGGAAAGAACAATCAAAGTTGAGGAATAAAAGAAAAATAGTAAGCAATAAGGCTAGGCAACAATGGTTTTAATCTTGAAGCATGTGTCTGTGGTGCTCCTGTGTGAGGGATCTACTTGGATGAATAAGCTCTTAGGGGTGCCTTATCACTTGGTAACTTGGGTTAACTAACCCGGGATTATCAGCTGAAAGTCCACTATCAAGAGTAACCCTCACCACAGAGCATTTAGTAACCCAAAAAGGTGCTGGACACCAAGGTCTCAAGAAAAGAAAATAAATAAACTATGTGCCTGTGGTGTGTATGTATGGGGGAGAGACTTGAGCAAGTAAGTCCTTAGGGGTGCTTCAACACCTAGCACCTTGAACCAACTGGTTCGGGAGTGTTGGCTGAAAGCTTATTTTAAAGAGTTGTCCCCTTACAGAGCACTTAGCTTAAGAACAAAAATAAGCCCTCAAATAACAACAAAAGGATCAATGAATAAAAGTCTCATGGGATGCAATAACAAGTGAGTATTTGGTGCGCAGAAATTGTGATTACACTTTGATTATGTAAAATTCATCGCTCTTTCTTTCCCTGGTAATGGCGCCAAAAACATGATGCCAATACCATGGTTCACAACTTCGCACAACTAACCAGCAAGTGCACTGGGTCGTCCAAGTAATACCTTACGTGAGAAAGGGTCGAATCCCACAGAGATTGTTGGTATGAAGCAAGCTATGGTCACCTTGTAAATCTCAGTCAGGCGGATATAAAATAGTAATGGGGTTTTCGAAAATAATTAATAAAATAGAGATAGAAATACTTATGTAAATCATTGGTGAGAATTTCAGATAAGCGAATAGAGATGCTTTCGTTCCTCTGAAACTCTGCTTTCCCGCTATCTTCATCCAATCAGTCTTACTCCTTTCCATGGCTGGCTTTATGTAATGCATCACCATTGTCAATGGCTACTTTCGGTCTTCTCTCGGAAAAATGATCCAAATGCCCTGTCACGGCACGGCTAATCGTCTGGAGGCATCACCCTTGTCAATGGTTACATCCTATCCTCTCAGTGAAAATGGTCAACGCACCCTGTCACGGCACGGCTATTCATCTGTCGGTTCTCAATCATGCTGGAATAGGATTTACTATCCTTTTGCGTCTGTCACTACGCCCAGCAATCGCGAGTTTGAAGCTCGTCACAGTCATTCAATCATTGAGTCCTACTCGAAATACCACAGACAAGGTTTAGACTTTCCGGATTCTCTTGAATGCCGCCATCATTCTAGCTTACACCACGAAGATTCCGATTAAGAGATCTAAGAGATACTCATTCAATCTAATGTAGAACGGAAGTGGTTGTCAGGCACGCGTTCATAGGGAATGATGATGATTGTCACGTTCATCACATTCAGATTGAAGTGCGAATGAATATCTTAGAAGCGAAATAAGATGAATTGAATAGAAAACAATAGTACTTTGCATTAATCTTTGAGGAACAGCAGAGCTCCACACCTTAATCTATGGAGTGAAGAAACTCTACCGTTGAAAATACATAAGTGATAATGGAGTTCATTGGTCTCGGCCCCAGAGGGGAACCGGAGTAACCAAGACTACGAATACAATGATAAAAAGTTCTATTTATAATAAACTAGTCACTAGGGTTTACAGAAGTAAGTAATTGATGCATAAATCCACTTCCGGGGCCCACTTGGTGTGTGCTTGGGCTGAGCTTGAATTTTACACGTGCAGAGGCTCTTTCTGGAGTTGAACGCCAGCTTTTGTGCCATTTTGGGCGTTGAACTCCACTTTGCAACTTGTTTCTGGCGCTGGACGCCAGAATTGGGCAGAGAGCTGGCGTTAAACGCCGGTTTGCGTCGTCTAAACTTGGGCAAAGTATGGACTATTATATATTGCTGGAAAGCCCTGGATGTCTACTTTCCAAAGCAATTGGAAGCGCGCCATTTTGAGTTTTGTAGCTCCAGAAAATCCCCTTTGAGTGCAGGGAGGTCAGAATCCAACAGCATCAGCAGTCCTTCTTCAACCTCTGAATCTGATTTTTGCTCAAGTCCCTCAATTTTAGCCAGAAAATATCTGAAATCACAGAAAACCACACAAACTCATAGTAAAGTCCAGAAATGTGAATTTAACATAAAAACTAATGAAAACATCCCTAAAAGTAACTAGATTCTACTAAAAATATACTAAAAACAGTGCCAAAAAGCGTATAAATTATCCGCTCATCACAACACCAAACTTAAATTGTTGCTTGTCCCCAAGCAACTGAAAATCAAATAGGATAAAAAGAAGAGAATATACTATAAATTCCAAACTATCAATGAAACATAGCTTCAATCATATGAGCGGGACTTATAGCTTTTTGCCTTTTGAATAGTTTTGGCATCTCACTTTATCCATGGAGGTTCAGAATGATTGGCATCTATAGGAACTCAGAGTTCAGATAGTGTTATTGACTCTCCTAGTTCAGTATGATGATTCTTGAACACAGCTTCTTTATGAGTCTTGGCCGTGGCCCTAAGCACTTTGTTTTCCAGTATTACCACCGGATACATAAATGCCACAGACACATAATTGGGTGAACCTTTTCAGATTGTGACTCAGCTTTGCTAAAGTCCCCAATTAGAGGTGTCCAGGGTTCTTAAGCACACTCTTTTTTTGCTTTGGACCTTGACTTTAACCGCTCAGTCTCAAGTTTTCACTTGACACCTTCACGCCACAAGCACATGGTTAGGGACAGCTTGGTTTAGCCGCTTAGGCCAGGATTTTATTCCTTTAGGCCCTCCTATCCACTGATGCTCAAAGCCTTGGGATCCTTTTTCTTTACCCTTGCCTTTTGGTTTTAAAGGTTACTGGCTTTTTGCTCTTGCCTCTTGGTTTTAAGAGCTTTTGGCTTTTTCTGCTTGCTTTTTCTTTTTCTTTCTATTTTTTTTTTCGCCTATTTTTTTTCTGCAAGCTTTGTTTTTTGCTGCTTTTTCTTGCTTCAAGAATCATTTTTATGATTTTTCAGATTATCAAATAACATGTCTCCTTGTCATCATTCTTTCAAGAGCCAACATATTTAACATTCTTAAACAACAACTTCAAAAGACATATGCACTGTTCAAGCATACATTCAGAAAATAAGAAGCATTGTCACCACATCAATATAATTAAGCTAAGTTCAAGGATAAATTCAAAACTCATGTACTTCTTGTTCTTTTGAATTAAAACATTTTTCATTTAAGAGAGGTGATGGATTCATAGGACATTCATAACTTTAAGACATAGTTACTAACTACTAATGATCATGTAATGAAGACATAAACATAGATAAGCACATAACATAGAAAACGAAAAACAGAAGAAATAAGAACAAGGAATGAATCCACCTTAGTGATGGTGGCGTTTCCTTCTTGAGGAACCAATGATGTCCTTGGGCTCTTCTATGTCTCTTCCTTGTCTTTGTTGCTCCTCCCTCATTGCTTTTTGATCTTCTCTTATTTCATGAAGGATGATGGAGTGCTCTTGATGTTCCACCCTTAGTTGTCCCATATTGGAACTCAATTCTCCTAGGGAGGTGTTGATTTGCTCCCAATAGTTTTGTGGAAGAAAATGCATTTGAGGCATCTCCGGGATCTCATGGTGATGAGCTTCTTCATGTGCCTGTTGAGATCCATGAATGTGCTCTCTTGTTTGCTCCATCCTTTTCTTAGTGATGGGTTTGTGAGATGAATCTTTCCATCTCCCATGGCTCAGAGGTGGAGGCAATTGTCTTTCCTTTCCTCTTTCTTGAGGTTTCTCTAGCCTTAGGTGCCATTAATGGTTATGGAAAAACAAAAAGCTTATGCTTTTACCACACCAAACTTAGCATGTTGCTCGTCCTCGAGCAAAAGAAGAAAGAATAGAAGAAGAAGAAGAGGATATGGAGGAGATGGAGGGATGTGTGTATGGATGTGAGTGGTGAATGGAAACAGAAGGGATGACCATGAATGGAGAGAGAGAGGGTGAGGTGGGTGGGGATCCTGTGGGGTCCACAGATCCTGAGATGATTCTGTGGGATCCACAGATCCTGAGGTGTTCAAGGATTTACAATCTTGCACCAAATTAGGCATGTAAAATGCCCTTGCACACAACTCTGGGCGTTCAGCGCCAGGTTGGTGCCCATTTTGGGCGTTCAACGCCCATTTGTTGCCCATTTCTGGCGTTGAACGCCAGAACCATGCTTGTTCTGGGCGTTCAGCGCCAGCTCCTCTCCAGGGTGCAATTATGGCGTTCAGCCCCCAGATGATGCCCATTTTGGGCGTTCAGCGCCCAGATACTGCCCATTTTGGGCGTTCAGCGCCAGAACCATGCTTTGTTCTGGTGTTGAACGCCAGGCAGGTGCTTCCTCCAGGGTGTGATTTTTCTTCTGCTGTTTTTGATTCTGTTTCTAAATTTTTCGTTTATTTTGTGACTCCACATGATCATGAACCTAAGAAAACATGAAAAACAAAAATAAAATTAGATAAATAAACATTGGGTTGCCTCCCAACAAGTGCTTCTTTAATGTCAATAGCTTGACAGTGGGCTCTCATGGAGCCTCACAGATGTGCAGAGCTTTGTTGAAACCTCCCAACACCAAACTTAGAGTTTGGATATGGGGGTTTGACACCAAACTTAGAGTTTGGTTGTGGCCTCCCAACACCAAACTTAGAGTTTGACTGTGGGGGCTTTGGTTGACTCTACTTTGAGAGAAGCTTTTTCTGCTTCCTCTCCATGGATGCAGAGAGAGATCCTTGAGTTGTAAACACAAGGTTGTCCTTATTTAATTGAAGGATTAATTCTTCTCTGTCTATATCAATCACAGCTCTTGCTGTGGCTAGGAAAGGTCTTCCTAGGATGATGGATTCATCCTCTTCCTTTCCAGTATCCAGGACTATGAAATCAGCAGGGATGTAAAGGCCTTCAACCTTCACTAATACGTCCTCTACTTGTCCATAAGCCTATTTTCTTGAATTGTCTGCCATCTCTAATGAGATTTTAGCAGCTTGCACCCCATAGATTCCCAGTTTCTCTATTACAGAGAGGGGCATGAGGTTTATCCCTGAACCAAGGTCACACAGAGCCTTAAAGATCATGGTGCCTATGGTACAAGGTATTATGAACTTTCCAGGATCCTGTTTCTTCTGAGACAATGTCAGTTGATCCAGATCACTTAGTTCAATGGTGAACAAGGGAGGTTCATCTTCCCAAGTTTCAATACCAAATAATTTGGCATTCAGCTTCATGATTGCACCAAGAAACTTGGCAGTTTGCTCTTCAGTAACATCCTCATTCTCTTCAGAAGAGGAATACTCATCAGAGCTTATGAAGGGCATAAGGAGGTTCAATAGAATCTCTATGGTCTCTAGATGAGCCTCAGAGTCCTTTGGTTCCTCAGAGGGAAGCTCCTTATTGATCACTGGACGTCCCATGAGGTCTTCCTCCTTGGGATTCACGTCCTCTCCTTCCCTTACAGGTTCGGCTATGGTGCTTATGTCAATGGCCTTGCACTCTCCTTTTGGATTCTCTTCTGTATTGCTTGGGAGAGTACTAGGAGGGATTTCAGTGATCCTTTTACTCAGCTGGCCCACTTGTGCTTCCAAATTTCTAATGGAAGACCTTGTTTCATTCATGAAACTTATAGTGGCCTTGGATAGATCAGAGACTAAGTTTGCTAAGCTAGATGGATTCTGCTCAGAATTCTCTGTCTGTTGCTGAGTGGATGATGGAAAAGGCTTGCTATTGCTAAACCTGTTTCTTCCACCATTATTAAAGCCTTGTTGAGGCCTTTGATCCTTCCATGAGAGATTTGGATGATTTCTCCATGATGGATTATAGGTGTTTCCATAAGTTTCACCTAAGTAATTCACCTCTGCTATTGCAGGGTTCTCAGGATCATAAGCTTCTTCTTCAGAAGATGCCTCTTGAGTACTATTGGATGTAGCTTGCATTCCATTCAGACTCTGAAAAATCATATTGACTTGCTGAGTCAATATTTTGTTCTAAGCCAATATGGCATTCAGAGTATCAACTTCAAGAACTCCCTTCTTCATAGGCGTCCCATTACTCACAGGATTCCTCTCAGAAGTGTACATAAACTGGTTATTAGCAACCATGTCAATGAGTTCTTGAGCTTCTGCAGGCGTTTTCTTTAGGTGAATGGATCCACCTGCAGAAGTATCCAATGACATCTTTGATAACTCAGATAAACCATCATAGAATATATCCAGGATGGTCCATTCTGAAAGCATGTCAGAAGGATACTTTTTGGTCAACTGTTTGTATCTTTCCCAAGCTTCATAGAGGGATTCACCATCTTTCTGTTTGAAGGTTTGAACATCCACTCTAAGCTTGCTCAGCTTTTGAGGAGGAAAGAACTTGGCTAAGAAAGCCGTGACCAGCTTATCCCAAGAGTTCAGGCTGTCTTTAGGTTGAGAGTCCAACCATATTCTAGCTCTGTCTCTTACAGCAAAAGGGAAAAACATGAGCCTGTAGACTTCAGGATCTACTCCATTAGTCTTAACAGTATCACAGATATGCAAGAATTCAGTTAAGAACTGAAAAGGATCTTCAGATGGAAGTCCATGAAACTTGCAGTTCTGCTGCATCAGAGAAACTAGCTGAGGTTCCAGCTCAAAATTGTTTGCTCCAATGGCAGGAATGGAGATGCTTCTTCCATGTAAATTGGAATTAGGTGCAGTAAAGTCACCAAGCATTCTCCTTGCATTATTATTATTTTCGGCTGCCATCTCCTCTTCCTGTTCAAAAATTTCTGAAAGGTTCTCTCTGGATTGTTGTAATTTAGCTTCTCTTAGTTTCCTCTTCAGAGTCCTTTCAGGTTCTGGATCTGCTTCAACAAGAATATTCTTGTCTTTGCTCCTGCTCATATGAAAAAGAGAGAACAGAAAAATAATAATAATAGGGGTCCTTTTTACCACAGTATAGAGGTCCCAGTGTGAGTAGAAGAAAAGAAGAAGAAGAAATTCGAACACAGATGGAAGAGGGGGTTCGAATTTGGGGGAGATGAAGTGTTAGTAGATGAATAAATAAATAGAAGGAGATGAGTGAGAAGGAGAATTTTCGAAAATAATTTTTAAAAAAGAGTTAGTGATTTTCGAAAATAGTTTTTGAAAAATGTTAGTAATTTTCGAAAATTAAAATTTAAAAATTGAAATAATTAGTTAATTAAAAAGAAATTTTGAAAAAGAGGGAGATATTTTCGAAAATTAGAGAGAGAGAGAGAGTTAGTTAGGTAGTTTTGAAAAAGATAAGAAACTAGGAAGTTAGAAAAGATATTTTGAAATCAAATTTTTGAAAAAGATAAGATAAGAAGATTTTTTTGAAAAGATATGATAGAAATTAGTTTTTGAAAAAGATTTGAATTTTAAAATCACAATTAATGACTTGATTCACAAGAAATCACAAGATATAATTCTAGAACTCAAAGTTTGAATTTTTCTTAACAAGTAAGTAACAAACTTGAAATTTTTGAATCAAAACATTAATTGTTATTGTTATTTTCGAAAATTTGATATAAAAAAATAAGAAAAAGATTTTTGAAAAAGATTTTTGGAATTTTCGAAAATAACTAAGAAAAATGGAAAAGATTTGATTTTTGAAAAAGATTTTGAAAAAAGATAAGATTTTTAAATTGAAAATTTGATTTGACTCATAAAAACAACTAGATTTAAAATTTTTTTGAAAAAGTCAAATCTAATTTTCGAAATTTTAAGAGAAAAAAGGGAAAGATATTTTTTTTTTGATTTTTGAATTTTTATGATGAAAGAGAAAAATTAAAACATCATTTTCATGTTTTTCTCTTTTATTTTTGAATCAAAACAAGGAATGCATGCAAGAACACTATGAATGTCAAGATGAACACCAAGAATACTATGAAGATCATGATGAACATCAAGAACATGTTTTTGAAAAATTTTTTAATGCAAAGAAAACATGCAAGACACCAAACTTAGAAATCTTTAATGCTTAGGCACTAAGAATTCAAGAATGCATATGAAAAACAAGAAAAGACACAAAACATGCAAATGCAAAGATCAAACAAAAAGACTTACCAAGAACAACTTGAAGATCATGAAGAACACTATGAATGCATGAAAATTTTCGAAAAATGCAAGATGCACATGCAATTGACACCAAACTTATAACATGACTCAAGACTCAAACAAGAAACACAAAAATATTTTTGATTTTCATGATTTTATGATTTTTTTGTATTTTCTTTTAATTTTTTCGAAAATCATTTTGAAAAAGAAAAATAAGGATTCCAAAATTTTTAATATGAATTCCAGGAATCTTTTAGTCTAAAGCTCCAATCAAAGGGTCAGGCATGGCTTAATAGCCAGCCAAGCTTTAGTATGTAACTCAGACATGACACGCCTGACATACCCATTCCAGAAGAATTAGGATGGCTTTACAGCCAGCCAGGCTTCAACATGCTTCATGAAACACTAGAATTCATTCTTAAAAATTCTGAAGAAAAATATATTTTTGAAAAACAATTTTTTTTTCGAAAACAGATGAGAAATTTTTTTTTTGAAAGGTTTTTGAAAAATTTTTGAAAATAAAACAAAAATAAAATTACCTAATCTGAGCAACAAGATGAACCGTCAGTTGTCCAAACTCGAACAATCCCCGGCAACGGTGCCAAAAACTTGGTGCGCAGAAATTGTGATTACACTTTGATTATGTAAAATTCATCGCTCTTTCTTTCCCTGGTAATGGCGCCAAAAACATGATGCTAATACCATGGTTCACAACTTCGCACAACTAACCAGCAAGTGCACTGGGTCGTCCAAGTAATACCTTACGTGAGTAAGGGTCGAATCCCACGGAGATTGTTGGTATGAAGCAAGCTATGGTCACCTTGTAAATCTCAGTCAGGCGGATATAAAATAGTAATGGGGTTTTCGAAAATAATTAATAAAATAGGGATAGAAATACTTATGTAAATCATTGGTGAGAATTTCAGATAAGCGAATAGAGATGCTTTCGTTCCTCTGAACCTCTGCTTTCCCGCTATCTTCATCCAATCAGTCTTACTCCTTTCCATGGCTGGCTTTATGTAATGCATCACCATTGTCAATGGCTACTTTCGGTCTTCTCTCGGGAAAATGATCCAAATGCTCTGTCACGGCACGACTAATCGTCTGGAGGCATCACCCTTGTCAATGGTTACATCCTATCCTCTCAGTGAAAATGGTCAACGCACCCTGTCATGGCACGGCTATTCATCTGTCGGTTCTCAATTATGCTGGAATAGAATTTACTATCCTTTTGTGTCTGTCACTTCGCCCAGCAATCGCGAGTTTGAAGCTCGTCACAGTCATTCAATCATTGAATCCTACTCGGAATACCACAGACAAGGTTTAGACTTTCCGGATTCTCTTGAATGCCGCCATCATTCTAGCTTACACCACGAAGATTCCGATTAAGAGATCTAAGAGATAGTCATTCAATCTAATGTAGAACGGAAGTGGTTGTCAGACACGCGTTCATAGGGAATGATGATGATTGTCACGTTCATCACATTCAGATTGAAGTGCGAATGAATATCTTAGAAGCGAAATAAGATGAATTGAATAGAAAACAGTAGTACTTTGCATTAATCTTTGAGGAACAGCAGAGCTCCACACCTTAATCTATGGAGTGCAGAAACTCTACCGTTGAAAATACATAAGTGATAATGGAGTTCATTGGTCTCGGCCCCAGAGGGGAACCGGAGTAACCAAGACTACGAATACAATGATAAAAAGTTCTATTTATAATAAACTAGTCACTAGGGTTTACAGAAGTAAGTAATTGATGCATAAATCCACTTCCGGGGCCCACTTGGTGTGTGCTTGGGCTGAGCTTGAATTTTACACGTGCAGAGGCTCTTTCTGGAGTTTAACGCCAGCTTTTGTGCCATTTTGGGCGTTGAACTCCACTTTGCAACTTGTTTCTGGCGCTGGACGCCAGAATTGGGCAGAGAGCTGGCGTTGAACGCCGGTTTGCGTCATCTAAACCTGGGCAAAGTATGGACTATTATATATTGCTGGAAAGCCCTGGATGTCTACTTTCGAACGCAATTGGAAGCGCGCCATTTTGAGTTCTGTAGCTCCATAAAATCCACTTTGAGTGCAGGGAGGTCAGAATCCAACAGCATCAGCAGTCCTTCTTCAACCTCTGAATCTGATTTTTGCTCAAGTCCCTCAATTTCAGCCAGAAAATATCTGAAATCACAGAAAAACACACAAACTCATAGTAAAGTCCAGAAATGTGAATTTAACATAAAAACTAATGAAAACATCCCTAAAAGTAACTAGATTCTACTAAAAACATACTAAAAACAGTGCCAAAAAGCGTATAAATTATCCGCTCATCAGTATTCTAGGACATGATAAAGGTCTGAAAGCCAGGAATGAGCCTAAGTTGCTATGCTGAAACCACCATAAAACCAAGACATGACTTCCACAAGAATGACTCATGTCTCTTGGCATTTCTTTCATCATTCTCTTGTTCCAGTACTTGCTTGGGACAAGCAAGCTTTAAGTTTGGTGTTGTGATGCCAGGGCATTTTGGCCAGTTTCACTGACCTTTTCTTTACTATTTTTAGGGTAGTTTCATGCATTTCCTTAGAAAATAAGCTAGTTTTGGGTAGATATTCACTTACATCTTGATTCAAGCATACATTGTGCATTTTACATGATTTCATAAGGATTTTGCATGAATTTAAGGACAAATTGGATGTTGCATTTCCCATGACTTGGACTAGAACTTTGATGCACTTTATTGCTTAATTTCAGGGCAAAGGAAGCAAAGAAGAACCACATTAGTGGCTACGTTAGTTGCACTAACGTTAACACTAACGTGGAATGGGAGTAACTTGCAAAGTTAATGAGAAAAGTGATTGCCAATAACGCTCTCGAAGCCATCATTGCCCACGTTAAGAAATAGAGCCAACGTTAGTGACACTTAACATTATCACTAACGTTGAACCAAGATCATGAGTGGCCACGTTAGAGTCCACGTTAACCTAGTTAACGTGGCCTCTAACGTTAAGAAGGAAAGGGGGGGGGGGGGAGCCAACGTTAGTGACACTCAACATTGTCACTAACGTTGGCCAAAGCACATTAAGGCACGTTAACTCCCACGTTAACCTAGTTAACGTGGAAGCTAACGTGAAGGAACAAAGTGGTCGACAACTTTAGTGACACCCAACATTGTCACTAACGTTGGAAGAACACAAGCCCCCAATGAGCCACGTTGACTCCCACGTTAACCTAGTTAACGTGGAAGCTAACGTGAAGAAAGAAGGTGATCGCCAACGTTAGTGACACCCAACATTGTCACTAACATTGGAAGGAGCCATACATGCCACCATGAGCCACGTTAACTCCCACGTTAACTTAGTTAACGTGGAAGCTAACGTGGATAAGGGAAGGATAAGCCAACGTTAGTGACACTCAACTTTGTCACTAACGTTGGAGATGGCTAGCAAGGCCACGTTAGAAACCACGTTAACCTAGTTAACGTGGACTCTAACGTGGAAAATAGGGGCAATTTGGAACGTTAGTGACAATGGAATTGGCTATTGATCAAGATTTGAGAGATTGAATTACAAGAAATTGTAATTCAATCACTTAAGATTGCCAAGGAGATCAATGAGTGCATTGATTGAGGAAGAGATGAAAATAAAATTGATCCGGAGAATGCAACATCTCCTAAGCCCAATGAACTCCCCATTTCTGATTTTACCCATTCTCTTTAATTTCTGTTATTTACTTTAATGAGCAATTCCCCCATTCCCATTTACAATTCTACAATTTACCTTCCGTCATTTACTTTCAGATCTATAATTCTAGCATTTACTTTCCTGTCAATTACCTTCCCGCCATTTTATTTTCTGCAATTCTCAACTCAAATTCTGGATTCGCTCAACTAGAACAGTCCTCTAATTAAAGTTGCTTGATCAATCAATCCTTGTGGGATTCGACCTCACTCTATTGTGAGTTTTTACTTGACGACAAATTCGGTACACTTGCCGAAGAGAATTTGTTGTGAGATAAGTTTTCCGTGCATCAGTAGCCGCTGTACAAATTGAAGGGGAAGTCATGATGATAGACATAGGGGTATTTCTTTCTAACCCTAGTAGCTGCTTCAATGAAACCCAACTTTATCTACTGAGATTTTTGTTATTACGAAGTTCTTGCTTACTTATTTATTTTAATTTAGTTATAATTATTTGTTCTTTTGTTTTTGCTTAACAGAATAAGAAGGAAAGGAAGAAGGTGAGGGAAGTGGAAATTCTTAAGAAAGATCCTAAACAGCTGAAGAAACAGATTGAGAACTTGGAAATGATGAGTATGTCAAGTCTTGAGCTTTTTCACACCACTTTCTTTTATTTATTTGTTGTTGTTGTTATTGTTTTATTATTATTGTTATTGTTGTCATCATGAAAGTATTAATTGATCATGTGTTTTGCTATAGAATGCATGAATCTCTTATCATGTGGAATAGTGAAAACCAATTTGTAGTGACTTGCAATATCTGTTGAGTGCCGAGAATTGAGATTTCTTCAAGAATCATGATCATCTTCTGATAATTAGAACTAGTTAACAGGATAAGATTTACATGAAGTTAAAGAAAATAGAGGTCAGTAAGTTTGTGAGCATAAATTCTTTCAAATTGCCTCCAAATTAGTGGTTATCTTAGGAACGTTGTTTGATTCTCAATGGAGGAATTATGTTCACTTGTATATAACTGCACACAATTATTTCCTTTTTATGAAAAACAATAATGGAGAACATATAACCGTGATAGTTGATCTCTGGCACTCTGAGGCCAATTTCTAAGTTGATTTTATCTCTGACCTTAATTAAATTTACACTCAGAAGTCACTCCACACAGTTGTATGCTAATCTTTTTTTTATAAATAGTTTCTGTAAATTATTACTTATTATGATGTATTGATCTAAAATCGATTTCTTTCTTAACTAGGAATATGAAGATAAAATGAAGGAGAAGGGTGAGACCCTATTATGTTTAAGTGAGGGATTTCTCCATTGCTTAAAAGCAACCTTTTAACCCACTTTTTCGTTGTTAGTTTATACATTCTAGAATGCCTTTTCGGCATAAGATGAACATTACAAGAGAAAGCATAATGCTGGGGGGCTAATTCTTCATATAGATTTCGTTGTATCCTTCTGTTTTCTTTTTTTCTTTCTTTCTTTTTAAATTTGTTAACACTTTGTTGGGGGGTCAAAATGCATTAGTGTCACTTTGTGCTTTGCATTCCTGAAACCTTGAATGTAATAAAATTGAAGAGAACATGGAAAGTAAAGACTTTCACCAAAGGCTTGGAATTCTTCAAGATAGTAGCTGACCTTACTGAAAGTGAAGGTATCGTTCTCTATTCTCTTTTTCTACCCCTTTTCCTTTAATTAATCGAAGTCTTTAGCTTCAATGGTTGTGTTGTATTGGTTAAGTATATTCGATTTTCTTTTGAGTAGAAAATTGGTTAAATTGAATATATTTTATTATTTATTATATTTGCAAAAATCAAACGTGCACTGAATTTGCTGTCTGCTTCAAAGACAAACAAAGCGATCAACTATTTCAGATTTTCCAGATCTTGTGTGTCCAATACTCTAATGTGCTTGTGTGTTTTTTTTAATGTAATTTGTCATGTTCTAACTAATTTCTAATCAATTGTTCAGTTGTTCAAATTTTTTTTTTTTGGGTTTCAGGTGAAAAACATTACAAGATGAGCGAACAAATTAGAGAAGAATTTTTTTTTTGGTTTTTAAAGGATGAGAAGAATATGTACTATATTAGTGAATATTTTTGTTTTCACAGTATAATATTTTGATGTCTTTTGTAATTTTTTTAATAGCTTCTACCTGGTATTACATGTAATGGATAAATTATACCATATTTTGATTTGTCTTGTTTGGACTAAAAACATATATAGTTTATAATGTAAATTTTATGATTTAGATTTATTGAATTTCTTCTTTTTAGACTTATTTTGTTATTATCATAATTTTGGGATCTGATTATGCTTTAAAAAAAATCTAAAAAAACAGAATAAATTATGATCACGGTTTTAAAATAGGGTGACTATAGATAAGGCTATGGTCACGGCGAAAAATCGTGACCATAGATAGGGCTATGGTCACGGTTTTAAGGAGGGTGACCATAGAGTCTATAGTTATGGTGAAAAACTGTGACCATAGCCCTATCTATGGTCACGGTTTTAAGGAGGGGTGACCATAGAGGCTATGGCCACGGTGAAAAACCGTGACCATAGATAGGCTATGGTCACGGTTTTAAGGAGGGTGACCATAGAGTCTATGGCCACGGTGAAAAATCATGACCATAGATAGGGCTATGGTCACGGTTTTAGGTGGGGTGACCATAGAGTCTATGGCCACGGTGAAAATCGTGACCATAAATAGGGCTATGGTCACGGTTTTAAGGAAGGGTGACCATAGAGGCTATGACCACGGTGAAAACCGTGACCATAGCCTTATCTATGGTCACGGTTTTAAGGAGGGGTGACCATAGATTAATTTATGGTCACGGTAAAAAAACGTGGCCTAAAGTGTCAGATTTTGAAAATTGAAACCGTGACCATAAAAACCGTGACCAAAGCTCAAAAAACCGCGACCATAGACCTATAGCCACGAGAGAGTAGACCACGGTAAAAAACCGTGACCATAGGTCCAAAACCGTGACCATAGATCTATAGTCACCCTTTTTACTAGCTATGGTCACAGTTTTTTACCGTGGCCATAGGCCTTTTTTTTTGTAGTGTTACCTCTTTCCGGCCTCCGGCCCAAATTCACGGCCTCTGGCCCAATATTTCATCAAATCAATATACATAAACTCATAACCATATAATTCACTATCTAATGCCAATTTCAATTCACACATCAACTATGCAAAGTTCCACAATCCTTATCCAATATCAACATCATCCACTACACATATAATACCAATCAATCATACCATTCAAGCTTAATCCTAGGAGCACCTAACCTAGGAATTCACATCATATCACACGGTACTTAAATGAAGGTAAAACCGTATCTTAGCCGATTCCTCAGAAAACCCAAAGACACCTCAAGGTCAACGTTCCTCAAGAGTCCACAGCCCCAAAGCCTTACCGAACCAGATTTCAGCGACCAAAAGCCTCACCGAACCAGATTCCAGTGACTAATGTCCAATAATCAAGCTCCCAACATCATCATGTACTCCAAATCAACAATATTCAATCTAATTCCACAATATATCACTATAATTAACATTCAAGCTTACTAATTCACTAATCCACAAAAGGTTTGAGGTTCTTACCTTTCTTAAGCATCACAGGACCAAAGCCCAATAATTTTCTCGAGCTAACTCAAGTCTAAAATATCAAAATCACATAATCTATCAAACTCAAAAATGCCCAGATTCGAATTTAAGAAGAGGAAGGATGGGTGAGAATATGAGATTTTCTTACCAAATTAGTTAGTGGACTTTGTAGAGAATTTCGAGATGAACACGTGGCCGCTAACGGCTCGTTAATTGGAGCTCTGAATCAAAAGTTATGGCAGAATGAAATTAGAGCCAAAGGTTTGCTCTCCTCCTTCTTCCCCCCTCCCCCCATTATGTTTCAGCGTGTTTCTCCAAAGGCTTGGGGAAGAAGGGTTGATGCCCTTCATTTATATGGCAAGTGGACTGGGCCTTGGGCCCAATACAGGCCCGGTTTGTCCAGTTCGGCCTGTTTGGCTTAAATCTTGGGCCAAAATTTTTAAAATTGGTGTCAAAATTCTTATTTTAATTAATTCTATCTTATTAAACTATAAAATTATATTTCTAATTTTTTAAATAATAATTAATTTATTCATTAATTATTTACTAACTTTACAGATTTTACACATAGGCTGACTTAAGCGAAACTTTAAAAGGTCTTAGTGACCGATCTAATGAATTTAAAAACAAAAAATAGCACCATGTTGCTCGAGTAAATCTTTGTTGAAGTATTCAACATACACAAAATCTATACAGTACCTGATTCAAACATACTAACAAGATAACAAAGACAAATAACAATCATTGTAACGAAAACCAACCATCTGGATACGTTGTAAAGTAACCATCCGTTTTATGTCAAATAAAGATCGACTATGGTCAACTAATTTAAGTGACGTTACACTCAAAAGACCAAACAGTGAACCAAAACTACTGTACTAATTAAACCGAAATTCTGCAAAATTTTGCGCGCTATAATAAAAACCAATGCAACTATCAACAGCAACAACATGTACAATTCGTTCCAATACATTCAAATTCCAACCATGGTGTTCATATGCAGAACAATCAAGTAACTCAGCAAAATTCATTGCATGAACATCTAGTTACAAGTAAAACCATAGTCATCAACTAACCTTTGGATGAAGCAATACTGGTGGAGAGCTCTGCTGATGGGGGGATTCTGGGGTTAACGGGTTCTGTTCGAACAGCAATGGAAGACCAAGCCTGGCCGCGAGTTGGTGTCTCTCCAGTAGCAGGTCGACAATGGCTGGGGATGGGTCCCGTGGCATCAACGGCGGTGACGAGTTTAGCGGCCACAAGTTCGACGGTGTGCGACACTAGGACAGCGGTGGCAGAAAGCGATCAACAGGGTGGGTACCGGCAGGAGAGAGAGGTGAGCTGAGCACTAGGAACGCGCAATGAGAAGGACAACGTCCTGCCTCCATGTGTGCTACCGGCAGATGATAGGGACACCTACGACAGGAAGAATGCGACCGTCTGAGATGTTGGTTGCTGGCAACGGAGACACTCGCATGCAAGAGAGGCGGGCTGACTGAGGTGGAAGATGCACTCTATGAGGGTTGGATGTTTAGTGAACTAGGTGCGGGTGGGTGCCATTTTGGAGGAAGGAGAATTTGGGTGAAAAGGATTTGTAATTAGGGTTGGATGGTTTGTTTTGTAAAATAACTGAATTGGGACTTCTGAGTTTATGGTAATCTGTGAACTGGTTTTCACTATTTATCTCTATTGGTCTAAACAACTAGCTCATTGTACACATTCTAAAGATTCCCCATTGTCTCCCTAGCGGAGTTGGAAATGAAATAATTTGATTGATATGATTTTAGAACAAATTACCATTTGTACCCATGAATTTTGTAAATGCTGACAAAAGTACCCATCAAATAAAGAAATTAATCTTGTACCCATAAAAGATGGATTTCATGTGACAACAGTACCCAAGTCCTAATTTTTTGTTAGTTTTGTAATGAAAATCCCAAATTACCCTGCCCTTTACCTTCTTTCCCAAATTTCAAATTTTCACTACCCTCATTTTTCTTCTTCCTCTGCCGCCGCTGCCAGCCACCATCCTCATTCAGATGCAAACTCATCATCCTCCACAACGAATGCAAACTCGTCATCATTTCTTGGCCAGGCGCCCAGGCCACCATGCTTCCAGCTACTGCGCCTGCAAACCAGCATTCAACCACTGCGCCTGCAAGCTGGCATTCAGGGTCCCTTAAAGCACAACTTTTTCTCCAAATTTCCAATCAAACAAATTGATGAAGTCTAAAATCTGGTGCGATTCTCTAAGCTTCTCATCAATCTCCGATGATCCATTGGCAAAATGGTTAATGTAGATGTGGTGGTGGACGCGGTCACCAAGGTAATCGGCAGAGGAGAGTGAGTGGAGGCAGCAGGAGAGGGAGTCGAGGCAATTAAGGGATAGGACTTTGATGATGAAGGTGAAATTAGGGTTAAGGATTTTCTGAATTAGGTTTTGGAGGGTGAAATTGGGGTTGAGTTCGGGGGCGAAAGGTGGTGGAAGTGAAAATTGGTGGAATGTGTAAAAGATGAAGGCGATAACGGAGATTAAGATCAGTGGAAGGAAATGTCTTTTCGGTCCCACTATTTGCATTAGGGTTCGTTTAGGAGTGAAGAAGTTGCATCTGAGAGTGGCATTGGAAGGATTTCTATGCCTCTGATGACGATGATAAGTTTGCATGCGTCCGAATGTTCTTCAGTTGGTATTATAGATTTGGTTGTGGTTCAAAATTTGGCTTTGTTTTGATTTATGCGAACTGCTGAGGCATGGAAGCGTTGCTTATTGCAGGTGCGAGACTAGGGTCTCAAATGAGGATGGTGGCTGTGATAAACCCATATTTTATGATAGATTTTGTGCTTAGTTTGAGTGATTTATTCAATCCTTCACCCACTTATTCATATTAATTGCATAGTTTTACTTTCCCTTCCTCATTATGTGATGTATGTGAAAAACATGTTTCCTATGCTTTAAAACTAATTATTTTAATTACCTTTAATTCTATTCGATGCCATGACTAGTGTGTTGAGTAGTTTCAGATCTTCTAAGGCAGGAATGACTTAAAGGATGGAAAGGAAACATACAAAAATGGAAGGAAAGCACAAAATGGAGTTTCTAAAGAAACTAGCATCCACGCGATCGCATGGGCGACGCGGACGCATGCCAAAGCGCGAATCAACAGCGACGCGGCTGCATGACTGACGCGACCGCGCGCCTTAAGTAAAACACATGTGACGCGGCCGCATGACTGACGCGACCGCGTGACAGAGGCCACGCACCAGAAATTGCAAAAAATACTCCCAGCGATTTCTGAAGCCCTTTTTGGCCCAAATCCAAGTCCAAAAGGCATAGACCAGAGGTTATGAAGTGAGGGAATGCATCCATTCATAGGGAGACGACTTTAGTTTTAGTTTTCATAATTTAGATTTAGTTTAGAGAGAGATTCTCTCTCTCTTTTAGGATTAGAATTTAGGATTTCTCTTAGTTTGGGAGTGACTCTCGATCCCAGGTTTAATGTTCCTTTACTTTAAGCTTATCTTTTACTTTTATTCATTACTTTAGTTGATTATTTACTTTTGCAATTTAATTTATGAATTCTTCCATGTTACAGATTATTATTTTGGATTAATGTTATTTGAGGTATTTCAGTTAATATTGCTTTCTTTTATTTATTAGTTACAATTATTCCCAATCTGAAGGCATTCTTATTCCAGTAGATTTACTTTTCTCCTTTTGGTTTTGGTTAAGAAATCAGTAACTCAGGAGTTTTCAAACTCAAACATGCTTGATAATTGTTATCTTTGTTAATTGAATTGAGCTTCAAGAATCCCAATCTTTTCTTAGAAAATAAAATAGGATCCGAAGATCAATCCAATTAATCCCTTGACCTTCCTTTATCTTAGTAAAGGCTAACAAAGTGGAATTAAGATCCAATTATTATCATCATTGATAAGGATAGCCAGGATAGGACCTCTAATTTCTCATACCTTACCAAAAGTTTATTTACAGTCATTTATTTATTTCACTTGCTATTTAAATTACTCGTTCTTCATTTACTTTAATTGCCACTTAAATTACTTGCTCCTCATTCTCAAAACCCCAATTTACAATCCCTATAGCCAATAATAAGAATATACTTCCCTGCAGCTCCTTGAGAAGACGACCCGAGGTTTGAATACTTCGGTTATCAATTTATTTAGGGGTTTGTTACTTGTGACAACCAAAACGTTTGTATGAAAGGACTTTTGAAGGTTTAGAAACTATACTTGCAACGAGGATTTATCCGCAAATTTCTAGACCACGCAAAAGTTATTCTCATCAAAATGGCGCCGTTGCCAGGGAGCTGCAATCGTGTGCCTTATTATTGGTTATTGTAAATATTCTTCTTTTACTTGTTTATTTGTTTTTATTTTCCCCTTTTATTTTCATCAGATACTATGAATTCTCACCCCTTTCGCTTTGAGTTTGGTTCTAATGTTATTGAAAGGAATGAAAGTTATAACAGGAATATGCATCAAGGTCAGAGCAATCAAAGATGGATGGAGCCGAGAGGATCTGATCAACCCTTTAGGCAATAACACCCTCCAAAATATCATGGACAAAGACCATTCTACAATGCATACCAAGCAAATAGACATGGTGGACAACCTTGTAACTACCAACAAGCCCCACCACGTGCTTATAGGCCATCCTCTCAACATAACTTCGAACTACCACGCTCACAAGCTTCTTTTCACCATTCACCACCACATGATCCTCGTTTACCCCAGTTTCAATCCAATCACTCCCAAACACCACCACTTCCCCCTGTGCCATATCCAAATCTATCACCCCGAGAATCAGAGCTTCGCCTCAAGGAAACAGTAAATTAACTTCAAACAACCCTTCATCAACTAGAGCAAGCAATAAGTCAATTATCTCCTAGACGTTCGAACATTCAAGGACCTTCCACAGCCCCATGTGGACAGTCTAATGAAGAGCGTAGCATGAAGGAAATACTAAAAACTTCAGTGGACAAGACAGAGCATGGCTTCGTACTGGAACAAGTAAAAGAAGCTGTCATTATTGAAGAAGAAGAGTTGGTTGAAGACTTAGGAGACGCTAAACTTCCATGGGAAGCCAGAGTTATGGAAAATTATGTCAAGAATGTTACAATTGATGCTAAGGAGAATTGTGCGCAGTCCCCAAGGCAGGTATTTCCTGAAGAACTAGACAGAATAATCCAAGAAGCAAGTTTCCTTGATGATGATAATGAACTTGCATCCGCAAGTGAATTCTCTGAGATCGAAGAATCTTCCCTAAGGGAATACGAAGATGATACGGAGGTAGATTTCTCTCAACCTCCAGTCTATGACACAAGTGATGAGGAGGACATAGATGGCTTTGATCAGGACATGGAAACATTTGAAGAATCTTGCAAAGAAGTGGAGAATTTCACAGAAGAGAACAAGGGAGTAGAACTCACAGAACCACTGGAACCACCTATCCCAAGGCCATTACCACCCAATACAAGCTTCAAGTGGGTACAATCCTTAACTTTTAACTGTATTTTTCCACTTGAATATGGTTTGCTTGAAACAGATGGCCAGCTTAGAGATCTCGGTGGCTTTAAGAGTAAAAGGGAAATGGCTCGTACTCAGAGCTGGTGCACAAGGTTCAATAAGGTTCCACGCTTCAACTTGAAGTGCACGGATTGGCATCATGATCAACCGGATGGATCTCGGATAATGTTTGGTTATCCTGGTGAGAATCTAATCTCTAAACCACCCAGATGGAAAAGTATAGATCAAGACGAAGGCGGATTTAAAAGCAAAGTTTGGGATCCTGGAATCTATGCTGACATTCGTCACCCCGGGAGTCTGAGAATCTGTTTGAAGCTGCTCAGAAGCTTCACGTGCCTAGTTTGGGACCCCGGAGGCTATTGGCATTCCAAGCATTGGTGGAGATTTCTGGATGAATTTAAGCATAAGCCGTCATAACAGGAAGCTCATCCAATGTCCAACTTAAGGACTTTAACTAAAAGTGCTAGGTGGGAGACAACCCACCATGGTATGATCGTTCATTTTTCAATTTTTATTTCGTTTTGTTTGTTTTCAAGTTTTATTTTATTTTATAATATTGAACCTGGAATTTTGCATCGCATTCATATTAATCATTGCATTCTGTATACTGCATAAAAAAAGAAGGTGCTCCACGCGACCGCATCATCCATGCGATCGCGTCAAATGGCGTAAAACATTACCCACGCGACCGCGTCATCCACGCGGCCGCGTGACCTGGAGATCGGCGTAAAGATCCAACGTCCAGAAAGTTAGGCTGGAATCATGCGGCCATTGTGCGTTTCGCACAATTGACCCACGCGATCGCGTCACTTGCACAATACCAATCCCACGCGATCGCGTGAGCGACGCGATCGCATCGCATGGATTGCACCACACCCCAAAAGGAGACAGAGAGTTGCACTGAAATGACGCTGGATTTGTGTGTTTAGCACAAATTCCAGCGACGCGATCGCATGCCCCAGGCGATCGCGTCATTCACTCTTTTTGCCCTCCACGCGATCGCGTCATCCACGCGATCGCGTTACACCCTTTTTTTTCACTCCAGCCACGCGACCGCGTCCCCCACGCGGCCGCGTGGATTCAAATTTATAACCCCCCCAGCCACGCGAGCCCTACCAGTCGCGCCCCCCCAAACCTTTCTTCTCCCTCTCTTCTCCTCCAATCCAACCATCACCACCCAGCCACCACCACGCCATCGCCGACCACCGCCGACCACCCAGAACCCGCCGCCACCCACCCCCCTTCCTCCTTCCCCCTTCTTTCTTCTTCTTCCTTCTCCTCCCTCCCTCCAACGCCACTGTCCCCCTTCCACGACCACCACCCACCGCCGCCGCCCCATCCCAACCGTGCCCCCCATCCGCCACCCACCCCTTCCCCTCTTCCCCCTACCCCCATTACCCCTACTTTACCTCCCTGCCCCTCTGAATAGCATCACCGCCACCGCGCCGCCCTTTTTCGCCGCGCCAGACGCCGTCACCACCACCCCCAGCCACCTTTCTGCCCACTCTCCCTAGTTCGCCTACCAGGTTCCGCCGAACGCCACCCTTTTATCCTTTCGTCGTTAGTTCCTATTTTTTTCTGTTATTGTTCATCTTTAGGCTAGTTAGATATGCATGTTGTAGTGGATTTTAGGTTGTTAGGTAGCCTAGGATGTGGTTAGTGGATTTAGGTCTGTTTAATTGTATTGTTCTTGTTTCTTGTTTCATTATTTTTGCAATTCTGCTGATGCTGTGCTGTTAGTTTTGTTCATATGCTATAATTTCTTGTTTCATGCTACTCTTTACTCTGAATTTTCATGTTTATATTCCTTATATGTAAGTACAGCTTTAATTTTGATTCATATGAACTATTTGACTGTTGTTTATTTTCCGGGACAATCCAATTTTAGCCGGAATGCTGCCTAAATTTCTATAAAATGTTTCCATTCATGTTTTGGTTTTGCCATTTTGAAATCTATTTTACTCTGCTTTAACCAAACTATTCATGAATGCCCGGGCAAGTTTTCTTATCCTTTTTGATTTCCTGGTTCCTACACTGCATTTTTGATGTTTGATTCCAAGTTTCTGCTTTCTCTGTATCTATTTGAATCATCATCAAACTATTTTACTTGTTTGGATATGAGTTACTTATCGCTTCTAACTGTGAATACTTGTTACTTGGAATATTTTCATTATGCCACTTACTTTAAACCACTTCTACTAACTCACTAATTTTCACTTCCTAAACTCTTTTTCAATTCTAACTAACCTAACCTTTCAAAAACTTCTTTTCTGATTTTCTTTCACTTTCTCTTAACATTATAATCAAGGCATGATGTTTATTTTTCTATTTCACATGAATTCTATTCCATTTTGGATTGTAAATTCTTCTTTTCAAACTTTTAACTCCTATTCAATCCTTAATGCACATTTACTTAGCTCATATTCATTACTCTCCTGCTCCTTTGCCACTATGTGCTTCTTTTGTTAATTGCCTCCTTGTTTTCCTGTTTTTATTATATCCTTGAATTCTGTTTTTCAGGATGTCGGACTCCCACAGAAAAGGGAAAGGAAAGGCAACAACTGGCAAACGGAAAAGAGGAGAAGCCTCTATGTCTATCATAGATCTCATGCATGATGCCTCCTTGCGGGAGAAAAATTTTACCCCGCAGGAGAAGGCCGACCAGCTTATCCCTGCTACTGATCCAGTAAAGTTTGCAAACCGATACTGTGAGCTGAGGTATCCGGTGTTTGCAACCTCCAGGAACCTATACCTGGAGAGGACTCTAAAGATCCCATAAGAACTCCAGCAATACACCTCTGACCAGATCAAACAAAGAGGTTGGTTCTTCCTGGAGAGACCTCTGACTGAGGTCAATGCATCTTGGGTTAGAGAATTCTACTGCAATTACTTCAAGACTTCCCTAGATGCAGTGAACCTCAGAGAGAAGCAGATTCTAGTTACTGAAGAGGCCATTGAAGATGTTTTGAAGCTTCTGCCTAAAACTGATCAACTGGATAGTTATCAGAAAGCTGAGGAGGATATGCGCTTCATGCGATTTGATTGGGATACAGTAAAGGCCTGGATAGCCCTTGACCCAACCGTTCCTTGGATTATGGGTCAGAACACCACCATGCCAAAGGGAATCAAGCGGATTTACCTGAATGATGAGGCTCGGCTATGGCATCAGATACTTAGCAACTTCATTATGCCGAGTACTCACGAGACTGTGATACCAGCCGCTATGGTCACTCTCCTTTGGTGTGTGATGGAGGGTAAGGACCTGTACCTGCCACGCTTTATCCGGTACTATATGGCCAGGGTCCACATCCAAGGCACTCTTCCCTTTCCTTATTTGATTACACAGCTAGGCCGTCGAGCTAACGTGCCATGGGAAGATGCTGATGAAAAGCCACCTGCTGCAGAATGCAAGAAGATTATCCCTCACAGCAGGAACTTTCTGGCTTTGGGCTACAGACCTTCTTCTGCTAACACAGCCACACCATCTGCCGGCCCCTCTTCTTCCACAGCTACCCCTGCCACCACCACTGCACCTCCACCTGCCCCAGAGCCCATCTATCATCTAGTGCACCACCTGTTTCGACGGCTTGATGATGAGCGGATAATTTATACGCTTTTTGACATTGTTTTTAGTATGTTTTTAGTAGGATCTAGTTACTTTTAGGGATGTTTTCATTAGTTTTCATGTTAAATTCACATTTCTGGACTTTACTATGAGTTTGTGTGTTTTTCTGTGATTTCAGGTATTTTCTGGCTGAAATTGAGGGACTTGAGCAAAAATCAGATTCAGAGGTTGAAGAAGGACTGCTGATGTTGTTGGATTCTGACCTCCCTGCACTCAAAGTGAATTTTCTGGAGCTACAGAACTCGAAATGGCGCGCTTCTAATTGCGTTGGAAAGTAGATATTCAGGGCTTTTCAGCAATGTATAATAGTTTATACGTTGGCCAAGTTTAGACGACGCAAACTGGCGTTCAACGCCAGCTCTCTGCCCAAATCTGGCGTCCAGCGCCAGAAAAGGATCCAAAACCAGAGTTGAACACCCAAACTGGCACAAAAACTGGCGTTCAACTCCAAGAAGGACCTCTACACATGGAAAGTTAAAGCTCAGCCCAGGCACACACCAAGTGGGCCCCGGAAGTGGATTTATGCATCAATTACTTACTTCTGTAAACCCTAGTAGCTAGTTTATTATAAATAGGACCTCTTACTATTGTATTAGACATCTTTGGATTATATTTTGATCTATTGATCACGTTTTGGGGGCTGGCCATCTCGGCCATGCCTGAACCTTTCACTTATGTAATTTTAACGGTAGAGTTTTTACACTCCATAGATTAAGGTGTAGAGCTGTGCTGTTCCTCAAAGATTAATGCAAAGTACTACTGTTTTCTATTCAATTCATCTTATTTCTCTTCCAAGATATTCATTCACACTTCAACCTGAATGTGATGAACATGACAATCATCATCATTCCCTATGAACGCGTGCCTGACAACCACTTCCGTTCTACCTTCGACTGAATGAGTATCTCTTAGATCTCTTAATCAGAATCTTCGTGGTGTAAGCTAGAATGATGGCGGCATTCAAGAGAATCCGGAAAGTCTAAACCTTGTCTGTGGTATTCCGAGTAGGATTCAATGATTGAATGACTGTGACGAGCTCCAAACTCGCGATTGCTGGGCGTAGTGACAGACGCAAAAGGATAGTAAATCCTATTCCGGCATGATCGAGAACCGACAGATGAATAGTCGTGCCGTGACAGGGTGCGTTGACCATTTTCACTGAGAGGATAAGATGAAACCATTGACAAGGGTGATGCCTTCAGACGATTAGTCGTGCCGTGACAGGGCATTTGGATCATTTTCCCGAGAGAAGACCGAAAGTAGCCATTGACAATGGTGATGTATCACATAAAGCCAGCCATGGAAAGGAGTAAGACTGATTGGATGAAGATAGCAGGAAAGCAGAGGTTCAGAGGAACGAAAGCATCTCTATTCGCTTATCTGAAATTCTCACCAATGAATTACGTAAGTATTTCTATCCTTTATTATTTATCTTTTAATTATCTAATCCAATCACATTTAACCCTACCTGACTGAGATTTGCAAGGTGACCATAGCTTGCTTCATATCAACAATCTCCGTGGGATTCGACCCTTACTCACGTAAGGTATTACTTGGACGACCCAGTGCACTTGCTGGTTAGTTGTGCGAAGTTGTGAACCATGGTATTGGCATCATGTTGTTGGCGCCATTACCAGGGAAAGAAAGAGCGATGAATTTTACATAATTAAAGTGTAATCACAATTTCTGCGCACCAAGTTTTTGGCGCCGTTGCCGGGGATTGTTCGAGTTTGGACAACTGACGGTTCATCTTGTTGCTCAGATTAGGTAATTTTCTTTTTGTTTTCTTTTCAAAAATAGTTCAAAAATTTTTTCTTTTGTTTTCGAAAAAAAAAAATGTTTTCAAAAATATATTTTTCTTCAAAATTTTTAAGAATGAATTCTAGTGTTTCATGAAGCATGTGAAGCCTGGCTGGCTGTAAAGCCATGTCTAAATTCATTTGGACTGAGGCTTGCAATTTGTTATCAAGAGCAAGCTAGTTGTTGCTAATCCACCTGCTGCTGTTCCTAATTTACATGCTGAAGCTTGGCTGGCCATTGGCCATGTCTAGTGCTTTGGACCGGAGCTTTCATTGAAAGCTTGGCTGGCTAGTGAGCCATGTCTAATTCCTGGACTGAAGCTTTAGACTAACATGGCAAGATTCCTGGAATTCATATTAAAAATTTTGAAATCCTTATTTTCCTTTTTCAATTAATTTTCGAAAAATCCAAAAAAAAATTTAGAAAATCATAAAAATCAAAAATATTTTTTGTGTTTCTTGTTTGAGTCATGAGTCATGTTATAAGTTTAGTGTCAATTGCATGTGCATCTTGCATTTTTCAAAAATTTTCATGCATTCATAGTGTTCTTCATGATCTTCAAGTTGTTCTTGGTAAGTCTTCTTGTTTGATCTTTGCATTTGCATGTTTTGTGTCTTTTCTTGTTTTTCATATGCATTCTGGAATTCTTAGTGTCTAAGCATTAAAGAATTCTAAGTTTGGTGTCTTGCATGTTTTCTTTGAATTAAAAATTTTTCAAAAATATGTTCTTGATGTTCATCATGATCTTCATAGTGTTCTTGGTGTTCATCTTGACATTCATAGTGTTCTTGCATGCATCCCTTGTTTTGATTCAAAAATAAAAGAGAAAAACATGAAAATGATGTTTTTAATTTTTCTCTCTCATCATAAAAATTCAAAAAATCAAAAAAATATCTTTCCCTTTTTCTCTCTCATAATTTCAAAAATTAGATTTGACTTTTTCAAAACTTTTTAAAAATCTAGTTGTTTTTATGAGTCAAATCAAATTTTCAATTTAAAAATCTTATCTTTTTCAAAATCTTTTTCAAAAATCAAATCTTTTTCAAATTTCTTAGTTATTTTCGAAAATTTCAAAAATATTTTTCAAAAATCTTTTTCTTAATTTTACATCATAATTTTCGAAAATAACATCACCAATTAATGTTTTGATTCAAAAATTTCAAGTTTGTTACTTGCTTGTTAAGAAAGATTCAAACTTTAAGTTCTAGAATCATATCTTGTGATTTCTTGTGAATCAAGTCATTAATTGTGATTTTAAAAATCAAATCTTTTTCAAAAACTAATTTCTATCATATCTTTTCAAAAATATCTTCTCATCTTATCTTTTTTTAAATTTTTTGATTTCAAAATATCTTTTCTAACTTCCTAACTTCTTATCTTTTCAAAATTTGT
Organism: Arachis ipaensis; assembly: GCF_059453495.1. Classification (NCBI taxonomy): domain Eukaryota; kingdom Viridiplantae; phylum Streptophyta; class Magnoliopsida; order Fabales; family Fabaceae; genus Arachis; species Arachis ipaensis. The sequence continues at coordinate 130,149,276 of NC_142444.1, forward strand.
TTCAACTAACTAACTAACTTTTTGTTTGTTTCTTATCTTTTTCAAAACCACCTAACTAACTCTCTCTCTAATTTTCGAAAATATCTTCCCTCTTTTTCAAAATTTCTTTTTAATTAACTAATTATTTCAATTTTTAAAATCTTAATTTTCGAAAATTACTAACATTTTTCAAAAAAAGTATTTTCGAAAATTACTAACTCTTTTTCAAAAATTATTTTTGAAAATTCCTTCTCTCTCATCCCCTTCTATTTATTTATTCATCTACTAACATCTCTTCCTCACACCACCAAAAAATCCGAACCCTCTCTTTCTCTGAGCTCAGAATTTTTCTTCTTTTCTTCTACTAACACAAGGACCTCTATATTGTGGTATAAAGGATCCATATTATTTTTTTTTTTCTGTGCCCTCTTCTTTGTCATATGAGCAAGAGCAAGGACAAGAATATTCTTGTTGAAGCAGATCCAGAACCTGAAAGAACTCTGAAGAGAAAACTAAGAGAAGCTAAAATACAACAATCCAGAGATAACCTTTCAGAAATTTTCAAACAGAAAGAGGAGATGGCAGTCGAAAATAATAATAATGTAAGGAGGATGCTTGGTGACTTTACTGCACCTAATTCCAATTTACATGGAAGAAGCATCTCCATTCCTGCCATTGGAGCAAACAACTTTGAGCTGAAACCTCAATTAGTTTCTCTGATGCAGCAGAACTGCAAGTTTCATGGACTTCCATCTGAAGATCCTTTTCAGTTCTTGACTAAATTCTTGCAGATATGTGATACTGTTAAGACTAATGGAGTAGATCCTGAAGTCTACAGGCTCATGCTTTTCCCTTTTGCTGTAAGAGACAGAGCTAGAATATTGTTGGACTCTCAACCCAAGGACAGCCTGAACTCTTGGGATAAGCTGGTCACGGCTTTCTTAGCCAAGTTCTTTCCTCCTCAAAAGCTGAGCAAGCTTAGAGTGGATGTTCAAACCTTCAAACAGAAGGAAGGTGAATCCTTCTATGAAGCTTAGGAAAGATACAAACAGCTGACCAAAAAGTGTCCTTCTGACATGCTGTCAGAATGGACCATCCTGGATATATTCTATGATGGTCTGTCTGAGTTATCAAAGATGTCATTGGATACTTCTGCAGGTGGATCCATTCACCTAAAGAAAACGCCTGCAGAAGCTCAAGAACTCATTGACATGGTTGCTAATAACCAGTTCATGTACACTTCTGAGAGGAATCCTGTGAGTAATAGGACGCCTATGAAGAAGGGAGTTCTTGAAGTTGATACTCTGAATGCCATATTGGCTCAGAACAAAATATTGACTCAGCAAGTCAATATGATTTCTCAGAGTCTGAATGGAATGCAAGCTGCATCCAACAGTACTCAAGAGGCTTCTTATGAAGAAGAAGCTTATGATCCTGAGAACCCTGCAATAGCAGAGGTGAATTACTTAAGTGAACCTTATGGAAACACCTATAACTCATCATGGAGAAATCATCCAAATTTCTCATGGAAGGATCAAAAGCCTCAACAAGGCTTTAATAGTGGTGGAAGAAACAGGTTTAGCAATAGCAAGCCTTTTCCATCATCCACTCAGCAACAGACAGAGAACTCTGAGCAGAATTCATCTAGCTTAGCAAACTTAGTCTCTGATCTATCTAAGGCCACTGTGAGTTTCATGAATGAAACAAGGTCTTCCATTAGAAATTTGGAAGCACAAGTGGGCCAGCTGAGTAAAAGGATCACTAAAATCCCTCCTAGTACTCTCCCAAGCAATACAGAAGAGAATCCAAAAGGAGAGTGCAAGGCCATTGACATAAGCACCATGGCCGAACCCAAAGAAGGAGAGGAGGACGTAAATCCCAAGGAGGAAGACCTCCTGGGACGTCCAGTGACCAATAAGGAGCTTCCCTCTGAGGAACCAAAGGACTCTGAGGCTCATCTAGAGACCATAGAGATTCCATTGAACCTCCTTATGCCTTTCATGAGCTCTGATGAGTATTCCTCTTCTAAAGAGAATGAGGATGTTTCTGAAGAGCAAGCTGCCAAGTTCCTTGGTGCAATTATGAAGCTGAATGCCAAATTATTTGGTATTGATACTTGGGAAGTTGAACCTCCCCTGTTCATCAATGAACTAAGTGATCTGGATTAACTGACATTGCCTCAGAAGAGACAGGATCCTGGAAAGTTCATAATACCTTGTACCATAGGCACCATGATCTTTAAGGCTCTGTGTGACCTTGGTTCAATAATAAACCTCATGCCCCTCTCTGTAATAGAGAAACTGGGAATCTATGGGGTGCAAGCTGCTAAAATCTCATTAGAGATGGTAGATAATTCCAGAAAACAAGCTTATGGACAAGTAGAGGACGTGTTAGTAAAGGTTGAAGGCCTTTATATCCCTGCTGATTTCATAGTCCTGGATACTGGAAAGGAAGAGGATGAATCCATCATCCTAGGAAGACCTTTCCTGGCCACAGCAAGAGCTGTAATTGATGTTGACAGAGGTGAACTAGTCCTTCAATGGAATGAGGACTCCCTTGTGTTTAAAACTCAAGGATCTCCCTCTGCAACCGTGGAGAGGAAGCATGAAAAGCTTCTCTCAAAGCAGAGTCAACCCAAGCCCCCACAGTCAAAATCTAAGTTTGGTGTTGGGAGGCCACAACCAAACTCTAAGTTTGGTGTTGAACTCCCATATCCAAACTCTAAGTTTAGTGTTGGAGAGTTTCAACAATGCTCTGAACATCTATGAGGCTCCATGAGAGCCCACTGTCAAGGTATTGACATTAAAGAAGCGCTTGTTGGGAAGCAACCCAATTTTTATTTATCTAACAATATTTTTCTTAGTTATATGTCTTTATAGGTTCATGATCATGTGGAGTCACAAAATAAAAATAAAAATTGAAAACGGAATCAAAAACAGCAGAAGAAAAATCACACCCTGGAGGAAGCACCTGCCTGGCGTTCAACGCCAGAACAGAGCATGGTTCTGGCGCTGAACGCCCAAAATGGGCAGCATTCTGGCGCTGAACGCCCAGAACAAGCATGGTTCTGGCGTTCAACGCCAGAAATAGCAACAAATGGGCGTTGAACGCCCAAAATGGGCACCAACCTGGCGCTGAACGCCCAGAGTTGTGTGCAAGGGCATTTTACATGCCTAATTGGTGCAGGGATGCAAATCCTTGACACCCCAGGATCTGTGGACCCCACAGGATCACCTCAGGATCTGTGGACCCCACAGGATCACCTCAGGATCTGTGGACCCCACAGGATCCCCACCTACCTCCACTCACTTCTTCTCACCCCTCTTTCACATAATCCCATAAACACTCTTCCCCAAAACTCTTCACCAATCACAATTTCACATCCATCCACTCTTCCCCATAAACCTACCTCATAAACTCCACCTACCTTCAAAATTCAAAACCAATTTTCCACCCAAACCCACCCTAAATGGCCGAACCTTAACTCCCCTCCCTCCCCTATATATAGCCCTCCATTCTTCCTCATTTTCACACAACACAACCCTCTCCTCTCTACTTGGCCGAAACACACTTCAGCCCTCTTCTCCATATTTTCTTCTTCTTCTTCATCTATTCTTTCTTTTATTGCTCGAGGACGAGCAATATTCTAAGTTTGGTGTGGTAAAAGCATAAGCTTTTTGTTTTTCCATTACCATTGATGGCACCTAAGACCGGAGAATCCTCTAGAAAGGGAAAAGGGAAGACAAAAACTTCCACCTCTGAGTCATGGGAGATGGAAAGGTTCATCTCCAAAGCCCATCAAGACCACTTCTATGATGTTGTGGCCAAGAAGAAGGTGATCCCTGAGGTCCCTTTCAAACTCAAAAGAAATGAGTATCCGGAGATCCGACACGAAATTCAAAGAAGAGGTTGGGAAGTTCTAACAAACCCCATCCAACAAGTCGGCATCCTAATGGTTCAAGAGTTCTATGCCAATGCATGGATCACCAAGAACCATGATCAAAGTAAGAACCCGGATCCAAAGAACTATGTTACAATGGTTCGGGGGAAATACTTAGATTTTAGTCCGGAAAATGTGAGGTTGGTGTTCAACTTGCCCATGATGCAAGGAGATGAACGCCCCTACACTAGAAGGGTCAACTTTAATCAAAGGTTGGACCAAGTCCTTATGGACATATGTGTGGAAGGAGCTCAATGGAAGATTGACTCCAAGGGCAAGCCGGTTCAACTAAGAAGATTGGACCTCAAGCCTGTGGCTAGAGGATGGTTGGAGTTCATTCAATGCTCAATCATTCCCACTAGCAACCGATCTGAAGTTACTGTGGATCGGGCCATCATGATTCATAGCATCATGATTGAAGAGGAAATAGAGGTTCATGAAGTCATCTCTAATGAACTCTACAAAATAGCCGAAAAGTCATCCCCCATGGCAAGGCTAGCTTTTCCTCATCTTATCTGCCATCTATGTTACTCAGCTGGAGCTTTCATAGAAGGAGACACTCCTATTAAGGAAGAGAAGCCCATCACTAAGAAGAAGATGGAGCAAGCAAGAGAGCTCATTCATGGAGCTCAAGAGGCGCAAGAAGCTCATTACCATGAGATCCCGGAGATGCCTCAAATGCAATTTCCTTCACAAAATTTTTGGGAGCAAATCAACACCTCCCTAGAAGAATTAAGTTCCAACATGGGACAACTAAGGGTGAAACATCAAGAGTACTCCATCATGCTTCATGAAATAAGAGAAGATCAAAAAGCAATGATGGAGGAGCAACAAAGACAAGGAAGAGACATAGAAGAGCTCAAGGACATCATTGGTTCCTCAAGAAGGAAACGCCACCATCACTAAGGTGGATTCATTCCTTGTTCTTATTTCTTCTGTTTTTCATTTTCTATGTTATGTGCTTATCTATGTTTGTGTTACATGATCATTAGTAGTTAGTAACTTTGTCTTAAAGTTATGAATGTCCTATGAATCCATCACCTCTCTTAAATGAAAAATGTTTTAATTCAAAAGAACAAGAAGTACATGAGTTTTGAATTTATCCTTGAACTTAGCTTAATTATATTGATGTGGTGACAATGCTTCTTGTTTTCTGAATGAATGCTTGAACAGTGCATATGTCTTTTGAAGTTGTTGTTTAAGAATGTTAAATATGTTGGCTCTTGAAAGAATGATGACTAGGAGACATGTTAATTGATAATCAGAAAAATCATAAAAATGATTCTGGAAGCAAGAAAAAGCAGCAAAGAACAAAGCTTGCAGAAAAAAAAATAGCGAAAAAAAATAGAAAGAAAAAGAAAAAGCAAGCAGAAAAAGCCAAAAGCTCTTAAAACCAAGAGGCAAGAGCAAAAAGCCAATAACCCTTAAAACCAAAAGGCAAGGGTAATTAAAAAGGATCCCAAGGCTTTGAGCATCAGTGGATAGGAGGGCCTAAAGGAATAAAATCCTGGTCTAAGCGGCTAAACCAAGTTGTCCCTAACCATGTGCTTGTGGCGTGTAGGTGTCAAGTGAAAACTTGAGACTGAGCGGTTAAAGTCAAGGTCCAAAGCAAAAAAAGAGTGTGCTTAAGAACCCTGGACACCTCTAATTGGGGACTTTAGCAAAGCTGAGTCATAATCTGAAAAGGTTCACCCAATTATGTGTCTGTGGCATTTATGTATCCGGTGGTAATACTGGAAAACAAAGTGCTTAGGGCCACGGCCAGGACTCATAAAATAGATGTGTTCAAGAATCATCATACTGAACTAGGAGAATCAATAACACTATCTGAACTCTGAGTTCCTATAGATGCCAATCATTCTGAACCTCAATGGATAAAGTGAGATGCCAAAACTATTCAAGAGGCAAAAAGCTATAAGTCTCGCTCAATTGATTGGAGCTATGTTTCATTGATAGTTTGGAATTTATAGTATATTCTCTTCTTTTTATCCTACTTGATTTTCAGTTGCTTGGGGACAAGCAACAATTTAAGTTTGGTGTTGTGATGAGCGGATAATTTATACGCTTTTTGACATTGTTTTTAGTATGTTTTTAGTAGGATCTAGTTACTTTTAGGGATGTTTTCATTAGTTTTCATGTTAAATTCACATTTTTGGACTTTACTATGAGTTTGTGTGTTTTTCTGTGATTTCAGGTATTTTCTGGCTGAAATTGAGGGACTTGAGCAAAAATCAGATTCAGAGGTTGAAGAATGACTGCTGATGCTGTTGGATTCTGACCTCCCTGCACTCAAAGTGAATTTTCTGGAGCTACAGAACTCGAAATGGCGCGCTTCCAATTGCATTGGAAAGTAGACATCCAGGGCTTTCCAGCAATAGTTAATAGTCCATACTTTGGCCACTTTTAGACGACGCAAACTGGCGTTCAACGCCAGCTCTCTGCCCAAATCTGGCGTCCAACGTCAGAAAAGGATCCAAAACCAGAGTTGAACGCCCAAACTGGTACAAAAACTGGCGTTCAACTCCAAGAAGGACCTCTACACGTGGAAAGTTAAAGCTCAGCCCAAGCACACACCAAGTGGGCCCCGGAAGTGGATTTATGCATCAATTACTTACTTCTGTAAACCCTAGTAGCTAGTTTATTATAAATAGGACCTCTTACTATTGTATTAGACATCTTTGGATTATATTTTGATCTATTGATCACGTTTTGGGGTCTGGCCATCTCGGCCATGCCTGAACCTTTCACTTATGTAATTTTAACGGTAGAGTTTCTACACTCCATAGATTAAGGTGTAGAGCTCTGCTGTTCCTCAAAGATTAATGCAAAGTACTACTGTTTTCTATTCAATTCATCTTATTTCGCTTCCAAGATATTCATTTGCACTTCAACCTGAATGTGATGAACGTGACAATCATCATCATTCCCTATGAACGCGTGCCTGACAACCACTTCCGTTCTACCTTCGACTGAATGAGTATCTCTTAGATCTCTTAATCAGAATCTTTGTGGTGTAAGCTAGAATGATGGCGGCATTCAAGAGAATCCAGAAAGTCTAAACCTTGTCTGTGGTATTCCGAGTAGGATTCAATGATTGAATGATTGTGACGAGCTCCAAACTCGCGATTGCTGGGCGTAGTGACAGACGCAAAAGGATAGTAAATCCTATTCCAGCATGATCGAGAACCGATAGATGAATAGCCGTGCCGTGACAGGGTGCGTTGACCATTTTCACTGAGAGGATAAGATGAAACCATTGACAAGGATGATGCCTCCAGACGATTAGCCGTGCCGTGACAGGGCATTTGGATCATTTTCCCGAGAGAAGACCGAAAGTAGCCATTGACAATGGTGATGTATCACATAAAGCCAGCCATGGAAAGGAGTAAGACTGATTGGATGAAGATAGCAGGAAAGCAGAGGTTCAGAGGAACGAAAGCATCTCTATTCGCTTATCTGAAATTCTCACCAATGAATTACATAAGTATTTCTATCCTTTATTATTTATCTTTTAATTATCTAATCCAATCACATTTAACCCTACCTGACTGAGATTTGCAAGGTGACCATAGCTTGCTTCATACCAACAATCTCCGTGGGATTCGACCCTTACTCACGTAAGATATTACTTGGACGACCCAGTGCACTTGCTGGTTAGTTGTGCGAAGTTGTGAACCATGGTATTGGCATCATGTTGTTGGCGCCATTACCAGGGAAAGAAAGAGCGATGAATTTTACATAATTAAAGTGTAATCACAATTTCTGCGCACCACTTGACCAGATGGAGCATCGCAACAAGCGATGCTATGAGCACCTGAAGCTGATGATACGCTCTGGCGACATCCCCTCCAAGCCTGACACACCATCCGAGGCATCTGAGGAGGAGGCGGATGATCCCGAGGCAGAGACCCATCCACAGAGCGAGGCAGAGCAGGCAGGCACCCAACAGGCAGCATCACATTAGGAGGCTCCGCCTCAGATTCAGGCTGTGGACCCCGAGATCCCTATCCAGTCAGCACCTCCTCTGTAGCAGACTGATCCTCAGACCACCACCACAGAGATCCCAGCTACCCACTGATGAGCGGATAATTTATACGCTTTTTGGCATTGTTTTTAGTATGTTTTTAGTAGGATCTAGTTACTTTTAGGGATGTTTTTATTAGTTTTTATGTTAAATTCACATTTCTAGACTTTACTATGAGTTTGTGTGTTTTTCTGTGATTTCAGGTATTTTCTGGCTGAAATTGAGGGACTTGAGCAAAAATCAGATTCAGAGGTTGAAGAAGGACTGCTGATGCTGTTGGATTCTGACCTCCCTGCACTCAAAGTGGATTTTCTGGAGCTACAGAACTTCAAATGGCGCACTCTCAACGGCGTTGGAAAGTAGACATCCAGGACTTTCCAGCAATATATAATAGTCCATACTTTTCCCAAGTTTAGTCGATGCAAAAGGGCATTGAACGCCAGTTCTACGCTGTAGTCTGGAGTTAAACGCCAGAAACACGTCACAAACCAGAGTTGAACGCCAAAAACACGTTACAACTTGGCGTTCAACCCCAAAAGAAGCCTCTACACGTGTAAACTTCAAGCTCAGCCCAAGCACACACCAAGTGGGCCCCGAAAGTAGATTTATGCATCAATTACTTACTTCTGTAAACCCTAGTAGCTAGTCTAGTATATATAGAACTTTTTATCATTGTATTCACAATCATGGTTACTCCGGTGCCCCTCTGGGGCCGAGACCAATGAACTCTATTATCACTTATGTATTTTTAACGGTAGAGTTTCTGCACTCCATAGATTAACGGTAGAGTTTCTGCACTCCATATATTCACAATCATGATTTAATGCAAAGTACTACTGTTTTATATTCAATTCAACTTATTCCGCTTCTAAGATATCCATTCGCACCCAAGAACATGATGAATGTGATGATTATGTGATGCTCATCATCATTCTCACTTATGAACGCGTGCCTGACAAACACTTCCGTTCTACATGCAAACAAGCTAGAATGAGTATCTCTTAGATATCTAATACAGAGGACCGAGTCCGAGATATTAGAATCTTCGTGGTATAAGTTAGAACCTATGGATGGCCATTCTTGAGATCCGGAAAGTCTAAACCTTGTCTGTGGTATTTCGAGTAGGATCTGGGAAGGGATGGCTGTGACGAACTTCAAACTCGCGAGTGCTGGGCGTAGTGACAGACGCAAAAGGAGGGTGAATCCTATTCCAGTATGATCGAGAACCTCAGATGATTAGCCGTGCCGTGACAGAGCATTTGGACCTTTTTCACAGAGAGGATGGGATGTAGCCATTGACAACGGTGATGCTCTATATAAAGCTTACCATGGAAAGGAGTAGGACTGGTTGGATGAAGACAGCAGGAAAGCAGAGGTTCAGAGGAACGAAAGCATCTCTATACGCTTATCTGAAATTCTCACCAATGAATTACATAAGTATTTCTATCTTTATTTTCTGTTTATTTACTATTATTATTCAAAAACTCCATAACCATTTAATATCCGCCTGACTGAGATTTACAAGTTGACCATAGCTTGCTTCATACCAACAATCTCCGTGGGATCGACCCTTACTCACGTAAGATTTTATTACTTGGACGACCCAGTGCACTTGCTGGTTAGTTGTATCGAAGTTGTGACAAATTATGAATTAAGATTAGAGCACCAAGTTTTTGGAGCCATTACCAGGGATCACAATTTCGTGCACCACCCACCCTTCCAGTGATGACACCCCTTCACACCCTGCTTGAGTGAGCATCGGGGACGATGCTACATTTTAAGTGTAGAGAGGTCGCCATCTCTGGCGTTCTTTTTTTTGGTGAACCACTACATACTCTTTTTATTTATTTTGCTACTTTTCTGTATTTTTTTCTTTTTATTTTTATTTTTATTTTTCTCAGTACTTATATATATTGACATTTTTATGTATTTATTCTATATTGCATTTTTGTCATATTTTAGCCATTTAGTTTTAGTTATAATTCTAACTTATTAGTTATAGAAATTGTGGATTAATTAGTATAGTTTACCCTTTTTAGCATAAGATAGCTTAGTTTAAATTGAAAAATATAAAAAGAAAGTAAACTAGGAACTTGAACACAATAGAAACAATCCACACACCTTGTATATATAGCATTACATGTTAGTTAGTTAACAACATCTCATCAAGGAGAAACACTAGAACTTTAAAGCCATTCAATATAAGTTTTACATTGAGAATAATGGGAATTTTTAACTAAACATGGATGACATACATAACTGATAAATAATTTTTGAGCTAGAGAACACACAGCCTGTGAGTTTTGAGCTTAATTGTATGGTTACATTCAAACCATAATATTTTATTCCCGTGTGTTCCGCCCTTCTTGTTTATTCTGGTGTTCTTTACTTTGTTTTAATCTATATGTCCGATTATAGAATAGAAATACATACCAAGAGAGTGATTGAGGCCATTATTTGATTTTAGCTCACTTATCCCAAAATAGCCTACCCTTTACATCACCCTTGTTAGCCCCCTTGAGCCTTTAAATCCCCTTTTATTCTATCAACCACATTACTAGCCTTAAGCAGAAAGACAAAATAAAAATCCCAAGTTGAATCCTTGGTTAGCTTAAGATAGGAAGTATGTATGGTTTAAATGTGGAAAAACCTATTGGGAACATGGATGATAAAAACAAAAGGTAGAAAAGTTGAAAAGAATAAAATAACTCAAAATAAAAGTTTTGGGAAGCATGCTCATGTAAAATCAAAATAATTGAATTACCATGTGCATTAAAAAAAAGTGTTATGAATAAAGGGGACACAAAAAGAATTTTCCAATTGTGAAATAAAGCAATGCACATGGGATAAAAATAAATATTGAGATATGAGCATGTAACATCAAAAGCGAGAAAATATGGAAAATAGGTAAAGAAGCTTTGATTTAGAAAGTATGTATGTTAGGTGAGATCTTAGTCTAATTAAGGATTCACTTATTAGCTCACTTAGCCTTATACATATACCCTTACCTTTACCTTGGCCCCATTACAACCTTACTTAAAGACCTCATGATTTATGGTATGACTATATTCTATGATTGTTGATTGGTTAGATGAAGAACAAAGTTATAGAAAGTAAGAATAAAAAGAAGAATAGAGTGATTAACCCAATAAACACTGAGGGATTAGAGAGTAAACACAAAATCTAGTGAGGGTTCAATAGCTCATTAACATTTATCTCTGTTTAAACTATTAATTGTCTTACAAGTTTATAAAAAGCTTTTCTCTCCCATTTCAATTGTAAAGGCACTTTATCACTATCTAAGGCTTGGCTATATATATATATATATATATGATTCCTTGAGAATGTGAGTTAATTCAACTACATGCAAGCTTTATATACAAGTGAATAAAAATTAGAATTGCATGATGCATCATTCATTTAGGTAGTTGCATTTAGATTAGATTGCATTACATGACATTCCATCACTTTAACCTTACTTTTCACCTTGGATTTAGCATGAGGACATGCTATTGTTTAAGTGTGGGGAGGTTGATAAACCCATATTTTATGAAAATATTTTGTGCTTAGTTTGAGTGATTTATTCAATCCTTCACACACTTATTCATATTAATTGCATAGTTTTACTTTCCCTTCCTCATTATGTGATGTATGTGAAAAACATGTTTCCTATGCTTTAAAACTAATTATTTTAATTACCTTTAATTCCATTCGATGCCGTGACTAGTGTGTTGAGTAGTTTCAGATCTTCTAAGGCAGAAATGACTTAAAGGATGGAAAGAAAACATACAAAAATGGAAAGAAAGCACAAAACGAAGTTTCTAAAGAAACTGGCATCCACGCGATCGCATGGGCGACGCGGACGCATGCCAAAGCGCGAATCAACAGCGACGCGGCCGCATGACTGACGCGACTGCGCGCCTTAAGTAAAACACATGTGACGCAGCCGCATGACTGATGCGATCGCGTGACAAGAAAAGCTCCGAATGACGCGACCGCGTGACCTACGCGGACGCGTGACAGAGGCCACGCACCAGAAATTGCAGAAAACGCTCCCAGCAATTTCTGAAGCCCTTTTTGTCCCAAATCCAAGTCCAAAAGGCATAGACCAGAGGTTATGAAGTGAGGAAATGCATCCATTCATAGGGAGACGACTTTAGTTTTAGTTTTCATGATTTAGATTTAGTTTAGAGAGAGATTCTCTCTCTCTTTTAGGATTAGGATTTAGGATTTCTCTTAGTTTGGGAGTGACTCTCGATCCCAGGTTTAATGTTCCTTTACTTTAAGCTTCTCTTTTACTTTTATTCATTACTTTAGTTGATTATTTACTTTTGCAATTTAATTTATGAATTCTTCCATGTTACAGATTATTATTTTGGATTAATGTTATTTGAGGTATTTCAGTTAATATTGCTTTCTTTTATTTATTAGTTACAATTATTCCCAATCTGAAGACATTCTTATTCCAGTAGATTTACTTTTCTCCTTTTGGTTTTGGTTAAGAAATCAGTAACTCATGAGTTATCAAACTCAAACATGCTTGATAATTGTTATCTTTGTTAATTGAATTGAGCTTCAAGAATCCCAATCTTTTCTTAGAAAATAAAATAGGATCCGAAGATCAATCCAATTAATCCCTTGACCTTCCTTTATCTTAGTAAAGGCTAACAAAGTGGAATTAAGATCCAATTATTATCATCATTGATAAGGATAGCCAGGATAGGACCTCTAATTTCTCATACCTTACCAAAAATTTATTTACAGTCATTTATTTATTTCACTTGCTATTTAAATTATTCGTTCTTCATTTACTTTAATTGCCACTTAAATTACTTGCTCCTCATTCTCAAAACCCCAATTTACAATCTCCATAGCCAATAATAAGAACATACTTCCCTGCAGCTCCTTGAGAAGACGACCCGAGGTTTGAATACTTCGGTTATCAATTTATTTAGGGGTTTGTTACTTGTGACAACCAAAACGTTTGTATGAAAGGACTTTTGAAGGTTTAGAAACTATACTTGCAACGAGGATTTATCCGCAAATTTCTAGACCACGCAAAGTTGCTCTCATCAGGCTGGCAGCGGCGGCAGAGGAAGAAGAAGAATTAGAGTTGTAAAAATTTAAAATTTGGGGAAGAAGGTAAAGGGCAGGGGTAATTTGGGATTTTTATTAAAAAACTAACAAAAATTAGGACTTGGGTACTGTTGTCACATGAAACCCATCTTTGATTGGTACAAGATTAATTTTTTTTATTTAATGGGTACTTTTGTCAGCGTTTACAAAATTCATTGATACAAATTGTAATTTATTCATGATTTTAATTTAATTTTGATTGTAAAAGGGTATTTTTGACTTTTTTATAAAAATAAAAATAATTATTTAATTATTTAACACAAATAATTATAAAAAAGATATATTTGTCTTTTCATTTCATGATTATTTGTGAGAGTATTTTTGTATATGTAATAACATAATATTTTTTAAAATTTAAATAAAAATAAATGTCAATGCAGATAAATATAATTTATATGGCAAATTTTTATTTGTCCACCTTTTATATCGTACCAATACGTATAAAATATCAATCGTACTAAAGCAATCACTAAAAAAATATTTTAAAAGTTTTATAAAATTTTTAATAGAATCAATTTTAATTTTAACGATAGGACATTTTTATCAAACGATACTAATTTTTTATGAGTTTGATGTTAATTTAATTTTTTTTATGTTTTATTAGTGATTAAATCTTTGATGGTAAAAAATTGACCATTCACTCAACTAACATTCCTGAAACAGCTTTGATTTGATTTATCAACTTAGGGTATACATTATTTTATTTGGGTAAAGTATTAAATTGGTCTCCTATGTTTGGGCGTAATTCTGTTTTAGTCTTTAAAGTTTAAAGTGTGCTATTTGAATCCAAAAAAGTTTCATTTAGCATCAATTTAGTCCCACAGTAAAGTCAAATTTAAATAATTAACGGAATGTCCAACATAACAACAGTACAAGAATAAAATCGATAATCTGGAGAATAAGTACAAGCTCCAGAGGCACAAAATCAACCGTTGATACATCAATACATTTATTTATTATTTTTCTTATAATATAAATAAAATATTTTCTATAGAACTAAAGAGAATGATAAATAAATGTATTGATGTATCGACGGTTGATTTTGTGTCTCTGGAGCTTGTACTTGTTCTCCAGATTATCGATTTTGTTCTTGTACTATTGTTATGTAGGACATTCCGTTAATTATTTAATTTTGACCTCATTGTGGGACTAAATTGATGCTAGATGAAACTTTTTTGGATTCAAATAGGACACTTTAAACCTTAAGGATCAAAACAGAATTATGCCCAAACATAGAAGACCAATTTAATACTTTACCCTTATTATTTCTTATTATTTTGAAGACAAACTAAGGTTTTCTAAAAATATAAAATTGGGCGATGCAATAGATGGGATAAAGATGGATGATATGCACTTTTTATGCCTGAGATTATGTGACGTACCGTATATGATAAGAAGTTAAGAACCAACACCTAACTCGGATTTAAGATAAGATCACATGCCAACCAGTTCTTTCTTGTACCAGTTTCTTACTTAAAAAATGCCACAATGTGAATAATAGAAATCTATGCTAATTTAGTAGAGCGAAATCAACCAAGAATATCATCATTTAGGGTAGAGATAAAATAAATCAACCAAACAAGTACCTTCATTAATCATTATAGTTGCCCTCCTTTTTTATAATTGTTTATATAATATTTGAGAAAATACTAAGAATAGGAAGTTAGTTAATAGATTTAAATACAAGATAAATATAAAAAAAAATATGGGTAAAAAATATACTTTCTTTTTCTAAAGTTTGCAATTTTTTTAAAAAATATTCTTTAACGTTTAATTTTATTCAATTTTGTTTCTAACGTTAATTTATTCAATTTTATCCTTAACCTTTTTAATTTATTTCAAAATTATCCCTAAACGTTTTTAATTTTGTCTCCAATATCTCAAATAGAATTAACATCCAGAAATAATTTTGATACAAATAAAAAATATTAGAGACAAAATTAGATACAATTAAACGTTAAAAATATTTTTTAAAAATTACAAATGTTAGAAATAAAAAAAGATATTTTACCCAAAAAAATATTAATCACTTAATATTTTTTCAAAAAAATTAAAATTTAACTTCAATCTAATAACCTATGATAAAATCTATTCATTTAACCTTGTATTTTTGGACTTCATCTATTCATTTTACTTGAATAAAACCCTATTCTATTCTTACACGGCCTTGATTAAAATTTTCTATAATATTGTTGAATTACTAATAAACCTGATTGTTTTATATTTAATTTTCTATTCCATTAAAAAAATACAAAAAATAAAATAAGAATTAAATTTAAAAAAATTAAAATTATTTTTTTATAAAATTCAAAAATAGAAAAATGTTAAAAGTGTTGTGATATGAATGTCTATATGAATAGCTCAACTTTTTCATGGTAGAATGCTTATGTTACCGAGAGAAATTACATTAAATGAAGACTGAAAATAAGTACTCCAAGCATGTATAAATAGGAGCATGATCTGAAGTAATATACATAACAATAACAATACTTTTCTCCTTCTTTATACACTACTAACATTCTCTTTTTCTCTCTTTACGTTACTACATATATTAAAGGGTTAAGTATGATTTTGGTCCCTAACGTAAAATCCGAAAATTTATTCTGTCCCTGGCCTTTTTTTTCTCTATAAAATGGTCCCGAAAGTTTCAGTTTGTTTTAAAATCGTCATTCAGACAAAAATATCATTCCCCCTTCTTCCTCAAAATAAACCAAATCAGAAGTTGAACCAGAAGCTGAAGCAGAACAGAAGCAGAAGTAGAACAGAAGCAATACCAATGACCAGAAGCAAAGAACAACAATGGAATCAAAAGAACAACAACAACAAAAGCAGCTACAAGCAAAAGAACAACAACAAAAGAACAACAAAAACCTAGAACTCAGAAAATCATCATCATCATCATCATCAAAACTCAGAACTTCAGAACCCAGAACTCAGAACTTAGAAGAAACAATGGATAATGGAATCAAAAGAACAACAACAAAAGAACAGAAACCAGAAGAATTGATAATCAGAAGCAGAAGCAGCAAAACCAGAAGAAATCAGAAACCGGCGAGGAGCAGCGATGCCCGGCGACTGAGCGAGGAGGAAGAGCAGAAACGACGAGCGGCGCGCGACGTCCACCTTCGCGGATCTGCTGCCGTCGACGTCGAGTCAGGAAGAGTAGCAGTGGCGAGATCTGGCGGTGAGATCCAGCAGAAACGACAAGGACCGAACGATGAGAAGCAGCGGCGGTGACGAGGACCCTTCCCCTTCCCTTCTCCCTCTTCTTCCCAAATCCTCCCACCCTTCTCGCTTCGTATTTTCCCCTCCCCCTTTCCCCTTTACGCGTTTTCTTTCTTTTTTATTTTTTTATTAAGGGTAACTTGGTAATAAAAATAAAAAATTTGGTAAAAAGGACGATTTTAAAACAAACTTAAACCTTCGGGACCATTTTGTAGCGAAAAAAAAAGCCGGGGACGAAATAAATTTTCGGCCTCTACGTTAGGGACCAAAATTGTAATTAACCTTATATTAAATAAATATATGAATCATCTCTATTATATTGACATAATTATATTGGTGAATATTAATACTAGAGTTTTTTATTTACACTTCTTTTATTTTATATTTATTACCTCTCCCTTATTTATTTATTTTCCAACACATTATCAGCACAAGACTCTGATAAAAATTTAGGAAGACTCAAGTAATTAATTTTCATTATGTTAAAGCTCTCTCATCTTGAATTTAATACTCTTAATATATTTGAAAATAACTGCTTATCATAGATACTAGATGCCAAAATTCATTTTGATTCAATAGATTTTGGAGATACCATTAAGGCTGAAAATAATGTATCCCAAAAGGATAAAACCAAAGTCATGATCTTCCTTCGTTGTCATCTTGACAAAGGATTAAAAAATGAATATCTCACACTAAAAAATCCTGCAGATCTATGGAAGAACCTTGAAGAAAGATATAATCATCAAAAGACGGTGATACTTCCACAATCCCAATATTTTTTTGTGACTTAAAAGAAATCAAACAACAACAAAGAAAGAAAAAAAAAAAACAAGAAACTGCTTAAGAAAGACAGTCCTGCTGAATATTACTCTCAAACTCCTTCCAATGCAATGGAAGCTCCACTGGAGGAGAAAGGGTCCTCATTGCAGTCTTTGCCATGATGTCTGCTACTGTGTTTGCATCTCTCAAGATCAACGGGAGATCAACACGCCATTTTCAATACATGATATCTCGGATTTTTTACACCAAAGGATCAATAAAACCAGAGCAATCCTGTAAATTATTGACAATAGTAAAGGCCTCCACACAGTCTGTCTCACATATAATGTCTCTTTGTCCCGAGTCTTATGCTAAAAGAAAGTCTCTCCAAATAGCAAACAACTTTCCTTGCAAAATGCTACGACTTTCAATTGTTCCCAAACAGCCTCGTTGTCACCTTCCCTTCCAATCTTTTCTAACACAAGAAAAACCAACCCGAGCACCATTTTCAGGATAGCTAGCATCACAATTATCTTAAAGGTACCCACTGAGGGGGGGGAATCCAAGAGCCACTAATGGTAGAGGGGATAGACAGTCATTGCAACTCAAAAATATTTCGGAGCTCTTTTTCCAAGGACAAAGCCATACCAGTCACCTTGTCTGTGGTCCAATGCTCGTGAGGATGAAAGATCTCGTTATTCCAAACTAGATTTCCAAGAAGAGCAATATTAGCACAAAAATGATCTCTAATTTCTAGACCCCAAACTTCTTAGGGGTGACCAACACCTTCCAGTTAACTAGATTCAAGCTTCTACCATCATCTTGACCCAATATGAGTGGACACACTTGCGTTTATAGAATTTTAAATCCATAAATGAATATAATTCAGCAATGTTCCGAATTATCTCATGAATGAAATTATGTGGGAAAAATATAACTGATAATGATATGTTAGAGAAAAATTTCTCGACCTTCCATGCCTCAAATGTGCTCCTGCAGCAGCAATATTAAGAAAAAGAATTTAAAAAATATTCTGAGTTAGTTAATTTCTTTCCTTCTTTTT
The DNA here is from genome assembly GCF_059453495.1 of Arachis ipaensis. Classification (NCBI taxonomy): domain Eukaryota; kingdom Viridiplantae; phylum Streptophyta; class Magnoliopsida; order Fabales; family Fabaceae; genus Arachis; species Arachis ipaensis. The sequence continues at coordinate 130,167,402 of NC_142444.1, forward strand.
GTTGAACGTAACAATGAATTACTTTTAAGAAATCATGAAGCACGCCCTGCTAGCACCGCCCCATTTCTTGAAACAAATGCGGCAAACTATAATCCCAGAAGAGGTGAATGACAAGATTTTTGGTAACAAAAAAAATTATGGAAGGAAAAAAATTATGTTCACAAGAAATGATCTCACCAGAAGTGGGATAAAGAAAGAAATAATGGGAAAAATAAATCAATAAAAGATAAATATTTCCGTTGTGGTGGAAAGGGCCATTGGTCGCGTACCTGTCGTACCCCGGAGTACCTAATTGATATTTATCAAGCATCCTTGAAAAAGGATAACAAAAGGAAATGAGACAAATTTTGTTTCAAATGATGTTGCTGAAAATTACATCACTCATTATGAAGTACCCGATTTCTTTGAGGATCCTGAAGAAAATATTAGCCATTTGATCAATGATGGAAAAGTTTAATATGTGGGTTTGTTAAAGTATTCATGTAAATAAATAATATAAAAATTTTCTTATTAAGTTTTATTCCCAATATATTTGAATTTTAATTATGATGTATGTAAATAATGTTTAATAAAATATTTATGTTTATGAATTTTAAAATCACTAAAATGTGTCAAGTTTTAAAATAATAATAATAATATTTTAGTATATGACATTATTTTTATGTACAATGCTTCTTAGAAAAACAATTCCAATTAGGAATACAATTTTACTGTGCATGTACTGCTACTCATTTTTATCATTATTATTTGTCTTTGAAGAAAATGGTAAGGATATATAATGAAGATGTTTGTCTTGTGGATAGTACAAGTTCGCATACCATTCTCAAAAGTAATATATATTTTACTCATCTTGTACCAAAAGAAGAATATGTTAATACTATTATTGGCTCCAGAAGAGCTATAATTTTATTTTTTGGAGGAACAAAATTCATAATAAATAATGCACTATTGTCTACCAAGTCTCTAAAAAACTTGTTGAGTTTTAAAGATATTTGCCGAAATGGATATCATATTGAAACAATGAATGAGGAAAATCATAAGTATTTATGTCACAACTCATGATTCAAATAGAAAAGTTATATTAGAAAAGTTGTCCTCACTTTCTTCTGGGTTATATTATACTAAAATTAGTGCAATTGAATCACATGCCATTGTGAACCATAAGTTTACTAGCCCAAATAAATTCATAATTTGGCATGATTGAGTGGGACATCCTAAAACAACTATGATGCGGAGAATTATTGAAAATTCCTATGGACATTCACTAAAAAACCAGAAGATTCTTAAATCCAGTGAATTTTATTGTGCTGCATGTTCTCATAGAAAAGTTAATTTTAAGGCTATCAGCAGTAAAGATTGGATTTGAGTCTCCTGAATTTCTAGAAAGAATTCAAGGCGATATATGTGGACCTATTCATCCACCATATGGATCTTTTAGATATTTTATGGTTCTAATAGATGCATCTTCAATATGGTCACATGTGTGCTTATTGTCTTCTCGCAACCTGTCATTTGCGAGATTACTTGCTTAAATTATTCGATTAAAAGCACAACTTCCAGAAAATCCAATCAAAATAATTCGTCTTGATAATGCTGGTGAGTTCACTTTCCAAGCCTTTGATGCTTATTGTATAGCTAATGGAATAAGTGTTGAACATCCAGTTGCTCATGTCCACACACAAAATGGGTTAGCAGAATCACTTATTAAATGCCTCCAATTAATTGTTAGACCCTTACTTATGAGAACAAATCTTCCAACCTGTGTTTGGGGCATGTAATTTTACATGCTGCAATATTTATTCGTTTGAGACCAACAAGTTACCATCAATTCTCTCCTCTGCAATTAGCTTTTGGCCAGCAGTCGAATGTTTCCCATTTAAAGATATTTAGGTGTACGATATATGTTCCAATTGCTCCACCTTCTCGCACCAAAATGGAACCCCAAAGAAAATTGAGAATTTATGTGGGATATGATTCTCCTTCTATAGTGAAGTATCATGAGATACAAACAGGAGATGTGTTTAAAGTTTGATTGGCAGATTGTCATTTTGATGAATTAAAATTTCCAACATTAGCGGGAGAGAATAAGCTTCTTAAAAAAGAACTTAATTGAAATGCATCATCGTTGATACATTTAGATACTCGATTAGGGCAATGTGAACTAGAAGTTCAAAAGATTATACATTTATAAAGAATAGCAAATGAATTTCCTGATGCATTTTCTGATATGAAAATGATTACTAAATTCTATATACCAGTTGAAAATGCTCCAATTTGAATTGATGTCCAAATCGGGCAAATGACCACCGAAACAAATTTACGTTAGAAGCGTGGTAGGCCTGTCAATTCCAAAGACAAAAGTCTTCGAAAAAGAAAAGAGGTAAATACTATTCCTATTGAAAAAGATAAAGACATAGTAAAGACACCTGTAGTTATCCAAAATTCTAATATAGTTTTGACACCAGAAAACATTCAGGTACCTGAAAATTCTGAAAATTATGAAAATGATGAGATCCCGATAAATTATGTCTTTACAGGAGAAAAATAGAACCAAAATAAAAGAACTGTCAATGAAATATTTGCATATAATGTAGCATTACACATCATGCATGAAAGTAAGGATCTTGAGCCAAGAACAATCGAAGAATATCGACAAAAGAATGATTGGCTGAAATGGAAAGAAGCTATGAAGGCTGAGTTAAACTCACTTGTAAAACGTAAAGTCTTTGGACCTGTAGTCTATACACCAGAATATGTAAAACATGTTGGATACAGATGGGTATTTGTGAGAAAACAAAATGAGAAAAAAGGAAGTTGTACGCTACAAAACTCGACTTGTGGCGTAAGATTTTTTACAAAGACCCCGTATAGATTATGAAAAAACATACTCCCCTGTAGTAGATGTAATAACGCGTTATTTGGTTAGTTTATTCGCATACCATAAACTATATATTCATCTAATAGATGTGGTAATAACTTATTTATACGGATCATTAGATCGTGATATCTATATGAAAGTCCTTGAAGGACTAAAGATATCTAAGCCATCTAATGAATATTCGCAGGAGTTATATTCAATAAAATTGCAAAGATCTTTATATGGTCTAAAACAATATGGACGAATGTGGTATAATCATCTTATATCGGATTTAAGAATGATGATATCTGTGTTTTCATAAAGAAATCTGCATCTAGATTCATTATAATTACTGTGCATGTTGATGATTTAAATATCATTGGAACCCCTGAAGAGATTCTAACCATTATAAAAGTTCTAAAAAAAGAGTTTCAGATGAAAGATTTTGGAAAGACTAAATTTTGTCTCGGCCTGCAGATCGAGCATACAAAAAATGGGATTTTTATTCATCAAATAACATACACAGAAAAGATCTTGAAGATATTTTATATGGATAAGTCATCCATTAAGTACCTCAATGATTGTAAGATCTTTGGATGTGAAAAAGGATCAATTCCGTCCTAAAAAAGAAAATGAAGATATCATTGGCCTTGACGTATCATATCTCAGTGCTATTTGAGCACTAATGTATCTTGCTAATAATACACGATCCAATATATCATTTGTTGTGAATTTACTAGTAAGGTATAATTGCTCTCCAACCAGAAGACATTAGAATGAAATCAAACAAATTTTTCGATATCTTCATGGAACGGTTGATATGGGATTGTTTTATCCATATGGATCCAAGTTACAACTAGTTGGCTATACAGATGCAGGATACATGTCTGATCCACACAGAATAAGATCTCAAATAGGATACCTATTCACATATGGTGGTACAACTATATCATGGAGATCCACGAAACAGAAGATTGTAGCAACATCCTCTAATCATGATGAAATACTAGCGATATATGAAGCTAGTCACGAGTGTTTTTGGCTCAAGAGTTTGATCCAATATATTCTGTCATCATGTGGATTGATCGATCATAAGATAGCTCCAACTGTTCTGTTTGAAGATAATACAACATGCATTGCTCAACTTAAAGGTGGATACATCAAAGGTGATAGAACAAACCATATTTCTCCCAAATTCTTCTTCACTCATGACCTTCAAAATGAAGGAACAATCGATATCCAACAGATCCGCTCAAGCGATAATCTGGCAGATTCATTTACAAAAGTCACTTGCAAAATCCTCTTTTAAAAGATTAGTACATCATATTGGGATGCGCTGATTTTGAGATATAAAATAATGTCGGCAAGAGGGGGAGACTTTATTCTTTTTTCTTTGGTCAGGTTTTTCTCCCTATTAGATTTTTTTTGATAAGGTTTTTAATGAAGCAGTCCACATTATAAAGGATATTGTACTCTTTTTTTTTTCACTAAAATTTTTTTTATTGGATTTTTCTTTAATAAGGTTTTAATAAAGTATAATCCTAAATGGACATAGATATTTATGGATGACTCAACTTTTTCATAGTAGAATGCTCATGTTATCAAGAGAAATTACATTAAATGAAGGTTGAAAATAAGAACTCCATGCATGTATAAATAGGGGCATGATATGAGATAATATACACAACAATACCAATACTTTTATGCATCTTTATACACGGCTAATATTCCTCCTCTCTCTCTCTACGTTACTATATATATTAAATAAGTATACGAACCATCTCTATTATATTAAAATAATTATATTGATAAATATTAATACTAAAATCTCTTATTTACATTTTTTTTATTTTATATTTATTATCTCTCATTTATTTTTTTATTTTACAACAAAAAATAAAAATTACAGATTATAAAGAGAATATTCATCTTTGAATATAATGATTAATTATTTTCACACAAATATAAATAAATAAACTTAAATAAGAAGTCAACTTTTTTAAACTAGTTTTTGAAATTATTTTTTAATCACAAATTCTAAATCCTACATTTTAACTTGGAATCCTCATCATAAATCTCAGTTATTTAAAAAAATTTAAGAGAAAAAGTAAAAAAAGAAGAAAACCATAATAAAAAATTGTCTAATATAATTAATTGAAAAATAAATTTCTATACTTCTAAATTCTAATATGAAACAGGGCGAAGTAGTTAATCTGGAGTGTGCCTTTTGAATCGTCATCTGCAGCAGCTGCTTCTTCTTCTTCTTCTTTACTTCGAGACTACAATTTCAAATACATGCACACTCTTCTCTGAACTGTAATCATCATCACCATGAAGATAATGGTAGCCATAAAACGCGTAATCGATTACGCCGTCAAGATCAGAGTCAAACCCGACAAGGTAACCACGAAACCAACCTCGATCCTTTTATATATACGACCACCCTTTTTCTGGAGCTTCCAAAGTCATGAAGTTGATCTAAAAACGACACCGTTTTTGGCAGAGTGGGGTGGTGACGCAGAACGTGAAGATGTCGATGAACCCATTCTGCGAGATAGCGCTGGAAGAGGCGCTGCGAATCAGAGAGAGTGGGTTGGCGTCTGAGGTTGTGGCAGTGACCATGGGACCCTCTCAGTGCCTTGACACTCTCAGAACTGGTCTCGCCATGGGAGCTGATAGGGGCATCCACGTGGACTCTACTTCTGCTCTTCACCCTCTCCATGTTGCCAAGATCTTGAGGAACCTTGTGCAGATTGAGAAACCTTCCCTTATCATTCTTGGCAAACAGGTACTTCTCTTTTTTCTCAGTAGCTTTTCCTCTGCAATTTCACTAATCCAGTAAAATGATTAAGGACCTCACAATTTAGCTACCAGTAATATCCAAATTTTAATCCTCAATAAATTTTAATCACCAATTCCGTCCCTAACCTTTTATTTTGTCGGACATATCAATCCAATTCTCATGTCAAATCTTGCTAAAACGTTAGACAATTCAATTCCTGTCATTATTTAATTAAAAATATAACCATCCTTAAAAAAATTTAAAATTCTCATATCAGTTCCTTCATATGAACTGGCAATCTCATATGGAGACTAATTTATCTAAAGAAATAAAAGTTTGAGGACCGATTTGATGATTAAAATTTGTTGAGGATTAAAGTGTTCGACTAAAACTTTTTCTTAGGGACTGAGTTGGGATATTACTCATTTAGCTACAGAAGAAAACCCCTGAAAGATTGAATTGCTGAAAGTTTAGAACTTTAGTCACAAAAAAAAGAAAGCCTTTCAATTTTCTATTTTTCTGGAGCTAAGTTGGTGCTTTATGTATTTTGTTGGTGAATTTTAATTGGGTGGTTTGCCAATTTGGCTTCTTTAGTCTATTACATTGTTTGTTATGTTTTTTTCTCCAAGTAGTGATGAGTTTTGTAGTGATTCACGAGGTGATTTGATATTTTGGTTTTGTTGATGACAAATCAAAGTGGATTTGATGTTTAGTGCTTAAAATGAAGGGTGTTACTGTTATCTTTCATGATCTAAAAGCAAATTAAGATGTTAGCTGTGTTAAGTAATGAATAGAAGGTTTTTCTTCCCCCTTTTGTGTATCAAGAAGCACTTTTATTGAGTTTTTGTTCTAGAGTGCTTGGCTAAAGTATAGAATTACTTTTCATTGGCAGCAGAAGTAGAATATTTTCTGTTTGAGAAGAAATTGGGGCTTCTCCCCTAGGAAGCTATAACGGAAAAAAAATGGATATGTTTTTGTACACATTTGAAACTGATATAATGAGAATATTTGTGATGGTCACAGGCCATTGATGATGATTGCAACCAAACAGGGCAGATGGTAGCAGGACTCCTCAACTGGCCTCAAGGGACTTTTGCTTCAAAGGTTAGTCCGTCATCCAATCATCCAGGTCTTCTATAAACTTAGTCATTGTGCATTCACTTCACTATTATTATCTATGACATGTATTGGTTATGTTGGTTCAATGTTAGCATGATGTAAATCAATTAACTTTTGGTTCTCTCTAAAACACAAAGCAGATTCTTTTTTTTTTGTGCCTATACTGATTTTGCCTCTGCATATCATTGTGCATGCATCCTTGGTTTTGGCTTATCAGGACGGAACTACTTTGTCATTTGGGAAAATGATTCAACATGAGTCGAACGACAAAGTTCGTTCTTTTTACGTTAGACTGGGTAGATAAACTTGACATTTGTACGTTGGTTTGTAAATGAAAAAACATTTAGTAGTTAGAGTTTTGGTTTAGATTTTGGAGCAACCTTTCTTGTCTCCTAAATAGCTATAGGCAACACCTTCTAGGCTTCAAGAATCAAGCATTTGCTCCAACCATGTGGTGGGGATTTCCAAAGGACAAATCAAACATGAGTCAGATTGGAAAGAAAGAATACACTCATGGAACTATGAAATCTCTTATAGGTGTATGTGTGTGTCTGTGTGTATGCTTTATACCATAGGGAATTGTTTGTAATTGCTGAGCTATACGTGTGACGATGGTGACTTTAGGAATTTGCTCTTTTGAAAAGTATTCTACTGCATTTGATTACGCTTCTTGTTTATCCTTTCTATATTGTTAATGCTACTTTTCTTTGTTAGATAAGACCATGTTCGATCATCATTTCATGTCAATTTTTATTTTGAAATTTCAATGTACTTCAGACTTCAGATTTTGCCATTACTGCATCTTCTCCATCTAACTATGACTCATAGTTTGATGGAGTCTATGACCTAGGAAATTACTGATCTAGTTGATGATTTAGGTCGCTGCTTCTCGAGTGAATCACTTGGCTGTCCAGGTGTTATATGCTTCATCTGCTAAATCTGAACCCGGGGCAATTTTATTTTGCAGTATGATTTTTTGAATTTTCACTGTTAATTAAGTAGTGCTATGCGGCAGACATAGAGAAGAAACCCTGGAAACTGCCATTCAGTTATAATAATTTGTTTTAGGCTAAAGTATAAGTATTTGCACCTTTTCTCTTCGGGGTCTGTTTGATGCTTAATTATTAACTTATTTGTTTTAATTAACTTATTGTATAACTAAATCCTGGCTTTCCAGTAGGTTGTCCTTGATAAAGAGAAAGAGGAAGTTACAGTGGACAGAGAGGTTGACGATGGAATCGAGACTGTGCAGTTGAAATTACCGGCAGTAATAACGTAAGTTGCACCTTCTGTTAAGCATGCTATGTACTCTCTAGATTCTTAAAAGGCTTTGTATTTTTAACTTGCTTTCTCTTGGTCACGTTTTCCACCCTTGGAACAATGAGCTGTGTATTGAACTTAAGGTTCCACTAAAGTTAGGGTAATCTTTAGGGTAATCAAAAGATTATTTTATTATACAATTACCGCATTCATAGGAACATATTAGTGTCGCATTTGAGATTCAAGTACCAGTATCTTTTGATAAAATGATGGGAGAATGGATGCATCAAAGTTGTACTTATGGCATCTCGGGCATATCTTGTAAATATGTAACAATGACAACAAAGTCTTTCTTTCACTAAATATTTGGTTAGACATATTTCACACAAAAAGTCACTTGGAGAAATTAGATCAAACATTCATACTCAACAATGAAATTTTTGTGAGCCATGTAAGAGAGAATACATGCAAACAATATGATCCATAACATTATTTTTCCTAGAAATTTAACTTCGGATGTGTGTTGTTTTTTCTTGCTTGATGCAGAACTGATCTGAGACTGAACCAACCAAGGTATGCAACACTTCCCAACATCATGAAAGCAAAATCAAAGCCCATAAAGAAGTTCACTCCTCAAGAGTTGAATGTGGAAATCAAATCTGATTTGGAAATTGTGGAAGTCACTGAACCCCCCAAAAGGAAAGCAGGGGTCATGGTCTCTTCTGTTGATGAGCTCATTGAGAAACTCAAAAATGAGGCCAAAGTCATTTGATGATTATTATTGTTCTTTCCTTTGCTGCCAAATCATTTACTTCTCACCAAATTTTTAATTATGTAACAAGATTGTCATACAAGATCAAATCACACAATAAATAAAATATTTTTCGTATAAGCTCTTAATATATATCATTTGATATCATAGTATAATGTCTGGCAATGAATAATTGTTTTTTTCGCATAAAGATAAACTTGGTATACCATGCGTTAAGATAATAAATAATGATAACTAGCGTTTTAATAATCATTCCTACGAAGGTATCAGCTATGGATTTAAATAATTGAAAGTTTTTATCTTCATTTGAATTGGTGACTTTGCACAACTTTTGTGCTAAGTGATTTGGGAATTTAACAATTACTTATACTAATCACACCGTTTGAAAACAAAAATGGCTTATAGGAAATATTACAACATAAGTTTGGTTGGTGAATGTTGATGTATAAGTGCTCAAAAAGAATCAAAGCATGTGAAAGATAATTTATAGTTTATTTTGTCACATGTTGAAAAACCTGAAGGGAAGTCACAAGGGTCAAAGAAATGGCGTAGCAAAAGCATGTACGATATCTGACCTTGTTGGAATGGTTGGTAAGAGATTGATTGAGTTATTCAGCATTTGCCACTTGAGTTTTTTGTCTCCTTGGTTGCTTTTTTTTTTTTTTAATCAACAGGTAGATAATTTTATTAGATGGAATAAGGTTTTTCATGCTAAAACAAATTGAAGTTATAAATTATTTAATTCTTTACGGGAAAATTAGGAGAAGGGATACAACTATACAACATTGAGCATTCTCAAATAAAATAAATATGAGATTGTTATTGACAGTGGTCTTATTGGCTCATGTATTTAAAGTTTTAAACTCTGTTTCTTTGTAATTTATGTAATTTTACAAAAATTAAATTTGGAATTAATTTAACGACCATCCAATTATATTCATCATTTAAATAACTTTTTAATTTTTAATTAATAAATTTAACTTTTAGTTACTTTTGATATCTTCGTATAATATAAAATTAGTTTTAATTTTAATATATTATTAACGTATACATTCTTATTTTATTAATCCTTAAAAATACTAGATATATATCATGTATAATTTTTTAAGTAATTATCATAAAAGATAAAAGTATATTAAAAATACCTTAAATTTCTTTTATTTAATAAAAAATCATATTAAAATTTCAAAAAAAAATTTATTTATTTATTTATACTATAAACATGCATTAAAAAATTATAGTGTACCATTTTTATTATTTTTCTATAAATAAATTCTCACATATAATTATATTCGTGAACATAAAATTAATAATTAAAATTATAATTATGTTATATATATATATTAAAATTAATCACTAAAATCAGCCATCAATATAAAATATATTGAACAATAATAATATATTAAAATTAGTCACTAACCTGATTTTAATATAATTTTTGTTAAAATTAATAATTAAAAATTATTTTTATCAAATTATTTGAGAATTCTCATCCTAACAGCATGTTAAAAACTTAAAACGAGGGTTATCTGATATCTCACCCTTATTATTATTTTTTTTATAAAGGGGAAAAGTGGATCAAAATCATGATTCTGATTCTGAGAGTGACATAGTTGTATGCTTTGTTCTCTGCAAAATCATCAACCACCTTAGCGTTCTTTTGCTGAAAAACCTTTCTAATCGCAGATGGATTTCGATTCCCTCGACGATTTCTTCGATTTCGATGATTTTATCCATCATTCTCCCCATCCGCCTTCCGATTTCCTGTGGTCCAATCCAAGGTTTCTTGTTTTTTTTTTTGGGATTTTATTTTTTTCAATTTTGCTTCTTTTTCCCCCTTTCCTCCTAGCTTCATTTATTGTTTATCATGATTTATCTATGGTGCTGCTTTTTGAAGCAATTATGCTGTTGCTTTTGTAATTTGATGGTGTTTTGTATTCATAATCATGCTTCATCTTCATCCATATCTGAAATTCAATTGAATATTGAAATTTGCTAATTGCATTGTATTCATTTTTATTACTCATTTAAAATTGAAGTTTTTTCCCCTGCTTGTTTATTATGGTGATCAATGCAACTTTAAATTGATGGTTTCATTTTCATATGTTATTGCGTGTGTTTAATTTTATTGTTGGTTTGGCATGCATGGATAGCTGACATAACATAACCCTCTGCTTCTGAATTTTGCAGTGTGAGCTCTGAAATTGGCTTTTCAGCAGGTGGTGGTGGTGGTGGTAGTGATGTCTGTCAAGAGAAAACCAGAAAGAGGTATTTTGTTTTGTTAATTATGAAGTAATGGACTAATTGGTATCCGAGAATCTGATAATGGAATTAGTGTTTCTGAAACTGGTTGGAAATATGATGTTGGTTAGCTAGAAATCAAAGAATCTGTGATTTCAATTCATTGACAAGAAAGCCCTGAACTTAAAAGCATGCATGATTAGGGCACAGTAACTTTGTAGTGATGTACTCTCTCACCAGATTTGGTTGCAGTTTATTTCTAATAGGCTAATTCCCAGTTGTTTTATTAACAAGAACAACATCAGCAACAATAAAGCCTTGTCCCACTAGGTGGAGTTGACTACATGGACCAAACAATGCCATTGTCCCCTGTCATGAATCATCCTGTCAACTTTATCCATTTGCGCATAGATCTCTTAAATTGAACCTTTTACAGTATATTTTTGGTGCTAAATTTGTTGCAAATATTTTGAAGGAGACATGCTAGTTCATGTTGCAAGGCAGGGACAAAGGCTGGCCGTGAAAAGTTGCGAAGGGAGAGACTCAATGAAAGGCAAGCATGCTTCTAAACACTGAATTTATTAATCTCATGTCTGAGTCAGTCTTTAAACAAGCTGCATTAAGCTGATGTAATCTATGCTGAATGACATTTTTCTACTTCTGCATAAAAAACATCATCTTTGCACATCTTTCTGTGGTTTTTGTATATACATACTTAACTGTTAGGTTTATTACATTGATCTCTTTATGCTTATGTTTGGTACACTGGTTTATAAGTTTTAACACTTTTATAGGCTCGATTTGTTGATTGTAAAATATTTCATAACGGCCAAGGAGGCCTAGAATTTAGCATCTTTGAGCAAAATTTTATATTAACTTTCACAAATGATCAATGTTATCTTTTCTTTGGCAACTTTTAATTCTTTTAACAATTACGAGAAGATAAGATACATATGAACATTAGAATCTGTTTGGTCATGTTTTTGTTTAGTTTTGCTACTTCCTCTGATGATAATTGGCAATAACTTGGTTTTGCTTATTTCAGGTTCTGTGACTTAAGTGCTGTTTTGGAACCTGGGAGACCTGCGAAAGCTGATAAAATGGCTATACTTGATGATGCTATCAGAGTTTTGAAACAACTAAAAACTGAAGCTGAGGAACTCAAACAAACGAATGAAAAATTGTTAGAAGAAATAAAATGTTCTAAGGTTAGTATTCTTTCAACAGTTTATAATAACTTGAATATTTCAATGTACTATGTCTTAAGACAAGTTCATTTTTGATACTGCCCTCTGTCTATTCTGGTGGCAAAGTAATTGATTTTTATTTTGACATAATTACCAGCAGAAGTTTAAACCTAAAACTAGATGATATGATTTTGTGTTCTATAACAGGCCGAGAAAAATGAACTTCGAGAAGAGAAACTTGTTCTGAAAGCAGATAAAGAAAGGATTGAGAGACAGTTGAAAGATTTGCCTGTTCAACCTGCAGGGTATATGCCTCCCAATCTAGCTCCTTTCCAAGCAGGGGTCAACAAAGTCGCTGTTTATCCGAACTACGGTTATATGCCAATGTGGCATTATCTTCCTCCATCTACCCGTGATACATCCCATGATCATGAGCTTAGGCCTCCTGCTGCATAATTGCTCTGCACTGGAGTTTGGATGATCTATTCATAAATGCTTCCTTTTTTCTTGAGAAGTGTTGACATGTAGATATTGTCATTGCTTCTAATTTCCTGTCTATTTACCTTAGCTACCATGCCAACTTACTAAAATTACCTAGAAGTATTCTTTGATGGTAATGACATGAAAACTATTGATGTTCATGTCAAATTTTTCTACTGGTTTCTTCCTTCATATTGCCTATTTTAGTTCTGTTGTCACAAATTCCTTTTGAATTTTGAAAAGGATATTCTCAAAATTCTAAGATGATACCTTTATATAATACATATTTCAATTGTGTAAAATGTAAAAATGGAGATTATAAAAATTTTATAATAAAGTTAACTTGATGCAGATTTGATAGAGTTAAAATTGGAAATCTTAAACTGTATATATTACACAAAACTAAACGTTTTAATGACTTATTCGTTTTACTTTTCCTCTACTTGGATTTGCATTTCTCCCTTTCAAGTCTAAGGTACTGATTGTAGATTGTAGTATGTATTTTGAATCTTCACCATTGCACGGTTTGGTGTTGACATGAATCTTTTGGTCGCCTTCTTTGCCCCACAACAGCAAGTATAGACCAATGATGACAAAAGTTGCGCCTATAATGCTGGAGAACATGTTGAGTAATCAATTTCCAGAACTATAACCCAGCATTACACAGGATATGGTGTGCGAGAAAATGAAGCTATAAAGAAATCCTCTCAACTAGAAGAATATTTGATGTAAATAAGAGCAAATTTTAGAGTAAATTAGTGTGTTTTACCTTCTTTTTATGTAAGAGATAGTAAGACACTTAATAGGCAAGTTACCATGATAATAGATAATTAGATATATAATACAACTTCTGTACATTTTTTCTTTTTCTTGAAGATAAGTTTTTGAGGGAAGATGTTCTCAATATTTACATTCTTAACAACACCACTTTTATAAGTGTGGGATCTACATTAGATGGGTTTCATACCCCATCAAGACAAAGTGCATGTTAATATGGTGAACAATCATGCTAATTTGGTGAACAATCAAGATATAATGAATTACACCCATTTTTCATTTAAAAAATTGAATATTTTTACCCACTAATTACATACTTTTATTTGTTTAGTTTTACTAGATTTGTCTACAATTTATTTATTTATATTACCTGCCGAGGTAAAGTTTCTCACCAAAGACAAAGTATGCTAAAATTGCAGCAAGAATGGTACAAACGGGGGTAGTCATTGTAACGAAGACTGGCCCCAAGTTTCTCACCAAAGACAAAGTATGCTAAAATTGCAGCAAGAATGGTACAAACGGGGGTAGTCATTGTAACGAAGACTGGCCCCTTTTTCTCAGTGCACCACAGCTGAATGTATATTATCAAACCGGCTATCACAATTCCCTGCCATTTGTGAATGATACTGTTAGAATTTAGAAACATTATTAGAATGTCTTCTATGGTACCTAAATTTTGTTTATAGAATTTAAAAATAAAAAGATGAGTCCCACCTTATTCTATGTCTACTTTTAGACAAATTAGATACAACTTTCATAGGCACCAAAGAATTTTTCTATTCTCTATATTTATTTACTTTTTAAGGCAAAGGTTTTGTACTCCTAAAATAGAACTAATTATATCTTACTTACACCATATAATGTGGACCACAGGTCAATGTTGAACCCTATAGTCCAAGCTGAAGGTTTATGCCCTATAATTAAGACTGTGAAAACAGCTGATTGTGCTGCTCCAACAAAGCACATCCATGTAGTAAGGAACAACTGTGCTGGATATCTTTTCAAAGTGGCTGCCTTACAATATCATCTATTACATCATATCAGAATTGACAAAAACTCTAGTAATTACAACGAGGTTAGAAACAACTATAACTATAGAAAAATTTACACACACATTTCTTTTATGGTATAAAGACTTTTTTTTTTTTTTTACTTCTTATCAATATTTTTAATATAAAAAATATAAGATATACCAAAAAAAATATACACAAAAATAATACATATAATATTCTTCTAAAAAAAATTGATTTCCTAATTCACATTTTATTGACCACTATGACAAAGCCATAACTTATTAAAGGGAGCAAACTACAGAATTGGAATAATATTACTTGTACAACAAAATTTATTTTTTTTTTTTTCATCATTACTTGATTAATAAAGATATTTTTATACATTCTAAATCCTAAATTCAACGCTAAAATAATAAATTATAAATTCTAAAATTCTAAATCTAATAGTTCAAAAAAATATTGGCGTCTCAAAATTTTGACATATTATATTTTTTAATAGAAAAATATTGAAAGACTAATAAAATTTATTACTTTTGGTCGTTATTTAGCTATTAATATTTAAAAATATAGACTAAAAATATGTTATTAGATTATTAGATTAAAGAAACTGGACCGATCATTTAAAATATAACCAAAAACAAACCCTAAAGCATTCCTCTTCTTTATATTAGATAGTAAACGTATAAAAAAGTATGTGTGGGAGACCAACACGTCTACTCCCCTCCCCTTCATCCCACGGTGATGACTAAAAAGTGAGTGACACAGGTATATGTATGATGATTAAGACTAATACGATTAGTATTATGGATTAAGGTGAAAACCTGAATGATATACCAGACAGACCATGAAACACAGCTTAAATAATTAGTATATTTGAATTGTATGAGTATATTTTATTTTTTAATTAATTTAATTTTATTTAAATAATTAAAATTTTAAATTATAAAATTTGTATTAATTTATAATTTAAAATTTAAATAGATATAATTTAAATTAATAATTTATAAAATTGTATGTATTCATATTATTGTACTCATATGATTAATTATATTTATTCGATTAAAAAAAAATAAGTTGTTAATTTTTTTATTTAAATCTATTTATTATTTTCAAATTAAAAGAATATATTTATTTAAAATAATATGAATACATTTATTTAAATTTAAAAAATTTTAAAATAATAAGAGTATGTTTATTTAAAATATTAAAATTTGAAATTTCGAATAAACCTACTTATATTAATTTTAAATTTTATTTAAAATAATACGAATATCTTTATTTAAATTTAAAAATTAAAATAATAAGAGTACATTAATTTAAAAAATTTTAATTTAAAAATAATTTATTTGTTAGTTAAAAAATTGAAGCATTCATGAATAAATGAACTTCTCTAAGACATAGTACATTGAAATATTCAAGTTATTATAAACTGTTGAAAGAATACTAACATTAGAACATTTTATTTCTTCTAACAATTTTTCATTAGTTTGTTTGAGTTCTTCAGCTTAAACTCTGATAGCATCATCAAGTATAGCCATTTTATCGGCTTGCTCAGGTCTCTCCGGTTCTAAAACAAAACTCAAGTCACAAAACCTGAAATAAGCAAAACCAAGTTATTGCCCATTATCATTAGTGGAAGTAGCAAAAGTAAACAAAAACACCGACCATGTGTTTGGTACATTGGTGTCTGACCAAACAAAGATTCTAATATTCATATATATCTTAGTTCCTCATTATTGTTAAGAAAAATTGAAAGTTGCCAAAGAAAAGATAACATTGATCATTAAGTTGATATAAAATTTTACTCAAAGATGCTTAATTCCAGGCCTCCTTGGCAGTTAAGAAATATTTTACAATCAACAAATCGAGCCTAAAAGTGTTGAAACTTATAAACCAGTGTACCAAACACAAGCATAAATAGATCAATGTAAAAAACCTAATAGTTAAGTAAGTATATACAAAATAGAAAAATGTCATTCAGCATAGATTACATCAGCTTAATACAGCTTGTTTAAAGACTGACTCAGACATGAGATTAACAAATTCAGTATTTAGAAGCATGCTTGCCTTTCATTGAGTCTCTCCCTCCGCAACTTTTCACAGCCAGCCTTTGTCCCTACCTTACAACATGAACTAGCATGTCTCCTTCAAAATATTAGCAACAAATTTAGCACCAAAAATATACTGTAAAAGATTCAAATTAAGAGATCTAAGCGCAAATGGACAAAGTTGACATGATTCGGGACAAGACAATGACATTGTTTGGTCCATGTAGCCATCTCCATCTAGTCAAGGCTTTATTGTTGTTGATATTGTTCTTGTTAATAAAACAATTGGGAATTAACCTATTAGAAATAAACTAAGACCAAATCTGGTGAGAGAGTACATCACTGCAGAGTTACTGTGCCCTAATCATACATGCTTTTAAAGTTCAGGGTTTTCTTGTCGATGAATTGAAATCACAGATTCTATGATTTCTAGCTTACCAACATCATATTTTCAACCAGTTTCAGAAACACTAATTCCATTCTCGGATACCAATTAGTCCATTACTTCATAATTAACAAAACAAAATACTTCTTTCTGGTTTTCTCTTGACAGACATCACTACCACCTCCACCTCCACCTCCACCTCCTGAAAAGTCAATTTCAGAGCTCACACTGCGAAATTAAAAAACAGAGGGGGTTATGTTATGTCAGCTATCCATGCATGCCAAACCAATAACAAAATTAAACACACACAATAACAAATGAAAATGAAACCATCAATTTAAAGTTGCATTGATCACCATAATAAACAAGTAAAGGGAAAAAACAACAATTTTAAATGAGTAATAAAAATGAATACAATGCAATTAGCAAATTTCAATATTCAATTGAATTTTAGATATGGATGAAGATGAAGCATGATTATGAATACAAAACACCATCAAATTACAAAAGCAACAGCATAATTGCTTCAAAAAGCAGCACCATAAATAAATCATGATATACAACAAATGAAGCTAGGAGGAAAGGGGGAAAAAGAAGCAAAATTAAAAAAAATAAAATCCCAAAAAAACAAGAAACATTGGATTGGACCGCAGGAAATCGGAGGGCGGAAGGGGAGAATGGTGGATGAAGTCATCGAAATCGAAGAAATCGTCGAGCGAATTGAAATCCATCTGCGATTAGAAATGTTTTTCAGCAAAAGAACGCTAAGGTGGTTGATGATTTTGCAGAGAACAAAGCATACAACTATGTCACTCTCAGAATCAGAATCATGATTTTGATCCACTTTTCTCCTTTATAAAAAAAATAAACAAGGGTGAGATAACCCTCATTTTAACATACTTTCGGTGAGAATCCTCCAATAATTTGACAAGAATGATTTTTTGCTATTAATTTTAACAAAAATTATATTAAAATTACAATAGCAAAAATTATATTAAAATTACGCACTAAAATCAATCATTAACATAAATATATGTATAATTTTATTTATTTTTAATATATTTTTATATTTTAATATATATTTTATATTAATAATTAATTTTAATAATTAACTTTAATATAGAAGTAATATAGTCATAATTTTAATTATTAAATTTATTTTCATGAATATAATTATATGGGAGTATTTATTTATAGAAAAATAATAAAAATGTTATACTATAGTTTTTTAATGCATGTTTATAGTATAAATAAATAAATTCTCTTTCAAAAAATTTTAATATGATTTTTTATTAAATAAAAGAAATTTAAGGTACTCTTAATATACTTTTATCTTTTATGATAATTACTTAAAAAATTATACATGATATAGATCTAGTATTTTTAATGATTAATAAAATAAGAATTTATATGTTGATAGTATATTAAAAGTAAAACTAATTTTATATTATAGGAAGACATCAAAAGTAACTAAAAGTTAAATTTATTAATTAAAAACTAAAAAGTTATTTAAACGATGAATATAATTGGATGGTTGTTAAATTAATTCCAAATTTAATTTTTGTAAAATTACATAAATTATAAAGAAACAGAGTTTAATCAAATAAAATTGTATGTATTCGTATTATTGGACTCATATGATTAATTATATTTATTCAATTTAAAAAAAATAACGGTTATTAATTTTTAACTAACAAATAAATAGAACATGCTTTTTTTGTTTTTTTGCTAAAATCAAATTTCTTTAAGTAATGACAAAAATTGTAATTATGATAATCATACCGGTTGTTATTATGATTTAAATTTTTTTTAAAAAAAAAATTGTTAAAAATTAACCACTGTTATTTTTTTTAAAATCGAATAAATATAATTAATCATATGAGTACAATAATACGAATACATATAATTTTATAAAATATTAATTTAAATTATATCTATTTAAATATTAAATTACAAACTAATACAAATTTTATAATTTAAATTCTAATTATTTAAATAAAATTAAATTGATTAAAAAATAAAAATATACTAATACAATTTAAATCGTATTAAAACATAAACAAGTTTGTTAAGTTCAAAAACAAACTTTACGTAAATAATAAGTTTAATCAATGTGATAAGAAAATTTTGTGCAAACTTTATGAAAACACAATAAAAAAAATTAAATCCTAAAAAATAACATGATTTTTTTTAGAATTAATTTTTTTTATATTTTATAATAGAAATAAAAAATCTGATTAACATTGAGCTGGTTCAAAATAAAACTTCCTTTCTTCACTTATTATCTATTTTCACTTCTGAACCCTTCTTTTTTGGTCGAGTTACTCCTTATTCCCTCACCCGATCGCTCTATATTTTTACATATACCCTCTTTGGTCGAGAATACAGAATATTCATTCTCCTGAACTGAGGAAGGGAGCGGAGTTGAAGCTTGAGCGGTACTCCTTCTCTTTAAAACTAACTTCTTAAGGTTCGGAGATGCTCGCCCGTCTACCGGGATAGGAGAAAGAGAAGATCTCGACTAGGAGTCAGAGGGAATCTCTAGCGGATCTTTTCTAAGCCAGGAAGATGCCTCTGCTGAAGTAGCAAGTATTGGGATTTCAAACTGAGATTTGACTTTCTAGTAAAAAGGGGTTTACCAGATCGAAAGAATCCTGTAGCAAACGGGATTGATTCCACTTCCTATTCAAGTGAACCTGCCTTTGTTTTTGTACATAGAAGAAATAAATGCCACATCTGCTCCCAATTCTATTGAAGGCCAGGCAGGCTTGTTGTTAACGGAAAGCAACCTATCTTAAAGCGTTCGTGCCCAATACCTATTGGTCACTTCACTCTCTGTAAGAGGTATAAGAGTGATTGTTTAAGGAATTAGCGGTAGGTAGCACAGAAAACCGGACTCACCAAGGCCTGCTCATTCATGGAATGGGCAGTAGAGGATGTTAGGAAATTATTTGATTTCCTAACTTATTTGTGGGCAATACATATATTAATTATAATCACAAATTATGCTATTTTAAATTAAATGACTTATATAATGGTGATCTCATTTATTGTTATAAATGCTAAATTGAATAAGTCATTATTACTTTTGATTTGGAATTAAATGAGAATAAAACCGGATATTATCTTTTGTTCTTTAGATAATTATCTTTTTGGATTTTAGATATATTATCTTTTGGGCTTTAGATACTATTTTATTTGGGCTTAAGGGTTTAATGGGTGCCATGCTCAAATATAAATAGACCTTCAGGGTTTCGGTTCCCAATATACCAAAGCCGCCTTTGTTACTTTTTCCCCATCAAAAGAGTTGCAGTTCAGCCTCCTAGGAATACAGAAGGCTTTGGTTGAGGAAGATCGAAAGAACCACAAGATCCAAACTCTTCCAATCATAATTCATGTTTATGAATTCAGGTACGCTTCCGCATTATGATATATATATTTTTGGTGATTCAATATGAGTGATCTGGGTTATTAAAATAATTTATTACAACAAGTGGTATCAGAGCCATCCATAATTTGGTCATCGAAAATATTCAGTTTTATTTTTCTTTTACTGGATTAATATATATATGTACGTTCTTGTTACATTATGATATTGAGTAAAGGAATATATATATATATGTATCATATACGTGCGACTGGATCCGGTGAATTTATTATTTGTTTTAACGAGCATACAGACTTTATATATATTAATTTATTTGATCATCCAGTAATATATTTCATATATGTAAATGTATTGCATTCTTAACACATGATCAAGCTATATATATGTGTATTGTCGCTCATCGCCATTCATATAAGTTGTGGCTTATAACGCATTTGGTTTTAAAATATATATACGTACATATCGCGGTATCAAAATTTTAATTTGATATATTAATAATTGATTATTCTGAAACATTAATATGGAGTGTTATTATAATTGTTTTGAATTTAATTATGTATGCCATTAATTTGGTGTAAAGTTAATTGATTATCCTTTTAGGATATAAGGATTATTATGTATATGTAACTTATGCGAATATTAATTGATCTAAAAGAAGATTTATATTTGGCCAAGTTATGTATACATATTAATAATATTTGAATAATAGAAAATATTATTTAATTGTTACATAAAGAAACTAGTAACAATTTGGATAAGTATACCCATTTATTTTATAAAGATTTGGTTTTGGAATAAATTGATTGAACATTATGCTGTCAAAGTAGCCTCTTTTGTGAAAATTGATTTATTTAAAACATTAGGAATATGGTGTCATGTAATTCATGCGAATATTGATCGGCCCAAAGGAAGGTCTATATTTGGCCGAATTACATACACATATTGATGGTAAATACATATTTGGGTAACTGATTAAGAATAAAGTAATACTTATTATTTATGCGAACAATAATCGGCCCAAAGGAAGTTTATTGTTTGGCCAAATAATAAGTATTGCACACTTCTGTTTATTTTCTATTAATTATGCGGTCAATAATCGGCCCAAAGGAAGATTATTGTTTGGCCAATTAATAGAAAATATATGCGGTAATAAATAGGTTGCGAAGTTTAAGTTTCCATGTGCGCATTAAGTCGGTCCAAAGAAAGGCTTAATGTGTGACAGGAATTTTGACAATATTTGATTACTGCAATGAGAGTATCTCTTACAGTTAATTTTTCTATCCAAAGATTGAAAATTAATGTTGTGCTGGATATCTCAATATGGATTTTTTACCCATTAATTAACTAATATTTACTGCATGTTCTTTTTTTGTTCTAATCCAGAAACTATGGCTTTAGCTACCAATATTTCTGCACAAATTAGCAGTATTCCTATGCTGAATGGTTCAAACTTTAAAGTTTGGAAGGATACCGTGGAGATTGTCCTCGGTTGTATGGATCTGGATATAGCTCTTCGAGAGGAGAAACCCACTTCCACTCTGGAAAATCTCAATGAGGTTAAAATAGAGAAGTGAGAGAGATCCAATCGAATGAGCATTATGATCATGAAACGCTCAATTCCTGAGGCGTTTCGGGACTCAATTACTGAGGATAAAGATGCCAAACAGTTCCTAAAGGATGTTGAGAAATTCTTTACTAAAAAATTCAGTGCTCACATGGCTTTATCTTCTCAGTATAAAAGAAAGCGTGATACTACTGCGGATGCGCCTTCTCAGCAAAAAAAGGCTAAGAAACAGGATCAAGTTTCAACCTGTTTCTTCTGTAAGAAGGTGGGACACATGAAGAAGGATTGTACCAAATATGCCACTTGGCGTGTAAAGAAGGGTATAATTCTTACTTTCGTTTATTCTGAGGCTAGTTTAAGTTATGCACCTGTTGATACTTGGTGGGTAGATTCTGCTGCTACTACTCATGTAAGTGTCACTATGCAGGGTTGCCTGTGGAGCCGACCGCCAAGTGATGCTGAAAGATACATCTACGTGGCAGACGGCAATATAGTTGCAGTCGAAGCTATAGGAACCTTTAGATTATGTTCCACGAGTGGATTTTACTTGGATTTATTAGAGACATTTTATGTACCGTCATTTAGATGGAATTTGGATTCTGTTTTTCGTTTGGACAAATCAGGTTATTTTTGTTCGTTCGGAGACAATAAAGTCAGTCTCTTCTATAATTCGAATAATATTTGCTCTGGTCATTTGGTGGATAATCTATATAGGCTCGACTTTAAATTCCTATAATAATGAAATACTGCAAACGGGTACAAAACAAAAACTGAATGAGAATTCGGCATCATTATGGCACAAACGCCTAGGCCACATCTCTAAACAGAAAATTCAGAGGCTCGTGTCGGATGAAATTCTCGGACCCCTAAATTTGGCGGACTTTGAAGTCTGCATTGAGTGCATAAAGGGGAAAAGGACAAACGAAAGGAAATTAGGTGCCGAGAGAGCTAAAGATGTCTTAGAACTGATACATACCGATATATGTGGCCCATTCCCTACTGTCTCTTGGAATGGACAACGGTACTTTATTACGTTCATAGATGATTACTCTCGTTACGGGCATCTATATTTAATTCATGAAAAGTCCCAAGCCTTGGATGTTTTCAAGTCCTTCAAAGATGAAGTTGAACTTCAACTTGGAAAGAAAACTAAAGCTGTCAAATCTGATCGTGGTGGTGAATACTACGGAAGATATGACGGTTCAGGTGAGCAACGTCCCGGGCCTTTTTCTCTTTTCCTAGAGGAGTGTGGTATTGTTCCGCAATACACCATGCCAGGCAAACCTAGCATGAATGGTGTTGCAGAGCGAAGGAACCGAACTCTTAAAGACATAGTGAGAAGTATGATTAGTCATTCTTCCTTGCCTGAATCACTCTGGGGAGAAGCCTTAAAGACCGCAGTGTACATCCTTAATAGGGTGCCAAGCAAAGCAGTTAACAAAACCCCATATGAAATTTGGACTGGGAAAAGGCCCAGTATAAAGTATTTGCATATTTGGGGATGTCCAGCTGAGGCGCAACCTTATAGGCCGCATGAAAGAAAATTGGACTCAAGGACAATTAGTTGCTACTTTGTTGGTTACGCTGAGCGTTCACAGGGGTACAAGTTTTACAATCCTGCATCAAGATCTATTTTTGAGACGGGAAATGCGAGATTTCTTGAGGATGTTGAGTTTGGGGGGAAGGAAATATTAGAAATGTTGCTTTTGATGAGGATTCTGTAACTGACAATGATTAGGTCTTTGTGCCTATTATTGTTCAAGATACAGTTATAGTACAAGAGTATAATGAGAATCCTACTGCAGATCCAATTACAGTACAAGAGAACAATGAGAATATTGTTGTTGCTCAAGATACTGCTATAGTAAAGGAAAATAATGAGAATCCTCCTCAATTCCAATCCATACAGCAAGCTCAACAACCTCAAGAAGTGTCATTAAGGAGATCTAATAGAGAAAGGAGAAAATACATCTATGATCTCAAACAAGCTTCCCGTCAATGGTATCACATGTTCATCAAGTCATTACCTCATGGTTTTGAGGTAAATATTATAGATGAATGTGTATACCGCAAGTTTAGTGGGAGTAAATACTTTTTTTTGGTCTTACATGTTGATGACATTCTACTTGCCAGTAGCGATATAGGCTTGTTGCATGAAACTAAGAAATTTCTATCGAACAAATTCGAAATGAAAGATCTTGATGATGCCTCTTTTGTATTAGGAATCGAGATACTAAGAAATCGCTCTCAAGGTATTCTTAGATTATCACAAAAGAACTATATCGAAAAGATTTTAAGTAGATATGGAATGAAAAGTTGTAGACCAATGGACACACCCGTAGTTAAAGGAGACAAGTTTAGTCTCAAGCAATGCCCCAAAATGATCTTAAGAAGACAACAATCCATGATAAACCTTATGCATCAGCACTAGGGAATTTAATGTATGCTCAAGTCTACATACATCCCGATATATCATTTATAGTGGGAGTGTTGGATAGATACTTGAGCAATCCGGATATGGATCACTGGATAGCTGTTAAACGCGTAATGCGTTGTTTAAAGAGAACAAAGGATTACATGCTTATTTATCGGAGATCAGAAAATTTGGAGATCATTAGGTACTCTGATTCCGATTTCATGGCATATGGTTGCGAAACTTTGTCACTAAGCTTCATATAGTAGATGACATTGAAAGGCCATTAAAGATATTTTGTGACAAAAAGTCAGCAGTACTATACTCCAATAACAATAAGAGCTTGACAAAATCAAAGCATACAGACATCAAGTTCTTAGTTGTCAAGGAGAAAGTTTAAGAAAAAACAGATTTCCATAGGACATATAGGAACAGAGTATATGCTAGCAGACTCATTTACCAAGGAATTGATCCCTAAAGTCTTTCATGAGCACACTGCTCGGATGTGTGTCAATAGTTGTGATGTCTTGGTTTAGTGGGAGTTTATGCTATATGTCCTATGACAGATATTGAGTTATTTTTCTGCAAAATTAAGTTGATGGTTTATTTCATGTTATGTGAAATGTTCATTTTGCAATATTTGTATTGTGTTTGATCTCAATAAAGTTGGACCAGCTGGAAATAGACATGCATGAGATCACTTGGCATGTAATTTCCATATTACTCATCCAAATTTGATCTATGTCGTTGAGTATATTAGGATGGTGATTGGCGTGGTTTAGTCACGGCATTTAATGTGATAAAAGCTGCGGTAGTTCCATATCTAATGTATGAGACGGACCAGATTGTTAAAGTAATGAGAGAAATATCATTCAGATGCGCGCATAAAGTTTATAAATATGTGATTATGTCAAGAAATAATATATGTATAGCCCAAGTGGGAGATTGTTAGGAAATTATTTGATTTCCTAACTTATTTGTGGGCAATACATATATTAATTATAATCACAAATTATGCTATTTTAAATTAAATGACTTATATAATGGTGATCTCATTTATTGTTATAAATGCTAAATTGAATAAGTCATTATTACTTTTGATTTGGAATTAAATGAGAATAAAACCGGATATTATCTTTTGTTCCTTAGATAATTATCTTTTTGGATTTTAGATATATTATCTTTTGGGCTTTAGATACTATTTTATTTGGGCTTAAGGGTTTAATGGGTGCCATGCTCAAATATAAATAGACCTTCAGGGTTTCGGTTCCCAATATACCAAAGCCGCCTTTGTTACTCTTTCCCCATCAAAAGAGTTGCAGTTCAGCCTCCTAGAAATACAGAAGGCTTTGATTGAGGAAGATCGAAAGAACCACAAGATCCAAACTCTTCCAATCATAATTCATGTTTATGAATTCAGGTACGCTTCCGCATTATGATATATATATTTTTGGTGATTCAATATGGGTGATCTGGGTTATTAAAATAATTTATTACAACAGAGGATTGTTTTTCTCCCGTTTTCTAGCGGTACGATTACGATGCGTGCTCCGAATGGAAGAGGGTTCCCGAAGCAGTGAGCTTAGTACCGAAGCCTTTAATTGACGGCTGCTAAGGAGGCAGTCTTGGTCGACCATCCTGAGTGTGACACTTCTAGATAATTTTATTTTTTAATAATTTTTAATTATAATTTTGGTTAAAAAAAATTATATAGTAAACAATTAACTACAATTTCTCAATTTAAATTAGTCAATTTATTTTTAAAATAAAATACGGTAAAAAATCTAACATCATAGCTGTATCAATTGGTTTTTTAATTAAATTATTTGTATAAAATAAACCATTTTTTAAACCAAATGATAACACGTGTCATTCATCCAAAAAAAACCTCATGTGACATCGACTCCAAATGAATTTTCACCTTGTTTTTAAATCACAATAACAACCGGTATGATTATCATAATTACAGTTTTTGTCATTACTTCAAAAAATTTTGATTTTAGCCAAAGAACTAAAATATAATAAAACAAGACATTTGAAATAAAAAATAAAATAAAATATTTCAAATATTAAAAACAAAATTAAAACGCAATCCAAATATTTAGGTCTTATTGTAGAAGAGAAGATACAAGGATGAAGCCCAAAACTAATTGGCCAACCTTAGTACTACGGCAATGATGAAGGTAAGGGAAGCTATGACGTTGACAATGGAAGCAACAAAGGTTGGAGAAGTGTACCGCAGGCTTGCAAAGTACATATTGATTGGTACACAAATCCTGAAATTTTGTAAATTCAAAATGTTATATTTAGACATAATAATAAGTTTCAATGTATAAGCATGCATTGCCTTGTTGGGTGCCACTTAGATAAATATACAAAAAAACATTTTTTTTAAAGATACATTACTTCTATCAATTAATGTACGACACGTAACATTGATTAAATCAAAATTCGGTTCATCTTTAATGGTTTTTTTCTTTTTTATTTGTGGTTATAAACGGTTCATTTTGGGTTTTTCCTCTTGCCGGTCCTCCCTTCTTACTGCCGCGGTCTCTCACTCTCACGGCCTCATCGCAAAGTCGTCTCCGCCTGAGGGATGAGGCAGAATCGTCGCCTTCCCTCGCCGTAGCCTGAATGTCGCCGCCTCCAGCCCTGTCTTCATCGCCATTGCAGCAGCATTTTCGCCGGTCTTCGTCGCAGCTCGTCCGTGAGCCTCTTCGCCGTTCGCCGCTCTTCCTTTCGGTAAGTCTTCTGTGATTTTATTTAGTATGTGTCTTTTGATCTTGATGGATTGTGGTACTTGAAGACAAAGGAATGCTGATGAAGAAGATTGGAACCATTATTATAGCAAGAATATTGTTGAGGTGCTGATTAGTTTTAGTGATTAATGATGATGATGAGATGATTGTGGGTGTTGTTGCTGAAGAAGCTCTATTACTTGTGTTATTGTTTTCAAACAGAGTTATGGATGATTGAACGAAATGGCTCACTGGGTGGGTGGGTGTGCCTCTTTTGCCATTGTTGAATTTGAAGTACAAAATTAGTGAATTTCTGTGTAATTAAACAACTAATCTTGTGCCATTGTTAGAATTTGAATTTATCATTGTCATGCATAGTTATATCTTGAAGTTTTGTGTATGCAATGTAGATATTAAAGAAGAACTTGCAGCAATTCATATAATTTGGTGTTGCCTTGACTCATTTTAATATCTTTATTTTAATTATGTTATATTTTCTTTTTTAGTTGGTTTTTTTTAAAAAAGACTAGTACTAATATTGTTGTTATAATTGATAAAGAGAAGAGAATATATATTATCCTGATTCTTAATATAATTTATTGAGTTTCTATTTGATGATGAGCATTGTTGGAACCTCAAAACAAAAAAGAGTTTTTATAGTTCTTCACTTCTTCTCCAACTAAATGACAAGCTAACACCATGAACGAGAATCATGTATCATTTTGAATTGAACTAATAATGTTACATGCTTCATATGATTCTGTTTTTATATTTTGCAAATGAATCAATTTATATACTAGAGTTTTGATTAAAACTAATGAAAATTGACGGAAAAGTTCAAATGTATTTGACAAAGATCATACTTTAATTACATGTATGAATTTAATATTTGCTATAAGAGGATAAGCTTCCTCAAGATTACACATTATAGGTAACTTCTACTACAACAATGAATCAATGCCTATAGTACAGTTGATATTAAATATTTGGCCTATGTTTTGCCAATTTTTTCAATATTTTGTTATTAATTCATTAAAATACATTGAATGATAGAATCACGACGGATCTAAATACCAGTTAATCTCCAATTGAGAGCAATCAAGTGAGCCTTTCACTCTATTCAAAGCTGCTTGCCTTTGTTGCAGCAATGAACGTGAGGGATCTTCAATCTCTTTGGAGCTTTTGCCACCTTCACTTTTGCAGGGAGATTTTGTTGACAAATCTTTTCATTTGATTCAAAGGCACAAGCTACAATGATGAAGGAACACAGTACAAAATACATTAACTGCAAAGTCATGTTGTAAATATTTAAAGGAGCTAGGTGATTATTTGTCCAAAGACAGTAACAAATTCAAAGTCCAGTCATGATAATCAATAACAAATTCAACTCAGATGATTTTTAACAACAAAAAAAAATTAACTCAGTGATTATTCAGCAAAACAACCACAAATTTAAAGTTTAATCACTAACAAATTCAATTCAGTGATGACTTTCAGCAACAAAAAGATTTACCTAAGTAATTATTTGAGTAAAACAGCAACAAATTCAAGGTTTAGTGACGATAATCAATAACAAATTCAACCAATTTAGGCATCGAGACAGACCCTTTATATTGTATTTGTTGAATGCACTCCTATGCTCTGTTGCCTTTGTACTGTCCCTTAGTGTATTCAGGATAACAAAAGCATAACACATTATTTAAAATAAAGGCAATTAATTTCTTGAAAATGTTGACATAATGTTAAAATTAATTGTATACCAAAATAGTAAACCATTAAAAATAAAAATCCATTAGAGCTTAATGGACAGAACTCTAATGTCATCATAGATAAAGTTCCAAAAAACAATTATCCTGCCTCGTCTACCTTTAGATAGACTCCAAATAATATGTTAGCTAATCACCAAAATATCTCACAATACATAGTATGCTCACACATACTAATTCTACCATTGTAATTTTTTATATAAGAATATAAACGAGTAACAAATTAATATTAAATTTTATGCTTGCAGCAACAACTTTTACAAGTACTGTTCAGTATCCCCAAGACATATCTATCTAAATAAACTATTAATCCAACTTCTAGACTGAAGTATACATATGGTCACAACTAAGTAGATTCAATCAAAACATAATGTAAATAGAAAATTCCAGCTCAATAACAAATTATTCAAGGTTCAGTGATGATTTTTAGCAATAGAAAATCTAGTTCAGTGATATTCTCAGCAACAAAATCAAAGTGCAGTGATGAATTACAGCAACAAAATTGAAAAAGAAGGAACAGGGGAATTTGTTGGAACTAACCAAATTGGAGACCAGCTTCTGGTTGTGCGAAGGAAGCTGATGGCGAAAGTCGAAGCAAGAAGACAACAACGAAAATCAGCCCCAGGACCTGCTGCTTCTGCCGGCGCGGCGACGAGCACAACAATGGCAACAAAGGCGCGGGATTGAGTGTGAGACGGTGACGAGATAGGGAGCGACGACGACGACCAGTCCCGGGACCTGCTGCTTCTGCTGTTGACGACGACGAGGGCAGGAAAGGCGCGTGAGCGCGACTGATGCGAGATGGTGATGAGTGACGACACAAAGAGAGACGACGAGCTTGAGTGGGATACCTGAGACAGTAGAGAGACCGGAGCCGAGAGAGGGAGAGAGCTTGTGCGAGAGCAACTGAACCACGGTGACAGAGATGAGAGAGCTCAGCTTTAGCGAGAAAATAACGTTGAGGGAGGAGATGGTGAGGGGTGAGGGATAGGGTTTTGAACGATGTCGTTTACTAAAGTAAAAGAAAAAAAATTGACCCGGTCCGGGCTATGTAAACCGGCCGGGTCGAATCAAACTTAAAAAATAAATTAACCGATATTATAAATAGGCCAATCAATACGTGACACATCGGCATCTTTTAGAAAAAGACTTTTGGGACGTCTTGATGGGAGTATTCGCCTTTGTTTGTTTTTACTTAGTACTTACCCAACCAAGGAAAGCACAAAAATTTCCATGAACAGAGCAAATGTGAGCTTTGGTCTCTCATTTCTGTTTGAATAACACAAAGTTTATATATGTTATTGTCAGATTTAATTTATAATAGATTCTCTCCTATAAATTAGGAAATAGATTCTCTCCAGTGGAAAAAATACTTGAGAGAATAAAGTGTGATCTCTCATCTTTAATTCTATAAATAGGATCAAAATTAAATAAGAGAGAAAAACCAATGAAAGGTTATATTAAATACTTGACAGCATCCAGTTTTTTTTCCAGCGGAAAGGATCCACTCCCATCATATTACAGGCTTCATTGAACCTTGAAACAGATTGAATTCAATAATGTAAAATATATCAATGATTTGAACAAGCATAGCATCAATACATGTATATATAGTACCTCTCTAGAAAGAATGCAAATGGGAACATGATAACAGCCGCTACGATATGGCGGTAGGTTACATACAAGAAAGGACTCATCCCATGGTTGAAGGAAGTTTCAGTGATGAAATACAAGAATGCATAGCCAACTTGGGCTAACACCATCAGAAAGTGTGGCTCGAACTCTCTGAACACAAGAACAAGATTTCTTTTGTTCCATTATAAAATAGACCTATTACTATATGATCTCTTGATTCTTGACTATAGTTTTGATAGAACTTGGTGGAGGAGGATTATTGAATTTGAATGTGAATATGTGATTCTTAATGCATGTTGTTTGGAAATCCTGTTCTTGAATAGGACCTGAGAGTAGTAGGACATGTATAGGAGAATACTATAAAGTTTATGTTGTATGACTCATTTTCTGCCAAAATTGTTATATGCATGATATTAGATAATAGTTCATATGGCATAGTCTCTCTATACTCAATTAATAGGTTGCGGATTCGAGTCTTCTATCTTTAATAAAAAAAAAAATTATAATAAGGCAATTTCTTTCTTTAATTAATTAAGTGGTTTGTTGTGTGGGTCATGAATTTATAGCGACATTACACGTAGAGCCACGCACAATGACAAATCCATTGGCTGGATATACCATTTGTAACAATAACTGTAAGTTTGGATCAAGATTCTGTAAAATGTGGAATTTTATAAGGTTAGAAAGTAAATATTTTATCGTCATTGAATTAATATAGTAGGATTCATATATAGTAGAAATTATAAATTTAATGACCTTTAATCTTTTACTTTATTATTTTATTAAATTTTTTTATAAGTATATGCCCAAATAAATTTTTAAAATTTTTTTATTATATTAAAATCTTTAAATTTTACAAAAATAAAATATATAAGTTCCAATTTTAATTAGATCCGTTGTTTTTACTTAAACAAATAAATCTTTAATAAAAATTTATATATCTTATTTTTATAAAATTAAAAAACTTCAACATAATATTTTTTGTAGACGAAAATATTCTGATACAAAATTTCTTAAGAATTTATTTTGGAATATACTCTGTTTTACAAAATCTAAATTCGTAAATTTTATACTCCCAATTAATTTGTCTCAAGTTTATTTACTCACATATAGATAACTCGATATAAGTTTAAAATAAATTTTCTGAAACTGGTTGAAAATATGATTTTGGTTAGCTAGAAATCAAAGAATCTGTGATTTCAATTCATTGACAAGAAAGCCCTGAACTTAAAAGCATGCATGATTAGGGCACAGTAACTTTGTAGTGATGTACTCTCTCACCAGATTTGGTCGCAGTTTATTTCTAATAGGTTAATTCCCAGTTGTTTTATTAACAAGAACAATATCAACAACAATAAAATTTTGTCCCACTAAGTAGAGATGACTACATGGACCAAACAATGCCATTGCCTCGTCACGAATCATGTCAACTTTGTCCATTTACGCTTAGATCTCTTAATTTGAATCTTTTACATTATATTTTGGGTGCTAAATTTGTTGCAAATATTGTAAAGGAGACATGCTAGTTCATGTTGCAAGGCAGGGACAGAGGCTGGCCGTGAAAAGTTGCGGAGGGAGAGACTCAATGAAAGGCAAGCATGCTTCTAAATACTGAATTTGTTAATTTCATGTCTGAGTCAGTCTTTAAACAAGCTGATGTAATCTATGCTGACGTTTTTCAACTTCTGCGTAAAGAACATCCTCTCTGCACATCTTTCTGTGGTTTTTGTATATACTTACTTAACTATTAGGTTTTTTACATTGATCTATTTATGTTTGGTACACTGGTTTATAAGTTTCAACACTTTTTAGGCTCGATTTGTTTATTGTAAAATATTTCATAACTGCCATGGAGGCCTGGAATTTAGCATCTTTGAGAAAAATTTTATATCAACTTAATGATCAATGTTATCTTTTCTTTGGCAACTTTTAATTCTTTTTAACAATTATGAGGAGCTAAGATACATATGAACATTAGAATCTTTGTTTGGTCGGACACCAATGTACCAAACACATGGTCGGTGTTTTTGTTTACTTTTGCGACGTCCTCTAATGATAATGGGCAATAACTTGTTTTGCTTTATTTCAGGTTTTGTGACTTGAGTGTTGTTTTAGGTCCTGGGAGACCTGCGAAAGCCGATAAAATGACTATATTTGATGATGCTATCAGAGTTTTGAAACAATTAAAAACTGAAGCCGAAGAACTCAAACAAAATGATGAAAAATTGCTAGAAGAAATAAAATGTTTTAAGGTTAGTATTTTTTCAACAGTTTATAATAACTTGAATATTTCAATGTACTATGTCTTACACAAGTTCATTTATTCATGAATGCTTCAATTTTTTCTTGAGAAGTATTGACATGTAGATATTGTCATTGCTTCTAATTTCCTGTCTATTTACCTTAGCTACCATGCCAACTTACTAAAATTACCTAAAAGTATTCTTTGATGGTAATGACATGAAAACTATTGATGTTCATGTCAAATTTCCCTATTGGTTTCTTCCTTCCTATTGCCTATTTTAGTTTTGTTGTCACAAATTCCTTTTGAATTTTGAAAAGGATATTCTCAAAATTTTAGGATGATGCCTTCATATTACATATTTTAATTGTCTACAATGTAAAAATGGATATTATACAAATTTTATAATAAGATTAACTTGATGCTGAATTGATAGTAAAAATTGGAAATCTTAAGCTGTATATATTACACAAACTAAATGTCTTAATGACTTATTCCTTTTACTTTTCTTCCACTTGGATTTGCATTTCTCCCTTTCAAGTCTAAGGTACTGATTGTAGTCTGCATTCTGGATCTTCACCACTGCACGGTTTGGTGTTGATATGAATCTCTTGGTCACCTTCTTTGCCCCACAATAGCAAGTATAGACCAATGATGACAAAAGTTGCGCCTATGATGCTGCAGAACACATTGAGTAATCAATTTTCAGAACTATAACCCGTCATTCTACAGATATGTGTGTGTGAAAATGAAGCTATAAAGAAATCCTTATATTTTCAAAGGGTTGTGATGCTCACATTAGTAACTTATTTTAGGGTATAAAAATGGTAAACTAGGGGAAATATTTGTATGTTGCTCAACTAGAGGAATATTTGATGTAAATAAGGGCAAATTTTAGAGTAAATTAGTGTGTTTTACCTTTTTTTATGCAAGAGATAGTAAGATACTTAATAGGCAAGTTACCATGATAATACATAATTAGATATATAATACCAACTTCTGCACATTTTTTCTTTTTTTTTTGAAGATAAGTTTTTTGAGGGAAGATGTTCTGAAAACAGATGTTTTATATTTACATTCTTAACAACAACACTTTTATAAGTGTGGGATCTACATTAGATGGGTTTCATAACGCCATCAAGACAAAGAAGTGCATGTTAATTTGGTGAACAATCATGCTAATTTGGTGAACAATCAAGATATAATGAATTACACCCATTTTTCATTTAAAAAATTGAATATTTTTACCCACTAATTACATACTTTTATTTGTTTAGTTTTACTAGATTTGTCTACAATTTATTTATTTATATTACCTGCCGAGGTAAAGTTTCTCACCAAAGACAAAGTATGCTAAAATTGCAGCAAGAATGGTACAAAGGGGGGTAGTCATTGTAACGAAGACTGGCCCCTTTTTCTCAGTGCACCACAGCTGAATGTATATTATCAAACCAGCTATCACAATTCCCTGCCATTTGTGAATGATACTGTTAGAATTTAGAAACACTATTAGAATGTCTTCTATGGTACCTAAATTTTGTTTATAGAATTTAAAATTAAAAAGATGAGTTCCACCTTATTCTATGTCTACTTTTAGGCAAATTCGATACAACTTTCATAGGCACCAAAGAATTTTTCTATTCTCTATATTTATTTATTTTTTAAGGCAAAGGTTTTGTACTCCTAAAATACAACTAATTATATCTTACTTACACCATATAATGTGGACCACAGGTCAATGTTGAACCCTATAGTCCAAGCTGAAGGTTTATGCCCTATAATTAAGACTGTGAAAACAGCTGATTGTGCTGCTCCAACAAAGCACATCCATGTAGTAAGGGACAACTGTGCTGGATATCTTTTCAAAGTGGCTGCCTTCAAATTTCATCAATTACATCATGTCAGAATTGACAAAAACTCTAGTAATTACAATGAGATTATAAACAACTATAACCGAAGAAAAACTTATACACACATTTCTTTTATGGTATAAAAGACAATTTTTTTTACTTTTTATCAATCATTTTTAATATTCAAAAAAGATAAGATATACCAAAAAGAATATACACAAAAATAAGGGCAAATCACTTATTTAAGTCAAGGGGATCAAAAAATTACACGAATAAGCCAAATCAAAAATTGGTTCATGAATCAACCAGTTCACATTTCTATATAGTTTGAATCACCCTAATTCAAACTTCATCTACTTGTAATTCGAATCATACTGATTCGAATTACTTACACACATGCACACACTAATTCTAATCAACCTGATTCGAATTACACCCACACTAATTCGAATCAAGGTGATTCGAATTACACACAGACACGTGCACATAGTAATTCGAATTAGGGAGATTCGAATTACTCGATTTAAAAAAATTTATTATAAAAATTTAAAAATATATATTTCTCGAGTAATAACTTAAAAAAATTTATTAAAAAAATTTATAATTTAAAAATTAAAAAATATATTTTTTATTTCATACATTAAAAAAAGCTAACAAAATATTTAATTACGAGACTTCTTTAAAATATTAATGAGCTATCAATTCGAATTTCATACAATATTACGTTGCCCATTTTTAATAGTTCATGAATATTTTTTAATATATTTTTTTAATAAATTTATTTAAATTATATGGTGAGATATTATATAATTCGAATTACGCATGGGGAAGTTCGAATCACTCCGATTCGAATTATATGATGAACAATTTAAATTCTATACAATACTCTTCTGCTCATTCTTGATAGCTCATGAATATTTTTTAATAAATTTATTTAAATTATATCACAAAAAAATATTTTATTCTATACAAAATAATTAAAAAATGGCTTAAAAGATGTTAGGAGTACTATAAAAATTTGTAATATTCTAATAACTTAGGACATTAAAGAAATACTCTATATAGTCAATAATAATTTAAAAATTAAAGAAAATATATTTTTATCATGTATTTACCTAAATCACTAGAATATTACAAATTTTTATAGTACTCACAATATTTTTTAAGCCATTTTTTTTAAATTATTTTGTATGGAATAACATATATATTTTAAATTGTTTTGTATGAAATAAAAAATATTTTTTAATTATTTTGTATGGAATAAAATATTTTCTTTAATTTCTAAATTATTATTGACTATGTGGAGTATTTTATTTAAAATTTGAGTACATACATGTATTTACTAAGTTATTAGAACATTACAAATTTTTATAGTACTCCTAACATTTTTTAAGCTATTTTTTAAAAATTATTTTGCATAGAATAAAATATTTTTTGTAGTATAATTGAAATAAATTTATTTAAAAATTTTATTAAAAAATATTCATGAGCTATTAAAAATGGGCAACAGAGTATTGTGTGGAATTCGAATTGATAGCTCATTAATATTTTAAAGAAGTCTCGTAATTAAATATTTTGTTAGCTTTTTTTAATGTATGAAATAAAATAGATATTTTTTAATTTTTAAATTATTACTCGAGAAATATATATTTTTAAATTTTTAATTTTTTTTAAATTGAGTAATTCAAATCTGTCCAATTCGAATTAATATGTGCACGTGTCTGTGTGTAATTTGAATCACCTGATTCGAATTAGTGTGGGTGTAATTTGAATCAGGTTGATTCGAATTAGTGGGTGTGTGCGTGTGTAGGTAATTCGAATCAGTATGATTCGAATTACATGTAGATGAAGTTCGAATTAGGCTTATTCGAACTATATAAAAATGTGAACTGATTAATTCATGAACCAATTTTTGATTTGACTTATTCGTGTAATTTTTTTATCCTTTTGACTTATTTCGATGATTTGCCCCAAAAATAATACATATAATATTCTTCTAAAAGAAATTGATTTCCTAATTTACATTTTATTGATCACTGTGACAAAGCCATAACTTATTAAAGGGTGCAAAATACAGAACTTGAACAATGTTTACATGTACAACAAAATTTATTTATTTATTTATTTATTTATCATTACTTGATTAATAAAGATATTTTTATACATTCTAAGCCCTGAACTCAACGCTAAATAATAAATTATAAATTTTAAAATTCTAAATCTATTAGTACAAAAAAATATTGGCTGTCTCAAAATTTTGACATGTTATATTTTTGTATAAAAAAATATTAAAAGACTAATAAAATTTATTATTTTTTGTCATCATTTAATTATTAATATTAAAAAATATAAACTAAAAATATATTATTAAATTAAAAAAATTGGATCGATGATTAAAAATATAACAAAAAAAACAAACCCTGAAGCATTCCTCTTCTTTATATTAGATAGTAATAGTATAAAAAAGTATGTGTGGGAGACCAACACGTCTATTCCCCTCCCCTTCATCCCCCGGTGATGACTAGAAAGTGAGTGAGACAGGTACCTGTATGATGATTAAGACTAATACGCTTAGTATTATGGATTAAAATGAAAACCTGCATGATATACCAGACAGACCATGAAACACAGCTTATAACTGCAAGAAGAGAACCCTTGAGCCAGTTCTCATGTGCTGCAGCAGAACTCTTTCCTGGAATATGAATTACGGGACGCCACAAATTTCTCATGGTCGGTCCTTTGTATAGTGTCATTGTCATTACCCCGCTTAAGGACAACATTGTCCCTATAACTTTCGCTATTCCCCGGGGATCTCGAACATCAAGAGCCTCATACCTGATAATTTAACTCACTTCAAGTCATTGTAATATAACAAATAAAAATAATAAAATGCTGTTTTAGTGACCGAGTGCTAAATTAGTCAACATATAAAACGTTATATTTTTATTCTAAATATTTTATTTTATCTTGTTTTTATTTTTACTCAATTAAATTTTTTTGTCTAAAAATATTTTATATCTTTTTATTATTATGTTACTTTTGTTTTTAAATCACAATAACAATCCGTATGATTACCATAATTATAATTTTTGTCATTACTTAAAAAAAATTTGATTTTAGCCAAAGAACTAAAATATAATAGAACAAGATATTTGAAATAAAAAATAAAATAAAATATTTTAAATACTAAAAACGAAATTAAAACCCAATCTAAATATTTAGGTCTTATTGTAAAAGAGAAGATACAAGGATGAAGCTCAAAACTAATTGGCCAACCTTAGTACTACGGCAATGATGAAGGTAAGGGAAGCTATGACGTTGACAATGGAAGCAACAAAGGTTGGAGAAGTGTACCGCAGGCTTGCAAAGTACATATTGATTGGTACACAAATCCTGAAATTTTGTAAATTCAAAATGTTATATTTAGACATAATAATAAGTTTCAATGTATAAGCATGCATTTTGTTGTTTCTACTTACCCAACCAAGGAAAGCACAAAAATTTCCATGAACAGAGCAAATGTGAGCTTTGGTCTCTCATTTCTGTTTGAATAACAAAGTTTATATGTTATTTTCAGATTTAATTTATGATAGATTCTCTCCTATGATTAATCATATCACAGGCTTCATTGAATCTTGAAACAGATTGAATTCAATAATGTAAAATAATCAATGATTTGAACAAGCATAGCATCAATACATGTATATATAGTACCTCTCTAGAAAGAATGCAAATGGGAACATGACAACCGCCGCGACAATATGGCGGTAAGTTACATACAAGAAAGGACTCATCCCATGATTGAAGGAAGCTTCAGTGATGAAATACAAGAATGCATAGCCAACTTGGGCTAACACCATCAGAAAGTGTGGCTTGAATTCTCTGAACACAAGAACAATAGAAGATTTCTTTTGTTCCATTATAAAAGGGACCTATTACTATATGATCTCTTGATTCTTGACTATAGTTTTGATAGAACTTGGTGGAGGAGGATTATTGAATTTGAATGTGAATATGTGATTCTTAATGCATGTTTTTGGAAATCCTGTTCTTGAGTAGGACCTGAGAGTAGTAGGACATGTATGTGGAGAATACTATAAAGTTTATGTTGTATGACTCATTTTCTGCCAAAATTGCTATATGCATGATATTAGATGACATAACCAATGCAAGATTATAATAAGGCAATTTCTTTCTTTAATTAATTAAGTGGTTTGTTGTGTGGGTCATGAATTTACAGTGACATTACAGGTAGAGCCACGCACAATGCCAAATCCATTGGCTGGATATACCATTTGTGACAATAACTGTAAGTTTGGATCAAGATTCTCTAAATGTGAAAATTTATAAAGTTAGAAAGTAAATATTTAATCGTCATTGAATTAATATAGTAGGATTCATATATAACAGAAATTATAAATTTAATGGCGTTTAATCTTTCATTTTATTATTTTACTAATTTTTTTTATAAATATATGTCCAAATAAATTTTTAAAAATTTTTTTTATTATATTGAGGTCTTTAAATTTTACAAAAATAAAATATATAAATTTTTATTTTAATTAGATTGTTATTTTTATTTGGACAAATAAATTCTTAAAAGTGTAAAATAAAAATTTATATATCTTATTTTTATAAAATTCAAAAACTTCAACATAATATTTTTTGTAGACGAAAACATTCTTATACAAAATTTCTTTAAAATTTATTAGAAAAGTATACGGAACCAAGAGGTTATCAACAAAAAACTAAACAAAATCACATTAATTTATATTAATAATTAATTTTTGAATTTAAAAAATTTAAAATTAATTAAATAAACCTAATTAAAACTTATAAAAGCCTTCCTCTTCTCTCTCACGTTAACCTACCCACCTCCAACAATCACACACAGACCTCTCTCTCACCAATGCTGCTGAAAGCGCCGGCGACTTTCATGCTCTCCGCGACACCCTCAACAAGCGCATCCAGACAACTGCTTCAACACGAAGTCCACTTTCGACTTCGTCACCGACGAAACCTTCTCCTCTTCCCTCCTCAACCACCTCCTTCAAACCTTATCCACCCTCAACCGCGGCGTCACTCGCAAGAATGCGTTCGATTCCCTTATCACGCGCCTCTGCAAGCTCCAGCGCGTCGATGACGCGCTCCACGTTTTGGTTGGGAGGAAGAGAGAGCGATTGGAAGCAAATGTGACAGGGAGGATGGGAGGGAGAGATGAGGCACCTCGGATAGGGAATGGCGCTGGAGCAGCCTGTCCCCATGAATATCAATGCCGATTCTGAGGAGGAGCCACCATCCTTCGACACAGTTGCCGCCATGCTTCAATTGAATCAATGAAGATTGAAGAAAGATGAAACAATTGAGTTTCATTGATCTTTAAACACTTGATTAGGTGTTCTGTGTTCAATCCAAGTAGCAAGTGTACAGGAAAAATGTTGACTTTGATTTGTAGAGTTAAATTGATAGTAATTTAAGGATGCGCTTTTTTTTTTATTTTTATTTTATTTTTAGTGTTTTTCATTTTTAAATTTTATAAAAAAAAAAGTGAAAATAATAAAATTTTATTTCATGTTTTTTTTGTTGCAGATGTTGCTCTCTGCGTTTTGCGATATTAGGGTGCTGTTTTGATGATTAAAGAGACTGCAAACTACACAATTACAGTTATAAAAAAAACATTCATTTAAAAAAAAATCCTAATACTTAATAAAAGAAACATCCAATTATATTTTAGCAAAAATAATTAAATATCTATAAAATTTAAAAAAAAATATAAAATTCTTAAAAAAATAGAGACATTCACATTTGCAATACAAAAAAAATTCGATAAATATATAAAAGAACATCCATTTAGTATAAAAAAAAACATTCTGATACTTAGCAGAAAAAACGTCTATATATATTAACTCGTAGAGATTTTAGATTCACCAAAAGTATTTGACTGATTTTTGACTAATACCCTTTTAATTCCTAGTATTGCTCAAATTTATTTGAAAGTATACTCTGTTTTACAAAATCTAAATTCGTAAATTTAAGTTCCCAATTAATTTGTCTCAAGTTTATTTACTCACATATAGATAACTCGATATAAGTTTAAAATAAATTTTCTTTCAAACTCTCATGACATACGAAATGGAAGACTACTCGAACTCTTTTTTTCGTTAACATTTTTCTTTTTTCATTGCACACATTACACATATAAGTGGTGTAAGATTGACATTGCAACAAAAAAGAAAAAAAAGATGAGGTGGTCTCATCATGAGAATAAAACTTGCTTATAATTATGACATTTCAGACATATGTTAGCAATCTTCAATTTTTAGCATCTTATTCGTCATCAATGCTGCTACTAGTCATGTACACTTGTCTAATTAATAGCAAACTTTAACTATTCAAATTTTTATCCCAAAAAAAAAATATTTTAATTTAATTATCAACGACAACATTATAACAATCAACAAGTCTTGGTTCAACTATAAGCTAAGTGTAAAGGGAAGGATGTCTGAAATAGGTAATAATTAATGGTTATACGAGGGAGTCAGGGGAGAATCAATTTAAATGAGAGAGGAGGAGAAAATAATTTCTTTAATGAAATTCTAAAGAAGGATACATATCAATTATTAATTTCATGCTTTTTTTAATT
Source organism: Arachis ipaensis (assembly GCF_059453495.1). Taxonomy (NCBI): domain Eukaryota; kingdom Viridiplantae; phylum Streptophyta; class Magnoliopsida; order Fabales; family Fabaceae; genus Arachis; species Arachis ipaensis. The sequence continues at coordinate 130,208,562 of NC_142444.1, forward strand.
ATACTATTGTTCTATCGTACTGTTATGAGACCGGTTATATTTTATGGTACAGAGTGTTGGACGGTCAAAGGGGAGTACGAACATAAGTTAAGTATGACAGAAATGAAGATGTTGAGATGGATGAGCAGTTATACGCGATTGGATAAAATAAGGAACGAAGATAGAAGGAAGAGAGTTGGAGTAGCACACATTGTGAAAAAGATGGTAGAATCGCGTCTCAGGTAGTTCGGACATGTGAGAAGAAGACCGACAGAGCACCCAGTCAAGAGGGTGGATGAGATGGAGGATAGACAATGGGTGAAAGGTAGAGGAAGACCTAAGAAGACCATCCATGAAGTGGTCAAACGAGATCTATATGTAAACGATTTCGCTGTAAACATGATATATGATAGAGCTCAATAACGTCATTTGATTCATATAGCTGACCCCACCTAGTGGAACAAAGCTTTGTTGTTGTTGTTTATCTCTATTTATAATAATCACACTAATTAATAAAATTATGTTAATTAGATTTCAAACCTACTTTATTCATTACATTATCTTTCTTTAATCACACTAATTAATAAAATTATGTTAATTAGATTTTAAGCATACTTTTACTCATTACATTGTCTTTCCTTTAACAACAATCTTATCTTTAAAATTATGAAAAAGAATAAATATCTACATCCAAGTCATAACCCTAACTAAGTCCAATCAAATATTTTAAATTTGTGTGTGCATGTTCACTGCCATCGCTTCTCCTTCTCCTTCTTTATTATATTTCTCTTTCGTTATCATCATCACCAACAACACTAATATTTTACTAATATCTTTATTGGTTCTGATTTTTTCTAGTGACATTATTAAATAATTTCGGTTTATTTCTTAGTTTATTTGAGATTCATTTGGATCCTGATGCTGTGTCGTCTTCTTCTTCTTTTCCTTTTTTGTTATTTTTCTCTTTCGTTATCGTCATCACTAACAACACCAACATTTTGCTAATATCTTTAATGGTTCTGAATTTCTCTGGTGCCATTATTAAATAATTTTGGTTCATTTCTTAGTTTATTTGAGGTTAATTTAGATCCAAAAATGAATTGGATGTATTTTTGTTAGTGATTGATTCTTTTTGACTGCTTGTTTAAATCTGAACTAATATTTTGGTTTATTTGTGTGTTAATTGAGGTTTACTTGATGCTGCTGATAAGTATTGACCAAATTTTTTATTTTTTAAGTAATTTTGGTTCATTTCTTAGTTTAATTAAGGTTCATTTGGATCCATAAATGAATTCGATGTGTTTTTATTGATGATTGAGTATTTTTGACTGCTTGTTCAAATCTGAACTAATTTCGGTTCAAATTGTGTATTAATTGAGGTTCACTTGATGCTACTGATAAGTATTGACCAGATTTTTTATTCCTTAAGTAATTTTCGTTTATTTCTTAGTTTAATTAAGCTTCATTTGAATCCAGAAATGAATTCGATGTGTTTTTATTGATGATTGAGTCTTTTTGACTGCTTGTTCAAATCTGAACTAATTTTAATTCATTTGTGAATTAATTGAGGTTCACTTGATGCTGCTGTTAAGTATTGACCAAATTTTTTATTCCTTAATAAATTTCAGTTCATTTCTTAGTTTAATTTAGGTTCATTTAATTTGTTTCACTTGAATTTGCTGAACTTGTTCATGTGTGATTGTTTAGTTAGTTTTTGTTCAAATCTGAACTAATTTTGGTTTATTTTTTGTGAATTAACTGAGGTTCACTTGATGCTGCTGTTAAGTATTGACCAAATTGTTTATTCCTTAAAAAATTTTGGTTCATTTCTTAGTTTAATTTAGGTTCATTTGGTTTTGTTTCATTTGAATTTCTCCTCCTCATCTTTCGCTTTGTTTTCTTCTTCTTTTTCATATTTTTTTCTTCATCTTCTCCTTCTTATTTCATTTTCTCAAAATTGTTCTTGATTTACTCTCTTGAGAGGAATAAAACCAAGAAGAAGGAGCGCGAAGAAGAAGGAGGAGGAACACGAAGAAGAAGGAAGAGGAATATGAAGAAGGAGGAGGAGAAACACGAAGAAGTAGAAAAAGAAGGAGGATGAGAGAAACGCGGGAATATTTACGTAGTTGGAGCATGTATTCACGCTCCACTAATAAAATTAATTTTTTGTTGGGTCGCGCCAACTTGGTTGAATTTAGTTGCCAAAAAGACTTGGATGTAAAACAGTTTTTATGAAAAAAAATATAAATCTTAATTATAATTAATAAAAATAACAATTAATCCTAAAATATTTTTTTTAATCTTAGTTTATTATCCAAAATAAAATTGTCACTCGAATACCATTGATGAAACTGAAGCCCACAGACCAAAATCAAACAAAAAAATTAGATCTAAAATTTAAAGCACATGTAGAAGGCTCATTAAAGTGCCAATCTCAGATTGAAGATTGAACTAAGCCCAGGGTGAGTCACCCAACTCCACACCTTCCTTTTCCATTCTGCTTACTTTTGAATTCTGCTCCCATACTTGTCATTTCATTCTCACCCAACCAACGTCACATTAGCTCCCTTTGCGTGCGATGGTTTCTTCCAATGTTTCAGATCTTGCATCATTATCGAACTTGTTTTGTGGTCTCAAGAGAACACCACGCTAGGAGGGGTCTGTGGTAGCCTAGCCGCGATTGAGAGAATACAACGGAACCCGTCAACTTGCACTGCCACTGTTAGGGGTTTTCGCACATCGGATTTGACTATAATTTTGATTAGATTCACATTAAAATTATTCGATCAGATCAAATCTAATAACTGCATTTTTTAGGCTCAGTTCCAATCCATAAGGTTACATATCGAATCAGGTATTGGATATATCGGTTAAAAAATAAAAAATAAAAAAAGTCAAAGAAAATAAAAGTAGCCAAAAATAGATCTGCATTACAAAAGCTAGAGAATCAACAAAATAAAAAAATACAACAAAATAAAAACACTAATTTAACATCAATATTTATACTAAAATATATTTATTGCACCCACCACAATACTAACACAAGTATACATTCCAAAAATTAAAAATAAATATTTTTAATAGTAAAAACAGAAACAATGACGCAAAAGTGAAATGAAACAGAAGAAAATCTGTATTGGAAAAACATAAACAGAAGAAAGACACTACAAAACGGTGAGGATGTAAGCATGGAGCAGGGATAAGCGGCAAGGAGCAGCAACGAGCAAAGAGAAGCGGTTAGCGAGGAGCAGTGGTGAGCACAATGAATGACGAACGACGATAGACCGAGAAAGAGAGAAGTAGAACAATGGTGCAACGAGGAGGAGTGAAGTGAGGTGAGATGATCTTAGGTACCAGACATATGACGCAGCTAAAGTATAGAGATGAAAAATTAGAAATTTGTATAAAATATGAAAATAACTGAATAGCTATTTTTGGGAATTATAATTTCTTTTTATCACAAAGAGATTACAATAACACTCCCTCTTGACAAAAGGAGAATACACTTATCTCTAAATAGATAGGAGAATATCACTTAAAAAAAAGAGAAAAATCTCAAAGAAACTAAGATGTTTCTATTGCTCTTATCGGATGGATTTGATAAAAATAATATGAGGAAGTTTTTAATTTATAAGCAAATCTATGATACGTAAATAACCCATAACATGAGGTTGCTAGTCTTTCTCTCATTCCACCATCAAAATTTGATATTTATTACCAAAGAGTATTTTTCTCCTTTCATTATTTAGTTTTCTTTCCTTTTTTTTTTGCTTTTCTATAAAATTATTACTAAATTTACAATCTCCCACTTAAAGTTAATTTTGGTAAATTTTATAAATCTATATATATTACTCATGTATCCAGTAGATCATAGTAGGATCTACACCATTCAAACTTATTAGTGTTGATTGGTTTTGTCATAGCATCTGCTAGGTTATCTTTAGTATGAATTTTTTACATATTCACACTCCCTTCTTCTACTACTTCTCGAACAAAGTAATATTGTACTCCAATATATTTTGTCCTTGAATGAAAGACAAGATTCCTTGCAATGTGCAAGGCACTCGAACTGTCACAATATACAAGAATATTTTGTTGTTTATGCCCGAGTTCTTCCATTAACTTTTGGATCTAAATAGCTTCCTTGCATGCTTGTGTAGCTGTTATATATTTAACTTTTGTAGTAGATAGAGCTACAACAGTTTGTAACTTAGATAGCCAACTCACAGCGACTCTTGCAAGTACAAACATATAGCCTGTAGTAGATTTTTGTTTGTCAAGATCACCTGTAAAGTCTGAATCAACATATTTATTGACAATGAGTTTTGATCTTCCAAAATATAATGCAATATTTGAGATCCATTTGATGTATCTTAGGATCTTCTTAGCAATATTTCAATACTCTTTATTGGGATTTGTCATAAATTGACTTACCACTGCAACTGCTTGATCAATATCTGGCCTTGTACAGATTATGACATACATAAGGCTTCCCACCGTTGATGCATACGGTACTCAAGCCATTTTCATTCTCTCTGCTTCACTACTAAGGGACATACCTGAGGATACTTTAAAATTGATAGGAAGTGGGATTGAAATTGTCTTAAATTCTTGCATGTTGAAGTGTTGCAAGATCTTCCTCAAATAATTTTTTTGAGATAGCTAAATCTTCCTATCATTTTTTTCTTGATGAATTTGCATCCCTAAAATCTTGTTTGCTAGTCTTAAGTCCTTCATATTAAACTCCCTAGCCAATTGTGTCTTCAATGATTGGATTTGATCTTTGTTGGAGTCTACCACCAATATGTCATCCACATACAATAGCAAAATGATGAAATCACTATAACCAAACCTCTTGTAATAAGTAAAATGATCTGAACTAAGTCTCTTATATCCAAGGCTAATAATGAAAGAATCAAATTTTTTGTAGCAACACCTTGGAGCCTATTTTAGACCGTACAAAGATTTAATTAACTTGCAAATCAAATTTTCATTTTCTTGTTCTTTAAAATTTTTCGATTGGAGCATATATATCTCTTCTTCAAGTTTTCCATGAAGAAAAATAGTTTTTACATCTAATTGCTCTAGATGTAAAACAAATACAGCACACACAACCAAAATTATTCTGATAGTAGTTAGTTTCACTACTGAAAAAATATATCATTGAAGTCAAAATCTTCCTTCTAAGCATATCCTTTGACAACCAATCTTGCATGATATCGTTCCTCCAGATCATTACTATATCACTTGATCTTGTAAACCCATTTGTTATCAATAGCTTTTCGACCTGCTGAAAGTACAAGTTTCCAAGTATGGTTCCTATGTAATGCCTCGATTTCTTCTTGTATTGCTGTCATTCATATAGAAGCATTTCGATTGCGCATAGCTTCCATAAAAATTATTGGCTCTCCTTCTTCTATCAAAAGACAACATGCATCAAGGTTTCCAAAACATAATTTGACTGCTATCATGGTATTTTTCTTTGTCAAGTGGATCGATGAACTTCTATGTCATTGACCTCTGGTTCTTGTTCTTCGTGTTCTGATTCTGCTTCAGGAAAATCACCTTCTCTGCATTTCTCATCGATTTGAACAGTGACTATTGTTGAAAATTCTTAGAATTTCTTAACCCCAAGACTATCCATGTTAAATCATTGAGAAAGATATAACTGAGAGCAGAAGCGTAGAATTTCTTAACCCCAAGACTATCCATGTTAAATCATTGAGAAAGATATAACTGAGAGCAGAAGCGTACCTGAATTCATAAGCATGATTAGAGGAGTTTGGTTCTTTGATCTTTCTCAACCAAAGCCTTCTGTATTCCTAATAGGGCTGAATGATAACTCCTCTATTGGGAAAAGAGTTACGTAGGTGGCTTTGATGTGCTGGAGACCAAAATCCTAAAGTTACTATTTATGTTTGAGTGTGGCATCCATTAAACCATAAAGTCCAAATAAAATAGTATATCTGGTTTTAATCTTATTTAATTCCAAATCAAAAGTAACAATGACTTATTCAATTTATCATTTATGACAATAAATGAGATCACCATTATATAAGTTATTTAATGTTAAATAGCTTAATTCTATGATTATGATTGATATATCTATTACCCATAAATAGATTAGAAAATTAATAATTTTCTAATAACTATTTCTTTAATAGTGCCGTAATTTTCTTGTTCTCTTTGTAATTCATTTTCTACAAATATCACATCTCTGCTGATAACTACTTTGCGGACAGTGAGATCTCACACGCAATACCCCTTAACACTATTAGCATAACCCAAGAATATACATTTTCTAGACTTTAGGTCCAGCTCTGTTCTTTCCTGAAAATTATACATCACGTACACAGAACAACTAAATAAATGTAAAGAAGAAGAATAATTATGTGACTTGCCTTACCACATCTTTATTGGTGTCCTCAACCTAATCGAGGTTGATGGTGATCAGTTTATCACATAACAAGTTTTAACAAAAAGTGACTTGGCTAAACATGTAGTCCGTAACATAGCTCGTGCTTTTTGTATGAAAGTCCTATTCATTCACTCTGCTACTTATTTTGCTGAGGCGTATATGCAACTGTGAATTGTCATTGAAAACCTGCTTACTTGAAAAATGTTAGAAAATCACCACCAACACATTGTCCTCTATTATCTATCCTTAAATATTTGATCTTCTTGAAGGATTACCATGTGTTCATAACACGCAGCGGAAGAAAAGAAGGTAATCCTAAAGATCTATTTTTGTGCCTAAATTTTATTCTAATAATAAATATATAGTAGATCAGATCTAAATACCTGGGTGCGCTAGTAAAAATCTTTTTCTCCTTCGATGGTACGAAGGCGCTATGCATATCCACACCGAGACCAACCTTTGCTATCAACTCCTTGACCAATGGATATCTGATCTAAATTGAGAAACCTCTTGCAACTCTTTGCACGCCATAAAATTCTTCTCCAAGAATCAGGCTCACATACGTTTATGTGTGTAGAGATAAAGGAATAAAACTCTTGTGTTTTATTCTCATCTATGTCACTTTCCTCTACTCTTGGCATACATACATATATATATATATATATATATATATATATATATATATATATATATATATATATATATATGAGATTTGTTAATGATTTTAAATTTGAATCTCAATTCAAATTTAAAACATATCTTTTTATTTTAAACTTGAATCTTTCAAATTCATGAATCATATCATAACTCGATTTGAAACAGAATCGATGAGGATCTTATCCAAATTTAGAATTCAAATTTAGAAATAGAATAACTAATTATTCTCAAATCTCATTTAATTTTCTCAATTATCATATTATTATTATATTCTTGGTGCTAGAAAAGAATATAATAATATTTCATTTGAATTGATATAATTATTTATTTGATCAAATCAAAATAATAATTAAATAATTTTACATCAAAGATTAGAACACTCGTTAGTGTGTGACCCCGTAGGTTCAATACTAAGCAGGTAGTAAATTAGTCATACTAAATCTACTAATCAAGGTTGGCATCTAGCAACACTTCTCAATGATCTGATAGTATGAAGTAATATATTTTTACTAAGAACCTTAGAAGAACAAAGTATAATTCCTTCCATCTTTCCAGCTCTTGGTTAACCCTTAGGGTGTGTGTGGTTGAGGAATTATAAAATAATTCCTAGGAATTTTAAGATGGGAATATTATATTGTCATGTTTGGTTCAAAGTTTAAAAAGCTATTCCTAAGCAAGTTTGATTTCAAGGAATCAAAATACCATCATTTTAATTTCCACCTTCTCCTTGGGTATCTTTAATTCCCATGAGAATGGAATCTTTGTAACAAAGTAATACTTAAACCACACACACCCTTAGAGTATGGTTTAATTGTCAAACTCTAACTTGTTACCATTATTATAATAAACTGTGAATGACCTAAGAAACTCATTTCTTCATTCATTCAATCCCTTGGCCAAGGTTTTATTCATCTCAGTCATTATAATCATAGAGCTCAAACCCTTTGTCGAGAGTTGACGGATTTCTTATTGACTAATCATTAATTCTACAAGTATTTAAATTATACCCAATATCCATTCAACTAGCACCCTAGGGTATTAGGTGTCCGGAATCAATATAATAAATACATTGTTAATTACTATGATAGTCGCAGGTCAAAGGAAACTCTATTACTATGTTCATCTTGAGAATATCCTATTGACAAATATACGGTAATTATAACCATTAGGAATTATCAAAGTGAGTGAGTTCAATGGTCATATCTCTATATGCACCATATATATATATATATATAATTTAATAAATGAGATCTATTAATCTTCATCCAATGAAGACCATTATATATATGTTGATCTTCCTGGATTATTAATGTCCTTTTTAATAATCCTATGACCAAGAACAATTTAGATTAAATTATAAAAGATTTATCTCTCAATATTATGATCACTATCATAATAATAAATCTCTAAATTTAATCAAGGATGTTATTATATTAACATTTTAATATAATAACAATAACAAATTATTTGACACGTGATTGATTGGATTGTGGTCATACTACTTATTCCCAACACTTCTTTCCAGATTCAAGTTCTAACTTTGCTTTGAACTCTTTGAATATTGCAAACACGTCTGACTTCTTCTTGATCGGATACACCTATAAACTCCTAGAGTAATCATCAATAAATAATACAAGATATTTTTCTCCTCCTAGGGATATCTTCGGTGACTCTCATATATCAGAACGAATCAATTTTAGTATCTGCTTGCTTCGAGCAGTCGATCTACCAAACGTTAATCTATGTTGCTTGCTTGTAACGTAGTACTCACAAAACGGTAAGCTTACTAATTTGAATCTGGGAATGAGATTACATTCTACAAAAATCTTTAAGCCTCGTTTTGATATGTGGTTCAATTTATAATGCCATGTCAACATCATTTCTTCTTGACTTGCTGAAGCAACGGATGCCTCTGCCTCTTGTAAAGTATCTCCCATAAGCATGTATATATTCGCTATAATCTTTTCTGCTTTTATTACCATAAGAATACCTTTAACAATTTTTAAGATCTCACCTTCAATATAGATTTTGCAACCAAGTTCATCTAATTGCCCAATTGACAATAAATTCTTCTTCAAGTCTTTTACATGTCTTACCCCTTGAAGTGAACAAATAAAACAATCAAATATTTTTATTTTGACAGTACCCATTCTAACAATTTTTAAGGCATGATCGTTTCCCATGAACACAGAACCTTCCATGACAGGTTCATATGTACAAAACCAATCACGATGAGGATTCATGTGACAGGTTATTCTTGAATCAACAATCCAAACATCAATGAGCTGTTTACTGCCTTTAGATTGCTTCACTATACATGATTTTTCCATCATCAGAGGTACTCACAACACATCCTTAAGAATTTGATCCTTTTAGAACCTTCTCTATACCTTTCTTATTCCGATAATATTTTTTCAAGTGCTCTCTCTTGTCACAATTGTAGCATTAAATTGCTTCTTTCTTCGTGACCTTGGTCTATTTTGGCTCCCACTGGAACAACACTCTACTAATCTCCCTCTCGTCATCAACAGTGTCTTTGCTTGCTTTAAGGTCTCTAATCTATCTTTCTTATTCTTGCACCTGGATTCTTCTTCAAGAATCACAACAACCATTTCATCAAAGAAAAGATAAACGGTCAAAATATTATTAGTTAAGTTAATGATGAGATGGTCATATAAATCTAGTAGACTTTGAAATAGAAGATCGGTGCATTCGTTTTCTTCTATGTTGTAATCTAATGATGAAAGTTGGGAAAATAGCATATTTAGATTATTGATGTGATTCGTTACCGATGTAGATTCACTCATTCGAAGAGTATAAAGTCTTCTTTTTAAGAATATCTTGTTGTGAAGTGACTTGACTTCATATAATTTGGTGAAAGCATCCCAAATTTTCTTTGTTGTCTTATTTTTTATTACACTTGACAAAACTGAAACACTTGGTGCCAAATGTAGGTTTGCAACAGGATTGTAATCCATCTCCTTCCATTTTTATTTGTAATCCCATTGGGTCTATCTTCAATTGCTGCCACGTAATTTTCTTTCCTCATAATTACTTTTATTTTCAATTTTCACAAAAAAAAATTACTCCCACTAAATTTTTAAATCTCATATTTTACTGCCATTTTTTTAATACGTAGTAACTCGAAGCAGAAAAATAAAATTATTAATCAGCAACATTTGACTCTGATACCACTATTAGGTACCAAACAAATGACGTAACTAAAGTATAGAGATGAAACATTAAAAATCTATATAAAATATGAAAATAATTGAATAGCTATCTTTGAGAATTACAACTTTTCTCTATCACAAAGAGATTACAACAACACTCTTTCTTGACAAAAGAAAAATACATTCTTCTTTAAATAAAAAGGAGAATACCTCTCAAAGAAAAAAGAGAAAAAATCTCAAAGAAACTAAAATGTTTCAATTACTTTTATAGATTGAATTGATAAAAATAATATGAAAATTTTTTTAATTTATAAGCGAACCTCTATTATGCAAATCACCTGTAACATGAGGTTGTTAGTCTTCCTTTTCCTCCACCATCATATTTAATGGCTATTACCAAGAAATATTTTTCTCCTTTCATTATTTAGTTTTTTTTTCTTTTTTTTTTTTTTTACTTTTCTATAAAATTATCTTTACTAAATTTATAGATGAGCCATCCAGGATAAAGGGTGAGGGAGTGAGGTGAGTGAGATCATGTGAGTAAGGAGAGTAGTAAATGAGGAGAGTGAGTGAGTAAAGTGTGACAACAACAAAGACAAAGGAGCAAATAAATTAAGATTTTTTAAATGTTAAAATAGGTATATATATTTTTATTTATTAATTTATTTTTCGAATTCGCAGATCAGATCTATGGATATTGAGATATCCGCGATCGAATCCTATTAGAATCCGGATCATATCTTATTTGATTCGATACCCTACTGATTGGATAATATTCGCAAATTGTAAATCAAATATAGATAAATAGAATAGATATTATTCATTCCATGTTCACTCCTAGCAATTGTCCACTTTTTTTTGTCGGATTTGTAACTTCTTCATCCTAGTACCAGCACTGCTAAAAATTAAATAAGAAAGAATGAAAATTAGAAAAATATCAAGAAAAAAAGAGAAATAATTCCATAGAAAAAATTTCAATGAGAGAAAGAAATATAAATACTAATTTCATACTTTTTTCAATTACCCTACTACTATCTCTATTTCTAATAATCACGCTAACTAATAAAATTATTCTGATTAAATCTCAGGCCTATTTTTACTCATTACATTATTAAGAAAGCCGTAACAAAATAATGTAAAAGGAGAACTTAATAATAACCTATACAATATAAGAAAATTTTGTAAAAGATAGATACTATAAGTAAAAGAAAGTGTATCATGTAAGATTATAATATTTTAAATAAAACAATAATATAATTATTAAACTATAATCTAAATAAAATTTAAATTAAATTAAATACTTTTTAAGTGAAATTATCTAACCATGATATTAAATTTGAAAGAATATGAAAACATTTTTGTCTCATTTAATTACACGATTATTAAATAGTTTACTTAACTGCAAGTTTAATATTTTTTATAACTATTTTATATTTCCAAAAAAAAAAATTACTATAATATATAAGCAAATAAATGTATACTCAAAGTGAATTCTATAATGTCTATAATTTAGTACATATTTTTTGTTTAACTTATTTTTTATGATAAATTTTAAATATTTAATAATTATTTATTTTTATAATTTTAAAATTAAATATTAATTTTTAACTTTTTAATAAATTAAGCAAACACTCTTAACTACCATAACAATCATCTGTACTCAAATATTCAACATATACAGAAGCTCATGCTATAGAAATCATAATAGTATGCATATGTAGCCATGTAGGTACACATGCCATAAAGACCTAAAACATATACTCAACGATAATGGCTGAAATCTATGGATAATCCACGAATAATAATCTTTTACCCTACCCTCATGTTGCCCCGATTGATTATTCTTCTACTAGTGGATTTAATTTGGAAATGAGAAAAATATTTTGATTTGCTATAGAAAAGAATTCTACAGCAACAAATAATGTTCACATAGCTCATCCTACGATTCTACTGGATAATTATTTCAAGAGGTGAAATATACAAAAATTTTAAATTGGTCTTTAAATTTTTTTAATGGCCACTTTACTTTTATTCTTAATAGAATATTTTTTTTCAATTCTAGTTTCTAAATGTTTAAATTGTAAGAAAATTAGTTGTCTTTTACAGGTTTTAGTGGCTTAACATAAAGACTAAAATTCCACATTTTACAAGTTTAAGGACTAACAAGGATTAATAAAAAAAATGTGGAACTAAAATAGCCCCACTTAAAAAATTTAAAGGAACCAACTTTTTATTGTTTTTTATAAAATATATAAATATTAAAAAACACTATTAGATAGATTTTTCCGACAGAATTTTACTATCGAAAATACCGACAGATTTTAACATTCCTCGATAATTTTGTTGATAAAATTGAAATTAAAATTTGAAACTATCATTGATAACAAAATCCTTCGGTAACATCTAATAAATCCCTCGCAAATTTGAATTAAGTTAAGCGCTGATGAAACATACCATGATGAAACTTCATTCAACACAAAATCACCTTCATCTTCTCCGATCCTTCCTTTAAGCTCTCTCTCTCTCTCTCTCTTTCTCTCTCTCTCTCTCTCTCTCTCTCTCTCTCTCTGATTCGAGTTGAAAATAGGGCAAGTGTGACTTCTCCATCGCTTCTGCTTTGTTGCCGCACGCGTCGCACGAGCTCCCTCTGTCACTGCTCGCTTGCACGAGCTCTCTCCGCCGCTGCTCGCTCGCATGAGCTCCCTCCTCTGCTGCTCGCGTTGCACAAGCTCCCTCTGCCGCCTCTCAGCTTATGTCTCTCTCTGTCTCGCGCCATCCATCCTCGCCGTTCACAGCCTCGTCGAGTCATCGTGTCACCAGATCTGAAACCTAAATGTACGTCTTTATCTATTTTAGATTCTGGAATTGCTATTAATCTATATTTTTTTTGTTGAATTCAAATGTTCATACGTTATTGTTGCATCTAAAACTCGATCTGTTCCACTTTTGTTTTATGGTTTAGATTTTTGTTCTTGAATCTTCTTCAAGGTTCAAATTTGGTTTTGAAAGTAGCTTCATTAATTGTTATGGCTAAAAGTTTGCGTTGAAGATAATGTATTGTGCCTTCTACAGTTCTGCTTCTGAGGTAAGATGGAGAGATTACCATAGTCTTAAATTGGATAAAGGAATTAGAAGATTTGTTGTTTGAATTTCCATTTGAAGGAACTATAAATACTAGTTCATGAAATGCAATCTGCTAAGTACATATATTGAAATTACTTTGTGACTGATTAGAATGAGATTAACAGTAATAATTTTGTGCCCTATCAATATCGTAATCCATCTCATAAATATGATTACTTTGGCAAATATCAGTTAATGTTAATAAACTCTGTTCTTTGTTTCAGCTTACTCTAGGTGCTGTAAATTCAGAGGTTCTTCTTGGAAGGTATGAGCTTTAAAATATTTACATGATTTTCATATGCAGTAATGTGCTGTTTTTCAGGCATGGTGTGTGGGAAAATGAAGGTGATCAAGTGTAGCAAAATTATTTCCTCATCAAACTATTCATTTCATATGGTTAATAGAATTATTCAAGATCGGATAAAGAGAAAACTTATATAAATAGCATATGAAACAACTAACTCAAGTTCTTGGAAGGTCCTTCTTTCTCAATCTCAATGCCTAATTTGCTTCTTTTTTCTTTCCTCCTATTTTGATTTTTGAGTTTTATGCTAACTATGTGGTGAGGAAGAGGCTAAGAAGAAGATATACTCTGTTTCCACTACTTGGCGCCCTCATTTCCGAAGAGCTTTCTTACAAAGTTAAAGGTAGATTTTACTGCTATGTTCTTTCTGATTCCTCTTCCCATCGGTTCTTGTCTTTCATTAATGTCGATGCTTATTAGATTTGTTTTCATTTCTTGCATGTGTTAAATTCTGATTTGCAAAGCATTTTTGATATCACAATTGACAGTTAGTTTTTCGAGTTTCTTCTAAGAATGTTAATCTTGTGTACATAGATTCCCAAGGTAAAGATACACATGTTTAGAAAACTTGCGGGCTATGGTTTTTGAAATCAAGCGAATTGACGTACCAAAATCTTGTAATATTGCTGGTTTGTCCCTACTTGAATCTATCTTTTGCTCTTAAATTAATCTATTAACATTGCAAGTATTGGTATAGATAAGTTTGTCACTAACTCTGCATAACTCCCACCTGCAGAAGGAGTCAATTGCCAAACTCCAGTGCTTGCCTAAACTCAAGATGCTCATATTGGGCAAAGGTGCATACAATGTGCAGGAACTGAGCTTCAATGCTGAGGAGTTTTCACAATTGAATATTTTGCGGCTTATTCAGTTGAAAGAATTGGAAGGCTTTGAAGGCTTTAAAGTATATATACTGTAGTGAATAAGATATTCTATGAAGACTTTGAAAATATATAATATATTCCTCTTTTATTAATTTAAAAATACATACAGTTAACGATGTATGCAATATATAGCTGTGATTCAATGACTTTGTTGCCGTCACTGTTGTTGACTTTTTTGCTGCTATGTCTCCTACTAATCTCATTTGTTGATCTTCATTTGAAATTCAGATAGACCAAGCAGAAGATTCTCAGACAGAATTCATGGAGGTAAGAATGACCTTGATCAAGCTCAGATTACAGATGTGTATAATTATAGGTATGGTTGATGTAGCTCTGTGTTGTACTAAACTATCTTCTTCTAACAACAACAACTAAGGATCTTCTGTTTTATTGAGTTCTTTATTCCTTCTGCATGCAGAATCTTTGTTACCACTTGGAATGTAGTAGGGAAGTCACCTCCAAGTTATTTGAACCTTGAAGATTGGCTTCACACCTCTCCACTCGCTAATATCTATGTTCTTGGGTAATTTTTCTCTTAGTTTTGAATATGAATGCCTTTTGAATTCTCTGTCTGTCATTTCTTTCTAAATCCATCAATTATAATCTATATTTTCTATTTTTCTCACTGCAGGATCAAATCCCAGCTTTTACGATGCCTCAGCCTGACGAAGCAATGCTTGAGGAGAAGGCTAAATGGTTTACGACTTGGTCTTAAAGGTGAGCACCAATATCTGAATGCCGGTCTTAATTATTTATCATGCATGATTGATTAAAATTTACAATTGAAATCAAAGTCAACAATTCCTACAAGCAATATTATATTATATATAATATAACTCCTACATTTTAATTTATATTATTTATGATGTGGGGGCAATGAGAATACAAAATGCTTGCTCCCATACTTTAGGCCAAACTATACGCATTATTGTTTAATTTATTCTAAACAAATTTAGTACAATAAAGTATGATATAACAAGATATTCTTTTACAAAGTCAAAAATGGAGACTTACAACTTTCTCCATGTGTCTTTTCACTGACTTTTTTCTTCTACAGTAATCTTTTTAATCACAAAACACTGACTTATAATTATCTATGCTTCATTAATTTTCGATGACGTCCTAGTTCATTTAAGGATTGCGAAAGCTTTCCTTACTAAACTTTGAAGGGTGCCTTGTAACAGCTGCATGCTTGGATTCTCTTGCAGGGTTAATTGCTTGATATACTTTTATGCTTATTATATTGTTGATCTAGAAAATTGGCCGCTTTATTATATTTCCTAGAAACAATACAACTATACAACTACTAAATCTATAAACAGCCAGCATGTTTAAGGATATCCTGCAGTTGAAGGATGCATGTTTAGCACACTTGAAAGGTGAGAAAAATATTTACCTGTTCTCTCTCTCTCTCTCTCTCCACACAAGCCGTCACAACTCAATTCGTCATTCATTAAGCTTAAAGTTGATTTTTATTTATTGCGATCTTAACAATAGGACCAAGCAATATATAATGATCTTGCAGATACCCAAGGTGCTTTTTATTTACTAAAAAAATCAATCTTTTTTCTAAGCCAATGTTCATGAGTTTATATTCTAGTAGTGATAGTGCATGTTCTAGTAGTGGTCATCATCAACATCAACATCAACATCATCATCATCATCAAGTAGTTGAAGAGGTTTCAGTGCAAAGGGTGAAGAAGAAGGAGGTTAATGCAAAGATATCAGCATGGTAGAACAACAAGATTGCAAAGATTAACAACAGATTCAAGAGAGAAGATGCTGTCATCAAAGGCTGGGAGAGTGAGCAGGTTCAGAAGGCTACTTCTTGGATGAAGGAAGTTGAGGTAATTAACTTTTTCCTCAAGGTCTTATTTGCATGTTGCTGCTCTTCTTGTTCCTTTTTTATCTTTTGTTTTTTATATTTACTGTATTGGTGAGTTTTCTTGGAGTTTATGATTATTCTAAAAACTTAAAATAGATCTCATGTTTTTTTGTGCTTTACAACTATCTTAGATTGATTGATTATTGATCCAATCAAATTCATGAAAAAGGTCAATTTTGGTGTTAAAGGAAATATTGAATTAAGGTTAGGTAGTGAGTAACTGAGTAAGTGACCTGATGACAAATGCTCAATTTTGGTGTCAAATTTTTTGAATGAACCTGCAGGTTTTCAGCTTTTATCAATATCCAAGAATCAAAATAAGTTCATGACTCATGACAAATGCTCTTGCAACATCTGTCAGCGAAATATTACAGACTTTCGAATATACTTACCAACCGGAAAAGAATTTTGGACACATAAGGAAATGCCCTATTCACTCCCTGCAAGAAAATCAAGCAGAAATTTGAAAGACTTTGAGCAAGTAAAAACAACATAAAAAAAAAGAATTTCCTTGCTGCAGCAATTTATCTCAGAATAGCGGGACGGCCACCTGTGCTTCCATCCAATCAACTTTCTTACACAGAGAACTTTCTATACATGCTTGATTCTCTGTATGTCTAACTGTTCTTTCTGTCAGATGATTTGGAACTGCTTTATTTTCGGTTTATTTTCCTTTGTGATCTCATTATTTAAATAGGGAATATTATAGGATTCTCCAACAAAGATAGAAACATGGTATATAGTAACTTGATTCTAAAAAATTTGTGACAATAATTCAGTGCAGTACCTTCATGATGGTTTAATTTCTATCTTTTTGCATCTTTCTACTTCTTATGATAGGTTCTTGCTGCAAACCATGGTGAGAAAGAAGGTTCTGAAGGCATTCTGGCGCTCGATTTTTGAGGCTACCCGACAGATAAGTAGAAAATCGGAGGATGGCTAGCAGTAGGGCTCACCTTAGGTACCCCTTTTTTTTCTTTTTCTTTTTTAATTTTTCAATCCAAAGAAATTTGAGTAATAATTTGAATTCTAAATTTGCATACTTTTTTTCACTATGCAGGAACTGAACTAGCTGAAAGAATGTGTTATGGGAATATCTATGAACTTGGTGACATTCTTGGTTGAAACTTTGAATCTTCCATCAGCTAAATCTGCTACAATATTGATCAATTTTATGGGAACTCTCAACCTTCTTGGCCTTCTTGGTGGCTTCTTAGCTGATGCTGGCATTCAAAATTTATATGATGCTATAAGAACAATACACTGAGTTTATGTTTTGAGTTATAGTTGATGTATCAACACATTTTGTTAATGTGTAGTAGTTATTTATTATTATAGTTGATGTATCAATACACTTTGTTTATTTTTTAAATTATATTGACTTCCTTGTTTATAGTATTTTTCTTTTAGTTTGATAATACAATGAATTTATTTATTTTTTGAAACATTATAAATATTCAAATACAAATTAGATAAAAATTTCTATTTATTAAATTTATATTTATTTTGTATGAAAAAGGTGTATTTTGCAATGAAAAAATCTATAAAAAAAAAAGTTACCTTACTGATGGATTTATCGATGAAAAATCCGTTTGTAATTACCGACGAAAAATCCGTCAGAAAATTTGTCTGTAATTACCGACAGAAAATCCGTCTGTAATTACCGAGGAAAAATTTGTCGGTAACTGGTAAAAATTCGTCGGTAATTTTCCGACGAAAAAAAATTCATCGGTAAATAATTTCCGACGAGACTTTTACAGAGGGACAAAATCCGTCGGTAACCAAAAATCCGTCTGTAATAAAGACTAAATCTTTCTGTAAATCTGTTTGTATTAAGTAATTTTTTAGTTGTGAAATATAAATTGGTTTGAAAATTTGAGATATACAAAAATAAGTAAAAATAATCTCTGTCCAGTAGCAAAGCTTTTGTAAAAAGTAGAAAAAAAATGAAAACACAATTTTTTTATTTGTTTAAAGAATCAATTTTTTAACTAACAATTAAATATTAAAATAGAGAATAAACGAGAATTAGGGTTTTAAGTTCTCATCATGTTATTTTTTTTCAAAAAATATAAATGGTTATATCTCTAACATACTCCTTAAATAAAATTTTCTCTTGAATTTGTTTAAATTTTTTGTTACTTTTTAATTTTCTTTATACTAAATTCTTTTTTTTAGATTTAATAAGGATCGAAATCTAGACCTTTTAATTATAGAAGTTTTGATACTGTGTTATGATACTATTTTTTATCTAAAAATTTAGGGCAAAATACTTATATCACCCAATTGAAGTCCAATATTACCAACATCACCTAAAGTAAGAAATGATTCGTGGATCACCCAAAGCCTCTTTCTATATAAATCGAACCAGGATATTTCGATTTAGAAGTGTACTAAATCGAATTAGGTAAAATAAATTTACTAGGCCAGGTTGAACTACACATAATTCGAATCAGGATAGGTAGATTTAGCACACAGTTTTGAAACCCATGGTAATTCGAATTAGGCTGTTTCGAATTAGCCCATGGTTTCGTGCACATAGTAAATCGAAATAGGTTGGTTCGATTTAGCCAATAGTAAATCTAACGTGCCTAATTCGATTTATATAAGAAGCTCTCCCCACACTAAATCTAATTCACCTAGTTCGATTTACATGCAGCCTCACTCTATATAATTCGAATCTACTTCATTCGAATTACATTTTACCAACCCAAGCCCCACCAAATCCAGAGAAAGCGACGCTGCCTAACATAATGGAAGACGACCCGAATCAGATCTTCCGCTTAGATGGAGTCGCACATATCGCTGGTAGCGTGCACGCTGAGGTTAGTACAATGAAACTTAAAATTTCATTTTATGTTGTGTAAAAAAAATGCCATGTGTTAGTTTTAGCTAAGTCGCTTAGATCTTGTTTATTAAAATGATTAGAAGGTATAAACTTGTAGTAGTAGTTAGCGGTTTGATTTAGTGATCATAATATGTTAGAATTCATTTATGTAATATTAAACTTTTTAGAAGGTGAATATTATAATCAATAGAATCTGATAATCTCAATGAGGGGTGATAGAATTAGCTAGAAGGATGGTAATACGAGTAAAAAATTTGGATGTTTGATAAGGGATTCTAAGGATTTAATAGAAGTATGGTTAAAATAAAAAGACAATTAAAAAATTTATTTTAGATAATTTTTTTTTGGTGAAATTTTGTGATTGTAAGAGTGTATTTTTTACTTCACGCAGCCCCACCGCTGCATCTCAAGTATGAGGAGGCAGCACGGTATGCCGTTAGATGATAGGATCGTGCCGTACGTCCAGATGGCTGGTCTGGCCCATCTCGCGAGGCTCAATGATCACTGGTTCAAGTTGGATGAGCCGTTAGTCAGTGCAATTATGGAGAGATGGTGGCCGGATCCCCCTGCTGTCTCGTGGTATCCAACTCCAAAGTTGAAAAGTGTGGGAGATACTACGGTGTTTCCGAACTGCCTGCTACACCACCCCCAGCTAGAGTCTTCAGCTCGTCCTCATCATCGCTATCATCGGCAATCGTGGTGGGTTCCACATCATCATCATTGTCATCCTGAAATACATCTTTGACACCATCTGGGGCTACACCCTGTCGGGATCTGGGACCACATCATCAATGCCGACCACCTTAAACGCAGCATCAACTACCGGCATAGTATCAACTCGTTCTGTGTCACGAGTGCGGTTCAGATTAGCAGCGAAGGATGGGGAGGCCACCAAACATGCATTAGGCTCAATCACGGGAAGAGATGAATACGCAACAACAAGCCTCGAACTCGACCCAGCAGCCGTGGCTGAATGTAGAGGAATCCGATTAGAACCTCCTGAGCTAAAGACCACATCCACAAGCTTGGCCAACAACTCAGGGGTCCTCACCTCTGGAAATTGCCGACGACAGTGGAACAACACTTCCAAATCTTCATCACTGCTTATGACAAACGAATCATACTTTACATCATCCCGCAAAACCGAAATCAGAATTTTGTAGAATAACTTCTCCACCCGTTTCATGCCTTGCAGACCCAGTTTTCGGATTATATTATCCTTAAACTCGGTGAAACTCGTCGAAGCTCTAATGAAAATACTAAGCAGATTCTTATCTGTAAACATAATTCCGGAACACGTTTTTTTCTTAATCGACCCTCTATAGTGTACCAAAACCAAAAAGCTCTCATCACTAGCCATTGTGAGGCTCACTATGATAGAGAATTTACATTCCACACATTGGCTTCCTTCTAAATCGAATTACCCTGCCTCTATTTAAATATGTTGCTGAATCAATAGTAAATCTACTCAACCTAATTCGAATTATGTGTTTTGGACTCCAACAAGGTAAATCGAAATAGCCTAATTCGATTTATTTGGAATGAAACCACAAATGCATAAATCTGACCAGCCTATTTCGATTTATTTGGTTTAGGTATAAATCAAAATTGTCTTATTCGATTTGCATGTGGCCTAGTAATTCTACTTAGCTTAATTCGATTTAGTAGTATAAATTAAAAATTAAATTACTCTAATTCGATTTATATAAATAAGTCATTTGGTGATCCACGTGCCAACTCTTGCTTTAGATGATATTGGTTATTTACCTTCTTTTAATTTATTTAAGTATTTTGTCTAAAGATTCAAGTTGATAAAAAAAAATATATAAATAATTATATCTCTAATATAAATTACAAGTTATATATGGCGTAGAGCGATTTGAAAAGAGAAAAAATTAGTGGCTAATTACACACTAACTAAAAAAAAGGTGATTTCCAATTTTTTGTTTATTTTATTTTATTTATATTTCATATATAATCTTTTATGTCTTTTATCTTAAAACTTAACAAACATAATTTTAGTAAACGAATATAGCAGTGTATGTATGTGTAGTGTGAACGATTTAAACCTACAATAAATCCATAATAGCCCACAGCATCAAATGCATGTGGATTACAAGCAGCAATAGTAATATCTTTATGTTATTAAATTCAGATATATACAAAATCATAGCATTTGCATCGTTTTGTCATTCCTCTTTCCTAATGGAAAACACCTTCCAGATAGAGTTGTTAAACAACTAACTAATTTAATTGGTTCAGATGACGTATATAGTAGGTGTAGAATAGGACAGCACTAAGACCTACACTGAGTTGATAAACTTTGTTATTTTTTCCCATTGATTAATTTCGTTATGGGGCATCATGATAATCCTTGAACTAAAGACGACGAATCTAACTTTCCTTGGTTCATTATTTTGTTAAGCTATTTTTTTTATATATACTCACACTAGTGCAGTTAGGAGGTTGATTATCATTACATAATGCCCTAGTGGTAATAATTGAAAATTGGATTACTTTTTTGGGGTATAGACAATAATGAAAGTTATATTCTATGTATGTTAGCATATATACTAACTAGTTGTGTTTTGATCTTGATGTGTAATTCTATTATAAGCCTTATCAACTTATAAAGTAACATAGAAAACTAATAAGGACTTAGTTTTAAAATTTAATATGGTATAAAGATCTAATTAAAAAAATATAGAAAACTGATTAAAAATTCAATAAAACTATAAGGATGATATTAATTAAACTTTTAGAAAAATTACCGATGAAATTAAAAGATATCAATTGTTACTATAAGAAAAATGATGAATAACGTTGAATTTAGCATCACCCATTAGCGATGACTTTAATGGCGGTTAAAGCAATAAATTTGTCAACGCAAAGTATTACTGGTAGATTTTTATTTATGACGGTAAATTCGCTGATAATAATTGGAGGAAAAAATAAAAAAGAGGTAGGCACGAAAATTAGGGTGGGATAATCCGCCAGTAACCTTAATTAGTGGAACACTACGTTTTGATAACCACCAAGTCATTATCGTCGGTAAATCGACAGTAGTGTTGCCCTAACTTAAAAACACGCAGCCCTCCTCCCTCATTTTTTGAAGCCCCTTCTTTCTCCACCACTCTCCTCTCTCTTTCTCTCTCCATGCGACCGCTTCCGGCCAACTTCCGCCAGCGCCGACCACCTCTAATCTCCTCCAACGACTGAAATGGAGCTGCTTCAAAAGACGTTGTTGTTACTGTTGGTGTCGCTGCTATCCGCTGCTCCCTCTATCGCTGGAGTTGAGTCTTTCCTCCCTTTTTAAGGTAGGTTGCTCTCATCCTTCTCCTTATTCCATCTTTTGTCTATTTCTTATATAAACAATCCCCAATCCCCTTTTTGAATCACTAATCTATTCGATCACTGTGCCACGGCCATCACCACTACACCATCGTCACTGCGGCCATGCCGGAATGGTATGCATACTCGAACTTTGGCGTTATTGTATATATCAATTTGTATTGTACTAACTTCTTAATGCAGCATGTGATCTTGTTTTGATTTATACTTGTTCATCAGATTTATTGTTTATCAGTATGTAACATTAAATTAACCATTCTCTTATAATTGGATCAGTTCATTTAAGGAAACATTTCATTATTCTTTGCGTTTTTTTTAAAGTTACAAAACAGAATTCATTGAAGGAGAAGAGAAATCTGTTAGCTCAGGTAGCTCTGAGAATTCTGTGCCTTGCACTCTCACGCTTTCTCCTTGCTCCAAACAGTGGCTGTTCTCTCTTTTTATAGAAGAGGGAAGCCTCCACTTTTGAAGCCAAAAACCAAGCCAACTTCTTCTTCTCCAAGAACAAAACCGGTTCGGCCAGAGAGAGAGAAGAGATAATCCATGCAAAACCCAACATGCAATTACCTCTAGTCCTTCCTTGGTCATCACTCTTCATCAATCCGAGTGCTCCATCCTTGGCTTGCTCTCCAAGATGGATTTCTGGCCCTTGATGATTCATGATGATGATGACTTCTTCTGCTCCACTTTTGCTTCCTTCCTCACGTAGCCACCCTAGCTACCTTCTGTGATGAGTGAACCCAAAAGTAGTGACAAGCCATCTTCTCCAAGATCTTCTCCTTGCTGGCCGAATCTCCTTCTCCATTTTTGGTATGGAGGAGCCAAGATCTCATCACCATATCTTTCCTTTCATGGTTGCAGATCTTAGCCACTACATTTTTTATGTTTTCTTGCCATCATTGTGATGGTCTTGATGCATGTAGCTTCTTCTTTCTTCAGATAGCTTAGTGTAGCTTCCATAGTTTGCTGGGTATTGTCCGAAAGAGGAGAAAGAAAGAATGAATGAGAGAGAAGAAACAAATGGAAGAGAAGTAATTAAATAAAGTTAAAACAAATTAAAAAGTTGCTTTTACTTCCCTTGCTTGAGTGGCGTGCTGCACAAAGTAAATCAATCATGTCACTCATACTCTCTCTCTCATTTATGTTTCCAATGCATGTATTAATTCTCTTCAATAAAGCTTTGAGTTCCATTTACATGCTTAAAGAAGAGATCCGTTAAAGGCCTCAGCAAATAACAACATTTGCTTTCCTGATGAATTATTTTCGGATCATGCATTGGGGCTTATAGCAAAACATGGTTAACTTGGGCTTGTAGCAATAATGAATCAATTTGGCCCAAGGTAACAACTTGCTTCAGCCAAATCAATTTGGACATTTTGTTTCAAGGCTGAGCTACAAGTAACACATTTGGGCTTGCAAAGTTTCTTTCATTTTGGCCTAAATCAATTCAGCCATAGTGATAGAGATTTATATCAAAGCTGAATATGTTTCATCAAATTGGGCTAGCCAATATTTTTCGGCTCAACCAGAACCTGCATTGAAAAAATTAATTTAATCAACATATATGAATAAATATTTTTGCAGTTAATCATATTAATAATATTTAGTCATCACAAATATTAATTTAGAAATTTTCAAACTCATCAATCTCCCCCTTGATGACAAACATTATTAAAATTGAAATGGGAAGAAATTTAAGAAATAGAGTATAGAGTACTCCCTTTGAAGATTTGTATTTCTCCCCCTTTCAAATTGTCACAAGACTCCCCCTTAATATATG
Organism: Arachis ipaensis; assembly: GCF_059453495.1. Classification (NCBI taxonomy): domain Eukaryota; kingdom Viridiplantae; phylum Streptophyta; class Magnoliopsida; order Fabales; family Fabaceae; genus Arachis; species Arachis ipaensis. The sequence continues at coordinate 130,232,964 of NC_142444.1, forward strand.
CCATTCTTATCAAGGGAAGCACTAACCTGTAACAGATTTAATCAAGCTCAAAGTAACAATGTTATTCAACATATTAATTTTGAAATGTTGAATGCTTGATTTATGAGCAGAGTTGGATTGATAATCAAAACTCATTTGTTATCATAAATTGATTTTCTGCTCAAACTTTACACACATCAATTGAGTACAAAGAAAATGTTGTTCAAAAGATTTTCAAATATTTTCCAGTCAAGATATCAGAGCAATATTATTATGGTAAGAAAAATATTTTTGAACCATACATGATCACATCAAAACATGGAAGCTGTTAGATTTTACATATCACAGTTTAAAGGAACTGCCAAAAAATTATCAAGCCAGCGTGTTCACCAAGATGAATCAGAATATTCCTATTTCGATAGAAGCATGCATATTCATCAAGATAAATCAATCAGGCAGTCATATAATCAAAACAAATATATCATAAACCAAATGCATTTCCAATAGCAGCAATCACAGTGAAGCAAATGCAATATCAATATTATCAACATGCTTTATCAAGCATCAAATGTATCTCTTTTAACAAGGGTGATCATGAATTTTAAAGCTGAAAATTTCATCCCCTGTTTTCCTCTCCCGTTTTTTCAGATTTCAATTTTTATCTTTCTCCCCCTTTTGTCATCAAAGGGGCACCTGCAAGAAGTTTTAACATAGGAAACAGAGTATGCAAAATATAACCCAAAAAAAAAATCCAACAGTGTTCACAAAGTATCCCAGAGTTATACTACTAGCAGTATCCAACCCAACAAAACAAAGTAACAAATTGAGCCTAAGTGTGCCAATATCAAACAGTAAACATAAGTTTAATCATCAGAGAGATTAAAGTCAGATCCCTCGGCCCCTGCTTCACTACCCACTTCATCATCAAGGCTTTCCAGCATTAGGCCGACCCTATCTTGGCATTTCTTCCAGGCCGACTCATTTTCATATGCTAGTTGGTGTGCAGACTTATGAAATTGGACCATGAGTTCGGACATGTTTGAGAATTCTGTGAGAATGTCTCTGAGGGAATTGGTCGCCTTTGAGGATTCTAGCCGACTTTCAAAATCATCATCGGAAGCCGTGAATTTCTTTCCCTTTTTAACAGCGCCGCCTCCTTTGATCATAGAGACTTTGTTCTCTACATCCTCATTTGTTAAATCTACCTTAAAGTACTCAAAAATACACGTGAGAAACATTCCATAAGGTAAATTAGCCTTTTTTGTACTCTTTACAGACTCCCACATATGTCTAATCATGAGATAACTAAATGAGACAGAAGATGTAGTAACAAGAGCAAAGATTATGAGACAATCAGATACTGTTACCCTGTTATGAGAGCCACTCTGTGGGGGTAAGAATGTGAGTTATGATGCGGTGCAGCAGTGAGTTGGTTGGTCCAAGGGCCTTGTGGGTAGGAACAGTGCCGTCTAGTCCAGACAGATTTTCACAAATTTGATGAAGAACTTGCTTGTATGTGACCCCAACGTGTGCATCCCATTTGTCAGTCATGTAAACCCTCGGCCCTTCATCAGTGTAACCAAGGGCAGAGCCAATGGTCTCAGCATTCAGAGTGATATGCACACGCTTCACGTAGGAGTGAAGACTACCATCAATCAATCTCAGATTCGCATAAAACTATCTTACCAACCCTGGGTAAACCATTTTGTGAATAAGGAGCAATGGAGACCATTTGAGATTGTCAAACAGAGGATGTAAATTAATCCCTTTGGTAGCCAGAGAATCAAGATTCACCAAGTATGAGGGACACAGATGCCGCTTTTCCAAAACTTCTTTGTGGAATTCATAGAATGCACATGTAGAAAATCTTGAAGGATCAAAATGAGAATGTGGTTTATGAAATTTGTTCTTGAAATCCATTGATCCAAGGTTCGCGGGTTCTCGGGTTTCATGAAACACGAAACCTTTGGTTTTCTGAGAGCTTTTTCCAGACGCATGTGGGGTGGACTTCTTCGGTGGTGATGGAGGAGGTGATGTATGAGATTCCTCTTCCTCTTCCTCCATGCTTGGTTCCTTGTTCTTGTCACTTTTTCTCCTTCCAAAAGATTTATGGGCTATAACTTTGCGCCTCATTGATTCGGATTTCTTGGTGGGAGGTGAAGGAGAAGATGAAGAGGTGGAGTAAATGTGTATGTGTGTATGTGTTTGGGGAGTGGAAGGCTTTTGAGAGAGACGAATTCTTTCACTCTTCCTTGGTGCTGTTTTCTTTTTCATTATGAAGAAGATAAATAGTGATGGAAGTTGGAGAGAGAGAGAGAGAGGGCCGAAGGGTGAGGTGAGTAGAGGGAGGTTAGAAGGACATTAAATGCTGATTGGAAAGAGATAGTGGAGGAAGTTATTAACCATTAAGGGTGCAGTTATTAACCAGGGAAGTTTCAAAAAACTGAAAAGGAGTTTCCTTGAATCAAGGGATTAGTTGGAAGGAAAGATTTGATTTGATAACATGCTTCTTCCAACAAGATTTGATAAGACAACCAAGAGATTTTTATTTTTAAAAAAATAAGGAACTAACAAAACTGTCATGGAGGGGTCAAAGATATTTGGTAGGGCCCATGAAAATTAAATTCTGCGTTGCCTCCCCCTTGATCATAGCTCTTCTATTATGCCCTCATTTTTATCTCGTCCAAACCTATGAGACAAAACTGAACAGAAACAAATATTCACAAGTTATCAATAGAACTTAAATCAAACATTCCCAAACTTTTTCTCAAGGTGCAGAATCTGTTTTCACAGAGGGATTTTGTAAAAATATCAGCAATTTGGTCTTCAGATTTTACAAATTGAATATTAATAGTACCCTTTTGCACATGCTCTCTAATAAAATGATATTTTATCTCAATGTGCTTGGTTCTTGAGTGCAGAACAGGATTTTTTGAAATGTTTATAGCACTCATATTATCACAAAATAAGGGTATACTATTGATCTTTAATTTGTAATCTTCTAATTGTGTTTTTAACCAAATTAATTGAGAGCAACATGCAGATGCGGAAATGTATTCTGCTTCAGCCGTGGATAAAGCCACTGTGGCTTGCTTCTTGCTTGACCACATGTTGAGTGAGCTTCCAAGGAAGCAACACATGCCGGATGTGCTCCGTCTATCCACTCTATCTCCCGCATAATCTGCATCACAAAACCCTACTGCACAAAAGTCATCAGATTTAGGATACCATAATCACTAGTTCCCTTAATGTATCTAATGATGCGCTTAACGGCCGTAAGATGGGATTCTTTTGGGTGAGATTGAAACCTTGAACATACACCCACACTTTGAACAATATCCGGTCTAGAAGAGGTAAGGTACATAAGTGAACCTATCATTCCTCTATACCATGTTTCATCCACATCTTGACCATCATCATCCTTTTCAAGTTTTGTGTTAGGATGCATTGGTGTACCCATTGGTTTGGAGTTTTCTAGGCCAAACTTTTTGATAAGTTCTTTTGCATACTTTTCTTGGTGAATAAAGGTACCACTAGGAGTTTGTTTAATTTGGAGGCCAAGAAAGAAAGTGAGCTCTCCCATTAAACTCATCTCAAACTCACTCGTCATGAGTTTTCCAAACTCTTTACATAAGGATTCATTGGCCGAACCAAATACAATGTCATCCACATAAACTTGAACTAGAAGAATATCTTCATTAGATGCTTTAATAAATAAAGTAGTGTCGGTGGTTCCCCTTTGCAATTGATTTTCCAACAAGAAGGCACTAAGCCTTTCATACCAAGCTCTTGGAGCTTGTCTAAGACCATAAAGAGCCTTAGATAGTTTAAAAACATGATTTGGAAACTCTTTTTCTTCAAATCCGGGGGGTTGTGCCACATACACTTCTCTATCAATAAAGCCATTAAGGAAAGCGCATTTAACATCCATTTGAAACATTTTGAAACCTTTATGGGCAGCATAGGCAAGAAGCAATCTAATGGCTTCCATTCTAGCTACCGGAGCAAAAGACTCATCAAAATCTATACCCTCTTCTTGATCGTAACCTTGGGCCACTAATCTAGCCTTGTTACGAACAACTTGTCCATCCTTACCAAGTTTATTTTTAAACATCCACTTAGTACCCGTAACTTTCTTACCATCTGGATGAGGTACTAATGTCCAAACCTCATTCTTGTCGAATTGAGCAAGCTCTTCTTGCATTGCTTTGACCCAAGATGGATCTTCAAGATCTTGTTTGACATTGTTGGGTTCCATTTGTGACAAGAGGGCAAAATTGCTTGGTTCGGATTGCCTTTTGGTGGAGGATCTTGTTGTTACTCCTTGAGAGGGATCACCAATTATGAAGTCATGAGGATAACCCCTCATAGACTTCCATTCTCTAGGCTTCCGAAGTGGTGTTGAGCTTTGATGAGTTTCTGGTGGTCTCACTGTTTCAGTTTCTCGTGTCTGCTCAGGAGATAAAATGGAAATATCTCCTCCGATCTGACGAGATAAAACTGGGCTGGCAGAATCCTCATTCTGAACAGATTTGAGATTTTCTTTACTTGTTTTAGCTTCTTCACCATCTGAATCATTATCTATCACAACACTGGGAAATAAATTAGAATCACAAAAAGTAACGTGTATGGATTCCTCTATGGTTCTATGCTCTTTGAGATAAATTCTATAGGCCTTGCTTGTGGTGGAATATCCAAAAAACATTCCTGCATAGGATTTTGGATCAAACTTTCCAAGGTTTTCTTTATTGTTAAGTACAAAGCATTTGCATCCAAAAACATGAAAGTACTTAAGATTTGGAGGGGTTCCTTTCCATAGCTCATAAGGAGTTTTCTTCAATCCTTTTCTAATGATTGTCCTATTTAAAATGTAACAAGCTGTATTCACAGCTTCAGCCCATAAAAATTTAGGAACCTCATTCTCACAAAGCATAGTCCTAGTCATCTCTTGAAAGCTTCTATTCCTTCTCTCAACCACCCCATTTTGTTGAGGGGTTCTAGAGCATGAAAAGTTATGAGAAATTTCTAAGTCATCACAGAATTTTTCAAAATCTTGGTTTTCAAATTCTCTTCCGTGATCACTTCTTAAATGGGCAATTTTTAAATCCTTTTCATTCTGAATTTTCTTGAAAAGAGTGGAAAAGGCATGGAACGCATCATTTTTATGAGTAAGGAAAAGAACCCAACCAAATCTAGAGTAATCATCTACCACCACAAGACCATAGTGTTTACCTCCTAAGCTTTGAGTTCTTGTTGGACCAAAAAGATCAATATGTAACATCTCTAATGGCCTTTTGGTTGAAATTTCATCTTTTGGTTTAAAGGAGGATTTTACTTGTTTGCCCAATTGACAAGCATCACAAGTAAGATCCTTATCAAAATTTGATATTTGGAATTCCTCTAACAAGATTTTTCTTAACTAGCTTAGAAATTTGGTACATGCTTGCATGACCCAACTTTCTATGCCATAGCCATTTTTCAGATTCAAGAGATGTAAAACATGTCACATTTTATTCTTTCAAGTCCTCAAGAGTTAATCCATACACATTATTACATCTTTTAGCTTCAAATAAAATATCCCCAGTTTTATCACAAACAACCAAACATACAAACTTCCTAAAAATAACTTCAAAACCTAAATCACACAATTGGCTAACACTAAGTAAATTATGTTTCAAACCATTCACAAGAAGGACATCATTTATACAAGATAAAAAATTTTTACCAACTTTCCCAACAGCCACTATTTTTCCTTTTGCATCATCACCGAAAGTGACAAGTCCTCCATCATATTCATCAAGCTTCATGAAGAAGGTTGTCTTTCCGGTCATATGCCTAGAGCATCCGCTATCCATATACCACATAATTTCTTTCCGTTTGGATGCTAGGCACACCTACAAAACAAGCTTAAGTGACCTTAGGTATCCAAATTTTCTTGGATCCTTTCACGTTAAACCATCTCTTATGTCCTAAGCCATTATAATCAAAAACAACTTTGCAAACTTTATCACCAATCATTCTTTCACCAAAAAAATATTGAATAGGAAACTGTCTATTTCGATTGCATAGTCTACAAAATCTTGGAGTTGTTGTTTTGTTAAAGTAGGTGGGGTCTTGAAATCTTGTATCATTAGAGGATGAAGCAAAGTTTTCAAAATGAGATTTTTCAGCAGATTTATAAAACCCCAGCCCAGCCTTATCATAAAGAGGTTTTTGACTAGCCAAGATTTGATTCAGATTTTCAGAACTTTGAGTGAACTTGGCTAAGTCTTCCTTAAGTCTTTTAACCTCTTTAAGCAACTCTTCATTTCTTTTAAAACAATCTACATATGCAAGAACAGAATGATCACTTTCACAGCTCTTAATTTGGACTTTTAACTGCTTATTTTCTTCAACAAGATCACAAGCAGTTTCGGCCTCCCTTACTTTTTCTTTAAGAAAACTGTTTTCAGCTTTAAGAATGGTGATTTGTTGTTCAAGTTCTTGATTTTTCAGCAGGAAGCATCTTATCTTTTCAGAAAGGTGGTCTATCATAAGATGAAGATCTTCAATGTTAGGGTTATGAAAGACTACCTGATCTATGTGATCTGCCATGAGACAAGGTTGTGACTTGGTCTCGGATTCCTCATCATCATCATCTGAGTCATTTTCCAAATCTTCCCATGAAGCCATCAGTCCCTTCTTCTTTCCTCTTTTTGGCTTCTCCTCCTTCTTTAACTTGGGACAATCAGATTTGAAATGCCCCATTTCCTTGCAGTTGTAACAAGTTACTTTGCTAAGGTCTTTCTTCATTTTCCTTGAGCTGCTGCCTTTGCCTTTGAGATTTACCATTTTCCTGAATTTTTTTGCAAACAACACAAATTCATTTTCAGATGAGTTATCACTGGATTCATCATCCAGAGGGTTAGTGACAGATGAAAAAGCTATTCCTTTCTTTTTTGAATCTTTTTTCAAGTAGGTGTTTTCAAAAGCAAGTAAATTTCCTCTCAAATCATCATAACTCATAGAGTCAAGACCACTACTCTCAGAGATAATTAAAGCTTTTGTTTCCCACTCTTTTGTGAGACATCTCAACACTCTTCTCACTAGCACAGATTCAGGATACTTGATTCCCATAGCATCCAAGCCAACAATGATGGTGTTGAAGCGCTCAAACAGCTCATCAATGGATTCTCCTTCCTTCATTGCAAACATTTCGTACTCTCTGTTTAACATATCTATCCTGGTCTTTTTCACAATGGTTGTTCCTTTATGAGTAACTAGGAGTTTGTCCCAGATTTCCTTTGCTGTTGTGCAACGTGATACCCGTCGATACTCCTCAAAGCTGATAGCATAGTTGAGCAGATTGATAGCTTTGGCATTGAGCTCCACCTTCTTTCTATCTTCATCAGTCCAACTTGCATCTGGTTTAAGAAAGACAACTCCTTCGGCACTTGTAACAGTTGGATATTGAGGGCCTTCCAAGATGATCTTCCAAAGTCTGTAATCTACTGCTTGTACAAATATCTTCATCCTCTCCTTCCAATAGGTATAGTTTTTCCCATTGAAAAGAGGGAGTCTGTTGCTTGATTGTCCTTCGGTCAGATTGTAGGACACCAAATTTGAGCCACTGTTTTCTGCCATGAGGATCTTTACTCCAAGCTGCAAAGCTTGATCTCTTTAAGACCAAGATCTGATACCAATTGATTGTTATCAGTGGCTAAGAGAAGGGGGGGTTGAATCTTAGCCCCCTTTTTGCTTGATAATACTTGCTGACCTTTGAAACCAATTTTGGAAACTTCTTGTCTTTTTATCTCGTGACTAGCTACGAGACTTTTTCTTTTGTCTCGTCCCCAACCATGATACTTTTCTTTTTGTCTCGTCACTTGACACAAGATCTTTTCGGTTTTTGCTCCTGTGCAGTAGAAACAGAAATGGAGTAGAGAAGAGAGAAAATTACACCCAGATATATCCTGGTTTAGCTGCTAAGTGCAGTGCAGCCTACATCCAGTCTCCATCACAAACATGATGAAATTTCACTATAATCTTCCTGATTACAAACTGTAAAGTGCTAACCCAACTTATAAGGGGATTCCCACAGAATCACGAAACACAACATAGATGAACAAAGGAACTCTAAGGACATCTATGGCTTTTTCTTTTAATTTTGCACTCTCTACCTTTTTCCGGTCTATGGCTTTTTCATACAAACCTCACAGTTTGCCTTTTCCATGAGACTCAAGACATGACAAAATTAAACAGAAAAATTACAAAACAGAATTCATTGAAGGAGAAGAGAAATCTGTTAGCTCAGGTAGCTCTAAGAATTTTGTGCCTTGCACTCTCACGCTTTCTCCTTGCTCCAAACAGTGGCTGTTCTCTCTTTTTATAGAAGAGGAAAGCCTCCACTTTTGAAGCCAAAAACCAAGCCAACTTCTTCTTCTCTAAGAACAAAACCGGTTCGGCCAGAGAGAGAGAAGAGATAATCCATGCAAAACCAAACATGCAATTACCTCTAGTCCTTCCTTGGTCATCACTCTTCATCAATCCGAGCGCTCCATCCTTGGCTTGCTCTCCAAGATGGATTTCTAGCCCTTGATACTTCATGATGATGATGACTTCTTCTGCTCCACTTTTGCTTCCTTCCTCATGTAGCCACCCTAGTTACCTTCTGTGATGAGTGAACCCAAAAGTAGTGACAAGCCATCTTCTCCAAGATCTTCTCCTTGCTAGCCGAATCTCCTTATCCATTTTTGGTATGGAGGAGCCAAGATCTCATCACCATATCTTTTCTTTCATGGTTGCAGATCTTAGCCACTATATTTTTTATGTTTTCTTGCCATCATTGTGATGGTCTTGATTCATGTAGCTTCTTCTTTCTTCAGATAGCTTAGTGTAGCTTCCATGGTTTGCTGGGTATTATCCGAAAGAGAAGAAAGAAAGAATGAATGAGAGAGAAGAAACAAATGGAAGAGAAGTAATTAAATAAAGTTAAACAAATTAAAAAGTTACTTTTACTTTCCTTGCTTGAGTGGCGTGCTGCACAAAGTAAATCAATCATGTCACTCATACTCTCTTATTTATGTTTCCAATGCATGTATTAATTCTCTTCAATAAAGCTTTGAGTTCCATTTACATGCTTAAAGAAGAGATCCGTTAAAGGCCTCAGCAAATGACAACATTTGCTTTCCAGATGAATTATTTTCGGATCATGCATTGGGGCTTATAGCAAAACATGGTTAACTTGGGCTTGTAGCAATAATGAATCAATTTGGCCCAAGGTAACAACTTGCTTCAGCCAAATCAATTTGGACATTTTGTTTCAAGGCTGAGCTACAAGTAACACATTTGGGCTTGCCAAGTTTCTTTCATTTTGGCCCAAATCAATTCAGCCATAGTGATAGAGATTTATATCAAAGCTGAATATGTTTCATCAAATTGGGCTAGCCAATATTTTTTGGCTCAACCAGAACCTGCATTGCAAAAATTAATTTAATCAACATATATGAATAAATATTTTTGCAGTTAATCATATTAATAATGTTTAGTCATCACAAATATTAATTTAGAGTTTTCCAAACTTATCAAATATTTCAACCATTGTCATATTTTAATCAGCATCATAAACCAATCAACAATAAAATTAACAGTAATAATAACATCAATGAATCAACTACTTAAAATTAATATAGCATATAAAATATTAGAATAATTTGAAAAAAATTAAAATGGTTACCTATTGTCGCAGAGGCAGAGGAGAGGTGAAGAGAGGCACGGCGACATGCGAGTAGGAAGCAAAGTGGAGTAGAGACATGAAGAGGGAGAAAGGCAAAGTTGGGTAGCGGTAGTAGTGGGTTTGTGGTGTGGCGTGGCGGTTCCGAGAAGGGAGAAGGTGAACGATGAAGTGGCAAAGAGAGAAGAGGAAGAAGAAGAAGAAGGGAGGGGTGTCGGCAGTGGGGGGGTTGATGAGACAGAGAGGGAGCTGTGATGATGGTAGTGTCAGCGGCGGTAGATGGTGGTGTTAGGGAGAGGCTGGGGAGGAAACGATGGTTGAGTGTGAGAGAGAGAGAGAGAGAGAGAGAGAGAGAGAGAGAGAGAGTGAATCTCGAATAAAGGGGAAGAGAGTTCTCGATTTGAATTTATATCCTGTTATTGTTGGATTTACCGCCAGATTTCTCCGACCGTAAACTATTGTGGGTCACCCAAATGCAGCCTTTCACTAATTGGATTTACTGTCGGAAAATCTGACGGTAAAGGATGCGCCAACTTTTTTTCCCTTCCAAATATTACTAGTGGATTTATCTCTGGAAACTAAAATCCGCCAGTAATTACTTAACCTTACGAATTCGACGCTGTTACCACCAGTAAATTCAACGGTAAATCTGCTGCTACTCTATGACGCTAAATCCGACGGTACTCAACGTTTTTCTTGTAGTGATTAACGCGAAATTATCTGCTTATGCTAGGGTGATGAGTACTAAGTCTGAGTTAAATCACACCCAAGAGTCTTTTGATAAGCGGATCACCCTTTGTAACGAACTAGTATCATTCGGGACTACTGGCATCCCCAAAGCTATTATGTGGTAAAGAAACTAGCTCTAAAATTAGGTCTAAATTCGATGAAAATCAATTGTTTCTTGAATGGTTGTATGTTGTAATATAAGGTGGATATGATGTAGACCTGATTGCTTGTAAATTTTGTGATACACCGAGGTATCAAGTAGAAAGAGAACGGATTGGTAAACGGAGGTTAAAGAGAGTTCCAAACAAAAGGATGAGCTACTTGCCCCTAATTTCTAGGCGAACGCATACTTTTATTGGTCTGTTGTGGTGACTCCTTATAACTTATCTCTCGAAATGTGCACTACTTGTCTCTAATTTCTAGGCTAATGCGTATTCTTGTCGGCCTGTTGTGGTGACTCTTTATAATCTATCTCCCAAAATGTATATGAAAAAGTCATACATGTTCTTAATTTATATCATACCAGATCTAAGAAATTCAAAGGCCAAAAACTGATATTGTCACAACGTTCTAGAAGTATATTATAACTACGATGAGGATGCGATAAAATAAACAAAGAGTTATAAAAAATGAAGTCGCCGCCAATTTTATTATAGAAAAATCAGATAAAATTATTAACTTGAGAATACTATAGTCTTTTGAAGATATCTAAAATTTTGAAATCTCATTGTACATAAAAAAGGTAAAAATTTAATTTTATTATACTCTTAACACATCTGTTTTAAACGGTTACCATTGAGTATATTATGCATATTATTATAAATTTAGATAATATTTGTATTTTAATTTAAATAATAAAAGATAATGAGATAATATTATTTACGAGGGTACAAAATTTTTTTATTTATTCTACAATTTTTTATATTAACTCAATAAAAAAATAAATAAATAACGAATATGAAAAAAAGAAAATGAATATACAATTATTCTTAATCAAAGAACAAGATTCATAAAAAAAATAACCGACCATGAATTGCAAATGGAAGGACCTTTTTAAAATAATATAATAATAAATTAATAATAACAATGATAATAATAACTGAAACAATTGCATAAAAAAATTATGGAGCAACTATACTTCAAGACACATAGTGATAAGATGCAAGATAAGTAAAGCTAACGAATATTTACAAGGAAAAAAAAGAGAAAATAAATAAAAAACAAAAGAAACAAAATTTGATACGTGGTATGTATGCATTAGTGACAGGACAATTTACGAAAAATAAATAAAATAACTTCTAATATTACTAAAATACACATTTTGTAAAATAGATATTAAAATGTATTTTTTTTATAAATTATGTAAATTGCAACAAAAGATCTACGGTTTATAAATAAATTTAAACCGCTACACTTTTATCGTGGTTTATGTTGATATACAAAATAGACCGTCTCTGTATATATGTGTTTTTTGGTTCCAGTTGAATTTTTTTTCAACTTTCAACTTTAGCATAATTTTCACCAACTTCAGTGCTTCACCCATGTCTGACATCTCATCAATGGAAAAGTCTTGACGCTCAACGACCAAGGTGTGATTTTTGCTCTATTTTATATAAATGAATAAAATAAAATGATTATTTCTTTAAATACGAAATGGAATTGCACATTATTTTATTCATGGTGCTTGCTAATTGGAGATTGAAATCAACTTTTTATATTTGTCCATTGACACCTGCAAAATGGGACGCCTACAAAATAGAGCAGCGGCCATTTTCCTGCTGTCGCAGACGAAATGACTTCCATTAGAATAGTAGGATGGATAAGGAATGATCATATTGAACATTAGAATATTTAATTTTTTATTAAGTTAACAATTTATTTTTATATAATATCAAACATGAAATACATTTATTGACTTTATAGTCAATTTAGTTCTAAAATTTATAGTTCTAAAATTTAGGATTATATTTGTTAAATTTTTTTATTTAGTACTAAGTACGTACTACCTGAATTAAAAGAGTTATGGTGAATAATAATAGATTAACTTACTAGTCTTATTTTTTAATGGTTGATCTATATAAATACAATTAATTATTTTAAGATTATAATTTATTTCATATTTAATATTATATAAAAATAAATTATTCTTAAACTTAGAAGGAAGAATCAGGAACATCATTGAGATTTCCTTAATCAAGTGACAGAGAACTTAGCCAATGAAATGAGACAAAAAAAATTGATTTTTTGATAAAATAAACACAACATTCCAGACCCCAAAAAAATTGATCTTTTGATAAAATTGAAATAAAATAATCAAAAGGATCGCTAAAAAAATCAACAAAAAAAATATAAATAGAAAAAAAAGCAGAATAACATGAGAATTGAAAAATATGATGGAAGAATGAAGCAATGAAGTAACTAAGCAAATTTACTAGAACTTAAAAATGTAAATTGACTGAACAAGAAAATAATTAATAATTAAATTACAAGAAAATAAAATCAAAGAACAAGTAAATGGCTAACTAAGCAAATATAAGAATAAAGTGACCATAATTAAATGATAGATAGACTATAAGAAGTAATTAAATTATACTAGCAAAAATTAAGGTAATGAAATAATAAAAGAGATGAAATTCAAATGCTAAAAAATTTTGGCTAAAGTTGAGAGACAAGAATAATTATTTTTGTTATTAATTACAAAGATGACCATTGTTAAAAGTTAATTCTATTTTGTCAACCTTTACAACAAATAGAGAAGTCAAATAGGCATAATTAGTCTTAATTCATAAATTCTAACCAACTTACTAATTGAATTTAGTAAAAGGTTAGCGTTGGTGAAAACAAGATCAACTAACAACTTTAAATTACCAATTAAAATTGGACATTAATAACTCGGTCACCCAATTTCTCAATCCTAAGCCAAGATAAAAAAATCTACTCCATAATTAATGTAAATATTTTATCAAACACGTGGTATGTATAAAAGTAAAATATCATAAATTATAAGAATTAACAAAAATTACTACTACCCACTACAAGAATTTAACACTAACAATTCAAATAAGCATAGATAAAAAATAAAACATTAAATTCATCTATAAGAAACCAAGAATTCATATAGTTAATAAAATATCAAAATAAGCAAAGTGAACCAACAAAAAATTATAAGCAAAGTAGTATAGAAAAACAAAAAAATAAGAACTAAAATTACAATTAAACAATATCAAAATCCAAAACTAAAAGTAAAATGAAGTAAAATTCTAGAAAACCTAAAGAAAAGTTGGAGCTTCTCTCACTAAAAAACTATGAACTAAAACATAGAAAAATATAAAATGAGAGTATGCGTATATAGTGTAGCATTCTTTTCCAAAATTTTTGGCTTCAAAATATCATTTTTTATGGCTGTTGGGGATCTTTGGAGAACCTAAAACGTGAATACACGTGCTTATTAATCAAGGTGCGAAAACTAACCTCGTGCATGTGAGACACGCTCGCACATGCGAACCACTCGCTCAGGCGAGGCAATGGTGCTTGCGCGAGGATCTCGTTTAGGCGAAAAAATGCCACTTGCACGAGAATCTTGCTTAAGCGAACTTTGGAATTATTTTTTAAATTTATTTCTTCGCTCCATTCTCTTCGATTCTTTTGAGATCGTTGATGTACCTTAATCCTAAAACATTTAAGATATGTGTGGTTTAAGAATTAGTTTTCATTACCAAAAATATCATTTATAGGAATATAATGCCTAGGAATGAGATTACTTGGTACATAAGATTCCTATGCTTAATTATAAAATTTAATGTTTTGGAATATTATGTAATAATCCTAGGAATGAATAAATTTTTGTTTGGTTGAATTTAAATTTCTTGGTCATATTATTATGTAATATGTCAAATTACTTTTAATTATTTAAATTAAAATATTAACGACTAAAAATTAAATATAAACCTAATTAAATATTAACACTTTTTTACATTGAATTTTTTAAAATTTATAAAGATACCTCTATAATAAATTTACAAAAATACTCCTAATAAAAAATATGTTTAATTAAAATTATTATCAATTCTAATTTTTAAAATTTATTAAGATATCTCTAATTAACAAATATATTTAATTAAAATCATTATTGATTCTAATTTTTTTAAAATGTACTAAAATATCCTTAATAATAAATATCTTTAATTAAAATTATTATCGGTTCTAATTTTTTAAAATTTACTAAAATATCCATAATTAACAAATATGTTTAATTAAAATTATTATTGGTTCTATTTTTTTAAATTTATTAAAATACCCCGAATAACAAATATCTTTAATTAAAATTTATATTATCACAATTAAATTTACTAAAATATCCCTAATAACAAATATCTTTAATTAAAATTTACAATCTCACATACAATTAAATTTAATAAAATATTCTTAATAAAAATATGTTTAATTAAAATTATTATCAATTCTATTTTTTTAATTTACTAAAATATTCTTAATAATAACAAATATCTTTAATTAAAATTAATATTATCACAATTAAATTTACTAAAAAAATTTTATTATTATCCAAATTAAAGTTACAAAAAAATCTCAGAAGTCAAAACTTACTAGCACTAATAAGCATACATGCACAAATTTTATACAAGAACACAAGCACATCAATAAAATAAAATCAATGTTGCAATAGATAGTCTCATACATAAAAAAATGAACATAATTATCGAATGTGATGTCTTTTTTGTTTATTGGTTCATATTTTTTGTGTAAGTTGATCCTTTTATCTACCTCAAGTATCGCTCGTCTCAATATGGTGGATCAAAGAAGATAAATGATAAACTCCTAAGTAAATGATAATTCAAAAGTAGATAGAGTATGTATCCATGATCATATAGCATGCATAACAATAATCCAAAGGCACTAGAAATATGGACCAATTTGAAAAGCAAAAAATATCAACACTAATTCAGTTGCTTCTAGGTCTGTAGTATAAATGGCACTAGAAGATGCATGTGATTATTTGAAATTTCTAGGTTTTGAACATTTTAAGAATTGCATGTAAGGAAAGAATCAAAAGAAGACAAGAAAACTATTATAACTTAACATGTACCTGAGATTTAGATTTACAAGAATATCAACATCCTAACAAAAGAAACATAAAAAAAAAAAAAAAAAAAAATAGAATGACGATATTTTGTTGTTTTTGATTCAATACCAAAACATAAGCCTTTGGCATAACAACCATACAGCCACTAGAATGTGAAGTTTCAACCAATGCTATATAACTAAAAAGACAAGGATAAAACACCCAGAAATCACAAGTCCTTCAATTTACAGCAGATGAAGAGTCACTGAAAAAGTAAAAATGTTGCATTTTATTTTTTCAAGTGAGAAACGTGCAAATTCAAAATCATTTATCACTGAAAAATATATACAAACAATTCATTTTCATAGGATGGAGATTCATAAATAATGTCTAATATTTTATTAGTATAGTCTCATAAGTAATGCTCTCTTGTTTACCTACCTAATGCACAAAGAAAAGTTTGGAAGAGTAAAAATTCATTCCTATCAGAATAGATGAAACAAACCAAGTCTAAAATAATTAAAAGTGTTGATACAATTGAAATTGAAACATCTAAATTGACTCACTTATACTGCATTTGCTTCATCAACCAATTAGAAAAGACACTTGTTACTACTAAGTCAAACATTAACAATACAAGATTGATGACTACTATTGTAAATAAATCCAATGCGTAAATACACAAACTAACAAAATACCACACTAACATACAGAAGATCTTTTTCCCATTTTGTTATAGAAAACATAGTTCATCATGTTTGAATCCATGCAAAAAGTTAGTATTTGAACAATTAAAATTGACTCAATAAACATGTTAAAAGAGAAATTCTGACTCCCTATACTATTGGTTAAGAAAATTTTTTTTGGATTATGTGATTATGTCACGGTATGACAACAAGTAGAATAACAAATTTTTTATTCGATTCAATTTTAGCAATAGTCGAAAGAAGTACCTAAGAATCTCTCAATTTTTTTTCAATTTTAACATAATAATTACCTAATTATCAAGCAATAACACGCAAAAAATAAATCACCAATCAAAACATTAAATTGATTTATCATAACACTATTCAATTGTAAGCAACACAAAATCTACAGAAAAACCTAATTAAATTTTTGAAAAATAAAAAAAATTCAACTGCACCTTGGCGACACGAAATCCTCAACTTAAGCTTCTTCACTCTGAATTCGTCGTTGTCTTCATCGTCGCAGTTCAATTTGCAACTGCATCTTAGCGACACAAAGAAGTTATCGACCGAAAACGAAACTGAAGCGAATCTAACGAAGAAATCGAGCTCGTCGCTGTTACGTACGATCTCACAGCGGCAGAAGAAGAAACACGAATGTGAACAAAACACAAGCGCATAAACAGTGAATCTTCCTTCTAAAATGAGTTGAGCGATGGTCGTGCAAACTCAAATCGACGGCGAGGCGGTGTCGAGCCGATGGAGCCTCCATGAATTTGAAAAAAAAGCTCTGCTAGGATTTGGTTTTCATGGAGGAAGAGTTTTGCTAGGATTTGGTTTTCTGATGAAATGGAAAGTGAAAAAACTAAAAAGAGAGGGTTAGAGTTAAATTAGCAAGGATAATTTGGTCTTTTTTTTTTGTTATACACATTTCATTCCTATTAAAATTTAAGATAATTAGGGAGAAGATGAAAATTAAATTGATAGTATTTTAATTTCAAAGAATAAATATTACCTAAAAATATATTTTTAATCTTTGAAACAAGCATGAAAAATAAGATATTTTTATCTAAACATTCTTAAAAATACTCTAATATTCTTCCAATCATGCACACTCTTAAAAAATATTTATAACGGTATTAAATAACATAAAAAGTGGTTAAGAAATTAATAATTAAAAAAATAAAACATATTTTTCTCACATAATTTTATTAAAAATAAGATTTAAAAAATTCAATTAATTAAGTCAAAATTATATAAATTAATTGATAAATTTCATATTTTTTCACATAATTTAAAATAATAAAATAAAATTTATGAATGGCTTTATTTTTTTTTATGAGAGATAAATATTTTATTCATCGGAAATAATGAACACCATTGGTCATAGAAAGGCAATAAGACTAACTAATAATTTGGATTTCTTATATAATTTCTTAAAAATAATACCCGTAGAAAATACATAAAATTAAAGTTCAGAGGAGAATTCCACTGCTCTGAAACTAGTTAGTTGTTGTGAGTACTTCCGCTTCGAGTTCCAATCTTTCAAAAATCTTTAATTTTTTTTATCTTTTGAATCTGTCATTGAATTGTTGCCATCATAGATATCTTTTTTTTTTTTTGAGTAAATACCTCACTCGACAATTATCTCGAAAGGATAACGAAATAAAAAAAAAATACCCAATTCGGTTTTTGATTTTTTTTTGGGATTGATTAGCCACTGTGCAAAAAAAAAATATTGACTTTTTTGACACAGGAGTTAATCAGTCCCATAAAAGTAAAGCTCAGGATCCGGGTAGATATTTTTTTTTTGTCAAGAGTCTCGTTGTCTTTTGAGATAATTATCAGGAACTATTTTGGGTTTTTCTTCTTTCTTTTATACTCTCACTTCAACTTCACCTTTCGGTTCGTGTCTTTGGCAACATTTCCATAGCTGATTGGATTCTTTATTCATTTTAAACTTAGTTAAATCTATAAATATAGTTAATTGCTTGATGAAATTCATTCAGCTATATATAGCCAAAAAGAAAGAAGAAAGAAAAAAAGAAAAAATATACTGGCTACTTCTTCATATTCTATTATACAGCTGTAATCCATTGGCTACCTCTTCATATTCTATTATACAGCTGTAATCCATTGTCACACAATACTCAATAAACCAGAGAGTATCTGGGAGTACTAGTAATATTCACACATTAATAGCCTCCCTTAAGTTAGGCGTGTACAAATAATACATTCTAAACTTACTACATATCTCCTCAATAGGACCTGGTAGAAGTGCCTTTGTAAGGACATCAACAAGTTGTTCTCTTGATGGAATTGGCATGAGCTTTAAAGAACCGTCTTGAACTTTTTCTCTAACTTTGTGACAATCAATCTCAATGTGTTTCGTCATTTCATGAAACACTGGGTTAGCCGCAATATATCTAGTAGCTGGTTATCACAAAATAATGTCATAGGGCCTGGTAACTTGATTTTGAAGTCATCTAAGATGTACATAAGCCAAATTCCTTCACAAGTTGCAAGAGCCATTGCTCGATATTTCGCCTCCAAAGATGATCGAGCAACTATTTGCTGTTTTTTACTTTTCCAGGACACCAAAGATCTTCCAAGAAAGAAGCAACATCCGGACACTGGTCTTCGGGTATCCGGACAGGTACCCTAATCAGAATCCGAGAAACCACGGAGGGACAAGTCACAAACAGACTCAAAAAGTAATCCCTTTCCAAGAGCTCCTTTTAAGTACTTCAACACATGTAAGGCTGCTTTGAAGTGCTCATCTGTGGAATAATCTAGAAATTGACTTAACTTGCTAACAGCAAGGCTTATGTCAGGCCTGGTATTAGTGAGGTATATCAACCTTCCAATGAGTCTTCCATATGGCTTAGCATCATTCAATAATGTTCCTGATGACTTGAGAGATGAATTGAATAATTCATAGGTGTGTTGGCTGGTTTTGAATCTAATAATCCATACTCTTTTAGGAGATCAAGAGTATACTTCTTTTGATACAAAGCTATTCCCCTTTTGCTCCTTGCAACTTTCATGCCCAAGAAAAATTTTAGTTCGCCTAAATCTTTGATTTTGAACAAAGTGTTGAATTTTATCTTCATATGTTGGATCTCTTCTATGTCATCCCCCGCTAGAACAAAATCATCGACATAGACAAGAATAGAAGTGAAACCTGTTGGAGAAGATTTGGTAAAAAGGGAATGATCTGCCTTTGATTGTGAGTAACCTGAAGTAATCAAGACAGAGCATAACTTAGAGTTCCATTGACGACTTGCTTGCTTAAGGCCATATAAGGATCGTTCCAGCTTGCAAACCATTCCTGGTTGTGCATTTAAACCAGGAGGCAACTTCATATAGACTTCTTCAGGTAGATCACCATGAAGAAAGGTGATGCGTGAGCATCTTTCCTATCATTTCCTAGTGAATTTGCATCTAAATTATTGAGTTTAATAGAGAATTAATTATATTTTAGCCACTATGGATGCTAATTTGAGTCTTTTATAATTTTGTTTATTTTAGGTAGCATTCGGCGGAATTGGATGGAATTTCTGCAGCACAAGATCAAAGGAGATGGCAGCAAGGAGCGACGGGTACGTGTGACTGACGCATACGCGTGATTTGGAGCTTTCCATGGCGACGCGTGCGCGTAACTGACGCGTACGCGTGATTTGAAGATTTGCACGGCGACGCGTCCACGTGACTCGCGAAAAAGACCATCGACGCTGATGAGCGGATAATTTATACGCTTTTTGGCATTGTTTTTAGTGTGTTTTTAGTATGTTTTAGTTAGTTTTTATTATATTTTTATTAGTTTTTAAATAAAAAGCACATTTCTAGACTTTACTATGAGTTTGTGTGTTTTTCTGTGATTTCAAGTATTTTCTGGCTGAAATTGAGGGACCTGAGCAAAAATCTGATTCAGAGGCTGAAAAAGGACTACAGATGCTGTTGGATTCTAACCTCCCTGCACTTGAAGTGGATTTTCTGGAGCTACAGAAGTCCGATTGGCACGCTCTCAATTGCGTTGGAAAGTAGACATCTTGGACTTTCCAGAAATATATAATAGTCTATACTTTGCCCGAGATTTGATGGCCCAAATTGGCATCAAAACGCCGGTCAGAGACCCTTTTCTGGCGTTAAACGCCAGAACTGGCAGAAAAGCTGGAGTTAAACGCCCAAACTAGCACAAAAGCTGGCGTTTAACTTCAAGAGAAGCCTACGCACGTGGAAGCTTCAATGCTCAGTCCAAGCACACACCAAGTGGGCCCCAGAAGTGGATTTCTGCATCATTTAATCATTTCTACAAACCCTAGGCTACTAGTTCTCTATAAATAGGACCTTCTACTATTGTATTTTCATCTTTTGATCATCTTTGATTAGTCTTATGCTATCTTAGACCTTTATGGGGGCTAGCCATTCGGCCATGCCTGGACCTTTATTACTTTTGTATTTTCAACGGTGGAGTTTCTACACACCATAGATTAAGGTGTGGAGCTCTGCTGTTCCTTATGAATTAATGCAAAGTACTACTGTTTTTCTATTCAATTCACGCTTATTCTTGTTCTAAGATATTCATTCGCACCCAAGAACATGATGAATGTGATGATTATGTGACACTCATCACCATTCTCACCTTATGAACGCGTGCCTGACAAACACTTCCGTTCTACATGAAAACAAGCTTGAATGCATATCTCTTGGATATCTAATACAGGGGACCGAGTCCGAGATATTAGAGTCTTTGTGGTATAAGCTAGACTCCATGGGCAGTATTCTTGAGATCCGAAAAGTCTAAACCTTGTCTGTGGTATTCCGAATAGGATTTGGGATGGGATGAATGTAACGAGCTTCAAACTCGCGAGTGTTAGGCGTAGTGACAGACGCAAAAGGATCAATGGATCCTATTCCAACATGATCAAGAACCGATAGATGATTAGCCGTGCGGTAACAGCGCATTTTGGACCATTTTTACTGAGTGGACGGATGGTAGCCATTGACAACGGTGATCCCCCAACATACAGCTTGCCATGGAAAGGAGTATGAATGATTGGATGAAGGCAATAGGAAAGCAGAAGTTCAGGAGGAACAAAGCATCTTCATACGCTTATCTGAAATTCCTATCAATGAATTGCATAAGTACCTCTATCCTATTTTATGTTTTATTTATCTTTTAATTATCAATTCTCCATAACCAATTGAATCCGCATGACTGAGATTTACAAAATGACCATAGCTTGCTTCAAGCCGACAATCTTTGTGGGATCGACCCTTACTCACGTAAGGTTTATTACTTGGACAACCCAGTGCACCTGCTGGTTAGTTGTGCGAAGTTGTGAAGAAGTGTTGAGATCATGATCGTGCGTACCAAGTTTTGGGCGCCATTATCAGAGATCACAATTTCGTGCACCAAGTTTTTGGCGCCGTTGCCGGGGATTGTTCGAGTTTGGACAACTGATGGTTCATCTTGTTGCTCAGATTAGGTAATTTTATTTTATTTTTAAGCTTTTTATTCTTTTTATTTTCGAAAAAAAAATTCAAAAAAAAAATTTTCTATTCCGTTCTTCAGAATTTTTAAGAATGAATTCTAAAGTTTCATGATGATCTGTTGAAGTCTGGCTGGTTGTAAAGCCATGTCTAATCTTTTGGACTGAGATTTCAACTTATCACTATAAGAGCTTGTTGATTTCTATAAATTTTGCTGTTGAATGTAATGATCTGCTAAAGCTTGGCTGGCCATTGGCCATGTCTAGTGTTTTGGACCGAAGCTTTCACTGAAAGCTTGGCTGGCTAGTAAGCCATGTCTAATTCCTGGACCGGAGTTTTAGACTAACATTTCATGATTCCTGGAATTCTCATTAAGAATTTTGAATTCCCTATTTTCTTTTTCCAAATAATTTTCAAAAAATACAAAAAAATTATAAAATTATAAAAATAAGAAATAATTTGTGTTTCGTGTTTAAGTCTAGTGTCAATTTTTAAGTTTGGTGTCCTGCATATTTTATTTAATTCCTTGCATTTTTCGAATATATGAGTTATGCTCTTCATTAATCTTCAAGTTGCTCTTAATGATTTCCTTGCTCTGATATTTAAATTCTCTTGTTTTGTGTCTTTTGTTGTTTTTCATATGCATTCTCAATTTGTTAGTGTCTCTAATATGAAAATTTCTAAGTTTGGTGTCTTGCATGCATTGTTTATTTGATCTTAGTTTTTCCATGATTAATTTCATTTTGTTATTTCTCATCATTAAAAATTTAAAAAAATTTTCAAAATTATGTCTTTTCAA
This sequence comes from Arachis ipaensis, assembly GCF_059453495.1. Classification (NCBI taxonomy): domain Eukaryota; kingdom Viridiplantae; phylum Streptophyta; class Magnoliopsida; order Fabales; family Fabaceae; genus Arachis; species Arachis ipaensis. Next base: position 130,255,445 of record NC_142444.1, read on the forward strand.
GTCAATAATACAGAGAATTGAAGACTCAGAACATGTAGCAGAGGAATTACAGAGAAAAAGCTGGGCGTTCAAAATGCCCAGTGAGGAAGGAAATTTGGTGTTTAAATGCCAGCCAGGGTACCTGGCTGGGCGTTAAACACCCAAAAGGGTAGTACAGCATAAGGGAGGTAAGTTAGTTTTCAATTCATATCTTTTTCAAATCTTCATAATTTTTTAAAATTAAATCTTTTTCAAATCATATTTTTTCAAACATATCTATTCAAAATCAAATATTTTCCATTTTTCTCTCACTATTTTCGAAAATCTTTGCTAACAATTAATGATTTGATTAAAAAATTTTAAGTTTGTTACTTTTTTGTTACGAAAAGTTCAATATTTGAAGTTTAGAATCATATCTTTTAAATTTCTTGTTAGCCAAGTCATTAATTTTAAAATCAAATCTTTTTAAAGTGTTTTTCAATCATATCTTTTCAATTATATCTTCCCACTCATATCTCTTTTCAAAATTAATTTTTAATCATATCTTTTTGATTGCTAATTTCAAAATCTTTTTCAAAATCACTTAACTACTTTCTCAATTTTAATTTTCGAAAATCATCAACCAATTTTTCAAAAATTTCTTTTAATTATCTCAAAATCTTTTTAAAATTAATTTCAAAAATTCTTCCCCCCTTCTCACATTCTTCTATTTAAGGGACTAACACTCCTCTTCAATGTGCAATTCGAACTCTCTCCCTCTTGATACGTTCGAATTCTCTCTTCTCTACCTCATCCTTCCATTCTTCTTTTCCTCTGACACCTCAAGGAATCTCTATACAGTGACATAGAGGATTCCATACTTTCTTGTTCTCTTCTCTTTCATATGAGCAGGAACAAAGATAAAGGCATTTACATCCGATTGCATGCTTTCCTTTTTGTAAAGTAGTAAGTTTCCAGGTCTTGCTTTCCTCCAATGCTTAGCTTCAAGCTCAGCTTTGATTGCTTTCTGCCAACAATCACTCAGAATAGCCTGCTCATAGTTCTTTGGCTCTGGATTTGTGGAAATTGTAATGGAAAGTGCTTTGTGTGATTGTGACAGGGAATTATAACTCAAGTAATTGGAAAGAGGATACCTTTTTGTGATTGATGATTGGATCATGCTATCAGAGACAGTGGTTTGCATACATTCATAATCATCAAGGTATCTTGGCTTGTGTCTTTCTCTAAGAGATCTTCTTAGTGAAGGAGGTGGATTAATATCAGTGGGTTGGGGATTAGATGAATTTTCATCATATGATGGTGTAGTACATGATGCTGGTGCTGTTGGCAAACTCATAGAAATGGGTAAGGTTGGCTGTGGTTGGACATCAATTGTGTTGGAAGGAGTATTTTACACTGTATGTTGAATGGGATGTAAATCTAATGTATGAGAAGATAATGTGCTTCTATCAAAGACATCTATAGGATCATGATTATGTAATGTAGGTTTAGTGTCTTGATTAGAATTGGAAATATATTCAAATTGATAAGAAAATTGATTATTCTTATATGGAAAGATTTTTTTATAAAAAATTACATTTCTAGATATGAAAAATTGATTGTTATTTATGTCCATCAAAAGATATCCTTTTATTCTTGTTTTAAAGCCAAGAAAAATACATTTTCTTCCTCTTTTATCCAATTTCTTTCTATTTGCAACTAAAGTTGAAGCAAATGCAAGACATCCAAAGATTTTGAAGTGTTGAATGTTTGACATTTTACTAAAGAGAATCTGATAAGGACTTTTATTATTAATAGATGAACTAGGCAATCTATTGAGAATATGTACAGCATGAGATGCAGCATGTCTCCAAAAAATTTTAGGAAGATGAGCCTTAAAAATGAGTGCTCTAGCAATATTTAAAATATCTTGATGTTTTCGTTCTACAACTCCATTTTGTTGAGGTGTTTCAACACATGAAGTCTGATGAATTATTTCCTATTTTTCATAAAAAGAATTCATGATGAATTCAGCTCCATTATCAGTTCTGATGTTTTTTTATTTTTGTTTGAAATTGAGTTTCAATTAGTTACACAAATTATTGGATAAAATAAGAAGTTTCACTTTTATTTTTCATAAAAAATAGCCAAGTGAATCTGCTTTTATCTTCTACTATTGTTAAAAAATATTTATGACCAGCAAAAGATGGAGTAGAAATAGGTCCCCAGATATACATATGCACTAAATAAAATAAATTGACAGATTTTGTTTGACCCAAATGAAAAGGCAATCTTCTTTGTTTTGCATAATAACATGGTTCACAAGGTTCATCTTTTAATGGACATACAATAAAAGGATAACTCTTTTTCATTTTTTGTAACCTATCAATTAAGACATGTCCTAACCTACAATGCCAAGTTTCATGATTTATAGTGTCTGTGATAGTAGCAACACTAACTGAATCGCTAGTGTTGACTAGTGCTCTATTCTTTGCTTCTAAGTTGACATAAGTTGCATCTGTATTGAAGATATACAAGCCACCTCTTTGTCTAGCATGACCAATCATCTTCAAGGAAAGGTTATCCTGTATCTCACAGTGTGTATTGTTAAATAAAAATTGACAAGGTAAAAAATTAGTTGCTTTAGACACAGATATGAGATTAAAATTGAAAGAGGGCACATATAACACATTTCTAAGAAAAAAATCATGGGTTAAAATTATAGTTCCAATAATTGTTGCTGTGGTCTCAATTCCATTTGGACATTTGATTAACACAGAATCTATTGTGTGATGAGAGTGAAAAGTATCAAGAGAAAAAGTAACATGTGCAGTGGCACCAGTGTCAATTATCCAGTCATGTGTGTGCAAAGGAATGTGAGAAATTGACAAAATATGGTGTATACCTGCTGAAGGAGCTATCACTGTGTTTATAGCTTGTGTTTGAAGAGAACTATGAGCAGGATCACCTTTATGTTGTTGGAATAGAGAAATCAATGCTTTTTTTATCTTTAGAAAACAAGTTGTCTAGACTTTTACTATTCTCCTCTTGAGTTGAACACACATAAGGTACATTGCCATCTTCACATGTTTTCTCAGAAGCAATCATATTGTTCACATTTGCTACTCCAAATTTCTTTTGCAAATGAGGAGGAAATCCATGCTTATGATAGCAGGTCTCTATGGTGTGTCTAGTCTTCCCGCAATGAGAACAACTTCTCATCATTCCTCTTCCACTACTAACTCTGCCTCGGCCTCGTCCACGTCCGCCTCTACTACCTCGATTTGTGATACTAGAATTTGCATTCAAGGTCATACCAAATCCTCTATTGTTTTCATTGCCAATTCCTCCAATATTGACAGCATTAATAACTAGCATCCTTTCTACACTTTGATCTGAGTTGGTTAATTGTCTTTCTTGTTGCAAAAGCAAAGAATAGATAGAATTCACACTGGACAGTGGCATCATCAACATAATCTGTAATTTCACTGTTGTGTACTACTCATTTAACGCTCTCAAAATTCTAACAGCATATTCTTGATCTCTATATTCTTTGATGATCTTCAATCCACATGAGCATGATGCTCCACAGGCACATGATGGAATTGGTTTGAACTCATCAAGTTCTTCCCAAATTCCCTTAAGTTTAGTGAAATATACAGTGATGGATAGATCTCCCTGCTTCATCGCAAACATCTCTTCTTGAAGATCAGCTTTCCGAAACAAATCACCTTCATAGAATCTGTGCTTGAGATCGTTCCAGAGTTCTGAGGCCACGTTACACCAAAGAACACTTGATAGTGAACAAAACCGTCGGCTAGGAATTTAATCTCAAAATAAGATTGGTGTTGTAAGTATAGTTCCAAGCCAACAAGTAATGCTCAAATCAAATATTCCAATTCAAAACAAAATATAACCGAGAGTAATCAAACCTCGGGTCGTTCTCCCTAAGAATGCAATTGAAGTGTTATACGCTTTCGGTTGTGAGGAAAAGGGGGTTTTGCAATTAAAGAACTAAAGATTTAAAGAGCTAAGTAAAAAAAAAAGAACAAGGAGATAATCAAAATTGGTAATTAATGCAAGTAAAAGGAAACAAGATCAAAACTAGTGAAAATGCATAAAAGAAGCCTTGACTTGGGAATTGAGGGTCCAAGGAATCCTATCATTGCCATAACCACAACTATGGTAATTATCATGAGTCAATCTCGCCTAGTCAACCCCAACCATCGAGGAGTAAGTCAAGTAAGTATAATTGATCTTAATCCATAAGTCCAAACCAACTTACTAAACTAATTGATAAAAGGCTCGCGTCAATGGAAACAAGAGTCAACTAACTACCCAAGAATTACCACTAAATATCGGACATTATGACTCTAGTATCCTAGAAACTCAAATCTCAAGCCAAAGCGTAAAAATCTACTCAAAATCCAAAGTTGGCATTTTCACAAACACCTTGAGTGCATGAAAGTAAAGCATGGGAAATTGCAAGGAAAATTAGAAAACTATAACCAACTATCAACAAAGCTAAATGTAAACAAGCAATCAAACATAAAGGAAGCATGAAACATAAAGTTTATCAATCAAAACTTCAAGAAACACAAAATTGTAATATGAACAAGGTAGCTTGAACCAAGGAAATGAAAGTGCTTTAATTAAAAGGAAATTGAGAGTACTTACAATTAAAGAAGCAAAATCAAAGATTTGTTATAAAATGCTACAATTGAAATGGAAATGAAAACTACATAAACCCTAGGAGAGCTCTCTACTCTACACTACTTCTACTCCTAATACTATGAAAAACTATGTAAAATTGTGCTCCAATGTGTCTCCTAATGTCTCCTAATTCAAATGTGTTGATTTCCCTTTTATATAGGACTCCCATTCAGCATTTCAGCCTTCCAAAAATGAGCCAAGGGCCTCCAAATTTGCGCAGCACGTGTTTCATTAATGCGATCCCGTGCAGGGACTTGTGCGGATGCACAGACGTGTGCGTCCGCACACTCGGCTGAAAGTTGACCTGTGCGTACGCACAAGTGCTTGTGCGCATGCACACATGGAAATTCTTGCTTGTGCGCATGCACACAGGGCTGTGCGCACGCACACTTTGCTGTGTGTGCTTTTCCTTGTTTTCTTCATGTTTTCTCCCTTGTACATGCCTTCTTCCATTTGGCCATCCATTCTTGCCTCTAAGGTCTGAAATCACTCACAAACCATATCTCGGCATCAAATGACATAAAAGTGGAATTAAAAATCACTAATCTAAGTATTAAAACGCATGTTTTTATATTTAGGATCAAATTAGGGATCAAACACAAAAGTATGCTATTTTGGTGCTTAAGTGTGAGTTCATATGCTAGAATCCATTCAAATCAAGCCAAAATATATTAAAAAATATGGACTCATCAATTTCCCCACACTTAAACAATAGTATGTCCTCATGCTAAACCAACAAGGAGAATGACCAAAGGGGTAACCAACTTATTAAATGCAACTATCTATATACATGCAAGTATGTATATACTATATATCTATCTATCTATCTATAATGTCCTGTTGATTTGGTGAAAACAAACAACCCAATTCCAAGCAAGTATAGACATTTAGGGCTAAGCAAGGAAATAGTTCAATGCAACAAAATCTAAAGAATTGATTCAACTCATCAAAATTAGGCACTTGCAAGAATGCATGATAGGAGAAGTGAAAACATAGAATTGAGTAATTGAACCCTCACTAGGTATGTATACACTCTAAGAACTCGGTGTTTAGGGTCAATTCACTCAAATCTCCTTCCAATCACGCTTTCAAGGATTTGCTTTTCATATAACAATCAAGAAACAAGTGATGCATGAATGCAATTATCATGAGGACTTCATATGGTTGTAATGGGTTAGGGTAAGGTGGGATAGATATGGCCAATTGGACTAAATACAATTGAATCCTTGATTAGTTTAAGTCTCTACATCAACCTATATCAACTAAATCAAAATAAAATACAATCCTAACCTTCCATCATTTTCTATTCACTAACACTCATGTATGCTTTTCTCACAAAAACATCACATATGCAATTCTTTATTCATTTGTCTTCGCGCCCTTTTTATGATGAAGATTTTTTTTTTTGAATTTAGAATTGCATATGGTTAAGTAGTTCATACATGAATGCTCCCATTTTCCAAAAATTTTCAATGAATACCCAAATTAAACATTTTATTTTACTACCAAAGTTTTCCAAAAGATTTCCCCACACTTAAATGTAAAACACTCCTTCAACCTACGCTAATCAAGGATACAATCCAAGGTAATTCATGGTTTTTCATTTAGGGTTATGATGTGCTAATATCAAGAACAATGGGGTAAATAAAGCTCAAAGGGGTTTAACAATGGTAAATGCAAAGGGTAGGCTATATGGAAAAAGTAAGCTTTTAAATAAAGATGGTCTCAATCATGCTCAATGCAATACAAAACATCAATCATTAGAAATAAGAATCAAGCAAAACCAAGATTACAATCATAGAAGAGACATAGCACACAATGAACAAAATTAGTGGTCGAAATGTGTAACCACTCAATATAGCTCAAGATCTCACAAGGTATTTGTTCTTTACTCTTCTATGTTCCATAAGAAATCCATTCAAGCAAGTTTGAAAAACAATTTTTTCCATTCAATTCAATAAAAAGCCCAAAATTCTTGAAAAGTTCTTGTTGTTTTTCACCAAAATTATTTCCTATATATGTACGTATGTATGTTGTGATGGATGCAAAATTTTTCAAAATTTCCTAGTTCTTTCCCTAATTTTTAACAAGCAAAAAGTAACATGAACAATTAGGATCAAAATGAGCTAGACATAAGCTATTCACATCATCCAATCACAATCTATATCTATGCTATGTACTATGCAATATAAAATGCAATATGTATGTCTATACCAAAATGAAAGTGCAATACTAGATATAACTAGAAGCAAATAATATATATATACCAAAGTAAAATGTGCATAAGTCAAAGTACAAAAGGTATCCACAAAAAGCATAATAAAGACTGAAAATAACTAAATGACAAGTATTCGGGAGAGAATATTTACACCCAAAAATAGTAGATCCTCCCCCACACTTAGATGATGCACGGTCCTCCGTGCCAAAAATGGACTGGGGTGAGCAACTCTATGAAGCTCCACCGCCTGGCGGTGGTGGGTGGTGATGACGGTGGTAGACAATGATCGCGCTGGACGGCCGTGTGGTGGGCTCAGCTCGATGCTCCTCGAGTGTGTGGCCAGCTGGCTCTGATGCTGTCTCAGCTCTCGGCTTGGCTACAGCTGCCGGCTCCTCAACCATCTGATCTGTAGGCGAGGTGGTCTCTGCTACTGTCTGCTCAGGGGGCTCATCTGCCTGGCCAGCTTCAGCTGCTGGCTCCTCTGGTGCTGGCTCCTCAGTCTCGGGCTCAGGCTTTAGTGTATCCGGAGGAGGTGGTCCAGGATCGCGACCGTCGAACTTCGCCATAATTCACTGGAAGCGGTGAGCGTTGCGGTGCTCAAGGCAATGGAGAGTCTCCAAGATCTCCCGACTTAGCTCATAAGGTGTCTGGAGTCGGGGTATGGGCACAGGAGGTGCTGGAGGTGCTGATGGCTCTGCTGAGGATGATGGTGCCTCAGTGGTCTTCCTCTTCTTCTGTGGCGGTCCATCGTAGTCACCGTATGGTAGAAATGGTTGCTTGCTTATCAGGACGGACATCCAGTTTGTCGGCCGTCTCTCCACTCCTGACATAGTAGCCAATCTGGTGATCAACGATGGGAAGGAAATGTTGTACTTCTGCTGTTGTGTCACCTTCCACATCGAATCTCTGATAAGGGGAAAAACAGAGATCATCTTCCCCTCCAGAATGGCCCAAAGCAAAATTGCCACACGGACCCTGATATGTGTGGCATGCGTGCTCGAAAGGATGTAATCGGCGATGATTTGCTACCAGATCCTCGCCTCCGGGTTGAGATCAGTGCACGCGATGCTCTGCGGGACCGCATTTTCTCCCCTGCTGTACTCTCATCTGGCCTCAGGTGTGCCAATCTTCCTCAGAATGACATCCAATGACAGCTTGCCCGATAACAAATCTTTCACTATCTGAGTGTAAGCGTCACAAGCTGGAGGAATATGCAGAATATCTAAGAGGGCCTCTAAAGCAGTATCAGAGGTGTCCAGAGTGACACCTCTAAGAAAAACAGTTAGGGCATCCCTCTTTAGGAGATTTGCGTAAAATTCCTTGACCTGGTGTTCATTAACTTCCACTGGATCGAATTTTACGAATTCCCAATGGTAAAAATTTAATCTGTCCAAAACTTGGTCCGCATATTTCTCAGGCAAGTTTAGCTTTCGCTCATAGTGAAAGGCTTTGTTTTCTATTTTTTTGTATTGTTCTTGGGCTTATGCATTGATGAATGTATCTGGTAAGGTACTTGGAGGCGCAGGAAGAGAGCGAGCCAAAGGATTGGCTTTCTCTTTTCCCTTGCGAGTCATCCTGAAAAAGACAAAAATAGAATACAACTCAGGAGAACAGATAAAAGTCACAGGAAGAAAAAGGATATAATCAAGCAATTCAAGTAAGAGCCAATTAAGGTAAACAAATGCTCAATTTAGGGGAAAACATGTATAGAGCAGTGAAATGTTCAAAAGAAATGTGTTTTTCCAAGATCAAGCAACCTAAGTAACAAATGAATGAGTGAACAAACAATGAAAGCATATATGTGTCTTAGGTGCATTACGTAAGTGAATTGAATTGGAAGAAATTGATTATTGCAATTGTGCCTTGGAAATTGAAAGAGTTTGCAAAAATTGGCACAAAAGGCAAAAGTCAAAGCCACAGTGAAAGCATGCGCATATTCATGTTGAGAAGTAAGAGATGATCACATATACATAATCTCTTGTCCAAAGCAATATCCGATTGAGGAACAGATTACATTGCTCAAAAACATAGAGGAACAAGTGGCTATGTATATGGTCATTGATGTTAAAAATACATGAATAAGCATTTGATCAATTCACGTAGAAAGCAATGTATGTACTGCTGCCAATGACACCAAACAGATTTCAAAATTGCAAGTTTAATGCTAGTTTGGTGTTTGAGCAAAAAGAAATGAGCTGTCAGTACATAATGCAGCAACTGGCATGTTATTCACCTGCAAATGCATTAAACAAAATGATGTCAGCTTGGTTTTTTACACAGCTACAGATTCAAGTTCAGTTTGATGTCTCAGCCAAATGAATAACTAAATACTCAACTAAAAACTTACCAACTGATGTACAAAATGCACAAGAGAAATTAACACCAAACAAAGGAAACACAGGTATAAATTTCATTTCAAAATGGTGTTGAAGCATGTATAAGGCAGAGTGCATACACAATTCCATCTCAGGCAGCATTCAAAATCAACAGAAAATTGCACTATTTGAAAATAAAATGCCAAATGAAAGCAAAATCCAAGGTATATGCTGATCAGACAAAGAAATCAGACAAAAACTTCATTCAGGCATTTCAACAAGTACAATGTTTGCAGAAATTAGCAGCAGCAATCACATTCCAGTTAAGAACAGCATTCAGTCTCAACAAAATCCACATGATAATTAGCCAGCATCACATATTCAATCCACAAATTAGAAGTCATCTAGCCTATAACCACCTAATGTCTAGAACAGAAATTAAAAACAGGTAAAGAAAGAAAAATGAAACAGAAGCAGAAAAGAGCATGTTACAGGGGAAGAATTGGAACCTGTGATGCAGAGGGAGAATGGGGAATGGATGAACAGAAAAGGGGGCGCAGTTGTAGCGGTGGCGGCGGCACAGAAGTTCGCCACCGCTTGTGGCTGGTCGCTGGACTGAAGGGCACGGCTGGGGCTGTCGCGGGAACAGGGAAGCGCAGTACAGAGAAGAGAAAAGGGGAAAATGGGGGAAATGGAGGTGAAAGGGAAGAAGGAAGGGAGAGAGAGAGAGGGGGTCGGCGCCAGCAATGTGGTCACCGGTGGTGGTCGCGTGGTGGACAGAGGTGGTGGTCTGGGATTAAGGGGTTGGGTGGTGGTGTTGCTCTCAGAGAAGAAGAGAAAAGAAAGGGTTGGAGGGGTTTGGAAACTGAAGCGCGACACTCCCCTTTTTCGAATTAACATTCGAAAAGAGACCTGTACGGACGCACACAGGGAAAAAGAAAGGGGTATGCGCGCGCACAAGGTCATGCGGACACTGCGAGCAAAAGGTGTAACGCGTCCTGTGCAGGCACACAAGAAAGTGTGTGTTCGCACAGAAGGAGAAAAGGGGTTGGGTTCACACGCACAGCCTGTGCGTGTGCTGCGGCCAGGGGGGTTGTCTAAGGCTGTGCGTGCGCTCAGTGCTGTGCACACACATAAGACTTTTTTTTTCAGAAAAAGAGATGTGTGCGGCCGCACGCATGGTGTGCGGACGCACCTGAGGAAAAGGGCAGTGTTTCCACGCACAAGCTGTGCGCGTGATGGGAACAAAGGGGGTGTTTTAAGGGTGTGCGTACGCACAATGCTGTGCGTACGCACGGGATCTGGAAAACAGAGGATCTGTGCGGACGCACAAGGCTGTGCGCACGCACAGGTCTCTGTTCCTGCAACAAAAATTATGCCTCCAAGGTATCAAACTTGACATCTAAAACAGGTTTTCAAGTCCCAAAACATCACAAAACTCCCAAAAGCACATTATTTCACTAAAATTACTTAACAAACATCAAAATAAATCTAACCAACCAAGCAATATAGCCAATTATTCATGAAACAAAAGGTAAAAGAGAGAAAGTTAGAAGGATATTACCATGGTGGGGTGTCTCCCACCTAGCACTTTGGTTTATAGTCCTAAGTTGGACTTGGTGAGGAGATCCTTGTTAGGGTGGCTTATGCTTCCACTCCTCCTTGAATCTCCAATCAAGTTTGCTATTGATTCGACCTCCGAGGTTCCAATTAGATTGCATCAAACTCATGAGAGATTTCAAGCTAGCAATTAGGATCCAACTTTGTTAACTCTTGAAATTTATGCCCGGATCCCATACTCTAGTCTTTTGTTCATCCTCTTCTTGATCTTCACTCTTGCACTTGGATGAACAATGTCTTAAATCAGCATTAGAATACTTGTATACTCCCCGGAATCCACTACATTGACTCTTGCTCTATAATTGAGCTCTAAAGGTTGGACTGGCTCCTCGAATGAATGATAAACCCATATTTCATGAGTTCTTTTGTGCTTAATTTGAGTAAATTATACAATCCTTCACCTACTTATTCACATTAATTGCATGGTTTTACTTTCCCTTCCTTATTATGTCATATTGTGAAAAACATGTTTCCTAAGCTTTAAAAATTAATTATTTTAATTACCTTTATTTCCATTCGATGCCGTGATTAGTGTGTTGAGTAGTTTCAGATTTTCTAAGGCAGAATGACTTAAAGGATGGAAAAGGAAACATACAAAATAGGAAGGAGAATGCAAAACGGAGCTTTAAGGAAACTGGTATCCACGCGACCGCATGGACGAAGCGATCGCGTGCCAAGCACGAATCAGCAGCGACGCGGCCGCATGACTGACGCGACCGCGCGACATAAGCAGAACACATACGACGCGAACGCGTGACCGACGCGACCGCATGGCAAAGAAAAGCTCCGAATGACGCGACCGTGTGACCCACGCGGACGCGTGACGGAGGCCACGTATCAGAATTTACAGAATACGCCCCAGCAAATTCTGAAGCCCTTTTTGGCCCAGATCCAAGTACAAACAGCATAGACCAGAGGTTAAAAAGTGTGGAAATACACCCATTCAAAAGAGAGCTCGCATATTTTATTTTTCAATGATTTAGATTTAGTTGAGAGGGAGATCTTCTCCTCTCTCTCTTAGGATTTAGGATTTCTTCTTGTTTTAAGAGTGACTCTCAATCCAGGTTTTATATTTCTTTGTTTTAAACTTCCATTTCACTTTATTTATTTATTTCAATATCTGAGTTGGCTATTTACCTTTATAATTGGATCTATGAATTTTTTCATGTTACAGACTGTTATTTGAATTAATGATAATTGAGGTATTTTCAGTTTATGATTGTTCTCTTTGATTTAAGTTACCATTGCTTCCCATCTAAGGACATTTTTATTATTCCAGCAATTTTACTTTTTCCCCTTTTGGTCCTGGTTAAGAATTCAGTAACTCAACAGTTATTAAACTCAACATAACTGATAATCGTTATCTTGCCAATTGAGCTGAACTTAAGTAATCCCAACCTTTTCTTAGGAAATAAATAGGATTCAAAGGTCAATTTAATTAGTCCCTTGAATCTCATTTGCTTTAGTAAAGGTTGACCAAGTGGAATTTAGATTCAACTTTCATTATAATTGAGAGAGATAACTAAGTTGGACCTCTAATTTCTCTTACCTTGCCAAAAGTTTGCTTTACAGTATTTATTTATTTTAATTGCCCTTTACTTTACTTGTCATTCAAGTTACTTGCTTCTCACCTTTTAAACCCCGCTTACAACCTTTATAGCCAATAATAAGAACATACTTCCTCGCAGTTCCTTAAGAAGACGACCCGAGGTTTGAATACTCGGTTAACAATTTTTTAAAGGGGTTTGTTACTTGTGACACCCAAAACGTTTGTACGAAGGGATTTTTGTCGGTTTAGAGACTATATCTACAATGCAACTATTTCTATGAATCTCTTTACTGGTAGAAAAATACCCAACGTCAAAATGGCGCCGTTGCCGGGGAACTGCTAACGTGTGCCTTGTTATTGGTTATTGTAAATATTTTTCTTTTGCTTGTTTATTTATTTTTGTTTTTCCTTTTTATCTTTATTTGCTACTATGAACTCTCACCCCTCTCGCTTTGAGTTTGGTTTTAATATTGTTAAAGGAAATAGAAGTTACAGTAGGAATGTGCATCAAGGTCAGACCAATCAAGGATGGATGAAACCAAGAGGATCTAATCAACCCTTTTGGCAGCAACACCCTCCGAGATATCCTGGACAAAGACCATTCTACAGTGCATACCCAGCTGAAAGACTTGGTGGACAACCTTGTAACTACCAACAAGCCCCACCCCGTGCATATAAACCATCCTTTCAACATAACCTCGAACTACCACACTCACAAGCTTCTCTTCACCATTCGCCACCATATGATCCTTCCTTACCCCAATGCCAATCCAATCACTCCCAATCACCACCACTTTTCTTTGTATCATGTCCAAGTCCAGCAACCCGAGAAGCAGAGGCTCGCCTAAGGAAAACAGTAATTAAATTTCAAACAACGATTCAACAACTGGAGTAAGCGATAATTCAATGGGCTTTTAGGCGCTCAAATACACAAGGATCAGCCACAGCTCCATGTGGACAGCCCAATGAAGAGTGTAGCATGAAGGCGCTACCAGAAACTCCAGTGGACAAGACAGAAAATGAATTTGTACTTGAACAATTAGAAGAAGCTGTCTTTGTTCAAGAAGAAGAGTTGGTTGAAGATCTAGGAGATGCTGAACCTCCATGGGAATCCATAATTGAGGAAAACTCCGTCTAGGATGCTACAGTTGATGCTAAGGAGGATACTGTACAATCTCCAAGGCAAGTCGTTTATGAGGAATCAGATGGAATAATCCAAGGAGCAAATTCCCTTAATGATGATAGTCACAAGTCTAGCTCTCTTGGTGATGAACTTGCATCCGCAAGTGAATTCTCTGAGAACGAAGAATCTTCCCCAAGTGAATATGAAGATGATGTGGAGGTAGATTTCTCTCAACCTCCAATCTATGACTCAAGTGATGAGGAAGACATAGAAGACTTTGACCAGGACACAGATACAATTGAAGATCTTTTCAAAGAAGTGGAGGAATTCACAGAAGAGCACAAGGAAACGGAACTTGCAGAACCACCAAAAACACCTATCCCAAGGCCATTACCACCTAATACAAGCTTCAAGTGGGTACAATCCTTAACTTATAACTTCACTTATTCACTTGAATACGATTTGCTTGAAACAGATGGCCAGCTTAGAGCTCTCTGCGGCTTTAAGAGTAAGAGGAAAATGGCTCATACTCAGAGCTGGTGCACAAGGTTCAATAAGGTTCCACGCTTCACCTCGAAGTACATGGATTGGTATCATGCTCAATTGCATGGATCACGGAGAACGTTTGGTCACCTCGGTGAGATTCTACTTTTTAAACCGCCCGGATGGAGACATGTAGATTAAGACGGAGGCGGATTTAAAAGCAAGGCTTGGGATCCTGGACTCTATCCTGACATTCATAGTCCCGGGAGCCTGAAAATCTGTTTGGAGCTGCTCAGAAGCTTTGCATGCTTAGTTTGGGACCCCGGAGGCTATTGGCATTCCAAGCACTGGTGGAGATTTTTAGACGAATTTAAACATGAACCACCATAATAGGATAATCCTCCAATGTCCAACTTAAGGACTTTAACTAAAAGTGCTAGGTGGGAGACAACCCACCATGGTATGGTCGCTTCTTTTTCAATTTATTTCTTGTTAATTGCTTTTATTTTTCCTTTTTTATTTTCATTTATTAAACCTGGAATCATGCATAACATTCATGTTAATCATTGCATTCTGCATTTTTCATGCATATAAAAAAAAAGGTGCACGACGCGACCGCATGCCCCATGCGATCGCGTCATATTGCGAAAAACACCACCCACGCGACCGCGTGACCCACGCGGCCGCGTGATATATATATCGGTGTAAGGATCCAACGAACAGAAAGTTAGGCTGGAATCGTGCGGCCCTTGTGCGTTTCGCACAAATTGGCCCACGCGATCGCATGCCCCATGCGATCGCGTCACTTGCACAATACCAATCCCACGCGACCGCGTGAGCGACGCGATCGCGTCGCATGGATTGCACATCACCCCAAAAGGAGACAGAGAGTTGCGCTAAAACGGCGCTGGAGTCGTGCGTTTATCACGAATTCCAGCGACGCGATCGCTCGACCCACGCGATCGCGTCACTCCCATTTTCGCCCCAACCACGCGACCGCGTGCCCCACGCGGCCGCGCGGATTCGAAAGTATAACCCCCCAGCCACGCGAACCCTATCAGTCGCGCAGCCCCCCACCCCCACCCTCTTCTCCCTCTCTGCTTCTTCTTCCTCCAACCACCACCCAGCACCACCCAGCCGCCACCGCGCCACCACCCAGATGTCGCCGCCGTCCAGACACCGCCGCCGAACCACCCCCTCCCCTCCCTTCTTCTTCCTTCTTCCTCTCTCTTTCCCTCTCCACCACTACCCTCCGCGACCTCCACCCACCACCGCCGGCCATCCGGCCGCGCCCCCCCTCTCCGCCACCCACCCGCAAACCCCCCTTCTTCTATCACTAACCCTAAACCCTCTCTCCGCCACTGCCCCCCTCAGCCGCCACCGCGACACCGTGCCCCGCCACCGCGCCGGACGCTGCCGCATCCACCTTCTTCCCCGTTCCACCCCTCTCGCCTACCAGGTTCCACAAAACGCAACCCCCTTTTATCCGTTCATCGTTTTTCTGTAATTTTTTTTCCATTTTTGTTCATACTTAGGATAGATAGATATGCATGTTGTAGTAGAATTTTTAGGTTGTTAGGTAGCTTAGGTTGTGGTTAGTGGATCTAGGTCTGTTTACTTGCACTGTTCCTGTTTATGTTTTATCATAACTGCAATTCTGCTGTTCCTGTGACCTCGTTCATATGCTGTGATTTCTTGCAATTGCTGCTTGTTACTCTAAATTTTCCTATTTCTATTCATTACTGATAACGGCAGCAAGTTTTTAATTCATATGAACTGCTATGATTGCTGTTTATTTTCCGGGACACTCCAATTTTAGCCGGAATGCTGCCCAAATTTTTTGTAAATTATTTTCATTCATGTTTTGGTTTGGCATTTCTGAACTCTGTTTTACTCTGCTTTACCCAAACCATTTCATGAATGCTATGGCAGACTTTCTTATCCTCTTTGATTTTCTGGTTCATAAACTGTATTTGTGATTCACTGATTCCAATTTTTGCTTTCTTTATTTCTATTCGAATCAGCATCACCCTGTTTTCCTTGTTCGATTATGAGTACTTCTATTCTTACCTGTGAGTCCTTGTTATATGGAATTTTTCTATGCCACTTACTTTAACCCGCACTTTACTAACTCACTAATTTTAATTTACTAATTTCTTTTTCAAATTCTAACCATACTAACCCTTTTAATCTCTTTTCTGATTATTCTCACTTTCCTCTAACTTTCTCACCATGGCATATTGATTATTTTTTCTGTTTAACATAAATTCAATCACATTTCATTTACTCATTTTCCTTATTTTATTTCTCCCTTGCCGCTTTGAGTTTCCTTTGTTTAATTGCCTATTTTCTTTCCTATTTTATCCATATCCTGGTTTTCTATTTTTCAGGATGTCTTCCTCACAAAGGAAAGGAAAAGGCAAGGATACTGGCAAGTGCAAGAGAGGAGATTCCTCCCAGTCCATCATTGCTCTAATGCACGATTCTTCATGGCGGGAGAAGAACTTCACACAGCAGGAAAAAGCTGACCAGCTGCTCCCTGCAAATGATCCTACAAAATTTGCAAACCGGTACTGTGAGCTGAAGTACCCGGCTTTTGCAAACTCCAGAAATCTATACCTGGAACGAACTCTGAAGATTCCAGAAGCACTGCAGCAGTAAACCACTGAGCAAATCAAGCAAAGGGGCTGGTTCTTTCTGGAGCGAACACTAACAGAGGTCAACGCATCTTGGGTCCGGGAATTCTACTGCAACTACTACCTCACCACCCTAGATGCAGTGAACCTGAGAGAAAAACAAATTCTGGTCACTGAGGAGGCCTTAGAGGACATTCTCCGGCTCCCAGCCAAGTCCGATCAGCCTGATGGTTATTCAAAGGCTGAGGAGGATATGCGTCAGATGCAGTTTGATTGGGATGCTGTAAAGGCACGGATAGCTCTCGACCCGACAGTCCCTTGGGAGATGGGTCAGGACACTACCATGCCTAGAGGGATCAAGAGATCATACTTAAACGATGAGGCTCGGTTATGGCATCAGATCTTGAGTAATTATGTGATGCCGAGTACTCACGAGACGGAGATCTCGGCTGCTATGATCACCCTCCTTTGGTGTGTACTGGAGGGTAAGGACCTTTATCTGCCACGTTTCATTCGGCACTATATGGCCAGGGTCCACGTCCGAGGCACCCTCCCTTTTCCATATCTAGTTACACAGCTTGGCCGTCGAGCTGACGTGCCATGGGAGGATGCCGATGAGAGACCACCAGCGGCGGATTGCAGGAAGATCATTCCGCACAGCCGGTACTTCTTAGCCTTGGGCCACAGACCACCACCATTCACTGCTGCTGATGCGACAGCCCCACCGTCTGCTGAACCCTCTTCCTCCACTGCTGCACCACCTACCCCTGCTACCACCACTACACCTCCACCTGCCACAGAACCCGTCTATCATCTGGTGCACCGCTTGTTCCGACGACTTGACCAGATGGAGCGTCGCAACAAGCGGCGCTATGAGCACCTAAAGCTGATGATACGATCCGGTGACATCCTCTCTGAGCCCGACACACCGTCCGAGGCATCTGAGGAGGAGGCAGATGCACCCGAGGCAGCGACCCATCCCCAGGAGGCAGCACCAGCCGCACCACAGGCAGCAGCCCCACATCAGATTGAGGCTGCAGATCTTGAGATCCCGATCCAGTCAGCACCTCCTCCACAGCAGCCAGACTCCCAGCCTACCACCACTGAGACTCCAGCTACCATCCCTTCCAGTGATGACACTCCTTCACACCCGGCTTGATTGAGCGTCGGGGACGATGCTTCCTTTTAAGTGTGGGGAGGTCGCCATCTCTGGCGTTTATTTTGGTGAACCACTACATCTTTTTTTTTCTTTTATTTTGGATATTTTTCTGTATTTTTCTTTTTACTGTTATTTTCTGAGTACTTATACATTGTTTTTATGTATTTTTACTCTATTTTCTGCATTTTGCATCTTTAGTTCATATTTTAGCCATTTAGTTTATTTTAGTTATTTAGTTTAGTTTGCAATTCTGATTTATTAGTGGATTAATTAGTATAGTTTACCCTTTTTAGCATAAGATAGTATAGTTTAAATTGAACAATATAAAAAGAAAGTAAGCTAGAAAATTGAACATATCAGATTTAAATCCACAAACCTTATATATAGCATTACATGATGTAGTTAAGCTGACAACATTTCATCAAGGAGGAACATTAAAACTTTAAAAGCTACCCTAAATATTTTTTATGAGAATAATGGGAATTTTTAACTAAACCTGCATACAATATATAAATGATATATGATGCTTGAGTTAGAGAACACACAGCCTGTGAGTCTTGAGCTTAATTGTATGGTTGCATTCAAACCATAATTTCATT
Organism: Arachis ipaensis; assembly: GCF_059453495.1. Classification (NCBI taxonomy): domain Eukaryota; kingdom Viridiplantae; phylum Streptophyta; class Magnoliopsida; order Fabales; family Fabaceae; genus Arachis; species Arachis ipaensis. The sequence continues at coordinate 130,273,818 of NC_142444.1, forward strand.
TCTGTGTGTTTCATTTCAAAAGCATGCTATTCAAGGGAATAAGTGTGAGTTTATGTGATGAAAAATCCATTCAATTCTAACAAAAAATCATCATCAAATATGGATTCATCAATTTTTCCACACTTAAACACTAGCATGTCCTCATGCTAAATACACAAAGGAGATAGATGAAAAGGGAGAATGACTTATGCTATATACTACTTAAATACATGCAACTATCTAAAAACTAATCTCTAGTATGTATTATGATGAGAGTTGGTAGAAACAAACTATGAAATTCCAATCCATCATAAGAGAATTTTTAGGGCCAATGCAAAGGATTCATGCATTAAGATCAATGTCCAAAGAATTGAATTGAAGTTATCAAAACTATCCAATCAGACAACTTGCAAGAAGACACGATATGAGGTGTAAAAACATGGAATTGAGCGATCGAACCCCTCACCGGATGTGTATCCACTCAATTCGCTCAGTGTTTAGGGCTTTACCACTCAATTCTCCTTTTATCATGCTTTTCAAAGACTTGCAATTCATCTAACAATCAACTAGTATTAATGCATGAATAACAAATATCATGAGGTCTTTAAAGGGATGTAATGGGGCTAGGGTTTCGGTAGGATAAAGTTTGGTCAAGTGGGCTTAAAGAATTAATTCTTTGATTAGCTTGAATGTCCACCTAATCCTACATCACCTATATACACATAACAATGCAACCTTCTCACCCATTTCCTTTTTATATCTCATCTTACTCATGCATTTTCTTTTCAAACATGGCATATGCATCCTTTATTTGCGCTTTTTATTCATACTTTGTTATGCACTAGGTTTTTTTTTTGTTTTTTTATTGAACTATGAATGCATATGTTTCAATTAATGGAATGCATGAGTATTACCTAATTACCAAAAATTTTCACCAATGCTTCCTAAACTTCCCCCACACTTAGAATTTACACATTAATCCACCCAAGCTAATCAAGGAATAATTCAAGGACATCAATGGTTTTTTGTTTAAGGGGAGTAATGTGCTATCATCAGAACGAAAGGGGATTCATAGGCTCAAAGGGGTTCACAAAGGTGAATGCAAGGTTGGCCATATAGGTTAGTGAGTTTATCATCAAAGATGGCCTCAATCATGCTAAATGCATCCAAACACAAATACATGACATAAAGAATCATGCAAATCAATGATCACAATCAAAAAGGAGTATAATCGCACACAAGAACAACATTATGGTTGAAAAATGCAACCATCTATTAAAGCTCAAATCTCACAAGGTATGTTGTTCGAGCTCCTTTTTCCATGTTCTACAAGCAAAATGCTCCAAGCAAGTTGGTAAAACAATTTTTTTTTTCAATTCAATCAATGGTATGCCCTTAGAAAAGGATTTCATGGGAATTCCTTGGTGTTTCCACACTTGTTCATCATATCATGCAAGATGCAAACATTAACTACTAAATATTCATAAACGATAAAGAAATATTCACAACAAACCAAACAAGATGCAATAGAAAAACTACTCAGAATGAAAAAAAAGTACTACAAGAAACATTGCAAGTGTCTTTAAGAAAGAAATTTTTACCCCCTTGAAGTCATCGATCTTCCCCCACACTTAAATTGTGCACGGTCCTCCGTGCATGCTCGCGATCCAGGAGGATGAAGAAGGGGCCACCTTCAGCTGGTGGGCTCAGAAATGGGATGGTCAACTGCATCAAGCTCTTCCCCAGCTAGCTCGGATGAAGGTGTAAGAATCGGGCCGGGGTCTCTTCCTTCTAATCTTGCCGCTATCCACTCAAAACGCTTGTACTCCAAATGCTCCATGTGGTGGATATCATGCAAGATGTCACGGAATAGATCCGGAAGAGGACGGAGAAAAGGTAAAGCAGCTGATAGGGTTGGTGGACTTAATGGTGGTGCTATGGGTGCCTTCTTCTTGGAGGGGGTTGTTTTTGTTGATCTTTCCAAATCTCCCCTCGGAATGAATTTGTTGCCTCTAGGAATCTCAAGCATTCTATCCATTGGTCGCCTCTCTATCCCCGCTGCATTTGCGAAACGCATCACCATCGATGGAAATGGAATGCTGACATTCTTCTTTTCAATCAATTTCCAAATCGATTTGCACAATAAGGGGCAAGATGGCTATGTGCTTCCCTTACATAATAGGCCAAAGTAGCAAAGTAGTTCTAAATCTCACATGGGTGGTATGGGTGCTCAGAATGATATAGTCTGCCACAATTTGATGCCATATACGAGCTTCAGCATTCAAATCAGAGTATGCAATACTGGTGGGAACAGAATTCTTCCCTTTGCTATACTCCCAAGATGCACCAGGACGGCCTATTTTCTCAAGAATGGGAGTAAGAGATATTCTTCCTTCGAAGACATCCTCCTTTATCTTGGAGTATCCGTCTTTCTCAAATACAATGTGGGGGATGTTCAGGATAGCTTCCAGAGCTTGATTGGAGGTATCCAACATCTTACCCCGGAGGAAGACTGACTCTGTTTCCCAAACTTGGTAGTTTGCGTAGAATTCCTGCACCATAGTTTCATTGACTTCAATGGGTTCTCGCTCGAGAAACTCCCAATGAAGTGAGGCAATCCTTTGGTGAATAATCGCCTTGTATTGGCTTGGAACCTTCAACGGCCGCTCCCAATGGATTTTACGTTTCTCAATGGCCTCATATTGAGAGTTGGCTCTTTGGTTAACCAAGGTATCCGGTTTATCACCGCGGCAATTCCACCAAATATCAGGAGAGCGAGCGGTAGTTTTTCCAACCGGCGAAGAAGCCGGTGCCTTACCCTTCTTTCGCATCCTGAAAATACAAACAAAAGAATTTTGAGATCATAGGGCAACCATTAAAGTAAAAATAATTGAGGAAGCATTAATAACTTTAAAAGAAGCTTATATAAGTGGTGTGATTTACAAAAACACGGTGTATATATTCCAATAATGCGCGCGGTTGGAATACACACACCGGCCGATCACTCCGGCAATCACACCCTTAAGCAATTAACAACTCGAAGCTTTAAGCAAGCACCAAAAGGGAATTAGCAATTGTTCATTCTCAAGAAGGGGTAATCACCCATACAATGGTCTTAATTTGAGTGCAAAATATGTTTGATCAAGACATCAACTAAGGTTCATTCTCATTGTACAGGGATTACCATGTCAAAAATTTTGATGAACAATGGCAAATGAATTTATACCACACAATGCATTTTCAACCAAGAATGGCACATGAACAAATAAGGAAATGCATCGGTGAATTTACTTAACAACCATCAAAAGTCATAATAGACGTTGCACAATTCATACAATATGCCTAACAAGAGATAAATCGAGCACATATGATGGCCAAGTCATATGAATCAAACAAAGTGTTCATTGAGGCATTTTATCGAACATGTGGTATGCAATGTGCAAGTTCATCACAATTAGGCTCAAATATGCTCATAACCAGTCCCAAAAATCAAACAACAACACTTTGCAAATCAAGGAAACAAGAAAGAAAGAAATTAATAAAATCTAAGCAATATAAAAGGAATGAAAACACTTGCAAAGAAAATATTAACATAAAGAGAAAAGGAAAAAAAGAACCTTAGATATAAAGGTTGAGAAGACAAGAATGTGGTGGGAAACAATGGCACTTCTTATAGCCATTGCGAAATTACGGCGGTTGGGTTCGCCGGAAAAAGAAGCAACACCGGAAGAGGGAGAGCTCACCGGTGGTGTATATAGAAAAGAGAAGGAAAGAAAGAAGGAAAAGAGAGAAGGGAAGGGAAGAAAGGGGAAAGAAGAGAGGTTGTCGACGGTGGGCTGGCGGCGGCGGCAGCCAGGATCGGCGGGCTGGGTAGAGAAGAGGGAGAGAGGCAGCTGTGAAGAAGAAAAAAGGAAAGAGAGGGCTGCCTCTCAACAGGGCAAGTTGCCCTGTTATTGCCCCGAACGCGTCCTGTGCAGACGCACAGAGACGAAAACTTGGAGCGGTGCGAACGCACACAGCGTACTATCGCTGCGACCAGAGGGGTTGCAAAAGGACGTGCGGACGCACGAAGACGTGCGACCGCACATTTTTTTTTAGAAAAGCTTGAGGACAAAGGTTCATGTGCATGCGCACACAGGTCCGTGCACACGCACAGAGGTTGGGAATGGGGTGGGTTGTGCCCACGCACAAGCTGTTCCCTCGTTGTCAGCAGAGAGGCTGACGAGTTACGTGCAGACGCACACGTCTATGCTGCCGCACAGGTGGAGCATGAAAGGGAGTGCTTGCGGGCGCACGCGAGTGAGCACTTGCTCAGGGTAGGGAAAATTGGCAGTGCGCACGCACAAGCTGTGCTAGCGCTGCCATCAGAGGGCAAAACAAGGCTCGTGCAGACGCATAGGCTGGTATGTCCGCACACATGGCGAAAAATTCAGGGTTGTGCGGACGCACAGGTGGGTGCGGACGCACAGGTGCCCTGTTTCAGAAAATTCATTTCTTCTCAAAACCAAGGTTCCCACCCTTAGCATATCAAAAAACCACACCCAACCCATTCAAATAAGCACAAATTCACAGTCCACAAGCAATACATCTTGGACAATTCAAAATTTATCAAATCAAACCTAAACTAACCATTATGTCACAAAAAGGCAAATAATACAAAAGACTATAAACAAGAGATAGAGTTGGAATAATGTCACCATGGTGGGGTGTCTCCCACCAAACACTTTGGTTTAGAGTCCTAAGTTGGACTTGCATGGCTTCATTGGTCATTTGGGAACTTCACCAAGTAGGAAGATCTCCAACTCCTTGGCATTTTTGGGTTGAGTAACATCCTTTGAACTTGATTCCTTGGCAACATCCTCTTCTTTTTGCTCCTTGCCATCCTCTATGACTTGCTCTTCAACTACATCACAACTGAAAATAGAATACGCTTCTAGAACGGACTTGTTTGACTCCTCCAAGGTGAACTTGACCAACTTGTCATCCGCCTCAAAGGAATAGACTCCCGAATGTGCATCCAGCTTAAAACGGCCTTCCAATGAGTATGGATGATGGCTTGCTTGAATCAATGGGAGGTGTCTCCAAGATGTGAAGATCAACTGGGAAGAGCAATCCTTGAATATTGACTAGGACATTTTCGGCAATCCCAACAACGGACACAATACTCTTATCGGCTAGCACGAACCTCGCTCCGGACCTCTTTAGGGGTGCCAAATTCAATCTTTCATAAACGAAGAGCAGCATAATGCTCGCACACGCCCCCAGATCACACATGCAATCCATGAATTTAATTTCGCCAATCAAACAAGTGACCAAACATGGGCCGGGATCATTGCATTTTTCAGGAAGTAAGGAAGAGATAGAATCATCTTCCGGCCTTGTGTTGAGGTTGCCAAGCTTTTCTTTGTGAGTACAAACATCCTTAAGGAACTTGGCATATCTTGAAACTTGTTGAATTGCTTGGAAGAGAGGGACGGTGACTTCAACCTTCTTGAAAACTTCCACCATAGTGGGGTCAAGCTCTTCTTGTTTCTTAGCCTTCTTGGCTAAAGATGGGAATGGAATGGGCAAAGGCTCTTCAAGCAACGTCTTTCTCTTTGGCTCTTTGACCTTAGGTGGTTCTTCCTTGCTTTTATCAACACCTTCATCTTCATCCCTCATCACTTCCACTTCATCTCCCACGTCTTCATTGTTTGTCTCCTCACTCAACTTTGTAGGCATAGGAACATTCTTATCCAATTTGGTGCCGCTCCTAAGGGTAATAGCATTGATGCTACCCTTAGGATTGGGTTGAGGTTGGGAGGGTAAACTACTTGAGGTTGAAGGTTGTTGGGTATTTTGCGTGGTTGGAGGAGGGAGAGTTAGACGGGAAAGGGCATCGGCTATTGTAGCCATATATGCTTCTTGTTTCTTGTGGAACTCTCGTTGTTCTTGCATGAAGGTATGAATTGTGTCATTCATGTGAGGTTGGTTGGAGGGAAAGGCTTGGTTAACTTGAGGAGGGCTAGGCCTACTATGCGGGTGTTGGTATTTCCTTTGATGTTGAGATTGTGGGGTTGTTGGTATTGTGGTTGACCTTGGGGTTGTTGATAGTAGTAGACTTGGACGTTTTGGTTGGGATGAGCTTGAGAAATTTGGTTCCACCTTTGGTTTGAGTTATCCCTCCACCCTTGGTTTTGGTTTCCTCCATGTTGGTTAGATCCATGGTTATAATTTGGCTTTTGTGGGTAAGAGTTAGCTACCGCCAATGTAGTATTCTCTTGGAGCTAAGGACACTCATCGGTATAATGAGTGTTACACGCACAAACACCACATACCCTTCGTGGTCCTTCGATCCTTTGAGGTGGAGGTTGAGCATTTATCAAAGCTTGAGGAATTTGTTGCCCTTGGGTGAGTTGTCGCAACATAATTGTCATTTCACCAAGGGTCTTGGTCAAAATAGCATCTCCAAAGGGAGAAATTTCATTCACAGCTTTCGGTTGTGGGCTCCTTGCCCTTGAGTGCTGAGTTGAGTCCAGATCAAAAGTGACCAAGCTCGGGCCTGGAAGTGACCGTGTCATTCAACTGAGGAGGCAATAAAACCATGCAATTATGAAGGGCAAAACAAAAATAGACAAGTAAACAAGAACCAACTTAACAACCAAAAACTACGAAAGTTAATCTAAGAGGAATGTGATATCTATAATTAGAGCCAAGTAGCAAACCAAAATCAAGTATTCAAAATATTCACATATTTACAACAACCAAAAATTGTAGCACTCATTGCACATAAAGTGAACTTCCCCGGCAACGGCGCCAAAATTTGATACATGACGGAGGTTCAATTCGCATGTGGGTTAGGAACTCAGTTATCCAAAGGAAATGGATTTAACGTTGTAAGTATAGTCCCAACCCGATGAATTGACCCTTCGGATCAAATTGGAAATTCACAAGATATGCCACAAGCAAAACCAAATTAAAACCGAGAGTATTAGACTCCCGAGTCATCTCCCTAGGAGCACTTTAGAACAATGAGTATGCAATTTCGGTTGTAGTGATCAACGGGTTGTGAATGAAGAAATGACCATATAAAGCAATAAAAGAACATGCAAAATTGTAATGATTGAACGCATTAAGAAATTAAAGAACCGACTATGTAATATAAATAAGTAAAGTATGAAAGAAATCAACATATAAAGGTATAAAAGATTGAAAGCATAAAGAAAAAGAGTCTTGGCTTGGAGTGAGCTAAGGGTCCTTTCCTTGTTGGAACCACAACTATAACAATTATGATGGATTAGTCTCACTTGATCAACCCTCACATCGGAAGGTAAGTTAAATGAGCATAAGTGTACTTAACCCACAAATCCTAACTTGCTTGCTAATTACCTTAGCAACAAATTAGCGTTAGTGGGAACAAGAACAATTAACAACCCAATAATAGAAACTAAATGTTAGACATTCCAACTCTAGGAACCCAATTGCTCACTTTTCCCAAGCCAAGAACAAAAAATTTAGCCTAAAACCATGCTTGACATTTTGTCAAACACTTGGTGGGCAAAAAGCTTAAACATGAGGAAAATGAGTAAAGACTTAAAACTAAAGCAACAATTGATCTCAATCAGCAAAGATAACATAAGAGAGCATATAATCAACATTCAACATCAAATTCATCAACAAGAAATTGAAATTGCAAGAGAAAAGCAAAATTGAACTATAACTTGAATTAGAAGAAAGAGCAATGACAATGTAACTATAAAACAAGAAATTACTTACAATGAGAGTGGTGCACGAATTGTAAATCACACTTTTCACAACTCGTACCACTAACCAGCAAGTGCACTGGGTCGTCCAAGTAATACCTTACATGAGTAAGGGTCGAATCCCACGGAGATTGTTGGTTTGAAGCAATCTATGGTTATCTTGTAAATCTTAGTCAGGAAATCAATTATAATTATCAGTATGAATTTCGAAGAATAAAAGAGCATGGATTAAATACTTGTTCTGCAGTAATGAAGAATATGTTGGAGTTTTGGAGATGCTTTGTCTTCTGAATCTCTGCTTTCTCCCTGTCTTCTTCTTCACGCACGCAAGGTTCCTCCTATGGCAAGCTGTGTGTTGGTGGATCACCGTTGTCAATGGCTACCATCCGTCCTCTCAGTGAAAAAGGTCCAGGTGCACTGTCACCGCACAGCTAATTATCTGTCGGTTCCCACTCATGCTGGAATAGGATCCATTGATACTTTTACGTCTGTCACTACGCCCAGCCCTTGTGAGTTTGAAGCTCGTCACAGTCATTCAATCCCTGAATCCTACTTGGAATACCACAGACAAGGTTTAGACTTTCCGGATTCTCATGAATGCTGCCAATGGATTCTAGCTTATACCACGAAGATTTTGATTAAGGAATCCAAGAGATGTTCATTCAATCGAAGGTAGAACGGAGGTGGTTGTCAGGCACGCGTTCATAGATTGAGGATGATGATGAGTGTCACGGATCATCACATCCATCATATTGAAGTGCGAATAAACATCTTAGATAGAAACAAGTGTGTTTGAATAGAAAATAGAAATAGTTGCATTAATTCATCGAAACACAGCAGAGCTCCTTACCCCCAACAATGGAGTTTAGAGACTCATGCCGTCAAAGAGTACAAAGTTCAGATCTAAAATGTCATGAGTTCCGAAAATAAACCTCTAAAAGTTGTTTAAATACTAAACTAGTAACCTAGGTTTACAGAAAATGAACAAACTATGATAGATGGTGCAGAAATCCACTTCTGGGGCCCACTTGGTGTGTGCTAGGGCTGAGACTTAAGCTAATCACGTGCATAGGACTGTTTTGGGTGTTCAACACCAGCTTTGGATCCTTTTCTGGCGTTGAACTCCACTTTGTAACTTGTTTCTGGCGCTAGACGCCAGACTGTAGCATGGAACTGGTGTTGAACGCCAGTTTATGTCATCTATCATTGAGCAAAGTATAGACTATTATATATTTCTGGAAAGCCCTGGATGTCTAATTTCCAACGCAATTGAAAGCGCGCCATTTGGAGTTCTGTAGCTCCAGAAAATCTACTTTGAGTGCAGGGAGGTCAGAATCCAACAGCATCAGCAGTCCTTTTTCAGCCTGAATCAGATTTTTGCTCAGCTCCCTCAATTTCAACCAGAAAATACCTGAAATCACAGAAAAACACACAAACTCATAGTAAAGTCTAGAAATATGAATTTTGCCTAGAAACTAATGAAAATAAACTAAAAACCAACTAAAACACACTAAAAACTAAGTAAAAACAATGCCAAAAAGCGTATAAATTATCCGCTCATCACAACACCAAACTTAAATTGTTGCTTGTCCCCAAGCAACTAAAAACAAAGTAAGATAAAAAGAAGAGAATATACAATGAATTCCAAAAACATCTATGAAGATCAGTGTTAATTAGATGAGCGGGGCTATTAGCTTTTTGCTTCTGAACAGTTTTGGCATCTCACTTTATCCTTTGAAGTTCAGAACGATTGGCATCTATAGGAACTCAGAGTTTAGATAGTGTTATTGATTCTCCTAGTTCAGTACGATGATTCTTGAACACAGCTACTTTATGAGTCTTGGCTGTGGCCCTAAGCACTTTGTTTTCCAATATTACCACCGGATACATAAATGCCACAGACACATAACTGGGTGAACCTTTTCAGATTGTGACTCAGCTTTGCTAAAGTCCCCAATTAGAGGTGTCCAGAGTTCTTAAGCACACTCTGTTTTTGCTTTGGACCTTGACTTTAACCGCTCAGTCTCAAGTTTTCACTTGACACCTTCACGCCACAAGCACATGGTTAGGGACAGCTTGGTTTAGCCGCTTAGGCCAGGATTTTATTCATTTAGGCCCTCCTATCCACTGATGCTCAAAGCCTTGGGATCCTTTTTATTTACCCTCGCCTTTTGGTTTTAAGGGTTATTGGCTTTTTGCTCTTGCCTTTTGGTTTTAAGAGCTTTTGGCTTTTTCTGCTTGCTTTTTCTCTTTTTTTTTTTCCTTTTTTTTTCATTTTTTTTCTGCAAGCTTTATTCTTTGCTGCTTTTTCTTGCTTCAAGAATCATTTTTATGATTTTTCAGATTATCAAATAACATGTCTCCTTGTCATCATTCTTTCAAGAGCCAACATTTTTAACATTCATAAGCAACAAATTCAAAAGACATATGCACTGTTCAAACATTCATTCAGAAAACAAAGAGTATTGCCACCACATCAAAATAATTAAACTATTTTAAAATTCGAAATTCATGTACTTCTTTTTCTTTTTCAGAAAACAATTTTCATTTAAGAAAGGTGACGGATTCATAGGACATTCATATCTTTAAGACATAGACACTTAGATACTAGTGATCATATAGTAAAGACACAAACATAATTAAACATGAAGCATAGTAAACGAAAAACAGGAAAATAAGAACAAGGAGATTAAGGAATGGGTCCACCTTAATGAGGGTGGCGTCTTCCTCTTCTTGAAGAACCAATGGTGCTCTTGAGCTCCTCTATGTCTCTTCCTCGCCTTTGTTGCTCTTTCCTCATAGCTCTTTGATCTGCAGTCAATTGCTCTATCACTAAATTATGGAAAAACAAAAGCAATGCTTTTACCACACCAAACTTAAAAAGTTTGCTCGTCCTCGAGCAAAAGAAGAAAGAAGTGGAGAAGATGGAGGAGATAGAAGTGTGTGAATGGGTGGGTTGGGGAGGGGAATGGTTTGAATTTGAATGGTGAGGTAGGTGGGGATCCTGTGGAGTCTACAGATCCAGTAGGGTCAAGGATTTAGCATCCCTGCTCCAATTAGGCATACAAAATGCCCTTACTGTGCAATCCTGGCGTTTAACGCCAGACTGCTACCTGTTTCTGGCGTTAAACGCCCAAATGTAGCCTGTTTCTGGCGTTTAACGCCAGACTGATGCTTGTTTCTGGCGTTAAACGCCAGCTTGGTGCTTGTTTCTGGCGTTAAACGCCAGACAGATGCTTGTTTTTGGCGTTTAAACGCCAGAATGATCTTCCTCCAGGGTATGCTATTTTTCATGCTGTTTTTCATTCTGTTTTTGATTTTCCATTTGTTTTTGTGACTTCACATGATCATCAACCTAAAGAAAACATAAAATAGCAATGGAAAATAAATAGATATAATTAAATAACATTGGATTGCCTCCCAACAAGCGCTTCTTTAATGTCAATAGCTTGACAGTGAGCTCTCATAGAGCCTCACAGATAATCAGAGCAAGGTTGGGACCTCCCAACACCAAACTTAGAGTTTGGTTGTGGCCTCCCAACACCAAACTTAGAGTTTGACTGTGGGGCCTTTGGTTGACTCTGCAGTGAGAGAAGCTTTTCATGCTTCCTCTCCATGGTTACAGAAGGAGAACCTTGTGTCTTATAGTTTGCAATGTCTGCAAACCACAGAGCTTCCTGAATAGCAAACAATTGCTCATCCGGAAAGGTTTCAGAGATCTCAGTAGGAGGGAGGGATGCTCCTGCTACGGGTTCTATCCGGGACAGGTGATCAGCTACTTGATTCTCTGTTCCTTTTCTGTCTCTTATTTCTATATCAAACTCTTGCAGAAGCAACACCCATCTTATGAGCCTGGGCTTTGAATCCTGCTTTGTGAGTAGATATTTAAAAGCAGCATGGTCAGTGTACACAATCACTTTTGATCCTACTAAGTAGGATCTAAACTTGTCAATGGCATAAACCACTGCAAGTAATTCTTTTTCTGTGGTTGTGTAATTTTTTGGGGCATCATTTAAAACACTGCTAGCATAATAAATGACATGCAGAAGCTTGTTATGCCTCTGTCCCAATACTGCACCAATGGTATGGTCACTGGCATCACACATTAGTTCGAAGGGTAATGTCCAGTCGGGTGCAGAAATAACTGGTGCTGTGACCAGCTTAGCTTTCAGGGTCTCAAACGCCTGCAGACACTTTGTGTCAAACACAAATGGCGTGTCAGCAGCTAGCAGATTGCTCAGAGGTTTTGCAATTTTTGAAAAATCCTTTATAAACCTCCTATAGAATCCTGCATGCCCCAGAATGCTTCTGATTGCCTTAACATTGGCAGGTGGTGGTAATTTTTCAATTACTTCAACTTTAGCTTGATCCACCTCTATTCCCTTGTTTGAAATTTTATGCCCAAGGACAATCCCTTCAGTCACCATAAAGTGACATTTTTCCCAGTTTAAAACTAGGTTGGTCTCTTGGCATCTTTTCAGAACAAGTGCTAAATGGTTAAGGCAGGAGCTGAATGAGTCTCCAAATACTGAAAAGTCATCCATGAAGACTTCCAGAAACTTCTCTACCATATCAGAGAAGATAGAGAGCATGCACCTTTGAAAGGTTGCAGGTGCATTACACAGACCAAAAGGCATCCTTCTATAGGCAAACAATCCAGAAGGACATGTGAATGCTGTTTTCTCTTGGTCCTGAGGATCTACTGCAATTTGGTTGTAACCTGAATAGCCATCCAAAAAGTAGTAATATTCATGACCTGCTAGTCTCTCTAGCATCTGGTCTATGAATGGTAAAGGAAAATGATCCTTCCTGGTGGCTGTATTGAGCCTTCTGTAGTCAATACACATACGCCACCCTGTAACTGTTCTTGTAGGAACCAGTTCATTTTTTTCATTATGAACCACTGTCATTCCTCCCTTCTTAGGGACAACATGGACAGGGCTCACCCAGGGGCTATCAGAAATAGGATAGATAATCCCAGCCTCTAGTAACTTAGTGACCTCTTTCTGCACCACCTCCTTCATGGCAGGATTTAGCCGCCTCTGTCGTTGAACCACTGGCTTAGCATCATCCTCCAATAGGATCTTGTGCATGCATCTGGCTGGGCTAATGCCCTTAAGATCACTTATGGACCACCCAAGAGCTGTCTTGTGTGTCCTTAGCACCTGAATTAGTGCTTTCTCTTCCTGTGGCCCTAAAGCAGAGCTTATGATTACAGGAAAAGTGTCACCTTCTCCCAGAAATGCATATTTCAGGGATGGTGGTAGTGGTTTGAGCTCGGGTTTAGGAGGTTTCTCCTCTTCCTGAGGAGTTTTCAGAGGTTCTTTTATTTCCTCTGGTTCCTCCAGATCAGGCTGAACATCTTTAAAAATGTCCTCAAGCTCTGATTCGAGACTCTCAGTCATATGGACCTCTTCCACCAGGGAGTCAATAATATCAACACCCAGGAAGTCGTCTGATGTGTCTGGATGTTGCATAGCTTTGACAACATTCAACTTAAACTCATCTTCATTGACTCTCAGGGTTATCTCCCCTTTTTGGACGTCAATGAGGGTTCGTCCAGTTGCTAGGAATGGTCTTCCTAGAATGAGAGTTGCACTCTTGTGCTCCTCCATTTCCAGCACTACAAAGTCAGTAGGGAAGACAAATGGCCCAACCTTGACAATCATGTCCTCAATTATGCCTGATGGGTATTTAATGGAGCCATCAGCAAGTTGAAGACAGATCCGGGTTGGTTTGACCTCTTCAGTCAAGCCAAGCTTTCTGATAGTGGATGCAGGGATTAGGTTGATGCTTGCCCCAAGATCACATAGAGCTGTCTTGGTGCAGTTACCCTCTAATATGCATGGTATCATAAAGCTCCCGGGATCTTTAAGCTTTTCTGGGAAGCTTTTCAGAATGACTGCACTGCATTCTTCAGTGAGGAGAATTCTTTCAGTTTCTCTCCAATCCTTCTTATGACTCAAGATATCTTTCATGAACTTGGCATAAGAGGGTATTTGCTCAAGTGCCTCTGCAAACGGAATCTTTATTTCAAGAGTCCTGAGATAGTCTGCAAAGCGGGCAAATTGCTTATCCTGCTCTTCTTTGTGGAGTTTTTGAGGATAAGGCATCTTGGCTTTGTATTCCTCAACCTTAGTTGCTGCAGGTTTATTTCCTACAGAGGTAGGTTGAGAAGCCTTCTTGAGGGATTTATTATCAGCACTTGCAGGTGTCTGATCCCTCACTGGCATTTGAAAGCCAGGGTTGGAAGCTGGAGTGGCGTTAGACGCCAGCTCCTCATCTGTTCTTGGCGTCTGAACGCCAGAACTGTGCTTCTTTTGGGCGTTCAACGCCAGATCCTTGCTTGTTTCTGGCGTTGAATGCCAGTCTTGAGCATGGTCTGGGCGTTCAGCGCCAGCCTTCCACCCAATTTCTGGCGTTTTAGCACCATAATTATTTTTCCCTGGGCTCTTACTGTCCTCAGATGGAATTTGGGTAGTTTGCTCATTTCTTGGCTTCCTGCTGCCTTGAGGTGGGGTATTTAAGGTTTTCCCACTTCTTAGTTGAACTGCTTGGCATTCTTCTGTTATTTGTTTTGACAGCTGCTGCTTTGTTTGCTTTAATTGTTCTTCCATATTTATATTAGCCATCCTTGTCTCTTGTAGTCTCTCCTTGAATTCAGCTAACTGTTTTGTTAGAAAATCCAATTGCTGATTGAATTCAGTAGCTTGTTCTGCAGGATTGAGTTCAGTAGTTACTGTTTTAACCTCTTCTTTCATGGAAGGGTCACTGCTTACGTACAGATGCTGATTTCTGGCAACTGTATCAATGAGCTCTTGAGCTTCTTCAATTGTCTTTCTCATGTGGATAGATCCACCAGCTGATTAATCTAGAGAAAGCTGAGCCCTTTCTGTAAGCCCATAATAGAAGATGTCTAGCTGAACCCACTCTGAAAACATTTCAGGTGCACGAATTGTGAATCACACTTTTCACAACTCGTACCACTAACTAGCAAGTGCACTGGGTCGTCCAAATAATACCTTACGTGAGTAAGGGTCGAATCCCACGGAGATTGTTGGTTTGAAGCAATCTATGGTTATCTTGCAATTCTTAGTCAGGAAGTCAATTGTATTTATCAGTTGAATTGCGAATAAACAAGAGAGCATGGGTTAAAGGTTACTTGTTATGCAGTAATGGAGAATATGTTGGAGTTTTGGAGATGCTTTGTCCTCTGAATCTCTGCTTTCCTTTGTCTTCTGATTCACGCACGCACGTCCTTCTATGGCAAGCTGTGTGTTGGGGCATCACCGTTGTCAATGGTTACATCCCCTCCTCTTGTGAAAATGGTCCAAATGCTCTGTCACAGCACGGCTAATCATCTGAGGTTCCCGATCATGCTGGAATAGGATTCACCCTCCTTTTGCGTCTGTCACTACACCCAGCACTCGCGAGTTTGAAGCTCGTCACAGTCATTCAATCCTTGAATCCTACTCGGAATACCACAGACAAGGTTTAGACCTTCCGGATTCTCATGAATGCTGCCATCAATCTAGCTTATACCACGGAGATTCTGATTAAGGAATCTAAGAGATATTCATTCAATCTGATGTAGAACGGAGGTGATTGTCAGATACACGTTCATGGATTGAGAAAGGTGATGATTGTCACTGATCATCACCTTCTCCATAGTTAGGCGCGAATGGATATCTTAGATAGGAACACGCATGTTTGAATAGAAAACAGAAATACTTGCATTAATTCATTGAGACACAGCAGAGCTCCTCACCCCCAACAATGGAGTTTAGAGACTCATACCGTCAAAGAGTACAAAGTTCAGGTCTAAAATGTCATGAGATGCAAAATAAGTTTCTAAAAGTTGTTTAAATACTAAACTAGTAGCCTAGGTTTACAAAAAGTGAGTAGACTATGACAGATGGTGCAGAGATCCACTTCTGGAGCCCACTTGGTGTGTGCTGGGGCTGAGACTTAAACAATTCACGTGCATAAGGCTGTTTTGGGCGTTCAACGCCAGGTTTGGATCCATTTCTGGCGTTGAACTCCAACTTTTAATCCTTTTCTGGCGTTGGACGCCAGAATTGGGCAGAGAACTGGCGTTGAATGCCAGTTTACGTCGTCTATCCTTGAGCAAAGTATAGACTATTATATATTTCTGGAAAGCTCTGGATGTCTACTTTCCAACGCAATTAGAAGCGCGCCATTTCGAGTTCTGTAGCTCCAGAAAATTCACTTTGAGTGCAGGGAGGTCAGAATCCAACAGCATCAACAGTCCTTTTTCAGCCTGAATCAGATTTTTGCTCAGCTCCCTCAATTTCAGCCAGAAAAATACCTGAAATTACAAAAAAACACACAACTCATAGTAAAGTCTAGAAATATTAATTTTTCCTAAAAACTAAAGGAAACAAACTAAAAACTCACTAAAACATACTAAAAACTATATGAAATTAACCCCAAAAAGCGTATAAAATATCCGCTCATCACAACACCAAACTTAAACTGTTGCTTGTCCTCAAGCAACTAGACAAATAAAATAGAAGACTAATAGGTTGAGAAGCAATAATATCTCAGAGTTTTGAGTGAAGCTTAGATTCTAATTAGATGAGTGGGACTAGTAGCTTTTTGCTTCCGAACAGTTTTGGCATCTCACTTTATCCATTGAAGCTCAGAGTGATTGGCATCTATAGGAACTTCAAATTTAGATAGTGTTATTGATTCTCCTATTTCAGTATGATGATTCTTGAACACAGCTATTTCATGAGTCTTGGCCGTGGCCCTAAGCACTTTGTTTTCAGTATTACCACCGGATACATAAATGCCACAGACACATAATTGGGTGAACCTTTTAGATTGTGACTCAGCTTTGCTAAAGTCCCAATTAGAGGTGTCCAGAGTTCTTAAGCACACTCTTCTTTCTGCTTTGGACCTTGACTTTAACCGCTCAGTCTCAAGCTTTCACTTGACACCTTCACGCCACAAGCACATGGTTAGGGACAGCTTGGTTTAGCCGCTTAGGCCAGGATTCTATTCCCTTAGGCCCTCCTATCCACTGATGCTCAAAGCCTTGGGATCCTTTTTATTACCCTTGCCTTTTGGTTTTAAGGGTTATTGGCTTTTTTTTTGCTGCTTTTTCTTGCTTCAAGAATCATTTTTATAATTTTTTAGATTATCAATAACATGTCTCATGTTCATCATTCTTTCAAGAGCCAACATATTTAACAGTCTTAAACAACAAATTCAAAAGACATATGCACTGTTCAAGCATTCATTCAGAAGACAGAAAGTATTGCCACCACATGTAACTAATTAGAATTTCTCTTATTAAAACTCGAAATTTTATTGCCTCTTATTCAAAAGATCTACTATTTTATTCATGTTTGCTAATGATGAGAAAAATAAACTATGGCTTAATTGGAGATAAAATCAACATAGATACTAATTACTACTATATGACTCCTAAGGTGAACTTCTATAATGACACTATCATAGAGTTAAAGCAGAAATTGGAATTTAACAACCTTTGTTCTAGGAAGTGGGTGTTCCTCTGATCCGTGGGGTGCTTGGTCCTTCAAGAGATAACTTCTGGCGCTTCAATTCCCTTAAGTCACGCCCTTGCTCCTCTTGTTCTTTAAACATATAGGTAAGAATTTGACTGTGTTCCTTCTGTTCTTTTATTATTTGTTCCATAGCTTCCCGTATCTTGGTAACAGACGTCTCAAGATACTCCTAGTATTCAGATTGAGGGATTTCTGGGAGAAATTCCTGTGTTTTCTTCTTGGTGGGATCATCCTGTGCTTGTTGTTTTTCCATTGGTGCTCTGGTTATTGGTTTCTCAACTGAGATATACTCAGTTATTCCCATCCTTACTCCAGCGTCCTTGCAGAGCAGAGAAATCATGCTTGGATAAGCCAACCTGGCCTCTTTAGAATTTTTGTTAGCAATTTTGTAGAGTTCAGCTGAGATCATCTGATGAACTTCCACTTCTTTTCCCATCATGATGCAATGGATCATCACTGCTCTTTTAACTGTGACTTCAGAACGGTTGCTAGTAGGCAACAGAGAATGCCCAATGAAGTCCAGCCATCCTCTGGCGACTGGTTTGAGATCTTCTCTCTTGAGTTGATTTGGGACACCCTTTGTGTTGGTGGTCCACCTGGCTCCAGGGATACATATGTCCTCTAGAATCTTATCCAGGCCCTTGTCTGTTCTCATCATCCTCCTGTTGAAGGAGTCTGGATCATCTTTCAGCTGAGGTAGCTTTAAGATCTCTCTGATCTTATCAGGGATGGTATGAATAATCTATCCTCTGACCATGGTCCGATATTCATAGAAAGCAGTTCCAGATAGTTTTTGCTTGTCAGTCTGCCACATATTAGCATAGAACTCCTGGACCATATTCCTTCCCACTTTCGTTTCAGGATTAGCTAGGATTTCCCAGTTCCTGATTCGAATTTGCTCCTGGATCTCCGGATATTCATCTTCTTTCAGATCGAATCTAACTTCCGGGATCACTGATCTCAGACCCATTATTTTTTTATAATGGTCTGAATGTTCTTTAGATAAGAACTTCCCTTGATTCCAAAGTAGTTTTGGAACGCTCTCTTTCTTGCCTCTTGGAGTGGGTTGTTTTCCTTTAGGAGCCATGATCTTAGTGATCGCGGATAAACACACCAAACTTAGAGGTTTGCTTGTCCTCAAGCAAAAGAAAAGAAAGGAGAGGGATAGAAGGAGAGCTAGGTGCAATTGTTGATGGAAGGGGAGGGAGGCCGAACCCAAATTTAAAGGGAGGGAGGGTGGGTTTTCGAAAAAAAAAGATAAAGATATGATAAAAGAGATTGATTTGGAAAAGATAAGATAGAAGATATGATAAGAGAGGATATAGTTTAAAATTGAAAAGATATGAAAGATTTTTGAAAAAGATAGATCTAGATTTTGAAAAAGATAAAGTGGAGATTTTGAAAAAGATATTGATGAGTTGAAAAGATAGAGTTGTTTTTTAAAAAGATTTGAAAAGAGTTGGATTGAATTTGCAAAGAGGGTTTGTGCTTATGGATTAAGATATATTTGATATTTTTAAAGTTGGATTTTTAGAAATTAGGGATTTTAGAAATCAGGGTTCTTAACATGTTTATGCAAGAAATCATGAAAATCAAGATTAGAATGAAAAAATATGAAGAAAAATGAATTTTGCCTCCTCCCCATCATCCTGGCGTTTGAACGCCCAAATGCTGTTCTCCTGGGCGTTCAACGCCCAATTGTTGCCCTTTTCTGGCGTTGAACGCCAGATTGCTATCCTTACTGGCGTTCAGCGCCCACTGGCTGCCCCTTTTGGGCGCTGAACGCCCAAACTGGGCTCTTACTGGTGTTTTCTTGCCAGTGAGCTCTTTTTCTCTGTTTTGTGTGCAGATTCCTTCTGTAACCCTGTGAACTTATGCAATTGATTCTTTACCTTGTTATCAACGAACTCTATATAAACAAATAAAAATAAAAATAGAAATAGGGCAAAATGCTTAGAGAATTGATGCCCCATGGCTGGGTTGCCTCCCAACAAGCGCTTCTTTATTGTCTTTAGCGGGACCTTGCTGAGCTTTTAGTCTAGCTTCAGCCTTGAGCACTCTTGCTCAACGTTGCCTTCAAGATAGTGCTTGATTCTCTGTCCATTGACAATGAACCTCTTGTCAGAATCAATATCTTGAAGCTCCACATAACCATATGGTGATACACTTGTAATCACGTATGGTCCCCTCCACCGGGATTTCAATTTCCTGGGGAATAGCCTGAGTCTAGAGTTGAATAGCAGAACCTTCTGTCCTGGCTCAAAGATTCTAGATGACAGCTTTCTGTCATGCCACCTTTTTTATTTCTCTTTATAAAGCTTGGCATTTTCGAAAGCTGTGAATCTGAATTCCTCTAGCTCATTTAGATGGAGCAATCTTTTTTCTCCTGCTAATTTGGCATCAATGTTTAGGACTCTGGTTGCCCAGTAGGCTTTATGTTCCAGTTCCACGGGCAGGTGACATGCCTTACCATACATAAGTTGGTATGGAGAGGTCCCTATAGGGGTCTTGAATGCTGTTCTGTAAGCCCACAGAGCATCATCCAAGCTCCGTGCCCAATCCTTTCTACGGGTACTTACTGTCCATTCTAGGATTCTCTTTAATTCTCTATTAGAGACTTCAGCTTGCCCATTAGTTTGTGGATGATATGGAGTAGCCACCTTATGGCGAATTCCATACCGAACCATGGCAGAGTAAAGCTGTTTATTGCAGAAGTGAGTGCCCCCATCACTGATGAGTACTCTAGGGACACCAAACCTGCTAAAGATATGTTTCTGGAGGAACTTCAGCACTGTTTTAGTATCATTGGTGGGTGTTGCAATGGCCTCAACCCATTTTGATACATATTCAACTGCCACCAGAATATAAATGTTTGAGTATGATGGTGGGAAAGGTCCCATGAAGTCAATTCCCCATACGTCAAACAACTCAATTTCCAAGATTCCTTGTTGAGGCATGGCGTAACCATGAGGCAGATTACCAGCTCTTTGGCAACTGTCACAGTTACGTACAAACTCTCGGGAATCTTTATAGAGTGAGGGCCAATAGAAGCCACATTGGAGGACCTTGGTGGCTGTTCGCTCACCTCCGAAATGGCCTCCATATTGAGATCCATGGCAATGCCACAGGATCCTCTGTGCTTCTTCTCTAGGCACACACCTACGGATTATTCCGTCTGCACATCTCTTAAAGAGATAGGGTTCATCCCACAAGTAGTACTTTGCATCAGTAATTAATTTCTTCTTTTGTATCCTGTTGTACTCCTTGGGTATGAACCTTGCAGCTTTATAGTTTGCAATATCGGCAAACCATGGTGTTTCCTGAATGGCAAATAAATGCTCATCCGGAAAAGTCTCAGAGATCTCATAAGAGGGGAGGGACGTCCCTTCTACTGGCTCTATCCGGGACAGATGATCAGCCACTTGGTTCTCTGTCCCTTTTCTGTCTCTTATTTCTATATCAAACTCTTGCAGAAGCAACACCCATTTGATGAGCCTGGGTTTTGAATCCTGCTTTGTGAGTAGATATTTAAGAGCAGCATGATCAGTATACACAATCACTTTTGATCCTACTAAGTATGATCTGAACTTGTCAATGGCGTAAACCACTGCAAGTAATTCTTTTTCTGTGGTTGTGTAATTTTTCTGGGCATCATTTAGAACACGACTAGCGTAATAAATGACGTGCAGAAGCTTGTCATGCCTCTGTCCCAACACTGCACCAATGGCGTGATCACTGGCATCACACATTAGCTCAAATGGTAATGTCCAGTCTGGTGCAGAAATAACTAGTGCTGTGACCAGCTTAGCTTTCAGCGTTTCAAACGCCTGCAGGCACTCTGTGTCAAACACAAATGGCGTGTCAGTAGCTAGCAGATTGCTTAGAGGTTTTGCGATTTTTGAAAAATCCTTTATAAACCTCCTATAGAATCCTGCATGCCCCAGAAAGCTTCTGATTGCCTTAACATTGGCAGGTGGTGGTAATTTTTCAATACCTCTATTTTTGCTTGATCCACCTCTATTCCCTTGTTTGAGATTTTATGCCCAAGAACAATCCCTTCAGTCACCATGAAGTGACATTTTTCCCAGTTTAAAACTAGGTTGGTCTCTTGGCATCTTTTCAGAACAAGTTTCAGGTGATCAAGACAGGAGCTGGATGAGTCTCCATATACTGAGAAGTCATCCATGAAGACTTCCAGAAATTTTTCCACCATATCAGAGAAAATAGAGAGCATGCATCTCTGGAAGGTTGCAGGCGCATTACACAGCCCAAATGGCATCCTTCTTTAAGCAAACACTCCGGATGGACATGTGAATGCTGTTTTCTCTTGATCCTGAGGATCTACTGCAATCTGGTTATAGCCTGAGTAGCCGTCCAAAAAGCAGTAATAATCATGACCTGCTAGTCTTTCTAGCATCTGGTCTATGAATGGTAAAGGAAAATGATCCTTTCTGGTGGCTGTATTGAGCCTTCTGTAGTCAATACATATACGCCACCCTGTAACTGTTCTTGTAGGAACCAGTTCATTTTTTTTCATTATGAATCACTGTCATGCCTCCCTTTTTTGGGACAACTTGGACAGGGCTCACCCAGGGGCTATCAGAAATAGGATAAATAATCCCAGCCTCTAGTAATTTGGTGACCTCTTTCTGCACCACTTCCTTCATGGCTGGATTTAGCCGTCTCTGTGGTTGAACCACTGGTTTAGCATTATCCTCCAATAAGATTTTGTGCATGCATCTAGCTGGGCTTATGCCCTTAAGGTCACCTATGGACCACCCAATAGCTGTCTTGTGTGTCCTTAGCACTTGAATAAGTGCTTCCTCTTCCTGTGAATTTAAGGCAGAGCTTATGATTACTGAAAAAGTGTCACCTTCTCCCAGAAATGCATATTTCAAGGATGGTGGTAATAGCTTGAGCTCGGGTTTAGGAGGTTTTTATTCTTCCAGAAGAAATTTCAGAGGCTCTTTCATATCCTCTGAATCCTCTAAATCAGGCTGAACATCTTTAAAGATGTTTTCTAACTCTGATTCGAGACTCTCAGCCATGTTGATCTCTTCTACCAAAGAGTCAATAAGATCAACTTTCATACAGTCTTTTGATGTGTCAGGATGCTGCATGGCTTTGACAGCGTTCAACTTAAACTCATCATCATTGACTCTCAGGGTTATTTCCCCCTGTTGGACGTCAATGAGGGATCGTCCAGTTGCTAGGAAGGGTCTTCCTAGAATGAGAGTAGCACTCTTGTGCTCCTCCATTTCCAGCACAACAAAGTCAGTGGGAAAGGCGAATGGCCCAACTCTGACAATCATGTCTTCAATCACGCCTGATGGGTATTTAGTGGAGCCATCAGCAAGTTGGAGACATATCCGGGTTGGTTTAACTTCTTCAGTTAAGCCAAGCTTTCTGATAGTGGATGCAGGTATTAGGTTGATGCTTGCCCCAAGATCGCATAAAGCTGTCTTGGTGCATTGACCTTCTAATATGCATGGTATCAGAAAACTCCCAGGGTCTTTAAGCTTCTCAGGAAAGCTTTTTAGAATGACTGCACTGCATTCTTCAGTGAGGAGAACTCTTTCTGTTTCTCTCCAATCCTTTTTATGACTCAAGATCTCTTTCATGAACTTGGCATAAGAAGGTATTTGCTCAAGTGCTTCTGCAAATGGAGTCTTTATTTCAAGAGTCCTGAGATAATCTGCAAAGCGAGAAAATTGTTTATCCTGCTCCTCTTTCCGGAGTTTTTGAGGATAAGGTATCTTGGCTTTATATTCTTCAACCTTAGTTGCTGTAGGTTTATTGCCTACAGAAGTGGTTGAAGAAGCCTTTTTAGAGGGGTTGCTTTCAGCATTTGTGTGTGTCTGATCCCTCACTGGCAATTGAGTGCCAGAGTTAGAAACTGGAGTGATGTTAGATGCCAACTCCTTGTCTGTTCCTGGCGTCTGAACGCCAGAACTGTGCCCATTTTGGGCGTTTAGTGCCAGATCTTGCCCATTTTGGGCGTTCAACACCAGATCTTTGCCTATTTCTGGTGTTGAACGCCAGTCCTGCCTTGTTTCTGGCGTTGAACGCCAGTCCTGAGCATGGTCTGGGCGTTCAGCGCCAGTCTTTCACCAAATTTCTGGCGTTTTAGTTCCAGAATTGGTTCTCCCTGGGCTCTTACTGTCCTTAGGTGAATTTTGGGTGGTTTGCTCATTTCTTAGCTTTTTGCTGCCTTGAGGTGGGGTATTTAATGTTTTCCCGCTTCTTAACTGAACTGCTTGGCATTCTTCTGTTATTTGCCTTGACAGCTGCTGCTTTGTTTGCTTAAACTGTTCTTCCATATGTATATTAGCCATCCTTGTCTCTTGTAGTCTATCTTTGAATTCGGCTAACTGTTTTGTTAGAAAGTCCAATTGCTGATTGAATTCAACAGCTTGTTTTACAGGACTGAATTCAGCAGTTGCTGTTTTAACCTCTTCTTTCATGGAAGGGTCACTGCTTAGGTACAGATGCTGATTCCTGGCAACTGTATCAATGAGCTCTTGAGCCTCTTCAATTGTCTTTCTCATGTGGATAGATCCACCAGCTGAGTAATCTAGAGACATCTGAGCTCCTTCAGCAAGCCCATAATAGAAGATGTCTAACTGAACCCATTCTGAAAACATTTCAGAAGGGCATTTTCGCAGCATCTCTCTGTATCTTTCCCAGGCATCATAAAGAGATTCACTATTTCCTTGTTTAAAGCCTTGGATGTCCAGCCTTAGCTGTGTCATCCGTTTTGGGGGAAAGTATTGATTCAGGAATTTTTCTGGTAGCTGTTTCCATGTCCTTATGCTGGCCTTAGGTTGGTTATTCAACCACCTCTTAGCTTGATCTTTTACAACAAATGGAAACAGTAATAGTCTGTAGACATCCTGATCTATTTCTTTATCATGTACTGTGTCAGCAATCTGTAGAAACTGTGCCAGAAACTCTGTAGGTTCTTCCTGTGAAATACCGGAATACTGGCAACTTTGCTGCACCATGATAATGAGCTGAGGATTCAACTCAAAGCTACTGACTCCAATGGAGGGTATGCAGATGCTACTCCCATATGAAGCAGTAGAGGGGTTAGAATATGACCCCAGAGTCCTCCTGGACTGTTCATTTCTGCTTAGATCCATGATGGAGAAAGGGAGATGATGTAAAATAGAGAAAATAATTTTTTTTTATTTATTTATTGATTTATTTATTTCGAAAATAAAATAAATTAATAAAATAAATAAAAGTAGGTGAAGATTTTCGAAAAAATGAGGGGAGGGAAAGTGGTAAGGAAGTTTTGAAAAAAGATATGATTTGGAAAAGATTTTAAATTTTGAAAAAAAATCTGAATTTTTTAAAAATAATTTTCGAAAATTTGTTTTAAAATTAGAGAGAAAAGATATTTTTGAATTTAGTGAGGAAAGAGAAAAACAATAAAATAGCGCAAGATTTAAAATTTTTAGATCTAATGCTCCTTGTTTTCGAGAAATTTGGAGGGAAAACACCAAGGAACACCAAACTTAAAATTTTAAGATCAAGATACAGGGAAAACTCAAGAACACTTTGAAGACTCACAAGAACACAAGAACATGAAGAAGGAACACCAAACTTAAAATTTTCGAAAATCAAGGGGATATCAACTAGAAAACACCAAACTTAAAGTTTGGCACAAAATTTAATAGAGAAAATATTATTTTTGAAAAAGATTTTAAAAAGAGTGTACCAAACTGCCACGGATTTAGACCAACGCTCTAGCCAATTGGGCAGTAAATGTAACACTTGTTTTGAAGAAGGATATTTTTAACTAAGAACAATAATAAGAGACTCTAAATCAAAAAGGAAAAATTTTCCTAATCTAAGCAACAAAATAAACCGTCAGTTGTTCAAACACGAACAATCCCCGGCAACGGCGCCAAAAACTTGGTGCACGAATTGTGAATCACACTTTTCACAACTCGTACCACTAACCAGCAAGTGCACTGGGTCGTCCAAGTAATACCTTACGCGAGTAAGGGTCGAATCCCACGGAGATTGTTGGTTTGAAGCAATCTATGGTTATCTTGTAATTCTTAGTCAGGAAGTCAATTGTATTTATCAGTTGAATTGCAAATAAACAAGAGAGCATGGGTTAAAGGTTATTTGTTATGCAGTAATGGAGAATATGTTGGAGTTTTGGAGATGCTTTGTCCCCTGAATCTCTGCTTTCCTTTGTCTTCTGATTCACGCACGCACGTCCTTCTATGGCAAGCTGTGTGTTGGGGCATCACCGTTGTTAATGGTTACATCCCCTCCTCTTGTGAAAATGGTCCAAATGCTCTGTCACAGCACGGCTAATCATCTGAGGTTCCCGATCATGCTGGAATAGGATTCACCCTCCTTTTGCATCTGTCACTACGCCCAGCACTCGCGAGTTTGAAGCTCGTCACAGTCATTCAATCCTTGAATCCTACTCGGAATACCACAGACAAGGTTTAGACCTTCCGGATTCTCATGAATGCCGCCATCAATCTAGCTTATACCACAGAGATTCTGATTAAGGAATCTAAGAGATATTCATTCAATCTGATGTAGAACGGAGGTGATTGTCAGACACACGTTCATGGATTGAGAAAGGTGATGAGTGTCACTGATCATCACCTTCTCCATAGTTAGGCACGAATGGATATCTTAGATAGGAACACGCATGTTTGAATAGAAAACAGAAATACTTGCATTAATTCATTGAGACACAGCAGAGCTCCTCACCCTCAACAATGGAGTTTAGAGACTCATACCGTCAAAGAGTACAAAGTTCAGGTCTAAAATGTCATGAGATGCAAAATAAGTTTCTAAAAGTTGTTTAAATACTAAACTAGTAGCCTAGGTTTATAAAAAGTGAGTAGACTATGACAGATGGTGCAGAGATCCACTTCTGGGGCCCACTTGGTGTGTGCTGGGGCTGAGACTTAAACAATTCACGTGCATAAGGCTGTTTTGGGCGTTCAACGCCAGGTTTGGATCCATTTCTGGCGTTGAACTCCAACTTTTAATCCTTTTCTGGCGCTGGACGCCAGAATTGGGCAGAGAACTGGCGTTGAACGCCAGTTTACGTTGTCTATCCTTGAGCAAAGTATGGACTATTATATATTGCTGGAAAGCTCTGGATGTCTACTTTCCAACGCAATTAAAAGCGTGCTATTTCGAGTTCTGTAGCTCCAGAAAATCCACTTTGAGTGCAGGGAGGTCAGAATCCAACAGCATCAGCAGTCCTTTTTCAGCCTGAATCAGATTTTTGCTCAGCTCCCTCAATTTCAGCCAGAAAAATATCTGAAATTACAGAAAAACACACAACTCATAGTAAAGTCCAGAAATATGAATTTTTCCTAAAAACTAAAGGAAACAAACTAAAAACTCACTAAAACATACTAAAAACTATATGAAATTAACCCCAAAAAGCGTATAAAATATCCGCTCATCAATTTCAGAGGGGCATTTTCTTAGCATCTCTCTGTATCTCTCCCAGGAATCATAAAGAGATTCATCATCTCCTTGTTTAAAGCCTTGGATGTCCAACCTTAGCTGTGTCATCCGTTTTGGAGGAAAGTATTGATTCAGGAATTTTTCTGTCAGCTGTTTCCATGTCTTTATGCTAGCCTTAGGTTGGTTATTTAACCACCTCTTGGCTTGGTCTTTTATAGCAAATGGGAACAGTAATAATCTGTAGACATCCTGATCTACTTCCTTATCATGTACTGTGTCAGCAATCTGTAAAAACTGTGCCAGAAATTCTGTAGGTTCTTCCTGTGGAAGACCGAAATACTGGCAGCTTTGCTGCACCATGATAATGAGCTGAGGATTCAACTCAAAGCTACTGACTCCAATAGAGGGTATGCAGATACTACTCCCATATGAAGCAGTAGAGGGGTTAGCATATGACCTCAGAGTCCTTCTGGACTGTTCATTTCCACTTAGATCCATGATGGAGAAAGGGAGATGATGTAAAATTAGAAAAAAATATTTTTATTTATTTATTTATTTATTTATTTCGAAAATGAAATAAATTAAAATAAAATAAATAAAAATTGGGTGAGGATTTTCGAAAAAATGAGGAGAGAGAAAGTGGTTAGGAAGTTTTGAAAAAGATATGATTTTTTTTTTGAAAAGGGTTTTAAATTTTGAAATAAAAAATCTGAATTTTAAAATTGATTTTCGAAAAAAATGTTTTAAAATAGAGAGAAAAGATATTTTTGAATTTAAAGAGGAAAGAGAAAAATAATAAGATAGCACAAGATTTAAAATTTTTAGATCTAATGCTCCTTGTTTTCGAAAATTTTGGAGGGAAAACACCAAGGAACACCAAACTTAAAAATTTTAAGATCAAGACACAAGGAAAAACTCAAGAACACTTTGAAGATTCACAAGAACACAAGAACATGAATAAGGAACACCAAACTTAAAATTTTTAGAAAACCAAAATAAATTTTCGAAAACCAAAGAAAAATCAACAAGAAAATACCAAACTTAAAGTTTGGCACAAGATTTAATCTAGGAGAAATTATTTTTGAAAAAGATTTTTAATAGAACTGGTGCCCAATCATCAAGAACATAAACCAACACTCTAGCCAATTGGGCAATAAATGTAACACTTGTTTTGAAGAAGGATATTTTTTTTTATTAACAACTAAGAATAAATTTTTTTTGAAAACTAATGTTTTGAAAAGGCACAAGAAAAACAAGAAAAGAAACAGAACAAGAAAAATTAAAGATCAAACAAGAAAAATAATATTTTTGAAAAATTTTTGAAAAGAAAATAAAAGACTCTGACCCAAAAGACAAAAATTTCCTAATCTAAGCAACAAGATTCACCGTCAGTTGTTCAAACTCAAACAATCCCCGGCAACGGCGCCAAAAACTTGGTGCACGAATTGTAAATCACACTTTTCACAACTCGTACCACTAACCAGCAAGTGCACTGGGTCGTCCAAGTAATACCTTACGTGAGTAAGGGTCGAATCCCACGGAGATTGTTGGTTTGAAGCAATCTATGGTTATCTTATAAATCTTAGTCAGGAAATCAATTATAATTATCAGTATGAATTTCGAAGAATAAAAGAGCATGGATTAAATACTTGTTCTGCAGTAATGAAGAATATGTTGGAGTTTTGGAGATACTTTGTCTTCTGAATCTCTGCTTTCTCCCTGTCTTCTTCTTCACGCACGCAAGGTTCCTCCTATGGCAA
Source organism: Arachis ipaensis (assembly GCF_059453495.1). Lineage (NCBI taxonomy): Eukaryota > Viridiplantae > Streptophyta > Magnoliopsida > Fabales > Fabaceae > Arachis > Arachis ipaensis. The sequence continues at coordinate 130,302,312 of NC_142444.1, forward strand.
GCTGTGTGTTGGTGGATCACCGTTGTCAATGGCTACCATCCGTTCTCTCAGTGAAAAAGGTCCAGGTGCGCTGTCACCGCACGGCTAATCATCTGTCGGTTCCCACTCATGCTGGAATAGGATCCATTGATCCTTTTGCGTCTGTCACTACGCCCAGCCTTTGTGAGTTTGAAACTCGTCACAGTCATTCAATCCCTGAATCCTACTCGGAATACCACAGACAAGGTTTAGACTTTCTGGATTCTCATGAATGCTGCCAATGGATTCTAGCTTATACCACGAAGATTCTGATTAAGGAATCCAAGAGATGTTCATTCAATCGAAGGTAGAACGGAGGTGGTTGTCAGGCACGCGTTCATAGATTGAGGATGATGATGAGTGTCACGGATCATCACATCCATCATATTGAAGTGTGAATAAACATCTTAGATAGAAACAAGCGTGTTTGAATAGAAAACAGAAATAGTTGCATTAATTCATCGAAACACAGCAGAGCTCCTCACCCCCAACAATGGAGTTTAGAGACTCATGCCGTCAAAGAGTACAAAGTTCAGATCTAAAATGTCATGAGTTCCGAAAATAAACCTCTAAAAGTTGTTTAAATACTAAACTAGTAACCTAGGTTTACAGAAAATGAACAAACTATGATAGATGGTGCAGAAATCCACTTCTGGGGCCCACTTGGTGTATGCTGGGGATGAGACTTAAGCTAATCACGTGCATAGGGCTGTTTTGGGCGTTCAACGCCAGCTTTGGATCCTTTTCTGGCGTTGAACTCCACTTTGTAACTTGTTTCTGGCGCTGGACGCCAGACTGCAGCATGGAACTGGCGTTGAACGCCAGTTTATGTCGTCTATTCTTGAGCAAAGTATGGACTATTATATATTTCTGGAAAGCTCTGGATGTCTACTTTCCAACGCAATTGGAAGCGCGCCATTTGGAGTCCTGTAGCTCTAGAAAATCTACTTTGAGTGTAGGGAGGTCAGAATCCAACAGCATTAGCAGTCCTTTTTCAGCCTGAATCAGATTTTTGCTCAGCTCCCTCAATTTCAGCCAGAAAATATTTGAAATCTCAGAAAAACACACAAACTCATAGTAAAGTCCAGAAATATGAATTTTTCCTAGAAACTAATGAAAATAAACTAAAAACCAACTAAAACACACTAAAAACTAAGTAAAAACAATGCCAAAAAGCGTATAAATTATCCGCTCATCAGAGAGCTTACAAAATCCAAGATAAAAAATGGAAATAGAACTTGAATGTAAAACCCTAATATAAACCCTAATAGAGATGATGAAAAACTTAGAGAAAAACTAAACTAAAACTTCCTACCACTACTCCTAAACTATACTAAAATGATATGGTATGTTATGGCTTCATTCTCCCCTCCAATATGAGCTAGAAGACTTTAGAAATGGGCCTCCAAAGCCCTCAAATCGCGAGACACGTGCTATTTTAATAAAGTCATGTGCGGACACCTGTGCGGATGCACAGACGCGTGCGTCCGCACACTTCACGAGAAATCCAGGCCTGTGCAGACGCACAGGAAGGTGTGCGCACGCACACTACACGATGCATGGCTGGATGCGCGACGCGCTCGTTGCACTCCACGTGCTCTGCTTGGATGGCTGTGCGTACGCACAGGTAGCTGTGCGCATGCACACGTCTCTGAGCTCACTCCTTTGATTTCTCTTGCTTCCTCCACTTTGCATGCTCTTCTTCCATTTTCTCCAATCCATTCCTACCTTATACACCTGAAAGCACTTCACCAACAACATCAAGGCATCGAATGGAAGGCAAATAGAATAAAATAGATTAAATTAAGTATAAAAGAACATATTTTCATGATCAAGCACAAATTGGGAGGAGAGATCAAAAGCATGCTATTCAAGGGAATAAGTGTGAGTTTATGTGATGAAAAATCCATTCAATTCTAACCAAAAATCATCATCAAATATGGATTCATCAGTACACTCGGCTGAAAGTTGACCTATGCGTACGCACAGGTGTTTGTGCGCACGCACACATGGAAATTCTTGCTTGTGCGCACGCACGCTGGGCTGTGCGCACGCACGCTGGGCTGTGCGCACGCACGCTGGGCTGTGCGCACGCACGCTGGGCTGTGCGCACGCACGCTGGGCTGTGCGCACGCACGCTGGGCTGTGCGCACGCACACTTCGCTGTGTGTGCTTTTCCTTGTTTTCTTCATGTTTTCTCCCTTGTACATGCCTTCTTCCACTTTTGGCCATCCATTCTTGCCTCTAATGTCTGAAATCACTCACAAACCATATCATGGCATCGAATGACATAAAAGTGGAATTAAAAATCACTAATCTAAGCATTAAAACGCATGTTTTCACATTTAGGATCAAATTAGGGATCAAACACAAAAGTATGCTATTTTGGTGCTTAAGTGTGAGTTCATATGCTATAATCCATTCAAATCAAGGCAAAATATATCGAAAAATATGGACTCATCAACACTTTAAAGAATCTCTGTGCTCAGGGAAGAATGCAACCACGATAGTACAAAGGTGTTGCATCTGTCCCAAGTTTCATAGGTTGAGTCAGTTTTCTCAGGTTTCAAAATGCTTCCATCAATGAATCCCAACTTGTTCTTCAATTTGATGGATAGCCAAACCGATCTCGCCCATGAGTGATAATTTCGAGTTGTAAGAGGAGTTTGAGTTAGTGATAAACCTAGGCTTTCATTTGGATGGAGGTAGAAAAGACTTGTCTGATCTTGAATCGGGTTCAATGTTGATCTCCCTACTTGCGTTTGAAGGTTGGCAAGTTGATTCATAAATCTTATGAGATTTTGTAAATCACTCACTGAAAATGTTTGCAGTTGTGAATTTTCTGGATTATCCACTCCAGCTTCTCGATCTGCCATGGATGTTGCAGAAGGAAGGGGTAAAGTTCACACTTCTTGCTTAATAATATTTGCAGCTCTTCCACGCTCACCGCACCATGATGAAATTCGTTCTGAGCTGCAAATTTCTTGGTGAAAAGCAAGTTAAAGAAGAGATAAATGTGTCTATTACATTAGTAAAAATTACTCATTTACAGACATAAAAAGTACAGCTATATATAGCCAAAAAGAAAGAAGAAAGAAAAAAAGAAAAAATATACTGACTATCTCTTCATATTCTATTATACAACTGTAATTCATTGTGGCTACCTCTTCATATTCTATTATACAGCTGTAATCCATTGTCACACAATACTTAATAAAATAGAGAGTATCCAAGAGTATTAGTAATATTCACACATTAATAAAACCAATTTTAACCATATTTACATATCAATATTAGTTAATTATTAATTTAGTTATTTTATATTATTAAATTTTGTTAAGACAAAGTGCTTTCTCGGTCAGCGATTTTGTGCTGGCACCATTTTCTCGTTTAGGATTTCTTTTTATGAAACATGCTTTTCACATGAATTCCACACATAATGAATTCACTTTTTTTATTAGCGTTTTCAGTGAAAGAAGTGCTTAAACAATTTAGCATCTCCTAATCAGCACTTCAAAAACAATAATACCTGAATAAATTGAAAATAAAAACATTTTAGTAATAAATTTAAAAAAAAAGTGACACGTTAATAAAAAAACCTAATAATATTAATATGTGCACTAAAGCAAGTGTTAACCGAAGTCTAATTTAAATAACTTTGTTAAGGTCTAAGAAATACTCAAACACCTTTGTCTACAGAAATATTATTTATTGGTCACCTTAAAACACTCATCAACACAATTGGCACCTATAATTTGCTACTTCCAGTTCCACTTGGTCTTGCTGGTTTACTATATTTCTATGCCGCCTTACCACCATATTATTATACTGTTTATTAGAATTATCTTTATAATTATTTAAACTTTGATTAATTTTGGTATATATAATGTATGTTGTGTGCAAGGTTGATTTTTCTTTCTTATTATTCAACTCATCAAGCGTCTTTTACCTGTAAAATTTTTTAGATATAGGATGATTTCAAAATATTATATAGATAAAACAGAAGTTTAAATAAGTACAACATTGATCATTCAATTCCTAGTGGATTATATGAAAGCAAATTAAATGCCTATATCATCCACCAAAATGGGCTTGAGTTACCCTCATGAAATTTGAGTATTTCTCTTATCATTTATACCACTCATTTTTATTGCTATGATTATACTATATAGATAATTACCCAAATCAGTTTTTAAAGATTTTAAAAGTAGATATTTTAGTCTCTTAAAAAATTAATATACAGATTAATTCTTAAAATTTTATTCTGACAAGTTTTCAGTTTATTTTTTGACAGAAAAATTACTCAGATCAGTCCCAAGAATTTTAAGAATAGATATTTTAGTCCTCAAAAAAAATTAATACACAGATCAATCCTTAATATTTTTTTCTGTCAGACATAACAGTCCTTCATCCTAAAAAATAAAATAATAATAATAATAATAATAATAATAATAATAATAATAATTATTATTATTATTATTATTATTATTATTATTAATACTGTACCATATTTTTTTATATTTTTGGACAAAAATAATAATAATATTCAATAAAATTATTAGAGATTATTTTATAAGAAATTTAAAGTTGAAACTATTTGATATTTTTGTATTTAATATTATCAAAAGATGTCCTATTTTAAAAAAGGATTAAGTATGATTTTGGTCCCCAACGTAGAGACCGAAAATCGATTTCGTCCCCGGCCTTTTTTTGCTACAAAATGGTCCCCAAAATTTCAGTTTGTTTTAAAATCGTCCTTTTTATCAATTTTTTTATTACTAAATTACCCTTCATTAAAAAATTATAAAATAAGATAAAAAGGTAAAAAGAAAAAAGGCATCAGAGGGAGAAAGAGAATCGGGGGAGGGGGAGCGAGAAAGAGAAGGGGGCGGGGGGAAGAAAGAGAATCCGGGGGAGAGGGAGGGAAGGTCGCACCGCCGCACCGCTTCACCGCCGCACCGCTGCACCGTCGCACCGCCGCCTATGATCGGAAGGAGAAACGGAGAGCAAGAGAGGAGAAAGCTAAGGGAGAAGAGAGAGATCGGAGGGGAGAAAGCTAAGGGCCACCGCCACTGTTCCTCGCCATCGTCGCCGCCACTCTTGCTCCTCGTCGTTCAGTCCTCGCCGCTGGATCTCACCGTCCTTGCCCTCGTCACTAGATCTCACCGTCCTCCTCCTCGCCGTTGCATCTGAGTTTTGTTAATAAAAGAGGAAGAATTTTAATTTTGAATTTTGTTGAAGGTTCTGAGTTTTGATTGTTTTGATTTTCTGAGTTCTGATTTTCTGATGGTTGATGGTTCTTCTGATTTTCAATTTTGTTGATGGTTCTTCTGATGATGATGATGATGACCATGATGATAATGGTAGTGGTGGTGGTGGATTCTGGTTTAACTTGGAATTCTGGTTGATTTTGTTGTTCTGATGATGATGATGATGACCATGATGATAATGGTGGTGGTGGTGGTGGATTCTAGTTCAACTTGGGCTTCTGGTTGATTTTGGGAGAAGTTCTGATGATGATGATGATGACCATGATGATAATAGTGGTGGTGGTGGGTTCTAGTTCAACTTGGGCTTCTGGTTGATTTTGGGAGAAGTTCCGATGATGATGATGATGACGACCATGACCATGATGATAATGGTGGTGGTGGAGGTGGATTCTGGGCTTAGGCTTCTATTCTGCTTGCTTCTGCTGAGTTTGGTTGATTTTGCGGGTAAAGGGGGAAGGGTATTTTCGTCCGAATGACGATTTTAAAACAAACTAAAACCTTGGGGACCATTTTGTAACAAAAAAAGGTTGGGGACGAAATCGATTTTCGGCCTCTACGTTGAGGACCAAAATCATACTTAACCCTTTAAAAGACATATTTTATTAAAAGAAAATGTTTTAATTTGGATTTCAAAATATCATTATTCACCTTACTTGTTTCTAACGAAAAGAGTGTATTAATATACTAGTGTCATCATTCACATGCACAAAGCTAAGTTAATAATAATAAAGATCGACATATAGTAAAAGTAAAATGGACGGAAACTGTTATGTCTGATAGAAAAAAATATTGGAAATTAATAAGTGTATTAATTTTTTTTTGGGACTAAAATGTCCGCTTTTATAATTCTTAGTGACTGATCTAAGTAATTATTCTGCCGAAAAATGAATTGGGATTAATTTGTCTGCTGGAGTAAAACCTTGAAGATTGATATGTGTATTAATTTTTTTTAACTAAAATATCCACTTTTAAAATCTTTAAAAACGGATTTGAATAATTACTCTGCTATATAATTAGCTAGAAATATGTGCAATTTCTTTTTTTTTTAAATTACAGCTAATTCTTTAATTATGACTACATTTACACTAGTAGATGTATAACGACGATGACAACCACAGCAATTTGCTAATATATCTTCTAAAAATATATTTTAATAATAAAAAATATTTTACTAAAAGTATTAATATTTTTAATATAATTAAATACATTAAAAATTAAAAAAATGTTATTAAAATATGTCTTTAAAATATACATTATTAATAATAATAATAATAATAATAATAATAACAATAATAATAATAATATTAAAAAATAAAAAAACCAACCCAAATAACTTAAATTTATTTTATTTATTATAAAATATATTAAATATAGCTAAAAGTAATAAACTTTAGAGTAAAGTATTAAATTGGTCCTTATATTTGGACATAATCTTTTTTTGGTCCTTAAAATTTAAAGTGTCCTATTTAAATCCAAAAAAATTTCATTAGCTTTAATGTAGTCCCACCGTGAGGTCAAAGTTAAATAATTAACGGTATGTCCTACATTATAGTAGTATAAGAACAAGATCGATAATCTGGAGAACAAGTACAAGCTCTAGAGGCACAAAATCAGCTGTGAATACATCAATACATTTATTTACCATTTTTATTATAATTTAAATAAAATATTTTCTATAGAACTAAGGAGAATGATAAATAAATTTATTGATACATTCACAGTTAATTTTGTGCCTTTAGAGCTTGTATTTATTCTTCAGATTATCGATCTTGTTCTTATACTGCTGTCATGTAAGACATTTCGTTAATTATTTAACTTCAACTTTACGGTGGGACTAAATTAAAACTAAATGAATTTTTTTTGAGTTTAAATAAAATACTTTAAATCATAAGAACCAAAACAAAATTACACTCAAACATAAAAAATCAATTTAATACTTTATCTCAAATTTAAACAATTTTTGGCTGAAAATTTTTGTTTCCTTAAACTTTTCGATAATAATATAGTTCAGTTGATGCTGACTAGATCAGGGTATATAGTACGGATTATTATTATTATTATTAGCTTCAATCCCACAAAGAAATAAGAAACTGATGATATAATTTAATCCATATTTAATGGTAGTGGTGCTTCCCTTAACCAAACCTTGACCATAATGGGGCCCAAGGTTTCCACTTTAGTTTATGCGTTACGCTTCCTGAGCCACAAGTTTAGATATAAGATCATCATAAATTTATGAGCAGAAACATAATCAATTCCACTAGTACGTTACTAACAGTAGCTATTAATTAATTGTGGGAGTTACTGTTCTTCAATTTCAAGAACTAAAACAGTTCCAATTTCATTATTGCCCTTTACTGCACAAACATTTTGTGTGGAATGCGCACTTATATTTTGAAGTGTCAACTGATATAATATAAATAATTAAGGAAGATATAATAAATATAAAATAAAAAAATATAAATAAGAAGCTTTAATATTATTATTCATTATAATTATTATTACAATATAATTAATATATTAATATTGTAGTATAAAAAAGAGAGAATAGTATAAGAGAAAGAAGAGATTGTTGTTATTGATTGATTGTTGTGTTTATGGAGACTTAACCTCCTATTTATACACATAAGGGGTTTTTATTTTCAACTTTCAATTAATGCTCCTTTAATATTCTTCATTCTTGGAATATGAGCTCCACATAGAAAATGGGCATCCAGGTCCCATTCTTATCACAACACTCCCTTTTAGATGACCATTTAGGATTATTGTCTCGTTAAAACCTTACTAAAGAAAAATCTAGTGGGAAAAAACCTTAGTGAAGCAAAAAGAATACAATATCCTTTAGTGATGGGACTGCCTCATTAAAAACCTTGTCAAGAAAAATTCAATGGGAAAAAACCTGACCAAGGAAAAAAGAATACAGTCTCCCACTCTTACCGACATTATTTTATATCTCAAAATCGGTGCATCCCAATCTGATGTACCAATCTTTCAAAAGAAGATTTTGGGAGTGACTTTGTGAATAAATCTGTCAGATTATCACTTGAGCAGATCTGTTGGACATCAATTGTCCCTTGATTTTGAAGATCATGAGTGAAGAAGAATTTGGGAGAAATATGCTTTGTTCTATCACCTTTGATATATCCGCCTTTAAGTTGAGCAATACATGCTGTATTATCTTCAAACAGGACAGTTGGAGCTATCTTCTAATCAATCAGTCCACATGATGACAGAATATATTGGATCACACTCCTCAACTAAAAACACTCGCGACTAGCTTCATGTATCGCTAGTATTTCAGCATGATTAGAGGATGTTGCTGCAATCGTCTGTTTCGTGGACCTCCATGATATAGCTGTACCACCATATGTGAATAGGTATCCTGTTTGAGATCTCCCTTTATGTGGATCAGACAAATATCCAGCATCTGCATAGCCAACTAATTGTGACTTGGATCCATAGGGATAAAACAATCACATATCAACCGTTCCATGAAGATATCGAAAGATCTGTTTGATTCCACTCCAATGTCTTCTGGTTGGAGAGGAACTATATCTTGCTAGTAAATTCACCGCGAATGATATGTCAGGTCGCGTATTATTAGCAAGATACATTAGCGCTCCAATGGCACTAAGATATGGTACTTCAGGACCAAGGATATCATCATTCTCTTCTTTAGGACAGAATTGATCCTTTTCCACATCTAAAGATCTTACAATCATTGGAGTACTTAATGGATGTGACTTATCCATATAAAATCTTTTCAAGATCTTTTCTGTGTATGTTGTTTGATGAATAAAGATCCCATTTTTTGTATGCTCGATCTGCAGGTCGAGACAAAATTTAGTCTTTCCAAGATCTTTCATCTCAAACTCTTCCTTTAGAGTTTTTATAATTGTTGAAATCTCTTCAGGAGTTTCAATGATATTTAAATCATCAACGTACACAGCAATAATAATGAATCCAGATGCAGTTTTCTTTATGAAAACACAGGGGCAGATATCATCATTCTTAAATCCGTTTTTGGCCAAATACTCAGTAAGACGATTATACCACATTCGTCCAGATTGCTTTAGACCATATAAAGATCTTTGCATTTTAACTAAGTATAATCCTTGTGAATATTCATTGGATGGTTTAGATATCTTTAGTCCTTCAGAGACTTTCATATAGATATCCCGATCTAATGAGCCGTATAAATAGGCAGTTACCACATCCATTAAATGCATATGCAGTTTATGATATGCAGATAAACTGACCAAATAACGTAATGTTATCGCATCCACTACAGGGAAATACGTTTTTTCATAATCTATACCGGGCCTTTGTGAAAATCCTTGTGCCACAAGTCGGGCTTTATAGCGCACAACTTCATTTTTCCCATTTCGTTTCTCATAAATACCCATCGGTATCCAACAGGCTTTACATCTTCAGGTGTACAGACTACAGGTCCAAAGACTTCACGTTTTGCAAGTGAGTCTAATTCAGCATTCATGGCTTCTTTTCATTTTGGCCAATCATTCCTTTGTCGACATTCTTCGACTGATCTTGGCTCAAGATCCTTACTTTCATGCATGATATTTAATGCCATATTATATGCAAATATTTCATTGACAATTATCTTATTTCGGTCCCATTTCTCTCCTGTAAAGACATAATTTATCGAGATCTCATCATTTTCACAATTTTCAGGTACCTAAACGTCTTGTGGCGTTAAAATTATATCAAAATTTTGGACAACTGCAGGTGTCTTTACTGTGTCTTTTTCAACAGGAATAGTATTTACCTCTTTTCTCTTTCAAGGATTTTTATCTTTGGAACCGATAGGCCTGCCACGCTTTTGGCATGTATTTGCTTCAGTGGCTATTTGTCCTACTGGGACATCAATTCGAATTGGGGCATTTTCCGCCCTGCCACGCTTCTGGCATGAATTTGCTTCAGTGGCTACTTGTCCTACTGGGACATCAATTTGAATTGGGGCATTTTCCGCTGGTATATAAGATTTGGTTATCCTCTTTGTATCGAAAAGTGCATAAGGCAATTCATTTGTTATTCTTTGCAAATGTATAATCTTTTGAACTTCTAGTTCACATTGTCCTGATCGAGGATCTAAATGTGTAAGACCCGGTTAATTAATGACTAATTAACCCATAAATGAGAATTTATTCTAGAAAGCCAAAAATATTATTTTTATGGCTTAATATGATAGAGGAGATTGAGATGAGAATTTCGGTACCAATTTTATAGAAATCGGGCCAAGATTAGACCGAACGGACTAAACCGGGACAACCGGACCCAAAGTGGGCCCTTGGCCCAACTAAACTAAACCAAAACCCTAGTTTTCAGCACTCTCTCTCCTCACAACACACACACACACGCTGAAATGGTGGAGAGGAAGGGAAGAACACTCTCTCAAGTTCTCTCCCTTGGTTGATCTTCAAACCACCATAACTTTTAATCTAGAGCTCCGATCGCCGCACCGTTTGTGGCCACGCGTTCACCGCGGAGAGCCCTAAAAAACCCATACAATCAATCTTGAGGTAAGCTATGTTTTTCTCTTCAAATTTCCAGCCCTTGTTTTCGAGTTTCATGGATGAAATGTTGAGATTTTGGGCTCTTTGATGTTATAGGACCCAACTCTCTTGAAGGAGAAGGTTAATCTTGTCTCCTTGGACCTTGGGTGTGGTAAGATTCTCAACGCTAGTATAATTTGTTGTTCTATGATGTTGGGTATTGAGATGTTGTGTATGGGTATAATGATTGTGACTTAGGTTGTGTATATGTGAATATTGGAGCTTGATTGGTGATTTTGGAAAGCTTGAAAGAGGGTTTTGTGTGATAAAATCTATTCTTGGAGGTGTTGAGACCTTGAGAGCTTGTGGACAAGTGGTTTGGAAGTGCTCCGGTTGAGCTTGGGAAATCGGCTAAGGTATGGTCTCGGTTTCTCGTATCTAATATGTAATGTGGTAGGAAATACTTAGGCTAGAGGCCCTAAGATAGGCATTGAATGGTTGATGTTGTTAAATGGTTGAGATATATGATGTGATCATATATGTGATTATGAATATTGATGCCTTGATTGTGTGATATATGAGAAAATGCATGTTGTGATATATGCTTGATGAATGATTAAGGTTGAATTGGTGGGTGGTACCATGTTGATGGTGAGTATGATGTTGATTATGTATAATGATGGTTGATTGGAAATGGTATTATTGGAATTTGGGATGAGGGAGGATGTATGACATGATATTGTGTTTGTCCTATAGCCATTTGATTGAGAAGTGTTAAAAGGGTTGGATGGTAATTTTGGAAAAATTGGTAAAATGTCAATGTGTGAGTTGAGGATGGCTTGATGTTGATTTTGGTACATTTTGATTGATTTCAAAGAAAAGGGATGAAATTGGCATGTTTTGATTGATTTTGAAAAGAGTTGAAAGTGGCTTGTTTTGAAAATGGCGCTTTATGGTTTTGTATGAAAATATGGTTTTTGGGCATATTTTGACGGGACATAACTTGGACTACGGATCTTTGACTTGTGCCAAATCTATTTAGAAATGAAATTTGATCCGGAATTTCCATGCCGTTCGAAGAACGGGTGAAAAACGTTTTAAAATGAGAAAGTTATGTCCGTCGGAAGATTGGGGGTTGAATCTGTAAATTCTGCAGCTTTTAACTTAGAAAATTTTTTTAGCAGAATGACCCTCCGCGCGTAGGCGCACTTGGCGCGTACGCGCCGTTCTTCAAGAAAGCACCATCCACGCGTGCGCGTGGTGTGCGCGGGCGCGTCGATGCGCTGCACCAAATGCCCAGCTATTTTCCAGAGAGTTGTGCCAGAGTTGTGCCAGTTTTGTGCCTGGGGCGCAAGAGCACCCACGCGTACGCGTGGTTGACGCTCGCGCGTCGTTTGGCTATTTTTCAACCCGCGCATCCGCGTGTATGACGCTTGTGCGTCGATGAGATTTTGTGGCCATCCACGCGTGCGCGTAGAGTGTGCGTACGTGTGGCCCTTTTTTCATCCCAAAGTTGATTTTTGAGTTTTAAAAGCCAAATTTCATACTTCTAAGCCTCCGATCTCACCACTTATGTCCTAAATCATTATAATATGCCTAGCAATGAGGCAAGGGGCTAGTAAATATGGTAACTTGCGAGTGAAGCAAGGAAAAAATGAATGATCAATGAGGATCAAAGATGATTATGTGAGATGCGGAGGATGGCAGTGGAAGTGCTTGTTGTGCCATGGGCCGAAGCACCGTAATTGTTAATGAATTGGTTGGTTATGGATTTAACCGTGAGCCGGATGGCTAGATTATTGCCGTGTTACGGCGGAGCCATGATTATGGCTAAGTATAAATGCATATATGCTGTTGAATGAATTATGAATGTTTTCACTTTCACCATCGGAGATGAGGGTTTCCCTGGGAGGAAGTAGTCGCTAGCCACCACGTGCTCCAGGTTGAGACTCGAAGCTCTTGTGACCCTAGGTCGTAAGTGTGGCCGGGCACTGTGAAAGGCCCGGATGAGCTCACCCCCGTAAATATTCACCAGTGAGGGTGATGGATATGGATCATGATTATGATCAAGTTTATGATGAGTATAACTCGAGTTGGGGATGCGCGACAGAGGGACAGTCCAATGGTTAGCTACCAGGACTTGTCGGGTTGGCTATATAACCGACAGATGATATCATCAGCCACTAGGGACAGGTATTCATCATATGCATACTATATGAATTGTTTGAGATTGCCTATTTGACTGCATATTACTTGCTAATTGTCTAAATGCCTTATCTGTTCCTATTTGTAAATCTCTTGTCTGATATAACTGTGTTTGCTATATTATACTCCTGCTGGTGGTTGGGAGGTCTGAAGGAATTGGAAAGGGAAGTATTAGTTAGACTGAAGGATCTTTAGTCAGTTGCCACTTACGGTTTAGTTTGTTTATAATCTTTGATATTATCTTGAGGAAGTTCTAGGATTGCCTTCGGCTTTCCTCTATTATTATGTATTATATATGTGGAAGCTGTTACCATGCTGGGGACCTCTGGTTCTCACCCATGCGGATTTTGTGGTTTTCAGATGCAGGACGTGAGGTTTCTCGCTAAGACATGCTAGAGACTTCTGGATTAGCGAAGATCCTTTCTTCTCGGGACTCCGTCTTGGTTTATATATCTTGTTTAGATACTTTTATCTCCACTAAATAATACAAACTGTGATGACTCCTCTTATAGGAGATTTTTGGAGAATAGGGTTCTGTATTTGTGTCCCTTTGGGTTTCCTTGGGGGTTTTCCTTATTTTATTACATGTATATATATTGTTATGCTTGGACCGGTTATCTTCGCAATCCGGATTTGAGTTTTGATATTCCCGTTTTTGACACTCTTTGTATATATATGATCTCGCGTTAGCTTATCCTTTGCTCGTTGCATTATCGACCGGAGTGTTGCGCTTTCGAGTTGCGATTTTTGTTTACCCCTTTTTCTACAAAGGCTCCTAGTTATAATCCTTATTTACACTACTATACGTACTAGATTTTTGTTTTAGAGGTCGTAATATCTTGCCATCTCTGGATTATGACTTAAGCATAAGACTCTGTATGGTAGGATGTTACATTATGGTATCAGAGCAGTTCGTTCCTGTAGAGCCTGAGGGACAGACTGACTATGCTTCTGTGCATTCTCTGTATGTGTATTATGTGCTGTTAGTATATCTACTTGATATAGTTGGCATAAACGTTCATGAGCATGCATTTGGGACTTTGATACACTAAACTTCCGATATTGAGACTGATCAACTTAATATCGATTGTTTGGTGTGTATAGGAACCAGATGGCGCTTCGTGGACGCGGTAGAGGTCGTAGGAGCGGTCATATGAATGCTCGTGCGCCGGAGATTAACCCTAATGACCCGGTGAACTTTATGACTGCATTGGAGAACATGGCTGCTGCTATGCAAGCCACTGCTGAGGCTCTTGGTCAACAGATGAACAACCATGGTAATGACGGAGGTGGAGTTCAGGGCCCGATGACACTGGAAAACTTTTTGAAGGTTAATCCACCTAAGTTCAAGGGAACCACTAGCCCAACTGAGGCCGATACATGGTTTCAGGCCATGGAACGAGCACTGCAAGCGTAGGTGGTACCTGAAGGGCAGCGTGTGGAGTTCGCTACCTATTTGCTCACTGGGGAAGCGTCGCATTGGTGGCAAGGAATCTGACGCCTCCTGCAGCAGGGTAATGATTATATAACTTGGGATGTCTTCCAAGAGGAGTTCTATAAGAAGTACTTTTCGACTTCTTCCAGGATGGGCAAGGAGCTTGAATTGTTGTAGCTGAAGCAGGGTACTATGTCCGTATCTGAGTATACTGACAAGTTTGAGGAGCTGTTCAGATTCTCTCGTATGTGTCAAGGGACTCCGGTGGAATATGAGGAATGGAAGTGTGTTAAGTACGAAGGAGGACTCCGGAGCGATATTTTTGGTTCGGTGGGGCCAATGGAGATTAGGACTTTCTCCGAGTTGGTGAACAAGTGTAGGGTTGCTGAAGAGTGTGTGAAGAGGGCAGCCACTGAGAAAGGAAGTCACAAAGGATCATTTCCACAGAACCGAGGGAAGAGCTTTGCACCTAGAGGTCCGCCTTTCAAGAGGGGAGGTTCTTTTAGGAGGCCCAACAACAACTACTCCCAAGGGAAAAGGTTTGGGAAACAGCCTCAGAATGATCAAGCTTGTACTAGGTGTGGGAGTCACCATCCGGGAGTACCATGCAAGGTCGGATAGGGTTTGTGCTACAATTGTGGACAGGCGGGGCATAGAGCCGCAAGTTGTCCGGAGCAGCAGAAGCAAGGTGCTGGGAAAGCACAACAGACCGGTCGGGTGTTCACCACCTCAGCTAGGGGTGCAGAGGGATCCGAGACACTCATTCAAGGTAACTGTGAAATGGTTAAACTTTAAATGCTTTATTTGATTCGGGAGCATCGCATTCATTCATTGCATTTGAGAAAGCCCATGAGTTAGGATTGAAGATCGTAACCTTAGGTTATGACCTAAAAGTATATAATGCTACCCATGAAGCCATGGTAACTAGGCTAGGATGCCCGAAAGTTTCGTTTAGGTTCAAGCAGCGTGATTTTGTCCATAATTTAATCTGCTTACCGATGATCGGTCTTGATCTTATCTTGGGATTGGACTGGTTATCTGAGAACCATGTCCTGCTTGAGTGTTCTACAAAGTCGGTGTACTTTATGCCAGAAGATACAAAAGGGCCGGTTGTGGTGAATAATTATTACTTGAATTCGATGATGGTGAACTGTTCCGGAATCGAATGTCAGGGTATCCTATTGTTAACTGCGGGTGTTTCGGGTGATGACCAAACGTTGGATCAGATTCCGGTAGTGTGTGAGTTTCCAGAAGTGTTTCCCGATGATATTGAGGAATTTCCACCTAACCGAGAGGTCGAGTTTGCTATTGAATTGGTGCCTGGGGTGGGACCAATCTCAAGTGCTCCTTATAGAATGTCACCGTTAGAGATGGCCGAGCTAAAGTCTCAGTTAGAGGAATTGTTGGGTAAGAACTTTATCCGACCAAGTGTTTCCCCGTGGGGTGCTCCAGTGTTACTGGTAAAGAAGAAAGATGGAAGTATGCGACTTTGTGTGGATTACAAGCAGCTGAACAAGGTCACCATAAAGAATAAGTACCCATTGCCGAGGATTGATGATCTCATGGATCAGTTACAAGGAGCTGAGATTTTCTCCAAGATCGATTTGCGATCCGGTTATCACCAGATAAGGGTGAGGAGTGAGGATATCCCTAAGACCGCTTTTAGGACTCGTTATGGTCATTACGAGTACACTGTAATGTCTTTTGGGTTGACGAACGCTCCTGTAGTGTTTATGGATTACATGAATAGAGTGTTCCGTCCGTTTCTGGATAAATTCGTTGTTGTCTTCACTGACGACATACTAATTTACTCCAAGACTGAAGAGGAGCATGCGGAACACTTGCGGACCATGTTGCAGATTTTAAAGGAGAAGAAACTCTATGCGAAACTGTCTAAGTGTGAGTTCTGGAAGAGTGAGGTGAAGTTTTTAGGTCACGTGGTGAGTAAGAAGGGAATAGTCGTAGATCCAACTAAGGGGGAAGTTGTGATGGGTTAGAGGCAACCAACCACAGTAACCGAGATAAGGTGTTTTTTGGGTTTAACTGGCTATTATCGAAGGTTCATCAAGGGCTTTTCGCAATTAGCTTTGCCGTTGACAAAGTTAACCCGCAAAGACACTCCGTTTGTTTGCACTCCTGAGTGCGAGGAGAGCTTTCAGACATTGAAGGAAAAGTTGACCACTGCACCTGTGTTAGTGTTACCTGAGCCGAACGAGCCTTTTGAGGTGTACTGTGATGCCTCGTTAAAGGGTCTAGGATGCGTGCTGATGCAGCATCATAATGTGGTGGCGTATGCCTCACGACAGTTGAGACCTCATGAAGTTAGTTACCCTACGCACGATTTGGAACTCGCTGCGGTCGTGTTTGCCTTGAAGGTGTGGAGGCATTATCTCTATGGGGTTAAGTTCCAAGTCTTCTCCGATCACAAGAGCTTGAAATATCTCTTTGATCAGAAAGAGCTTAATATGAGGCAGAGGAGGTGGATGGAATTATTGAAGGACTACGACTTTGAGTTGAATTACCATCCGAGAAAGGCAAATGTAGTGGCGGATGCGTTAAGTCGGAAGTCGTTATATGCGGCTTGGATGATGCTTCAAGAGGAGAAGTTGCTCAAGGGATTCGAGAGTCTAAAAATTGGTGCTCGAGAAGTATCTGGAACCTTGTGTTTGAGCCGATTAGAAATCTCGAGTGATTTTAAGTCCGAGCTCCTAAAGGCTCATGAAAATGATGAAGCGTTATGGAAGGTGTTACCGGCCATCGAGCAAGGAAAACAGTGGAGAGTGTCGGAAGAAAAAGATGGGTTATGGAGATTCAAGGGTAGGATCATTGTGCCGGATGTTGGCACTTTGAGGCAAGATATCTTAAAGGAGGCACACAAAAGCGGATTCTCCATTCACCCGGGAAGTACTAAGATGTACCATGATTTAAAGGCGATGTTTTGGCGACCAGGTATGAAGAATGATGTGGCGGAATATGTTTCAAAGTGCTTAACTTGCCAAAAGGTAAAGATTGAACATCAGAGACCTTCTGGGATGTTGCAACCTTTAGAGGTTCCGCAATGGAAGTGGGAAAGTATTGCAATGGACTTTGTGTCGGGATTGCCAAGGACTAGGACTGGTTTTGATGCTATCTGGGTGATTGTGGACCGACTGATGAAGTCATCTCACTTTTTGCCCATTCGGATGACTTACACCCTTGAGGAGCTAGCTCGGTTATACATAAAGGAGATTGTGAGACTCCATGGTGTACCTGCTACTATAATCTCTGATAGAGATCCTCGTTTCACTTCGAGGTTCTGGGGTGCATTTCAGAAAGCTTTTGGAACCCGATTAAGCTTGAGTATAGCGTACCATCCTCAAACAGATGGTCAATCCGAGAGGACGATCCAAACACTAGAGGATATGTTGAGATCTTGTGTTTTGGACCAACCGGCGAGTTGGGATCGGTATATGCCGTTAGTGGAGTTTGCAAGCATCGGAATGGCTCCGTATGAGGCATTGTATGGGAGGAAATGTCAATCTCCGCTATGTTGGTATGAAGCTGGAGAGAAAGGCTTGTTGGGGCCGGAGATGATAGCTGAGACCACTGAACAAGTCAAGAAAATCCGAGATAGGATGCTTACGGCGCAGAGTCGCTAGAAGAGTTACGCCAATCAGAGGCGGAAGCCCTTGGAATTTGAAGAAGGAGATCATGCTTTCCTGAAGGTTACTCCGACCAAAGGAGTAGGTAGGGCGATTAAAGCAAAGAAGTTGAATCCTCGATACATTGGTCCATTTCAGATCCTGGAGAGGATTGGACCGGTGGCATATCGGATGGCTCTACCACCGCATCTTTCGAACCTGCATGATGTGTTTCACGTGTCACAGCTTCGGAAATACACTCCTGATGCTAGCCATGTGTTAGAACCTGAATCAGTTCAGTTAAGAGAAGATTTGACGCTTCCAGTGGCTCCAGTTAGAATTGATGATACTAGTATCAAACGGTTGCGTGGAAAAGAGGTTTCATTAGTCAAAGTGGCTTGGAGTCGAGGCGGTGTTGAGGAACACACTTGGGAACTTGAGTCGGAGATGCGAACGGATTATCCGCACTTATTCTCAGGTAATTGAATTCGAATTTTGTGGGCAAAATTCCCAATTAGGTGGGTAGAATGTAAGATCCGGTTAATTAATGGCTAATTAACCCATAAATAAGAATTTACTCTAGAAAGCCAAAAATGTTATTTTTATGGCTTAATATGATAGAGGAGATTGAGACGAGAATTTCGGTACCAATTTTATAGAAATCGGGCCAAGATTGGACCGAACGGACTAAACCGGGCCAACCGGACCCAAAGTGGGCTCTTGGCCCAACTAAACTAAACTAAAACCCTAGTTTTCAGCACTCTCTCTCCTCACAACACACAAACACACGCTGAAATGGTGGAGAGGATGGGAAGAACACTCTCTCAAGTTCTCTCCCTTGGTTGATCTTCAAACCACCATAACTTTTGATCTAGAGCTCCGATCATCGCACCGTTTGTGGCCACGCGTTCACCGCGGAGAGCCCTACAAAATCCATACAATCAATCTTGAGGTAAGCTACGTTTTTCTCTTTGAATTTCCAGCCCTTGTTTTCGAGTTTCATGGATGAAATGTTGAGATTTTGGGCTCTTTGATGTTATAGGACCCAACTCTCTTGAAGGAGAAGGTTAATCTTGTCTCCTTGGACCTTGGGTGTGGTAAGATTCTCAATCCTAGTATAATTTGTTGTTCTATGATGTTGGGTATTAAGATGTTGTGTATGGGTATGATGATTGTGACTTAGGTTGTGTATATGTGAATATTGGAGCTTGATTGGTGATTTTGGAAAGCTTGGAAGAGGGTTTTGTGTGATAAAATCTGTTCTTAGAGGTGTTGAGACCTTGAGAGCTTGTGGACAAGTGGTTTGGAAGTGGTCCGGTTGAGCTTGGGAAATCGGCTAAGGTATGGTCTCGGTTTCTCGTATCTAATATGTAATGTGGTAGGAAATACTTAGGCTAGAGGCTTTAAGATAGGAATTGAATGGTTGATGTTGTTAAATGGTTGAGATATATGATGTGATCATATATGTGATTATGAATATTGATGCCTTGATTGTGTGATATATGAGAAAATGCATGTTGTGATATATGTTTGATGAATGATTAAGGTTGAATTGGTGGGTGGTACCATGTTGATGGTGAGTATGATGTTGATTATGTATAATGATGGTTGATTAGAAATGGTATTATTGGAATTTGGGATGAGGGAGGATGTATGACATGATATTGTGTTTGTCCTTTAGCCATTTGATTGAGAAGTGTTAAAAGGGTTGGATGGTAATTTTAGAAAAATTGGTAAAATGTCAATGTGTGAGTTGAGGATGGTTTGATGTTGATTTTGGTACATTTTGATTGATTTCAAAGAAAAGGGATGAAATTGGCATGTTTTGATTGATTTTGAAAAGAGTTGAAAGTGGCTTGTTTTGAAAATGGCGCTTTATGGTTTTGTATGAAAACATGGTTTTTGGGCATACTTTGACGGGACATAACTTGGACTACCGATTTCTGATTTGTGCCAAATCTGTTTAGAAATGAAATTGGATCCGGGATGTCCATGTCGTTCAAAGAACGGGTGAAAAACGATTTAAAATGAGAAAGTTATGTCCGTTGGAAGATTGGGGGTTGAATCTGTAAATTCTGCTGCTTTTAACTTAGAAAATTTTTTTAGCAGAATGATCCTTCGCGCGTAGGCGCACTTGGCGCGTACGCGCCGTTCTTCAAGAAAGCACCATCCACGCGTGCGCGTGGTGTGCGCGGGCGCGTCAATGTGCTGCACCAAATGCCCAGTTATTTTCCCGAGAGTTGTGCCAGAGTTGTGCCAGTTTTGTGCCTGGGGCGCAAGAGCACCCACGCGTACGCGTGGTTGACGCTCGCACGTCGTTTGGCTATTTTTCAACCCGCGCGTCGATGAGATTTTGTGGCCATCCACGCGTGCACGTGGAGTGCGCGTACGCGTGGCCCTGTTTTCATCCCAAAGTTAATTTTTGAGTTTTAAAAGCCAAATTTCATACTTCTAAGCCTCCGATCTCACCACTTATGTCCTAAATCATTATAATATGCCTAGCAATGAGGCAAGGGGCTAGTAAATGTGGTAACTTGCGAGTGAAGCAAGGGAAAAATGAATGATCAATGAGGATCAAAGATGATTATGTGAGATGCGGAGGATGGCGGTGGAAGTGCTTGTTGTGCCATGGGCCGAAGGGCCGTAATTGTTAATGAATTGGCTGGTTATGGATTTAACCGTGAGCCGGATGGCTAGATTATTGCCGTGTTACGGCGGAGCCATGATTATGGCTAAGTATAAATGCATATATGCTGTTGAATGAATTGTGAATGTTTGCACTTCTACCATCGGAGATGAGGGTTTCCCTGGGAGGAAGCAGTGGCTAGCCACCACGTGCTCTAGGTTGAGATTCGAAGCTCTTGTGACCCAATGTCGTAACTGTGGCCGGGCATTGTGAAAGGCCCGGATGAGCTCGCCCCCGTAAATATTCACCAGTGAGGGTGATGGATATGGATCATGATTATGATCAAGTTTATGATGAGTATAACTCGAGTTGGGGATGCGCGACAGAGGGACAGTCCAATGGTTAGCTACCAGGACTTGTCGGGTTGGCTATATAACCGACAGATGATATCATCAGCCACTAGGGACAGGTATTCATCATATGCATACTATATGAATTGTTTGAGATTGCCTATTTGACTGCATATTACTTGCTAATTGTCTAAATGCCTTATCTGTTCCTATTTGTAAATCTCTTGTCTGATATAACTGTGTTTGCTATATTATACTCCTGCTGGTGGTTGGGAGGTCTGAAGGAATTGGAAAGGGAAGTATTAGTTAGACTGAAGGATCTTTAGTCAGTTGCCACTTACGGTTTAGTTTGTTTATAAGCTTTGATATTATCTAGAGGAAGTTCTAGGATTGCCTTCGGCTTTCCTCTATTATTATGTATTATATATGTGGAAGCTGTTACCATGCTGGGGACCTCTGATTCTCACCCATGCGGATTTTGTGGTTTTCAGATGCAGGACGTGAGGTTTCTCGCTAAGACATGCTGGAGACTTCTGGATTAGCGAAGATCCTTTGTTCTCCGGACTCCGTCTTGGTTTATATATCTTGTTTAGATACTTTTATCTCCACTAAATAATACAAACTGTGATGACTCCTCTTATAGGAGATTTTTGGAGAATAGGGTTCTGTATTTGTGTCCCTTTGGGTTTCCTTGGGGGTTTACCTTATTTTATTACATGTATATATATTGCTATGCTCGGACCGGTTATCTTCACAATCCGGATTTGAGTTTTGATATTCCCGTTTTTGACACTCTTTGTATATATATGATCTCGCGTTAGCTTATCCTTTGCTCGTTGCGTTATCGACCGGAGTGTTGCGCTTTCGAGTTGTGATTTTTATTTACCCCTTTTTCTACAAAGGTTCCTAGTTATAATTCTTATTCACACTACTATACGTACTAGATTTTTGTTTTAGAGGTCGTAATATCTTTTCATCTCTGGATTATGACTTAAGCATAAGACTCTGTATGGTTGGATGTTACAAAATGCATCAACGATGATGCATTCTAATTAAGTTCCTTTTCAGGAAGCTTATTCTCTCCCCCTAATGTTGGAAATTTTGATTCATCAAAATGACAATCCGCAAACCGGGCTTTAAATACATCTCCCGTTTGTATCTCAAGATACCTTACTATAGAGGGAGAATCATATCCAACATATATCCCGAATTTCCTTTGGGTCCCATTTTGGTGCGATTAGGTGGTGCAATGGGAACATATATCGCACACCCAAATATTCTTAAATGGGAAACATTTGGCTGCTGGCCAAAAGCTAGTTGCATAGGAGAGAACTGATGGTAACTCGTTGGCCTCAAACGAATAAGTGCTGCGGCATGTAAAACAGCATGCCCCCAACCCGAGGTTGGGAGATTTATTCTCATAAGCAAAGGTCTAGCAATCAATTGGAGGCGTTTAATAAGTGATTATGCTAACCCATTTTGTGTGTGAACATAAGCTACTGGATGTTCAACACTTATTCCATTAGCCATACAATAAGCATCAAAAGTTTGGAAAGTAAATTCACCAGCATTATCAAGACGAATTGATTTGATTGGATTTTCTGGAAATTGTGCTTTTAATCGAATAATTTGAGCCAGTAATCTCGCAAACGCCAGGTTGCGAGAAGATAATAAGCACACATGTGACCATCTCAAAGATGCGTCTATTAGGACCATAAAATATCTACAAGATCCACATGGTGGATGAATAGGTCCACATATATCACCTTGAATCCTTTCTAGGAATTCAGGAGACTCAAATCCAATCTTTACTGGTGATGGCCTTAAAATTAACTTCCTTTGAGAACATGCAGCACAACAAAATTCACTAGATTTAAGAATCTTCTAGTTCTTTACTGAATGTCCATGAGAGTTTTTAATAATTCTCCTCATCATGGTTGTTCCTGGATGACCCAATCTATCATGCCAAGTTATGAATTCATTTGGGCTAGTAAACTTTTGGTTTACAATGGCATGTGATTCAGTTGCACTAATCTTGGTATAATACAATCCAGATGAAAGTGAGGGTAACATTTCTAATATAACCTTTTTATTTAAATCATGAGTTGTAATACATAAATACTCATGATTTTCCTCATTTATTGTCTCAATATGATATCCATTTCGGCGAATATCTTTGAAACTCAACAAGTTTCTTAGAGACTTCGTAGATAATAGTGCATTATTTATTATAAATTTTGTTCCTCCAGGAAACAAAATTATAGCTCTTCCGGAGCCTTCTATCACATTGCCTGAGCCAATAATAGTATTAACATACTCTTCTTTTGGCACAAGATGGGTAAAATATATATCACTTTTAAGAATAGTGTGCGAACTTGCACTATCCACAAGGCAAATATCTTCAGAATATGTCCTTGCCATTTTTGTTCAAAGACAAATGATAATAATAAAATGAGTAGAAGTGCATGCACAGTAAAATTATTCACATGAATACTTAACAAACACATACACATATCAAACTATTCCATCATTGATCAAATAGCCAATATTTCCTTCAGAATCTTTAAAGAAATTAGATACATCATAATGAGTGGTGAAATTTTCAACATTTGAAACAAAATTTGTTTCCTTTCCTTTGTCATCCCTTTTCAAAGATGCTTGATAAAGATCAACTAGGTGCCTTGGGGTACGATAGGTACGTAACCAATGGCCCTTTCCACCACAACGGAAGCATTTATCCTCAATTGATTTACTTTGCCCATTATTTCTTTCTTTATCCCACTTCTGGTGAGATTCTTTCTTGTGAACATAATTTCTTTTCCTTCCATAATTTTTTTGCTACCAAAGCCTTGCCATTTATCTCTTCTGGGGTTAGAATTTGTCACATTTGCTTCAGGAAATAGGGCGGCGCCAGCTGGGCGCGCTTCATGATTTCTTAAGAGTAACTCATTGTTGCACTCAGCAACAAGAAGGCAAGAAATTAACTCAAAATATTTTTAAATTCTTTTTCTCGATACTGCTGCTGCAGGAGCACATTCGAGGCATGGAAGGTTGAGAAAGTTTTCTCTAATATATCGGGCTTGAGGAAGTATCACATGATTGTACCTTTCTTCAAGGTCTTTCCACAGATCTGCAGGATCTTTTAATGTGGGATATTCATTTTTCAATCATACGTCAAGATGACGACGAAGGAAAATTATGGCTTTGGCTATATCCTTCTGGGATATATTATTTTCAGCCTTAATGGTATCTCCAAGATCCATTAAATCAAGATGGATTTTAGCATCTAGTATCCATGATAAATAATTATTTCCAGATACATTAAGAACATTAAATTCAAGATGAAAGAGTTTTGACATAATGAAAATTTGTTACCTGGAGTCTTCCTAAAATATCGTTAGAGTTTTGTACTGATAACGTGTTATAATATAAATAATTAAAGAAGATATAATAAATATAAAATAAGAAAATGTAAATAAGAAACTCTAGTATTACTATTCACTATAATTACTATCATAATTTAATTAATATATTAATATTGTAGTATAAGAAAGAGAGAATAGTATAAGAGAGAGAAGAGATTGTTGTTATTGATTGATTGTTGTGTTCACAGAGGCTTAACCTCCTATTTATACACATAAGGGGTCTTCATTTTCAACTTTCAATTAATGCTCCTTTAATATTCTTTATTCTTAAAATATGAGCTCCACATAGAAAATAGATATCCACGTCCCATTCTTATCACAACATCAACTACATATATCGCCATGCACCCTTTAATTTCAACTCCCTTACATGGAACCTTGTCACCAGCAAGTTTCGTGGACATATCTACCTTGAACAGTGTGTTTTTATAAGAAACATAAAGCTGTTCATGACAAATCAATTTTATTTGGCGAGATTTTGAAATAGACTATTGTCAAATTAAACATATATATATAGAGTTGTATAGAATTTTACACCATCATCTAATTATATTCATACCTTTAAATATATAATTTTTAAATAATAAATTAAAAAATTAATTACTTATTAATATAACAATATATAATTAATTGCGTCTGTAGAACTCTTATATTAATAGTGCATAAAAATTTAAACTTGTAGTTTTAAGTTGTAGAGTTTACTTTTTACAACATTTTGAAGCTTTTCATTATAATTCAATAGTTATGGTTTTGTCAAATTAATAACTAGACTTTGCATTTTTATAAAATAAATTTGATTTTCTGAATGTCTAGAAAAATACATTTATATTCTTTATTATATGTAAATAACACCTTCATAGTTATGTCAATGAGTTATAACTCAAATGACATAGTCTCTCTAGACTTATCTAAGAGGTCGCGAATTCGAATCTCCTTATCTTTGGTGTAAAAAAAATACCTTCATAGTTGTGTTAGAATTGAGTGCTCTAGGTCAAAACTAAGGCTTCAGTGCTCTTTGCCAACAAACCCTTCTCTATTGGAACAATAGAAAATGCCCTCAGAGCCATATGGGGTAAATCTAAAGGTTTTCATGTTAGTGATATGGGAAGTAATAGATTCCAATTCTTCTTCTCTAAGGAGCTTGATGTCATAGGGATTGAACGTGGTTTACCATGGTTGTTCAAGGACTACGTTTTTTGTAACACCCCGTTACCCTAAATCTTACCTCTAACCGTAAAGCGAGGGATAACAAGACGTCACAACAGTTCTAAAGCTCATACATTAATAAATATATGAGGAAATAGTAATACTAGGAGTCCGATAAAGGAATAAAGTTTAAAATCACATAAGCGGAATTACAAAGCGCGAAGCGTTCACACACGATAACTAAAAGCGTAGAGGCACAAGATACAACATGAGATGTGGCATAATAGTCAAGATATATATATATATATATATATATATATATATATATATATATGTAAGTATGATAAACATAGAGTACTAGCTAGCCACAACCCGCGGAGTTTAGGCTGACTAGTCATATGCAAACATAATAGAGTTTGAGTTAAAACAGCTTATACAACTTATCTCTCAAAGTAAGCCTCTAGGGAAACAGAGTATAATAACAAAAGTGAGAGAAACTACAGCATAATAACCAAAATACAAGATAACAAAAGATCCTCCACTCTTTCACCATCTGCAAACTCACCGAGGTGGGTTGCGACCTGCATCTGAAAGACAACAACAATATATGGTATGAGAACTGGAGGTTCTCAGTATGGTAACAGTGCCCAATATATAAGATATAAGGATCCGAGACACTAGAGGCAATCCTAGAACTTTACATCACAGGTATTCAAGTTTAATAAAAAAAATTAACTTAAACCAAACATCATAAACAAGGTTATCTAAACCTAGGAGATTTCTAACTAATACTAATCACACCGCTGTATCCCACAGCCTCCGCCAATCTAACCTCCATGTGATCCCATCGCCACCGCCTCCTTATCCTCCTTAACGCCAGTAAAACATTTAATGCAGACAAGTAAAGCACAATTAATATTCATGTATAACAGGTAAGCCATCTAGCATTTAGACATATTATTCAAATAGGCATAACTCAAATAATCAAAGCAAACAAGCAGGTAAAAGATGTATATGATGAATGTCTATCTTATTTGGCTCGTAATATCACTTATCGGTTCAAAATGCCAACTCAACACATCCTCGGGATATCGCCTTTCTGCCACGACCAGGGTTATAGTGCCCTGCTTCCTCTCTCTAGTGCCCATCACTTATCATGCGCCCCGTGAGTTATAGTGCCTGGCACACTCTTTCGGGTTATAGTGCATGAGTTCACTCTAACGGCAGAAAGGTTATGTGAGCGGGAGACTGCCAGTTCTAGGACTGGAAGTGAGTCGAGCTAGACCAAGCTTAAGCTCGACTCACGACTCGACTCATTAACAATCGAGCCTATTTCTTAAGCTCAAGCTCGGCTCACCAAAAGCTCATGAGCTAGCTCGAGCTCACGAGCTAGCTCAAATAATAGGAACATAATCTATAATTCTATATCAATAAATTATAACTTATATATTTAAAAAAAATCAATTTTATATATTTTTTATCTATCAATAAATTATACATTTTTTATTTATGTCCTACATCATAGTTATATATAAAAAATAAATTTTTAAATTTTAAATAATTAAGATCATTAATATATATAATTATATATTACTATTTCATATGTATATATAATATTCAAAGCTCAAGGTCAGCTCATTTAATTTATGAGCTCAATTCCAGGCTCAAGCTTGGCTCACCAACTCACGAGTTTAGCTTATCGAGCTATTAACGAGTCGAGCCCGAGCTGGCTCATGAGCTGGCTTGACTCACTTCCAGCCATAACTACCACAGTCTTCACATCTCAACGTAGGTGGAAGACTGCCTTGCCCACTACGCCAGCACCGCTACCTCAGACAAGTGGGAGACTGCCACAGCCCTTACCCAAGGCGCATAGCGACTTGCCAATCATGACAATTCAGTAATACAGCACAACTCATAGCACAATTCTGTTTATACACTTTACATTAACTATAATCCTTCATTTGCAAGTTTCAAACTCATCGCCCATCATCAATATCTCAAGGTCATCATCAACCCGGCTCTCCATTAGTTAACAAGACAAATCCACCCAATTGACATACCAAGCCTAAGTCACCGTCTTTTAAAACCTATATATAATTCCATTAATCTCAAACATAAACCCATCTATACTAGTCTTAAGGCCTAATTACTAGCCACAAGTCTTAATGAGAAGTTAAAGAAGTTTGGAAAGCTAGAGATGTAACACCCTACCACACAGAGTCTTATGCTTAAGTCATAAAGCTGAGGTAACAAGGTATTATCACCTCTAAAAGTAAAATATATATATAATAGTTGAAAGGAATTTTAACTAGAAGCCTGTGAAGAAGAGTTAAGCAAAGCGTTAAACAGAAAATCGCGTCACTCGTGTAAGCGATAAATATGAGAGAAGAATTCCAAAAATATATATAGCAAGGCTTCTAAATCGGCTCGCGAAGGTAGAACCGGCCAAAGCGCGCACACACACACACAAAAAATTTCCAAAAGATCCACACAAGATTTTCAAAAGATCCATAATACAATTTACAGAACCTGTTTCTCCAGGTCAACCTCTAGGAGGCACAAAAACATAAAATACACACACACGCACAAGCACACGCACACGCACACGCACACACACACACACGTTATTTCCAAAAGATCCATAATACAATTTACAGAACCTATTTCTCCAGTTCGACCTCTAGGAGGGACAAAAACATAAAATATACATAGTGGAGATATAATAGTACCTATATGTACAACTTAACCAAAACATAAACCCAAAGGACTAGGATCCTTCGCTGACAGTAGCTCCCAGAATGCTTCAACGAGGTGCGTCTCCACTTGCATCTAAAAATCACAACATATGTATAGGGTGAGAACCAGAGGTTCTCAGCATGGTAATAGTGCCCACATAACTAACATATAAGGTCCCGAGAAAGCCAAAGGCAATCCTAGAACTTCCAACAATAGATTATAAAACTTAAAAGATTTAAAACGAAAACCATAAATTGGGTGGTTCTCTAAGATTCTTCAATTTAACTAAACTCTAACTAAAACTCTCAACTATATTCCCCCTTCCTCCATAATCCTCCCAAACACCAGTAGAACTACACAGACAAACAAAACAGATAAAGTACACACAAGTAGAATACAGATACGGCAGTTAGCAATTATAGCAGGTAAGCATAGATTATCAATTAGGCAATCCCAAGAAATGCAAACTCAAACAAAATAGACAAATGCATATGATGAATGCCTGCCCTATGGTTGATATCATCTGTTGGTTATATAGCCAACCTGATATATCCTGGTAGCTAACCATAGATTGAAACACCCATTGCGGAGCAAGTGGATTTGAGCTACAACCCCCTTGCTACGACCCGCTTAACTCAGAGCCAGTGGAATAACCACTACCACGGCTACTACCCGGGCGGGTGTTTAAAAGCTCAACCTAGAGCAAGTGAAATAATTCACTACTGGTGCTACTACCCAAGCATCACAATCTCTGACCTGGAGCAAGCGGGACGAACCACAATCCTTGCTACTACCTAGGTATCTTATTCAAGAATTTATTCAATCTCAAGTCAAACATTAAGTATAATTCATAATCATTCCATCATTAATCATTCTTATTTATCATGTTCATTTGAAATTCTATAATTAACTCAGTTTTTTATAATTTTCCTTTCTCATCTCATACCCGGAGTAAGTGGACAATGCCACTGCCTACTACCTGGGGGTCACATATCACATTCATTTACAAACCCTCATTTCCAAACTTCCTAAATCATCATTCATTACTTCAAACCTTTCTTCACAAAATTTACATTATTTCACCGACAACAACCTTAACTTGCCAAGCCTCATAAATACCAACCAATCCCAATTCATCAATAACATCAACATTCCAATAACATCATCCTTATTATTTACCAATCCTCACATACAGTATTAAACAAATTATTCATACAACATATAATCTAACCACTCAACTCAACAACACTAACAACAAGTACTTTTATGTTCATTAATCAAATCAACAACCAACTTCAATCCAAACTTATCATAAGGTCATCTAACCTAAGTTTTCACAAGACATTATATTTTAGTTATGAGAAACCAAAACCACACCTTGGTCGATCTCTCCCTAATGCCGAAGCACCATAAAATACCTCTGCTCCTCAAGTGTCCAAAGACTCAAGTCCTCACCGACAAAGACTCAACCTCCACGGTCCGCTTCCTAGTCACCAATATCACCCAATTTGCCTCCAACATCATCATTATTGTTCCAATTCATATTTACACAACCTAATTTCACACAACTACATATACAACCACTAATTTCACTATCCAATCTCATTTAATTAAAGGATTCACAAAATTTATGAGTTCCTTACCATTACCCACAAGCAATCGGGTAAAAAACTTATAATTTTTCGTTGTCAGAGTTCACCTAAACCATCAAAATTATTCAATTCTTAAATTCTCAAAACCTAACATTTTCAAAACTAAAGGAGGAGAAACTGTGAGCGAAAATGCAGCAATCTTACCTCATGGTTAGAATGGTTTCGAAGAGGATTCCAAGACGAAGCGTGGTTGCTAATGGCTTACCAATCGGAGCTCCGGATTAAAAGTTATAGTAAATTGAATTTGGGCAAGGGCTCCCTGACGAATGGATTTTTTTTATAGTATAGAATTTCACAAATAAAATCTCGTTGAAGTATAGTCTCTAAACCAACAATAATCCTTTCATGCAAAAATTTGTTTGTCACAAGTACAAACCCCTAAAATCTATAAACCGAAGTATTTAAACCTCGGGTCATTCTCCCTAGGAATTGTAATGAAGTGTCTTGTTATCGGTTGTGAGTTATATTTGGGGTTTTGATATGAAGCATGAAAGATAAATGGTAAGAAAGTAAACTAATGGCTAAAAAGGTCTTGGCAAGGGTTGGTGGTCAAAGATCTCTATCCTAATCACTAACCACAATATGAGAATTGGCAAGGATTAATCTCATTAAATCATCCTCTAACTAGTAGTAAAGGAAAGTCAAATGAGCTATATCAATCCTACTCCATAAGTCCTAACTCTCTACTAATTCAATTAGTGAGAACTAGAGTCAATGGATCCCAATCATCAATTACTTGGACATTAGTAACTCAAGAGTTCCTAAGTTACCTTTCCAAGCCAAGAACATAAAATTCTACTCTAAAATCCAACCAAGCATTTCATCAAACACTTGGAAGGCATAAAAGGAAAGCATAGTAAAATTGCAAGAAAAGTAAATCTACACTACTCAATTTGCAAGGAATTAAACAACAACAAATCAAATGAACACAATTATTATGATTTACCTTGAATTGAATTGAAAGAGAAAGGAAGGAACAAAAGTAGATCTACAACAAAATACAAGAACAACATAAAGGAAATTACAACAAAAGGATGGAAGAAGAATGAATGTAACAACAAGGAATTGAGAAGATAGAAGTAGAAGAAGATGAATTAAAATCTAGATCTAAGAACTAAACCTAATCCTAATTCTAGAGAGAAGTGAGAGCTTCTCTCTCTAGAAACTAACTACAAAGCTAAACTAAACTAATTGTAACTAACTTCTAAAGTATGAAAAGTATGAAAAGTCTTAAGTGATAATGATGCCTTCCCCTTAATCCTTCATCCTTTTATTCCTTTCCCTTAGCAATTTGGCGCCAAAAATGGGTTCAGAAACCCTCTCAAATCGCCAGGCACGTGTTGCATTAATGAGGTCATGTGCCAGCATCGGCGCGTGCGCGCGTGGTATGCGTGCGCGTCCCTGGTCGATTCTGTAATGTGCGCGCGAGCGCCTTGTGCGCGTGCGCGTGCATGGCTGACTTTGCTTCTTTGACTTTTTATGCTTCTCTCCACTTGTATGCTTCCTTCCTTGCTTCCTTTGATCCATGCCTAGTTTCAACCTGAGGTTACTAGCAAACACATCAAGGCATCTTATGGAATCAAACAGAAACTAGAATTCACCAAAATAAGGCTTAAAAAGCATGTTTTTACACTTAAGCACATTCATGGAAGAGATAACAAAACCATGCTAATTCTTAGGCTAAATGTGACAAAAGGTTATCAAAATGTTCTAAATTCAATGCAAAACAAACCGTCAAATTGTGGTTTGTCACTCCCCCACGGTTCTGTACTTTCTCTCTCTCTCTCTCTCTCTCTCTCTCTCTCTCTCTCTCTCTCTCTCTCTCTCTCTCTCTCTCTCTCTCTCTTTAATGAGCTGAAAGCTCTTAGAAGTGGATTACATAGGTTGGGCTTTGGGCCTGGTTCGCCCGATTTAGCCCGTTCTGCCCAATCTTAGACCAAATTCTTTAAATTCGTGTTAAAATTCTTATTTTAATTAATTCTACCTCATTAAACTATAAAATTCTATTTTCTAATTTTTTGATTAATAATTAATTTATTAGCTAATTATTTACTAATTTCGCGGGTTTCACAAGAAAACCCTTAAAAGTGAAGAAAAACACATTTTCAGCAAAACAGGGTCTGTGCATACGCACTCTGCAAAATCGTAGGGTCTGTGTGTACACACGCCCTAGGGTGCGTACGCACACTCCAAAATTGGACCATTACGCATACGCATGCATGGGCTACGTACGCGAGAAGGCTTGGCAGAAACGCACATCCACGTATGAAGGTGTCTGCGTACGCATGTACCTCAGATTGCAGAAAAATGTCAGGTTGTAGAAATTTCAGTTTTAAACACCAAATTTTAAACGTTCATAACTTCCTCTACAAAGTTCCGTTTTTCTCAAACTTTATATAATGTCAAAGCTCTTGAAATCATCTTTTATTTAAGATAAAAATCAACCAAGTTTAAAAACTGAGGCTCAAGTTATGATCTGCCAAAGTTTACCAAAAATCAAGTTTTACACAATAACATCAAAGTTCTCAAATTTCCAAATTCCATAACAAAATCAAACCAAAACATACCCAAACATTCCAAACTCAACAAATCAATACCCAACTCATGCTAAATCTAAACCAAATGTCCCTCAATCCTTTCTAACTATATCACTCAAGCTTACGTCCTCTCCACTAAATAAATCCATATATCCCATAAAATTTCAATTTCAAACATACAACTCCAATAATTTCTATAATTTCAATCCCTCACAAGAATTATTTACCAACTCACCTATATAAATCCTCCTCAATACTCATCAAACTCAAAGATTATGAACACTTCTCAATAACATCATTAATCAATATCAATCATCACAATCATCAAATTCATCATACATAACCAAATCCACAATCATACACAACCATTTCAATCCTATCTTAATGTCCACTAGCCTAAAGTTCACGGAACATTACATATTATATAAAGAAAACCGAATCCATACCTTGACCGATTATCCTCCACGGCTCCACGCACAAAAAAACTTCACCACAAGCTTTCAAGCCTTCACTCAATACCAAACAACACCAACAACACTCTATATCATGAAAAACAACAAGAATCAAAGCTAGGGTTTATGACATTCAACTAAACACAAGGGTTTAGTGATATCTTACCTTGTCCAATGAGTTTTGGGGTAAAATCCACTACTCACCCAAGCTAGATTACACCTAAACAACAAGAACTCAAAGAAACTCAACAACCTAAAAGCCATTTTTAAAAATGACAAAAGGCAGAGAAACTGGGAAGGAAAGAGTGAGTTTCTTAGCACTTTGTTTAGATATAAACAAAGAGCTCGATAAGAGCTTTGCGTGACTGCAAACGGCTTGTCAATCGGAGCTCTGTAGCTCAAGATATGGCCAAAAGAAGAAGAAGATAAATAGTGCTCTTCTTCTTCCTCACTTCTCTTCAAAACCAGGGCCCCTTTTTGTGTGTGTAGGTGTTACAAGATGAAAAAGGCTTATTAAAGGGTGTATATGTGTTGGGCTTGGGCTCAACTTGGACCCAGTCCAACTGCGTAACATTTTTGGTTCGTTTGACCTGACTTTGGGTCAAAACCTTTAGAATAACTGCCCGGTTTGCTATTTCAAATACTTTTCTAAGATTTTTTAATGTTTTATTCTCTCTCACATAGTACTAGACAGACTTAAGCCGATACTACCGGCTAATCTATTGGTACGCGTTTTTACGCGAAAATTTTCAAAAGAGAACATTTTTTCA
The DNA here is from genome assembly GCF_059453495.1 of Arachis ipaensis. Classification (NCBI taxonomy): domain Eukaryota; kingdom Viridiplantae; phylum Streptophyta; class Magnoliopsida; order Fabales; family Fabaceae; genus Arachis; species Arachis ipaensis. Next base: position 130,336,070 of record NC_142444.1, read on the forward strand.
CTTAGAAAAATCCACTGAATCCGAATCTCATATTTATATTTTAAAAAAAAATATTTTTATATTTTCAAACCTATTCCGAGCAATTAAATTATTCTATTCTACTTAAGTGATTCTTCGTGAAAACTCTGGTTCTTATATCCCCCCTCCTAAAAATATTTTCGCCCTCGAAAATGCTAACCACCATGCTTCCGCTGCGCCACTCTGATCCTTCATCATCACTAATCTGAAATCATCTGCTACATCCACTAGAATCTTCCTTTCCCATGGTTTACTTCCAACAAAACCCTAAACTCTTTCTGTCCTAACGACGACTTTTCAAAAGATAGAACTATGCTACCCTTAGGTCTATGCAGTATATTATACCCACAGCATATACTTACCTTTCATCAGAGGATCCGACCCCGTGGCATCACGTGCATCCAGAGTAAACCGCCGACCTGGTTGCTGATTCTGGCTCACATCCTGGTTCTTCCCCTGACGGCAATCCTTGGCAATATGTCCAGGTAGTCTACAGTTGAAGCATACACCTCTTTCCCTTGTCTGACGGAACTGGTCATAGTTAGCTCCTCTGAAGTTGCCTTGAGTCTGAGGATGCTGATGTGCATGCCCATCCCTCTTGAACTTTTGCCCCCTCGATTGAAAGAATTCCCCTCGGCATCGGTCGTTGTTACTTCCACGAGCATCCTTTGCCAAAGCCACCTTCCTAGCACATTCTTCCACAACTCTTGCTTTGTTCGCTAACTCCAAGAATCTCCTATTCTCTAACGGAGCCACAGCGGTCATGATGTCATCCTTGAGTCCTCCTTGGTACTTGATACATTTTCATCCTTCGTGGGACTCAGGAGCTCCCTGACATACCCTCAAAAATCTGCAAAGCTCTTCGAACTTGCTAGTGTACTGTGCCACAGTCATAGACTCTTGCTTCATCTGCATGAGTTTCAATTGCCTTGCTTTCCTCATTGACTCCAGAAAGTACTTCTTATAGAACAGAGTCTGAAATAGTTCCCTTGGGATGTCCCTATTCTGCAGTTGCATTAATCTGCACTCCCCTTGCCACTAGTATTGTGCCTCACCCAATAACTGATAGGATGCAAACTCCACGAACTGATTCTCTGGAACATGTTGAGCTTGCAATGCATGCTCCATTGCTTGAAACCAGTCATCTGCCTCAGTAGGATCCGTCGATCCCTTAAAACTTGGCAGGTTAACTTTTAGAAAGGTCGCTAACGTCATTGGAACACCACCGCCCAAACCGTTTCCTGCACCTTCTCCATTTCCTTTACCATTACCATTTTCATGTCCCATCCTCTCCATAGATTGAGCTGTTGCAGCAGCGTTCGCTTGCATGGTATTAGCTAGGTTTGTCATCGCCATCATAAACTCAGCATGGTTGTCATTCGGCAGGTTACCTCATTCTCTCTACGAGTACGTAGTCGACCTTGCCTACGAGATGCCATTTGGGTTTCTTGTCTACATCAAACAATCGATATCAAGGTGATCAGTCTCAATATTTTAAACTCAGTGCTTCAATTATCCCAAAAATACTCACAAACAAGCATGCTATGCATATCAAACAGATACCCTAAATAGCATGAAAGAAAAATCAAACAACCCAGAATATGCAATGAAGCACAATCGGTCCATCCCTCAGGCTCACGAGGACGAACCACTCTGATATCATAAAATGTAACACCCCGTTACCCTAAGCCTTACCTCTAGCCGTAAAGCGAGGGATAACAAGATGTCACGACAGTTCTAAATCTCATACATTAATAAATATAGGAGGAATAGTAATACTAGGAGCCCGATGAAGGAATAAAGTTCAAAATCGCATAAGTGGAATTACAAAGCGCGAAGCGTTCACACACGATAACTAAAAGCGTAGAGGCATGAAAGAAGGTTACCGTCGGTCTAGAATTTTCACACAAAAATAACCTTGTCAAAGTATAGATCTAAACTGACAATTAACCCTCAATCAAAGTTTAGTTTTGTTTGTCACGAGTGCAAACCAATAAAAACCGAGAGTATTAGATCTCGAGTCGTCTCTCAAAGGAATTGCAGTGAGGTATGCATGTTATAGGTTATGAGGTTCAAGGGGGTGGTTTGCGTATGAAAAGACAATAATCTAAATGACAAAAAAGTAAAGAAAATAAATAAAGATAACAAATACTAAAGAGGCGTTCACGGCAAGAATTGAGAATCAAGGTTTTCTATCCTAGTCATTAATCATAACACAATAATTACCAAGAGTTAAGCCTATTACGTTATCTTGACATTGAAAGAAAGTCAAATATGTCTAGTTAACCCCAATCCATAAGTAATAATGAAAACAAGATTAACTAACAACTCTAGATCACCAATATAAATTGGGTATTAATGACTTAAAATTGCCTAATTTCTCTTTCCAAGCCAAGAATGCTCAAAATCTACTCTAAACTTAAGCCAAGCATTTTATCAAATACTTGATATGCAATAAAAGAAAAGCATATTAAATTGCAAGAAATATAAATTCTAAGGCTACCAAATACAAGAGAATAATAACAATAACTTAAATAAACATCAAAGAAACATAAAACATCAAATTTGCATTAAATGAAAATGAAATTAACAAGAGGGTTCATAAACTAAAAATGACATAAATGAGAACTTAACAAGAGAAACTAAGAGAACAAAAATGTAAGAACAAGAAATTGCAAGAAAAACTAAAGTAAGACAAGATTAAAACCTAAATGTAAGATGAAATTAACCTAATTCTACCATAATTCTCGAGAGAAGATGGAGCTTCTCTCTCTAGAAAACTACCTAAAGCATGTTTCTACCCTAAACTAATTGCTCCCCCTTCATCCTTCTTGATTTTGGCCTCAAATACTTCAGAAATGAGTTGGATCTGGGCCTCCTTGAGCTCAAAAATCGCCCCCAACGTGTTCCTTTAATGAGGTCACGTGACAAGTGTCACGCATACGCGTGACCTGGCGAATTCCTTCTTCACACGTACACGTAAGTCATGCATACGCATGGCCATGGTTTTTACCAAATCCTTATTTTTTCATGAATTCTCCATCTTGCATGCTTTTTCTTCACTTTTTTTATCCAATCCTTGCCCCCCCTAAGCCTGAAATCACTAAACAAATACATCAATGCATCGAGTGAAATCAAAGTGAATTAAATATAGCAATTTAAAGGTCTAAAAAGCATAGTTTTACTCTTAAGTACAAATTAGGAGGAATTCACAAAATTATGCTATTTCATTGAATAAATGTGGGATAAGTTGATAAAATCCACAAAATTCAACACAAGATAAACCCTAAAAATGGGGTTTATCAACCTCTCCACACTTGAACCAAGCATGTCCTCATGATAAACTCAAGAAATAAAAGAAAGGGGTGTCAACATTTATTCAATGCAAACTATCTATATGAACTCTATCTAAATAAAATCTATCGAAATGCATGCAACTACTTGGCCAAAATAAATTAATTTTCAAGAAAGCATGTATAAACATAAGGGCTAAAGCAATCACAATCAATCAAATCCACAATTGAATTGAGCTATTGAAAGGAGTTTACAAACTTGCAAGATAAGAGATGATCATGGGTGTAAGCATGTAATTGAGCAATCGAATCCCTCACCGGATGTGTATACGCTCTAGTCGCTCAAGTGTATAGGGTTGATCCATTCAATTCTCCTCTAATCATGCTTTCTGAGATTTGTTTTTCATCTAACAATCAACAATTATTCAATGCATGCATACAGATATCATGAGGACTTATCCATAGGTTGTAATGGGGCTAGGGTCAAGGTAAGGATGCATATGGTCAAGTGAGCATGAAATTTGAATTTTTGACTAACTTAAGCTCTCACCTAACCTACAACCTGTACAATTCAAATGCAAACCTAACTACCCATTCTTCACTTTTTCACACACTCATGCATTCTTTTCAATCCCACTCTCTCGAAATTGTGTTTATCAGTGAAATCAAAAACCAATCTCGAGTAGTAGAAGCTAAGATCAAATCGTGCAGCTACAACAATTTTCACATTATTAACCCTAACGGAGTTGCAAGAGGTCTAGCTCTGGCATAGAAGGACTGCACTGATGTTCGTGTTCTTAGTGCTAATAAGTTTTTCATTGCTACCTCAGTGAATGATCTGAGTAGAAAGGAGGTGTGGGGGTTATTGGGTGTGCATCTAAGTTATTCGGACAGTAGTAGAGTAGCTCAGTTCACAGATATTTCAGTAACAATCCAGCAGTTTTAAAGTAAAGTGGTAGTTATAGGAGATTTTAATACCATTACGTCTCAATCTGAAAAAGAGGCTGGTCGGTTAAAATCAGCCACAACTATCTTAGATTTCAATAATTTTATTGATGATAACGAACTGGTGGATATTGTAATGATTGGCTAGCCTTTCACTTGGTCAAATAGAAGACAAGGGGCTGATTTGGTTAAGGAGAGGTTGGATCGAGTCCTAGTTAAGTTACATTGGAAGACACTCTATGAGACAGCAATGGTTCTGAGGCTTTTAGAATCTGGATCAGACCATATATCCATACTCTTGGATACTAATTCGCAAACATGGAGAACTAACTGGAGATTTAAATTCCAGGAACGATGGAGTGAAGAAGTGGAGATTAGGTGGATTGTGAGTGAGGTTTGGAGTATAGAAGTTGTGGGATCAGCTATGTTTTCTTTGGCTCAGAAACTTAAAGAATACCGATATAGGCTAGTTCATTGGTAGATTCACAATAAAACTAACTCGGAGAAGGAGATTGATGAGCTCCAAGCAGCCCTTGATGAGAGGAGAGCTTTCGGTATTCATGGAGGAGAAGAAATTACTAGATTAGAGAAAAAATTAGAAAGGTCCTATCTTAAAGAGGAGTGGTACTGGAGGAAAAAATCAAAGAGTAAATGGTTGAGAGAATGGGATTAAAATACAAAATTTTTTCATAAAAAATTTCAGTCTAGAGTGAGGAAGAATAGAATTTGGAGACTAGTGGGTAGCAATAATGAGGTAGCTTCTTGTCCAAAAGAAATTGCTAAAGTGGCTGAGGAGTACTTTTGTGATATGTTCTCCTCCACTTGTCATGCTAATCCCAACCAATTCCTAGAGGAGCTAGAGCCTAAGGTTACAGCTAACATGAACCGAAAGATACAAAGACCAGTGTCTATGGAAAAGGTGAAGAGGGCTACATTCAGTGTACATGCTCAAATTTTTCCAATTTTTTTGGGAAATTGTTGGTGGGGATGTGTTTAGAGCAATTCGGAGTTTCTTTCATAGTGGCCACATGCTCAGGAACTTCAATCACACCCAGATTTGTCTCATACCAAAAATCCCAGACGTAAATAACATGACTCAAGTAAGACTTATTAGCTTGTCTTCAGTTATTTACAAGATTATTTCAAAAGTTATGGTGCATAGATTACAAGGAATAATGAATAAGATTATTAATGCGAATCAAAGTGCCTTCCTTAAATGGTGCCTCATTTCTGATAACATTCTTATTGCACATGAATGTATGCACTATTTGAAATGCAAGAAGAGAGGCTCTGAGTTTGAAATGGCTATAAAACTTGATATGAGTAAAGCGTATGATAGAGTTGAATGGCACTTTCTGTGGTATATTATGGAGAAATTGGGTTTCGGTTTAAAGTGGATTAACTAGACCAAGGAATTGGTGACTACTGTTTTTTACTCTATTGTTGTGAAAGGTCAACCGTTTGATTTTTTTAGACCAAATAGGGGTATACGTCAAGGTGATCCCCTATCTCCCTATCTTTTTTTTATTCTGTGCTGAAGGTTTATCCTTTTTGCTACACAAGGCATAGCAAGACTGATTCATTGAAAGAATTTTTAGAATCTTGTGGAAGGAAAAAGGGTAGAGAAGGAAAAATCTTGCTCATAAAAAGTTATATTTCTTGTAATGTAAATTTTTCCATTCAGGCTTAAGCACTTGAATATTTTTTATTGAGGAGCAAAACTAAGATAAACACATTTGTAAGACTTGTCATCAAACTTAATAGGATTGCAAGGTTTGAGATGAGGACAACAAGCACATCTAGACTCAAGAAAGGTAGAGTAATTTAGGTTTTGATGGTGTAACATCTCATAAGGAGTTTTGAAATTTAAACTCTAGTGGAAAGTTTGCTGATTATATATGTTGCTTGAAGAAAAACATCCTCCCAGTGTGTAAAATGGCATGTGTGCAGTTGCTAAAAAAGTGATATTAGTCTCTATAAAGTGTCTGTATTTACACTCAATAACGCCTTGTTGTTGGTGAGTATAAAGGCAAGATAGACGATGATCAATGCCATGAGTTTGAAGAAAATTTTTGAAGGATGAGGAAAGAAAGTCTTTGCATTGTCAGTCTAAATTACCTTTAAAACAACACCAATTTATTTTTCCGTTATTGCCTTGTATTGCACGAAAACTTGAAAAACTTGAAATTTCGCATGAAATAAATATAAACATGTATATCTTGTATAAGCATCTACCATACTAATATAATATTGGTATCTAGATCTTGAGGTAATAGTTGCTATTCCCTAAAACATTTGTATCATATAGCATTAGTAGCTTTACAATGTGTAAAAAAAGTATAAAAATTTAGTAATGAAGTAGTAAAACTAGGAACTTAAATGTTATCAAAGACGTAGAGACTATTTCTAAGTAGCCTTTGAAAATAAATCTCCCAAACATGTGACTTCACAAAACAATGAAAGGGGTGAAATTAAAAAAAAATATTGTTATAAAAACAAAATTTTGAAACACTTTTCAAATTTTTAACAAGATTAGATATGCATAGTATATTCTTAAGCAAGAATTGCATGTCATTTGAATTATTAGTCAAAATTGAATTCCCATAATGAGATATAGGAAGAGCTGAACTATTTGATATGAACAATGGTCCAGATCAATGTAATCAGATGCAAAAATTAGAGTAGAACTGTAGAAGCGTCATTGGTGAGATGATGACTTGCTTTTGAGTCTGGATATCAAGATGAGTTTGAAATTGTAGATGGTGTTGTCAAATAAGAGCTTGCTGGATTAAAAGATGAAGATGATGGAATAGCCACTTAAGAAGATGGTTGATGAAAAGATGATGGTGGCGGGATGGTCTTGTTGATTGGAAAGAGGTATTGGAGAATTAAAGAGAATTAGAGGCAGAGCCATTGAAGTTTTTATCAAACCCGAAAAAGTATTATAAAGCTTACTAATCAAGTCTACTGCATAATTGACTTGGCCTAGCATTCAATTGTCAAGATCTTTTGCCTCCTCTACCAAAATGCCCTCTTTGATAACCTCTTCTACCACCAGCTCCTCTAGTAACAAATCTTGAATTATTAAGATTGGTTTGAGCCATATTTGCTTGAGCAAGATTTAAATAATACTATTTAAATCTTTTAAGCATGTTTTCGAGAGCATCATCATTGCTTCAATTTTTTCAATTGTGTATAATTCAGGTTTAGCTTGAATAGTAGTATTGCAATTTGAGAATTCTTCAGGGAGACCCTCACAGATTTCAGCCACATGGTCTTCAATAGTAATGGTACAACCTATAGCAAGTAAGGAATTAACAAGATGTTGATCTTCTCTATATATTCTATAGCAGTGAGATTGAGTTTTTTGAACCCCTTTAATTCAGACTTTAATTAATTGATGGTTGTCTTAGTGGATGAGATGAAATATTATTGAATTCTTTTCCAAATTTTATAAGCAGTTTTGCACTGAACTAAGCGATTTTTAAATGCAACATCAACAGAGACAATGAGCCATGAGCTGAGATTGTAATCTTGAAGCATTCATTCCGAGTAGATAGGAGAAACTATATTAGCAGCCTTTGCTTCAGATGTGGTAAATTCTTGAGGAGTTTTATTTGGAAGTATATGATCTTGGAGGTTTTGCCCTCTAATGGTGAATAACTCAAGTCACAAAATTCTTGTATGGAGTTTATCTGGAATGGGATCGAGGAGGGTTTTCAAATTAGCAATAATAGTGGATAGAAGAGTTATGGATCAAAAACCTAAAGCTCTAGATACCATGAAAAAATTTGTGATGTGATGAAAAGGAAAAGAAAAAGAGTCTTATATACTGAATATTCAATCATTCAAGGACAAAGTCACTTTGTTATTAATCTCACTCACTGTTTTACAAGAGTGTATCACTCACTTTGTTATTAATCTCACTCACTACAAGAAAAATGCTGAGTACCATCGGATTTATCATCGAATTTAGCGTCGCAGAGTAGCGGCGGATTTACTAGCAGTGAAGGCGTCGAATTTGTCAGGTTAAATAATTACTAGCAGATTTACATTTCCGACGGTAAATTCATCGGTAATAATTGGAGGGAAACAAAAAAAATAGGTGCGTAAGTTAGTATCAGATTTATCCGACGGTAAACCCATTTAGCGAAAACGCTATATTTTGGTGACCCGCAATAATTTACCATCAGATTTCCAATGGTAATTTTTTCCTAAATTCGAAGCGCAAATGCTCTCCTCCTTCATTTTGAATCTGTCTCTCTTTACCTTTTCTTCTCCCAGTCTCTCTCTCTCTAATCCTCTCCCTCCCTGCCTCTCTATCAGTCCCGCTGTCGCCTCCTTAATTCGTCTCTCTCCCCTTTTTTCTTCTACTCTCTCTCTAACCCTCTTCCTCCATGCCACTCTATCAGCCCCGCCGCATGTCGGCCCTACCGTTGTATCTTCTCCGGCAGTCCCTCTCCCTCTCGCCGTCATCCAATTCTGCCAGCCGCTACCAACATTCTCCCATCTACCTATGTGTCTGCATTCTCCGGTAAAAAAATTTTTGTTTTTGTTTTAAATTAGGATTAATTTAGGTTTTAGTTATTAATTAGTATTATGATTTAGTTAGAAAGAATTTTTCTATTTAATGAATTTATGTGGTTAAGATAGGATTAGATTATGTTTAAGACTTTTGTGAGTTCTAATGCTGTAATGATGTGATATTTTTGTTGTTGTGCTGTTGGTTTTGAATTGGAATTGAATTTAGTAAATTGGTGATGCTCAAACTTAAAGGCATATATTTCACATAGTTCAAGTTATTCTGTTCAAATAGGCATATTACTAAATTTGTGAAGTTGATTAAACTTACTTTTATACGGGTCATTTTTTTGTTAAACTAATTTTATCTTTTTAATTAAATAATAATTCTCTATCATTCTAGTAGTTCTTTATTTTATGCCCATAGTCGGTGAAATTAATTATATAATATTTTTAATGTGTTTTATGAGTGAAAAATGACAATAAATTAAAAAAAATAAAAAATGGATCATTTTAAATGACTTACGGATAATTTTTTATTTGCATACTGACAAAATTATACATGTAGTAATATATATTGCTAAATGTTTGTGAAATTAGAATGTTTACTTACCTCTTTTGTTATATTTGATTTAATTGTTAATGTATTTTTTAATTAAGTTTAACGTAGTTTATTTTTATTAAGCATTTTAAATGATGTTGTGAATATGTTTAGCACATTTTTAACTGGTATGTTCTTTGCAGATATGACGACAAGTAGAAGAGGAGTTGCGGATCAACTTAGTGGTTGTGGTAATGGTCGTAATAGAGGGAGGATTTCTGCTAGTACTCGTGAAAATTCTGGATCATTTCCCTCTAAACCGACTATTCTAATGACATCACAAGTTGCAAGTGCAACCGAACAGCCATCATCATAGTGTCTAATTTCAATTAAGTCCCTGCGATAATAAAAATTAATACAATGGTAATTATAGATATTAAATTAAATAAAATAATTTTAGATTATTGTTTTTCTAACATTAGGGCTAAAATTGTGTGGGCCTATAATTTTTTGTTTGTAGATATATATCTTCAATGGTCTTTAAATTAAACTATGATATATAAATAGAAAACATGGCACAAAATCTTGAAGTAAAATACTTGGATCCACATGAAAGAAAAAGTTACAACACTCATTTGACAATATAGAATTTGACTCAATACATTGATGACGAGTCAAAAAGAACAATAAAGAAAAAAAGGTCAGTAAGTATATCTAATATAGAAGTGTTACACAAATTAAAACCACTCACATTATACTATCTTCATAGCTTATCCCATTTTATTCTCATCCCACTAAAATATGCACTTATTCCTTTCCAGAAGAATTTAATTTATCGATCAAATTTTGCATAATTCTACTGGGTCTTCACCGTTGCACTTTGATGTATCGTTGGTGATAGTGTGAACTTGTTGGTCACCTTCTTTACCCCACAACAGCAAATACAGACCAACGATGACAAAACATGCGCCAATGATGCTGAAGATTAATTTCAGAATAATAATAATAATTAATTAGCATTATTGAAGGATAGTTAATTAATTAGTTATTCAAGTTAATTATTATACCTGCCCAAATAAAGTTTCTCACCAAAGACGAAGTATGCTAGAATTGCCACAAGCACGGTACAAAGTGGGGTAGTCATTGTGACAAAGACTGGCCCTTTTTTCTCAGTGCACCATAGCTGAACATATATGACCAATCCAGACACCACAATTCCCTGCCATTTACAATAACACATAAATATTCTCTATTTTATCTTCTAGGAGGCAAGGAATTTGTACTGCCAACATGCATGCTGCATCAATTTTAAAATTTCATATAATTTGTATACCAATTTTATAAATTATAATAAAAGATCATTTGTTTTCATTAAGATAAAAGTGATGACTATCTTTGTGGCATATTTTTTAGCCAATAAAACGTAACATTCATAAAACAATTCAAACATATATGTATGAATATAATAAGAGAAACAGTACGATTAACTATCTATTAAATTATCTATTTTATAGTTATTTCTTACAAAAATTATATATATATATATATATATATATATATATATATTTACTATTTTTTCTTTGCATTTTTTTACATATTTTTATAGAATAAAACATGTAGGTTTTATTTTTTTTTTCAATTTTTATGGATCACTTTTAATATTAAAAGTAAAAGGACGTACATAAAAATAATTTATCCACATCTAACTTATAAATAATATGAAATATTCCTCATCCCATAATAAACTAACTTTTAAAATTAAGGTTTATTCAATTTCAAATTATAATTAGTTAATGATTATTAAAAAGTAATTAGTAAAACCGTTAATTTTATGAAACACTTACTCCATATAACGTGGACCACAAATCGATGTTGAAGCCGATGAACCATGCTGAAGGATCATGTTGTACAATTGCTGTGAAAACAGCTGATTGCACTGCTCCAACAAAGCACATCCACGAAGTTAGCGACAGTTGAGCTGGGTACCTTTTCAAAGTGGATGCCTGAAATAATTCCATAACTTGAATTAGTTAATGGAGAGTGCTAGCTAAATAATGACTATGTTAAATAATATGAATAATTATTAATTAAATAAAAATACATTATACTTTAATTTAATGTTATTAATTAAATTTAAAATTAATTTATTCTTTTAAATTTATTAATTTACATTATTTACACATTATTCAAAAATAGTATTGATTCTATACTTTTCCTTAGTTAATTACATCAGGTTAGAATTATAATAAGCACAAGATTTTTTCTTATCTCTCCACATTTAGAGGGGAAAATATCGATCTCCTATGTTTTGTTCTTTTGTGATTAGATTTTCCGTGTTACTTTAATAAAAATTAGATACCCGCGTGTCGCATTCATAGATATCTCTACGAGACAACCATTTTTTTTTGGTCTACTCTGTCTAATCTCCCAACATACTGGCCTTTCTCATTGCATGCGTACTTATCCTATTGGTTAGTTACGTTCCGCAACCTTCTCCCACAAAGATCAATAGGAAAAATAACAAAGAATGAAAGAAAGGGGAAATAAAATAAGGTAATAAGGTACAGCAGTGACACATAAAATGATGTGTTGGTCACTTGAGACACGCATATAACACATCTTGTTTCCATTTATGGTCTTTTTACTCTTCCAGAAATAGAAAGGGGATATATCTAATTAGTTTATATTTTATTTATTATTCTAGCTCATTTTGCAAATAATATAATGTTGTTTGTATACCAAAAGATATATTTATTTTAGACATAAATTATTATTATTAATTAATTAATTAAATAAAACTATTAACTAAAAATATAAATAGTTTAAAACAGTGCACTTTATTATATTTTCTAAAAATTGTATTTAGAAGTTATTAATCCAAATTAAAATAAAGGACAATACTTCATACACATTCAAAATTTACGTCTAAAATAAAATCATTAATTATATAAGTTAGTTCAACTAGGACTTTAACTTTTTTAGTCACCAATTTTCTTTCAAATTATATTTTTTATCTTGTATTTTATATCCTAAATCTTAAATTCTAAATTCTAAAAAAATTAATTAATATTATTAACCAATTAAAAATTATTTTCTTATCTCATTCTAATTATATATATTATAATACAATAATTTAACAAAAAAAGGAGGTTGGTAGTATGAAACAGTATTTCCAATTTGAAAGAGTATGTGCTGAGTGGAGTGTGGAGCCAAAGAGTGTGTGCACAATAAACAAATGAATAATGGTGTCTGTCATTCATCATTGATGGCAAATAGCTAGGTGCCTTCCAAGTCATATCTTCCTACAACTAATCATTTTCAAATCACACAAAAAACATGAACAGCTCGAATTAAGTGAAATCCGTCATGACAGTTACGTTGCATGGAATAATGGTGAAAACAAACCAACTAACCTGCATAATATACCAGACAGATAATGAAACACAACTTGTAACTGCAAGAAGTGAACCCTTTAACCAGTTCTCTTCGGTGCCACCATTTTTCCCTTGAATATGGATTAGTGGACCCCACAAATTCCTCATCGGTGGTCCTTTGTACAGTGTCATCGTCATTACACCTCCTAAGGATATCAATGTCCCTATAACTTTTGCTATTCCGTGAGGGTCTCCAATATCAAGAGCTTCGTACCTGCGTTTAATTCATTATATGTAAACAGAACAAATTAAAATAAGTCTTGGGTATATGGAAATCTTTTTTAGAAAATTAACCTGAGTGCTACAGCAATAATGAAGGTAAGGGAAGCTACGATGTTGAACATGGAAGCAACTAGGGTTGGAGAAGTGTATTGCAAGCTTGCAAAATACATGTTGATTGGCACACTGATCCTGAGATTATTTTGCATAAATAAACATAAATGTCAATACCCAAGACCATATTTAAATATTACAAAAAAAAACATATTTTTGTTTTAAAAATTACTATATGCAAACGAAAAATTAATTATTATATATTTGTGTATAAAATATATATTACTTAACTTATTTTTAATATATAATTTATATTAATAACTAATTTAATAACTAATTTCTTTTGTGTATATGAATATAATTTTATATTTTTTATTAATAAAGAATTTTTTGTTGGATTTTGTTTGTCCTTACCCAACCAAGGAAAGCACAAAAATTTCCATGAACAAAGCAAATGTGAGCTTTGGTCGTTGTTTTCTGTTTAAACAGGAACAAAGGTGTGTTAGTCAGTTTCATAAGGTATAAAAAACAGAAAGAGAACATAATATAGTATAAAACTTTTACTAATGTATATAAGAAGTGAATCAAATAACATAGTTCTTCCACAAACACGTGCTATTATCTGGTATGATATTAATATTTATTAATTTGATATATATTGAACAAGATCAAATAAAGGATATATTCTAGTCTGTCTTTGAACATATACCAAGATTCAATTCAAATATACAAATACATATGCCTCAAAGAAAAATCTCATAAATTTCTCATGAAATTTTGTTTGAGTCATACAAATTCTAATACCATAAAATAACTTCTCTCAAAAATCAATAATAAAAAATATATAAATAATTATATCTCTAACGGTATTAAATACATGTACACAGCAAATCAAAGTATCAAACTAGTAACTGACATATAGTAACATGTAGAAAATGTATACCTCTCGAGAAAATATGCAAAGGGGAACATGACAAGAGCAGCCACAAAATAGCGATAAGTAACATATAGAAAAGGACTCATCCCATGATTGAAGGAAGCTTCAGTGATGAAATATACCAAGGCACAACCCACCTGGGCCAAGAACATGAGAATGTGTGGCTTGAATTCTTTGCACACACTCAAGAGACATGATTTTTTATGTTCCATGTATAGTTATAGTGATGAATGATATAATACTATGATGATAATATATATGATAGTGTCTCTCTTGCACAAAGTTATTGTGACAATTACTTCTTGCGCAAGAAGCATAGAGCATGCAGCTATATATATACGCACTTGGACAGCATGTGATTCTTAATGCATGTTGATTATAGAATCCTGTTCTTGATTAAATTCCTTTCTAGCTAATTTACACGAGACTACCTAGGGTACGGTAGGGTATAGGGTATGACAAAAATACAAGAAATAATAAATTGCAAGTCATCTTATATATGCATGCTAGCTGAACATGACATATAACCTATGTGTGGTCAACTAAGAAGATAAGTTAAATGTTGATGGATGAGTGAGCACACTAAAATTGAGAATAAGTGCGTGAGAGAGAGAGAGAGAGAGAGAGAGAGAGAGAGAGAGGAAATGCTAGACTGCTAGTTGTTATAAGGAGAGAAAGAGAGAGGGGTAATGCTAGTTGTTATAAGGATCTAGCTCACCTTATTTGGATATGCCTAAAAAGACTTTTAAGTAGAGGTTGTAGTAATAAGGAGTGAATTAAATACTCGTTCAGAGACAGTCTAGGGCGAATAATTTTATTAAAATTTGATTAGTAATTTAATTAAAAAAATAATTTTATATTATTAAATATAATTTTATATTATTAAAAATATTAATAATAATTAATTAATAATTATAAATCATAAAACCTACTAATTTTCTATTAATATTCTTAGACATGTTAATTTTATATATAGTTTGAGGTAGTTAGTTAAATTAAATAAAAATATATAAAATTATAGAAAAAGATAAAAAATTAATTTTTAGTGAATGAAAATTAACTAATTTTAAAATTTAAATTTATAATTTATTATTTAAAATTTAAGATAAGTAAAATAATTTTTAAAATATTAATTGATATTAACTTAAAAAAATATTAATTTTATAATATTATCTTTAGACGAAATTGTAAAAAATATTTAAATGTACTGTTTGACTTAAATATCAATATTGTTTACAATCGAGAGTATTCTAATACTGTTTGACTCATAATTAATGTCGCCTAATGAGACAAAACTTATTTATTGTTTTTAAAGATGACCTTAGCTTACCTAACATAACCAAAACTAAAGGGAGTTTTACATCGTTTAAATATTTAATAAATTAAAAAGAGAAAATACAGGAGAAGAATGTTTTTTTTAAACGATCTAAATAATAAATTAAAAAATAAAATTAATTTTAATTTTAAAAATTAAATTTTAAATTAATTAAATATAATCCTTATTTTTAATAATTAGTAAGTCTAAAATACAGTTCGTTATTTATGTTATTCACATCTCTCATCATTTACCTAATAAAATTGTTAAAAATTATAATTAGATATATTTTCTTTACTTGAAGTCGCTGATGATAGAATCTATTTATTGAGTAATAATTGCATATTGTTATTTTTTATACAATTTTAATTAATTTTGTATTTTCTCTTTCAATTACAATAATAATTGATATATTGTATAGATTTTACTTTTAATTTGAGTATAATTGATTTGATATTCAACTTGTATTTATAATAAATTTTCTTTTAAGTTTTTGTGTTGAAATATGGTAGAAACAAGAGAGAAATCTGAGAAAAGTGTTTCTGTGTATTATTCAGGTTGATGGAAAGTACAATGTACAACGGGTATATATAGGTGTCAGAAGAATCAAAGAAATAAAAGTATAAAATCCTACAATTAATATACAGATATGCCATATAAATATAAACGATACTAACTGATCTAAAATGATTTTAATGATTCTCTAATGATTCTCTAACATCCCCCTTCAAACTCAAGTGGGAGCTAAGGATACCATCTTGAGTTTGGATAACAAAGTCCGGAAACGAGTCGGGTGATGAGCTTTCGTGAAGATATCAGCAGTCTGATCTAGTGTACCAACAGCAATGAGACGAACATCATCAATAAGGATACGTTGCCGAACAAAGTGACAATCAATCTCAATGTGTTTGGTGCGTTCATGAAAGACATCATTATGGGCAATTTGAATAGCACTGCGGTTGTCATAAAAAACATCAGTAGGAGACGACTGAGGAGCACCCAAATCTTCGAGAAGCCAACGAATGGAGATAACCTCAGCAGTGGTGTCAGCGAGGGCACGGTACTCAGCTTCTGTACTTGATCGAGCAGTGAACGTTTGCTTCTAAGCACGCCAAGAAATGAGAGCATCGCCAAGAAACAAACAGTAACCAGTAGTAGAACGACGATCAGTGGGATCACCAGCCCAATCAACATCGGAGTACGTCTGAAGGCACAAAGAGGAATGGGTAGAAAAATAAAGGCCATGAAATAGAGTGCCTTTGATGTAGCGAAGAATGTGAAGAACTGCCGCATAGTGAGTAGTTCGAGGAGATGACAAGAACTGGCTAAGTACATGAACTGGATAGGCGATGTCTGGTCGGGTGATAGTTAAGTAGACGAGTCCTCCAACTAGCTGTTGATAGAGAGTAGGATTATCCAAAACAGTGCCATCCATAGGAGTAAATCGAACATTAGGCTCAAGAGGAGTAGACTCAGTGCGACTATCCGTAATTCCGGCTCGAGCAAAGAGATCTGAAGCATATTTAGACTGAGAGAGATAGATGCCATCATTGGTGGATATGACTTCTAGACCAAGAAAATAGTTGAGAGAACTAAGATCTTTCATCTCAAAAGTACGCTGAAGGGATGCCTTGAAATCAGAGATACCATCAGCATCATCTCCAGTAATGATCATGTCATCAACATACAGAAGCAGAAGAACGACTCCACGTTCACTTTTACGAATAAAGAGAGCATGCTCATGAGGACTGCAAGTGAAACCAAG
The DNA here is from genome assembly GCF_059453495.1 of Arachis ipaensis. NCBI lineage: Eukaryota > Viridiplantae > Streptophyta > Magnoliopsida > Fabales > Fabaceae > Arachis > Arachis ipaensis. Next base: position 130,353,112 of record NC_142444.1, read on the forward strand.
ACTGTATATAGTAGTGCTGAACTTGTCAAACCATTCACGAAGAGTTTGCTTAAGCCCATAGAGTGCCTTGCGAAGGAGACAAACTTTGCCAGAGGGACAAGGATAACCCGGAGGGGGGTTTCATATAGACCTGCTGTTTCAAATCTCCATTAAGAAATGCATTCTTCACATCCATCTGATTGAGAGACCATTTTTTGACCACAGCAATGGCAAGAAGAGCTCGAACAGATGTGAGACAAGCAACAGGAGCAAAAGTCTCTTCATAGTCAATACCATACTCTTGCGTGCAACCCTGAGCAACCAATCGTGCCTTATAACAGTCAATAGAACCATCAGAGCGAGTCTTGATCTTGTATACCCATCTGCTGCCCACAACTTCCTGAGCAGAAGGAGGATCAACCAAATCCCAAGTGTGTGCCTTTTCAAGTGCCTGTATTTCTTCCTACATTGCTTGTTGCCAATGTGGATTTGTGGAGGCTTCTCTGAATGACTTAGGTTCATGTTGATGAAGGATAGTAGAAAAACAATGATAATCAAGAAGATGAGGAGGTGGATTCGTTACCCTAGAAGAACGAGCGGGAGGAGGAGGCATGACAGTATGAGCAAGATCATTGTCCAGTTTGGAATCATTGGGAGATGGAGAAGGCGGAAGAACAGGAGGCTGTGGAGGGTCACTCGAGATAGAATCTGTAGAATTATCACTAGGAAAAAGATCAACATTGGGGTTAGTAAACAAAGATGACTAAGTAGGAGGAATTGACCCAAAGGATGAGAACCGAGAAAACAAGTGATGCTCCCAGAAGACAACATGACGAGATATATGGACACGTTTAGAGAGAGGATCCCAACAACGATAACACTTGTGTTTAGTGCCATAACCAAGTGAACAACACATACGAGCCCGAGGTTCAAGTTTACTATGTTCATGAGGCTGAAGAAGAACAAAACATACACAACCGAAAACTCGAAGAGAACTATAATCTGGGGAGGTATGATAAAGACGCTCAAAAGGAGTAACATTACCAAGAACAGAAGAATGGAGTCTATTGATAACATGGACAGTAGTAAGAACAGCTTCACCCCAAGTACGCTCAGGACACGAAGAAGAAAGGAGCATTGCACGGACGGAGTCAAGAATGTGACGGTATTTGCATTCAGCTCTACCATTTTGTTGAGACGTACCAGGACAAGAAAACTCAGACAAAGTACCCTGTTCTGCAAGAAAGGTTAAGAGTTTGGAATCACGGTATTCCAAAGCATTATCACGTCTGAAAGCCTTAATGACCTTGGAAAACTGAGTTTTAATCATAGTAGCAAAGTTGATATAGATATGAGGTAACTCATGGTGATTAGTCATCAAATAAACCCAAGTAAAACGAGAATAATCATCAATGAAAGTGACAAAGTATCGAGCTCCGCCCATAGAGGCAGTGGAAGCGGGGCCCCAAACATCAGAGTGAATGAGATCAAAAGGAGAACAAGCAAGAGATGAATTATTATGAAAAGATAAAGCAAGTTGTTTGGCAGTTTGGCAAGAAATGCAATCAAAAGATTCATTTGGAACCTGACCTAAAACACCCTGATACACAAGAGGACGCAATTTTCTTAAGGAGGTGTGGGCAAGACGTTGATGCCATAAGTGAAGGGTAGAGGGAGAAGAAGTAGCACAGAGATTTGATACAGGAGGAATATGAAGATTCTCGAGTTCAAACAACCTTCGGACCTTACGTCCAATCCCGATGATTTGTCCCGTCCGAGGATCCTGTACATGACAACCAGAAACAGAAAAAGTGACTTCAAAACCCAGATCAACAAGTTGACCAACAGAAATAAGATTAAAGTTTAATTTGGGAATATAATAAGTATCAGGAAGATTAAGAGTCGACTGGGATATAGAACCCTTGTGTGTTGCGTGCAAGAGGGAACCATTTGCAGTATTGACAGAAGGTCCATTTGTAGTGGTAAACAGAGACGAGAAGAGATTACGTAATGGAGACATGTGATTAAAGCATCCCGAGTCAAAATACCATTTAGAATTACCTGGAGGGGTCGAAAGAGTATCAGGGGTATTACCAGAAAGGGAGAGAAGACGTTGAAGAAGAGACGCAATATCAGATAGAGAGACAGGAGACGAGTTAAGAGGAGCAGTGGTGGTAGATTCAAGAGTAGTATTAACAGTAGAAGCAAGCGCAGGACGTGGTGGGTGAGTAGGACAGGTAGTAATCAAATGTCCCGAGAGCTTGCAATAATGGCAAAACAGTTGTGCACAATTGTAGCTAATATGACCTTTCTAGTGGTATGTGCGACATTCAACAGAGGAACAGCCGGAGAACGGGTGCCCGAAACGGTTACAGTTGCGACAGAAGGTACCTTTTCTGTCTGTGGCAGCAAAAACATCTGACTTTTCCATAATAGTAGTCACAGAGATCAAGGAGAGGAGAGAAAACTGCAATTTTGAAGTAGAAAATGAGGAAATAGATGGCAAAATCGGAAAGAGCTCACCAAAAAATCTTAGGGAGGGTCCCACTGTCTGACACATCAGCAGCCACATCAGATGCCACGTCAGCTGCTTCGTCAGCAGAGCAAGACACGTGGCAACACGCGATAGGAGGAATGAGACGCGTCAGCGCTGACGCGAGCACGGAGCTGGCAGCGGGTCGGTCCGGGTCGGGTCGGACGCAGTCTGGGTAGATTCACGTGGGTGCTGGCGACGACACGTGGCGCTATCTGGGACCATTGATCTTGGGCGTGGATCCAAGGGTTCTGGATGGCGTCTGGGGAGAGAGAACCTGAAGCGGTGACGAACTTCTGGCGACGCGTGAGGGCGCGTCCGGCGGCGGTAGGCAGCGTTAGAAAGCTTGCAACGAGTAAGGTGGCGGTAGTGACGAACCAAGGCGTCAGGAAGAAGTCGAAAACGGAGGACAAAGTACTGCCGGTGAAACAAGATAAAGGAGGTAGAAACCAATTGTTTCTGAAAAAAAATAACCTAAGCTCTTGATACCATGTTAGAAACAAGAGAGAAATCTGAGAAAAGTGTTTCTGTGTATTATTCAGGTTGATGAAAAGTACAATGTACAAGGGGTATATATAGGTGCCAAATGAATCAAAGTAATAAAAGTATAGAATCCTACAATTAATATACAAATATGTCATATAAATATAAACGATACTAACTGATCTAAAATGATTCTAATGATTCTCTAATGATTCTCTAACAAAATACATGACATTGGTTAACAAAATACATGACATTGGTTATTAGTGATCGAATTGAAGAAAATTTTGAGTAGTTGAAAAAGAGTCTAAGATTTATAACGTTTATGCTTATCACATTTTTCAGTTCACAGTGATTTTAAGAGAATTTTCTGCTAAAGATTAATTTTAGGAAGATTGAAACTGAAGGAAAAAACGGATTAAGAGGCAATGGAGATTGAAGTATTCACTCATTATTAGTTTAGTTTTATATTAATTTTAGGATAGTTAGTGAGAAAAACACTCCCTGCTCATAAAATTTTTATTTCAATCATTAGGGTTTAGTCTTCTAAGTTAGAGTTATTGCATGGAAGTTGTTTAATTTTTTGCAAGATTCAAGTTGCAAAACTCATTTCCTTTAAGCTTCTAGTTTAATTTGTTTGCAATTGTTCTTCATTTTTACTTTATTCAATGTTTATGAATTCTTGTGTCAAGTGAAACTTATTTGAAGAATTTCATGAATGTTTACTTTTTCTTTGCCTTGAATTTATGTTTGATTGAGTAATTTTTACTTTCCTTACCATTTTAGTAAATTTAGAATTATATTTTTATATATTGCAATGTTAAATTTTATTTTTCTTATTTCGACTTAAGGTATAAGATTTAGAAAAATCTTGAGTTTAATTGTATTTCATGATTAATGATAATTGGGCCGGGGTAATTGAATTAACATGACTCTAACTAACTTTTCCCGTTATTGATGGTCATCCGATTAGGACTTTGTTAATTATTAGGTTAAGAAACTAACTCTGATAGACTTTTCACATTATTGTTGTTAATTTATTAGGACAACTTCACTCTAATTACATTAATATCTTGCATAACTTTTTTTCATCAAAGGGGTTGGGTCTTACACTGACTTAACTAGTATAACTTCAACTGACTTTTCAGACTATTAATGGTTAATTGGTTGATGGGACATTATTAATCTAGTTAGTAAATTTCAATAGACTTTTTCACACTATTGATGGTTGACTTATTAAAATAATTCATTCTTTCACATTAACACAACTTATATAGACCAGGATAGATAATCTTAGGAATTATCCGAAAACCAAAACTCTTTTATTCCATTGATTTCCATTTCTTTAATCATTTTTGGTTTACTTGTTTTAACGGTGTTATTGTTATTTTAATATCAATTTTTATGGATGAAAATTTAACTACAGTTAATTTACATAAAATTGATAGCTAAGAACCGTTAAATAATTTGAATAATTTGATTAAATTTTTATCTAACAATTTCCTTTTATCAACTTCACGTAAAATTAACTGTATATAAATTTTTACCATTTTCATGACACATACAAAATCCGCAACTTCATAATCAACCTTGGGATGTGTGTAGTTTAAGTATTATTTTGTTATTCAGATTCTATTCTCATAAGAATTAGGGGTAAACGCGGATCAGATCGGATATGACCAAAATTTCGATCTGATCTGCACTAAAATCATCGGATCAGATTGGATCTAATATCCGCAGTTTTTAAGCTTAGATCCGATCCGCACGTTTTTAAGTTTGGATCCGATCCGCACATTTACAAATCGAATCGGATATAAGATATATTCGCAAAACACAAATATTTTTAAAACCTTATTTTTACTAAAAAAACATCAATAAAATTTATTTTTTCTATTATTAAATATATTTACTCTTAAAATAATATTAAACATATTTTTTTTAAATAATAAATTAAAATAATACAATATATATGATAATTATTGGTTGAAATAAAACATAAAAAAGAATATTTACTTATTTATTTCTTTATTTTTGCGGATACGCGAATACGTGAATACCTACACAAAATCCGCAATCTAATCCTATTAGTATGCGAATCGGATCGATCCACCAATCCAATAGTCTTGCGAATCAAATTCATATCCACAATTTTCAGATCAGATTCGGATATAGGGATGAACACCCCTAATAAAAATTAAATATAACCAAGAGAAAGTAGAAATTAAAATGATAATATTTTAACTCTCTAAAATAAAATAAAATAATAATATTTTGACTCTCTAAAATCAAACTTATTTAAAAATAATCTTTTAAACTTTAAACCAAACATAAAAATATATAATATTTCTATCTTAAAATTCTTAAAAATTACTTATAATTTTTCTAACCACGCACACTGCCATTATCAATGAAAATTCATTACAAATTTTGCCAGTCAACAGTCAAAATCTATCTTTAAAATCCGACAATAATAAACTAATTTCTAGCAATTATCATTATCAAATTATATAATCCCATTTAATTTTCACCAAAGTGCGCCTTGCCAAGAGAAGATGTGGTCCATTAATCATCAACAATTCTCTCTCTTTCTCTCTCTATATATATATCCTTTATGTATGTTGTGTCCATTGTCCAATAGCGATTGAAAGATTCAAATAATTAAGTTTACCTAATACCGAATGAGCACGGGATTATTGGATATGAAGACAAGAAAGTTAAGTTGATATGAATATCAAGGGAGGTCCACTACTGTCTCTTGCATGCATTCTGGCTACCAATTTGAAATTAAAGTGGTTTCCATTAACCAAGAATAAAGCGTTTTCTTACTATATTAGGTAAGCATTATTAAATTTAAAAAGGACAAATAATAATGCCAAGATCATGACTGTTATATATATGTGTATAATATGATGAATTGGATCATAGAGGAAAGAAGACACTACTAAAACAGTTTTAGGTGTACACGGTATGTATCTGTTAGGCACTTCTGCAAATCTTCAAATACGCACCTACGTACACTTCTCCAAAGCAGATCCATCACACCAACATGCATGCATCAGAGCCTCCCACATACAAAACATCTTTCAACAATCATACACATTTTTCAGTATATATAATACATGGGCTAAATAAGTTTTTAATATGTGACTTTTAGTTTTTTTATTTTAAAAAAGAAATAAAATTTTTTGAGTAATACTACAGTAAAAAATGAAATTGAATAAATAATAAAGATTGTTTGTTTTAAACATCGTATAAAATACACACTCTACTTAAAATTTTAGTTACAATCTTTGTTTTTCGATTAATTTACCCTCTTTACTAAAAAAATTCTCAAACTTTAAGCCTTTCAATCAACAATTAACTATCACATTTCTCAATTATGCTAAAAAGTTAAAAAAAATTAGCCACCCTACTCAACAATGAATATCTCCAACCGGCGACCACATTGAAAAAATGCTAATATGACAAGAGATACAATATTAGCATTTCATGGAACTATTGAAATAAAAATTTTTGAGGTTTTTGGGAATAATAAAAGATTCTTTTTATAGAAATCAAAACAAAATGTCACTTATTTTATAGGGAATAAGCCATAGCTTCTTTAAGTTTTTATTTTCTTTTTACTTTAACATTGTCACAGACCTCCCAATAGTTATTCTCTCTCTCTCTCAAAATATCCAATAACTTTTTAAGGATAATTACTATATGACTCGGTCATTCTTTTTCAACTTTTTCCTTCTCTATTTTTTAAAAGAAAAAATTTAAAAAACCAGTACTTTTATTAAAATTTGGCCAACACTTAACCATAAAAAAAATGAGTAATCTTATATCATTAGATGTCATCTCACACCATTAAAAATATTGATAATGACTAATTGATAATTACACATCACAAATTCTACTAACTCCCTAACATTTCTCATTTCAAAAATATAGATTAATCATCAACCCTTTAAGCTAAAATGGCACTATTTTTATGATTTCTCAATTTTTAATTTGGTGGTAAGTATTCAATCGTAAGACTTATTTTAGAGTCAAAAGTCAAATTAATTAAAATGGAAGCTAAGCATCCTATAGTCAGTAACTGCCATTGACAGTGTTGAATACTTATTTGAGGTTAAATATCAGTTTACCTTTAATATTGAACCATTTTCCTTTCATTGGCTATATATAAGACTAATTAATCTTTGATCGACGATATAATAATGTTTTAAAAAGAAAAAACAACCATATCTCATCTCACCTTACTCTTTCTATACCATTTTTAGCTAATCATTTCATATATTCAAATAAAAACCGCATCTCACTTGCGAATGCTGTTGAATTCAAAATTTTTTTTTTTCATCTTTACGGTTAAATCAACAACTAACACCGTGTTGTTAGTTCTTTTTCTTCATCACTATTTCAATTTAAGTCATCAATATATGTTTAAACTTCATTTTTTTTCTTTTATAACCAAAGCACATTAAAAAAAATAACATCCCAATCAGATAAAAGTAAAAAATAAATAATTATCCAAAAAACTCGAAGCACATAAAAAAAGATTAATGAAATCATAAAATACACTCATACACATCAAAAAGTCACGGACAAAATCAGGGGGGAAAAAGGAAAAAGGGACGAGCCAGGGAAAAGATGATTGTGGGAGTGTTACAACATATTCAAAAATGATTAACCAAAGAAACAGAATAATGGAACAGAATAGGAAATTATGGTTTTTTTGTTGTGAAGGAATCAGAGACTGGTAAGTGAGAGCAAGGAGAATAAGTGAGAGAGAAGAGAGAGTTCAGATCAGAGAAGAGTGATATAAACAGTGAAGGATTTTATTGCATTGACTGAGACTTACAACAGTACAAAACTTATATAGCATACACTAGAAGTTTCTTAAGATGCCAGATCAGCAGACTTAACTAACCTCCTAACAAACTTAACAGATAGATAAACTTGATTAACTGATTGGCCCTTTTTGTTCACTTTCAATATCTTCTTTCACTCTATCATGTCCCCTCAAACTCAAGGGAGCTGAATCTTCAGAGTTCTGCACCTTGAGTTTGCCTCTGAGATCAAGGAACGCTGCTGATGGAAGAGCCTTGGTGAGAGTGTCAGCAATCTGAGCTGAGCCTGGTATATGACTTACCTGAACCTCATTTCTTGTCACATAATCCCTTACGAAGTGCAAGTCAATCTCAAAATGTTTCGTTTTTGAGTGGAGAATGGGATTTGCTGCCAGCAAGACTGCACTCTGATTGTCGCAATAAGCCATGGGGCTTCAGGAACATTCCACTTTGGCTCACTTAACAATCCTTTTATCTAGATTAGTTCAGCAACTAAGTCTGCTAATGCCCTGTACTCAGCCTCTGTGCTGGATCTGGCTACTGCCCCTTGTTTCTTAGACTGTCACGATATTAAATTCCTGCCCAAATAGACACAGAAGCCTCCAACTGATTTGCGATCATTGGGATCCCCTGCCCAGTTGGAATCACAATATGCTTTTAGTGTCAGCAAGGAAGTGGGTGAAGCTTTGTCAATCTTCAAGCCATAGGTTGTAGTGCCACCAACATATCGAGGATTCGTTTGACCAGCTTCCAATGTGTCTCTAGTGGATGCTGCATAAATTGTGCTACTTTGTTCACACTGTATGCTAGTTCAGGTCTGGTAATGGTGAGATATTGCAGACTCCCCACCACTGAGCGATACATATGAGGGTTTGCAAACTCAGCTCCCCCTGTGGCCTGAATTTTCAAGGTGGAGGGCAAAGGTGTATGGCATGGTTTGCACCCTAACATTCCTGCTTTGAGCAGCAGGTCTTGAACATATTTACTCTGTGTCAGGAGCAGTCCGCCATCACTGGTTTTAGTAACCTGAATTCCCAAGAAATAATGCAAAGGACCCATGTCCTTTAGAGCAAAGGCAGAGTTCAGCCGTTGAATAACATCAGATATTTCGCTTTCTGAGCTACCAGTGATGAGTATATCATCAACATAAATGAGAACATAAGCAAGAGAGGATGAAGTGTGCCGAACAAAGACCGAAACATCAAACTTGGTGGCAATGAACCCTAGACCTCGAAGAGCAGTAGAGAGCTTGAAATACCAGGCTCTTGGGGCTTGCTTCAACCCATAGAGAGCCTTGGTAAGCTTGCAAACCAATGAACCATCACCAACAGTGAATTCCTGTGGCTGTCTCATATAGACATCTTCATGCAATTCACCATGGAGAAAGGCATTATTCATGTCTAATTGGCGTATAGGCCACGAATTTGCCAGTGCAATGGTCAGTATGACTCGGATGGATGTTGGCTTGACAACAGGGCTATATGTCTCTGTAAAATCAAACCCAGGTCTTTGGGAGAAACCCTGAGCAACAAGTCTGGCCTTGTGCTTTTGAAGACTTCCATCAGCATTGTACTTGAGGTGAAAGACCCACTTGCTCCCAATAGCTTCCCTGCCGGCTGGGAGAGGAACCAGGGACCAGGTATTATTCCTTAGAAGAGCTGCAAATTCAGACTCCATGGCACTCTTCTACTTTGGGTCATCTAATGCTTGCTTGACAGACCTTGGCTCCATACTTGCAACAAAAACATGAGGCTTAACAATACCCGCCTTGCTTCTAGTCACCATTGGATGAGTGTTAACAACATAAACAGAAGGTGGAATTGTTTCTAAATCAGCTATTAGAATTGGAATCCGGACATCTGATGGGGCCCTGTGGGAAAGGGTTGGGGACGAGGAGGGGGAAGGCAATATAGGAGATGGATTATGTGTTGGGGTTGAAGATGGGATGGTAGGTGAGACTGTTGTTATGGGCAAGGCAGAAGCTGAGGTTAGTTGTGAGGAGAGTTGCTTGGCTTGGTGAGGGATAATAGAAATATATGGTAGTGGCTGTGAAATAGCAGGTGATGATTCGAGACTGGGTGGGCAATAGAAACCGAAGGAAGGATCTTTGAAGAGGAATGTGGCTTCATCAAACACAACATATCTTGTAATGACCACTTTTCCAGAATTTGTGAGACATTTGTAACCCTTATGAGAGGTGCCATAACCAAGAAATACACTTGGTGAGGATATAAAGTCAAGCTTATTTGTAGGGCCTCAGGTGAGGAAAACACAAGCAACCAAAGACCTTGAGGTTTTCATAGGATGGCTTCTTGTTGAACTGTTTTTTAGTTGGGGATACTCCATTCAGCACTGGAGTTGGCAAGATATTGATCAGTTGGACTGCTGTAGTGAAGGCTTCACCCCAGAACTTGAGTGGCATAGACGCTGCTGCGAGCATGGTTAGCCCCATTTCCACAACGTGCCTATGCTTCCTCTCAGCTGTGCCATTTTGCTGGTGGACATGTGGACATGAAAACCTGTGAATAACACCCTGCTCCTGCAATAATTTGGACAAACTCACATACTCTACAGCATTATCACTCTAAAAAACCTTAAGTTTGGCATTAAGCTGAAGCTCAGCCATGTGTTGGAAATGCACAAAAACTGTTTTTAATTGAGCTCTACTTTTGATCAGATATAGCCAAGTAAATCTAGAATATAAATCAATAAAGTTTATAAAGTAATTGTTTCCATTGCAATCAGACATTGGAGTTGGACCCCAAATGTCAGAGTACACAAGCTCTAAAGGAGCATTATACACTGTTTGAGACTCAGGAAAGGGTAAAGAGTGAGATTTGCCAATGCAACAAGAGGTACAAAGTGGCTTATTTGTAGGAAAAGAAAAATTACAATGCTGTAAAACTTTTGAGACTATATTATGTGAGGCATGTCCAAGACGAGAATGCCACAACATGTATGGATCTAAAGTTGACTGTGAATGTGACTCCATTGAACTGAGCAGTGTAGCAGGTGCTTGAACAGGATGAAAATTCAACAGCTTATACATGCCTTTTTTAAGAGTTCCATTCAAAAGCAAATCTTTAGAATCTTGGAATTTGACACATCAGCCATGAGAATGAAATTCAAAGAGAACATTGTTATCACAACAAAATTGATACACACTTAATAGGTTCTTAGTTATATCGGGTACTAGCAACAATTTCTGCATAATGAGATGTTTAGAGCTCAATTCAGTTTTAAAATAGGCTTTTCCAACAGAATTAATGCTCAAACTTGTTCCATTGCCAACAACAACTTGTTCTGCATCGTTATAATTCTCCTTTTCAGCTACATTGTGAGGGTTGGGAGTCATGTGACGTGTTGCACCTGAGTCCGGATACCAAACAGAATCAGTGAGAGTTGCTGGATTTGCTATCACAGTGCTGTAATTAGCCTCTGGTTGTTCAAGTTGGTGTGGTTTGTTGGTGCTTCTTCCATGCGGCTGTGAGTCTTCTTCATACCTGTACCAACAAGTTTTGGCTGTGTGGCCAATCTTGTTGCATAGTTGACATTGAGGCCTCTCATAGTTTGATCTTTCATAGTTTTGACTCTGTGTTCTTTCATAATTCTGATTTCTCAACCTATCATCATATTGCTGTTATTTTCTAAAACCAGAGGGATGCCTTCCTCCTCTGTTGAATCTTCCCCTGCCTCGGGAGCCTCCTCGAAAATTTCTTGTTTGAGTCCAGTTAGCTTGATACTGAGGGCTTTCTTGCAAGCTTTCTTGATTTGTATAACTGGATTGTGCTACATGTGCATAAGCTACTTGATTCACCTAAGATTTTCTAAATCTTTCTAACATACTTTCATTGGCAAAAAGCACAGCCTCTAACTCTCCAACTGTAATACCTTGCGATCTTGTTAGCAGTAAGGTGAGCAAAGGCACATACTCTTCGGTTAGGCCATGAAGGAGTGCATTAACATGGTTGCTCTCACTCACTGTCTCGCCTACTGACACTAACGCATCAATTGTGCCTTTTATTGACAGTACATACTCGTTTACGGAGGATCCTATTCGAGTGTTGCTCAATTTGTTCCTTAATTGCATAATTCTAGCCTTAATTTGAGAGGCAAAGTGAGTCTCTAACCTGTTCCAGATCTGATAGGTGAATACACAACCAACCATCCGAGTAGTGTAGGGTTTCGTCATTGCCGCCAAAAGCCAAGATTTAAGCAAGGCATCTTGCCTTTTCCATTTCTTAAATTCTGGATTAATGTCGCCATTTTCAAGAAATTGATGCGGAATTCCAACTCCAGTGATGTGGTTCAATAGGTCATTTCCTTCGATCATTGCCTCTACCTGATTCTTCCACTGCAAGAAGTTGTCGCTGTCGAGCTTCATGTAGATCGGGGTTGCAACAAAGCCTAGTGAGCTCGCCGTTTGTGCTGAGCTGTGGGTGCTTCCTGAATCTGTCATGGTTAGGGTTTCGTTTTCCATTAGAAGACCAGCTCTGATACTATGAAGGAATCAGAGACTGGTGAGTGAGAGCAAGGAAAATGAGTGAGAGAGAAGAGAGAGTTCAGAGAAGAGTGATATGAACAGTGAAGGATTTCATTGCATTGACTGAGACTTACAGCAGTACAAGACTTATATAGCATACACTAGAAGTTTCTGAAGATGCCAGATCAGCAGACTTAACTAACCTCCTAACAAACTTAACAGCTAGATAAACTTGATTAACTGACTGGCCCTCTTTGTTCACTTTCAATATATTCTTTCACTCTATCAGTTGTTTTGAATGCAACTTGAATATGGAGTGAATTTAAGTGTTATTAAGGGAGATTTTGTTTTTTTTTGTTTTAAATTAGAATGTAAGAAGAGCACTTAATAAATTCACATATTTGTGATTACAATATTCATATCGTTATTGGTTAAAAACCCTAATGAGTGAGAGAGTGACGGCGCCCGACGAAACGACTTCCCAAGAGGAAGACTTGATGAACCGCAGCACTAAGAAGGTCAAACCTAACGGGGATGAAGTGCTACTAGACGCAGAGGCGAAGGAGAACGGAGGATCGGCAGACATAGATCTGCAACCTGTGAATGGATCCCCAAGTTTTAAGAGTAGCCAGGAGAAGGAACATAGGGTACCATCCGGTTTTGAAAAAGGAGCGACCTCGTCAAAGCTGAAGTCAAACGGCAAAAGCAGAGTATGCGAAGTCTCTTATAAGGATAGTCTCTTGATGGGAGGTGCAGGAACGTCTCTTTCACCGGAAGAAATTGTTCAGATGGTGGCGGAGGACTATATGTTGAGGAGGTCTCTGAAGACGGTGCCGACAAAGCAGCTCCCTTCAATCCAAAGCCAGAGGTTGAGGTGAGTTTGGCAAAATATGACAAATGGTGTTGTCCATGGAAGCTTTCTCTTATTGTCAAGGTACTCGGTAAGAATATTGGATTTTGATCTATGGACTCGTGGGTTCAACGTGTTTGGTCTAAGAATGGGGATGTTAAGGTGATTGATCTAACCAGAGAGTTCTTCCTGGTGCGTTTTGGCAACGAAGGTGACTATAAACACGCGCTCTTTGAAGGCCCGTGGCAGGTAGTAGGGCACTACCTGTTAATACAAAGATGGAGGCCGTTGTTTCAACCGTCAGAGGATGCGATGCAAAAATTAGCGGTATGGGTGAGAATTTTGGAGCTACCGGTTGAACTCTACATCTATCACTTCTTATGGAGGGCAGGTGAAAAGATTGGAACAATGTTAAAAATTGATCAAACTACTTCTATACACTCTAGGGGAAAGTTTTCCCACTTATACATGGAGGTGGATCTGCAAAACCAGCTTGTCCCAGCTACTAAAGTTCTCGGAAAGGAGTTTAAGGTAGAGTACGAAGGTCTTCATCTTATCTACTTTGGTTGCGGTAAGTTTGGGCATAAAATTGATAGTTGCCCAGAGAGTCAAAAACCAGAGAAGGAGAGCAGAGAAGCTACAATGGACGGTGGTAAGGTCTTCGGGGATCCTCGAGATGCAACAATGGCGGTTATTGCAGACAATTCAAATTTAATTGTTCCTTATCCATCTCAACCTTCGCCTAATGTGTTGGAACAAAATCCCGTGGCTTAGGGGATTTTAAATTTGACGGCAAGAGCTGAATCTTCAGGAGTGTTTGGACCGTGGATGTTGGTTAAGAAATCCCAACACAGGTTTAATCGAAGCAACGGTAATGTCGGGACCTCAATCCAGACAGGCAACCCAATTGGGTCAAGTTCGCATTTTCAATCTTTGGAATATGCAGGACAAGAGGAGTCCGATAGGGGAGCACATGTTCATAAAGAAGGTTTCGTATCAAATAAGCACTTAGTACAAGCGGGAAAGACTAAGAAGCTAGAGCTGTCCAAACACACCTCCTCCTCTAAGAGCCGGCTAGCTGGGCCGAAAGGTACTTCTAAAACCCAAGAAGGGAGGGATTCTCGTGAGAAGGAGGGTGGAGCAAAGATCACTGAGGAATCATTGGTAAAAGGAAAAGAAGTGGTGGAGGGGGTCTCTAAAGTTAACTTGGAGCGAAAAGATACAGAGTACTGGAGGACTTTAAATTTGATGAAGCAGATGAAGTATGTGGCGGGGGATGAAGCGCTGTTCTTAGATGGCGTGCCTTTCACTCAGATTTATCAACCCTCGAAGGAGGCTCTCGCAGCACTAAAGTTTATGAGGGGAAGTGCGAAAGAAGAAGTACTGGCGACTGCAAACCTGCCGGATCCTGGATCAACTCAAATTCTTAGCTTATGCCTGAATCATACGGATTCCCTGGCAGCAGAGGATGAGTCCGTAAGGATGGTGGTGGATACCACACCAGCTTCCTGCTCTACTTGATTAAGGCTGCTTCGGTTGGTTGTCTCTTCTATTCCTTGTTTTTATTTTCCCATGAATATTATTACTTGGAACTATAGAGGTGTTAGTAGCAAAGGTTTTTCTACTTTGGTTAAAGATTTATGTAGGAATTTCAATTGTAATATGTTGTGTCTTTTGAAAACTCATCTATCGGGTCCAAAGACGAATAAGATTGCAAAGAGATTTGGTTTCTCAGATTGGTTTCTTGAAGAAGGTGTCGATTTTTTCAGGGGGCATATGGATTTTATGGAATTCAAATTTTTGGAATGTTGAGGTCCTTATGTCTCATAGACAATATGTCCACATGAAACTTAGAATATGGTTTGGAAAGTCCTTGGCTCTTTACGGTTGTTTATGGCTCCCCACAAATTTGGCTGAGAACTAGTCTATGGAAAGGTCTGAAAAGCATTGCTGATAATTTGACTAGCGAGTGGTGTGTAGGAGGGGACTTTAACTGTGTCTTATCTGCTACCGATACAGGGGGTAACTCTGGTCTCTCTAGAGACCATGATCATTTTACGGATTGCCTATTAGAGTGTGGGTTGCAGGACCTGGGCTTTAAAGGTCAGCCGTTTACCTAGCAAAAAGGAATTATTAGAAGACGGTTGGATAGATATATAACTAATGCAGCTTGGTCCCAACGCTTTAGTAGCATCGTGGTGAAACATCTTCCCAAACTCAAATCAGACCATGTCCCAATTTTTCTAGAGCTTTGGGTTGATAGTACTGCTGCATCCTCTTGTCGTCGCTTTCGGTTTCTGGCTTCATGGTTGACTCATGAGAACTTTAATTCTATGTTAAAGACGAACTAGAAGGATGAAACTTCTTTGGACCAAAATGTGGCTAATTTTATGGAAGCCGCAAAGGTTTGGAACAAGGAAGTTTTTAGTGATATTCATCGAAAAAAGAATAGAATTTTGGCCAGACTGAATGGTATATCCTTGAAATTTGGTTTCGAAGTGAATCCTTTTTTGGAGAAACTCCAAACTGAGTTATGAAAAGAACTAGAAGCAATTTTGATTCAAGAGGAGATACTTTGAAAACAATGTTCAAGATGCAAGTGGATAAACTATGGGGATCGCAATACCTCCTACTTGCATAATTTGGCAACTGCTAGAAGATGTAGAAATAGAGTGACAATGCTTAAGAACCAACACGGTGATTGGGTAGATGACACTGTTCAGCTTCAGTAATTGGGGATTAATCACTTTCTTTCACTTTATACTGATGATCAGCCATATGAGAAGTTAGTAGCTTCCGGTCTGTTCCCTGTTTTGACGTCCGAAGAGGTTGGGCGCCTGGATCGTATGGTTGCAGTGGAAGAAGTCTCTGCGGCTATCTTTTCTATGGGAGCTTGGAAAGCCCCGGGACCAGACGGTCTTCCCCCTATGTTTTACCAGAGCAAGTGGAGCCTTGTGAAGACCTCTGTTGAAGATTGGGTGAAAAAGGTATTTGTGGATCATGAAGAAATAAAGAAGGTTAACAATACTTATATTTCTCTGATTCCGAAGAGGGAGGTTCCTGAGAATTTTAGTCACTTTCAACCTATTGGATTGTGTAACGTCTCTTATAAGATAGTTACTAAAATTATATCCAACAGGTTGAAAGAAGTCATGTCCAAACTCATAAGCCCTGCTCAGTGCAGTTTTGTCCTCGGGAGGCAAAGTGTTGATAATATTTTAGTGGCACAGGAGGCTATACACTCTATGAAATCTAAGAAAGAGACTTCTGGTTATATGGCAATTAAGATAGATATTGAAAAATCTTATGACAAGTTGAATTGGAGATTTATCCAGAATACTCTTCAGGAGGCAGGTTTACCGCGGAATCTGACCGATTTGATAGTGAGTTGCTATTCGTCTGCAAACATGAATCTATTGTGGCATGGGACTCCTTGGGACCTTTTCGTTCCTTCTAGGGGTATCCGACAATGTGACCCCATGTCACCTTACTTATTTGTGTTGTGTATCGAATGGCTATCACAAATCATCACAATGGCAGTTAAGCATAATATCTGGGAGCCAATCACTCTAAATAGGGGAGGTCCGAAGCTGTCACATTTATGTTTTGCTGATGATATCGTTCTATTTGGTAAAGCATCAATGGAGCAGGTGGAGTTAACTCGCGGTATTCTTGAGCTGTTTTGTCGGTGTTCTGGTTAGAAAGTCAGATAAGTCTTGCGTCTACTTCTCTGAGAATATGAATTTCAGTCGTAAGAGGGCGCTGAGTGAAGTCTTAGGTTTGCGACTAACTTCAAACCTGGAAAAATACTTGGGTATTCCTCTCCTCCATGGCTGTACTAAAACTGAGGACTTTCAGTTTATTATTGATAGGATGATGAGTTGGTTGAGTACGTGGAAGGCTCGTAATCTCTCTCTGGCAGGCAGAGTTACTTTGACCTAATCGGCTTTAGCTTCAATTCTAACCTATATTATGCAGACCATGAGAATTTCCTTGAGGGTTTGTGATAAGATTGACAGTATATGTAGGAGCTTTGTATGGGGAGGTAATAACTCTGGTAAGAAAACCCACTTAGTTGGAAGAAGCTGTGCTCACCGAAGAAATCTGGAAGCCTGGGATTTAGATCTGCCAGAGTGATGAACGATGCAAATCTGATGAAACTGGCCTGGAAGTTAATTCTTAATAGGGATTCTCTCTGGGTACAGGTCCTTCGCAGTAAATATAGGTGTGGTGATGATACCATCCCTTTGATGAAGCATCTTCAACGTATGTCTAACGCTTGAAAAGGTATCTCTCACATTTGGAAATAATTTGAAAGGAACCTTATCTGGAGGGTTGGTTCAGGTCAGACCGTGGATTTTTGGAAGCATCATTGGATCCCAGGTGTTCATTGCTTGATGGACTTTGCCCAAACAGAGGTAACATCGAACATGAGAGATGAAAAAGTCTGTGACTATGTTGTGAATAATAATTGGAATTATGACCGTATCGGTTACAATTTGGGGGATGATTGGCTCTCAATCTTTGCCTCTATTAAGCCACCAGAAGCGGAGTTGGGTAAGAATTCGATTGCTTGGATGCTAACACCGAATGGGGTATTTTCCATAAAATTAGCTTGTTCTTCCCTTGTCTTTCCTGCTAGTTCTGAAAATGTGAGCCTTTTTACTCGGATATGGAAGTTGGAAGCCCCTCAAAGGTTTCGCAGTTTCTACTGGTTGGTAGCCAATAATGCACTTCTTACGAATGAGGAGCGTGTTCGGAGAAACATAGCTCAGTCTGCTTTGTGCGGTGTTTGTGGCAGCAACTCAGAATCTTTGCTCCATGTCTTGCGTGACTGTCTAGTCGCGTATAGAACATGGAAGACCATTGATGACAGGTTGGATCCGGAGAATTTCTTCACCAAACCTCTTATCCCTTGGTTGATGGAGAACTTATCTTTCCAACCTCCCTTCAAAGGGGTTCCTTAGCCCCTCCTATTTGCTAGTACGTTAAACTTCCTGTGGTTTTAAAAGAACACTTTTATCTTTGACAAAGATAGAGTTCCAGATGAAAGCAAGATTCATGAAATAGCCTGGTATATGATACAGAACTATCATAGGGCTCATTCTGAATCTATGCAATCTAGGAGAAGAGTGAAAACTTTTGCAGAGAAGTTTAGTAAGTGGCAGCCACCTCCTCCTCCTTTTATCAAGCTGAATTCGGACGGCTCAGTTAGTAAGGATGGCAGAGCGGCTTGTGGTGGCATCCTTAGAGATAGCAATGGTCAGTTTTTAGCTTGTTATAGTGCGAATTTGGGTGCTTGCCCTGTGATTGCGGCAGAGCTTTGGGACATACTCTTCGACCTTGAGCTAATCGTCAACTTGGGACACTCCCATGTTGAAATTGAGGTTGATTCAGCGGTAGCAGTGCAGCTATGTTCTCAGGATTTGGACAACTTACATTCGGTAGGAGCTCTTGTATCAGTAATAAGGATCAGGTGCAACAGACTCAGTAGCTGGACTCTTCACCATGAATTCAGGGAAGCAAACTTTTGTGCCGATAAATTAGCACCTTTTGGTCATAATTTAAATTATGGTTGTAATTTCTTTTTTTATTATCACCTTGTATTTTCTTACATTTCTTTAATAATGCTGTAGAAACGGTTTACTCTAAAATAATTTTTAGTTAATTCTCTTTTTTTGGACTTTAGCTCTGTTGTTAATAAAAAAAATATTTGTGATTACAATTATTTTAATGGTTCCACTAGATTAGTTATATATTGTTGGTTAACTAGTTAATACATATAATGCATAGTTTTATATAGATGAATAATATATATAATAATAAATACCCAAATATATCTTATATATAACAAATTCATACTCAAATTCATACATAAAATAAAAAATAAAATAAAAAAATTGTGTAATATTTTTAATTTATCTGCACAAATTTACTTTTTTTTTTTTACTTTTTTATTTTATATTTTTGGTAGTGAATTAATGTGTATAAGGATCCGTTTAAAAAGTTTTAAAAACTATTTTTTAGCTTTTACTTATAAAAAGTTACATTAATGTGCTTAGTATATTTTTAAATATTTTTTAAAAAATTTAAAAAAAATTAAAAAATTTAAAAAAAAATTAAAAAATTGACATTTTAAAAAATTATTTTATTATTTTTATTTATTAAACAACTTTAAAATAAATATTTTTATAATAATTTTTAAATATAAAATAATTTATTTATAAATTATTTTTAATATAAATTCTTATATTTTAAATTTTTTAAAAAAAATTAATTAAGTTATTTATTCATGTATATATCATCATATCAATTTTATCTTTTATAAAGCATCATGGGCATTGGACAATTATTGTAACTTTGGCTCACGCCACGTGCTTTTATATAATGACTAGGAAATTTCTAACAATTTGGCTAAATGGCAATTCTTGTCAATCATACTTTAACTTTTCGGATTTATTATTAACAAAATGTTCTGTCTCTTTTTATTATTTGTCAAACACCTTAAGCAATAATTTTCTTTTTCAAATATTTGTTATTCTAACTTTTTTAAATACAAAAATGATAACTATTTTTTATTATAAACAGACTTCGTTAATATTCAAAATGATGAGTTAGAATATTTAAAAAAAAAAAAAAAAAAAAAAAAACTCAATACATGAAAAGTAAAACTTATTACGAATTTGGTCTACGCCATTTCATGCACTTTTTAACTTACCAAGTAATGCAGTATAACTTTTACTTGCTTAAGGTACATTGCATGAAATCCTAACTGAGAATATATACAAGTTAATTACTGGGTCAATTTTAACAAAAGGTAACCCAACGATTCCTTTTAGTAATCAAATAATTAATTAGCATTCAATAATTAATTAAAAAACTAGTTAAAAACTTGATAGCGTGCACTCAAACCTCTCAATTATTTCCCTGCCTTTCATTTTCATTAATAGAGTTGTCACATAAAGTTGCATTAAAAAACTATGAGATCAGACATCAGAGATTATTATCTATTTAATTTGTCGAATAAAGCCTTGTTAGTCTAATTTAGAATCAAGCTAAGAACCTGTATCCACTATCCACGTATGGAAATATTAATATATTGCCACACTATATTTCACAAAGTAATTAATATATATTCCACAGAAAAAGAATATAATAAAAAATAGTTTAGCTAATACATGCTTTAACAATTAATAGAAGATTTTAAAATTTTTATTTTAGTAAATACATAATATTTATATTAGAAACTAAATTTTACATTTTTTTATAATTATTTTTTTAATTTATAATATTAATTTTTGCTCTTAAAATACATGTTAACTAAACTCAAATCAATAAAAAATAAGCGGGACGTGGTTTAACATTCTAATTCAACTGAATTGACACTATGTAGGCACTATACTTTGCTAAATTTCAGTACATTCCACTCACATTTGTTGGTTTCGTTCATATCTTATATCCTAATATTTTATATATATATATATATATATATATATATATATATATATATATATATATATATATATATATGAAGAAAATTAATTCAATATGGGTGGCTTATATTGTTGTTAAGAACATAATATAAGATGATGGAGAATTCCACTCAAGAGCAAAGTGGTTTCATTATTTATATAAAAAAAGGTAAACTTTTAACCCTGAATTATTAGTGGTATATATATATATATTCCTTTGGCCAAAACATGAGCATTTCCACAAGTTCATATTAGATACACTTAGAACCAAAATAGCAGAGTCAAACCACTATAATATTTAGTCACAAAAAAAAAAAAAAAACCACTATAATATTTGAAGAAGTGATGATTTCTAAAGAACTAAAAGCAATTCTATTTTATTATTTGTGAGTAAATAATCATCTTTATCTATAAAAATTCAGAATGCTAATAATATTATTCAAAAATAAATAAATAAATAAATAAATAAATGTTATATCTATAAAACTTAAATTTTATTTAACAAAAATACTCATATATTTAATTTATTTTATTTTTGTCAAAATATTATCTCAAATTTTAAAACTATGTATCTCTATCATTTTTATTATTTCCAACTTTTGAAACCCTCGATTTAATTCTTTCTTTTCCAAATCAACACAGTAAAAACTACCATTGTCCTCTTTTTTTTTTTTTTTTCTTAAATCCTAAACCTCAAAATTTTCCACCATCTCCCCTTTAACCACTTTAATTTTAACACCCAATAACAACAAGCACACCACCAATATCAACAACACCAATACCACCATCAACACAACACAACACCAACTCAACATAAGCCAACGGAGCTCCTTGTCTTCACCACCACCACCTTGACTGTCACTATCTCTTCTTAGAAAATTGGAAGACCACAATCAACATCATCATTAATGTCAGGATTTATGATAATAACTCAAGAAAAAACTTATCATTCAAATGCTATTGTAATGTTCTTGCATTTATGTGTACAATATGAGGAGTGCCTATTAATTATTTATCATGCAAGAATACAATTTAATCACGACGGCAAAATCAACCTATGTGTGTAGAATTCAGCAACGGGATATTAGATATCTCTAGTGACAAGATAATATAAAATATATTATCTTTCATATTAATCTAAATATAGAATAACTTTTAGTCTAATCAAACTATAAAATAAATTTTACGCTTGTTTTATATAAAAATCAAATCCATCCTGAAATTGCATGCTAGTAAAATATTTTATGAGGAAATAAAATAAAATAAAATAAATCCACAACTGCTACTCTTTTATATATATTCCAGACGACTACTACCATTACATTAAATTAAAGGTGTTTTATTTTTGTTTTGATGGAACCATTGTTATGTTAGTGCTATGTGAATAAGTTTTTCAAATAATTAAATTTAATTAAGTTGATTCAATAATTTATTGGTCAAAACTCTCTCTAACAAAAACTATCCACACAAACGTGTGCATTAATCACATATGTTCTTCTACTGTATTCTTCTTCCATTGCGTTTGTTTCTTTTGGCGTGCTCTAAAATCTTTTTATATATATATATATATGTTTTACTTTTCCCTTTTTGTGAGGTTCATTAGCATTAGAAACCCTCTAGTCATGGAACATTTTCTTTGATTGTTGAGTTTTGCAATTAAATACTAATTTTAACAAAGTTGGGTTGGTCTAGTGGTTAGCTCACTAGTCCGCTTAAATAAGTAGTGGGGTTCGAATCTCACCTTGTGCACGCAGCAATTCATTCGTTAACGACAAATCTTTAAATAGAGCTCCGATCCGCGGTGGATTAGTACTTGGCCAATTGGCCTCCGATCCGTAACGGATTAGTCTTTAATCTATCGGGTTAGAGGATACTGTGGATAACCAAAAAAAAAATCTGTTATATATTACTAATTTTACAACCAAAATATATATTATTAATTTTACAACCAAAATGTACCACATATCACTTTCTCATTGCAATTGAAATCAAATCTTTTCCTCGAAAATTAAAGAGTTTCATTGCAATTGAAATCAAATATTTTTCTCAAAAATTAAAGAGTTTTCTCATCTTCCTCTGTTCCTTTGACCTTTTGTATATCTTTGATCTCTCATTCCTTTATCCACTCTATCTCTCTTATATAGCATTATTAATGACTAATTATAAATTTGACAATTAAAATATGCAATATAATATTTTTAATTATAATTAAAATTAAAATTGAGATATAACTATATTATATTATTAATTTAATAACCAAAATGTATCACATAACACTCTCTCATTAATATTAAGATGAATATTTCTCTCTAAAATTAATAAATTTTATTCCTCCATCCTCTTAATTACATCTCTCTCTTTCTCTATTTTTCTCTATCTTTCTCATTCTATTTATAACTTATAGTTTATATTTTATATTACTAAGTTAACAAATTAAAATATATTACGAGATATTCTTTCATTACAATTAAAATAAAATTTTTCTCTAAAATTAACAAACTTCATCTCTCCTTCTCTTTCTTCTTTATCTCTCTTTCTCTCTCTTTCTCTCTTATTTTCTATCTTTTTATATCTTTCTATTCTAAAAAACATAAAATTAATAAAATAAAATAATTAAAAAAATCCAGTAATATTATTCAAAAAAATATGTTGTTGGGTTATTACTAATTAGAATCAAAATTCAATTGTTTCAAAAAAATAATTTTAAATTAATTTTATAACTATTAATATAAATTTTTTAAATATTTTCATAGTAACAAATCAGTAAAATGACTCAGTTTCATTTTTTGTATCCAAATGAATAGAAAATGAAGCATCTACTGAACCGAAATAAGCACAAGTTGAAAAGTATATTATCGTCGTGATTTATTCCTAGCGCATCTGCTACTTTGGCAGGTGTTATGTATATTCTGTCATAGAAAGTGTCTAAGTATATCCATAATAGTTATCATAGTAACTAATCAATTCTCTTAAGAGCTTGTGAGAGATGTTTATTTCTGGGACATGTGTCAGTGCACCGATTCCTATTTCTTCAACAATATCTTTCTTTTGCTGACTCATTCCCTTGAACACTCTTGCTATTGCTTTTGTCTGGCATCTGAGATCGTGAATTTTCTGCAAAATTTTGAAACAGTATGTTATGATATATTTATAATACAAAAATAGAATTTATTTAATGTGTGTATGCTTATGTTATAGTGCGTCTTCTCCTTTTTTGTCACATCGTCTTTTTTATTTTTGCTGTAAGAACAAAAAAAGTTAGTCAATACTTCACTCAATACACCGACAAGCACAAGCATACATATTTGAATCAAGTGAACCTAACTAAGATCCCCAATTAACCAAATTTTATTCATGTTTGAATAAAACGTGATAAACATTAAATCATCAAGAAAATCAAATTTCAAATAATTTCTGCAAGCAAATGAACTCATGTGAGCACTTAACAATCAAGTGAATGTAAATCACCAACTCCAATAAGTCGAATTCTATTCATGTTTGAATAAAACGTGATAAATATTAATTAAATCATTAAGAAAAATATTTCTGCATGCATATGAACTCATCAAGTGAACACTTAGCAATCAAGTGAATGTAAATCACTAACTCCAATGAATCAATTTCTATTCATGTTTGAATAAAATGTGATAAACATTAAATCAACAAAAAAATCACATTTCAAATCATTTATACATGCAAATGAACTCAAGTGAGCATTTAACAATTAAGTGAATGTAAATCACTAACTCCAATGAACCGATTTTTATTCATGTTTGAATAAAATGTGATAAACATTAAATCAGCAAGAAAAATATTTCTGCATGCAAATAAAGTCAATTAAAGTAAGTGATGAACCGAATTATATATCAGAGAAAGAAAATAACAACACATTTCTATTCGTATGCCCTAGTTACGGAAAAAAATAAAATCAGAATAAGTCGATCTACTAAACGAACCAACTCAATCTACTAAACCTAAAATTAAACTAGAAGAAACGTGAGATTTGCGAGAAATTAAATGAATATAATAAGAATAGTTTTTCTCATACCTTGCCGAGTCTGTGTTGTTGTTGTTTTTTCTTCCTTTCGAAAGCTTCACTCGATTCTTCAGTAGCAGCAGTTACGAACGTGGTTTGAGAGATTTTGAGAGAGATTTGAAATTCTCCCGTAGCAATTTCGAGTGTGAAGAAGGAACATTCTTTCATATTCAAGGTGCGAATGAATTGGTAACGTTTTGAGGGGGGTCGACGCGTGTAATACACGTTCATTTAATGAGATTGAATTTTTTTTTATTTTAAACCTGCTTGGATGGGCTTGGATGAAAATTATTTAGATGTGTAGTCCAATTGTTCTTTTTTATTACCAAATATTTTATTTTTTTATATAGTTAATGGTGAAAATGAGTGAAGCAGTAAATAAAAAAATAAAATGAAATTCATGCGTCTAGGCAAAATAAGTTGTATTTTGGTAAAAAAAAATATTTTAGGTTTTTCTTCTCGTATTTTTTAAAAAAAATTTATGTGCTTAGGTGAAAGAATTTATGTGTTTTTTACTTTTTTATGTCTTTCTCTTCAAATATTTTTATGTTTATCGTAAAAGAAAAAAAAACTTATGTTCAGGTAAAGATTTATATGGTTTGCTAAAAAAAATATTATATATTTACCTTAAAAAGTTTATGTGTTCTTGATAAAAAAGAATTTGTGTTTATCATTAAAAGTATTTGATTCCTATATTCTTCTAAAAAGTTTGTTGTACATTCAAAAATTGTCCTTATGTCACAAATTTTCTATGAACATAGTAAATTAAAGTTTTTCTTTGCTTTCTTTGTTTCTTTTAAAAATTGTGTGTATTTACGTTAAAAAAATGTTTGAATTTATGTTTCAAAATCTTTGTATTTATTGTATGTTAAAATATTTCTATGTCATTTTTTCTGTGTTTTTTATTTTAAATTATGTGTTTATTATCATAAAACATTTATGTATTTACGTAAAAGGTTTTTCTATTTTTTGTTTCTTATGCATTTTTCTTCTTCCTCATTTTTTCTTCGGTTTTTATATTCTTCTTCTTTCTTTTAAATTTTTTAAAATATAAAAAGAAAAAAAAAAGAAAAAAAAAGCAGTAAAGGGAGTAAAAAAGAAAACACATAAATAGAAGAAAAAAGAGAAAATTAAACACGAAAAAATTAAATAAAAAAAAAGAAGACAACAAAAAAAAAAAAGAAGGTACGTAAACTTTGTTTTAAAAAAAAAAACCGAATATATCAAAACTTTGTTAATAAAAAGATTTGTTCATCTTAAATTTTTTTATTTGAGTTATGTTATGTACTATGTAAGGTTTTCTTGTTTCTTTTTTTTTTTTTTCTAATATCTTAGAGAGCATTGAATTTATTCCTGGGACAGAATTTCTCATGGATTTGTTTTTTAATTATTATTATTTTAAAAAATGTCATGTCTACTCTACTTTTTGTGATTAAACGAATAATCAAAAAGGCCATGCGCATATATAAAATCAGCTGCATAATAAGTTTATGCATTGCATGCATTTACATTATTCAACAAAATTCTCAGAATTTATTCGATTCTTACTAAGCCGTCATATGACAGAACCTTCAATTAAGAAGTTCTTTCTTGATAAGGACTCCAACAAAAAAAACCCACTAACTTTTTAGTGTAATGTTAGGGAGACAAAAAAAACAGTCAAAATTTGTCTTTAGTATTCATTAATTATCGCAATAATTAATGAATACTAAATAAAATAAGTTATGGTTATTTTTTATTGATTTTTTTTAGTTATCAAATATTTTTAAATTTTTTATTAACCTCTCCCGAATTCTAGCGAATATTACAAACTCTTGGTTTGTCTTTTCTGTTTCTCACACATAAAATGTCACGACATTCAATTTCTTGTAATCTTATGTACATGAGACACGTTTTTTCAGTGTTATACAATCTACACCTCACAAAATCATGTGAGCTGTTTTAAGCAAGATCAGATTCTGGAATCATATCACTCTCTGATCTACCTTGAACCAATTCCTTCAATTGGTATAATGTCTCTGGTTTATCCTTAAATATACTAGGCACAAAGATACTTTGCTCATATCTTAGAGAAAATGATTGATCAACTGATCAACATAAATGATCATGGAGACATTCATAAGCTCTTTTCGGCTTCAACTTTCAAGTACCTAACAAATGCTTGTAAGGTAAGATTAGAGAAAAAAACACCTTCGAAATATATATAAAGAATGTTACAAGATTATCAGACTTTATTGTTTTTTAATCAGTAATTAGCTATTAATATTTAAAAATATAGGATAGAATATATTATTAGATTACTAGACTGAAAAAATTAGATTTATGACTAAAAGTGATGGACAAAAATAATGAATTCTTATAAACTTCTAACATTTCTTATATATATATTAAGCATCCCATTTTCCAATCAACATCAAAGTTGTGAAATTTCTGTCACAAGGCAAGGAAACTAACACCACACAATTAAACCCCATTTGATAATTTTCTCATGACAAAGAATCTAAGAATATGGAGAGATGTAAATATATTTAATATATAATTTTTTAAAAAAGTTATAGAATCAAACAATTTTTTTTTTTTAACATATTAATGGCTAAATTAGTTCCTGGAAAAT
Source organism: Arachis ipaensis (assembly GCF_059453495.1). Taxonomy (NCBI): domain Eukaryota; kingdom Viridiplantae; phylum Streptophyta; class Magnoliopsida; order Fabales; family Fabaceae; genus Arachis; species Arachis ipaensis. The sequence continues at coordinate 130,380,397 of NC_142444.1, forward strand.
AGATTGTTCTATATTCGGTCTGAAAAGATTTTATTAATCAAATTAGTCTTTTAAAGATTATAAATTAATCACATTTGTCCTTTCATCACTTCATTAATAATTTCCACTAACGATTGATAATGTGGAATATTAACTGATAACATATATAATACCTGACATGTCTAATTCGATGTTGGCGATTTTATTAATCAAATTAGTCTTTCAAAAGTTATAAATTATTCACATTTATCCTTCTGTCACTCCATTAACAATTTTCGCTAACGATTGATAATGCAAAATATTAACTGACAGTATACATGATATCTGACATGTCTAATTTGACGTTGACAAGATATGTTTATGAAAATCTATCAATTTAATCACTTTTTTAAATTAGATAAACTCTAATCCAGATATAATCTAAGGACTAAATTGATATATTTTTATAAACATATTTATCCAGTGTCTAATTGGACATGCTAAGTATTATGTATACTATTAATTAACATTCTATATCATCAATAATTAACAAAAACTATTAATGAAACGGCGAAATGACAAACATAATTAATTTGTAATTTTTGAATGACTAATTTAATTTATAAAATCTTTTTGAGTACGACTCACATCTTTTAGAAACTAATTTGATCATTAATCAATCTTTTTACCGTGGGACTAAACCCATCCGATTTGATTATTTTATTTTATTTTGGTCTAGGACTAGAATATTTCAGCGAATACTAATATGCTTTTGCAAGAAAAAGGAGTACAGTGCTTTCTAAAAATTAGCTTACTATTAAAATAAATAAATAAATAAATAAAACACTCTAAACCCTAAACTTTAAATATGTTTAATTAATAAAGGGATACACATTCTCAATCATATGTGCCAACTTGCATTGGTAAATTTGTCCAAATTTTTATACTGCGAAAACTTGGAGAAAATGCAAATAGACACAATTTTTCTATTTTATCTTTTTCTCAATGTCTTTGTATTTCTATTTTACCGGTTACCAAACACATTTTTAGTGGTTAGTACACTGTCTTTGAGCAGCCAAATCACACAAACATTCTTTTTTTCTCTTTCTATTCAATATTCCATTGGTATCCCAAATCCAGTTGAAAATGAAGAAATGGAATTTAAAAATGGTTGTAAAAGCTATACTCTACACTATTTGCTTTCCTATTGACATTTTTGAAAGAAAAATTTTCACAAGTTGATGAATTATGAATACTATAGGTATAGAATATGGAACGTGCTACCCTGCAGCTAATAGCCAAAGCATAATAAGTGATGATATGGAAATGGGTATCCAGCCCAAGTAGGCTAATGCGACCGAAATCTGATACTTCTGGCATTCCTCTCCGAACTGGCAGTGTCCGAGGTCATGAAAGTACAACACTGTGATACCGGCCGAGGACGACGCAGCAGCCAGAGATAGAATCGCCGTTACCTGTTGATAGTAGTCAATTACACTTTGTTATAGATAAATCAGAGTTCTTGAGTTTTATGTAGAAAATATATTAGGAAGAGTGAAGGTTTATTGGAGAAGCTAACCCAATCTCCAACTACAAAGAGGCTAACCAACACAGGGTTGTGAAGGACCTTGTTCCTTGCTAATGCATAGGCATCCATTGAAGCAAGCACAAAACTCCAAATGAATTGTAATCCCATTGAAGCTATCAAGTAACTGCAAAATCATCAAAAAAGACCGTGGGCATAAATGACCAAGGTGACTAAATTTCTTTCTTTTACTACCATGTTCATAGGAACATATTTCATGAGATTTTTAATCATCTAATCTGAGTTCATTTTGACCAAAATTCCTTATTCAGTTCAATCATCCAGTGCATAGAGAACCAAATGTCACAGGTATTTTCATTTAAGCATACACTAATTTAAGAAGCAGAGCTTAAAATTTAGTTGCAGCTTCATGATCATAATTTCTAAGTTGTAATGATATACATAAAAGTAACATTTAAAAAAATGCCTTTCACACGAGATAACTACAGAAAAAATAAGGTAGGATCATAATGTGAACTTGTCCACTGAAGAATTTGACCAAATTAATTGCCAATACTGAGTAATTTGTTATAACAAAACGAATACATAGTTTTGATTGTTCAGCTTTATTTTTTCAAACAAACTCATAAACTCAGCTTATGTAAGTGTTAACAAGCCGGACAGAGAACCGCACCAAAGAAAGAAATAGTATTGTGGTTGAGTAAGTGGTCACATGGAAATAGTTCAAAGTTCAAAGATCAAGATTTGTTTTGGTATAAACATGTGCACCAATCAACATAACAGACATGATTTCCACTTCTTAGTTAGGAGTGATTTAAGAAAGAAATACTCAGTGAGTAATGTTTTACCAGAATACTTTCAACAATTAATGTACAATTCTGAATTCTTCTTTGCAGCCATGAATGAATATCCTTTTGAATCCTTCCTTCTAATCAGAGTTTTTTCTTTACTTAATTCTTATGGAAGTCTTTGTTAACAAGCAAGAGATGCATTGAATTCAGGCCGGTCAAAACTGCAATCTTTTCTAAAAGAATTTATTTGTTTGTTTGATAAAACAGGTCAAAACTATCATTCACATCTATTGTATCTAAAACATGTTTAAGACTGATTTCACACATGCATACATGAAGATATGGAACTCAAACATAACAAACAGTTGGATAAAATAAGACCAGTGTCAATGTGTCTTACGATTATGAACAATCCAGTAGCAAATCACAGCAAGAGAGATACAAATGCATGAGAAATTTCAAGAAAAGAAAAAGAAACATCTTGAATTACCAAAAGGCAGTGAAATTAAAGAAACTGGGTGTGGTGGCCATGGCAGCAATTGACCCAGCAGCAAAGATGAACTGTGACATCCTCAGAGCCAAACCAAGTAAAGTGCCTGGTGTCCCTGGAAAATTCTTCATCTTTTTCTCTCTCCAAATCACAAAGATATTCTGAGATTCCTAATAATCGGAAGCTAAAGATGAAGAATAATAAGCATCTTCAGATTTGGGCCAGAATTGCAGAAAAACAAAAACATCACCTTGGAAAGAACCCAAAGACCATCAACGTCAACAACTAACAACTCCAAGAACACAAGAAAAACATAAAAACAATGCCAGGAAATGAAGACCCAGAGAGAAAAAGATTACAAATTTGGAGATGATAAAGGGAAATGGAATCTGGGGTTAGAAGATCAAAACCAGCAAAGGAGAATGAAAAAAAGTATATCTAGGAGAAAATAATAATTCTTAAAAAAAGAGGGGCATTTACATTAAAAGGTGTATGCGTTAAGGTTTGTTTAGCAATTAGCAATAGTTAATGGTGTGACTCAATAGAACAACAAAGGTTGCTTGCAAATGCATGCTAATCAAGACCATGTCACCTTCCTTTGTTTTTTCAGTTTTGTGACACAGTGAATGGTGACTGGTGAGTGACCCCAAAGGCACCACGTGTTCCAAAATGGCGTGCATGTTAGTCCATGGAAGTTTGTGGACCAAGCTCCCTACATTCATTCAAATGTAGCCTTACTTTCACATCATTTCGTACTTGATACCATTATTTTAAGTATTCTTGATGGCTACATTAACCATTGTCAACCAAGCCCACCAAAATTAACTTAATGTATTCAACGTTTCCTGTTTTGGTTGATTTCTTACTTTTATTTTTAATTTGACAAAAACTATGAGAAATCAAACAACATTGTTTAAAGAGGAGTGCATGTTGTTTAAAGAGGAGTGTTAGGAGGCCAGCAAATTTTGTGATTTATAATTATCAATTAGTCATTATTGATATTTTTAGTGGTGTGAGATTTCATCCAATAGTATGGCATTACTTATTTTCTTTTGCTGGTTAAATGCTGACCAAATTTTAATAAGAGTGCTGGCTCCCTAAATTTTCTCTTTGTTGAATTTGGACAACTTATATTTAATTAAAATGATGATAAAACATTATTAAAATATTAATTAAAAAAATTATTAAATTGTTATTTGCTTCTAATGGTTTGTTTGATGTGTTTGTTAGTGTGCAGGAAGAAGAAATTAATTTTCTATTGGGCCAAAAAGCTAGAACAGCCCACTTTGGTCAATGAATTAATTTAGTTTTGTGCAAAATTAATTTAAACATAAAGCGGCTTAACTTTGAGATTGAGACAAACCCAAATCACAAGCCCATTTTGATAAAACAAAAGAATGAAGGAAATGGCCCAAGAATTTCTAGCATGTTTCGGTCACTTTGGTAACTTGAAGTTGAAAATTTAAATTGGTTGAATCACATTAAAAGATCCATACATTACTCTATGCATTGGTTACTGGAACTCAAATTTCAATTTAGTTAAATGCATGCATAGGTAACCGAAACTCAAAATTAAATTGAGTTTAATAGTGCATTGAAAGCTTTGTCTCTTCTCTCTCCTCTCTCTCTTTGCATTCGGTCATATCAATCAGAGAAAAGAAGATTGAAAAAGTTATCAGAAGAAAAAAGAGTCACAGTGAAGCTTATGGAAGAAAGGCTATGAAGAAAGATCTGAAGAAAGGCAAAGCAAAATCTTTTCCATTGAAGGCATGATTTGAAGAAGGGTTTCAAGATATTCGAAGCCAAAAATAGAAGCAATTCGCCTCTATCAGAGAAGAAGATCTCAGTTGCAAAAATTCACTTCCATTTTTACTCATCAAAGAAAGAAGGTAGCCGTCGAGCTACATGTAGGAAGAAGCAAAAATAGAAAACAAGGAGCTGTCCTGGGTCAGAAGATCATCAAGGGTCCGAATTCTTTCTTGGAGCCAAAGACAAGATCAAGGGTTCAGATTGAAGGAGCTTGATGAAAAGGATTGAGAGAGGTACATGCATATTGGTTTTTGGTTTTTCCTCTCTCTTCTCTCTGTCCGAACCGCTGCTGTTTTTGGTTGGAGAAGAAGTTGCTTGGTTGAACCGGTTTTAACTTTGGAAGCTTCCCCTTCTATATTAAGGGTGAACGACCAAGGGTTGAGATCAATGAGAGAAAGTGAAAAAGCAGAGAGTTCTCATAACTACCCAAGCTTCCTGAGTTCTTCTCCTTCAATGGTGTTCATTTTGTTTTTTTTTCTTAGTATTGTCTGTCTGAGTCTCATGGTGAAAAAGACAAACATGGTGAGGTTTGTAAGAAAAAGCCAGTGAGAGAAAAAAGGCAGTGATCAATATTAGAGAAAAAGCCATAAGATGTCTCAGAGTTTCTTTGTACATCTGTATGTTGTGTTTTATGATCTTGTGGGGATTCCCTTGCAAGTTGGGTTAGCACTTTGCGGTTGAAAGCTAGGTTTTGAGTCCTAGTCAAATTCAGATTGGGTGTAGAATCTGGATTTGTCCCAGATAGGAATGGGTATTTCCTAAGGAGAAATTGGTGTTTGTAATATTATGAACACATAGTGAAATTCCATTATTGTTGTGATGGAGACTGGATGTAGGCTACATTGCACCTAGTGGCTGAACTAGGATATATCTAGTGTTAATTCTTCTTTGCTACTCCTTTCTTTGTTTCTGTTTATCAGGAGACAAAGAAAAATATCTCTCAACTCGGCACGAGACAAAAACAAAAGTGTCTCTCAACTCAACATGAGACAAAAAGCAAAAATATCTCTTGGAGTTACTTTAAAAGTCAAAAATTAATATTCAGAAAAAGGGGCTAAGATTCAACCCCCCTTTTCTTAGCCACTGATTATCATCAATTGGTATCAGAGCTTGGTTTCAAAGAGATCAAGCTTTGCAGCTTGGAGAAAAGATCCTGATGGCAGTCAACAGTGATTCAAATCTGGTGGCCTATATTCTGACAAAAGGGCAGTCAAGCTACAGACCCCCATTCTTCAATGGAAAGAACTACAGTTACTGGAAAAAAAGAATGAAGATCTTTATTCAGTCTGTATATTACAGGCTTTAGAAGATAATCCTGGAAGGTCCACAATTTTCAACCACTACAGGAGCTGATGGAGTGGTTGTTCCCAAGGTTGAGGCTGATTGGAATAATGAAGATGACAGAAAGAAAATAGAGCTCAACGCTAAAGCTGTCAACTTGATCAAATGTGCTGTTAGCTTCGAGGAATATCGATGGGTATCAAGATGTACAACAGCAAAGGAAATCTGAGACAAGCTTCAAGTCACTCATGAAGGCACAACCCAAGTCAAAAGATCCAGAATAGACATGCTGAATAGAGACTACGAAATGTTCTTGATAGACCCCAATTTTGTGGTTTATCTTGTGCTTAATTTAGGGGATTTTATCAATTTTTCTTACATTTATTCAATAAAATAGCATGGTTTTGTAATTCTCCCTTAATTTGTGCTTAAGTGTAAAAACATACTTTTTAGGCCCAAAAATCGCTAAATTTAATTCACTTTAATTCCATTTGATGCCTTGATATGTTTGTTAAGTGATTTCAGGATTAGAAGGCAAAGATTGGGTAGAAGGAATGAAGAAAAGCATGCAAAGTGGGAGAACTCATGAAGAAATGAAGGAATTGCTAAGCTGTCAATCCTGACCTCTTCGTACTAAATTGATCATAACTTGAGCTATAGAGGTCCAAATGAGGCAGTTCTAGTTGCGTTGGAAAGCTAACATTCGGAGCTTCAAAATGATATAAAATATGCCATAGTTTCCTTGCAGTTCATGTCACAGGAACAGCATGACTCACTTAAAGGCAACACGTAACCAGCGATTTCTGAAGCATTTTGGGCCCAATCCAACCCATTTCTAATGCTTTTGAACCCAAGGATAGCAAGGGATTGGGGGGGGGGGATGAACTAAGTAGTCATAGTTTAGTTTTCACCATGTTGTAGGTTAGAATTCTAGAGAGAGAAGCTCTCCCTTCTCTCTAGAATTTAGGGTAGTTTAGGTTTAATTTTCTTATATCCAACTTTCAATTTTTGTTTTGATTTAGTTGTCACTTTTAATCTCTTGTTGTTACATCTTTACTCTTATAGTTTTACTTGTGATTTCTTATTTTGCTCTCTTTTATGTTGATGAACCATTGTTGGATCTTAATTTTCTTTAATGCAATTTTATGTTTCCATGCTCTTCTATGTTTATCTTCATTGTTATTGTTGATTTCTTGCTTATGTTAGTTGTAGCTTTTATTAATTCTTGCATTTTGTGATGTTTATTTTTATTGCACACTAGGTGTTTGATAGAATCTTTTCACTAGTTTTTGAGTAGTTCTCTTTACTCTTGGTCTAGGCTAAGGGAATTGAGTGACCTTGAGTCATTGGGTCTCATTGAATTGGTGATTTGAGAACCCTATGTGGTCAATTTGATAACCATTGACTCTAGCCTACTACTAAGTCAATTAGTAGCTAGGTTAGGATTTATGAATTGATGTTGATCAGGCCTATTTGACGTACTTAATGCTTAGAGGTAGACATTATACTTACTTCAAGCATATGAGTAGACTAAATAGGTTGGTCTCTCACAATTATTAATGTATGGTTTGTAGACAAGGATGGTGATCTCAATTCCCATGCTTAGCCAAGAGTTATTTTCCTTTCTTTTATTAGTTCTTGTCATTTACTTTCTTGTTATTTACTTTTCTTGCCCATTACAAATCAAACCCCCTTGTTCTTCATAGCCAATAATTGAGCACTTCATTGTAATTCCTTGTGAGACGACCCGAGGTTTAAATACTTCAGTTAATTTTTATTGGAGTTTGTACTTGTGACAACCAAATATCTTTAAAATTTGATTGAGAATTATTTGTTGGTTTGGAGCTATACTTACAATGAAGTAATTTTTTTCTATAAGAGAAATTCGAGACCATCGATAATTTTTTCTTTCAGTTCTCAATGAAGGAAGGAGAAACAATTGATGAAATGTTTGAAAGATTCAACATTATCATCACTGGCTTGGATGCAATGGGAATCAGACATCCAGAATCTGTGCTTGTGAGGAGAATATTGAGATGTCTCTCTAAAGAGTGGAAAACCAAGGCTATAATAATAGTTGAGAGTAGTGGTATTGATGAAATGACCTATGATGATCTGAGAGGAAACTTACTTGCTTTTGAAAACACTTATTTAAAGAGAGATACAAAAAGGAAAGGAGTTGCTCTCAAATCAGTCACTGAATCTCTGGATGATGAATCCAATGATAATTTATCTGACGATGACTTTGTTTTGTTTGCTAAGAAATTTAGAAAAATGATGAAGCTAAAGGAACAGAACAAAGGAGGCAGTTCAAGGAAACCAATGAGGGATCTAAGCAAGGTGATCTGCTACAACTATAAAGAAACTGGACACTTCAAGTTTGATTGTCCAAAACTGAAGAAGGAGGACAAAGAGAAAAGAGAAGAGAGGAAATGACTCATGGCATCATGGGAAGACTTGGAGAATGATTCGGATGAAGAAGATGAAACAGAATCCAAGTCCCAAACATGTCTGATGGCTGACATAGTCAATGAGGTAATATTTCCTGAACTCTCAACTGAAGAGCTCCATCTTATGATAGATCATCTCAATAAAAAAATCATATGCTTTTTAAATGAAAACTATGATCTTGAATCTCAAGTTACCATTCTAAAAGCAGAAAATAGTTTTCTCAAAGATAAATTAAGGGAAGCCAAAACTGCTGTTGATCTTGTTGAAGAAAACAAGCGGTTAAAAGCTAAACTTAAGAGCTGTAAATACCATCATTCTATGATTGCAAATCTAAAATATTTTGAGGAAAATGAGAGGTTGCACAAAGAGATAAAAAGACTAAAAGAGGATCTAGCTAACTTTGCTCAAACTTCTGAAAATTTGAATCAACTCTTGCCTAGTCAAAAACCTCTCTTTGATAAAGCTGGTTTGAGTTTTTACAAAGAATCAAAAGCTATTTTTGAAAATTTTTCATTTGCTAATATGGCTTCCACTTTGGATGATATCAGATTTCAAAACCTAACTAACTCAAAAAAACAGCAACCTAAAAAATATTGTAGATTATGCAATCAGGATGGTCACTTTCCCATTCAATGTTTCATAAGTGAAAGGATGGTTGATAACAAAGTTTACAAGATTGTTTGTAACTATAATGGCTTTGAATATGGTTTGACATCAAAGGATCCAAAAAGATTTGGATACCTAAGGTCACTTAAGCCTTTTTGTAGGTTTGCTTAGCATCCAAAAGAAAGGACAACATGCGATCTTGGCTTATGGTATCCTAAATCTAATGAGTTTTGTGCAGTAGGGTTTTGTGATGCAGATTATGCGAGAGACAGAGTGGATAGAAGAAGCACGTTCGGAATGTGTTACTTCCTTGGAAGCTCACTTAACATGTGGTCAAGCAAGAAGCAAGCCACTGTTGCTTTATCCATAGCTGAAGCCGAATATATCTCCGCGGCTGCTTGTTGCTCTCAACTCTTATGGCTTAAAATTGGAAGATTACAAATTGAAAATCAATAGTATACCCTTATTTTGTGACAACATGAGTGCAATAAACATTTCAAAAAATCCTGTACTGCACTCTAGAACCAAGCACATTGAGGTTTGATATCACTTTATTAGGGAACATGTGCAAAAGGGTACTATTGATATCCAATTTTCCAAATCTGAAGAGCAACTTGCTGACATCTTCACTAAATCTCTGTGTGAAGACATATTTTGTTCATTAAGAAACAATTTAGGGATGATGAATTTAAGTTCTGTTGAAAAATTGTAAATTTCATGCCTCTATGTGTTTTCTTCTCGTAGGCAGCAGGGAGACAAATCTGGACAAGTGATGAAATCTTCAAAGGAAGACTTGTATAAAGCCCAGAAAATTTGTGGATTAAACATGGAGAACTGTGCCCTATTGTCCAGCATGCTGTAACCACCTTTTGGGCCTATGTAAGACAAACTTTGTTCACATGATATGGGCTCATTATTTTTAAATCATAAAACTCTTTTAATTTTTTGAAATTAATTTTTCAACATGCCATCACTTCATTCCATTTCAAGTCATGACAGTTTTAATATTTCATCATTCCTCATGACTTGTCTTTTCAATTTTTATGTTTTTAAAAATTCAAATTAATTTTTGAAAACTGTTTTCATTAATGATTTTACTTTAAAAGAGAAGGTCTGCACATAGCATTAATGACAGTTTTTACTTCTAACCTTTCTCTCTCCCACTTTCCACCTTTAAAAGTGAAGACACATAGCATATTTTTTACTTGTGTTTTTGAATATTTTAATATTGATTTGAGTAATGAGTCTATTGAGAATAGAGTGTCCACAATCAAAGGTGGTGGTGTACCGAAACATGCCAAGGGTAAAAATGTCAAAGGCACTAAGGCTTCGACCATGTTTGAAAGTGAGGATGAAAGCTTCCCCTCTCCTTCAGTTGCTGGAACATTTGATTCCTATAAGTTTCTATTCTCTGGAATGGTTGAAGATGTTTTCTTGAAATTTGCTACCATGACCAAGTATATGGTAAAATCCAGTAAAGAGGATAGAAAGCAAGCCTTTGAAAATGAAAAAGCCTGGACAAAGTGCCATGAAAGGGTGAATTTGCTTATCAAGCACCTGGAGACTATTGACAAGGACACGACCCATTCTGAAAAAGAAGAAGATCTTCTTGATTCTGATGTCAAGTTGTCTGATGCCTAAGATTTGATCTCTGCTATTTCTGGCTATAGACTCACTTTATTCTGCAATATTGGGACTTAGTTTCATTTGAACTGTTTTATTTTGGGTTGACTGTAACTAAATACTTTGATACTGTTTTATATATTATAGACTGCTGACGTGGCGGAAATTAGCGAGTCAAGAATTGTTATAAGATATGTGTTGCAAGTATAGTTCTTAACCAACCAGAAATCCACTTATCAATTTAGAAGGGTGTCACAAAAATTAAAATTAAAATACTGGGAGTATGAATCCCAGGTCGTCTCCCAACGAGTTGCAGAAAGGTGTGCTATTTTATTAATCATATGTTTTCAAAAAAAGGTTTGAGTTGAATAAACAGGAAATTAAATTGGAGAAATTAAATAATTTAAATAAAAGCCTTGACTGGGAGTAGATTAGTTGGAAGCCCTGTTCTTGTTGAAGTACTCTCAAGATTAATTGATAATTGAAGATTGTTCTGTTTAGTTATCTCTTACTAGGTAAGGAAAAGTCAAACAAGTTGGAATGCTACTTCTATTCACAAGTTCCAACCCACTCAATAAAAGGGGATTGGTGTTAGTGACTAGAGGGCAATCCAACAATAAACCCAATTACAATTTTTCTTTTGAGCATTCCAACTCAAGGGTTCCTTTCAATCAACTCCCCATCAAGTTAGGGAACTACTCGCTTATTGTGAATGTAGAATTCATAACATAGAAAAGGGAATTAGAGAAAGACATGATAAATAAAAATCAAAGAAATTAATTAAAAAAAATAAAAGTAATTCTTGTATTAATAAACTCTAAAATAATCCAATAGTAAAATTGAGTAAATTAAAGGACATGGAAGAGTAAGAGCCAAGTAAACAAAACGAACTAGAATGACGAAGTCTTGATGAGGTAATAACTCTTCTCAATATCCCAATGCAAAAAGCAATAGAAATAAAATCCTAAGAACTATGAATGTGTAGAGAGAAAACCTAGAGGAGGAGTAAAACTAGATCTAAAAACTAAAATTGTGTAGAATGAATGTTGTTGTTGGTTCCTGCATGTTCTCTGGCTCTAGTCTGCTTTTCTGAGCCGAGAACTGGGTCAAAGCAGGGCCCAAAATTGCCCCCAACGAATTCTGCAGATTATGCAGATCGCGCACGTCATGCGATCGCGTCATTTATGCGGACGCGTCATTTGGCGTTTTTCCCTGCCACGCGAGCGCGTCGTCCACGCCTCCGCGTCACTTGTGCTATTCCAATCCGCGCGGTCGCGTGAGCCATGCGGCCGCGTCACTGCGATTTCCTCTCTTTCGCGCGGTCGCGTGAGCCATGCGGTCGCGTCACTTCTCGCTGGTCATCTCCTCAATTTCTTGTGTTCCTTTCATTTTTGCAAGCTTCCTTTCCAATCTCCAACTCATTCATGGCCTATAAAGCCTGAAACACTTAACACACAGATCACGGCATCGAATGGAATAAAGGAGAATTAAAATACGTAATTAAAAGTCTCTAGGAAGCAAGTTTTCAATCATGTAATAATTTTAGGAAGGAAGTATAAATGCATGCTAATCACATGAATAAGTGGGTAAAGATAATGATAAAACCACACAATTAAACACATTATAAACCATAAAATAGTGGTTTATCAACCTCCCTACACTTAAACATTAGCATGTCCTCATGCTTAGTTGAAGGAGATAAAATAAATGAGTAGGAACATGTAAAACTCATGCAATGCAATGCAACCTATATATGTGAATGCAACTATATGATTCTTGTCCACTTGATCAATAGTAAATAAGCTCTTCAAGACAATTACAAATCAAATTCCACTAATTCAATTCTTATACAGTAAGAACAGATAAAAATGCAAGAAGGTAGCTCATGAAAGCAGGGAACGTAGAATTTTAAGCATTGAACCCTCACTGATGATGTATGTACGCTCTAATCTCTCTAGTGTATAGGGCAATCACTCTATCCTTCTCTAATCATGCTCTCTAATTTTTGTTCTTCTCCTAACCAATCAACAACATTTAATATACCAATGCAAACATCATGAGGTCTTTTCAAGGTTGTAATGGGGCCAAGGTAATGGTAAGGATACATATATGGCTAAGTAAGCTTATAAACTGAATCTTTAATTAACCCAAGCTTTAACATAACCTATATATATATTCTATATAACTTTAGAATTCATACCTAGCTATCCATAATTTCCCTTTCACATTCCATACTCGTGTATCAACTTTTTATTTTAATTTTATCATACATGCATTGATCTTTGAATTCTTAACTTAGCATTGGAGAAATTTTGTCTCCTTATTTATTTATTGAATATTTTTGGTTTTTTTTTTTTTTTTTTTTTTTTTTTTTTTTTTTTAACATAGACATAAAAATAAACATAGCTTATCAATGCACATAGATTTTTAATTCTTATAGTTTTACATGAGTAGGTATCCAAATTTCCATTATATTATCATGACACATTCCCTTATTATCTTTTGTTCCCACAATTTCCCATACTTAATTAGCACACACAATTCTATCTTAAGCTAACCAAAGATTCAATTTGGGATATATAATTATTTTTCCACTCAAGGCTAGTAATGTGGTAAAATATAGAAAGAATGAGATTTAAAGGCTCAAAGTGGCTAACAAAGGTAATTGAAAGGGTAGGTTTAATTTGAATAAGTGAGTTTAAACAAATAATGGCCTCAATCATATGCAAGCATACAAATATAATAAACATTGGACATATAGAATGAAACAAAATATAGATTACAATCATAGAGAAGTAAACACACAAGAATAAAATAATTATGGTTAAATAATGTAACCATGCATAAAGGCTCAAATCTCGCAGGTTGTGTGTTCTTTAGCTTAAAAATCATGTTCCAAATACAACTTCAAGCAAATTTAGCATAAAAATTTTAATTAAAGTTAGTGAAATTTTGTTCCAAAAATAGGGTCTTAGAGGAAAACTTATTGTCTTTTCAATCAAGTAGAACATGCATGCAACTAACCTATTACTATGCAATTTATCCTATTCTACAAAAGAAAAACTAACTAAATATCGTAATTTATTGGTGTTTAGGGAAGAGAAATTACCTCCGGAAGTCAGGTACTGACCGACCTCCCCACACTTAAGGCTTTGCACCATCCTCGGTGCCATCTGTTAGGAACAAAGGTGGGCTGGTAGCAGTATCTCTACAGTCGGGACCATCATGGCTTCCTGTGCTGGTAAAGAAAGTGGAGTCCGGGGTGTCTGAGTCCTTGAATTTTCCCATAATCAGCTCCTTGAGGTATGTGACTCGGCGCTTGTTACGGTGCTCTCTCATCTTAGCTTTGTGTTCCTGCCGATCCAATCTTTCGAGTATCTGATGGAGCAGTTGGTCTGTTGTAGGTGCTTGTGGTGTTGAAGAAGGAATATCTTCAACCAGTTCAGTCTGATGGCTTGTGGCGGCTGGTGGAGGTCTGATGTATTTCCCGTTAGGGACATACTGATCATCCCGTGGAAGCATGGCTTTGGTGTCCCTAGCTCTGTAGGAGACTCCGGCTGCTGAGACAAGATCTGAGACCAAGGCGGGAAAAGGTAAGTTGCCCGCAATTTGCACGTGTCACATGGCATTCCGGATGTGTCTTAGTAGGTTCAGAGGTTGGTCTGTAAGGATGCACCATAGTAGAACAGCCATGTCCATAGTGAAGGAGGACTCGTGAGTGCTCAGAAAGACGTAATAGGACATGATCTATGCCCATACGCGAGCCTCCAAGGTAAGTGCTGAAGCCGATATTCTCTTAGGGCGGGTACGATGGTATCCGTAGATCCAACGGCTGCCAGGTAGTGCGATAACTCTGAGAACGACGTCCCAGTCAAATTGGTACATCTGGCACTTGAGTGCAGCTTCTTAAAAGGCGTCCAATCCTTATGGAACAGGGGGAAGCCCTAGAGCTCTTTGAATGGCCTCTTCTGTAACGGGGACTTGCTTTTGACGGACAAAGACAGACTGCAGGGTTGGCAGGTGGAAGTTGGAGTAGAACTCGACTACCCAAGAAAGATTGTCCTGCCTCGGCTGTCTCTGTAGGAAACCCCATTGTCTTTGTGCAATTTGTGGCTCAACAAAGGTAGCAATATGGTTTGGGAGGAGAAGAAGGTATTCGTTGTTGTAACTCCTTTCTGCCAGGATGGAGAACATCTGCTCACAGTAGCAATTGGGAAATCGTGCAGTGTCCTTTGCTGGGAAGGCTTTTTCTTTATCATCAACCTTTATAATCCTCTTAGTTCTTTTTGTTGAGGGTTTAACTGCAGTTGAAGAGGGCTCTGCCACTAATGCTCTTTTTGTTCCTCTTCTTGCCGGTGGTTTGGGAGTAGCTTTCTCTTTTCCTTTCTTGGTGGCCATCCTGAAAAAGGAAAAAAAAGAAAGTAACGTAAATTCAAAGAGATAGAGCAAGGAAGAGGGTTGTATAAGTGATAAACAATGCACGGTAAAGAGGATGTTGTTAACACATGGTCATGACTACATGTGAAAAGTTCATCAATAGAAATATAGCAAGTGCATTGGAGGATAATTAAATGCAAGGGGTTTATTGGCATGCAGGCAAAGGCATGAGTAGCATAGACCCAACATTTAATTAGTTGAATGTGTTATCACTCATAACAAACTAGCCATCACGTTTGTATTGACAATTAAATTCAATTAATACAATAGTAAAGGGAATTTGTGAAAAGCAAGCATTGAATATTAGAGTAGAATAATATAGAAAAGTGCATAATGCCATATGGGCGTTTTCACAAACACATAGCATGCATGGTAAATAAGGTATAGAAAGTATTAAAGTGAACATGCAAGCAACCCTTTAAAAGGGTATATAATTGCTAAACAATTTTACAACAATCCACAAGCATATAATGAGAAATAATGACTCAAATAAAATTCCAACACCAAGTAAAAAGGAAAAAGAAAGAAAAAGAAAATATGGATAATGAAAGTAAAAAGAAAAGAAAAGAAGATAACATATAAAAAAATAAGAAGAATAATAGAAAAGTAAGGGGGGAAGAAGAAAAGAAAACCTTGTTAATGGGGGTGAGAGAGAGAGAGAGAGAGTAGAAAGTGAGAAAGAGGGAAGAAGGGAGAAGGAAGAAATAAGGAGGGAAAAGAGAAAATAGGATTTGGGGAAAAGAAAGATAAGATAATTGGCAAATCAGGGAAGCTGTGCGGCGCAAGCGACGCGGTCGCGTGACCCGTTTTATGCTACTGGCGCGAGGGCAGCCTCGCGCTCGCACAACTCTCTGTTTGAAATTTTATTTTTGCCAAATCTGGGGTGACGCGATCGCGTGGGGCATGCGATCGGGTGAGTGGCCATTGGAAGGATATGACACGGACGCGTGAGCCATGCGTCCGCGTGGGAAGAATTATGCGTTCAGCGCCAATCTAGCACCACTCTAGCACAACTTTCGGTCGTGCACCCTTTTCACGTCGAATTCTAGGGCACGTGGCCGCGTGAGTGACGCGGTCACGTGGGAGGCCAATGTTCCCACTCGACGTGGACGCGTCAGGGACGCGGTCGTGTGGGGCGATTTGTGCCACGGGCACGCCTCCAGCCACGCTCTCGCGTGACTCTCTGTTCATTTTATTATTTTCTTCAATCACTTGCGGTGCGGATGCGTCAATGAGGCGGTCGCGTCACGTGATTTTTTTTTTTAAATAAAAGTATGTAAATGCAGATGCACGAAATGCACTAATAAAGAGAAGAGTTATTGAATAGGAAAACTAAGAATAAAGAAAAGAACGATCATACCATGGTGGGTTGTCTTCCACCTAGCACTTTGCTTTAACGTCTGTAAGTTGGACGCTCCACTAGCTCAGTCTTCGGCTATGTGGGGATCTTCCAAGAGGAAAATCTCGAGCTCCTTGTTTTTCTTCATCCTCTCTCCATGGTACAGCTTTAAACGTTGTCCATTAACTTTGATAAGTTCAGAGCTTGAAGGATGACTTAGGTGAAAAACTTCGTACGGTTCGGCCTTTTCTACTCTGTATGGACCTTCCCATCTTGATCTCAACTTGCCTGGCATAAGCCTCAGTCGAGATTTGTAAAGGAGGACTAAGTCCCCAGGTTGGAACTCTTTTCTCTTGATGTGCTGATCATGTACAGCCTTCATCTTCTCCTTGTATAGTCTTGAGTTCTCATAAGCTTCTAGGCGAAGGCTTTCCAGTTCTTGCAGCTGCAACTTCCTTTCAGTTCCGGCTTTCTCAATTCCCATGTTGCACTCCTTTACTGCCCAAAAGGCTTTGTGCTCTACTTCAACAGGGAGATGACAAGCTTTTCCATAAACTAAGCAGAAAGGACTCATCCCAATGGGTGTTTTGTATGCTGTTCTGTATGCCCAGAGTGCATCTTGTAGCCTGGTGCTCCAGTCTCTTCTATGAGGTTTGACTATCTTCTGCAAGATATGCTTTATCTCTCTGTTTGACACCTCGGCTTGCCCATTAGTCTGAGGATGGTAGGCTGTTGTAACCTTATGAATTATCCCGTGCTTCTTCATTAATCCTGTTAGTCTACTGTTACAAAAATGGGTGCCTTGATCGCTCACGATTGCTCGTGGTGATCCAAAGTGACAAATAATGTGGTTTCTCACAAAGGAAACAACAGTGTTAGCATCATCAGTGCGGGTAGAAATTGCTGGCACCCATTTGGAAACGTAATCCACAGCTAACAATATGTAAAAATAACCATTAGAATTTGGAAATGGACCCATGAAGTCAATGCCCCAAACATAAAAAATTTCACAGAAAAGCATAATTTGTTGAGGCATCTCATCCCTCTTGGATATATTACTAAATTTTTGGCATGGGAAACAAGATCTACAAAATTCAGCAGCGTCTCTAAAAAGAGTAGGCCACCAGAATCCACAGTCTAAGATTTTTCTAGCTGTTCTTTGAGAGCCAAAATGTCCTCCACTCTCAGATGAGTGACAGGCCTCTAAGATGGACTGGAATTCTGATTGAGGCACACACCGTCTAATTACCTGGTCAGTGCCACATCTCCATAAATATGGCTCATCCCATATATAATATTTAGAGTCGCTTTTCAGCTTGTCTCTTTGATGCTTAGAAAAGTTTGGAGGAAAGGTGCGGCTAACTAGATAATTAGCTACAGGTGCATACCAAGGGACTACCTCAGATACTGCTTGCAGGTTATCAAATGGGAAATTATCAGCTATAGGAATGGGGTCATCTTTAATGTGCTCAAGGCGACTCAAGTGGTCTGCCACTAAATTCTGGTTACCACTCCTATCCTTAATTTCTAAATAAAATTCTTGTAATAGCAGTATCCAACGTATAAGCTTTGGTTTGGACTCCTTTTTAGCTAATAGATACTTTAGAGCTGCGTGGTCTGAGTACACTACTACCTTCGTACCAAGTAAATAGGCTCGGAATTTATCCAGAGCAAAAATAATAGCAAGAAGCTCTTTCTCAGTAGTAGTGTAATTGGACTGAGCGGCGTCTAAAAGGGGTCCTTACCTTCACGCTGAGCCAGTGCTGCTCCTACTGCATGGTTGGAGGCGTCGCACATTATTTCAAATGGCTGGCTCTAGTCTGGTCCTCTCACAATTGGAGCTTGAGTCAGGACGGTCTTCAGCTTATCAAACGCTTGTTTGCAATCCTCACTGAACTCGAACTCAATATCCTTCTGCAGTAGTCTAGATAAGGGAAGTGCTACCTTACTGAAGTCCTTAATGAATCTCCTGTAAAAACCTGCATGGCCAAGGAACGAACAGACTTCCCTCACAGAGGAGGGGTAAGGCAAACTAGAAATAACATCCACCTTTGCTGGATCTATAGAAATGCCAGTATTAGACACAACATGTCCTAGTACAATATCTTGTTTTACCATAAAGTGACATTTTTCAAAATTTAATACAAGGTTTGTACTGACACATCTATCTAATACTCTAGATAATCCATCTAAGCAAAGGCTAAAGGAATCGCCATATACACTAAAATCATCCATAAAAACTTCCATACAGTCCTCAATAATCAGAGAAAAGACTCATCATGCACCTTTGGAAGGTAGCTGGTGCATTGCACAAGCCAAAGGGCATTCTCTTGTAAGCATAAGTCCCAAAAGGACATGTAAAAGTGGTCTTTTCCTGATCCTCAGGAGCTATATGAATATGGAAATAACCTGTGTAACCATCTAAAAAATAATAATGTGATTTACCTGACAGGCAATCCAGCATTTGATTAATGAATGGAAGAGGATAGTGATCCTTACGAGTGGCCTGGTTGAGGTGTCTGTAGTCAATGCAGACCCTCCAGGCGTTCTGAACTCTGGTTGCCCTGAGTTTTCCGTGCTCATTCTTCACTGTAGTGACTCCAGACTTCTTGGGCACCACTTGTACTGGGCTTACCCATTCACTGTCTGAAATAGGGTAGATGATATCTGCCTCTAGTAGTCTGGTCACTTCCTTCTTGACAACCTCTAAGATAGTGGGATTCAGTCTTCTCTGGGGTTGACGGACAGGTCTTGCTCCCTCTTCTAAAAATATCCTATGCTCACAGACTTGAGGGTTGATGCCTACTATGTCTGCCAAACTCCAACTAATTTCCTTCTTGTGCCTCCTCAGCATACTAAGTAACTGCTCTTCCTGTTGAGAAGTGAGTTTCCTTGCAATGATAACTGGAAACTTCTGCTCGTCTTCAAGGTAAGCATATTTGAGGTGTGGAGGAAGGGGTTTTAATTCTAACTTCTGATCATGGTTAGGCTCTGGGTTGTCTGGAGCTGGTAACAATGGTAAAGCACTGTCATTGTCCTTTGAGAATGTCCCCACACTTAGACCTTGTCCTATGTACTTCTCTTCAAATTCCTCCTGGTGAACTTCAGCCACGGTTTCATCTATGATGTCACACTGGAGGATAGAATGATCCTCCAGAGGATGCTTCATAACTCCATTCAGATTGAAGATTACTACTCAGCCATCTATTTCAAAATAGTATGTTCCTGAAAAAGCATCTAATTTGAACTTCGAGGTCTTCAGGAATGGTCTTCAGAGTAGGATTGATGATAATTTCTCTGAGTCATTTTGGGGCATCTCCAGGATATAAAAATCAATGGGAAATGTGAGCCCCTTAATGCCCACTAATACATCTTCAGCAACTCCAGCCACTGTAATAATGCTTTTATCTGCTAACACAAAATGAGCTGCCGACCTTTTTAAGGGAAGGAGCCTCAAAGTATCATATATAGACAAAGGCATTATACTCACACATGCTCCTAAATCACACATGCAGTCAGAAAATACTACACCACCAATAGTACAATTAACCAAACATGGACCTGGGTCACTACACTTTTCAGGTAAACCTCCCATTAAAGCAGATATGGAACTACCTAAAGGAATAGTTTCTAATTCATTAATTTTGTCTTTATGTATACATAAATCTTTTAGAAACTTTGCATATTTAGGTACCTGTTGAATAACATAAAAAAGAGAAACAGTTACCTCAACCTTTTTGAATATCTCTACCATTTTGGGATTAGGTTCCAGCTGCTTCCTGGGCTTCCTTGCAAGTTGTGGAAATGGAATGGGAGTGGTGTCTTCTGTAGTGTCTGTGCCCTGTGGTGCTTCCTCCTGTGGTTGAATTTCTTCTTTTTCTGCCATGTCCTGTATGTCCTCTTCCTCTTCAACATCTTCTATTTCCACTACCTCTTCAGCTGAGGCGTGTTCTGGTGGGCTTGGCTCCTCCTGATTCCTCTCCTGCAGTGTGGTTCCGGACCTTAGGGTGATGGCATTAATGCCACCCTTTAGATTGGGTAATGGTTGAGAGGGGATTCCACTAGAGCTCAAAGGCTGGTTATTGAAGTTATTCATTGATCCAATCTGTGAGACAAGAGCTTGCAAAGTAGAGTTCAGACCATTTAGTGTAGCATAAAGGTTATTTTCCATGGTCTGTTGTCTCTGATCAATAGATTGTAGTAAGTCGTCATTAGAAGATGAAGAAGGATAAGTAATTTGAGAGGTTTGCTGTTGGGTATTCTGTGGTCCTTGGGATTACCTCAGGTGAGGTGCTCTGTAAGGCTGGTTCTGGTTCTGCTGCCTGTTGTTGTTATTATTCCACCTCTGATTTTCCTGATTGTCTCTGCCTCCTCTGTTATTGTTGTCCTTCCAATTCTGGTTAGAATTGTCCTACCATCCATGGCTGTAATTGCCACCCTGATTGTACCCTTGGTTGGGGCGGTCATAGAAGTTATGAGTAGCTTCCACGGTGTTGTCTTCCTGCTGGAGCTGCGGACATTCATCAGTATAATGGCTATAATCAGCACAGACTCCGCAAACTCTCTGTGGGACTAACTGTTGGCTTTGCTGTGGTGGAGAAGGTTGAGCTTGCTGAACTTGTTGTTGATTCAATTGCATCTGCTTCAGCAAGTTGGTTATTTCACAGATACTCTGAGTTAGAGCAGCAGTCTCTCTGCTAGAGGATACTTCTGCAACGATTTTTGAACGGCCTTGTTTCTGCCTGTGATTCCGAGTAGATTCAGCTAAGTCACTGATCAATTGCTATGCCTCATCAGTGGTCTTGTACTTTTTCATAGACCCATTGCTAGCACTTTCCAATGTGGTCTTATCTTGGGGCCTCATGCCCTGTGTGACGTAACCGAGTAACACTATCTTGTCAATCATATGGTGGGGGCATGCTTCCAGAAGATTATTGAAGCGCTCCCAGTATTCATAGAGAGTCTCGGATTTGTCCTGAACAATCAAAGAAATGTCTTTCCTCAGTTTATCAGTTACTTCAGCCGGAAAGAACTTTTCCAAAAATTCTCTTCTAAGTGTATCCCAGTCGGATACAGTTGCTGCGGGTTGAGTGTAGTACCACTCTCTTGCCTTTCCCTCAAGAGAGAACGGGAAAGCTTTCAACAAAATTGAAGTTTCATCTGCACCATCACGCCTAACAGTAGAACAGGCTGCTTGAAAATCTCTCAGGTGCTTGATAGGCTCTTGAGCAGGTAAGCCATGAAACTTGGGCATCAAATTGAGCAGTGCAGTCTTTATTTAAAAGTCTGTAGCCACCGCTGGGTGATGCGCTTGAAACGGTTGCATTGTAAAATCAGGGGCTCCAGCCTCCTGGATAGTAACTCTCCTAGGTGCTGCCATGTCACCTACAGGTAAATCAACCGAATCAGTAGAACGGGGGCTGGTTTCTTCCTCAAGTGACGTTTCAGATCCACCCTCAGAGAGGACTAACTGACGCCGAGCTTGCCTTATTCGTGAAATAGTTCTTTCAATCTCAGGATCGAATACTGGCAAGCTTGGATCAGGAAGTGAACGCGTCATCTAACGAAAGAAACAAGCAGCTCATAGTAGCAAGATAAAATAAAATGCAAATAAATAAATTCCAATCAATAACTTAGCACTCTATTGCAACTCCCTGGCAACGGCGCCAAAAATTGACGTGGTGGAAATTGGCGAGTCAAGAATTGTTATAAGATATGCGTTGCAAGTATAGTTCTTAACCAACCAGAAATCCGCTTATCAATTTAGAAGGGTGTCACAAAAATTAAAATTAAAATACTGGGAGTATGAATCCCAGGTCGTCTCCCAACGAGTTGCAGAAAGGTGTGCTATTTTATTAATCAGATGTTTTCAAAAAAGGTTTGAGTTGAATAAACAGGAAATTAAATTGGAGAAATTAAATAATTTAAATAAAAGCCTTGACTAGGAGTAGATTAGTTGGAAGCCCTATTCTTGTTGAAGTACTCTCAAGATTAATTAATAATTGAAGATTGTTCTGTTTAGTTATCCCTTACTAGGTAAGGGAAAGTCAAACAAGTTGGAATGCTACTTCTATTCACAAGTTCCAACCCACTCAATAAAAAGGGATTGGTGTTAGTGACTAGAGGGCAATCCAACAATAAACCCAATTACAATTTTTCTTTTGAGCATTCCAACTCAAGGGTTCCTTTCAATCAACTCCCCATCAAGTTAGGGAACTACTCGCTCATTGTGAATGTAGAATTCATAACATAGAAAAGGAAATTAGAGAAAGACATGATAAATAAAAATCAAAGAAATCAATTAAAAAAAAGTAATTCTTGTATTAATAAGCTCTAAAATAATCCAATAGTAAAATTGAGTAATTAAAGGACATGGAAGAGTAAGAGCCAAGTAAAGAAAACGAACTAGAATGACGAAGTCTTGATGAGGTAATAACTCTTCTCAATATCCCAATGCAGAAAGCAATAGAAATAAAATCCTAAGAACTATGAATGTGTAGAGAGAAAACCTAGAGGAGGAGTAAAACTATATCTAAAAACTAAAATTGTGTAGAATGAATGTTGTTGTTGGTTCCTGCATGTTCTCTGGCTCTAGTCTGCTTTTCTGGGCCGAGAACTGGGTCAAAGCAGGTCCCAAAATCGCCCCCAGCGAATTCTGCAGATTATGCAGATCGCGTCATTCATGCGGAACGCGTCATTCGGCATTTTGCCCTGCCACACGAGCGTGTCGTCCACGCCTCCGCGTCACTTGTGCTATTCCAAACCGCGCGGTCGCGTGAACTATGCGGCCACGTCACTGCGATTTCCTCTCTTTCACGCGGTCGCGTGAGCCATGCGGCCGCGTCACTTCTCGCTGGTCATCTCCTCAATTTCTTGTGTTCCTTCCATTTTTGCAAGCTTTCTTTCCAATCTCCAACTCATTCACGCTCTATAAAGCCTGAAACACTTAACACACAAATCACGTTATCGAATGGAATAAAGGAGAATTAAAATACGTAATTAAAAGTCTCTAGGAAGCAAGTTTTCAATCATGTAATAATTTTAGGAAGGAAGTATAAATGCATGCTAATCACATGAATAAGTGGGTAAAGATCATGATAAAACCACACAATTAAACACATTATAAACCATAAAATAGTGGTTTATCAACTGCATTGCATTTCTCTATTTTTTGCAGGGTCCCTTCTTGATGACAAAAGGGGGAGAAAAAGACTAAAAATAGGGCTGAATTGAAATTGAAATTGGAGTTGCTGGTTACTCTGATTTGTTATCTTTTGTGCTCTATTTTGTTGGATGGTTGCTCTGTTTTTATGATCTGTTGGTGCTCTGTTTTAAATCTTTCAGCAGCTTGTTAGTGGATTCATATCAAACTGAGCCTTGATTATTTTTTGATAAAGATGTCTTCTTGATAATATATGGCTCTGTTTTTAAAAGGTTCCATGTTTTGAAAATTTGTATCATTTGGAACTTTTAGAACATGCAGACAGGTGTTGCTTCCATGAATATTGTTTGGTAACTAGGCACACATTATGGGGGAGCATATTGAACAATGGAAATGAGGAGGATTCGGCCAAACTATCTATAACACCCTACCACACAGAGCCTTATGCTTAAGTCATAAGACAGAGGTGGCGAGGTATTACGACCTCTAAAAATAAAAATTAGTAAATATAGTATTGTGAAAGATGTTTATAACTAGGAGCCTTTGAAGACAAGGGGTAAAACAAAACCGTTAAATTGAAAAGCACAACACTCTGATCGATAACGTAACGAAACAGATAAAGGATAGATTAATGTGAAACCATAAACAAAAGACTGCCAAAGATACGAATATCAAGACTCAAGACCTAGTTTGTGAAGATAACCGGTCCGAGCATACAAGTATACTTATATAAACATTAACATAGGACCAGTAATGTCCTGGAAAAGTCGAAGGCAATCCTAGAACTTCCACCAGATAATTCAAAGCTTATAAACAGACTAAACCATCAATGGCAACTGACTAAAGATCTTCAGTCTAACTAATACTTCCCTTTCCAATTCCTGCAGACCTCCTAACTGCCAGCAGTAATATAATATGGCAAACACAATTATATCAGACAAGAACATATACAGATAGGAAGCAGATATGACATTTAGATAATTAGCAGGTAATATGCAATCAATTAGGCAATTCCAAACAATTCACATAGTATGCATATGATGAATGCCTGTCCTAATGGCTGACGAATCTCATCTGTCAGTTATAAAGCCAACCTGACAAGTCATGGTAGCTAACCATTGGACTGTCCCTCTGTCGCGCATCCCCAACTCGAGTTATACTCAATCATAAATTATAATTCATATCCAACACCCTAACTGGTGTATATTCACGGGGGTGAGCTCATCCGGAACTTTCACAGTGTCCGGCCACACTTACGACATAGGGTCAGCAGAGTATCGAGTCTCCACCTGGAGCACATGGTGGCTAGCCATTGCTTTCTCCCATGAAAACTCGTATCTCAGATAGTGGAAGTGCAACATTCACATTTCATTCAATAAGCATATATGCAATCATTCTCAGCCATAACTCAATAATGGCTCAGCCATAATACGGAAATAACTCAGCCATCCGGCTCATAATTCAATCCATAACCAGCCAATTTATTAACAATTACAGCTCATCGGCTCACGGCATATAAGGCACTTCCACCACCATCCTCCGTATCTCATACGATTCTCTTTGATCATCATTGATCATTAACTCTCCCCTTTCTTCATTCACAAATTATCACATTTCCTAACTTTTTCCCATTGCTAGGCTTATCATAATGATTTAAGACAGAAGGGGTGAGATCGGAGGCTTAGAAGTTTGAAATTTGGCTTTGAAAACTCAAAAATCAACTTTGGAATGAAAATAGGGTCACGCGTGCGCGTCGCCCACGCGCACGCGTGGAATGCATCAAGGTACAGTGACACGTACGCGTCCCTCCATGCACACGCGTCGATGGGAGAAAAGCCAAGTGACGCCTACATGTCAGCCACGTGTACGCGTGGGTGCGTTTTGTGCCCCAAGCACAAAACCAGCACAACTCAGGCACAACTCTCGGGAATTTTGGCTGGGCCAATTGAATTCGCTCATCGACGCGTACGCGTAGGTAGTGAAACTTTGAAAATGACGCGTGCGCATCGGCTACGCCTACGCGTGGGAGTGCATTCTGCCAAAAATTTTACTAAGTTAAAAAGCTGCAGAATTCACAGTTTCAAACCCCAATCTTCCGACGGGCATAACTTCTCCGTTTTAAATCATTTTTCACCCGTTCTTCGAACGGCATAAACATCCCGGATCCAATTTCATTTCTAAATAAATTTTGCATAAATCGGGGATCGGGATTCAAAGTTATGATCCATCAAAGTATGCCCAAAATCACATTTTTATACAAAACCACAAAGTGCCATTTTCAAAACAAACCAATTCCAATCCTTTTTAAAATCAACCAAAACATACCAAAAACCACTTCAAGCCTCCTCAACTCATACATTTTCATTTTTATCAAATTATAACCATCAACCCATCATGTTAACCAAGCTCATCAATTGATCCAATTTCAAACACAATATCATGTCATATGTATTTTTCCTCATTCCAATTTCCAACAACACCATTTCCAATCAACCACCAATACTTACAATCATTACCATCCTTACTCTCAACATGGTTTCACCCACAAATCAACCTCAACCAATTATTAGTCACATATCAAAACATGCATATCTCTTATGCATCACACCATCAAAACATCAATATTCATAATCACATATATGACCACAGAATTTATTTCAACCATTCAACAACATCAACCATTCAAATCCTATCTTAGGGCCTCTAGTCTAAGTTCTCACACCACATTACATTTTAAATACAGGAAATCGAGACCATACCTTAGCCACTTTTCGTTTAACCTGGAACACCTCCAAATCACTTTTTCACAAGCTCACCAAGCTTCCACACCTTCAAGAACAGATTTTTAGCACACCAAAGCCCTTTTTCAAGCTTTCCAAAACCTCAATCAAGCTTCAATATTCACATACACACTACCTAAGCCATAAATATCACATTCAAACACAACAACTCAATACCCAACATCATAAACCAACAATTTCTACTAGAGTTGAGAATTGTACCACACCCAATGGTCAAGGAGACAAGATTACACTTCTCCTTCAAGCTAGTTGGGTCCTATAACATCAAAGATCCCAAAATCTCAACATTTTTTTCCATTAATTCGAATTTACGGCTGAGAAAACTGGACCAAAATCGTAGCTTACCTCAGGAACAAAGTAGTGGGTTTTGTAGAGCTCGTCGCAGTGAACGCGTGGCCATAAACGGTGCGGCAATCGGAGCTTCGGATCAAAAGTTATGGTGGTTTGAAGATCAATTAAGGGTAGAACTTTGGAGAAGTGTTCTTCCCCCTTTCATTCTCATTTCAGCGTGTTTTTGAGGGTTTAGAGGAGAGAGAGTGCTGTTTTTAGGGTTTTAGGTTTAGCTTGGTTGGGCCACGGGCCGAATATGGGTCCGGTTGGCCCAGTTTGGCCCGTTCAGTTCAATCTTGGGCCGATTTCTATAAAATTGGTATCAAAATTCTAGTTTTAATCTCCTCTATCATGTTAAGCCATGAAAATCATATTTTTGGATTTTTAGAATAAATTATCATTTATGGGCTAATTAGCCGTTAATTAACCGGATTTTACATTCTTCCCACCTAATTGAAAATTTTGCCTACAAAATTCGAATTCAATTACCTGAGAATAAGTGCGGATAGTTAGTTCGCATCTCCGACTCAAGTTCCCAAGTGTGCTCCTCAACACCGGCTCGAATCCATGCCACTTTGACTAAAGAAACTTCTTTTCCATGCAAACGTTTGATACTTGTATCATCAATTCTGACCGGAGTCACTGGAAGCGTCAAATCATATTTTAACTGAACTGATTCCGGTTCTAACACATGGCTAGCATCAGGAGTATACTTCCGAAACTATGACACGTGAAATACGTCGTGCAGGTTCGAAAGGTGGGGTGGTAGGGCCATCAGATATGCTACTGGTCCAACCCTCTCCAGGATCTAAAATGGACCGATGTATCGAGGATTCAACTTCTTCACTTTAATCGCCCTACCTACTCCTGTGGTTGGAGTAACCTTATGGAAAACATGGTCTCCTTCCTCAAATTCCAAGGGCTTTCGTCTCTGATTGGCGTAACTTTTCAGACGACTCTGCGCAGTGAGTATCCTATCTCGGATTTTTTTGACTTGTTTGGTAGTGTCAGCTATCATCTCCGGCCCCAACAAGCTTTTCTCCCCAGCTTCATACCAACATAGCGGAGATTAACATTTCCTCCTATACAAAGCTTCACACGGAGCCATTTCGATGCTCGCATGGTAGCTATGATTGTATGCAAACTCTACTAACGGCATATACCGATCCCAACTTGCCGGTTGGTCCAAAACACAAGACCTCAACATATCTTCTAGTGTTTGGATCGTCCTCTCGGATTGATCATCTGTCTAAGGATGGTAAGCCGTACTCAATCTTAATCGGGTTCCGAAAGCTTTCTGAAATGCACCCCAGAACCTGGAAGTGAAACGAGGATCTTTATCAGAAATTATAGTGGTAGGCACACCATGAAGTCTCACAATCTCTTTTATGTACAACCGTGCTAGTTTCTCAAGGGTGTAATTCATCCGAATGGGTAGAAAGTGAGCCGACTTCGGTAGTTGGTCCACAATCACCCAGACAGCATCAAAACCGGTCCTAGTCCTTGGCAGTCCTGACACAAAGTCCATCGCAATGCTCTCCTATTTCCATTGCGGAACTTCTAAAGGTTGCAACGTCTCAGAAGGTCTCTGATGTTCAATCTTCACCTTCTGACAAGTTAAGCACTTTGAGACGTATTCTGCCACATCATTCTTCATACCTGGCCACCAAAACATCGCTTTCAAATCATGGTACATCTTAGTACTCCCCGGGTGAATAGAGAATCTGCTTTTGTGTGCTTCCTTTAAGATATCTTGCCGCAAAGTGCCAATGTCCGGCACTATGATCCTATCCTTGAATCTCCATAGCCCATCCTGATCTTCTGACACTCTCCACCGCTTTTCTTGCTCAATAATTGGAAACACCTTCGGTAACACGTCATCGTTTTCATGAGCCTTTAGAAGTTCAAATTTAAAGTCACTTGAGATCTACAATTGACTCAAACATAGAGTTCCATACACTTCTTGAACAGCAATCTTCAGACTCTCGAATTCCTTGAGTAACTTCTCTTCTTGAAGCATCATCCAAGCAGCTACAACGACTTCTGACTTAACGCATCCGCCACTACATTGGCTTTTCCCGGATGGTAATCCAACTCAAAGTCGTAGTCCTTCAGTAACTCCATCCAACTCCTCCGCCGCATGTTAAGCTCTTTCTGATCAAAGAGATATTTCAAGCTCTTGTGATCAGAGAAAACTCAGAACTTAATCCCATAGAGGTAATGTCTCCACACCTTTAACGCAAACACAACCGCAGCAAGTTCCAAATCGTGCATAGGGTAGTTAACTTCATAAGGTCTCAACTGTCGTGAGACATACGCCACCACATTACGATGCTGCATCATCACACACCCTAGACCCTTTAGTGAGGAATCATTGTACACCTCAAATGGTTTGTTCGGCTCAGGTAACACCAACACAGGTGCGGTAGTCAACTTTTACTTCAACATTTGAAAGCTTTCCTCACACTTAGGAGTCCAAACAAACGACGCATCCTTGCGGGTTAACTTTATCAATGGCAAAGCTATTTATGAAAAGCCCTTGATGAATCTTCAGTAGTAACCAGCTAAGCCCAGAAAACACCTTATCTCAGTTACTGAGGTTGGTTGCCTCCACTCCATCACTGCTTCCACCTTAGAAGGATCTACAGCTATCCCCTGTTTACTCACCACGTGCCCCAGAAACTTCACCTCACTCTTCCAGAATTCACATTTAGACAGTTTTTCATAGAGCTTCTTTTCCTTCAGTATCTGCAACACGGTCCTCAAGTGCTCTGCATGCTCCTCTTCAGTCTTGGAATAAATCAGTATGTCGTCAATGAAGACAACAACAAATTTATCCAGAAATGGACAGAAGACTCTATTCATATAGTCCATAAACACTGCTGGAGCGTTTATCAACCCAAAAGACATTACAGTGTACTCGTAATGACCATAACGAGTCCTAAAAGCGGTCTTAGGGATGTCCTCACCTCTCACCCTTATTTGGTGATAACCGGATCGCAAATCGATCTTGGAGAAAACCCCATCTCCCTGCAACTGATCCATGAGATCGTCAATCCTTGGTAGTAGGTACTTATTCTTTATTGTGACCTTGTTCAGCTACCTGTAATCCACACAGAGTTGCATACTCCCATCTTTCTTCTTTACCAGTAACACTGGCACACCCCACGGGGAAACACTTGGTCAGATAAAGTTCTTACCCAACAGATCCTCTAGCTGAGACTTTAGCTCGGCCATTTCTAGTGGTGACATCCTATAAGGAGCACTCGAGATTGGTCCAGCCCCAAGCACCAACTCAATAGCAAACTCAACCTCGGTTAGGTGGAAATTCATCAATATCGTCGGGAAACACCTTTGAAAACTCACACACAACTGGAATTTGCTCCAATCTCTGATCATCACCCAAAACGCCCACGATTAACAACAGAATACCCTGACATTCGGTCCCAGAACAATTTACCATCATAGAGTTCAAGTAATAACTATTCAACACAACCGGCCCTTCTGTATCTTCTGGCATAAAGTATAACGACTTTGCAGAACAGTCGAGCAAAATATGATTCTTAGATAACCAGTCCAAACCTAAGATAAGATCAAGACCGGTCATCGGCAAGCAGATTAAATCACGAACAAAATCATGAATTGGTTTGGTTAAAGCAGAAGAAAGCAGAGTTCAAAATGCCAAAACCAAAACATGAATGAAAACATTTTACAGAAATTTGGGCAGCATTCCGGCTAAAATTGGATTGTCCCGGAAAATAAACAGCAATCAAATAGTTCATATGAATCAAAATTAAAGCTGTAATTACATATAATGAATATAAACATAAAAATTCAGTGTACAGAGCAGCAAGAAACAAGGAAGTACAACATATGAACATTACAATCATCACAGCAATAGCAGAATAAAACAAGAAACACGAACAGTGTAATTAAACAGACCTAAATCCACTAACCACATCCTAGGCTACCTGACAACCTAAAATCCACTACAACACACATATCTAACTAGCCTAAAGATGAACATAAATAGAAAAATATGAATTAACTATGAAGGATAGAAGGGTGGCGTTCGTCGGAACCTGGTAGGCGTAAGAGAGAGAGTGGGGCAGAGAGGTGGCTGGGGATGACGGCGGTGGTGTCCGGCGTGGCAGAAGAGGGTGGCGCGGCGGTGGTGGGTGCTGTTCAGAGGAAGGGAGGGAAAAGGGTGGTGTAATAGGGTAGGGGGTAATAGGGAAAGGGAGGGAGGTTTGTGGGTGGCGCTGGGCGGTACGGCAGCGCGGTGGTGGGTGGTGGTCGCGGAGGGCAGTGGCGGTTAGGGGGGAAGAAGAAGAAAGAAGAAGAAAGAAGGGGGAAGGAGGAAGGGGGTGGGTGGCAGTGATGGTGGCTGGGTGGTGGTTGGGGGTTGGAGAAGAAGAGAGGAAGTGAAGGGGTTTGGGGAGGAGAGAGGCGCGACTGATAGGGTTCGCGTGACTGGAGGGTTATAAATTTGAATCCACACGATCGCGTGGGGCACGTGGTCGCGTGGTTGGGCTGAAATAGTGGTTGACGCGATCGCGTGGAGGGCAAAAAGAGTAAATGACGCGATCGCATGGGGCATGCGATCGCGTCGCTGGAATTTGTGCTAAATGCACGAATCCAACGTCGTTTCAGCGCAACTCTCTGTTTCCTTTTGGGGTGTTGTGCAATCCTATGCGACGCGATCGCGTCGCTCACGCGGTCGCGTGGGATTGGTATTGTGCGAAACACACAATGGCCGCACAATTCCAGCCTAACTTTCTGGACATTGGATCTTTACGCCGATCTCTAGGGCACGCGGTCGTGTGAATGACGCGGTCGCGTGGGAAGTGTTTTCCGCAATTTGACGCGATCGCATGGGTGATGCGGTCACGTCGCGCACCTTTTTTTTTATGCAGTATGCAGAATGCAAATATGAATGCGGTGCAAAACTCCAGGTTCAATATAATAAAATAAAACTTGAAAAAAAAATAAAACTAAATAAAAATTGAAAAAGGGACAATCATACCATGGTGGGTTGTCTCCCACCTAGCACTTTTAGTTAAAGTCCTTAAGTTGGATATTAGATGAGCTTCCTGTTATGGCGGCTTATGCTTAAATTCATCCAAAAATCTCCACCAATGCTTGGAATGCCAATAGCCTCCGGAGTCCCAAACTAGGCATGTAAAGCTTCTGAGCAGCTTCAAATAGATTCTCAGGCCCCCCGGGTGACAAATGTCAGCATAGATTCCAGGATCCCAAACTTTGCTTTTAAATCCGCCTTCGTCTTGATCTATACTTTTCCATCTGGGCGGTTTAGAGATTAGATTCTCACCAGGATAACCAAACGTTTTCCGAGATCCATCCAATTGATCATGATGCCAATCCGTGTACTTTAAGTTGAAGCGTGGAACCTTATTGAACCTTGTGCACCAGCTCTGAGTACGAGCCATTTCCCGCTTACTCTTAAAGCCACCGAGAGCTCTAAGCTGGCCATCTGTTTCAAGCAAACCATATTCAAGTGGAAAAACACAGTTAAAGGTTAAGGATTGTACCCACTTAAAGCTTGTATTGGGTGGTAATGGCCTTGGGATAGGTGGTTCCAGTGGTTCTGTGAGTTCTACTCCCTTGTGCTTGGTGCACGAAATTGTGATCTCCAGGCTCGAACAAATCCTGGTAATGGCTCCAAAGCTTGGTGCTCTGATCTTAATTCATAATTGTCACAACTTCGATACAACTAACCAGCAAGTGCACTGGGTCGTCCAAGTAATACCTTACGTGAGTAAGGGTCGAATCCCACGGAGATTGTTGGTATGAAGCAAGCTATGGTCACCTTGTAAATCTCAGTCAGGCAGATATAAAGTGATAATGGTGTTTTCGAATATTATATAATAAAATAGGGATAGAGATACTTATGTAAATCATTGGTAGGAATTTCAGATAAGCGAATGGAGATGCTTTTCGTTCCTCTGAACCTCTGCTTTCCTGCTATCTTCATCCAATCAGTCTTACTCCTTTCCATGGCTGGCTGTATGCAAGGGCATCACCGTTGTCAGTGGCTACATCCCCTCCTCTCAGTGAATAATATGCTCACGCACCCTGTCACGGCACGGCTATTCATCTGTCGGTTCCCGATCATGCTGGAATAGGATTCACCCTCCTTTTGCGTCTGTCACTAACGCCCAGCACTCGCGAGTTTGAAGCTCGTCACAGTCATTCAATCATTGAATCCTACTCAGAATACCACAGACAAGGTTTAGACCTTCCGGATTCTCTTGAATGCCGCCATCATTCTAGCTTATGCCACGAAGATTCTGGTTAGGAGATCTAAGAGATACTCATTCTAGCTTAATTCATGTAGAACAGAAGTGTTTGTTAGGCACGTGTTCATAGGGGAGAATGGTGATGAGCGTCACACATAATCATCACCTTCATCACGTTCTTGGGTGCGAATGGATATCTTAGAAACGAAATAAGAAGAATTGAATAGAAAACAGTAGTACTTTGCATTAATCTTTGAGGAACAGCAGAGCTCCACACCTTAATCTATGGAGTGTAGAAACTCTACCGTTGAAAATACATAAGTGAAGGTCCAGGCATGGCCGAGATGGCCAGCCCCCTAAACGAGATCAATAGTCTCCTAAGATGAACAATGGAATAAAACTGAGACCAAAGATACCTAATACAATAGTAAGAGGTTCTATTTATAATAAACTAGTCACTAGGGTTTACATGAGTAAGTAATTGATGCATAAATCCACTTCTGGGGCCCACTTGGTGTGTGTTTGGGCTGAGCTTAAGTGTAGCACGTGCAGAGGCCATTTGTGGAGTTGAACGCCAGTTTCTGTGCCAGTTTGGGCGTTCAACTCTGGTTTTGGATCCTTTTCTGGCGCTGGACGCCAGATTTGGGCAGAAGGCTGGCGTTGAACGCCAGTTTACGTCGTCAATTCTTGGCCAAAGTATGGACTATTATATATTGCTGGAAAGCCCTGGATGTCTACTTTCCAACGCAATTAGAAGCGCGCCATTTCGAGTTCTGTATCTCCAGAAAATACACTTTGAGTGCAGGGAGGTCAGAATCCAACAGCATCAGCAGTCCTTTTTCAACCTTTGAATCTGATTTCTGCTCAAGTCCCTCAATTTCAGCCAGAAAATACCTGAAATCACAGAAAAACACACAAACTCATAGTAAAGTCCAGAAATGTGAATTTAACATAAAAACTAATGAAAATATCCCTAAAAGTAACTAGATCCTACTAAAAACATACTAAAAACAATGTCAAAAAGCGTATAAATTATCCGCTCATCACAACACCAAACTTAAATTGTTGCTTGTCCCCAAGCAACTGAAAATCAAATAGGATAAAAAGAAGAGAATATACTATAAATTCCAAACTATCAATGAAACATAGCTCCAATCATATGAGCGGGACTTATAGCTTTTTGCCTTTTGAATAGTTTTGGCATCTCACTTTATCCATTGAGGTTCAGAATGATTGTCATATATAGGAACTTCAGATTTCGAATAGTGTTATTGATTCTCCTAGTTCAGTATGATGATTCTTGAACACAGCTTCTTTATGAGTCTTGGCCGTGGCCCTAAGCACTTTGTTTTCCAGTATTACCACCGGATACATAAATGCCACAGACACATAATTGGGTGAACCTTTTCAGATTGTGACTCAGTTTTGCTAAAGTCCCCAACTAGAGGTGTCCAGGGTTCTTAAGCACACTCTTTTTTTGCTTTGGACCTTGACTTTAACCGCTCAGTCTCAAGTTTTCACTGGACACCTACACGCCACAAGCACATGGTTAGGGACAGCTTGGTTTAGCCGCTTAGACCAGGATTTTATTCCTTTAGGCCCTCCTATCCACTGATGCTCAAAGCCTTGGGATCCTTTTTATTTGCCCTTGCCTTTTGGTTTTAAGGGTTATTGGCTTTTTCTGCTTGCTTTTTCTTTTTCTTTCTATTTTTTTTTCGCCCTTTTTTTTTTTCTGCAAGCTTTGTTCTTTGCTGCTTTTTCTTGCTTCAAGAATCATTTTTATGATTTTTCAGATTATCGAATAACATGTCTCCTATTCATCATTCTTTCAAGAGCCAACATATTTAACATTCTTAAACAACAACTTCAAAAGACATATGCACTGTTCAAGCATACATTCAGAAAACAAGAAGCATTGTCACCACATCAA
The DNA here is from genome assembly GCF_059453495.1 of Arachis ipaensis. NCBI lineage: Eukaryota > Viridiplantae > Streptophyta > Magnoliopsida > Fabales > Fabaceae > Arachis > Arachis ipaensis. The sequence goes on from NC_142444.1 coordinate 130,415,211, forward strand.
TATAATTAAACTAAGTTCAAGGATAAATTCGAAACTCATGTACTTCTTGTTCTTTTGAATTAAAACATTTTTCATTTAAGAGAGGTGATGGATTCATAGGACATTTATAACTTTAAGACATAGTTACTAACTACTAATGATCATGTAATGAAGACACAAACATGGATAAGCACATAACATATAAAACGAAAAAATAGAGAAAGTAAGAACAAGGAATGAGTCCACCTTAGTGATGTCCTTGAGCTCTTCTATGTCTCTTCCTTGTCTTTGCTGCTCCTCCTTCATTGCCTTTAGATCTTCTCTGATTTCATGAAGGATGATGGAGTGCTTTTGATGTTCCACCCTTAGTTGCTTCCAATAATTGTGTGGAAGAAAATGTATCCCCTGAGGTATCTCAAGGATCTCTTGATTTGCAGTCAAATGTTCTACCACTGAGCTATAGACCCTTGATGGAAGCTTTTGTCTTCCCTTTCCTCTTTCTAGAGGCTTCTTTGGCCTTAGGTGCCATCAATGGTTATGGAAAAAATAAAAAAGCTATGCTTTTTACCACACCAAACTTAGAATGTTGCTCGCCCTCGAGCAAAAGAAGAAAGAATAGAAGAATAAGAAGAAGATATGGAGGAGATGGAGGGAGATGTGTATTCGGCCATATGGGTGGGATTGGGTGGGAAAGAGATGTTGAATTTTGAAGGAAAGTGGGTGTTTGGATGTGAGTGGTAAAGAGTTAATAGGGAAGAGTGTTTATTGGGAATAGAGGATGATTGAGAAGAGAGAAGAGAGTGAGTGGAGGTAGGTGGGGATCCTGTGGGGTCCACAGATCCTGAGGTGATCCTGTGAGGTCCACAGATCTTGAGGTGTCAAGGCATTTACATCCCTGCACCAATTTAGGCATGCAAAATGCCCTTGCACACAACTCTGGGCGTTCAGCGCCAGGTTGGTGCCCATTTTGGGCGTTCAACGCCCATTTGCTGCCATTTCTGGCGTTGAACGCCAGAACCATGCTTGTTCTGGGCGTTCAGCTCCAGGATGCTCCCATTCTGGGCATTCAGCGCCAGAACTTTGCTCTGTTCTGGCGTTTGAACGCCAGACAGATGCTCCTCCAGGGTGTGATTTTTCTTCTGCTGTTTTTGATTCCGTTTTTGATTTTTTTGTTTATTTTGTGACTCCACATGATCATGAACCTAAGAAAACATGAAAAACAATAAAAATAAGAATTAGATAAACATTGGGTTGCCTCCCAACAAGCGCTTCTTTAATGTCAATAGCTTGACAGTGGGCTCTCATGGAGCCTCACAGATGTGCAGAGCTTTGTTGAGACTCTCCAACACCAAACTTAGAGTTTGGATATGGGAGTTCAACACCAAACTTAGAGTTTGGTTGTGGCCTCCCAACACCAAACTTAGAGTTTGACTGTGGGGGCTCTGGTTGACTCTGCTTGGAGAGAAGCTTTTCCTGCTTCCTCTCCATGGTTGCAGAGGGAGATCCTTGAGTTTTGAATACAAGGGAGTTCTCATTCCAGTGAAGGAATATTTCACCTCTGTCAACATCAATCACAGCTCTTGCTGTGGCCAGGAAAGGTCTTCCTAGGATGATGGATTCATCCTTTTCCTTTCCAGTATCCAGGACTATGAAATCAGTAGGTATGTAAAGGCCCTCAACCTTTACTAATACATCTTCTACTTGTCCATAAGCCTGTTTTCTTGAGCTGTCTGCCATCTCCAGTGAGATTTTAGCAGCTTGCACCCCATAGATTCCCAGTTTCTCTATTACAGAGAGGGGCATGAGGTTTATCCCTGAACCAAGGTCACACAGAGCCTTAAAGATCATGGTGCCTATGGTACAAGGGATTATGAACTTTCCAGGATCCTGTCTCTTCTGAGGCAATGTCAGTTGATCCAGATCACTTAGTTCATTGATGAACAAGGGAGGTTCAACTTCCCAAGCATCAATGCCAAACAATTTGGCATTCAGCTTCATGATTGCACCAAGAAACTTGACAGTTTGCTCTTCAGTAACATCCTCATTCTCTTCAGAAGAGGAATACTCATCAGAGCTCATGAAGGGCATAAGGAGGTTCAATGGGATCTCTATGGTCTCTAGATGAGCCTCAGAGTTCTTTGATTCCCCAGAGGGAAGCTCCTTATTGATCACTGGACGTCCCAGGAGGTCTTCCTCCTTGGGATTCACGTCCTCTCCTCTCCTCACAGGTTCGGCCATGGCACTTATGTCAATGGCCTTGCACTCTCCTTTTGGGTTCTCTTCTGTATTGCTTGGGAGAGTATTAGGAGGGATTTCAGTGATCCTTTTACTCAGCTGGCCCACTTGTGCTTCCAAATTTCTAATGGAAGACCTTGTTTCATTCATGAAACTTACAGTGGCCTTAGATAGACCAGAGACTAGATTTGCTAAATTAGAAGCATTTTGTTCAGAGTTCTCTGTCTGTTGCTGAGTTGATGATGGAAAAGGCTTGCTATTGCTAAACCTGTTTCTTCCACCATTATTAAAGCCTTGTTGAGGCTTTTGATCCTTCCATGAGAAATTTGGATGATTTCTCCATGTTGAGTTATAGGTGTTTCCATAAGGTTCACCTAAGTAATTTACCTCTGCTATTGCAGGGTTCTCAGGATCATAGGCTTCTTCTTCAGAAGATGCCTCTTGAGTACTGTTGGATGCAGCTTGCATTCCATGCAGACTCTGAGAGATCATATTGACTTGCTGAGTCAATATTTTATTCTGAGCCAAGATGGCATTCAGAGTATCAACTTCAAGAACTCCCTTCTTCATAGGCGTCCCATTACTCACAGGATTCCTTTCAGAAGTGTACATGAACTGGTTATTAGCAACCATGTCAATGAGTTCTTGAGCTTCTGCAGGCGTTTTCTTTAGGTGAATGGATCCACCTGCAGAAGTGTCCAGTGACATCTTTGATAGCTCAGATAAACCATCATAGAATATATCCAGGATGGTCCATTCTGAAAGCATGTCAGAAGGACACTTTTTGGTCAACTGTTTGTATCTTTCCCAAGCTTCATAGAGAGATTCACCTTCTTTCTGTTTGAAGGTTTGAACATCAGCTCTAAGCTTGCTCAGCTTTTGAGGAGGAAAGTACTTGGCTAAGAAAGCCGTGACCAGCTTATCCCAAGAGTTCAGGCTGTCTTTAGGTTGAGAATCCAACCCTAATCTAGCTCTGTCTCTTACAGCAAAAGGGAAAAGCATGAGCCTGTAGACTTCAGGATCTACTCCATTAGTCTTAACAGTATCACATATCTGCAAGAATTCAGTTAAGAACTGAAAAGGATCTTCAGATGGAAGTCCATGAAACTTGCAGTTCTGCTGCATCAGAGAAACTAATTGAGGTTTCAGCTCAAAATTGTTTGCTCCAATGGCAGGAATGGAGATGCTTCTTCCATGTAAATTGGAATTAGGTGCAGTAAAGTCACCAAGCATCTTCCTTACATTATTATTATTTTCGGCTGCCATCTCCTCTGCCTGTTCGAAGATTTCTGAAAGGTTATCTCTGGATTGTTGTATTTTAGCTTCTCTTAATTTTCTCTTCAGAGTCCTTTCAGGTTCTGGATCTGCTTCCACAAGAATGTTCTTATCCTTGCTCCTGCTCATATGACAAGGAAGAATGGCCAGAAAAATGATAATAATAATAGAGATCCTTTATACCTCAGTATAGGGATCCCTTTGTAAGTGAAAGAAAAGAGGGGGAGACAAAGAATGTAATGTAATGGAAGAAACACAACTGTGAGGAGGCTTTGAGATGTGAGATGTTAGGATATGAATGAATAAATAGAATGAGATGGGGGAGGAATAATTTTCAAAAATTATTTTGAAAAAGTGTTAGTGATTTTTGAAAAATGGTTTTTGAAAAAAAATGTTAGTATTTTCGAAAATTTTTGAAATAAAAAATAAAAAATAAAAATAATTAGTTAATTAAAAAGAAATTTTTGAAAAAGAGGGAGATATTTTCGAAAATTAGAATTAGTTAGGTGGTTTTGAAAAAGTTAAGAAACAAACAAAAAGTTAGTTAGTTAGTTGAAACAAATTTGAAAAGATAAGAAGTTAGGAAGTTAGAAAAGATATTTTGAAAAGATATTTTTGAAAAAGATAAGATAAGAAGATATTTTGAAAAGATATGATATGAATTAGTTTTGAAAAAGATTTGATTTTTTTTAAAATCACAATTAATGACTTGATTCACAAGAAATCACAAGATATGATTCTAGAACTTAAAGTTTGCATTTTTCTTAACAAGCAAGTAACAAACTTCAAATTTTTGAATCAAAACATTAATTGATTATGTTATTTTCGAAAATTTGGTATAAAAATAAGAAAAAGATTTTTGAAAAATATTTTTGGAATTTTCGAAAATAACTAAGAATTTTGAAAAAGATTTGATTTTTGAAAAAGATTTTGAAAAAGATAAGATTTTCAAATTGAAAATTTGATTTGACTCATGAGAAACAATTTGATTTTTAAAAATTTTTGAAAAAGTCAACTCAATTTTCGAATTTGATGAGAGAAAAAGGGAAAGATATTTTTTTGATTTTTGAATTTTTTTTGAAAAACATGAAAATTATGCAATGCATGAAATTTTTAGATCAAAACATGTGATGCATGCAAGAATGCTATGAATGTCAAGATGAACACCAAGAACACTTTGAATGTCATGATGAACATCAAGAACATATTTTTGAAAAATTTTTAATGCAAAGAAAACATGCAAGACACCAAACTTAGAATTCTTTAATGCTTACGCACTAAGAATTCAAGAATGCATATGAAAAACACCATACAACATAAAACAAAAAATCATCAAGATCAAACAAGAAGACTTACCAAGAACAACTTGAAGATCATGAAGAACACTATGAATGCATGAATTTTCGAAAATTTGCAAGATGCATATGCAAGTGACACCAAACTTATAATGTGACTCAAGACTCAAACAAGAACACAAAATATTTTTGATTTTTATGATTTTCTAATTTTTTTTGGATTTTTATTTTATATTTTTCGAAAATTAAAAGAAAAATAAGGATTCCAAAATTTTTAATATGAATTCCAGGAATCTTGCCATGTTAGTCTAAAGCTTCAGTCCAGGAATTAGACATGGCTCACTAGCCAGCCAAGCTTTCAATGAAAGCTTCAGTCCAAAACACTAGACATGGCCAATGGCCAGCCAAGCTTCAGCAGGTGATCGTGGATCAACAGCGGGTAGATCAGGAATAGTAGCAGGTGGATTAGCTCCAACTAGCTTGCTCTTGATAACCAATTGCAAGCCTCAGTCCAAATGAATTTAGACATGGCTTTACAGCCAGCCAGGCTGCAACATATAATTACATGGGCTGGAGTGATTAGTTGAATACCAATCCCAAAGTAGTTTGGGTATGGCTTTACAGCCAGATATGATTCAACATATTTCATGAAACACTAGAATTCATTCTTAAAAATTTTGAAGCCATAGAATAATTTATTTTTGAAAACATTTTTATTTTTTTCGAAAACAGATGAGAAAATTTTAGAAATATTTTTGAAAAGTTTTTGAAAATAAAATAAAAAGAAGATTACCTAATCTGAGCAACAAGATGAACCGTCAGTTGTCCATACACAAACAATCCCCGGCAACGGCGCCAAAAACTTGGTGCTCGAAATTGTGATCTCCAGGCTCGAACAAATCCTGGTAATGGCTCCAAAGCTTGGTGCTCTGATCTTAATTCATAATTGTCACAACTTCGATACAACTAACCAGCAAGTGCACTGGGTCGTCCAAGTAATACCTTACGTGAGTAAGGGTCGAATCCCACGGAGATTGTTGGTATGAAGCAAGCTATGGTCACCTTGTAAATCTCAGTCAGGCAGATATAAAGTGATAATGGTGTTTTCGAATATTATATAATAAAATAGGGATAGAGATACTTATGTAAATCATTGGTAGGAATTTCAGATAAGCGAATGGAGATGCTTTTCGTTCCTCTGAACCTCTGCTTTCCTGCTATCTTCATCCAATCAGTCTTACTCCTTTCCATGGCTGGCTGTATGCAAGGGCATCACCGTTGTCAGTGGCTACATCCCCTCCTCTCAGTGAATAATATGCTCACGCACCCTGTCACGGCACGGCTATTCATCTGTCGGTTCCCGATCATGCTGGAATAGGATTCACCCTCCTTTTGCGTCTGTCACTAACGCCCAGCACTCGCGAGTTTGAAGCTCGTCACAGTCATTCAATCATTGAATCCTACTCAGAATACCACAGACAAGGTTTAGACCTTCCGGATTCTCTTGAATGCCGCCATCATTCTAGCTTATGCCACGAAGATTCTGGTTAGGAGATCTAAGAGATACTCATTCTAGCTTAATTCATGTAGAACAGAAGTGTTTGTCAGGCACGCGTTCATAGGGGAGAATGGTGATGAGCGTCACACATAATCATCACCTTCATCACGTTCTTGGGTGCGAATGGATATCTTAGAAACGAAATAAGAAGAATTGAATAGAAAACAGTAGTACTTTGCATTAATCTTTGAGGAACAGCAGAGCTCCACACCTTAATCTATGGAGTGTAGAAACTCTACCGTTGAAAATACATAAGTGAAGGTCCAGGCATGGCCGAGATGGCCAGCCCCCTAAACGAGATCAATAGTCTCCTAAGATGAACAATGGAATAAAACTGAGACCAAAGATACCTAATACAATAGTAAGAGGTTCTATTTATAATAAACTAGTCACTAGGGTTTACATGAGTAAGTAATTGATGCATAAATCCACTTCTGGGGCCCACTTGGTGTGTGTTTGGGCTGAGCTTAAGTGTAGCACGTGCAGAGGCCATTTGTGGAGTTGAACGCCAGTTTCTGTGCCAGTTTGGGCGTTCAACTCTGGTTTTGGATCCTTTTCTGGCGCTGGACGCCAGATTTGGGCAGAAGGCTGGCGTTGAACGCCAGTTTACGTCGTCAATTCTTGGCCAAAGTATGGACTATTATATATTTCTGGAAAGCCCTGGATGTCTACTTTCCAACGCAATTGGAAGCGCACCATTTCGAGTTCTGTAGCTCCCGAAAATACACTTTGAGTGCAGGGAGGTCAGAATCCAACAGCATCAGCAGTCCTTCTTCAACCTCTGAATCTGATTTCTGCTCAAGTCCCTCAATTTCAGCCAGAAAATACCTGAAATCACAGAAAAACACACAAACTCATAGTAAAGTCCAGAAATGTGAATTTAACATAAAAACTAATGAAAACATCCCTAAAAGTAACTAGATCCTACTAAAAACATACTAAAAACAATGTCAAAAAGCGTATAAATTATCCGCTCATCAGTGCTCTTCTGTGAAATTCTCCACTTCCTTGCAAGATTCTTCAACTGTATCCATGTCCTGATCAGAGCCATCTATGTCTTCCTCATCACTTAAGTCATAGACTGGAGGTTGAGAGAAATCTACCTCCGTATCATCTTCGTATTCACTTGGGGAAGATTCTTCGATCTCAGAGAATTCACTTGCGGATGCAAGCTCATTACTAGGAGAACTTGACTTGTGACTATCATCATCAAGAAAATCTGCTTCTTGGGTTATTCTGCCTAGTTCTTCATGAAAGACTTGCTTTGGGAATTGTGCACAATCCTCCTTAGCATCAATTGTAACATCCTGGACAGAATGCTCCACAACTTTGGATTCCCATGGAGGTTCAGCGTCTCCTAAGTCTTCAACCAACTCTTCTTCTTCAATAATGACAGCTTCCTTTACTTGTTCCAGTACGAAGCCATGCTCTGTCTTGTCTACTGGAGTTTCTAGTATCTCCTTCATACTACGCTCTTCGTTAGATTGTCCACATGGGGCTGTGGGAGGTTCTTGAATGTTCGAACGTCTAGAAGATAATTGACTTACTACTTGCTCCAGTTGATGAAGGGTTGTTTGAATTCGATTTACTGTTTCCTTGAGGCGAACCTCTGATTCTCGAGGTGATAGATTTGGATATGGTACAAGGGGAAGTGGTGGTGTTTGGGAGTGATTGGATTGGAACTGGGATAAATGAGGATCATATGGTGGTGAATGGTAAAAAGGAGCTTGTGAGTATGGTGGTTCGGAGTTATGATGAGAGGATGGTCTATAAGTACAGGGTGGGGCTTGTTGGTAATTACAAGGTTGTCCACCATGTCTATTTGCTTGGTATGCATTGTAGAATGGTCTTTGTCCATGATATCTTGGAGGGTGTTGTTGCCTAAAGGGTTGATCAGATCCTCTTGGCTCCATCCATCTTTGATTGCTCTGACCTTGATGCATGTTCCTGTTATAACTTTCATACCTTTCAATAACATTAGAACCAAACTCAAAGCGATAGGGGTGAGAATTCATAGTAGCTAAAAAGAAATAAAGAGGGGAAAAATAAAGACAAATAAACAAGTAAAAGAAAAATATTTACAATAACCAATAATAAGGCACACGATTGCAGTTCCCCGGCAACGGCGCCATTTTGAAAGAGCAGGAAGGATTGATGGTTTAGAGGTTATAGTAAACTCTCGTTGCAAGTATAGTTACTAAACCAAGCAATCAACCTTTCTTACAACCGTTTTGGTTGTCACAAGTAACAAACCCCTAAATAAATTGATAACCGAAGTATTCAAACCTCGGGTCGTCTTCTCAAGGAACTGCAGGGAAGTATGTTCTTATTATTGGTTATGGAGATTGTAAATTGGGGTTTGTAGAATGAGGAGGGAATGATTTAATTAGCAAATAAAGTAAATGAAGAACAAGTAATTTAAATGGCAAGTAAAATAAATAAATGACTGTAAATAAACTTTTGGCAAGGTATGAGAAATTAGAGGTCCTATCCTAGCTATCCTTATCAATGATGATGAGAATCGAATCTTAATTCCACTTTGTTAACCTTTACCAAGATAAAGGAAGGTCAAGGGATTAATTGGTTTGATCTTCGAATCCTATTTATTTCCTAAGAAAAGATTGGGATTATTGAAGTTCAGTTTAGTTAACAAGATAACAATTATCATTCATGTTTGAGTTTGATAACTCCTGAGTTACTGATTTCTTAACCAAGACCAGAAGAAAAATAAATCTACTAGAATAAAAATGTCTTCAGATGGGAATAACAATAATGTAAATAAGAGAAAGCAATATTAAACTGAAATACCTTAAATAACATTAATTCAAAAGAGTAATCTGTAACATGAATGTAGCGTAAACCAAATAGGCAACATAACTAATATAAGCATTAAAGTATCTGAAAGTAAGAGATAAATATAAAGTAAAAGAACATTGAACCTGGGATCGAGAGTCACTCCTAAAACTAAGAGAAATCCTAAATCCTAATCCTAAGAGAGATGAGAGAATCTCCCTCTCGAAACTAAATCTAAATCATGAAAACTAACTAAAGTCGTGTCTCCCCTTGAATGGATGCATTCCCCCACTTCATAACCTCTGTTCTATGCCTTCTGGACTCAGATTTGGGCCAAAAAGGGCTTCAGAATTCGCTGGGAGCGTTTTCTGCAATTTCTGGTGCACGGCCTTTGTCACGCATCCGCGTGGGTCACGCAGTCGCGTCATTCGGAGTTTTCCTTGTCACGCGGTCGCGTCAGTCATGCGACCGCGTCATATGTGTTCTGCTTAAGGCACGCGGTCGCGTCAGTCATGCGGCCGCGTCGCTGCTTCTTCGCGCTTGGCATGCGTCCGCGTCGCCCATGCGATCGCGTGGATGCCAGTTTCTTCACGAACTCCATTTTATGCTTTCCTTCCATTTTTGTATGTTTCCTTTCCATCCTTTAAGTCATTCCTGCCTTAGAAGATCTGAAACTACTCAACACACTAATCATGACATCGAATGGAAATAAAGATAATTAAAATAATTAATTTTAAAGCATAGGAAACATGTTTTTCACATACATCACATAATAAGGAAGGGAAAGTAAAACCATGCAATTAATATGAATAAGTGGGTGAAGGATTGAATAAATCACTCAAACTAAGCACAAAATATATCATAAAATATGGGTTTATCACTGGACCCTAAATGAAACTTGTGGGCATCCTAGCCTAATTATCATGGCTTCATGGGTGGCATTATACACCTTTAGGTCATAACCTAAGACTACAATCTTCAATCCTAGGTCACTAGCTTTTTCGAATGCAATGAATGAATGTGTTCCTCCCGAATCAAATAAAGCATTTAAAACTTGACCAGCCATTTCATAGTTACCTCGGATAAGTGTCTCAGATCCTTCAGCACCAACAGTTGAGGTGGTGAACACCCGGCCAGGCTGCTGTGCTCTCCATGCACCTTGCTTATGCTTTTTCGGACAATTTACGAATTTATGCCCCGCCTTACCACAAGAATAGCACAAGCCCCATCCGGCCTTGCATGGGGCTCCTGGATGGTGACTCCCGCACCTAGCACAAGCTTGTTCATTCTAAGGTTGGTTCCCAAACCTTTTCCCTTGGGAGTTGTTGTTGTTGGGCCTCCTGAAAGAGCCTCTCCGCTTGAAAGGCGGACCTCTAGGAGCAAAGCTCTTTCCACGGTTTTGTGGGAATGGTCCTCTATGGCTTCCTCTCTCTGCAGCTGCCTTTTTCACACATTCTTCTGCAATCCTGCTCTTATTCACCAACTCTGAGAAAGTTCTGATCTCCATTGGTCCCACTGAGCTAAAGATATCACTTCGGAGTCCTCCTTCATACTTAATGCACTTCCATTCCTCAAAGTCTCCCAGAGCTCCTTGACACATACGGAAAAACCTGAGTAGCTCCTCAAACTTGTCAGTATACTTGGATACGGACATAACACCCTGCTTCAGCTACAGTAACTCCAGTTCCTTGGCCGTCCTAGCAGAATTTAGAAAGTACTTATTATAGAACTCCTCCTGGAAGGCATCCTAGGTGATAGGGTTAACACCCTGCTGTAGCAGAATTCAGACTCCTTGCCACCACTGCGATGCTTCCTCAGTGAGCAGATAAGTAGCAAACTCAACACACTGCCCTTCAGGTACCATCTGCGCTTGCAATGCTCGCTCCATAGCCTGAAACAAGGTATCGGCTTCAGTCAGATTAGTGGTTCCCTTGAACTTAGGTGGATTAACCTTCAAGAAGGTTGCCAGTGTCATCCGGCCCTGAGCTCCACTTCCGTCATTACCATGGTTGTTCATCTGTTGTCCAAGGGCCGCAACAGTGGCCTGCATAGCAGCAACCATATTCTCCAACGCCACCATAAAATCTACCGGGTTATTTGGGTTGGCTTCCATTCCCTGAGTACTAGTACGACCTCTCCCACGACCTCGATCGCGTCCACGAGGCGCCATCTGGTTCCTATACACACCAAACAATCGATATCAAGTTGATTAGTCTCAATATCGGAAGTCTAGTACTTCGAAGTCCCAAATGTATGCTCATGAATGTTTATGCCAGGTATATCAGTTAGATATTCTAATAGCACATAAACACACTTACAGAGAATGCACAGAAGCATAGTCAGTCCGTCCCTCAGGCTCGACAGGAACGAACTGCTCTGATACCAAAATGTAACACCCTACCACACAGAGCCTTATGCTTAAGTCATAAGACAGAGGTGGCGAGGTATTACGACCTCTAAAAATAAAAATTAGTACATATAGTATTGTGAAAGATATTTATAACTAGGAGCCTTTAAAGAGAAGGGGTAAAATAAAACCGTTAAATTGAAAAGCACAACACTCCGATCGATAACGTAACAAAACAGATAAAGGATAGACTAATGTTAAACCATAATAATGTGATTTACCTGACAGATGATCTATATGAATCTGGAAATAACCTGTGTAACCATCTAAAAAATAATAATGTGATTTACCTGACAGGCGATCCAGCATTTGATTAATGAATGGAAGAGGATAGTGATCCTTACGAGTGGCCTGGTTGAGGCGTCTGTAGTTAATGCAGACCCTCCAGGCGTTCTGAACTCTGGTTGCCATGAGTTCTCCGTGCTCATTCTTCACTGTAGTGACTCCAGACTTCTTGGGCACCACTTGTACTGGGCTTACCCATTCACTGTCTGAAAAAGGGTAGATGATATCTGCCTCCAGTAGTCTGGTCACTTCCTTCTTGACAACCTCTAAGATAGTGGGATTCAGTCTTCTCTGGGATTGACGGACAGGTCTTGCTCCCTCTTCTAAAAATATCCTATGCTCACAGACTTGAGGGTTGATGCCTACTATGTCTGCCAAACTCCAACTAATTTCCTTCTTGTGCCTCCTCAGCACACTAAGTAACTGCTCTTCCTGTTGAGAAGTGAGTTCCCTTGCAATGATAACTGGAAACTTCTGCTCATCTTCAAGGTAAGCATATTTGAGGTGTGGAGGAAGGGGTTTTAATTCTAACTTCTGATCATGGTTAGGCTCTGGGTTGTCTGGAGCTGGTAACAATGGTAAAGCACTGTCATTGTCTTTTGAGAATGTCCCCACACTTGGACCTTGTCCTATGTACTTCTCTTCAAATTCCTCCTGGTGAACTTCAGCCACGGTTTCATCTATGATGTCACACTGGAGGATAGAATGATCCTCCAGAGGATGCTTCATAACTCCATTCAGATTGAAGATTACTACTCGGCCATCTATTTCAAAAGAGTATGTTCCTAAAAAAGCATCTAATTTGAACTTCGAGGTCTTCAGGAATGGTCTTCCGAGTAGGATTGATGATGGTTTCTCGGAGTCATTTTGGGGCATCTCCAGGATATAAAAATCAATGGGAAATGGGAGCCCCTTAATGCCCACTAATACATCTTCAGCAACTCCAGCCACTGTAATAATGCTTTTATCTGCTAACACAAAACGAGCTGCCAACCTTTTTAAGGGAGGGAGCCTGATGAGCGGATATTTTATACGCTTTTTGGGGTTAATTTCATATAATTTTTAGTATGTTTTAGTTAGTTTTTAGTTTATTTTCATTAGTTTTTAGGAAAAATTCATATTTCTAGACTTTACTATGAGTTGTGTGTTTTTCTGTAATTTCAGGTATTTTTCTGGCTGAAATTGAAGGAGCTGAGCAAAAATCTGATTCAGGCTGAAAAAGGACTGTTGATGCTGTTGGATTCTGACCTCCCTGCACTCAAAGTAGATTTTCTAGAGCTACAGAACTCGAAATGGCGTGCTTCCAATTGCGTTGGAAAGTAGACATCCAGGGCTTTCCAGAAATATATAATAGTCCATACTTTGCTCAAGGATAGATGACATAAACTGGCATTCAACGCCAGTTCTCTGCCCAATTCTGGCGTTCAGCGCCAGAAAAGGATTAAAAGTTGGAGTTCAATGCCAGAAATGGATCCAAACCTGGCGTTGAACGCCCAAAATGGCCTTATGCACGTGAATTGCTTAAGTCTCAGCCCCAGCACACATGATGAGCGGATAATTTATACGCTTTTTGACATTGTTTTTAGTATGTTTTTAGTAGGATCTAGTTACTTTTAAGGATGTTTTCATTAGTTTTTATGTTAAATTCACATTTCTGGACTTTACTATGAGTTTGTGTGTTTTTCTGTAATTTCAGGTACTTTCTGGCTGAAATTGAGGGACTTGAGCAAAAATCAGATTCAGAGGTTGAAGAAGGACTGCTGATGCTGTTGGATTCTGACCTCCCTGCACTCAAAGAAGATTTTCTGGAGCTACAGAACTCGAAATGGCGCGCTTCCAATTGCGTTGGAAAGTAGACATCCAGGGCTTTCCAGAAATATATAATAGTCCATACTTTGGCCAAGAATTGACGACGTAAACTGGCGTTCAACGCCAGCCTTCTGCCCAAATCTGGCGTCCAGCGCCAGAAAAGGATCCAAAACCAGAGTTGAACGCCCAAAATGGCACAGAAACTGGCGTTCAACTCCACAAATGGCCTCTGCACGTGCAACACTCAGGCTCAGCCCAAACACACACCAAGTGGGCCCCGGAAGTGGATTTATGCATCAATTACTTACTCATGTAAACCCTAGTAGCTAGTTTATTATAAATAGGACCTCTTACTATTGTATTAGGCATCTTTGGATTACCTTATGATCCTTTGATCATGTTTTGGGGGCTGGCTCTCTCGGCCATGCCTGGACCTTCACTTATGTATTTTCAACGGTAGAGTTTCTACACTCCATAGATTAAGGTGTGGAGCTCTGCTGTTCCTCAAAGATTAATGCAAAGTACTACTGTTTTCTATTCAATTCTTCTTATTTCGCTTCTAAGATATCCATTCGCACCCAAGAACGTGATGAAGGTGATGATTATGTGTGACGCTCATCATCCTTCTCCCTTATGAACACGTGCCTGACAAACACTTCCGTTCTACATGAAATAAGCTAGAATGAATATCTCTTAGATCTCCTAACCAGAATCTTCGTGGCGTAAGCTAGAATGATGGCGGCATTCAAGAGAATCCGGAAAGTCTAAACCTTGTCTGTGGTATTCCGAGTAGGATTCAATGATTGAATGACTGTGACGAGCTCCTAACTCGCGATTGCAGGGCGTTAGTGACAGACGCAAAAGGATAGTAAATCCTATTCCAGCATGATCGAGAACCGACAGATGAATAGCCGTGCCGTGACAGGGTGCGTGAGCATATTATTCACTGAGAGGATAAGATGAAGCCATTGGCAAGGGTGATGCCTCCAGACGATTAGCCGTGCCGTGACAGGGCATTGGATCATTTTCCCGAGAGATGACCGAAAGTAGCCATTGACAGTGGTGATGTATCACATAAAGCCAGCCATGGAAAGGAGTAAGACTGATTGGATGAAGATAGCAGGAAAGCAGAGGTTCAGAGGAACGAAAAGCATCTCCATTCGCTTATCTGAAATTCCTACCAATGAATTACATAAGTATCTCTATCCCTATTTTATTATATAATATTCGAAAACACCATTATCACTTTATATCTGCCTGACTGAGATTTACAAGGTGACCATAGCTTGCTTCATACCAACAATCTCCGTGGGATTCGACCCCTACTCACGTAAGGTATTACTTGGACGACCCAGTGCACTTGCTGGTTAGTTGTATCGAAGTTGTGACAATTATGAATTAAGATCAGAGCACCAAGCTTTGGAGCCATTACCAGGGATTGTTCGAGCCTGGACATCACAATTTCGTGCACCAAGTTTTTGGCGCCGTTGCCGGGGATTATTTGAGTCTTCGGCAAGCTTTTGGTCCGGTAACATCAGTGCCAGATTCCCTTTTGATCCGGCAACAACACCAAGTTTTTGGCGCCGTTGCCGGGGATTGTTTGAGTTTGGACAACTGACAGTTCATCTTGTTGCTCAGAATAGGTAATTTTCTTTTTGTTTCTTTTCTTTTTCAAAAATAATTTCAAAAATCTCTCATCTGTTTTCGAAAAAATATAAAAATGTTTTCAAAAATAAATTATTCTATGGCTTCAGAATTTTTAAGAATGAATTCTAGTGTTTCATGAAGCATGTTGAAGCCTGGCTGGCTGTAAAGCCATGTCTAAATTCATTTGGACTGAGGCTTGCAATTTGTTATCAAGAGCAATTTAGTTGTTGCTCATCCACCTGCTGCTGATCCATGATCACCTGCTGAAGCTTGGCTGGCCATTGGCCATGTCTAGTGTTTTGGACTGGAGCTTTCTTTGAAAGCTTGGCTGGCTAGTGAGCCATGTCTAATTCCTGGACTGAAGCTTTAGACTAACAATGCAAGATTCCTGGAATTCATATTAAAAATTTTGGAATCCTTATTTTTCTTTTTCATATAATTTTCGAAAAATACAAAAAAAAATTTAGAAAATCATAAAAATCAAAAATATTTTTGTGTTTCTTGTTTGAGTCTTGAGTCATATCTTAAGTTTGGTGTCGATTGCATATGCATCTTGCATTTTTCGAAAATATCATGCATTCATAGTGTTCTTCATGATCTTCAAGTTGTTCTTGGTAAGTCTTCTTGTTTGATCTTGATGATTTTTTGTTTTGTGTCTTTTCATGTTTATCATATGCATTCTTGAATTCTTAGTGCGTAAGCATTAAAGAATTCTAAGTTTGGTGTCTTGCATGTTTTCTTTGCATTAAAAATTTTTCAAAATTATGTTCTTGATGTTCATCTTGACATTCATAGTGTTCTTGGTGTTCATCTTGACATTCATATCATTCATGCATGCATTCATTGTTTTGATCTAAAAATTTCATGCATTGCATAATTTTCATGTTTTTCATAAAAATTTCAAAAAAATCAAAAAAATATCTTTCCCTTTTTCTCCCATCAAATTCGAAAATTGAGTTGACTTTTTCAAAAAAAAAAAAATTTTAAAAATCAAAGCTGTTTCTTATGAGTCAAATCAAATTTTCAATTTGAAAATCTTATCTTTTTCAAAATCTTTTTCAAAAATCAAATCTTTTTCAAAATTCTTAGTTATTTTCGAAAATTCCAAAAATATTTTTCAAAAATCTTTTTCTTATTTTTATACCAAATTTTCGAAAATAACTTAATCAATTAATGTTTTGATTCAAAAATTTGAAGTTTGTTACTTGCTTGTTAAGAAAGATTCAAACTTTAAGTTCTAGAATCATATCTTGTGATTTCTTATGAATCAAGTCATTAATTGAGATTTTAAAAATCAAATCTTTTTCAAAACTAATTTCAATCATATCTTTTCAAAAATATCTTCTTATCTTATCTTTTTCGAAAATATCTTTTCAAAATATCTTTTCTAACTTCCTAACTTCTTATCTTTTCAAAATTTGTTTCAACTAACTAACTAACTTTTTGTTTGTTTCTTAACTTTTTCAAAACTACCTAACTAACTCTCTCTCTCTCTAATTTTCGAAAATATCTTCCCTCTTTTTCAAAAATTTCTTTTTAATTAACTAATTATTTTTATTTTTTTTATTTTTTTTTTGATTTCAAAAATTTTCGAAAATTACTAACATTTTTCAAAAACCATTTTCGAAAATCACTAACTCTTTTTCAAAATAATTTTCGAAAATTATCCCTCCATCTCTCTCATCCTATTCTATTTATTCATTCATTAACTAACATCTCTTCCTCACATCATCACCAAATTCGAACCCCCTCCTCTATCTGTGTTCGAATTTCTTCTTCTTTTCTTCTACTAACAATAAGGATCCTCTTTACTGTGACATAGAGGATTCCTCTTCTTTTCTTCTTCTCTTTTCTTTCTTATGAGCAGGGACAGAGAAAAAGGCATTCTTGTTGAAGCTGATCCAGAACCTGAAAGGACTCTGAAGAGAAAATTAAGAGAAGCTAAATTACAACAATCCAGAGACAACTTGATTGAAAATTTCGAACAAGTAAAGGAGATGGCAGCCGAACCCAACAACAATGCAAGGAGAATGCTTGGTGACTTCACTGCACCTAATTCCAATTTACATGGAAGAAGCATCTCCATTCCTACCATTGGAGCAAACAACTTTGAGCTGAAACCTCAGTTAGTTTCTCTGATGCAGCAGAACTGCAAGTTTCATGGACTTCCATCTGAAGATCCTTTTCAGTTCTTAACTGAATTCTTGCAGATATGTGATACTGTTAAGACTAATGGAGTAGATCCTGAAGTCTACAGGCTCATGCTTTTCCCTTTTGCTGTAAGAGACAGAGCTAGATTATGGTTGGATTCTCAACCCAAAGACAGCCTGAACTCTTGGGATAAGCTGGTCACGGCTTTCTTAGCCAAGTACTTTCCTCCTCAAAAGCTGAGCAAGCTTAGAGCTGATGTTCAAACCTTCAGACAGAAAGAAGGTGAATCCCTCTATGAAGCTTGGGAAAGATACAAACAGTTGACCAAAAAGTGTCCTTCTGACATGCTTTCAGAATGGACCATCCTGGATATATTCTATGATGGTTTATCTGAGCTATCAAAGATGTCACTGGACACTTCTGCAGGTGGATCCATTCACCTAAAGAAAACGCCTGCAGAAGCTCAAGAACTCATTGACATGGTTGCTAATAACCAGTTCATGTACACTTCTGAAAGGAATCCTGTGAGTAATGGGACGCCTATGAAGAAGGGAGTTCTTGAGGTTGATACTCTGAATGCCATATTGGCTCAGAATAAAATATTGACTCAGCAAGTCAATATGATCTCTCAGAGTCTGCATGGAATGCAAGCTGCATCCAACAGTACTCAAGAAGCATCTTCTGAAGAAGAAGCTTATGATCCTGAGAACCCTGCAATAGCAGAGGTAAATTACTTAGGTGAACCTTATGGAAACACCTATAACTCAACATGGAGAAATCATCCAAATTTCTCATGGAAGGATCAAAAGCCCCAACAAGGCTTTAATAATGGTGGAAGAAACAGGTTTAGCAATAGCAAGCCTTTTCCATCATCAACTCAGCAACAGACAGAGAACTCTGAACAAAATGCTTCTAATTTAGCAAATCTAGTCTCTGATCTATCTAAGGCCACTGTAAGTTTCATGAATGAAACAAGGTCTTCCATTAGAAATCTGGAAGCACAAGTGGGCCAGCTGAGTAAAAGGATCACTGAAATCCCTCCTAGTACTCTCCCAAGCAATACAGAAGAGAACCCAAAAGGAGAGTGCAAGGCCATTGACATAAGCGCCATGGCCGAACCTGTGAGGAGAGGAGAGGACGTGAATCCCAAGGAGGAAGACATCCTGGGACGTCCAGTGATCAATAAGGAGCTTCCCTCTGAGGAACCAAAGGACTCTGAGGCTCATCTAGAGACCATAGAGATTCCATTGAACCTCCTTATGCCCTTCATGAGCGCTGATGAGTATTCCTCTTCTGAAGAGAATGAGGATGTCACTGAAGAGCAAACTGCCAAGTTTCTTGGTGCAATCATGAAGCTGAATGCCAAATTATTTGGCATTGATGCTTGGGAAGTTGAACCTCCCTTGTTCATCAATGAACTAAGTGATCTGGATCAACTGACATTGCCTCAGAAGAGACAGGATCCTGGAAAGTTCATAATCCCTTGTACCATAGGCACCATGATCTTTAAGGCTCTGTGTGACCTTGGTTTAGGGATAAACCTCATGCCCCTCTCTGTAATAGAGAAACTGGGAATCTATGGGGTGCAAGCTGCTAAAATCTCACTGGAGATGGCAGACAGCTCAAGAAAACAGGCTTATGGACAAGTAGAAGATGTATTAGTAAAGGTTGAGGGCCTTTACATACCTACTGATTTCATAGTCCTGGATACTGGAAAGGAAGAGGATGAATCCATCATCCTAGGAAGACCTTTACTGGCCACAGCAAGAGCTGTGATTGATGTTGACAGAGGTGAAATAGTCCTTCAATGGAATGAGAACTCCCTTGTGTTTAAAACTCAAGGATCTCCCTCTGCAACCATGGAGAGGAAGCAGGAAAAGCTTCTCTCCAAGCAGAGTCAACCAGAGCCCCCACAGTCAAACTCTAAGTTTGGTGTTGGGAGGCCACAACCAAACTCTAAGTTTGGTGTTGAACTCCTATATCCAAACTCTAAGTTTGGTGTTGGAGAGTCTCAACAAAGCTCTGCACATCTGTGAGGCTCCATGAGAGCCCACTGTCAAGCTATTGACATTAAAGAAGCGCTTGTTGGGAGGCAACCCAATGTTTATCTAATTCTTATTTTTATTGTTTTTCTTATTTTCTTAGGTTCATGATCATGTGGAGTCACAAAATAAATATAAAAATTGAAAACGGAATCAAAAACAGCAGAAGAAAAATTACACCCTGGAGGAGCATCTGTCTGGCGTTCAGCGCCAGAACAGAGCATGGTTCTGGCGCTGAACGCCCAAAATGGGCAGCTTCTGGGCGCTGAACGCCAGAACAACGCCAGAAATGGCACACAGATGGGCGTTGAACGCCCAAAATGGCCACCAACCTGGCGCTGAACGCCCAGAGTTGGATACAAAGGCATTTTTACATGCCTAATGGGTGCAGGGATGTAAATCCTTGAACACCTCAGGATCTGTGGACCCCACAGGATCCACTCAGGATCTGTGGACCCCACAGGATCCCCACCTACCTCCACTCACCTCTTCTCACCACTCTCTTTCACACAACCCCATAAACACTCTTACCCAAAAACCCTTCACCAATCACCTCAAACTCTCTTCCCCATCACCTCTTCACCACTCACATCCATCCACTCTTCCCCATAAACCTACCTCATAAACTCCACCTACCTTCAAAATTCAAAACCAATTTCCCACCCAAACCCACCCATATGGCCGAACCAATACCCCCCCTCCCTTCCCTATATAAAGACCTCCATTCTTCATCAAATTCACACAACACACCCCTCTACACTCCTCTTGGCCGAAACCACATCTCCCTCTCCCTCTCCATATTTCTTCTTCTTCTTCTTCTATTCTTTTGTTTATTGCTCGAGAGCGAGCAATATTCTAAGTTTGGTGTGGTAAAAGCATAGCTTTTTTGTTTTTCCATTACCATTGATGGCACCCAAGACCGGAGAATCCTCTAGAAGAGGGAAAGGGAAGACAAAAGCTTCCACATCCGAGTAATGGGAGATGGAAAGATTCATCTCCAAAGCCCATCAAGACCACTTCTATGATGTTGTGGCCAAGAAGAAGGTGATCCCTGAGGTCAATTTTAAACTCAAAAGAAATGAGTATCCAGAGATCCGACATGAAATTCAAAGAAGAGGTTGGGAAGTTCTAACAAATCCCATCCAACAAGTCGGCATCTTAATGGTTCAAGAGTTCTATGCCAATGCATGGATCACCAAAAACCATGATCAAAGTAAGAACCCGGATCCAAAGAACTATGTTACAATGGTTCGGGGGAAATACTTAGATTTTAGTCCGGAGAATGTGAGGTTGGCGTTCAACTTGCCATACATGGAAGAAAACGCACGCCCCTACACAAGGAGAGTCAACTTTGATCAAAGGTTGGACCAAGTCCTTATGGACATATGTGTAGAAGGAGCTCAATGGAAGATTGACTCCAAAGGCAAGCCGGTTCAACTAAGAAGATTGGACCTCAAGCCTATAGCTAGAGGATGGTTGGAGTTTATTCAATGCTCAATCATTCCCACTAGCAACCGGTCTGAAGTTACTATAGACCGGGCCATCATGATCCATAGCATCATGATTGGAGAAGAGGTGGAAGTTCATGAGATTATACCTCAAGAACTCTACAAGGTGGCTGACAAGTCCTCCACCATGGCAAGGTTAGCCTTTCCTCACCTCATTTGCCACCTATGCAATTCAGCTGGGATTGACATAGAGGGAGATATCCTCATTAAAGAGGAAAAGCCCATCACTAAGAAAAAGATGGAGCAAGCAAGAGAGCCCAGTCATGGAGCTCAAGAGGCGCAAGAAGCTCATCACCATGAGATTCCGGAAATGCCTCAAATGCACTTTCCTCCACAAAATTATTGGGAGCAAATCAACACCTCCCTAGGAGAATTGAGTTCCAATATGGGACAACTAAGGGTGGAACATCAAGAGCACTCCATCATGCTCCATGAAATAAGAGAAGATCAAAAAGCAATGAGGGAGGAGCAACAAAGACAAGGAAGAGACATAGAAGAGCTCAAGGACATCATTGGTTCCTCAAGAAGGAAACGCCACCATCACTAAGGTGGATTCATTCCTTGTTCTTGCTTTCTCTGTTTTTCGTTTTCTATGTTATGTGCTTATCTATGTTTGTGCCTTCATTACATGATCATTAGTAGTTAGTAACTTTGTCTTAAAGATATGAATGTCCTATGAATCCATCACCTCTCTTAAATGAAAAATGTTTTAATTCAAAAGAACAAGAAGTACATGAGTTTCGAATTTATCCTTGAACTTAGTTTAATTATATTGATGTGGTGACAATGCTTCTTGTTTTCTGAATGTATGCTTGAACAGTGCATATGTCTTTTGAAGTTGTTGTTTAAGAATGTTAAATATGTTGGCTCTTGAAAGAATGATGACTAGGAGACATGTTATTTGATAATCTAAAAAATCATAAAAATGATTCTTGAAGCAAGAAAAAGCAGCAAAGAACAAAGCTTGCAGAAAAAAAAAATAAAAAAAAAAATAGAAAGAAAAAGAAAAAGCAAGCAGAAAAAGCCAATAACCCTTAAAACCAAAAGGCAAGGGCAAATAAAAAGGATCCCAAGGCTTTGAGCATCAGTGGATAGGAGGGCCTAAAGGAATAAAATCCTGGTCTAAGCGGCTAAACCAAGCTGTCCCTAACCATGTGCTTGTGGCGTGTAGGTGTCAAGTGAAAACTTGAGACTGAGCGGTTAAAGTCAAGGTCCAAAGCAAAAAAAGAGTGTGCTTAAGAACCCTGGACACCTCTAATTGGGGACTTTAGCAAAGCTGAGTCACAATCTGAAAAGGTTCACCCAATTATGTGTCTGTGGCATTTATGTATCCGGTGGTAATACTGGAAAACAAAGTGCTTAGGGCCACGGCCAAGACTCATAAAGAAGCTGTGTTCAAGAACCATCATACTGAACTCGGAGAATCAATAACACTATCTGAACTCTGAGTTCCTATAGATGCCAATCATTCTGAACCTCAATGGATAAAGTGAGATGCCAAAACTATTCAAGAGGCAAAAAGCTATAAGTCCCGCTCATATGATTGAAGCTCTGTTTCATTGATAGTTTGGAATTTATAGTATATTATCTTCTTTTTATCCTATTTGATTTTCAGTTGCTTGGGGACAAGCAACAATTTAAGTTTGGTGTTGTGATGAGCGGATAATTTATACGCTTTTTGACATTGTTTTTAGTATGTTTTTAGTAGGATCTAGTTACTTTTAGGGATGTTTTCATTAGTTTTTATGTTAAATTCACATTTCTGGACTTTACTATGAGTTTGTGTGTTTTTCTGTGATTTCAGGTATTTTCTGGCTGAAATTGAGGGACTTGAGCAAAAATCAGATTCAGAGGTTGAAGAAGGACTGCTGATGCTGTTGGATTCTGACCTCCCTGCACTCAAAGAGGATTTTCTGGAGCTACAGAACTCGAAATGGCGCGCTTCCAATTGCGTTGGAAAGTAGACATCCAGGGCTTTCCAGAAATATATAATAGTCCATACTTTGGCCAAGAATTGACGACGTAAACTGGCGTTCAACGCCAGCCTTCTGCCCAAATCTGGCGTCCAGCGCCAGAAAAGGATCCAAAACCAGAGTTGAACCCCCAAACTGGCACAGAAACTGGCGTTCAACTCCACAAATGGCCTCTGCACGTGCAACACTCAGGCTCAGCCCAAACACACACCAAGTGGGCCCCGGAAGTGGATTTATGCATCAATTACTTACTCATGTAAACCCTAGTAGCTAGTTTATTATAAATAGGACCTCTTACTATTGTATTAGGCATCTTTGGATTACCTTATGATCCTTTGATCACGTTTTGGGGGCTGGCCCTCTCGGCCATGCCTGGACCTTCACTTATGTATTTTCAACGGTAGAGTTTCTACACTCCATAGATTAAGGTGTGGAGCTCTGCTGTTCCTCAAAGATTAATGCAAAGTACTACTGTTTTCTATTCAATTCTTCTTATTTCGCTTCTAAGATATCCATTCGCACCCAAGAACGTGATGAAGGTGATGATTATGTATGACGCTCATCATCCTTCTCCCTTATGAACACGTGCCTGACAAACACTTCCGTTCTACATGAAATAAGCTAGAACGAATATCTCTTAGATCTCCTAACCAGAATCTTCATGGCGTAAGCTAGAATGATGGCGGCATTCAAGAGAATCCGGAAAGTCTAAACCTTGTCTGTGGTATTCCGAGTAGGATTCAATGATTGAATGACTGTGACGAGCTCCTAACTCGCGATTGCAGGGCGTTAGTGACAGACGCAAAAGGATAGTAAATCCTATTCCAGCATGATCGAGAACCGACAGATGAATAGCCGTGCCGTGACAGGGTGCGTGAGCATATTATTCACTGAGAGGATAAGATGAAGCCATTGGCAAGGGTGATGCCTCCAGACGATTAGCCGTGCCGTGACAGGGCATTGGATCATTTTCCCGAGAGATGACCGAAAGTAGCCATTGACAGTGGTGATGTATCACATAAAGCCAGCCATGGAAAGGAGTAAGACTGATTGGATGAAGATAGCAGGAAAGCAGAGGTTCAGAGGAACGAAAAGCATCTCCATTCGCTTATCTGAAATTCCTACCAATGAATTACATAAGTATCTCTATCCCTATTTTATTATATAATATTCGAAAACACCATTATCACTTTATATCTGCCTGACTGAGATTTACAAGGTGACCATAGCTTGCTTCATACCAACAATCTCCGTGGGATTCGACCCTTACTCACGTAAGGTATTACTTGGACGACCCAGTGCACTTGCTGGTTAGTTGTATCGAAGTTGTGACAATTATGAATTAAGATCAGAGCACCAAGCTTTGGAGCCATTACCAGGGATTGTTCGAGCCTGGACATCACAATTTCGTGCACCAACACACCAAGTGGGCCCCAGAAGTGGATCTCTGCACCATCTGTCATAGTCTACTCACTTTTTGTAAACTTAGGCTACTAGTTTAGTATTTAAACAACTTTTAGAGACTTATTTTGCATCTCATAACATTTTTTAGATCTGAACTTTGTACTCTTTGACGGCATGAGTCTCTAAACTCCATTGTTGGGGGTAAGGAGCTCTGCTGTGTCTCGATGAATTAATGCAAGTATTTCTGTTTTCCATTCAAACACGCTTGTTCCTACCTAAGATGTTCATTCGCGATTAACTGTGATGAAGGTGATGATCCGTGACACTCATCACCTTCCTCAACCCATGAACGTGTGCCTGACAACCACTTCCGTTCTATATCCGATTGAATGAGTATCTCTTAGATCTCTTAATTAGAATCTTCGTGGTATAAGCTAGAACTGATGGCGGCATTCATGAGAATCCAGAAAGTCTAAACCTTGTCTGTGGTATTCCGAGTAGGATTCAATGATCGAATGACTGTGACGAGCTTCAAACTCGCGAGTGCTGGGCGTTAGTGACAGACGCAAAAGGATGAAGAATTCTATTCCAGTATGATCGAGAACCGACAGATGATTAGCCGTGCTGTGACAGAGCATGTGAGCATATTCTTCACTGAGAGGATGGGATGTAGCCATTGACGACGGTGATCCCCTACATACAGCTTGCCATGGGAGGACGTGCATGCGTGAATCAGAAGACAGAGGAAAGCAGAGATTCAGAAGACAAAGCATCTCCAAAACTCCAACATATTCTCCATTACTGCATAACAAGTAACCTTTAATTTATGCTCTCTTGGTTATTCGCAATTCAACTGATAAACATAACTGACTTCCTGACTAAGATTTACAAGATAACCATAGATTGCTTCAAACCAACAATCTCTGTGGGATTCGACCCTTACTCACGTAAGGTATTACTTGGACGACCCAGTGCACTTGCTGGTAAGTGGTACGAGTTGTGAAAAGTGTGATTCACAATTCGTGCACCAAGTTTTTGGCGCCGTTGCCGGGGATTGTTCGAGTTTGGACAACTGACGGTTCATCCTGTTGCTCAGATTAGGTAATTTTCTTTTTGTTTTGCTTTCAAAAATCTTTCAAAAATTTTTCTTTTGTTTTCGAAAAAAAAAAAATAATAAAAATAATGTTTTCAAAAATAAATTATTCTATGGCTTCAAAATTTTTAAAGAATGAATTCTAGTGTTTCATGAAGCATGTGAAGCCTGGTTGGCCGTAAAGCCATGTCTAAATTCAGTTGGACTGAGGCTTCCAAACCATCATCATAGAGGCAAGTTACATATTTGATAAGTAATGAGCAGTATATTCTGATATCTTTCTGAAGCTTGGCTGGCCATTGGCCATGTCTAGTGTTTTGGACCGGAGCTTTCATTGAAAGCTTGGCTGGCTAGTGAGCCATGTCTAATTCCTGGACTGAAGCTTTAGACTAAGAATGCAAGATTGCTGGAATTCATATTAAAAATTTTGGAATCCTTATTTTCTCTTTTCTAAATAATTTTCGAAAAATATAAAATAAAAATCCAAAAAAATTAGAAAATCAAAAAAAATAAAAAAATATATATTTTGTGTTTTTTGTTTGAGTCATGAGTCATGTTATAAGTTTGGTGTCACTTGCATGTGCATCTTGAATTTTTCGAAAAATTTCATGCATTCATAGTGTTCTTCATGATCTTCAAGTTGTTCTTGGTAAGTCTTCTTGTTTGATCTTTGCATTTGCATGTTTTGTGTCTTTTCTTGTTTTTCATATGCATTCTTGAATTCTTAGTGTCTAAGCATTAAAGAATTCTAAGTTTGGTGTCTTGCATGTTTTCTTTGCATTAAAAAATTTTTCAAAAATATGTTCTTGGTGTTCATCATGATCTTCATAGTGTTCTTGGTGTTCATCTTGATATTCATAGCATTCTTGCATGCATCACATGTTTTGATCTAAAATTCTCATGCATTGCATCATTTTTCTTGTTTCTCTCTCTCATCATTAAAAATTCAAAAATAAAAAAAAATATCTTTCCCTTTTTCTCCTCATCAAATTCGAAAATTTGAATTGACTTTTTCAAAATTTTTTAAAATTTAATTGTTTCTTATGAGTCAAATCAAATTTTCAATTTAAAAATCTCATCTTTTTCAAAATCTTTTTCAAAAATTAAATCTTTTTCAAACTTCTTAGTTATTTTCGAAAATTCCAAAAATATTTTTCAAAAACCTTTTTCTTAATTTTATATCAAATTTTCGAAAATAACAATAACAATTAATGTTTTGATTCAAAAATTTCAAGTTTGTTACTTGCTTGTTAAGAAAGATTCAAACTTTAAGTTCTAGAATCATATCTTGTGATTTCTTGTGAATCAAGTCATTAATTGTGATTTTAAAAATCAAATATTTTTCAAAACTAATTCCTATCATATCTTTTCAAAAATATCTTCTCATCATACCTTTTTCAAAAAAAAAAAATTTTCAAAATATCTTTTCTAACTTCCTAACTTCTTATCTTTTCAAATTTGTTTCAACTAACTAACTAACTTTTTGTTTGTTTCTTATCTTTTTCAAAACTACCTAACTAACTCTCTCTCTCATTTTCGAAAATCCCTTCCATCTTTTTCAAAAATTTCTTTTTAATTAACTAATTATTTTTATTTTTTATTTCAAAATTTTTCGAAAATTACTAACCTTTTTCAAAAACTATTTTCGAAAATCACTAACCCTTTTCAAAAATTATTTTCGAAAATTCTCCCTCTCCCATCTTATTCTATTTATTTATTCATCTACTAACATCTCATCTCACATCTATACCCTCCTCACAGTTGTGTTTCTTCCATTACATTACATTCTTTGTCTCCCTCTTTTCTTCCACTCACAAAGGGATCCCTATACTGTGGTATAAAGGATCCATATTATTATTATTATTTTTTCTGTGCCCTCTTCTTTGTCATATGAGCAGGAGCAAGGACAAGAATATTCTTGTTGAAGCAGATCCAGAACCTGAAAGGACTCTGAAGAGAAAATTAAGAGAAGCTAAATTACAACAATCCAGAGATAACCTTTCAGAAATTTTTGAACAGGAAGAGGAGATGGCAGCCGAAAATAATAATAATGCAAGGAGGATGCTTGGTGACTTTACTGCACCTAATTCCAATTTACATGGAAGAAGCATCTCCATTCCTGCCATTGGAGCAAACAACTTTGAGCTGAAACCTCAATTAGTTTCTCTGATGCAGCAGAACTGCAAGTTTCATGGACTTCCATCTGAAGATCCTTTTCAATTCTTAACTGAATTCTTGCAGATCTGTGATACTGTTAAGACTAATGGAGTAGATCCTGAAGTCTACAGGCTCATGCTTTTCCCTTTTGCTGTAAGAGACAGAGCTAGAGTGTGGTTGGATTCTCAACCCAAGGATAGCCTGAACTCTTGGGATAAGCTGGTCAAGGCTTTCTTAGCCAAGTTCTTTCCTCCTCAAAAGCTGAGCAAGCTTAGAGTGGATGTTCAAACCTTCAGACAGAAAGAAGGTGAATCCCTCTATGAAGCTTGGGAGAGATACAAAATAGCTGACCAAAAAGTGTCCTTCTGACATGCTTTCAGAATGGACCATCCTGGATATATTCTATGATGGTTTATCTGAGCTATCAAAGATGTCACTGGACACTTCTGCAGGTGGATCCATTCACCTAAAGAAAACGCCTGCAGAAGCTCAAGAACTCATTGACATGGTTGCTAATAACCAGTTCATGTACACTTCTGAGAGGAATCCTGTGAGTAATGGGACGCCTATGAAGAAGGGAGTTCTTGAAGTTGATACTCTGAATGCCATATTGGCTCAGAACAAAATATTGACTCAGCAAGTCAATATGATTTGCCAGAGTCTGAATGGAATGCAAGCTGCATCCAACAGTACTCAAGAGGCATCTTCCGAAGAAGAAGCTTATGATCCTGAAAACCCTGTAATAGCAGAGGTAAATTACATGGGTGAACCTTATGGAAACACCTATAAGTCATCATGGAGAAATTATCCAAATTTCTCATGGAAGGATCAAAAGCCTCAACAAGGCTTTAATAATGGTGGAAGAAACAGGTTTAGCAATAGCAAGCCTTTTCCATCATCCACTCAGCAACAGACAGAGAATTCTGAGCAGAATCCATCTAGCTTAGCAAACTTAGTCTCTGATCTATCTAAGGCCACTATGAGTTTCATGAATGAAACAAGGTCTTCCATTAGAAATTTGGAAGCACAAGTGGGCCAGCTGAGTAAAAGGATCATTGAAATCCCTCCTAGTACTCTCCCAAGCAATACAGAAGAGAATCCAAAAGGAGAGTGCAAGGCCATTGACATAAGCAGAATGGCCAAACCCAATGAGGGAGAGGAGGACGTGAATCCCAAGGAGGAAGACCTCCTGGGACGTCCAGTGACCAATAAGGAGCTTCCTTCTGAGGAACCAAAGGAATCTGAGACTCATCTAGAGACCATAGAGATTCCATTGAACCTCCTTATGCCCTTCATGAGCTCTGATGAGTATTCCTCTTCTGAAGAGAATGAGGATGTTACTGAAGAGCAAACTGCCAAGTTCCTTGGTGCAATCATGAAGCTAAATGCCAAATTATTTGGCATTGATACTTGGAAAGTTGAACCTCCCTTATTCATCAATGAACTAAGTGACCTGGATCAACTGACATTGCCTCAGAAGAGACAGGATCCTGGAAAGTTCATAATACCTTGTACCATAGGCACCATGATCTTCAAGGCTCTGTGTGACCTTGGTTCAGGAATAAACCTCATGCCCTTCTCTGTAATAGAGAAACTGGGAATCTATGGGGTGCAAGCTGCTAAAATCTCATTAGAGATGGCAGACAATACAAGAAAACAGGCATATGGATAAGTAGAGGACGTATTAGTAAAGGTTGAAGGCCTTTACATCCCTGCTGATTTCATAGTCCTGGATACTGGAAAGGAAGAGGATGAATCCATCATCCTAGGAAGACCTTTCCTGGCCACAGCAAGAGCTATGATTGATGTTGACAGAGGTGAAATAGTCCTTCAATGGAATGAGGACTCCCTTGTGTTTAAAACTCAAGGATCTCCCTCTGCAACCATGGAGAGGAAGCATGAAAAGCTTCTCTCAAAGCAGAGTCAAACAAAGCCCCCACAGTCAAACTCTAAGTTTGGTGTTGGGAGGCCACAACCAAACTCTAAGTTTGGTGTTGAACTCCCATATCCAAACTCTAAGTTTGGTGTTGGAGAGTTTCAACAATGCTCTGAACATCTGTGAGGCTCCATGAGAGCCCACTGTCAAGCTATTGACATTAAAGAAGCGCTTATTGGAAGGCAACCCAATTTTTATTTATCTAACTATATTTTTCTTAGTTATATGTCTTTATAGGTTCATGATCATGAGGAGTCACAAAATAAATATAAAAATTGAAAACGGAATCAAAAATAGCAGAAGAAAAATCACATCCTGGAGGAACATCTGCCTGGCGTTCAACGCCAGAACAGAGCATGGTTCTGGCGCTGAACGCCCAAAATGGGCAGCATTCTGGTGCTGAATGCCCAGAACATGCATGGTTCTGGTGTTCAACGCCAGAAATGGCTAGTAAATGGGCGTTGAACGCCCAAAATGGGCACCAACCTGGCGCTGAACGCCCAGAGTTGTGTGCAAAGGAATTTTACATGCCTAATTGGTGCAAGGATGCAAATCCTTGACAC
Organism: Arachis ipaensis; assembly: GCF_059453495.1. Taxonomy (NCBI): domain Eukaryota; kingdom Viridiplantae; phylum Streptophyta; class Magnoliopsida; order Fabales; family Fabaceae; genus Arachis; species Arachis ipaensis. The sequence continues at coordinate 130,445,321 of NC_142444.1, forward strand.
CCCAGGATCTGTGGACCCCACAGGATCACCTCAGGATCTATGGACCCCACAGGATCGCCACCTACCTCCACTCACTTTTTCTCACCACTCTCTTTCACACAACCTCAATCTCTCTTCCCCATCACCTCTTCACCACTCACATCCATCCACTCTTCCCCATAAACCTACCTCATAAACCCCACCTACCTTCAAAATTCAAAACCAATTTCCCACCCAAACCCACCCATATGGCCGAAACCTTTCCCCCCTCCCTTCCCTATATAAAGCCCTCCATTCTTCACCAAATTCACACAACACACCCCTCTACACCCTTCTTGGCCGAAACACTTCCCACTCTCCCTCTCTTCTATTTCTTCTTCTTCTTCATCTATTCTTTCTTTTATTGCTCGAGGGCGAGCAAAATTCTAAGTTTGGTGTGGTAAAAGCATAAGCTTTTTTTTTTTCCATTACCATTGATGGCACCTAAGACCGGAGAATCCTCTAGAAAGGGAAGACAAAAGCTTCCACATCCGAGTCATGGGAGATGGAAAGGTTCATCTCCAAAGCCCATCAAGACCACTTCTATGATGTTGTGGCCAAGAAGAAGGTGATCTCTGAGGTTCCTTTCAAACTCAAAAAAAATGAGTATCCGGAGATCCGACATGAAATTCAAAGAAGAGGTTGGGAAGTTCTAACAAATCCCATCCAACAAGTCGGCATCCTAATGGTTCAAGAGTTCTATGCTAATGCATGGATCACCAAGAACCATGATCAAAGTAAGAACCCGGATCCAAAGAACTATGTTACAATGGTTCGGGGAAAATACTTGGATTTTAGTCCGGAAAATGTAAGGTTGGCATTCAACTTGCCAAACATGGAAGAGAACGCACGCCCCTACACAAGGAGAGTCAACTTTGATCAAAGGTTGGACCAAGTCCTTATGGACATATGTGTAGAAGGAGCTCAATGGAAGATTGACTCCAAAGGCAAGCCAGTTCAACTAAGAAGATTGGACCTCAAGCCTGTAGCTAGAGGATGGTTGGAGTTCATTCAATGCTCAATCATTCCCACTAGCAACCGGTCTGAAGTTACTATAGACCGGACCATCATGATCCATAGCATCATGATTGGAGAAGAGGTAGAAGTTCATGAGATTATACCTCAAGAACTCTACAAGGTGGCTGACAAGTCCTCCACTATGGTGAGGTTAGCCTGTCCTCACCTCATTTGCCACCTATGCAATTCAGCTGGGATTGACATAGAGGGAGATATCCTCATTAAAGAGGACAAGTCCATCACTAAGAAAAAGATGGAGCAAGCAAGAGAGCCCATTCATGGAGCTCAAGAGGCGTATGAAGCTTATCACCATGAGATCCCGGATATGCCTCAAATGCACTTTCCTCCACAAAACTATTGGGAGCAAATCAATACCTCCCTAGGAGAATTGAGTTCCAATATGGGACAACTAAGGGTGGAACATCAAGAGCACTCCATCATGCTTCATGAAATAAGAGAAGATCAAAAAGCAATGAGGGAGGAGCAACAAAGACAAGGAAGAGACATAGAAGAGCTCAAGGACATCATTGATTCCTCAAGAAGGAAACGCCACCATCACTAAGGTGGATTCATTCCTTGTTCTTATTTCTTCTGTTTTTCGTTTTCTATGTTATGTGCTTATCTATGTTTGTGTCTTCATTACATGATCATTAGTAGTAGTAACTATGTCTTAAAGTTATGAATGTCCTATGAATCCATCACCTCTCTTAAATGAAAAAAATGTTTTAATTCAAAAGAACAAGAAGTACATGAGTTTCGAATTTATCCTTGAACGTAGTTTAATTATATTGATGTGGTGACAATGCTTCTTATTTTCTGAATGTATGCTTGAACAGTGCATATGTCTTTGAAAGTTGTTGTTTAAGAATGTTAAATATGTTGGCTCTTGAAAGAATGATGACTAGGAGACATGTTATTTGATAATCTGAAAAATTATAAAAATGATTCTTGAAGCAAGAAAAAGCAGCAAAGAGCAAAGCTTGCAGAAAAAAAAGGGAAAAAAATAGGAGAAAAAAAATAGAAAGAAAAAGAAAAAGCAAGCAGAAAAAGCCAAAAGCTCTTAAAACCAAAAGGTAAGGGCAAATAAAAAGGATCCCAAGGCTTTGAGCATCAGTGGATAGGAGGGCCTAAAGGAATAAAATCCTGGTCTAAGCGGCTAAACCAAGCTGTCCCTAACCATGTGCTTGTGGCGTGTAGGTGTCAAGTGAAAACTTGAGACTGAGCGGTTAAAGTCAAGGTCCAAAGCAAAAAAAGAGTGTGCTTAAGAACCCTGGACACCTCTAATTGGGGACTTTAGCAAAGCTGAGTCACAATCTGAAAAGGTTCACCCAAATTATGTGTCTGTGGCATTTATGTATCCGGTAGTAATACTGGAAAACAAAGTGCTTAGGGCCACGGCCAAGACTCATAAAGAAGCTGTGTTCAAGAATCATCATACTGAACTAGGAGAATCAATAACACTATCTAAACTCTGAGTTCCTATAGATGCCAATCATTCTGAACCTCAATGGATAGAGTGAGATGCCAAAACTATTCAAGAGGCAAAAAGCTATAAGTCCCGCTCATTTGATTGGAGCTATGTTTCATTGATAGTTTGGAATTTATAGTATATTCTCTTCTTTTTATCCTATTTGATTTTCAGTTGCTTGGGGACAAGCAACAATTTAAGTTTGGTGTTGCGATGAGCGGATAATTTATACGCTTTTTGGCATTGTTTTTAGTATGTTTTTAGTAGGATCTAGTTACTTTTAGGGATGTTTTCATTAGTTTTTATGTTAAATTCACATTTCTGGACTTTACTATGAGTTTGTGTATTTTTCTATGATTTCAGGTATTTTCTGGCTGAAATTGAGGGACTTGAGCAGAAATCAGATTCAGAGGTTGAAGAAGGACTACTGATGCTGTTGGATTCTGACCTCCCTGCACTCAAAGTGGGGTTTCTGGAGCTACAGAACTCTAAATGGCGCGCTTCCAATTGCGTTGGAAAGTAGACATCCAGGGCTTTCCAGCAATATATAATAGTCCATACTTTAGCCAAGAATAGATGATATAAACTGGCGTTCAACGCCAGTTTTCTGCCCAAATCTGGCGTCCAGCGCCAGAAAAGGAGCCAAAACCAGAGTTGAACGCCCAAACTGGCACAAAAGCTGGCGTTCAACTCCAAGAAGGACCTCTACATGTGCAACACTCAAGCTCAGCCCAAGCACACACCAAGTGGGCCCCGGAAGTGGATTTATGCATCAATTACTTACTCATGTAAACCCTAGTAGCTAGTTTATTATAAATAGGACCTTTCACTGTTGTATTAGACGTCTTTTTGACCATCTTTGGACGCCTGGTTCTGAGATCGGAGGGGCTGGCCATTCGGCCATGCCTGGACCTTTCACTTATGTAATTTTAACGGTAGAGTTTCTACACTCCATAGATTAAGGTGTGGAGCTCTGCTGTTCCTCAAAGATTAATGCAAAGTACTACTGTTTTCTATTCAATTCATCTTGTTTCGCTTCCAAGATATTCATTCGTACTTCAATCTGAATGTGATGAACGTGACAATCATCATCATTCCCTATGAACGCGTGCCTGACAACCACTTCCGTTCTACCTTCGACTGAATGAGTATCTCTTAGATCTCCTAACCAGAATCTTCGTGGTGTAAGCTAGAATGATGGCGGCATTCAAGAGAATCCGGAAAGTCTAAACCTTGTCTGTGGTATTCCGAGTAGGATTCAATGAATGAATGACTGTGACGAGCTCCTAACCCGCGATTGCAGGGCGTTAGTGACAGACGCAAAAGGATAGTAAATCCTATTCCAGCATGATCGAGAACCGACAGATGAATAGCCGTGCCGTGACAGGGTGCGTTGACCATTTTCACTGAGAGGATAAGATGAAGCCATTGACAAGGGTGATGCCTCCAGACGATTAGCCATGCCGTGACAGGGCATTGGATCATTTTCCCGAGAGATGACCGAAAGTAGCCATTGACAGTGGTGATGTATCACATAAAGCCAGCCATGGAAAGGAGTAAGACTGATTGGATGAAGATAGCAGGAAAGCAGAGGTTCAGAGGAACGAAAGCATCTCCATTCGCTTATCTGAAATTCTCACCAATGAATTACATAAGTATTTCTATCCCTATTCTATTATTTATTTTCGAAAACTCCATAACCATTTGATATCCGCCTGACTGAGATTTACAAGGTGACCATAGCTTGCTTCATACTGACAATCTCCGTGGGATTCGACCCTTACTCACGTAAGGTATTACTTGGACGACCCAATGCACTTGCTGGTTAGTTATGTGAAGTTGTGAAGATATGTTTAGACCATGGTTCTGTGCATCCGTTTTTGGTGCCATTGCCAGGGAATCAATTTCGAACAACAATTCACAACCTGAGTAGCAATTCACAATCTGTGCAAATGCAACCCTTTTCAAATTTTTTTTTTACAAATCTATCTTTTTCAAAATATCTTTTTCAAAACCTCCACTTTCTCTTTTTCAAAAATTAAATCTATCTTTCTCAAAAATCTTTCATATCTTCTCAATTTTAAACTATATCTTCTATCTTATCTTTTCCAAATACATCTTTTTATCATATCTTTATCTCTTTTTTTTCGAAAACCCACCCTCCCCCCCTTATAAATTTGAGTTCGGCCTCCCTCCTCTCCCATCAACAATTGCACCTAGCTCTCCTTCTATCCCTCTCCTTTCTTTTCTTTTGCTTGAGGACAAGCAAACCTCTAAGTTTGGTGTGTTTATCCGCGATCACTAAGATCATGGCCCCCAAAGGAAAACAACCCACTCCAAGAGGCAAGAAAGAGAGCGTTCCAAAACCACTTTGGAATCAAGGGAAGTTCTTATCTAAAGAACATTCGGACCATTATAACAAAATAATGGGTCTGAGATCAGTGATCCCGGAAGTTAGATTCGATCTGAAAGAAGATGAATATCCGGAGATCCAGGAGCAAATTCGAATCAGGAACTGGGAAGTCCTAGCTAATCCTGAAACGAAGGTGGGAAGGAATATGATCCAGGAGTTCTATGCTAATATGTGGCAGACTGACAAGCAAAAACTATCTGGAACTGCCTTCTATGAATATCAGACCATGGTCAGAGGAAAGATTGTTCATACCACCCCTGACAAGATCAGAGAGATCTTAAAGCTACCTCAGCTGAAATATGATCCAGATTCCTTCAACAGGAGAATGATGAGAACAGACAAGGGCCTGGATAAGATTCTAGAGGACATATGTATCCCTGAAGCCAGATGGACCACCAACACAAAGGGTGTCCCAAACCAACTCTCAAGAGAGAAGATCTCAAACCAGTCGCCAGAGGATTGCTGGACTTCATTGGGCATTCTCTGTTGCCTACCAGCAACCGTTCTGAAGTCACAGTTAAAAGAGCAGTCATGATCCATTGCATCATGATGGGAAAAGAAGTGGAAGTTCATCAGCTAATCTCAACTGAACTCTACAAAATTGCTAACAAAAATTCTAAAGAAGCCAGGTTGGCTTACCCAAGTGTGATATCGCTGCTCTGCAAGGATGCTGGAGTAAGGATGGGAATAACTGAGTACATCTCAGTTGAGAAGCCAATCACCAAAGCATCAATCAAAAAACAACAAGCGCAGGAGGATCCAACCAAGAAGAAAATGCAGGAATTCCTTCCAGAAATCCCTCAATCTGAATATTGGGAGTATCTTGAGACGTCCATCACCAAGATACGGGAAGCTATGGAGCAAATAATAAAAGAACAGAAGGAACACAGTCAAATTCTTACCTATATGTTTAAAGAACAAGAGGAGCAAGGGCGTGACTTAAGGGACTTGAAGCGCCAGAAGTTATCTCTTGCAGGACCGAGCACCCCAAGGATCAGAGGAACCCCTGTTCCCCCAAAATAAAGGTTGTTAAATTCCAATTTCTGCTTTAAATCTATGATAGTGTCATTAGAAAAGTTCACCTTAGGAGTCATATAGTAGTAATTAGTATCTATTTTGATCTTATCTCCAATTAAGCTATAGTTTATTTTTCTCATCATCAGCAAACATGAATAAAATAGTAGATCTTTTGAATAAGAGGCAATAAAATTTCAAGTTTTAATAAGAGAAATTCTAATTAGTTACATGTGGGGGCAATACTTTCTGTCTTCTGAATGAATGCTTGAACAGTGCATATGTATTTTGAATTTGTTGCTTAAGACTGTTAAATATGTTGGCTCTTGAAAGAATGATGAACATGAGACATGTTATTGATAATCTGAAAAATCATAAAAATGATTCTTAAAGCAAGAAAAAGCAGCAAAAAAAAAAGCAGAAAAAGCCAATAGCCCTTAAAAACCAAAAGGCAAGGTAATAAAAAGGATCCCAAGGCTTTGAGCATCAGTGGATAGGAGGGCCTAAGGGAATAAAATCCTGGCCTAAGCGGCTAAACCAAGCTGTCCCTAACCATGTGCTTGTGGCGTGAAGGTGTCAAGTGAAACCTTGAGACTGAGCGGTTAAAGTCAAGGTCCAAAGCAGAAAGAAGAGTGTGCTTAAGAACTCTGGACACCTCTAATTGGGGACTTTAGCAAAGCTGAGTCACAATCCAAAGGGTTCACCCAATTATGTGTCTGTGGCATTTATGTATCCAGGGGTAATACTGGAAAACAAGGTGCTTAGGGCCACGGCCAAGACTCATGAAATAGCTGTGTTCAAGAATCATTATACTGAAATAGGAGAATCAATAACATTATCTGAATTCTAAGTTCTTATAGATGCCAATCACTCTGAGCTTCAATAGATAAAGTGAGATGCCAAAACTGTTCGGAAGCAAAAAGCTGCTAGTCCTGCCCATCTAATTAGAATCTGAGCTTCACTCAAAAACTCTGAGATATTATTGCTTCTCAACCCATTAGTCTTCTATTTTATTTGTCTAGTTGCTTGAGGACAAGCAACAGTTTAAGTTTGGTGTTGTGATGAGTGGATATTTTATACGCTTTTTGGGGTTAATTTCATATAATTTTTAGTATGTTTTAGTTAGTTTTTAGTTTATTTTCATTAGTTTTTAGGAAAAATTTATATTTCTGGACTTTACTATGAGTTGTGTGTTTTTCTGTAATTTCAGGTATTTTTCTGGCTGAAATTGAAGGAGCTGAGCAAAAATCTGATTCAGGCTGAAAAAGGACTGCTGATGTTGTTGGATTCTGACCTCCCTGCACTCAAAGTAGATTTTCTGGAGCTACAGAACTCGAAATGGCGTGCTTCCAATTGCGTTGGAAAGTAGACATCCAGGGCTTTCCAGAAATATATAATAGTCCATACTTTGCTCAAGGATAGACGATGTAAACTGGAATTTAACGCCAGTTCTCTGCCCAATTCTGGCGTTCAGCGCCAGAAAAGGATTAAAAGTTGGAGTTCAACGCCAGAAATGGAACCAAACCTGGCGTTGAACGCCCAAAATGGCCTTATGCACGTGAATTGCTTAAGTCTCAGCCCCAACACACACCAAATGGGCCCCAGAAGTGGATCTCTGCACCATCTGTCATAGTCTACTCACTTTTTGTAAACCTAGGCTACTAGTTTAGTATTTAAACAACTTTTAGAGACTTATTTTGCATCTCATAACATTTTTTAGATCTGAACTTTGTACTCTTTGACGGCATGAGTCTCTAAACTCCATTGTTGGGGGTGAGGAGCTCTGCTGTGTGTCGATGAATTAATGCAAGTATTTCTGTTTTCCATTCAAACACTCTTGTTCCTACCTAAGATGTTCATTCGCGATTAACTGTGATGAAGGTGATGATCCATGACACTCATCACCTTCCTTAACCCATGAACGTGTGCCTGACAACCACCTCCGTTCTATATCCGATTGAATGAGTATCTCTTAGATCTCTTAATTAGAATCTTCGTGGTATAAGCTAGAACTGATGGCGGCATTCATGAGAATCCAGAAAGTCTAAACCTTGTCTGTGGTATTCCGAGTAGGATTCAATGATCGAATGACTGTGACGAGCTTCAAACTCACGAGTGCTGGGCGTTAGTGACAGACGCAAAAGGATGAAGAATTCTATTCCAGTATGATCGAGAACCGACAGATGATTAGCCGTGCTGTGACAGAGCATGTGAGCATATTCTTCACTGAGAGGATGGGATGTAGCCATTGACGACGGTGATCCCCTACATACAGCTTGCCATGGGAGGACGTGCATGCGTGAATCAGAAGACAGAGGAAAGCAGAGATTCAGAAGACAAAGCATCTCCAAAACTCCAACATATTCTCCATTACTGCATAACAAGTAACCTTTAATTTATGCTCTCTTGGTTATTCACAATTCAACTGATAAACATAACTGACTTCCTGACTAAGATTTACAAGATAACCATAGATTGCTTCAAACCAACAATCTCCGTGGGATTCGACCCTTACTCACGTAAGGTACTACTTGGACGACCCAGTGCACTTGCTAGTAAGTGGTAGTGGTTGTCAGGCACGCATTCATAAGGAATGATGATGATTGTCACGTTCATCACATTCAGGTTGAAGTGCGAATGAATATCTTAGAAGCGAAACAAGATGAATTGAATAGAAAACAGTAGTACTTTGCATTAATCTTTGAGGAACAGCAGAGCTCCACACCTTAATCTATGGAGTGTAGAAACTCTACCGTTGAAAATACATAAGTGATAGTCCAGGCATGGCCAAGAGGCCAGCCCTCAAACGTGATCTAAGATAGCATACAACTGATCAAAGATCTCTAATACAATAGTAAAAGGTCCTATTTATAATAAACTAGCTACTTAGGGTTTATAGAAGTAAGTAATTGATGCATAAATCTACTTCCGGGGCCCACTAGGTGTGTGCTTGGGCTGAGCTTGAGTGTTGCACGTGTAGAGGTCCTTCCTGGAGTTGAACGCCAGCTTTTGTGCCAGTTTGGGCGTTCAACTCTGGTTTTGGCTCCTTTTCTGGCGCTGGACGCCAGATTTGGGCAGAAAGCTGGCGTTGAACGCCAGTTTACGTCATCTATTCTTAGCCAAAGTATAGACTATTATATATTTCTGGAAAGCCCTGGATGTCTACTTTCCAACACAATTGGAAGAGCGCCATTTCGAGTTCTGTAGCTCCAGAAAATCCACTTTGAGTGCAGGGAGGTCAGAATCCAACAGCATCAACAGTCCTTCTTCAACCTCTGAATCTGATTTCTGCTCAAGTCCCTCAATTTCAGCCAGAAAATACCTGAAATCATAGAAAAACACACAAACTCATAGTAAAGTCCAGAAATGTGAATTTAACATAAAAACTAATGAAAACATCCCTAAAAGTAACTAGATCCTACTAAAAACATACTAAAAACAATGCCAAAAAGCGTATAAATTATCCGCTCATCGCAACACCAAACTTAAATTGTTGCTTGTCCCCAAGCAACTGAAAATCAAATAGGATAAAAAGAAGAGAATATACTATAAATTCCAAACTATCAATGAAACATAGCTCCAATCAAATGAGCGGGACTTATAGCTTTTTGCCTCTTGAATAGTTTTGGCATCTCACTCTATCCATTGAGGTTCAGAATGATTGGCATCTATAGGAACTCAGAGTTTAGATAGTGTTATTGATTCTCCTAGTTCAGTATGATGATTCTTGAACACAGCTTCTTTATGAGTCTTGGCCGTGGCCCTAAGCACTTTGTTTTCCAGTATTACTACCGGATACATAAATGCCACAGACACATAATTTGGGTGAACCTTTTCAGATTGTGACTCAGCTTTGCTAAAGTCCCCAATTAGAGGTGTCCAGGGTTCTTAAGCACACTCTTTTTTTGCTTTGGACCTTGACTTTAACCGCTCAGTCTCAAGTTTTCACTTGACACCTACACGCCACAAGCACATGGTTAGGGACAGCTTGGTTTAGCCGCTTAGACCAGGATTTTATTCCTTTAGGCCCTCCTATCCACTGATGCTCAAAGCCTTGGGATCCTTTTTAATTGCCCTTGCCTTTTGGTTTTAAGGGTTATTGGCTTTTTGCTCTTGCCTCTTGGTTTTAAGAGCTTTTGGCTTTTTCTGCTTGCTTTTTTTTTCTATTTTTTTCGCCTATTTTTTTATTTTTATTTTTATTTTTTTTCTGCAAGCTTTGTTCTTTGCTGCTTTTTCTTGCTTTAAGAATCATTTTTATGATTTTTCAGATTATCAAATAACAAGTCTCCTAGTCATCATTCTTTCAAGAGCCAACATATTTAACATTCTTAAACAACAACTTCAAAAGACATACGCACTGTTCAAGCATACATTCAGAAAACAAGAAGCATTGTCACCACATCAATATAATTAAGCTAAGTTCAAGGATAAATTCGAAACTCATGTACTTCTTGTTCTTTTGAATTAAAACATTTTTCATTTAAGAGAGGTGATGGATTCATAGGACATTTATAACTTTAAGACACAGTTACTAACTACTAATGATCATGTAATGAGGACACAAACATAGATAAGCACATAACATAGAAAACGAAAAAAACAGAAGAAGTAAGAACAAGGAATGAATCCACCTTAGTGATGGTGGCGTTTCCTTCTTGAGGAACCAATGATGTCCTTGAGCTCTTCTATGTCTCTTCCTTGTCTTTGTGGCTCCTCCTTCATTGCTTTTAGATCTTCTCTGATTTCATGAAGGATGATGGAGTGCTCTTGATGTTCCACCCTTAGTTGCTTCCAATAATTGTGTGGAAGAAGATGTATCCCCTAAGGTATCTCAGGGATCTCTTGATTTGCAGTCAAATGTTTTACCACTGAGCTATAGACCCTTGATGGAAGCTTTTGTCTTCCCTTTCCTCTTTCTAGAGGTCTCTCTGGCCTTAGGTGCCATCAATGGTTATGGAAAAAACAAAAAAGCTATGCTTTTACCACACCAAACTTAGAATGTTGCTCGCCCTCGAGCAAAAGAAGAAAGAATAGAAGAAGAAGAAGAAGATATGGAGGAGATGGATGGGTGTGTGTATATGGCCATATGGGTGGGATTGGGTGGGAGAGAGATGTTGAATTTTGAAGGTAGTGGGTGTATGGATGTGAGTGGTCAATGGAAAACAGAAGGGATGATCATGAATGGAAAGAGAGATGATGAGGTAGGTGGGGATCCTGTGGGGTCCACAGATCCTAAGATGATCCTGTGGGGTCCACAGATCCTGAGGTGTCAAGGCATTTACATCCCTGCACCAATTTAGGCATGTAAAATGCCCTTGCACACAACTCTGGGCATTCAGCGCCAGGTTGGTGCCCATTTTGGGCGTTCAACGCCCATTTGTTGCCATTTCTGGCGTTGAACGCCAGAACCATGCTTGTTCTGGGCGTTCAGCGCCAGGATGCTGCCAATTTTGGGCGTTCAGCGCCAGAACCATGCTCTGTTCTGGCGTTGAACGCCAGGCAGATGCTTCCTCCAGGGTGTGATTTTTCTTCTGCTGTTTTTGATTCTGTTTTCAATTTTTATATTTATTTTGTGACTCCACATGATCATGAACCTAATAAAACATGAAAAACAAAAACAAAATTAGATAAATAAACATTGGGTTGCCTCCCAACAAGCACTTCTTTAATGTCAATAGCTTGACAGTGGGCTCTCATGGAGCCTCACAGCTGTTCAGAGCATTGTTGAAACTCTCCAACACCAAACTTAGAGTTTGACTGTGGGGGCTTGGGTTGACTCTGCTTTGAGAGAAGCTTTTCATGCTTCCTCTCCATGGTTGCAGAGGGAGATCCTTGAGTTTTAAACACAAGGGAGTCCTCATTCCATTGAAGGACTAGTTCACCTCTGTCAACATCAATCACAGCTCTTGCTGTGGTCAGGAAAGGTCTTCCTAGGATGATGGATTCATCCTTTTCCTTTCCAGTATCCAGGACTATGAAATCAGCAGGGATGTAAAGGCCTTCAACCTTTACTAACACGTCCTCTACTTGTCCATATGCCTGTTTTCTTGAATTGTCTGCCATCTCTAATGAGATTTTAGCAGCTTGCACCCCATAGATTCCCAGTTTCTCTATTACAGAGAGGGGCATGAGGTTTATTCCTGAACCAAGGTCACACAGAGCCTTAAAGATCATGGTGCCTCTGGTACAAGGTATTATGAACTTTCCAGGATCCTGTCTCTTCTGAGGCAATGTCAGTTGATCCAGATCACTTAGTTCATTGATGAACAAGAGAGGTTCAACTTCCCAAGTATCAATACCAAATAATTTGGCATTCAGCTTCATGATTGCACCAAGAAACTTGGCAGTTTGCTCTTCAGTAACATCCTCATTCTCTTCAGAAGAGGAATACTCATCAGAGCTCATGAATGGCATAAGGAGGTTCAATGGAATCTCTATGGTCTCTAGATGAGCCTCAGAGTCCTTTGGTTCCTCAGAGGGAAGCTCCTTATTGACCACTGGACGTCCCAGGAGGTCTTCCTCCTTGGGATTCACGTCCTCTCCTTCCCTTACAGGTTCGGCCATGGTGCTTATGTCAATGGCCTTGCACTCTCCTTTTGGATTCTCTTCTGTATTGCTTGGGAGAGTACGAGGAGGGATTTCAGTGATCCTTTTACTCAGCTGGCCCATTTGTGCTTCCAGATTTCTAATGGAAGACCTTGTTTCATTCATGAAACTTACAGTGGCCTTAGAAAGATCAGAGACTAAGTTTGCTAAGCTAGATGGATTCTGCTCAGAATTCTCTGTCTGTTGCTGAGTGGATGATGGAAAAGGCTTGCTATTGCTAAACCTGTTTCTTCCACCATTATTAAAGCCTTGTTGAGGCCTTTGATCCTTCCATGAGAAATTTGGATGATTTCTCCATGATGAGTTATAGGTGTTTCCATAAGGTTCACCTAAGTAATTCACCTCTGCTATTGCAGGGTTCTCAAGATCATAAGCTTCTTCTTCATAAGAAGCCTCTTGAGTACTGTTGGATGCAGCTTGCACTCCATTCAGACTCTGCGAGATCATATTGAATTGCTGAGTCAATATTTTATTCTGAGTCAATATGGCATTCAGAGTATCAATCTCAAGAACTCCCTTCTTCATAGGCGTCCCATTACTCACAGGATTCCTCTCAGAAGTGTACATCAACTCGTTATTAGCAACCATATCAATGAGTTCTTGAGCTTCTGCAGGCGTTTTCTTTAGGTGAATGGATCCACCTGCAGAAGTATCCAATGACATCTTTGATAACTCAGATAAACCATCATAGAATATATCCAAGATGGTCCATTCTGAAAGCATGTCAGAAGGCCACTTTTTGGTCAGTCCTTTGTATCTCTCCCAAGCTTCATAGAGGGATTCACCTTCTTTTTGTCTGAAGGTCTGAACATCCACTCTAAGCTTGCTCAGCTTTTGAGGAGGAAAGAACTTGGCTAGGAAAGCCTTGACCAGCTTATCCCAAGAGTTCAGGCTATCCTTAGGTTGAGAGTCCAACCATATTCTAGCTCTGTCTCTTACAGCAAATGGGAAAAGCATGAGCCTGTAGACTTCAGGATCTACTCCATTAGTCTTAATAGTATCACAGATCTGCAAGAATTCAGTTAAGAACTGAAAAGGATCTTCAGATGGAAGTCCATGAAACTTGTAGTTCTGCTGCATCAGAGAAACTAATTGAGGTTTCAGCTCAAAGTTGTTTGCTCCAATGGCAGGAATGGAGATGCTTTTTCCATGTAAATTGGAATTAGGTGCAGTAAAGTCACCAATCATCCTCCTTGCATTATTATTATTTTTGGCTGCCATCTCCTCTTCCTATTCGAAAATTTCTGAAAGGTTATCTCTTGATTGTTGTAATTTAGCTTCACTTAGTTTTCTCTTCAGAGTCCTTTCAGGTTCTGGATCTGCTTCAACAAGAATATTCTTGTCCTTGCTCCTGCTCATATGACAAAGAAGAGAGCACAGAAAAAATAATAATAATAGAGTTCCTTTATACCACAGTATAGAGATCCCTTTGTGAGTGGAAGAAAAGAGGGAGATAAAGAATGTAATGTAATGGAAGAAACACAACTGTGAGGAGGGTAGAGATGTGAGATGAGATGTTAGTAGATGAATAAATAAATAGAATAAGATGGGAGAGGGAGAATTTTCGAAAATAATTTTTGAAAAAGGGTTAGTGATTTTCGAAAATAGTTTTTGAAAAAGGTTAGTGATTTTCGAAAAATTTTGAAATCAAAAATAAAAATAATTAGTTAATTAAAAGGAAATTTTTGAAAAAGAGGGAAGATATTTTCAAAAATTAGAGAGAGAGAGTTAGTTAGGTAGTTTTGAAAAAGGTAAGAAACAAACAAAAAGTTAGTTAGTTATTTGAAACAAATTTTGAAAAGATGAGAGGTTAGGAAGTTAGAAAAGATATTTTGAAATCAAATTTTTGAAAAAGATAAGATAAGAAGATATTTTTTGAAAGGATATGATAGAAATTAATTTTTGAAAAAGATTTTATATTTAAAATCACAATTAATGACTTGATTCACAAGAAATCACAAGATATGATTCTATAACTTAAAGTTTGAATCTTTCTTAACAAGTAAGTAACAAACTTGAAATTTTTGAATCAAAACATTAATTGTTATTGTTATTTTCGAAAATTATTTGATAAAAATAAGAAAAAGATTTTTGAAAAATATTTTTGGAATTTTCGAAAATAACTAAAAAATTTGAAAAAGATTTGATTTTTGAAAAAGATTTTGAAAAAGATAAGATTTTTAAAATGAAAATTTGATTTGACTCATAAAAACAACTTGATTTTTTAAAAATTTTTGAAAAAGTCAATCCAAATTTTCGAATTTGATGAGAGAAAAAGGGAAAGATATATTTTTTTATTTTTTTTTTATTTTTGAATTTTTATGATGAGAGAGAAAAACACTAAAAAGATGCAATGCATGAAATTTTTAGATCAAAACAATGAATGCATGCAAGAATGCTATGAATGTCAAGATGAACACCAAGAACACTATGAATGTCAAGATGAACACCAAGAACATATTTTTGAAAAATTTTTGATGCAAAGAAAACATGTAAGACACCAAACTTAGAAATTTTTCATGTTTAGACTCTAAGAAACGAAAAATGCACATGTAAAACAAGAAAAGACACAAAACATGAAAACATCAAGATCAAACAAGAAGACTTACCAAGAACAACTTGAAGATCATGAAGAACACTATGAATGCATGATATTTTCGAAAAATGCAAGATGCATATGCAAGTGACACCAAACTTATGATATGACTCAAGACTCAAACAAGAAACACAAAAAATATTTTTGATTTTTATGATTTTCTAATTTTTTTTTTGGATTTTTCGAAAATTAATTGAAAAAGGAAAATAAAGATTCCAAAATTTTTAATATGAATTCCAAGAATCTTGCATTCTTAGTCTAAAGCTTCAGTCCAGGAATTAGACATGGCTCACTAGCCAGCCAAGCTTTCAATGAAAGCTCCGGTCCAAAACACTAGACATGGCCAATGGCCAGCCAAGCTTCAGCATGTAAATCAGGAACAGTAGCAGATGGATTAACAACAACTAACTTGCTCTTGATAACAAATTGCAAGCCTCAGTCCAAATGAATTTAGACATGGCTTTTCAGCCAGCCAGGCTTTACATGCTTCATGAAACACTAGAATTCATTCTTAAAAATTTTAAATAAAAATATATTTTTGAAAACATTTTTTTTTTCGAAAATAGGTGAGAAAATTTTGAAATATTTTTGAAAAAATTTTTGAAAAGAAAACAAAAAGAAAATTACCTAATCTGAGCAACAAGATGAACCGTCAGTTGTCCAAACTCGAACAATCCCCGGCAATGGCGCCAAAAACTTGGTGTTGTTGCCGGATCGAAAATTTGGCACTGATGTTACCGGACCAAAAGCTTGCCGAAAACTCAAACAATCCCCGGCAACGGCGCCAAATTTTCGATCCGGCAACAACACCAAGTTTTTGGGGCCGTTGCCGGGGATTGTTCGAGTTTGGACAACTGACGGTTCATCCTGTTGCTCAGATTAGGTAATTTTCTTTTTGTTTTGCTTTCAAAAATCTTTCAAAAATTTTTCTTTTGTTTTCGAAAAAAAAAATAATAATAATAAAAATAATGTTTTCAAAAATAAATTATTCTATGGCTTCAAAATTTTTAAAGAATGAATTCTAGTGTTTCATGAAGCATGTGAAGCCTGGCTAGCCGTAAAGCCATGTCTAAATTCAGTTGGACTGAGGCTTCCAAACCATCAGCATAGAGGCAAGTTACATATTTGATAAGTAATGAGCAGTATATTCTGATATCTTTCTGAAGCTTGGCTGGCCATTGGCCATGTCTAGTGTTTTGGACCGGAGCTTTCATTGAAAGCTTGGCTGGCTAGTGAGCCATGTCTAATTCCTGGACTGAAGCTTTAGACTAAGAATGCAAGATTCCTGGAATTCATATTAAAAATTTTGGAATCCTTATTTTCTCTTTTCTAAATAATTTTCGAAAAATATAAAATAAAAATCCAAAAAAATTTAGAAAATAAAAAAAAATCAAAAACAATATATATTTTGTGTTTTTTGTTTGAGTCATGAGTCATGTTATAATTTTGGTGTCACTTGCATGTGCATCTTGCATTTTTCGAAAAATTTCATGCATTCATAGTGTTCTTCATGATCTTCAAGTTGTTCTTGGTAAGTCTTCTTGTTTGATCTTTGCATTTGCATGTTTTGTGTCTTTTCTTGTTTTTCATATGCATTCTTGAATTCTTAGTGTCTAAGCATTAAAGAATTCTAAGTTTGGTATCTTGCATGTTTTCTTTGCATTAAAAAATTTTTCAAAAATATGTTCTTGGTGTTCATCATGATCTTCATAGTGTTCTTGGTGTTCATCTTGACATTCATAGCATTATTGCATGCATCACATGTTTTGATCTAAAATTCTCATGCATTGCATCATTTATCTTGTTTCTCTCTCTCATCATTAAAAATTCAAAAATAAAAAAAAAATATCTTTCCCTTTTTCTCCTCATCAAATTCGAAAATTTGAATTGACTTTTTCAAAATTTTTTAAAATTTAATTGTTTCTTATGAGTCAAATCAAATTTTCAATTTAAAAATCTCATCTTTTTCAAAATATTTTTCAAAAATCAAATATTTTTCAAACTTCTTAGTTATTTTCGAAAATTCCAAAAATATTTTTCAAAAACCTTTTTCTTAATTTTATATCAAATTTTCGAAAATAACAATAACAATTAATGTTTTGATTCAAAAATTTCAAGTTTGTTACTTGCTTGTTAAGAAAGATTCAAACTTTAAGTTCTAGAATCATATCTTGTGATTTCTTATGAATCAAGTCATTAATTGTGATTTTAAAAATCAAATCTTTTTCAAAACTAATTCCTATCATATCTTTTCAAAAATATCTTCTCATCATACCTTTTTCAAAAATTTTTTTTTTCAAAATATCTTTTCTAACTTCCTAACTTCTTATCTTTTCAAATTTGTTTCAACTAACTAACTAACTTTTTGTTTGTTTCTTATCTTTTTCAAAACTACCTAACTAACTCTCTATCTCTCTAATTTTCGAAAAAATATCTCCCCCTTTTTCAAAAATTCTTTTTTTATTAACTAATTATTTTTAATTTTAATTTTCGAAAAATTTCTAACACTTTTCAAAAACTATTTTCGAAAATCACTAACTCTTTTTCAAAAATCATTTTCGAAAATTCTCTTTCTCTCTCATCTCCTTCTTTTCTTCTACTCACACAAGGGAACCTCTATACCTGTGGTAAAAAGGATCCCTATTATTATTATTTTTCTGTGCCCTCTTCTTTGTCATATGAGCAGGAGCAAGGACTAGAATAATCTTGTTGAGGCAGATCCAGAACCTGAAAGGACTCTGAAGAGAAAATTAAGAGAAGCTAAATTACAACTATCCAGCAAGCACCTGTCAGGAATTTTCAAACAAGAAGAGGAGATGGCAGCCGAAAATAATAATAATACAAGGAGGATGCTTGGTGACTTTACTGCACCTAATTCCAATTTACATGGAAGAAGCATCTCCATTCCTGCCATTGGAGCAAACAACTTTGAGCTGAAACCTCAATTAGTTTCTCTGATGCAGCAGGACTGCAAGTTTCATGGACTTCCATCTGAAGATCCTTTTCAGTTCTTAACTGAATTCTTGCAGATCTGTGATACTGTTAAGACTAATGGAGTAGATCCTGAAGTCTACAGGCTCATGCTTTTCCTTTTGCTGTAAGAGACAGAGCTAGAGTGTGGTTGGATTCTCAACCCAAGGATAGCCTGAACTCTTGGGATAAGCTGGTCAAGGCTTTCTTAGCCAAGTTCTTTCCTCCTCAAAAGCTGAGCAAGCTTAGAGTGGATGTTCAAACCTTCAGACAGAAAGAAGGTGAATCCCTCTATGAAGCTTGGGAGAGATACAAAGGACTGACCAAAAAGTGTCCTTCTGACATGCTTTCAGAATGGACCATCCTGGATATATTCTATGATGGTTTATCTGGGTTATCAAAGATGTCATTGGATACTTCTGTAGGTGGATCTATTCACCTAAAGAAAACGCCTGCAGAAGCTCAAGAACTCATCGACATGGTTGCTAATAACCAGTTTATGTACACTTCTGATAGGAATCCTATGAGTAATGGGACGCCTATGAAGAAGGGAGTTCTTGAAGTTGATACTCTGAATGCCATATTGGCTCAGAACAAAATATTGACTCAGCAAGTCAATATGATTTCTAAGAGTCTGAATGGAATGCAAGCTGCATCTAACAGTACTCAAGAGGCATATTTCGAAGAAGAAGCTTATGATCCTGAAAACCCTGCAATAGCAGAGGTAAATTACATGGGTGAACCTTATGAAAACACCTATAAGTCATCATGGAGAAATCATCCAAATTTCTCATGGAAGGATCAAAAGCCTCAACAAGGCTTTAATAATGGTGGAAGAAACAGGTTTAGCAATAGCAAGCCTTTTCCATCATCCACTCAGCAACAGACAGAGAATTCTGAGCAGAATTCATCTAGCTTAGCAAACTTAGTCTCTGATCTATCTAAGGCCACTGTGAGTTTCATGAATGAAACAAGGTCTTCCATTAGAAATTTGGAAGCACAAGTGGGCCAGCTGAGTAAAAGGATCACTGAAATCCCTCCTAGTACTCTCCCAAGCAATACAGAAGAGAATCCAAAAGGAGAGTGCAAGGCCATTGACATAAGCAGAATGGCCGAACCCAATGAGGGAGAGGAAGACGTGAATCCCAAGGAGGAAGACCTCCTGGGACGTCCAGTGACCAATAAGGAGCTTCCCTCTGAGGAACCAAAGGAATCTGAGACTCATCTAGAGACCATAGAGATTCCATTGAACCTCCTTATGTCCTTCATGAGCTCTGATGAGTATTCCTCTTCTGAAGAGAATGAGGATGTTACTGAAGAGCAAACTGCCAAGTTCCTTGGTGCAATCATGAAGCTAAATGTCAAATTATTTGGCATTGATACTTGGGAAGTTGAACCTCCCTTGTTCATCAATGAACTAAGTGACCTGGATCAACTGACATTGCCTCAGAAGAGACAGGATCCTGGGAAGTTCATAATACCTTGTACCATAGGCACCATGATCTTCAAGGCTCTGTGTGACCTTGGTTCAGGAATAAACCTCATGCCCCTCTCTGTAATAGAGAAACTGGGAATCTATGGGGTGCAAGCTACTAAAATTTCATTAGAGATGGCAGACAATTCAAGAAAACAGGCATATGGACAAGTAGAGGACGTATTAGTAAAGGTTGAAGGCCTTTACATCCCTGCTGATTTCATAGTCCTGGATACTGGAAAGGAAGAGGATGAATCCATCATCCTAGGAAGACCTTTCCTGGCCACAGCAAGAGCTGTGATTGATGTTGACAGAGGTGAAATAGTCCTTCAATGGAATGAGGACTCCCTTGTGTTTAAAACTCAAGGATCTTCCTCTGCAACCATGGAGAGGAAGCATGAAAAGCTTCTCTCAAAGCAGAGTCAAACAAAGCCCCCACAGTCAAACTCTAAGTTTGGTGTTGGGAGGCCACAACCAAACTCTAAGTTTGGTGTTGAACTCCCATATCCAAACTCTAAGTTTGGTGTTGGAGAGTTTCAACAATGCTCTGAACATCTGTGAGGCTCCATGAGAGCCCACTGTCAAGCTATTGACATTAAAGAAGCGCTTGTTGGGAGGCAACCCAATTTTTATTTATCTAACTATATTTTTCTTAGTTATATGTCTTTATAGGTTCATGATCATGAGGAGTCACAAAATAAATATAAAAATTGAAAACGGAATCAAAAACAGCAGAAGAAAAATCACACCCTGGAGGAACATCTGCCTGGCGTTCAACGCCAGAACAGAGCATGGTTCTGGCGTTGAACGCCCAAAATGGGCAGCATTCTGGCGCTGAACGCCCAGAACAAGCATGGTTCTAGCGTTCAACGCCAGAAATGGCTAGTAAATGGGCGTTGAACACCCAAAATGGGCACCAACCTGGCGCTGAACGCCCAGAGTTGTGTGCAAAGGCATTTTACATGCCTAATTGGTGCAGGGATGCAAATCCTTGACACCCCAGGATCTGTGGACCCCACAGGATCCCTACCTACCTCCACTCACTTCTTATCACCCCTCTTTCACACAATCCCATAAACACTCTTCCCCAAAACCCTTCACCAATCACCTCAATCTCTCTTCCCAATCACCTCTTCACCACTCACATCCATCCACTCTTCTCCATAAACCTACCACATAAACCCCACCTACCTTCAAAATTCAAAACCAATTTCCCACCCAAACCCACCCATATGGCCGAAACCTTTCCTCCCCTCCCTTCCCTATATAAAGCCCTCCATTCTTCACCAAATTCACACAACACACCCCTCTACACCCTTCTTGGCCGAAACACTTCCCACTCTCCCTCTCTTCCATTTCTTCTTCTTCTTCATCTATTCTTTCTTTTATTACTCGAGGGCGAGCAAAATTCTAAGTTTGGTGTGGTAAAAGCATAAGCTTTTTGTTTTTCCATTACCATTGATGGCACCTAAGACCGGAGAATCCTCTAGAAAGGGAAGACAAAAGCTTCCACATCCGAGTCATGGGAGATGGAAAGGTTCATCTCCAAAGCCCATCAAGACCACTTCTATGATGTTGTGGCCAAGAAGAAGGTGATCCCTGTGGTCCCTTTCAAACTCAAAAGAAATGAGTATCCGGAGATCCGACATGAAATTCAAAGAAGAGGTTGGGAAGTTCTAACAAATCCCATCCAACAAGTCGGCATCCTAATGGTTCAAGAGTTCTATCCATTGAAGC
Organism: Arachis ipaensis; assembly: GCF_059453495.1. Classification (NCBI taxonomy): domain Eukaryota; kingdom Viridiplantae; phylum Streptophyta; class Magnoliopsida; order Fabales; family Fabaceae; genus Arachis; species Arachis ipaensis. The sequence goes on from NC_142444.1 coordinate 130,466,634, forward strand.
TCAGAGTGATTGGCATCTATAAGAACTTAGAATTCAGATAATGTTATTAATTTTCCTATTTCAATATGATGATTCTTGAACACAGCTATTTCATGAGTCTTGGCCGTGGCCCTAAGCACTTTGTTTTTCAGTATTACCCCTGGATACATAAATGCCACAGACACATAATTGGGTGAACCCTTTGGATTGTGACTCAGCTTTGCTAAAGTCCCCAATTAGAGGTGTCCAGAGTTCTTAAGCACACTCTTCTTTCTGCTTTGGACCTTGACTTTAACCGCTCAGTCTCAAGTTTTCACTTGACACCTTCACGCCACAAGCACATGGTTAGGGACAGGTTGGTTTAGCCGCTTAGGCCAGGATTTTATTCCCTTAGGCCCTCCTATCCAATGATGCTCAAAGCCTTGGGATCCTTTTTATTACCCTTGCCTTTTGGTTTTTAAGGGCTATTGGCTTTTTCTGCTTTTTTTTTTGCTGCTTTTTCTTGCTTCAAGAATCATTTTTATGATTTTTCAGATTATCAATAACATGTCTCATGTTCATCATTCTTTCAAGAGCCAACATATTTAACAGTCTTAAGCAATAAATTCAAAAGACATATGCACTGTTCAAGCATTCATTCAGAAGACAGAAAGTATTGCCACCACATGTAACTAATTAGAATTTCTCTTATTAAAACTCGAAATTTTATTGCCTCTTATTCAAAAGATCTACTATTTTATTCATGTTTGCTGATGATGAGAAAAATAAATTATAGCTTAATTGGAGATAAGATCAAAATAGATACTAATTACTACTATATGACTCTTAAGGTGAACTTTTCTAATGACACTATCACAGATTTAAAGCAGAAATTGGAATTTAACAACCTTTATTCTGGGGGGAACAGGGGTTCCTCTGATCCTTGGGGTGCTCGGTCCTGCAAGAGATAACTTCTGGCGCTTCAAGTCCCTTAAGTCACGCCCTTGCTCCTCTTGTTCTTTAAACATATAGGTAAGAATTTGACTGTGTTCCTTCTGTTCTTTTATTATTTGCTTCATAGCTTCCCGTATCTTGGTGATGGACGTCTCAAGATACTCCCAATATTCAGATTGAGGGATTTCTGGAAGGAATTCCTGCGTTTTCTTCTTGGTGGGATCCTCCTGCGCTTGTTATTTTTCCATTGATGCTTTGGTGATTGGCTTCTCAACTGAGATGTACTCAGTTATTCCCATCCTTACTCCAGCATCCTTGCAGAGCAGCGATATCACACTTGGGTAAGCCAACCTGGCTTCTTTAGAATTTTTGTTAGCAATTTTGTAGAGTTCAGTTGAGATTAGCTGATGAACTTCCACTTCTTTTCCCATCATGATGCAATGGATCATCACTGCTCTTTTAACTGTGACTTTAGAACGGTTGCTGGTAGGCAATAGAGAATGCCCAATGAAGTCCAGCCATCCTCTGGCGACTGGTTTGAGATCTTCTCTCTTGAGTTGATTTGGGACACCCTTTGTGTTAGTGGTCCATCTGGCTTCAGGGATACATATGTCCTCTAGAATCTTATCCAGGCCCTTGTCTGTTCTCATCATTCTTCTGTTGAAGGAATCTGGATCATCTTTCAACTGAGGTAGCTTTAAGATCTCTCTGATCTTGTCAGGGGTGGTATGACCAATCTTTCTTCTGGCCATGGTCCGATATTCATAGAAGGCAGTTCTAGATAGTTTTTGCTTGTCAGTTTGCCACATATTAGCATAGAACTCCTGGATCATATTCCTTCCCACCTTCGTTTCAGGATTAGCTAGGACTTTCCAGTTCCTGATTCGAATTTGCTCCTGGATCTCCGGATATTCATCTTCTTTCAGATCGAATCTAACTTCCGGGATCACTGATCTCAGACCCATTATTTTGTTATAATGGTCCGAATGTTCTTTAGATAAGAACTTCCCTTGATTCCAAAGTGGTTTTGGAACGCTCTCTTTCTTGCCTCTTGGAGTGGGTTGTTTTCCTTTGGGGGCCATGATCTTAGTGATCGCGGATAAACACACCAAACTTAGAGGTTTGCTTGTCCTCAAGCAAAAGAAAAGAAAGGAGAGGGATAGAAGGAGAGCTAGGTGCGATTGTTGATGGGAGAGGAAGGAGGCCAAACTCAAATTTATAAGGGGGGGGGGAGGGTGGGTTTTCGAAAAAAAGAGATAAAGATATGATAAAAAGATTTATTTGGAAAAGATAAGATAGAAGATATAGTTTAAAATTGAGAAGATATGAAAGATTTTTGAGAAAGATAGATTTAATTTTTGAAAAAGATAAAGTGGAGGTTTTGAAAAAGATATTGATGAGTTGAAAAAGATAGATTTGTAAAAAAAAATTTTTTGAAAAGGATTGAATTTGCAAAGATGCCAGGTGCTTATGGATTAAAATACATTTGATATTTTTAGTGGTAGGGTTTTTAGAAATTATGGAATTTAGAAATCAGGGTTCTTAACATGTTCATGTAAGAAATCATGAATTGAAGTAAGAAAATCATGGTTGGAATGAAAAATTTTGAATAAAAATGAGTTTTGTCTCCTCCCTGCCATCTTGGCATTTGAACGCCCAAACACTGCCTGTTTTGGGCGTTCAGCGCCCAATTGCTGCTCTCCTGGGCGTTCAACGCCCAGCTGCTGCCATTACTGGCGTTCAACGCCCAGTGGGTGCCCATTTCTGGCGTTGAACGCCTAGATTGCTACCATTACTGGCGTTCAACGCCCAAAATACACTTTTACTGGCGATTTCTTGCCAGTGAGCTCTTTTTCTCTGTTTTGTGTGCTGAGGTCTTCTGTAAATGATTTCTCACCTTAGTGTCAGTGAACTTTATATAAACAAATAAAAATAAAAATAAAAAAATAGGGCAAAATGCTTAGAGGATTGTTGCCCCATGGCTGGGTTGCCTCCCAGCAAGCGCTTCTTTATTGTCTTTAGCTGGACTTTGCTGAGCTTTTAATCTAGCTTCAGCCTTGAGCATTCTTGCTCAATGTTGCCTTCAAGATAGTGCTTGATTCTCTGTCCATTGACAATGAACTTCTTATCAGAATCAATATCTTGAAGCTCCACATAACCATATGGTGATACACTTGTAATCACGTATGGTCCCCTCCACCGGGATTTCAGTTTCCCGGGGAATAGCCTGAGTCTAGAGTTAAACAACAGAACCTTCTGTCCTGGTTCAAAGATTCTAGATGACAACTTTCTGTCATGCCACTTTTTTTATTTCTCTTTATAAAGCTTGGCATTTTCGAAAGCTGTGAATCTGAATTCCTCTAGCTCATTTAGCTGGAGCAATCATTTTTCTCCTGCTAATTTGGCATCAAAGTTTAGGAATCTGGTTGCCCAGTAGGCCTTATGTTCCAATTCCACGGGCAGGTGACATGCCTTACCATACACGAGTTGGTATGGAGAGGTCCCTATAGGGGTCTTGAATGCTGTTCTGTAAGCCCACAGAGCATCATCCAAGCTCCGTGCCCAATCCTTTCTACGGGTATTTACTGTCCGTTCTAGGATTCTCTTTAATTCTTTGTTAGAGACTTCAGCTTGCCCATTAGTTTGTGGATGATATGGAGTAGCTACCTTGTGGCGAATTCCATACCGAACCATGGCAGAGTAAAGCTGTTTATTGCAGAAGTGAGTGCCCCCATCACTGATTAGTACTCTAGGGACACCAAACCTGCTAAAGATATATTTCTAGAGGAACTTCAGCACTATCTTAGTATCATTGGTGGGTGTGGCAATGGCTTCAACCCATTTTGATACATAGTCAACTGCCACCAGAATATAAGTGTTTGAGTATGATGGTGGGAAAGGTCCCATGAAGTCAATTCCCCATACGTCAAACAACTCAATTTCCAAGATTCCTTGTTGAGGCATGGCGTAACCATGAGGCAGATTACCAGCTCTTTGGCAACTGTCACAGTTACGTACAAACTCTCGGGAATCTTTATAGAATGTGGGCCAATAGAAGCCACATTGGAGGACCTTGGTGGCTATTCGCTCACCTCCGAAATGGCCTCTGGTGCACGAAATTGTGATGTCCAGGCTCGAACAATCCCTGGCAACGTGAGCAACTTGGTACGCGTAATCGTGATTACACTTTAATGATGTAAAATTCATGGCTCTTTCTTTCCCTGGCAATGGCGCCAAGAACATGGTGCCAATACCATGGTTCACAACTTCGATACAACTAACCAGCAAGTGCACTGGGTCGTCCAAGTAATACCTTACGTGAGTAAGGGTCGAATCCCACGGAGATTGTTGGTATGAAGCAAGCTATGGTCACCTTGTAAATCTCAGTCAGGCGGATATAAATTGATAATGGAGTTTTCGAATAATAAATAATAGAATAAGGATAGAGGTACTTATGTAAATCATTGGTAGGAATTTCAGATAAGCGAATGGAGATGCTTTTCGTTCCTCTGAACTTCTGCTTTCCTGCTATCTTCATCCAATCAGTCTTACTCCTTCCCATGGCTGGCTTTATGTGATACATCACCACTGTCAATGGCTACTTTCGGTCATCTCTCGGGAAAATGATCCAATGCCCTGTCACGGCACGGCTAATCGTCTGGAGGCATCACCCTTGCCAATGGCTTCATCTTATCCTCTCAGTGAATAATATGCTCACGCACCCTGTCACGGCACAGCTATTCATCTGTCGGTTCTCGATCATGCTGGAATAGGATTTACTATCCTTTTGCGTCTGTCACTAACGCCCTGCAATCGCGAGTTAGGAGCTCGTCACAGTCATTCAATCATTGAATCCTACTTGGAATACCACAGACAAGGTTTAGACTTTCCGGATTCTCTTGAATGCCGCCATCATTTTAGCTTACGCCACGAAGATCCTGGTTAGGAGATATAAGAGATATTCATTCTAGCTTATTTCATGTAGAACGGAAGTGTTTGTCAGGCACGCGTTCATAAGGGAGAAGGATGATGAGCGTCACACATAATCATCACCTTCATCATGTTCTTGGGTGCGAATGGATATCTTAGAAGCGAAATAAGAAGAATTGAATAGAAAACAGTAGTACTTTGCATTAATCTTTGAGGGACAGCAGAGCTCCACACCTTAATCTATGGAGTGTAGAAACTCTACCGTTGAAAATACATAAGTGAAAGTCCAGGCATGGCCGAGATGGCCAGCCCCTAAAGTATAAGAACAATGCATTCAAAGATGATCCTAAGATCCTAAGATGATCAAAAGATGCCTAATACAATAGTAAAAGGTCATATTTATAATAAACTAGCTACTAGGGTTTACATGAGTAAGTAATTGATGCATAAATCCACTTCCTGGGCCCACTTGGTGTGTGTTTGGGCTGAGCCTGAGTGCTGCACGTGTAGAGGTCCTTCTTGGAGTTGAACGCCAGCTTTTGTGCCAGTTTGGGCGTTCAACTCTGATTTTGGCTCCTTTTCTGGCGCTGGACGTCAGATTTGGGTAGAAAGCTGGCGTTGAACGCCAGTTTACATCATTTATTCTTGGCCAAAGTATGGACTATTATATATTTCTGGAAAGCCCTGGATGTCTACTTTCCAACACAATTGGAAGCACGCCATTTCGAGTTCTGTAGCTCCAGAAAATCCACTTTGAGTGCAGGGAGGTCAGAATCCAACAGCATCAGCAGTCCTTCTTCAACCTCTGAATCTGATTTCTGCTCAAGTCCCTCAATTTCAGCCAGAAAATACCTGAAATCACAGAAAAATACACAAACTCATAGTAAAGTCCAGAAATGTGAATTTAACATAAAAACTAATGAAAACATCCCTAAAAGTAACTAGATCCTACTAAAAACATACTAAAAACAATGTCAAAAAGCGTATAAATTATCCGCTCATCACAACACCAAACTTAAATTGTTGCTTGTCCCCAAGCAACTAAAAATCAAATAGGATAAAAAGAAGAGAATATACTATAAATTCCAAACTATCAATGAAACATAGCTCCAATCAAATGAGCGGGACTTATAGCTTTTTGCCTCTTGAATAGTTTTGGCATCTCACTTTATCCATTGAGGTTCAGAATGATTGGCATCTATAGGAACTTCAGATTTTGAATAGTGTTATTGACTCTCCTAGTTCAGTATGATGATTCTTGAACACAGCTTCTTTATGAGTCTTGGCCATGGCCCTAAGCACTTTGTTTTCCAGTATTACCACCGGATACATAAATGCCACAGACACATAATTGGGTGAACCTTTTCAGATTGTGACTCAGCTTTGCTAAAGTCGCCAATTAGAGGTGTCCAGGGTTCTTAAGCACACTCTTTGTTTTTTTTTTTTGCTTTGGACCTTGACTTTAACCGCTCAGTCTCAAGTTTTCACTTGACACCTACACGCCACAAGCACATGGTTAGGGACAGCTTGGTTTAGCCGCTTAGACCAGGATTTTATTCCTTTAGGCCCTCCTATCCACTGATGCTCAAAGCCTTGAGATCCTTTTTATTTGCCCTTGCCTTTTGGTTTTAAGGGTTATTGGCTTTTTCTGCTTGCTTTTTCTTTTTCTTTCTATTTTTTTTTTCGCCTAATTTTTTTTTCTGCAAGCTTTGTTCTTTGCTGCTTTTTCTTGCTTCAAGAATCATTTTTATGATTTTTCAGATTATCAAATAACATGTTTCCTAGTCATCATTCTTTCAAGAGCCAACATATTTAACATTCTTAAACAACAACTTCAAAAGACATATGCACTGTTCAAGCATACATTCAGAAAACAAGAAGCATTGTCACCACATCAATATAATTAAAATAAGTTCAAGGATAAATTTGAAACTCATGTACTTCTTGTTCTTTTGAATTAAAACATTTTTCATTTAAGAGAGGTGATGGATTCATAGGACATTTATAACTTTAAGACAAAGTTACTAACTACTAATGATCATGTAATGAAGACACAAACATAGATAAGCACATAACATAGAAAACGAAAAACAGAGAAAGTAAGAACAATGAATGAGTCCACCTTAGTGATGTTCTTGAGCTCTTCTATGTCTCTTCCTTGTCTTTGCTGCTCCTCCTTCATTGCTTTTAGATCTTCTCTGATTTCAAGAAGGATGATGGAGTGCTCTTGATGTTCCACCCTTAGTTGCTTCCAATAATTGTGTGGAAGAAAATGTATCCCCTGAGGTATCTCAGGGATCTCTTGATTTGCAATCTAATGTTCTACCACTGAGCTATAGACCCTTGATGGAAGCTTTTGTCTTCCCTTTCCTCTTTCTAGAGGTTTCTCTGGCCTTAGGTGCCATCAATGGTTATGGAAAAAAACAAAAAAAGCTATGCTTTTACCACACCAAACTTAGAATGTTGCTCGCCCTCGAGCAAAAGAAGAAAGGATAGAAGAATAAGAAATAGATATGGAGGAGATGGATGGGAGTGTGTATTCGGCCATATGGGCGGGATTGGGTGGGAGAGAGATGTTGAATTTTGAAGGTAGTGGGTGTATGGATGTGAGTGGTAAATGGAAAACAGAAGGGATGATCATAAATGGGAAGAGAGATGATGAGGTAGGTGGGGATCCTGTGAGGTCCACAGATCCTGAGATAATCCTGTGGGGTCCACAGATCCTGAGGTGTCAAGGCATTTACATCCCTGCACCAATTTAGGCATGTAAAATGCCCTTGCACACAACTCTGGGCGTTCAGTGCCAGGTTGGTGCCCATTTTGGGCGTTCAATGCCCCTTTGCTGCCATTTCTGGCGTTGAACGCCAGAACCATGCTTGTTCTGGGCGTTCAGCGCCAGGATGCTGCCCATTTTGGGCGTTCAGCGCCAGAACCATGCTCTGTTCTGGCGTTTGAACGCCAGACAGATGCTTCTCCAGGGTGTGATTTTTCTTCTGCTGTTTTTGATTCCGTTTTTGATTTTTTTGTTTATTTTGTGACTCCACATGATCATGAACCTATAAAGACATATAACTAAGAAAAATAGAGTTAGATAAATAAACATTGGGTTGCCTCCCAACAAGCGCTTCTTTAATGTCAATAGCTTGACAGTGGGCTCTCATGGAGCCTCACAGATGTGCAGAGCTTTGTTGAGACTCTCCAACACCAAACTTAAAGTTTGGATATGGGAGTTCAACACCAAACTTAGAGTTTGGTTGTGGCCTCCCAACACCAAACTTAGAGTTTGACTGTGGGGGCTCTGGTTGACTCTGCTATGAGAGAAGCTTTTTCTGCTTCCTCTCCATGGTTGCAGAGGGAGATCCTTGAGTTTTAAACACAAGGGAGTCCTCATTCCATTGAAGGACTATTTCACCTCTGTCAACATCAATCACAGCTCTTGCTGTGGCCAGGAAAGGTCTTCCTAGGATGATGGATTCATCCTCTTCCTTTCCAGTATCCAGGACTATGAAATCAGCAGGGATGTAAAGGCCTTCAACCTTTACTAACACGACCTCTACTTGTCCATAAGCCTGTTTTCTTGAACTATCTGCCATCTCTAATGAGATTTTAGCAGCTTGCACCCCATAGATTCCCAGTTTCTCTATTACAGAGAGAGGCATGAGGTTTATTCCTGAACCAAGGTCACACAGAGCCTTAAAGATCATGGTGCCTATGGTACAGGGTATTATGAACTTTCCAGGATCCTGTCTCTTCTGAGGCAATGTCAGTTGATCCAGATTACTTAGTTCATTGATGAACAAGGGAGGTTCAACTTCCCAAGTATCAATGCCAAATAATTTGGCATTCAGCTTCATGATTGCACCAAGAAACTTGGCAGTTTGCTCTTCAGTAACATCCTCATTCTCTTCAGAAGAGGGATACTCATCAGAGCTCATGAAGGGAATAAGGAGGTTCAATGGGATCTCTATGGTCTCTAGATGAGCCTCAGAGTCCTTTGGTTCCTCAGAGGGAAGCTCCTTATTGACCACTGGACGTCCCAAGAGGTCTTCCTCCTTGGGATTCACGTCCTCTCCTCTCCTCACAGGTTCGGCCATGGTGCTTATGTCAATGGCCTTGCACTCTCCTTTTGGATTCTCTTCTGTATTGCTTGGGAGAGTACTTAGAGGGATTTCAGTGATCCTTTTACTCAGCTGGCCCACTTGTGCTTCCAAATTTCTAATGGAAGACCTGGTTTCATTCATGAAACTCACTGGTGCACGAATTGTGAATCACACTTTTCACAACGCGTACCACTAACCAGCAAGTGCACTGGGTCGTCCAAGTAATACCTTACGTGAGTAAGGGTCGAATCCCACGGAGATTGTTGGTTTGAAGCAATCTATGGTTATCTTGTGAATCTTAGTCAGGAAGTCAATTATGTTTATCAGTTGAATTGCAAATAAACAATAGAGCATGGATTAAAGGTTACTTGTTATGCAGTAATGGAGAATATGTTGGGGTTTTGGAGATGCTTTGTCTTCTAAATCTCTGCTTTCCTCTGTCTTCTTGTTCACGCACGCACGTCCTTCTATGGCAAGCTGTGTGTTGGTGGATCACCGTTGTCAATGGCTATCTTCCATCCTTCCAGTGAAAACTACGCTCACGCGCTCTGTCACAGCACGCCTAATCACCGGTTGGTTCTCGATCCGGTTGGAATAGGATTTACTATCCTTTTGCGTCTGTCACTAACGCCCAGCCTTCAGGAGTTTGAAGCTCGTTACAGTCATTCAATCCTTGAATCCTACTCGGAATACCACAGACAAGGTTTAGACTTCCCGGATTCTCATGAATGCCGCCATCAGTTCTAGCTTATACCACGGAGATTCTGATTAAGGAATCTAAGAGATACTCATTCAATCGGATATAGAACGGAGGTGGTTGTCAGGCACACGTTCGTGGTTTGAGGAAGGTGATTGATGAGCGGATAATTTATACGCTTTTTGGCATTGTTTTTAGTATGTTTTTAGTAGGATCTAGTTACTTTTAGGGATGTTTTCATTAGTTTTTATGTTAAATTCACATTTCTTGACTTTACTATGAGTTTGTGTGTTTTTCTATGATTTCAGGTATTTTCTGGCTGAAATTGAGGGACTTGAGCAGAAATCAGATTCAGAGGTTGAAAAAGGACTGCTGATGCTGTTGGATTCTGACCTCCCTGCACTCAAAGTGGATTTTATGGAGCTACAGAACTCGAAATGGCGCGCTCCCAATTGCGTTGGAAAGTAGACATCCAGGGCTTTCCAGCAATATATAATAGTCCATACTTTGGCCAAGAATTGACGACGTAAACTGGCGTTCAACGCCAGCCTTCTGCCCAAATCTGGCGTCCAGCGCCAGAAAAGGATCCAAAACCAGAGTTGAACGCCCAAACTGGCACAAATACTGGCGTTCAACTCCACAAATGGCCTCTGCACGTGCTACACTTAAGCTCAGCCCAAACACACATCAAGTGGGCCCCGGAAGTGGATTTATGCATCAATTACTTACTCATGTAAACCCTAGTGACTAGTTTATTATAAATAGGACCTTTTACTAGTCTTTTTGACAATCTTTGGTCTCAATTTTATTTCATTGTTCATCTTAGGAGACTATTGATCTCGTTTAGGGGGCTGGCCATCTCGGCCATGCCTGGACCTTCACTTATGTATTTTCATACGGTAGAGTTTCTACACTCCATAGATTAAGGTGTGGAGCTCTGCTGTTCCTCAAAGATTAATGCAAAGTACTACTGTTTTCTATTCAATTCTTCTTATTTCGCTTCTAAGATATCCATTCGCACCCAAGAACGTAATGAAGGTGATGATTATGTGTGACGCTCATCATCCTTCTCTCGTATGAACGCGTGCCTGACAAACACTTCCGTTCTACATGAATTAAGCTAGAATGAATATCTCTTAGATCTCCTAACCAGAATCTTCGTGGCGTAAGCTAGAATGATGGAGGCATTCAAGAGAATCCGGAAGGTCTAAACCTTGTCTGTGGTATTCTGAGTAGGATTCAATGATTGAATGACTGTGACGAGCTTCAAACTCGCGATTGTTGGGCGTTAGTGACAGACGCAAAAGGAGGGTGAATCCTATTCCAGCATGATCGAGAACCGACAGATGAATAGCCACACCGTGACAGGGTGCGTGAGCATATGATTCACTGAGAGGAGGGGATGTAGGCACTGACAACGGTGATGCCCTTGCATACAGCCAGCCATGGAAAGGAGTAAGACAGATTGGATGAAGATAGCAGGAAAGCAGAGGTTCAGAGGAACGAAAAGCATTCCCATTCACTTGTTTGAAATTCCTACCAATGATTTACATAAGTATCTCTATCCCTATTTTATCAATTAATATTCGAAAACTCCATGATTATTTTATATCCGCCTGACTGAGATTTGCAAGGTGTCCATAGCTTGCTTCATACCAACAATCTCCGTGGGATTCAACCCTTACTCACGTAAGGTATTACTTGGACGACCCAGTGCACTTGCTGGTTAGTTGTATCGAAGTTGTGACAATTATGAATTAAGATCAAAGCACCAAGATTTGGAGCCATTACCAGGGATTGTTCGAGCCTGGACATCACAATTTCGTGCACCAAGCTTTTGGCGCCGTTGCCGGGGATTGTTTGAGTTTGGACAACTGACGGTTCATCTTGTTGCTCAGATTAGGTAATTTTCTTTTTGTTTTCTTTTCAATAATTTTTCAAAAATATTTTCAAAAATCTCTCATCTGTTTTCGAAAAAAAAAAAATAAAAATGTTTTCAAAAATAAATTATTCTATGGCTTCAAAAATTTTAAGAATGAATTCTAGTGTTTCATGAAATATGTTGAATCATATCTGGCTGTAAAGCCATACCCAAACTACTTTGGGATTGGTATTCAACTAATCACTCCAGCCCATGTAATTATATGTTGCAGCCTGGCTGGCTGTAAAGCCATGTCTAAATTCATTTGGACTGAGGCAGCAATTTGTTATCAAGAGCAAGCTAGTTGGAGTTAATCCACCTGCTACTGTTTCTGATCACCTGCTGAAGTTTGGCTGGCCATTGGCCATGTCTAGTGTTTTGGACTGGAGCTTTCATTGAAAGCTTGGCTGGCTAGTGAGCCATGTCTAATTCCTGGACTGAAGCTTTAGACTAACATGGCAAGATTCCTGGAATTCATATTAAAAATTTTGGAATCCTTATTTTTCCTTTTAATTTTCGAAAATATAAAATAAAAATCCAAAAAAATTAGAAAATCATAAAAATCAAAAATATTTTCTGTTTCTTGTTTGAGTCTTGAGTCATGTTATAAGTTTGGTGTCACTTGCATATGCATCTTGCATTTTTTCGAAAATATCATGCATTCATAGTGTTCTTCATGATCTTCAAGTTGTTCTTGGTAAGTCTTCTTGTTTGATCTTGAGGATTTTTTGTTTTGTGTCTTTTCATGTTTATCATATGCATTCTTGAATTCTTAGTGTCTAAGCATTAAAGAATTTTAAGTTTGGTGTCCTGCATGTTTTCTTTGCATTAAAAATTTTTCAAAAATATGTTCTTGATGTTCATCATGATCTTCATAGTGTTCTTGGTGTTCATCTTGACATTCATAGCATTCTTGCATGCATCACATGTTTTGATCTAAAAATTTCATGCATTGCATAATTTTCATGTTTTTCATAAAAATTCAAAAAAATCAAAAAAATATCTTTCCCTTTTTCTCTCATCAAATTCGAAAATTTGGATTGACTTTTTCAAAAATTTTTAAAATCAAATTGTTTCTTATGAGTCAAATCAAATTTTCAATTTGAAAATCTTATCTTTTTCAAAATCTTTTTCAAAAATCAAATCTTTTTCAAATTTCTTAGTTATTTTCGAAAATTCCAAAAATATTTTTCAAAAATATTTTTCTCATTTTTATACCACATTTTCGAAAATAACATAATCAATTAATGTTTTGATTCAAAAATTTGAAGTTTGTTACTTGCTTGTTAAGAAAGATTCAAACTTTGAGTTCTAGAATCATATCTTGTGATTTCTTATGAATCAAGTCATTAATTGTGATTTTAAAAATCAAATCTTTTTCAAAAACTAATTTCAATCATATCTTTTCAAAAATATCTTCTTATCTTATCTTTTTCAAAAATATCTTTTCAAAATATCTTTTCTAACTTCCTAACTTCCTATCTTTTCAAAATTTGTTTCAACTAACTAACTAACTTTTTGTTTGTTTCTTAACTTTTTCAAAACCACCTAACTAACTCTCTCTCTCTCATTTTCGAAAATATCTCTTCCCTTTTTCAAAATTTCTTTTTATTTATTAATTATTTTAATTTTTAAAACTTAAATTTCGAAAAAAAAAAATACTAACCTTTTTCAAAAACTATTTTCAAAAATCACTAACTCTTTTTCAAAATAATTTTCGAAAATTATCCCTCCCTCATCTCAATCTATTTATTCATTCATATCCTAACATCTCATTTCACCTCCTTCCATCCTCACAATTGTGTTTCTTCCATTATATTACATTCTTTATCTCCCCCTCTTCTTCCACTCACACAGGGATCCCTATACTGTGGTATAAAGGATCTCTATTATTATTATCATTTTTCTGTCCATTCTTCCTTGTCATATGAGCAGGAGCAAGGATAAGAACATTCTTGTGGAAGCAGATCCAGAACCTGAAAGGACTCTGAAGAGAAAATTAAGAGAAGCTAAAATACAACAATCCAGAGATAACTTTTCAGAAATTTTCGAACAGGCAGAGGAGATGGCAGCCGAAAATAATAATAATATAAGGAAGATGCTTGGTGACTTTACTGCACCTAATTCCAATTTACATGGAAGAAGCATCTCCATTCCTGCCATTGGAGCAAACAATTTTGAGCTGAAACCTCAATTAGTTTCTCTAATGCAGCAGAACTGCAAGTTTCATGGACTTCCATCTGAAGATCCTTTTTAGTTCTTAACTGAGTTCTTGTAGATATGTGATACTGTTACGACTAATGGAGTAGATCCTGAAGTCTACAGGCTCATGCTTTTCCCTTTTGCTGTGAGAGACAGAGCTAGATTATGGTTGGATTCTCAACCTAAAGACAGCCTGAACTCTTGGGATAAGCTGGTCACGGCTTTCTTAGCCAAGTACTTTCCTCCTCAAAAGCTGAGCAAGCTTAGAGCTGATGTTCAAACCTTCAGACAGAAAGAAGGTGAATCTCTCTATGAAGCTTGGGAAAGATACAAACAGTTGACCAAAAAGTGTCCTTCTGACATGCTTTCAGAATGGACCATCCTGGATATATTCTATGATGGTTTATCTGAGCTATCAAAGATGTCACTGGACACCTCTGCAGGTGGATCCATTCACCTAAAGAAAACGCCTGCAGAAGCTCAAGAACTCATTGACATGGTTGCTAATAACCAGTTCATGTACACTTCTGAAAGGAATCCTGTGAGTAATGGGACGCCTATGAAGAAGGGAGTTCTTGAAGTTGATACTCTGAATGCCATATTGGCTCAGAATAAAATATTGACTCAGCAAGTCAATATGATCTCTCAGAGTCTGCATGGAATGCAAGCTGCATCCAACAGTACTCAAGAGGCATCTTCTGAAGAAGAAGCCTATGATCCTGAGAACCCTGCAATAGCAGAGGTAAATTACTTAGGTGAACCTTATGGAAACACCTATAACTCAACATGGAGAAATCATCCAAATTTCTCATGGAAGGATCAAAAGCCCCAACAAGGCTTTAATAATGGTGGAAGAAACAGGTTTAGCAATAGCAAGCCTTTTCCATCATCAACTCAGCAACAGACAGAGAACTCTGAACAAAATGCTTCTAATTTAGCAAATCTAGTCTCTGATCTATCTAAGGCCACTGTAAGTTTCATGAATGAAACAAGGTCTTCCATTAGAAATCTGGAAGCACAAGTGGGCCAGTTGAGTAAAAGAATCACTGAAATCCCTCCTAGTACTCTCCCAAGTAATACAGAAGAGAACCCAAATGGAGAGTGCAAGGCCATTGACATAAGTGCCATGGCCGAACCTGTGAGGAGAGGAGAGGACGTGAATCCCGAGGAGGAAGACCTCCTGGGACGTCCAGTGACCAATAAGGAGCTCCCCTCTGAGGAACCAAAGGACTCTGAGGCTCATCTAGAGACCATAGAGATTCCATTGAACCTCCTTATACCCTTCATGAGCTCTGATGAGTATTCCTCTTCTGAAGAGAATGAGGATGTTACTGAAGAGCAAACTGCCAAGTTTCTTGCTGCAATCATGAAGCTGAATGCCAAATTATTTGGCATTGATACTTGGGAAGTTGAACCTCCCTTGTTCATCAATGAACTAAGTGATCTGGATCAACTGACATTGCCTCAGAAGAGACAGGATCCTGGAAAGTTCATAATCCCTTGTACCATAGGCACCATGATCTTTAAGGCTCTGTGTGACCTTGGTTCAGGGATAAACCTCATGCCCCTCTCTGTAATAGAGAAACTGGGAATCAATGGGGTGCAAGCTGCTAAAATCTCACTAGAGATGGCAGACAGCTCAAGAAGACAGGCTTATGGACAAGTAGAAGATGTATTAGTAAAGGTTGAGGGCCTTTACATACCTACTGATTTCATAGTCCTGGATACTGGAAAGGAAGAGGATGAATCCATCATCCTAGGAAGACCTTTCCTGGCCACAGCAAGAGCTGTGATTGATGTTGACAGAGGTGAAATAGTCCTTCAATGGAATGAGAACTCCCTTGTATTCAAAACTCAAGGATATCCCTCTGCAACCATGGAGAGGAAGCATGAAAAGCTTCTCTCCAAGCAGAGTCAACCAGAGCCCCCACAGTCAAACTCTAAGTTTGGTGTTGGGAGGCCACAACCAAACTCTAAGTTTGGTGTTGAACTCCCATATCCAAACTCTAAGTTTGGTGTTGGAGAGTCTCAACAAAGCTCTGCACATCTGTGAGGCTCCATGAGAGCCCACTGTCAAGCTATTGACATTAAAGAAGCGCTTGTTGGGAGGCAACCCAATGTTTATCTAATTCTTATTTTTATTGTTTTTCATGTTTTCTTAGGTTCATGATCATGTGGAGTCACAAAATAAACAAAAAATTCAAAAACGGAATCAAAAACAGCAGAAGAAAAATCACACCCTGGAGGAGCATCTGTCTGGCGTTCAAACGCCAGAACAGAGCATAGTTCTGGCGCTGAACGCCCAGAATGGGAGCATCCTGGCGCTGAACGCCCAGAACAAGCATGGTTCTGGCGTTCAACGTGAGAAATGGCAGCAAATGGGCGTTGAACGCCCAAAATGGGCACCAACCTGGCGCTGAACGCCCAGAGTTGTGTGCAAGGGCATTTTGCATGCCTAAATTGGTGCAGGGATGTAAATGCCTTGACACCTCAAGATCTGTGGACCTCACAGGATCACCTCAGGATCTGTGGACCCCACAGGATCCCCACCTACCTCCACTCACTCTCTTCTCTCTTCTCAATCATCCTCTATTCCCAATAAACACTCATCCCTTCTGTCTTCCATTTACCACTCACACCCATACACCCACTTACCTTCAAAAATTCAACATCTCTTCCCCACCCAATCCCACCCATATGGCCGAATACACACAGCCATCCATCTCCTCCATATTCTCTTCTTCTTCTATTCTTTCTTCTTTTGCTCGAGGGCGAGCAACATTCTAAGTTTGGTGTGGTAAAAGCATAGCTTTTTTGTTTTTTCCATAACCATTGATGGCACCTAAGGCCAGAGAAGCCTCTAGAAAGAGGAAAGGGAAGACAAAAGCTTCCATCAAGGGTCTATAGCTCAGTGGTAGAACATTTGACTGCAAATCAAGAGATCCCTGAGATACCTCAGGGGATACATTTTCTTCCACACAATTATTGGAAGCAACTAAGGGTGGAACATCAAGAGCACTCCATCATCCTTCATGAAATCAGAGAAGATCTAAAAGCAATGAAGGACGAGCAGCAAAGACAAGGAAGAGACATAGAAGAGCTCAAGGACATCACTAAGGTGGACTCATTCCTTGTTCTTAATTTCTCTGTTTTTCGTTTTCTATGTTATGTGCTTATCTGTGTTTGTGTCTTCATTACATGATCATTAGTAGTTAGTAACTATGTCTTAAAGTTATAAATGTCCTATGAATCCATCACCTCTCTTAAATGAAAAATGTTTTAATTCAAAAGAACAAGAAGTACATGAGTTTCGAATTTATCCTTGAACTTAGTTTAATTATATTGATGTGGTGACAATGCTTCTTGTTTTTTGAATGTATGCTTGAACAGTGCATATGTCTTTTGAAGTTGTTGTTTAAGAATGTTAAATATGTTGGCTCTTGAAAGAATGATGACTAGGAGACATGTTATTTAATAATCTAAAAAATCATAAAAATGATTCTTGAAGCAAGAAAAAGCAGCAAAGAACAAAGCTTGCAGAAAAAAAAAATTTAGGCGAAAAAAAAATATATAGAAAGAAAAAGAAAAAGCAAGCAGAAAAAGCCAAAGCTCTTAAAACCAAAAGGCAAGGGCAAATAAAAAGGATCCCAAGGCTTTGAGCATCAGTGGATAGGAGGGCCTAAAGGAATAAAATCCTGGTCTAAGCGGCTAAACCAAGCTGTCCCTAACCATGTGCTTGTGGCGTGTAGGTGTCAAGTGAAAACTTGAGACTGAGCGGTTAAAGTCAAGGTCCAAAGCAAAAGAAGAGTGTGCTTAAGAACCCTGGACACCTCTAATTGGGGACTTTAGCAAAGCTGAGTCACAATCTGAAAAGGTTCACCCAATTATGTGTCTGTGGCATTTATGTATCCGGTGGTAATACTGGAAAACAAAGTGCTTAGGGCCACGGCCAAGACTCATAAAGAAGCTGTGTTCAAGAATCATCATACTGAACTAGGAGAGTCAATAACACTATTCAAAATCTGAAGTTCCTATAGATGCCAATCATTCTGAACCTCAATGGATAAAGTGAGATGCCAAAACTATTCAAGAGGCAAAAAGCTATAAGTCCCGCTCATATGATTGGAGCTATGTTTCATTGATAGTTTGGAATTTATAGTATATTCTCTTCTTTTTATCCTATTTGATTTTCAGTTGCTTGGGGACAAGCAACAATTTAAGTTTGGTGTTGTGATGAGCGGATAATTTATACGCTTTTTGGCATTGTTTTTAGTATGTTTTTAGTAGGATCTAGTTACTTTTAGGGATGTTTTCATTAGTTTTTATGTTAAATTCACATTTCTGGAGTTTACTATGAGTTTGTGTGTTTTCTGTGATTTCAGGTATTTTCTGGCTGAAATTGAGGGACTTGAGCAGAAATCAGATTCAGAGGTTGAAAAAGGACTGCTGATGCTGTTGGATTCTGACCTCCCTGCACTCAAAGTGGATTTTCTGGAGATACAGAACTCGAAATGGCGCGCTCCCAATTGCGTTGGAAAGTAGACATCCAGGGCTTTCCAGAAATATATAATAGTCCATACTTTGGCCAAGAATTGACGACGTAAACTGGCGTTCAACGCCAGCCTTCTGCCCAAATCTGGCGTCCAGCGCCAGAAAAGGATCCAAAACCAGAGTTGAACGCCCAAACTGGCACAAATACTGGCGTTCAACTCCACAAATGGCCTCTGCACGTGCTACACTTAAGCTCAGCCCAAACACACACCAAGTGGGCCCCGGAAGTGGATTTATGCATCAATTACTTACTCATGTAAACCCTAGTGACTAGTTTATTATAAATAGGACCTTTTACTAGTCTTTTTGACAATCTTTGGTCTCAGTTTTATTTCATTGTTCATCTTAGGAGACTATTGATCTCGTTTAGGGGGCTGGCCATCTCGGCCATGCCTGGACCTTCACTTATGTATTTTCATACGGTAGAGTTTCTACACTCCATAGATTAAGGTGTGGAGCTCTGCTGTTCCTCAAAGATTAATGCAAAGTACTACTATTTTCTATTCAATTCTTCTTATTTCACTTCTAAGATATCCATTCGCACCCAAGAACGTAATGAAGGTGATGATTATGTGTGACGCTCATCATCCTTCTCCCGTATGAACGCGTGCCTGACAAACACTTCCGTTCTACAAGAATTAAGCTAGAATGAATATCTCTTAGATCTCCTAACCAGAATCTTCGTGGCGTAAGCTAGAATGATGGCGGCATTCAAGAGAATCCGGAAGGTCTAAACCTTGTCTGTGGTATTCTGAGTAGGATTCAATGATTGAATGACTGTGACGAGCTTCAAACTCGCGATTGTTGGGCGTTAGTGACAGACGCAAAAGGAGGGTGAATCCTATTCCAGCATGATCGAGAACCGACAGATGAATAGCCGCGCCGTGATAGGGTGCGTGAGCATATGATTCACTGAGAGGAGGGGATGTAGCCACTGACAACGGTGATGCCCTTGCATACAGCCAGCCATGGAAAGGAGTAAGACAGATTGGATGAAGATAGCAGGAAAGCAGAGGTTCAGAGGAACGAAAAGCATTCCCATTCACTTGTCTGAAATTCCTACCAATGATTTACATAAGTATCTCTATCCCTATTTTATCAATTAATATTCGAAAACTCCATGATTATTTTATATCCGCCTGACTGAGATTTGCAAGGTGACCATAGCTTGCTTCATACCAACAATCTCCGTGGGATTCGACCCTTACTCACGTAAGGTATTACTTGGACGACCCAGTGCACTTGCTGGTTAGTTGTATCGAAGTTGTGACAATTATGAATTAAGATCAAAGCACCAAGCTTTGGAGCCATTACCAGGGATTGTTCGAGCCTGGACATCACAATTTCGTGCACCAGTGATGAATGTCACAGATCATCACCTTCATCCTAGTTAAGCGTGAATGAACATCTTAGATAGGAACAAGCGTGTTTGAATGGAAAACAGAAATACTTGCATTAATTCATCGAGACACAGCAGAGCTCCTCACCCCCAACAATGAGGTTTAGAGACTCATGCCGTCAGAGAATACAAAGTTTAGATCTGAAATGTCATGAGGTACAAAATAAGTCTCTAAAAGTTGTTTAAATACTAAACTAGTAGCCTAGGTTTACAGAAATTGGATAAACTATGATGGATGATACAGAAATTCACTTCTGGGGCCCACTTCTGTGTGCTGGGGCCCACTTGGTGTGTGCTGGGGCTGAGACTTAGGCAATCCACGTGCAGAGGCCATTTGTGGAGTTGAACGCCAGTTTTTGTGCCAGTTTGGGCGTTCAACTCCAGTTTTTGATCCTTTTCTGGCGCTGGACGCCAGAATTGGGCAGAGAACTGGCGTTGAACGCCAGTTTACGTCGTCTATTCTTGTGCAAAGTATAGACTATTATATATTTCTGGAAAGCCCTGGATGTCTACTTTTTAACGCAATTGGAAGCACGCCATTTCGAGTTCTGTAGCTCCAGAAAATCCACTTTGAATGCAGGGAGGTCAGAATCCAACAGCATCAGCAGTCCTTTTTCAGCCTGAATCAGATTTTTGCTCAGCTCCTTCAATTTCAGCCAGAAAAATACCTGAAATTACAGAAAAATACACAACTCATAGTAAAGTCTAGAAATATGAATTTTTCCTAAAAACTAATAGAAATAGACTAAAAACTAACTAAAACATACTCAAAACTATATGAAATTATCCCCAAAAAGCGTATAAAATATCCGCTCATCACAACACCAAACTTAAACTGTTGCTTGTCCTCAAGCAACTAGACAAATAAAATAGAAGACTAATAGGTTGAGAAGCAATAATATCTCAGAGTTTTTGATTGAAGCTCAGATCCTAATTAGATGAGCGGGACTAGTAGCTTTTTGCTTCTGAATAGTTTTGGCATCTCACTTTATCCATTGAAGCTTAGAGTGATTGGCATCTATAGGAACTCAGAATTCAGATAGTGTTATTGATTCTCTTAGTTCAGTGTGATGATTCTTGAACACAACTTCTTTATGAGTCTTGGCCGTGGCCCTAAGCACTTTGTTTTCCAGTATTACTACCGGATACATAAATGCCACAGACACATAACTGGGTGAACCTTTTCAGATTGTGACTCAGCTTTGCTAAAGTCCCCAATTAGAGGTGTCTAGAGTTCTTAAGCACACTCTTCTTTTTGCTTTGGACCTTGACTTTAACCGCTCAGTCTCAAGTTTTCACTTGACACCTGCACGCCACAAGCACATGGTTAGGGACAGCTTGGTTTAGCCGCTTAAACCAGGATTTTAGTCCTTTAAGCCCTCCTATCCACTGATGCTCAAAGCCTTGGGATCCTTTTTTATTTGCCCTTGCCTTTTGGTTTTAAGAGCTTTTGGCTTTTTCTGCTTGCTTTTTTCTTTCTGCAAGCTTTGTTCTTTGCTGCTTTTTCTTGCTTCAAGAATCATTTTTATGATTTTCAGATTATCAATAACATGTCTCATGTTCATCATTCTTTCAAGAGCCAACATATTTAACAGTCTTAAACAACAAATTCAAAAGACATATGCACTGTTCAAGCATTCATTCAGAAGACAGAAAGCATTGCCACCACATTTAACCAATTAGAATTTCTTTTATTAAACTCGAAATTTTATTGCTTCTTATTCAAAAGATCTACTATTTTATTCATGTTTAATGATGATGAGAAGAATAAACTATAGCTTAATTGGAGATAAAATCAAATAGATACTAATTACTATTATATGACTTCTAAGGTACTTTTTATAAGGACACTGTCACAGAGTTAAGGAAGAAATTGGAAATTAACAACCTTTATTCTGGGGGTATGGGTGTTCCTCTGATCCTTGGGATGCTTGGTATTACAGAAGACTTTTGGCGCTTCAGTTCCCTTAAGTCACGTCCCTGCTCCTCTTGTTCTTTAAACATATGGGTTAGCATTTGACTGTGTTCCTTCTGTTGTTTTATTATTTGCTCCATAGCTTCCTGTATCTTGGTGACAGACATCTCAAGATATTCCCAATATTCCGCTTGAGGAATCTCTGGGAGGAATTCCTGTGCTCTCTTCTTGATAAGATCCTCCTGTGCTTGTTGTCTCTCCATTGATGCTTTGGTGATTGACTTTTCAATTAGGATATATTCAGTTATTCCCATCTTGACTCCAGCGTCCTTGCAGAGCAGAGAAATCACGCTTGGATAAGCCAACCTGGCCTCTTTTGAATTTTTGTTAGCAATCTTATAGAGCTCAGTTGAAATCAGCTGATGAACCTCCACTTCCTTTCCCATCATGATGCAATGAATCATCACTGCTCTTTTAACTGTGACTTCAGAACGGTTGCTAGTGGGCAACAGAGAACACCCAATGAAGTCCAGCCATCCTCTGGCAACTGGTTTGAGATCCTCCCTCTTGAGTTGATTTGGGACGCCCTTTGTGTTGGTGGTCCACCTGGCTCCAGGGATACATATGTCCTCTAGAATCTTATCCAGGCCAATGTCTGCTCTCATCATCCTCCTGTTGAAGGAGTCTGGATCATCCTTTAGCTGAAGTAGCTTTAATATCTCTCTGATCTTGTCAGGGGTGGTATGAACAATCTTTCCCCTGACCATGGTCCGAAATTCGTAGCAGGCAGTTCCAGATAGTCTTTGCTTGTCAGTCTGCCACATATTAGCATAGAACTCCTGGACCATGTTCCTTCCTATTTTCGTTTTAGGATTAGCTAGGACTTCTCAGTTCCTGATTCGAATTTGCTCTTGGATCTCCGGATATTCGTCTTCTTTCAGATCGAATCTAACTTCCGGGATCACTGATCTCAGACCCATTACTTTAAGATAATGGTCTGAATGTTCTTTAGATAAGAACTTCCCTTGATTCCAAAGTGGTTTTGGAACGCTCTCTTTCTTGCCTCTTGGAGTGGATTGTTTTCCTTTGGGAGCCATGATCTTAGTGATCTCGGAAAAACACACCAAACTTAGAGGTTTGCTTGTCCTCAAGCAAAAGAAAAGAAAGGAGAGGGATAGAAGGAGATCGAGGTGCACTTGTTGATGGAGGAGGGGGGAGGCCGAACCCAATTTTAAAGGGGTGGGGGGGTGGCTTTTCGAAAAAATGGAAGAGATAAGATAAAAAGATTGAGTTGAAAAAGATAAGATAGAAGATAGAGTTTAATTTTGAAAAGATATGATAGATTTTTGAAAAAGATAACTCTGAATTTTGAAAAAGATAATATGGATATTTGAAAAAGATATGGATTAGTTGAAAAGATTTTTGAGTGAAAAAGATAGATTTGTTTTCAGAAAAGATTTTGAAAAGGGTTGGATTGAATTTGGAAAGATGGATTTTTTTGAAATTAAGGATTTTAGAAATCAGGGTTCTTGACATGTTCATGTAAAAATCATGCATTGAAGCATAAAATTTGAAATTAGAATGGAAATACGTGTGGGATAAATGGATTTGGCCCCTCCCTGTCTTCCTGGCGTTTGAACGCCCAAACACTGCTTGTTTTGGGCGTTCAGCGCCCAAATGCTGATCTCCTGGGCGTTCAGCGCCCAGTTGCTGCCATTACTGGCGTTCAACGCCCAGTGGGTGGCCATTTCTGGCGTTGAACGCCCAGATTTCTACCATTACTGGCGTTCAGCGCCCAGTGGATGCCCATTTTGGGCGCTGAACGCTCAAAATGCCCCTTTACTGGCGTTTTCTTGCCATTGAGCTCTTTTACTCTGTTTTGTGTGCCGATTCCTTCTGTAACCCTGTAAACTTATACAAATGATTCTGTACCTTAGTGTCAGTGAACTTTATATAAACAAATAAAAATAAAAATAGGGCAAAAATGCTTAGAGGATTGATGCCCCATGGCTGGGTTGCCTCCCAGCAAGCGCTTCTTTATTGTCTTTAGCTGGACCTTGCTGAGCTTTTAATCTAGCTTCAGCCTTGAGCATTCTTGCTCAATGTTGCCTTCAAGATAATGCTTGATTCTCTGTCCATTGACAATGAACTTCTTATCAGAATCAATATCTTGAAGCTCCACATAACCATATGGTGACACACTTGTAATCACGTATGGTCCCCTCCACCGGGATTTCAGTTTCCCGGGGAATAGCCTGAGTCTAGAGTTAAACAACAGGACCTTCTGTCCTGGTTTAAAGATTCTAGATGACAGCTTTCTGTCATGCCATTTTTTTTATTTTTCTTTATAAAGCTTGGCATTTTCGAAAGCTGTGAATCTGAATTCCTCTAGCTCATTTAGCTGGAGCAATCGTTTTTCTCCTGCTAATTTGGCATCAAAGTTTAGGAACCTGGTTGCCCAATAGGCTTTATGTTCCAGTTCCACGGGCAGGTGACATGCCTTACCATAAACAAGTTGGTATGGAGAGGTCCCTATAGGGGTCTTGAATGCTGTTCTGTAAGCCCACAGAGCATCATCCAAGCTCCGTGCCCAATCCTTTCTACGGGTACTTACTGTCCGTTCCAGGATTCTCTTTAATTCTCTATTAGAGACTTCAGCTTGCCCATTGGTTTGTGGATGATATGGAGTGGCTATCTTATGGCGAATTCCATACCGAACCATGGCAGAGTAAAGCTGTTTATTGCAGAAGTGAGTGCCCGATCACTGATTAGTACTCTAGGGACACCAAATCTGCTAAAGATATGTTTCTGGAGGAACTTCAGCACTGTTTTAGTATCATTATTGGGTGTGGTAATAGCCTCAACCCATTTTGATACATAGTCGACTGCCACCAGAATATAAGTGTTTGAGTATGATGGTGGGAAAGGTCCCATGAAGTCAATTCCCCATACGTCAAACAGCTCAATTTCCAAGATTCCTTGTTGAGGCATGGCGTAACCATGAGGCAGATTACCAGCTCTTTGGCAACTGTCACAATTACGTACAAACTCTCGGGAATCTTTATAGAGTGTGGGCCAATAGAAGCCACATTGGAGGACCTTGGTGGCTGTTCGCTCACCTCCGAAATGGCCTCCATATTGAGATCCGTGGCAATGCCACAGGATCCTCTGTGCTTCTTCTCTAGGCACACACCTACGGATAATTCCGTCTGCACATCTCTTAAAGAGATAGGGCTCATCCCACAAGTAGTACTTTGCATCAGTGACTAATTTCTTCTTTTGTATTCTATTGTGCTCCTTGGGTATGAACCGTGCAGCTTTATAGTTTGCAATATCGGCAAACCATGGTGCTTCCTGAATGGCAAATAGATGCTCATCAGGGAACGTCTCAGAGATCTCAAGAAAGGGGAGGGACGTCCCTTCCACTGGCTCTATCCGGGACAGATGATCAGCCACTTGGTTCTCTGTCCCTTTTCTGTCTCTTATTTCTATATCAAACTCTTGCAGAAGCAATACCCATCTGATGAGCCTGGGTTTTGAATCCTGCTTTGTGACTAGATATTTAAGAGCAGCATGGTCAGTATACACAATCACTTTTGATCCTACTAAGTATGATCTGAACTTGTCAATGGCGTAAACCACTGCAAGTAGTTCTTTTTCTGTGGTTGTGTAATTTTTCTGGGCATCATTTAGAACGCGACTGGCATAATAAATGACATGCAGAAGCTTGTCATGCCTCTGTCCCAATACTGCACCAATGGCATGATCACTGGCATCACACATTAACTCAAATGGCAATGTCCAGTCTGGTGCAGAAATGACTGGTGCTGTGACCAGCTTAGCTTTCAGCATTTCAAACGCCTGCAGGCATGCTGTGTCAAACACAAATGGCGTGTCAGCAGCTAGCAGATTGCTTAGAGGTTTTGCGATTTTTGAAAAATCCTTTATAAACCTCCTATAGAATCCTGCATGCCCCAGAAAGCTTCTGATTGCCTTAACATTGGCAGGTGGTGGTAATTTTTCAATTACCTCTATTTTTGCTTGATCCACCTCTATTCCCTTATTTGAGATTTTATGCCTAAGAACAATTCCTTCAGTCACCATGAAGTGACACTTTTCCCAGTTTAAAACTAGGTTGGTTTCTTGGCATCTTTTCAGAACAAGTTTCAGGTGATCAAGACAGGAGCTGAATGAGTCTCCATATACTGAGAAGTCATCCATGAAGACTTCCAGAAATTTTTCCACCATGTCAGAGAAAATAGAGAGCATGCATCTCTGGAAGGTTGCAGGCGCATTACATAGCCCAAATGGCATCCTTCTATAAGCAAACACTCCAGATGGGCATGTGAATGCTGTTTTCTCTTGATCCTGGGGATCCACTGCAATCTGGTTATAGCCTGAATAGCCATCCAAAAAGCAGTAATAATCATGACCTGCTAGTCTCTCTAGCATCTGGTCTATGAATGGTAAAGGAAAATGATCCTTTCTGGTGGCTGTATTGAGCCTTCTGTAGTCAATACACATGCGCACCCTGTAACTGTTCTTGTGGGAACCAGTTCATTTTTTTCATTATGAATCACTGTCATGCCTCCCTTTTTGGGACGACTTGAACAGGGCTCACCCAGGGGCTATCAGAAATAGGATAAATAATCCCAGCCTCTAGTAGCTTGGTGACCTCTTTCTGCACCACTTCCTTCATGGCTGGATTTAGCCGCCTCTGTGGTTGAACCACTGGTTTGGCATTATCCTCCAATAGGATTTTGTGCATGCATCTAGCTGGGCTTATGCCCTTAAGGTCACCTATGGACCACCCAAGAGCTGTCTTGTGTGTCCTTAGCACTTGAATAAGTGCTTCCTCTTCCTGTGAATTTAAAGCAGAGCTTATGATCACTGGAAAAGTGTCACCTTCTCCCAGAAATGCATATTTCAAAGATGGTGGTAGTGGCTTGAGCTCGGGTTTAGGAGGTTTTTCCTCTTTCAGAAGAAAGTTCAGAGGCTCTTTCATGTCCTCTGAATCCTCCAAATCAGGCTGAACATCTTTAAAGATGTCTTCCAACTCTGATTCGAGACTCTCAGCCATGTTGATCTCTTCTACCAAAGAGTCAATGAGATCAACTTTCATGCAGTCTGTTGATGTGTCTGGATGCTGCATGGCTTTGACAGCGTTCAACTTAAACTCATCATCATTGACTCTCAGGGTTATTTCCCCCTGTTGGACATCAATGAGGGATCGTCCAGTTGCTAGGAAGGGTCTTCCTAGAATGAGAGTAGCACTCTTGTGCTCCTCCATTTCCAGCACAACAAAGTCAGTGGGAAAGGCGAATGGCCCAACTCTGACAATCATGTCCTCAATCACGCCTGATGGGTATTTAGTGGAACCATCAGCAAGTTGGAGACATATCCGGGTTGGTTTAACTTCTTCAGTTAAGCCAAGCTTCCTGATAGTGGATGCAGGTATCAGGTTGATGCTTGCCGCAAGATCGCATAAAGCTGTCTTGGTGAAATCACCTTCTAATATGCATGGTATCAGAAAACTCCCAGGGTCTTTAAGCTTTTCAGGAAAGCTTTTCAGAATGACTGCACTGCATTCTTCAGTGAGGAGAACTCTTTCTGTTTCTCTCCACTCCTTTTTATGACTCAAGATCTCTTTCATGAACTTGGCATAAGAAGGTATTTGCTCAAGTGCCTCTGCAAATGGAATCTTTATTTCAAGAGTCCTTAGATAATCTGCAAAGCGAGCAAATTGCTTATCCTGCTCCTCTTTCCGGAGTTTTTGAGGATAAGGTATCTTGGCTTTATATTCCTCAACCTTAGTGGTTAAAGAAGCCTTTTTAGAGGGGTTGTTATCAGCACTTGTGTGTGTCTGATCCCTCACTAGTAATTGAGTGCCAGAGTCAGAAGCTGGAGTGACGTTAGACGCCAGCTCACTGTCTGTTCCTGGCGCCTGAACGCCAGAAATGTGCCCATTTTGGGCGTTCAACGCTGGATTCTGCCCCATTTGGGCGTTCAACGCCAGATTCTTGCCCATTTCTGGCGTTGAACGCCAATCCTGCCTTGTTTTTGGCGCTGAACGCCAGTTTTGGGCATGGTCTGGGCGTTCAGCGCCAGCCTTCCACCCCTTTTCTGGCGTTTTAGTGCCAGAATTATTTTTCCCTGGGCTCTTACTGTCCTCAGGTGAATCTTTGGTGGGTTGCTCATTTCTTGAATTTTTGATCCCTTGAGGTGGGGTATTTAATGTTTTCCCACTTCTTAATTGAACTGCTTGGCATTCTTCCGCTATTTGCCTTGATAGCTGCTGCTTTGTTTGCTTAAACTGTTCGTCCATCTGTATGTTAGCTATCCTTGTCTCCTGTAGCCTGTCCTTGAATTCAGCTAGCTGCTTTGTTAGAAAATCCAATTGCTGATTGAATTCAGCAGCTTGTTTTACAGTACTGAATTCAGCAGTTACTGTTTCAACCTCTTCATTCATGGAAGGGTTGCTGCTTAGATACAGATGCTGATTCTTGGCAACTGTATCAATGAGCTCTTGAGCCTCTTCAATTGTCTTTCTCATATGGATAGATCCACCAGCTGAGTAATCTAGAGACATCTGAGCTCCTTCTGCAAGCCCATAGTAGAAGATGTCTAACTGAACCCACTCTGAAAACATTTCAGAGGGGCATTTTCGTAGCATCTCTCTGTATCTCTCCCAGGCATCATAAAGAGATTCATTATCTCCTTGTTTAAAGCCTTGGATGTCCAGCCTTAGCTGTGTCATCCTTTTTGGAGGAAAATACTGATTCAGGAATTTTTCTGTCAGCTGTTTCCATGTTCTTATGCTGGCCTTAGGTTGGTTATTTAACCACCTCTTAGCTTGATCTTTTACAGCAAATGGAAACAGTAATAGTCTGTAGACATCCTGATCTATTTCCTTATCATGTACTGTGTCAGCAATTTGTAAAAATTGTACCAGAAACTCTGTAGGTTCTTCCTGTGGAAGACCGGAATACTGGCAACTTTGCTGCACCATGATAATGAGCTGAGGATTCAACTCAAAGCTACTAACTCCAATGGAGGGTATGCATATGCTACTCCCATATGAAGTAGTAGAGGGGTTAGAATATGACCCCAGAGTCCTCCTGGACTGTTCATTTCCACTTATGTCCATGATGGATATATGGATATAACTTGGACTGATTTATCTTTTTATTTATTTTATTTTATAAGAAGTAAATACTTAAATAAAATAAAATAACTAAAAAGAATTTGAATTAATTTTTTTTTTTAAAAAATAAAAATTAATTAGTTAATAAAAAAGAAATTTTTGAAAAAGAGGGAAGATATTTTCGAAAATGAGAGAGAGAGAGAGTTAGTTAGGTAGTTTTGAAAAAGTTAAGAAACAAACAAAAAGTTAGTTGGTTAGTTGAAACAAATTTTGAAAAGATAAGAAGTTAGGAAGTTAGAAGAGATATTTTGAAAAGATATTTTTGAATTTAGTGAGGAGAGAGAAAAACAATAAGATAGTACAAGATTTAAAATTTTTAGATCTAATGCTCCTTGTTTTTGAAAATTTTGGAGGGAAAACACCAAGGAACACCAAACTTAAAAATTTTAAGATCAAGACACAAGGAAAACTCAAGAACACTTTGAAGACTCACAAGAACACAAGAACATGAAGAAAGAACACCAAACTTAAAATTTTTAGAAAACCAAACCAAAATTTTCGAAAACCAAAGGGAAATCAACAAGAAAACACCAAACTTAAAGTTTGGCACAGGATTTAATAGAAAAATTATTTTTGAAAAAGGTTTTAAAAAATATGATAGCCAATTATCATGAACATAAACACCACGTTCTAATTAACTGAGCTATAAATTTAAAGTGTTTTAACAAGGGATAAATAATAAAAGACTCTAAACCAAAAAGAAAGATTTTTTCCTAATCTAAGCAACAAAATAATCCGTCAGTTGTTCAAACACGAACAATCCCCGGCAACGGCGCCAAAAACTTGGTGCACGAATTGTGAATCACACTTTTTACAACGCGTACCACTAACCAGCAAGTGCACTGGGTCGTCCAAGTAATACCTTACGTGAGTAAGGGTCGAATCCCACGGAGATTGTTGGTTTGAAGCAATCTATGGTTATCTTGTGAATCTTAGTCAGGAAGTCAATTATGTTTATCAGTTGAATTGCAAATAAACAATAGAGCATGGATTAAAGGTTACTTGTTATGCAGTAATGGAGAATATGTTGGGGTTTTGGAGATGCTTTGTCTTCTGAATCTCTGCTTTCCTCTGTCTTCTTGTTCACGCACGCACGTCCTTCTATGGCAAGCTGTGTGTTGGTGGATCACCGTTGTCAATGGCTACCTTCCATCCTTCCAGTGAAAACTACGCTCACGCGCTCTGTCACAGCACGGCTAATCACCGGTTGGTTCTCGATCCGGTTGGAATAGGATTTACTATCCTTTTGCGTCTGTCACTAACGCCCAGCCTTCAGGAGTTTGAAGCTCGTTACAGTCATTCAATCCTTGAATCCTACTCGGAATACCACAGACAAGGTTTAGACTTCCCGGATTCTCATGAATGCCGCCATCAGTTCTAGCTTATACCACGGAGATTCTGATTAAGGAATCTAAGAGATACTCATTCAATCAGATATAGAACGGAGGTGGTTGTCAGGCACACGTTCGTGGTTTGAGGAAGGTGATGAATGTCACAGATCATCACCTTCATCCTAGTTAAGCGCGAATGAACATCTTAGATAGGAACAAGCGTGTTTGAATTGAAAACAGAAATACTTGCATTAATTCATCGAGACACAGCAGAGCTCCTCACCCCCAACAATGAGGTTTAGAGACTCATGCCATCAGAGAATACAAAGTTTAGATCTGAAATGTCATGAGGTACAAAATAAGTCTCTAAAAGTTGTTTAAATACTAAACTAGTAGCCTAGGTTTATAGAAATTGGATAAACTATGATGGATGATGCAGAAATTCACTTCTGGGGCCCACTTCTGTGTGCTGGGGCCCACTTGGTGTGTGCTGGGGCTGAGACTTAGGCAATCCACGTGCATAGGCCATTTGTGGAGTTGAACGCCAGTTTTTGTGCCAGTTTGGGCGTTCAACTCCAGTTTTTGATCCTTTTCTGGCGCTGGACGCCAGGATTGGGCAGAGAACTGGCGTTGAACGCCAGTTTACGTCGTCTATTGTTGTGCAAAGTATGGACTATTATATATTGCTGGAAAGCCCTGGATGTCTACTTTCGAACGCAATTGGAAGCACGCCATTTCGAGTTCTGTAGCTCCAGAAAATCCACTTTGAGTGCAGGGAGGTCAGAATCCAACAGCATCAGCAGTCCTTTTTCAGCCTGAATCAGATTTTTGCTCAGCTCCTTCAATTTCAGCCAGAAAAATACCTGAAATTACAGAAAAATACACAACTCATAGTAAAGTCCAAAAATATGAATTTTTCCTAAAAACTAATAGAAATAGACTAAAAACTAACTAAAACATACTCAAAACTATATGAAATTATCCCCAAAAAGCGTATAAAATATCCGCTCATCACTCACAGTGGCCTTAGATAGATCAGAGACTAGATTTGCTAAATTAGAAGCATTTTGTTCAGAGTTCTCTGTCTGTTGCTGAGTGGATGATGGAAAAGGTTTATTATTGTTAAACCTGTTTCTTCCACCATTATTAAAGCCTTGTTGAGGCTTTTGATCTTTCCATGAGAAATTGGGGTGATTTCTCCATGATGAGTTATAGGTGTTTCCATAAGGTTCACCTAAGTAATTTACCTCTGCTATTGCAGGGTTCTCAGGATCATAAGCTTCTTCTGCATAAGAAGCCTCTTGAGTACTGTTGGATGCAGCTTGCATTCCATGCAGACTCTGAGAGATCATATTGACTTGCTGAGTCAATATTTTATTCTGAGCCAATATGGCATTCAGAGTATCAACCTCAAGAACTCCCTTCTTCATAGGCGTCCCATTATTCACAGGATTCCTTTCAGAAGTGTACATGAACTGGTTATTAGCAACCATGTCAATGAGTTCTTGAGCTTCTGCAGGCGTTTTCTTTAGGTGAATGGATCCACCTGCAGAAGTGTCCAGTGACATCTTTGATAGCTCAGATAAACCATCATAGAATATATCCAGGATGGTCCATTCTGAAAGCATGTCAGAAGGACACTTTTTGGTCAATTATTTGTATCTTTCCCAAGCTTCATAGAGGGATTCACCTTCTTTCTGTCTGAAGGTTTGAACATCAGCTCTAAGCTTGCTCAGCTTTTGAGGAGGAAAGTACTTGGCTAAGAAAGCCGTGACCAGCTTATCCCAAGAGTTCAGGCTGTCTTTGGGTTGAGAATCCAACCATAATCTAGCTCTGTCTCTTACAGCAAAAGGGAAAAGCATGAGCCTGTAGACGTCAGGATCTACTCCATTAGTCTTAACAGTATCACATATCTGCAAGAATTCAGTTAAGAACTGAAAAGGATCTTCAGATGGAAGTCCATGAAACTTGCAGTTCTGCTGCATCAGAGAAACTAATTGAGGTTTCAGCTCAAAGTTGTTAGCTCCAATGGCAGGAATGGAGATGCTTCTTCCATGTAAATTGGAATTAGGTGCAGTAAAGTCACCAAGCATCCTCCTTTCATTATTATTATTTTCGGCTGCCATCTCCTCTTCCTGTTCGAAAATTTCTGAAAGGTTATCTCTGGATTGTTGTATTTTAGCTTCTCTTAATTTTCTCTTCAGAGTCCTTTCAGGTTCCGGATCTGCTTCAACAAGAATATTCTTGTCCTTGCTCCTGCTCATATGACAAAGAAGAAGGCACAGAAAAATAATAATAATAATAGAGATCCTTTATACCACAGTATAGGGATCCCTGTGTGAGTAGAAGAAGAGGGGGAGACAAAGAATGTAATATAATGGAAGAAACACAACTGTGAGGATGGCAGAGATGTGAGATGAGATGTTAGGATATGAATGAATAAATAGAATAAGATAGGGGAGGAATAATTTTCAAAAATTATTTTGAAAAAGAGTTAGTGATTTTCGAAAATGGTTTTTGAAAATTGTTAGTATTTTTTTCGAAATTTTTTTTTATTTTTTTTTTAAAATCAAAAATAAAAATAAGAATAATTAGTTAATTAAAAAGAAATTTTTGAAAAAGAGGGAAGATATTTTCGAAAATTAGAGAGAGAGAGTTAGTTAGGTAGTTTTGAAAAAGTTAAGAAACAAACAAAAAGTTAGTTAGTTAGTTGAAACAAATTTTGAAAAGATAAGAAGTTAGGAAGTTAGAAAAGATATTTTGAAAAGATATTTTTGAAAAAGATAAGATAGGAAGATATTTTAGAAACTAATTTTGAAAAAAAAGATTTGATTTTTAAAATCTCAATTAATGACTTGATTCATAAGAAATCACAAGATATGATTCTAGAACTTAAAGTTTGAATCTTTCTTAACAAGCAAGTAACAAACTTCAAATTTTTGAATCAAAACATTAATTGATTATGTTATTTTCGAAAATTTGATATAAAAATAAGAAAAAGATTTTTGAAAAATATTTTTGGAATTTTCGAAAATAACTAAAAATTTTGAAAAAGATTTGATTTTTGAAAAAGATTTTGAAAAAGATAAGATTTTCAAATTGAAAATTTGATTTGACTCATAAGAAACAACTTGATTTTTTAAAATTTTTTGAAAAAGTCAACTCAATTTTCGAATTTGATGAGAGAAAAAGGGAAAGATATTTTTTTGATTTTTGAAATTTTTATGAAAAACATGAAAAATATGCAATGCATGAAATTTTTAGATCAAAACAATGAATGCATGCAAGAATGCTATGAATGTCAAGATGAACACCAAGAACACTATGAATGTCATGATGAACATCAAGACACAATTTTGAAAAATTTTTAATGCAAAGAAAACATGCAAGACACCAAACTTAGAATTCTTTAATGCTTAGACACTAAGAATTCAAGAATGCATATGATAAACATGAAAAGACACAAAACAAAAAATCATCAAGATCAAACAAGAAGACTTACCAAGAACAACTTGAAGATCATGAAGAACACTATGAATGCATGAAATTTTCGAAAAATGCAAGATGCATATGCAGGTGACACCAAACTTATAATGTGACTCAAGACTCAAACAAGAAACAGAAAAATATTTTTGATTTTTATGATTTTCTGATTTTTTTGGATTTTTTTCGAAAATTATATGAAAAAGAAAAATAAGGATTCCAAAATTTTTAATATGAATTCCAGGAATCTTGCATTCTTAGTCTAAAGCTTCAGTCCAGGAATTAGACATGGCTCACTAGCCAGCCAAGCTTTCAATGAAAGCTCCGGTCCAAAACACTAGACATGGCCAATGGCCAGCCAAGCTTTAGCATGTAGCACCAGAGTATATTGCTCTTGATAACAAATTGTTGCTCATCATTTATCAAGTATGTAACTTACCTCCGATGGTTTGGAAGCCTCAGTCCAAAAGAATTTAGACATGGCTTTACAGCCAGCCAGGCTTCACATGCTTCATGAAACACTAGAAT
The DNA here is from genome assembly GCF_059453495.1 of Arachis ipaensis. Taxonomy (NCBI): domain Eukaryota; kingdom Viridiplantae; phylum Streptophyta; class Magnoliopsida; order Fabales; family Fabaceae; genus Arachis; species Arachis ipaensis. Next base: position 130,500,807 of record NC_142444.1, read on the forward strand.
TCATTCTTAAAAATCTTGAATAAAATTTTTGAAAACATTTTTATTTTTTTTTCGAAAACAGATGAGAGATTTTTTTTGAAAAGTTTTGAAAGATTTTTGAAAACAAAACGAAAAGAAAATTACCTAATCTGAGCAACAAGATGAGCCGTCAGTTGTCCAAACTCGAACAATCCCCGGTAACGGCGCCAAAAACTTGGTGCACGAAATTGTGAAGTCCAGGCTCGAACAATCCCTGGCAACGTGAGCAACTTGGTATGCGTAATCGTGATTACACTTTAATGATGTAAAATTCATGGCTCTTTCTTTCCCTGGCAATGGCGCCAAGAACATGGTGCCAATACCATGGTTCACAACTTCGATACAACTAACCAGCAAGTGCACTGGTTCGTCCAAGTAATACCTTACGTGAGTAAGTGTCGAATCCCACAGAGATTGTTGGTATGAAGCAAGCTATGGTCACCTTGTAAATCTCAGTCAGGCGGATATAAATTGATAATGGAGTTTTCGAATAATAAATAATAGAATAAGGATAGAGGTACTTATGTAAATCATTGGTAGGAATTTCAGATAAGCGAATGGAGATGCTTTTCGTTCCTCTGAACCTCTGCTTTCCTGCTATCTTCATCCAATCAGTCTTACTCCTTCCCATGGATGGCTTTATGTGATACATCACCACTGTCAATGGCTACTTTCGGTCATCTCTCGGGAAAATGATCCAATGCCCTGTCACGACACGGCTAATCGTCTGGAGGCATCACCCTTGCCAATGGCTTCATCTTATCCTCTCAGTGAATAATATGCTCACGCACCCTGTCACGGCACGGCTATTCATCTGTCGGTTCTCGATCATGCTGGAATAGGATTTACTATCCTTTTGCGTCTGTCACTAACGCCCTGCAATCGCGAGTTAGGAGCTCGTCACAGTCATTCAATCATTGAATCCTACTCGGAATACCACAGACAAGGTTTAGACTTTCCGGATTCTCTTGAATGCCACCATCATTCTAGCTTACTCCACGAAGATTCTGGTTAGGAGATCTAAGAGATATTCATTCTAGCTTATTTCATGTAGAACGGAAGTGTTTGTCAGGCACGCGTTCATAAGGGAGAAGGATGATGAGCGTCACACATAATCATCACCTTCATCACGTTCTTGGGTGCGAATGGATATCTTAGAAGCGAAATAAGAAGAATTGAATAGAAAACAGTAGTACTTTGCATTAATCTTTGAGGGACAGCAGAGCTCCACACCTTAATCTATGGAGTGTAGAAACTCTACCGTTGAAAATACATAAGTGAAAGTCCAGGCATGGCCGAGATGGCCAGCCCCTAAAGTCTAAGAACAATGCGTTCAAAGATGATCCTAAGATCCTAAGATGATCAAAAGATGCCTAATACAATAGTAAAAGGTCCTATTTATAATAAAGTAGCTACTAGGGTTTACATGAGTAAGTAATTGATGTATAAATCCACTTCCTGGGCCCATTTGGTGTGTGTTTGGGCTGAGCCTGAGTGATGCACGTGTAGAGGTCCTTCTTGGAGTTGAACGCCAGCTTTTGTGCCAGTTTGGGTGTTCAACTCTGATTTTGGCTCCTTTTCTGGCGCTGGACGCCAGATTTGGGTAGAAAGCTGGCGTTGAACGCCAGTTTACGTCGTCTATTCTTGGCCAAAGTATGGACTATTATATATTGTTGGAAAGCCCTGGATGTCTACTGTCCAACACAATTGGAAGCACGCCATTTCGAGTTCTATAGCTCCAGAAAATCCACTTTGAGTGCAAGGAGGTCAGAATCCAACAGCATCAGCAGTCCTTCTTCAACCTCTGAATCTGATTTCTGCTCAAGTCCCTCAATTTCAGCCAGAAAATACCTGAAATCACAGAAAAAGACACAAACTCATAGTAAAGTCTAGAAATGTGAATTTAACATAAAAACTAATGAAAACATCCCTAAAAGCAACTAGATCCTACTAAAAACATACTAAAAACAATGTCAAAAAGCGTATAAATTATCCGCTCATCAGCCTCCATATTGAGATCCATGGCAATGCCACAGGATCCTCTGTGCTTCTTCTCTAGGCATACACCTACGGATTATTCCGTCTGCACATCTCTTAAAGAGATAAGGTTCATCCCACAAGTAGTACTTTGCATCAGTAATTAATTTCTTCTTTTGTATCCTGCTGTACTCCTTGGGTATGAACCTTGCAGCTTTATAGTTTGCAATATCGGCAAATCATGGTGTTTTCTGAATGGCAAATAAATGCTCATCCAGAAAAGTTTCAGAGATCTCAAGAGAGGGGAGGGGCGTCCCTTCTACTGGCTCTATCCGGGACAGATGATCAGCCACTTGGTTCTCTGTCCCTTTTCTGTTTCTTATTTCTATATCAAACTCTTGCAGAAGCAACACCCATCTGATGAGCCTGGGTTTTGAATCCTGCTTTGTGAGTAGATATTTAAGAGCAGCATGATCAGTATACACAATCACTTTTGATCCTACTAAGTATGATCTGAACTTGTCAATGGCGTAAACCACTGCAAGTAATTCTTTTTCTGTGGTTGTGTAATTTTTCTGGGCATCATTTAGAACGCGACTGGCGTAATAAATGACATGCAGAAGCTTATCATGCCTCTGTCCCAACACTGCACCAATGGCGTGATCACTGGCATCACACATTAGCTCAAATGGTAACGTCCAGTCTGGTGCAAAAATGACTGGTGCTGTGACGAGCTTAGCTTTCAGCATTTCAAACGCCTGCAGGCACTCTGTGTCAAACACAAATGGCGTGTCAGCAGCTAGCAGATTGCTTAGAGGTTTTGCGATTTTTGAAAAATCCTTTATAAACCTCCTATAGAATCCTGCATGCCCCAGAAAGCTTCTGATTGCCTTAACATTGGCAGGTGGTGGTAATTTTTCAATTACCTCTATTTTTGCTTGATCTACCTCTATTCCCTTGTTTGAGATTGGACAACTAACGGTTCATCCTATTGCTCAGATTAGGTAATTTTCTTTTTGTTTTCTTTTCAAAAATTTTTCAAAAATATTTCAAAATTTTCTCACCTGTTTTCGAAAAAAATTTTAGAGTCAAAATTTTTAAGAATGAATTCTAGTGTTTCATGAAGCATGTGAAGCCTGGCTGGCTGTAAAGCCATGTCTAAATTCTTTTGGACTGAGGCTTCCAACCATCAGCTGTTATACGACTGTAGGGTATGTCAGGCATGTCATGTCTGAATTACATGCTGAAGCTTGGCTGGCCATTGGCCATGTCTAGTGTTTTGGACTGGAGCTTTCATTGAAAGCTTGGCTGGCTAGTGAGCCATGTCTAATTCCTGGACTGATGCTTTAGACTAAGAATGCAAGATTCCTGGAATTCATATTAAAAATTTTGGAATCCTTATTTTCTCTTTTCTAAATAATTTTCGAAAAATATAAAATAAAAATCCAAAAAAATTAGAAAATAAAAAAAATAAAATATATATATATTTTGTGTTTTTTGTTTGAGTCATGAGTCATGTTATAAGTTTGGTGTCACTTGCATGTGCATCTTGCATTTTTCGAAAAATTTCATGCATTCATAGTGTTCTTCATGATCTTCAAGTTGTTCTTGGTAAGTCTTCTTGTTTGATCTTTGCATTTGCATGTTTTGTGTCTTTTCTTGTTTTTCATATGCATTCTTGAATTCTTAGTGTCTAAGCATTAAAGAATTCTAAGTTTGGTGTCTTGCATGTTTTCTTTGCATTAAAATTTTTTTCAAAAATGTGTTCTTGATGTTCATCATGATCTTCATAGTGTTCTTGGTGTTCATCTTGACATTCATAGCATTCTTGCATGCATTCATTGTTTTGATCTAAAAATCTTCATGCATTGCATAATTTTCATATTTTTCTCTCTCATCATTAAAAATTCAAAAATCAAAAAAATATTTTTCCCTTTTCCTCTCATCAAATTCGAAAATTTGGATTGACTTTTTCAAAATTCTTTGAAATCAAGTTGTTTCTTATGAGTCAAATCAAATTTTCAATTTGAAAATCTTATCTTTTTCAAAATCTTTCTCAAAAATCAAATCTTTTTCAAATTTCTTAGTTATTTTCGAAAATTCTAAAAATATTTTTCAAAAATCTTTTTCTTATTTTTATACCAAATTTTCGAAAATAACAATAACAATTAATGTTTTGATTCAAAAATTTCAAGTTTGTTACTTGCTTGTTAAGAAAGATTCAAACTTTAAGTTCTAGAATCATATCTTATGATTTCTTGTGAATCAAGTCATTAATTGAGATTTTAAAAATCAAATCTTTTTCAAAAACTAATTTCTATCATATCTTTTCAAAAATATCTTCTTATCTTATCTTTTTCAAAAATTTGATTTCAAAATATCTTCTCTAACTTCCTAACTTCTTACCTTTTCAAAATTAATTTTCAAATTTGTTTCAACTAACTAACTAACTTTTTGTTTGTTTCTTATCTTTTTCAAAAGTACCTAACTAACTCTCTCTCTCTAATTTTCGAAAATATCTCCCCCCTTTTTCAAAATTTCTTTTTAATTAACTAATTATTTCAATTTTTAAATCTTAATTTTCGAAAATCACTAACTCTTTTTCGAAAATTGTTTTCGAAAATCCTCTCCCTCTCCCTCTCTCATCTTATTCTATTTATTTATTCTACTAACATCTCTCCCTCACCCACCAAAAATCTGAACCCTCTCTCTCTCTCTCTCTGAGTTCAAATTTTTTCTTCTTTTCTTCTACTAACACAAGGACCTCTATACTGTGGTATAAAGGATCCATATTATTATTATTATTTTTTTCTGTGCCCTCTTCTTTGTCATATGAGCAGGAGCAAGGACTAGAATATTCTTGTTGAAGCAGATCCAGAACCTGAAAGGACTCTGAAGAGAAAACTAAGAGAAGCTAAAATACAACAATCCAGAGATAACCTTTCAGAAATTTTTGAACAGAAAGAGAAGATGGCAGCCGAAAATAATAATAATGTAAGGAGAATTCTTGGTGACTTTACTGCACCTAATTCCAATTTACATGGAAGAAGCATCTCCATTCCTGCCATTGGAGCAAACAACTTTGAGCTGAAACCTCAACTAGTTTCTCTAATGCAGCAGAACTGCAAGTTTCATGGACTTCCATCTGAAGATCCTTTTCAGTTCTTAACTGAATTCTTACAGATATGTGATACTGTTAAGACTAATGGAGTAGATCCCGAAGTCTACAGGCTCATGCTTTTCTCTTTTACTGTAAGAGACAGAGCTAGAATATGGTTGGACTCTCAACCCAAAGACAGCCTGAACTCTTGGGATAAGCTGGTCACGGCTTTCTTAGCCAAGTTCTTTCCTCCTCAAAAGCTGAGCAAGCTTAGAGTGGATGTTCAAACCTTCAAACAAAAAGATGGTGAATCCCTCTATGAAGCTTGGGAAAGATACAAACAGCTGACCAAAAAGTGTCCTTCTGACATGCTTTCAGAATGGACCATCCTGGATATATTCTATGATGGTTTATCTGAGTTATCAAAGATGTCATTGGATACTTCTGCAGGTGGATCCATTCACCTAAAGAAAACGCTTGCAGAAGCTCAAGAACTCATTGACATGGTTGCTCATAACCAGTTCATGCACACTTCTGAGAGGAATCCTGTGAGTAATGGGACGCCTATGAAGAAGGGAGTTCTTGAAGTTGATACTCTGAATGCCATATTGGCTCAGAACAAAATATTGACTCAGCAAGTCAATATGTTTTCCCAGAGTCTGAATGGAATGCAAGCTGCATCTAACAGTACTCAAGAGGCATCTTCCAAAGAAGAAGCTTATGATCCTGAAAACCCTACAATAGCAGAGGTAAATTACATGGGTGAACCTTATGGAAACACCTATAAGTCATCATGGAGAAATCATCCAAATTTCTCATGGAAGGATCAAAAGCCTCAACAAGGCTTTAATAATGGTGGAAGAAACAGGTTTAGCAATAGCAAGCCTTTTCCATCATCCACTCAGCAACAGACAGAGAATTCTGAGCAGAATCCATCTAGCTTAGCAAACTTAGTCTCTGATCTATCTAAGGCCACTGTGAGTTTCATGAATGAAACAAGGTCTTCCATTAGAAATTTGGAAGCACAAGTGGGCCAGCTGAGTAAAAGGATCACTGAAATCCCTCCTAGTATTCTCCCAAGCAATACAGAAGAGAATCCAAAAGGAGAGTGCAAGGCCATTGACATAAGCAGAATGGCCGAACCCAATGAGGGAGAGGAGGACGTGAATCCCAAGGAGGAAGACCTCCTGGGACGTCCAGTGACCAATAAGGAGCTTCCCTCTGAGGAACCAAAGGAATCTGAGACTCATCTAGAGACCATAGAGATTCCATTGAACCTCCTTATGCCCTTCATGAGCTCTGATGAGTATTCCTCTTCTGAAGAGAATGAGGATGTTACTGAAGAGCAAACTGCCAAGTTCCTTGGTGCAATCATGAAGCTAAATGCCAAATTATTTGGCATTGATACTTGGGAAGTTGAACCTCCCTTGTTCATCAATGAACTAAGTGACCTGGATCAACTGACATTGCCTCAGAAGAGACAGGATCCTGGGAAGTTCATAATACCTTGTACCATAGGCACCATGATCTTCAAGGCTCTGTGTGACCTTGGTTCAGGAATAAACCTCATGCCCCTCTCTGTAATAGAGAAACTGGGAATCTATGGGGTGCAAGCTGCTAAAATCTCATTAGAGATGGCAGACAATTCAAGAAAATAGGCATATGGACAAGTAGAGGACGTATTAGTAAAGGTTGAAGGCCTTTACATCCCTGCTAATTTCATAGTCCTAGATACTGGAAAGGAAGAGGATGAATCCATCATCCTAGGAAGACCTTTCCTAGCCACAGCAAGAGCTGTGATTGATGTTGACAGAGGTGAAATAGTCCTTCAATGGAATGAGGACTCCCTTGTGTTTAAAACTCAAGGATCTCCCTCTACAACCATGGAGAGGAAGCATGAAAAGCTTCTCTCAAAGCAGAGTCAAACAAAGCCCCCACAGTCAAACTCTAAGTTTGGTGTTGGGAGGCCACAACCAAACTCTAAGTTTAGTGTTGAACTCCCATATCCAAACTCTAAGTTTGGTGTTGGAGAGTTTCAACAATGCTCTGAACATCTGTGAGGCTCCATGAGAGCCCACTGTCAAGCTATTGACATTAAAGAAGCGCTTGTTGGGAGGCAACCCAATTTTTATTTATCTAACTATATTTTTCTTAGTTATATGTCTTTATAGGTTCATGATCATGAGGAGTCACAAAATAAATATAAAAAATAAAAACGGAATAAAAAACAGCAGAAGAAAAATCACACCCTGGAGGAACATCTGCCTGGCGTTCAACGCCAGAACAGAGCATGGTTCTGGCGCTGAACGCCCAAAATGGGCAGCATTCTGGCGCTGAACGCCCAGAACAAGCATGATTCTGGCGTTCAACGCCAGAAATGGCTAGTAAATGGGCGTTAAACGCCCAAAATGGGCACCAACCTGGTGCTGAACGCCCAGAGTTGTGTGCAAAGGCATTTTACATGCCTAATTGGTGCAGGGATGCAAATCCTTGACACCCCAGGATCTGTGGACCCCACAGGATCATCCCAGGATCTGTGGACCCCACAGGATCACCTCAGGATCTGTGGACCCCACAGGATCCCCACCTACCTCCACTCACTTTTTCTCACCACTCTCTTTCACACAACCTCAATCTCTCTTCCCCATCACCTCTTCACCACTCACATCCATCCACTCTTCTCCATAAACCTACCTCATAAACCCCACCTACCTTCAAAATTCAAAACCAATTTCCCACCCAAACCCACCCATATGGCCAAAACCTTTCCCCCTCCCTTCCCTATATAAAGCCCTCCATTCTTCACCAAATACACACAACACACCCCTCTACACCCTTCTTGGCCGAAACACTTCCCACTCTCCCTTTCTTCCATTTCTTCTTCTTCTTCATCTATTCTTTCTTTTATTGCTCGAGGGCGAGCAAAATTCTAAGTTTGGTGTGGTAAAAGCATAAGCTTTTTGTTTTTCCATTACCATTGATGGCACCTAAGACCGGAGAATCCTCTAGAAAGGGGAAAGGGAAGACAAAAGCTTCCACATCCAAGTCATGGGAGATGGAAAGGTTCATCTCCAAAGCCCATCAAGAACACTTCTATGATGTTGTGGCCAAGAAGAAGGTGATTCCTGAGGTCCCTTTCAAACTCAAAAGAAATGAGTATCCGGAGATCCGACATGAAATTCAAAGAAGAGGTTGGGAAGTTCTAACAAATCTCATCCAACAAGTCGGCATCCTAATGGTTCAAGAGTTCTATGCTAATGCATGGATCACCAAGAACCATGATCAAAGTAAGAACCCGGATCCAAAGAACTATGTTACAATGGTTCGGGGAAAATAGTTGGATTTTAGTCCGGAAAATGTAAGGTTGGCGTTCAACTTGCCAAACATGGAAGAGAACGTACGCCCCTACACAAGGAGAGTCAACTTTGATCAAAGGTTGGACCAAGTCCTTATGGACATATGTGTAGAAGGAGCTCAATGGAAGATTGACTCCAAAGGCAAGCCGGTTCAACTAAGAAGATTGGACCTCAAGCCTGTAGCTAGAGGATGGTTGGAGTTCATTCAATGCTCAATCATTCCCACTAGCAACCGGTCTGACGTTACTATAGACCGGGCCATCATGATCCATAGCATCATGATTGGAGAAGAGGTGGAAGTTCATGAGATTATACCTCAAGAACTCTACAAGGTGGCTGACAAGTCCTCCACTATGGCGAGGTTAGCCTGTCCTCACCTCATTTGCCACCTATGCAATTCAGCTGGGATTGACATAGAGGGAGATATCCTCATTAAAGAGGACAAGCCCACCACTAAGAAAAAGATGGAGCAAGCAAGAGAGCCCATTCATGGAGCTCAAGAGGCGTATGAAGCTTATCACCATGAGATCCCGGAGATGCCTCAAATGCACTTTCCTCCACAAAACTATTGGGAGCAAATCAATACCTCCCTAGGAGAATTGAGTTCCAATATGGGACATCTAAGGATGGAACATCAAGAGCACTCCATCATGCTTCATGAAATAAGAGAAGATCAAAAAGCAATGAGAGAGGAGCAACAAAGACAAAGAAGAGACATAGAAGAGCTCAAGGACATCATTGGTTCCTCAAGAAGGAAACGCCACCATCACTAAGGTGGATTCATTCCTTGTTCTTATTTCTTCTGTTTTTCGTTTTCTATGTTATGTGCTTATCTATGTTTGTGTCTTCATTACATGATCATTAGTAGTAGTAACTATGTCTTAAAGTTATGAATGTTCAATGAATCCATCACCTCTCTTAAATGAAAAAAAATGTTTTAATTCAAAAGAACAAGAAGTACATGAGTTTTGAATTTATCCTTGAACTTAGTTTAATTATATTGATGTGGTGACAATGCTTCTTGTTTTCTGAATGTATGCTTGAACAGTGCATATGGCTTTTGAAATTGTTGTTTAAGAATGTTAAATATGTTGGCTCTTGAAAGAATGATGACTAGGAGACATGTTATTTGATAATCTGAAAAATCATAAAAATGATTCTTGAAGCAAGAAAAAGCAGCAAAGAGCAAAGCTTGCAGAAAAAAAAAAAGAAAAAAAAATAGGCGAAAAAAAATAGAAAGAAAAAGAAAAAGCAAGAAGAAAAAGCCAAAAGCTCTTAAAACCAAAAGGCAAGGGCAAATAAAAAGGGTCCCAAGGCTTTGAGCATCAGTGGATAGGAGGGCCTAAAGGAATAAAATCCTGGTCTAAGCGGCTAAACTAAGCTATCCCTAACCATGTGCTTGTGGCGTGTAGGTGTCAAGTGAAAACTTGAGACTGAGCGGTTAAAGTCAAGGTCCAAAGCAAAAAAAAAAAGAGTGTGCTTAAGAACCCTGGACACCTCTAATTGGGGACTTTAGCAAAGCTAAGTCACAATCTGAAAAGGTTCACCCAATTATGTGTCTGTGGCATTTATGTATCCGGTGGTAATACTGGAAAACAAAGTGCTTAGGGCCACGGCCAAGACTCATAAAGAAGCTGTGTTCAAGAACCATCATACTGAACTAGGAAAATCAATAACACTATCTGAACCCTGAGTTCCTATAGATGCCAATCATTCTGAACCTCAATGGATAGAGTGAGATGCCAAAACTATTCAAGAGGCAAAAAGCTATAAGTCCCGCTCATATGACTGAAGCTATGTTTCATTGATAGTTTGGAATTTATAGTATATTCTCTTCTTTTTATCCTAATTGATTTTCAGTTGCTTGGGGACAAGCAACAATTTAAGTTTGGTGTTGTGATGAGCGGATAATTTATACGCTTTTTGACATTGTTTTTAGTATGTTTTTAGTAGGATCTAGTTACTTTTAGGGATGTTTTCATTAGTTTTTATGTTAAATTCACATTTCTGGACTTTACTATGAGTTTGTGTGTTTTTCTGTGATTTCAGGTATTTTCTGGCTGAAATTGAGGGACTTGAGCAGAAATCAGATTCAGAGGTTGAAGAAGGACTGCTGATGCTATTGGATTCTGACCTCCCTGCACTCAAAGTGGATTTTCTGGAGCTATAGAACTCGAAATGGCGCGCTTCCAATTGCGTTGGAAAGTAGACATCCAGAGATTTCCAGCAATATATAATAGTCCATACTTTGGCCAAGAATAGATGACGTAAACTGGCGTTCAACGCCAGCTTTCTGCCCAAATCTGGCGTCTAGCGCCAGAAAAGGAGCCAAAACCAGAGTTGAACGCCCAAACTGGCACAAAAACTGGCGTTCAACTCCAAGAAGGACCTCTACACGTGCAACACTCAAGCTCAGCCCAAGCACACACCAAGTGGGCCCCAGAAGTGGATTTATGCATCAATTACTTTCTTATGTAAACCCTAGTAGCTAGTTTATTATAAATAGGACCTTTCACTATTGTATTAGACGTCTTTTTGACCATCTTTGGACGCCTGGTTCTTAGATCAGAGGGGCTGGCCATTCAGCCATGCCTGGACCTTTCACTTATGTAATTTTAACGATAGAGTTTCTACATTCCATAGATTAAGGTGTGGAGCTCTGCTGTTTCTCAAAGATTAATGCAAAGTACTACTATTTTCTATTCAATTCATCTTGTTTCGCTTCCAAGATATTCATTCGTACTTCAATCTGAATGTGATGAACGTGACAATCATCATCATTCCCTATGAACGCGTGCCTGACAACCACTTGGTGCGCGGAAATTGTGATTACACTTTAATTATGTAAAATTCATCGCTCTTTCTTTCCTTGGTAATGGCGCCAAAAACATGATGCCAATACCATGGTTCACAACTTCGCACAACTAACCAGCAAGTGCACTGGGTCGTCCAAGTAATACCTTACGTGAGTAAGGGTCGAATCCCACGGAGATTGTTGGTATGAAGCAAGCTATGGTCACCTTGTAAATCTCAGTCAGGCAGATATAAATTGATAATGGTGTTTTCGAAAACAATTAATAAAACAGGGATAGAAATACTTATGTAAATCATTGGTGAGAATTTCAGATAAGCGAATAGAGATGCTTTCGTTCCTCTGAACCTCTGCTTTCCTGCTATCTTCATCCAATCAGTCTTACTCCTTTCCATGGCTGGCTTTATGTGATACATCACCACTGTCAATGGCTACTTTCGGTCTTCTCTCGGGAAAATGATCCAAATGCCCTGTCACGGCACGGCTAATCGTCTGGAGGCATCACCCTTGTCAATGGTTTCATCTTATCCTCTCGGTGAAAATGGTCAACGCACCCTGTCACGGCACGGCTATTCATCTGTCGGTTCTCGATCCTGCTGGAATAGGATTTACTATCCTTTTGCGTCTGTCACTACGCCCGGCAATCGCGAGTTTGAAGCTCGTCACAATCATTCAATCATTGAATCCTACTCAGAATACCACAGACAAGGTTTAGACCTTCCGGATTCTCTTGAATGCCGCTATCATTCTAGCTTACACCACGAAGATTCCGATTAAGAGATCTAAGAGATACTCATTCAATCTAATGTAGAACGGAAGTGGTTGTCAGGCACGCGTTCATAGGGAATGATGATGATTGTCACGTTCATCACATTCAGGTTGAAGTGCGAATGAATATCTTAGAAGTGAAATAAGATGAATTGAATAGAAAACAGTAGTACTTTGCATTAATCTTTGAGGAACAGCAGAGCTCCACACCTTAATCTATGGAGTGTAGAAACTCTACCGTTAAAATTACATAAGTGAAAGGTCCAGGCATGGCCGAATGGCCAGCCCCTCTGATCTAAGAACCAGGCGTCCAAAGATGGTCAAAAAGACGTCTAATACAATAGTGAAAGGTCCTATTTATAATAAACTAGCTACTAGGGTTTATATGAGTAAGTAATTGATGCATAAATCCACTTCCGGGGCCCACTTGGTGTGTGCTTGGGCTGAGCTTGAGTGTTGCTCGTGTAGAGGTCCTTCTTGGAGTTGAACGCCAGTTTTTGTGCCAGTTTGGGCGTTCAACTCTGGTTTTGGCTCCTTTTCTGGCGCTGGACGCCAGATTTGGGCAGAAAGCTGGCGTTGAACGCCAGTTTACGTCGTCTATTCTTGGCCAAAGTATGGATATTATATATTGCTGGAAAGCCCTAGATGTCTACTTTCCAACGCAATTGGAAGCGCGCCATTTCGAGTTCTGTAGCTCTAGAAAATCCACTTTGAGTGCAGGGAGGTCAGAATCCAACAGCATCAGCAGTCCTTCTTCAACCTCTGAATCTGATTTCTGCTCAAGTCCCTCAATTTCAGCCAGAAAATACCTGAAATCACAGAAAAATACACAAACTCATAGTAAAGTCCAGAAATGTGAATTTAACATAAAAACTAATGAAAACATCCCTAAAAGTAACTAGATCCTACTAAAAACATACTAAAAATAATGTCAAAAAGCGTATAAATTATCCGCTCATCACAACACCAAACTTAAATTGTTGCTTGTCCCCAAGCAACTGAAAATCAATTAGGATAAAAAGAAGAGAATATACTATAAATTCCAAACTATCAATGAAACATAGCTTCAGTCATATGAGCGGGACTTATAGCTTTTTACCTCTTGAATAGTTTTGGCATCTCACTCTATCCATTGAGGTTCAGAATGATTGGCATCTATAGGAACTCAGGGTTCAGATAGTGTTATTGATTCTCCTAGTTCAGTATGATGATTCTTGAACACAGCTTCTTTATGAGTCTTGGCCGTGGCCCTAAGCACTTTGTTTTCCAGTATTACCACCGGATACATAAATGCCACAGACACATAATTGGGTGAACCTTTTCAGATTGTGACTTAGCTTTGCTAAAGTCCCCAATTAGAGGTGTCCAGGGTTCTTAAGCACACTCTTTTTTTTTTTTGCTTTGGACCTTGACTTTAACCGCTCAGTCTCAAGTTTTCACTTGACACCTATACGCCACAAGCACATGGTTAGGGACAGCTTGGTTTAGCTGCTTAGACCAGGATTTTATTCCTTTAGGCCCTCCTATCCACTGATGCTCAAAGCCTTGGGATCCTTTTTATTTTCCCTTGCCTTTTGGTTTTAAGGGTTATTGGCTTTTTCTGCTTGCTTTTTCTTTTTCTTTCTATTTTTTTTCTTTCTATTTTTTTTTCTTTTTTTTTTCTGCAAGCTTTGCTCTTTGCTGCTTTTTCTTGCTTCAAGAATCATTTTTATGATTTTTCAGATTATCAAATAACATGTCTCCTAGTCATCATTCTTTCAAGAGCCAACATATTTAACATTCTTAAACAACAACTTCAAAAGACATATGCACTGTTCAAGCATACATTCAGAAAACAAGAAGCATTGTCACCACATCAATATAATTAAACTAAGTTTAAGGATAAATTCGAAACTCATGTACTTCTTGTTCTTTTGAATTAAAACATTTTTTTCATTTAAGAGAGGTGATGGATTCATAGGACATTCATAACTTTAAGACATAGTTACTACTACTAATGATCATGTAATGAAGACACAAACATAGATAAGCACATAACATAGAAAATGAAAAACAGAAGAAATAAGAACAAGGAATGAATCCACCTTAGTGATGGTGGCGTTTCCTTCTTGAGGAACCAATGATGTCCTTGAGCTCTTCTATGTCTCTTCCTTGTCTTTGTTGCTCCTTCCTCATTGCTTTTTGATCTTCTCTTATTTCATGAAGCATGATGGAGTGCTCTTGATGTTCCACCCTTAGTTGTCCCATATTGGAACTCAATTCTCCTAGGGAGGTATTGATTTGCTCCCAATAGTTTTGTGGAGGAAAGTGCATTTGAGGCATCTCCGGGATCTCATGGTGATGAGCTTCATACGCCTCTTGAGCTCCCTGAATGGGCTCTCTTGCTTGCTCCATCTTTTACTTAGTGATGGGCTTGTCCTCTTTAATGAGGATATCTCCCTCTATGTCAATCCCAGCTGAATTGCATAGGTGGCAAATGAGGTGAGGAAAGGCTAACCTCGCCATAGTGGAGGACTTGTCAGCCACCTTGTAGAGTTCTTGAGGTATAATCTCATGAACTTCCACCTCTTCTCCAATCATGATGCTATGGATCATGATGGCCCGGTCTATAGTAACTTCAGACCGGTTGCTAGTGGGAATGATTGAGCATTGAATGAACTCCAACCGTCCTCTAGCTACAGGCTTGAGGTCCAATCTTCTTAGTTGAACCGGCTTGCCTTTGGAGTCAATCTTCCATTGAGCTCCTTCTACACATATGTCCATAAGGACTTGGTCCAACCTTTGATCAAAGTTGACTCTCCTTGTGTAGGGGCGTGCGTTCTCTTCCATGTTTGGCAAGTTGAACGCCAACCTTACATTTTCTGGACTAAAATCCAAGTATTTTCCCCGAACCATTGTAACATAGTTATTTGGATCCGGGTTCTAACTTTGATCATGGTTCTTGGTGATCCATGCATTAGCATAGAACTCTTGAACCATTAGGATGCCGACTTGTTGGATGGAATTTGTTAGAACTTTCCAACCTCTTCTTTGAATTTCATGTCGGATCTCCGGATACTCATTTCTTTTGAGTTTGAAAGGGACCTCAGGGATCACCTTCTTCTTGGCCACAACATCATAGAAGTGGTCTTGATGGGCTTTGGAGATGAACCTTTCCATCTCCCATGACTCGAATGTGGAAGCTTTTGTCTTTCCTTTCCCCTTTCTAGAGGATTCTCCGGTCTTAGGTGCCATCAATGGTAATGGAAAAACAAAAAGCTTATGCTTTTACCACACCAAACTTAGAATTTTGCTCGCCCTCGAGCAATAAAAGAAAGAATAGATGAAGAAGAAGAAGAAATGGAAGAGAGGGAGAGTAGGAAGTGTTTCGGCCAAGAAGGGTGTAGAGGGGTGTGTTGTGTGTATTTGGTGAAGAATGGAGGGCTTTATATAGGGAAGGGAGGGGGGAAGGTTTCGGCCATATGGGTGGGATTGGGTGGGAAATTGGTTTTGAATTTTGAAGGTAGGTGGGGTTTATGAGGTAGGTTTATGGGGAAGAGTGGATGGATGTGAGTGGTGAAGAGGTGATAGGGAAGAGAGATTGAGGTGATTGGTGAAGGGTTTTGGCGAAGAGTGTTTATGGGATTGTGTGAAAGAGGGGTGATAAGAAGTGAGTGGAGGTAGGTGGGGATCCTGTGGGGTCCACAGATCCTGGGGTGTCAAGGATTTACATCTCTGCACCAATTAGGCATGTAAAATGCCTTTGCACACAACTCTGGGCGTTCAGTGCCAGGTTGGTGCCCATTTTGGGTGTTCAACGCCCATTTACTAGCCATTTCTGGCGTTGAACGCCAGAACCATGCTTGTTCTGGGCGTTCAGCGCCAGAATGCTGCCCATTTTGGGCGTTCAGCGCCAGAACCATGCTCTGTTCTGGCGTTGAACGCCAGGCAGATGTTCCTCCAGGGTGTGATTTTTCTTCTGCTATTTTTGATTCTGTTTTTAATTTTTATATTTATTTTGTGACTCCTCATGATCATGAACCTATAAAGACATATAACTAAGAAAAATATAGTTAGATAAATAAAAATTGGGTTGCCTCCCAACAAGCGCTTCTTTAATGTCAATAGCTTGACAGTGGGCTCTCATGGAGCCTCACAGATGTTCAGAGCATTGTTGAAACTCTCCAACACCAAACTTAGAGTTTGGATATGGGAGTTCAACACCAAACTTAGAGTTTGGTTGTGGCCTCCCAACACCAAACTTAGAGTTTGACTGTGGGGGCTTTGTTTGACTCTGCTTTGAGAGAAGCTTTTCATGCTTCCTCTCCATGGTTGCAGAGGGAGATCCTTGAGTTTTAAACACAAGGGAGTCCTCATTCCATTGAAGGACTATTTCACCTCTGTCAACATCAATCACAGCTCTTGCTGTGGCTAGGAAAGGTCTTCCTAGGATGATGGATTCATCCTCTTCCTTTCCAGTATCCAGGACTATGAAATCAGCAGGGATGTAAAGGCCTTCAACCTTTACTAATACGTCCTCTACTTGTCCATATGCCTGTTTTCTTGAATTGTCTGCCATCTCTAATGAGATTTTAGCAGCTTGCACCCCATAGATTCCCAGTTTCTCTATTACAGAGAGGGGCATGAGGTTTATTCCTGAACCAAGGTCACACAGAGCCTTGAAGATCATGGTGCCTATGGTACAAGGTATTATGAACTTCCCAGGATCCTATCTCTTCTGAGGCAATGTCAGTTGATCCAGGTCACTTAGTTCATTGATGAACAAGGGAGGTTCAACTTCCCAAGTATCAATGCCAAATAATTTGGCATTTAGCTTCATGATTGCACCAAGGAACTTGGCAGTTTGCTCTTCAGTAACATCCTCATTCTCTTCAGAAGAGGAATACTCATCAGAGCTCATGAAGGGCATAAGGAGGTTCAATGGAATCTCTATGGTCTCTAGATGAGTCTCAGATTCCTTTGGTTCCTCAGAGGGAAGCTCCTTATTGGTCACTGGACGTCCCAGGAGGTCTTCCTCCTTGGGATTCACGTCCTCCTCTCCCTCATTGGGTTCGGCCATTCTGCTTATGTCAATGGCCTTGCACTCTCCTTTTGGATTCTCTTCTGTATTGCTTGGGAGAGTACTAGGAGGGATTTCAGTGATCCTTTTACTCAGCTGGCCCACTTGTGCTTCCAAATTTCTAATGGAAGACCTTGTTTCATTCATGAAACTCACAGTGGCCTTAGATAGATCAGAGACTAAGTTTGCTAAGCTAGATGGATTCTGCTCAGAATTCTCTGTCTGTTGCTGAGTGGATGATGGAAAAGGCTTGCTATTGCTAAACCTGTTTCTTCCACCATTATTAAAGCCTTGTTGAGGCTTTTGATCCTTCCATGAGAAATTTGGATGATTTCTCCATGATGACTTATAGGTGTTTCCATAAGGTTCACCCATGTAATTTACCTCTGCTATTGCAGGGTTTTCAGGATCATAAGCTTCTTCTTCGGAAGATGCCTCTTGATCAGACTCTGGGAAATCATATTGACTTGCTGAGTCAATATTTTGTTCTGAGCCAATATGGAATTCAGAGTATCAACTTCAAGAACTCCCTTCTTCATAGGCGTCCCATTACTCACAGGATTCCTCTCAGAAGTGTACATGAACTGGTTATTAGCAACTATGTCAATGAGTTCTTGAGCTTCTGCAGGCGTTTTCTTTAGGTGAATGGATCAACCTGCAGAAGTATCCAATGACATCTTTGATAACTCAGATAAACCATCATAGAATATATCCAGGATGGTCCATTCTGAAAGCATGTCAGAAGGACACTTTTTGATCAGCTGTTTGTATCTTTCCCAAGCTTCATAGAGGGATTCCCCCTCTTTTTGTTTGAAGGTTTGAACATCCACTCTAAGCTTGCTCAGCTTTTGAGGAGGAAAGAACTTGGCTAAGAAAGCCGTGACCAGCTTATCCCAAGAGTTCAGGCTGTCTTTGGGTTGAGAGTCCAACCATATTCTAGCTCTGTCTCTTACAGTAAAAGGGAAAATCATGAGCCTGTAGACTTCAGGATCTAATCCATTAGTCTTAACAGTATCACATATCTGTAAGAATTCAGTTAAGAACTGAAAAGGATCTTCAGATGGAAGTCCATGAAAGTTGCAGTTCTGCTGCATCAGAGAAACTAATTGAGGTTTCAGCTCAAAGTTGTTTGCTCCAATGGCAGGAATGGAGATGCTTCTTCCATGTAAATTGGAATTAGGTTCAGTAAAGTCACCAAGCATCCTCCTTGCATTATTATTATTTTCGGCTGCCATCTCCTCTTCTTCTTTGAAAATTCCTGACAGGTGCTTGCTGGATAGTTGTAATTTAGCTTCTCTTAATTTTCTCTTCAGAGTCCTTTCAGGTTCTGGATCTGCCTCAACAAGATTATAAGATTATTCTTGTCCTTGCTCCTGCTCATATGACAAAGAAGAGGGCACAGAAAAATAATAATAATAGGGATCCTTTTTACCACAGGTATAGAGGTTCCCTTGTGTGAGTAGAAGAAAAGAAGGAGATGAGAGAGAAAGAGAATTTTCGAAAATGATTTTTGAAAAAGAGTTAGTGATTTTCGAAAATAGTTTTTGAAAAGTGTTAGAAATTTTTCGAAAATTAAAATTAAAAATAATTAGTTAATAAAAAAAAAGAATTTTTGAAAAAGGGGGAGATATTTTTTCGAAAATTAGAGAGATAGAGAGTTAGTTAGGTAGTTTTGAAAAAGATAAGAAACAAACAAAAAGTTAGTTAGTTAGTTGAAACAAATTTGAAAAGATAAGAAGTTAGGAAGTTAGAAAAGATATTTTGAAAATTTTTTTTTTGAAAAAGGTATGATGAGAAGATATTTTTGAAAAGATATGATAGGAATTAGTTTTGAAAAAGATTTAATTTTTAAAATCACAATTAATGACTTGATTCACAAGAAATCACAAGATATGATTCTAGAACTTAAAGTTTGAATCTTTCTTAACAAGCAAGTAACAAACTTGAAATTTTTGAATCCAAACATTAATTGTTATTGTTATTTTCGAAAATTTGATATAAAATTAAGAAAAAGGTTTTTGAAAAATATTTTTGGAATTTTCGAAAATAACTAAGAAGTTTGAAAAAGATTTGATTTTTGAAAAAGATTTTGAAAAAGATGAGATTTTTAAATTGAAAATTTGATTTGACTCATAAGAAACAATTAAATTTTAAAAAATTTTGAAAAAGTCAATTCAAATTTTCAAATTTGATGAGGAGAAAAAGGGAAAGATATTTTTTTTTATTTTTGAATTTTTAATGATGAGAGAGAGAAACAAGAAAAATGATGCAATGCATGAGAATTTTAGATCAAAACATGTGATGTATGCAAGAATGCTATGAATGTCAAGATGAACACCAAGAACACTATGAAGATCATGATGAACACCAAGAACATATTTTTGAAAAATTTTTTAATGCAAAGAAAACATGCAAGACACCAAACTTAGAATTCTTTAATGCTTAGACACTAATAATTCAAGAATGCATATGAAAAACAAGAAAAGACACAAAACATGCAAATGCAAAGATCAAACAAGAAGACTTACCAAGAACAACTTGAAGATCATGAAGAACACTATGAATGCATGAAATTTTTCAAAAAATGCAAGATGCACATGCAAGTGACACCAAACTTATAACATGACTCATGACTCAAACAAAAAACACAAAATATATATTTTTTTGATTTTTTTTTATTTTTTAATTTTTTTTTGGATTTTTATTTTATATTTTTCAAAAATTATTTAGAAAAGAGAAAATAAGGATTCCAAAATTTTTAATATGAATTCCAGGAATCTTGCATTCTTAGTCTAAAGCTTCAGTCCAGGAATTAGACATGGCTCACTAGCCAGCCAAGCTTTCAATGAAAGCTCCGGTCTAAAACACTAGACATGGCCAATGGCCAGCCAAGCTTCAGAAAGATATCAGAATATACTGCTCATTACTTATCAAATATGTAACTTGCCTCTATGCTGATGGTTTGGAAGCCTCAGTCCAACTGAATTTAGACATGGCTTTACGGCCAACCAGGCTTCACATGCTTCATGAAACACTAGAATTCATTCTTTAAAAATTTTGAAGCCATAGAATAATTTATTTTTGAAAACATTATTTTTATTATTATTATTTTTTTTTTCAAAAACAAAAGAAAAATTTTTGAAAGATTTTTGAAAGCAAAACAAAAAGAAAATTAACTAACGGATTATTTTGTTGCTTAGATTAGGAAAAATTTCTCTTTTTGTTTAGAGTCTCGTATTATTGTCGTGCTAAAACTTTAGAATCCTTATTTTCTTGTTAAAATCTTTTTTCAAAAATAATTTTTCTGTTAAATCCTGTGCCAAATTTTAAGTTTGGTGTTTTCTTGTTGATTTCTCTGTGTTTTTCGAAAATTTTAGTTTGGTTTTCTAAAAAATTTTAAGTTTGGTGTTCTTCCTTCGTGTTCTTGTGAATCTTCAAAGTGTTCTTGAGTTTTCCTTGCGTCTTGATCTTACAATTTTTAAGTTTGGTGTTCCTTAGTGTTTTTCCCTAAAAAAATTTTCGAAAACAAGGAGCATCAGATTTAAAAATTTTAAATCTTGTGCTATCTTATTGTTTTCTCTCTCCTCTTTAAATTCAAAATTATCTTTTTTTTCTCTGTTTTAAAAGCAAATTTTCGAAATCTATTTCAAACATTCAGATTTTTATTTCAAAATTTAAAACCTTTTTCAAAAAATCATCATACACTTTTCAAAACTTCCTAACTACTTTCCCTTTCCTCAGTTTCTCGAAAATCTTCACTCATTTTTTATTTATTTTATTTTGATTTATTTTGTTTTCGAAATAAATAAATAATTGAATAAACAAAAATATTTTCTCTATTTTACATCATCTCCCTTTCTCCATCATGAACCTAAGCAGAAATGAACAGTCCAGAAGGACTCTGGGGTCATATTCTAACCCCTCTACTGCTTCATATGGGAGTAGTATCTGCATACCCTCCATTGGAGTCAGTAGCTTTAAGTTGAATCCTCAGCTCATTATCATGGTGCAGCAAAGTTGCCAGTATTCCGGTCTTCCACAGGAAGAACCTACAGAGTTTTTGGCACAGTTTCTACAGATTGCTAACACAGTACATGATAAAGAAATAGATCAGGATGTCTACAGACTATTACTGTTTCCATTTGCTGTAAAAGATCAAGCTAAGAGGTGGTTGAATAAACAACCTAAGGCCAGCATAAGGACATGGAAACAACTGACAGAAAAATTCCTGAATCAATACTTTCCCCCAAAACGGATGACACAGCTAAGGCTGGACATCCAAGGCTTTAAACAAGGAGATAATGAATCTCTTTATGATGCCTGGGAGAGATACAGAGAGATGCTACGAAAATGCCCATCTGAAATGTTTTCAGAGTGGGTTCAGTTAGACATCTTCTATTATGGGCTTGCAGAAGGAGCTCAGATGTCTCTTGATTACTCAGCTGGTGGATCTATCCACATGAGAAAGACAATTGAAGAGGCTCAAGAGCTCATTGATACAGTTGCCAAGAATCAGCATCTGTACCTAAGCAGTGACCCTTCCATGAAAGAAGAGGTTAAGACAGCAACTGCTGAACTCAGTCCTGTAAAACAAGCTGCTGAATTCAATCAGCAATTGGACTTTCTAACAAAGCAGTTAGCCGAATTCAAAGATAGACTACAAGAGACAAGGATGGATAATATACATATGGACGAACAGTTTAAGCAAACAAAGCAGCAGCTGTCAAGGCAAATAGCAGAAGAATGCCAAGCAGTTCAACTAAGAAGTGGGAAAACATTAAATACCCCACCTCAAGGCAGCAAAAAGCCAAGAAATGAGCAAACCACCCAAAATTCACCTGAGGACAGTAAGAGCCCAGGGAAAAGTAATTCTGGAACTAAAACGCCAGAAAATTGGTGGAAGGCTGGCGCTGAACGCCCAGACCATGCTCAGGACTGGCGTTCAACGCCAGAAACAAGGCGGGATTGGCGTTCAACGCCAGAAATGGGCAAGGATCTGGCGTTGAACGCCAAAAATGAGCAAGATCTGGCGCTGAACGCCCAAAATGGGCATAATTCTGGCGTTCAAACGCCAGGAGCAGACAAGGAGCTGGCGTCCAGTTTCACTCCAGCTTCTAACTCTGGCACTCAATTGCCAGTGAGGGATCAGACACACACAAATGCTGATAACAACCCCTCTAAAAAGGCTTCTTCAACCACTTCTGTAGGCAATAAACCTGCAGCAACTACGGTTGAAGAATATAAAGCCAAGATACCTTATCCTCAAAAACTCCGGAAAGAGGAGCAGGATAAGCAGTTTGCTTGATTTGCAGATTACCTCAGGACTCTTGAAATAAAGATTCCATTTGCAAAAGCGCTTGAGCAAATACCTTCTTATGCCAAGTTCATGAAAGAGATCTTGAGTCATAAAAAGGATTGGAGAGAAACAGAAAGAGTTCTACTTACTGAAGAATGCAGTGCAGTCATTCTGAAGAGCTTTCCTGAAAAGCTTAAAGACCCTGGGAGTTTTCTGATACCATGCATATTAGAAGGTAATTACACCAAGACAGCTTTATGCGATCTTAGGGCAAGCATCAACCTAATACCTGCATCCACTATCAGAAAGCTTGGCTTAACTGAAGAAGTTAAACCAACCCGGATATGTCTCCAGCTTGCTGATGGTTCCACTAAATACCCATCAGGCGTGATTGAAGACATGATTGTCAGAGTTGGGCCATTCGCCTTTTCCACTGACTTTGTTGTGCTGGAAATGGAGGAGCACAAGAGTGCTACTCTCATTCTAGGAAGACCCTTCCTAGCAACTGGACGATCCCTCATTGACGTCCAACAAGGGGAAATAACCCTGAGAGTCAATGATGATGAATTTAAGTTGAACGCTGTCAAAGCCATGCAGCATCCAGACACATCAAAAGACTGCATGAAAGTTGATCTTATTGACTCTTTGGTAGAAGAGATCAACATGGCTGAGAGTCTTGAATCAGAGTTAGAAAACATCTTTAAAGATGTTCAGCCTGATTTAGTGGATTCAGAGGACATGAAAGAACCTCTGAAATTTCTTCTGGAAGAGGAAAAACCTCCTAAACCCGAGCTCAAGCCATTACCACCATCCTTGAAATATGCGTTTCTGGGAGAAAGTGACACTTTTCCAGTGATCATAAGCTCTGCTTTAAATTCACAGGAAGAGGAGGCACTTATTCAAGTGCTAAGGACACACAAGACACCTCTTGGGTGGTCCATAGGTGACCTTAAGGGCATAAGCCCAGCTAGATGCATGCACAAAATCTTATTGGAGGATAATGCCAAACCAGTGGTTCAACCACAGAGGCGGCTAAATCCAGCCATGAAAGAAGTGGTGCAGAAAGAGGTCACCAAATTACTAGAGGCTGGGATTATTTTTCCTATTTCTGATAGCCCATGGGTGAGCCCTGTCCAAGTCGTCCCAAAAAAGGGAGGCATGACAGTGATTCATAATGAATAAAATGAACTGGTTCCTACAAGAACAGTTACAGGGTGGCGCATGTGTATTGACTACAGAAGGCTCAATGCAGCCACCAGAAAGGATCATTTTCCTTTACCATTCATAGACCAGATGCTAGAAAGACTAGCAGGTCATGATTATTACTGCTTTTTGGATGGCTACTCAGGCTATAACCAGATTGCAGTAGATCCCCAGGATCAAGAGAAAACAGCATTCACATGTCCATCTGGAGTGTTTGCTTATAGAAGGATGCCATTTGGGCTATGTAATGCACCTGCAACCTTCCAGAGATGCATGCTCTCTATTTTCTCTGATATGGTGGAAAAATTTCTGGAAGTCTTCATGGATGACTTCTCAGTATATGGAGACTCATTCAGCTCCTGTCTTGATCACCTGAAACTTGTTCTGAAAAGATGCCAAGAGACCAACCTAGTTTTAAACTGGGAAAAATGTCACTTCATGGTGACTGAGGGGATTGTCCTTGGGCATAAAATCTCAAACAAGGGAATAGAGGTAGATCAAGCAAAAATAGAGGTAATTGAAAAATTACCACCACCTGCCAATGTTAAGGCAATCAGAAGCTTTTTGGGGGCATGCAGGATTCTATAGGAGGTTTATAAAGGATTTTTCAAAAATCACAAAACCTCTAAGCAATCTGCTAGCTGCTAACACGCCATTTGTGTTTGACACAGAGTGTCTGCAGGCATTTGAAACGCTGAAAGCTAAGCTGGTCACAGCACCAGTCATTTCTGCACCAGACTGGACGTTACCATTTGAGCTAATGTGTGATGCTATTGATCACGCCATTGGTGCAGTGTTGGGACAGAGGCATGATAAGCTTCTGCATGTCATTTATTACGCCAGTCGCGTTCTAAATGATGCCCAAAAAAATTACACAACCACAGAAAAAGAATTACTTGCAGTGGTTTACGCCATTGACAAGTTCAGATCATACTTAGTAGGATCAAAAGTGATTGTGTATACTGATCATGCTGCTCTTAAATATCTAGTCACAAAGCAGGATTCAAAACCCAGGCTCATCAGATGGGTGTTGCTTCTGCAAGAGTTTGATATAGAAATAAAGGCAGAAAAGGGACAGAGAACCAAGTGGCTGATCATCTGTCTCGGATAGAGCCAGTAGAAGGGACGCCCCTCCCCTCTCTTGAGATCTCTGAAACTTTTCTGGATGAGCATTTATTTGCCATTCAGGAAACACCATGGTTTGCCGATATTGCAAACTATAAAGCTGCAAGGTTCATACCCAAGGAGTACAACAGGATACAAAAGAAGAAATTAATTACTGATGCAAAGTACTACTTGTGGGATGAACCTTATCTCTTTAAGAGATGTGCAGACGGAATAATCCGTAGGTGTGTGCCTAGAGAAGAAGCACAGAGGATCCTGTGGCATTGCCATGGATCTCAATATGGAGGCCATTTCAGAGGTGAGCGAACAGCCACCAAGGTCCTCCAATGTGGCTTCTATTGGCCCACACTCTATAAAGATTCCCGAGAGTTTGTACGTAACTGTGACAGTTGCCAAAGAGCTGGTAATCTGCCTCATGGTTACGCCATGCCTCAACAAGGAATCTTGGAAATTGAGTTGTTTGACGTATGGGGAATTGACTTCATGGGACCTTTCCCACCATCATACTCAAACACTTATATTCTGGTGGCAGTTGACTATGTATCAAAATGGGTTGAAGCCATTGCCACACCCACCAATGATACTAAGACAGCGCTGAAGTTCCTCCAGAAACATATCTTTAGCAGGTTTGGTGTCCCTAGAGTACTAATCAGTGATGGGGGCACTCACTTCTGCAATAAACAGCTTTACTATGCCATGGTTCGGTATGGAATTCGCCACAAGGTAGCTACTCCATATCATCCACAAACTAATGGGCAAGCTGAAGTCTCTAACAGAGAATTAGAGAGAATCCTAGAACGGACAGTAAATACCTGTAGAAAGGATTGGGCACAGAGCTTGGATGATGCTCTGTGGGCTTACAGAACAGCATTCAAGACCCCTATAGGGACCTCTCCATACCAACTCGTGTATGGTAAGGCATGTCACCTGCCCGTGGAACTGGAACATAAGGCCTACTGGGCAACCAGATTCCTAAACTTTGATGCCAAATTAGCAGGAGAAAAACGATTGCTCCAGCTAAATGAGCTAGAGGAATTCAGATTCACAGCTTTCGAAAATGCCAAGCCTTATAAAGAGAAATAAAAAAAGTGGCATGACAGAAAGCTGTCATCTAGAATCTTTGAACCAGGACAGAAGGTTCTGTTGTTTAACTGTAGACTCAGGCTATTCCCCGGGAAAGTGAAATCCCGGTGGAGGGGACCATACGTGATTACAAGTGTATCACCATATGGTTATGTGGAGCTTCAAGATATTGATTCTGATAAGAAGTTCATTGTCAATGGACAGAGAATCAAGCACTATCTTGAAGGCAACATTGAGCAAGAATGCTCAAGGCTGAAGCTAGATTAAAAGCTCAGCAAAGTCCAGCTAAAGACAATAAAGAAGCGCTTGCTGGGAGGCAACCCAGCCATGGGGCAACAATCCTCTAAGCATTTTGCCCTATTTTTTTATTTCTTTATATAAAGTTCACTGACACTAAGGTGAGAAATCATTTACAGAAGACCTCGGCACACAAAATAGAGAAAAAGAGCTCACTGGCAAGAAAACGCCAGTAATGGTAGCAATCTGGGCGTTCAACGCCAGAAATGGGCACCCACTGGGCGTTGAACGCCAGTAATGGCAGCAGCTGGGCGTTGAACGCCCAGGAGAGCAGCAATTGGGTGCTGAACGCCCAAAACAGGCAGTGTTTGGGCGTTCAAACGCCAGGATGGCAGGGAGGAGACAAAACTCATTTTTATTCAAAATTTTTCATTCCAACCTTGATTTTCTTACTTCAATTCATGATTTCTTACATGAACATGTTAAGAACCTTGATTTCTAAATTCCATAATTTCTAAAAACCCTACCACTAAAAATATCAAATGTATTTTAATCCATAAGCACTAGGCATCTTTGCAAATTCAACCCTTTTCAAAAATTTTTTTACAAATCTATCTTTTTCAACTCATCAATATCTTTTTCAAAACATCCACTTTCTCTTTTTCAAAAATTAAATCTATCTTTCTCAAAAATCTTTCATATCTTCTCAATTTTAAACTATATCTTCTATCTTATCTTTTCCAAATACATCTTTTTATCATATCTTTATCTCTTTTTTTTTGAAAACCCACCCTCCCCCCCTTATAAATTTGAGTTCGGCCTCCCTCCTCTCCCATCAACAATTGCACCTAGCTCTCCTTCTATCCCTCTCCTTTCTTTTCTTTTGCTTGAGGACAAGCAAACCTCTAAGTTTGGTGTGTTTATCCGCGATCACTAAGATCATGGCCCCCAAAGGAAAACAACCCACTCCAAGAGGCAAGAAAGAGAGCGTTCCAAAACCACTTTGGAATCAAGGGAAGTTCTTATCTAAAGAACATTCGGACCATTATAACAAAATAATGGGTCTGAGATCAGTGATCCCGGAAGTTAGATTCTATCTGAAAGAAGATGAATATCCGGAGATCCAGGAGCAAATTCGAATCAGGAACTGGGAAGTCCTAGCTAATCCTGAAACGAAGGTGGGAAGGAATATGATCCAGGAGTTCTATGCTAATATGTGGCAGACTGACAAGCAAAAACTATCTGGAACTGCCTTCTATGAATATCGGACCATGGTCAGAGGAAAGATTGTTCATACCACCCCTGACAAGATCAGAGAGATCTTAAAGCTACCTCAGCTGAAAGATGATCCAGATTCCTTCAACAGGAGAATGATGAGAACAGACAATGGCCTGGATAAGATTCTAGAGGACATATGTATCCCTGAAGCCAGATGGACCACCAACACAAAGGGTGTCCCAAACCAACTCAAGAGAGAAGATCTCAAACCAGTCGCCAGAGGATGGCTGGACTTCATTGGGCATTCTCTGTTGCCTACCAGCAACCGTTCTGAAGTCACAGTTAAAAGAGCAGTGATGATCCATTGCATCATGATGGGAAAAGAAGTGGAAGTTCATCAGCTAATCTCAACTGAACTCTACAAAATTGCTAACAAAAATTCAAAAGAAGCCAGGTTGGCTTACCCAAGTGTGATATCGCTGCTCTGCAAGGATGCTGGAGTAAGGATGGGAATAACTGAGTACATCTCAGTTGAGAAGCCAATCACCAAAGCATCAATGGAAAAACAACAAGCGCAGGAGGATCCCACCAAGAAGAAAACGCATGAATTCCTTCCAGAAATCCCTCAATCTGAATATTGGGAGTATCTTGAGACATCCATCACCAAGATACGGGAATCTTTGGAGCAAATAATAAAAGAACAGAAGGAACACAGTCAAATTCTTACCTATATGTTTAAAGAACAAGAGGAGCAAGGGCGTGACTTAAGGGACTTGAAGCGCCAGAAGTTATCTCTTGCAGGACCGAGCACCCCAAGGATCAGAGGAACCCCTGTTCCCCCAGAATAAAGGTTGTTAAATTCCAATTTCTGCTTTAAATCTGTGATAGTGTCATTAGAAAAGTTCACCTTAGGAGTCATATAGTAGTAATTAGTATCTATTTTGATCTTATCTCCAATTAAGCTATAGTTTATTTTTCTCATCATCAACAAACATGAATAAAATAGTAGATCTTTTGAATAAGAGGCAATAAAATTTTGAGTTTTAATAAGAGAAATTCCAATTAGTTACATGTGGTGGCAATACTTTCTGTCTTCTGAATGAATGCTTGAACAGTGCATATGTCTTTTGAATTTGTTGCTTAAGACTGTTAAATATGTTGGCTCTTGAAAGAATGATGAACATGAGACATGTTATTGATGATCTGAAAAATCATAAAAATGATTCTTGAAGCAAGAAAAAGCAGCAAAAAAAAAAAAAGCAGAAAAAGCCAATAGCCCTTAAAAACCAAAAGGCAAGGGTAATAAAAAGGATCCCAAGGCTTTGAGCATCAGTGGATAGGAGGGCCTAAGGGAATAAAATCCTGGCCTAAGCGGCTAAACCAAGCTGTCCCTAACCATGTGCTTGTGGCGTGAAGGTGTCAAGTGAAAACTTGAGACTGAGCGGTTAAAGTCAAGGTCCAAAGCAGAAAGAAGAGTGTGCTTAAGAACTCTGGACACCTCTAATTGGGGACTTTAGCAAAGCTGAGTCACAATCCAAAGGGTTCACCCAATTATGTGTTTGTGGCATTTATGTATCCAGGGGTAATACTGGAAAACAAAGTGCTTAGGGCCACGGCCAAGACTCATGAAATAGCTGTGTTCAAGAATCATCATACTGAAATAGGAGAATCAATAATATTATCTGAATTCTAAGTTCTTATAGATGCCAATCACTCTGAGCTTCAATGGATAAAGTGAGATGCCAAAACTGTTCGGAAGCAAAAAGCTGCTAGTCCCGCCCATCTAATTAGAATCTGAGCTTCACTCAAAAACTCTGAGATATTATTGCTTCTCAACCCATTAGTCTTCTATTTTATTTGTCTAGTTGCTTGAGGACAAGCAACAGTTTAAGTTTGGTGTTGTGATGAGCGGATATTTTATACGCTTTTTGGGGTTAATTTCATATAATTTATAGTGTGTTTTTGTTAGTTTTTAGTTTATTTTCATTAGTTTTTAGGAAAAATTCATATTTCTGGACTTTACTATGAGTTGTGTATTTTTCTGTAATTTCAGGTATTTTTCTGGCTGAAATTGAAGGAGCTGAGCAAAAATCTGATTCAGGCTGAAAAAGGACTGCTGATGCTGTTGGATTCTGACCTCCCTGTACTCAAAGTGGATTTTCTGGAGCTACAGAACTCAAAATGCCGTGCTTTAAATTGCGTTGGAAAGTAGACATCCAGGGCTTTCCAGCAATATATAATAATCCATACTTTGCTCAAGGATAGACGACATAAACTGGCGTTCAACGCCAGTTCTCTGCCCAATTCTGGCGTTCAGCGCTAGAAAAGGATTAAAAGTTGGAGTTCAACACCAGAAATGGATCCAAACCTGGCGTTGAACACCCAAAATGGCCTTATGCACGTGAATTGCTTAAGTCTCAGCCCCAGCACACACCAAGTGGGCCCCAGAAGTGGATCTCTGCACCATCTGTCATAGTCTACTCACTTTTTGTAAACCTAGGCTACTAGTTTAGTATTTAAACAACTTTTAGGTAGCGTTTGGTGGAGAGACAGAGACGGAAAGACTGAGACTGAGAGACAGAGACTAAGAGACAGGGATTGAAATAAATCTCAGTATTCTGTTTGGTGCAAAATGGGAGACAGGAATTGAAACAAAAATAAAACTCTAATTTAATTTGCACAAAGGGTAAAATTGGAATTAATTAATTGAAATGAAAGTATTTTAGGTATAAAATGTTATTAAAGTTTCAGTCTCCATCTCTAAAAATTTTAGTCCCCTGTGTCTCTACTTTTTGGAGGTACTGAAATACTGAAATTTTAGAGACAGAGACAGAAATTTTAGTACCAGTCTCTGAACTAACAAACACGATACTGAGTCTCAGTCTCTCAGTCTCTGTCTCAGTACCTCAAAACAAACGCTACCTTAGAGACTTATTTTGCATCTCATAACATTTTTTAGATCTGAACTTTGTACTCTTTGACGGCATGAGTCTCTAAACTCCATTGTTGGGGGTGAGGAGCTCTGCTGTGTCTCGATGAATTAATGCAAGTATTTCTGTTTTCCATTCAAACACGCTTGTTCCTACCTAAGATGTTCATTCGCGATTAACTGTGATGAAGGTGATGATCCGTGACACTCATCACCTTCCTCAACCCATGAACGTGTGCCTGACAACCACCTCCATTCTATATCCGATTGAATGAGTATCTCTTAGATCTCTTAATTAGAATCTTCGTGGTATAAGCTAGAACTGATGGCGGCATTCATGAGAATCCGGAAAGTCTAAACCTTGTCTGTGGTATTTCGAGTAGGATTCAATGATTGAATGACTGTGACGAGCTTCAAACTCACGAGTGCTGGGAGTTAGTGACAGACGCAAAAGGATGAAGAATTCTATTCCAGTATGATCGAGAACCGACAGATGATTAGCCGTGCTGTGACAGAGCATGTGAGCATATTCTTCACTGAGAGGATGGGATGTAGCCATTGACGACGGTGATCCCCTACATACAGCTTGCCATAGGAGGACGTGCATGCGTGAATCAGAAGACAGAGGAAAGCAGAGATTCAGAAGACAAAGCATCTCCAAAACTCCAACATATTCTCCATTACTGCATAACAAGTAACCTTTAATTTATGCTCTCTTGGTTATTCGCAATTCAACTGATAAACATAACTGACTTCCTGACTAAGATTTACAAGATAACCATAGATTGCTTCAAACTAACAATCTCCGTGGGATTCGACCCTTACTCACGTAAGGTATTACTTGGACGACCCAGTGCACTTGCTGGTAAGTGGTACGAGTTGTGAAAAGTGTGATTCACATGGGATTAGTATCTGCATACCCTCCATTGGAGTCAGTAGCTTTGAGTTGAATCCTCAGCTCATTATCATGGTGCAGCAAAGTTGTCAGTATTCCGGTTTTCCACAAGAAGAACCTACAGAGTTTCTGGCACAGTTTCTACAGATTGCTGACACAGTACATGATAAAGAAATAGATCAGGATGTCTACAGACTATTACTGTTTCCATTTGCTGTAAAAGATCAAGCTAAGAGGTGGTTGAATAACCAACGTAAGGCCAGCATAAGGACATGGAAACAGCTGACAGAAAAATTCCTAAATCAATACTTTCCCCGAAAACGGATGACACAGCTAAGGCTGGACATCCAAGGCTTTAAACAACGAGATAATGAATCTCTTTATGATGCCTGGGAGAGATACAGAGAGATGCTACGAAAATGCCCATCTGAAATCTTTTCAGAGTGGGTTCAGTTAGACATCTTCTATTATGGGCTTGCAGAAAGAGCTCAGATGTCTCTTGATTACTCAGCTGGTGGATCTATCCACATGAGAAAGACAATTGAAGAGGCTCAAGAGCTCATTGATACAGTTGCCAAGAATCAGCATCTGTACCTAAGCAGTGACCCTTCCATGAAAGAAGAGGTTAAGACAGCAACTGCTGAACTCAGTCCTGTAAAACAAGCTGCTGAATTCAATCAGCAATTGGACTTTCTAACAAAGCATTTAGCCGAATTCAAAGATAGACTACAAGAGACAAGGATGGCTAATATACATATGGATGAACAGTTTAAGCAAATAAAGCAGCAACTGTCAAGGCAAATAGCAGAAGAATGCCAAGCAGTTCAACTAAGAAGTGGGAAAACATTAAATACCCCACCTCAAGGCAGCAAAAAGCCAAGAAATGAGCAAACCACCC
This sequence comes from Arachis ipaensis, assembly GCF_059453495.1. Lineage (NCBI taxonomy): Eukaryota > Viridiplantae > Streptophyta > Magnoliopsida > Fabales > Fabaceae > Arachis > Arachis ipaensis. Next base: position 130,532,781 of record NC_142444.1, read on the forward strand.
AAAATTCACCTGAGGACAGTAAGAGCCCAGGAAAAAGTAATTCTGGAACTAAAACGCCAGAAAATTGGTGGAAGGCTGGCACTGAACGCCCAGACCATACTCAGGACTGGCGTTCAATGCCAGAAACAAGGCGGGATTGGCGTTCAACGCCAGAAATGGGTAAGGATCTGGCGTTGAACGCCCAAAATGGACAAGATCTGGCGCTGAACGCCCAAAATGGGCACAATTCTGGCGTTCAAACACCAGGAGCAGACAAGGAGCTAGCGTCCAGTTTCACTCCAGCTTCTAACTCTGGCACTCAATTGCCAGTGAGGGATCAGACACACACAAATGCTGATAACAACCCCTCTAAAAAGGCTTCTTCAACCACTTCTGTAGGCAATAAACCTGCAGCAACTACGGTTGAAGAATATAAAGCCAAGATACCTTATCCTCAAAAACTCCGGAAAGAGGAGCAGGATAAGCAGTTTGCTCGCTTCGCAGATTACCTCAGGACTCTTGAAATAAAGATTCCATTTGCAAAAGCACTTGAGCAAATACCTTCTTATGCCAAGTTCATGAAAGAGATCTTGAGTCATAAAAAGGATTGGAGAGAAACAGAAAGAGTTCTACTTACTGAAGAATGCAGTGCAGTCATTCTGAAGAGCTTTCCTGAAAAGCTTAAAGACCCTGGGAGTTTTCTGATACCATGCATATTAGAAGGTAATTACACCAAGACAGCTTTATGCGATCTTGGGGCAAGCATCAACCTAATACCTGCATCCACTATCAGAAAGCTTGGCTTAACTGAAGAAGTTAAACTAACCCGGATATGTCTCCAGCTTGCTGATGGTTCCACTAAATACCCATCAGGCGTGATTGAAGACATGATTGTCAGAGTTGGGCCATTCACCTTTCCCACTGACTTTGTTGTGCTGGAAATGGAGGAGCACAAGAGTGCTACTCTCATTCTAGGAAGACCCTTCCTAGCAACTGGACGATCCCTCATTGACGTCCAACAAGGGGAAATAACCCTGAGAGTCAATGATGATGAATTCAAGTTGAACGCTATCAAAGCCATGCAGCATCCAGACACATCTAAAGACTGCATGAAAGTTGATCTTATTGACTCTTTGGTAGAAGAGATCAACATGGCTGAGAGTCTTGAATCAGAGTTGGAAAACATCTTTAAAGATGTTCAGCCTGATTTAGAAGATTCAGAGGACATGAAAGAACCTCTAAAATTTCTTCTGGAAGAGGAAAAACCTCCTAAACCCGAGCTCAAGCCATTACCACCATCCTTGAAATATGTGTTTCTGGGAGAAGGTGACACTTTTCCAGTGATCATAAGCTCTGCTTTAAATTCACAGGAAGAGGAGGCACTTATTCAAGTGCTAAGGACACACAAGACAGCTCTTGGGTGGTCCATAGGTGACCTTAAGGGCATAAGCCCAGCTAGATGCATGCACAAAATCTTATTAGAGGATAATGCCAAACCAGTGGTTCAACCACAGAGGCGGCTAAATCCAGCCATGAAAGAAGTGGTGCAGAAAGAGGTCACCAAATTACTAGAGGCTGAGATTATTTATCCTATTTCTGATAGCCCCTGGGTGAGCCCTGTCCAAGTCGTCCCAAAAAAGGGAGGCATGACAGTGATTCATAATGAATAAAATGAACTGGTTCCTACAAGAACAGTTACAGGGTGGCGCATGTGTATTGACTACAGAAGGCTCAATACAGCCACCAGAAAGGATCATTTTCCTTTACCATTCATAGACCAGATGCTAGAAAGACTAGCAGGTCATGATTATTAATGCTTTTTGGATGGCTACTCAGGCTATAACCAAATTGCAGTAGATCCCCAGGATCAAGAGAAAACAGCATTCACATGTCCATCTAGAGTGTTTGCTTATAGAAGGATGCCATTTGGGCTATGTAATGCGCTTGCAACCTTCCAGAGATGCATGCTCTCTATTTTCTCTGATATGGTGGAAAAATTTCTGGAAGTCTTCATGGATGACTTCTCAGTATATGGAGACTCATTCAGCTCCTGTCTTGATCACCTGAAACTTGTTCTGAAAAGATGCCAAGAGACCAACCTAGTTTTAAAATGGAAAAAATGTCACTTCATGGTGACTGAGGGGATTGTCCTTGGGCATAAAATCTCAAACAAGGGAATAGAGGTAGATCAAGCAAAAATAGAGGTAATTGAAAAATTACCACCACCTGCCAATGTTAAGGCAATCAGAAGCTTTCTGGGGCATGCAGGATTCTATAGGAGGTTTATGAAGGATTTTTCAAAAATCGCAAAACCAGTAAGTAATCTGCTAGCTGCTGACACACCATTTGTGTTTGACACAGAGTGCCTGCAGGCGTTTGAAACACTGAAAGCTAAGCTGGTCACAGCACCAGTCATTTCTGCACCAGACTGGACGTTACCATTTGAGCTAATGTGTGATGCCAGTGATCACGCCATTGGTGCAGTGTTGGGACAGAGGCATGATAAGCTTCTGCATGTCATTTATTACGCCAGTCGCGTTCTAAATGATGCCCAGAAAAATTACACAACCACAGAAAAAGAATTACTTGTAGTGGTTTACGCCATTGACAAGTTCAGATCATACTTAGTAGGATCAAAAGTGATTGTGTATACTGATCATGCTGCTCTTAAATATCTACTCACAAAGCAGGATTCAAAACCCAGGCTCATCAGATGGGTGTTGCTTCTGCAAGAGTTTGATATAGAAATAAGAGACAGAAAAGGGACAGAGAACCAAGTGGCTGATCATCTGTCCCGGATAGAGCCAGTAGAAGGGACGCCCCTCCCCTCTCTTGAGATCTCTGAAACTTTTCTGGATGAGCATTTATTTGCCATTCAGGAAACACCATGGTTTGCCGATATTGCAAACTATAAAGCTGCAAGGTTCATACCCAAGGAGTACAACAGGATACAAAAGAAGAAATTAATTACTGATGCAAAGTACTACTTGTGGGATGAACCTTATCTCTTTAAGAGATGTGCAGACGGAATAATCCGTAGGTGTGTGCCTAGAGAAGAAGCACAGAGGATCCTGTGGCATTGCCATGGATCTCAATATGGAGGCCATTTCAGAGGTGAGCGAACAGCCACCAAGGTCCTCCAATGTGGCTTCTATTGGCCCACACTCTATAAAGATTCCCGAGAGTTTGTACGTAACTGTGACAGTTGCCAAAGAGCTGGTAATCTGCCTCATGGTTACGCCATGCCTCAACAAGGAATCTTGGAAATTGAGTTGTTTGACGTATGGGGAATTGACTTCATGGGACCTTTCCCACCATCATACTCAAACACTTATATTCTGGTGGCAGTTGACTATGTATCAAAATGGGTTGAAGCCATTGCCACACCCACCAATGATACTAAGACAGTGCTGAAGTTCCTCTAGAAACATATCTTTAGCAGGTTTGGTGTCCCTAGAGTACTAATCAGTGATGGGGGCACTCACTTCTGCAATAAACAGCTTTACTCTGCCATGGTTCGGTATGGAATTCGCCACAAGGTAGCTACTCCATATCATCCACAAACTAATGGGCAAGCTGAAGTCTCTAACAGAGAATTAAAGAGAATCCTAGAACGGACAGTAAATACCCGTAGAAAGGATTGGGCACGGAGCTTGGATGATGCTCTGTGGGCTTACAGAACAGCATTCAAGACCCCTATAAGGACCTCTCCATACCAACTCGTGTATGGTAAGGCATGTCACCTGCCTGTGGAACTGGAACATAAGGCCTACTGGGCAACCAGATTTCTAAACTTTGATGCCAAATTAGACGGAGAAAAACGATTGCTCCAGCTAAATGAACTAGAGGAATTCAGATTCACAGCTTTCGAAAATGCCAAGCTTTATAAAGAGAAATAAAAAAAGTGGCATGACAGAAAGCTGTCATCTAGAATCTTTGAACCAGGACAGAAGGTTCTGTTGTTTAACTCTAGCACTATCTTGAAGGCAACATTGAGCAAGAATGCTCAAGGCTGAAGCTAGATTAAAAGCTCAGCAAAGTCCAGCTAAAGACAATAAAGAAGCGCTTGCTGGGAGGCAACCCAGCCATGGGGCAACAATCCTCTAAGCATTTTGCCCTATTTTTTTATTTTTATTTTTATTTGTTTATATAAAGTTCACTGACACTAAGGTGAGAAATCATTTACAGAAGACCTCAGCACACAAAACAGAGAAAAAGAGCTCACTGGCAAGAAATCGCCAGTAAAAGTGTATTTTGGGCGTTTAACGCCCAAAATGGGCATCCACTGGGCGTTGAACGCCAGTAATGGTAGCAATCTAGGCGTTCAACGCCAGAAATGGGCACCCACTGAGCATTGAACGCCAGTAATGGCAGCAGCTGGGCGTTGAACGCCCAGGAGAGCAGCAATTGGGCGCTAAACGCCCAAAACAGGCAGTGTTTGGGCGTTCAAACGCCAGGATGGCAGGGAGGAGACAAAACTCATTTTTATTCAAAATTTTTCATTCCAACCTTGATTTTCTTACTTCAATTCATGATTTCTTACATGAACATGTTAAGAACCCTGATTTCTAAATTCCATAATTTCTAAAAACCCTACCACTAAAAATATCAAATGTATTTTAATCCATAAGCACCAGGCATCTTTGCAAATTCAACCCTTTTCAAAATCTTTTTTACAAATCTATCTTTTTCAACTCATCAATATCTTTTTCAAAACCTCCACTTTCTCTTTTTCAAAAATTAAATCTATCTTTCTCAAAAATCTTTCATATCTTCTCAATTTTAAACTATATCTTCTATCTTATCTTTTCCAAATACATCTTTTTATCATATCTTTATCTCTTTTTTTCGAAAACCCACCCTCCCCCCTTATAAATTTGAGTTCGGCCTCCCTCCTCTCCCATCAACAATTGCACCTAGCTCTCCTTCTATCCCTCTCCTTTCTTTTCTTTTGCTTGAGGACAAGCAAACCTCTAAGTTTGGTGTGTTTATCCGCGATCACTAAGATCATGGCCCCCAAAGAAAAATAACCCACTCCAAGAGGCAAGAAAGAGAGCATTCTAAAACCACTTTGGAATCAAGGGAAGTTCTTATCTAAAGAACATTTGGACCATTATAACAAAATAATGGGTCTGAGATCAGTGATCCCGGAAGTTAGATTCGATCTGAAAGAAGATGAATATCCGGAGATCCAGGAGCAAATTCGAATCAGGAACTGGGAAGTCCTAGCTAATCCTGAAACAAAGGTGGGAAGGAATATGATCCAGGAGTTCTATGCTAATATGTGGCAGACTGACAAGCAAAAACTATCTGGAACTGCCTTCTATGAATATCGGACCATGGTCAGAGGAAAGATTGTTCATACCACCCCTGACAAGATCAGAGAGATCTTAAAGCTACCTCAGCTGAAAGATGATCTAGATTCCTTCAACAGGAGAATGATGAGAACAGACAAGGGCCTGGATAAGATTCTAGAGGACGTATGTATACCTGAAGCTAGATGGACCACCAACACAAAGGGTGTCCCAAACCAACTCAAGAGAGAAGATCTCAAACCAGTCGCCAGAGGATGGCTGGACTTCATTGGGCATTCTCTTTTGCCTACCAGCAATCGTTCTGAAGTCACAGTTATAAGAGCAGTCATGATCCATTGCATCATGATGGGAAAAGAAGTGGAAGTTCATCAGCTAATCTCAACTGAACTCTACAAAATTGCTAACAAAAATTCTAAAGAAGCCAGGTTGGCTTACCCAAGTGTGATATCGCTGCTCTGCAAGGATGCTGGAGTAAGGATGGGAATAACTGAGTATATCTCAGTTGAGAAGCCAATCACCAAAGCATCAATGGAAAAACAACAAGCGCAGGAGGATCCCACCAAGAAGAAAACGCAGGAATTCCTTCCAGAAATCCCTCAATCTGAATATTGGGAGTATCTTGAGACGTCCATCACCAAGATACGGGAAGCTATGGAGCAAATAATAAAAGAACAGAAGGAACACAGTCAAATTCTTACCTATATGTTTAAAGAACAAGAGGAGCAAGGGCGTGACTTAAGGGACTTGAAGCGCCAGAAGTTATCTCTTGCAGGACCGAGCACCCCAAGGATCAGAGGAACCCCTGTTCCCCCAGAATAAAGGTTGTTAAATTCCAATTTCTGCTTTAAATCTGTGATAGTGTCATTAGAAAAGTTCACCTTAGGAGTCATATAGTAGTAATTAGTATCTATTTTGATCTTATCTCCAATTAAGCTATAATTTATTTTTCTCATCATCAGCAAACATGAATAAAATAGTAGATCTTTTGAATAAGAGGCAATAAAATTTCGAGTTTTAATAAGAGAAATTCTAATTAGTTACATGTGGTGGCAATACTTTCTGTCTTCTGAATGAATGCTTGAACAGTGCATATGTCTTTTGAATTTATTGCTTAAGAATGTTAAATATGTTGGCTCTTGAAAGAATGATGAACATGAGACATGTTATTGATAATCTGAAAAATCATAAAAATGATTCTTGAAGCAAGAAAAAGCAGCAAAAAAAAAAAGCCAATAGCCCTTAAAAACCAAAAGGCAAGGGTAATAAATAGGATCCCAAGGCTTTGAGCATCAGTGGATAGGAGGGCCTAAGGGAATAAAATCCTGGCCTAAGCGGCTAAACCAAGCTGTCCCTAACCATGTGCTTGTGGCGTGAAGGTGTCAAGTGAAAACTTGAGACTGAGCGGTTAAAGTCAAGGTCCAAAGCAGAAAGAAGAGTGTGCTTAAGAACTCTGGACACCTCTAATTGGGAACTTTAGCAAAGCTGAGTCACAATCCAAAGGGTTCACCCAATTATGTGTCTGTGGCATTTATGTATCCAGGGGTAATACTGGAAAACAAAGTGCTTAGGGCCACGGCCAAGACTCATGAAATAGCTGTGTTCAAGAATCATCATACTGAAATAGGAGAATCAATAACATTATCTGAATTCTAAGTTCTTATAGATGCCAATCACTCTGACCTTCAATGGATAAAGTGAGATGCCAAAACTGTTCGGAAGCAAAAAGCTGCTAGTCCCGCCCATCTAATTAGAATCTGAGCTTCACTCAAAAACTCTGAGATATTATTACTTCTCAACCCATTAGTCTTGTATTTTATTTGTCTAGTTGCTTGAGGACAAGCAACAGTTTAAGTTTGGTGGCAAATGAGGTGAGGAAAGGCTAACCTCGCCGTAGTGGAGGACTTGTCAGCCACCTTGTAGAGTTCTTGAGGTATAATCTCATGAACTTCCACCTCTTCTCCAATCATGATGCTATGGATCATGATGGCCCGATCTATAGTAACTTTAGACCGGTTGCTAGGGGGAATGATTGAGCATTGAATGAACTCCAACCATCCTCTAGCTACAGGCTTGAGGTCCAATCTTCTTAGTTGAACCGGCTTGCCTTTGGAGTCAATCTTCCATTGAGCTCCTTCTACACATATGTCCATAAGGACTTGGTCCAACCTTTGATCAAAGTTGACTCTCCTTGTGTAGGGGCGTGCGTTCTCTTCCATGTTTGGAAAGTTGAACGCCAACCTTACATTTTCCGGACTAAAATCCAAGTATTTCCCCCGAACCATTGTAACATAGTTCTTTGGATCCGGGTTCTTACTTTGATCATGGTTCTTGGTGATCCATGCATTAGCATAGAACTCTTGAACCATTAGGATGCCGACTTGTTGGATGGGATTTGTTAGAACTTCCCAACCTCTTCTTTGAATTTCATGTCGGATCTCCGGATACTCATTTCTTTTGAGTTTGAAAGGGACCTCAGGGATCACCTTCTTCTTGGCCACAACATCATAGAAGTGGTCTTGATAGGCTTTGGAGATGAACCTTTCCATCTTCCATGACTCGGATGTGGAAGCTTTTGTCTTTCCTTTCCCCTCTCTAGAGGATTCTCCGGTCTTAGGTGCCATCAATGGTAATGGAAAAACAAAAAGCTTATGCTTTTACCACACCAAACTTAGAATTTTGCTCGCCCTCGAGCAATAAAAGAAAGAATAGATGAAGAAGAAGAAGAAATGGAAGAGAGGGAGAGTGGGAAGTGTTTCGGCCAAGAAGGGTGTAGAGGGGTGTGTTGTGTGTATTTGGTGAAGAATGGAGGGCTTTATATAGGGAAGGGAGGGGGGGAAAGGTTTCGGCCATATGGGTGGGTGATGACAAGTCATCCTAGCCCATTTTAGCTAGTCTTTTTCTTTAGTTTTCATTAGAATTATGCACTTTCTTGAGAAACAAGCAAGCTAATTGAGAAGATTTTCATGTTTCCCTTGATTGAACCAACCATATGTGAATTCATGCCATTTCATGAGGTTTTGAACTATATTTGTTGCATATTGTGGAAGATTGAATACCTCATGATTTTGAGCAAAGCTTTGATTAGTTTGGTTGATCAATGATAGGTGAAGAAGGCTTGGAGAAAGGTTGAAGCAAAGAGGAATGGCTAGGAGTGAAGAAAGGACAATGGAATAAGTGAAAATTGAACCAGGTTGCATGAAGTTAGCCCCAACGTTAGCCCCCTAACTTGGAGGCTAACGTTGGGCATGTAAATCACTCCCTGGAAGTGGCCAACGTTAGCTCCAACGTTAGCCCCCTAACTTGGAGGCTAACGTTGGAACTTGAGAGTTTCTCCCCTGGGCACCAACGTTTGCGCCAACATTAGCCCCCTAACTTGGAGGCTAACGTTGGCACTTAAAATACAAAGAGGGAAGGCCAACGTTTGCGCCAACGTTAGCCCCCTAACTTGGAGGCTAACGTTGGCGCCACTAGCAATAAGCATTGCCAACGTTAGGGTCAAAGTTAGACCCCTAACGTTGGCACCAACGTCCAAACCAGGAAATCAAGCTTGCTGCTATGAAAAGTTAGGGGCAAAGTTAGACCCCTAACTTTGACCCTAACGTTGAGATCATCTTTGGCCAACTTCAAAAACCGGTTCAATTGGTTCACTTCGGTTCTTCTTCAATCTTCAAAGAGCAATCAACCAAGGCCTCTTTCAACCCAATTCCACCAAGAACAAAGGCCCAACTCAAGGCTTGAAGATCATTTTGGAAAGTGTATAAATAGGATAGAATTCAAGTTAATAGGGGGCTTTTCTGGGAGAATTTTCATAGGGGAGCTTTCCTTTTAGAATTTTCATAATAGTTTTTGGGAAGCTTTTGTTACTGAGTGCACTTGAATTTCTTTGTTTCCTTTTACTTGCAATTTCATTTTACATTTGTCTTGGATCTTGGATTGGAGAATTGAAGAAATTCTGTTTCAATCTCAATCTTGGATCTCTCTGTTTCTTTACTTTACTGTTAATTGCATTTCATTTCCGGTTCATTGTTCTTCATCTCTTTTCTTTGCAATTTACAATTTCCCTTGCAATTGTCTTGTTGGATCTAGGAAGGCATTGAGATCTAGACTTGGTTTTCTAGTCTCTGGGTCCTGAGATCTGAATTCTCATTTTAATTCTCTGTTTAATGCTTTCTTATGTTCATCTACTTTTCTGTTTTATTTCTGGTTCAATCCCAATTCCCTTTTATTCTTCTGTTTGATGCACTTTAGTTTTTCCCTGTTTAAATTCTGCAAATCCACATCCCTACCCTCTTTACATTCCAAGCAATTTACATTTCTTGCACTTTAAGTTTCTGCAATTTACATTTCTTGCACTTTAAGTTTCTGCAATTTACTTTCCTGTTCTTTAAGTTTCAGCAATTTACTTTCCTGCTCTCTTTAATTTCATGCAATTTACATTCTGTGAATCACAAATCACCCAACAAACACTTGATTCGCTTGACTAAATCAACCACTAAACTAAAATTGCTCAATCCTTCAATCCCTGTGGGATCGACCTCACTCCCGTGAGTTTTTATTACTTGATACGACCCGGTACACTTGCCGGTTGGATTGTGATGTTTTGTGAGAGATTCGTTTCTCATCAAAATATCTCATCAAGTTTTTGGCGCCGTTGCCGGGGATTGATTAGATTGACAATGATTAAGTGAGGTGGTGGTCTAGATCAAGCACTTTTTCTTTATTTTTGACTAACCCACTAACTGTTTGAAGTTTTGTCCCAACCGGCTACATCCAATTTTCAAGAGAATCACTGTGTTTTTTATTGATTGATTTATATGTCACAAGGAAGGAGGAATCTCTGAGAAAGAAGAACATCACAACATGAAGCCACAACTCATTACACTAATAGAGAACAATTGTTCCTATGGTGGAAATCCCTTGGAGGACTCTAAACAGCACCTATCCATTTTTCTGAAAACATGTGGGGCTATCAATCTCAATGGTGTAGACCATGATACCATTAAGCTCATGTTATTTCCCTTCTCACTGAAGGATGAAGCGGCACAATGGCTTGAAACCTTTCCTCAAGGAAGTATAACTAGTTGGGATGAATTGGTTGCCAATTTTCTAGCCAAATTTTCCTCACCCCAACAACACATCAAGATGAAAGAAGGAGTACTTCCATTCATACAAAGAGAGGAAGAACCACTGCTCAAAGCATGGGAGAGATACAAGAAATCAAATGACAAGGTGGATTTTCGAGCATTCTACGAAGGATTAACCACCGAAACAAGAAAAGCAGTAGATTACTTCTCAGATGGCCTACTCAAGGCAACAGCAACCATCCAAGGAACTGCAGAGTTCAGTGACGAAAGAGCCAATAACCAACACTCATTTGAGACGCCACGGAATGCAATTTCAGAAAAGGGAGTAATGAATCTTGAAGGAGTGAGAGCAATCATGAATCAAAACAAGCAGCTACACCAGCAAACACAGCAGCAATTGGAATCAATAGCCAGACAAATTGATTCTCTGCATTCAGCCACAGTGAATACACAATTTCCACCATGGAAACCACACTCTTATTTAAGAATGAGGGAATCTCAGTATCAGGAACAAAGGGACTTCAACTATAATAACCCCAACTTCCCAAACCTGCAAAAACATCACCATACCAACAAAAATCACTACACACCACCCCAATATACACACCTCCAACCTTATCCTACCCCACCACCTGCCCAAAATGACTTCCATCAATCACCACAATTTACACAGTCACAACCAATCCTAAACTTTCAAAAACTCTATGTTCTAGAAATGATGATGGAAAAGTTTATGAAAATCCAAGAAATGACATTAATAGAGCAAGAGGACATAAGGAAAAACCAAGAGGCATATCTCAAGAGAATTGAAAGGTACATGGAACAAATGGTTCAAAACCCTGCTAAATTGGGTGAGAGAGAAGGAAATATATCCCTAAGAGCCACTGAAGATGACTCGAAGAACAATGAAAAAGCTGCTGAGTTGAAAGGGAAGACAGTTATGGAAAACAAGGAGAAGCCTACGGTAAGAGGAGGAAACCAAAGGCAACTGAGACTTCAACTTCCATGATCAGAGGATGAAGAATGTCAAGCTAGTGACAATAAAAGAGCGCTTGTTGGGAGGCAACCCAACCTTAGGTAGTTTTCTTTCCATAGTTATTTTAATAAAAAGGTTAATTAACTTCATCTATAATGCAAGAAGCTAAGTTTGGTGTTGCACACCAACACAATCTAAGGGAGAATGAAGGATCCTAAGTTTGGTGTTCCACCAAAATCTTACTTCAAAGCACATTCTCACTTTCTGCATAATATAGGCTTCAAGCATACTGGATGAACTAGTTAGCCATTTTACTGCATTTCTTAGTTTCCAGTTCTATCACTTGTGAAAGAGAAAAAGAAATTATCACACATGGTTAACCATGGGCAAGGTACTAAGTTTGGTGTTCCCACACCAAAGTAAGTTCAAAAAGCCCGCAAATAAATCATGAAAATTAACCATTGTTTCCAAGTGCTTGGGGAACAAGCAACTTTCAATATCATTGCAGAGGCCCATACAAGCTGTTAGAAGGATTAAGCATCATCAACCAAAGAGACAAAAGATGAACTTAAAGGACAGTAATGATGATGATGAGAAGAAGGAAATCAAGCAAACTTCAACAGGTTGTATTGTTAAGTCATTGTTTTGCATCAAATATTGCTGTGATTGAAAGTTGGATTGTATCCTGATCTATCCTGCCTATCTGCATAGCATAGTTTTTTTTATTTACCCCTGCCTGCCTGCATAACATGGTCTTTCTTTATAAGTCAATAAGCAAGGTGTCTGATCATTCACAACATTCTTATCTTCAAAACTTGTTTGCACTCAATTTCCAAGAAATGCATCACATGAAAGTTCTTTGAAAAGAAGGATTAAGGAATTAAACAATTTTGAGGCAAGCAAAAGATTAGGAGAAGTGGTGGTTCTGGTTATATGATTTTGTACTGAGGTTGCATGCTTGTGAAAACTTGCATGGGAGCTCATAGGCGGGACATGAAGTTCAAAGAAGTATTGTGGAGATTCTCAAAAATCTATTGATCCAAGAAGCAGCAAACAAAACAAAAGAAAGAAAAGAAAATACAAAAACAAAAAGAACATGGTCCAAGGCTCTGAGCATCAATTACTAGGCAGAAAAGAAAGAAGAAACAATGACTCAAAGAGTTGTTAGCCTAGTAAAATGCTTGTGGTTGAAGTGTGTCAAGGAAAGAGGCTTGAGCAAGTAAATCCTTAGGGGTGCTTTAACACCTAATACCTTAAAACCAACTGGTTTAGGAGTATTGATTGAAAGCTTATCTAAAGAGCCGCTTTGAGACATGATACTTAGAGTCGAGACCAAGGCACAGAAACTATAAGCTGCTTCAAGGTGATTACACATAAAGAGATCTCCATGGTACCATTTGAATGAAAATCCTAAGACCTACGACTCCCAATATGTAAGGACTAGTGAGCACTGAAGCCCTTGCATGAGCATATGATTTAGAGTTCACCCCACTGATACTTGATCACTTCACTCACCGCACTTTACAAGTGTTCCTCAATCCATCTTAATTGAAAGAACCTTGGAGCATAAATCTATTTCTTGCTTGGGGACAAGCAAGCTTTAAGTTTGGTGTTGTGATGACAAGTCATCCTAGCCCATTTTAGCTAGTCTTTTTCTTTAGTTTTCATTAGAATTATGCACTTTCTTGAGAAACAAGCAAGCTAATTGAGAAGATTTTCATGTTTCCCTTGATTGAACCAACCATATGTGAATTCATGCCATTTCATGAGGTTTTGAACTATATTTGTTGCATATTGTGGAAGATTGAATACCTCATGATTTTGAGCAAAGCTTTGATTAGTTTGGTTGATCAATGATAGGTGAAGAAGGCTTGGAGAAAGGTTGAAGCAAAGAGGAATGGCTAGGAGTGAAGAAAGGACAATGGAATAAGTGAAAATTGAACCAGGTTGCATGAAGTTAGCCCCAACGTTAGCCCCCTAACTTGGAGGCTAACGTTGGGCATGTAAATCACTCCCTGGAAGTGGCCAACGTTAGCTCCAACGTTAGCCCCCTAACTTGGAGGCTAACGTTGGAACTTGAGAGTTTCTCCCCTGGGCACCAACGTTTGCGCCAACGTTAGCCCCCTAACTTGGAGGCTAACGTTGGCACTTAAAATACAAAGAGGGAAGGCCAACGTTTGCGCCAACGTTAGCCCCCTAACTTGGAGGCTAACGTTGGCGCCACTAGCAATAAGCATTGCCAACGTTAGGGTCAAAGTTAGACCCCTAACGTTGGCACCAACGTCCAAACCAGGAAATCAAGCTTGCTGCTATGAAAAGTTAGGGGCAAAGTTAGACCCCTAACTTTGACCCTAACGTTGAGATCATCTTTGGCCAACTTCAAAAACCGGTTCAATTGGTTCACTTCGGTTCTTCTTCAATCTTCAAAGAGCAATCAACCAAGGCCTCTTTCAACCCAATTCCACCAAGAACAAAGGCCCAACTCAAGGCTTGAAGATCATTTTGGAAAGTGTATAAATAGGATAGAATTCAAGTTAATAGGGGGCTTTTCTGGGAGAATTTTCATAGGGGAGCTTTCCTTTTAGAATTTTCATAATAGTTTTTGGGAAGCTTTTGTTACTGAGTGCACTTGAATTTCTTTGTTTCCTTTTACTTGCAATTTCATTTTACATTTGTCTTGGATCTTGGATTGGAGAATTGAAGAAATTCTGTTTCAATCTCAATCTTGGATCTCTCTGTTTCTTTACTTTACTGTTAATTGCATTTCATTTCCGGTTCATTGTTCTTCATCTCTTTTCTTTGCAATTTACAATTTCCCTTGCAATTGTCTTGTTGGATCTAGGAAGGCATTGAGATCTAGACTTGGTTTTCTAGTCTCTGGGTCCTGAGATCTGAATTCTCATTTTAATTCTCTGTTTAATGCTTTCTTATGTTCATCTACTTTTCTGTTTTATTTCCGGTTCAATCCCAATTCCCTTTTATTCTTCTGTTTGATGCACTTTAGTTTTTCCCTGTTTAAATTCTGCAAATCCACATCCCTACCCTCTTTACATTCCAAGCAATTTACATTTCTTGCACTTTAAGTTTCTGCAATTTACATTTCTTGCACTTTAAGTTTCTGCAATTTACTTTCCTGTTCTTTAAGTTTCAGCAATTTACTTTCCTGCTCTCTTTAATTTCATGCAATTTACATTCTGTGAATCACAAATCACCCAACAAACACTTGATTCGCTTGACTAAATCAACCACTAAACTAAAATTGATCAATCCTTCAATCCCTGTGGGATCGACCTCACTCCCGTGAGTTTTTATTACTTGATACGACCCGGTACACTTGCCGGCTAGTTTTGGGTGTTTTGGGAGAGATTCGTTTCTCATCAAAATATCTCATCAGTGGGTTTGGGTGGGAAATTGGTTTTGAATTTTGAAGGTAGGTGGGGTTTATGAGGTAGGTTTATGGGGAAGAGTGGATGGATGTGAGTGGTGAAGAGGTGATGGGGAAGAAAGATTGAGGTTGTGTGAAAGAGAGTGGTGAGAAAAAGTGAGTGGAGGTAGGTGGGGATCCTGTGGGGTCCACAGATCCTGAGGTGATCCTGTGGGGTCCACAGATCCTGGGATGATCCTGTGGGGTCCACAGATCCTGGGGTGTCAAGGATTTGCATCCCTGCACCAATTAGGCATGTAAAATGCCTTTGCACACAACTCTGGGTGTTCAGCACCAGGTTGGTGCCCATTTTGGGCGTTTAACGCCCATTTACTAGCCATTTCTGGCGTTGAACGCCAGAACCATGCTTGTTCTGGGCGTTCAGCGCCAGAATGCTGCCCATTTTGGGCGTTCAGCGCCAGAACCATGCTCTGTTCTGGCGTTGAACGCCAGGCAGATGCTTCTCCAGGGTGTGATTTTTCTTCTGCTGTTTTTGATTCCGTTTTCAATTTTTATATTTATTTTGTGACTCCTCATGATCATGAACCTATAAAGATATATAACTAAGAAAAATATAGTTAGATAAATAAAAATTGGGTTGCCTCCCAACAAGCGCTTCTTTAATGTCAATAGCTTGACAGTGGGCTCTCATGGAGCCTCGCAGATGTTCAGAGCATTGTTGAAACTCTCCAACACCAAACTTAGAGTTTGGATATGGGAGTTCAACACCAAACTTAGAGTTTGGTTGTGGCCTCCCAACACCAAACTTAGAGTTTGACTGTGGGGGCTTTGTTTGACTCTGCTTTGAGAGAAGCTTTTCATGCTTCCTCTCCATGGTTGCAGAGGGAGATCCTTGAGTTTAATACACAAGGGAGTCCTCATTCCATTGAAGGACTATTTCACCTCTGTCAACATCAATCACAGCTCTTGCTGTGGCCAGGAAAGGTCTTCCTAGGATGATGGATTCATCCTCTTCCTTTCCAGTATCCAGGACTATGAAATCAGCAGGGATGTAAAGGTCTTCAACCTTTACTAATACGTCCTCTACTTGTCCATATGCCTGTTTTCTTGAATTGTCTGCCATCTCTAATGAGATTTTAGCAGCTTGCACCCCATAGATTCCCAGTTTCTCTATTACAGAGAGGGGCATGAGGTTTATTCCTGAACCAAGGTCACACAGAGCCTTGAAGATCATGGTGCCTATGGTACAAGGTATTATGAACTTCCCAGGATCCTGTCTCTTCTGAGGCAATGTCAGTTGATCCAGGTCACTTAGTTCATTGATGAACAAGGGAGGTTCAACTTCCCAAGTATCAATGCCAAATAATTTGGCATTTAGCTTCATGATTGCACCAAGGAACTTGGCAGTTTGCTCTTCAGTAACATCCTCATTCTCTTCAGAAGAGGAATACTCATCAGAGCTCATGAAGGGCATAAGGAGGTTCAATGGAATCTCTATGGTCTCTAGATGAGTCTCAGATTCCTTTGGTTCCTCAGAGGGAAGCTCCTTATTGGTCACTGGACGTCCCAGGAGGTCTTCCTCCTTGGGATTCACGTCCTCCTCTCCCTCACTGGGTTCGGCCATTTTGCTTATGTCAATGGCCTTGCACTCTCCTTTTGGATTCTCTTCTGTATTGCTTGGGAGAGTACTAGGAGGGATTTCAGTGATCCTCTTACTCAGCTGGCCCACTTGTGCTTCCAGATTTCTAATGGAAGACCTTGTTTCATTCATGAAACTTACAGTGGCCTTAGACAGATCAGAGACTAAGTTTGCCAAATTAGAAGTATTTTGTGCAGAGTTCTCTGTCTGTTGCTGAGTGGATGATGGAAAAGGTTTATTATTATTAAACCTGTTTCTTCCACCATTATTAAAGCGTTGTTGAGGCTTTTGATCCTTCCATGAGAAATTTGGATGATTTCTCCATGATGAGTTATAGGTGTTACCATAAGGTTCACCTAAGTAATTCACCTCTGCTATTGCAGGGTTCTCAGGATCATAAGCTTCTTCTTCATAAGAAGCCTCTTGAGTACTGTTGGATGCAGCTTGCATTCCATTCAGACTCTGAGAGATCATGTTGACTTGCTGAGTCAATATTTTATTCTGAGCCAATATGGCATTCAGAGTATCAACTTCAAGAACTCCCTTCTTCATAGGCGTCCCATTACTCATAGGATTCCTCTCAGAAGTGTACATAAAGTGGTTATTAGCAACCATGTCGATGAGTTCTTGAGCTTCTGCAGGCGTTTTCTTTAGGTGAATGGATCCACCTGCAGAAGTATCCAATGACATCTTTGATAACTCAGATAAACCATCATAGAATATATCCAGGATGGTCCATTCTGAAAGCATGTCAGAAGGATACTTTTTAGTCAGTCCTTTGTATCTCTCCCAAGCTTCATAGAGGGATTCACCTTCTTTCTGTCTGAAGGTTTGAACATCCACTCTAAGCTTGCTCAGCTTTTGAGGAGGAAAGAACTTGGCTAAGAAAGCCTTGACCAGCTTATCCCAAGAGTTCAGGCTATCCTTGGGTTGAGAATCCAACCACACTCTAGCTCTGTCTCTTACAGCAAAAGGGAAAAGCATGAGCCTGTAGACTTTAGGATCTACTCCATTAGTCTTAACAGTATCACAGATCTGCAAGAATTTAGTTAAGAACTGAAAAGGATCTTCAGATGGAAGTCCATGAAACTTGCAGTTCTGCTGCATCAGAGAAACTAATTGAGGTTTCAGCTCAAAGTTGTTTGCTCCAATGGCAGGAATGGAGATGCTTCTTCCATGTAAATTGGAATTAGGTGCAGTAAAGTCACCAAGCATCCTCCTTGCATTATTACTATTTTCGGCTGCCATCTCCTCTTCCTGTTCGAAAATTTTTGAAAGGTTATCTCTGGATTGTTGTAATTTAGCTTCTCTTAATTTTCTCTTCAGAGTCCTTTCAGGTTCTGGATCTGCTTCAACAAGAATATTCTTGTCCTTGCTCCTGCTCATATGACAAAGAAGAGGGCACAGAAATAATAATAATAATAATATGGATCCTTTATACCACAGTATAGGGATCCCTTTGTGAGTGGAAGAAAAGAGGGAGATGAGAGAGAAAGAGAATTTTCGAAAATGATTTTTGAATGGAAAACAGAAATACTTGCATTAATTCATCGAGACACAGCAGAGCTCCTCACCCCCAACAATGGAGTTTAGAGACTCATGCCGTCAAAGAGTACAAAGTTAAGATCTAAAAAATGTTATGAGATGTTAGTAGATGAATAAATAAATAGAATAAGATGGGAGAGGGAGAATTTTCGAAAATAATTTTTGAAAAGGGTTAGTGATTTTCGAAAATAGTTTTTGAAAAAGGTTAGTAATTTTCGAAAAATTTTGAAATCAAAAATAAAAATAATTAATTAATTAAAAAGAAATTTTTGAAAAAGATGGAAGGGATTTTCGAAAATGAGAGAGAGAGTTAGTTAGGTAGTTTTGAAAAAGATAAGAAACAAACAAAAAGTTAGTTAGTTAGTTGAAACAAATTTGAAAAGATAAGAAGTTAGGAAGTTAGAAAAGATATTTTGAAAATTTTTTTTTTGAAAAAGGTATGATGAGAAGATATTTTTGAAAAGATATGATAGGAATTAGTTTTGAAAAAGATTTGATTTTTAAAATCACAATTAATGACTTGATTCACAAGAAATCACAAGATATGATTCTAGAACTTAAAGTTTGAATCTTTCTTAACAAGCAAGTAACAAACATGAAATTTTTGAATCAAAACATTAATTGTTAATATTATTTTCGAAAATTTTGATAAAGATAAGAAAAAGATTTTTGAAAAATATTTTGAAAAAATTTTTTGAATTTTTCGAAAATAATGAAAAAGGTATGATTTTTGAAAAAGATTTTGAAAAAGATAAGATTTTCAAATTGAAAATTTGATTTGACTCATAAGAAATAATTAAATTTTAAAAAATTTTGAAAAAGTCAATTCAAATTTTCGAATTTGATGAGGAGAAAAAGGGAAAGATTTTTTTTTTTATTTTTGAATTTTTAATGATGAGAGAGAGAAACAAGAAAAATGATGCAATGCATGAGAATTTTAGATCAAAACATGTGATGCATGCAAGAATGCTATGAATGTCAAGATGAACACCAAGAACACTATGAAGATCATGATGAACACCAAGAACATATTTTTGAAAAATTTTTAATGCAAAGAAAACATGCAAGACACCAAACTTAGAATTCTTTAATGCTTAGACACTAAGAATTCAAGAATGCATATGAAAAACAAGAAAAGACACAAAACATGCAAATGCAAAGCTCAAACAAGAAGACTTACCAAGAACAACTTGAAGATCATGAAGAACACTGAATGCATGAAATTTTTTGAAAAATGCAAGATGCACATGCAAGTGACACCAAACTTATAACATGACTCATGACTCAAACAAAAAACACAAAATATATATTTTTTTGATTTTTTTTATTTTCTAATTTTTTTGGATTTTTATTTTATATTTTTTGAAAATTATTTAGAAAAGAGAAAATAAGGATTCCAAAATTTTTAATATGAATTCCAGGAATCTTGCATTCTTAGTCTAAAGCTTCAGTCCAGGAATTAGACATGGCTCACTAGCCAGCCAAGCTTTCAATGAAAGCTCCAGTCCAAAACACTAGACATGGCCAATGGCCAGCCAAGCTTCAGAAAGATATCAGAATATACTGCTCATTACTTATCAAATATGTAACTTGCCTCTATGCTGATGGCTTGGAAGCCTCAGTCCAACAATGCTCTGAATATCTGTGAGGCTCCATGAGAGCCCACTATCAAGCTATTGACATTAAAGAAGCGCTTGTTGGGAGGCAACCTAATTTTTATTTATCTAACTATATTTTTCTTAGTTATATGTCTTTATAGGTTCATGATCATGAGGAGTCACAAAATAAATATAAAAATTGAAAACGGAATCAAAAACAGCAGAAGAAAAATCACACCCTGGAGGAGCATCTGCCTGGTGTTCAACGCCAGAACAGAGCATGGTTCTGGCGCTGAACGCCCAAAATGGGCAGTATTCTGGCGCTGAACGCCCAGAACGAGCATGGTTCTGGCGTTCAATGCTAGAAATGGCTAGTAAATGGGCGTTGAACGCCCAAAATGAGCACCAACCTGGCGCTGAACGCCCAGAGTTGTGTGCAAAGGCATTTTACATGCCTAATTGGTGCAGGGATGCAAATCCTTGACGCCCCAGGATCTGTGGACCCCACAGGATCATCCCAGGATCTATGGACCCCACAGGATCACCTTAGGATCTGTGGACCCCACAGGATCCCCACCTACCTCCACTCACTTTTTCTCACCACTCTCTTTCACAAAACCTCAATCTCTCTTCCCCATCACCTCTTCACTACTCACATCCATCCACTCTTCCCCATAAACCTACCTCATAAACCCCACCTACCTTCAAAATTTAAAACCAATTTCCCACCCAAACCCACCCATATGGCCGAAACCTTTCCCCCCTCCCTTCCCTATATAAAGCCCTCCATTCTTCACCAAATACACACAACACACCCCTCTATACCCTTCTTGGCCGAAACACTTCCCACTCTCCCTCTCTTCCATTTCTTCTTCTTCTTCATCTATTCTTTCTTTTATTGCTCGAGGGCGAGCAAAATTCTAAGTTTGGTGTGGTAAAAGCATAAGCTTTTTGTTTTTCCATTACCATTGATGGCACCTAAGACCGGAGAATCCTCTAGAAAGGGGAAAGGGAAGACAAAAGCTTCCACATCCGAGTCATGGGAGATGGAAAGGTTCATCTCCAAAGCCCATCAAGACCACTTCTATGATGTTGTGGCCAAGAAGAAGGTGATCCCTGAGGTCCCTTTCAAACTCAAAAGAAATAAGTATCCGGAGATCCGACATGAAATTCAAAGAAGAGGTTGGGAAGTTCTAACAAATTCCATCCAACAAGTCAGCATACTAATGGTTCAAGAGTTCTATGCTAATGCATGGATCACCAAGAACCATGATCAAAGTAAGAACCCAGATCCAAAGAACTATGTTACAATGGTTCGGGGAAAATACTTGGATTTTAGTCCGGAAAATGTAAGGTTGGCGTTCAACTTGCCAAACATGGAAGAGAACGCACGCCCCTACACAAGGAGAGTCAACTTTGATCAAAGGTTGGACCAAGTCCTTATGGACATATGTGTAGAAGGAGCTCAATGGAAGATTGACTCCAAAGGCAAGCCAGTTCAACTAAGAAGATTGGACCTCAAGCCTGTAGCTAGAGGATGGTTGGAGTTCATTCAATGCTCAATCATTCCCACTAGCAACCGGTCTGAAGTTACTATAGACCGGGCCATCATGATCCATAGCATCATGATTGGAGAAGAGGTGGAAGTTCATGAGATTATACCTCAAGAACTCTACAAGGTGGCTGACAAGTCCTCCACTATGGCGAGGTTAGCCTTTCCTCACCTCATTTGCCCCCTATGCAATTCAGCTGGGATTGACATAGAGGGAGATATCCTCATTAAAGAGGACAAGCCCATCACTAAGAAAAAGATGGAGCAAGCAAGAGAGCCCATTCATGGAGCTCAAGAGGCGTATGAAGCTCATCACCATGAGATCCCGGAGATGCCTCAAATGCACTTTCCTCCACAAAACTATTGGGAGCAATCAATACCTCCCTAGGAGAATTGAGTTCTAATATGGGACAACTAAGGGTGGAACATCAAGAGCACTCCATCATGCTTCATGAAATAAGAGAAGATCAAAAAGCAATGAGGGAGGAGCAACAAAAACAAGGAAGAGACATAGAAGAGCTCAAGGACATCATTGGTTCCTCAAGAAGGAAACGCCACCATCACTAAGGTGGATTCATTCCTTGTTCTTATTTCTTCTGTTTTTCGTTTTCTATGTTATGTGCTTATCTATGTTTGTGTCTTCATTACATAATCATTAGTAGTAGTAACTATGTCTTAAAGTTATGAATGTCCTATGAATCCATCACCTCTCTTAAATGAAAAAAATGTTTTAATTCAAAAGAACAAGAAGTACATGAGTTTCGAATTTATCCTTGAACTTAGTTTAATTATATTGATGTGGTGACAATGCTTCTTGTTTTCTGAATGTATGCTTGAACAGTGCATATGTCTTTTGAAGTTGTTGTTTAAGAATGTTAAATATGTTGGCTCTTGAAAGAATGATGACTAGGAGACATGTTATTTGATAATCTGAAAAATCATAAAAATGATTCTTGAAGCAAGAAAAAGCAGCAAAGAGCAAAGCTTGCAGAAAAAAAAAGGGAAAAAAAATAGGCGAAAAAAAATAGAAAGAAAAAGAAAAAGCAAGCAGAAAAAGCCAAAAGCTCTTAAAACCAAAAGGCAAGGGCAAATAAAAAGGATCCCAAGGCTTTGAGCATCAGTGGATAGGAGGGCCTAAAGGAATAAAATCATGGTCTAAGCGGCTAAACCAAGCTGTCCCTAACCATGTGCTTGTGGCGTGTAGGTGTCAAGTGAAAACTTGAGACTGAGCAGTTAAAGTCAAGGTCCAAAGCAAAAAAAAAAAAAGAGTGTGCTTAAGAACCCTGGACACCTCTAATTGGGGACTTTAGCAAAGCTAAGTCACAATGTGAAAAGGTTCACCCAATTATGTGTCTATGGCATTTATGTATCCGGTGGTAATACTAGAAAACAAAGTGCTTAGGGCCACGGCCAAGACTCATAAAGAAGCTGTGTTCAAGAATCATCATACTGAACTAGGAGAATCAATAACACTATCTGAACCTTGAGTTCCTATAGATGCCAATCATTCTGAACCTCAATGGATAGAGTGAGATGCCAAAACTATTCAAGAGGCAAAAAGCTATAAGTCCCGCTCATATGATTGAAGCTATGTTTCATTGATAGTTTGGAATTTATAGTATATTCTCTTCTTTTTATCCTAATTGATTTTCAGTTGCTTGGGGACAAGCAACAATTTAAGTTTGGTGTTGTGATGAGTGGATAATTTATACGCTTTTTGATATTGTTTTTAGTATGTTTTTAGTATGATCTAGTTACTTTTAGGGATGTTTTCATTAGTTTTTATGTTAAATTCACATTTCTGGACTTTACTATGAGTTTGTGTGTTTTTCTGTGATTTCAGGTATTTTCTGGTTGAAATTGAGGGACTTGAGCAGAAATCAGATTCAGAGGTTGAAGAAGGACTGCTGATGCTGTTGGATTCTGACCTCCCTGCACTCAAAGTGGATTTTCTGGAGCTACAGAACTCGAAATGGCGCGCTTCTAATTGCGTTGGAAAGTAGACATCCAGGGATTTCCAGAAATATATAATAGTCCATACTTTGGCCAAGAATAGACGACGATGTAAACTGGCATTCAACGCCAGCTTTCTGCCCAAATCTGGCGTCCAGCGCTAGAAAAGGAGCCAAAACCAGAGTTGAACGCCCAAACTGGCACAAAATCTGGCGTTCAACTCCAAGAAGGACCTCTACACGTGCAACACTCAAGCTCAGCCCAAGCACACACCAAGTGGGCCCCGGAAGTGGATTTATGCATCAATTACTTACTCATGTAAACCCTAGTAGCTAGTTTATTATAAATAGGACCTTTCACTATTGTATTAGACGTCTTTTTGACCATCTTTGATCAGTTGTATGCTATCTTAGATCACGTTTGAGGGCTGGCCTATCGGCCATGCCTGGACTTTCACTTATGTATTTTTAACGGTAGAGTTTCTACACTCCATAGATTAAGGTGTGGAGCTCTGCTGTTCCTCAAAGATTAATGCAAAGTACTACTATTTTCTATTCAATTCATCTTGTTTCGCTTTCAAGATATTCATTCGTACTTCAATCTGAATGTGATGAACGTGACAATCATCATCATTCCCTATGAACGCGTGCCTGACAACCACTTCCGTTCTACCTTCGACTGAATGAGTATCTCTTAGATCTCCTAACCAAAATCTTCGTGGTGTAAGCTAGAATGATGGCGGCATTCAAGAGAATCCGGAAAGTCTAAACCTTGTCTGTGGTATTCCGAGTAGGATTCAATGAATGAATGACTATGACGAGCTCCTAACTCACGATTGCAGGGCGTTAGTGACAGACGCAAAAGGATAGTAAATCCTATTCCAGCATGATCGAGAACCGACAGATGAATAGCCGTGCCGTGACAGGGTGCGTTGACCATTTTCACTGAGAGGATAAGATGAAGCCATTGACAAGGGTGATGCCTCCAGACGATTAGCCGTGCCGTGACAGGGCATTGGATCATTTTCCTGAGAGATGACCGAAAGTAGCCATTGACAGTGGTGATGTATCACATAAAGCCAGCCATGGAAAGGAGTAAGACTTTCCGGATTCTCATGAATGCCGCCATCAGTTCTAGCTTATACCACGAAGATTCTAATTAAGAGATCTAAGAGATACTCATTCAATCGGATATAGAACGGAGGTGGTTGTCAGGCACACGTTCATGGGTTGAGGAAGGTGATGAGTGTCACGGATCATCACCTTCATCACAGTTAATCGCGAATGAACATCTTAGGTAGGAACAAGCGTGTTTGAATGGAAAACAGAAATACTTGCATTAATTCATCGAGACACAGCAGAGCTCCTCACCCCCAACAATGGAGTTTAGAGACTCATGCCGTCAAAGAGTACAAATTTCAGATCTGAAAAATGCTATGAGATACAAAATAAGTCTCTAAAAGTTGTTTAAGTACTAAACTAGTAGCCTAGGTTTACAAAAAGTGAGTAGACTATGACAGATGGTGCAGAGATCCACTTCTGGACCCACTTGGTGTGTGGTGGGGCTGAGACTTAAGCAATTTACGTGCATAAGGCCATTTTGGGCATTCAACACCGGGTTTGGATCCATTTCTGGCGTTGAACTCCAACTTTTAATCCTTTTCTGGCACTGAACGCCAGAATTGGGCAGAGAACTGGCGTTAAACGCCAGTTTACGTTATCTATCCTTGAGCAAAGTATGGACTATTATATATTTCTGAAAAGTCCTGGATGTCTACTTTCCAATGCAATTAAAAGCACGCCATTTCGAGTTCTGTAGCTCCAAAAAATTTACTTTGAGTGCAGGGAGGTCAGAATCCAACAGCATCAGCAGTCCTTTTTCAGCCTGAATCAGATTTTTGCTCAGCTCCTTCAATTTCAGCCAGAAAAATACCTGAAATTACAGAAAAATACACAACTCATAGTAAAGTCCAGAAATATGAATTTTTCCTAAAAACTAATGAAAATAAACTAAAAACTAACTAAAACATACTAAAAATTATATGAAATTAACCCTAAAAAGCGTATAAAATATCTGCTCATCACAACACCAAACTTAAACTGTTGCTTGTCCTCAAGCAACTAGACAAATAAAATAGAAGACTAATGGGTTGAGAAGCAAAAATATCTCAGAGTTTTTGAGTGAAGCTCAGATTCTAATTAGATGAGCGGGACTAGCAGCTTTTTGCTTCCACTTTTTGTTTTTCCATTATGCGATCTTGGGGCAAGCATCAACCTAATACCTGCATCCACTATCAGAAAGCTTGGCTTAACTGAAGAAGTTAAACCAACCCGGATATGTCTCCAGCTTGCTGATGGTTCCACTAAATACCCATCAGGCGTGATTGAAGACATGATTGTCAGAGTTGGGCCATTCGCCTTTCCCACTGACTTTGTTGTGCTGGAAATGGAGGAGCACAAGAGTGCTACTCTCATTCTAGGAAGACCCTTCCTAGCAACTGGACGATCCCTCATTGACGTCCAACAAGGGGAAATAACCCTGAGAGTCAATGATGATGAATTTAAGTTGAACGCTGTCAAAGCCATGCAGCATCCAGACACATCAAAAGACTGCATGAAAGTTGATCTTATTGACTCTTTGGTAGAAGAGATCAACATGGCTGAGAGTCTTGAATCAGAGTTAGAAAACATCTTTAAAGATGTTCAGCCTGATTTAGTGGATTCAGAGGACATGAAAGAACCTCTGAAATTTCTTCTGGAAGAGGAAAAACCTCCTAAACCCGAGCTCAAGCCATTACCACCATCCTTGAAATATGCGTTTCTGGGAGAAGGTGACACTTTTCCAGTGATCATAAGCTCTGCTTTAAATTCACAGGAAGAGGAGGCACTTATTCAAGTGCTAAGGACACACAAGACACCTCTTGGGTGGTCCATAGGTGACCTTAAGGGCATAAGCCCAGCTAGATGCATGCACAAAATCTTATTGGAGGATAATGCCAAACCAGTGGTTCAACCACAGAGGCGGCTAAATCCAGCCATGAAAGAAGTGGTGCAGAAAGAGGTCACCAAATTACTAGAGGCTGGGATTATTTTTCCTATTTCTGATAACCCCTGGGTGAGCCCTGTCCAAGTCGTCCCAAAAAAGGGAGGCATGACAGTGATTCATAATGAATAAAATGAACTGGTTCCTACAAGAACAGTTACAGGGTGGCGCATGTGTATTGACTACAGAAGGCTCAATACAGCCACCAGAAAGGATCATTTTCCTTTACCATTCATAGACCAGATGCTAGAAAGACTAGCAGGTCATGATTATTACTGCTTTTTGGATGGCTACTCAGGCTATAACCAGATTGCAGTAGATCCCCAAGATCAAGAGAAAACAGCATTCACATGTCCATCTGGAGTGTTTGCTTATAGAAGGATGCCATTTGGGCTATGTAATGCGCCTGCAACCTTCCAGAGATGCATGCTCTCTATTTTCTCTGATATGGTGGAAAAATTTCTGGAAGTCTTCATGGATGACTTCTCAGTATATGGAGACTCATTCAGCTCCTGTCTTGATCACCTGAAACTTGTTCTAAAAAGATGCCAAGAGACCAACCTAGTTTTAAACTGGGAAAAATGTCACTTCATGGTGACTGAGGGGATTGTCCTTGGGCATAAAATCTCAAACAAGGGAATAGAGGTAGATCAAGCAAAAATAGAGGTAATTGAAAAATTACCACCACCTGCCAATGTTAAGGCAATCAGAAGCTTTCTGGGGCATGCAGGATTCTATAGGAGGTTTATGAAGGATTTTTCAAAAATCGCAAAACCAGTAAGTAATCTGCTAGCTGCTGACACGCCATTTGTGTTTGACACAGAGTGCCTGCAGGCGTTTGAAACACTGAAAGCTAAGCTGGTCACAGCACCAGTCATTTCTGCACCAGACTGGACGTTACCATTTGAGCTAATGTGTGATGCCAGTGATCACGCCATTGGTGCAGTGTTGGGACAGAGGCATGATAAGCTTCTGCATGTCATTTATTACGCCAGTCGCGTTCTAAATGATGCCCAGAAAAATTACACAACCACAGAAAAAGAATTACTTGCAGTGGTTTACGCCATTGACAAGTTCAGATCATACTTAGTAGGATCAAAAGTGATTGTGTATACTGATCATGCTGCTCTTAAATATCTACTCACAAAGCAGGATTCAAAACCCAGGCTCATCAGATGGGTGTTGCTTCTGCAAGAGTTTGATATAGAAATAAGAGACAGAAAAGGGACAGAGAACCAAGTGGCTGATCATCTGTCCCGGATAGAACCAGTAGAAGGGACGCCCCTCCCCTCTCTTGAGATCTCTGAAAATTTTCCGGATGAGCATTTATTTGCCATTCAGGAAACACCATGGTTTGCCGATATTGCAAACTATAAAGCTGTAAGGTTCATACCCAAGGAGTACAACAGGATACAAAAGAAGAAATTAATTACTGATGCAAAGTACTACTTGTGGGATGAACCTTATCTCTTTAAGAGATGTGCAGATAGAATAATCCGTAGGTGTGTGCCTAGAGAAGAAGCACAGAGGATCCTGTGGCATTGCCATGGATCTCAATATGGAGGCCATTTCGGAGGTGAGCGAACAGCCACCAAGGTCCTCCAATGTGGCTTCTATTGGCCCACACTCTATAAAGATTCCCGAGAGTTTGTACGTAACTGTGACAGTTGCCAAAGAGCTGGTAATCTGCCTCATGGTTACGCCATGCCTCAACAAGGAATCTTGGAAATTGAGTTGTTTGACGTATGGGGAATTGACTTCATGGGACCTTTCCCACCATCATACTCAAACACTTATATTCTGGTGGCAGTTGACTATGTATCAAAATGGGTTGAAGCCATTGCCATACCCACCAATGATACTAAGACAGTGCTGAAGTTCCTCCAGAAATATATCTTTAGCAGGTTTGGTGTCCCTAGAGTACTAATCAGTGATGGGGGCACTCACTTCTGCAATAAACAGCTTTACTCTGCCATGGTTCGGTATGGAATTCGCCACAAGGTAGCTACTCCATATCATCCACAAACTAATGGGCAAGCTGAAGTCTCTAACAGAGAATTAAAGAGAATCCTAGAACGGACAGTAAATACCCGTAGAAAGGATTGGGCACGGAGCTTGGATGATGCTCTGTGGGCTTACAGAACAGCATTCAAGACCCCTATAGGGACCTCTCCATACCAACTCGTGTATGGTAAGGCATGTCACCTGCCTGTGGAACTGGAACATAAGGCCTACTGGGCAACCAGATTCCTAAACTTTGATGCCAAATTAGCAGGAGAAAAATGATTGCTCCAGCTAAATGAGCTAGAGGAATTCAGATTCACAGCTTTCGAAAATGCCAAGCTTTATAAAGAGAAATAAAAAAAGTGGCATGACAGAAAGCTGTCATCTAGAATCTTTGAACTAGGACAGAAGGTTCTGTTATTTAACTCTAGACTCAGGCTAGTCCCCGGGAAACTGAAATCCCGGTGGAGGGGACCATACGTGATTACAAGTGTATCACCATATGGTTATGTGGAGATTCAAGATATTGATTCTGATAAGAAGTTCATTGTCAATGGACAGAGAATCAAGCACTATCTTGAAGGCAACATTGAGCAAGAATGCTCAAGGCTGAAGCTATATTAAAAGCTCAGCAAAGTCCAGCTAAAGACAATAAAGAAGCGCTTGCTGGGAGGCAACCCAGCCATGGGGCAACAATCCTCTAAGCATTTTGCCCTATTTTTTATTTTTATTTTTATTTGTTTATATAAAGTTCACTGACACTAAGGTGAGAAATCATTTACAGAAGACCTCGACACACAAAACAGAGAAAAAGAGCTCACTGGCAAGAAAACGCCAGTAAAAGTGTATTTTGGGTGTTCAACGCCCAAAATGGGCATCCACTGGGCGTTGAACGCTAGTAATGGTAGCAATCTGGGCGTTCAACGCCAGAAATGGGCACCCACTGGGCGTTGAACGCCAGTAATGGCAGCAGCTGGGCGTTGAACGCCCAGGAGAGCAGCAATTGGGCGCTGAACGCCCAAAACAGGCAGTGTTTGGGCGTTCAAACGCCAGGATGGCAGGGAGGAGACAAAACTCATTTTTATTCAAAATTTTTCATTCCAACCTTGATTTTCTTACTTCAATTCATGATTTCTTACATGAACATGTTAAGAACCCTGATTTCTAAATTCCATAATTTCTAAAAACCCTACCACTAAAAATATCAAATGTATTTTAATCCATAAGCACCAGGCATCTTTGCAAATTCAACCCTTTTCAAAATTTTTTTTACAAATCTATCTTTTTCAACTCATCAATATCTTTTTCAGAACCTCCACTTTCTCTTTTTCAAAAATTAAATCTATCTTTCTCAAAAATCTTTCATATCTTCTCAATTTTAAACTATATCTTCTATCTTATCTTTTCCAAATACATCTTTTTATCATATCTTTATCTCTTTTTTTCGAAAACCCACCCTCCCCCCTTATAAATTTGAGTTCGGCCTCCCTCCTCTCCCATCAACAATTGCACCTAGCTCTCCTTCTATCCCTCTCCTTTCTTTTCTTTTGCTTAAGGACAAGCAAACCTCTAAGTTTGGTGTGTTTATCCGCGATCACTAAGATCATGGCCCCCAAAGGAAAACAACCCACTCCAAGAGGCAAGAAAGAGAGCGTTCCAAAACCACTTTGGAATCAAGGGAAGTTCTTATCTAAAGAACATTCGGACCATTATAACAAAATAATGGGTCTGAGATCAGTGATCTCGGAAGTTAGATTCGATCTGAAAGAAGATGAATATCCGGAGATCCAGGAGCAAATTCGAATCAGGAACTGGGAAGTCCTAGCTAATCCTGAAACGAAGGTGGGAAGGAATATGATCCAGGAGTTCTATGCTAATATGTGGCAGACTGACAAGCAAAAACTATCTGGAACTGCCTTCTATGAATATCGGACCATGGTCAGAGGAAAGATTGTTCATACCACCCCTGACAAGATCAGAGAGATCTTAAAGCTACCTCAGCTGAAAGATGATTCAGATTCTTTCAACAGGAGAATGATGAGAACAGACAAGAGCCTGGATAAGATTCTAGAGGACATATGTATCCCTGAAGCCAGATGGACCACTAACACAAAGGGTGTCCCAAACCAACTCAAGAGAGAAGATCTCAAACCAGTCGCCAGAGGATGGCTGGACTTCATTGGGCATTCTCTGTTGCCTACCAGCAACCGTTCTGAAGTCACAGTTAAAAGAGCAGTGATGATCCATTGCATCATGATGAGAAAAGAAGTGGAAGTTCATCAGCTAATCTCAACTGAACTCTACAAAATTGCTAACAAAAATTATAAAGAAGCCAGGTTGGCTTACCCAAGTGTGATATCGCTGCTCTGCAAGGATGCTGGAGTAAGGATGGGAATAACTGAGTATATCTCAGTTGAGAAGCCAATCACCAAAGCATCAATGGAAAAACAACAAGCGCAGGAGGATCCCACCAAGAAGAAAACGCAGGAATTCCTTCCAGAAATCCCTCAATCTGAATATTGGGAGTATCTTGAGACGTCCATCACCAAGATACGGGAAGCTATGGAGCAAATAATAAAAGAACAGAAGGAATACAGTCAAATTCTTACATATATGTTTAAAGAACAAGAGGAGCAAGGGCGTGACTTAAGGGACTTGAAGCGCCAGAAGTTATCTCTTGCAGGATTGAGCACCCCAAGGATCAGAGGAACCCCTGTTCCCCCAGAATAAAGGTTGTTAAATTCCAATTTCTGCTTTAAATCTGTGATAGTGTCATTAGAAAAGTTCACCTTAGGAGTCATATAGTAGTAATTAGTATCTATTTTGATCTTTTCTCCAATTAAGCTATAGTTTATTTTTCTCATCATCAGCAAACATGAATAAAATAGTAGATCTTTTGAATAAGAGGCAATAAAATTTCGAGTTTTAATAAGAGAAATTCTAATTAGTTACATGTGGTGACAATACTTTCTGTCTTCTGAATGAATGCTTGAACAGTGCATATGTCTTTTGAATTTGTTGCTTAAGACTGTTAAATATGTTGGCTCTTGAAAGAATGATGAACATGAGACATGTTATTGATAATCTAAAAAATCATAAAAATGATTCTTGAAGCAAGAAAAAGCAGAAAAAGCCAATAGCCCTTAAAAACCAAAAAGCAAGGGTAATAAAAAGGATCCCAAGGCTTTGAGCATCAGTGGATAGGAGGGCCTAAGGGAATAAAATCCTGGCCTAAGCGGCTAAACCAAGCTGTCCCTAACCATGTGCTTGTGGCGTGAAGGTGTCAAGTGAAAACTTGAGACTGAGCGGTTAAAGTCAAGGTCCAAAGCAGAAAGAAGAGTGTGCTTAAGAACTCTGGACACCTCTAATTGGGGACTTTAGCAAAGCTGAGTCACAATCCAAAGGGTTCACCCAATTATGTGTCTGTGGCATTTATGTATCCAGGGGTAATACTGGAAAACAAAGTGCTTAGGGCCACGGCCAAGACTCATGAAATAGCTGTGTCCAAGAATCATCATACTGAAATAGGAGAATCAATAACATTATCTGAATTCTAAGTTCTTATAGATGCCAATCACTCTGAGCTTCAATGGATAAAGTGAGATGCCAAAACTGTTCGGAAGTAAAAAGCTGCTAGTCCCGCCCATCTAATTAGAATCTGAGCTTCACTCAAAAACTCTGAGATATTATTGCTTCTCAACCCATTAGTCTTCTATTTTATTTGTCTAGTTGCTTGAGGACAAGCAACAGTTTAAGTTTGGTGGCAAATGAGGTGAGGAAAGGCTAACCTTGCCATAGTGGAGGACTTGTCAGCCACCTTGTAGAGTTCTTGAGGTATAATCTCATGAACTTCCACCTCTTCTCCAATCATGATGCTATGGATCATGATGGCCCGGTCTATAGTAACTTCAAACCGGTTGCTAGTAGGAATGATTGAGCATTGAATGAACTCCAACCATCCTCTAGCTACAGGCTTGAGGTCCAATCTTCTTAGTTGAACCGGCTTGCCTTTGGAGTCAATCTTCCATTGAGCTCCTTCTACACATATGTCCATAAGGACTTGGTCCAACCTTTGATCAAAGTTGACTCTCCTTGTGTAGGGGCGTGCGTTCTCTTCCATGTTTGGAAAGTTGAACGCCAACCTTACATTTTCCGGACTAAAATCCAAGTATTTCCCCCGAACCATTGTAACATAGTTCTTTGGATCCGGGTTCTTACTTTGATCATGGTTCTTGGTGATCCATGCATTAGCATAGAACTCTTGAACCATTAGGATGCCGACTTGTTGGATGGGATTTGTTAGAACTTCCCAACCTCTTCTTTGAATTTCATGTCGGATCTCCGGATACTCATTTCTTTTGAGTTTGAAAGGGACCTCAGGGATCACCTTCTTCTTGGCCACAACATCATAGAAGTGGTCTTGATGGGCTTTGGAGATGAACCTTTCCATCTCCCATGACTCGGATGTGGAAGCTTTTGTCTTCCCTTTCCCCTTTCTAGAGGATTCTCCGGTCTTAGGTGCCATCAATGGTAATGGAAAAACAAAAAGCTTATGCTTTTACCACACCAAACTTAGAATTTTGCTCGCCCTCGAGCAATAAAAGAAAGAATAGCTGACGAAAAAGAAGAAATGGAAGAGAGGGAGAGTGGGAAGTGTTTCGGCTAAGAAGGGTGTAGAGGGGTGTATTGTGTGTATTTGGTGAAGAATGGAGGGCTTTATATAGGGAAGGGAGGGGGGGAAAAGTTTCGGCCATATGGGTGGGTTTGGGTGGGAAATTGGTTTTGAATTTTGAAGGTAGGTGGGGTTTATGAGGTAGGTTTATGGGGAAGAGTGGATGGATGTGAGTGGTGAAGAGGTGATGGGGAAGAAAGATTGAGGTTGTGTGAAAGAGAGTGGTGAGAAAAAGTGAGTGGAGGTAGGTGGGGATCCTGTGGGGTCCACAGATCCTGAGGTGATCCTGTGGGGTCCACAGATCCTGGGATGATCCTGTGGGGTCCACAGATCCTGGGGTGTCAAGGATTTGCATCCCTGCACCAATTAGGCATGTAAAATGCCTTTGCACACAACTCTGGGCGTTCAGCGCCAGGTTGGTGCCCATTTTGGGCGTTCAACGCCCATTTACTAGCCATTTCTGGCGTTGAACGCCAGAACCATGCTTGTTCTAGGCGTTCAGCGCCAGAATGCTGCCCATTTTGGGCGTTCAGCGCCAGAACCATGCTCTGTTCTGGCGTTGAACGCCAGGCAGATGCTCCTCCAGGGTGTGATTTTTCTTCTGTTGTTTTTTATTCCATTTTCAATTTTTATATTTATTTTGTGACTCCTCATGATCATGAACCTATAAAGACATATAACTAAGAAAAATATAGTTAGATAAATAAAAATTGGGTTGCCTCCCAACAAGCGCTTCTTTAATGTCAATAGCTTGACAGTGGGCTCTCATGGAGCCTCGCAGATGTTCAGAGCATTGTTGAAACTCTCCAACACCAAACTTAGAGTTTGGATATGGGAGTTCAACACCAAACTTAGAGTTTGGTTGTGGCCTCCCAACACCAAACTTAGAGTTTGACTGTGGGGGCTTTGTTTGACTCTGCTTTGAGAGAAGCTTTTCATGCTTCCTCTCCATGGTTGCAGAGGGAGATCCTTGAGTTTTGAACACAAGGGAGTCCTCATTCCATTGAAGGACTATTTCACCTCTGTCAACATCAATCACAGCTCTTGCTGTGGCCAGAAAAGGTCTTCCTAGGATGATGGATTCATCCTCTTCCTTTCCAGTATCCAGGACTATGAAATCAACAGGGATGTAAAGGACTTCAACCTTTACTAATACGTCCTCTACTTGTCCATATGCCTGTTTTCTTGAATTATCTGCCATCTCTAATGAGATTTTAGCAGCTTGCACCCCATAGATTCCCAGTTTCTCTATTACAGAGAGGGGCATGAGGTTTATTCCTGAACCAAGGTCACACAGAGCCTTGAAGATCATGGTGCCTATGGTACAAGGTATTATGAACTTCCCAGGATCCTGTCTCTTCTGAGGCAATGTCAGTTGATCCAGGTCACTTAGTTCATTGATGAACAAGGGAGGTTCAACTTCCCAAGTATCAATGCCAAATAATTTGGCATTTAGCTTCATGATTGCACCAAGGAACTTGGCAGTTTGCTCTTCAGTAACATCCTCATTCTCTTCAGAAGAGGAATACTCATCAGAGCTCATGAAGGGCATAAGGAGGTTCAATGGAATCTCTATGGTCTCTAGATGAGTCTCAGATTCCTTTAGTTCCTCAGAGGGAAGCTCCTTATTGGTCACTGGACGTCCCAGGAGGTCTTCCTCCTTGGGATTCACGTCCTCCTCTCCCTCATTGGGTTCGGCCATTTTGCTTATGTCAATGGCCATGCACTCTCCTTTTGGATTCTCTTCTGTATTGCTTGGGAGAGTACTAGGAGGGATTTCAGTGATCCTCTTACTCAGCTGGCCCACTTGTGCTTCTAGATTTCTAATGGAAGACCTTGTTTCATTCATGAAACTTACAGTGGCCTTAGATAGATCAGAGACTAAGTTTGCCAAATTAGAAGTATTTTGTGCAGAGTTCTCTGTCTGTTGCTGAGTGGATGATGGACAAGGTTTATTATTGTTAAACCTGTTTCTTCCACCATTATTAAAGCCTTGTTGAGGCTTTTGATCTTTCCATGAGAAATTTGGATGATTTCTCCATGAGGAGTTATAGGTGTTACCATAAGGTTCACCTAAGTAATTCACCTCTGCTATTGCAGGGTTCTCAGGATCATAAGCTTCTTCTTCATAAGAAGCCTCTTGAGTACTGTTGGATGCAGCTTGCATTCCATTCAGACTCTGAGAGATCATGTTGACTTGCTGAGTCAATATTTTATTCTGAGCCAATATGGCATTCAGAGTATCAACTTCAAGAACTCCCTTCTTCATAGGCATCCCATTACTCATAGGATTCCTCTCAGAAGTGTACATAAACTGGTTATTAGCAACCATGTCGATGAGTTCTTGAGCTTCTGCATGCGTTTTCTTTAGGTGAATGGATCCACCTGCAGAAGTATCCAATGACATCTTTGATAACTCAGATAAACCATCATAGAATATATCCAGGATGGTCCATTCTGAAAGCATGTCAGAAGGACACTTTTTGGTCAGTCCTTTGTATCTCTCCCAAGCTTCATAGAGGGATTCACCTTCTTTCCGTCTGAAGGTTTGAACATCCACTCTAAGCTTGCTCAGCTTTTGAGGAGGAAAGAACTTGGCTAAGAAAGCCTTGACCAGCTTATCCCAAGAGTTCAGGCTATCCTTGGGTTGAGAATCCAACCACACTCTAGCTCTGTCTCTTACAGCAAAAGGGAAAAGCATGAGCCTGTAGACTTTAGGATCTACTCCATTAGTCTTAACAGTATCACAGATCTGCAAGAATTCAGTTAAGAACTGAAAAGGATCTTCAGATGGAAGTCCATGAAACTTGCAGTTCTGCTGCATCAGAGAAACTAATTGACGTTTCAGCTCAAAGTTGTTTGCTCCATTGGCAGGAATGGAGATGCTTCTTCCATGTAAATTGGAATTAGGTGCAGTAAAGTCACCAAACATCCTCCTTGCATTATTACTATTTTTGGCTGCCATCTCCTCTTCCTGTTCGAAAATTTCTGAAAGGTTATCTCTGGATTGTTGTAATTTAGCTTCTCTTAATTTTCTCTTCAGAGTCCTTTCAGGTTCTGGATCTGCTTCAACAAGTATATTCTTGTCCTTGCTCCTGCTCATATGACAAAGAAGAGGGCACAGAAAAAATAATAATAATAATATGGATCCTTTATACCACAGTATAGGGATCCCTTTGTGAGTGGAAGAAAAGAGGGAGATGAGAGAGAAAGAGAATTTTCGAAAATGATTTTTGAATGGAAAACAGAAATACTTGCATTAATTCATCGAGACACAGCAGAGCTCCTCACCCCCAACAATGGAGTTTAGAGACTCATGCCGTCAAAGAGTACAAAGTTCAGATCTAAAAAATGTTATGAGATGTTAGTAGATGAATAAATAAATAGAATAAGATGGGAGAGGGAGAATTTTCGAAAATAATTTTTGAAAAGGGTTAGTGATTTTCGAAAATAGTTTTTGAAAAAGGTTAGTAATTTTCGAAAAATTTTGAAATCAAAAATAAAAATAATTAGTTAATTAAAAAGAAATTTTTGAAAAAGATGGAAGGGATTTTCGAAAATGAGAGAGAGAGTTAGTTAGGTAGTTTTGAAAAAGATAAGAAACAAACAAAAAGTTAGTTAGTTAGTTGAAACAAATTTGAAAAGATAAGAAGTTAGGAAGTTAGAAAAGATATTTTGAAAATTTTTTTTTTGAAAAAGGTATGATGAGAAGATATTTTTGAAAAGATATGATAGGAATTAGTTTTGAAAAAGATTTGGTTTTTAAAATCACAATTAATGACTTGATTCACAAGAAATCACAATATATGATTCTAGAACTTAAAGTTTGAATCTTTCTTAACAAGCAAGTAACAAACTTGAAATTTTTGAATCAAAACATTAATTGTTAATATTATTTTCGAAAATTTTGATAAAGATAAGAAAAAGATTTTTGAAAAATATTTTGAAAAAGATTTTTGAATTTTTCGAAAATAATGAAAAAGGTATGATTTTTGAAAAAGATTTTGAAAAAGATAAGATTTTCAAATTGAAAATTTGATTTGACTCATAAGAAACAATTAAATTTTAAAAAATTTTGAAAAAGTCAATTCAAATTTTCGAATTTGATGAGGAGAAAAAGGGAAAGATATTTTTTTTATTTTTGAATTTTTAATGATGAGAGAGAGAAACAAGAAAAATGATGCAATGCATGAGAATTTTAGATCAAAACATGTGATGCATGCAAGAATGCTATGAATGTCAAGATGAACACCAAGAACACTTTGAAGATCATGATGAACACTAAGAACATATTTTTGAAAAATTTTTAATGCAAAGAAAACATGCAAGACACCAAACTTAGAATTCTTTAATGCTTAGACACTAAGAATTCAAGAATGCATATGAAAAACAAGAAAAGACACAAAACATGCAAATGCAAAGATCAAACAAGAAGACTTACCAAGAACAACTTGAAGATCATGAAGAACACTATGAATGCATTAAATATTTTGAAAAATGCAAGATGCACATGCAAGTGACACCAAACTTATAACATAACTCATGACTCAAACAAAAAACACAAAATATATTTTTTTTTTATTTTTTTTATTTTCTAATTTTTTTGGATTTTTATTTTATATTTTTCGAAAATTATTTAGAAAAGAGAAAATAAGGATTCCAAAATTTTTAATATGAATTCCAGGAATCTTGCATTCTTAGTCTAAAGCTTCAGTCCGGGAATTAGACATGGCTCACTAGCCAGCCAAGCTTTCAATGAAAGCTCCAGTCCAAAACACTAGACATGGCCAATGGCCAGCCAAGCTTCAGAAAGATATCAGAATATACTGCTCATTACTTATCAAATATGTAACTTGCCTCTATGCTGATGGTTTGGAAGCCTCAGTCCAACAATGCTCTGAACATCTGTGAGGCTCCATGAGAGCCCACTGTTAAGCTATTGACATTAAAGAAGCGCTTGTTGGGAGGCAACCCAATTTTTATTTATCTAACTATATTTTTCTTAGTTATATGTCTTTATAGGTTCATGATCATGAGGAGTCACAAAATAAATATAAAAATTGAAAACGGAATCAAAAACAGCAGAAGAAAAATCACACCCTGGAGGAGCATCTGCCTGGCGTTCAACGCCAGAACAGAGCATGATTCTGGCGCTGAACGCCCAAAATGGGCAGCATTTTGGCGCTGAACGCCCAGAACAAGCATGGTTCTGGCGTTCAACGCCAGAAATGGCTAGTAAATGGGCGTTGAACGCCCAAAATGAGCACCAACCTGGCGCCGAACGCCCAGAGTTGTGTGCAAAGGCATTTTACATGCCTAATTGGTGCAGGGATGCAAATCCTTGACACCCCAGGATCTGTGGACCCCACAGGATCCCCACCTACCTCCACTCACTTTTTCTCACCACTCTCTTTCACACAACCTCAA
The DNA here is from genome assembly GCF_059453495.1 of Arachis ipaensis. Classification (NCBI taxonomy): domain Eukaryota; kingdom Viridiplantae; phylum Streptophyta; class Magnoliopsida; order Fabales; family Fabaceae; genus Arachis; species Arachis ipaensis. Next base: position 130,570,952 of record NC_142444.1, read on the forward strand.
TCTCTCTTCCCCATCACCTCTTCACCACTCACATCCATCCACTCTTCCCCATAAACCTACCTCATAAACCCCACCTACCTTCAAAATTCAAAACCAATTTCCCACCCAAACCCACCCATATGGCCGAAACCTTTCCCCCCTCCCTTCCCTATATAAAGCCCTCCATTCTTCACCAAATACACACAACACACCCCTCTACACCCTTCTTGGCCGAAACACTTCCCACTCTCCCTCTCTTCCATTTCTTCTTCTTCTTCATCTATTCTTTCTTTTATTGCTCGAGGGCGAGCAAAATTCTAAGTTTGGTGTGGTAAAAGCATAAGCTTTTTATTTTTCCATTACCATTGATGGCACCTAAGACCGGAGAATCCTCTAGAAAGGGGAAAGGGAAGACAAAAGCTTCCACATCCGAGTCATGGGAGATGGAAAGGTTCATCTCCAAAGCCCATCAAGACCACTTCTATGATGTTGTGGCCAAGAAGAAGGTGATCCCTGAGGTCCCTTTCAAACTCAAAATAAATGAGTATCCGGAGATCCGACATGAAATTCAACGAAGAGGTTGGGAAGTTCTAACAAATCCCATCCAACAAGTCGGCATCCTAATGGTTCAAGAGTTCTATGCTAATGCATGGATCACCAAGAACCATGATCAAAGTAAGAACCCGGATCCAAAGAACTATGTTACAATGGTTCGGGGAAAATACTTGGATTTTAGTCCGGAAAATGTAAGGTTGGCGTTCAACTTGCCAAACATGGAAGAGAACGCACGCCCCTACACAAGGAGAGTCAACTTTGATCAAAGGTTGGACCAAGTCCTTATGGACATATGTGTAGAAGGAGCTCAATGGAAGATTAACTCCAAAGGCAAGCCGGTTCAACTAAGAAGATTGGACCTCAAGCCTGTAGCTAGAGGATGGTTGGAGTTCATTCAATGCTCAATCATTCCCACTAGCAACCGGTCTGAAGTTACTATAGACCGGGCCATCATGATCCATAGCATCATGATTGGAGAAGAGGTGGAAGTTCATGAGATTATACCTCAAGAACTCTACAAGGTGGCTGACAAGTCCTCCACTATGGCGAGGTTAGCCTTTCCTCACCTCATTTGCCACCTATGCAATTCAGCTGGATTGACATAGAGGGAGATATCCTCATTAAAGAGGACAAGCCCATCACTAAGAAAAAGATGGAGCAAGCAAGAGAGCCCATTCATGGAGCTCAAGAGGCGTATGAAGCTCATCACCATGAGATCCCGGAGATGCCTCAAATGCACTTTCCTCCACAAAACTATTGGGAGCAAATCATTACCTCCCTAGGAGAATTGAGATCCAATATGGGACAACTAAGGGTAGAACATCAAGAGCACTCCATCATGCTTCATGAAATAAGAGAAGATCAAAAAGTAATGAGTGAGGAGCAACAAAGACAAGGAAGAGACATAGAAGAGCTCAAGGACATCATTGGTTCCTCAAGAAGGAAACGCCACCATCACTAAGGTGGATTCATTCCTTGTTCTTATTTCTTCTGTTTTTCGTTTTCTATGTTATGTGCTTATCTATGTTTGTGTCTTCATTACATGATCATTAGTAGTAGTAACTATGTCTTAAAGTTATGAATGTCCTATGAATCCATCACCTCTCTTAAATGAAAAAAATGTTTTAATTCAAAAGAACAAGAAGTACATGAGTTTCGAATTTATCCTTGAACTTAGTTTAATTTTATTGATGTGGTGACAATGCTTCTTGTTTTCTGAATGTATGCTTGAACAGTGCATATGTCTTTTGAAGTTGTTGTTTAAGAATGTTAAATATGTTGGCTCTTGAAAGAATGATGACTAGGAGACATGTTATTTGATAATCTGAAAAATCATAAAAATGATTCTTGAAGCAAGAAAAAGTAGCAAAGAGCAAAGCTTGCAGAAAAAAAAAGGGAAAAAAATAGGCGAAAAAAAAATAAAAAGAAAAAGAAAAAGCAAGCAGAAAAAGCCAAAATCTCTTAAAACCAAAAGGCAAGGGCAAATAAAAAGGATCCCAAGGCTTTGAGCATCAGTGGATAGGAGGGCCTAAAGGAATAAAATCCTGGTCTAAGCGGCTAAACCAAGTTGTTCCTAACCATGTGCTTGTGGCGTGTAGGTGTCAAGTGAAAACTTGAGACTGAGTGGTTAAAGTCAAGGTCCAAAGCAAAAAAAAAAAAGAGTGTGCTTAAGAACCCTGGACACCTCTAATTGGGGACTTTAGCAAAGCTAAGTCACAATCTGAAAAGGTTCACCCAATTATGTGTCTGTGGCATTTATGTATCCGGTGGTAATACTGGAAAACAAAGTGCTTAGGGCCACGGCCAAGACTCATAAAGAAGCTGTGTTCAAGAATCATCATACTGAACTAGGAGAATCAATAACATTATCTGAACCCTGAGTTCCTATAGATGCCAATCATTCTGAACCTCAATGGATAGAGTGAGATGCCAAAACTATTCAAGAGGCAAAAAGCTATAAGTCCCGCTCATATGATTGAAGCTATGTTTCATTGATAGTTTGAAATTTATAGTATATTCTCTTCTTTTTATCCTAATTGATTTTCAGTTGCTTGGGGACAAGCAACAATTTAAGTTTGGTGTTGTGATGAGCGGATAATTTATACGCTTTTTGACATTATTTTTAGTATGTTTTTAGTAGGATCTAGTTACTTTTAGGGATGTTTTTATTAGTTTTTATGTTAAATTCACATTTCTAGACTTTACTATGAGTTTGTGTGTTTTTCTGTGATTTCAGGTTTTTTCTGGCTGAAATTGAGGGACTTGAGCAGAAATCAGATTCAGAGGTTGAAGAAGGACTGCTGATGCTGTTGGATTCTGACCTCCCTGCACTCAAAGTGGATTTTCTGGAGCTACAGAACTCGAAATGGCGCGCTTCTAATTGCGTTGGAAAGTAGACATCCAGGGCTTTCCAGCAATATATAATAGTCCATACTTTGGCCAAGAATAGACGATGTAAACTAGCGTTCAACGCCAGATTTCTGCCCAAATCTGGCGTCCAGCGCCACAAAAGGAGCCAAAACCAGAGTTGAACGCCCAAACTGGCACAAAAACTGGCATTCAACTCCAAGAAGGACCTCTACACGTGCAACACTCAAGCTCAGCCCAAGCACACACCAAGTGGGCCCCGGAAGTGGATTTATGCATCAATTACTTACTCATGTAAACCCTAGTAGCTAGTTTATTATAAATAGGACCTTTCACTATTGTATTAGACGTCTTTTTGACCATCTTTGATCAGTTGTATGCTATCTTAGATCACGTTTGAGGGCTGGCCTCTCGGCCATGCCTGGACTTTCACTTATGTATTTTTAACGGTAGAGTTTCTACACTCCATAGATTAAGGTGTGGAGCTCTGCTGTTCCTCAAAGATTAATGCAAAGTACTACTGTTTTCTATTCAATTCATCTTGTTTCGCTTCCAAGATATTCATTCATACTTCAATCTGAATGTGATGAACGTGACAATCATCATCATTCTCTATGAACGCGTGCCTGACAACCACTTCCGTTCTACCTTCGACTGAATGAGTATCTCTTAGATCTCCTAACCAGAATCTTCGTGGTGTAAGCTAGAATGATGGCGGCATTCAAGAGAATCCGGAAAGTCTAAACCTTGTCTGTGGTATTCCGAGTAGGATTCAATGAATGAATGACTATGACGAGCTCCTAACTCGCGATTGCAGGGCGTTAGTGACAGACGCAAAAGGATAGTAAATCCTATTCCAGCATGATCGAGAACCGACAGATGAATAGCCGTGCCGTGACAGGGTGCGTTGACCATTTTCACTGAGAGGATAAGATGAAGCCATTGACAAGGGTGATGCCTCCAGACGATTAGCCGTGCCGTGACAGGGCATTGGATCATTTTCCCGAGAGATGACCGAAAGTAGCCATTGATAGTGGTGATGTATCACATAAAGCCAGCCATGGAAAGGAGTAAGATTTTCCGGATTCTCATGAATGCCGCCATCAGTTCTAGCTTTTACCACGAAGATTCTAATTAAGAGATCTAAGAGATACTCATTTAATCAGATATAGAATGGAGGTGGTTGTCTGGCACACGTTCATGGGTTGAGGAAGGTGATGAGTGTCACGGATCATCACCTTCATCACAGTTAATCGCGAATGAACATCTTAGGTAGGAACAAGCGTGTTTGAATGGAAAACAGAAATACTTGCATTAATTCATCGAGACACAGCAGAGCTCCTCACCCCCAACAATGGATTTTAGAGACTCATGCCGTCAAAGAGTACAAAGTTCAGACCTAAAAAATGTTATGAGATGCAAAATAAGTCTCTAAAAGTTGTTTAAATACTAAACTAGTAGCCTAGGTTTACAAAAAGTGAGTAGACTATGACAGATGGTGCAGGGATCCACTTCTGGGGCCCACTTGGTGTGTGCTGGGGCTGAGACTTAAGCAATTCACGTGCATAAGGCCATTTTGGGCGTTCAACGCCAGGTTTGGATTCATTTCTGGCGTTGAACTCCAACTTTGAATCCTTTTCTGGCGCTGAACGCCAGAATTGGGTAGAGAACTGGCGTTGAACGCCAGTTTACGTCGTCTATCCTTGAGCAAAGTATGGACTATTATATATTTCTGGAAAGCCCTGGATGTCTACTTTCCAACGCAATTGGAAGCACGCCATTTCAAGTTCTGTAGCTCCAGAAAATCCACTTTGAGTGCAGGGAGGTCAGAATCCAACAGCATCAGCAGTCCTTTTTCAGCCTGAATCAGATTTTTGCTCAGCTCCTTCAATTTCAGCCAGAAAAATACCTGAAATTATAGAAAAACACACAACTCATAGTAAAGTCCAGAAATATGAATTTTTCCTAAAAACTAATGAAAATAAACTAAAAACTAACTAAAACATACTAAAAATTATATGAAATTAACCCCAAAAAGCGTATAAAATATCCGCTCATCACAACACCAAACTTAAACTGTTGCTTGTCCTCAAGCAACTAGACAAATAAAATAGAAGACTAATGGGTTGTGAAGCAATAATATCTCAGAGTTTTTGAGTGAAGCTCAGATTCTAATTAGATGAGCGGGACTAGCAGCTTTTTGCTTCCACTTTTTGTTTTTCCATTATGCGATCTTGGGGCAAGCATCAACCTAATACCTGCATCCACTATCAGAAAGCTTGGCTTAACTGAAGAAGTTAAACCAACCCGGATATGTCTCCAGCTTGCTGATGGTTCCACTAAATACCCATCAGGCGTGATTGAAGACATGATTGTCAGAGTTGGGCCATTCGCCTTTCCCACTGACTTTGTTGTGCTGGAAATGGAGGAGCACAAGAGTGCTACTCTCATTCTAGGAAGACCCTTCCTAGCAACTGGACGATCCCTCATTGACGTCCAACAAGGGGAAATAACCCTGAGAGTCAATGATGATGAATTTAAGTTGAACGCTGTCAAAGCCATGCAGCATCCAGACACATCAAAAGACTGCATGAAAGTTGATCTTATTGACTCTTTGGTAGAAGAGATCAACATGGCTGAGAGTCTTGAATCAGAGTTGGAAAACATCTTTAAAGATGTTCAGCCTGATTTAGAGGATTCAGAGGACATGAAAGAACCTCTGAAATTTCTTTTGGAAGAGGAAAAACCTCCTAAACCCGAGCTCAAGCCATTACCACCATCCTTGAAATATGCGTTTCTGGGAGAAGGTGACACTTTTCCAGTGATCATAAGCTCTGCTTTAAATTCACAGGAAGAGGAGGCACTTATTCAAGTGCTAAGGACACACAAGACAGCTCTTGGGTGGTCCATAGGTAACCTTAAGGGCATAAGCCCAGCTAGATGCATGCACAAAATCTTATTGGAGGATAATGCCAAACCAGTGGTTCAACCACAGAGGCGGCTAAATCCAGCCATGAAAGAAGTGGTGTAGAAAGAGGTCACCAAATTACTAGAGGCTGTGATTATTTATCCTATTTCTGATAGCCCCTGGGTGAGCCCTGTCCACGTCGTCCCAAAAAAGGGAGGCATGACAGTGATTCATAATGAAAAAAATGAACTGGTTCCTACAAGAACAGTTACAGGGTGGCGCATGTGTATTGACTACAGAAGGCTCAATACAGCCACCAGAAAGGATCATTTTCCTTTACCATTCATAGACCAGATGCTAGAAAGACTAGCAGGTTATGATTATTACTGCTTTTTGGATGGCTACTCAGGCTATAACCAGATTGCAGTAGATCCCCAGGATCAAGAGAAAATAGTATTCACATGTCCATCTGGAGTGTTTGCTTATAGAAGGATGCCATTTGGGCTATGTAATGCGCCTGCAACCTTCCAGAGATGCATGCTCTCTATTTTCTCTGATATGGTGGAAAAATTTCTGGAAGTCTTCATGGATGACTTCTCAGTATATGGAGACTCATTCAGCTCCTGTCTTGATCACCTGAAACTTGTTCTGAAAAGATGCCAAGAGACCAACCTAGTTTTAAACTGGGAAAAATGTCACTTCATGGTGACTGAGGGGATTGTCCTTAGGCATAAAATCTCAAACAAGGGAATAGAGGTAGATCAAGCAAAAATAGAGGTAATTGAAAAATTACCACCACCTGCCAATGTTAAGGCAATCAGAAGCTTTCTGGGGCATGCAGGATTCTATAGGAGGTTTATAAAGGATTTTTCAAAAATTGCAAAACCTCTAAGCAATCTGCTAGCTGCTGACACGCTATTTGTGTTTGACACAGAGTGCCTGCAGGCATTTGAAACGCTGAAAGCTAAGCTGGTCACAGCACCAGTCATTTCTACACCAGACTGGACGTTACCATTTGAGCTAATGTGTGATGCCAGTGATCACGCCATTGGTGTAGTGTTGGGACAGAGGCATGATAAGCTTCTGCATGTCATTTATTACGCCACTCGCGTTCTAAATTATGCCCAGAAAAATTACACAACCACAGAAAAAGAATTACTTGCAGTGGTTTACGCCATTTACAAGTTCAGATCATACTTAGTAGGATCAAAAGTGATTGTGTATACTGATCATGCTGCTCTTAAATATCTACTCACAAAGCAGGATTCAAAACCCAGGCTCATCAGATGGGTGTTGCTTCTGCAAGAGTTTGATATAGAAATAAGAGACAGAAAAGAGACAGAGAACCAAGTGGCTGATCATCTGTCCCGGATAGAGCCAGTAGAAGGGACGCCCCTCCCCTCTCTTGAGATCTCTGAAACTTTTCTGGATGAGCATTTATTTGCCATTCAGGAAACACCATGATTTGCCGATATTGCAAACTATAAAGCTGCAAGGTTCATACCCAAGGAGTACAACAGGATACAAAAGAAGAAATTAATTACTGATGCAAAGTACTACTTGTGGGATGAACCTTATCTCTTTAAGAGATGTGCAGACGGAATAATCCGTAGGTGTGTGCCTAGAGAAGAAGCACAGAGGATCCTGTGGCATTGCCATGGATCTCAATATGGAGGCCATTTCGGAGGTGAGCGAACAGCCACCAAGGTCCTCCAATGTGGCTTCTATTGGCCCACACTCTATAAAGATTCCCAAGAGTTTGTACGTAACTGTGACAGTTGCCAAAGAGCTGGTAATCTGCCTCATGGTTACGCCATGCCTCAACAAGGAATCTTGGAAATTAAGTTGTTTGACGTATGGGGAATTGACTTCATGGGACCTTTCCCACCATCATACTCAAACACTTATATTCTGGTGGCAGTTGACTATGTATCAAAATGGGTTGAAGCCATTGCCACACCCACCAATGATACTAAGACAGTGCTGAAGTTCCTCCAGAAACATATCTTTAGCAGGTTTGGTGTCCCTAGAGTACTAATCAGTGATGGGGGCACTCACTTCTGCAATAAACAGCTTTACTCTGCCATGGTTCGGTATGGAATTCGCCACAAGGTAGCTACTCCATATCATCCACAAACTAATGGGCAAGCTGAAGTCTCTAACAGAGAATTAAAGAGAATCCTAGAACGGACAGTAAATACCTGTAGAAAGGATTGGGCACGGAGCTTGGATGATGCTCTGTGGGCTTACAGAACAGCATTCAAGACCCCTATAGGGACCTCTCCATACCAACTCGTGTATGGTAAGGCATGTCACCTGCCTGTGGAACTGGAACATAAGGCCTACTGGGCAACCAGATTCCTAAACTTTGATGCCAAATTAGCAGGAGAAAAATGATTGCTCCAGCTAAATGAGCTAGAGGAATTCAGATTCACAGCTTTTGAAAATGCCAAGCTTTATAAAGAGAAATAAAAAAAGTGGCATGACAGAAAGCTGTCATCTAGAAGCTAGATTAAAAGCTCAGCAAAGTCCAGCTAAAGACAATAAAGAAGCGCTTGCTGGGAGGCAACCCAGCCATGGGGCAACAATCCTCTAAGCATTTTGCCCTATTTTTTTATTTTTATTTTTATTTGTTTATATAAAGTTCACTGACACTAAGGTGAGAAATCATTTACAGAAGACCTCGGCACACAAAACAGAGAAAAAGAGCTCACTGACAAGAAAACGCTAGTAAAAGTGTATTTTGGGCGTTCAACGCCCAAAATGGGCATCCACTGGGCGTTGAACGCCAGTAATGGTAGCAATCTGGGCGTTCAACGCCAGAAATGGGCACTCACTGGGCGTTGAACGCCAGTAATGGCAGCAGCTGGGCATTGAACGCCCAGGAGAGCAGCAATTGGGCGCTGAACGCCCAAAACTGGCAGTGTTTGGGCGTTCAAACGCCAGGATGGCAGGGAGGAGACAAAACTCATTTTTATTCAAAATTTTTCATTCCAACCTTGATTTTCTTACTTCAATTCATGATTTCTTACATGAACATGTTAAGAACCCTGATTTCTAAATTCCATAATTTCTAAAACCCCTACCACTAAAAATATCAAATGTATTTTAATCCATAAGCACCAGGCATCTTTGCAAATTCAACCCTTTTCAAAAAATTTTTTACAAATCTATCTTTTTCAACTCATCAATATCTTTTTCAAAACCTCCACTTTCTCTTTTTCAAAAATTAAATCTATCTTTCTCAAAAATCTTTCATATCTTCTCAATTTTAAACTATATCTTCTATCTTATCTTTTCCAAATACATCTTTTTATCATATCTTTATCTCTTTTTTTCGAAAACCCACCCTCCCCCCCTTATAAATTTGAGTTCGGCCTCCCTCCTCTCCCATCAACAATTTCACCTAGCTCTCCTTCTATCCCTCTCCTTTCTTTTCTTTTGCTTGAGGACAAGCAAACCTCTAAGTTTGGTGTGTTTATCCGTGATCACTAAGATCATGGCCCCCAAAGGAAAACAACCCACTCCAAGAGGCAAGAAAGAGAGCGTTCCAAAACCACTTTGGAATCAAGGGAAGTTCTTATCTAAAGAACATTCGGACCATTATAACAAAATAATGGGTCTGAGATCAGTGATCCCGGAAGTTAGATTCGATCTGAAAGAAGATGAATATCCGGAGATCCAGGAGCAAATTCAAATCAGGAACTGGGAAGTCCTAGCTAATCCTGAAACGAAGGTGGGAAGGAATATGATCCAGGAGTTCTATGCTAATATGTGGCAGACTGACAAGCAAAAACTATCTGGAACTGCCTTCTATGAATATCGGACCATGGTCAGAGGAAAGATTGTTCATACCACCCCTGACAAGATCAGAGAGATCTTAAAGCTACCTCAGCTGAAAGATGATCCAGATTCCTTCAACAGGAGAATGATGAGAACAGACAAGGGCCTGGATAAGATTCTAGAGGACATATGTATCCCTGAAGCCAGATGGACCACCAACACAAAGGGTGTCCCAAACCAACTCAAGAGAGAAGATCTCAAACCAGTCACCAGAGGATGGCTGGACTTCATTGGGCATTCTCTGTTGCCTACCAGCAACCGTTCTGAAGTCACAGTTAAAAGAGTAGTGATGATCCATTGTATCATGATGGGAAAAGAAGTGGAAGTTCATCATCTAATCTCAACTGAACTCTACAAAATTGCTAACAAAAATTCTAAAGAAGCCAGGTTGGCTTACCCAAGTGTGATATCGCTACTCTGCAAGGATGCTGGAGTAAGGATGGGAATAACTGAGTACATCTCAGTTGAGAAGCCAATCACCAAAGCATCAATGGAAAAACAACAAGCGCAGGAGGATCCCACCAAGAAGAAAACGCAGGAATTCCTTCCAGAAATCCCTCAATCTGAATATTGGGAGTATCTTGAGACGTCCATCACCAAGATACGGGAAGCTATGGAGCAAATAATAAAAGAACAGAAGGAACACAGTCAAATTCTTACCTATATGTTTAAAGAACAAGAGGAGCAAGGGCGTGACTTAAGGGACTTGAAGCACCAGAAGTTATCTCTTGCAGGACCGAGCACCCCAAGGATCAGAGGAACCCCTGTTCCCCCAGAATAAAGGTTGTTAAATTCCAATTTCTGCTTTAAATCTGTGATAGTGTCATTAGAAAAGTTCACCTTAGGAGTCATATAGTAGTAATTAGTATCTATTTTGATCTTATCTCCAATTAAGCTATAGTTTATTTTTCTCATCATCAGCAAACATGAATAAAATAGTAGATCTTTTGATTAAGAGGCAATAAAATTTCGAGTTTTAATAAGAGAAATTCTAATTAGTTACATGTGGTGGCAATACTTTCTGTCTTCTGAATGAATGCTTGAACAGTGCATATGTCTTTTGAATTTGTTGCTTAAGACTGTTAAATATGTCGGCTCTTGAAAGAATGATGAACATGAGACATGTTATTGATAATCTGAAAAATCATAAAAATGATTCTTGAAGCAAGAAAAAGCAGCAAAAAAAAAAGCAGAAAAAGCCAATAGCCCTTAAAAACCAAAAGGCAAGGGTAATAAAAAGGATCCCAAGGCTTTGAGCATCAGTGGATAGGAGGGCCTAAGGGAATAAAATCCTGGCCTAAGCGGCTAAACCAAGCTGTCCCTAACCATGTGCTTGTGGCGTGAAGGTGTCAAGCGAAAACTTGAGACTGAGCGGTTAAAGTCAAGGTCCAAAGCAGAAAGAAGAGTGTTCTTAAGAACTCTGGACACCTCTAATTGGGGACTTTAGCAAAGCTGAGTCACAATCCAAAGGGTTCACCCAATTATGTGTCTGTGGCATTTATGTATCCAGGGGTAATACTGGAAAACAAAGTGCTTAGGGCCACGGCCAAGACTCATGAAATAGCTGTGTTCAAGAATCATCATACTGAAATAGGAGAATCAATAACATTATCTGAATTCTAAGTTCTTATAGATGCCAATCACTCTGAGCTTCAATGGATAAAGTGAGATGCCAAAACTGTTCGGAAGCAAAAAGCTGCTAGTCCCGCCCATCTAATTAGAATCTGAGCTTCACTCAAAAACTCTGAGATATTATTGCTTCTCAACCCATTAATCTTCTATTTTATTTGTCTAGTTGCTTGAGGACAAGCAACAGTTTAAGTTTGGTGTTGTGATGAGCGGATATTTTATACGCTTTTTGGGGTTAATTTCATATAATTTTTAGTATGTTTTAGTTAGTTTTTAGTTTATTTTCATTATTTTTTAGGAAAAATTCATATTTCTGGACTTTACTATGAGTTGTGTTTTTTCTGTAATTTCAGGTATTTTTTTGGCTGAAATTGAAGGAGCTGAGCAAAAATCTGATTCAGGCTGAAAAAGGACTGCTGATGCTGTTGGATTCTGACCTCCCTGCACTCAAAGTGGATTTTCTGGAGCTACAGAACTCGAAATGGCGTGCTTCCAATTGCGTTGGGAAGTAGACATCAAGGGCTTTCCAGCAATATATAATAGTTCATACTTTGCTCAAGGATAGACGATGTAAACTGGCGTTCAACGCCAGTTCTCTACCCAATTCTGGCGTTCAGCGCCAGAAAAGGATTAAAAGTTGGAGTTCAACGCCAGAAATGGATCCAAACCTGGCGTTGAACGCCCAAAATGGCCTTATGCACATGAATTGCTTAAGTCTCAGCCCCAGCACATACCAAGTGGGCCCCAGAAGTGGATCTCTGCACCATCTGTCATAGTCTACTCACTTTTTGTAAACCTAGGCTACTAGTTTAGTATTTAAACAACTTTTAGAGACTTATTTTGCATCTCATAACATTTTTTAGATCTGAATTTTGTACTCTTTGACGGCATGAGTCTCTAAACTCCATTGTTGGGGGTGAGGAGCTCTGCTGTGTCTCGATGAATTAATGCAAGTATTTCTGTTTTCCATTCAAACATGCTTGTTCCTACCTAAGATGTTCATTTGCGATTAACTGTGATGAAAGTGATGATCCGTGACACTCATCACCTTCCTCAACCCATGAACGTGTGCCTGACAACCACCTCCGTTCTATATCCGATTGAATGAGTATCTCTTAGATCTCTTAATTAGAATCTTCGTGGTATAAGCTAGAACTGATGGCGGCATTCATGAGAATCCGGAAAGTCTAAACCTTGTCTGTGGTATTCTGAGTAGGATTCAATGATCGAATGACTGTGACGAGCTTCAAACTCACGAGTGCTGGGCGTTAGTGACAGACGCAAAAGGATGAAGAATTCTATTCCAGTATGATCGAGAACCGACAGATGATTAGCCGTGTTGTGATAGAGCATGTGAGCATATTCTTCACTGAGAGGATGGGATGTAGCCATTGACGACAGTGATCCCCTACATACAGCTTGCCATGGGAGGACGTGCATGCGTGAATCAGAAGACAGAGGAAAGCAGAGATTCAGAAGACAAAGCATCTCCAAAACTCCAACATATTCTCCATTACTGCATAACAAGTAACCTTTAATTTATGCTCTCTTGGTTATTCGCAATTCAACTGATAAACATAACTGACTTCCTGACTAAGATTTACAAGATAACCATAGATTGCTTCAAACCAACAATCTCCGTGGGATTCAACCCTTACTCACGTAAGGTATTACTTGGACGACCCAGTGCACTTGCTGGTAAGTGGTACGAGTTGTGAAAAGTGTGATTCACAATTCGTGCACCAGAGCCTCAAAATATCATATATAGACAAAGGCATTATACTCACACATGCTCCTAAATGACACATGCAGTCAGAAAATATTACACCACGAATAGTACAATTAACCATACATGGACCTGTGTCACTACACTTTTCAGGTAAACCTCCCATTAAAGCAGATATGGAACTACCTAAAGGAATAGTTTCTAATTCATTAATTTTGTCTTTATGTATACATAAATCTTTTAGAAACTTTGCATATTTAGGTACCTGTTGAATAACATCAAAAAGAGAAACAATTACCTCAACCTTTTTGAATATCTCTACCATTTAGGGATCAGGTTCCAGCTGCTTCCTGGGCTTCCTTGCAAGTTGTAGAAATGGAATGGGAGTGGTGTCTTCTGCAGTGTCTGTGCCCTGTGGTGCTTCCTCCTGTGGTTGAATTTCTTCTTTTTCAGCCATGTCCTGTATGTCCTCTTCCTCTTCAACATCTTCTATTTCCACTACCTCTTCAGCTGAGGCGTGTTCTGGTGGGCTTGGCTCCTCTTGATTCCTCTCCTGCAGCGTGGTTCCAGACCTTAGGGTGATGGCATTAATGCCACCCTTTGGATTGGGTAATGGTTGAGAGGGGATTCCACTGGAGCTCAAAGGCTGGTTATTGGAGTTATTCATTGATCCAATCTGTGAGACAAGAGCTTGCAAAGTAGAGTTCAGACCATTTAGTGTAGCATAAAGGTTATTTTCCATGGTCTGTTGTCTCCAATCAATAGATTGTAGTAAGTCGTCATTAGAAGATGAAGAAGGATAAGTAATTTGAGAGGTCTGCTGTTGGGTATTCTGTGGTCCTTGGGATTGCCTCAGGTGAGGTGCTCTGTAAGGCTGGTTCTGGTTCTGCTGCCTGTTGTTGTTATTATTCCACCTCTGATTTTCCTGATTGTCTCTGCCTCTTCTGTTGTTGTTGTCCCTCCAATTCTGGTTAGAATTGTCCTACCATCCATGGCTGTAATTGCCACCTTGATTGTACCCTTGGTTGGGGCGGTCATAGAAGTTATGAGTAGCTGCCACGGTGTTGTCTTCCTGCTGGAGCTGCAGATATTCATCAGTATAATGGCTATAATCAGCACTGACTCCGCAAACTCTCTGTGGGACTAATTGTTGGCTTTGCTGTGGTGGAGAAGGTTGAGCTTGCTGAACTTGTTGTTGATTCAATTGCATTTGCTTCAGCAAGTTGGTCATTTCACAGATACTCTGAGTTAGAGCAGCAGTCTCTCTGCTAGAGGATACTTCTGCAATGGTTTTTGAATGGCCTTATTTCTGCCTGTGATTCCGAGTAGATTCATCTAAGTCACTGATCAATTGCTATGCCTCATCAGTGGTCTTGTACTTTTTCATAGACCCATTGCTAGCACTTTCCAATGTGGTCTTATCTTGGGGCCTCATTCCCTATGTGACGTAACCGAGTAACACTATCTTGTCAATCATATGGTGGGGGCATGCTTCCAGAAGATTATTGAAGCGCTCCTAGTATTCATAGAGAGTCTCGGATTCGTCCTGAACAATCATAGAAATGTCTTTCCTTAGTTTATCAGTAACTTCAGCCGGAAAGAACTTTTCCAAAAATTCTCTTCTAAGTGTATCCTAGTCAGATACAGTTGCTGTGGGTTGAGTGTAGTACCACTCTCTTGCCTTTCCCTCAAGAGAGAACGGGAAAGCTTTCAACAAAATTGAAGTTTCATCTGCACCATCACGCCTAACAGTAGAACAGGCTGCTTGAAAATCTCTCAGGTGCTTGATAGGCTCTTGAGCAGGTAAGCCATGAAACTTGGGCATCAAATTGAGCAGTGCAGTCTTTATTTCAAAGTCTGTAGCCACCACTGGGTGATGCACTTGAAACGGTTGCATTGTAAAATCAGGGGCTCCAGCCTCCTGGATAGTAACTCTCCTAGGTGCTGCCATGTCACCCACACGTAAATCAACCGAATCAGTAGAACGGGGGCTAGTTTCTTCCTCAAGTGACGTTTCAGATCCGCCCTCAGAGAGGACTAACCGACGCCGAGCTTGCCTTATTCGTGAAATAGTTCTTTCAATCTCAGGATCGAATACTGGCAAGCTTGGATCAGGAAGTGAACGCGTCATCTAACGAAAGAAATAAGCAGCTCATAGTAGCAAGATAAAATAAAATGCAAATAAATAAATTCCAATCAATAACTTAGCACTCTATTGCAACTCCCTGGCAACGGCGCCAAAAATTGACGTGGCGGAAAATGGCGAGTCAAGAATTGTTATAAGATATGCGTTGCAAGTATAGTTCTTAACCAACCAGAAATTCGCTTATCAATTTAGAAGGGTGTCACAAAAATTAAAATTAAAATACTGGGAGTATGAATCCCAGGTCGTCTCCCAACGAGTTGCAGAAAGGTGTGCTATTTTATTAATCAGATGTTTTCAAAAAAGGTTTGAGTTGAATAAACAGGAAATTAAATTGGAGAAATTAAATAATTTAAATAAAAGCCTTGACTAGGAGTAGATTAGTTGGAAGCCCTATTCTTGTTGAAGTACTCTCAAGATTAATTGATAATTGAAGATTGTTCTGTTTAGTTATCCCTTACTAGGTAAGGAAAAGTCAAACAAGTTGGAATACTACTTCTATTCACAAGTTCCAACCCACTCAATAAAAAGGGATTGGTGTCAGTGACTAGAGGGCAATCCAACAATAAACCCAATTACAATTTTTCTTTTGAGCATTCCAACTCAAGGGTTCCTTTCAATCAACTCCCCATCAAGTTAGGGAACTACTCGCTCATTGTGAATGTAGAATTCATAACATAGAAAAGGAAATTAGAGAAAGACATGATAAATAAAAATTAAAGAAATCAATTAAAAAAAAAGTAATTCTTGTATTAATAAACTCTAAAATAATCCAATAGTAAAATTGAGTAAATTAAAGGACATGGAAGAGTAAGAGCCAAGTAAAGAAAACGAACTAGAATGACGAAGTCTTGATGAGGTAATAACTCTTCTCAATATCCCAATGCAAAAAGCAATAGAAATAAAATCCTAAGAACTATGAATGTGTAGAGAGAAAACCTAGAGGAGGAGTAAAACTAGATCTAAAAACTAAAATTGTGTAGAATGAATGTTGTTGTTGGTTCCTACATGTTCTCTGGCTCTAGTCTGCTTTTCTGGGCCGAGAACTGGGTCAAAGCAGGTCCCAAAATCGTCCCCAGCGAATTCTGCAGATTATGCAGATCGCGTCATTCATGCGAAAGCGTCATTCGGCGTTTTGCCCTGCCACACGAGCGTGTCGTCCACGCCTCCGCGTCACTTGTGCTATTCCAATCCGCGCGGTCGCGTGAACTATACGGCCGCGTCACTGCGATTTCCTCTCTTTCGCGCGGTCGCGTGAGCCATGCGGCCGCGTCACTTCTCGCTGGTCATCTTCTCAATTTCTTGTGTTCCTTCCATTTTTGCAAGCTTTCTTTCCAATCTCCAACTCATTCATGCCCTATAAAGCCTAAAACACTTAACACACAGATCACGGCATCGAATGGAATAAAGGAGAATTAAAATACGTAATTAAAAGTCTCTAGGAAGCAAGTTTTCAATCATGTAATAATTTTAGGAAGGAAGTATAAATGCATGCTAATCACATGAATAAGTGGGTAAAGATCATGATAAAACCACACAATTAAACACATTATAAACCATAAAATAGTGGTTTATCAACTGCATTGCATTTCTCTATTTTTTGCAGGGTCCCTTCTTGATGACAAAAGGGGGAGAAAAAGACTAAAAATAGGGCTGAATTGAAATTGAAATTGGAGTTGCTGGTTACTCTGATTTATTATCATTTGTGCTCTATTTTGTTGGATGGTTGCTCTGTTTTTATGATCTGTTGGTGCTCTGTTTTAAATCTTTCAGCAGCTTGTTAGTGGATTCATATCAAACTGAGCCTTGATTATTTTTTGATAAAGATGTCTTCTTGATAATATATGGCTTTGTTTTTAAAAGGTTCCATGTTTTGAAAATTTGTATCATTTGGAACTTTTAGAACATGCAGACAGGTGTTACTTCCATGAATATTGTTTGGTAACTAGGCACACATTATGGGGGAGCATATTGAACAATGGAAAGGAGGATGATTCGGCCAAACCATCTGTAACACCCTTCCACACAGAGCCTTATGCTTAAGTCATAAGACAGAGGTGGCGAGGTATTACGACCTCTAAAAATAAAAATTAGTAAATATAGTATTGTGAAAGATGTTTATCACTAGGAGCCTTTGAAGACAAGGGGTAAAACAAAACCGTTAAATTGAAAAATACAACACTCTAATCGATAACGTAACAAAACAGATAAAGGATAGATTAATGTGAAACCATAAACAAAAGACTGCCAAAGATACGAATATCAAGACTCAAGACCCGGTTTGCGAAGATAACTGGTCTGAGCATACAAGTATACTTATATAAACATAAACATAGGACCAGTAATGTCCTGGAAAAGTCGAAGGCAATCCTAGAACTTCCACCAGATAATTCAAAGCTTATAAACAGACTAAACCATCAATGGCAACTGACTAAAGATCTTCAGTCTAACTAATACTTCCCTTTCCAATTCCTGCAGACCTCCCAACTGCCAGCAATAATATAATATGGCAAACACAATTATATCAGACAAGAACATATACAGATAGGAAGCAGATATGACATTTAGATAATTAGCAGGTAATATGCAGTCAATTAGGCAATTCCAAACAATTCACATAGTATGCATATGATGAATGCCTGTCCTAATGGCTGACGAATCTCATCTGTCAGTTATAAAGCCAACCTGACAAGTCATGGTAGCTAACCATTGGACTGTCCCTCTGTCGTGCATCCCCAACTCGAGTTATACTCAATCATAAATCATAATTCATATCCAACACCCTAACTGGTGTATATTCACGGGGGTGAGCTCATCCGGAACTTTCACAGTCTCCGGCCACACTTACGACATAGGGTCAGCAAAGTATCGAGTCTCCACCTGGAGCACATGGTGGCTAGCCATTGCTTTCTCCCAGGAAAACTCTTATCTCAGATAGTGGAAGTGCAACATTCACATTTCATTCAATAAGCATATATGCAATCATTCTCAGCCATAACTCAATAATGGCTCAGCCATAATACGGAAATAACTCAGCCATCCGGCTCATAATTCAATGCATAACCAGCCAATTTATTAACAATTACAGCTCATCGGCTCACGGCATATAAGGCACTTCCACCACCATCCTCTGTATCTCATACGATTCTCTTTGATCATCATTGATCATTAACTCTCCCCTTTCTTCATTCACAAATTACCACATTTCCTAACTTTTTCCCATTGCTAGGCTTATCATAATGATTTAAGACAGAAGGGGTGAGATCGGAGGCTTAGAAGTTTGAAATTTGGCTTTGAAAACTCAAAAAACAACTTTGGAATGAAAACAGGGTCACGCGTGCGCGTCACCCACGCGCACGCGTGGAATGCATCAAGGTACAGTGACGCGTATGCGTCCCTTCATGAACACGCATCGATGGGAGAAAAGCCAAGTGACGCCTACACGTCAGCCACGTGTACGCGTGGATGCGTTTTGTGCCCCAAGCACAAAACCAGCACAACTCAGGCACAACTCTCGGGAATTTTGGCTGGGCCAATTGAATTCACTCATCGACGCGTACGTGTGGGTAGTGAAACTTTGAAAATGACGCGTGCGCATCGGCCACGCCTACGCGTGGGAGTGCATTCTGCCAAAAATTTTACTAAGTTAAAAAGTTGCAGAATTCACAATTTCAAACCCCAATCTTCCGATGGCCATAACTTCTCCGTTTCAAATCATTTTTCACCCGTTCTTTGAACGGCATAAACATCCCGGATCCAATTTCATTTCTAAATAAAGTTTGCATAAATTGGGGATTGGGATTCAAAGTTATGATCCGTCAAAGTATACCCAAAATCACATTTTCATACAAAACCACAAAGTGCCATTTTCAAAACAAACCAATTCCAATCCTTTTTAAAATCAACCAAAATATACCAAAAACCACTTCAAGCCTCCTCAACTCATACATTATCATTTTTATCAAATTATAATCATCAACCCATCATGTTAACCAAGCTCATCAATTGATCCCATTTCAAACACAATATCATGTCATATGTATTTTTCCTCATTCCAATTTCCAACAACACCATTTCCAATCAACCACCAATACTTACAATCATTACCATCCTCACTCTCAACATGGTTTCACCCACAAATCAACCTCAACCAATTATTAGTCACATATCAAAACATGCATATCTCTTATGCATCACACCATCAAAACATCAATATTCATAATCACATATATGACCATAGAATTTATTTCAACCATTCAACAACATCAACCATTCAAATCCTATCTTAGGGCCTCTAGCCTAAGTTTTCACACCACATTACATTTTAGATACAGGAAATCGAGACCATACCTTAGCCACTTTTTGTTTAACCCGGAACACCTCCAAATCACTTTTTCACAAGCTCACCAAGTTTCAACACCTCCAAGAACAGATTTTTAGCACACCAAAGCCCTTTTTCAAGCTTTCCAAAACCTCAATCAAGCTTCAATATTCGCATACACACTACCTAAGCCATAAATATCACATTCAAACACAACAACTCAATACCCAACATCATAAACCAACAATTTCTACTAGGGTTGAGAATCTTACCACACCCAATGGTCAAGGAGACAAGATTACACTTCTCCTTCAAGCTATTTGGGTCCTATAACATCAAAGAGCCCAAAATCTCAACATTTTTTCCATTAATTCGAATTTACGGCTGAGAAAACTGGACCAAAATCGTAGCTTACCTCAAGAACAAAGTAGTGGGTTTTGTAGAGCTTGTCGCGGTGAACGCGTGGCCGCAAACGGTGCGGCAATCGGAGCTTCGGATCAAAAGTTATGGTGGTTTGAAGATCAATTAAGGGTAGAACTTTGGAGAAGTGTTCTTCCCCCTTTCATTCTCATTTCAGCGTGTTTTTGAGGGTTTAGAGGAGAGAGAGTGCTGTTTTTAGGGTTTTAGGTTTAGCTTGGTTGGCAAGGGCCCAATATGGGTCTGGTTGGCCCGGTTTGGCCCGTTCGGTTCAATCTTGGGCCGATTTCTATAAAATTGGTATCAAAATTCTCGTTTTAATCTCCTCTATCATGTTAAGCCATGAAAATCACATTTTTAGATTTTTAGAATAAATTATCATTTATGGGATAATTAGCCGTTAATTAACCGGATTTTACATTCTTCCCACCTAATTGAAAATTTTGCCCACAAAATTCGAATTCAATTACCTGAGAATAAGTGTGGATAGTCAGTTCGCATCTCCGACTCAAGTTCCCAAGTGTGCTCCTCAATACCGGCTCGAATCCATGCCACTTTGACTAAAGAAACTTCTTTTCCATGCAAACGTTTGATACTTGTATCGTCAATTCTGACCGGAGTCACTGGAAGCGTCAAATCATATTTTAACTGAACTGATTCCGGTTCTAACACATGGCTAGCATCAGGAGTATACTTCCGAAACTATGACACGTGAAATACGTCGTGCAGTTCGAAAGGTGGGGTGGTAGGGCCATCAGATATGCTACTGGTCCAACCCTCTCTAGGATCTAAAATGGACCGATGTATCGAGGATTCAACTTCTTCGCTTTAATCGCCCTACCTACTCCTGTGGTTGGAGTAATCTTAAGGAAAACATGGTCTCCTTCCTTAAATTCCAAGGGCTTTCGTCTCTGATTGGCATAACTTTTTAGACGACTCTGCGCAATGAGTATCCTATCTCAGATTTTTTTGACTTGTTTGGTAGTGTTAGCTATCATCTCCGGCCCCAACAAGCTTTTCTCCCCAGCTTCATACCAACATAGCGGAGATTAACATTTCCTCCTATACAAAGCTTCCTACGGAGCCATTCCGATGCTCGCATGGTAGCTATGATTGTATGCAAACTCTACTAACGGCATATACCGATCCCAACTTGCCGGTTGGTCCAAAACACAAGACCTTAACATATCTTCTAGTGTTTGGATCGTCCTCTCGGATTGATCATCTGTCTGAGGATGGTAAGCCATACTCAATCTTAATCGGGTTCCGAAAGCTTTCTGAAATGCACCCCAGAACCTGGAAGTGAAACGAGGATCTCTATCAGAAATTATAGTGGTAGGCACACCATGAAGTCTCACAATCTCTTTTATGTACAATCGTGCTAGTTCCTCAAGGGTGTAATTCATCCGAATAGGTAGAAAGTGAGCCGACTTCGTCAGTCAGTCCACAATCACCCAGACAGCATCAAAACCGGTCCTAGTCCTTGGCAGTCCTGACACAAAGTCCATCGCAATGCTCTCCTATTTCCATTACGGAACTTCTAAAGGTTGCAACGTCTCGGAAGGTCTCTGATGTTCAATCTTCACCTTCGGACAAGTTAAGCACTTTGAGACGTATTCTGCCACATCATTCTTCATACCCGACCACTAAAACATCGCTTTCAAATCATGGTACATCTTAGTACTCCCCGGGTGAATAGAGAATCTGCTTTTGTGTGCTTCCTTTAAGATATCTTGCCGCAAAGTGCCAATGTCCGGCACTATGATCCTATCCTTGAATCTCCATAGCCCATCCTGATCTTCTGACACTCTCCACCGCTTTTCTTGCTCAATAACTGGAAACACCTTCGGTAACACGTCATCGTTTTCATGAGCCTTTAGAAGTTCAAATTTAAAGTCACTTGAGATCTACAATTGACTCAAACATAGAGTTCCAGACACTTCTTGAACAGCAATCTTCAGACTCTCGAATTCCTTGAGTAACTTCTCTTCTTGAAGCATCATCCAAGCAGCGTACAACAACTTCTAACTTAACGCATCCGCCACTACATTGGCTTTTCCCGGATGGTAATTTAACTCAAAGTTGTAGTCCTTCAGTAACTCCATCCAACTCTTCCGCCACATGTTAAGCTCTTTCTGATCAAAGAGATATTTCAAGCTCTTGTGATCAGAGAAAACTCAGAACTTAACCCCATAGAGGTAATGTCTCCACACCTTTAACGCAAACACAACCGCAGCAAGTTCTAAATCGTGCATAGGGTAGTTAACTTCATAAGGTCTCAACTGTCGTGAGGCATACGCCACCACATTACGATGCTGCATCATCACGCACCCTAGACCCTTTAGTGAGGCATCACAGTACACCTCAAATAGTTTGTTCGGCTCAGGTAACACCAACACAGGTGCGGTGGTCAACTTTTGCTTCAACGTTTGAAAGCTTTCCTCACACTTAGGAGTCCAAACAAACAGCGCATCCTTGCGGGTTAACTTTGTCAATGGCAAAGCTATTTGCGAAAAGCCCTTGATGAATCTTCAGTAGTAACCAGCTAAGCCCAGAAAACACCTTATCTCAGTTACTGAGGTTGGTTGCCTCCACTCCATCACTGCTTCCACCTTAGAAGGATCTACAGCTATCCCCTGTTTACTCACCACGTGCCCCAGAAACTTCACCTCACTCTTCCAGAATTCACATTTAGACAGTTTTGCATAGAGCTTCTTTTCCTTCAGTATCTGCAACACGGTCCTCAAGTGCTATGCATGCTCCTCTTCAGTCTTGGAATAAATCAGTATGTCATCAATGAAGACAACAACAAATTTATCCAGAAATGGACGGAAGACTCTGTTCATATAGTCCATAAACACTGCTGGAGCGTTTGTCAACCCAAAAGACATTACAGTGTACTCGTAATGACCATAACGAGTCCTAAAAGTGGTCTTAGGGATGTCCTCACCTCTCACCCTTATTTGGTGATAATCGGATCACAAATCGATCTTGGAGAAAACCCCATCTCCCTACAACTGATCCATGAGATCGTCAATCCTTGGTAGTAGGTACTTATTCTTTATTATGACCTTGTTCAGCTGCCTGTAATCCACACAGAGTTGCATACTCCCATCTTTCTTCTTTACCAGTAACACTGGCACATCCCACGGAAAAACACTTGGTCAGATAAAGTTTTTACCCAACAGATCCTCTAGCTGAGACTTTAGCTCGGCCATTTCTAGTGGTGACATCCTATAAGGAGCACTCGAGATTGGTCCAGCCCCAAGCACCAACTCAATAGCAAACTCAACCTCGGTTAGGTGGAAATTCATCAATATCGTCGGGAAACACCTCTGAAAACTCACACACAACTGGAATTTGCTCCAATCTTTGATCATCACCCAAAACGCCCACGATTAACAACAGAATACCCTGACATTCGGTCCCAGAATAATTTACCATCATAGAGTTCAAGTAATAACTATTCAACACAACCGGCCCTTCTGTATCTTCTGGTATAAAGTATACCGACTTTGCAGAACAGTCGAGCAAAATATGATTCTTAGATAACCAGTCCAAACCCAAGATAAGATCAAGACCGGTCATCGGCAAGCAGATTAAATCATGAACAAAATCATGAATTGGTTTGGTTAAAGCAGAGGAAAGCAGAGTTCAAAATGCCAAAACTAAAACATGAATGAAAACATTTTACAGAAATTTGGGCAGCATTCCGGCTAAAATTGGATTGTCCCGAAAAATAAACAGCAATCAAATAGTTCATATGAATCAAAATTAAAGCTGCAATTACATATAATGAATATAAACATGAAAATTCAGTGTACAGAGTAGCAAGAAACAAGGAAGTACAACATATGAACATTACAATAATCACAGCAACAGCAGAATAAAACAAGAAACACGAACAGTGTAATTAAACAGACCTAAATCCACTAACCACATCCTAGGCTACCTAACAACCTAAAATCCACTACAACACGCATATCTAACTAGCCTAAAGATGAACATAAACATAAAAATATGAATTAAATACGAAGGATAGAAGGGTGGCGTTCGTCAGAACCTGGTAGGCGTAAGAGAGAGAGTGGGGCAGAGAGGTGGCTGGGGATGACGGCGGTGGCATCCGGCGTGGCAGAAGAGGGTGGCGCGGCGGCGGTGGGTGTTGTTCGGAGGAAGGGAGGGAAAGGGGTGGTGTAATGGGGTAGGGGGTAATAGGGAAAGGGAGGGGGGTTTATGGGTGGCGCTGGGCGGTACGGCGGCGCGGTGGTGGGTGGTGGTCGCGGAGGGCAGTGGCGGTTAGGGGGGGAAGAAGAAGAAAGAAGAAGAAAAAAGGGGGAAGGAGGAAGGGGGGTGGGTGGCAGTGATGGTGGCTGGGTGGTGGTTGGGGGCTGGAGAAGAAGAGAGGAAGTGGAGGGGTTTGGGGAGGGGAGAGGCGCGACTGATAGGGTTCGCGTGACTGGGGGGTTATAAATTTGAATCCACGCGATCGCGTGGGGCACGCGGTCGCGTGGTTGGGCTGAAATAGTGGTTGACGCGATCGCATGGGTGATGCGATCGCGTGGAGGGCAAAAAGAGTAAATGACGCGATCGCCTGGGGCATGTGATCACGTCGCTGGAATTTGTGCTAAACGCACGAATCCAATGTCGTTTCAGCGCAACTCTCTGTCTCCTTTTGGGGTGTTGTGCAATCCTATGCGACGCGATCGCGTCGCTCACGCGGTTGCGTGGGATTGGTATTGTGCAAGTGACGCGATCACATGAGTGACGCGATCGCGTGGGTCAATTGTGCGAAACGCACAACGGCCGCACGATTCCAGCCTAACTTTCTGGACTTTGGATCTTTACGCCGATCTCCAGGGCACGCGGTCGCATGAATGACGCGGTCGCGTGAATAATGCGGTCGCGTGGGAAGTGTTTTCCGCAATTTGACATGATCGCATTGGTGATGCGGTCACGTCGCGCACCTTTTTTTTATGCAGTATGCAGAATGCAAATATGAATGCGGTGCAAAACTCCAGGTTCAATATAATAAAATAAAACTTGAAAACAAATAAAACTAAATAAAAATTGAAAAAGGGACGATCATACCATGGTAGGTTGTCTCCCACCTAGCACTTTTAGTTAAAGTCCTTAAGTTGGACATTAGATGAGCTTCCTGTTATGGCGGCTTATGCTTAAATTCATCCAAAAATCTCCACCAATACTTGGAATGCCAATAGCCTTCGGGGTCCCAAACTAAGCATGTAAAGCTTCTGAGCAGCTTCAAATAGATTCTCAGGCTCCCGGGGTGACGAATGTCAGCATAGATTCCAGGATCCCAAACTTTGCTTTTAAATCCGCCTTCGTCTTGATCTATACTTTTCCATCCGGGCAGTTTAGAGATTAGATTCTCACCAGGATAACCAAACATTTTCCGAGATCCATCCGATTGATCATGATGCCAATCCGTGTACTTTAAGTTGAAGCGTGGAACCTTATTGAACCTTGTGCACCAGCTCTGAGTACGAGCCATTTCCCGCTTACTCTTAAAGCCACAGAGAGCTCTAAGCTGGCCATCTGTTTCAAGCAAACCATATTCAAGTGGAAAAACACAGTTAAAGGTTAAGAATTATACCCACTTAAAGCTTGTATTGGATGGTAATGGCCTTGGGATAGGTGGTTCCAGTGGTTATGTGAGTTCTACTCCCTTGTGCTCTTCTGTGAAATTCTCCACTTCCTTGCAAGATTCTTCAAATGTATCCATGTCCTGATCAGAGCCATCTATGTCTTTCTCATCACTTAAGTCATAGACTGGAGGTTGAGAGAAATCTACCTCCGTATCATCTTCGTATTCACTTGGGGAAGATTCTTCGATCTCAGAGAATTCACTTGCGGATAAAAGCTCATTACTAGGAGAACTTGACTTGTGACTATCATCATCAAGAAAATCTGCTTCTTGGGTTATTCTGTCTAGTTCTTCATGAAAGACTTGCTCTGGGGATTACGCACAATCCTCCTTAGCATCAATTGTAACATCCTGGACAGAATGCTCCACAACTTTGGATTCCCATGGAGGTTCAGCGTCTCCTAAGTCTTCAACCAACTCTTCTTCTTCAATAATGATAGCTTCCTTTACTTGTTCCAGTACGAAGCCATGCTCTGTCTTGTCTACTGGAGTTTCTAGTATCTCCTTCATACTACGCTCTTCGTTAGATTGTCCACATGGGGCTATGGGAGGTTCTTGAATGTTCGAACGTCTAGAAGATAATTGACTTACTGCTTGCTCCAGTTGATGAAGGGTTGTTTGAAGTCGATTTACTGTTTCCTTGAGGCGAACCTCTGATTCTCGGGGTGATAGATTTGGATATGGTACAGGGGGAAGTGGTGGTGTTTGGGAGTGATTGGATTGGAACTGGGATAAATGAGGATCATATGGTGGTGAATGATAAAAAGGAGCTTGTGAGTATGGTGGTTCGGAGTTATGATGAGAGGATGGTCTATAAGTACAGGGTGGGGCTTGTTGGTAATTACAAGGTTGTCCACCATGTCTATTTGCTTGGTATGCATTGTAGAATGGTCTTTGTCCATGATATCTTGGAGGGTGTTGTTGCCTAAAGGGTTGATCAGATCCTCTTGGCTCCATCCATCTTTGATTGCTCTGACCTTGATG
Source organism: Arachis ipaensis (assembly GCF_059453495.1). NCBI lineage: Eukaryota > Viridiplantae > Streptophyta > Magnoliopsida > Fabales > Fabaceae > Arachis > Arachis ipaensis. The sequence goes on from NC_142444.1 coordinate 130,597,489, forward strand.
CATGTTCCTGTTATAACTTTCATACCTTTCAATAACATTAGAACCAAACTCAAAGCGATAGGGGTGAGAATTCATAGTTGCTAAAAAAAAATAAAGAGGGGAAAAATAAAGACAAATAAACAAGTAAAAGAAAAATATTTACAATAACCAATAATAAGGCACACGATTGTAGTTCCCCGGCAACGGCGCCATTTTGAAAGAGCAGGAAGGATTGATGGTTTAGAGGTTATAGTAAACTCTCGTTGCAAGTATAGTTACTAAACCAAGCAATCAACCTTTCTTACAACCGTTTTGGTTGTCACAAGTAACAAACCCCTAAATAAATTGATAACCGAAGTATTCAAACCTCGGGTCGTCTTCTCAAGGAACTGCAGGGAAGTATGTTCTTATTATTGGTTATGGAGATTGTAAATTGGCGTTTTGAGAATGAGGAGGGAATGATTTAATTAGCAAATAAAGTAAATGAAGAACAAGTAATTTAAATGGCAAGTAAAATAAATAAATGACTGTAAATAAACTTTTGGCAAGGTATGAGAAATTAGAGGTCCTATCCTAGCTATCCTTATCAATGATGATGAGAATCGAATCTTAATTCCACTTTGTTAACCTTTACCAAGATAAAGGAAGGTCAAGGGATTAATTGGTTTGATCTTCGAATCCTATTTATTTCCTAAGAAAAGATTGGGATTATTGAAGTTCAGTTTAGTTAACAAGATAACAATTATCATTCATGTTTGAGTTTGATAACTCTTGAGTTACTGATTTCTTAACTAAGACCAGAAGAAAAAGAAATCTACTGGAATAAAAATGTCTTCAGATGGGAATAACAATAATGTAAATAAGAGAAAGCAATATTAAACTGAAATACCTCAAATAACATTAATTCAAAAGAGTAATCTGTAACATGAATGTAGCGTAAACCAAATAGGCAACATAACTAATATAAGCATTAAAGTATCTGAAAGTAAGAGATAAATATAAAGTAAAAGAACATTGAACCTGGGATCGAGAGTCACTCCTAAAACTAAGAGAAATCCTAAATCCTAATCCTAAGAGAGATGAGAGAATCTCCCTCTCGAAACTAAATCTAAATCATGAAAACTAACTAAAGTCGTGTCTCCCCTTGAATGAATGCATTCCCCCACTTCATAACCTCTGGTCTATGCCTTCTGGACTCAGATTTGGGCCAAAAAGCGCTTCAGAATTTGTTGGGAGCGTTTTCTGCAATTTCTGGTGCGCGACCTCTGTCACGCGGTCGCGTCATTCGGAGTTTTCCTTGTCACGCGGTCGCGTCAGTCATGCGACCGCGTCATATGTGTTCTGCTTAAGACGCACGGTCGCGTCAGTCATGCGGCCGCGTCGCTGCTTCTTCGCGCTTGGCATGCGTCCGCGTCGCCCATGCGATCGCGTGGATGCCAGTTTCTTCACGAACTCCGTTTTATGCTTTCCTTCCATTTTTGTATGTTTCCTTTCCATCCTTTAAGTCATTCCTGCCTTAGAAGATATGAAACTACTCAACACACTAATCACGACATCGAATGGAAATAAAGATAATTAAAATAATTAATTTTAAAGCATAGGAAACATGTTTTTCACATACATCACATAATAAGGAAGGGAAAGTAAAACCATGCAATTAATATGAATAAGTGGGTGAAGGATTGAATAAATCACTCAAACTAAGCACAAAATATATCATAAAATATGGGTTTATCACTGGACCCTAAATGAAACTTGCGGGCATCCTAGCCTAATTATCATGGCTTCATGGGTGGCATTATACACCTTTAGGTCATAACCTAAGACTACAATCTTCAATCCTAGGTCACTAGCTTTTTCGAATGCAATGACTGAATGTGTTCCTCCCGAATCAAATAAAGCATTTAAAACTTGACCAGCCATTTCATAGTTACCTCGGATAAGTGTCTCAGATCCTTCAGCACCAACAGTTGAGGTGGTGAACACCCGGCCAGGCTGCTGTGCTCTCCCTGCACCTTGCTTCTGCTTTTTCGGAAAAATTACGAATTTATGCCCCGCCTTACCACAAGAATAGCACAAGCCCCATCCGGCCTTGCATGGGGCTCCCGGATGGTGACTCCTGCACCTAGCACAAGCTTGTTCATTCTGAGGTTGGTTCCCAAACCTTTTCCCTTGGGAGTTGTTGTTGTTGGGCCTCCTGAAAGAGCCTCTCCGCTTGAAAGGCGGACCTCTAGGAGCAAAGCTCTTTCCACGATTTCGTGGGAATGGTCCCCTATGGCTTCCTCTCTCTGCAGCTGCCTTTTTCACACATTCTTCTGCAACCCTGCTCTTATTCACCAACTCTGAGAAAGTTCTGATCTCCATTGGTCCCACTGAGCTAAAGATATCACTTCGGAGTCCTCCTTCATACTTAATGCACTTCCATTCCTCAAAGTCTCCCAGAGCTCCTTGACACATACGGAAAAACCTGAGTAGCTCCTCAAACTTGTCAGTATACTTGGATACGGACATAGCACCCTGCTTCAGCTGCAGTAACTCCAGTTCCTTGGCCGTCCTAGCAGAATTCAGAAAGTACTTCTTATAGAACTCCTCCTGGAAGGCATCCTAGGTGATAGGGTCATCACCCTGCTGTAGGAGACGTCAGACTCCTTGCCACCACTGCGATGCTTTCTCAGTGAGCAGATAGGTAGCAAACTCAACACACTGCCCTTCAGGTACCATCTGCGCTTGCAATGCTCGCTCCATAGCCTGAAACAAGGTATCGGCTTCAGTCAAATTAGTGGTTCCCTTGAACTTAGGTGGATTAACCTTCAAGAAGGTTGCCAGTGTCATCCGGCCCTGACCTCCAATTCCGTCATTACCATGGTTGTTCATCTGTTGTCCAAGGGCCGCAGCAGTGGCCTGCATAGCAGCAACCATATTCTCCAACGCCACCATAAAATCTACCGGGTTATTTGGGTTGGCTTCCGTTCCCTGAGTACTAGTACGACCTCTCCCACGACCTCGACCGCGTCCACGAGGTGCCATCTGGTTCCTATACACACTAAACAATCGATATCAAGTTGATTAGTCTCAATATCGGAAGTCTAGTGCTTCGAAGTCCCAAATGTATGCTCATGAATGTTTATGCCAGGTATATCAGTTAGATATTCTAATAGCACATAAACACACTTACAGAGAATGCACAGAAGCATAGTCAGTCCGTCCCTCAGGCTCAACAGGAACGAACTGCTTTGATACCAAAATGTAACACCCTACCACACAGAGCCTTATGCTTAAGTCATAAGACAGAGGTGGCGAGGTATTACGACCTCTAAAAATAAAAATTAGTACATATAGTATTGTGAAAGATATTTATAACTAGGAGCCTTTAAAGAGAAGGGGTAAAATAAAACCGTTAAATTGAAAAGCACAACACTTCGATCGATAACGTAACAAAACAGATAAAGGATAGACTAACGTTAAACCATAAACAAAAGAGTGCCAAAGATATGAATATCAAGACTCAAGGTCCGATTTGTGAAGATAACCGGTCCGAGCATACAAGTATACTTATATAAACATAAACTTAGAGTAAGAAACCCAAGGAAAACCCCAAGGACAAACTAACAAAACCTGTTCTCCAAAACCACCTCTAAGAGGAGTCAAAATAGTATATATATGCATTATTTAGTGGAGATAGTAACTATCTACATAAAACCACAAATAAAGTCCCAAGAAGCAAAGATCTTCGCTTATCCAGAAGTCTCCAACATGCCTCAGCGAGAAACCTCACGTCCTGCATTTGAAAACCGCAAAATGCGCAGGGGTGAGAACCGGAGGTTCTCAGTATGGTAACAGTACCCACATATCTAACATGTAATGTCCTGGGAAAGCCGAAGGCAATCCTAGAACTTCCACCAGATAATTCAAAGCTTATAAACAGACTAAACCATAAATGGCAATTGACTAAAGATCTTCAGTCTAACTAATACTTTCCTTTCCAATTCCTGTAGACCTCCTAACCACCAGCAGTAATATAATATGGCAAACAAAATTATATCAGACATGAAGATATACAGATAGGAAGAAGATATGACATTTAGATAATTAGCAGGTAATATGCAGTCAATTAGGCAATTCCAAACAATTCACATAGTATGCATACGATGAATGCCTGTCCTAATGGCTGATAAGTCTCATCTGTCGGTTATAAAGCCAACCTGACAAGTCCTGGTAGCTAACCATTGGACTGTCCCTCTGTCGTGCATCCCCAACTCGAGTTATACTCAATCGTAAATCATAATTCATATCCAACACCCGCACTGGTGTATATTCACGGGGGCGAGCTCAACCTGAACTTTCACAGTGTCCGGCCACACTTACGACATAGGGTCAGCAGAGTATCGAGTCTCCACCTGGAGCACATGGTGGCTAGCCATTGCTTTCTCCTAGGGAAACTCGTATCTCAGATAGTGGAAGTGCAACATTCACATTTCATTCAATAAGCATATATGCAATCATTCTCAGCCATAACTCAATAATGGCTCAGCCATAATACGGCAATAACTCAGCCATCCGGCTTATAATTTGATGAGTTGATAATTTATACGCTTTTTGGCATTGTTTTTATATAGTTTTTAGTATGATTTAGTTAGTTTTTAGTATATTTTTATTAGTTTTCAAATAAAAATCATATTTCTGGACTTTACTATGAGTTTGTGTGTTTTTCTGTGATTTCATGTAATTTCTGGCTAAAATTGAGGGACTTGAGCAAAAATCAGATTCAGAGGCTGAAGAAGGACTGCAGATGCTGTTGGATTCTGACCTCCCTACACTCAAAGTAGATTTTCTGGAGCTACAGGAGTTTAAATGGCGCGATCTCAATTGCGTTGAAAAGTAGACATCCAGGGTTTTCCAGCAATATATAATAGTCCATACTTTGCCTGAGTTTAAATGACGAAAACTGGCGTTCAACGCCAGCTCTCTGCCCTATTCTAGCGTTAAACGCCAGAAACAGGTTCCAAAGTAGAGTTAAACGCCAGAAACAAGTTACAAACTGGCGTTTAACTCCAAGGAAGACCTCTACACATGAAAGCTTCAATGCTCAGCCCAAGCACACACCAAGTGGGCCCGGAAGTGGATTTCTGCATCATTTACTTATTTCTATAACCCTAGTAACTAGTTTAGTATAAATAGAAATTTTTACTATTGTGTTAGGGATCTTTTGGGATCATTTTCGAGATCATCTTTTGATCATTTTAGATCTCTAGACCTCCATGGGAGGCTGGCCACTCGGCCATGTCTACCTTATTTTCACATATATATTTTCAACGGTAGAGTTTCTGCACACCATAGATTAAGGTGTGGAGCTCTGCTGTTCCTCATGAATTAATGCAAAGTACTATTGTTTTTATATTCAATTCAATCCTATTTCTTCTTTAAGATATTCATTCGCACACAAGAACATGATGAATGTGATGATTATGTGACGCTCATCATCTTTCTCACTTATGAACGCGTGCCTGACAAACACTTCCGTTCTACATGCAAACAAGCTTGAATGCATATCTCTTAGCCTCCTTATCTATGATCAGAGTCTTCGTGGTATAGGCTAGAATTATTGGCGGCCATTCTTGAGATCCGGAAAGTCTAAACCTTGTCTGTGGTATTCCAAGTAGGATCTGGGAAGGGATGGCTGTGACGAGCTTCAAACTCGCGAGTGCTGGGCGTAGTGACAGACGCAAAAGGATTACTGAATCCTATTCCAGTATGATCGAGAACCAACAGATGATTAGTCGTGCGGTGACAGCGCATTTGGTCCATTTTCACTGAGAGGACAAGATGTAGCCATTGACAACGGTGATGCCCAACATACAGCTTGCCATGGAAAGGATTATGAAGGATTGGATGAAAGCAGTAGGAAAGCGGAGATTCAGAAAGAACTAAGCATCTCTATACGCTTATCTGAAATTCTCACCAATGAATTACATAAGTATCTCTATCTTTATTTTACGTTTTATTTATCTTTTAATTATTAAAACTCTATAACCATTTGAATCCGCCTGACTGAGATTTACAAGGTGACCATAGCTTGCTTCAAGCCGACAATCTCCGTGGGATAGACCCTTAGTCACGTATGGTTTATTACTTGGACGACCCAGTGCACTTGCTGGTTAGTTGTACGAAGTTGTGGCAAAGAATTAAGATTATGAACGTGCGTATTAAGTTTTTAGCGCCGTTACCAATGAATGAACGATCAGGATTTCGTGCACCAAGTTTTTGGCACCGTTGCCGAGGATTGTTCGAGTTTGGACAACTGACGGTTCATCTTGTTGCTAAGATTAGGTAATTTTATTTTAATTTTATATATTTGCTTTTATTCTTTTTATTTTTGAAAAAAAAATTTCAAAAAAAAATATTTTTAAAATTATTCTATGCTCTTCAGAATTTTTAAGAATGAATTCTAGAGTTTCATCATGATCTGTTGAAGCCTGGCTGGCTGTAAAGCCATGTCTAAATTCTTTTGGACTGAGGCTTCCTCTTCACATGCTTGAATTATGTATGCTGAAGCTTGGCTGGCCATTGGCCATGTCTAGTGTTTTGGACCAGAGCTTTCACTGAAAGCTTGGCTGGCTAGTAAGTCATGTCTAATTCCTGGACCGGAGATTTAGACTAACATTGCATGATTCCTGGAATTCTCATTAGAAATTTTGAAATCCTTATTTTCTTTTTCAAAATAATTTTCAAAAAATACCAAACAAATTTTATAAAATCATAAAAACCAAAAATTTGATGTTTCTTGCTTGAGTCTAGTGTCAATTTTTAAGTTTGGTGTCAATTGCATCTTTTTAATTTTTAACTAAAATTTTTGAAAATTCATCATATGTTCTTCATGATCTTCAAGTTGTTCTTGATGATCTTCTTTGTTTGATCTTTTCATTTTCTTGTTGTGCATCTTTTCTTGTTTCTCATATGCATTTTCAATTTGTTAGTGTCTCAACATTAAAAATTTTTAAGTTTGGTGTCTTGCATGTTTTTCTTTTCTTAAAAATTTTCAAAAATATGTTCTTGATGTTCATCTTGACATTCAAAGTGTCCTTGGTGTTCATCTTGACATTTAAAGTGTTCTTGCATATTTTTCTTGTTTTGATTCATAATTTTTATGTCTTGTGTCTTTTTTTTGTGTTTTTCTCTCTCCTCATTAAAAATTCAAAAAAAAAAATAAAAAAGATATCTTTCCCTTATTCTCTCATGAATTTTCGAAAATTTGAGTTGACTTTTTCAAAACTTTTTAAAATTTAGTTGTTTCTTATGAGTCAAGTCAAATTTTCAATTTAAAAATTCTATCTTTTTCAAATCTTTTTCAAAAATCAAATCTTTTTCATTTTTTCTTTCATAATTTCGAAATTTTCAAAATTTATTTTCAAAATCTTTTTCTTATTTCTATTTCATATTTTCGAAATTAATGCTAACAATTAATGTGATTGATTCAAAAATTTTAAGTTTGTTACTTGCCTAGTAAGAAAGGTTCAATCTTTAAATTTTAAAATCATATCTTTTTGTTTCTTGTTAGTCAAGTAATCAACTTTAATTTTCAAAATCAAATCTTTTTAAATTTTTTTCAAATCCTTTTCAAAATAAATTTCAATCACATCTTTTTCAAAATCAATTTCAAAATCTTTTCTAACCTCTTATCCTTTCAAAATTGATTTTCAAATCTTTTTCAACTAACCACTTAACTTTTTGTTTGATTTTAAAAGTTTACTATTTCAATCATATCTTTTTCAAAACCACCTAACTAATTTTCTCTCTCTAATTTTTGAAAATCACTAACCTCTTTTTTAAAATTTGTTTTAATTAACTAATTGTCTTAAATTTTAATTTAATTTTATTTCCCTTTTTAGTTTTCGAATTTTTAATTAATATTTAAAATAAAAACAAAAATATTTTTATTTTATTTTAATTAATTTTCGAATTTTTCTCTTCTCCTTCTTCTATTCTTCTGTTCTTCTACTCACATAAAGGAATATCTATACTGTGATATAGAGGATTTCATATTTTCTTTTCTGTTCTCTTCTTTTTCATATGAGCAGGAACAAGAATAAGAACATTCTTGTTGAAGCTGATCCTGAACCTGAAAGGACTCTGAAGAGGAAGCTAAGGGAAGCTAAAGTACAACTCTCTAGAGAAAATCTGACAGAAATTTTCGAAAAAGAAGTAGACATGGCCAAAAATAATAATAATGGTGGAGATGCAAGGAAGATGCTTGGTGACTTTACTACACCAAATTCTAACTTACATGGAAGAAGCATCTCAATTCCTGCCATTGGAGCAAACAATTTTGAGCTAAAGCCTCAATTAGTTTCTCTGATGCAACAAAGTTGCAAGTTTCATGGACTTCCATCAGAAGATCCTTTTCAGTTTTTAACTGAATTCTTACAAATCTGTGATACTGTTAAGACCAATGGGGTTGATCCTGAGGTCTATAGGCTTATGCTTTTCCCGTTTGCTGTAAGAGACAGAGCTAGAATATGGTTGGACTCTCAACCTAAAGATAGCCTAAACTCTTGGGATAAGGTGGTCACGGATTTCTTAGCCAAGTTCTTTCCTCCTCAAAATCCTAGCAAGCTTAGAGTGGATGTTCAAACCTTCAAACAGAAAGAAGGCGAATCCCTCTATGAAGCTTGGGAGAGATACAAGCAACTGACCAAAAAGTGTCCTTCTGACATGCTTTCAAAATGGACCATCCTGGATATATTCTATGATAGTTTGTCTGAATTATCTAAGATGTCATTGGACCATTCTGCAGGTGGATCCATTCACCTAAAGAAAACGCCTACAGAAGCTCAGGAACTCATTGACATGGTTGTAAATAACCAGTTCATGTACACTTCTGAAAGGAATCCTGTGAGTAATGGGACGCCTCAGAGGAAGGAAGTTCTTGAAATTGATACTCTGAATGCCAAATTGGCTCAGAATAAAATATTGACTCAGCAAGTCAATATGATTTCTCAGAGTCTGAATGGATTGTAAGCTGCATCCAACAGTACTAAAGAGGCATCTTCTGAAGAAGAAGCTTATGATCCTGAGAACCCTACAATCGCATAGGTGAATTACATGGGAGAATTCTATGGAAACACCTATAATCCCTCATGGAAAAATCATCCAAATTTCTCATGGAAGGATCAACAAAAGCCTCAACAAGGCTTTAATAATGGTGGAAGAAACAGGTTTAGCAATAGCAAGCCTTTTTCATCATCCTCTCAGCAACAAACAGAATTCTGAGCAGAATCCATCTAGCTTAGCAAATATAGTCTCTGATCTATCTAAGGCCACTCTAAGTTTCATGAATGAAACAAGGTCCTCCATTAGAAATTTGGAGGCACAAGTGGGCTAGCTGAGTAAAAGAGTCACTGAAACTCCTCCTAGTACTCTCCCAAGCAATACAGAAGAGAATCCAAAAAGAGAGTGCAAGGCCATAACCTTACTTGGTGTGGCCGAACCCAGAGAGGAGGAGGAGGACGTGAATCCTAGTGAGGAAGACCTCTTGGGACGTTCACTGACCAATAAGGAGTTTTCCTTTGAGGAACCAAAGGAATCTAAGGCTCATACAGAGACCCTAGAGATTCCATTGAACCTCCTTTTGCCATTCATGAGCTCGGATGAATATTCTTCCTCTGAAAAGGATGAAGACATCATTGAAGAGCAGGTTGCTAAATATCTAGGAGCCATTATGAAGTTGAATGCCAGTTTATTTGGTAATAAGACTTGGGAGGATGACCCCCTGATGAAAGGATTTTTACCAGTAAAGAGATTTATAGAAACAGTTGCGTTGTAGATATAGTCTCTAAACCGACAAAAATTCCTTCATACAAACATTTTGGGTGTCACAAGTAACAAACCCCTTTAGAAATTGTTAACTGAGTATTCAAACCTCGGGTCGTCTTCTCAAGGAACTGCGAGGAAGTATGTTCTTACTATTGGCTATAAAGGTTGTAATCGGGGTTTAGAAGATGAGAAGCAAGTAATTTAAATGACAAGTAAAGTAAATGGCAATTAAAATAAATAAATACTATAAAGCATACTTTTGGCAAGGTAAGAGAAGTTGGAGGTCCAACGTAGTTATCTCTCTCAACTATAATGAAAGTTGAATCTAAACTCCACTTGATCAACCTGTACTAGGACAAGGGAAAGTCAAGGGACTAATTAAATTGACCTTTGAATCCTATTTATTTCCTAAGAAAAGGTTGGGATTACTCAAGTTCAGCTCAATTAGCAAGATAACGATTATCAATTATGTTGAGTTTAATAACTGTTGAGTTACTAAATTCTTATCCAGAACCAAAAGGGGAAAAAGTAAAATTGCTGGAATAATAAAAATATCCTTAGATGGGAAGCAATGGTAACTTAAATCGAAGAGAACAATCATGAACTGAAAATACCTCAATTATCATTAATTCAAATAACAGTCTGTAACATGGAAGAATTCTTAAATCAAATTATAATAATCAATTCAAATGTTTGAATAAATAAATAAAAGTAAAACTAAAATAAAAGAACATTAAACCTAGGATCCAGAGTTACTCTTAAAACAAGAAGAAATCCTAAATCCTAAAAGAGAGAGAGAAGATCTCCCTCTCAACTAAATCTAAATCATTGAAAAGTAAAATATGCGAGCTCTCTTTGAATGGGTGCATTCCCACACTTTATAACCTCTGGTCTATGCTGTCTGTACTTGGATCTGGGCCAAAAAGGGCTTCAGAATTCGCTGGGGGTGCATTCTGTAAATTCTGATACGTGGCCCCTGTCACGCGTCCTCGTGGGTCACGCGGTCGCGTCATTTGGAGCTTTTCCTTGCCACGCGGTCACATCAGTCATGCGACCGCGTCATATGCGTTCTGCTTAAGGCGCACGATCGCGTCAGTCATGCGGCTGCGTCGCTGCTAATTCGTGCTTGGCACGTGATCGCGTCGTCCATGTGATCGCGTGGATACCAGTTTCCTTAAAGCTCCGTTTTGCTTTCTCCTTCCATTTTAGTATGTTTCCTTTTCCATCCTTTAAGTCATTCTGCCTTAGAAAATCTGAAACTACTCAACACACTAATCACGGCATCGAATGGAAATAAAGGTAATTAAATTAATTAATTTTAAAGCTTAGGAAACATGTTTTTCACAATATGACATAATAAGGAAGGGAAAGTGAAACCATACAATTAATGTGAATAAGTAGGTGAAGGATTGTATAAATTACTCAAATTAAGCACAAAAGAACTCATGAAATATGGGTTTATCAACCCCCCTTGTTCACCAATGAACTAAGTGCATTGATAAGGCAGACATTGCCTCAGAAGAAACCAGATCCCGGAAAGTTCTTCATACCTTGTACCATAGGCACCATGACCTTTGAGAAGGCTCTGTGTGACCTTGGGTCAGGGATAAACCTCATGCCACTCTCTGTAATAGAGAAATTGGAAATCTATGAGGTACAAGCTGTAAGAATTTCACTAGAGATGGCAGACAAATCAATAAAACAGGCTTATGGATTAGTAGAGGACTTGTTAGTAAAGGTTGAAGGCCTTTACATCCCTGCTGTTTTCATAATCCTAGACACTGGGAAGGATGAGGATGAATCCATCATCCTTGGAAGACCCTTCCTAGCCACAGCAAAAGTTGTGATTGATGTGGACAGAGGAGAGTTGGTCCTTCAACTAAATGAGGACAACCTTGTGTTTAAAACTCAAGGATCTCCTTCTGTAACCATGGAGAGGAAGCATGAAAAGCTTCTCTCACTGCAGAGTCAACCAAAGCCCCACAGTCAAACTCTAAGTTTGGTGTTGGGAGGCCACAACCAAACTCTAAGTTTGGTGTTGAACCCCCACATTCAAACTCTAAGTTTGGTGTTGGGAGGTCCCAACAATGCTCTGAACATCTGTGAGGCTCCATGAGAGTTCACTGTCAAGCTATTGACTTTAAAGAAGCACTTGTTGGGAGGCGACCCAATGTTATTTAATTATATCTATTTATTTTCTATTGTTATTTTATGTTTTGTTTAGGTTGATGATCATGTGAAGTCACAAAAACAGAATGAAAAATAGCATTAAAAACAGCTCACCCTGGAGGAAGAGCTTACTGGCGTTTAAACACCAGTAAGAAGCATCAAACTGGCGTTTAACGCCAGAAAGAAGCATCAAGCTGGCGTTAAACGCCAGAAACATGCACCAGACTGGCGTTTAACGCCAGAACAGAGCATGGAATTGGCGTTAAACGCCAGAAATAAGCTGCAAGCTGGCATTTAACACCAGACATGCATTCTAAAGGCGTTTTGCACGCCTAATTGGAGCAGAGATGCTAAGTCCTTGACCCCTCTGGATCTGTGGATCCCACAGGATCCCCACCTACCCTACCTCTTCTTCTTTCCTTTTCACACCTTTTCATAACTCTCTTCCCCAAATACCCTTCACCAATCACCTCCATACCTCTTCCCTAAATATCCTTCACCACTCACATCCATCCACTCTTCCCCATAAATCCCACCTACCTCCAAAATTCAAATTCTTTTCCCTCTCAACCCAACCCTAATAGCCGAAACCTCTCCTTCCCCCCACCCCTATATAAATACCTTAACACTACTCCATTTTCACACATTACAACCACCACTTCTCCCCCTTGGCCGAATACACCTTCTCCCTCCATCTCCTCTATTTTCTTCTTCTTCTACTACTTCCTTTCTTCTTTTGCTCAGGGACGAGCAAACCTTTTAAGTTTGGTATGGTAAAAGCATTGCTTTTTATTTTTTCCATAACCATTAATGGCACCTAAGGCCAGATAAACCTCAAGAAAGAGGAAAGGGAAGGCAATTACTTCCACCTCTGAGTCATGGGAGATGGAGAGATTCATCTCAAAGGTCCATCAAGACCACTTCTATGAAGTTGTGGCCAAGAAAAAGGTGATCTCTGAGCTCCCTTTTAAGCTCAAAAAGAGCGAATATCCGGAGATCCGACAAGAGATTAGAAGAAGAGGATGGGAAGTTCTCTCTAATCCTATTCAACAAGTCGGGATCTTAATGGTTCAAGAGTTCTATGCAAACGCATGGATCACTAGGAACCATGATCAAAGTAGGAACCCGAATCCAAAGAATTGGCTTACAATAGTTCGGGGGAAATACTTAGATTTCAGTCCAGAAAATGTAAGCTTGGCGTTCAACTTGCCAATGATGCAAGAAAACGCACGCCCCTACACTAGAAGGGTCAACTTTGATCAAAGGTTGGACCAAGTCCTCATGGACATATGTGTGGAAGGAGTTCAATGGAAAGTTGACTCAAGAGGCAAGCCGGCTCAATTGAGAAGACCGGACCTTAAGCCTGTAGCTAGAGGATGGTTGGAGTTCATCCAACGCTCAATTATTCCTACTAGCAACTAGTCTGAAGTTACTGTAGACCGGGCCATCATGATCCATCGTATCATGATTGGGAAGGAAGTGGAAGTTCATGAGATTATACCTCAAGAACTCTACAAGGTGGCTGACAAGTCCTCCACTTTGGCAAGGTTAGCCTTTCCTCACCTTATTTGCCACATTTGCAATTTGGCTGGAATTGACATAGAGGGAGATATCCTCATTGATGAGGACAATCCCATCACTAAGAAAAGGATGGAGCAAACAAGAGATCATGGACCTCAACAAGAGCATGAGGAAATTCCTCACCATGAAATCCATGAGATGCCTCAAGGGATGCACTTCCCTCCACAAAACTGTTGGGAGTAAATCAATACCTCCCTAGGAGAATTAAGTTCCAACATGGGACAACTAAGGATGGAACACCAAGAGCACTCCATCATTCTCCATGAGATTAGAGAAGATCAAAGAGCTATGAGGGAGGAGCAACAAAGACAAGGAAGAGACATAGAGGAGCTCAAGAGCACCATTGGTTCTTCAAGAAGAGGAAGACACCACCCTCACTAAGGTGGACCCGTTCCTTAATCTCCTTGTTCTTACTTTCCTGTTTTTTTATTTTTAAGCCTTATGTTTTATTTATGTTTGTGTCTTTACTATATGATCATTAGTGTTTAAGTGTCTATGTCTTAAAGCTATGAATGTCCGATGAATCCATCACCTCTCTTAAATGAAAAATGCTTTTAATTACAAAAGAACAAGAAGTACATGAATTTCGAACTCATCCTTGAAATTAGTTTAATTATCTTGATTTGGTGACAATACTTTTTGTTTTCTGAATGAATACTTGAACAGTGCATATGTCTTTTGATATTGTTGTTTATGAATGATAAATATGTTGGCTCTTGAAAGAATGATGAAAAGGAGAAATGTTATTGATAATCTGAAAAATCATAAAATTGATTCTTGAAGCAAGAAAAAGCAGTGAATACAAAAGCTTGCGAAAAAAAAAGAAGAAAAGAAAAATGGCGAAAAAAGAAAAAGGATCCAAGAGCTATGAAAAGAAAAGAGAAAGAAAAATTCAAGGGTAAAAAGGATCCAAGGCTTTGAGCATCAGTGGATAGGAGGGCCTAAAGGAATAAAATCCTGGCCTAAGCGGCTAAACCAAGCTGTCCCTAACCATGTGCTTGTGGCGTGAAGGTGTCAAGTGAAAACTTGAGACTGAGCGGTTAAAGTTGAGGTCCAAAGCAAAAACAGAGTGTGCTTAAGAACCCTGGACACCTCTAATTGGGGACTCTAGCAAAGCTGAGTCACAATCTGAAAAGGTTCACCCAGTTATGTGTCTGTGGCATTTATGTATCCGGTGGTAATACTGGAAAACAAAGTGCTTAGAGCCACGGCCAAGACTCATAAAGTAAATGTGTTCAAGAATCAACATACTGAACTAAGAGAATCAATTACACTATCTGAATTCTGAGTTCCTATAGATGCCAATCATTCTGAACTTCAAGGGATAAAGTGAGATGCCAAAACTGTTCAGAGGCAAAAAGCTACTAGTCCCGCTCATCTGATTGGAGCTAAGTTTCATTGATATTTTGGAATTTATAGTATATTCTCTTCTTTTTATCCTATTTAATTTTCAGTTGCTTGGGGACAAGCAACAATTTAAGTTTGGTGTTGTGATGAGCGGATAATTTATACGCTTTTTGGCATTGTTTTTATATAGTTTTTAGTATGTTTCGTTAGTTTTTAGTATATTTTTATTAGTTTTTAAATAAAAATCACATTTCTGGACTTTACTATGAGTTTGTGTATTTTTCTGTGATTTCAGGTAATTTCTGGCTGAAATTGAGGGACTTGAGCAAAAATCAGATTCAGAGGCTGAAGAAGGACTACAGATGCTGTTGGATTCTGACCTCCCTACACTCAAAGTAGATTTTCTGGAGCTACAAAAGTCCAAATGGTGCGCTCTCAATTGCGTTGGAAATTAGACATCCAGGGCTTTCCAGCAATATATAATAGTCCATACTTTGTTTGAGTTTAAATGACGCAAACTGGCGTTCAACGCCAGCTCTCTGCCCTATTCTGGCGTTAAACGCCAGAAACAGGTTGCAAAGCAGAGTTAAACGCCAGAAACAAGTTACAAACTGGCGTTTAACTCCAAGGAAGACCTCTACACGTGAAAGCTTCAATGCTCAGGCCAAGCACACACCAAGTGGGCCCGGAAGTGGATTTCTGCATCATTTACTTATTTCTGTAACCCTAGTAACTAGTTTAGTATATATAGAACTTTTTACTATTGTGTTAGGGATCTTTTGGGATCATTTTCGAGATCATCTTTTGATTATTTTAGATCTCTAGACCTCCATGGGAGGCTGGCCACTCGTTCATGTCTACCCTATTTTCACTTATGTATTTTCAACGGTAGAGTTTCTGCACACCATAGATTAAGGTGTGGAGCTCTGCTGTTCCTCATGAATTAATGCAAAGTACTATTGTTTTTCTATTCAATTCAAGCCTATTTCTTCTCTAAGATATTCATTCGCACACAAGAACATGATGAATGTGATGATTATGTGACGCTCATCATCATTCTCACTTATGAACGCGTGCCTGACAAACACTTCCATTCTACATGCAAACAAGCTTGAATGCATATCTCTTAGCCTCCTGATCTACGATCAGAGTCTTCGTGGTATAGGCTAGAATTATTGGCAGCCATTCTTGAGATCCGGAAAGTCTAAACCTTGTCTGTGGTGTTCCGAGTAGGATCTGGGAAAGGATGGCTGTAACAAGCTTCAAACTCGCGAGTGCTGGGCGTAGTGACAGACGCAAAAGGATTACTGAATCCTATTCCAGTATGATCGAGAACCGACAGATGATTAGCCGTGCGTTGACAGCGCATTTGGACCATTTTCACTGAGAGGACAGGATGTAGCCATTGACAACGGTGATGCCCAACATACAGCTTGCCATGAAAAGGAGTATGAAGGATTAGATGATAGCAGTAGGAAAGCGGAGATTCAGAAAGAACTAAGCATCTCTATATGCTTATCTGAAATTCTCACCAATGAATTACGTAAGTATCTCTATCTTTATTTTACATTTTATTTATCTTTTAATTATTAAAACTCTATAACCATTTGAATCCGCCTGACTGAGATTTACAAGGTGACTATAGCTTGCTTCAAGCCGACAATATCTGTGGGATCGACCCTTATTCACGTAAGGTTTATTACTTGGACGACCCAGTGCACTTGCTGGTTAGTTATGACAAAGAATTAAGATTATGAACGCGCGTATTAAGTTTTTAGCGCCGTTACCAAGGAATGAACGATCACGATTTCATGCACCATAATTCAATCCATAACCAGCCAATTTATTAACAATTACAGCCCATCGGCTCATGGCATATAAGGCACTTCCACCACTATCCTCCGTATCTCATACGATTCTCTTTGATCATCATTGATCATTAATTCTCCCCTTTCTTCATTCACAAATTACCACATTTTCTAACTTCTTCCCATTGCTAGGCTTATCATAATGATTTAAGACATAAGGGGTGAGATCGGAGGCTTAGAAGTTTGAAATTTGACTTTGAAAACTCAAAAATCAACTTTGGAATGAAAATAGGGTCACACGTGAGTGTCGCCCACACGCATGCGTAGAATGCATCAAGGTACAGCGACGCGTACATGTCCCTCCACGTGCACGCGTCGATGGGAGAAAAGCCAAGTGACGCCTATGCGTCAGCCACGTGTATGCGTGGGTGCGTTTTGTGCCCCAAGCATAAAACCAGCAGAACTCAGGCACAACTCTCGGAAATTTTGGCTGGGCCAATTGAATTTGCTCATCGACGCGTACGTGTGGGTAGTGAAACTTTGAAAATGACGCGTGCGCATCAGCCACGCCTATGCGTGGGAGTGCATTCTGCCAAAAATTTTACTAAGTTAAAAAGCTGCATAATTCACAGTTTCAAACCCCAATCTTCCGACAGACATAACTTCTCCGTTTCAAATCATTTTTCACCAATTCTTCGAACGGCATAAACATCCCGGATCCAATTTCATTTCTAGACAAATTTTGCACAAATCGGGGATCAGGAGTTCAAGTTATGCTCCGTCAAAATATGCCCAAAATCACATTTTCATACAAAACCACAAAGTGCCATTTTCAAAACAAACCAATTCCAACCCTTTTTAAAATCAACCAAAACATACCAAAAATCACTTCAAGCCTCCTCAACTCATACATTAACATTTTTATCAAATTATAACCATCAACCCATCATGTTAACCAAGCTCATCAATTGATCCAATTTCAAACACAATATCATGTCATATGTATTTTTCCTCATTCCAATTTCCAACAACACCATTTTCAATCAACCACCAATACTTACAATCATTACCATCCTCACTCTCAACATGGTTTCACCCACAAATCTACCTCAACCAATCATTAGTCATATATCAAAACATGCATATCTTTCATACATCACACCATCAAAACATCAATATTCATAATCACATATATGACCACACAATTTTTTTTAACCATTCAACAACATTAACCATTCAAATCCTATCTTAGGGCCTGTAGCCTAAGTTTTTACACCACATTACATTTTAGATATAGGAAACTGAGACCATACCTTAGCTGCTTTTCCGTTTAACTCGGAACACCTCCAAATCACTTTTTCACAAGCTCACCAAGCTTTAACACCTCAAAGAACATATTTTTAGTACACCAAAGCCCTTTTCCAAGCTTTCCAAAACCTCAATCAATCTTCAATATTTACATACACACTACCTAAGCCACAAATATCACATTCAAACACAACAACTCAATACCCAACATCATAAACCAACAATTTCCACTAGGGTTGAGAATTTTACCACACCCAAGGATAAAGGAGACAAGATTACACTTCTCCTTCAAGCTAGTTGGGTCCTATAACATCAAAGAGCCCAAAATCTCAATATTTTTCTCTATTAATTAGAATTTAAGGCTGAGAAAACTGGACCAAAATCGTAGCTTGCCTCAAGAACAAAGTAGTGGGTTTTGTAGAGCTCGTCACGGTGAACGCATGGCCACAAACGGTGTGACAATCGGAGCTCCAGATCAAAAGTTATGGTGGTTTGAAGATCAAACAAGGGTAGAACTTTGGAGAAGTGTTCTTCCCCCTTTCATTCTCATTTCAGTGTGTTTTTAAGGATTTAGAGGAGAGAGAGAGTGCTGTTTTTAAGGTTTTAGATTTAGCTTGATTGGGCCAAGGGCCCAATATGGGTCCGGTTGGCCTAGTTTGGCCCGTTCGGTCCAATCTTGGACCGATTTCTATAAAATTGGTATCAATATTCTCATTTTAATCTCCTCTATCATGTTAAGCTATGAAAATCACATTTTTGGCTTTCTAGAATAAATTCTCATTTATGGCTAATCAGCCGTTAATTAACCGGGTTTTACACCATCAAAGGGGAGTTTTTCTAATCCTAATCCTTCAATTCAGTTTAATAATGTTTGTCATCAAGGGGGAGATTGTTGAGTTTGGAAAACTTATGTTTAATTAAAATTATGATCAAATATTATTAAAGTATTAATTAAAAAATTATTAAATTGTTATTTGCTTCCACTGGTTTGTTTGATGTGTTTGTTAGTGTGCAAGAAGAAGAAATTAATTTTCTATTGGGCCAAAAAGCTAGAGCAACACACTTTGATCAATAAATTAATTTAGGTTTGTGCAAAATTAATTTAAACATAAAGTGGCTGAACTTTGAGATTGAGACAAGCACAAGTCACAAGCCCATTTTGATAAGACAAAAGAATGAAGGAAATGGCCCAAGAGTTTCTAGCATGTTTCGGTTACTTTGGTAACTTGAAGTTGAAAATTCAAATTGGTTGAATCACATTAAAAGATCCATACGTTACACTATGCATTGGTTACGGGAACTCAAATTCCAATTTAGTTAAATACATGCATAGGTAATCGAAACTCAAAATTAAATTGAGTTTAATAGTGCATTGAAAGCTTTGTTTCTTCTCTCTCCTCTCTCTCTTTGCATTCGGTCATGTCAATCAGAGAAAAGAAGATTGAAAAAGTTATCAGAAGAAAAAGGAGTCACAGTGAAGCCTATGGAAGAAAGGCTATGAAGAAAGATCTGAAGAAAGGCAAAGCAAGATCTTTGTCATTAAAGGCATGATTTGAAGAAGAGCTTCAAGATTTTCGAAGCCAAAAATAGAAACAATCCGCCTCTATCAGAGAAGAATATATCAGTTGCAAAAATTCACTTCCATTCTTGTTCATCAAAGAAAGAAGGTAGCCGTCGAGCTACACATAGGAAGAAGCAAAAATGGAATGCAAGAAACTGTCCTAGGTCAGAAGATCATCAAGGGTCCGAATCCTTTCTTGGAGCCAAAGACAAGATCAAGGGTTCAGATTGAAGGAGCTTGATGAAAAGGGTTGAGAGAGGTACATGCATGTTGGTTTTTGGTTTTCTCTCTCTCTTCTCTCTGTCCGAACCGCTGCTTTTTTGGTTAGAGAAGAAGTTTCTTGGTTGAACCGGTTTCAACCTTGGAAGCTTCCCCTTCTATATTAAGGGTGAACGGCCAAGGGTTGAGATCAAGGAGAGAAAGTAAAAAAGCACAGAGTTCTCATAGCTACCCAAGCTTCCTGAGTTCGTCTCCTTCAATGGTGTGTTATTTTGTTTTCTTTTTTTTAGTATTGTCTGTCTGAGTCTAATGGTGAAAAAGGCAAATATGGTGAAGTTTGTAAGAAAAACTAGTGAGAGGAAAAAGGCAGTGATCAATATTAGAGAAAAAGTCATAAGATGTCTCAGAGTTTCTTTGTACATCTGTATGTTGTGTTTCATGATCCTGTGAGGATTCTCTTGCAAGTTGGGTTAGCACTTTGCGGTTGAAAGCTAGGTTTTGAGTCCTAGTCAAATTCAGATTGGGTGTAGAATCTGGATTTGTCCCAAATAGGAATGGGTAGTTCCTAGGGAGAAATTGGTGTCTGTAATATTGTGAACACATAGTGAAATTCCATCATTATTATGATAGAGACTGGATGTAGGCCACATTGTACCTAGTAGCTGAACCATGATATATCTGGTGTTAATTCTTCTTCCCTACTCCTTTCTCTGTTTCTATTTATCTGGAGACAAAAACAAAAATATCTCTCAACTCGATACGAGACAAAACAAAAGTGTCTCTCAACTCAACATGAGACAAAAAGTAGAAATATCTCCTGTAGTTACTTTAAAAGTCAGAAATTAATATTCAGAAAAAGGGATTAAGATTCAACCCTCCTTCTCTTAGCCACTGATTACCATCACTCTTGTTTAAAAATATTATTTGTAGGATGTAGTAAATTTTTTATTTTATCAAACATATTTGTCTAATACATAGACTAATTTCTTTGTTAAAGAAGCATTCATTTAGAACAAAGTGTTCTATTGCTTTTTTTTTCTGGATATTTTTCTATATCAAAAACGAAATTCAAATTATCACTATGTTAATTACAAAATAAGATAATAATTAATTTTTGTTAAAATAGTTCATGATTTTACACCGAACTAGCACATTATTAAAGGTTAATTATAGTGTAAAAATGTAAATTCATACGGAGAATACATATATTCATTTTAAACCATACAAATTATTATTTAATAATATTAGTGACACTGTTGATACACTGTTTTTAACCACAAAAACATAATCTGTATAAAATAAATCTTTATAGTAGTGTTTTTCATTATTGAATATTCAAACAATTCTCATTATGTAAGAATTTTTTTATTTTATATATAAATATTTTCTGTTAAACAAATTTTTTCATTTATGTTATCATTGGGTTATTTTTTTAGATATTAAAAAAATTTTAATATAACACCTAATTATTGAGTTATATGGTGTTTTACAAAATTTTGGGGACAAGACAAATTTATAGGAGTGAATTGTTGCAGCAGAAATTTTTTTATTTTTTGAATAATACGCAAGGAACGTATCAAATTTTTAGATATTACAACATGCAATACGCAAATAACGTATTGTATTATTTTAATATTAAAAATACAATACACGGAGATGTATTCACAATACACCTCCCGTATATTGTACTTTTTATTAAAAAAAATATATAACTAAAGATGTACAAAAGAAAGAACAAATTGTTAATTTACTAGATTCTGCTTGTATGGTATGAACTTATAAAAATGTATAAAAATTACAATAACAATCTTTCATTAAAAGGTCAATAACAATTATAAAAATTAATTAATAAATATTTTTTTCACAAGCTTGGTATATTTTTTAACTTTTTTTTTATATTCTGGAAAGGGTATATTTATTTGTGTTTTTGTATGATGGGTTAATCCTCAAGTTATATTCCTTATTATAGACATCTAGAGTATGAAAACTTTTTGCACTATCTACACTTTTCGCACCTTCTACACCACCTACATGACAACAACAACCACAATAATAAATACACTAATCCAGCAATATCAACATTAACAATAATAAATACACTAATTTAGCGGAATCAACCTTAACAACAATAATAAATGCATTAATTCAGCAAAACCAATCTTAACTAAACCAGTAAATAAGACTAATATTAACATAAATAATTAATGCATCATTACCTAAATTGTTATCATCATGGCTCTCATTGCCATTATCTTCCTCGGCTCCTTGCTATCATCATTATCCTCAGCCATTGGCGGTTGTACTTGAGGAAAATCAACAAGAGTACTACGACCAATTTCTCTAGCGACACTCTAGATTGAGTCAATAAACACTTTTGGCCCAAAGCGTAGAGAGGGACTACGATGTCGTAGTCTCAAGTCCACAGATGACTGACCCAAAACAATTCAAGAAATTGCCGACTAGACTGTAGATCCTGCTCGTCAACTTTAGAATGTTATGATTAAGATTTCTGCACTTGCAGGT
This sequence comes from Arachis ipaensis, assembly GCF_059453495.1. Taxonomy (NCBI): domain Eukaryota; kingdom Viridiplantae; phylum Streptophyta; class Magnoliopsida; order Fabales; family Fabaceae; genus Arachis; species Arachis ipaensis. The sequence goes on from NC_142444.1 coordinate 130,619,794, forward strand.
GAGGGTTAAAGAACAAATCATTCACCCATTGCAACGTGTCTGTTTCAGACACCCACTAATACATCTGGTGGTTTAAGGATTGCTCAGCTACGTTCCTTCACTTTGACATAGAGGATCAGTAATATGGTTGGTAAGACATCATGTAGAGTGAGAGAGTCAGAAAATAATTGTGTAAAGAATGATGAGTTAGGCTCAGTGTATGGGTATGCCAGTTGGTATGGGTGCATGAAGGACTGTGGCTGTAGCTGTGGTTGTGGTTGTGACTATGGTTGTGGAACATTACTAGTCAACCACAGATGAACACTATATACCTCACTATACATTACGTATACTCATCAGATACTTGATAGTGCAGGAAAGAGTCACCAACTAGAACGAAGTTCCTACGATTTGTCCACATCATAATGTATATATATAGAATGCTTAGGTCTCTAATCTTTGTTCTTTAGTCCAATCAGAACCACATTGTGAGCTTCTATAAGATGAATGGGTTGTCCATGGGCTTCTTGTTGCAAAACGAACTAGCTCTTATCCTATTTGATGCATGTCACTCAATGCACTCAAAAGATATTAGTGACATGGTTGTGCTCCATATTGCGTGATGATAGAATGCCATTTGGAACTACAATGTTTCCCATACAATCATGATTATACGAGTTCTACATAAATTGCAAAAACATATAATTTCACAAACATTTCAATAACCTAATAATTTCTAAATTCACAAACAACAAGGTCTTTATAATTTTAAATTTCTAATAAACATAATCATCAAGCAAGTATTTTGTAACAAAATAATTCAAAAAACATTTTCCAAACTAAAATAAACATTGTTTAAGTTTTAATCAATCAAACAATGTTAAAGTTATAACTTAAAAGTAAAATGAATTATGTTTATGGGTAGGGTATATTATGCTGGGTTGATTTTATAATATTAATATTTATAAGAACTTAAAAACCAAAACAAAATGGAAGTCCCATTGGGCAATCTCTCCATGTCAAAACCCGCCAAATAAAGTTTATGGGTCAGGCGAGTTTTTTTTATTATAGCGGTCTAAAATTTCTAGTCCGATCAGCATTTTTTTATGAGTTATACAAATCGATCTGGTGAGTTTTAGCCCATTTGCCACACCTAGTGCGAAGTAAGTTTCTCAAATTGAAATAAGTAATAGAATCTACTATCTCGTAATTCTACTTCAACTTTGGAATCATGCATATTTTGGTAGAGATGTTTTGATTCCAAATTTTTTAAACTTTAAAACAAATCAAAAAATCAATTCATCATCATCATCATCATCATCAACAACAACAACAACAACAACAATAAATAAATAAATAAACAAATATAAAAAGTAATAAGATATTGAGTAAAGTATCGTTTTTGTTCCCAACGTTTGGGGTAAGTCATATTTGTGTCCCTAACGTTTAAATCGTCCTATTTGTATCCCTAACGTTTATAAAAGTGATTCAATGTTATCCTACTATTAATTATACTAACAAATCAGATTATATTTTTCAATTATTCTCACTTGGATGTATTCATTCTCAATTAGGCCTCACTTGGATGTGTTCGATTTTAATATTATATCCACTATTTGTGTTTAGATTCAATTATGTTCTTAGAAAAGTGAATTACGTAAATGTTGTAGGAATTAGTTTTAACTTTTGATGAGTTATTTTTCGGAGTGGATCATCGATTCTATCCCAGATATTTGTATTCTAACTTCAAGAAGAGATTTTTAAAACTCAAACTAAAGTGTTCATGATGTTTAATTGACGGCAGGATAACATTGAATCACTTTTACAAACGTTAGGGATACAAATAGGACGATTTAAACGTTAGGGACACAAATAGGATTTACCCCAAACGTTGGGGACAAAAACGATACTTTACTCTAAGATATTTAATAATGTGATCTGCAGAATATATAATGTCATGAACCATTGTCTGATTTTATTCTTACCCGAAACCAAAATATAATCAATTATATTATAATCTATAATATATGTTTAATATACAATATAATATAGGTTTCTTCTGTAACATTAAATAAATATATTAAGATATATTTAAATAATAATACAAATTATGTTTCTAATTCCTCTACTTTCTAAAATTTAACATATTTAAATGTATTTAAATGTATGTTCAATTAAAATATTTTAAATAATTTAAATATTATACAAATATATTTAAATTCAAAATATATTTAATATTTGTGTGTTTGGAAGGGATAATGATAGATTGTTATCAACTGTCTTTATTTCTGTAACTCTAGCCGACCTAAATTTCGTGGGTCGTGGCTAGTGGCTATTATACATATTTATATATATTTTGCCTTTACTCTATTCTTCCTTTAAGTTTTATTTTTACCGCACTTATCCAAACGTGATACTTTCGATACGTGTGTTTCGCCCGCGATTTTTTTTTATTCGTTTTCAAACTTCTCGTTTAATAATTCCTTATATATATATATATATATATATATATATATATATATTACTATTCCACCTTGAGTCGTACCACCTTAGTATCATTGACTTATGACTCGAGTATAAGAATTTGAATGTTAAGGTGTTACAAAAAATATCCTACAAAATATGTTGGGTGCATCATATAGGATAATGGAGACATTGAATAGGATGTAAATCATAGATCCAAGCAGGTTTGTTAAAATGGTGAGATGTGTCTGGTTTTATATGTGATAAAAAAAATGCCTTTAAAACTTAAAAGTAAATTCTATCACACTGCTATCAGACCGGCTATGCTTTATGGTACAGAGTGTTGGGTGGCCAAAGAGGAGCACAAACATAAGTTAAGTGTGGCAGAGATGAAGAAGTTAAGATGTATAAGTGGTTATATGCGATTGAATAGAATAAGGAACGAACGAAGATATAAGAGAGAAAGTTGGAGTAGTACCTATTGTGGAAAAGATGGTAGAATCGCCTCTCAAGTGGTTTGGAGATGTGAGAAGGAAATTGATAGAGCACCCAATCAGGAGGGTGTATGAGATGGAAGATGGATAAGGGGTGAATGACAGAGGAAGACTTGGGAAGACCATTTACGAGGTGGTCAAATAAGATCTACATGTAAATGATCTCTCTGTAAACATGATATATAATAGAATTCAATAACGTCGTTTGATCTATATAGCCAATCCCACCTGGTGGGATAAGATTTCATTGTTGTTGTTTGTTACATATCATATTAATTTAAAGAAAAAATATAAAAATAGCTTTGATGTTTGTAATAGTTTTGCGCTAAAGTTTAAACATATTTTATTTGCCATCAATAATTTAATATTGATTCATTTCTATCCAAAAATTTAAACAATTTTAATTAGAACTAAAGTTTTAGGGACAATTAAAATTTCTTACAAATACTGGTTGAACCTTTGCACTTTTTCTCTTTATTTAACAACTAGAGATTTATAAATTTCATTTAGTGCTTGAAGAAAAAAATAATTTTTTTAAATTAGCCAAGTGTTAGATTCTTCTAGACAAATGATTTGTGAATTATAAATTGCATGACCTATTGATATTTAAAATCAATGCAATTGTTTTATTGAAAAAGATAAAAGATTTAATTGTCAATATAACCTAGTTTTTTTTTTAAGAAAGAATCTACATGTCCTTCCTCTAATTTTTCTTTCATACCCTCTTAATGAATATATATAAAATTGATCAACATTTCTCTGACCAAAGTTCTTATGCTTTAACTATTTTTAATTTCAGTAGGTTGTTTTGCCTAGTATTCTTTTCAAATAAAATTGTGAAGATTATTATCTTTTGTTCATCTATCTTTTTATGTATATTTAATTAAATTTAGACTACTTTGGTAAATTCTACTCTATGGTTACCATGTCTTGATGCATAATTGTTACCTTATTAATTTTTTTTTCAGAACGTGACTCATAATCATAACTTATCAATGGCCAAGGAATTATTTTAGGCCGGTAAACATTGCAAGTCTTGTATTGTTTATGCTGCTTTATATAAACACTGATAAGTGACTAGGATTACTTAATAATTTCACCGCTTAGTTAGCTCAAGAATTATGGCTATTGATTATAATCCTTAGTTCAAATACTTTGTATTTGTTCTGCTACTTTAAACTGCTTCTTATGCCAATGCCAATTTCTTGACTTTTCTCTTTCTAGTCATTATGGAAAGAAAATGTAGTATGCATAAAATACTTGCAGTATACAGTATGTTTCATTCTTTTTAATTCAGTTATTAGTCGTTACATATACACTAGGGGTGCACAGACCCGGCCGGCCCGAAGGCCCGGCCCGGTCTCGAACACTTTAGGGGATAATTTAGTGTGATTTCATCGGGTTTAGGATCGGATAAGGGTCTCAAAAATAGACCCGGTCATTATTTCGGGTCGGGTCCGGACCATAGCTTGGGTCACCCGAAGTCGGCCCGGTAGCTCGGTCATCATACACAATTAATATTTTGTGTTATTAGTGATGGATCATAACTATTCTTATGTGGAATTTAAGTATTGTAAATCTTAATATTTTGTGTTATTAGTCATTATAAGACTATAAGTTAATGTTTTATGTTTAGAATGCATAAGACTTTAGACTAATGCATAATATTGTGTTATTTGTATTGATTTAAATATTTGGTATTATTAGACAATATTAGTATTGATTGTGGTTATACTTTAGTATTGATTGTAGTTATACTTTAATTTTGAAGAAGGGTTGGTTCTTGTTATATTTTTCTAAGTGAATTTTACCATGTTAAATAATGGTTGGAGTCTTGAAAATTTGGATATTTTTACATGCTAACTTACAAGAAGGTATTAACGTAATGTAATGTTAATGGCCCGGTTTTCACCCAGTATAATTGTGGCCCGAAAGTGTATTGGTTTCATCGGGTCTAGGGCCGGGTTCGGGTCTAATAAATAGACTCGGTGTATATTTCGGGTCGGGTCTGGGTCACATCAAACCCGGCTTCACCCGGCCCATGTGCACCCCTAATATACACTTCAATTTTCAATTAATATTTTCATATATTCCTTTTCTTAAAGATAATTTGTAATCATCACTATACTTGTGGTTTCATCTTCCTCCAATGTCCTAGTGGTGCATTTTTATATTTGTCAAAGACCTTAATATGACAATATTTATAAGTCAATTTGTGCTCTACATTTGACATCCTTTTTTTTACTAAGATCAAATTTTGAGCACACATGTAGAAGGATGAACTATATCTATATGTAAGATAATTTTGAACCTTGTAACATCATTGGTGCAATGATGTTCTTTATTTTCGATACTTGTTTTCCTTTTTACTATTAAGTAATTTGAATTAGTACAACTGGATGAAAAGAAAGGGAAAATGATGGGTTGTTAAACTTCAATAATTGAACTGAAAGTATATTCTTTTTTCTTGGTATTCTTATTCTTTTTCAGTGATTAAAGAAGAATGCAATAACTTATTAGTCAGTTATAGATTGAATCTTGCTTTGTGAATGCAACAACTTATTAGTCAGTCATAAATTCTTAAATGGAATTTAGATCTGCGATAAATTATTCCTTACTTATCGAATTGAGAGATACCGTAAAAAAAAACTTAGTAATTTAGTTGAGAGAGAAAGAGGGCCTTTAGATTTGTCTTTCATGTTTGAGGGTTTTTTTTTTATTTAGCATAGTTTTATTATATTGTTTGTATTTATGCATTTTGTTTTAATTTGAACTTTATTAATCATGGTCAGAAGAGAATTGGAGCTGTTGGATATTGTGTAAAGGCAGGTTGGTGGGAGTGAAAAGAATTGGACACTTATCGAACTAATGAGATCCGTGCTATATATATATAATGGGTTACACATTTAAGTATTTTTGTCAACTAAATTTAATTAAATTAGTCTAAATTTAATAAAAATTACTCACAATATGTACGTAAATTACACACTTTTTTTTGAATATTTTCTCTTCATCGTCATTCTTTTATTGCTACTGTTGTTGCTGTATTTTTTATTTTTTCTCCTCCTTTTTTTCCTACCTATAATTATTGCAGTATTTTTTCTTTTTTTCTTTTTTTTATTCTTATTAAGAAGAAGAAGAAAAAGTTTTGACTTTATCAGAAAAATAGCATAAAAAAATTTTAAACATCACATAGAAAATTTCTTTGTTTTCACACCAAAATTTTTTATCCGTGATATAGGTTCTTGTTAAGAAAGTGAAACAAAAAGAATTATGAAAATATCAAAAAAGAGGAGGAAGGAAAATTTTGAATTATGTGAAATTTATTAGAAATAGCACCAAAATTTTTAAATCGTGACAGAAAAAATTTCTTAGTTTTGACACTGAAATTTCTTAACTATCATATGAGTTCTTGTTAAGAAGAAGAAAAGGAGGAGGAGGAGAAAGAGGAGGAGTTTTGAATTGTGTTGAATTTATTATAAATTTAATACCAAAAATTTTTAACCATAATAACATAGAAAGTTTCTTAATTTTGACACAAATTTCTTAACGGTGACATAGGAAATTTCTTAACCAAATTTTCTTATCATTGAACTAATTGATTATTATTGAACTCATATATAAGAGATTTAATAATTTATATGTCATTTGTAACAAATTAATATAGTTTTTTATTCCAAACACATTTGAATGTATTTTATTAGTTGAGTGAGTTAAGAGTTTGAATTTGTGAATCTTTAAAAATTTGAATTAATAGCCAAATTCATTTCTGAAAGATTAATCAATCTCTATTTTAGTTCCTAAAAGATAAAATTAATCAAAATAGTCCTCGAAAAATAATCACGTTAGTAGAATTCGTCCTTCCGTCATCTCAGTTGATGACGTGGCTAATGCTCGTAAACGTGGCACACCCCAAACCTAGCTTTGATTTTTTTGCCTCCAAGTGTTGAGACGATGTCGTTTGATGTATTCAAACATCTCTCCCATGATCACCACTTATAACAACCATGTCTCCTCTGTTCTCTCTGACGCTCTTCCCTGATACACTCACCTAAGCTTTGAACATCCCTATTTACTTCACATTCTGTGAGGCGACACTTACGCACGAGTTCGCGTGACCAGAGTGCAAAATTAACAAGTATAAGCAAACTTTAATTCTCTAGATATTAGAACTAATATTAGAACCGTAATCCGAATCTCAAGCATAAATAACTCTTCTCCTCCATGTTGACGGTAGTGGCGGTTGTGGGAAGTACTACCATGTGGTGGGGTTGAGTCTTCCAGAGTTATTTCCATGTTCGTGTATTCAAATTTCTAGATTTTAGAGATGGATTTATCAGTGATCAACTTCTATATCAAGTTACCTCAATATGGGTTCTATCTATGATGCAAAGAAGCTGTTTAATTTGGTGAAATACCCAACAAGAATTTTGTGTCGTGAAACTCCTTGATTTTTAGGTTTTCGAAAATGGGCCACCTTAGCAAGTGTATCAGTTTGTTTTCTATGATGAAATCTAAGTTTGCACAAGAATTGAATGAGCTTATACATTACTATTTGTTATCTCGGTTTGTGTTTCTGTTAAGGCTAGGGATGAAGTTCAGTATCTTCATTGTTGTGCATTGAAGTTGGGTATACTTGCTGAAGGAACGTGTAAAGATATCCAACTAGAGAAGAAGAGTTATTTATGTTTAAGATTGGGATTAGGGTTCTAATATTGGGATTGATTTGACTTAATTTAATAAACTTATCTTGTCAGCATCAACATTATAACATTTAAGGTGTGCCACGCTGTCAGTTAACGTTCTACCTCAACGAACGTTAGCCACCTCATCAACTTAGATGATGGAAGGACGAACTCCATTAATGTGGTTATCTTTCGAGGTACAATTCTTTTGATTAATTTTATCTTTCGGAGACCGAAATGGAAATCAGGTAATTTTTCAGGAACAATTTTGACTATTAACTCTTAAAAATTTATTGTGTCATTTATCAAAATTTCAATATCATTTTTAACAGATTTTTTGTGTCATTAACTAAAAATATCTGTGTTACTTTTGTTATTGTTAAACTAATTATGTGATTTAAACTAAGAAGAAAATGATGATATGATAACGACGATGACAATGAAGGAGAAAGAAAAAAAAAAGAGGAGAAGAAATCAAACCAAAAAAGAACATAAAAAAGAAGAGGAAATGGAAGAAGAAGAGATGGTGATAATGATGATGATGATAATAAAGTGAAAGAGAAAGAGAAGGAGGACGAGAAAAAAAAAAAAAAAGAACGTAAACGTAATAAAGTAATAAACGCATGTATGTAAATTTGACTTGATTAAATTTAGTTAAAAGAAAAAACTTGGTTTGTCTAGCATTTTTGGTATATAAATTACTTCCATGTTAATTTGTTTGGTTGTGATATGATTTAAGTTCAGAAATTTTTTTTCTCATTGATTCCCCTCTGATGCAATTAATTCGGCAACTATTGGTGCAGTTTAATTCATTCAAAACAGAAATCTATAGTTTAATTCATTCAAATTACTAATAATGGGATCAATCTCACAAAGGAGAATTGCGCAATATTACCTTTTGTTTTAAAACAAGATAGAGTTAGTGGAAAAGGGATACATATATTTCAGGAAAAGAGATACATTATTTGCCAAAAAAATAAAGGAAGAAGAGATGCATAAATGCATATCGTTTTGATATCTTAAACATAATAATGGCAAAAGACTAAAATTAGTGTAGAATAAAAAATATTTATAACCAAAAAAATTATAAAAAGAATTAATTTTTAGTTAGTTAATATCAGTCAATTTTTTTAGAATTTATAATTTAAAATTTAAAATAAAAAATTTATAATTTATGACTTAAAACATATAATAAATAAATAGACTTTAAAAAAATTGACTAAATATTAGTTCTTAGCATTTTTCTTTTAACTTATTTTAGATTCTGTTGTCAGAGGTCTCGCTTACTTCTGCTCCAGCGAGTAAGCCACACACTTCCACCACCCGACGTCATCGTCCCGTATCTGAGGGATGTTGGATTCGGGAACACGGTGTCTCTCAAGAATTTTGTATTCGACAACTCCCTGATCACGACATTCGTGGAGCGATGGCGTCTGGAGACCCACACGTTCCATGGTTGGAAACTACTCAATATATAGCAATCTTAAATGAGTAAGTATGCTACAATTAAACTTGAACTCACCAGTATCCGAGGTTTTGTCGGAGGGCAACACAGAGACTCCAGAGACATTCATTTGCAGCTTGATGGCAATGCACATGGTACTTTAATCGGTCCAATTCGACCATTCGGTACTCAACACTTCTGTGAATACTGTAGTTCTTCACCCCCTGCATTACTGCATCTTTACATTTGAATCTGTGGCCGACTCGAAACTCTACCTCATCGTTTAGGTTGTAATCCTCTTCTCCAATGTTGGAAAACGGAAATTTCTCATGCATGGCGTCCAGATCCAATGTATGATAGTGACTTGGTACATCCAAGAGAGTTGGAATCAGGTGGGGGAGAGGAAAAACATAGTGCATTGTTGTCTCAGCCGGCGTCTCCAGTACAAACTCCTCCTCATCATCATCTTAAGAGGAATCACTATCGTTGCTATCTGCAACGTACTCTTCGTTGGAGTCTTCCTCACCCACCTCCATGTCTCCACTGGACTGGCAACATGAATCAATGGTGGTGCGAGAGGTGGGTCATCTTGCACAAAGGTCGAGTGTACAGAACCACCACCACCAACATCACCAACTTTGGCAGAAAGCTCCATCACTTGTTGTGCCATGATTCTCCCATAGATGTCAAACATAAGTCGCACATGCTCGTCGCCCTGGAGCCGAAACAGTCGAAACCGAAAAACTCCATTACCCGACGGTGCTAGCAACATATACCCCACCCTTCCGATCTCTCTTCTCCCTATACCACCAAAGTTGCTCAATATCAAACTCTTCAACTCGGACAACGAACTTACGCGTTGAGCGCGCAATAGTAACGGATTCTCACATTCAAATATCACCCCATTTTCGCTGTTTCTCATACGACAATTGGAGCATACACAGACAACCACATATCCACTGCTATTGGACATTTTTGTCTATTTTTTGGAAGAAAAACGGAGGAGAAGAAAATATGAAATGTATGTGGAGAATGCCAAGGATTTCATATCCTTTTATAACAGTTAGAAATTTGTCTTAATATATATCGTTTACACTGTAAACGCTTTAATTTAATACGTATCTCGTTTATACTGTAAACGAGATATACACGTGTCATGTACACTGATTTTATCTCATACAAGTTTATCTCATTTACACTGTAAACGAGATAAAATTGAGAGACGTATTTTCATAATAATTTTTATAATTATTTATTTTAGTAAATAAAATATTTATTTAATTTATTTAAATAAAAAATCTAAACAATATGTCTTCGTACCATTTTTTTTCACTCTCAGAGCCACTTAAGCCAAAAATACATTTCACGTGAAAAACTCGAAGTAAAGAAGCACCGTATGGGTTTACGGTTTACCTATCTTTATTAATTAGTAGCTTTATTTTTTTTATGTTTAATTTTTTTTTGAGAAAGTAGAGAGAAACAATGATAATCGTAAACAATATAAATAATAAATTAAAAAAAAATAAAATTAAAAATAAAAATTAGATTATTAATTAATTATTTAATTTTAAATTTTAAAATTTAAAAAATTAGAATTAACAATTAAATACATTCACATACACTGCATACGGTTACTCCTAATCTCACCATAACCTCACAATCTTTGGTACACGTCCAAAACTCGCCGTCGTCGATCTCCGGTCCACGGAAAAAACTAGTTGGCGTTGCTGGTTACAGCCGTTCCGACGGAGCATAAAGTCGTCGTTCTTCTCACGCCGTTCAGACGTAGCCAAAACACCGCAGCCCATACACGCCACTGTAGCCTCATCCCGCGCCGCTGCACTCCCGCCGGCCGTACTGATGCCACCGCAGCCTCACACTGAAGCCTCACCTCACGCCGCTATCCCTCCGTAACAAAGGCAGATCCCTATCTGTAGCTGCATCCATGCATCTCCCTTGCTGCTGCACCCCCTCCCGCCGGTCGTGCCAATGCCACCACAGCCCTCGCTGACACCGTTGCATCCTCACAGTGCGCAACAGTTCCCTCCGCAGCCAAAGGTAGCAATGAATGATGTTTGTGCAATATTTCAAGAAGAAAAGAAGATTATCGTTTCTTATACGGTCCAAATTGGAAATGGCAAGGTGTTTAACAAATTAATAACTTGGATATCTTGAGAACCAGGATTGGAAGTAGTGTTATGGAAATGTTTTTCTTTTTTTCTTTTTTTTTAGGCGTGCCTTCCCCCTCACGTGCCCATTGATGGAGTCCTCATTGGGTAAAGAATTTTGTAATGGTCCATTCGCATTCAACAATGACAATACTACTCATTCAGATGACAACCTTCTCAACTTATGCGATGTGAAGGGTAAACAATCTAACAAGGTAAGTACCGAAAGTTCTTGCATTGATAATGAATTTAAGTAAATACAAGTCAAATATGCTGGATGTTCAATTCACTAAGTTTGCAAATTGTTATTTTAATTCTTAATTAGATGGTTATTTTGTTCGATTCGGTTTAAGTATATACAATTAATAAATACTGGATGGTCATTTCATTAAGTAGCTGGATGATTATTTTAATAACTACATGGATGGTTGTTTGAACATTAATCAGCAGCAGCCACATGTTTTCTTTCCAATTGAGTCCATTTTATGCGACAAGTTTCTCCGGTGATAGGGAGCACCAGTGACAGTGGATGGTGAGCTAAGCACCGTCAGTGAGGGGGAGCACGTAAGCATCGTTCGTTTCTGGTGTGGTGGAGACCGACACTGAGGAGGAGCCTGGCTGACAATCCCACGACGATGAGGAGAAAACCTGTGGCGACTTCGGTTTCTGGTGAGGGAGAAAGTGGCACCGGCGAATGGGGTGGTTGGTGAAGCGGCAATGGCATGATGAACCTAGGAGGCGACGATGATGTTCGGTGAGGGGGAGATTGATGCCGGTAAAAAGGGATGATTGATGAAGGGGCGACAGTAGAGGATTTGGAGAAGAAGATGTTGATTTGATAAATTGATTTGCTAAATTAGAGTATAGGAGATGGTTAAAATATTGGAATAACTGAATAAGATTTTTTATTTGGGTAATTTGAGTGTTTTTTTTTTTTTACTTTTATTGAGCCAAATTTCTAACCCATTATTCATATTGTTCACAATCTCTATTATCTATCTAGTGAAGCCAAGTTTTTTTCTAAATTGAGAACTATTATTGAATATTGTATTGATGTTTTATTTGTTTTTTCAGATTATTTCTGATAGGACGAAAAGATCATCCCAACAAGTGGAAACTTATTGCTGAGAATTACGTTAGAAGTAAAAGTAAAGAACAAATTGCTAGTCATGCTAAAAAATACTTCATACATCTTAAGGAGAAGAAGTGTTCACGGGTTCAAAAGAAAAAAAAAAGCATTTTTGAAGACGACAATAGGCATCTTATCAGCATGATCATGATGATCATCAGCATCAGCAACCGTCTCAGCCTATCCTTCTTATTCCTCCTCTTCAGTCTCAACCTCAACTTCAATTTCAGCATCTGCACCAGCAGTTTCAATTTCAACCTTAGCTTCAGCCTCAACTTATCTCTAATAATGTCTTCACTTACCAGCAAAATATGATTTCTTACTCAAATATTCATAGTGTGCTTTATCATCCTGTTCTTGAATCTCAACCTTAACTTCAATTTTAATTTCAGTTTCGGCCTCAACTTCAACCTCAGCCTCAACTTCATCATATCTCACTACAAAAAAAGGTCTATGCATAGCTAGTGAAAAGGGTGACCATAGGTCTATGGTCACGGTTTTTGACCTATGGTCACGGTTTTTCCGCCGTGGCCTATTCTCTCGTAGCCATAGACCTATGGTCATGATTTCTATGGTCACGGTTGTAATGTTCAAATTCTGGCACTTTAGGCCACATTTTTTTACCGTGACCATAGGTTAATCTATGGTCATGCAATAAAACCGTGACCATAGCCTTATCTATGGTCACGGTGAAATCTATGGTCACGGTTTTCACCGTGACCATAGCCTCTATAGTCACCCCTTTCCAAAACCGTGACCATAGCCATATCTATGGTCACCCCTTCCCAAAACCGTGACCATAGCCTTATCTATGGTCACGGTTAGCCGTGACCATAGCCTCTATGGTCACCCCACCAAAAACCGTGACCATAGCCTCTATGGTCACCCCACCTAAAAACCGTGACCATAGCCTTATCTATGGTCACAGTTTTGGCCGTGACCATAGCCCCTATAGTCATCCCTCCTTAAACCGTGACCATAGCCTTATCTATGGTCGCCATGACCATAGTGTCTATGGTCACCCCACCTTAAAACCGTGACCATAGCCTTATCTATAGTCACTGTTTTCACCGTGGCCATAGCTTATCTATGGTCACCCCTCCTTAAAACCGTGGCCATAACTTATCTATGGTAACATGTTTTATTTTATGAAATTTTTTTAAAGCATACTCACATCCCAAAATGATGATAATCACAAAATAAATCTAAGAATGAGAAATTTAATTAATGTAAATCATAAAAGTTTCATTAAAAACTAGATATCCATTACAACACTAATCAAAATAGGGTGTAATTTATCCATTACATGTAATATCAGATAAAGTCTCTTATCAAAATGTAAAGAACACATCAAAATAATACATTTAGATAACCAAAATCATTATAAGACCCATCCCATCTTATATTTGTATAGAACATATTTTTTTCATATCATGTACTCCTGCTAGCAAAAGAAATAAAGAAGTTAAAATAGAACAAAAATATTTTTGTTGATGCATGCAGTACAGTTGAGTAATGAATATGGAGCACAAGTTAAATAAGTCAATCAATATGAAAATTTCAATCACTAAATAACAAAGAGCATTTGCTAAGGTTTTGAGCCATTTGGTAATGTGTATATGTTTTTAATCTATCTTTGAGTGGAACTTCAACTCCCCTGTTGAAGTCGCTTAAAACTGAAAAAAATCCAGCACAAAGAAACAACCACAACCAAAATAGAAGCTTAAAAAATAAGGTAATACCGAAATACTATTATTAGCTTCCAATCCATCAAACAAATCAAGTAATCAACACTAGCGAAACAGAAAAACCAGATCGAGTGTGAAATCAGTAGACAAAGTCAAATTTAAAATAATAATAATGCTGATTGCTATATATTACTGAGTACTGATTCAATGCTGATTGCTATCCCTTCACCTTCATGTATTATTATTGCTTTATCTATTTTTCTATACCTTCTGAAAAAAAATGATGGTAGATTATGCATCTTAGTTCGTAATTAGTTTCTTACTCTTCTATTCAATAAGTACTCATGGAGCCAATTAGACAAATGTCCAATTTGATGACCATGTAACATATTTTTAATTTGATAAAATAGTGTAATTATTTTATATAGTGGTTAAAATTTTTAATTTGATAACGAACTAGATTCTACTGTAGATTCGCTTAAGGCCAATAAAATCAACAATAAAATTAACATCAACAGCAATCAGCCACTATTAAGCAATCAACCACTATTAATTTAACTACTAATTTTGATAGTACTTACTTCCATATCTTTTGACACATGGTTCGATCCCAGTGAAAGAGGAATGCTTCGCCTCGCATCATTTGGTGCACTACTTGCATCAGGCGGATATTGTTGGGCAGCTTCTATCATTACTTGCACTTGTTCCGCACTCATACCAGGATTAACTTGTTGCAACAATGTTTTGATCAAGCTCGTTAAACCATCCAACTTAGAAGTTAAGTTATTTTTATTTTTCTCCATAGTTGAAACCACTTCAGTATGTTGTTGTTGCATTTGTCAGATTTGCTTATCCTTTTTAAGAGAGGATTTTGTGACTGATCGACCATAAAAACGAACTCTACCATGTCTCTCCTTTCCAAAAACCGTTTGAAGCGCTTCATCATCACTGTATCCAGCTTGTTTCAAATTTTGAAGATGATCCTATTACACAGAAGTAAAATTGAAATAAGTTCATGTGCGCATATGCTGAAAATAAAAAAAAAATTATTTACACATTTCTTTTAGTGTATATTTCTACGAAACTAAACATCTCACAATTTTCTATACATGAATTAATTCAAACCAGCAGCATAACAAATAATCACCCCTAAATTAATTCAAACCAGCAGCATAACAAAATTACTAATCACAAATCACTTATCATAAATTCAAAATTCAAAACACTCAGTGCCATAAGTCCATAACAAAATAGCAACTTAACAAGTCACTAATCAACATTTTATTATTACTTTAAAAGTAAGTAGTTATAATTACTTTTGAAACATACCTTAAATATACTCCAGACACATATATTAGTGATATCATGTAGTTTAGTATATTTAGAGTCTCTCTAGTCTCTTGATTATTGAGAATCAAATAATACTCTCCTACGTACTTATCTAAGTTAGTTACTTCGTATAAGATAAATTGAACTTTTTCTTTGAATGAAGTTTTTTTAATACATCATCATTTAGCTTTCAAATTATACGATTATTAACAAGTCTTGAAGAATACGTACGAGCCAGTTTGATTTGAACTCTGTTGGTACAAAACTTATTAATAATTTCCATAGTTCAATTTGCAACGATTTTATTTCATATATGACTCGTACCTAATGAGATTCGTGGAAGTGATTCGGGGAGTCTTGATTGCAGCACGTAAATCCCCCTTCTCAAATCCAAAAAGAAGATTATCAGAAATTGGTTACGGAAAATAAATTGAGAAAATCTGAAACGGAAAAGAAAAACGGCGTACCAAGCAGCACTGAGAACTGAGACACCGATGGAGACGCTGATGCCGACGGCGGAGAAGGTGTGAGGAGAGATCTTAACGAGCGCAGTACCCCAAAAGCGGACGCCACTAACCTTTGACGAACAGAGAAGCCAACGAAGATGAATACGATGTGCTGAGCTTTCTAGGTTTTGTAAAACAGGGAAGAGGAAGAAGCGACCGCATTGAGGAGCTTGGGACAACGGCAGCGCTGAGGAGCTTGGGACGACGGCGGCAATGAGGGGCTAGGGTTACGAATTGGGGAAAGAAAGAAGGGGAGTTTTAATTTCCTTCGGTTCTTGTTCACGGTGTTACGAATTGGGTAATTAGATTTTTTTCTTTTATTAATGTTAAAATAAAAAGATCTATCACTATTTAATAATTAACATATATTACTATATATACATATCAGATTGATTCACCTAAAATAAAAAAAATAGTAAACTAATAACAAAATGAGTGTTTAATTTTTTTAAATTAAGATAATAAAATTGATATAATATAAATTACAAATTTTGTAATAATGAGCTTTTTATTTTTATTTTTTACAGTATTATTTTATCCAACATACCAAGAATTAATTTATCCTACGCATTTAAATAAACGAACAAAATTAACCACTCAAATAATTTAAATTAATTACGATATGATGAATCTTTCATTTTAATGTTCTACAATCATTTTAATAAGTTTTAAATTATTTTTTAATTTAAAATTATTAATAGTATTCAACCTAATTTTATATTTATAAAATTAGATTTAAAATTTTAATATTTAAAATAAATTATATAAAATTATTATTAGTTTTTAATTAGTAAACTTTTTTAATTTTAAAAAGAAAAATATTTAAAATAATATAAAATAGTAAAATACATAAAAATCTTAATTAATTAAAACTCAAATGATTAAAATTGTGACCATAGACCCCTTTAGGTCACTCCTCAAAATCGTGACCATAAGTCTTTTTAGGTCACCCTTCCGAAAAACTGTGACCATAGATCCTTTTTTGTCACTGTAAAAAACCGTGACTATAGACACCTTTAGGTCACCCCAAAAACTGTGACCATAGACCCTTTTAGGCCACCCTTTCGAAAAACCGTGACCATAGACCCTTTTTGGTCATTGTAAAAAACTGTGACAATAGACACCTTTAGGTCACCCCCAAAA
The DNA here is from genome assembly GCF_059453495.1 of Arachis ipaensis. Lineage (NCBI taxonomy): Eukaryota > Viridiplantae > Streptophyta > Magnoliopsida > Fabales > Fabaceae > Arachis > Arachis ipaensis. The sequence goes on from NC_142444.1 coordinate 130,636,822, forward strand.
CCGTGACCATAGACGCTTTTAGGCCACCTCCAAAACCGTGACCATAGACACCTTTAGGCCACCCTCCAAAACCGTGACCATAGACCCTTTAGGTCACCCCCCAAAACCGTGACCATAGACCCCTTTAGGTCACCCCCAAAACTGTGACCATAGACCCCTTTAGGTCACCCCCTAAAACCGTGACCATAGACCCTTTTAGGTCACCCTTTTTTGAAAAATCGTGACAATAGACCCTTTTTGGTCACTGTAAAAAATCGTGACCACAGACTCCTTTAGCCCTCAAAACCGTGACCATAGACTCTTTTAGGCCACCATTTTTTAAAAAACTGTGACCATAGATACTCTATGGTCACCCTTTCCAAAAAAAACCATGACCATAACTTTTTTTTGTCACCCTAAAAAACCGTGACCATAGAGGATCTATGGTCACGGTTTTTTACCATGACAAAAAAACCGTAGCCATAGACCCAAAATATTGTAGTGTCTCCAACATAATTTTGTTATAGACCAACAAAATGGAATGCCAAATCCGTATACTTATTTTCATCAATGTAAAAATATTTGGTAACAAAAAATAATTAGTAAAAAATAACCAAAATTTACCTTATTTAGTATTTATTAAGTATTATAATAATTAATAAATATTAAATAAAGTAAGTTTTAGCTGATTTTTTTGTCTCCCTAGTATTGTTGTTTTCAATATAAATGACCATTGAAAAGACCCGAACTATACGTGACCACAAACAGCCAAAGATACATGATATTGATAATAAGGTTAATATTATTGTCAAAGCCGGTCATTATTAAAAAAGGTAAAGCACCAAAAGTGTACTTGAATCTTGTCGCTGACCAAAATATACTCAAATTTTGTTGTTGGCAAAAATATTTTCAAATAATTTAAAAATGTGACAAAAATGTCCAACAGTATTAAAAGGCACACATGAATATAATTAAGCTAATTATACATAGTGACTAGTGAAATGAAAAACATAAGATAATATTAAAGGAGTTTTGAAAAATTTCTTGAAACACAAAATATACACAGTATTTGTACAGAGAAGACGAACGAAGACTTTAAACTAAAATGAATTGATACTAAAAATAGAAGTATACATAGTAATGTAAGCCTAGGTTATTAATACTATATAAAACTTCTTTATATATTTACAGCTATAACAAAAAAATAGTGTTCAAAACTAAGCTAGCAAGCATAACAAAATTATAACTGACTTATACACCTAAGTCGCACTATCTTAAACTTTCTTGTTTTTAGTTTCCTTAATACCCCTCCCTCAAACTCGAGTGAGGTCTTTGAATCACTCGAAGTTTGAGTTTAAGCTTCTCAAATATAAGGGCTGACAATGGCTTCGTAAAAATATTAGCCACTTGCTCAACCCTATGTATGTGCAAAATATTGAAGAGCCTTTTGATTTGTTCTTGTCTCTAATAATCTAAACATCAAGTTAAAAGTGCTTTGTGTGATCATGCAAGACAGGGATGACAGTGAGCAACACTATACTACGATTGTCACAAAAGATTGATAGAATAGAGTGAAGTATGATTCTCAGCTCAGCAAGTAAATTTGTCAACCACACTAGTTCTCCTTTAGAAGATGCCAAGCTCTTGTACTCTGCTTCTAATGATGCTTTGCTTCCTACAACACTGAGAAATCAAGTTAAGCCCTAGAAAAACACATTATCCAGAAATTGACTTGCGATCTTCTAGTTCTGCTGTCCAATCAGAGTTTGCAAACCCATAGTTTGAAATCTAAGATTGGATAGAGCAATAAACTATGTTTTATGCCCTGCAAGTATCTTAACACTCTCTTCACTACCTTTTAATGTGCGAGCAAGGAACAGTATATAGACTGGCTAATATCATCATCATAATAAAGGATGTACATAGCAGAATCTTTTTTTTATGACAAAAAGGGGTCAAGGACCCCAAAACAAAACTAGAAATTAAAAGCCTCTAAACAAATGGATCAAAGCTACATCAGAGACTAAAATACAAGCAATCTCATAAAGTGTTGAATCAAAAGTGTGGATGCTAAGAGGTAGTTGTTGTTCTTTCTTTACAGAAGTAGCGGTCGCAAAATTTGCCTCACGAGGAATGTGATTCTATAGCACCTTAGGCATATGGCTCGCTTGAATCTTAATCTCCTCAATAAGGGAAGAGCAAGGGTGGGTAGTTGGGCAACCATGAGTTATAAAATTAAGAGTTGCAGCAAAGTCCGATTCCACAATCACAAAGGGGTGGCTTAGAGATGCAGCAATATGAAGACCATGAACTATTTCCTAGAGTTCTACATGCATGATAGAGGAGTAGCTCTCAAGGTTACAAGAAAAACCTTTCACAAATCCTCTGAGATGATTTCTAATAATCCGGTCGCATACCATATTATTAGTTGAAGCCATATAAGAACCATCTAGATTCAAATTGATAAGATCATTATTGGGAGGTTTCCAAGTAATTAATTAATCATGATTAGAATTGTGCACATTAAGATGCACTTTAGTTCTTGAGATATGAAGGAACTCATCAACTCCCACTCTAACTTGAGCTAATACCAAGGCTACGAGAGTGGAATTCTTTTCAAATATCAGCTTGTTATGGAAGAACCAAAGAGAAGATGTTACCACTCCAAAAAGGCATTGCCAATTTCTCGAATTAGAAATATTAGAATTCATCCAATTCTGAAGATTTAAGTTGAAAAAACTTTGTTTCTACACTGGTGGTAGAAAGGCATCTTAGACTCTTGATACAAAATCACAATCTCTAAGCACATAAACTATCATTTCACTATAATTATTACATTTGAGGCAAGAGATGAGGTCGAAAGGTGGCGTCGTTATCTCTCTGCATTGGTTAATATAACATTGTTAGAAACTAACTATAGAAAGGATCGAATACATTCGGACCCGCTCCAACACCAAACCAAGTTGGAAGTTCTATTAGATGGTAGAAGAGTGTCTTAAAGAGCTTGATAAGGCTAACAGAATCTATTTGAAATCTCACAAATAATGAATTACCTTATTTGGTGCTAATAAATCCAAAAGAGTTTAAAATTGAGCTTAATTTATCAAACTACTCCCTTAGATTTTATTTCAAGCCATAAAGGAATTTGATTAATTTGCAAACATAAGAATCTGAATTTACTTCAAAACCAAGTGGTTAATTCATATACATAATTTGGTGTAAGATACCACTAAAGAATGCAATATTAAAATCAAACTGGTGAATTATCTAGTTCTTAGAGAGAGTTGTACACAACACAAGTCTAATGGTAATAGGGTAGGCCACTAGACACTATAAGAAAAATACTGAGTACCATTGGATTTAGCGTCACAAAGTAGCGGCAAATTTACCGGTGGTAAAGGCGTCGAATTTGTTAGGCTAAATTATTACCGGCGGATTTACATTTCCGATGGTAAATTTGCTGGTAATAATTGGAGGGAAATAAAAAAATAGGTGCGTAAGTTAGTAATAAATTTACCGTCAGATAAATCCGCCGGTAAACCCATTTAGTGAAAACGCTGCGTTTTGGTGACCCCCAATGGTTTATCGTCGAAAAAATTCGACGGTAAATCCGATGGTAATTTTGCCCTAAATTTAAAGAGCGAATGCCCTCCTCATTCATTTAGAATCTGTCTCTCTCTCTCTACCCTTTCTTCTTCCACTCTCTCTCTAACCCTCTCCCTCCCTGCCACTCCGTCAGCTCCGCTGCCGCATCTCTGGCATCCCCTCTCCCTCTTGCCGCCACCAACAGTGCCGGCCACCACAATCAATCTCCCGTCCACCTGTGTGTCTGCATTCGCCAGTAAATAAATTTCTATTTTTGTTTTTGTTAAATTTAGGATTAATTTAGGTTTTAGTTGTTAATTAGTATTATAATTTAGTTAGAAATAATATTTCTGTTTAGTGAATTTATGTGGTTAAAATAGGATTAGATTAGGTTATTAGACTTTTGTGAGTTCTAATGTTATAATGATATGATATTGTTATTGTTGTATTGTTGGTTTTGAATTGGAATTGAATTAGAAAATTGGTGATGCTCAATCTTGAATGCATATATTTCACATAATTCAAGTTATTCTTGCTAAATGTTTGTGAAGTTGATTAAACTTACTTTTATACGGGTCAATTTTTTGTTAAACTAATTTTATCTATGTAATTAAATAATTAATTCTCTATCATTCTAGTAGTCTTTATTTTATGCATAGTCAGTACAATTAATTATATTATATTTTCAATGTGTTTTAAGAGTGAAAATGATAGTAAATTAAAAAAAAAAATCAAATATGAGATCATTTTAAATGACTTATGGATGACTTTTTATTTGCATACGGACAAAATTGTACATGTAGTAATATATATTGCTAAATATTTGTGAAGTTGGAATGTGCACTTACCTCTTTTATTTTATTTGATTTTCAATGGATAATGTATTTCTTTAACTAAGTTTAACATCGTTTATTTTGATTAAGCTTTTGAATGATATTGTGAATATGTTTATCACATTTTTAATTGGTACGCTCTTTGCAGACATGACAACAGGTAGAGGTGTTGAAGATCAGCTTAGTGGTCATGGTGGTGGTAGAAGAGGGTTTCTGCCGGTACCCATGGGAATTCTGGATCCTCTTCCTCTAATCCGACTACCCTAGTGATGTCACAAGTTACGGGTGCATCGGAACAGCCGTTCATCATGGTGCCTAACCTCAACTACATCCTTGTGTCTACGGTGACGACGACTCCATCCGCTCAGATGTTCACTATCTTGGCAATGTCGCCTCCAGCGACGGATACCACGACGCCGGAATCCTCTCACGGATGCCAGCCAGCTGATGCTCCTCCACCACCTCCCATCATACGAATGACAATTTGGTCTGATGGTGGAATAATGTAAGTACTACTTTAAGTCTTTTATATACTAAAAGTGTTTGATAGTTCATGATTAGCGATTCTTGATTATTAATTCTGGTTTTAGTGGATTTAGGGTTGTAGGTTTAAACTCATGAAAGTGTTTGATATATCGTGATGGTTTGAACTGATGAAAGTATTTGACATATCGTGATTAGTGATTCTTAATTATTGATTCTAGTTTTAGTGAATTTAGGGTTGTAGGTTTGAACTGCTAAAAGTGTTTGATATATCCTGATTATTAATTCTTGATTATTGGTTCTATTTTAGCAGATTTAGTGGATTTATGGATGTTACTTCTTGATTATTGACTGTTGTTCATTGATTGTTAATAATTAGTGCTGTTTAAGTTAACTGTTGATGGATAGAGTTTGTGGCGCATTTCAGTTATGGAGAAAACTCTACTGAAACTTTTAAAAAATATCTATATCTTATGGTTATTTACTTCTAAAGTTTTAATTTATATTGTCATATTGGTTTGTTTGTGAATTGTTGATAGATTTGCACCAAACAACAATGCATGTACTCAAGTGATGACCAATGTCATCAAGCTGATGTACGACCATCCATGGCCAAGCTACAAGAAGATCCCCTTTGAGACCAGAGAGCGATGGTTTTAGAAGTGAGCCATAAAAACTTATTATAGTCAAACCTTATTAGCTAGTTTATATATTCAATTTTGTTTAATACGATATATTTTGATTAACTAATTTTAAAGTTTCTTTATGAGGGTGAACTTTATACGGGACAAGAAGCATGATGCTCTCATCATCATGAAGATATACGAGCACAGATGTTGGAGGATGTATGTGAGAGGCGTGACGGCCTCACTTCTTGGCTCTGCCCGGAAATCAAGAAAGCTCTATACATTCACTGAGAGACCGATGAGGGGTTCAAGCATCAGCATCTCACAAACAGAACTAACAGGGCATTGGCTAGGTCGTCAAAGTATACCGGAGGCTCAACGACCTTTATGAAGACTAAGGCCATGCTGGTATGTAGCTTCTCTAATTTTGTTATTAACTTAGTTATATTCTTTGAGATATCATTAGTAGACATCTTAACATATTGTTTCAATGCAACATACGTAGTCAAAGTCGTTGGATTGTGATGCGACATTGGCGGAGACCTTCAAGGACACCCATACTTTGAAGGAGAACAAAGAGAGATTTGTTTATCAGCGGTATGCGGATCATTATGTGAGTAAACATTTGATCTTGTGATATAAAATTGTCAATTAATTGTACATCTGTCGTCCTAATCATAATAACATGTGTTACACAAGAGTCCTACACACAGAGATTAGAGGCCACAACTCAGCAATCTTAACAAAATGGAGAGGACGCCATTGGCTCTGCTGCTTCAGTCGTCGATTCTGATGTGGTTTGGTGCGAGACCGCCTCAGTGTCGTACAAGAACCGCGTATATGAGGTTGTTATTCGCCAACAGCCTCCATACCTCCATGTTGAGTCCATCGTCCACCTCTGCTAACAGTCAAGCCATCAGTTCTGAAGAAGGCATTAATTTGAGGTTACAGGTGGAGGAGCTCACCCGGAGCCTTCACGAACAGGCTCAGAAGCTAAATGAGATGAGACTCGGGAGAGGTATCAAAAGATCCTTATACGCGTGACAGACACGGATGAGCTCAGGCTAGAGTGGAGGGAGCAGTTGGAGTGGCTTCAGCGGATGGAGCAGCAGATGGTGGTATACCAGGCACAGATGTGCGTCAGTGACAGCAGCGCTGCTGGTGGGACACAGACATCACCGCCTTCTCCGCGGCCTCAGCATGGCTGATGCGTGAGCATCTTTTCTATCTTTTGCTAGTGAATTTTTATTTGAATTGTTAAGTTTAATGAAGATTTAAATATCTTTTAGCCACTATGGATGCTACTTTGAGTTGTGTGAAATTCTGCTTATTTTAGTAGCATTCGGATGGATTTGATGGAGTTTCTGTAGAAAAAGAGAAGAAAGTGAATGATACTGTCAACTCTGACATCCTTGCACTCCAACGAGAATAACTTGAGATACAGAGGTCCAATCGACGTGATTTTAGTGGCATTGGAAAGCTAACTTTCAGAGCTTTCCAATGATGTATAATAGTATATACTTCTTCTCCAGCATGCTCGACCATACTGGCGTCTAACTTGGTTTTTCCCAAGTTAGGCGCCGGAAGAAGAACAACGCCTTACTTGCTTGCTGCCAGGGTGGCGCCTAACTTCAGAATTCTGAAGTTAGCGCGAAGACAAAGGAGACACGTCCAAGCTTGCTTCCATAGAGGCACCTAACTTGGGATTTTCCAAGTTAGGTGCCAGCTCAATAATTCACAATGGTCCCCAAGTCTCAATTGAAGCTGCACGAAGATCCCATTTCATTTTGATTAAAACTTTACAATTTATTTATAAATAGGAAAAGATATTATTTAGTTCTAGAAAATATATTTTACATTAATTAGGATTAGTCATAAAAGGAAAAAGAATCAGCCCTTCGGGCTCTTCTCTTCTCTTTTACCTGATTTTGCACTTTACAGTTTTTCAAAATCTTTGTTTTCTCTAAGGAACCATGAGCAACTAAACTTTCACTGTTAAAGTTAGGAGCTCTATTTATTGTATGAATTGATACTATTACTCTTCTATTTTAATTACTGTTTTGATTTTAATTTCAATAATTTGTTTTTGTTCTTCATCTTATGAATCTGGGTGGAACAGAATTATGACCTTTATTCTATTTGAGTTCTTGTGAATCTCGGGAGAGTTATCTCTAGAGGATCGTCTCGCTTGAACAACAGCCTCGATTGTGGTTCTCTAGAGAGTCTCACTTGAACAACAGCTTGAAAATAATTTCTCCTAAATTTCTAATTATCTGGACTTAACGGGATACGTGACATATAATCCTATTATATTTAGATAATTAGGGTTTCTATGACACATAAACTAGTTTTGAACTTAACCCTCTAATCAGAATCAAGTGACCAAAGAATTGGCAGTTGATGAAGGTTAGAGGAGACTAAAAAGGCCTAAGGAATTAGGGTTTAGTCACATATAATTTTCCATAAATTGAATCTTGCATAATTAAAATAGTTGGTAAGAAAGGTTAATTCGGAAAATAAACATCTCCAAAACCTTAACTGTTTTACTCATATATTTTGCAACCCTTTTACTGCTTGCTTTCTAATTTTCTGAATTTACTGTTTAATGAAATTGAGACCCAAACACTCTTTTCTGCTTGTCTAACTAAGGAAATCATTCAATCATTATTGCTTAGTCCATCAATCCTCATGGGATCGACCCTCACTCACCTGAGGTATTACTTGGTACGACCCGGTGCACTTGCTGGTTAGTTTGTGGACTTTAAATTCCGCACCAAGTTTTTGGCGTCATTACCGGGGATTGACTGTGATTGACAATTATTAGTTGTTTGATTGCTTAGATTAGGCATTTTAGCTTTAATTTTTATTTAATCTTGCCCTATAATTTTCAAAAATTATAGCTATTAGTTTTGCTTAATTTCTGAAATTAAGTTTGGTGTTACCTAGTTATTTTTAATTCAATTTTCCTATTCAATTTTCTTTAAATTTTGAAATTTTTTTTTACTTTTATTTATAATTTTTGAATTTTTTTTGCTTTAATTATTTATTTGTTTTATTTTATTTCTTTGCATAGGTTACCTCATTGAAAATTCTCTGCACTCTGATGTAGGGAATCCCAATTTTCTTGTTTTCTGTTTGTTTATGAGCAGAAACAGGAATAAGGAACCTCTTATAGATTTTGATCCTGAACCTAAAAGTACTTTGAGGCGGTGCTTGCAACAAGCTAGACTTCACAAGGCTAGTGAAAATCTAAGTGAGACCTTTGAAAAGGAAGCTGTAGAGTCCACTATGGATCCTAATCGTGCTCTTAATGCCAATGTGGTAAATCCGAATGAGAATGAACAACCTAGAAGAGTGCTTGGCTCATACACTGCCCCCAATCCAGATCTCTATGAGAACAGTATTGTGGTGCCTCCTATAGCTGCAAACAACTTTGAGCTGAAGCCTCAGTTAGTCACTTTAGTGCAGCAAAATTGTCAGTATCATGGACTCCCACAGGAAGATCCAAACCAATTTATCTTTAACTTTCTGCAGATTTGTGGCATTGTGAAAACAAATGGAGTGAATCTTGAGGTTTACAAGCTCATGCTCTTTCCATTTGTTGTGAAGGATAGAGCAAAGCTATAGCTAGATTCTCAACCCAAGGAGAGCCTGGACACTTAGGATAAGGTAGTCACTGGATTTTTGTCCAAATTCTTCCCACCGCAGAAGCAGACTAAGCTAAGGGTAGATGTTCAAACCTTCAGGCAGAAAGATGGTGAGACCCTCTATGAAACCTGGGAGAAGTACAAGCTGCTAACCAGGCAATGCCCCCCTGACATATTTTTGAAATAGACCCAACTGGATATCTTTTAAGAGGGCCTCTGTGAAATGGCCAAAATGTGTTTAGACAAATCTGCAGGTGGTTCATTGCACATGAAGAAAATGCCTGAAGAAACAATTGAGCTTATTGAATTGGTTGCTAACAACCAATATCTTTACTCCTCTAACAGAAATCTTGTAAACTTTGGGACTCCTTAGAAGAAAGGCATTTTGGAAGTGGAGACCTTGGATACTGATACGTAAAAAAAAATTAATTTCACGTAATTACCGGCAAGTATACCGGGTCGTATCAAGTAATAAAACTCACTAAGAGTGAGGTCGATCCCACGGAGATTGGTAGATTAAGCAACTTTAGTTAAATGGTAGATTTAGTCAAGAAAACATGGTTTTAATTTCATGAGATTTGTGATATTTGGAAATAATTGCAAAAATTTAAATGGCAAGGAATTTAAAGAACTAGAAGAGAGAAAGAAGATGAAAGTGAATAACTAAAACTTAAAGTGCAAGAAACTTAAATGACATGGAAAATAAATTGCAAGAAAGTAAAGGTTGCAGAAATTCAAAGAACATAAGAGTAAATAACAAGAACTAGAGAAACAGAATCTAAATGACAAGAATAATAAATTGCAAGAATGTAGAAGGGAATTGGGTAATGGGTATTCAAACAACTAAAGAGCAAAAGAAATAAGAATTAATGATGGAAAGGATCATTAGGGATCAGAGATGCAAATTCTCATGAATTGATGGTGATCAATTCCTTCTCAATCATGGGTATAGATCCATGGCAATTTGTGGGTAATTGAGTCCCAATCTCTTGGTAACTCAATTTCTCTCAACACAACCAATTGCCACTCTCGTGATCTAATTGTTCATGAGAAGAGATGAAGTTCAATTTCTAATCCAAGCCACACAACTTCCAGAATCTCAACTAAGGAAGGTTACATCTCACATACCAACCAAAGTGTATTGATCAAGGAAATCATGAAAGGATGAACTCTAAACTGAATTATGTAGCTCCTTTATCAAATTCACCACATAATTCATGTAGATTAATCCCTCTCTCGATGGTGATTGAATCTTTGAAGAACAAGAGTTTCCTCTTGAATTAACCACTTGAATTAAGAAGGAGGAGAAGAGTTATCAATTCATTCAAACAAGCAGAGCTCTCCCCCCTAATGAAAGTGGGGTTTAGTGAGTCATAGCTCCAATTTCAACAACAATTGCAATAGTAAACATTAAAATTGAGTAGAGAAGAATGAAGAAGAAGAAGAAGTTTTTAAAACTGTAATTCAAAGTTGCAAGAAAAATAAAATAGAAAATCGGTGAGAAAAAGTAGAGAATAGAAATTACTAGTGTAATAGAAAATATCTAAGTGTCAAAAAGTCTAAAAACAAGTTCAAAAGCCAAAAGTTCAATCCCCCAAAATATCAAACTCTTCTCTATTTATACTACTCCTAAAACTCCTTCAGAGATCTTCAATTGGGCTAGCAATGTGGGCTTTATCCTTGTTGAATTCTTGGCTCAATGGAATGCAGTTGCTAGCCTTTGTGAGAAACAGAGGAAGCAGAGCAAGTTGTCATCAATTCTGGCCCATTGAGTGGTGTTACTAGCAAACACGCTAGTGTTGTAGCACGTTGGCAACGTGCTTTTGGTTTTCCTGGGCTGGGGCTTTGTAAGGGCGTTGCTAACTTGATTTGCAAGTTGGCAACGTGCTCTTGTGCTCTTTGGAGGTTCAAGTCTTTGCTCTTGTTCTTGGGGCTTAAAGATGACCATGATTTGAGCTTTAATTTCATACTTCAATATAGACTATTATACATCGTTAGAAAGCTCTGAATGTCAGCTTTCCAACGCAACTGGAAGCACCTCAATTGGATCTATGTAACTCATGTTATGCTCTATTGAAGGGGACATGGTCAGGCTGCTAAAATCGCAGGCGTTTTTGGCAAACACGCCTTTGTATTTCCAAGTTGCCAACGCCTTCAGATTCTGAAGCTCTAAATGAAGCCCGATTTTGAAGCTTTAAACGAATGTCTACCCCATACTATGATATATGGTTGGAAAGCTCTGGATGTCTACTTTCCAATGCCGTTGAGAGTGCATCATTTTAAGGTCTACAACTCAAGATATACTCCATGGAAGAGGGCAAGGTCAGGCTGCCAGGGTTGCTGCGTTGTTGATGAACACGCCCATGCAATCCCAAGTTGGCAACGTGCTCTCTCTCTGCCTCGTAGCTCTAGGCTTGCTGCGTTGTTGCCACACACACCCTTATAATTTCAAGTTAGCAACGTGCTAACTTCATTCTCCTAGCATCAAGCTTGCTGGCGTTGCCAATGAACACGCCAATGATATCCTAAGTTGGCAACGTGCTCATTTCTGAGGCTCCAGATAAAGCCAGATTTTGAAGCTTCAAATGAATGCTAACTCCATACTATGATATATGGTTGGAAAGATCTTGATGTCTACTTTTCAATGCCACTGGAATCACTTCCTTTGGAGCTTTGTAGCTCACGTTATGCATCCTTGAAGAAGGTAAGGTCAGGCTGCCAAGTTCGCTGGAGTTGTTGCTGAACACGCCCCCTTTCTTCCAAGTTGGCAACGTGCTGGCTTCTCCAGGGCTGCTTCCTTGCTTGGCGTTGCCTTGGAACACGCCTTTAGAACTTGGTGTTGGCAACGTGCTCGAGTGAGGGGGATTGCTCTCTAAGCTTGCTTGCTACGTTGTCACAAAACACGCCTATAGAACTTGGCGTTGGCAACGTGCATGCTTCTTCCCCTGGGCAAGCTTTCTTGCTTGGCGTTATCATGGGACACGCCAATGCATCTTCAAGTTGGCAACGTGCTCGAGTGAACTTCTCCAGGGCTGCTTCCTAGCTTGGCTTTGCTTGCTACGTTATTGCCAAGCACTCAAGTAGAAGTGCAAGTTGGCAACGTGCAAACTCCTCTAGGATCACTCTCCAGGGCTGCTGGCGTTATCACCAAACAAGCCATTGTTGATGGCGTTGGTAACATGCTTAGGAGAGAGCCAGGGCTGTCTTCCATTGTTGGGCGTTGTTGGCAAACACTCCAGCTCTTCCTGGAGTTGGCAACGTGCATGATCACTTCCCAGGGTTGCTTCCTTTGTCCCTGGCGTTGCCTAGGAGCACGCCCTTGTTCCTGGCGTTAGCAACGCCCAAGTCCCTTCCTCCTTGCCCTGTTTGCTATGCCCCCAATCTTTCTTGCTCCAATTCTTGCTCCCTTGCCTTCTTGCTTCATTACCTATCATTAACCCAAGAAATTGTCTCAAAGTATTGCCATTCCATGCAATCAATTTCAAGAGATTCATTCATACTCATTCATTTGTAAACTTCTTGAATTATTTGCATCAATATGGCCAAGTTCCACTTAATTCTTGGTTCATGAATGCATGGAGAGAAAGTTCATATAACTGCTTGTTTATTTTGATGAAAATGAATGAAATTAAGCTAAAACTACTTAAACTAACTAGCTAATATAGCAAAGATGCAAATACATCACAACACCAAACTTAAACCTTGCTTGTCCTCAAGCAAGAAAATAACTATGCACAAAGGTTTCTTTTAATTGGAACAAGTTGAGGGATAGCTTGTAATGCCTTTGTGAGTGAAGTAATTAAGTGATAGTGGGGTGAACTCTGAATTATATGCTCATGCAAGGATTCCAGTGCTTATTAGTCCCTACATTTTGGAAGTCTTAGATCTTAGGACTTTCATTCAAATGATATCATGGAAATCTCTCTATAGGTAATCACCTTGAAGCAGTCTTATAGTTTTTGTGTCTTGGCCTTGACTCTAAGTGTCATGTCTCAAAGTGGCTCTTTAGATAAGCTTTCAATCAACACTCCCAAACCAGTTGGTTTTAAGGTATTAGGTGTTGAAGCACCCCTTAGGATTTACTTGCTCAAGCCTCTCTCTTTGACACAATTCTACCACAAGCATTTAACTAGGATAATAACTCTTTGAGTTCTTATTTCTTTCTTTTTCTTCCTAGTAATTGATGCTCAGAGCCTTTTGCCATGTTCTCTCTCTTTTTTTTTCTTCTATTTTTTTTTGCTGCTTCTTGGATCAAAAGATATTTGAGAATCTCCACAATACTTCTTTGAACTCTATTTCCTGCCTATGAGCTCCCATGCAGGTTTTCACAAACATGCAACCTCAATACACAATTATACAACTAGAACCACCACTTCTCTTAATCTTTTGCTTGCCTCAAAACAAATTTTTGACTCCTCAATCATTCTTTTCAAAGAACTGTTCTCTGTTTGCAATTTATGGATCTTGAGTGTAAGCAGATTTTCAAGTGTATGGTACTAGGATGTATTTAGCATCTTAGTTATTGAACTTTCAAAGAGATTATGCTAAGCAGACAAGCAGGGGTGCAGTATTGCTTTCAATCATAACAGTTTTAAATAAAAGACAATCACTTAACAATACAACCTTTTAGAGTTTACTTGCTTTACTCCTTATCATCATCATTGTTGGTCTTTACATCCCTCTTTGTCTCTTTGGTTGATGATGCTTAATCCTTCCCAAGATTGAAGTGACTGCCTACAATAAACTTTGAAAGTTGCTTGTCCCCAAGCACTTGAGAGATGGTTAGCATGCAGTTATGCTTGTGAGTTCTTGAACTTAAGTTGGTGTGGGAACACCAAACTTAGTTCCTTTCCTACTTCTATATGCTAACACAGAATGCTTCTTTCATGCATGCATACTACATCATGTGCTTTAAGTCTATGAGTAAATAAAATGCAGGACTAAAAGGTAAACAAATGAAATTGCAGGCTTAGTCAATTTCTATGATTGTTTGGGATTTGTGATTATTCATAATTGTCTCAAGGGTTACTTTGTTTTTCATGAATGTTGGTGGAACACCAAACTTAGTACCATGCATTCACCATTAAATTTTTTTTGTTGATACAATCACATTGGTGTGGAACACCAAACTTAATTCCTTGCAATACATAGAAGTTGAACTAACCATTTATTCTGAGAAGAGTATAAAAAATAGTTACCTAAGGTTGGGTTGCCTCCCAACAAGCGCTCTTTAATTGTCATTAGCTTGAAGGTTGTCCCTCTTTAGGGAGGATGATGATCATAGTGCCTTAATCCTTCCCCTCTCACCGTGAGCTTCCTTCCAGTATCCTTCTTGATGATTTTCACATGTTCAAGTGATAGGATTTTGTTCACTGTGTAATATCCAGAAAAGTGTGGAGATGTTTCCATTGGTTGGTAAGTTAGCATCACTTTATCCCCTGGTGAGAAACCTTCAGTGGGGATTTTCTTGTTTCTCCATCCTCTTGGCACTTTCTTCTTGGGGCTCTTTTCTTTTTCAGGAGGTAGTTCAGGTTTCGAAGTTTCAATTTTTGGAATGTCTTTGCTGAGAATCTCAAATGCAGGCTTTGGTTGTAGCTTCTCCTCTATTCTTTGAGCTTTTTGCACCACTTCTACCTCTTCCTTTCTTTTCCAGCATGAGCTTAGGTGCATTGGAAGTGTTTCATCAGGTGCTTCTTTCAAGTTTGGATTTATGGAATCAATCTTCATACACTCCTCCTCTTGGGTAGAATCTTGCAAATTCTTGAAGACATGGAACACTATATACTCTTCATGCACCCTTAGCATCAATTCTCCTTTTTCAACATCTATCAATGCCCTGGCAGTAGCTAAGAAGGGTCTCCCTAGGATAATGGGAGTGTTGTCATCTTCCTCTATGTCTAGGATGACGAAGTCAGCTGGGAGGAAAAATTTGTCCACCTTCACCAATACATTCTCCACAACCCCAAGTGCTTGCTGAATGGATTTGTTCGCCATTTGAAGGGCTATTTTTGTGGGTTTCAATTCATGAATCTGAAGCTTCCTCATCAAAGATAGAGGCATCAGATTTATGCTTGCATCAAGGTCACAAAATACTCTCTCAATCATCATGTTGCCTATGGTGCAGGGGATATGAAAGCTCCCTGGGTCCTTCCTCTTTCTTGGCAACCCTCTCTGGATGATGGCACTACACTCCGTGGTCATCACAACCGTTTGTCCCTCTTTCAAGGATCTTTTCTTTGTCAACAATTCCTTCATGAACTTAGCATATAGGGGCATCTGTTCAAGTGCTTCAATGAAAGGGATGTTGATGTGTAGTGTCTTGAATATCTCCAAGAATTTGGAGTATTGCTTCTCTTTGTTCTCTCCCTTGAACCTTTGAGGGTATGGAATCATTGGTTGATATGATTTCATTGCCTCCTTCTTAGCTAATTTATCACTTTGTGTAGAGGTTTCTTGCTCCTGCTTTTGTTCTATCACCTCCTCTTTTAAGCCTTCTTTGTTGTGCTCTTCTTTAGTGATGGCTTCTGTCTCCACTTTCTTCCTACTTCTCAGAGTGATTGCTTTGCACTCCTCCCATTTTATGGCTTTTCCTGTGTCCTTTGGATTGGAGATTGTATCACTTGGGAGAACATTGGTTGGCCGTTCAGCTTGTTTGGCCAATTGTCCCACTTGTCGTTCAAGGTTCTTCATGGTGGCTTCATGTCTCTCTTGTCCTTTGAGCAAAATCTCTTGCCCCTTGGCTAAACCTTGAGTGGTCTGGGCAAGTGACTGTGTGTTTTGGGTAAGGGCTTGCAAGGCTGCTTCAAGACTTGAGATCCTGGTTTCATGATGGTCAATGGGTGGTATGGTAGGGTATGATTGTTGTGGCTGGAAATTGTTTGGAGCATTGAGGTGAGCATTTTGTGAGTTGAATGGTGGTGTGGAAAAGTTATTTTGGTGAGTTTGTGAATTATTGTGGGGTGGTTGATATGTGTTTTGTGGTTTCTTGTATTGGTTAGTGTTGCTAGATGAATGATTTTGGTTGTGTGTGTTGCGGGAATGGTTGGAGTTGTTATTTTTCTACCACTGGTTTTGATTATCACCCCATCTCAGGTTGGGGTGGTTCCTCCAGGATGAGTTGTATGTGTCACCATGGAAGTCATTTTGAAATGAACTTGAGGTATTTTGCATGTATTGAACTTGTTCTTGTTGTTGCTCAACATTGCCTGCTTCATTTTGACCCCATTCAATTGAAGCTTGATTTGTTGTGCTCACTGAAGCTAGTTGGAGGCCATCTATTCTCTTAGCCATCATTTCTATTTGTTGCTGGATCTGTTGGTGCATCAACTTGTTCTGTGCCAAGATTGTGTCTACTCCTTCTAGTTCCAACACACCCTTTCTTTGAATAGGTTGGCGTTGCCTCTGATGAGCAAAGAAGTATTGGTTATTTGTCACCATGTCTATGAGATTCTGAGCTTCTTCGGCTGTATTCATCAATTGTAGCGAGCCTCCTGCAGAGTAATCCAAAGACTCTTGAGATTTTTCAATCAACCCTTCATAGAAATTTTGAAGTTTATCCCATTCAGTGAACATCTCAGATGGACATTTTCTAATCAGGGCTTTGTATCTTTCCCATGCTTCATACAATGATTCCCCATCCATTTGAGTGAATGTTTGCACCTCTGTTTTTAACCTGATGATCCTCTGAGGCGGATAGAACTTGGATAGGAATTTATTCACCAGATCATCCCAAGTGTTGATACTTTCTTTGGGGAATGTCTCCAGCCATTGAAATGCCTTATCCCTCAAAGAAAATGGGAACAATAGCAGCTTGTAAACATCTGGGTGCACACCATTTGTCTTGACAGTTTCACAAATTCTTAGGAATACAGATAGGTGTTGATTTGGATCCTCAAGTGGACCTCCTCCATAGGAACAGTTGTTTTGCACGAGAGTGATGAGCTGAGGCTTCAATTCAAAGTTGTTTGCATGAACATTGGGGGCAAGTATACTGCTCCCACAGTGTCTTGGATTTGGGAGAGTGTAAGAAGCTAGAACTCTCCTTTGAGGTGGGTTGTTATTGTTGGCAACTCCCTCAGCATGGTTATGTGAATTGCCCTCCATGACTTGGTCTTCTCCTTCTGAATCCTCTTCTCCAACAAAGTTTTTCCCTCTTTCAGCTCTTCTCAATCTTCTGAGGGTTCTTTCGTCTTGTTCACAAAAAGTAGGTATAGTTCTCCTTGTACCTGACATGCAACCAAAGCATAAGAATCACATAACACCAGAAACGCAATAACACTTCAATCCATGGCTGAAGTGAAATGTTGATTGGTTTAAGTAAAAATTCAAACAGTTAGTGTGTTAGTTAAAAGTTAAAGAATAAAAATAAAAAGTGCTAGATCTAGATCTTCACTTCACTTAATCATTGTTAATCTTTGCCGATCCCCGGCAACGGCGCCAAAAACTTGATACGTAAAAAAAATTAATTTCACGTAATTACCGGCAAGTATACCGGGTCGTATCAAGTAATAAAACTCACTAAGAGTGAGGTCGATCCCACGGAGATTGGTAGATTAAGTAACTTTAGTTAAATGGTAGATTTAGTCAAGCAAACATGGTTTTGATTTCATGAGATTTGTGATATTTGGACATAATTGCAAAAATTTAAATGGCAAGGAATTTAAAGAACTAGAAGAGAGAAAGAAGATGAAAGTGAATAACTAAAACTTAAAGTGCAAGAAACTTAAATGACACGGAAAATAAATTGCAAGAAAGTAAAGGTTGCAGAAATTCAAAGAACATAAGAGTAAATAACAAGAACTAGAGAAACAGAATCTAAATGACAAGAATAATAAATTGCAAGAATGTAGAAGGGAATTGGGTAATGGGTATTCAAACAACTAAAGAGCAAAAGAAATAAGAATTAATGATGGAAAGGATCATTAGGGATCAGAGATGCAAATTCTCATGAATTGATGGTGATCAATTCCTTCTCAATCATGGGTATAGATCCATGGCAATTTGTGGGTAATTGAGTCCCAATCTCTTGGTAACTCAATTTCTCTCAACACAACCAATTGCCACTCTCGTGATCTAATTGTTCATGAGAAGAGATGAAGTTCAATTTCTAATCCAAGCCACACAACTTCTAGAATCTCAACTAAGGAAGGTTACATCTCACATACCAACCAAAGTGTATTGATCAAGGAAATCATGAAAGGATGAACTCTAAACTGAATTATGTAGCTCCTTTATCAAATTCACCACATAATTCATATAGATTAATTCCTCTCTCGATGGTGATTGAATCTTTGAAGAACAAGAGTTTCCTCTTGGATTAACCACTTGAATTAAGAAGGAGGAGAAGAGTTATCAATTCATTCAAACAAGCAGAGCTCTTCCCCCTAATGAAAGTGGGGTTTAGTGAGTCATAGCTCCAATTTCAACAACAATTACAATAGTAAACATTAAAATTGAGTAGAGAAGAATGAAGAAGAAGAAGTTCTTAAAACTGTAATTCAAAGTTGCAAGAAAAACAAAATAGAAAACCGGTGAGAAAAAGTAGAGAATAGAAATTACTAGTGTAATAGAAAATATCTAAGTGTCAAAAAGTCTAAAAACAAGTTCAAAAGCCAAAAGTTCAATCCCCCAAAATATCAAACTCTTCTCTATTTATACTACTCCTAAAACTCCTTCAGAGATCTTCAATTGGGCTAGCAATGTGGGCTTTATCCTTGTTGAATTCTTGGCTCAATGGAATGCAGTTGCTGGCCTTTGTGAGGAACAGAGGAAGCAGAGCAAGTTGTCATCAATTCTGGCCCATTGAGTGGCGTTACTAGCAAACACGCTAGTGTTGTAGCCAACGTGCTTTTGGTTTTCCTGGGCTGGGGCTTTGTAAGGGCGTCGCTAACTTGATTTGCAAGTTGGCAACATGCTCTTGTGCTCTTTGGAGGTTCAAGTCTTTGCTCTTGTTCTTCGGGCTTAAAGATGACCATGATTTGAGCTTTAATTTCATACTTCAATATAGACTATTATACATCGTTAGAAAGCTCTGAATGTCAGCTTTCCAACGCAACTGGAAGCACCTCAATTGGATCTGTGTAGCTCAAGTTATGCTCCATTGAAGGGGACATGGTCAGGTTGCTAAAATCGCAGGCGTTTTTGGCAAACACGCCTTTGTATTTCCAAGTTGCCAACGCCTTCAGATTCTGAAGCTCTAAATGAAGCCCGCTTTTGAAACTTTAAACGATTGTCAACCCCATACTATGATATATGGTTGGAAAGCTCTGGATGTCTACTTTCTAATGCCGTTAAGAGTGCATCATTTGAAGGTCTACAACTCAAGATATACTCCATGGAAGAGGGCAAGGTCAGGCTGCCAGGGTTGCTGCGTTGTTGATGAACACGCCCATGCAATCCCAAGTTGGCAACGTGCTCTCTCTCTGCCTCTTAGCTCTAGGCTTTCTGCGTTGTTGCCACACACGCCCTTATAATTTCATGTTAGCAATGTGCTAACTTCATTCTCCTAGCATCAAGCTTGCTGGCGTTGCCATTGAACACGCCAATGATATCCTAAGTTGGCAACGTGCTCATTTCTGAGGCTCTAGATGAAGCCAGATTTTGAAGCTTCAAATGAATGCTAACTCCATACTATGATATATGGTTGGAAAGCTTTTGATGTCTACTTTTCAATGCCACTGGAATCACTTCCTTTGGAGCTTTGTAGCTCACGTTATGCATCCTTGAAGAAGGTAAGGTCAGGCTGCCAAGTTCGCTGGAGTTGTTGCTGAATACGCCCCCTTTCTTCCAAGTTGGCAACGTGCTGGCTTCTCCAGGGCTGCTTACTTGCTTGGCGTTGCCTTGGAACACGCCTTTAGAACTTGGTGTTGGCAACGTGCTCGAGTGAGGGGGATTGCTCTCTAAGCTTGCTTGCTACGTTGTCACAAAACACGCCTATAGAACTTGGCGTTGGCAACGTGCATGCTTCTTCCCCTGGGCAAGCTTTCTTGCTTGGCGTTATCATGGGACATGCCAATACATCTTCAAGTTGGCAACGTGCTCGAGTGAACTTCTCCAGGGCTGCTTCCTAGCTTGGCTTTGCTTGCTACGTTATTGCCAAGCACTCAAGTAGAAGTGCAAGTTGGCAACGTGAAAACTCCTCTAGGATCACTCTCCAGGGCTACTGGCGTTATCACCAAACATGCCATTGTTGATGGCGTTGGTAACATGCTTAGGAGAGAGCCAGGGCTGTCTTCCATTGTTGGACGTTGTTGGCAAACACTCCAGCTCTTCCTGGAGTTGGCAACGTACATGATCACTTCCCAGGGTTGCTTCCTTTGTCCCTGGCGTTGCCTAGGAGCACGCCCTTGTTCCTGGCGTTAGCAACGCCCATGTCCCTTCCTCCTTTCCCTGTTTGCTATGCCCCCAATCTTTCTTGCTCCAATTCTTGCTCCCTTGCCTTCTTGCTTCATTACCTATCATTAACCTAAGAAATTGTCTCAAAGTATTGCCATTCCATGCAATCAATTTCAAGAGATTCATTCATACTCATTCATTTGTAAACTTCTTGAATTATTTGCATCAATATGGCCAAGTTCCACCTAATTCTTGGTTCATGAATGCATGGAGAGAAAGTTCATATAACTGCTTGTTTATTTTGATGAAAATGAATGAAATTAAGCTAAAACTACTTAAACTAACTAGCTAATATAGCAAAGATGCAAATGCATCAGATACTATTCTTGCTCAGAACAAAGCCATGTCCCAACAGATTAATATGCTTACTCAATACTTGAGTGGGATACAAGTTTTTGCTGTCAATGCTCAGAATGCCTCTTAAGTGGCTCCATATGACATGAATGGTGGCTTTAATCAAGGTGAGAATTATGATGCTCAATTTCCTCCTAAATAGGTCAACTATTTGGGAATGCTCCTAGAAACCCCAATAATGATCCATATGCCAAGACCTTTAATCTGGGATGGAGAAATCACCCAAATCTTGGATAGAGAGAGCAACCTCAGAGGTCACAGAATTTCAACAATTCTCAGAGCAGTTTCCATCCAAATAATCTCAATAACCACCAGTTTCATTCATATCAGCAAGCAACTCCTCAGTCTCAGAAGACTACTAATTTAGAATCTCTGGTAATAAGCTTTATACAGGAAACTAGAGCATCAATCAAGAACTTGGAGGTTCAGATGGGTCAATTAGCCACAAAAGTT
Source organism: Arachis ipaensis (assembly GCF_059453495.1). Classification (NCBI taxonomy): domain Eukaryota; kingdom Viridiplantae; phylum Streptophyta; class Magnoliopsida; order Fabales; family Fabaceae; genus Arachis; species Arachis ipaensis. The sequence continues at coordinate 130,658,176 of NC_142444.1, forward strand.
AATGAAATTGATCAGAGGACTACTAATAGCCTTCCTGGTAACACAATTCTAAATCTAAGAGAGGAGTGCAAGGCTATCATTTTGATAAGTGAACAAGTGGCAAGTACGTAAGCACAAGTTGCTGAGGAGCCGGTTGAAAAAGAAGCTCCAGAGCAGACTAAAGACACAGTAGTACACACCCCTCCTAGGCATGCATACAACCCTTTTCCAGTTACTCTTGACACACATCCAACATTACCTAAAGCTCTTGAATACAAGCCTAAGATGCCATATCCACAGAGACTTCAAAAGGAGACCAAGGACAAGCAGTTTTCAAAGTTCTTGGAAGTCTTCAGAAAGTTACAAATTAATATTCCTTTTGCTGATGTTTTGGAGCAAATGTCTCTCTATGTCAAGTTCATGAAGGAGTTGTTGTCAAAGAAGAAGCCTTTAAAGGGATATGAGACAGTGGTCCTGACTAAGGAATGTAGTGCCATAATTTAGAATAACTTGCCAAGGAAGATGCCAGATCCAGGGAGCTTTCAAATTCCATGTACCATCGGGAGTACCACCTTTGAGAAAGCCCTATGTGAGGTGGGTGCAAGCATAAATTTAATGCCCTTATCTGTGATGAAGAAATTGCAAATCCAAGAGGCACAACCCACAAGGATAGCATTACAAATGGAAGACAAATCTCTAAAGCCTGCATATGGATTAGTGGAGAATATCTTGGTCAGAATGGGTAAGTTCTTCCTCCCAGCAGATTTTGTGATTCTTGACATGGGGGAGGATGACAATGTCTCTATAATCCTAAGAAGACCATTCCTAGCCACTAGGAGAGCTCTAATTAATGTGAAAAAAGATGAATTAGTGCTTAGAGTGCATAATGAACAACTGGTCTTTCATATTTTCAAAAATATGCACTCATCAGGTGAAGAAGAGAAGTGCATGTAGACTGAGCTTACTAATCCAAACCTTCAAGAACCCCCTGATGATGCACAACAAAATCTGCAGCTCAAACCTCCCTTGGTGACAATCAACAAAATTCTCCCTGACATCATACCTAAGTTTGGTGTCGGGAATGCATCATCTACCAAGGAGGAGGTTCTCAAAAGAAGAAAGTACCCAGGGGATAGAGAAATAAATAGATTCCCACTGAAGACTTCTCCCCATGAATGAAGGTGGTATTCACTACATGCCCAATTCTGCCTCATATAGTGAACAGGATCCTGTCTCTTGAGCATATAGAGTTGATCCATGAGAGCACAAGAAGGAAATTCACAGTGAGGGGTGAAGAGCTGAGCCCCTATGATCCTCCTCCTTAGAGGAGCTGACCGTCAAGCTAGTGACGGTAAATAAGTGTTTGTCGGGAGGCAACCCAATGTTTTCGTATCCTTAAGTTTGAATTTTACTTTGATTTTTCCTTATCTAGTTTTGTTTGAATTTCTATTATTTTTCTGTTGTTTTACGTATATTTTGATTATGCAGAGTGATTAGAACAGAAACAGATGCATTAAGACAGAGTTTCGAACACCCTGGAGGAGTTGGATGCAGATAGGGTGGCGCCTAACTTCACTTTCTAAAGTTAGGCGCCACATACAAAGCAAAAGTAAAGGAAGCTACTAGAGGGGTGGCGCCTAACTTCACTCCTTGAAGTTAGGTGCCAGTCATGCGTGCATTTTGGTGTTGTTCACTGGGAGGGTGGCGCCTAACTTGAGTTTTATGAAGTTAGGCGCCACATCAAGGCTATTGTCGAGGAATGCTTCAGGAGGGGTGGCACCTAACTTGGCAATTCTGAAGTTAAGCGCCACTCAAGTGAAGTTAGGCACCAGGAGAGGAGAACAGGCCAAGTTAGGCGCCACAATTCTCAAGTTAGGTGCTAGGAGAGGAGTCCAACGTGAAGTTAGGTGCCATGCTCATCAAGTTATGCGCCAGCATAAGTTCAACAACAAAGTTAGGCGCTGTCAACCTCAAGTTAGGTGCCAGCTTCAAATTGTTACCCTATTTCCAAATCGAATCACATGAGTTCTGTACCAAATCCCACTGATTTGGTCCCCATACCCTACCTGATTCTCTTTCCCAATTTTCTTCTGCCCAAATCCTTCCCATATCTTCCTCTATCACCCTTTGACCGAACCCCCATACACCCTTAACAATCCTTCTCTTCGTTGCCTATAACCCTTCCCCTCTTATTTTTTTTTCATTCTTTTTCTGTATTTATTCATTATTCAAAAAAAAGAGAAAAAGAAAAATTTTAATTTAATTTTATTTCATTATTTTAGATTCCTTTTTTTTTCATATTCCTCTTTGTTATTTTCTATTTTGCTCGAGGACGAGCAAAGTTTTAGGTTTGGTGTTGTCACTTTGCTTGTGGCTTTTCTGTTTATTTTAATGGCACCAAAGAGAGGCAAATCATCTTCACGGAGGAGCACATTCTGAAGAATGAGACGGCCACTAGGATAACTGAGGTGGTTGAGTTCCTTTTATTCTATATTTGCTTCCATTCTTATTATGTTATATTCCTATTTTCTGCTATTTTACTTGAATGTCTGTATGATCTCTAGCAACTATGAGTCCTAGGTTCTAGTTTAATTTTATTATTTTGAAATTTTAATTATTTATCTTTTAATTGAAGAGATGTCTCATGTACCGCTTACTGAGCTTGAATCTAAAAAGAAAAAGAAAAGAAGTGATGTATTGTATGAGAAAATGAGTTATGTTAAAGAGTAGTCTTATTTACTTAAATGTGGTGGCATTATTTGTGATTCTGAATGCATGATATGAACAGTGCATATTTGAATTTGAATCAAAGGACGTTAATGCATGAGAAACAAGAATTTAGAGAAGTATTATGAATTCTCTAAATTAAACAAAAGCTTAATCCTTGAAGCAAAAGAAACAGCAAAAGAAAAATAAAAGCAAGGTCCAAGGCTCTGAGCATCAATGACTAGGAAGGTCAAATATGATTAAAAGCTCAAAGAGTTTTTTTTCTAGTCATATGCTTATGGTATAAATGTGTCAAGTAATCCTTGAGACAGAGCACTAAGAGTCAAGATCAAGTGTATTTAACAAAGTATGCCAAAGGCTTTAAACACCACTGTCTGGGAGTAACTAAAGAAAAAATCAGAACTAAAGAGAGTTTCCCATTTAAGTGCTTGTGGTGTTTTTGTGTCAAGTAAAGCTTGAGACAAAGCATTTAAAGTCACGACTAGGCTCAAGGTGCACCAAAGAAAAGAGAATGAAAGAAATTTTTTGTGTTCAAGGATTAAACCAAAGTATAAAGGCCAGATAATTCATAATATTATCCGAATTCTAACTCCAAATGACAGTGACATTCCTCTTGTTCAAAGGATAGTGAGATGCCAAAACTATTCAGGATTGTAGTGTACAAACCCCACTTTAAGAAAAGACAGGAGCTTAATTGAACACTCACTTCTCATGCAAATTCACATCTTGAGCCTATATTAGTTTTGGTTGCTTGAGGACAAGCAACAGTTCAAGTTTGGTGTTGTGATGCGTGAGCATCTTTTCTATCTTTTTCTAGTGAATTTGTATTTGAATTGTTAAGTTTAATCAAGATTTAAATATCTTTTAGCCACTATGGATAATACTTTGAGTTGTGTTCAATTCTATTTATTTCAGGTAGCATTTGGATGGATTTGATGGAGTTTCTGTAGAAAAAGAGAAGAAAGTGAATGATGTTGTAAACTTTGACCTCCTTGCACTCCAACGAAAATAACTTGAGCTACAGAGGTCCAATTGACGTGTTTCTAGTGGCATTGGAAAGCTAACTTTCATAGCTTTCTAACGATGTATAATAATATACACTTCTTCTCCAGCATGCTTGACCATATTGGCGCCTAACTTGGTTTTTCCCAAGTTAGGCGCCGGAAGAAGATCAAAGCCTCACTTGCTTGCTGCCAGGGTGGCACTATTCTGAAGTTAGGCGCCAAGACAAAGGAGACACATCCAAGCTTGCTGCCATAGTGGCACCTAACTTGGGATTTTCCAAGTTAGGCACCAGCTCAATGATTCACAATGGTCCCCACGTCTCAATTGAAGCTGCACTAAGATCCCATTTGATTTTGATTAAAACTTTAATTTATTTATAAATAGGAAAAGATATTATTTAGTTCTAAAAAATATATTTTACATTAATTAGGATTAGATATAAAACGGAAAAGAATCAGCCCTTCGGGCTCTTCTCTTCTCTCTTACCTGATTCTGCACTTTACAGTTTTTCAGAATCCTTGTTTTCTCTCTGAACCATGAGCAACTAAACTTCTACTGTTAAGGTTAGGAGCTCTGTTTATTGTATGAATTGATACTATTACTCTTCTATTTTAATTACTGTTTTGATTTCAATTTCAAGAATTTGTTTTCGTTCTTCATCTTATGAATCTGGGTGGAACGGAAGTATAACCCTTATTCTATTTGAGTTCTTGTGAATCTCGGGAGAGTTATCTCTAGAGGATCGTCTCGCTTGAACAACAGGCTCGATTGTGGTTCTTTAGAGAGTCTCACTTGAACAATAGCTTGAAAGTAATTTCTCCTAAATTTCTAATTATCTGGACTTAACGGGATATGTGATATATAATCCTCTTATATTTAGATAATTAGGGTTTTTGTGGCACATAAAATAGTTTTGAACTTAACCCTCTAATTGGAATCAAGTGACCATAGAATTGGCAGTTGATGAAGGTTAGAGGAGACTAAAAAGGTCTAAGAAATTAGGGTTTAGTCACATATAGTTTTTCATGAATTGAATCTTGCATGATTAAAATAGTTGGTAAGAAAAGTTAATCCGGAAAATAAACATGTCCGAAACCTTAACTATTTTACTCATATATTTCACAACCCGTTTATTGCTTGCTTTCTTTTCTGCTTGTCTAACTAAGTAAATCATTCAATAATTGTTGCTTAGTCCATCAATCCTCGTGGGATAGACTCTCACTCACTTGAGGTAGTACTTGGTACGACCCAGTGCACTTGCCAGATAGTTTGTGGACTTTAAATTCTGTACCAATGACCACGGGAATGACGACGACGATGACTACCAAGATCTTTAGTGATTAGGGCTTTGGTTTATTGTTTTATTGTATTTGATTTATTTGACTTTTAATTTATTTGAACATTTGATATTTAATATTACATAATTAGTTTCTATTATTTATAATTTGACTACCAATTGTGTGAAAAATAAATTTAAATAAAAAATTAAAGAGTAAATTATTGTTTTTGTCTCCAACATTTGGGGTAAGTTCTATTTGTATCCTTAACATTTAAATCGTCCTATTTGTATCCTTAACGTTTATAAAAGTGATTCAATGTTATCCTACTATCAATTATACTAACAAATCAGATTATATTTTTCAATTATTCTCACTTGGATGTATTCCTTCTCAATTAGGTCTCATTTGGATGTGTTTGATTTTAATATTATACCCACTATTTGTGTTTAAATTCAATTATGTCCCTAGAAAAGTGAATTATGTAAATATTGTAGGAATTAGTTTTAACATTTGATGAGCTATTTTTCGAAGTAGATCATCGATTCTATCCCAGACATTTGTATTCTAACTTCAAGAAGAGATTTTTAAAACTCAAACTAAAGCGCTCATGATGTGTAATTAACGGCAGGATAACATTGAATCACTTTTACAAACGTTAGGGATACAAATAGGATGATTTAAACATTAGGGACACAAATAGGATTTACCCCAAACGTTGGGGACAAAAACAATACTTTACTCAAAATTAAAATTAAAAAGGAAAAAATTAAATAAATTGCGTCACAATATTTAAAAAAAGAATTGACATTACCATCAGATCTGACGATAATAGTACGGGAAATAGGATATTGTGGTGCCAACGTTATCGTCGGAAAAATCCGCCGGTAAGCAAATGGTTTTTCGGACAGGTAATCCGTTGTAGAATTTGATGGTAATTATCGTCGGACAAAAAAATCCGATGGTAACTGGTTACCGGTGAGGTTTATACCATCAGATTTCTTCTGATGGATTTTATTCATTTTTTTAACTGTAATTCCAATGGTACTCGGCATTTTTCTTGTAGTGGGACTGAAAACTTGCTCGAAGTCAAAGCCTGTAGATTGGTGAAACACTTGAGCAACCAATGGCTTTGTACTTCTCAAAAATCCCTTCAGGATGTCTTTAAACAATAAAAACCCATTTGGACCGAATCATTTTTACATTAGAGGGTGTTAGGACTAAGGTCCAAGTATTGGTTCTCATTAAAGTATTGTATTCCTCATTTATGACATTATGCTACTAAGGAATAACAAGTGCTACAGTGCTATAGTAACTTATTTTAAAATTTGTTCTAAAGGATTTTGAGGTAAAGTAGTTACTATAAGCACTTTTGGCTTTGAGGTACTAGTTGATGCCAGGGCATCTTGGCTAGTTTCACAAGCCATTTTTAGTTTGTTTTAGAGTAGTTTCATGCATTTCTTAGGCAATAAGTAAGTATTTGGATGAGAAATTCATGCTTGTCTTGATTCAATCAAATATTATTAATTTTGTGTATTTTCATGAGATTTATGCAAAGAATTGTTTAATGCTATGAATGATGCATTATCTTGTGATTAAGGCAATACTTTGATGCATTTTGTTTGGTTGATGATAGGTAAGAAGAAGCTAAGAAAATGGAAGGCAAAGAAGCAACAAGAAAGCAAAGGGAAGTAACGTTTGAGCCAAAGTTGGTGCTCCAACATTGTTGGAAACGTTGCTCCTCACAGCTTGAAGGGGTATACTTCAAACAAGAATAACTTAAGCTACAATGCTCCAAATGAGGTGATTCCAATAGCATTGAAAAGTAGGAATCGAGAGCTTTCCAAGAATATATGACACTACATGGTGGACACCGAAAATGAGGAAAAAAACTGCCCCGAAAAGTGCATAGACGAACATGATACCAACCTGTAGTAAGGCCAGCTGACCTCTGCACCTTCAATGGAGTATAACTCGAGCTTTGGAGCTCCAAATGATGCGATTCCAACTGTATTAAAAAGTAGACATTCAAGGATTTTCAAAAATATATAATATTATGGGGTGGACAATGCATTTGAGCTCCAGAATCTGACATTTTCGACCATGTTGGTGTGCCAACGTTGCCTCCAACATTGCACACCGAAGCCAGCGACCCTGTTCCCTTCAAAGGAGCATAAATTGAGTTGCAAATGTCCAATTGAGGTGATTTCAGTTGGGTTAGAAAGCGAAAATTCATAGCTTTCCAACCATATATAATAATCTATAGTGGGCATAAAATTAGAAATGTTGACAAGACGACAAAGTAACGGCTTGATGTGCAATTTCCACCAATGTTTTGCTTGCTGGAAATTGAAAAAAAGACCATCCACGCGTACGCGTACGTGATGCACATATGTGGATGTGCCAACATTGGAGGGAGCGTTTGTAGTCTAACGCTAAGGCTAACGTGCATGATGAGAAGGCAAAATCTGGAATTGAAAATTTTTGCATCCATGCGCACGCGTAGCTTACGCGCACGCGTGGATGCGTATTTTGGACCCAAATGCGCAAATGCGCAAAGCACACGTACGCATGGGTAGAAGAACGTTGGCACTCCAACGTTGTGTCAAATGCCAATGACAGCAACAGAATTGATTTTTTCAAGGGAACGTTTGGCTCAACGTTTAACCAAAAACGTTGACTCCAACTTTAAGACCAGAATGCACAATTGGCACCTGTCTTCATCCAACTGCTTCAGCCAAGGCCCACATCCAAATACTTGATCCAATTGAAGATGAGAAGAGAGTTATAAATAGAAGAATTGTTGAAGATTGAAGGAGTGCTCGGGAGGCCCTGAGGGGGGTTCAGGGAGTTCAATTCCCTGATTTCATTTCCTGCACTTTTCTTTAGTTTCTTTTGTACTATCTTTATTTCTTTCTGCAATTTTCATTTTCAATTCTGCAATGTACTTTTCAATTCTATTTTACATTTTGAGAGCTATGAATAACTAAATCCCTTTCATTGGGTTAGGGAGCTCTATTGTAATTCAATGGATCAATATTAATTTTCATTCTTCTTCTTCTTTTTTTTCTCTTGATTTTACTAGAAAGCTTTCGTTCTTCATCCAATTGGATAGTTGTCTTGGGAAAGAAGCTATTTATAATTGGATCTTCTCTGAACCTTGGAAGAGGAATGAGGAGATCATGCTAGAAATGCTTTCTCACATTGGAGTAGATTGGGGTTTGGATGGATATAGTGACCAAACTTCATCTCTTCTCATGAGCACTTAAATCAAGAAATTGGGCAATTGTTCATGCTTAGAGAGATTAGATTGCCAAGGAAATTGGATCTAATCACCTAAAATTGCCAAGGAGATCAATGAATGCATTGATTGAGGAAGAGATGAAAATGATTTGATCCGGAGAATTCAATATCTCCTGAAACCCAATGAATTCCCATCTCTGATCTACCCATTCTATTTACTTTCTGCTCTTTAATTTCAAGCTTAACCCCCATTCCCATTTAATTTCTTGTAATTTAAGATTCTGTCATTTAATTTCTTGCAATTTAAGTTTCCCGCCAAATTTACATTCTGCAATCTCAACCCAATTATGATTTCGCTCAACTAGAATAATTCTCCAATTAACGTTGATCAACCAACCAATCCTTGTGAGATTCGACCTCACTCTACAGTGAGTTTTTACTTGACGACAAACTGGTGCACTTGCCGGTAGAAAATTGTTGAGAGACAGTTTTCGGGGGAATCAAGTTTATGGCGCTGTTGCCGGGGATTGGTTTTGTATTGACAATTACTAAATTGGAGGATAACTAGATTAAACATTTTTCTTTTCTTTTGTTAATAGTTTTTGTTTCAGTTTGTTACTGCTATTTTTTGCACTTTGAGTTATTTTTCTTTGTTCATTTACTTTTTAGCACACTAACCACTAGCTGTTTGTAATATTGCCTCACTAAGATTTTCTCATTAATGACAATGGAGATTCCAATATCTTTTGGTGATTATTGTTTGAGACAGAGCATCTTGCAAGAAATAAGGGAGCATCCATTATATTCTGGTCAATCGAATTTCCTGAGAAGCTTCCCACCACCACGGGATGATTCATGTTATTATGCTCATGGTGGGTGGGAGCATCAAGAAGCTGAAATGGGGTACTTCCCAGAGGCACAAAATGGTCCATATTTTGGTGAAATTGATCACTACTCAAGTTGTGGCTGGGAAGATCAAAATCAAAGGAATTTCATTCATTCATACCCCATTTATCAAAATCCATCACCTCTTAATTATCCAACCTCACCTCCGAGTTTTACATGTCCAAGTTCTTCATCACTTGAGTATGCTTCAGCACAAAATTCCTTCCTAGATCCATACAATTCATTTCACCATTCACAAAATTCATTCCACTACACACAAAATTCTTTTCACAGTCCACAAAACTCATTCCATTACCCACAAGATTCATACCACTCTCAGAACACACAACCACAAAATAACCAATTCCATTCACAAGCCCACCCTAACCAACCATCACAACCTACACAACCCCCTTTAGATAAACTTGCTAGGATATAACTCCTCCTTGAAAAAATGATAAAGATAAAGGAAGAGGAGAAAATAGCAACAGGGGAGTTCATTCAATGGTCCAGAGCATGGAGGCAAGATCAAGACATTGCCTTCAGAAACATAGAAGCAAATTTAAACCATAGAGCAAAATACTTTGAAGAGATGCCTAGCAAGGAGGATGAGGACCAAAGGGTGAGTACAAGGGAAGAACCAGAAGAACAAGAAAAAGAGGCATTCATACCAAGTGAGATTCCTATAAAGAAGGAGGAGGTTATGAAAATATATAAGCCTAAGGCTCCATACCCACAGAGGCTACTAGGGGTGACAAAAGAACATGCAAACTCACTTCCAAAAGACTCAATGCAACATCATGTAGAAGAAAGAGAGGAAGCCAACCAAGGGAGCCCACACTCTAATGAAACAGAGAGTTGCATAGAGGGTGAGTTCAGTGAATCACCAATTCAAGAAGTTCTTGATGAAAAAGATGCTCCAACTATCCAACAATACCCAAGTCTTGAGATCAAAGATGTGAAGGCAGTAAATACAAGCACCAAAAGGAGAATTGAGACCGAGAAATAAAGGATCATATCCATGAAAAAGAGAAGGTCAAAGAACAATCTAACTGCTGACCCAACAAGCAAGTTCACTCAAGCCAATCAGAAAAGAAAGCTTGCTGGGAAGAAGCACTCAAAGCAAGGGGCATTAACTGGTCCCTCCCTCCACTTGAGGTCATTCCTCTTAACAAATTGGAAGAAGAGGAAGAAAGTCATGAACAAAGTGTCAAGCTAATGACAGTAAAAGAGCGCTTGTTGGGAGGCAACCCAACCAAAGGTAGTTCTCTTTCCCTAGTTAAATTCAATAAAAGTTAAGTAGATTCTCTGTATTGCAAGGAGCTAAGTTTGGTATTCCACACCAAAACAATTCAAGGGTGAATGTGTAATTCTAAGTTTGGTGTTCCACCAAAGATTTCATTAAAGAACACATTGTAACCCTCAGCATGACTAGTCACTAGCTCCAACCAATCAAGGAAACTACTTAACAATAGTTTAATTTCTAGTTCATAATTTGTTTTTCTAGTTCATAGTTGTTTTCTTAATAAAAGCACATGAGGTTCTCTGCATGTATTCAATTTGCTGCATTAGGCAAGGAACTAAGTTTGATATTCACACACCAACTTAAGTCAGAAAATTACAAGCATACATGCATGCTAACAATCTCTCAAGTGCTTGGGGAACAAGCAACTTCCAATAACTTTGCAGAAATTCAATCAATCTCATGGAAGGAATACACACAATCAGCTAAGAAGAAAAAGAAGGACACAAAAGCCAAAGATGGTGATGACAGAGAGGAAGCAACTGGACTTCAAGAGGTTGTATTGTTGTTTAACTATTTCTACTTTGGAATGTTTAAATTGGAAGTCTGAATGTGCCCATGTTGATAGTTATTCTTTAGTTTAAGTCATTAGAATTTATTGTGTTTGTTTTCTTTAATTTTGTCATAAGTGTGCTAGTCTAAGTACCTAGGCTATTGCTTCCTTGCTTGAATTGTATGCTGTGTCCTTGAGCTCAATAAAAGAAATTATGAGAATTTGCTGTGAAAGACAAGAGTGAAATCCAATGTGCAGAATAAAGTCCTAGTGTTATGGTGGTATTTGCTAGCTAAGTTGGTTTATCAATAAGGTACAAGGCTAAGATATCTCTTGAATTATGATCTTGAAGTGCATTCTATGAGACTTAAATGGATCCTAAAAAGAGAAAAAGAGAATGAAAAAGAAGGAAAAGAGCAGTAAATAAAGCTGCGCACCAATAGTTTGAATCTTGAGGCATGTGTCTGTGGTGTTGTTGTGCAAGGATCTGCTTGGATAAGTTCTTAGGAGTGCTTCATCACTTGACAACTTGGGTTAACTAACCCGGGATTGTCAACTGAAAATCACTATCAATAGCAACCTTGTCACAAGGCATTTAGCAACCCAAAGAGGTGCTAGACACCAAGGTCTAAGGAATGAATAACAAACCATGTGCCTGTGGTGTGTATGTGCTGAGGAGAGACTTGGGTAATTAAGTCCTTAGGGGTGTTTCAACACCTAGCACCTTGAACCAACATGTTCAGGAGTATTGGCTGAAAGCCTAACCTAAAGAGTTGCCTCAACACAGAACACTTAGCTACCAAAAGCAATAAGCTCTAAAGAAGGAAAGAAAACAAAAACAGAGAAGTTAATGATCAAGAATAAGAGTCTCATAGAAAGGCAATAGAGTGAGAATTTAAGAGTATATGAGAGCCTAGAAACCAGCATGAACATGAACCTAAATTGCCATGCATGAAACTCCATGAACCAAGGATTTGAATTCTCTGAATAAGGACTTGCATCTCTTGTATTTTCATGTTCTATCACTTGCTTGAGGACAAGCAAGATTTAAGTTTAGTGTTGTGATACCAGGGCATCTTGGCTAGTTTCACAAGCCATTTTTAATTTGCTTTAGAGTAGTTTCATGCATTTCTTAGGCAATAAGTAAGTATTTAGATGAGAAATTCATACTTGTCTTGATTCAATCAAACATTATTAATTTTGTGCATTTTCATGAGATTTATACAAAGAATTGTTTGATGCTATGAATGATGCATTATCTTGTGATTAAGGCAATACTTTGATGCATTTTGTTTGGTTGATGATAGGTAAGAAGCTAAGAAAAGGGAAGGCAAAGAAGAAACAAGAAATCCATGAAAGGAAGCAAAAGGAAGTAACATTGGAGCCAAAGTTGGTGCTCCAACATTGCTGGAAACGTTGCTCCTCACAGCCTGAAAGGGTATACTTCAAACAGAAATAACTTGAGCTACAGAGCTCCAAATGAGGTGATTCCAAAGGCATTCAAAAGTAGGAATCGAGAGCTTTCCAAGAATATATGGCACTACATGGTGGACACTAAAACTGAGGGAGAAAACTACCCCAAAAAGTGCATAGACGAACATAGTACCAACCTGTAGTAAGGCCAGCTGACCTCTGCACCTTCAATGGAATATAACTCGAGCTGTGGAGCTTCAAATAATGCGCTTCTAACTGCATTGGAAAGTAGACATTTAGAACTTTCCAAAAATATATAATATTATGGGGTGGACAATACATTTGAGCTCCAGAATCTGGAATTTTTGACCACGTTGGTGTGCCAACGTTACCTCCAACGTTGCATACCGACGCTAGCGACCCTGTCCCCTTCAAAGGAGCATAACTTGAGTTGCAGATGTCCAATTGAGATGATTCTAGTTGGTTTAGAAAGCTGACATTCAAAGCTTTTAAACCATATATAACAGTCTATAATGGGCATGAAATTGGCAACATTGACAAGAGGACAAAGTAACGGCTTGATGTTCAATTTCCCCCAACGTTTTGCTTGCTAGAAATTGAAAAAAAGACCATCCACGCATACGCGTACGTGATGCGCATGCGTGGATGTGCCAATGTTGGAGGGAGCGTTTGTAGTCCAACACTAAGGCCAACGTGCGTGATGAGAAGGCAAAATCTGGAATTGGAAATTTTTGCATCCACGCGCACGCGTAGCTTACGCGCATGCGTGGATACGTATTTTAGACCCAAATGTGCAAATGCACAAAGCACGCGTACGCGTGGGTAGAAGATCGTTGGCACTCCAAAGTTGAGTCAAACACCAATGACAGCAACAGAACTGATTTTCTCAAGCGAACGTTTGGCTCAACGTTTAACCAAAAACGTTGACTCCAACTTTAAGACCAGAATGCACAATTGGCACCTGTCTTCATCCAACTGCTTCAGCCAAGGCCCACATCCAAATTCTTAATCCAATTGAAGATGAGAAGAGGGTTATAAATAGAAGAATTGTTGAAGATTGAAGGAGCGCTCGAGAGGCCCTGAGGGGGGCTCGGGGAATTCAATTCCCTGATTTCATTTCCTGCACTTTTCTTTAATTTCCATTGTACTTTCTTTATTTCTTTCTGCACTTTTCATTTTCAATTCTGCAATGTACTTTTTAATTCCATTTTCTATTTTGAGAGCTATGAACAACTAAACCCCTTTCATTGGGTTAGGGAGCTCTATTGTAATTCAATGGATCAATATTAATTTTCATTCTTCTTCTTCTTTCTTTTCTCTTGATTTTACTAGAAAGTTTTCATTCTTCATCCAATTGGATAGTTGTCTTAGGAAAGAAGCTATTCATAATTGGATCTCCTCTGAACCTTGGAAGAGGAATGAGGAGATCATGCTAAAAATGCTTTCTCACATTGGAGTAGATTGGGGTTTGGATGGATATAGTGACATGTAATCCTACCAATAATTTGATCTATGAATTTGTGTGGTATAATCAGTGACTGGTGTACGAAATCACAATCACACTTTTGCAATTCTGCACAACTAACCAGCAAGTGCACTGGGTCGTCCAAGTAATACCTTACGTGAGTAAGGGTCGATCCCACGGAGATTGTCGGCTTGAAGCAAGCTATGGTTATCTTGTAACTCTTAGTCAGGATAGTAACAATAATTCTCAGTTTTAATTGGAATAAGTAAAAGAGCATGGATTAAATGATACTTGTTATGCAGTGATGGAGAACAGGTTGAGGTTTTGGAGATGCTCTGTTTACTGAATCTCTACTTTCCTATTGTCTTCTTCTTCACGCACGCAGGTCTCCTTCCATGGCAAGCTGTATGTTGGTGGATCACCGTTGTCAATAGCTACCAGCCGTCCTCTCAGTGAAAAGGGTCCATGTACATGGCTAATCATCTGTCGGTTCTCACTAATATTGGAATAGAATCCATTGATCCTTTTGCACACTGTCACTGTGGCCAGCATTAATGAGTTTGAAGTTCGTCACAGTCATCCCTTCCCGGATTCTACTCAAAATACCACAGACAAGGTTTAGACTTTCCGGATCTCAGGAATGCTGCCAATTGATTCTAGTTTATACCACGAAGACTCTGATCTCACGGATTTGATTGCTCTGTTGTCAGGAGAGGCATTCGAACTCGTGAGCCAAGTATCTAAGAGATATACATTCAATATAAGGTAGAACAGAAGTGGTTGTCAGGAACGCGTTCATAGGTTGAATATGGTGATGAGTGTCACGGATCATCACATTCATCATGTTAAAGTGAGAATGAATATCTTAGAATAGAAATAAGCGTGATTGAATGAGAAATAGTAGTAATTGCATTAATCCATCGAGACACAGCAGAGCTCCTCACCTCCAACCATGGGGTTTAGAGACTCATGCCATCAGAAATACAATGTGAAGTGTAAAAATGTCATCAGGTACATAGTAAATCTCTAAAAGTAGTTTTATACTAAACTAGTGACCTAGGTTTATAGAAAATGAGTAAACTAAGATAGATAGTGCAGAAATTCACTTCCGGGACCCACTTGGTGTGTGCTTGGGCTGAGCATTGAGCATTACACGTATAGAGGCTTCTCTTGGAGTTAAACGCCAGGTTGCAGCTTGTTTGTGGCGTTTAACTCTGGTTTGTAACCTGTTTCTGGCGTTTAACTTCAGAATAGGTCAGGAAGTTGGCATTTAAACGCCAGTTTGCATTATCAAAACTCAGGCAAAGTATGGACTATTATATATTGCTGGAAAGCCTTGGATGTCTACTTTCCAACGCAATTGAGAGCGCACCAATTGGGTTTCTGAAGCTCTAGAAAATCCATTTTGAGTGCAGGGAGGTCAGAATCTAACAACATCTGCAATCCTTTTTCAGCCTCTGAATCATATTTTTGCTCAGGTCCCTCAATTTCAGCCAGAAATTACCTGAAATAAAAAAAAATACACAAACTCATAGTAAAGTCCAGAAATGTGATTTTTGCATAAAAACTAATAAAACTATACTAAAAAGTAGCTAAATCCTACTAAAAACTATATGAAAATACCCCAAAAAGCATATAAAATATCCGCTCATCACAACACCAAACTTAAAGTGTTGCTTATCCTCAAGCAACTAGATAAATAAAACAGGATAGAAGGAAAATCAAGAGGCAATAACATTTCAGAGTTTTATATCAAGCTCAAATTCTCATTAGATGAGCGGGGCTAGTAGCTTTTTGCTTCTGAACAGTTTTGGCACCTCAATTTATCCTTTGAAGTTCAGAATGATTGGCATCTATAGGAATTCAGAATTCAGATAGTGTTATTGATTCTCCTAGTTTAGTATGTTGATTCTTGAACACAGCTACTTTATGAGTCTTGGCCGTGGCCCTAAGCACTTTGTTTTCCAGTATTACCACCGGATACATAAATGTCACAGACACATAATTGGGTGAACCTTTTCAGATTGTGACTTAGCTTTGCTAAAGTCCCCAGTTAGAGGTGTCCAGAGTTCTTAAGCACACTCTTTTTGCTTTGGACCACGACTTTAACCGCTCAGTCTCAAGTTTTTCACTTGACACCTTCACGCCACAAGCACATGGGTAGGGACAGCTTGGTTTAGCCGCTTAGGCCAGGATTTTATTCCTTTAGGCCCTTCTATCCATTAATGCTCAAAGTCTTGGATCCTTTTTACCCTTGCCTTTTGGTTTAAAGGGCTATTGGCTTTTTCTGCTTGCTTTTTCTTTTTCTTTTTTTTTCTTTTATTTTTTGCCTTTTTTTTCGCAAGCTTTGTATTCACTGCTTTTTCTTACTTCAAGAATCAATTTTATGATTTTTCAGATCATCAATAACATTTATTCTTTTTCATTATTCTTTCAAGAGCCAACAAATTTAACATTCATAAACAACAAATTCAAAAATATGCACTGTTCAATCATTCATTCAGAAGACAAAAAGTATTGCCACCACATATAAATAATGTGAATTTTTCTTATTAAGAACTCGAAAATAAAACTGCCTCCTTATTCTAAAAATCTGCTATTTTATTCATGTTTAATGACGATGAGAAAAATAAATTATAGCTTACTTGGAGATAATAAAATAAAAACTAAAAATAAAGATACTAATTACTATTATTCATGTGACTCCTAAGGTAGATCTCTAATAGCAAAAGTTATCACAGAGTTAAGATTAGGACTCAACAACCTTTATTTTGGGAGATGGATGCTCTTTTAATCTGTGGGGTGTCTAGCCCTTCAAGAGACAGCTTCTGGAGCTTCAGCTCCTGTAGCTTATGCCCTTGCTTCTCATGTTCCTTCAGCATATTGCAGAGCATGCTATTTTGAACTTGTTGTTCTTCTTTCAGTTGATCCATAGCTTCTTGCAGCTTGGTGACAGAGGCTTCTAGGCGGGTCCAGTAGTCAATCTGAGGGATTTCTGGGAGGAACTCCTGTGCCCTCCTTTTGATGGAGTTATCTTGCACTTGTTGTCCTTCTATTGACTTTTTGGTGATTGAGTGCTCGACTAAGATATACTCATCTACTCCCATCTTTACCCCAGCATCCTTGCATAGCAGAGATATTAAGCTTGGGTAAGCCAATTTGGCTTCTTTGGAGTTCTTGTTTGCAATTGTATAGAGCTCACACAAAATCAGATGATGAACCTCCACTTTATTTCCCTATATAATACAATGGATCATTATTTCTCTTTGGAGAGTAACCTCAGAGCGGTTACTGGTGGGCAGTATGGAACGCCCAATGAAGTCCAGCCAACCCCTAGCGACTGGTTTGTGATCTCCTCTCTTGAGTTGATTTGGGACACCCTTTGTGTTGGTTGTCCACTTGGTTCCAGGGATGCATATGTTCTTCAGAACTTGGTCCAAGCGCTTATCTGATCTCACCATTCTCTTACTGAAGGAGTCTGGGTCATCTTGTAGTTGCTACAGCTCGAAGATCTCTCTTATTTTATCAAGGTGGAAGTAAATACATTTCCCTCTGACCATGGTTCGAAAGGTGTAAAAGGCGGTTCCAGTCCTTCTCTGCCTATCTGTTTGCCACACATTTGAGTAGAATTCCTGAACCATGTTTCTTCCCACCTTTGTCTCAGGATTAGCTAGGATTTCCTAGCCCCTTTTTCGAATTTGCTCTTGGATCTCCAGATATTCATCTTTTTTCAGATCGAATTTAACTTCCGGGATCACTGATCTTAGACCCATTATTTTGTAGTAATGGTCTGCATGTTCTTTTGTTAAGAACTTCTCTTGATTCCAAAGTGGTTTTGGATTATTCTCTTTCTTCCCTCTTGAAGTGGTTTGTTTTCCCTTGGGGGCCATGATCTTAATGAGTCTTGGCTTGGTGATCACGGAAAAACACACCAAACTTAGAGGTTTACTTGTCCTCAAGCAAAAGAAAGGAAAGGAGAGGAATAGAAGGAGAGCCAAATTCGAATGGTGGAGGAGAGGGGTTGGCCGAATGGCAATTTAAAAGGGAGGGGTGGGCACGAAAATTTTGAAAAAGATATGATAGAAGATATGATTTGTAAAAGATAAGTATGATATTCGAAAAATGCACTTTTAAAATTGAAAAGATATAAGAGATTTGAAAAAGATAAGTTTGAATTTGAAAAGATAAGGAGTTAGAAAAGATTTTGAAATTAAGTTTTGAAAAAAATATGATTGAAATTTATTTTGAAAAAGATTTGAAAAGGAAATTGAAAAGATTTGATTTTTCAAATTAAAGTTGATTACTTGACTAACAAGAGACTAAAAGATATGAATTTAAAATTTAGAGATGGAACCTTTCTTAATAGGCAAGTAACAACTTGAAATCTCTGAATTAAAACATTGATTGTTAGTAATTTTTCGAAAATCATGAAGCAAAATAAGAAAAAGATTTTGAAAATCAAAAAATTTTTTGAAATTGAACTTGAAGGATGATAGTTTGTAACATGTTTATGCAAGAAATTGTGGATGGAACCATGAAAATTTGAAAAAAAATTGAGTTGGAAACAAAACTTCCTCTCCTCCACAATCCTGGCGTTAAACGCCCAATTGTTGCTTGTTTTGGGCGTTTAACGCCCAGCTGATGCCTCTTTTGGGTGTTTAATGCCCAGCTGTTGCTTCTGGCTGGCGTTAAATGCCAGAAATCCTTTGTCATTGGGAGTTTTTCTAAACGCCCATGATGCTGCAATTCTGGCGTTAAACGCCCAGAATGGTACGCATTCTGGCGTTTAACGCCCAGAAATGTATCTTTACTGGCGTTTTTGTGCCAGTGAGCTCCTTTTCTCTGCTTTATGCTCTGAATTCTTCTGTAAATCTGTGAGCTCCTGCAATTGTTAATTAATCTTGAAGATAATTTATATCAAACTCATATAATTATTATTTGCATAATAAATAAACATTGCTAATGGCTGGGTTGCCTCCCAGCAAGCGCTTCTTTATTGTCTTTAGCTGGACCTTGCTGAGCTTTTAATCTAGTCTCAGCTTTGAGCATTCTTACTCAAAATTGCCTTCAAGATAATGCTTGACTCTCTGTCCATTAACAATGAACTTCTTATTAGAATCAATATCTTGAAGCTCCACATAGCCATATGGTGACACACTTGTAATCACATATGGTCCTTTCCACCGGGATTTCAGTTTCCCGGCGAATAATCTGAGCCTAGAGTTAAACAGCAGAACCTTTTGTCCTGGTTCAAAGACTCTCGATGATAGTTTCTTATCATGCTACCTTTTTTGCTTTCTCTTTGTAAATCTTAGCATTTTCGAAAGCATTGAGTCTGAATTCCTCTAGCTCATTTAGCTGGAGCAATCTTTTCTCTCCAGCTAATTTGGCATTAAAGTTTAGGAATCTGGTTGCCCAGTAGGCCTTATGCTCCAGTTCCACAGGCAAATGACAGGCCTTACCATACACAAGCTGGTATGGAGAGGTTCCTATAGGAGTCTTGAATGCTGTTTTGTATGCCCACAGAGCATTATCCAAGTTTTTTGCCCAATCCCTTCTACGGGTAATTACAGTCCATTCCAGGATTCTTTTTAGTTCTCTATTAGAGACTTCAGCTTGCCCATTTGTCTGTGGATGATATAAAGTTGCTACTTTGTGGCTAATTCCATATCGGACCATAGCAGAGTAAAGTTGTTTATTGCAGAAATGAGTGCCACCATCACTGATTAGTGCTCTAGGGACACCAAACCTGCTGAAGATATGTTTCTGGAGGAACTTCAGCACTGTCTTAGTATCATTAGTGGGTGTTGCAATTGCCTCTACCCATTTAGATACATAGTCTACTGCCACCAGAATATATGTGTTTGAGTATGATGGTGGGAAAGGCCCCATGAAGTCAATACCCCATACATCAAACAACTCAATCTCCAAGATCCCTTGTTGAGGCATGGCGTAACCATGAGGCAGATTACCAGCTCTCTGGCAACTGTTACAGTTACGTACAAACTCTTGGGAGTCTCTATAGAGAGTAGGCCAGTAGAAGCCACATTGGAGAACCTTGGTGGCTGTTCGCTCACCTCCGAAATGGCCTCCATATTGTGATCCATGGCAATGCCATAAGATCTTTTGTGCCTCTTCCTTGGGCACATATCTACGGATTATTCCGTCTGCACATCCCTTAAAGAGATATGGTTCATCCCATAAGTAGTACTTTGCATCAGAAATCAATTTCTTTATTTGCTGCCTGCTATACTCTTTGGGTATGAATCTTACAGCTTTATAGTTTGCAATGTCTGCAAACCATGGTGTTTCCTGAATGGCAAATAATTTCTCATCCGAAAAGGTTTCAGAGATTTCAATAGAGGGGGGGCGCCCCTTCTACTGGTTCTATCCGGGATAGATGATCAGCCACTTGGTTCTTTGTCCATTTTCTGTCTCTTATTTCTATATCAAACTCTTGCAGAAGTAACACCCATCTTATGAGCCTGGGTTTTGAATCCTGCATTGTGAGTAGATATTTAAGAGCAACATGGTCAGTGTACACAATCACTTTTGATCCTACTAAGTATGATCTAAACTTGTCAATGGCATAAACCATTGCAAGCAATTCTTTTTCTGTGGTTGTGTAATTTTTCTAGGCATCATTTAAAACACGGCTAGCATAATAAATGACATGCAGAAGCTTGTTATGCCTCTGTCCTAATACTGCACCAATGGCATGGTCACTGGCATCACACATTAGTTCGAATGGTAATGTCCAGTCTGGTGCAGAAATAACTGGTGCTATGACCAGCTTAGCTTTCAGGGTTTCAAACACCTGCTGACACTCTGTGTCAAATACAAATAGTGTGTCAGTAGCTAGCAGATTGCTCAGAGGTTTTGCAATTTTTGAAAAATCCTTTATAAACCTCCTATAGAATCCTGCATGCCCCAGAAAGCTTCTGATTGCCTTAACATTAGCAGGTGGTGGTAATTTTTCAATTACTTCCACTTTAGCTTGATCCACCTCTATTCCCTTGTTTGAAATTTTATGCCCAAGGACAATTCCTTCAGTCACCATAAAGTGACATTTTTCCCAGTTTAAAACTAGGTTGGTCTCTTGGCATCTTTTTAGAACAAGTGCTAAATGGTCAAGGCAGGAGCTGAATGAGTCTCCAAATACTGAAAAGTCATCCATGAAGACTTCCAAAAATTTCTCTACCATATCAGAGAAGATAGAGAGCATGCACCTCTGAAAGGTTGCAGGTGCATTGCACAGACCAAAAGGCATCCTTTTGTAGACAAACACTCCAGAAGGACATGTGAAAGCTATTTTCTCTTGGTCCTGATGGTCTACTGCAATTTGGTTATAACCTGAATAGCCATCCAAAAAGTAGTAATATTCATGACCTGCTAGTCTCTCTAGCATCTGGTCTATGAATGGTAAAGAAAAGTGATCCTTCCTGGTGGCTGTATTGAGCCTTCTGTAATCAATACACATACGCCACCCTGTAACTATTCTTGTGGGAACCAGTTCATTCTTTTCGTTATGAACCACTGTCATGCCTCCTTTCTTGGGGACAACTTGGACAGGGCTCACCCAGGGGCTATCAAAAATAGGATAAATGATCCCAGCCTTTAGTAACTTAGTGACCTCCTTCTGCACCACCTCCTTCATGGCTGGATTCAGCCGCCTCTGTATGTGGTTGAACCACTGGCTTAGCATCATCCTCTAATAGGATCTTGTGCATGCATCTAGCTGGGCTTATGCCCTTAAGGTCACTTATGGACCACCCAAGAGTTGTCTTGTGTGTCTTTAGCACTTGAAGTAGTGCTTTCTCTTCCTGTGGATTTAAACTAGAGCTTATGATCACCGAAAAAGTGTCACCTTCTCCCAGAAATGCATATTTCAAGGATGGTGGTAGTGGTTTGAGCTCGGGTTTAGGAGGTTTCTCCTCTTCCTGAGGAATTTTCAGAGGCTCTTTTATTTCCTCTGATTCCTCTAGATCAGGCTGAACATCTTTAAAGATGTCTTCTAGCTCTGATTCGAGACTCTCAGCCATGTTGATCTCCTCTACCAGGGAGTTAATAATATCAACACGCATGTAGTCTTTTGATGTGTCTGGATGCTTCATTGCCTCAACAGCATTTAGCCTGAACTCATCCTCATTGACTCTCAAGGTCACTTCCCCTTTTTGGACATCAATGAGGGTTCGTCCAGTTGCTAGGAAAGGTCTTCCTAGAATGAGAGTTGCACTCTTGTGCTCCTCCATTTCCAGCACTACAAAGTCAGTGGAAAAGGCAAATGGCCCAACCTTGACAATCATGTCCTCAATTATGCCTGATGGATATTTAATGGAGCCATCAGCAAGTTGAAGACATATCCGGGTTGGTTTGACCTCTTCAGTCAAGCCAAGCTTTCTGATAGTAGATGCAGGGATTAGATTGATACTTGCCCCAAGGTCACATAGAGCTGTCTTGGTACGTGTACCCTCTAATGTGCATGGTATCATAAAGCTTCCGGGATCCTTAAGCTTTTCTGGTAAGCTTGTTAGGATGACTGCCCTGCATTCTTCAGTGAGAAAAACTTTTTCTGTTTCTCTCCAATCCTTCTTATGACTTAAGATCTCTTTCATGAACTTAACATAAGAGGGTATTTGCTCAAGTGCCTCTGCAAACGGAATCTTTATTTCAAGAGTCCTGAGATAGTCTACAAAGCGGGCAAATTGTTTATCCTGTTTTGCTTGGCGGAGTTTCTGAGGATAAGGCATTTTCGCTTTATATTCTTCAACCTTAGTTGCTGCAGGTTTATTTCCTACAGAGGCAGGTTGAGAAGCCTTCTTGAGGGAGTTATTATCAGCACTTGCAGGTGTCTGATTCCTCATTGGCGTTTGAATGCCAGGATTGGACATGGATTGGGTGTTTAACGCCAGACTCTTATCCTTTTCTGGCGTTTGAACGCCAGAACTGGACATGGATTGGGCGTTTAACGCCAGTTTTTCACCCTTTTCTGGCGTTTGAACACCAGACTTATTCCTCTCTGGGCTCTTACTGTCCTCAGAGGGATTTTGAGTATCAGGTTGCTCATCCTCTGTCAGCTGTTCCTTTCTTGGCTTTTTGCTGCTTTGAGTTGAGATATTTAATATTTTTCCACTTCTTAATTGAACTGCTTGGCACTCCTCTGTTATCTATTTTGATAACTGCTGTTTTGTCTGATTCAACTGTGATTCCATATCCTTGTTAGCAATTTTGGTTTCTTGTAGCATCTCCTTAAATTCTGCTAACTGCCTTGTTATAGAAGATAGTTGATGATTGAGTTCAGCAACTTGTTCTTGAGGACTAAAGTCAGTTGATACTGCCTTAGCTTCTTCTTTCATGGATGACTCACTACTTATATACAGATGCTGATTTCTAGCAACTGTATCAATAAGCTCCTGAGCCTCTTCAATAGTCTTTCTCATGTGTATAGATCCACCAGCGGAGTGGTCTAGAGATATCTGAGCTTTTTCTGTAAGCTCGTAGTAGAAGATGTCTAATTGCACCTACTCTGAAAATATTTCAGAGGGCATTTCTTTAGCATCCGTCTGTACCTCTCCCAGGCGTTATAAAAGGATTCATCATCCTCTTGTTTAAAGCCTTGGATGTCCAGCCTTAGCTGTGTCATCCTTTTTGGAGGGAAATATTGATTCAGGAATTTGTCTGATAACTGTTTTTATGTTCTTATGCTTGTTGTAGGTTGGTTATTTAACCACCTCTTAGCTTGATCTTTTACAGCAAATGGAAACAATAATAATCTGTAGACATCCTGATCTACTTCCTTGTCACGTACTGTATCAGCAATTTGCAAGAGCTGTGCCAGAAACTCAGTAGGTTCTTCTTGTGGAAGACCGGAATACTGGCAATTTTGCTGCACCATGACAATGAGCTGAGGATTTAGCTCAAAACTGCTTGCTCTGATGGGAAGTATACAAATGCTACTCCCATATACAGCAGTAATGGGGTTAGCATATGACTCCAGAGTCTTTCTGGACTGTTCATTTCCACTTTGGTCCATGATGGAAAAAAAGGGAATTGATGTGAATTGCAAATAAAATATATTTTTAAAATTTTTTATTTTATTTATTTAAAAACAAACCGAATAAATGAAAAGAAGAAATAAGATAAAATAAAATAATTAGAAATTAAAATATAAAATTTGAAAACTAAAAGAAAAAAATAAATTCGAAAACTAAAATAATTACTTAATTAAGAAGATTTGAAAAACTTTGGATATGATTTTTGAAAGGAATTTTGAATTTTGAAATTCCAAAACTAAGATAAGATAAAATAAGAAGTTTTAAAATAAAAATCTGAATTTTTAAAGGCAGAATTTGAAAATCAATTAAAATAAAGAGAAAAGATATTTTTGAATTTAATGAAGAAAGAGAAAAACAGTAAAAACGACACCAAACTTAAAATTTTTAGATCAAAACAAAGAGAACAAACAAGGAAGCTTTGAATATCAAAATGAACACTGAGAGCAACTTTTGAAAAATTTTTAAGAAAACCGAAACACAAAAGACACCAAACTTAAAATATGAAACTAAACTCAAACAGAAGACTAAATTATGAAGTTATTTGTTTTGAAAATTTTTGAAAATAATTAAGAAAAATAAAATAAGGATTTTAAAAATTTTAACCAAAAACAATAATAGAAGACTCTAAACCAAAAAAAAAAATTTCCTAATCTAAGCAACAAAATAAACCGTCAGTTGTCCAAACTCGAACAATCCCCGGCAACAGCGCCAAAAACTTGGTGTACGAAATCACAATCACACTTTTGCAATTCTGCATAACTAACCAGCAAGTGCACTGGGTCGTCCAAGTAATACCTTACGTGAGTAAGGGTCGATCCCACGGAGATTGTCGGCTTGAAGCAAGCTATGGTTATCTTGTAACTCTTAGTCAGGATAGTAACAATAATTCTCAGTTTTAATTGGAATAAGTAAAAGAGCATGGATTAAATGATACTTGTTTTGCAGTGATGGAGAACAGGTTGAGGTTTTGGAGATGCTCTGTTTACTGAATCTCTACTTTCCTACTGTCTTCTTCTTCACCCACGCATGTCTCCTTCCATGGCAAGCTGTATGTTGGTGGATCACCGTTGTCAATGGCTACCAGCCGTCCTCTCAGTGAAAAAGGTCCATGTACATGGCTAATCATCTGTCGGTTCTCACTAATGTTGGAATAGAATACATTGATCCTTTTGCACACTGTCACTGTGCCAGCATTCATGAGTTTGAAGTTCGTCACAATCATCCTTTCCCAGATCCTACTCGAAATACCACAGACAAGGTTTAGACTTTTCGGATCTCAGAAATGCTGCCAATTAATTTTAGCTTATACCACGAAGACTCTGATCTCACGGATTTGATTGCTCTGTTGTCAGGAGAGGCAGTCGAACTCGTGAGCCAGGCATCCAAGAGATATACATTCAATCTAAGGTAGAATGGAAGTGGTTGTCAGGCACGCGTTCATAGGTTGAAAATGGTGATGAGTGTCATAGATCATCACATTCATCATGTTAAAGTGCGAATGAATATCTTAGAATAGAAACAAGCGTGATTGAATGAGAAACAGTAGTAATTGCATTAATCCATTGCGACACAGCAGAGCTCCTCACCCCCAACCATGGGGTTTAGAGACTGATGCCGTCAGAAATACAATGTGAAGTGTAAAAATGTCATCAGGTACATAGTAAGTCTCTAAAAGTAGTTTTTATACTAAACTAGTGACCTAGGTTTACAGAAAATGAGTAAACTAAGATAGATAGTGCAGAAATCCACTTCCGGGGCCCACTTGGTGTGTGCTTGGGCTGAGCATTGAGCTTTACACGTGTAGAGGCTTCTCTTGGAGTTAACCGCCAGGTTGTAGCCTGTTTGTGGCGTTTAACTCTGGTTTGTAACCTGTTTATGGCGTTTAACTTCAGAATAGGGCAGGAAGTTGGCGTTTAAATGCCAGTTTGCGTCGTCAAAAATCGGGCAAAGTATGGACTATTATATATTGCTGGAAAGACCTGGATGTCTAATTTCCAACTCAATTGAGAGCGCGCCAATTGGGTTTCTGTAGCTCCATAAAATCCATTTTGAGTGCAGGGAGGTCAGAATCCAACAGCATCTGCAGTCCTTTTTCAGCCTCTGAATCAGATTTTTGCTCAGGTCCCTCAATTTCAGCCAGAAATTACCTGAAATCACAGAAAAACACAAAAACTCATAGTAAAGTCCAGAAATATGATTTTTGCATAAAAACTAATAAAATTATACTAAAAAGTAGCTAAATCCTACTAAAAACTATATGAAAATATCCCCAAAAAGCGTATAAAATATCCGCTCATCGGTGACCAAACTTTATCTCTTCCCATGAGTACTTAAATCAAGGAATTGGGTAATTGTTTATGCTTAGAGAGATTAGATTGCTAAGGAATTGGGATCTAATCACCTAAGATTGCCAAGGAGATCAATGAATGCATTGATTGAGGAAGAGATGAAAATGATTTGATCCGGAGAATTCAATATCTCCTAAAACCCAATGAATCCCCATCTCTGATCTACCCATTCTATTTACTTTCTGCTCTTTAATTTCAAGCTTAACCCCCATTCCCATTTAATTTCTTACAATTTAAGATTCTGTCATTTAATTTCTTGCAATTTAAGTTTCCCGCCAAATTTACATTCTACAATCTCAACCCAATTATAATTCCGCTTAACTATAACAATTCTCCAATTAACATTGATCAACCAACCAATCCCTGTGGAATTCGACCTCACTCTACAGTGAGTTTTTACTTGACGACAAACCGGTGCACTTGCCGGTAGGAAATTGTTGAGAGACAGTTTTCGGGAAAATCACTAGTCTTAGACCTTGTGAGCATAGGATAAGAATTTTGAGCATCTTGGATAGGGGGTTGAGACAAGGGTTGAGGGTGTGAGGATTCAGCTTCTACAAGTGGAAGTTAAATATCTATGCCTAAAATAGGTTGCATGGATTATGATGGTATAATGTGAAAGACATCCTCATCTTCATTTGTTAAAGATGGTATGTCCTGTGAAGAAGTAACAGTGTCAGATTGATGAAGCGATATTGGAGTCTCTAAATTAGTTGTTGTTGTAGTTACTATTGAAAACTTGTAATGCAAGGTAGAACCTTCTTCATTGTTGTTATTAATAGATTGAGAATCTGAGCCTACATTCTTTTTCATAAAAATATATGTATAGAAAAATTCATTTTCATCAAAAGAAACATGTCAAATTATATAAATTTTGCCACTTGGTGATAAGCATTTATGTAACACCCTACCACACAGAGCTTTACACCTAGGATGTAAAACAAAGGTGGTGAGGCGCTACGACTTCTAAAAATAAAAACTTATACATATAATATAGTTGAAGAAGATTTATTCTAGGAGCCTTTGAAGAAAAGTTAAAATCGAAAATGGTAAAATGAAATGCGCAACACTCGCAACACGTAAATGGTAAATGGAAAGGATAAGAGAAGCTAACATAGATATAACCGGAAAGAGTTCCAAGGTACAAATGTCAAAGCTCAAGACTCGGCTCGCGAAGATAAACCAGCCTGAGCACATAAGTGTATATACATATACATATATATATATATGAGAACACAAAATAAGCCCAAATAATAGAGTTACAAGTCCTATTTCTCCATCATAGTCTCTAAGAGAAAGTTAATACATTAAATACATAAGCAGTGGAGATAAAAGTATCTACATATATACATATATCCAAAATAAAGACCCCAAAGACAAGGATCTCCGCTATCAGGAGATTCTAGCATGCCTCAGCGAGGTGACACCTGACCTGCATCTGAAAACCACAAATATCCGTATAGAATGAGAACCAGGGGTTCTCAGTGTGGTAAAGGTGCCACGTACATAAGATATAAGGTCCTGGGAATGCCAGAGGCAATCCTAGAACGCTGACACTCAGATTATAAAACTTAAAGAACTAAAACAGAAACCATGAATCAGAGTGGTTCTCTAAGGCTTTCTAAACTTAACCAATTCCTTAAATCTAACAAAACTTAAACTAGAACCCTAAATCTCTCTGCCTTTCCTTCGTTCCTCCATCTCCAGTGAAATTACAGATACAAACAAGTAGACAATGGCAAATATAGGTAGAATACAGGTAATACAAATAACAAATATAACAAATAGCATTTTATAATCACTTAGGCAATCCCAATTAATGCACAAACAAGCAATTCAAATAATATGCACATGATGCATGCCTGTCCTATGGCTGATGAGTCTCATCTATCGGTTATCAAGCCAACCCGACAAGTCCGGCTGCTAAACCCAGGACTGTCCCCCGTCGCGCATCCCCATGAGTCTATGCATAGCTTTTTCTCTTCTCATTCATGATTCATATAAATATATATAAAACTTTACTTAATGGGGGTTAACCTTCCCAGGAATTTATAAGTACCCGGTCACCTCTTACGACATAGGGTCAATAGAGTATCGAGTCTCAACCTGGAACACATGGTGGCAAGCCAGGATACTTTATCCAGGAAAACTCGTATCTCAGATAATCATTTCACATTCATTCATAAACATTTTCATAATCATTCATTATGGCTGTAGTGTCACTTATACATCATATGTTTGAATCTTTATACATAGTTTATCATAACCCGGAGCAAGTTGGGTGAAACCACAACCCTTACATCTACCTGGGGAGCCTCTATACTAACCAACCAGGAGCAAGCTGGGCGAAACCACAACCCTTGCATCTACCTAGGAGGTACGTTATCATATGCCCAGGAGGAACAAATGAGGGGATCCTAACCTCCCACCATCTCGCTGGGGGCGATTCTACAATACCAGAAGGAACAAGGAAGGGGATCCTCACCTTCCACCATCTCCTAGGGTCGCACTTTCAAGAAAGAGTGCTCAAATGCAACGTTTGTTCCTTTCTTTTGCCAGTTTCATAATTTAAGAAATATATATACATATATTTGTGCCATCTATCTTCTCATACCTAATTCATCGCTTTTCCAACCATACTTCATTCCCAAGATACTTCTTTTCCCCTAGCTTCATCTCATTACTAGACCTATCACTAAGATCTAGGGTTAAAAGAGTGGAAATAGATATTTAGAGGTTTGAAATTAAACTTTAAAACACAAATACAAGTTTGCTAAAACAGGGGACACGCGTACGCGTGGGCGTGCATTTTGCCTTGCTCACATACGCGAGATGCCCAACTCGAAAGAGTTGGTTGTGTCGTGTGTAGGTGGTGTAACGACCCAATTTTCAATATGTCTAGATCATACCGGAAACTGAGCGCTACCAATTTGTCTTCCTAATTATTATCTATTATTTATCATATGAGCCTGATTCGTTGTTAAACGCGTAGTTAATTTGCGTGGTGTATTTTTTTTTTTGAAAACGTTTGGATTAATAGACAGAATCATTTATAATCAATTCACAAGTAATAACAGATAAAACAGTTATAAACAACCACACAAAAATACATCACAAGTAGTTGACAACATTCGGTGATTCAGCCTTTATTAGCATATAGACTGTTAGTTAGAACACCCCTAGATATAGCTAAATAATATCTATATACATATATATATACATACAACATCCCAGGTCCTGACATGTTCAAGAGGTCCCTAAGCTAGCACCTAGGCTAGCCTAGACTCTATACTCACCTAGTCCTTCTAAACTACTAAAGCGAGGGAAAGTACGTTCTAGGTCTTCAAAACTCAAGTCAAGTGAAACGTCATCAAAAGATAGAATATCATCTACTACTCCTCTACACGATCATACTTTTCCATAGGACATCTCTCTGGTACCTCATGAAGTAGCCACACAATAGGAATTTCGTACACAGGATTTAGGTTAAAGTGCGCATACGAACGGGGTACAGACGTTGGCTGGTCTCACAGTATATACATATAATCAGAGAACGATATTCACCCTAGACTCAAAAGACTGCCTAGAGTGGAATCCCTTTTTGTGTACAATCATCAGCGAACTACGGAAAGGAACTCTTACTTCCATCTGAAGGGAAAAGGGAGAGAGAAGGGGTAAGAACTGGGGAGTTCTTAGTAGGGCCGGGGTTATTAGTTACGTTCATTTATTTGGGGTCGATTAGTAGACGAATAACATAATATAGCGAAGCAGTAAATAGAAGATAAAGATAGAAAGAGAAAGTAGAGAGAACAGAAAGCAGAACACAAACAAAAGAATACAAGAAAATAAAGCACAGAAATAGCATACGAGCAGACAAACATAAAGAAGTAGATCACACACAGAAAGGAATGCAACAGAGAATGATGCGCAGACAAGAATGATGCATGTCTAGCCCTAGCGCAGGCCATGAGCTCATGTGTCGGTTGGCTGCCCGCAATCCCGACATTTATCCGGTCACGAGTAATCCTGATTTCCCGAATACGATTTTCCGTTCCTAAATAAATGCGCATATAATAATAGCCGCTCATTTGAGACAGCCTCTGCTTACTGCAGGAAAATATATATATATATACTCTGCTCTGCTCTGGGGAAGCGAAAAATGGCTGTAGGTAACTTAGTTTCCCTACAGAGGCTCTGGGTTGCATTAAGCAACTAATATATATTGAATATAGCTCTGGGTTGCATTAAGCAACTAATATATATATAAATATAGCTCTGGGTTGCATCAAGCAACTAATATATATATATTAGTTGCTTGATGCAACCCAGAACTATATTTTTATATATATATATATATATATTAGTTGCTTGATGCAACCCAGAGCTATATTTATATATATATATATTAGTTGCTTAATGCAACCCAGAGCTATATATATATATAGCTCTGGGTTGCATTAAGCAACTAATATATATATATATATAAATATAGCTCTTTATTATATTACTCTTCTCTTTATATCTCTTTACTCTGTTCTGGTTTTTCTTTTCTCTGTATCTCTTTACTCTGTTTTAATTACTCTGTTCTCTGTATCTCTTTTCTCTTCTCTGATTACTCTTTTCATCTGTATCTATTACTCTTTTTCTCTTTATCTCTTTACTTTACTCTGGTTACTCTGTTTTTTGTGTTTCTCTACTCTGCTCTGATTTCTCTGCTTAACGTATGTATTTAAAGTTTATGTAAATTTCGGTATGAATAGTTCGCCTGTCCCAAGTATAGGTTCATTAAGTCTATACTGAAACAGTTTAACTTTTCATATAATACCTAACCCTAGTCGCAACTCAAGGACTAACTATGTTGCCCTAGTTCGTTCACTAATTTCTGTCTGTTTTTCTGTTATTAAAATCTTACAGACTTTTCTTTAGTCTTTATCTTTTCTTCAACTTTTTATCTTTCTTTTATCTTTGCCTCACTAATATGTTCTTACCACTCCCTAAGTGTTTTATGAAGGTAATTATGAGATTCTGCGCTTAAAGTTGTCTTTCTAAAGCTTTTACAGAAAACTGCCTTTTTCGCATTATTTTATTATTTTTATTAAAATATTATTTTTAATTAAATATTATTATTTATTATTTTATTATTAGATTTTCGAAAATTAACTTTACTTTAACCTTTAACCTTTAAAATTCACTTTTTACCACCCATAACTTTTAATATTTCTACTTTTACCACCCTAACTTTTGAAAATTACAAAATAACCCCCCAAACACCAAAATATTTACTTCCTTGCCCTTTTATGGATCAAAAAGGTGTTCTTCATTGTTCTTCACCACACTCAAAGTGTTTTTCGTGTTCTTCGTAAATTCTTCAGATTCTTTCTTTGTTTTTACCCGTTTTTCAGTCTTTTCAGCAACCGATTTTTACCATAATTCAAAATAAATTTCCAGCCACTAAAACCCCATCTTTTCTACATGATTTTAACAAAAATTGAACCTCAATTTAAGCTCTAGGGTTTTGTTTTCCAGCAGCCACAAGAACACACATTCATAGCTTGAATTTCATCAAATTTCATCAAATTTTCACCAAAATTTCAACAAGAATTACTCATACAAACAATCAATTTCAAGCACAGCCAAACCATATCATAATCACCAAACTAAAACACAATCAATCATGATTAAATTCGTCAATCCCTACCTGGTTTTGCTGCTCCTAATTCGGTTAAACTTTCAGGTGGTCCTTAAGCACTTTTTCCTCCTAAATCACATCAAGAACAACTTTAAATCCAAAAACTCTCAACTGACCAAATCTCACTCAGTATGTTAGGAAGAGATATCTCACCTTATACTTGCTGGAAATTCACGTTTCTTGGCCCTCAAGTCAAGTTAAGCATGATTCCTAAGGAAGAACATCAAGAAAACACATGTTTTGCATGGTTTTCCTTGAAAACCGAATTGAAATGGGAGGGAGACAGCCATCTCACCTT
This sequence comes from Arachis ipaensis, assembly GCF_059453495.1. NCBI lineage: Eukaryota > Viridiplantae > Streptophyta > Magnoliopsida > Fabales > Fabaceae > Arachis > Arachis ipaensis. Next base: position 130,690,377 of record NC_142444.1, read on the forward strand.
ATTTCCATCCTTGATAAGTTACATGATTATGTAGAGGAAGAAGAGAGGATCATTTGGTGAAATCGGAGTTTTGATTTGAGTTTTAGTTCAGAAGAAATCAAGCTTTGAAGATTAAGTGTTCATGAAAGTTTCTCTCTTTTCTCTCTTGTTATTTTCGGCCAAAATGATGAAATGAGACAGCCTTGGAGGTCTTGGGGGTGTAAGGTGAGTTGTGATTGGTTGGCTTGGAGGTGGATTAAAATAATTTTAAAATATCTCTGGTGTACAACTACTAAAACTAGGTGTACCGGAACACTCGTAAAAACATCTCTAAAAATTATTTTCTGAGCTACTAGCATAAATGACACAAGTAACATATTTATTATGAGAATAGAACATGTATAATGAGGCCTTAGCATTGCTAAATTCATCAGAGAGTGCTGGTGCTAAGCTGCACCAGTAAACCGTAAACCCAGTTAAACCGATTTTCTGTTTTTAACAAAAACAGACCAGGTAACCTTATAATATCATTCAAGAATTTTCTAATACTAATATAATGATAATATTATACTATTATCTCTCTCCTCTGATGAATCGAGTCTGGTTTGTCAAATAGAGACTATTTACGAAAATCAGAATCAAAACTGCCAACCAATACGGTTCAAAAACTAGGTTCTTCGCGATTGCATTATTGAGCTTGCCTCAAAGGAGGTTCTAGCTTAAGGATGACATATTGATAATGAGGATTGAGATGCTTGATGATATAGCAGAGGTGTTCCCTTTACTAATCTTCTGGAGAAATCCGCACTTTCAGAAAAGATCTCATGTACTCGAAAATCAGGGTTGTTACAGGTGGTCGCGTGTGCAGCCCTTCAAAAATCACTGCCTGTTGATGAGCAGATAATTTATACGCTTTTTGGCATTGTTTTTAGTATATTTTAGTTAGTTTTTATTATGTTTTTATTAGTTTTTAAATAAAAATCACATTTCTGGACTTTACTATGAGTTTGTATGTTTTTCTGTGTTTCAGGTATTTTTTTGCTGAAATTGAGGGACCTGAGCAAAAATCTGATTCAGAGGCTAAAAAAGGACTGCAGATGCTGTTGGATTCTGACCTCCCTACACTTGAAGTGAATTTTCTAGAGCTACAGAAGCCCAATTGGTACGCTCTTAATTGCGTTGGAAAGTAGACATCCTAGGCTTTCCAGAAATATATAATAGTCTATATTTTGCCTGAGATTTGATGGCCCAAACAGACGTTCCAAGTTAGCTTAAGAATTTTGGCGTCAAAACGCCAGAACTGGCACAAAAGCTGGAGTTAAACGCCCAAACTGTCACAAAAGCTGGCGTTTAACTCCAAGAAAAGTCTCTACACATGGAAGCTTCAATGCTCAGCCCAAGCACACACCAAGTGGGCCCGGAAGAAGATTTCTGCATTAATTACCTATTTCTGTAACCCTAGGCTACTAGTCTTCTATAAATAGGACCTTTTGCTATTGTATTTTCATCTTTGAATCATGTTTTGATGATTGAACCCTCTTTGGGAGGCTGGCCATTTGGCAATGCCTAGACCTTTTGTTCTTATGTATTTTCAACGGTGGAGTTTCTACACACCATAGATTAAGGTGTGGAGCTCTGCTGTTCTTCATGAATTAATACAATTACTATTGTTTTTCTATTCAATTCAAGCCTACTTCTTCTCTAAGATATTCATTCGTTCTTCAACTTGATGAATGTGATGATTCGTGACACTCATCATCATTCTCACCTATGAACATGTACCTGACAACCACCTCTGTTCTACTAGCAATGGCTTGAATGCGTATCTCTTGGGTTTCTAATCTAAAATTGGAACCTTCGTGGTATAGGCTAGAATTATTGGCGGTCATTCTTGAGATCCGGAAAGTCTAAACCTTGTCTGTGGTATTCCGAGTAGGATCTGGGAAAGGATGACTATGACGAGCTTCAAACTCACGATTGTTGGGCGTGTGACAGACGTAAAAGGATCAATGGATCCTATTCCAACATGATCGAGAACTGACAGATGATTAGCCGTGCGGTGACAGCACATTTGGAACATTTTCACTAAGAGGACGGGAAGTAGCCATTGACAACGGTGATGCCCAACATAAAGCTTGCAATGGAAAGGAGTATGAATGGTTGGAAGAAGGCAATAGGAAAGCAGAGGTTCAAAAGGAACAAAGCATCTTCATACGCTTATCTGAAATTCCTACCAATGAATTACATAAGTATCTCTATCTTTATTCTATGTTTTATTCATCTTTTAATTATCAATCCTCTATTCCCATTTGAATCTGCCTGACTGAGATTTACAAGATGACCATAGCTTGCTTCAAGCCGACAATCTCCGTGGGATCGACCCTTACTCACGTAAGGTATTACTTGGACGACCCAGTGCACTTGCTGGTTAGTTGTGCGGAATTGTGACAAAGTGTGATTCACGTTTGAGAGCTCCAAGTCTTTGGCGCCATTGTTGATGATCACAATTTTGTGCACCAAGTTTTTGGCGCCGTTGCCGGAGATTGTTCGAGTTTAGACAACTGACAGTTCATCTTGTTGCTTAGATTAGGTACTTTTCTTTTTTATTTTTCAAAATTTTTAAGAATGAATTCTAGAGTTTCAAGGTGATGTTCTTATCATCACAAAAGCTTATTGATTCTCATCAATTTAGCTGCTGAATGTAATGTCCTGCTGAAGCTTAGCTAGCCATGTCTAATCTTTTTAGACTGAAGCTTTAGACTAACATTGCATGATTCCTGGAATTCTTATTAAAAGTTTTGAATCTATTTATTCTCTTTTCCATATAATTTTCGAAAAATCACAAAAAAATTTATAAAATCATAAAATCAAAAATATTTTTATGTCTCTTATTTGAGTCTAGTGCCTAATTTTTAAGTTTAGTGTCAATTGCATGTTTCTATTCTTCTTGCATTTTTCAAATATATGCTATGTTCTTCATTGATCTTCAAGTTGTTCTTGATGATTTCCTAGCTCTGATCTTTAAATTCTCTTGTTTTGTGTGTTTTGTTGTTTCTTACATGCATTTTCAAATTGTTATAGTCCTTAGTATACAAACTTCTAAGTTTGGTGTCTTGCATGCATTGTTTATTTGATCTTAGTTGCATTTTTTATTGTTTCTCATCATTAAAAATTGAAAAATATTTTCAAAATTGTGTCTTTTTAAGTCAATAATACAGAGAATTGAAGATTCAGAACATTCAGCAGAGGAATTAAACAGAAAAAGCTGGGCGTTCAAAACGCCCAGTGAAGAAGGAAAACTGGCGTTTAAACGCCAGCCAGGGTACCTAGCTGGGCGTTTAACACCCAAAAAGGTAGCATTTTGGGCGTTAAATGCCAGAATGGATACCATTCTGGGCGTTTAACGCCAGGAGGACACTAGAGGGAAGATTTTGTTTTTAATTCAAATTTTTTTTTTCAAATCTTCATAATTTTTCAAAATCAAATCTTTTTCAAATCATATCTTTTCAATCATATCTTTTCAAAATCAATTTCTTTTCAATTTTTTTATTTATTACTATTTTCGAAAATCCTTGCTACAATTAATAATTTAATTCAAAATTTTCTAGTTGTTACTTGCCTATTAAGAAAGGATCAAAAGTTTTAATTCTAGAATCATATCTTCTAATTTCTTGTTAGTCAAGTAATCAACTTTAATTTTAAAACTTTCTCTTTTTAATTTGATTTTCAATCATATCTTCTCAATCATATCTTTTCAATCACATCTTTTTCAACATTAAGTTTCAATCATATCTTTTTTATTTCTAATTTCAAAATCTTTTTCAAAAATCACTTAATTTCTTTCCCAATCTTAATTTTCGAAAAACCTTTACCAAATTTTCAAAATTTCTTTTAATTTCAAAAATTCTTCCCCTCTTCTCATATCCTTCTATTTAAGGACTAACACTCCTCCACTATCAACAATTCAAACTCTATCCCTCTTGATAAGTTCGAATTCTTCTCTTTCTACCTCCTCCTTCTATTTTTCTTTTCCTCTGACACCTCAAGGAATCTCTATACTGTGACATAGAGGATTCCATACTTTCTTCTTCTCTCTTTCATATGAGCAGGAGTAAGGACAAAGATATTCTGGTTGAGGCTGATCCTGAACCCGAAAGGACCTTGAAGAGAAAGCTGAGAGAAGCTAAAGTACAACTCTCTATAGAGGACCTAACAGAGCTTTTCAAACAAGAAGAAGCCATGGCAGCCAAAAACACCAACAATGCAAGGAAGGTACTTGGTGACTTTACTGCACCTACTCCTGACTTCTATGGGAGAAGCATCTCTATCCCTGCCATTGGAGCAAACAATTTTGAGCTTAAGCCTCAATTAGTTTCTCTAATGCAACAGAATTGCAAGTTTCATGGACTTCCATTGGAAGATCCTCATCAGTTCTTAGCTGAATTCTTGCAAATCTGTGACACTGTCAAGACTAATGGGGTTGATCCCGAGGTCTACAAGCTTATGCTTTTTCCCTTTGCTATAAGAGACAGAGCTAGAACATGGTTGGATTCACAACCTAAAGAAAGCCTGAACTCTTGGAAAAAGCTAGTTAATGCCTTCTTGGCAAAGTTCTTTCCACCTCAAAAATTGAGCAAGCTTAGAGTGGAAGTCCAAACCTTCAGACAGAAGGAAGGTGAATCCCTCTATGAAGCATGGGAAAGATACAAGCAATTGATCAGAAGGTGTCCTTCTGACATGCTTTCAGAATAGAGCATCATAGGTATCTTCTATGATGGTCTGTCTGAACTGTCCAAAATGTCATTGGATAGCTCTGCTGGAGGATCTCTTCATCTGAAGAAGACGCCTGCAGAAGCTCAGGAACTCATTGAAATGGTTGTAAATAACCAATTCATGTACACCTCTGAAAGGAATCCTATGAATAATGGGACAAATCAGAAGAAAGAAGTTCTTGAGATTGATACTCTGAATGCCATACTGGCTCAGAACAAAATATTGACTCAACAAGTCAATATGATTTCTTAGAGTCTGTCTGGAATGCAAGCAGCAACAGGCAGTACCAAAGAAGCTTCATTTGAAGAAGAAGCTTATGATCCTGAGAACCCAGCAATGGAAGAGGTGAATTACATGGGAGATTCCTATGGAAACACTTACAATCCTTCATGGAGAAATCATCCAAATCTCTCATGGAAGGACCAACAGAGGCCTCAACAAGGCTTCAATAACAATAATGGTGGAAGAAATAGGTTTAGCAATAGCAAGCCTTTTCCATCATCTTCTCAGCAACAGACAGAGAATTCTAAGCAGAGCCACTCTGACATAGCAACTGTAGTCTCTGATCTAATTAAAACCACTCAAAGTTTCATTACTGAAACAAGGTCCTCCATCAGAAATTTGGAGGCACAAGTAGGTCAGCTGGGTAAGAAAGTTACTGAACTCCCTCCTAGTACCCTTCCAAGCAATACAGAAGAGAATCCAAAAGGAGAGTGCAAGGCCATCAACATGACCCACACGGCCGAATCTGGAGAGGAGGAAGAGGCAGTGATCTCCACTAAGGAAGATCTCACTGGACGTTCATTGGCCTCCAAGGAGTTCCCTCATGAGGAACCATGGGAATCTAAGGCTCACACTGAGACCATAGAGATTTCATTGAATTTACTTCTGCCATTCATGAGCTCTGATGAGTATTCTTCCTCTGAAGAGGATGAAGATGTTACTGAAGAGCAAGTTGCTAAGTACCTTGGAGCAATCATGAAACTAAATGCCAAGTTATTTGGTAATGAGACTTGGGAGGATGAACCTCCCCCCCCCCCTTACTCACCAAGGAACTGGATGACTTGACTAGGAAGAGATTACCCCAAAAAAGACAAGATCCTGGAAAGTTCTCAATACCTTGCACCATAGGCACCATGACCTTTGAAAAGGCTTTGTGTGACCTAGGGTCAAGCATAAACCTCATGCCTCTCTCTGTAATGGAGAAACTAGGAATTTTTGAGGTGCAAGCTGCAAGAATCTCATTAGAGATGGCAGACAATTCAAGGAAACAAGCTTATGGACTTGTAGAGGATGTCTTGGTAAAGGTTGAAGACCATTACATCTCTGTTGATTTCATAATCCTAGAGACTGGGAAGTGTATAAATGAATCCATCATCCTTGGTAGACCCTTCCTAGCCACAGCAAAAGCTGTGATTGATGTAGACAAAGGAGAATTAGTCCTTCAAGTGAATGAGGACTCCCTTGTGTTTAAGGCTCAAAGATCTCCCTCTGTAACCATGGAGAGGAAGCATGAAAAGCTTCTCTCAATACAGAGTCAAACAAAATCCCCACATTCAAACTCTAAGTTTGGTGTTGGGAGGCCACAACTAAACTTTAAGTTTGGTGTTGAGAGGCCATCATCATGCTCTGAGTATCTGTGAGGCTCCATGAGAGCCCACTGTCAAGCTACTGACATTAAAGAAGCGCTTGTTAGGAGGCAACCCAATTTTATTTATTCTCCATTGTTATTTTATGTTTTCTGTAGGTTGATGATCATGTGAAGTCACAAAAACAATTGAAAAAGCAAAAACAGAAGGAAAAATAGTATTAAAAATAGAACACTCTGGAGGAGAAACTTACTGGCGTTTAAACGCCAGTAAGGGTAGCAGAATGGGCGTTAAACGCCTAGTCTGGCACCATTCTGGGCGTTTAACGCCAGAAATGGGCACCAGACTGGCGTTTAATGCCAGGAATGGGTAAGAAGCTGGCGTTAAACACCAGAAATGGGCGGCAGCCTGGCGTTTAATGCCAGGATTGACAGAAAAGGGCATTTTTGCACACCACTTGGTGTAGGGATGAGATATCCTTGATACCTCAGAATCTGTGGATCCCACAGGATCTCCACCTACCCCACTTCTCTCTCTCTCTTCTTCACCCATTCACCAATCACCTTAATACCTCTTCCCTAAAAACCCCTCACCTATCAAATCCCACCATTCTCTTCACCACTCACATCCATCCTTCATAAAACCCCACCTACCTCACCATTCAAATTCAAACCACTTTCCCTCCCAAATCCACCCATAATGGCCGAACCATACCCCCCTCTCCACTCCTATATAAACCTATCTTCACTCCTTCATTTTCACACAACATAAACACTACTTCTCCCCCTTGGCCGAAACACCAACCCATCTCCATCTCCTCCATTTCTTCTTCTTCTACTCTCTTCTTTCTTCTTTTGCTCGAGGACGAGCAAACCTTCTAAGTTTGGTGTGGTAAAAGTGTTGCTTTTTGTTTTTCCATAACTATTTATGGCACCTAAGGGTGGAGAAACCTCTAGAAAGAGGAAAGGGAAGGCAAAAGCTTCCACCTCCGAGTCATGGAAGATGGAGAGATTCATCTCAAGGGTGTACCAAGACCACTTCTATGAAGTTATGGCCAAGAAGAAGGTGATCCCCGAGGTCCCTTTCAAACTCAAAAAGGTTAAATATCCGGAGATCCGACATGAGATTCGAAGAAGAGGTTGGGAAGTTCTCACCAACCCCATTCAACAAGTCAGAATCTTAATGGTTCAAGAGTTCTATGCCAATGCATGGATCACCAAGAACCATGATCAAAGTGTGAATCCGGACCCAAAGAATTGGCTTACAATGGTTCGGAGGAATTGCTTAGATTTTAGTCCAGAGAATGTAAGGTTGGCATTCAACTTGCCCATGATGCAATGAGATGCACACCCCTATACTAGAAGGGTCAACTTTGATCAAAGGTTGGACCAAGTCCTCATAGACATCTGTGAAGAGGGCGCTTAATGGAAGAGAGATTTAAGAGGGAAGCCGGTTCAACTAAGAAGGCATGACCTCAAGCCCGTGGCTAGGGGATGGTTGGAGTTTATCCAACGCTCAATCATTCCCACTAGCAACCGGTCTGAGGTTACTATAGACCGAGCCATCATGATCTATAGCATCATGATTGGAGAGGAAGTAGAAGTTCATGAGGTTATATCCCAAGAACTCTACAAGGTGGCGGACAAGTCCTCCACTTTGGCAAGGTTAGCCTTCCCTCATCTCATTTGTCACCTTTGCAATTCGGCTGGAATTGACATAGAGGAAGACATTCTCATTGATGAGGACAAGCCCATCACTAAGAAAATGATGGAGCAAATAAGAGAACCTCACCAAGAGCATGAGGAAATTCCTCATCATAAAATCCCTGAGATGCCTCAAGGGATGTATTTTCCTCCACAAAACTATTGGGAGCAAATCAACACGTCCCTAGGAGAATTAAGTTCCAACATGGGACAACTAAGGGTGGAGCACCAAGAGCATTCCATCCTCCTCCATGAAATTAGAGAAGACCAAAGAACCATGAGAGAGGAGCAACAAAGGCAAGGAAGAGACATTGAGGAGCTCAAGCACTCCATTAGATCTTCAAGAGGAAGAACAAGCCGCCATCACTAAGGTGGACCCGTTCTTTAATTTCCTTGTTCTTTATTTTCTATTTTTCAAATTTTTTATGCTTTATGTTTATTTATGTTTGTGTCTTTATTACATGATCACTAGTGTCTAAGTTTCTATGCCTTAAAGCTATGAAAATGAATCCATCACCTTTCTTAAATAAAGAGTGTTTTAATTGAAAAGGAAAAGAAGTGCATGAATTTCAAATTTTAAAACAGTTTAATTATTCTGATGTGGTGGCAATACTTTTGTCTTTCTGAATGAATACTTGAACAGTGCATATTTTTGATATTGTTGATTCATGAATGTTAAAATTGTTGGCTCTTAAAAGAATGATGGAAAAGGAGAAATTCTATTGATAATCTGAAAAATCATAAAAATGATTCTTGAAACAAGAAAAAGTAGTGAACAAAAAGCTTGCAAAAAAAAGAGAAAGAAAAAGCAAGTAGAAAAAGCCAATAGCCCTTTAAACCAAAAGGCAAGGGTAAAATAAAAAGGATCCAAGACTTTGAGCATCAGTGGATAGGAGGGCCCACAGGAATAAAATCCTGGCCTAAGCGGCTAAACCAAGCTGTCCCTAACCATGTGCTTGTGGCGTGAAGGTGTCAAGTGAAAACTTGAGACTGAGCGGTTAAAGTCGTGGTCCAAAAGCAAAAAGAGTGTGCTTAAGAGCTCTGGACACCTCTAATTGGAGACTCTAGCAAAGCTGAGTCACAATCTAAAAAGGTTCACCCAGTTATGTGTCTGTGGCATTTATGTATCCGGTGGTAATACTAGAAAACAAAATGCTTTGGGTCATGGCCAAGACTCATAAAGTAGCTGTGTTCAAGAATCAACATACTTAACTAGGAGAATCAATAACACTATCTGAATTCGGAGTTCCTATAGATGCCAATCATTCTGAACTTCAAGGGATAAAGTGAGATGTCAAAACTGTTCAGAAGCAAAAAGCTAAAAGTCCCGCTCATCTAATTAATACTGATCTTCATAGATATTTTTGGAATTCATTGTACATTCTATTCTTTTTATCCTATTTGATTTTTAGTTGCTTGGGGACAAGCAACAATTTAAGTTTGGTGTTGTGATGAGCGGATAATTTATACGCTTTTTGGCATTGTTTTTAGTATATTTTTAGTATATTTTAGTTAGTTTTTATTATGTTTTTATTAGTTTTTAAATAAAAATCACATTTCTAGACTTTACTATGAGTTTTTGTATTTTTCTATGATTTCAGGTATTTTCTGGCTGAAATTGAGGGACCTGAGCAAAAATCTGATTCAGAGGCTGAAAAAGGACTGCAGATGCTATTGGATTCTGACCTCCCTGCACTCGAAGTGGATTTTCTGGAGTTACAGAAGCCTAATTGGCGCGCTCTCAATTGCGTTAGAAAGTAGACATCCTAGTCTTTCCATCAATATATAATAGTTCATACTTTGCCCGAGATTTGATGGCCCAAACAGGCATTCCAAGTCAGCTTAAGAATTCTGGCGTCAAAACGCCAGAACTGGCACAAAAGCTACCGTTTAACTCCAAGAAAAGTCTCTACACATGAAAGCTTCAATGCTCATCCCAAGCACACACCAAGTGGGCCCGGAAGAAGATTTTTGCATTAATTACCTATTTCTATAACCCTAGACTACTAGTCTTCTATAAATAGGACCTTTTGCTATTGTATTTTCATCTTTGAATCATGTTTTAAGGATTGAACCCTCTTTGGGAGGCTGGCCATTCGGCCATGCCTAGACCTTTTGTTCTTATGTATTTTCAACGGTGGAGTTTCTACACAGTACACACCATAGATTAAGGTGTGGAGCTCTGCTGTTCTTCATGAATTAATACAATTACTATTGTTTTTCTATTCAATTCATGCCTATTTCTTCTCCAAGATATTCATTCGTTCTTCAACTTGATGAATGTGATGATCCGTGACACTCATCATCATTCTCACCTATGAATATGTGCCTGGTAACCACCTCTGTTCTACTAGCAATGGCTTGAATGCGTATCTCTTGGGTTTCTAATCTAAGATTGGAACCTTCGTGGTATAGGCTAGAATTATTGGCGGTCATTCTTGAGATCCGGAAAGTCTAAACCTTGTCTGTGGTATTCTGAGTAGGATCTGGGAAGGGATGACTGTGACGAGCTTCAAACTCGCAATTGTTGGGCGTGTGACAGACGCAAAAGGATCAATGGATCCTATTCCAACATGATCGAGAACCAACAGATGATTAGCTGTGCGGTGACAACGCATTTGGAACATTTTCACTGAGAGGACGGGAAGTAGCCATTGACAACAGTGATGCCCAACATAAAGCTTGCCATGGAAAGGAGTATGAATGGTTGGAAGAAGGCAATAGAAAAGCAGAGGTTTAGAAGGAACAAAGCATCTTCATACGCTTATCTGAAATTCCTACCAATGAATTACATAAGTATCTCTATCTTTATTCTATGTTTTATTCATCTTTTAATTATCAATCCTCTATTCCCATTTGAATCTGCCTGACTGAGATTTACAAGATGACCATAGCTTGCTTCAAGCCGACAATCTCCGTGTGATCGACCCTTACTCATGTAAGGTATTACTTGGACGACCCAGTGCACTTGCTAGTTAGTTGTGCGGAATTGTGACAAAGTGTGATTCACGTTTGAGAGCTCCAAGTCTTTGGCACTATTGTTGATGATCACAATTTCGTGCACCATCCGTGTACGCAAGTACCCTGCCCGTGTACACAACATGCCAAACCTGAAGAGTTTGGTCGCGTCGCATGCAGTGGTTGCTACGCAAGCTATGCAGAATAGCAAAAATGCTGAATGCTGCAGAATTTTCAGTTTTTTCCTCCAAACTTCCGATGCGCATAACGTTTTTGTTTTAAAATATTTTTCATCCGTTCTTCAAATGGCATAAACTTCAAGGACCCAATTTTCATATGAAACAAGTTTGAAGCAATTTAGGGATCTGGAAGCCAAGTTATGGCTCACCGAAGTTCAGCCAAAAATCCACTTTTACACAAAACCTCAAACCTCAATTTTCTTTAAAACCCAAACTCAAATCCAACCTCCTATACATATATTCAGCTTAACAACACATCATAGTACACCAATACAGTACCAAACTTTCCTATATTATACTACATTCAATCATACTTTAATATTACACAATTTCAAACCTAAATTTATCATTTTAAATTAACAAAATTATCACCCACCTACTCAATACATATATTCACATCATCATGTCATTCATCACCAACTCATCACTTAACATCCTATTATAATCATATACAACAATCATCCAACAAATACTCAATTTATATCATAATCATCATCAAGGGTGCTAAGCATTAAACATTTTCATGCATTCCAACCTATCTTATGGTCACCTAGCCTAAGTTTTCACAGGATATTATATATTAAATACAAGAAACCTAAGCCATACCTTGGCTGATTTCCTCGTATAACCCAAGACAACCCACTTAGGCAAGAAGCAAGCACTCAACATAAATTTCAGCAACTAGTACCAACTCCAAGCTTCCAATTAAGCTTTCAACATTTCTAATTGCTTCATATCACATATATATACACCTAAAACATTTTATCACATAGACATATCCAAAATTCAATACCCAATAGATATAAACAAGAAATTGACTAGGATTAATGATCTTTACCTTGGATGTGCCTCAATCTAGCAAAGGCACACTAATCTCTCAAGTCAATTTGATCCTAAAACATCAAATTAACCAAAATCTCAATACCCCAAAATCTTGACATTTTCGAACTGAAGAAGAGAGAATATGAACCAAAAATATGATTCCCTGACCTTATAACTTACTGAGCTTTGTAGAGCTTGTCACTGCGGACACGTGACCGTAAACGGTGCGGTAATCGGAGCTCCGGATCAAAAGTTATGTGAATTTGATTACAATCAAGGGTTTGTGTTTTATGGAGGTGTTCTTCCCCTTGGCTTAGAGTTTTCCGTGTGTTTGCTGAATGAGGGAGGAAGGAGAGCTTCCTTTAAGTGTGTTTGGCTGAATGGGCTGGGCCTTGGGCCCAGTTCGGCCCGTTCAGCCCAATCTTGGGCTAAATTCTTTAAAATTAGTGTCAAAATTCTTGTTTTAATTAGCTCTATATTATTAAACAATTAAATTCACAATCTTAATTTTTTTTTATCAAAAATTAATTTATTGACTAATTATTTACTAATTTTATGGGGTTTACAATTTATACTCTTTATACTTTGGTGCATATCTCGTAAAAACACATTTCAAAGATCTATGTTCTGATTTAAGGGATGGAGAACAAATATTGCCAAAAACTCTAAGAAGATTGTAATCAAGCTTTCTATTCAAAAGCTTTTCAAAGGGAGATGAATTAGATAAAATGTAAGTTGGTGTGCTATTAATTAAAAAGGCAGAGGTAAACATAACTTTATCCCAATAAATTAAAGACATAAAAATTGTTGAGAGCATGGCTAGGCTCATGTTTATTAGATATCTATGCTTTCTCTCAGCATATTCATTATGGACATGAAAAATGATGAAAAATGTCTTCTTTAGCCAAGAAATCAGAAAAGGCATGTGAGGTATATTCCCCTCTATTATCACTTTGAAACTCTTTAATCTTGTAGCCAATTAATTTTTTAATGTATAACTCATATTGTTGAAAAGTTGTAAACACTTCAGATTTGTTAACCAAGAGAGAAGTAAATGTATAATGTGAAAAAACATCAATAAATATCACATAATATCTAAAACTAAGATGGAAAATTCAGGGAGCAGGCCAAACATTTGAAAAAATCGACTAAAGAGGAGTTGTATAAGATGTAGCAGAATTAAAAAAAAAAGCAACTCATGCATCTTAGCTTGAGAACAATTTTCGCAAACATGCATTTTGAATTAGAATTCTTATAAGAAGTTTGAATATTATATTGAGAGAGCACTAATTGTATAGATTTTAGTTCACAATGTCTAAGACATTTATGCCAAATTGATGAGCGGATATTTTATACGCTTTTTGGGGATAATTTCATATAGTTTTGAGTATGTTTTAGTTAGTTTTTAGTCTATTTTTATTAGTTTTTAGGAAAAATTTATATTTCTAGACTTTACTATGAGTTGTGTGTTTTTCTGTAATTTCAGGTATTTTCTGGCTGAAATTGAAGGAGCTGAGCAAAAATCTGATTCAGGCTGAAAAAGGACTGCTGATGCTGTTGGATTCTGACCTCCCTGCACTCAAAGTGGATTTTCTGGAGCTACAGAACTCGAAATGGCATGCTTTCAATTGCGTTGGAAAGTAGACATCCAGAGCTTTCCAGAAATATATAATAGTCCATACTTTGCATAAGGATAGATGACGTAAACTGGCGTTCAACGCCAGCTCTCTGCCCAATTCTGGCGTCCAGCGCCAGAAAAGGATCAAAAGCTGGAGTTGAACGCCCAAACTGGCATAAAAACTGGCGTTCAACTCCACAAATGGCCTCTGCACGTGAATTGCTTAAGTCTCAGCCCCAGCACACTCCAAGTGGGCCCCAGCACACAGAAGTGGGCCCCAGAAGTGAATTTCTGCATCATCCATCATAGTTTATCCAATTTTTGTAAACCTAGGCTACTAGTTTAGTATTTAAACAACTTTTAGAGACTTATTTTGTATCTCATGACATTTTCAGATCTAAACTTTGTATTCTCTGACGGCATGAGTCTCTAAACCCCATTGTTGGGGGTGAGGAGCTCTGCTGTGTCTCGATGAATTAATGCAATTATTTCTGTTTTCCATTCAAACACGCTTGTTCCTATCTAAGATGTTCATTCGCGCTTAACTGTGATGAAGGTGATGATCTGTGACATTCATCACCTTCCTCAAACCACGAACGTGTGCCTGACAACCACCTCCGTTCTATATCCGATTGAATGAGTATCTCTTAAAATCTTTAATCAGAATCTCCGTGGTATAAGCTAGAACTGATGGCGGCATTCATGAGAATCTGGAAAGTCTAAACCTTGTCTGTGGTATTCCGAGTAGGATTCAAGGATTGAATGACTGTGACGAGCTTCAAACTCCTGAAGGCTGGGCGTTAGTGACAGATGCAAAAAGATAGTAAATCCTATTCCAACCGGATCGAGAACCAACCGGTGATTAGCCGTGCTGTGACAGAACGCGTGAGCATAGTTTTCACTGGAAGGTAGCCATTGACAACGGTGATCCACCAACACACAGCTTGCCATAGGAGGACGTGCGTGCGTGAATCAGAAGACAGAGGAAAGCAGAGATTCAGAAGACAAAGCATCTCCAAAACTCCAACATATTCTCCATTACTGCACAACAAGTAACCTTCAATTTATGCTCTCTTGGTTATTCACAATTCAACTGATAAACATAATTGACTTCCTGACTAAGATTTACAAGATAACCATAGATTGCTTCAAACCAACAATCTCCGTGGGATTCGACCCTTACTCACGTGAGGTATTACTTGGACGACCCAGTGCACTTACTGGTTAGTGGTACGCGTTGTGAAAAGTGTGATTCACAATTCGTGCACCAAGTTTTTGGCGCCGTTGCCGGGGATTGTTCGTGTTTGAACAACTGACGAATTATTTTGTTGCTTAGATTAGGAAAAAAAAAATCTTTCTTTTTGGTTTAGAGTCTTTTATTATTTATCCCTTGTTAAAACACTTTAAATTTATAGCTCAGTTAATTAGAACGTGGTGTTTATGTTCATGATAATTGGCTATCATATTTTTTAAAACCTTTTTCAAAAATAATTTTTCTATTAAATCCTGTGCCAAACTTTAAGTTTGGTGTTTTCTTGTTGATTTCCCTTTGGTTTTCGAAAATTTTGGTTTGGTTTTCTAAAAATTTTAAGTTTGGTGTTCTTTCTTCATATTCTTGTGTTCTTAAGTGTTCTTGAGTTTTCCTTGTGTCTTGATCTTAAAATTTTTAAGTTTGGTGTTCCTTGGTGTTTTCCCTCCAAAATTTTCAAAAACAAGGAGCATTAGATCTAAAAATTTTAAATCTTGTACTATCTTATTGTTTTTCTCTCTCCTCACTAAATTCAAAAACATCTTTTCAAAATATCTCTTCTAACTTCCTAACTTCTTATCTTTTCAAAATTTGTTTCAACTAACCAACTAACTTTTTGTTTGTTTCTCAACTTTTTCAAAACTACCTAACTAACTCTCTCTCTCTCTAATTTTCGAAAATATCTTCCCTCTTTTTCAAAAATTTCTTTTTTTTTAACTAATTAATTTTTATTTTTTTTATTATCAAAAAAAAATTTTTTAATTTCTAAATTCAAATTCTTTTTAGTTATTTTATTTTATTTAAGTATTTACTTCTTATAAAATAAAATAAATAAAAAGATAAATCAGTCCAAGTTATATCCATATATCCATCATGGACATAAGTGGAAATGAACAGTCCAGGAGGACTCTGGGGTCATATTCTAACCCCTCTACTGCTTCATATGGGAGTAGCATATGCATACCCTCCATTGGAGTTAGTAGCTTTGAGTTGAATCCTCAGCTCATTATCATGGTGCAGCAAAGTTGCCAGTATTCCGGTCTTCCACAGGAAGAACCTACAGAGTTTCTGGCACAATTTTTACAAATTGCTGACACAGTACATGATAAGGAAATAGATCAGGATGTCTACAGACTATTACTGTTTCCATTTGCTGTAAAAGATCAAGCTAAGAGGTGGTTAAATAACCAACCTAAGGCCAGCATAAGAACATGGAAACAGCTGACAGAAAAATTCCTGAATCAGTATTTTCCTCCAAAAAGGATGACACAGCTAAGGCTGGACATCCAAGGCTTTAAACAAGGAGATAATGAATCTCTTTATGATGCCTGGGAGAGATACAGAGAGATGCTATGAAAATGCCCCTCTGAAATGTTTTCAGAGTGGGTTCAGTTAGACATCTTCTACTATGGGCTTGTAGAAGGAGCTCAGATGTCTCTAGATTACTCAGCTGGTGGATCTATCCATATGAGAAAGACAATTGAAGAGGCTCAAGAGCTCATTGATACAGTTGCCAAGAATCAGCATCTGTATCTAAGCAGCAACCCTTCCATGAATGAAGAGGTTAAAACAGTAACTGTTGAATTCAGTACTGTAAAACAAGCTGCTGAATTCAATCAGCAATTGGATTTTCTAACAAAACAGCTAGCTGAATTCAAGGACAGGCTACAGGAGACAAGGATAGCTAATATACATATGGACGAACAGTTTAAGCAAACAAAGCAGCAGCTATCAAGGCAAATAGCAGAAGAATGCCAAGCAGTTCAATTAAGAAGTGGGAAAACATTAAATACCCCACCTCAAGGCATCAAAAATTCAAGAAATGAGCGACCCACCAAAGATTCACCTGAGGACAGTAAGAGCCCAGGGAAAAATAATTCTGGCACTAAAATGCCAGAAAATGGGTGGAAGGCTGGCGCTGAACGCCCAGACCATGCTCAAAACTGGCGTTCAGCGCCAGAAACAAGGCAGGATTGGCGTTCAACGCCAGAAATGGGCAAGAATCTGGCGTTGAACGCCCCAATGGGGCAGAATCCAGCGTTGAACGCCCAAAATGGGTACATTTCTGGCGTTCAGGCGCCAGGAACAGACAATGAGCTGGCGTCTAACGTCACTCCAGCTTCTGACTCTGGCACTCAATTGCCAGTGAGGGATCAGACACACACAAGTGCTGATAACAACCCCTCTAAAAAGGCTTCTTTAACTACTAAGGTTGAGGAATATAAAGCCAAGATACCTTATCCTCAAAAACTCCGAAAAGAGGAGCAGGATAAGCAATTTGCTCGCTTTGCAGATTATCTAAGGACTCTGGAAATAAAGATTCCATTTGCAGAAGCACTTGAGCAAATACCTTCTTATGCCAAGTTCATGAAAGAGATCTTGAGTCATAAAAAGGAGTGGAGAGAAACAGAAAGAGTTCTCCTCACTGAAGAATGCAGTGCAGTCATTCTGAAAAGCTTTCCTGAAAAGCTTAAAGACCCTGGGAGTTTTCTGATACCATGCATATTAGAAGGTGATTGCACCAAGACAGCTTTATGCGATCTTGGGGCAAGCATCCTGCATCCACTATCAGGAAGCTTGGCTTAACTGAAGAAGTTAAACCAACCCGGATATGTCTCCAACTTGCTGATGGTTCCACTAAATACCCATCAGGCGTGATTGAGGACATGATTATCAGAGTTGGGCCATTTGCCTTTCCCACTGACTTTGTTGTGCTGGAAATGGAGGAGCACAAGAGTGCTACTCTCATTCTAGGAAGACCCTTCCTAGCAACTGGACGATCCCTCATTGATGTCCAACAGGGGGAAATAACCCTGAGAGTCAATGATGATGAGTTTAAGTTGAACGCTGTCAAAGCCATGCAGCATCCAGACACATCAACAGACTGCATGAAAGTTGATCTCATTGACTCTTTGGTAGAAGAGATCAACATGGCTGAGAGTCTCGAATCAGAGTTGGAAGACATCTTTAAAGATGTTCAGCCTGATTTGGAGGATTCAGAGGACATGAAAGAGCCTCTGAACTTTCTTCTGAAAGAGGAAAAACCTCCTAAACCCGAGCTCAAGCCACTACCACCATCCTTGAAATATGCATTTCTGGGAGAAGGTGACACTTTTCCAGTGATCATAAGCTCTGCTTTAAATTCACAGGAAGAGGAAGCACTTATTCAAGTGCTAAGGACACACAAGACAGCTCTTGGGTGGTCCATAGGTGACCTTAAGGGCATAAGCCCAGCTAGATGCATGCACAAAATCCTATTGGAGGATAATGCCAAACCAGTGGTTCAACCACAGAGGCGGCTAAATCCAGCCATGAAGGAAGTGGTGCAGAAAGAGGTCACCAAGTTACTAGAGGCTGGGATTATTTATCCTATTTCTGATAGCCCCTGGGTGAGCCCTGTTCAAGTCGTCCCAAAAAAGGGAGGCATGACAGTGATTCATAATGAAAAAAATGAACTGGTTCTCACAAGAACAGTTACAGGGTGGCGCATGTGTATTGACTACAGAAGGCTCAATACAGCCACCAGAAAGGATCATTTTCCTTTACCATTCATAGACCAGATGCTAGAGAGACTAGCAGGTCATGATTATTACTGCTTTTTGGATGGCTATTCAGGCTATAACCAGATTGCAGTGGATCCCCAGGATCAAGAGAAAACAGCATTCACATGCCCATCTGGAGTGTTTGCTTATAGAAGGATGCCATTTGGGCTATGTAATGCGCCTGCAACCTTCCAGAGATGCATGCTCTCTATTTTCTCTGACATGGTGGAAAAATTTCTGGAAGTCTTCATGGATGACTTCTCAGTATATGGAGACTCATTCAGCTCCTGTCTTGATCACCTGAAAATTGTTCTGAAAAGATGCCAAGAAACCAACCTAGTTTTAAACTGGGAAAAGTGTCACTTCATGGTGACTGAAGGAATTGTTCTTGGGCATAAAATCTCAAACAAGGGAATAGAGGTGGATCAAGCAAAAATAGAGGTAATTGAAAAATTACCACCACCTGCCAATGTTAAGGCAATCAGAAGCTTTCTGGGGCATGCAGGATTCTATAGGAGGTTTATAAAGGATTTTTCAAAAATCGCAAAACCTCTAAGCAATTTGCTAGCTGCTGACACGCCATTTGTGTTTGACACAGCATGCCTGCAGGCGTTTGAAACGCTGAAAGCTAAGCTGGTCACAGCACCAGTCATTTCTGCACCATACTGGACATTGCCATTTGAGTTAATGTGTGATGCCAGTGATCATGCCATTGGTGCAGTATTGGGACAGAGGCATGACAAGCTTCTGCATGTCATTTATTATGCCAGTCGCGTTCTATATGATGCCCAGAAAAATTACACAACCACAGAAAAAGAACTACTTGCAGTGGTTTACGCCATTGACAAGTTCAGATCATACTTAGTAGGATCAAAAGTGATTGTGTATACTGACCATGCTGCTCTTAAATATCTACTCACAAAGCAGGATTCAAAACCCAGGCTCATCAGATGGGTATTGCTTCTGCAAGAGTTTGATATAGAAATAAGAGACAGAAAAGGGACAGAGAACCAAGTGGCTGATCATCTGTCCCGGATAGAGCCAGTGGAAGGGACGTCCCTCCCCTTTCTTGAGATCTCTGAGACGTTCCCTGATGAGCATCTATTTGCCATTCAGGAAGCACCTTGGTTTGCCGATATTGCAAACTATAAAGCTGCACGGTTCATACCCAAGGAGTACAATAGAATACAAAAGAAGAAATTAGTCACTGATGCAAAGTACTACTTGTGGGATGAACCCTATCTCTTTAAGAGATGTGCAGACGGAATTATCCGTAGGTGTGTCCCCAGAGAGGAAGCACAGAGAATCCTATGGCATTGCCACGGATCTCAATATGGAGGCCATTTCGGAGGTGAGCGAACAGCCACCAAGGTCCTCCAATGTGGCTTCTATTGGCCCACACTCTATAAAGATTCCCGAGAGTTTGTACGTAATTGTGACAGTTGCCAAAGAGCTGGTAATCTGCCTCATGGTTACGCCATGCCTCAACAAGGAATCTTGGAAATTGAGTTGTTTGACGTATGGGGAATTGACTTCATGGGACCTTTTCCACCATCATATTCAAACACTTATATTCTGGTGGCAGTTGACTATGTATCAAAATGGGTTGAGGCTATTGCCACACCCACCAATGATACTAAAACAGTGCTGAAGTTCCTCCAGAAACATATCTTTAGCAGGTTTGGTGTCCCTAGAGTGTTAATCAGTGATGGGGGCACTCACTTCTGCAATAAACAGCTTTACTCTGCCATGGTTCGGTATGGAATTCGCCACAAAGTGGCCACACCATATCATCCACAAACCAATGGGCAAGCTGAAGTCTCTAACAGAGAATTAAAGAGAATCCTGGAACGGACAGTAAATACCCGTAGAAAGGATTGGGCAAGGAGCTTGGATGATGCTCTGTGGGCTTACAGAACAGCATTCAAGACCCCTATAGGGACCTCTCCATACCAACTCGTGTATGGTAAGGCATGCCACTTACCCGTGGAACTGGAACATAAGGCCTACTGGGCAACCAGATTCCTAAACTTTGATGCCAAATTAGCAGGAGAAAAATGATTGCTCCAGCTAAATGAGCTAGAGGAATTCAAATTCACAGCTTTCGAAAATGCCAAGCTTTATAAAGAAAAATCAAAAAAATGGCATGACAGAAAGCTGTCATCTAGAATCTTTGAACCAGGACAGAAGGTCCTGTTGTTTAACTCTAGACTCAGGCTATTCCCCGGGAAACTGAAATCCCGGTGGAGGGGACCATACGTGATTACAAGTGTGTCACCATATGGTTATGTGGAGCTTCAAGATATTGATTCTGATAAGAAGTTCATTGTCAATGGACAGAGAATCAAGCATTATCTTGAAGGCAACATTGAGCAAGAATGCTCAAGGCTGAAGCTAGATTAAAAGCTCAGCAAGGTCCAGCTAAAGACAATAAACAAGCGCTTGCTGGGAGGCAACCCAGCCATGGGGCATCAATCCTCTAAGCATTTTTGTCCTATTTTTATTTTTATTTATTTATATAAAGTTCACTGACACTAAGGTACAGAATCATTTGTATAAGTTTACAGGGTTACAAAAGGAATCGGCACACAAAACAGAGTAAAAGAGCTCAATGGCAAGAAAACGCCAGTAAAGGGGCATTTTGGGCGTTCAGCGCCCAAAATGGGCATCCACTGGGTGCTGAACGCCCAGGAGATCAGCATTTGGGCGCTGAACGCCCAAAACAAGCAGTGTTTGGGCGTTCAAACGCCAGGAAGACAGGGAGGAGCCAAATCCATTTGTCCCACACGTATTTCCATTTTAATTTCAAATTTTATGCTTCAATGCATGATTTTTTACATGAACATGTCAAGAACCCTGATTTCTAAAATCCTTAATTTCTAAAAATCCATCTTTCCAAATTCCATCCAACTCTTTTCAAAATCTTTTCTGAAAACAAATCTATCTTTTTCACTCAAAAATCTTTTCAACTAATCCATATCTTTTTCAAATATCCATATTATCTTTTTCAAAATTCAGAGTTATCTTTTTCAAAAATCTATCATATCTTTTCAAAATTAAACTCTATCTTCTATCTTATCTTTTTCAACTCAATCTTTTTATCTTATCTCTTCCATTTTTTCGAAAAGCCACCCCCCACCCCTTTAAAATTGGGTTCGGCCTCCCCCCTCCTCCATCAACAAGTGCACCTCGATCTCCTTCTATCCCTCTCATTTCTTTTCTTTTGCTTGAGGACAAGCAAACCTCTAAGTTTGGTGTGTTTTTCCGAGATCACTAAGCTCATGGCTCCCAAAGGAAAACAATCCACTCCAAGAGGCAAGAAAGACAGCATTCCAAAACCACTTTGGAATCAAGGGAAGTTCTTATCTAAAGAACATTCAGACCATTATCTTAAAGTAATGGGTCTGAGATCAGTGATCCCGGAAGTTAGATTCGATCTGAAAGAAGACGAATATCCGGAGATCCAGGAGCAAATTCGAATCAGGAACTGGGAAGTCCTAGCTAATCCTGAAACGAAAATAGGAAGGAACATGGTCCAGGAGTTCTATGCTAATATGTGGCAGACTGACAAGCAAAGACTATCTGGAACTGCCTGCTACGAATTTCGGACCATGGTCAGGGGAAAGATTGTTCATACCACCCCTGACAAGATCAGAGAGATATTAAAGCTACCTCAGCTAAAGGATGATCCAGACTCCTTCAACAGGAGGATGATGAGAGCAGACATTGGCCTGGATAAGATTCTAGAGGACATATGTATCCCTGGAGCCAGGTGGACCACCAACACAAAGGGCGTCCCAAATCAACTCAAGAGGGAGGATCTCAAACCAGTTGCCAGAGGATGGATGGACTTCATTGGGCGTTCTCTGTTGCCCACTAGCAACCGTTCTGAAGTCACAGTTAAAAGAGCAGTGATGATTCATTGCATCATGATGGGAAAGGAAGTGGAGGTTCATCAGCTAATTTCAACTGAGCTCTATAAGATTGCTAACAAAAATTCAAAAGAGGCCAGGTTGGCTTATCCAAGCATGATTTCTCTGCTCTGCAAGGACACTGGAGTCAAGATGGGAATAACTGAATATATCCTAATTGAAAAGTCAATCACCAAAGCATCAATGGAGAGACAACAAGCACAGGAGGATCTTATCAAGAAGAGAGCATAGGAATTCCTCCCAGAGATTCCTCAAGCGGAATATTGGGAATATCTTGAGACGTCTGTCACCAAGATACAGGAAGCTATGGAGCAAATAATAAAACAACAGAAGGAACACAGTCAAATGCTGACCCATATGTTTAAAGAACAAGAGGAGCAGGGACGTGACTTAAGGGAACTGAAGCGCCAAAAGTCTTCTGTAATACCAAGCATCCCAAGGATCAGAGGAACCCCCATACCCCCAGAATAAAGGTTGTTAATTTCCAATTTCTGCCTTAACTCTGTGACAGTGTCCATATAAAAAGTTTACCTTAGAAGTCATATAATAATAATTAGTATCTATTTGATTTTATCTCCAATTAAGCTATAGTTTATTTTTCTCATCATCATTAAACATGAATAAAATAGTAGATCTTTTGAATAAGAAGCAATAAAATTTCGAGTTTAATAAAAGAAATTCTAATTGGTTAAATGTGGTGGCAATGCTTTCTGTCTTCTGAATGAATGCTTGAACAGTGCATATGTCTTTTGAATTTGTTGTTTAAGACTGTTAAATATGTTGGCTCTTGAAAGAATGATGAACATGAGACATGTTATTGATAATCTGAAAATCATAAAAATGATTCTTGAAGCAAGAAAAAGCAGCAAAGAACAAAGCTTGCAAAAAAAAAGCAAGCAGAAAAAGCCAAAAGCTCTTAAAACCAAAAGGCAAGGGCAAATAAAAAGGATCCCAAGGCTTTGAGCATCAGTGGATAGGAGGGCCTAAAGGACTAAAATCCTGGTCTAAGCAGCTAAACCAAGCTGTCCCTAACCATGTGCTTGTGGCGTGCAGGTGTCAAGTGAAAACTTGAGACTGAGCGGTTAAAGTCAAGGTCCAAAGCAAAAAGAAGAGTGTGCTTAAGAACTCTGGACACCTCTAATTGGGGACTTTAGCAAAGCTGAGTCACAATCTGAAAAGGTTCACCCAGTTATGTGTCTGTGGCATTTATGTATCCGGTAGTAATACTGGAAAACAAAGTGCTTAGGGCCACGGCCAAGACTCATAAAGAAGCTGTGTTCAAGAATCATCACACTGAACTAAGAGAATCAATAACACTAGCTGAATTCTGAGTTCCTATAGATGCCAATCACTCTGAGCTTCAATGGATAAAGTGAGATGCCAAAACTGTTCAGAAGCAAAAAGCTACTAGTCCCGCTCATCTAATTAGGATCTGAGCTTCAATCAAAAACTCTGAGATATTATTGCTTCTCAACCTATTAGTCTTCTATTTTATTTGTCTAGTTACTTGAGGACAAGCAACAGTTTAAGTTTGGTGTTATGATGAGCGGATATTTTATACGCTTTTTGGGGATAATTTCATATAGTTTTGAGTATGTTTTAGTTAGTTTTTAGTCTATTTTTATTAGTTTTTAGGAAAAATTTATATTTCTAGACTTTACTATGAGTTGTGTGTTTTTCTGTAATTTCAGGTATTTTTCTGGCTGAAATTGAAGGAGCTGAGCAAAAATCTGATTCAGGCTGAAAAAGGACTGCTGATGCTGTTGGATTCTGACCTTCCTGCACTCAAAGTGGATTTCTGGAGCTACAGAACTCGAAATGGCATGCTTCTAATTGCGTTGGAAAGTAGACATCCAGAGCTTTCCAGCAATATATAATAGTCCATACTTTGCACAAGGATAGACGACGTAAACTGGTGTTCAACGCCAGCTCTCTGCCCAATTCTGGCGTCCAGCGCCAGAAAAGGATCAAAAGCTGGAGTTGAACGCCCAAACTGGCGTTCAACTCCACAAATGGCCTCTGCACGTGAATTGCTTAAGTCTCAGCCCCAGCACACTCCAAGTGGGCCCCAGCACACAGAAGTGGGCCCCAGAAGTGAATTTCTGCATCATCCATCATAGTTTATCCAATTTTTGTAAACCTAGGCTACTAGTTTAGTATTTAAACAACTTTTAGAGACTTATTTTGTATCTCATGACATTTTCAGATCTAAACTTTGTATTCTCTGACGGCATGAGTCTCTAAACCCCATTGTTGGGGGTGAGGAGCTCTGCTGTGTCTCGATGAATTAATGCAAGTATTTCTGTTTTCCATTCAAACACGCTTGTTCCTATCTAAGATGTTCATTCGCGCTTAACTGTGATGAAGGTGATGATCTGTGACATTCATCACCTTCCTCAAACCACGAACGTGTGCCTGACAACCACCTCCGTTCTATATCCGATTGAATGAGTATCTCTTAGATTCTTTAATCAGAATCTCCGTGGTATAAGCTAGAACTGATGGCGGCATTCATGAGAATCCGAAAAGTCTAAACCTTGTCTGTGGTATTCCGAGTAGGATTCAAGGATTGAATGACTGTGACGAGCTTCAAACTCCTGAAGGCTGGGCGTTAGTGACAGATGCAAAAGGATAGTAAATCCTATTCCAACCGGATCGAGAACCAACCGGTGATTAGCCGTGCTGTGACAGAGCGCGTGAGCATAGTTTTCACTGGAAGGATGGAAGGTAGCCATTGACAACGGTGATCCACCAACACACAGCTTGCCATAGGAGGACGTGCGTGCGTGAATCAGAAGACAGAGGAAAGCAGAGATTCAGAAGACAAAGCATCTCCAAAACTCCAACATATTCTCCATTACTGCACAACAAGTAACCTTCAATTTATGCTCTCTTGGTTATTCACAATTCAACTGATAAACATAATTGACTTCCTGACTAAGATTTACAAGATAACCATAGATTGCTTCAAACCAACAATCTCCGTGGGATTCGACCCTTACTCACGTGAGGTATTACTTGGACGACCCAGTGCACTTGCTGGTTAGTGGTACGCGTTGTGAAAAGTGTGATTCACAATTCGTGCACCACAAATATCTAAAATAAAACAAGAAATATTAAAAGCAATAGGAGAAGCAGTAGATTGTGAAGCTTGAAGCATAGCTACATTTGTAAAACGATATATTTTACCATTACGTATACCATGTAAGAGAACTTTCTGCGTGAATTGACATTTGACAAGGCAAAAGTGAGCATAAAATTCAAAATATACACAATTATCTTATTTAGAGATACTGATTAGGTTCATAGTAATATGTGGTGTATGAATTAATTGTTGAAAATTAAACCATATTTTAAAGTCTAAATAATAAAGAAAGAAATTTCCAATATGAGAGATAGAAATACCTTCTCCATTACCTACTTGAACCTTTTCCAGTTATGTGTATTCAGAACTGGTCATAAAGTTTGCATGATTGGGTGTGACATGGTGTCATGCACCGGTATCCAAATACCATGCTAGATCTGTGACAAAATTTGGTATTTCAAGATATGTTATAAGATGATGAAAGGATGGTTTAGGAGGATGAGGAGTGGTGGATGATGAGAAAGTTCGGGCAGGAGTTGCTGATGCTGCCGAATTAAGTGTATAGAAAGAATTTCTTGTAAACTGATTTTGATTCTGAGAAGGTGGAGGAATTTAATGATTAAATTGGTTGAAGCAGTACTAAGCAATGTGGCAAAAATGGCCACAAATTTGGCACTAAAGTCGATTGTTAGTGAAGAAAGATCTTCTTTCTGTAACACCACGTTACCCTAAGCCTTATCTCTAGCTGTAAAGCAGATGATAACAAAGTACCATGATAGTTCTAAAGCTTACAATATATAATATATATCCAAGAATTTATATAAGTAGAAGCCCGATGAAGGAACAAAGCTCAAAGTCGCATAAAGCGGAAATTCAAAGCGCGAAACATTCACACACAGTAACTAAGTATGTAGGTACGAACGGGACAAGACATAATACATATAAACCTTGTAGATAACTCCAAGGTACACAAGGTAATAATTAAAATAAACAATATATATATATATATATATGATATGCAAAAAGAGGACTAGTCATAGCCTTCAGAGTTTAGGCCGGCTAGTCAAACTGAATACAACAGAGTTTGAAGTTTAAAATAGCAATAACCTATCTCTCAAAGTTTTCAGAAATAAAGCCTCTAGGAAACAAAGTTAAAGATACAAAAAGGTGAGAAAAAACTACAACAAAAGTAAAGTGAAATAAAACATAAGGAAGATCATCCTCTGCTCTGTCACCATATCTGCAAACTCACTGAAGTGGGTTGTGACCTGCATCTAAAAAACAACAACATATGGAATGCGAACCAAAGGTTCTCAGTATGGTAACAATGCCCAATATATAAGATGTAAGATTCCGGGATTCCAAACACAATCCTAGAACTTCACACTAACAGGGTTATCTAAACTTAGGGGATATCTAACTAATACCAATCATGCCGTTATATCCCACAGCCTTCGCCAACCTACCATCCACGCGATCCCATCACGGCCGCCTACCTGACCTCCTCAGCACCAAACAATCACAGATAATGCAAGTAAGTAAAACACAAATAGTATACATATATTGCAGGTAAATCAACTAGCATTTAGGCATGTTATTCCAATAGGCATAACTCAAGTAATCAAAGCAAGCAAGCATGTAGAAGATGCATATGATGAATGTCTATCCTATTGGCTATGATATCACATATCGGTTATAGTGCCAAACCCAACACAAAATCTGGTCGGCAACTCCCGGATTAGTCTCTCTGTTGCGCATACTCAGGAGGAATAATTTCGAGGGATGAGTGCCCTACCACCTTTTCTATTCAGAGGGAAACGTTCCGAGGGAGAGTGTCCTACCACCTTCCCTTGAATGCCGCATGATTCTGTGGGATAGTGCCCTACCACCTTGCAACCAGATAGAAATGTGAGTGGGAAGCCCAGCTTCAATCCTCACATCTCAACATATGCAAGAGACTGTCATAGACCCTACGCTGACACCGCTACCTCGACAAGCGGAAAACTGCCATAGCACTTGCCCGAGGCGCATAGCAACTTACCAAAACAATGCATGTCACGTGAGCGGGAGACTGTCACAGCCCTCACATCCAAACGTAGGCAGGAGACTGCCACAATTCCTACAACGGAGAACAATACATGTCAATATCACATAGTCCATCTCAGAGACCACTACTCATAACACACTTCCATTCATACTCATTCCATTAACTAAAAACATTCATTTTCAAGTTCCAACTCCATCATCCATCATCAATATGACCCCCCATTAGGTCACATGACAACTCCATCCGATCGACATACCAAGCCTAAGCTGCCGTCTTCTAAACTCATACATAAAATTACCAATTTAGCTCACTAACCCATCTCTATTAGTCTTAAGGCCTAATTACTAGTTAACAATCTTAAGCAGTAGATAAAGAAGTTTGAAAAGCTAGAGAACCCTTGAATAGTGAAGAAAAACCATATTTCAGCAAAACATGGAGTGTGCGTACGTATACCCCTGTGTGCGTACGCACACGTTGAAAAGGTGCGTGTCCATGTACGCGGCACCTGCTCGTGTACACGAGTGTTCCAACCCGAATGGAATACTCGCATCACGTGTATTGGGTCGCTTACTCATGCTGTAAGCCTGTAATAAATTTAGAAAAATCTTAAAGCTGCAGAAATCAAATTTTCATACCAAAATTCAAATGTTTATAACTTTTTCTACAAAACTCCGTTTTTCTCAAACTTCATATCATTTTAAAGCTCTTAAAATCATATTTAGTTTAAAATAAAAATCATTCAATTTAGAAAATCGATGCTCAATTTATGATCCGCCAAAGTTTTTCAAAAATAGATTTTTACCAAAAGTGACAATTCTCTAGTTTTCTAAAACTTTCAAAACTAAACCAAAACAAAACCTACTCAATTCATCACAAAACACTACCACACACTACACTTTACCATTCCATTGCATTTCAATTAACTCAACCTCTATCTCACTCTATCTTCCCACCATACTTCAACAAAGATCAACAATTCCTAACTCAAGATCTCAATCATCAACAATTTGCACAATTTTACTCATAATAAACATAGTTCATCTATCTCACCACAAATCCTCATAATTATCATTATTCAATCTCAATCTCAATAGTCAACACTATTCACCAATAACAACATCATAATTCATCAATATCCTTCATCAATCATCATAATCATAAACAGCACCTGTAACACCTTACCACATAGAGCCTTATGCTTAAGTCATAAGACAGAGGTGGTGAGGTATTACGACCTCTAAAAGTAAAATTATATATAATATAATATATTGAAAAAGATTTATAACTAGGAGCCTTTAAAGAAAAGGGTAAAGCAAAATCATTAAATCGAAAAGCGCAACACTCCCGAAGCGATAACGTAAACGAAGCAATGTAAAGGTAAGCTAACATGGATGTAAATGAAAAAGAGTTCCAAGATAAAAATAACAAAGCTCAAGGCTCGGTTTGCGAAAGTAATCGGCCCGAGCACATAAGTGTGCATACAAATATATATAAGAAAACCTAAAATGACAAAGTTACAGAACCTGCTTCTCCAAAATAACCTCTAAGAGGAACTAATACATCATATATATAATAAGTGGAGATAGTAAGTATCTATATAAATACATATAACCAAAATAAAGTCCCAAAATGATCAAATATTTTCGCTATCCGAGGCTTCCAGCATGCCTCAGCGAGGAGCCTCACGTTCTGCATCTGAAAACCACAAAATTCGCATGGGGTGAGAACCAGAGGTTCTCAACATGGTAACAGTGTCCACATATCTAACATATAATGTCCTAGGAAAGCCAAAGGCAACCCTAGAACTTCCGACATTTAATTAAATCTTATAAATATAACTAAACCATGAAAATGAAATAGGCAGCAAGCTACGGGTCTTCAGTCTATCTAAAACTCCCTTTTTCAACTCCTCCAAACCTTCCAATAGCCACTGAAATTTGGTATTACAAACACAATTATTTCAAACAAGGAAAATCACATTTAGAATTTAAATACAGCAGATAATCAAGTAGCAAATAGTTTATGCAAGCAGTTAGGCAATCCAAACAAGGCATACCAAAGAAACATATAGATGCATATGATGCATGCCTGTCCTAGTGGCTGATGAGTCTCATCTATCAGTTATAAAGCCAACCCGACAAGTCTTGGTAGCTAACCATTAGACTGTCCCTCTATCGTGCATCCCCAACTCCAGTAATTCTCAATCATAATCCTAATCATATAACACCCACACTGGTGTTTATCCATGGGGGCGAGCTCATCCGAAACTTTCACAGAGTCCGGCCACACTTAAGACATAAGGTCAGCAGAATATCAAATCTCTACTTGGAGCATGTGGTGGCTAGCCACTGCTTTTATCCAGGAAAATTCGTATCTCAAATATTTGGAAGTGCATCAAATCACATTATCAATTAATAATCATATACATATACATACTCATCCATAATTCAATATTTAGCACAGCCATCCGACTCATAACATGATCCATAACCATCTATAATTCATTATTAATATATAGCCATCCGGCTCATAACATAACAACACTTTCACCATCATCATCAGCAACATCTTATGATCAATATCAAGCATGATCCATCATTTTTCAACCTTACTTCACCCCGAAGCTACCACCTTTCCTAACTTCATCTCATTACTAAGCATACTATTAGGATTTAGGACTAAAAGAATGAAAATAGAGGTTTAGAGGTTTGAAATTAGGTTTTAAAATACAAAACTCATTTTTGCTGAAAACAGGGGTCACGCGTACGTGTGGGCCACGCGTACGCAAGTACACTAGACAGAGACAAACGTCCGTGTACGCAACCGTGTGCCTGCGTACGCGAGGGTCCCATTTGGCCCATGATGCATACGCAGCACCTGCCCGCCTACTCACGTGCACTAAACACAAATGAATGGTCGCGTATGATAGGGGTCCGCGTACACATGTATAGCAGAAGCTTTAAAAAGCTGCTAAATCCTGAATTTTCAGCTATATACACCAAACTTTGATCGAGCATAACTTCCTCGTTTTAAAATATTTTTCCTCCGTTCTTTGAATGGCATAAACATCTCGGACCAAATTTTCTTTCTAAACAAGTTTGATACAAAATGAAGAGCCGTATATCAAGTTATGCTCCACCAAAGTTGGTCAAAATCATGGTCTTTCACAACACTTAACGAACCTCAAATTTCAAAACTTACAATTTCCAAACCCTTTAAATCCAACCTAAACCTTACCAACTCAGCATCAAACTACTCTCAACTCATATTTTCAACTTTCTTATTCAATCCACAATCCACCAATCCACCACTTTTAACCAATCTCAAAGGAATAATTCAATTTCAAAAACATACCATATCAAACATCATTCCATATATCAAGTTCTAATAATACTCAATTTCATCAACCACTATACATACAAGTCAATATCATATTCCGTTACATACTCATCAATAAGAGCTTCAATCACAACCTCCAAACATTAATCACATAATCAACACAATCCATTTCAACCAACCATCAACATTAACAATTCAATTCCTATCCTAGGGTCACTAGCCTAAGTTTTCACAATACATTATATTTTAGATACGAGAAACCGAAACCATACCTTAGCCGGTTCCCCGATAAAACCCAGAACACTTCCAACTCACTTTCTCCTCAAGCTTTCAAGGCTCAACACCTCACCAACAGAATTTTCAGCTTGCAATCCACTTCTAAGCTTCCAAAATCTCAATCAAGCTCCAACCCACTTATATATATATATATATATATATATATATATATATATATATATATATATATATATATATATATTGCCTAATACACATCATAGACACCCACACATAAAAACTCAATAACTAATCACATATACTCAATAAATTCACTATGGGTTGAAAATTCTTACTGTATCCATAGACCAAAGAGGCAAGACTAAGTGTTTCTCTCAAGCTGATTGGATCCTATAACATCAAAGAGCTCAAAATCTCAACACCTTTACCCAATATTTTTTAAATCAAGGGCTGAGAAAACTGGAAGGAATTTGTAGCTTACCTCTTGAATAATGTTGCAGGCTTTGTAGAGTTTGACGCCGCGGTCACGTGACCACAAACGGTGCAGCGATCAGAGCTCCGAATCAAAAGTTATCTTGGTTTGAAGATCAATTGAGGGTTTGTCTTTTGAGAGAGTTCTTCCCCCTTTCCTTGCTGAGTTTCAGTGTGCAATGAGTGTAGAGGAGGGAGGGAATGGTCAGTTATTTAGTTTGAGCTGAATTGGGTTGGGCCTTGGGCCCAATACGAGCCCGATTCGCCTGGTTTGGCCCGTTCGGCCTATTTTTGGGACAAATTCATTAAAATTTGTGTCAAAATTCTTGTTTTAATTCTCTCTATCATATTAAACTATAAAAAATCACATTTTTAATTTTCTAGGATAAATTTTAATTTATGAGTTAATTATATATTAATTATCCAGGTTTTACAATACCAATACTCATCATATTATCATCATAATTCATATATCACACATGCCAACACTCTATATCATCCTCTTCATCATCAAACATAAATTTACACATAATTAGTCATGCACCAACATCATTCAATCCTATCTTAGAGTCCACTAGTCTAAGTGTCCAGAAACATTACATATTACATAAAGGAAACCGAAACCATACCTTGGCCGATTCCCACACAACTCAAAACACCAAGCTCAAACTCAAAGCTCCAAAACCATCAAGCTCACTCCAACAAACACCAAACCTCAATCTAACATCACATAACATACAAAAACATCAATAGGGCTAACCCAAAATATCAAACCACAAGATATTGAAGAGGCTTACCTTACCCAACGAGATTAAGGACAAAATCCAACAATATTCCAATGCTAGATCACCCCTAAATAACCAAAATCACAAAATCTACTCAAACACCAAATGTAAAAACACAAAATTATTTAGGGCAAAAAAATAGAGCAGGAGATGCGAGTTCTTACCATCAAAGCTTAGTTAGAAATGACGGGTTTGGCGAGAGCTTTGCGTGGTCGCAAATGGCTCGTCAATCAGAACACCGTAGCTCAAGTTATAGCCAAATAAAGGAGGAGATGAATAGTGAAATCTCAATCTCTCTTCCTCTCTTCACTTTAGTGCCCCTTTCTTCAAATTAGGGTAGAAATGAGCTGAATGCTCATTAAAGGGTGGTTATATATGTTGGGCTTGGGGCCCAACTTGGGCTCGGTCCAACCCGTTAGCGTTTTAGGTCCGTTTGACCCACTTTGGGCCAAAACCTTTAAGATTAGCGTTCGGATTTCGATTCTAAATTATTTTTGTCCTTTCAAAACAATAAATTCAATTTTCAAAATCTTATTTTTCTCAATACACGGTACCGGACAGACTATAGCCGGTATTGCCGGCTTAAGTACAGGTATGCATTTTTATAAAAAAATTTCGCAAAAGATACATTTTCCCACTCAGAAAAATTCATTGAATTTAAATTTCACCTTTATATTTTAAAAAGAACACTTTTATATTCTTGAACCTATTTCGGACAATTAAAAATTATTATTTTATTAAAGTGGTTATTCCGGTTCTTACACTTCCTCTATTCATCCTACCACCTCTCCCTCTTCTAAAACTATATCCACGAGAAAGACTTTGAAAGATTGGGAAAAGAAATTGTATAAGATTGGTTTGTATTATCCTTGTGATAGTTTTCTTGAAATTTTCAATTATGTCATCATGTTTCATGATCAGATTTTTAACTTTACAGAGATTATAAAACTCATGTTTAGCATTGATGGTGGTAAGAAGGCTCTAATAATCCTCATCCAGTCTTTCCAAGAGAGCTTCAACATGTTCTTTAGTGGAAAGTGGTGTGCTTCAAGGCTGCCAAAGAATCAGATATTGTCCTGATCTTAAAAATATAATCACTCACAGATAATTCATATTTTGTGGTCAATTTTAATTGAGCCTTGAGTTGCTTGATTTTATATTTTGCAGATTGAGCAAAATAATCTTTAATTTTGCTCCATTTAATATAAGTACTTACAACCAACTATTTTATGCTTGATCAGCAATTGATGAGAATTGTGGAGGAATACATTCTTTGTGAAGATGATGTTTAAGACCTTGGCCTTGAATAGTAGTAAAATCTTGCTGCTTCCAAATCGTGAAATTTGTCTCACATAATTTATCACTGATAGGGTTAAATGATCCTTGCTGATAAATTATTGGTGTTGGCAAAGTATTGTTGATTGCAGGATTGTTAACCATAGAAGAGATAGAATTGTTGGAGCTTGGTAGATTATCGTTGGGCATGGCTATGGATATTTAGAAACTGAAAACTCTTGATACCATAAAGGAGTTTTGAGATATTTCTTAAAACACAAGAAACACTGAGTGTTTGAATGGAGAAGAAGAATGAAGACTGTATACAAGAATAACTTGATACTAAAAATGAAAGTGTACATAATAATGCAAGTCTAGCTTTCTAATACTGCATAATACTACTTTATATACTAGTAGCTATAACAAAGAGAGAGAATTTGAAACTAAACCAGCAAGCATAACAAAATTATAACTGACTTATATACTTAAGTCACACTATCTTAAGCTTTTTTTATTCGGCTTCCTTAATAAATATTATGTATAAGCTAATTGAAAAAGTTAAAGACAAATGATGAAGATATCAGAATAAAAGCAAGCAAAGAGGATATATAATAGCGTGAGTAAGGTAAGAGATGGATTACTGAACTAAGGTTTAGAAGGAGGTAGAGTTAGTCATATGGTAGAGTAAAAGGAAAACAATGGAGTCAAAGTCTATGAGAAAGTCCTTTTTCTTCAAAATTCTGAATACAGCTTGCTCTTCATCTTCATTATTTTCAATAGCAATGACGACATATACACTACCAATTATCAATGTAATGTAACATAATACGAATACACATTTCTTTTATGCAATACTTTTATGTCTTTTCTTTTTCTCCTTTTGTGATTCTCCTTCATTGTCTCCCTACAGTTTCTAAATTACAAATTCAAAAATTTTTTTCAAATTTCTTGATTTTACTTTTATTGTATCATCCCAAATTCAAATTCCAAAACTCAAAAATGATGACAACAAAGATAAAATTCACCACAAAATTTTTAATGTTCTCAAATCTTTTGGTAGTTTGTCTTCATCATTATCTCTACTTTAATTTCCTACCACAACCCGTTGTCTATTGCTATTAAAATTGTTGTGAAGAGAAAGAAAAAAGTACCCAAAAATGATAAAATTTGTTGTGATAAGAATGCCTTATCACATCTTATGTGGATACCCATTTTTTGTAAGATACAGTTTCTCAAGAATGATTGTATTTAATATAGTTTGAAAAAGTAAAGCCTTGCACATGTATAAATAGAGGCATAGGTTGAGGCTTTTGATAAATGCTTCCGTTGTGGTGGAAAGGGCCATTGGTCACGTACCTGTCGTACCCCAAGGCACCTTCTTGATCTTTATTAAGCATCCTTGAAAAAGGATGACAAAGAAAAGGAAACAAAATTTGTTTCAAATTATGAAAATTCCACCACTCATTATGATATATCTAATTTCTTTGAGGATCTTGAAGGAAATATTGGCCATTTGATCAATGATGGAATAGTTTAATATGTGTGTTTGTTAAGTATTCATGTGAATAATTTTACTGTGCATGTACTTCTACTCATTTTATTATTATTATCATTTGTCTTTGAAGAAAAATGGCAAGGACATATTTTGAAGATATTTGCCTTGAGGATAGTGTAAGTTCGCACACTATTCTTAAAAGTGATATATATTTTACCCATCTTGTGCCAAAAGAAGAATATGTTAATACTATTATTGGCTCAGGCAATGTGATAGAAGGCTCCAGAAGAGCTATAATTTTTTTCCTGAAGGAACAAAATTTATAATAAATAATGCACTATTATCTACCAAGTCTCTGAGGAACTTGTTGAGTTTCAAAGATATTCACCAAAATGGATATCATATTAAAACAATAAATGAGAAAAATCATGAGTATTTATGTATCACAACTCATGATTTAAATAAAAAGGTTATATTAGAAAAGTTACCCTCACTTTCATCTGGGTTGTATTATACCAAGATTAGTGCAATTGAATCACATGCCACTGTAAACCAGAAGTTTACTAGCCCAAATGAATTCATAACTTGGCACGACCAATTGTGCCATCCGGGAACAACCAGGATGCGGAGAATTATTGAAAACTCCCATGGACTTTCACTAAAGGACCAGAAGATTCTTAAAACTAGTGAATTTTGTTGTGCTGCATGTTCTCAAGGAAAGTTAATTTTAAGGCCATCACTAGTAAAGATTGGATTTGAGTCCCCTAAATTTCTAGAAAGGATTCAAGGTGATATATGTAGACCTATTCATCCACCATGTGGATCTTTTAGATATTTTATGGTCCTGATAGATGCATCTTCGAGATGGTCACATGTGTGCTTATTGTCCTCTCGCAACCTAGCATTTGCGAGATTACTGGCTCAAATTATTCGATTAAAAGCACAATTTCCAGAAAATCCAATCAAAACAATTCGTCTTGATAATGCTGGTGAATTTACTTTCCAAGCTTTTTATGCTTATTGTATGGCTAATGGAATAAGTGTTGAACATCCAGTAGCTTATGTTCACACATAAAATGGGTTAGCAGAATCGCTTATTAAACGCCTCCAATTAATTGCTAGATCATTGCTTATGAGAACAAATCTCCCAACCTCGGTTTGGGGGCATGCTATTTTACATGCCGCAGCACTTATTCGTTCGAGGCCAATGAGTTACCATCAATTCTCTCCTATGCAATTAGCATTTGGCAAGCAGCCAAATGTTTCCCATTTAAGAATATTTGGGTGTGCGATATATGTTCTCATTGCACCACCTAATCGCACCAAAATAGGACCCCAAAGAAAATTGGGGATATATGTTGGATATGATTCTCCCTCTATAGTGAGTTACGATCGGGTTTCCTATCGGTAAAGAAATTCACAAATATTAATCGCGTTGTAAGTATAGTTTCTAAACCAACAGGAAATCCTTTCGTACAAAAGTTTGGTTGTCACAAGTAACAAACCCAATAAAATTTATAAACCGAAGTATTCAAACATTGGGTCTTCTCTCAAGGAATTGCAGGGAGGTATGTTCTTATTATTGATTATGAATTTTGTAAATTGGGGGTTTTTGAAATAAGGAGCAAGTAATTAAATAAAAAGAAAAATAAATTAATTATAAAATCTCTTGGCAAGGTATAAAAATTTGGAAGTCCTATCCTAGTTATCCTTATCGATAGTGATGAGAATTGAGTTTTAACCCCACTTAGTTAACCTTTACTAAAGCAAAGGAAAGTCAACTGGACTAATTAGTTTGATCTTCAGGTCCTAGCAAATCCCTAAGAAAGGACTAGAGTTATTGGAATTCAATTCAATTAGCAAAAATAACAATTATCGATCACGATGAGTTTGATAACTCAAGTGTTACCAATTACTTAACCAAAGCCAAAAGGAAGAAAATATCTAAATTAAATTAAAAGCATTCATAAATAGAATAAAACAATCATAAACTGAAATACCTCAAATAATATTAATTAAGAAAATCATAACATGAATGTAGCATAGGCCAACTTGGCAACATAAGTAATTAACAAATAAAAGCAATAAAGTATCTGAAAGTAGAAGAGAAATATAAAGTAAAAAGAATATTGAACCTGATGCACGAAATTGTGATCCCTGGTAATGGCTCCAAAAACTTGTTGCTCTAATCTTAATTCATAATTTGTCACAACTTCGATACAACTAACCAGCAAGTGCACTGGGTCGTCCAAGTAATAAAACCTTACGTGAGTAAGGGTCGATCCCATGGAGATTGTCGGCTTGAAGCAAGCTATGGTCACCTTGTAAATCTTAGTCAGGCGGATATCAAATGGTTATGGAGTTTTCGAATAATAATAATAAATAAATAGAAAATAAAGATAGAAATACTTATGTAAATCATTGGTGAGAATTTCAGATAAGCGTATAGAGATGCTTTCATTCCTCTGAACCTCTGCTTTCCTGCTGTCTTTATCCAATCATTCCTACTCCTTTCCATGGCAAGCTTTATATAGGGCATCACCGTTGTCAATGGCTACATCCCATCCTCTCTGTGAAAAAGGTCCAAATGCTCTGTCACAGCACGGCTAATCATCTGGAGGTTCTCGATCATACTAGAATAGGGTTCACCCTCCTTTTGCATCTGTCACTACGCCCAGCACTCGCGAGTTTGAAGTTCGTCACAGCCATCCCTTCCCAGATCCTACTCGGAATACCACAGACAAGGTTTAGACTTTCCGGATCTCAGGAATGGCCATCCATGGGTTCTAACTTATACCACGAAGATTCTAATATCTCAGACTCGGTCCTCTGTATTAGATATCTAAGAGATACTCATTCTAGCTTGTTTGCATGTAGAACGGAAGTGTTTGTCAGGCACGCGTTCATAAGTGAGAATGATGATGAGCGTCACATAATCATCACATTCATCATGTTCTTGGGTGCGAATGGATATCTTAGAAGCGGAATAAGTTGAATTGAATATAAAACAGTAGTACTTTGCATTAAATCATGAGGAACAGCAGAGCTTCACACCTTAATCTATGGAGTGCAGAAACTCTACCGTTGAAAAATACATAAGTAAAAGGTTCAGGCATGACCGAATGGCCAGCCCCCAAATGTGATCAATACGATCCAAAGTTGAACTAAAAATCATAAGATGATAATATAATAGTAAAAAGTCCTATTTATACTAAACTAGCTACTAGGGTTTACAGAAGTAAGTAATTGATGCATAAATCCACTTCCGGGGCCCACTTGGTGTGTGCTTGGGCTGAGCTTGAAGTTTACACGTGT
This sequence comes from Arachis ipaensis, assembly GCF_059453495.1. NCBI lineage: Eukaryota > Viridiplantae > Streptophyta > Magnoliopsida > Fabales > Fabaceae > Arachis > Arachis ipaensis. The sequence continues at coordinate 130,728,827 of NC_142444.1, forward strand.
AGAGGCTTCTTTTGGAGTTGAACGCCAAGTTGTAACGTGTTTTTGGCGTTCAACTCTGATTGTAACGTGTTTCTGGCGTTTAACTCCAGACTGCAGCGTAAAACTGGCGTTCAACGCCCTTTTGCATCATCTAAACTTGGGCAAAGTATGGAGTATTATAAATTGCTGGAAATCCCTGGATGTCTACTTTCCAACGCCGTTGAGAGCGTGCCATTTGGAGTTCTATAGCTCCAGAAAATTCACTTTGAGTGCAGGGAGGTCAGAATCCAACAGCATCGGCAGTCCTTCTTCAACCTCTGAATCTGATTTTTGCTCAAGTCCCTCAATTTCAGCCAGAAAATACCTGAAATGACAGAAAAACACACAAACTCATAGTAAAGTCCAGAATTGTGAATTTAACATAAAAACTAATAAAAACATCCCTAAAAGTAACTAGATACTACTAAAAACATACTAAAAACAATGCCAAAAAGCGTATAAATTATTCGCTCATCAGAACCTGTGACTGAAGATGAAATGAACTAAACTAATAGAAATCCTAAAATCCTAAAACTAAATCCTAAAAGAGAGGAGAGAACCTCTCTCTCTAAAAACTACATCTAAATTATGAAAAGTGAATAATGGAAGACACGTTAATGAATGGATGCATTCTCCCACTTTATAGCCTCTAATCTGTATTTTCTGGGCCAAAAATTGGGTCAAAAATAGCCCAGAAATCACCCCCAGCATATTCTGGTATGTACAGGTCACGGGAAAGTGACGCGGAAGCGTCGTCCACGCGTTTGCGTGAATTGCGTTTCTGCCAGGTCACGCGTCCGCGTGATCCACGCGTTTGTGTCGCCTGGCTTCGAGCAGCTATGACAAATTATATATTGTTGCAAAGTCCCAGATGTTAGCTTTCCAACGCAACTAGAACCGCATCATTTGGACCTCTGTAGCAAAAGTTGTGACCATTTGAGTGCAAAGAGGTCAGGCTGGACAGCTTAGCAACTTCTTTAACTTCTTGTATTCCTTCCACTTTTGCATACTTTCTTTTCATCCTCTGAGTCATTCCTGCCCTGTAATCTTTGAAATCACTTAACACACATATCAAAGCATCGAATGGTAATAAGAGATGATTAAAATACACAAATTAAAGACTCTAGGAAGCAAGTTTTCAATCATAGAACAAATTCTGGGAAGGAATTGTAAAACCATGCAAATAGTATGAATAAGTGTGCAAAGGCTTGATAAAAACCACTCAATTGAGCATAAGATAAACCATAAAATAGTAATTTATCAACCTTCCCACACTTAAACATTAGCATGTCCTCATACTAAGCTCAAGAGAAGCTATAAAGGGGTGTAGAGCAATGATAGAATGTATGAAATGCAACCTATCTATATGAATGCAACTACATGCAGAATGTTTCTACTTACTTGGTTAAAAGTAAATAAATCTTCCAAGAACATACATGAACTAGATTTCACTAATTCAAATCACAAAATAAAGTACAAGTGAACTTGCAAAAGAAAATAGCTCGTGAAAGCCAGGAACAAGGAATCGAGCATCGAACCCTCACTGGAAGTGTATACACTCTAATCACTCATGTGTTTAAGGTTCGATTCTCTCAATCCTCTACTAACCTTGCTTTCTAAGGCTTGCTTTTCTTCTACCAATTAACACAAATTTGATGCACAAATACACATATCAAGAGGTCTTTTAAGGGTTGTAATGGGGTTAGGGTCAAGGTAGGATTGTATTTGGCCAAGTTGACTAAAATCTGAATCCTTAATTAACTTAAACTTTCCACCTAACTTTAGACAATCCATGTAATCATAATACCACATCTAACTATCCATTAACCATGTTTTCCACATATTCATGCATTCTAATTTCAAGTACAGTACATATGCATTGCTTTCACCATTTACTTTGGAACATTTTGTCCCCTTTTTATTATTTGCTCTTTTTCTTTTCTTTTTCTCCTTTATTTTTTTTCTTTTTCTTTTTCTCTTTTTTTTATTATTATTATTTTATTTATTTATTTATTTATTTATTTATTTTTTCTCAATGCATATGATTAAATTATTGAATGCATGAATATGTCCTAAACATTTCTTTCACATTTTCATAAAGATATACAATGCCCAATTCTTAAACCAAACATTTTCAAACCCACTTTTCCCACACTTAAATCATAAGCACTCTCACTAATCTAAGCTAACCAAGGATTCAAATTAAGGACATTATTGTTTTCCGCTTAGAGTTAGTGATGAGCTAAAGTAAAGAACAAAGGGGTAAAATATGCTTAAAATTGGTTTGCAATGGATAATGAAAAGGTTAAGGCCATATGGATATGTAAGCTCAGCGAAACAAAGGTCTCAATCATATAAGTGCATGCATACATCAAACCATGGAAATATAGAATTAAGCAAGACAAAGATCACAATTTTAGAGAGAAAAACACACACCAAAATAAAATATTGGTTGATAAAATGCAACCAATAAAATAGGCTCAAAATCTCACTAGTTTTGTGTGTTCGAGCTCTAAAACCATGTTCCAAAATAAAATTTCTTCAAACAAGTTTTTCAAAAAGTTTAACTCAAATTAGTGAAATGCTATAAAAAGTTTCTTAAAAAAGAAAATGTTACTTCAACCAAGTAGTAGCTAAATGCACAAAATCAGACAAACATGCAGAGAAACATGCAAATGCAACAACTAATTTAATAAGAAAAATTAACATTGGTCTTGAAATAGGAAATAACTAACCCACGGAAGCCGGTATCGACCTCCCCACACTTAAAGATTGCACCGTCCTCGGTGCATGCAGAGATGTGCAGGTGGACGGGCTGCTACAACTGATGCTTTTCTCTAGAGATTGTGCAGATGGACTTGTCTGTCTCCCCTTTTAGAAGTTTTCCTTTTTCCTTCTTTGGTGGCCAGCCTGAAAGAAGAGGAAAAAGAAGAAAAAGTAACTCAAAAATAAAGAAAAGAAAATAAATAAAGTCTGGGTGGGTTAATGCCAAATAATGGGGGTCTTAATTACATGGTAGCTACAACATGCAAGTGAGAAAACAATAGAAGCACATGGCATACCAGTGGTGCAAAAAATTACAACAAAGGGGAAGAGTGTGGGTAATGAAAGACAGTATAAGTTCATATCAATGCAAAATAATATAAGTATCATGAAGGAGTAGCATTGACTTATGAAGAATAATACCCTGTCAAAGTAAAACAAGTCAATAAGCACCAGAATAATTCAAGAAAAGATAAAACAGTTGAATAAAAAAAATTTTAACACCAATGGAAAAATAATAAATTTAGAAAAGAAAATAAAAATATGCACAAAATTAAAAAGATGAAGAAGAAGAAAGTAAGAAAGGATAAGAAAAATTAGGATTGGGGAAGAAAAGATAAGATATTTTGGCTGATTTAGATAAGTTGTGCGCCGCATGTGACGCGGACGCGTGAGTGACGCGGTCGCGTGGTGTGCGATAAGTTCAAGTGACGCGGACGCGTGGGTCACGCGATCGCGTGGCCTGATTTGTGCGATTGACGCGAGTGCAGCCTCGCGTTCGCGCAACTCTCTGTTTCAAACTCATTTTGCCAAAATTTAAGGTGACGCAGTCGCGTGGGGCACGCGGTCGCATGATAGGGCTTGTGCTTCTAGCATGGTTCCAGCCCCACTCCATCATAACTTACTGCCATACACCCATTTACGTCGATTTCACAGGTCCACGCGTTCGCGTGGGTGACGTGGACGCGTGGGAAGGCTATTTCGCAAATGATGCGAATGCGTCAGTGATGCGGTCGCGTGGTCATATTTGTGCCTAAGGCACGCCTCCAGCCACGCTTTCGCGTGACTCTCTGTTCAATCTTGTTTTCTTCCCAACGCACATATGACGCGGGCGCGTCGCATGCCATTTTTTTTGTGCAAAATGTAGAATGCAGTATGTAGATGCTGATACAGATGTTATAAATAATTCCAGGTTCAATAAAATAAAATAAAACTCAAAAATAAACAAAAGTAAATAAGATTGAAAATGGAACGATCATACCACAGTGGGTTGTCTCCCACCTAGCACTTTTAGTTAAAGTCCTTAAGTTGGACATTTGGGGAGTCCTTTGTTATGGTGGCTTGTGCTTGTACTGATCCTTGAATCCCCACCAATGTTTGTAATTCCAATGGCCTCCGGGATCCCAAACTAGGCGCAAAAAGCCTTCAAGCATGTTAAAGCAAATGACAAGGCCCCAAGAGTGTTGATTGCCAGAATGAATTCCGGGGTCCTAAACCTTGCTTTTGCACCCATCTTCTTGTTGATCATCATGATTCCATCCGGGTGACAAGCGATCCGAATTCCCACTACGACATCCAAACAGCTTCCTAGACCCATTCAATTGAGATTTGTACCAACCTTTGTACTTTAATTTGGAGCATGCAACCATATTGAATCTTGCATGATGACTCCTACCACTAACCATCTCCCTCTTACTATTAAAGCCACAAAGAGCTCTAAGCTGACCATCTGTTTCAAGCAAAGCATATTCAAGTGAGCTAATTAAGCTTAGAGATGAGAGATTTACCCACTTGAATGAAGGTATGGATGGTGATGGCTTTGGGGAAGAGGTCTCCAGCAACTTTGGTAAGGTGATTTCCAGCTCCATTCCCTTGTGCCCTTCCTTGACATTTTCCACCTCTCTGCAAGCTTCTTTAATTCCAACCTCTTCCTCTTGGTAGCTTTCTTCCAAATCGATCTCTTCTTCATTACTTACCAAGGGCATAGGAGGTTGTGCTTCTTCTTCTTGAATCTCCATCTCAAGTCCAATGGGAGAGGATTCAATTGTAGATAAGAATTCATTAATGATTGAATCCATCTCTTGATCATCCCCTTCAAAGTCTTCAACCATGATACGCTTTGGAGGTTGTACACCCTTCTCAACATCAATTTCAAACTCCTTAGATGGGGGCTCTATGACTTGAGTTTCCCATGGAGGTTCCGCATCTCCCAAGTCTTTAACTACTTCTTCCTCTTCAACGATCACGGCTTCCTCCAACTGTTCCAATACAAAGTCGTGCTGCTCACTGTCCACCGGAGTTTCTAGTATCTCCTTCATGCTACGTTCTTCATTAGATTCTCCACATGAAACCGTGGGGGTTTCTTGAGTGCTCAGATGTTGGGAAGCTAATTGATTTACTACCTCGGTTAAGGCAGTCGCGAGTTCCAGTACATCCCTTTGCATCTTCGCTTGCCCTTGAAGAAGACCACGAAGGAAGTCATCCATTGGAGGTTGGGGTGGATATAAGGGTTCACTATTTTGGAGAAAGGGTTCATAATAGGAAGGTGGTTCTTCTTGATAAGGATATGGAGATGGTGAATATTGAGGTGGTGGCTCATGAGAGTAATTTTGTTGGAATGGGAGTGGTTCTATGTACGGTTTATTTGGCTCATAAGGTGGTTGGTATGGTGGATATGGGTTAGGGTCATATGGAGGTGAATGGTGGAAAGGGGCTTGTGAGTATGGAGGTCCAAAGTCATGTTGAGGAGGGGGTTCATAGGCATATGGTGGTGGTTGTTGATAGTCCATTGGAGGTGGTTGTTGCCATGAGGGTTGATCAAATCCTTGTGGCTCCTCCCATCTTTGATTCTTCCAACCTTGATGCCTATTTTCATTATAGTTTCCATTCCTTACAACAACATTGGAACCAAACTTAAAGCGATGGGGTGAGAACTCATAATAGCAAATAAAAATTAAAAACGAAAATAAAAACAAATTTAAATTAAAAGGTTATTGAAATTTAAATTTTGAATTTGAAAATTAAATTTTAAATTTTGAATTTTTTTAATTTTGAATTTTAAATTTTGGATTTTGAAATAAGATAAGGTTTTGAAAAAGATATGATTTTTGAAAAAGATTTGAATTTTGAAATTTAAAATTAAGATAAGATAAGATAAAAATTTTAAAATAGAAATCTGAAATTTTTTTTATGCAAATTTCGAAAATTCAATGAAAATAAAGAGAAAAGATATTTTTAAATTAAATGAGGAAAGAGAAAAACAATAAAATGACACCAAACTTAAAATTTTTAGATCAAAACGAAGAAAACAACTAAGAACAACTTAAAGGTCAAGATGAACACGAAGAACAAATTTTTGAAAAATTTTTAATAACTAAATAAAAACCAATAATCTCTTAATTTATGAAAAAGCAAAAATAAAAACAAAAATAAAAACAAATAAACAAGCAAAAAGCAAATATTTACAATAACCAATAATAAGGCACACGTTTGCAATTCCCCGGCAACGGCGCCATTTTGATGATCGGGTTTCCTATCGGTAAAGAAATTCACAAATATTAATCGCGTTGTAAGTATAGTTTCTAAACCAACAGGAAATCCTTTCGTACAAAAGTTTGGTTGTCACAAGTAACAAACCCAATTAAATTTATAAACCGAAGTATTCAAACCTCGGGTCGTCTCTCAAGGAATTGCAGGGAGGTATGTTGATGAGCGGATATTTTATACACTTTTTGGGGTTAATTTCATATAGTTTTTAGTATGTTTTGGTTAGTTTTTAGTTTATTTTCATTAGTTTCTAGGAAAAATTCATATTTCTGGACTTTACTATGAGTTTTTGTGTTTTTCTATAATTTCAGGTATTTTCTGGCTGAAATTGAGGGAGCTAAGCAAAAATCTGATTCAGGCTGAAAAAGGACTACTGATGATGTTGGATCCTGACCTCTCTTCACTCAAAATGGAATTTCTGGAGCTACAGAAATCCAATTGACGCGCTTCCAATTGAGTTGGAAAGTAGCCATCCAGGGCTTTCCAGCAATATATAATAGTCCATACTTTGCTCAAGGATAGACGACGTAAACTGGCGTTCAACGCCAGTTCCATGTTGCAGTCTGGCGTCCAGCGCCAGAAACACGTTACAAGTTGGAGTTCAACGCAAGAAACAGGTTACAGCCTGGCGTTGAATGCCCAAAACAGCCCAGGCACGTGAGAAGCTTTAGTCTCAGCCCCATCACACACCAAGTGGGCCCCAGAAGTGGATTTCTGCACTATCTATCATAGTTTACTCATTTTCTGTAAACCTAGGTTACTAGTTTAGTATTTAAACAACTTTTAGAGATTTAATTTTTATCTCATGACATTTTTAGATTTGAACTTGGTACTCTTTGACAGCATGAGTCTCTAAACTCCATTGTTGGGGGTGAGGAGCTCTGCTGTGTCTCGATGAATTAATGCAAGTATTTCTGTTTTCCATTCAAACATGCGTGTTCTTATCTAAGATATCCATTCGCACTTCAACATGAATGTGATGAACGTGACAATCATCATCATTCCCCCACGAACGCGTGCCTGACAACCACTTTTGTTCCACCCTAGAATGAATGAATATCTCTTGGATCTCTTAATCAGAATCTTTGTGGTATAAGCTAGATTGAGGGCAGCATTCAAGAGAATCCGGAAAGTCTAAACCTTGTCTGTGGTATTCCGAGTAGGATTCAGGGATTGAATGACTGTGACGAGCTTCAAACTTGCGAGTGCTGAGCGTAGTGACAGACGCAAAAGGATAGTAAATCCTATTCCAGTACGATTGAGAACCTGCAGATGATTAGCCGTGCGGTGACAGCACACCTGGACCCTTTTCACTGAAAGGATGGATGGTAGCCATTGGCAACGGTGATCCACCAACACACAGCTTACCATAGGAGGACGTGCGTGCGTGAACAAGAAGATAGAGGAAAGCAGAAATTTAGAAGACCAAGCATCTCCAAAACTCCAACATATTCTCCATTACTGCATACAAGTATAATTTGTGTTCTGCCTTTTACTTTTTACAATTCAAACTAAAAATTATTATTGATATTATATCCTGACTAAGAGTTACAAGATAACCATAGCTTGCTTCAAGCCAACAATCTCCGTGGGATCGACCCTTACTCACGTAAGGTATTACTTGAACGACCCAGTGCACTTGCTGGTTAGTTGTGCGAAGTTGTAAGAAAGTAATGTGAACATTGACATCACAATTTCGTGCACCAAGTTTTGGCGCCGTTGCTGGGGATTGTTTGAGTTTGAACAACTGACGGTGAATCTTGTTGCTTAGATTAGGAAATTTTTGTCTTTTGGGTCAGAGTCTTTTATTTTCTTTTCAAAATCTTCTTTTTCAAAAATAATTTTTCTATTAAATCTTGTGCCAAACTTTAAGTTTGGTGTTTTCTTGTTGATTTTCCTTTGTTTTTCGAAAATTTTAGTTTGGTTTTCTAAAAATTTTAAGTTTGGTGTTCCTTCTTCATGTTCTTGTTGTTCTTGTGAGTCTTCAAGGCGTTCTTGAGTTTTCCCTGTGTCTTGATCTTAAAATTTTTAAGTTTGGTGTTCCTTGGTGTTTTCCCTCCAAAATTTTCGAAAACAAGGAGCATTAAATCTAAAAATTTTAGATCTTGTGTTATTTTATTGTTTTTCTCTTTCCTCATTAAATTCAAAAAAATATCTTTTCCCTCTATTTTAAAGCAATTTTTCGAAAATCAATTTTAAAATTCAGATTTTTTATTTATTTTTATTTATTTATTTCAAAATTTAAAACTTTTTTTTAAAAAAAATCATATCTTTTTCAAAACTTCCTAACCACTTTCTCTCTCCTCATTTTTTCGAAAATCTTCACCCATTTTTATTTATTTTATTTTTATTTATTTTATTTTCAAAATAAATAAATAATTAAATAAATAAAAATATTTCTCCTCTATTTTACATCATCTCCCTTTCTCCATCATGGATCTAAGTGGAAATGAACAGTCCAGAAGGACTCTGGGGTCATATGCTAACCCCTCTACTGCTTCATATGGGAGTAGTATCTGCATACCCTCCATTGGAGTCAGTAGCTTTGAGTTGAATCCTCAGCTCATTATCATGGTACAGCAAAGCTGCCAGTATTCCGGTCTTCCACAGGAAGAACCTACAGAGTTTCTGGTACAGTTTTTACAAATTGCTGACACAGTACATGATAAGGAAGTAGATCAGGATGTCTACAGATTATTACTGTTTCCATTTGCTGTAAAAGATCAAGCCAAGAGGTGGTTAAATAACCAACCTAAGGCTAGCATAAAGACATGGAAACAGCTGACAGAGAAATTTCTGAATCAATACTTTCCTCCAAAACGGATGACACAGCTAAGGCTAGACATCCAAGGCTTTAAATAAGGAGATAATGAATCTCTTTATGATGCCTGGGAGAGATACAGAGAGATGCTAAGAAAATGCCCCTCTGAAATGTTTTCAGAGTGGGTTCAGTTAGACATCTTCTATTATGGGCTTGCAGAAAGAGCTCAGATGTCTCTAGATTACTCAGCTGGTGGATCTATCCACATGAGAAAGACAATTGAAGAAGCTTAAGAGCTCATTGATACAGTTGCTAGAAATCAGCATCTGTACCTAAGCAGCGAATCTTCCATGAAAGAAAAGGCTAAAACAGTGACTACTGAACCTAGTCCTGTTGAACAAGCTACTGAATTCAATCAGCAATTGGACTTTCTAACACAGCAGTTAGCCGAATTCAAAGATAGACTACAAGTGACAAGGATGGATAATATAAATATGGAAGAACAATTGAATCAAACAAAGCAGCAGCTGTCAAAACAAATAACAGAAGAATGCCAAGCAGTTCAATTAAGAAGTGGAAAAACATTAAATACCCCACCTCAAGGCAGCAGGAAGCCAAGAAATGAGCAAACCACCCAAAATCCATCTGAGGACAGTAAGAGCCCAGGGAAAGATAATTCTGGCATTAAAACGCCAGAAATTGGGTGGAAGGCTGGCGCTGAACGCCCAAACTATGCTCAGGACTGGCGTTCAACGCCAGAAACAAGCAAGGAACTGGCGTTGAACGCCCAAAAGAAGCATAGTTCTGGCGTTCAGACGCCAGGAACAGATGAGGAGTTGGCGTCTAACGTCACTCCAGCTTCTAACTCTGGTACTCAAATGCCAGTAAGGGATCAGACACACACAAGTGCTGATGACAACCCCTCTAAAAAGGCTTCTTCAACTATTTCCGTAGGAAATAAACCTGTAGCAACAAAGGTTGAGGAATATAAAACCAAAATACCTTATCCTCAAAAACTCCGCCAAGAGGAGCAGGATAAGCAATTTGCTCGCTTTGCAGATTATCTCAGGACTCTTGAAATTAAGATTCCGTTTGCAGAGGCACTTGAGCAAATACCTTCTTATGCCAAGTTCATGAAAGAGATCTTAAGTCATAAGAAAGATTGGAGAGAAACTGAAAGAGTTCTCCTCACTGAAGAATGCAGTGCAGTCATTCTGAAAAGCTTTCCTGAAAAGCTTAAAGATCCCGGAAGCTTTCTGATACCATGCATATTAGAGGGTAATTGCACCAAGACAACCCTATGTGATCTTGGGGCAAGCATCAACCTAATACCTGCATCCACCATCAGAAAGCTTGGTTTAACTGAAGAAGTTAAACCAACCCAGATATGTCTCCAACTTGCTGATGGCTCCATTAAATACCCATCAGGCGTGATTGAGGACATGATTGTCAGGGTTGGGCCATTCGCCTTTCCCACTGACTTTGTTGTGCTGGAAATGGAGGAGCACAAGAGTGCTACTGTTATTCTAGGAAGACCTTTCCTAGCAACTGGACGAACTCTCATTGACGTCCAACAGGGGGAAATAACCCTGAGAGTCAATAAGAATGAGTTTAAGTTGAATGCTGTCAATGCCATGCAGCATCCAAACACACCAAACTTGGTATGCAAAATTGTTACTCTGAGGTTGTAAAATTTGTTGTTCGTTTTCTCCCTGGCAATGGTGCTAATAACTGGTGCACAATACCATGGTCCAAACATAACTTCACAACTTCGCACAACTAACCAGCAAGTGCACTGGGTCGTCCAAGTAATAAAACCTTACGTGAGTAAGGGTCGATCCCACGGAGATTGTTGGTATGAAGCAAGCTATGGTCACCTTATAAATCTCAGTCAGGCGGATATCAAATGGTTATGGAGTTTTCGAAAATAAATGATAAATAAATAGAAAATAAAGATAGAAACACTTATGTAATTCATTGGTGAGAATTTCAGATAAGCGTATAGAGATGCTTTTGTTCTTCTGAACTTCTGCTTTCCTGCTGTCTTCATCCAATCAGTCCTACTCCTTTCCATGGCAAGCTTTCTGTAAGGGCATCACCGTTGTCAATGGCTACATCCCATCCTCTCTGTGAAAATGGTCCAAATGCTCTGTCACTGTATGACTAATCATCTGAAGGTTCTCGATCATACTGGAATAGGATTTACTATCCTTTTGCGTCTGTCACTACGCCCAGCACTCGCGAGTTTGAAGTTCGTCACAACCATCCCTTCCCAGATCCTACTCGGAATACCACAGACAAGGTTTAGACTTTCCGGATCTCAGGAATGGCCATCCATGGGTTCTAACTTATACCACGAAGACACTAATAACTCGGACTCGGTCCCCTGTATTAGATATCTAAGAGATATTCATTCTAGCTTGTTTGCATGTAGAACGGAAGTGTTTGTCAGGCACGCGTTCATGAGTGAGAATGATGATGAGCGTCACATAATCATCACATTCATCATGTTCTTGGGTGCGAATGGATATCTTAGAAGCGGAATAAGTTGAATTGAATAGAAAAACAGTAGTACTTTGCATTAATTCATGAGGAACAATAGAGCTCCACACCTTAATCTATGGAGTGCAGAAACTCTACCGTTGAAAATACATAAGTGATGAAGGTCCATGTTGATCTCCTCCACTAGAGAGTCAATGAGATCAACTTTCATGCAGTCTTTTGGTGTGTCTGGATGCTAAGCCAGTGGTTCAACCACAGAGGCGGCTAAATCCAGCCTTGAAGGAAGTGGTGCAGAAAGAGGTCACTAAATTACTGGAGGCTGGGATTATTTATCCTATTTCTGATAGCCCCTGGGTGAGTCCTGTTCAAGTTGTCCCTAAAAAGGGAGGCATGATAGTGGTTCATAATGAAAAAAATAAACTGGTTCCTACAAGAACAGTTACAGGGTGGCGCATGTGTATTGATTACAGAAGGCTCAATACATCCACCAGAAAGGATCATTTTCCTTTACCATTCATAGACCAGATGCTAGAAAGACTAGCAGGTCATAATTATTACTGCTTTTTGGATGGCTATTCAGGCTACAACCAAATTGCAATAGATCCCCAGGATCAAGAGAAAACAGTATTCACATGTCCATCTGGAGTATTTGCTTACAGAAGGATGCCTTTTGGGCTGTGTAATGCGCCTGCAACCTTTCAGAGATGCATGCTCTCTATTTTCTCTGATATGGTGAAAAATTTCTGGAAGTCTTCATGGATGACTTCTCAGTATATGGAGACTCATTCAGCTCCTGTCTTGATCACCTGACACTGGTTTTGAAAAGATGCTAAGAGACCAACCTGGTTTTAAACTAGGAAAAATGTCACTTTATGGTGACTGAAGGGATTGTCCTTGGGCATAAAATTTCAAACAAGGGAATAGAGGTGGATCAAGCTAAAATAGAGATAATTGAAAAATTACCACCACCTGCCAATGTTAAGGCAATCAGAAGCTTTCTGGGGCATGCAGGATTCTATAGGAGGTTTATAAAAGATTTTTCAAAAATTGCAAAACCTCTAAGCAACCTGCTAGCTGCTGACACACCATTTGTGTTTGACACAGAGTGCCTGCAAGCGTTTGAAACTCTGAAAGCTAAACTGGTCACAGCACCAGTTATCTCTGCACCAGACTGGACATTACCATTCGAATTAATGTGTGATGCCAGTGATCACGCCATTGGTGCAGTACTGGGGCAGAGGCATGACAAGCTTCTGCATGTCATTTATTATGCTAGCCGTGTTTTGAATGATGCCCAGAAAAATTACACAACCACAGAAAAAGAATTGCTTGCAGTGGTTTATGCCATTGACAAGTTTAGATCATACTTAGTAGGATCAAAAGTGATTGTGTACACAGATCATGCTACTCTTAAATATCTACTCACAAAGCAGGATTCAAAACCCAGACTCATAAGATGGGTGTTGCTTCTGAAAGAGTTTGATATAGAAATAAGAGACAGAAAAGGGACAGAGAACCAAGTGGCTGACCATCTGTCCCGGATAGAACCAGTGGAAGGGGCGTCATCCCCCTCTATTGAGATCTCTGAAACCTTTCCGGATGAGCATTTTTTTGCCATTCAGGAATTACCATGGTTTGCAGACATTGCAAACTACAAAGCTGCAAGGTTCATTCCCAAGGAGTACAGCCGGCAACAAAAGAAAGAATTAATTACTGATGCAAAGTACTACTTGTGGGATGAATCCTATCTCTTTAAGAGATGTGAAAACGGCATAATCCGTAGGTGTATGCCTAAGGAAGAAGCACAAAGGATCTTATGGCATTGCCATGGGTCACAATATGGAGGTCATTTCGGAGGTGAGCGAACAGCCACCAAGGTCCTCCAATGTGGTTTCTACTGGCCTACACTTTACAGAGATTCCCGAGAGTTTGTACGTAACTGTGACAGTTGCCAGAGAGCTGGTAATTTGCCTCACAGTTACGCCATGCCTCAACAAGGAATCTTGGAGATTGAGTTGTTTGACGTATGGGGTATTGATTTCATAGGGCCTTTCCCACCATCATACTCAAACACCTATATTCTGGTGGCAGTTGACTATGTATCAAAATGGGTTGAGGCCATTGCCACACCCACCAATGATACTAAAACAGTGCTGAAGTTCCTTCAGAAACATATATTCAGTAGGTTTGGTGTCCCTAGGGTACTAATCAGTGATGGGGCACTCACTTCTGCAACAAACAGCTTTACTCTGCCATGGTCCGGTATGGGATTCGCCACAAAGTGGCGACTCCATATCATCCACAGACAAATGGGCAAGCTGAAGTTTCTAACAGAGAACTAAAAAGAATCCTGGAATGGACTGTAAGTACCCGTAGAAAGGATTGGGCACGAAGCTTGGATGATGCTCTGTGGGCTTACAGAACAGCATTCAAGACTCCTATAGGGACCTCTCCGTACCAACTTGTGTATGGTAAGGCTTGTCACCTGCCCGTAGAACTGGAACATAAGGCCTACTAGGCAACCAGATTCCTAAACTTTGATGCCAAACTAGCTGGAGAAAAAAGATTGCTCCAGCTGAATGAGCTAGAGGAATTCAGATTCACTGCCTTCGAAAATGCCAAGCTTTATAAAGAGAAGTCAAAAAGGTGGCATGACAGAAAGCTGTCATCTAGAATCTTTGAGCCAGGACAAAAGGTTTTGTTGTTTAACTCTAGGCTCAGGCTATTCCCCGGGAAACTGAAGTCCCGGTGGAGGGGACCATATGTGATTACAAGTGTATCACCATATGGTTATGTGGAGCTTCAAGATATTGATTCTGATAAGAAGTTCATTGTTAATGGACAGAGAATCAAGCACTATCTTGAAGGCAATGTTGAGCAAGAGTGCTCAAGGCTGAGGCTAGATTAAAAACTCAGCAAGGTCCAGCTAAAGACAATAAAGAAGCGCTTGCTGGGAGGCAACCCAGCCATGGGGCATCACTTTCTCTAAGCATTTTGCCCTATTCTTGATTTTATTTGTTTATATAAAGTTCATTGATACTAAGGTAAAGAGTCAATTGTATAAGTTTACAGGGTTACAAAAGGATTCTGCACATAAAACAGAGAAAAAGAGCTCACTGGCAAGAAAATGCCAGTAAAAGTCTGTTTTGGGCGTTCAACGCCCAAAAGAAGCATCCACTGGGCGTTGAATACCAGTAAGGATAGCCATCTGGGCGTTAAACGCCAGAAAGAAGCATCTTCTGGGCATTGAACGCCAGAAAGAAGCTCCTTCTGGGCGTTTAACACCAGATTTACAGCGTCCTGGGCGTTCAGAAAAACGCCCAGTGACAAAGGAGTTCCTGGCGTTCAACGCCAGAAAGAAGCAACTGCTGGGCGTTGAACGCCCAGGAGAAGCAGCAGTTGGGCGTTGAACGCCCAAAACATGCAGCGTTTGGGCGTTCAAACGCCAGGATGGTGGGGAGGAGGTAATTTCGTTTTTACTTCATATTTTTCATTTTAATTTTAATTTTCATGTTTCAATTCATGATTTCTTGCATAAACATGTTATAAACCCTGATTTCTAAAATCCCTAATTTCTAAAAACCTTACTTTAAAAATATCAAATGTATCTTAATCCATAAGCACAAATCCTTTTTTCAATCCAATTCAACTCTTTTTCAAATTTTCAAAACAAATCTATCTCTTTTCATTCTAAAATCTTTTCAACTAATCAATATCTTTTTTTAAATCTCCATATTATCTTTTTCAAAAATCCAAATTTATCTTTTTCAAATATCTTTCATATCTCTTCAATTTTAAATTATATCTTTTCTTATCAAACTTATTTCTTTTTAAATCATATCTTCTATCTTATCTTTCTCCCTATTTTCGAAAACCCACCCCCCTCCCTTTTAAAAACACATTCGGCCTCCCTCCTCTCATCCACCATTCAACACTCGCTCTCCTTCTATCCCTCTCCTTTCTTTCTTTTGCTTGAGGACAAGCAAACCTCTAAGTTTGGTGTGTTTATCCGTGATCACTAAACCATACCCACTAAGATCATGGCTCCTAAAGGAAAACAACCCACTCCAAGAGGCAAGAAAGAGAGTGTTCCAAAACCACTTTGGAATCAAGGGAGGTTCTTAACCAAAGAACATTCAGACCATTACTACAAAATAATGTGTCTAAGATCAGTGATCCCGGAAGTCAAGTTCGATCTGAAAGAAGATGAATATCCGGAGATCCAAGAGCAGATTCGAAACAGGAACTGGGAAGTCCTAGCTAATCCTGAAACGAAAGTGGGAAGGAATATGGTTCAGGAATTCTACGCTAATCTGTGGCAAACAGACAGGCAGAGAATATCTGGAACTGCCCTCTATGACTATAGGACTGCGGTCAGAGGAAAGATTGTTCACATCCACCCTGACAAAATCAGGGAGATCTTTAAGCTACCTCAGCTGAAAGATGACCCAGACTCCTTCAATAGGAGAATGATGAGAACAAACAAGGGCCTGGATAAGATTCTAGAGGATATATGCATCCCTGGAGCCAGGTGGACCACCAGCACGAGGGGTGTCCCAAATCAACTCAAGAGAGAAGATCTCAAACCAGTCGCCAGAGGATGGCTGGACTTCATTGGGCGTTCTATATTGCCCACCAGCAACCGTTCTGAAGTCAATGTTAAAAGAGCAATGATGATCCATTGCATTATGTTGGGAAAAGAAGTAGAAGTTCATCAACTGATTCCATCTAAATTCTACATACTCGCAAACAAGAACTCCAAGGATGCCAGGTTGGCTTATCCAAGCCTAATCTCTATGCTCTGCAAAGATGCTGGAGTAAAGATGGGAATAACAGAGTATATCTCAGTGGAGCAACCAATCACTAAAATCACAATGGAAAAACAACAAATGCAGGATGACCCCATCAAGAGGAGGGCGCAAGAATTTCTACCAGAACTCCCTTAATTTGAATACTGGGAACACCTTGAAGCATCTGTTACTAAGTTGCAAGAAGCTATGGGCCAAATAAAAGAAGAACAGCAAAATCAACATAGCATGCTCTGCAAACTGCTCAGGGAACAAGAAGAGCAAGGGCGTGACTTCAAGGAACTGAAGCGTCAGAAGTTATCTCTTGAAGGACCAAGCACCCCACAGAGTAGAGGAACATCCACTTCCCAACCTCAAGGTTGTTGAGTTCTAATCTTAGCCTTAACCCTGTGATAATTGCTCTTATTTGTGCTTTACCTTAGAAGTTACATATAAGTAGTAGTAATTAGTATCTATATTTTGATTTTATCTCCAATTAAGCTATAATTTATTTTTCTCATCATCATTAAACATGAATAAAATAGAAGATTTTCTTTAGGATAGGGAGGCAATATTTCTCGAGTTTTTAAAACAAGAAATTCTGATTAATTACATGTGGTGGCAATGCTTTCTGCCTTCTGAATGAATGCTTGAACAGTGCATATGTCTTTGGAATTTGATGTTCTTGAATGTTAAATATGTTGGCTCTTGAAAGAATGATAAACATGAGACATGTTATTGGTAATCTGAAAAATCATAAAAATGATTCTTGAAGCAAGAAAAAGCAGTGAATACAAAGCTTGCAAAAAAAAGAAAAAAAAAGCAAGCAGAAAAAGCCAATAACCCTTAAAACCAAAAGGCAAGGGTAATAAAAAGGATCCAAGGCTTTGAGCATCAGTGGATAGGAGGGCCTAAGGGAATCAAATCCTGGTCTAAGCGGCTAAACCAAGCTGTCCCTAACCATGTGCTTGTGGCGTGAAGGTGTCAAGTGAAAACTTGAGACTGAGCGGTTAAAGTCAAGGTCCAAAGCAAAAATAAGAGTGTGCTTAAGAACCCTGGACACCTCTAATTGGGGGCTTTAGCAAAGCTGAGCCACAATTTGAAAAGGTTCACCCAATTATGTGTCTGTGGCATTTATGTATCCGGTGGTAATACTGGAAAACAAAGTGCTTAGGGCCACGACCAAGACTCATAAAAGTAGTTGTGTTCAAGAATCAACATACTGAACTAGGAGAATCAATAACACTATTTGAATTTTAAGTTCCTATAGATGCCAATCATTCTGAGCTTCAATGGATAAAGTGAGATGCCAAAACTGTTCGGAAGCAAAAAGCTACTAGCCCCGCTCATTTAATTAGAATCTGAGCTTCACTCAAAAACTCTAAGATATTATTGTTTCTTGACTCATTTGTATTCTATTTTATTTGTCTAGTTGCATGGGGACAAGCAACAGTTCAAGTTTGGTGTTGTGATGAGCGGATATTTTATACGCTTTTTGGGGTTAATTTCATATAGTTTTTAGTATGTTTTGGTTAGTTTTTAGTTTATTTTCATTAGTTTCTAGGAAAAATTCATATTTCTGGATTTTACTATGATTTTGTGTGTTTTTCTGTAATTTCAGGTATTTTCTGGCTGAAATTGAGGGAGCTGAGCAAAAATCTGATTCAAGCTGAAAAAGGACTGCTGATGCTGTTGGATCCTGACCTCTCTGCACTCGAAATGGAATTTCTGAAGCTACAGAAGTCCAATTGACGCGCTTCCAATTGCGTTGGAAAGTAGACATCCAGGGCTTTCCAGAAATATATAATAGTCTATACTTTTCTCAAGGATAAACGACGTAAACTGGTGTTTAATGCCAGTTCCATGTTGCAGTCTGGCGTCCAACGCCAGAAACACGTTACAAGTTGGAGTTCAACGCCAGAAACAGGTTACAGCCTGGTGTTGAACACCCAAAACAGCCCAGGCACGTGAGAAGCTTTAGTCTCAGCCTCAGCACACACCAAGTGGGCCCCAGAAGTGGATTTCTGCACTATCTATCATAGTTTACTCATTTTCTGTAAACCTAGGTTACTAGTTTAGTATTTAAACAACTTTTAGAGATTTAATTTTTATCTCATGACATTTTTAGATCTAAACTTGGTACTCTTTGATGGCATGAGTCTCTAAACTCCATTGTTGGGGGTGAGGAGCTCTGCTGTGTCTCGATGAATTAATGCAAGTATTTCTGTTTTCCATTCAAACATGTGCGTTCCTATCTAAGATATCTATTCGCACTTCAACATGAATGTGATGAACGTGACAATCATCATTATTCCCCCACGAACGCGTGCCTGACAACCACTTCCATTCCACCCTAGAATGAATGAATATCTCTTGGATCTCTTAATCAGAATCTTTGTGGTATAAGCTAGATTGAGGGCAGCATTCAAGAGAATCCAAAAAGTCTAAACCTTGTCTGTGGTATTCCAAGTAGGATTCAGGGATTGAATGACTGTGACGAGCTTCAAATTCGCGAGTGCTGGGCGTAGTGACAGACGCAAAAGGATAGTAAATCCTATTCCGGTACGATTGAGAACCTGCAGATGATTAGCCGTGCGGTGACAGCGCACCTGGAACCTTTTCACTGAAAGGACGGATGGTAGCCATTGACAACGGTGATCCACCAACACACAGCTTACCATAGGAGGACGTGCGTGCGTGAACAAGAAGATAGAGGAAAGCAGAAATTCAGAAGACCAAGCATCTCCAAAACTCCAACATATTCTCCATTACTGCATACAAGTATAATTTGTGTTCTGCCTTTTACTTTTTACAATTCAACCTAAAAATTATTATTGATATTATATCCTGACTAAGAGTTACAAGATAACCATAGCTTGCTTCAAGCCAACAATCTCCGTGGGATCGACCCTTACTCATGTAAGGTATTACTTGGACGACCCAGTGCACTTACTGGTTAGTTGTGCGAAGTTGTAAGAGAGTAATGTGAACATTGACATCACAATTTTGTGCACCATATGTTCTTATTATTGATTATGAGTTTTGTAAATTAGGGGTTTTTGAAATAAAGAGCAAGTAATTTAAATAAAAAGAAAAATAAATTAATTATAAAATCTCTTGGCAAGGTATAAGAATTTGGAAGTCCTATCCTAGTTATCCTTATCGATGGTGATGAGAATTGAGTTTTAACCCCACTTAGTTAACCTTTAATAAAGCAAAGGAAAGTCAAGTGGACTAATTAGTTTGATGATCTTCAGGTCCTAGCCAATCCCTAAGAAAGGACTTGAGTTATTGGAATTCAATTCAATTAGCAAAAATAACAATTATCGATCACGATGAGTTTGATAACTCAAGTGTTACCAATTACTTAACCAAAGCCAAAAGGAAGAAAATATCTAAATTAAATTAAAAGCATTCATAAATAGAATAAAACAATCATAAACTGAAATACCTCAAATAATATTAATTAAGAAAATCATAACATGAATGTAGCATAAGCCAATTTGGCAACATAAGTAATTAACAAATAAAAGCATTAAAGTATCTGAAAGTAGAAGAGAAATATAAAGTAAAAAGAATATTGAACCTGTGACTGAAGATGAAATGAACTAAACTAATAGAAATCCTAAAATCCTAAAACTAAATCCTAAGAGAGAGGAGAGAACCTCTCACCCTAAAAACTACATCTAAATTATGAAAAGTGAATAATGGAAGACATGTTAATGAATGGATGCATTCCCCCACTTTATAGCCTCTAATCTGTATTTTCTGGGCTGAAAACTGGGTCAAAAATAGCCCAGAAATCGCCCCCAGCGTATTTTGGTACGTACAGGTTGCGGGAAAGTGACGCGGAAGCGTCGTCCACGCGTTTGCGTGAATTGCGTTTCTGCCAGGTCACACGTCCGTGTGATCCACGCGTTCACGTCGCTTGGCTTCAGAGCAGCTATAATAAATTATATATCGTTGCGAAGCCTCGGATGTTAGCTTTCCAACGCAACTGAAACCGCATTATTTGAACCTTTGTAGCAAAAGTTATGACCATTTGAGTGCAAAGAGGTCAGGCTGGACAGCTTAGCAACTTCTTCAACTTCTTGTATTCCTTCCACTTTTGCATGCTTCCTTTCCATTCTCTGAGTCATTCCTACCCTGTAATCTTTGAAATCAGTTAACACACATATCAAGGCATTGAATAGTAATAAGAGATGATTAAAATACACAAATTAAAGACTCTAGGAAGCAAGTTTTCAATCATAGAACAAATTCTGGGAAGGAATTGTAAAACCATGCAAATAGTATGAATAAGTGTGCAAAGGCTTGATAAAAACCACTCAATTGAGCATAAGATAAACCATAAAATAGTGGTTTATCAGTGAGGTATCTTGAGATACAAACTGGAGATGTATTTAAAGCCCGGTTTGCGGATTGTCATTTTGATGAATCAAAATTTCCAACATTAGGGGGAGAGAATAAGCTTCCTGAAAAGGAACTTAATTGGAATGCATCATCGTTGATGCATTTAGATCCTCAATCAGGACAATATGAACTAGAAGTTCAAAAGATTATACATTTGCAAAGAATAGCAAATGAATTCCCTGATGCATTTTCCGATACAAAGAGGATAACCAAATCTTATATACCATCAAAAATGCCCCAATTCGAATTGATATCCCAGTTGGACAAATTGCCACCGAAGCAAATACATGCCAGAAGCGTGGCAGGCCTGTTGGTTTCAAAGACAAAAATTCTCAAAAAAGAAAAGAGGTAAATACGATTCCTGTTGAAAAAGGCATAGTAGAGACACCTGCAGTTGTCCAAAATTTTGATATAGTTTTAACGCCAGAAGACGTTCAAGTACCTGAAAATTGTGAGAATGACGAGATCTCGATAAATTATGTCTTTACAGGAGAGAAATGGGACCGAAATAAGACAATTTTCAATGAAATATTTGCAAATGATGTGGCATTAAATATCATGCATGAAAGTAAGGATCTTGAGCCAAGATCAGTCGAAGAATGTCGACAAAAGAATGATTGGCCAAAATGGAAAGAAGCCATGAAGGTTGAATTAGACTCACTTGCAAAACGTGAAGTCTTTGGACCTGTAGTCTGTACACCTGCAGATGTAAAATCTATTGGATACCAATGGGTATTTGTGAGAAAACGAAATGAGAAAAATGAAGTTGTGCGCTACAAAGCCCGACTTGTGGCACAAGGTTTTTCACAAAGGTCCGGTATAGATTATGAAGAAACGTATTCCCCTATAGTGGATGCAATAACATTGCGTTATTTAGTCATTTTATCTGCATATCATAAACTGCATATGCATTTAATGGATGTGGTAACAGCCTATTTATACGGCTCATTAGATCGGGATATCTATATGAAAGTTCCTGAAGGACTAAAGATATCTAAACCATCCAATGAATATTCACAAGGGTTATACTCAGTCAAATTGCAAAGATCTTTATATGGTCTAAAGCAATCTGGACGAATGTGGTATAATCGTCTTATTGAGTATCTGGCCAAAAACGGATTCAAGAATGATGATATCTGCCCCTGTGTTTTCATAAAGAAAACTGCATCTGGATTCATTATTATTGCTGTGTACATTGATGATTTAATTATCATTGGGACTCCTGAAGAGATTCCAACGATTATAAAAACTCTAAAAGAAGAGTTTGAGATGAAAGATCTTGGAAAAACTAAATTTTGTCTCGGCCTGCAGATCGAGGATACAAAAAATGGGATCTTTATTCATCAAACAACATACACAGAAAAGATGTTAAAGAGATTTTATATGGATAAGTTGCATCCATTAAGTACTCCAATGATCGTAAGATCTTTGGATGTGGAAAAGGATCAATTCCGTCCTAAAGAAGAAAATGAAGATATCCTTAGTCCTGAAGTACCATATCTTAGTGCTATTGGAGCGCTAATGTATCTTGCTAATAATACGCGACCTGACATATCATTCGCGGTGAATTTACTAGCAAGGTATAGTTCCTCTCCAACCAGAAGACATTGGAGTGGAATCAAACAAATCTTTCGATATCTTCATGGAACGGTTGATATGGGATTGTTTTATCCCTATGGATCCAAGTCACAGCTAGTTGGCTATGCAAATGCTGGATACTTGTCTGATCCACACAAAGGGAGATCTCAAACAGGATACCTGTTCACATATGGTGGTACAGCTATATCATGGAGGTCCACAAAACAGACGATAACAACAACATCCTCTAATCATGTTAAAATACTAGCGATACATGAAGCTAGTCGTGAGTGTTTTTGGCTCAGGAGTCTGATCCAATATATTCTGTCATCATGTGGACTGATTGATCATAAGATAGCTCCAACTGTCCTATTTGAAGATAATACAGCATGCATTGCTCAACTTAAGGGTGGATACATCAAAGGTGATAGAACAAAGCATATTTCTCTCAAATTCTTCTTCACTCATGATCTTCAAAATCAAGGGACAATTGATGTCCAACAGATCCGCTCAAGTGACAATCTGGCAGATTTATTTACAAAGTCACTCCCAAAATCCTCCTTTAAAAGATTGGTACATGAGATTGGGATGCGCCGATTTCGAGACATTAAATGATGTTGACAAGAGGGAGAGACTGTACTCTTTTTTCCTTGGTCAGGTTTTTTCCCATTGGGTTTTTCTTGACAAGGTTTTTAATGAGGTAGTCCCATCACTAAATGATGTTGTACTCTTTTTCCTTCACTAAGGTTTTTTCCCACTGGATTTTTTTTTAGTAGGGTTTTAATGAGGCAATAATCCTAAATGGTCATCCAAGGGGGAGTGTTGTGATAAGAATGCCTTATCACATCTTATGTGGATACCCATTTTTCCATAAGATACAGTTTCTCAAGAATGATTGTATTTAATATAGTTTGAAAAAGTAAAGCCTTGCACATGTATAAATAGAGGCATAGGCTGAGGCTTTTGATACACATCAATAAAGCATTTCTTCTCTCTCTACGTACAATATAAAGCTTTTCTTTCTCTTTTCTCTTCATATACTACAAATACAATATTAATATATAAATTATCGTTATTATGGTAGGATATTAATAGTAGTAAATATTAATAGGGATAAGTATTGTTTTGGTCCCTCACGTTGAGGGTCGGAATCGAAATCGTCCCCAACGTAATTTCCGATTTAGAATCATACTTAACGTTTTTTTTCGTATTAAAATCGTCCTTTTAATTTTTTTGGACAAAAATACCTTCACCACTACCAATACAATTACCTCCTCCACCAGCACCACCAACAACACCAACAACACCACCACAACCACCACCAACACCACCACTAACACCACAACCACAACCACAACCACAACCACCACCAAGAAAGCAGAAAACAACACCACAACCACAACCACCACCAACCACCACCACCACCACCACCAAGAAAGCAGGAAACAACACCAAACAGAAACAGAAAGCATGAAAGCAAAAGCAAGGCGTGAGGCGGAGGCAGAGGCGGAGGTGCGCGAGGCGTGAGGCGGCAGAAGCGAGGCGAAGGCAACGAGGCGGACTCCAACGGCAGTGGCTCGACGTCCCCCTCCCCCCTTTCCCCTTCCCACCCCCACCCCCCACCCCGCGTCCTTTCCCCCTTCCCCCTCCTCCTCCCCCTCTCCCCTTCCCCCACCCCCACCCCCACCTCGCGTCCTTTCCCCCTTCCCCCTTCGCCGCCGCCGTCCCCTCCCCCCTTTCCCCTTCCCCCCACCCCGAACCCGCGTCCCCTTCATTTTCTTCCTCTTCTTCTCCGGCTTCTTCCACTTCCCCTCCTCCTTCTCTTTGCCGCCGGCACCGTCCCCCCACCGTTCCCTCCCCCCTTCCCCTTCCCCTTCCCCTTCCCCCTTTCCCTTCCCTCCTCCTTCGTACCCTTTACTTCCCCCCCCCCACCAACGTGTTTTCCTTCGTACCCCCTCCTCCCACCAATGCGTTTTCTTTTTTTTATTATTTTATAATTTTTTTATTATAGGAGTAGTTTAGGAATAAATTAAAAAAATTTATTAGAAAGGACAATTTTAAATTCAAATATGACTTTAAGGATTATTTTAAATCAAAATATACACCAGGAACGGATTCGATTCCGACCCTCAACATAAGGGACCAAAACAATACTTATCCGATATTAATACTAGAGTCTTTCATTTACACTTCTTTATTTTATCTTCCTTATTTAGTTATTTTATAACAAAATTTTTATTGTTAGAAGAGCTGAAATCATGGGTTAAGAATTTTTTTAATGATCTTTTGATTATTTTTTCTACAGTCAAAATATTAAACTAATTATTTAGTTAATATATATATATAGATAAATGGTTATTGATTTGTTAGATAATTTTGATGTATATAAAGTATTTTTATAAAAATGCTTATTATAATTACAATTATAATTTTTTTTAAGATTAGGCATAAATATGAAAAAAGAAAAAAGCCTACAAAGTCTATCGTGTGCCTTATCCTTGTTAAGAACACTATAGCCTTCCAATTTCCAATAGTGTATTATTTGTATTATAAAAATATTTAAAATAATTATATTTTAATAAAAAAAACTTAAACTTCATAAAGTTACTTATAATCCTTTTAACTAAAATAGAGTACAATAATTTGTTTTGTAATTATTAAAAGTATTTTTACAAAGTTTAAAAATTTGTATTATAAACATTTTTTTATAATTATTGCAATTTTTTTTATAAAGTTTAAAATTTTTATTGCACTCTTTATTTTATTTGCATTTGTTATTTTAGTTATGCTCATTGTAAATTGTAATGGTTTATCACTTTATACGTCCAATTAAATTTTTAAGTTTTCATAACTCATCACATTATATTCCCTACTAAATCTTTATAGGTGTCATAATTTAGTGTGTGCTTTAGATAATTTTTTCAGAAATGAGATCTTTTTAATTTTTTTTAATTATTTAATAAAATATAATTTTTTATTATTTAATATTTTCTCTCATATTTTTTTAATTTTATTTAAAAAATATAAGGTATGAGACAATATTTTATTAAATAATTAAAAAAATTGAGAAGGTCTATTTTTCGATTTTTCATATGCTTTCTACCTAAAATGAAATAGGAAAAAAATTTACCAAATTAGGATGGTACAGGTAATATTAGAGTCTATTCAATATTCATTTTATTTAGGTAATTTATCTTTGATGTTTTACTATTTCTTAATAATAATAATAATAATAATAATAATAATAATAATAATAATAATAATAAATATATAAATAAGTAAAATTGACCAAACAAACACCAAAACCGAACCACAGGCAAAGCAAATTGACTCTTCTCCCTCCTTTTTCTATCTCTCTCCTTGCGAGTTTCTCTGCTTCTTGTTTTTCTTCAAATCATTCGCAGAGAAAGAAGAGAAAAAAAAATGGGGTTCTTCTCGTTTCTGGGTCGTGTCTTCTTCGCTTCCCTCTTCATCTTATCGGCATGGCAGATGTTAGTTCTCTCTCTCTCTCTCCCTCTTTCAGATCTATCAGTTTATCTTTTTTCTTTCCAATAACCCTTTTTTCAATAATAACAATAATAATCCAGATTAATGCAAAATTTTTTCCGTTGTACTTTCGTTTTTTACGCATCTGGGTTGTCATCAATTACTTCTTTCATCTCACAGTTATTATTGTGTTAATCATTTTCCTTTTTATTTATTTATTTAGTTTGCAATTTTGGGACACATTTATAATAGAATAGATAGAGAAGAACAAAACCTATTTTGGCGATTGACTTGATTTGAGGAATTCATGGTAAAAGCTTGTTTCTTTTTTTTCTGTTTAATATGTTCGTAGCTTAGGTTAGATGAAAAATCATGCGATAGAAAGAATTTTAACTCAGCTAGGGTGCTCTGACATGATTACATAGTTTATTTATGATGTTATGTATGTCCTTATTCTGCATGTGAATGTTTTGAAATACAAAAGAAGAGCGAGAATTCAGAATTGCCTTGCTTGCCAAAATTTAAACTAATTAACCTTTAGTTTGCTAACAATGATGATTATGCTAATTAAACTTGGAAGCAACATTTAGTACTATTGGATTTATTTATATAATTATGTATGTTTAGGTTTAATGAATTTGATGCCACTGGCGGGCCCATTGCAAAGGAGTTGATTCCAAAGCTCAATGTTTTGAGGGGAAATTTGTCGTCGAAATTGGGGGTTGCGATACCACAATTGGATGTAAGGCCACTTTTTCTTTTGAGGGGAATGGAATCCATTCTTAACTTGTACAGTTGTAGTTAGTTGTTTCCTTTCTGATTGAAGCTTAAAAAATTTCAGGTTCGCCAACTCATTGCCACTATCATTTTTCTAAAGGGGGTTGGAGGGATTCTGTTTGTGTTTGGAAGCACATTTGGATCTTTTCTTCTGGTAAGGCCGCAACGGCTTGATTCCTGTATCTACATTTCAATTTTCAAGTTCTGATCTTTGCCTTGGTCCGAAAGCATTATAATCCTGATTGAGATTGTTCGTTTCTTTGTAGCTTTCGCATTTGGCACTTACTACTCCAATTCTGTATGACTTCTATAACTACTCACCTAAAAGGCCCGAATATAGCTTACTACTGAATGATTTCATTCAGGTTTGTGCAACTACAAACTCTTGTCAGTTCATGTTTTCTTGGCTCATTGTTTCTTCTTTTTATCTTCTTTGGGTGAGAATTTGACATATCATGTTCACATTTTATGGCAGAACATAGCACTCTTTGGTGCATTGCTATTCTTTATAGGGATGAAGAATTCAATTCCAAGGAGACAACTCAGGAAGAAGAACCCAAAACCCAAGACAAATTAGAAACTTAGAAAACGGAAAAATGTATGTTTCCAGAGAGAACAGGCTGTCAAATTGCTGAATTGCAGCTTTTTTGGGATAGATTTCTTTATTAAACCCTTTTTTGGATTATTAATTGTTTTGTCAGATGCCACATGATTTGATTATGAATATGCCTTAGATTTCCTTTATGACCCTATTGTACTTGGGGTGAGTTCTTGTGCTATGAGTAGATGCTAAGAAAAGTTATGGTTGGGTTTGCTTGTCGATCAAGTTTCAAAGTGCTACATATACTTCCACCAGTTTGTTAGAAGGTTAAATTTCCAAGAGGAGTCATGATCATAGTTACATTTAAATGTTGCTCCGTTCAATTTATTTTTTTATATCATATTACATTACATTTCATTACACCCTTTCCGTGTGGTCTTTTTTCGGACTCTGCATCAACGCGGGATGCTTATGCAATTGGCTGCCCTTTTACTTTACATTTCAAATATGATGTGTTGTTGCATCAAAATAGCTGTTAGTAAGGGTGTAATTGTATTTTCCTTAGTTGTGTTTAAGTCGCTGAGTAATAAGGACATATACAACTATAATTGTGTCCAAAAGTAACTATACAATTTTTATTTAACTTGAGACACTTTTTTTGGTGTGACAAGTTCTAAGCATATCTTTGTCCATCTATCTCTAAACATATCAAATCCCGAAGGTGACATCAATCAAATAAAATCAACAATTGTGTACATGTAATTCTGATTTGAGTCTCATACACCAAAGCTCAGTCTAGTCTCCACTTTCCAGCTCACTGAAGATAGGCCAACATAAATGTGAGGCATTTTGTGGGGGTACCCAACTTTTCTACCAGTGCAGTAGTGCACTAACTGCATTTTTAAATATGCAAGGATATATCTTGGTCCAAGTTTAGCTGATAGTGCTGCTTTTACAATCTGCATAGTTAGCATGGTGGTTGGCTCATAAATTCCATTGCCCTCATCCTCATAAGTAGCTATCATTATTGACTCCAGTTTTGGAGTACTTTTCATATCCATTCATAGATCAATCAAAAGCCAATTATGCAAAAATTTTGATGATTTAAAAAAATGAATCTCACTTTATTTTGAAATTTAAATGATATTATAATTAGTTTCATGGTTATAAAATTTGGAGCTGAACACTCAAATATTGTAAAGACTACTCTTTGAACTTTGAAGGATAGTTATTAAACTTTGCATTACCAAAATGTTGAGTGCTTTGTGATACATGAGATGAAATGAGTGTACTTTTTTCTAAATTTCAAAGGAGATTTGTCTTGCGTTAACGGTCCGAGGACCAAAAATTTTGAAACTGATTTTGAATCAAATTCCCACATGCATATCAGCATATGGTTAACTTTATACTTTACATATATAATAACATCAAGGAGAATACTATGATGCACCTTAGTTTGACTTAGTGTTTAATGCGCCGGATGTAATGTGTAAAACTTAGGATTTTCGTAATAATTGAGAAAATAGTTTCTTTAAGCATTTAAAATCACTACAAATTTTTAAAAACTTCTACTTTTATCTTTTATTTCTTAATAGATATTCATAAAACATTTGTTAGATAAACCCTAAAACTGAATCTATACTAGTAGTAATTATTTGTGTTGTACCAGTCAATATATAGCATCTGAGCATAGTACTATCTACCTAATTACATTGAAGACATTGTCTAACATCAATTTTGGCCTAAACGCCTTTGTGTCAATTTCAAATGTCAGAATGTAACACTTCCTTAATATGCTTCTATTTTCTGTTGTTGCTCCAAAAGTATATAAAAGACAGCAAACTAATATTGGAATTATTGTAGTATAAATTTCACTGAGTAGTGACTAGTGAGTACAAGGATTGACAACCGGAAGAAAAAATAAATAAATAAAAGCTGTTGGTAAAAGTATCTCTTGTAGGAACAATATTAGTCAACCGGTTAATGAGTAACCATTATTACTTGATTAACCACTTGAATGGTCAAGTATTCCTGAATTTGAAAAAAGGAAAAAGGGTTAATAGTCAAATTAGTCCTTAAAAGATAAGATATTCTTTAAATTAATCTCTGAAAGATTTTTTCAATCAAATTGGTCATTCAAAGATTACGAATTAATCATATTTATCCTCCCGTTACTCTATTAACAATTTTCTTCAAAGATTGATGTTATAAAATGTTAATTGATAACATATATAATACCTGATATGTCTAATTAGATATTGACCAAATATATTTATGAAAATTTATTAATTTAGTCATTTTCCCAATTACAAAAATCCTATTCCTAATATGACCTAGTGACTAAATTGATAGATTTTCGTAAACATATTTAGCCAACGTTCAATGGAACATGTTATGTGTTATGTATACTATCAGTTAACATTTCACATTACCAATCGTTGACGAAAATTGTTATTGGAGTAACTGAATGATAGATATAATTAATTCGTAATCTTTGAAGGACCAATTTGACTGAAAAAATCTTTCAAAAACGAATTTGAAGAATGCCTTATCTGAGGACTAATTTGACTATTAAACCAAAAGAAAAAAACTTCTACTCTTAACATGAGAAAAAGAAAAAAATTAGAGTGGAAAATGTCTTCCTTCACCATAAACGTTAAAACTCACATCAAATTGAATTGTTCTTGTAGCATGAACTCCAATCTGAACCATCCTTTGAAGCAACTAAACCACCTCCATCAGTGCTTATGGATTCAGCACCTGACTATGATGTCAAAGCTGGAAATACTTTGCCAGACCCACAATTTCGAGTTCATTGTCTTCCATGTGAGCAATGTTGACATCCTTTGATATTTCACAGCCATCATCTTCATCGATTCGTGGAGCTGATAACCTATCGCTATCACGGTGGTTAGCAAGGTCTTCTTCATCTGACAAACATCTACAACAGTCAAATTCATCCGGATCATAAGGTTGGCTCATTAACACTTCTTCTCTCCATGATATTCCCGTTTGGGATTGTGATTCGGATGCATTCCCTATTGTACAACTTGATAACCAAGGATCCTGATCATCTGAAAATCTCGGAAGTTTGCTGAAATCAATCGATTCACAAGGCACAGCTAAACAATCAAATTGGAAACTAGAATTAACAGAATCCTCAGGTGGCACAGAGCTATTGAGATGGAGGCTTTCTGATGTGAAAACATCATTGATAGAATTAAGGACAGGATTAGGACTACCTTGTTTTCGATTGTCTGTATGGACAAACGACAATGCAACATGCAAGTCTGAACCGTAGTCTGATTCTGGAGTTTGCATAACATTCCCACTGCCTATTGAAGTCAGGGATAAGGGTGAATTCTCATCAATGGGATTGTACTGATCTTTTTTACCTTTTCCGGAGCTACTACAACTAAGCATGGAATTTGTAGAAAATAATATGGATGGATAAGAAGGGGACAACATGGAATCAAAACGTACTTGGAATTCGGAAATTCCACTTGGAGAAATTGAAGAACTCATCTTTCTCCTTATATGATAAGAAGTACCAGACAAATCACTGCCATCAGTTATATTCCAAAAAGATTTGGAACTGCATGATGGTGAAGTACTGGAATCAAAAGTTGTGGATTCTGCTAGTCCTTCACTTTGTTTTGCTGCGCTGTCGGCATTTGGACTGAGAACCTTCTTCCCCTTGTTACGTGGCGAAGAAAGCCAATGCACTAAAGCTTCAGCCGGCAAAGGCAACAAGGAAGGACTCACATTGTCGCTAACATCTGTTACTTTCTTCTCACCACCATCATCAAAACTATCAGCAGCTGTTTTATCAAAGCCTGAATAATTCTCTTCTACAGTAAGAATCCCTCTAGGCCTGCACTTCCTCTTGTCAGTGACACCAGAAACAAGATATCCAGCACCGTAACAAGCCGGTGTGGTTGTTGAAACCAAAGAAGATCCACATTGTATCTCAGGCGAAACAGAGTTATTAATCGGAGGTGTTCTACTAGCACTTCTATTTGAGTTCTCGTTAACATCCTCATGAATCGTACTATCCAAATCCAACTCAGCAACTTTTCTACTCAAAGGAGTCAAGCTAGGAGTACCATGAGAGGTTTTAAGCCGGGAATCCTCATTGCCATTATCAATTATCCCTCTCAAACTGTCTTTCTTTCCCTTTAACTCCTCAGATCCAGGTGCCAACCCAGGTAAAAGTTTGCCATGCTCACTCAGAACAGAACAAGGCTTAGACTTTTGCCCAGTCCTGCATGGGGGGTTCTTCTGACATGACCGTACCTTATTCGATGAGATCCTTTTTGCTTGTGGCTCAGCATTGCTACCTCTAGAAAGATTCTCCTTTGAGGACTTAGATTTAGGTTGTTTCGAACCAATCCCATCAGGTACTGAGTTAGGGGTTTTGGAGAGGCTCTTCGGCTGCTTGTGTGATGCAGGTGTTTTGAAAGAAGAGGAAGACAGGAACCTGAGGCAACCACTTGGGGGTTCAGTGGAGAGATTGGAAGAAGCATAGCTGCTGTTGCTGCTGTTGGAAATGCGGTTGAGATCCTGCAACGGGCTTCGAGGACTTAGCCTATTCTTTGCAGAGGATGTTGCTATTGCCTTTGGTGGAGGCAGAGAAGAGGGTTTTGTTGATGAAAATGCCTTGCTCATAGTGAGAACCTGCAGGATCTACAATTACATTGAACTGAACACTAACACATCAACATTGAACAAGAACAATGAATTGAAATTGAATTGAAAACTAACACATCAACAATGAACAAGCACATTGAGTTGATCTGAACCCTAATCCATGAAAACTGAACAAACACATCTCACATATCACATATGCCATAAGCACAGTAGTTTTTGAACAGCCAAGAGTGAAAAATTAGAAATTTCCTCAAAGTATTGAATAACACACAATTGAATATCAAATTTTGATAAAATCCCAGAAACTAATTCTAAGTTTGTACTTTAAAACATGTGCCCCCACTTTTTTCTATTCAATTGAAGAATAGTACACCCAGGAATGGAAAATCGGTGGGGTAATTTCTACCAAACAGTTTCTTACTTTCTTTTCACATTTGCCATCAAACGAAAAGAGAGATAAAAGAGAAATGGACCAAAAACCAAAACGCATAAAGACATTCCATTTAGACAGAAGATCTAAGAGGTTGTGATAATTTACCAGTGGAAAGGAGATCTAAGGAAGTTGGAAGCTTGAATTGGATTCAATGTATAACAAAACATTGAGTGAACAAAACTGTTTGGTTGCTCCGATCAGTGTTCCGAAACAGCAACAATGGTGTTCTTCAGCTTCAGCTGGAAGAACATGGAGTGTGTACCTCGTTATTGTTCAAACTTTGAAATAAAATACCGCTAATAATTAATGATTTTTATTATGTATTAATTGTTAATTAATTATTTGCTCAAGAGTTAAAACCGTTTTCGACTTTTTCTTTATTCAACGAGATAGCCAGGAGTGAGTGAGTGATTTGGTGACTTTCGACCCAACATAAAATGACACAAATGCGAATTTTTTTTAAATAAATAATTTAAATATTTTATTTATCGATATATGTTATTTGTATTATATTTATCAATTTTTATTTTTTTTATTTGTCTCGTTTATACTATAATAAGACACGTTTTGCAATACACATATTACGTTTGCACACTAAATAGGAGGAGCGATTTACACATATTTCGTTTATACAGTAAATAAGATATATTCAATCTCAATTTGTTTATTATGTAAACAAGATACTATAAAAGTTAATTCATTTGCATTATAAACGAGATAAAGTACGATAAATTTTGATCAATTATAAAAGAATATGTAACTATTTGTATTCTCTACAAATATTTCACTTTTTTTTTCTTCCGTTTTTCAATAAATTTAGTAAAAATATCTAGTAGTAGTGGATATATTGTTGTAAGTGTATATCCTAATTGTCTTTCGAGAAACAGTGATACTAGAGTTATATTTGAGTGTGATAATTTTATTCTATTACGCACTTGGAGAGTAAATTCTTTGTTTGAGTTAAAGAGTCTAATATTGACGAACCTCAGTGCTAACTGGACAAAAGAGAATGGAAGAGTTGGGTATAGGTTGCTAGCACCAATGAAAAATTGAGTATTTCAGTTTCGTCTATTTTGACTCGATGGCGATGAGCATATGCGTCTCATGTTTGATATGCACGGGAGAATCATGGCGGAATAAGTGATGGAGCTTTCTACAGAAGTTGGTGATGTTGGTGGTAGTGGTGGTTCTATCCACTCAAATTTTTTCAGGATGACCCACCACTTGCACCACGATTCCTGCACTATGCTAGTCCAGTGGTATACATGAATGTGGACGGTGAAGAGTTTAATGAGGAGTATGTTGTTGATAGCAACAAAAATGGTTCTTCTGAGAATGATGAGGAAGAGGAGTTTGTACCAGAAACTTTAGTCGGTGGATTAGTTCGGTATTTTCTGCCTGTCCCGCAACCAATTCTGGAGTTATCAATTGTACTCAGTCACTATCATACATTTGATCTGGATGCTATGCACGAAGAAACTCCATTTTCCAATATAGGTGGAGACGATTACAACATAGACGGTGGTGTGGAGTTTCATATTGGTCACAAATTCAAAAGCAGAGAGACAGTCATGCAATGGTCACTATTATTATTATTATTATTATTATTATTATTATTATTATTATTATTATTATTATTATTATTAGGGTAAAGTATATTTTATGTTCTTAACATTTGCGTTTTTTTTTCTAAATATCCTAATGTTTATTTGCATTCAATTTTGTCCCTAACATTTTTTATTTGTGTCAAAATTATCCCCGGATGTTAATTCTATGTAAAATGTTAAGGACAAAATTGAAAACTTTCAAGGATAGTGTAACACTCTACCCTTCAAAGTCTTATACTTAAGTCAATATTCGATAAGGGTTTGGTGCTACGACACAAGGCTGAGACATAAATACTTATGTATAGAAGAAAGTATTAAGCTATAAGCCTGTAACAGGACTTAAACATCGAAAAAAGACAATTCACCAATCGTTCACACTCGATAACATACGTAAGCACTTCGGAAGAGTAGATAATTAAAAGCTTAAAGGAAGAATATTAGTCTCAGCCCACGAAGATTAGGTCGTCTAGAGTTACAACAGTAAGATAGTTTGATATACATGCCTTATCTCTCTAAAAATACATCATAAGCTTCTAAAGGCAAGTCTTTAAAATAAATATATCATGAGTTTTTCCAAAAGAACGAGAGAATCTAAAATCAAAACAGAAATAAAAGTCTTCTTTGTCATCTTCCAGATAAAACTCCTGCTCACTGAGTAGCGTTGGGCCTGTATCTAAAAAACAGAAATAATATATGGATGAGAACCCAAATCACCGGGTTCTCAGAAAGGTAAAAGTACAGAATCGATATAATATAAGGTAACAGGAACTCTCTAAACAATTTTAATCTTCAACATCTCATTTATCCGAGCCTAGAGTTCCCACTAAACCAGAAAATGGCAACTTACCTAAGGATTTTTAATCTATCTATTTATTCTCAGTCATTTCTACAAACCTCCAATCACCACATCAAGAACAACCCTCATCGTCACCACCACCAGCATAAGGGATCTTTCAATTGTTCAAACACTTACAAAGCAATACAAAGAATACACAAATAGAGATAACAGTTAAGGTAATTAGCTCAAATAGCATATAGATGCAATTATTCAACAAGGCAAGCCAAATACAAGATGTATACCCAATCAATACACACAAATGCAAATGATGCATGTCTGCCCTATGGCCAATGAGCTCATTTGTCGATTATACAGCCAAACCCGACATGTTCAGTAGCGAACCCTGGACAGTCCCTCAGTGTGCGCATCCCGAAGAGGTATTCACTTCTCTTGGGGGAATTATCCGGAAAGGTCTAAGTGTCCGGTCACATCTTCCAACGGAAGGTCAAAAAAAGTCTCAAATCTCAACCCGAAGCAAGTGAAGTGAACCACTACATCAGGGAGTTCCTATCTCAATCCAAAGCAAGTGGGGGGAACCACTGCATCTACCTAGGGAGGCATCATATCAATCAAACTTATTTCCATCATTTAATTATATCAACTCATCCTTTCAATCACTTCCAACTTAATTCGACTCAATAATTTTCTTCCCAACGCTTTCTACCCTTTAATCCACCATCTCTATACTCATTATAGGGGTTACATAAGATTACAAGTTTGTCAGGAAAGCCAAATAATCAAAAACATAGTTTAAATAAGAAAACAGAACTTGTGCATGCGCATCACCCTTGTGCGTACACAAATCAGAAAGTGAATTCATGCTTGTGTTTACGCATGACTAGTTGTACGTAAGCACAACTTGTAAGATTCCTCTCATGGGTGCACACACCTCTTGTGCGTACGCACGACCCTTGACACCCGTTTTGACCTGTGCGTGCGCATATATATCATAAATTCTGGTTTTTCTGCAAACTCTCAGATTTTATATTTTTATACCCAATTTCAAACTCTCATACCTTTCTCTACAAAATTTTGTTTTTTCTCATTCTTAATCCGATTTAAAGCTCTCATCACCATCCTATTTAAAGCTCTCGTCACCACTTTTAATTTAAGACAAATTTTATCCAAATTCGAACTCTGAGCGTCAAGTTATAGCCCGTCGAAGTTGGCTAAAAATATATTTTTACCAAATTCACACAATCCTTCAATTTCATCACTTCTCAATTCAATTCAAGCCTAAACCATTTCAAAATCATTTCTACACATTCTAAATACTCATTTATCAATTCTCGACTATTTCAAGCCTAAATTAACCCACTTTTAACTTATTTAACACATTCATCAACTATATCCATTTTACAACAACACACAACACTCATATATCCAAATTTACTATCAACCAAGAATCAATCATCTCATTAGCATATAACAATTCACACAACTTACCTTCACTTACCAAATAGGAGGTTCCTCATCCTATCATGGCCTCCGACCCAATTTTCTCATCAAATCATCATCATAATCAATAACACCACCCAATTCACAATATCACAACCAATTGAATCATGCAATTATCCAACATATTACAATTTCTACTTAAACCAAACAATCAACCACAATAATTTAACAATAATCCTAAGGCCACTAGCCTAAGACTTCATGTCATATTACATGGTATTTATCCGAAACTTAAACCCATACTTTAATGTTGCAACTTCAAGCTTCCAAGCTTCCTTTCCAAAATTTCAAAGCCTCGAGTTGGTTCACACCAATGTCTAAGTTCAAATTTCATAATTCCACCAAATCAAGCTTTCAATTACTCAATCTAACACCATATCATACAATTTGGCACAATATCAAAACTAGGGCTCATATAAATTGATGAACCAAGAGGGAAAAAGGGACCTTCACCTTTACCCACTGAATTCAATAATGGAAACCACCAAGAACACAAGATAGAGAACTCCTATAACATCAAAATCACCAAAAATCCTTAATATTCAAGTTCAAAATGCAACTTCAGACTTGAATGAGAAAATAGAGCTGCAATTTTGAGTTACTCAGCAAAATAATTAGATAGAATTGAAGAGAAGGAGATAAACTTCGCGTGGCCACAAACGGTACGGCAATTGAAGCTCTGGAGAAAAAGTTATAGCCAAATGAAGATGATGAATATTAGGATTTAGCTCTCAGCTTTCTCTTCAATCCATTTCAGCTACTCTCTCACCAAATGGGAAGGAGTTGCTGAATTGCTAAGGATTTTGGGGGTATATATGTGTGGATTTGGACCTAACATGCACCCGTTTGTGAATTTTGGTCCGTTTGGCCTAACCTTAAACCAAAACTTTTAAGATAAGTGCTCGGGTTCCATTCTAAAATTATTAAAATTATTATTAAGTGTTTTATTTAATAATTTCTAATAGGTTGTTTGATAATTTTTGTTCAAGTGTACAGGAAGCACATTAGTTTTCAATATTGGGCTAAAATGCAATCAAACCAAATTTGATTATTGAATGGCTAGTCTTACACAAATTTTATTTCATAAATAGTGGCTGAATATTAAAAGAGAAAGAGATCTAAAGCCCAAGTGATGAAAACCCAGTTTGGTTACTAAACAAATTCACCGCTGTACCATATTAATTCAAAATTAGTGGCTGATCATTAAAAGTAAGAAAATCAAAAGGTCCCAGTTTGCAAAAGTCACACACGTTACTTCATTTCTTGGGTACTAGAACTTGGAATTCAATTGAGTTTAATTTCATTAAAAGTATACTTCGGTTACTACATTTCTTGGTAACTGTAACTCCAAATTCAATTGAGTTTAATTCACATTGAAAGCTTACTTCAAAAGTTTTCTCTCTCTTCTCTCTCCTCTCTCTTGCTTTTGGTCACATCTATCATCAGAGAAGAAGAAAGAAGATTGAAGAAGTTATCAGAAACCTATGAAAAAAAGGCTATGAAGAAGAAAGGTTATTGAAGATCTTTTTCAGAGGTGAAGATCTGAAGTAAACAAAAGCAAGATTTTTGCCATTGAAGGCATGATTTGAAGAAAAGCTTCAAGATTTTATTTGCCAAGAATAGGAAGGATCTGCCTCGGTGAAGAAGCAAATCTGAGGTGCAAAAGTTCATTTTCATTTTTGTTCATCAAAGAAAGAAGATAGCCGCTAAGCTACACGTAGGAAGAAGCAAAAATGGAAGGCAAGAAGCTGTCCTGGGTCAGAAGATCATCAAGGGTCCGAATCCTTTCTTGGAGTCAAAGACAAGATTAAGGGCTCAGATGGAAGGAGCTTGATGAAAAGGGTTGAGAGAGGTACATGCATGTTGGTTTTTGGTTTTCCCTCTCTCTTCTCTCTGTCCGAACTGCTGCTGCTTTTGGTTGGAGAAGAAGTTGCTTGGTTGAACCAGTTTCAACCTTGGAAGCTTCCCCTTCTATAATAAGGGTGAATGGCCAAGGATTGAATCAAGGAGTG
Organism: Arachis ipaensis; assembly: GCF_059453495.1. Lineage (NCBI taxonomy): Eukaryota > Viridiplantae > Streptophyta > Magnoliopsida > Fabales > Fabaceae > Arachis > Arachis ipaensis. The sequence goes on from NC_142444.1 coordinate 130,766,997, forward strand.
AGAGCACACGTTCGGGTTTCCATAGCTCTTTGAGCTGTTTATTCTTCTCCTTCATGGCTTTCATTGAATAATTCTTTTTCTCAGTTTAGTCTGTTTGTGTTTCATTGGTAAAAGGCAAAATGTGAGGTTTTGTAAGAAAAAGCCAATGAGTGAAAAAAGGCAGAGAGTTAAAGAAAAAGCCATAGTTATCTCAAAAATTTTTTGTATGTATTTCTGTTTTGTTGTCATGATCCTGAGGGGATTCCCTTGCAAGTTAGGTTAGTACTTTGCAGTTGAAAGCTAGATTGAGGTCTAGTCAAGTTCAAGTTGGGTTAGAATTTGGACTTGTTCCCTTGCAAGTTGGGTGAGCACTTTGCTATTGAAAGCTAGGGTGAATCCTAGTCAAGTTCAGGTTGGGTTAGAATCTAGACTTGTCCGAGATAGGATTAGGTAGATCCTAGGGAGAATTGGTGTTTGTAATCTTGAAAAAGAGATAGTAAAATTCCATCATTGTTGTGATGGAGACTGGATGTAGGCCACATTGCACCTAGTGGCTGAACCAGGATATATTTGGTGTCAATTCTTCTTCTCTACTCCTTTCTCTGTTTCTGTTAATTAGGAGATGAAAAGAAAAGTGTCTCTCAACTCGACACAAGACAAAACAAAAGTGTCTCTCAACACAGCACGAGACAAAAGCAGAAAAATCCTAAAGTTCCTTTAAAAAATCAGAAATTAATATTCAACAAAAAGAGGCTAAGATTCAACTCTCCTTCTCTTAGCCACTGATTACCATTATTTTACAATAGTTTAGTATCAAATTTTAACTTTTACATAATAAAAATAAATTTATTATGAACATTAAATGCTTTTGATAATTTAAGTTTTTTTTCCGAAAGAAATAAACAAATATATACCTACCAAAAGGGAAAATAATAATTAAGGAAGAAATTGTTTACAAAATTAAACATATGATTGAATTGTAAAAAAAAAAAAAACATATGATTGAATATCTCTACGCTAACCCCAATAAAATAATATTGTAAGTAATATATTTATTTAAAATTAAATATTAAAAATATCTAAAATTAAAAACAATTAAAACATCTAAAACTAAAATAAGAAAATATTTGAAACTCAAACTAAGTAAAATTAATTTATGATATAAAAATTTAAAATTTAAGACGTAAAATTTAGAATTTAAGATATAAGGTGATTGGATATTGCGGCAGCCATAGCCAGTAATGGCGCTGGCAGTTGTCGACGGTCTGAAGCGGTGATGATAAAATTATGGTTGTGGAAAGAAAGGAGAAAGAAAAAAGGTAAAACTAATGGAAATTAAATCAATATAGTCAACTTATATTTGCAATATTAGTTTTCTAGAAGAGATTCAATCTGGAGTGGTTCATGATCCAGACCGATTCGGACCCAATTGATTTAGGACAAATTTAGTTCGGCTTCATTGTGACCCTTACTAGACACAAAATCTAAAAAATTTGGCCCGATGAATAAACCATTCAATCGGTTAGACCCAAGGCTCTAGTCACTCAACCTAGTCTAGTTGAGTAAACAAATATTTTGCTGTCTTTATTCTTTTCTTATTAATCGATTCATGTAATAATCTTTTGTATAAAAAAAGGACTAATTTTTATATGTTTTGTAATTGACTTATTTTTAAGTTATAGTAATTATTATGTTTTAATTCTATCTTTTGGTTGTTATTTAATTTGTTAAATATTTCTATGTGAATATAACAATTTTGGTATAAGTTTTATCTAGATCCAATATTATTATGAACTAAAAATAATGAAATTTTATTAAATTTAGAATCAAGTAAAGATCTTAAAAATAAATTTGGTCAATATTTAGGATAAAGTACAAGAAAAAAATCGAATTCATTCTTATTTATGTACACCCTTGACTCTAAGACCGTCAAATGGATCAACTCAAGTCATTTAGACTCAACTTGATTAGGCTTGCGAGTTATTGTTATAAGAATTTGGCAAATTAGCGACGAATTTTTGCAAGGAATAGTTTTTGTCACTAATCCGTCGCTAATTTGTGAGGAATTAGTGACGCACTAACGACAAAAGTAATGAGCGGTCACAAAATATCTAAACTTGAGAAAAGCGACTGATTAGCGAGAGATTTACAGGTATGTTTGTTTCTCGCAAATTGACTTTAGAAGCTAAAAAAAGAGCAGGAAAATTTTTCTTGCTAATTTGTCAGAAATTAATTAGCGAGTGACAATGTTCTAACAAATCAATCACTTAGGAGTTCAATCAAATAAAAGTACAGTAGCGAGGGATATTATTGTCACTATTCTGTCGCAAGTATTTGATATACAATTAGAGAGAAACAATTCACACACTAGTTCGTCGCTAAATAAACTTTGTGCGAAAATGCTAATTAGTTAGGAACAATGTTACTAGCTAATCTGTCACAAAGACTTGAAATGCATTTTGCGATGGACAATTTCCTAGCTAATTTATCACCAAAGTTTTTATTTTTAGCGAGCAACTAGTTTTTTGCTAATTTGTCACATAATATTGTAAAATTCAAAATTAGGGTAACGACAGAAAATAGTTGTCGCTAACTCGTTGCAACGTGTAACACCCTACCACACAGAGCTTTACGCCTAGGTCGTAAATCAATGGTAGTGAGGTATCACAACTTCTAAAAACAAGATACACACGTATATAACACCCTACCACACAGAGCTTTACGCCTAGGTCGTAAATCAATGGTAGTGAGGGTGTTACACAACGGATAAATCATTCAGTTAGGGAAGTGTTCTTTGCTAATTAGTCGCTAAATTGGAAACACGGATATTGAGCGCATAGGATCTAAATAGTGAGAAATTTGTGACCGTTTAACAACTGACACTCGTTCGCTGATTTCAAGTTGCTGATTAGCGAGCGCAATACATTTAATGATAAGTTGTCGCAAGTTTAATTTAGCGAGCGACTTGGCAACTGCAATCTTGTCGCAAAACAAAAGCTATATCCTATCTATTTTGTAGAAAATTACTCGCTAATCTCGTTGGAAATCAGTCACAGAGTTATAACAAATCCAAAGTTAATCGCGAAAATTTTAGAAGTAACTTGTCGCAGTTGAGTCACTAATCAAAAGGTTATTTAGTGAGGAATTAATGACCGCTTAACAACTAATAGACTTTCCTTACTTATTTCATGTTGCTATTAATTTGTGAGAAAAAACATTAGTCCTTATTCCGTTGTTATTTTAACTAGCGGTTCACCAGGCACTATCGTGCGTGTTCAGCCGCTTTTCTATTGACTTTAAGAAATTAATTTTATATTTTTATTTTTAAAATTATAAATTCAATACTAATAAATAAAAATAAATTATAAAAAATATAAAATATCTTAAGTTATTTAACATGTAAATCTATAAAATAAATAAATTTAAATTTAAAATAAGATTAAAAAATATTAAGTTGTTATTATGTGTGTAACACCCTACCACGCAGAGTCTTATGCTTAGGTCATAAAGCTGAGGTGGCAAGGTATTACGACCTCTAAAAGTTAAATATATGTAATAATAATAATAATAATAATAATAATAATAATAATGAGAAAGAGATAGTACACTAGGAGCCTTGGAAAATAGGTAAAACAAAATTGCAAAATCAGAAAGCGTAACCCTTAGAAAACGTGGTTACTTGAGTGAGAAGAAAACGAAAGCTCAACAACAAATATATACAGATGACATGAGTAGAGGGTCAATAATACAAAATAACAAGCATCCTAACTCAGCCTGCGAAGCCAAGGCTAGCCGGAGAACATATACGTACATATATATACATAATAATAACCCAAAAGAACATGTTCAAAACCCTAGTTCTCCATAAAACCTCTAAGAGGTACATAAACAAAGTATTCTTACATACAAGCGGAGAAACTATACATATATATACATTAAAGTAGCAAAAGAAGATCCCAAAGTAAACCACTTCGCCGCAGAAACCTCAGATGCCTACCAAGGTGCCGCTCGACCTGCATCTGAAAATAACAACACAGTATGGGATGAGAACCGGAGGTTCTCAGCATGGTAAAGGTGCCACGCACATAATATATAAGGTCCTGGGAATGCCAGAGGCAATCCTAGAATGCCGACACTCAGATCATAAAGCTTAAAATTACTAAACAGAAACTGTAAAAGAGATAGGTGTCTAGGGAATTCTAAACTTAACTTAAATTCTATCTTAACACTCAACCTGTCCACCTTTCCTCCGTTCCTCCATCTCCAGTGAATTTACAAACACAGACAAACAGGCAAATGCAAGCACAGGTAGGAGACAAGTAGTACAAGTAGCAATTATCACAATTATCATAATATATTCAGTTAGGCAATCCCAAATTAAGCATAGCAAACAAACAAACAAAATGCATATAATGAATGTCTATCTTACTGACCGTGAGCTCACATGTCGGTTACTTTGCCAGAGCCCGACACATCTGGTAGCTAACCCAGACATTGGTCTCTAGGTTGTGCATCTCTAGGAGGATCATAAACGAAGGAGAGTGCCTTTTCACCTTCTCCTGGAGGTTTCACGAAGGAGAGTGCCTTTCCACATCGAAGGAGTGTGACTTTCCACCTTGCAACCAAAGAAGAATGTGGGGGAAACAATACAAAGGAGAGTGCCTTTCCACCTTCCCCACATCCATATCACGACAAGAGAGAGAACTCCCATCCTCAACTTGCCATCCGAACACACTTTCAAATTAATACGCAAGCGGGATCACACCCAGACTTTGCCATCTTGACCATTTCGGCCACATACACATCTCGACCATTCTGGCTACATACAGTCTTCCCAAATCTCATCATTTATCATCATCATCTCCTTACATTCATTCTTTAAAGCCATAACAACATGTTTTCATTTAGCTCTCACATCATTCCCTTATAGTTAATCTCATTTGCTCTTTTCTTCATCCTTAGGTTACCTTAGTTTCCTAGCTTCAACTAATTACTAAGCTTACTAATAAGAGCTAGGGTTAAAAGGACGAAAATAGAGGTTTAGAGGTCCAAAACTATGTTTGAATTATAAAAATACAGGTTCTGGAAAAACAGAGCGTGTGCGTGGGCACGAGTGCGTGCGTGCGCACACCAACCCAGAATTACTTGGTGTTCGTGCGCCTCACCTGTGCGAGTGCCACCAACAGAAAGTATATCCTAGTGTGTGCATGCGCACAATGGCGTGCGTACGCACACTTTCTGAAAAATACCAAGTGTGCGTGCGCACAAAGGCGGGCGTACGTACAGGTAAAATTTCTGCTACTGCTGGGTGCGTGCGCACAACAATGTGTGTGGGCACACACCAGAAAACCTGATTCTGCTGCAACTTTAAAAATTTCAGTTTTTCGCACCAGATTTCCGGCATCCATAACTTCCTTTACAAAATTCAGTTTTCCACAAACCTTATATCATTCTCAAGCTTATAAAACATTCTTTAATTTAAAACAAACCTCATTTCTATCCAAAATTTGAGGAGCAAGTTATGGACAACCAAAGTTCATCAAAAATCAAGTTTTACCAAATTATACCAAACCTCCATTTTTACCCAAAATCACATTTTCTTACCAAAACCCAATTCCACTCAACTCAACATAACACAACAATCAATATAACTTACCCTCAACAATAGCATAACAATTCTTGCAACCCTATCATTTCCTTAGCTCAATAACATCTCATTTCAATCCAACTTACAAATTTTAATCTCAAACTAACAATTATTCTAGATACACATATTGTCATCTTCATAAAATTCTCCAACCATCATCACATTGTTATACATTACATCAATACCAACAATATCAAACAAACACCACTCAATCTCAACCATATCATTATACTAGCATAAATATATATACATTCAACCCACATGGTCAATTGCTCAATTATAACCAAACACCAAGTAACATCATAAATTCACCATATTCCTCAACACATGCCCAACATCAACTTTTCTATCAATATTATGAAGACTAATCATTTAACACATTTAACCACTTCAACTTATCCTATAGTTCTCTAGCCTAAGTTTTCACAGAGCCTTACATATTAAATGCGCGAAATCTAAACCATACCTTGGCCGATTTTCGCGTATTGTCCAAGGCGAAACACCAACCAACACAGCCCCTCAAGCCGCCAAAAACATCAAAGCTCAAGTACCCAACCTCCACAAAGTTCCAATGCTCACAATTCAAGCTCCAACATATACACTTATACACCTAATTTCACATATATCACCATGCATACTCAAAATTCACAATCTAACATACTAGAACCGAAATTGGCTAGGGTTGATGAACCTTACCTTGTATGTGCCTCAATCTAACCAAAGCCCATCAATTCCTCAAGTCAATTTGATCTTATAACATTAATTTAACCAAAATTTTACCACACCAAAACCCTAACATTTCAGAATTGAAGAAGAGAGAATAGGAGCTGAGATTATGATTTTCTCACCATGAAAGGTACTGGGCTTTGTAGAGCTCATCACGGCAGACGCGTGGCCGCAAACGGTGTGGCAATCGGAGCTCCGGATAAAAAATTATTGGAATTTAATCAAAGCCAAGGGTTTGTGAACTTAATACATGTTCTTCCCCCTTTTGAATGTTCCCATCATGTATGCATGCTGAATGGGGATGATAATGAGCTGAAGCTCATTAAGTATGATGGGTTAGTTGGACCCACGGGCTCGGTTTGACCGATTCGACCCTTTCAGTCCAATCTTGGGCCAAATTCTTTGAAATTGGTGTCAAAATTCTTGTTTTGAAGAGCTCTCTCCTATTTTATTATTAGATTTATATTTTTAATTTTTTATTATTAAAATTTAATTTATTGACTAATTATTCGCTAATTTTTCAAGGTTTATATCCTACCCACCTAATTAAGAATTTTGTCCTAAAAATTCAGAGGCGATTACCTGAAAAGAGGTGTGGGTAGTGGTCTCTTTTCAGATTCAATACTCCTTGGTTTTAATCACTTGGTCTCAATTACTCACCGCTCCTAACCGCGTCGAGATAATTTCTAAGAAAGTGCAACTTCCCTTTTTCTAACTATCTTGGTTTTCACTTCCAATTAAATCATTTGGTTGGGGTCGCATAGTTGGAATCTTAGCTTGAATTTCACTAACCTATTCTCTATTGTCTCGATTTTCAAATTAGGACCTAGGTTGTCAATCTTCCAGGGTTGGGTTGATACCAGAGTGACTAACGTACCGCGCCACCTTAATGTATAGCCTGGTCATTTTTCCTCCGATAGGTGAAAGGTGGATGGATTTTCGTCATTCGATTCACAATTACCTAATGGTATTAAATCCTTCATTTAATGCTAAAAGTTTTTCTACCGGGGCGTCGTCATGGCACCATAAGGTTGCATTCATTCACGTCCTTAGTATTAAATCCTTGGTTAATGTATCATTAGGTTCATATGTGATGAATCTCGACACAAAGGTTGCTTTCTCCTCTCAAAGTTCAAAATCTTGTTATATTAAGGCATCTAAGTAATCAGTGCATCTTAACGCGTCGATTGAACCACAGACAATACGGTAGGCAAAAATTAAAGTTCCAGATCTCTTCTTGTTGTGGTATACGACACATTCCATCTTTCGTATTTTAAAAGTTTTACTCCTATTGAGTTATCACCTTGATGGCTATATTTAAGAACTATACAAGCTGAATGACAACATTCACAAGGAGAAAAATCAAAGTGCATTGTGGGAAGGAATTCAACTTGGTCTTGTGATAGAGAGAGAACAAAGAATATCGAGTCAAATAAATCTCAACTGACTTCTGGAGAGTGCAGATTCCGGAGGTGAGCAACTCCACTCACGGCGAATTTCTCAAGTTCAGGATTTACACAAGTACGCCTAGACAAGGCTCTTGCAAGTATGAAATAGTATTGGGAAAGTAATCAATCCATTGCGAATGTCAAAAAGCTTATCGAGTAATCGCGAATTGTTTATAATTGTTTCGTAGGACCGAATGACGAGAGCTGATAGAGTTGGGAATTTGTGGGAGATAGCGAGTAGGCTTATGATGAGATTGGCTCTAGTTTGTTTGATAACATAGTAAGGGTTGAATTCATGATTGATAGTGGTGAAAGTTGATTACGTGTAAGTTGAGAATAAGTACACGTTTTCAAGTTAAAATGTGGAGCTGAGGCATAGAGGAGTCGAACAATTTAAAAGGATTATCAACTCTAATTGCTAAAAGGGCTTCCAAACGTAAACAAAACTATGAACTAGAAAGTAGGATCGGGGGAACATCTAATAGCCAACGATGGTTTTGAAATAAGCTCAAGTAATGAGTATGGAAATGCTTGGCTGCTGACTTATGATGTAACCATGGTACACGGACGATTTGACAAAGGTGATATTGTGATTGGCTTTTAGATTGAACTGTAGTAAGTTGATCATCAAAGGTCTTTCTGTTGTTATCTTCCTCACCTCTGTCATCTTTGGTATTTCACACTAGAAACGCTTCATTAAACGGACTTTGTTTCTATCACCCATCTCATCTGACTCTCCAAGATCTGCCGTTTTTAACGGTGTTATGATACACAAGGTAACCATGAATGATTCGGTCCTCGTCTCAACCTCTTATCGCTATTCACTCTTTCTCGCCACCTGAGTAAATTTGCAGTTAAAAGCCAAATCCATGTCATGCCTCTTCTTCGGAGTTTTAGGTTATTAAGTTTGACACCTACAATTCTAGTTTATTTTAAGTATGGTTAAGTGTGATGTCTCACTTCCTATATGCAAATAAAATTTCAGGTATTAGTTTTAGTTTACCTCTTCCTTCTTGTGACCCACCGTTATCTTGGGCTCTCCTACATGGACAAACTATCGCCCTATGCCTCTGATTCGCTTGTCTCTAGAAGTCTTGATCATTCGTCCAACACTAACTATAAACTTCACTAAACTCTGCAAGCTTGATGGCAATACCCTATTCGGAACGATTTAGTTTGGTTCTAAGTTCTAACCGAAGTCTTTCTTCCCTATCTTAGGCTAGGAGTAATCATGATATCCTAGAATGATATATTGCTCTTCAAATTCAATCATTGCAATTACCTTAACCTAGTGATTGTGGTCTATCTGCATCATAAGTTTCCACCACGTAGATTAGGACAGTCCTTAACTAGATGCCCGGGTGATCCGCACCGGTAACATAGACCTTACTTGTTTTTATGCTACCTATTGGGTCGGTAGTTCTCAATCCTCTTGAATTCTTGACTCCTTGGTGCCAAGTCCTGATGGTAATCTCTTTGGCGGGACTCCCGATTATCATTTTTTGCCACAGCTGCGTTCCTCACACATTCTTCAGCTATTCGGCTCTTGTTCACAAGTTCAAAAAATACCCTGATCTCCATCGGTGCAACAAAGCTCAGAATATCACTTCGAAGGCCTCCTTCAAACTTAATGCATTTTTACTCAGCAAAATCCTCAGGTGCTCCTTAACAAATCCATGAAAAATGACACAATTCCTCAAACCTGCTAGTGTACTCAGTAACAGTCATCTGGCCTTGTTTCAGCTGAAGCAATTCAAGTTCCTTTGCATTTATGACTGAACTGAGAAAGTACTTCTTATAAAACTTCTTTCGGAACAATTCCCAAGAAATTACAACCCCATCAAGCTGCAGAATACGCCTTATTCCCTGCCACCAATGCTAAGCCTCACCTTGCAGCTGGTAGGTTCCAAACTCAACCCACTGTTCTTCAGGAACCTGCTGGGCCTGTAATGCTCGCTCTATGGCTTGAATCCAGTTATCCGCATCAGTAGGATCCGAGGTTCCTCTGAAGGTCGGAGAATGAACCTTCAGAAAGGAGGAAAGTGTCATAGGACCCTCATCGCCATTATTGCCATTATTCCCATTGTTCATTTGGTTTCCCAGAGCTTCGGCTGTTGCCTGCATAGCCGCAGCCATGTTTCCCAAGGCAGCCATGAAGTCTACAAGGTTAGGATTATTCCCTGTTGCTTCCGGCATAGCATTTCTGATTCTGCCTCTACCTCGCCCACGTCCGCGTCCGCGAGTCGACATCTGGTCCCTATACACACCAAACAAGTGATATCAAGTTGATCAGTCTCAATATCGCAAGTCTAGTGCTTCAGGTCCCAAATGCATGCTCATGAACGTTTATACCACATATATCAGTTAGATATCCTAATGGCATATAGACACATACACAGAGAATGCACAGAAGCATAGTCAGTCCGTCCTTAGGCTCTATAGGAACGAACTGCTCTAATACCATAATGTAACACCCTACCACGCAAAGTCTTATGCTTAAGTCATAAAGATGAGGTAGCAAGGTATTATGACCTCTAAAAGTAAAATATATATATATATATATATATATAATAATAATAATAATAATAATAATAATAATAACAATAATGAGAAAGACATAGTACACTAAGAGCCTTGGAAAATAGGTAAAACAAAATCGCAAAATCAGAAAGCGCAACCCTCAGAAAACGTGGTTACTTGCGTGAGAAGAAAATGAAAGCTCAACAACAAATATATACAGATGACATGAGTATAGGGTCAATAATACAAAATAACAAGCATCCTAACTCAGCCTGCGAAGTCAAGGCTAGCCGGAGAACATACACACACACACACACACACACACACACACAGATATATATATATATATATATATATATATATATATAACCCAAAAGAACATGTTCAAAACCCTAGTTCTCTATAAAACCTCTAAGAGGTACATAAACAAAGTATTCTTACATACAAGCGGAGAAACTATACATATATATATACATTAAAGTAGCAAAAGAATATCCCAAAGTAAACCACTTCGCCACAGAAACCTAAGACGCCTACCGAGGTGCCGCTTGACCCACATCTGAAAACAACGACACAATATGGGATGAGAACCGGAGGTTCTCAGCATGGTAAAAGTGCCACGCACATAATATATAAGGTCCTGGGAATGCTAGAGGTAATCCTAGAACGCCGACACTTAGATCATAAAGCTTAAAATGACTAAACAAAAACCGTAAAAGAGATAGGTGTCTAGGGAATTCTAAACTCAACTTAAATTCTATCTTAACACTCAACCTGTCCACCTTTCCTCTGTTTCTCCATCTCTGGTGAATTTACAAACACAGACAAACAGGAAAATACAAGCACAGGTAGGAGACAAGTAGTGCAAGTAGCAATTATCACAATTATCATAATATATTCAGTTAGGCAATCCGAAATTAAGCATAGCAAACAAATAAACAAAATGCATATGATGAATGTCTATCCTACTGGCCGTGAGCTCATGTGTCGGTTACTTTTCCAAAGCCCGACACATCTGGTAGCTAACCCAAACATTGGTCTCTAGGTTGCGCATTTCCCGGAGGATCATAAACGAAGGAGAGTGCCTTTTCACCTTCTCCTGGAGGTTTCACGAAGGAGAGTGCCTTTCCACCTTGTAACCAGAGAAGAATGTGGGAGAAACAATACGAAGGAGAGTACCTTTCCACCTTCCCCACATCCACATCACGACAAGAGAGGGAACTTCCGTCCTCAACTTGCCCTCCGAACACACTTTTAAATTAATACGCAAGCGGGATCACACCCAGACCTTGCCATCTCGACCATTTCGGCCACATACCCATCTCGACCATTCCGGCCACATACAGTCTTCCCAAATCTCATTATTTATCATCATCATCTCTTTACATTCATTCTTTAAAGCCATAGCAACATGTTTTCAGTTAGCTCTGACATCATTCCCTTATAGTTCATCTCATTTGCTCTTTTCTTCATCCCCTGATTACCTCAGTTTCCTAGCTTTAACTAATTACTAAGCTTACTAATAAGAGCTAGGGTTAAAAGGATAAAAATAGAGGTTTAGAGGTCCAAAACCATGTTTGAATTATAAATATACATGTACTAGAAAAATAGTTGTGCGGACGCACACAAGTGTGCGTGCGCACAGCAACCCTGTGCGTGCGCCACCAGCAGAAAGCATATCCTAGTGTGTGCGTGCACACAATGGAGTGCGTACACACACTTTCTGAAAAACACCAGGTGTGTGTGCGCACAAAGGCGGGCGTACGCACAGGTAAAATTTCTGCTACTGCTTGGTGCGTGCACACAACAGTGTGCATGGGCACACACCAGAAAAAACTGATTCTGCTGTAATTTTAAAATTTTCAGTTTTTCGCACCAGATTTTCGGCATCCATAACTTCCTTTACAGAATTCGATTTTTCGCAAACCTTATATCATTCTCAAGCTTATAAAACATTCTTTAATTTAAAACAAACCTCTTTTCCATCCAAAATTTGAGGAGCAAGTTATGGACTACCAAAGTTCATCAAAAATCAAGTTTTACCAAATTATACCAAACCTCTATTTTTACCCAAAATCACATTTTCTTACCAAAACCCAATTCCACTCAAATCAACATACCATAACCATCAATACAACTTACCCTCAACAATAGCATTACAATTCTTGAAACCCTATCATTTCCTTAGCTCAATAACATCTCATTTCAATCCAACTTACAAATTTTAATCACAAACTAACAATTATTCTATATACACATATTGTCATCTTCATAAAATTCTCCAACCATCATTACATTGTTATGCATTACATCAATACTAACAATATCAAAGAAACACCACTCAATCTCAACCATATCATTATACTAGCATATATATATACATATTCAACCCACATAGTCAATTGCTCAATTATAACCAAACACCAAGTAACATCATAAATTCACCATATTCCTCAACACATGCCTAACATCAACTTTTCTATCAATATTATGAAGACTAATCATTTAACATATTTAACCACTTCAACTTATCTTATAGTTCTCTAGCCTAAGTTTTCACAGAGCCTTACATATTAAATGCGCGAAACCTAAACCATACCTTGGCCGATTTCCGCGTATTGTCCAAGGCGAAACACCAACCAACACAGCCCCTCAAGCCCCCAAAAACATCAAAGCTCAAGTACCCAACCTCCACAAAGTTCCAATGCTCACAATTCAAGCTCCAACATATACACTTATACACCTAATTTCACATATATCACCATACATACTCAAAATTCACAATCTAACATACTAGAACCGAAATTGGCTAGGGTTGATGAACCTTACCTTGTATGTGCCTCAATCTAACCAAAGCCCACCAATTCCTCAAGTCAATTTGATCCTATAACATTAATTTAACCAAAATCTTACCACACCAAAATCCTAACATTTCAGAATTGAAAAAGAGAGAATAGGAGCTGAGATTATGATTTTCTCACCTTGAAAGGTACTGGGCTTTGTAGAGCTCGTAACGGCGGACGCGTGGCCACAAACGATGCGAAAATCGGAGCTCCGGATCAAAAGTTATTGGAATTTAATCAAAGCCAAGGGTTTGTGAACTTAATACATGTTCTTCCCCCTTTTGAATGTTCCCAGCGTGTATGCATGCTGAATGGGGATAATAATGAACTGAAGCTCATTAAGTATGATGGGTTAGTTGGGGCCACGGGCCCGGTTCGGGTCTGGTTCGATTGGTTCGATCCGTTTGGCCCAATCTTAGGTCAAATTAATTGGTGTCAAAATTCTCGTTTTGAAGAGCTCTCTCCTATTTTAATATTAGATTTACATTTTTTATTTTTTCTTATTAAAATTTAATTTATTGACTAATTATTCGCTAATTTTTCGGAGTTTACAATGTGTAACAAAATCAATATAAATACTTACTAATATTATTTAAAGATTAGTTACTTATAAATATTATTAAATTTATTATTTTCTCAATCCTATTTAATTAGAGCAAATTTAAGAATTTATATTCAAATCATTCTTTATCTCCATCTATATTTTTAATAGATAAAAAAATGTATTTCTTCAATTTTATCTTAAACATCTTTAATTATCTTTAATTTTATTATTTTTTAAAATTATTAATTTTTATTTTGATTATATTATCTCATCATATTATACACTATCCTTTTCTCTTATTATTCTTTATACATGTATAATTATTATTGTCTCTGATTAATATAACTAACATTTCAAAAATTGGTTCAAAATATAATTATAAGTTAATTTTCCTTCCTTCTTCTTAATAATTTTGGTATTAAAAGTCCTTTTTAATAATTAAATCTTCCTATCGGTCTTTTAGAGTAATTTTTTCTAATTTTTTTTATCTTGATTGTTACATATAATAACAATGTAATGATTTTAGTATTATACTTAAATTGATTCAAATTTTATTATTCTATACATTAAAAAAATGAAATAACTGATAAAATTTTTTTGGTTACTTTTTTTATTTTTATTTATTAATAATTTATTATTTAATAAGCATAAAAGCTAATTTCCTAAAAATATTTAAAAAAATTAGAAACAGCATCGTTCCAAGTTCCAACCCAGGTTCCCCCTCTTGAGCTGAACAAGCACCAACCTTGAGCCTGAACGTCTCTCTTCCCTGGGTCTCCTTCTCGCCACTCTCTCCCTCAAGCTCTCTCACGCCACTCTCGTTTTCAGTGTCTCACATCTCTTTTGGTCTGGCACTCACCATTTTGAACTCAAGGTCATCGCGCTCTGTGGCCTCACTGTCTCAACCTCAGTCGCTGCCTTCCTACGCTCGTGGTCATCTTCTTATTTTGGTCGTCAGGCTAGTTGGCCAGCTTTCTTCACCGTCACCGTCTCGAACCCAATTGCACACCTTCTTCCCCATCGTCGTCAACGCAGAAGGAGTAGCAAGTCCCAGAGTCGCTCTCTATCTCGTCATCCTCTCGTACTCAGAAGCGTGCCTTCCCTACGCTCGTCGTCGCCGGCAGCAGAGGTAGTAGGTCCCGGTGTGCTGGTCTTCGTTCGTCTTCTTACTTTAAGCCTCATCATCAGCTTCCTGCGTGTAACCCAATTTGGTGAGTTCCAATTAATTTTCCCTTTCTTTCTGTTTTAGTTTTGTTGTTGAAAGTTGAATTTGTTGCTGAAAGTTGAATGTGTTGCTGAAATTTGTTACTAGAACATTGAATTTGTTGTTGTTTTGAAATGATCACTTAAACTTGTTAATTGCTGAAAGAATTTGTTACTAATTGAACTTGAATGTACTTTGATTTTGTTGTTGAAAGTTGAATTTGTTACTGAAAGTTGAATGTATTGCTGAAATTTGTTACTGGAACCTTGAATTTGTTGCTGTTCTGAAATGGTCACTTAAATTTATTCATTGCTGATAGAATTTGTTACTGATTGAACTTAAATGCACTTTGATTTTGTTGTTGAAAGTTGAATGTGTTATTGAAATTTGTTACTGGAACCTTGAATTTGTTGTTGTTCTGAAATGATCACTTAAATTTGTTCATTGCTGAAAGAATTTGTTACTGATTGAACTTGAATGCACTTTGATTTTGTTATTGAAGGTTGAATTTGTTGCTGAAAGTTGAATGTGTTACTGAAATTTGTTGCTGGAACCTTGAATTTGTTGCTATTCTGATATGATCACTTAAATTTGTTCATTGCTGAATGAATTTGTTACTGATTGAACTTGAATGCACTTTGATTTTTTTGTTGAAAGTTGAATATATTGCTGAAATTTATTGTTAGAACCTTGAATGTGTTGCTTATCTGAAACGATCACTTAAATTTGTTTATTGCTCAAAGAATTTGTTACTGATTGAACTTGAGTTTTGTGTGGTCTTGCTTCATATTGTCATGAATTTTAAGTTTCTCTTTTCTTGCTGTAATGGTAGTTTTGTCAATCTCTTAGGTTCTTATTGTAGTAAAAGATATAATTGATATTTTTTATTGAACCCGGTATATCTCTGTACTTTTAACCTCATGATTTGAAGTTCTTAACATGAGATTAATGATACCCAATTGTTTTTGGTGTTTCTAATGCTTCAATTTGTTTATTATTATTTCCTTCAAGCTTTGTGTATTATCTTTTTATAATTTATATCTTTATTTTCAAATTGAATGTATTAAATTTGTTACTTTATACATTGTAGAAGGGGTTATTTAGTGTGATTGTGAATAAAAATATATTAATGAAATTTAGGAAAAAAATACACGAGACTATATCATTTATATGCATGTTAAACGGTATTACAACTAAAATAAAACCTTAGTCCAGATAATCATGGTGCCTGATAGGAGTTGGATGTCACGAAGGCAAGATTGCACTGGTCATCTAAGCGAGGAATTTAAGAAAGGTGTTGTGAAATTCATAGATTTTGTAGAAAGAAACCCGACAGTCATTGATAGTTTAGGTCGCATTCTTTGTCCATGCACAAAATGTAAGAACTGAATTAGGGATGAAATATTTTGGGTCGAAAAGCATTTGTGTGATTGTGGGTTTATGGAGGGTTATATAAACTGGATTGCTCATGGTGAGGAAAGATGGGTTGAACAGGACGCAACAAATGTTACCCAAGAGCATGAAAAGGAAAATACAAATCCATATGTAAACATGGTTATTGATGCTGTAGGTAATAACTTAAATGTAATGGAAGGTTTAGAAGAGGATCCAAATCCATCAGCATCGAAGTTTTATAAGTTGCTGAGGAGTGTTGACGAACCTTTGTGGGATGGCTGCACCAAGCATACAATATTATCAGCTATAACCCAGCTAGTGAACTTAAAATTATAATTCAACATGAGTGAGAGCTGTTATAATCGAATGGTTGCAATAATGAAGAGCATGCTCCCAAAATCAGAGAAGTTGGTAGAAGATTTCTACCAATCAAAGACAATGATTCAACAATTGGGATTAGGTTATGAGAAAATTGATTCTTGTCATAATCACTGCATGCTATATTATAAAGAAACAAGTGACAAGACTAGTTAGGTAGCCTGCACAATGTGTGGACACCCACGATTTAAGCCAAAGGTAGGGGATACAGCTAATAGCAGTAGGGATGTGCCATACTCAATATTGAGATATTTTCCTAGTACTCCAAGGCTTCAACGTTTGTTTATGTCTAAAACTACTACACAATATATGAAGTGGCATGTGGATGGAGTATGCCAAGATGAATCAGTGATCACACATCCGGCTGATACTGATGCTTGGAAACAATTTGATGCCACCCATGAACTATTTGCCCAAGAATCTAGAAATGTAAGGCTTGGACTTTGTAGTGATGGTTTTAATCCATTTTATGGCTCAAAGACTCCATACTCATGTTGGCTTGTGTTTGTCACACCTTACAATCTTCCTCCAAGTGTGTGGATGAGAAGAGAGAACATATTCCTCAGTCTTTTGATCCCTGGACCGAAGTCTCCCGAAAAAGGATTAGATGTTTATCTTAGACCATTGATTGACGAGTTAAAGGTTTTGTGGGATAATGGTGTTACTACTTATGATGCATGGGAAAAGAAAAATTTTAACATGAAGGCAGAATTATTGTTGACTATAAGCGATTTTCTGGCTTATGGAATGTTGTCTGGTTGGAGCACTCACGATCGACTTTCTTGTTCAATTTGCATGAAGAACACTAAATCTTTTTTACTACAACTCGACACTAAATCCTGTTGGTTTGATTGTCATCGACAATACTTGCCTGCTAGTCATCCATTTTGTCGTGATCGATACTCTTTTAAAAAGTCAACCGTGGAAAACTCTTTTCCACCGAAACGAATGAGTGGAGTTGAAATCTTAAATGAGTTGGACAAACTCGAGGAAGCTAACTTCGAGGCTAATTTGAGAGGAAAAAAGGGTGACTTTGGTACCATTCATAATTGGGTGAGAAAAAGTATATTTTGGGAGTTGCCTTATTGGTCAACTAATTTGATAAGACACAATTTAAACATTATGCACATTGAAAAAAAATATTTTTGACAACATCTTTAACACTGTTATAGACGTCAAGGGCAAGACAAAAGACAACGCGAATGCAAGAGAATATTTGAAGCTAATATGCAAACACCCTAACTTGGAATTGGTATTCGAGAATGGAAAGTGCAAAAAACCAAAAGCCACATATGCCTTAGATTCTCAACAAGGAGGATAGTTTGTGAGTGAATAAAGCAATTAAAATTTTCTGATGGTTATACATAAAATATTTCACGATGTGTTAATCTAGCGGATGGGAAGATATATGGAATGAAGAGTTACGAAAGTCATGTTTTCATGGAAAGAATAATTCTATTGGCATTTCGAGACGTGTTGCCAAAATCCATATGGAGAGTGTTAACAGAGCTCAGCTTGTTCTTTAAAGAAATTTGTGCTACTGAAATACGCCCTGATGCTGTGGAGAAGGCAGAGATTTCCATTATTGAAATGGTTTGTAAGCAAGAAAAAATTTTTCTGCTAGCTTTCTTTGATGTGATGGAGCATTTAGTTATCCATATCCCCTATGAAGCTAAGGTTGGAGGACATGTGCAGTATCGATGGATATATCCATTTGAAAGGTGTATGCTATATTTAAAATGAAAAGTTCGAAATAAGGCAAGAGTTGAAGGATCTATTTGCAAAGCATATATTTTGGAAGACATTTCAAATTTTACTTCTATATATTTTTAGCCAACAGTACAAACAAGGTGGACTCAAGTTCCTAGGAACGATGATGGTGGTTCAAATATGGACGAAAATCACTTGTCTATTTTTAGATACTCATGCCTTTCCATCGGGCGAGGTTCAAAGAAATACTTAACTGATGAAGAGCTTCATATCGCCCACATATACATTCTTGTCAACTGCAAAGAAATAGAACCTTATCTCCGGTAAGTCAGAACTAGTTTTTATATTCATATTATATATACACTAATTTTACAATTAAATTGAATGTTATACTGATTACTTTATTTATTAAACAATTTGAGGATTCACTCAAAGAATTATATCCAAATATCTCGAATGATGAAATACTTCAGTAGATGGATAAAGTGTAGCACCCTAACTACCAAAGCTCACGCTTCCGGCTGCGCTACTCTGATAGCTCGGATATTACGACGACACTTATACTATTTAATATTAAAATATGAGCCTGTTTAAAACTTTAAGCCGTGAAACCGCCCCCAAAAATACTTTCATCCGATAACATACATCCATAGATACCATACAACTTACAAAACTCATAAAGAGTACATCCATATATATATATATAATATTACAAGCATTACCCAATACAATTCCTATCCCTCTTACAGAATGTCTCAAGATAAAGGCGAGGGTACAATGAATAATAATCTAAAGCAATACAGAGCATTTCAACAACTAAATAAACTCTTCGTGACTTCTACGCCATATCCTGAAAGGGGAAAAATGTAGGGGGTGAGAACATCATCCTTGAAAGGGTTCTCAGTAGAGGGTTTTTGGGAATTACTGTAATAGGATATGTGAAGATAAACCGTACCAGTGATTAATAACCGTCTTATACCTCTTTTCAAAAACAACGGTTTACAATAAAAGTAAAGTCGGAAATCTTTTCTGAAAGAGGAACCGTTCAATTCTCAAAAACTCAAAAGCCTTTCAAAAAGGTTTATCTATGCTGAACCAAAATATCCTTTCATACTTTCCAAATCAGAAACACAAAACCGAAACCAACTATCGGTCCATATCATATCAACCACGGCCCTAGGCCCAAACAATCCAACCATCAACCAAATAACCACAATCCAACAGAGTTCCAGTTGCAAACACAGATAGGAAGTTCAAACACAAACAAACAGTTATAGCAAGTAGAACAATTAGCAGTTAATCACAAAGGCAAACCAAGTACAATATGCACACCCAAACAATGTCACATAGATGCACATGATGCATGCTTGTTCCTAGTGACTGATGATATCATCTGTCGGTTATATAGCCAACTCGACACGTCCTGGTAGCTAACCATGGACAGAAACACCCATCGTGGAGCAAGTAGGTTTGAGCTACAACCCCATTGCTACTACCCGCTCAACCCAGAGCCCGTGAAATAACCACTACTGCGGCTACTACCCAGGTGGGTGTTTAGAAGCTCAACCTGGAGCACGTGGAATCACCACTACTACCGCTACTACCCAGGAGTCACAGTCTCTGACCTGGAGCAAGTGGGACGAACCGCAACCCTTGCTACTACCCAGGTATCTCAAGCATATATTCATTCGGTCCCAACCATGGATCAACATCCATCTCAGCCATCCGACTTAAATTCATAATTCATAGTCAGCCATACAGCCCATAACTCATTCGACAATCAGCCATAAATTAATATCATACACAGCCATTCCGGCTCACGGTTCAATACAGAACCAGCCAATATTCATAATCATACACAGCCATTCCGGCCCATAACAAAACAGGACTTCCACCATTCAACATCATCAAATTCATAAAACCGGTATTTAAGCCACAAATCACTTTTCTCAAGCCATTTCACTTTGAAATCAAATTTCAACTCTTTTCAGCCTTGGCTTTAAAGATCTCATTTCTCAAATCATCTCATGCTCATAAGCCAAATTTACTCAAAGTGAGTTCCCTGTTTAAAACAAAGCCACTCTCGGCATTCTCTTTCCAAAACTTACAAAATCATGGCAAGTTAAGGATTTATTTCAAAGTATTCAAAACCACCCATCCAACAATGGGATTTTATAACAAAAGTTCCTTGGCAGAGTCCCAAGTCTTTAGGGGAGAATAACATAACTCATTTCGCCAAATTCATTCAAAATCATTAAAACCTTGGCTTTCCAATTTGAGTAATAAAATAGGGTCTAAGCCAAACCGAGTCACGTAATCATTTACTTCTTTTAAAGCCGTTTCATTTACTTAGGCAAAACCAGCTTTAACCCCCATGATAAATTCTAAAGCGTTTCAACTATTCAAAATTGTTTTAGTCTTGCAAGAATTCAAAATTTAAAGAGTACTTAAAACCTTGTTCAAAACATTTCAAAATGAAACTTGTCAATAGACATTCAGGTTCTTTCAAGGTCATTGAAACTCCTTTAATTGAAACCCTCAAGTCAAATTCAAAGGCATTGCCCTTGTCACATTTAAAACAGCTTTAAAACATAAATTTCATCTAAATAACTTTCTCCTGAAAGAGATACAATGCCTTTCTTAAGAAGCAAGACTAAATCACAATTTCCTCTTTACTAATTCATTTCGAAAGCATGAATCATCCTTTTCTCGATAATTCAAATAAAATAGTAGAAGTCTTTAACTCATCATTTGCCAGACAACATTTCAATAGACTCGGATTTTATAGGAATTTCGGCAGCACCTCCCCTAAAACTTGGACTTTGCCACCCGGTTCGGGTCCCAACTAAACCGTTTCACAATCCTTTTCAACAGCCCAAATTTCAAAATCAGTCCAAGGCAAGCCAAAATCCAACAGTCATCTCAATTCCATATTTCAAGAAAACCGTTTCAACATCAAATCATTATCAGCCGAATAAACTCATTTCTAAAGCTTTAAAGAAACGGTTCAGCAACAATCATTTATCAAAAACCAGATCATTTAAAGCCAGCCAGGCTAAAATCAAGTGTATTCTATTTTACACATTCTCAAGAAAATCCATTCAATTCAAATCAATTTCCAACGGATTCAACTTGATCTCAAAGCTTTAAAAGAATCAATTTCAAAAGCATTTCGTTTCACAAAGCCACACAACAGTCGAGTCAAACAAACACCCATAATCATACAAAACAACCAAACAATACATAGGACTGATACAATCACCAAATACACATCCTCACATCAGTACCCATATGTAATAATTCCAATATACAAAATATAGTTTTCGGAAAGCGCCCCTACCTCAAAACGCAATTCCATAACCCAAACGCCTCATCAAGTCCTTTCCGCCTCAACCCGAAGTGACGGCAACCAAAACCTCAGCTCCCAGTCACTTTCGCAATAACCATAGCAACACTAATCGCAACATATATTAATCAGGACTGGATCTCACGTTACCAAAACTCATATTCATTAACCAAACACAACCGAATACTAACGCGAGGCTTTTTCGAAACATAAGATACTTACTGTAATACGAAAACAAAGCAGCTGCGATTTCGAACAGACCCGGCAACAGCTCCGGCGGCGGCCAGAAGCTCTGGTGGATCAACTATAAAAACTGCGCAGCGTTAAAACCTTCTCGAAATCCAAAAAGGAAAAAACCTCAAATAAAACCCTTACCGGCATACTTTTCCGGCGATGGCAGCAAGGTCTCAAGTGGCAGAAGCTCAGCCCGAAGCTTTGGCGGTGGTTTCAGCAACCACAACGACTTCTCCGGCGACCGTACACAGCGGACTCCAACCACAGCGGCGGCTAGGAGGCCGGCGGCTGTGGCGACAGCTTCTGACGGCAGCAAGGGCGGCGGAATAACCTACCACCATCACGCATCACCCTCTCTGTAAGCTCCCTCGTGCGCGTTCTTCTCCCATTCGTGCCTCCAACGGCACCGACGAAGGCAGCTTCTATGGCGACGGCAAGGAGGTTCGGCGACGGCAAGGAGGTCCGGCGACGGTGACACAGGCGGAGATGGCTTCCCTTGTCACGCTCTCCCTCTCTCCCTGTTGTGCAAAACTCCAATTTCTCTCTCCCTCTGTGCCTGCTGGCAGTGATAAGGTGGCGGCGGCAAACCCTAGCAGTGGCAACGGGACGGCGTGGACGCGATGGTGATGAAAGCACGTCGGCTCCGAGCCCGCGACACCCACATTCGCGAGCCAACCCCTTCTCGGTTCTGTTCTCCCTAGCGACGGCGCAAATTGGAGCGCGATCGGCGGCGAGCTAGACGTGGTGGCAGAACGCGGCTGGCCAGCGAGCTGCTGCTTTCCCGGTGCTCTTTCTTCCTCCGGATCTCCTTTTCCCTCATTCCCCCTTTCGTTTTCTTTGCTTCTTTCTTTCAGGGATAACAAAGGAAACTGCGTGTGTTGAACTTGTGAAGGAGAAAGGGAACTCAGCGGCTGAAGGAGTTAAGTTAGGGAAGGGTTTCATTTTGAAAATTAGGGTTAAGGGCATTATGGTAATTTCACATAAAATTGGGAATAATATAGTAATCGAAACCCAATGTAAATTCAACACTAATTGTATATGGAAAAATACTATTTGCTCATCAATTTTACCAATTATTTTCAATAAATTTCCAAATCTAAAAATTAGAAATAATACACTTAATTTCTTCATTTTTTTTCAAAATAGCAGTATTATATTTAAAATATTAATTATTTAATTCAAATCATATAAAATCCTTATCATTTCGTAACTGTCAACTTTATAATTTTAAATATAGAAAATAATCCAATAATTGTAAAATTGGATAGTAATCATAACTTATCTCAAATTCAATAACTCAAAACTCGCCTTAATTCTCTTTAATAAAGAATCTCTGAAATTAAAGCTACAAAAATACTGAATTTGAAATTAGCTTATAATAGCCCTTTTTCAAAAGTTCTGGGTCTTACATTGGATTGTAATGCCCACATCGGTTGGAGAGGGGAACGAAGCATGCCTTACAAGGGTGTGGATACCTCTCCCTAGCATGACGCGTTTTGACGAGTGAGTGTGGGGGGGCTTCGGCTATCATCCCTATCGTCAAAGGCAAAATCGTGAGGCCTTGTGTGCCAAAGCGGACAATATCGTGCTAGCGGGTGGACTGGGCTGTTACAGATGGTATCAGAGCCAGAACCCGGATCGATGTGCCAGCGAGGGCGCTGGGCTCCCTTAGGGGGGTGGATTGTAAGGCCCACATCGGTTGGAGAGGGGAACGAAGCATGCCTTACAAGGGTGTGGATACCTCTCCCTAGCATGACGCGTTTTGACGAGTGAGTGTGGAGGGGGGCTTCGGCTATCATCCCTATCGTCAAAGGCAAAACCGTGAGGCCTTGTGTGCCAAAGCGGACAATATCGTGCTAGCGGGTGGTCTGGGCTGTTACATAAAGAATCAAGTGAGTGATTTTTGAAATTAAATATTTATAACATTAAAATTATTTTTAAAGCAATAATATATAACTTTCAATTGTTATTGTATTCATTTGTAGGTAGATACAGGTCACATTGAAACAGATAACTCATGGTCCTTCCAAGTCTGTCACTTTGTATAATGGCTTAAAAGTTAATGGATACAGATTTCATACTAAGGATCATAACAAAAATAGAGCTACTATGAATAGTGGGGTATGTGTTAAAGGAAATATTTATGGGAAAAATGACTTAGACTACTATGGTATTCTTGTGGAGATATTGGAACTCTCATACTTGGGCTATGAAAATATTGTATTTATCTTTCGATGTTGCTGGTTTGACCTAATTAATGGAGTAAAAGTTGACGAGAGATATGGGTTAGTTGACATAAAGTATAAATCAAGATTACAATCAAACGAGCCATTTGTTTTGGCTGAACAAGCACAACAGGTATACGCACTATAATGGGGAATGGTGGGCGGCTTGTAAAGTTAGAGCCAAACTCTTTATGAATGAAACTTTGCATGATCCAGACGAAGAACCCAATGATTTTTATCAAAAAAGTGTATCTGAATTAAGAGTGCAAAGTGTTATTTTGGAGAATGAAGTTATTTCATTGCTTGATGCAAATGCTCCAATGGAAGAAGTAAACGTAGAAGATATAAATTGCCCAATGAACACTTTGCTCAATGATGAGTTCATCAATGATAACGAAGATTTTGACAGTGAAGATAGTGAAAGTGCTAGTTCCGAAGATGAGAATGAAGACTATATGATGTAGATTCACAAGTTTTGTGTCTTTATGCATCTCACGAATAATGTTTTTCCCTCTCTTAATCTGTTTTGCATCCTGCAGATTGTGTGAAGGAGGGGAGCTGTTAGACAGAATCCTATCAAGGTATCTGTCTTTCTTTCTTCTTCTCCCTCTATGTGTGTGTAAATTCTTGTGAGTTTCCAATATTTGGTTTCTGATGATGGAAATTTGGTATACACAGAACTGATTTGAAGAGACAAAAAATTGTGTTTCATGGCTAATAGATATCTCTCTATGTACACAGGGGTGGAAAATACATTGAGGAAGATACAAAGGCTGTCTTGAGACAAATATTAAATGTTGTTGCATTTTGCCATCTGCAGAATGTTGTGCATCATGATCTTAAAAAAATTCAGACGTGTTTGATTTTGGTTTTGAAAAATGTAGCTAGTTTCATGTTTCTCTCCAGCTCAGATCGATATTAGCGTTTCTCTGAATCAAAATAATAGAACAAACCTGTGCATTTTTTCCCTCTTCCTCTTCCTTTCTATTCTTAAAATAAGTTTGAAATTAAAGTTTCGGGATTCAATTATCTATTTTTTATTTGTTTAGTGATGTTCATTTCTCCATTTGGTACGGTGGGATTCAGAAAATTTAAGCTTTAAGGATCTGCCATTTTTGCTGCAGTATTGGTAGTGGAGTATTTGTTTTTTCTTCCTTAGTGTTAAGTTGTTTTGCTCCCTCAGAACCATCATTGTGTTAATCGGTGTGGGTTTAAGGTTCCGAATTACTTATTTTTTGTACATTATTTTATGAGGGAATGATGGCTACCTCTTAAGCATAGACTACAATTATTGCATTTGGACCTCAGTCAAAATTGATAATAATTTCCTTTCTACAGTTAGGATCCGTTAGTTGAAAGCATTTTTTTTCCTTTGAGAAAAAAATTTCATTCATGCATGTTGCATGCCATTTACTATCTTGGATTTGCTTTATATTTTACTTTTTGTTGTGCCTTTCAAATGAAAGGCTTAATGATATTGTTGGTAGTGCGTGCTTTGAGTCATTTCGCAAAGAAGCAAAGTTTCATGGTATATCGTGTATTGATTTTAGCATTGATTTTCTATTTGAATGGTTTCAAACCATAATTTGGGTGAATACTCCTCATTTGAAAACTCTTGCTTGAACTATGGTTTTAGAACTTCAAATTGAAATCCAAACATGCCTTCCCATCTCTCTATTTGTCTAGCCAACAGCAACAATAGACTTTCTTTTCAGCAAATATGCATTTACTAAGGGTAAAATAACTAATTGTTGTGCACTGTGCAATCTTCCTAAAAAGAAAGACAAAGAATAACATATACCTTATCTATGCTTATTTGAAAATACCGAGTGGCAAATCTAAATTGGAAAAAACTTCCATGCATCATCTGCTGTTGCTGCTCAGGATCCAACTATGCTTCCATTGCAGAATTAAGAGAAAATTACTGAGTTGCCTATAAACAACAATATAAGTAGGTTTTACACATGATTTGAATTTTTTGAAGTCTGAATTTATAATCAAGCGAAACAATAAGTTGGTATAAATATTTGCATGAATTAAGTGAATCAATGATGTAATTTTGTTATTCCCTTTGTAGAAAGGTGAACAATCACCTTTTTTCCTAATTCCAAAGCTAAGATACTTTCATACATGATGGGCATTCCAAACGTACCTAATTCAATTTTCTAGACAACCATATAAAATTTTTCTGAACAGAAAGGAAGAAATTAAATTAACAAGAAAATAAAGCTTCTAGGATAAAAGGATTTGGCTACTTGAAAATATTTTGTAAGCTCCTCCTCAAATTGGTTTTTTGTCCAATTAAAAAAGAATGTTAGAATGTTATACAAGTCAACCTGTTTAACTCGTTGGGTTATTTTAATTTACACATATTTTGCCATAAAAGAGCTTACTTACTATACTTTAAAAAATAATTTATTTGCTATATTCATAAAGTATTTTTGTTGAACTAAATATATTATGCTTATAAATTTATTATACATTATTTTATTTCTACATAGATTTTTTAATGCTTCTGAAAAAAATGGAATATGATTTAATTTGGATTAAAATTTAACCATTATTAGAAAAAAGCCAAACAACATATTAAATGAGTTGTCGTCCATTAATTATATATATATTTTTATCGTTTTTGATTTCTCAAAGTATCCCTTCACCTCATATCCAGATCAAGGATTTAAATTTCAACACTTAGGCTGCGTTTGGTTTCCAGAAAAGGATAAAAAATGACATTAATTAAAAAGAAGACACAAAAGACGAAGACACAAAAATTAATATTCTTATATTTTATTCACTGGTAAATTAGAATAAATTGAAAAAAGTAATATTTATTCTTATTTTTTCATTCAAAAAAATTAGAAAAAAATATAATGATAAAAAATATAATTATAAAAGTTTGATAGAAATAATTTTGTTGAATGTTAATTTATTTTTGTTGTATGTTTAAGGTGGAACAATCACAAAATGCAACAGCCACAAGACAAATTATTTATTTAATTTGTTGAATGTTGATGTGATTCTGACTTCAATTTAAAATTTTAAATTGTTAATTCTTTAATTTAAAAAATTTATAAGTTATTTTTTAATCGAATATATAAACATAGTTAACCATACAAGTAATAACACAAATACGTTTATTTGTATTGAATTGATTAAATTGTTAATTCAAATTATATTCATCTACATTTTAAAAAAGAAAAAAGAAAGAAAAAAAACCATACAAGTAATAACACGGTGCCGTTTTAACAATACGAAAAAAGAAAGAAAAAAAAACTAAAACACCCTCACTTGACTTGCCCTCACCACTGTGACCTCACTCCCAAAACTCCAAAAGAGCATAACGCTGCTTGTCTTGCTTCGAACACAACAGAGAAGAACATGCAACCTCCATCTCGTCGCCGTTCTTCAACCTGCCCAGCCACCACCGCTATCGCGTCTGCTCCGCCGCGGTGCGCGCTGTTCCAGCGTCATCCAAACGCCTCTGTTCCGTCGCATTTTTGAGCCTCCACTCAGCCGCCATTTTTCCACTGTTCAGCTTCTCATCCGCCACTGTGCATCCTTCCGTTCAGCCAGCTCCATCGAGTATGAAAGCTTTAGCTCCTTCTCCCTTCTACTATTAATTTTCAGATCATGTGCAAACTAAGGTGATTTTTTTTCCTTCTTCTTTTTTGTATTAATTGTTCAGTTATTGTTTTAGTTAGCTATTGTTTTAATTAGTGAGTTGCTATTTCAGTTCTTATTGTTCTAGCCCTTGTGATTTTCTATTCGTGGGGATAGATGGTTTTTAATTTGCCTTTAAAATAGGAACACAAAAATTTTAAAAAAATTATAGTATATCTAATTAAAAAAAAGCGCTAAAAGCCAAAAACAAAAAACGTGCGCAGCGCCCTTTGCAGTTTGTAATACTTCAAATCAAAAATTAAAAATCCGACTATCTCTACTATCTCCTCTTCTGCCATTTAGTTACCATTGAACAAGAAAAACAAGGATTCTTGGTGGTGGAGAAAGAAGGATTGCTATACTATTAGTGCTATTTGTTTAAAGAAGGAAGTCCGCTGGAGGAGGTCCAATCGATGACATCGCTGAAGAAGGTCCGATCCATAACACCGCTGAAGGAGGTCCGATCCACGACACTGTTGAAGGAGGTCCGCTGCTTCTTTTCACAAATCGCAGGTTATGTTAATCTCTTATCATACTTGTTCTTATCATTAATTTAATATGATATTGATGGTACTTGCATTCAAAGTTTTCTTGGATTATCGCATGTTTGTTGAATTAGATTTTGCTGGTGCTGTAAATTTTATTGTTCATGAAGACCCTGCATCCCTGAGATTGAAAAATGTTTTTAAACCTTCAAAATCATCTCTTCCCAAACCCAAATCATTTTTTCTTAAACCCTTAAAAGGTACAACTATATTCCATACTAAAATACTCATATGATTAAATAAAATAAATAGAGATATTATTTTATGTTTGCGCTGTTATTTTTGGTAATGACTTTTACACAATTTATTCTAGGTTCATTCAATTTTAGTTTATCCATTAATTATTGCTTTCGTTGATTCTATATATACGTGTACCTAATGAGTCATGATATTTTAGGAGGTGATATAATTCAACACAATTGAAAGTGCGACACATAGAATTAGTAATCATGCATGGTTATTTTTCTTGTTTTAGTTACTTGGAGGTTTCTTTGCCCATAATTAAAAAATATGGTTGGCATGTGCTAGTGAATTATAATATATGCATAGAATAGAAAATAGAAGTGGAATAGAATAGCTAGATGCCTATATTCACTTACTAAAAGCTCCTAAATAGAGATTTTTGTTGCCTGCAACTCTTCCAATCCGAGCTTGCCATCTACCATGTTGATGATGCCTACATTCATATTTTAAAATATAATAATAAACTCTCTAATAACACTGATACTTGGATAAGAGCAAGTCTTAAGCAAAAAAGAATAACATTAATTCTTTATTCATATCAATTAGGTTCACTGCATTAACAAATTTTAATTATACCGGTTATTAATAATTACATTATACATTATTGTATAGATATATTTTAAGTTCTAATAATCAAATTACCTTGTTACTCCACGATAAATGGATGCACCACGAGAAAACCCACTACTCTTCTTGCATGACAAAATATTATTTATATATAATTCATTATTCATATTTCTGAATAAAATTAATTAGTTACAATAAAAGTATATACAGTTGCAAATACACATACCTTCTCAATGACGCAACATACACTTCCCTTGTCATGTGCTTCATTTCTTCCAACTCTTTTTCATATTGACTAATCTGAAGTCATTATCAAAATTATATTCCAACAGAATAAGTAATCACTATATATTTTGATTTAATTTATATGTACTATTAAGTATACAAATAAACTATAAGATATAGCATTCAACCGTATATTGCTACATTAACAAAAATGTTGTACTTCTATATATTTATCATCTTAACAAATATTTGATAATTAAATAAATAGTGTTTTATCTTATTATTATCTTGTAGTGAATATTTTTTAATTTAATTTTACTTGAATATGTTAATTCAAATTTTGTGATCTAAATTGTGCAATAATGTTTTATTATTCTTTTTTAGTGGTAACTATCGCTTCTAAATATTTTAACAGGTTGTATTTTAAATATTTTAATAACACTTTATTTTTAATTTATTTTTTATTTGACAGATAATCATGGTACCAAAAGGTAGAGGTGGACGAATAGTACAAAACACTCGTATCGATCAATCTCAGCTTTCCTCGCATAGGCCAGGTATACATTTGCCGTTGAATTTATTTTACCATTAACAACTCTTGATTTAGGAAATATGATGTATGCTTATTTTATTGAGTTTAGTGAACAAACTGTTGACATTGATTCTAGTTGTACAATACATTTGAGTTGTACAATACATTTGAGTTGTATGTTTTCATTGTGATTTAATTAATCATAGGCGAGAAAATGGTCTTACCGTATCTTTTTTTTTATCTTCTTTTCTGTTTAGGTCAACAGAACGACAATAATAATGAACCTCATCTTATACAATTGAATGTGAGATCAACATCACAACTATCCCCACAAGTTTTATCACAATCGTCCCCACAATTAGATGGTATGATTTACTTCAACTATTAAATGTTTACATATTCACAAATAACTACACATCTAATTGAAAATTGTCCCATACTTATTGTAGGTGCAAATTCATCTGATGCATCTGCTTTAGACACAGAAGATAATGAACTACCTAATGTTGGACAATTAAGTGTGCATACTAAAACTAGGAGTAACAGAAAGTTGGTAATGGCTATAGAAAAAGGCGATAAATCGTAAGTAGTTATAATATTATTTTGACCTTGCTATATCCGCATACTTTCTACTTAAAATAAAAAAGCAGGGTACCACTAAGTGTAGTACCTTTAATTTATTAGTTTATCAGTAGATTTTACCCCTGATTAGGTTGTAACTTTTATATATATTTATTTTACACTTTATCATGTTAAATTATCTGAAAAGGTAGAATTCATGACTCTGATTTTACTGTTCATTCATTAATCTTGTTAGAAATGCATGTATTGTATTTTTTAAAAGAAGTATAATAACATATGAAAATTAAATTATAATAGTGTATTATTCTACTAATTTTATGTATTTATGACACTTGGATAGCTTCTCCATTGAGATTACTCAACTTTTCTATATAGATAGATAGATTGATTGATAGATATGATCCCACAAGTTTTGATGCAAGCCTTAAAACTGATTCAATATACTCCTACTTGTTTTTTCGATGTAATCACAAATTAAATTATAGTGATGCCGAAGTTGCTACTTTTGCTTTTACTCCTTTATCATCGTCACTTTTTAAGGCATATTTGGGACATAACAATATCACTTTTTCCCTCTTCGTTTCTTGTGGGTTTACAATTTGAGATGAAACATATTTGTCTTTAGTACAAAAGACACTAACCTCCCAAGGTGGATTTGTGGTAACTCCACTCTATTTGTCCAAGTGACATTCACCTTGCTTTAGATGGTGCATTAGGAGTGTTTACTGTTTACCATTATATTTTAGAAAATACAACAGTACAACATTATTATTACCTAAATTTCAAAGGTCAATGCATGATACTAGAAATAGGGGGTTAGGTTTTTATTTCATCAAATCTCAAAAGGGGTGAGTCATGTGTGTAATTTACCTTGGTTTTATGATGATACTTTTATAGTGCATTTGATAAACTTGATTTTTATTTAAAAAACAGCCATTAGCTGAACCCACCTAATGTGGACAAACTTTTTTCTCTTTATACGCTTGCCATTTGTGGTTGCTAATGCTATACAATATATACCATGGACAACATTGATTTTAAAAGTATATGTTTCACTGCTACAACTAATCTAAATTATAGAATGAAAAATTTGATCCAACAAGTCTTAATGCAAGGCTTAAACGTTCAGATTATCTAAATGTTAAAATTATTAAAACTGACCCAATCTGCACCTACTTGTTTTTTTCATGCAATCACAAATTATCACAAAGGTATGTTTGCTGTTAGAGTCTTATATATGTGTCCTTTATGTTATAATGTTTATTAATTTATTATATTTATTTTTTATAAAATAAACAAAAAATAAATATGAGGAAATAAAATTTACTTTAGCTCTATTTTAGTTCATTTAAATTTAAACTAGCAATAATTTACAGTGTGCTTAGAAGGAGATTACATGAAAAATTCCGAGTATAGAAATGAGATTAAATCTGCCATATGACCAATTCTATTTGTTGTTGGGTATATGAAATTCTTGTTTGAATTGCTCAAATGAAGATGACAATGGTTGCTGTTTTAGTCTTGCACTCTTGGGAGCTTTATATTCTTATGATTTATGTTATTTTTATGAATTATTTTAAAGTGATGAGTAATATAGCTAGCCTAGAATTTGTTGTTGCTTTGATGATCTATGTTGTTGTGTGTTAAACTATTTTTTATAATTGTATATTTTTTAATGTAGGAAGAAATTTACAGATCATACGGTAACTCGTAATGTCTCAAAAGATTTGTTAAGTAGGATGCCTTCTCCAGTGCCAAGATGGCAAGATTATTGGCGAAACATAAAAGACGAGTTGTTTAAAGTTTTTCTGGTTAGTGATTATAATGTTGCTTTAATGCGATTTTTACAAATAATTGGATTGAGTAGTTGCTAAGTCTTTCACTCTTTAAATTTAGAAAAAACATGAATTTGCATCAAATTATGATAAGGCTATGGCAAGAACTGTTTGGAATAAGACAATGCATGACCACTATCCTGATATTTTGAAAAGAGTAAGGGATAGAGCTTTTAAGAAAGCAAACTCTACTAGTATTGCTGACATTAAAGGTCATGGACCTAAAGCAATGAAAGTTGAAGTTTGGAATGGATTAGTTGATCATTGGTTAGATTTAAAGTGGCAAAACAAGTCTGTGACCGGTCAAAAAAATAGGACTGCTATGCCTGCTCATAAACTACACACTGCATGGTCTATCAGTTTTGGCAAACACAAGAGAAGAAAGGTATAAAGAAAAATATTACCTATCTCAAATGATTTATGATAGTATGTTCTAATAAATGTTTTTACAGGAAGCTAAGTTGAAGCGTCGTGTATCTTTTCTTGAAGTATATGATGATGTTCAAAAGGAAAAAAATGGAGAATATGTTTCTAAAGTATCAAAGGAAATTATTATAAGTGTCTTTAATTTTGTAGTATAATTTAGTTTTAGTTTTCTTAATAATATGTCCTTATTTGTCTACTGTAGAACTTATATGGAGAGGCAATATCACAAAAATATAGAGAAGATTTAATAAATCAACCTAAGGTTGATCCTAACGTATGGACGGAAGTTACAGGAACCAATAAGAAATGACAAGTTCATGGGCTAGATCGCAGTCTAGATATTGGTATTCGTGATCACAGAGATGTGCCATTACCAGAAGATACAAGTGTTTCTACAGTCAAACCAATTTCACAAGCCAACATCGCCGAAGTTATTAAAGAAGCATTGCCTAATACTATAAATGCAGTGTTGCCTAGTATTGTAAATGAAGCTATATAGAGTAATTTACTATCTCTCCTTTCTAAGATTCCAGGATTCTCCCAAGAAAAGGACTATTGGAATGATTTTGCTGGCAATAATATTGATCAGGTGGCTTATGTTAATACATTTTGTTAGGCTTTACTTATATAGATAGTTTATTTGTTTGATAGATAATTGATTGGGTAATTTGTTTCATTTTCACGTTTTATAGAAATTAGCTTACTTTTATTGGTAGTTTACTTAGTTGATAAATAATTATTTGGATTGATTTTTATAGTTACTGTTATTGTTAGATTTAGCATGTTTTGGTATTTTATTTTTGAAGTGTCTATGTTGGAGATGTTACATTAAACTTTTATTTTAATAAATATGTTAGGTTTGAATTTTTTTTTAAACATGTATAATTTTGATGAACTAATTTTATTTGTATGTATTATAATCTTTTAGTTCAATCACTAAAATAAAAAAAATAATATGATGTTTATTTTAATATAGCGAAAAAAATGATATTCTAACTGATATTCTAGAAAAATTAGCGACATACTTGCTATTGATGATGTGACAAATTAAAGACTCCATTGTGACTGAAATATTTGTGAGATACCTATCAATTTGTTACTAGTTTAAAAGGAATTTGCGATGACATTTTGTGATAGTATTGCAACTAATTGACTACATATTATTTCCTAGCAAATTAGCAATTATTTCATAACTCTACTTTCTTATTTCGAATAGTTTTGGTTTAGCGACAAAATTCCTACAAATTTAATTAAGAATTTTCAAAGATTAGCTATAGGTTTGCTACAAAATATGACAGATTTGCGATCATATTAGCAGACAACTTGCGACGAGTTAGGTTCGGAAAAATTTCTTACTAATTAGCGTCAACTAATCATTCCATTTTGTCTACGAAGTTAGCTTGCATTTAGCGATGAGTTTACTGCAGTAGAGTTTGTCGCTAATTAGCGACTGCCGTTTAGTCAATTTCTTCTATGGAGTTAGCTTTTACTTTAGTGATGGATTTGTGACTATCTATTCAATAGCTAAAAAACTTTCCGATGAATTAGCGACTGTTGTGTTTGTCTTACTAGTCTACGACTTGTAATTAACAAGGAAAGCATTAGTTGCTAGGAGGTAGCTAATCCGTCACAAATTATATTTTACGTTAGATTAGTGATGATTTTACAACTTTTTTTGTGATAGCTAATCGGCCATATTCTTATATAGGATTGACCTGTTTATTTTTTCTTTGTTTATAGACTTCAATTTTTAAGTCCGGACCTTTTATGGCTAATCCTACGGATTAAATGGACAAGCTTGCTTATTTTTTATTTTTAAAAAAATTAAATTAAAAAATTCAATTCTATGCCAAAAATTCTTTTGTAACAAAAATATTATTTTTTTTACTAAAAATCTTAAAAAAACAAAGATTTTTTAGTAGGTCGTGTCAGGTCGAATAAAAAAATATTGAAGAAAGTATTAAATTTGGTAAAAATTCATGTGTAGTTATTTTTATGTAAAGTTGTTAGTTGAGAATTATTAGAAGATTTAATATATTTAATTAAATTATATCTAATAATTTTTAACTATTAATTTTATATAAGGACAATTGTATGTAAATCTTTATCTTTAATTTTTTTTGAAAATACAAAAAAAATATTTAAATAAACTGTTGATTTCGCCCAAAATTTAAACTGGTCTAATTTGAGAGATAAAAATCAGTTCCTGCAAATAGATATACAGATTAAGGTTTGAGTTGACGAATTTAGGCTATTTTGACGGTATTGGCTGTGAGCTCTATAAAACCAAATCGATTTGATAACAATTTAAAAAAGAAAAGAAAAAAGAAAAATAACACACTCATTATTTCACATTGCTCCAATATGCTAATTGCCAACATACAGTCACTCAGTCAGTAGCAAAAAAACCAACGCTTGGAGACAAAAAAAGAAAAGAAATGCACTTCAACTATCCAGCATAACAACACCGCTCAATTCACAGTTGCTTTGAATACCATCAAGTTCAAGCCTAATAGACACGATTTAGAATCCACTTCAAGAGTGACACGATTGTGCGTCTGATACAAGATTCTTCAGTTTTGTTGAATGGATTCAAGTTTGTTCCGTTGAAAAAAATTCATGCAGAGTCTAAGAAAGATGGTTATTTAGTTGGTAAGTACTTTGTTAGAGTAATCTATAACCCATGTGATGTTTAATTTCTTGAAAGCTATTTTTTAAGCAAAATAATTTTATCGATATGATTTATTACATAATATGTCTATATTTAATGTATGTTATTTGAATTGGCTAATGCGTCGTTTTTGTTATAGCTATAGTACCAAAAAAATTGTATTATTTAGTGAAATTTTTTTTCAATTTGGTAATGGCTTTGTTTTTATTCTTATGTGTTTTATTTTAACACATCTAAATTCAAATTTCATATATAGCAATTAAAGAATTGGTGTCTTTAAAAGTATCGTCGGTAACAAAAAAAAAGCTAGATATAATTGATTAACACCAATGTTATTAGTTCAATATATTTTTTAAGTTATTTTTTTTCAATAGGAATATCACACAATCGATGATAATTTTTTTTTAATGTCCATATTTAATTATTTGTAATTTTTAGAGTATTGATTTGGGTCATTGTAAACTAATTTATTTACTACTAGGCTACATCCCATCTTATTATCCAAGACGAGTTATTGTAATAAATTTAATATAAATTTATCCATGTGCATGTGTAGTTGGTTTTGATTGAATTAGTTTTTCTGTGGGTAGTTGTTCGTATTTTCTATGTGTTTTTATTGTTAGACTGGTCTTGAATAAATGTTTGTGTTTAATATTTTTTGTGCGAATGCCTCTGGTTGTACTGCTTTTAATGGTTTGTTTATTTTATGCGGTGTTTGAATGCATGTTAAGCGTCATAATATGCTTCTAGTATTTTTTTTAATTTGTTATGTCTTTTATAGGAATTATCAGTATTTCCAACACATACTACAATTCCCAGCTCTTTATCAATGAGGAGTTTCCAACTGTCAGGGATTTCTTTGCAAGGTACAGTGTATAAATTAATAGTTTGGGCAGCAAATATTTATATAAGGTTTTTGTGACTATTTAACTATTAGCAAATTTTAGAAATTCTTATTTAAAAAATGCAAGGGTGAACAAATTGGATCCTATTGACGAACAAGGAATAATGCCGATGGTTTGTAATCAACCTGTTTCTATTGGAGAAGATTTTTTGCATCTGTCAGGCTACAAGCCAATTGCTGAAATAAAAGAGCATAATCAAGTAAAATTTCTTGGTTAGTCTCCCTTTTTGTCAATTATCATATCTAATGTTTGTTAAATCATAATCTCAATGGTCGTGTTATACCCTTGCATCCATCAATTTTAGGATGCTGTATTTGTTACTGATGGGATGATTAAAGAAGTTGAGATTGAGTTTGGTTGGTGGTACAAAGAATGTAAAAAGTGCTGCCGTGGCTTAAGGAAACTTGAGAAAAGATATTTCTATCCCAAGTGCATTGACGACTACAGGTTCTATGTGCCAACTCAAACTAATTCTTTAACATTTATGCACTACATACTCTGTCTAAGAAAATTATGGTATAAACTAATCATTTGTATTATTTTTTGAGAAATTTTATTATTGTTGACTTCCATCATTCAACATTTAGTTAGCCTAATCTATTAAAGATAATTAATTTTAAGTATGGCTACCCATCTCTATCCTATCATAACATAAATCAAGAGTTAAATCTAATTAACCAAATGAAAGGGTTTCATTGTCATTGAAAGGTGGATAGGTATAGTAAGGTGACATAATATTTTGTGAGTTATGCTGTTTGGAATTGTGATGTGTTGTTAAACTAATCCCCCGTGTGGGTTCGAGACTCTTGAATAAGGTATTAAAAAAATAATTGCATCCAACTCAATAATAACATACTAAAGGCAGCATATGTATTGGTATAATTTATGTAGTATATTGTTCTTGAATTGTAAATGCTTTGGTAAATAATAGGTACAACATCCACGTAAGGGTGATTGACTACACAGACACTGCCTCTTTTGTTTTGTTCGATGGAGAAGCTGCAAAATTTCTTGAAGTTTCTGCTAATGATCTTAGGTAGTCTTGTATGACTAAGGTTTGATGTCATATTCACTTTTTGTGTTATTTGTTCTGAACTCTACCTTAATGTTTATTATTTATGAGAGCATGAATGAATTTTTTTCTGCTAAATGCGAAGGATGTTGAGAAAAATTCCTGTCCCAAAGAGATTAATAAGCTTAGGGATATTAATTTCATCTTCAAAGTGCAACTCAAGATGAGAAATCTGAATTCTTATGAGTCATACGTGATTCATGTGCTGAGGATGACTAATGAGGATTCTTTGGTCTTTGCTTTCCTGGATAAATACAATCCTGACCATGTAACCCCATCCTGCTAATAACTTTTCTTTGGTTTCGGTATCGCGAAAATAGATCAACCATATTTTGATGATGTCTTTTTATTGAATCAATTGTTTTGTAGGAACTTTTGTTGCATGAAAATTCTGAGCTACTGAGCCTGTCTACTAGTCCATACAACCGTTCTAAAGTTCATGTCAAATAATTTACAATTTAAATAGTTATAATGATACTCTTAGTCTATATAGTAATGGTATAGCTTTGGTTCGATGGGAGCTAGTTCAGGCTCCAAAAAAGTTAGGTGGTTTAGGAGTAGGAGATGCGATGGTTCGTAATGCAGCACTGTTGTTTAAGTGGTGGTGGAGGTTTTCAAAGGAAGATTGCCCGTTGTGGAAAAAGGTGTTATGCTCCTGCAATAATCTCAATCCTAATGTATTACTTTCTGCTCAGTAATTACCTACTAGAGGGGGCCATGGAAGGATATCTGTCAACTACAGATCAAGGAGCAGCATGTAAGAGACAAGATAATATCCGGATTGACCATGGAAATCGGTGATGGTAGAAGAACTCGATTCTGGGAGGATGTCTGGCTATTTTGTGGGCCTTTGAAGGATAGGTTTCCAATGCTCTTCTCGGTTTCAATACAGAAAGACTCTGTCATTGGGGATTGTGGGTTTTGGGATGGGTTAGTGTGGATTTGGAATTTCCAATGGAGGCGTGAGTTATTCCAATGAGAGTTAGAACTTGTGAGTCAACTACATGACATTCTGAGGCGGGTAAATCTAGCAGCTGACAGTGAGGATAGGGTTGTGTGGAAGTTTGACCGACAAGGTGTATTTTCTACTAACTCATTTGTACAGGTATTGCAGGAGGAAACACTATCAGAGGATGTAACAAGTTATAGTTTCACCAAGACTATCTGGAAAGGCTTAGTTCCTCCAAGAGTAGAGCTATTCGCTTGGTTCGTCTTGTTAGGCAGAGTGAATACAAAAGAAAGACTGTGCCGATTTGGGATACTCAACCATGAGGATAATGTGTGTGTACTGTGTAATAAAGATGTAGAATATGTTTATCATTTGTTTCTTGGATGTGATTTTACTTGGCAGGTGTGGTGTGCCTGGTTAGCTCATCTTGACAGACAGTGGTCCATCCCCGGTACTTTGAAGGAACACTTCCAGAGCTGGACAGGAGCAAATTGTAGCAAGGAAGAGCGCAAGAAATGGTTCATATGTTTTTTTTGCGATAGTTTGGAACGTTTGGATCGAAAGGAATAGGATGATATTTCAGCATAAAGAAAAAGGGGTAGATGAGATCATCAATTTGTCTAGTCGTAGTTACCAGGAGTGGAGGTGTGGTGATCCCTTTTGTTGTTGATGGCTATGCCGAAGATAACAAGGGGATACGTTATAGTTTGATCAGTAATCCGTGGTCATGGTCTATGCTACCTAGTATCTTTGGTTTTTTCCTTCACTATTCTTTCGCTCCACGTTGTGTGTTGAGCTTATTTGTTTCAAAAAAAAACTAAAATATTATCATTCTTATTATTATTGGTACAGGATAGCGTATCCCAGGCGTGTGAGAATGAGTTTGAAATAAAAACTCCATCATCTGCAATTGATGAGAAACATAGTTCCAAGATTCTCAGAACTAAAAAACATATAAAAAAGGTTGGAGACGTGTCAGTTTCATCCAAATCTAAGAAAGGAAAGTGGGTTGTGATGGAGGACTAAATCATCAAGACTCTAGGCAGTTCAATTTATAAGATATAAGAATAATTTATTTAAACTATTATTTGAATGAATTATGGTCCTTTGAGAGAGATTAGAATCTACCATATATAAGTAGTTTAGTTCTCTTTAATCTTTGTGTTGACCTTAATTTATAAATTAGAACTTGATACATGAATTGTTTGGTTTATTTGTTTATTTAATCCAAGACTTGAGTGAGTTTTCTTTCAATAAATATTTATTATTATTATTATTATTGTTGTTGTTGTTGTTGTTGTTGTAATAAGCTTTAATTTTGCTGCACATACTTACAAAACAAAAGTATTCACTAAATATAGCTTTAACTTCTTTTTTGATGTTAAATTATCAAATAAAAAATACTACTAAATATAACCTATTGAGTTTAGTACATGAATAAGACTAACTTTATAGGGAGAAGTAATTAGTCATATTTTTTTATCCTACAGCTTATAGTCGAACAAAATAATTAGAAGACATATTTTTTATTCTACTACTTATTTTTTAACTTTACATCATGGGAGAGTGGAGAGTGAGATACACAAGGGAGGAGCAAAAAATCATGGGTGTATCTTCTAACATGTGAGAAAGAAGAGTGGTTGCTGAGTGAGAGTGATTGTTAGGTTTTGGTGTTGTGTGCAGCTGTAGCTCACCGAAGTAGGTTAAGTTATATTTATATAAACCCCTAAATGGAAACTTTTGATTTCTCTAAAAAAAAAGAAATTTTTTATTTGAAAATTGAAATAAAATAATTTCTTTGATTCTTTCCAATAAATTATAACATCTACACATTAAAATTTTAGCTCGGCTCAAAATACAATAGCTTTATATTAGAACTCTATAATTACATACAATTATCGTATTTAGTATTTGATTATTAGACATTTTTTGGAGGCGTTATTGTTGAACATTTACCACATCTT
Organism: Arachis ipaensis; assembly: GCF_059453495.1. Lineage (NCBI taxonomy): Eukaryota > Viridiplantae > Streptophyta > Magnoliopsida > Fabales > Fabaceae > Arachis > Arachis ipaensis. Next base: position 130,807,372 of record NC_142444.1, read on the forward strand.
TATGTAAGTTTTATTTTTTATTTTAAATAAAAATTTTAAGTGTCGATCAATCTTTTATTGATTAGTATTTTAATTTTAATTTGTTCAAATTCTCTGTGATTTGTACTTTTTTACGGTTCACATGTTTGATATTGTTTTGCTTAATTAGTTTTACATACAAAATGTTAATATTTTAGTTCATAGAAATCATTTTTCTATCTCTTTTAACCTTTCTATTGAGATAGTAAAAAAGATGGGCCTTTGACAATAGAATTTGCATCACCAAGATCAACTTTTTTTTAAATAGCTAGCTACATAGCTAAAATAAATAAGGTTTCATTTTTTGCATTACATGTATAAAATTATAGGTATAAAATTTCAAAATTTTTCTTTGTTGTAAATTATTAGCATAGTAGTTGAAAATAAATAATATTTGTATAATTGTTAAATATTTAAAGATAAACCAAGCTATTAGGCATTCTCTATAAGTGCTATTATTACACAATGCACTACGTCTAAAGTTCAATTTTCTTTTATCAGATGGATTAAAGTTTGTTAATTTGGATAATAATTTTATTATTCACTTAATCTAATTATCCAAAAAAATATTTTATTATTTATAATTTAAAATTGAAAACTACATGTCACTTAACAGATAATATTACCTGTCACGTGTGTATTATTATTATTATTATTATTGAAACATACCATAAAGTTGTTGTTAATTTCGAATACTTAATCCAATTTTTTATACTTAAATTTTAAATGACTAAAATTATTATATGTTGAATATTTTATGCATAACTAATTTTTTTGTTATTTAGATTAGAAAATATGATTTATTAATCACTTCTAAATTCAAGTTTAAAAATAGTTGTACATAAGTGTATATTTTTATATTTTTAATTAATTAGTTAACAATATATAATATAAAAATTAGTTTACTTAAAACAGCTATATTTAAATTGGTTTGGCTTAATATATATATATATATATATATATATATATATATATATATATATATATATATATATATATAATTAGATTATTGATTTGGGAACTAAAAGTCACTGTTAATATATTCTTACATATTTAAAAATTAAATTTTTTATTTTTGAAGTAAAAAATGATACTTCATAAATTAATAATAGATAATTAGTATTATAAGTTAATGGATATTTAAAATTTAACATCAAGATTTATATTAAAATTTTAAAATTTGTATTTGTAGCTCATTATTATAAAAGAAGTATATTATAGATAAGTGAATTAACAATGATAATGTATCCAACTCCGGTCACACAATCCAAGATTGCAAGGTTAAGACGAAGGATAATTTTGGCAAGAAAACAAAAAAGACTTGATGATAATGAATTTATTTTTTTTTTTGTGCTTCTGGTAAGTGTTCTCTTGTGAGACTTTTTTATTTCTTTTTCTTTTATGAGAAATACAATTTAAGCTATTATCATTGTTGAAAATATTATCGAGGTAGTTTGTATTATACATAATTTTTCAAATATTTTAATGTAGTGATTGAACAACTATTCATCTTCATAAAAGTATTTCTTTCAAATTCATATTTAATAAACTATAAATTATATTAAAACTATGCAATCTTCAAATTTTTAGATACTATTTAAGTTAATTAATTATTTAATATTATTTAAGATATAATCAATCATAATTTAGAATTATATACTATTTAATCTAAAGTAATACATAAAACTCTATACTAGCAGGACAAATATAAAATTTGATGTTTTAGTTTAGATCTATTTGATTGGATTTAAATAAGTTATGATTTTAAAATTATATTTAAATTTAGAGTTTTATTTATTATTTAAATTAAATTGTATTTATTTTTAAATTATGACTTGGTATATTTTAAATAATATGATATAGATAATCATTGATTTAGTTTATTAATTTTAAAAATAATTAAATTAAACTAACCAATACAATTTTTTTTCGTTAATTACGAAGTGTACTACTAAAATTATATAAAACCAAATACGAGATTAGTTAATTGAATAATTATTTGTGTTTTATTTATTTTTCTTGACTTAACAGTGTGGAAGAACAACACTAATATAAATTTTGACGTACATAAAAATGTGCAATATATTGCTGCAAGTCAAAGAACAGTATGTCAAGAAACTGGTATCTCATCTATATTCTCAGTTTATAATGAAGTGGAGATAAAGGTGACATTTTTCTCATTGTAATTGACTCATATTTATCTAATTTTTGAAATATCAGTTTAATGACGAAAAAAGTTTATATATTTCTCATTACTCTTTCATAGGGAAGCAACTCTCTATGTATGATGTACACTGTGCGTCGCATGAAATTGGACAGAAAAATATTCTTCCTATTTATGTAAGACCTTTTACATCAAAGATAAGATCTAAACAATTTTTAATTCTACCAACAGGTCCCTCATTGACAAGAACTCAACTGTCCGTCTTAACACATAATACATATAATTAATGATTATCAAATGATTCATACACCAATATTTAAAAAAAGTATGCTTCATCGAAAATTATTTATATAACATACATTTATTACAATTCTAGCATACTCCTGTGTACAAGGATCTACCAATAATCTAACGGAAGTCGTTCTGCAAAATCAGCTTTTGTCACACTACGATTCCCAAAGATCGTGTTTAATAGGACGGTAATTTAGAAAAGATGATAAATAATTATTATATTCTTTTCTTTCCTATAGTGTCTAACGTTTAATTGAATAAAATTGAACATTTTGTCAAGAAATTTTACTATAAATGGAAAGCAAAAAAGACAATCTTCTTCTGTTGTTGGTTTGGTGGCTATTAATTTGACACAACTTTATGAAGATGTAAACTTATCGACTTTTAAGGTACACCCACCAAGCGGTGACATACATAGTGGCCAAAATGTTGACCCTTTTGCTGATTATGAAGATAATCTTCCATTATATTAAGAATTTAAGTTAGTAGTTTGTAAGAGATATGATTTATTAGTAATATATCAACATATATGTTTTCACTTTTTATAATTTTTATTGATTGTAGTTGTTAATACTTATGATGATTCAATGTTGGATGTGGATTTAGAAGATTATTTTATACCATCCTCAAAAACTTTAAACGATATATACAAATTTTATTTGTATGTTTATTTGCATCTTTGTGTACATCATGGACTAAATTGTATCGATATGACAACTGAGTATCTAAAGAGAGTTCATTCGGCAGGTGTGTGGGATATAGGAGATCCTATTTATCAATGTCAACATTATAAAGTATGGATGTGGCCTAATAAAAGGCTTGCTAAATCCAAATAGTCACTACAACCAAAATTTTCATTATGTTGTATGGAAGGAAAGATCGAGCTTCCTTTACTTTTTGTGTCTCCTAATGAGCTCATTTAGCTTCATATTGAAGAAGATCAAAGAAGTATTCATTTTCTAAAAAATATAGGCATTTAATTCAATGTTTTGTTTTACATCAATGGCTGAAAAAATTGACCGTGGGTGAACAATGGGACTGCTCCTCCAATTTTTAAGTTTGGGAGTCAAAACTACCATAGCATTGGTAGCCTGCTTCCTCCAAATAATCTATGACCAACATTTGCCCAGCTATATATCTATGACACAGAAAATGAGATTGATAATCGAATAGCAGACTTTGGTAATTTTCATGCAACCAGTCAAATATTTTAGTTATTTTTTATTTGTGAGAGAGAATAACATAAATTTTATTGTGTTTTTTTTTTGCAGTTCTAATGAAGCTATAAATGAGCGGGATAGGAAAATTGTGACAATATTAAGAAACATGCTAGATAAATATAATAGTTTGGTAAAGGGTTTTCACGATGCAAGAGATAGGTACCAACAGAAAAATTGCACAGACATAAAACCTAAGTTGATTAGTAAAAGGACTATAGATGGTAAGACATACAACTTGCCATCTGCATCTGAAGTGGCTGCATTGATTGTTGGTGATGTTGAACAACAAAGCAAAGATAGAGATATTATTATAGAGAGTCAAACTAGAAAGCTCCAACGGCTTGATGTTTTTCACCCATCTTATTTAGCCTTGCAATGTCTATTGTTGTTTCCGTATGGGGATGATGGGTTTCATTTGGGTATTGCAACATCAGATTCTATCTCTGTTAGGCCTACAAAAAAAAAAAAAAACAAAACAATCACTTTGCGATAATTCTTTGCTTTTTGCCTACAGAAAAGGACGAGTGAATCTCCGTTAATTCTAAAATCAAAGAGATTATTCCAACATTTTTTAGTGGGTGCATACACAATGGTGGAATCAGAGAGGTTAAAATTCTTTAGGTGTAAACAACCACAGTTGAGAATTGATAAATACAAATGTCTGCATGAAAGTCTTATAAACTGGGATGTAGATGCTGCAAGGCTTGGCAAAAGAATCATTCTTTCCAATACTTTTACCAGTGGCCCTAGGTACATGATGAATAATTGCAAAGATGCATCTGCAATTTGCAAATATGCAGGATATCCTAGCTAGTTTATCACTATGACCTGTAATCCTGAATGGGATGAGATAAAAAGAGAAGTGACTCCCATTGATTGAAGGCAGAAGACCGCCCTGATATATTATGTCGAGTTTTCAAAATCAAGCTTGATGTTTGATTGATGACCTAAAAGAGGGAAAAATCTTTGGCAAAATTTTGGGATGTAAGTCTGTGTTTATGCAATACCTTATTAAAATCTTATGTTGTAATGTTTTACTCATTTGTCTTTTCCAATTTTCAGATGTTTGCACTATAGATTTTCAAAAGAGAGGACTTTTGCATGCACATATCCTTTTATTCATGAGTAACAAGTTCAAGCCACAAATACCATATGACATAGACAAACATATAACGGCTGAAATTCCTGATGAAAATGAAAGGCTAAATCTATATGGAGCTGTTCAAAATTACATGGTACATGGTACATGGTCCATGTGGTTCGTACAACAAGAATTCACCTTGCATGAAGAATGGATCCTGTTCAAAGTTTTATCCCAAAGAGTTTAGACAGCGAACACTCATTGATGAAGTTGGGTTTCCCAAATATAGGCGTACTAATAACGGTCGAACTGTGAAGAAAATGAAATGTGTACTAGACAATAAGTTAATTGTTCCGTATAATCTAGAAATCAGGAATACACATGCCAAACAAATTCTATTAAGTATCTGTGTAAGTATGTACACAAGGGTAATGATTGCATAATAGCTACCTTATACAACACTGGTGATTTGTTAGAAACCATACAAGTTGTTGACAAAATCAGGAATTACTACGATTGTAGGTACATTTCGGCATGTGAGGCAGTCTGGCATTTATTTGGATACAAAATCCAAGAGAAAGAACCATTTGTAATTAGACTTCCATTCCATTTGGAGGATGAGCACCTGTGGTTTATAGTAAAACTTCTAATATAAATGATATCGTCGAAAGAGCAGTATCTCGTAAGTCCATGTTTATTGGGATGGATGGTGGCTAACATGTCATATCCCTATGCTCGAAGTTTGACTTATACTGAGTTTCCAACCAAGTTTGTTTGGAAGGACAATACTTTAAAGTGGTTTCCTCGAAAGCAAAGCTTTGCAATTGGAAGGTTGACTCATGTACCTGCAGGTAATGACGAGTTTATATTCAATTTTGATCTTATTTGTTTGATGATTTAAATTTAAAATCTTAACAGCATGTACCCCACGCCTATTTTATTCGATTTATCAACACTAGAAAATAAATGTTCAAATAACTTTCAACAATTATAATCTAATGCTCTATAGATTATACAATTTTAGCATTGTTCTCTATTTTTTATAAAAAATAATTTTATACGCATGTGTACCTATATAATAATTGAAATCGTGTAACCTAATTCATTTAGCAACTTAGAAGTGAAATTTTAACCAAATTTTTTTGCAGCAAATACCGAAGAATATTACTAACAGCTTTTCTTAAATACTCAAAGAGGATGTATGAATTTTTAAGATTTAAGAACAGTAGAAAGAACAATTCATGCTACTTATAAAGATGCATACTTCACTCTTGGACTCTTACAAGATGACAGAGAATTCATGGATACAATTAAAGAAGTAAGTTCGTGGGCCTCAGAATCATATGTCAGGAGGTTGTTTATCATTCTATTAACATCCAATAATATCTCAAGACCAGAACATGTCTGGGATAGATGTTGGCATGAACTCTCAGATGATATTTTGTATCGACAAAAAACCATGTTGAACATGAGGGGTGAGTTTTATTAATTGCAATTATAAAAATCCTTTATTATTGATCATTTTTACTTTGATTGAATTTTTATAATATCGTATAATATGTAGAGTTAACCATGTCAGATGATGAGATTAAGCAATTGTGCTTAATGGATATAGACAAGATCTTATATTCCTATAATAAAACCTTGAAAGATTATCCTCCTATACTTTTAGCAATTGAAGTTGATAGTTCTTTGTTAATTGAAAGGGTTATCAGGGAAGAGCTAAACTTTAACAGGGATGAGTAAAAGAAAAATGCCTCAGACATGTTAGCCATCTCAGCACTTGAGTAGAAACATGCATTCGATAAAATTGTTACACCTGTGTATTGTGATGAAGGAGATTTTTTCTTTGTGTATGGTCATGGGGTACTGGAAAAAATTTCTCTGGAACCTTATGTCTGCTGAGATTCGCTCAAGGGGTGATATTGTATTAAACGTTGCTTTAAGTGGTATTGCATCTTTACATCTTCCCAATGGAAGAACGACACACTCAAAGTTCAAAGTACCACTGAATATAACTGAGGATTCTGTATGCATGTAATATCAAACCTGGTTCCCCTCAAGCAATATTACTGTTGAAAGCCAAACTTATAATTTGGGATAAGGCTCCAATGGTTAGTAGGTACTGCTATGAAGCGCTTGATAAATGTTTGAGTGATATCATGAGGTTTTCTCCAATATATAACAAAGATTTTCTCTTTGGAGGAAAAGTGGTTGTACTAGGTCGAGACTTTAGACAAATCCTTCCTGTCATTCCATGAAGATCAAGATAAGATATCGTTTATTCAACTGTGAATTTGTCTTACCTTTGAAAATTTTGTCAGGTGCTCAAACTAACAAAAATATGAGACTCTCTGTAGGGACAACTTCTTCAAATCAAGATGAGACTGAGCAATTTGGTGAATGGTTATTGAAAGTTGGTGATGGTCTAATAGGTGACAATATAGATGGTGAATCTGAGATATGTCTTCTAGAAGATATTGTCATTCCTTCTTCGGACCAGACATTTGATGAATTGGTTCATTTTTCTTGAAAACATGCCTTCAAAGGATTTTTTCAAAGCAAGAATTATACTGGCTCCCACGTTGGACATTGTTAAAAAGGTCAACAACTATCTGATAGCTATCATTCTTAGAGGAGAAAAATTATATCTTAGTTCGGGTTCAATTTGTATGGATGAAGGGAATATGGAAAGTCAACTAAATCTCTATGGACCTGAATTATTGAATAGCATAAATTGCTTTAGTTTGCCTCCACATAACTTAATACTCAAGGTTGGTGTTCCGGTGATGTTATTGAGGAATATTGACCAATCTAGTGATTTTTATAATGGTACAAGATTACAAGTTAGGAAGCTTGGAAATCATGTCATAGAATGTGAAGTCTTAACGGGTAACAACGTTGGTCATATTGTTTTGATTCCAAGAATGAATATGGTACCAACAAATGAAACTGTCCCAATTATATTTCAACGAAGATAATTTTCCATAATAGTATTGTTTGCCATGACAATTAATAAGTCTCAGGGACAAACTTTATCTTATGTTGAATTGTACTTGTCCAAACCAGTTTTTACACATAACCAACTATATGTGGCACTTTCAAGAGTTAAGAGTAAGAGAATTTTAAAAATTTTACTTATGAATCATGTAGAAATATCTGCAAATTCAACCATTAATATTGTTTATAGAAAAGTTTTTGAAAAAATAGGATTTTAATATAAATATTTTAATTTTATTTTAAATTTTGTATTAAAATTAATGTATAATTATTTTACTTAAAAAAATGTAAAATGATAATTACTCATTATTTTTAAATTAAATTTTAATTTTGATAATAATTTAAAAAATTTTTATTTTTATAATTTTTTTTTGTGTTGAGCTCGGTTCATACACGAGTTTAAAGATAAAAATCAGTTCCTACAAACGGATATACAGATTGAGGTTTGAGCCGACGAATTTAGACTATTTTGACGATATTAGCGGTCTTGTTCCATACAATCAAATCGATTTGATAATAATTTTTTAAAAAAAAAAGGAAAAAAAAAAAAGGAAAAAACACACTCGTTGTTTCACATATTTGCTCCAATATGCTAGTTGCCAAATGCCAACACAAAGTCAGTAGCAAAAAAACCAACGCTCGGAGACGAAAAGGGAAAGAGATGCACTTCAACTGTCCAGCATAACAACAACGCTCAATTCGCACAAAGGTGAAAGCTTCTTATTACTCTACCTTCTTCCCATGGTATTCTCTCTCTCTCTCTCTCTCTCTCTCTCTCTCTCATATGTGTTGTTCTTGATTGATCCATTTGAGTGTGTTTCTATGTTTCAGGATTATCTTAAAACCGCTCTTCCTTCTCAAATAATGTCTGAAAGAGGTTCCAATCTGGTCGTCATCAACCCAGGTACGCAGCAAAACATCCGTTTTCGCTCATCACCCTTTTGCTCATACCTCACTAAGAACATAAAAAAATCTCAACTTTCTTGCCGCCCTTTTCAATTCAGGCTCTGCAAATGTTAGAATTGGCTTGGCTTCACAGGATACCCCTTTCAATATCCCTCATTGCATTGCTCGCCACACTAAACAAGTTCCTAGGAGGAATGTCCAAGATCAGGTTTTTGGATTCTCTGATTAATTATTTCTTTTATCTCATACTCTATATGATTTTTTACACCCTTTTCTGTTGGCATACGTTTTAGTATAATAGGATAATTATTGTTTTTTGTTTTTCATGCGTGTAGATGCTTAATAGTCAGATTACAACTGCACAGCATATGGAAAGGGAGAAGGCTTATGATGTTGTAAGTTATAACACATTGCAAAGCTGAAATTGAAATTTCTGTGTTGCTGTTTTGCTAATCTTGATTTTGTTGATATTTGAGATTGCATCAATATTGAAGATACCATTTCTCGATGAAGAAGCACCGAGTAATGCATTCCCTCGTAAGGTATATGGCATTTCCTAGTTTGCTTACATTCTAATCACCTGTTCACTATGTTTTCTTTCATGTACATTTCTTGATTCTTATGCTGTTGGAGTCTTTGTAATGTGAAATTGTTTTGACTTCCCTAAGCTTTCTGTTTGTGCATGAGACTACTAGTGTCCCCTTCAATGCATTCCTGTGGAGTGAAGTCTGGTAACTTTATTTTACTTCTTGTGTTGAAGCTTTTAAGCTGAACATGAGTAATGAACTGCTGAGCACAAATATGTTGCAGACAAATGTACTATTTGTGAGGGAACATTGTTGTTCAATTGACCCCTTGGTGGCATTCTTATGTTTCGATAATGCTGGTACTTTTATTTATTCCCCTTAAGATAGCTTAAACATGTGATGCTTAACAGGTGCGTTCATGCTCTAATGCAAGCACGTGCGTATACATTCACATTACACTACTTATAATTTATTCTTGTTTATTCCATATATGTTCAGTGTCATTAAGATTGCATGCCTGAAGATTTGCATTTCTACATGCTGGCCAAGTCACTGAATTAATGACTTTTACGTTGTGTTAATACTATAAACTTCAATATAATTTTTGTGCAGATGGGACGTGTTGATGGACATAATCCACATATTATCAGGAAAGATTTGCCCTTCTCTTGGACTAATGTATATGAGGTCGTTAGTATGTCTTCAGCTTTAGGTAAACAGAAGTTTTACCTAGTACTTTGCTGTGTTCCTTGGTTTTAACTATATCTTTGGGATATTTTTTAATGTAAAATTGTAAATTAGCTTGCCATTTGATTCATCTCATCTTTTTAACAAGGTACATAATGTGAGCTGCGAAGTGCCCATTTTGAGTATGATGTGAACAAATTAATGATAGAGCTGATAATTAAAGAGTGTATTTCAATTATTATTTGAAAAGCCTGAAGATTAAGATATAGTTACTAAATAGGACTATTAGAATTGGATTTTTGATAATAGTAGTGGGTATTGACCGGGGGCAGGGATAGAATTTTGCCCTTTCCTTGACTGGAGAATGAGTAGCTTTTTGGCTCCTTATGATCCATTATTAGAATTATGGACTTGCATAAGTTTATTTGTATTACATGTTGATTTGATATTAAATTCTCTGTTACTATTACATAATTAGCTCTATATATATGAATTCGAATTTATAGAGACATCAAGTAAAGATGTGACTAGCGAGTCTTTGGATCCAAAAGAAGATACAGATTCAAAGGAGCTTCATCTGAGTGAACGAAAATTCAGAGAGTTCATCTGTGGAGAGGAAGCACTAAGAATATCACCAGCAGAACCATATTGTCTAAATCGTCCAATCCGCAGAGGACATTTGAATATTTCGCAACATTATTCCATGCAGCAGGTACTTATCATTTTCAAACCATAATGCAGTGCATGAAAGTAATGTGAATTGGATACCTTTGTTGATTGATGGGATGGAAAAAAAATATAGATAATATTTATCTTTGGAATTATGTAAGTTCATTTTGTATCATAATGTAATGCCAAATGTTATAGGGAGCCTTGAATTAGTTGTATTGTTTAAAATGGTTATTATTAATATTTATGGATGCAACATAACAGTAAAGTAATTTGTGAAATATACATATTCCCTGCCTGTTTGTTCCTGAAAAGTTATGGCAAATGTTGAAGTTTTCTGAACTCCTGTAACTGTAGAATTATATGCTTTAACTTTAAAGAAAACAGATAATATACATGTTTCAGTAAAACAAGTGATTTGTTGTATTATTGTGTCTGTTTTAACCTAAAAGAATTAATCATAGAATAAAACAAAATGGGAAAGCAGTAGAAAGAAAAGTACTTCATTTACCAAGTATGCACGCTCTAAAACTTGGAACAAAGTGATAGTTATTGAACCACAAACAAGTATTGTTCTTGAGCTCAGAGAAGCACTAGTTACTTCTAAGAGTGGGAAAATTCATTGAAATGTCAATTGTAGGTATCACCAATACTGAAGTAGATGATGCTACAATTGAGGAAACTCACAATACAGATTTAAGCAGTTTTTGGAGCTTAAAATGTTAGTATTGTCATGAAGATTTCTATAGTGTGCGAAAATTCCACTTTGTTGCTCTTACTGATATTACTTCTTTCTTCATCATAGCATCACCAATGGCTATAGTTTTTTTAATACTTTTGTTACCAGTTGCACTCTTTGCTGATTCCCTTTTCTAGATTAGGATCGTTTGAATCTAAACTTCAACCTTTATGTCTGATTTATTGGGATCCTTTATGTTGCCTATATAAGCTTTGTCTTGGTGATGTTAGCATATTAATTAGAGTTCTGAAGTACTTTTTGTGATTTTTATTTTTTTTTTGTCTCTTTCGTTCTACATCACTACCACTTGCCTATTTTGCAGGTACTTGAGGATCTGCACACTATATGGGATTGGATTTTAGTAGAGAAACTGCATATTCCTCGTAATGAAAGAAATATGTATTCTGCGGTTCTTGTGTTGCCAGAAACATTTGATAATCGTGGTATGTAGGACTTGATTTTCTAAAACTTGGAATGTTTCACCTTATTTTAAAATGATTAAGTAATTTAAGGAAAATGTATCTTCTAGTCATTTTAAATGTTAGATTCCTTAGTAGCTGCGTTTTCACACCCCTGCCGTAGTTATTTTATGCGTTTGTCTTTGCCATGAACAGAAATAAAAGAAATGCTATCTTTAGTATTACAAGGTCTCTGTTTCGGCTCAGCAGTGGTGCACCAGGTGTGTGTCCTTCCATCTCTATGTTAGAATTTTATATTTTCAGTGCAGGATCATGCTACTCACATGAGATGCTGTCATTAACATTTACCTCTAGGGGTATATTGAACTCCCTTGATGTCATTAACTAGAGTTTAGATGGATACTGGTATTTTCCAGCAAGCTTTATTCAGTCTGATATTAGAATCAAGCATGATGGTGAATGAAATGAACTAATTGTGTAGAGCGAAGCTATTGTGGTCCTCAATTTGCTTGACTCTTCAAGAGATGCATTTTTTATATATAGCAATTTTGCAGTCACACAATGTTGCTAAACAATTTCTAAATGGAAGGCTTTATGTTGAATTCAATTTCCCAAGTTTTAACTTGCTTGCCCTATCCTTTTGTGCTCTGATGGTTAAAGAAAAAAAACCCTGTTCTACATCAGGGTTCATGATCTTGAAGGATGACGATATTTGATTATAGAATGATTGTGGTGGAGATCAAACACTAGAGAATATGATAAGTCACGCTTTTTGTGCATATAAGGGAGCCGGAAGGTCTTGTTATTTTCTGAGTTGGATTTCTCCATTACTTTCTAATGGCCTCGTATTGATTTGGTTGACCAGGAAGGTCTTGCTGCTGTTTTTGGAAACGGATTATCAACGGCATGTGTTGTAAATATTGGTTCGCAAGTGACATCCCTGATATGCATAGAGGTAATTCCAATTGCAGCTTCTGTCTTCTACTTATTATTTGTGTAACTTGTAACACGTATTGTTTATTGCTTACTACTTATTATGATTTAATTTATAATTCTAGTTCTCTACAATGATACAAAACATGACTAATTTTGGCAGTTATTTGTTTATTCTCTTGTTCAGGATGGAGGTGCACTGCCAACCACTGTAAAAACTTTGCCTTTTGGTGGCGAGGTACGAAACATGGTTTCTTACTTCCATTAAATAATTACTTCACGTCTTCTATAAACCCATTAAAATAGTCACTAATACTTGATCCAAGGACCAAGGGCACACTCATAAAAAAAGCAGAGCTGTATATTTCATTAAGAAAATTGCAACAATAGCATATTGTTGACAAGTACCTCATGTGACATTCATAAAGATTTAACTTTTCTGAAGCCTATGAATCTGCAACAAATCATTTCTATTAATTATATATATAGTGGCCCAAACCAAATTTTTCACCTAACCTTATTAATCGAAAAAGGCTCAAATACTGGAAAGTATAGTTGGATTATGAGATAGAAACAAGAAGGATTTACCGTGATAAGAACTGTGGTTGACAACAAAGGTCTGATACCATCCTTAATGATAACTGACCTAAAGTTGACTCATATAATTCCTATAGTTGAAAACAGTCAGCAAAGCACATGGTGAAACATGTGTCTCATTTAATAAATGGTAAATTACACTGACACTGACCTTGAAGAGATCACACTTGATGCTCCTATATTTTGTAACACTTGTCACTGACCTTTCCTATAAACATAACATTGAGGTCAGTATAAGTATAAAAAAATCAAGAGGTGTCAAGTGTAATATCACTCGATCTCAGTGGAGGTCAATGTAAATTGCCCTTTAATAAATGAAACTTGTGCTTATCAGTTTGTGTAATGATTGTATATCATGCAAATATGCAATACGTTGTTCTATCTATTTCTATGTGCAATGATTTTTATAGTTCCTTGTATTATGTAGCTGATATTATTCTGTATCCTAATTTTTGTTTTTCCAGTTAGTTTTTATTATTGTCTAAATATTAACTTCATATTTTCAGGATATATCAAGGTGCCTTCTCTGGACCCAAAGGCACCACCAGACATGGCCTCAAATTCGTACAGATATTTTGACAAAGCCTATAGATCTGTTAATGTTAAATCAACTTAAAGAGACATATTGTGAGATCAAAGTGAGTTGTTGTACTTTTTAATTCAGTTGTAATTCTTTCACCTTTCATTAAGTTTGCTGAAATTTCCTTTAGTGATTCAGATATCAACGTCATTTTCGGGTGCAACATGTCCATTTGTTCAAATTTTATATACATTATTATTGGGTTAGAAAATTAAATATTAAATTAATATAAAATGATATTAAACAATACACTCAATTCCTCTCACTGTAATTTGTCCACATAATTTCTTTCTGCTGCCCTTTTTTTATTGCATTGCACTCATACATGATTCAGCAACCTTCTAGTTTCAGAAAGTGAATTGTAGTCGTGCCAAAGCTAAGCTGAGGCATTTTGAACATGTGTAACTTGTGAAAATTAATCAACTTAGAATTGATCAGTGTTTTGTTTATTGGTGCTTGCTTCCTCCAAACATGGCTTCATTTTAAATCTTGTGTTTTCCTGTCTATAGGAGGGAGAACATGAAGCTGTTGCTGTAGTTCATTCGTATGAGGACAGAGCACCAGCTGGATCTCACAAGACAAGACTTACTGCTCTAAATGTGTGTATCCTCGGTTGAATTCTTTCTTCATTTTACCTCGCATGTTGCCTTCGGATAATGCTGATTATTATTGCTCAGGTTCCTCCGATGGGTTTGTTCTATCCTACGCTTCTTGTTCCTGATGTCTATCCTCCTCCACCTCGTACTTGGTTAGTGTATTACTGAAGCTTTCATGCTGTGTGCATGTTTGCAAACAAAATGTATGTTTACATAACCCTAACGGCATTGCCTTGCCAGGTTTAATGACTATGAGGATATGCTAGAAGAACCATGGCATATGGAATATACTCGTCCTGATACATTTTATCCCAATGTTGGTGGAGGAATACCAATGTGGGAAAGCTATCCAATTTTCGCAACTAAGCCAAAAAGAGAAGAAAAAGTAGGCCTTGCGGAGGCTATTTCTAACTGCATTCTCTCAACTGGTAGCATTTTCATCCCTTTTTTCCTGTATTTGTATGCATAAATTTGAAGCCTTATTTAACTGTATGTTGCTGTATTCACAGGTCGCATAGACATCCAGAGAAAACTATTCTGTAGCATACAATTGGTGAGATTTTTTGTGAACATTTGAGCTTAGTGTATTTGTGTTCTTAATATTACAAAATGATATGAAATAATTGACATTTGACACCTCTAAACAGACTGGTGGAGTGGCTTTGACAAATGGTTTAGTTTCCGCATTAGAAGAAAGGTTTGTCTTAATTTTGTTTGATCTTGTAGCATATTTAAATGCTTTATTACCAAATGATTTGCTGCAATACTGAAATTTGGGATGATAGTTACTGTATTTTTCATAATTTTGCTTTCTAAATATGCTAACAACACATGGAAACCCATTATACTTATAAGCACGTTATCATATTAACAATGTTGGCCTAAAAGTCATATGATTAGTGCATGTGATTTTTCATTGATAGGTCATATGCAAGTAGAATCTTGGAAGAAAAATGCATTCGCATTGATTTAATGACCTCTAACATCAATTTGTTTCTTTTGGTTGTAACCAATTTTTTAGATTTGAGCAGTATTGGCCTCTCTATAGAATATTTCTGTTTTTTTTAACTCGTCCTGCTTAGCCTTATTATATTTCGATAAATCATGTCAAATCAGAAAATGCTAGTGTCTTGAAAGATTTTGTTATTATTATTATTATTATTATTATTATTATTATTTTTGGTAAATATTAAGCTAATGGATCAATCTTGTCTTACTTTATGCAGAGTCTTACATGCCATTCCTCCAAATGAAGCAATTGATACTGTGGAGGTTAGTTTCACATCCTATTTTGTGGTGTTGTCACTAATTTTTAATGGTGCAAGTTATTTGCATAATCATTATTGTTTAATTATTTATACCTGGTAATTGTTATAGATCTGCAATGTGTACCTGATATCTTCTTTTGTTTTTTCTTTTCTTTTTCCGATAATGTAAAATTTTACAAAACCTCTCAATCAAGGGATGGTGAACTCAGAGAGTTTGCACTACATCTCACAACTACCAAAACAGGAGAATCACATTTAAAAACAGACAAAACCAATATAAAAGAAATGAGAAATGATACATCACTACGTTTTGGTACACCTTGAAGTATACAACTTTCTTTCATTATATTCTCTTTTATAGTTGAAAATGGAAGATGTAAACAAAGGTGTACTAAAAGATTAGTGCAAATAATACAACTCAAAAAGAAATTCAAAAGATATATACTTTCTTTTTTTTGTTGAATATTGCAAGTTTCTTATGATGGAGCTTTTACTAATGACACGTGGTTGATTTTGTCAAATGATATCTTTCTGGACATGGCACTCAGGTCTTACAATCAAGGATGAATCCAACATTTGTGCCATGGAAAGGCGGTGCGGTATGTTCAATTTGTTTGACCATCGTACTCAATCTTTATGAATTGAGAAATGCTTTCAAGTTAACACATTCTTGGTTGTTACTAACATATGGCTTTGCAGATTCTTGGAGTCCTTGATTTGGGCAGGGATGCTTGGATAAATAGAGAGGATTGGATTCAGAACGGGATTCATGTTGGAAGCAACAGAAAGTACAAGGATTCTTATTACATACAAGCTCAAGCAATGTGTTATTTGAATTCTTGAAAAGCTATTTTAGCACATTATTAGTAGTAGTTTCTCTTCTAACACTAAATTAATAAATGATTATTGCAAACTAACCACGTTTGAAAACTACCGATCCTTTTATCTGTGAATGTTTTGTGAATACTTGTGGAAATAGTCTCAATTTGAGAAGGTAAAGTGGTTTGAAAGCTACTGGCTGTTTTGCGTGGGAAGGTGTTGTTAACAAATGTGGAAATAGTCCCACATCAGGGAAGAGGAGTTCAAGCGTGGGTATTGGTGTTCTATAAATAGGATTAGAAGGTAAACTTGAAAAATTAAAAGGGTCGGTTGGCTATGTATGCCACACTCATCCGAAGTTGGTGAGTGCTGTATGGCTATCAAGACATATGGCCGACATAATTTCTGGAAACTCATTAGGGTTGGCTCGCATTGGCCGACCCTCCTATGAAGTTTAAAATAAATTGAAAGTGTAATAATGACTTATAATAATAAGCCCAATTATCATAACTTCTTTGATTCTTCTCCCTCTTTAATTTCACCTGGTTTTTTGTTTTATCAATTGAAATACATGACCAAGTTACTCCTCTAAATTGCCATTTTATTTCTGATTCAAATAATAATAATTGATGCCCATTTTGTCTTCCCTTAAGTGTTCGAGTCTCCCTATGGTAAAAAAAAAAAAAAAAAAATTTAATTGATGCCATTTTGTTTCTGATAATAATAATAATAATAATAATAATAGATGCCTTTCACTATTGATTCCATGCACTTTGAGCGTGGGGTGGTTTGAACCTTTTGGAATGGTTTTTGTTTTCTTCGGATCTGCGTTGTAAGCAGTGTCTAAAATGGTTTTTGTTAAAGCAAGAGATGAAATTTTGACAAGAATAATTCTTTTATAATTTATAGAGTAAATTTTGTCCTATGGAGTGATTTTATCATCGTAATAAATTTATCAATAAAGTAAGAAAGATATAAGAGAGAAAATAATTAATACTGGATAAATACAGTAGAGAAAGAAGTTGATTTTCTTATATAGTAAATAATTTTTTTTCTTTTAATGGATTTGTTAAACACGATAAATGTATCTACATTCTGCTTTTTGCATCCTACGAGAAATAAGAAAAAATATTAAAAAAATACATTCCCTATTTTACGAAAAGAACCAACAATAATAATAATAATAATAATAATAATAATAATAAATTTTGCAACCTGCAAAGCGTAAATAAAAGAACTAAAATAAATAAAATCCATTTTGCAGCCGGCGAACATGGCCCATATTTCGAGAAATTATCTACAATTAGGAGTAGCAAATGGACCTAAATCTGGTTTGCGTAACCCGCCAAAATAGGCGGGTCAGATTGAAAAATTGAAACCGTCACATGTCAAAAGTTCGCCTAATCCGCCCCGCTTAAACCGTGGGTTTTACCGGAGCGGGGCGGTCTTCCCTGCCAGGCTGCTTAGGATTTTTTTAAATATGTTCTAATTTAGTGTTTTGGATTATGTTTTATTTTTGATTGATTATGTTCTAAATTTGTAGATATTTAATTATATATTTTGGACAATATTTATTTTACTTGGATAATGTTGGTTTTATTATTGGTTCAAAAAATTTGGTTTATGATTATGTTTATTACATATTTATAAATATAAAGAATTTAATGTTTGTTAATTTAGAAATTATAATTTTTTTTATATCTTTAGAAATTATAAATTTATTAAAATAGTTGTGAAATTATGTATATTATTTAATATTTTTTTGGTAATTTATATTATTTAATACTTAATAGGAAAAAAAATGAGATTCAAGTCCGTCAGCTCGCTGTTGGGCGAGGCGGGATAAGATTTTAGAACCGTCTCATTAAGCGAGGCAGGGCAGGTCAGCCCACCAAAGGGTGGGATTTTGGTGGGACGGGACGGGTTTCCCTACTTACCACTCCTACCTATAACCTTCTTTTTAGGTCATCTTACCAAATTAATCTCTATAATAAAAATTTTAGAAGTTAATATTATCGTTTTCTTTTCTTCTCTTTCCTTTTCTTTTTATTATGTTCAGTTGTTTTCTCTATACGAAGCAGCTTGGGTGATTTTCATTCTGTTAGGCTAAAAGTGAGTCGAGTTAAGTTGAACTATGCTAAGTGTAAGTTTGGCTCATGAAAATTGAATTTAGTTTATGACTCAACTCATTAACATTAACAATCAACTCTATTTATAAACTTCAAGTTCGTCGCACAAAAAATTTATGAGTTGACTCGAACTTACGAATAAGCTCAAATAACATGAATATAATTTATAATTTTATATAAATTATATATAAAAAAAATTATCAATCATTTATGTTGTTTATTTATTAATTATAAATTATATTTTCTATTATAATTATATATAAACATTAGGGTAAAAAACGCATATAAGCCAAGGACAAATTTTAATTACGCAATTCAGCCAAACCAGATTCTTATTCATCAATCAACCAAAACACACTATAATGTAATTCGAAGCAACAAAATTCGAATTAGATTTCTTCATAATTCGAATCGACTTAGCTCGAATTATGACCAACCATTGCGCACAAATAGTTCGAATCAAGTTGCCACGAATTACACAACCATAATTCGAATTTAGTCAATTCGAATTACATGCATTTCGTGACATAGGGGAAGTTCAAATAGTATCAATTCGAATTACTCTTTTTTGCATGTGTGCCACTGGCGGAGGAGAGAGATAAGGTGTTTTATTCAAAATCTAAATTCTACTTTATTGTTGATAAACTAAAACGTTTTACGTTGCTAATATAAAAATAGTTAATTTTGTTAATGAAATATTCTATAACCAAATTTATATATAAACTTTTAGGAGGCCAGTATTCTTTTCCAAAATGGAGTAATGAATCGAATGAAATATTACTAGAGTAGAAAAAATTAGAATTTTATAAAAAATTAAAATATAAATTAAGTACATAAAATATAAAATTATAATAAAATTTTAAATGGTTAAATTGTTAAATTTAGCATAAATTTTAGGATTTATCTATTTTGTACTTTAAGAGTACATATTAAATTTATAAATTTAAATTTTTTTATTAAAAATATAAAATATTTAAATTTTGAATGTATTTATTTATATGTATTAAATAAAAATATTTAAATTTTTTTAATAATAAGAGTTAAATAAAAATTCTAATTAATACGTAATTACTCTCGCAGTTAACTCTTAATTGCTTTTATGATAGAACACAGAACATTGGGTGAGAGGCAGAGCGCTGTTTTGTCATCGGCTTCTCAGTCCTTCATCTTCAACACTTTTAAGTCTCTCTCTTCCGCCAGTGGCACACATGCAAAAAAGAGTAATTCGAATTGATACTATTCGAACTTTCCATATGTCACGAAATGCATGTAATTCAAATTGACTAAATTCGAATTATGGTTGTGTAATTCGTGGCAACTTGATTCGAACTATTTGTGCGCAATGGTTGGTCATAATTCGAGCTAAGTCAATTCGAATTATGAAGAAATCTAATTCGAATTTTGTTGCTTCGAATTACATTATAGTGTGTTTTGGTTGATTGATGAATGAGAATCTAGTTTGTCTGAATTGCGTAATTAAAATTTGTCCTTGGCTTATATGCGTTTTTTACCCTAAAAATTATATGCATGTAAAACTATAGGGCAATTTACCCATCTAAATTGTTTGACCCTCAATATTACGCAAATACATTGTTTCCAAATTTAATACGCAAATGCATTGTTTCACTATTTTATGTAAACCGCTACTGGCAGTAGCGGTTTACAGGTGTGCATAAACCGCTACAACCAGCCGCGGTTTATGTGTGTGAGTGTGTGAGTGTAAACCGCTGCTGCCAGCAGCGGTTTACGTGCATGTGTGTGAGTGTAAACCGCTACTGCCAGTAGCGATTTACGTGTATGTGTGTATACTATTTAAATAATATTATAAATAAAAAATTTAATTTATCATTTCACAATATAATTTAAAAAATATAAATATGCATGTAATAAATTTTTTATTTGTATTTATTATTAAAATGAGATTAAATAGCAAATCAAAGAGTGAGTACTCACAGAGTACTAAAATATATAAACTAAGACTAAATTTTTTTTATCTTCATCTCTTCTAAAACTCATGAATGATAAAATAATTTATTTTTAGTAAAAAATTCACTAAAACATACACTTTTTCTTTAAAAATTACTTCATTTTTTATCCATATAAATCATATGATTGCAAAAAATATATACTCCGTTTTCTTTCTCTCAATTTTTTTGTAACTTAATTTAGCGGTGTGTTCCTCTAGCGGTTTATGTTGATTAGAAAAAATGTTTGTTTATGCTAAATTAAGTTACAAAAAAATTGAGAGAAAGAAAACGGAGTATATATTTTTTGCAATCATATGATTTATATGGATAAAAAATAAAGTAATTTTTAAAGAAAAAGTGTATGCTTTAGTGAATTTTTTACTAAAAATAAATTATTTTATTATTCATGAGTTTTAGAAGGGATGAAGATAAAAAAAATTTAGTCTTAGTTTATATATTTTAGTACTCTGTGAGTACTCACTCTTTGATTTGCTATTTAATCTCATTTTAATAATAAATACAAATAAAAAATTATTACATGCATATTTATATTTTTTATTTTATTCATCAAAATTATGATGCTATCACTATTATTTATCTAATTAATCAACTGTAAAATACAAATAATTTTTATTTTTTGGTATAAGACAACAAAGTTGCACAAATAAAAAAAATCATTTAGCTAGAACCTCAAATGCAAATCAGTAGCAAAGAACACAACCCATTTTCCAAACTCTCCAATCCCCTTTGTATGGTTGATATAAATAAAAGAGAATGAAGTGATTTTTAAAGAGTAAAATATATAATTTAGTAAACTTTTGGCTAAAAATAAATTATTTTATTATTTATAAATTTTAAAAGAGATGAGAATAAAAAAAATTAGTCTTGCTTTATATAATTCAATACTTTGAAGACTGTATTTTTTTATTTGTAATTTGGTCTCACTTCTAATAATAAATACAAATAAAAAATTTATTACATGCATATTTATATTTTTTAAATTATATTGTGAAATGATAAATTAAATTTTTTATTTATAATATTATTTAAATAGTATACACACACGTACACGTAAACCGCTACTGGCAGTAGCGGTTTACACTCCCACACACGCACGTAAACCGCTACTGCCAGTAGCGGTTTACACTCACATACACACGCACGTAAACCGCTGCTGTTTACACTCACACACTCACACACATAAACCGCGGCTGGTTATAGCGGTTTAGGCACATCTGTAAACCGCTACTGCCAGTAGCGGTTTACATAGAATAGTGAAACAATGCATTTGCGTATTAAATTTGGAAACAATGTATTTGCGTAATATTGAGTGTCAAACAATTTAGATACGTAAATTACCCAAAACTATATAAGATTATTATTTTAAATTAAAAGGATAAAATTCATAATATATTATTAATATAATTGAACCAGTTCACAAATTAATAAATTAAACTTATTCAAATTTAAATTCTGTTTATTTAAATTCTGTTGATCCGGAAGGCAAATTCGTCGGAAAAATCTCACCGTTCATGCTCAGTGACAAAGCCGTTGCGCCGACGCTGGCCACACTCTCACCTGGGGACTTGATGGCCTATATTGATTGTGGTAGACCTCCGGAAGACCTTGTGCAGATTGTGAAGGAAAGGCTGGAAGAGCAGAATCTTAGTGCGGCTTTGGAGTTGCTTGGAGATGAAGGGGAGCTTTCATCTTGGTCATCGTTTTGTTGAAGTTCATCAGAGGATGATATATCTTCCGGGAAGAATTGGAAGCTTGGAGGGTACTCAGCGAGGGTAGTGAGGAGGTCAGAAGCCATTGTTAAAAGAGTCTTGAACAATTATAGAAATATAAAAAAAATTCATTTAATATAAAAAAAATATCCTAATAATTAACAAAAGAAACATCTAGTTATATTTTAGCAAAAATAATTAAATATCTATAAAATTTAAAAAAATTATGAAATTCTTAAAAAAATAAAGACATTCACATTTGTAATACAAAAAAATTCGAAAAATATATAAAAGAACATCCATTTAGTATGAAAAGAAACATTCTAATACTTAACAGAAGAAATATCCATATATATTAACTCGTAGAGATTTTGAATTCACCCAAAAATATTTGGCTAATTTTTTACTAATACTTTTTTGGTTCTCCGTACATTGCTCTTCTTTTTATCACTTTTCTCTCGTGTTTGAACTTTGAAAGTTGAACTCAAACTCAAACTCTAGCATATTATCTGGATTATAGAAAAGGAAGTCATTTCAATCACGTTGTTCATGTTTTTGGGTTCAAACTTCAAAGGTTTGCATTCAAAGCAAAGCCTATCTTTTTAGTTGTTTGTTTACTTGTCGTGAGTCAAGTTTTGAGGGAGGTAAAGCTTCTCTATTTCGTGCATTGAATCATGTTAAATCAACAACAATAATAAAGCCTCTCGATAGGCAAAATCTGTTACATGAATCCAACGATACAAAAATAAAATTGTCGGTCTTATAATGGCGATTGTTCATAATAATGTATCCTTGTAAATTATCTTTCGCCAGATCCAGTCAATTTATTTGGAAAATTAAATAAAATTATACTAACTTACTAAGTTTAGTGTTGTATGCTTAGGTTAAACTTTATATACGTGTGATATTTGGTCATTTTATGCTGCAAAATTCTAGATGATTCTAGTTTGTCCTAGAAATCTAGCCCAACATTGGAGTATTTGTAAGATAATTTGTTAAATGACATTAGTGTCCCTAAACCAATGGGCCAACTTGGCCACTGGATTTTGACAATGATATAGGAGACGGTACTAGTCAAACTTAGACTTATTTTTAATTAGTTGCCGGTGGAACCTTAGGTAGTAATGATAACCATCTGTGTTTCAAATGAGTTTTTACTTAATACTTATAACTTATTTTTTCTTCTAATTCAATTGTGCATATAAAATTTTATGTAATTTTACACTTATCATTATATCCTTTCCATTTGAGGTGGTGGACGAGGAAAATAGATATATTAAACTATATTTTTATTATAATTTGGAAAAAAATAATGAGATATAAATTTTTGGTTAAATTATCCATTTAAATTAGTTTGGTTTTAACATTATTTATTTGTCCTTTTTTTTTACTTTTGGTTTCAATGTCTTTATTATACAAATCGATCTTATTTAAAATAATTTGGCGTGGGACTATATACATCGTTTTAAGCCAAATTGATTTATTAAGACTGCGCGTATAAATATATATATAAACTAATTTATTAGGAGAGAGGAAACACTATATAAATCGATTTAACATGATTTATCATAAAACGAGCATAGTGATAAATTGGTTTCAGCTAAATCGATTTAGTACGTAGGATGGTATCCTCTATATAATTCAGTTTTAACTACACCTACTATGAGACGTGCCTATATAATTTGAATTTGGTCATTGTACAAGATGTCTCTGGTACGGGTTGAGAGATGGATCGAGAACTTGCGAGTTGAGACAGATGCCGGATCACTTAACTGGAGCAATGGGGGGAGGTACCTGCAAAGACACTCCGACGCTCAAGTCAGAATGGATCTAAGAGGTATAAGGTGTGAGGAATGAATGAATACCTGGAGGGACCTGGGTCCTCTATTTATAGGTGATGGTGAATATCTTATCTTATCTTATTTGGCTAAGATAAGGGAGACGTTTGAATTCGAAAGTTGGTTAGGAGCTCTAGTGAGCTGGTTCCGAGCCTTCTGGAAGGGCGAAGCGGGTAAGACCTTGGTAACCGGGTTCGGGGACCGTTCCGGGTGTAGGATCCATGGGCCGGATCCGTAACAGTTGCCCCCGGAGCGAGAGAGTGAGGGTGCTCGGTCTCATCGCTAGAGGAACCTTTTCCTCGTCGTTGTGGTTTGGCAAGGAGATCGTTGTTTGGTTTTTCCGATCAAGGTCGAGAATTTGGGGAGTTTCTAGCCGTTTCATGATCAGGCGAGGACCGCGTTTTTTGTGCGTCTCATCACATGCCGGGTTTGATGACCGTTCCGAGGAAGGGCCCAAAGATCGGGTCTGGAACAGTTGCCCCTGGAGCATGAGAGCATGCTTAGTTGGTCTCAATGCTAAGTTGTTTGGAGAGTCCAATTCTCTGTAGTTCGGGAGACTGTGAGGAGCCTAGAATGGGCATGACGTCATCCTGCACTGATTGGCGGGATGTTGGTCAGTCCGTTTTCCGTGAGTTGGAAGACCGTCAGCTCATGCTTGTTTTGTGTGGCCTTTTCTAGGCCGTTATTGTGAACTTATTTTAGGCCTCTTGGTGGGCCGATTTCAAGAATTTTTTATTTGGCTTATTTGGATTTCTGTTTTGTTGGCCTCACGGTGATCGATCCCGGGCCGTCATTTTTTGTTGTTTGGATACCCGTTTTGTTTTTTGGATATCCGTTTTGTTGGCCTCGGGGTGATCGATTCCCGGGTAGCCATTTACTTATTTGGATATCCGTTTGGTTATTTGGATATTTGTTTTATTGGCCTCGGGGTGATCGATTCCCGAGTAGCCGTTTACTTATTTGGATATCCGTTTTGTTGTTTGGATACCCGTTTTATTGGCCTCGGGGTGATCGATTCCCGAGTAGCCGTTTACTTATTTGGATATCCGTTTTGTTATTTGGATATCCGTTTTATTGGCTTCGAGGTGATCGATTCCCGGGTGTTTGGCCGTTTTACTCTTTTTGCCGTTACGACAATATGGGACGAAGCAGGGCAAGTGCGTTTTTAAATAAAATTTTATTAAGTTTGGGCCTCGTTAAAACCCTCCGTTTTGGGCGGAGGGAAAGAGTACCCTAAAATAATACAAGGAAAATAAAATAAAATAATATAAGTGAAAGACATAGATTTAAGGGAGGGAGTGTTCCTACGTGTAATATCGCCGTAAGTTGGCGGCATTCCAGGTTCTCGGGATCTCGGTTCCGTCGAGTTTTTCGAGCTTGTAGGCTCCTTTTCCGATTATTCCTTTGACTAGGTCGAGCTTTTGCAGGACTTGCCTGATCGCTTGGTTGGTTCATACCGTAATGGGGTGGGCCTGGAAATATTGTCTGAGACGACAGGATGCCATGAGGAGTGAAAAGGTGAGTTTCTCGAGGCGTGAGTAGCGCGATTCTGTGTCTTGTAAGACTTTGCTTTTGAAGTAGATGGGTCGTTGGGCCTTATTGTCGTCTTCTCGGATAAGCACTGCTGCGAGTGCTTCCTCTGTTATAGATAGGTATAGGTAGATGACCTCTCCTGTTTGGGGTTTAGCGAGAACCGGGGGTTTTGCTAGGACTTCTTGAAATGTTGGAATGCCTCTTCGCATTCCGCTTCCCATTTGAAGGGGGTTCCTTTCTTCATAAGTTTGAAGAAAGGGTTCGACTTTTGGGTCGACGCGCCGAGAAAACGAGATAGTGCGGTTAGTTTGCCGGTAAGTTTCTGGATGTCTTTGAGATTTTTCGCGCTTTCCGTTTTGAGGACGGCTCTACATTTTTCGGGGTTAGCTTCTACCCCGCGTTGCGTGATCATGAAACCGAGGAACTTTCCTGCTTCCATCCCGAAGGCGCATTTTGTCGGGTTGAGGCGCATTTGATGTCTTCTTAGGGTGTTCATTATAAGCTCGAGGTCGCTGATGAGTTGCTCGCCGGATTCGGTCTTGGCGAGCATGTCATCTATGTAGACTTCCAGCTTGGTCCCAGTCAGGTATTGGAAAATCTTGTTGACAAGCCTTTGGTAAGAGGCTCCGGCATTTTTTAGGCTGAAGGGCATGACTGTGTAGCAGTATGTGCCGTCGGGAGTGATGAAGGCCATCTTCTCCTCGTCGGGTCAGTTCATGGGTATCTGATTGTATCCGGAATACGCGTCCATGAAACTGAGGTACTGGTGGCCGGATGCGGCGTCTACCAGCCCGTCAATATTCGGTAGAGGGAAAGCATCTTTTGGACTGGCTTTATTCAGGTCTGTGTGGTCGACGCACATCTGCCACTTCCCATTAGCCTTTTTGACTAGCACAACGTTAGCCAGCCAGGTTGTGTAGGGTAGTTCCCTGATGAAGCTTACTTCGAGGAGGGCTTTAACCTGTTTTTTTACTTCGGCTGCTCGGTCGGGAGACATTTTTCGTCTCCTCTGTGCCACAGGTTTAGCCTTGGGGTCTACAGCTAGTCAGTGAGACATTAGATCGGGGTCTATTCCCGGCATATCGGCAGGTGTGAATGCAAACAAGTCTCTGCTTTGTCTTAGGAGGCGTGAGAGATCCTCTTTAAGGTTGTATGGGAAGTTGTTGTTGATGAAAGTATATTCTTCTTTGGTTTTCCCTATTTGCAATTTTCTCCATGTCCCCTTCTGGTTTCGGCCTAGGTTGCCCGTCTTGTCGGGCGTCCAGGTCGGCTAAGAATATGCCGGCCGCGTTGTGAGATTTCTTTCGCAGGGCTAAGCTGGCGTTGTCGCATTCTACTGCGATCTCCCGGTCTCCGTGAATAGTTCCGATGGAGCCATCCTCTGTTGTGAACTTCATGAGAAGGTATTTGGTGAAGATAACGGCGGAGAGGTCGTTAATTGTTTTTCTTCCGAGGATGACGTTGTAGGCGGTGGAGTCTTTGAGGACCACAAACTCGGATATGATTGTCTTCCTTTGGTTTCCCGTTCCTATCGTGAGGGGAATGATGATGGAACCGTCTGGTTTGACGAAGTTGTCTCCGAGTCCCGTGACTCCGTTGCGGTGTGTCTGTAGATTGTCGTTGCGGAGTCCGAGTTTGTCAAAGGCTCCTCTGAAGAGGATGTTAGAGTCTGCTCCTGTATCCACCAGTATTCTTCTTACTAGCCCGGTTCCAATCTTTGCTGAGATGACGAAGGGGGCATCTTCTGCCGAGGTGCCGTGCTGGCGATCCTTGGGGGAGAATGTTATCGCTCTATTGGTGGTGGCGGTTGGGGTTTGGTCTCTAACTGCCAGGATCTTGAGATCATTCTTCAGTGCTGATTTTGATTTCCCTGGGGTGTCTTTCCCTGTGATGACGTTCACGATAATGGTTGGATCTGTTTCAGGGCTTTCCCTAAAGGCTTGTCTCTGTGTCCTCGGGTTACGTACTTCTTTTTCTGGTGATTTGTCTTTTTCCGCGCGTCTTGGTTCCCTAATGATTTTGGCAAACTCGGGGAGTTTGCCATCTTGTATGGCTTGCTCGAGGGCGTCTTTTAGGTCGAAACAATCTTGTGTCCTGTGTCCGCATCCTCAGTGGTAGTCGCAGTACAGGGTCTTGTTGCCGCCCTTTCTTTCCTTGAGTTGTCGGGCCCTCGAGAGAATACCTCGATCGGCTATTTGGTGGTATATCTCGGTGATCGGGGCCGTCAGAGGTGTGTAGTTAGAGAATTTACGATTCTGGGGGGTTGGTTTACGTTTGCTGGTTTGGGATGTTCTTTATGGTTTTCTCTTGGTGGGGGGTTATGTCGAGGTGCTGTGCTGCCGTGTCGTGTGCTGCCGTTTATTGGCGGCTACGACTTGGCGTATGGTGCACGAAATTGTGATCTCTGGTAATGGCTTCTTAGGCCAGATACTCTGATCTAGTTTTACAGTCTGTCACAACTTCGATACAACTAACCAGCAAGTGCACTGGGTCGTCCAAGTAATACCTTACGTGAGTAAGGGTCGAATCCCACGGAGATTGTTGGTATGAAGCAAGCTATGGTCACCTTGTAAATCTCAGTCAGGCGGATATAAAGTGATAATGGAGTTTTCGAATAATAATTAATAGAATAGGGATAGGGATACTTATGTAAATCATTGGTAGGAATTTCAGATAAGCGAATGGAGATGCTTTTCGTTCCTCTGAACCTCTGCCTTCCTGCTATCTTCATCCAATCAGTCTTACTCCTTTCCATGGCTGGCTTTATGCAAGGGCATCACCGTTGTCAGTGGCTACATCCCCTCCTCTCAGTGAATAATATGCTCACGCACCCTGTCACGGCACGGCTATTCATCTGTCGGTTCCCGATCATGCTGGAATAGGATTCACCCTCCTTTTGCGTCTGTCACTAACGCCCAGCACTCGCGAGTTTGAAGCTCGTCACAGTCATTCAATCATTGAATCCTACTCAGAATACCACAGACAAGGTTTAGACTTTCCGGATTCTCTTGAATGCCGCCATCATTCTAGCTTACGCCACGAAGATTCCGGTTAAGAGATCTAAGAGATATTCATTCTAGCTTAATTCATGTAGAACAGAAGTGTTTGTCAGGCACGCGTTCATAAGGGAGAAGGATGATGAGCGTCACACATAATCATCACCTTCATTACGTTCTTGGGTGCGAATGGATATCTTAGAAGCGAAATAAGAAGAATTGAATAGAAAACAGTAGTACTTGCATTAATCTTTGAGGAACAGCAGAGCTCCACACCTTAATCTATGGAGTGTAGAAACTCTACCGTTTGAAAATACATAAGTGAAGGTCCAGGCATGGCCGAGATGGCCAGCCCCCTAAACGAGATCAATAGTCTCCTAAGATGAATAATGGAATAAAACTGAGACCAAAGATGGTCAAAAAGACTAGTAAGAGGTTCTATTTATAATAAACTAGTCACTAGGATTTACATGAGTAAGTAATTGATGCATAAATCCACTTCCGGGGCCCACTTGGTGTGTGTTTGGGCTGAGCTTAAGTGTAGCACGTGCAGAGGCCATTTGTGGAGTTGAACGTCAGTTTCTGTGCCAGTTTGGGCGTTCAACTCTGGTTTTGGATCCTTTTCTGGCGCTGGACGCCAGATTTGGGCAGAAGGCTGGCGTTGAACGCCAGTTTACATCGTCAATTCTTGGCCAAAGTATGGACTATTATATATTGCTGGAAAGCCCTGGATGTCTACTTTCCAACGCAATTTGAAGCGCGCCATTTCGAGTTCTGTAGCTCCAGAAAATCCACTTTGAGTGCAGGGAGGTCAGAATCCAACAGCATCAGCAGTCCTTCTTCAACCTCTGAATCTGATTTCTGCTCAAGTCCCTCAATTTCAGCCAGAAAATACCTGAAATCACAGAAAAACACACAAACTCATAGTAAAGTCCAGAAATGTGAATTTAACATAAAAACTAATGAAAACATCCCTAAAAGTAACTAGATCCTACTAAAAACATACTAAAAATAATGTCAAAAAGCGTATAAATTATCCGCTCATCAGCGTACTTCCTTTTCGTTTATGTACTCCTTTGCGACGCTCTGGATCTCGTGCATGGTCCACACTGGTCTGGTAGTTAGGTGTTTCCGGAAGTCTTCATTCATGAGCCCGTTAGTTAGGCAAAGGCTTGCGACTGAGTCCGTGAGTCCATCGACCGTTAAACATTCATCGTTGAAGACGATCGAGGTATTTTCTCGTGGACTCATCTTGTCTCTGGGTGACTCCCAATAAGCTGATGGGGGTGTTTAGCTTTGGTGATTCTAGTGGTGAATTGGGCCATAAACTTTCGTGAGATACCGTGGAAGCCAGTTATGGATCCGTTAGGGAGGGCATTGAACCATTTAATCACTGGCCCGGCTAGGGTTACCGGGAAGGCCCTACCTCGGACCGCGTCAGCGGCCCCTTCCAGGTTCATCCGTCGTACTTCATATCCGTAGGTTTGTCGAAGCCTTTAGGGAGTTTTGCTTTCAGGATTCTTTCAGTGAAGGGAGTGATTCCCATTATCACGTGGTCACTTCTTGTGCGTTTGGCCTCTCGATGTCGTCGTCCGTGTCATGTTGATGAGCCGGGTTGTGTGAGACGCTGCGATCATACCTTTTGCCATGTCGTCGTTCAGGCATCCTGTCGCGTCTGTGGTCATGGGAGATGCTGTGATTGTATCTCTTGGCATGTCGCCGTTCTGGCGATCCGCCGTACCTGATTTCATGGCGAGATCTTGATCTGGAGGTTGCGTGACTTCCGTTTTCGGCGTTGTGCTTTTCTTTGGGTGTAACTCGGCCTTTGAGGTCTTACACCCTGAGGCACAGCTCTTGGATTATTTGGACCGCCTTCTCTCCTAGGCCGTCGGGTGGCCGGGCTTCAGTGGGAGGATGGTTGTCCTCTCTTGGTTGTTGCTGGGTTGGGGTTGGTTGGCGATGTGCGCGCTTATTATCCTCCCGTGGGTGGGAGGAGTGTTATCTTGGAGTTCGGGAGTTGGGGTGTTGGGTGGAGGATTGCCGCCACGATTTGGCTGTCCCCCGCATCTGTGCAAGAACCTTGAGAACTTTCTTGATCTCTTGGCTCCTGAGAGGTCTGAGCTTGGCCACGGTGGTAGCGTTTAAGGAGGTCGTTCATGATGAGCTTCCTTATGAATTTTCAGTAAGGTCCGAAGGGGATCATGGCGACAGAGTTGTCATAGGTGAGGCAGCGAATGGCAGAGGTTTGGAACCTGGTGTTGAAGGAGGTGATCTCGTGGGTTTGGAGGAAGAGCTTGAAGAGTTCAAAAGAAGAAGCAACCACGGTGGGCATGGAGCCGAAATAGAGGGAGAAGATGGGGCCATGGCACTTGGAGAGACGGATGAGGGAGTGGTGAATGAGAGGGTCCAAGAGGTGGAGGTGTCCCACTAAAGGGAGGCGAGACTTTGGGCTCGGAGGACTTGGAATTTCACCATTGGAGTAGGGCGAAGGTGCATAAAGAGTGTTATCACTAAGAAGGTGATTGCAAGTCGAAGAAACATTGTTCCTTTAGGATTTCGCCATTGGAGTAGGGCGAAGGTGTGTTATCACTGCAAAGGTAATGCAAGTTAAGGAAACATTATTCCTTTGGGATTTCGCCGTTGGAGTAGGGTGAAGGTGTGTTATCACTGCAAAGGTGATGCAAGTTAAGGAAACATTATTCCTTTTTGCTCTCAGTTACACACAAGAAATCTGAGTTTGATGATTGCTCTTATGGGTTATCCGCCATGCCGCCACAACGCTGCAAAGTTTTCATAGACGGCGCCAATGTACAAGATGTCTCTGGTACAGGTTGAGAGATGGATCGAGAACTTGCGGGTTGAGGCAGATGCCGGATCACTTGACTGGAGCAATGGAGGGAGGTACCTGCAAAGACACTCCGATGCTCAAGTCAGAATGGATCTAAGAGGTATAAGGTGTGAGGAATGAATGAATACCTGGAGGGACCTGGGTCCTCTATTTATAGGTGATGGTGAATATCTTATCTTATCTTATTTGGCTAAGATAAGGGAGACGTTTGAATTCGAAAGTTAGTTAGGAGCTCTAGTGAGCTGGTTCTGGGTCTTCTGGAAGGGTGAAGCAGGTCAGACCCTGGTAACCGGGTTCGAGGACCGTTCCGGGTGTAGGATCCGTGGGCTGGATCTGTAACAGTCATGATTTATTATTTCAGCCTTTCACCTTTCATTTTCTTGAGAGAATCCAGTAAGTCATGTATGAAAAAAGTGTTAATGATGAAAAATAGAGATCAAATGGATCGTTTCTACCGATTAGATGGTTGGTCATGTTACTGGACTCATAAACAAAGATGTTAGTCTATAAAATTCTTATTGATTTTATATTAGAGTAACAGTTAATTCTTAACTAATTAGTTTTAAAATGATTGTGATAGTGTTCATGTAGTTATAAGTAAGGTTATATTAGAATTTGTGATATATGTTGTACAAAGTTATTGATAAAGCTATAGATAAAGTTATATATAAGGCTACAATTTGCTATTGGTCTGGGTAGATTTTTCATAGACAAGTGTGAATTTGCCTTATACAAGTCTAGAGTTACTACATATGTCATGCACTTTAAATTAGAATTTGCAATAAATTAGTATTTGTCGCTAATTAATTTTTAAATGTAATGGTTGAATGAAACAAGTTTTTATGGTTTGAATGATTGTTGTAATTAGATTAATTACATATAGCATACTGAGTGTGAAAATATTGTTGTGTGATGCACCTAATTTGTTGTATTAAGATCAAGAGGTATCATAATATGTCTCTTTACGATCATATCATTTTCTACTTTGAAGCTACTAGATTGTACTACCTGATTAGGCTCAACGACCATTGGTTTAAGCTGGATGAGCCTCTGATTAGTACATTTATTGAGTTGTGGCATCCTAAAACTCACACGTTCTATATGCCATTTTCTGAGTGCACTATTACGCTACAGGACATGAGGCCTACCAGTTTGGTTTGAAACCTTCCTATAACTTGGTTTGAAACCATAACTATCTTATGTTGAATCTTGTAGCATCTTTATCGAGATAACCACATCTGTCCTAACCATCAAAAAGATAAACGAACATATCACATGATGATCAGTCTGGCTGTGATCGCTTGACAAGTCAGTTGCTAAATATGTGTGAGGTTATTATATCTTCTGAGCTTTTAATTACTTTTTCTTTGTTAATGAGTAAATCCGAATCAATCATCAATTGCAACCATTTTTCAAACTTTTTGTACTTTTTATAGTACTTGATGTAATCTGACTCTAACACATGGTACTCAACCCTCACAGCTTGAAACTTAGTACAACTTTCTCTTTGTTCGAGAACGATGGACCAAGTTAAAACTCATTTGGATTTGAGACATCTTTGTGGATCCACATGCACTTGACCAAATTGCATGTCCAAAAATTCTTACTGTGCCATTCTCTCCAAGTTTAAGGTCGATAAGTGAGGCGGGTATTGTTATCTTTCAGAACTTGATGGACTTTCTCGCCTTACGAGAATTTCACTTAAATCCTTATCGTTATCATTACCTATCATGTTAGTCTCCTCGTTCTCGTCATGATTATGCAAAGCGTCTTCTCTTGAATATGTTTTTATGCCATCTATAGTAGGTAGGAGGATATTATGAGTATTTTCCATCACAATCGCAAATTTGCCAAAGATATGATTTTTTCGGATATCACAAACAACATCATTGTTGTGGTTTAAATCAACTACAAAGGATAACGATGCCATCAATACTATGTCTGATGCTATCATAGGTCTAGAAGTAGAAGCTCCACCCAAATTAAGATTGAGGATTTGAAACTGATCCTCCAAACATCCAACCACATTCACAAACTTAGCATACAATCTAGTTACCCTCATTTCAAAAAAATTTTTTTGCGACAGTGAAACAACACTTATAAATCTTCATCATTTTTTATCACAAAAGAATCATACTTAACAAAATTTTTGCCAGTAGCAATAAAAATCTTATAAAACTACTTTTTTAGTTGTTTGATTCAACAAATCTCAAATTTCTATAATATACTATTTTGTAATTCCACAAAATCGATAAATAAACAAATGAAGATATTAAGTGAATCTTTGCTATTATTGAATTTAATTCCTTCTCTAATTTTTTCTTAATTTTACTTGCGTGACATTAGCCCCAAAGTTTGAAGGTGCTAAGGAGGTGAAGGACTTTCGGCCAATTAGTATGGTGGGCTATTTGTATAAAGTGATCTCGAAGGTGTTGGTGAGGAGGATGAGGTCCGTGATGCCGGGGTTGGTAGGAGAGACGCAGACTGCGTTTGTAAAGGGTAAGAAAATTCATGATGGAGCACTCATAGCCTATGAGACAGTTCATTGGCTGAAGGCGCGTAAAAAGAAAGCGGTTATCATCAAGTTGGATTTTCAAAAAGCTTATAATAGAGTAAGATGGAGTTTTGTTGATATTGTGCTACAGAAGATGGGTTTCATCCAAAGGTGGAGGAATTGGGTAAAAGAGTGTGTTACCACGGCTACTATGTCAGTACTGGTAAACGGGACACCGTCAAAATCGTTCAAGATGGAAAGGGGACTAAGACAAGGAGACCCCCTATCTCCACTCCTATTTGTACTCATTGTTGATGTGTTGCATAGGATGCTGGGGGAAACCGTCAGGAACGGGCGCATTGCGCCGTTACTAGTAGGGGGAGACCATATGGAGCTGTCGCACCTACAATTCGCAGATGACACAATTTTATTCTGCCCGCCGGATACGGAAACAATTGTGAACTATAAGAGATTGTTGCGTTGTTTTGAGCTGATGTCTAGGCTGAGCATTAAATTTGATAAGTCGAATCTGATCCCGGTGAACTGTGAGCAAGGATGGATTGATCATGCGTGTGACCTACTAGGGTGCCAAAAGAAAGAGTTGCCTGTTCGATACCTTGGGATTTCCTTGGGAGCTAATCCGCGGTTGGTAAAGACGTGGAAACTAATCATAGATAAGGTGGAACAGAAGCTCAGCTTATGAAAAGCGAAGGTATTGAATAAAGCAGGTAAGCTTGTCCTCATAAAATCAGTACTAAATAGCTTGCCCATTTATTACCTAAGTTTGTATAAGATGCCACGGGCGGTGGCGGCCAAGCTGATTGCTTTACAAAGGCACTTTATGTGGTGCAAGGAGGACGGAACCTATGGCATACCGTTGGTCAAATGGGAGTTGGTCCAGGCTCCGAAAACGGCTGGGGGCTTGGGGGTGGGGGATGTGGTGCTTAGGAACACAACACTATTGTTTAAATAGTGGTGGCGGTATTCAAAGGAAGAATGCTCGCTGTGGAAAAAGATTGTCTGTTCTTGCAACAAGTTGACCCCTAATGTAATGCTAGCAAATCAGTCTTTACCGGTCAAAGGGGGGCCTTGGAAGGACATATGCCAGCTGAATATCAAAGAGTAAAGGGTGCGAGATAAAATGGTGAGTGGTCTGGCGATGGAAGTCGGCAGCGGTAGGAAAACCCGGTTTTGGGAAGATAATTGGATTCAGGGGGGTCCTCTAAAAGTGAATTTCCCAAGACTCTTCTCTATTTCAAGCCAACAAGGATTTGTGATTGGGGATTGTGGGTTTTGGGATGGATTAGAGTGGATATGAAACTTTCAATGGAGGAGGGAGTTGTTCCAATGGGAGCTAGAACTTGTACATCAACTGCATGAGCGGCTAAGGTCAGTAAAGATTTCATCTGAGAGCGAGGATAGTGTGGTGTGGAAATTTGATAAAACAGGTGTCTTTTCCACGCAATCCTTTCTGCAGGTAATCCAAACGGAGACGTTGTTAGATGAGATCACGAGTTATAGCTTCACAAGTACACTATGGAGAGGCCTGGTACTCCCAAGAATTGAGCTTGTTGGATGGTTTGTGCTAGTGGGTTGAATTAATACTAAGGAGAGGTTGACTAAATTAGGAGTTTTTATTCATAGTGATAATATTTACGTCCTGTGCCACAAGGGGATAGAAATTGTTGAGCATTTATTTCTTCGGTGTGAGGTAACATGGCAGGTGTGATGCTACTGGTTGCGATCCTTTGGTAGAGAATGGGATATTCCTGGAACCATGAAAGAACTATTTGGGAGTTGGATTGTCATACACGGCAGAAGACAAAGGCAGAAGTTGTGGATGATGGCGTTATTTGCCGTGATCTGGAACATCTGGTTGGAACGTAATGCCAAAATATTCAAGAATACACGAGCAAGTATTGACTTCATTCAAACAAAGACGGTGTTAAGCTACAAAGAGTGGAATGGTTGTGATTCTTTCGGTGGTTGATAGCTTAGCCGGAGATGCAAGGAAATTAGTTGCTTTGTCTGCAGTGTTTTATGTATTTATGTTTATTTATTTTGCTCCACTTTAATGTGTTGAATTTTTTCTATTTCAAAAAATTTTTTTTTCTTTATGACAAACTAAAACTAAAAAACCTTCATCAGACATTTCGAAATCGCACACATATCACACATAATTTCACTTATTTATATATGTCCACTTTTTAGTAAATCATTTTGGATAAATCCCAATTAGACAATACCGCTTCTCTTCGAATAAATCGGTGTGGGTAAAACTATTTTATGTAAACTCTCCTTACCAACTAACTTGGTATGGGTTAATCTGATTCATCTTAATTTATCGTCTTGGTTTAAACTGATTTATATGGTGCCATATGTAAGACCCAGAATCTTTGAAAAGTCTTACTATGATCAAGTCTCAAATCACACGGTTATTTATAGCCTTAATTTTGGAAATCACTTTATTAAAGATAATTAAGGCAAGTTTTGATTTATGGGATTTGAGATAAGTTATGATTATTATCCAATTTCACAATTATTGGATTATTTTCTATATTCAGAGTATAAAATTGGTGGTTGTGAAATAATAAGGATTTCTATATGATTTGAATTAAATAAGTAATATTTAATATTAATACTGCTACTTTGGAAAATAAGGGATTTAATTATATTACTCTTAATTATTTGATTTGGATATTTTATTGAAAATAATTTGTGAAATTGGTGAGCAAAAAGTATTTTCTATATATAATTAGTGTTGGATTTAAATTGGGTTTCAATTACTACATTACCCTATTTTTAAGTGAAATTACTAAAATGCCCATTCCCTTAACCCTAAGTTTCAAAAGTGAAACCCTAGTCCCTAACCCTTAGCCGTCACTATCCCTTTCCCTCCTATCACCCAAACCCACGGTGGAACCAGAAAGAAAGGCAAGCAGAAAGGGAAAGCAGAAATGGGGAAAAGAAGGGAGGAAAATGCGCCGGCCAGGGGAAGGAGTTGCTGTCGCCACGGTCGATCACGTCTGCTGCCACGCCTCCATGCCACCACGCCTCGCAGTCGAACCCATTTCCGCTGCTACCACCGTCACGGAGAAGAGGCGTCGAAGAGGGGCCGAACTCGCGCCTCGTCGCTGCCGTCCCTGGGGCTTCGAGCCGCGTCGCCGTCCTTGGTGACCCACGAGCCGAGAGCACACGTGCAGGGTGGAGGATGGCGCTGTTGTCGCCGCTGCTTCTCCTAACTCCGCTGCTGCCCGTTGAAGACGACGCCGTCGCAGGTCAGAACTCAGGCGAGAGAGAGGAGGTCACGAAGGAGAGAGCCACACCCAGTCCCTGGTTGCCGCCGCGCCAAAAGGGGGAGTGGCCGCCGTCGTTGCAGAGGAGCCGCGCGGCCACCTTCGCATTCTCGCGCATAGAAAGGGGGATGCACGAAGGGGGATCTTCTTCCGCCGTTGTCGTGCCGTGAGCGCCGATTCGGTGGTTGCCATCGCTGCTGCATGGGTTCCTGTGGTCCAAGCCGCCTTTGATGGAGCTCGCATCACCGTCAGCCATGGCCGCTGTACCTCTGGCCGCCAGAAAAACTTTGCTGCCGCCGCCAGAGAACTCTGCCGGTAAGGGTTTTAAATTTGTGGATTCGGTCATTTTGAGTTTCAAGAAGGTTTTGATGCTGCGCGGTTTTATAGATGACCCACCGGAGCTTCTGGCCGCTGCCGGAGCTGTTTTCGGGGCCGGTTCGAAATCGCAGCTGCTTCGTGTTGTTATTCTGGTAAGAAATTATGTTTCGAAAGCCCTACGTTAGTGTCCCGTACGTGTATTAAAGCCTTTACGGTATTAATGTTTTTAGAGTGTAGTAACTGAGGTTGCTTGTTGTAATTTAGAGCTGTTCATGCTGCTGCGAAAATGTGTGGGGCTGTGCTTTGAAGCTGCCTTTGATTTCGAGTTGAGGCGAAAAGAACTTATGAGGCGTTTGGATTATGGAATTGGCGTTTTGAGGTAGGGGCGCTTTCCGAAAACTATATTTTGTATATTGGAATTATTGCATATGGGTACTGATGTGAGGATGTGTATTTGGTGATTGTATCAGTCCTACGTATTGTTTGGTTGTTTTGTATGATTATGGGTGTTGGTTTAACTCGACTGTTGTGTGGCCCTGTGAAACGAAATGCTTTTGAAATTGATTCTTTTAAAGCTTTGAGATCGAGTTGAATCCGTTGGAAATTGATTTGAGTTGAATGGATTTTCTTGAGAATGTGTAAAATAGAATACACTCTCGATTTGAGCCTCGCTGGCTTTAAATGATCAGGTTTTTGATAAATGATTGTTGCTGAACCGTTTCTTTAAAGCTTAAGAACTGAGTTCATTTGGCTGATAATGATTTGATGTTGAAACGACTTTCTTGAAATATGGAATTGAGATGACTGTTGGATATTGGCTTGCCTTGGACTGATTTTGAAATTTGGACTGTTGAAAAGGATTGTGAAACGGTTTAGTTGGGACCCGAACTGGGTGGCAAAGTCCAAGTTTTAGGGGAGGTGCTGCCGAAATTTCTATAAAATATGAGTCTTTATTGAAATGTTGTTTGGAGAATGATGAGTTAAAGAATTCTACTATTTTATTTGAATTATCAAGAAAAGGATGATTCATGCTTTTGAAATGAGTTAGTAAAAGGGGAAATTGTAATTTAGTCTTGCTTCTTAAGAAAGGCATTGTATCTCTTTCAAGAGAAAGTTATTTAGGTGAAACTTGTGTTTTAAAGCTGTTTGAACGTGAAAAGGGTTTATGCCTTTGAATTTGACTTGGGGGTTTCAATTAAAGAAGTTTCAATGGCTTTGAAAGAACCTGAATGTCTATTGACAAGTTTCATTTTGAAATGTTTTGAGAAAGGTTTTAAGTGCTCTTTGAATTCTGAACTTTTGCAAGACTAAAACAATTTTGAACAGTTGAAATGCTTTAGAATTTATCATGGGGGTTGAAGCTGGTTTTGCCTAGGTGAAGGAAACAGCTTTGAAAGAAGTAAATGATTACGTGACTCGGTTTGGCTTAGATCCTATTTTATTACTCAAATCGGGAAGCCAATGTTTTAATGATTTTAAATGAATTTGGCGAAAAGAGTTATGTCATTCTCCCCTAAGGACTTGGGACTCTGCCGAGAAACTTTTGTTATAAAATCCCATTGTTGGATGGGTTATTTTGAATATCTCAAAGAGGCTTTTAACTTGCCATGATTATGAAAGTTTTGGAAAGAGGATGCCGAGAGTGGCATTGTTTTAAAAGGGGAATTTACCTTGAGTAAAAGTGGCTTATGAGCCTGAGATGATTTGAGAAATGAGATCTTTAAAGCCAAGGCTGAAAAGAGTTGAAACTTGATTTCAAAGTGAAATGAATTGAGAAAATGATTTATGGCTTAAATGCCGATTTCATAAATCTGATGATTTTGAATGGTGGAAGTGCTGTTTTATTATGAGCCGGAATGGCTATGTATGATTATGAATATTGACTGGTTCTGGATTGAACCGTGAGCCGGAATGGCTATGTGTGATTATCAATATTGCCTGGTTCTGGACTGAACCGTAAGTTGAATGGCTGAGATGGATGTTGATCCATGGATGAGAATGAATGCATGTATATGCTGAATTATTGATAATTGTGATTTTGCACTTCCACTATCGGAGATGAGAGTTCCCTGGGAGGAAGCAGTGGCTAGCCACCACGTGCTCCAGGTTGAGACTCGAAGCTCTGTTGACCCTATGTCGTAAGTGTGGCCGGGCACTGTGAAAGTCCCGGATGAGCTCGCCCCCGTAAATATTCACCAGTGAGGGTGATGGATATGGATCATGATTATGATCAAGTTTATGATGAGTATAACTCGATTTGGGGATGCGCGACAGAGGGACAGTCCAATGGTTAGCTACCAGGTCTTGTCGGGTTGGCTCTATAACCGACAGATGATATCATCAGCCACTAGGGACAGGCATGCATCATATGCATTTGTGTGACATTGGTTGGGTGTGCATATTATACTTGGTTTGCCTATGTGATTAATTGCTAACTGTTCTACTTGTAATAACTGTTTGTTTGTGCTTGAACTTCCTATCTGTGTTTGCATCTGGGACTCTGTTGGATTGTGGTGATTGGTTGTTGGTTGGATTGTTTGGGCCTAGGGCCGTGGTTGGAAAGAGATGAACTGATGGTTGATTTCAGTTTTGTGCTTCTGGTTTGGAATAAAATTATGAAAGGCTATTTTGGTTCCGCATAGATAAACCGTTTTGAAAGGCTTTTGAGTTTTTGAGAATTGAACGGTTCTTCTTTCCGAAAAGATTTCCGACTTTACTTTCATTGTAAACCGTTGTTTTTGAAAAGAGGCATAAGACGGTTATGAATCACTGGTGCGGTTATCTTCACGTATCCTATTACAGTAATTCCCAAAAACCCTCTACTGAGAACCCTTTCAAGGATGATGTTCTCACCCCCCTACATTTTTTCCCTTTCAGGATATGGGCGCAGAAGTTACGAAGAGTTTATTTATTTGTTGTTGAGATGCTCTGTATTGTTTTAGTTATGGTTTACTGTACCCTCGCCTTTATCTTGATATAATCTGTAAGAGGGATAGGGATTGTATTGGATTATGTTTGTAATATTATTTATATATATATTTGTATATATATATACGGATGTACTCTTTATGAGTTTTATAAGTTGTATGGTATTTATGGATGTATGTTATCGGATGAAAGTGTTTTTGGGAGCGGTGTTGCGGTTTAAAGTTTCAAACAGGCTCATATTTTAGTATTAAATAGTATAAGTGTCGTCGTAATATCCGAGCTATCAGAGTTGCGCAGCCGGAAGCGTGAACTTTGGTAGTTAGGGTGTTACATTATGGTATCAGAGCAGTCCTTCCTGTAGAGCCCGAGGAATGGACCGACTATGCTTCAATTGCATACTCTGAGCGTTTGTCATGTATTAGGTCTTGTTGAATGACGAGAATTAGAGCTTTATGCACATGACGGTCTATTGATTAACGCTGTTAGTCTTGCATTGCATAATTCCTGATATTAAGTTTGGCCGGCTTAATACTAGTGAATTATGTATATGAAAGCACTGATGGGTTATCATAGATGATATACGAGTTTCGAGTAAAGTGAATCGTGGGTTTTGGGGGAACGTTAGAAACTGTTTCTCGAGGCTATTCAGTTGTGTGTCTTGAATTCTGTTCGAGTCGACCTGTTCTTTATATCCTAACGTGAAGTTCTCGTTTGCTAGTCCTTTTGAAAAGTAGTTTGATTTTTCAACTCTATTCCTCTATCGATATGCATTCTTGTTTGACCTTAAGTGCATATGCTGGTTTAAGATCCCTGTTGCATCTATCTTCCTCTGTTTGAATTCTTCTTGGTTCATGTATTCTTTGATATGGTTTCGAACTTGTCCTAATTCGTTGTTCATCTTAACTTCGGATTCCGAGTCTATTCTTAGAGAATTTGTTGGTTCAGTTTTCCTCTTCTTTGACAGTGATTACAGCTAATTTTGAGATTTCTATGAAAATTGCTGTTGAATAGATACATACTTATCTATATGTGAAACTTTGAAGACTTCTTATACAGTTTAACAATTATTTACTCCTAATACCTCGACCGTACTTTTACTGGTTTATAGAACTGCACCTACTTAAAATACAAGTTGACTTTCTAGTAACTTTACTATAGTTCCAATGGACATCTTCATTTGATTATGTATTTGGTTATTCTTCAAGATCCCGGAAAGAAAGAATTTTTCGCTTTTACTTAGGTTGAGTTTCGTTTGGTAAACTTCACTTAATTCATTTTGATTAGAGTTTGATTTAGCATACTACATGGTTTATGCCATTGTTGTTCTTTTGAAAGTGTTGGACTCATAGCTTTCTTCCTATGAACGGACTAAATTCTCTATTAAATCTTCCATCTCCATGAATGTCATGTTTGACCTTGTTTTTAACTGATCTTTTACATCTTGTAGATATTGCCATTGATCTTGGTTTTTCCTCTTGTGTGAATCTCACTCTTATGTGAGTCAGCTTGATTTGTTTTAATTTCATGCACCGTTTATCCTCTCATTGTCTTTACGAGAGTTTTTAGTCAAAGATTTATCCTTGAGAGATTACTAATGGTTGAGTTGTCTTTTTCTATGATTTTTGTATTCTTTTGGATCAATTTAAAACTTGTTTGATGTTTCATGTCTAGTGGCTCTTGTTTGAACTACTTTAGATTAAGATCCTTTCTAGTATGGCTTGA
Source organism: Arachis ipaensis (assembly GCF_059453495.1). NCBI lineage: Eukaryota > Viridiplantae > Streptophyta > Magnoliopsida > Fabales > Fabaceae > Arachis > Arachis ipaensis. The sequence continues at coordinate 130,849,685 of NC_142444.1, forward strand.
CTCCTTTTTAGCACATCTTAAACTTCTTGAATGTTCTTCTGAGATAGTGATTTCAAGAACACTTTTAGAGTCTTGTTTTGAACCTTTTTAAAGAAGTTTTGAATTCTCTTTGAAGAAATATTGAACGGAATTTATTTTCTGTTGCTTGATTGAGATTGAAACCATCGTTCAAATTTGACAAAGTTAATTTAAAGTTGGCATGCGCTATTTTAAATGAGGTTTTGGAAAGCTCCCTTGTTTAGTGGAAATTGGTTCGTTTGTAACGCACCACTTATTTCCTCTACCAAGTTGTAAGCAAATTTTTTACCTTGGAGTTTCTTTTCTAAAAGGAGTTTAACTTCCTCTTTCATCCTTGCTATGAATGCTATACACGCTTGTTCGAATATGAACCTTGAGAATTTTTGAACAAGCATTTGATTTCTCTCCCGAGTTTTATGAACTGCTTTTGGTTAAGTTGTGCATCTAATTACCTTTCTAAAATATTTGAAGAAATATTTTAGCCTTTAGCCAAACCCGTGTGCACCTTGTTTTTAGAACTCGACAAAATCTATTTCAACATGAACTTGCATTAAAGCAAAGCCACGATTATGCTTTTGTTACTCTCTTGAAGGATGTTGTTAATTAACCTTTCTTTTAGATTGCGAAGTGGTTTTTCCGCAAGTTTCGGTTCCTTTATGAACAATGTATTTGGGAGTACTTTTAATCGTGCTCTTGAGTTTTGTGAGCTTTGTCTTGGGTTTGATATTCCTTTTTGTAAACCTCATACTTCTTCGACTCAACTTGAATTTGTTTCGAACTAAGGCGCTGGTTCTCTTCTTATTAGTCCTATTGAATTTCTTGGATCTAAGGGTTATCTTTGAGGTTGTCAATTGAATTGTGTCTAGCAAACTGCATTGCTTGAGCATCCTTGGATATCTGGGATTGGATATTTTCTCTCAAATCTATTATTGCTATCCTTGACATTTGACTCTCCTTTCTAAATCTTGTATCCTTCTGAGTAGACTCGAGAATTGTTTTGATATCACGTGCGACTTGTAGATGTAGTAACGCGATACGTTAGTTCTTTAAGACGTGATGTGTATACGGAAGTTGAAGCGGTAGGTGTGCAACGTATGAGTTGTGGGCGTTTTGTTTCTTGCGAACGGGTTTGGGGTTGTCAGGCTTGTGATCAAATTTGGGGTTTGTAAAGTGCTTGATGGAGTTGGAAAGTTGAAACTTTGAGGTTGATATGAGATTAGTGTGCGGAGGTTGAGCACGTCGTTTTAACTCCATCCTGTTTTATAGCCTTTGATGCTTTGCCCTACTATCACATGATTGACCCATGTTATCTTTTGCATTGAGCCTACCTTGTAACGTTTGCTTTGCAATCACACCCCTGCCTTTGTACCCTTATGCATATGACAATCAAAGTATTTGAAAATCGTATATATGTTTATATGATGAGATATTTTTACTTCTTCCTTAAATGTGTTCAAGGGTGAACTGTTATGGAATTTTTTCGTTTTGTATCAATTTTCGAGGGCAAAAATTTTTATAAGGTGGGTAGAATGTAAGACCTAGAATCTTTGAAAAGTCTTATTATGATCAAGTCTCAAATCACACGGTTATTTATAGCCTTAATTTCGGAAATCACATTATTAAAGATAATTAAGGCAAGTTTTGATTTATGGGATTTGAGATAAGTTATGATTATTATCCAATTTCACAATTATTGGATTATTTTCTATATTCAGAGTATAAAATTGGTGGTTGTGAAATAATAAGGATTTCTATATGATTTGAATTAAATAAGTAATATTTAATATTAATACTGCTACTTTGGGAAATAAGGGATTTAATTATATTACTCTTAATTATTTGATTTGGATATTTTATTGAAAATAATTTGTGAAATTGGTGAGCAAAAAGTATTTTCTATATATAATTAGTGTTGGATTTAAATTAGGTTTCAATTACTACATTACCCTATTTTTAAGTGAAATTACTAAAATGCCCATGCCCTTAACCCTAAGTTTCAAAAGTGAAACCCTAGTCCCTAACCCTTAGCCGTCACTATCCCTTTCCCTCCTATCACCCAAACCCACGGTGGAACCAGAAAGAAAGGCAAGCAGAAAGGGAAAGCAGAAATGGGGAAAAGAAGGGAGGAAAATGCGCCGGCCAGGGGAAGGAGTTGCTGTCGCCACGGTCGATCACGTCTGCTGCCACGCCTCCGTGCCACCACGCCTCGCAGTCGAACCCATTTCCGCTGCTACCACCGTCACGGAGAAGAGGCATCGAAGAGGGGCCGAACTCGCGCCTCGTCGCTGCCGTCCCTGGGGCTTCGAGCCGCGTCGCCGTCCTTGGTGACCCACGAGCCGAGAGCACACGCGCGGGGTGGAGGACAGCGCTGCTGTCGCCGCTGCTTCTCCCAACTCCGCTGCTGCCTGTTGAAGACGACGCCGTCGCGAGTCAGAACTCAGGCGAGAGAGAGGAGGTCACGAAGGAGAGAGCCACATCCAGTCCCTGGTTGCCGCCGCGCCAAAAGGGGGAGTGGCCGCCGTCGTTGCAGAGGAGCCGCGCGGCCACCTTCGCATTCTCGCGCACAGAGAAGGGGATGCGCGAAGGGGGATCTTCTTCCGCCGTTGTCGTGCCGTGAGCGCCGATTCGGTGGTTGCTGTCGCCGCTGCATGGGTTCCTGTGGTCCAAGCCGCCTTTGATGGAGCTCGCATCGCCGTCAGCCATGGCCGCTGCACCTCTGGCCGCCGGAAAAACTTCGCTGCCGCCGCCAGAGAACTCTGCCGGTAAGGGTTTTAAATTTGTGGATTCGGTCATTTTGAGTTTCGAGAAGGTTTTGATGCTGCGCGGTTTTTATAGATGACCCACTGGAGCTTCTGGCCGCCACCGGAGCTGTTGCCGGGGCCGGTTCGAAATCGCAGCTGCTTCGTGTTGTTATTCCGGTAAGAAATTATGTTTCGAAAGCCCTACGTTAGTGTCCCGTACGTGTATTAAAGCCTTTACGGTATTAATGTTCTTAGAGTGTAGTAACTGAGGTTGCTTGTTGTAATTTAGAGCTATTCATGCTGCTGCGAAAATGTGTGGGGCTGTGCTTTGAAGCTGTCTTTGATTTCGAGTTGAGGCGAAAAGAACTTATGAGGCGTTTGGATTATGGAATTAGTGTTTTGAGGTAGGGGCGCTTTCCGAAAACTATATTTTGTATATTGGAATTATTGCATATGGGTACTGATGTGAGGATGTGTATTTGGTGATTGTATCAGTCCTATGTATTGTTTGGTTGTTTTGTATGATTATGGGTGTTGGTTTAACTCGACTGTTGTGTGGCCCTGTGAAACGAAATGCTTTTGAAATTGATTCTTTTAAAGCTTTGAGATCGAGTTGAATCCGTTGGAAATTGATATGAGTTGAATGGATTTTCTTGAGAATGTGTAAAATAGAATACACTCTCGATTTCAGCCTGGCTGGCATTAAATGATCTGGTTTTTGATAAATGATTGTTGCTGAACCGTTTCTTTAAAGCTTTAGAACTGAGTTCATTCGGCTGATAATGATTTGATGTTGAAACGGCTTTCTTGAAATATGGAATTGAGATGACTGTTGGATATTGGCTTGCCTTGGACTGATTTTGAAATTTGGGCTGTTGAAAAGGATTGTGAAACGGTTTAGTTGGGACCCGAACTGGGTGGCAAAGTCCAAGTTTTAGGGGAGGTGCTGCCGAAATTTCTATAAAATCCGAGTCTTTATTGAAATGTTGTTTGGAGAATGATGAGTTAAATACTTCTACTATTTTATTTGAATTATCAAGAAAAGGATGATTCATGCTTTTGAAATGAGTTAGTAAAAGGGGAAAATTTAGTCTTGCTTCTTAAGAAAGGCATTGTATCTCTTTCAAGAGAAAGTTATTTAGGTGAAACTTGTGTTTTAAAGCGGTTTGAACGTGAAAAGGGTTTATGCCTTTGAATTTGACTTGGGGGTTTTAATTAAAGAAGTTTCAATGGCTTTGAAAGAACCTGAATGTCTATTGACAAGTTTCATTTTGAAATGTTTTGAGAAAGGTTTTAAGTGCTCTTTGAATTCTGAACTTTTGCAAGACTAAAACAATTTTGAACAGTTGAAATGCTTTAGAATTTATCATGGGGGTTGAAGCTGGTTTTGCCTAGGTGAAGGAAACAGCTTTGAAAGAAGTAAATGATTACGTGACTCGGTTTGGCTTAGATCCTATTTTATTACTCAAATCGGGAAGCCAATGTTTTAATGATTTTAAATGAATTTGGCGAAAAGAGTTATGTCATTCTCCCCTAAGGACTTGGGACTCTGCCGAGAAACTTTTGTTATAAAATCCCATTGTTGGATGGGTTATTTTGAATATCTCAAAGAGGCTTTTAACTTGCCATGATTATGGAAGTTTTGGAAAGAGGATGCCGAGAGTGGCATTGTTTTAAAAGGGGAATTTACCTTGAGTAAAAGTGGCTTATGAGCCTGAGATGATTTGAGAAATGAGATCTTTAAAGCCAAGGCTGAAAAGAGTTGAAACTTGATTTCAAAGTGAAATGAATTGAGAAAATGATTTATGGCTTAAATGCCGATTTCATAAATCTGATGATTTTGAATGGTGGAAGTGTTGTTTTATTATGAGTCGGAATGGCTATGTATGATTATGAATATTGACTGGTTCTGGATTGAACCGTGAGCCAGAATGGCTGTGTGTGATTATCAATATTGGCTGGTTCTGGACTGAACCGTAAGCTGAATGGCTGAGATGGATGTTGATCCATGGATGAGAATGAATGCATGTATATGCTGAATTATTGATAATTGTGATTTTGCACTTCCACTATCGGAGATGAGAGTTCCCTGGGAGGAAGCAGTGGCTAGCCACCACGTGCTCCAGGTTGAGACTCGAAGCTCTGTTGACCCTATGTCGTAAGTGTGGCCGGGCACTGTGAAAGTCCCGGATGAGCTCGCCCCCGTAAATATTCACCAGTGAGGGTGATGGATATGGATCATGATTATGATCAAGTTTATGATGAGTATAACTCGAGTTGGGGATGCGCGACAGAGGGACAGTCTAATGGTTAGCTACCAGGACTTGTGGGTTGGCTCTATAACCGACAGATGATATCATCAGCCACTAGGGACAGGCATGCATCATATGCATTTGTGTGACATTGGTTGGGTGTGCATATTATACTTAGTTTGCCTATGTGATTAATTGCTAACTGTTCTACTTGTAATAACTGTTTGTTTGTGCTTGAACTTCCTATCTGTGTTTGCATCTGGGACTCTGTTGGATTGTGGTGATTGGTTGTTGGTTGGATTGTTTGGGCCTAGGGCCGTGGTTGGAAAGAGATGAACTGATGGTTGATTTCGGTTTTGTGCTTCTGGTTTGGAATAAAATTATGAAAGGCTATTTTGGTTCCGCATAGATAAACCGTTTTGAAAGGCTTTTGAGTTTTTGAGAATTGAACGGTTCTTCTTTCCGAAAAGATTTTCGACTTTACTTTCATTGTAAACCGTTGTTTTTGAAAAGAGGCATAAGACGGTTATGAATCACTGGTGCGGTTATCTTCACGTATCCTATTACAGTAATTCCCAAAAACCCTCTACTGAGAACCCTTTCGAGGATGATGTTCTCACCCCCCTACATTTTTCCCCTTTCAGGATATGGGCGCAGAAGTTACAAAGAGTTTATTTATTTGTTGTTGAGATGCTCTGTATTGTTTTAGTTATGGTTTACTGTACCCTCGCCTTTATCTTGATATAATCTGTAAGAGGGATAGGGATTGTATTGGATTATGTTTGTAATATTATTTATATATATATTTGTATATATATATATACGGATGTACTCTTTATGTGTTTTGTAAGTTGTATGGTATTTATGGATGTATGTTATCGGATGAAAGTGTTTTTGGGAGCGGTGTTGCGGTTTAAAGTTTCAAACAGGCTCATATTTTAGTATTAAATAGTATAAGTGTCGTCGTAATATCCGAGCTATCAGAGTTGCGCAGCCGGAAGCGTGAACTTTGGTAGTTAGGGTGTTACACCATAGTTTTAGGATAAATTAGTTCGGCTTAAAATGATTTATATGGTCCCTTTTTTTTTTTACCAAAGATATGAGACTCGAATCCGCGACCTCTTAATTGAATATGGAGAGATTATGTCATTTGAGCTATAACTTATTTGCATGATTTATATGGTCCCTTGCTAAATCATTTTATATCAGATTGATTTGCATAAAGACATTTTAAAAATAAAAATTAAAATAGGACATCAGATAATATTAAAACCAAACCATTAAATAATGGATGATTTATCCTAAACTTTTTCTATGTACAATATCTGTTATTTTAAGTTAATGAATTATATCTCAAATGATATAGGGTGTGTTTGGGGTTTACGTTGAAAAAGAGAGAAGCCCGTTTGAACGTCTTGACCGTTTTATTTTTATGTTTAGCAACCTTTTGGAACTCTCAACCCAAAATTGTTTACACCTCTAAACGTACGTTTACCTGAAGCAAAGAATTCTAACTTCTGCGTTCACGTTGGGAAAATTTGGTTACCATTGAGAAATTAGATGAGAATTTTTTTCTTTTTCTACCAATTTTACCCTTCATTTTCTTTTATAAAAAAAGATACAAGTAACTATGTAATTTCTACGGTAGTTCTTTGTGTATGTTCTTCGTTCCAATTTTTTTTCATACAAATTTATTTCAATCACGGCCCAGGTAATAAATTTATTATTTTTTGTTTATATAAATTCTTTTTTCTATCCTTTATTATACTAAATTTATGTTGTGTATAAATTTTTCTATTTGATTTTATTCTTATGAATTTTATTTACTTCTTATTGTAATTTTTTTTATATAATATATGTTGTTGATCGTAATTATTATATACTATGTTTGCATGAATTTTTTTTCGTTTTTATTATACTTCTTGCTGTACTTTATTTTCGTCTTTATTATATACTAATTATAAGTAACAAAAGAGTCATAAATAATAAAAAATTTATAGTCCAAAATAATACTAAATTAAAGAGTACTAACGGTACTAAATAAATTATAGAATATTTTTTTCTTTGACATTATAAAATGTATAATACTATCTTTCATATTTTTATTTTTTATTGTATTTATTTTATTTATATGATAAATATTTTTTATATTTTTTTTAGTGTTCTGTTTTTTCATGTATATTATTATTTTTTATTGTTTTTTAGTTCGTATGAATTTTTTTTATGATATTTCTTATTATTTTTTATGTATTTTATTAGTATTTTATCATGTCTCTTAATAAGATCTATTCAAATATCTAAAGTAAAATAATAGAATAATATAAAAAATTATTTAAATTGATGTCTCTTTTAGTAATTTTTTATCTAAAAGTGATTTTGAATAGTATAATCCAAACAACATTTATTTTACTATAATTCATTTTGATATAAAGATTACCAAAGATAAATCATGTTAACACAAACTTACTTTACATCAAAATTAAGTTTGCAAAATCAATTTTATACAAACTGCAGTTTGTAAATTGTAACTCAAACACACACATAGTCTTTTCATATTTACTTAAGAGATTACGAGTTCGAATTTTCTTATTTTTGATAAAAAAAAATATATCCGTCACTTTAAATTATCCGTTAGTACAATATAAATATCATTTTTATATTATAACATATTATCTAATCATTTTTTACCTCTATTGTATACATAATATTAAGCATAATAAGTAATGAAACATTACAATCAACAAATAAACAAGGATATCTCATAATGAATACCTTGGTAATTAGTTTTGAATTTTGTAGTTTTTTTCTTAGTCTACAAATGATTAAAATATTGGTAATCATATGTATTAAACTATACTAATACACGTAATTTTTATTTTTATATGTATAAATTTTATACAGGTATTTGAGAACTAAGGTAGCAACTAGCAATCTAGCATGATGAACGTGAAGCCATGAATAATAGTGATAGGAATTTGTCTGCAGTAGTGCAAATCTAGTTGATTTAAGTTAAACAACAGAGACACAGAGTCCAACAAGAGTGTGACACGTGTATATGTGGCTTATGGGCCTAGAATTGACCACGTAACGTAGATGGCGGCCGTGGGATTCGAAGGGAATTTTGACCGTTGGATTCAATTGCTTGGTTTGCAATTTAATTTAATCAAGACAGTGAATGTGACGGCCTGACGGCGACACCTACCATCATTGATTTTTCAGTCAAAAGCCGGTTCTTTTACTTTCATAACACTAAAATAGACCTTCACTACAATAATACGCCATTGAATCATTTTTATTAAAATTCATTCTAGTACCACTAATTCACCAAAATAGAATTTCTAAATTTTTTTAACAATTGAGAGAATAAAGTGTAATCTCTCACTATTAATTTTATAAATGAGATAAAAAATAAATATAAAAAAATAATAAAAAATTAAAGATTATACTTTACATTCTCTTTTTTTTAACAATTAAGAGAATCTATTCCCCTAATTCACTGTATTAAGGTGACTATGACGATTACAATATTAAAAAAATATTGTTAAAATTAAAATAACATTTTTTTATTATTAAATAATATTTTTTTAAAATATTATTTAAAAAATATTACTAAAATTTTAAAAAAATAATTTTAATTTTAGCACTGTTTGTAGGACTGCACCTATAAAATTAATGGTGAGAGATCACACTTTACTCTCTCAATTGTTAAAAAAAATGGAGATGATCCATTCCCGTCCTAATAACTACTTGTATAGTTTTTTTTTTATACCAAAGATAGGAGACTCGAACCCGCAACCTCTTAATTGAATATGAGGAGACTATGCCATTTGAGCTATTACTCATTGACAACTACTTGTATAGTTACTATAATTATAATAATAGAATCATACTAAAATTCACATTTTATAAATCATATAATTCTTTCTATTAGTTTCTAGAACTCGTTATTTGAATAACTCGTAGAAATTGAGTATATTTATAAAATTGAGAGAGGAATTATTAATATAAAAAAATCTTATAAAATATTCTAAATATTATGATATGCTATTAATTTGAAATTTTAAGAAAGATTTTTCATTGCTATTAATTTATTATTACTGTGAAAGATTTTTCATTGTTATTCGACCACCTTTGAATTAATAATGATAACAATTATAATATATTTATTTTTTAAAAATAATTAAATTCATAATAAGACCGATAAATAAATAAAATTTCATGACTGAGCATGAAGGTACAAGGAATAATATCACATATAGCTTTTTATAGTAAATTATTTCGAAATTACAAAGACGGAAAGTTCTGAAACAAATAAACAAATACTAGATATGTATAAATTGCTTTTCGAAAATTAAAACGAGTACGTTATTAAATAATTGGGATAATTTATATGAATAAAATGAATAAAGTTTAAAATTATATAGATTTCTTAAATACAATTTAATTATATGTTTATCTAATTTATATTTCCATGTATATCGAATTAATTTAATTTGATTTACTAATAATACAATGTATATGATTGACTATTGTACAATACATATAATATAGTCTTCTAAAATGAAATAGGGATTAAAATTTAAATTTGGTTTAATTATTCTGTTGGTTCCTATAGTTTTGCAAAATTTTTAATTAGTTTTTTATATATTTTTTTTAATTGGGTTCTTGCACTAATTTTTTTTAATTAGGTCCTTCTTAGTAGTAATTGACTTAATTTTATAGGGACCCAACTAAAAAAAAAATTAGTGCAGAGACCAAATAAAAGGAAAAAAAAGTGTAGAGACCCAATTAAAAAAAATTTGGTGCAAGGACTCAATTAAAAGGAAAAAAAGTATAGGGACCTAATTAAAAATTTCGCAAAACTATAAGGACCAACAAAGTAATTAAACCTTTAAATTTCTTTAAAATGACTAACTATATTTATACAAATAGTCAACAAGCTATAGCTCAAATAACATGGCTCCATACTCACCTAAGAGGTCGCGGATTCGAGTCTCCTTATTTTTAAAAAAAAATTATATATATATATATATGATTTGAGAAATAATAAAAACATTATATCAATTAAATTATCATTTAATTTATAAAATTAAGTGTAGAACTTACGCTTTGATGACGATACTTCTAACTTAAACTTGAATTTTTTAGAGTATAACGTCAAAAATTTAAGTTTTAACTCTTGTACTACTTGGGAGGGTTATACTTTATAATAATTTTTCATTACAAGTTCCGGTAATTATTCTTTAGAAGCTAACGAGTCAAATGATGATTTTTAATGAATTTTTAGAAATCGTTTATTATTCAGTTTTAAATTTATGAGTTTATAAAAATATAAATTTTCTGATATTTGAACAAAAATACAAAAATTGAATTTCTTTTTTATTCGTTTTGATTTTTTTGATATTTTATTTAAATCCAAATAAGAGTATTTTTATATTAATATTTATGTTTTAAATTAAAGTTAATGAATTGTATATGTAGTATGATGCGATTTACTATATATGTGTTGTATAATATTAAATCGAATCAGAATAATTTAGGATAATTCAATTTACATGTATATATTATACCAATAGTAATAAATCTTAGATTTATATATATTTAGTGTAAATCAAGTTAAGTTGATTCGATTTACATAAAAATGTAAATCAAATAGATATATAATCGAATTATGTTTAGAATATTGGTATAATTTTATGCTTTATTTATTTTATTCATATAAATTATCTTTAAAGATAAATCTATTTTGTATCCTAAAGACATATTAAGAATACATATTAAATTTATAAACTAAAAATATTTTTATTCAGACTATAAAAAATTTAAGTTTGTAATGTATTTATTTTATTTTCATTTAATAAAAATATCTAAAACTTTTTTATTAATAATAAAGTTATCGTTAGCTAAATCTTGAGATATGTTAGCTAAACCTTCAACCTTGAGACAATCTAGATTATGTTAGAGCGACTTGAACTTAAAGTTCATAGAGTACTATTTTAGCGACCATCAATCAAACATTGATTGTTTTTAATTATGGCCACCAAACCGATTTCAACACATTTATACAATTTAAAAATCTGCCATACTTGAACGCGAGTAATCAAGTGATGTATCACGTTTTAAAAAAAAAAGGAAAGAAAAGTGAATGATGTAATTCGTTTTGAACAGGTTGTAAATAAATAGAGTAAACATTAAATTCGATATTTGTCTTTTTTTTTTTTAAAGATAAGGTAATTTTTATTAAAAAAAAAAGATATTTTGACTTTTATCAAAATTATTTTAGAATAATACAATTTATCTGTTAAAAAATTATTAAATAATAATAAAAACTAATATTGTAAAATTTTTATTTATAATTTATAGGATCTTTAATAAAATTATAAAAAAATAAAAAAAAAGATAAATTTTTTTTATTGTATTTAATATAGAAAATAATATTACCTATTTATACTAAACTGATTATAAATTTTAAAATAGCTAAAACAACCAAATTCTCTAAATGATTTTATTAGAAAAAGATAAGTATAACAAATTAAAAAAAAAAGATAAACATAATAAATTTTATTTCTAAAAAAATGATGATTTAATAGTTTTAAATTTCTACAAAATTTTTTCTACAATGAAACCAACTATAATTTATCAGTGTCACCTTTTTTCTTATCATCTTAGTTATAATTTCTACTTCTATTATTTTAATTATGTAATTATATTTTATCATCATCATTGTCTCTCGTATCTCTATTTAATACTATAATATCATTATTTTTTTCTCTCATTATTTATGCGATGTCATTTTTTTAAAAAGTTTTTGTATCATAATTACTTTTTTTTTGTTATATTATTTTTCACAATAGTCCTTTTTTACTTAACTATTATTAACAAAATATATTTTAAAATAAATTTATTAATAATTTATAGAATTTAAATTCCATAAATTATAATAAAATTTAAATTTAATTTCTGTTATTAATTTAATAAATTTTGTAATAAAAATATTATATTATTTTAAAATAATTTTGTTAGAAATCGAAATATTATTTTTTAATAAAAATATAATTATCTTATCCTTTAAAAAAAAACAGAGGTCGAATTGGATGTTTATCCATAAATAAATCATTTGTGAAACAAAATGGAAATGACGAAACGGTGGGTGCTTTGGTTAACTTATGATGTGATGTTAAAAAACATGTAACATGTAAGGAAGTGTGGGCTCCAGTGACCAACTGACCCAATGCCAATGCCAATGCCAGTTATCATTTTGGAAGAACGCTTAGAAAATAAATATTGTTATTTCAAGAATAACATTTTGTTTATAAATTTAAATAAATATACAATATAAAAATATTATGTGTTTAAATGATATTATTATCTCACAAAAACTATAAAGTCACCAAAAAAATGATATTATTATTCGTTATATTTAAATGTATTTATATGAAATTAGTGAAACTTATTTTGAGAAAAATAAATACAAATTACTTTTAAGTATACACTAAATTTTGAAAATGGAGTATAGTTAAAAATGAGGTAGTTATCTTAATTTTTTATGAAAGAAGAGTGATTTCCATTAAGTAACTATGATAATTAAGAAATTATTAAAATTGCGAGAACCAATTGAATCAGTTGAATGACTAGTTTAATGGTCATTTAAACTAAAGTATTGAAGAACTCAAGAAATAGAGAGAACTGAATAATATAATCAACTTGAGTAATTTCACGATAGAGACTGAAAAGTCCACTGCGGCAAAGAAGAATGTTTGTACTGTGCACTTTGTGAGAGAGAGAGAGAGAGAGAGAGAGAGTTTAAATAACAAAAAAGAAAAAATAGAATTGAAAATGACTGAAAGAAAGAAAAAAAAGGAGTCTCTCAATATTTACATGGACTTGTGACTTTTGTTTTTGCGTGTGTATTAAAGAACTCAAGAAATAGAGAGAACTGAATAATATAATCAACTTGAGTAATTTCACGACAGAGACTGAAAAGTCCACTGCGGCAAAGAAGAATGTTTGTACTGTGCACTTTGAGAGAGAGAGAGAGAGAGAGAGAGAGAGAGAGAGAGAGAGAGAGAGAGAGAGAGAGAGAGAGAGAGAGAGAGTTTAAATAACAAAAAAGAAAAAATAGAATTGAAAATGACTGAAAGAAAGAAAAAAAAAAGGAGTCTCTCAATACTTACATGGACTTGTGACTTTTGTTTTTGCGTGTTAGTGTGATTATGAATTTTTAGAGAGTGAGTAATGGAAGCTCCGTGTTAGTGTGATTATGAATTTTTAGAGAGCGAGTAATGGAAGCTCCCCTAACTTATTGAAACTAATCTTATTTATAGAGAAAAAAATCATAGGCTAATTAATATAATTTTGGACTTTAAGTAAATTTGTATTTCAAGTAATCTTAAACTTCAAGTAGTCTTGGACTTCAAGCAAATTTGGACCCAAGTAGTCTTGAACCTTAAGTAAATTTGGGCATCAAGTATAAGGTAACTTGACTATCAAGTCTAACTCATTCTTATTTTCTTTAACTATGGTGTGTTTCATGCATATAAGATCTTCGACTTTAATTGTCGAATTCTTTTCGATATCGACCATTTGTGCCAAATTTCTGGCACAATACAACCTTACAAAGGAAGTTCACAAAATGAAGGCATCGTTAACTATATTTTTTAAGAGTATAATTTTCATAAATTATTAGCTATAAAATATGGACACTTTGTTGAATTGTTATGTCTGCATGTCGAATATATTTTGGACACGACACTCATCGATACTGGTTCAATATACATATCTTATGTGTCCAATCATATCTTAATAAAAAATAAAAAAAATTCTGGACACACTTAAATAACATCACGTGTTAGCACATCAAGCTTTATTTTTAATATGTATTCTTAAAAATGAGTTTAAAAATATTATATATTATTTTTATTAAAACAAAATATTTTATATAATTAAAAAAATATTAAAAAAGATTAAAAGATTAATTTATATTTTAATATCAATAAAATATCAAAATATCTTTACAATTTATCTAAAAAATATTTTATATTTATATATCAGGCCTGCTATACATACAATCGTTTTGCCTTACAAGTTCATATAAGTTGGTCCAAACCCAACAAAAATAACTCTCACATTAACTTGCGTGTAAACACGCGCTCACATTATGAAAGATGCTTCTTCTTCTTCTTCCTCGATCAAAACTCTAACCCTGAAGATTCAAACGAAGTTCGAAATATCTCAAAAAATTGTCAAAATAGTCACGAAAACTCAAAAAAATCTACAAGAGAAGGTCAACATCTCCATAAAAAAAATATAGAAACAAAAGATGAAAGATTATTCAAGGTACTGTTTCACTAATCGTGTAATTTTTTCACTTTTCTCTTTCTCATTTCGATCACGAAACACTAGATAGTCATATTTCTGTTTATTTAGTAGATTCATTATGTGTTCTTGCTTTAAAGTGCATATTACTGACCGTGACCTTGATACGGAGCTGGAGCTTCTAACTATGATGAATGCGCTAACTATGGATATGATGCCGGAAATAGACCGATTTTGCGTACGGCATCGCCACTCTCTTTTGCAGCATCCACTAATTCGGAACTTAATTTGAAAGCCATATTTCGACCCAAACATTTTCGGGATGCCCCTAATAACCAACGAATGGCAAGTGGTTTTCCTTGTGTGGATCCTATTTCAATGAATTCACTATGGTATATACATATACCGTTATATAAATATAACTTCGACGTATTTTCTTATAGATTTTATAATTAAAATTAATATGGATATCATTATATCTATATTATATGGGTTGCCTGGGACTCGAACCCAGAACTAGTCGAATGGAGTAGAAATTAGATTTGTTAATGAATTTTAAGGAATGATGGAATGGAAGAAAAAAATAAAAAAATAGGTAAAATGCAGTAGAAAAGTCCCGATTCCAAACGAACAAATTCAAACTTGATTGAAAAGGATCTTTTTGATTCTCAAAAAATGGGATGGGAGCAAAAGGATTGATCGAGAAAGATTTCTTGTTCTTATTAAAAGATAGTGATTGGATCCACATATGTTTAGATCATAACTATTCCCTTACTACAGGATGCTTACCAAGCCAACATTTAGATCCGGCTCGATTAAAGTTTTCTGGTTTACCCTAATATTCTCCACTTGTCTGACTGTTGCTGAGCAGTTTTTGGATATCAAACGGACCTTCCCAGAAGGTATCAACAATTCGAAATGCTTTTCTTGCGTATTCCTGATAAACCAGCGTTTATATATAAATGTAGGAAGATCTGTTTGGGAAGTAAGAAGGTGATAGCTGTTTTATGTACTGTTTCGCGTATAGTTTAACGTATATTTTTATGTGTTTAAGGGGTTTGAATGTGTTTTTGTGCATGGTTGCATATTTCGAACTGAGTTTGTCTGTAGGAATTGAGTTTGTATAAATAGAAACTTTCGCTGTATTTCAAGTGAATTCACGTGTAACTGGTGCTGTTGTTCTTGAATATTGTTATTGTGCTTCTGGTGTCATTTTATGCATATTTGATTAAGTTGAATATAATTTTGAAATCATATTATCTCATCTAATCAAAAAAATAATAGAGGTGTATATGGCTTGTATTTTAGTGTATATCAAGTGAATTCGAATGTAATTAGTGTTGTTGTCCTATCCTTGTAAATAGAAACAGAATATTGCTCTTGTATTTCTGGTGTCATTTTATGCATGTTTGATTGAGCTAAATATCATTTTAAATTCATATTATCTCATGTAATAAAAAAAATAATAGAGGTGTATATGGCTTGTATTTCAGTGTATTTCAGTGAATTCGAGTGTAATTGGTGATGTCCTATCCTTGCTGTAACTAGAAACAGAATATTGCTCTTGTGCTTCTGGTGTTATTTTATGCATGTTTGATTGAGTTGAATATCATTTTGAACTCATATTATTCATGTAATCAAAAAAATAATAGAATTGTATATGGCTTGTATTTCGGTGTATTTCAAATGAATTTGAGTGTAATTGGTGCTGTTATTATATATTAACCTTATTTTTTTATTTCTTACAGAAAAAAGGCAAGCAAGAACCCTGCTGCACCAAAATATAATGTAAGCACCAATATTTTAGACCAACTCAATTTTTGCTTGTATAAATATAGTTTATTTAAATGATTCTCGTTTGTTTGCAGAAAACTCATGATTTGAGATGCTCGACAAGATTTTTTCATGATAAGTTCCAAAACATGAGCAATGAAAAGAAAGCCATCATCTAGGGGATTTGATGGTTTGATGCACATTCCTCCCATGAATGTGCTGCATAAGCTTTTGAAGGAGTTGGCATATTCCTTTGATTTGATAAGAAACACATTGGACACTTGATAGGTGTGTTGAACAGCAACTAGAAAAATATAGGAGTTGCCCTTACCTTGAATGTATCTGGTAACTAATTACATAAACTGTTATACTTGCATTCTTTGTAATCTATTCTTTTGAACTCATATTATCTCATGTAATAAAAAATAATAGAAGTGTATATAGCTGGTATTTCGGTGTATTTCAAGTAAATTCGAATGTAATTGGTGATGTTTTGCTGCTTTTGTAGGGCCGCTCTTTCCAAGTAAAGTTAATTTTAAAGAGTTTATTAAGGAGGACAAAGAAGTTTATAGAAGCTTCCAAGGCAAAATATTGAAGCAATTGACAGACTCCATGATGGAGATCAGTGTTGATGGTAACGAAGATCAGCTTAAATTCAGGAGGACATTCATCCTCTACATTCAAATGTCGCTTTGTTGCCGACAACTATAAACAAGGTTTATCCCGTCCACATACCACCGATTTTTCGTGTGGGTACCATACGTGAGTGAAATTGGGGTGGCCATATCTTCAACTTCCTCATCAAGGGCATAAGTAAGCACATATTGAAAAAGAAAAAAAATCTATTGATGATTGCCTCTATGCTCTCATGATTGTATATTTTCATGAATCCACACACAAAAACAAGCCAGTGGATACAATTCCTGGATCACTCTGGTTGTAGCACTGGACTAAGGAGTTGTTGCTCGAGAGAATAAAAGCTAAAATTAAGAGTCATATCGTAACTCAATAGAATTCTTTCTTTAATTTTGGTGTATTTATTTTATATATATGAGATAAACTAATGTTTTACCTGTTTTAGGGCATCGTCAAGAGGGCACAATTGAAAGAGAAATTGACAAGAATGAAAGAGGAAAAAAAGAAGGAGATAAAAAAGGACATTTCTTCATAAAGTGATAGTGGTACTGACTCTGAGTCTAATTCTGCACGAGACTCAGAGGAGCCACCGAAAACAAGAAAACAATCAACAAGAAAAGCAAAAAAATAAGTATTATTTTTCAGTGTGTTTTGTCATTTTTACTGAGTTTATTGCCTCATGATTGTTTGCTGTCCAGGATGGTATCCAAAAAGAGGAAGCACATTGTTGGTACGGTCTGTTGCTCTTTCCTTGCACCTATTTCGCTTTGGGGGGTTGGTTCACAGGTACAACCTTTGTAACTTCATCGTATACTCATAGATTGGCAAGTTCCTATTTGGAAGGCTGGAACTTCTTAACCGCTGTAGTCTCTACTCCTGCTAATAGTTTAGCACACTCTTTGTTGTTACTATGGGATCCTAAAGCACAAGGAGATTTTACCCGTTGGTGTCAATTAGGTGGTCTGTGGACTTTTGTTGCTCTCCACGGCGGTTTCGCATTAATAGGTTTCATGTTACGTCAATTTGAACTTGATCGATCTGTTCAATTGCGCCCTTATAATGCAATCACATTCTCTGGTCCAATTGCTATTTTTGTTTCCGTATTCCTGATTTATTCACTGGGTCAGTCTGGTTGGTTCTTTGCACCCAGTTTTGGTGTAGCTGCTATATTTCGATTCATCCTATTTTTCCAAGGGTTTCATAATTGAACATTAAACCCATTTTATATGATGGGAGTTGCTGGTGTATTAGGCGCTGCACTATTATGCGCTATTCATGGTGTTCGAAGCAAAATGCTTTCGAATTAGACCACAAATTACAAATGTCTGGAAAAGTTCTATTGCTATTTCGCGAGGTAATCCACATCGATGTAATGAAAGTGATAGTCCTACTACAATAACAGAACGGCCCGAATAATCAACTCTTTTTTCAAGCAGGGTTTCATGAAATCTTCCCTCTTTACCTTCAATTATATCTTAAATCTCTTTTAATACAGGATCATTCAATAAAAACAAATTCGTTCGACCGAAGAACTGAATCTTTGCAATGAAATATTAAAATTTGAGTGATCTAAATGGAATTTTTATTTATTGTTGAATTGAATATGAATGAAATACAAATACGTTCTAGTTTATGTAATATCCATTTTAATCACATGTCGTAAATGGAAATATCCTACAAAGTTCAAAGTTAAAGTTCTTAATATTTACATTTACAACATTAATAGACTCTAATCAAATAATATTCAAATTAGATCTATATTATAATGTAAAAAAAAATATTTATGTTATAGATTGAATGAACAAAATAAAATACAACAAAAATAATACCAAAAAGTTATTAAAAATAATTACACAGTTCACACTCTTTGGCACTGTGTTATACTTAACTCAGTAGTTACAGTATTGCTTTCATACGGCGGTAGTCATTGGTTCAAATCCAATAATAGGTAAGTAGGTTTGAAAATAAATGAAAAACTACGAATTTTTTTGTTCCATTTCTGAATTGAAGTGCGAACTATCTAGGTCGAATAGTGCTTATTTTTGAAAAAGAGAATAAACTACAAAAAATCATTTCCATTGTTGTTAAATATTAAAATAAAACAAAAACTTGAAAAAACGAGATAATAATAATTATTATCGAAATGTTTATATCTTTTGTTAAGCTCTTTCTATATTTACGAATTTTTCTTATTCATTTGAATATATGAATATAAATATATATTCAAGTGAATAAATAATTTAATTTCTGATAATTTTTATAAAAAAATAATTAGAATACAATTCTTTTGTTTCTTTAATATTTTTTAATCTTTTGAATTTATTCTTTCAATCTCGATAATTTACAATAAATAGGTTATTATGAAAATATATTAGGCTATAGTAATAGTCAATCCAAAAATTTCATTATATCCCTTCTAAAAAAATCATTTTTCTTGTCTCGTATTTTGTAGAGATAAATGATATATGAATACATCAAAGAATTTGTCTTTTTTCTGTTATTCAAACTAAAAGTGAAACTAAAAAAAGAGAGCTCAAAAAAACTAAAAAGAAATAGTAGTATGGCCTCTAGCAATATTGATGACTACTCACGTAATTGGAAATAGAGTGCATAATAATATCTTCTATTAAATTATTTAATAAGAAATAAAATGAAATAAATTTCATTTTTGAATTTCAAATTCAAATCTGAATCCCCTAACCTAGGTTGCACAAAAAAATTATTGAATTGAAATTCAAAATCCAGAAGGAGTTTTAGAGGATTCAAAAAGGTTTGTTGAGCGCCTATATCTTATGTCATAATAGATTCGAACACTTGCTCCGAATTAACTTCTGGATCATAATTGTTCTAGTGAATAACTAAAGAAAAAAATTGGAACACATAGATGGGAGATACAAGAGAAAGAAACTCAATATAAAAATCTCTCAAAGGTTCACTAATCTTTTTTATATTGGCAGGCCTCTTTGTATGTGTTGTCCAGAAGGAGGAGGACTCCGGAAAAACAAATCTTGATCGACCCATATTTGCCCAATGAATACAATCTTCGCATGGTAAAACTTCATACGGCTTCGATGTACTGTTATCTTCAACAAATAGTCCGGCGTTCAATGCGGGGTGAAACATATGGTTGCCCGGTTGGTTAAATACTATAAATGAGAGTATTAATTCTCTATTCTTAACAATAAGATTCAGAGATTTCTTAGTTCATCATGCTATTGCTCTAGGTTTACATACAACTACATTAATCTTAGTAAAAGGTGCGTTGGATGACGTGGTTCCAAGTTAATGCCAGATAAAAAGATTTTGGTTATAGTTTTTCTTGTGATGGTCCGGGACGAGGTGGTACTTGTGATATTTCGGCTTGGGATGCATTTTATTGGCAGTTTTCTGGATGTTAAATACGATTGGCTGGGTTACTTTTTACTGGCATTGGAAACACATTACGCTATAGCAAGGTAATAGCTCACAGTTTAATGAATCTTCTACCTATTTGATGGGATGGTTAAGAGATTATCTATGGTTAAACTCTTCACAACTTATCAATAGATATAACCCCTTTTGTATGAATAGTTTATCCGTCTGAGCATGGATGTTCTTATTTGGACATCTTGTTTGGGCTACTGAATTTATATTCTTAATCTCCTTGTACATCTTGATTGAAACTTTAGCATGAGCTCATGAATGCACACCTTTGGCTAATTTGATTCGCTGGAGAGATAAACCAGTGGCTCTTTCTATTGTACAAGCGAGATTGGTTGGATTAGCCCACTTTTCTGTAGGTTATATATTTACTTATGTAGCGTTCTTGATTGCCTCTACATCGGGCAAATTTGATTAATGTAATTTTTTGTATCCGCATCCTTTCCTTCTATGGAGAAGGTGGTTTACAGACCTCTTCTATATTCAATTTCTACTTATATTTCTACATCTAGGATCTAACTTGTTTGATTGATTGTTACTAATAGAAAATTAACCATTATGATAAGGAAAAGTTTGATTGAGAGGGAGAAGAAGAGAAAAAAATTGGAACAAAAATATTATTTGATTCGTCGATCCTCAAAAAAAGAAATAAGCAAAATTCTGTCGTTAAGTCAAAAATGGAAAATTCATGGAAAGTTAGAATCACTATCGCGTAATAATGCACCTACACGTCTTCATCGACGTTGTTTTTTGACTGGAAGATTAAGAGCAAATTATTGGAATTTTGGGTTATCTGGACACATACTTCGTGAAATGGTTAATTCATCTTTGTTGCCTGGTGCAACAAGATCAAGTTGGTAAGGGTAGGTTGAAAAATTCTCTTCAATGTTTTATTCATTTTTATGATCAACGATCATAAGATAAGAGGGTTCCTTTACCATTCTGTACAAATAGTTTATTCAATTTGTACAAAATGATAAAGGGGCACCTTCAATTTATTTGTTTCTACTTGTTTACGTATTTGTACTGAAATCGCTCTTAATACAGGATCATTCAAGTCAGATTTTTTTGTTATTGGGATAGGTGAATTCTTATTGATCCATCTTCTGAAAGAACCGGACATGATAATTTTTCATCATCCGGCTTGAGCATCAATCAAATGAACCGAGTATACCTATAGAAAAGTTTATATGTAAGAAAATGGACTCGATTCTATTTTACGAAATTACACAACTATTTATTGTGAAAAACTCATTTCTTATTTGTAAATGCTCAGTACCCAAGTAGGCTTTCTTAAATTGATAGTGCTTTCTGAGTCATCTCAGACCTTGATATTTTTGCCCCCTCAAAAAAAGATATCAGAACTTTTTAATATACATTTACTAAAGGATTTACTTGTTACTAATGGAATCTAACCCCTGTTCTTCTTTAGATCTACTTGTTTCACTCCGATAGTATCATAAATTGAGTCAATGCATAGAAAATGAATGCATTTCAATACTATTAAGTTAAGTGAAATCGATAAGACAGAATCCGTATTAGACCACTTCACTTATTTTAGTGGATCTTACAAAGTTCGGTCATCCAGGACATGATCAAGTCTGATCATAGAAAAGAATCTCTTGAAGTGAACCGGCCTATCCTCTGTAGGGGGCTTGCGCGGTAGTTGGAACAAAGAGACACATTTTATTTCAAATTAAAATGTGGCAGATATGAAAAAGTCATCCATCTGCGCAATCCAATCAATAGTATTAAATATAAGTCTAACTATATAGATATATAGTTATAGAATAGTTATAGAACAGATATCGAAATGAAATAGATAGAATAAAAAAATATTTTAATAATAAAAAATTTATTTTAAAAATATGGAATAGTTTTTTTCTATTTAATCTTATTATTTTTTAAATTTATATTATTCTGTTTCATATCTATTTATATATATGATATACGAAATAGAATAATGTGAAATCTAATATGATTTATATTTATATATTAATATTAAATTTTTATAAATAAATAAAATGATTTTATTATATCCTATTATTTTTTATTTAGAATAGTTCCAATTGTATAATTATCAATTACTAACATTGGTAATTGGCCTAAAGCAATCTTCATTATAATTCAATTCATGACGATCATATACTGAAAGTTCATATTCAGAATATCATTAGAATGCTATGTTTTTTGTTTATATCAAAATTTTATTTATTAACAGAATATCTTCAATTTATTGTCAGAAGTGAAGAATTGGAGCAAATAATAAAAGAAAGATTGAAGAAAATAGTTCACAGTCTTTAAAAAAAGTATGCATTGCTTTCGGAGATATTTTATCAATTTTGTTGTGTTTGTTTGTTTGATAATTCTTTGCTTTCCAGGATGCAATCCAAAAAAAGAAAGCGCATTATTGAGGATTCATCTTCTAAAAAAGAAACTAAATCTGATGATGAGTAAGATACATTGTAATGCTATCTTTTCTTTTTCATCAAAATTTTATTTGTTAACAAAATCTTTTGCATGTACTTTCAGAACTGAACAAATACAAAAAATTTTAAGAGAAGCAAAAAAGAAAAAAAATAAATGACAAGCCTGCACAAAAGTATGTTTGCTTTTCAGTGTATTTTGACAATTTTACTGTGTTTTTGTTGCCTGATAATTATTTGTTTTCTCAAGATGCAGGAAAAAAAGCAAAGATATATCAGAAGGTGGGTTCCACCTCCATAGAAGCCCACTATGAGTCTTCGCAAAGGTAAGATCCTTTATTTGATAAATCCTTATGTAATTAATTACTCTAGTTTTACTAAATAATATTTACTTTGTCCTTAGAATGTCGGATGTCAACTTGGCAAGTGAAAATGATCATGTATTTCAAACACAGACAAATCAGAGCAGTGTAAATAAGCCAAGTGATAATATATAATTTCTGTTTCTATTGCCATTTCCTTAATTGTTGTGTTACCATGTTCTACTTTAGATTTCATATATATATATAGGGAGAGAGAAAAATTTCTTTAATACTTTATTCAAGAAAAAAAAGACAGAAAAAAAGAAAAAACTGCAACTATATAAGTTTTCATAAAACATAAGTTGTGTTTCTATTCAATACTGGAGGTGTATTTTTGAGATAATTTTGGTGTATTTCACGTTCAGAGAACAAAAAGAATTGTTAAATGAACCAGCCCAAGAAAAATGATTATTTTTTAGAAAGAGACCCATTTACAATCAGAACCACTCGACATGTGAGTTTTCCAACTTACTTTCAATCTTCTATTCTTATATTTTAAAAAAGCATATTAACTTTTTATTTTTGTCTTCATTAAATTTTCACTTTAAATATGTGCACCTTCATCAGAAACAACTGCTACAAAGTCTCCCAGCAAGGAATATACAGAAGAGCGTAAGGAATAATACTTTTGATGTATTTGATTTGTCTTTAGGTATATTTGTGCATGATTTAATGGGTTACATGTATTTTATATAGAGGTGTATTTGGTTCTTATTTCGGTGTACTTCTTGTGAATTGAGGTGCAATTGATTTTTTTTTTAATATAATTCTTTTTCTATAATCCTGCAGCACTCCACAACCCTATTAATCTGCTGAAAACACACCAACAAAGCCATCAACTACTTCTAAAGTGTAAGTTCTATACAATATAACTCTCTTTCAATATCTTTTGTCTATTCTTATATTATTTTATATGTCACCATGCAGTCATCCACCCCCTCAAGCCACTGGTGCATTAATGATGGTTGCCAAGAAAACATCATTTGTAAAGCATAACTTTTCTGCATCGTTCAGCCTTGTCTTTTCTGAATCGATTAAGGAAGATACACTTACTCAGGAGGGTCAACCGGAAGTTGAAAAGGGAAAAACTAAAGAGGGTCCGATATTGGTTGAAGAATTAGAAAAGCTGGTGGAACGGGTTGTAAATACTGAAGTTGCAATAGCATTAAATTTTACTAAAAAATGAAAGTCGCCCACACCAAAAGGTGTAGCCTGTAAGCTTTGATGACAAGTTCAAAACTCCTGCGAGGCAGAGCAAAATAATGGACGACCTTAAGAAAAAATGCTATCTCTAGGCCACAACTCTCAAGACCTATAACAATACAAGCAGTAATGAGTGGGACACAATATTCATCCTCAACCATCAATATCCGCTGGAAATAATAAGAGGGCACTATGCATCTTTAAAAGCCAACACATATGTTGAAAATATAGTAATCTTAGAATAACATTAATGATTTTATTATGAGTTGTTGTGCCATATATGTAATAACTTTGGATTTTTTGTTTTTCTAGGTTATCTCTACAATGTGTCTTCTTCTGAAAAAAAAAAAAGAATTACAAGATTTGAAGAACAAATATACTGTCTCTCTTCTGATATTATGGTAAGGTATAGTAAAATTAAATTTCGGTGTATTTTTATAATGTATTGTGTGTTATAACTATTTTTTCAGTATTATACAAATTATGCAGAATTTGTCTTTGGAAAATCATGAGGGCAAGTTCAAACAGCCAAAAACTAACAAGCCTTTCGATATTCAAGACTATAAGGGCTTCATCTCATATCTGGACAAGAAAAAGTTGACATCACATCCATTTATAAGTTTTCGTTTATAAAGCTTCCTAAACAATTCTTTCATTAGGTGCTAATTAAACTAAAAAAATTGTTCTCTCTAGCCAAACTTTAGATATTTGTCCCAATTTGTTACGCGAAACATTGGTGGATATGGATGACGGACGTTAAAAACAAGAAATTTCATATCCTTGACCCATTTCACAAAAAGTCTCCTTCGAAAGAGAGAATGACACTTAATAAATTTGTTGTAAGTTGCTTCTGTTTTCCCTCTGAATTGTGCTTGGACTTTTCTAAAATTCTCGTGAGTATAGCTTCTATTGAGGATTTTGCTGCATATGTATGACAGTATGAAAATCTGCAGCATCCGATTCTCTCTCTCTCTCTCTCTCTACTTCCTAGACAATTATTGTACTGTTAGACGAATTGAATAAGAGAGCTGTAGTACGTAATGAACTTGTTAAAAAAGCATGCATGATCTCGTCTCCTTTGCGTGCTTCTCATCCCGCCCTAGAAGTGGTGATCGAGATAAACTGAAATCTATAAATGATGATCTTTGAAAAGCTCTGAAAAAACACTTAAATCAGAACTAAAATACACCAAAAAACATGCAATTTGACACCTTTACTGCACAAGCAAAACACATACTGAAATTAACATCACTTAATCTTAATAAAAAACAACATTACGTGAAAGCCAGTTGTTGTCCCCAAGACTATACTTCATCAGAAAATCATTCCAATTCATATCAAATGATTCCTTTGTAAGAGAGTTCCAAACAACATGACTCATCTCGTGTTTGATTTCTTCGCGTCACTTGTAACCATTTAATTTACTTGGAATCTTCTTCATGATGTGCCAAATACACCACCTGTAAATTGTTGTGGGCATACAAACCTTAATAGCCTTTTGCATCGATGCACATTGATCCGTAAGAATGCCTTTTAGAGCATTTCCTCCCATGCAACGAAGTCAACATTCAAATAACTATTTGAATGGTTGAGTATCTCCGTTTTTCATCAAAACACATCCCAGAAGTATTGATTGACCATGGTGATTCACCCCAACAAAAGAACCAAAAATTAGATTATACCTGAATACTACGATACAAAAACAAAATAATTAATACACCGAAATAACATCTCTGTACACCGAAAATGGTACCAAATACAGATAAATCAGAATAGCATATTACCTATTTGTATTGTAAGTGGTATCGAATGAAATAACATCTCTAAAATACTCACAGGCAGCCATGCTTCTTACGTTGGTCCTAAAAGTAATCTTAATCGATTGATCAACCTTAAGTTCAAGCTTGAAAAAGAAATTCTGATTCTTCTCTTTCATTCTAAATAAGTATTTTCCAAATTCTTTTGTATCTTCTAGTTCTGAAATATTCCGCACTTCTCTCGTGATGTAATTTCTCACATCTTTTTCAATAAAACTTAACTCATGATGACCTCCTGTTGCTGCGACAAATGATTAGTATATTTTGTTTGGTCTGATTCTGGCTTTCTTGTTATTTTCTATTGTACATCGTACAGACATGCTTAATTTCCTGTGTTGTTTCAGCATCTCTGCTTGATTTGCACAGCAAGGGTGTGAATGATGTAACACAACCTTCGAAATGATCCAAACACCAACGTCATTCAATATGTGTATATAAATTCTTGCAGGACAATTTAATTCAACTGAGGGATTTGTCTTTTCAGTTGGAGATATGTTCGATTTTCATTTTTCCTCTTTACTACATGTACTCAATTGGTTCTTAATTTCATTTCTCTTCTTATTTGTGCTCCGAATTCTTATAGAAAAATCTGCAATTTTTGAATAATCTTTATAAAATTTTGCAGCGTCTTCAAGCGTGTTAAAAGTCGTCCCAACCTTTGGAACAAGCTACTCATCAACATTGCACAAAAACTGCAAAATACGCCGAAAATATCCCACAATACACCATATTAAAAGATAGCATACATCGAAGCTCATCATAAAAAATAATAAAAATCAGATTCAAAACTCATCATCAAACAGAAACTAAATTATTCAACTATAGAATCATAAGCTACAACAAACTACATTATCTAGATTCAAATCACACCTCACTACTTGATTCGATTCAAAACAATAATATAATTCACTCTCGTTCAGTTGAAAAGTCTGAACTTGTAAATAGTTTTGATATATACCGAAAAGTTTCCACAATACACTAAAATAGTTTTGATATATACCAAAATGAGAAATGTAACAGATTCGTCAGAACTCCTACATTTCATTCAACTCAAATCATCAATGATGAACAACATTTTTCACAAACAAAAATAACATTATTCACCTACAGAATCATAAACTATTAACGGAAATATTAACTAGAATCTCCACACCTCAGCCACTTCATTGGATTCAAAACAATAATCCACTTCACTCTGGTTGAATTGACAATTTGAACTTGAATCATTTGTTATCTTCAACAACGAGAAATCGTGATTTTAAAACTGATTTCAGAGCTTGATTTCAAAAACGTAGAGAGCGAAAAAAATCGTGAAAAAGAAAGAAAAAAAAAAAACGCAGAGAACGAAGGAAGAATAATGCAGAGAATGCAGAGATGAAAGATCGAAAACATTAATAAAATTCAAAAAAGGAAACAAAATCCTTTCGAAAAGGAAATTATATATTCATGTGTTGATTGAAGATTGGTTAGATTAGTGGTGCGTGAGGTGAATTAGGTTAAAGAGACTTGTATGGATTTTCAATAAAAAAATAACTTATATGTAAAGAATATATATATATATCGTGTAGTATAACCACATGTCGTGGGCCGTCTCATGTCTTGTGTCCCGTGTCGCTGCATTATAGATTATTGGGTAAATTTTATTGATAAATGAATTGAGAGAAAAAGTTACGTAAATGTCCTAAAGTGAAATTGATTACATGGTGTCTCGTTTACATATTTATATAAATCGAATCAATTGGATTCAAATTAACAAGAGCAGTATTAAATGAAAATAAGTAGATTCGGTTAGTAGAAAAACGCATTTGAATTCACACAACCCATAATAAATCGAAGCAAAAGAATTCGATTTATGGAATAAACTAGACCGTAATAAATTGATACAATATGTATCGATTTACTATAGACAGTGCTCCAAGAAAAACGAATCTATTTAATTCAAATTACTGTAGTAAGAAAGTGTTTGTTTTTTGTGGATTTATTATTTAGACAGTGCTCCAAATAAATTATATTTATACAGATTATTTATATTTACTATTATTAATTTTAAAATATAAATGTCAATAAGAAAATATCCAATTTGAATTCAAATAAAATATCAAAAAAATTAAAACGAATAAGAATAGAAATTCAACTTTTGTATTTTAGTTCAAATTCTAGAAAATCTACATTTTTATAAACTTATGAAATTAAACGGAATAATAAACGAATTCTAAATATTTATTAAAAATCATCCTTTGACTCATTAGCATTTAAAGAATCATTGATATTGAAAAAATTAATATAAAGTATAGCCCTCCAATGTGGCATATGAGTTAAAACTTGAATTTTTTTCAAAGTCAGAAGTAACAGATAGTTATACATTATAAAATAACCAACTATATTTAAAACAATATGTAATTTTTGAGAAATAATTAAAATACTATATCGATTAATTTATCATTTAATTTGCGAAATGATAATTAAATGCACCAAAGCAATACATTCTATACTTAATTTTACAAATTAAATGATAATTTAATTGATACAATATTTTAATTATTTCTCAAGTTATATATTGTATAAATATAGTTGGTCATTTTATAATGTATAACTATCTGTTATTTTTTATTCTGAAAAAATTCAAATTTTAATTCCTATGCCACCTTGAAAGGTTATACTTTATTTTAACATTAAAAGTCTCTGTGTAATGATTCTTTAGATGCTAATGAGTCAAAGGATAATTTTTAATAAATTTTTAGAAATTATTTAATGTTCTGTTTTAAATTCATAAGTTTATAAAAATGTAGATTTTCTAGAATTTGAACTAAAAGACAAAAGTTGAATTTTTATTCTTATTCGTTTTAATTTTTTGATATTTTATCTGAATTCAAGTGGAAAATATAATGTCAATATTCTGTACAGGTAGTAAATCAAATCAAGCTGATTCGATTTACTATATATGTGCTGTGCAATAGTAAATCGAATCAATTATATTCGATTTAGCACTATCATGGCTAATTCGAATTCAATAAATTTGATTTATGTAGATATATGAAACACTACTAATTTGAATCTGTTTAATTCGATTTAGTACTAGAAGGCCTAATTCAAATTTAAATAATTTGATTTATATAGATATATGAAGAGTTAAGTATGATTTTGGTCTCCAACGTAGAAGCCAAAAATCGATTCCGTCCCCAACTTTTTTTTCCACTACAAAATGGTCTCCAAAGTTTTCATTTGTTTTAAAATCGTCATTTTTATCAATTTTATTTTTTTATTACCAAATTACCTTTCATTAAAAAATTATAAAATAAAAATAAAAAAAAAAGAAAGAAAGGCATCAGAGGGAGAAAGAGAATCGGGGGAGGGGGAGCGAGAAAGAGAAGGGTGGGGGGAAGAAAAAAAATCCGGGGAGAGGGGAGGGAAGGCCGCACCGCCGCACTGCTGCACCGTCGCACCGCCACCTGTGATTGGAAGGAAAAACAGTGAGCAAGAGAGGAGAAAGCTAAGGGAGAAGAGAGAGATCGGAAGGGAGAAAGCTAAGGGCCACTGCCACTGCCCCTCACCGTCGCCGCCGCCGCTCCTGCTCCTCGCCGCTCGCACTGCTACTCGCGTCCTTGCCGCTGCTCCACGACCCTCATCGTCCGCCGCACTGGATTTTTAGTTTTGAATTTTGTTGATGGTTCTGAGTTTTGATTGTTCTGATTTCTGATGGTTGATGGTTCTTCTGATTTTCAATTTTGTTGATGGTTCTTCTTCTGATGATGATGATGATGGGGTTTTGGTTTAACTTGGGCTTCTGATTGATTTTGTTGTTCTGATGATGATGATGATGATGACCATGATGATAATGGTGGTGGTGGTGGCGGGTTGTGGTTCAGTTTGGACTTCTGGTTGATTTTGATTGATTTTGGAGGAAGTTCTGATGATGATGATGATGATGACGATGACCATGATGGTAATGGTGGTAGTGGTGGTGGGTTCTGGGCTTAGACTTCTGTTCTGCTTGCTTCTGCTGAGTTTGGTTGATTTTGGGGTGAAGGGGGAAGGGTATTTTCGTCCGAATGACGGTTTTAAAACAAACTGAAACTTTAGAGGACCATTTTATAGTGAAAAAAAGTTGGGGACAAAATCGATTTTCGACCTCTACGTTGGGACCAAAATCATACTTTACCCATATATGAACGAAGACATATATGTAACGTTATTTGTTTTGAAACTTTTGTGTAATATTAGTATGTGTTTGATTTATGCATGTATTTTATCTAATTTATTAATTTTGTATTCTACAATATAATTTATTTAGAGCACTGTCTAAATAGTAATTCCAAAAAAAAAAAAAAGCACTTCTTTACTATAGTAATTTGAATTAAATAGATTTAATTTATTTGGAACATTGTCTATAGTAAATCAAAATGTCTAGCTTATCCCATAAATTAGATTCTTTTGATTCAATTTATAAAGGGCTACATGAGTACAGATGCATTTTTCTACTAAATCGAATCTATTTATTTTAATTTTGTACTGCTCCTATTAATTTTTATTCAATTGATTCAATTTACAAAAATATGCAAACGACACAACTATATAATTAATTTTACTTTAGGACATATGTATAATTTTTTCTCTCAATTCATTTATCTATAAAATTTATCTTAGATTATTAGTATAAAATAATTTTATATAAATAATCAATTATGTATTGTTAATTAACAAAAAGAATATTATTTTTTGTTAATTAATTAACTTTTATATATACTATTTAAAAAATATTTAAAACTATAAATTTAATTAAATAATTATATAATATTCTTTATATTATCAATAAATTAAAATTAATTTTTTTTTATCATTTATTCTTTACCATTTATATAAATATATACTACTTACTAAATTACTTAATATTTTTTCTTTTTATTCTTCTTAATACTATGTCATCTAATAAAAGTATAAAACTGTTAATCGATCGTAATTAATAAAATTAACATAAAAATATATATAAATGAAGAATAATGGCAATAGCCCATCTAACGCAGGAATTTTTTATTTTAATAAATAAATAAATTATAATAATTATCGAAATAAATAATTTAAAAAATATTTATCGAAATAAATATTCATCTCTTATCTCGTTAACGAAATAATTTTACATATATCTCGTAAACGAGATAAGACAGATGGACGCGAAATGTGTATATCTCGTTTGAGATACACGTATTTTTTAAAAAAAAAGATTAAAAATAATAAAAAATATTAATATTATCAATAATCCAAACTTTTATTAGCATGCACGTGAGAGATACCCGTTTCAATTCTCTCCCCCACTATTCCATCAATCTCTTTTAACAATTGGCAAACGATTATTTTTATTTTTCAAATTTAAATCAATCTAATTCGATCATAATTTCAACTAAAATGTTTTATGTACTCCTTTTGAGTACTTTGATCAAACATATCCATTTTAAAAAAAATTAAATTAAATTATGATCGAATTGGATTGATTTAAATTTGAAAAATAAAAATAACCATTTGATGATGGGATAGTAGAAAAAGAATTGAAACGGTTATCTCTCACATTATCTTCCTCTATCCACGTAACCATTTCCATTCTCTCCCCACTATCCTATCAATCTCTTATACCGTTATTTTTATTTCTCAAATTTAAATCAATCCAATTGGATCATAATTTAATTTAAAATTTTTTAAACTATAATTCGATTGGATTGATTTAAATTTGAAAAATAAAAATAACCACTTGTCAATTGTTAGGAGAGATTGATAAGATAGTGGGGAGAGAATTGAAATGGTTATACTTCCCACTATTCCATAAACCTTTTTTAATACTAATTGATCAAACTTATTAATTTTAATCTCTTCTACCAATCTTTTTATGTACTAATTACATGCTAAAAGTTTGAATTATTGATAATATTAATATTTTTTATTATTTTCAATTTTTTTTTAAAAAAATACATGTATCTCGTTTACAAATTTTTTTATTAGGAGATATACATGTTTCACTTCCATCCGCCTTATCTCATTTAAACGAGATAATGTAAAATTATTTCGATAATTATTATAATTAATTAATTTATTAAAATAAAAAATCCTGTAACGCAGGGTATTTTACTGGTTGTATTCATTACTCGTAGAAGTAAGAAAAAAATGAATGTAATTTCTATTTTGTAAAGCGTAAACAACTTGAAGGATATCCTTGAAAAGGGGAAAGGGGCGCAATGGATGTAACACCAGGATCTGTCGTATACAAAGATTACAATCTTATGATACTATTATTGGTCATTGTTGCTGACCATTATCTTTGACTCTCCTTCAGTTACAAATACCAATAATTCAATACAGCTGCAAGCAACCGTTCGGCTTGGCTTTGCCCTCCTTCAACTGCTTTCTCCAAATAAATAAATAAAATTAATGTATATTAAATATAAAGCTTAATAATTTAATTATTTTTATTAAAAACGAGTTTATTCGAATACAAAATGAGCCAGATAGCTAGAGAAGCCATCAAATCCAAAAAACAACCCACCTTTGACCCAAACCAAAAAATTGTTGTTCCTCTCTACTCACTCTCTACTATATAAATAACAAACTCACCACGTTCAACTATCCTTTATTCCTTTCCAACACAAAACAGAGCACAATCACCGAAAAGACCAAACTAACCTCCCCCTCTCTCTCTCTCTGTTCATCGGAATATTCTCTGCCATGTCAGATCCAACGCAAAACCACGCCTCCGCGCACCACCAGCCCAGCCGCTTGCAGAGGCGCGCTCCGTCGTCACTCCAGATAAACCGCGCCGTCGACTGGAACGTCGCCATCCCTCTCCTCTCACCGCTCACTTCGTCGCCGACCACGCAGCAACCAGATCATCCGAAGCCGCAGGATCCGCCGCAGCGCCACCACGACTCCCCCGCTGAGAAGAAGGCCGCGGCGGCGCCTTTCATGAAGTGGCAGCACCCGGCGGCTCCTTTCTTCTACGAGCCCGCTCCAGGGGTGCCTTCGTTCGTTCCCGTGTAGATAGGAAGAAAAAAAAATAATATAGAAGAAATGAGAGAAATTATTCTAATGGTTCATAATTAGGCGAGGATCAAGATCTAACGGTGTATGATGTTTCCTCTTTTTTTTTTTTTTTGGTGTTTGGGAATAGGCTTTAGCTCAATTTTTGCATACAGAGGATTGCGATTCCTCAGTGTGTTTCTTGTTTCTTTTGTTCTTATTTTTAAGCTTTTTCCCCCTTCTTTGTTAATTTCTATGGGGCCAAAATTAAAATATTAAAAAATAATTAAAAAAACTTCACAGTTTCTTCTGCTTGCTGGTGGCCGTGATATAATTTTTCATGTAAAAAAATTTTCAAATTTTCGACCTTTTATGTTTATGCTGATCCCAAAATATATGTATCGTGTAGTTATAAGCTATGTTACACAATCATAGTGTCTCTGCTGCTTCAATTTAAATTAAAAAAAAAAGTAAGAGAGTGATTGATTAAAAACAAGGGGCTATTCTCTTTTATTTGCCGTTAATTTCTATCAAGTTATTATGTAGATTATATGGATGGACTGATGGAGTTTAGATGGGTTATATATATTATATGATGTAACACGTGATATAATATATATTAATTCGTAGTTCTTTTATTATTATTTTGGAGAATTACTGAAGCTGTGTGATGTGCATGTGCTTGCTGCTTTGGTAGGAAGAAGAAGAAAAGAAATCAAGAATTGTGAAGCTTTATATCTGTTGGTCCTCATTTTCTGCAAAATTTGCAAAACTTGGCATGATTTTAATTTGGAGGGGTCCGCATATAGAGTGAGTCCAACCTGGTAGTATAGAATGGTTTATCATGGAAAAATAGGCAAAGTTCCATTTTCATCTGATTTCAGAAATTCAAATTATTGATCAATTAATATCCAAAATTGAGACTTCAAATATAAAAAACGTAGAAAAAAAATGATGTTAAGGATCAGTAATTTTAGGCTAACAAACTATAGTTCAAATGACATAGTCTAGTCTCCTCATACTTATTTAGAAGTCGCAGGTTCAAGTCTCACTTTTATTGGAATATCAAGGGTAAATAATAGTAAAATATCATGTTATATCTTTATTTAAAAACTAATTAACTGAAGAGTATATATGAGAAAATTTATAAATGTAATTAATTTATTAGCTGAGATATTTATTTGTATAACATAGCAATCCTCTTTAAGAGATGGAATTGCTGTTATTTTATCCCGTGGTATTTTACTTAGTCTTCTGCTGTTCATAACCTTTTCTGCCAATAATCTTTTTTAATCGGTCGATTTTCATTGCAAACACCAATGTAAGAATTATGAGATTTTGAAAAAATTATCGCTATAAAAAGTTTAAGATTATATAAAATTCTTTTTAAAGGCCATGAAACTCATGACAGAGACAATCTTCGGCTTCCCTACCATGTCCTTCGTTAATATGATAATTTTGGATCTGTAGTAGGAACGCATTTGATAGCATAATTGATAATATATGAAAAGTATAACTATTTCATTAAATTCACACACGTACATATAAAATCCTCATTTTTCCATAGATGCAAAGACATTGGAAGGGTGTCCATCATTACTATCTCTAGTCTAGAAAGATATATAAATAGTAGTATGTACTCATCATATCTAATGAAATTTGCATCATTGGTGATTAGTTATTATGCGAAATAGAGAGGACCACTACATACTTTTGATCTAAACCAGCTCAGCATTGGAACATCATAACTATTTGTGTCATATATATTGTGCAAACAGCACATGTGGTGTTAGCATAATCATAATACAAAGAAGTATCAAACCCACATGTTACAGTACAGGACACAAAAAATAGTAACCCTACATACTATCCCTATACCTGCACATTTATATGCTTCTAAAGTTCTAATTCTTTCGTCACAATTCACATCTAATAATAAGAACGGTTAAACCAATTGGCCGAGTGGTCAGTTCGCTCGTCCGGTTAAATAAGTGTCGGAGTTCGAAATCCGCTTTATGCATGTAGTAACTCATTAGCAAGCGGCATACTTTTAAATAGATCTCAGATTCGCAGTGGATCTTGATCTATCAAATTGAAGAATAATGTGAACAACTAATAAAAAAGAACAATTATTATATTTCACACGGTTATTAGCACATCATTTTATTTAATTTATAACTTTTAATTTAAATTATTATCCTACTTTATCAATCTAATATGGAGTACTCCTCTTTAGGATCAAGTTTAGTTGAGTGTGTAAATTATTTTAACATTGTCATGAGTTTTCTTGTTTTAGAATATTCTTCTTCTATCTATTTTGTTTCTTCTTCGTGTGGTGCAGAACCGAATTTCGTAACGTAAACCTCCAATTCCTATATATAGTTTTGTTTTTCAAACTCAATAGCTGTTACAATTCTATGATTATTGAACTACAAGGTTCTAATAGAGATCGGAGGTGCAATTGTTTTGGACACAAACGATAAATAATGAATGAACAACTTTACACATTACACAATCGGTTCTGTAAGAAAATTAACTAGGTGTGAAGCCAATTTTAGTTAATTAGTTGAAAAATAAGTCCATTACAAAAAAAAATCCTTTACTATTATAATTTTTCGAATTTTAAAATAAAAAATAGAAAGAATTGACTTAGTTAGCTTATATTGTAGTTAGTCTTCTAAAGTTTTTCTTACATAATTAACTTCTATTTCTATACCCTCCCAATTAGGCATAGGAGTGAGATAAGCTAAGTCAAATCAAGCCTAGTTTTAACCAACTTCAGTTGGTCGAGTAGTCAGCTCATTCGTTCACTTAAATAAATGTTTAGAGTTTAAATTTCGCCTTGTGCATGCAGCAATTTATTGACTAGCAACAGATCCTTAAATAAAACTTAGATCTACAATGGATTAATTCTTATCTTATCGGATTAGAGAATACTGTAAAAAAAAAATCAAGCCTAGTTTTAAAATTGACTTATTAACAATTTATCCAAACTTAAACTCAATTATTTAATATATGAACTCAAATTCTAGTTTAGATTCGATTCATAGGTTCATGAGCTCAATTTAATAATAATTTATTAAGTTGTTAACGAATTTTGCTTGAGTTTGCTTATAAGCGAGTTCGATTCACTTTCAATCTTATTCTCAACAAATTCTAATTTTAAAATATTCATGTGATTTATTTAAAAAAATGAAAACAAATATTGATTGAGGACATAGTTAAAGTATTTTTTCAAATAATTTGATTAATGATTTATCAATTCTATTAACCGAATTTTTGGGTTACGTTGAATTTGGTCAAAGTTAGTTGGTTCAATGTTATTGGATGACCTATATATGCTTAATGATGCAACAAATTAATAAACACTATATTCTTAATGATAATGAGCAATTAGACCATTAATTCTTTCTAACAACTAAGTAGTAGTTTACTTTTACATACCTTAGCTTGATGTGTATTTTAATGTTTTTTAACTTCTTAATATACGCAATTGAAATTATGAGATGGATATCAAAGAAATCCTATTTAAAAGTTATTCATTTTCCTCTATCTAATTGGAGCAGAATTGATATAGATATTGGAATACGAAAATCAGAAGAGCTGTTAGATTACGGAAAATAATGCATTACTATTATTATTTGAGTCTGGATGCATGAATAATGTTATTAATGTTAGTTGTTGTTGTTGTCGTGGTGGTCATGGTGAAGTGTCAAGGACAAAAGGTCTTGTTGCCGACATGAAGTTACAAGTCACAAGCTTGTATATGGAGACTAATACCATATTATAAATGGCCCAAATAGAAAATGCAATTGGGAAAATTTTCAAAAAATGCTACAGTATATCTTAAATTTTCATAAATGCGCACTAATATTCCAATGCTCTTTCTCTCTTGTCCTTTTGCTTGACTACGTTATGCCCCACCCCCAAAAAAATCAATCTTGTTATTTTAATTTTTTATTTTTATAGCGATGTTATTTGAATCCTGTTTAAGTGTTTCAATGTGGTCTTAACTTCGGGTGGAATGGGATTATCTTCATTATTTAAAAATATTTTTTTAAAATATTTATTTGAATTCATGTTCCGCGCTTAGTTAACGAGACGAATGAAGTGAGCATTCGAAAATATTAATATATAATTTTTTATTCATAATATGATAAATATTTTAGTTCATTAGTCAATTTTTGAATAAGTTCCGCACTTAGTTAATGAGGCGAATGAGGTGACCATTCGAAAATACTAATATATAATTTTTTATTCATATTATGACAAATATTTTACTTCATTAATCAATTCTTGAATAAGTGTTATACTTCAAACAATTAATTTCCACATACAAACTTTTTTACTATACAAGTCATACAAATCCTGAAAATTCTTAATCCCTAAAACGTGCTTCTTATGGCACGTATGTTTCACGCGCCTCCTTAACAGGTTTTTCAATCAATCAATGCGCGAATATATAACTTCCTTTTTTTGAAAGATTTCATTTTCTTTTTTGAATTCCTTATACATTTTCTTGCCTTCTCTCTTCGATCTATTTCGTGCATTTCTCTCTCCCTTCTCCTTTGCTATTTACGTAAGTTTCTCTATCTGTTCTCTTTCTTCGTTTTTTTCGTTTTCTATTATTTCTGAAATTAAACTCTGAAATCGTTTTGAAGAAAATGGATAATTCAACTTCAGATTATCAACTGAACCAGAGCAAAGTAGATTTTGAATTTGAATTCAATGAAGTTTCTGAAGTGTGATTTAATTCCAGTTAATAATTGAATCTGAATTTGAATCCAGTTAGTAGTTTATGATTGTGTAGCTGAATAATGCGTGAACTTTATCTGTGAAATTTACTGTTCATTGTTCCTATTTGAATTGTATCTAATGTACTAGTTTTGATGAATTTTCTGCATTTTATATCAGGGGTGTAAATCAAGAATATTTGGGTGTATTTCAAAAAAATTTGGGTGTATTTACAGTTTATGACTTTTTATCTCATTGAGGGTGAATTGTCTTATTATTTTAGTTAAATTGTTTTAGTTTCTGTTTATTGATGATTCATGAATCTGATTTTTGTTATTTTTGATGATGATTTTATAGTTGTATTTGCATTCTATAGTTTATGGTTGTTTTAATATGATGTATTTTGGGTGTATTTTACAGCAAATCTGTGGTGTTGATGAGCAGTTTGTATCCAAGATTGGGATGACTTTTAACACCCTTAAAGATGCTGCAAAATTCTACAAGGATTATGTGAAGGCTGCAGGTTTTTCTACAAGAATTCGGAGCACAAATAAAAAGGAAAACGAAATTAAAAATCAATTGATTACATGTAGATAGGAAAAATGGAAATTGAAAATATCTCCGACCGAGAAGATAAATCCCTCAACTGGATTTGAAGTAGGGAAATCGAAAAACTTTTTATTGTTTTGAATCCAATCAAGTGGTTGAGGTGTGGTTCAATTCAGAAGAAAAAATGTAGCATTAGAGGAAACATTTTTCTGTATTTGCAGCAAATTTGGGTGTAACACGAAGATATTTGGGTGTAAGATAAAAATATTTGGGTGTATTTGTAAGAATTTTGGGTGTATTTTTATTCTGATAAGTTCTGCATAATTTAAAACTCTTCCTCTTCCTCCTCCTCATCTTTTGCTTCCTTTTTTTCATCATCATCACTATCTTCTTCTTCTTTTTCTTTTATTCATCTTTTCTTTTTTGTTTTACCTTCTCAAGTTTCTTCTTGTTTTACTCTCTTAACAAGAATAAAAACCAAAAAATCAAACAAAGAAGAAGAAGAAACACATAATGCTTTAAAATTACTTGGAAGAGGATGAACTTACATTCATTTAACTAAAAGAAAGAAAGAAATAAGGAAAAGAAGAAGAAGAAAACAAATGTAGCATTAGAGAAAATATTTTTCTGTACAAAAATGCTATTTGTACACTAAAATCATCCACCAATGTATTTGTGTATAAATACATGTGTGGTGTAATTTATTTTCAATGTATATTTGTATTTCAGTATGTATTTTATACTAGTGGCTGATTTTAGTGTACACGTAGCATAACTCATTTCTGTATTTGCAGCAAAGTTGGGTGTAAAACGAAGATATTTGGGTGTAAGACAAAGATATTTAGGTGTATTTTTAAGAATTTTGGGTGTATTTTTATTCTGATAAGTTCTGCATAATTCAAAACTCTTCCTTTTCCTCTTCCTCATCTTTTGCTACTTTTTTTTCATCATTATCACCATCTTCTTCTTCTTTTTTTCTTATTCATCTTTTTTTTTTGTTTTATTTTCTCAAATTTCTTCTTGTTTTACTCTCTTAACAAGAATAAAAACAAAAAAATCAAACAAAAAAGAAGAAACACATAGTGCTGTAAAATTACTTGAAAGAGGATGAACTTGCATTCATTTAACTAAAAGAAAGAAAGAAATAAGAAAAAGAAGAAGAAGAAAAAAATACAGCATTAGAGGAAATATTTTTCTGTACAAAAATGTTATTTGTACACTAAAATCAGCCACTAAAATCAGCTACCAATGTATTTGTATATAAATACATGTGTGCTTTAATTTACTGGTAGCTGACTTTGGTGGCTGATTTTAGTGTACACATAACATAACTCATTTTTGTATTTGCAGCAAATTTGGGTATAAAATGAAGATATTTGAGTGTAACACAAAGATATTTGGGTGTAAAACGATGATATTTGGGTGTATTTTTATTCTGATAAGTCATAATTCAGAACTCTTCCTCTTCCTCCTCCTCCTCATCTTCTACTGCTTCTTCTTTTTTTCATTATCATCACCATCTTCTTCTTTTTTGTTTTACCTTCTCAAGTTTCTTCTTGTTTTACTCTCTTAACAATAATAAAAATCAAAAAATCAAAAAAGAAGAAGAAGAAACACATAATGCTTTAAAATTACTTGGAAGAGGATGAACTTACATTCATTTAACTAAAAGAAAGAAAGAAATAAGGAAAAGAAGAAGAAGAAAACAAATACAGCATTAGAGAAAATATTTTTCTGTACAAAAATGCTATTTGTACACTAAAATCATCCACCAATGTATTTGTGTATAAATACATGTGTGGTTTAATTTATTTTCAATGTATATTTGTATTTCAGTATGTATTTTATACTAGTGACTGATTTTAGTGTACACGTAGCATAACTCATTTCTGTATTTGCAGCAAAGTTGGGTGTAAAACGAAGATATTTGGGTGTAAGACGAAGATATTTGGGTGTATTTTTAAGAATTTTGGGTGTATTTTTATTCTGATCAGTTCTGCATAATTCAAAACTCTTCCTCTTCCTCCTCCTCATCTTTTGCTGCTTTTTTTCATCATTATCACCATCTTCTTCTTATTTTTTTCTTATTCATCTTTTTTTTTATTTTCTCAAATTTCTTCTTGTTTTACTCTCTTAACAAGAATAAAAACAAAAAAAATTAAACAAAGAAGAAGAAATATAGTGCTGTAAAATTACTTGAAAGAGGATGAACTTACATTCATTTAACTAAAAGAAAGAAAGAAATAAGGAAAAGAAGAAGAAGGAAAAAAAAAACAGCATTAGAGAAAATATTTTTTTGTACAAAAATGTTATTTGTACACTAAAATCAGCTACCAATGTATTTGTGTATAAATACATGTGTGCTTTAATTTACTGGTAGCTGACTTTGGTGGCTGATATTAGTGTACACATAACATAACTCATTTTTGTATTTGCAGCAAATTTGGGTATAAAATAAAAATATTTGGGTGTAACACAAAGATATTTGGGTGTAAAACGATGATATTTGGGTGTATTTTTATTCTGATAAGTCATAATTCAGAACTCTTCCTCTTCCTCCTCCTCATCTTGTGCTGCTTCTTCTTTTTTTCATTATCATCACCATCTTCTTCTTTTTTTTCTTATTCATCTTTTCTTTTTTGTTTTACATTCTCAAGTTTCTTCTTGTTTTACTCTCTTAACAAGAATAAAAATAAAAAAAAAATCAAACAAAGAAGAAGAAGAAACACATAATGCTGCAAAATTACTTGGAAGAGGATGAACTTACATTCATTTAACTAAAAGAAAGAAAGAAATAAGGAAAAGAAGAAGAAAATAAATACAGCATTAGAGAAAATATTTTTCTGTACAAAAATGCTATTTGTACACTAAAATCATCCACCAATGTATTTGTGTATAAATACATGTGTGGTTTAATTTATTTTCAATGTATATTTGTATTTCAGTATGTATTTTATACTAGTGGCTGATTTTAGTGTACACGTAGCATAACTCATTTCTGTATTTGCAGCAAAATTGGGTGTAAAACGAAGATATTTGGGTGTAAGACGAAGATATTTGGGTATATTTTTAAGAATTTTGGGTGTATTTTTATTTTGATAAGTTCTGCATAATTCAAAACTCTTCCTCTTCCTCCTCCTCATCTTTTGCTGCTTTTTTTCATCATTATCACCATCTTCTTCTTCTTTTTTTCTCATTCATCTTTTTTTTGGTTTTATTTTCTCAAATTTCTTC
Organism: Arachis ipaensis; assembly: GCF_059453495.1. NCBI lineage: Eukaryota > Viridiplantae > Streptophyta > Magnoliopsida > Fabales > Fabaceae > Arachis > Arachis ipaensis. The sequence goes on from NC_142444.1 coordinate 130,891,164, forward strand.
TTGTTTTACTCTCTTAACAAGAATAAAAATAAAAAAATTAAACAAAGAAGAAGAAACACATAGTGCTGCAAAATTACTTGAAAGAGGATGAACTTACATTCATTTAACTAAAAGAAAGAAAGAAATAAGGAAAAGAAGAAGAAGAAAAAAATACAGCATTAGAGGAAATATTTTTTTGTACAAAAATGTTATTTGTACTCTAAAATCAGCCACTAAAATTAGCTACTAATGTATTTGTGTATAAATACATGTGTGCTTTAATTTACTGGTAGCTGACTTTGGTGGCTGATTTTAGTGTACACATAACATAACTCATTTTTGTATTTGCAGCAAATTTGGGTATAAAATAAAGATATTTGGGTGTAACACAAAGATATTTGGGTGTAAAACGATGATATTTGGGTGTATTTTTATTCTGATAAGTCATAATTCAGAACTCTTCCTCTTCCTCCTCCTCATCTTCTGCTGCTGCTTCTTTTTTTCATCATCATCATCATCACCATCTTCTTCTTTTTTTTTATTATTCATCTTTTTTTTTGTTTTACCTTCTCAAGTTTTTTTTGTTTTACTCTCTTAACAAGAATAAAAACAAAAAAATCAAAAAAGAAGAAGAAGAAACACATAATGCTGCAAAATTACTTGGAATAAGATGAACTTACATTCATTTAACTAAAAGAAAGAAAGAAATAAGGAAAAGAAGAAGAAAAAAATGCAGCATTAGAGGAAATATTTTTCTGTACAAAAATACTATTTGTACACTAAAATTAGCTACCAATGTATTTGTGTATAAATACATGTGTGCTTTAATTTATTGTCAATGTATTATTGTATTCCAGTATGTATTTTATATTGGTGGCTGACTTTGGTGGTTGATTTTAGTGTACACGTAGCATAACTCATTTCTGTATTTGTAGTAAATTTGGGTGTAAAACGAAGATATTTGGGTGTATTGTTATTTTGATAAGTTCTGCATAATTCAGAACTCTTCATCTTTCTCCTCATCATCTTCTACTGTTTCTTCTTCTTCTTCGTCTTCTTATTTCATATTCTCATAATTCTTTTTGAGAGAAAAAATCAAACAAAAAAGAAAAAATACATAATGTTGCAAAATCAAAAGAAGAAGGGAGAGAAACACGACGATGAAGATGAAACATGCGAAGAAAAAGGAGGAGAAACACAAAGAAAAAGGAGAAGAAGAAGAATGAAGAAGAGGAAGAGGAGGAGAAATGCGAAGAAAAAATGACAGTTATGATTTTCATCGACGAAGGAGAAGAAGAGTCGTTCATAATGCTAAGGGAGTGCTTTGGAAACGTGATGCGCGTGTTAACACGCTTTTGTGGGTGAGCGTAGCTTTTGTTGGATTTGGCCAAACTTGTAAGAGTTGTAAGTCAAAAAGACTTGTCTGTGTAACATAATTGTACTTCAAATTGGTTATTATTGTTAAAAAATTATTTAATTTTTTTAATTTAATTATGGATAATATATATTAATTATAATTATAAATTAAATTATTTTAATTGAATAATTTATATTATCGTAATTTTATTTATTGTCATAAATTTTGAATTAAATAAGCCATTATTATTTTTGATTTAGAATTAAATGAGAATAAAATTAAAGATATATACTAAAGTATTTAGTTTTGTTTTCACTCTAACTCACGATCTCATATTATTTATTAAAGTTGGACCAGTTGGAAATAGACACATGCATGAGATCATTTTAGCATGTAATTTCCAAAATTTCTTACCCAAATTTGATTTATGTCGTTGAGTATATTAGTATGGTGATCATCGTGGACAGTAATGTGATAAAAGTTGCTAACTAATATATGAGATAGATTAGATTGTTAAAGTAATCAGAGAAATAACATTCAGATTTGCACATAAAATTTATAAGATGTGATTATGTCAGAAAAATATATATGTACAGTCCAAGTGGGAGATTATTAGAAAATTATTTAATTTTTTAATCTAATTATGGGAATACATATATTAATTATAATTACAAATTAAGTTATTTTATATTAAATGACTTATATTACGGTAATCTCATTTATTGTCATAAATGCTGAATTGAATAATTCAGTATTATTTTTTATTTGGAATTAAATGAAAATATAAAACTAAAGATACTATTTTATTTGAGTTTTAAAATTTAATGAATGTCACACTTAAATATAAATAGTGATTCAGGGTTTTGATCTTTAGTACATCAAAATTACCTTCGTAATTAAGTTGTGATTCAGCCCTATTAAAAATATAGAAGATTTTAATTGAAAAAAATTAAAGAATCAAACTCTTTTAATCATGCTTATGAATTCAAGTACCTTTATGTATTTAAGTATTTTTTTAATAATTTAATATAAATGATATTGAGGTTAAAAATTTTTAAGAAAATTCTAACCATTATAAGCTAAACTTGACTTTTCTCCCTGATAAATCATGCGACAATTTAGTGTTAGAATGCAATAACATTATTCGTATTGCATTATTTCTTTTCAATAAACCATAATTACATCAAAGTGCATGCTTGAGATATGGCTATATAGCATATTTTTTAGTTGGTTATATACTTATATTTCAAGTTGTAATAACGACTGTTTGCTACTCCCAACTACGAACGTAAAAGACAATTTAACATTTTTGACCGAAAGAATAAAGAAATGATCAAAAGTAGTAAGAGCTTTGTGCACTTTTTAATTTAGATATGGAAGGAGGAATGGTGTAGAACACAATTATGGAGTGTATGGGTGCTTTACGCAGTTGTGGTGTTAAGAGCAAATCGGACCGTCCGATTTGTGTTTAAAAAATTCAAAAAAAATTGCATTACACAAATCGGACCGTCCGATTTGTATTTTAAACAATTAAAAAAATTTAATATTAAAATCGGACCATCCGATTTTTGTTTTCAAAATTAAAAAAAAAAATTAAAAGTACAAATCGGACCATCCGATTTTTCCTCCCACACAAATCGGACCATCCGATTTGTGTTCAAAATTTTTTTAACAAAGAAATCGCTCAGTCCGATTTCTTCACTTTATAGTTCAAAAAAAATTATCCCACATTCATGTCTAGCACCACCCACCTCCACACCCATGCACAACACACATAAAATCTGCATATCCAAAAAAATTAGCCGAACTTTGTGACTCTAGCTTGTGGCTATTGCTAATGTAAGTTGATCAAATCAGTTAGTCTACATTTGTTTACAGCCATAGAATAATTAAAATAAAAAAAATACAAGAAGATAAAATTATATTTAATAGATGAAATATATATAAAAATATTATATTTAAAAATACTGAATTAATATATTTTATATCTATCATAATAGAAAGAATACATAAACACTAATAAAAGATATAATTTATTTTTTATTTTTTTATTATTTTCATTAATTTTTTATAATTATATTTTTTATTATTATATTTTTCTTACTAATAAATATTTTGAATAAAAAAAATTAAACTTTTATAATTTGTTCTAATTTTTATAATTTTTCTATCTTTTATATCTTGTTTTATCATGTTTTTAGAATCAAACGCAATTTTAAGGAAAATAATAAATAAAGTAAAGTAGAATCTAAACTCCATTCTAATTATATTTGTGAATTTATACTCCTCATCAATGTAAATTATATTCGCACTTTAAATCTCTAAATTTAATCTTACTCAAACGGCTCACAAAAAGTAAATTTAATTTTTTTTTAAATACAATACTTAATCTTTCCATAACTTCATAATATCAAATATAAAAGATAAGAGATTTGGTTGGCTTGGTGATTCTTGAAAGCTAGAAATTAAAGATTAAGGAGGAAAAAGGCTTAAATTTATATGCACTAACTTAGTTACGTTCAGATGTCGTTTTAGTTGTACGTCAGTTTTCACGGCATGAACTGTTAGTGCCTGCGGTATTCAAAGAGGAAAAAGGAGTTGGTAAAAGAGGTAGGGCCAGACAGATAATAATTCAATACTACATGGTTGTAATAACAACCAAAACCACAAGTGATAATAAAGATTCAAATTTAGAACATTTCTTCCAAAGGAGTTTGGACTTAACCAACTTAGGGGGTCAAAAGTTCCGTGTTGGAAAGTTAATTAAAATAAAAGGACATATATACATTATCTTATTATATACTTTCGTTTACTAATATATCTACATGTTTAAAATTGTTGTCACTTTTGGACTTGTAATGATTAACCAATCAGATTTTCCATTCAAAAGGTTTGATCAGGCTTATTCGTACTCGTGTGTGCTAACCCTCTTTGAAGCCATCTTATTGCTCCAAGTGGATAATAGTGAACGATGATTCCCAACTAATAATGGTTATTAATTAATTAAGAAGTCCCTATGATGGGGCAAATTTTAATATATTATCAAACCGTTGAATGGGCTTGTGAAGGGTAATTCTTCCATGTATATATCATTATCATTATATATTTAGAAACCAAATTAGAATGGTCTAGTGGTTAGATCACTAACTCGCTTAAATAAGTGTCGAGAGTTTGAATACTACCTTATATATGCAGCAACTCATTGATTAGCGATAAACTTTTAAATAAAATTCAATATTACAGTGGATTAGTTTTTGTCCTGTCGGATTGAGAATACCGTGAAAATAAACAAAATTGTTCGGTAAGTCGGTTACCGGACGGTTCGGGTTGGTATCCTGGTTGAAGAGGGGGAGGTCTCGCCTGGTCGTACGTCACCGGGTCGGGGTAGGCGACGTCTCGAGCACTTCGCGTGAGGAGGGGGGTGTCACCTGCAAAGACACTCCGACGCTCTAGTCAGTGAGGTGTGCAGACGAAGAAGGGTTAAGCGGTATGTAACGTACCTTGGGGAAAGGGTAGGACCTTCCCCATATATACCGTGTCAGAGGTGGGCCCATCGAGGACAGGCCCACCTTCCTCGAAGCTTCCCTCTCACAGTTGTAGCGTAGCTGTCAGGGACACGTGTCCGGGTCGGCGACTGGGCGCCCTGCTCCTGATCGTTCGGGTCGGGTGGTGCTCGGGTCGGGCTGGCCTGCTAGTGCTTTGGGCCAGGCCGTAGCAGTGCCCCCAACGCGCCAGCAGTGATTGTGAAGGTGGTTGGTGGCGCGTTATGTCTTATTCCGTGTGTTATCGCCAGGTCGGCCGCCCGTGGAGGGGACGTGCCTCTTGCGCGCGTGTGTGTTTGTTGCTGAGATGACCGTTTGTCGCCTCGTTCCTCGCGCGGAGAATTAAATGCTCATAATGGGTTGGAAAACCCTGTGCGCAAAGACCATTTTGCCCCCAGGCCCTTCGCGCTTCTTGAGTGGTAGTTTTAAACAGTTTTGCATTTCGTTCTCTTCTCATATTCTTACTTCAACCATTTCCATCATCTTCTCCTTCTGAATTCCCAGAGTGTTATTTTTGCATTCTTGCGCATTCGCTCTTCCTCCTCTTCCTTCGAATCTTCATAATCAGTTCAGGTAAGCATTCTTTTCGTCCTTTGCTTCATGTTTATTGTTTGGTTTTCTGTGTGCCTGCTGTTTGTCTAGTTTTGCATGCTGTTTGTTTGGTTTTGTATGATAGATGTCTTTTTAGTGTCAAGTAGGTGCGTTAGGGGGGTTACCATTCCAGGGTAGGCTTTGTTTGGATTTAGCTTTTAGCCATGCTTGATCTTAGCTGTTGAATAGAACGAATACAGTTTCTGAGTTTTTTCCGGACTCCCGACCTCATAGACTAACGGAGTGGTACCCCATTGTAGGTATACCTCGCGTCGTCTCACGAACTTCCACCTCCGCCACGAGCTACGATCCATATGCTTGGGTTGTTTCTGACTTAAAGGAATCCCCAAACCAGATGGGCGAGGAGGAGCTAACGGAGTTCCGACAAGGCGAGTACTTGTGCAGAGGGACAAACGAGGAGGCTAATTACGACGTCTTCATCTTCGTCCCTGACCCCAGCGAACGGCTATACGAAATTAATTTTCACTCCTCCCGAGTTGCTGATTGGATCTGGTTTTACAAAGCCATGTTCACCCAGGTGGGAGTTTGTATCCCGTTTTCTGCCTTTCAAATGGCACTTCTTAACCAGATATCCGTGGCGCCGTCGCAGCTGCATCCGAACAATTGGGCTTCCATCCGTTGTTTCGAGATGGTATGTGAATATTTGGAGCTTCCGGTGTCTGTTGATGTTTTTCTCTTTTTCTTCAACCTTACGAATCCTTCCAAGGAGGGGAAAGTGAGGAAGAGGTTTATGTCCTTTCGATCTGCCCAGGGTCGGAGGATCTTCGGCTTGTTCGAGGACTCATATCATGGGTTCAAAGACAAGTATTTTAAGGTGCGTCCAGTCAAAGGTCGCCATCCCTTTTGGTTGTCGCTACAAGGGAAACGGCTTATCCCGATGTACTGGAGTTTTGGGGCTGGGTCTAACACCTTCATTAAGGTGACTTATAAGGGAATGTCTGCCACGGACAAGAGAATTGCCGACGTGTTGTGGGCTGTTTTCGGGAAGAACCATGTGAACCCCCACCTCCTTATGGGTGAGCGGGAGGTCGCCAGGAATTATATTTGTGAGCTGCTTTGCCTTGTGTTTTTTGCATTGTTATCGCTTTTATTTGGTTTTGTCGGTTTCACGACTAACATGTTTGCTTGTTCGTTGGAGTGGAGATGTCGGCTTCGGTGACGGGGCTCGATGGTTTGTATAAGACCTTCCTGGAGGAGAGTGATGAGGAGAAAGCCGACGAGAAGGTTGACGGGAAGCCGGAGAACCCTCCTGAGGAGAAAAAGGATCAGTCGGTGCCTTCACCTCGTGACACCGAGATGTGTGACAAAAACTTTGCCGGGGCGCATGCTTCCCCTGTTCCCGGGGAGACGGCCGGCATCGGGCATTCATCCTCCTCCTGACAAGAGGATCCCGACTTGAAGCTTATCCCCACTCCCAAAAGGCAGAGGGCATCGTCCAGCCCTGAGGGAACTCTTACTGTGATGGAGATAAACTTCGATGCTAGGGCTTTCATCGACTCCCAACTGATCCCCGGCACAGAGGATCACTTCCTCGGTACCGAACTAGCGGGGCAGGCGAAGTGGATGTACCGTACGCTTCTCCACGGAGCTGTAATAGCTCGGAAGGCCGAGTTCGAGTTGTCGGGGATGCAATCACTAGGAAGAAAGCTTGAATTTGCTGCCACGGCCAACAATGAATTCAAAGTTCAAGTTGAATTGCTTCAGGAGCAGCTGTCCGAGGCGAGGGAAAACTCAAGGTTGCTGAGGAGAAAGCTACGTCTGCCGAGGAGAAGATGAAAGCCTCTGATGAGACTGTGTCCCGTTTAACCGAGCAGGAGATGACTCTAGAGAGCCAGCTGAATGCCGCGCAAGGTCGGGTGGTGACTTTGGAGAAAGAACGTGACGAGGCCGTCTCGTCGGCTAAGGCTGTTCAAGCCGAGGTTGAAGGGCTTAAGAAGAGGCATAAGAAGATTAGAGAGCAGGGAAAAAATGTGATCTTCATGACCGAGGAAGCCCTCAAGGCCCAGGTAAAGATCATGGCTCCAGACTTCGATACGTCGGCAATCGGGGTTTTCAAGACGATCAAAGATGGGAAGATTGTCGATATGCCTAAGAAATGAGCTCTTGTGCCTTATGCTTTGTATGGATTTGTGGCGTCGTTGTAGAATTTGTGAAACTGTTATACTTTAATAGTTGCCTGGTCGGCATGTGATTATCGTCTATCTTTACTTTTGGTAGCGTTTGTTTTGTTACCGTTATACCGGCATTGGCTTGCCATTCTTGTTTGTTTACCGTTTTGTTGGTAACTCTGGCGAGGCCAGGTCGTGGCCTCTTGTTATCGTTGTAGCCATTTGTTATGGCTTCAATTTAGATGGCTCCCGGGGTGATCAGTCTCGGGGTGCCGTATCGAGGTTCCGTTTAACGCGTCGTGGAACTTGTTGTCGTGTGATGTGCAGGTAGAAAAAGAAAAGACAGTAGAAGCAAAATTGGTAGAAATGACAAGTAAACATTAACCAGTAATTAAAAGAGTTTATTACCATGGCAAATACAAAGGTAAGTGATCAAGTTTGTTAGATCGCCTGGACGGCATGCTTGAGCTAGGGGTAAAACCTTCTCAGGTTACCCGCGTTCCAGGTTCTCGGGACTTCCCTACCATCGAGCTTCTCCAATTTGTAGGCGCCCTTGCCAATTACTTCTTTGACCCTGTAGGGGCCTTCCCAGTTTGCCGCCAGTTTGCCTTCTCCCTGGGTCGGTAGGCCAATGTCATTGCGCCGTAGGACGAGGTCGTTTTGCTCGAAATCTCTCTTGAGCACTTTGGTGTTGTAGCGTATGACCATTCTTTGCTTTAGTGCTACTTTTGACAGGTAGGCCTTCTCCCTGGTTTCATCTACTAGGTCCTTCTCTACAGCTTCTTCCACCCCCTTGAGAAGTAACCGTGGGCTCAGCTCACCGATCTCTACGGGTATCATTGCGTCTACCCCGTATGTCAGACGGAAGAGGGTTTCTCCCGTGGCTGACTGCTCGGTTGTACGGTAGGACCAGAGGATTGAGGCGAGCTCATCAGCCAATGCTCCTTTCTTGTTGTCTAGCCGCTTCTTGAGGCCCAGCAAGATGACCTTATTTGCGAACTCGACTTGTCCGTTTGTCGGGGGGTACTCTACCGAGGAGAATTTCTGTTTGATGTCCAAGCCGGCGAGGGACTCTACAAACTTCTTATCGGTGAATTGCGTCCCATTGTCTGAGATGACGACCTCCGGGATGCCGAACCGAGTTATCACCTGCCTACACATGAACTTTCTGCAATTGGACGAGGAGATGGTGGCCAGTGGCTCGGCCTCTATCCATTTGGTGTAATAGTCGACGGCGACTATGAGATATTTGACTTGCCCTGGGCCAACCGGGAAGGGTCCCAAGAGGTCGAATCCCCACTGTGCGAAGGGTCGGGAGGACGTCATCAGGCTCAGTTCGGTGGCCGGTGCTCTGTGGAAGTTATCGTTCTCTTGGCACTTGACGCATTTTTTCACGAACTCCTTGGAGTCTTCCATCATTAACGGCCAGTAATATCCAGCTCGGATGAGCTTCCTTGCTAGGGCTTTGCCCACAATATGGTGACCACAGCACCCCTCGTGGACTTCTCTGAGCACATAGTTTGTCTGGTCAGGATGTAGGCACTTCAGCAAGGTTGGCTAAGTCCCTTTTTGAACAGTTGGCCCTGTATGACCGTGTATTTGGCAGCCTCCATTCTTAACGCTTTAGCTTCCTTCTCGCTTCCAGGAAGTTTGCCATTTTGCAAGAAATCGGTGATGGAGTCCATCCAAGAGGGGCTTATCTTGGTCAGGTGGAGGGCAACCGCTGGTTCTCTCGTGATGCCTTGAATGAGGGAGCGGTTGCCGGTTCCAGGTTTCGTGCTCGCTAGCTTGGATAGGAGATCTGCCCGTGTGTTCCTCTCCCTCGGAACGTGTTGGACCGTGACCTCCTTAAACTGTTTGCTCAGTTCTTTAACCCTCACCAAGTACTTCTGTAACATCGAATCTCTAGCTTGGTAGCTTCCATTCACTTGCGACGTGACGATCTGTGAGTCACTGCATACTTCTAGCCTCGTAGCCCCGACTTCCCGGGCTAGGATCAAGCCGCCTAGAAGGGCTTCATACTCTGCTAGGTTGTTCGATACGGGAAACTTGAACTTGACCGATTATTCGTAGATGACCCCGGTTGGGCTTTCTAAGATGATCCCGGCGCCCCCGGACGTCTGGTTGCAGGCTCCGTCTACATGGAGCTTCCACCGTGTGCCCGTGTCCTTGGTGGGGTCTCTGGTTACTTCCACCAGGAAGTCTGCCATTGCTTGCGCCTTAATTGCATGTCGAGGCTCGTACCTTAAATCGTATTGGGACAGCTCGATGGCCCAGGTCATCATCCTTCCCGCTAGGTCGGGTTTTTGGAGCGCTTGACAAATTCCCTAGTCCGTTCTTACGACCACTTGGTGACCTTGGAAGTATTGTCGTAGCCTGCGGGAAGAGGTTAAGAGTGCTAGTGCCAGTTTCTCCAACTTGCTATACCTAAGTTCTGCTCCTTGCAGCGCTTTACTCACAAAGTAAATTGGTTGTTGGACTTTCGCTTCTTCCCGCACCAAGACCACCGTCAGTGCTTCCTCCGTCACAACCAGGTACAGGTAGAGTGGTTCTCTGACCACGGGTTTACTGAGTATAGGTGGTGTTGCAAGTATCTTTTTGAAATGGTTGAACGCTTCTTCGCACGCCAGGGTCCATTCAAATGCTATTCCCTTTCTCATTAGGTTGAAGAAAGGTAGGGCCTTTGCAGCCGACGCCCCGAGGAAGCGAGATAGCGCGGTGAGCCTTCCCGCCAGTCTCTGGACGTCTTTGACGCAGCCCGGACTCTTCATTTGGAGTATTACTTGGCATTTTTCAGGATTGGCTTCCACCCCCTTTGGGTTATCATGAATCCTAGGAATTTCCCGACCTCCATAGCAAAGGCGCACTTGAGAGGGTTGAGCCTCATGCCATGTCGTCGGAGAGCCGCGAACACGTTTTTCAGGTCCCTCAGAAGGTCTTCGGGTCGGGTGGTCTTGGCAAGGATGTCGTCCACGTAGACTTCCACCGTTTTCCCAATGATGTCACCGAATATCTTGTTCATCAACTTTTGGTATGTGGCCCCTGCGTTCTTCAGGCCGAAGGGCATTATCTTGTAGCAATAGATTCCTCCTGGCGTTATGAATGCCGTTTTTTCTTCGTCTGGCCGGTGCATCGGTATCTGATTGTAGCCGGAATAAGCATCCATAAAGCTCAGATACCAATACCCCGCCGCCGCGTCGACGAGTGCATCAATGTTGGGTAGGGGGTAGAAATCCTTGGGGCATGCTTTGTTGAGATCAGAATAATCCACGCACATCCTCCATTTCCCATTATGCTTTCTTACTAAGACTACGTTCGACAGCCAGGTCGAGTAGTCAAGTTTCCGGATGAATCCTGCTTCAAGGAGGCTGGCCGTCTGCTTGGCCACCTCTTCTGCTCTTTCCTGTGACATCTTCCTCCTCCTCTGGGCCACCGGTCTGGCTTCTGACTTGACGGCCAAATGGTGCGACATGAGTTAGGGGTCTATCCCCGGCATGTCGGCTGGTGTCCAGGCAAATAGGTCGCCATTGGCCCTAATCATTTCGATCAAACGATCTTTCAGCTCGTGGGGGAGATTTCTGTTCACGAAGGTGAACTTCTCCTCCGTGTCGCCGACTCTAAACTTCTCCAGGTTCCCTTCTGGTTCGGGTCTCGGCTTGTCGCTGACTCTGGCATCCAAGTCGGCGAGGAACACTCCTGATGCTTCTTTGGATTTCTTTCTTAACGAGAGACTGGCGTTGTCGCAAGCGACTGCCATTTCCAGGTCTCCCCTTACAGACCCTACTGATCCTTCTTCAATTATGAACTTCATTATCAGCATCCTTGTGCTGATGACTGCCCCTAGGTCGTTGATGGTCTTCCTCCCTAGGATGATGTTGTAGGCCGTGTAGTCTCGTAGGATCATGAATTCTGCCATTACCGTTCTTCTCCCTTGGCCTTGTCCCACGGAGGTCGGCAAGGAGATTATCCTGTCCGGCTTGATGAAGTGGTCGCCGAGCCCTACAACGCCGTGCTGGTGAGTCTTTAAGTCGGCGTCTGATGAGCGGATATTTTATACGCTTTTTGGGGGTAATTTCATATAGTTTTGAGTATGTTTTAGTTAGTTTTTAGTCTATTTTTATTAGTTTTTAGGAAAAATTCATATTTCTGGACTTTACTATGAGTTGTGTGTTTTTCTGTAATTTCAGGTATTTTTCTGGCTGAAATTGAAGGAGCTGAGCAAAAATCTGATTCAGGCTGAAAAAGGACTGCTGATGCTGTTGGATTCTGACCTCCCTGCACTCAAAGTGGATTTTCTGGAGCTATAGAACTCGAAATGGCATGCTTCCAATTGCGTTGGAAAGTAGACATTCAGGGCTTTCCAGAAATATATAATAGTCCATACTTTGCACAAGGATAGACGACGTAAACTGGCGTTCAACGCCAGTTCTCTGCCCAATTCTGGCATCCAGTGCCAGAAAAGGATCAAAAGCTGGAGTTGAACGCCCAAACTGGCATAAAAACTGGCGTTCAACTCCACAAATGGCCTCTGCACGTGAATTGCTTAAGTCTCAGCCCAGCACACACCAAGTGAGCCCCAGAAGTGGATCTCTGCATCATCCATCATAGTCTACTCATATTTTGTAACCCTAGGCTACTAGTTTAGTATTTAAACAACTTTTAGAGACTTATTTTGTACCTCATGACATTTTAGATCAAAACTTTGTATTCTCTGATGGCATGAGTCTCTAAACCCCATTGTTGGGGGTGAGGAGCTCTGCTGTGTCTCGATGAATTAATGCAAGTATTTCTGTTTTCCATTCAAACACGCTTGTTCCTATCTAAGATGTTCATTCGCGCTTAACTGTGATGAAGGTGATGATCCGTGACATTCATCACCTTCCTCAAATCCTGAACGTGTGCCTGACAATCACCTCCGTTCTATGTCCGATTGAATGAGTATCTCTTAGATTCTTTAATCAGAATCTCCGTGGTATAAGCTAGAACTGATGGCGGCATTCATGAGAATCCGGAAAGTCTAAACCTTGTCTGTGGTATTCCGAGTAGGATTCAAGGATTGAATGACTGTGACGAGCTTCAAACTTCTGAAGGCTGGGCGTTAGTGACAGAAGCAAAAGGATAGTAAATCCTATTCCAACCGGATCGAGAACCAACCGGTGATTAGCCGTGCTGTGACAGAGCGCGTGAGCATAGTTTTCACTGGAAGGAAGGAAGGTAGCCATTGACAACGGTGATCCACCAACACACAGCTTGCCATAGGAGGACGTGCGTGCGTGAACAAGAAGACAGAGGAAAGCAGAGATTCAGAAGACAAAGCATCTCCAAAACTCCAACATATTCTCCATTACTGCATAACAAGTAACCTTTAATTTATGCTCTCTTGGTTATTCACAATTCAACTGATAAACATAATTGACTTCCTGACTAAGATTTACAAGATAACCATAGATTGCTTCAAACCAACAATCTCCGTGGGATTCGACCCTTACTCACGTGAGGTATTACTTGGACGACCCAGTGCACTTGCTGGTTAGTGGTACGAGTTGTGAAAAGTGTGATTCACAATTTGTGCACCAAGTTTTTGGCGCCGTTGCCGGGAATTGTTCGTGTTTGAACAACTGACGGATTATTTTGTTGCTTAGATTAGGAAAATTTTTCTTTTTGGTTTAGAGTCTCTTATTATTGTTCTTGGTTAAAAATATCCTTCTTTAAAACAAGTGTTACATTTACTGCCCAATTGGCTAGAGCGTTAGTCTAAGCCCGTGGCAGTTTGGTACACTCTTTTTAAAAACCTTTTTCATAAATAATATTTTCTCTATTAAATTTTGTGCCAAACTTTAAGTTTGGTGTTTTCTTGTTGATTTTTCTGTGTTTTTCAAAAATTTATTTTGGTTTTCTAAAAATTTTAAGTTTGGTGTTCTTGAGTTTTCCTTGTGACTTGATCTTAAAATTTTTAAGTTTGGTGTTCCTTGGTGTTTTTCCCTCCAAAATTTTCGAAAATAAGGAGCATTAGATCTAAAAAATTTTTAAATCTTGTGCCATCTTATTGTTTTTCTCCTTCCTCTTAAAAATAAAAAATATCCTTTCTCTCTATTTTGAAAACAATTTTTCGAAATATACCTTTAAAAATTCAGATTTTTATTTCAAAATTTAAAACCTTTTTCAAAAATCATCATATCTTTTTTTAAAATCTCATAACCACTTTTTCTCTCCTCACTTTTTCGAAAATATTTTACCCATTTTTATTTATTCTATTTTAATTTATTTCATTTTCGAAATAAATATATAAATAAATAAATAAAAATAATTTTTCCTATTTTATATCATCTCCCTTTCTCCATCATGGATCTAAGTGGAAATGAACAGTCCAGGAGGACTCTGGGGTCATATTCAAACCCCTCTACTGCTTCATATGGGAGTAGTATCTGCATACCCTCTATTGGAGTCAGTAGCTTTGAGTTGAATCCTCAGCTCATTATCATGGTGCAGCAAAGTTGCCAGTATTCCGGTCTTCCACAGGAAGAACCTACAGAGTTTCTGGCACAGTTTCTACAGATTGCTGACACAGTACATGATAAGGAAATAGATCAGGATGTCTACAGACTATTACTGTTTCTATTTGCTGTAAAAGATCAAGCTAAGAGGTGGTTAAATAACCAACCTAAGGCCAGCATATGGACATGAAAACAGCTGACAGAAAAATTTCTGAATCAATATTTCCCTCCAAAAAGGATGACACAGCTAAGGCTGGACATCCAAGGCTTTAAACAAGGAGATAATGAATCTCTTTATGATGCCTGGGAGAGATACAGAGAGATGCTACGAAAATGCCCCTCTGAAATATTTTCAGAGTGGGTTCAGTTAGACATCTTCTACTATGGGCTTGCAGAAGGAGCTCAGATGTCTCTAGATTACTCAGCTGGTGGATCTATCCATATGAGAAAGACAATTGAAGAGGCTCAAGAGCTCATTGATACAGTTGCCAGGAATCAGCATCTGTACCTAAGCAGCAACCCTTCCATGAATGAAGAGGTTGAAATAGTAACTGCTGAATTCAGTACTGTAAAACAAGCTGCTGAATTCAATCAGCAATTGGATTTTCTAACAAAGCAGCTAGCTGAATTCAAGGACAGGCTATAAGAGACAAGGATAGCTAATATACATATGGACGAACAGTTTAAGCAAACAAAGCAGCAGCTATCAAGGCAAATAGCAGAAGAATGCCAAGCAGTTCAATTAAGAAGTGGGAAAATATTAAATACCCCACCTCAAGGCATCAAAAAGTCAAGAAATGAGCAACCCACCAAAGATTCACCTGAGGACAGTAAGAGCCCAGGGAAAAATAATTCTGGCGCTAAAACGCCAGAGAATTGGTGGAAGGCTGGCGTTGAACGCCCAGACCATGCCCAAAACTGGCGTTCAACGCCAGAAACAAGGCAGGATTGGCGTTCAACGCCAGAAATGGGCAAGAATCTGGCGTTGAACGCCCAAATAGTGCAGAATCCAGCGTTGAACGCCCAAAATGGGCACATTTCTGGCGTTCAGGCGCCAGAAACAGACAGTGAGCTGGCGTCTAACGTCACTCCAGCTTCTAACTCTGGAACTCAATTGCCAGTGAGGGATCAGACACACACAGATGCTGATAACAACCCCTCTAAAAAGGCTTCTTCAACCACTTCTGTAGGCAATAAACCTGCAGCAACTAAGGTTGAAGAATATAAAGCCAAGATACCTTATCCTCAAAAACTCCGGAAAGAGGAGCAGGATAAGCAATTTGCTCGCTTTGCAGATTATCTCAGGACTCTTGAAATAAAGATTCCATTTGCAGAAGCACTTGAGCAAATACCTTCTTATGCCAAGTTCATGAAAGAGATCTTGAGTCATAAGAAGGATTGGAGAGAAACAGAAAGAGTTCTCCTCACTGAAGAATGCAGTGCAGTCATTCTGAAAAGCTTTCCTGAAAAGCTTAAAGACCCGGGGAGTTTTCTGATACCATGCATACTAGAAGGTAATTGCACCAAGACAGCTTTATGCGATCTTGGGGCAAGCATCAACCTAATACATGCATCCACTATCAGGAAGCTTGGCTTAACTGAAGAAGTTAAACCAACCCGGATATGTCTCCAACTTGCTGATGGTTCCACTAAATACCCATCAGGCGTGATTGAAGACATGATTGTCAGAGTTGGACCATTCGCCTTTCCCACTGACTTTGTTGTGCTGGAAATGGAGGAGCACAAGAGTGATACTCTCATTCTAGGAAGACCCTTCCTAGCAACTGGACGATCCCTCATTGACGTCCAATAGGGGAAATAACCCTGAGAGTCAATGATGATGAGTTTAAGTTGAACGCTGTCAAAGCCATGCAGCATCCAGACACATCAACAGACTGCATGAAAGTTGATCTTATTGACTCTTTGGTAGAAGAGATCAACATGGCTGAGAGTCTCGAATCAGAGTTGGAAGACATCTTTAAAGATGTTCAGCCTGATTTGGAGGATTCAGAGGACATAAAAGAGCCTCTGAACTTTCTTCTGAAAGAGGAAAAACCTCCTAAACCCGAGCTCAAGCCACTACCACCATCCTTGAAATATGCATTTCTGGGAGAAGGTGACACTTTTCCAGTGATCATAAGCTCTGCTTTAAATTCACAGGAAGAGGAAGCACTTATTCAAGTGCTAAGGACACACAAGACAGCTCTTGGGTGGTCCATAGGTGACCTTAAGGGCATAAGCCCAGCTAGATGCATGTACAAAATCCTATTGGAGGATAATGCCAAACCAGTGGTTCAACCACAGAGGCGGTTAAATCCAGCCATGAAGGAAGTGGTGCAGAAAGAGGTCACCAAATTACTAGAGGCTGGGATTATTTATCCTATTTCTGATAGCCCCTGGGTGAGCCCTGTTCAAGTTGTCCCAAAAAAGGGAGGCATGACAGTGATTCATAATGAAAAAAATGAACTGGTTCCTACAAGAACAGTTACAGGGTGGCGCATGTGTATTGACTACAGAAGGCTCAATACAGCCACCAGAAAGGATCATTTTCCTTTACCATTCATAGACCAGATGCTAGAAAGACTAGCAGGTCATGATTATTACTGCTTTTTGGATGGCTACTCAGGCTATAACCAGATTGTAGTAGATCCCCAGGATCAAGAGAAAACAGCATTCACATGTCCATCCGGAGTGTTTGCTTATAGAAGGATGCCATTTGGGCTATGTAATGCGCCTGCAACCTTCCAGAGATGCATGCTCTCTATTTTCTCTGATATGGTGGAAAAATTTCTAGAAGTCTTCATGGATGAATTCTCAGTATATGGAGACTCATTCAGCTCCTGTCTTGATCACCTGAAACTTGTTCTGAAAAGATGACAAGAGACTAACCTAGTTTTAAACTGGGAAAAGTATCACTTCATGGTGACTGAAGGAATTGTCCTTGGGCATAAAATCTCAAACAAGGGAATAGAGGTGGATCAAGCAAAAATAGAGGTAATTGAAAAATTACCACCACCTGCCAATGTTAAGGCAATCAGAAGCTTTCTGGGGCATGCAGGATTCTATAGGAGGTTTATAAAGGATTTTTCAAAAATCGCAAAACCTCTAAGCAATCTGCTAGCTGCTGACACGCCATTTGTGTTTGACACAGAGTGCCTGCAGGCGTTTGAAACGCTGAAAGCTAAGCTGGTCACAGCACCAGTCATTTCTGCACCAGACTGGACGTTACCATTTGAGCTAATGTGTGATGCCAGTGATCATGCTATTGGTGCAGTATTGGGACAGAGGCATGACAAGCTTCTGCATGTCATTTATTATGCCAGTCGCGTTCTAAATGATGCCCAGAAAAATTACACAACTACAGAAAAAGAATTACTTGCAGTGGTTTATGCCATTGACAAGTTCAGATCATACTTAGTAGGATCAAAAGTGATTGTGTATACTGACCATGCTGCTCTTAAATATCTACTCACAAAGCAGGATTCAAAACCCAGGCTCATCAGATGGGTATTGCTTCTGCAAGAGTTTGATATAGAAATAAGAGACAGAAAAGGGACAGAAAACCAAGTGGCTGATCATCTGTCCCGGATAGAGCCAGTGGAAGGGACGTCCCCCCTTCTCTGGAGATCTCTGAGACGTTTCCTGTTGAGCATTTATTCGCCATTCAGGAAGCACCATGGTTTGCCGATATTGCAAACTATAAAGCTTCAAGGTTCATACCCAAGGAGTACAACAGGATACAAAAGAAGAAATTAATTACTGATGCAAAGTACTACTTGTGGGATGAACCTTATCTCTTTAAGAGATGTGCAGACGGAATTATCCGTAGGTGTGTGCCTAGAGAAGAAGCACAGAGGATCCTGTGGCATTGCCACGGATCTCAATATGGAGGCCATTTCGGAGGTGAGCGAACAGCCACCAAGGTCCTCCAATGTGGCTTCTATTGGCCCACACTCTATAAAGATTCCCGAGAGTTTGTACGTAATTGTGACAGTTGCCAAAGAGCTGGTAATCTGCCTCATGGTTACGCCATGCCTCAACAAAGAATCTTGGAAATTGAGTTGTTTGAAGTATGGGGAATTGACTTCATGGGACCTTTTCCACCATCATATTCAAACACTTATATTCTGGTGGCAGTTGACTATGTATCAAAATGGGTTGAGGCTATTGCCACACCCACCAATGATACTAAAACAGTGCTGAAGTTCCTCCAGAAACATATCTTTAGCAGGTTTGGTGTCCCTAGAGTGTTAATCAGTGATGTGGGCACTCACTTCTGCAATAAACAGCTTTACTCTGCCATGGTTCGGTATGGAATTCGCCACAAGGTGGCCACTCCATATCATCCACAAACCAATGGGCAAGCTGAAGTCTCTAACAGAGAATTAAAGAGAATCCTGGAACGGACAGTAAATACCCGTAGAAAGGATTGGGCACGGAGCTTGGATGATGCTCTGTGGGCTTACAGAACAGCATTCAAGACCCCTATAGGGACCTCTCCATACCAACTCGTGTATGGTAAGGCATGCCACCTGCCCGTGGAACTGGAACATAAGGCCTACTGGGCAACCAGATTCCTAAACTTTGATGCCAAATTAGCAGGAGAAAAACGATTGCTCCAGCTAAATGAGCTAGAGGAATTCAGATTCACAGCTTTCGAAAATGCCAAGCTTTATAAAGAAAAATAAAAAAAATGGCATGACAGAAAGCTGTCATCTAGAATCTTTGAACCAGGACAGAAGGTCCTGTTGTTTAACTCTAGACTCAGGCTATTCCCCGGGAAACTGAAATCCCGGTGGAGGGGACCATACGTGATTACAAGTGTGTCACCATATGGTTATGTGGAGCTTCAAGATATTGATTCTGATAAGAAGTTCATTGTCAATGGACAGAGAATCAAGCATTATCTTGAAGGCAACATCGAGCAAGAATGCTCAAGGCTGAAGCTAGATTAAAAGCTCAGCAAGGTCCAGCTAAAGACAATAAAGAAGCGCTTGCTGGGAGGCAACCCAGCCATGGGGCAACAATCCTCTAAGCATTTTTCCCTATTTCTATTTTTATTTTTATTTGTTTATATAGAGTTCATTGACAACAAGGTAAATAATCATTTACAGAAGACCTCGGCACACAAAACAGAGAAAAAGATCTCACTGGCAAGAAAACGCCAGTAAAAGAGCATTTTGGGCGTTCAACGCCCAAAATGGGCATCCACTGGGCGCTGAACGCCAGTGATGATAGCAGCTGGGCGTTCAACGCCAGAAAGGGGCACCCACTGGGCGTTGAACGCCCAGGAGAGCAGCAATTGGGCGCTGAACGCCCAAAACAGGCAGTGTTTGGGCGTTCAAACGCCAGGAAGGCAGGGAGGAGCCAGATTCAATTTTTTCCACACGTATTTCCATTTTAATTTCAAATTTTATGCTTCAATGCATGATTTTTACATGAACATGTCAAGAACCCTGATTTCTAAAATCCTTAATTTCTAAAAATCCATCTTTCCAAATTCAATCCAACTCTTTTCAAATCTTTTCTGAAAACAAATCTATCTTTTTTTACTCTAAAATCTTTTCAACTAATCCACATCTTTTTCAAATCTCCATATTATCTTTTTTAAAATTCAGATTTATCTTTTTCAAAAATCTATCATATCTCTTCAAAATTAAACTATATCTTCTATCTTATCTTTTTTAACTCAATCTTCTTATCTTATCTTTTCCAATTTTTCGAAAACCCACCCCCCATCCCTTTAAATTTGGGTTCGGCCTCCCTCCTCCTCCATCAACAATCGCACCTAGCTCTCCTTCTACCCCTCTTCTTTCTTTTCTTTTGCTTGAGGACAAGCAAACCTCTAAGTTTGGTGTGTTTATCCGAGATCACTAAGATCATGGCTCCTAAAGGAAAACAACACACTCCAAGAGGCAAGAAAGAGAGCATTCCAAAACCACTTTGAAATCAAGGGAAGTTCTTATCTAAAGAACATTCAGACCATTATCTTAAAGTAATGGGTCTGAGATCAGTGATCCCAGAAGTTAGATTCGATCTGAAAGAAGATGAATATCCGGAGATCCAGAAGCAAATTCGAATCAGGAACTGGGAAGTCCTAGCTAATCCTGAAACGAAAGTGGGAAGGAACATGGTCCAAGAGTTCTATGCTAATATGTGGCAGACTGACAAGCAAAAACTATCTGGAACTGCCTTCTATGAATTTCGGACCATGGTCAGAGGGAAGATTGTTCATACCACCCCTGACAAGATCAGAGAGATCTTAAAGCTACCTCAACTAAAGGATGATCCAGACTCCTTCAACAGGAGGATGATGAGAGCAGACATTGACCTGGATAAGATTCTAGAGGACATATGTATCCCTGGAGCCAGGTGGACCACCAACACAAAGGGTGTCCCAAATCAACTCAAGAGAGAGGATCTCAAACCAGTCGCCAGAGGATGGCTGGACTTCATTGGGCGTTCTCTGTTGCCCACTAGCAACCGTTCTGAAGTCACAGTTAAAAGAGCAGTGATGATCCATTGCATCATGATGGGAAAGGAAGTGGAGGTTCATCAGCTGATTTCAACTGAACTCTACAAAATTGCTAACAAAAATTCTAAAGAGGCCAGGTTGGCTTATCCAAGCGTGATTTCTCTGCTCTGCAAGGACGCTGGAGTAAGGATGGGAATAACTGAATATATCCTAATTGAAAAGTCAATCACCAAAGCATCAATGGAAAAACAACAAGCACAGGAGGATCCCATCAAGAAGAGAGCATAGGAATTCCTCCCAGAGATCCCTCAATCTGAATACTGGGAGTATCTTGAGACGTCTGTTACCAAGATACGGGAAGCTATGGAGCAAATAATAAAAGAACAAAAGGAACACAGTCAAATGCTGACCTATATGTTTAAAGAACAAGAGGAGCAGGGGCGTGACTTAAGGGAACTGAAGCGCCAAAAGTCTTCTCTTGTAGGACCAAGCACCCCAAGGATCAGAGGAACCCCCGTTCTCCCAAAATAAAGGTTGTTACTTTCCAATTTCTGCCTTAACTCTGTGACAGTGTCCTTATAGAAGTTTACCTTAGGAGTCATATAGTAGTAGTTAGTATCTATTTTGATTTTATCTCCAATTAAGCTATAGTTTATTTTTCTCATCATCAGCAAACATGAATAAAGTAGTAGATCTTTTGAATAAGAGGCAATAAAATTTCGAGTTTAATAAGAGAAATTCTAATTAGTTAAATGTGGTGGCAATGCTTTCTGTCTTCTGAATGAATGCTTGAACAGTACATATGTCTTTTGAATTTGTTGTTTAAGACTGTTAAATATGTTGGCTCTTGAAAGAATGATGAACATGAGACATGCTATTGATAATCTGAAAAATCATAAAAATGATTCTTGAAGCAAGAAAAAGCAGCAAAGAACAAAGCTTGCATTCAAAAAAAAGAAAAAAAGAGAGAGAAAAAAGCAAGCAGAAAAAGCCAATAACCCTTAAAACCAAAAGGCAAGGGCAAATAAAAGGGATCCCAAGGCTTTGAGCATCAGTGGATAGGAGGGCCTAAAGGAATAAAATCCTGGTCTAAGCAGCTAAACCAAGCTGTCCCTAACCATGTGCTTGTGGCGTGAAGGTGTCAAGTGAAAACTTGAGACTGAGCGGTTAAAGTCAAAGTCCAAAGCAAAAAGAAGAGTGTGCTTAAGAACTCTGGACACCTCTAATTGGGGACTTTAGCAAAGCTGAGTCACAATTTAAAAGGTTCACCCAATTATGTGTCTGTGGCATTTATTTATCCGGTGGTAATACTGGAAAACAAAGTGCTTAGGGCCACGGCCAAGACTCATAAAATAGCTGTGTTCAAGAATCATCACACTGAAATAGGAGAATCAATAGCACTATCTGAATTCTAAATTCCTATAGATGCCAGTCACTCTGAGCTTCAATGGATAAAGTGAGATGCCAAAACTGTTCAGAAGCAAAAAGCTACTAGTCCCGCTCATCTAATTAGAATCTGAGCTTCAATCAAAAAACTCTGAGATATTATTGCTTCTCAACCTATTAGTCTTCTATTTTATTTGTCTAGTTGTTTGAGGACAAGCAACAGTTTAAGTTTGGTGTTGTGATGAGCGGATATTTTATACGCTTTTTGGGGGGTAATTTCATATAGTTTTGAGTATGTTTTAGTTAGTTTTTAGTCTATTTTTATTAGTTTTTAGGAAAAATTCATATTTCTGGACTTTACTATGAGTTGTGTATTTTTCTGTAATTTCAGGTATTTTTCTGGCTGAAATTGAAGGAGCTGAGCAAAAATCTGATTCAGGCTGAAAAAGGACTGCTGATGCTGTTGGATTCTGACCTCCCTGCACTCAAAGTAAATTTCTGGAGCTACAGAACTCGAAATGGCATGCTTCTAATTGCGTTGAAAAGTAGACATCCAGGGCTTTCCAGAAATATATAATAGTCTATACTTTGCACAAGGATAGACGACGTAAACTGGCGTTCAACGCTAGTTCTCTGCCCAATTCTGGCGTCCAGCGCCAGAAAAGGATCAAAAGCTGGAGTTGAACGCCCAAACTGGCATAAAAACTGGTGTTCAACTCCACAAATGGCCTCTGCACGTGAATTGCTTAAGTCTCAGCCCAGCACACACCAAGTGGGCCCCAGAAGTGGATCTCTGCATCATCCATCATAGTCTACTCATATTTTGTAACCCTAGGCTACTAGTTTAGTATTTAAACAACTTTTAGAGACTTATTTTGTACCTCATGACATTTTAGATCAAAATTTTGTATTCTCTGATGGCATGAGTCTCTAAACCCCATTGTTGGGGGTGAGGAGCTCTGCTGTGTCTCGATGAATTAATGCAAGTATTTCTGTTTTCCATTTAAACACGCTTGTTCCTATCTAAGATGTTCATTCGCGCTTAACTGTGATGAAGGTGATGATCCGTGACATTCATCACCTTCCTCAAATCCTGAACGTGTGCCTGACAATCACCTCCGTTCTATGTTCGATTGAATGAGTATCTCTTAGATTCTTTAATCAGAATCTCCGTGGTATAAGCTAGAACTGATGGCAGCATTCATGAGAATCTGGAAAGTCTAAACCTTGTCTGTGGTATTCCGAGTAGGATTCAAGGATTGAATGACTGTGACGAGCTTCAAACTCCTGAAGGCTGGGCGTTAGTGACAGACGCAAAAGGATAGTAAATCCTATTCCAACCGGATCGAGAACCAACCGGTGATTAGCCGTGCTGTGACAGAGCGCGTGAGCGTAGTTTTCACTGGAAGGAAGGAAGGTAGCCATTGATAACGGTGATCCACCAACACACAGCTTGCCATAGGAGGACGTGCGTGCGTGAACAAGAAGACAGAGAAAAGCAGAGATTCAGAAGACAAAGCATCTCCAAAACTCCAACATATTCTCCATTACTGCATAACAAGTAACCTTTAATTTATGCTCTCTTGGTTATTCACAATTCAACTGATAAACATAATTGACTTCCTGACTAAGATTTACAAGATAACCATAGATTGCTTCAAACCAACAATCTCCGTGGGATTCGACCCTTACTCATGTGAGGTATTACTTGGACGACCCAGTGCACTTGCTGGTTAGTGGTACGAGTTGTGAAAAGTGTGATTCACAATTTGTGCACCAGCGTCCCTTAGACCCAAGGCGTCGAACACATTGCGGAACATGATGTTCGAATCTGCCCTCGTATCAACAAGGATCCGCTTGATGAGACCGGTTCCCACTCTGGCCGTAATGACCATGGGAGGGCTTTCCGCGACCTCGTCGAACCATTGGTCCTCCGGGCCGAATGAAATAGATGGAAGTTTCTTGGGGCTTCGCGCAGAGGATGTGGAAACTGCCAGGACTTTGGCGTCTTTCTTATGTGCCGACTTGGACCTGGGCGCCATGTTTCTCGCCATTACCACGTTCACTATGGTAAGGCCGTGGTCGTTGTCCTCTGGCTCTTGGCGTCGCTTTGCTGCCCGGGTCTTGTCTTCGCCTTCGTGGTCTCGGTTTCGTCTCCTCGGCTCCCTAATGAGGTGGGAGAACTCGGCTAACTTTCCATCCCTGATCGCTTGCTCCAGTGCGTCCTTCAGGTCGAAGCAATCCTGTGTCTTGTGTCCGTAGCCCTTGTGGTAATCATAGTAGAGGCTCCGGTTCCCCCCTGTTCGCTCCTTCAGTGGTCAGGACTTCGACAAGATCCCCTTCTCGGCTATTTTTTGGTAAACTTCCATGATTGGTGCGGTGAGGGGAGTGTAATTAGTGAACTTCCCGACTCGGGGAAACGGCCTGGGTGCCTTGCTCAAACCGCCATCCCTGGCGTGTTCCTTCTGTCTTTCTCCGCTCCCGTGGTGCCGGTTTTGATTGTAAGAGGGCTGCCGTTTGTTGGCAGCCGCGACCTGGCTGACTTCCTCATCGTTGATGTACTCCCTGGCTACACATTGGATCTCCTGCATTGTCCACACCGGCTTCGTGGTGAGGTGCTTTCTGAAGTCCTCGTTTAGAAGTCCGTTTGTCAGGCACAAGCTTGCAACCGAATCCGTCAGCCCGTCGATCTCCAAGCACTCATCGTTGAATCGGTCTAGGTATTTCCTGGTCGGCTCGCCGGATCTCTGGGTCACTCCAAGTAGATTGATTGGGTGCTTTGTCTTCGCGATTCTGGTTGTGAATTGGGCTAGGAAGGCGTGGCTGATGTCCGAGAACCTGGTCACCGAGCCCTGCGGGAGGTTATTGAACCACCGTATTGCATGTTCTGCTAAGGTGAACAGGAAAGTGCTGCACCTTACCTCGTCTCCTACTCCCTCCAGGTTCATTCTGGCTTCGAAAGCCGTAAGGTGCTCCTGCGGGTCTTGGGTTCCGTCGTACCTCATGTCCATTGGCTTGTCAAAGTGTTTTGGCAGCCGGACCTCGAGGATGGAACGATGGAATGGGGTTGCGCCCATTATTACTGGTCCCCGTGTTCTGGTTGTTCTTCCCTCGTCGTCCTCCCGACGAGCGTCCTCGTGGTCTCGCACTGTGGTACGCCTGTTGTGCCTGGAGTATATGAGGGGGTCATGGTGTCTTCTCGCGCGTCCTTCCTCCCTGGCGTTCTTGGGCTCAGATTGTGGGCTAGCTGTTCGTCGGGAGCGGCTTCTCGAGACGGATCGGGAGTAGCTCGATTCGGGAGTTTGTTGACGATGTTCTCGGTCTGCCAGCCGGCGTTCTAGGTCTTGCATCCTGTGGCATAGTTCTTGCATTATTCTGGAACTGTTGTCGCCAGTTCCCCCGAATGGGCGCTTTTCGGGAGATCGTGTGGTTCGTCTTGGAGGGGACCTCGTGCACTGCCGGGGAGAAGCTGCGGAGGCTTCCCCTCTGTGCTCGGTCTCGCGGCCTGTTCCTCCTGGGCCCAGTACAACGTCCATTCAGGCGATTAGTCCCCACAGATGGCGCCAATGTTCGGTAAGTCGGTTACCGGACGGTTCGGGTTGGTATCCTGGTTGAAGAGGGGGAGGTCTCGCCTGGTCGTACGTCACTGGGTCGGGGTAGGCGACGTCAGCACTTCGCGTGAGGAGGAGGTGTCACCTGCAAAGACACTCCGACACTCTAGTCAGTGAAGTGTGCAGGCGAAGAAGGGTTAAGCGGTATGTAACGTACCTTGGGGGAAGGGTAGGACCTTCCCCATATATACCGTGTCAGAGGTGGGCCCATCGAGGACAGGCCCACCTTCCTCGAAGCTTCCCTCTCACAGTTGTAGCGTAGCTGTCAGGGACACGTGTCCGGATCGGCGACTGGGCGCTCTGCTCCTGACTGTTCGGGTCGGGTGGTGCTTGGGTCGAACTAACCCACTAGTGCTTTGGGTCAGGCCGTAACAAAAATCATTATATATTTAGAGGAAAGAAAAACTATCTTTATGAAGGATAAATTATGAATGTATCTTTTTCATTAATTTTCAATGTTTGTTGTCTTTTTTTCTGTAAGACATAAAATATTAGATATTTTTAACCTGCCAAAAAATAGAAACAATACAAATAACTGAACACAATAATAAGGACGGATAAATATTCATTTTGACAACATGAATTGATGAATTGTTAATAGATAAGCTTGGTCATTTAACCTAGAGTGTTGAATTCTGCGGTCCCTCTTCAAGAGAGCATTTTAGAAATTAAGTTCCCAACCTTAGTTAAAAACTTAAAATTCAACCAAGACCGATTTCATTTAAATTAAATTAACTTTGTTTGGTTTGTTCCTTACATATGATAATAAATATATTTGCTTTTTTTATTGGATATTATTTTAATCAAGTGGTTTTCTCTTTTTTGTTTTTTTTTGACATAATTAAGTGGTTATACCGTTAGATGTTATATCCCCCCCCCCCCCTTTTTTTCTTTTTGTTTTTTCTAGATTTTGGTTCTTGGTTGGCACCTAGTTCATTTGGTGGTATTAATATATCAAAACACATTTTTGGTCGTACGAACAAAAGAGTTGAGCACCCTTTTACCAGGCCTTTGTCAGAGTAAGCCCAAAGACTGCTGTCATTTTGGTTTGAAAACTGAATTAATTCAATTGGCCAACGTAAATATTTTGGATGGAGGCCCAAATGCACCAATGAATAGGCTTATTTATTCTATAGTCAGCGTAAATCCTGTTTAATAAGATTCTCACAATAATAAACCAACTTGGGTCTTGACCCAAAAAAAACATAAAAAAATAAAAACCAACTTAGGTTGGTCGAGTATTCATCTCACTCGTATGTTTAAACAAGTGTCGGAGGTTCGAATCCCGCCTTGTAAATGCAGCAATTCATTGGCCAGCGACAGACCTTCAAATGGAGTTCAGATCTACGACGGATTAGTCATTGGCCTGTCGAGTTGGAAAATTGTGGGCAACCAAAAAAAAAATTCTTACAATAATAAGCTATGAGAAGATTAGATGAGATTTTATCCATAGAAGACAAAGAATTTAACTTGCCAGAAAAATTAGTCAACATAATCCTGCAAGGAGTTAGCATGGTCAGCTACAACGTACTTTGGAACGGTGGCAAAATAAAAATATTCAACCCTACAAGAGAAATCAGACAAGGAGACTCGATTTTACCTTATCTTCACAGCTTATAGAAAAAGAAGCTGAAAGAGAAAGATGGAAGGCATTTAGAGTTGGAAAAAATGGGCCAAAAATCTCCCAACTTACTTATTTTCTTGGAGGCTACAACTGACCAAATTGAGATGATAAACAGCATCTTGGGACAATTCGGTGACATGGCTGGTATTAGAATCAATGAGATCATAAACAGCATCTTGACAACTTAAAAGAGGACTCCAACACCCTCTGGGCACAAGTGTTCATTAACAAATACGTAACGGAAATAAATGACTCACCTCTTTGGAAGGAGCTTGTCAATTTGTGGCCCATGTTCAAAGAAAACACTACCCGCCACATTGGAAATGGCTGGACCCCTATATCGAAGGCAAAGAGAATCTTCTCAGTAGAGCAACACAAAGCTTCATCTGGGAATGGACAAACAACCAAGGAGAATGGGACAAAAACAAAATAAGCAGTTTGTTACCTGAAGATGTTGTGCTCGAGATCATGGTCACTCCATCGCCTTCAGCTCATTTGGGAGAAGACATATTAGAGATGGAGATTTCTCCATAAGCGACACCTACGAAGCAATGGAGCTGGAAAGGGCCACAAAAGGCTAAAATCCACCTTTGGAAAATTATGCACAAAAGAATTTTTCATATAATGGGAGGTTCAGGGGCTTGTCAAATCTGCGACGAGAGCCAAGAGGACATAATGCATGCAATGAGAAATTGCCCAACGATTTCCAGAGTTTGGGTGAGATTAATCAAATCTTCTTTGGAAGCAATTTGGAGGAATGGATAGTGTTGAATCTCACCCACTGAACCTGAAATGGATGGACGTCTTCATCTTTACTTGCTGGAAGGCTTGGGCTTGGTGAAACAAGGAGATACACGAGCAAGGGTACCAGAGACCGCCACATGCACACACCGAAATTCTCAAATCAACATTAAATGGATCCATCCTTCCCCAAAGACAGATCCGTTGATGGAAGCACCAACAAGGCGGGGTGTAGGGGACTACTCAGAAACCCAAATGGAAGATGGATTGCAGCCTTCTTCCATTCATTTTATTGGGGAGTGCATGGGCATGGCATATAGAGCAGAGCTTTGGGGGATTAAGAAGGGACTTATGCTACCTTGGACTATGGGAATAAGAAATTAATTGTGGAATGCGATTTCCAGAAACACCCAAATGCTTTAATCAGAAGCATTAGTAACTGGAAAAGAAAAAATTGGAGGAAAGACAATAGATGTGCTGATTGTCTTGTGCATAAAAGTTTAAATTAGATCCAGGATTTCACTTTTAGGATATCCTTTCTAGAGAGGTTCTTAGTTTGTTAGTTGATGATGAACAAGGAACTTCTTTATCCCACTTTAGTTTGTATTTAATTTCTTTTAGGCGTTTTAAGCCCCCTTTCAATACCAAAAAAAAAAAAAAAATTATAATAATAAGCTACTGTTATCCACTCAATAGGCAGTTAGGCACTGAAATTCCTCAAAGTACCAAAAACAATTAACTTAAAAGGAAGGATCAAAATCTTTACAAAATGATGAGAAGATTTTGATATATATAAAAATGGTGCGTCACCATAACTAGATAAAATGATGAGTCATCATAATAAATTTATTTCTGGAAGAAAGCTAATAAAATGTGAATGAATGATTAAACAAATCATTTAATTTTTTGGGCTAAATCTGTTTGTGAGCTTGTGTGATACTTTGTTAGTGCTGTCTTGATGAAGTATAGAATGCTTGTTTAATACACTCCCACAAATTGGAGGATGGAAAATATCCAAAACACCAAATTTAAAAAGATTGAAATAGAAGCACAATAAAAAATGTGTTGAGTATTGTCGGATTTATTGTTGGATTTATCGTCGTCTTGAAGTTGACGGTATAAACGGCGCCAAAAATTATTTATTGGTGGATTATTTCATCCAATGCTAAATACCAGCGGATTTTCCGTCGATTTTTTCAACGAATTTGTTGAGACTGAGTTGCTAATAACCGTCGGATTATTCTGATGGTAACTGATGCGTGAGCATCTTATACCTTTTTTCTAGTTGTTTTTATAGTGTTTTTAGTTAGATTTTATTAAGTTTTATTATGTTTTGGTGCAAAATTCATCTTTGGATGCTACTTTGAGTTTTGTAGTGTTTTTTTATGATTTTAGGTGAATTTCGAGAGAATTTAGCAAAGTCTTGTACAAAGACAAAGAAAGGATAGCAGATATTGTCAACTCTGACCTCCTTGCATTCTAATGAGCATAACTTGAGCTACAGAGGTCCAGTTGACGCGGTCTCAACGGCGTTAGAAAGCTAATTTTCAGAGCTTTCCAACAATATATAAGGCTGCATTTGTTTCTGAAAACAGAACAAGACAAGACACTGAGAACAAGACATAAAGGATAGAGACACAAAATTTTGTGTTCTTGTATCCTATTTGGTGATAAACTACAACAAATTATTAAAATTTAATTTATTCTCATTTTTCATTCAAAAAATTTGAGACGAAAAATATAATAATAAAAATATAATTATAAAAAATTAACA
The DNA here is from genome assembly GCF_059453495.1 of Arachis ipaensis. Taxonomy (NCBI): domain Eukaryota; kingdom Viridiplantae; phylum Streptophyta; class Magnoliopsida; order Fabales; family Fabaceae; genus Arachis; species Arachis ipaensis. The sequence goes on from NC_142444.1 coordinate 130,920,867, forward strand.
AGAATAATAAAAGAAAAAATGAAAAATAAGTTATGTCCTTTGTTAGTGTTTCCGTGTCCTTCCTGTCAGGATGGATATAAAATACACTAATTCAGTGTCCCTGAACACATTGTCTCTGTCCATGTCTCCTATGTCAAACACGATTTTGTGTCTCTGTGTCTCTATCTTAGTGTCCTGTCTCTGTAAACAAACGCAGACTAATAGTCTATACTTTTCTTCTAGAATCACTGCCAATTCAGGCGCTAAACGCCAAGCCTAGCGTTTAGCGCCCAAGAAGGAGTAACTCCCAGCGCTGAACGCCCAAACTAGCGTTCAACGCCAGCCAGTGAGCAAGGGACCAGAATGCACTCCTCCCATATGGGCGTTCAACACCCAGATTGGCGTTGAACGCCAGCAAGCAGCCGAAGCATTCACCAAGTGGGCCCCCAAAGTGGATTTTAGCTCTCCTTAAGCTTATCTTATCTTACCTTTGTAATTTTGAATTTAAAATAATATCTTTTAGGTTTAACATTTACTATTTAAAGAGGAGATCACTTAGGTTTAATCATTCAGATCTTCTTATATACTTTTAGAACTGTTTTCTCTGTAAGTCATGAGCAACTAAACCTCCTGGTTAACGTTAGGAGCTTTGTTTATTTCTCGAAATTAATATTATTATTTTTTTATTTTAATAGATGTTTGATTCCATTCTGTGTATTTTACTATTCACCTACAGGAGGATGCCGTTTGGCCTCTGTAATGCCCCTGCAACTTTTCAAAGGTGTATGCTTTCTATTTTCTCATATATGGTTAAAAAATTCATTGAAGTATTCATGGATGACTTCTCCGTTTTTGGTGATTCCTTTGACTCATGCCTTAATCATCTATCCTTAGTTTTGAAATGGTGCCAAGAAACAAATCTAGTTTTAAATTGGAAAAAATGTTATTTCATGGTAATTGAAGGGATTGTTCTTGGTCATCGGATTTCTAACAAGGGAATAGAGGTTGATCAAGCTAAGGTGGAAGTAATTGAAAAATTACCACCACCTACTAATGTTAAGGAAATTAGAAGTTTCTTAGGACATGCAGGATTCTACAGGAGGTTTATAAAAGACTTTTCAAAAATTGCAAAACCCCTGTGCAATCTTCTGGCTACTGACGCTCCCTTTGTTTTTGAAAAAAAATGCCTACATGCCTTCGAAACTTTAAAAGCAAAGCTTGTCTTTGCACCCATTATTTTTGCACCCAATTGGGCCCTACCGTTTGAACTGATGTGCGATGCCAGTGATTATGCCATCAGAGCAGTTCTGGGACAGAGATAAGACAAGCTTATGCATGTCATTTATTATGCCAGCCGTGTTCTGAATGATGCTCAAAGGAACTACACCACCACCGAGAAGGAACTACTGGCGGTTATTTATGCCATTGATAAGTTTAGATCCTATTTAATTGGTTCAAAGGTTATTGTTTATACTGACCATGCTGCTCTTAAGTACCTTCTGACCAAGCAGGATTCTAAACCAAGGTTAATCAGATGGGTGCTGCTCCTTCAGGAATTCGACATTGAGATCAGGGACAGAAAGGGATCAGAAAACCAGGTGGCCGATCATCTGTCCAGGATCGAGCCCGAGGAAGGAACGCCATCCCCTACTACTGCTGTATCGGAGACCTTCCTGGATGAGCAACTTTTTGCAATCCAAAGAGCGTCATGATTTGCAGACATTGTGAACTATAAAGCCATGAGATTCATCCCCAAAGAGCACACCAAACAACAAGTTAGAAAACTTTTGTGTGATGCGAAGTACTACATGTGTGATGAACCCTACCTCTTTAAGAGATGCTCAGATGGGATGATCAGGCGTTGTGTCTCAAAGGAGGACGCCCAGCAGATTCTTTGGATTGTCACGGTTCTGAGTATGGAGGACATTTTGGAGGAGAGAGAACAACCACTAAGGTCCTTCAGAGCGGGTTCTACTGTCCAACCCTCTTCAAGGACTCCTGGGAGTTTGTACGAAACTGTGATAAGTGTCAAAGATCTAGAAGCCTTCCTCACAATCATGAAATGCCACAGCAAGGAATCCTGGAGATTGAGCTATTCAACGTGTGGGGGATAGACTTCATCGGACTTTTTCCTCCCTCGTACTCGAACATGTACATGCTGGTGGCCGTAGACTACGTGTCCAAATGGGTTGAGGCAATAGCGTCACCCATCATGACACCCGAGTCATGCTGAATTTCTTACAGAAATATATTTTCAGCAGGTTTGGTACCCTGATGAGTGGATAATTTATACGCTTTTTGGCATTGTTTTTAGTATGTTATTAGTATAATCTAGTTACTTTTAGGGATGTTTTTATTAGTTTTTATGTTAAATTCACATTTCTGGAATTCACTATGAGTTTGTGTGTTTTTCTGTGATTTCAGGTATTTTCTGGCTGAAATTGAGGGACTTGAGCAAAAATCAGATTCAGAGGTTGAAGAAGGACTGCTGATGCTGTTGGATTCTGACCCCCCTGCACTCAAAGTGGAATTTCTGGAGCTACAGAACTCAAAATGGCGCGCTTCCAATTGCGTTGGAAAGTAGACATCCAGGACTTTCCACCAATATATAATAGTCCATACTTTGGCCAAGTTTAGACGACGTAAAAGGGTATTGAACGCCAGTTCTACGCTGCTGTCTGGAGTTAAACGCCAGAAACACGTCACAAATCAGAGTTGAACGCCAGAAACACGTTACAACCTGGCGTTCAACACCAAAGGAAGCCTCTGCACGTGTAACATTCAAGCTCAGCCCAAGCACACACGAAGTGGGCTCCGAAAGTAGATTTATGCATCAATTACTTACTTCTGTAAACCCTAGTAACTAGTTTATTATAAATAGAACTTTTTACTATTGTATTAGACATCCTGGATTGTATTTTTGATCCTGTGATCACGTTTTGGGGGTTGGCTTCTCGGCCATGCCTGAACCTTTCACTTATGTATTTTTCACGGTAGAGTTTCTACACTCCATAGATTAAGGTGTGGAACTCTGCTGTTCCTCACGAATTAATGCAAAGTACTACTGTTTTTCTATTCAATTCAACTTATTCCGCTTCTAAGATATTCATTCACACTTCAACATGAATGTGATGAACGTGACAATCATCATCATTCCCCCACGAACGCGTGCCTGACAACCACTTCCGTTCCACCTTAGATTGGATGATTATCTCTTGGATCTCTTAATCAGAATCTTCGTGGTATAAGCTAGATTGATGGCGGCATTCATGAGAATCCGGAAAGTCTAAACCTTGTCTGTGGTATTCCGAGTAGGATTCTGGGATTGAATGACTGTGACGAACTTCAAACTCGCGAGTGTTGGGCGTAGTGACAGACGCAAAAGGAGGGTGAATCCTATTCCAGTATGATCGAGAAACAGAGCATTTGGACCATTTTCACAAGAGGATGGGATGCAGCCATTGACCACGGTGATGCCTCCAGATGATTAGCCATGCAGTGACAGCGCATCGGACCATTTTCACAGAGAGGATGAAAAGTAGCCATTGACAATGGTGATGTCCTTACATAAAACCAGCCATGGAAAGGAGTAGGACTGATTGGATGAAGACAGTAGGAAAGCAGAAGTTCAGAGGGACGAAAGCATCTCTATACGCTTATCTGAAATTCTCACCATTGATATACATAAGTATTTCTATCTTTATTTTCTGTTTATCTATTATTTTATTTTCGAAAACTCCATAACTATTTGATATCCGCCTGACTGAGATTTACAAGGTGACCATAGCTTGCTTCATACCAACAATCTCCGTGGGATCGACCCTTACTCACGTAAGGTCTTATTACTTGGATGACCCAGTGCACTTGCTAGTTAGTTGTATCGAAGTTGTGAATGAAAAACGATTTATTAAGACGTGCGTACAGCGTTTTTGGGCGCTGTTGCCTGAGATCACAATTTCGTGCACCAAGTTTTTGGCGCTGTTGCCGGGGATTGTTCGAGTTTGGACAACTGACGGTTCATCTTGTTGCTCAGATTAGGTAATTTTCTTTTTGTTTTATTTTCAAAAATTTTTCAAAAATCTTCAAAAAAAAAAATAATAAAATAAAAAAATTCTTTTCAAAAATTTTTATTATGTTCTTCAGAATTTTTAAGAATGAATTCTAGAGTTTCATGAAGCATGTGAAGCCTGGCTGGCTGTAAAGCCATGTCTAAATTTGTTTGGATTGGGGCTTCCAACCCAACATTATCAAGAGCAAGCCAGTTGTTGCTAATCCACCTGCTGCTGTTCCTGGTCCACCTGATTTACATGCTAAAGCTTGGCTGGCTATTAAGCCATGCCTAACCCTCAGATTGGAGCTTTAGACTAAGAGTACAAGATTCCTGAAATTCATATTAAAAATTTTGGAATCTTTATTTTTCTTTTTCACATTAATTTTCGAAAAATCCAAAAAAAAAAAAAATTAGAAAATCATAAAAATCAAAAAAATATTTTGTGTTTCTTGTTTGAGTCTTGAGTCAATTTTTAAGTTTGGTGTCAATTGCATACTCATCTTGCATTTTTCGAAAATTGCATTCATGCATTGCATTCATCATGATCTTCAAGTTGTTCTTGATGTATCTTCTTGATTGATCTTCATATTATATTGTTTTGTGTTGTATGGTGTTTTTCATATGCATTCTTGAATTCTTAGTGTCTAAGCATTAAAGATTTCTAAGTTTGGTGTCTTACATGTTTTCTTTGCATCAAAAATTTTTCAAAAATAAGTTCTTGGTGTTCATCTTGATCTTCAAAGTGTTCTTGGTGTTCATCTTGACATTCATAGCATTCTTGCATGCATTCATTGTCTTGATCTAAAAATTTTCATGCATTGCATCATTTTCATGTTTTTCTCTCTCATCATAAAAATTTAAAAATCAAAAAAATATCTTTCCCTCTTTTCTCTCATAAAATTCAAAAATTTGAGTTCACTTTTTCAAAAATTTTTAAAATCTAGTTGTTTCTTATGAGTCAAATCAAATTTTCAATTTAAAAATCTTATCTTTTTCAAATCTTTTTCAAAAATCATATCTTTTCCATTTTTTTTTATTTTCGAAAATTTCAAAAATCTTTTTCAAAATATTTTCAAATTCTTTTTTTTAATTTTATATCATATTTTCGAAAATCACATCATCAATTAATGTTTTGATTCAAAAATTTCAAGTTTGTTACTTGCTTACTAAGAAAGATTCAAACTTTAAGTTCTAGAATCATATCTTGTGATTTCTTGTGAATCAAATCATTAATTGTGATTTTAAAAAAATCAAATCTTTTTCAAAAACTAATTTCAATCATATCTTTTCAAAAATATCTTCTTATCTTATTTTTTTCAAAAATTTGATTTTAAAATATATTTTCTAACTTCTTATCTTCTTATCTTTTCAAAAATTGATTTTCAAAATTTGTTTCAACTAACTAACTAACTTTTTGTTTGTTTCTTATCTTTTTCAAAACTACCTAACTAACTCTCTCTCTCTAATTTTCGAAAATATCTCCCTCTTTTTCAAAAATTCTTTTTAATGAACTAATTGTTTCAAAATTCAATTTTAATTTATTTCTTCTTTTAATTTTCGAAAATCACTAACCATTTTTCAAAAATAATTTTCGAAAATCCTTCTCTCTCATCTCCTTCTGTTTATTTATTCATCTACTAACATCTCTCCCTCACTCACCAAAAATCCGAACCCTCTCTCTCTCTGAGTTCAGATTTTCTCTTCTTCTTTTCTTCTACTCACATAAGGGAACCTCTACACTTGGGTAAAAAGGATCCCTATTATTATTATTTTTCTGTTCCTTCTTTTTCATATGAGCAGGAGCAAGGACAAGAATATTCTTGTTGAAGCAGATCCAGAACCTGAAAGGACTCTGAAGAGAAAACTAAGAGAAGCTAAATTACAACAATCCAGCAAGCACCTTTTCAGAAATTTTCGAACAGGAAGAGGAGATGGCAGCTGATAAACCCCATTTTGAGGGTTTATCTTGTATCGATTGCAGGGGTTTTATCAATGATTCTACACGCTTTTCATATGAAAATACAAGACTTTATGTTCCTTTCCTAACTTTTGCCTCATGGATGAAAACATGCTTATTTTGCACTAAACTAGATACATTTCTAATCCTCTCTTGGTGCCATTCGATGCCGTGACCTGTGTGTTAAGTGGTTTCAGAATATAGGGCAGGGATGAACCGGAAGAGGGAAGGAGAATGGGCGCGAAGGAAAGGAGCATGAGAAATTGAGCTTTGGAAACTTCAGCAAGGGCGCGCGCGCGTACTTGGCGCGCTCACGTGGATTGCGCAGCTAGGAGTCAAAGCCAGAAGCCAAGCCACGAGCCGGCTTGTGTAGCGGCTAGGCCATAACCCCCATGGGCGCGCACGCGTACGCTGCGCCTCCGCTCACATTGCAAGATGCCCCAGTGGCGCGCACGCATGCTTTGCGCGTGCGCGCCGATGCTCGAACATGATTTTTTTAGAAGTCACGTGACCTAGGCGTGGAGACAGTTGGAGATCTCATCTTGGGGGAAGTGCCTTGGCGGGAAGAGCTTAAGAAGACCAAGGGTTGAAGGGTTAAGGACTTTTGGCTCATTTTTAGATAGTTCTAGATTTTTTTAGCTATTGTTAGTTACACTCTTGGGTAAAGAGAGAGGGAGATTCTAAGCTCTCATGAGGGTTCATCTTCATCCATTTTTCTGAATTTTCCATCACACTTTGGTGAGATTCATTGCAGTTCTCAATTTACTTGTTCATGTTATAGATCTTCTTCTCCAATTTTAATTAGTGCTTGTAATTGCTCCATCCTCATAGATCCTATATTCAACTTTGTAGTTTTGGATTTTCTTCAATTTCTTGAGAAGTTCATTTCCATTGTTGTTCTTTGTTAATTGTTGTTAGTTCCTTGTGTTGAAGCACTTTCAATTCTACTTCCTTCTCATTTTTACTATGCCTTTTATCCTTGCTCATCAATTGTTTGATAAAATGCCAACATTAGTTATGGAGTAAAAGTTTCTTACTTGGCATAGGGTTTGGGTCATTAGAAAGAGTTGAATAGTTTATGTCAATTGTTGATTTGGAATTAGAAATTGCTAATTGACTTGGAGTGCACTAAAGCTAGATTTCTCTAAGGTGAAAACTAGGACTTGTGACTCAAGTTAGTTATTCTTATTTGACTTTCCTCTATACCTAGGGGTTGACTAAATGAAGCAAGGCCTAATTGTTGTCATCATTGAAGGGACTATAAGGATAGAATTTCTAATGCCAACCCTAGGCCAAGTCTTCTAAAAATTGATTGCTTGTTTGTCATTGATTTTGCTAAACCTTCAAAAGAACCACAACAAGGCTTCCTAATCAATAAGATGCATGCTCTAGCAATTCCAAGGGAGGACGACTCGGGGGACTAGTACTCTCGGTTATAGATTGTAGGATTGTTTGATGCGAAGTTTGAATGTTGATTAGACTATACTCACGATTATATCCATTATTGAATTCTATATCGGCATAACAACTTTCGTTTATCAAAATGGCACCGTTGCCGGGGAATTTTGCTTAGTGTGCCATGTTATTGCTTAGAGTAGTTATCTGTGCATGCATATAGTTGCATCCTTTTGTGATTCTTCGTTCAAGTGACTAACCCCTCATCGTCACCATGAATTTCACTTCTCCTTCATTGCATGACGCGTTCACAACTGAATCCGAGCTTAGTTCCCTTTGATCCGGAAATAGAACGAACTTTGTTTCACATTAGACAAGCTTGGAAGCGGTTAAGGTTTGGACAAGGTGAAGAGGTTTCCACCACCTCAACCACCTTACTAAAAGTGAACATTGAACCGTCACTCAACGAAGGCAATAATCATTCTCCCATCAAACTCACTAACAATTCTTTTCTTGTTTTAGGTACTAACGCCATGGATGCTCCGAGGAGAGTTACTATCAAGGAAGCGGGTGCACCGGATTATGTCCTTCAACCCCTTCATGTAACTCACCCCAATTTGAATGCAAACTTTGAACTCAAGACCGCTTTGATCAACCTCCTACCCAAATTTCATGGGCTTCCCGCACAAGACCCTATTTGACATCTCAAAGACTTCCATCATATATACTCAACAACTAGACGGGAAGGGTCCGATGAAGTCGCTATATGGTTGTTCGCTTTCCCCTTTTCTCTTGAGGACAAGGCTAAAGAATGGTTCTACACTTTATCTAGTGAAGTCACCTCTGATTGGGACTTGCTTAGACGAGGATTCTTGGATAAATTCTTGCCCCCGGAGAAGATGGATAGGCTAAGGAAGGAAATGTCTTGTATTGTACAAGGTGAAACGGAACCACTGTATGAGTATTGGGAATGGTTTCGTAAGCTACTAGATGCATGCCCTAATCACATGCTTGACACTCAAGTATTGCTTGGATACATATGTCAAGGGATGCGAGAACAAGATAGAACCCTCTTGGACACCTCTAGCAATGGTTCTTTGTCTAAATATAAAACAGCAGAGGAGGCATGGCAACTCATCATTGATTTAGCCGAATCCAATCAACACATGAGACGAAGAGTCAACCGCCCAAGAACCGTGAATGAGGTATCCACTAGTAGTGAAACCACCGCTCTAACCAAATCCTTGAGTGAAATGACATCCGTCTTGAGGCAACTCCAATTGAGCCAACAACAACCACAACAACCTCAACCTCAACCATATCAACAACACCCTCCACCTCCTCAACAACACAACCAACAATTGGTCCCTCAAAAAGTGTGTGGCATTTGTTCTTGATATTCCCACTACACGGACGAGTGCCCAAGCCTTCAAGAGGACAACACTTTGGCGGCTACCCACAATTTCTATGACCGCCCATATCAAGGGTACAACCAAGATGGTAATCCTAACCAAGGGCAACCTTATCAAGGAGGAAGCTACAATCAAGGGAGTGGGTACCACAATCAAAATTGGAGAGACAATCATCAACAAGGAAATAGGGACAACAACAACAATGGAGGAGGTCAAAGATGGAACAACAATTCACAAAACCGGCCACCATACAACCAACACAACCCACCATACAACCAACAAAACCCACAAAGAAACTACCAAACATACCAACCACCACATCAAAGACCACCACCCAACCAATCACAAGCTCCTCAACTCACATATCCAACCGCCCCCTCCAACCAAGATGAAACACTCCGGACCATCATCCAAGGCCAAAAAGAACTACAAAACACACTTGCTTCCGGTCTCACCGGCCTCACCTCTACACTACAAGCTCTTCTTGCACGAATGGACACATCATCAAATCCCACTCCTCAACCCCCAATCCAAAGCGTCATTCCCTCTCAACCTCAACCCAATCCTAAGGGGGGCATCAATGCCATCACCTTGAGATCCAGAACACAATTAAAAGAGAAGGGAGAAAAGGATTCAAAGCCCATCACAATCACTCAAGAGGAGGAGAGAATAGATATAGAAGAGGTAGTGGAAGAGGAGACACCACAAGTCATAGTTGAGGATGAAACTCAACCAACAAAAGAGACTCCCAAGACCAAGAGAACCTTGGAAGAAGAAATTGCTCAACCACTCCCATTTCAAACACTTGCAAAGAAAGTTAGGAAGCGTATAGAACTCGACCCCAAAATGGTAGAAATGTTCAAGAAAGTCGAGGTAACCATCCCCCTCTTTGACGCTATCCATCAAGTTCCTAGATATGCAAAATTCCTTAAAGATCTATGCATGAACAAGGATAGAATTCTTGAATTGGAAACCATCCCATTGGGGAGTTCTATTTCCGCTTTAATGGGAGCATTGCCCGAGAAATGTGATGATCCAGGCCCTTGCATGGTCACTTGCACCGTCAATGGAGTTCAATTCGTAGATTGTATGTGTGACCTCGGAGCATGTGTTAGCATCATGCCTCTCTTCGTCTACCGGGTATTGAAGTTACCACCACTAAAAAGGTCGACGGCGAGATTTGTCCTAGCGGATAAAAGCATAATAACCGTGACGGGTGTCGCGGAAGATGTATTGGTGAATATCAAAGGGTTGGTATTTTCGATTGATTTCTACGTCCTTGAAATGCCATCAAGTGAAACCGAGAGAGCATCATCCATCCTACTTGGAAGACCATTTTTGAGAACTTCTAGATTTAAGCTAGATGCTTACTTGGGAACATACTCATTTGAGATAGATAGGAGAGTCGTAAGTTTTAGCCTAGAAGAAGCAATGAAGCATCCACCAGAAAATCACTCTCTATTCCGGTGTGACCCAATTGACAACATTGTTGCCGAAGTGCACCTTGCAAAGTTAGATGAGAAGTACATGATTGGAGAAGCAAATGAAGATCCAAGCAAATTAAACACCACACACCATACAAACCATCCGGAAACTCAAACATCAAATCATGACAAAAAGATGGAATTGAAGCCACTACCCCCCCACCTAAGGTACTCATATCTTGATGAAGCCCAAAAGCTCCCCGTGATAATCGCACAAGAGCTAACTCCTCAACAAGAAGAAAAGTTGCTAGAGGTATTGAGAAAAAATAAAAGGGCAATCGGGTGGAGTTTGGCGGATCTAGTGGAAATAAGCCCCCAAGTATGCGAGCACCGCATATTCCTTGAAGAAGGAGCAAGACCGGTCCGACAACCTCAAAGGAGACTTAATCCAACCATTCTTGAGGTGGTGAAAAAAGAGGTCACTCGACTACTTGAAGCGGACATCATCTATCCTATCTCGGATAGCGAGTGGGTAAGCCCGATCCAAGTGGTGCCAAAGAAATCCGGGGTGACCACAATCAAAAATGAAAGCGGTGAACTTATAGCAACAAGAGTGCAAAATTCTTGGAGAGTATGCATAGACTACCGGAGGTTGAATGCGGCCACAAGGAAGGACCACTTTCCACTACCGTTCATCGATCAAATGCTCGATCGACTAGCCAGTAAATCATATTATTGCTTTCTTGATGGTTACTCCGGATACTTCCACATACACATTGCTCTAGAGGACCAAGAAAAAACAACATTTACTTGCCCCTTTGAAACGTATGCCATTTGGCCTATGCAACGCGCCAGCAACGTTTCAAAGATGCATGATGAGCCTATTTGCAGACTTTCTAGAGCAATGTATGGAAGTCTTCATGGACGACTTTAGCGTGTACGGTAATTCATTTGATCATTTCTTAGGTAACCTTGAAAAAGTCTTAGAGAGATGCACCAAAACAAACCTTGTCCTAAATTTTGAAAAGTGTCATTTCATGGTCAAACAAGGCATTGTTTTGGGGCACATAGTTTCAAAAGAAGGCATCTCCGTAGATCCGGCAAAAATAAATGTCATATCTAGTTTACCTTACCCCTCCTCCAAGAGGGAAGTCCGCTCTTTTCTTGGACATGCAGGATTCTACCGGAGATTCATCAAAGACTTTAGCAAGGTAGCCCTACCTCTCTCTCGGCTACTACAAAAGGACACTGAATTTGAGCTAAGCAAGGAATGTATGGAAGCATATGACAAACTTAAAGTGGCATTGACACAAACTCCTATTGTGCGAGGACCGAATTGGGCTCAACCATTTGAAATCATGTGTGATGCTTCGAATTATGCGATAGGGGCCGCGTTAGCACAACGCGAGGGTAAGACTCCCTATGTCATAGCTTATGCTTCAAAAACATTAGACGGAGCCCAATCCAACTACACTACTACCGAGAAGGAACTCCTAGCTATTGTTTTTGCTCTGAACAAGTTCCGAGCCTATCTTCTTGGTTCTAAGGTAGTAGTGTTCTCGGATCACGCGGCACTAAAGTATTTGTTGGCCAAAAAGGAATCAAAACCGAGATTAATTCGTTGGGTGCTTTTGTTACAAGAATTTGACTTGGAAATCAAGGATAGGAGTGGTTCCCAAAACTTAGTGGCGGACCATCTGAGTCGCCTTGAACACACAAAAAGCGACACCACTCCTATCAATGACTCCTTCCCTCTAGATAGTTTGCACGCAATCTCGGAAGTGGTTCCTTGGTATGCCCCGATAGCAAACTACTCGGTTTCACGCACCTTCCCTCCCAATCTCAACAAACATCAAAAGGACAAGCTGAAAAGCGAATTCAAATACTATGTTTGGGACGATCCCTATTTGTGGAGGTGTGGAGCGGACCAAATAGTGCGACGGTGCATACCTCAAACCGAATTCCAAGCAATCTTAGACGCTTGCCATTCTTCCGAAGGAGGTGGCCACTACGGCCCCCAAAGAACGGCAAGAAAGGTCCTTGATTGCGGATTTTGGTGGCCAACCCTTCTCAAAGATTCTTCCCTCTATTACAAATCTTGTCCCCAATGCATTCGGTTTGGAAATATTTCTAAGAAGGACGAAATTCCCCAACAAAATATGCTTTTTTGTGAAATCTTTGATGTATGGGGAATCGACTTCATGGGACCATTTCCAAATTCCAATGGCTTTCTCTACATCTTGTTAGTCGTCAATTATGTGTCAAAATGAGTGGAGGCAATCCCCACCCGGACGGATGATGCCCATGTTGTTTATTCTTTTGTGAGGAATAATATCATTTGTCGTTTTGGCTCCCCAAGAGCAATCATAAGTGATCAAGGATCCCATTTTTGCAACAAAAAAATGGACGGCCTCATGAGAAAGTATGGCATCATACACAAAGTTGCCACGGCCTACCACCCTCAGACAAACGGCCAAGCCGAGGTATCTAACCGGGAAATTAAACATGTGTTGGAAAGGATTATGAAGCCGAATAGGAAAGATTGGAGCACTAAACTCTCCGATGCACTTTGGGCATATCGAACGGCTTATAAAACACCCATTGGCATGAGCCCTTTTAGACTTGTATATGGTAAAGCATGCCATCTACCGGTAGAAATCGAACACAAAGCTTATTGGGCCATAAAGGAATGCAATATGAATTTGGGTGGAGCCGGAGTAGAGAGAAAGCTTCAATTGGCGGAATTGGAATGCTTGAGATTAGAAGTCTATGACAATTCTAGATTCTACAAGGAGAAGATGAAAGCCATTCATGACAAGAACATTAGGAGAAGGGAATTTGGACTCGGTGACCTAGTGCTCCTTTACAACTCAAGGTTGAGATTACTACCCAGAAAGCTTAGATCAAGATGGGATGGACCTTACCAAGTAGAGAAAGTAGAACCTTACGGGGTCTATCACTTGCGCCACCCATCAAGTCCGGACATTTTCAAGGTGAATGGGTACCATCTCAAATTGTACCATGGTGAGCAAAGAAAGAACTCCAAGGAATTTGAAGTGTTCCTCTTGAGGGATGCATCTCTTGAACAAGAACTTTGAGCTAATGGACGTCCAACTTAAGGACGGTAAACAAAAGTGCTAGGTGGGAGACACCCCACCATGGTAAGATCTACCATTTGTACATAACCATCGAATTCTTCTTTGATTGATACTTGTTTACTACTTGACTTCATGTTTGGTAGCTAGGTGATCGGTGAAGTTGTAGTTAGATTTCGTTTCAAATTTTGTTTCATTTGTAGAGTTCATTTGGTCCTTTATCATGTCAATACATCCTTCTATAGTGCCTAAAATGGTTGTTTGGAGGGTTGGAATGCTGAAGGTAGTGCGAGAACATGCAAATTTGAAGAAGGCACCCTTTTGCACGAGCGCGCACCTCACGCGCACGCGCCCATGAAGCATTTCCGACAACCCCCGTGGACGCGCGATGTGCGTGGACGCGCGGGTTGCACGAAGTACCCCTCCATACATATTCCAGAGAGTTAGGCCACTCTCACGCCCGCACCATGCCTGAGGCACAGGCCGCTCACGCGTGCGCGCACAGGGCGCGTACGCACCCCCTGACAAATCCTCAGATCGACGCGCTAGCAAACCTCGCGCGCGCGCCGATCGCCCCTGTGCACTCCTGGTACATATTCCAGAGAGTTAGGCCACTCTCGCGCCTGCACTAAGCCACCATCCCACCACCTCTGACGTGTGCGCGCACTAGGCGCCAACGCGCCCACATGCCCACAACGCGAGGCACGCGCACGCGCCCATGCCGTGCGCGCGCCGATCGCCCCCTGTGCACTCCTGGTACATATTCCAGAGAGTTAAGCCAACCCCAAGCCCACCTCAAGCCTGGGGCATAATCACAGTGCCGCCCGCGCGCACCGTGCGCGCGCGCGCCATCGCTCCGCCCCGCTTCCTTGCGCTAGCGCACCCCGTGCGCGCCCGCGTGGATAACCGACGTCAATATAATGGGGAGCACACTTGCCCCCTTCATTCTTCTTCCCCTTTTTTCTTCTTACCTCCTCTACTACCCATTTACCCACTACTACCTCTCCTCCCAAATCACCCCCTACCATCACAAACAACCACCTCCGGCGACCACCTACCTCCGGTGGCCCCTACATTGCCCCCCTCCATTCTCCATCATTCCAATCCACAACCTTTCCCCCCCATACCCCTTTTGCATCTCTCTCGAGGTACTATACTAGGCTCCCCTCTTACTCTACTTCTCTCTTTTGCTTCTTAGTCAGTTAATTTCATTCTCTTCTAGGTAGTTTTTTCTTCCCCCCCTCTTTTGAGCCCCTCATTTCTTTGGGGTGTGTTTTTAGCTCCTTTTCCATTTAACTCTTCATGGGCACTTGGGTCATAACTTCTCTTGCATTGATGGATGAGATGTGTTGCATAGTTTTCTTATAACCACTGTGCATTGTAGTGATTAATGTTGGTTTGTGGACTGTTACATTGCTTCCCCCCATCTATTTACATACTACTAAAGGATGCACCCCAAGTGTTTGAAGAAATGCATACATGACACTTTTTAACTCATTATGACTCATTGCTTCTTAACTAGTCACTTTTGGGTGCACCTTCATATTCTACAATCCACCCACTCACCATTTCATAAACTGCTTCCCACTTTTGGTATTTGAGGGTGTATGCTTTTCATGCCTTCTCCGTGCATGCCTACACTACCCCTATACCACATGCCAATGATTTGCCTTGCTCATCACATGTTATCTTCGTTACATGTTGCAGCTGTCATGTAATAAGGA
Source organism: Arachis ipaensis (assembly GCF_059453495.1). Taxonomy (NCBI): domain Eukaryota; kingdom Viridiplantae; phylum Streptophyta; class Magnoliopsida; order Fabales; family Fabaceae; genus Arachis; species Arachis ipaensis. The sequence continues at coordinate 130,935,904 of NC_142444.1, forward strand.
TACCCATATTCTTAAGGCACAATTTCTCATTTGCATAATCATATTCAATTACGCTTCTTTGGGTTTGATGTTATCTCCTTTCCTTACTATCACAGGATGGTCATCAAAAAGAGCAACGGGAAGGCCCCGAAGAAGCCAGCATCCAATAGCGCATGCCAGGAACTAACGGCCAAGCCACTCCTAAAGAAGGCTAAGGGCCCCGTTGATGTTCTAGAGAAGGACAACCCTCCGAAGAATCCGAACAAGTTCCCTAACCGCTACTGCGAACTTGTTTACTCAAGGATGATTGAAAGAAATTATCACCCGGAGCCCCTTCTGGTCCTACCGGCTCACCTCACTCCGATAGTGATGCCACACATTGACCGGAGGCAATGGAGGTTCCTCTTGAGGCAACCCAAGGAGGTCAACTTATCGTGGGTGGTGGAATTCTACACCAATTACCACTCACCCCTTCTCACATCAATCTTTGTGCGCCGGAAGCAAGTGTCAATCACAGTGGAAGACATCCAAGGAGTCCTTGGGATTGGGCCGTTAGCAGATGGATATGATGCCTATCAAGAAGTCTTGACAACATGCGCCGACCGTGAGTTCGATTGGAACGCCGTCCTCCGCGTAATTGCTTCACCCGAAGCATGTTGGATTCGGGGGACCATAAAGCGAAGACCAAAAGGTTTAGATGCACGCTACCTCACTCAAGAAGCCACGACATGGGCCCAAATACTAGCCCACTACGTTCTCCCAAGCACTCATGGGTCATCCATTACCGCCGAGCTTGCCTTATTGATATGGTGCATCTTAACCGAGAAACCGATCGACATTTCGCATGCCATTCGCCAATCCATGGGGCGCATTTATGCCAAGGGAAATCTACCATTCCCCACTATGGTGACCGAATTAGTGGCGGCAGCCGGCGTCCACCGAGAGACTAAGGATAGGAGGACCTCAATCCCGGTCGAGGGTGATATTATTCCGACCAAGAGGTGCCTCAAGCCTCCGGAAGTCACCAAGGACATTGGACTACCCACTCCTACTCGCAACACCACTACATCCTCCACGCCACAAAAATCAGCCACCCAACGCCTTGAAGACCTTCACAAGAAGTTGGACCGTTATGAGAGGCGTAACCAACGCCGATATGCTCACGTGAAGAAACTTCTGAGCATTGTCACCCCACCTATGGAGGAACCAGATATCTCCACATCTACCGCAACCTCAAACGGAAGCAGCGATGACAACGGAGATGATGGACACTCGGGGGTCGGCCATTGCCAACCATTGCGCATCACCTCTAGCACGGAGGACCGTGCTAAGTTTTAAGTGTGGGGAGGTCGGCCGACCGATCTCCGTAGGTAACACCCAAATAAATTTTCGTTTTCTAAACTCCTTTGTAGTAGGATAGGTTGCATGATTAGGTTTTTCATGATATCATTTGCATGATAAGTTTACTTGGTTGGAACAATGAAACTCTCTCTTAGGAAACTAATACTTTGGGGCAACCTTGACATTGCCAATTTTGAATATCTTGATGCCAAACTTGCTTGAAGAACTGTATTTTGGAACATGAATTTTGAGTTAAGAACACAAGCTAGTGAGCTTTGAGCCTTGTTTTGTGGCTACATCGTATAGTCACTTATTTTTCTTCTTGTGTGCAATTGTTTCCTCTCTATGAGTGTAATCCTTGCTTTGTTTGAGTCTATATGTCCATTATTCCGTGTATTCATACATTTATATGATTGAGGCCATCATTTCATTAGCCCACCTACCAGATAGCCTTACCCTCTATCTTCCCTTGTTAGCCAAAATTGAGCCTACGCTTAACCTACTTGTTCTTTAAATTAGCACATTACAAGCCTAAAGCGAAAAACCATAATTGTTCTCATTTGGATCTTTGATTAGCTTAGGCTAGTGTGTGTGTGAGTAGCATTCAAGTGTGGGAACCTTGGGACATTGGGGGAATACAAGGGGTAGTTTTTGGGAAGTAGGTACATACTCATGTATTGGTCAGATGTAAAACCTTATGCATTGATGCTCTTGTAGATAGAAAAAAAAATTCAAAAAAAAAACAACAAATGAAGAAGAAAATAGAAGAGATAATATGAAAAAAAAATAGAAATAAGAAAAAAAAAGAGAAGAAGGGAAAGAAAAAAAAAAGAAATAAAAAGGGGACAAAATGCCCTAAAGCAAAGTGCAACTTAATAAGATCAATGCATAAGTATTGTGAAATGAAAAAAAAAGGAAAATACATGAGTATGTGAAAAAGTGAAGAATGGGTAGTTAGAATATAACTCAATTGTATAGGATGTCATAGGTTAGGTGGAAAGCTTAAAGCTTATCAAAGATTCAAATTTCAAGCTCACTTAACCATATATGCATCCTACCTTAACCCTAGCCCCATTACAACCAAAGAAAAGACTTCATGATAGATGTATGCATGCAGGAAATGTATGTTGATTGATTAGATGAGGAACAAATCTTGGAAAGCATGATTAGGAGGAAATTGAGAGAATCAACCCTAGACACTCGAGCGAATAGAGTGTAAACACTTCCGGTGAGGGTTCGATGGCTCTAATTCATGATTCCCGGCTCTCACGAGCATGCTTCATGCAAAATTGCATATATTGCACTTGATGCTCAAAAATTGGTGAATCCCATATATTGACCGCCACCGTGCCCTATATGCTTGCATATATCTTAGGGAGGTTGATTTGTTCCTAACCAAGTAGATGGTAGCACTAGTCGTAGTTGCATTCACGTAAGTAGGCTGCACCTCAGGAGTCTTATGCCTTTATGATCCTTCGGTCTTTTGCGTTTCTCTTGCATTTCTCTAAGCATGAGGACATGCTAGAATCTAAGTGTGGGGAGGTTGATAAACCCCATTTTGAGGGTTTATCTTGTATCGATTGCAGGGGTTTTATCAATGATTCCACATGCTTTTCATATGAAAATACAAGACTTTATGTTCCTTTCCTAACTTTTGCCTCATGGATGAAAACATGCTTATTTTGCACTAAACTAGATACATTTCTAATCCTCTCTTGGTGCCATTCGATGCCGTGACATGTGTGTTAAGTGGTTTCAGAATATAGGGCAGGGATGAACCGGAAGAGGGAAGGAGAATGGGCGCGAAGGAAAGGAGCATGAGAAATTGAGCTTTGGAAACTTCAGCAAGGGCGCGCGCGCGTACTTGGTGCGCCCGCGTGGATTGCGCAGCTAGGAGTCAAAGCCAGAAGCCAAGCCACGAGCCGGCTTGTGTAGCGGCTAGGCCACAACCCCCATGGGCGCGCACGCGTACGCTGCGCCTCCGCTCACATTGCAAGATGCCCCAGTGGCGCGCACGCATGCTTTGAGCGTGCACGCCGATGCTCGAACATGATTTTTTTAGAAGTCACGTGACCTAGGCGTGGAGACAGTTGGAGATCTCATCTTGGGGGAAGTGCCTTGACAGGAAGAGCTTATGAAGACCAAGGGTTGAAGGGTTAAGGACTTTTGGCTCATTTTTAGATAGTTCTAGATTTTTTTAGCTATTGTTAGTTACACTCTTGGGTAGAGAGAGAGAGGGAGATTCTAAGCTCTCATGAGGGTTCATCTTCATCCATTTTTCTGAATTTTCCATCACACTTTGGTGAGATCCATTGCAATTCTCAATTTACTTGTTCATGTTATAGATCTTCTTCTCCAATTTCAATTAGTGCTTGTAATTGCTCCATCCTCATAGATCCTAGATTCAACTTTGTAGTTTTGGATTTTCTTCAATTTCTTGAGAAGTTCATTTCCATTGTTGTTCTTTGTTAATTGTTGTTAGTTCCTTGTGTTGAAGCACTTTCAATTCCACTTCCTTCTCATTTTTACTATGCCTTTTATCCTTGCTCATCAATTGTTTGATAAAATGCCAACATTAGTTATGGAGTAAAAGTTTCTTACTTGGCATAGGGTTTGGGTCATTAGAAAGAGTTGAATAGTTTATGTCAATTGTTGATTTGGAATTAGAAATTGCTAATTGACTTGGAGTGCACTAAAGCTAGATTTCTCTAAGGTGAAAACTAGGACTTGTGACTCAAGTTAGTTATTCTCATTTGACTTTCCTTTATACCTAGGGGTTGACTAAATGAAGCAAGGCCTAATTGTTGTCATCATTGAAGGGACTATAAGGATAGAATTTATAATGCCAACCCTAGGCCAAGGCTTCTAAAAATTGATTGCTTGTTTGTCATTGATTTTGCTAAACCTTCAAAAGAACCACAACAAGGCTTCCTAATCAATAAGATGCATGCTCTAGCAATTCCAAGGGAGGACGAGGGAGGACGACTCGGGGGACTAATACTCTCGGTTATAGATTGTAGGATTATTTGATGCGAAGTTTGAATGTTGATTAGACTATACTCACGATTATATCCATTATTGAATTCTATATCGGCATAACAAATTTCGTTTATCAGCAGCCGAAAATAATAATAATGCAAGGAGGATGCTTGGTGGCTTTACTGCACCTAATTTCAATTTACATGGAAGAAGCATCTCCATCCCCACCATTGGAGCGAACAATTTTGAGCTGAAACCTCAATTAGTTTCTCTGATGCAGCAGAACTACAAGTTCCATGGACTTCCATCTGAAGATCCTTTTTAGTTCTTAACTAAATTTTTGCAGATCTGTGATACTGTTAAGACTAATGGAGTAGATCCTGAAGTCTACAGGCTCATGCTTTTCCCTTTTGCTGTAAGAGACAGAGCTAGAGTGTGGTTGGACTCTCAATCCAAAGATAGCCTGAACTCTTGGGATAAGCTGGTCACGGCTTTCTTAGCCAAGTTCTTTCCTCCTCAAAATCTGAGCAAGCTTAGAGTGGATGTTCAAACCTTCAGACAGAAAGAAGGTGAATCCCTCTATGAAGCTTGGGAGAGATACAAGCAACTGACCAAAAAGTGTCCTTCTGACATGCTTTCAGAATGGACCATCCTGGATATATTCTATGATGGTCTGTCTGAATTAGCTGAGATGTCATTGGACACTTCTGCAGGTGGATCCATTCACCTAAAGAAAACGCCTGCAGAAGCTCAAGAACTCATTGACATGGTTGCTAATAACCAATTCATGTACACTTCTGAGAGGAATCCTGTGAGTAATGGGACGCCTCAGAAGAAGGGAGTTCTTAAAATTAATACTCTGAATGCCATATTGGCTCAGAATAAAATATTGACTCAGCAAGTCAACATGATTTCTCAGAGTCTGAATGGAATGCAAGCTGCATCCAACAGTACTCAAGAGGCATCTCCTGAAGAAGAAGCTTATGATCCTGAAAACCCTGCAATAGCAGAGGTGAATTACATGGGTGAACCATATGGAAACACCTATAATCCCTCATGGAGAAATCATCTAAATTTCTCATGGAAAGATCAACAAAAGCCTCAACAAGGCTTTAATAATGGTGGAAGAAACAGGTTTAGCAATAGTAAACCTTTTCCATCATCCACTCAGCAACAGACAGAAAACTCTGAATAAAATACCTCTAATTTAGCAAACTTAGTCTCTGATCTGTCCAAGGCCACTGTAAGTTTCATGAACGAAACAAGGTCCTCAATTAGAAATTTGGAGGCACAAGTGGGCCAGCTGAGTAAAAGGGTCACTGAAATCCCTCCTAGTACTCTCCCAAGCAATATAGAAGAAAATCCAAAAGGAGAGTGCAAGGCCATTGAATTGACCATCATGGCCGAACCCACAAGAGAGGAGAAGGACGTGAATCCCAAGGAGGAAGACCTCCTAGGACGTCCAGTGATCAATAAGGAGTTTCTCTTTGAGGAACCAAAGGAATCTGAGACTCATCTAGAGACCATAGAGATTCTATTGAACCTCCTTATGCCCTTCATGAGCTCTGATGAGTATTCCTCTTTTGAAGAGAATGAGGATGTCACTGAAGAACAAGTTGCCAAGTACCTTGGTGCAATCATGAAGCTGAATGCCAAATTATTTGGTATTGAGACTTGGGAAGATGAACCTCCCTTGTTCACCAATGAACTAAGTGATCTGGATCAACTGACATTGCCTCAGAAGAAACAGGATCCTGGAAAGTTCCTAATACCTTGTACCATAGGCACCATGATCTTTGAAAAGGCTTTGTGTGACCTTGGTTCAGGGATAAACCTCATGCCCCTCTCTGTAATAGAGAAACTGGGAATCTTTGGGGTGCAAGCTGCTAAAATCTCATTAGAGATGGCAGACAATTCAAGAAAACAGGCTTATGGACAAGTAGAGGACGTGTTAGTAAAGGTTGAAGGCCTTTACATCCCTGCTAACTTCATAGTCCTAGATACTGGGAAGGATGAGGATGAATCCATCATCCTTGGAAGACCCTTCCTAGCCACAGCAAGAGCTGTGATTGATGTTGACAGAGGCGAATTAGTCCTTCAATTGAATGAGGACTCCCTTGAGTTTTAAACTCAAGGACATCCTTCTGTAAACATGGAAAAGAGGCACAGTAAGCTTCTCTCAAAACAGAGTCAACCAGAGCCCCCACAGTCAAACTCTAAGTTTGGTGTTGGGAGGCCACAACTAAACTCTAAGTTTGGTGTTGGGGAGTCTCAACAATGCTCTGAACATCTGTGAGGCTCCATGAGAGCCCACTGTCAAGCTATTGACATTAAAGAAGCGCTTGTTGGGAGGCAACCCAATTTTTATTTATCTAAGTTTAATTTATTTTTATTGTTATTTCATGTTTTATTAGGTTCATGATCATGTGGAGTCACAAAATAAATATAAAAATTGAAAACGGAATCAAAAATAGCAGAAGAAAAGTCACACCTTGGAGGAGGATCTCACTGGCGTTTAAACGCCAGTAAGGAGCATCTGTCTGGCGTTCAACGCCAGAACAGAGCATGTTTCTGGCGTTGAACGCCAGAAACAAGCAGCATCCTGGCATTCAGACGCCAGAAATGCACAGTGAAGAAGAGCTGGTACTGAACACCAGAAACAAGCATCTGGCTGGCGTTCAACGCCAGAAATATGCTGCATCTGGGCGTTGAACGCCCAGAACAAGCATCAATTCGGCGTTTGAACGCCAGAATTGCATGCAAAGGCATTTTACATGCCTAATGGGTGCAGGGATGCAAATCCTTGACACCTCAGGATCTGTGGACCCCACAGGATCCCCACCTACCTCCACTCACTCTCTTCCCTCTTCTCAATGTTCATCCTCTCTTCCCAATAAACACTCTTACCCAAAACTCTTCACCAATCACCTCAATCTTTCTTCCCTATCACCACTTCACCACTCACATCATCCACTCTTCCCCATAAACCTACCTCATAAACTCCACCTACCTTCAAAATTCAAAATCAATTTTCCACCCAAAACCCACCCTTATGGCCGAACCTTACCCCCCTCCCTTCCCTATATATAGCCCTCCATTCTTCCTCATTTTCACACCACACAACCCTCTCTTCTCTTCTTGGCCGAATACACCTTTCCCTCCCCTCCTCCATATTTTCTTCTTCTTCTTCATCTATTCTTTCTTCTCTTGCTCGAGGGCGAGCAAAATTCTAAGCTTGGTGTGGTAAAAGCATAAGCTTTTTGTTTTTCCATTACCATTGATGGCACCTAAGACCGGAGAATCCTCTAGAAAAGGGAAAGGGAAGACAAAAGCTTCCACCTCCGAGTCATGGGAGATGGAAAGATTCATCTCCAAAGCTCATCAAGACCACTTCTATGATGTTGTGGCCAAGAAGAAGGTGATCCCCGAGGTCCCTTTCAAACTCAAGAGAAATGAGTATCCGGAGATCCGACATGAGATCCATAGAAGAGGTTGGAAAGTTCTAACAAACCCCATCCAACAAGTCAGAACTCTAATGGTTCAAGAGTTCTATGCTAATGCATGGATCACAAGGAACCATGATCAAAGTAAGAACCCGAACCCAAAGAATTATCTCACCATGGTTCGGGGGAATTACTTAGATTTTAGTCCGGAAAATGTAAGGTTGGCGTTCAACTTGCCAATGCTGGAAGAGAACGCACGCCCCTACACAAGGAGAGTCAACTTTGATCAAAGGTTGGACCAAGTCCTCATGGACATATGTGTGGAAGGAGCTCAATGGAAGATTGACTCAAAAGGCAAACCGGTTCAACTGAGAAGACTGGACTTTAAGGCTATAGCTAGAGGATGGTTGGAGTTCATTCAACGCTCAATCATTCCCACTAGCAACCGGTCTGAAGTTACTATAGACCGGGCCATCATGATCCATAGCATCATGATTGGAGAAGAGGTGGAGGTTCATGAGATTATACCTCAAGAACTCTACAAGGTGGCTGACAAGTCCTCCACTATGGCAAGGTTAGCTTTTCCTCACCTCATTTGCCATCTATGCAATTCGGCTGGGATTGACATAGAAGGAGACATTGCCATTGAGGAAGAGAAGCCCATCACTAAGAAAAGGATGGAGCAAACAAGAGAGCCCATTCATGGAGCTCAAGAGACGCATGAAGCTCATCACCATGAGATCCCGGAGATGCCTCAAATGCATTTTCCTCCACAAAACTATTGGGAGCAAATCAACACCTCCCTAGGAGAATTAAGTTCCAACATGGGACAATTAAGGTGGAATATCAAGAGCACTCCATCATCCTTCATGAAATTAGAGAAGATCAAAAAGCAATGAGGGAGGAGCAACAAAGACAAGGAAGAGACATAGAAGAGCTCAAGGACATCATTGGTTCCTCAAGAAGGAAACGCCACCATCACTAAGGTGGATTCATTCCTTGTTCTTAAAATTCTCTGTTTTTCGTTTTCTTTATGTTAAGTGCTTATCCATGTTTGTGTCTTATTACATGATCATTAGTAATTAGTAACTATGTCTTAAAGTTATGAATGTCCTATGAATCCATCACCTCTCTTAAATGAAAAATGTTTTAATTCAAAAGAACAAGAAGTACATGCGTTTCGAATTTATCCTTGAACTTAGTTTAATTATATTGATGTGGTGACAATGCTTCTTGTTTTCTGAATGAATGCTTGAACAGTGCATATGTCTTTTGAAGTTGTTGTTTAAAAATATTAAATATGTTGGCTCTTGAAAGAATGATGACAAGGAGACATGTTATTTGATAATCTGAAAAATCATAAAAATGATTCTTGAAGCAAGAAAAAGCAGCAAAGAACAAAGCTTGCAGAAAAAAAAATGGTGAAAAAAAATAGAGAAAAAAAAAGAGAGCAAAAGCAAGCAGAAAAAGCCAAAAGCTCTTAAAACTAAAAGGCAAGAGCAAAAAGCCAATAACCCTTAAAACCAAAAGGCAAGGGTAAATAAAAAGGATCCCAAGGCTTTGAGCATCAGTGGATAGGAGGGCCTAAAGGAATAAAATCCTGGCCTAAGCGGCTAAACCAAGCTATCCCTAACCATGTGCTTGTGGCGTGAAGGTATCAAGTGAAAACTTGAGACTGAGCGGTTAAAGTCAAGGTCCAAAGCAAAAACAGAGTGTGCTTAAGAACCCTGGACACCTCTAATTGGGGACTTTAACAAAGTTGAGTCACAATCTGAAAAGGTTCACCCAATTATGTGTCTGTGGCATTTATGTATCCGGTGGTAATACTGGAAAACAAAGTGCTTAGGGCCACGGCCAAGACTCATAAAGTAGCTGTGTTCAAGAATCATCATACTGAACTAGGAGAATAAATAACACTATCTGAACTCTGAGTTCCTATAGATGCCAATCATTCTGAACCACAATGGATAAAGTGAGATGCCAAAACTATTCAAGAGGCAAAAAGCTACAAGTCCCGCTCATCTGATTGGAGCTATGTTTCATTGATAGTTTGGAATTTATAGTATATTCTCTTCTTTTTATCCTATTTGATTTTCAGTTGCTTGGGGACAAGTAACAATTTAAGTTTGGTGTTGTGATGAGCGGATAATTTATACGCTTTTTGGCATTATTTTTAGTATGTTTTTAGTAGAATTTAGTTACTTTTAGGGATGTTTTTATTAGTTTTTATGTTAAATTCATATTTCTGGACTTCGCTATGAGTTTGTGTGTTTTTCTGTGATTTCAGGTATTTTCTGGCTGAAATTGAGGGACTTGAGCAAAAATCAGATTCAGAGGTTGAAGAAGGACTGCTGATGCTGTTGGATTCTGACCCCCCTGCACTCAAAGTAGATTTTCTGGAGCTACAGAACTCAAAATGGCTCGCTTTCAATTGCGTTGGAAAGTAGACATCTAGGGCTTTCGAGCAATATATAATAGTCTATACTTTGGCTGAGTTTAGATGATGTAAAAGGGCGTTGAACGCCAGTTCTACGCTGCTGTCTGGAGTTAAACGCCAGAAACACATTACAAACCAGAGTTGAACGCCAGAAACACGTTACAACCTGGCGTTCAACACCAAAAGAAGCCTCTGCACGTGTAACATTCAAGCTCAGCCCAAGCACACACCAAGTGGGCCCCGGAAGTAGATTTATGCATCAATTACTTACTTCTGTAAACCCTAGTAACTAGTTTATTATAAATAGAACTTTTTACTATTGTATTAGACATCCTGGATTGTATTTTTTATCCTGTGATCACATTTTGGGGGCTGGCCTCTCGGCCATGCCTGAACCTTTCACTTATATATTTTTCACGGTAGAGTTTCTACACTCCATAGATTAAGGTGTGGAGCTCTGCTGTTCCTCACGAATTAATGCAAAGTACTACTGTTTTTCTATTCAATTCAACTTATTCCACTTCTAAAATATTCATTCGCACTTCAACATGAATGTGATGAACGTGACAATCATCATCATTCTCCCACGAACGCGTGCCTGACAACCACTTCCGTTCCACTTTAGATTGGATGATTATCTCTTGGATCTCTTAATCAGAATCTTCGTGGTATAAGCTAGATTGATGGCGGCATTCATGAGAATCCGAAAAGTCTAAACCTTGTCTGTGGTATTCCGAGTAGGATTCTGGGATTGAATGACTGTGACGAACTTCAAACTCGCGAGTGCTGGGCGTAGTGACAGACGCAAAAGGAGGGTGAATCCTATTCTAGTATGATCGAGAACCTCAGATGATTAGCCGTGCCGTGACAGAGCATTTGGACCATTTTCACAAGAGGATGGGATGCAGCCATTGACCACGGTGATGCCTCCAGATGATTAGCCATGCAGTGACAGCACATCGGACCATTTTCACAGAGAGGATGAAAAGTAGCCATTGACAATGGTGATGTCCTTACATAAAGCCAGCCATGGAAAGGAGTAGGACTGATTGGATGAAGACAGCAGGAAAGCAGAAGTTTAGAGGGACGAAAGCATCTCTATACGCTTATCTGAAATTCTCACCAATGATATACATAAGTATTTCTATCTTTATTTTCTGTTTATCTATTATTTTATTTTCGAAAACTCCATAACTATTTGATATCTGCCTGACTGAGATTTACAAGGTGACCATAGCTTGCTTCATACCAACAATCTCCGTGGGATCGACCCTTACTCACATAAGGTTTTATTACTTGGACGACCCAGTGCACTTGCTGGTTAGTTGTATCGAAGTTGTGAATGAAAAACGATTTATTAAGACGTGCGTACAGAGTTTTTAGGCGCCGTTGCCTGAGATCATAATTTCGTGCACCATATCCCAAGGACATTGATCAGTGATGGGGTAGCCACTTCTGCAATAGATAGCTAGATTCAATTTTGCAGAGGTACGGAGTCCGTCATAAAGTAACAATCTCCTATCATCCACAGACAAGTGGACAAGCTGAGGCATCAAATAGGGAGCTCAAAAGGGTCTTGGAGAAGATAGTGAACAACTCTAGGAAGGATTGGGCAATGAAGCTTGATGATGCACTCTGGGCATACAGGACAGCTTTTAAGACCCCTATTGGAATGTCTCCTTACTAATTGGTCTATGGTAAAGCATGTCATCTATCAGTAGAATTAGAGCACAGAGCGTGCTGGGCAACGAGATTCCTAAATTTGATGTCAGGGCTGCAGGAGAGAAAAGATTGCTCCAACTGAATGAACTAGATGAGTTCCGGCATACTGCCTATGAGAATGCCAAAGTTTACAAGGAAAGAGTCAAGAAATGGCATGATAGGAAGATGGCCTTTAGAGTTTTTGAACCTGGCCAGAAGGTTTTACTTTTCAATTATAGACTCAAGATCTTTCCTGGGAAGCTCAAGTCACATGGTCAAGACCCTTTATGGTCACTGGAGTATCACCATATGGTCATGTAAAACTTTAAGGCAGGAATTTAGATAAAAGATTCATAGTTAATGGCTAGAGAATAAAGCACCATCTAGGAGATGAGATCGAGCAAGGGAACTCCACCCTCTTACTGACATGACAACAATGAATGTCAAGCTAATGACAATAAAGAAGCGCTTGTTGGGAGGCAACCCAGCCATATAAATCCTATATTTTACATTCCCTTTGTTTTATTTTACTTTTGTTATTTGAGTTCGATTTCATATGATGATGTTTTCTATTTATTTTCAAAGTTTTCTCATTTTACTAACGTTTGTGATCATGCGTAGTACTTGGCCCAGAAACAGAAAGGCACAACAGGACAAACAGAACGCCCTGGAGAACACCCTTACTGGCATTGAACGCCAGTTTGGGCATTCAGCGCTAGGGGGAAGAGGTGGAGTTGGACATTTAACGTCCAATTGGGAATGTCCATGGTCCATCTTTGGCGTTCAACGCCCATTCCTGGCGTTCAACGCCAGATTCCAAGAAAAAAAACCCTTTCTGCGTTCAACGCCGGAACTGGCGTTCAACACTGCGAGAAGGGAAGCTCCATTCATATCTTTTTTATTTCACTCATATCATATCTTTTTGCTTCACTCATATGCTTTCATTCATATCTTTTTTATTTCAACCAAATCATATCTTTTTTATTCACCCATATCTTTTCATCATATCTTTTTTTATTTCATTCTTATCTTTCCAACTAAACTCTTTATACATCAAATTTTGACTCCACATTCTCCATAATCCCTCCCATAACCGAATTCACTACTCCCCACACCTATATATACGCGCCCTCCCTTCACTTCTCCCACACCCTCTCCCTCTTCTTCCTCTTTCTTCTGCCCTTACTTTATATTTCTTTCTTTACATCTCTTTGCTCAGGGACGAGCAAAATTTTTAAGTTTGGTGTTGAGGATGCTCCATTTTTTTCACTTTTTCATCCTCCATGGCAGCAAAGGCTGGGGTATCAACCTCAAGGAAGAGGAAAGAAAGACCTCCCTCAACAGTCACTTATAAGCCTTACCGGTTTTACACCAAGCTTCATGAGGAACACTACTACAATGTAGTAAGCAAGAAAATAGTAATCCCGAAAGTAAAATTCGAACTGAAGGCTGATGAATATCCGAAAATTCAAGAGCAAATTCGAATTATGAGATGGGAAAATTTGGCCAATCCCGTAATTGAAGTTGGAGTTCTAAAAGTCCGAGAATTTTATGCAAATCTATGGATGACAGACAAACAACAGAAAGAGCACCCCGAGTTCAATTTATGGCGCACTATGGTCCGATGGAAGACCCTGCAGTTCAGAATAAAAAAGTGAGGGCAGTCTTCAAGCTACCCCCATTAAAGGATGACCCTGACTCTTTTAATAGGAGAGCATAAACTGATCTGAGGCTAGATCAAGTCCGTAAGGGCATATGTCTTTCCGGAGCACAATGGAAAAACGACAAAAAAGGTCAACCATTCCAACTAAGAAGGAATGATTTCAATCTTGTTGCTAGAGGATGGCTGGAGTTCATTCAGCGTTCTATCTTCCTACTAGCAACCACTCTGAGGTTACTGTAAGGAGAGCTGTGATGATCCACTGTATTATGCTTGGCAATGAAGTGGAAGTTTATCAATTGATCCCTTGTGAGATGTATAAGATCACAGCAAAGACCTCAACCCTCTCTAGGCTGGCTTTTCCCATCTCATCTCTCGCTTGTGTCAAGAGGCAAAAGTTCAGATTAATAGAGATATATTTATTGCAGTGGACAGCCCAATCACCAAGAAGAGCATGGAATACACTAGGGAACTCGCTCAAGCACCAATTCAGAAGCCAGTCTCCCCTGCTAAGAGAAAGCAGCCTGAGTGGCCTCAAGAACAAAGTATCCCTCCACGCGAATACTAGACTCAACTGGCAGTATCCATTGGACAGTTGATATCCACTAAGGACCAACTAAAAGAAGAACACAGAGGCCATTTACTCATTCTTCATAAGCTGACTGAGGAGCAAAAGAAGCAAGGGTGCAAATTAGAAGAGTTGAAGCACCAGAAAGGATCCTCCAGAGAAAGCAGCAACCACCATGACTGAGGTGGTTGAGTTTCATCTCCTTTATCTTATCTCTGTTTGCATATTGTGTTTTATTTTCTGTTTTTCAATTTGGAGTTACATGATTACTATTAGGATTTTTTGCTTTCTAGTTTAGTAGTTAATTTCAAAAATTTTCAGTTATTCTCTTTTAAGATGTCTCATGTATTTCCTATTAAACTTAAATAAAATTTTAAGGAGGAGAGTAATAATAAAATGCATGAGATCTTGAGTTATATTATAAGTTATTCTATTTACTTTGACGTGGTGGCCTTATCTCTATTTTCTGAATGTATGAATTAACTGTGCATACTTGATGTTGGGGTTGGGCATATTAGTTCTTGAAGGAATAAGAATTTAGAAAAATATTATTGGTTCTTTGAAATATCAAAAAGATTGATTCTTGAAGCAAGAAAAACAACAAAAAGAAAATCAAAAGAAAAATCAAAAGAAGAAAAGGTCTAAGGCTTTGATCATCAATGGTTAGGAGGGTCAAAATTGATCTAAAAAGCTCAAAAGAGTTGTTACCCCTAAGGCCCTAACTATATGCTTGTGGTGTGAAGGTGTCAGGTAAACCCTTGAGACTGAACACTTAAAGTCGTGACCAAATGCTATTAAAGAGTACGCTTAAGGCTATGAGCACCACTGTTTGGGAATAAAAGCAATGCAAAAGTCGAATCCAAAAGGTTCCCCCAGTTAAGTGCTTGTGGTGTTTATGTATCAAGTTAAGCTTGAAAATAAAACATTTAGAGTCACGGCTAGGCTCAAAGGTGCAAAGCACCAAAAGAAAACAAAAGCTGTGTTCAAGAATAAAAAAGAACTTAAAGAAAGGGGATCAATAATGTCATCCGAATTCTAGTTCTAAAGGATGCCAATAGTTCTGAGCTTCAAAGGAAAGTGAGATGCCAAAACTATTCAAAAATAGAGTGTTAATAGCTCCATTCAAGTGATTAGATATGCGCATGAATGATAACTCTAATCTTATGTATTTTTCTCTTCCATTTGGTCCTATCTTGTTTTTGGTTGCTTGAGTACAAGCAACAGTTTAAGTTTAGTGTTGTGATGCGTGAGCATCTTATACATTTTTCTAGTTGTTTTTGTAGTGTTTTTAGTTGGATTTTATTAAGTTTTATTATGTTTTAGTGCAAAATTCATCTTTGGATGCGATTTTGAGTTTTTGTGGTTTTTTTTTTATGATTTTAAGTAAATTTCGGGCGAATTTGACAAAGTCTTGTGCAAAGACGAAGAAAGGATAGCAGATGCTGTCAATCCTAATCTCCTTGCATTCCAACGACCATAACTTGAGCTACAGAGGTCCAATTGGCGCAGTCTTAACGGTGTTAGAAAGCTAATTTTCAGATCTTTCCAATAATATATAATAGTCTATACATTTTTTTTTGGAATAACTACCAATTCAGGTGCTAAACGCCAAGCCTGGCATTTAGCTCCCAGGAAGGAGTAACTCCTAACACTGAATGCCCAAACTGGCGTTCAACATTAGCCAGGGAGCAAGGGACCAGAACGCACTCCTCCCCTATGGGCGTTCAACGCCTAGATTGGCGTTGAACACCAGTGATGAGCGGATATTTTATACGCTTTTTGGCATCATTTTCATATAGTTTTTAGCATGTTTTATTTAAGTTTTATTAAGTTTTCATAGGTTTTAGTGTAAAATTTATATTTTTGGATTCTACTTTGAGTTTGTGTATTTTTCTACAATTTCAGGTATTTTCTGGCTGAAATTGAGAAATTGGAGCAGAAGTCTGATTTAGAGACAGAGAAAGCATTGCAGATGCCATCCAGATCTGACCTCCTTGCACTCAAAAGAGCTTTTTTGGAGCTACAAAAGTCCAAATGGAGCATTTTTAACGGCTATAAAAAGTTGACTTTCAGAACTTTCCAGGAATGTATAATAGTTTACACTTTGCTTCAGAATAGAAGGCCCAAAACTGGCGTTCAACGCCAGCCGCCTGCTCCATTCCAAGCATCCAGTGCCCAAAGGAGGAGACCAGCGTCCAAACACCCAAAGAGGACCCCCTAGCCAGTAAAGGCCTTCTAGCACGTGGATCTCAATCAAGCTCAGCCCAAACACTCACCAAGTGGGCCCCAGAAGTAGATTTTAGCACTAAAAAGACTGTTTTTCCCTTCTTATGTAATCCTTAGTCATTAGTTTAGTATTTAAGCGACATTTTACATAATCTCTAGACTTTTCAGCCATATTTTTGTTTATGATTGTATTTTCTATCAGTATGAGTTTCTAAACCTCCTAGGTTGAGGGGATGAGCCCTGTTGAGTTTTATGGATTAATAAAAGTACTATTGTTCTTTCTTAATTTGTATTTGATTCTCTATTCTAAGATGTATTTTCGTTCTTCATCAATATGAATGTGTTGAACTGGCATAAGGTTATCACATTCTACATGGGTTTAGAGTGAGTCTTTCATCGGACAATGATGAACCACCAGCTTGATTATACATCTCTTAGACGGCTAATCCACGACTTCGTTGGGGACTTCTCGAGAAAACAGTTCAGCCGAAGTATGGGGAGATTAGGGTCTTTGTGGTAGAGGCTAGAACCCTAAAGCTCAGCATCCTGTGATCTGAAAGATTCGACCTTGTCTGTGATATTTTGAGTAGGATCACCAAACAAAATGGACTACAGGAGCTTTACCCTCAATCAGAATGGATCCACACTAATCCTGGGATTCAGATATGGAAGAGTATTGGCGGCTGCTCAAACCAGCGTCAATCACATACGGCCTGCCATAGAAGAAATCATTCACAATTGAAGAAGACAATAATACCAGAGTTAAACCAGAAGGATAAAGCATCTCTAAGCCTTAACCATCTTCTTATCACTGGTTACATTCGAATTCACAAAGTATTTTATACCCTTTTTTCTTTAATTCCTTTTATGCTTTCAACCAAATCCAATAAATTCCTACTCATCTGACTAAGATCTGCAAGATAACCATAGCTTGCTTCAAACCATAATCCTCGTGGGATCAACCCTGACTCACTCAGGTATTACTTGGACGACCTAGTGCACTTGCTGGTTCAAATGTACAAAGCGTGGGGATTTGTGCACCAGCCAGCAAGTTGCCGAAGCATTCACCAAGTAGGTCCCCAAAGTGGATTTTAGCACTCCTTAGACTTATCTTATCTTACCTTTGTAATTTTTAATTTAAAGTAATATCTTTTAGGTTTAGCATTTACTATTTAAAGAGGAGATCACTTAGGTTTAATCATTCAGATCTTTTTATATACTTTTGTTTTCTCTGTAAGTCATGAGCAACTAAACCTCCTGGTTAAGGTTAGGAGCTCTGTTTATTTCTATGAATTAATATTATTACTTTTCTATTTTAATAGATGTTTGATTCTATTCTAAGGTGTGACTCGAACTACAGCTTGAGAACACACCTCCTAGACGGCTAATCCACAACTCGTCGGGGACATGGGAACATCTGTTCAGCCGGGATCTGGAATGATTAGAGCCTTTGTGGTATAAACTAGAATATAGAACTTCACCCTCTGATTCGAAAGTAACCAACCTTGTATGTGGCATTTTAGTAGGATAAGAGGAGATTAATCACTAAGGGATTAGGATTAATCACTTATAGTTTACCATGGAATGAATCATTCATTGTTAAAGTAGTTAGTAAGAAGTGTTAATCCGGAAAGATAAATATCTCTGAGACCTTAACTGTTTTCTCATCATTGTCTTACTCCAATTCTGTTTATTTGCTTTCTTTACTTGCCAATTTACTGTTTATGTGTTTACAAAAACAACCACCTTTTACTGTTCGCCTTACTAAGTCTAGCAATATAACTATTGCTTGCTCAATCCAACAATCCTCGTGGGATCGACCCTCACTCACCTAAGGTATTACTTGGACGACCCGGTGCATTTGCCGGTGAAGTTGTGCGAGTTCTAGTTTCGCGCACTAGTAACTTTGGTGCCATATCATGTGTTTTGATGCCAAATTACCGTCGGGTTTGTTCGCTGGTAAATTCTATGGTAGTTTTTTTTGTTTAGCATAGTTAAACCACAATTCGTAGCCAAATTAAAATTCTTATTAACAAAATTAGGGCAGAAATTCAAAATTATTAGAAATCAACAAATTATTTTATTAAAAATAAATGGTTTGAATATAATAAAATGTCACAGAAATAAAATACAACAAATTAGACATAAAAAAATTAAATTTCTAAACCCTACAGATCCCAATAATCGTCGTTGTCGTCTTCCCCCTGCGGGTGGCAGAGTAGGTGCTGAAGTCAGTGCCCACCAGTAGTGTTGCCACTGGTTCCTGCAGTGCCACTGCCTCTAGTCGCATCTGCTTGTTGTACACCTCTATATGCTCTCGGAAACGATCAAGCTACTCTAGCTTCTCCATCAGGTTTGATCAGACTGCTTTGTTTGTTGGTGAAGCTTCTGTGTCACCTTCTGCACCTCCTCCCTCAAGTCGACAACTTCCTGGAGATCGGCAGTGCTGGTGTCAAAAGCAGAGGGAGAGGAAGTTGCCATTGCAAAGGAGCGGAGGCCACTGGTGAAGAACGAACCTAACCCGAAGCGGCAATTCTTTGGGAGGTTCAGAGGTAGTCTCACGCCAAACTCTATCAGGATTTACCACTGAAGTCTCAGAGTCGGCTTCATCTTTCCCACTAGGCGGCTGAGATTTCTGGGTTGTGACCTCCAATCTCTATATCTAATCCCCCCGTGTCACACATGTTGTAATTAGGATAACAATTAATTGACTTTATGTCAAATAAATTTGAAACTTAGAATTAATTGAATCTTACATAATGGGCGGCAGACCACTCGTCAGCAAATATCTCCTTGTTGGCCTTTAAGGTATAGGTATACTTGAAGGTCTCTACTAGTGTCACCTCACGATCCAATGACTTGGACTACACATATTCAAATCAACCAATAAAATAAATCAACAAACAAATAATTCAAGTAACTATTAACAAACATTACCAAACTACTTACTAGTCTGCTCTTCGTCTTTATGAAGGTCGCCGACCCACCCGTATACTTCGACGACCTCGGCGAAGCCCTGTTAGCGATGTTCGTCAGACGGCGACACTTGAACCCCTCATCCTTTCTAAAATAGGCCTCCAGTTCCTTCTTGATAGATGGACAGATCTAGGTTGTTAGGTGGTCACGCCCCTGACAAATGTCGCTCAACATCTGCTGAAGTTGTTTAGCTACCCGGTGGTTGTAGATCTTCCTGATCATGAGATTATGTTCTGTATCCTATATGAATTTCAACTCTGCAAAGTGATTCAACAATGTTAGTTAGTCAAAATAAAATACAGTTTAAATATAGTTAATTCAATAATATTAGGTTTTTACCCCCTACTTCTGAAAGCATCGCTCTCTAGTCTCAACAAGGATCTTCATGTAGCTCGGCCATATGGGTGATCATACATAGAGTTAATCACCTCGGAGATCGCTGATGAGCGGATAATTTATACGCTTTTTGGCATTGTTTTTAGGCAGTTTTTAGTATGTTTTAGTTAGTTTTTATTATATTTTTATTAGTTTTTAAATAAAAATTATATTTCTGGACTTTACTATGAGTTTGTGTATTTTTCTATGATTTCAGGTATTTTCTGGCTGAAATTGAGGGACCTGAGCAAAAATCTTATTCAGAGGCTGAAAAAGGACTACAGATGCTGCTGGATTCTGACCTCTCTGCACTCGAAGTGGATTTTCTAGAGCTACAGAAGCCCAATTGGCGCGCTCTCAATTGTGTTGGAAAGTAGACATCCTGGGCTTTCCCGCAATATATAATAGTTTATACTTTGCTCGAGATTTGATGGCCCAAACCGGTGTTCCAAGTCAGTATAAAAATTCTGGCGTCAAAACGCTAGAACTGGCATAAAAGTTGGAGTTAAACGCCCAAACTGGCACAAAAGCTGGCGTTTTACTCCAAGAAAAGTATCTACACGTGAAAGCTTCAATACTCAGCCCAAGAACACACCAAGTGGGCCCGAAAGAAGATTTCTGCATTAATTACCTATTTCTGTAAACCCTAGGCTACTAGTTTGCTATAAATAAGACATTTTGCTATTGTATTTTAGATACCTTTACACACTTTTCATCTTTGGAACTTATATGTTCACATTTGAGGCTGGCCTCACGGCCATGCCTAGACCTTTTTGTTCTTATGTATTTTCAACGGTGGAGTTTCTACACACCATAGATTAAGGTGTGGAGCTCGGCTGTTCATCATGAATTAATACAAAGTACTATTATTTTTCTATTCAATTCACGCCTATGTCTTCTCCAAGATTTACTCTCGTACTTAATTCAGTTAAGTCAGAATGAAGGGGTGACCCGTGACAATCACCCAATCTTCGTTACTAGCTTAGCCAAGGTCGCGTGCCTAACAACCACAAAGCGATCTACATGATGTTCAACGTAGTCATTGGACGACAGCTGGAGTATACTCTCTTGGGTTTCTAATCTAAGATTAGAACCTTCGTGGTATAGGCTAGAATCATTAGTGGCCATTCCTGAGATCCGGAAAGTCTAAACCTTGTCTGTGGTATTCCGAGTAGGATCTGGGAAGGGATGACTGTGACGAGCTTCAAACTCGCGAGTGTTGGGCGTAGTGACAGACGCAAAAGGATCAATGGATCCTATTCCAACATGATCGAGAACCGACAGATGATTAGCCGTGCGGTGACAGCGCATTTGGACCATTTTCACTGAGAGGACGGGAAGTAGCCATTGACAACGGTGATGCCCAACATAAAGCTTGCCATGGAAAGGAGTATGAATGATTGGATGAAGGCAATAGGAAAGCAGAGGTTCAGAAGGAACAAAGCATCTTCATACGCTTATCTGAAATTCTCACCAATGAATTACATAAGTATCTCTATCTTACTTTATATTTTATTCATCTTTTAATTATCAATTCTCCATAACCATTTGAATCCGCCTGACTGAGATTTACAAGATGACCATAGCTTTCTTCAAGCTGACAATCTCCGTGGGATCGACCCTTACTCACGTAAGGTTTATTACTTGGACGACCCAGTACACTTGCTGGTTAGTTGTGCGGAGTTATGACAAAGAGTTGAGATTACAATTGTGCGTACCAAGTTGCTGGCGCCATTGATGATCACAATTTCATGCACCAAGTTTTTGGCGCCATTGCCGGGGATTGTTCGAGTTTGGACAACTGACGGTTCATTTTGTTGCTCAAATTAGGTAATTTTATTTTATGGTTTTTACTTTTTATTTTTCGAAAAATTTCAAAAAAAAATTTCTATTATGTTTTTTAGAGTTTTTAAGAATGAATTCTAGAGTTTCATGATGATCTGTTGAAGTTTGGCTGGCTGTAAAGCCATGTCTAATCTTTTGGACCGAGGTTTCAACTTATCATCACAAGAGCTTGTTGATTTCTATCAATCTTGCTGTTGAAAGTAATGATCTGCTAAAACTTGGCTGGCCATTGGCCATGTCTAGTGTTTTGGACCGAAGCTTTCATTGAAAGCTTGGCTAGCTAGTAAGTCATGTCTAATTCCTGGACCGGAGTTTGAGACTAACATTGCATGATTCTTGGAATTCTCATTAAGAATTTTGAATTCCTTATTTTCTCTTTTTTTTAACTAATTTTCAAAAAAATACAAAAAAAAATTATAAAATCATAAAAACAAAAAAGATTTTGTGTTTCTTGTTTGAGTCTAGTGTCTAATTTTAAGTTTGGTGTCAATTGCATGTCTTTATTCTTCTAATTTTTGAAAATTACATGCATTATGTTCTTCATTGATCTTCAAGTTATTCTTGATGATTTCCTTGCTCTAATCTTTAAATTATCTTGTTTTGTGTTTTTTGTTGTTTCTCATATGCATCTTCAATTTGTTAGTGTCTCTAATATGAAAACTTCTAAGTTTGGTGTCTTGCATGCATTGTTGATTTAATCTTAGTTTTCCATGATTAGTTGCATTTTGATTATTTCTCATCATAAAAAAATTCAAAAAATTTTCAAAATTATGTCTTTTCAAGACAATAATACAGAGAATTGAAGATTCAGAACAGACAGCAGATGAATTACATAGAAAAAGCTGGGCGTTCAAAATGCCCAGTAAGGAAGGAAAACCTGGCTGGGCGTTAAACACCCAAAAAGGTAGCATTTTGGGCGTTAAACGCCAGAATGGATACCATTCTGGGCGTTTAACGCCAGGATGGCACAAGAGGGAAGATTTTGTTTTTAAATCAAATCTTTTTCAAATTTTCATAATTTTTCAAAATCAATTTCTTTCCATTTTTTTATTTTCGAAAATCCTTGCTACAATTAATGATTTAATTCAAAATTTTCAAGTTGTTACTTGCCTATTAAGAAAGGATCAAATTTTAAATTCTAGAATCATTTCTTCTAATTTCTTGTTAGTCAAGTAATCAACTTTAATTTTAAAACTTTCTTTTTTAATTTGATTTTCAATCATATCTTCTTAATCATATCTTCTCAATCACATCTTTTTCAAAATAATCTCTTCCTTTTTGCTGTAAGAGACAGAGTTAGGATATGGTTGGACTCACAACCTAAAGAAAGCCTGAACTCTTGGAAAAAGCTAGTCAATGCCTTCTTGGCAAAGTTCTTTCTACCTCAAAAATTGAGTAAGCATAGAGTGGAAGTCCAAACCTTCAGACAGAAAGAAGGTGAATCCCTCTATGAAGCTTGGGAAAGATACAAGGAATTGATCAAAAGGTGTCCTTCTGACATGCTTTCTGAATGGATCATCATAGGTATCTTCTATGATGGTCTGTCTGAACTGTCCAAGATGTCGTTGGACAGCTCTGCTGGAGGATCTCTTCATCTGAAGAAGACGCCTGCAGAAGCTCAGGAACTCATTGAGATGGTTGTAAATAACCAATTCATGTACACTTTTGAAAGAAACCCTGTGAATAATAGAACAAATCAGAAGAAATGAGTTCTTGAGATTGATAATCTAAATGCCATATTGGCTCAGAACAAAATATTGACTCAGCAAGTCAATATGATTTCTCAGATTCTGTCTGGAATGCAAGCAACAACAGGCAGTACCAAAGAAGCTTCATCTGAAGAAGAAGCTTATGATCCTGAGAACCCAGCAATGGAAGAGGTAAATTACATGGGAGAACCCTATGGAAATACCTATAATCCTTCATGGAGAAATCATCCAAATCTCGCATGAAAGGACCAACAGAGGCCCCAACAAGGCTTCAACAACAGTAATGGTGGAAGAAATAGGTTTAGCAATAGCAAGCCTTTTCCATCATCTTCTCAACAACAGACAGAGAATTCTAAACAGAGTCACTCTGACTTAGCAACTGTAGTCTCTGATCTAATTAAAACCACTCAAAGTTTCATGACTGAAACAAGGTCCTCCATTAGAAATTTGGAGGCACAAGTGGGTCAGCTAAGTAAGAAAAATACTGAACTCCCTCCTAGTACTCTCCCAACCAATACAGAAGAGAACCCAAAGAGAGAATGCAACGCCATAAACACGTCCCACATGGCCGAATACATAGAGGAGGGAAAGGCAGTGATTTTCATTGAGGAAGACCTCAATGGACGTCCACTGGCCTCCAAGAAGTTCCCTAATGAGGAACCATGGGAATCTAAGGCTCACACTGAGACCATAGAGATTTCATTGAATTTACTTCTGCCATTCATCAGCTCTGATGAGTATTCTTCCTCTGAAGAGGATGAAGATGTTACTGAAGAGCAAGTTGCTAAGTACCTTGGAGCAATCATAAAGTTAAATGCCAAGTTATTTGGTAATGAGACTTGGGAGGATGAACCCCCCTTGCACACTAAAGAACTGGACGACTTGACTAGGCAGAGATTACCTCAAAAGAGACAGGATCTTGGAAAGTTCTCAATACCTTGTACCATAGGCACCATGACCTTTGAGAAGGCTCTGTGTGATCTGGGGTCAAGTATAAACCTCATGCCACTCTCTGTAATGGAGAAGTTGGGGATCCTTGAGGTACAAGCTGCAAGAATCTCACTAGAGATGGCAGACAATTCAAGGAATCAGGCTTATGGACTTGTAGAGGATGTCTTGGTAAAGATTGAAAACCACTACATCCCTGTTGATTTCATAATCCTAGACACTGGGAAGTGTATGGATGAATCCATCATCCTTGGCAGACCCTTCCTAGCCACAGCAAAAGCTATGATTGATGTTGACAGAGGAGAATTGGTCCTTCAAGTGAATGAGGACTCCCTTGTGTTTAAAGCTCAAGGATATCCCTCTGTAACCATGGAGAGGAAGCATGAAAAGCTTCTCTCAATGCAGAGTCAAATAGAGCCCCCACATTCAAACTCTAAGTTTGGTATTGGGAGGCCATCATCATGATCTGAATATCTGTAAGGCTCCATGAGAGCCCACTGTCAAGCTATTGACATTAAAGAAGCGCTTGTTGGGAGGCAACCCAATTTTATTATATCTATTTATTTTTCATTGTTATTTTATGTTTTCTATAGGTTGATGATCATGTGAAGTCACAAAAATAACTGAAAAAGCAAAAATAGAATGAAAAATAGTATTAAAAATAGCACACCCTGGAGGAGAAGCTTACTGGTGTTTAAACGCCAGTAAGGGTAGCAGAATGGGCGTTAAACGCCCAGTCTGGCACCATTCTAGGCGTTTAACGCCAGAAATGGGCACCAGACTGGCGTTTAACGCTATAAATAGGCACAGAGCTGGCGTTAAACGCCAGAAATAGGCAGCAACCTGGCGTTTAACGCCGGGATTGGCAAGCAAGGGGCGTTTACACGCCAACATGGTGCAGGGATGAGAAATCCTTGACATCTCAGGATCTGTGGATCCCACAGGATCCTTACCTACCTCATCTCTCTCTCTCTCTCTCTCTCTCTCTCTCTCTCTCTCTCTCTCTCTCTCTCTTCTTCATACCTTTCCATAACACTCTTCCCCAAAAACCCCTCTCCTATCAAATCCTACCGTCTTCTCCATAATCCCTTCACCAATCTACCTCCATCCATCATAAAACCCCACCTACCTCACCATTCAAATTCAAACCACTTTCCCTCCCAAACCTACCCATACATGGCCGAACCCTACCCCTCTCTCCACTCCTATATAAACCCATCTTCACTCATTCATTTTCACACATCATACACACTATTAATCCCCCTTGGCTGAACCACAAACCCCCCCTCCATCTCCTCTATTTCTTCTTCTTCTACTCTTTTCTTTCTTCTTTTACTCGAGGACGAGCAACCCTTCTAAGTTTGGTGTGGTAAAAGCATTGCTTTTTATTTTTCCATAACCATTTATGGCACCAAAGGCCGGAGAAACCTCTAGAAAGAGGAAAGAGAAGGCAAAAGCTTCCACCTCCGACTCATGGGAGATGGAGAGATTCATCTCAAGGGTGCATCAAGACCACTTCTATGAAGTTGTAGCCAAGAAGAAAGTGATCCCGGAGGTCCCTTTCAAGCTCAAAAAGGGTGAATATCCGGAGATCCGACATGAGATTCGAAGAAGAGGTTGGAAAGTTCTAACCAACCCCATTCAACAAGTCGGAATCTTAATGGTTCAAGAGTTTTATGCCAATGCATAGATCACCAAGAACCATGATCAAAGTGTGAACCCGGACTCTAAGAATTGGCTTACAATGGTCCGGGGGAAATACTTAGATTTCAGTCCGAAAAATGTAAGGTTGGCATTCAACTTGCCCATGATGCAAGAAGATGCACGCCCTTACACTAGAAGGGCCAACTTTGATCAAAGGTTGGACTAAGTCCTCGTAGACATTTGTGAAGAGGGCGCTCAATGGAAGAGAGATTCAAGAGGGAAGCCGGTTCAACTAAGAAGGCATGACCTCAAGCCCGTGGTTAGGGGATGGTTGGAATTCATCCAACACTCAATCATTCCTACTAGCAACCGGTCTGAAGTTACTATAGACCGGACTATCATGATCCATAGCATCATGATTGGAGAGGAAATAGAAGTTCACGAGGTTATATCCCAAGAACTCTACAAGGTGGCAGACAAGTCCTCTACTTTGGCAAGGTTAGCATTCCCTCATCTCATTTGTCACCTCTGCAATTCGGCTGGAATTGACATAGAGGAAGACATCCTCATTGATGAGGACAAGCCCATCACTAAGAAAAGGATGGAGTAAACAAGAGAGCCCACTCATGGACCTCAACAAGAGCATGAGGAAATTTCTCATCATGAAATCCCTGAGATACCTCAAGGGATGCATTTTCCTCCACAAAACTATTGGGAGCAAATCAACACCTCCCTAGGAGAATTAAGTTCCAACATGGGACAACTAAGGGTGGAGCACCAAGAGCATTCTATCCTCCTCCATGAAATTAGAGAAGACCAAAGAGTCATGAGGGAGGAGCAACAAAGGCAAGGAAGAGACATTGAGGAGCTCAAGCACTCCATAAGATCTTCAAGAAGAAGAACTAGCCGCCATCATTAAGGTGGACCCGTTCTTTAATTTCCTTGTTCTTTATTTTCTGTTTTTTGAAAATTATGCTTTATGTTATATCTATGTTTGTGTTTTTATTACATGATCATTAGTGTCTAAGTGTCTATGCCTTAAAGCTATGAATGTCCTATAAATCCATCACCTTTCTTAAATGAAAAATATTTTTAATTGCAAAAGAAAAAGAAGTACATGAATTTTGAATTTTTAAAACAAATTAATTATTTTGATGTGGTGGCAATACTCTTTATTTTCTGAATGAATGCTTGAACAGTGCATTTTTTGAATTTATTGTTTATGAATGTTAAAATTGTTGGCTCTTGAAAGAATGATGAAAAAAGGAGAAATGCTGTTGATAATCTGAAAAATCATAAAAATGATTCTTGAAGCAAGAAAAAGCAGTGAAAAGCTTGCTGAAAAAATATATGTGAAAAAAAAGAAGAAAAAAAAAGGGAGAAAGAAAAATCAAGCAGAAAAAGCCAATAGCCCTTTAAACCAAAAGGCAAGGGTAATAAAAAGGATCCAAGGCTTTGAGCATCAGTGGATAGGAGGGCCTTCAGGAATAAAATCCTGGCCTAAGCGGCTAAACCAAGCTGTCCCTAACCATGTGCTTGTGGCGTGAAGGTGTCAAGTGAAAATTTTGAGACTGAGCGGTTAAAGTCGTGGTCCAAAGCAAAAAGAGTGTGCTTAAGAGCTCTGGACACCTCTAATTGGGGACTCTAGCAAAGCTGAGTCACAATCTGAAAAGGTTCACCCAGTTATGTGTCTGTGGCATTTATGTATCCGGTGGTAATACTTGAAAACAAAATGCTTAGGGTCACGGCCAAGACTCATAAAGTAACTGTGTTCAAGAATCAACATACTGAACTAGAAAAATCAATAACACTATCTGGATTCTGAGTTCCTATAGATGCCAATCATTCTGAACTTCAAAGGATAAAAGGAGATGCCAAAACTGTTCAGAAGCAAAAAGCTAATAGCCCCACTCATCTAATTAAGACTGATCTTCATAGATGTTTTTGGAATTCATTGTATATTCTCTTCTTTTTATCCTATTTGATTTTCAGTTGCTTGGGGAAAAGCAACAATTTAAGTTTAGTGTTGTGATGAGCGGATAATTTATACGCTTTTTGGCATTATTTTTAGGCAGTTTTTAGTATGTTTTAGTTAGTTTTTATTATATTTTTATTAGTTTTTAAATAAAAATCACATTTCTGGACTTTACTATTATTTTGTGTATTTTTCTATGATTTCAGGTATTTTCTGGCTGAAATTGAGGGACCTAAGCAAAAATCTGATTCAGAGGCTGAAAAAGGACTGCAGATGCTGTTGGATTCTGACCTCCCTGCACTCGAAGTAGATTTTCTGGAGCTACAGAAGCCCAATCGGCGCGCTCTCAATTGCGTTAAAAATTAGACATCCTGGGCTTTTCAGAAATATATAATAGTCCATACTTTGCTTGAGATTTGATGGCTCAAACCGATGTTCCAAGTCAGCATAAAAATTCTAGCGTCAAAACGCCAGAACTGGCATAAAAGCTGGAGTTAAACGCCCAAACTGGTACAAAAGCTGGCGTTTAACTCCAAGAAAAGTCTCTACACATGAAAGCTTCAATGCTCAGCCCAAGCACACACCAAGTGGGCCCGGAAGAAGATTTCTGCATTAATTACCTATTTCTGTAAACCCTAGGCTACTAGTTTGCTATAAATAGGAACTTTTGCTATTGTATTTTAGATACCTTTACACACTTTTCATCTTTGGAACTTATATGTTCACGTTTGAGGCTGGCCTCACGGCCATGCCTAGACCCTTTTGTTCTTATGTATTTTCAATGGTGGAGTTTCTACACACCATAGATTAAGGTGTGGAGCTCGGCTGTTCATCATGAATTAATGCAAAGTATTATTGTTTTTCTATTCGATTCACGCCTACTTCTTCTCCAAGATATACTCTCGTACTTAATTCAGTTAAGTTAGAATGAAGGGGTGACCCGTGACAATCACCCAATCTTCGTTACTCGCTTAGCCAAGGTCGCGTGCCTAACAACCACAAAGCGATCTACATGATGTTCAACGTAGTCATTGGACGACAGCTGGAGTATACTCTCTTGGGTTTCTAATCTAAGATTAGAACCTTCGTGGTATAGGCTAGAATCATTGGTGGCCATTCCTGAGATCCGGAAAGTCTAAACCTTGTCTGTGGTATTCTGAGTAGGATCTAGGAAGGGATGACTGTGACAAGCTTCAAACTCGCGAGTGTTGGGCGTAGTGACAGACGCAAAAGGATCAATGGATCCTATTCCAACATGATCGAGAACCGACAGATGATTAGCCGTGCGGTGACAGCGCATTTGGACCATTTTCACTGAGAGGACGGGAAGTAGCCATTGACAACGGTAATGCCCAACATAAAGCTTGCCATGGAAAGGAGTATGAATGATTGGATGAAGGCAATAGGAAAGCAGAGGTTCAGAAGGAACAAAGCATCTTCATACGCTTATCTGAAATTCTCACCAATGAATTACATAAGTATCTCTATCTTACTTTATATTTTATTCATCTTTTAATTATCAATTCTCCATAACCATTTGAATCCGCCTGACTGAGATTTACAAGATGACCATAGCTTGCTTCAAGCCGACAATCTCCGTGGGATCGACCCTTACTCACGTAAGGTTTATTACTTGGACGACCCGGTACACTTGCTGGTTAGTTGTGCGGAGTTGTGACAAAGAGTTGAGATTACAATTGTGCGTACCAAGTTGTTGGCACCATTGATGATCACAATTTCGTGCACCAATCGCCTGTGTACATGCATTGTTGTTTGGTCCAAACCTATCAATGAAAAAACTTAATATTAACAAACACATAGAAACACATACACCTTAACAAATTCAAAATAGACTGTGGATAAATGATATTAAAATAGTATGTACTCACACCAGCATGCCATCAGGCCAAATCTTCAGCCGAACGACGGGTGGAGTTGGAGGAGCATCCTGCTGGGACGCATTAAAGGAATCACTCACCGCGGGCTCCATCGCTGGATTTATAAGGGGTGTAGCAGAAGTAGGCAGGTAGTTCGGGTTTGGGACCATGATGAACTGCTGGCCCGTTGGACCCACCTGTGATGTCACATGGGTCAACGAGATAGTTGGGGTAGAGGGCGATGATTGAGCAGTCCTTGGGGATTCGGTGAAAACCCTCTTCTCCACCATGACCATGAGACCCACTCAATCTACCTCTTCTATCTATCGTCATATCTGCAAAGAGAATATATTCTTAACACTAATAAGCATATATACTACACAAATCATTCAACTTTTGGATTATTTTAAAAAAAATTGACATCACCTCCCCTAAAATTAGACATATATCCATCTTTATAGTTCCCACAATTCTAACCAATCTCAATCCACAACATCAGTCAAAACATAATTACATTCACAATATTTCTAGCAGAATATATTAACTTGTTTTCTTACTTGAATTAATACTATATACATAGCGTTGTACATATAATATTATTAGGGGTGTTCATGGTTCAGTTTTCTCATAAACTGAATTGAAACTGCACTAAACCATTTAAATGGTTTAAAAACTGAACCAAACTACTTTGTCAAATAAGAAATTGGTTTTAAACCAGTTTACAATATAGTGCACCAGTTTAAACCAATTCATAAAAATAAAACCAGTTTTAATAGAAAAAACCAGTTTAAACTGGTTTATAGGCTAAAATAAGTTTTAACTTTTAACTTTTAACTTCTCCCCCCTCTCTCTCTCTTTTTTTCCCCCTCTCCCTCTCTCTCTCTCTCTCTCTCTTTCTCTCTTCCTCCCTCTCTCTCTCCCTTTCTCTCTCCTTCCCTTCTCCCTCTCTCTCTCTTCTTCTCTCCCTCTCTCCCCCTCTTTTCTCTCTCTCCCACTCTTTTTCTCCTTCTCTCCCTCTCTCTCTCCTCCTCTCTCTATCTCCCTTCTCTCCCTCCTCTCTCTTTTCCTTTTCTCTCTCTCTCTCTCTCCCCCTTCACTCTTTCTTCCCTCCCCTCTTTCTCTCTCTCTCTCTCTCTCTCTCTCTCTCTCCCCTATCCTTCTTCCTCTCTCTCTCTCTCTTCACCTTTCCTCTCCCCCTCCTCTCTCTCTCTCTTTCTCTCTCTCTCCCTTCTCTCCCTTTTTCTCTTTTCTTCCCCTCTTCCTCTCTTTCTCCTCTTCTCTCCCTCTCTCTCCCTCCTTTCTCTCTCTCCTTCTCTCCCTTTCTCTCTCTCCTTCCCCTCTCACTCTTCCTCTTCTCTCTCTCCCCCCCTCTTTCTCCCCTACCCCTCTCTTTGTCTTCCTCTCTCTCTCTCTCTCCCCCTTTTCCTTTTCTCTCTCTTTCCTTCCTCTCGCTCTCCCCTGCCCCTCTTTCTCCCCCTCCCCTTTCTCTCTCCATTTTCTCCCTCTATCCCTTTCTCTCACTCTCTCCCCTATCCCTCTTTCTTTCTATCTCTCTCTCCCTCTCTCTCCTTCCATCTTCCCCTCATCTATCTCTTTCCCTCTCTCTATCTCTCTCACTTTCTCTCCTTCTCTCTCTTCCTCTCTATCTCTTGCACTTTTTCTCCCCTCCCTTCTCTCTTTCTCTCTCTCCTCCTCCTTTTCCTCTCTCTCTTTTTCCTATCTCTCCTTCTTTCCTCTTTTTTTCTCTTTTCTCTCTCCCTCTTTCTCTTTCTTATTTTGGAGAAAAGAGGGTGTGAGAGAGAAGAGGGATATAGAGTGAGAGAAGGTTGAGAGAGAAAGAGAAAAGAGAGAAAGAGAAAAGAGAGAAAGGAAGGGAAGAAAGAGGAGAAAGAGAGAGGGGAGAGAGAAGCAAAGAGAGAAAGAAAAAAATGGGGAGAGAGAGAAATAGGAGGGAGAAAGAAAAAAACAGAGAAAAGAAAGAGAGAGAGAGAGAGAGAGAGAGAGAAAGAAAGAGGAAGAGAGAATGGAGGGAGAGAGATAAGAGGAAGAGGAGAGAGAGAAACAAAAAGGGAGAGAGAGGGAAAAGAAGGAGAGAGAGAGAGAGAGAGAAGGGGGAAGGGAGGGAGAGAGAGAGAGAGAGAGAGAGAGAGAGAGAGAGAGAGAAGGGGAATGGAGGGGGAGCGAGGGAGAGAGAGCGAGAGGAAAAGAAAAGAGAGGGAGAGAAAGCGAGAGAAAATGGAGAGAGAGAGAGAGGGGAAGAAAGAGGAGAAGGAAAGAGAGAGGGGAAGAAAGAGGGGGGAAAGAGAGAGAAGGGAGAGGAGAGAGAGAAAGAAAAGGGGAGAGCGACAAAAAAGAGGAAGAGAGATAGGAAGAGAGAAGGAAGAAGAGAGAGAGAGAGAGAGAGAGAGAGAGAGAGAGACGAAGAGAGATGGGAGGGGGAGAGAGAGGAGAGAGAGGAAAGAGAGAGAAAGAAAGGGGAAGAGAGAGGAAAATGAGGGAGAGAGAGAAGAGGGAGAAAGAGGAGGAGAGAGAGAAAGAGAGACGGAAAGAGAGAGGGGGAGAGAGAGGAAAAGGAGAGAGAGAAGGGGAGAGAGGAAAAGGAGAGAGAGAGAGAAGGGGGAGAGAGAAGGAGGGAGACAAAGAGGAGGGAGAAAGAGAGAGAGAATGAAGAAAGGGGAAAGAGAGTGAGAAGGGAGAGAGGAGGAGAGAAAGAGGAGAGAGAGAGGAAGGGGAGAGAGAGAGTGAAGGAAGAAAGAGAGAAAGAGTATGTAAAAACTAATTTTAGAGTTTAAATAAAACCAGCTTTAATTTGGTTTAAAACTAAAATGAACCATAAAAACTAGTTTTTAATAAACTGGTTTTTATAAAAACTATAGTTTGAGTTCAGTTTTTTATTTAAAAAAACTGGTTTATTTAAAACAGTTTCAGTTCAGTTTCAATTCAGTTCAGTGAAACTAATTTTTTCACACACCGCTAAATATTATAATGTCAAACACAAGAATTTATTCAATTCAATTAAAGAGTTTAAATCATTAGGAATTGAAAAATTTTAAATAATAAAAATCTAATTGAAAATTAAGTCAAAATATAAATATTTCTAAACTAGGTAACCTTTAAGAAATAAGCCTATACTTCAAGAGTAAATAGTAGACATCATTATACTATAAGTATAAAAACATGTTTATATAAATCTACCTCAAGAAAAATAAAAATATTTAGTTAGCAAGATTAATTAGTTCTTGAGATTGAATAAGAAGCAAAAAGAGACTCAACTTACAAATTTTACAAGCTTTAGAGTTAACTATTGCTACTATTAAACA
This sequence comes from Arachis ipaensis, assembly GCF_059453495.1. Lineage (NCBI taxonomy): Eukaryota > Viridiplantae > Streptophyta > Magnoliopsida > Fabales > Fabaceae > Arachis > Arachis ipaensis. Next base: position 130,968,907 of record NC_142444.1, read on the forward strand.
CTGCATATATAGCTAACTATATTATATCAACTTAAGGCTTGTAACATTTTCTTCGTATATTTCCTACTTCAAAATTCAAGCATCTTGCATTTCTTATGAAATCATAAATTAACACATAACTAATTCCTAATTCCGAAATTAACTTCATCCTAAATCCTAAATTAGCATATCATAACCAAATCCTAAATCCTAAATTAACTTTAACCTTAAACCCTAACTTAGTATATAATAATCAAATCCTAAATTCTAAATTAACATGTAACTAATTCCTAAATCCTAAATTAACATACCATAAACAAATCCTAAATCCTAAATTAACTTAACCTTAAACCCTAAATTAGCATATAATAATCAAACCCTAAATCCTAAATTTACATATAACTGAATCCTAAATTAACTTAAACAAGAAAAAAGAGGGACCATGGAACCTGAGGGGTGAACAGAAGAAGAAGAATAGAGAAAAAGTCAGAGTCGCATTGGTGCTAGACGGCAAGGGCTCGATACTCAGCTATGGCAGAAGAACGAGCAAAGTAGTTTATTTCTTAGTCTTCCAAGAAATGAGATAATTACCTAAAAGAAGCAATAAACAGTTAAGGAACAATGAGTATCGGGGCATCCTGTCCAACCAGAGTCACTGAATCCCAGAAGTTAAATTTCAGAATTTCTTAGAAAGAGAATGACCTTGCCAGGACTACCCTTCAAGTATCTTAAAACACTCTTAGCAGCTTGGAGGTGAGATTGAGTGTGAGATCCCATAAATTGACTTAGCTGCTAAATGACATAGATGATGTTCTGTTGGATAGTGGTAAGATAAATGAGCCGACTAACCAAACATTGATAAATAAAGGGGTGAAAGAGAAGGAGACTGCTATCCTAATAATGTCTTGTGGAACTATCCATGGAAACAGAACCGAGTTTAGCACCCAATAAACCAGAATCCTCTAAAAGATCAATAAAATACTTTATTTGGGATAAAGAAATTTCCCTGATTGATTAAGCAATCTCAATACCCAAAAAATATTTTAAAGAACCTCAGTCCTTAATTTTGAAATATTGATGAAAAATATATTTAATGCAGCAAACTCAGAAATAGAATTCTTAGTGAGAATTATATCATCAACATAAACTAGAAGAATAGAAATTTCAGCACCAATGCACTTAACAAATATACTATAATCAGATATGGTCTACTGGTATCCATGAGAAAGTAAGAATTTATAGAGTTTTTCATACCATATACGACTGGACTGTCATAAATCATATAATAACTTCAATAATGTGCAACACTAATTTGGTCAAGTAGGTCTAATTTCGGGAGATAAAGTCATGTAAACATTTTTTGAAAGGTCCCAATGTAAGAATGCATTATTTACATCCAATTGATAGATATGCCAATATTTGATTGATGCCAAAGCCAAAAATAGTTTGATAGCGTGGCAGGCTTGACCACTGGAGTGAAGGTTTTTAAGAAATCAACACCTTCAGTTTGAGTAAACCCCTTTGTTACAAGACGTACTTGTATTGATTAACTGAACCATCTAATTTTTTTTGTACAATACACTCACCTACAACTAATTGGCTTAACACCTCAACTAGACACCAAGTCTTGTTCAACTTAAGAGTGGCCAGCTCATCTTTCATGGTGATGAAGATTGTGATGGGTCTGACAATAAAAGAGAGGAATCATAAGAGAAGGAAGGAGTATTATTGGGCATAGAAATAGTTGGAGTCTCATGGCAGGAATTGGCTTTGGTGGTCATAGGGGATGAAGACAACGTTGAAGGTAAGGGAGGGGTATGAAAGGTAGCTACCTTCAGTAGCTAAAGGATCAAGGAAAAACAGAGAGAAAGAGAATAAAACTGAATTAAAAGAAGAGTTGTAAAAAACTGAATGTATGTCTTATTATATATCACTTCTACAATACTAATACAACTATTTATAAGAGTAAAAGGTATGTAGAGTTCATCTGCATAACTGAATACAGTTACACCAAACCAATGTTAACTAAATTGGTTACACTAAGCTCAGCGTCTCTTAACTTTTATCCTTTATAGGGTATTCGAAGAAGGAGATGAGACTTTGTGCGAATCAAAAGAAGGAGATTGATGTGGGAGTGGATTAATGGTTATGGCCAAAGCTCCAATAGGAAGGCTTGGTTGATTTAGGTGAGAGGAAATAATGGTAGAATTATGTGGGTATAATGGGCTAAAAAGATTTATGGGTTGTGATTCGTTAAGGGGAAGAGGAGGAATGGTATGATAATTACATGAATTTAGGTAATGTGGGGTTATTGTTTAGGGTTGATCGGATCGGACCTTTTTGTTGACTAAAGATAAAATCATTTCATATAAAATTATATTTTTGGAAAGCTCAATCATTTTATCCTCCAAAACATAAACAATGTAGCCTTTAAAACTATTTTTGAAGCAAAGAAAAACAGTTGTTTTTGCTCTTGGGTCAAATTTTGATCTATTTTTTACGAGGGTAGAGACATAATATAAATACCCAAAAACATTGATTTCATTAAAATTCAGTGGATGATTAAATAAAATCTCAAATGGTGTTTGAAATTTTAATTTATTGCGGAAGATGAAACTCGATTAAATAAGAAAATTGTACGATTAATGGCATAAGATTAAAAAAAGGGAGGTAAATTAGATTAAAACATGAGAGCGTGAGCTATGTTTAAAATATGTTGATGTTTATGTTCTACCCTTCCATTTTGTAAGGGTATTTCAATACAACTTCGTTGATAAATATCTTTTGAAGAATAAAATCATGTAAAGAAATTCAGGACCATTATTCGAACGGATGCACTTAACTTTAGAATTGTATTGTGTTTCAATTAAAATAATAACATTCTTTACATGATTTTAAACTTTATATTTAGATTTTAATAGAACGACCCATGTGAAACGACTAAAATCATCAACAATAATTAAAAAATAATTGTGAGTTGAATAGAACTTTGTTGAAACCGTCCCCATACATCAAGATGTAATAAACTAAAATTGGCGTTGGCCTCGTTAAAGTTTAAAAAAAATGAGTTTCTTTTGTTTAGAAAAATGACAAATGTAACAAGCTTTATAATGATGCATGAAAATAAAAGAAAATTGTCTATATAAATAGTTGATTCTTTGTCCAGAAAGATGTCCCAAACAGAAATGTCAATGATTTAAAGGTGTGATATTTGAGAATTGGTAAGTGTTGATGAATGGGAGAAGGATGGGTTATTTTTTATGGTGTTGTCAAGTATGTATAATTCATCTCTCAATCTACCTAAACCAATCATCCTCGAATTGTTGGCCTGTAATATGCAAGAAGAAGATGAAAAAGTAAGTTCACATTGAAGCATGGAGGTGATTTTTGAAATAGATATGATGTTAAAATTGAAATAAGATAAATAAAGAAAATCACGAAGAATTAAGAATGATAAAAATCTAACAACACCCTTGTAAAAATCAACGACATGAGAACCATTTGATAAATGAACAATATTAGGAAAAATTTTTGCATAAGAGACAAACCAAGACAGGTTTGATGTAATGTAGTCTGTAGCATCGGAGTCTATAATCCTAGTATTTAAAAAATTATTATTAGAAAAGTTATTCACTATGCAAAAAGTGTTTAAAAAAAAGAAAGTGGCTACTTAAGATGGGCAAAAGTCCATTTGGTTTTGAGGAATAGATGCAAGAGGCTGAGACAAAGAAATTCGAGCTTTATAATATGAAGAATGAGATTCAGCCTTTTTGAGGAATGTCATGAGAGTGTGATGCTGAGTTGGTGAGAGGTCTAGAACCGGTTTTTCGAGATGCTGTTGGTGCACCCTTTCACCATGACCTAGGGCAGAATTTTGTTGTGACAATGAGGCAGTATTTTGAGGAAGGGATGCAGTGGTGGCATTGGTAGATGCGGCAGCTTTTCATTGAACTGTGACCTCCCTGAGTATCGCAGGTGACCTGGTGGGTACCATGCTTGGCATAACACACATCAATAGTGTGGCCGCCACGACCGCAATAAGAGCACAACTTCAAAGAGGAACCACGACCGCAAACCATGCTAGGAAAAGAGGAGACATGATCGTGATGGAAAGACGGCTGCCGAGAGTTAACAATGGTAGCAATGGATCTCTGGTCATCCAAAAAACCTGTGAATGCTTGCGATTTCCGCTTGTGTTAATTGATGAGCGCAAGCACCTGTGTTACTGTGGCAATGGGTCGAGGAGAAGAATTTAGGACCAGACCACGGTAAATCTCTCATCTAAGCCTTTTGGAAATTGGATAATGAAATCGTAAGACCGTTATATTTTTGTTGGACAAGAAAAAATAGAGAGAAGACGATAATTGTCAAGCTCTTCCTGCAAAGACTTCAGAGAGGTACAGAATTCAGTGATAGAGAGATTGCCTTGCTTAAGTGCGTAAATTTTCTCTTTTAATTCAGCAATTCAAAGGAGGTCACTTTGAGAGAAACGCTCCTTCAAATATGTCTAGACAGAGAAAGCAGTAGAAAAATAGAGAACACTCTGACTTACGGAGGGAGACAGAGAATTGAAGAGCCATAATAAGACTAGATTGTTACAATGTTCTTAAGCTGCAAACAGAGGCTCTTCAGGTAAAGGAGAAGGTATGGAACCAATAAGAAAATCATATTTATTTTCTGAAATAATTGCCATAGTAAATGAATGACTCCATGAATGATAATTGCTTCTTATAAGAATAAGAGTAACTAAAACAGAAGTAGAATTTTCACTAGGATGAACGTAATCAAGATTACTAGGGTCTTCAGAAAAATTGGAAGACTAATCATTCATGATGGAAGAGGAAGGAGGAAAACAAATTGGCAGTTGGGATCAGATATCTTTAACATGGATACCAGCAACGCTAAAAAAGATCGTTGATACTAAAATAAAACTTTGGAAGGAAGCAAAAGACAAAGAAAAAAGACTGTATTTTTGTATATATGTCCACTTAAATTTATATATATATATATATATATATATATATATATATATATATATATATATATATATATATATATAACTTTGGAAGGAAGCAAAAGACAAAGAAGAAAGACTGTATTTTTGTATATATGTCCACTTAAATTTACAAAGGAATAGGGTTATATATATCAACATCTATGAAAATAAAATAACCAAAATATAAATCTTTACAAAATGTTGAGAAGATTCAGATAATTGAAAAAAGGACGAGTCACCATAACTAGATAAAATGGTGAGTCATCATAACAAATTTATTTCTAGAAAAATATGTTAAAATGTGAAAGAATGATGAAGCAAATCATTTTGGGCTGAATTTGTTTGTGTGGACTTGTGTGAGACTTTATTGGTGTTGTCTTGATCTAATATGGAATGTTGGTTTAATAAATCCTATGAACCAAGAACATTTTGTTGAATTGTTGTATTTGCTTCTTAGACCCATCTCGGACACAATAGTCTTTTGATACTTGTGCGACACAAGTATTTTTCGTATCAATTGTATTTTAATAAAAAGATAAAAAAATTCTTTTTCAGACACGTTTCAACACATTTATATACCATCACATGTTAGCATGTCAAACCTTATTTTTAACCTTGTGTCATGTGTTATTGTCCATACTTCATGGAAAGAATCAGATAAATTATAAAGAAAACGGATGAGAGTAAAAATTTAGAAACTCAAAAAAAAATGATAAATGATTAAAATGACAATCAAAATTTTATATCTTAGACACAAATAATTTCAAAAGATACGAATAATAAAATCTAAAAAAAAGTGATAAAAATAATTAGATATTATATATATTTTTTCAAAAAGGACTTTTAATATTGGATTTTAATATGATTTGTTACAAACATAATAAAAAAATTATTTTGTTTTTAAAATTCGATAATCTTATGTTAAAGTAAATTTTTTTACGATTTTTTTTGAGTAAATGAAAATTTTTAGAAAAATGATAAGAGATGTTTAGAGGTTGAATTTTTTTTATTTTTTTATAAAATATTCTTATAAATATTCAGATAAATGCACATATTTTTTTAAATACAAAATTTGTTAGTCCTTATAAAATAATATTATTTTATTATTTTTGTCACGTTTTAAAATTCTTTTACAAATTGATTTGTCATTCGTATTTTTTAAATGTTATTTTTGTGTGTAATGTAAATCTTTTAATATTATTTTATATTAATTTATCCAAAGAAAAAAAAAAGGAAAGAGATTTTTTTTTTACCAAAGATAAGAGACTCGAACCTGCAACCTCTTAATTGAGTATGGGAAGACTATGTCATTTGAGCTATTACTCATTGGCCAAAAAAGAAAGAGATTACTCGTTACAAATGGTCCATATATACCTTACACTTTTACTTTCCTTTGATAAATTAAAGAAAATGGTCCATGCTTTGTAGCCCATTGTATCATTCTTATTTTTCTTCCTATTCAGTCTTTAGTTTAGCCACCCAAATTAATTAGATTTGATATGATGTTCTGTTTACATTGTTTTGCTGATTTGGCTACATAGTGTCAAATTTAAATAGTGCATCAAAAGTTCAAAATTAATAATTGATGACTCATTATTATTGACTCAAACATATAGTATGTGTATCACAATAAGAAAGTCATAACTCATAACATACATTATAGGTTACTTTGGGTTGAAAAAAAAATTGTTCCAGCTTTCTTTTTGTCACTATTTGCTTGATCTTTTTTTTCAAGGTGAATATTACGTAATGGAGGAGGGCAAGTAACCCTATTTCTCAATTTAGTATATATATATAAAAAAATAAACAAAGGCACCACCAACTACTCCCACCATAGTTAACTTTCTTTTTTCTTTTTCTTTTTTTTTTTTTTTTTTTGACGAATTTCGCTTTTCCCTTTCTCTTGATCTAACTCCATGTTTGTTTAGTCGGTTTTCATGGGAAACATTATCATGGACAATTGAAAACCACTCCAAATGTCTTATATGATTCATGTTATTTGTATGATAGGGACGTTAGATTATGATTTGATGATTACTTCATGATTTTATGAAAACTTGTTTTAGTTGTTGGAACAGAGCTCCTACACCAAATGTTTAATTTTGAAATATCAATGTCTTGTTTTTGACTAACCAAATTGCATGCAAGTGTAGCAGTTGTTCTACTTCTAGAGCACCAAACATGATTTAATTTGTTACTATAGAACATAAAAAGTACATAGACTAGACTGCACATAATCAGTATTATTATTAGTCACACAAGCCAAGTCACAACTCATAACCAACCCATGTTAGATGAAGTCAAACTTTTCCATCCTTGTGAAGAGGGTACTTGCTTCTTTCCATTAGTCAAAGCTACTTTTTTTTGTTCCGACCTCTAATCATTCATTGTTAGCTCCAACTTCCCTCGGTTTTGGTAACGACAACAGTATACATAAATGTAATACAAGTATACAACTATTAGTATTATTATTTCTTATATTTTTATCGGGTAAATACTAATGTTCCAGTATTTTTTAAATTGTAAGTCTAACTTCTAAATTTTAAATTTTAAATTAAGAAATATTAAAGAACTAATAAAATTTATTATTTTTTACTAGCAGTTAATTAATAATATTTAAAAATATAAATTAAAAGCATATTATTCGATTGTTAAATAAAAAAAAACTAGGTTAATGGCTAAAAATATTAGATAAAAATAATAAATGCTGTTGTTCTTTAAATATTTCTCTTCTAAATTTATATTATTGATATAAAATATAATTAATAAGAAGTTAAAATTTGTTTAATTTACAAAGAGTTTAATACTTTTTACTTAATAAAAAATGTTTAAAAATATAAATTTTTTTATCATGCTTTGTAGTTAAAATTTAATGCAGTTTAATTATTATAAGAAAATAAATTTTTATATTTTTTAAAGAATGTCAAGTGTAATTACAGAAAGTGAGAATGAATTTAAAATTTTTTTTTATAAAAATACTATTCGCATACTAGAATTAACTACTAAAATTATTTACAAATATATTTATAAATAAATACATATGTGATTTAATTTATTTTTAATATATATTTATTTATATTCTAACATGTGTTATACTAGTAACTGATTTTAGTGTGCACGTAATATAGTCGCTTTTTTAGTTGTTGTTGTAAGATGGGATTTTTTTTCTTAAATAAAATAAAAAAAATTGTTTAATTCCCCAAACAAGATATTTGAACTTTATTTTCCAGAATACGATTTTTTTTTTTTTTGTAATTAAGACAAGTTTGTTACACCCCTGGTGAACTCTATGTTACGTTTCCAAAATAAAAGCATGTCTGTTGGAGAGTGGATCAGAGAGCCACAATTTCATTGTCCATTTTCGTTCTCACTGTTGATATTTTTCTACACAATGTCAAGGAATCCATTGTTATCCATTCATTACGATGGTGAAATAGTATATGATGAAGAAGGTTCTATTATTTTTAGATCGGGACAACCGATAATTACCTATATGACACTGGAAGTCAACGGTCTAACAGCGTTGAAGAATTTGATATTGCATTCCATCGGGCAGAGGCAAAAAGGGTGAAAAAAATTTACTACAGATATCCGATCGAAGTAGATGGTAGTTTATTTTATAGAAGGTATATTACAGTTGTTTTCTCTCTGTTGCTAGTATATTTGTCAGACCACGGTTGTGAGAAATATTTCTATTGTTTTGAATTAGGTATCGTCTACTATGTGACGATGAAGATGTATAGCTTATAAGGTCGTGGTACAACCGATAGACAAATGTTCATCTGTTGGAATTATTCATGTTTCTTGTTGATTTGGGTGGCCGAGGATCATCTGCAGGTATGATAGTCCATTGAGTGGAGCTGTTAGACGAACTATCAGAAGGATGACGGTGGTTCTAAATATGCCACCTGAAGGTAGTCAAGAGGGGTCTAATATTGAAGCTCGTAATGTTGACTTAATAGATGACGGTGTTGAAAGTCATGATGGTTCTGCTATCAGAGAACCGATGATGGATTAGTATGAGGTTAACCCCAATGACGGAGACGATACTAACAATGAACCACCCAAAATTCCTGATGATGGTGATGAGGAAGAAGAGATGAACTACTACGGTGACACACAGATCGCTCTGACACAGCCTGCCATTTCTCGACCATATGATCGGTCGGATCATTTCACGAGGTTGAATCTCGATGCAATGACTTTCGATTGGTCGTTTACCCAGGGAGGCCCTGAGGAGGATCCAAGCAACGAGTTCGAGGTTGGACAACAATTTAAGAATAAGGAAGAAGTCATGTTGGCAGTTAAGCAGTACAGCATCAGGAGGGCTGCAGAGTATAAAATAGTAGAGAGTGACCAGTTGAGGTACAATGCACAGTGTATCCAATTCGGTCCCGGTTGTAATTGGAGCATACTCATAGCATATTGCCGAAAGCAAGAAAAGTGAGAGGTTAGGAGATACACTGGTCCTCATACTTGCATGCAAACATCGATAGGGCAAGACCATCGTATGTTGGATTGGAAGGTGATTGCGCAACACATATTCATGATGGTCAAAGCCGATCCAACAATCAGCATTCTGCAAGGAGGTGTGGAGAATCACTTTGGTTATAAGGCATCCAACAGAAAGGTTTGGCTTGCAAAATAGAGTCATTGCTAGAATATATAGTGATTGGGAGGAGTCATACAACAAGCTTCCTAGTTGGTTATTCGCTATATAGATGTACTTCCCTGGTAAAATTTATTTCAAGTTTGGTTATTCGCTATTAAACAATGCAGACATGTAGAATAAGCTAACTGTAAATGTGTCTTTAGGTACTTGGGTGCAACTAATGACACAGCCTTGGCCTGGTTCCGCCGACACTGTCATGTTTCATCGAGTTTTTTGGACGTTTTCACCGTGTGTTGAAGCTTTCAAGCATTACAGGACACTTATTTCCATTGATGGCACCCACTTATATGGTAAATACAGAGGGACCTTGCTTATGGCCATAGCTCAAGACGGCAACGCAAACATTCTACCTATTGCATTTGCCATTGTCGAGGGTGAGACGAAGGAGACGTGGTCGTTCTTTCTTTCGTACCTGCGGTAACATGTGACACCACAACCTGGGGTGTTAGTGATTTCAGACAAACCCAAATCCATAGATGGTGCACTGAACGCCGAGGGGAGTTTATGGAAACCACCTCCGCCTTCCAGGCATTTTGTACAAGATATATTGTAGCCAGCTTCCTGACTCACTTGAAGAAAGTTCTGCGTATTCGAAGCCGCAGTGTGAGTTCGCTCATCATTTTGGCCGGCTGAGGGGCAAAAATGTGGCAATCACAAACTGGCTTGAAGAAATGCCATGATCACAATGGGCATAATATGCTGATGAGGGTCGTCGATTTGGTCACATGACGACCAATATCTCCGAGTGTATTAACGTTGTTATGAAGGGCTCTCGCAATTTGCCAATCACGGGTCCTGTGAAGTCAAGTTATTTCCGTTTGGGTGCACTTTTTGCACGGAAGGGTTCCGAGGCTCTTGCCCAACTTCAAGTCAGTGCTGAATTCTCACAGAAATTGATGAAGGCCATAGAGTTCAACTCGAAGCACGTGAACACCATGAATATTTACCAGTTTGATCGATCGAGGACAAACTTCACGGTTGAAGAGTTAGCGATAGTTCCTGGGTCCAGCCAACAGAACTATCAAGTGCTACTTGATGAGGGTAAGTGTGACTGTAGATATTTTCAGGCTCTTCACTCTTCATCTTCCTTGTCGTCACATCCTGGCAGCTTGCTTTCATGCAAGACTTGATTGGAAGCGGTTTGTACATCCTGTGTACCGCATGGAGTCGGTCTTCAATGTTTATAGATCAGAGTTTCGATCGATAGGGCACTAGCCATCATATGACGGGCCCCGAATTTGGCCCAACCCCAGGATGATGAGAGTGAAAAAAGTCGCCCAGTCAGCTCCAGAATTCGTAACAACATGGATGACGTTGAGCATAACGAGGAGAAGAGGTGCGGATTGTGTCGTCAAAGTGGTCACACACAGAGGACTTGTACCGCTCTTGATGGTGGAGGGGTATCTTCTAGTCGACGTTAGTTATAGGTGTTGTTTTCGTTTAAATATATGATTGTAATCTTTCTCTACAATATTATATTTCGTTAGAAAAGTTGTTTACGACAGACTTGTTTGAACTTGAAAGTTAACGCAATGATATTAAAATTATAAAAGTCAAATGTTGTCATCATAAACTAGTTGTCTTGGGTCGAGACACCCACCTATGCCACACGCAGGTGGTCTGACATCACGCTGACCTCGACCAAGTGGAGGAACCGGATCAGGCACTGGAGTGCTCATCTAGTCCCTCAGTGTTGCATAATCTGTAGTGGACGACAACCCACTAGACTGATCATCCAAGTGGCATGGTAAGTATACAGACTGAGGTGGTGTAGTGTGCATATGTGAGAATGGCTAGGTCTGCTGTGGCACCGTCGACACATCTGCCAACCCGCCATCACCTCCCTGTATCAGACCCGTCATCCAGTCAGGTACCATCATCGTGACATCAATCATGTCTCAGGGACAAGTAGTCTCCGGGTACGGGTCCTAAAAGAGACCCAACCTTCGGGCCTGCATCCTCGGCCCGGTGAGCTGGCAGACTGACGGAGTCTCTATCGTGGTAAACCTCGACATCACCCTGCCTCCCTTGGCCTGCACCACGTCTACCTCTCCCTCTGGCTCTCTCCCACCCCCTACCTCTCCCTCATCCGGCTGCTGGCCTCATCTGCAGAAGGTGATTATCATCTGGCTGATGTAGATATGGAACAAGTGGATGGTGGATGGACAGGTCCTCTAGCACAACCTCAGCCGCCACCAGATGCTGATCACCCAGACCGAATAACTCTGTGTGCGCTCACTGCAGGTACCAAGTCATATATGGGAGGGACAGACGCAGGTCTATATGATGGTGTATACGCAGACGACGGTTGGCCCGAGCATCCCACAACTCATGCAAGCCACCAAGCAGATGCGGGAACTACTTGCCTCTTCCGAAGTGACCATCCAGCCTGTGCATCTTGTCAATGTTCAGTGGCCTGGTCGGAATGTGCTGCAGGCCACCGAACTGACGTACCACCTGGTCCACCTAATACCACTCGACGATAGCGAAGCAAAGCAACGGACAGACAACCGCCGTCGAGGCCTCCGCCTCAGCTATCGCCGGTGGAACTAGACCAATCAGCTATGGGTCAGCATACGGCGTCCACTCAACCTGTTCATAAAATGCAAATAAATGACGACATTCAAATCTCAAATGCAATAGGTATTAAAGTAAAATAAATTTTTAATACTAAAATATTTATCACTTATATTCAGTATCCCAATCCCGTTCTGGGTACGCCTGTAATGCCTCAGCCTGCTCTCGCCTCTGGCATTATCCGGCCGGTACTGAATCCACCTACAATGCCAACCACAATTCCACATTATCGCTCAATTTAATTAATTGATTAATAATAACACAACAGGTTTTTACAAGTGTTTATAATACCTCTCAACCAGGGAAAACCGACGAGTACCAAAGCCATCGGGCCGTAGTAGTGGAATATGGTGATAGGCACAGGACAGCAGCAAGCTGACGCACCCACCCAAATTGCACTAACTATGCTCTGTGGCCTGACACATTTAGCGGTACAGCCATGCCAGCACAAGCGAGCCCCACGATAACTGGCCACACGTCTCAAGGTCCTCTAGTAGGGAGAGCCACCTAATGTGCACCCGAGAGTCAGATGCATCTGGGAATAGGATACCCCCTATCAACTGCATGATGTACCCTCTCGTGTACCTCAACAGGCGCTCCTCTGTGGCGTCCTACTCCAGCTCTCCGCAAACCGTGTTGTGGAACCAAGTGAGCTTCACAGTCCACTTGGTCTGTGACTGTCTGTCCTCAGGGCCAGGAACAACACCCAGAATCTGCTCACATAACTCCTCAATGGTCCGTCCCTGATGGTGCTGCTCCCACCCACCAATGCATCCACTCACAGGATCACCGCCGATCCTGAGTCCCAGCCGATAGGCCACGTCCTGCAGGGTGATAGTCATCACCCTGCATGGTAGATGAAACGTGTGGGACTCAGGTCTCCACCTCTCTATCAATGCCGAGGCAAGTGGCCAATCGCACTCGAACTCGACCATATAGGCTACATACTCAAATCTAATTCGTCTGAGATATGACCTAATCTGCTCCGACGGACGTGTCATCAAATTCCGCTTGGTGCGCAAGATCCGAGGCGCCTACCAAACGAAAACAAAAAATTAAAAAAACAGGGACGGTGAATGCATAAAATAACAAGTTCACTGTTTATTAATTACAGTAAAATAAACAACAGTGAAAAAGTGTACCACTCGATCATGCCTGCTAGCAATGTGCTTAGTGTGATCCAATCTATACATCTTATCCTCGTAGCCTAATAACTGCTACTCCATTTAAACACACTCTAGTAAAATAAAATCACATACACCAAACTCAGTTCCTTTTATGTTAACTGAATTATTAACAAAAATATATAAATCTATAATAGCTTATAAACTTACTGATTTAAATTTAACCAAACTAACTAACGCCGTCAACTAACATCCTAAACAACCCTAATTAATAACTAATTGAACCCTAAATTTTACTAGTCATGTTACTTTCTAATCTATTTTAACCTAATTAATTATTCCACTAATTACCTTCTAATTCACAACTTAAACTAATTATTCTGACTAAATTAACTAACAATTTACTCTGTTATACTAATTAACATGTTATAGACAATAAACAACAACTATACTTAAAAACAATAACATATAAAATCTAACTAACATATAAATAGTAAATCTGTAACTCTAATTAATATGCAACCTATAACTAGTAATTTCATCTAATATGTAAACAATAATTCTAACTAAGTTAAAAAAATAACTCTAACTAACCTATTATTTATTGGAACTGAGAATGTCGTCTACAACGAACTTTACGAATGTTGAAAAGACAGAACGAAGGAATAGAGTAAATTTGAAGGAGAAATTGAAAAAGAAAGAGACAAAAAAAAATGGTTCCACCAGGTATATATAGTATGCCAAACTCACCTTAGATTCGTTGGGGGTGCAGTGATCTTGCCTTAATTAAAAAAAAAATCATATTCTAAAAATTAAAGTTCAAATATCTTGTTTGAGGAATTAAATAATTTTTTATTTTATTTAAGAAAAAAATCCCTATAAGATATGATATCTCATTATATACTTATTAAATAATATAAAAAAAATATACGAAAGAAAATGTTAAACAATAAAAAAATCACATATGACAAGCCCAAAAAAGTTGAGGTAAAAAAATTGATAGAATAATTTCGAAGATGGAAGGCAGGATGAAAAGCAACGCATCCAAACAAATAAAAAAATAATAAATTAAAAAGTGGTTTGAACTTTCAATTCTGAATCCACTTTTGAAAATTGAGATTGAAAACTAGAGTTAACAAATTAAATTAGTGTTTGGTCCCTACCACTCCCCACCCACATTCTCTCTTTCTGATGTCATTGTTGCTGCTTATATTGAATTGAACCCATCCCTTCCCTCTTCACTCTTCAACATCACTCTTCACAATTTGCGCCGCATGCTCCTGCCTTTAGAATCACACTCACTCACTTGTTCTCTCTCCTATTTTGGTCTTTTCACTTGAACAATTCCGCTCCAAATGGTTGCAGAGGCCTGGTTTGTGAAGATGGGTAACCAAGTCAGTTCCAATCTCAAGCACGCCCTTCTTCTAGAAACTTCTTCGGGAAAGAGGAAGCAGCAGCAACATAGCAGCACCATCAAGAACAACGATAAGGTAACCATTGACATTCTTTCTTTTGAAGTAGCCAATGTCATGTCCAAAACGGTTCACCTTCACAAATCCCTTTCGGATTCTGAGATCTCGAGGCTCAGGAATGAGATCTTGACCTCTGAAGCTGTTCGGAGCCTCGTTTCCTCCGACCATTCCTATCTCCTTGACCTTGCTCTCGCCGAGAAGCTCGACGAGTTGAACCGCGTCGCCGGCGTTGTTTCCAGGTTAGGGAAGAAGTGTTCTGTCCCTGCATTGCAGGGATTCGAGCATGTGTATGGTGACATTGTGAGTGGGGTCATAGATGTCAATGAATTAGGGTTCTTGGTTAAGCATATGGAAGGTATGGTGAGGAAGATGGATAGGTATGTTAGTAACACTAAGAATTTGTATAGTGAAATGGAGGTTTTGAATCAATTGGAGCAAGCTATGAACAAGTTTCAGAATAATCAGAATGAGGAGAGTAGGAGGGTCTTTGAGCAGAAACTCGCATGGCAAAGGCAAGATGTTAGGCATCTAAAGGAAATTTCACTTTGGAATCAAACATTTGACAAGGTTGTCGAGTTGTTGGCCAGGACAGTTTGCACCATCTACGCCAGGATGTCGGTGGTTTTCGGGGATTCTGCATTGAGGAAGAATAGCATTGGGCTTGCTGGAGGTTCTCCTCCACCTGAGTGTGGCTTGGTGTCTGGCCAAATTAGTGTTCCTATGAAATCGGAGAAGTTGAATCGCAATCACAGTGGCAGAAGTGGAAGTCATTCGGGTTCGATTGGGAGAACTGTGGAGAGAAAGGGAAGTATTGGTGGTAGGCCGCGGATGGATATGAGGAGAGGCGATTTAGCATATCTCCAACCCGAAGATTTCGTTCTTCCTTGTGGAACAAGTCCGGGGAGACTTTTCATGGAATGTCTAAGTTTAAGCAGCTCTGTCTCTAAATTTGATGATGATGATGATTCTGTTATTGATCATGGGGACCGATGCAGTCACAGTATTGGTTTAGGGAATAATGTCAAGAAAAAGGAGCAGTCGTGCCATTCCAGTGGGTTCGATCATGCTCAAATCAGTATTCCTTTCAATGGAGATCTAAGAGCAAAATCCGGTGTTCAGAGTTGCTCAACCTTTGGTCCCAAGAGTAGATTAGCTGTTTATGCTTCTCCTTCCACTCTTGGAGGCTGCGCTCTTGCTTTGCACTATGCTAATGTCATAATTGTCCTCGAGAAACTGCTTAGCTATCCTCATTTAGTTGGAGAGGAAGCGAGGGATGATCTCTATCAGATGCTACCGACGAGCTTAAGGTTATCGCTGAAGGCAAAGCTGAAGTCTTACGTCAAGAATTTGGCCATATACGATGCTCCTCTTGCCCACGACTGGAAGGTGACTCTTGACGGTATACTTAGGGGGCTTGCGCCTCTCGCGCATAACATGATAAGATGGCAAAGCGAAAGGAATTTTGAGCAACACCAAATTGTTAGCAGGACGAATGTGCTGCTACTTCAGACCTTGTACTTTGCTGATAAGGAAAAGACAGAGGAAGCGATCTGCGAGATTCTTATTGGGTTGAATTACATATGCCGTTATGAACATCAACAGAACGCTTTGTTGGATTGTGCAAGCAGTTTTGACTTTGAAGATTGCTTGGAGTGGCAATTGCAGTGTGGATCTTCTTTGCTTAATTGAATACCTTGTAAAATTTGAAAATCCTCAATATGGTGAGCATTTCCTTGACTTATAATACCAAAGTGTGTTTGCATTTTCCGTTTGGAGAACTCCCCCTATGGTTTGTGGCAAAAGCTACCTTTCATAGCTTTTGCTCAAATCAATAGTTTTATAGTTGCAAATGGAAATCCAAACATACTATTCATATTACTCTGGTATAGCATGGAATTCTGAACTTTGTACATTGAGGACTGATATTGTTGAAGACTTGAAAAAGTATAGCTGTATGTAATTGCAATTTGACTTATATAGTATACATGCAGAATTATATTTATAAAGGGGAAAAATTGTTCACGATGAACTTGTAAATATGTTTCACAGCTTGCTTGTTGCTTAGAAGAGTATGGCATGTTAAAACTTGAAATTACTGTTATGAATAGCAGAGATTAGTACTGTTATGTAGTTGCTGCTGTTGATTCTCCTTGCAGTTTTTTTTTTTTTTTTTTTTTTTTTTTTTTTTTTCAGTAGTTCTGTATTATGGATCTACGATAAAGTCACAAGATATTAAGGTTCGTGTTTCTTGCAAGAATAAAATAACTTGTTTAGGTGGTATATTGGTTTGAAAAATGTTATGCTTAAAGATATATCTGAATGCATTGTTTATTATCAAAAGCGCAGAAGGTGGGTTTCACTTTCAAATTTTCAAAACAAGGGAATCTTCAAAAAAAAAAAAAAATTAAATGTAAAAACCTGAAGATCAAATTAATCTGCCTACAAGGTTAACTAGGAATATTTTTAGAATATCACTATAGAAAATTCTATGATATGGTTGCAAACACTACCGGATTTTGTTTTCTTTCACTTAGGCTACAATACTGCATTTGAAACAGAAATACAAAAACAATAGATACAGAAACTTGTTTGGTTCTGGAGACATAGATAGAGACAATTTTTTGGTTTAAGAAACATATATTTTCTGTACTTTATACATTAGTCTCTATCTCTCGTTCTTTGCGTTTCTATGTCAAAGCCAGAATCAATGCGCCCTGTGGAGCTAGTACACAAGGCTGGCCTGTAATGATACTGCAGAAGAGGCCAAATCAGTGAGCTTTAACTACATGGAGGAAAGAGGAAGTGATGTAGAATTGTAGATGTTGATGTCGATGTCAATGGCACCATTTTAAGCTTTGAGCAGTGGTTTAATTCCGAGTTAGAAAAATCACAGCGCAGGGTTGACTTGAAGTACCACAGCGTAGCAGATCTTATCAATCATTGTGTCATGTGACCCTTCATTTATATCCATTCTCAGTTTTCGAACTTGTAAAGTTAGGAATTCCTATCAGAAGGTATTTGCAGATGTGAGGCACATAAAAGATTTACTACTATACTGTAAACTTAGTTGCTATTTATATAGAGTATTTAGCTAAAATGTATTCTAAGGGTGCATTTTAAGTTTATTATTAATAAAAATTTTAGATATTTTACTTAAATAACTGTATAGCAAATATATTAAAAATTAAAAATTTATATATTTTTATAAAAGAACTAACTAACCTTCTTCCTAGTTTGCACAAGCTCCGCTTGGACGAAGTGGTAGTCCTTGGCCAGGCGCATGGCAGTAAAGTGAATGGAGTCCTTCATGTACTGTTTTATCAAGCTCAAAATGTTGAGAATTTAATATAATTGGTTCTGGTAGATCTTTTTCAATTGTTTTTTTCGAAACTGCCTCTCCCTATTTATTGTGTTCATGACTTTCTGTTTTGTAATTTAGTACCATCAAATTCTTTTACCATGTAGTAGTATGCCACATTCATATTCTTAGCAACTTTTCCACAAACGATCAAGGAGTTGAACGAAATGTTCTTTAAAGTTTTACTGGTAGCTCAAAACTGTTTTTGAATTTTCAATTAATTCAAAATAGCCTCTTAATTTTCATTGTGACTCATGTTTATTTCTTGAGTTTTTCCGTGAACAAAATGTTGATATAGACAATATGCTTTGGACATGTAAGAGTGATATTTAGCCATTGACACGTGATATGTGTCACAACAAAATTTATTATTTACATGTCAAGTTAATATAACATATGGTTTGTTTACGTGTTATTTGACAAATCATCATAATTACAGGGTGTTTAAAAATTTTTTGGAATTTAATTTTCGTGAAAATTGAATTTAATTATCGTGTTTAAAACAAAAATAATTTAATTAGGTTAGATAGAATTTAATTCAGTTCAGTTTTTTTTTTAAATCAATTCAAACTCAAATAGATTTTTATTACAATTTCACTTAAAATTTAAAATATCTAAAATATTCTTATAATCTAATTATTTTTTTTAACCTTCATTTCTTCTCAACACCTCCTACCATTCAACACATGATAGAGGCCGAAAATGCAGATGTTTCACCTTTTAGTCGGTGAAGTGATTGTGACACTAGAAGATGTGACTCATATACTTGGTCTCCCGATTAATGGGGAGCCCGTGACGGGAAGAACGAACAACGGTCCTCAGTTTTTGGTGGAGAACTGCTTAGCTTGTTTTGGTAGGTTGCCCGATTCGGATGATCACTTATTGGGAAAAGTAAACATTTCATAAGTTCATCGATGTAAAGACGCCGAAGCGTTAGACACACATAAGTCCATCGAGCAATATGTCCGGGCTCACATTTTCTGCGTGCTCGAAACGGTTGTATTCCCAAATAAGTCAATGAATTCTGTGAACTCAAAGTTTTTGCTTCTACTTCGAGATTTTCACCGCATTCCATTCTACAGTTGGGGGCAGCTAGTGTGCCACATCTGTATAGGTCGTTGTGTCATGCATCGCGATACAAGTGTAAAGAAATGGATGACCCACTCATTCTGCTTTTAGTTTGGGCGTGGGAGCGTATGCCGTTCTTAGCACCTATTTCTCTCTTCGACTCGTTTAATTGCAAATTCTGAATACGTGAATCCGTTGCGAACGCGCTTATGAGCCTCGACGATCGTTCGAGTAAACAATTCGTTTAGCCGATAAAAAATAAACCCAACAATCAGCACAATGTTTTGGTTCCCGTCTTGTGCCACCGCAACCAAAAATGCACCTTTATATTTTTTGTACAGGTGTGTGCCATCAACCTGCACCAATGGCTTGTAGTGTTTAAATACTGTAATACATGGATAGAAGCTCCAAAACACGCGATGGAGAATTCTTACACCATTCACCTCCTCACCTTCACGATAAACAGGGAGAGTTTTTATTTGAACACGAGACCTTGGCATCTTCACAGTCATTGCTTTCAACCATACTGGCAGAGTCTGGTAAAAAACTTCCTAATCACCAAAAAATTTTGCGATAGATTTTTGCTTTGCTAACCAAGCCTTGTAGTAACTTACAATATAGTTGAACCTGGATTGAACTTCTGTGATAAAAGACTTCACCTTTATCGACGGGTCTGCTTCAACCAATAGCCTAATAGCATTTGCAATCGTGTCTGAGTCAAACTTAGCATGATCTTGTGAAATTGTGTCCCTATTGTGCACGTGAGTCTGCCATTGTATCTCTTGATCTCCCAATAACCTTTCTTGCGAATCAAGTTAGCTCGGTTAAGCCAATCGCACCTTGCATAATACCCCTTGCATTTTGTATTTAATATCTGCGGCTCAGACTCATACACAGTATAATCAATTTCTCTAGAGATAGCGTAACTTTTGATTGTAGAGATCATCGACTCTCTAGAACCAAATTTCATTCTGACACTAAATTCACCATCTTCTGCCGCAACATCGCCTTCACCTACGACATGCGAACCACCATTAGTCAGTTAAGGCTAAATAAAGAAATGTTAGTGGTAACTTTAATTAATAAATATAACATACCCATATTTACATACTCAGAAAATTTTGGGGCATGCGTGACTTCGAGATCTAGAGTTTGCATAAAAGACGGAACACCAAAGGGATGCTGGTTTACAAGTGCATCTGCTTCATTTTGCACCACCGGATTGCCTGCCTCGTCTCCGTCATCGTTTTCGTCATTGATTTTGTAGTTGGCTTCAAATTTCTCTTCACTGTAGTTATTATCTTCTTCCCAATCTATATCCTCGAGCTCATCCGTATTTACCTCATTGCCAACCGCGTCCAGTCTCATATGTTGTTCAAATTTAATGTACAATTCTATCATTGGCACGTAAAATCGGGTTTGTTAATAAATATAGAACATCTGCTGTATACATGCGTTGTCAGTGATGGACATTATTTGAAATTGAATCAGCCTACCAAATACTTGCACAAGATTCCTGTATAAAATGTTACTCACCCTCTTTGAAAAGTGACTTTGTATGTTTTCATAAAAATTATTTTGCAACTCTACAAAATTCATGGTGCGTGAAATGACAAAAAAAAAAAAAAAACAGACATTCACAAATAAAAGTCGCTCCTTCGTATGTGTTTAGTATAATCTCACCGTTATAATACACTTACAAATTTACAATACCTTTCATAACCTCAACTTTATCTAATCTAACTTTTTTGACACTACAAATTATCAAAAAATTCACTATATAAAAAAAAGAAATGGAGTGAGGTATGAAATACGAATAAATTGTCAATGGTATTTATAAGCAAGATTCTTAATTTAAATATTTTTTCTCATATAAAATACAAGCTACGTTTTGCAGCTTTTGAATAATTTTTTTTAATGTTTATGTTTTGTACTTCTAAAAAAAAAAGTAAAAAAATTAAACTCATGGGTAGGTTGCAATTTTAAAAATTATGCAAAATTTAAACACAGCTTGTGATTTACCTCTAATATCATATTAGTGTAATTACTTTACACATCCATTTCAATATCAAACATTACATTTCTTTCTAGGTGATTGCTCTCATACCCCAACATTTGTGATAGAATCCATACTCTGTATATGTGGACCAATACAATATAGACATGTGGCATCATTAATTCTAGTCAATTAATAATTAAAAAATTTTAAAATCTTAAATATTAATGTATTTTAAAAGTGTATTAATTATTATTTGTATACAAATACGAATACGTATATACTTTAATCATATATGATTAACTATGGTTAAGTATTTTTGTTTATTAAAATTAATACAAAATTAAAATAAAAAATCTCTTCTCTTTCCCATCAGTGTTGTCTTCTTCCCAAAATACATACTAGTTATTGTTTTTTATTCTAAGTTAGACTCCTGAACACCCAACCCTTCCAATCTGAACTTCTCCACTATCGCCGTTCACCGCCGCCGTTCACCACCGCTCACCGACACCGCCAGATCCCTTCTATCTCACAGGCATTCGTCGATCTCCATTTCTATCGCCCGTCATTAGCGTCCCCTGTTTCCGCCTCCAACAGCAGTGTCGCTGCCGTCTCTCACGTTCTAAGCCTCCGTGACCCATTGTTTGCCGCCTCCGATCCACACCGCGTAGCGGCGTTCTCCATCACCGTCGCTGACTTCCACACCCCTGATATAGGTTAGGTGTTCATCGTCTGTTCAAACAATGAATTTCATTTATTTTGGTTATTGGGCTTGTTTCTTGCATGTTCAAACCGTCAGGTTTATTTTATTGATTTTTTTATGGAACAAATTCTCTGCCATGGATACAATTTTTCGAGCTCTATATCTACTATGTAGATTGATCAATTAGATTAATTGCAGTATATGTATGATTGACTCTGGAATCTGAAGTAATTACTCGCCTAATTAGAATTATCTTTTCAGTTGTTGAGCCGGTATAAGTTCATTGTTGAAGGCAGCTTCATCATTTACATTCTTATTTTTTTATCTAATTTAATTTAGTTGTGTTTGTCTTCCATCTCTCATGTCTATAGGCATTTAAAATATTTTCTGTTCAGTTTAAGTGTATCTTTTCTTTGATTATCATGAATTGTGCAGAGATGTTATTGGTTTCAATCCATCATATCTCTATTGTCAATCTACAAACCACACCCAAATAAAAAGGAGAAAGAGTTAGCAAAATTAACCTTTTTCTTTTTAGTACTGTACAGACAAATGCTAGTTTTACTTTCAGTCGGCCAAAATTACCTATTTTTGTGAATTAGTCTGTGTGCAAGACAGAAGGAGCATTGTGGGCTACGACTTAAATTTGGAGAAAATAAAATATTATCTCATTTAAGAGTTTTTTCAAGTAAGGTTGAAAAGTTAAATTGTGTTGTAAAATAACTAAATAAATAAGGAAGAAGTAACAAATATAAAATATGAAATATAATTAGATAACTCAAATAGTAATATTGACTGGAATTACTATATCAATATAGTAGATATAATTAATATATTTAATAATATTAAAGTATATAAGAGAATAGTACGAAAGAGAAAGAATATAATATATTGTGATGTGTGTGTGTATATATATATATATATATATAAAGATAGAAAGAAGTATTAAAAGTAAAGAGAGAGAGAATTGCATTTGCTTTTGTTTTATTATTGCTGTGTGTAAAAGCATTCGAGGATGCTTGCTATTTATACATGTAAAATGATACCACTTTCAACTTTCATTTATTGCCATTTGTCTTGTAAATGGATTCATTTAGTCTGGAGAATGAAATCCAACTAAGCCTTACGTGGTTATCCATGGTCATCCACCTTTATCACAACACTCCCCCTTGGATGACCATTTAGGATTATTGTCTCGTTAAAACCTTACTAAAGAAAAACCCAGTGGGAAAAAACCTTAGTGAAGGAAAAAGAGTACAATATCCTTTAGTGATGGGGACTGCCTCATTAAAAACCTTGTCAAGAAAAACTCAATGGGAAAAAAACCTAACCAAGGGAAAAAGAGTACAGTCTCCCCCTCTTGCCGACATCATTTAATGTCTCGAAATCGGCGCATCCCAATCTCATATATCAATCTTTCAAAAGAGGATTTTGGGAGTGACTTTGTGAATAAATCTGCCAGATTGTCACTTGAACTGATCTGTTAGACATCAATAGTCCCTTGATTTTGAAGATCATGAGTGAAGAAGAATTTGGGAGAGATATGCTTTGTTCTATCACCTTTGATATATCCGCCCTTAAGTTGAGCAATGCATGCTGTATTATCTTCAAACAGGACAGTTGGAGCTATCTTATGATCAATCAGTCCACATGATGACAGGATATATTGGATCAAACTCCTGAGCCAAAAACACTCGCGACTTGCTTCATGAATCGCTAATATTTCGGCATGATTAGAGGAGGTTGCTGGTATCGTCTGTTTCGTGGATCTCCATGATATAGCTGTACCACCATATGTGAACAGGTATCCTGTTTGTGATCTCCCTTTATGTGGATCATATAAGTATCCAGCATCTGCATAGCCAACAAGTTGTGATGTGGATCCATAGGGATAAAACAATCCCATATCAACCGTTCTATGAAGATATCGAAAGATTTGCTTGATTCCACTCCAATGTCTTCTGGTTGGAGAGGAACTATATCTTGCTAGTAAATTCACAGCAAATGATATATCGGGTCTTGTATTGTTAGCAAGATACATTAGCGCTCCAATGGCACTAAGATATGGTACTTCAGGACCAAGGATATCTTCATTTTCTTCTTTAGGACGGAATTGATCCTTTTTCACATCCAAAGATCTTACGATCATTGGGGTACTTAATGGATGCGACTTATCCATATAAAATCTCTTCAAGATCTTTTCTGTGTATGTTGTTTGATGAATAAAGATCCCATTTTTTATATGCTCGATCTGCAGGCCGAGACAAAATTTAGTCTTTCCAAGATCTTTCATCTCAAACTCTTCTTTTAGAGTTTTTATAATTGTTGGAATTTCTTCAGGAGTCCTAATGATATTTAAATCATCAACGTACACAGCAATTATAATGAACCCAGATGTAGTTTTCTTTATGAAAACACACGGGCATATATCATCATTCTTGAAACCATTTTTGGCCAGATACTCAGTAAGACGATTATACCACATTTGTCCAGATTGCTTTAGACCATATAAAGATCTTTGTAATTTGACTGAGTATAACTCTTGCGAATATTCATTGGATGGTTTAGATATCTTTAGTCCTTCAGGGACTTTCATATAGATATCCCGATCTAATGAGCCGTATAAATAGGCTGTTACCACATCCATTAAATGCATATGCAGTTTATGATATGCAGATAAACTGACCAAATAACGCAATGTTATCGTATCCACTACAGGGGAATACGTTTCTTCATAATCTATACCGGGTCTTTGTGAAAAACCTTGTGCCACAAGTCGGGCTTTATAGCGCACAACTTCATTTTTCTCATTTCGTTTTCTCACAAATATCCACCTATATCCAACAGGTTTTACATCTTCTGGTGTACGGACTACAGGTCCAAAGACTTTACATTTTGCAAGTGAGTCTAATTCAGCCTTCATGGCTTCTTCCCATTTTGGCCAATCATTCCTTTGTTGACATTCTTCGACTGATCTTGGCCCAAGATCCTTACTTTCATGCATGATATTCAATGCTACATTATAAGCAAATATTTCATTGACAATTGTCTTATTTCGGTCCCATTTCTCTCCTGTAAAGACATAATTTATTGAGATCTCATCATTTTCACAATTTTCAAGTACCTGAACGTCTTCTGGCGTTAACACTATATCAGAATTTTGGACAACTGCAGGTGTCTTTACTATGTCTTTTTCAATAGGAATCGTATTTACCTCTTTTCTCTTTCGAGGATTTTTATCTTTGGAACCGACAGGCCTGCCACGCTTCTGGCGTGTATTTGCTTCCGTGGCTATTTGTTCTACAGGGACATCAATTCGAATTGGGGCATTTTCTGCCCTGCCACGCTTCTGGCGTGAATTTGCTTCAGTGGCTACTTGTCCTACTGGGACATCAATTCGAATTGGGGCATTTTTCGCTGGTATATAAGATTTGGTTATCCTCTTTGTATCAGAAAATGCATCAGGCAATTCATTTGCTATTCTTTGCAAATGTATAATCTTTTGAACTTCTAGTTCACATTGCCCTGATCGAGGATCTAAATGCATCAACGATGATGCATTCCAATTAAGTTCCTTTTCAGGAAGCTTATTCTCTCCCCCTAATGTTGGAAATTTTGATTCATCAAAATGACAATCCGTAAATCGGGCTTTAAATACATCTCCCGTTTGTATCTCAAGATACCTCACTATAGAGGGAGAATCATATCCAACATATATCCCCAATTTTCTTTGGGGTCCCATTTTGGTGCGATTAGGTGGTGCAATGGGAACATATATCGCACACCCAAATATTCTTAAATGGGAAACATTTGGCTGCTGGCCAAAAGCTAATTGTATAGGAGAGAACTGATGGTAACTCATTGGCCTCAAACGAATAAGTGCTGCGGCATGTAAAATAGCATGCCCCCAAACCGAGGTTGGGAGATTTGTTCTCATAAGTAAGGGTCTAGCAATTAATTGGAGGCGCTTAATAAGTGATTCTGCTAACCCATTTTGTGTGTGAACATAAGCTACTGGATGTTCAACACTTATTCCATTAGCCATACAATAAGCATCAAAAGCTTGGGAAGTAAATTCACCAGCATTATCAAGGCGAATTGCTTTGATTGGATTTTTTGGAAATTGTGCTTTTAATCGAATAATTTGAGCCAGTAATCTCGCAAACGCCAGGTTGCGAGAAGACAATAAGCACACATGTGACCATCTCGAAGATGCGTCTATCAGGACCATAAAATATCTAAAAGATCCACATGGTGGATGAATAGGTCTACATATATCACCTTTAATCCTTTCTAGAAATTTAGGGGACTCAAATCCAATCTTTACTGGTGATGGCTTTAAAATTAACTTCCCTTGAGAACATGCAGCACAACAAAATTCACTAGATTTAAGAATCTTTTGGTTCTTTAGTGAATGTCCATGAGAGTTTTCAATAATTCTCCTCATCATGGTTGTTCCTGGATGATCCAATCTATCATGCCAAGTTATGAATTCATTTGGGCTAGTAAACTTCTGGTTTACAGTGGCATGTGATTCAATTGCACTAATCTTGGTATAATACAACCCAGATGAAAGTGAGGATAATTTTTCTAATATAACTTTCTTATTTGAATCATGAGTTGTGATACATAAGTACTCATGATTTCCCTCATTCATAGTCTCAATATGATATCGATTTCGGCAAATATCTTTAAAGCTCAACAAGTTTCTTCGAGACTTGGTAGATAATAGTGCATTATTTATTATGAATTTTGTTCCTCCAGGAAACAAAATTATAGCTCTTCCGGAGCCTTCAATCACATTGCCTGAGTCAATAATAGTATTAACACATTCTTCTTTTGGCACCAGATGGGTAAAATATATATCACTTTTGAGAATTGTGTGTGAACTTGCACTATCCGCAAGGCATACATCTTCATTACATATCCTTGCCATTCTCTTCAAAGACAAATAATAATAAAATGAGCAGTATGCACAGTTAAATTGAATACTTGATCGAAATTATTTTTCTAAGAAATACTGTACATAAAAATAATGTCATATACTGAAATTTTATTTTAAAGCATGACACATTTAATGATTTCAAAATTTATAAACATTAATATTTCATTATTTATATACATTGTATTTGAAACTTAAATATATAAAAAATAAAACTTAATAATAAGTTATTTACATTATTTATTTACATAGATATTTCACAATCTCACATATTAAACTATTCCATCATTGATCAAATGACCAATATTTCCTTCAGGGTCCTCAAAGAAATCAGATACATCATAATGAGTGGTGGAATTTTCAGCATCATTTGAAACAAAATTTGTTTCCTTTCCTTTGACATCCTTTTTCAAAGATGCCTGGTAAAGATCGACTAGGTGCCTTGGGGTACGACAGGTACGTGACCAATGGCCCTTTCCACCACAACGGAAATACTTATCCTTTGTTGATTTACTCTGCCCGATATTTCTTTCTTTATCCCACTTCTGGTGAGATCCTCTCTTTTGAACATAATTCTTTTTTCTTCCATAATTTTTTTTGTTATTAAAACCTTGCCATTTACCTCTTCTGGGGTAATTTGCCGCATTTACTTCAGGAAATGAGGCGGCGCCAGCTGGGCGCGCTTCATGATTCTTTAAAAGCAACTCATTGTTGCGTTCAGCAACAAGAAGGCAAGAAATTAACTCAGAATATTTTTTAAACCCTTTTTCTCGATACTGCTGCTGCAGGAGCACATTCGAGGCATGGAAGGTTGAGAAAGTTTTCTCCAACATATCATGATCAGTTATCTTTTCCCCACATAATTTCATTCGTGAGGTGATACGAAACATTGCAGAATTATATTCATTTATAGATTTAAAATCTTGTAGACGCAGGTGTGTCCATTCATATCGAGCTTGAGGAAGTATCACCATTTTTTTATGATTGTACCTTTCTTCAAGATCTTTCCAAAGATCTGCAGGATCTTTTAATGTGAGATATTCATTTTTCAATCCTTCGTCAAGATGACAACGAAGAAAAATCATGGCTTTGACTTTATCCTTCTGGGATGCATTATTTTCAGCCTTAATGGTATCTCCAAGATCCATTGAATCAAGATGGATTTCAGCATCTAATATCCATGATAAATAATTGTTTCCAGATATATCAAGAGCATTGAATTCAAGATGAGAGAGCTTCGACATAATGAAAATTTGTTACCTGAGTCTTCCTAAAAATTTGATCAGAGTCTCGTGCTGATAACGTGTTATAAAATAACTAAATAAATAAGGAAGAAGTAACAAATATAAAATATGAAATATAATTAGATAACTCAAATAGTAATATTGACTAGAATTACTATATCAATATAGTAGATATAATTAATATATTTAATAATATTAAAGTATATAAGAGAATAGTACGAAAGAGAAAGAATATAATATATTGTAATGTTTATATATATATATAAAGATAGAAAGAAGTATTAAAAGTAAAGAGAGAGAGAATTGCACTTGCTTTTGTTTTATTATTGCTGTGTGTAAAAGCATTCGAGGATGCTTGCTATTTATACATGTAAAATGATACCACTTTCAACTTTCATTTATTGCCATTTGTCTTGTAAATGGATTCATTTAGTCTGAAGAATGAAATCCAACTAAGCCTTACGTGGTTATCCATGGTCATCCACCTTTATCACAATAAATTGTATATTATTTACTTGAATAATAATACTCATAGTTAACAAATATTTTTAATATACGTGTAATTATTAACAAATATTTTTTATATTTAATAAAAAAAATTATCACATAATTTTACCAGTATTACTTATTTAAAATTATTTTTTTGAAAAAGTATTCTAAAAACAAATAAATAATTTCTATTTTAAAATTTGAATTGAACTTGATTAGTATGAGAATAATTACTTATTGTCATCATTCAAGTATAAAGGCAATAAATTAAATTAATGTAGTAACATATTAATAATCATACAAATAAATAATCATTATTTAACATTTATTCCCACCATTCAAGTATAAAGTGATAACGTATTAATAATTTAATAAGGTATATTTAAAGATAATAAATTAAATTAATGTATCTTTAAATAAAAATACCGAAATAGTTATTTTTCAAAATCAAAAAATTATAAAGATATTAATTTGGGGCATAAAATCAATGACTTTAATTGTATTATGCCACTAAATATGCATGGATTATAATTTGAGAAAGGTGTGGGTAAATTTAAAAAATTTTAATATTTGCATGCTTATAAATAAATGATTTATGCAATAACCTTATATATACGTTACCAATATATTACTAGTTGATATATGCAATAATAAATAATTATAAATAAATAATTTATTTCTTTTTTTTTAAAAAAGACCTTATTAATTTATTAATACATTACAAGCAAGTTGTTATTGCAATTATGAGATATGCATTAATTGTTGATTCATTCAATTAATTGTTTCATGGTCAATCTCCTTCGTAATTGCTTCATTGTCAATTGTGGGGATCAATTTGTGGTCAATAATTATTTTATGATTTAATTAATTTTTTATTTTATAACTAAACCTCACATCAATTTATTATTAATATAGTGTAACAGGTTCTGAGTAATCGAAGATATAAAAACTTACTTGAACATCATAAACATGAACATCGATGACAATAAGAACTTAAAGGAGTCTATCGAATATGATGAGCTGTGTTTTGGGTATGATAGTAGCTCTGATAAGGAGGAGGAAGATCTTATCAACAATGAGGGTAAATTTAGTGAATCCATGGAGGTGTCGAATTGTAGCTATAAAATTCAAGAAGTTAAACGAATTAAGCTATGATGACATGTGGGGTATTGAGTTTGACACCGTTGATCAATGTTTTGATTTTTATAGAAATTATGCTAAAGTGCACGGTTTTGTTGCGAGACTTGACGAAAAAGGACAAGATTTCAATGGAAACCTTAATATGCGACAGATAGTTTATAACAGAGAGGGTACACGTAGAAAAAAGTACTTGGAGATGGAGAACAGAAAAAAGGATCACAAGCCAATCACCCGTGTAATGTGTCAAGCAAAGATTAGATTTCATTATGACTTGATTTTACAAAAGTGGCGGGTCACCAAATTTAAAGAGACTCACAACCATGACCTCATCCCACCTAAGTATATCCAGTTTGTTCTGGCATATCGAACAATGATTGACGCTGATAAAGCACAGGCTGATAGTTTGCACTTTTATGGTGTTAGAACTTGTCATATAATGGGGTTCATGGTGGCACAAAAAGGAGGTCCGAACAGGGCGAGATTCACAAAAAAAGATCTATACAATCATTTTGACAGATCGAGGCGTGCAAAGATAAAAGATGGTGATGCACATGCAGCATTGAGTTACCTAGTTTTTAAGGCAGATGAAGATCCACTATTGCAAGGGAAGTTTACTTTGAAGGATGGTAAGCTTGATAATTTAGTGTGGGCCGATGGATCTAGCATCACTAATTACCAATGTTTTGGTGATGTGTTAGCCTTCGACACGACATACCAAAAAAATAAGTATAATAGGCCGTTGGTTGTCTTCTCAGGAACAAATCATCATGGACAAACATGCATTTTTGGTTGTGGTTTATTATCCGATGAGAAGCGGAAAACCTATGTTTTGGTGTTGAATATGTTCATGGAGATAATGGGTAATAAATAACCTATAGTTGTGGTGACAGATGGAGATCTTGCAATGAGGGAGGCAATAAAAGAAGTTCTTCCAAACGCTGCATGTAACACCCTAATATTCAAATCCTTATGCTCGAGTCATAAGTCAATGATATTACGGTGGTACGACTCTCAGGTAGATTTTTAATATATAAATATAGGTAATTTCGAAAGGAGTATTAATCGAGAAGCCTGAAAAGAGTAGACATAAAATCGCGAAGACGTATCACTCACGTTTCGACAATAGAAAGATAAACCGTGAAGCCGAAAATGATATACGGACAAGGCGTAAAGGAGACTAAAAGATAGATAACATATGGACATATATATAACATAAGTAAATAGCCACTAGTCGCGACCCGCGAAGATTAGGCCGGCTAGGGTACAGTATGAAAGTAGTTGACAGCAGTATGTCCTAATCTCTCCCAAAGGAAACACGAGAGCCTCTATAGGCCAGTTCAAAAGAGTTCAATACATAATATAATCTTTTCGAAACAAAGGTGGAGAGATTCTAAGCAAAACACAAAGTAGAGAAAATGAAGATCTTTGCCGTCTCTCAGACGACCCACAACTCACTTCTGAGCACCTGGACCTGTATCTGAAAAATAAGAGATATATACGGAATGAGAACCCCGGGCCCATGGGTTCCCAGTATGGTAAAAGTGCCAAATAAATACAATGCACTACAATAAGAACTCATTAAGCATCCTAAGCTTCTTCACCAATTATTCATCCTAGATTTTCGCTAATCCATGAATAGGCAACTATCGTAAAGGGATACTAAATCTGGTCCATATCTCATAAAATTCCCAACTCGCTGACTCTCCCACGAATCAGATTTGGAATTCTAAACAAAACCATCATCAGTCGTCTTGTCTCAGCAATTCTATGTTAATACATCATACCCTCACCGGGAGCTAGTGAAACCACATCACTGCGTCTACCCAGGGAGCTCAAATTATCTCATCCAATGATCATCATCCTCAAGCAATCGCATCACCAATTCGTCTCATCAAGGACAGCCCTCAACCTCTACCGACACCAACATGAGGGGCCTCTCAGTTGTACAAACACAAGTAATACATGCAAGTAATACACAATTAAGGTACAAGTAGAACAAGTAGCACATAATCAGGTAACATAGCATATATAATGTAGAAGTCTAAAACAAATAAGCAAACCCAAACAATTCAAACATATTCAAATGATGAATGCCTGCCCTATGGCTGATGATATCATCTGTCGGTTATCAAGCCAACCCGACGTGTCCGGTAGCTAACCCGGGTACAGTCTCTCTGTTGCGCATTAATATCATTAGAGGGAATATGTGCCCTGTCACCATTGGAGGGTATCTGCGCCCTGTCGCCATTAGAGGGTATCTGCGCCCTGTCGCCATTAGAGGGTATCGGTGCCCTGTCACCCTTACAACCAGAGAGAAAACACAAGCATACTTACATTCAACATTTTCCATCATTATTCATTTATCATATTCGTTCATTTATCATATATGCATTTATACTCAGCCATAATCCATAATGGCTTTGTCGTAACCCGGCAATAACTCAGCCATCCGGCTCATAGTTCAATCCAGAACTAGCCAATTTATCAACATGGCTCCGCCGTATCCGGCAATAACTCAGCCTTCCGGCTCATGGTTCAATCAAGAACCATCCATTTATCAATAAATACAGCCCTTCGGTTCGTGGCATACACGGTACTTCCACCGTCATCCTCCATATCTCATATAATCATCTTTGATCATCATTGATCATTACTTTTCCCCTTGCTTCACTTGCAAGTTACCACATTCACTAGCTCCTTTTCTCATTGCTAGGCATATCATAATGATTTAAGACATAGGTGGTGAGATCGGAGGCTTAGAAGTATGAAATTTGGATTTTAAAACTCAAAAATCAACTTTGGCACGAAAACAGAGCCACGCGTACGCGTACTCCATGCGCATGCGTGGATGGCCACAAAACTCATCGACGCGTATGCGTCATGCACGCGGACGCGTAGATTGAAAATTAGCCAAACGACGTGCAAGCGTTAGCCACGCGTATGCGTGGGTGCACTTGCGCCCCAGGCACAAAACTGGCACAACTCTGGCGCAACTCTCTGGAAAATAGCTGGGCAATTGGTGCAGCGCATCGACGCCCCCGCGCACAGCACGCGCACGCGCGGATGGTGCTTTCTTGAAGATCGGCGCGTACGCGCCAAGTGCGCCTACGCGCGGAGGGTCATTCTGCTAAAAATTTTCTAAGTTAAAAAGCTGCAGAATTCACAGACTAAACCCCCAATCTTCCGATGGACATAACTTTCTCATTTCAAACCGATTTTCGCCCGTTCTTCGAACGGCATGGACATCCCGGATCCAATTTCTTTTCTAAACAAGTTTTGCACAAAACGAAAATCCGGAGTCCAAGTTATGTCCCGTCAAAGTATGCCCAAAAATCATGTTTTCACACAAAACCACAAGGTGCCATTTTCAAAACAAGCCATTTCAATTCTTTTCGAAATCAACCGAAACATGCCAATTTCAACCCTTTATGAAATCAATCAAAATGTACCAAAATCAACATCAAGCCTCCTCAATTCACACATCAACACTTCAGCACAACTCACAAAACATCATCCCACTAATTTAACATTTCTTAATCAAATGGCTAAGAGACAACACATAGAAATGTCATACATATTTTCTCATCCCAATTTCCAATAATACCATTTCCAATTAATCATCATTACACACACTCAATATCATCATACCATCAAGGCATCAATAATCCTAGTCACATATATGACCACATAATATATCTCAACCAAAACCAAACATACCTTATCTACATAATTTCACCCAAAATTATCAAATTCCACACTTCAACTCCTCAAACCTTATTATTCAATAACCAACCCAATTATTCATATATTCATTATCTGAAACTCATCCAATCACTTCCATCATCATAAAATGCACACATCAACTTACCTTCCTTACCTCTTTCCGGCCTCCGGCCCAAAATTCACGGCCTCTGGCCCAATTTCACAATTTAACAGCATAAACCACAAATCAATACTCATTACCCAACACATTCAATTCTCAATATACCAAGCATACAAGGCCACACAATTCTCAACCCAATCATTAATTCACATTACATACCAACTATTCATATTAGCACTAACCATTTACACAATCCAAACTTAATCCTAGGGGCATCTAGCCTAGGAATTCTCATCACACCACACGGTATTTAAATGAAACTTAAACCGTACCTCTTGTAGCCAAATCAATTGAGCCTCTTCTTTGAAAGTCTCCACCAACCTTAGCTCCAAGCCTCACCAAAGCTCCTCAAGCAACACCAATCTCCCACTTGTGCATCAAAATCACCAATACACTAACATAACCAATTTCACATATATACATCAACCTAGGGCTCATGAAAATGATAAATCACAAGGGTTTGAGTACTTCTTACCTCAGCCCATGTGAAATAGGGATAGGACCCACTTAGAATCCATGTTAGAGTATCCCTGAACACCCAAAATCACAAGATTTCAACACTAACTACCCAAAAATGTGTAACAGTGGGGAAATTCGAAAACTGGATAGAGATGAATGGAATACTCACCACAAAACTTAGATAGAATTATAGAGGATGAGAAGAGCTTTGCGTGGCTGCAAGCGGCTCGTCAATCGGAGCTCCGTAGCTCAAGTTATGGTGGTTTGAAGATCAAAGAGAGTTAGGTTTTCTCTCTTCTCTTCTCTCTTCTCAATTTCAGCGCCCCAACCCTTCTCTTTAGGGTAAAATGAGCTGAAATGCTCATAACTAATGTTTATATATGTTGGGTCTTGGGCCCACTTAGGCCCGGTTCACTTATTTTTGTCCGTTGGCCCAATTTCGGTCCAAAACCTTTAAGATTAGCGCTCCAAATCGCATTTTAAATATTTCTACTTTCCCTAATTAAAATTCCTCCTTTCTTAACCTTATTTACTTATACTCAATTTTCTCAACTGCAGTACCAGACAGATCTCGGCCGGTACTGCCGGTCAAAATTTCACTGCGCGCTTTTACGCAGAAAACTATGTTTTTCGACTCGGAAAAATTCACTGAATCCAATTATCATATTTAAATTATCAAATTCCAATTGCCAAATCCTCCAACCATATTCGCTCCTATTTAATTTACTATTTAATTAATTTCGGTTAGACCGGGTATTACATTCTACCTCCCTAACAGAAATTTTTGCCCTCGAAAATTCCATCATCACTGCGAGTACGCGAGCGTAGTCTGCCTCTATATCCAACGCATAACAGTCCCAAGGTCCTTTTACCCTGCGCGCTTCCGTTGCCGCGCTCTGATTTTTCTATATTCGAGGTTCTCGGTCATTTGTCCAATGCCGACCAATAGTCTCGTTCCTTACCTTTATCGTCTCATCAACTCACACCCTATTAAATCTCAAATCATGTCATCAATAGTATTACCATCATCGTTAATCATAGCCATCGTCCCACATCACTATAATCAATCAAAGATAATCACTACACCTTAATCATACTCCATCACTATCCTCTCTCTCTGCTAAGCCAATTACCACTAATCACAGCTCAACTCCAAGCATAAACTCCAAACTTACTTTCTTATTCCCAAACCCTCGAATTTCTACATGACTTGCTGTTATAAAGTCTCTGACTCATCAATCAAAATCTCCTTTCATTTCTAGAAAGCAAATGAGTTTGAAATAACAATCTAACAAAATCATCAGAATTCGCTTTCCTTTAATAATCTATAAAAGCATTCGAGACACATCTCTTTTGTTAAAGTTACTCATATGAAAAAAAATCATCTTCAAAAACGTAACCAACACTCTTTCAAATTCTTGGAGAAAAATTTTCAACAGTACCTCTCCAAAAATTGAAGTTTACCACCTGTCACGGGTTTCCTCAAACCAATTTCAGTACCGCATCAGCATTTCAATTTAATGGTTTTCACATTCATCTTTCAAAACCAATCATTATAAATCTCAATCAAAATCCAAGGTCACTATGACCAATCATCATAGTACTCATCTCTCAAACACGACAACTTGCACTCTCTCATCATCTAAATCCAATTATGCATCAATGATAATTTCCTCATCCGCTTTAGAACCATCAAAGCTCGCAGCCGCAATCAATTCCAACTATTTGGGGATCATTACTTGCAGTAACCCACTTAACCCTTCTAGTATTCAAACTTAAGATATTATAGTAAACTTTTACAGCTCCTAATC
Organism: Arachis ipaensis; assembly: GCF_059453495.1. Lineage (NCBI taxonomy): Eukaryota > Viridiplantae > Streptophyta > Magnoliopsida > Fabales > Fabaceae > Arachis > Arachis ipaensis. Next base: position 131,004,820 of record NC_142444.1, read on the forward strand.
GTGGCTATCTTGTGTTACTGCTTCCGCAAGTTTCTGCTGCTTTATTCTGATCTCTCGTCTAATACTAGCTCTATCACTTACTTCCTCAAGTAATCAACCACAACTAAGCATGACTGGCATTCACTAGATTTCTATCTATGATAACCAAAGCCACATACCAACTTAATCGTACTTTTAACACGTTACCACTCTTTCGCTTACCAATTCTCAAACCGTCGGATCTAACGGTATCACCCGTTGTTGTAGTGAACACACGACCTTGTTGTTGGCCCTTGGTAGTATTTCGGTTGACCTCCTTAGGACACTTCCAGGACACGTGTCCAACTCCTCTACAACCATGGCAAAGTCCCAATCCATCTCGACACGGAGTTCCCATATGATGGCTTTCACATCGCCCACAAGTCATTCTACTCTGAGGTTGCTTTCCATTAAAGGCCTACCTAATCATTTATGCTCACCAAACCTTCTATTAAGATAACTTAGGGTTATCTAGAACAGATCATAATTTTTCATTCGACCATGTATTATGAGTGAATACCAGCCTTCAGCATTGTCTAAAGTGGTAAAGAATTAAGTTATCAGTTTTCTTGTTACCTCAGGTACGAGAATCGGACTTGGCAGTCTCCCGGTCCTTCCAGTGTGGGCAATCTCTGACCAAATGTCCTAGCTTTCCGCAATTGTAACACAAACCCGAACCATAACGACACGGTCTATTTGGATGATGACCTCCACATCTCTGACAACTCAAAACATCCGAAGCAGCCACTATCTGTTTTTTCCTACCTTTTCCTTGGGAATTCTTATTCGTCGCAAGGTCATTTCGCCCTTGGGGAAAACGTTGTGGGTATCCTCTTCTCTTAAACTCTTGACCCCTTGTTGAGTATTCTTGATTCTGCTCCCTGCGGTGGGATTCCCGACGGTCATTCTCCGCCTCAACAGCCTTCCTCACACATTCTTCAGCAATACGGCTCTTGTTCACAAGTTCAGAGAAGACCCTAATCTCCATCGGTCCAACGGAGCTCAGGATTTCACTTCGAAGTCCTCCCTCATACTTAATACACTTTCATTCCTCGAAGTCTCCCGGAGCTCCTTGACACATGCGGGAAAACCTGAATAGCTCCTCAAATTTGTCTGTATACTCAGATACGGACATAGCACCTTGCTTTAGCTGCAGTAACTCCAATTCCTTGGCTGTCCTGGCGGAATTCGGAAAGTACTTCTTATAGAATTCCACCTGAAAGGCATCCCAAGTGATATGATCATTCCTATGTTGCAGGAGACGTCGAGCCCCTTGCCACCAATGAGATGCTTCCCCCATGAGTAGATAGGTAGCGAATTCAACACGCTGCTCTTCAAGCACCAACTGCGCTTGCAGTGCTCGCTCCATGGCCTGAAACCACGTATCAGCTTCAGTCGAATTGGTGGTTCCCTTGAACTTAGGTGGATTAACCTTTAAGAAGGTTGCCAGTGTCATCGGGCCCTGAGCTCCACTTCCGCCATTGCCATTATTGTTTATCTGTTGCCCAAGAGCCTCCGCAGTGGCCTGCACAGCAGCAGCCATATTCTCCAACGTCGCCATAAGGTTTACCGGATTATTCGGGTTGATTTCCGGTTCCTGAGTGCTAGTACGATCCCTCTCACGTCCCCGACCGGGTCCACGAGGCGCCATCTGGTTCCTATACACACCAAACAATCGATATCAAGTTGATCAGTCTCAATATCGGAAGTATAGTGCTTCAAAGTACCAAAGGTACACTCATGGACTTCATGCTAGATGTATCGGTTAGATACCCTAACTAGCACAGGCACAGACTTAGAGTATGCATTGAAGCATAAGCAGTTCCATCCCTCAGGCTCACGTGGACGAACTGCTCTGAGACCATAATGTAACACCCTAATATTCAAATCCTTATGCTCGAGTCATAAGTCAATGATATTACGGTGGTACGACTCTCAGGTAGATTTTTAATATATAAATATAGGTAATTTCGAAAGGAGTATTAATCGAGAAGCCTGAAAAGAGTAGACATAAAATCGCGAAGACGTATCACTCACGTTTCGACAACAGAAAGATAAACCGTGAAGCCGAAAACGATATACGGACAAGGCGTAAAGGAGACTAAAAGATAGATAACATATAGACATATATATAACAATAAGTAAATAGCCACTAGTCGCGACCCGCAAAGATTAGGCCGGCTAGGGTACAGTATGAAAGTAGTTGACAATAGTATGTCCTAATCTCTCCCAAAGGAAACACGAGAGCCTCTATAGGCCAGTTCAAAAGAGTTCAATACATAATATAATCTTTTCGAAACAAAGGTGGAGAGATTCTAAGCAAAACACAAAGTAGAGAAAATGAAGATCTTCGCCGTCTCTCAGACAACCCACAACTCACTTCTGAGCACCTGGACCTGTATCTGAAAAACAAGAGATATATACGGAATGAGAACCCCAGGCCCATGGGTTCCCAGTACGGTAAAAGTGCCAAATAAATACAATGCACTACAATAAGAACTCATTAAGCATCCTAAGCTTCTTCACCAATTATTCATCCTAGATTTTCGCTAATCCATGAATAGGCAACTGTCGTAAAGGGATACTAAATCTGGTCCATATCTCATAAAATTCCCAACTCGCTGATTCTCCCACGAATCAGATTTGGAATTCTAAACAAAACCATCATCAGTCGTCTTGTCTCAGCAATTCTATGTTAATACATTATACCCTCACCGGGAGCTAGTGAAACCACATCACTGCGTCTACCCAGGGAGCTCAAATTATCTCATCCAATGATCATCATCCTCAAGCAATCGCATCACGAATTCGTCTCATCAAGGATAGCCCTCAACCTCCACCGACACCAACATGAGGGGCCTCTCAGTTGTACAAACACAAGCAATGCATGCAAGTAATACACAATTAAGGTACAAGTAGAACAAGTAGCACATAATCAGGTAACATAGCATATATAATGTAGAAGTCTAAAACAAATAAGCAAACCCAAACAATTCAAACATATTCAAATGATGAATGCCTGCCCTATGGCTGATGATATCATCTGTCGGTTATCAAGCCAACCCGACGTGTCCGGTAGCTAACCCGGGCACAGTCTCTCTGTTGCGCATTAATATCATTAGAGGGAATATGTGCCCTGTCACCATTGGAGGGTATCTGCGCCCTGTCGCCATTAGAGGGTATCTGCGCCCTGTCGCCATTAGAGGGTATCGGTGCCCTGTCACCCTTACAACCAGAGAGAAAACACAAGCATACTTACATTCAACATTTTCCATCATTATTCATTTATCATATTCGTTCATTTATCATATATGCATTTATACTCAGCCATAATCCATAATGACTTTGTCGTAACCCGGCAATAACTCAGCCATCCGGCTCATAGTTCAATCCAGAACTAGCCAATTTATCAACATGGCTCCGCCGTATCCGGCAATAACTCAGCCTTCCGGCTCATGGTTCAATCAAGAACCTGCCATTTATCAATAAATACAGCCCTTCGGTTCGTGGCATACACGGTACTTCCACCGTCATCCTCCATATCTCATATAATCATCTTTGATCATCATTGATCATTACTTTTCCCCTTACTTCACTCGCAAGTTACCACATTCACTAACTCATTTTCTCATTGCTAGGCATATCATAATGATTTAAGACATAGGTGGTGAGATCGGAGGCTTAGAAGTACAAAATTTTGATTTTAAAACTCAAAAATCAACTTTGGCACGAAAACAGAGCCACGCGTACGCGTACTCCATGCGCACGCGTGGATGGCCACAAAACTCATCGACGCGTATGCGTCATGCACGCGGACGTGTAGATTGAAAATTAGCCAAACGACGCGCAAGCGTTAGCCACGCGTACGCGTGGGTGCACTGCGCCCCAGGCACAAAACTGGCACAACTCTGGCGCAACTCTCTGGAAAATGGCTGGGCAATTGGTGCAGCGCATCGACTCGCCCGCGCACAGCATGCGCACGCGCGGATGTTGCTTTCTTGAAGATCGGCGCGTACGCGCCAAGTGCGCCTACGCGCGGAGGGTCATTCTGCTAAAAATTTTCTAAGTTAAAAAGCTGCAGAATTCACAGACTAAACCCCCAATCTTCCGATGGACATAACTTTCTCATTTCAAACCGATTTTCGCCCGTTCTTCAAACGGCATGGACATCCCGGATCCAATTTCTTATCTAAACAAGTTTCGCACAAAACGGAAATCTGGAGTCCAAGTTATGTCCCGTCAAAGTATGCCCAAAAATCATGTTTTCACACAAAACCACAAGGTGCCATTTTCAAAACAAGCCATTTCAATTCTTTTCGAAATCAACCGAAACATGCCAATTTCAACCCTTTTTGAAATCAATCAAAATGTACCAAAATCAACATCAAGCCTCCTCAATTCACACATCAACACTTCACCACAACTCACAAAACATCATCCCACTAATTTAACATTTCTTAATCAAATGGCTAAGAGACAACACATAGAAATGTCATACATATTTTCTCATCCCAATTTCAAATAATATCATTTCCAATTAATCATCATTACACACACTCAATATCATCATACCATCAAGGCATCAATAATCCTAGTCACATATATGACCACATAATATATCTCAACCAAAACCAAACATACCTTATCTACATAATTTCACCCAAAATTATCAAATTCCACACTTCAACTCCTCAAACCTTATTATTCAATAACCAACCCAATTATTCATATATTCATTATCTGAAACTCATCCAATCACTTGCATCATCATACAATGCACACATCAACTTACCTTCCTTACCTCTTTCCGGCCTCCGGCCCAAAATTCACGGCCTCCGGCCCAATTTCACAATTTAACAGCATAAACCACAAATCAATACTCATTACCCAACACATTCAATTCTCAATATACCAAGCATACAAGGCCACACAATTTTCAACCCAATCATTAATTCACATTACATACCAACTATGCATATTAGCACCAATCATTTACACAATCCAAACTTAATCCTAGGGGCATCTAGCCTAGGAATTCTCATCACACCACACGGTATTTAAATGAAACTTAAACCGTACCTCTTGTAGCCAAATCAATTGAGCCTCTTCTTTGAAAGTCTCCACCAACCTTAGCTCCAAGCCTCACCAAAGCTCCTCAAGCAACACCAATCTCCCACTTGTGCATCAAAATCACCAATACACTAACATAACCAATTTCACATATATACATCAACCTAGGGCTCATGAAAATGATAAATCACAAAGGTTTGAGTACTTCTTACCTCAGCCCATGTGAAATAGGGATAGGACTCACTTAGAATCCATGTTAGAGTATCCCTAAACACCCAAAATCACAAGATTTCAACACTAACTACCCAAAAACGTGTAACAGTGGGGAAATTCGAAAACTGGGCAGAGATGAATGGAATACTCACCACAAAACTTAGATAGAATTATAGAGGATGAGAAGAGCGACGCGTGGCCGCAAACGGCTCGTCAATCGGAGCTCCGTAGCTCAAGTTATGGTGGTTTGAAGATCAAAGAGAGTTAGGTTTTCTCTCTTCTCTTCTCTCTTCTCAATTTCAGTGCCCCAACCCTTCTCTTTAGGGTAAAATGAGCTGAAATGCTCATAACTAATGTTTATATATGTTGGGTCTTGGGCCCACTTAGGCCCGGTTCACTTATTTTTGTCCGTTGGCCCAATTTCGGGCCAAAATCTTTAAGATTAGCGCTCCAAATCGCATTTTAAATATTTCTACTTTCCCTAATTAAAATTCCTCCTTTCTTAACCTTATTTACTTATACTCAATTTTCTCAACTGCAGTACCAGACAGATCTCGGCCGGTACTGCCGGTCAAAATTTCACTGCGCACTTTTACGTAGAAAACTATGTTTTCTGACTCGAAAAAATTCACTGAATCCAATTATCATATTTAAATTATCAAATTCCAATTGTCAAATCCTCCAACCATATTCGCTCCTATTTAATTTACTATTTAATTAATTTCGGTTAGACCGGGTATTACACTGCACACCGTCTTTGTGCATGGCATCTCTACCGTAATGCCTGTGAAGCTATAAAGAATTCAAAATTCTTAGATGGGTTAAAACACCTAATGTATGGAAATTTTTTTCCTGAAGAGTTTGAGAGAAGATGGCATAACTTGATATCTGAGTACGGACTTTCTGAGAATGAATGGTTGCAAAAGACATACGGGATCAAAGAAATGTGGGCTTCCTCATATTTAAATGATAAATTTTTCGGTGAAATCAGGACTACGTCACAATGCGAAGGTATCCACTCCTTGATAAAGAATTACATTAGTAAAAAGTGCTATATTTTGGAATTGATACACAACTTTAATGAAGCATTGACGCAGTATCGGACAAATGAACTCTTATCCGATTTTAAATCATTGTTTACAACTCCTGTGTTGACCACGTGTCTTCAAGACATTGAGAAGCAAGCAGCCGATATTTTCACCAAAAGCATGTTTAAAGAGGTTCGGTGTGAGATAGAAGAAGCTGGAAAATTAAATGTTGTTACACATTCAGTAAACAACAATGAAGTTAAGGTGAGAATAAATAAATATAGGCAACCCGGGAGGGAATGTGAAGTACAATATGATAAAGCCACTAAAAAATTTGCTTGTGATTGTCGTTTGTTTGAAAGTCGTGGCATTCCATATTGTCATATTTTTTGTACTATGAGACATGACCACATCGATATCATTCCTGATACTCTTGTCTGCACGAGGTGGACTAAAAATGCTAAGAAGGATTATATATGTTCAGTTACATCCGCAGAAACTAACTCTGAAAATATTGCTGGTATTAGATATGGTGCTCTAGCAACACTATGCTTCACATTATGTGAGTCGGCATCAAAGAACCGAGATGACTTCATGGAGATTAGAGATGACATTTTTGGACTAATCCAAAAACTTAAAAAGAGACGCGATCCTGACTCCAATGTTCTTTCTAATGCGTGTATGGTCGGTGACCCAACTGTTGTGAAGACAAAGGGAGCCCCTCGTCAAAATAGATGGGCAATAAAATCTCGTAAGTGTTCTCATTGTACACGTTGTGGTCATACGATTCGAAGGTGTCCAGAATTATACAGTAGAGACGTCCTACATACTGGTCATCACTAATCGAGTGATGAACTCAATGATGAGAAGGTAATTTTAATTTTCTGTTTTATCAAAATTTTTAAAGATTATTTATCTATGTATTTAAATATTGTCTAATGTATTTTATTGTATTGTAGAGTTATTCTGAAGAAGAAATAAATCACTAAAGCAATGATGACAGCAATGTTCAGAGTGTAGATCACAGATATTTTAATGACAATGGAACAAATAAATTAGCTACACAAAAAAATAAGAATGGAGTTAAGGCTACCAAGGTATGTTAATGTGAACTTGAAGTCTTGTATATAACTTTTGTAAATTTTTTAAAAAAAAAAAACAGTAATTTGTAGCTATTTTATTATATATACATTTTACTTTTAGACTTCATTAATATATATTTTGTTTTTATTTAGTTAAAATTGTACTTACTTAATCATGTCATGTGAGATGCCTGTATGTAGGATACAAGAGTTGTTGACACAAGTTTAAAGTCCAAAAAGTATAAGCGAAGGTGTTCTAATATACGTAATGCGCATAAGGTTCGTATCCTAAATGGAATACACATATAATAGTAGTATTTTTTTACTAATAAAATATTAAAATTTTGTTGCGTGTACTTTTTTAGAGTGGACAACCAAATAACCATGATACTGGAAAAACATGTCAACCTAATTCAATAGATCCTGTGAAGCTCCAGAATCAGCATTTGAATGGATTACCTGTGTATCCTACATTTCTAAGATTTTTCGTTCCACCTTATCATCCATACAATGGCTCAAATTTATGATGAATTTATGGGTGAATGGATCAATTGAATGAATGACTTATTAATATGTGTATCAATTTTTTATATCTTCGATTACTCAGAACCTGTTACACGATATTAATAATATATTGATGTGAGGTTTAGTTATAAAATAAAAAATTAATTAAATCATAAAATAATTATTGACCACAGATTGATCCTCCAGAATTGACAATAAAGTAATTACGAAGGAGATTGACCATGAAACAATTAATTGAATGAATCAACAATTAATGCATAACTCATAATTGCAATAACAACTTACTTGTAACGTATTAATAAATTACTAAGGTCTTTTTTTTAAAAAGAAATAAATCATTTATTTATAATAATTTATTATTGCATATATCAAGTAGTAATATATTGTTAACGTATATATAAGGTTATTGCATAAATTTTTTTGGAACAATGTGATAGAATTGTTGAAATTATTATGTGCAGTTTTTAATATCTGATTTTGGAATTTGAAATTAAGTTTTCTTATTTTTATATTTTGCAAGTTTTTAATATCTGTTTTTAATAAATATTTTAATTTTATGATAGACTCATGCATGTGAATAAATTTAATTTAATTAATGGCTCAAAATCATGATAAATTCATGGGTGAATGTATTCAATTGAATGAATGACTTATTAATATGTGTACATATTCAATTTCATGATGAGTTAGATAAGCATGCAAATATTAAATTTTTTTAAATCTACCCACACCTTTCTCAAATTATGATCCATACATATTTAGTGGCATAATACAATTAAAACCATTGATTTTATGCCTCAAATTAATGTCTTTATAATTTTTTGATTTTGAAAAATAACTATTTCGGTATTTTCATTTAAAGATACATTAATTTAATTTATTGTCTTTAAACATACCTTATTAAATTATTAATACATTATCACTTTATACTTCAATGGTGGAAATAAATATTAAATAATGATTATTTATTTGTATGATTATTAATACGTTACTACATTAATTTAATTTATTGCCTTTATACTTGAATGATGACAATCAGTAATTATTCTGATACTAATCAAGTTCAATTCAAATTTTAAAACAGAAATTATTTATTTGTTTTTAGAATATTTTTTTAAAAAAATAATTTTAAAAAAGTAATACTGGTAAAATTATGTGATAATTTTTTTTATTAAATATAAAAAATAATACAAATACATAAAAAATATTTGTTAATAATTATACGTATATTAAAAATATTTGTTGACTATGAGTATTATTATTTAAGTAAATAATATATAATTTAACTTTTCAACCTTGAAAAAACTCTTAAATGAGATAATATTTTACTTTATCATTGTGTTTAATAATAATGATGATAATAAATAAATAATACGTTATTAATCAGTTTTAAGAGTGAAAAACTTCAAATACTTCTCATTTAAATACGATACAAAAAAATAATTGATCCCCAACTTCTTCTCTTTCTCCAAATTTAAGCCGTAGCCTACAATGCTCCTTCTGGCTTGCACACAGACTAATTCACAAAAATAGGTAATTTTGGTCGACTGAAAGTAAAATTAGCATTTGTCTGTACAGTACTAAAAAGAAAAAAGGTTAATTTTGCTAACTCTTTCTCCTTTTTATTTGGGTGTGGTTTGTAGATTGGCAATGGAGATGTGATGGATTGAAACTAATAACATCTCTACTCATGATAATCAAGGAAAAAATACACTTAAACTGAATAGAAAATATTTTAAATGACTGTAGACATGAGAGATGGAAGACAAACACAACTAAATTAAATTAGATAAAAAAAATTAAGAATGTAAATGATGAAGCAGCCTTCAACAATGAACTTATACTGGCTCAACAACTGAAAAGATAATTCTAATTAGGCGAGTAATTACTTCAGATTCCAGAGTCAATCATACATATACTACAAATTTAATTGATCAATCTATATAGTAGACATAGAGCTCGAAAAATTGTATCCATGGCAGAGAATTTGTTCCATAAAAAAATCAATAAAATAAAACTGACCGTTTGAACATGCAAGAAACAAGCCCAATAACCAAAATAAATGAAATTCATTGTTTGAACAGACGATGAACACCTAACCTAATATCAGGGGTGTGGAAGTCAGCGACGGTGATGGAGAACGCCGTTACGCGGTGTGGATCGGAGGCGGCAAACAATAGGTCACGGAGGCTTAGAACGTGAGAGACGGCAGCGACACTGCTGTTGGAGGCGGAAACAGAGGACGCTAACGACGGGCGATAGAAATGGAGATCGACGAATGCCTGTGAGATAGAAGGGATCTGGCGGTGTCGGTGAGCGGTGGTGAACGGCGGCGATGAACGGCGATGGTGGAGAAGTTCAGATCGGAAGGATTGGGTGTTCAGGGGTCTAAGTTAGAACAAAAAATAATAACTAGTATGTGTTTTGGGAAGAAGATAACGCTGATAAGAAAGAGAAGATATTTTTTATTTTAATTTTGTATTAATTTTAATAAATAAAAATACTTAACCATAGTTAATCATATATGATTAAAGTATATACGTATTCGTATTTGTATACAAATAATAATTAATACACTTTTAAAATACATTAAATTTTAAGATTTTAAAATTTTTTAATTATTAATTGACTAGAATTAATGATACCACATGTCTATATTGTATTGGTCACATATACAGGCTATGAATTCTATCACAAATGAGCAATCACCTTCTTCTTTCTATATTAAAAAAAATCAGCCTTTAACTGATAGTCTATTTATTTTTCATTGGAATTGTAGTCTTCTTTTCTAATCTATTACCATATGATATTCTTAAGTGCTCCATTGAAAACTCAAATTCTCAGGTCCTGAATATTGGATTCTACATATTATATAAGTTATAAAAAATAAATAAATAAAAATAAATTTCATTTAAATTACTCTTTGGGTGAAAAAATGGAGTTGTTTATTCTGATTTTGTTCATCATGAAAATCATGCATGAATTGTCTCTCACATAGATTCCCAACCTGATTATAACATGAATTTGAATTTGAATTTTTGAGTTTGATTACTTACTTTAAGCATGTTTGATTATAAATAGAGTTTAGAACTATTTGATTATAATATAGTAGTTATACCATGAAGTTAGATTTTGATTTAAATTATTTCAAAATTTATATACTTAAAAAAATACAATAACTAATTTGATAGTTAATTTTAATATACATTTAATATAGTTGAAAATTTATTATACATAGACTCAACCACATTTTCGGTTTCCCTGCATTTAGTTTTGTCTGTGAACCCATTAGATATATAATAGCCTTTAAAAAAATAGTAAAATTACTTCCCCACTAGATTGGGAGGAATAATTTGAACTCCAAAAAACGGCCACCTTATTAAAATTTATTGAAACTAGTTTAGTGTTCTATGATGATTATAAAATTCTTTGAATAAGATAAAGTAACATATGTTTAATCTAGCTAGTTGGATAGCAGCACTACACAAACTTGTTAATTGTGATAATAGTGGGACTAATTCTCTCTTTTTCCATAACACAGTGAAGGTATAAGAAAATTTTTAAATGTATCGATACACTGATATTTTTATAATTTTTAATTATTAATTTTAATATAAAAAATATATAATATATAATTAAAAGATTAACGATTAAAATTTATTAAAATATCAGTATAACGATATACTTCAAAACTTTCCAAATGTATAATGGAGTTCTGATCCGTGTGACTGAGAATTGCATTAAAGTGGCTCTGATTCTTACCCTGGCAACACTATTCTCTCCTCTCTTTTTTTTTTTTTTTTTTTTTTTAAATAGTTATATGATATGATGAAGTGTTAGGAGACAATAATGATTTGAGATATATACATTGGTTAATAATGTTACACCTCTGACTGCCCACTATTCTTTGTTTGATTTCCATCTTGTGTATATTAATTATCCCTCACGTACCTTGTAACTTGAACAAATAAATTTGAAAAAATTTAGTTGCACATCAATATATATATATATATATATATATATATATATATATTATGCTTAGATACATTTGTTTGCCTTTTTTCTTTTGAAAATTTAAAATTGTTACATTAAGGTTATTTTCTTGGTTGGAATAAAAAGATTTATTCGAATCATTGAGGACTACACAAAAAAAAAAAATAAAAAATAAAACAAAGTTTTAAGAAATTAAAATGAGGTACAAAAGACTTGGTCACAAAACCATAATTTTAGCTACAGTTTGTAACGTAATTAGACCATTCTTTATATTGCTATTTAGTTAAGTATTGATATATCGTTAAATATTTCAAATCTATTAACAATAGTGAATTTGATTTTGATGCATTTAGTGTATGAAAACATTATACACACATTTGCCATTATTCGATAGCGAACAAACATGGACACAATAAGGCTTATTAAGTTTAGAAAAGGTTATTATCTCCCAGTCATGAATCAATACTTTGTTACTTTCATTCCTTGTTCAGAATGATAATATTTATAAAATACTTGTAACTTATTTATAGCTAGGGTACGTTTGGTTGGATAATAAAGAGAAATACTATAACACTACTACAAAATTCATCTATAACCCCGTAGCTGTAACTTTTGAGTTACAATGCAAATTATATAAACATGTTACATGAAAAAACAAACCATCCACAAGTTATTTATATAAAATATATATCAAAATATAACATATATATTTTATTTTTTCACAATATTTTCTAATTCGATAGACTAAAGACTAATTTATCGTAAGTCTAAGTTTCATTCAAAAGTTTGTTACTAGCCAATGAATTGTTGCATACACAATGAGAGATTCAAATTTTCAATACTTACTCAAATGGATAAATAAACTAACCACTTAACCAACTCAAATTAATTATATAAAATATATATTAAAATATGTAAATAACTTTTTTACCTCTCAAGGTAGGAAAGTAAAAAAAAAGAGTTAAAAATATAACAAAAATGATATTAAAAAACTATAATATAGAGTATATAACTATATACCTTTTACATTTTAGTATTTTTCCAATTTTGCCCTCATTCTCCCTCTTTCTATTGCTGGAAACCCCACTCATCCATCTTCTTGAACATTATATTTTTAAGTTTAGAGATGTTAATGTCTAATACCAAACATAAATTTTATATTTTTTAAATTAACAAACATAATTACACTAATATATACTCCTATTTTTTTAATATTGACCTAGTATTGGTGTTTTTTTTTTAAAATGGCCCATTAAAACCGAAATTGCCGGATCCGGTCAATAAGTCCAAATAGTGGGGGCAAATTGATAGTTTGCCAAAAAAAAGTGAGGGCCACATTAGAATGGAATCAAACATGTATTGAAATAGAACAAGGATGATTGTCACAAGTCATCCTCAATTCATGAGATGAAGAACGAAAGTACACAAGAGAATGGAATCAAACGTGTATTGAAATAGAATAGTAATATTATTAATCCATGAAAATCAACAGAGCTCCTAACCCTAACTTAGAAGGTTTAGTTGCTCATACTTTTACAGAAAGTAATGTAAAACGCAAAGAATGTAAAGATGAGGCAGAAGATCCTAAACATGGGTGATCTTCTCCTTTAAATACTAATATAATAACTAAGAAGTACAAAATGTATGACAAACTAGACTAGAAGTGCGAAAATTCATCATTGGGCCCACTTTGGTTGAGTACTTGGGCTGAGCTTGGCGTCCAACTTTGAGGAATGGGCGTTGAACGCCCATTAGGGGGTGATTGGCGCTGCCTTGCTTCTTGGTAGGTGTTGAACGCCCCAAAGGGGGTGGTTCTTGGGCGTTCAACGCTGGCTTATCTCCTTGGGGCGTTGAACGCCAGTCAGGGGGTAGCTCTTTAGCGTTCAACGCCCAATATGGGCAGGTTACTTCGAAAAAAAGTGAAAACCATTATATATTGCTAAAAAATTCTGGAAGTTAGCTTTTCAACACCGTTGAGAACGTGTCATTTGGACCTCTGTAGCTCTAGAAATGCTCGTTTGAGTGCTCGGAGGTTAGATTCTGACAGTATCTGCTACGCTTTCCTTGCATCTGAATCAGACTTTGCCAAAACTCCTCAATTTTAGCTAGAAATTACCTGAAATTACCATAAAACACAACAACTCAAATTAGAATCCAAAAATGTGAATTTTGCACTAAAACCTATGAAAACATAATAAAACTCAAACAAAACATAACTAAAACAATATGAAAATGATGCCAAAAAGCGTATAAAATATCCGCTCATCACCCTATGAGGACATCTATTACCACTGTGATTCTCCGCACCACATAGTCTGTACTGCTTGGAGTAAGCATCTTGTTCATGTCCATTTAATTCAAGAAACGAGTCATTTTTGGACGCCCTTTGCACACTCGCCTGAGGTTAGGATTAGGTATCATCCTTGGTCCTTCATCCCATAGCCAAGTAGTTAGGTTTTCCAATGGCTTAAACCTGGCTCTATAGACCTTTCTAACATTATCCATCCGACAAACCTTATTGACATATACTTACCAATCAAGGCGCTAGTTTGTACAACATGCAAACATATGGTGACATGGAATTCGATCCACCTGAAAATCACCATAATCACAGTTAGGAGTATTCGTGGGTCGGGTCAGGCCAGGTTTAAGTAGACCTGGACCCGGCCTTAAAAGGCAACCGAGTTTATTTTAACTCGACCTAAAAGTAACCCGAAACAAACCAGGTCTACCCAATGTAAAATTAGTATATAAAAATTTGTAAATTTTATATATTAAAATAATAAAAATTTTACCTTTAAAAATTAAATTTAATAAATGTTATGTGCTGTCTGGTAGATCGACTGTGTACTCCAAACTGGATGGCATCTCATGGACCTTGAACACCTCATTCCGCCTATCAAACATACTAACTTGAATGTTTTCTGATGCTCACTGATTTGCTTCAAGTCTAATAATAAATTCATAACAACTTTAGAAAAAATATGTCCAACATTAATGTGAGCCTCGGCCTCAACCTTCTTTCTGGTGAACAACTCATTGAGTTTGTAAAAAGTGGCTCTAACAAGCGTTGTCACTGGAAGATTGCGTATCCCTTTTAAGATCCTATTGATACACTCAACCAGATTTGTGGTCATATAACCCCATCTATGCATACCATCAAATGCCAAAGAACACTGATGGAGAGGGATCCTATCCAACCATGGGGTATATACGTCGGCCCGATCATGTAGTTGTTGTTATCACATATTAAATTCATGGATTGTTTTAGAATAGACCGTTTCAAAAAACAACTATTAGGCATTTATCCACTATGAAAAATGTTCTAACTACTATAATGCTAAATGTTATTTACCTATGTTTATAATAAGCTTTTGTAAGTACGTTGTCTTGAACTTACTTAAAATGTTCGCTGTTGTGTGCTTGATACAATGCATATGGATAGCTCTCGAAAGATTCCATGCTCCATTGCTACGGGATATGGTTGAACTAATAGACTCATGGCGATCAGAAAAAATACCTACACCATCTCGAGTCACGACATATCTTCTCAAATTAGAAAGAAAAAAGTACGACACGTCAGCAATCTCCCTTTCGTCAATGGTAAAGACAATAGGCACAATATTTCCGTTGCCATCCTGTGATACTGCAACCATAAGAACTCCCTTATATTTTTCATATACGTATGTGCTGTTTACCTGCACAACTAATTTGCAATGCTTGAATGATCTAATACAAAGTTAAAAATTCTAAAATACTCACTATAAGACTCGGATATCCTGAGCCAACTCATCTCCTTGATAGATAAGCACAGTTTCGAACTGTACAGCTGCTAACGGTTTTTTTTACACATAGCTTTAAACCATGTCGGCAGAGTCTCATATGAGGTCTCCCAATCACCAAATATCTTTTTCATTGCTTTTTGCTTAGCCAACCATATTTTGCGGTAGCTCATCGTGTAATTGAACTTTACCTGAACATCTGAAATCACATATTGCACCTTTACACATAACTCATCTATAATATATCTGCAATCACAGCTTTTACTAATGGCTTTATCACTTTTTATACATAGCTTTTGTTATAACATCTTATTTTCCAACAATGTTTCTTCCGGATCAAACTAGCCTTGATAAGCCAATCACAGTTGTTTCCATATTATTGTATACATTTGGTATAAAATAGCGTTGGTTCCGAATCGTATACCCGATAGTCAACTCCTCTATGAATCATATAGTCTTTAATGGTTACGATCACAGTCTCTGATCTCTAGAACTGAATTTCATCCCAATAACAAATATGCCACCTGCAACAACAGATGGGTTTGCAACAATACCACAAAAAGGAATTATACATTACAATTAGCAACCACAATATAATCATCATATTATAGTACATAAAATATAGACATACTCTATTAACATCATATTCACATACTAGCATTTGAATACTCAGGATACTCTGGTGCATTCAAAGAGCAAGGTTTAAAGAGCGCATAAAAGACGGCTCCCCAAATGGATGTTAGTTTGCTAGTGAATTTTTCATTTCTTCTACATTTGCTTCATTAGTGCAATCAACATCGTCGCCATCTACATTTGGATCATCTATCTCATATCGGCTTTTTCAACCACATAAGGCAATTGTTTGAATTAAGGATGGCAATGGGTCCCCATAGGAGTTGGAACCCTTCTCTTACTTTTTCTCACTGTTTAGTAAAATGCCCCCTATCTCTGTCACAGGTCCCCATTTATTTCTCCTTGCAGAAGAAATGGATACCCACGAGTATCAATGAATAATTGGATATTATTAAGTTTTAATTTTTTGTTAAAAAATTAACACAACCATAATAAAATCCTATATAATTCAACTAAATATATCAAATCAAACATAATTCAAATACGAATTTAATATAATAATAACATATACAAAAATTTCAACATATAAATTAGAATAAAATGAATTAGAGTTATTACTTACATAACTTATATATACAAGGACATTTAAGTAAATTTTCTTTTGCAGGAATTTCACATGTCCCCATGTAGCAGATACCTCAATCCGCACCCCATTCCCATTTATTCATGGGATAGGTCTCGTCCCCATGGAAATTTTGCAGGTCTCTGTTAACCTCTCCATCGTAGGTAATCTCCGCAGGTATCTGTGGGTGCGGATTTTTTTGCCATCCCTAGTTGGACTCAACATATTGCTCGATGACAGACTCTTGTGATGGACTTTCATGATATATTGAAAATATTTCTTACATCGTTGTTTCATCAGTGACATATTTTGTTTCAAATTGTATGAATCCTCCAAATATTATTATAGGATATCTGTACACAACACTAGTCACTCTATTCATTATTTAGGGATCTATCCTTTCACAAATTATACTTTTTAGTTACTTAAATAATATTATAAAGGAACAATAATATCACATGAATTCTCACACATAAATCTTACACCTTCGAATATCTGAAATAAAATTTAACAATTATAATATACTCTTAAAACTAATTTTATCACTTGTTCTTTTCTCATGATTTTAAAAAAAATAGAATACAAGAACAACAAAAATAAAAACACCAGAGAAACAAAAATAAAGAAGAGAAAGAGAAGAAACTGTAAATTGGACGCGAATTCTCCATCATTTAATCCTTATTCGTAGTTGCTGAGATTCAGATTTTTTTTGACAAGTGGCTCCCACCATATATCAAGTCATCCCACTATACATCAAGCCTCTGTTTTCTTCTTTTTAAAATTTTTTTTACGTCAATGCAATAATCGTTCTCTCCAGTTTTTAATTTTTTTTGTCTTTTCTTGTTGTTTATAAATTGCAGGCAACAATTTCTGTTAATTTTAATATACTAGTAAAAGAATAAATTACCATTTGTACCCATGAAAGATGAGAATACTGACATATGTACCCATGATAAATCGAAACTAATTTTCTACCCACAGAAGATGCATTCCGTGTGACAAAAATACCCTATTTTAGTTATGCACTTACTTCATTATTATCCAAACCTAAGTGGCACCCAAAGATCTTCATATGCTCCCACCAAAGATTCGAATGACTCACTGCACTCAATCCTCCCTTTTCTTTTTCTTCCACCACCGCCTCTTCCACCAACTCAACCAAAGACTCCAACAACTCTATCGTACATAAGAAGCTTCAGAAGCTCTCAAAAAATATTTCTGAAGCCATTGCGTCACTCAAGAACACTCTCAACATTCAAAACGCCAATACTACAAGGGATCCACTTTTCTCTTCTTCTTTTTCTACAAATTCTTTGAAGATTGAAGGGTCACAGAACGTTGTGTGGGGCTATGTACAATTCGCTGTTACTGAGGTATGAACTGGAATTCAATGCTAAAGTTTCGATCTTTTTTCGAATTCTAAAAACCCCATTTTCTTGATCTGAATCATACCCCTCATGTCTGCATTTTTCACAATTTTAGGAACTTTAAGTGAAGTAAAACAAGAAATGGGAGTTTTTCAATATTTTTTTCTTAATTTTTACACTTTCTTTTTCTGGGTTTTGTTTGCTTTAATATTATAAACTCAATCAGCTTCTTTTTTTTTTTTTCATTTCCTTCTTTTGCAATTCAGGAACTTCAAGTGACCAAAAATAAAAGGATGGTTTTAATTTTTTTTTTTGGGTGGGAGAAGGGTGGTATTTCTCGATTTAATGTTACTTTGTTATAACCTTTAGAATTTCACTTTTTTAGAATGTGGAAATATCAAGTAATTACCAAAGATGAATCTTTTCCGTCTTCATTGCACTTTATCTTTTCTTGATGATTTATTTTGTTGTTTCCATAGCTATGCACAAGCTAATTTTGATACGAAGGATGTGTTTTTTCACATCAAGCTGATGAAACAAGCATTAGCCAGTGACTACCCTGCTATCCTGATTCAAAAGGAAGTGATGATGATGGTGATGGTGGTGGTGGTGGTAATGTTGTTAAAGGGTTTGTGTTAAAGTTCATTTTTGCTTGTAATTCTCCGATCAAGATAGATAGGGCGTAGATAAGGTTTTGGAGGGGTTGGAGTGCTAAGTAGATTCGGATAATAACGAAGCAAATGGATAATCAAAATAAGGTATTTTTGTCACACAGAGAACTTCTTTGATGGATACAAAATCAATTTCAATTTATCATAGGTACATATGTCAGCGTTTTCATATTTCATGAGTATAAATAATAATTTATTCACCAATAAAATATACAATTATAACATAATTATTGTACATTATACCAAATATCAGTCCATATTAAATAAAATGACTCTATAATATACTCTAAGTTTATTATAAACAATATTTTTAACTATCAAATATCTCATTGGAGTTCACATAATTTAAGGTTAAGACTCAGAGATGTACTATCAATAAAAAGAAATTATTGTTTAATTTAATCCTATAATATAGGTTCTATTTTATTTTATTAATGAGACTCTTTCGATTTGTGTGTAAAGATCGCCGAAGGCAGCAATTGCGTGCCTAACAAAAACAACACTTTCCTATATAGAATATGTTATATTTTTGTGTCGCTCCAAAATAGCAATAATCCCATGTTCTTCCATATTTTCTATATAAGGATATGGCCCTTAGTGTACTCAAAAGAGAAAGGGAGTGAAAAATATACTGTTAATTATCATATGAACTATCAACATTATTAGAACCATATATTTTAATTTTTTAAAAGGAGTGAAACTTTGAATTACGCACATAAAGCCCACGGCTTATCCTTATTGTCTACATTTTTTGAAGCAGTGTTTTCACTTTTCACTAAAAGAATTTAAGGTTATGCCAAGCGACTTCTTATTATAAAATTACAAATCTAAAGAATTATATGCAGTAGATATTTTTTAAATATTTTTATTTATTTGTTAATATATTTCTTAGAGAAAGCGTCAAATTTTATGTTCCAACTCAACATTAAAATATAGCCTTGGTAAATTCCCCATTCTATCGAAATGAAATTCGTAAAATCGTACTCTTAAATTGATCCAAGATTTGATTTAATATCTACAACTTATAACTTATAGATACAAAAATTTTAAATATATAATTTTTTTTAAGGGTTAAGTACTGAAATCGTCCCTAAGGTTTGGGGTGAAAATCAAAATCGTCTCCGACTTTTTTTTGTTATTAAAATCATCCCAACGTTACAAAACATTATAAAATCATCCTTTTTTATCTCAATTTTATTTTTTAACCAAATTACCCTTAACTATTAATAAAAAAATAAAAAACAAAAACAAAAACAAAAAGCTCCTCCCCCACCCCCACCCGCACCCGCACCCCCACCTCCAATGTCTCTTCCTAGTGAGAAAACCCAGCTTTTTCCTCTTCTTGTTCAACTTCAACACCGCCACTCTCCTCCGCCCTCCCCTCACACTCTCTCTCCTCTACTCCTCCGCCACCAGCAACTCCATTCTTGACCCCTTAACGCCTCTCATTTCTTCCATCCCTTTCTCCGCCACACAAACTGGCCTTGGATCTTGATATCACTTCTTCCACCCTTTCCTCTCTCCCACCCAAAAAACTCCAAGTCTTCTTCTCTCCTTCAGCAACAGCAACAAGTAAATCTAGCAACAACAATTCTTTTTCTTTTCTTCACCAGCAACAACAACAAATCCAGCAAATTGAACAATAACAAATTCAACAACGAATAAATAGGGCGGCGGCGGCGAACCCTAGAAACGAATAAATAGGGCGGCGGCGAGAAGAAAAATTGAAGTTGAAATTGGAGTTGAAAATTTGAAGAGAGGGGCATGAGGAAGAGGATGGAGGGGTTACGGGAGTGGGGTGACGGGAGTGGGGTGAGGGGATTACAGGAGGGTGAAGGATGAGGGATGAGGGATGAGGGGTTTGGGAGTCGAGAGTGGAAGTCGGGAGTAGAGTGAGGGGTGAGGGGTGAGGGATGAGGGGTGGAGGGTGAGGGAGTGGACTAAGGAAGTCAGGGAGGATGAGTGAGGGAGTGGGGTGAGAGAGTTAAGAGGGAGGGGGAGGGGGAGGGGGGGAGGAGAGAGGGGTGGTGGTTTGTTTTAATTTTTTAAATATTATTTTTAATTATTTTTATTAATAATGAAGGGTAATATGGTAAAAAAAAATTGAAGTGGAAAATGACAATTTTATAACGTTTTGTAATATTGAGGATGATTTTAATAACAAAAAAAGGTCGGTGACGATTTTGATTTTCATTCCAGACCTTAGGACGATTTCAGTACTTAACCCTTTTTTTAAATACATATTTATTTATCTACATATATTCTAGAGTAAATTATATATTTAAATAAAGTAGAATTTAAAATTACCCAATACAATATTTAAAAAATGATTATATTTCGGTTCTATACTTATTTTATATAAATTGCTGTTGGATAAAATTTTTTTAAAATTTATATATAAATCGTTAAAGAGTGTAAAAATTTATATAACAATTCACTATTATCAGAAAGTTTTAGAAGTTATAAAAAATTTATGTAAAAGGTGACTACTATCACGAACCCTTAGAGGTTTGAAAAAAATGGGAATATAAAACCATTGGTAAGTCCAATAGTTTATGTATATTTTGTTTTCTTCTTTCGTATGTCATCACTTTGAGTTTGTTTTTTGAAATGATGGTATGAAACAATTTACTCTTATATATGTGTGAAGCTAAAGTAGAAATAGGATATTCTTTTTGTTTGACAGAAACATAATTAATTTTAATACTGATTATTTTATTAAAATTTAGATATACTAGTAAATTCTTTTAATATTTATAAAAATTACTTTTATAATTATTTTAGATTGAACATGTAGAATCATTAGAATTTTTTGGAATAAAAAAAATTTTTAAAATCATTAGAATTGCAAAAAAACGCCATTTGCACCTAATTTGAAAAAGGAATCAACTTAATAAAATTGGATAAGAAACAAAAATACTAACTAATCAATAAGTCATCAGTGAATAAATGATTAATAAGTTCTAAATTTAACTAATTTAATTTAATTTAGTTAATATTATTGTATTATATCTTAATCATTTTTTAACTAACTTATGTGGTTTCGAAATTCATCATTACTTGTTTTTTTGTTTTTTTTTTTCTTATCCTACCTTATTGAATTTTATTTTCTTTCGTTTTGTTTTATATTTACATCTTCCATTACCTTTACCTTCCATATATATATAATTTCAATCGTTTTTATCATAATTTCTTTTCTAATCATTTTTCATATGTTCATTATCATTTTTGCACGATTTTCTCAGTATTTTCAGCCACTACAATCTCACTGCGTTTTTTCTTTTTTCTTTTTTTTTTTCACCATGTGACGACTTAGTCTTATTTTAACTTTTTTTTTTGGTAAATGATTATATTTTTAAAATTCTAATAATTCTGCATGTTCAATTTAAAAAATTATGGAAGTGATTTTATAAATATTCAAAGAACTTAGCCGTATATATAACTTTCAATAAAATGACTAGTACTAAAACTAAGTATGTTTTTCCAAATCAAAAAGAATATCCTATTTCTACTTTAGCTTTACACGTGTATTGTAAGTTGTTTCATACCATAATTTAAAAAAAAAAAAAACCCAAAATAATAGTATAAGATAGAAGAAAATAAAATATACACACAAAAAAAGTACATAAATAATTGGATCTACCAACGATTTTATATTTCAATTTTATTTTGACATGTAAACCTCTACAACAAAGATTTATGATAGCAGTAATTAAGATTTTACACAAATTTCTTATAATCTAAAAATTTATGATAATAATCAATTTTGACGTAAACTTTTACCGTCTTTAATAATTTATGTATAAATTTTAAAAATAATAAATTCTGCAATAATGTATACAAAATAAATACATAACCGAAATATAATCATTCTCTAAATATTATAATTAAGTAATTTTAAGTTTTACTTTATTTAAATATGCAATTTGTTTATATTCTATTTATAGTTTAATAATAAACTTAAGATACTGAATCTACATTGGATATATACGGTGAATAATAAAAAGTGTTGTATGCAGCTGAAACGTATACATACATTTTAAACAAAAATGTTTGGATAAGATCATATGAATTATGAAGAAGTTACTGTAGTATTTTTTGAATATAAAAAACAATAATAAATAATTCACTTTTAATTTGTATTAAACTATTTAAATATAAAATGCTAAATAAATTGCACCCATATTCCATAAAACAAATCTGCCATCCTTTCAAGTACATGTATCATCATGGTACAACGAACCATAGCACGTGGAAATGGGATGACAGAACAGATATACAGAAGTGTCTTGCACTCCGATCCATCAATCATATATAAAAAGCCAAAAACAGTAAAGAGATTTTTTTTTTTTTTTATATTCTGCTGTTTTTTTTTTTCTATTTTAATGCTTAAATAACTCTTAATTTTCTATCCTTAAGTTCAATTAAATGTCATAAATTATTTAATACCTATTTTTGTTGTAAAAAGAAGACAACTCAACATTAAATTATGAAAGATTAAAGATTTAGATTCCCCACATCAGAGAGGTTATAGCACTTTAATTTGTGCATTATTGTTGATGAGATGCACAGGCAACAAAGGAAATGCTTCAGACTGTGTTCAAAATGAAATGAAATTTAATCAAAACTTTTCTTTAATTCAATTTAGTTTCTTTTCAGAAACAAAAATTCATGAAGCAAATCAATGAAATGTGTTGAACTCCTTTAATTTAACATTCCAAAAGCAAAACGTTAATATCACATTATTACATACAACTTCTACATTCTAATGAAATATATACATATATTAATGTTTTGTCTTGATGAAGATAATATATAAATAATGTTAATTGCTTCATCTAATAAGAAGAAGATTCCTCTTACAATAATATGTATATATGTGCCTATATGACGGTGTTAAAAAAATTTATATGATTGACTCTCACATCATGCATATACTATATAGTTAAATGGTTATAAAAATGGATCTATTAAATTCATTTAATAAATTAAAGTATGATATGAAAATAAGATATATTATTATATTTAAGAGGAACTACTTTATTAATAATAATGCAAACAAGTGGGGAAGATCTACAAGAAGGAACTCATCATATTCCCAGATTTCTGCGCAGAAAGCAGCAATTGGGACTAAATATATAAACAAACAAATATATATGTATAACTGATAAACTAAAGCAGCCTTATACACTGTACTAACTGAACATTTTACACGACCAAAATTCCAGATTCACAAGTTCTTGGTACTTGGTGTTAATTTACACACAACAAATTAAACCCTAACCATGATGATCTCAGTAATTATTTTTTAACTATTATAGAAAGTATGACAGAAATTATTACAAGGCTAGGTGAAAGAAAAATACCTGATGATGTTCAAAGTAATATCTACCCAATAGTTATTTAGAGTGTGTAATATATAAGACTGGAAACAAGTTAAAGAAACTTACCATAATCCCATATGTATGATGATGATTCTTTATTTCCTCCAAAGTCTAAACATATATACACCAATCTTCATGTGTTATAAGTCTAATCATTTGATGCCCCATCATTTATTTAAACAAAAGGCATACGAAGTGCATCCATAAAATAATATAAATCAAAATAAAATAATAAAGAAATTCAAATAAACAAAGTTAAATGTGCATCCAAAGAGATTTATAAAAGGAAGTAAAAGGAGTTGGAGTTATGAAAATACCTACTAAATTATTCATAAATATATTAAAAAAAGATGCCCATGATCATCTTTTTTATTCCAAAACACAGAAACTAAAGATAGGGTAGAAAAAAAAAGAAGCTTCATGATCCATATACATTGATAAAATAAACATTACTTGCCTCCATCTCACAGTTCTTCACAACTATATATAATTAGTACTCTAACCTTTCAAATCTTTGCCCATTAATTCCTATCCATCAAACAAAGTCTTCAAGCTAGAAACAACAAAACAGACGAACAACGAAATCATTTGAACGTAACCTTGATTTGATCACACATCTCTAACACCTTGTCTCCTTCAATTCATCACAAATTATGACCGAATTCAATAAGGTGGTCGTCCATGAGGCCAAGGATAAGCCTCATGCCCTACCTGCCCTCCATTAGGCATCAAATTAGGTGGCATGTTATACAAAGGGAGTGATGTTGGATCGGGAAGGCCACCACCCCCGTGTAGCGAATGATGGCCTCCACTACCTCCAATCCCTGGAAGAGGTTGTGGTGGTGGAGAACCACCACCACCTGCGCCTCCTCCAGTACCACCACTGCTACCACCACCACCACCACCGCTAGGCCCTTCATCTTCCTCATCAAGTGGGAGCCTCTCATAGGTAGCATTAGCAAATGTGGCCGCAATGACCATAACAGGCCCAACAGCTACGAGTGACCCAACAACACTCCCTCCAATAACCTGACCTTGTCCACCGGCCAGATACACGGTTAAACCCGTGGACCCAGGAGGGGCAGGGCCAGGTAAAAATGCTCCTGTTAAAGATAAGATCTCGAACCTTCCATGAAGGACTACGGCGCCAGGCGCCGTAGGTTGTCGGATGGTAACATTGGCAACCGATCCACTCCCACTGAGCACACAAACTCCGCGTTGTCGCCTCCTGGCGAACTGCGCCACGCTCTCCGCCACATCAGCACCACCTGCTATCTCCATGACGTGGCTCCGGAGGGCATTGGGGCTATCCCTTGTGACGAAGATGGGTGGTTTAGGCTTGTTCTTGGAACCTGGAGGCCTACCTCGGGGTCTTCGGGTTCCAACTTCGACTGCACCTTCTCTTGGTTCATCTGATCCGTTATCCCTATTATCTTCATCTTCAACTGTGGGGGCTCTGTCGGTGTGCCCCTTGCTGCTTAAGCCAGGTGAATGGCTTCCTGGGTCAACCCCAGATAACCCCACCTGGGTTCCGGTCCACCAAGGATTAGCCAGCTTTCTAGCTAGGTTTTTTTCTATGATGATCAACAACTACCACACCAATTCACACTATCTTCTTTCACTTCTAAGTGAAGAACATGAAGGGAAAAGCAAAAGTCAAACCCAAGCAGCTTCAATTCTCATCGTAAGAAACAAAGGGCAAGCTAAGCTCTAGCTTTTTCTTCTGTCTAAATTAAGACCTAATAATCAACCACACATGATTCTCTTACTCAATCAGAAGAGAGAGTAAAGCTAAGCTGAGGAATTATGAGAGGTTCTGAGAAGAGAGAATTAGATTCAACGATTCTAAGGGAATCAAGTAAAGGGTATGAAAGCTGAGGGCTAATTGCTTAGAATAGGTAAAATAATAATACGGATTAATTCAAGATCAAACGATCATGAAGTGCTCTCTACCTTTCTTTTTTTTTTTTTTTCTTCTTCTTTTCCCCTTTTCTCTTTTGGTTTGTTTATAATAATATTTTTGGGTTACTTATATTGAGTATACATGAGATGATAGAAGTGAGTCTCTCTGAGTGGATACAAGATGGAACAGATGCGAAATTAAACCTTTTTTTGGGCAGAGAATCAAGCACAAAGAGTGAATACGAGGGCACAAACAGAAGAAGAGAGAGAGAGAGAAAGAGAAGTAAGAGAGATGGATGAGACAGAGCATATAGAATAGAATTGTAAAAATAGGAGAGACACACTATCTAACAATAAGATATAGTACAAAGAGAACCAACACAACACAAAAACACAGTTTGACGCAACAACAACAAAGGAGAGAAGAGATGATATGTTCTCTTTATCTCTTTCTTTGTTGGTGAATCTATGAGACCTGTGTTGTCATTTAGGGAGCTCACATATTTTATTTTTTTATTAATATTTTTTTAAAATATACTAAATATAAGTTTAGTTTATATAACCAATATTATTATATGTATTATTCTTCATTTAAAGATAATAAATAATATAGAAAAAATTAAATATTGTATTATCTAAATATTATAATGTGAATAAGACAAATATTTTGAAAATTTTAAAAAGATAGAAATACTATTTATATTTTAAATTTATTTTAGAAATGTTGAATTTGGTTGTTGGGGGTTCTGGTGGTATTAGTGTAAATAAAAGGGAAATGAAGAAGGAACAATATATGCACTGCTTTTGGAGGAGTGTCTCGGAAATTAGGGTTTTTAATTTTGAGATGTTGGTGGGGTCGCATGCGCGTGGACAGGGTGGGGAGCACGACGTCGTTTTCTCGGGCCCCGATATATACCAACATAACGTTGCAAAAGACTATATATATGTATGAGTAACTAGCTAGAAGAAATGAAGGCATTGCCATTCTGTATTTCTGAACCTTGTAACTATATTATTGTATTTTCACCTGTCATTGTAAACATGGATATTCATCATCATTTAATTTCCCCTCAGCTTGCTTTTCCCAAATTATTTTTCTTTTATAAGAACTAGGCTAAACTATAATATAATTCATGAAATTTATTAATTATATATATACTTGAATTTTTTTTTTTTTTTTATGGTTTTCCACCTATTTGGACCACTACCTGCTAGCTAGTAGGAATAAGAAATTATAGAACTGAGTTTAATTTGTAGGACTCGATGATCACAAATATCATATTATAGTTGAATAGCTTTAAATCCCAAAAGGTAATTCATATGATGGAAATTAAATTATTTCACATTTATAAACCTTTATATATTTCCAAATTTGAAAATGAAAGAGAGGATTTTGTTAGGTTTTCGATCATTAATATAAAATATTGTCGAATTTTTATGATAAGAATCAAACGGGATATTGTCCTAAAATTAATCAGGTTACCCATAAGTAACTTATTGTATAGTTTGAGTAGTACAATATTAAATTAAATGAGTAAGGGTCGTGTATCGATGCTCAAATATAGGGTAAAATGAACATAGATTTTTACGTTTTTTATTAAGAGACGAGGATAAATAAATTAGTACACACAAACGTGACAGAAGAAGTAATTAAAGATAATCATAGAGACAATTTAAATACGCAATTTAAAATATGAAATATAAGCACCCTAGTATAAATAAAGAGATTTAAGTATATTGTGTATATTTATAATAGAAAAATAAAGAAAGATGTAGTAAATCATAGGCTTTAAATAAGTTGCTCAAAGTAGCAGAACATCTTTAGTTTTATATGTGAAAAAAATACATTTGTAACTTAAAAATAAATTTTATCACTGTCATTAGACTAATTATGTTATATAAAAAGTAGTGTTCAATAAAAAGTGGTAAGTATGATGAATATAAATTTAGTATTGAAAAATAGATGATACTTAGATAAATGAGCGTCAAATACAAATGAATAGAATAAAGAACAATAATATAAAAAAAAAAATTGAACTAGTTTTTATTATTAAAAAGATGATAAAATCTCATTTTAGGTGATTTTAATATGTAAGGGGAACAAAAATTTGCAAAATATCTAATTAAAAAATAAATTAGATGAAAGATAGACAAGTAACCAAAAATATAAAAAAACCTAAATATGTCATGCATAAAAATAGTCAAAAAAAGATTTATGTGTAAATCAATTTTGCTATAAACATGATGTATTATAATAGGATATAATAATGTTATTTGATTTATGTAGCTATTTTTATCTCATGGATAAAGTAGTTTTGTTGATATTGTTCAGAAACATTTATAAACACCATAATGGCCAATTTTTTTTTTTTAATAGATATTAAACTTGCACTAGAAGTTTTTAAAAAAAAAATAAAAAAGGAACAACACAAAACAAGGAGTGTATGTGATAAAACCAAAACAATTTAACATTGTTAAAAGCGACTAGACTAATCTCCATATTGGAGAAGAAAAGAAAAACAAGAGCAAGCAAATTAAAGGAAAATGAAGAAAACTCCGTTGATGGTATAACCGAAAGAAAATTGAGAAACCTAGTAGTCTTCGAATCTTTCTAATTAACAATTTGGCTTCCAATTGTTTTCCTCCAAGCTCCCAAGTACTAAATTGTTCAAAAATCCTTTCAAATTAAATTTGGCCATTGTTAACACTACTTTACAACGGTCAATCATGCTCTACCTCTGTCCCATGGCACCATACCCTACCTCACTAGTGACTTCATCACCCCTTTTTGTTTTTAACTCTACATTTTATTTTATGACGAATTTCAGTGGTATTCTATTTTTATAATTTTTCTTTATGAGAAACTTCTTATATTAGAAGCTAATAAGTCAAAAAGTCTCTCTCATTTTTTATTAGAACTTTTCATGTTTTTGTTATTATAAATTTAAAACTTCCAAAAGAAAATTATTTAGTGTTTTTTGAAAGTACAATATATATCTAACTACTTTAAAGAAAAAGGAAGCATTTTTTTTTAAAACACACAAAAGAATTACTTATAAAATAATTAATGTATTCAAATACAAAATATAACTTAATATTCAAATGAGATGTGTATCTTTCATGCCATTAAAACAATTAAGGACGATCAAGCATATATGCATATAGATAATAGATATGCATTGAGAATATTTGTATTTTGTGGGAGTACGTACTCCTCGACTAGCACCTTATGGATTTGTCTACGCTCTACTAAGGTTTTACTACGTTATCGTTATGGTTACACTTTTTTATTATTTTTTTCGTCAAAGTGTTTTTTATCTTCTTCTACTTTCTTCTCTTAATTTCTTTTCTGTTTCTAATTCACCCTCACTTAATTCTCTGATTTTCATTTCCTCTCCCAATTCATTCGTATGCTGGATTTTTCTTTTAAATTCACTCCATTTTCTAATTCACTCATTCCATATATCTTATTTCTCTCCGAAATCATTAAATACCAATTCTGATTTTCTCTACACCATGAGCAACAAATCAGAAACTCAAAACTCTCATATAATTGACAGTGATAAAAAGGATGATTTGATCATTTTATCTTATGAAGATGTTTGTGAAGGAGTTCAAGCAATATAGAAAGAGTTCTCTATGCAATATGGAATAAACAAGAAGGATTCAGAGTAGTCAAAAAATTCAGGAACCAATTTTAATTTTTTTTAGAATGACTCTTATGTGACTCGAATTGAGAGGGGTTCGCCTTGGTTATTCAAAAGTTTTGTTCTTCATGTTAGCAGATGGAAGCAGTCAATAAACATGGAGGATAATCACATCTCTTTTTTACCTGTATGGGCACAATTTTGGGAATTGCCTGAACAATACAAAATGCTTGAGGTTGGCCGAAAACTGAGTGGGAGACTTGGTCAAATTGAAAATGTTGCTCTGTTTGAAGTTAGAGGCAAAGATAAACGCATAGTGAAGGCTAAAGTGGAACTGAACGGTGATAAAAGAGTGAGGGATACACTGAAATTGCTTGATCCTAATCAGAAAATGCTGGAGATTGGAGTACGCTATGAACATATAGGTGTGTTCTGTACTTATTGTACAAAATTGGGGCATGAATCTAAGAACTGTCAATTTTTTATTGATGATTCTACCCAAAACAATATCAATGAAGATAGAGTCGGTGAATGGCTTAAGGCAGATCAAGTCGGTAGGCGTTTAACTGAAAAGAGAGCTTCCTTCAATCCTAATCAACATTGGGATGGTTCTATTCCAGCTCAACCGAAGAAAAAATCTCCACCTGCTTGGCTTTTTGATAGTTTCTCAAAATTGAATGTGCAAGATGATCAGAAAAAATAGAATAATGAAAAAATTATTGCTAATTCGGGTTCTAGAGCAAAAAATGAGGGTGAATAAGAAAACACTGGTACGACTACTGATACTAATTCTTCTTCTAATTCTTTATTTGGAATATCCTATCCCATGAATAATGTCCAAAACAATAACAACGTCATGTCCAAGCTTATTAGAATGGAGAACAAAAAGCTAAACCTGAAACAACTTGCCAGAAAGTCTGTGATAGATTTCAAACGGAGGAGTGGAGGTAATGTTATGCTATGATGGTGGAGGGTGCTAGCCTTCAAGTGGTACCCAAAGAAATATGAAACTGCTCTCGTGGAATTGTCGGGATTTAGGGAGACCCCTGAAAATCCACAATCTTAAAGGGATTTGCAAATCTTACTCCCCGAGGTTTGTTTTATCTGTGAAATAAAAAATCAATCTCGACAAGCTGAAGGAAAACTAAGATCTTATGGTTTTAAGGAATGGTTTATTGTGGATTCGGATGGATTATCTGGGGGTTTGGCAATGGCATGGACGGATGGTTGTACTATTCAGATTTTACACCATGGTAGATTCTTCATTGCGGCACCAATTCTGACAGCTGGTTCTAATGATCCCTATGGTGTTCTAGGTGTTTATCTCAGTTCAAATGATCAACATAGAATGGCTCAATTTGCTGAATTAACTTCAGTTACCCAACAGTTCGATAGTAAGGTTATGTTAATGGGTGATTTTAATGCTATTTCTAATCAATTGGAGAAAGCAGGTGGGGGTGTAAATCTCCTTCTTCTATTAAAACTTTTAACAGTTTTATTAATGATAATTCTCTAATTGATATTGGTATGGTCGAATAGGCAGCGTGGTGATGAGTTGATACAGGAAAGACTGGACCAATTCCTGGTAGGAGTTGATTGGCAGCAACTCTATCCCAATGCATCGGTTCTTAGATTGTCAGAATTAGGGTCGGATCACTCCCCTCTTCTCTTAAACTCTAATATGAGAATTGAGAGATCTAAACAGCGATTCAAATTTTAAGAAAGATGCTATTCCAATGATGAAATAAGGCAGATTGTTAGAGAGGTTTGGTACGAATAGATTGATGGTTCAGCCATGTATATCCTAGCTCAAAAAATAAAGCGTTGTCGGCATAAGATTGTCAGATGGCAGCGAGAACACAGATCTAATTCGAAGGTGGAGATTTATTTACTACAGTCTAAATTAGAGGAACTTCGTTTAGCAGAAATTCATGGAAGCGATATCATTTCAGAAATAAAGGACAAACATGAAAAAGCATTGCAAAATAAAGAATCTTATTGGAAAGATAAGTCTAGAGTCAAATGGCTCAAATCCGGTGATCAGAATACAGCTTTCTTCCATCAGAAATTTAGAAATTGAACCCGAAGGAATAAAATTTGGCAACTAACTGGCAGTGATGGTGAAGTGGCTATTTCAAATGCTGGTATTGCTTCTGTGGCTGAATCTTATTTCAAAGACATCTTCTCCTCTTCCTGTCATGAGAATGCTGAACCTCTGTTTACTGATTTTGAACCTAAGGTTACAGCTCACATGAACTGTAGGCTTTAAAGACCAGTGACTATGGAAGAAGTGAAACGTGCAACATTTAGCATTCATCCTCAAAGTGCTCCAAGAGATGATGATATGACAGCAAAATTTTTTCAAAGCTTTTGGAACATACTTAGTGGTGATGTGTTTTGAGCAGTTAAAAGCTTCTTTTCAGGGGGCAGAATTTTAAAGGGTTTTAACTACACTCAAATCTGTATTATTCCCAAGATTTCTGATGCTAAAGATATGACTCAGGTAAGATCAATAAGCCTATCCTCAGTCTTTTACAAGATTATCTCTAAAGTACTTGTACATAGACTTTAGGGTATGATGAATAGACTAATTAGCCCTACGCAAAGTGCTTTTATTAAAGGCAGGTTAATCTCTAATATACCCTAATTGCTCATGAGTGTATGCATTACTTGAAGAACAAAAAAAGGAGACTCGAAAATGAAATGGCGCTAAAATTAGATATGAGTAAGGCATATGATAGGGTGGAATGACACTTTCTTTGGTTTATATTAGAGAAGTTTGGTTTTGACTCCCGGTGGATCATGTGGATTAGAGAATTAGTGACAACTGTTTCTTATTCTGTCATTGTGGAAGGACAACCCTATGATTTCTTCAAACCAAATAGAGGTATTCGACAAGGAGATCCTCTATCTCCCTATCTTTTTTTTTTCTATGCTGAAGGTCTCTCCTTCTTGCTACACAAGGCAGAACAAACAGACTAATTCAGGGTCTTCAGATACATAGGCGATGTCCCAAGGTCAACCACCTCCTCTTTGTTGATGATTCCATCTTATTCTGTAAAGCTAATCCTGAAGCATGTTCAAACATCCTGCGTTTATTGAATTTTTATGAAAGCATTAGTGGCCAGAGGGTAAATCTTAATAAATCTGTTGTATTCTTTAGCTACAACACTCCCTCCACTACTCGTACACTACTGGCTAACTCTATGAATATTAATCATATTATGGCTCAAGATAGATACCTTGGTTTGCGTTCTGCAGTCTCTAAATCGAAAAATGCTTCTTTTAGTATGATCAGAGAGAAGGTTCGGAAAAGAATCCAAGGGTGGAAGCGCAATCTTCTATCGTCAAGTGGTAGACAGGTATTGCTTAAGGTAGTGGGAGAAGCTATTCCTATTTATACATTGTCTTGCTTCAAGTTGCCTAATGGTTTAATTTCGGAAATTCACTTTCTACTTTAACAGTTCTGGTGGGGACAAAAAGGTTCTGAAAGGTGGATGGCTTGGATTAGCTGAGACACTATGACTATCCCACAAAGAGAAGGAGGCCTTGGGTTTAAAGATCTCAGAATCCAAAATCTGGCGCTTTTGGGCAAACAGTTTTGGTAACTCGTAACACAGCCTACTTTTCTATTATCCAAAATCTTAAGAGGTAAATACTTTAGCAATGGTAATGCTATAATGGCAAAAATTGGAGTCTTACTGGTGTGCGAAATCGTGATCATTCCATTCCTTGGTAACGGCGCTAAAAATTCAATACGCACGTTCATGATCTTATATCTGTTTCACAACTTCGTACAACTAACCAGCAAGTGCACTGGGTCGTCCAAGTAATAAACCTTACGTGAGTAAGGGTCGATCCCACGGAGATTGTCGACTTGAAGCAAGCTATGGTCACCTTTTAAATCTCAGTCAGGCGGATTGAATTGTATTAAGAAATTATAGTGGATGAAAATAAATAAAATATAAAATAGGATAGTGGTACTCATGTAATTCATTGGTGAGAATTTCAGATAAGCGTATGGAGATGCTTTCGTTCCTCTGATCTCTGCTTTCCTGCTATCTTCATCCAATCAATCCTACTCCTTTCCATGGCAAGCTTTATGTAGGGCATCACCGTTGTCAATGGCTACATCCCATCCTCCTGTGAAAATGGTCCAATGCGCTATCACTGCATGGCTAATCATCTGTCGGTTCTCGATCATACTGGAATAGGATTTACTATCCTTTTGCGTACTGTCACTACGCCTAGCACTCGCGAGTTTGAAGCTCGTCACAGCCATCCCTTCCCAGATCCTACTCGAAATACCACAGACAAGGTTTAGACTTTCCGGATCTCAGGAATGGCCATCCATGGGTTCTAACTTATACCACAAAGACACTAATAACTCGGACTCGGTCCCCTGTATTAGATATCCAAGAGATATCCATTCAATCTAAGGTAGAACAGAAGTGGTTGTCAGGCACGCGTTCATAAGTTGAGAATGATGATGACTGTCACGATCATCACATCCATCATATTAAAGTGCGAATGAATATCTTAGAAGCGAAATAAGTTGAATTGAATAGAAAAACAGTAGTACTTTTCATTAATCTTTGAGGAACAGCAGAGCTCCACACCTTAATCTATGGTGTGTAGAAACTCTACCGTTGAAAATACATAAGTGATAATGGTCCAGGCATGGCCGAATGGCCAGCCCCCAAACGTGATCAAAGGGTCAAAAGATAATCCAAAGATGAAACTATAATAGTAAAAAGTCCTATTTATACTAGACTAGCTACTAGGGTTTACAGAAGTAAGTAATTGATGTAGAAATCCACTTCTGGGGCCCACTTGGTGTGTGCTTGGGCTGAGCTTGAAGTTTACACGTGGAGAGGTCATTCTTGGAGTTGAACGCCAGTTTGTAACGTGTTTCTGGCGTTGAACTCCACTTTGCAACTTGTTTCTGGCGCTGAACGCCAGACTGCAACATGGAACTGGCATTCAACGCCAGTTTGTGTCGTCTAAACTCGGGCAAAGTATGGACTATTATATATTGCTGGAAAGCCCTGGATGTCTACTTTCTAACGCAATTGGAAGTGCGCCATTTGGAGTTTTGTATCTCCAGAAAATCCACTTTGAGTGCAGGGAGGTTAGAATCCAACAGCATCTGCACTCCTTCTTCAACCTCTGAATCTGATTTTTGCTCAGGTCCCTCAATTTCAGCCAGAAAATACCTAAAATCACAAAAAAAAACACACAAACTCATAGTAAAGTCTAGAAATGTGATTTTTAATTAAAAACTAATAAAAATATACTAAAAAACTAACTAAATCATACTGAAAACTATGTAAAAACAATGCCAAAAAGCGTATAAATTATCCGCTCATCACAACACCAAACTTAAATTGTTGCTTGTCCCCAAGCAACTGAAAATCAAATAGGATAAAAAGAAGAGAATATACTTATAAATTCCAAAATATCAATGAAACATAGCTCCAATCAGATGAGCGGGACTTGTAGCTTTTTGCCTCTTGAATAGTTTTGGCATCTCGCTTTATCCATTGAAGTTCAGAATGATTGGCATCTATAGGAATTTAGAATTCAGATAGTGTTATTGATTCTCCTAGTTCAGTATGTTGATTCTTGAACACAGCTACTTTATGAGTCTTGGCCGTGGCCCTAAGCACTTTGTTTTCCAGTATTACCACCGGATACATAAATGCCACAGACACATAATTGGGTGAACCTTTTCAGATTGTGACTTAGCTTTGCTAAAGTCCCCAATTAGAGGTGTCCAGGGTTCTTAAGCACACTCTTCTTTTGCTTTGGACCTTGACTTTAACCGCTTAGTCTCAAGTTTTCACTTGACACCTTCACGCCACAAGCACATGGTTAGGGACAGCTTGGTTTAGCCGCTTAGGCCAGGATTTTACTCCTTTAGGCCCTCCTATCCACTGATGCTCAAAGCCTTGGGATCCTTTTTATTTACCCTTGCCTTTTGGTTTTAAGGGTTATTGGCTTTTTGCTCTTGCCTTTTGGTTTTAAGAGCTTTTGGCTTTTTCTGCTTGCTTTTTCTTTTTCTTTCTATTATTTTTTTTCGCCATTTTCTCTTTTTTTTTCGCAAGCTTTCTGTATTCACTGCTTTTTCTTGCTTCAAGAATCAATTTTATGATTTTTCAGATTATCAAATAACATTTCTTCTTATCATCATTCTTTCAAGAGCCAACATATTTAACATTCTTAAACAACAACTTCAAAAGACATATGCACTGTTCAAGCATTCATTCAGAAAACAAAAAGTATTGTCACCACATCAAAATAATTAAACTAGTTTCAAGGATGAATTCGAAACCATGTACTTCTTGTTCTTTTGTAATTAAAACATTTTTTTTTCATTCAAGAGAGGTGATGGATTCATAGGACACTCATAACTTTAAGGCATAGACACTTAAATACTAGTGATCATGAAGACAAAAACATAAACAAATATAAAGCATAAAAATCGAAAAATAGGAGAATAAATAAACAAGGAGATTAAGGAATGAGTCCACCTTAGTGAGGGTGGCGTCTTCCTCTTCTTGAAGAACCAATGGTGCTTTTGAGCTCCTCTATGTCTCTTCCTTGTCTTTCTTGCTCCTCCCTCATAGCTCTTTGATCTTCTCTAATTCCATGGAGGATGATGGAGTGCTCTTGATGTTCCACCGTTAATTGCTCCCAATAATTGTGTGGAGGAAAATGTATCCCCTGAGGTATCTCAGGGATCTCTTGATTTGCAGTCAAATGTTCTACCACTGAGCTATAGACCCTTGAGATGAATCTCTCCATCTCCTATGACTCGGAGGTGGAAGCTTTTGTCTTCCCTATCCTCTTTCTAGAGGTTTCTCTGGCCTTAGGTGCCATCAATGGTTATGAAAAAATAAAAAAAGCTATGCTTTTACCACACCAAACTTAGAATGTTGCTCGTCCCCGAGCAAAAGAAGAAAGAATAGTAGAAGAAGAAGAAGATATGGAAGAGATGGAGGGATGTGTGTATTCGGCTATATGGGTGGGCTTGGGTGGGAAAGAGATTTTGAATTTTGAAGGTAGGTGGGGTGTATGGATGTGAGTGGTGAATGGAAAATAAAAGGGATAACTGTGAATGGAGAGAGAGGGGGTGATATAGGATTATGAGGAGGGAAGGTGAGTGGAGGTATGTGGAGATCCTGTGGGGTCTACAGATCCTGAGGTGTCAAGGATTTACATCCCTGCACCAATTAGCCATGTAAAATGCCTTTGCATGCATTTCTGGCATTTAGACGCCGAAGTGATGCTTGTTCTGGGCGTTCAACACCCATATGCAGCATGTTTCTGGCGTTGAACGCCAACTTCATGCTTGTTTCTGGCGTTCAGCGCCAGCTCCATGCTCTGTTCTGGCGTTGAACGCCAGCCAGATGCTCTTTACTGGCGTTTAAACGCCAGTAAGTGCTTCCTCCAGGGTGTTCTGTTTTCAATGCTGTTTTTCATTCTATTTTTGATTTTTCAGTAGTTTTTGTGACTCCACATGATCATCAACCTAATAAAATATGAAATAACAAAGAGAAAATAAAATAAAAATGATTAAGTAACATTGGGTTGCCTCCCAACAAGCGCTTCTTTAATGTCAATAGCTTAACAGTGGGCTCTCATGGAGCCACACAGGTGATCAGATCAATTTTATAGACTCCCAACACCAAACTTAGAGTTTGGCTGAGGCCTCCCAACACCAAACTTAGAGTTTGATTGTGGGGGCTTTGTTTGACTCTGTACTGAGAGAAGCTTTTCATGCTTCCTCTCCATGGTTACAGAAGGAGGACCTTGAGTTTTAAACACAAGGTAGTTCTCATTCAGTTGAAGGACCAACTCTCCTCTGTCCACATCAATCATAGCTCTTGCTGTGGCTAGGAAGGGTCTACCAAGGATGATGGATTCATCCTCTTCCTTTCCAGTGTCTAGGATTATGAAATCAGCAGGGATGTAAAGGTCTTCAACCTTTACTAACATGTCCTCTACTAGTCCATAAGCCTGTTTTCTTGACTTGTCTGCCATCTCTAGTGAGATTCTGGAAGCTTGCACCTCAAAGATTCCCAATTTCTCCATTACAGAGAGGGGCATGAGGTTTATCCCTGACCCAAGGTCACATAGAGCCTTCTCAAAGGTCATGGTGCCTATGGTACAAGGTATTAAGAACTTTCCAGGATCCTGTTTCTTCTGAGGCAATCTCAGTTGATCCAGATCACTCAGTTCATTGGTGAGCAAGGGAGGTTCATCTTCCCAAGTCTCATTACCAAATAATTTGGTATTCAGCTTCATGATAGCACCAAGGTACTTGGCAACTTGCTCTTCAGTAACATCTTCATTCTCTTCAGAAGAAGAATACTCATCAGAGCTCATGAATGGCATAAGGAGGTTCAATGGAATCTCTATGGTCTCTAGATAAGCCTCAGATTCCTTTGGTTCCTCAGAGGGAAACTCCTTATTGATCTCTGGACGTCCCAGGAGGTCTTCTTCACTGGGGTTCACGTCCTCTCCCTCCCTTGTAGGTTCGGCCATGATGATCAATTCAATGGCCTTGCACTCTCCTTTTGGATTTTCTTCTGTATTGCTTGGGAGAGTACTAGGAGGGATTTCAGTGATCCATTTACTTAGCTGGCCCACTTGTGCTTCCAAATTTCTAATGGAGGACCTTGTTTCATTCATGAAACTTAGAGTAGCCTTAGATAGATCAGAGACTATATTTTCCAAGCTAGATGGATTCTGCTCAGAACTCTCTGTCTTTTGCTGAGTGGATGATGGAAAAGGCTTGCTATTGCTAAACCTGTTTCTTTCACCATTATTAAAGCCTTGTTGAGGCTTTTGTTAATCCTTCCATGAGAGATTTGGGTGATTTCTCCATGAGGGATTATAGGTATTTCCATAGGGTTCACCCATGTAATTTACCTCTGCTATTGCAGGGTTCTCAGGATCATAAGCTTCTTCCACAGAAGATGCCTCTTGACTACTGTTGGATGTAGCTTGCATTCTATTCAGACTCTGAGAAATCATATTGACTTGCTGAGTCAATATTTTATTCTGAGCCAATATGGCATTTAGAGTGTCAATTTCAAGAACTCCCTTCTTCTGAGGCATCCCATTACTCACAGGATTCCTCTCAGAAGTGTACATGAACTGGTTATTAGCAACCATGTCAATAAGTTCTTGAGCTTCTGCAGGTGTTTTCTTTAGGTGAATAGATCCACCTGCAGAAGTATCCAATGACATCTTAGCTAATTCAGACAGACCATCATAGAATATATCCAGGATGATCCATTCTGAAAGCATGTCAGAAGGACACTTTTTGGTCAGTTGCTTATATCTCTCCCAAGCTTCATAGAGGGATTCACCTTCTTTCTGTTTGAAGGTTTAAACATCCACTCTAAGCTTACTCAGCTTTTGAGGAGGAAAGAACTTGGCTAAGAAAGCCATGACCAGCTTATCCCAAGAGTTCAGGCTATCTTTGGATTGAGAGTCCAACCACACTATAGCTCTGTCTCTTACAGCAAACGAGAAAAGCATAAGCCTGTAGACCTCGAGGTCAACCCCATTGGTCTTAACAGTATCACAGATCTGCAAGAACTCAGTTAAGAACTGAAAAGGATCTTCAGATGGAAGTCCATGAAACTTGCAGTTCTATTGCATCAGAGAAACTAATTAAGGTTTCAGCTCAAAATTGTTTGCTCCAATGGCAGGAATGGAGATGCTTCTTCCATGTAAATTGGAATTAGGTGCAGTAAAGTCACCAAGCATCCTCCTTGCATTATTATTATTTTCGGCTGCCATCTCCTCTTCTTGTTCGAAAATTCCTGTAAGGTTGTCTCTGGATTGTTGTATTTTAACTTCTCTTAGTTTCCTTCTTAGAGTCCTTTCAGGTTCAGGATCTGCTTCAGCAAGAATGTTCTTATCCTTGCTCCTACTCATATGACAAAGAAGGGAATAACAAAGAAAATATGGAATCCTCTATGTCACAGTATAGAGATTCCTTTGTGTGAGTAGAAGAAGAAAAGAATGTAATGTAAAGAAGAGAAGAGGAAAAACTCGAACACAGAGAGGGAGGTGGTGTTCGAATTTTTTGGATGGAAGAGAAGTGTTAGTAGATGAATAAATAAATAGAAGGAGATGAGAGAGAGAAATTCGAAATTTAATTAAAATAAAAATTAAAATTAAAACAATTAGTTAATTAAAAAGGAATTTTGAAAAAGGAGAGAGGAAATTTTCGAAAATAAGAGAGAGAGGATTAGTTAGGTAGTTTTGAAAAAGATATGATTGAAACAAAAAGATAAGATTGATTGAAAAAGTTTTGAAATTTGTTTTTGAAAAAGATATGATTGAAATTTAAAAAGATATGATTGAAACAAAAAGATAAGAATTGAAAATCAATTTTTTTTAAAAAGATAAGAAGTTAGAAAAGATTTTGAAATTGAATTTGAAAAAGATATGATTGAAATTTTTATTTGAAAAAGATTTGAAAAGAAAATTAAAAAGATTTGATTTTGAAAACTAAAGTTGATTACTTGACTAACAAGAAACTGAAAAGATATGATTCTAGAGTTTAAAGATTGAACCTTTCTTAATAGGCAAGTAACAACTTTGAAAAATTTTGAATCAAAATATTAAATGCTAATAAAATTTTCGAAAATTAAGAAATAAAATAAGAAAAAGATTTTTAAAAATCATTTTGGAATTTTCGAAAATTATGAAAGAAAAATGAAAAAGATTTGATTTTTGAAAAAGATTTTGAAAAGATAAGATTTTTAAATTGAAAATTTGATTTGAGTCGTAAGAAACAATTAAATTTAAAAACTTTTTGACTAAATCAAATCATATTTTCGAAAATTTTGAGTAAAATAAGGAAAAGATATTTTTTTGAATTTTGAATTTTTAATGAAGAAAGAGAAAAACATGAAAAAGACTCATAACATAAAAATTATGAATCAAAACACATGATGCATGCAAGAACACTATGAATGTCAAGATGAACACCAAGAACACTTTGAAGATCATGATGAACATCAAGAACATATTTTTGAAAAATTTTTGATGCAAAGAAAACATGCAAGACACCAAACTTAGAAATCTTTAATGCTTAGACACTATGAATGCAAAGATGCACATGAAAAACAACAAAAGACACAAAATAAGAAAACATCAAGATCAAACAAGAAGACTTACCAAGAACAACTTGAAGATCATGAAGAACACTATGAATGCATGAATTTTTGAAAAAATGCATAAATTTTTAGAAAAAAATGCAATTGACACCAAACTTAAAAATTGACTCAAGACTCAAACAAGAAACAAAAAATAT
Organism: Arachis ipaensis; assembly: GCF_059453495.1. Lineage (NCBI taxonomy): Eukaryota > Viridiplantae > Streptophyta > Magnoliopsida > Fabales > Fabaceae > Arachis > Arachis ipaensis. The sequence goes on from NC_142444.1 coordinate 131,046,038, forward strand.
TTTTGATTTTATGATTTTATTAATTTTTTTGGATTTTTGTATATTTTTATTTTTTTGAAAACCTATAGGGAAAAGGAAGCAATGAATTCAAAGTCCTCAATCAAGATTCTAGGAATCATACCAGGTTAGTCTAAAGCTTGATGGCCAGCCAAACTTCAGCATACCAATTTGAAATTTTAGAATTCATTCTTAAAAATTTTAAAATAATTTTCGAAAACAAAGGAAAATTTTTTTTTTTGAAAAGAAAATGAAAAGAAAGTTACCTAATCTGAGCAACAAGATGAACCGTCAATCAGGCGGATTGAATTGTATTAAGAAATTATAGTGGATGAAAATAAATAAAATATAAAATAGGATAGTGGTACTCATGTAATTCATTGGTGAGAATTTCAGATAAGCGTATGGAGATGCTTTTGTTCCTCTGATCTCTGCTTTCCTGCTGTCTTCATCCAATCAATCCTAGTCCTTTCTATGGCAAGCTTTATGTAGGGCGTCACCGTTGTCAATGGCTACATCCCATCCTCCTGTGAAAATGGTCCAATGCACTGTCACTGCATGATTAATCATCTGTCGGTTCTCGATCATACTGGAATAGGATTTACTATCCTTTTGCGTCTGTCACTACGCCCAGCACTCGCGAGTTTGAAGCTCGTCACAGCCATCCCTTCTCAGATCCTACTCGAAATACCACAGACAAGGTTTAGACTTTCCGGATCTCAGGAATGGCTATCCATGGGTTCTAACTTATACCACGAAGACACTAATAACTCGGACTCGGTCTCCTGTATTAGATATCCAAGAGATATCCATTCAATCTAAGGTAGAACGGAAGTGGTTGTCAGGCACGCGTTCAAAAGTTGAGAATGATGATGACTGTCACGATCATCACATCCATCATATTGAAGTGCGAATGAATATCTTAGAAGTGGAATAAGTTGAATTGAATAGAAAAATAGTAGTATTTTGCATTAATCTTTGAGGAACAGCAGAGCTCCACACCTTAATCTATGGTGTGTAGAAACTCTACCGTTGAAAATACATAAGTGATAATGGTCCAGGCATGGCCGAATGGCCAGCCTCCAAACGTGATCAAAGGATCAAAAGATAACCCAAAGATGAAACAACAATAGTAAAAAGTCCTATTTATACTAGACTAGCTACTAGGGTTTACAGAAGTAAGTAATTGATGTAGAAATCCACTTCTGGGGCCCACTTGGTGTGTGCTTGGGCTGAGCTTGAAGTTTACACGTGGAGAGGTCATTCTTGGAGTTGAACGCCAGTTTGTAACATGTTTCTGGCGTTGAACTCCACTTTGCAACTTGTTTCTGGCGCTGAACGCTAGACTATAACATGGAACTGGCGTTCAATGCCAGTTTGCGTCATCTAAACTCGGGCAAAGTATGGACTATTATATATTGCTGGAAAGCCCTGGATGTCTACTTTCCAACTCAATTAGAAGCACGCCATTTGGATTTCTGTAGCTCCAGAAAATCCACTTTGAGTGCAGGGAGGTCAGAATCCAACAGCATCTGCAGTCCTTCTTCAACCTCTGAATCTGATTTTTGCTCAGGTCCCTCAATTTCAGCCAGAAAATACCTGAAATCACAAAAAAAATACACAAACTCATAGTAAAGTCCAGAAATGTGATTTTTAATTAAAAACTAATAAAAATATACTAAAAACTAACTAAATCATACTGAAAACTATGTAAAAAAAATGCCAAAAAGCGTATAAATTATCTGCTCATCACTTACCTTCTTGGGGATGAAGGAGCATACTAGAAGGCTGAAAGATTGTTGAAAAAGGTCTTAACTGGGCTGTGGGTACTGGAGAGAATATCCGAACCTTTGAGGATCCTTGACTGCCTCCTCCGTATCCTTTAATGATTTCTGACATGCCAAATAGATAGGCTATTTCTGAGTTGGTTCCAAGAGTTAAAGATCTAATTACTGAAGATAGGAATTGGAATCAGAATCTCATTCAAGAATTATTTTCCCAAAATATTACAGACAGGATTTTGTCAGTTAAAATTCAGCAGAGTAAGGACAAATTGCAATGGGATTTGAACAAATCTAAACAATTTGATACAGTTTCAGGTTACAGAATTGGCCATTAATTTTACCATCCGCCTCTAGAGTTTTGCCCTAATTATATGCAACAGAAAAAGCTGTGGATTGATTTATGGAAGTTGAACTTGCCTCACAAAATTAAGCTATTTATCTGGAAAGCTCACCATGGTCAGCTTTCGGTGCTTGCTCAGATTCATCACCGCATCTCATCTATATCATCAATATGCCCATGCTGTCATGAAGCAACAGAAACAATCACTCGTTATTTGATCGATTGCTCTAGAATTAAAGAAGTATGGTCTCAGAGTTATCTCCATGACTGTCTTCCCCCTCAAAGTCCTAATGACTTTTGGACATGATGGACTGCATCAACAAAGTTGCTTAACCCGTTGAAGAATGCTGACCGTAATCCTCACTTGCTTGCCATCATTTGCTGGAACTGCTGGAAAACTCGCAACCAGTTAATTTTTGAAGGTTCTACTTTAATGCCGTCTGCCATTCTAGAAAGCTCTGTCAAGTTGCTCTGTGAAATCCAAAGAACTCCCAGTTTAGATCGTCATCTCCATCAGGCAGACTCTTAGTTTCATTCAATTTGATTTATCATTCTTTCTTCTTTAAGATTTTTCTTCGTTTTTCGATTATGCACCGTTGGATGAATACCTTCAGTGTATTGTTTTAGGAAATCTCCACCTTTTATTATGCTGTCCTACTTTTAGACATCTTTTTATTTCATTTTTCAATAATTAGTGAAATATAACCTACTGTCTTAAAAAAAAAAACATATAGATAATAGATATGCAACTTCTAACACCCTAGGAGCTAATTATGATGATGATCGCAAATTAGCACATTAGATCAATAATAACAATTTGACGTAAAAGACCTTTTTATATAATTTTGATGTAAAATAATTCTTGATCATCCTCCACCAGACTACACAATCATCATTCCATTAATTACTTCTATTATTTAATGGGGAAATAGAAGTAATTAGTAAAATTTATAATTATTTAAGACCCAATTAAATGTATATAATTGAATAATTTTATTAATAATGTTTTATAGGATAAAACATTATTTTATCTTCAAGGTTTGAGTATTAATATTATTTTTATTTTGCTTGTCATATTTGTGTTTCAAAAATTTCAAAGAAACCTCAATATTATTTTCGCTATACCGTAAATTGTTAAGGGTTATATATATACACGCCGTTATTGTTATTATTTTTTTTTACCAAAGATAAGGAGACTCGAATCCGCAATTTTTAAGTGAGTATAGAGAGTATATACCATTTGAGTTATAACTCGTTGACGCCGTTATTGTTATTGTTGATGGGTTTAAAAGTTGGGATATTATTAAATACTTTTGAAATGTTAAGCCTACAAAAGGAATAAAAAACAAATATCAAAAACAATATTTATTTATTTATTAGATATAACTATTCATGTAATTTTATATTAGAGATAAATGATTCAGTGGATCTTGATGCTCGACTTAAAGAACAGTCGAGGCCTGAGGCAAACGGAAACCTTGAGAAATTCTAGATCGGGGATAATATTGATCTATTTGCTTGAGTTCCATCTAATATGCATGGAATAGACTATGACTTTATGTCTCATCAGTTTATTATCAATTCTAAGGTAAATATGGTTTGTCAATAAAGTTGGAAGAGGTTGTCGGACCAAGCTGCCAAGGTCAAGAAGCAAGTTAAATTAAAGGACTTTTAAAAGTAGGATTTATTCCTGAACTAAATTATTCTACTCGGCTTTTCAATGTGGTTATGGTAAAGAAAACTAATGAAAAATGGCGTATGTGTGATTACACATATTTAAACAAAGCCTACCCAAAATATTTTTTTATTAGTAATATTCATAACCTCATTAATTTCATGTCAGGATTTCAGGTGCTAAGTTTTTTAGATGCTTACCCTACCTATAACCAGATACTAATACACTAACCTCAAGAAGATAAATCCACTTTTATAACAACAAAAAAAATTTATTGCTATAAAAAGTGATGTCTTTTGCTTTGAAAAATATAAGAGCAACCTACCCAAGGTGAATGGCTAAAATTTTCAAAGATCAAATATGAAGAAACATAGAATCTATATAGACGGCATGTTGATAAAGATTTCACAGAAAATTGATTTGATTGCTAACCTTAAGAAAGCATTTGGATTTTTCAGAAAACATTAGATTAGATTTAATCCTGAAAAATTCACTTTGGAGTCTGGGGAGGTAAATTCTTGGGTTTTAAAGTTACTGCCTTGTCCAGGTTCCTCGAAGCCTCGACAGAAAAGGCAAAGCACTTCTTCACCTAGATGAAGAAAGATGCCCCATTTCTATGGTCAGAAGAATGTGAGGTGGTATTAAAAAAATTTAAAAGAAGTGTTAGCATCACCTCCTATTCTCGTGAGGCCTGAACTCAAGAAGTTGCTATATCTTTATCTTTCCATAATAGAAGATACCATAGTTTCTACTCTTGTTCTTGAGAGTAATGAAAAATTGCAACAATCGGTTTATTTTATAAGCAAGGTTTTCCAAGGACCATAAATAGGCTATACCAAATTAGAAATTCTGGCTTTTGCTTTACTCAAGTTGGAACATTGATTACGCTAATATTTTCAAAATCATACAATAATATGTAAAACAACTAACCGATAAAGAAAGTTTCGCAAAAGCTAGACTTGGGAGGAAGAATATTGAGTTGGTTTGTTGAATTATCTTAATTTGATTCCCAATATGAGCCTAGAAATGCAATTAAAGCTCTCACTTCAAGAAAAATGCTGAATACCGTCGGACGTTAGCGGCGGATTTGTCGGTGAATTTGGTAATAAATTCGTTGGAAAAAAAAGTTACCATTGGATTTGATTTTTCGACGGTAAATTCGTTGGTAATAATTGGAAGAAAAACAAGAAAAATTGGCACCGAGATTACCATGGGATTTACCGTCAAATTTATCTGCTGGTAATCTCTAATTAGTGTAACGCTGTGTTTTGGTCACTTTCAAAGAGTTGCTGTCGGATTTTTTCACCGGTAAATCCAACGGTAATCTTGCCTAAATTCGAACCGCAAATCCTCCTCCCTCATTTTCAAACAACTCTCTCTCTTTTTCTCTAATCTTCTCCTCTCTCTCTCTCTCTCTCTCTCCCTCTCTCTCACTTACAAACCACCTCTGGCAGCCCCTCCACCAGCGTCGGCCACCACCAACAACTTTCAAAGGATGCGTGGACTCCTTGCACTGCGTTAGTCGCTCTATCTGTAACATCCTCACTATCAGAATGTTATGCTTCCGGCTGTGCCATTCTGATAACTTGGATATTACGACGACTCTAAACATATTTAATACTAAATTAGAAGCTGTTTAAAACTTAAAACGTGAAATCTTTTAAAGACACTTTTTCGTTAAAAACACACACACACACACACATACATAATACTTACAAACATATATACAACACATACATATCGAAAATTATATATACATAACAGTAACTTACAAACATACATATCACAAATTCCTATCCCTCTTACAAAATTGGTAAAGATAAAGGTGAGGGAAAATAATAATAACTAAGATAATACAAAAATATTGAATAAATAGAAAATGAAATAAACCTTTCTGAAACTTCATCGCCCATATCCTGAAAAAGAAAAACCTGTAGGGGAGTGAGAACATCGTCCTCGCTAGTTCTCACTATAGGGTTACAGAAATTGCTATAATAAGATACGTAAAATAGAACTATTTTTAAAATACAGTGATCATTGCTCGTCTTATATGTCTTTTCAAAAACCAAAGGTTCACATTCAAAAATCCAAAAAATCCTTTTTAAAAACAACTTGGTTAATTCCTCAAAATCCAAAACCTTTCTCCTTTCTTGTAAAATCTTAAAAGTTTTCTTAGACAGTATGAATGACCAGCTTGTTCCAAGTATAGGTTCATTAAGTCTATGCTGAACCAGTTTGATTCTTGATACAGAACTAGACCTCAAACAAAAACCAATCACGGCCTCAGGCCTATCACATAATCAAACACGGTCTTAGGCGCATTCAACTCAATCAACATCCAAGACACCACAATCCAACCAATTTCAGTCACAAACACAAGTAAAGAGGTTCAAACACAATCAAAGCAGTTACATCAAGTATAACAATTAGCAGTTAAACATAATTATTCACATAGGCAAACCAATTATAATATGCAACACCCAAACAATGTCACATAGATGCATATGATGAATGCCTGTCCTATTGGCTGTGATATCACTTGTTGGTTATAGTGCCAATCCTGACACAAAATCCGGTTGGCAACTCCCGGATTAGTCTCTCTGTTGCGCATACTTAGGGGGAATAATTCCGAGGGATGAGTGCCCTACCACCTTCTCTATCAGAGGGTAATGTTCCGAGGAAGAGTGCCCTACCACCTTCCTCTGGATGCCGTATAATTTCGTGGGTTAGTGCCCTACCACCTTGCAACCAGAGAAAAATGTGAGTGGGGAGCCCAGCTTCGACCCTCACATCTTAACGTAGGCGGGAGACTGCCTCGGTCCTTATGCCGGCACCGCTACCTTGACAAGCAGGAGACTGCCACAACCCTTACTCGAGGCGCATAGCGATTTACCAACAATCTCAATAATATCCACAATCAACCAGGCTCAAAATCTTATTTCAAAAATCATTCTTAGCCCATTTACTTTCAATTAACAAACATATTTAGTTCACATCTTGCTAGGAATCACTTTTCTCAAGTCAATCTTCTTTTCAAAATAGAGCCACTTTTCGCAACATCTTTTCAAAACTTCCAAGCAACTTCAAAACCTGACCAAATTCAAAATCTCATCTAAAAGACTCAAAATCATTCATTTTCAAACCATCCGCTCAATCACTTTAAAATTAAAAGTTATTAATTAAAATCCATTGCAAGGTCTCAAGACTTTAGGGGAAAACAATCGACCTCATTTCCTTAAATTCAGTAAAGATTCTTAAAAATCATTGTTTGCTTAATTTGAATTATTCAAAGGAAATTTCAAAACCAAATCAAAACCAAATCATAGAAATCATAAATTCTGAACCAAATTCGAATCCAAGACCAATCTCAATTTCATTCTTGAAACCAATTCTTTCAACTTTTCCCAAACATCTTAAAACGTCATCATTTAATCAAAGTCCAATTTCTTATAAAATATTAAAGCTCATCTGAACGAAATCCTTAAGTCCAACTCAAAACATCAGCCCCTTTTTATATATAAAATCGACCTTAGAACATACTACCATTTTTAAGTGATTTAAAATCGTAAAGTAATTCTTTTCTGAATAAATTGAACTCAAGACATATGTTTTCCTCAAATAAATTAAACTTAAAACATAACTATTTTTCTTAATAAAAAATTAATACGATTTCTCAAATCCAAACTTTTCTAAATAACATTCCAAATTAAGTTTTAGATTTTATAGAAAATTCGGTAACACCTCCTCTAAAACTTGGACTTTGCCACCCTCTTCGGGTCCTAACCAAACCAATCCTCAACCCTTTCCAACGGGTTCAAAACCAAATCAGTTTCCAACAAAACAAAAACCATACCTTCAAATATTAAAATTATTTCAAAATCAAACCAATCAGAAATCTTCAATTTAACAAAATCAGACAATATTTCAATCAAACAGACAACCATATTTATCCAAGACAATTCAGACAATTCATAAGACTTACATAATCACCAGAAATACATTTTACACATCATATTAATTTATAACAATTTCAATTTAAAATAAATTAGTTTTTAGAAAAAGCCAATACCTCAATAAGTCAAAATCATAAACCAAATGCGTCAACGAAACTCTTTTCTCTCAGCCTGAAACCAATGGCAACCGAAACCTCAGCCCATGATCACTTTTGCAACAATCACAGCAGCTTAAAAGTGACATGCAACACTTAGAACACGACCGTACATTACCAGAACTTCAGAGTTTATAACCAAACATAACAGAATACTAACGCAGGAATTTTTGAAGCATAAACACTTACTGTAATAGGAAAATGAAACAGCAGTGGTTGGTGAACCAATTTGGCAGCAGCCCCGATAGCCATCCCAAGTGACAACGATGACCAAAACTCCGGCGATGGCGACTGTAACAAACATGCAGTGACCATAAAGCTCCCAAAAACTAAAAAGAAATGGAAACCAAACTCAAAACCTTACCGGCAGTGGTCATTGGCGAGAGCAGCGGTGTTTTTCGGCGGCTAGGCATGGCGGTGCGGTTCCCTTCTCTTCCAGCAGCGACACTCGCTGTGGCAACCTCCATGTTTTCTCTCTCCCGCTCGTGCTCCTCTTCATGGTGATCCCAACGGCGACAGCGGTGCTGGAACGGCGACGAACCCCCCCACAAACGGCGAGCCCAGCAACGCGGCAGCGATGGCAATCGCACGACGGCTCCCTTTCACGCCTCCTCTCCCTCCTCTGTGCACGAGTTCAGTGGCGGGGATGCAGTGAGGACGACGGCAGCAGCGGCCTCTTCTCCTCCTCTTCTTCCTCGGCTCTCCTTCTCTCTTCTCTATGCGACACGATGGCGCGGCAGCAGTGACGCCCGCCGGCGCCATCCTCCCTCTTTCCTCTCCTTCTTTCCGCGGTCCCCTCTTCTCTCTTCCCTTTCTGTTTCTTTCTTTCTTTCTTCCCGTTTCTCTCTGCCCCCTTTCTGTGTTGAGTGTGCGTGTTTGTGTTTTTGGAAGAGGGGGGTGACGTCTAGGGTTTCAATTAGGTAAGGGAGAGTGTCTTTGAGTGTAATTAGGGTTAGGGTTTCAATTTAGGAATTTTGGGTTTAATTTAAAATCTAATTAAATCACTAAAATTACTTTAATTGTATCAAAATACTCTTTGGTTTGGAATCAAATATTCTAATTAAAATTATAAGATAATATGAATAAATTTTCTTTATTTCTAAAACTTAAAGTATTAAATTATATAAATATAAATTATTTAAATCAATTCAGTATAAAATTCTTATTAATTCATAACTACCAACTTTATAATTTAAATATAGAAAATAATTCAATAATTGTAAAATTAGATAAAATCCTAATTTAAATAGCCAAATTTTGTTATCTTTGAATTTCTAAAATTTTAAATTATAATTAGAAAAATGATCCATAATTATAGAGTTTGGATAAAAATCTTAATTTATTTCAAATCCAATTAATCAAAACTGCCTTTAATTATTTTCAATAAAATAATTTCTGAAATTGAAACAGTAAACAAATATAATTTGAAATTAGTTTAAAATAGGACTTTTCAAAATTTTTGGGTCTTACACTATCACCGCCGTTTTCGTCACTTCTGCCACTATTGCTACCGCGACTACTGCACTGCTGTCACCGCTGCTCCTTGTGTCGCCAGAGCTGTCCCCTTCCTCCCTTTAGGTATGTTGTCCTCCTATTTCTTCCTATTATTTTTTTAATTTATTTAAAAAAAAATCCTAATAATGCAACCCTGTTGGTTCGTCACCATCGCCACCACTTCGCTGCCAGTGTTGCCACCACTTTGCCGGAGTTTCCTCCTTCCTCCCTCCAGGTATGTTGTCCTCCTCCTTCTTCCTATTATTTTTTTCAGATTTAGTTCATGTATTAGTTTAGATTCAGAATTTTTAATTTTGTTTTTATTTAGAAAATTTTGAATTCTGTTTTGATGATTTTGAATTTTATTTTTGATGATTTTATGTTTATTATTATGATTTTTGTTTATTGTTTTGATATCATGAAGAGTAAAAGTGATTATTTCTGTATTGTTAAGGATTTATTACTTGAGTTTTCATTAAAAACATTGCTGATGTATTGAATGTTTGAAAAGTACAAGTCAGTTTGGGACTTTTGGGGATTTTGACTAGGGTTGAGGTTGGTGTGGTTGGTTTCTTTGTGTAATTGAATTTTCAGTTTAAAAATGATGATGATCATATCAAGAAGAGTTAGAAATGCCCTTTACCTGTTTGTTAGAATGCATCAATTGAGCTGAGTACTTAGAAATTTAGAATGCTTTCTCTGAAAAAATACAAAGAAAAGACCCTATTATTTTTTGTAATTTATTTGAAAAAAATCCTATTAGCTTATTGTTGTTGTGTGTTGTATCAATTTCTTCGATTGTGCCAGATCTGGAATTGTTTATGAGTATTTTATCATTGCTGATTCATTATCTTGAGTTTTGTACATTTGTTTGATGGATTTTTTTTTGTGCAGTCATTGTGCCAGTGGGAACAAAGGGGGATTTTGATGTTTGGATTTGATGCATTTAATTTTTGGTTTTTTTTAGGTTCTTATGATAGATATAGGACCAAGCCTTGTTTTACGATTTTAATAGAGAGGATGGCTCCTTTTGTATTGATCGTTGGTGAATTTTATGCAGCATCAATAAGCATGTTGCAGTTTATTTATATTGCTTAAAAGACCGATTTAGATTTTTTTTCCTGAATTGAGAAATTCCTTAGCTTTTTTTTGTAGGTTTTATGCAGCTTGAGTTTAGTCAGTTAATTTGATGGACGATGATAGCAGATGCGGATAAAATGTATGGTCCTTAGTCAAGGGAGCGCCCAACGCCTTTATAATAAGGTAATGTTCTTCTTCTCTTACCATTGTCATTGTGAGCTTGATTACTGAGCAGGGTTTTATTTTTCTGAATCTTTTATCATCTACCAAAAAAAAAATATTTCATGCATCTGGTTACTTATATTTAGCTTATTTGTGTTATCTTAATATAATGTATGTGCATAATAAGTTTAAATCTTATTTGTGTTTTCATAATATATAATGTATTTGTATAATGTTATCATTTATAATGATTTTATGTTGTATAGGATGAATTTATGTGAATTGATGTTGAAGGAATACATAGTTGTGTTATTTCTTATTGTTTAATGCTTTTGCACGCCAAGCATTCGATTATATGCCTTTACATCTATTGTGTGTTTTAAATTGTATTTTGTAGATATAATGTGATTTAAGATTGATTTTGTTTAAAATTGTTATTTGAAATTAGATCGGATGGATCGAATTGTTTTAAAAAATTATAATTCAAGTTTACCAGCGAATTTATTGTGGGATAAATCCACTGGTAGTTAATATTTAATTATTAGTAAATAGCATGTTACCATCGGATTTACCGAGGGATAAACCTGACGGTAAAAATTACCAGCAGATTTTTTTTCAACAGTAATTAGCAGCAGAAGAAAAAATCCGACAGTAAATAGTTTCTGGCAAGGTTTATACTGTCGGATTTTTTTCGCTGCTAATTCCAATGGTAAACATATTACTGGCATATTTTTTTGATAAATTCGCCGGTAAATCTGATGGTATCCAGCGAATTTTTTATAGTGTCAGACCAGGATAGATTTCTTAACTGAGATGATCCAACAAGATACTAATAACTTGATATGGGAATTGTATGTTGATGGGGTTTCGAACTATAAAAGTGGTGGAGCTGGTCTAATCCTTTCTAACGGTGATGACGTAGTCATTAAAGTCTCTATTAAATACAATTTCACTACATCTAATAATCAAGTTGAGTATGAAGCATTACTCACATATTTACAGCTAGCTCGGGATGTTGGTTGCACTAAGGTCCAAGTTCACAGCGATTCTCAAATTGTGACCTCTCAGATCAATGAAAAATACCAAGCTTCAGATGCCTTATTACAATTATACCTATAGAAGGTACAAAATTTGGTAAAAAATTGTGACAATTTTTTTATTAGGGATGTTTTGAGAGAATAAAATGCAGGGACAAATGTATTATCTAAGTTACCAAATACAAATCCTAGCAAATCATACTCTAATTCAGGAGGTTTTGAAAGAACCCTCCGTGAGTTTGAAAGTATTTACGATCTTATTAGCTGACGACATAGTAACTTGGATGGATTCGATTCTAGACTATTTAAAAGACGGTCAATTACTCGATGATAAAAAAAGCCAGAAAGTTAAAAACTAAGGCAGTTCATTATACAATGATTGGTGACCAGTTGTACAAACGGGATAACTCAAACCTCTTCTTAAATGTTTAACACCTCAATAAACATTTTATGTTTCACAGGATGTTTTTGAAGGATGTTGTGGACATCTTATCAGTGGCAATTAGTTGGGTCAGAAAGTTGTAAGAGCAAGATACTATTGGCCCACTCTTATTTGTGATTTTGTGGTGCATGTTAAAAAATATGAAAGATGCCAACTACACTCAAATTTACATTTGTCACCTCCACATGAACTGATGTTTGTTATACCTACAAAACCTTTAGCTAAGTGGGTGTTGACCTTCTAAGTCTTTTTGCTCTGGCACCTGGTCAAGTCAAGTTTCTCATTGTGGCAATATATTACTTCACAAAATAGATTGAAGTTGATCCTCTTTCAAGTATAACCTCAACTCAGTGCAGAAAATTTGTTTGGAGGCAAATTATAACCTGGTTAAGAATTCCAGAGTCCCTTGTATGTTATAGATAATGAAACCCAGTCTATCGATGCTAGATTTCGTCAATTTCTTGAAGGGTTAAAAATAAAGCAAATTTTTTGCTTCAGTAGAACATCCTAAAGCAAATGGGCAAGTTGAGGCTACAAATAAGATAATACTCAAATGCTTGAAAAAGAGGTTTAATGAAGCAAAGGTCTCTACGCAAACGAACTTGGTGTCGTCCTTTGGTCATATCGAACTACCGAACAAATGTCAATCGGGGAGACCCCTTTTCGTGTTACATGTTTCGAAGAAAGATACAATAATCCATGTAGAACTAAGGGAACCAAACCCTCGGATGATCTTAAACCCATAGAAGGGTCCGTGGATAAGGATTTGATTGAGGAAGTAAGGATCATGGCCAATCTAGTTGAACAAGCTCTAAAAGTAAAGATTTCGAAGAGAAACAACCTAAAGGTGAGACATAGGGAGTTCCAAAAAGGGGTCCTAGTGCTAAAACAAGATAACACTGGCATGTCTTTATCTCGAAAAATAAGTTATTTCTCAACTGGAAAGGTCCATTCAGATTCAAAGATGTTTTGGGCAAAATGGCTTATAAGCTGGAAACATTACAAGGAGTTGAAGTACCTCAAACTTGGAATGCAGTTCATTTGGGGAGGTATTATTCTTAGATCACTTGTTGTAGTAACTTGTTGAATAAAGGCACCCTTTTTTTCTTTCAAAGGTATTTAATGAGGCTAAGATCTCTTTGTCCTTAGCAGCAATTTTACTCCAAAACTTTGAAATATCTTTTTTGACATCTCAGGCCAAAACTACAACACGAAGAAGTCTCTTTTGGATGCAGGGCAAAGTCTCCTTGAGGGACATGTTCGCAAGTTATAATTTGGTCTTCTCAGTAATTAAGGTTGAATATATGAAGTTAGTAAAATGAATCTTTTTCTTCAAAACAGAGCCAAAAAAAGGAGAATTTTCCTTATAAGAAGGGTTGACTTGAGGGCTTTTGCCTTTATTCTTTTGCTTCTTCTTAGTTGGAAATTTTGGGAAGAATTTTCATTCACATTGATCGTTTTTGAATCTGTGCTTGGAATGTTGCTCTGGGTGGCAGAAGAAGAAATGCAAACTCCACCACCCCTTTCAATATTACCCTAGTTACTAATCAACCTTTTCTTCATCGTGAGAACCATTTCCAAGCCATCTGCCATCTCAACTATAAAACACAAAAGAAATAGGCATATATGAGTTTAACAATAAAAATAAAACTCATAAACAAAAAGAACTCAGTAGATGGTTAACAATGGTTTTACTTGTAGCATTCACATCAGCAACAATCATTCTCAAGCTCAAAGGTTTTTACATTCCATAATCTCGAAAAAAACTCTATAGTACAAAGTACAATATCATTTACTCCTTTCAATTCAATCTTGGGAGATGAAAAATGTAAGTGCCAATACAAGTTAGACCTTTTCTCATCCTCTAAGGTAATGAAAAATTCTAAGAATTAGGAGATTTTTTAACCTTAAAATACATCTTCTTAAAAGTATGGTATGATTCTTCGAATAATTTGAAGATCTTGTGATGTGGGTTAGCTCAGAAGGATAAATATCCCTAACTTCATGATCTAAAGGGGATGGTTAAGTTAAGAAAACAAATAAAAGAAGACGTGAAGTAGAAACCAGAATCTCAAGGAAGGAACGTATGAGCTCAAAATCTCTAATAATAGCCTAACTATTTGGATAAAGTTAGAAAGGTGCGCTACCCCAAAGGTTAAGAACATCTTGTCGTAGTTTTCATTAGGAAAGTACTTTTTTTCTCACCATAGTTTGGTAGAAATTCTACAGGGGCACTACTGATTCTTAGAAGCCTATCAATTAGTTGATAATCTAAAGAAAAATATACTATGAATACACTCTGTGAAAATTCACAGAAAATGCAAAGCAACAAGTAGTGGCACCCCTAACTTTTCTAAACTAAGTTTTGAATGAAAAGAGGAAAGTAAATATTTATGGAAGTTAACAGATAATCCTTATGGGGCAACAAAGAATCTCATGAAGTAGAAAAACCAACATTCAAAAAATAACAATAACAACACAATCAAAAGAGGCATACAAAGGCGAAAATTGAAGGTATAGAAAGTTTAGCAATATAATGAAGAACAAATACATGCAAAAAAAGAAAGAAAGAAAATGAGAGAGAGAGAGAGAGAGAGAGAGAGAGAGAGAGAGAGAGAGAGAGAGAGAGAGAGAGAGAGAGAGAGAGGCGATGGTACCATGAAGGAGAATACAACAGAGGAGAAGATGGAGAAATAATGTTCCTTGGAAAAACTTCAAAAAAGAAAGGGGAGAAAGGTTTTAACTTTTCATTTAAGGCTATGCAAAGAACATTCCATTATCCAAAAGGGCTATAACTGCCCTCGAGAAATGAAACCTTTGAGTTTTAATAATAAAAATAAATATATATTTTTTGAACGAAGAATTAAGGGTCTCTTAGACTAGAATGAAAAAATCGATGAACTTCGAGCTAACAAAAGGTAGAAGAGTCAAGTTGGAGCACTGTTATAGACAAGGTCCAAGTTTGTGAGCTCCTACGATAAGGCCCTGATGTGTGAGCATCTTCTATTTATTTTCTTATTATTTTAGATATGAATTTATTGCGTTTTATTGAGTTTTTAGTGTTCGAAGCCTATTTAGATGCTACTTTGAGACATAATGTGATTTTATTTATTTCAGAAAAAATCCAGGCGAGTTTGGCAGAGTTCTGCAGAAGAAAAAGAAAGAAATTTGATGCTACCAAGATGGCGCTAAACGCCGCTACCTGGCGTTTAGCGCTAGGCGTCTTGTAACGCGTGCGAGCTTTCTGTTGGGTTGGCGGCTAAACACCTCGACCTAGCGTTCAGTGGCAGGTACTTCGTAACTCGTGCAAGGACCTCACGCTAGTGGCGCTAAATGCCGAGCCTGGCGTTTTAGCGCCAGAAGCGCACATATGGATTCACATGGAGGGCTTCGTTCTAAGATTTAGATAATAATTAGTTTATTTTATTCTCTTTTCATTATTAGTTAAAACAAAATAGAATCTTTTGGGCCTTTAGTAGTTATTATTTTATTTTATTTTCAAATCCATTTAGTTAGATATAAAAGGGAAAAAGATTCAGCCCTTCGGGCTTCCTCTTCTCTCTCCTCTGATTCTGCACTCTACACACTTTTGGAACCTTAGTTTTCTCTAAGCCATGAGCAACTAAACCTCCTCTGTTAAGGTTAGGAGCTTTGTTTATTCTATGAATTAATATTATTGTTGTTATACTTTCCATCAATGCATTGATTTATATTCAAGGATTACTTTCGTTCTTTATCTTATGAATTTGAGTATATTGGAAGATAACTTTTTTTCTACATGAATTCTCGTTGATTCTTGGAAAGGTTAACTCAATTGAATAACAGCTTGAAAGTAACTCCTCCTAAACTACTAATTACCTAGACTTAATGTGATACGTGACATATAGTCATCTTATATTTTTCTAATTAGGATTTTTGTGGCTAATAAACTAGAATTAGACCTAAACCTTTAATCTTAATTAAGTGACCAAAGAATTGACAGTTGATTATGTTAGAGGAGACTAAATCACTAAAGAATTAGGGTTTAGTCAATTAAAGTTTGCCATGAATTGAATCTTGCATGATTAAAGTATTCGGTAAGAACTATTAATCTGAAAAAATAAATATCTCTAAAACCTTAACTATTTTCTCACATACTTTTCACACCAAATTTACTGTTTGCTTTCTTAAATTCTTGAATTATTGTTTAATGCTAATTGCACTTAAAACAGTATTTTCTACTTGTCTGACTAAGCGAATCACCCAATCATTATTGCTTGGTCCATCAATCCTCGTGGGATCGACCCTCACTCACCTGAGGTTTAACTTGGTACGACCCGATGCACTTGCCGGTTAGTTTGTGGTTTGTAAAATCCGCACCAAATTTTTGGTGCCGTTGCCGGAGATTGACTGTCATCGACAACTACCCGTTGTTTAATTGCTTAGATTAGATATTCTTTATTTTAATTTATTTATTTCTGTTCTTTATTTTTTGAATATTTTGTTTAAATCTTTTTCCTTAATTTCTTAAATTAATTTTGGTGTCCCCTTAGTTCCTTTATTTTATTATTCCTAGTAATTTTTCCTTATTAACTTCAAAATTTTTTTGTCTATTTTTCTCATTAATTTTTTCAAAAATTGTGCTTTATTTATTCAGTTTATTTTACTTTATTTTTTACTTTATTTTTTTTACTCAGGTTATCTCACTGGAAATTTTCTTCACTCTGATATAGAGATTCTCATTTTTTCTTGTCCGTTTTTATGAGCAAGAATAGAAACAAAGAATCTCTTCTTGAGTTTGATCCTGAGATTGAGAGGACTTTGAGAAGGCGTTTGCAGTAGGCTAGAGCTTACAAAACCACTGAGAATCTCAAGAATAATTTTGAGAAAGAAGCTGAAGGGTCTACTTTGGATCTTAACAACAATAATGTTGTTAATCCTGATGCTCTCAATGCTCCTAATATACTTGAGAAACCTAGAAGAACACTTGGCTCATACATTACTCCTAACCCCAACTTCTTGGCAATAGTATTGTTGTATCTCCTATGGATGCTAACAACTTTGAGCTGAAACCTCAGCTCATCACTTTAGTACAACAAAACTGTCAGTTTCATGGACTCCCGCAAGAAGACCCAAACTTATTCATCTCCAATTTCCTGCAAATCTGTGATACAGTGAAGATAAATAGAGTTCATCTTGATGTCTATAGGTTGTTGCTCTTCCCATTTGCTGTACGGAACAGAGCCAAGCAGTGGCTTGACACACAACCTAAGGAGAGCTTGGATACATGGGATAAATTGGTCAATGAATTTCTGACCAAATTCTTTTCACCTTAGAATTGACCAAGCTGAGGACTGATGTTCAGACTTTCAGCCAGAGAGAGGGTGAATCTCTCTATGAAGCCTGGGAAAGGAACAAGCTGATGCTCAGAAAATGTCCTCCTAACATGTTTTCAGACTAGATCCAGTTACAGATCTTTTATCATGGAGTTACTGAGGCCGCCAAAATATCTCCGGATAATTCTACAGGCGGGTCTCTCCACATGAAAAAGACTCCTGAGGAAGCTCCTAATTTGATTGAGATGGTTAGTAATAACCAATATCTATATTCTTCTGAGAGGACCTCTGTGAAGAAAGGAGTCATGGAATTAGATGATTTGGACACAATTCTTACTCAAAACAAGGCTATGTCTCAATAGATAAATGCCATTACTCAACACTTGGGTGGACTACAAGTTTTAACTATTAATACCCAAGATGCTTCCTATGACATGAGTGGCGGATTCCCTCAAGGTGAGCCTTATAATTATGGTCAATTTTCTTCTGAACAGGTTCATTATGTGGGCTATTCCTCCAGACCTTCCTAATAATGATCCTTTCTCCAAGACTTACAATCCGGGGTGGAGGAATCACCCGAATTTTGGTTGGAAAATCAACCACAGAGGCACCAGAATTTCAATAACAATTAGGGTTATCAGAATAGTTTCAATCAGAGTAATTTCAACAACAATAATCCAGCATCTGGTTCTCAAAACTCCTCTGACTTGGAATCTATAGTTGCAGAGGTCTCCAAGAGTACTCTTAGTTTCATGCAGAAAACCAGAGCTTCACTTAGAAACTTGGAGATTCAGATGGGTCAAATAGTCACAAAAACTGCTAAAATTAATTAGAGGTCCACCAATACCTTTCCTAGTAACACAATTCTAAATCCAACAAAGGAGTACAAGGCTATCACCTTGATAAGTGGACAAGTGGCAAGTACGAAAGCACAATTTACTGAGGATCCGGTTGAAAAAGAAGCTCCAAAGAAAGTGGTACGCGAAATTAAAACTTGCACAACTTAACCGGCAAGTGCACCGGGTCATCCAAGTAATACCTCAGGTGAGTGAAGGTCGATTCCACGAGGATTGTTAGACTGAGCAAGCAATAGTTACCCTATTGGACTTTGTTAGGAAAACAGTAAAAAGAGTTGTTGTTGTTGTTGTAAACGTATAAGAT
This sequence comes from Arachis ipaensis, assembly GCF_059453495.1. Lineage (NCBI taxonomy): Eukaryota > Viridiplantae > Streptophyta > Magnoliopsida > Fabales > Fabaceae > Arachis > Arachis ipaensis. The sequence continues at coordinate 131,064,633 of NC_142444.1, forward strand.
GATAAACAAGCAAATAAGGAAAAGCAAGTAAAGGTTTGGTGTAAAATCAATAATGAGAAAACAGTTAAGGTCTCGGAGATGTTTATCTTTTTCGGATTAAAACTTCTTACTAACTATTTTAATAATGAATGATTCATTCTATGGAAACCACTAGTAATTAAACCCTAATCTCTTAGCGATTTAATCTCCCCTAACCTTCGTCAACTGCCACTGCCACTCTTGTGGTCACTTAACTCAGGTCAGAGGGTGAAGTTTAGAAATCCAGTTTATATGACAAAGGCCCTAATCACCCCAATTCTGGCTGAATAGATGTTGCTTATCCCCATCAGGTTGTGTGATTAGCCATCTAGGAGGAGTGTTTTCAAGCTGTAGTTCAAGCGAGATAACTCTCTCGAGCGAGAATCACAAGAACTCATGTAGAAAAGGGTCATACTCTCGTTCCACCCAGTTCATAAGATTAAGAATGAAAATGACACCTTAGAATTGAATCAAACATATATTAAAACAGAGGAATAATATCTTAATCCATAGAAATAAACAGAGCTCCTAACCTTAACCAAGAGGTTTAGTTGCTCATAACTTACAAAGAAAACAGGGTTTTGAAAGTGTGTGGAAGGAAGAAGATCCTAAACCTAAGTGATCTTTTCCTTTAAATACTAACCAATTAATAAATTCTAGACATAAAAGATATTATTTTCGAAATAAAAATTATAAAAAGAAAATAAAATAAAACTACTAAGTGCTAAATCCACTTGGAGGCCCAAGGAGGTGTGAAACGGGCTGCTGCTGGCATTTAACTTCAGGAATAGGCGTGAGACGCCAGTGGAGGAGTTCAACGTTGCTGGCCTGTGCCCCCCTGGTGGCACCAAATGCCAGCTGGGCATTCAGCGCCTGATGAGCGGCTATTTTATACGCTTTTTGGCATTGTTTTCATATAGTTTTTAGTATGTTTTATTTAAGTTTTATTAAGTTTTCATAGGTTTTAGTGAAAAATTCACATTTTTGGATTCTACCTTGAGTTTGTGTATTTTATGGTAAATTCAGGTATTTTCTGGCTGAAATTGAGGAGCTTAAGCAAAAGTTTGATTCAAAAGCAGAGAAAGGACTGTAGATTCTGTCAGGATGTGACCTCCGTGCACTCGAAGGAGCTTTTCTGGAGCTACAAAAGTCCAAATGGCGCGCTCTTAACAGTTATGAAAAGCTAACATTCAGAGCTTTCCAAAAATATATAATATTTCATACGTTTTTCGGAATTGAAGGCCCAAAAGTAGCATTCAACGCCAGCTACCAGCCCCAGTCCTGGCATCCAGCGCCCACAAGGGAGCAACTGGAGTTCAACGCCCAAAAGGGGGTCCCTAGCCAGCGTTCAAAGCCCCTAAGGGACATTAGCACGTGGGAGACACTCAAGCATAGCCCAAACACTCACCAAGTGGGCCCCAGAAGAGGATTTTCGCACCATTTGACTAGTTTATCATATTTCTGTAATCCTTAGTTATTAGACTAGTATATATAGGAAAAGATCAACCATGTTTAGGATCTCTCTCTAGCATATCATATTTTTTAACACTATTATGTACAGTATGAGTCATTAAACCTCCTAGGTTAAGGTTAAGAGCTCTGCTGATTTTCATGGATTAATAAAAGTACTACTGTTCTATTCAATTTGTGTGTGATTCTATTCTAAGATGTATCTTCGTTCTTCAACCTTATGAATGGGATGATCCGTGACACTCATCTTCATTTTACATGGGTTCAATGTGAGTCCTAACCAGAGATAACTGAACCACCAACTTGATTATACATCTCTTAGACGGCTAATCCACAACTTCGTTGGGGACTTCTCGAGACACCAGTTCAGCCGAGGTATGGGGAGATTAGGGTCTTCGTGGTAGAGGCTAGAACCAAAGGCACAACATTCTCTGATCTGGAAAAATTTGACCTTGTCTGTGGCGTTTTGAGTAGGATCGTTGATAAACCCATATTTTATGATATATATTATGCTCAATTTAAGTGATTTATTCAACCCTTCACCCACTTATTTATTTTAATTACCCTTTATTACCATTCGATGCCGTGATTTGTGTGTTGAGAAGTTTCAGATCTTCTAAGGCAGGAATGACTTAAAGGATGGAAAGAAAACATACAAAAATGGAAGGAAAGCACAAAATGGAGTTTTTGAAGAAACTGGCAGCGACGCGAACGCATGGACGACGCGGTCGCATGCCCAGTGCGAAAAGGCAGCGACGCGAACGCGTGACTGACGCGAACGCACACCATGAGCAGAACACAGATGACGAGTACGCGTGACCGAAGCGAACACGTGACAAGGAAAACTCCAGATGACGCGACCGCGTGACTCACGCGGACGCGTGACAGACGCCACGCACCAGAAATTACAGAAAACGCTCCCAGCGATTTTTGAAACCCTTTTATCCCAGATCCAAGTCCAGAAGGCACAGATTAGAGGTTATAAAGTGGGGGAATGCATCCATTCATTATCATGTCTCCAATTATTCACTTTTCATAGTTTAGATGTAGATTTTAGAGAGAGTGGTTCTCTCCTCTCTCTTAGGTTTTTAGGATTAGCATTCTTCTTAAAGGATTTAGAATTTCAACTCTTCATCAGGTTCAATACTTCTTTTATTTTATGTTTCTCTTTTGCTTTCAGATATTTTAATGCTCTCATTTAATTACTTATGTTGCCAGATTGGCTTATGAACTCATTATGTTTAAATTGATTTTCTCTTATTAATGCAATTGAGGTATTTCAGATCATTGATTCTTATTTAGCTTTTTATGTTATTGGATTTAATTGATTAACTGGAAGCTCTTGAGTTATCAACTATCCGTGATTGGTTGTTATGTCGGCTAAATTGACTGGTATTCCACTAACTCTAGTCTTTTCTTAGGAGTTGGCTAGGACTTGGGAATCTAACTAATTAGTTCACTTGACTTTTCCTTGCTTTCATGAGGGTTAACTAAGTGGGATTAACTTCCATTCTCATAGGAGTAACTAGGATAGGACTTCCGAATTTTCATACCTTGCCAAGAGTTTATTTTATAGTCATTTATTTATTTTACTTGCCATTTAAATTACTTGTTTCTTACTTTCAAAACCCCCAATTTACAAAACTCATAACCAATAATAAGAACATACCTCTCTGCAGTTCCTTGAGAAGACAACCCGAGGTTTAAATACTTCAGTTATCAATTTTATAGCGGTTTGTTACTTGTGACAACCAAAACGTTTGTACGAAAGAATTTTCTGTTGGTTTAGAAGCTATACTTACAACGCAATCATATTTTTGCATTTCTTTACCGATAGAAAAACCGATCGTTAAAATGGCGCCGTTGCCGGGGAACTGCAAACGTGTGCCTTATTATTGGTTATTGTAAATATTTTTCTTTTATTTGTTTATTTGTTTTTGTTTTTCCCTTTTTATTTTTATTAGCTACTATGAATTCTCACGCCTCTCGCTTTGAGTTTGGTTCTAATATTGTTGAAGGGAACAGAAGTTATAGCAGGAACATGCATCAAGGTCAGAGCAATCAAAGATGGATGGAGCCAAGAGGATCTGATCAACCCTTTAGGTAACAACACCCTCCAAGATATCATGGGCAAGGACCATTCTACAATGCATACCAAGCTGATAAATATGGTGGACCCCCTTGTAATCACCAACAAGCCCCACCCTGTGCCTATAGACCATCTTCTCAACGTAGCTTTGAACCACTACACTCACAAGTTTCTTTTCACCACTCACCACCGTATGATCCTTATTTACCCCAATTCCAATCCAATTACTCCCTAACACCACCACTTCCCTATGTACCATGTCCATATCCATCACCTTAAGAATCACAGGCTCGCCTCAAGGAAACAGTAGATCAACTTCATACAACCCTTCATCAGCTGGAGCAAGCAATACATCAATTATCTTCCATACGTTTAGACACTCAAGGAACTCCACTAGCTTTATGTGGAGAATCTAAGGACAAACGTAGCATGAAGGAGACACTAGAAATTCCAGTAGGCAGTAATGAGCATAACTTTGTTCTGGAACAATTGGAGGAAGCTCAAATTATCCAAGAAGAAGAAGTACTGATTAAAGATTTAGGAGATGCTGAACCTCCATGGGAATCCAGAGTTGTGAAAAATTCCGTCAAGGACGTTACAATTGATGCTAAGGAGGATAGTGCACAACCCCCAAAGCAGGTATTTCATGAAGAACTAGACAGAATAACCCAAGACGCAAGTTTCCTTGATGATGATAGTCTCAAGTCAAGTTTTCCTAGTAATGAACCCGCATCCGCACGTGAATTCTCTGAGATTGAAGAACCTTATCCAAGTGAATACGAAGATGATGTCGAGGTAGATTTTTCTCAACCTCCAACTTATGACTTGAGTGATGCGGAAGATATCGAAGACTTTGATCAAGACGTGGTTGCATTTGAAGAAGTTTGCAAAGAAGTGGAGGAATTCGCAGAAGATTACAAGGGAGTAGAACTTACAGAACCACTGGAAACACCTATCCCAAGGCCATTACCACCTAATACAAGCTTCAAGTGGGTACAATCCTTAACCTTTATCTTTACTTTTCTACTTGAATATGGTTTGCTTGAAACAGATGGCCAGCTTTGAGCTCTCTGCGGCTTTAAGAGTAAGAGGGAAATGGCTCATACTCAGAGCTGGTGTACAAGATTCAATAAGGTCCCACGCATCAATTCGAAGTGCAAGGATTGGTATCAAGTTCAATTGAATGGGTCACGGAAGACGTTTGGTCATCTTGGTGAGAATACAATTTCTAAACCGCCCGGATAGAAGCATATAGATCAAGACAAAGGTGGATTTAAAAGCAAAGTTTGGGATCCTGGAATCTATTCTGACATTCGTCACCCCGGGAGCCTGAGAACCTGTTTGAAGATGCTCAAAGGCTTCACATGCCTAATTTGGGACCCCGGAGGCTGTTGGCATTCCAAACATTAGTGGATATTTCTGGATGAATTTAAGCATAAGCCACCATAACAGGAAGCTCATCCAATGTCCAACTTAAGGACTTTAACTAAAAGTGCTAGGTGGGAGACAACCCACCATGGTATGGTCACTTCTTTTTCAATTTTTATTTCGTACTATTTGATTTTATGTTATATTATTTTTATTGAACCTGGGTGTTATTCATAGCATTTGCATTAGCATTGCATACTGCATAATTGCATACCTGCATATATATAAAAAAAGGAAGGCGTGCGACGCGATCGCACTGCTAACGCGTTCGCGTCAGTTGCGAAAACCACCTCCCAAGTCCGCGTCAATCACGCGAACGCATAATCTGGAAATCGGCGTAAAAATCCAACGCCCAGAAATCTGGGCTGGAATCGTGCGGCTGGTGTGCGTTTAGCACAAAACGGCACACGCGTTCGCGTCCATCACGCGAATGCATCATTTGCAAAATACCCATCCCACGCGAAAGCTTGAGCAATGCGTCCGCGTCGCGTGGATTGCATAATACCCTAAATGGAGACAAAGAGTTGCGCTGAAACGACGCTGGATTTGTGCGTTTAGCACAATTTCCAGCGACGCGGTCACGTGCCTCACGCGACCGCATCATTAATCCTTTTTCCCATTCCATGCGATCACGTCACTCACGCGATCGCGTCAACCCCATTCCACCCTAGCCGCGCGATCGCATGTTCCACGCGTTCGCGTGGATTCAAATTCACTAACCCCAGTGACGCGAAACCCTACCTCCATCGCGCCCCATTCTCTCTCCCCCAAATCCCCCACTGCTCCCTCTCTGCTCCTCGCCACCCACAACCACCACCACTACCCCCAACCACCTCCGACTGCCGCACCACCACGACCAACAACCCAGACCCACCGCGCCGTCCACCCCCCTCCTTCTTCCTTCTCCCCTCCTTCTTCTTCTTCTCCCCTTTCTCTCCCCTCCACCCCCGCGGCCAGCCACCGCCACCGCGCCATCACTGCCGCGCCTCCCACCACCAACACCCTCACCCCCTCCCTTCCTTCCCCCTTAACCTCCTCTCCACCATTACCCCAACCCGAGACCCCTACCACCGAACAGCCACCCACCGTCGCGCCAACCACGGTTCGCCGCCGCGCCACCCTACGTCACCGCCGTATTGCCACCAACACCACCCTACTCCCACCACCTCTCTTAGTTCCATACTTGTGCCTCTAACCACCAGGTTCCGCCAAACGCCACTTTTATTTCATTCGTAGTTAGTTGCATATTTTTCAGTTTATGTTTAAAATTAGGCTAGTTAGAGATGCATGTTTGTAGTGGATTCTAGGTGGTTAGGTAGCTAGGATGTGGTTAGTGGATTTAGGCCTGCTAACTGTGCCATACTTGTTGCTTGTTTTACCTATTCTGCAATCTTGGTCTTGCTATGATGTTAATACTGTTCATATGCTATTCTTTACTATTTCATGCTGCTTTTACACTGCTCTTTCATGTTCATATTCTGTATATGTAATTGCAGCTTTATTTTAATTTATATGAACTATTCTGCTTGCTGTTTATTACCCGAAAACATCCAATTTCAACCGGAATGCTGCCCAATTTTCTGTAAATTGTTTTGATTTTCATTCATGTTTTGGTTTTGGAAATTTGAATTTGGCATTCCTTAGCTTTTCCCAAACCACTTAATCAATGCACGGGCCAGCATTCTTATTCCTTTCGATTTCCTGGTTAATAAATTGCACTTTTGATGATTCGATTTTAATTTTTGCTATTTTTATATCATCATCAATAACCTGATATTTTTGAATATGAGTTGACTAGTCTTTAAATTTATGAATTTCTTGTTACTTAGGAAACAATTCTCAATGCCACTTACTTTAACTTTCTTTCTCCTAACTCACTGCTTTCCACTTTTTCACTTTTAACCACTTTTAACTTTCTAACTTCTCCCTTTGTCCTTTTTACTAACTCCTTCAACTTTTTAACTCATAGCATGATTATTGTTTCTCCTAATTAACAGGTGTTCTACTTATCATATATTTTGGATTGTGATTTCTCATCTCAGCTTTTTAACTCCGAAACAATCCAATGCACAGTTATTCAACTCATCTCATAATTCTACTGCTCTTTTGTCACTATGTGCTTATATTGCTATTTGCCTACTTATTTTCCTGCTCTGTTCTTCCTTTATATCCTGGAATTTCTGCTTTTCAGGATGTCTGACCCTCAAAGAAAAGGAAAAGGCAAGGCTACCACTGGTAAAAGGAAAAGAGGAGAATCCTCTATGTCTATATTGGACATTATGCATGATGACTCCTGGCGGGAAAAGCATTTTACCCCGCAGGAGAAGGCTGACCAGCTCCTCCCTGCCAATAATCCAATTAAATTTGCAAACCGATACTGTGAGCTGAAGTATCCAGTGTTTGCCACCTCCAGAAACCTGTACCTGGAGCAAACTCTGAAAATTCCAGAAGAACTACAGCAGTACACCTCCGATCAGATCAAACAGCGAGGCTGGTTCTTCTTGGAGAGAAACCTGACAGAGGTCAATGCTTCCTCGGTAAGAGAGTTTTACTGCAACTATTTCAAGACTTCCCTGAATGCAGTGCACCTCCGAGGGAAACAGATACTGGTCACTGAAGAAGCCATTGAGGATATTCCGCAGCTTCCTCCTACGTCAGATCAGCCTGACGGTTACCAAAAGGCTGAAGAGGACATGCGCTTTCTGAGATTTGACTGGGATGCTGTCAAGCAAAGGATAACCCTTGACCCTACTGTCCCATGGGTCATGGGAAAGAACACCACCATGCCTAAGGGAATCAAGCTGATGTATCTGAATGATGAGGCTCGGCTCTGGCACCAGATCCTGAGTAACTTTGTTATACCGAACACTCATGACACGGAGCTGCCTGCTACTATGATCACCCTTCTCTACTGTGTGCTGGAGGGTAAGGACCTATATCTGCCACGATTCATCCGACACTTTATGGCCAGGGTCCATGTCAAAGGCACTCTCCCTTTCCCATATCTGATTACCCAGCTAGGACATCGAGCTGACGTGCCTCGGGAGCTTGCTGATGAGAAGCCACCTGCTGTGGACTGCAAGAAGATTATCCATCACAGCAGGAAGTTTCAGGCTTTAGGCTACAGACCTCCATTCCTGACCGCTTCTGATGAGACAGCCACGCTTTCAACTGCCCCTTCTTCTTCCCCTGCTGCACCAGCCCCACCCACTGCACCTCCACCTGCCTCAGAGCCCGTTTACCACCTCGTGCACCGCTTATTCTAGTAGCTGGACCAGATGGAGCACCGCAACAAGCGGCGATATGAGAGATCTGAGCGTCGCAACAAGTGATGCTATGAGCACCTCAAGATGATGATCCGATCTGGCAGCGACTTACCCTTCTAGCCTGACACACCATCAGAGCCATCTGAGGAGGAGGCAGAGGAGCATGAGGAGGAGACCCATCCACAGAGAGAGGCCGAGCAGGCAGGCTCAGAGCAGGCTGCGCCACAACAGGAGGAGCCACACCAGATACAGGCTGCAGATGCAGAGATTCCTATCCATTCAGAACCTCCACTGCAGCAGACAGATCCTCCTACCCTTATCCAGTCCGCAGACCCTCAGGCCACCACAGAGACTCCAGCAGCCCATCCTTCCGGTGATGACACTCCTTCACACTCAGCTTGAGTGAGTATCGAGGACGATGCTTTATTTTAAGTGTGGGGAGGTAGCCATCCCTGGCATATCTTTTTGGTAAACCACTACAGACTCTTTTTATCTTATTTTGTTTATTTTTCTGTATTTTTATCTTTGTTTTTATTTTTCAGTACTTGCACACTGTTCTTTTGCTGTATTTTTAATCTATTTCCGCATTTTGCACTTTACTTTATACCTTAGCCAGTTAGTTTAGTTGCAATTCTAGACTTATTAGTTATAGAATATGTGGATTAATTAGTATAGTTTACCCTTTTAGCATATGATAGTTTGGTTTAAATTGAAAATAAAAAGGAAGTAAACTAGAGACTTTAACATAATCAAAACAATCCACACACCTTGTATATATAGCATTACATGTTAGTTAGTTAACAACATTTCATCAAGGAACAACACTAAAACTTTAAAGGCACCCTAAGATTTACATTGAGAATAATGGGAACTCTTAATTTTTACTTGCATGATATGTATAACTGATATATGATTTTTGAGCTAGAGAACACACAGTCTGTGAGTTTTGAGCTTAATTGTATGGTTACATTCAAACTATAATTTTCATTCCTGTGTGTTTTGCCCTTCTTTTTCATTCTGGTGTTCTTTACTTTGTTTTAATCTATATGTCCAATTATAGAGTATAGATACATACTAAGAGATGATTGAGGCCATCATTTGAATTTTTCCTCACTTATCCCAAATTAGCCTACCTTTTACATCACCCTTGTTAGCCCCCTTGAGCTTTTTAATCGCCTCTTGTTCTATAAACCACATTACTAGCCTTAAGCAGAAAAACAAAATAAAAATCCTAAGTTGAATCCTTGGTCAGCTTAAGATAGAAATTGTGTATTGTTTAAGTGTGGGGAACTTTATGGGAACATGGATGATAGAAACAAAGGTAGAAAGTTAAAAAGAATAAAGATGTTTCAAAATAAAAAAAATTTTTGGGAAGCATGCTCATGTGAAATCAAAATAATTGAATTACCATGTGCATTAAAAAAAAATTATTTTCGGTATTTAATTAAGGGGATACAAAAGTTTTCCAATTGCAAAATAAAAAGAATCAATGCACATGGGATAAAATTAAAGTTAATGCACGAGCTTGCAATACAAAGTGAGAAAAGTTGGGAAAATAGGTTAAGAAACTTTGAATTACAAAATATGTATGTTATGTGAGATCTTAGACTAATCAAGGATTCACTTATTAGCTCACTTGACCTTATACATATACCCTTACCTTTACCTTGGCCCCATTACAACCTTAAAAAAGACCTCATGATTTTTGTATGTCTGTATTCTATAATTGTTGATTGGTTAGATGAAGAACAAAGTTATAGAAAGTAAGGATAAAAAGAAGAATAGAGTGATTAACCCAATAAACACTGAGTGACTAGAGAGTAAACACAAAATCCAGTGAGGGTTCAATAGCTCATCACCATATATCTCTGCTTAAATTGTTAATTGTCTTGCAAGTTTGTAAAATATTTTTACCCATCTCAATTGTAAAAGTTCTTTAACATTATCAAGGGTTTGGCTATGTATATATGATTCCTTGAGGATGTGAATTAATTTAACTACATGCAAGTTTTATATACAAGTGAATAACAATTAGAATTGCATGATTCATTTAGGTAGTTGCATTTAGGATAGATTGCATTGCATGAGATTCCACCACTTTAACCTTACCTTACTCTTTATCTTGGACTTAGCATGAGGACATGCTATTGTTTAAGTGTGGGGAGGTTGATAAACCCATATTTTATGATATATATTGTGCTCAATTTAAGTGATTTATTCAACCCTTCACCCTCTTATTCATGTAAATTGCATGGTTTCACTTTCCTTTCCTTATTATGTGATATACGTGAAATACATGTTTCCTATGCTTTGAAATTATTTATTTTAATTACCCTTTATTACCATTCGATGCTGTAATTTGTGTGTTGAGAAGTTTCAGATCTTCTAAAGCAGGAATGACTTAAAGGATGGAAAGGAAACATACAAAAATGGAAGGAAAGCACAAAATGGAGTTTTTGAAGAAACTGGCAGCGATGCGTACGCATGGACGACCCGGTCGCATGCCCAGGGCGAAAAGGCAGCGACGCGAACGCGTGACTGACGCGAACGCGTGCCATGAGCAGAACACAGATGACGCGTACGCATGACCGAAGCGAACGCGTGACAAGGAAAACTCCAGATGATGCGACCGTGTGACCCACGCGGACGCGTGATAGACGCTACGCACAAGAAATTACAGAAAATGCTCTCGGCGATTTCTGAAACCCTTTTGGCCCAGATCCAAGTCCAGAAGGCACAGATTAGAGGTTATAAAGTGGGGGAATGCATCCATTCATTATCATGTCTCCAATTATTCACTTTTCATAGTTTAGATGTAGATTTTAGAGAGAGAGGTTCTCTCCTCTCTCTTAGGTTTTTAGGATTAGGATTCTTCTTAAAGGATTTAGAATTTCAACTCTTCATCAGATTCAATACTTCTTTTATTTTATGTTTCTCTTTTGCTTTTAGATATTTTAATGCTCTCATTTAATTACTTATGTTGCCAGATTGGCTTATGAACTCTTTATGTTTAAATTGATTTTCTCTTATTAATGCAATTGAGGTATTTCAGATCATTGATTCTTATTTAGCTTTTTATGTTATTGGCTTTAATTGATTAACTGGAAGCTCTTGAGTTATCCACTATCCGTGATTGGTTATTATGTCAGCTAAATTGACTGGTATTCCACTAACTCTAGTCTTTCCTTAGGAGTTGGCTAGGACTTGGGAATCTAACTAATTAGTTCACTTGACTTTTCCTTGCTTTCATGAGGGTTAACTAAGTGGGATTAACTTTCGTTCTCATAGGAGTAACTAGGATAGGACTTCCGAATTTTCATACCTTGCCAAGAGTTTATTTTATAGTCATTTATTTATTTTACTTGCCATTTAAATTACTTGTTTCTTACTTTCAAAACCCCCAATTTACAAAACTCATAACCAATAATAAGACATACCTCTCTGCAGTTCCTTGAGAAGACGACATGAGGTTTAAATACTTCGGTTATCAATTTTAAAGGGGTTTGTTACTTGTGACAACCAAAACGTTTGTACGAAAGGATTTTCTGTTGGTTTAGAAGCTATACTTACAACACGATCATATTTTTGCATTTCTTTACCGATAGAAAAACCGATCGTCAATCATCAAGGGGATGAACTGTAGGAGCTTCACCCTCCCTCAGATTGGGCGCATAGTAAACCTGGCATTCGGCCTGAGAGAGGAAGATTCTGCGGCCACGACCGTACGGCGTTGATCACTTACAACCTGCCACGGAAGGAATCACTCACAATTGGAGAAGGACAGTAGGAAAGGTTGATCCAGAAGAATAAAGCATCTCTGAAGCCTCAACCGTTCCCTTATCACTGATTTCACTCAAATTAAGTAATTTCATTCCTATTTATGTTTTATGCGTTTATCTCAACAAACTATCTTTTCTAATCACCTGACTAAGATCTACAAGGTATCTATAGCTTGCTTCAAAACAACAATCCTCATGAGATCGACCGTGACTCACCTCAGGTATTACTTGGACGACCCAGTGCACTTGCTGGTTCAGTTGTGCGGAGTTAATTTCCGTGCACCAAGTTTTTAGCACTGTTGCTGGGGATTGTTCGGATTTGACAAACTAATGGATTATCTTGTTACTTAGATTAGGTACTTTTTAATTTGGTTTGAGATCTTGTTGGTTAGAAGTGGATCAAGTTAAGGTGGAGGTAATTGAGCAATTACCACCACCCACTAATGTCAAAGGAATCAGAAGTTTCCTTGGACATGCAGGATTCTATAGGAGGTTTATTAAGGATTTTTCTGAAATCCTAAACCCCTGTGCAACTTACTGACTACCGACACTCCATTTGTCTTTGACCAAGAGTGTCTGCAGGCTTTTGAGACTCTGAAAGTTAAGCTTATCAATGCGCTTGTAATCTCTACACCCAGCTGGGACTTACCATTCGAGTTGATGTGTGATGCCAATGACCATGCCATTGGCGCAGTCCTGGGGGCAGAGGCATGACAAGCTTCTGCATGTCATTTATTATGCCAGCCATATTCTAAATGACACGCAGAAAAATTATACTGCCACTGAAAAGGAATTGCTTGCAGTGGTCTATGCCATTGACAAGTTTAGATCCTATCTAATAGGATCTAAGGTCATTATCTACACTGACCATGCTGCTTTCAAATATCTGCTCACCAAGCAGGATTTTAAGCCCAGGCTTATAAGATGGGTATTACTCCTACAAGAGTTTGATATATAAATAAAAGACAGAAAATGGTCAGAGAATCAAGTGGCTGACCACCTGTCTCGGATTGAACTAGTAGAAGGAACATTTTCTCCCTCTACTGAGGTGTTTGAAACCTTTATGGATGAGCAACTCTTTGCTATCCGGACGACACCTTGGTTTGCAGACATTGCAAACTACAAGCCTATAAGATTCATCCCCAAGGAATACAGGAGGCACCAAGCCCGAAAGCTCATTTATGATGCTAGATACTACTTGTGGGATGAACCATATCTCTTTAAGAGATGTTCGGATGGGATAATCCGGCACTGTATATCTGAGGAAGAGGCACAGAAAATCCTATGGTATTGCCATGGCTCCGATTATGGAGGACACTTTGGAGTAGAGTGAATAGCCACTAAAGTCCTCCAAAGTGGTTTCTACTGGCCCACACTCTTTAAGGATTTCTGAGAGTTTGTCCATCACTGTGATAGTTGCCAAAGGGCTGGCAATCTCCCTCATGGTCACGACATGCCTTAGCAAGGAATCCCAGAGGTTGAGCTATTTGATGTATGGGGTATAGACTTCGTGGGTCCATTTCCACCTTCATACTCAAACACCTACATTCTTGTAGCAGTAGATTATGTGTCTAAATGGGTTGAGGTAGTTGCATCACCCATAAATGACCTTAGAGTAGTGATGAAGTTCCTTCAGAAGAACATCTTCAGCAGATTCGGTGTCCCTCGGACACTGATTAGTGATGGAGGAACTCATTTCTGAAATAGATAGCTTGACTTTGTGCTAAGAAGATATGGAATTCACCATAAAGTGGCCACCCCATATCACCTACAGACAAATGGGCAAGCTGAGGTCTCAAATAGAAAACTCAAGAGAATCTTGGAAAGAACGGTGAATACCTCTAGAAAGGATTGGGCAAGAAAATTTGATGATGCTCTCTGGGCATACAGAACAGCTTTCAAGACCCCTATAGGAACATCACCATATCAATTGGTGTATGGAAAGGCATGCCACCTACCAATAGATTTGGAACACAAGGCCTACTGGGCAACCAAACTCTTAAACTTTGATGCAAAGGCAGCAGGAGAGAAACAGTTGCTCCAGCTAAATGAGTTGGATGAATTTCGACTTGCTGCATTTGAGAATGCAAAGATTTACAAAGAAAGGGCCAAGAAGTGGCATGATAGAAATATTTCTTCCAGAGTCTTTGAACCAGGACAGAAAGTTCCACTCTTCAACTCTAGACTCAGATTATTTTCTGGGAAACTCAAATCTCGTTGGACGGGACCATATGTGGTTACAAGGATATCACCCTATGGGCACATAGAACTGCAAGGTAAAGACTCGGACATGAAGTCTACTGTTAATGGACAGAGAGTCAAGCATTACCTTGAAGGAGATATTGAGTAAAAAGGCTCATGGAAAAGTTTGTGATCATGTGCAGTAGTTAGAACAGAAACAGAAACAGTCAGAGCAAAAAACCAACTACCCTGGAAAAGCTCCCTTGCTGGTGTTGAACACCAGGCAAGAGGAAAAGAGGGGGTTGAACGCCCCCAGGAGGTAGCAAGACTGGTGTTCAACGCCAGCCAGGAGGTATTAGCTGGGTGCTGAATGCCCCCAAGGTGCAGCAATCCTGGCATTGAACGCCAGCCAGGGGGCACTGACTGGGCATTCAACGCCTTGAAGGGGAGGCAAGTCTGGCATTAAACGCCAGCCAGGGGGCATTGGCTGGGCATTCAATGCCCAGAGAGGAAAAGCAGCCTAGCGTTGGACGCCAGAATGGATGCCATTCTAGGCGTTCAACGCTTATGACAGGGTAAGGCAGATTTTGATTTTTTTTTCTTTTTCAAAACACATCTTTTCTTTATCTTATATTTTTTAACCATATCTTTTAAAACAAGATTCTTCAAACTATCATATTTCAACTTCAATTTCATTTGAAATTTAAAATCTTTTCTAATTTTTTTCAAAATCTTTTCAAATCTTTTTCACAACTTCATATCTTTTTCAATTTTTTTTAAATTTCATATCTTTTGCAATACTTTTCTAAATCTTTTTATTTTTCTTTAAAATCTTTTTCATATCTTCTATCTTATCTTTTGATCTTTTCCATATCTTTTAATTTTAAAAACTTATCTTCTTCTATCTTGTACCAAAGTGTGAATCATAACTTATTTATCTTTAATCTACTTAAATTTTGAATTCCCACCCTCCCCATCCATATTTATACCATTCAGACACCTCTCCCCCTCCTCACATTCGAATTATTCTTCTCTTCTTCTTTATCTTCTTTCCTTTTTTTTGCTCGAGGACGAGCAAACCTTTTAAGTTTGGTGTGGAGAGAGTACTTCCTTTGCATCCCATTCGAATTCCATGGCTCCAAAAAGTGGAAAACATACTCCGTCTCCTTGTTCTCAAAACATACTCATTCTACTTCCTCCACTTGTTGCAAAACATACTCCGTCTCCTTGTTCTCAAGTTGAGATTCTAGAATCTCCTTCATGCTCTGCTCGTCAGTTGATTTTTCACATTCATCCGTGGAAACGCTTTGGTTGTGGCATGAATCCCATGAGTCTAAGTTAGCTTTAGTTTTGGCAAGGTTAGCCTCGTTAGCTTTGTGCGTCTTTTGGGCTTCCTCTTGCTCCTTTTGAAGTATGATTACTTGAAGCCGATCCATTAATTCCTTGAGACGATCCCATGGCCCTTTTTCTGCTTGGTTGACATAATTAGGATCATGTTGCTCTTGGATTGATGGATATGGGTATTCTTCCATGGAGGGTTGTGGTTGGAAGGAGAGTTCTTCATGTGGTTGGAAGTTCTCATATATGGGAGGTGGTGGTTCAATAGGGTTGTCGGGGTAATGATGTTGGAATGGTGGTGGTTCAACGGGTGCTCGTTCATAATGGTCACAAGGGTGTGCATACAGAGGATATGGATTTGGATTGTGTGGAGGTAATTGATGAAAATAGGATGTGGATTGAGAGTATGGTGGTTGAGGACTATGTTGAGAGTATAGTGCATGAAATAATGGTGGTTGAGTGGCATAATCATGATAATGGACATTATATCCTCTGGAATGATATGCATTATAGGGGAGGTTGCAATCATAGTAGATTGGTTGAGGAGGTTGCCATGAGGATTGCTCATATGGATGTGGCTCCCTTCTCAAGAATTCTTCCCTCCCATAATGTGAGCCATCATTAAAGTTTCCACTACCTACAACATAATCATAATCATACCCAAAATCACAAGGATGAGAATTCATATGGAAAAAAAGAAAATCAAAACAAGAATGTCAAAAAGCAAAGAAAAAAGCCAACTCCTAACTACTAGCAAAACCAATAAATAACCAAAAGAGGAATATTCACAATATGGACATATTCATAATAGCCAATAATATAACACCATTGCAATTCTTCGTCAACGGCACCAAAAACTTGATGGAAGATTTATGTCGGTTAGGAATTTTCACACAAATAATCTCGTTGCAAGTATAGTCTAAACTGACAAACAACCTTCAATCAAAGTTTTAATTTGTTTGTCATAAGTACAAACCCCAATAAAAACCGAGAGTATTTAAACCTCGGGTCGTCTCACAAGGAATCGCAATGAAGTGCTCAATTATTGGCTCTGAAGGAATAAGGGGGTTTGATTTGATGATTGACAAGAAAAGTAAAAAGCAAGAAATTAAATGAAAGGTAACTAAAGTAACAAAGATAGAAATTAAATGGCAAAAAGAACTCTTGGCTAAGGCTTGGAAATCGAGATCACCATCCTTGTCTACAAACCATATATTGAGAATTATGAGGGACTAAACCCATCAAGTCTACTTCTATGCTTGAAGTCTGTCAAATAGGCTTGATCAACATCAACTCATAAGTCCCAATCTAGCTACTAATTGACTTAGTAGTAGACTAGTGTCGATGGGTATCAAATTGACCAACAAGGGTTCTCAAATCACCAATCCAATTAGACCCAATGACTCAAGGTCACTCAATTTCCTTAGCCTAGGCCAAGAGTGTAGAAAACTACTCTATAACTAGTGAAAACATTTTATCAAACACCTAGAGTGCAATAAAGGTAAACATCATAAAATGCAAGAATTAAAAAAGCTATAAGTAACAAAAGCAAGAAATCAACAATAGCAAGTGAGGTAAACATCAAGAGACATAGAAATATAAAATTGTATTAAAAGGAAATTGAGATCCAACAATTGTTCATAAGCTAAAATAAACAAAATAAAAAAAATAACAAGAGAAACTAAGAAAATTAAGGCAATAGAATATGAAAATGTAAAGAGGATTAACAAGAACAAAAATTAAAATCTTAGATCTAAGATATTGGAACCTAAACTACCATAAATTCTAGAGAGAAGAGAGAACTTCTCTCTCTAAAATTGTAACATAAAACATAGTAAAAACTCTACTGTGACTACTTCTCCCCATTCCCTTACAATTCTTGGGTTCAAAAGCATCAGAAATGAGTTGGATTTGGGCCTCTTTCAGCTCAGAAATCGCCCCCAGCATATTGTCTTTAAGTTGGTCACGTGCCGCTTGTCACGCGTACGCGTGGGTCACGCGTACGCATCATTGGTAACTTTCCTTGTCACATGTACGCATTGCTTGACGATTCCTTCCCATGCGCACGTGTGGGCCACATACACGTGTCACTGGGCAGATTACCAAAAATCCCATTTCTTCATGAATTCTCTATTTTTGCATGCTTTTTCTTTATTTCTTCAACCCACCTTTGCCTTCGAATCCTGAAATCACTTAACAATCATATCAAGGCATCGAATGGAATTAAAGTGAATTAAATTTATCAATTTTTGAGCCTAAAAATCATGTTTTTACTTTTAAGCACAAATTAGGAGAAATTCACAAAACCATGCTATTTCATTGAATAAATGTGAGAAAAGTTTATAAAATTTCCTAAATTCAACACAAGATAAACCACAAAATTAGGGTTTATCAAATTTTCCCACACTTAAACTAAGCATGTCCTCATGCTAAGATTAAAGAAGGACAAAAAATGGGGTATGAACATTTATTTAATGCAACTAAATGCAAAATGCTTCTACCTACTTGGTTAAAAGTGAATCAATCTCCAAGAACATATATAAGCATGTAGGGCTCACATATCATGATGATTCATGAATTCTACCAATTCAAATATCAAAATAAAGTACAGGTAGACTTGCAAGAAGAAAGCTTGTGAAAGCAGGGAGCAAGGAATTGAGCATCGAACCCTCATCGGAAGTGTATCCGCTCTAGTCGCTCAAGTATATAGGGTTGATTCTCTCAATTCTCTTCTAATCATGCTTTCCATGATTTGTTTTTCATCTAACAATCAACAGTTATTCAATACATGCATACATTTATCATGAGGACTTATTCATAGGTTGTAATGGGGTTAGGGTAAAGGTAAGGATATATATGTGGCTAAGTGAGCTTGAAATTTGCATCTTTGATTAACCTAAGCTCTCACCAAACACACATAACAACCTATACAATTCTAATACACCACCTAGCTACCCATGATTCCCACTTTTTTCACATACTCATGCATTCTCTTCAATTCACGTTCCATATGCATTGTTATTATCACTTTGCTTTGGGGCATTTTTGTCCCCTTTTTATTGCTCTTTTTTTTCTCTTTTTCTTTTACTTTTTCTATATATATATATATATTTTTTTTTCTTTATCATTTTTTCACATAAAGTATATACAAACGTATCAATGCATATAGTTTTACATATTTAATGCATGAGTATGTACCCAATTCCCAAGATCTTCAACAAAAATACAAAAACACACTTTTACCTTAACCATTGTTCCCAAGCTTTCCCACACTTAAACGATAAACACTCTCACTAGCCTAAGCTAATCAAAGATCCAAATTAAGGACATTTATTGTTTTTCACTTAGGGGTAGTAATGTGCTAAATTTAAGAATAAAAGGGGTTTAGCATAGGCTCAAAATTTGCTAACAAAGGTGGATAAAAGGGTAAGGCAATTTGGGTAAGTGAGCTATTTGAAATGAGGGCCTCAATCATATAAATGCATTCACACGAAATAATGGACATAAAGAATAAAACAAATCAAGGATTACAATTATAGAGAGAGAATAATACACACAAGAATGGAAATAGGTGGTTATATGATGTAACCACATAATTAGGCTCAAAACTCACAAGGTTGTGTGTTCTTAGCTCAAAAACATGTTCTACAATGTATAATTCAAGGAAGTTTGATGAGCGGATAATTTATACGCTTTTTGACATTGTTTTTAGTATGTTTTTAGTAAGATCTAGTTACTTTTAGGGATGTTTTCATTAGTTTTTATGCTAAATTCATATTTCTGGACTTTACTATGAGTTTGTACATTTTTCTGTGATTTCAGGTATTTTCTGGCTGAAATTGAGGGACTTGAGCAAAAATCATATTCAGAGGTTGAAGAAGGACTGCTGATGTTGTTGGATTCTGACCTCCCTACACTCAAAGTGGATTTTCTGGAGTTATAGAACTCGAAATGGCGCGCTTCCAATTGCGTTGGAAAGTAGACATCCAGGGCTTTCCAGCAATATATAATAGTCCATACTTTGGCCAAGTTTAGACGATGCAAACTGGCGTTCAACACCAGCTCTCTGCCCAAATCTGGCGTCCAGCGCCAGAAAAGGATCCAAAACCAAAGTTGAACGCCCAAACTAGCACAAATACTGGCGTTCAACTCCAAGGAGGACCTCTACACGTGCAACACTCAAAGCTCAGCCCAAGCACACACCAAGTGGGCCCTGAAAGTGGATTTATGCATCAATTACTTACTTCTGTAAACCCTAGTAGCTAGTTTATTATAAATAGGACATTTCACTATTGTATTTGACATCCTGAGTTTTATCTTCAGATCATAGAGTCTTGGTTACTCCGGTTCCCCTCTGGGGCCGAGACCAATGAACTCCATTATCACTTATGTATTTTCAACGGTAGAGTTTCTACACTCCATAGATTAAGGTGTGGAGCTCTGCTGTTCCTCAAAGATTAATGCAAAGTACTACTGTTTTCTATTCAATTCATCTTATTTCGCTTCTAAGATATTTATTCGCACTTCAACTTGAATGTGATGAACGTGACAATCATCATCATTCCCTATGAACGCGTGCCTGACAACCACTTCCGTTCTACCTTCGACTGAATGAGTATCTCTTAGATCTCTTAATCAGAATCTTCGTGGTGTAAGCTAGAATGATGGCGGCATTCAAGAGAATCTGGAAAGTCTAAACCTTGTCTGTGGTATTCCGAGTAGGATTCAATGATTGAATGACTATGACGAGCTTCAAACTCGCGATTGCTGGGCGTAGTGACAGACGCAAAAGGATAGTAAATCCTATTCCAGCATGATCGAGAACCGACAGATGAATAGCCGTGCCGTGACAGGGTGCGTTGACCATTTTCACTGAGAGGATAAGATGAAGCCATTGACAAGGGTGATGCCTCCAGACGATTAGCCGTGCCATGACAGGGCATTTGGATCATTTTCCCGAGAGAAGACCGAAAGTAGCCATTGACAATGGTGATGTATCACATAAATCCAGCCATGGAAAGGAGTAAGACTGATTGGATGAAGATAGCAGGAAAGCAGAGGTTCAGAGGAACGAAAAACATCTCTATTCGCTTATCTGAAATTCTCATCAATGAATTACATAAGTATTTCTATCCTTTATTATTTATCTTTTAATTATCTAATCCAATCACATTTAACCCTACCTGACTGAGATTTGCAAGGTGACCATAGCTTGCTTCATACCAACAATCTCCGTGGGATTCGACCCTTACTCACGTAAGGTATTACTTGGATGACCCAGTGCACTTGCTGGTTAGTTGTGCGAAGTTGTGAACCATGGTATTGGCATCATGTTTTTGGCGTCATTACCAGGGAAAGAAAGAGCGATGAATTTTACATAATCAAAGTGTAATCACAATTTCTGCGCACCAAGTTTTTGGCGCCGTTGCCGGGGATTGTTTGAGTTTGGACAACTGACGGTTCATCTTGTTGCTCATATTAGGTAATTTTCTTTTTGTTTTCTCTTCAAAAAATTTTCAAAAATCTTTCAAAATTTTCTCCTTTGTTTTCGAAAAAAAAAATTTTTTTTCAAAATTTTTAAAGAATGAATTCTAGTGTTTCATGAAGCATGTGAAGCCTGGCTAGCTGTAAAGCCATGTCTAAATTCATTTGGACTGAGGCTTGCAATTTGTTATCAAGAGCAAGCTAGTTGTTGCTAATCCACCTGCTGCTGTTCCTAATTTACATGCTGAAGCTTGGCTGGCCATTGGCCATGTCTAGTGTTTTGGACCGGAGCTTTCATGGAAAGCTTGGCTGGCTAGTGAGCCATGTCTAATTCCTGGACTGAAGCTTTAGACTAAGAATGCAAGATTCCTGGAATTCATGTTAAAAATTTTGGAATCCTTATTTTTTTCTTTTCCATATAATTTTCGAAAAAAAAATCCAAAAAAATAGAAAATCATAAAAATAAAAAATATTTTCATGTTCCTTGTTTGAGTCTTGAGTCATGTTATAAGTTTGGTGTCAATTGCATGTGCATCTTGCATTTTTCGAAAAATTCATGCATTCATAGTGTTCTTCATGATCTTCAAGTTGTTCTTGGTAAGTCTTCTTGTTTGATCTTTGCATTTGCATGTTTTGTGTCTTTTCTTGTTTTTCATATACATTCTTGAATTCTTAGTGTCTAAGCATTAAAGAATTCTAATTTTGGTGTCTTGCATGTTTTCTTTGCATTAAAAATTTTTCAAAAATGTGTTCTTGATGTTCATCATGATCTTCATAGTATTCTTGGTGTTCATCTTGACATTCATAGTGTTCTTGCATGCATTCCTTGTTTTGATTCAAAAATAAAAGAGAAAAACATGAAAATGATGTTTTTAATTTTTCTCTCTCATCATAAAAATTCAAAAATCAAAAAATATCTTTCCCTTTTTCTCTCTTAAAATTTCGAAAATTAGATTTGACTTTTTCAAAAATTTTTAAAATCTAGTTGTTTTTATGAGTCAAATCAAATTTTCAATTTAAAAATCTTATCTTTTTCAAAATCTTTTTCAAAAATCAAATCTTTTTCATTTTTCTTAGTTATTTTCGAAAATTCTAAAAATATTTTTCAAAAATCTTTTTCTTATTTTTATACCAAATTTTCGAAAATAACAATAACAATTAATGTTTTGATTCAAAAATTTCAAGTTTGTTACTTGCTTGTTAAGAAAGATTCAAACTTTAAGTTCTAGAATCATATCTTATGATTTTTTGTGAATCAAGTCATTAATTGTGATTTTAAAAATCAAATCTTTTTCAAAAACTAATTTCTATCATATCTTTTCAAAAATATCTTCTTATCTTATCTTTTTCAAAAATTTGATTTCAAAATATCTTTTCTAACTTCCTAACTTCTTATCTTTTCAAAATTTGTTTCAACTAACTAACTAACTTTTTGTTTGTTTCTTACCTTTTTCAAAACCACCTAACTAACTCTCTCTCTCTATTTTCGAAAATATCTTCCCCCTTTTTCAAAAATTTCTTTTTAATTAACTAATTATTTTATTTTTATTTTGAATTTTCGAAAAAACTACTAACCTTTTTCAAAAACTATTTTCGAAAATCACTAACTCTTTTTCAAAAATTATTTTCGAAAATTCTCCTTCTCACTCATCTCCTTCTATTTATTTATTCATCTACTAACACTTCATCTCACCCAAATTCGAACCCCCTCTTCCATCTGTGTTCGAATTTCTTCTTCTTCTTTTCTTCTACTCACACTGGGACCTCTATACTGTGGTATAAAGGATCCCTATTATTATTATTATTTTTTCTGTGCCCTCTTCTTTGTCATATGAGCAGGAGCAAGGACAAGAATATTCTTGTTGAAGCAGATCCAGAACCTGAAAGGACTCTGAAGAGGAAACTAAGAGAAGCTAAATTACAACAATCCAGAGATAACCTTTCAGAAATTTTTGAACAGGAAGAGGAGATGGCAGCCGAAAATAATAATAATGCAAGGAGAATACTTGGTGACTTTAATGCACCTAATTCCAATTTACATGGAAGAAGCATCTCCATTCCTGCCATTGGAGAAAACAACTTTGAGCTGAAACCTCAGCTAGTTTCTCTGATGCAGCAGAACTGCAAATTTCATGGACTTCCATCTGAAGATCCTTTTCAGTTCTTAACTGAATTCTTGCAGATCTGTGATACTGTTAAGACTAATGGAGTAGATCCTGAAGTCTACAGGCTCATGCTTTTCCCATTTGCTGTAAGAGACAGAGCTAGAATCTGGTTGGACTCTCAACCCAGAGACAGCCTGAACTCTTGGGATAAGCTGGTCACGGCTTTCTTAGCCAAGTTCTTTCCTTCTCAAAAGCTGAGCAAGCTTAGAGTGGATGTTCAAACCTTCAGACAGAAAGAAGGTGAATCCTTTTATGAAGCTTGGGAGAGATACAAAGGACTGACCAAAAAGTGTCCTTCTGACATGCTTTCAGAATGGACCATCCTGGATATATTCTATGATGGTCTATCTGAGTTATCTAAGATGTCATTGGATACCTCTGCAGGTGGATCCATTCACCTAAAGAAAATGCCTGTAGAAGCTCAAGAACTCATTGACATGGTTGCTAATAACCAGTTCATGTACACTTCTGAAAGGAATCCTGTGAATAATGGGATGCCTATGAAGAAGGGAGTTCTTGAAGTTGATACTCTGAATGCCATATTGGCTCAGAACAAAATATTGACTCAGCAAGTCAATATGATTTCTCAGAGTCTGAATGGAATGCAAGCTGCATCCAACATTACTCAAGAGGCATCTTCTGAAGAAGAAGCTTATGATCCTGAAAACCCTGCAATAGCAGAGGTGAATTACTTAGGTGAACCTTATGGAAACACCTATAACTCATCATGGAAAAATCATCCAAATTTCTCATGGAAGGATCAAAAGCCTCAACAAGGCTTTAATAATGGTGGAAGAAACAGGTTTAGCAATAGCAAGCCTTTTCCATCATCCACTCAGCAACAGACAGAGAATTCTGAGCAGAACCCATCTAGCTTAGCAAACTTAGTCTCTGATCTATCTAAGGCCACTGTAAGTTTCATGAATGAAACAAAGTCTTCCATTAGAAATTTGGAAGCACAAGTGGGCCAGCTGAGTAAAAGGATCACTGAAATCCCTCCCAGTACTCTCCCAAGCAATACAGAAGAGAATCCAAAAGGAGAGTACAAGGCCATTAACATAAGCACCATGGCTGAACCTGTAAGGGAAGGAGAGGACGTGAATCCCAAGGAGGAAGACCTCCTGGGACGTCCAGTGATTAATAAGGAGCTTCCCTCTGAGGAACCAAAGGACTCTGAGGCTCATCTAGAGACCATAGAGATCCAATTAAACCTCCTTATGCCATTCATGAGCTCTGATGAGTATTCCTCTTCTGAAGAGAATGAGGATGTTACTGAAGAGCAAACAGCCAAGTTTCTTGGTGCAATCATGAAGCTGAATGCCAAATTATTTGGCATTGATACTTGGGAAGTTGAACCTCCCTTGTTCATCAATGAACTAAGTGATCTGGATCAACTGACATTGCCTCAGAAGAGACAGGATCCTGGAAAGTTCATAATACCTTGTATTATAGGCACCATGATCTTTAAGGCTCTGTGTGACCTTGGTTCAGGGATAAACCTCATGCCCCTCTCTGTAATAGAGAAACTGGGAATCTATGGGGTACAAGCTGCTAAAATCTCATTAGAGATGGCAGACAATTCGAGAAAACAGGCTTATGGACAAGTAGAGGACGTGTTAGTAAAGGTTGAAGGCCTTTACATCCCTGCTGATTTCATAGTCCTGGATACTGGAAAGGAAGAGGATGAATCCATCATCCTAGGAAGACCTTTCCTAGCCACAGCAAGAGCTGTGATTGATGTGGACAGAGGAGAATTGATCCTTCAATTGAATGAGGACAACCTTGTGTTTACAACTCAAGGATCTCTCTCTGCATCCATGGAGAGGAAGCAGAAGAAGCTTCTCTCAAAGCAGAGTCAAACAAAGCCCCCACAGTCAAACTCTAAGTTTGGTGTTGGGAGGCCACAACCAAACTCTAAGTTTGGTGTTGAACTCCCATATCCAAACTCTAAGTTTGGTGTTGGAGAGTCTCAACAAAGCTCTGCACATCTGTGAGGCTCCATGAGAGCCCACTGTCAAGCTATTGACATTAAAGAAGCGCTTATTGGGAGGCAACCCAATTTTTATTTATCTAACAATATTTTTTAGTTATATGTCTTTATAGGTTCATGATCATGTGGAGTCACAAAATAAACAAAAAAATTAAAAGCGGAATCAAAAACAGCAGAAGAAAAATCACACCCTGGAGGAGCATCTGCCTGGCGTTCAACGCCAGAACAGAGCATGGTTCTGGCGCTGAACGCCCAAAATGGGCAGCATCCTGGCGCTGAACGCCCAAAACAAGCATGGTTCTGGCGTTCAACGCCAGAAATGGCAGCAAATGGGCGTTGAACGCCCAAAATGGGCACCAACCTGGCGCTGAACGCCCAGAGTTGTGTGCAAGGGCATTTTACATGCCTAATTTGGTGCAGGGGTGTAAATCCTTGACACCTCAGGATCTGTGGACCCCACAGGATCATCTCAGGATCTGTGGACCCCACAGGATCCCCACCTACCTCATCATCTCTCTTTCCATTCATGATCATCCCTTCTGTTTTCCATTTACCACTCACATCCATACACCCCACCTACCTTCAAAATTCAAAACCAATTTCCCACCCATATGGCCGAAACCTTTCCCCCCTCCCTTCCCTATATAAAGCCCTCAATTCTTCTTCAAATTCACACAACACAACCCCTCTATACCCTTCTTGGCCGAAACACATCACCTTCTCCCTCTCCTCCATTTCTTCTTCTTCTTCATCTATTCTTTCTTCTCTTGCTCGAGGGCGAGCAAAATTCTAAGTTTGGTGTGGTAAAAGCATAAGCCTTTTGTTTTTCCATTACCGTTGATGGCACCTAAGACCGGAGAATCCTCTAGAAAGGGGAAAGGGAAGACAAAAGCTTCCACATCCGAGTCATGGGAGATGGAAAGGTTCATCTCCAAAGCCCATCAAGACCACTTCTATGATGTTGTGGCCAAGAAGAAGGTGATCCCCGAGGTCCCTTTCAAACTCAAAAGAAATGAGTATCCGGAGATCCGACATGAAATTCAAAGAAGAGGTTGGGAAGTTCTAACAAACCCCATCCAACAAGTCGGCATCCTAATGGTTCAAGAGTTCTATGCCAATGCATGGATCACCAAGAACCATGATCAAAGTAAGAACCCGGATCCAAAGAACTATGTTACAATGGTTCGGGGGAAATACTTAGATTTTAGTCCGAAAAATGTGAGGTTGGCGTTTAACTTGCCTATGATGCAAGGAGACGAACGTCCCTACACTAGAAGGGTCAACTTTAATCAAAGGTTGGACCAAGTCCTTATGGACATATGTGTGGAAGGAGCTCAATGGAAGATTGACTCCAAAGGCAAGCCGGTTCAACTAAGAAGATTGGACCTCAAACATGTGGCTAGAGGATGGTTGGAATTCATCCAATGCTCCATCATCCCCACTAGCAACCGATCTGAAGTCACTGTGGATAGGGCCATCATGATTCATAGCATCATGATTGGAGAGGAAATAGAAGTTCATGAAGTCATCTCTAATGAACTCTACAAAATAGCCGAAAAGTCATCCCCCATGGCAAGGCTAGCTTTTCCTCATCTTATCTGCCATCTATGTTACTCAGCTGGAGCTTTCATAGAAGGAGACATTCCTATTAAGGAAGAGAAGCCCATCACTAAGAAAAAGATGGAGCAAGCAAGAGAGCCCATTCATGGAGCTCAAGAGGCGCAAGAAGCTCATCACCATGAGATCTCGAAGATGCCTCAAATGCAATTTCCTCCACAAAACTATTATGAGCAAATCAACACCTCCCTAGGAGAATTAAGTGCCAACATGGGACAATTAAGGGTGGAACATCAAGAGCACTCCATCATGCTCCATGAAATAAGAGAAGATCAAAAAGCAATGAGGGAGGAGCAACAAAGACAAGGAAGAGACATAGAAGAGCTCAAGGACATCATTGGTTCCTCAAGAAGGAAACGCCACCATCACTAAGGTGGATTCATTCCTTGTTCTTATTTCTTCTATTTTTCGTTTTCTATGTTGTGTGCTTATCTATGTTTGTGTCTTCATTACATGATCATTAGTAGTTAGTAACTGTGTCTTAAAGTTATAAATGTCCTATGAATCCATCACCTCTCTTAAATGAAAAATGTTTTAATTCAAAAGAACAAGAAGTACATGAGTTTCAAATTTATCCTTGAACTTAGCTTAATTATATTGATGTGGTGACAATGCTTCTTGTTTTCTGAATGAATGCTTGAACAGTGCATATGTCTTTTGAAGTTGTTGTTTAAGAATGTTAAATATGTTGGCTCTTGAAAGAATGATGACAAGGAGACATGTTATTTGATAATCTGAAAAATCATAAAAATGATTCTTGAAGCAAGAAAAAGCAGCAAGGAACAAAGCTTGCAGAAAAAAAAAAGAAAAAAAAATAGGCGAAAAAAAAATTTGAAAGAAAAAAGCAAGCAGAAAAAGCCAAAAGCTCTTAAAACCAAGAGGAAAGAGCAAAAAGCCAATAACCCTTAAAACCAAAAGGCAAGGGCAAATAAAAAGGATCCCAAGGCTTTGAGCATCAGTGGATAGGAGGGCCTAAAGGAATAAAATTCTGGTCTAAGCGGCTAAACCAAGCTGTCCCTAACCATGTGCTTGTGGCGTGAAGGTGTCAAGTGAAAACTTGAGACTGAGCGGTTAAAGTCAAGGTCCAAAGCAAAAAAAGAGTGTGCTTAAGAACCCTGGACACCTCTAATTGGGGACTTTAGCAAAGCTGAGTCACAATCTGAAAATGTTCACCCAATTATGTGTCTGTGGCATTTATGTATCCGGTGGTAATACTGAAAAACAAAGTGCTTAGGGCCACGGCCAAGACTCATAAGGAAGCTGTGTTCAAGATTCATCATACTGAACTAGGAGAATCAATAACACTATCTGAACTCTGAGTTCCTATAGATGCCAATCATTCTGAACTTCAATGGATAAAGCGAGATGCCAAAACTATTCAAGAGGCAAAAAGCTATAAGTCCCGCTCATATGATTGAAGCTATGTTTCATTGATAGTTTGGAATTTATAGTATATTCTCTTCTTTTTATCCTATTTGATTTTCAGTTGCTTGGGGACAAGCAACAATTTAAGTTTGGTGTTGTGATGAGCGGATAATTGATACGCTTTTTGACATTGTTTTTAGTATATTTTTAGTAGGATCTGGTTACTTTTAGGGATGTTTTCATTAGTTTTTATGTTAAATTCACATTTCTGGAATTTACTATGAGTTTGTGTATTTTTCTGTGATTTCAGGTATTTTCTGGCTGAAATTGAGGGACTTGAGCAAAAATCATATTCAGAGGTTGAAGAAGGACTGCTGATGCTGTTGGATTCTGACCTCCCTGCACTCAAAGTGTCTTTTATGGAGCTACAGAACTCGAAATGGCGCGCTTCCAATTGCGTTGGAAAGTAGATATCCAGGGCTTTCCAGCAATATATAATAGTCCATACTTTGGCCAAGTTTAGACGACGCAAACTGGCGTTCAACGCCAGCTCTCTGCCCAAATTTGGCGTCCAGCGCTAGAAAAGGATCCAAAACTAGAGTTGAACGCCCAAACTGGCATAAATACTGGCGTTCAACTCCAAGGAGGACCTCTACACGTGCAACACTCAAAGCTCAGCCCAAGCACACACCAAGTGGGCCCCAAAAGTGGATTTATGCATCAATTACTTACTTCTGTAAACCCTAGTAGCTAGTTTATTATAAATAGGACATTTCACTATTGTATTTGACATCCTGAGTTTTATCTTCAGATCATAGAGTCTTGGTTACTCCGGTTCCCCTCTGGGGCCGGGACCAATGAACTCCATTATCACTTATGTATTTTCAACGGTAGAGTTTCTACACTCCATAGATTAAGGTGTGGAGCTCTGCTGTTCCTCAAAGATTAATGCAAAGTACTACTGTTTTCTATTCAATTCATCTTATTTCGCTTCTAAGATATTCATTCGCACTTCAACCTGAATGTGATGAACGTGACAATCATCATCATTCCCTATGAACGCGTGCCTGACAACCACTTCCGTTCTACCTTCGACTGAATGAGTATCTCTTAGATCTCTTAATCAGAATCTTTGTGGTGTAAGCTAGAATGATGGCGGCATTCAAGAGAATCCGGAAAGTCTAAACCTTGTCTGTGGTATTCCGAGTAGGATTCAATGATTGAATGACTGTGACGAGCTTCAAACTCGCGATTGCTGGGCGTAGTGACAGACGCAAAAGGATAGTAAATCCTATTCCAGCATGATCGAGAACCGACAGATGAATAGCCGTGCCGTGACAGGGTGCGTTGACCATTTTCACTGAGAGGATAAGATGAAGCCATTGACAAGGGTGATGCCTCCAGACGATTAGCCGTGCCGTGACAGGGCATTTGGATCATTTTTCTGAGAGAAGACCGAAAGTAGCCATTGACAATGGTGATGTATCACATAAAGCCAGCCATGGAAAGGAGTAAGACTGATTGGATGAAGATAGCAGGAAAGCAGAGGTTCAGAGGAACGAAAAGCATCTCTATTCGCTTATCTGAAATTCTCACCAATGAATTACATAAGTATTTCTATCATTTATTATTTATCTTTTAATTATCTAATCCAATCACATTTAACCCTACCTGACTGAGATTTGCAAGGTGACCATAGCTTGCTTCATACCAACAATCTCCGTGGGATTCGACCCTTACTCACGTAAGGTATTACTTGGACGACCCAGTGCACTTGCTGGTTAGTTGTGCGAAGTTGTGAACCATGGTATTGGCATCATGTTTTTGGCGTCATTACCAGGGAAAGAAAGAGCGATGAATTTTACATAATCAAAGTGTAATCACAATTTCTGCGCACCAAAGTTCAATGAAAAATTTTTTTTACTCAAATCAATTAGGATGTCAATGACCTATTAAGAATATTTTTCTTGGAGAATTTCATTATTTTAACTAAGCTTATTATACATATATGCAAACCTAGAAAATGCATCTAAAAATTCTAAAAGACCTAATAATAATAGAAAAATAAAATGTGAAAGTGTTAGGATTAGAAGTTTTTCACCCAAAAATGACCGTTTCGGTCGGACGACCTCCCCACATTTAAAAGTTTGCACCGTCCTCGGTACATTCAAAGATGAGCAAGGGGGATATGGTGACTTTATGGATTGCCACCTTCAGCTGGTGGACCAGCCAGTTGCTGCATGTTCTTTCTTCTGCTTCCGTTGTTGCTTATGGTGCATCCTCCATGAAAAATAGAAAACCAGATAAGAAAATAAGTAAATGCAAAAGCAGGGAAGTATATATTTTTGGAATGAGGTAATGATCACTTGAATGAAGTGAGTGACCTAATGTGTAACATGGATAAAAGTAAGTGTGCATTCTAAGTTGCGCGCAGTTTAGAACACACGCACACTAACATAAAAAGCTATGTCACAGTTACACAAAAGGAACATACACTTCACTCATTCTAGTGTGCCTGAGATGCTTCAAAGGAAACTTGTAAGTTAAGACCAACAAACAAGTCATAAAGAAGCATGAAAGCATTCAAGCGATAATCAAACAATTGTGAAATGGAAGATGAAGGGACATTGGTTGATGTACAAGGAGACTTTAATGATAAAAGAACAATGAAAATCACACATCAACCAATGACACACTTTGAATTTTGGTTCCCATCACCTAGTGGACATAAAATAGGACATATGGTTACTATGTAAAGTAGTAAAAGAGACTAGAGGTGAAATCAATCACATAGCAAGCAAGGTCCATATAGCTTGACAAATTTAAAAAGGTGTCACTAGGTGAACTTACAATCCAAATTCACAATTGGGGCATTATGCCAAAATGACTAGTTTCATGTGTATGTAGAGTACATAGTTAAACAATTGAGGGTCAACATGTCTTTAAGGCATAAGCATAACATATGGATGCATATGATCAAGTAACACAATGCATTGAGATAAATGCACAACATCCAACATCAAGAAATTGCCTAGTCAAAGTAAAGAGTTCTAATCCCATGTTGGCTAGCTACAACATGCAATTTAAAAGATTTAGAATGCTTAAAAGGCAATTCTTATGCACTTGGTATGCATAAAATTAAGCATGAAGAACTCAAAATCAAGTAACAAATTATAACCTCAATAAAAGATTCCAACAATGAATATTAACAAAAATGATTCTAGGATAGCATCTCATGAGTAATCAGCAGCAATTAACATCAAAATCAGCAAATTAAATTAATAATCCAACACTTAACACCAAAACAGAAAATTGAAGTAACTAACTAACTAACTAACCAACTAAAGGAGAATATGGTGAATGGTGAATGATAGTGGTGGGTGATGGTTGGAGGAGGGAAATAAAAGAAAAGAAGAGAGAAGAAGAAAAGAAATGGAAAGAAGAGAAGAAAAGAAAGGTGTGTGAACAGGGCAGGGGGTCACGCGTATGTGTGACAGGGGAAAAAATGGAGATGATATGTACGCGTGGGGTGGAATTTGTGCTAGACGCACAGTTTTGGCACCCTACCAGTACAACTCTCTGGTTTTTGGCCCATGCAGCAGCAGCATCAGCGCAAAGTGTGTACGTCGGCCACGCGCACGCATGGGTGTCACTTTTTTTTAAAGAAAGCATAAAAACATAATTAAACACTCTCCTTCCCTATTTACACTCTAAACCAACCAAAATTTTAAACTTAACAAAAATCCTTTTAGTTTTTGAAAAATTTTTCAAAGACAATGCAAACAAAACTTGCACTTCAAGCAGAGTGCAATTCAAAAACAACTATTCTAACTAAAACATGAATCTAGCAAGCAACCTATTAATCAAAGCAAGATATGAAAAAGTATGAAAAGAAGAAAACTACCAAACAATGGCAACCCAATTCATTCATTGATTATATATACAAGAGAATGGAAAGAGTTTACCATGGTAGGGTGTCTCCCACCTAGAACTTTTATTTATTGTCCTTAAGTTGGACAATTGATGTGGTCCTTCCTATGGTGGCTTATGCTTGAACTCTTCCTTGAATCCCCACCAATTTTTGGATTTCCAATAGCCTCTGGGATCCCAAATTGTGTGCCTCACTCTTCTAAGAACTTTCAAGCAAGTAGTAAGGCCCTAAGATTGACGATTGTTGATGTGTATTCTGGGATCCCATACTTTGTTTGTCAACACCCCTTCTTGATCTACATGCTTCAAATTGGGTGACAAAATTCTTGAATTCTCCTTATGACTCCTAATCCTCATCCTAACTCAATTGAATTGAGCTTTACTCAACATATGAATCCCAAAGTTTGAGTTTCCATCCACTATACACCTTGATTCTTGTTGCCAACCAACATCCAACTCCTTTTTACTTTCTAGCCCACAAATAGCTCTAAGTTGACCCTCCGTTTCTAACAAAACATATTGATATGGGTCAAGAAGATTAAATGATAAGATGATTACCTACTCAATTTTTAACTTGGATGGTGACTTAGCAAGGAGGGTATCCAATGGTTTTGACAATGTGAGCTTCATTCCTTTTGACTCCTCCTTGATGACTTCTACATCTTGAAAGCTTCCTTCAACTTCTACTTGTTTGTCAACTTCTTCCAACTCTTCCTCATCATCAATCACATCAAATTTTGGAGGTTGTGTGAAGTCTACTTCAACATCAATTTCACATCCAATGGAAGAAGCTTCAACAAGGTCACCAATGTCACTTGGTGTAGAGTTGTCTTCAATGATGGAACTTGCCTCTTGCTCAACCTCCCCTAGATCTTCAACTATTTCTACATTTTCAAGAGTTTCTACTTCCTCCACTTGTTGCAAAACATACTCCGTCTCCTTGTTCTCAAGTTGAGATTCTAGAATCTCCTTCATGCTCCACTCGTCGGTTGATTTTCCATATTCACACGTGGAAATGCTTTGGTTGTGACATGAATCCCATGAGTCCAAGTTAGCTTTAGTTTTGGAAAGGTTAGCCTCGTTAGCTTCGTGCATCTTTTGGGCTTCCTCTTGCTCCCTTTGAAGTATGATTACTTGAAGCCAATCCATTAATTCCTTGAGACGATCCCATGGCCATTGTTCTGCTTGGTTGACATAATTAGGATCATGTTGCTCTTGGATTGATGGATATGGATATTCTTCCATGGAGGGTTGTGGTTGGAAGGAGAGTTCTTCATATGGTTGGAAGTTCTCATATATGGGAGGTGGTGGTTCAATAGGGTTGTCGGGGTAATGATATTGGAATGATGGTGGTTCAACGGGTGCTCGTTCATCATGGTCATAAGCGTGTGCATAAGGAGGATATGGATTTGGATTGTGTGAAGGTGATTGATAGAAATAGGATGTGGATTGATAGTATGGTGGTTGAGGACTATGTTGAGAGTATAGTGCATGGAATGATGGTGGTTCAGTGACATAATCATGATAAGGGCCATCATATCTATGGGAATGATATGCATTATAGGGGGGTTACAATCATAGTAGCTTGGTTGAGGAGGTTGCCATGAGGATTGCTCATATAGATGTGGCTCCCATCTCAAGAATTCTTCCCTCCCATAATGTGAGCCATCATTAAAGTTTCCACTACCTACAACATAATCATAATCATACCCAAAAATACAAGGATGAGAATTCATATGGGAAAAAAAAACTCAAAACAAGAATGTCAAAAAGCAAAGCAAAAAGCCAACTCCTAACTACTAGCAAAACCAAGAAATAACCAAAAGAGGAATATTCACAATATGGATATATTCACAATAGCCAATAATATAACACCATTGCAATTCCCCGGCAACGGTGCCAAAAACTTGATGAAAGTTTTATGTCGGTTAGGAATTTTCACACAAATAATCTCGTTGCAAGTATAGTCTAAACCGACAAACAACCTTCAATCAAAGTTTTAATTTATTTGTCACAAGTACAAACCCTAATAAAAATCGAGAGTATTTAAACCTCGGGTCGTCTCACAAGGAATTGCAATGAAGTGCTCAATTATTGGCTATGAAGGAACGAGGGGGTTTGATTTGATGATTGACAAGAAAAGTAAATAACAAAAAACTAAATAAGCATGCAAGGAATTAAATGAAAGGTAACTAAAGTAACAAAAATAGAAATTAAATGGCAAAAAGAACTCTTGGCTAAGGCTTGGAAATTGAGATCACCATCCTTGTCTACAAACCATATATTGAGAATTATGAGGGACCAAACCCATCAAGTCTAATTCTATGCTTGAAGTATGTCAAATTGGCTTGATCAACATCAACCCATAAGCCCCAATCTAGCTACTAATTGACTTAGTAGTAGACTAGTGTCAATGGGTATCAAATTAACAAACAAGGGTTCTCAAATCACCAATTCAAAGAGACCCAATGACTCAAGGTCCCTCAATTCCCTTAGTCTAGGCCAAGAGTGAAGAAAAATGGAAAAGAAAGAAATCAACAATAGAAAGTGAGGTAAACATCAAGAGACATAGAAATATAAAATTGCATTAAACGGAAATTGAGATCCAACAATTGTTCATAAGCTAAATAAACAAAATAAAAAAACTCACAAGAGAAACTAAGAATATTAAGGCAATAGAGCAAGAAAATGTAAAGTGGATTAACAAGAACAAGAATTAACATCTTAGATCTAAGATAATGGGACCTAAACTACCCTAAATTCTAGAGAGAAGAGAGAACTTCTCTCTCTAGAATTCTAACCTAAAACATGGTAAAAACTCTACTGTGACTATTTCTCCCCATTCCCTTACAATTCTTGGGTTCAAAAGCATTAGAAATGAGTTGGATTTGGGCCTCTTTCAGCTAAGAAATCGCCCCCCAACGTATTGCCTTTAAGTTGGTCACGTGCCGCTTGTCACGCATACGAATGGGTCACGCGTACACGTCACTGGCAACTTTTCTTGTCACGTGTACACGTTGCTCACGCGTACGCATCGCTTGACGATTCCTTCCCACACGCACGTGAGCCACGTACAGGCGTCACTGGGCAGATTACCAAAATCCCATTTCTTCATGAATTCTCCATTTTTGCATGTTTTTTCTTCATTTCTTCACCCCAACCTTTACCTTTTAATCCCGAAATCACTTAACAAACATATCAAGGCATTGAATGGAATTATGAATTAAATTTATCAATTTTTGAGCCTAAAAAGCATGTTTTTACTTTTAAGCACAAATTAGGAGAAATTCACAAAACCATGCTATTTCATTGAATAAATGTGAGAAAAGTTTATAAAATCCCCTAAATTAAACACAAGATAAACCACGAAATTGGGGTTTATCAGGAGGCAACCCAACCATCATATCCTATAGTCTACTTTTACATTCTTTTATGTTATTTTAGTTTATTTGAATTTGATCTCATATCATTTTTTTTCTATTGATTTTCATAGTTTTCCTCCTTTTTCTAATGTTTGTGATCATGTATAGCACTTAGAACAGAAACAGAAAAGCACAGTAAGACAAACAGAACACCCTGGAGAATACCCCTATTGGCGTTGAACGCCAGATCTGGCATTTAGCGCCAGAGGGAGAATGGGAGGTTGGGCATTAAACGCCCACAAGGGAGCCAAAAATTGGGGTGAAGTTGGGATGGAGCTACATTACAAGACCACAACAGGTTGGTCTCAAAAGGAGTAAAGGGAAGGGTGATATCCATCTGGCTAAAAAAGAAATCGTACGCATAGAAAAAAGGACGGTCTCCAGCAACTCGAGTAGAGAAACAAACTCTCTCTTCAGGAGTAGGGGATACAAGCTCATAATTCTTTTCCTCACTACCACTACTACAAACCCTATGAAACTGCCTAAGCTGCTGATAAAATTTGGAATCAACCAAAGAAACGCACAAAAGAACCATCGAATCCACCCAATCAGCCATGCCCTCAGGGACTTGAGAAGATGTCTCAATGATGTTATTGCGAGAAGACATGAGGTCAACTAGTCCTACAGCAAGAAAAGAAGAAAATAAATTACTAACCCAAACATCTCGGATAAAGTCAAAAACAAACCATATCAGAACAGCTCGGACAAGCATGACACCAGAGCAATACAAGCAACAAAAGGAAACCCTAGGACCCACATTAAAGATCCAGGGGCATCCTTTGGAGGCAAGTTATGGAACAAGGACTCAGGGAAACCTACAAGTCTACATCTCTACACATCCTAACAGGAAGATAACACTCTGAGAAGAAAGCTACGAGCTACAAATCAAATAAAGTCATCAAAATAACTACCTCCCAAATTCACATTTGCAAACGGAACTCCCAAGCAACGAAAGTATCAAGAAGAAGTCATCAAATACGCCACCTTTTTCAGAAAATAAACACCCCAAACAAACAAACCGCTAGAAAAAATCGTTACTTTCTACAAAAGTTCATCAGTAAAATCATCAACATAGCGAAAGTCACCAAAAGGAGCAACCTTCTGGGTAAAACAGGTTCATAAAAACCAGAAAAACATGCAGCACAGCGACAAGCGAGCATGACGATGCAAAAAGATTCAAGCTTTCCAAACATGCATTCAAGCAAAACCAAAACTTTACCAAGAACCGAAGGCAAAGCAAAAGAAAGAAAAAATGGCAAGAAAAAGAAAAACCAACCTGGACCAAGGAGGAAACTTCGAAAGAGATTGAAGACGGAGAGACGGAATCGCCCTTCAAAAAAAAGAACCCAAAATCACCAAATGACGTTGCAATGAAAAAATACAAAAACAGAAGGCGAGAGAACAAAGGAGGAAGTTACAAAGAAAGACGAATAAAAGAAACTGTTTTTCAGATGACTAAATTCAAAATAAAGAGCTAAGGGAAATGGAGCATTAAAAAGCAATTAATAAGGGTATTAAAACCCTCGCCCGTTCCTAAGAACAGTGCGCTAATACAAAAGGGCGCACTTTTAGGAGAAAACGTTCCACATTCAAAAACGAAGACTCTACAAAGAAAGAAGTCGACAAATGCTTGAGTTCGGCTTCACCAGAGAAGAATCGAAGTCCTAAAGATAAAGACTCGACCTCAAAAAGAAAGACCGAGCTCGAGCAGGGGCACTGTTCATACCCTGGGTCGAGTTATCCGACCCGGGATGTTTAGCAACAAGGCGACCAACCTCTTCAGGTCAGACCATCCGACCTCTACACAAAGAGCTCGGCCAAATCGCCAGGAAAGCCCAATAAAGGGCCCAAATAATAGAACACGACCCCAATCCAAAGGCAGTCCGAGCCTATAGAGATAAAGGCGGTTCCCTTGAAGATAAGCTGACCTCATCCAAAGATAAGATAAGATAAGATAAAGATAACTAACTTATCTTATCTAAAAAGGTCACTCCACACTATTATAAATACACTGGAGCACCCAGGTATAACTCATACTCTGATTCTACATAATACCTGCTCAATACCCTTGCTAACTTAAGCATCGGAGTCCTTTGCAGGTACCACCACCCTCCGGTGACAAAGGATTAGCAGCATTACCAGTCCAACACGTCGGATGCGACTGCTCCGGCCTCCACCCACACGCCGGACACATCATCACCTGATCAGAACAGGAGATCTCGTCCGAGATCGACCTACAGTTTCAGGTAACCCCCGGAACAATTTTCATCGAGGCCTCGGAGATGTGAGAAAAGAAAAAAGAGGCACATTTTCCTAAATGTCTCGATCGTTATTTTAAAGCTTTATCTCGAGATCCATTTTTTTAGAAAACATATTTTATGAAAACATTTTAGTTTTCTCCTTTTCCCAACTCCCCTTTTTGGTCTCGTTGATTGACTACCTGATGAGCGGATAATTTATACCCTTTTTGGTATTGTTTTTACATAGTTTTTAGTATGATTTAATTACTTTTTATTATATTTTTATTAGTTTTTATTCAAAAATCATATTTCTGGACTTTACTATGAGTTTGTATGTTTTTCTGTAATTTCAAGTATTTTCTGGTTGAAATTGAGGGACCTGAGCAAAAATCTGATTCAGAGGCTGAAAAAGGACTGCAGATGCTGTTGGATTCGGACCCTCCTGCACTCGAGGTGGATTTTCTGGAGCTACAGAAGCCCAATTGGCGTGCTCTCAATTGCGTTGGAAAGTAGACATCTTGGGTTTTCCATCAATATATAATAGTCCATACTTTGCCCAAGATTTGATGGCCCAAACTGGCGTTCAAAGTTATCCTGAAACTTTCTGGCGTAAAACGCCAGAACTGGCACCTTTTAAGGCGTTAAACGCCCATTCTGGCACCCAGGGTGGCGTTTAACGCCAGCTTCGGGCATATGAACGTGAAGGATTGGAAGCTCAGCCCAGGCATGCACCAAGTGGGTCCCAGAAGTAGATTTCTGTACTATCTGCACTTAGTTACTCATTTTCTGTACACCTAGGTTACTAGTCTAGTATAAAAACTACTTTTAAAGATTCATTTTGGTACCTTTTTGACATTTTTACACTTCATATTGTAACTTTGACGGCATGAGTATCTAAACTCTATAGGTAGGGTGAGGAGCTCTGCTGTGTTTCAATGGATTAATGCAATTACTATTGTTTTCTATTCAATCACGCTTGATTTTATTCTAAGATACTCATTCGTACTTCAATATAAAGAATATGATGATCCGTGACACTCATCATTATCCTCAACCCTATGAACGCGTGCCTGACAACCACTCCATTCTATCTGAGCTCAATGTAGTCATTGGGCAACAGCTTGAGTGCGTATCTCTTAGGTTTCTGATCCACGGACCGAGTCCGGAGGTTAGAACTTTCGTGGTATAGGCTAGAACCAATTGGGCAGCATTCCTGGGATCCGGAAAGTCTAAACCTTGTCTGAGGTATTCCAAGTAGGATCTAGGAAGGGATGACTGTGACGAGCTTCAAACCTGCGAATGTTGGGCACAGTGACAGTGTGCAAAAGGACAAGGGTCCTATTCCGACGCTAGTGGGAGGCGACAGATGATTAGTCATGCAGTAGCTGTACATAGTATTTTTCATCTGAGACGAGCAATCCGATATTTGATTAGCCATGCAGAGATCGTACTTGGTATTTTTCATCCGAGAGGATCATACAGCTTGCCATTGAAGGAAGCCATGCGTGTTTGGAGAAGAAGACAGTAGGAAAGCAGAGATTCAGATGACAGAGCATCTCCGGAACCTCAGCCTGTTTCTCATTACTGAATCACAAGTACTATTTATTTCATGTTATTTATTTTTCATAAATACAATCACTTCTATTATTAATCTCCTGACTAAGATTTACAAAATAACCATAGCTTGCTTCAAGCCGACAATCTCCATGGGATCGACCCTTACTCACGTAAGGTATTAATTGGACGACCTAGTGCACTTGCTGGTTAGTTGTGCGGAGTTGTGAAAAGTGTAATCACAATTTCGTGCAGCAAGTTTTTGGCGCCGTTGCCGGGGATTGTTCGAATTTGGAAAACTGACGGTTTATTTTGTTGCTTAGATTAGGAAAAATTTATCTTTTTAGTTTAGAGTCACTAAAATTGAGTCTTCTATTATTGTTTTTGGTTAAAAATTTTAAAATCGTTATTTTCTTTTCTAATTTATTTTCAAAAATTAAAAAAAAAACCAATAACTTTATAATTTAGTCTTTTGTTTGAGTTTAATTTTATGTTTTAAGTTTGGTGTCAATTGCAAGATTTTATTTTTCTTTCAATTTTTCGAATTATTAGTGTCCAAAATATAAAAATTTTTAACTTTGGTGTCCTTTGTGTTTCAATTTTCTTTAAAATTTTTAAAAATTTATTCTTGGTGTTGATCTTGATCTTCAAAGTGTTCTTAGTGTTCATCTTGACATTCAAAGTTTTCTTGTTTGCTTTCTTTGTTTTGATCTAAAAATTTTAAGTTTGGTGTCATTTTATTGTTTTTCTCTTTCCTCATTAAATTCAAAAATTCAAAAAAAATATCTTTTCCTTTATTTGCTCATTATTTTCGAATTCCTTAGGTTGACTTAGTCAAAATTTTTAAAATTTGGTAGTTTCTTGTTAGGCAAGTTAAACTTTCAATTTTAAAAATTTATCTTCTTAAATCTTTTTCAAAACAAATTCTTTTTCAATTTTGTTTTATTATTTTTCGAAAATCCTTTATAAAATTTTTCAAAATCTTTTTCTTTTCTTATTCACAATTTTCAAATTACTTGTACTATTTTATTATTTTGATTGAAAAATTTTAAGTTTGGTGTTTCCTTGTTGAGAAAGTTTCAATCTTTAAATTTTAAAAACATATCTAAAATTTTTCAAATCTTTCTAATTAATTAGCTATTTTAGTATTCGAATTTTTTTATTTATTTTAATCTATTTTATTTTATTTTATTTTATTTTATTTTATTTTCGAAGCTTATTTTTCTAGTTTTCAATTATTTTATTTTATTTTCTTCTCTTTTGAATTCGGTTAGCCTTAAATATATAAAATAAAAACAAAAATATTTTGATTTTTCTTTTGCTTTATTTCTATTTTACAATCTACAACATCTCCCTTTCTCCATCATGGACCTAAGTGAAAATGAACAGTCCATAAGGACCCTGGAGTCATATGCTAACCCCACTAATGCTTCCTATGGGAGTAGTATCTGTATACCTCCCATCAGAGCTAGCAGCTTTGAGCTAAACCCTCAGCTCATTATCATGGTGCAGCAAAATTGTCAGTATTCTGGTCTTCCACAGGAAGAACCTACTGAGTTTTCTGGCACAGTTCTTACAAATTGCTGACATAGTACGTGATAAGGAAGTAGATCAGAATGTCTACAGACTATTACTGTTTTCATTTGCTGTAAAAGATCAAGCTAAGAGGTGGTTAAATAACCAACCCACAGCAAGTATAAGAACATGGAAACAATTATCAGACAAATTCCTGAATCAATATTTCCCTCCAAAAAGGATGACACAGCTAAGGCTGGACATCCAAGGCTTTAAACAAGAGGATAATGAATCCCTTTATAATGCCTGGGAGAGGTACAGAGGGTTGCTAAGGAAATACCCCTCTGAAATATTTTCAGAATGGGTGCAGTTGGATATCTTTTACTATGGTCTTACAGAAAAGGACCAATTATCTCTAGACCACTCAGCTGGTGGATCTATACATATGAGAAAGACAACTGAAGAAGCTCAAGAGCTCATTGATACAGTTGCTAGAAATCAATATCTATACTTAAGTAGTGGGTCCTCCATGAAAGAAGAAGCTAAAGCAGCATCCACTGAACTTAGTCCTCAAGAACAAGTTGCTGAACTCAATCAGCAATTGCTTGTTATAACAAAATAGTTTGTAGAATTCAAAGAGATGCTCCAAGACACTAAAAATGCTAACCAGAATATGGAAGCACAATTGGATCAGACAAGACAGCAGCTATCTAAACAGATAAAAGAAGAATGCTAAGTTGTTCAATTAAGGAGTGGGAAGACATTGAATGTCTCAATTCAAAGCAGCAGAAGGCCAAGAAAGGAACAAATAACAGAGGATAACCAACCCACTGCCCAAAATCCTTCTGAGGACAGTAAGAGCCTAGAGAGGAATAATTATGGCATTCAAACGCCAGAAAAGGGTAAGAAAGTGGCATTAAACCCCCAAGGGATGGCCAGTTCTGGCGTCTAAACGCCAGAAAAAGGTGGCAATCTGGCGTTAAACGCCCATGCAGCACCCAGTTCTGGCGTTCAAATGCCAATAAGGGATCAGACACCTGCAAGTGCTGATAATAACCCCCTTAAGCAGGCTTCTCCAACCACTTCTGTAGGAAATAAACCTGCAGCAACTAAGGTTGAAGAATACAAAGCCAAGATGCCTTATCCTCAGAAACTCCGCCAAGCAGAACAGGATAAATAATTTGCCTACTTTGCAGACTATCTAAGGACTCTTGAAATAAAGATTCCGTTTGCAGAGGCACTTGAGCAAATACCCTCTTATGCTAAGTTCATGAAAGAGATCTTAAGTCATAAGAAGGATTGGAGAGAAACTAAAAAAGTTTACCTCACTGAAGAATGCAGTGCAGTCGTTCTGAAAAGCTTACCAGAGAAGCTTAAAGACCCCAGAAGCTTTATGATACCATGCACATTAGAGGGTGCCTGTACCAAGACAGCTTTATGTGATCTTGGGGCAAGTATCAATCTAATACCTGCATCCACTATCAAAAAGCTTGGTTTGACTGATGAGGTTAAACCAACCCAGATATGCCTCCAACTTGCTGATGGCTCCATTAAGATTCCATCAGGCATAATTGAGGACATGATTGTCAAGGTTGGGCCATTTGCCTTTCCCACTGACTTTGTACTGCTGGAAATGGTGGAGCACAAGAGTCCAACTCTCATTCTAGGAAGACCTTTCCTAGCAACTGGATGAACCCTCATTGATGTCCAAAAAGGGGAGATAACCCTGAGAGTCAATGAGGATGAGTTCAAGTTGAATGCTGTCAAAGCTATGCAGCATCCAGACACATCAAAAGTCTGCCTGAGCGCTGACATTATTGACTCTCTGGTAGAAGAGGTCAATATGACTGAGAGTCTCGAATCGGAGCTAGAGAACATTTTTAAAGATGTTCAGCCTGATCTGGAGGAATCAGAGAAAACAGAAGAACCTCTGAAAACTCCTCAGGAAGAGGAGAAGCCTCCTAAACCCGAGCTCAAGCCACTACCACCATCTCTGAAATATGTATTTCTGGGAAAAGATGACACTTTTCCAGTAATCATAAGCTCTACCTTAGAGCCACAGGAAGAGAAAGCACTAATTCAGGTGCTAAGGACACACAAGACAGCTCTTGGGTGGTTCATAAGTGATCTTAAGGGAATTAGCCCAGCCAAATGCATGCACAAGATCCTATTAGAGGATGACGCCAAGCCAGTGGTTCAACCACAGAGGCGGTTGAATCCAGCCATGAAGGAGGTGGTGCAGAAAGAGGTCACTAAGTTACTAGAGGCTGGGATTATTTATCCTATTTCTGATAGCCCCTGGGTGAGCCCTGTTCAAGTTGTCCCCAAGAAGGGAGGCATGACAGTGGTTCATAATGAAAAAAATGAACTGGTTCCTACAAGAGCAGTTACAGTGTGGCGTATGTGTATTGACTACAGAAGACTCAATACAGCCACCAAAAAGGATCATTTACCTTTACCATTCATAGACCAGATGCTAGAGAGACTAGCAGGTCATGAATACTACTGCTTTTTGGATGGCTATTCAGGTTATAACCAAATTGCAGTAGATCTTCAGGACCAAGAGAAAATAGCATTCACATGTCCTTCTGGAGTATTTGCCTACAGAAGGATGCCATTAGGTCTGTGCACTGCACCTGCAACCTTTCAGAGGTGCATGCTCTCTATCTTCTCTGATATGGTAGAGAAATTTTTGGAAGTCTTCATGAATGACTTCTCAGTATTTGGAGACTCATTCAGCTCCTGCCTTGACCATCTAGCACTTGTTCTGAAAAGGTGCCAAGAGAATAACCTGGTGTTAAACTGGGAGAAATGTCACTTTATGGTGACTGAAGGAATTGTCCTTAGGCACAAAATTTCGAACAAGGAAATAGAGGTGGATCAAGCTAAGGTAGAGGTAATTGAAAAATTATCACCACCTGCCAATGTTAAGGCAATCAGAAGCTTTCTGGGGCATGCAGGATTCTATAGGAGGTTTATAAAGAATTTTTCAAAAATTGCAAAACCTCTAAGCAATCTGCTAGCTGCAGACACGCCATTTGTCTTTGACACGGAGTGTTTGCAGGCATTTGAAACTCTGAAAGCTAAGCTGGTCACAGCACCAGTCATTTTTGCACCAGACTAGACATTACCATTTGAACTAATGTGTGATGCCAATGATCATGTCATTGGTGCAGTATTGGGA
Organism: Arachis ipaensis; assembly: GCF_059453495.1. Taxonomy (NCBI): domain Eukaryota; kingdom Viridiplantae; phylum Streptophyta; class Magnoliopsida; order Fabales; family Fabaceae; genus Arachis; species Arachis ipaensis. Next base: position 131,108,668 of record NC_142444.1, read on the forward strand.
CAGAGGCATAACAAGCTTCTGCATGTCATTTATTATGCTAGTTGTGTTCTAAATGACACGCAGAAGAATTACACAACCACAGAAAAGGAGTTACTTGTAGTGGTTTATGCCATTGACAAGTTCAGATCTTATTTAGTGGGGTCAAAAGTGATTGTGTACACTGATCATGCTGCTCTAAAATATCTCCTCACAAAGCAGGATTCAAAACCCATACTCATCAGATGGGTGTTGCCTTTGCAAGAGTTTGATATAGAAATAAGAGATAGAAAAGGGACAGAGAACCAGGTGGCAGATCACCTGTCTTGGATAGAACCAGTAGCAGGGGCGTCCCTCCCTCCTACTGAGATCTCTGAAACCTTTCTGGATGAGCAACTCTTTGCCATTCAGGAATTACCATGGTTTGCAGACATTGCAAACTATAAAGCTGTGAGGTTCATACCCAAAGAGTACAGTAAACAACAAATGAAAAAGCTTATTTCTGATGGAAAGTACTACTTGTGGGATGAACCATATCTCTTTAAAAGGTGTGCAGACGGAGTAATCCGTAGATGTGTGCCTAGAGAAGAGGCACAGAAGATCCTATGGCACTGCCATGGAACACAGTATGGAGGACACTTTTGAGGTGAGCGAACAGCCACAAAAGTTCTCCAATGTGGTTTCTACTGGCCTACTCTCTATAGAGACTCCCGAGAGTCTGTACGTAACTGTGACAGTTGCCAGAGAGCTGGTAATCTGCCTCACGGTTATGCCATGCCTCAATAAGGAATCTTAGAGATTGAGTTATTTGATGTATGGGGTATTGACTTCGTGGGGCCTTTCCCACCATCATACTCAAACACTTATATTCTGGTGGCAGTAGACTATGTATCTAAATGGGTGGAGGAAATTGCAACGCCCATAAATGACACTAAGATAGTAATGAAGTTCCTCCAGAAACACATCTTCAGCAAGTTCGGTGTCCCTAAGATACTAATCAGTAATGAAGGCACTCATTTCTGCAATAAATAGCTTGACTCTGCTCTGGTCCGAAATGGAATTAACCACAAAGTGGTGACTCCATATCATCCACAGATAAATGGGTAGGCTGAAGTCTCGAATAGAGAACTAAAACGAATCCTGGAACGGACTGTAAGTACCCGTAGAAAGGATTGGGCAAGAAGTCTGGATGATGCTCTGTGGGCATACAGAATAGCATTCAAGACTCCTATAGGGACCTCTCCATACCAGCTTGTGTATGGCAAAGCCTATCATCTTCCAGTGGAACTAGAACACAAAGCCTACTGGGCAACCAGGTTCCTAAACCTTGATGCTAAGGTAGCTAGAGAGAAAAGATTACTCTAGTTGAATGAGCTGGAAGAGTTCAGACTCAATGCTTTCGAAAATACTAAAATTTATAAAGAGAAAGAAAAAAGATGGCACAACAAAAGGCTGTCTTCTAGAGTCTTTAAGGCAGGACAGAAGGTCCTGCTGTTTAACTCTAGGCTCAGATTGTTCCCTGGGAAGTTGAAATCCCCGTGGATGGGACCATATGTGATTACAAGTGTGTCACCATATGGTTATGTAGAGCTTCAAGATATTGATTCTGAAAAAAGGTTCATTGTTAATGGACTGAGAATCAAACATTATCTTGAAGGCAATGTTGAGCAAGAATGCTCAAAGCTGAGACTAAATTAAAAGCTCAGTAAAAGTCTAGCTAAAGACAATAAAGAAGCGCTTACTGAGAGGCAACCCATCCATTATTAGATGTTTATAACAATTATATAAGTTTATTTAATTTTGTTAATTATGTTTGTTAATGCTTACCAGCGAAAAGGAAAAGGAAATAAAGGTTCAGAACATAAAACAGAAGAATCACAGAGAAAAAGAGCTCACTGGCGTTAAAACGCCAGTAAAGAGGCAAATTGGGCGTTAAACGCCAAAATGGGTAGCATTCTGGGCGTTTAACGCCAGAAACAGCAGCATCTTGGGTGTTCAGAAAAATGCCCAATGAGAAAGGATTTCTGGCGTTTAACGCCAGCCAGGGTATCTGGCTGGGCGTTAAATGCCCAAAATGGCCACCAGATGGGTGTTAAACGCCAGAACAGCTAGGGGAGAAGTAATTTCATTTCAGTTCAAATTTTTTCGAATTTTCATGTTTTAAATCAAAATTTTCTGCATCCAAACATTACAAACATTCATCTTTTAATTTCCATTCACAAAAATTTATAAACTTATAAATTCTTATTGATTCTCCTTCAAATTCTTTTCAAATATTTTTCAAAAACTCATTTATCTTTCCAATTTCTTTTCAAATCTTTTCAATTCATTCATATTATCTTTTATTTCTTAGATGCATAAACAAAAATTCATATTTCTCTAGTATCTTTTGCATATCATGTTTATCTTGTATCAATCATATCTTTCAATCATATCTTTTTCTAAAATTTTGAACCCATACCCTCCCTCCCCTCTATTTATACATTCGGCCATCACCTCTCCTCCATCATTCAAATCCTTCTCTCCATCTACTCATCTTCTTTCTTTGCTTTTGCATGAGGACAAGCAAACCTCTAAGTTTGGTGTGATTTTCCGTAATCACTGACCAAGATCATGGCCCCTAAAGGAAAACAAATCACTCCAAGAGGCAAGAAAGAAAACAATCCAAAACCACAATGGATGCATGGTGCACGAAATTGTGATCATCAACAATGGCGCCAAAGACTTGGAGCTCTCAAACGTGAATCGCACTTTGTCACAATTTCGCACAACTAACCAGCAAGTGCACTGGGTCGTCCAAGTAATACCTTACGTGAGTAAGGGTGGATCCCACGGAGACTGTCGGCTTGAAGCAAGCTATGGTCATCTTGTAAATCTCAGTCAGGCGGATTCAAATGGTTATGGAGGATTGATAATTAAAGATAAATAAAACATACAATAAAGATAGAGATAGAGATACTTATATAATTCATTGGTAGGAATTTCAGATAAGCATATGAAGATGCTTTGTTCCTCCTGAACCTCTGCTTTCCTATTGCCTTCTTCTAATCATTCATACTCCTTTCCATGGCAAGCTTTATGTTGGGCATCACCGTTGTCAATGGCTACTTCCCATCTTCTCAGTGAAAATGTTCTACGCACGCTGTCACCGCACGACTAATCATCTGTCGGTTCTTGATCATGTTGGAATTGGATCCATTGATCCTTTTGCGTCTGTCACACGCCTAACACTCGCGAGTTTGAAGCTCATCACGGTTGTTCATACCCTGGGTTGAGCTGTCCGAACCGGGATGTTCAGTAGCAAAGCGACCGACCAGTTTAGGTCAAGCGGACCGACTTCTTTACGAAGAACTCGGCCAAATCGACAGGAAAGCCCAGTAAAGGGCCCAAATGAAGGAACACAGCCCAATCCAAAGGCAGCCCAAGCTTACAGAGAGAAGGGCGGTTCCATTGAAGATAAGCTGACCTCACCCAAAGATAAGATAAGATAAGATAAGATAAGATAACTAACTTATCTTATCTAAAAAGGTCACTCTACACCACTATAAATACACTGGAGCACCCAGGTATAACTCATACTCTGATTCTACATAAAACCTGTTTAATACCCATGCTAACTTAAGCATCGGAGTCTCTTGCAGGTACCCCCCACCCTCCGGTGACGAAGGAATCAGCAGTACAGCCAGCCAGCAAGTCGGACACCATCGCTCCGGCCGCCCCCCACCGGCCGAACACATCGGTACCGATCAGAACAGAAGATCTCGACCGAGATCAACCTCTAGTTTCAGGTAACCCTTGGAACATTGGCGCCGTTGCCGGGGAATCTGGAAGTCATCCCAACACCATGGCAGACGGCCATGACAACGACCACGACTCAGATCTAGAAAACAGAACGCCGTACAAAAACGCGGACACCACACCGAAAGATACCCCGGAATCCAACAGAGACAAAAATTCAGCAAACCCGGGAGCAATAGAAGCACTTCAAGATCGCTTAAAGCAACTTGAGAAAGAAACCCAACAACAACGAGAGATCAGAAAGGATCTACAAAGGGAGGTACGGCGACGCCGAGAATTGGAAGAGAAACTACAACAGTTAGAAGCCGATCTCAAATCAAAAACTTCTCTGATTACCCCTGAGGAAAATTCACGCAAAAAACAAGATCCATTCACCAGGGAAATCATGAAAACCAAAATTCCAAAAGATTTAAAACTCCCGGATATGATTTTGTACGACGGCACCACAGATCCCAACCATCATCTCAGCAATTTCAGAAGCAGAATGTACCTTACCGACGCCTCAGATGCCGTTCGCTGCAAAGCTTTTCCAACAACTCTCACGAAAACGGTGATCAGATGGTTCGACAACTTACCTCCAAAGTCCATATCAAACTTCGACGACCTGGCCAAAAAGTTCCTGGCCAAATTCTCTATCCAGAAAGATAAGGCCAAGCACGCACCCAGCTTACTAGGGATCAAGCAAGGAGATCGGGAGAGCCTCCGCAACTACATGGAAAGATTCAACAAAACATGCATGGACATACAAAGTTTACCAACAGAGGCCGCCATCATGGGGCTCATCAATGGCCTACGAGAGGGACCTTTTAGCCAATCTATATCAAAAAAGTACCCTACCTCCTTAGACGAAGTACAGGAGCGAGCAGAAAAATACATCAACATGGAAGAGAACGCTCGGCTGGGAGAAACCTCAAAATCTGGGATCCCCTACCGAGACAAAGACAAGGACTTCAAAAGGAAAGAAGATCGACAGGGGGAGAAAATCAAAAAATACCATAACTACACTCCTCTCAGGGCATCCCTGGTCGACGTATACAAAGAAGTCTGCCACACAGAGAAAATCCCCCCAGCACGACCACTCGAAGGCAAAAGAGGAGGAGGAAACCGGAAGGAATATTGTGAATACCATCGAGTCCGAGGGCACTCCACCAACGAATGCTTCGACTTGAAAAATATCATAGAAAAATTGGTGAGAGAAGGAAAATTAGATCGATTTCTAGCCACCCGAGATGATGACCAAAGAAAGAGACGAAGGGACGAAGATGACGGACGAGCTGAACGATCACCTCGGACACCAGAAAGACACGTCCACATGATACACGGCGGATTCGTAGGAGGGGGATCTCCAAATCATCCCGAAAAAGATATCTCAAAGAAGTATATCATGTCGAGGGAAAGGAGGAAGCACCCGACATCCCGGCAATAACATTCACTAAAGAGGACGCATCCGGCATCATCTCGGGACACGACGATCCCATGGTCATCACTATCATACTGGCAAACGCCAATCTACACCGTACATTAGTAGACCAAGGGAGTTTTGCCGACATCTTATTCAAAACAGCCTTCGACAAACTCGGCTTAGATGAAAAGGAGCTTAGAGCATACCCGAATAGTCTGTTTAGACTAGGAGACACCCCGGTACAACCACTAGGATACGTATCGCTACACACAACCTTCGGAAAAGGGAACCAATCCAGGACCCTCAAAATAGACTACATTGTGGTCAACGTAAGTTCAGCCTACAATGCTCTAATAGGTCGGACAACACTTAATCAACTCGGCATGATAGTCTCGACCCCACATATATGCATGAAATTCCCAACTATAGAAGGGATAGCCACGATAAAGGCAGATCAAAAGATGGCACGCCGCTGTTATAACGAAAGTCTAAACCTCAGAGGCAGAGGGGAAGAGTTTCATACAATTGAACTTGGTGGAGTTCAGCGACGAGAAGAACTCCGTCCGCAGCCAGAAGGTGAGACAGAGAAGATTCAGATCGGAGACACCTCGGATAAAACAACTAATATCGGCACGATCCTAAGAGGAGACTCAAAAGAATTACTAATACAATTCTTACGAGATAATGTTGACCTCTTCGCACGGAAAGCCACAGACATGCCGGGAATAGACCCTAAGCTAATGAGCCACAAGTTGGCGGTCTATCCAGGATCTCGGCCGGTGCAGCAGAGACGAAGGAAACTGGGAGCTGAGCGATCCCAAGCTGTGGAAGAGCAGGTACATGCACTACTAGAGGCAGGATTCATAAGAGAAGTCAAGTATCCACTATGGTTAGCCAACGTCGTCTTTGTGAAAAAATCAAATGGGAAGTGGCGAATGTGTACTAATTACACCGATCTCAACAAAGCCTGCCCAAAAGATCCTTACCCACTCCCAAGTATCGACGCTCTGGTAGATGCTTCCTCCGGATATAAATACCTTTCGTTTATGGACGCATATTCGGGATACAACCAAATCGCCATGTATCCACCAAATCAAGAAAAGACCTCGTTTTTAACGCCGAAAGAAAATTACTACTACATCGTGATGCCTTTCGGTCTAAAAAACGCGGGTGCTACTTATCAAAGGCTAATGAACAAAGTTTTCTCAGACCACATCAGAAAAATCATGGAAGTCTATGTAGACGACATGTTAATAAAGACACAAAACGAAGACACACTACTGTCCGACCTGACTCAAGTGTTCGACACTATAAGGAAGCATGACATGCGACTCAATCCTGCAAAATTCACCTTTGTAGTAGAAGTAGGCAAATTCCTAGGTTTCATGCTCACACAAAGAGGAATTGAAGCAAACCCGGATAAATGCCAAGCCATACAAAACATGAAGAGCCCCACCTGTGTCAAAGAAGTGCAGCAACTCAATGGGAGATTGCCCGCCCTATCCAGGTTTTTAGCAGGGGCAACGATAAGATCTCTCCCCTTCTATGCTACTTTAAGGAAGGGAAAGCAGTTCGAATGGACGACAGAATGTGAACAGGCCTTCCAAGACTTCAAGGTGTTCTTAGGATGGCCGCCTATCTTATCTCGACCACGAGAAGGAGAACCGCTCATATTATATCTCGCAGTAGGAAGCCGGGCAATAGCCTCAGCACTAGTCAGAGAAGACGAAAGTGGGCAACAACTTGTATACTTCATTAGCAAAGCACTACAGGGATCCGAGCTGAACTACCAGAAGATAGAAAAGTTTGCCTATGCTCTCATTCTAACATCTCGATGACTTCGCCCGTACTTCCAGGCTCACACCATTAAGGTTCGAACCAACCAGCCCATAGAAGGAATACTACAGAAAACAGATTTAGCAGGCAGAATTTTACAATGGGCAGTAGAGTTATCAGAGTTTGACCTCCAATACGAACCTCGGACGGCCATCAAATCGCAGTATCTGGCCGACTTTATTGTAGAATTCACAGATGCCCTGGAAACCCCCACAGAATGGAATGTCTATGTGGATGGTTCTTCAAATAAAACGGGAAGTGGCGCAGGCGTGATAATAGAAAGCAATCAAGGAACCCAAGTCGAGCTCTCCCTCAAGTTCGGGTTCCCGGCCTCGAACAACCAGGCCGAGTATGAAGCTTTATTAGCTGGTTTGAAGCTGGCTAAAGAGGTTGGAGTTCAAAAACTCAACATTTACAGCGATTTACAAGTAGTCACCTCACAGATAACAGGGAATTATCAAGCCGAGGACCCTACCATGAAAAAATATTTGGATAAAACCAAGGAACAGCTCGGACAACTCGGGGAATATAAGATCTGCCACATACCCCGCGAACAGAATGCCCGAGCTGACGCACTCTCGAAACTAGCCAGCACCAAACCAGGGGGCAACAATAGAAGCCTCATCCAGAAAATACTACAGAACCCATCAATCTCGGAAGAGGAAAAAGTCCTAGCCATAATAAATCAGGACCAAGGATGGATGACCCCCATAATCAACTACCTCAAAGCAGGAACACTCCCTACAGAAAAAAAGGAGGCAAAGAGGTTAAAAAGGGAGGCACAGTACTACACCATCATAAACAATGTCCTCTACAAAAGAGGGATCTCAATACCATTACTAAAATGCGTGCCGACCTCCAACATAAGGGAAGTACTAGAAGAAGTACACGGCGGCATTTGTGACAATCATCTTGGAGCACGGGCTCTCGCCAAAAAAGTACTCCGGGCGGGCTTTTATTGGCCAACTCTACATAAAGAAGCTACAAAATTTGTAAAGACATATCCACCATGTCAGAAACATGCCAGCTTTCACATCGCCCCGCCAGAAGAGCTCATCAGCGTGACTTCACCTTGGCCGTTTGCAAAATGGGGACTCGATCTTCTCGGCCCCTTCCCCCAGGGATCAGGACAAGTTAAATTTCTCATAGTCGGGGTAGACTACTTTACAAAGTGGATTGAGGCAGAGCCCCTAGCCAACACCACCGCTCAAAGAAGCCGAAAATTCTTATATAGAAACATTGTCACAAGGTTCGGGGTTCCACATTCAATAACCACAGACAATGGCACTCAATTCACAGATGCAGGCTTCAGAAAACTAGTAGCCGACTTGAATATAAAGCACCAGTACACCTCCGTTGAACATCCACAAGCCAATGGATAGGCCGAAGCTGCTAACAAAGTTATATTGGCCGGGTTAAAATGGAGATTGCAAGATGCAAAGGGAGCATGGGCAGAAGAGCTTCCACAGGTCCTATGGGCATATCGAACGATGCCACATTCCACCACAAAGGAATCCCCCTTCCGATTAGCATATGGAATAGAGGCAATGATTCCAATAGAGATTGAGGAAGGATCGCCCAGAGTAGTTCATTATAATGAGGGAGCAAACTCCCAACTCCAGAAGGAAGAGCTTGACCTGCTACCCGAAATCCAAGAAAGAGCTCGGATCAGGGAAGAAGCGCTAAAATGTCGAATGGCTTCCAGATATAATCAAAGGGTAGTGCCGAGAAGTTTCGCGGAAAACGATCTCATCCTAATCCGAAATGATATCGGAACAACTCGACCAGGAGAAGGAAAATTGACAGCAAACTGGAAAGGACCCTACCGAGTTGTAGAAGTACTTGGGAAGGGCTACTACAGACTGTCTGAACTCGATGGACGAGAGCTTCCCAGATCATGGGACGCCTGCAACCTAAGAAGGTACTACAGTTAGAAAAGATAAAGATCTCATTGTTGGATGCACTCTTTTTTCTGAAAAGGTTTTTTAATGAGGCACCAAGTTGAGACTCAGACACTATCTGCCTTAAAAGGATGATCCCATATGTATATATTTGCACTTTTTCTTTGAATAAAATATATCTTAGATATTCTACAAGATTTCAAGACGCATTATTCTGAAGCATTCATCATCCGATTATAAAGCAACCGATCGGCAGAAAGTGAAAAACAATTTCACTGCACAATCATGATAAAGACAACCGTCTGATAAAGGTGAAAACGTGATTCACCCAAAGGACGATCTAGAGATGACAACCACTTTCTACAAATCGGCAAAGATGAACACAGAATAATGTAAGAAGTTATCGAAAGTGATCTAAAAAAGAACCTGACGAGATCTTACGGATTGCTAAAATAATAACTTAAAGACTGGCCGACGTTAAGAAGTCGGACCAAGTCAACCCAAGTTATAAGTAAACCCTGGAAAGAGGTCTGGCCAACCCTATTAAAGAGGATTACTTTAACTTAGAAGGGCCCGACAAAACAAAGTCAGCCCAAAACCAAAAAGTTATACAAGTAGTCCCTGAAAGAGACCTGATAAAGGTCCAAAAAAGAGGACTACAAAAATAAGTTAAAGGAGACCGATATAACGAAGTCGGACTCCTACTACTAAAAAGTTATTTGCGAAGGTAACTTAAAGGAGACCGATATAACGAAGTCGGACTCCTACTACTAAAAAGTTATTTGCAAAAGTAACTTAAAGGAGACCGATATAACGAAGTCAGACTCCTACTACTAAAAAGTTATTTGCAAATGTAACTTAAAGGAGACCGATATAACGAAGTCGGACTCCTACTACTAAAAAGTTATTTGCAAATGTAACTTAAAGGAGACCGATATAACGAAGTCGGACTCCTACTACTAAAAAGTTATTTGCAAATGTAACTTAAAGGAGACCGATATAACGAAGTCAGACTCCTACTACTAAAAAGTTATTTATAAAAATAACTTAAAGGAGACCGACATAACGAAGTCGTACTCCTACTACTAAACAAGTTATAAAAGTAATCCCTGAAAGAGATCTAACAAAAATCCAAGAAAGAGGATTACAAAAATAACTTGGAGGACCAACTTGAAGAAACCGGTTATAGATCGTCAGAAACACAAGCAAGAACGAGAAAAACAAAGAACAAGTTAGACCCACATAACCACAACCACAAAAGGATTCAAGCTACAAAAGAACAAAGCAATCCAAAAAAGGTCGAGCTGCAAGGTTCCAACATCCTCAGAAAACAAAAAAAGATACCAAGTTAAGCGTGAAAGCATAATATAATCTACAAAGTTATAAAGATTCAGAGGCTACCAAAATCTACCTCAAAAGCTAGAAAGTTACTTTTGTTTGTCAAAACAAAAGGTTGCTAGGTGGTGCACGAATTATGAATCACGCTTTTCACAACTCGTACCACTAACCAGCAAGTGCACTGGGTCGTCCAAGTAATACCTTACGTGAGTAAGGGTCGAATCCCACGGAGATTGTTGGTTTGAAGCAATCTATGGTTATCTTGTAAATCTTAGTCAGGAAGTCAATTATATTTATCAGTTGATTTGCAAATAAACAAGAGAGCATAAATTAAAGGTTACTTGTTATGTAGTAATTGAGAATATGTTGGAGTTTTGGAGATGCTTTGTCTTCTGAATCTCTGCTTTCCTCTGTCTTCTGATTCACGCACGCACGTCCTCCTATGGCAAGCTGTGTGTTGGTGGATCACTGTTGTCAATGGCTACCTTCCATCCTTCCAGTGAAAACTACGCTCACGCGCTCTGTCACAGCACGGCTAATCACCGGTTGGTTCTCGATCCGGTTGGAATAGGATTCACTATCCTTTTGCGTCTGTCACTAACGCCCAGCCTTCAGGAGTTTGAAGCTCGTCACAGTCATTCAATCCTTGAATCCTACTCGGAATACCACAGACAAGGTTTAGACTTTCCAGATTCTCATGAATGCCGCCATCAGTTCTAGCTTATACCATGGAGATTCTGATTAAGGAATCTAAGAGATACTCATTCAACCGTATATAGAATGGAGGTGGTTGTCAGGCACACGTTCATGATTTGAGGAAGGTGATGAATGTCACGGATCATCACCTTCAACACAGTTAAGCGCGAATGAACATCTTAGATAGGAACAAGCGTGTTTGAATGGAAAACAGGAGTACTTGCATTAATTCATCGAGACACAGCAGAGCTCCTCACCCCCAACGATGGGGTTTAGAGACTCATGCCGTCAGAGAATACAAAGTTCAGATCTAAAAATATCATGAGGTACCAAATAAGTTTCTAAAAGTTGTTTAAATTCTAAACTAGTAGCCTAGGTTTACAAAAAATGAGTAAACTATGATGGATGATGCAGAGATCCACGTCTGGGGCCCACTTGGTGTGTGCTGGGCTGAGACTTAAGTAATTCACGTGCAGAGGCCATTTGTGGAGTTGAACGCCAGTTTTTATGCCAGTTTGGGCGTTCAACTCCATCTTTTGATCCTTTTCTGGCGCAGGACGCCAGAATTGGGTAGAGAACTGGCGTTGAACGCCAGTTTACGTCGTCTATCCTTGTGCAAAGTATGGACTATTATATATTTCCGGAAAGCCCTGGATGTCTACTTTCCAACGCAATTGGAAGCATGCCATTTCGAGTTCTGTAGCTCTAGAAAATCCACTTTGAGTGCAGGGAGGTCAGAATCCAACAGCATCAGCAGTCCTTTTTCAGCCTGAATCAGATTTTTGCTCAGCTCCTTCAATTTCAGTCAGAAAAGTACCTGAAATTACAGAAAAACACACAACTCATAGTAAAGTCCAGAAATATGAATTTTTCCTAAAAACTAATGAAAATAGACTAAAAACTAACTAAAACATACTCAAAACTATATGAAATTAACCCCAAAAAGCGTATAAAATATCCGCTCATCACAACACCAAACTTAAACTGTTGCTTGTCCTCAAGCAACTAGATAAATAAAATAGAAGACTAATAGGTTGAGAAGCAATAATATCTCAGAGTTTTTGATTGAAGCTCAGATTCTAATTAGATGAGCGGGACTAGTAGCTTTTTGCTTCTGAACAGTTTTGGCATCTCACTTTATCCATTGAAGCTCAGAGTGATTGGCATCTATAGGAACTTAGAATTCAGATAGTGTTATTGATTCTCTTAGTTCAGTGTGATGATTCTTGAACACAGCTTCTTTATGAGTCTTGGCCGTGGCCCTAAGCACTTTGTTTTCCAGTATTACCACCGGATACATAAATGCCACAGACACATAACTGGGTGAACCTTTTCAGATTGTGACTCAGCTTTGCTAAAGTCCCCAATTAGAGGTGTCCAGAGTTCTTAAGCACACTCTTCTTTTTGCTTTGGACCTTGACTTTAACCGCTCAGTCTCAAGTTTTCACTTGACACCTTCACGCCACAAGCACATGGTTAGGGACAGCTTGGTTTAGCCGCTTAGACCAGGATTTTAGTCCTTTAGGCCCTCCTATCCACTGATGCTCAAAGCCTTGGGATCCTTTTCATTTGCCCTTGCCTTTTGGTTTTAAGGGTTATTGGCTTTTTCTGCTTACTTTTTCTCTCTTTTTTTTTTGCAAGCTTTGTTCTTTGCTGCTTTTTCTTGCTTCAAGAATCATTTTTATGATTTTTCAGATTATCAATAACATGTCTCATGTTCATCATTCTTTCAAGAACCAACATATTTAACAGTCTTAAACAACAAATTCAAAAGACATATGCACTGTTCAAGCATTCATTCAGAAGACAGAAAGCATTGCCACCACATTTAACTAATTAGAATTTCTCTTATTAAAACTTTAAATTTTATTGCCTCTTATTCAAAAGATCTACTACTTTATTCATGTTTGCTGATGATGAGAAAAATAAACTATAGCTTAATTGGAGATAAAATCAAAATAGATACTAATTACTACTATATGACTCCTAAGGTAAACTTCTATAAGGACACTGTCACAGAGTTAAGGCAGAAATTGGAAATTAACAACCTTTATTCTGGGGGAACGGGGGTTCCTCTGATCCTTGGGGTGCTTGGTCCTACAAGAGAAGACTTTTGGCGCTTCGATTCCCTTAAGTCACACCCTTGCTCCTCTTGTTCTTTAAACATATAGGTCAGCATTTGACTGTGTTCCTTCTGTTCTTTTATTATTTGCTCCATGGCTTCCCGTATCTTGGTAACAGACGTCTCAAGATACTCCTAGTATTCAGATTGAGGGATCTCTGGGAGGAATTCTTGTGCTCTCTTCTTGATGGGATCCTCCTGTGCTTGTTATTTTTCCATTGATGCTTTGGTAATAGGCTTCTCAATTGGGATATACTCAGTTATTCCCATCCTTACTCCAGCGTCCTTGCAGAGCAGAGAAATCACGCTTGGATAAGCCAACCTGGCCTCTTTAGAATTTTTGTTAGCAATTTTGTAGAGTTCAGTTGAAATCAGCTGATGAACCTCCACTTCCTTTCCCATCATGATGCAATGGATCATCACTGCTCTTTTAACTGTGACTTCAGAACGATTGCTAGTGGGCAACAGAGAACGCCCAATGAAGTCCAGCCATCCTCTGGCGACTGGTTTGAGATCCTCTCTCTTGAGTTGATTTGGGACACCCTTTGTGTTGGTGGTCCACCTGGCTCCAGGGATACATATGTCCTCTAGAATCTTATCCAGGTCAATGTCTGCTCTTATCATCCTCCTGTTGAAGGAGTCTGGATCATCCTTTAGCTGAGGTAGCTTTAAGATCTCTCTGATCTTGTCAGGGGTGGTATGAACAATCTTTCCTCTGACCATGGTCCGAAATTCATAGAAGGCAGTTCCAGATAGTTTTTGCTTGTCAGTCTGCCACATATTAGCATAGAACTCCTGGACCATGTTCCTTCCCACTTTCGTTTCAGGATTAGCTAGGACTTCCCAGTTCCTGATTCGAATTTGCTCCTGGATCTCCGGATATTCATCTTCTTTCAGATCGAATCTAACTTTCGGGATCACTGATCTCAGACCCATTACTTTAAGATAATGGTCTGAATGTTCTTTAGATAAGAACTTCCCTTGATTCCAAAGTGGTTTTGGAACGCTCTCTTTCTTGCCTCTTGGAGTGGGTTGTTTTCCTTTAGGAGCCATGATCTTAGTGATCTCGGATAAACACACCAAACTTAGAGGTTTGCTTGTCCTCAAGCAAAAGAAAAGAAAGGAGAGGGATAGAAGGAGAGCTAGGTGCAATTGTTGATGGAGGAGGAGGGAGGCCGAACCCAAATTTAAAAGGATGGGGGGGTGGGTTTTTGAAAAATTGGAAAAGATAAGATAAAAAGATTGAGTTGAAAAAGATAAGATAGAAGATATAGTTTACTTTTGAAAAGATATGATAGATTTTTGAAAAAGATAAATCTGAATTTTTTGAAAAAGATAATATGGAGATTTGAAAAAGATATGGATTATTTGAAAAGATTTTAGAGTGAAAAAGATAGATTTGTTTTCAGAAAAGATTTGAAAAGAGTTGGATTGAATTTGGAAAGATGGATTTTTAGAATTTAAGGATTTTAGAAATCAGGGTTCTTAACATGTTCATGTAAAAATCATGCCTTGAAACATAAAATTTGAAATTAGAATGGAAATACGTGTAGAAAAATGGATTTGGCTCCTCCTTGCTCTCCTGGCATTTGAACGCCCAAACACTGCCTGTTTTGGGCGTTCAGCGCCCAAATGCTGCTCTCCTGGGCGTTCAACGCCCAACTGCTGCCATTACTGGCGTTCAACGCCCAGTGGGTGCCCATTTCTGGCGTTGAACGCCCAGATTGCTACCATTACTGGCGTGTTCTTACCAGTGAGCTCTTTTTCCCTGCTTTGTGTGCCGAGGTCTTCTGTAAATGATTATTTACCTTGTTATCAACGGACTCTATATAAACAAATAAAAATAAAAATAGAAATAGGGCAAAATGCTTAGAGGATTGTTGCCCCATAGCTGGGTTGCCTCCCAGCAAGCGCTTCTTTATTGTCTTTAGCTAGACCTTGCTGAGCTTTTAATCTAGCTTCAGCCTTGAGCATTCTTGCTCAATGTTGCCTTCAAGATAATGCTTGATTCTCTGTCCATTGACAATGAACTTCTTAACAGAATCAATATCTTGAAGCTCCACATAACCATATGGTGATACACTTGTAATCACGTATGGTCCCCTCCACCGGGATTTCAATTTCCCGGGGAATAGCCTGAGTCTAGAGTTAAACAACAGAACCTTCTGTCCTGGTTCAAAGATTCTAGATGACACCTTTCTGTCATACCACTTTTTTTATTTTTCTTTATAAAGCTTGGCGTTTTCGAAAGCTGTGAATCTGAATTCCTCTAGCTCATTTAGCTGGAGCAATCGTTTTTCTCCTGCTAGTTTGGCATCAAAGTTTAGGAATCTGGTTGCCCAGTAGGCCTTATGTTCCAGTTCCACGGGCAGGTGACATGCCTTACCATACACGAGTTGGTATGGAGATGTTCATATAGGGGTCTTGAATGCTGTCCTGTAAGCCCATAGAGCATCATCCAAGCTCCGTGCCCAATCCTTTCTACGGGTACTTATTGTCCGTTCCAGGATTCTCTTTAATTCTCTATTAGAGACTTCAGCTTGCCCATTGGTTTGTGGATGATATGGAGTGGCTATCTTGTGGCGAATTCCATACCGAACCATGGCAGAGTAAAGCTGTTTATTGCAGAAGTGAGTGCCCCCATCACTGATTAGTACTCTAGGGACACCAAACCTGCTAAAGATATGTTTCTGGAGGAACTTCAACACTGTTTTAGTATCATTGTTGGGTGTGGCAATAGCCTCAACCCATTTTGATACATAGTCAACTGCCACCAGAATATAAGTGTTTGAGTATGATGGTGGGAAAGGTCCCATGAAGTCAATTCCCCATACGTCAAACAACTCAATTTCCAAGATTCCTTGTTGAGGCATGGCGTAACCATGAGGCAGATTACCAGCTCTTTGGCAACTATCACAATTACGTACAAACTCTCGGGAATCTTTATAGAGTGTGGGCCAATAGAAGCCACATTGGAGGACCTTGGTGGCTGTTCGCTTACCTCCGAAATGGCCTCCATATTGAGATCCGTGGCAATGCCACAGGATCCTCTGAGCTTCTTCTCTAGGCACACACCTACGGATAATTCCGTCTGCACCTCTCTTAAAGAGATAAGGTTCATCCCACAAGTAGTACTTTGCATCAGTAATTAATTTCTTCTTTTGTATCCTGTTGTACTCCTTGGGTATGAACCTTGCAGCTTTATAGTTTGCAATATCGACAAACCATGGTGCTTCTTGAATAGCAAATAAATGCTCATCAGGAAACGTCTCAGAGATCTCAAGAAAGGGGAGGGACGTCCCTTCCACTGGCTCTATCCGGGACAGATGATCAGCCACTTGGTTCTCTGTCCCTTTTCTGTCTCTTATTTCTATATCAAATTCTTGCAGAAGCAATACCCATCTAATGAGCCTGGGTTTTGAATCCTGCTTTGTGAATAGATATTTAAGAGCAGCATGGTCAGTATACACAATCACTTTTGATCCTACTAAGTATGATCTGAACTTGTCAATGGCGTAAACCACTGCAAGTAGTTCTTTTTCTGTGGTTGTGTAATTTTTCTGGGCATCATTTAGAACGCGACTAGCATAATAAATGACATGCAGAAGCTTGTTGTGCCTCTGTCCCAATACTGCACCAATGGCATGATCACTGGCATCACACATTAGCTAAAATGGTAATGTCCAGTCTGGTGCAGAGATGACTGGTGCTGTGACTAGCTTAGCTTTTAGCGTTTCAAACGCCTGCAGGCACTCTGTGTCAAACACAAATGGTGTGTCAGCAGCTAGCAGATTGCTTAGAGGTTTTGCGATTTTTGAAAAATCCTTTATAAACCTCCTATAGAATCCTGCATGCCCCAGAAAGCTTCTGATTGCCTTAACATTGGCAGGTGGTGGTAATTTTTCAATTACCTCTATTTTTGCTTGATCCACCTCTATTCCCTTGTTTGAGATTTTATGCCCAAGAACAATTCCTTCAGTCACCATGAAGTGACACTTTTCCCAGTTTAAAACTAGGTTGGTCTCTTGGCATCTTTTCAAAACAAGTTTCAGGTGATCAAGACAGGAGCTAAATGAGTCTCCATATACTGAGAAGTCATCCATGAAGACTACCAGAAATTTTTCCACCATATAAGAGAAAATAGAGAGCATGCATCTCTGGAAGGTTGCAGGCGCATTACATAGCCCAAATGGCATCCTTCTATAAGCAAACACTCCGGATGGACATGTGAATGCTGTTTTCTCTTGATCTTGGGGATCCACTGCAATCTGGTTATAGCCTGAGTAGCCATCCAAAAAGCAGTAATAATCATGACCTGCTAGTCTTTCTAGCATCTGGTCTATGAATGGTAAAGGAAAATGATCCTTTCTGGTGGCTGTATTGAGCCTTCTGTAGTCAATACACATGTGCCACCCTGTAACTGTTCTTGTAGGAACCTGTTCATTTTTTTCATTATGAATCACTGTCATGCCTCCCTTTTTTGGGACGACTTGAACAGGGCTCACCCAGGGGCTATCAGAAATAGGATAAATAATCCCAGCCTCCAGTAATTTGGTGACCTCTTTCTGCACCACTTCTTTCATGGCTGGATTTAGCCGCCTCTGTGGTTGAACCACTGGTTTGGCATTATCCTCCAATAAAATTTTGTGCATGCATCTAGCTGGGCTTATGCCCTTAAGGTCACCTATGGACCACCCAAGAGCTGTCTTGTGTATCCTTAGCACTTGAATAAGTGCCTCCTCTTCCTGTGAATTTAAGGCAGAGCTTATGATCACTGGAAAAGTGTCACCTTCTCCCAAAAACGCATATTTCAAGGATGGTGGTAATGGCTTGAGCTCGGGTTTAGGAGGTTTTTCCTCTTCCAGAAGAAGTTTCAGAGGCTCTTTCATGTCCTCTGAATCTTCTAAATCAGGCTGAACATTTTTAAAGATGTTTTCCAACTCTGATTCAAGACTCTCAGCCATGTTGATCTCTTATACCAACGAGTCAATAAGATCAACTTTTATGCAGTCTGTTGATGTGTCTGGATGCTGCATGGCTTTGACAGAGTTCAACTTGAACTCATCATCATTGACTCTCAGGGTTATTTCCCCTTGTTGGACGTCAATAAGGGATCGTCCAGTTGCTAGGAAGGGTCTTCCTAGAATGAGAGTAGCACTCTTGTGTTCCTCCATTTCCAGCACAACAAAGTCAGTGGGAAAGGCGAATGGCCCAACCCTGACAATCATGTCTTCAATCACGCCTGATGGGTATTTAGTGGAGCCATCAGCAAGTTGAAGACATATCCGGGTTGGTTTAACTTCTTCAGTTAAACCAAGCTTTCTGATAGTGGATGCAGGTATTAGGTTGATGCTTGCCCCAAGATCGCATAAAGCTGTCTTGGTACAATTATCTTCCAATATGCATGGTATCAGAAAGCTCCCGGGTTCTTTAAGCTTTTCAGGAAAGCTTTTCAGAATGACTGCACTGCATTCTTCAGTGAGGAGAACTCTTTCTGTTTTTCTCCAATCCTTTTTATGACTCAAGATCTCTTTCATGAACTTGGCATAAAAAGGTATTTGCTCAAGTGCTTCTGCAAATGGAATCTTTATTTCAAGAGTCCTGAGATAGTCTGCAAAGCGAGCAAATTGCTTATCCTGCTCCTCTTTCCGGAGTTTTTGAGGATAAGGTATCTTGGCTTTATATTCTTCAACCTTAGTTGCTGCAGGTTTATTGCCTACAGAATTGGTTGAAGAAGCCTTTTTAGAGGGGTTGTGATCAGCATTTGTGTGTGTTTGATCCCTCACTGGCAATTGAGTGCCAGAGTTAGAAGCTGGAGTGAAACTGGACGCCAGCTCCTTGTCTGCTCCTAGCGTCTGAACGCCAGAATTGTGCCCATTTTGGGCGTTCAGCGCCAGATCTTGCCCATTTTGGGCGTTCAACGCCAGATCCTTGCCCATTTCTGGCGTTGAACGCCAGTCCTACTTTGTTTCGGGCGTTGAAAGCCAGTTTTGGCCATGGTCTGGGCGTTCAGCGCCAGCCTTCCACCAATTTTCTGGTGTTTTAGCGCCAGAATTATTTTTCCCTGGGCTCTTACTGTCCTCAGGTGAATTTTGGGTGGTTTACTGGTGCACGAATTGTGAATCACACTTTTCACAACGCGTACCACTAACCAGCAAGTGCACTGGGTCGTCCAAGTAATACCTTATGTGAGTAAGGGTCGAATCCCACGGAGATTGTTGGTTTGAAGCAATCTATGATTATCTTGTAAATCTTAGTCAGGAAGTCAATTATGTTTATCAATTGAATTGTGAATAACCAGTAGAGCATAAATTAAAAGTTACTTGTTGTGCAGTAATGGAGAATATGTTGGAGTTTTGGAGATGCTTTGTCTTCTGAATCTCTGCTTTCCTCTGTCTTCTTGTTCAAGCACGCACGTCCCCCTATGGCAAGCTGTGTGTTGGTGGATCACCGTTGTCAATGGCTACCTTCCATCCTTCCAGTGAAAACTACGCTCACGCGCTCTGTCACAGCACGGCTAATCACCGGTTGGTTCTCGATCCGGTTGGAATAGGATTTGCTATCCTTTTGCGTCTGTCACTAACGCCCAGCCTTCAGGAGTTTGAAGCTCGTCACAGTCATTCAATCCTTGAATCCTACTCGGAATACCACAGACAAGGTTCAGACTTTCCGGATTCTCATGAATGCCGCCATCAGTTCTAGCTTATACCACGGAGATTCTGATTAAGGAATCTAAGAGATACTCATTCAATCGTATATAGAACGGAGGTGGTTGTCAGGCACACGTTCATGATTTGAGGAAGGTGATGAATGTCACAGATCATCACCTTCATCACGGTTAAGCGCGAATGAATATCTTACATAGGAACAAACGTGTTTGAATGGAAAACAGAAATACTTGCATTAATTCATCGAGACACAGCAGAGCTCCTCACCCCCAACAATGGGGTTTAGAAACTCATGCCGTCAGAGAATACAAAGTTTAGATCTGAAATGTCATGAGATACAAAATAAGTCTCTAAAAGTTGTTTAAATACTAAACTAGTAGCCTAGGGTTACAAAATATGAGTGGACTATGATGGATGATGCAGGGATCCACTTCTGGGGCCCACTTGGTGTGCTGGGGCCCACTTGGTGTGCTGGGGCCCACTTGGTGTGTGCTGGGGCTGAGACTTTAAGCAATCCACGTGCAGAGGCCATTTGTGGAGTTGAACGCCAGTTTTTGTGCCAGTTTGGGCGTTCAACTCCAGTTTTTGATCCTTTTCTGGCGCTGGACGCCAGAATTGGGCAGAGGACTGGCGTTGAACGCCAGTTTACGTCGTCTATTCTTGTTCAAAGTATAAACGATTATGTATTGCTGGAAAGCCCTGGATGTCTACTTTCCAACGCAATTGGAAGCACGCCATTTCGAGTTCTGTAGCTCCAGAAAATCCACTTTGAGTGCAGGGAGGTCAGAATCCAACAGCATCAGCAGTCCTTTTTCAGCCTGAATCAAATTTTTGCTCAGCTCCTTCAATTTCAGCCAGAAAAATACCTGAAATTACAGAAAAACACACAACTCATAGTAAAGTCTAGAAATATGAATTTTTCCTAAAAACTACTAGAAATAGGCTAAAAACTAACTAAAACATACTCAAAACTATATGAAATTATCCCCAAAAAGTGTATAAAATATCCGCTCATCACAACACCAAACTTAAACTGTTGCTTGTCCTCAAGCAACTAGACAAATAAAATAGAAGACTAGTAGGTTGAGAAGCAATAATATCTCAGAGTTTTTGATTGAAGCTCAGATTCTAATTAGATGAGCGGGACTAGTAGCTTTTTGCTTCTGAACAGTTTTGGCATCTCATTTTATCCATTGAAGCTCAGAGTGATTGGCATCTATAGGAACTCAGAATTCAGATAGTGTTATTGATTCTCTTAGTTCAGTGTGATGATTCTTGAACACAGCTTCTTTATGAGTCTTGGCCGTGGCCCTAAGCACTTTGTTTTCCAGTATTACTACCGGATACATAAATGCCACAGACACATAACTGGGTGAACCTTTTCAGATTGTGACTCAGCTTTGCTAAAGTCCCCAATTAGAGGTGTCCAGGGTTCTTAAGCACACTCTTCTTTTTGCTTTGGACCTTGATTTTAACCGCTCAGTCTCAAGTTTTCACTTGACACCTGCACGCCACAAGCACATGGTTAGGGACAGCTTGATTTAGCCGCTTAGGCCAGGATTTTATTCCTTTTTGGCCCTCCTATCCACTGATGCTCAAAGCCTTGGGATCCTTTTTATTACCCTTGCCTTTTGGTTTTAAGGGCTTTGGCTTTTTGCTCTTGCCTTTTGGTTTTAAGAGCTTTGGCTTTTTCTGCTTGCTTTCTCTTTTTTTTCTTTCTCTTTTTTTTTTTTTTTCTGCAAGCTTTGTTCTTTGCTGCTTTTTCTTGCTTCAAGAATCATTTTTATGATTTTTCAGATTCTCAATAACATGTCTCATGTTCATCATTCTTTCAAGAGCCAACATATTTAACAGTCTTAAACAGCAAATTCAAAAGATATATGCACTGTTCAAGCATTCATTCAGAAGACAGAAAGCATTGCCACCACATTTAACTAATTAGAATTTCTCTTATTAAAACTCGAAATTTTATTGCTTCTTATTCAAAAGATCTACTACTTTATTCATGTTTGCTGATGATGAGAGAAAAATAAACTATAGCTTAATTGGAGATAAAATCAATATAGATACTAATTACTACTATATGACTCCTAAGGTAAAATTTAAAATAAGAACAGTTATCACAGAGTTAAGGCTAAGATTAGAACTCAACAACCTTGAGGTTTGGGAAGTGGATGTTCCTCTAGTCTGTGAGGTGCTTGGTCCTTCAAGAGAAAATTTCTGGCGCTTCAGTTCCTTTAAATCACGCCCTTGCTCCTCTTGGAGTGGGTTGTTTTCCTTTAGGGGCCATGATCTTAGTGATCACGGATAAGCACACCAAACTTAGAGCTTTGCTTGTCCTCAAGCAAAAGAAAAAGAAGGAGATGGGTAGAAGGAGAGCTCCTCCCCACCATCCTGGCGTTTGAACGCCCAAACACTGCCTGTTTTGGGCGTTCAACGCCCAAATGCTGCTCTCCTGGGCGTTCAACGCCCAGTTGTTGCCCTTTTCTGGCGTTGAATGCCAGATAGCTATCCTTACTGGCGTTCAGCGCCCACTGGATGCCCATTTTGAGCGCTGAACGCCCAAAATGGCCTTCACTGGCGTTTTCTTGCCAGTAAGCTCCCTATCTCTGTTTTGTGTGTAGATTCCTTCTGTAACCCTGTAAACTTATGCAAATGATTCTTTACCTTAGTGTCAGTGAACTTTATATAAACAAATAAAAATAAAAATAGGGCAAAATGCTTAGAGGATTGTTGCCCCATGGCTGGGTTGCCTCCCAGCAAGCGCTTCTTTATTGTCTTTAGCTGGACTTTGCTGAGCTTTCAATCTAGCTTCAACCTTGAGCATTCTTGCTCAGTGTTGCCTTCAAGATAATGCTTGATTCTCTGTCCATTGACAATGAACTTCTTATCAGAATCAATATCTTGAAGCTCCACATAACCATATGGTGACACACTTGTAATCACGTATGGTCCCCTCCACCGGGATTTCAGTTTCCCGGGGAATAGCCTGAGTCTAGAGTTAAACAACAGGACCTTCTGTCCTGGTTCAAAGATTCTAGATGACAGCTTTCTGTCATGCCATTTTTTTGATTTTTCTTTATAAAGCTTGGCATTTTCGAAAGCTGTGAATCTGAATTCCTCTAGCTCATTTAGCTGGAGCAATCGTTTTTCTCCAGCTAATTTGGCATCAAAGTTTAGGAATCTGGTTGCCCAGTAGGCCTTATGTTCCAGTTCCACGGGCAGGTGACATGCCTTACCATACACCAGTTGGTATGGAGAGGTCCCTATAGGGGTCTTGAATGCTGTTCTGTAGGCCCACAGAGCATCATCCAAGCTCCGTGCCCAATCCTTTCTACGGGTATTTACTTTCCGTTCCAGGATTCTCTTTAATTCTCTATTAGAGACTTCAGCTTGCCCATTGGTTTGTGGATGATATGGAGTGGCCACCTTGTGGCGAATTCCATACCGAACCATGGCAGAGTAAAGCTGTTTATTGCAGAAGTGAGTGCCCCCATCACTGATTAGTACTCTAGGGACACCAAACCTGCTAAAAATATGTTTCTGGAGGAACTTCAGCACTGTTTTAGTATCATTGTTGGGTGTGGCAATAGCCTCAACCCATTTTGATACATAATCCACTGCCACCAGAATATAAGTGTTTGAGTATGATGGTGGGAAAGGTCCCATGAAGTCAATTCCCCATACATCAAACAACTCTATTTCCAAGATTCCTTGTTGAGGCATGGCGTAACCATGAGGCAGATTACCAGCTCTTTGGCAACTGTCACAATTACGTACAAACTCTCGGGAATCTTTATAGAGTATGGGCCAATAGAAGCCACATTGGAGGACCTTGGTGGCTGTTCGCTCACCTCCGAAATGACCTCCATATTGAGATCCATGGCAATGCCATAGGATTCTCTGTGCTTCCTCTCTGGAGACACACCTACGAATAATTCCGTCTGCACATCTCTTAAAGAGATAGGGCTCATCCCACAAGTAGTACTTTGCATCAGTAATTAGTTTCTTTTTTTGTATTCTATTGTACTCCTTGGGTATGAACCTTGCAGCTTTATAGTTTGCAATATCGGCAAACCATGGTGCTTTCTGAATGGCAAATAGATGCTCATCAGGGAACGTCTCAGAGATCTCAAGAAAGGGGAGGGACGTCCCTTCCACTGGCTCTATCCGGGACAGATGATCAGCCACTTGGTTCTCTGTCCCTTTTCTGTCTCTTATTTCTATATCAAATTCTTGCATAAGCAATACCCATCTAATGAGCCTGGGTTTTGAATCCTGCTTTGTGAATAGATATTTAAGAGCAGCATGGTCAGTATACACAATCACTTTTGATCCTACTAAGTATGATCTGAACTTGTCAATGGCGTAAACCACTGCAAGTAGTTCTTTTTCTGTGGTTGTGTAATTTTTCTGGGCATCATTTAGAACGCGACTGGCATAATAAATGACATGCAGAAGCTTGTTGTGCCTCTGTCCCAATACTGCACCAATGGCATGATCACTGGCATCACACATTAGCTCAAATGGTAATGTCCAGTCTGGTGCAGAGATGACTGGTGCTGTGACTAGGTTAGCTTTTAGCGTTTCAAACGCTTGCAGGCACTCTGTGTCAAACACAAATGGTGTGTCAGCAGCTAGCAGATTGCTTAGAGGTTTTGCGATTTTTGAAAAATCCTTTATAAACCTCCTATAGAATCCTGCATGCCCCAGAAAGCTTCTGATTGCCTTAACATTGGCAGGTGGTGGTAATTTTTCAATTACCTCTATTTTTGCTTGATCCACCTCTATTCCCTTGTTTGAGATTTTATGCCCAAGAACAATTCCTTCAGTCACCATGAAGTGACACTTTTCCCAGTTTAAAACTAGGTTGGTCTCTTGGCATCTTTTCAAAACAAGTTTCAGGTGATCAAGACAGGAGCTGAATGAGTCTCCATATACTGAGAAGTCATCCATGAAGACTTCCAGAAATTTTTCCACCATGTCAGAGAAAATAGAGAGCATGCATCTCTGGAAGGTTGCAGGTGCATTGCATAGCCCAAAGGGCATCCTTCTATAAGCAAACACTCTGGATGGACATGTGAATGTTGTTTTCTCTTGATCCTGGGGATCTACTGCAATCTGGTTATAGCCTGAGTAGCCATCCAAAAAGCAGTAATAATCATGACCTGCTAGTCTTTCTAGCATCTGGTCTATGAATGGTAAAGGAAAATGATCCTTTCTGGTGGCTGTATTGAGCCTTCTGTAGTCAATACACATGCGCCACCCTGTAACTGTTCTTGTAGGAACCAGTTCATTTTTTTCATTATGAATCACTGTCATGCCTCCCTTTTTTAGGACGACTTGAACAGGGCTCACCCAGGGGCTATCAGAAATGGGATAAATAATCCCAGCCTCTAGTAATTTGGTGACCTCTTTCTGCACCACTTCCTTCATGGCTGGATTTAGCCGCCTCTGTGGTTGAACCACTGGTTTGGCATTATCCTCCAGTAGGATTTTGTGCATGCATCTAGCTGGGCTTATGCCCTTAAGGTCACCTATGGACCACCCAAGAGCTGTCTTGTGTGTCCTTAGCACTTGAATAAGTGCTTCCTCTTCCTGTGAATTTAAAGCAGAGCTTATGATCACTGGAAAGGTGTCACCTTCTCCTAGAAATGCATATTTCAAGGATGGTGGCAGTGGCTTGAGCTCTGGTTTAGGAGGTTTTTCCTCTTTCAGAAGAAAGTTCAGAGGCTCTTTCATGTCCCCTGAATCCTCCAAATCAGGCTGAACATCTTTAAAGATGTCTTCCAACTCTGATTCGAGACTCTCAGCCATGTTGATCTCTTCTACCAAAGAGTCAATAAGGTCAACTTTCATGCAGTCTGTTGATGTGTCTGGATGCTGCATGGCTTTGACAGCGTTCAACTTGAACTCGTCATCGTTGACTCTCAGGGTTATTTCCCCCTGTTGGACGTCAATGAGGGATCATCCAGTTGCTAGGAAGGGTCTTCCTAGAATGAGAGTGGCACTCTTGTGCTCCTCCATTTCCAGCACAACAAAGTCAGTGGGAAAGGCGAATGGCCCAACTCTGACAATCATGTCCTCAATCACGCCTGATGGGTATTTAGTGGAACCATCAGCAAGTTGGAGACATATCCGGGTTGGTTTAACTTCTTCAGTTAAGCCAAGCTTCCTGATAGTGGATGCAGGTATTAGGTTGATGCTTGCCCCAAGATCGCATAAAGCTGTCTTGGTGCAATCACCTTCTAATATGCATGGTATCAGAAAACTCCCAGGGTCTTTAAGCTTTTCAGGAAAGCTTTTCAGAATGACTGCACTGCATTCTTCAGTGAGGAGAACTCTTTCTGTTTCTCTCCACTCCTTTTTATGACTCAAGATCTCTTTCATGAACTTGGCATAAGAAGGTATTTGCTCAAGTGCCTCTGCAAATGGAATCTTTATTTCAAGAGTCCTTAGATAATCTGCAAAGCGAGCAAATTGCTTATCCTGCTCCTCTTTCCGGAGTTTTTGAGGATAAGGTATCTTGGCTTTATATTCCTCAACCTTAGTGGTTAAAGAAGCCTTTTTAGAGGGGTTGTTGTCAGCACTTGTGTGTGTCTGATCCCTCACTGGCAATTGAATGCCAGAGTCAGAAGGTGGAGTGACGTTAGACGCCAGCTCACTGTCTGTTCCTGGCGCCTGAACGCCAGAAATGTGCCCCTGTTGGGCGTTCAACGCTGGATTCTGCCCCATTTGGGTGTTCAACGCCAGATTCTTGCCCATTTCTGGCATTGAACGCCAATCCTGCCTTGTTTCTGGCGCTGAACGCCAGTTTTGGGCATGGTCTGGGCGTTCAGCGCCAGCCTTCCACCCATTTTCTGGCGTTTTAGTGCCAGAATTATTTTTCCCTGGGCTCTTACTGTCCTCAAGGGAATCTTTGGTGGGTTGCTCATTTCTTGAATTTTTGATGCCTTGAGGTGGGGTATTTAATGTTTTCCCACTTCTTAATTGAACTGCTTGGCATTCTTCTGCTATTTGCTTTGATAGCTGCTGCTTTGTTTGCTTAAACTGTTCTTCCATATGTATATTAGCTATCCTTGTCTCCTGTAACCTGTCTTTGAATTTAGCTAGCTGCTTTGTTAGAAAATCTAATTGCTGATTGAATTCAGCAGCTTGTTTTACAGTACTGAATTCAGCAGTTACTGTTTTAACCTCTTCATTCATGGAAGGGTTGCTGCTTAGATACAGATGCTGATTCCTGGCAACTGTATCAATGAGCTCTTGAGCTTCTTCAATTGTCTTTCTCATATGGATAGATCCACCAGCTGAGTAATCTAAAGACATCTGAGCTCCTTCTGCAAGCCCATAGTAGAAGATGTCTAACTGAACCCACTCTGAAAACATTTCAGAGGGGCATTTTCGTAGCATCTCTCTGTATCTCTCCCAGGCATCATAAAGAGATTCATTATCTCCTTGTTTAAAGCCTTGGATGTCCAGCCTTAGCTGTGTCATCCTTTTTGGAGGGAAATATTGATTCAGGAATTTTTCTGTCAGCTATTTCCATGTTCTTATGTTGGCCTTAGGTTGGTTATTTAACCACCTCTTGGCTTGATCTTTTACAGCAAATGGAAACAGTAATAGTCTGTAGACATCCTGATCTATTTCCTTATCATGTACTGTGTCAGCAATTTGTAAAAATTGTGCCAGAAACTCTGTAGGTTCTTCCTGTGGAAGACCGGAATACTGGCAACTTTGCTGCACCATGATAATGAGCTGAGGATTCAACTCAAAGATACTAACTCCAATGGAGGGTATGCATATGCTACTCCCATATGAAGCAGTAGAGGGGTTAGAATATGACCCCAAAGTCCTCCTGGACTGTCCATCTCCACTTATGTCCATGACGGATATATGGATATAACTTGGACTGATTTATCTTTTTATTTATTTTATTTTATAAGAAGTAAATACTTAAATAAAATAAAATAACTAAAAAGAATTTGAATTTTGAAATAATAAAATATAAAATTTTTTTTTTCGTAAAAAAAATTTAAAAATAATTAGTTAAAAAAAATGAAATTTTTGAAAAAGAGGGGAGATATTTTCGAAAATTTGAGAGAGAGAGAGTTAGTTAGGTAGTTTTGAAAAAGTTAAGAAACAAACAAAAAGTTGGTTAGTTAGTTGAAACAAATTTTGAAAAGATAGGAAGTTAGAAAAGATATTTTGAAAAGATATTTTTGAATTTAGTGAGGAGAGAGAAAAACAATAAGATAGTACAAGATTTAAAATTTTTAGATCTAATGTTCCTTGTTTTTGAAAATTTTGGAGGGAAAACACCAAGGAACACCAAACTTAAAAATTTTAAGATCAAGACACAAGAAAACTCAAGAACACTTTGAAGACTCACAAGAACACAAGAACATGAAGGAAGAACACCAAACTTAAAATTTTTAGAAAACCAAACCAAAATTTTCGAAAATCAAAGGGGAATCAACAAGAAAACACCAAACTTAAAGTTTGGCACAAGATTTAATAGAAAAAATATTTTTGAAAAAGAAGGTTTTGAAAAGAGTATAAAAGATTCTAACCCAATCAAATTAATGTTCTAGCCAAATGAGTTATGGGACCTTATTAAAGTTTGGCCAGGATTTAATAGAAAAAAATATTTTTGAAAAAGAAGGTTTTGAAAAGAGTATAAAAGATTCTAACCCAATCAAATTAATGTTCTAGCCAAATGAGTTATGGGACCTTATTAAAGTTTGGCACAGGATTTAATAGAAAAATTATTTTTGAAAAAGGTTTTTAAAAATATGATAGCCAATTACCATGAACATAAACACCACGTTCTAATTAACTGAGCTATAAATTTAAAGTGTTTTAACAAGGGATAAATAATAAAAGACTCTAAACCAAAAAAAGAGAAGATTTTTCCTAATCTAAGCAACAAAATAATCCGTCAGTTGTTCAAACACGAACAATCCCCGGCAACGGCGCCAAAAACTTGGTGCACGAATTGTGAATCACACTTTTCACAACGCGTACCACTAACCAGCAAGTGCACTGGGTCGTCCAAGTAATACCTTACGTGAGTAAGGGTCGAATCCCACGGAGATTGTTGGTTTGAAGCAATCTATGATTATCTTGTAAATCTTAGTCAAGAAGTCAATTATGTTTATCAATTGAATTGTGAATAACCAGTAGAGCATAAATTAAAAGTTACTTGTTGTGCAGTAATGGAGAATATGTTGGAGTTTTGGAGATGCTTTGTCTTCTGAATCTCTGCTTTCCTCTGTCTTCTTGTTCAAGCACGCACGTCCCCCTATGGCAAGCTGTGTGTTGGTGGATCACCGTTGTCAATGGCTACCTTCCATCCTTCCAGTGAAAACTACGCTCACGCGCTCTGTCACAGCACGGCTAATCACCGGTTGGTTCTCGATCCGGTTGGAATAGGATTTGCTATCCTTTTGCGTCTGTCACTAACGCCCAGCCTTCAGGAGTTTGAAGCTCGTCACAGTCATTCAATCCTTGAATCCTACTCGGAATACCACAGACAAGGTTCAGACTTTCCGGATTCTCATGAATGCCGCCATCAGTTCTAGCTTATACCACGGAGATTCTGATTAAGGAATCTAAGAGATACTCATTCAATCGTATATAGAACGGAGGTGGTTGTCAGGCACACGTTCATGATTTGAGGAAGGTGATGAATGTCACAGATCATCACCTTCATCACGGTTAAGCGCAAATGAATATCTTACATAGGAACAAACGTGTTTGAATGGAAAACAGAAATACTTGCATTAATTCATCGAGACACAGCAGAGCTCCTCACCCCCAACAATGGGGTTTAGAAACTCATGCCGTCAGAGAATACAAAGTTTAGATCTGAAATGTCATGAGATACAAAATAAGTCTCTAAAAGTTGTTTAAATACTAAACTAGTAGCCTAGGGTTACAAAATATGAGTGGACTATGATGGATGATGCAGGGATCCACTTCTGGGGCCCACTTGGTGTGCTGGGGCCCACTTGGTGTGTGCTGGGGCTGAGTCTTTAAGCAATCCACGTGCAGAGGCCATTTGTGGAGTTGAACGCCAGTTTTTGTGCCAGTTTGGGCGTTCAACTCCAGTTTTTGATCCTTTTCTGGCGCTGGACGCCAGAATTGGGCAGAGGACTGGCGTTGAACGCCAGTTTACGTCATCTATTCATGTGCAAAGTATGGACTATTATATATTTCTGGAAAGCCCTGGATGTCTACTTTCCAACGCAATTGGAAGCACGCCATTTCGAGTTCTGTAGCTCCAGAAAATCCACTTTGAGTGCAGGGAGGTCAGAATCCAACAGCATCAGCAGTCCTTTTTCAGCCTGAATCAGATTTTTGCTCAGCTCCTTCAATTTCAGCCAGAAAAATACCTGAAATTACAGAAAAACACACAACTCATAGTAAAGTCCAGAAATATGAATTTTTCCTAAAAACTACTAGAAATAGGCTAAAAACTAACTAAAACATACTCAAAACTATATGAAATTATCCCCAAAAAGCGTATAAAATATCCGCTCATCATTTACTCAATTCTTAGCTTTTTGCTGCCTTGAGGCGGGGTATTTAATATTTTCCCACTTCTTAGTTGAACTGCTTGGCATTCTTCTGCTATTTGCCTTGACAGCTGCTGCTTTGTTTGCTTAAACTGTTCGTCCATATGTATATTAGCCATCCTTGTCTCTTTTAACCTGTCTTTAAATTCGGCTAGCTGCTTTGTTAGAAAGTCCAATTGCTGATTGAATTCAGCAGCTTGTTTTACAGGACTGAGTTCAGCAGTTACTGTTTTAACCTCTTCATTCATGGAAGGGTTGCTGCTTAGGTACAGATGTTGATTCCTGGCAACTGTATCAATGAGCTCTTGAGCCTCTTCAATTGTCTTTCTCATGTGGATAGATCCACCAGCTTAGTAATCTAGAGACATCTGAGCTCCTTCTGCAAGCCCATAGTAGAAGATGTCTAACTGAACCCACTCTGAGAATATTTCAGAGGGGCATTTTCGTAGCATCTCTCTGTATCTCTCCCAGGCATCATAAAGAGATTCATTATCTCCTTGCTTGAAGCCTTGAATGTCCAGCCTTAGCTGTGTCATCCTTTTTGGAGGGAAATATTGATTCAGGAATTTTTCTGTCAGCTGTTTCCATGTCCTTATACTGGCTTTAGGTTGGTTGTTCAACCACCTCTTAGCTTGATCTTTTACAGCAAATGGAAATAGTAATAGTCTGTAGACATCCTGATCTATTTCTTTATCATGTACTATGTCAACAATTTGTAAAAATTGTGCTAGAAACTCTGTAGGTTCTTCCTGTGGAAGACCGGAATACTGGCAGCTTTGCTGCACCATGATAATGAGCTGAGGATTCAACTCAAAGCTACTGACTCCAATGGAGGGTATGCAGATACTACTCCCATATGAAGCAGTAGAGGGGTTAGAATATGACCCCAGAGTCCTCCTGGACTGTTCATTTCCGCTTAGGTCCATGATGGAGAAAGGGAGATGATGTAAAATAGAAAAAATATTTTTATTTATTTATTTATTAATTTATTTCAAAAATAAAATAAATCAAAATAAAATAAATAAAAATGAGTAAAAGATTTTCGAAAAAGTGAGGAGAGAGAAAGTGGTTAGGAGATTTTGAAAAAGATATGATGATTTTTTTTTTTTAAAAAAAAGTTTTAAATTTTGAAATAAAAATCTGAATTTTAGAAATAGATTTTGAAAATTTGCTTTTAAAATAGAGAGAAAAGATATTTTTGATTTTTAAAAGGAAAGAGAAAAATAATAAGATAGGACAAGATTTAAAATTTTTAGATCTAATGTTCCTTATTTTCGAAAATTTTGGAGGGAAAACACCAAGGAACACCGAACTTAAAAATTTTAAGATCAAGACACTAGAAAAACTCAAGAATACTTTGAAGACTCACAAGAATACAAGAACATGAAGGAAGAACACCAAACTTAAAATTTTTTGAAAACCAAAATAAAATTTTCGAAAACCAAAAAGGGAAATCAACAAGAAAACACCAAACTTAGAGTTTGGCACAGGATTTAATAGAAAAAAAATATTATTTTTGAAAAAAAGATTTTAAAAAGAGTGTACCAAACTGCCACGGGCTTAGACTAACGCTCTAGCCAATTGGGCAGTAAATGTAACACTTGTTTTAAAGAAAGATATTTTTAACAAAGAACAATAATAAGAGACTCTAAACCAAAAAAAAAAGAAAAATTTTCCTAATCTAAGCAACAAAATAATCCGTCAGTAGTTCAAACACGAACAATCCCCGGCAACGGTGCCAAAAACTTGGTGCACGAATTATGAATCACGCTTTTCACAACTCGTACCACTAACCAGCAAGTGCACTGGGTCGTCCAAGTAATACCTTACGTGAGTAAGGGTCGAATCCCACGGAGATTGTTGGTTTGAAGCAATCTATGGTTATCTTATAAATCTTAGTCAGGAAGTCAATTATATTTATCAGTTGATTTGCAAATAAACAAGAGAGCATAAATTAAAGGTTACTTGTTATGTAGTAAGGGAGAATATGTTGGAGTTTTGGAGATGCTTTGTCTTCTGAATCTCTGCTTTCCTCTGTCTTCTGATTCACGCACGCACGTCCTCCTATGGCAAGCTGTGTGTTGGTGGATCACCGTTGTCAATGGCTACCTTCCATCCTTCCAGTGAAAACTACGCTCATGCGTTCTGTCACAGCACGGCTAATCACCGGTTGGTTCTCGATTCAGTTGGAATAGGATTCACTATCCTTTTGCGTCTGTCACTAACGCCCAGCCTTCAGGAGTTTGAAGCTCGTCACAGTCATTCAATCCTTGAATCCTACTCGGAATACCACAGACAAGGTTTAGACTTTCCAGATTCTCATGAATGCCGCCATCAGTTCTAACTTATACCACGGAGATTCTGATTAAGGAATCTAAGAGATACACATTCAATCGTATATAGAATGGAGGTGGTTGTCAGACACACGTTCATGATTTGAGGAAGGTGATGAATGTCACGGATCATCACCTTCATCACAGTTAAGCGCGAATGAACATCTTAGATAGGAACAAGCGTGTTTGAATGGAAAACAAGAGTACTTGCATTAATTCATCGAGACACAGCAGAGCTCCTCACCCCCAACGATGGGGTTTAGAGACTCATGCCGTCAGAGAATACAAAGTTCAGATCTAAAAATATCATGAGGTACCAAATAAGTCTCTAAAAGTTGTTTAAATACTAAACTAGTAGCCTAGGTTTACAAAAAATGAGTAAACTATGATGGATGATGCAGAGATCCACTTCTGGGGCCCACTTGGTGTGTGCTGGGCTGAGACTTAAGTGATTCACGTGCAGAGGCCATTTGTGGAGTTGAACGCCAGTTTTTATGCCAGTTTGGGCGTTCAACTCCAGCTTTTGATCCTTTTCTGGCGTTGGACGCCAGAATTACGTCGTCTATCCTTGTGCAAAGTACGGACTATTATATATTGCTGGAAAGCCCTGGATGTCTACTTTCCAACGCAATTGGAAGCATGCCATGTCGAGTTCTGTAGCTCTAGAAAATCTACTTTGAGTGCAGGGAGGTCAGAATCCAACAGCATCAGCAGTCCTTTTTCAGCCTGAATCAGATTTTTGCTCAGCTCCTTCAATTTCAGTCAGAAAAGTACCTGAAATTACAGAAAAACACACAACTCATAGTAAAGTCCAGAAATATGAATTTTTCCTAAAAACTAATGAAAATAGACTAAAAACTAACTAAAACATACTCAAAACTATATGAAATTAACCCCAAAAAGCGTATAAAATATCCGCTCATCACTAGGCAAGCAACGAGAAAGTATCAACAGTTAACAAAATGAGTTTAGAAAGCCCACAAGCCGGGCCAACTACGAAAATATCCAGAATAAATGGGCTAAGGGTCAGAAAACTATTTAGCAGCATCAGTTCGAGGAGACGGAGGGCGAGTCTGGAGTGGAACAGCATCCACAGTACCATCATCCTGGTTTATGATCTGACAGTCAGGATCAGAAGCGGGAGGGCTGACCTCGGCGGGAACGGCAGGAGTTGACACCTTGGCAGAGGATACGGGGGGAGGTTCGTCATCAGGGACAACCTTGCCATCTCTGACAACGTTATCTAAGCTAAAGAGGGTCAGGTCGGCCTCGGGAGCAATAACCCGAACTTGTTCCTTTAGGTTCTCATAGGCAGCAGTTACGCTGCCAACAAGATGACCATGGAGTTCGGAATAATTAGCTTGGGCATTCTCCAACTCCTCTCTCAGACGTAACACCTCCCGATAAGATGTCACATAACTATCCTTATGTCTCATAGCCGTGTCCTCGGCCAGTCTCACAGAAATCGCCAGAGAAGTGGAACTCGCCTTCTCATTCTCCAAATCTTTTTCCAACTTGGCCACCCTCACTTCAAGCTCCTCCTTCAAACCTTTCATCCGATCAAACTCCTGTTTGGCCTCCTCCATGAAAGCTTTAGTGGCATAGAGAGGAAGACTTTGAGCAGTTCGATATAAGGCCGCTCCCATGTGTGCCAACTTAATACCACTCCGAGTTATATAATCAAAATGATGAAGAAGCGACACGTCGTCCATAGAAAGAGCACCATAAGGGCCGATTTGTTGATCCACAAACTCAACCGCATCAAAATTTGGGGCATCAAGGTCGAAAGGCTCAGTGGTTTTTTGTTTCTTACTAGGAGGGGCACCAGAAGCTACAGCAGAAGATTGTGGAGGATCGACCAGACGAACCCGAGGAGTAGGAATTGCTTTCCTCGGCCCAGGAGAACTTGGTATAGGAGGTTTAACTGGAACCTGGGAAGATCCCTCTCCGGCCGCCTTGGCCAAGATGTTTAAAGCAGTAGTCGCCTTCTTGTAGGCCTTTATAGAATCATTATTTTTCGACATCTCTGAAAAACACAAAATCAAAAAGACAAGTTACAACATAGGAGAAGAAAAGCTCGGAAGCAAGTATAAAAACAAATCAGACAGTACCCAAAGCAGCCCGAACCAAAGATGGATCACTCAAAAATCTCTTCGTGTCCAGATGGGGAGGCTTCCCCCACAAATCTTCAAGAACAACTACAAAGGCCTGCTCAACCTCACTAAGAATTTTCCATGTGTAACGTGGCACTCTTACATTCTTTTGCCACTCTAGAGGAAAAGCAGGCTCATCATTTTCATCAAGAAAAAAGGGGCGGACCCCCTCAATAGCACGGACTCGGAAGAAGTAGTTCTTAAAATCTTTAAACGACTCATCATACATGGCAAAAACTTTATGCCCCTGGGCTGATCTGAAAGAAACCCAGGAAGCTTTCTTTTTGGAAGAACCTCAGGGCTTGGCCGAGACAAAAAGATAAAGGAAAAGGGTTTCAGAAGGGGTTACGCCCAACTCCTGGCAAAGAAGTTGAAATATTTTGATAAAACCCCAGGAGTTAGGATGAAGCTGGGACGGAGCAATGTTACAGGACCACAACAAGTCAGTTTCAAAAGCAGTAAAAGGGAAAGTAACATTTAATTGGCTGAAGAAATATTCATAAGCATAGAAGGAGGGACGCTCCCCCTCGACGGAAGTCGGAAAACAAACTCTCTCATCAGAATCAGGGGCAACAAGCTCGTAATCCCCTTCACAAGTACTGTTACCACAAATCCTATGGTGCTTCCTCAGCTCTGTGCAAAATTCAGCATCCACAACAGAAACACACAACAAGACAAGGGAGTCCAGCTAATCGGACATCCCCTCGGGAACTCTGGAAGACATCTCTACAATGTTATTGCGAGAAGACATGAGGCCAACTAATCCTACAAATAAGAAAAGAAGAAGGGGTTACTAAAAACATCTCGGATAAGGGAGAAAACAACTCGGTCAATACGATACAGGCGAAGAAACAGAAAAGGAAAACCCCAAGACTCAAACCAAAGTCCTGGGGCATCCTTTGGAGGCAGTAACAAAGCAAGGTTTTCAGGAAAAATCTACAGCTCGCACCCCAGCATCTCTCAGAAAGAATTCAAATAGCAAACATTCTTCATCAAAGTAAAACATAGAAAGTCATTTCGGTCTACCAAGCAAAAAGCATCCCCAAAATCAAAGCACGCCAAGTAGAAACCATCAAATGTGCAAACTTTTTCAGAATCAGACAAAAAAGAAATCTCCAAACAAAGCGAGGAACAGATGCAGATTTTCTATCGGTATCAGACAGGAAACAACCAGAAGCAACAATAAAATCCTAGAAAGCCTCGACGGAAATGCCAGGAGAATGCATAAAAGAAAGACAGGAAAAACACATTACAGTGACAAGCAAATACCACGAAAAAGATTCAAACTTTCAAACATGCAAAATCAAAGCTTCACTAAAAAACTGAAGACGAAGCTATGAAGGAAGCAAGAAAGTCAGTACCAACCTGGAAAAAGCAGCAAGCTTCAAAGAAATTGAGGATGGAAGACGAAAACTGGAGTCGCCCTCTCACGAGCAAAAAAGCACGAACAAAAGCAATGTCGCAGGGAAAAATGCAAAACTACAGGCGAAAACAGAAGCTTCAGAAAAATCACCAAGCGACGCCGCAACGCAAGAAAAGCTGAAATGTGGGTGAAAGGCAGCGAATGAAGGGGTAAGTGCAAAGAAGTTACGAAAAGGGCGAAGGAGAGAAACCGTTTCTGGGTTTTCAAAATCAAAATAAAGAGCCAAAAAAGGAAACGGGGCAATTAATGTTAAAATTAATGAAAAGCGCGCATTTTTAGAGGAAAAAACGTTCTACATTCAAAAAAAGGCTTCTACAAAGGAATCGACAAAGTGCTTGAGTTCGGCTCTACTAGAGAAGGACCGAAGTTGAGAACTCGGCCTCAAAAAAGAAAACCGAGCTCAAGTAGGGGCACTGTTCATACCCTGGGTCGAGCTATCCGAACCGGAATGTTCAGTATCAAAACGACCGACCAGTTTAGGTCAAGCGAACCGACTTCTTTACGAAGAACTCGGCCAAATCGACAGGAAAGCCCAGTAAAGGGCCCAAATAAAGGAACACAGCCCAATCCAAAGGCAGCCCAAGCCTACAGAGAGAAGGGTGGTTCCATTGAAGATAAGCTGACCTCACCCAAAGATAAGATAAGATAAGATAAGATAACTAACTTATCTTATCTAAAAAGGTCACTCTACACCACTATAAATACACTGGAGCACCAAGGTATAACTCATACTCTGCTTCTACATAAAACCTGTTTAATACCCATGCTAACTTAAGCATCGGAGTCTCTTGCAGGTACCCCCCACCCTCCGGTGACAAAGGAATCAGCAGTACAGCCAGCCAGCAAGTCGGACACCATCGCTCCGGCCAAACACATCGGTACCGATCAGCACAGAAGATCTCGACTGAGATCAACCTCCAGTTTCAGGTAACCCTCGGAACAATAGTCATCGCTTCCCAGATCCTACTCAGAATATCACAGACAAGGTTTAGACGTTCCGGATCTCAGGAATGGCCGCCAATAATTCTAGCCTATACCACGAAGGTTCTAATCTTAGATTAGAAACCCAAGAGATACACATTCAAGCTTATTTGCATGTAGAACGGAAGTGGTTATCAGGCACGCGTTCATAGGTGAGAATGGTGATGAGTGTCACATAATCATCACATTCATCATGTTCTAGGGTGCAAATGAATATCTTGGAGAAGAAATAGACTTGAGTTGAATAGAAAAACAATAGTACTTTGCATTAATTCATGAAGAACAGCAGAGCTCCACACCTTAATCTATGGTGTGTAGAAACTCCACCGTTGAAAATACATAAGAACAAGGTCTAGGCATGGCCGTGAGGCCAGCCCCCAAACATGAAAAGGTCTATCAAAGTATGTATGAAAAGCGTGATCAAGTGTATAAAATACAATAGCAAAAGTTCCTATTTATAGAAAACTAGTAGCCTAGGGTTTACAGAAATAGGTAATTAATGCAGAAATCTTCTTCCGGGCCCAGTTGGTGTGTGCTTGGGCTGAGCATTGAAGCTTTATTGTGTAGAGACTTTTCTTGGAGTTAAACGCCAGCTTTTGTGCCAGTTCTGGCGTTTTGACGCCAGAATTTCTATGCTGACTTTGAACGCCGGTTTGAGACGTCAAATCTTGGGCAAAGTATAGACTATTATATATTGCTGGAAAGCCCAGGATGTCTACTTTCCAACGCAATTAAGAGCGCGCTAATTGGGCTTATGTAGATCCATAAAATCCACTTCGAGTGCAGGGAGTTCAGAATCCAACAACATGTGCAGTCCTTTTTCAGCCTCTGAATCAGATTTTTGCTCAGGCCCCTCAATTTCAGCCAGAAATAACTTGAAATCACAGAAAAACACACAAACTCATAGTAAAGTCCAGAAGAGTGATTTTTATATAAAAACTAATAAAAACATAATAAAAACTAACTAAAATATACTAAAAACATACTAAAAACAATGCCAAAAAGCGTATAAATTATCCGCTCATCACAACACCAAACTTAAATTGTTGCTTGTCCCCAAGCAACTGAAAATCAAATAGGTTAAAAAAAAGAGAATATACAATGACTTCCAAAAATATCTATGAAGATCAATATTAATTAGATGAGCGGGGCTTTTAGCTTTTTGCTTCTGAACAGTTTTGGCATCTCACTTTATCCTTTGAAGTTCAGAGTGATTGGCTTCTATTGGAACTCAGAATCTAGATAGTGTTATTAATTCTCCTAGTTAAGTATGTTGATTCTTGAACACAGCTACTTTATGAGTCTTGGCCGTGACCCAAAGCATTTTGTTTTCCAGTATTACCACCGGATACATAAATGCCACAAACACATAACTGGATGAACCTTTTCAGATTGTGACTCAGCTTTGCTAGAGTCCCCAATTAGAGGTGTCCAGAGCTCTTAAGCACACTCTTTTTACTTTTGGACCACGACTTTAACCGCTCAGTCTCAAGTTTTCACTTGACACCTTCACGCCACAAGCACATGGTTAGGGACAGCTTGGTTTAGCCGCTTAGGCCAGGATTTTATTCCTGTGGGCCCTCGTATCCACTGATGCTCAAAGCCTTGGATCCCTTTTTTATTTTACCCTTGCCTTTTGGTTTAAAGGGCTATTGGCTTTTTCCGCTTGCCTTTTCTTTTTCTTTCTTTCTCTCTTTTTTTTTTCCGCATATATATATATATATATATATATATATATATATATATATATATATATATTTTTTTTCTGCAAGCTTTTCACTGCCTTTTCTTGTTTCAAGAATCAATTTTATGATTTTTCAGATTATCAAATAACATTTCTCCTTTTCCATCATTCTTTCAAGAGCCAACAATTTTAACATTCATGAACAACAAATTCAAAGATATGCACTGTTCAAGCATTCTTTCAGAAAGACCAAAGTATTGCCACCACATCAAAATAATTAATCTGTTATAAAATTTGAAATTCATGCACTTCTTTTTCTTTTTCAATTAAAAACATTTTCCATTTAAGAAAGGTGATGGATTCATTTTCATATCTTTAAGGCATAGACACTTAGACACTAGTGATCATGTAATAAAGACACAAACATAAATAAACATAAAGCATAAAAATTCGAAAAATAGAAAATAAAGAACAAGGAGATTAAAGAACGGGTCCACCTTAGTGATGGCGGCTTGTTCTTCCTCTTGAAGATCTAATGGAGTGCTTGAGCTCCTCAATGTCTCTTCCTTATCTTTGTTGCTCCTCTCTCATGACTCTTTGGTCTTTTCTAATTTCATAGAGGAGGATGGAATGCTCTTGGTGCTCCACCCTTAGTTATCCCATGTTGGAACTTAATTCTCCTAGGGAGGTGTTGATTTGCTCCCAATAGTTTTGTGGAGGAAAGTGCATCCCTTGAGGCATCTCAGGAATTTCATGATGAGGAATTTCCTCATGTCCATGAGTGGGATCTCTTGTTTGCTCCATCCTTTTCTTAGTGATGGGCTTATCCTCATCAATGAGGATGTCTTCCTCTATGTCAATTCCAGCTGAATTACAGAGGTGACAAATGAGATGAGGGAAGGCTAACCTTGCCAAGGTAGAGGACTTGTCCACCACCTTGTAGAGTTCTTGGGATATAACTTCATGAACATCTACTTTCTCCCTAATCATGATGCTATGGATCATGATAGCCCGGTCTATAGTAACTTCAGACCGGTTGCTAGTGGGAATGATTGAGCGTTGGATGAACTCCAACCATCCCCTAGCCACGGGCTTGAGGTCATACCTTCTTAGTTGAACTGGCTTCCCTCTTGAATCTCTCTTCCATTGTGCGCCCTCTTCACAGATGTCTATGAGGACTTGGTCCAACCTTTGATCAAAGTTGACCCTTCTAGTGTAGGGGTGTGCGTCTCCTTGCATCATGGGCAAGTTGAATGTCAACCTTACATTCTACGGACTAAAATCTAAGCATTTCCCCCGAACCATTGTAAGCCAATTCTTTGGGTCCAGGTTCACACTTTGATCATGGTTCTTGGTGATCCATGCATTGACATAGAACTCTTGAACCATTAAGATTCTGACCTGTTGAATGGGGTTGGTGAGAACTTCCCAACCTCTTCTTCGAATCTCATGTCGGATCTCTGGATATTCACCCTTTTTGAGTTTGAAAGGGACCTCGGGGATCACCTTCTTCTTGGCCACAACTTTATAGAAGTGGTCTTGGTGCACCCTTGAGATGAATCTCTCCATCTCCCATGACTCGGAGGTGGAAGCTTTTGCCTTCCCTTTCCTCTTTCTAGAGGCTTCTTCGGCCTTAGGTGCCATAATTTTACCACACCAAACTTAGAAGGTTTGCTCGTCCTCGAGCAAAAGAAGAAAGAAAAGAGTAGAAGAAGAAAAAATAGAGGAGATAGAGGGGGCTTAGTGTTTCGGCCAAGGGGGAGAAGTAGTGTGTATGTTGTGTGAAAATGAAGGAGTGAAGATGGGTCTATATAGGAGTGGAGAGGGGGGTATGGTTTGGCCATTATGGGTGGGTTTGGATGGGAAAGTGGTTTGAATTTGAATGGTGAGGTAGGTGGGGTTTTATGAAGGATGAATGTGAATGGTGAAGAGAATGGTGGGATTTGATAGGTGATGGGTTTTTGGGGAAGAGGTATTGAGGTGATTGGTGAATGGGTGAAGAAGAGAGAAAGAGGTGGGGTAGGTGGGGATCCTATGGCGTCCACAGATCCTGAGGTGTCAAGGATATCTCATCCCTGCACCAAGTGGCATGCAAAAATGCCCCTTTCTGCCAATCTTGGCGTTAAACGCCAGGCTGCTGCCCATTTCTGGCGTTTAACGCCAGCTTCTTGCCCATTCCTGGCGTTAAACGCCAGTCTGGTGCCCATTTCTGGTGTTAAACACCCAGAATGGTGCCAGACTGGGCGTTTAACGCCCATTCTGCTACCCTTACTGGCGTTTAAACGCCAGTAAGTTTCTCCTCCAGGGTGTTCTGTTTTTCAGTCTGTTTTTGCTTTTTCAATTGTTTTTGTGACTTCACATGATCATCAACCTACAGAAAATATAAAATAATAAAAGAAAATAGAAGTTTAACATAGATAATTAAAGATTGGGTTGCCTCCCAACAAGCGCTTCTTTAATGTCTATAGCTTGACAGTGGGCTCTCATGGAGCCTCACAGATGTTTAGAGGAATGTTGGAACCTCCCAACACCAAACTTAGAGTTTGAATGTGGGGGTTCAACACCAAACTTAAAGTTTGGTTGTGGCCTCCCAACACCAAACTTAGAGTTTGACTGTGGGGGGCTCTGTTTGTCTCTGTATTGAGAGAAACTCTTCATGCTTCCTCTCCATGGTTACAGAGGGATATCCTTGAGCTTTAAACACAAGGGAGTCTTCATTCACTTGAATGATCAATTCTCCTATGTCAACATCAATTACAGCTTTTGCTGTGGCTAGGAAGGATCTGCCAAGGATGATGGATTCATCCATACACTTTCCAGTCTCTAGGATTATGAAATCAGCAGGGATGTAGTGGCCTTCAACCTTTACCAAGACATCTTCTACAAGTCCATAAGCCTGTTTCTTTGAATTGTCTACTATCTCCAGTGAGATTCTTGCAGCTTGTACCTCAATGATCCCTAGCTTCTCCATTACAGCGAGAGGCATGAGGTTTATGCTTGACCCTAGGTCACACAGAGTCTTCTCAAAGGTCATGGTGCCTATGGTACAAGGTATTGAGAACTTTCCAGGATCTTGTCTCTTCAGAGGTAATTTCTGCCTAGTCAAGTCATCCAGTTCTTTAGTGAGCAATGGAGGTTCATTCTCCCAAGTCTCATTATCAAATAACTTGGCGTTTAGCTTCATGATTGCTCCAAGGTACTTAGCAACTTGCTCTTCAGTAACATCTTCATCCTCTTCAGAGGAAGAATACTCATCAGAGCTCATGAATGGCAGGAGTAAATTCAATGAAATCTCTATGGTCTATGTGTGAGCCTCAGATTCCCATGGTTTCTCATCAGGGAATTTCATGGAGGCCAGTGGACGTCCATTGAGGTCTTCCTCAGTAGAGATCACTGCCTCTTCCTCCTCTCTAGGTTTGGCCATGTGAGACGTGTTTATGGCCTTGCACTCTCTCTTTGGATTCTCTTCTGTATTGCTTGGGAGAATACTAGGAGGGAGTTCAGTAATTTTCTTACTCAGCTGACCCACTTGTGCCTCCAAATTTCTAATGGAGGACCTTGTTTCAGTCATGAAACTTTGAGTGGTTTTAATTAGATCAGAGACTATAGTTGTTAAGTCAGAGTGGCTCTACTTAGAATCCTCTGTCTGTTGCTGAGAAGATGATGGAAAAGGCTTGCTATTGCTAAACCTGTTTTTTCCACCATTACTGTTGTTGAAACCTTGTTGAGGTCTCTGTTGATCCTTCCATGAGAGATTTGGATGATTTCTCCATGAAGGATTATAGGTGTCTCCATAGGGTTCTCCCATGTAATTCACCTCTTCCATTGCAGGGTTCTCAGGGTCATAAGCTTCTTCTTCAGAGGAAGCTTCCTGTTCATACCCTGGGTCGAGCTGTCCAATCCGAGATGTTTAGCGACATGGCGACTGATGAGCGGATAATTTATACGCTTTTTGGCATTGTTTTTAGTATGTTTTTAGTAGGATCTAGTTACTTTTAGGGATGTTTTTATTAGTTTTTATGTTAAATTCACATTTCTAGACTTTACTATGAGTTTGTGTGTTTTTCTATGATTTCAGGTATTTTCTGGCTGAAATTGAGGGACTTGAGCAAAAATCAGATTCAGAGGTTGAAGAAGGACTGCTGATGCTGTTGGATTCTGACCTCCCTGCACTCAAAGTGGATTTTCTGGAGCTACAGAACTCAAAATGGCGCGCTTCCAATTGCGTTGGAAAGTAGACATCCAGGGCTTTCCAGCAATATATAATAGTCTATACTTTGGCCGGGTTTAGACGACCCAAAAGGTCGTTGAACGCCAGTTCT
This sequence comes from Arachis ipaensis, assembly GCF_059453495.1. NCBI lineage: Eukaryota > Viridiplantae > Streptophyta > Magnoliopsida > Fabales > Fabaceae > Arachis > Arachis ipaensis. The sequence goes on from NC_142444.1 coordinate 131,151,878, forward strand.
ACGCTGCAGTCTGGAGTTAAACGCCAGAAACACGTCACGAACCAAAGTTGAACGCCAAAAACACGTTACAAGTTGGCGTTCAACTCCAGAAGAAGCCTCTGCACGTGTAAACTTCAAGCTCAACCCAAGCACACACCAAGTGGGCCCCGGAAGTGGATTTATGCATCAATTACTTATTTCTGTAAACCCTAGTAACTAGTTTAGTATAAATAGAACTTTTTACTAGTCTTTTAGACATCTTATGATTTTTAGTTCATCTTTAGATCATATTGAGCACGTTTGGGGGCTGGCCTCTCGGCCATGCCTGAACCTTAATCACTTATGTATTTTCAACGGTAGAGTTTCTACACTCCATAGATTAAGGTGTGGAGCTCTGCTGTTCCTCATGATTTAATGCAAAGTACTACTGTTTCTCTATTCAATTCAACTTATTTCGCTTCTAAGATATTCATTCGCACTTCAATATGAATATGGTGAACGTGACAATCATCATCATTCCACTACGAACGCGTGCCTGACAACCACTTCCGTTCCACTTTAGATTGAATGAATATCTCTTGGAACTCTTAATCAGAATCTTCGTGGTATAAGCTAGATTGATGGCGGCATTCATGAGAGTCCGGAAAGTCTAAACCTTGTCTGTGGTATTTCGAGTAGGATTCAGGGATTGAATGACTGTGACGAACTTCAAACTCGCGAGTGCTGGGTGTAGTGACAGACGCAAAAGGAGGGTGAATCCTATTCCAGTATGAGCGAGAACCTCAGTTGATTAGCCGTGCTGTGACAGAGCATTTGGACCTTTTTCACAAGAGGATGGGATGTAGCCATTGACAACGGTAATGTCCTTACATAAAGTTTGCCATGGAAAGGAGTAGGACTGATTGGATGAAGACAGCAGAAAAGCAGAAGTTCAGAACAACGAAAGCATCTCTATACGCTTATCTGAAATTCTCACCAATGAATTACATAGGTATTTCTATCTTTATTTTCTATTTATTTATTATTATTATTCGAAAACTCCATAACCATTTGATATCCGCCTGACTGAGATTTACAAGATGACCATAGCTTGCTTCATACCAACAATCTCCGTGGGATCGACCCCTTACTCACGTAAGGTTTTATTACTTGGACGACCCAGTGCACTTGCTGGTTAGTTGTATCGAAGTTGTGACAAATCATGAATTAAGATTAGAGCACCAAGTTTTTGGAGCCATTACCAGGGATCACAATTTCGTGCACCAAGTTTTTGGCGTCGTTGCCGGGGATTGTTGAGTTTGGACAACTGACGGTTCATCTTGTTGCTCAGATTAGGTAATTTTATTTTCAAAAAGTTTTCAAAAATCTTTCAAAAATTTCTCCTTTATTTTCAAAAAAAAATTTATATTATGTTCTTCAGAATTTTTAAGAATGAATTCTAGTGTTTCATGAAGCATGTTGAAGCCTGGCTGGCTGTAAAGCCATGTCTAAATTCTTTTGGACTGAGGCTTCCAAACCATCTTCATAGAGGCAAGTTAATTTGATAATTAATGAGCAGTATATCTGAGTTACATGCTGAAGCTTGGCTGGCCATTGGCCATGTCTAGTGTTTTGGACCGGAGCTTTCACTGAAAGCTTGGCTGGCTAGTGAGCCATGTCTAATTCCTGGACTGAAGCTTTAGACTAAGAATGCAAGATTCCTGAAATTCATATTAAAAATTTTGGAATCCTTATTGTTCTTTTTCAAATTAATTTTCGAAAAATAAAAAAAAATTAGAAAATCATAAAAATAAAAAATATTTTGTGTTTCTTGTTTGAGTCTTGAGTCAGATTTTAAGTTTGGTGTCAATTGCATGTTCATCTTGCATTTTTCGAAAAAATCATGCATTCATGGTGTTCTTCATGATCTTCAAGTTGTTCTTGGTAAATCTTCTTGTTTGATCTTGATGTTTTCTTGTTTTTCATGTACATTTTTACATTCATAGTGTCTGAACATGAAAGATTTCTAAGTTTGGTGTCTTGCATGTTTTCTTTGCATATAAAATTTTCAAAAATAAGTTCTTGATGTTGATCATGATCTTCAAAGTGTTCTTGGTGTTCATCTTGACATTCATAGCATTCTTGCATGCATTCATTGTTTTGATCCATAACTTTCATGCATTGAGTCCTTTTCATGTTTTTCTCTTTCATCATTAAAAATTCAAAAATAAAAAAAATATCTTTCCCTTTTTCACTCATAAATTTCAAAAATTTGAGTTGACTTTTTCAAAACTTTTTTAAACTTAGTTGTTTCTTATGAGTCAAATCAAAATTTCAATTTAAAAATCTTATCTTTTTCGAAAATCATATCTTTTCCATTTTTTTTATTTATTTTCGAAAATTTCAAAAATCTTTTTCAAAATATTTTCAAAATCTTTTTCTTATTTTTATATCATATTTTCGAAAATTACATCATCAATTAATGTTTTGATTCAAAAATTTCGAGTTTGTTACTTACTTATTAAGAAAGATTCAAACTTTAAATTCTAGAATCATATCTTGTGATTTCTTGTGAGTCAAGTTATTAATTATGATTTTAAAAATCAAATCTTTTTCAAAACTAATTCTAATCATATCTTCCTATCATATTTTTTTTAAATCTTATCTTTTTCAAAAATTTGATTTTCAAATATCTTTTCTAACTTCTTATCTTCTTATCTTTTCAAAATTGATTTTCAAATCTTTTTCAACTAACTAATCGACTTTTTGTTTGTTTCTTATCTTTTTCAAAACTACCTAACTAACTCTCTCTCTCTAATTTTTGAAAATCACTAACCCTTTTTCAAAATTTTATTTTCGAAAATCCTCCCTCTCTCTCATCTCCTTCTATTTATTTATTCATCTACTAACACTTCATCTCACCCAAATTCGAACCCCCTCTTCCATCTGTGTTCGAATTTTCTCTTCTTCCCTTTTTTACATTACATTCTTTTCTTCTTCTACTCACACAGGGGAACCTCTATACCTGGGTAAAAAGGATCCCTATTATTATTATTTTTCTGTTCCCTCTTTTTCATATGAGCAGAAGCAAGGACAAGAACATTCTTGTTGAAGCAGACCCTGAACCTGAAAGGACTCTAAAGAGGAAACTAAGAGAAGCTAAAATACAATAATCCAGAGATAACCTTACAGAAATTTTCAAACAGGAAGAGGAGATGGCAGCCGAAAATAATAATAATGCAAGGAGGATGCTTGGTGACTTTACTACACCTAATTCCAATTTACATGGAAGAAGCATCTCCATCCCTACCATTGGAGCAAACAATTTTGAGCTGAAACCTCAATTAGTTTCTCTGATGCAACAAAACTGCAAGTTTCATGGACTTCCATCTGAAGATCCTTTTTAGTTCTTAACTGAATTCTTGCAGATCTGTGATACTGTTAAGACTAATGGAGTAGATCCTGAAGTCTACAGGCTCATGCTTTTCCCGTTTACTGTAAGAGACAGAGCTAGAATATGGTTGGATTCTCAACCTAAAGATAGCCTGAACTCTTGGGATAAGCTGGTCACAGCTTTCTTAGCCAAGTTCTTTCCTCCTCAAAAGCTTAGTAAGCTTAGAGTGGATGTTCAAACCTTCAGACAGAAAGAAGGTGAATCCCTCTATGAAGCTTGGGAGAGATACAAGCAACCGACCAAAAAGTGTCCTTCTGACATGGTTTCAGAATGGACCATCTTGGATATATTCTATGATAGTCTGTCTGAATTAGCTAAGATGTCATTGGATACTTCTGCAGGTGGATCCATTCACCTAAAGAAAATGCCTGCAGAAGCTCAAGAACTCATTGACATGGTTGCTAATAACCAGTTCATGTACACTTCTGAGAGGAATCCTGTGAGTAATGGGACGCCTCAGAAGAAGGGAGTTCTTGAAATTGATACTCTGAATGCCATATTGGCCCAGAATAAAATATTGACTCAGCAAGTCAATATGATTTCTCGGAGTCTGAATGGAATGCAAGCTGCATCCAACAGTACTCAAGAGGCATCTTCTGAAGAAGAAGCTTATGATCTTGAAAACCCTGCAATAACAGAGGTGAATTACATGGGTGAACCATATGGAAACACCTATAATCCCTCATGGCGAAATCACCCAAATCTCTCATGGAAGGATCAACAAAAGCCTCAACAAGGCTTTAATAATGGTGGAAGAAACAGGTTTAGCAATAGCAAGCCTTTTCCATCATCCACTCAGCAACAGATAGAGAACTCTAAACAAAATACCTCTAATTTAGCAAACTTAGTCTCTGATTTATCTAAGGCCACTGTGAGTTTCATGAATGAAACAAGGTCCTCCATTAGAAATTTGGAAGCACAAGTGGGCCAGCTGAGTAAAAGAATCACTGAAACCCCTCCTAGTACTCTCCCAAGCAACACAGAAGAGAATCCAAAAGGAGAGTGCAAGGCCATTGAATTAATTACCATGGCCGAACCTGTAAGGGAGGTTGAGGACGTGAATCCCAGTGAGGAAGACCTCCTGGGACGTCCAGTGATCAATAAGGAGTTTCCCTCTGAGGAACCAAAGGAATCTGAGACTCATCTAGAGACCATAGAGATTCCATTGAACCTCCTTATGCCATTCATGAGTTCTGATGAGTATTCTTCTTCTGAAGAGAATGAGGATGTCACTGAAGAACAAGTTGCCAAGTTCCTTGGTGCAATCATAAAGCTGAATACCAATTTATTTGGTAATGAGACTTGGGGAGATGAACCTCCCCTGTTCACCAATGAACTAAATGCATTGGATCAACTGAGATTGCCTCAGAATAAACAGGATCCTGGAAAGTTCCTAATACCTTGTACCATAGGCACCATGACCTTTGAGAAGGCTCTATGTGACCTGGGGTCAGGAATAAACCTCATGTCACTCTCTGTAATGGAGAAATTGGGAATCCTTGAGGTACAAGCTGCTAAAATCTCATTAGAGATGGCAGAAAATTCCAGAAAACAGGCTTATGGACAAGTAGATGACATGTTAGTAAAGGTTGAAGGCCTTTACATCCCTGCTGATTTCATAATCCTAGATACTGGGAAGGATGAGGATGAATCCATCATCCTTGGAAGACCCTTCCTAGCTACAGCAAGAGCTGTGATTGATGTTGACAGAGGTGAATTAGTCCTTCAATTGAATGAGGACTCCCTTGTGTTTACAACTCAAGGTTATCCTTCTGTAAACATAGAAAAGAGGCACAGTAAGCTTCTCCCACTGTAGAGTCAACCAGAGCCCCCACAGTCAAACTCTAAGTTTGGTATTGGGAAGTCTCAACAATGCTCTGAACATCTGTGAGGCTCCATGAGAGCCCACTGTCAAGCTATTGACATTAAAGAAGCGCTTGTTAGGAGGCAACCTAATTTTTATTTATCTAATTTTAATTTATTTTTATTGTTATTTCATGTTTTATTAGGTTCATGATCATGTGGAGTCACAAAATAAATCAAAAAATTAAAAACAGAATAAAAAATAGTAGAAGAAAAATCACACCCTAGAGGAGGATCCTACTGGCGTTTAAACACCAGTAAGGAGCATCTGGCTGGTGTTCAACGCCAGAATAGAGAATGGATCTGGCGTTGAACACCAGAAACAAGCAGCATCCTGGTGTTTAGACGCCAGAAATGCACAGTGAGGAAAGCTGGCGCTGAACGCCAGAAACAAGCATCTGGCTGGCGTTTAACGCCAGAAATATGCTGCATCTGGGCGTTGAACGCCCAGAACAAGCATCAATTCGGCGTTTAAACGCCAGAATTGCATACTAAGGCATTTTACATGCCTAATTGGTGCAGGGATGCAAATCCTTGACACCTCAGGATCTGTGGACCCCACAGGATCAACTCAGCATCTGTGGACCCCACAGGATCCACCACTCATTCTCTTCCTTCTTCTCATTCATCCTCTCTTCCCAATAAACACTCTTCCTCAAAACTCGTCACCAATCAACTCAATCTCTCTTCTCTATTACCCCTTCACCATTCACATCCATCCACTCTTCCCCATAAACCTACCTCATAAACTCCACATACCTTCAAATTTCAAAATCAATTTCCCACCCAAAACCACCCCATATGGCCGAACCTTAACCCCCCCTCCCTTCCCTATATAAAACCCTCCATTCTTTTTCAATTTCACACAACACAACCCTCTCTTCCCCTTCTTGGCCGAAACACATCTCTCTCTCCCTCTCCTCCATTTCTTCTTCTTCTTCATCTATTCTTTCTTTTCTTGCTCGAGAGCGAGCAATATTCTAAGTTTGGTGTGGAAAAAGCATAGCTTTTTGTTTTTCCAATACCATTGATGGCACCTAAGACCGGAGAATCTTCTAGAAAAGGGAAAAGGAAGACAAAAGCTTCCACCTCCGAGTCATGGGAGATGGAAAGATTCATCTCCAAAGCTCATCAAGACCACTTCTATGATGTTATGGCCAAGAAGAAGGTGATCCCCGAGGTCCCTTTCAAACTCAAGAGAAATAAGTATCCGGCGATCCGACATGAGATCCAAAGAAGAGGTTGGGAAGTTCTAACAAACCCCATCCAACAAGTCGGGATCCTAATAGTTCAAGAGTTCTATGCCAATGCATGGATCACTAAGAACCATGATCAAAGTAAGAACCCGAACCCAAAGATTTATCTCACCATGGTTCGGGGGAAATACTTAGATTTTAGTCCGAAAAATGTGAGGTTGGTGTTTGACTTGCCTATGATGCAAGGAGATGCATGCCCCTACACTAGAAGGGTCAACTTTGATCAAAGGTTGGACCAAGTCCTCACGGACATATGTGTGGAAGGAGCTCAATGGAATATTGACTCAAAAGGAAAACCAGTTCAACTTAGAAGACTGGACCTCAAGCCTGTGGCTAGAGGATGGTTGGAGTTCATCCAACGCTCCATCATTCCCACTAGCAACCGATCTGAAGTTACTGTGGATCGGGCCATCATGATCCATAGCATCATGATTAAGAGGAAGTAGAAGTTCATGAAGTCATCTCCCTTGAACTCTACAAAATAGCCGAAAAGCCCTCCCCCTTGGCAAGGCTAGCTTTCCCTCATCTTATTTGCCATCTATGTTACTCAGCTGGAGCTTTCATAGAAGGAGACATTCCCATTGAGGAAGAGAAGCCCATCACTAAGAAAAGGATGGAGCAAACAAGAGAGCCCACTCATGGAGCTCAAGAAACACGTGAGGAAGCTCATCATCAAGAAATCCCTGAGATACCTCAAGGGATGCACTTTCCTCCACAGAATTTTTGGGAGCAAATCAACACCTCCCTAGGAGAATTAAGTTCCAACATGGGACAACTAAGGATGGAACATCAAGAGCACTCCATCATACTCCATGAAATTAGAGAAGATCAAAAATCAATGAGGGAGGGGCAACAAAGACAAGGAAGAGACATAGAAGAGCTCAAGGACATCATTGGTTCCTCAAGAAGGAAACGCCACCATCACTAAGGTGGACTCATTCCTTGTTCTTGAATTTTTTGTTTTTCGTTTTCTTATGTTAAATGTTTATCTATGTTTGTGTCTTTATTACATGATCATTAGTGTCTAAGTGTCTATGCTTTAAAGTAGTGAATATGAATCCATCACCTCTCTTAAATGAAAAATGTTTTAATTCAAAAGAACAAGAAGTACATGAGTTTCGAATTTATCCTTGAACTTAGTTTAATTATATTGATGTAATGACAATGCTTCTTGTTTTCTGAATGAATGCTTGAACAGTGCATATGTCTTTTGAAGTTGTTGTTTAAGAATGTTAAATATGTTGGCTCTTGAAAGAATGATGACAAAGAGACATGTCATTTGATAAACTGAAAAATCATAAAAATGATTCTTGAAGCAAGAAAAAGCAGTGAATACAAAAGCTTGCAGAAAAAAATAGAAAAAAAATAATAGCGAAAAAAATAGAAAAAAAAAAGAGAAAAGGCAAGCAGAAAAAGCCAAAAGCTCTTAAAACCAAGAGGCAAGAGCAAAAAGCCAATAACCCTTAAAACCAAAAGGCAAGGGTAATAAAAAGGATCCCAAGGCTTTGAGCATCAGTGGATAGGAGGGCCTAAAGGAATAAAATCCTGGCCTAAGCAGCTAAACCAAGCTGTCCCTAACCATGTGCTTGTGGCGTGAAGGTGTCAAGTGAAAACTTGAGACTGAGCGGTTAAAGTCAAGGTCCAAAGCAAAAGAAGAGTGTGCTTAAAAACCCTGGACACCTCTAATTGGGGGCTTTAGCAAAGCTGAGTCACAATCTGAAAAGGTTCACCCAATTATGTGTCTGTGGCATTTATGTATCCGGTGGTAATACTGGAAAACAAAGTGCTTAGGGCCACGGCCAAGACTCATAAAGTAGCTGTGTTCAAGAATCAACATACTGAACTAGGAGAATCAATAACACTATCTGAACTCTGAGTTCCTATAGATGCCAATCATTCTGAACCTCAATGGATAAAGTGAGATGCCAAAACTATTCAAGAGGCAAAAAGCTACAAGTCCTGCTCATCTGATTAGAGCTATGTTTCATTGATAGTTTGGAATTTATAGTATATTCTCTTCTTTTTATCCTATTTGATTTTCAGTTGCTTGGGGACAAGCAACAATTTTAGTTTGGTGTTGTGATGAGCGGATAATTTATACGCTTTTTGGCATTGTTTTAGTATGTTTTTAGTAGGATCTAGTTACTTTTAGGGATGTTTTTATTAGTTTTTATGTTAAATTCACATTTCTAGACTTTACTATGAGTTTGTGTATTTTTCTGTGATTTCAGGTATTTTCTGGCTGAAATTGAGGGACTTGAGCAAAAATCAAATTCAGATGTTGAAGAAGGACTGCTGATGCTGTTGGATTCTGACCTTCCTGCACTCAAAGTGGATTTTCTGGAGGTATAGAACTCAAAATGGCGCGCTTCTAATTGTGTTAGAAAGTAGACATCCAGGGCTTTCCAGCAATATATAATAGTCCATATTTTGGCCAAGTTTAGACGACGTAAAAGGTCGTTGAACGCCAGTTCTACGCTGCAGTCGGGAGTTAAACGCCAGAAACACGTCACGAACCAGAGTTGAACGCCAAAAACACGTTACAAGTTGGCGTTCAACTCCAGAAGAAGCCTCTGCACGTGTAAACTTCAAGCTCAGCCCAAGCACACACCAAGTGGGCCCCGGAAGTGGATTTATGCATCAATTACTTATTTCTGTAAACCCTAGTAACTAGTTTAGTATAAATAGAACTTTTTACTAGTCTTTTAGACATCTTATGATTTTTAGTTCATCTTTAGATCATATTGATCACGTTTGGGGGCTTGTCTCTCGGCCATGCCTGAACCTTCATCACTTATGTATTTTCAACGGTAGAGTTTCTACACTCCATAGATTAAGGTGTGGAGCTCTGCTGTTCCTCATGATTTAATGCAAAGTACTACTTCTCTATTCAATTCAACTTATTCCGCTTCTAAGATATTCATTTGCACTTCAATATGAATGTGATGAACGTGACAATCATCATCATTCCCCTACAAACGCGTGCCTAACAACCACTTCCGTTCCACTTTAGATTGAATGAATATCTCTTGGATCTCTTAATCAGAATCTTTGTGGTATAAGCTAGATTGATGGCGGTATTCATGAGAGTCCGAAAAGTCTAAACCTTGTCTGTGGTATTTCGAGTAGGATTCAGGGATTGAATGACTGTGACGATCTTCAAACTCGCGAGTGCTGGGCGTAGTGACAGACGCAAAAGGAGGGTGAATCCTATTCCAGTTTGAGCGAGAACCTCAGATGATTAGCCGTGCTGTGACAGAGCATTTGGACCTTTTTCACAAGAGGATGGGATATAGCCATTGACAACGGTGATGCCCTTACATAAAGTTTGCCATGGAAAGGAGTAGGAATGATTGGATGAAGACAGCAGGAAAGCAGAAGTTCAGAAGAACGAAAGCATCTCTATACGAAAACTCCATAACCATTTGATATCCGCCTGACTGAGATTTACAAGATGACCATAGCTTGCTTCAAACCAACAATCTCCGTGGGATCGACCCCTTACTCACGTAAGGTTTTATTACTTGGACGACCCAGTGCACTTGCTGGTTAGTTGTATCGAAGTTGTGACAAATCATGAATTAAGATTAGAGCACCAATTTTTTGGAGCCATTACCAGGGATCACAATTTCGTGCACCAGCGACCGACCTCTTCAGGTCCGACTATCCGATTTCTTCTTAAAGAGATCGGCCAAATCAACAGGAAGGTCCAACAAAGGGCCCAAATAGAGGAACACGACCCAAATCCAAAGGCAATCCAAGCCTATAGAGATAAAGGCGGTTCCCTTGAAACTAGGTATCCCTAGTTGATGTATACAAAGAAGTCTGCCACACGGAGAAAATACCCCCAGCTCGGCCACTCAAAGGCAAAAGAGGGGGAGGAAATCGGAATGAGTATTGTGAATACCATCGAGTGCGAGGTCACTCCACCAATGAGTGCTTCGATTTAAAGAACATCATAGAAAAGTTGGTGAGGGATGGAAAACTAGATCGGTTTCTAGCAACTCGAGATGATGATCAAAGGAAGAGACGAAGGGACGAAGATATCAGACGAACCGTGCGATCACCTCGTACAATAAAAAGACACGTCCACATGATACATGGTGGATTCGCAGGGGGAGGAATCTCCAAATCATCTCGTAAAAGATATCTCAAAGAAGTATATCATGTCGAAGGAAAGGAGGAAGCACCCGACATCCCTGCAATCACGTTCACTAAAGAGGACGCATCTGGAATCATTTCGGGACACGACGACCCCACAGTCATTACCATCATACTGGCAAATGCCAATCTCCATCGCACACTAATAGATCAAGGAAGCTCTGCCGACATCTTATTCAAAACAGCTTTCGACAAACTCAGCTTAGAAGACAAGGAGCTTAAAGCATACCCGAACAGTCTGTTCAGACTGGGAGATACCCCGGTACAACCATTAGGATACATATCACTACATACAACCTTCGGAAAAGGGAACCAATCCAGGACCCTCAAAATAGACTACATTGTGGTCGATGTAAGTTCAGCCTGCAATGCTCTAATAGGTCGGACAACACTCAATCAACTCGGCACAATAGTCTCGACCCCACATCTATGCATGAAATTCCCAACTACAGAAGGGATATCTACAATAAAAGCAGAACAAAACAACGACGAGAGGAACTCCGTCCGTAGCGAGAAGGCGAGATAGAGAAGGTTCAGATCGGAGACACCTCGGACAAAACAACTAATATCGGAACAATCTTAAGAGAAGACTCAAAAGAATTACTGATACAATTCTTGCACGATAATGTCGATCTATTCGCATGGAAAGCCGCAGACATGCCAGGCATAGATCCCAAGCAAATGTGCCACAAGTTGGCGGTCTATCCAGGATCTCGGCCGGTGCAGAAGAGACGAAGAAAACTTGGGCCAGAGCGATCCCAAGCTGTGAAAGAGCAGATACAGGCACTACTGGAGGCAGGATTCATAAGAGAAGTCAAGTATCCACTATGGTTAGCCAACGTCGTCTTGGTGAAAAAATCAAATGGGAAGTGGCGAATGTGTACTGATTACACCAATCTGAACAAAGCCTGCCCAAAAGATCCTTACCCACTCCCAAGTATCGACGCTCTGGTAGATGCTTCCTCCGGATATAGATACCTCTCGTTTATAGACGCATACTCGGGATACAACCAAATCCCATGTATCCACCAGATCAAGAAAAGACCTCATTTTTAACGCCGAAAGCAAATTACTGCTATATCATGATGCCCTTCGGTCTCAAGAACGCGGGTGCTACTTATCAAAGGCTGATGAACAAAGTCTTCTCAGACCACATCGGAAAAATCATGGAAGTCTATGTGGACGACATGTTGATAAAGACACAAAGCGAAGACACATTACTGTCCGACCTGACTCAAGTGTTCGACACTATAAGGAAGCATGACATGCGACTCAATCCTGCAAAATGCACCTTTGCGGTAGAAGCAGGCAAATTCCTAGGTTTCATGCTCACACAAAGAGGAATTGAAGCAAACCCGGATAAATGCCAAGCCATACTCAACATGAAGAGCCCTACATGTGTCAAAGAAGTGTAGCAACTCAACGGGAGATTGGCCGCCCTATCCAGATTCTTAGCAGGGGCAGCGATAAGATCTCTCCCCTTCTATGCTACTTTAAGAAAGGGAAAGCAGTTCGAATGGATGACAGAATGTGAACAAGCCTTCCAAGACTTCAAAGAGTTCTTAGGACGGCCGCCTATCTTATCTCGACCACGAGAAGGAGAACCGCTCATATTATATCTCGCAGTAGGAAGCCGGGCAATAGCCTCAGCACTAGTCAGAGAAGACGAAAGTGGGCAACAACCCGTCTACTTCATTAGCAAAGCACTACAGGGATCCAAGCTGAACTACCAGAAGATAGAAAAGTTTGCCTATGCTCTCATCCTAACATCTCGACGACTTCGCCCGTACTTCCAGGCTCACACCATTAAGGTTCGAACCAATCAGCCCATAAAAAGAATACTGCAAAAAACGGATTTAGCAGGCAGAATTTTACAATGGGCAGTCGAGTTATCAGAATTCGACATCCGATATGAAGCACGAACGGCCATTAAATCACAGCACCTGGCCAATTTTATCGCAGAATTCACAGACGCCTCAGAAACCCCCACAGAATGGAATCTCTACGTGGATGGTTCTTCAAATAAGACTGGAAACGGCGCAGGCGTGATAATAGAAAGCAACCAAGGAACCCAAGTTGACCTCTCCCTCAAGTTCGGGTTCCCGGCCTCAAACAACCAGGTGGAATATGAAGCATTATTAGCCGGTTTGAAGCTAGCTACAGAGGTTGGAGCTCAAAAACTCAACATTTATAGCGATTCACAAGTAGTCACCTCGCAGATAACAGGGAGCTATCAAGCCAAAGATCCTACCATGAAAAAGTATTTGGATAAAACCAAGGAACAGCTCGGACAACTCGGGGAATATAAGATCTGCCACATACCCCGCGAACAAAACGCCCGAGCTGACGCACTCTCAAAACTAGCCAGCACCAAACCAGGGGGCAACAATAAAAGCCTCATCTAGGAAATGCTACAGAACCCGTCAATTTCGGAAGAGGAAAAAATCCTAGCCATAACAGGTCAGGACCAAGGATGGATGACCCCCATAATTAACTACCTCAAAGCAGAGACGCTCCCCAAGAAGTTTCACAGAGAACGATCTCATCCTAATCCGAAATGATATTGGAACAACTCGACCAGGAGAAGGAAAGTTGGCAGCAAATTGGAAAGGACCCTACCGAGTTGTAAAAGTACTTGGGAAGGGCTACTATAGACTGTCCGAACTCGATGGACGAGAGCTTCCCAGATCATGGCACGCCTGCAACCTAAGATGGTACTAGAGCTAGAAAAGTAAAAGATCTCACTATTGGATGCACTCTTTTTCCTGAAAAGGTTTTTTAATGAGGCACCAAGTTGAGACTCAAACTCTATTCGACATAAAGGGATGAAAAATTCCCACATGTATATATTTGCACTTTCCTTTGAATAAAATATATATTTTAGATATTCTACAAGTATTCAAGACGCATTAATCTGAAGCATTCATTGTCTGATTATAAAGCAACAGATCGGCAGAAAGTGAATAACAATTTCACTACACGATCACGATAAAGACAATCGTCAGATAAAGGTGAAAACGTGATTCACCCAAAAGACGATCTAAAGATAGCAACCACCTTCTATAAATCGGCAAAAGATGAACACAGAATGATGTAAGAAGTTATCAAAAGTGATCCGAAAAAGAACCTGACGAGGTCTTATGGATTGCTAAATAATAACTTAAAGACTGGCCGACGTTAAGAAGTCGGACCAAGTCAACCCAAGTTATAAGTAAACCCTGGAAAGAGGTCTGGCCAACCCTATTAAAGAGGATTACTTTAACTTAGAAGGGCCTGACATGACAAAGTCAGCCCAAAATGAAAAGTTATAAGAAGTAGTCCCTGAAAGAGACCTGACAAAGGTCCAAGAAAGAGGATTACAAAAAAATAACTTAGAAGAGACCGACATAACGAAGTCGGACTCCTACTACTAAAAAGTTATAAGAAGTAGTCGCTGAAAGAGACCTGACAAAGGTCCAAGAAAGAGGATTACAAAAAATAACTTAGAAGAGATCGACATAACGAAGTCGGACTCCTACTACTAAAAAGTTATAAAAGTAATCCCTGAAAGAGATCTGACAAAAGATCCAAGAAAGAGGATTACAAAAATAACTTAGAAGAGACCGACATAACGAAGTCGGACTCATACTACTAAAAAGTTATAAAAGTAATCCCTAAAAGAGATCCTACAAAGATCCAAGAAAGAGGATTACAAAAATAACTTAGAAAGGACGACGTAAAGAAGTCGACCTGCTACAAAGCAAGTTAAAAAAGTAACCCCTGAGAGAGACCGGACAAAGGACTACCAAGATAACTTGAAGGACTAACTTGAAGAGATCGGTTATAAATACAAGCAAGAGCAAGAAAACCGAAAAACAAGTTGGACCCACATAACCATATCCTCAAAGGATCCAAGCTACAAACAATAAAGCAAATCCGAAGAGGACGAGTGGCAGGGTTCCAACATCCTCAGAAAACAAAAAGACACCAAGTTAAGCGCCAAAACATGATATAATCTACAAAGTTATAAAGCTTCAGAGGCCACCAAAATCTGCCTCAAAAGCTAGAAAGTACTTTTGTTTGTCAAAACAAAAAGTTGCTAGGCAAGCAATGAGAAAGTATCTGCAGTTAACAAAACATAAAGAGTTTAAATCCCACAAGCTGGGCCAACTACATAAATATCCAGAATAAATGGGCTAAGGGTCAGCAGACTTTTTAGCAGCATCAGTCCGAGGAGACGGAGGGCGACTCTGGAGAGGAACAGCATCCACAGTACCGTCATCCTGGTTTAAGATCTAGCAGTCAGGATCAGAAGCGGGAGGGCCGACCTCGGCAGGGATAGCAGGAGTTGACACTCTTGCCATCATCATCATCATCATCCTCGTCATCAGGGACAATCTTGCCATCCCTGACAACGTTATCTAGGCTAAAGAGGGTCAGGTTAGCCTCGGGAGCAATAACCCGAACTTGTTCCTTCAGACTCTCATAGGCAGCGGTTACACTACCAACAAGATGACTTTGAAGCTCGGAATAATCAGCTCGGGCATTCTCCAACTCCTCCCTCAGGCGTAACACCTCCCGGTAAGATGTCACATAACCATCCTTATGTCTCATAGCCGTGTCCTCGGCCAGCCTCACAGAAGCCGCCAGAGAGATAGAACTCGCCTTCTCATTCTCCAAATCTTTTTCCAACTTGGCCACCTTCACTTCAAGCTCCTCCTTCAAGCCTTTCATCCGATCAAACTCCTGTTTGGCCTCCTCCATAAAAGCTTTAGTGGCATGGAGAGGAAGACTTTGAGCAGTTCGATACAGGGCCGCTCCCATGTGTGCCATCTTGATACTACTCTGAGTTATATAATCAAAATGATGAAGAAGCGACACGTCATCCATAGGGAGGACACCATAAGGACCGATTTGTTGATCTATAAACTCGACCGCATCAAAGTTAGGAGCATCAAGGTTGAAAGGCTCAATCGTTTTTTGCTTTTTACTAGGAGGAGCACCAGAAGCTGCAGCAGAAGACTGGGGGGGCTCCACCGGACGAACCCGAGGAGTGGGGATCACCTTCCTCGGACCAGGAGAACTCGGCACGGGCGGCTTCGTTGAAACTTGCGAAGATCCCTCCCCAGCCGCCTTGGCCGAGATGTTTCGAGCAGTAGTCTCCTTTTTTGCCATTTTGAATGCCTTCATGGAATCATTATTTTTTGACATCTCTGCAAAACCAGCCACAGCAAAGGGTCACAATTAGAAGAAGAGGAAGCAAATCCAATAAAACAAGTATAGAAACAAGTCTGACAAATATCCAAAACAGTCCGAACCAGAGACGGATCGTTTAAAAATCTTTTTGTATCAAGATGAGGAGGCGCCCCCAATAAATCCTCAAGAACAACAACAAAAGCACGTTCGACATCGTCAAGCATCTCCCAAGTATAGCGAGACACTCTCACATCCTTCTGCCACCATAGAGGGAAAGAGGGCTCATCGTTTTCGTCAAGAAAAAAGGGGCGGACCCCCTCGACGGCACAAACTTTAAAGAAATAATTCTTGAAGTCCTTAAAGGACTCATCATACATAGCAAAAACTTTGTGGCCCTGGGCAGACCTGAAGGAAACCCAGGAAGCTTTCTTTTTCGAAGAACCACCAGGCTTGGCGGATACAAACAAGTATAGGAAGAGATTCAGAGAAGGTGTTACACCTAATTCTCGGCAGAGTAACTGAAAAATGTCCCCCAGGAATTTGGGTGAAGTTGGGAGGGGGCAATATTACATGACCACAACAAGTCGGTCTCGAAGGCAGTGAAAGGAAAAGTAACGTTCAACTGACTGAAGAAGTATTCATAGGCGTAAAAGAAGGGACGCTCCCCCTCGACGGAAGTCGGAAAACAAAATCTCTCATCAGAATCAAGAGCAACAAGCTCATAATCTCCCTCCTGGGGACTATTACCACAAATCCTATGGCGCTTCCTCAGCTCTATGCAAAATTCAGCATCCACAACAGAAACACACAGCAAGACAAGGGAGTCCAGCCAATCAGACATCCCCTCAGGAACTCGGGAAGACATCTCTACAATGTTATTGCGAGAAGACATGAGGCCAACTAACCCTACAATAAAGAAAAAAAGATAGGGTTACTAAAAACATCTCGGACAAGGGAGAAAACGACTCGATTAATACGATACAGGTAAAGAAACAGAAAAGGAAAACCCCAAAACTCAAGCCGACATCCTAGGGCATCCTCTGGAGGCAGTAACAAAGCAAGGTTTCCAGGAAAATCTACAGCATCTCTCAAACAAGAAAAAGACTTCAAACAGCAAGCATTCTCCACCAAAGTAAAACACAAAAATCACTACAGTCTACCGGCAAAAACATTCCCAAAAATCAAGTACGCTAAGAAGAAACCATCAAAGGTGCAAACTTTTTCAGAATCAGGCAAAGCAACCATCAAATAAAGCAAGAAACAGATACGGATTCTTCTAGAAAAACGGTATCCGAACAGAAACAACAAAGAACATGTAAAGCCCTCAAAGCATTAAGCAAAAGCAAGAAAGGATCATGCAGAAAAAGAAGAAACTCCCAGAAACGCCCATTTCAACAGCAACATGGCACAATGAAAATAGAAAGATCCCAACTTTCTCTAAAGGAGGATCAAAATCAAAACCCCATCACAAAGACAAAAACAAAAAGAAAGCACGAAATGGGACTAACCTAGTGGCGAAATAAGCTTCGAGGAGAAAAATGGAGGCGTAGAAACGAAAGCTGCCCAGAAAATTGCCAAACAAACGCCACAACACAAGAAAGCAGAAGCGCAAGCGAAAGACAGAGAACGAAGAGAGCAGAGAAAGAAGTTACGAAAAGGGCGAAGGAGAGAAACCATTTCTAGGTTTTCAAAATCAAAATAAAGAGTCAAAAGGAAACGGGGCAATTAATGCTAATAAGGGCATTAAACCCTCGCACGTTTCCAAAGCGCCGATATAAAAGAGCGCGCTTTTAGAGGAAAACGTTCTACATTCAAAAAGCTCTACAAAGAAAGGAATCGACAAAAGTGCTCGAGTTCGGCTTCACTATAAAAGTTCGAAGTCAAAAAACTCGACCTCAAAGCAGAAGGCCGAGCTCAAGCAGGGGCACTGTTCATACCCTGGGTCGAGCTGTCCGACCCGGGATGTTTAGCGACATGGCGACCGACCTCTTCAGGTCCGACTATCCGATCTCTTCTTAAAGAGATCGGCCAAATCAACAGGAAGGTCCAATAAAGGGCCCAAATAGTGGAACACGACCCAAATCCAAAGGCAATCCAAGCCTATAGAGATAAAGGCGGTTCCCTTGAAGATAAGCTGACTTCACCCAAAACAGGATAAGATAAGATAAGATAACTAACTTATCTTATCAGAAAGGTCAGCCCACACTACTATAAATACACTGGAGCACCCATGTATAACTCATACTCTGATTCTACATAAAACCTGCTTAATACCCGTGCTAACTTAAGCACCGGAGTCACTTGCAGGTACCCCCCACCCTTCGGTGACCGAGGATCAGCAGTGCTGTAAGTCCAACAAGTCGGATACAACAGCTCCGGCCGCCATCAGCCAACCAGACACGCTATCTCCGACCAGTACAGAAGATCTCGTCCGAGATTGACCTCCAGTTTCAGGTAACCCTCGGAACACTTCCTTAGTACTGACTGATGCAGCTTGTATTCTAGACAGACTCTGAGAAATTATATTGACTTGCTGAGTCAATATTTTGTTCTGAGCCAATATGGCATTCAGAGTGTCAATCTCAAGAACTCCTTTCTTCTGACTTGTCCCATTATTCACAGGGTTCCTTTCAGAAGTGTACATGAATTGGTTATTTGCAACCATTTCAATGAGTTCCTGAGCTTCTGTAGGCGTCTTCTTCAGATGAAGAGATCCTCCAGCAGAGCTGTCCAATGACATCTTGGACAGTTCAGACAGACCATCATAGAAGATACCTATGATGCTCCATTCTGAAAGCATGTCAGAAGGACACCTTCTGATCAATTGCTTGTATCTTTCCCAAGCTTCATAGAGGGATTCACCTTCCTTCTGCCTGAAGGTTTGGACTTCCACTCTAAGCTTGCTCAATTTTTAAGGTGGAAAGAACTTTGCCAAGAAGGCATTGACTAGCTTTTCCCAAGAGTTCAGGCTTTCTTTAGGTTGTGAATCCAACCATGTCCTAACTCTGTCTCTTACAGCAAAAGGGAAGAGCATAAGTATGTAGACTTCAGGGTCAACCCCATTGGTCTTGACAGTGTCACAGATTTGCAAGAATTCAGCTAAGAACTGATGAGGATCTTCCAATGGAAGTCCATGAAACTTGCAATTCTGTTGCATTAGAGAAAATAATTGAGGCTTAAGCTCAAAGTTGTTTGCTCCAATGGCAGGGATTGAGATGCTTCTCCCATAGAAGTCAGGAGTAGGTGCAGTAAAGTCACCAAGCACCTTCCTTGCATTGTTGGCATTGTTATTATTTTCGGCTGCCATGTTTTCTTCTTGTTTGAAGAGCTCTATTAGGTCCTCTACAGAGAGTTGTGCTTTAGCTTCTCTTAGCTTTCGCTTCAAGGTCCTTTCAGGTTCAGGATCAGCCTCAACAAGAATGCTTTTGTCCTTGCTTCTGCTCATATGAAAGAGAAGAGAACAAGAAAGTATGGAATCCTCTATGTCACAGTATAGAGATTCCTTGAAGTGTCAGAGGAAAGGAAGAATAGAAGGAGAAGGTAGAAAGAGAAGAATTCGAACTTATCAAGAGTGATAGAGTTCGAATCGTTGATAGTGGAGGAGTGTTAGTCCTTAAATAGAAGGATGTGAGAAGAGGGGAAGAATTTTCGAAATTAAAGTAAAAGATTTTTAAAATAATAAAAAGAAATTTGAAAATTTGATTGAGATTTTTGAAAATTAAGATTGGGAAAGAAATTAAGTGATTTTGAAATTAGAAATTAAAAAGATATGATTGAAAATCAAATTAAAAAAAGAAAGTTTTAAAATTAAATTTGATTACTTGACTAACAAGAAATTAAAAGATATGATTCTAAAATTTAAAATTTGATCCTTTCTTAATAGGCAAGTAACAACTTGAAAATTTTGAAGTAAATCATTAATTGTAGCAAGGATTTTTGGAAATAATAATAATAAATAAAAAATGGAAAGAAATTGATTTTGAAGAGATATGATTGAAAAGATATGATTTGAAAAAGATTTGATTTTGAAAAATTATGAAGATTTGAAAAAAATTTGAATTAAAAACAAAATCTTCCCTCTAGTGTCCTCCTGGCGTTAAACGCCCAGAATGGTATCCATTCTGCGTTTAACACCCAAAATCCTACCTTTTTGGGCGTTTAACGCCCAGTCAGGTACCCTGGCTGGCGTTTAAACGCCAGTTTTCCTTTTTCACTGGGCGTTTTGAATGCCCAGCTTTTTCTGTGTAATTCCTCTGCTGAATGTTCTGAATCTTCAATTCTCTGTGTTATTGACTTGAAAAGACACAATTTAAAAATTTTTTGAATTTTTAAATGATGAGAAACAATAATAAAAAGAATGCAACTAAGATCAAATAAACAATGCATGCAAGACACCAAACTTAGAAGTTTGTATACTAAGGACTATAGTAATTTGAAAATGCATATAAGAAACAACAAAAGACACAAAATAAGAGAAATTAAAGATCAGAGCACAGAAATCATCAAGAACAACTTGAAGATCAATGAAGAACATAATGCTTATATTCAAAAAATGCAAGAAGAATAAAAATATGCAATTGACACCAAACTTAAAAATTGATACTAGACTCAAACAAGAAACATAAAATATTTTTGATTTTTATGATTTTATAAATTTTTTTATGATTTTTTGAAAATTATATGGAAAAGAGAATAAAGAGATTCAAAATTTTTAATAAGAATTCCAGGAATCATGCAATGTTAGTCTAAAGCTTCAGCAGGACATTACATTCAACAGCTAAATTGATGAGAATCAATTAGCTTTTGTGATGATAAGAACATCACCTTGAAACTCTAGAATTCATTCTTAAAAATTCTGAAAAATAAAAAGAAAAGTACCTAATCTAAGCAACAAGATGAACCGTCAGTTGTCCAAACTCGAACAATCCCCGGCAACGGCGCCAAAAACTTGGTGCACGAAATTGTGATCATCAACAATGGCGCCAAAGACTTGGAGCTCTCAAACGTGAATCACACTTTGTCACAATTCCGCACAACTAACCAGCAAGTGCACTGGGTCATCCAAGTAATACCTTACGTGAGTAAAGGTCGATCCCACGGAGACTGTCGGCTTAAAGCAAGCTATGGTCATCTTGTAAATCTCAGTCAGGCGGATTCAAATGGTTATGGAGGATTGATAATTAAAGATAAATAAAACATAAAATAAAGATAGAGATAGAGATACTTATGTAATTCATTGGTAGGAATTTCAGATAAGCGTATGAAGATGCTTTGTTCCTCCTGAACCTCTGCTTTCCTATTGCCTTCTTCCAATCATTCATACTCCTTTCCATGGCAAGCTTAATGTTGGGCATCACCATTGTCAATGGCTACTTTCTGTCTTCTCAGTGAAAATGTTCTACGCACACTGTCACTGCACGGCTAATCATCTGTCGGTTCTCGATCATGTTGGAATAGGATCCATTGATCTTTTTGCGTCTGTCACACGCCCAACACTCGCGAGTTTGAAGCTCGTCACAGTCATCCCTTCCCAGATCCGACTCAGAATACCATAGACAAGGTTTAGACATTCCGGATCTCAGGAATGGCCGCCAATAATTCTAGCCTATACCACGAAGGTTCTAATCTTAGATTAGAAACCCAAGAGATATACATTCAAGCTTGTTTGCATGTAGAATGGAAGTGGTTATCAGGCACGCGTTCATAGGTGAGAATGGTGATGAGTGTCATATAATCATCACATTCATCATGTTCTTGGGTGCAAATGAATATCTTAGAGAAGAAATAGACTTGAGTTGAATAGAAAAATAATAGTACTTTACATTAATTCATGAAGAACAGCAGAGCTCCACGCCTTAATCTACGGTGTGTAGAAACTCCACCGTTGAAAATACATAAGAACAAGGTCTAGGCATGGCCGTGAGGCCAGCCCCCAAACGTGAAAAGGTCTATCAAAGTATGTATGAAAAGCGTGATCAAGTATGTAAAATACAATAGCAAAAGGTCCTATTTATAGAAAACTAGTAGCCTAGGGTTTACAGAAATAGGTAATTAATGCAGAAATCTTCTTCTAGGCCCACTTGGTGTGTGCTTGGGCTGAGCATTGAAGCTTCCATGTGTAGAGACTTTTCTTGGAGTTAAACGCCAGCTTTTGTGCCAGTTTGGGCGTTTAACTCCAGCTTTTGTGCCAGTTCTGGCGTTTTGATGCCAGAATTTCTATGCTGACTTTGAACGCCGGTTTGGGCCATCAAATCTTGAGCAAAGTATGAAATATTATATATTTCTGGAAAGCCCAGGATGTCTACTTTCCAACACAATTGAGAGCGTGCTAATTGGGCTTCTGTAGCTCCAGAAAATCCACTTCGAGTGCAAGGAGGTCAGAATCCAACAACATCTGCAGTCCTTTTTCAGCCTCTGAATCAGATTTTTGCTCAGGTCCCTCAATTTCAGCCAGAAAATACCTGAAATCATAGAAAAACACACAAACTCATAGTAAAGTCCAGAAGAGTGATTTTTATATAAAAAATAATAAAAACATAATAAAAACTAACTAAAATATACTAAAAACATACTAAAAACAATGCCAAAAAGCGTATAAATTATTCGCTCATCAATGCATGAGAGGTTCTGCACCAAAGAACATGCAGATCATTAATTCAAAATAGTGTGCAGAAGATCAGTGATCCCGGAAGTCATGTTCGATCTGAAAGAAGACGAATATCTGAAGATCCAAGAGCAGATTCAAAACAGAGGCTGGGAAATCCTAGCTAATCCTGAGATGAATGTGGGTAGAAACATGGTCCAGGAATTCTATGCAAATCTGTGGCTGATAGATAAGCAAAGAATGGAGGGAACTACCTTCCACACTTTTCGAACCATGGTCAGAGGGAGGATTATCTACTTCCATCTTGACAAAGTGAGAGAAGTCCTCAAACTTCCTCAACTCCAGGATGATCCAGAATCTTTTAACAGGAGAATGGCTAAAGATAAAAAGTTGGATCAAGTTCTAGAGGACATATGCCTCCCTGGAACCAAGTGGATAACCAATTCAAAAGGTATCCCAAACCAAATGAAGAGAGGAGACCTCAAGCCAGTTGCTAGGGGCTGGCTGGATTTCATTGGGCGATCCATACTTCCCACCAGTAACTGCTCTGAAGTCACTGTCAAAAGAGCAGTGATGATTTACTGTATTATGCTGGGAAAAGAAGTGGAGGTTCATCAATTAATTCCTTGTGAAATTTACTTATTTGAAAACAAGGAATCCACTGAAGCCAAATTGGGTTACCCAAGCTTGATCAGTCTGTTATGTAAAGATGCGGGAGTACAAATAGGTGTGGATGAGTATATCCTAGTTGAACACCCAATCACCAAAAGGGTGATGGATGGACCTCAAGTTCAAGACAACCTCATCAAGAGGAGGGCACATGAGCTCCTCCCAGAAATTCTTCAATTTGACTATTGGATCCGCTTAGAAGCATCTGTCAACAAGCTGCAAGAATCTATGGATCAACTCAAAGAAGAGTAGCAGAATCAGAACAGCATGCTCTGCAAACTTCTCAGAGAACAAGAGAAGCAAGGGCGGGAGTTACAGGAACTAAAGCGCCAGAAGCTGATCCTTGAAGAGCCAGACATCCCACAGATTGAAGGAGCACCTACCCCTTAAAATTAAGGTTGTTGAGTCCTAACTCTTTGATAACTTTTATTATTAGAAACCTATTTTAAGAGTTACATAAGCATTAGTATTAGAGTCTGCATTTATGTTTATTTTATGTCTTATTTTTATTCCATAATCAATAAATTTTAGAGTCTATATCTTAAAGCTATGAATGATTCCATGAATCCCTCACCTTTCTTAAATAAAAAATGTTTTTATTTGCAAAAGAATAAGAAGTGCATGATTTCGAATTCTATCTTGAACTTAGTTTAATTATTTTGATGTGGTGGCAATACTTTTTGTTTTCTGAATGAATGCTTGAACAGTGCATATTTTTGAATTTGTTGTTTATGAATGTTAAAATTATTGGCTCTTGAAAGAATAATGAAAAAGGAGAAATGTTATTTGATAATCTGAAAAATCATAAAAATTGATTCTTGAAGCAAGAAAAAGCAGTGAAAAGCTTGCAAAAAAAAAAGGGGAGGAAAAAGAAAAAGCAAGCAGAAAAAGTCAATAATCCTTTAAACCAAAAGGCAAGGGTAAAGAGGATCCAAGGCTTTGAGCATTAATGCATAGGAGGGCCCACAGGAATAAAATTCTGGCCTAAGCAGCTGAACCAAGCTGTCCCTAACCATGTGCTTGTGGCGTAAAGGTGTCAAGTGAAAAGCTTGAGACTGAGCGGTTAAAGTCGTGGTCCAAAGCAAAAAGAGTGTGCTTAAGAGCTCTGGACACCTCTAACTGGGGACTCTAGCAAAGCTGAGTCACAATCTGAAAAGGTTCACCCAGTTATGTGTCTGTGGCATTTATGTATCCGGTGGTAATACTGGAAAACAAAATGCTTAGGGTCACGGCCAAGACTCATAAAGTAGCTGTGTTCAAGAATCAACATACTGAACTAGGAGAATCAATAATACTATCTGAATTTTGAGTTCCTATAGATGCCAATCATTCTGAACTTCAAAGGATAAAGTGAGATGCCAAAACTGTTCAGAGGCAAAAAGGCTACAAGTCCCGCTCATCTAATTTAAACTAATTTTCATTGATAAATTTGGAATTTATTGTATATTCTCTTCTTTTTATCCTATTTTATTTTTAGTTGCTTGGGGACAAGCAACAATTTAAGTTTGGTGTTGTGATGAGCGGATAATTTATACCCTTTTTGGTATTGTTTTTGCATAGTTTTTAGTATGATTTAATTACTTTTTATTATATTTTTATTAGTTTTTATTCAAAAATCACATTTCTGGACTTTACTATGAGTTTGTGTGTTTTTCTGTAATTTCAGGTATTTTCTGGCTGAAATTGAGGGACCTGAGCAAAAATCTAATTCAGAGGCTGAAAAAGGACTGCAGATGCTGCTGGATTCTGACCCTCCTGCACTCAAAGTGGATTTTCTGGAGCTACAGAAGCCCAATTGGCACGCTCTCAATTGCGTTGAAAAGTAGACATCTTGGGCTTTCCAGAAATTTATAATAGTCCATACTTTGCTCGAGATTTGATGGCCCAAACTGGCGGTCAAAGTCATCCTAAAACTTTCTGGCGTAAAACACCAGAACTAGCACCTTTTTTGGTGTTAAAGGCTAGAACCAATTGGGCAGCATTCCTGGGATCCGAAAAGTCTAAACCTTGTCTGTGGTATTCCGAGTAGGATCTAGGAAGGGATGACTGTGACGAACTTCAAACCTGGGAATGTTGGGCGCAGTGACAGTGTGCAAAAGGACAAGGGTCCTATTTCGACGCTAGTGGGAACTGACAGATGATTAGTCGTGCGGTAGCTGTACATGGTATTTTTCATCCGAGACGAGCAATCTGACAGTTGATTAGCCGTACAGAGATTGTACCTGGTATTTTTCATCCGAGAGGATCATACAGCTTGCCATTGAAGGAAGCCATGCGTGTTTGGAGAAGAAGACAGTAGGAAAGCAGAGATTCAGATGACAGAGCATCTCTGGAACCTCAGCCTGTTTCTCATTACTGAATCACAAGTACTATTTATTTCATGTTATTTATTTTTCATAAATACAATCACTTCTATTATTAATCTCCTGACTAAGATCTACAAAATAACCATAGCTTTCTTCAAGCCGACAATCTCTGTGGGATCGACCCTTACTCACGTAAAGTTTTACTTGGACGACCCAGTGCACTTGCTGGTTAGTTGTGCGAAGTTATGAAAAGTGTAATCACAATTTCGTGCACCACTACCCAATCCTCCTAAAGGAGCTTTGGGAGTAGATTATCGACTATGAAAGAAGGATCCTCGTACCTTAGGCATAAATAAAACTGGTACCATCTATTACCCAGGCGCCAAGAATAAAATTCATGGTCGGAGGAAGATTGCTAGATATCCTCTAGGTGCCATGTTTTCCTAAAAGTTTGATCTTTTAAAATCCTTATTTCCCTTATAATTTCTTTATGTTCCAACTGCTCGACCAACGACCCTAGCAGGCATGGCTCTTGACCGGAAAATGGTCGAGGAAAACTGGGAATCGAAAGAGGAAGCTGCCCCCAAAAGAAAACAAAGTAAAAAATGGGTTAAGGTAGAGGACGATCAAGCGAGGCTACTTTGCCTTCGAAAAAATGGGGAGCTGTAGACATTCTTATGGGAGACAAATCTAAGAAAGTACAAAAATATGATCCAGCTCCTCCTATCATGGTATTTTTTCACATTCTTCACCTTTAATAGTCAACTTAAATGGTGCATATTTTAATGATCTATTTCCTCTTTTAGTCGAAACCTGCCAAGCGTAGCTCGAAGTCTCAAGCTAAAACGCAAAGCTACTCTGAGTCAGGTGTTGACCCATCAAGTGTCGAAGATGAAGTTACCCAACTTCCAAAAGTTACTGTCTCTCTGCCTTTCTTAAGTCCAATTCAACCTACACTATCGACCGCAGCTTCCCATGCTTCTATTGACTCTCCCATGGTAATTATAGTCACCTTTCCTTTCTTTTATTACATTCACATTTCTGTTTTGTAACATATATTTTCCAGTTAAGTTATATGCCTCTACCAATCGATGCTGAGACCCAGTAGGAATCTGACCCTGTTTCGACATCAATTGCTGCTACTTCGACTATTTTTTCTACCTAAAAGCCAATTGAAGTTGAACATGATATGTCTCCTACCGACATCCCTTTTCTTGAAGCTGAAGATCTAAAAACTTTGATGACTTCGACTTTGACCTTGCCAATATCCTTTCGAAAGCTTGACAGGTGTTCATATCCTGGGTCGAGCTGTCTGACCCGGGTTGTTTAACGACAAGTCGACCGACCTCTTCAGGTCAGGACTATCCGACCTCTTCTTTAAGAGCTCGGCCAAATCACCAGAAAAGCCCAAAAAGGGCCTAAACAGAGGAACACGACCCGAATCCTAAGGCAGTCCAAGCCTATAGAGATAAAGGCGGTTCCCTTAAAAGATAAGATAACTCCACTCAAAAGATAAGATAAGATAACTATCTTATCCCCAAAAAGGACCACTCTACAACATTATAAATACGCTGGAGCACCCAGGTATAACTCATACTATGATTCTACACAAAATACCTGCTTAATACCCTTGCTAACTTATGCATCGGAGTCCCTTGCAGGTACCACCACCCTCATGTGACAAAGGATCAGCAGCATTGCCAGTCCAACAAGTCAAACACGACAGCTCCAGCCACCACCCACAAGCCGGACACATCATCTCCGACCAGCACAGAAGATCTCGTCCGAGATTGACCTAGACACCACTACATTCTTCTGCCATTCTAAAGGACAGCCATCAAATCACAGTATTAAGCCATCAAAAGGTCGACCAAACGCGGATCAAACTCAATTTCTACAAAATCGGCAAAGATGAAAAGCGGCAAAAATAGAATAATGCAAGAAGTTATCGAAAGTGATCCATAGGAAAGGACCTGACGAGGTCTTAATAAAAAATGGGTTGCTAAAAATAACTTAAAGACGGACCGACATAAAGAAGTCGGACCAGTCGACCACAATAACCAAAGTTATAAAAAGTAAATCCCTCGAAAGAGGCCTGGCCAGCCCTAAAAAAGAGGATTACTAGAAATAACTTAGAAGGGACCGACATGATGAAGTCGGCCCAACAAAATCACAAAGTTATAAAATTAATCCATAAAAGAGACCTGACAAAGGTCTAAATGAAATGGATTACTAGAAATAACTTAGAAAGGACCGACATGATGAAGTCGGCCCAACAAAATCACAAAGTTATAAAAAGTAATCCATAAAAGAGACCTGACAACGGTCCAAATGAAATGGATTACTAGAAATAACTTAGAAGAGACTGACATAATGAAGTCGGCCCAACAAAATCCCAAAGTTATAAAAAGTAATCCATAAAAGAGACCTGACAAAGGTCCAAATGAAATAGATTACTAGAAATAACTTAGAAGAGACCAACATGATGAAGTCGGCCCAATAAAATCACAAAGTTATAAAAATTAATCCATAAAAGAGACCTGATAAAGGTCCAAATAAAATGGATTACTAGAAATAACTTCAGACAAATCGAGATGAAGAAGTCGGACCAAAGCTGTAGAATTATAAAAAGTAAATTTGTAGGATTTACTAAAAATAATTCGCAAAAACATCGATCGACAGAAGATATGCGCCATAAAGGACTCCAAATTGGACCCAGAAAGCCATAACCTCAATCCACAAGTATTAAAGTACAAAGGCAATCATAAGGGGTTGGAAGACAAGATTCCAACACCCTGAAGATTCCTGGAAAGTGCTAAAGCAAGCAACCGACAAGCATATCGCAAAGAAACAAGGTTGTTATAATAAACAGACTCAAGAGGCCGCTTGAAGCCGACCCCAAGAGCCTGAGAAACTACTTTCTTTTTCTAAAAATAAAAGCAACCAAAATATCCAAAAGTCAAAGTAAACCACCAATTACAGAAATAAAGAGTTCAAAATCCCACAAAACCGGGCTATACACAGACACATCAGAGGAAAGTTACAAAGGATCCAAAGACTTCCCAGTAGCAGCATCTCGGGGTAAAGGAGGATGAGTCTGAAGGGGTACCGCATCTAACACCCATTATCCCGGTTCAGGATCTGGACATCAGGATCGGACTCCGACTGACCGACCTCAACTGCTGTAGTTGTGGAACGCGGGGCAACAGAGGCTTTGGCAGATGGCGCACGAGGAGGATTGACATCATTATCATCATCATCAGAGTCATCAGGGACAAGCTTGCCATCTTTTACAATGTTGTCCAAACTAAAAATGGTGAGGTCGAGCTCAGGCGCAAGAACTCGGACCTAATCCTTCAAGTTCTCATAAGCAGCAGTTACACTGCCCACAAGATGGCCCTGAAGCTCGGCATAATCAGCCCGAGCTGATTCTAAACTCTCCCCAAGATCCATCATCTCCCTATAAGTCAAGACATAGCTCTCCTTATGCTTCAGTGATATATCCTCAACCAACTTTGCAGAAGCCACAGCAGTAATAGCTCGAGTCTTCTCACTCTCCAACTCTTATTCCAGCTTCGCCACCTTCACCTCAAGCTCCTCCTTCAAACCCTTAATCCGGTCGAACTCTGATTTGGCCTCTTCCATAAAAGCTTTGGTTGCGTGAATGGGAAGATCTTGAGCAGTCTGATATAAAGCTGCTCCCATTTGTGCCATCTTAATACTACTCCGAGTGATGAAATCCAAATGATGAAGAAGGGAGACATCGTCAATAGGAATAACACCATAAGGAGTAATTTGTTGATCAACAAAACCAACAACATCGAAGTCGGGAGTATCCAGATTAAAAGGTTCCACAGTTCTTTGTCTTTTTGGAAGAGGGCTGACAGAGAGAGAAGAGGTAGCAGTAAAAATCTGGGGGATCAACTAAACGGACCTGAGGTGTAGGAATCATCATCCTCGGCCCAGCAGTATTCAAAATAGGCTTCTTGGGAGGAACCTGAGAAGATCCTTCCCCAGCAACTTTACCCGAGACATGCTGTGCGGCTGTAGCCTTTCTCGCCTTCTTAAAGGCCTTCATGGAATCATTGTTTTTAAACATCTCTGAAAATACACAAGAATCCAAGTTATAAACTCAAAAGAAAAGGAAGGAACTCGACAAAATAAACAAGTATGACAAAAAAGGAAGTCGACCCCTGTTCACAACCTGGGTCGAGCTATCCGACCCGAGATATTCAGTGACAAAGCGACCGACCTCTTCTGGTCAGGCTATCCGACCTCTTCTCAAAGAGGTCGGCCAAATCGACAGGAAAACTCAACAAAGGGCCCAAATAGAGGAACACGACCCACATCCAAAGGCAATACAAGCCTATAGAGATAAAGGCGGTTCCCTTGAAGATAAGCTGACTTCACCCAAAATAAGATAAGATAAGATAAGATAAGTAACTTATCTTATCAGAAAGGTCAGCCCATACTACTATAAATACACTGGAGCACCCAGGTATAACTCATACTCTGATTCTACAAAAAACCTGTTTAATACCCATGCTAACTTAAGCATCGGAGTCTCTTGCAGGTACCCCCCACCTTTCGGTGACCAAGGATCAGCAGTACAGCCAGTCTAACAAGTCGGACACGACAGCTCCGGCCGCCACCCACCAGCCGGACACGTCATCTTCGACCAGTACAGAAGATCTCGTCCAAGATCGACCTACAGTTTCAGGTAACCCTCGGAACATTGGCGCCGTTGCTGGGGAATCTGGAAGTCATCCCATCACCATGGTGGACGACCACGACAACGACCATGACTCAGATCTAGAAGACAGAACACCGCACAAAAATGCGGGCAATACACTAAAAGATCCCCCAGAATCTAACGGGGACAAAAACTCATCAAATCCAGGAGTGATTGAAGCGCTTCAAGATTGTTTAAAACAACTGGAAAAAGAAACCCAGCGCCAACATGAAGTTGAGAAGGATCTACAAAGAGAGGTGAGGCGACGTCAAGAATTTGAAGATAAACTTCTAAAACTCGAAACTGATCTCAACACCAAAACTACTTGGTTCATCCCTGAGGACAACTCACGCAAAGACCAAGATCCATTCACTAGGGAAATCATGAAAAATAAAATTCCTAAGGACTTCAAACTCCCAGATACGACTTTGTACGATGGCACTACAGATCCCAACCATCACCTCAGCAACTTTAGAAGCAGAATGTACCTCACCGACGCCTCCGACGCCATTCGCTGCAAAGCTTTTCCAACAACTCTCACGAAGACAACAATCAGGTGGTTCGACAACCTACCTCCAAAGTCCATCTCAAGCTTTAACGACCTAGCCTAAAAATTCCTTGCCAGATTCTCCATCCAAAAAGACAAGGCTAAGCACGTCCCCAGTCTACTAGGAATCAGGCAAGGAGATCGGGAAAGTCTTCGCAACTACATGGAGAGATTCAACAAAACATGCCTAGACATACAAAGCTTGCCAACAGAGGCCGCCATCATGGGCCTCATCAATGGCCTACGAGAGGGACCTTTTAGCCAATCTATATCAAAGAAATATCCCACATCTCTGGATGAGGTGCAGGAGCGAGCGGAAATATATATCAACATGGAAGAAAACTCTCGGTTGGGAGAAACCTCAAAATCCGGATTCTCCTACCGAGACAAAGATAAAGAATCCAAAAAGAAGGAAGATCGACAAGAGGAAAAAATTAAAAAATATCACAATTACACTCCTCTTAGGGTATCCCTGGTAGATGTCTACAAAGAAGTCTGCCATACGAAAAAAATACCCCCCGCTCGACCCCTCAAAGGCAAAAGAGGAGGAGGAAACCGGAATGAATATTGTGAATACCATCGAATCCGTGGGCACTCCACCAACGAATGCTTTGACTTAAAAAACATCATAGAAAATTGGTGAGAGAAGGAAAACTAGATCGGTTTCTGGCCACCCGAGATGATGAGCAAAGAAAGAGACGAAGGGATGAAGATGTCGGACGAGCTGAGCGAGCAACTCGTACACCAGAAAGACACGTCCACAAGATACACGTCGAATTTGCAGGAGGAGAAATCTCCAAATCATCTCGCAGAAGATATCTCAAAGAAGTATATCATGTCGAAGGGAAGGAGGAAGCACCCGACATCCCTGCAATCACGTTCACCAAGGAAGACGCATCCGGTATCATCTCAGGACACGACTGGGATACGTGTCACTACATACAACCTTCGGAAAAGGAAACCAATCCAGAACACTCAAAATAGACTACATCGTGGTCGACGTGAGTTAAGCCTACAATGCTTTAATAGGTCGGACAACACTAAATCAACTCGGTGCAATAGTCTCAACTCCACATCTATGCATGAAATTCCCAACTACAGAAGGGATAGCTACGATAAAAGCAGATCAAAAGATGGCACGCCGTTGTTATAACGAAAGTCTAAACCTCAGAGGCAGAGGAGAAGAGTTCTATACAATTGAGCTTGGTGGAGTTCAGAGACAAGAAGAACTTCATCCACAGCCCGAAGGTGAAGTAGAGAAAGTTCAGATCGGAGACACCTCGGATAAAACAACCAATATTGGCACGATCCTGAAAGGAAATGCAAAAGAATTACTAGTACAGTTCTTACAAGATAATGTTGATCTCTTTGCATGGAAAGCTACAAACATGCCAGGCATAGACCCCAAGCTAATGTGTCACAAGTTGGCGGTCTATCCAGGATCTCGGCCGGTACAGTAGAGACGAAGAAAACTTAGGCCAGAACGATCCCAAGCTGTGGAAGAACATGTACAAGCACTACTGGAGGTAGGATTCATAAGAGAAGTCAAGTACCCACTATGGCTAGCTAACGTCGTCTTGGTGAAAAAATCAAATGGGAAGTGGCGAATGTGCACCGACTACACTGATCTCAACAAAGCCTGCCCAAAATATCCTTAACCGCTCCCAAGTATCGACGCTCTGGTAGATGCTTCATCCGGATATAGATACCCCTCGTTTATGGATGCATATTCCGGATACAACCAAATCCCTATGTATCCACCAGATCAAGAAAAGACCTCGTTTTAACACCAAAAGCAAATTACTGCTATATACGTGGACAACATGTTAATAAAGACACAAAGTAAAGAGACATTATTGTCCGAACTGGCCCAAGTGTTCGACACTATAAGGAAGCATGACATGCGACTAAATCCTGCAAAATGCACCTTTGCAGTAGAAGCGGGCAAATTCCTAGGTTTTATGCTCACACAAAGAGGAATTGAAGCAAGTCCAGACAAATGCCAGGCCATACTCAACATGAAGAGCCCAACTTGTGTCAGAGAGGTACAACAACTCAACGGGAGATTGGCAGCCTTATCCAGATTCTTAGCAGGATCAGCGATAAGATCTCTCCCCTTCTATGCCACTTTAAGGAAAGGAAAGAAGTTCGAATGGACAATGGAACGCGAGCAAGCCTTCCAGGATAGCAAAAATTTTCTGGGACGACCACCTATCCTAACTCGACCACGAGAGGAAGAACCACTCGTATTGTACCTTGCGGTAGGAAGTCGGGCAGTAGCCTCAGCACTGGTTCGAGAGGACGACAAAGGGCAACAAACTGTATACTTCATTAGTAAAGCGCTGCAGGGATCCGAGCTGAACTACCAAAAAATAGAAAAGTTTTCCTATACTCTCATACTAACATCTCGACGACTTCGCCCGTACTTCCAGGCTCACACCATTAAGGTTCGAACCGACTAGCCCATAAAAGGGATATTACAAAAAACAGATCTAGCAGGCTGATGAGACGCAGAAGCTGGTGAATTAAAAATTATTAAAATGGTTACGTTGCAAGTATAGTTCTTAACTCACCGAAAATCTGCCTATCAATTTAGAAATATGTCACAGAGAATTAAATTAAAAATTACTGGGAGTTTTAAGTCCCAGGTCGTCTCCCAACGAGTTGCAGAAAAGTGTGCTATCTTATTAATCAGATGTTCCAAGAAGTTGAGCTAAGTAAATTGGAATGTAAATTGAGGAAATTTAAATAATATGAATAAAAGCCTTGACTGGGAGTTGATTGGTTGGAATTTCTATTATTGGTGGAGGGATTGTAAGATTAATTTATAATTAATGGTTGCTCTGTTTGGTTATCCTTTACTATGTAAGGGAAAGTCAAACAAGTTGGAATGCCAGATCTGTTCACAAGCTGCAACCCACTTAGTTCAAGGGGATTGGCGTTGGTGACAGGATAACAATCCAATAATTAACCCAATTACAATTTTTCTTTTAATCCTTCCAACTCAAGAGTTCATTTTTAATCAACTCCCCATCAAGTAAGGAAACTACTCACACATTGTAAATAATAAATTCATAGCATATGAAAGGGAATTAAAAGAAGACATGATTATTGGAATTGAAATTGAATTAAAAAGAAATAATCCTTGCATTAATTAATCATAAAAGTATTCAAATAACAAAATTGAATAAAACAAGGAACATGGAAGAATGAAACCAAGTTAAGAAAACAAACTAGAATGATAAAGTCTTGATGAGGAAAAATAACTCTTCCCAATGTTCCAATGCTAAGACCAATTAAAATTCTAAAACCTAGAGAGAAAAACCTAAGAGAGTAAAACTAGATCTAAAACTGTTTCTGAATGAATCTGTTATTTGTTTCTGTATGTTCTCTGACTCTAGTCTGCTATTCCTGGCCAAAAACTGGGCCGAAATAGGTCCAAAATCGCCCCCAACGAATTCTGCAGATTATGCAGATCGCACATGTCACGTGATCGCGTCATCCATGCGGACGCGTCATTCGCGCTTTTCCTCGCCACGCGTTCGCATCGTCCACGCTACCGCGTCGCCTGAGCTTTTCCAATCTGCGCGGCCGCGTGAGCCATGCGGCCGCGTCGCTGCGATTTGCTCTCCTTCGCACGGTCGCGTGAGCCACGTGACCGCGTCACTTCTCGCTGGTTATCTCCTCAAATTCTTGTGTTCCTTCCATTTTTGCTAGCTTCCTTTCCAATCTCTAACTCATTTATGCCCTGTAAAGTCTGAAACACTCAACACACAGATCACAGCATCGAATGGAATAAAGGAGAATTAAAAGTAAATAATTAAAGTCTCTAGGAAGCAGTTTTCAAACATGTAATAAATTCAGGAAGGAAATCTAAATGCATGCTAATTTAATGAGTAAGTGAGTAAGGATCATGATAAAACCACACAATTAAACACAATATAAATCATGAAATAGTGGTTTATCACAGGCAGAATTTTACAATGGGCACAAAATGTTGATGTGCACCCTTTTACGTCGAAAACTCAGGGCACGCGGCCGCGTGGGGCACGCGGTCGCGTGGGAGGCCATGATTCCCATAGGACGCGAACGCGTCAGGGACGCAGTCGCATGGGCCGATTTGTGCCATTGGCACGCCTCCAGCCACGCTCCAGCCAGACTCTCTGTTCGTTTATTTGTTTTCTCCACCCCCTTTGCGATGCGGACGCGTCACTAATGCGATCGCGTCGCGAGGCGAAAAAAAAAATTTTTTTTTAAAGAAATATAAAGACATGTAAATGAAAGAGCACGAAAGCACTAATAAAGAGAAGAGTTATTAAAGAAGAAAAACTAAAAGTGAAGAAAAGAACGATCATACCGCGGTGGGTTGTCTCCCACCAAGCACTTTGCTTTAACGTCCGTAAGTTGGACGCTCCACTAGCTCAATCTGTTGCGATGTGGGGATCTTCCAAACGGAAGATTTCTAGTTCTTTATTTTTCTGCACATTCTCACCATGGTACAGCTTCAGGCGTTGTCCATTAACCTTAATAAGTTCAGAGCTTGAAGGATGGCTTAGGTGATAAACTCCGTACGGTTCAGCCTTCTCTACTCTGTATGGACCTTCCCATTTTGATCTCAACTTACCGGGCATGAGCCTTAGTCGAGATTTGTAAAGGAGGACAAAATCTCCAGGTTGGAACTCTTTCTTCTTGATATGCTGATCATGTACAGCCTTCATCTTTTCCTTGTATATTCTGGAGTTCTCATAAGCTTCTAGGCGAAGGTTCTCCAGTTCTTGCAGTTGCAACTTCCTTTCAGCTCCGGCATTCTCAATTCCCATGTTGCACTCCTTAACTGCCCAGAAGGCTCTGTGTTCTATTTCAACTGGGAGATGACAAGCTTTTCCATAAACCAAGTGGAAGGGACTCATCCCAATGGGTGTCTTGTATGCTGTTCTATATGCCCACAATGCATCTTGTAGCCTGGTGCTCCAGTCCTTTCTATGGGGCTTTACTATCTTTTGCAAGATACGCTTAATTTCTCTGTTTGACACCTCGGCTTGCCCATTAGTTTGGGGATGGTAAGCGGTTGCAACTTTATGGATTATCCCATGCTTCTTCATCAATCCTGTTAGTCTCCTGTTACAAAAATGGGTGCCTTGATCGCTCACGATCGCTCGTGGTGATCCAAAGTGACATATAATATGGTTTCTCACAAAGGAAACAACAATGTTAGCATCATCAGTGCGGGTAGGAATTGCTTCCACCCATTTGGAAACATAATCCACAGCTAATAATATATAAAAATATCCATTAGAATTTGGAAATGGACCCATGAAGTCAATGCCCCAAACATAAAAAATTTCACAGAAAAGCATATATTGTTGAGGCATCTCATCCCTCCTGGATATATTACCAAATTTCTGGCATGGGGGGTAGGGTTTACAAAACTCAGCAGCGTCTCTAAAAAGAGTAGGCCACCAGAATCCGCAGTCTAAGATCTTCCTAGCTGTTCTTTGAGGGCCAAAATATCCTCCACTCTCAGATGAGTGACAGGCCTCTAAAATGGAATGGAATTCTGATTGAGGCACACAACGTCTAATTATCTGGTCAGCTCCACATCTCCATAAATATGGGTCATCCCATATATAATATTTAGACTTGCTTTTCAGCTTGTCTCTTTGATGTTTAGAAAAATGTGGAGGAAATGTGTGGCTAGCTAAATAATTAGCGACAGGTGCATACCAAGGGACTACCTCAGATACTGCTTGCAGGTTGTCAAAAGGAAAATTATCATCTATAGGAGTAGAATCATCCTTAATATGTTCAAGGCGACTCAAGTGGTCTGCTACTAAATTCTGATTACCACTCCTATCCTTTATTTCTAAATCAAATTCTTGTAACAGCAGTATCCAACGTATAAGGCTTGGTCTGGATTCCTTTTTAGCTAATAGATACTTTAGAGCTGCATGGTCTGAATACACCACTACTCTAGTACCAAGTAAATAAGCTCGGAATTTATCCAGAGCAAAAACAATAGCAAGAAGCTCTTTCTCAGTAGTAGTATAATTGGACTGGGCAGTGTCTAAAGTCTTAGACGCATAGGCAATAACAAAAGGATCCTTACCTTCGCGCTGAGCCAGCGCTGCTCCTACTGCATGGTTGGAAGCATCGCACATGATTTCAAACGGCTGACTCCAGTCTGGTCCTCTCACAGTTGGGGCTTGAGTTAGAGCAGTCTTCAGCTTATCAAACGCTTGTTTGCAATCCTCACTGAACTCGAACTCAATATCCTTCTGCAGTAATCTGGATAAGGGAAGTGCCACCTTACTAAAGTCCTTAATAAATCTCTTGTAGAAACATGCATGGCCAAGGAACGAACGGACTTCCCTCACAGAAGAGGGGTAAGGTAAACTAGAAATAACATTCACCTTTGCTGGGTCTACAGAAATACCATTATTAGATACCACATATCCTAATACAATCCCTTGTTTTACCATGAAGTGGCATTTTTCGAAATTCAATACAAAGTTTGTGTTAACACATCTATCTAATACTCTAGATAATCCATCTAAGCAAAGGCTAAAAGAATCACCATAAACGCTAAAATCGTCCATAAAAACTTCCATACAGTCCTCAATAAGATCAGAGAAAAGACTCATCATGCACCTTTAGAAGGTGGCTGGTGCATTGCACAAGCCAAAGGGCATTCTCTTATAAGCATAAGTCCCAAAAGGACATGTAAAAGTAGTCTTTTCCTGATCCTCAGGAGCTATATGAATCTGGAAATAACCTGTGTAACCATCTAAAAAGCAATAATGTGACTTACCTGACAGGCGATCCAGCATTTGATCAATGAATGGAAGTGGGTAGTGATCCTTACGGGTAGCTTGGTTGAGACGCCTGTAATCAATGCAGACTCTCCAAGCATTCTGAACTCTAGTTGCTATGAACTCTCCATGCTCACTCTTCACTGTAGTGACTCCAGATTTCTTGGGCACCACTTGTACTGGGCTTACCCATTCCCTGTCTGAAATGGAACACTACAAAAAAACAAATTTAAAATGGCATTTATATTATGGTGGTATTAAAAAACCTCCATAATATTTGAATATTATGGCATTTTATTATGCTGCCATAATTAATTTGTATAAAATGAAAACTTTGGTAATTTTGGCGGTTTTAACAGCCATAATCGAAACCCATCTTTTAAAAAAAAAGATCAAATAAAACCCTCCTCCAACAAAGAAAAACCCTAGCCCAAAAACTCATTACTGTTGAAACTATAGCGTGCTGCCAACCAAAACCAAAAACGAAGACCTGTGCTCTGCTCCGGCGACGATCTGCTCCAGTGACTGCTCTAGCGACTGCTTCGGTGATGATCTGCTCCAGTGACTAATCCAGCGATGATCTTCTCAGCGGCGTTATCCTCCGACGAGATTGTGTGCTCTCTCCAGCAACGATCTCCTCTAGCAGGTTCTCCTCCATCGGCGCGTTCTCTTCCGGCTACAATCTCTGTGTGAGAGCAAGTTTGATCTTCTTTCTCTCTCTCAATTTTCTACTCTTGTAAAAAATACCTAAAAATTTGAAATGAAAAATCAAGTTCCAGAAACTTCGTATAAAACTATGAGATCTGTTGCGCAAGTGTTTCTTCCAACGTTCTTCTCCGGCGGCGATCTCCTCCATTAACGCTTCTCTTCCATTGATGAGATCTATTACGCAAGTGTTTCCTGCGGCATCGAGTTGTGTTCTGCGATTTCTCCATTTCCATCGAGCTTCATTGAGCATCTAGGTTAGTGTACAAATTTGCATTATCTTCTTCTGTTTACTCATGATTGGTAAATATGCCATGTTCTATGCTAACAATGACCATGTCTTTTTCTTTAATTCTAGGTTTTTGATTTTCTTCCTTGTCAGAAGAAATTGGAGGTCAGGCATTCACAAAATTTTCTTTTAATTTTGTTTGTATGTATGTTAGATGATTATGGATTATGATGATATCATGTTTGAGCTCCATTCTCTGTTCTATTCTTCTTCCCTCTGTTCTATTATGATGATATGATGATATCTTGTAAATTTATATATTTGTTAGCTTTAATAATGTTGATTTCTGACTTTTCTAAATTTATATATGTTTAATGCTTTGACAGCTTTCTGAGCACTTGAAGAAATACCTTGGTACCAGGCATGAATTAAATGGAGGATTTACATGGCTCTCATTCATAGAACAGAAGACAACTTAGAGGCATCTAGTAGGGGAATGGTTAATATAAAAATACCTTGGGAACATATTGATAATTTAGTGTTACCTCTCTACAACCTCTTTTTTGTTTTGTTTTGTTTTAAATTAAATTGCTCTGCTGTATATTATTTTGATGGTTCAGTTAAGACCCGCAAAGAAGCCAAACGAATGGCCTTGTCGGATGCTATTGCCTCTGCAAAGGCTAGAGTGGAAGGCCTTAAGGCAAGCATTTAGCAGCAGCAGACAAAGAAACAAGACTTTGTGGAATTTCCTGCTCAACAGTCCTTTGGTAATGACCTTTTTTTTTGCATGTGGTTGCTAGTGCTAGTGCAGCAATCTCTTTATGTTCCTCTTTCAATTAAACACAAGTACAAAGTCTCTTTATGTTCCTCTTTCAATTAAACACAATTAAAATATCAGTAAAATATCAGTACTAACTAATGGATTGTAAAATTGTTCATAATATCAGGTTTTTTCTTTCAATTTTTTTCTGCTTACTCAGATTTGAGCTGAATATCATATAGTGGGGTTGAGCAATTTGAAGTAAGCTTATACCTTTATGTCATTTTGGGTTTCTCTTCTTGTTTTTAATTTCAGTGAATGATCAACTAAGTTAGATGATCAAAAGAATAATGTCTCTGCTCAATGAAGTGTATTGATGGATCTGTGTTCTGTTTGTGCTTAATATTTTTAACAGTGGGCTTCTCAGAAAACTTTGGGTAGTTCAAGTGACTGAATTTGAAAGTTTTAGTTTGGTTTGTTGGTTTGTGTTTTTTTTTTTGGGGGGGGGGGAGGGTAATGGGAATATGGGTATTGAAGTACATGAAAAATATGTGTGAAGATTAATTTGATTGTTAAGGCGTGAAATGAAGGAAAATTGCTTAAAATATGTTCTGTTATATTTCTGCTTTTAGAAATTGGTTAGATAGTCATTAATGATAATGAAGCTTTTCAGCTAAGTTTTGTTCATGGTAGTAGACTTGTAAGATGCGTCAAACTGGTACTAATTTGATTTAGTCATTTTTTATGGGTTTTGCAGGGCTGTTTGATGAGAAAGGAAAGCTTCTTGGTTCTTCTAGCAGCCCAATTCAGATATGGAAAGATGGTGCTTTTGTTGAGGTACCTTTTATTTATATATTTATTTTTAATTTTCAATGGAAAATTCCTAGGTTTCATTTATCAATTATTATCATTATACATTGATGGATGAAGCTAGTATGCAATATTTGGGATTTTAAAAACTGTCCTGCTTATGTATTTTGTTGATCTTACGAATGGGGAAGGATGGTTTTGAAGCTTCCACTTTAGTTCCCTGAGTTAGATATAAGTGGTGATTTTCACTTTAATTTTTTTAATTTATGTTTATATTTTATAATGTAGATTCATCTTTTTGTGCTAAACAGCAATCCTCCACAGATATATGGCTTGCAATCTGTGCAGCTGTAAAAGCAGCTTGCTCTCAAGCAAAAGTTACACCTACAGAAGTAAGAAGTCTAGGATTTGCAACTACTTGTTCTCTGGGTATGTAACATTTCTCTTTACATGACATATTTAATTTGTTTATATAATGACTCTAGCTGATTGTTTATGAACTATATAACAGTTGCAGTGGATGTCGATAGTGCACCTGTTTCAGTTTCTTTGGCTGATAATTCAAGAAGAAATGTCATAGTATGGATGGATCATATAGCTTTAGAACAAGCTGAAAGGATCAATTCCTCTAACTCACCTGTATTACAGTATTGCGGTGGAGCTGTTTCACCTGAAATGCAGCCACCAAAGGTACCATCTGAACTAATCCCATTATTTTAGTCACTGGTCAGCATACATAATATGCTATGCTAAATATCTTTTATTCTTTTAGGCATTTTTCTCCATAGATGCTATTTTGTTAAAAAGGTTTTTAAGTGTAATGCAATTCATACTCTTTATGGCAATGGCTATTGATGGAAATAAACATTGGATATACAATTCAATAATTTAAATGCTAAAAAAATATATTTTTTTCATATATAAACATGAATGAAAAGGCACCATAAAATTAAAGAAAGGGCACTCAACTAAGCACGCATTTGTTGGCCAATAGATATCCACCTATAGCAGCAGTAAATTCATTTATTTCTTTAATTTTAACATTATTTTATATTTTGATCCATTCAGCACCACGCAGGCTCTAAACCTCTCATCTATGTTCTTATTGATAACATTTATGTTGCGCTACCATTAGCTGCATTGCTTAATTTTTTGAGTGGTAAAATATTATGACAATTGAAGAATACTGTGTTCATGGATTTTTGTAATTAGACATGTGATGAGACAAATCTAACGTACTTTTTAAGGTATAAAAAACTAAAGCATATAAATAATTGATCATCCTAGATTATGTTTTCTATTATGTAGAATCATTGCACAGAATTAGAAAATCTTAAAACCATGTTTATGTATCTCATTTTGGATGCTATATATGAACTGTAATTTGTAGTTTCTTTTTTTGCTTTTTTTTTGTAGTTTCTTTTTTGGTTTTTTTGAATCTATCCGGAGAATCTAAAGGCCTGAGCAGAATAATATGAATTTTTACAGCAACAGGATAGCTTATCTTTTAGAGAAGGTAATTAAATTTTCTGCCTTGCCTCTTCTCACATTGTTATTTATTATTTATTGCTACTTCCACTTTGCACTTGGTATATGTATCTATATCTTGATCTATACATTTTGCTACTTTTCAGTGTAAAGAGATCATGAATTTTGTGGTAGCACCAAGCTGAACAAATTATTTTCACTTTAATCAGGTTTGTCCAAATATGTCAGGCTCGTTATAGGTGTCACAGATCTTTTAAATATTACAAATGCAG
The DNA here is from genome assembly GCF_059453495.1 of Arachis ipaensis. Lineage (NCBI taxonomy): Eukaryota > Viridiplantae > Streptophyta > Magnoliopsida > Fabales > Fabaceae > Arachis > Arachis ipaensis. Next base: position 131,193,676 of record NC_142444.1, read on the forward strand.
ATGAAGGGGGAAGATGGCCAGGAGAGAACTCAGGAAACTGAAGATGGTAAATTTCTCTAGCTATGATTATGTATTAAGAATAATTAGTTGTGAATTTTGTAGTTTCAGTGAAACTAGTCTCACTTGGAGGAATAACCAACAAAAAGGGAAATAACTTCATGTTTATTCATTCTTATTTTAAATACATGGTTTATCCATCACCAAAAGATTCTATTTTTGATGTAGGCAAGTGGGCAAAGGTTGAGAGGATCAAGAAGAGGATGAAGAAGGGGAAACAGAGAAAATTCCAAAGGTTGAGTTGGATAGGTAATGTATAATAATATTGTAGGTTGCTGAATGATTATTTCTAGATGGGTGGTTCCCTTGAGATTTCTCAGATTTGTGTTGGTAGGTAAGGTGTCTGGGTTTTGCTTCTGCAGAAAGAACAGGATGCGTTGTTTCATGCTCCTCATTAGGCAACAGTTACAATATCTCTTGGGAGGCACCGTTGGACGAGCCAGCGAAGCAAAGGATGCTTAAGGTTAAGGAGCCATTGAGTTTACTTATGACGTAATTGCAAGGAAGTGGAAGCATAACAAGAAAGGATTTGCTCATGAATTTTGACAATATTTACCTTTGTTTAATTTAAAGCTCTTGAATTATGATGGATTCCATGACCGCGTTATTCTATTGTTAATTTAAAGAATAATGTTGGCATTAGGTGCTCCTCTTTTTTATCCAATCAAGTTTCCTTTGATTGTCTTCCAATCGACTTTACCCTTTCTTTGAATCTTTCCATTACTTTTAAGAAATCTATTTCACAAATTTGTTGCTTGATCAAAATTAAGCTGTAGGAGTAAAAGAAAACAAGTATAAGGAGGTCATAAGAAACTTGCAAGCTTGGTGTTCCTATTTAAAATAAGAATGAATAAACAACTTGAAAATATCACTTTAAATAGGTGGTTTTATTTTTATTTTAAAAAACATAAAATTGTCATTATAATTAGGTATAAACGGCGGTTAGAAACTTCCATTTTAAAAGAAAATGATGTCATTATACTCTGGTAAAAACGGCGGTTAGAAACCCCCATTTTAAATGAAAATGGTGCTATTATATCCTGGTAAAAATGGCGGTTAGAAACCCCCATTTTAAAGGAAAATAATGCCATTATATCCGGTAAAAAACGGCGGTTAGAAACCGCCATTTTAAACAAAAGATGCCACTATATCCTGGTAAAAACGGCGGTTATAACCGCCATTTTAAACAATATAAAAACTGCCATTTTACGTGGAAATAATGGTGGTTAAAAACCGCCATTTTAACCGTCAGAAAACCGTCGTATTATCCATTGGTTATTACGGCGGTTTTCGGAAAATTGCCGTAATAACCAGAATGAAGCCCAGAATTCCGGCGTTTCTTGGAGGTGCCATTTTTTGTAAAAATGGCGGTTAGAACCGCCATAATTTCCAAAAAAAAAACCGCCATTTTAACCTTTTTTTGTAGTGGAATATATGATATCTGCTTCTAATAGTCTGGTCACTTCCTTTTTGACAACTTCCAAGATGGTGGGATTCAATCTTCTTTGGGGTTGATGGACAGGTCTTGCTCCCTCTTCTAAAAATATTCTGTGCTCACATACTTGAGGGTTGATTCCCACTATGTCTGCCAAACTCCACCCAATTGCCTTCTTATGCTTCCTCAGTACATCAAGTAACTGCTCTTCTTATGAGAAGTCAGTTCCCTTGCGATAATGACCGGAAGCTTCTGCTCATCCTCAAGATAAGCGTATTTGAGATGTGGAAGGAGAGGCTTCAATTCTAACTTTTGATCATGGGTAGGCTCTGGATTATCTGGGGCTTGTGAAAATGGCGAAGTGCTCCTATTGTCAGTTAAGAGGGTCCCCACACTTGGACCTTGTCCAGTGTGCCTCTCTTCAAACTCTTCCTTTTGAACTTCAGCCACACTTTCGTCTATGACATCACACTGGAAGATAGAATGATCTTCTGGGGGGTTGTCAATGACTCCATTCAGATTGAAGATTACTATGCGGCCATCTATTTCAAAGGAGTATGTTCCTGAAAAAGCATCCAATTTGAATTTTGATGTCTTCAGGAATAGTCTTCCAAGTAGGATTGATGATGGCTTATCTGAATCATTGTGGGGCATCTCCAAGATATAAAAATCAGTGGGAAATGTGAGCCCTTTAATATTCACCAAAACATCTTCAGCAACTCCAGCCACTGTAATAATGCTTTTATCTGCTAACACAAAACGAGCTGCCGACCTTTTTAAGGGAGGGAGCCTCAAAACATCATATATAGATAAAGGCATTATACTGACACATGCTCCTAAATCACACATGCAATCATAAATTACTACACCACCAATAGTACAACTAACTATGCAAGGACCTGGATCACTACATTTTTCAGGTAATCCTCCCATTAAAGTAGATATAGAACTACCTAAAGGAATAGTTTCTAATTCATTAATTTTGTCTTTATGGATACATAAGTCTTTTAGAAACTTTGCATATTTAGGTACCTGCTGAATAACATCAAAAAGGGGAACAGTTACCTCAACCTTTTTCAATATCTCTACCATTTTAGAATCGGGTTCCAGCTGCTTCCTGGGCTTCCTTACAAGTTGTGGAAATGGAATAGGAGTAGTGTTGTCTGTGGTGTCTGCGCCTTTTGGTGCTTCCTTCTGTGGTTGAGCTATCTCTTCTTCAGCTATGTCCTGTATATCCTCTTCCTCTTCAACATCTTCGATTTCTACCACCTCTTCAGCTGAGGCGTATTTTGGTGAGCTTGGTTCCTCCTGAATTCTCTCCTGCAGTATGGTTCCGGACCTCAGGGTGATAGCATTAATGCCTCCTTTTGGATTGGGTAATGGTTGAGAGGGGATTCCAGTGGTGCTTGAAGGTTGGTTACTGGAATTTTGTGCTGATCCAAGCTGTGTCATAAAAGCTTGCAGAGTAGAGGTGAGACCATTCAGACCAACGTTAATACTATTCATGATGTTGTTTTCCATGGTCTGTTGTTTTTTCTCAAGAGATTGTAGTAGATCTTCATTAGAAGATAACGAAGAATGAGTAAATTGAGAGGTCTGCTACTGATTGTTCTGTGGTCCTTGGTTCTGCCTCAGGTGAGGTGCTCTGTAAGGTTGATTTTTCTGCCTGTTGTTGTTATTGTTCCACTTCTGATTTCTCTGATTATCTCTGCCTCCTCTGTTATTGTTGTCCCTCCAATTCTGGTTAGAATTGTCCTGCCATCCATGGTTATTATTTCCACTTTGATTGTACCCTTGGTTGGGGCGGTCATAGAAGTTGTGAGTGGATGCCACCATGTTGTCTTCTTGTTAGAGCTACGGGCATTCATCGGTGTAATGGCTATAATCAGCACAGATTCCACAAATTCTTTGTGGGACTAGTTGTTGGTTTTGCTGTGGTGGAGGAGGTTGAGCTTACTGAGCTTGTTGATTCAACTGCATTTGTTTCAGCAAGTTGGTCATTTCATAGATGCCTTGAGTTAGAGCAGCAGTCTCTCTGCTGGAAGATACTTCTGCAACAGCTTTTGAACGGCCTTGCTTTTGTCTGTGGTTCCTAGTGGATTCAGCTAAATCACTGATCAATTGCCAAGCTTCATCAGTGGTCTTGTACTTCTTCATAGACCCATTGCTGGCATTTTCCAGTATGGTCTTATCTTGGGGCCTCATACCCTGTGTAATATAGCTGAGTAGCACGATCTTGTCAATCATGTGGTGGGGGCATGCTTCCAGAAGATTATTGAAGCGCTTTCAGTATTCAAAGAGAGTCTCATTGTCATCCTGAATAATTGTGGAGATATCCTTCCTTAGCTTATCAGTAACTTCAGATGGAAAGAATTTCTCCAGAAACTCCTTTCTGAGTGTATCCCAGTTGGATACATTTGCTAGAGGTTGAGTGTAGTACCACTCTCTTGCTTTTCCCTTAAGAGAAAACGGAAAAGCTTTCAGCAAAATTGAAGTTTTATCAGTGCCATCACGCCTGACAGTAGAACAGGCTGCTTGGAAATCTCTCAAGTGCTTGATAGGCTCTTGAGCAGGTAGGCCATGAAACTTGGGCATCAAATTTAGTAGTGCGGGATTTATTTCAAAATCTGTAGCTACCGCCGGATGATGCGCTTGAAACGGTTGATTGTAAAATCAGAGCCTTCCTCCTGGATGGTAACTCTCCTAGCTGCCATATTTTCTGCACGTAAAACAACCGAATCAGTAGAACGGGGGCTGGTTTCTTCCTTAGATTCACTTTCAGATCCGCCCTCAGAGCGGGCTACCCGACGCTGTTCTCGCCTTATTTGTGAAATTGTCCTTTCAATTTCAGGATCGGATATTAGCAAGCGCGGATCAGGAAGTAAACGCGTCATTTGACGGAAGAAACATGCAGTTCATAGTAGCAAAATAAAATAAAATGCAAATAAATAAATTCTAATTAATAAAATTAGCACTCTATTGCAACTCCCCGGCAACGGCGCCAAAAATTGATGAGACGCAGAAGCTGGTGAATTAAAAATTATTAAAATAGTTACGTTGCAAGTATAGTTCTTAACTCACCGAAAATCTGCCTATCAATTTAGAAATATGTCACAGAGAATTAAATTAAAAATTACTGGGAGTTTTAAGTCCCAGGTCGTCTCCCAACGAGTTGCAGAAAAGTGTGCTATCTTATTAATCAGATGTTCCAAGAAGTTGAGCTAAGTAAATTGGAATGTAAATTGAGGAAATTTAAATAATATGAATAAAAGCCTTGACTGGGAGTTGATTGGTTGGAATTTCTATTATTGGTGGAGGGATTGTAAGATTAATTTATAATTAATGGTTGCTCTGTTTGGTTATCCTTTACTATGTAAGGGAAAGTCAAACAAGTTGGAATGCCAGATCTGTTCACAAGCTGCAACCCACTTAGTTCAAGGGGATTGGCGTTGGTGACAGGATAACAATCCAATAATTAACCCAATTACAATTTTTCTTTTAATCCTTCCAACTCAAGAGTTCCTTTTTAATCAACTCCCCATCAAGTAAGGAAACTACTCACACATTGTAAATAATAAATTCATAGCATATGAAAGGGAATTAAAAGAAGACATGATTATTGGAATTGAAATTGAATTAAAAAGAAATAATCCTTGCATTAATTAATCATAAAAGTATTCAAATAACAAAATTGAACAAAACAAGGAACATGGAAGAATGAAACCAAGTTAAGAAAACAAACTAGAATGATGAAGTCTTGATGAGGAAAAATAACTCTTCCCAATGTTCCAATGCTAAGACGAATTAAAATTCTAAAACCTAGAGAGAAAAACCTAAGAGAGTAAAACTAGATCTAAAACTGTTTCTGAATGAATGTGTTATTTGTTTCTGTATGTTCTCTGACTCTAATCTGCTGTTCCGGCCCGAAAACTGGGCCGAAATAGGGTCCAAAATCGCCCCCAACGAATTCTGCAGATTATGCAGATCGCACATGTCACGCGATCGCGTCATCCATGCGGACGCGTCATTCGCGCTTTTCCTTGCCACGCGTTTGCGTCGTCCACGCTACCGCGTCGCCTGAGCTTTTCCAATCCGCGCGGCCGCGTGAGCCATGCGGCCGCGTCGCAGCGATTTTCTCTCCTTCGCGCGGTCGCGTGAGCCATGCGACCGCGTCACTTCTCGCTGGTTATCTCCTCAAATTCTTGTGTTCCTTCCATTTTTGATAGCTTCCATTCCAATGTCTAACTCATTTATGCCCTGTAAAGTCTGAAACACTTAACACACAGATTACCGCATCGAATGGAATAAAGGAGAATTAAAAGTAAATAATTAAAGTCTCTAGGAAGCAGTTTTCAAACATGTAATAAATTCAGAAAGGAAATCTAAATGCATGCTAATTTAATGAATAACTGGGTAAGGATCATGATAAAACCACACAATTAAACACAATATAAATCATAAAATAGTGGTTTATCACAGGCAGAATTTTACAATGGGCAGTCGATTTATTCGAGTTTGACCTCCAATATAAAGCTCGAACAGCCATCAAATCACAGTACTTGGCCGACTTCATTGTAGAATTCACAGATACCTTGGAAATCCCCACAGAATGGAATCTCTACGTGGACGGTTCCACAAATAAGACTGGAAGCGGCGCATGTGTGATAATAGAAAGCAACCAAAGAACCCAAGTTGAGCTTTCCCTCAAATTTGGGTTTTCGGCCTCAAATAACCAGGCGGAATATGAAGCGTTACTAGCTGGTTTGAAGCTGGCTAAGGAGGTTGGAGCTCAAAAACTCAACATCTTCAGCGATTCACAAGTAGTCACCTCACAAATAATAGGGAGCTACCAAGCCAAAGATCCCACCATGAAAAAGTATTTGGATAAAACCAAGGAACAACTCGAACAACTCGGGGAATATAAGATCTGCCACATACCCCACGAGCAAAATGCCCGAGCTGACGCACTCTCAAAACTAGCCAACACCAAACCAGGGGGCAACAATAGAAGCCTCATCCAGGAAATACTACAAAACCCGTCAATCTCAGAAGAGGAAAAAGTCTTAGCCATAACAAGTCAGGATCAAGGATAGATGACCCCCATAATTAATTACCTCAAAACAGAAACACTCTCCACAGATGAAAAGGAGGCAAAGAGGTTAAAACGGGAGGCTCAGTACTACACTATCATAAACAACACCGTATATAAAAGAGGGATTTCAAAACCACTATTAAAATGCATGCCGACCTCCAACACAAGGGAAGTTTTAAAGGAAGTACATAGTAGCATTTGTGGTAATCACCTCGGAGCACAAGCTCTCACCAAAAAGGTACTCCGGGCGGGATTTTATTGGCCAACTCTATAAAAGGAAGCTACAGAGTTTGTAAGGACATGCCCACCATGCCAGAAACATGCCAACTTTCACATCGCCCCGCCAGAAGAGCTCATCAGCGTAACCTCACCTTGGCCATTTGCAAAATGGGGACTCGACCTTCTCGGACCCTTTCCTTAGGGATCGGGACAAGTTAAATTCCTCATAGTAGGGTAGACTACTTTACAAAGTGGATCGAGGCAGAACCCCTAGCTAATGCTACTGCTCAAAGAAGTCGAAAATTCCTATATATTGTCACAAGGTTCGGGGTCCCATACTCCATCACCACAGACAATGGCACCCAATTCACAGATGCAGGCTTCAGAAAATTAGCAGCCAATTTGAACATAAAGCACCAGTTCACCTCCGTCGAACATCCCCAAGCCAATGGACAAGCTGAAGCTGCCAACAAAGTCATATTGGCTGGGTTAAAATGGAGATTACAGGATGTAAAAGGAGCTTGGGCTGAGGAACACCCACAAGTCCTATGGGCATATCGAACAACGCCACATTCCACCACAAAGGAATCACCCTTCTGACTAGCATACGGAGTGGAGGCAATGATCCCGGTAGAAATTGAGGAAGGGTCGCCTAGAATAGTACACTACAATGAAGAAGCCAACTCCCAACTACAAAGGGAAGAACTCGACCTACTCCCGGAAGTCTAGGAAAGAGCTCGGATCAGGGAAGAAGCACTAAAACGTCAAATGGCTTCGAGATATAATCAAAAAGTAGTGCCGCGAGGTTTCACAGAAAATGACCTCACTCTAATCTGAAATGATATCGGAACAACTCGACCTGGAGAAGGAAAGCTAGCAGCAAACTGGAAAGGACCCTACTGAGTCATAGAAGTACTTGGGAAGGGCTACTACAGACTGTCCGAACTCGATGGACAAGAGCTTCCCAGATAGTGGCACGCCTACAACCTAAGAAGGTACTATGGTTAGGAATGATAAAGGATCTTGGTATAAGGTACACTCTTTTTCCTGAAAAGGTTTTTTAATGAGGTACCAAGCTAAGACCTACAAACTATCCAACTTACAGGGATGAAAAACTCCCGCATGTATATATTTGCACTTTTCCTTTTAATGAAATATATTTTAGATATTCTACAAATTCTCAAGACGCATTAATCTAAAGCATTCATCATCCGATTATAAAGTAACAGATCGGCAGAAAGTGAAAAACAGATTCACAGCACGATCACGATAAAGACCAATAGAGATGAAAGCACGATTCATCTAAAGGTCGACCAAATAAAGATAGAACCCACCTTCTACAAATCGGCAAAGATGAAAGCAGAATAATGCAAGAAGTTATCGAAAGTGATCCGGAAAAAGAACCTGACGAGGTCTTATGGATTGCTAAATAATAACTTAAAAACTGACCGACATTAAGAAGTCGGACCAAGTCAACCCAAGTTATAAGTAAACCCTGGAAAGAGGTCTGGCCAACCCTATTAAAGAGGAATACTTTAACTTAGAAGGGCCCGACATGACAAAGTCGGCCCAAAACATAAAGTTATAGAAGTAATCCCTGAAAGAAACCTAAACAAGGTCCAAGAAAGAGGATTACAAAAATAACTTAGAAGGGCCCGACATGACAAAGTCGGCCCAAAACTTAAAGTTATAGAAGTAATCCCTGAAAGAGACCTGAACAAGGTCCAAGAAAGAGGATTACAAAAATAACTTAGAAGGGCCCGACATGACAAAGTCGGCCCAAAACATAAAATTATAGAAGCAATCCCTGAAAGAGACCTGAACAAGGTCCAAGAAAGAGGATTATAAAATAACTTAGAAGAGATTGACATGACGAAGTCGGTCTCCTACAACAAACAAGTTATAAAAGTAATCCCTAAAAGAGACCTGACAAGGGTCCAAGAAAGAGGATTACAAAATAACTTAGAAGAGATCGACATGACGAAGTCGGTCTCCTACAACAAACAAGTTATAAAAGTAATCCCTAAAAGAGACTTGACAAGGGTCCAAGAAAGAGGATTACAAAAATAACTTGGAAAAGACGACGCAAAGAAGTCGGTCTCCCACAAACAAGTTATAAAAGTAGTCCCTAATAGAGACCTGACAAAGGTCCAAAAAAGAGGACTACAAAAATAGCTAGAAAGAGGACCAACGTAAAGAAATCGGTTAGGGATTGCTAGAAATAAATACAAGAGTGAGAAAACCAAAATACGAGTTGGATCCACACATCTACAACCTCAAAGGATCCAAGCTACAAGCAATAAGTACAAAGCAATCCAAAGAGGTCGAGCAGCAAGGCTCCAGCATTCTCAAAACCCAGAAAGGTGCCAAGACAAGTGCAAACAAGCATGATATAAAATACAATATTATAACAAGCCTCAGGGTCAGGCCTAAAAGCTTGAAAGCTACTTGTTGTTTTTTCAAAATAAAAAGTTGCTAAATAAGCAACCTAAAGGAGTATCAACAGTCAGCAAAATATTCAAACTACAAAATAAAGAGTTTAAAAGCCCACAAGCCGGGCTATCTACACAAACATCCAAGAAAAATCAGCTAAGATCGGGAGCCTTCTCGGCAGCATCAGTACGGGGAGAAGGAGGGCGAGTCTAAATAGGCACAGCATCCACGGTACCATCATCCCGATTCAAGATTTGACAATCCGGATCAGAAACGGATTGACCGACCTCAACTAGGGGAACTGTGGAAGTTGACATTTTGGCAGAAGGCATAAGGGGAGGTTCGTCGTCATCATCATCCTGGTCATCAGGGACAATCTTACCATCCCTCACAACATTATCCAGGCTAAAAAGAGTAAGATCGGCCTCGGGAGCAATAATTCGAACCTGCTCCTTCAGGTTCTCATAAACAGCATTCACACTGCCAACAAGATGACCCTGGAGCTCAGAGTAATCAGCTCAGGCAGACTCCAACTCCTCCCTCAGACGTACCACCTCCCGATAAGATGTGACATAACTATCTTTATGCCTCAATGCAGTGTCCTCGGCCAACCGCACAGAAGCCGCCAGAGCAAGGGAACTCGCCTTCTCATTCTTCAGATGCTTCTCCAGTTTAGCCACCTTTAGCTCAAGCTCCTCCTTCAAGCCATTCATCCGATCGAACTCCTGTTTTGCCTCCTCCATAAAAGCTTTGGTGGCATGGAGAGGAAGATTTTGAGTAGTTTGGTACAGAGCAGCTCCCATATGTGCCATTTTTACACTACTTCGAGTGATAAAATCCAAATAACGAAGGAGGAATACATCATCCATAGGAAGGACACCGTAAGGACCGATCTGCTGATCTACGAACTTGACCGCGTTAAAATCAGGGGCATCAAGGTTGAAAGGCTCAATTGTTTTTTGTTTCTTGTTGGGAGGAGCACTAGAAGTAGCAGCGAAAAACTGCGGAGGGTCGGCCAGGCGAACCCAAGGAGTGGGAATCACCTTCCTCGGCCCAGGAGAACTCGGCACGGGCGCCTTCACCTGAACTTGAGAAGATCCCTCTCCCACTGCCTTGGCCGAGATATTTTGAGCAACAGCAGCCTTCCTTGCCTTTTTTAAGGCCTTCATGGAATCATTATTTTTCGATATCTCTGAAAATACAAAATCGACCACAGTAATGGGTTACAATCACAAAAAAGAAGAAGCAAAACTAAAAAGCAAGTATAGAAACAAGTCAGACAGTAGTTCGAACCAAAGATGGATCACTCAAAGATCTTTTTGTATCAAGATGGGGTGGTTTCCCCCATAAATCTTCAGGAACAATTACAAAAGCCCACTCAACCTCCAAGCATCTCCCATGTATAACGAGACACTCTCACATTCTTCTGCCACTCTAGAGGGAAAGCAGGCTCGTCATTCTCATCAAGAAAAAAGGGCGGACCCCCTCAACAGCATGGACTCTAAAGAAATAATTCTTAAAGTCCTTAAAAGACTCATCATACATGGCAAAAACTTTATGATCCTGGGCAGACCTGAAAAAAACCCAGGAAGCTTTCTTCTTGGAAGAACCTCCAGGCTTGGCAGAAACAAAAAGATAAAGGAAAAGAGTTTGAGAAGGTGTTACGCCTAACTCTTGGCAAAGCAGCTGAAAGATCTTGATAAAACCCCAGGAATTCGGATGAAGTTGGGATGGGGCAATGTTACACGACCACAACAAGTCGGTCTCGAAAGCAATAAAAGGAAAAGTAATGTCCAACTGGCTGAAGAAATATTTATAGGCATAAAAGAAGGGACGCTCCCCCTCGACCGAAGTAGGAAAACAAACCCTTTCATCAGAGTCGGGCGCTACAAGCTCATAATCCCTCTCCCGGGCACTGCTACCATAAATCCTATGACGTTTTCTCAGCTCTACACAAAAATCAGCGTCCACCACAGAGACACACATTAAGACAAGGGAGTCCAACCAATCAGACATCCCCTCGGGAACTTTAGAAGACATCTCTACAATGTTATTGCGAGAAGACATGAGGCTAACTAATCCTACAATAAGAAAAGAAGATTGGATTACTAAAAAAATCTCGGACGAGGGGCAAAACAACTCGACTAATATGACACAGAAGAGCAAACAGAAAAGAAAAACCCCAAGACTCAAACCAAAGTCCTGGGGCATCCTTTGGAGGTAGTAACAAAGCGAGGTTTCAGGAAAAATCTACAGCTTACGTCCCAGCATCTCTCAAACAAGAAAAGAAGATTTAAAATAGCAAACATTTCATAGGAGAAAGACAAAACACAAAAAGTAATCAAAGCCACTATCTTTTTACAGTCTATCAGCAAAAAGCATCGCCAACATCAAACACGTCAAGCAAAAATCGTCAAAGGCACAACCTTCTTTCAGAATCAAACAAAACCATCATCAAAGGCACAAACAGAAACGGTGTTAACATGCAAAAGCCCTAAAAGCATCAAGCAATAGGAAAGGTGAAAAGGTTCATACAAAAAGGCAAAGAAACTCCCAGAACACACATTACAATAGCAATCAGGCACAGCAAAAGCAGAAAGATCCAAACTTTCTCCAAACAAAATCAAAACTTTCTCAAAATCAGACATGAAAAAGTGATACGGAAAAGAGAAAGGAAGAAAAACCAACCTGAGCGAAGAAGCCTCGAAGGAGATTGAAGACTGGTGCACGAAATTGTGATCATCAATGGCGCCATCAACATGGTACGCTCAATTGTAATCTCAACTTTTTATCACAACTTCGATACAACTAACCAGCAAGTGCATTGGGTCGTCCAAGTAATAAACCTTACGCGAGTAAGGGTCGATCCCACGGAGATTGTTGCTATGAAGCAAGCTATGGTCACCTTGTAAATCTCAGTCAGGCAGATATAAAATAGTTATAGAGTTTTCGAATATTAATAATAAAATAGGGATCGAAATGCTTATGTAAATCCTTGGTGAGAATTTCAGATAAATGCATGGAGATGCTTTCGTCCCTCTAAACCTCTGCTTTCCTGCTGTCTTCTTCCAATCAGTCTTACTCCTTTCTATGGCTGGCTTTATGTAAGGGCATCACCGTTGTCAATGGCTACATCCCATCCTCTTGTGAAAATGGTCCAAATGCTCTGTCACAGCACGGCTAATCATCTGAGGTTCTCGATCATACTGGAATAGGATTCACCCTCCTTTTGCGTCTGTCACTACGCCCAGCACTCGCGAGTTTGAAGTTTGTCACAGTCATTCAATCACGGAATCCTACTCGGAATACCACAGACAAGGTTTAGACTTTCCGGATTCTCATGAATGCCGCCATCAATCTAGCTTACACCACAAAGATTCTAATTAAGAGATCTAAGAGATACTCATTCAATCTAAGGTAGAACGGAAGTGGTTGTCAGGCACGCGTTCATGGGGAATGATGATGATTGTCACATTCATCACATTCATGTTGAAGTGCGAATGAATATCTTAGAAGCAGAACAAGTTGAATTGAATAGAAAAACAGTAGTACTTTGCATTAATCTTTGAGGAACAGCAGAGCTCCACACCTTAATCTATGGAGTGCAGAAACTCTACCGTTAAAAATACATAAGTGAAAGGTTCAGGCATGGCCGAATGACCATCCCCCATGATCTAAGAACAAGACGTCCCAAGATGTCTAATACAATAGTAAAAAGCCCTATTTATAATAAACTAGCTACTAGGGTTTACAGAAGTAAGTAATTGATGCATAAATCCACTTCCGGGGCCCACTTGGTATGTGCTTGGGCTGAGCTTGAATGTTACACGTGCAGAGGCTCTTTCTGGAGTTGAACGCCAGGTTGTAACGTATTTCTGGCGTTCAACTCTGGTTTGTGACTTGTTTCTGGCGTTTAACTCCAGATAGCAGCGTAGAACTGGCATTCAACGCCCTTTTACGTCGTCTAAACTCGTTCAAAGTATGGACTATTATACATTGATGGAAAGCCCTAGATGTCTACTTTCCAACGCAATTGGAAGCGCACCATTTTGATGGAAAGCCCTAGATGTCTACTAAAAACATACTAAAAACAATGCCAAAAAGCGTATAAATTATCCGCTCATCACAACACCAAACTTAAATTGTTGCTTGTCCCCAAGCAACTGAAAATCAAATAGGATAAAAAGAAGAGAATATACTATAAATTCCAAACTATCAATGAAACATAGCTCCAATCAGATGAGCGGGACTTGTAGCTTTTTGCCTCTTGAATAGTTTTGGCATCTCACTTTATCCATTGAAGAGTGATTGGCTTCTATAGGAACTCAGAGTTCAGATAGTGTTATTGATTCTCCTAGTTCAGTATGATGATTCTTGAACACATCTATTTAATGAGTCTTGGCCGTGGCCCTAAGTACTTTGTTTTCCAGTATTACCACCGGATACATAAATGCCACAGACACATAATTGGGTGAACCTTTTCAGATTGTGACTCAGCTTTGCTAAAGTCCCCAATTAGAGGTGTCTAGGGTTCTTAAGCACACTCTTTTTTTTTTTGCTTTGGACCTTGACTTTAACCGCTCAGTCTCAAGTTTTTACTTGACACCTTCACGCCACAAGCACATGGTTAGGGACAGCTTGGTTTAGCCGCTTAGACCAGGATTTTATTCCTTTAGGCCCTCCTATCCACTGATGCTCAAAGCCTTGGGATCCTTTTTATTTGCCCTTGCCTTTTGGTTTTAAGGGTTGTTGACTTTTTGCTCTTGCCTCTTGGTTTTAAGAGCTTTTGGCTTTTTCTGCTTGCTTTTTCTTTTTCTTTCTATTTTTTTTCTACAAGCTTTGTTCTTTGCTGCTTTTTCTTGCTTCAAGAATCAATTTTATGATTTTTCAGATTATCAAATAACATGTCTCCTTGTCATCATTCTTTCAAGAGCCAATATATTTAACATTCATAAACAACAACTTCAAAAGACATATGCACTGTTCAAGCATTCATTCAGAAAATAAAAAGTATTGTCACCACGTCAATATAATTAAACTAAGTTCAAGGATAAGTTTGAAACTCATGTACTTCTTGTTCTTTTGAATTAAAACAGTTTTCATTTAAGAGAGGTGATGGATTCATAGGACATTCATAACTTTAAGACATAGTTACTAACTACTAATGATCATGTAATAAGACACAAACATAGATAAGCACTTAACATAGAAAACAAAAAATAGAGAGTGTAAGAACAAGGAATGAGTCCACCTTAGTGATGGTGGCGTTTCCTTCTTGAGGAACCAATGATGTCCTTGAGCTCTTCTATGTCTCTTCCTTGTCTTTGTTGCTCCTCCCTCATTGCTTTTTGATCTTCTCTAATTTCATGAAGGATGATGGAGTGCTCTTAATGTTCCACCCTTAGTTGTCCCATGTTGGAACTTAATTCTCCTAGGGAGGTGTTGATTTGCTCCCAATAGTTTTGTGGAGGAAAATGCATTTGAGGCATCTCCGGGATCTCATGGTGATGAGCTTCATGCGCCTCTTGAGCTCCATGAATGGGCTCTCTTGCTTGCTCCATCCTTTTCTTAGTGATGGGCTTCTCTTCCTCAATGGGAATGTCTCCTTCTATGAAAGCTCCAGTTGAGTAACATAGATGGCAAATAAGATGAGGAAAAGCTAGCCTTGCCATGGGGGAGGACTTTTCGGCTATTTTGTAGAGTTCAAGGGAGATGACTTCATGAACTTCTACTTCCTCTCCAATCATGATGCTATGAATCATGATGGCCCGATCCACTGTAACTTCGGATCGGTTGCTAGTGGGGATGATGGAGCATTGTATGAACTCTAACCATCCTCTAGCTACAGGCTTGAGGTCCAGTCTTCTTAGTTGAACCGGCTTGTCTTTGGAGTCAATCTTCCATTGAGCTCCTTCCACACATATTTCCATGAGGACTTGGTCCAACCTTTGATTAAAGTTGACCCTTCTAGTGTAGGGGCGTGCATCTCCTTGCATCATAGGCAAGTTAAACGCCAACCTCACATTTTCCATACTAAAATCTAAGTATTTCCCCCGAACCATGGTGAGATAATTCTTTGGGTCCGGGTTCTTACTTTGATCATGGTTCCTAGTGATCCATGCATTGGCATAGAACTCTTGAACCATTAGGATTCCGACTTGTTGGATGGGTTTTGTTAGAACTTCCCAACCTCTTCTTTGGATTTCATGTCGGATCTCTGGATACTCATTCTTCTTGAGCTTGAAAGGGACCTCAGGGGATCACCTTCTTCTTAGCCACAACATCATAGAAGTGGTCTTGATGAGCTTTGGAGATGAATCTTTTCATCTCCCATGACTCGGAGGTGGAACCTTTTGTCTTCCCTTTCCCTTTTCTAGAGGATTCTCCGGTCTTAGGTGCCATCAATGGTAATGGAAAAACAAAAAAGCTTATGCTTTTACCACACCAAACTTAGAATTTTGCTCGCCCTCGAGCAAGAAAAGAAAGAATAGATGAAGAAGAAGAAGAAATGTGGAGAAGAGGGGGAGAGGTGTATTCGGCCAAGAAGAGAAGAGAGGGTGGTGTTGTGTGAAAATGAGGAAGAATGGAGGGCTTTATATAGGGAAGGGAGGGGGGTTAGGTTCGGCCATTTAGGGTGGGTTGGGTGGGAAATTGATTTTGAATTTTGAAGGTAGGTGGAGTTTATGAGGTAGGTTTATGGGGAAGAGTGGATGGATGTGATTGGTGTAGAGTTTTGGAGAAGAGTGTTTATGGGATTGTGTGAAAGAGGGGTGAGAAGAAGTGAGTGGAGGTAGGTGGGGATCCTATGTGGTCTACAGATCCTGAGGTGATCCTGTGGGGTCCACAGATCCTGAGATGTTCAAGGAATTACAACCTTGCACCAAATTAGGCATGCAAAATGCCCTTGCACGCAACTCTGGGCGTTCAGCGCCAGATTGGTGCTTGTTCTGGGCGTTGAACGCCCATTTGTTGCCCATTTCTGGCGTTGAACGCCAGAACCATGCTTGTTCTGGGCGTTCAGCGCCAGCTCTTCTCCATGGTGCAATTCTGGCGTTCAAACGCCCATATGCTGCCCATTTTGGGCGTTCAGCGCCAGAACCATGCTCTGTTCTGGCGTTGAACGCCAGCCAGATGCTTCTTACTGGCGTTTAAACGCCAGTAAGGTCTTCCTCCAGGGTGTGATTTTTGTTCTGCTGTTTTTGATTCCGTTTTCAATTTTTATATTTATTTTGTGACTCCACATGATCATGAACCTAATAAGACATGAAAAACAATAAAAATAGAAATTAGATAAAAATTGGGTTGCCTCCCAACAAGCGCTTCTTTAATGTCAATAGCTTGACAGTGGGCTCTTATGGAGCCTCACAGATGTTCAGAGCATTGTTAAGACTCCCCAACACCAAACTTAGAGTTTGACTGTGGGGGCTCTGGTTGACTCTGTTTTGAGAGAAGCTTTTTATGCTTCCTCTCCATGTTTACAGAAGGATGACCTTGAGTTGCAAACACAAGGGAGTCCTCATTCAATTGAACGACTAGTTCGCCTCTGTCAACATCAATCACAGCTCTTGCTGTGGCTAGGAAGGGTCTTCCAAGGATGATGGACTCATCATCATTCTTCCTAGTATCCAGGACTATGAAATCAGCAGGGATGTAAAGGCCTTCAACCTTTACTAACATGTCCTCTACTTGTCCATAAGCCTGTTTTCTTGAATTGTCTGCCATCTCTAATGAGATTTTAGCAGCTTGCACCCCATAGATTCCCAGTTTCTCTATTACAGAGAGGGGCGTGAGGTTTATCCCTGAACCAAGGTCACACAGAGCCTTTTCAAAGATCATGGTGCCTATGATACAAGGTATTATGAACTTTCCAGGATCCTGTTTCTTCTGAGGCAATGTCAGTTGATCCAGATCACTTAGTTCATTGGTGAACAAGGGAGGTTCATCTTTCCAAGTTTCAATACCAAACAATTTGGCATTCAGCTTCATGATTGCACCAAGAAACTTGGCAGCTTGCTCTTCAGTAACATCCTCTTTCTCTTCAGAAGAGGAATACTCATCAGAGCTCATGAATGGCATAAGGAGGTTCAATAGAATCTCTATGGTCTCTAGATGAGTCTCAGATTCCTTTGGTTCCTCAGAGGGAAACTCCTTATTGATCACTGGACGTCCCAGGAGGTCTTCCTCCTTGGGATTCATGTCCTCTCCTTCCTTCACAGGTTCGGCCATGGTGATTAATTCAATGGCCTTGCACTCTCCTTTTGGATTTTCTTCTGTATTGCTTGGGAGAGTACTAGGAGGGATTTCAGTGATCCTTTTACTCAGCTGGCCCACTTGTGCCTCCAAATTTCTAATGAATGACCTTGTTTCATTCATGAAACTCACAGTGGCCTTAGATAGATCAGAGACTAAGTTTGCTAAATTAGAGGTATTTTGTTCAAAGTTCTCTGTCTGTTGCTGAGTGGATGATGGAAAAGGTTTACTATTGTTAAACCTGTTTCTTCCACCATTATTAAAGCCTTGTTGAGGCTTTTGATCCTTCCATGAGAAATTTGGATGATTTCTCCATGATGGGTTATAGGTGTTTCCATAAGGTTCACCCATATAATTTACCTCTGCTATTGCAGGGTTTTCAGGATCATAAGCTTCTTCTTCAGAAGATGCCTCTTGAGTACTGTTGGATGCAGCTTGCATTCCATTCAGACTCTGAGAAATCATATTGACTTGCTGAGTCAATATTTTCTTCTGAGCCAATATGGTATTTAGAGTATCAGTTTCAAGAACTCCCCTCTTCATAGGCGTCCCATTACTCACAGTATTCCTCTCAGAAGTGTACATGACCTGGTTATTAGCAACCATGTCAATGAGTTCTTGAGCTTCTGCAGGCGTTTTCTTTAAGTGAATGGATCCACCTGCAGAGGTGTCCAATGACATTTTAGCTAATTCAGACAGACCATCATAGAATATATCCAGGATGGTCCATTCTGAAAGCATGTCATAAGGACACTTTTTGGTCAGTTACTTGTATCTTTCCCAAGCTTCATAGAGAGATTCACCTTCTTTCTGTCTGAAGGTTTGAACATCCACTCTAAGCTTGCTTAGCTTTTGAGGAGGAAAGAACTTGGCTAAGAAAGCCGTGACCAGCTTGTCCCAAGAGTTCAGGCTATCTCTGGTTTGAGAGTCCAACCACACTCTAGCTCTGTCTCTTACAGCAAAACGGAAAAGCATGAGCCTGTAGACTTCAGGATATACTCCATTAGTCTTAACAGTATCACATATCTGCAAGAATTCAGTTAAGAACTGAAAAGGATCTTCAGATGGAAGTCCATTAAACTTGCAGTTCTGCTGCATCAGAGAAACTAATTGAGGTTTCAGCTCAAAGTTGTTTGCTCCAATGACAGGAATGGAGATGCTTCTTCCATGTAAATTGGAATTTGGTGCAGTAAAGTCACCAAGCATTCTCCTTGCATTATTGTTGTTGGGTTCGGCTGCCATCTCCTTTACTTGTTCGAAATTTTCAATAAGGTTGTCTCTGGATTGTTGTAATTTAGCTTCTCTTAGTTTCCTCTTCAGAGTCCTTTTAGGTTCTGGATCAGCTTCAACAAGAATGCCTTTTTCCTTGTTCCTGCTCATAAGAAAGAGAAGAGAACAAGAAAAGAAGAGGAATCCTCTATGTCACAGTAAAGAGGTTCCTTATTGTTAGTAGAAGAAGAAAAGGAATAGGGGTGAAGAAAAATGAAGAATCCAAACACAAGGGAAAGGATAGGAGTAGTGATGTGAGATGAAGAGAAGTGTTAGTAGATGAATAAATAATTAGAAGGAGATGAGGGAGAAGGATTTTCGAAAATTATTTTTGAAAAAGGTTAGTAATTTTCGAAAATTAAAATCAAAAATTAAAATAATTAGTTAATTAAAAAGAATTTTTGAAAAAGAGGGAAGATATTTTTGAAAATTAGAGAGAGAGAGTTAGTTAGGTAGTTTTGAAAAAGATAAGAAACAAACAAAAAGTTAGTTAGTTAGTTGAAACAAATTTTGAAAAGATAAGAAGTTAGGAAGTTAGAAAAGATATTTTGAAATCAAAATTTTGAAAAAGATAAGATAAGAAGATATTTTTGAAAATATATGATTGAAATTAGTTTTTGAAAAAGATTTGATTTTTTAAAATCACAATTAATGACTTGATTCACAAGAAATCACAAGATATGATTCTAGAACTCAAAGTTTGAATCTTTCTTAACAAGCAAGTAACAAACTTGAAATTTTTGAATCAAAACATTAATTGATGATGTTATTTTCAAAAATTAGGAGATAAAGATAAGAAAAAGATTTTTGAAAAATATTTTTAAAATTTTCGAAAATAACTAAGAAAAATGAAAAAGATTTGATTTTTGAGAAAGATTTTGAAAAAGATAAGATTTTTAAATTGAAAATTTGATTTGACTCATAAAAATAACTAGATTTTAAAAATTTTTGAAAAAGTCAAATCTAATTTTCGAAATTTTAAGAGAGAAAAAGGGGAAGATATTTTTTTGATTTTTGAATTTTTATGATGAGAGAGAAAAACATGAAAAAGACTCAATGCATGAAAATTTTGGATCAAAACAATGAATGCATTCAAGAATGCTATGAATGTCAAGATGAACACCAAGAACACTTTGAATGTCAAGATGAACATCAAGAATTTATTTTTTGAAAAATTTTTAATGCAAAGAAAACATGCAAGACACCAAACTTAGAAATCTTTAATGCTTAGGCACTAAGAATTCAAGAATGCATATGAAAAATACCATACAACACAAAACAAGAAAACATCAAGATCAAACAAGAAGACTTACCAAGAACAACCTGAAGATCATGAAGAACACCATGAATGCATGATTTTTTTTCGAAAAAATGCAAGATGAACATGCAATTGACACCAAACTTAAAATCTGACTCAAGACTCAAACAAGAAACACAAAATATTTTTGATTTTTATGATTTTATGATTTTTTTTTTTCGAAAACAAAGGAGGAATTTTTGAAAAATTTTTGAAGACAAAATAAAAAGAAAATTACCTAATCTGAGCAACAGGATGAACCGTTAGTTGTCCAAACTCGAACAATCCCCGGCAACGGCGCCAAAAAGTTGGTGCAAGAAATTGTGATCATCAATGGCGCCATCAACATGGTACGCTCAATTGTAATCTCAACTTTTTATCACAACTTCGATACAACTAACCAGCAAGTGCACTGGGTCGTCTAAGTAATAAACCTTACGCGAGTAAGGGTCGATCCCATAGAGATTGTTGGTATGAAGCAAGCTATGGTCACCTTGTAAATCTCAGTCATGCGGATATAAAATAGTTATGGAGTTTTCGAATATTAATAATAAAATAGGGATAGAAATACTTATGTAAATCCTTGGTGAGAATTTCAGATAAATGCATGGAGATGCTTTCGTCCCTCTAAACCTCTGCTTTCCTGCTGTCTTCTTCCAATCAGTCTTACTCCTTTCTATGGCTGGCTTTATGTAAGGGCATCACCGTTGTCAATGGCTACATCCCATCCTCTTGTGAAAATGGTCCAAATGCTCTATCACAGCACGGCTAATCATCTGAGGTTCTCGATCATACTGGAATAGGATTCACCCTCCTTTTGCGTCTGTCACTACGCCCAGCACTCGCGAATTTGAAGTTCGTCATAGTCATTCAATTACGGAATCCTACTCGGAATACCATAGACAAGGTTTAGACTTTCCGGATTCTCATGAATGCCGCCATCAATCTAGCTTACACCACGAAGATTCTGATTAAGAGATCCAAGAGATACTCATTCAATCTAAGGTAGAACAGAAGTGGTTGTCAGGCATGCGTTCATGGGGAATGATGATGATTGTCACGTTCATCACATTCATGTTGAAGTGCGAATGAATATCTTTGAAGCGGAACAAGTTGAATTGAATAGAAAAACAGTAGTACTTTGTATTAATCTTTGAGGAACAACAGAGCTCCACACCTTAATCTATGGAGTGCAGAAACTCTACCGTTAAAAATACATAAGTGAAAGGTTCAGGCATGGCCGAATGACCAGCCCCCATGATCTAAGAACAAGACGTCCCAAGATGTCTAATACAATAGTAAAAAGTCCTATTTATAATAAACTAGCTACTAGGGTTTACAGAAGTAAGTAATTGATGCATAAATCCACTTCCGGGGCCCACTTGGTGTGTGCTTGGGCTGAGCTTGAATGTTACACGTGCAGAGGCTCTTTCTGGAGTTGAACGCCAGGTTGTAACGTATTTCTGGCGTTCAACTCTGGTTTGTGACTTGTTTCTGGCGTTTAACTCCAGATAGTAGCGTAGAACTGGCGTTCAATGCCCTTTTACATCGTCTAAACTCGTTCAAAGTATGGACTATTATACATTGCTGAAAATCCCTGGATGTCTACTTTCCAACGCAATTGGAAGCGCGCCATTTTGAGTTCTGTAGCTCCAGAAAATTCACTTTGAGTGCAGGGAGGTCAGAATCCAACAGCATCAGCAGTCCTTCTTCAACCTCTGAATCTGATTTTTGCTCAAGTCCCTCAATTTCAGCCAGAAAATACCTGAAATCACAGAAAAACACACAAACTCATAGTAAAGTCTGGAAATGTGAATTTAACATAAAAACTAATAAAAATATCCCTAAAAGTAACTAGATTCTACTAAAAACATACTAAAAACAATGCCAAAAAGCGTATAAATTATCCGCTCATCAAAGACAGAGAGACGGAATCACCCTGAAAAACTGCCAAATGATGCCGCAACTCAAGAAATACAAAAGGCGAAAACAAAAAAGTGAGAGAGTAAAAAAGAAGTTACAAAGAGAAATGAAGAAGAGAAACTGTTTTCTGTGAGCAAATTTCAAAATAAAAGCCAAGGGAATGGGGCAATTAAAACCAATTAATGAAGGTATTAAAACCTCGCACGTTCCCAAGAACAAAACGCTACTATAAAAGCGCGCGCTTTCAGAGGAAAACGTTCCACATTCAAAAATTCTACAAAAAGAAAGAAGTCGACAAATGCTCGAGTTCGGCTTCACCAGAGAAGGATCGAAGTCTAAGACTCGACCTCAAAAAGAAAGACCGAGCTCGAGCAGGGGCACTGTTCACACCCTGGGTCGAGCTATCCGACCCGAGATATTCAGTGACAAAGCGACCGACCTCTTCAGGTTAGGCTATCCGACCTCTTCTCAAAGAGGTCGGCCAAATCGACAGGAAAGCCCAACAAAGGGCCCAAATAGAGGAACACGACCCACATCCAAAGGCAATACAAGCCTATAGAGATAAAGGCGGTTCCCTTGAAGATAAGCTGACTTCACCCAAAATAAGATAAGATAAGATAAGATAACTAACTTATCTTATCAGAAAGGTCAGCCCACACTACTATAAATACACTAGAGCACCCAGGTATAACTCATACTCTGATTCTACAAAAAACTTGTTTAATACCCATACTAACTTAAGCATCGGAGTCTCTTGCAGGTACCCCCTACCATCCGGTGACCAAGGATCAGCAGTACAGCTAGTCCAATAAGTCAGACACGACAGCTCCGGCCGCCACCCACCAGCCGGACACGTCATCTCCGACCAGTACAGAAGATCTCGTCCAAGATCGACCTACAGTTTCAGGTAACCCTCGGAACAACCCCTACCCAGCTCAGCTCGGAGAAGTAAAGGATTTCCTAAAAATTTCTTGGTATCAAGATGGGGAGGTTGCCCCCAGTTCTCTTCCAACATAGTCACAAAAGCTTGCTCAGTTTCATCCAACATCTCCCAAGTATACCTAGACACTACTACATTCTTCTACCATTCTAAAGAAAAGCTGGGCTCGCCATTCTCATCCAAAATGAAAGGTCGAGCTCCTTCAACAGCTCGGACCTTAAAAAAGTAATTCTTGAAATCCCTAAAAGACTCATCATACATAGAAAAAACTTTGTGTCCTTGTGCAGACCTGAAAGAAATCCAAGAAACTTTTTTTTTGTAGTCCCAGGTTTGGTCAACACAAAGAGGTAAATGAACAGAGTTTGAGAAGGTTTAACATCAAATTCTTGACAACGCAACTGAAAAATTTTGATAAAGCCCCATGAGTTTGGATGGAGCTGAGATGGAGCTACGTTACACGACCACAACAAGTCGGTCTTAAAGGAAGTGAAAGGAAGGGTGATGTTCATTTGGCTGAAAAAGAAGTCGTACACATAAAAGAAGGGACGCTCCCCCTGGGTCAGAACAGGGAAGCAAACCCTTTCATCAGAGTCAGGTGCTACCAATTCATAGTTGTTCTCCTGCTCTCTACTAGTACAGATTCGATGATGTTTTCTAAGCTCCGCACAGAATTCAGAATTAACTACAGAAACACACATCAGGACGAGGGAGTCCAGCCAGTCGGACGTACCGTCAGGAACCTTGGAGGATGTCTCGACAATATTTTTGCGAGAAGACATGGTCAACTAGTCCTACAGCAAGAAAAGAAAATAGATTACCAACTAAAACATCTTGGGCAAAAAGCAAAAAAATCAGCTCGGACAAAACATGGCTCAAACATGCAAACAGTAAAAGGGAAACCCCAAGACACACACCAAGGTCCAGGGGCATTTTTTGGAGCCAGTGACACAGAGTAAGGACTCAGAAAAATCTACAAGGCTAACATCCCAGCAAAACTCCAAAACAACGCTCCGAGAAGAAAAACGCAAATCAAAGCAAGTCATCAGAAAACCATTATCTTCTACAAATTTATCAGCAAAGAAAACTATCAACAGGGAAAGCCAAGAAGCAATCTTTTTAGAAGCAAACAGATGTAGTTCATAAAACTCAAAACATCAAAGTACGATCAGAAGCAGCAAACAGCAGGCGAAACCCTAAAAACGTCAAACTACCAGGGAGTCCACCCAGGAGCATACATAAAATCAAAATAATACCAGAAAACATGCGTCACAGTGACAACCAAGCACGATAATACGAAGAGGTTTAAGCTTTTCAACGTAAACTCAAGCAAAACCAAAACTTTACCAAGAATAGAACAATGCAAGCACAAAGAAAGAAACAGAAAGAAGAACGAACCTACAAGAGGAGGAAAATGCTGAGGAAGTTGAAGCAAAAATCGGAATCACCTTTCGAACAAATGAAGCACCAACAAACCACCAAAGGCGTCACAGAGAGAAGCGTGAAAAACGCAAGTTCCAGGCAAGCCAAACGAAACAGAAGAATAGAGAGAAAAGGGGAAGTTACAGCAAGCAAGAGAAAACGTTGGTGTAATTCAAAAATGAAAGCGAGAGGCGAAAGAAACAGAGCATTAAGAAGTTAATAGGGCATTAAAAACCCTCGCACGTTCCCTAGGCAAGGAACGTCTGTTTCAAGATTAAAGAAAAGAAAAAACGCTCCATATTCAAAGGGAAACTCTACAAAGAAGAAATCGACAATGCTCAAGCTCGGCTTCACCAGAGAAGGATTGAAGTCCTAAAACTAGGGAGTCGACCTCAAAAGAAAGACCACACTCGAGTAGGGGCACTGTTCATATCCTGGGTCGAGATGTCCGACCCGGAATGATCGATGACAAGCCAACCGACCTCTTCAGGTCAGGACTATCCAACCTCCTCTCCAAGAGCTCGGCCAAATCGCCATAGGAGACTAAAGCAGGCCCAAACGAAGGGACGCAGCCCAATCCAAAGGCAGCCAACGCCTAGAAAGATAAGGGCGATTCCCTTAAAGATAAAGATGACTTCACTCAAAGATAAGATAAGATAAGATAACTATCTTATCTCCAGAAAGGTCACTCCACACCATTATAAATACACTGGAGCACCCAGGTATAACTCATACTCTGATTCTACTAAAAACCTATTTAATACCCTTGCTAACTTAAGCATCGGAGTCTCTTGTAGGTACCACCACCCTCTGGTGATGAAGGATCAGTACCACCACCGGTTCACAAGCCGGACCCAGCGGCTCCGGCCACCACTCACAAGTCGGACATATCTTTGCCGACCAGCACAGAAGATCCCGTCCGAGATCGACCTACAGTCTCAGGTAACCCTCGGAACAAACACGCTCTCTATTTTTTTTATACGAGTTGAAAGCCTTAGCTGCTGAAGTGTTGAACAAGGAACTATATCGATGGCATATAGCTACATTTCCTTCTTGCTCTCTTTGCCTTAATAAAAAATCTAATAGATCTTCTCCTAACTTTCGATAAATAGACCTTTCTACTTCGAACATGTCCAACTCGAATTGCTCATCTTTCTTTATAGGTTTGACAAAAACCATGTTAACTGTAAACGCCACTTCTTCTATTTCAGTGAAATTTGATGTGACTTGGAAGGGATCGGAATCCACCTTCATTTCAAGATTATCAGCAAACTTAAGTCGACATTCGTCAATAGCCTTTTGTATCAAGTCCTTGAAATGAACACAGTTGTTAGTATAATATCCAGAAGCTTGATGAAATTTGCAAAATTTTTTAATCCTAATTTCAGAATAGATGGCATTGTTTTTCCTTCAGGGAGCACAAGTTGTTTATCTTTTAACAACATATCGAAGATTTATTCAGCTTTTGTTATGTCGAAAGAATAATTTTTTTTCTCCTGACAAAGGAGGCTTACTTTTTGCTGGATTAAGAGATCGACACACATAAGGAGGCCTGTCTTTTAATTTTGCAGCAAATGCAGATTCAATGTTTGACTCTTCCTCACTCATTCAATGAATGTAGTTAACCTTTTTGTTGAAAAATGGTTTTCTTTTATTTGACTCTATTTCCTCTTTTTCTTTATTCAGTTTTTCAATTTGTTGGGTTTTATCAGCCAACTGAGCTAAGTCGAGAAAATGCTGATTTACCAATTTCTTTCGGATATTGAAACCAAGCCTATTGATAGCCATTTTGACTATCGCAAGTTCAGAAATAGGTGTGAAATATATGTTTCTCATATTCTTGAATCGGATTAGATAGTCATCGATTAACTCAGCCTTTTCTCTCTTCACTGTGAATAAGTCAGACAAAGTCACCTTTATTTCTCTCCTAAAGAATTGTTCATGAAAACTTCTTTCCAATTGAATCCAACTATGGATGAAATTAGGTTGTAAATTTGAAAATCAGGTAAAAGTATTCTTTGTTAGTAAAGAAGAAAAATATCTCATTTCAAATATTTATTATTGACCAACTCGCCTATTTCCACTGAATATCGAGCAATATGCTCTACAGTCGATTTTTTACTTTCTCCAGCAAACTTTGTAAGAGATTTAGGAGTTTTGACTCCCGTGAAAAGTTCAGCCTGTAAAACGTAATCTGAAAAAGGGGATATAAAATAAGGTTGATTTGTTATCCCAATGTCCAATCTTGCTCTATTTAAGATTTGCTCGATATCTAGTTATATTTTGACCATAAGCATGAGCATCATTGTTTGCTTTAGCTTCGTTCAATACCCTGTTTGGATTGTCTCCCCTATTCAACATGAGAGGAGGATTATTAGTATGAACTCCCCCAAAATATTAAACTAAAGGTCGATTAATTGCTTCTACAATATCATTGACTCGTCGAGCAACTTTCTCTATTCTAGCATTGTTATTTTCTAACGTGGGATTAATATTGTAGCTGTCTATTGTGTCAGCATATTTACTAGATCATGATGGCTATCCTCGATTTGCTGTCTAAATATAGCCAAAGATTCGACTGGATTAGACAAAAATGTCCTGACAGAAATCTGCATTGACATTTCTGGGAATATAGAGGTACATGTCCCTCCTGTCATCACTTTAGGTGCCCCTATGCCTTGTGTCGAAGTAACATTCGATATTGTAGGAATAGGTTGTGGCATGGGAACAGATCTCATATATGGAGGGTTATTCATTAAGTTTTGATAGGTATTATAGTTTGTCATGCCAAGGTTATAATGGTATGTCCCCATGAAGGGATATCCTGGGGTGGTACTGGATTATAAAAAGGATTATTCCTTATGGTAGCACCTCCTGTGTTTTTTCGTATTGTGATTTTCTATAGGTGGAGAATAATTTGGGGTAACCCATATGGAGGCCATGTGACATGTACAGCTGATGGAATCCCCTTCGTTGACCGTCGACTAGAAAGACTGGTTGAAGGGACTACTTCAGTTTTGGGGTTCCTAGGGGAATCCCCAATATCATTATTCGACGTATCCGTCGAAGTTGAAGTTCTATCAGACATTATTAATTTTTTATTGTGTAATTGTATGCAAATTTTGACACGTTACTTAACCCAGGGTCCCACTGAGCGTGCTAATTTGTTTTACTCGATTTGTGGTATGTCTCGACAGGGTGCCAAATCGAGCTTGTATCAAGATCTTAGTTCGGGGAGCAAATACGACTCCTCTGAAAAAATAATAACCTCAACTCGAAAATTATTTAGTAATAGTGTCAAAATGACTTACGTCAAAATTACTACTGACAAATTTGTATGAAACAAAGTAAAACAAATAAATGATAGATGAACATAGAAAAGTTTTAAATTGATAAACATAAAACGGAATTGTAAGAATAACGATAAAATGCAAAGAACTGAAAGAAAAATGAATCAAATACAAACAAAAAAAAATGAATTAAAAGTTGACTTCTAACACTCATATGCAGTTGCACTCCATATTTTTCTATTGCGTCACTGAGACTGGAAACTTTATAAGTTTATGTAATGATCCAGTGTTCTTGATTAAAGTTCTAGATCTCTTATGAGTTTTTACTATTTATAGACTATGAAAATAATTGACTTACCATAGATCATGTTGTCTACTATATCTTCTTTTTTTTTTTCAATCATGACTTTGTCTTGATTATGAAAAATTTTGACCTCCAAATTTTGATATCCACGTCTTTCTTAAATTTTAAATCTCGCGTCTTCTTCAACTTGCTCATCAAATCTCACACTTATGTTTTCAATTTACTCATCAAATCTCACACTCATATCTTCTACTTAATTTTCAAAGTTAAAGGAACTGCTTCTTCCACTTAATTTTGTATCATCTTTCACTTTAATTTACCCATTTTCACTTTCTATAATCGAAATTATTGTTTTTGTAGTCAAAATTATTGGCAGTGGAATATTCTTACATCGAAGAAAATTCATTTTCGGTACGAACAGTATGAGAAGACAAAAGGATTATTTCGACCATCATACATTTACTAGAAGTCCCTTTTCGGGGCTATGCTATCCTATGCATACACACAGGTTGACTTATTCTAAATGATTAAAAACATTATTTAATTTACTCATTATACCCGCATGACACATGCCCGACGATTGTTTTATTAAATTGATCACATAAGAGCATTTGTGATAAAAAAAATATATAAAATTCAATTAACTTGGATTAGTCGAGTGGTCAGCTCATTCGTCTGTTTAAGTAAGTGTCTAGGGTTCGAATTCCGCCTTATGCATGCAGCAATCTATTAGTCAGCTGCAGACCCTTAAATGGAGTCCAAATTTATGATGAATTAGTTCTTGACCTGTCGGATTAGAGAATATCGTAAACAACCAAAAAAAAATATATATATATATATATATATATATATATATATATATATATATATTCAATTTAGAACTTTTAAATAAATAGTTTTATGATACGTCTGCCGACAAGTCAGGTTTCATATCCTAATTCTAATGCAAATAGTATTCATTTTAAAAATATTTCTAATTTAGCATTCATAAGTATCAACCTTAATTGGCTTGTATATCGCGTAGCCATTAGGTTGTTTGAGTAAAATTAAAAAAAAAAGGGGCATAAACAATTAGTTAAGAGAATAATATTCTTTTCATTTAAATATTGTTACTTTAAAAATTTAGTACCTTTAGAATTTAATACATTTTTAGACATAACTGTTTAAAGTACATGAATTTTAAATAATAAAAAATTTCTAAAATAAGAAATATTTTAGAATCAGTTGGAAGAGTGTCTAATAATAATAATAATAATAATATAATTAGGTGTTTCCAACCATATAGCTAGATCATAGTCAATTAATAAATAAAGAAACAACCCGAGATTAAAATATAATTATATGAGGCCATGGACATACATGAGAAATTTTCATTGTGTTGAATTCACGCCCTGTCCAATACTTTCACCTTTCAATAATCTTCAACTCGAAAAATAATTAATTAAAAAGCAATGTTACCTTTATGTTTGTCTATCCAATTTGTAAATAAGAAAACTTCAAAACAATTGGTGTGAGTGTACACATTGAGAGGTTAAAAATGGACAAACTTTATCTTCCAATTCATATGTGTTGTGTCCCTACCGGGTAGAGCCATACAACTTTATAATCATATATTATAAGCAAACAACTAACTATATGACAATAAAGAGTTCAATTAGCTAGAGTTATCTTTTTCGGTTAACATCAGTTAATCTTTTTAATTTTTAATTTTAAATTTTAAATTTTTTAAAAATAAACTTAAAGAATAATTTTATAAAAAATTAAATAATACTGACTACTTAAAAATTAATTCTTTATATTTCCCAACTAGAAAAAGAGCACAACAATACAAACTTAAAACCAATTAAATTGATCCATTATTTTCTTAATTTAAATAGTTAACACTACACTTTGCTTTTTGACAACAAATTCCATACTTACTATATTGGTCAATAACCATCACAAACAATTCAAGTTTCTGAGCAAAGAAAGAATTTATTTTTCATTCTTAGATTCTTTGTAAGAATTATATTCATACAACTTATAATAACTTAAGAAGCTATGTTTCACTAAAAGTAAATAAACATAAAAGATAAGCATAAAGTAATATTTATTTAATTATCATGTAACTCAGAGATTTTTCACTTATATAATTGAAAAAGAAATACTCAATTATCTCTTTCAAGTATCTTGACATGTGTCATGTTTTTAAGTAAGTAAATCACATTGAAGTTGGGTCTTTTTACACTTAAATCGCACCAAATTAGGAGGATTTACCTGTTTTCATAAAAACATATACATCATACTAAACTAGTAGATCTTAAAACTTGACATGAAATCTCTTAATCCATCCCCATTTTTGCATTTCTTTAAACGAAATAATCTATAAAGCACAGATATTTCGTTGAGTTGTCGTATTTGTGTATTTGTATATTGAATATATTTCGGACACAACATTCATCGACACTCGTTTGATACGCGTATTTGCCGTATCTAACTGTGTCTTAATAAAAAATAAAAAAAAATTTCGAATATGTTTGGACACACCTAAATACCATCACGTGTTAACGTGTACAACCTTATTCTTAACATGTATTCTTAAAATAAATTTAAAAATAATATATATTATTATTTATTAAAACAAAAAATATTTTAAATATTTTACATAATTAAAATAAAACATTAAAAATAATTAAAAAATTAATTTATATTTAATATCAATAAAATATCAAAATATCATTACGATTTATCTAAAAAATACTTTATATTTTATATATGTATGTCTCTGTATCTTATAAAATTTTAAAATTTATCCCTCAACATGTCTCATATCATATTGTGTTCTGTATTCATGTCAGCATCTATACATCATAAAAAATAATTGAACTTAAATCGCGCCAATGTGTGTCTTTTCCAACAAAAGAATGAAAACCCCTCTCTTTCCATGCAATTTAATTGGGGAACTTAGAACTCCTCCAACTTGATGAGAAGAAGTTTTCTTGTATACTAAGCAAATAGAAGAACAAAAATGAATTGAATAATATATTGATGTAAAACTAATGTATAATCATAGGAATGAATCACAACGAGTTAGTCTACCACTCTTTATGTAGAAGCTTTGAATGAATACTTATAATTTCTTAATCAACCTCTAACAACTCTAACTACTTTTGGCAAATTCTGTTTTTGTTTTTACTACAATGCTTTTCTCATCTTCACTACACCTCTCACAACCACCCCCCCCCCCCCCAAAACGTAGCATTGGACATTGTAAATCCTAAATTTGTGTCGGAATTTATCAAAGTTAGATAAAGACCGAGGCTTTATCAAGATATTCGTGAGTTGTTCTGTTCCAAGTATATGAACAACCACCATAAAAAATTACTAGATAGCGATCGATTTTAGTAATCGAAAAAATTAGTAGCCAATAGCAATCGATTTAGGACTCGATATAGAATTTCTAGGACAAAAAATATTTGTTACTAAATCGGTCGCTAAATTACATTCAGCGACTAATTTTAGTGACAAAAAAAAATGGTCACTAATAGCAACCGAATTAGCGACTGATAAGTTTTTAATACAACCAGAATAAAGTTGGTTGCTATAATCGGTCGCTATTTTTTAATTTAGCGACCGGATTAGCAACCAAAATAAAAGAGTAACGTCTTTGAGACTGTTGGTCACTAAATCGGTCACTATATTTTATTTTAGTAACGGATTTTGTAACTGATAGTGAAATAGGATGAACAACTATTTGGTTGCTAATTGGTCGCTAAATCGGTTGCTAATTGTTACTGAGTTTAGCGACCAACAGAATCGGTCCCTAATAGCAACCGAATTAGCAATAATAAGTTTTTATAACACCAAAATAAAGTTGGTCGCTGAAATCAATTGCTATTTTTAATTTAGCGACCGAATTAGCAACCAAAGCAAGGAAGGGATATCTTTGGGACTCTTGGTCATAAAATCGGTCGCTATTTTTTTAATTTAGCAGCCGATTTTGCAACCACTAAGAAAGTAGGGTGAAAATTGATTGGTCACTAATTCGGTCACTAAAGATATGATCGCTAAATTAGTTACTAATTTTTAAGATAGCAATCGATAAACTAATCAGTCACTAAATCGTCTACTAATTTAAATAAAATAAGATATTTTCTAAGTTACCCTCACTAACCCTAACTCACCCATGTCATTCTCATCTTCTCAAAATAGTTATTGAGTTACCATTGTCGTCTTCATTAGCGCCATTGTCATTTTCTTCATCGCAGGGCTGTCTCCTAAGGTCTCGTCGCTGTTGTCTTCTGCGGTCTCGTCACTGTTGCTTTCGCCTTCTGATATCTCGGTGCCACAACCACGCTCTCCCTCCCTCTCGTCTTCAATCTCATCACTTGCCATCGCTGCTCGCTTGTCGCTTTTCGCTTGCTACTCTTCGCTCGTTGTCGCCACTTATTGCTCGCCTCTCTTCATTTGCCGTTGCCGCTTTTTGGTAAATGTGAACCCTTCGTTGGCATATCTTAGGGTTTTTGAAACTTTTAATTTCTTACTCGATCACTCTTCTGCTTCTGATTTCTTCATTTCTTCTCTTTCATCTCTAGCAAAAGGTGAGCAACTTCTTCTTTCGATCTTCGTCTCTAGAGATCACACCACCTCAAACAGGACCTCACACTTCTCTCCTTCACTAACCCTAACATACTGCCGGAAGAACTGGATGCACCTCTCAATTTGCGCCGTCTTCCTCTCAGCTCGCAGCACCGTCGTCTTATGAATTCGTTCCTCTCTTTTAATCCATATTCTCTCAAAAATTATTGAAATCTAGCTGCGATTTAACAATTCATGAAATGATTCACATGTTTATGTGTATACTTATTTTGGTGAATTAATCAGTTTTTTAAACCTTGAATTTTCTGTAGTATAATCTGTTTGATGAAAGTTTTCAAACACTGACTTTATGTTTATGTGTATATTTGTTTTG
This sequence comes from Arachis ipaensis, assembly GCF_059453495.1. Taxonomy (NCBI): domain Eukaryota; kingdom Viridiplantae; phylum Streptophyta; class Magnoliopsida; order Fabales; family Fabaceae; genus Arachis; species Arachis ipaensis. The sequence continues at coordinate 131,226,555 of NC_142444.1, forward strand.
TAGGTCACAAGACTAAAAATTGAGCCTTTTGGGCATACTTCTATTGCAACTACCATATCATATCTTGATAATGAATTTGTGTATATTGATTCAAGTTATAGAGATTCGTAGGTGCGGCAATAAAATGGATACTTGTTTTAAATTGTGTTTAATTTTAGAATCCTATGGAATTCAGTTGTATCCTAACTTGTACTCCCCAAGTATCAGTTTTGAAATTCAATGTGGATAACATGAAAATTGTGTATGAAAAGTTTATCTTAGGTTGGGTTGAATCATGACTTGCAACTACTTACTTGAATGTAGTTTAGAGAGCATGGGCTCATAATGAATATGAATTATAGGAGGTCTCGTTCATTCCTATTCTAATTGGATGAATTGGTGTTCATGCCTATTATTTTTCTTGGTTCACTCCACCTCTAACAGTTAGATTACCACCTATTTTATATACTCTTCTATTAAGATTCCTATAGGTCTATCCACATGGCCAAACTAGGCAAGAGCATTTTTTGTTTGATTTTGGTTTACTAGTCACATGATCTGTTTTATTGGTTTATAAAGAACAATTTGTGAAGCACTGATTTCATATTAATATATATTCACTGAAAGCCTAAAATATTACTTTCTAGGGTCCAAAATACTAAATTAACACTGTTACGCATTGATTATTCTCTTTGTACTGTATGTTAGGGATGAAATGCTAGGAATAAGCTCTAAGCTTTGGATATAATCAAATGATTAAATAATAGAGTAATTTGCATTATATAAATTAAATGAAATGAAAACATTGACAAACATGTATGCATGAACTTTTTAAGTCTTGCCAGCTTATGTAAATGAGTAGCAACAACATGCTGTGTCCATTCTCTTTTGTGTTCAAATGTTGAAGGGAATCTTTATCATTTGTGTGTTATTCATGCATTAGGGTACTTGACAACTTGAAAGATTATGCTGTAAGAGCTCTTGTGAATATTGTTGATCATCTGGGAACTGTCGCATACAAGTTAACTGATCTTCTAGATCAGCAAACATTGGATGTATCAACTATGGATTTGTGGGTCTCTACTATAACTTAGGTAACTACAAGCTCTTCTACAAAATTATGTTCAATTAGACCAAAGATCAATTGAAGTAACATATCTGGTGTCATACCTCTTTCAAGGATTTTGAAGTGAATGGTTTTATACTTGTGCTGTTAGTTTTACTTCTTTATTCATAAATATTAGACATTAACAGTTAAAAATTTGTGATGGTTGAAATATAGCTTATAAAGCTGAATCAACAGCTAGATGAAAAATGTTCATACGTAGAAGTTTTGGAGAGGTATGTCAAGGTATCGTTTATAATTGCTTTTGTGAAAAACGCATTGGTTTCATCTATCCTACCATGTATTTCTCCATATTTTTCTTTAAAAAAATAAAAAATTAAAAGCCCCAATGGAAAGTTAAAGAATAAAAAAAGAAAATAATTATTGGGATAATTAGTTACTCAAAAAAACTTTAAAAGCAGGGAACGTTGGAGAGAGAAAGTTAGAGAGAGAAAGAGTGCGAGAGAAAGAGATAGCATTTGCCCTCACAGCGAAAATGATTTTCCGAGGGCACTGCTCCGTCTGGCAACCTTGCCAGCACTCGGATCTTCAGTGGCCTTGCCAATCCTTCTTCTCTTCTCCTCCAACATATCACTATTGCAAAGTCTTTGTCTATTGTTACTCACTAGAGATTTCTCTAATCTTAACTTCGGTGACCCAACACGAGGAAAATCTATTCAACCAACATCTATTCCTGACAGATCGACAAAGGAGCTACGTTTGCTGTAGCTACAGTCTCTTATTCAGTGTTTGCATCCACATCTCTATTTCCTTTTAAACTGTGTCTTCACCAACATCGTTTCCATCATGATCATCATCAAGGCAATCTACATCACCAACTTTGTTATGAATCATCACGAGAAGTGTGGAGATAGAAGAGGTGCAGCAAGGGTACAAAGATCACAAAAGGATTAGCCGTAGAGGGAAAGGAGGTCTTGCAGAGGAAAGTTACAATGAGAAAAAAATCTACGATACATAAAACTGCTACTATGAAAAATAATAGTCTTAAGGAAGGTTAGTTGTGGTGATAGGCACACAAGGGAATTTGACTTGACCAAAAGTCATCTTTTTGAAAGAGGGGAAAAGAGGTTTTACCTGAACCATATGTAGACTCCATTATCATTAAAGTCCTTGATAAACACATTAGCTACACTTCTTTGACCCATAGACTAAAGTTCATTTGGAGACTTAAGGAAGGTTATTAGATATTAGACGTAGGTAAGGGGTACTTTCTAGTCAAATGCGGCTTGAAAGAAGATAGAGAGAAGATGTTATTTGTAGGTCTTTAGATGATTGATTATCACTACTTGGAAGTCAAACCATGGTTGTTTTTCTTTTGATCGATCTAAGATTCCTTTGAAACGACTTTGGTTTGGGTTCATATCACTAGGTTGAATATTCATTACTATCAGAAAAGATTTATGTGGCAGATAGCTACAATGATTGGAATCCCAATCAAAGTTGACACAGCAACAAAAGAGGCAGAGGAGGGAAGTTTTCAAGAGCTTGTGTCCAACTTGATTTGGGATCACTAGTCATAGACGAAATAGATATGGACAACATTATCTACAAGGTAGAGCATGAAATTTTGGGTTTAATCTCAGGCATGCAGATATTATGGCCATCTTTCTAAAGGTTGTAATAAGAAACCAGTTGGAAACTCGAATGTCGAGAAGAAAAATTCAATTAATGGAAAGACATTTGAATTTGGAGCTTATAGTACTGCTAATGCTAGTAATAATAAAGTGAAGAAGATGCATAGTGGAAAAAATGTATTTCTTGAAAAGGACAATATTGGAGATGAATTTGTTCTCAACAATGCCAATGTTACAAACACCGACCATGCACAAGCAAAGGTGGAGCACCACGTTGACAATCCACAAGTAGAAGAAGGAGAGTGGATTAAGGTTAATTAGAAGAAAAAGAGGTAATTTTACCTCGTAGATCTGATTTTCGTGACATGGCTGCTGATCGCAAAGAGACTGGAGCAAGGAAAGTCAAAAGGAAAGTCAAGAATGGGACAAGCATATCCATAATCAACCATAAGCCAAATTCTAAGGGCAAACAACACAAGCAAAACATCTCATCTTCTTCAAAGAATACCACACCTATAGAAGGGACACCGACGGTGCAGGTCCATTTGGCAAAGAAATGTGTCACAGTTACTCCGAAAATTAACAAACATAAGCGACAAATGCAACTTTCATTAAAAAACTCACTGGCAGATGGTGGAATTGAGGTGGAGAAACCTTCCGATATCTCCTTAAATGGCATTAGGGTACAGCCTAGGGAGGCAAAAGTGTCGCCCGATGGAACCACAAGTTAGCTCTTATAAGATTGGCGTTTCATTCCATGCTATTTTTATGGATTTTTCAAATATACTAACTTAGAATGTTAAATGAACTAGTAATACATTAGCTCGTGTTCATCTAAAACAACTAATAAAGTTACATAAGCCTAGTATCCTTATTATCATGGAGACTCATTGTCCTTTCCATAATATGAAGTTGTTTTAGAATATGTTAGGGTATGACGCCGTTTATATTAAGGAGGCTCGAGTGCATAGTGGTGGCATTTGGGTTCTTTCTTCTTGCCCGGGTATTTCTTGTAATGTTTTAAGCTACTGCTTTTAGGTGATCTATGTGGAATTTTTATTTAGAGGTGTGGAGTGGGCTTACACAACTGTATATGCATAGGGATGGCAATAAAGTAGGGCAGAATGGGAGATGCCTCCCTGCTCCTCGTCCCTACCCCCATATTTACTCTCCTTCCCCATCCCTGCTCCTCACCATAGGAGAATATTTCCCCCATTTCCATTCTCTGTGGGGATTCACTTCTCATCTCCGTATATTGATAATTTAATAAAATTTTTAATTAAAAATTAAAAAATTTCAAAGCATTATTACAACATACAATAGAGTATTGTCAAAGATTACAACTCCAAAAATTTAAAATAACCATAGTCATGGAAAGAAGGGACTAGGATTTGTAACGACGCCATGTTAGTGTTATAGAGAGAAATAAAGCCACTTTTTAAATTAGGGTTAGGTTTATCAATATATATATTCTGTAAAATGACTAAAAAATCTATACTAGAAATAAATTATTAAGGGTATTTGAATAAATTTAATAATTCAGGGATGGGGCAGGGATCCTCGCTCAGGTCCTCGGCCTGCTTTGGGAAAATTTTGCCCTCATCCCCATCCTCGTGGAGAAAATTCTCCATCTTCGGGTCCCTATTTGGGGTGGTCCCTGCGCTTCAAGGAGTTTTGCCATCCCTAATATATGCAAGTCCTATGCCAAGCTATAGAGAGGAAACGTGGGAGTTTCCAACTGAATTCTCAAGATTTTACATAAACCCATGGTTTGCTATTGGAGTCTTTAAAATAAAGTCTCCTTTCCTCAAAAGTGAGAGGTGGAAACTTCTGCAATCGTAGAGCAGACATATTTGAAAAAGTGATTGCAGACTGTGGACTTGTGGATCTTGGCACAATGGTCTTATAGTTTACTTAGGTCAGATAAATATAGGGTAACAGAGTTATTTCTAAGAGGCTTGATAGAGCTTTGGCCATTGACTCTTGGTGCTTAATGTTTCCAGAATGTTTTATTGAAAATCTATCCAAAACATGCTCTGGTCACTACACACTTTTATTGCATTGCAAAGGGAGAGATAAATCTTCTGGTAGTAAATCTTTTTAGTTTCAGGCTACTTAGGCTTTTCACTCGCTATTCCATTATGTAGTTTAGAGAGCTTGGGACAAAAAGCGACCATCTACAACTACTTGTTTATCCAAGGTTTAAGAAAATGCTATGGTTTTTAATAAGAAAGTCTTCGATAATAGTTTCCATCAAAAGAAGGAAGTGCAAAGGCGGATAGCCAGTTTACAGTAACATATAAAGAGAGTGGATGCTATTACTCTTTTAAGAGGAACTCTTCTAGTATCAAAAATCTAAAAAGAATTGGGTTCACCTAGGAGATAAAAACACCAAATTTTTTCACATGTTGACAGTTATGTGTAGAAAGAAGAACAAGATTTATAGGCTATTTTTACAAGATGGGTCTTGGTATACTGATCAAAATGAACTTGAAGCTGAGGCTTTGAAGTTTTACAATAAGCTTTAATTTCTGCAATGATCTTCAAGTAAACTTGGAAGGAATGGGTACTCAACTTTTTTTGCAGCTTTTTCCAGAAGCTTACAATAATCTCACAAAAAGGATTTCAAAAAAGGAGGTTCGTAATACAATAATGGGGATGAACTCATTTAAGCCTCAAGGAGTTGATGGCTTTTAGGCTTTCTTATTTAAAGAATATTGAAATATTGTGGGTAATGAAGTCTGGCAGCTTGTGTGACAAGCCTTTATTGGTGACCTTCTCGATGCCTCTCTTTTTGTTACTGTGATTGTTTTGATTCCAAAGATTGATAATCTTATTAGGATTAAAGACTTTTGTCCAATTAGTCTTTGCAATGTTATATAAAAGGTTGTTATGAAAGTGATTGTGAATAGGTTGTGGCCGTATCTGACTGAGATCATAGAACCCTTTTAACGTGACTTTATTTTGGGAAGGGGTACTCCAGATAACATCATCCTAGCACAAGAAGCTCTACATTTTATGAAGAAGACTAAGTCTAAAAAAAACTCTTGCTCTCAAATTTGGCCTCGAGAAAGCATATGATTGAGTTAATTAGAATTTCTTAGAGTAGACTCTATTTATGTTTGGATTCTCCACTATCGTGACTAGACTTATTATATGGTGCGTCATGTCATCCTCTTTATCTATTATGTGGAATAGTAATAAGTTGAACAGTTTTCAACCCAAAAAAGGGGCTTTGTCAACAAAATCTTTTATCACCCTATCTTTTTGTGATGTGCATAGAAAGGCTGAGGTGTTATATTTTGCATAAGGTGGAGTGGAGGCTGTGGAAACTAGTAGCTGTCCCAAGTAGGGCCCATCGATATCACACTTAATTTTTGCTGATGACTTGGTTCTCTTCTATAAAGCAACCAGGACACAGGTTTAACGAGCTCTACAAATCTTAAATCTTTTTTATAAAGCGACTAGTATAAAGGTGAATTTTGATCAATCTAGAGCGTGATTTGTTGTTTGAATGTATATAGACAGAGAAATGATACGTTCATAAGTATTTCTTCCATAAGATTTGTCAACTCGTTGGAAAATACTTGGGTGTGGGGTTAGGACACTTTAGACCATCCAAAAACTAATTTCAACGACATCCTGGATAAAATCTGGAAGTGGCTACCTTCATAGAAGGGTAGATTTCTCAATAGAGCTAGGTGACTTTTGTCTTGCAAAGTCTGTGATTACCTCCATTTCTGTTTATAGGATACAAGTGAGTTATTTTCCCATTGCTACCTGTAATGAGATTAATAAATTGGTGTGACAATTTCTATGGAGTGGTGCAGCCAACACTTAGGGTCCACATCTAACTTCATGGAGAACTCTCACCACTCCCAAAAGATTTGGTAGTCTTGTATTACGAGATTCTCATCTGATAAATTTAACAACGCTGAAAAAATTAATTTGGCAACTTATTCACCATCAAGACAAATTTTGGGTTTAACTTTTGAGATGTAAATATCTATCAAATGGAAACATCTTTGATATGCAAGTAAGGAATCAATCATCTCCGATTTGAAAAGCTATTATTAAAGCAGTCGCTGCGTTAAAGGATGGATTTTCTTGGTCAATTGGGTCTCTAAATAACTTTTTTTGATTTTATCCTTGGGTGAAATTTGGGACAGTTGGTAACAATATGGGAGTCATTAAAATAAATTAATTTGACTACAAGATAAAATATGTGTTTGTGGACAACTCCAAGCTGCTGAATCATTTATTTTTCAAGATGCTGGAACAACTAAGAAATGTGATTCTAAATCACCAGGCACCTTTGAATACTGCCTTTAGATTGGGCTGTGTCCCTTCCTTTGGGCCTGTTTGGGCCTTTCGTGGCAATTTGGCTGAGCTCTTTGAGAAGAGGTCGGATGGTCCTGACTTGAAGAGGTCGGTCGACTGGTTGTCAAACATCCCGGGTTGGACAGCTCGACCCAGGGTATGAACAGTTCCCCTACTCGAGCTCGGTCTTTCTTTTGAAGTCGAGTTTTTAGGACTTCGACCTCTTTTGGGAAGCCGGACTCGAACATTCTTTTGTTGGGTCTGTTTGTAAAACTTCATTTAAGTAGCTTTAAATGTGGAACCTTTCTCCTTGTAGCGTGCATTTTGCACCTTTCTTGGGAACGTGTGAGGGTTTTAAAAACCCATTAACTCCCTCCTTTGCCGTTTCCTTTTCTCATTTTGATTTTTTCACAAAGCCTTTCACTTCCATTTCCTTTCTCCTTGCTTACTGCAACTTCTCTTTTCTCCTTACTTCCTCTGTTGTTGTTCTTTCGTGCTCTCCTCTTCTTTTTTCGAGAAGGCGATTGTTAGCGTGGCTTTGTTTGTTATTTCAGACTCTTGATTGCTTCACCATTCCTTCTTCGCTGCAGGTTGGTTTCCTGTCTTCCTCTGTGCCATTTCTTTTTATAGTTTCGTTTTGGCTTTTGTGGAAGTTTGAATCTTTCTTTTGCTTGCTGTGTCTGATTATTTCTGCTATGTACGTTGTTTTAGGGCTTCTTTAATTTGTAGGTTCCTTCGTTTTTCTTGGTAGTTGACATATTTAGGGTTTTTAAAATATTGTTACTGCTTTTGCTTGTGTCATCATATTTGAGGTTTTGGGATGGTAAACTGTTTGATTCTTTTGAAAAAGGATTGCGCCTTTGATGATTTCGCCATGTTGATAGCTTTCTTTACAGATAGACTTTGTAGAAGATAGCATTTTTCTGATGGCTTGCTTTGATTTTCTTCTCGTGTTGTTGCTTATTTGGAAGGGGATTATTTTCTTCGCTGAGAGTTTTGTTGGGATGTAGCCTTTTAGACTTTTTCTGAGTCTTTACTCTATCCCTGCCTCCAAAGGATGCCCCTGGACCCTGGTGTTCATCTTGGGATTTTCCTTTTATTGTTTGTGTTGCTCTTAGTCATGTTTGTCCGAGCTGGTTTCTTTTGTCTGAGCTGTTTTGGTTAGTAATCCATTTTCTTTTCTGGCTGTAGGATTAGTTGACCATGTCTTCTCGCAAAAATATTGTCGAGACGTCTTCCAAGGTTACTGAGGGTATGTCCGATTGGCTGGACTCCCTCGTTCTGCTGTGTGTTTCTCTAGCTGATTCTGAATTCTGTGCGGAGCTTAGGAAACATCATCGAATCTGTAGTAGTAGAGATCAAGAGAACAACTATGAATTAGTAGCACCTGATTCTGATGAAAGGGTTTGTTTCCCTGTTCCGACCCAGGGGGAGCGTCCCTTCTTTTATGTGTACGACTTCTTTTTTAGCCAGATGAACATCTCCCTTCCTTTCACCCCTTTTGAGACCGACCTGTTGTGGTCGTTGTTCATACCCAGGGTCGATCTATCCGACCCGGGTTGCTTAGCGACAAGTCGACCGACCTCTTCAGGTCAGGACTACCCAACCACTTCTCAAAGAGCTCGGCCAAATCACCAGGAAAGCCCAAGAAGGGCCCAGTAGAGGAACACAACCCAAATCCAAAGGCAGTCCAAGCCTATAGAGATAAGGGCGGTTCCCTTGAAGATAAGATGACCTCACTCAAAGATAAGATAAGATAAGATAACTATCTTATCTCCAGAAAGGTCACTCCATATTACTATAAATACACTGGAGCACCCAGGTATAACTCATACTCTGATTCTACTAAAAAACCTGCTTAATACCCTTGCTAACTTAAGCATCGGAGTCCCTTGCAGGTACCACCACCCTCCGGTGACAAAGGATCAGAAGCATAGCCAGATGAACAAGTCGGACACGACAGCTCCGGCCGCCACCCACCAGCCGGGCACGTCAGCTCCGACTAGTACAGAAGATCTCATCCGAGATCGACCTACAGTTTCAGGTAACCCTCGGAACATTGGCGCCATTGCCGGAGAACCTAGAAGTCATCCCATCATCATGATGGACAACCTTGACAACAACCACGACTCTGATCTAGAAGATAGGACGCTGCACAAGAACGCGGACACTACACCAAAAGATACTCCTCAACCTAACAAAGACAAGAATTCACCGAATACGGGAGCCTTGGAAGCACTTCAAGATCGCCTAAAACAACTCAAAAAAGAGGTGGAGCACCAACGAGAAGCTGAGAGAGACCTACAAAGGGAAGTTAGGCGACGCCACGAGTTAGAGGAAAAGCTCCTAAAACTCGAAGCAGATCTCAAAGCCAAAACTATTCGATTCGGTCACGAAGATAGCTCCCGTAAGGACCAAGACCCATTCACCAAAGAGATCATGAGAACCAAAATCCCAAAGGACTTCAAACTTGCCGACATGACTTTATACGATGGCACAGAAGATCCCAGCCATCATCTCAGTAATTTCAGAAGTCGAATGTACCTCACTGATGCCTCAGATGCAGTCCGCTGCAAAGCCTTCCCGACTACCTTAACAAAGACAGTAATTAAATGGTTCGACAATCTACCCCCTAAGTCCATCTCCAGCTTCGATGACTTAGCCAAGAAGTTTCTAGCCAGATTCTCCATCCAGAAAGACAAAACTAAGCACGCCCCAAGTATACTAGTGATCAAACAAGGAGATCGGGAAAGTCTCCGCAGCTACATGGAAAGATTCAACAAAGCATGTCTGGACATACAAAGTCTATCCACAGAAGCGGCAATTATGGGTCTCATTAATGGCTTATGAGAGGGACCTTTTAGCCACTCTATATTGAAAAAACATCCCACCTCTCTAAATGAAGTGCAAGAGCGAGCGGAGAAATACATCAACATGGAGGAAGACTCTCGACTAGGAGAGACCTCAAAATCTGGATTCTCCTACTCCTCCTGAGATAAGGACAAAGAATCCAAGGAAAAAAAAGATCAACATGGGAAAAAGATCAAAAAATACCACAATTATACTCCTCTTCGGGTGTCCCTTGTGGATGTCTACAGAGAAGTTTGCCATACTGAAAAAATACCCCCAGCTCGACCACTCAAAAGCAAAAAAAGAGGAGGAAATCGGACTGAATATTGTGAATACCATCGAATCTATGGACATTCCACCAACGAATGCTTCGACTTAAAAAATATCATAGAAAAGCTGGTAAGAGAGGAAAAATTAGATCGGCACTTAGTCAGCGGAGATGACGAACCCAGAAAAAAATGAAGGGACAAAGATGTCGGACGAATTGAACGACCACCTCGTACACCAGAGAGACATGTCCACATGATACACGGAGGATTCGCGGGAGGAGGGATCTCTAAATCCTCTCGCAAAAGAAATCTTAAAGAAGTATATCATGTCGAGGGAAGAGAGGAAGCACCCGACATTCCCACAATCACTTTTACTAAAGAAGATGCAGCTGGCATCGTCTCGGGACACGACGATCCCCTGGTCATCACTATCATATTGGCCAACGTAAATCTCCACCGCAAAATGGTAGACCAGGGAAGCTCGGCCGACATCTTGTTCAAAATTGCCTTCGACAAGCTCGGCCTGGAAGACAAAGAACTCAAAGCATATCCGAACAGCCTGTTCGGGCTGGGAGACACTCTGATCCAACCACTTGAATACATCTCACTACACACGACCTTTGGAAAAAGAAACCGGTCTAGGACACTCAACATAGACTACATCGTGGTTGACGTGAGTTCAGCCTACAATGCCTTAATAGGTCGAACAACATTAAATCAGCTCGGCACAGTAGTCTCGACTCCACATCTGTGCATGAAGTTCCCGACCGTGAAAGGAATAGCTACAATAAAAGTAGACCAGAAGACGGCGCGCCACTGTTATAACGAAAGTCTGAACCTTAGAGGAAGAGGAGAAGAATTCCATACCATCGAACTCCGTGGAGTTCGAGGGCGGGAAGAACTCCGTCCACAACCCGAAGGCAAAGTAGAAAAAGTCCAGATCGGAGATGTCCCAGACAAAACAACCAATATCGGCACAATCCTAAAAGAAGACATAAAGGAATCACTCGTACAGTTCTTACGGGATAATGTCGACCTCTTTACATGGAAGGCCGCTGACATGCCGAGCGTAGACCCTATGCTAATGTGCCACAAGCTGGCAGTTTACCCAGGATCTCAGTCAATACAGCAGAAACGTAGAAAGCTCAGACCAGAATGATCCCAAGCTGTGAAAGAGCAGGTACAAGCTCTACTGGAGGCAGGGTTCATAAGAGAAGTCAAGTACCCGCACTAACTACACCGATCTTCACAAAGCCTGCCCAAAAGATCCTTAACTACTCCCAAGTATCGACACTCTGGTGGATGCCTCCTCCGGATACAAATACCTCTCGTTCATGGATGCCTATTCGGGATACAATCAAATCCCGATGTACCCACCCGATCAAGAAAAAACTTTATTTTTAACCCCAAAAGCAAACTACTGCTACATCGTCATGCCTTTTAGACTCAAAAATGCAGGAGCTACTTATCAAAGATTAATGAATAAGGTCTTTGCAGACCACATCGGGAAAATCATGGAAGTCTACGTGGATGATATGTTAATAGAAACACAAAGTGAAGAGACGTTACTGTCTGACCTCACCCAAGTATTCGACACTATAAGAAGGCATGGCATGCGACTTAACCCTGCAAAATGCACCTTCGTAGTAGAAGCTGGCAAATTCTTGGGTTTTATGCTCACACAAAGAGGAATCGAGGAGAATCCGGACAAATGCCGGGCCATACTCGACATGAAGAGCCCGACTTACGTCAAAGAGGTACAACAACTCAATGGAAGGTTGGCAGCCTTGTCCAGATTTCTAGCTGGATCAGCAATAAGATCTCTCCCCTTCTATACCACTCTAAGGAAGAGAAAGAGGTTCGAATGGATGACAGAGTGCGAGAAGGCCTTCCAAGACTTTAAAAGATTCCTGGGACAACCACCTGTTCTAACCCGGCCACGGGAAGGAGAACCACTTGTGTTGTATCTCGCATTAGGAAATCAGGCAATAGCCTCAGCACTGATCCGAGAAGATGACAGTGGACAACAACCTATATACTTCATCAACAAAGCATTACAAGGGTCCGAACTGAACTATCAAAAAATAGAGAAATTCGCCTATGCTCTCATACTAACATCTCGACGACTTCGCCCATATTTCCAAGCCCATATCATCAGAATTCGGACCAACAGCCCATAAAAGGTATTCTGCAGAAAATGGATTTAGCAGGAAGAATCTTGCAATGGGCAGTTGAGTTGTCCGAATTCGGCCTTCAATATGAAGTTCGAACAACCATCAAATCACAGTACTTGGCCGACTTCATTGCAGAGTTTACGGACATCCCAGAAATTCCTACAGAATGGAATCTCTACGTAGACGGCTCCTCAAACAAAGCTGGAAGTAGCGCGGACGTGATAATAGAAAGTACTCAGGGAACCCAAATCGAACTTTTTCTTAAATTCGGGTTCCTTGCATCAAACAACCAAGCCAAATATGAGGCACTACTAGCTGGTTTGAAGCTGGCTAAGGAAGTAGGAGCTCAAAAACTTGTCATCTTCAGCGACTCACAGGTAATCACCTCACAAATAGAAGGGAGCTACCAAGCCAAGGATCCCACCATGAAAAAGTACTTAGAAAAAGCCAAGGAACAGCTCGGACAACTCGAGAAATATAAGGTCCGCCACACACCTCGTGAACAGAATGCTCGAGGTGATACGCTCTCGAAACTAGCCAGCCCCAAACCAGGTGGCAACAATAGAAGTCTCATTCAAGAAATACTGCAGAGCCCGTCAATCTCGAAAGAAGAAAAGGTCTTAGCCATAACAAGTCTAGATCAAGGATGGATGACTCCCATAATTAACTACCTCAAAACAGAAACACTCCCTACAGATAAGAAGGAGGCAAAGAGGTTAAAATGGGAGGCACAATACTACACCATTATAAACAATACTCTGTACAAGAGAGGGATCTCAACACCATTGTTAAAATGTGTGCCGACTTCCAACACAAAGGAAGTTTTAGAAAAAGTACACAGTGGCATCTGTGGCAACCATCTCGGAGCACAAGCCCTCACAAAAAAAGTACTCTGGGTCGGATTCTACTGGCCAACCTTTCAAAAAGAAGCAATGGAATTCGTAAAGACATGCCCACCACGTCAAAAGCATGCTAATTTTCACATCGCCCCACCAGAGGAGCTCATCAGCGTAACCTCACCCTGGCCATTTGCAAAATGGGGACTCGACCTCCTTGGGCCGTTCCCTCAAGGATCAGGACAGGTCAAGTTCCTCATCATTGGGGTAGATTATTTCACAAAGTGGATTGAGGCAGAACCCTTAGCTAACGCTGCTGCTCAAAGAAGTCAAAAATTCCTATATAGAAATATTGTCACAAGGTTTGGGGTTCCATACTTCATCACCACAGACAATGGCACCCAATTCACAGATGCAGGCTTCAGAAAGTTAGTGGCCGACTTGAACATAAAATACCAATTCACTTCCGTAGAACATCCCCAGGCCAATGGACAAGCAGAAGCTGCGAGCAAAGTCAGGGCTGGGCTAAAGCGGAGATTACAGGACACAAAGGGAGCTTGGGCTAAAGAGCTCCCACAAGTCCTATGGGTATATCGGACAACGCCATATTCCACCACAAAGGAATCACCTTTCCGATTAGCCTACGGAATAGAGGCAATGATTCCAGTAGAGGTCGAAGAAGGATCACCTAGAGTAATCCACTATAATGAAGAGGCCAACTTCCTGCTTCAAAAGGAGGAACTCGACCTACTTCCAGAAGTTCGAGAAAGAGCTCGGATCAGGGAAGATGCATTAAAATGTTGAATGGCTTCAAGATACAATCAAAAGGTAGTGCCGCAAGGTTTTGCTAATAACGACCTCATCTTAATCCGAAATGATATCAGAACAACTCGACCTGAAGAAGGAAAACTGGTAGCAAACTGGAAAGGACCCTACCGAGTTATAGAAGTACTCGAAAAAGGATACTACAGGCTGACCGAACTCGAAGGGCGAGAGCTTCCAAGGTTGTGGCACGCCTGCAACTTAAGAAGGTATTACAGTTAGAAATAATAAAAGATCTTAGGATAAGGTGCACTCTTTTTCCTGAAAAGGTTTTTTAGTGAGGCACCGAACCAAGATCCATGAACTACTTGACTTAGAGGGATAAAATGCCCACATGTATATATCTGCATTTTCTTTGAATAAAGTCTTTAGATTTTCTACAAATCCTCTTATCAAGACGCATTAATCTGAAACGCAAAAAATTCATCGCCCGATTACAAAGCTACAGATCGGCAGAAAGTGAAAATCAAATTCATTGCTCGATCACAGACCAACGAAGATGAAAACCAAATTCGTCAAAAGGTCGACAAAACGAGGATCAAACCCAATTTCTACAAAATCGGCAAAGATGAAAAAGTGACAAAACAGAATAATGCAAGAAGTTATCGAAAGTGATCCATAGAAAGAACCTGACGAGGTCTTAATAAAAATGGGTTGCTAAAAATAACTTAAAGACAGGCTGATGTATAGAAGTTGGACCAGTCGACCACAATAACCAAAGTTATAAAAAGTCAATCCTTGGAAAGAGGCCTGGCCAGCCCTAAAAAAGAGGATTACTAGAAATAACTTAGAAGGCCCGACATGATGAAGTCGGCCCAAACCAAAAAGTTATAAAAAAGTAATCCATAAAAGAGACCTGACCAAGGTCCAAGAAAATGGATTACTAGAAATAACTTAGAAGGGCCCGATAGGATGAAGTCGGCCCAAACCAAAAAGTTATAAAAAAGTAATCCATAAAAGAGACCTGACCAAGGTCCAAGAAAATGGATTACTAGAAATAACTTAGAAGGGCCTGACATGATGAAGTTGGTCCGAACCAAAAAGTTATAAAAAAAAAGTAATCCATAAGAGAGACCTAACCTAGGTCCAAGAAAATGGATTACTTAGAAATAACTTAGAAGGAACCAATATAATAAAATCGGCCCGACCAAAATGCCAAAAGTTATAAACGGTAAATCTATAGAAAAAAGACCTCATAAGGCCCAAACAAAATGGATTATTAGAAATAACTTTAGGCCGAGATAAAGTAGTCGGCCGACAGAAGGCACGCAAGTTGGACCCAAAAATCCACGACCTCAAAAGAATCAAGCTACAAGTATGAAAGTACGAAGGCAATCAAAAGAGGCCGGACAACAAGGTCCCAACACTCCCAAAAACCTAGAACGTGTCAGATAAGTGCAGACAAGCATATTACGAAAGAAACAAGTTATAATAATAGCAAGACTCAAGAGGCCACCTAAAGTTGACCCCAAGAGCCTGAAAAGCTACTTTGTTTTTCCAAAAATGGAGTTGCTAACAGAAAATCAACTAAAGGTATCCATAGTCAGAAACCACAAAATTACGAAATAAAAGAGTTCGAAGCCCACAAGCTGGGCTATACACAAAAACACCAAGAAATAATCATTGAGGATCCAAAGACTTCTCAGTTGCAGTATCACGGGGTGAAGGAGGGCGAGTCTGAAGAGGCATCGCATCTATCGTCCCATCATCCTGGTTCAGGATCTGACAATAAGGATCCGACTCGGGATGACCACCTGCATGAGTTGAAGAAGTCGGCGCAACGGAGACTTTGGTAGAAGGCACAGGAGGAGGGTCGACATCATCATCATCATCATCATCAGGGTCATCAGGGACGATATTACCATCTTTTACGATGTTGTCCAAGCTGAAGAGAGTAAGATCAAGCTCAGGTACAAGAACTCGAACTTGATCCTTCAAATTCTCATAAGCAGCATTTACACTGCCCACAAGATGACCCTGGAGCTCGGCATAACCAGCTCGGGCAGACTCCAAATCCTCCCTAAGACCCATCATCTCCCTGTAGGTCGTGACATAACTCTCCTTGTGCTTCAAAGCCATATCTTCAGACAACTTAGCAAAAGCCGCCAAAGCAATAGCCCGAGTCTTCTCCCCCTCCAATTCTTTTTCCAACTTGGCCACTTTCACCTCGAGCTCTTCCTTCAAATCCTTCATCCGGTCAAACTCCAACTTAGCCTCCTCTTTAAAGGCCTTTGTAGCATGAATGAAAAGATCCTGGGCAGTCCGATATAAAGCCGCCCCCATGTGTGCCATCTTGATGCTGCTCTGAGTAATAAAATTCAGATGACGAAGAAGAGAAACATCGTCAGTAGGGATGGCACCATAAGGACCAATTTGCTGGTCCACAAACTCGACAGCATCGAAGTCAGGGGCATCAAGGTTAAAGGGCTCAGCTGTTTTCTATTTTTTGGAGGAGGAGCGCCGGTAGGAGAAGAGGTAGCAGCAGAAGTCTGTGGAGGATCGACCAAATGAACCCGAGGAGTAGGGATCATCCTCCTCGGTCCAGGGGAGCTCGGTACGGATGGCTTCGGTAGAACATGAGAGGATCCTTCCCCAGCCGCCTTGGCCGAGATGTTCTGGGCAGCCGTAGCCTTCTTCGCCTTTTTAAAGGCCCTCATAGAGTCATTATTTTTAACCATTTCTGAAAAATACAAACATAACAAAGTTATAAAGCTGAAGGAAATAGAAAACAAGAAACAGGTAAAGTAAAAAAAAGTCGACCACTACCCATCTTGGCTCGGACAAGAGAAGGGTCTCCTAAAAATCTCTTTGTATCGAGATGAGGAGGTTGTCCCCAAATCCCCTCCAACAAAGTCACAAAAGCCTGCTCAACCTGATCAAGCATCTCCCACGCATATCTAGATACTACAACTTTCTTTTGCCAACATAAAGGGAAGGCAGGTTCACCATTTGATTCCAAGAAAAAAGGCCAAGCTTCCTCTACAGCTCGAACCTTGAAGAAGTAATTCTTAAAGTCCCTAAAAGACTAATCGTACATAGAAAACACTTTGTGTTCTTGGGCAGACCTGAAAGAAACCCAAGAAGTTTTCTTTTTGGTAGTCCCGGGCTTAGTCAAAACAAAAAGATACAGAAAGAGAGTCTGAGAAGGTGTGACATCCACTCTTGGCAAAGCAACTGAAAGATATTGATGAAGTCCCAGGAATTCGGATGGAGCTGAGATGGGGCCTGATGCACGAATTGTGAATCACACTTTTCACAACTCGTACCACTAACCAGCAAGTGCACTGGGTCGTCCAAGTAATACCTTACGTGAGTAAGGGTCGAATCCCACGGAGATTGTTGATTTGAAGCAATCTATGGTTATCTTGCAATTCTTAGTCAGGAAGTTAATTATATTTATCAGTTGAATTGCGAATGAACAAGAGAGCATGGGTTAAAAGTTACTTGTTATGCAGTAATGGAGAATATGTTGGAGTTTTGGAGATGCTTTGTCTTCTGAATCTCTGCTTTCCTCTGTTCTCTAATTCACGCACGCACGTCCTTCTATGGCAAGCTGTGTGTTGGGATATCACCGTTGTCAATGGTTACATCCCCTCCTCTTGTGAAAATGGTCCAAATGATCTGTCACAGCACGGCTAATCATCTGAGGTTCCCGATCATGCTGGAATAGGATTCACCCTCCTTTTGCGTCTGTCACTACGCCCAGCACTCGCGAGTTTGAAGCTCGTCACAGTCATTCAATCCCTGAATCCTACTCGAAATACCACAGACAAGGTTTAGACTTTCCGGATTCTCATGAATGCCGCCATCAATCTAGCTTATACCACGGAGATCCTGATTAAGGAATCTAAGAGATATTCATTCAATCTGATGTAGAACGGAGGTGGTTGTCAGACACACGTTCATGGATTGAGGAAGGTGATGAGTGTCACTGATCATCACCTTCTCCATAGTTAGGCGCGAATGGATATCTTAGATAGGAACACGTATGTTTAAATAGAAAACAGAAATACTTGCATTAATTCATCGAGACACAGCAGAGCTCCTCACCCCCAACAATGGAGTTTAGAGACTCATGCCGTCAAAGAGTACAAAATGTAGATCTGAAATGTCATGAGATGTAAAATAAGTCTCTAAAAGTTGTTTAAATACTAAACTAGTAGCCTAGGTTTACAGAAATTGAGTAGACTATGACAGATGATGCAGAGATCCACTTCTGGGGCCCACTTGGTGTGTGCTGGGGCTGAGACTTAAGCAGTTCACGTGTATAAGGCCATTTTGGGCGTTCAACGCTAGGTTTGGATCCCTTTCTGGCGTTGAACTCCAACTTTTAATCCTTTTCTGGCGCTGGACACCAGAATTGGGCAGAGAACTGGCGTTGAACGCCAGTTTACGTCGTCTACCCTTGAGCAAAGTATGGACTATTATATATTACTGGAAAGCCCTGGATGTCTACTTTCCAATGCAATTAGAAGCGCGTCATTTCGAGTTCTGTAGCTCCAGAAAATCCACTTTGAGTGCAGGGAGGTCAGAATCCAACAGCATCAGCAGTCCTTTTTCAGCCTGAATCAGATTTTTGCTCAGCTCCCTCAATTTCAGCCAGAAATATACCTGAAATTACAGAAAAACACACAACTCATAGTAAAGTCCAGAAATATGAATTTTTCCTAAAAACTAATGAAAATAAACTAAAAACTAACTAAAACATACTAAAAACTATATGAAATTAACCCCAAAAAGCGTATAGAATATCCGCTCATCACAACACCAAACTTAAACTGTTGCTTGTCCTCAAGCAACTAGACAAATAAAATAGAAGACTAATAGGTTGAGAAGCAAGAATATCTCAGATTTGAGTGAAGCTCAGATTCTAATTAGATGAGCGGGACTAGTAGCTTTTTGCTTCTGAACAGTTTTGGCATCTCACTTTATCCATTAAAGCTCAGAGTGATTGGCATCTATAAGAACTTAGAATTCAGATAGTGTTATTGATTCTCCTATTTTAGTATGATGATTCTTGAACACAGCTATTTCATGAGTCTTGGCCGTGGCCCTAAGCACTTTGTTTTCCAGTATTACCACCGGATACATAAATGCCACAGACACATAATTGGGTGAACCCTTTGGATTGTGACTCAGCTTTGCTAAAGTCCCCAATTAGAAGTGTCCAGAGTTCTTAAGCACACTCTTCTTTCTGCTTTGGACCTTGACTTTAACCGCTCAGTCTCAAGTTTTCACTTGACACCTTCACGCCACAAGCACATGGTTAGGGACAGCTTGATTTAGCCGCTTAGGCCAGGATTTTATTCCCTTAGGCCCTCCTATCCACTGATGCTCAAAGCCTTGGGATCCTTTTTATTACCCTTGCCTTTTGATTTTAAGGGCTATTAGCTTTTTCTGCTTTTTTTTTTTTTGCTATTTTTTCTTGCTTCAAGAATCATTTTTATGATTTTTCAGATTATCAATAACATGCCTCATGTTCACCATTCTTTCAAGAGCCAACATATTTAACAGTCTTAAACAACAAATTCAAAAGACATATGCATTATTCAAGCATTCATTCAGAAGACAGAAAGTATTGCCACCACATGTAACTAATGAGAATTTCTCTTATTAAAACTCGAAATTTTATTGCCTCTTATTCAAAAGATCTACTATTTTATTCATGTTTGCTGATGATGAGAAAAATAAACTATGGCTTAATTGGAGATAAAATCAAAATAGATACTAATTACTACTATATGACTCCTAAGGTGAACTTCTATAACGACACTATCACAGAGTTAAAGCAGAAATTGGAATTTAACAACCTTTGTTCTGGGAAATGGGTGTTCCTCTGATCTGTGGGGTGCTTGATTCTTCAAGAGAAAACTTCTGGCGCTTCAATTCCCTTAAGTCATGCCCATGCTCCTCTTGTTCTTTAAACATATAGGTCAGCATTTGACTGTATTCCTTCTGTTCTTTTATTATTTGCTCCATAGCTTCCCGGATCTTGGTGACAAACGTCTTAAGATACTCCCAGTATTCAGATTGAGGGATTTCTTGGAGAAATTCCTGTGTTTTCTTCTTGGTGGGATCCTCCTGCGCTTGTTGTTTTTCCATTGATGCTTTGGTGATTGGTTTCTCAACTGAGATATACTCAGTTATTCCCATTCTTACTCCGGCGTCCTTGCAGAGCAGATAAATCACGCTTGGATAAGCCAACCTGGCCTCTTTAGAATTTTTGTTAGCAATTTTGTAGAATTCAGCTGAGATCAGCTGATGAACCTACACTTCCTTTCCCATCATGATGCAATGGATCATCACTGCTCTTTTAACTGTGACTTCAGAATGGTTGCTAGTAGGCAACAGAGAATGCCCAATGAAGTCAAGCCATCCTTTGGCGACTGGTTTGAGATCCTCTCTCTTGAGTTGATTTGGGACACCCTTTGTGTTAGTGGTCCACCTGGCTCTAAGGATACATATGTCCTCTAGAATCTTATCCAGGCCCTTGTCTGTTCTCATCATTCTTCTGTTGAAGGAGTCTGGATCGTCTTTCAGCTGAGGTAGCTTTAAGATCTCTCTGATCTTATCAGGGATGGTATGAACAATCTTTCCTCTGACCATGGTCCGATATTCATAGAAAGCAGTTCCAGATAGTTTTTGCTTGTTAGTCTGCCACATATTAGCATAGAACTCCTGGACCATATTCCTTCCCACTTTCGTTTCAGGATTAGCTAGGACTTCCCAGTTCCTGATTCGAATTTGCTCCTGGATCTCTGGATATTCATCTTCTTTCAGATCGAATCTAACTTCCGAGATCACTGATCTCAGACCCATTATTTTGTTATAATGGTCCGAATGTTCTTTAGATAAGAACTTCCCTTGATTCCAAAGTGGTTTTGGAACGCTCTCTTTCTTGCTTCTTGGAGTGGGTTGTTTTCCTTTGGGAGCCATGATCTTAGTGATCGCGGATAAACACACCAAACTTAGAGGTTTGCTTGTCCTCAAGCAAAATAAAAGAAAGGAGAGGGATAAAAGGAGAGCTAGGTGCAATTGTTGATGGGAGGAGAGGGAGGCCGAACTCAAATTTATAGGGAGGGAGGGTGGGTTTTCGAAAAAGAAGAGATAAAGATATGATAAAAAGATTTATTTGGAAAAGATAAGATAGAAGATATGATAAGAGAAGATATAGTTTAAAATTGAGAGGATATGAAAGATTTTTGAAAAAGATAGATTTAGATTTTGAAAAAGATAAAGTGGAGGTTTTGAAAAAGATATTGATGAGTTGAAAAGATAGATTTGTAAAAAAAGTTTTGAAAAGAGTTGGATTGAATTTGCAAAGAGGCCTGGTGCTTATGGATTAAAATAAATTTTATATTTTTAGGGTAGGGTTTTTAGAAATTATGGAATTTAGAAATCAAGGTTCTTAACATGATGCAAGAAATCATGTATTGAAGTATGAAAATCAAGATTTAGAATGAAAAAAATTTGAATAAAAATGAGTTTTGTCTCCTCCCTGCCATCCTGGCGTTTGAATGCCCAAATGCTGCTCTCCTGGGCGTTCAACGCCCAGCTGCTGCCATTACTGGCGTTCAACGCCCAGTGGGTGCCCATTTCTGGCGTTGAACGCCCAGATTGCTACCATTACTGGCGTTTTCTTGCCAGTGAGCTCTTTTTCTCTGTTTTGTGTGCCGAGTCCTTCTGTAACACTGTGGACTTATACAAATGATTCCTCACCTTAGTGTCAGTGAACTTTATATAAACAAATAAAAATAAAAATAGGGCAAAATGCTTAGAGGATTGTTGCCCTATGGCTGGGTTGCCTCCCAGCAAGCGCTTCTTTATTGTCTTTAGCTGGACCTTGCTGAGCTTTTAATCTAGCTTCAGCCTTGAGCATTCTTGCTCAATGTTGCCTTCAAGATAGTGCTTGATTCTCTGTCCATTGACAATGAACTTCTTATCAGAATCAATATCTTGAAGCTCCACATAACCATATGGTGATACACTTGTAATCACGTATGGTCCCCTCCACCGGGATTTCAGTTTCCTGGGGAATAGCCTGAGTCTAGAGTTAAACAACAGAACCTTCTGTCCTGGTTCATAGATTCTAGATGGCAGCTTTCTGTCATGCCACTTTTTTTATTTCTCTTTATAAAGCTTGGCATTTTCGAAAGCTGTGAATCTGAATTCCTCTAGCTCATTTAGCTGGAGCAATCATTTTTCTCCTGCTAATTTGGCATCAAAGTTTAGGAATCTGGTTGCCCAGTAGGCCTTATGTTCCAGTTCCACGGGCAGGTGACATGCCTTACCATACACGAGTTGGTATGGAGAGGTCCCTAGAGGGGTCTTGAATGCTGTTCTGTAAGCCCACAGAGCATCATCCAAGCTCCGTGCCCAATCCTTTCTACGGGTATTTACTGTCCGTTCCAGGATTCTATTTAATTCTCTGTTAGAGACTTCATCTTGCCCATTAGTTTGTGGATGATATGGAGTGGCCACCTTGTGGCGAATCCCATACCGAACCATGGCAGAGTAAAGCTGTTTATTGCAGAAGTGGGTACCCCCATCACTGATTAGTACTCTAGGGACACCGAACCTGCTAAAGATATGTTTCTGGAGGAACTTCAGCACCGTTTTAGTATCATTGGTGGGTGTGGCAATGGCCTCAACCCATTTTGATACATAATCAATTGCCACCAGAATATAAGTGTTCGAGTATGATGGTGGGAAAGGTCCCATGAAGTCAATTCCCCATACGTCAAACAACTCAATCTCCAAGATTCCTTGTTGAGGCATGGGGTAACCATGAGGCAGATTGCCAGCTCTTTGGCAACTGTCACAGTTACGTACAAACTCTCGGAAATCTTTATAGAGTGTGGGCCAATAGAAGCCACATTGGAGGACCTTGGTGGCTGTTCGCTCACCTCCGAAATGGCCTCCATATTGTGATCCATGGCAATGCCATAGGATCCTCTGTGCTTCTTCTCTAGGCACACACCTACGGATTATTCCGTCTGCACATCTCTTAAAGAGATAGGGTTCATCCCATAAGTAGTACTTTGCATCAGTAATTAATTTCTTCTTTTGTATCCTGTTGTACTCCTTGGGTATGAACCTTGCAGCTTTATAGTTTGCAATATCGGCAAACCATAGTGTTTCCTGAATGGCAAATAAATGCTCATCTGGAAAAGTCTCAGAGATCTCAAGAGAGGGGAGGGGCGTCCCTTCTACTGGCTCTATCCGGGACAGATGATCAGCTACTTGGTTCTCTGTCCCTTTTCTGTCTCTTATTTCTATATCAAACTCTTGCAGAAGCAACACCCATCTGATGAGCCTGGGTTTTGAATCCTACTTTGTGAGTAGATATTTAAGAGCAGCATGATCAGTATACACAATCACTTTTGATCCTACTAAGTATGATCTGAACTTGTCAATGGCATAAACCACTGCAAGTAATTCTTTTTCTGTGGTTGTGTAATTTTTCTGGGCATCATTTAGAACGCGACTAGCATAATAAATGACATGCAGAAGCTTGTCATGCCTCTGTCCCAATACTGCACCAATGGCGTGATCACTGGCATCACACATTAGCTCAAATGGTAACGACCAGTCTGGTGCAAAAATGACTGGTGTTGTGACCAGCTTAGCTTTCAGCATTTCAAACGCCTGCAGACACTCTGTGTCAAACACAAATGGCATGTCAGCAGCTAGCAGATTACTTAGAGGTTTTCGGATTTTTAAAAAATCCTTTATAAACCTCCTATAGAATCCTGCATGCCCCAGAAAGCTTCTGATTGCCTTAACATTGGCAGGTGGTGGTAATTTTTCAAGAGAGCATGGGTTAAAAGTTACTTGTTATGCAGTAATGGAGAATATGTTGGAGTTTTGGAGATGCTTTGTCTTCTGAATCTCTGCTTTCCTCTGTTCTCTGATTCACGCACGCACGTCCTTCTATGGCAAGCTGTGTGTTGGGATATCACCGTTGTCAATGGTTACATCCCCTCCTCTTGTGAAAATGGTCCAAATGATCTGTCACAGCACGACTAATCATCTGAGGTTCCCGATCATGCTGGAATAGGATTCACCCTCCTTTTGCGTCTGTCACTACGCCCAGCACTCGCGAGTTTGAAGCTCGTCACAGTCATTCAATCCCTGAATCCTACTCGAAATACCACAGACAAGGTTTAGACTTTCCGGATTCTCATGAATGCCGCCATCAATCTAGCTTATACCACGGAGATCCTGATTAAGGAATCTAAGAGATATTCATTCAATCTGATGTAGAACGGAGGTGGTTGTCAGACACACGTTCATGGATTGAGGAAGGTGATGAGTGTCACTGATCATCACCTTCTCCATAGTTAGGCGCGAATGGATATCTTAGATAGGAACACGTATGTTTGAATAGAAAACAGAAATACTTTCATTAATTCATCGAGACACAGCAGAGCTCATCACCCCCAACAATGGAGTTTAGAGACTCATGCCGTCAAAGAGTACAAAATGTAGATCTGAAATGTCATGAGATGTAAAATAAGTCTCTAAAAGTTGTTTAAATACTAAACTAGTAGCCTAGGTTTACAGAAATTGAGTAGACTATGACAGATGATGCAGAGATCCACTTCTGGGGTCCACTTGGTGTGTGCTGGGGCTGAGACTTAAGCAGTTCACGTGTATAAGGCCATTTTGGGCGTTCAACGCCAGGTTTGGATCCCTTTCTGGCATTGAACTCCAACTTTTAATCCTTTTCTGGCGCTGGACGCCAGAATTGGGCAGAGAATTGGCGTTGAACGCAAGTTTATGTCGTCTATCCTTGAGCAAAGTATGGACTATTATATATTTCTGGAAAGCCCTGGATGTCTACTTTCCAATGCAATTGAAAGCGTGCCATTTCGAGTTCTGTAGCTCCAGAAAATCCACTTTGAGTGCAGGGAGGTCAGAATCCAATAGCATCAGCAGTCCTTTTTCAGCCTGAATCAGATTTTTGCTCAGCTCCCTCAATTTCAGCCAGAAAAATACCTGAAATTACAGAAAAACACACAACTCATAGTAAAGTCCAGAAATATGAATTTTTCCTAAAAACTAATGAAAATAAACTAAAAACTAACTAAAACATACTAAAAACTATATGAAATTAACCCCAAAAAGCGTATAGAATATCCGCTCATCAGGGCCACATTACATGACCATAACTGTAAGGCCCACATCGGTTGGGGAGGGGAACGAAGCATGCCTTATAAGGGTGTGGATACCTCTCCCTAGCATGACACGTTTTGACGAGTGAGTGTGGGGGGCTTCGGCTAGCATCCCTATCGTCAAAAGCAAAACCGTGAGGCCTTGTGTGCCAAAGCGGACAATATCGTACTAGCGGGTGGTCTGGGCTGTTACAGATGGTATCAGAGCCAGAACCCGGATCGATGTGCTAGCGAGGGCGCTGGACTCCCTTAGGGGGGTGGATTGTAAGGCCCACATCGGTTGGGGAGGGGAACGAAGCATGCCTTATAAGGGTGTGGATACCTCTCCCTAGCATGACGCGTTTTGACGAGTGAGTGTGGGGGGCTTCGGCTAGCATCCCTATCGTCAAAAGCAAAACCGTGAGGCCTTGTGTGCCAAAGCGGACAATATCGTGCTAGCGGGTGGTCTGGGCTGTTACAATAACAAGTCGGTCTCAAAAGAAGTAAATGGAAAGGTAATGTTCAGCTAGCTGAAAAAATAGTCATAGGCATAGAAGAAGGGACGCTCCCCTTAGGTCAGAGAAGGAAAACAAACCCTCTCCTCAGAGTCCGGCGTGACCAACTCATAATCTTTCTCCTGGTCTCTACGATTACAGATACGCTGGCATTTTCTAAGTTCTACAAGATACTCGGGATCAACAATTGAAATGCACATCAGACATGCCCTCGGGGACTTTGGAGGAGGTCTCAACAATATTTTTGCGAGAGGATGACATGGTCAACTAATCCTACAGCAAAGAAAAAAGAGAGAAATTGCTAAATAAACAGCTCGGCCATAACAAAGAAATCAGCTCGGACAAATATGACTAAGAGCAGCACAAACAACAAAAAGACACCCCAGGACCCACACTAAAGATCCAGGGGCATTATTTGGAGGCAATTATGGAACAAGGACTCAGGAAAATCTACAAGCCTACATCTCTACACCTCCTAACAAGAAAATAACCCTCTTTCAACAAAAGCAACACTCTGAGAAGAAAGCCACAAGCCACAAATCAAATAAGTCATCAAAATAGCCACCTTCTAAACTACAGTTTCAGTCTATTAGCAAACGGAACTACTAAGCAACAAAACGTGCCAAGCGAAAATCATCAAAGAAACAACCTTCCTCCAGAATCAAATAAACTATTATCCCAAAAGCTACCAAATCGAATAACACAGAAACAGGCAACAAACAGGAAAAGCCCTAAAAAAGCCTCAACCATCAGTAGAAATGCCAAAGTATACATAAATTCAAAAGAAAGCCAGAAAAGTACATCACAATGACAGGTAGGCACAAAAATACGGAAAGGTTCAAGCTTTCCAACAATGCACTCAAGCAAAAATCAAAACTTTACCAAGAAATAAGAACAATGCAAAGAAAGAACGATGAAAGAAGTAAAGAAACGGAAAGAAGAATCAACCTGGAGAAAAAGGAGAAAGCTCTGAAGAAGTTGAAGACGGAAAGACAAAATCCGGAATCACCTTTCGAGCAAAGAAAGCACCAACAATCACCAAACAGTGTCGCAGAGAAAATGTGAAAATGCAAGTCTCAGGCAAAACAGAAAGATAGAGAGAAAAGGGGGAAGGTACAGCAAGCAAAGAAACAGAGGAGAGAAAACCATTTTTTGTGTAAAGTTCAAAATGAAAGAGGAAAGAGATACGGAGCATTAAAAATTAATTAATGAGGATATTAAACCCTCGCACATTCCTGAGACAAAGAATGAAAATGCAAAGCACGCGCTTTTAAAAGGAAGCGAAGGAGAAACGCTTCATATTCAAAAGCTTCAGCGAAATCAACCAAAGTGCTTGAGCTCGGCTTTACCAGCAAAGGATTGAAATCCTAAAAACTAAAGGACTCGACCTCAATAGGAAGGCCGCACTCGAGCAGGGGCACTGTTCATACCCAGGGTCGAGCTGTCTGACCCAGGTTGCTTAGCGACAAGTCGACCGACCTCTTCAGGTCAGGACTACCCGACCTCTTCTCAAAGAGCTCTGCCAAATCACCAGAAAAGCCCAAAAAGGGTCCAGTAGAGGAACACGACCCAAATCCAAAGGCAGTCCAAGCCTATAGAGATAAGAGCAGTTCCCTTGAAGATAAGATGACCTCACTCAAAGATAAGATAAGATAAGATAAGATAACTATCTTATCTCCAGAAAGGTCATTCTACACTACTATAAATACACTGGAGCACCCAAGTATAACTCATACTCTGATTCTACTAAAAAACCTGCTTAATACTCTTGCTAACATAAGCATCGGAGTCCCTTGCAGGTACCACCACCCTCCGGTGACAAAGGATCAGAAGCATAGCCAGATGAACAAGTCGAACACGACAGCTCCGGCCGCCACCCACCAGCCGGACACGTCAGCTCCGACCAGTACAGAAGATCTCGTCCGAGATCGACCTACAGTTTCAGGTAACCCTCAAAGCAGTCGTATAACGTAGCTCCATCTCAGCTTCATCCGAACTCATGGGGATTTATCAAAATTTTTCAATTGCTTTGTCAAGAATTTGATGTTAAACCTTCCCAAACCCTCTTTCTGTACCTCTTTGTGTTGACCAAGCCTGGGACTACCAAAAAGAAAGCTTCTTGGATTTTTTTCAGGTCTGCCCAAGGACACAAAGTTTTTTCCATGTATGATTAGTCTTTCAGGGATTTTAAGAATTACCTTTTTTAAGGTCCGAGCTGTTGAAGGAGCTCAACCTTTCTTTCTGGATGAGAATGGCAAGCCCAGCTTTCCTCTAGAATGGCAAAGGAATGTAGTGGTGTTTAGGTATACCTGGGAGATGTTGGACGAAGTTGAGCAAGATTTTGTAACTATGTTAGAAGAAAACTGGGGGTAGCCTCCCCATCTTGATACTAAGAAATTTTCAGGAAATCCTTTACTTCTTCGAACTGAACTGGGTAGGGGTCGACTTCCTTGATATTTGTCGTATTTGTTTTATTCCTTTCGAGCTCATTTTTTCTTCTAGTTTATAATTTGGTTTCTTGTGTATTTTCAGAGATGATTAAAAATAACGAATCCATGAAGGCCTTTAAGAGGGCGAGGAAGGCTACAGCAGTGCAGCACATCTCGGGTAAGGTTGCTGGGGAAGGGTCTTCCCAGATTCCTCCCAAGAAGCCTGTTTTAACTACTGCTTGGTCGAGGAAGATGATTCCTACGTCTCAGGTTCGTTTAATTGATCCCCCCCAGACTTTCACTGTTACCTCTTCTCCCTCTGCCGGCCCTCTTCCCAAAAGACAAAGGACTGTTGAGCCCTTTAATCTTGATGCCTCTGACTTTGATGTCGTTGGGTTTGTCGATCAGCAGATTGCTCCTTAAGGTGTTATTCCTACTGACGATGTCTCCCTTCTTCGTCATTTGGATTTTATTACTCGGAGCAGCATCAAAATGGCACATATGGGAGTAGCTTTGTATCGAACTGCCCAGGATCTTCCTATCCATGCGACAAAGGCCGTTATGGAGGAGGCCAAATCAGAGTTCGATTGGATGAAGGGTTTGAAGGAAGAGCTCGAGGTGAAAGTGGCCAAGTTGGAGAAAGAGTTGGAGGGGGAGAAGACTCGGGCTATTGCCTTGGCGGCTTCTGCCAAGTTGTCTGAAGATATGGCATTGAAGCATAAGGAGAGCTATGTCACAACTTATAGGGAGATGACGGGTCTTTGGGAGGATTTGGAGTCTGCCCGAGCTAATTACGCCGAGCTCCAGGGTCATCTTGTAGGCAGTGTAAATGCTGCTTATGAGAATTTAAATGATCAAGTTCGAGTTCTTGTGCCCGAGCTGAACCTTACTCTTTTCAGCTTGGACAACATTGTAAAAGATGGTAAGATTGTCCCGGATGACCCTGATGATGATGATGATGTCGACCCTCCCCCTGTGCCTTCTGCCAAAGTCTCTGTTGCCCCGCCTTCTTCAACTCTAGCAGCTGACGTTAGTCAGCCTGAGTCTGATCCCGATGTCCGAATCTTGAACTGGAATGATGGGATGGTAGATGCGGTACCTCTTCAAACTCGTCCCCCCTCACCTCGGGATGCTACTACTGGAAAGTCTTTGGATCCTCTCTAATTATTTCTGATGTATTTGTGTATAGCCCGGCCTGTGGGCTTAACTCTTTTATTTTGTAGCTTTATGATCTTGACTTCTGGATACTTTTTAGTTGCTTTTTTAGCAACCTTATTTTGAAAAAACAAAGGTAGTTTTCCAAGCCTCTTAGGGTCAACTTCTGGTGGCCTCTTGAGTCTTGTTATTATAACAACCTTGTTTCTTTTGTGATACGCTTGTCATTTTTCTGAAAACTTCTGGAATCTTGAGAGTGTTGGAGTCTTGTTGTCCAATCTCTTTTGATTGCCTCTTGTGTTTTGTTTTCTGTTTGAGTTGAAGCTAGCTTCGTGTAACTAGTCTTTTTCACATTCTCTGATATGGTGCCTGCCTTTCTTGATTTTTCTTGAGGTTCTGGCTTTTTGGGTCCGACTTGGGTCCCTTATAACGCCTACCTCCCGACTTCTTTAACTTGATCATGTTTTGAAGTTATTGCTAGTAATCCATTTTCTTGGACCTTGGTCAGGTCTCTTTTATGGATTACTTTTTATAACTTTTTTGGTTTGGGCCGACTTCATCATGTTGGTCCCTTCTAAGTTATTTCTAGTAATCCATTTTTTTTTACCTTGGTCAGGTCTCTTTTGTGGATTACTTTTTATAACTTTTTGGTTTGGGCCGACTTCATCATGTCGGTCCCTTCTAAGTTATTTCTAGTAATCCATTTTCTTGGACCTTGGTCAGGTCTTTTTTATGAATTACTTTTTATAACTTTTTGGTTTGGGCCGACTTCATCATGTCGGTCCATTCTAAGTTATTTCTAGTAATCCTCTTTTTTAGGGCTGGCCAGGCCTCTTTCCAGGAATTTACTTTTTATAACTTTGGTTATTGTGTTCGACTGGTCTGACTTCTTTACGTCGGCCTGTCTTTAAGTTATTTTTAGCAACTCATTTTTATTAGGACCTCGTCAGGTCCTTTCCATGGATCACTTTCGATAAGTTCTTGCATTATTTTGTTTTTGTCGCTTTTTCATCTTTGCCGATTTTGTAGAAATTGGGTTTGATCCCCGTTTGGTCGACCTTTGATGAATTTGGTTTTCATCTTCATTGGTCTTTATCGTGATCGAGTAGTGAATTTGATTTTCACTTTTCGCTGATCTGTAGCTTTATAATCAGGCGATAAATTTTTTGCGTTTCAGATTAATGCGTTTTGATAAGAGGATTTGTAGAAAATCTGAAAACTTTATTCAAAATAAGGAAAATGCAAATATATACATGTGGGCATTTTATTCCTCTAAGTTAGGTGGTTCATGGATCTTGGCTTGGTGCCTCGTTAAAAAACCTTTTTTAGGAAAAAGAGTGCACCTCATTCTAAGATCTTTTGTTACCTCCTAACTGTAGTACCTTCTTAAGTTGCAGGTGTGCCATGACCTTGGAAGCTCTCGCCCTTTGAGTTCGGTTAGCTTGCAGTATCCCTTTCCGAGCACTTCTACGACTCGGTAAGGTCATTTCCAGTTTGCTGCCAACTTTCCTTCTCCAGGTCAACTTGTTTCGATATTATTTCAGATTAAAACGAGATCATTCTCAGCAAAACCTCGCTGTACTACTTTTCAGTTATATCTTGAGGCCATCCGACGTTTTAAAGTAGGAAATTGGCCTCTTCATTGTAGTGGATTACTCTCGGTGATCCTTCTTCGACCTCCACTGGGATCATTGCCTCCATTCCATAAGCTAATCAAAAAGGTGATTCCTTGGTAGTGGAGTGTGGAGTTGTCCGATATGCCCATAGGACTTGTGGGAGCTCTTCAGCCCAAGCTCCCTTTGCATCCTGTAATCTCCATTTTAGCCCGCTAATATAACTTTATTGGCGGCTTCTGCCTGTCCATTAGCCTGGGGATGTTCTACAGATGAAAATTGATGCTTTATTTTCAAGTCGGCCACTAATTTTCTGAAGCCTGCGTCTGTGAATTGAGTGCCATTATCTGTGGTGATGGAGTATGGGACCCACCCCAAACCTTGTGACAATATTTCTATATATGAATTTTCGACTTCTTTGAGCAGTGGCATTGGCTAGGGGCTCTGCCTCAATCTATTTTGTAAAATAATCTACCCCGACGATGAGGAACTTAACCTGTCCTGATCCCTGAGGGAACAGCCCAAGGAGGTCGAGTCCCCATTTTGCAAATGGCCAGGGTGAGGTTACACTGATGAGCTCCTCTGGTGGGGCGATATGAAAATTAGCATGCTTCTGACATGGTGAACATGTCTTTACAAAAATGGTTGCCACAGATGCCACTGTGTACTTCTTCTAAAACTTCTTTTGTGTTGGAGGTTGGCACACATTTTAATAGTGGTGTTGAAAACCCTCTCTTGTATAGAGTATTATTTATGATGGTGTAGTATTGCGCTTCCCGTTTTAACCTCTTTGCCTCCTTCTTATCTGTAGGGAGTGTTTCTGTTTTGAGGTAATTAATTATGGGAGTCATCCATCCTTCATCCAGACCTATTATGTCTAGTACCTTTTCTTCTTCCGAGATTGACAGGTTTTGCAGCATCTCTTGGATGAGCCTTCTATTGTTGCCCCTTGGTTTGGTGATGGCTAGTTTTGAGAGTGCATCAGCTCGAGCATTATGTTCCCGGAATATGTGGCGGACCTCATATTCCCCAAGTTGTCCGAGCTGTTCCCTGGTTTTATCCAAGTACTTTTTCATGGTGGGGTCCTTGGCTTGGTAACTCCCTGCTATTTGTGAGGTGACTACTTGAGAGTCGCTGAAGATGATAAGCTTTTGAGCTCCAACCTCCTTAGCCAGCTTCAAACCAGCTAGTAGTGCCTCATATTCGACCTGGTTATTTGAAGCAGGGAACCCGAATTTGAGGGAAAGTTCGATTTGTGTTTCCTGATCGCTTTCTATTATCACACCTGTGCCACTTCCAATTTTGTTTGAGGAACCATCTACGTAGAGATTCCATTCTGTAGGGATTACCAGGGTGTTCGTAAACTCTGCAATGAAATGGCCAGATACTGTGATTCGATGGATGTCCGGGCTTCATATTGAAGGTCGAATTCGGACAACTCAACTGCCCATTGTAAGATTCTTCCTGCTAAGTCTGTTTTCTGCAGAATACTTTTTATGGGCTGGTTGGTCCGAACTCTGATGATGTGGGCTGGGAAATATGGGCGAAGTCGTCGAGATGTTAGTATGAGAGCATACGCAAATTTTTCTATTTTTTGGTAGTTCAGTTCAGACCCTTGTAATACTTTGTTGATGAAGTATATAGGTTGTTGTCCACTTTCGTCTTCTCAGACTAGTGCTGAGGCTACTGCTTGATTTCCTACTGCAAGGTACAATACAAGTGGCTCTCCTTCCCATGGCCGAGTTAGAATAGGTGGTTGTCCCAAGAATCTTTTAAAATTCTGGAAGGCCTGTTCGCACTCCGTTGTCCATTCAAACTTTTTTCCCTTCCTTAGAGTGGCGTAGAAAGGGAGAGATCTTATTGTCGATCCGGCTAGAAATATGGACAAGGCCACCAGTCTTCGATTGAGTTGTTGCACTTCTTTGACACAGGTCGGACTCTTCATGTCGAGTATAGCCCGGCATTTATCCGGATTTGCCTCGATTCCTCTTTGTGTGAGCATAAAACCCAAGAATTTGCCAGCTTCTACTGCGAAGGTGCATTTTGCAGGGTTAAGTCGCATGCCATGCCTTCTTATAGTGTCGAATACTTGGGTGAGGTCGGACAGTAATGACTCTTCAATTTGTGTCTTTATTAGCATGTCGTCTACGTAGACTTCCATAACTTTCCTGATGTGGTCTGTAAAGACCTTATTCATTATTCTTTGATAAGTGGCTCCTACGTTTTTGAGTCCGAATGGCATGACGATGTAGTAGTAGTTTACTTTCGGGGTTAAAAATGAGGTTTTCTCTTGGTCAAGAGGGTACATCGGGATTTGATTGTATCCCGAATAGGCATCCATAAACGAGAGGTATTTGTATCCGGAGGAGGCATCCACCAGAGCGTCGATACATGGGAGTGGATAAGGATCTTTTGGGCAGGCTTTGTTGAGATCGGTGTAGTCGGTGCACATCCGCCACTTCCCATTTGATTTTTTCACCAAGACGACGTTAGCTAGCCATAGTGGGTACTTGACTTCTCTTATGAATCCTGCCTCCAGTAGAGCTTGTACTTGCTCTTCCACAGCTTGGGATCGTTCTGGTCCGAGCTTTCTACGTCTCTGCTGTACTGGCCGAGATCATGAGAAAACTGCCAACCTGTGGCACATTAACTTGGGGTCTATGCCCGGCATGTCTGCGGCCTTCCATGCAAAGAGGTCGACATTGTCTCTTAAGAACTGTATGAGTGACTCCTTTACGTCTCCTTTTAGGATTGTGCCGATATTAGTTGTTTTGTCTGGGGCATCTCCGATCTGGACTTTTTCTATTTCGCCTTCGGGTTGTGGACGAAGTTCTTCCCGCCCTCGAACTCCCCTGAGTTCGATGGTGTGGAATTCTTCTCCTCCCTCAACATGATATACTTCTTTAAGATGTCTTTTGCGAGATGATTTGGAGATTCCTCCTGCCGCAAATCCTCCGTGTATCATGTGGACATGTCTCTCTGGTGTACGAGGTGGTTGTTCAGTTCGTCCGACATCTTCGTCCCTTCTTCTTTTTCTTGGTTCGTCTGCTCGGCTGGCTAAATATCGATCTAATTTTCCTTCTCTTACCAGTTTCTCTATGACATTTTTCAAGTCGAAGCATTCATTGGTGGAATGTCCATAGACTCGATGGTATTCACAGTATTTAGTCTGATTTCCTCCCCCTTTCTTGCTTTTAAGTGGGTGAGCTAGGGGTATCTTTTCAGTATGGCATACTTCTCGATAGACATCTACAAGAGACACCCGAAGAAGCGTATAATTTTGGTATTTCTTGATCTTTTCTCCATGCTAATCTTCTTTTTTCTTGGACTCTTTGTCCTTATCCCGGGAGGAGTAAGAGAATCCTGATTTTGAGGTCTCTCCTAGTCGAGAGTTTTCCTCCATGTTGATGTATTTCTCTGCTCGTTCTTGTACTTCATTCAGGGATGTGGGATGTTTTTCAATATTGAGTGACTGAAAGGTCCCTCTCGTAAGCCGTTGATGAGACCCATAATGGCGACTTCAGTTGGCAGACTTTATATGTCCAGACACGCTTTGTTGAATCTTTCCATGTAGCTGCGGAGACTTTTCTGATCTCCTTGCTTGATTCCTAATAGACTTAGGGCATGCTTAGTTTTGTCTTTTTGGATGGAGAATCTGGCTAAAAATTTTTTGGCTAAATCGTCAAAGCTTGAGATGGACCTAGGGGGCAGGTTGTCGAACCATCTAATTGCTGTCTTTGTTAAAGTTGTCGGGAAGGCTTTGCAACAGACTGCATCTGAGGCGTCAGTGAGGTACATTCGACTTCTGAAATTACTGAGATGATGGCTGGGATCTACTGTGCCATCGTATAGAGTCATGTTGGGAGGTTTGAAGTCCTTTGGGATTTTGGTCTTCATGATCTCTTTGGTGAATGGGTGTTGGTCCTTACGGGAGCTATCTTCGTGGCTGGATCGAGTTGTTTAGGCCTTGAGATTGGCTTCGAGTTTTAGGAGCTTGTCCTCTAACTCGCGGCGTCGCCTAGCTTCCCTTCGTAGGTCTCTTTCGGCTTTCCGTTGATACTCGACCTTTTTTTTGAGTTATTTTAGGCGATCCTGAAATGCCTCTATGGCTCCCGTGTTCGGTGAATTCTTGTCTTTGTTGGGTTGAGAAGTATCGTCTATTGTGACCTCTGCATTCTTATATGGCGTTCTGTTCTCCAGATCAGAGTTGTGGTCATTGTCAAGGTTGTCCACCATGATGATGGGATGACTTCCAGGTTCCCCGGCAACGGCGACAATATTCCGAGGGTTACCTGAAACAATAGGTCGATCTCGGACGAGATCTTCTGTGCCGGTCGGAGATGACGTGTTCGGCTGGTGGGTGCCTGCCTAAGCTGTTGCGTCCAACTTGTTGGGCTGGCTATGCTGCTAATCCTTTGTCACTGGAAGGTAGGGGTACCTGCAAGGGACTCCGATGCTTAAGTTAGCAAGAGTATTAAGCAGGTTTTTAGTAGAATCAGAGTATGAGTTATACCTGGGTGCTCTAGTGTATTTATAGTGGGTAGGCTGACCTTTCTAGATAAGATAAGTTAGTTATGTTATCTTTATCTTTAAGTGAGGTCATCTTATCTCTTAGGGGAACCGCCCTTATCTTTCTAGGCTTTAGCTGCCTTTAGATTGGGCTGTGTCCCTTCCTTTGGGCCTGTTTGGGCCTCTCGTGGCAATTTAGCAGAGCTCTTTGAGAAGAGGTCGGATGGTCCTGACTTGAAGAGGTCGGTCGACTGGTCGTCAAACATCCCGGGTCGGATAGCTCGACCCAGGGTATGAACAGATACCCTGTAGTAGCCTTTTCCCAGTACCTCTGTGACTCGGTAGGGTCCTTTCCAGTTAGCTGCTAGCTTCCCCTCTCCTGGTCGACTTGTTCTGATATCATTTCGGATTAGGATGAGGTCATTGTTGGCAAAGCTTCGTTGTACTACCTTCCGATTGTATC
Source organism: Arachis ipaensis (assembly GCF_059453495.1). Classification (NCBI taxonomy): domain Eukaryota; kingdom Viridiplantae; phylum Streptophyta; class Magnoliopsida; order Fabales; family Fabaceae; genus Arachis; species Arachis ipaensis. Next base: position 131,262,345 of record NC_142444.1, read on the forward strand.
TTGAGACCATTCGACGTTTTAACGCCTCTTCCCTGATCCGAGCTCTTTCTCGGATTTTTGGAAGTAGGTCGAGCTCTTCCCTTTGGAGTTGGGAGTTGGCCCCTTCATTGTAGTAGATCATTCTGGGGGATCCTTCTTCGATTTCTACCAGGATCATTGCCTCCATTCTGTAAGCCAATCGGAAAGGTGATTCTTTTGTAGTGGAGTGTGGGGTTGTCTGATATGCCCATAGGACTTGTGGGAGCTCTTCAGCCCAGGCTCCCTTTGCGTCCTGTAATCTCCATTTTAACCCAGCCAATATGACTTTGTTAGCTGCTTCTGCTTGTCCATTAGCTTGTGGGTGTTCTACGGATGTAAATTTATGCTTTATTTTCAAGTCTGCTACCAACTTCCTGAAGCCTGTGTCCGTGAATTGAGTTCCATTGTCTGTGGTGATGGAGTAAGGAACCGCAAACCTTGTAACAATGTTCCTGTATAAGAATTTCCGACTTCTTTGAGTAGTGGCATTAGCTAGGGACTCTGCCTCAATCTATTTTGTGAAGTAATCTACCCCTACAATAAGGAACTTGACTTGTCCTGATCCTTAGGAAAAGGGTCCAAGGAGGTTGAGTCCCCATTTTGCGAATGGCCAAGGTGATGTTACGCTGATGAGCTCTTCTAGTGGGGCGATGTGGAAGTTAGCATGCTTCTGACATGGTGGACATGTCTTTACGAACTCTGTTGCTTCCTTTTGCAAAGTCGGCCAAAAGAATCCGGCTCGGAGTACCTTTTTGGATAGAGTTCGTGCTCCAAGATGGTTGCCACATATGCCACTGTGTACTTCTTCCAAGAGCTCCTTTGTGTTGGAGGTCGGCACACATTTTAGTAAGGGTGTGGAGATCCCCCTCTTGTATAAGATGTTATTTATGATGGTATAGTACCGTGCTTCTCGTCTCAACCTCTTTGCCTCCTTCTTATCTGGAGGGAGTGCCTCTGATTTGAGGTAGTTGATGATGGGGGTCATCCATCCTTGATCTTGACCTGATATGGCCAGGACCTTTTCTTCCTCCGAGATTGATGGGTCTTACAGTATTTTCTGGATGAGGCTTCTATTATTGCCCCCTGGTTTGGTGCTGGCTAATTTTGAGAGTGCATCAGCTGGAGCATTCTGTTCCCGAGGTATATGGCAGACCTCATATTCCCCGAGTTGTTCGAGCTGTTCCTTGGTTTTGTCCTGGTACTTTTTCATGGTAGGGTCCTTAGATTGGTAACTCCCTGCTATTTGTGAGGTGACTACTTGCGAATCGCTAAAAATGATAAGCTTTTGAACTCCAACTTCCTTAGCCAGTCTCAAACCAGCTAGTAATACCTCGTATTCGGCCTAGTTGTTTGAAGCAGGGAAGTCGAATTTTAGGGAGAGTTCAAGTTGGATTCCATTTTGTAGGAGTTCTCGGGGTGTCAGAGTACTCAGCAATGAAATTGGCCAAATACTAAGACTTGATGACCGTCCGAGCTTCATATTGAATATCGAACTCAGATAGCTTGACTGCCCACTGTAAAATCCTTCCAGCTAAGTCTGTCTTCTGTAGAATACCTTTTATGGGTTGGTTAGTCCGAACCTTGATGGTGCGAGCTTGAAAATATGGGCAAAGTAGTCGAGAAGTTAGTATGAGAGCGTAGGCGAACTTTTCTATCTTTTGATAGTTCAGTTCGGCCCCTTGTAGGGCTTTGCTGATGAAGTAGATGGGTTGTTGCCCACATTCGTCTTCTCTGACTAGCGCCGAGGCTATTGCCCGACTTCCCATTGCGAGGTATAATATGAGTGCTTTCCCTTCCCGTGGTCGAGTAAGAATGGGTGGCTGTCCCATGAATTTTTTGAAATCATGGAAGGCTTGCTCGCACTCTGTGGTCCATTCGAACCTCTTTCCCTTCCTTAGTGTTGCATAGAAGGGGAGAGATCTTATGGCTAAGCCAGCTAGAAATCTGGACAAGGCCGCCAGCCTTCCGTTGAGTTGTTGTACTTCTTTGATACATGTCGGATTTTTCATGTTGAGTATAGCTCGGCATTTATCCGGGTTTGCCTCGATTCCTCGTTGTGTTATCATGAAACCCAGGAATTTGCCGGCTTCTACTGCAAAGGTACACTTTGCAGGATTAAGTCACATGCCATGCTTTCTGATGGTGTCGAACACTTTAGCGAGGTCGGACAGTAGTGATTCCTCATTTTGTGTTTTTATCAACATGTCATCCACATAAACCTCCATGAGTTTCATGATATCGTCTGCGAAGACTTTATTCATTAATCTTTGGTAGGTAGCTCCTGCGTTTTTGAGTCCGAATGGCATGACAACATAACAGTAATTTGCCTTTGGGGTTAGGAATGAGGTCTTTTCTTAATCAGATGAGTACATCGGGATTTGATTATATCCTGAATAGGCATCCATGAAGAAAAGGTACTTGTATCCAGAGGAGGCATCCACTAGAGTGTCTATGCTTGGAAGTGGATAAGGATCTTTTGGACATACTTTATTGAGGTCGGTGTAATCAGTGCACATTCGCCATTTCCCGTTTGACTTTTTCACCAATACAACATTGGCCAGCCATAGTGGGTACTTGACTCCTCTTATGAATCCTGCCTCCAGTAGAGCTTGTACCTGTTCTTCCACAGCTTGGGATCTTTCTGGTCTGAGCTTCCGATGCTTCTGTTGTACTGGCCGATATCTTGGGTATACTGCCAATTTGTGGCACATTAGTTTGGGATCTATGCCCGGCATGTCTGCGGCCTTCGATGCAAAGAGGTCGACATTATCTCTTAGGAATTGTATCAGAGACTCCTTTATATCTCCTTTCAAAGTCACCCCAATACTTGTTGTCTTATCTGGGACATCCCCGATCTGGACTTCCTCGATCTCTCCTTCCAGTTGTGGACGAAGTTCTTCCCGACCTCGAACTCCCCCGAGTTCGATAGTGTTGATTTCTTCTCCTTTGCCTCTAAGGTTCAGACTTTCGTTGTAACAGTGTCGTGCTGTTTTCTGGTCTCCTTTTATCGTGGCTATCCCTTCTGGGGTTGGAAATTTCATGCATAGATGTAGAGTCAACACTACTGCGGCGAGCTGATTTAGCGTTGTCCGACCGATTAGGGCATTGTAGGCTGAGCTCACGTCCACTACGATGTAGTCTATGTTGAGTGTCCTTGACCGAGTTCCCTTTCCAAAGTTTGTGTGTAGTGAAATATATCCAAGAGGTTGGATTATTGGAGTGTTTCCTAGTCCGAACAAGCTATTCGGATATGCTCTGAGCTCTTTTTCTTGTAGGCCGAGTTTGTCGAAGACGGATTTAAACAAGATATCCGCCGAACTCCCTTGGTCCACCAGTGTGCGGTGGAGGTTGGCATTGGCCAATATGATAGTAATGACCATTGGATCATCATGTCTCGGGATGACGCCTACCGCGTCTTCTTGGGTAAAAGTAATGGTGGGGAGGTCGAGTGATCCTTCCTCTCTTCCAATATGGTATACTTCTTTAAGGTGCCTTTTGCGAGATGATTTGGAGATCCCTCCTCCTGCGAATCCTCCATTTATCATGTGAATGTGCCTCTCCGGGGTGCAGGGTGGTCGTTCCGTTCGTCCGACCTCTTCATCCCTTCTTCTTTTCTTGGGTTCATCTGTTTTGTTGGCTAAGTATCGATCTATTCGTCCTTCTCTTACCAATTTTTCTATGACATTTTTTAGGTTGAAGCACTCGTTTGTAGGATGTCCATAGATTCGGTGGTACTCACAGTATTCTGTCCGATTTCCGCCTCCTTTTTTGCTTTTGATTGGACGAGGTGGCGGAATCTTCTCGGTGTGGCATACTTCTCGGAAAACATCCACAAGAGACACCCAAAGAGGGGTGTAATTGTGATACTTTTTAAGCTTCTCTCCGTGTTGATCTTCCTTTTTCTTGGACTCTTTATCCTTATCCCGAGATGAGTAGGAGAATTCGGATTTTGAGGTCTCTCCTAATCAAGAATTTTCTTCCATGTTGATATATTTCTCTGCCTGTTCTAGCACTTCATTTAAAGATGTTGGGTGTTTCTTTGATATAGAGTGACTAAAGGGTCCTTCTCGTAGGCCATTGATGAGACCCATGACGGCTGCTTCTGTGGGTAGGCTTTGTATGTCCAGGCAAGCTTTGTTGAATCTTTCCATGTAAGAGTGAAGACTCTCTCGATCTCCTTGTTTGATTCCTAATAGGCTTGGGGCATGTTTGGCTTTGTCCTTCTGAATGAAAAATCTAGCAAGAAACTTCTTAGCTAAGTCATCGAAACTGGAGATGGATCTGGGAGGCAAGCTGTCGAACCACTTAATTGCTGTCTTTGTTAGAGTAGTCGGGAAGGCTTTGCATCGAATAGTGTCTGAGGCATCAGTGAGATATATTCTTCTTCTAAAGTTGCTGAGATGATGGCTTGGATTGGAGGTACCATCGTATGGGGTCATGTCGGGAGCTTTAAAATTCTTTGGAACCTTAGCTTTCATGATTTCTTTGGTGAAGGGATCTTGATCCTTGTGGGGGCTGTCGCCGTGACCGGGTTGAGCTGTTTTAGTTTTGATATCAGCTTCAAGCTTTAAGAGCTTATCTTCTAGCCCTCGGCGTCATCTAGTTTCTCTTCGGAGGTCCCTCTCGGCTTCACGTTGGTGTTCTGCCTCCTGTTTGAGCTGCTTAAGCCGATCTTGTTGTTCTCGGAGGGCTTCTAGAATTTCTGAGTTTGGAGACTGCTTCTCTCCATTTTGTTGAGGTGTATCTTTGGGTGTGGTGTCCACATTTTTGTTTGGCGTTCTGTCCACCAAACTAGAGTTGTGGTCATTGTCATGGTCGTCTGCCATGTTGATAGGATGACTTCCAGGTTCTCCGGCAACAGCGCCAATGTTCCGGTGGTTACCTGAAACTATAGGTTGATCTCGGTCGAGATCTGCGGTGGTGGCCGGAGCTGATGTGTCCGATTTGTTGGACTTGATGGTGCTGCTGATCCTTTATCACCGGAGGGTGGTGGTACCTGCAAGAGACTCCGATGCTTAAGTTAGCATGGGCTTTAAGCAGGTTTTTTGTAGAATCAGAGTATGAGTTATACCTGGGTGCTCCAGTGTATTTATAGTAGTGTGGAGTGACCTTCCTGGAGATAAAGGGAGTTGACTATAATGAAATCTTTTCATCGGTTATGAGAAGATCTTCTATTAGGACTGTTTTGAGTTTGGATGCAAGTCTTGATTTAGAGATAGAGCAAATGGATGTGAAAACTGCTTTTCTTCATGGTGATCTTAAGGATGAAATTTACATGGAACAACCTGAAGGTTTCATGATAAAAGGCAAAGAGGATCATGTTTGCAAACTGAAGAAGAGCTTGTATGGCTTGAAGCAAGTTCCAAAACAATGGTACAAGAAGTTCGAGTCTGTTATGGCAGAACAAGGCTACAAGAAGACTACTTCTGATCATTGTGTATTTGTTAAACAGTTTGTTAGTAATGATTTTATTATCTTTTTGATATATGTTGGTGACATGCTTATTGTTGGTTAGAATGCTTCTAGGATTAATATATTGAAGAAGTAACTTGCAATGTCATTTGCAATGAAGGACCTTGGACCAGCAAAAGAGATTCTTGGTATAAGAATCGAGCATGATAGAAAGGAGAAGAAACTTTGGTTGTCACAGAAAAAATACATAGAGACAATGTTGCACAGGTTTCAAATAGAGAAAGCAAAGGCCGTTAGTAGTCCTGTTGCTACACACTTCAGATTGAGTTACAAGCAAAGTCCATCAAGTGATGAAGAGAAGAAAGACATGGAAAAAGTTCCATATGCATCAGCCGTGGGTAGTTTAATGTATGCTATGGTGTGCACAAGACCAGATATAGCTCATGCTGTTGGTTGTGTTAGCCGTTTTGTTTCAAACCCAGGAAGAGAGCATATGAATGCTGTAAAATGGATAATGAGATATCTTCGTGGTACTTCTAACATGAAGTTGTGTTATGGAAGTGATAAGCCTATTCTAGTTGGTTACACTGACTTAGACATGGCAGGAGACATTGACTCTAGAAGGTCCATTTCAGGCTTCTTGATTAACTTTGCGGGTGGAGCTGTGTCTTGGCAATCTAGATTGCAAAAATGTGTTGCTTTGTCTACTACCGGGGCCGAATTTATTGCCATTACCGAAGCGTGCAAGGAGATGCTTTGGATAAAGAAATTCTTGAAAGAACTCGGGTTTACTCAAGAGAGGTATGTGTTGTTTTATGATAAGCAAAGTGCTAGACATCTTGGTAAAAACTCTACCTTTCATTCTCGATCCAAACATATTGATGTGAGGTATCATTGGATACGAGATGTTTTGGATGCTGAGTTGTTGGAACTTGAAAAGGTTCATACTGATGAGAATGGTTCTGATATGATGACCAAGGCATTACCAAGATGGAAGTTTGAAGTTTGTTGTCTAATCGCCGGATTGGCGGTTACCTCCACATAGTCATGAAGGGGAAATTTGTTGGGTTTTTTGGGCTCCCTTCCTATATGGAGAAAAAGCTCAAATGTTAGATCCAAGTCCATGAATAGTTGAAGTGGCTGAGGTGAGTTAGGGTTGAGTAAGAGAGGTCTCATTTGCAAGAAGAACACCACACATTAGAGAGAAGAGAAGAGAGAAAGTCATTTTCGCACATATACAAAGCTGTTTCCGTAAATTGGTTGCTGCAGATTCGTTAACCATTGGATCGAGCTCAAATTTGGACAGTGTGTTCCACACATCTGGTTCATTGTTTTTATTGTCGGATCTTTGATTCGATGTCTGTAGCTGGATATATTGGCCACGCACAGCAGCTCTATTTTTGTGGTATTTTCATCTTCTTATTCTTGTTTTGTAAGCTTTGAAACTTGGGTTGTTTGGTTTGTTGTATGCATGTTTTGTGCAGTAATTTGTGACTCTCTTGTACCTTATTTTTCATCATAGTGAAGCTATTTCCTAGTCTTGGTGACTCGTGGTTTTTACTTCTCACATTGAGAAGGTTTTCCACGTTAAAATCTTGGTGTGTTAGCTTGTCTCTAATTTCTGGTTTATGTGATTTTTTCGCTGCTATTAGGTATTGTTGTGCTAGTATTAATACTTGTTATGAGTAGATTGTTGTTCCTCTAATTCTTGCAAGCAGGAAATTGTGTGTTTTATTCCTACCACAAAATACCCGACAGCAAAATTAATTACTCTTTACCCATTCTAAAAAAATTCATTGATCTTCTTGTAACATTAATAAAGGGTCTTTAACACTTATTCTTTACCTCTATTTCTCATCATTAATTTTTGTGTTGTTTATTTGTTATTAATAAAAATATATTCTTTATAAATTTATTTATCTTTAATCTCTCATTTTAATCTTTCTATACTTAATCTATCTTCACAAAATTACACTAGAATCCGTTAGCAAGTCAATCATGTTTCATCTTAATTTCTTGCGAGGAAGAAACATTAGGAAAAATGGTATTCTTAGATATGAAATAAATTTGACTATTCTCTATTCTAGTCCATTATTAATCTAAATTTATTTGTGCCTCTCTCACACACTAGATTTTATAAAGTTGATTAAAGCTTATTAACTAAAACTAAAAAAATCTCGTCATAATTTGATGAACTCCCTTTAAAAAGATGTTCAACTATTTCGCTCAAGGTATCCTAGAGGCATAATAACAATAATATTGGAGGACCCACGTCACATGGATTCACGTGCCATAGTTCCTAATCCTTGATATTACTATTATTATTATTTAATTCCGATGGTGTTAGCAAGTTGGCTACAACATTCCAAAGGTGAAGTCACAATTTTATAGATGGGGCCCTCCTTTTAATCCAATAATTACTCTCACCCCCTCCATTAGAAAATCCTTTCCCATTTTAAAACAAAGGAACATTGTCCTTTTGCTTCTATTTGCCTTTCCATGTGTAAGCATAACACCATTTTCAATCTTTTGAGACTGTGGAGAAGGCAATCAATATAAGATTGCATTTAAAGAAATCCACTAAGTTGCATTAATGAAATGTCGACCACCCATAATGTTAAAAAACCTTTTTATATAAAAGTGAAGAGAGAATTGAATTTAGACTTGATGTATGGTGGTGGGGTAAATTGGAACATCACCTAAGGAAAAATCCCGGAAAATATTGGCTTTACTTTGAAGTTGTAGCCCTAGCTTTAGTTTTGATTCTGTTTATGGAACACACGTCATCTTCTATTCAGAGACAATGAAATGCAGTTTAACCTAATTATATTTTCTAACAGCCAATTACACTTAAATAGGATCTATATATATTACAATTGCTATAGTAGAAGATGTATTATTCGTTGAAATTAAACTATCGGCTTTATATTATTAGAGAGATTTTTCAATCGCATCAACAATGTCATATCCATTGAGGTGCTTATATATCAGCAAATGACTAGTTGTCGTATTCAAAACATATTTTAATTGCGAAAAGAAATAAAAAAAAGTTTGGTAACAAAAATTTTTTAGACATTGGTTAGCTAAATTTTTTTATAATTTATTTTATTTATATTATTTAATAATAATTTTATTTTTTATTCTACTATTTTATCATTTTACTTATCATATTCTTATCAACTCCACTTATTAATGATATTAATTATAATATTATATTTTTTATTATTAGATATTGTTATAAACAATATTTAATATTCCTTTTTATAATTTGATTTTTATATTTAAGAATACAATAACAATTAATAATTAATAATAATAAAGAACGGTAATAATAATATCAATTACATTTAATAATTGTAATTGATTCTTATCCGTTAAGACATTTATCATGACTTAACGGAGATATGAACATGAAAACTATCCTAATATATATCTTTGGTTAATTCAATTATGTTCATTCAAAAATCACAAGAATAATACCATTGCAAGCACAATAGTGTATAAGTCAAGAAATTTTACAAGTCGCCTTTATCATTGCAAATAGTATGACATTTGAATTCGATCTTAATACGGTACCTATAGCAGAAGGTGCTGAAGAATTTGAACAACAGATGGACTCACCCGGCGAAGTTGTTGTCAATCAACCAATTTTTGAAAATATGAAAAACCACAGTAACTTTAATGATGTATGATAATAAACTGATTTTTTTTTTATTTTTATGTGCATAATTATAGTATAGTAAGTGTACTAACTAAGTTCATACGCATAGCATTCATAAGTTCATATACATAACATCCATAATTACATACAATTAACATCTAAAAATTAAATTCATGTTTATCAGATATTACATTCATACACATATCATTTTTTAGTTATTGCATAAGTAACTATCAAGTTAACACATATTTTTAATTTTTATCATAATTGAATTTGAAAAAATGTCAAATTCTTAAATTAATTTATTCAATTGATAAATTTACTCATACACATAACATCCATAATTTCATATTAATAACATTCATAATTTTGTACTCATAATATTCATAATTTCATACCTATGATGTCTATAATTAATACATTTTTATAATTAATATTACCAAATTTTAAACTATGCATCTTATTGTATTTTTCAAATTATCTCATATGTGCACTAATAGGCCATGATTTTAATTATTCTAATATTTTTATTTAATATTCATATGTTTGCTTATTTATTGATTTTAATATGACAAATTAATAATTATTTTTAAAAATTTATTTTTTAATTTTTATTTATATTTTATATTTTATTTTTTATTTTCTAATAATTTATATATAAAATATAAGTTGTATAATAGAAGTTGTTAAAATTTTTTAATTTAATCTCCATAATTTTTGCAGAAAAATTACATTTTAATGGGTAATAATGTGATTGAGGGATGTTAGGAATTTTATTTGAGAAAAATTGAAATTAATTTTAGAAATAACATTAATGACTCAAAATACTCAAAAAAAAAAAGTAGGTAATAAAGAGAATGAATAATAAAGAGATGAATATCACTTACTTATCAAAAAAATAAAAAATTTTACGTAACATTTCTATATTATAATTACTCTTTAGTTACCTAACATCAAAAGAAATAATAGGTGTCAACAAAATTAAAAGAAAACCTTTAATTAATATGGGATGCACAATATTAATCAACTTCACTAATAACATATTGCTGCTTCATTATGCTCAACACTTTTTCATATGGTGATTGACGACAATATGGACCGTTGGCTTCTCTTCTATGCTAACAAAAAGCTAAAATCCAAGTTAAAATTTGATTGTTAGCTTCGCTTTCTTTTGTAGACAAAATAACTAATTTTAATTTGAAAATAAATTATTATATTATTGTAATTCTTTTTCATTCTTTTTAATCTATGAACTTGATTGTTGTAACATTTCACAATCAATTTAATTATGAATATACTATGCTCGATCATATTCACGTTTCCTAATAATAATAATAATAATAATAATAATAATAATAATAATAATAATATGCGATTAAAATATATTTTTTTCTTTAACAGTATTGGTCACCCTCACATTATATTGCTTCAAATTAAACAATATTAATGCTGGATCGGCAAGTTGAGTAGAAGCATTAGTGAAATGTAGTGTGGACAACTAGTTTTGATTGGCAATGATATCGGTTAAGCAACAAAAAAAAAAAAAAAAAAAAAAAAAAGAAAGCAAGAATTTGTTATTAGAAGTTAGTTGGAAGAGTTCTACTAATAGTTAGAGTTGTTGTTCACTAACAAGTCAAGTCTCAAATACATTTTCTTAGTTTTAATTTTGTTTTTCACTGTTTTACTTCATTTCCAAGTCTTTTTGAATTCATTCTTTTCTGCAGTATAACAATTGTAGTTTCTAATAGTTTTGTATCAAATTCATCTTTTCTTCTTAAAAATTATACGCTTTAATTTTTCTAAGATGGTATCTATAGAGCTTAGATTATCTTTATTTATGATTGATTCATCTTTAAATGTAAATTTTGTTAACAGCAACAACAACTCAAAATGTCATCAATTCTCTTCCTACCACATCAACCTTTTTGAATCAACAATTATTCATCCTTATTAGAGACAAATTTGGAGAAAATAATCACAAGATTTGGTTACAATAAGCTATTGATGCCATATATAGACAACTAGACAAGATTTATAAGATTATCTCCAACCAAACAAACTTCTTCGTTAATATACTTCTGAAGAAGATAGAATTGCTAGAAAAAAATCTTCTCTTTATAAGCAATGGAGGTAAGATGATTTCATACTCATTTTTTGGATTCTTGCATCAATGGATCCGAGCTTCAAAATAAAATGGTGGGTTGTAACTATTAGTTTTTAAATCTAAGAAAAGATTGAAGATTACTTTGCTAAATCAACAATGTATAAGATCAAACAACTCAAGGAACAATTGAAGCTTATCAAGAAACATGAATTATTAGCCTCTACGTATGTGTTCAAGATAAAACATGTTGCTCATTCTCTTATGTAACACCCTACCACCAGAGCTTTACGCTTAAGTCGTAAAACAGAGGTAGTGTGGTATTACGACTTCTAAAATAAAATATATACATAATAATAGTGGAAAGGAATTTATACCAAGGAACCTTGAAGGAAAGCTTAAACAACAAATCGCAATAGAAAATCGTATCGTTCGCGTAAACGGTTTACTTGGTTAAGAAGAAAAGTAAAGACATAGGTACATAAAGAACAGAGTATCCAAAATACAAAATATCAAACTCCAGACACGACCCGCGAAGGCAAAATCGGCCAGAAAATATGTACATACATACATGTATATAAGTATATCCTATAAAACCCCAACATACATAAAGAAAGCACCTAGTTCTCCAAAAAGCCTCTAAGAGAATTAAACATAAGTTATTTATACATAGGAGAGTCTATAAATATAAATACATATCCGACAGTCCAAAATATAACATCCCAACTTCGCTTGCCATAGGAACCTTCAGACGCTCACCGAGGCGCATCTCGACCTGCATCTGAAAAACGACAACATTTGTATGGAATGAGAACCGGAGGTCCTCAACATGGTAATGGTGCCCACATAAATAACATATAAGGTCCCAAAAAATCCAGATAAAATCCTAGAACTCTGACACTCAGATTAAAAACTTAAAGTTATACTTTAAACCAAAAACCAAGTGAACTACCTATGGTACTTAGGTTCTAGTCCAATTTTAACTTAACACCTCAATCTCTCCTTCCTCCAATCTTCCAACTCCGGTGAAACTGCCCTCGTCACTCCTCTGTCAGATAAGGGGCCTCTCAGTTGCACAGACAAACAATACAGACAAGAAAAACACAAATAAAATACAGTTACAACAAGTAGAACATATAGCAAATAAGCATAGATATTCAAATAGGCAAACTCAAGAAATGCAAACTCAAACAAGATAAACAGATGCATATGATGCATGCCTTTTTTATTGGGCATGAGCTCACATGTCAGTTATATCGCCAGAACCCGACACATCCAGCAGCTAACCTGGATGACATCTCTCACCTGCACATCACCAGGAGGCATAATATCGGGGGATTAGTGTCCTACCACCTTCTCCTAGAGGCATACACCAGGGAAAATGAATCGGGAAATTAGTGCCCACCACCTTCCCCTAGTGAGGTTGTGCCATATCGGTCAGGGGATTAGTGCCCTACCACCTTGCAGACAAAGAGAGAGAGAGAGAGAGAGAATGTGAGGAAAAACGTCGGGGAATTAGTGCCCTACCACCTTCCTCACATCCCACACAATACAATCACAAGGAATGCGAGGGAATGAATTGAGAGATTAGTGCCTTATCGCCTTTCCCACATCCAACAAATCACAATCACAGAGAATGCGGGGGAAAAAGATCGAGGGATTAATGCCCTACTGCCTTCCCCACATCCAACTCATCAATATCATCATTTCTATTAATCATGTCTCATTCATTTCTGCACTTCATCAACCACAAATCATTACTCAAAACCTTTCTTCACCGCCAAGTTAACACTCCCTCAAGGATCTCCCCTTTCACTAAGATTAAAACTAAGTAATAGGACCTTAGAGAGTAAAAATAAAGGTTTAGAGGTCAGAAAATAGGTTGAAAATAAAAAAAAGTCACTTTACTCAAAATAGGGTGTCTCGCGTACACGAGCTCTATCTGAGTACGCAGGTACGCTGGACAGAGGTGAATGGCCGCGTACGCAAGCCATATCTTGCGTATCCAGGGGTATAATTCGCCATCTCGCATACGCGACCATTGTTCGCATACGTGAGCCCTCTAAACAACAGCGAATTCCGGCGTACGCTGCCATATGTCCACGTACGCGGGCCCTGTATCTTCTTAAAAAAGTTGTTACAAAATCTGCAGAAACACTTTTGTATACCGAACTTCCGACACGCATAACTTTTTCATTAGAAACCATTTTCAGTCCATTCTTCGAACGACGTAAACTTCACGGACCCAATTTTCATATGAAATAAATTTGGTAAAGTTTAAGGGTGTGGAAGTCAAGTTATGACCCACTGAAATTTGGTCAAAAACCAAGTTTTTTACAAAGAATTTCGAACCTCTATTTTACCAAACATCCTTTATAAAACCAAGATTTTACACCTAAAAATGACTCCAAATACATCGAACACAGCTCCATATTCTCTCCATATCTTTTACAACCTACCATATCCCAATTTAGGCATTTATTCCAACAATTCTCAATTTATACAAATAGAATTTATCAAATTATCATTATTCACAACTCACATTAATTATTGTCATTAATCATCATCCAAGGCATCAATCATAAACTCATTTCAAGATAACTCAACATTTTCATTAAGGTTACTAATTCTTAACATTCATATATGCTTCAACCTATCTTATGATCATCTAGCCTACGTTTTCACATGACATTATATATTATCTACGAGAAACCAAAAAATACCTTGGCCAATTTCTCCCTAATGCCGAAGCACCACAAATATCTCCGTTCCTCAAGTTTCCAAAGCCCTGAAGCCTCACCGAATGAAAATCCAACCTCTACGATTCACTTTCTAGACATCGATATCACCAAATTTTCCTCCAAAACATATATCTCACTCTAATTCCACATAAATAACACAAAATCAAACAAGAGTTCATAACTATCATTAATTAACAAGAGTTAGTAGTTTCTCACCTTACCAACGATCATTTGAGACAAGACCCAGTGAGTCTCCAAGGTTAATTCAACCCTAAAGCACTAGAATCACATAATCCCTCAAAATCAAAACCTCAAATTTTTTAAATAAGGGGGAGAGTGGCTGAGTGAGAAATTGCTAAATTCTTACCAAATTGTTTGGTGAATTTTGTAGAGAATTCCGAGACAAATGCGTGACCACTGACAGCTCGTCAATCGGAGCTTCGGATTGGAAGATAAGTGAAATTGAAATTGGAGCAAGGGTTTGGGAATTTACTTACATTCTTCCCCCCTTCTCTTCAGCTTTCAGCGTGCTTCTCCTCAAGTTTGAGGAAGATAGGCTGAGTTTGGTCTTTTATATGATAGGCCATAGGCCCAGTTTGTGTCCAGTCAAACCGGGTTGGCCCGTTGGCTTGGTTTTGGGCCAAATTCTTTAAAATTAGTGTCAAAATTCATATTTTAATTATTCATACTTCATTAAACCATAAACTTTAATTTTCTAATTTTGTCAATTAATAATTAATTTATTGGTTAATTATTTACTAAAAAAATGAATGGAAGCACTCTTTTTGGCCTGAACTCCTAGTTCGATCCCAAGTTCAATACTTCATCTAATCTTTCCAGTCCTAAACTTCTTAACTCTATCATGCAACTTAAATGACTGCGAGGTTCCATTTTCAAATTGAACAAATCCGTTTTATATGTTCGGTATCACACTTACCTCGATCTTGTTGCGGCGAACCCACACCTGTGGATCTCCTTCGCGGACAATCCCTGGACATAGGCCCTGGTGCCCACATAAAAACATAAACCTAGTCTGATCCTGTGCGGCTCATTTGGAGCAGTCTCACCTACAGCCTTCTTGTAGCAGCGCCCACTTTATGGAGCAATCTTCCACAAACTGGCTCTTGTTAACAAACTTAGTGAAACTCCTTATCCTTTGTGGATATACGTAATTAAAGATATCTCTCCTAAGTCTTCTCTCATACTGAGCACAAGCCCATCCTTCATAATAGGCTGGATTTCCTTGACAAGTCTTTGAGAAACAGCTCAAGTTGTTAAATTCTCGGTATATTAAGCAACAAACATATCCTTCTGCTTCAGTTGCATTAGCTCCAACTCCTTTGCGGTGTGATTTGCTTGCGAGAAATATTTTCCGTAAAACTCTATCTTGAACTTATTCCAAGGTACATTGGTTAATTCCGCCTGTAAGGTATGACACAACTCCTATCACCAACACTGAGCATTTCCGCTTAACGTTCGGGTTATTATTTCTACAGACTATGCTTCGGGAACTGATGCCAGGGCATTTTGGCCAATTTCACTGAACTTTTCTTTATTGTTTTTAGGGTAGTTTCATGCATTTTCTTAGGGAATAAGCAAATTTTGGGTAGAATTTCACTTACATCTTGATTCAAGCATACATTGTGCACTTCACATGATTTCATGAGGATTTTGCATGAATTTAATGACAAATTGGATGATGCATTTCCCATGACTGGGACTAGAGCTTTGATGCACTTTATTGCTTGATTTCAGGACAAAGGAAGCAAGGAAGAACCACGTTAGCAGCCACGTTAGTCTAACTAACGTGACCTCTAACGTGGAATGGGAGCTAACTTGCAAAGTTAATGAGAAAAATAATCGCCAATAACGCCCTCGAAGCCATAATAGCCCATGTTAAGAGTCACATTAACTAAGTTAACGTGAACTCTAACGTGGAAGAAAGAAATGAAGCCAACGTTAGTGACACTTACCTTTGTCACTAACGTTGGACCAAGCTCACAATTGGCCACGTTAAGAGCCACGTTAACTCAGTTAACGTGGACTCTAACGTTGAGAAGCAAAAGAGAAGCCAACGTTAGTGACACTTACCTTTGTCACTAACGTTGAGCTAAGCCACAATGAGCCACGTTAAATCCCACGTTAACTTAGTTAACGTGGAAGCTAACGTGGAGGGAGCAAGAATCGCTAACGTTAGTGACACTCACCTTTGTCACTAACGTTGGAATGAGCCAATGTGAGCAATGTTAACTCCCACGTTAACTTAGTTAACATGGAAGCTAACGTGGATAAGGGAAGGATGAGCCAACGTTAGTGACACTCACCTTTGTCACTAACGTTGGAAATGGCTATCATTGCTACGTTAGAAGCCACGTTAACCTAGTTAACGTGGACTCTAACGTGGGAAGTAGGGGCACATTGGAACGTTAGTGACAAAGGTAAGTGTCACTAACATTCTCGAAGGATTGGCAAGCTTACGTTAAGAGCCACGTTAACCTAGTTAACGTGGACTCTAACGTAGGGGGAAGGGAAGACTCTCAACGTTATTGGGAAAGGTGAGTCCTAATAACGTGTGTGAAGGACCAAGAGGCAACATTAGTGGTCACGTTAGTGCCACTAATGTTGAAGTTAATGTGGACCATCCCTGGGTGAGGAACGTTAGTGAAAAAGGTGATTGTCACTAACGTTCTCGAACCCACACTCTCACTTAACATTAACGCCACTAACGTCCTGAGCTAAACACCCTGCCTACTTCACACTTTCTCTCTGCAAGTAAAGCTAAGCCCACTGCAGAAGATAACTGCTTCAAACTCAAGATCCAAAGGCCCATATCCAAGACTTGAAGAACCAACTAGAAGATCAGAAGAGTAGTATATATAGGGGTAGTTTTGAATTAGGAAAGAAGCTTTTTGGGGGATTGGAAATTGGGAACTACTCTCTGTATAATTTACTTTCTCTGCACTTCTAGTTCTAATTTTCATGATGTATTCTCCATCTTTGTTTTCTATTTCCAGAGCTATGAACAACTAAACCCCTTTCATTGGGTTAGGGAGCTCTGTTGTAATTTGATGGATCAATACTAGTTTTCATTATTCTTCTTCTATCTTTTCTCTTGATTTTACTAGAAAGCTTTCAATCTTCATCCAATTGGGTAGTTATCTTGGAAAAGAAGCTATTCATACTTGGATCTCTTCTGAACCTTGGAAGAGGAATGAAGAGATCATGCTAGAAATGCTTTCTCATGTTGGACCAAATTGGGTTTGGTTGGATATGGTGACTATAATCCTACTAACACTTGATTTGGGAATGCATGTGGTATAATCAGTGACCATACTTCATCTCTTCTCATGAGCAATTGACCAAGGAATTGGCTATTGATCAAGATTTGAGAGATTGAATTACGAAGGAATTGGAATTCGATCACTTAAGATTGCCAAGGAGATCAATGAAAGCATTGATTGAGGAAGAGATAAAAATGAACTTGATCCAGAGAATGCAACATCTCCTAAGCCCAATGAATCCCCATCTCTGATCTTACCCATTCTCTTTAAATTCTGCAATTTACTTTTATGAGCATTTTCCCCATTCCCATTTAAATTCTGCAATTTACCTTTCGCCATTTACTTTCAGCTCTTTACTTTCGGCATTTACATTTTCTGCTATTTACTTTCTCGCATTTAATTTCCTGCAACACTCAACCCAAATTCTGCTTCGCTCAACTAGAGCATTCTCCTAATTAAAGTTGCTTGACCAATCAATCCCTGTGGGATTCGACCTCACTCTATTGTGAGTTTTTACTTGACGACAATTCGGTACACTTGCCGAAGGAAAATTGTTGAGAGACAAGTTTCCGTGAGCATCAAGTTTATGGCGCCGTTGCCGGGGATTAATTTTGTATCAACAATGATTAAATTGGAGGATAACAAGATTGAGCATTTTTTTTCTTCTTTTGTTTGATTTAAGTTCATTTGAGTAATTTACTTTCTGTTCAGTTATTTTCTTCCCTTCCCACTACCTATTTTCTTAGTTGTTTACGATTCAGTCCACTAACCCACTAACTGTTTGATATATTGCATCACTCACACTAACAACATTTCTAACAAGAATAGTCTCTGCATCTAGTTCCTTGCTTGTGCCTTGTTGGTTGTATGACAGGGAGAAGAAGCGGGGCTTCAACTTCATTTGATTCTGAACCTGAGAGGACCTTCCTTAGATTAAGGAGGGAAGCAAGAGGAAAGAGAGTAGTTGGTGCTGAGGAAGAGGAAGAATATTTTGAACCAGATATGGATGAAAACATGGAGAACCATCATGAAGAAGAGGCTCACAACCATGGCAGAGAGGGTCTAGCAAATCATGTTGGGCAAGAGAGAAGAGTTCTGGGTTCTTACATCAACCCAAACCTAGGAAACTGTGGGAGTAGCATCCAAAGGCCAACCATACATGCCAACAACTTTGAACTAAAGCCACAACTCATCACCCTTGTTCAGAACAACTGTTTATTCGGAGGGAGTGTCCAAGAAGACCCCAATCAACATCTAACCACCTTCCTGAGGATATGTGATACTGTGAAGTCTAATGGTGTTCATCCTGACACCTATAGACTACTTCTATTCCCTTTCTCACTCAAGGACAAGATATCTAAATGGCTGGAATCCTTCCCAAAGGAGAGTTTAGCAACCTGGAAAGATGTGATAAACAAATTCTTGGCAAGATTCTATCCTCCTCAACGGATTAACAGGCTGAGAGCTGAGGTGCAAACATTCAGGCAGTAGGATGGTGAGACTCTATATGAAGCATGGGAGAGGTTTAAAGACCTGACAAGAAGGTGTCCACCAGATATGTTCAATGAATGGGTGCAGCTACATATTTTCTATGAAGGCCTTTCTTATGAATCAAAGAAGGCAGTGGACCATTCATCCAGGGGATCTCTTAACAAGAAGAAGACCATTGAAGAATCCATAGATGTCATTGAAACTGTAGCTGAGAATGACTACTTCTATGCTTCTGAAAGAGGCAACACTAGAGGAGTGATGGAGCTGAACAATGTGGATGCACTGCTGGCCCAAAATAAGCTTATTACCAAGCAGCTGGCTGACCTTACCAAGAAGATGGAGAGGAACCAAGTGGCAACAATCACCAACTCATCAGCAACCCAAGAGGGAGTGAATGCTGAGGCAGAGGAGGAGCAAGAACAAGCCAATTACATTGAGGAACCAAGTGGCAACAATCACCAACTCATCAGCAACCCAAGAGGGAGTGAATGCTGAGGCAGAGGAGGAGCAAGAACAAGCCAATTACATTGGAAACTTACCCAGGTAAACCCATGATCCATACTCCAAAATCTACAACCCTGGATGGAGGAATCACCCAAACTTTGGGTGGAGAAATCAACAAGATCAAAACCAAGATCAGAGACATCACAACCCCAACAACCATGCAGCTCACCAACATTTTACACAAAGATCATATCAACACCACCCTAACAACAGCTCTCCACATCCATACCAAAACCAGAATAACCAAACTCACCCCTCCACTCTCAACTCACCTTCATCTGAAGATAGACTCTCCAAAATTGAGACTATGCTTGAGGGCATATGCAAAGAGATTCAAGATAATAAGGTATTCAAAGAGGAGGTGCGAGCTAGCATTAAGAACCAGGGAGACACCATCAAGAGGCTGGAATTTCAAGTGGGATACTTATCTGAAAAGATTCCCAAACCTACTGATAGCTTCCCAAGTGACACAGAGAAAAATCCGAGAGGTGAAGCAAAGAAAGTCAGATGGGAAGATTGCAAGATGGTTACTACAAGTAATAAGGAGACTGAGGAAAAGCAAAACAAGCCATTAGAACAACTTGGAGAGACATCAGCAGAGAAACAGGAAAAAGATCACCAAGAACCCAAAACTTTACAAAAGGAGCTGACACAGAAGGAGCTGCTAAAACTCTATGCACCTTTTCCCCAACTACTCAATGGTGCTGTAGAGAAGAGAATATACTCAAGGTTTCTTGACCTATTTGCATCCCTCCATGTAAACATACCATTCATCAAGGCCCTCCAACAAATGTCCTCATACATCAAGTATATGAAGGAGCTGCTTACCAGGAAAAGCTCACTCAAGGGAGGACAAACAATAGTGATGAATAAGAAATGCAGTGCTCTCATTCAACCAGAGTTGCCTATAAAAAGGAAGGACCCAGGGAGTTTTCACATTCCCTGTGCAATAGGAGAAACACGATTTGATAGAGCACTCTGCGATTTGGGAGCAAGCATCAACTTAATGCCTTTATCCCTTATGAAGAGGCTGCAGATCAATGAGATAATGCCCACAGATGTAGTCATCAGGCTGGCTGACAAAACTCAAAAACAAGCAATAGGAGTGGTGGAAAACGTGTTAATAAAGGTTGGGAAATATTTCCTTCCCACAGACTTTGTCATATTGGACATGGAAGAAAGTCACACTCACCCAATCATATTGGGAAGACCATTCCTAGCTACAGCCAGAGCACTCATAGATGTGGAGCGAGGGGAGCTAATTTTGAGGATCCATGATGAACATTTCAGCTTCAATGTCTTCAAACTCTCACAAGAAACAGATTAAGAGAACAAAGAACCAAGCAAAGATCATAATGAGATACCGAGGGAAGAAGCAAGCACTGAAGCACAAACAACACCTCTGGGAAACCCCTTAGTTGATGAACAAGGAACTCAGCAGCTGTCACAGCTCAAGGAAAATAAGGAGGAACCTAAACCATCAGAGTCATATGAGACCAGCAACAAAATTTCCTTAGAAGAGGAGGTCACAAAGTGATGCCAGGGCATTTTGGCCAGTTTCACTGACCTTTTCTCTACTGTTTTTAGGGTAGTTTCATGCATTTACTTAGAAAATAAGCTATTTTTGGGTAGATATTCACTTACATCTTGATTCAAGCATACATTGTGTACTTTACATGATTTCATGAGGATTTTGCATGAATTTAATGACAAATTGGATGTTGCATTTCCCATGACTTGGACTAGAACTTTGATGCACTTTATTGCCTGATTTTAGGACAAAGGAAGCAAAGAAGAACCACATTAGTGGCAATGTTAGTTACACTAACGTTGACACTAACGTGGAATGGGAGTAACTTGCAAAGTTAATGAGAAAAGTCATTGCCCACGTTAAGAGTCACGTTAACTAATCTAACGTGAACTCTAACGTGGAAGAAAAGAAATGGAGCCAACGTTAGTGACACTTAACATTGTCACTAATGTTGGACCAAGCTCATAAGTGGCCACGTTAGTTGCCACGTTAACTTAGTTAACGTGGCCTCTAACGTTAAGAAGAAAAGGGGAAGCCAACGTTAGTGTCATTCAACTTTCTCACTAACGTTGGCCAAGTCACAAGAAGCCACGTTAACTCCCACGTTAACCTAGTTAACGTGGAAGCTAACGTGAAGAAACTAGGTGGTCGACAACGTTAGTGACACCAAACATTGTCACTAACGTTGGGATGAACACACATTATCCCCAAGAAGCCACGTTAACTCCCACGTTAACCTAGTTAACGTGGAAGTTAACGTGAAGAAGAAAGGTTGTCGACAACGTTAGTGACACCAAACATTGTCACTAACGTTAGAAGGAGCCAACACAAGCCACAATGAGCCACGTGAAGTTAACGTGAGGAGAAGGATGATGAGCCAATGTTAGTGACATTCAACATTGTCACTAACGTTGGAGATGGCTAGCACAGCCATGTTAGAAGCCACGTTAACCTAGTTAACGTGGACTCTAACGTGGGAGCTAAGGGGCACATTGGAACGTTAGTAACAATGTTAAGTGTCACTAACGTTCTCGAAGGTTGGCAAGCCTACGTTACAAGAGCCACGTTAACTAAATTAACGTGGACTCTAACGTAGGGAAGGGGGAGAATCCTCAACGTTATTGGGAAAGTTGAGTCCCAATAACGTGTGCGAAAGACATAGTGGAAACGTTAGTGGCAACGTTTGTGCCACTAACGTTGAAGTTAACGTGGCTCTTAACTTTGGTGAGGAACGTTAGTGAAAAAGGTGATTGTCACTAACGTTCTCGAACCCACATTTTCACTGAACGTTAACACCACTAACTTCCTGAGCTAGAAGTCTCTGCCCACTTCACATTTTCTCTCTGCAAGTAAAGCTAAGCCCAATGAAGAAGAAAACTGCTTCAAACTCAAGATCCAAAGGCCCATACCCAAGACTTGAAGAATCAACTAGAAGAACAGAAGAGTAGTATATATAGGAGTAGCTTTGAATTAAAATGGGAGTTGGAAATTATAGGGAGCCTCTGGGCATAGAACTACTCTCTGTATTTACTTTCTCTGCACTTCTAGTATTATCATGTATTCTCCATCTTTGTTTTCATTTTCCAGAGCTATGAACAACTAAACCCCTTTCATTAGGTTAGAGAGCTCTGTTGTAATTTGATGGATCAATACTAGTTTTCACTATTCTTCTTCTCTCTTTTCTCTTGATTTTACTTGAAAGCTTTCGATCTTCATCCAATTGGGTAGTTATCTTGGAAAAGAAGCTATTCATACTTGGATCTCTTCTGAACCTTGAAAGAGGAATGAAGAGATCATGCTAGAAATGCTTTCTCATGCTGGACCAAATTGGGTTTGGATGGATATGTGACTATAATCCTCTCAACACTTGATTTGGGAAATGCATGTGGTATAATCAGTGACCATACTTCATCTCTTCTCATGAGCAATTGACCAAGGAATTGGCTATTGATCAAGATTTGAGAGATTGAATTACAAGAAATTATAATTCAATCACTTAAGATTGCCAAGGAGATCAATGAGTGCATTGATTGAGGAAGAGATGAAAATTGAAATTGATCCGAAGAATGCAACATCTCCTAAGCCCAATGAACCCCCCATTTCTGATCTTACCCATTCTCTTTAATTTCTGTTACTTACTTTTATGAGCAATTCCCCCATTCCCATTTACAATTCTGCAATTTACTTTCAGTCATTTACTTTCAGTTCTTTAATTCTAGCATTTACTTTTTCTGTCATTTACCTTCCCGCCATTTTATTTTCTGCAATTCTAAACTCAAATCCTGGATTCGCTCAACTAGAACATTCCTCTAATTAAAGTTGCTTGATCAATCAATCCTTCTGGGATTCGACCTCACTCTATTGTGAGTTTTTACTTGACGACAAATTCGGTACACTTGCCGAAGGAAATTTGTTATGAGACAAGTTTTCCGTGCATCACAAAGAGCAAGGCAACATCAAAAGGGACAAAGAAGAAGGCACCAAGGAGGTGGAGGAACAAGAAGATCCCTATAGAGGACTTTTCTCCGGGGGATAAAGTGATCTCAGCCTACTTCCCAGATATTCCACCTCATCTCCCCACTATCTCATCTCAGTTACCTAAGGTCTTCACCATTAACAGAGTTCTTTCCTTAGAACATGTGGAGATCCTTGATGAAGCCAATGGATATAGGTCTACTGCAAGAGGGGAAGATCTGAAGCATTACCAACCACCCTGATAAAGGCAAAACGTCAAGCTAGTGACGCTAAAGAAGCGTTTCATGGGAGGCAACCCATGTTTTATATGCTTTTAGATTAGTTAATAATGCAAGGTTCATGAATTTCAAATCAACTTGATATGCATTTGCATGAGTCATTGTGTGCAACATATAGTGAAGAACAAGTTTAGTGTTCAAGGCACACTAAGAGAACATCAATGTAACCCATATCATGTCACTCTTAGAGGCCTTGAACATTTCTTTTACATCACACGGCACCAAACTAAGTTTGGTGTTGCAAATGTTGTACACATGGATGTTGAGCTAGTCAGTTGGTTTGCACTAGAATGGCACTTAGTTAGTTAAAACAAAAACTTTAAAAAGTAGTTATTCTTTAAATTTTGCCGCCACTTCCTACAAGTGTGTTTTTAATCATTTTTTATTTTGTAGGATCATTGATGGGGCATTGAAGGGTTCGGATAACACAAAAGGAAGAATATTTCGCACGTGTCTCAAGGGGGAATGCATTGGGAATGGTTGCCATGCAACATTGGAAGAAGAACAAACTTGGAAACTGAACCAACCCCATCATAAAGTTGGCAATCCTTGTGCTTATTCCACACAAAACCCCAATCGTCCATCAAACAACCACCACGGCAATCCACACCTTTCATTCCCTCCGCACTTCCCTATATAAGTGAGTCCTAGTCCGTACTTCTCCTTCACACCCAAAGTGCCATTTCTCACACTTCACACCTTCTACATCCAAATTCCTTCATCACACCTTGTCCAAACCAACCGAATTTCTCATCTATCCGTACCTTCCACCCTCTTCACACATCAAACTCAAAATCATGGTATCATCAAGCTCCAAAAGGCAAAAGAGGAAGGAACCAGTAGAGAGCATTTCTTTCGATGAGAAGAGATTCAAAACTACGTTCCATGAACTCGAATTTGAACGGATAAAGCTCAAGAAGATACTGCCTGAGTTAATGTTCCAAATTGACGAGTATGAGTGCCCACAGATTCGAGAGAAGATTGAACAAAGGGGTTGGCAAAGGCTTACGAACCCGGAGGGGAAGATAAATGCAAACCTCATCAAAGAGTTCTATTGATGAGCGGATAATTTATACGCTTTTTGGCATTGTTTTTGGTATGTTTTTAGTAGAATCTAGTTACTTTTAGGGATGTTTTTATTAGTTTTTATGTTAAATTCACATTTCTGGACTTTACTATGAGTTTGTGTGTTTTTCTGTGATTTCAGGTATTTTCTGGCTGAAATTGAGGGACTTGAGCAAAAATCATATTCAGAGGTTGAAGAAGGACTGCTGATGCTGTTGGATTCTGACCTCCCTGCACTCAAAGTGAATTTTCTGGAGTTACAGAACTCAAAATGGCGCACTTCCAATTGCTTTGGAAAGTAGACATCCAGGGCTTTTCAGCAATGTATAATAATCTATACTTTAAACGAGTTTAGACGACGTAAAAGGGCGTTGAACGCCAGTTCTACGCTGTTGTCTGGAGTTAAACGCCAGAAACAAGTCACAAACCAGAGTTGAATGCCAGAAATACGTTACAACCTGGCGTTCAACTCCAGAAAGAGTCTCTGCACGTGTAACATTCAAGCTCAGCCCAAGCACACACCAAGTGGGCCCCGGAAGTGGATTTATGCATCAATTACTTACTTCTGTAAACCCTAGTAGCTAGTTTATTATAAATAGGACTTTTTACTATTGTATTAGACATCTTGGGACGTCTTGTTCTTAGATCATGGGGGATGGCCATTCGGCCATGCCTGAACCTTTCACTTATGTATTTTTAACGGTAGAGTTTCTGCACTCCATAGATTAAGGTGTGGAGCTCTGCTGTTCCTCAAAGATTAATGCAAAGTACTACTGTTTTTCTATTCAATTCAACTTGTTCCGCTTCTAAGATATTCATTCGCACTTCAACATGAATGTGATGAACGTGACAATCATCATCATTCCCCATGAACGCGTGCCTGACAACCACTTCCGTTCTACCTTAGATTGAATGAGTATCTCTTGGATCTCTTAATAAGAATCTTCGTGGTGTAAGCTAGATTGATGGCGGCATTCATGAGAATCCGAAAAGTTTAAACCTTGTCTGTGGTATTCCGAGTAGGATTCCGGGATTGAATGACTGTGACGAACTTCAAACTCGCGAGTGCTGGGCGTAGTGACAGACGCAAAAGGAGGGTGAATCCTATTCCAGTATGATCGAGAACCTCAGATGATTAGCCGTGCTGTGACAGAGCATTTGGACCATTTTCACAAGAGGATAGGATGCAGCCATTGGCAAGGGTGACGCCTCCAGACGATTAGCCATGCAGTGACAGCGCATCGGACCATTTTTCAGAGAGGATCAAAAGTAGCCATTGACAACGGTGATGTCCTTACATAAAGCCAGCCATAGAAAGGAGTAAGACTGATTGGATGAAGACAGCAGGAAAGCAGAGGTTTAGAGGGACGAAAGCATCTCCATGCATTTATCTGAAATTCTCACCAAGGATTTACATAAGTATTTCTATCCCTGTTTTATTATTAATATTCGAAAACTCCATAACCATTCTATATCCTCCTGACTGAGATTTACAAGATGACCATAGCTTGCTTCATACCAACAATCTCCGTGGGATCGACCCTTACTCGCGTAAGGTTTATTACTTGGACGACCCAGTGCACTTGCTGGTTAGTTGTGCGAAGTTGTGATAAAAAGTTGAGATTACAATTGAGCGTACCATGTTGATGGCGCCATTGATGATCACAATTTCGTGCACCAAGTTTTTGGAGCCGTTACCAGGGATTGTTTGAGTTTGGATAATTGACGGTTCATCTTGTTTCTCAGATTAGGTAATTTTCTTTTTATTTTGTCTTCAAAAATTTTTCAAAAATTCCTCCTTTGTTTTCGAAAAAAAAATCATAAAATCATAAAAATCAAAAATATTTTGTGTTTCTTGTTTGAGTCTTGAGTCAGATTTTAAGTTTGGTGTCAATTGCATGTTCATCTTGCATTTTTTCGAAAAAAATCATGCATTCATGGTGTTCTTCATGATCTTCAAGTTGTTCTTGGTAAGTCTTCTTGTTTGATCTTGATGTTTTCTTGTTTTGTGTTGTATAGTGTTTTTCATATGCATTCTTGAATTCTTAGTGCCTAGGTATTAAAGATTTCTAAGTTTGGTGTCTTGCATGTTTTCTTTGCATATAAAATTTTCAAAAATAAGTTCTTGACGTTCATCTTGACATTCATAGTGTTCTTGGTGTTCATCTTGACATTCATAGCATTCTTGCATGCATTCATTGTTTTGATCTAAAAATTTTCATGCATTGCATCATTTTCATGTTCTTCTCTCTCATCATTAAAAATTCAAAAAAAAAATATCTTCCCCTTTTTCTCTCTTAAATTTTCGAAAATTAGATTTGATTCTTTCAAAAAATTTTAAAATCTAGTTGTTTTTATGAGTCAAATCAAATTTTCAATTTAAAAATCCTATCTTTTTCAAAATCTTTTTCAAAAATCAAATCTTTTTCGTTTTTCTTAGTTATTTTCGAAAATTTTAAAAATATTTTTCAAAAATCTTTTTCTTATCTTTATCCCCTAATTTTCGAAAATAACATCATCAATTAATGTTTTGATTCAAAAATTTCAAGTTTGTTACT
The DNA here is from genome assembly GCF_059453495.1 of Arachis ipaensis. Taxonomy (NCBI): domain Eukaryota; kingdom Viridiplantae; phylum Streptophyta; class Magnoliopsida; order Fabales; family Fabaceae; genus Arachis; species Arachis ipaensis. Next base: position 131,289,461 of record NC_142444.1, read on the forward strand.
TGCTTGTTAAGAAAGATTCAAACTTTGAGTTCTAGAATCATATCTTGTGATTTCTTGTGAATCAAGTCATTAATTGTGATTTTAAAAAAATCAAATCTTTTTCAAAAACTAATTTCAATCATATCTTTTCAAAAATATCTTCTTATCTTATCTTTTTTTCAAAAATTTGATTTCAAAATATCTTTTCTAACTTCCTAACTTCTTATCTTTTCAAAATTTGTTTCAACTAACTAACTAACTTTTTGTTTGTTTCTTATCTTTTTCAAAACTACCTAACTAACTCTCTCTCTCTAATTTTCAAAAATATCTTCCCTCTTTTTCAAAATTTCTTTTTAATTAACTAATTATTTTAATTTTTTATTTTAATTTTCGAAAAATTACTAACCTTTTTCAAAAACTATTTTCGAAAATCACTAACCCTCTTTCAAAAATAATTTTCGAAAATCCTTCTCCCTCATCTCCTTCTAATTATTTATTCATCTACTAACACTTCTCTTCATCTCACATCACTGCTCCTATCCTTACCCTTGTGTTTGGATTCTTCATTTTTCTTCACCCCTATTCCTTTTCTTCTTCTACTAACAATAAGGAACCTCTTTACTGTGACATAGAGGATTCCTCTTCTTTTCTTGTTCTCTTCTCTTTCTTATGAGCAGGAACAAGGAAAAAGGCATTCTTGTTGAAGCTGATCCAGAACCTGAAAGGACTCTGAAGAGAAAACTAAGAGAAGCTAAATTACAACAATCCAGAGACAACCTTATTGAAAATTTCGAACAAGTAAAGGAGATGGCAGCCGAACCCAACAACAATAATGCAAGGAGAATGCTTGGTGACTTTACTACACCAAATTCCAATTTACATGGAAGAAGCATCTCCATTCCTGCCATTGGAGCAAACAACTTTGAGCTGAAACCTCAATTAGTTTCTCTGATGCAGCAGAACTGCAAGTTTCATGGACTTCCATCTGAAGATCCTTTTCAGTTCTTAACTAAATTCTTGCATATATGTGATATTGTTAAGACTAATGGAGTAGATCCTGAAGTCTACAGGCTCATGCTTTTCTCTTTTGCTGTAAGAGACAGAGCTAGAGTGTGGTTGGACTCTCAACCCAGAGATAGCCTAAACTCTTGGGACAAGCTGGTCACGGTTTTCTTAGCCAAGTTTTTTCCTCCTCAAAAGCTGAGTAAGCTTAGAGTGGATGTTCAGACCTTCAGACAGAAAGAAGGTGAATCCCTCTATGAAGCTTGGGAGAGATACAAAGGACTGACCAAAAAGTGTCCTTCTGACATGCTTTCAGAATGGACTATCCTGGACATATTCTATGATGGTCTGTCTGAATTAGCTAAAATGTCATTGGAAACCTCTGCAGGTGGATCCATTCACCTAAAGAAAACGCCTGCAGAAGCTCAAGAACTCATTGACATGGTTGCTAATAACCAGTTCATGTACACTTCTGAGAGGAATCCTGTGAGTAATGGGACGCCTATGAAGAAGAGAGTTCTTGAAATTGATACTCTGAATGCCATATTGGCTCAGAACAAAATATTGACTCAGCAAGTCAATATGATTTCTCAGAGTCTGAATGGAATACAAGCTGCAACCAACAGTACTCAAGAGGCATCCTCTGAAGAAGAAGCTTATGATCCTGAAAACCCTGCAATAGCATAGGTAAATTATATGGGTGAAGCTTATGGAAACACATATAATCCATCATGGAGAAATCACCCAAATCTCTCATGGAAGGATCAACAAAAGCCTCAACAAGGCTTTAATAATGGTGGAAGAAACATGTTTGGCAATAGCAAGCCTTTTCCATCATCCACTCAGCAACAGACAGAGAACTTTGAACAAAATACCTCTAATTTAGCAAACTTAGTCTCTGATCTGTCCAAGGCCACTGTGAGTTTCATGAATGAAACAAGGTCATCCATTAGAAATTTAGAAGCACAAGTGGGCCAGCTGAGTAAAAGGATCACTGAAATCCCTCCTAGTACTCTCCCAAGCAATACAGAAGAAAATCCAAAAGGAGAGTGCAAGGCCATTGAATTGATCACCATGGCCGAACCTGTAAGGGAAGGAGAGAACGTGAATCCCAAGGAGGAAGACCTCCTGGGACGTCCAGTGATCAATAAGGAGTTTCCCTTTGAGGAACCAAAGGAATCTGAGACTCATCTAGAGACCATAGAGATTCCATTGAACCTCCTTATGCCCTTCATGAGCTCTGACGAGTATTCATCTTCTGAAGAGAATGAGGATGTTACTGAAGGGCAAGTTGCCAAGTACCTTGGTGCAATCATGAAGCTGAATGCCAAATTATTTGGTAATGAGACTTGGGAAGATGAACCTCCCTTGCTCATCAATGAACTGAGTGATCTGGATCAACTGCCACTGCCTCAGAAGAAACAGGATCCTGGAAAGTTCTTAATACCTTGTACCATAGGCACCATGACCTTTGAGAAGGCTCTGTGTGACCTTGGTTCAGGGATAAACCTCATGCCCCTCTCTGTAATAGAGAAACTGGGAATCTTTGGGGTGCAAGCTGCTAAAATCTCATTAGAGATGGCAGATAATTCAAGAAAACAGGCTTATGGACAAGTAGAGGACGTGTTAGTAAAGGTTGAAGGCCTTTACATCCCTACTGATTTCATAGTCCTGGATACTGGGAAGAATGATGATGAGTCCATCATCCTTGGAAGACCCTTCCTAGCCACAGCAAGAGCTGTGATTGATGTTGACAGAGGCGAACTAGTCCTTCAATTGAATGAGGACTCCTTTGTGTTCGCAACTCAAGGTCATCCTTCTGTAAACATGGAGAGGAAGCATAAAAAGCTTCTCTCAAAACAGAGTCAACCAGAGCCCCCACAGTCAAACTCTAAGTTTGGTGTTGGAGAGTCTCAACAATGCTCTGAACATCTGTGAGGCTCCATAAGAGCCCACTGTCAAGCTATTGACATTAAAGAAGCGCTTGTTGGGAGGCAACCCAATTTTTATCTAATTTCTATTTTTATTATTTTTCATGTATTATTAGGTTCATGATCATGTGGAGTCACAAAATAAATATAAAAATTGAAAATGGAATAAAAAACAGCAGAAGAAAAATCACACCCTGGAGGAGGATCTCACTAGAGTTTAAACGCCAGTAAGAAGCATCTGGCTGGCGTTCAACGCCAGAACAGAGCATGGTTCTGGCACTGAACGCCCAAAATGGGCAGCATCTGGGCGTTTGAACGCCAGAATCGTACCCTGGAGAAGAGATGGCGCTGAACGCCCAAAACAAGCATGGTTCTGGCGTTCAACGCCAGAAATGGGCAACAAATGGGCGTTCAACGCCCAGAACAAGCACCAATCTGGCGCTGAACGCCCAGAGTTGCGTGCAAGAGCATTTTGCATGCCTAATTTGGTGCAAGGTTGTAATTCCTTGAACACCTCAGGATCTGTGGACCCCACAGGATCACCTCAGGATCTGTGGACCCCACAGGATCCCCACCTACCTCTACTCACTTCTTCTCACCTCTCTTTCACACAATCCCATAAACACTCTTCCCCAAAACTCTTCACCAATCACCTCAATCTCTCTTTCCTATCACCACTTCACCACTCACATCCATCCACTCTTCCCCATAAACCTACCTCATAAACTCCACCTACCTTCAAAATTCAAAATCAATTTCCCACCCAACCCACCCTAAATGGCCGAACCTAATCCCCCCTTCCCTATATAAAGCCCTCCATTCTTCCTCATTATCACACAACACAACACTCTCTTCTCTTCTTGGCCGAATACACCTCTCCCCCTATTCTCCACATTTTTTCTTTTTCTTCATCTATTCTTTCTTTTCTTGCTCGAGGGCGAGCAAAATTCTAAGTTTGGTGTGGTAAAAGCATAAGCTTTTTGTTTTTCCATTACCATTGATGGCACCTAAGACTGGAGAATCCTCTAGAAAAGGGAAAGGGAAGACAAAAGCTTCCACCTCCGAGTCATGGGAGATGGAAAGATTCATCTCCAAAGCTCATCAAGACCACTTCTATGATGTTGTGGCCAAGAAGAAGGTGATCCCTGAGGTCCCTTTCAAGCTCAAGAAGAATGAGTATCCGGAGATCCGACATGAAATCCAAAGAAGAAGTTGGGAAGTTCTAACAAAACCCATCCAACAAGTCAGAATCCTAATGGTTCAAGAGTTCTATGCTAATGCATGGATCACTAGGAACCATGATCAAAGTAAGAACCCGGACCCAAAGAATTATCTCACCATGGTTTGGGGGAAATACTTAGATTTTAGTCCGAAAAATGTGAGGTTGGCATTTAACTTGCCTATGATACAAGGAGATGCACGCCCCTACACTAGAAGGGTCAACTTTAATCAAAGGTTGGACCAAGTCCTCATGGACATATGTGTGGAAGGAGCTCAATGGAAGATTGACTCCAAAGGCAAGCCGGTTCAACTAAGAAGACTGGACCTCAAGCCTGTAGCTAGAGGATGGTTAGAGTTCATACAACGCTCCATCATCCCCACTAGCAACCGATCCGAAGTTACTGTGGATCGGGCCATCATGATTCATAGCATCATGATTGGAGAGGAAGTAGAAGTTCATGAAGTCATCTCCCTTGAACTCTACAAAATAGCCGAAAAGTCCCCCCCATGGCAAGGCTAGCTTTTTCTCATCTTATTTGCCATCTATGTTACTCAGCTGGAGCTTTCATAGAAGGAGACATTCCCATTGAGGAAGAGAAGCCCATCTCTAAGAAAAGGATGGAGCAAGCAAGAGAGCCCATTCATGGAGCTCAAGAGGCGCATGATGCTCATCACCATGAGATCCCGGAGATGCCTCAAATGCATTTTCCTCCACAAAACTATTGGGAGCAAATCAACACCTCCCTAGGAGAATTAAATTTCAACATGGGACAACTAAGGGTGGAACATCAAGAGCACTCCATCATCCTTCATGAAATTAGAGAAGATCAAAAAGCAACGAGGGAGGAGCAACAAAGACAAGGAAGAGACATAGAAGAGCTCAAGGACATCATTGATTCCTCAAGAAGGAAACGCCACCATCACTAAGGTGGACTCATTCCTTGTTCTTACACTCTCTGTTTTTCATTTTCTATGTTAAGTGCTTATCTATGTTTGTGTCTTATTACATGATCATTAGTAGTTAGTAACTATGTCTTAAAGTTATGAATGACCTATGAATCCATCACCTCTCTTAAATGAAAACTGTTTTAATTCAAAAGAACAAGAAGTACATGAGTTTTGAACTTATCCTTGAACTTAGTTTAATTATATTGATGTGGTCACAATGCTTCTTGTTTTCTGAATGAATGCTTGAACAGTGCATATGTCTTTTGAAGTTGTTGTTTAAGAATGTTAAATATGTTGGCTCTTGAAAGAATGATGATAAGGAGACATGTTATTTGATAATCTGAAAAATCATGAAAATGATTCTTGAAGCAAGAAAAAGCAGCAAAGAACAAAGCTTACAGAAAAAGAAAATAGGCGAAAAAAATAGAAAGAAAAAGAAAAAGCAAGCAGAAAAAGCCAAAAGCTCTTAAAACCAAGAGGCAAGAGCAAAAAGCCAATAACCCTTAAAACCAAAAGGCAAGGGCAAATAAAAAGGATCCCAAGGCTTTGAGCATCAGTGGATAGGAAGGCCTAAAGGAATAAAATCCTGGCCTAAGCGGCTAAACCAAGTTGTCCCTAACCATGTGCTTGTGGCGTGTAGGTGTCAAGTGAAAACTTGAGACTGAGCGGTTAAAGTCAAGGTCCAAAGCAAAAAAAAGAGTGTGCTTAAGAACCCTGGACACCTCTAATTGGGGACTTTAGCAAAGCTGAGTCACAATCTGAAAAGGTTCACCCAATTATGTGTCTGTGGCATTTATGTATCCGGTGGTAATACTGGAAAACAAAGTGCTTAGGGCCACGACCAAGACTCATAAAATAGCTGTGTTCAAGAATCATCATACTGAACTAGGAGAATCAATAACACTATCTGAACTCTGAGTTCCTATAGATGCCAATCATTCTGAACTTCAATGGATAAAGTGAGATGCCAAAACTATTCAAGAGGCAAAAAGCTACAAGTCCCGCTCATCTGATTGGAGCTATGTTTCATTGATAGTTTGGAATTTATAGTATATTCTCTTCTTTTTATCCTATTTGATTTTCAGTTGCTTGGGGACAAGCAACAATTTAAGTTTGGTGTTGTGATGAGCGGATAATTTATACGCTTTTTGGCATTGTTTATAGTATGTTTTTAGTAGAATCTAGTTACTTTTAGGGATGTTTTTATTAGTTTTTATGTTAAATTCACATTTCTGGACTTTACTATGAGTTTGTGTATTTTTCTGTGATTTCAGGTATTTTCTGGCTGAAATTGAGGGACTTGAGCAAAAATCAAATTCAGAGGTTGAAGAAGGACTGCTGATGCTGTTGTATTCTGACCTCCCTGCACTCAAAGTGGATTTTCTGGGGCTACAGAACTCAAAATGGCGCGCTTTCAATTGCGTTGGAAAGTAGACATCCAGGGCTTTCCAGGAATGTATAATAGTCCATACTTTGAACGAGTTTAGACGACATAAAAGGGCGTTGAACGCCAGTTCTACACTGCTGTCTGGAGTTAAACGCCAGAAACAAGTCACAAACCAGAGTTGAACGCCAGAAATACGTTACAACCTGGCGTTCAACTCCAGAAAGAGCCTCTGCACGTGTAACATTCAAGCTCAACCCAAGCACACACCAAGTGGGCCCCGGAAGTGAATTTATGCATCAATTACTTACTTCTGTAAACCCTAGTAGCTAGTTTACTATAAATAGGACTTTTTACTATTGTATTAGACATCTTGGGACGTCTTGTTCTTAGATCATGGGGGCTGGCCATTCGGCCATGCCTGAACCTTTCACTTATGTATTTTTAACGGTAGAGTTTCTGCACTCCATAGATTAAGGTGTGGAGCTCTGCTGTTCCTCAAAGATTAATGCAAAGTACTACTGTTTTTCTATTCAATTCAACTTGTTCCGCTTCTAAGATATTCATTCGCACTTCAACATGAATGTGATGAACGTGACAATCATCATCATTCCCCATGAACGCGTGCCTGACAACCACTTCCGTTCTACCTTAGATTGAATGAGTATCTCTTGGATCTCTTAATCAGAATCTTCGTGGTGTAAGCTAGATTGATGGCGGCATTCATGAGAATCCAGAAAGTCTAAACCTTGTCTGTGGTATTCCGAGTAGGATTCCGGGATTGAATGACTGTGACGAACTTCAAACTCGCGAGTGCTGGGCGTAGTGACAGACGCAAAAGGAGGGTGAATCCTATTCCAGTATGATCGAGAACCTCAGATGATTAGCCGTGCTGTGACAGAGCATTTGGACCATTTTCACAAGAGGATAGGATGCAGCCATTGGCAAGGGTGACGCCTCCAGACGATTAGCCATGCAGTGACAGTGCATCGGACCATTTTCCAGAGAGGATCAAAAGTAGCCATTGACAACGGTGATGTCCTTACATAAAGCCAGCCATAGAAAGGAGTAAGACTGATTGGATGAAGACAGCAGGAAAGCAAAGGTTTAGAGGGACGAAAGCATCTCCATGCATTTATCTGAAATTCTCACCAAGGATTTACATAAGTATTTCTATCCCTGTTTTATTATTAATATTCGAAAACTCCATAACCATTCTATATCCGCCTGACTGAGATTTACAAGATGACAATAGCTTGCTTCATACCAACAATCTTCGTGGGATCGACCCTTACTCGCGTAAGGTTTATTACTTGGACTACCCAGTGCACTTGCTGGTTAGTTGTGCGAAGTTGTGATAAAAAGTTGAGATTACAATTGAGCGTACCATGTTGATGGCGCCATTGATGATCACAATTTCGTGCACCATCTATGCAAACGTGGTCAGAGAAGACAAAACTAAGGTCCCCACCTTCAAAAGTTACGTAAGAGGGAGAGAGGTGGATTTCAGCCCCAATGCTATAACAAGGACTCTTCAGTTGAAATCACCACATTTTGATGAGCTCAGTTATCAAGCAAGAGTAACTAGGAGCCCTGATGATGATGAACTCGAACAAATTGTGAATGACATATGTGTTATAGGAGCTGACTGGGAAAGGTATGCGGATAAGAGGCCCAAGTTCATCAAGAGAGGAGACCTCAGCCTTGAAGCCAAGGGATGGTTTGAACTCGTGAGATGATCTATCCTCCCAGCAGCAAACAATTCCGAGGTCAACGTCACTCGAGCTACTATGGTACATTGCTTAGTACAAGGTGGAGATATCAATGTGCACGAGCTTATAGCTGAGGGGATTCAAGAGGCAGCTGAGAAGATTGATTCGGGTGCCAGGCTTTGGTACCCCAGCACCATCCTCAGACTGTGCACGAAGGCCAAGGTTGTCTTCGAGGATAGCAACCCAGATTGGTTAAATCCTGGGAGGCTAATTACATTTCAGCGTCTAACCTATGTGACACCAGCCCAACAACAAAGAAGACCTGACATAGGAAAGCCAAAACCAAAAGGAGGAGCTCGCCAAGAAGAGTCTCATCAGGAAGAACACCAACAAAGAAAATATTATGACCCAACTAACATAAACCTGAATCACATTCATGGAGCCATTGAGGAACTAGCAAGGAGTTATATGGAGGGACAAGAACAACAACTGCATGTTCAAGCTCAAAGGATGGATTGTCAAGAAGAGCTCCTTTCTAATTGGATGAATCAACAAGGGAAGTGGTAGAAACAGCAAATGGAACATTATTCCCAGCTCACTCAAGCCATCAATCAAGTGTCTGAAAGGCAGGAGCATCAAGATAAGCGCCTTCAAGAACTCAACCAATGCCAGCTAGCTCAGATGAAGGCATTCAATGAGTTCAGTGTACTTAATCTTAATGAAGGATGGCAACTACAGAGGGAGGAGTTTCACATAAACACTCAAGCCAAGTTGAACTACATGTCTAGTCATATGCATAATCTACACTATGCCATCCCTACTTATGATGAGGTCCAAAAAGATTTTGTAGAACAAGAAGAAAGGAAGGTGAAACAGCAGAAGGAAACATTAAAGAAGAAGATGGAAGATGCTGGCTTCTGGAAGAAGTTGATGGGAAAAGGCAAAGGAGGTGGGAGCTCAAGCGCAACAAGTAGACGCAATGAAGACGAGCCAGAAGGAGAGCATGGGCAATCCCATGAGTAAAAGGTGGTGGAGTTCCCTCCTTGTTCCATCTGTTTTAATGCTTTAAATAAGGAAAATCATGTATGAAATAGAACATGTTCCATGGTAGTTTAGAAATTTTCAATTCTGTCTTTAAGTTTTTCACTGCTTAGGTCTTATGTGTGCTGTCTAGATGTCACTGCATCCTTACTTTACTTACTTGTATGCTTGTCCTTTCTAATCAAATAAAAAGAGAATGATTGTTATCAAAGACCAGAGTGGAGTTCATATTGTGGAGTAAATTTCTTAGTTTGTGATGTGTTCATAAGTTAGCTAAGTTGGTTCACCAACAAGGTGGGAAGACAACTATTTGTCCTGAATCATATGCTTGAGACACACCCCATGAGACTAGCTAAATAACAAGATCCTAATAAGAAAAAGGGGAAAAGAACAATAAGAGTTTAAAAAGAAAGAAAAGTGAATAAAGAATAAGGCTAGGCACCAAGGATTTGAAACTTGAGAGATGTGTCTGTGGTGCTCCTGTACCAAGGATCTGCTTGGATGAATAAGTTCATAGGAGTGCTTCATCACTTGGTAACTTGGGTTAACTAACCCGGGATTATCAACTGAAAATCCACTATCAAGAGCAACCTTGCTACAGAACATTTAGTAACCCAAAGAGGTGCTGGACACCAAGGTCTCAAGAAAGAAAATAAACAAACCATGTGCCTGTGGTGTGTATGTATGGGGGAAAGAGACTTGAGGGAGTAAGTCCTTAGGGGTGTCTCAACACCTAGCACCTTGAACCAACTGGTTCGGGAGTGCTGGCTGAAAGCTTATCTTAAAGAGTCGCCCCCTCATAGAGCACCTAGTCTAAGAACACAAACAAGCCCTGAAATAACAAAAAGGATCAATGAATAAAAGTCTCATGGGATGCAATCAAGTGAGTGTTCTAGGACATGATAAAGGTCTGAAAGCCAGTGAAGGAATGAACCTAAGTTGCTATGCATGAAACCACCATAAAACCAAAGGACATAACTTGCACAATAATGACTCATTTCTCTTGGCATTCCATTCATCATTCTCTTGTTCCAGTACTTGCTTAGGGACAAGCAAGCTTTAAGCTTGGTGTTGTGATGCCAGGGCATTTTGGCCAGTTTCACTAACATTTTCTTTATTGTTTTTAGGGTAGTTTCATGCATTTTCTTAAGGAATAAGCAAGTTTTGGGTAGAATTTCACTTACATCTTGATTCAAGCATACATTGTGCACTTCACATGATTTCATGAGGATTTTGCATGAATTTAATGACAAATTGGATGATGCATTTCCCATGACTGGGACTAGAGCTTTGATGCACTTTATTGCTTGATTTCAGGACAAAGGAAGCAAGGAAGAACCACGTTAGTCTAACTAACGTGACCTCTAACGTGGAATGGGAGCTAACTTGCAAAGTTAATGAGAAAAGTAATCGCCAATAACGCCCTCGAAGCCATAATAGCCAACGTTAAGAGTCACGTTAACTAAGTTAACGTGAACTCTAACGTGGAAGAAAGAAATGAAGCCAATGTTAGTGATACTTACCTTTGTCACTAACGGTGGACCAAGCTCACAATTGGCCACGTTAAGAGCCACGTTAACTCAGTTAACGTGGACTCTAACATTGAGAAGCAAAAGAGAAGCCAACGTTAGTGACACTTACCTTTGTCACTAACGTTGAGCTAAGCCACAATGAGCCACGTTAACTCCCACGTTAACTTAGTTAACGTGGAAGCTAACGTGGAGGAAGCAAGAATCGCCAAAGTTAGTGACACTGACCTTTGTCACTAACGTTGGAATGAACCAATGTGAGCAACGTTAACTCCCACGTTAACTTAGTTAACGTGGAAGCTAACGTGGATAAGGGAAGGATGAGCCAACGTTAGTGACACTCACCTTTGTCACTAACGTTGGAAATGGCTATCATTGCTACGTTAGAAGCCACGTTAACCTAGTTAACGTGGACTCTAATGTGGGAAGTAGGGGCACATTGGAACGTTAGTGACAAAGGTAAGTGTCACTAACGTTCTCGAAGGATTGACAAGCTTACGTTAAGAGCCACGTTAACCTAGTTAACGTGGACTCTAACGTAGGGGTAAGGGAAGACTCTCAACGTTATTGGGAAAGGTGAGTCCCAATAACGTGTGCGAAGGACCAAGAGGCAACGTTAGTGGTCACGTTAGTGCCACTAACGTTAAAGTTAACGTGGACCATCCCTGGGTGAGGAACGTTAGTGAAAAAGGTGATTGTCACTAATGTTCTCGAACCCACACTCTCACTTAATGTTAACGCCACTAACGTCCTGAGCTAAACACCCTGCCTACTTCACACTTTCTCTCTGCAAGTAAAGCTAAGCCCACTACAGAAGATAACTGCTTCAAACTCAAGATCCAAAGGCCCATATCCAAGACTTGAAGAACCAACTAGAAGATCAGAAGAGTAGTATATATAGGGGTAGTTTTGAATTAGGAAAGAAGCTTTTTGGGGGATTGGAAATTGGGAACTACTCTCTGTATAATTTACTTTCTCTGCACTTCTAGTTCTAATTTTCATGATGTATTCTCCATCTTTGTGTTCTATTTCCAGAGCTATGAACAACTAAACCCCTTTCATTGGGTTATGGAGCTCTGTTGTAATTTGATGGATCAATACTAGTTTTCATTATTCTTCTTCTATCTTTTCTCTTGATTTTACTAGAAAGCTTTCAATCTTCATCCAATTGGGTAGTTATCTTGGAAAAGAAGCTATTCATACTTGGATCTCTTCTGAACCTTGGAAGAGGAATGAAGAGATCATGCTAGAAATGCTTTCTCATGTTGGACCAAATTGGGTTTGGTTGGATATGGTGACTATAATCCTACTAACACTTGATTTGGGAATGCATGTGGTATAATCAGTGACCATACTTCATCTCTTCTCATGAGCAATTGACCAAGGAATTAGCTATTGATCAAGATTTGAGAGATTGAATTGCCAAGGAATTAGAATTTGATCACTTAAGATTGCCAAGGAGATCAATGAATGCATTGATTGAGAAAGAGATAAAAATGAACTTGATCCAGAGAATGCAACATCTCCTAAGCCCAATGAATCCCCATCTCTGATCTTACCCATTCTCTTTAAATTCTGAAATTTACTTTTATGAGCATTTTCCCCATTCCCATTTAAATTCTGTAATTTACCTTCCGCCATTTACTTTCAGCTCTTTACTTTCGGCATTTACATTTTTTGCTATTTACTTTCTCGCCATTTAATTTCCTGCAACACTCAACCTAAATTCTGCTTCGCTCAACTAGAACATTCCCCTAATTAAAGTTGCTTGACCAATCAATCCCTGTGGGATTCGACCTCACTCTATTGTGAGTTTTTACTTGACGATAATTCGGTACACTTGCCGAAGGAAAATTGTTGAGACAAGTTTCCGTGAGCATCAGGAACACGCTGAGTATGCAAAAATTTCTCCATATCTCGAAACCACTGATCAGCCTCCAAAGCATTGGCATTCCCGTTAAACTGAGGTGGATCACTCTTAAGAAAGTCAGTAAGGATCATAGGCCTATAATCTCGACCTACGTTGCTTGTACCAGCACTAGAGTTTCGGCCTTGATGTCCTCGTGTCAGTTTGATCATAAGATTCTCTCTTTGAGTACCTCGCCCAGATCCATGAGACGCCATTTGATCCCTATTCATACCAAATAATTGATATCGAAGAGATCAGTCTCAATATCTCAAGTTTAGTACTTTAGAGTCACAAATGCATGCTCACAAATAAGTATGCTATACATATTAGTAAGATATCATAAGTAGCATATACATAGAACACAAAGTATGCTAGAAGAATATTTATGAAGGTTTTTGGCCAATTGCTCGATTTTTATGTTAGTTGTTAGTGTTTTCATAATAAATAAAACTTTATTAGAATTGAATAAGAATAAAAAAGCTCTTACTTTCAAGAATTTGGTATACGATGCATAAAATAAACTTTTCAATTAATGTGATTATTTGGGAATATTCATGTTGTCAAGTCTTTTGTTTTAATTCAATGCAAAGAAAGAGAGCTCATTCTATCTGGGATAACAGAAATATTTTTTGTTACTAATAATGCTTGTTTGCTAATTAGCGACCGATTTAGTGAATGGAATGTTGGTTGTTAAAATACAGGTGTCCACTTAGCGACCGAATTAGAGACTAAAATATTGGTAGCGAATTAGAGACCGAAATGCTGGTCACAAACTAGCGACCGATTTAGTGACCAAAAAGTTGTTGCTATTTAGCGACTGATATACTCAGCGACCGATTTAGTGATTGAAAAATTTGGTCATCATTTAGCGATCGATTATGTTAGCAACCGATTTAGTGACTGATACTCTCTGGTGAGGGTTTGGTGTTCTTGTTCAAAAATCGGTCGCTAAGGGTTTAGGAAAACCAGTTGCTAAATCGATCGCTATTCTGATAATTTCTTGTAGTGATAAGTTTGAATGGGTGTGAAATGTAGTGTGGATAGCAAGTTAGTTTTGATTAACAATAATAGGTTATGCTAATAAAAGTAAGAATCTGTTACTAGAAGTTAGTTGGAAGAGTTCTATAAATTATTATTAAAGGAGTTGTTCACTAACAAGTCAAGTATGTAATACATTTTCTTAATTCCAATTATGTTTTTTAGTGTTTTACTTCATCTTTTTCTTGAATCCATTCTTTTCTACAGTATAATAATTGCAGTTTTTAATAACTTTGTATTAAATTCAGCTTTTCTTCTTAAAAATTGTATGCTTCAATTTTTCAGAGTATTAACTCTTGTTCCCTCTTAGCAAAATATGTACTAGTAAGAACATATAAATATAAGACATGATTTCTATTGATTATATTTATATATCCTAATTAAGATGGTCCAGCAACATGTATAAGTAAGCATCAAGATTGTCTGATAGCTTTTAATGGGTATGTTAAAATGTTGTCTTAACAACAATATATATTGCATTAATATATAATATTTCTTGAATTTAACTTTCATATATTAGATGGTGTAAAGAGTTTTTTTATACATATATTTTTTTTTTGGTGACTATACATATATAATCATATACAACTAAATTATTAAAATAATAAGTTATATTTTTTATTCCTGTTCTAGCTCAGCCCAACAAGGGTTTCGGGTCCAACCACAATCCACTGACCCGCAGGGTCATTTGACCCGAACGCGGGTGACCCGCGTGCTGCTTCACACCTGCTGAGGAAACCTGGACAGTTAACGAAAGCTTTCAGGCAGATGACCCAAATGAAGGGGCGTCCACCCGAGTCAGAGTATAAATGGGGAGGGACCTACCCCTCCCCCGAAGGTACGTCACCTTTCTTACCCTAATTGGCCGCCTTTTAGTACAGATGCTAACTTAAGCATTGGAGTGTCCTTGTAGGTGGCCCCACCCACCGACAACTCGGACGATCGCCTCACCCTCGAAGCTTGCACTCAGGTCCAGATCCTCTCACACCCCATTGCTCCAATCTCGACCTCATCCGATTCGACATTTACTCGACCAACCGAACACCCGTCTGTGGGGACCTAGCACGAGTATGGAGTTCTTTCTTCATATAGAGGAAGTATGAGAGGAGGGGGAGCCCGTTTGAGAAGCAGGGTAGGCTCTGCAGCCTCTTCTCAAGAACGCTCAAGACCACCTTTCTGTCAAGATGACCCCCCTTCCAGATCTCCCGAGAGACGCCTGTTTGGTGGTACGGGCGATGACAACTCAAAGATCATGCAGGAACTCCGACACTGAGTGCAAAACTTGGAAAGAGAGCTAGCGGCGAGGGACCGCTATCGTCTCAAGCACAGCAAAGACTCTTGTGGGAGAAGCCTAGGAGAGATAACGGACGAGAACAAATTGATGCTCGATCTGACTCCTACACCCATGATAGGTCGGAAGGCCGAGGGGAGACTAGGAGAGACAGAGGAAAGAAGCAACGGGGCCCCATCATTATGGGTGCAACCCCTTTTCACCCCTCGATTCTCAAGGTCTGGCTACCGAAAAACTTCAACAAGCCTGCGAACATGAGGTACGATGGGACAAAAGACCCCCAGGAACATCTGACGGCCTTTGAGGCCAGAATGAACCTGGAGGGTGATGGTGACACCGTCAGGTTCTGTGCTTTCCCAGTAACCCTAGCAGGTCCAGTGATACGGTGGTTTAATGCGCTTCTGCAGGAGTCCATTGCGGCCTTCGTAGACATCTCACAGAGGTTTTTAGTGTAGTTCACCACACAGATAGCCAAAGCCAAGCCACTGATCAACTTGTTGAGGGTTACGCAACGTGCTGGCGATTCAATGACGAAGTTCCTCAATCAGTTCAATGATGAATGTCTAGAGATTAATGGCTTGACAGACTCGGTAGCGAGCCTATACCTGACAAACGGCATATTGAATGAGGACTTTAGGAAGCATCTCACTACTAAGCCTGTTTGGACCATACAAGAAATCCAAAATATGGCGAGGGAGTATATCAACGATGAAGAAGTTAGTCAAGTGGTGACTTCCAATAAGCGGCAGCCACCCAACCCGCCCATTCATCAAGCTGGATACGCAAAAAAGCCAAAGGAGATGCCGAGGGAGGAACCTCAGGGAAGCCATTCAAGCTGTTCTCCCAGGTGGGCAAGTTCACTAACTATACCCCTCTCACGGAACCTATTGTGGAAGTTTATCAACAAATCGCAGATAAAGACATACTGTCGAAGCCTCGACAACTGAAGGATAGGCTAGGTGGAAACAAAAGCCTGTACTGCAACATCACAAGGGTTTTGGCCACAAAACCTAAGACTACTTTGATATGAAGGACGCTTTGGAGAAGGCCATTTGGAAAGGCAAGATGACTGGGTTTTCACAGTTCATACGAGAACCAAGGAGGAGAGAGCGAGAACGGTCCAAGGAGGACCGCAGCCGAGCTGTAAAGCCAAGACAGGGGACCCTCGAGAATGCTGACAACACTCTAACCGTAGTCATTAATGTCGTGGTCAGAAGAGACACACCACCTAATTCAATGTCAGCAGCAAAAAAGGATGCTAAAATCCTAGCCATCTATTTGAGAAGTCCTAAGGCCCAATCCACGGGGTTTCCCGATATATCTTTCAGCCCAGAAGATCGATAGTGTCACGATCTCCCCAAAAACTCACCCATGGTGATTATGGAAATGATCGGGACGGGCCTGGTCAAGAGAATCCTAGTAGACACTGGAGCTGAATCAAACATCTTGTTCAAGAATGTGTTTGATGCCCTGGGGCTAAAAAAAAACGGCCTCAAAAACCACCAGAATGGGGTCATTGGCTTAGGCGATAACTACATAAGACCTGACGGGCTAATCACACTTTCTATCTGTGTTGGATCCAGGGAGAGCAAGAAGTCGGTGATGGCAAAATTCGTAGTCTTGAGGGACTCCACAGCCTACAACATCATGAACGATCTCTCGACTGTCATATATACGAAGTTCCTAACAACGAAGTTTGTGACAGACAATGGAGCCGTAGGTTCCATCTGAGGAGACCTGAAAACGGCGGTTGCTTGCGACAATGCCAGTCTCTCATTAAGGAAGAAGTCAAAAGAGGAATCCAGGGTGTTCCAGGTGGATTTGGATGCGAGGGTTGCCGATAAGCCAAGGCCAAAGTCTCAGGGAGACCTGGAAAAGTTTTGGGTGGGAGACACAGAGGACAAGTTCACCTTCATGAACCAAAACCTCCCCAAGAGTTAAAGGAACCTCTCATCGAGGCCGTCAGAGCAAACAGCGATCTATTCGCCTGGACCCCGGCTGACATGCTAGGAGTGGACCCCAATTTCATGTCAGATCGTTTGGCTGACACCAAGCCAGTAACGCAACGGCGAAGAAAGATATTTCCAAAGAGGGCTAACAAGGTGGCCAGGCAGACGGCCAGCCTGTTAGAAGCCGAATTCATAAGGGAGTTGGAGCACTCGATGTGGCTTTCAAACGTGGTCCTTGTTGAGAAAGCCAATGGGAAGTGGAAAATGTGCATTGACTATTCGCATCTTAACAAAGCATGTCTGAAAGATTCATTTCCTCTCCCTAACATCGACATACTAGTAGATTCAGCGGCGGAGTACCAATTTCTGAGCTTCATGGACGCGTACTCAGGGTGCAATCAGATCCCGATGTACTGCCCAGACAAAGAAAAATGGCGTTCATAACTCCGACTGCAACCTAATGCTATACAGTCATGCCGTTTAGACTAAAGAATGCGGGAGCGACATATCTAAGATTAATGAGCAGAGTTTTCAAAGAGCTTATGGGCAGGACAATGGAAGTCTATGTCGATGATATATTGGTAAAGATAGCCGAACCGAGCAGCCTAGTCGCCAACCTGGAAGCTGTCTTTGGCTTGCTTCAAAAGGACAATATGAAGCTGAACCCTCTGAAATGCGCATTCGTTATGAAAGCAGGGAAGTTCTTGGGCTTTATGATCACACAAAGAGGGATTGAAGCCAATCCCGACATGTGTGAAGCCATCTTTCGAATGACAAGCCAGGGTGTGTTAAGGATGTTCAAAGACTAGCAGGGAGGCTCACGGCTTTGTCTCGCTTCCTCGGGGCACTGGCATCGAAGACCCTTCCTGTTCATATCCTGGGTCGAACTGTCTGACCCGGGACAATTGGTGGTAAAACGACTGACCTCTTCAGGTCCAACTATCCGACCTCTTCTTAAAGAGATCGGCCAAATCGACAGGAGAGCCCAAGAAAAGGCCCAAATGTAGGAACACAACCCAAATTCAAAGGCAGTTCGAGCCTACAGAGATAAAGGCGGTTCCCTTAAAGATAAGCTGACTTCACTCAAGATAAAGATAAGATAAGATAAGATAACTAACTTATCTTATCAGAAAGGTCAGCCCACACTACTATAAATACACTGAAGCACCCAGGTATAACTCATACTCTGATTCTACATAAAAAACCTGCCTAATACCCGTGCTAACTTAAGCATCGGAGTTCCTTGTAGGTACCCCCCACCCTCCGGTGGCCAAGGATCAGCAGCGCAGCAAATCCAGCAAGTCGGACACAACAGCTCCGGCCGCCACCAGCCAGCCGGACACGTTATCTCCGACCGGTACCAAAGATCTCATCTGAGATCGACCTCCAATTTCAGGTAACCCTCGGAACATTGGCGCCATTGCCGGGGAACCTGAAAGTCATCCCAAAACCATGGCGGACGGCCATGACAACGACCACGACTCGGATCTGGAGAACAGAGCACCGCACAAGAACGCGGACACTACGCTAAAAGATACTCCGGAATCCAATCGGGACAAAAACTCACCAAATCCGGGAGCCATAGAAGCACTTCAAGATCGCTTAAAGCAACTAGAGAAAGAAACCCAGCAACAACGGGAGATCGGAAAGGATCTACAAAGAGAGATATGGCGACGTCGAGAACTAGAAGAAAAACTACAGCAATTAGAGGCCGACCTCAAATCAAAAGCTCCTCGGACCACTCCTGAGGAAAATTCACGCAAAGAACAGGATCCATTCACCAGGGAAATCATGAAGACCAAAATCCCAAAAGATTTTAAGCTCCCGAATATGGTTTTGTATGATGGCACTACAGATCCCAACCATCATCTCAGTAATTTCAGAAGCAGAATGTACCTCACCGATGCCTCAGATGCCGTTCGCTGCAAAGCTTTTCCAACAACTCTCACGAAAACGGCGATCAGATGGTTCGACAACTTACCTCCGAAGTCCATCTCAAACTTCGACGACCTGGCCAGATTCTCCATTCAGAAAGATAAGGCCAAGCACGCACCCAGCTTACTAGGGATCAAACAAGGAGATCGGGAGAGCCTCCGCAACTACATGGAAAGATTCAACAAAACATGTATGGACATACAAAGTTTACCAACAGAGGCCACCATCATGGGGCTTATCAATGGCTTACGAGAGGGACCTTTCATCCAATCTATATCAAAAAAGTATCCTACCTCCTTAGACGAAGTCCAGGAGTGAGCAGAAAAATACATCAACATGGAAGAGGACGCTCAGCTAGGAGAAATCTCAAAATCTGGGGCCTCATACCGAGACAAAGACAAGGACTCCAAAAGAAAAGAAGATCGACAAGGTGAGAAAATCAAAAAATACCACAACTACACTCCTCTCAAAGCATCCCTGGTTGACGTGTACAAAGAAGTCTGCCATACAGAAAAAATCCCCCCAGCGCGGCCACTCAAAGGCAAAAGGGAAGGAGGAAACCTGAAGGAATATTGTGAATATCATCGAATTCGAGGGCATTCTATCAACGAGTGCTTCGACTTGAAAAATATCATCGAAAAATTGGTAAGAGAAGGAAAATTAGATCGATTTCTGGCTACCCGGGATGATGACCAAAGAAAAAGACGAAGAGACGAAGATGATGGACGAGCTTAACGGTCACCTCGGACACCAGAAAGACACGTCCACATGATACACGGCGGATTCGCAGGAGGTGGGATCTCCAAATCATCCCAAAAGAGATATCTCAAAGAAATATATCATGTTGAGGGAAAGGAGGAAGCACCCGACATCCCGGCGATAACATTTACTAAAGAGGACGCATCCGGCATCATCTCGGGATACGACGATCCCATGGTCATCACTATTATACTGGCAAACGCCAATCTACACCGCACACTAATAGACCAAGGGAGTTCTGCCGACATCTTATTCAAAACAGCCTTCGACAAGCTCGGTTTAGATGAAAAGAAACTTAGAGCATACCTAAACAATCTGTTTGGACTAGGAGACACTCCGATACAACCGCTGGGATACGTATCGCTACACACTACTTTTGGAAAAGGGAACCAATCTAGGACCCTCAAAATAGACTACATTGTGGTCAACGTAAGTTCAGCCTACAATGCTCTCATAGGTCGGACAACACTCAATCAACTCAGCGCAATAGTCTCAACTCCGCATCTATGCATGAAATTCCCAACTGCAGAGGGGATAGCCACGATAAAAGCAGATCAAAAGATGGCACGTCGCTGTTATAACGAGAGCTTAAACCTCAAAGGCAGAGGAGAAGAGTTTCATACAATTGAGCTTGGCAGAGCTCAGCATCGAGAAGACCTCCGTCCGCACCCAGAAGGTGAGGTAGAGAAGGTTCAGATTGGAGACACCTCGGACAAAACGACTAATATCGGCACGGTCCTAAGAGGAGACTCAAAAGAATTACTGATACAATTCTTACGAGATAATGTCGACCTCTTCGCATGGAAAGCCGCAGACATGCCAGGCATAGACCCCGAGCTAATGTGCCACAAGTTGGTGGTCTATCCAGGATCTCGGCCGGTGCAGCAGAAGCGAAGAAAACTCGGACCAGAACGATCCCAAGCTGTGGAAGAACAAGTACAAACGTTACTGGAGGCAGGATTCATAAGAGAAGTCAAGTACCCATTATGGCTAGCCAACATTGTCTTGGTGAAAAAATCAAACGGGAAGTGGCGCATGTGTACCGATTACACCGATCTCAACAAAGCCTGCCCAAAAGATCCATACCCACTCCCAAGTATTGATGCTCTGGTAGATGCTTCCTCCGGATATAGATACCTCTCGTTTATGGACGCCTATTCGGGATACAACCAAATCCCCATGTATCCACCAGATCAAGAAAAGACCTCGTTCTTAACACCAAAGGCGAACTACTGCTACATCGTGATGCCTTTCGGTCTCAAGAACGCGGGAGCTACTTATCAAAGGCTAATGAATAAAGTCTTCTCAGATCACATCGGAAAAATCATGGAAGTCTATGTGGACGACATGTTGATAAAAACACAAAGCGAAGATACATTATTGTCCGACCTGGCTCAAGTGTTTGACACTATAAGGAAGCATAACATGCGACTCAACCCCGCAAAATGCACCTTCGCAGTTGAAGCAGGCAAATTCTTGGGTTTCATGCTCACACAAAGGGGTATTGAAGCGAATCCAGACAAATGTCAAGCTATACTCAACATGAAGAGCCCAACCTGCGTCAAAGAAGTACAACAACTCAACGGGAGATTGGCCGCCCTATCCCGATTCTTAGCAGGAGCTGCGATAAGATCTCTCCCCTTCTATGCTACTTTAAGAAAGGGAAAACAGTTCGAATGGACGACAGAATGTGAACAAGCTTTCCGAGACTTCAAGGAGTTCTTAGGACGGCCACCTATCCTATCTCGACCATGAGAAGGAGAACCACTCATGTTATATCTCGTAGTAGGAAGCCGGGCGATAGCCTCAGCACTAGTCAGAGAAGACGAGAATGGGCAACAACCCGTCTACTTCATTAGCAAAGCACTACAGGGATCCGAGCTGAACTACCAGAAAATAGAAAAATTTGCCTATACTCTCATCCTAACATCTCGACGACTCCGCCCGTACTTCCAGGCTCACACCATTAAGGTTAGAACTAATCAGCCCATAAAAGGAATATTACAGAAAACAGATTTAGCAGGCAGAATTTTACAATGGGCAGTCGAGTTGTCAAAATTCGACCTCCAATATGAAGCTCGGACGGCCATCAAATCACAGTATCTGGCCGACTTCATCGCAGAATTCACAGATACCTTGAAAACTCCCACAGAATGGAATTTCTACATGGACAGTTCCTCAAATAAAACTCGAAGCGGCGCAGGCGTGATAATAGAAAGCAACCAAGGAACCCAAGTTGAGCTCTCCCTCAAGTTCGGGTTCCCGGCCTCCAATAACCAAGCAGAATATGAAGCATTATTAGCTGGTTTGAAGCTGGTTAAAGAGGTCGGAGCTCAAAAACTCAACATTTACAGCGATTCACAAGTGGTCACATCACAAATAACAGGGAGCTACCAAGCCAAAGACCCCACCATGAAAAAAATATTTGGATAAAACCAAGGAACTACTCGGACAAGTCGAGGAATATAAGATCTGCCACATACCCCGCGAACAAAATGCCCGAGCTGATGCACTCTCAAAACTAGCCAGCACCAAACCAGGGGGCAACAATAGAAGCCTCATTCAGGAAATGTTGCAAAACCCGTCAATCTCGGAAGAGAAAAAAGTCCTGGCCATAACAAGTCAGGACCAAGGATGGATGACCCCCATAATCAGCTATCTCAAAGAAGGAACACTCCCCGCAGAAGAAAAGGAGGTAAAGAAGTTAAAAAGGGAGGCACAGTACTACACCATCATAAACAACATCCTGTACAAAAGAGGAATCTCAATACCTTTACTAAAATGCGTGCCGACCTCCAACACAAGGGAAGTGCTAGAAGAAATACACGGCGGTATTTGTGGCAATCATCTCGGAGCACGAGCTCTCGCCAAAAAAGTACTCCGGGCGGGATTTTATTGGCCAACTCTACAGAAAGAAGCCACAGAATTTGTAAAGACATGTCCACCATGTCAAAAATATGCCAACTTTCACATCGCCTCGCCAGAAGAGCTCATCAGCGTGACTTCGCCTTGGCCGTTTGCAAAATGGGGACTCGATCTTCTCGGCCCCTTCCCACAGGGATCAGGACAAGTTAAATTTCTCATAGTGGGAGTAGATTACTTTACAAGGTGGATCGAGGCAGAGCCCCTAGCCAATGCCACCGCTCAAAGAAGCCAGAAATTCTTATATCGAAACATTGTCACAAGATTCAGGGTTCCATATTCAATAACCACAGACAATGGCACCCAATTCACAGATGCAGGCTTCAGAAAATTAGTAGCCGACTTGAATATAAAGCACCAGTACACCTCCGTCGAACATCCACAAGCCAATGGGCAGGCCGAAGCTGCTAACAAAGTCATATTGGCCGGATTAAAACGGAGATTACAAGATGCAAAGGGAGCCTGGGCAGAAGAGCTCCCACAGGTCCTGTGGGCATATCGAACAACCCTACATTCCACCACGAAGGAATCCCCCTTCCGATTAGCATACGGAACAGAGGCGATGATTCCAATAGAGATTGAGGAAGGGTCGCCCAGAATAGTTCACTAAAATGAGGAAGCAAACTTCCAACTTCAGAGAAATGAGCTCGACTTGTTACCCGAAATCCAAGAAAGAGCTCGGATAAGGGAAGAAGCTCTAAAACGCAGAATGGCTTCCAGATATAATCAAAAGGTAGTGCTGAGAAGTTTCATAGAAAATGATCTCATCCTAATCCGAAATGATATCGGAACAACTCGACCAGGAATGGGAAAGCTGGCAGCAAACTGGAAAGGACCCTACCGAGTTGTAGAAATACTTGGAAAGGGCTACTACAGACTGTCTGAACTCGATGGACGAGAGCTTCCCAGGTCATGGCACGCCTGCAACCTCAGAAGGTTCTACAGTTAGAAAAGATAAAAGATCTCATTATTGGATGCACTCTTTTTCCTGAAAAGTTTTTTAACGAGGCACCAAGTTGAGACTCAGACAATCCCATATGTATATATTTGCACTTTTCCTTTAAATAAAATATATTTTAGATACTCTACAAAGATTTCAAGACGCATTAATCTGAAGCATTCATCGTCCGATTATAAAGCAACAGATCGGCAGAAAGTGAAAAACAATTTCACTGCACGATCACGATAAAGACAAACCGTCCGATAAAGGTGAAAACGCGATTCACCCAAAGAACGATCTAGAGATGACAACCACTTTCTACAAATCGGCAAAGATGAACACAGAATAATGTAAGAAGTTATCGAAAACGATCTAAAAAAGAACCTGACGAGGTCTTACGGATTGCTAAAATAATAACTTAAAGACTGGCCGACGTTGAGAAGTCAGACCAAGTCAACCCAAGTTATAAGTAAACCCTGGAAAGAGGTCTGGCCAACCCTATTAAAGAGGATTACTTTAACTTAGAAGGGCTCGACATGACAAAGTCAGCCCAAAATGGAAAGTTATAAAAGTAATCCCTGAAAGAGATCTGACAAAGATCCAAGAAAGAGGATTACAAAAATAACTTAAAGGAGACTGATATAATGAAGTCGGACTCCTACTACTAAAAAAGTTATAAAAGTAATCCCTGAAAGAGATCTGACAAAGATCCAAGAAAGAGGATTACAAAAATAACTTAAAGGAGACCGATATAATGAAGTCGGACTCCTACTACTAAAAAGTTATAAAAGTAATCCCTGAAAGAGATCTGACAAAGATCCAAGAAAGAGGATTACAAAAATAACTTAAAGGAGACCGATATAATGAAGTCGGACTCCTACTACTAAAAAGTCATAAAAGTAATCCCTGAAAGAGATCTGACAAAGATCCAAGAAAGAGGATTACAAAAATAACTTAAAGGAGACCGATATAATGAAGTCGGACTCCTACTACTGAAAGTAATCCCTGAAAGAGACCTAACAAAGGTCCAAGAAAGAGGATTACGAAAATAACCTGGAAAAGGTCGACCTAACGAAGTTGATCTCCTACAAATGGGAAGATCGTAAAAAGTAATCCCCGAAAGAGACCTGACAAAGGTCCAAAGAGTTTACCAGGGGACCAACGCAAAGAAATCGGTTACAGAGCGCTAAAGAACACACACAAAGCGAGAAAACCAAACAAGTCGGACCCCTACAACTACGGAGATTCAAGCTACAAAACAAAAACCCAAGGAGGTCGGGCTGCAAGATGTCAGCATTGACAGGAGGAAGCCTAGCCAAAAAACCTGTTCTTTATAGAGTCATAAGGCCTCGAAAGGCCACCAACACTTACTATCTAAAAGACGGCAAGCTAATTGTTTCTTTTTCAAAAATAAAAAGTTGCTGGAAAAAGCAACTAAGAAATGTCAGCAAAAAGTTTCCAAACGCCCACAAGCCGGGCCAACTACTTCAAAGAAAAAGATCAACAAGCATCAGAAGCCTTCTCGGCAGCATCAGGAGCCTTCTTGACAGCATCAGAACAAGGAGAGGGGGGCGAGTCTGAATCGGCACCACATCTACAGTACCATCCTCCCGGTTTAGGATCTGGCAATCCAACTCGGGCCCAACTGGAGGAGCGGAAGAAGTCGGCACCTTGGTAGAAAACATAGGGGGAGGAACCACCTCATCGTCATCACCTTCATCATCAGGGACAATCTTGCCATCCCTGACAACATTATCCAAGCTAAAGAGGGTAAGATCGGCCTCGGGAGCAATGATTCGAACTTGTTCTCTCAAGTTCTCATAAGCAGCAGTCACGCTGCCAACGAGATGACCTTGGAGCTCAGCATAATCTTCCCGGGTATTGTCAAGCTCCACTCTCAGGCGCTTCCCCTCCCTATAGGATGTAACATAGCTATCCTTATGCATCAAGGCCGCATCTTCAGCCAACCTCAAAGAAGCAGCCAGCGCTTCAGAACTCGCCTTCTCGTTCTCCAAGTCTTTTTCCAGTTTAGCCACCTTCACCTCAAGCTCCTCCTTCAGTCCCTTCATCCGGTCGAATTCTTGTTTCGCCTCTTCCATAAATGCCTTGGTAGCATGGAGAGGGAGATTCTGAGCAGTCCGATATATGGCAGCCGACATGTACGCCATCTTAACATGATTTCGAGCCATAAAATCCAAGTGATGAAGGATGGACACATCGTCCATGGAAAGAGCACCGTAGGGGCCGATCTGTTGATCCACGAATTCAATGGCATTAAAATCAGGAGCATCGAGGTCAAAAGGCTCAGCAGTCTTTTGTTTTTTATTGGGAGGAGCAACAGAAGGGGCAGCAGAGGTGACGTGAGGATCTGCCAAATGAACTCGGGGAGTAGGGATCACCTTCTTCACCCCGGCAGAACTCTGCACCGATGGCTTCCCGCGCACTTGGGAAGATCCCTCCCCAGTCGCCTGGGCAGCGGCATTTCTGGCAGCAGTCGCCCTCTGCGCCCTCTTATAAGCTTTCATGGATTCATTATTCTTCATTGCCTCTGCAAATAAAACAGAAAACTCAGCTACAAGTCGGACAAGTCCGAAAAGACAGTTACAAAGCAACATAAACAAAATCATAAAAGAAACACAAGATACCCAGTTCAGATTGAAGAAGAGAAGGATTGGTTAGGAATTTCTTTGTGTCAAGATGGGGAGGTTGACCCCAGCGTTCTTCCAAGATAGTCACAAAGGCCCGCTCAGCCTCATCCAACATCTCCCACGAATACCGGGAGACCCTCACGTCTTTTTGCCATTCCAAAGGAAAGGCAGGTTCATCATTTTCATCCAGAAAAAAGGGCCGAGCTCCTTCAACAGCTCGGACCTTAAAAAAGTAGTTCTTAAAGTCACGAAACGACTCGTCAAACATGGAAAAAACTTTCTTTCCTTGGGTAGAACGAAAGGAGACCCAAGCTGACTTCTTTTTTACCACACCGGGCTTAGTCAAAACAAACAAATAGAAAAAGAGAGATTGGGAAGCAGGAATACCAAAACCGTCGCACAGCAACTGGAAAATTTTTATAAAACCCCAGGAGTTGGGGTGAAGTTGAGAAGGGGCAACATTACAAGACCATAACAAGTCGGTTTCAAATGGAGTAAAAGGAAGAGCAATACCCAGTTGACCAAAGAAAAAATCGTAAGCATAAAAGAAGGGGCGATTGTCAACAACTCGAGTCGAAAAACAGACTCTCTCGTCAGAAGAGGGAGGGACAAGTTCATAATTCTTCTCATCACCAGAATTACTACAGACGCTGTGAAACTGCCTAAACTGAGTACAAAATTCAGAATCAACCAGCGAGACACACATAAGAACCATGGAGTCCACCCAATCAGCCATACCCGTAGGAACCTGGGAAGGCATTTCTGTTACGTTATTTCGGGAAGACATGAGGTCAACTAAATCCTACAAAAAGAAAGGAAGAATGGATTACACAAAAACATCTCGGACAGAGGGCAAAACATCTCGACGGGCAGATAAACAAAAAGGAAAAACCCCAAGACTCAAGACAAAGGTCTTGGGGCATCCCTTGGAGGCAGTAAACAAGCAAGGTGATGAGCGGATAATTTATATGCTTTTTGGCATTGTTTTTAGTATGTTTTTAGTAGGATCTAGTTACTTTTAGGGATGTTTTCATTAGTTTTTATGTTAAATTCACATTTCTAGACTTTACTATGAGTTTGTGTGTTTTTCTGTGATTTCAGGTATTTTCTGGCTGAAATTGAGGGACTTGAGCAAAAATCAGATTCAGAGGTTGAAGAAGGACTGCTGATGCTGTTGGATTCTGACCTCCCTGCACTCAAAATGGATTTTCTGGATCTACAGAACTCAGAATGGCGCGCTTCCAATTGCGTTAGAAAGTAGACATCCAGGGCTTTCCAGCAATATATAATAGTCTATACTTTGCCCAAGTTTAGATGACGCAAACTGGCGTTCAACGCTAGCTTTCTGCCCAATTCTGGCGTCCAGCGCCAGAAACAAGCTGCAAAGTGGAGTTCAATGCCCAAACTGGCACAAAAGCTGGCGTTCAACTCCAAGAATGACCTCTCCACGTGTAGACTTCAAGCTCAGCCCAAGCACACACCAAGTGGGTCCCGGAAGTGGATTTATGCATCAATTACTTACTTCTGTAAACCCTAGTAGCTAGTTTATTATAAATAGAACTTTTTACTATTGTATTAGATATCTTTTGATCATTTTTAGATCTCTAGACCTCCATGGGAGGCTGGCCATTCGGCCATGCTTACCCTCTATTCACTTATGTATTTTTAACGGTAGAGTTTCTACACTCCATAGATTAAGGTGTGGAGCTCTGCTGTTCCTCAAAGATTAATGCAAAGTACTACTGTTTTCTAATCAATTCATCTTGTTTCGCTTCTAAGATATTCATTCGCACTTCAACCTGAATGTGATGAACGTGACAATCATCATCATTTCCTATGAACGCGTGCCTGACAACCACTTCCGTTCTACATTAGATTGAATGAGTATCTCTTAGATCTCTTAATCAGAATCTTCGTGGTATAAGCTAGATTGATGGCGGCATTCATGAGAGTCCGGAAAGTCTAAACCTTGTCCGTGGTATTCCGAGTAGGACTCTGGGATTGAATGACTGTGACGAACTCCAAACTCGCGAGTGCTGGGCGTAGTGACAGACGCAAAAGGATAGTAAATTCTATTCCAGTATGATCGAGAACCTCCAAGATGATTAGCCATGCAGTGACAGCGCATCGGACCATTTTCACAGAGAGGAATAGGATGCAACCAACGACAAGGGTGATGCCTCCAGACGATTAGCCGTGCTGTGACAGAGCATTTGGACCATTTTCCCGAGAGGATTGAAAGTAGCCATTGGCACCGGTGACATCCTTACACAAAGCCAGCCATAGAAAGGAGTAAGACTGATTGGATGAAGACAGCAGGAAAGCAGAGGTTCAGAGGAATGAATGCATCTCCATACGCTTATCTGAAATTCTCACCAATGATTTACATAAGTATTTTTATCCTTATTTTAGTATTAATTTCAAAAACTACATAACTATTTTATATCCGCCTGACTGAGATTTACAAGGTGACCATAGCTTGCTTCATACCAACAATCTCCGTGGGATTCGACCCTTACTCACGTAAGGTATTACTTGGACGACCCAGTGCACTTGCTGGTTAGTTATGCGAAGTTGTGAAGATATGTTTAGACCATGGCTTTGTGCATCCGTTTTTGGTGCCATCGCCAGGGAATCAATTTCGAACAATAATTCACAACCTGAGTAACAATTTCGCATACCAAGTTTTTGGCGCCGTTGCCGGGGATTGTTCGAGTTTGGACAACTGACGGTTCATCTTGTTGCTCAGATAGGGTAACTTTTTTTTCGTTTTCTTTTCAAAAAGTTTTCAAAAAAAAAATTTTTCAAAAAGCTTTCAAAAAATTTCTCCTTTGTTTTCGAAAAAAAAAATTTTTCAAAAATATATTTTCCTTCAGAATTTTTAAGAATGAATTCTAGTGTTTCATGAAGCATGCTAAAGCCTGGCTGGCTGTAAAGCCATGTCTAAATTCCTTTAGACTGAGGTTTTGGCTTAAAATTGAATGAATTACACTCATATGTTTACTAAAGCTTGGCTGGCTATTAAGCCATGCCTGACCCTTTGATTGGAGCTTTAGATTAAAGAGCATAAGATTCCTGGAATTCATATTAAAAATTTTGGAATCCTTATTTTTCTTTTTTTTCAAAATGATTTTCGAAAAAAATTAAAAGAAAAAAATACAAAAAAAAAATTCATAAAATCATAAAAAATCAAAAATATTTTGTGTTTCTTGTTTGAGTCATGTGTCATGTTATAAGTTTGGTGTCAATTGCATGTGCATCTTGCATTTTTCGAAAAAAATCATGCATTCATAGTGTTCTTCATGATCTTCAAGTTGTTCTTGGTAAGTCTTCTTGTTTGATCTTTGCATTTGCATGTTTTGTGTCTTTTCTTGTTTTTCATATGCATTCTTGAATTCTTAGTGTCTAAGCATTAAAGAATTCTAAGTTTGGTGTCTTGCATGTTTTCTTTGCATTAAAAATTTTCTAAAAATATGTTCTTGATGTTCATCATGATCTTCATAGTGTTCTTGGTGTTCATCTTGATATTCATAGCATTCTTGCATGCATCACATGTTTTGATCTAAAATTCTCATGCATTGCATCATTTTCATGTTTCTCTCTCTCATCATTAAAAATTCAAAAATCAAAAAAATATCTTTCCCTTTTTCTCTCTTAAAATTTCAAAAATTAGATTTGACTTTTTCAAAATTTTTTAAAAATCTAGTTGTTTTTATGAGTCAAATCAAATTTTCATTTTAAAAATCTCATCTTTTTCAAAATCTTTTTCAAAAATCAAATATTTTTTCAATTTTTTAGTTATTTTCGAAAATTTCAAAAATATTTTTCAAAAACCTTTTTTCTTAATTTTACTTCATATTTTCGAAAATAACATCATCAATTAATGTTTTGATTCAAAAATTTCAAGTTTGTTACTTACTTGTTAAGAAAGATTCAAACTTTAAGTTCTAGAATCATATCTTGTGATTTCTTGTGAATTAAGTCATTAATTGTGATTTTAAAAATCAAATCTTTTTCAAAACTAATTTCAATAATATCTTTTCAAAAATATCTTCTTATCTTATCTCTTTCAAAAATTTGATTTCAAAATATCTTTTCTAACTTCCTAACTTCTTATCTTTTCAAAATTTGTTTCAACTAACTAACTAACTTTTTGTTTGTTTCTTACCTTTTTCAAAACCACCTAACTAACTCTCTCTCTCTAATTTTCGAAAATATCTTCCCTCTTTTTCAAAATTTCTTTTTAATTAACTAATTATTTTAATTTTTTTTATTTTAAATTTTCGAAAAATTACTAACTCTTTTTCAAAAATCATTTATTTATTTATTTATTATTCACTAACATCTCTTCCTCACCAAAAATCTGAACTCCCTCTCTCTCTCTGAGTTCAGATTTTCTTCTTCTTTTCCTCTACTCACACAGGGACCTCTATACTGTGGTATAAAGGATCCCTATTATTATTATTATTATTATTATTATTATTATTTTTTCTGTGCCCTCTTCTTTGTCATATGAGCAGGAGCAAAGACAAGAATATTCTTGTTGAAGCAGATCCAGAACCTGAAAGGACTCTGAAAAGGAAACTAAGAGAAGCTAAATTACAACAATCCAGAGACAACCTTACAGAAATTTTTGAACAGGAAGAGGAGATGGTAGCCGAAAATAATAATAATGCAAGGAGGATGCTTGGTGACTTCACTGCACCTAATTCCAATTTACATGAAAGAAGCATCTCCATTCCTGCTATTGGAGCAAACAATTTTGAGCTGAAACCTCAGCTAGTTTCTCTGATGCAGCAGAACTGCAAGTTTTATGGACTTCCATCTGAAGATCCTTTTCAGTTCTTAACTAAATTCTTGCAGATCTATGATACTGTTAAGACTAATGGAGTAGATTCTGAAGTCTACAGGCTCATGCTTTTTCCTTTTGCTGTAAGAGACATACCTAGAGTGTGGTTGGACTCTCAACCCAAAGACAGCCTGAACTCTTGGGATAAGCTGGTCATGGCTTTCTTAGCCATGTTCTTTCCTCCTCAAAAGCTGAGCAAGCTTAGAGTGGATGTTCAGACCTTCAGACAGAAGGAAGGTGAATCCCTCTATGAAGCTTGGGAAAGATACAAGCAGCTGACCAAAAAGTGTCCTTCTGACATGCTTTCAGAATGGACCATCCTGGATATATTCTATGATGGTTTATCTGAGCTATCAAAGATGTCATTGGATACTTCTGCAGGTGAATCCATTCACCTAAAGAAAACGCCTGCAGAAGCTCAAGAACTCATTGACATGGTTGCTAATAGCCAGTTCATGTACACTTCTGAGAGGAATCCCGTGAGTAATGGGACGCCTATGAAGAAGGGAGTTCTTGAAATTGATACTCTGAATGCCATATTGGCTCAGAACAAAATATTGACTCAGCAAGTCAATATGATTTCTCAGAGTCTGAATGGAATGCAAGCTGCATCCAACGGTACTCAAGAGGCATCTTCTGAAGAAGAAGCTTATGATCCTGAAAACCCTGCAATAGCAGAGGTAAATTATATGGGTGAACCTTATGGAAACACCTATAACCCATCATGGAGAAATCATCCAAATTTCTCATGGAAGGATCAAAAGCCTCAACAAGGCTTCAATAATGGTGGAAGAAACAGGTTTACCAATAGTAAACCTTTTCCATCATCCACTCAGCAACTGACAGAGAACTCTGAACAAAATACCTCTAATTTAGCAAACTTAGTCTCTGATCTGACCAAGGCCACTGCAAGTTTCATGAATGAAACAAGGTCTTCCATTAGAAATTTGGAAGTACAAGTGGGCCAGCTGAGTAAAAGGATCACTGAAATCCCTCCTAGTACTCTCCTAAGCAATACAGAAGAAAATCCAAAAGGAGAGTGCAATGCCATTGAATTAATCACCATGGCTGAACCTGTAAGGGAAGGAGAGGACGTGAATCCCAAGGAGGAAGACCTCCTGGGACGTCCAGTGATCAATAAGGAGTTTCCCTCTGAGGAACCAAAGGAGTCTAAGACTCATCTAGAGACCATAGAGATTCCATTGAACCTCCTTATGCCATTCATGAGCTCTGATGAGTATTCCTCTTCTGAAGAGAATGAGGATGTTACTGAAGAGCAAGCTGCCAAGTTTCTTGGTACAATCATGAAGCTGAATGCCAAATTATTTGGCATTGAGACTTGGGAAGATGAACCTCCCTTGTTCACCAATGAACTAAGTGATCTGGATCAACTGACATTGCCTCAGAAGAAACAGGATCCTGGAAAGTTCTTAATACCTTGTACCATAGGCACCATGATCTTTAAGGCTCTGTGTGACCTTGGTTCAGGAATAAACCTCATGCCCCTCTCTGTAATAGAGAAACTGGGAATCTTTGGGGTGTAAGCCACTAAAATCTCATTAGAGATGGCAGACAATTCAAGAAAACAGGCTTATAGACAAGTAGAGGACGTGTTAGTAAGGGTTGAAGGCCTTTACATCCCTACTGATTTCATAGTCCTGGATACTGGAAAGGAAGAGGATGAATCCATCATCCTAGGAAGACCTTTCCTAGCCACAGCAAGAGCTGTGATTGATGTGGACAGAGGAGAATTGATCTTTCAAATAAATGAGGACAACCTTGTGTTTACAACTCAAGGATCTCTCTCTACATCCATGGAGAGGAAGCATAAAAAGCTTCTCTCAAAGCAGAGTCAACCAAAGCCCCCACAGTCAAACTCTAAGTTTGGTGTTGGGAGGCCACAACCAAACTCTAAGTTTGGTGTTGAACTCCCATATCCAAACTCTAAGTTTGGTGTTGGAGAGTCTCAACAATGCTCTGAACATCTGTGAGGCTCCATGAGAGCCCACTGTCAAGCTATTGACATTAAAGAAGCGCTTGTTGGGAGGCAATCCAATGTTTATTTATCTAATTTTCATTGTTTTTCATGTTTTATTAGGTTCATGATCATGTGGAGTCACAAAATAAATATAAAAAATTGAAAACGGAATCAAAAACAGCAGAAGAAAAATCACACCCTGGAGGAAGCACCTGCCTGGCGTTCAACGCCAGAACAGAGCATGGTTCTGGCGCTGAACGCCCAAAATGGGCAGTGTCTGGGCGTTGAACGCCCAAAATGGGCATCATCTGGGCGCTGAACGCCAGAATTGCACCCTGGAGAGGAGCTGGCGTTGAACGCCCAGAACAAGCATGGTTCTGGCGTTCAACGCCAAAAATGGGCAACAAATGGGCGTTGAACGCCCAAAATGGGCACCAACCTGGCGCTGAACGCCTAGAGTTGTGTGCAAGGGCATTTTACATGCCTAATTTGGTGCAAGGTTGTAAATCCTTGAACACCTCAGGATCTGTGGACCCCACAGGATCATCTCAGGATCTGTGGACCCCACAGAATCCCCACCTACCTCCACTCACTCTCTTCTCCCTTCTCAATCATCCTCCATTCCCAATAAACACTCTTCCCCAAAACCCTTCACCTATCACCTCCATCTCTCTTCCCTATTAACCCTTCACCACTCACATCCACCCACTCTTCCCCATAAACCTACCCAATAAACTCCACCTACTTTCAAAATTCAAATCAATTTCCCACCCAAACCCACCCATATGGCCGAACATTAACCCCCCTCCCTTACCTATATAAAGCCTTCCATTCTTCCTCATTTTCACACAACACAACCCTCTCTTCTCTTCTTGGCCGAAACACACCTCCCCCCTCTTCTCCATCTTTTCTTCTTCTTCTTCATCTAATTCTTTATTTTCTTGCTCGAGGGCGAGCAATATTCTAAGTTTGGTGTGGTAAAAGTATAAGCTTTTTGTTTTTCCATTACCATTGATGGCCCCTAAGATCGGAGAATCCTCTAGAAAAGGAAAAGGGAAGACAAAAGCTTCCACCTCCGAGTCATGGGAGATGGAAAGATTCATCTCCAAAGCTCATCAAGACCACTTCTATGATGTTGTGGCCAAGAAGAAGGTGATCCCTGAGGTCCCTTTCAAACTCAAGAGAAATGAGTATCCGGAGATCCAACATGAAATTCAAAGAAGAGGTTGGGAAGTTCTAACAAATCCCATCCAACAAGTCGGCATCCTAATGGTTCAAGAGTTCTATGCCAATGCATGGATCACCAAGAACCATGATCAAAGTAAGAACCCGGATCCAAAGAACTATGTTACAATGGTTCAGGGGAAATACTTGGATTTTAGTCCGGAGAATGTGAGGTTGGCGTTTAGCTTGCCTATGATGCAAGGAGATGAATGCCCCTACACTAGAAGGGTCAACTTTAATCAAAGGTTGGACCAAGTCCTCATGGACATATGTGTGGAAGGAGCTCAATGGAAGATTGACTCCAAAGGCAAGCCGATTCAACTGAGAAGACTGGACCTCAAGCCTGTGGCTAGAGGATGGCTGGAGTTCATCCAACGCTCCATCATTCCCACTAGCAACCGATCTGAAGTTACTGTGGATCGGGCCATCATGATCCATAGCATCATGATTGGAGAGGAAGTAGAAGTTCATGAAGTTATCTCCCTTGAACTCTACAAAATAGCCGAAAAGCCCTCCCCTGGGGCAAGGCTAGCTTTTCCTCATCTTATTTGCCATCTATGTTACTCAATTGGAGCTTTCATAGAAGGAGACATTCACATTGAGGAAGAGAAGCCCATCACTAAGAAAAAGATGGAGCAAGCAAGAGAGCCCATTCATGGAGCTCAAGAGGCGCAGGAAGCTCATCACCATGAGATCCCGAAAATGCCTCAAATGCATTTTTCTCCACAAAACTATTGGGAGCAAATCAACACTTCCCTAGGAGAATTAAGTTCCAACATGGGACAATTAAGGGTGGAACATCAAGAGCACTCCATCATCCTTCATGAAATAAGAGAAGATCAAAAAGCAATGAGGGAGGAGCAACAAAGACAAGGAAGAGACATAGAATAGCTCAAGGACATCATTGGTTCCTCAAGAAGGAAACGCCACCATCACTAAGGTGGATTCATTCCTTGTTCTTATTTCTTATGTTTTTCGTTTTCTATGTTATGTGCTTATCTATATTTGTGTCTTCATTACATGATCATTAGTAGTTAGTAACTTTGTCTTAAAGTTAAAAATGTCCTATGAATCCATCACCTCTCTTAAATGAAAAATGTTTTAATTCAAAAGAACAAGAAGTACATGAGTTTTGAATTTATCCTTGAACTTAGCTTAATTATATTGATGTGGTGACAATGCTTCCTGTTTTCTGAATGAATGCTTGAACAGTGCATATGTCTTTTGAAGTTGTTGTTTAAGAATGTTAAATATGTTGGTTCTTGAAAGAATGATGACAAGGAGACATGTTATTTGATAATCTGAAAAATCATAAAAATGATTCTTGAAGCAAGAAAAAGCAGCAAAGAACAAAGCTTGCAGAAAAAAAAAATAGGCGAAAAAAAAATAGAAAGAAAAAGCAAGCAGAAAAAGCCAAAAGCTCTTAAAACCAAGAGGCAAGAGCAAAAAGCCAATAACCCTTAAAACCAAAAGGCAAGGGCAAATAAAAAGGATCCCAAGGCTTTGAGCATCAGTGGATATGAGGGCCTAAAGGAATAAAACCCTGGTCTAAGCGGCTAAACCAAGCTGTCCCTAACCATGTGCTTATGGCGTGTAGGTGTCAAGTGAAAACTTGAGACTGAGCGGTTAAAGTCAAGGTCCAAAGCAAAAAAAAGAGTGTGCTTAAGAACCCTGGACACCTCTAATTGGGGACTTTAGCAAAGCTGAATCACAATCTGAAAAGGTTTACCCAATTATGTGTCTGTGGCATTTATGTATCCGGTGGTAATACTGGAAAACAAAGTGCTTAGGGCCACGGCCAAGACTCATAAAGAAGCTGTGTTCAAGAATCATCATACTGAACTAGGAGAATCAATAACACTATCTGAACTCTGAGTTCCTATAGATGCCAATCATTCTAAACTTCAATGGATAAAGTGAGATGCCAAAACTATTCAAGAGGCAAAAAGCTATAAGTCTCGCTCATTTGATTGGAGCTATGTTTCATTGATAGTTTGGAATTTATAGTATATTCTCTTCTTTTATCCTATTTGATTTTCAGTTACTTGGGGACAAGCAACAATTTAAGTTTGGTGTTGTGATGAGCGGATAATTTATACGCTTTTTGGCATTGTTTTTAGTATGTTTTTAGTAGGATCTAGTTACTTTTAAGGATGTTTTCATTAGTTTTTATGTTAAATTCACATTTCTGGACTTTACTATGAGTTTGTGTGTTTTTCTGTGATTTTAGGTATTTTCTGGCTGAAATTGAGGGACTTGAGCAAAAATCAGATTCAGAGGTTGAAGAAGGACTACTGATGCTGTTGGATTCTGACCTCCCTGCACTCAAAATAGATTTTCTGGAGCTACAGAACTCAAAATGACGCGCTTCTAATTGCGTTAGAAAGTAGACATCCAGGGCTTTTCAGAAATATATAATAGTCCATACTTTGCCCAAGTTTAGATGACGCAAACTGGCGTTCAACGCCAGCTCTCTGCCCAATTCTGGCGTCCAGCGCCAGAAACAAGCTGTAAAGTGGAGTTCAACGCCCAAACTGGCACAAAAGCTGGCGTTCAACTCCAAGAATGACCTCTCCACGTGTAGACACTAAGCTCAGCCCAAGCACACACCAAGTGGGCCCCAGAAGTGGATTTATGCATCAATTACTTACTTCTGTAAACCCTAGTAGCTAGTTTATTATAAATAGAACTTTTTACTATTGTATTAGATATCTTTTGATCATTTTTAGATCTCTAGACCTCCATGGGAGGATGGCCATTCGGCCATGCTTACCCTCTATTCACTTATGTATTTTTAACGGTAGAGTTTCTACACTCGATAGATTAAGGTGTGGAGCTCTGCTGTTCCTCAAAGATTAATGCAAAGTACTACTGTTTTCTATTCAATTCATCTTGTTTCGCTTCTAAGATATTCATTCGCACTTCAACCTGAATGTGATGAACGTGACAATCATCATCATTCCCTATGAACGCGTGCCTAACAACCACTTCCGTTCTACATTAGATTGAATGAGTATCTCTTAGATCTCTTAATCAGAATCTTCGTGGTATAAGCTAGATTGATGGCGGCATTCATGAGAGTCCGAAAAGTCTAAACCTTGTCCGTGGTATTCCGAGTAGGACTCTGGAATTGAATGACTGTGACGAACTCCAAACTCGCGAGTGCTGGGCGTAGTGACAGACGCAAAAGGATAGTAAATTCTATTCCAGTATGATCGAGAACCTCCAAGATGATTAGCCATGCAGTGACAGCGCATCGGACCATTTTCACAGAGAGGAATAGGATGCAACCAACGACAAGGGTGATGCCTCCAGACGATTAGCCGTGCTGTGACAGAGCATTTGGACCATTTTTCCGAGAGGATTGAAAGTAGCCATTGGCACCGGTGACATCCTTACACAAAGCCAGCCATAGAAAGGAGTAAGACTGATTGGATGAAGACAGCAGGAAAGCAGAGGTTCAGAGGAATGAATGCATCTCCATACGCTTATCTGAAATTCTCACCAATGATTTACATAAGTATTTCTATCCTTATTTTAGTATTAATTTCAAAAACTACATAACTATTTTATATCCGCCTGAGTGAGATTTACAAGGTGACCATAGCTTGCTTCATACCAACAATCTCTGTGGGATTCGACCCTTACTCACGTAAGGTATTACTTGGACGACCCAGTGCACTTGCTGGTTAGTTATGCGAAGTTGTGAAGATATGTTTAGACCATGGCTTTGTGCATCCGTTTTTGGTGCCATCGCCAGGGAATCAATTTTGAACAATAATTCACAACCTGAGTAACAATTTCGCATACCACAAGATTTTCAAGTTATTTCTACGGCTTACATCCCAGCACTCGTCAAAACAAAATCCAGAAAGAAAACAAAGGAAGCAAAAACGCAAAGGACCACACTTCTACAGTTTACCAGCAAAAAACACTACTTCTACAGTATATCAGAAATGTCAAAAAAGACCAAGCAACAAAGGCGCAAACTTTCTTTTGAAATCAAGCAAAAAATCATCAGCCAAGGCACAAACAGAAATAGCGGCAACATGCAAAAGAAAAAGATTCGCACCAAAAAACAAAAAAATTCCAGAGCATGCAACAAGTCAAGCATGATAAAAAACGGAAAGATCCAAACTTTCTCCAAAAAGAATATCAAAAGGAAAACCCCATCGCAAAGACAAAAACAAACGAGGAAAATACGAAATGAGACTAACCTGAAGACGGAAGAAGCTGCGAGGAAGAGTGGAAGCGCAGAGACAAAAACTGCCCAAAAAAAACGCCAAGCGACGAAAGTAGAAGCGCAAGCGAAAGACAGAAAGCGAGAGAGTGAAAGAAGAAATGTGAAGAAGTTACGAAAAGGGCGAAGGAGAGAAACCATTTTCCTGAGTGAAAAATTCAAAAAATAGAGAAGTTAAGGGAAACGGGGCAATTAAATGCCAATTAAATGCGGATATTAAAACCGCTTGCATTCCCAAAACAGCGCCGATATAAAGCGCGCGCTTTTAGAGGAAAAACGTTCTACATTCAAAAGCTTCTACAAAGGAATCGACAAAATGCTTGAGTTCGGCTTCATTAGAGAAGGACCGAAGTCAAGAACTCGACCTCAAAAAGAAGACCGAGCTCAAAGCAGGGGCACTGTTCATACCCTGGGTCGAACTGTCTGACCCGGGACGATTGGTGGCAAAACGACTGACCTCTTCAGGTCCAACTATCCGACCTCTTCTTAAAGAGATCGGCCAAATCGACAGGAGAGCCCAGGAAAAGGCCCAAATGTAGGAACAAGACCCAAATCCAAAGGCAGTTCGAGCCTACAGAGATAAAGGCGGTTCCCTTAAAGATAAGCTGACTTCACTCAAGATAAAGATAAGATAAGATAAGATAACTAACTTATCTTATCAGAAAGGTCAGCCCACACTACTATAAATACACTGGAGCACCCAGGTATAACTCATACTCTGATTCTACATAAAAAACCTGTCTAATACCCGTGCTAACTTAAGCATCGGAGTTCCTTGCAGGTACCCCCCACCCTCTGGTGGCCAAGGATCAGCAGCGCAGCAAATCCAACAAGTCGGACACAACAGCTCCGGCCGCCACCAGCCAGCCGGACACGTTATCTCCGACCGGTACCAAAGATCTCATCCGAGATCGACCTCCAGTTTCAGGTAACCCTCGGAACACTTCCCTTCTTCAATCTAATGAAGAAAGAGATAGGCTTCGAATGGACTCCAACTTGCAAGGAAGCCTTCAACCACTTCAAGAGGATTTTATCGAAACCACCGGTGATCAGGAAGTTGAAGGAAGGAGAAACCTTATACCTCTATCTACTCGTGACAGAGGAGGCTATGGCGGCTATTTTGATTTGGGAGGAAGACAAACTCCAGCAACTAGTGTACTTCATTAGCAAGGTGTTCCAAGGGGCGAAGCTAAGGTACACCAAGCTAGAAAAGTTAGGCTATGCCCTGTTAATCTCCTCTTGAAGGTTAAGACAGTATTTCCAGGGGCACTCGATCACTTTAAGAACCGACCAAGCCATCAGACAAATCTTACAAAAACCCGACCTGGTGGGCCGTATAATGACATGGGCAATAGAGCTGTCCCAGTATGATATTCGGTATGAACCTCGACACGCAATTAAGGCACAAGCAATGGTAGATTTTTTGTGGAGGTAACAGGGGATTCTTTCGGGAACGCGAACGCGCGGTGGAAGCTCCATATTGACGGAGCGTCCAACTAGGCTTTTGGGGGAGCTGGGATCATTTTAGAAAGCTCGGAAGAAATGATCTACGAGCAACCAATCAAATTTGAGTTTCTGGTCTCAAACAATTAAGTGGAGTATGAGGCCTTGATAGGAGGCCTAACCTTAGCCAGAAAAGTCAGAGCAACAAAACTCGAAGTCAACAAAGACTCACAGGTCATGACTTCTCTGGTGAACGGAACCTACCAGGCCAGGGATCCTTTATTACAAAAATACTTGGAGAGAACAAAAAGATTATATGAGGGTTTTGAAGAAGTGGTGGTCTAGCATGTAACCAGGGAGAGAAACAATATGGCTGACCTCCTATCAAAACTAGTGAGCACCAAACCTGGTGCAGGAAACCGATCCCTAATCCAAGGCTTAGTGAAGTAGCCATCGGTGACCCTCTGCGTGACCCAAGTCCCAGACCCCCCTTCATGGATAAACCTGATTAAACGCTACCTCGAAGAAGGGACGCTCCCAAGAAGGCCAAGGTGATAAAAAGAGAAGCTGCTAAGTACGTAGTACTACAAGGGCAGCTGTACAAACGAGGACTTAGCCAACCCTTATTGAAGTGCCTGCGTCCCGACCAGACAGACTACGTTCTAACCGAAGTCCATGAAGGGTATTGTGGCCACCTCATTGGAGGGAAGGCGTTAGCCAAGAAGCTTGTCAGAGCAGGATATTATTGGCCCTCTATGATGATAGACACTCAGGAGTTCTTGAGAAAGTGCAGGAAATGTCAATAGAATGCGAATGTTTATAAGGCCCCAGTAGGAGAGCTAAGATCCATGTCAGCCTCCCAGCCTTTTTCCCAGTAGATAGTCAACCTCTTGGGGCCTTTCTGAGTAGCCCCAGGGTAGCTTAAGTACCTCATTGTGGCTATCGATTACTACACAAAGTGGGTGAAGGCAGAGCCGTTAGCTAGCATTTCCTTAGCAAATTGTCGAAAGTTCCTCTGGAGACAAGTAATCGCCAGGTTCAGGATCCCAGAGATCGTGGTCTCAAACAATAGAACGCAGTTTTCTGACAAGAAATTTGGGAAGTTCTTAGCTGGTCTGGGAATCAAGTAGAAGTTTTCCTCAGTGGAACATCTCCTAGAGTAACGGTCAAGCTGAGGCGGCGAACAAAATCATATTTAATAGGTTGAAGAAGCGCCTTGACCAGTGAAAGGGCTCTTGGGCAGACGAGCTAGCCTCCGTGCTTTGGTCTTATAGAATAATACCACAATCTTCCATAGGGGAAACGCCATTCCGGCTTACCTATGGTGTGGATGCGTTCATTGGTGTGGAACTGAGATTCCCACAGCTTAACCGGCAAGTGCACCGGGTCATCCAAGTAATACCTCAGGTGAGTGAGGGTCGATCCCAGGAGGATTGTCGGACTGAGTACACAATGGCTATCCATTTGGACTTAGTTAGGCGAATAGAAAAAGGGTTTTGATGATTATAATTCGCATAAAGCACTAGACAAGAAAATAAAGAAAGCAATTAAGGGTTGGTGTGAGAACAATATGAGAAAACAGTTAAGGCTTCGGAGATATTTATCTTTCTAGATTAAAAATTCTTACCAACTATTTTAACAATATATGATTTATTCTATGGCAAACTGTAAATGTCTAAACTGTAATCTCTTAGTAATTTAGCCTCCTCTAACCTTCATTAACCGCCACTC
This sequence comes from Arachis ipaensis, assembly GCF_059453495.1. Taxonomy (NCBI): domain Eukaryota; kingdom Viridiplantae; phylum Streptophyta; class Magnoliopsida; order Fabales; family Fabaceae; genus Arachis; species Arachis ipaensis. The sequence continues at coordinate 131,331,064 of NC_142444.1, forward strand.
TCGTGGTCACTTAATTCCGATTAGAGGGTTAAGTTCAAAAACTAGTTTATGGCCACAAAAACCCTAATTACCCAAAGCTAATAGGATTATATGTCACATATCCCAATTAGTTCACGTAATTAGCAATTTAGGAGGAATTTATTTTCAAGCTGTAGTTCAAGCGAGATAACTCTCTCGAGAATCACAAGAACTCATGTAGAATAAGGGTCAAACTCTCGTTCTACCCAAATTCATAAGATTAAGAACGAAAACAATACTTAGAATTAAATCAAAATATTAATTAAAATAGAAAAGCAATAGTCTTAATCCATAAAAATAAACAGAGCTCCTAACATTAACGGAGAGGTTTAGTTGCTCATGATTTACAGAGAAACTAGGGTTCTGAAAAGTGCGGAAGGCAGAAGATCTGAATCACAAGTGATCTTTTCCCTTTTATACTAACCTAATTTGATACGGAAATAAAATAAAATAATAAATCCTAAAACTAAAAGATATTGTTTGTAAATAAAAATTACAAAAAGAAAATAAAATAAAACTAATAAATGCTAAATTCACTTGAGAAGGTCAAAGAGTGGAAATTTGGACTGTTGCTGGCGTTAAATGCCACATTGGGCGTCTAACGCCCAAAGGGGAGCAGCAACGTTTTGGGCTGAGGTCCCTTGCTGGAGCTAAATGCCAGTTGGGTGTTTAGCGCCAGGGAGGGTGCTGTCAGCTTTGTTCCTTTTTGCTCCAAACTTTGCCAAACTGCTCCGAATTTCACCTGAAATCATAAAAACACCAAACCAACTCAAAATAGCATCCAAAGGGGATTTTTCTTAACTAAAATCAAGTAAAACTAAATAAAATCTAACTAAAAACAACTAGAAAATGATAAGAAAAAGGGTATAAGATGCTCATACATCACAACACCAAACTTAGACTGTTGCTTGTCCTCAAGCAACTAAAACAATGTAGGACCAAGAAGAGAAAATGTCTGAGACTTGAGTTGTCATTTAAGCTCAGGCCTAGTTACTGAATGGGGCTTATGACACTTTAATTCTAAATAGCTTCGGCATCTCACTATCCTTTGAAGTTCAGAAATATTAGCATCCTTCAGAACTAGAACTTGGATGATATTATAGACTCTCTTCTTTAGGCTCTAATTGATTCTTGAACACAACTTTTCCTTTCTTTGGTGCTTCGCACCTTGAGCCTACCCGTGACTCTAAGTGTTTTGTTTTCAAGCTTAACTTGATACACAAACACTACAAGCACTTAACTAGGGAACTCCTTGAGTTCGAATTTCTTTCTTTTTCTCCCAGACAGTGGTGCTCAGAGTCTTAGGCATACTCAACAACAGCAATGGGTCACGACTTTAAGTGTTTAGTCTCAAGGGTTACTTGACACTTTCACACCCCAAGCATATAGTTAGTGTTCCGAGGGTTACCTGAAACTGAAGGTCGATCTCGGATGAGATCTGCTGCGGTGGCCGGAGCTGGTGTGTCCGACTTGTTAGACTTGGTGGTGTTGCTGATCCGTTGTCACCGGAGGATGGTGGTACCTGCAAGAGACTCCGATGCTTAAGTTAGCATGGGCTTTAAGCAGGTATTTTATGTAGAATCAGAGTATGAGTTATACCTGGGTGCTCCAGTGTATTTATAATAGTGTAGGCTGACCTTTCTAGATAAGATCAGTTAGTTATCTTATCTTTATCTTTAAGTGAGGTCATATTATCTTATGGGAATCCGCCCTTATCTTTCTAGGCTTTAACTACCTTTAGATTGGGCTGTATCCCTTCATTTGGGCCTGTTTGGGCCCCTCATGTCGATTTGGCCGAACTCTTTTAAAGAAGAGGTCGGGGTCCTGACCTGAAGAGGTCGGTTGCTTTGTCTTCGATCTCCCTAGGTCGGATAGTTCGACCCAGGGTATGAACAGTACCCCTGCTTGAGCTCGATCTTTACTTTTTTAGGGTCGTGTCTTTAGATTTTGACCCCCTTTTTTGGAGAAAGTCGAGCTCGAGCAGTATATAACTTCTGCTGGGTTCTCTTGAATGCGAAGCGTTTTCCTCCTCTTTTTTAATTGTAGCGCGCATTGCGCTTTTCTTGGGAACATGCGAAGATTAAATGCTCATTGACTCCTTTTGCCGTTTCCCTCTTTTCACTTCATTTTGAATTTTTAAGCCCTTTTTCAGTTTCTCTTTCCTTTCTTTTCGCTCTTCCTCTTACTCGCAACGTTTTCACTCCCTTTGCACCCTTCTGTTTCACATCTCTCTTCGAAGAAGTTCGTTTGGTGTGAGTCTGTTCGTCGTCTCTTTCTGATCTTCTTTGATGATCTTTAAAACGTTTATTGCTTTCTTCTTCTTCCTCAGGTTGGTATCTTCTTTCATTTTGATGACTCGTTCTGGTATTTTATGTCTGCGAAGAATCTATTTTGAAAGGCTGGATCCTTTTTGCTAAAGGTTGCATTTTTTAATCAGTGCTGTGCTTTCCTTGAATTGCCCCTATTCTCTTTTCCTTACTGTTGTGCTTTGTCTTTGTATTTTCGTGTTTTCAGGCCTTCCAACTTTCCCTGCCTTTAAAGCGACTGTTTGGTGTGGATTTTACGCTGTTCTTTGTTACTACTTTCTTCCTTGCAGGTTAGCATTTTCTATCTTTTTCTCTTTTTTGCTTTCGACAACTGTGCATGCTTTGATGTAGGGCTTTGACTTTTGTATCTCACTTTTGCTCTTTGAAAAATGTTGATTCTTCTGTGAAAAGATTGTCTCTTTTTGTGTCTTGATCACGACTTGTGATTTTTCTTTGTTGCATTCTTTTTTACGAAGAATGTACGCCTTCCGATGATCTTGTTCAGGGACTTCGTTGCTATTCTTGTATCGTTGTTTTTGGCTTTTGATTCTAGCTTAACACTCTTTTGATGATGAACTGTCAGTAGGAGAATTTGTGACTTTTGATGCTTTTTGCTGGTGGTGATGATTTTTGCTTCGAGATGTTTAGGGCGTAGGTTGTCGATTTCCTTTTTTCTGGTTCTTGCCTTGTTATTACCTCCAAAGGGTGCCCCTGGGCTTTTGGTGTGAGTCTTGGGGTTTCCCTTTTATCGACTTCTTAATTTTCATATGTTATTGTCTGAGTTGTTTGCCTATTTGTCCGAGTTTTCTAGTAGTAACCCATTTTATTTTTTCTTAATGTTGGAATAGTTGACCCATGTCACATCGCAAAAATATTGTTGCAATGTCTTCTAAGATCCCGGATGGCATGTTAGATTGGGTGGATTCCATTGTTCTGATGTGTGTTACAGTTGCTGACTTTGAATATTGCGTGCGGCTTAGGAGACACCATAGGATTTGTAGTGATAGGGATCAAGAGAAGAACTATGAGTTAGTGTCGCCTGATCCTGAAGAGAGAGTCAGTTTTTCCTCTTTGGTTCAAGAGGAATGCCCCTTCTTCTATGCTTATGACTATTTCTTTAGTCAATTGAATATTACTATTCCTTCACTCCTTTTGAGACCGAGTTGATGTGGTCTTGCATTGTAGCTCCTTCTCAGCTCCACCCGAACTCTTGGGGCTTCATTAAAATCTTCCAATTGTTGTGTCAGGAGTTAGATATCCGTCCCACCCAAACTCTTTTTCTTTATCTTTTTGTACTGACGAAGCCTGGGGTAGCGAAGAAGAAAGCCTCCTGGGTTTCTTTCCGAACTACTCAAGGAAAAAACATTTTCTCTATGGATGACGAGTCCTTTAGGGACTTTAAAAACTATTATTTCAAGGTCCGAGCTGTTGAGGGAGGTCGGCCCTTCTTTTTGGATGAGAATGACAAACCTACCTTCCCTTTGTGTTGGCAAAAGAACGTGGTAGTATCCAGGTATTCCTGGGAAAGTCTAGATGAGGTTGAGCAGGCTTTTGTAAATGTGTTGGAGGAAAACTGGGGGGAGCCCCCACATCTTGATACCAAGAAGTTTCTAGGGGATCCCTCCCTTCTTCGAGCTGAATTGGGTAGTGGTCGATTTCTTTTCCCTAGTTGTGATTTGTGATTTGAATGTTTATCTTTATCTGTTTGTAACTTGTTTTCTTGGTTTCCTTTTTTTTAGAGATGGTTAAGTCTACGGATTCCATGAGGCATTTTCGCAAGGCAAAGAAGGCAATTGCTGCTCAGAACATTTCGGCCCAAACATCTGGAGAGGGATCGACTCAAGCTTCTCTGAAGAAGCCGACCTTGGACACTGCGAAGTTGCGGAAAGTCATCCCGACTCCCAAGGTTTGCTTGGTTCCCTCTGATCCTCCCCTTCGACTTCTGGTGCGCTTTTGGTCCTGCTCCCAAAAAATAGAAAACTATGGACAAACAAAAAACTGCGGATCCTTTTGACTTGGATGCCCTTGATTTTGATGTCGTGGGGTTTGTTGATAACCAAATTGCCCTTTATGGTCGACTTCCTATGGACGACGTGTCCATTCTTCATCACTTAATAGCATCCGGATGGCTCATATGGGTGCGGCTTTGTTTCGAACTATCCAGGGTTCCCCTGTTCATGCTACTAAGGAATTCTTGGAGGATGCAAAGTCAGAATTTGATAGAATCAAAGGATTGAAGGATGAGCTTGACGCCAGGGTGATTAAGCTGGGGTTGGACTTGGATAAGGAGAAGTCGCGGGCTATCAGGGCTGAGGCAGCTGCAAATTTAGCAGAGGAGATGGCAAAAAAGTACAAGGAGAGTTATACCCGCACTTATGCCGAGGTGTTGGAGCTGAGGGGGAGGCTTGAGACTGCCCATGTGGACTATGCTGACCTCCAGGGACATCTAGTAGATACTGTGACAAGTGCTTATGAGAATTTAAAGGCACAGGTCTGAGTTCTTGCTCCTGAACTAGACCTGACTCTTTTTAGCTTGGACAATATTGTGGAGGATGGGAAGATAGTGCCTGCTCCAGATGATGAAGATGATGTGCCTCCTCCTGCACCTCCAGCCAAAGCTTCTGCAGCCATGACTTCTTCAAATTCTTCTGTTGAGGTCGACCATTCTCAACTGATCCGGATTGTGAAATTCTTAATCGTGAGGATGGGACCGTGGATGCTGTCCCTGTGAATATCATTCCTCCTCCTTCTGCTACTGATGCTGCAACTGGGGAAACTTTGCACCCCTTATAATTGATGTGTTTTATCTCCATAGCCCGACTTGTGGGCTTTTGAAACTCTATTTTTTGTAACTATGTTTATGATTTGGTTCTCTTTGACTGTTGGTTGCTTCTTATGCAACTTAGTAGAAAAACAAAGTGCTTCTGAAACCCTTGAGGCCTTCTTTCAGGTTGCCTTCTGAATAATTACTAATTGTTCTTTTGCAAACTTTGTGAATTTTGTAGATCTTTATAGAGTGCCGGTACTCTGTTTGTCCGACCTCTTTTTGTTTCAGACCTTTTATCTGTCTTCTGGTTGGGCGAGGTGTCCCTTGTGGCTAACTTGCTCGATAACTTTTTAGTGTTCTGGTAGAACCTTTCTAGTTAGTCTCAAAACAATTTTGATAGCCTTGTTGTTGTGTTGTGTCTTTTTTCTTATTGCTTGACATTTTGCATATTTTGGATGGTCGACTTTGTTGGTTTGAGATACCGCTTTCATTGGTCGACTTCTCTTATTGGACACTCTTAAGTTATTTTCAGTAATCCATTTTTACTCAGACCTTGCCAGGTCTCTTTCTATGGAGTTACTTTTTATAACTTTTTTGCACTGACGGGTTTGATTCGACTTGTCGAATTTTCTCAAGTTATTTTTAGTAATCCATTTTACTCAGACCTTGCCAGGTCTCTTTCTATGGAGTTACTTTTTATAACTTTTTGTGTTGACGGGTTTGATTCGACTTCTTCTTATCGAATTCTCTCAAGTTATTTTTAGTAATCCTTTTTTAGTAAGACCTCGTCAGGCCACATTTTATGGATTGCTTTTTATAACTTTTGTTGATTGCCTTTGTCCAACTTCTGTGTCGGTACTTCTTAAGTTATTTTTAGTAGTATATTTTTAGCCAGGCCTCGTCAGGCGACTTTTTATGGATTACTTTTTATAACTTGCTGCATTAATATGTTTTTGTTGCTTTCACCTTGCCGACTTCCTTATAATATCGGGTCATGAGTTTGGTTCCATCTTGCCGATTTTGTCGTGATCGGATGATGAATTTGGTTTTCATTTTGCCGACCTTGTCGTATTCGGACGGTAAATTCTTGAACTTAGATTAATACGTCATGGTAGATAACTTTTTTATGGAATCTGAAAAGCTTTATTCAAGTAGAAAAAATATAGAATAGACAAGAGTATATACATATAAGTGCTTACCCTTCTAAATCGAGTAATTTTATAGATCTTGGCTTGGTATCTCATTAAAAAACCTTTTCAGGAAAAAGAGTGCACCTTGACCTAAGATCTTTATTAGTTTCTAACTATTGTACCTCCTTAGGTTACAGGCATGCCATGACCTTGGTAACTCTCGCCCCTCTAAGTCAGATACCTTGTAGTAGCCTTTTCCTAGTACCTTTATAATTCGGTAAGGTCCTTTCCAGTTAGCTGCTAACTTCCCCTCTCCTGACCGACCTGCTCCGATGTCATTTCGGATTAAGATGATATCCTCTCCGATTATACCTTAAAGCCATTCGACGATTTAGCGCTTCCTCTCTAATCTGAACTCTTTCTCGGACTTCTGGGAGTAAGTCGAGTTCCTCCCTTTGAGTTTGGGAGTTGGCTTCTTCATTGTAGAGGATTATTTTGAGGGATCCTTCCTCTATCTCTACTGGGATCATTGCCTCCATTCCGTACGCAATTTGGAAGGGTGATTCTCCTGTGGTGGAGTGTAGAGTTGTCCGATATGCCCATAGGACTTGCGGGACCTCTTCTGCCCAAGCTCCCTTTATGTCCTGTAGTCTCCGTTTTAACCCAGCTAGTATGACTTTGTTGGCAGCTTCTGCCTGTCCGTTAGCTTGTGGGTGTTCTACGGATGTGAATTGGTGCTTTATTTTAAGGTCGGCTACCAAGTTCCTAAAGCCTGTATCAGTAAATTGCGTACCATTTTCTGTGGTAATGGAGTAAGGGACTCCAAACCTCGTAATGATGTTCCTGTATAGAAATTTCTGACTTCTTTGAGCAGTGGCATTGGCTAGGGGCTCTGCCTCAATCTATTTTTTGAAATAGTTCACCCCTACAATAAGGAATTTTACTTGTCCTGATCCTTGGGGAAAGGGTCCGAGGAGGTCTAGCCCCCATTTTGCAAACAGCCAGGGTGATGTTACACTGATGAGTTCTTCTAGTGGGGCGATGTAGAAGTTAGCATGATTTTGACATGGTAGACATGTCTTGACGAACTTTGTCGCTTCCTTTTGCAAGGTCGACCAGAAGAATCCAGCTCGGAGTACCTTTTTGAAAAGAGCTCATGCCTCCAAGTGGTTACCACATATGCCACTGTGTACTTCTTCCAGGACTTCTTTTGTATTGGATGATGGTACGCATTTCAGGAGGGATATTGAAAACCCTCTCCTGTATAAGATGTCGCCCACCATAGTGTAGTATTGTGCTTCTCGTCTTAGACGCTTTGCCTCTTTCTTGTCTGTGGAGAGTGTTTCCGTTTTGAGGTATTTGATTATATGGGTCATCCACCCCTGATCCTGACCTGATATGGTTAGGACCTTTTCTTCCTCTAAGATTGATGGGCTTTATAATGTTTCCTGGACAAGGCTTCTATTATTTCCCCCGGGTTTGGTGCTAGCTAGTTTTGAGAGTGCATCAGCTTGAGCGTTCTGTTCCCGAGGTATATGTTGGATCTCATATTCTCCGATTTGTCCGAGCAGTTCTCTAGTCTTATCCATATATTTCTTCATGGTGGGATCTTTAGCTTGATACTTTCCTTTTATTTGTGAGGTAACTATTTGAGAATCACTGAAGATGGTGAGCTTTTAAACTCCTACCTCCTTAGCTAGCCTCAAACCAGCCAATAAAGCTTCGTATTCGGCTTGATTATTTGAAGCAGGGAATTCGAACTTTAGCGAGAGTTCGATTTGGGTTCCCTGATCGCTTCTTATTATTACTCCTCCCCACTCCCAGCTTTGTTTGAGGATCCATCCACGTAAAGATTCAATTTTCTGGGAGTTCCCGGGGTATCAGTGTACTTAGCAATGAAGTCAGCTAGTTACTGTGATTTGATTGCGGTCCGAGCTTCATATTACAAATCGAATTTGGACAGCTTGACTGCCCACTGCAGTATTCTCCAAACTAAGTCTGTCTTCTGTAGAATGCCTTTTATGGGATAACTAGTCCGTACCTTGAGAGTGTATGCTTGAAAGTATGGGCGAAGTCATCGGAAAGTGAGTATGAGGGGGTAGGCGAACTTTTCTATCTTTTGATAGTTTAGCTCGGCCCCTTGTAGGGCTTTTCTGATGAAGTAGATGGGTTGTTGCCCACTTTCGTCTTCTCTAACTAGTGCTGAAGCTATTGTCCGATTACCTACTGCCAGGTATAGTATGAGTGTTTCTTCCTCCTGTGGTCGGGTAAGAACGGGTGGTTGCCCCAAGAAACTCTTGAAATCTTGGAAAGCTTTTTCGCACTCTTCAGTCCATTCAAACCTCTTTCCTTTCCTTAATGTGGCAGAAAAGGGGAGGGATCTTATGGTCGAACCGGCTAAGAACCTGGACAGAGCTGCCAATCTTCCGTTGAGCTGTTGTACTTCTTTAACATAGGTTGGACTTTTTATGTTGAGTATAGCCCGGCATTTATCTGGGTTTGCCTCAATTCCTCTCTGTGTGAGCATGAAGCCCAGAAATTTGCCAGCTTCTACCGCAAAGATACATTTTACAAGATTGAGCCGCATACCATGCTTTCTGATGGTGTCGAACACTTTTGCAAGGTTAGTCAGCAAGGATTCCTCATTTTGTGTTTTTACTAGCATATCGTCGACGTAGACCTCCATTAGTTTCCCGATGTGTTCTGCGAAGACTTTATTCATTAATCTTTGGCAGGTAGCTCCTGCGTTCTTGAGTCCGAACAGCATGACGATGTAGCAGTAATTTGCTTTGGGAGTTAAAAATGAGGTCTTTTCTTGGTCGGGTGGATACATCGGGATTTGGTTGTATCCTGAATAAGCATACATGAAGGAAAGGTACTTGTATCCTGAAGATGCATCCACTAGAGCGTCTATACTTGGTAGTGGGTAGGGATCTTTTGGGCAAGCTTTATTGAGGTTGGTGTTCATGCCCTGGGTCGAGCTGCACGACCTGGAATGATTAAAGACAAGTCGACCGACCTCTTCAGGTCTGGATTCCCCGACGTCTTCTTAAAGAGGTCGGCCAAATCACCAGAAGGGCCCAAAGCAGGCCCAAAGAAAGGGATGCAGCCCAATCTAAAGGCAATTAAAGCCTAGAAAGATAAGGACAGTCCCCCAGAAGATAAGATGACCTCACTTAAAGATAAAAGATAAGATAACTAACTTATCTTATCTAGAAAGGTTAGCCTACACTACTATAAATACACTGGAGCACCCATGTATAACTCACACTCTGATTCTACTATAAACCTGCTTAAAGCCCATGCTAACTTAAGCATCAGAGTCTCTTGCAGGTACCATCACCCTCCGGTGATGAAGGATCAGCAGCAACTCCAGCTCCACCAGATCCTACAAGTCGGACACGACAGCTTCAGCCACCACAGCAGATCTCATCCGAGATCGACCTTCAGTTTCAGGTAACCCATGGAACATTGGCGCCATTGCCGAGGAACCTGGAAGTCATCCCATCACCATGGCGGACAACATGGACAACGATCACAACTCTGATTTAGAAAACAGGACGCCGCACAAGAACGCGGACACCACACCCAAAGATACATCTCAGCAAAACGGAGAAAAACATTCTCCAAATACAGAAATTCTAGAAGCTCTCCGAGAACAGTAGGATCATCTCAAATAGCTCGAACAGGAAGCAGAACACCAACGCAAAGCTGAGAGGGACATCCGAAGAGAAACTAGACGACTTCGAGAACTAGAAGATAAGCTCCTAAAGTTCGAGGCTGATCTCAAAGCTAAAACAGTTCAGTCCAGTCACGGCGACAGCCCCCATAAGGATCAAGATCCCTTCACCGAAGAAATCATGAAAGCAAAAGTTTCAAAGGATTTTAAAGCTCCCGACATGACCCCATATGATGGTACCTCTGATCCAAGCCATCATCTCAGCAACTTCAGAAGCAGAATGTATCTAACCGACGCCTCGGACGCTATTCGTTGCAAAGTCTTCCCGACAACCCTAACAAAGACAGCTATTAAGTAGTTCGACAGTCTGCCTCCCAAATCCATCACAAGTTTTGACGACTTAGCCAAGAAGTTTCTTGCTAGATTTTCCATTCAGAAGGACAAAGCCAAACACGCTCCAAGCCTATTAGGAATCAAACAAGGAGATCGGAAGAGTCTTCGATATTACATAGAAAGATTCAACAAAGCATTCCTGGACATACAAACCTACCAACAGAAGCAGCCATCATGGGTCTCATCAATGGCCTGCGAGAGGGACCCTTTAGTCACTCTATATCAAAGAAACACCCAACATCTTTAAATGAAGTGCAAGAATGGGCAGAGAAGTATATCAACATGGAAGAAAATTCTCGGTTATGAGAGACCTCAAAATATGGATTCTCCTACTCCTCCCGGGATAAGGATAAAGAGTCCAATAAAAAAGAAGATCAACACGAAGAGAAGCCTAAAAAATACCACAATTACACCCCTCTTCGGGTGTCTCTTGTGAACGTTTTCCGAGAAGTATGCCATACCGAGAAGATTCCACTGCCTCGTCCAATTAAAACCAAAAAAGGAAGGGGAAATCGGACAGAATACTGTGAGTACCACCGAATCTATGGACATCCTACAAACGAGTGCTTCGACTTGAAGAATGTCATAGAAAAATTGGTAAGAGAGGGGCGACTAGATCGATCCCTAGCCAACAAAACGGATGAACCCAGAAAAAGAAGAAGGGATGAAGAGGTCGGACGAACTGAATGACCACCCCGCACCCCTGAGAGGCACGTTCACATGATAAATGGAGGATTCACAGGAGGAGGGATCTCCAAATCATCTCGCAAAAGGCACCTTAAAGAAGTATATCACGTTGGAGGAGAGGAAGGATCACCCAACCTCCCTACTATTACTTTTACCCAAGAAGACGTGGCAAGCGTCATCCCGGGACATGATGATCCCATGGTCATTACTATCATATTGGCCAATGCCAACCTCCACCGCACATTGGTGGACCAAGGGAGCTCGGCGGATATCTTGTTTAAATCCGCCTTCGACAAACTCGGCCTACAAGAAAAAGAGCTCATAGCATATCCGAATAGCTTGTTTGGACTAGGAGACATTCCAATCCAACCTCTGGGATATATTTCACTACACACAACCTTTGGAAAGGGAACCCGGTCAAGGACACTCAGCATAGACTACATCGTAGTCGACGTGAGCTCAGCTTACAATGCCCTAATAGGTCAGACAACGCTAAATCAGCTTGCCACAGTAGTGTCAACTCCACATCTATGCATGAAGTTTCCAATGCCAGAAGGGATCGCCATGATAAAAGGAGACCGGAAAATTGCGCGACACTGTTACAACGAAAGTTTGAACCTTAGAGGCAAGGGAGAAGAAATCAACAGTATCGAACTCGGAGGAGTTCAAGGTCAGGAAAAACTTCATCCCCAACCAGAGAGTGAGATCGAAGAAGTCTAAATCGGAGATATCCCAGAAAAAACAACAAATATTGGGGCGACTTTGACAAGAGACATAAAGGAGTCTCTGATACAGTTCCTAAGGAACAATGCCGACCTCTTTGAATGGAAGGCCGCAGACATGCCGGGCATAGATCCCAAACTAATGTGCCACAAACTGGCAGTATATCCAGGGTCTCAGCCAGTACAACAGAAGCGTCGGAAGCTCGGACCAGAGAGATCCCAAGCTGTGGAAGAATAGGTACAAGCTCTACTGGAGGCAGGATTCATAAGAGAAGTTAAGTACCCGCTATAGCTAGCCAACGTTGTATTGGTGAAAAAGTCAAATGGGAAATCGCGAATGTGCACTGATTACACCGACCTCAATAAAGCCTGTCCAAAAGATCCTTATCCACTCCCAAGCATAGACACTCTTGTGGATGCCTCCTCCGGATACAAGTACCTTTCCTTCATGGATGCGTATTCAGGATATAATCAAATCTCAATGTACCCACCTGATCAAGAAAAGACCTCATTGTTAACCCCAAAAGTAAATTACTATTATGTCTTCATGCCATTCGGACTCAAAAATGCAGGAGCTACCTACCAAAGATTAATGAATAAGGTCTTCACAGACCATATCGAAAAACTCATGGAGGTATATGTGGACGACATGTTGGTAAAAACACAAGGGGAGGAATCATTACTGTCCGACCTCGCCAAAGTGTTCAATACCATCAGATAGCATGGTATGCGATTTAATCCTGCAAAATGTACCTTTGCAGTAGAAGCTGGAAAATTCTAGGTTTTCATGCTAACGCAACGAGGAATTGAGGTGAACCCGGATAAATGCCGAGCTATACTCGACATGAAAAGTCCGACCTGTGTCAAAGAAATACAACAACTCAACGGAAGCCTAGCAGCCTTGTCCAGATTTCTAGCCGGGTCGGCCATAAGATCTCTCCCCTTCTACGCCAGACACAAATGGACCACAGAGTGCGAGCAAGCCTTCCAGGATTTCAAAAAGTTCCTGGGACAACCACCCATTCTTACTCGACCACGTGAAGGAGAAGCACTCATATTATACCTCGCAGTAAGAAGTCGGGCAATAGCCTCGGCGCTAGTTAGAGAAGATGAAAGTGGGCAACAACCCATCTACTTCATCAGCAAAGCCCTACAAGGGGCCGAACTGAACTATCAAAAGATAGAAAAGCTCGCCTACGCTCTCATACTAATGTCTCGACGACTTCGCCCATATTTTCAAGCTCACACCATCAAGGTTCGAACTAACCAACCTATAAAAGGCATTCTACAAAAGACAGACTTAGTTGGAAGAATTTTACAGTGGGCAGTAGAACTATCAGTATTTGGCTGATTTCATTGCTGAGTACACTGACACCCCGGGAACTCCTACGAAATGGAATCTCTATGTAGACGGCACTTCAAATAAAATCGGGAGTGGTGCAGGTGTGATAATAGAAAGTGACCAGGGAAGCCAAATCGAACTCTCCCTCAAATTTGAGTTCCCTGCTTTAAACAACCATGCCGAATATGAGGCATTACTAGCTGGTTTGAGACTGGCTAAGGAAGTTGGAGTTCAAAAGCTTATCATCTTCAGCAATTTGCAAGTAGTCACTTCGCAAATAGCAGGGAGTTACCAAGCTAAGGATCCTACCATGAAAAAGTACCTGGACAAAACCAAGGAACAGCTTGAACAACTCGGGGAATATGAGGTTCACCATATACCTCGGGAATAGAACGCTCGAGCTGATGCACTCTCAAAATTAGCCAGCACCAACCCGGGGGGCAATAATAGAAGCCTCATCCAGGAAATACTGCAAAACTCATCAATCTCGGAGGAAGAAAAGGTCCTAGCCATATCAGGTCAAGATCAAGGATGGATGACCCCTATAATCAACTACCTCAAATCAGAGGCACTCCCTACAGATAAGAAGGAGGCGAAGAGGTTGAGACGAGAAGCACAATACTACACCATCATAAATAACATCTTATATAAGAGAGGGATCTCTACACCCTTATTAAAATGTGTGCCGACCTCCAACACAAAGGAGGTTTTGGAAGAAATACACAGTGGGATATGTGGCAACCATCTGGGAGCGCGAGCTCTCTCCAAAAAGTACTCCGAGACGGATTCTTTTGGCCGACTTTGGAAAAAGAAGCAGCCGAGTTCATTAAGACATGCCCACCATGTCAAAAGCATGCTAACTTCAATATCACCCCACCAGAGGAGCTCATCAGTGTAACATCACCTTGGCCATTCGTAAAATAGGGACTCGACCTCCTCGGACCCTTTCCCCAAGGATCGGGACAAGTCAAGTTTCTCATTGTAAGGGTAGATTACTTCACAAAATGGATTGAGGCAGAGCCCCTAGCTAATGCCACTGCTCAAAGAAGTCGAAAATTCTTATACAGGAATATTGTTACAAGGTTTGGGGTTCCTTACTCCATCACCACAGACTATAGAACTCAATTCATGAACACAGGCTTCAGGAAGTTGGTAGCAGACTTGAAAATAAAGCATTAATTTACATCCGTAGAACACCCACAAGCTAATGGACAAGCAGAAGCAGCTAACAAAGTCATATTGGCTGGGTTAAAATGGAGATTACAGGACGCAAAGGGAGTCTGGACTGAAGAGCTCCCACAAGTCCTATGGGCGTATCGAACAACTCCATACTCCACCACAAAGGAATCACCTTTCCGATTGGCTTACGGAATGGAGGCAATGATCCCGGTAGAAATCGAAGAAGGATCCCCCAGAATGATCTACTACAATGAAGAGGCCAACTCCCAACTCCAAAGGGAAGAGCTCGACCTACTTCTAGAAATACGAGAAAAAGCTCGGATCAGGGAGGAGGCGTTAAAATGTCGAATGGCATCAAGATACAATCGGAAGGTAGTACAGTGAAGCTTTGCCAACAACGACCTCATCCTAATCCGAATTGATATCAGAACAAGTCGACTAGGAGAGGGGAAGCTAGCAGCTAACTGGAAAGGACCCTACCGAGTCACAGAGGTATTGGAAAAAGGCTACTACAGGGTGTCTGAACTAGAAGGGCGAGAGCTAGTAGTGAGCTACCAAGGTCGTGGCATGCCTACAACCTAAGAAGGTATTATAGTTAGAGGTAATAAAGTTCTTAGGTCAAGGTGCACTCTTTTTTCTGAAAAGGTTTTTTCACAAGGCACTAAGTCAAGATCTGTAAAATTGCCTGACTTAGAGGGGTAAATACCCACATGTATATATTTTATTTGCCTATATGTCTACTTTCTCTTGGAATAAAACTTTTTAGATTCTCTACAAAGTTTCTCTACCAAGATGCATTAATCTAAATGCAAAAATCTTAGGCCCGATTACAAAGCTACAGGTCGGCAAGGTGAAAACCAAATTCACCGCCCGACTTCAACAAAATCGGCAAGATGAAAAAGCAATAAAAACAGATTAATGCGAAAGCTACAAAAGTTATAAAAAGTAATCTATAGAAAGAGGCCTGACGAGGTCTGAGAAAAAATGGATTGCTAAAAATAACTTAGAATGGACCGACATGAAGAAGTCGGACCAATCGCCATTAAAGCTACAAAAGTTATAAAAAGTAATCCATAGAAAGAGGCCTGACGAGGTCTGAGAAAAAATGGATTGCTAAAAATAACTTAGAATGGACCGACATGAAGAAGTCGGACCAATCGCCATTAAAGCTACAAAAGTTATAAAAAGTAATCCATAGAAAGAGGCCTGACGAGGTCTGAGAAAAAATGGATTGCTAAAAATAACTTAGAATGGACCGACATGAAGAAGTCGGACCAATCAACATGAAAGCTACAAAAGTTATAAAAAGTAATCCATAGAAAGAGGCCTGACGAGGTCTGAATAAAAATGGATTACTAAAAATAACTTAGAAAGGATCGACTCGGAAGAAGTCGGACCAGACCAATCAAAGTGACAAAGTTATAAAAGTAATCCATAGAAAGAGGCCTGGCCAGCCCTAATTAAAAATGGATTACTAAAAATAACTTGAGAAGAATCAACACGAGAAGTCAGACCAACGAAAAGCGTGCGCTAGAAGGGAGACAGCTCTGCCCAAAAAGTCATGACTCCACAACAAAGCCACTAGAGTTATTCAAACTAAACTAAACAAAATTCCACAAGAACACTAGAGAATTGTCAAACAAAGCCAGCGTCAAAAGCAGAAAATGAACAAATACAAGGCAATCAAAAAGAGGTCAGACAGTAAAATTCCAAGACTCTAAAGATTCCTGGAGGCCATAAAAGACAGCCAGCATGTCAAAGAAAACAAGGCTATTCTAAAAAATCATTAAAAAAACTCAGGAGGTGATGGTGTTTTTGTGGAAAAACGAATTCCCAAACGCACAAATCTAACCGGCAAGTATACCGGGTTGCATCAAGTAGTAAAACTCACTTAGAGTGAGGTCGATCCCACAGGGATTGATGGATAAAGCAAATTTAGTGGGTGATTAGTTTAGTCAAGCTAACACTGAAGTGAATGGTGTGAAATTGTAACCAACAGAATTTTAAATGACAATGTAAATTGTAGAAACTTAAATGACAAGAAATGTAAATTGCATGAAAAGTAAAGGGGGGCTGGGTGCTGGAAATTAAAGAAAGCAATGGATCCAAGGCAAGAAAAGTAAATTCAGATTTGCAGCAAGCTCAAAGCTAAAGTGTAGAATGTAAATGTGCAGGAAATGTAAATTGGAAGCAATGCAGTAGAAAGTAAAAATTGCAGAGAAGGAAATTGTAGCAGAAAAATAAGTCAGCAAGAAAACACAAATCAATTGTGAAATCTAGAAAGACAAGTGAAGATCTCAGGGGCTCAATGAGACTAGAAAACAAGTCTAGATCTCAAGTCCTTCCTTGATCCAATAAAGAACAATTTGCAAAAGAAATGAAGATGAAAGCAGTAAACAGAGTGTTGATTCAAATCCTTAATTCACTGAAATTTTGTAGAAGAAGAACAAGAGAAATCTCAAAGTGAGAATGAAATAGAATTCCTTCAATTCTCAACCCAAGATTCAAAACAAAGAGAAAAACTAAAGAGAGAGAGTTCTCTATTCCTAATGCTCCCTCGTGGAGCCAGCCTTCTTACAAAGATGATAAGGATGCCTTATATAGGCTTTTTCAAATGAAAATGAAAATGAAATTGAAATTAAAAACAAATTACAATTGAATGAAATTCCTAATCTAGCTTCTCTGTGTGCCTTTGAGTGATGGTAATGGGCTTAGCTTGCTTTGAATTTGAGGAAGAATGGATCTGGATGGCCTTGATGGCATTGGGATCATTCACGTTTGAGTCAATGTTTGAGGCAAACGTTGACTCAAACGTCTTGTAATGGCATGATGCAGAATGGGGGTTTGCCGTCACTCACGTTTGAGTTCACGTTTGAGGTCAAACGTGAGCTCAAACGTTAAGTCCTCCTGGGTGTGTTTTTGAAGTTCAAGTCTTGGGATGCTTCTTTGTCATCTTGGCAACATTGCCAATTTCATGCCCACTATAGACTATTATATATGGTTGGAAAGCTCTGAATGTCAACTTTCCAACGCAACTAGAATCACCTCAATTGGACATCTACAACTCAAGTTATGCTCTTTTGAAGAGGACAGGGTCGTTGGCTTTGGTGTGCAACGTTTGAGGCGACGTTTGCCTCAAACGTGGACGAAAATGCCAGGTTCTGGAGGCTCAAATGTATTGTTCACCCCATACTATTATATATTTTTTGAAAGTCCTGAATGTCTACTTTCCAATGCCGTTGGAAGCGCATCAATTTGAGCTCCACAGCTCGAGTTATACTCCGTCGAAGGTGCAGAGGTCAGTTGGCCTCACTGCAGGTTGCCACCATGTTCGTTTATACACATTTCGGGGCAGTTTTCTCCCTCAATTTTAATGTCCACCATGCAGTGCCATATATGCTTGGAAAGCTCTTGATTCCTACTTTCCATTGCTTTTTGAATCACCTCATTTGAAGCTCTGTAGCTCAAGTTATTCTTGTTGGAAGTATACCTCTTCAGGCTGTTGTGGTGCAACATTTCCCAAGGTATTCCTTAGCCAACGTTTGACCTCACGTTTGAGGCAAACGTTAGCGCAAACGTTGAGCTCCTGGGTGGCTGTGCTGATGAAGCTTCCTTGATTTGGTCATGGGCCACGCTTTTAAAAGCGTGGCCTAAGGCTCCAAAGTGTGCTCCAACTTCAAAGTGTGCCCCAAAGCTCTTTTTTTCTCCTTTTTAGCTTATTTTGTGCTTCTTTGCTTCTTTTTCTTCTTATTTCCTATAGAGTTTATCAAATCAAAAGATCAAAGAAATATACCATTTAAGCACCAAAGAATGCAATATTTAAGCACTAATCATTAATTTCTTGTATGAAAAAGCATAGAGAAACATGACATGATGACATGTCATCACAACACCAAACTTAAACCTTGCTTGTCCCCAAGCAAGAAAAGAATAATGCAATTAAGATTGAAAACCCAAGGAGAGAAGGATAGGAACTCAATTATTCATGGTTAGCTAGTTTTCTATGCATGCTACAATTACAAAAGAAATGTAAATGATTGATGCTTCTATTTAGCTCATTTTATGAAATCTTTTCTTTATGTTTCTTCCTTGAAGCAAGCTTTTGATTTTTCTTGTTAGCTTCTCCTTTTGGGTGCTTTGCCCCATGAGTTGATAACAAAGCTACGACTTCTAAATGCTTTGTTTTCAAGCATTAACACTTGATACATAAGCACCACAAGCATTTGATTAGAGGACTTCATTAAGCTCATTTTTCTTTTCTTTTCTTGACTCTCTAATCATTGATGCTCAGAGCCTTGAGCTTTGAGGGAGTGCTTTTGCACTTTGAGCCTAACCTTGACTTCTAAGTGTTTTGTTTTCAAGCATTTGGCTTGATACATAAACACCTAAAGTATTTAACAAATAAATTGCCATTGGTACTCAGAGCCTTCAGCTTTCTCATTCTTTTCCTTTTTCTTTTCTTACTTTAATTGTATTTGCCTCTTCAAGGTTTTCATGATTTTCAAAAGATTTCACAAAATGTCCTAGATGAAAACTTCAATTAAATAAAATCCAATGCAATTAAGCAACAATCAAACATACTAGCTTTCCAATACTTTTATGCATATGCTAAAATCTTCTTTAATGTCTTGTTTGTTTATGATCATGATACTTTATTTCTTTTGAATTCACAAAACTCAAGTTGGTAGTCATAATTCCACAGAACCATGTTGCAATTTAGAAATCAAACTATGCCTTTTCATACACACATGCATACAGAGAGGGTAAAGACAATCATGCAGTTTATAGTGCTTGAAACAAATGAGAGGAAAAGGAACTTTATAACCTTGTAGTTCATCTTCTCTATTGTTGTCATTTTCCTCCCATTCTCCTCCTTCCCATACCAACTCAGAATGCTTGCTCATCTTCAAGCAACTATTAGAACCGTGGCTATGGGGCTAAGATGGATTATGAATGTCTTACACAATGAAATGTTAGTAACACATGTATTTCAAGCAAGCAAAATTAAAGATATGAGGGCACAGAGAAACAGAGACATTATTTTTGCAAATATAAATTGGTGTGCATGATACATTGCATAAAAGTATAAGTGGCACACCAAACTTAGTGTGACACTTTCTCTTGGAATTGATGCAAGCATCCTGTAAAGATTGGAAGCAAATTTTTGTTGCATAGCAACACCAAACTTAGAATGCAACCATATGTCAATTTATTGAAATTTAAAAAAAGCAAAGAAAGAAAACAAAGCAGAGAAAAATGTTACCTACGGTTGGGTTACCTCCCAACAAGTGCTCTTTTAGTGTCATTAGCTTGACATGTTGTTCTTCACTTTCTTCCTCTTCTTCCAGTTTGTTAAGAGGAATGACCTTAAGGGGGGAGAAGATTCAGCTACTGTCCCTTGTCTTGGCCTTTCCTCAGCAAGCTTCCTTTTGCAAATGACTTGATTGATCTTGCTTGATGGATTAGGGACAGGATTGGTGCTCTTGCTAGTTGCCTTCACTTCTTTGATTTCAAGACATGATTGCTGTATGATTATTGGAGTTTTGTATTCATCCAGAGCCTTTTGAATTGGTGGTTCCATGAGCTTTTCCTCTATGTACTTCTCTGCTTCACTTGAGTTTGGAATTCTTTGGTTGTCTTTCTCACTTTCTTGCTCTTCCACTTCCTCCCGTGCACTCAACATTTGACTTAATAGCTTTTTCATTGAGGAGGTTTGTTGATCTTCCCAACATTTCTTCATCTCCTCTTCATATCTTTCAATCATGGATTCAATTGTTGAGCCGTTTTGTTTCAAGGAGGTTTGAGAGAGTTGTGAGTTTTCATGTTCCCTTGTCATCTCAAGTGGCTTCTGTGAATATGCAAGTTCAGTTTCAAATGTTTCCACCACTTTTTTTTTCTTCACTAAAAATCCACTTGACTCAGTAGCCTTTTCCTCTTGTTTTTCCTCCTTCTTCATTGCACTCACCAATTGAGCTAGCTGCACTTCCATGTTTTTGAGGGAGTTTTCTTGTTCCTTCCAGACTTTCATTGTCTTCTCCTCATATCTTTTGAGCATGGACTCAAACTTTGAGAACCTTGAGTGGTTCATGGAAGTTTGTGTGGGTGGTGAGTTTTGAAAGGGGCTTTCAGTTGAAGCATGGTCAAGTGATGATATCTTTGGATGAATATCATATGGAGCATTAGAATTCCCTTTCCAGCCACCATTGGAATTATGATTTGCATCATTTTGTGGTGGAGGAAAATATCCCATATGGTTTTCTTGCTCATCTTGTGTCTCTGAAGCAAATCTCCATGGATTGGAGTGCTTAGAATTTGTATTTTCTTGGTGATATTCCCAGCCACCATTAGAGATTGGTGATGGTGGGTAATATCCCATAAAACTTATTTGATCATAAGATGAGTTGAACTCCATTTGAGTTTTGTAAAACACACAACCAAGGAAAATTGAAATTACCCATATCAGAGATGAGAATTTCTTAGTGAGGCAAAAACTCAAACACCTTGGTGTCACTTTAAAACAGAGAACAAAACAAAAAAAATGCTTGATCTAGACTTCTCACCCACTTAATCATTGTTGATCTAAATCAATCCCCGGCAACGGCGCCAAAAACTTGATGGATAAATTTGTGGAAAAACGAATTTCCAAAACACCCGAAACTCACCGGCAAGTATACCGGGTCGCATCAAGTAGTAAAACTCACTTAGAGTGAGGTCGATCCCACAGGGATTGATGGATCAAGCAACTTTAGTGGGTGATTATTTTAGTCAAGCTAACATTGAAGTGAATGGTGTGAAATTGTAACCAACAGAATTTTAAATGACAATGTAAATTGCAGAAACTTAAATGACAAGAAATGTAAATTGCATGAAAAGTAAAGGGGGGCTGGGTGCTGGAAATTAAAGAAAGCAATGGATCCAAGGCAAGAAAAGTAAATTCAGATTCGCAGCAAGCTCAAAGCTAAAGTGTAGAATGTAAATGTGCAGGAAATGTAAATTGGAAGCAATGCAGTAGAAAGTAAAAATTGCAGAGAAGGAAATTGTAGCAGAAAAGTAAGTCAGCAAGAAAACTCAAATAAATTGTGAAATCTAGAAAGACAAGTGAAGATCTCAGGGGCTCAATGAGACTAGAAAACAAGTCTAGATCTCAAGTCCTTCCTTGATCCAATAAAGAATAATTTGCAAAAGAAATGAAGATGAAAGCAGTAAACAGAGTGTTGATTCAAATCCTTAATTCACTGAAATTTTGTAGAAGAAGAACAAGAGAAATCTCAAAGTTAGAATAAAACAGAATTCCTTCGATTCTCAACCCAAGATTCAAAACAAAGAGAAAAACTAAAGAGAGAGAGTTCTCTATTCCTAATGCTCCCTCGTGGAGCCAGCCTTCTTACAAAGATGATAAGGATGCCTTATATAGGCTTTTTCAAATGAAAATGAAAATAAAATTGAAATTAAAAACAAATTACAATTGAATGAAATTCCTAATCTAGCTTCTCTGTGTGCCTTTGAGTGATGGTAATGGGCTTAGCTTGCTTTGAATTTGAGGAAGAATGGATCTGGATGGCCTTGATGGAATTGGGATCATTCACGTTTGAGTCAACGTTTGAGGCAAACGTTGATTCAAACGTCTTGTAATGGCATGATGCAGAATGGGGGTTTGCTATCACTCACGTTTGAGTTCACGTTTGAGGTCAAACGTGAGCTCAAACGTTAAGTCCTCCTGGGTGTGTTTTTGAAGTTCAAGTCTTGGGACGCTTCTTTGTCCTCTTGTCAATGTTGCCAATTTCATGCCCACTATAGACTATTATATATGGTTGGAAATCTCTGAATATCAGCTTTCCAATGCAACTAGAATCACCTAAATTGGACATCTACAACTCAAGTTATGCACCTTTGAAGAGGACAGGGTTGCTGGCTTTGGTGTGCAACGTTTGCCTCAAACATGGACGAAAACACCAGGTTCTAGAGGCTCAAATGCATTGTCCACCCCATACTATTATTTATTGTTGGAAAGCCCTGAATGTCTACTTTCCAATGCCGTTGGAAGCGCATCAATTGGAGCTCCACAGCTCGAGTTATACTCCGTCGAAAATGCAGAGGTCAGTTGGCCTCACTGCAGGTTGCCACCATGTTCGTTTATGCACATTTCGGGGCAGTTTTCTCCCTCAATTTTAATGTCCACTATGCAGTGCCATATATGCTTGGAAAGCTCTTGATTCCTACTTTCTATTGCTTTTTGAATCACCTCATTTGAAGCTCTGTAGCTCAAGTTATTCTTGTTGGAAGTATACCCCTTCAGGCTGTTGTGGCGCAACATTTTCCAAGGTATTCCTTAGCCAATGTTTGACCTCACGTTTGAGGCAAACGTTGGCGCAAATGTTGAGCTCCTGGGTGGCTGTGCTGATGAAGCTTCCTTGATTTGGTCATGGGCCACGCTTTTAAAAGCATGGCCTAAGGCTCCAAAGTGTGCTCCAACTTCAAAGTGTGCCCCAAATCTCTTTTTTTCTCCTTTTTAGCTTATTTTGTGCTTCTTTGCTTCTTTTTTTTCTTATTTCCTACAGAGTTTATCAAATCAAAAGATCAAAGAAATATACCATTTAAGCACCAAAGAATGTAATATTTAAGCACTAATCATTAATTTCTTGTATGAAAAAGCATAGAAAAACATGACATGATGACATGTCATCAGGAGGCAACCTGGAAGAGGACCTCAAGAGTTCAAAAGAACTTTGTTTATCTACTAAGTTTCGTAGAAGCAACTAATAGTCAAAGGAACCAAGTTATAACCAAAATTACAGAAATAGAGTTCAAAAGCCCACAAGTCGGGTTGTGGAGATAAAAACACATAATCATAAGGGGTGCAAAGTTTCCCCAGTAGTAGCGTCAGTAGCAGAAGGAGGAGGAAGGATATTCACAGGAACAACGTCCACTGTCCCATCCTCACAATTAAGTATCTCACAATCCGGATCGGGTTGGGAACGGTCAGAAGGATTTGAAGAAGTCGCGGCGGCAGAGGTTTTAACTGGCGACACAGGGGGAGGATCTTCCTCTTCATCCTAATCCAGGTCCGGGACGATTTTTCCATCCTCCACAATGTTGTCCAAACTGAAGAGAGTCAGGTCGAGCTTGAGAGCAAGAACTCGAACTTGGGCCTTCAAGTTTTCATAGGCATCAGTCACACTGCCCACAAGATGACCCTGGAGCTCAGTATAGTCAGCTTGAACAGACTCCAGCCTCTCCCTGGTCTCCAGCAACTCGCCATAAGTTTGAGTATAACTCTCTTTCGACTTCTTGGTCATCTCCTTGGCCAGATTCGCGGCAGCCTCCGCAGCAACAGCCCTGGACTTCTCCTTCTCTACATCCAGTTCCAACTTGGCTACTTTGGCATCCAGCTCATCCTTCAACCCCTTAATCTTGTAATACTCTGACTTGGCTTCCAGCATAAAAGCTTTCGTTGGATGGATGGGAGAGTCTTGGATTGAGCGAAATAAAGCTGAACCCATGTGCACCATCCGAACACTACTACTGGTGATGAAATCTAGGTGGTGCAGGATGGACACGTTGTCCATAGGAAGCCGGCCATAAGGGGCAATCTGGTTATCAACAAACCCCACAGCATCAAAGTCAGGGGCATCCAGATTATAGGGTTCAACAGTCTTCTGCTTCTTGGGTAAAGGACCGGCAACAGAAGGAGAGGTAGCACCAGAGGTCGACTGGGGAGGATCAGAAGACACCAGGCGAACCTGGGGAGTTGGGATGATCTTCCTCAGTCCAGAAGTGTCCGAGGTTGACCTCCTCAGCGTGACCTTGGAAGATCCCTCCCCAAGACCTTTGGCCGAGATATTCTGAGCAGTAGTCGCCTTCCTAGCTCGCTTAAAGGCCTTCATGGAATCTGTAGTTTTCACCATCTCTGAAAAAGAAAGCAGCAAAGCCAGAGTCACAAATGAGAAAGGGATGGATTGACAAAACAAACAGATAAAATAAAGTCGGAAAAAGACAAGACTAATAAAGAAATCAGCAGCTACCCAATTCAGCTCGAAGAAGGGAGGGATCCCCCAAGAACCTCTTCGTGTCAAGATGGGGAGGCTTCCCCCAATTTTCCTCTAGTACATGTACAAAAGCCTGTTCAACTTCATCCAACATTTCCCAAGTACACCTAGACATTACAATATTCTTTTGCAAGCATAAAGGGAAGGCAGGCTCATTATTCTGTTCCAAAAAGAAAGGCCGAGCTCCTTCAACAGCTCGGACCTTGAAATAATAGTTTTTGAAATCCCTAAAAGATTCGTCGTACATAGAAAAAGCTTTCTTTTCCTGGGTAGCTCGGAAAGAAATCTAGGAAGCCTTCTTTTTAGCTGCCCCAGGCTTCGTCAAAACAAAAAGGTAAAGAAAGAGAGTTTGAGAAGGTCGGACATTTAGTTCTTCGCACAACAGTTGGAAGATCTTTATGAAGCCCCACGAGTTTGGGTGAAGTTGAGAAGGAGCTACATTGCAGGACCACAATAGGTCGGTCTCAAAGGAAGTAAAAGAAATGGTGATGTTCATTTGGCTAAAAAAGTAATCATACGCATAGAAGAATGGACGTTCCCCCTGAGTCAGAGAAGGAAAACAAACTCTCTCATCAGGGTCAGGCGCTACCAACTCATAATTCTTCTCCTGTGATGTCTCCTAAGCTGTACGCAATACTCAAAATTAACCACAGAAACACACATCAAGACGAGGGAGTCTAGTTAGTAAGACATGCCCTCGGGGACTTTGGTGGACGTCTCGACAATATTTTTGCGAGAAGACATGGGTCAACTAGTCCTACAGGAAGAAAAAGGAAAAATGGGTTACTAATCAAACAGCTCAAGAAAACAGTCGAACAAATATGGATATAGCTCGGGCAAAAGCATATGAATGTTAGAAGTCAGATACGGCAGTAAAAGAAAACCCCAGGACTCACACCAAAGTCCAGGGGCATCCTTTGGAGGCAATAACAAAACAAAGATCCAGGAACAAGAAAAATCTTGCAGTTTAAGCCCTAAAAACACAAAGAAGATCAAAAGCCTTCTCTGACAAATGGCGATCCTTCCATGCAAAATAGCGAACATCAGGCATGCAGATATCATAAAAAAGATGGAACCTTTTTTCAAATTATAATCCATTACTTCAAGCTATAAACAGAAGAAGACCTATGCATGAAGAAATCAAGTAAAAGGGGGGCAGAAACAGGTAACAAATCGAAGAAACCCTCAAAGCACGCATTATAGGCACAACGACGCAGAAAAGATGCAAACTTTCCAAATCCAAACAAAGATCAAAACTTTTTTCATCCCCAAACAAACACAAGCAGTAAAAAGAACAGCGTAAAGAGTAAAAGAAAGAAGATGAAAAACCAACCTGCAGTAGGGAGGAGATGATGAACGATTAGAGACTAAAGCGATGACTGAAACAGCGCCAACTATCGCCTTTGCAAGTGAAGAAAAAGAAAGCGCGAAGATGCAAAAGCGAAAAGGTAAGCAGAAGAGAAAGAGTTACAGCAAGCAAGAGAGGAGAAAGAAACTGAAGTAAATCTTTGAAAATTCAAAATGAGAGATAAGGAGAGGGAGGCAAAGGAAACAACAAAAGGGGGGTTAATGAGTGTTTAAACTTTGCACGTTCCCAAAAGCGCAACGCGCGCTGCAATTAAAAAGGAAACGCTCCGCATTCAAGTCATTAAATTGGAGTTCTGCAACAAGATCAACAAAAAATGCTCGAGCTCGGCTTCTCCAAAAGGATCAAAGTCCAAAAAGACCCAACCTCAAAAGGAAGACCACGCTCAAGCAGGGGCACTGTTCATGCCCTGGGTCGAGCTGCACGACCTGGGCTGATTAAAGACAAGTCGACCGACCTCTTCAGGTCTGGATTCCCCGACCTCTTCTTAAAGAGGTCGTCCAAATCGCCAGAAGGGCCCAAAGCAGGCCCAAAGAAAGGGACGCAGCCCAATCTAAAGGCAGTTAAAGCCTAGAAAGATAAGGGCGATCCCCTAGAAGATAAGATGACCTCACTTAAAGATAAAAGATAAGATAACTAACTTATCTTATCTAGAAAGGTCAGCCTACACTACTATAAATACACTGAAGCACCCAGGTATAACTCATACTCTGACTCTACTATAAACCTGCTTAAAGCCCATGCTAACTTAAGCATCGGAGTCTCTTGCAGGTACCACCACCCTCCGGTGACGAAGGATCAGTAGCAACTCCAGCTCCACCAGATCCTACAAGTCGGACATGACAGCTTCGGCCACCACAGCAGATCTCATCCGAGATCAACCTTCAGTTTCAGGTAACCCACGAAACAGTCGGTATAGTCAGTGCACATCCGCCACTTCCCATTTGACTTTTTCACCAAGACAACGTTGGCTAGCCATAGTGGGTATTTGACTTCCCTTATGAATCCTGCCTCCTGTAGGGCTTGCACCAGCTCTTCCACAGCTTGGGACTTTTCTGGTCCGAGCTTCCTACGCTTCTGCTGCACTGGCCGAGATCCTGGGTATACCGCCAGTTTATGGCACATTAGTTTGGGATCTATGCCGGGCATGTCTGCGGCCTTCCATGCAAAAAGATCAACATTCTCCTTTAGGAACTATATCAGAGACTCCTTCAGGTCTCTTTTCAAGGTTCCCCCGATATTTGTTGTTTTGTCCTAATCATCACCAATTTGGACCTCTTCCGTTTCGCCTTCAGGTTGTGGGTGGAATTCCTCGCGAGCTTGAATTCTCCCGAGTTCAATGGTGTTGACTTCCTCTCCTTTGGGGTTGCCTTTGAGGTTCAAACTTTCATTGTAACAACGTCGCGCAATTTTTTGGTCTCCCTTTATTGTTGTGATCCCTTCTGAAGTTGGAAACTTTATACACAGATGTGGAGTTGAAACTACTGCAGCGAGCTGGTTTAATGTTGTCCGACCTATTAGGGCATTGTAGGCTGAGCTAACGTCGACTACTATGTAATCTATGTTGAGTGTCCTTGACCGGGCTCCTTTTTCGAAGGTTGTATATATCGAGATATATCCAAGTGGTTGGATTGGGGTATCTCCTAGCCCGAATAAGCTATTCGGATATGCTCTGAACTCTTTTTCTTGTAGGCCGAGTTTGTCGAAGGCGGATTTGAACAAGATATCCGCGGAGCTTCCTTGATCCACTAATGTTCTGTGAAGATTTACGTTGACCAATATGATAGTAATGACCATGGGATCATCATGTCCTGGGATGACACCTATTGCATCTTCTTTAGTAAAGGTAATTGTGGGGAGGTCGATTGACTTCTCTCCTTCCCCGACATGATATACTTCTTTAAGGTATTTTTTTCGAGATGATTTAGAGATTCCTCCTCCTGCGAATCCTCCGTTTATCATGTGGACATGTCTCTCGGGAGTGTGAGGTGGTCGTTCAGTTCACCCGACCTATTCATCCCTTCTCCTTTTTCTTGGTTCCTCTGTCTTGTTAGCTAAGTACCGATCTAGTCGACCTTCTCTGGCCAATTTTTCTATGACATTCTTCAGGTTGAAGCATTCATTGGTGGAATGTCCATAAATCCGGTGGTACTCACAGTACTCTATTCGATTCCCCCTCCTTTTTTGCTTTTGATTGGGCGAGGTGGAGGGATCTTCTCAGTGTTGCATATTTCTCGGTAAACATCTACAAGGGACACCCGAAGTGGGGTGTAGTTATGGTACTTTCTTGGCTTCCCACTGGGATGGTCTTCTTTCTTCTTGGATTCTTTGTCCTTGTCCCTAGATGGGTAGAAGAATCCAGATTTTGATGTCTCTCCTAGTCGTGAGTTTTCCTCCATGTTAATATACTTTTATATTCGCTCTGGTACCTCGTTCAAGGACGTCGGATGCTTTTTTCAAATGGAGTGGCTAAAAGGCCCTTTTCTTAGGCCATTGATGAAACCCATGATAGCTGCCTCAGTTGACAGACTTTGTATGTCCAGGCATGCTTTGTTGAATCTTTCCATGTAATTGCGGAGACTTTTCCGTTCTCCTTGCTTGATCCCTAACAAGCTTGGGGCGTGTTTGGCTTTGTCCTTTTGAATGGAGAATCTGGCAAAGAATTTTTTGGCTAGGTCGTCTGAGGAACGGATTCTTGCTAGTAAAGAATTTTATAAGAATAATCACGTTGTAAGTATAGTTTCTAAACCAACAGAGAATCCTTTCGTACAAAAGTTTTGGTTGTCACATGTAACAAAACCCAATAAAATTTATAACCAAAGTATTTAAACCTCAGGTCATCTCTCAAAAAATTGCAGGAAAGTATGATTTATTATTGGTTATGGAGAAAGGTATATTTATGGGTTTTTGAAAGGTTGAATAGGGAAATTAAATAGCAGGAAAGTAAATTAATAACTAGAAAAACTCTTGGCAAAGTATGAGAACTGGAAATTCCATCCTAGTTATCCTTATCAGGTGTGATGAGAATTGTTTATTGCTCCCACTTAGTTAACCCTTACTAAATAAAGGAAAGTCAAGTGGACTAATCAACTTGATTTCTCAGGTCCTAGTCAACTCCTATGGAAAGACTAGCTTTAGAGGGATCCAAATCAATCAGTAATTTCCAATTTTCAATCAACAGCTGGGTTTGGCAACTCAAGTGTCACCAATTACTCAACCAAAGCCAAAAGGAGAAAAATCTAAATTATTTATATCATAAATAGAAAAAAACAATCATAAATATGAAATACCTCAAATTAATTAAATAAAGAAAATCAATTCTAACATGGAGTTCATAATCAAATTGGGAAAGTAAACAAACTAAACTCATAGCATAAATAGGAGTAGAAGAGAAACTGAATTTAAAGGAACATTGAACCTGAAATGAAGAAGAAGTAAACCTAACCTAAGAGAAATCCTAATCCTAAATCCTAAGAGAGAGGAGAGAGCCTCTCTCTCTCTAAAAACTACATCTAAAACCTAAATTATGAATAATGTATTGTTCTCTGTATGAATGAATTGATTCCTCCACTTTATAGCCTCTAATCTGTGTTTTCTGGGCTAAAAACTGGGTCAAAAACAGCCCAAAAATCACCCTCAGCGATTTCTGGTACGTCCAGCACGCGATAAAGTCACGCGTACGCGTGGATTGCATTTTTTCCAGGTCACGCGTCTGCGTGATCCACGCGTGCACATCTCCTATCTTCGGGAAAGCTATGACAAATTCTATATCGTTGCGAAGCCCCGAATGTTAGCTTTTCAACGCAACTAGAACTGCTTCATTTGGACCTTTGTAGCTCAAGTTATGACCGTTTGAGTGCAAAGAGGTCAGGGCTGACAGCTTTGCAGTTCCTTCAATTTATTGTATTCCTTCCACTTTTGCATGCTTCCTTTCCATCCTCTAAGCCATTCCTACCCTATAAACCCTGAAATCACTTAACACACATATCAAGGCATCGAATGGTAATAAGAGAGGATTAAACATAGCAAATTTAAGGGCCCAGGAACACATGTTTTCAATCATAGCACAAGATTAGGAAGGAAAATATAAAACCATGCAATTAGTATGAATAAGTGTGAGAATAGTGGATAAAATCCACTCAAATTAGCACAAGATAAACCATAAAATAGTGGTTTATCAATCTCCCCACACTTAGACATTAGCATGTCCTCATGCTAAGCTCAAGAGAAACTATAAGAGTGAAGAGGAATGGTAGAATGTATGAAATGCAACCTATCTATATGAATGCAACTAAATGCAAAATATTTTTACCTACTTGGTTAAAATTAAATAAGCCTTTCAAGAATAAATATGAACTGGATTTTACTAATTCAAATCATAAAAATGAAGTACAAATAGACTTGCAGAAGAAAATAGCTCATGAAAGCTGGGAACAAAGAATTGAGCATCGAACCCTCACTGGAAGTGTATGCACTCTAATCGCTCAGGTGTTTAAGGTTCAATCTCTCAATTCTATACTAATCTTGCTTTCTAAGGCTTACTTTTCTTCTACCAATCAAAACTAATTTGATGCACAAATACACATATCAAGAGGTCTTTTAAGGGTTGTAATGGGGTTAGGGTCAAGGTAGGATTGTATTTGGTCAAGTGGACTAAAATCTGAATCCTTAATTAACCTAAACTTCCCACCTAACTTAAGATAATCCATGTAATTATAATGCAAAATCTAATTGCCCATTAACTATGTTTACCATATATTCACGCATCCCAACTTTAGCACAACTCATATGCATTGCTACCAACATTTACTTTGGGGCATTTTGTCCCCTTTTTGTTATTTGCTCTTTTTCTTTTCTTTTCTTTTCTTTTTCTTTTTTTTTTGAAAAATTTTTTTTTCATAATTTTTCTTTCTTTTGCTTTTCTCAAGGCATATGATTAAGGTATTGAATGCATAAACATGTTCTTAACATTCGTGTTCATATTTTCTCAAGAATACACAACACCTAATTCTCAAACCAAATATTGGCAAACCCAATTTCCCCACACTTAATTCGTGAGCACTGTCACTAGTTTAAGCTAACCAAGGATTCAAACTAAGGACATTATTATTTTCCGCTTAGAGTTAATGATGTGCTAAAGTAAAGAACAAAGGGGTATAATAGGCTCAACATTGGTTTGCAAAGGATAATGAAAGGGTAAGGCCATATGGGTATGTAAGCTCAGTGAAACAAATGCCTCAATCATATAAGTGCATGCATACATCAAACAATGGAAATATAGAATTAAGCAAGACAAAGATCATAATTTTAGAGAGAAAAATACACACTAAAAATAAAATATTGGTTGATAAAATGCAACCAATCAAATAAGCTCAAAAATCTCACAGGTTTTATGTGTTCGAGCTCTAAACCATGTTCCAGTATAATATTCCTTCAAACAAGTTTAATAAAAAGTTTTAATTTAAATTAGTGAAATACTCTAAAAAGTTTCTTGAAAAAGTAAATATTACTTTATCCAAGTGGTGGTAAAATATGTACAAAATCAAATAAATATGCAATCAAACATGCAAATGCAACAACTAACAAGGAAAATAAAACATTGGTGTTGAGAAGGAAATAACTAACCCACGAAAGTTGGTATCGACCTCCCCACACTTAAAGATTGCACCGTCCTCGGTGCATGCTAAGATGTGCAAGTGGACGGGCTGCTACAACTGATGCTATTCTCCAAAGATTGTGCAGATGGAACTTGTCTATTTTCCCATGTAGAAGTTTCTCCCTTTTTCCTTTTTCGGTGGCCAACCTGAAAGAAGAGAAAAAGAAGAACATGAACCCAAAAAACAAAGATAGAAAACAAATAAAATATGGGTGTTAATGCCAAATAATAAGGGTCTCAATTACATGGTAGCTACAACATGCAAGTGAGAAAATAGTAGAAGCAAATGGCATATCAATAGTGCAAAAGTTGCAACAATGGAGAAAAGACAGTATAAATTCATGTCAATGCAAAAAGGAACACAGGTATCATAAAAATTGGCATTTGACAAATAAATAATATTACCCAACAATGTAAAACAAGTCATTAAGCACCAAATTAATACCAGAAAAGAGATAACAGTTGAATAAGAACATTTAACACCATTGGAAAAATAATAGATTAAGAAAAAAAATAAAA
Source organism: Arachis ipaensis (assembly GCF_059453495.1). Taxonomy (NCBI): domain Eukaryota; kingdom Viridiplantae; phylum Streptophyta; class Magnoliopsida; order Fabales; family Fabaceae; genus Arachis; species Arachis ipaensis. The sequence continues at coordinate 131,362,874 of NC_142444.1, forward strand.
ATATGCGCAAAATTAAAATGCAATGGATGAAAGTATGCAAATAAATTAAATAAAATAGAATGGAAGTGAAGAGGGATGAGAGGTTAAAGGGATGAAGAAGAAGAAAGTAAGAAAGGAGAAAGAAATTAGGATTGGAAAAGAAAAGATAAGAAAAGTGGCGGCGCAGGGATTTGGTGGTGTTGCACTAGTGACGCGCACGCGTACTCCACGCGTGCGCGTGGGTCGCAAAATTTGGAAGGTGACGCGTGGGCGTCGGTCATGCGTACGCGTGACCGTGTTTGTGCTACTCGCGCAAAGGCATCCTTGCGCGCGCACAACTCTATTTGTCTTGGGGTGTTTGCCAAAATAACATGTGACGCGTCCGCGTCATTGACACGTACGCGTGGGTGATTTTGTGCATTGGGCACAGTGCCCGCACCAGGCCAGCACAACTTTCGGCCTGACACCCGTTTACGCCGATTTGTAGGGTCATGCGTATGCGTGGGTGACGCGTACGCGTGGAAGGCTGATTTTTGCAATTGACGCGGACACGTCAGGGATGCGCACGCGTGGGCGTGTTTGTGCCTAAAGCACGCCTCCAACCATGCTCCCGCGCAACTTTCTGTTAGGTTTAGCGTCGCATGTGACACGTGCGCGTGGGACGCGCTTTTCTTTTTTTATATATATATATATATGCAGAGTGCAGAATGCAAAATGCAGATGCTGATGCAGATATTATAAATGAGCACTAAGAAAAATAGAATAAAATAAAATTAAGAATAAAACGAAATAAAATAAAAATAAAACTGGAAAGGAACGATCATACCATGGTGGGTTGTCTCCCACCTAGCACTTTTAGTTAAAGTCCTTAAGTTGGACATTTGGTGAGCTCCTTGTCATGGCGGCTTGTGCTTGAACTCATCTTGAAAGTGCCACCAATGCTTGGACTTCCAATAAGCTCTGTCTATTCCATATAAATTTTCCAAGCCTTGATGGAGTTCTTCACAAGCTTTGAGCTCCCAAAGTTGATCTTCTTGTATGCTGGGATCCGAAATCTTGATTCTACACCCGTCTTCAAGTTGATCATCATGGTTCCATCCGGGTGGCAAGTACTCTGAATTCTCTATGGAGTACCAAACTCTTCTTTTAGATCTAACCAAATTATCACTAATTGAGCTCTTACATCTATCTCTTGAAGTATCAACCTTGATGAGTGATGAGTGGATAATTTATACGCTTTTTGGCACTGTTTTTAGGTAGTTTTTAATTTGAATTAGTTAATTTTTATTATATTTTTATTATTTTTTAAATAAAAATCAAATTTCTGGACTTTACTATGAGTTTGTGTATTTTTCTGTGATTTCAAGTATTTTCTGGCTGAAATTGAGCGACCTGAGCAAAAATCTGATACAGAGGCTGAAAAAGGACTGCAGATGCTGTTGGATTCTGACCTCCCTGCACTCGAAGTGGATTTTTTGGAGCTACAGAAGTCCAATTGGCACGCTCTCAATTGTGTTGGAAAGTAGACATCTTAGGCTTTCCAGCAATACATAATAGTCTATACTCTGCACGACTTTTGATAACACAAACTGGCGTTTAAACGCCAACTTTGTACCCTATTCTGGCGTTAAACGCCAGAACTGGCATAAAAGCTGGAGTTAAACGCCCAAACTGGCCCCAAAGCTGGCGTTTAACTCCAAGAAAAGCCTCTACATGTGAAAGCTTCAATGCTCAGCCCAAGCACACACCAAGTGGGCCCGGAAGTAGATTTCTGCATCATTCACTCATTTCTGTAAACCCTATGTTACTAGTTTTCAATAAATAGGACCTTTTGCTATTGTATTTTCTTCTCAGAATCTCTGGAACACATTATGTAATTTTTATGTTCTGAGACCTCCATGGGAGGCTGGCAACTCGGCCATGTCTACCCTATTTTCACTTATGTATTTTCAACGGTGGAGTTTCTACACCCCATAGATTAAGGTGTGGAGCTCTGCTGTTCTTCGTGAATTAATGCAATTACTACAATTTTCTATTCAATTCAAGCTTATTCTTATTCTAAGATATTCATTCGCACACAAGAACATGATGAATGTGATGATTATGTGACACTCATCACCATTCTCACTTATGAACGCGTGCCTGACAACCACTTCCGTTCTACATGAAAACGAGCTTGAATGCATATCTCTTAGCCTCCTAGTTCACGACGCATGGTTGCCTCTCCTGACAACAGAGCCTTCCATTCCGTGAGATCAGAGTCTTCGTGGTATAAGCTAGAATCAATTGGCAGCATTCTTGAGATCCGGAAAGTCTAAACCTTGTCTGTGGTATTCCGAGTAGGATCTGGGATGGGATGACTGTGACGAGCTTCAAACTCACGAGTGTTGGGCGTAGTGACAGACGCAAAAGGATCAATGGATCCTATTCCAACATGAGTGAGAACCGACAGATGATTAGCCGTGCGGTGACAACGCATTTGGATCATTTTCACTGAGAGGACGGACGGTAGCCATTGACAACGGTGATCCCCCAACATACAGCTTGCCATGGAAAGGAGTATGAATGATTGGATGAAGACAATAGGAAAGCAGAGGTTCAGAAGGAACAAAGCATCTTTATACGCTTATCTGAAATCCCACCAATGAATTACATAAGTATTTCTATCTTATTTTCTGTTTTAATTATGTTTTAATTATCAAAATCCCATAACCATTTGAATCCGCCTGACTGAGATTTACAAAGATGACCATAGCTTGCTTCAAGCCGACAATCTCCGTGGGATCGACCCTTACTCACGTAAGGTATTACTTGGACGACCCAGTGTACTTGCTGGTCAGCTGCACGGAGTTGTGTGAAAAGTGTGCGATCACGATTTTGTGTACCAAGTTTTTGGCGCCGTTGCCGGGGATTGTTAGAGTTTGGACAACTAACGATTCATCTTGTTGCTCAGATTAGGTAATTTTATTTTAATTTTAAGATTTTTATTTCTTATTTTCAAAAAATACAAAAAAAAATTCTTCTTTTTCGTTCTTCCCAAAATAAATTTCAAAAAAACCAAAAAAAAAATTAATAAAATCATAAAAACCAAAAATTTAAATTTTAAGTTTGGTGTCAATTGCATCCTTTTTAATTTTTCTAAAAATTTTTGAAAAATTCATGCATGTGTTCCTCATGATCTTCAAGTTGTTCTTGATGATTTTCTTTATTTGATCTTTACATTTTCTTGTCTTGTGTCATTTCTTGTTTTTCATATGCATTGTTGAATTATTAGTGTCTAAAGTTTGAAAATTTCTAAGTTTGGTGTCTTGCATGTTTTTCTTTTCTTAAAAATTTTTAAAAATAAGTTCTTGATATTCATCTTGATCTTCAAAGTGTTCTTGGTGTTCATCTTGACATTCAAAGTGTTCTTGCATGCATTTTTTTATTTTGATCTTAAATTCTCATATTTTGCATCATTTTTATGTTTTTCTCTTTCTTCATTAAAAATTCAAAAATGAAAAAAATATCTCTTCCTTATTTTGATCATAATTTTCGAAATTTTAGATTGATTTAATCAAAAAGTTTTAAAATTTAATAGTTTCTTATTAGTCAAGTCAAAAATTTTTAATTTAAAAATCCTATCTTTTCAAAACTTTTTCAAAAATCAAATTTTTTCATTTTCTATAGATATTTTCGAAAAATTTTAAAAATTGATTTTCAAAATCTTTTTCTTATTTTTATTTCATATTTTCGAATTCAATTGTTGACATTTAATATTTTGATTCAAAAATTTCAAGTTGTTACTTGCCTATTAAGAAAGGATCAATCTTTAAATTTTAAAATCACATCTTTTAGTTTCTTGCATTGTTAGTCAAGTAATCAACTTTGATTTTTAAAATAAAATCTTTTTAAATTTCCTTTTTTTTAAATCTTTTTCAAAATAAATTTCAATCATATCTTTTTTTTTCAAAAATCAATTTCAAAATCTTTTCTAACTTCTTATCTTTTCAAAATTGATTTTCAAATTTTTTTCAATTAACTACTTGACTTTTTGTTTGATTTTAAAAGTTTTCTATTTCAATCATATCTTTTTCAAGACCACCTAACTACTTTTCTCTTTCTAATTTTCGAAAATCACTAACCATATTTCTAAAATCTTTTTAATTAAGTAATTTATTTAGTTTTCAAATTTTATTTTATTTTTCTTTTTTAATTTTCAAATTCTAACTAAATTTTAAAATAAAAACAAAAATAGTTTTCTTTTATTTTAATTTAAATTTGAATTCTCTCCCCCTCTTCTCTCTTTCTATTTATTTATTTAATCACTAACACTTCTCTTCCTCTTAAAAATTCGAACCCCTCTCTCCCTCTCTGTGTTCGAATTATTCTCTTCTCATTCTTCTACTCTTTTCTTCTTCTACTCTTTTTTTCTTCTACTCACATAAAGGAATCTCTATACTGTGACATAGAGGATTCCTCTTCTTCTCTGTTCTCTTTTTTTTTTTCATATGAGCAGGAACAAGGATAAGAACATTCTTGTTGAAGCTGATCCTGAACCTGAAAGGACTCTGAAGAAGAAGCTAAAGGAAGCTAAGGCACAACTCTCAGGAGAAAACCTTGCAGAACTTTTCGAAAAAGAAGAAGTCATGGCCAAACCTAACAACAATGGTGGAAATGCAAGGAAGATGCTTGGTGACTTTATTGCACCTTCTTCTGACTTATGTGGAAGGAGCATCTCAATTCCTGCAATTGGAGCAAACAACTTTGAGCTTAAGCCTCAATTGGTTTCTCTAATGCAGCAGAATTGCAAATATCATGGACTTTCATTGGAAGATCCTCATCAATTCTAGCTGAATTCTTACAAATCTGTGACACTGTTAAGACCCATAGGGTTGACCCTAAGGTCTACAGACTTATGCTCTTCCCTTTTGCTGTAAGAGACAGAGCTAGGACATGGTTGGACTCATAACCTAAAGAAAGCCTGAACTCTTGGGAAAAGCTTGTCAATGCCTTCTTGGCAAAGTTCTTTCCACCTCAAAAATTGAGTAAGCTTAGAGTGGAAGTCCAAACCTTCAGAAAGAAGGAAGGTAAATCCCTCGATGAAGTTTGGGAAAGATACAAGCAACTGATCAGAAGGTGTCCTTCTGGCATGCTTTCAGAATGGAGCATCATATGCATATTCTATGATGGTCTATCTGAACTGTCCAAGATGTCATTGGACAACTCTGCTGGAGGATCTCTTCATCTAAAGAAGACGCCTGAAGAAGCCCAGGAACTTATAGAAATGGTTGCAAATAACCAATTCATGTACACTTCTGAAAGGAATATTGTGAATAATGGGACGCCTCAGAAGAAAGGAGTTCTTGAGATTGACACTCTGAATGCCATATTGGTTCAGAATAAAATATTAACTCAGCAAGTCAATATGATTTCTCAGAGTCTGTTTGGAATGCAAGCAGCATCAGGCAGTACTAAGGAAGCTTTCTCTGAAGAAGAAGCCTATGATCCTGAGAATCCTGCAATGGAAGAGGTGAATTACATGGGAGAACCCTATGGAAAAACCTATAATCCTTCATGGAGAAATCATCCAAATCTCTCATGGAAGGATCAACAAAAACATCAACAAGGTTTCAATAGTAATAATGGTGGAAGAAATAGGTTTAGCAATAGCAAGCCTTTTCCATCATCTTCTCAGCAACAGACAGAGAATTCTGAGCAGAGTCCCTCTGGCTTAGCAAACATAGTCTCTGATCTATCTAAGGCCACTCTCAGTTTTATGACTGAAACAAGGTCTTCCATTAGAAATTTGGAGGAACAAGTGGGTCAGTTGAGTAAGAGAATTACTGAAACTCCTCCGAGTACTCTCCCAAGCAATACAGAAGAGAATCCAAAGAGAGATTGCAAGGCCATAAACATAACCCACACGACCGAACCTGGAGAGGAGGAAGAGACAGTGATTTCTACTGAGGAAGACCTCAATGGACGTCCACTGGCCTCTAAGGAGTTCCCTAATGAGGAACCAGAGGAATTTGAGGCTCAGATAGAGACCATAGAGATTCCACTAAACATACTTCTGCCATTCATGAGCTCTGATGAGTATTCTTCCTCTGAAGAGGATGAAGATATTACTAAAGAGCAAGTTGCTAAGTACCTTGGAGCAATCATGAAGCTGAATGCCAAGTTATTTGGTAATGAAACTTGGGAGGATGAACCACCCTTGCTCACCAATGAACTGAATACCTTGGTTAGGCAGAAATTACCTCAGAAGAAATCGGATCCCAGAAAATTCTTAATACCCTGTACCATAGGCACCATGATCTTTAAGAAGGCTCTGTGTGACCGGGGGTCAAGTATAAACCTCATGCCCCTCTCTATAATGGAGAAGCTAGGGACCCTTAAGGTGTAAGCTGCAAGAATCTCACTAGAGATGGCAGACAATTCAAGGAAACAGGCTTATGGACTTGTAGAGGATGTCTTGGTAAGGTTGAAGGCCTTTACATCCCTGCTGACTTCATAATCCTGGACACTGGGAAGAGTATAAATGAATCCATCATCCTTGGCAGACCCTTCTTAACCACAGCAAAAGCTGTGATTGATGTTGACAGAGGAGAGTTGGTCCTTCAAGTGAATGAGAATCACCTTGTGTTTAAGGCTCAAGGATCTCCCTCTGTAACCATGGAGAGGAAGCATGAAAAGCTTCTCTCAATGCAGAGTCAAACAGAGCCCCCATATTCAAACTCTAAGTTTGGTGTTGGGAGGCCATCATCATACTCTGAGTATCTATGAGGCTCCATGAGAGCCCACTGTCAAGCTATTGACATTAAAGAAGCACTTGTTGGGAGGCAACCCAATTTTTATCTATCTATGTTAAATTTCTATTTTGTATTATTATTTTATACTTTCTTTAGGATGATGATCATGTGAAGTCACAAAAACAATTGAAAAAGCAAAAATAGAATGAAAAACAGCATCAAAAATAGCACACCCTGGAGGACGATCTTACTGGCGTTTAAACGCCAGTAAGGGTAGCAGAATGGGCGTTAAACGCCCAGTCTGGCACCATTCTGGGCGTTTAACGCCAGAAAATGGCACAAAACTGGCGTTTAACGCCAGAAAAAAGGTAACAAGCTGGCGTTTAAACGCCAGAAAGGGAAGAAAAGCTGGCGTTAAACGCCAGAAATGGGCAGCAACCTGGCGTATTAACGCTAGGATTGGCACTCCAGGGGGGTTTACACGCCCAAAATGGTACAAGAATGAGAAGTCCTTGACACCTCAGGATCTGTTGACCCCACAGGATCCCCACCCTCTCTCTCTTCTTTACACATTTCCATAACACCCTTTTCCAAATACCTCTCAACAATCACCTCCAATTCTCTTCCCCATCATCTCTTCACCAATCACCTCCACCCACCCTTCCCCAAAAACCCCACCCACCTCACAATTCAAATTCAAATACTTTTCCTCCCAAATCCAACCCCTAATTCAAAAACCCCTCATCCCTCCTTCATTTCCACATACTACAAACACTACTTCTCCCCCTTGGCCGAACCACTAAACCCCCTCCATCTCCTCTATTTCTTCTTCCTCTACTCTCTTCTCTCTTCTTTTGCTCGAGGACGAGTAAATCTTCTAAGTTTGGTGTGGTAAAAGCATTGCTTTTTTATTTTTCCATAACCATCTATGGCACCTAAGACCAGAGAAACCTCTCGAATGAGATAAGGGAAGGCCAAAGCTTCCACCTCTGAGTCATGGGAGATGGAGAGATTCATCTCAAAGGTCCATCAAGACCACTTCTATGAAGTTGTGGCCAAGAAGAAGGTGATCCCTGAGGTCCCTTTCAAGCTCAAAAAGAGTGAATACCCAGAGATCCGACATGAGATTCGAAGAAGAGGTTGGGAAATTCTCACCAACCCCATTCAACAAGTCGGGATATTAATGGTTCAAGAGTTCTATGCTAATGCATGGATCACCAAAAACTATGATCAAAGTATGAATCCGGACCCAAAGAATTGGCTCACAATGGTCCAGGGGAAATACTTAGATTTCAGTCCAGAAAATGTAAGGCTGGCATTCAACTTGCCCATGATGCAAGGAGATTCACGCCCCTACACTAGAAGGGTCAACTTTGATCAAAGGTTGGACCAAGTCCTCATGGACATATGTGTGGAAGGCGCTCAATGGAAGAGAGACGCAAGAGGCAAGCTGGTTTTTTATCAAAGGTTGGACCAAGCCCTCATGGACATATGTGAGGACATATGTGGGGACAAGCAACAATTTAAGTTTGGTGTTGTGATGAGCGTATAATTTATACACTTTTGGCATTGTTTTTAGGTAGTTTTTAATATGAATTAGTTAATTTTTGTTATATTTTTATTAGTTTTTAACTAAAAAATTACATTTCTGGTCTTTACTATGAGTTTGTGTATTTTTCTATGATTTCAGGTATTTTCTGGCTGAAATTGAGGGACCTGAGCAAAAATCTGATTCAAAGGCTGAAAAAGGATACAGATGCTGTTGGATTCTGACCTCACTGCACTCGAAGTGGATTTTTTGGAGCTACAAAAACACAATTGGCACGCATTCAATTGCGTTGACAAGTAGACATCATGGGCTTTCCAGAAATATATAATAGTCCATACTTTACTCGAGTTTTGATAACACAAACTGGCGTTTAAACGCCAACTTTCTACCATATTCTGGCGTTAAACGCCAGAACTGGCATAAAAGCTGGAGTTAAACGCCCAAACTGGCACCAAAGCTGGCGTTTAACTCCAAGAAAAGCCTCTACATGTGAAAGCTTCAATGCTCAGCCCAAGCACACACCAAGTGGGCTCGGAAGTGGATTTCTGCATCATTCACTCATTTCTGTAAACTCTAGGTTACTAATTTTCTATAAATAGGACCTTTTGCTATTGTATTTTCTTCTCAGAATCTCTGGAACACATTATGTAATTTTTATGTTCTGAGACCTCCATGGGAGGCTGGCCACTCGGCCATGTCTACCCTATTTTCACTTATGTATTTTCAACGGTGGAGTTTCTACACCCCATAGATTAAGGTGTGGAGCTCTGCTGTTCTTCATGAATTAATACAATTACTACTATTTTTTATTCAATTCAAGCTTATTCTTATTCTAAGATATTTATTCACACACAAGAACATGATGAATGTGATGATTATGTGACACTCATCACCATTCTCACTTATGAACGCGTGCCTGACAACCACTTCCGTTCTACATGAAAACGAGCTTGAATGCATATCTCTTAGCCTCCTGGTTCACGACGCATGGTTTCCTCTCCTGACAACAGAGCCTTTCATTCTGTGAGATCACAGTCTTCGTGGTATAAGCTAGAATCAATTGGCAGCATTCTTGAGATCCAGAAAGTCTAAACTTTGTCTGTGGTATTCCGAGTAGAATCTGGGATGGGATGACTGTGACGAGCTTCAAACTCGCGAGTGTTGGGTGTAGTGACAAACGCAAAAGGACCAATGGATCCTATTCCAACATGAGTGAGAACCGACAGATGATTAGCCGTGCGGTGACAGCGCATTTGGACCATTTTCACTGAGAGGATGGACGGTAGCCATGGACAACGGTGATCCCCCAACATACAGCTTGCCATGGAAAGGAGTATGAATGATTGGATGAAGACGATAGGAAAGCAGAGGTTCAGAAGGAACAAAACATCTTCATACGCTTATCTGAAATCCCACCAATGAATTACATAAGTATTTCTATCTTATTTTCTGTTTTAATTATATTTTAATTATCAAAATCCCATAACCATTTGAATCCGCCTGACTGAGATTTACAAGGATGACCATAGCTTGCTTGAAGCCGACAATCTCCGTGGGATCGACTCTTACTCACGTAAGGTATTACTTGGACGACCCAGTAAGGGTCTTGTGATGGTGAATAAGGGTCAGGATCATGTGATGGTGTTTGGTAGTAGGGGGCTTGTGAGTATGGTGGTTCAAAGCTATGTTGAGGAGGTGGTTCATAGGCATATGATGGGACTTGTTGGTAACCACAAGGGGGTCCACCATATTCATTATCTTGGTACGCTCCCTGGAATGGCTCTTGACCATAGTAGTTTGGTGCAGGTTGATTGTCATGAAAAGGTCCACCATAACTATTGTCTTGGTATGCATCATCGAATGGTTGTTGGTTATAGTGCATTGGAGGGGGTTGTTGTCAAGAGGGTTGATCAAATCCTTGTGGCTCCTCCCATCTTTGATTCTTCCAACCTTGATGCCTATTTTCATTATAGTTTCCATTCCTTACAACAACATTGGAACCAAACCTGAAACCAGAGGGGTGAGAATTCATAGTAGCTAATGAAAATTAAAAATAAAAATAAAAACAAATAAACAAGCAAAATAAAATATTTATAATAACCAATAATAAGGCACACAATTGTAATTCCCCGGCAACGGCGCCATTTTGACGAACGGATTTCCTGCAAGTAAAGAATTTTATAAGAATAATCACATTGTAAGTATAGTTTCTAAACTAACAGAGAATCCTTTCGTACAAAAGTTTGGGTGTCACAAGTAACAAAACCCAATAAAATTTATAACCGAGGTATTTAAACCTCGGGTCGTCTCTCAAGGAATTATAGAGAAGTATGATTTATTATTGGTTTTGGAGAAAGGTATATTTATGGGTTATTGAAAGGTTGAACAGGGAAATTAAATAGTAGGAAAGTAAATTAATAACTAGAAAAACTCTTGGCAAGGTATGAGAACTGGAAATTCCATCCTAGTTATCCTTATCAGGTGTGATGAGAATTGTTTATTGCTCCCACTTAGTTAACCTTTACTAAATAAAGGAAAGTCAAGTAGACTAATTAACTTGATTCCTCAGGTCTTAGTCAACTCCTATGGAAAGACTAGCTTTAGAGGGATCCAAATCAATCAGCAATTTTTAATTTTCAATCAACAGCTGAGTTTGACAACTCAAGTGTCACCAATTACTCAACCAAAGCCAAAAGGGGAAAAATCTAAATTATTTATATCATAAATAGAAGAAAGCAATCATAAATTTGAAATACCTCAAATTGCATTAAATAAAGAAAATCAATTCTAACATGGAGTTCATAAATCAAATTGGGAAAGTAAACAAACTAAAATTATAGCATAAATAGGAGTAGAAGAGAAACAGAATTTAAAGAAAAATTGAACCTGGAATGAAGAAGAAGTAAACCTAACCTAAGAGAAATCCTAATCCTAAATCCTAAGAGAGAGGAGAGAGCCTCTCTCTCTAAAAACTACATCTAAAACCTAAATTATGAATAATGTATTATTCTCTGTATGAATGAATTAAGTCCTCCACTTTATAGCCTCTAATTTGTGTTTTCTAGGACGAAACTGGGTCAAAAACAGCCCAAAAATTGCCCCCAGCGATTTCTGGTACGTCCAGCACGCGGCAAAGTCACACGTACGCGTCGTCCACACATACGCGTGGATTGCATTTTTTCTAGGTCACACGTCTGCGTGATCCACTCATGCGCGTCACCTATCTTCAGGGAAGCTATAGCAAATTATATATTATTGTGAAGCCCCGGATGTTAGCTTTCCAACACAACTAGAACCGCCTCATTTGGACCTCTGTAGCTCAAGTTATGACCGTTTGAGTGCGAAGAGGGTAGGGCTGACAGCTTTGTAGTTCCTTCAATTTCTTGTATTCCTTCCACATTTGGCATGCTTCCTTTCCATCCTCTAAGTCATTCCTACCCTATAAACCCTGAAATCACTTAACACACATATCAAGGCATCGAATGGTAATAAGAGAGGATTAAACATAGCAAATTTAAGGGCCCAGAAAACATGTTTTCAATCATAGCACAAGATTAGGAAGGAAAATATAAAACCATGCAATTAGTATGAATAAGTGTGAGAATAGTGGATAAAATCCACTCAAATTAGCACAAGATAAACCATAAAATAGTGGTTTATCATCGTCAAAACTTGTGATGGACCTGGGAGGTAAACTGTCGAACCATTTTATGGCTGCTTTTGTCAGGGTTATCGGGAAGGCTTTGCATCGAACGGCATCCGAGGCATCGGTGAGATACATTCTGCTCCTGAAATTGCTGAGATGATGGCTGGGATCCGAGGTACCATCGTATGGCGTCAGGTCGGGAGCTTTAAAATCTTTTGGAACTTTAGCTTTCATGATCTCTTTGCTGAAGGGGTCTTGGTCCTTGTGGGAATTATCCTCATGGTTGGAGTGAGTAGTTCTGGTCTTGAAGTCGACTTCGAGCTTTAGAAGCTTATCCTTTAGATCTCGTTGTCGCCTGGTTTCTCTGCGGAGGTCTCTTTCAGCTTCTCGCTGGTGTTCAGCCTCTTGTTCGAGCTGTTTGAGGTGTTCTTGTTGTTCTCGGATGGCTTCCAAGATTTCTGTATTTGGGTTGGAGGGTTGTTTATCCCCCTTGTTTTGAGGCACATCTTTTGATGTGGCGTCCGCATTTTTGTTTGGCGTTCTATCCATCAAACCAAAGTCGTGGTCGTTGTCATGGCCGTCTATCATGGTGAAGGGATGACTTCCAGGTTCCCCGGTAACGGCGCCAATGTTCCGAGGGTTACCTAAAACTGAAGGTCGATCTCGGATGAGATCTGCTGTGGTGGCCGGAGCTGGTGTGTCCAACTTATTATACTTGGTGGTGTTGTTGATCCGTTGTCACTCGGAGGGTGGTGGTACCTACAAGTGACTCTGATGCTTAAGTTAGCATGGGCTTTAAGCAGGTATTTTATGTAGAATCAGAGTATGAATTATACATGGGTGCTCCAATATATTTATAGTAGTGTAGGCTGACCTTTCTAGATAAGATAAGTTAGTTATCTTATATTTATCTTTAAGTGAGGTCATCTTATCTTCTGGGGAACTGCCCTGCCTTTAGATTGGGCTGTATCCCTTCATTTGGGCCTGTTTGGGCCCCTCATGTCGATTTGGCCGAACTCTTTTAAAGAAGAGGTCGGGGTCCTGACTTGAAGAGGTCGGTTGCTTTGTCTTCGATCTCCCTAGGTCGGATAGCTCGACCCAGGGTATGAATAGTTAGGGAAAACCACTCTTTTGAGTTTTGGATCAGTTTTGACTCTCTTAACCATTGATGCTCAAAGCCTTGGACCTTTATCTTTTGATTTTTCTTTTCTTTTCAATTCTTTTTGCTGTTTGTTTTGTTTCAAGAATCTATTTTCTTCTTATTTCAGAGAATCAATAATACTTCTCTAAGTTCCTGTTCCTCAAGAACCAATATTCTTAACTCCAACATCAAAAATGCATAGTTCATTCATACATTCAGAATTAAAGATAATGCCGCCACATCAAAGTAAATAGAACACACAATATATACTCAAAATCTCATTCATTTCATTGTTTTCTTTTTTTCTTTTGATTTTTGTTTAAGCTCAGTGCACAATACATGAGACATCTTTTTAAAATATACATACAATACTAAAATAAACAACTAAACTAAAAAGCAAGAAAATCCTATTAGTGATCATGCAACTCAAAATAGAAAATAAAAAATAGAGTGAAATTTTGAAAAAAAGAAATAAGATAAATGAAGGGAGAATGAAACTTAACTACCTCAGTCATGGTGGGTGCTGTTTCCTCCGAAGAATCCTCTCTGGTGCTTCAGCTCCTCTATATCGTGCCCCTGCCTCCTCTGCTCCTCCATCATCTGGTGAAGGAGTGTAGCGTGATCCTGATGCTCTATCCTCAGCTGATCGACAGATGATATTAGCTCCCCTATAGATATGGTCAACTGATCTCAGTAATCACAGGGAGGAAAATAAACTCCCTGAGGCATCTTTGGAAGATCCTGTGGAGGCGGTGGAACTGGCTCCTACTGCGGTCCCTGCCCGAGCTCTCTAGCATGCTTCATACCCTTCTTTGTGATTGGTCTCAACGCTGATCAGGGTATCTCCATCAATGTGAGCTCCAGCTGCTACACATAGGCGGTAGATGAGATGAGAAAAAGCCAGTCTTACAGTGGTGGAGGACTTGTCAACTATCCTGTGAAACTCTAGTGGGATCACCTCGTGCACCTCCACCTCATTGCCGAGCATGATACAGTGAATCATCACTACTCTCTCTACTGTAACCTCAAAATGGTTACTCGTAGGGAGGATGGAACGTTGGATAAACTCCAACCATCCTCCAGCAGCTGGCTTGAGGTCATGCCTACCCAGCTGGTATGGCTTACCTCTAGAATCCCTCTTCCACTAAGCTCCGGGGAGGCAAATGTCAGCAAGAACTTGATCCAACCTCTGGTCAGTGTTGATCCTATGAGTGTATGAATGAGGGTCCTCTCCGAACGGTGGTAACTGCAACGCCACCCTCACACTCTCCGGGCTAAAATCTATGATATGCCCTCTGACCATAGCGCGCCAGTTCTTTGGCTCCGGATTCACGCCTCTGATATGCTTGTAAGTCACCCAAGCATTGGCGTAGAACTCTTGCACCATCGATGTTCCAACCTCAATTACGGGATTGGCCAGAACTTCACAACCTCATCTTAGAATTTGGTATAGGATCTCCGGGTATTCATCCAGCTTTAGATCGAAGTGGACCTCGGGAATCACCTTCTTCTTGTGCACTACCTCATAAAAATGCTCCTCATGTGTCTTAGAGGAGAACTGAGTGAAGTCCCATAGATCGGAGGTAAGCACCTTCTCTTTCCTCTTTCTTGAGGAGGATTCTTCGGTCTTGGGTGCCATAGAGATAGTAAAAATAAAGAGAAAGCAAAGTGCCCAACACCAAACTGAAAAGTTTTACTCGTCCCCGAGCAAAGTAAGAAAAGAAAATAAGGAAGGAGAAAGAAAAGAGATACAGGAGGATGGAGAAAAAGGCTTTGGCCTTGGCTAAGAAGGGGGGCTAAAGGGAAAAGGGAAGTGTGTATGGTGAAGGGTAAGGAAAGAGGAGGGAGTAGTGTAAGGTGTGGTGAAAGTGGAAGGGAGTTGGGATATTTATAGGTGGGGGTTGGGTGTGGTTCGATCATGGGGGAAGGGTGGGGGGAAAATTGAATTTGAATTTGGGTTGTTGGGAGGAGAGATGGATGGGATAGATGAGAGTGGATTGGGTGGAGTAGGAGGTGGGTTGAGAGAATCAAGGGAAGTGATGGGTGATGGGATGAATGAATGTGGATGGAAAAGTAGGTAAAGAGGAGAGAGAATGGATAAAGTTTGAATTGGTCAAAAGTGGTTGGGGTTGGGGTGTAACCAATGGCTAAAGCCATTCCTTCATCCTTGCTGACTGCTCCCTGGGGGCTAAACACTAGTTCTGGTGTTTAGCACCAGCAGGGGAGTAATATTTTTTTTTTTTGGCGTTTAATGCTAGTTATGGGCTTCTTGTTAACACAACCTTTATGCCAGGGGATAAGTCCTCAGTAGGAATCTTCTTGTTCCTCCAACCTTTGGGCACCTTCTTCTTGGGGCCTCCTCTATCTTTGGTGGGTGTTGAATGTCCAACACCAAACTTAGGTTTGATATCAGGGGGACTGTATGGCTTTTCACCAAGTGAGAAGGCTTAAGCATTGAGCTCTGTATGCAGGTGCCTTTCTTGTTAGATAGTAGTGGAGGTTTGAAAACTTTGAAAACCATGCACTCCTCATGCAACCAGCACCAATTCTCCTCTCTCTATATCAATTAGGGCTCTTCCAGTGGCTAGGAATGACCTTCCTAGGATGATGGAGTCATTTGTATCCTCCCCATGTCCAGTATCAAAAAATTTGCCAGGAGGAATAGTTCTCCAACCTGGACCAGTACGTTCTCCACTAGCCTATATGCCTGCTTCCGATACTTGTCAGCCATCTCCAGTGCTATTCTTGTAAGATGTGCCTCTTGGATTCCCAGCTTTTTCATAACGGAGAGCGGCATTAGATTTATGCTTGAACCAAGGTCACATAGTGCTTTCTCAAACATAACATTCCCAATGATATAGGGAATTAGGAAGCTTCCGGGGTCTGGCATCTTCTTGGGTAGCTTCCTCTGGATTAGTTCATTGCACTCCTTGGTCAAGACTACAGTTTCATCTCTCTTCAAGGTCTTCTTCTCAAAGAGTATGCTTTTCATGAAGGCCATATAGGGAGGCATCTTCTCCAATACCTCAACAAAAGGAAAATTGATGTGCAACTTTTTAAAGATTTCCAATAATTGAGTCAACTGCTCATTCTTGGTCTCCTCTTGAAGTTTCTGAGGGTGTTGTACTTCAGGCTCTTGTGCCACCAATGGGGTGTGTAATAGTGCTCTTTCAGTCTCTTATTGAGCCTTTTCTTCCTTTAATTCCTCAGTAGCGTACACCTCCTTAGGCTCGACTTCCTTGGTCATGTCAAGGGCCTTACACTCTTCTCTTGGATTTACCTCTGTGTTACTGAAAAGAGTGTTAGGGGGTCTCTCAGGTATCCTCTTACTCAATTGACCCATTTGTACCTCCAAGTTCCGAATTGAAGCTCTTGTCTCTTGCATAAAGCTATGCGTGGTCTTGGAAAGTTCAGAGACTATTGTGGCCAGGTCGGGAGTGTCTTGGCTCTGAGAGTGTCCTTGTTGCTGCTGAGAGGGTTGGAACTGCTGTTTATTAAACCTATTCTGACTGGGTCCACCCTAGTTGTTGTTGAAGCTCTGTTGGTGCTTCTATGGCTGCTCTCTCCACCCAAAGTTAGGTTGATTCTTCCATCTCTGGTTAAAAGTATTCAAATATGGGTCATTGTTGGGATTTTTGGAGGGGTTGCCCATGTAGTTAACTTGCTCAGTAGTGGGTTGAGCATAGCTAGTGCACGAAATTGTGATCTCAACGGCGCCAAAAACTTGGTATGCACGATTATAATCTCACTTCTTATTCACAACTTCGCACAACTAACCAGCAAGTGCACTGGGTCGTCCAAGTAATAAACCTTACGTGAGTAAGGGTCAATCCCACGGAGATTGTCGGCTTGAAGCAAGCTTTGGTCATCTTGTAAATCTCAGTCAGGCAGATTCAAATGGTTATAAGGTTTTGATAATTAAAATATAAATAAAATAAGATAGAAATACTTATGTAATTCATTGATGGGATTTCAGATAAGCGTATGGAGATGCTTTGTTCCTTCTGAATCTCTGCTTTCCTACTGTCTTTATTCAATCATTCATACTCCTTTCCATGGCAAGCTGTATGTTGGGGGATCACTGTTGTCAATGGCTACCGTCCGTCCTCTCAGTGAAAATGGTCCAAGTGTGCTGTCACTGCATGGCTAATCATCTGTCGGTTCTCGATCATGTTGGAATAGGATCCATTGATCCTTTTGCGTCTGTCACTATGCCCAACACTCGTGAGTTTGAAGCTCATCACAGTCATCCCTTCCCAGATCCTACTCGGAATACCACAGACAAGGTTTAGACTTTCCGGATCTCAAGAATGGCTGCCAATAATTCTAGCCTATACCACAAAGGTTTTAATCTTAGATTAGAAACCTAAGAGATACACATTCAAGCTTGTTTGCATGTAGAACGGAAGTGGTTGTCAGGCACGCGTTCATAGGTCAGAATGATGATGAGTGTCACATAATCATCACATTCATTATGTTCTTGTGTTCGAATGAATATCTTAGAGAAGAAATAGGCTTGAGTTGAATAAAAAAATAATAGTACTTTGCATTAATTCATGAGGAACAGTAGAGTTCCACACCTTAATCTATGGGGTGTAGAAACTCTACCATTGAAAATACATAAGTGATAATGGTGTTCATTGGCTTCAGCCCCAGAGAGGGAACCAGAATGACCAAGACCTAGGGTCTAAGGACTAAACGTCCAAAGATATGAAATAAATTACTAAAAGTAGTTTTTATACTAAACTAGTAGCTAGGGTTACAGAAAATAAGTAAATGATGCAGAAATCCACTTCCGAGCCCACTTGGTGTGTGCTTGGGCTGAGCATTGAGCTTTACACGTGTAGAAACTTCTCTTGGAGTTAAACGCCAGGTTGCAGCCTGTTTGTGGCGTTTAACTCTGGTTTGTAACCTGTTTCTGGCGTTTAACTTCCGAATAGGACAGGAAGTTGGCGTTTGAACGCCAGTTTGCGTCGTCAAAACCCGAGAAAAGTATGGACTATTATATATTACTGGAAAGCCCTGGATGTCTACTTTCCAACACAATTGAGAGCGCGCCAATTTGGTTTTTGTAGCTCCAGAAAATCTATTTCGAGTGCAGGGAGGTCAGAATCCAACAGCATCTGCAGTCCTTTTTCAGCCTCTGAATCAGATTTTTTCTCAGGTCCCTCAATTTCAGCCAGAAAATACCTGAAATCACAGAAAAATACACAAACTCATAGTAAAGTCTATCAATGTGATTTTTGAATAAAAACTAATAAAAACACAGTAGAAACTAACTAAATTATACTAAAAACTACCTAAAAACAATGCCAAAAAGCGTATAAATTATCCGCTCATCACAACACCAAACTTAAATTGTTGCTTGTCCCAAGCAACTGAAAATCAAATAGGATAAAAAGAAGAGAATATACTATAAATTCCAAAATATCAATGAAACTTAGCTCCAATTAGATGAGCGGGACTAGTAGCTTTTTGCCTCTGAACAGTTTTGGCATCTCACTCTATCCTTTGAAGTTCAGAATGATTGGCATCTATAGGAATTCAGAATTTAGATAGTGTTATGGATTCTCCTAGTTCAGAATGTTGATTCTTGAACACAGCTACTTCATGAGTCTTGGTCGTGGCCCTAAGCACTTTGTTTTCCAATATTACCACCGGATACATAAATGCCACAGACACTGATAAACCACTATTTTATGATTTATCTTGTGCTCAATTGAGTGGTTTTTATTAACTCTTTACCCACTTATTCATACTATTTGCATGGTTTTACATTTGCCTTCCTAATTATGTGCTTTGATTGAAAACATGCTTCTTTGGCCTTAAGTTCCCTATGTTTAATCCTCTCTTATTATCATTAGATGCCTTGATATGTGTGTTAAGTGATTTCAGAGATTATAGGACAGGAATGGCTCAGAGGATGGAAAGGAATAATGCAAAAGTGAAAGGAATACAAGAAGTTGGAGAAATTGCTAAGTTGTCCAACCTGACCTCTTTGCACTCAAACGGCTATAACTTTAGCTACAGAGGTCCAAACGATGCGGTTCCAGTTGCGTTGGAAAGCTAACGTCCGGGGCTTCGATTTGATATATAATATGCCATGGTTACCCTGATGCTAGGCGACGCGACCGCGTGCTCCATGTGGATGCGTCACAGTGACGAAAATCAGCATGTTTGAATTCGCAACCAGCGAATTCTGGGCTGTTTCTGACCCAATTTGTGGCCCAAAAAACACAGATTAAAGGCTATAAAGTTGGGGAATGCATCCATTCATAATGAGGCTTTCACATTCACAATTTTGGGAGTAGATGTAGTTTATAGAGAGAGAGGTTCTCTCCTCTCTCTTGGGATTAGGATTTAGGACTTCTCTTAGTTTTAGGAGTGACTCTCAATCCCAGGTTCAATGTTCTTTTATTTCTTCTCTCAATTTTGTTTATGACTCTCTATGTTTAGATTTATTTTCTATTTAATATATTTTGAGGTATTTCAGACTTATGATTGCTTTCTTTTATTTATATAAATAATTTGGATTTTTCCCTTTTGGCTTTGGTTGGGTCATTGGTAACTCTTGAGTTATCAAACTCATTGTTGATTGAAAATTGAAATTCTTCAAGAATTACTTCGAGATCCAATAACTCTAACTTTTCCCAAGGAAAGACTGGGACTTGAGGATTCGAATTAGTTCGTCCACTTAACTTACCTTCATAGTTAGAGGTTAACAAAGTGGGAGAAAAATACATTCTCATCACAATTGATAAGGATAACCAGGATAGGACTTCCAGTTCATATACCTTGCCAAGAGTTTATTTTACAGTTATTATTATTTTATTTTACTTGTCATTCAACATACTTTTTACCTTAATCCAAAACACCAATTTACAACTCATAACCAATAATAAGAACACCTCCCTGCAATTCCTTGAGAAGAAGACTCGAGGTTTAAATACTCGGTTATCAATTTTAAAAAGGGGTTTGTTACTTGTGACAACCAAAACATTTGTATGAAAGGACTTTTGAAGGTTTAGAAACTATACTTGCAACGAGAATTTATCCGCAAATTTCTAGACCACGCAAAAGTTTCTCTCATCAAAATGGCGCCGTTGCTGGGGAATTGCAAATGTGTGCCTTATTATTGGTTATTGTAAATATTTGCTTTTTGCTTGTTTATTTGTTTTTATTTTTATTTTTATTTTTTCTTTTTTTCCATAAATTAAGAGGTTATTAGTTTTTATTTAATTATTAAAATGTTTTTCAAAAAATTTTTTTCTTGGTGTTCATCTTGATCTTCAAGTTGTTCTTCGTGTTCATCTTGACCTTCAAGTTGTTCTTAGTCGTTTTCTTCGTTTTGATCTAAAAATTTTTAAGTTTGGTGTTATTTTATTGTTTTTCTCTTTCCTTATTAAATTCAAAAAAATTCAAAATTTAAAAATCAAATTTCAAAATTCAAATTTCAAAAATTTAAAATTCAAATTTCAAAATTCAAATTTAAAAATTTTCAAATTTCAAATTTCAAAATTTAATTTTCAAATTCAAAATTTAAATAACCTTTTAATTTAAATTTTTTTTTATTTTCATTTTTAATTTTTATTTGTTACTATGAACTCTCACCCCCATCGCTATGAGTCTGGTTACAATTATGTTGCAGGAAGAGGAAATTACAATGAGAACAGGCATCAAGGTTGGAACAATCAAAGATGGAAGGAGCCACAAGGATTTGATAAACCCTCATGGCAACAACCACCTCCAATGGACTATCAACAACCACCACCATATGCCTATAAACCCTCTCCTCAACATGACTTTGGACCACCATACTCACAAGCCCCTCATCACCAAACACCACCATATGATCCTAACCCTTATCCACCATACCAACCACCTTATGAGCCATATGAACCATATCAAGAACCACCACTTCCCTATATACCATGTCCATATCCATCACCTCAAGACTCAACAGAGTGTCTCACGGAAACATGTGCAAAACTTCAAGCAATCATTCGCCAACTAGATCAAGCGATAAATCAATTAGCTTCCCGACGTTCGGACACTCAACGAACCCCCATGGCTTTATGTGGGCAATCTAATGAAGAACGCAGCATGAAGGAGATACTAGAAACTCCAGTGGACAGTACGGAACATGGCTTTGTATTGGAACAAGTAGAGGAAGCCATAATAGTTGCAGAGGAAGAAGTGGTTGAAGACTTAGGAGATGCTGAACCTCCATGGGAAAGTCAGGTTATAAAACCTCCTTCCAAGGTGATTGAAATTGATGCTGAGGAGGGTGTACAACCTCCAATGCATATCATGACTAAGGACTTGGAAGGGGTCGATCAAGAGATGGAGACTGAAGAAGAAGAAGCACAGCCTCCCATGCCCTCGGTAAGCAATAAAGAAGAGATTGAATTGGAAAAAAGCTACCAAGAAAAAGAGGTTAAAATTAAAGAAGTTTGCAAAGAGGTGGAAGTTGTCAAAGAGCACAAGGGAGTGGAGCTTGAAATCACCTTGCTAAAGTTATTGGAGACCCCTCCCCCTAAGTTTCCATCATCCTTCACAACATTCAAGTGGGTAAAATTCATATCCCTTAGCTTTCTAATTCCACTTGAATATGGGCTACTGGAGACGGATGGTCAACTTAGAGCTCTTTGTGGCATTAAGAGTAAGAGGAAGATGGTTAGTGGTAAGAATTGTCCTGCAAGATTCATTATGGTTGGAAGCCTTAAGTTTAAACGCAAAGGTTGGTGTAGAGCTCAATTGAATGGGTCTAGGAAGCTGTTTGGTAGCTGCAGTGAAAATTCGAATTACTTATCACCCGGCTGGAAAAATACAAATTCCAACGAAAATGGGTGTAAAAGCAAGATTTGGGATCCTGGAATCTGCTCTGACATTTGTCACCCCGGGAGCCTAAGAATCTGTTTGAAGCTTCTTAAGGGCTTTACATGCCTAGTTTGGGACCCCGGAGGTCACTGGACGTACAAACACTGGTGGGGATTCCTGGATGAATACAAGCATAAGCCACCATAACAGGGAGCTCACCAAATGTCCGACTTAAGGACTTTAACTAAAAGTGCTAGGTGGGAGACAACCCACCATGGTATAATCGTTCCTTTTTTATTCTTATTTAGTTTTATTTGTTTTCGAGTTTTATTTTATTTTATTATATTGAACCTGGAGTTTTGCATCACATTCATATTAACACTACATTCTGCATTTTTTTTTCAGATATAAAAAAAAAAGAGAAGCACGCAAGCGACGCGGCAGCATCGCTGACGCGTCCGCGTCATGTAGAAAAAAATGGCTCCCACGCAACTGCGTCACTCACGCGGCCACGTGACCTGGAAATCGACGTACGAAGGGTGCACGACTGAAAGTTGTGCGAGAGTGGTGCTGGACTGGTGCTGATCGCACACGCCTTACCACGCAGACGCATGGCTCACGCGTCCGCGTCATATCCTCATAATGGCCACTCACGCGATCGCATGCCCCACGCAATCGCGTCACCCTGGATTTTGGCAATACTCAGTTTCGAACAGAGAGTTGTGCGAGAGCGAGGCTGCACTCGCGCCAACCGCACAAATCAGGCCACGCGTCCGCATGCCCCACGCGTCCGCGTCGTCTGACCTTATTGCGCACCACTCGACCGCGTCACCCACGCGACCACGTCACCAGCGGCCACGGAATATCCAGATCAGCCAATTTTCTTATCTTTTCTTCTCTAATCCTAATTTCTTCTATCTTTTCTTCTTTCTTTCTTACTTTATTTCTTTCACTTCTCATTCTTCTTATCTTTCTTTTTATTTTACTTAATTTATTCGCATACTTTCATTCATTACATTTTAATTTTGTATATTTTTATTTTCTTTTCTAAATTTATTATTTTCCATTGGTGTTCAAATGTTCTTATTCAACTGTTATATCTTTTTTGGTATTATCTTAGTGCTTATGACTTATTTTATTCTGATTGGGTAACATTATTTAAATCAATGCTAATCTTTTATGATACATGTACTTCTCTTGCATTGATATGAACTTATACTATCTTGCATTACCCACATTCCCCTCTCCTTTGCTGCAAATTCTGCACCATTGGTATGCCATGGCTTCTATTATTTTCTCACGTACATGTTGAAGCTTCCATGTAAATGAGACCCTTATCATTTGGCATTAACACTCATATTTTATTTATTTTCTATCTTTTGGGTTACTTTTTCTTCTTTTTCTCTTCTTTCAGGCTGGCCACCGAAGACAGAAAAAGAGAAAAACCTCTAAAAGTGGAGACAAACAAGTCCATCTGCACAATCCTTGAAGAAAAGCATCAGTTGGAACAACCCGTCCACCTGCACATCTCAGCATGCACCGAGGACGGTGCAATCTTTAAGTGTGGGGAGGTCGATACCGATCTCCATGGGTTAGTATTTTCTTATCAACACCAATATTTTATTTTCCTTGTTAGTTGTTGCATTTGCATGTTTGATTGCATATTTATTTGATTTTGTGCATTTAGTTACTACTTGGTTAAGACCCTATTTTTGAAGAATTTCACTAATTTAAATAGAAAAATTTTTGTGTTAAATTTGTTTGAAGTTGTATTTGGAACATGGTTTTTGAGCCAAAGAACACACAACCTGTGAGATTTTGAGCTTATTTACATGGTTACATTATTTAACCATAAATTTTTATTCCTGTGTGTTTCATTCTCTATGATTGTAATCTATATTTTGTTCCAATCTATATGTCCATTATTTAGTATATTTACATGCTTTCATATGATTGAGGCCATTGTTTGATTTTAGCTCACTTATCCCAAATAAGCCTACCCTTTAAATCACCCTTGTTAGCCACCTTGAGCTTTTTAATCCCCATTTGTTCTATATTTTACCACATCACTAACCTTAAGCGGAAAACAAATTAATTATCCCAATTGAATCTTTGGTTAGTTTAAGATAGTGTGTTAATTAAGTGTGGGGAAACTGTGAGAACTTGGGTTAATAAGGGAATGTATCATGTTTCTAATTTTGAATATTGGAAAATTTGGGTACCTACTCATGTAAAACAGAAAATTAAAAAATGCTATATGCATTGATATGTTATTCTAGTTTTTATGTCTCTCTAAAAAAAAAAAAGAAGAGAGAGACAAAAAGAAAAAAAGAAAAAAAATATAATATAAATAAATAAATAAAGGGACAAAATTACCCCAATGTTAAGTTAATAAAAGATCAATGCATATTAAAGAAAAATTAATACATGAGTATGTAATGCAAAAGTGAAGACTATGGGTAGCTAGGCATGATTTTAGAGTTATATAGAGTATATGTATGTTAGGTGAAAGTTTAGGTTAATTAAAGATTCAATTTATAAAGCTCACTTAGCCATATACATATACCCTTACCCTTACCTTAGCCCCATTACAACCTTGAAAAGACCTTATGATGTTTGCATTGGTATATTAAATATTGTTGATTGGTTAGGTGAAAAACAAATTTTAGAAAGCATGACTAGAGAAGAGTAAAGTGATTGACCCTATACACTTGAGAGATTAGAGTGATATACACTACTAGTAAGGGTTCAAGGCTTAATTCTATGTTCCCTGCTTTCATGAGCTATCTTCTTACAAGTTTACTTGCTTTTTATTGTGTGATTTGAATTAGTGAAATCTGATTTATGTTTGTCTTGGAGAACTTGTTTGCTTTTAACCAAGTAGGTAGAAACATCTTAGCATATAGTTGCATTAGATAGGTTGCATTTCATACATTCTATCATTCCTCTTCATCTTTATAGCTTCTCTTGAGCAAGCATGAGGACATGCTATTATTTAAGTGTGGGGAGGTTGATAAACCACTATTTTATGGTTTATCTTGTGCTCAATTGAGTGGTTTTTATTAACTCTTTACCCACTTATTCATACTATTTGCATGGTTTTACATTTGCCTTCCTAATTATGTGCTTTGATTGAAAACATACTTCTCTGACCTTAAGTTCCCTATGTTTAATCCTCTCTTATTACCATTAGATACCTTGATATGTGTGTTAAGTGATTTCAGAGATTACAGGGCAGGAATGGCTCAGAGGATGGAAAGGAAGCATTCAAAAGTGGAAGGAATATAAGAAGTTGGAGAAATTGCTAAGCTGTCCAGCCTGACCTCTTCGCACTCAAACAGCTATAACTTTAGCTACAGAGGTCCAAACGACGCGATTTCAGGTGCGTTAGAAAGCTAACGTCCGGCGCTTCGATTTGATATATAATATTCCATAGTTACCCTGACGATAGGCAACACGACCGCGTGCTCCATGCGGACGTGTCGCAGTGACAAAAATCAGCGTGTTTGAATTCGCAACCAGCGAATTCTGGGCTGTTTCTGACCCAGTTTGCGGCCCAGAAAACACAGATTAAAGGCTATAAAGTGAGAAAATGCATCCATTCATAATGAGGCTTTTACATTCACAATTTTGGGAGTAGATGTAGTTTTTAGAGAGAGAGGTTCTCTCCTCTCTCTTGGGATTAGGATTTAGGACTTCTCTTAATTTTAGGAGTGACTCTCAATCCCAGGTTCAATGTTCTTTTATTTCTTTTCTCAATTTTGTTTATGACTCTCTATGTTTAGATTGATTTTCTATTTAATATATTTTGAGGTATTTCAGACTAATGATTGCTTTCTTTTATTTATATAAATAATTTGGATTTTTCCCTTTTGGCTTTGGTTGGGTCATTGGTAACTCTTGAGTTATCAAACTCATTGTTGATTGAAAATTAGAATTCTTCAAGAATTACTTCGAGATCCAATAACTCTAACTTTTCCCAAGGAAAGACTGGGACTTGAGGATTCGAATTAATTCGTCCACTTAACTTACCTTCATAGTTAGAGGTTAACAAAGTGGGAGAAAAATCCATTCTCATCACAATTGATAAGGATAACCAGGATAGGACTTCCAGTTCTTATACATTGCCAAGAGTTTATTTTACAGTTATTATTATTTTATTTTACTTGTCATTCAACATACTTTTTACCTTGATCCAAAACCCCAATTTATAACTCATAACCAATAATAAGAACACCTCCCTGTAATTCCTTGAGATGACGACCCGAGGTTTAAATACTCGGTTATCAATTTTAAAAAGGGGTTTGTTACTTGTGACAACCAAAACTTTTGTATGAAAGGACTTTTGAAGGTTTAGAAACTATACTTGCAACGAGGATTTATCCGCAAATTTCTAGACCACGCAAAAGTTTCTCTCATCAGACACATAACTGGGTGAACCTTTTCAGATTGTGACTCAGCTTTGCTAGAGTCCCCAACTAGAGGTGTCCAGGGTTCTTAAGCACACTCTTTTTGCTTTGGATCACGACTTTAACCGCTCAGTCTCAAGCTTTTCACTTGACACCTTCACGCCACAAGGACATGGTTAGGGACAACTAGGTTTAGCCGCTTAGGCCAGGCTTTTATTCCTTTAGGCCCTCCTATCCATTAATGCTCAAAGCCTGGGATCCTTTTACACTTGCCTTTTGGTTTAAAGGGTTATTGGCTTTTTGCTCTTGCCTTTTGGCTTAAAGAGCTTTTGCCTTTTTCTGCTTGCTTTTTCTTTTTCTTTCTTTTTTTCTTTTATTTTCGCCATATTTTTTTTCGCAAGCTTTGTTCTTCACTGCTTTTTCTAGCTTCAAGAATCAATTTTATGATTTTTCAGATTATCAATAACATTTCTCCTTTTTCATTATTCTTTCAAGAGCCAACAATTTTAACATTCATAAACAAAAAATTCAAAAGACATATGCACTGTTCAAGCATTCTTTCAGAAAACAAAAAGTATTGTCACCACATCAAAATAATTAAACTAATTTCAAGGATGAATTCGAAATCATGTACTTCTTGTTCTTGTGTTTTTAGAATATTTTTCATTTAAGAGAGGTGATGGATTCATAGGACATTCATAGCTTTAAGACATAAACACTAGATACTAATGATCATGTAATGAAAACACAAACATAGATAAACATAAAGCATAGAGAACGAAAACAGAAAAAATAAATAGACAAGGAGATTAAGGAATGGGTCCACCTTAGTGAGGGTGGTGTCTTCTTCCTCTTGAAGAACCAATGGTGCTCTTGAGCTCCTCTATGTCTCTTCCTTGCCTTTGTTGCTCCTCCCTCATAGCTCTTTGATCTTCTCTAATCTCATGGAGAATGATGGCGTGCTCTTGGTGCTCCACCCTTAATTGTCCCATGTTGGAGCTTAATTTTCCTAAGGAGGTGTTGATTTGCTCCCAATAGTTTTGTGGAGGAAAGTACATCCCTTGAGGCATCTCAGGGATTTCATGATGAGGAATTTCCTCATGATCTTGTTGAGGTCCATAAGTGGGCTCTCTTGTTTGCTCCATCCTTTTCTTAGTGATGGGCTTTTGAGATGAATCTCTCCATCTCCCATGACTCAGAGGTGGAAGCTTTTACCTTCCCTTTTCTCTCTCTAGAGGTTTCTCTGGCCTTAGGTGCTATAAATGGTTATGGAAAAACAAAAAGCAATGCTTTTACCACACTAAACTTAAAAGGTTTGCTCATCCTCGAGAAAAAGAAGAAAGATAGTAGTAGAAGAAGAAGAAAATAGAGGAGATGGAGGGAGATATGTGGTTCAGCCAAGGGGTAGAAGTAGTGGTTATAATGTGTGAAAATTAAGGAGTGGTGAGAGAAGAGTGAATGAGGTGATTGGTTAAGGGTAGTTGGGGAAGAGTGTTATGAAGAGGTTTGAAGAGGAGAGAAGAAGAGGTGGGATAGGTGGGGATCCTTTGGGGTCCACAGATCCTAAGGGGTCAAGGACTTATCATCCCTGCTCCATTGAGGCGTGCAAAACGCCCTTAGAATGCAATCCTGGCATTTAACGCCAGATTGCTGCTTGTTTCTGGCGTTAAATGCTAGCTTTTCTCCCTTTCTTGGCGTTTAACGCCAACTTGATGCTCTGTTCTGGTGTTAAACGCTAGTCTAGTGCTTGTTTCTGGCGTTTAACGCCAGCTTGATGCTTCTTTCTAGCGTTAAATGCCAGTCTGATGCTTCTTACTGGCGTTTAAACGCCAGTAAGCTCTTCCTCCAGGGTGAGCTATTTTTAATGCTATTTTTCATTCTATTTTTGATTTTTTTCAGTTGTTTTTGTGATTTTACATGATCATCAACCTACAGAAAACATAAAATAACAATGGAAAATAAATATATATAATTAAATAACATTGGGTTGCCTCCCAATAAGCGCTTCTTTAATGTCAATAGCTTGACAGTGAGCTCTCATAGAGCCTCACAGATAATCAAAGCAAGGTTGGGACCACTCAACACCAAACTTAGAGTTTGGTTGTGGCCTCCTAACACCAAACTTAGAATTTGAATGTGGGGGTTTTGTTTGACTTTGTATTGAGAGAAGCTTTTCATGCTTCCTCTCCATGGTTACAGAAGGAGAACCTTGAGTTTTGAATACAAGGTAGTCGTCATTCAACTTAAGGACCAACTCTCCTCTGTCAACATCAATCACAGCTTTTGCTGTGGCTAGGAAGGGTCTGCCAAAGATAATGGATTCATCCTCATCCTTCCCAGTGTCTAGGATTATGAAATCAGCAGGGATGTAAAGGCCTTCAACCTTCACTAGCACATTTTCTACTAGTCCATAAGCCTATTTCATTGATTTGTCTGCCATCTGTAGTGAGATTCTTGCAGCTTGTACCTCAAAGATTTCCAGTTTCTCCATTACAGAGAGTTGCATGAGGTTTATCCCTGACCCCAGGTCACACAAAGCCTTTTCAAAGGTCATGGTGCCTATGGTACAAGGTATGAAGAATTTTCCGGGATCCGATTTCTTCTGAGGTAATGTCAGCCTCATTAATGCATTCAGTTCATTGGTGAACAAGGGGGATTCATCCTCCCAAGTCTCAATACCAAATAACTTGGCATTCAGCTTCATGATTGCTCTTAGATATTTAGCAACTTGCTCTTCAGTGATGTCTTCATCCTCTTCAGAGGAAGAATATTCATCAGAGCTCATGAATGGCAGAAGAAAGTTCAATGGAATCTCTATGGTCTCTGTATGAGCCTCAGATTCCTTTGGTTCCTCAAAGGGAAACTCCTTTCTGTCCAGAGGACGTCCCATGAGGATTTTCTCACTGGGACTCACGTCCTCCTCACTCTCTCCAGGTTCGGCCATGTTGGTCATGGTTATGGCCTTGCACTCTCTCTGGGGATTTTCTTTTGTATTGCTTGGGAGAGTACTGGGAGGAGTTTCAGTAATCTTCTTACTCAACTGACCCACCTGTGCCTCCAAATTTCTAATGGAGGACCTTGTTTCATTCATGAAACTTAGTGTGGTCTTGGATAGATCAGAGACTATGGTTGCCAGGCCAGAATGGCTCTGTTCATAATTCTCTGTCTATTGCTGAGAAGATGATGGAAAAGGTTTGCTATTGCTAAACCTATTTCTTCCACCATTATTGTTGAAGCCTTGTTGAGGCTTCTGTTGGTCCTTCCATGAGAAATTTGCATGATTTCTCCATGAAGGATTATAAGTGTTTCCATAGGATTTTCTCATATAATTCACCTCTGCCATTGCAGTGTTCTCAGGATCATAAGCTTCTTCTTCAGAAGATGCTTCTTTAGTACTGTTGGATGCAGCTTGCAATCCATTCAGACTCTGAGAAATCATATTGACTTGCTGAGTCAATATTTTGTTCTGAGCCAATATGGCATTCAGAGTATCAATTTCAAGAACTCCCTTCTTCTAAGGTGTCCCATTGTTCACAGGATTCCTCTCAGAGGTATACATGAACTGGTTATTTGCAACCATTTCAATGAGTTCCTAAGCTTCTGCAGGGGTTTTCAGATGAAGAGATCCTCCTGCAGAACGGTCCAATGACATTTTTGATAACTCAGACAGACCATCATAGAATATACATATGATGCTCCATTCTGGAAGCATGTCAGTAGGACACCTTTTGATCAATTGCTTATATCTTTTCCAAGCTTCATAGAAGGACTCTCCTTCCTTCTATCTGAAGGTTTGGATTTCCACTCTAAGCTTGCTCATTTTTTGAGGTGGAAAAAATTTGGCCAGGAAAGCACTGACCAGCTTATCCCAAGAGTTCAGGCTTTCCTTAGGTTGTGAATCCAACCATGTTCTAACTCTGTCTCTTACAGCAAAAGGGAAAAGCATAAGCCTGTAGACCTCGGGATCAACTCCATTGGTCTTGACAGTGTCACAGATTTGCAAGAATTCAGCTAAGAACTGATGAGAATCTTTCATTGGAAGTCCATGAAACTTGCAATTCTGCTGCATTAGAGAAACTAATTGAGGCTTAAGCTCAAAATTGTTTGCTTCAATTGCAGGAATTGAGATGCTTCTTCCATAGAAGTCAACAGAGGGTGCAATGAAGTCACCAAGCATCTTCCTTGCATTGTTGGCATTGTTATTTGGTTCAGCCATGTCTCCTTCTTTTTCGAAAATTTCTGTCAGGTCCTCTCCAGAGGGTTGTGCTTTAGCTTCTCTTAGTTTCCTCTTAAGAGTCCTTTCAGGTTCAGGATCAGCTTCAATAAGAATGTCTTTATCCCTGTTCCTGCTCATATGAAAAAGAAGAGAACAGAAAAGAAAAGGAATCCTCTATGTCACAGTATAGATATTCCTTTATGTGAGTAGAAGAAGAGAAGAATATAAGAAGGATAAGAGAAAAACTCGAACACAGAGAAGAAGAGGGGGTTCGAATTTTGAGTGGAAGAGGAGTGTTAGTAGATAAATAAATAAATAGAAAGAGATGAGAGAGAGAATTTCGAATTTAAATTAAAATAAAAGGAAAATATTTTTGTTTTTATTTTAATTATTAGTTAGAATTCAAAAATTAAAAATAGAAATAAAATTAAATTAAAAATTTAAAACAATTAGTTAATTAAAATGAATTTTGAAAAAGTGGGGAGGAGTTTTCAAAAATTAGAGAGAGAAAATTAGTTAGGTGGTTTTGAAAAAGATATGATTGAAATAGAAAACTTTTAAAATCAAACCAAAAAGTCAAGTAGTTAATTGAAAAAGATTTGAAAATCAAATTTGAAAAGATAGGAAGTTAGAAAAGATAAGAGGTTAGGAAAGATTTTGAAGTTAAGTTTTGAAAAAGATATGATTAAAAATTTTTTGAAAAAGATTTGAAAAAGAAATTTAAAAAGATTTTATTTTTAAAATTAAAGTTAATGACTTGACTAACAAAAACAAAAAGATATGATTCTAAAATTTAAAGATTGAACCTTTATTACTAGGCAAGTAACAAACTTAAAATTTTTTAATCAATCACATTAATTGTTAGCATTAATTTCAGAAAAATGAAATAAAAATAAGAAAAAGATTTTGAAAATTAATTTTTAAAAGTTTTCAAAAATAAAGTAAAAATGAAAAAGATTTGATTTTTGAAAAAGATTTTGAAAAAGATAGAATTTTTAAATTGAAAATTTGACTTGATTCATAAGAAACAATTAAATTTTAAAACTTTAAGACTAAATCAATTCAAATTTTCGAAATTTATGAGTAAAATAAGGAAAAGATATTTTTTTTTGAATTTTTAATGAGGAGAGAGAAAAACAACAAAATGACTCAAAACATGAAAATTATGAATCAAAACAAAGAAAAATATGCAAGAACACTTTGAATGTCAAGATGAACACCAAGAACACTTTGAATGTCAAGATGAACATCAAGAATATGTTTTTGAAAATTTTTAAGAAAAGAAACACATGCAAGACACTAAACTTAGAAATTTTCAATGTTTAGACACTAACAAATTGAAAATGCATATGAAAAACAAGAAAAGAAATAAAACATGAAAATGCAAAGATCAAACAAAGAAAATCATCAAGAACAACTTGAAGATTATGAAGGACACATGCATGAATTTTCGAAAATTTTTAGGAAATTAAAAAGATGCAATTGACACCAAACTTAAAATCTGACGCTAGACTCAAACAAGGAACCCAAACTATTTTTTATTTTTATAATTTTATAAATTTTTTTGGTATTTTTCGAAAATTAATTGGAAAAAGAAAAATAAGGATTTCAAAATTTCTAATGAGAATTCTATGAATCATGCAATGTTAGTCTAAAACTCCGGTTCAGGAATTAGATATGGCTTACTAGCCAACCAAGCTTTCAGTGAAAGCTTCGGTCCAAAACACTAGACATGGCCAATGGCCAGCCAAGCTTTAGCATACAAATCAGGCATACAACAGCTGAATTGATGAGAATCAAAAAGCTCTTGTGATGATGAGTTGAAACCTTGGTCCAAAAGATTAGACATGGCTTCACAGCCAGCCAGAATTCAACAGATCATCATGAAACTCTAGAATTCATTTTAAAAAATTCTGAAGCCAAAGAATAATTTATTTTTTTGAAAATTTTTTGAAAATAAAAATAATAAAAACAAAAAGCTTAAAATTAAAATAAAATTACCTAATCTGAGTGGTGCACGAAATTACAATCACACTTTTGCAATTTCGCACAACTAACGAGCAAGTGCACTGGGTCGTCCAAGTAATACCTTACATGAGTAAGGGTCGATCCCACGGAGATTGTCAGCTTGAAGCAAGCTATGGTTATCTTGTAACTCTTAGTCAGGATATCAATAATGCTCAGATTTAATTGTAAAAAGTAAAAGAACATGAAATAAATACTTGTTATGCAGTAATGGAGAACAGGTTGAGGTTTTGGAGATGCTCTGTCTTCAGAATCTCTGCTTTCCTACTGTCTTCTTCTTCACACACGCAAGGCTCCTTCCATGGCAAGCTGTATGTTGGTGGATCACCGTTGTCAATGGCTACCATCCGTCCTCTCAGTGAAAATAGTCCAAATGCGCTGTCACCGCACGGCTAATCATCTGTTGGTTCTCACTCATGCTGGAATAGGATCCATTGATCCTTTTGCGTTTGTCACTACGCCCAGCACTCATGAGTTTGAAGCTCGTCACAGTCATCCCTTCCCAGATCCTACTCGGAATACCACAGACAAGGTTTAGACTTTTCGGATCTCAGGAATGGCCGCCAATAATTCTAGCCTATACCACGAAGGTTCCAATCTTAGATTAGAAACCCAAGAGATACACATTCAAGCTTGATTGCATGTAGAACGGAGGTGGTTTTTAGGCACGCATTCATAGGTGAGAATGATGATGAGTGCGAATGAATATCTTAGAATAGAAGCAAGCGTGATAGAATGGAAAACAATAGTAATTACATTAATTCATGAAGAACAGCAGAGCTCCTCACCCCCAACAATGGGGTTCAGAGACTCATGCCGTAGAAGATACAATATGAAGTGTGTAGAGTGTCATGAGGTAGAAGATGAATCACTAAAAGTAGTTTTTATAGTAAACTAGTGACCTAGGGTTACAGAAAATAAGTAAGCTAGAATAGTTAGTGTAAAAATCCACTTCCGGGGCCCACATGGTGTGTGCTTGGGCTGAGGATTGAAGCTTTCATGTGTAGAGACCTTTCTTGGAGTTAAACGCCAGCTTTTGTGCCAGTTTGGGTGTTTAACTCCAGCTTTCATGCCAGTTCTGGCGTTTTGACGCCAGAATTTCTATGCTGATTTGGAACGCCGGTTTGGGCCATCAAATCTCGGGAAAAGTATGAACTATTATATATAGATGGAAAGCTCAGGATGTTTACTTTCCAACGTAATTGAGAGCGCGTCAATTGGGCTTCTGTAGCTCCAGAAAATCCACTTAGATTTCAGGGAGGTCAGAATCCAACAGCATCTGTAGTCCTTTTTCAGCCTCTGGATCAGATTTTTGCTCAAGTCCCTCAATTTCAGCCAGAAAATACTTGAAATCATAGAAAAACATACAAACTCATAGTAAAGTTCAGAAATGTGAGTTTTATTTAAAAACTAATAAAAACATAATAAAAACTAACTAAAATATACTAAAAAACATACTAAAAACAATGCCAAAAAGCGTATAAATTATCCGCTCATCAACAGTTTTGGCATCTCACTTTATCCCTTGAAGTTTAGAATGATTGGCATCTCTAGGAACTCAGAATTTAGATAGTGTTATTGATTCTCCTAGTTCAATATTGTTGATTCTTGAACACAGTTACTTTTTGAGTCTTGGTCGTGACCCTAATCATTTTGTTTTCCAGTATTACCACCGGATACATAAATGCCACAGACACATAACTGGGTGAACCTTTCAGATTGTGACTCAGCTTTGCTAAAGTCCCCAATTAGAGGTGTCTAGAGCTCTTAAGCACACTCTTTTTCCTTTGGACCACGACTTTAACCGCTCAGTCTCAAGTTTTTACTTGACACCTTCACGCCACAAGCACATGGTTAGGGACAGCTTGGTTTAGCCGCTTAGGCCAGGATTTTATTCATGTGGGCCCTCCTATCCACTGATGCTCAAAGCCTTGGATCCTTTTTATTACCCTTGCCTTTTGGTTTAAAGGGTTATTGGCTTTTTCTTTTTCTTTTCGCCAAATATGTTTTTTTTTTCACTGCTTTTTCTTGCTTCAAGAATCAATTTTTTTTATGATTTTTCAGATTATCAATAACATTTCTATTTTTCATTATTCTTTCAAGATCCAACAAATTTAACATTCATAAACAACAAATTCAAAAGACATATGTACTGTTCAAGCATTCATTCAGAAAACAAAAAGTATTGTCACCACATCAAAATAATTAAACTAATTTCAAGGATGAATTCGAAATCATGTACATCTTGTTCTTTTGTGATTTAAAACATTTTTCCTTTAAGAAAGGTGATGGATTCATGGGACATTCATAGCTTTAAGACATAAACTTTAAATTTTTTTTATTAATTATGGAAAAAATAAGACTCAAAAATAAATATAAGAGCAGACCAATAATAGTAGAAGACAGAAATTAAAAACAGAAAAATAAATGACTCTTAAAATAGATTCCTAATAATAAAGGTTATCACAGGGTGAGGACTCAACAACCTTGATTTTGAGAAGTGGATGCTCTTTCAATCTGTGGGGTGTTTGATCCTTCAAGGGAGGGCTTCTGGCGCTTCAGCTCCTGTAGCTCCCACCCCTGCTTCTCTTATTCCTTAAGCAGCTTGCAGAGCATGCAATTTTGATTCTGCTGTTCTTCCTTAAGTTGATCCATAGCTTCTTGTAGCTTGGCGACAGATGCTTCTAGGCGGGTCCAGTAGTCAATTTCAGGAATTTCTGGGAAGAACTCCTGCGCCCTCCTTTTGATGGAGTTGTCTTGCACTTGTTGTCCTTCCATTGACTTCTTGGTGATTGGGTGTTCGAATGGGATGAATTCATCTACTCCCATCCTCACCCCAGCATCTTTACATAGCAGAGAAATTAAGCTTGGGTATGCCAGTTTAGATTCAGTAGAGTTCTTGTTTGCAATTGTATAAATCTCACAAGAAATCAGATGATGAATCTCCACTTCGTTTCCCAGCATAATACAATGAATCATCACTGCTCTTTTGACAGTGACCTCAGAGCGGTTGCTAGTGGGCAGTATGGAACGCCCAATGAAGTCCAACCAGCCTCTTGCGATTGGTTTGAGATCTCCTCTCTTGAGTTGGTTTGGGACACCTTTTGAATTGGTTATCCACTTAGTTCCAGGGAGGCATATGTCCTCTAGAACTTGGTCCAACTCCTTATCCTCTCTCACCATTCTCCTATTAAAGAATTCTGGATAATCTTGTAGTTGAGGCAGTTTGAAGACCTCTCTTATTTTGTCCAGACGGAAGTAAATAATCCTCCCTCTGACCATGGTTCGGTAGGTATAAAAGGCGGTTCCAGTTATTCTCTGCTTATCTGTCAGCCACAGATTTGAATAGAATTCCTAAACCATGTTTCTTCCAACCCTTATTTCAGGATTAGCTATAATTTCCCATCCTCTGTTTCGAATTTGCTCTTGGATCTCCGGATATTCGTCTTCTTTCAGATCGAATTTAACTTTCGGGATCACTAATCTTAGACCCATTATTTTATGGTAATGGTCTGCATGTTCTTTGGTGAAGAACCTCTCTTGATTCCAAAGACTCTTTGGAGTATTCTCTTTCTTGCCTCTTGAATTGGTTTATTTTTTCTTAGGAGCCATGATCTTGATGAGTCTTAGCTCGGTGATCATGGAAAAACACACCAAACTTAGAGGTTTGCTTGCCCTCAAGCAAAAGAAAGGAAAGGGGAGAGAGAGGAGGAGAGGCAAATTCGAATGGTGGAGAGATGGGGATGGCCGAATGTGTATTTATAGGTGGAGGGGAGGGATTTCGAAAATTTTGAAAAAGATATGACATAAAGATATGATTGGTGGAAGAAAATAGAGTCATGATATGAAAAAGATGAGATTTTTAAATGGAAAAGATATAAAAAGGTTAAATCTGAAAATTTGTTTATGCATCTAAGAATTAAGAGATGATATGATGAGTTGGAAAAGATTTGGAAAGAAATTGAAAAGATACTTGAGTTTTTGAAGAAGATTTGGGAAGGATTTGAAAGAAATTTGAAAAGAGATTTAGAAAATTGTTGAATTTTTGAAAATTGAGGGTGAATGATAGTTTGAAACATGTTTATGCAGAAAATTATGAGAAAACATAAAAATTTGAAAAATTTTGAAGTGGAAAACAAAATCCTCCGCCATGTCTTTCTGGCGTTTAACGCCCATATGTTGGCCATTGTGGGTGTTTAACGCCCAGCCAGGTACCCAGGCTGGCGTTAAACGCCAGAAATCTTTTGTTACTGGACATTTTTCTGAACGCCCAGGATGATGCAATTCTGGCGTTAAATGCCCAGAATGGTACCCATTCTGGCGTTTAACGCCCAAAATGGTATCTTTACTATACCATTCTGGGCGTTTAACGCCCAAAATGTCCCTTACTGGCGTTTTCTTGCCAGTGAGCTCCTTTTCTCTGCTTTTTGCACTGAATCCTTCTGTAACTCTGTGAATTCCTACAATTTGATGATTAATCTTGAAGAGAATTTATATTAAACTTCTCTAAGTATTAAGTAAAACAAATAACTTGCTAATGGCTGGGTTGCCTCCCAGCAAGCGCTTCTTTATTGTCTTTAGCTGGACCTTGACTGAGCTTTATACAAGCCTCAGTTTTGAGTATTCTTGCTCAAAATTACTTTCAAGATAATGTTTGATTCTCTGTCCATTAACAATGAACTTTTTGTCAGAGTCAAAATCCTAAAGCTCAACATATCCATATGGTGATACACTTGTAATCACATATGGTCCCCTCCACTGGGATTTCAATTTCCCAGGAAATAGTTTGAGCCTAGAGTTAAATAGAAGAACCTTCTATCCTGGTTCAAAGACTCTAGATAACAGTTTCTTGTCATGCCACTTTTTTGCTTTCTCCTTATAAATTTTAGCATTTTCAAAAGCATTGAGTCTGAATTCCTCTAGCTCATTCAGCTGGAGCAATCGTTTCTCTCCAGCTAACTTGGCGTCCAGGTTTCGAAATCTGGTTGCCCAATAGGCCTTATGTTCCAGTTCCACGGGCAGATGACAGGCCTTGCCATACACAAGCTGGTAGGGAGAGGTTCCTATAGGAGTCTTGAATGCTGTTCTGTATGCCCACAGAGCATCATCCAAGCTTTTTGCCCAATCCTTTCTACGGGCAATTACAGTCCATTCCAGGATTCTTTTTAGTTCTCTATTAGAGACTTCAGCCTGCCCATTTGTCTGTGGGTGATATGGAGTTACTACTTTGTGGCTAATTCCATATTGGACCATAGCAGAGTATAGCTGTTTATTGCAGAAATGAGTGCCCCAGTCACTGATTAGTACCCTGGGGACGCCAAATCTGCTGAAGATATGTTTCTGGAGGAATTTCAGCACGGTCTTAGTATCATTAGTGGGTGTGGCAATTGTTTTTACCCATTTAGATACGTAGTCTACTGCCACCAGAATGTAAGTGTTTGAGTATGATGGTGGGAAAGGACCCATGAAGTCAATACCCCATACATCAAACAACTCAATCTCTAAGATCCCTTGTTGAGGCATGGCATAACCATGGGGCAAGTTGCCAGCTCTTTGGCAACTGTCACAGTTATGCACAAACTCTCGGGCATCTCTATAGAGAGTAGGCCAGTAGAAGCCATATTGGAGGACCTTAGTGGCTGTTCGCTCCCCTCCGAAATGTCCTCCATACTGTGATCCATGGCAAAGCCATAGGATCTTCTGTGCCTCCTCTCTAAGTACGCATCTGTGGATCATTCCATCTGCACATTGATAAACCACTATTTTATGGTTTATCTTGTGCTCAATTGAGTGGATTTTATCAACTCTTTACCCACTTATTCATAATATTTGCATGGTTTTATATTTCCTTCCTGATTTTGTGCTATGATTGAAAACATGCTTCTTTGATCTTATATTTGCTTATTATTAATCCTCTCTTATTACCATTAGATGCCTTGATATGTGTGTTAAGTGTTTTCAGATATTATAAGGCAGGAATGGCTTGGAGGATGGAAAGGAAGCATGCAAAAGTGGAAGGAATACAAGAAGTTGGAGAAATTGCTAAGCTGTCCAGCCTGACCTCTTCGCACTCAAACTGCTATAACTTTAGCTACAGAGATCCAAATGATTTAGTTCCAGTTGCGTTGGAAAGCTAACGTCCGGGGCTTCGATTTGATATATAATATGCAATAGTTTCCCTGATGCTAGGTGATGCGACCGCGTGATTCATGCGGCCGCGTCGTAGTGACGGAAATCAGCGTGTTTGAATTCTTCTCCAGCGATTTCTGGGCTGTTTTTGACCCATTTTGCGGCCCAGAAAACACAGATTAGAGGCTATAAAGTGGGAGAATGCATCCATTCAAGGGGGCTCTCATAATAATTCACTTCTCATGATTTAGATTAGTTTTGAGAGAGGTTCTCTCCTCTCTCTCTTAGGATTTAGGACTTCTCTTAGTTTTAGGAGTAACTCTCAATCCCAGGTTCTTTATTTTTATTTATTTTCCCAATTGGCTTATGAACTTTTCCATATTAGATTTTACTACTTTGAATGTATTTTATTTGAGGTATTCCAGATATTTATGATTTTAATTTAGCTTTCTACATTCTTGGCTTTGGTTAAGGTAATTGGTGACGCTTGAGCTGTCAAATAAAACAGTGGTTGAAATTGGCAGATTCTGATTGTTCTAGGATTGCTCTAAAGCTAGTCTCTCCACAGGAGTTGACTAGAACTTGAGAACCAAGCCAATCAGCCCACTTAACTTTCCTTTGTATAGTAAAGGCAGACCAAGTGGGATTAAAATCCAATTCTCATCACAATTGATAAGGATAGGACTTCCAGTTCTTATACTTTGCCAATAGTTTATTTTATAGTTATTTATTTATCTTATTCTTCTTATGCAACATACTGCTTCCTTACTTTCTAAAACCCCTAATTTACAAACTCATAACCAATAATAAGAACATACCTCCCTGCAATTCCTTGAGAAGACGACCCGAGGTTTAAATACTCGGTTATCAATTTTAAGGGGTTTGTTACTTGTGACAACCAAAACGTTTGTACGAAGGGATTTCTGTCGGTTTAGAGAATATATCTACAACGCGACTATTTTTATGAAATTCTTTACTGGCAAAAATCCCAACGTCAAAATGGCGCTGTTGCCGAGGAATTGCAAACGTGTGCCTTATTATTGGTTATTGTAAATATTTTATTTTTGCTTGTTTATTTGTTTTTATTTTTGTTTTTTATTTTTTTTCTTTTTCTTAAGTTAAGAGGTTATTGGTTTTTATTTTAAAATTTTTATTTTATCTTATCTTATTTCAAAAATCAATTTTCAAAAAAATTTAAATTTAAAAAAAATTTCAAATTTCAAAAATTTAAAAATTCAAAATTTCAAAATTTAATTTTCAAATTCAAAATTTAAATAACCTTTTAATTTAAATTTGTTTTTATTTTTGTTTTTAATTTTTTAATTTGCTACTATGAACTCTCACCCCTCTCGCTTCAAGTTTGATTCCAATGTTGTTGTTAGGAATAGAAACTATAATGAGAACAGGCATCAAGATTGGAAGAATCAAATATGGGAGGAGCCACAAGGATTTAATCAACCCTCATGGCAACAACTACCTCCAATGGATTATCAACAACCATTCTGTGATGCATATCAAGGCAATGGCTATGGTGAGCGCTCTTTTAATTATCAACAACCACCACCATACGCCTATGAACCCCCTCCTCAACATAACTTTGGACCACCAAACTCACAAGCCCCTTTCCGCCATTCACCTCCATATGACCCTAACCCTCAACCACCATACCAACCACCTTATGAGCCATATGAACCATATATAGAACCACCCCAATTTCAACCCAATTACTCACAAGAACCACCACTTCAATATTCACCATCTCCATATTCATCAATCCAAGAGCACTATGATCCTATTTATGAAAGCCGAGTGCATCAAGAGACAAAGGATCGTTTCAAGGAAACAGTGGATCGATTTCAAGCAACCATTCGTCAATTGGAGCAAGCAGTAATCCAATGGGTTCCTAGACGCTCAAACATTCAAGAACCAACCACAGCCCCATGTGGACAATTTCATGAAGAGCGTAGCATGAAGGAGATACTAAAGACTCCAGTGGACAAGACAGAGCATGAATTCATACTAGAACAAGTAGAAGAAGCTGTCATTGTTCAAGAAGAAGAGTTGGTTGAAGACTTAGGAGATGCAGAACCTCCATGGGAAAGTCCAGTCATAGAACCCCCTTCCAAGACGTTTGAAATTGATGCTAAGGAGGGTGTACAACCTCCAAATCATATCACAGTTAAAGACTTGGAAGAGGTTGATCAAGAGATGGAGATTCAAGAAGAAGAAGCACAACCTCCCATTCCCTTGGAAAGCAATGAAGAGGAGATTGAATTGGAAGAAAGCTACCAAGAGGAAGAGGTTGAAATTGAAGAAGCTTGCAAAGAGGTGGTAATTATCAGAGAAGAGCACAAGGGAGTGGAGCTTGCAATTTCATTGAAAATACCTCCCCCTAAGTTGCCATCATCCTTCACAACATTCAAGTGGGTAAAATTCATATCCCTTAGCTTTCTAATCCCACTTGAATATGGGCTACTGGAGACGGATGGTCAACTCAGAGCTCTTTGTAACATTAAGAGTAAGAGGAAAATGGCCAGTGGTAAGAATTGTCCTGCAAGGTTCATTATGGTTGGAAGCTTTAAGTTTAAACCCAAAGGTTGGTATAAAGCTCAACTGAATGGGTCTAAGAAGCTGTTTGGATGTCTCAGTGAGAATTCCGACTGTTCACCACCCAAGTGGAAAAATGATGATGATCAACAAGAAGATGGGTGCAAAGGCAAGGTCTGGGACCCCGGAATTCAATCTAGAAATCAACACTCTTGGGGCCTTGTCACTTGCTTTAACTTACTTGAAGGCTTTCTGCGCCTAGTTTGGGACCCCGGAGGCCATTGGAATCACAAACATTGGTGGAGATTCCTAGATGAGTTCAAGCATAAGCCGCCATGACAAGGAGCTCGCCAAATGTCCAACTTAAGGACTTTAACTAAAAGTGCTAGGTGGGAGACAACCCAGCATGGTATGATTGTTCCTTTTTCATTTTTATTTAGTTTTATTTGTTTTTGAGTTTCATTTTTATTTTATTATATTGAACCTGGAGTTTTGCATCACATTCATATTAACACTGCATTCTGCATCTTTTCAGATTAAAAAAAAAAGGCGAGCACGCAACGCGACCGCATCAGCGACGCGTCCGCGTCGCAAGGAGATGGGAGACAATATTAATATGAACAGAGAGTTTCGAAGGAGCAGCGCTGGAGGTGTGCCAATGGCACAAATTATCCCACGCGACCGCGTCGCTGATGCGACCGCGTCATATGGGAATAATGGCCTCCCGCGACCGCGTGCCCCATGCGACCGCGTGCCCCACGCGGCCGCGTGACCAGGATTTTGACGTCAAAAGGGTGCATGGCCGAAAGTTAAGCTGGAATTGGGCTGGACCCGTGCTAGTAGCACAAGCCCTGACACGCGAACGCATCACCCACGCGTCCGCGTCATATTGGAAATAAGGCCACCCACGCGATCCCGTCAACCACGCGACCGCGTCACCCAGATTTTTGGCAAAAGAGTTTCGAACAGAGAGTTGCGCGACCGCGAGGCTGCACTCACGCCAATCGCACAAACAGGTCACGCAATCGCGTGACCCACGTGTCCGCGTCATCTGACCTTGTCACGCACCACGCGACCGCGTCTCTCACACGTCCGCGTCACAAGCAGCGCACAGAATATCCAGATCAGCCAATTTTCTTATCTTTTCTTTTCTAATCCTTATTTTTCTTATCTTTTCTTATTTCTTTCTTCTTCCTTTCTTATCTTCTTTTCCTTCTCATTCTTCTTATTTTTCTTTTTATTTTATTTTACTTTATTTGCATACTTTCATTTATTGCATTATTTTCATTGGTGTTAGAAATTTATTTGGGTCATTATTTCTATATTTTACTTGTGGATTATTAGAGGAATTATTTGACAATTATATATATTTATTTTTAAAGGGTTGCTTGAATGTTCAATTTATTATTTTCATTAGATTATTTACCATGCATGCTATGTGTTTGTAAAAACGCCCGTATGGCATTGTGCACTGCTTTTCAGTATCTTTTATCCTACTACTCTGAATGCCTGCTTTTCACAAAACCCTTTTTCATATCATATTTATTCAATATAATTGTCACTACAAACATGTTGATAGTTTGAAAGACTTGGTAATCTAATTTGGACATTGAATGCTTGTTCTATGCTACTCATGCCTTTGCCAGCATGCCAATAAACACCTTGCATTCACTTGTCATCATATGCACTAGCTATTTTCCATTGATGACTTTTCACATGTACTCGCGAGCATGTGATAATGTCAGTATATCTTAATGTGCATTGATTACCACCTTTCCCGCTCTCTTCCTTGCTCTAACCCTTAGCTTTAAAAAGTCACTTTCTTTTTCCCTTTTCAGGATAGCCACCAAGAAGGGTAAAGAGAAAGCTACTCCCAACCTACCGGCAAGGAAAGGAACAAAAAGAGCCACAGCTGAGGAACCACAACCCCCGTCCACTTGCAAATCTCAGCATGCACCGAGGACGGTGCAATCTTTAAGTGTGGGGAGGTCGATACCGATCTCCATGGGTTAGTTACTCCTCTATCTCAACACCAATGATTTATTTTCCTTATTCATTGTTGCATTTGCATGTTTGATTGCATATTTGTTTAATTTTTTGCATATTTTACCACTTGGTTGAAGTAATATTTTTTTTTTCAAGAAAATTTTTAGAGAATTTCACTAATTTGAATAAAATTTAATGTTACACTTGTTTGAAGAGATATTATACTGGAACATGGTTTAGAACTCGAACACACAAAACCTATGAGATTTTGAGCCTATTTGAATTGGTTGTATTTTATCAACCAATATTTTATTTTTAGTGTGTATTTTTCTCTCTAAAATTGTGATCTTTCTCTTGCTTAATTCTATATTTTCATAATTTGATGTATTCATACACTTACATGATTGAGACCTTTGTTTCACTGAGCTTACATACCCATATGGCCTTACCTTTCATTATCCCTTGCAAACCAATTTTGAGCCTATTGTACCACTTTGTTCTTTTTATTTAGAACATCATTAACTCTAAGCGAAAAATAATAATGTCCTTAATTTGAATCCTTGGTTAGCTTAGACTAGTGAGAGTGCTTATGATTTAAGTGTGGGAAAAGTGGGTTTGGAAATATTTGGTTTAAGAATCGGGTATTATATATCTTTATGTGAAAGAAATGTTTAGAACATGATTCATGCATTCAATATCTTAATCATATGCATTGAGAAAAATAAAAGAAAAAAATATATATATAAAAAAAAAGAAGAGCAATTAAGCAAAAAGGGGACAAAATGCCCCAAAGTAAGTGGTGAAAGTAATGCATATGTACTGTACTTAAAAATAGAATGCATGAATATGTGGAAAACATGGTTAATGGATAGTTAGATGTTGTATTATGATTACATGGATTGTTTAAGTTAGGTGGAAAGTTTAAGCTAATTAAGGATTCAGATTTTAGTCCACTTGGCCAAATACAATCCTACCTTGACCCTAACCCCATTACAACCCTTAAAAGACCTCTTGATATGTGTATATGTGCATTAAATTTTTGTTGATTGTTAGAAGAAGAACAAGCCTTAGAAAGCAAGGTTAGTAGAAGAATTGAGAGAATCAAACCTTAAACACCTGAGTGATTAGAGTGTATACACTACTAGTAAGGGTTCGATGCTCAATTCCTTGTTCCCTGCTTTCATAAGCTATTTTCTTCTTGCAAGTCTATTTGTGCTTCATTTTTATGATTTGAATTAGTGAAATCCAGTTCATATTTGTTCTTGAAAGATTTATTTATTTTTAACCAAGTAGGTAGAAACATCTTAGCATGTAG
The DNA here is from genome assembly GCF_059453495.1 of Arachis ipaensis. Classification (NCBI taxonomy): domain Eukaryota; kingdom Viridiplantae; phylum Streptophyta; class Magnoliopsida; order Fabales; family Fabaceae; genus Arachis; species Arachis ipaensis. Next base: position 131,407,370 of record NC_142444.1, read on the forward strand.
TTACATTCATAGGTTGCATTGCATACTCTTTATCATTCCTCTTCATCTTTATAGTTTCTCTTGAGCTTAGCATGAGGAGATGCTAATGTTTAAGTGTGGGGAGGTTGATAAACCACTATTTTATGGTTTATCTTGTGCTTAATTGAGTGGATTTTATCAACTCTTTACCCACTTATTCATAATATTTGCATGGTTTTATATTTCCTTCCTGATTTTGTGCTATGATTGAAAACATGCTTCTTTGATCTTATATTTGCTTATTATTAATCCTCTCTTATTACCATTAGATGCCTTGATATGTGTGTTAAGTGTTTTCAGACATTATAATGCAGGAATGGCTTGGAGGATGGAAAGGAAGTATGCAAAAGTGGAAGGAATACAAGAAGTTGGAGAAATTGCTAAGCTGTCCAGCCTGACCTCTTCGCACTCAAATGGCTATAACTTTAGCTACAGAGATCCAAATGACACGGTTCCAGTTGCGTTGGAAATCTAACGTCCGGGGCTTCGATTTCATATATAATATGCTATAGTTTCCTTGATGTTACGCGACGCGACCGCGTGATCCATGCGGTCGCATCGCAGTGACGGAAATTAGGGTGTTTGAATTCTTCTCCAGCAATTTCTGGGCTATTTCTGACCCAGTTTGCGGCCAAGAAAACATAGATTAGAGGCTATAAAGTGGGGGAATGCATCCATTCAAGGGGAATCTCATAATAATTCACTTCTCATGATTTAGATTAGTTTTGAGAGAGGTTCTCTCCTGTCTCTCTTAGGATTTAGGACTTCTCTTAGTTTTAGGAGTAACTCTCAATCCCAGGTTCTTTATTTTTATTTATTTTCCCAATTGGCTTATGAACTTTTCCATGTTAGATTTTACTACTTTGAATGTATTTTATTTGAGGTATTCCAGATATTTATGATTTTAATTTAGCTTTCTACATTCTTGGCTTTGGTTAAGGTAATTGGTGACGCTTGAGCTGTCAAATAAAATAGTGGTTGAAATTGGCAGATTCTGATTGATCTAGGATTGCTCTAAAGCTAGTCTCTCCACAGGAGTTGACTAGGACTTGAGAACCAAGCCAATCAGGCCACTTAACTTTCCTTTGTTTAGTAAAGGCTGACCAAGTGGGATTAAAATCCAATTCTCATCACAATTGATAAGGATAGGACTTTCAGTTCTTATACTTTGCCAAGAGTTTATTTTATAGTTATTTATTTATCTTATTCTTCTTATGCAATATACTGCTTCCTTACTTTCTAAAACTCCTAATTTACAAACTCATAACCAATAATAAGAACATACCTCCCTGCAATTCCTTGAGAAGACAACCCGAGGTTTAAATACTCGGTTATCAATTTTAAGGGGTTTGTTACTTGGGACAACCAAAACGTTTGTACGAAGGGATTTCTGTCGGTTTAGAGACTATATCTACAATGCGACTGTTTTTATGAAATTCTTTACTGGCAAAAATCCCAACGTCACACATCTCTTAAAGAGATATGGTTCATCCCATAAGTAGTACTTTGCATCAGAAATTAGTTTTTTTGTATGCACCCTGCTGTACTCTTTGGGTATGAACCTCACAGCTTTATAATTTGCAATGTCTGCAAACCATGGTGCTTCCTGAATGGCGAAGAGTTGCTCATCCGGAAAGGTCTCAGAGATCTCAGTAGGAGGGAGGGATGCCCCTGCTACTGGTTCTATCCGGGACAGGTGATCAGCTACCTGATTATCTGTCCCTTTTCAGTCTCTTATTTCTATATCAAACTCGTGCAGAAGCAACACCCATCTTATGAGCCTGGGTTTTGAATCCTGCTTTATGAGTAGGTATTTAAGAGCAGCATGGTCAGTATACACAATCACATTTGAACCTACTAAATAGGATCTAAACTTGTCAATGGCATAAACCACTGCAAGCAACTATTTTTCTGTGGTTGTGTAGTGTTTTTGTGCGTCATTTAGAATACGGCTGGCATAGTAAATAACGTGCAGAAGTTTGTTATGCCTCTGTCCTAATACTGCACCAATGGCATGGTCACTGGCATCACACATTAGTTCGAATGGTAATGTCCAGTCTGGTGCAGAAATCACTGGTGCTTTGACCAGCTTAACTTTCAGAGTTTCAAAAGCCTGCAGACACTCTGTGTAAAACACAAATGGTGTGTCAGCAGCTAGCAGATTGCTCAGACGTTTTGTAATTTTTGAAAAATCCTTTATAAACCTCCTATAGAATCCTGCATGCCCCAGAAAGCTTCTGATTGCCTTAACATTGGCAGGTGGTGGTAATTTTTCAATTACTTCCACTTTAGCTTGATCCACCTCTATTCCCTTGTTTGAAATTTTATGCCCAAGGATAATTCCTTCAGTCACCATAAAGTGACATTTTTTCCAGTTTAAAACTAGGTTAGTGACGTGGCGGAAATTGGCGAGTCAAGAATTCTTGTAAGATATGCGTTGCAAGTATAGTTCTTAACCAACCAGAAATCCGCTTATCAATTTAGAAGGGTTGTCACAAAAATTAAAATTAAAATACTGGGAGTATGAATCCCAGGTCGTTTCCCAACGAGTTACCGAAAGGTGTGCTATTTTATTAATCAGATGTTTTCAAAAAGAGTTTGAGTTGAATAAACAGGAAATTAAATTGGGGAAATTAAGTAGTTTAAATAAAAGCCTTGACTGGGAGTAAATTAGTTGGAAGCCCTATTCTTGTTGTAGTACTCTCAAGATTAATTGATAATTGAAGGTCGTTCTGTTTAGTTATCCCTTACTAGGTAAGGGAAAGTCAAACAAGTTGGAATGCTGTTTCTATTCACAAGTCCCAATCCGCTTACTTGGAAGGACTGGCGTTAGTGACTAGAGAGCCATCCAACAATAAACCCAATTACAATCTCTCTTTTGAGCATTCCAACTCAAGGGTTCCTTTCAATCAACTCCCCATCAAGTTAGGAAACTACTCGCTCATTGTGAATGTAGAACTCATAACATAGGAAAGGGAATTAAAGAAAGACATGATAAATAAAACTCAAAGGAATCAATTAAAAATAAAAGTAACTCTTGTATTAATAAATTCTAAAATAATCCAATAGTAAAATTGAGTAAATTAAAGGACATGGAAGATTAAAGCCAAGTAAAGAAAACGAACTAGAATGACGAAGTCTTGATGAGGTAATAACTCTTCTCAATATCCCAATGTAAAGAGCAATAGAAATAAAAATCCTAAGAACTATGAATGTGTAGAGAGAAAACCTAGAGGAGGAGTAAAACTAGATCTAAAAACTAAAACTGTGTAGAATGAATGTTGTGTTCGGTTTCTGCATGTCCTCTGTCTCTAGTCTGCTTTTCCGAGCCAAAAATTGGGTCAAAACAGGGCCCAAAATCGCCCCCAGCGAATTCTGCAGATTATGCAGATCGCGCATGTCACGCGATCGCGTCATTCATGCGAACGCATCATGCGGCGTTTTGCTTTGCCACGCGGGCGCGTCGTCCATGCCTCCGCGTCACTTATGCTATTTCAATCTGCGCGGTCGCGCGAGCTATGCGGCCGCGTCACTTCTCGCTGGTCATCTCCTTAATTTCTTGTGTTCCTTCCATTTTTGCAAGCTTCCTTTCCAATCTCCAACTCATTCATGCCCTATAAAGCCTGAAACACTTAACACACAGATCACGGCATCGAATGGAATAAAGGAGAATTAAAATACATAATTAAAAGTCTCTAGGAAGCAAGTTTTCAATCATGTAATAATTTTAGGAAGGAAATATAAATGCATGCTAATCATATGAATAAGTGGGTAAAGATCATGATAAAACCACACAATTAAACACATTATAAACCATAAAATAGTGGTTTATCAACCTCCCCACACTTAAACATTAGCATGTCCTCATGCTTAGTTGAAGGAGATAAAACAAATGAGTAGGAACATGTAAAAACTCATGCAATGCAATGCAACCTATATATGTAAATGCAACTATATGATTCTTGTACACTTTATCAATAGTAAATAAGCTCTTCAAAACAATTACAAATCAAATTCCACTAATTCAATTCTTATACAGTAAGAACAGATAAAAATGCAAGAAGATAGCTCATGAAAGCAGGGAACATAGAATTTTAAGCATTGAACCCTCACTGATGATGTATGTATACTCTAGTCTCTCTAGTGTATAGGGTAGTCACTTTATCCTTCTCTAATCATGTTCTCTAATTTTTTTTCTTCTCCTAATCAATCAACAACATTTAATATATCAATGCAAACATCATGAGGTCATTTCAAGGTTGTAATGGGGCTGAGGTAATGGTAAGGATACATATATGGCTAAGTAAGCCTATAAACTGAATCTTTAATTAACCCAAGCTTTATCATAACCTATATATATTCTATATAACTTTAGAATTCATACCTAGCTACCCAGAAATTTTCTTTCACATTCTATACTCATGTATCAACTTTTTATCTTAATTTTATCATACATGCATTGATCTTTGAATTCTTAACTTTACATTGGGGTAATTTTGTCCCCTTATTTATTTACTTATTTATTGAATATTTTCTTTTTTTTCTTTTTTTTTCATAAGCATAAAAATAAACATAGCTTATCAATGCACATAGATTTTTAATTCTTATAGTTTCACATGAGTAGGTATCCAAATTTCTATTATATTATCATGACACATTCCCTTATTATCTTTTGTTCCACAATTTCCCATACTTAATTAGCACACACAATTCTATCTTAAGCTAACCAAAGATTCAGTTTGGAATATATAATTGTTTTTCCGCTTAAGGCTAGTAATGTGGTAAAATATAGAACAAATGGGATTTAAAGGCTCAAAGTGGCTAACAAAGGTAATTGAAAGGGTAGGCTTAATTTGGATAAGTGAGCTAAACAATTAATGGCCTCAATCATATGCAAGCATATAAATATAATAAATATTGGACATATAGGATGAAACAAAATATAGATTACAATTATAGAGAAGTAAACACACAAGAATAAAATAATTATTGTTAAATAATGTAACCATGTATAAAGGCTCAAATCTTACAGGTTGTGTGTTCTTTAGCTCAAAAATCATGTTCCAAATACAACTTCAAACAAATTTAACATAAAAAATTTAATTAAAATTAGTGAAATTTTGTTCCAAAAATAGAGTCTTAGAAGAAACTTATTGTCTTTTCAATCAAGTAGAACATGCATGCAACTAATCTATTACTATGCAATTTATCTTATTCTATAAAAGAAAAACTAACTAAATATCCTAATTTATTGGTGTTTAGGGAAGAGAAATTACCTTCGAAAGTCAGGTACTGACCGACCTCCCCACACTTAAGGCTTTACACCGTCTTCGGTGCCATCTGTCAGGAACAGGGGTGGACTGGTAGCAGTATCTCCACAGTCGGGACAATCATGGCTCTTTGTGCTGGTAAAGAAAGTGGAGTCCGGGGTGTCTGAGTCTTTGAATTTTCCCATGATCAACTCCTTGAGGTATGTGAATCGGCGCTTGTTACGGCGCTCTCTCATCTTAGCTTTGTGTTCCTGCCGATCCAACCTTTCGAGTATCTGATGGAGCAGTTGGTCTGTGGTAGGTGCTTGTGGTATTGAAGGAGGAATGTCTGCAGCCGGTTCAATAGGCTGGCTTGTAGTGGCTGCTGAGGGTCTGATATATTTCCCATTAGGGACATATTGATCATCCCGTGGAAGCATGGCTTTGGTGTCCCCAACTCTGAAGGAGACTCCGGCTATGAAGACGAGATCTGAGACCAAGGTGGGAAAAGGTAAGTTGTCCGCAATTTGTACGTGTCCCATGGCATTCCGGATGTGTCTTAGTAGGTTCAGAGGTTGGTCAGTAAGGATGCAACATAGTAGAACGGCCATGTCCGCAGTGAAGGAGGACTCGTAAGTGCTCGGAAAGACATAATGGGACATGATCTGCGCCCATACGCGAGCCTCTAAGGTAAGTGCTGAAGCCGAGATTCCCTTAGGGCGGGTACGATGGTATCCGTAGATCCAACGGCTGCCAGGTAGTGTGATAACCCTGAGAACGGTGTCCCAGTCAAATTGGTACATCTGGCGCTTGAGTGCGGCTTCTTGAAAGGCGTCCAAACCTTCTGGAATAGGGGGAAGACCTAAAGCTTTTTGAATGGCCTCTTCTGTAATGGGGACTTGCTTCTGACGGATAAAGGTAGACTTCAGGCTTGGCAGGTGAAAGTTGGAGTAGAACTCGCTACCCAAGAAAGATTGACCTGCCTCTGCTGTCTCTGTAGGAAACCCCATTGTCTTTGTGCAATTTGCGGCTCAACAAAGGTAGCAATATTGGGTGGGAGGATAAAAAGGTATTCGTTGTTGTAGCTCCTTTCTGCCAGGATGGGGAACATCTGCTCACAGTAGCAATTGGGGAATCGCGCAATGTCCTTTGCTGGGAAGGCTTTTTCTTTATCATCAACCTTTATAATCCTCTTAAGTCTCCCTTTGTTGAGGGTTTAACCGCAGTTGAAGAGGGTTCTGCCACTAATGCTCTTTTTGTTCCTCTTCTTGCTGTTGATTTGGGAGGAGCTTTTTCTTTTCCTTTCTTGGTGGCCATTCTGAAAAAGGGAAGAAAAAGTAAATTAAATTCAAAGAGATAGAGCAAGGAAGAGAACGAAAAAGGATGATTATAAATGCACATTTAAAGGTAAATAATGTTAACACATGGTCATGACTACATGTGAAAAGTCATTAATGGAAAATAGTTAGTGCATGTGATGAATGCAAGGTGTTATTGGCATGCTGGTAAAGGCATGAGTTGCATAGATCAAGTATCACTTGTAACAAATTATCACGTTTGTATTGACAATTATTTTTAACGAATAAAATATAAAAGGGGTTTTGTAAAAAACGGGCATTTAATAGTAGAATAGAATAACGTAGAAAAGTGCATAAAGCCATATGGGTTTTTTCACAAACACATAGCATGCATGGTGAAATAATGTATGGAAAGTATTAAATTTAACATGCAAGCAACCCTTTAAAAAGTAATATATAAATGCCAAACAAATTTAGAACAATCTACAAGCATATAATGAGAAATAATAACTCAAAATAAATTTCTAACACCAAGTAAAAAGGAAAAAAAAGAAAGAAAAAGAAAATATGAATAATGAAAGTAAAAAGAAAAGAAAAGAAGATAACATAGAAAAATAGGAAGAAAAATAGAAAAGTAAGGAGAGAAGAAGAAAAGAAACCTTGTTAATGGAGGAGAGAGAGAGAGAGAGAGAGAGAGAGTACAAAGTGAGAAAGAAGGAAGAAGGAAGAAGGGAGGAGGAAGAAATAAGGAGGGAAAAAAAATAGGATTTGAGGAGAAAAAGATAAGATAAGTGGCAAATCAGGGGAGCTGTGCGGCGCAATCGATGCGGTCGCGTGGGGCACGTGGTCGCACAATTTGCGCTTATAATAATTGACGCGGTCGCGTCGGTCACGCGGTCGCGTGACCCGTTTTATGCTACTGGCGCGAGGGCAGCCTCGCACTCGCACAACTCTCTGTTCAAAATCATTAATTGCCAAATATTGGGTGACGCGATCGCGTGAGGCATGCGATCGCATGAGTGGCCATTTATGAGGATATGACGCGGTCGCGTCGGTCACGCAGCCACGTGGGAAGAATTTGTGCGTTAGCACCAATCCAGCACCACTCTTGCACAACTTTCGGTCGTGCACCCTTTTTACGTCGAAATCTAGGGCACGCGGCCGCGTGAGTGACGCAGTCGCGTGGGAGGCCAATGTTCCCACTCGACGCGGACGCGTTGGTGACGCGGTCGCGTGGGGTAATTTGTGCCATTGGCACGCCTCCAGCCACGCTCCTGCGTGACTCTCTGTTCATTTTATTAATTCCTCCCATCTCCTGCGACGCGGACGCGTCAATGAGGCGGTCGCGTCGCGTAAAATTTTTTTTTTAAATAAAAGTATGTAAATGCAGATGCACGAAATGTACTAATAAAGAGAAGAGTTATTAAATAGAAAAACTAAAAATAAAGAAAAGAACGATCATACCATGGTGGGTTGTCTCCCACCTAGCACTTTGCTTTAACGTCCGTAAGTTGGACGCTCCATTAGCTCAATCTTCGGCTATGTGAGGATCTTCCAAGAGGAAGATCTCAAGCTCCTTGTTTTTCTGCATCCTCTCCCCATGGTACAGCTTTAAACGATGTCCATTAACTTTGATAAGTTCAGAGCTTGAAAGATGGCTTAGGTGATAAACTACGTACGGTTCGGCCTTCTTTACTTTGTATGGACCATCCCATCTTGATCTCAACTTGCCTGGCATGAGTCTCAGTCGAGATTTGTAAAGGAGGACTAAGTCCCCAGGTTGGAACTCTTTTCTCTTAGTGTGCTGATCATGTATAGCCTTCATCTTCTCCTTGTATAGTCTGGAGTTCTCATAAGCTTCTAGGCGAAGGCTTTCCAATTCTTGCAGTTGCAATTTCCTTTCAGCTTCGGCTTCTTCAATTCCCATGTTGCACTCCTTTACTGCCCAAAAGGCTTTGTGCTCGACTTCAACAGGGAGATGACAAGCTTTTCCATAGACTAAGCGGAAAGGACTCATCCCAATAGGTGTCTTGTATGCGGTTCTGTACGCCCAAAGTGCATCTTGTAGCCTGGTGCTCCAGTCTCTCCTATGAGGTTTGACTATCTTCTGCAAGATACGCTTTATCTCTCTGTTTGACACCTCGACTTGCCCATTAGTCTGAGGATGGTATGCTGTTGCAACCTTATGAATGATTCCATGCTTCTTCATTAATCCTGTTAGTCTCCTGTTACAAAAATGGGTGCCTTGATCGCTCACGATTGCTCGTGGTGATCCAAAGCGACAAATAATGTGATTTCTCACAAAGAAAACAACAGTGCTAGCATCATCAGTGCGGGTAGGAATTGCTTCCACCCATTTGGAAACGTAATCCACAGCTAACAATATATAAAAATAACCATTAGAATTTGGAAATGGACCCATGAAGTCAATGCCCCAGACGTCAAAAATTTCACAGAAAAGCATAATTTGTTAAGGCATCTCATCCCTCCTGGATATATTACCAAATTTTTGGCATGGGAAACAAGATCTACAAAATTCAGCAGTGTCTCTAAAAAGTGTAGGCCACCAGAATCCACAGTCTAAGATTTTTCTAGCTGTTCTTTGAGGGCCAAAATGTCCTCCACTCTCAGATGAGTTACAGGCCTCTAAGATGGACTAGAATTCTGATTGAGGCACACACCGTCTAATTACCTGGTCAGCGCCACATCTCCATAAATATGGGTCATCCCATATATAATATTTAGACTCGCTTTTCAGCTTGTCTCTTTGATGCTAAGAAAAGTTTGGAAGAAAGGTGCGGCTAACTAGATAATTAGCTACAGGTGCATACCAAGTGACTACCTCAGATACTGCTTGCAGATTAATGGGAAATTATCAGCTATAGGAGTGGGATCATCTGAAATGTGCTCAAGACGACTCAAGTGGTCTGCCACTAAATTCTGGTTACCACTCCTATCCTTAATTTCTAAATCAAATTCTTGTAACAGCAGTATCCAACGTATAAGCCTTGGTTTGGACTCCTTTTTAGCTAATAGATACTTTAGAGCTGCGTGGTCCGAGTACACTACTAGCTTCGTACCAAGTAAATAGGCTCGGAATTTATCCAGAGCAAAAACAATAGCAAGAAGCTCTTTCTCAGTAGTAGTGTAATTGGACTGTGCGGCATCTAGAGCTTTAGACGCATAAGCAATAACAAAAGGATCCTTACCTTCACGCTGAGCCAGTGCTGCTCCTACTGCATGGTTGGAAGCGTCGCACATTATTTCGAATGGCTAGCTCCAGTCTGGTCCTCTCACAATTGGAGCTTGAGTCAAGGCGGTCTTCAGCTTATCAAATGCTTGTTTGCAATCTTCACTGAACTCGAACTCAATATCCTTCTGCAGTAGTCTAGATAAGAGAAGTGCTACCTTACTGAAGTCCTTAATGAATCTCCTGTAAAAATCTGCATGGCCAAGGAACGAGCGGACTTCCCTCACAGAAGAAGGGTAAGGTAAACTAGAAATAACATCCACCTTTGCTGGATCTACAGAAATGCCAGTATTAGACACAACATGTCCTAGTACAATACCTTGTTTTACCATAAAGTGACATTTTTCAAAATTTAATACAAGGTTTGTATTGACACATCGATCTAATACTCTAGATAATCCATCTAAGCGAAGGCTAAAATAATCGCCATAAACACTAAAATCATCCATAAAAACTTCCATACAGTCCTCAATAAGATCAGAGAAAAGACTCATCATGCACCTTTGGAAGGTAGCTAGTGCATTGCACAAGCCAAAGGGCATTCTCTTGTAAGCATAAGTCCCAAAAGGACATGTAAAAGTAGTCTTTTCCTGATCCTCAAGAGCTATATGAATCTGGAAATAACCTGTGTAACCATCTAGAAAACAATAATGTGATTTACCTGACAGGCGATCCAGCCTTTGATCAATGAATGGAAGAGGATAGTGATCCTTACGGGTTACTTGGTTGAGGCGTCTGTAGTCAATGCAGACCCTCCAAGCATTCTGTACTCTGGTTGCTATGAGCTCTCCATGCTCATTCTTCACTGTAGTGACTCCAGACTTCTTAGGCACCACTTGTACTGGGCTTACCCATTCACTGTCTGAGATGGGATAGATGATATTTGCCTCCAGTAGTCTGGTCACTTCCTTTTTGACAACCTCTAAGATAGTGGGGTTCAGTCTTCTCTGGGGTTGACGAACGGGCATTGCTCCCTCTTCTAAAAATATTCTGTGCTCACATACTTGAGGGTTGATGCCTACTATATCCGCCAAACTCCACCCAATTGCCTTCTTGTGCCTCCTCAGCACACTAAGTAACTGTTCTTCTTGTTGAGAAGTGAGTTCCCTTGCAATGATAATTGGAAACTTCTGCTTGTCCTCAAGGTAAGCATATTTGAGGTGTGGGGGAAGGGGTTTCAACTCTAACTTCTGCTCATGGTTAGGCTCTGGATTGTCTGGAGCTGGTGATAATGACAAAGTGCCCTCATTGTCGTTCAAGAGTGTCCCCACACTCGGATCTTGTCCTGTGTGCTTCTTCTCTAACTCCTCCTGGTGAACTTCAGCTACAGTTTCATCTATGATGTCACACTGGAAGATAGAATGATCTTCTGGAGGGTGCTTCATAACTCTATTCAGGTTGAAACTTACTAATCGGCCATCTATTTCAAAAGAGTATGTTCCTGAAAAAGCATCCAATTTGAACTTTGATGTCTTCAGGAATGGTCTTCCAAGTAGGATTGATGATGGCTTCTCTGAGTCATTTTGGGGCATCTCCAGAATATAAAAATTAGTGGGAAATGTGAGTCCCTTAATGCCTACTAATACATCTTCAGTAACTCCAACCACTGTAATAATGCTTTTATCTGCTAACACAAAATGAGCTGCCGACCTTTTTAAGGGAGGGAGCCTCAAAATATCATATATAGACAAAGGCATTATACTCACACATGCTCCTAAATCACACATGCAGTCAAAAATTATCACACCACCAATAGTACAATTAACCATACAAGGACTTGGGTCACTACACTTCTCAAGTAAACCACCCATTAAAGCAGATATGGAACTACCTAAAGGTATAGTTTCTAATTCATTAATTTTGTCTTTATGTATACATAAATCTTTTAGAAACTTTGCACATTTAGGTACCTGTTGAATAACATCAAAAAGAGGAACAGTTACCTCAACCTTTTTAAATATCTCTACCATTTTGGGATCAGGTTCCAGCTGCTTCTTGGGCTTCCTTGCAAGTTGTGGAAATGGAATAAGAGTGGTGTCTTCTGCAGTATTTGCGCTCTGTGGTGCTTCCTCCTGTGGTTGAACTTCTTCTTTTTCAGCTATGTCCTGTATGTCCTCTTCCTCTTCAACATCTTCTATTTCCACTACCTCTTCAGCTGAGGAGTGTTCTGGTGGGCTTGGCTCCTCCTGATTTCTCTCCTGCAGTGTGGTTCCGAACCTTAGGGTGATGGCATTAATGCCACCCTTTGGATTGGGTAATGGTTGAGAGGGAATTCTACTGTAGCTCAAAGGCTGGTTATTGGAGTTATTCATTGATCCAATCTGTGAGACAAGAGCTTGCAAAGTAGTGTTCAGACCATTTAGAGTGGCATTAATGTTATTTTCCATGGTCTGTTGTCTCTGATCAATGGATTGTAGTAAATCATCATTAGAAGATGAGAAAGGATAAGTAATTTGAGAGGTTTGCTGTTGGAAATTCTGTGGTCCTTGGGATTGTCTCAGGTGAGGTGCTCTGTAAGGCTGGTTCTGGTTCTGCTGCCTGTTGTTGTTATTATTCCACCTCTGATTTCCCTGATTATCTCTGCCTCCTCTGTTGTTGTTGTCCCTCCAATTCTGGTTAGAATTGTCCTGCCATCCATGGTTGTAATTGCCACCTTGATTGTACCCTTGGTTGGGGCGGTCATAGAAGTTATGAGTGGCTGCCACGGTGTTGTCTTCCTACTGGAGCAGCGGACATTCATCAGTATAGTGGCTATAATCAGCACAGATTTCACAAACTCTCTATGGGACTAACTGTTGGTTTTGCTGTGGTGGAGAAGGTTGAGCTTGCTGAACTTGTTGTTGATTCAATTGCATCTACTTCAGCAAGTTGGTCATTTCACAGATACTCTGAGTTAGAGCAGCAGCTTCTCTGCTAGAGGATACTTCTGCAATGGCTTTTGAACGGCCTTGTTTCTGCCTGTGATTCCGAGTAGATTTAGCTAAGTCGCTGATCAATTGCCATGCCTCATCCGTGGTCTTGTACTTTTTCATAGACCCATTGCTAGCACTTTTCAATGTGGTCTTATCTTGGGGCCTCATGCCCTGTGTGACGTAATCAAGTAACATTATCTTGTCAATCATATGGTGGGGGCATGCTTCCAGAAGATTATTGAAGTGCTCCCAGTATTTATAGAGAGTCTCAGATTCATCCTGAACAATCATGGAAATGTCTTTCCTCAGTTTATCAGTAACTTCAGCTGGAAAGAATTTTTCTAAGAATTCTCTTCTCAGTGTATCGCAGTTGGATACAGTTGCTGTTGGTTGAGTGTAGTACCACTCTCTTGCCTTCCCCTCAAGAGAAAACGGGAAAACTTTCAGCAAAATTGAAGTTTCATCTGCACCATCACGCCTGACGGTAGAACAGGCTGCTTGAAAATCTCTCAGGTGCTTGATAGGCTCTTGAGCAGGCAAGCCATGAAACTTGGGCATCAAATTGAGCAGTGCGGTCTTTATTTCAAAGTCTGTAGCCACCACTGGGTGATGCGCTTGAATGGTTGCATGGTAAAATCAGGGGCTCCAGCCTCCTGGATAGTAACTCTCCTAGCTGCTGTCATGTTACCTGCACGTAAATCAACCAAATCAGTAGAACGGGGGCTGGTTTCTTTCTCAAGTGACGTTTCAGATTCGCCCTCAGAGAGGACTAACCGACGGTGAGCTTGCCTTATTCGTGAAATAGTTCTTTCAATCTCAGGATTGAATACTGGCAAGTTTGGATCAGGAAGTGAACGCGTCATCTAACGAAAGAAACAAGCAGCTCATAGTAGCAAGATAAAATAAAATGCAAATAAATTAAATCCAATCAATAACTTTAGCACTCTATTGTAACTCCCCGGTAACGGCGCCGAAAATTGACGTGGCGGAAATTGGCGAGTCAAGAATTGTTGTAAGATATGCGTTGCAAGTATAGTTCTTAACCAACCAGAAATCCGCTTATCAATTTAGAAGGGTTGTCACAAAAATTAAAATTAAAATACTGGGAGTATGAATCCCAGGTCGTCTCCCAACGAGTTGCAGAAATGTGTGCTATTTTATTAATCAGATGTTTTCAAAAAGAGTTTGAGTTGAATAAACAAGAAATTAAATTGGGAAAATTTAGTAGTTTAAATAAAAGCCTTGACTGGGAGTAGATTAGTTGGAAGCCTTATTCTTGTTGTAGTACTCTCAAGATTAATTGATAATTGAAGGTCGTTCTGTTTAGTTATCCCTTACTAGGTAAGGGAAAGTCAAACAAGTTGGAATGTTGTTTCTATTCACAAGTCCTAATCCGCTTACTTGGAAGGACTGGCATTAGTGACTAGAGAGCCATCCAACAATAAACCCAATTACAATCTCTCTTTTGAGCATTCCAACTCAAGGGTTCCTTTCAATCAACTCCCCATCAAGTTAGGGAACTACTCGCTCATTGTGAATGTAGAACTCATAACATAGGAAAGGGAATTAAAGAAAGACATGATAAATAAAACTCAAAGGAATCAATTAAAAATAAAAGTAACTCTTGTATTAATAAATTCTAAAATAATCCAATAGTAAAATTGAGTAAATTAAAGGACATGGAAGAGTAAAGCCAAGTAAAGAAAACGAACTAGAATGACGAAGTCTTGATGAGGTAATAACTCTTCTCAATATCCCAATGCAAAGAGCAATAGAAATAAAAATCCTAAGAACTATGAATGTGTATAGAGAAAACCTAGAGGAGGAGTAAAACTAGATCTAAAAACTAAAACTGTGTAGAATGAATGTTGTGTTCGGTTTCTGCATGTCCTCTGGCTCTAGTCTGCTTTTCCGGGCTGAAAATTGGGTCAAAACAGGGCCCAAAATCGCCCCCAGTAAATTCTGCAGATTATGCAAATCGCGCATGTCACGCGATTGCGTCATTCATGTGGACGCGTCATGCGGCGTTTTGCTTTGCCACGCGGGCACGTCGTCCACGCCTTCACATCACTTATGCTATTCTAATCTGCTCGGTCGCGTGAGCCATGCAGCCGCGTCACTTCTCGCTGGTCATCTCCTTATTTTCTTGTGTTCCTTTCATTTTTGCAAGCTTCCTTTCCAATCTCCAACTCATTCATTCCCTATAAAGCCTGAAACACTTAACACACAGATCACGGCATCGAATGGAATAAAGGAGAATTAAAATACATAATTAAAAGTCTCTAGGAAGCAAGTTTTCAATCATGTAATAATTTTAGGAAGGAAATATAAATGCATGCTAATCATATGAATAAGTGGGTAAAGATCATGATAAAGCCACACAATTAAACACATTATAAACCATAAAATAGTGGTTTATCAGTTAGTCTCTTGGCATCTTTTCAGAACAAGTGCTAAATGGTCAAGACAGGAGCTAAATGAGTCTCCAAATACTGAAAAGTCATCCATGAAGACTTCCAGAAATTTTTCTACCATATTAGAGAAGATAGAGAGCATGCACCTCTGAAAAGTTGCAGGTGCATTGCATAGACCAAAGGGCATTCTTCTGCAGGCAAATACTCCAAAAGGACATGTGAATGCTGTTTTCTATTGGTCCTGAGGATCTACTGCAATTTGGTTGTAACCTAAATAGCCATCTAAAAAGCAGTAGTATTCATGACCTGCTAGTCTCTCTAGCATCTGGTCTATGAATGGTAAAGGAAAATGATCCTTTCTGGTGGCTGTATTGAGCCTTCTGTAGTCAATACACATACGCCACCCTGTAACTGTTCTTGTAGGAACCATTTCATTCTTTTAATTATGAACCACTGTCATTCCTCCCTTTATAGGGACAGCGTGGACAGGGCTCACCCAGGGGCTATCAGAAATAGGATAAATAATCCCAGCCTCTAGTAACTTAGTGACTTCTTTTTGCACCACCTCCTTTATGGCTGGATTTAGCTGCCTCTGTGATTGAACCACTAGCTTAGCATCATCCTCCAATAGGATCTTGTGCATGCATCTTGCTGGGCTAATGCCCTTAAGATCACTTATGGACCACCCAAGAGCTGTCTTGTGTGTCCTTAGCACTTGAATTAGTGCTTTCTCCTCTTGTGGATTTAAAGAAGAGCTTATGATCACTGGAAAAGTGTCACCCTCTCTCAAAAATGCATATTTCAGGGATGGTGGTAGTGGTTTGAGTTCGGGTTTAGGAGGTTTCTCTTCTTCCTGAGGAATTTTCAGAGGTTCTTTTATTTCCTCTGATTCCTCCAGATCAGGCTAAACATCTTTAAAGATGTCCTCTAGCTCTGATTTGAGACTTTCAGTCATATTGATCTCTTCCACCAAAGAGTCAATAATATCAGCGCTCATACAGTCATTTGATGTGTCTAGATGCTACATAGCTTTGACAGCATTTAACTTGAACTCATCCTCATTGACTTTCAGGGTCACTTCCCCTTTTTGTACATCAATAAGAGTTTGTCCACTTGCTAGGAAAGGTCTTCCTAGAATGAGAGTTGCACTATTGTGCTCCTCCATTTCCAGCACTACAAAGTCAGTGGGAAAGGCAAATGGCCCAACCTTGACAATCATGTCCTCAATTATGCCTGATGGATATTTAATGGAGCCATCAGCAAGTTGAAGACATATCCAGGTTGGTTTGACTTCTTCAGTCAAGCCAAGCTTTCTAATAGTGGATGCAGGTATTAGGTTGATACTTGCTCCAAGGTCACATAGAGCTTTCTTGGTACAAGCACCCTCTAATGTGCATGGTATCATAAAGCTTCCTGGATCTTGAAGCTTTTCTGGTAAGCTTTTCAGAATGACTGCACTGCATTCTTCAGTGAGAAACACATTTTCAGTTTCTCTCCAATCCTTCTTATGACTTAAGATCTCTTTCATAAACTTAGCATAAGAGGGTATTTGCTCAAGTGCCTCTGCAAATGGGATCTTTATCTCAAGAGTCCTAAGATAGTCTGCAAAGCGGACAAATTGTTTATCCTGCTCCGCTTGGCGGAGTTTCTGAGGATAAGGCATCTTGGCTTTATATTCTTCAACCTTAGTTGCTGCAGGTTTATTCCCTACAGAGGTGGTTGGAGAAGCCTTCTTAAAGGTGGTTTATTCCCTACTATCAGCACTTGCAGGTGTCTGATCCCTCATTGGCGTTTGAACGCCAGGATTGGGTGCTGGATGGGCGTTTAACGCCAGCTTCCCACCCTTTTCTGGCGTTTGAACGCCAGAACTGGGCAAGGAATGGGCGATCAACACCAACTTTTCTCCCTTTTCTGGCGTTTGAACGCCAGAAGTGGGCATCCACTGGGCGTTTGACGCCAATCTTTCACTCTTTTCTAGCGTTTAAATGCCAGAATTATTCCTCTATGGGCTCTTGTTGTCCTCAGAGGGACTTTGGGCAGTGGTTTGGTCATCCTCTGTCAGTTGTTCCTTTCTTGGCTTTTTGCTAATTTGAGCTGAATTATTCAATGTCTTCCCTCTCCTTAGTTGGACAGCTTGGTATTCTTCTGTTATCTATTTAGATAGCTGTTGTCTTGTCTGATTCAATTGTGCTTCCATATTCTTGTTAGCATTTTTAGTGTCTTGGAGCATCTCTTTAAATTCTTCTAATTGTTTTGTCATAAGGAGTAATTGCTGATTAAGTTCAATAATCTGTTATTGAGGATTAGGATCAGTAGTTATTGTCCTAGCCTCTTCTTTTATAAAGAATTCACTGCTTGAGTACATATGTTAATTTCTAGCAACCGTGTCAATGAGTTCTTGAGCTTCTTCAATCATCTTTCTCATGTGTATGGATCTACCAGCTGAGTAGTCTAGAGACATTTGAGCTCTTCCTGTAAGCCCATAGTAGAAGATGTCTAACTGTACCCACTCTGAAAACATTTCAGAGGGGCGTTTCCTTAGCATCCCTCTGTACCTCTCCCAGGCATTATAAAAGGATTCATGATCCTCTTGTTTAAAGCCTTGGATGTCCAGCCTCAGCTATGTCATCCTTTTTGGAGGGTAAAATTGATTGAGAAATTTGTTTGATAGCTGTCTCCATGTTTTTATGCTTGCTGTGGGTTGGTTATTTAACTACCTTTTAGCTTGATCTTTGATGAGCGGATATTTTATACGCTTTTTGGGGTTAATTTCATATAGTTTTTAGTATATTTTAGTTAGTTTTTAGTTTATTTTCACTAGTTTCTAGGCAAAATTCATATTTCTGGACTTTACTATGAGTTTGTGTGTTTTTCTGTAATTTCAGGTATTTTCTGGCTGAAATGGAGGGAGCTGAGCAAAAATCTGATTCAGGCTGAAAAAGGACTGCTGATGCTGTTGGATCCTGACCTCTCTGCACTCGGAATAGAATTTCTGGAGCTACAGAAGTCCAATTGACGCGCTTCTAATTGCATTGGAAAGTAGACATCCAGGGCTTTCCAGAAATATATAATAGTCCATACTTTGCTCAATGATAGATGACGTAAATTGGTGTTCAACGCCAGCTCCATGTTGCAGTCTGGCGTCCAGCGCCAGAAACAAGTTACAAGTTGGAGTTCAATGCCAGAAACAGGTTACAACCTGGCGTTGAACGCCCAAAACAGCCCAGGCATGTGAGAAGCTTTAGTCTCAGCCCCAGCACACACCAAGTGGGCCCCAAAAGTGGATTTCTGCACTATCTATCATAGTTTACTCATTTTCTGTAAACCTAGGTTACTAGTTTAGTATTTAAACAACTTTTAGAGATTTATTTTGTATCTCATGACATTTTAGATCTGAACTTTGTACTCTTTGACGGCATGAGTCTCTAAACTCCATTTTTGGGGGTGAGGAGCTCTGCTGTGTCTCGATGAATTAATGCAAATATTTCTGTTTTCTATTCAATCACGTTTGTTCCTATCTAAGATGTTCATTCGCGCCTCATTATGATGAATGTGATGATCCGTGACTCTCATCACCATTTTCAACCTATGAACGTGTTCCTGACAACCACTTCCATTCTACATTAGATTGAATGAGTATCTCTTAGATTCCGTAATCGGAATCTCCGTGGTATAAGCTAGAATTCATTGGCAGCATCCTTGAGAATCTGAAAAGTCTAAACCTTGTCTGTGGTATTCCGAGTAGGATTCTGGGATTGGATGACTGTGACGAGCTTCAAACTCGCGAGTGCTGGGCGTAGTGACAGACGCAAAAGGATAGCAAATCCTATTCCGGTATGATCGAGAACCTACAGATGATTAGCCATGCGGTGACAGCGTACCTGGACCATTTTCACTGAGAGGAAGGATGGTAGCCATTGACAACGGTGATCCACCAACACACAGCTTGCCATAGGAGGGACGTGTGTGCGTGAAGAAGAAGATAGGGAGAAAGCAGAGATTCAAAAGACAAAGCATCTCCAAAACTCCAACATATTCTCATTTACTGCATAACAAGTAACCTTTAATTCATGCTCTCTTGTTCATTTGCAAGTCAATTGATAACCACAAATTAATATCCTGACTAAGAGTTGCAAGATAACCATAGCTTGCTTCAAACCAACAATCTCTGTGGGATCGACCCTTACTCACGTAAGGTATTACTTGGACGACCCAGTGCACTTGCTGGTTAGTTGTGCGGAATTACATAGTGTGAAGTAATTTTCGTGTACCAAGTTTTTGGCGCCGTGCCGGGGATTGTTTGAGTTTGAACAACTAAAGGTTTATTTTGTTTCTTAGATTAGGAATAATTTATTTTTGTTGCTATAGAGTCATTAAATTCTGAGTCCTTTATTTCCTTTTCAAAAATTTTTCAAAAATATTATTTTTCTTTATCAATTTTTAATTTTTTTTTTCGTGAGTTTAGTGTCTTGTTCTAAGCTTGGTGTCAATTGCACATTTTATATTTTTCTTTTAAATTTTCGAAGTTTTTCTTGTTCTGTGTCTTTTCTTGTTTTTCTTGTGTTTTTCCAAAGCATTAGTCTTCAAAAAGGAATTTATTTTTTGTTAGTGAAAATATACCTCTTCAAAACAAATGTTACATTTATAGCTCAATTGGCTAGAGCATTGGTTTATGTTCTTGATGATAGGGCACCGGTTCTATTAAAAATCTTTTTTCAAAAATAATTTTTCTTGATTTAATCTTGTGCCAAACTTTATGTTTGGTGTTTTCTTGTTAATCTTTCTATAATTTTCAAAAATTTTAGTTTGGTTTTCTAAAAATTTTAAGTTTGGTGTTCTTTCTTCATGTTCTTGTGTTCTTGTGAGTCTTCAAAGTGTTCTTGAGTTTTCCTTGTGTCTTGATCCTAAAATTTTTAAGTTTGGTGTTCCTTGGTATTTTTCCTCCAAAATTTTCGAAAACAAGGAGCATTAGATCTAAAAATTTTAAATCTTGTGATATCTTATTGTTTTTCTCTTTCCTCTTTAAATTCAAAAATATCTTTTCTCTCTATTTTAAAGCAAATTTTCGAAATTTACTTTTAAAATTCAGATTTTTTTTTTCAAAATTTAAAATCTTTTTTCAAATCATATCTTTTTCAAAACTTCCTAACCATTTTTTTCTCTCCCTCCATTTTTCGAAAATCTTCACCCATTTTTATTTATTTTATTTTAATTTATTTTATTTTCGAAATAAATAAATAATTAAATAAATAAAAATATTTTTTCTCTATTTTACATCATCCCCCTTTCTCCATCATGGACCTAAGCGAAAATGAACAGTCCAGAAGGACTCTGGAGTCATATGCTAACCCCACTACTACTTCATATGGGAGTAGTATCTGCATACCCTCCATTGGAGTCAGTAGCTTTGAGTTGAATCCTCAACTCATTATCATGGTGCAGCAAAGTTGCCAGTATTCAGGTCTTCCACAGGAAGAACCTACAGCGTTTCTGGCACAGTTTTTACAGATTGCTGACACAGTACATGATAAGGAAGTAGATCAGGATGTCTACAGATTATTACTGTTTCCATTTGCTATAAAAGACCAGGCTAAGAGGTGGTTAAATAACCAGCCTAAGGCTAGCATAAAGACATGGAAACAGCTGACAGAAAAATTCTTGAATCAATACTTCCCTCCAAAAAAGATGACACAGCTAAGGCTGGACATCCAAGGTTTTAAACAAGGAGATAATGAATCTCTTTATGATGCCTGGGAGAGATACAGAGAGATGCTAAGAAAATGCCCCTCTGAAATGTTTTCAGAGTGGGTTCAGCTAGACATATTCTAATATGGGCTTACAGAAAGAGCTCAGATGTCTCTAGACTACTCAGCTGGTGGATCTATCCACATGAGGAAGACAATTGAAGAAGCTCAAGAGCTCATTGATACAGTTGCCAGAAATCAGCATCTGTACTTAAGCAGTGAACCTTCCATGAAAGAAGAGGCTAAAACAGTGACTACTGAACTCAGTCCTGCTGAACAAGCTACTGAATTCAATCAGCAATTGGATTTTCTAACAAAATAGTTAACCGAATTCAAGGAGAGACTACAAGAGACAAGGACGGCTAATATAAATATGGAAGAACAATTAAAGCAAACAAAGCAGCAGCTGTCAAAACAAATAACAGAAGAATGCCAAGCAGTTCAATTAAGAAGTGGGAAAACATTAAATACCCCACCTCAAGGCAGCAGGAAGCCAAGAAATAAGCAAACTACCCAAATTCCATCTGAGGACAGTAAGAGCCCGGGGAAAAATGATTCTGGCGCTAAAACGCCAGAAATTGGGTGGAAGGCTGGCGCTGAACGTCCAAACCATACTCAGGACTGGCGTTCAACGCCAGAAACAAGCAAGGAACTAGCGTTGAACGCCCAAAGGAAGCATAGTTTTGGTGTTCAGACGCCAGGAACAGATGAGGAGTTGGTGTCTAACGTCACTCCAGCTTCCAACCCTGGCACTCAATTGCCAGTGAGGAATCAGACACACACAAGTGCTGATGACAACCCTTCTAAAAAGGCTTCTTCAACCACTTCTGTAGGAAATAAACCTGCAGCAACCAAAGTTGAGGAATATAAAGCCAAGATACCTTATCCTCAAAAACTCCGCCAAGAGGAGCAGGATAAGCAATTTGCTTGCTTTGCAGATTATCTCAGGACTCTTAAAATAAAGATTCCGTTTGCAGAAGCACTTGAGCAAATACCTTCTTATGCCAAGTTCATGAAAGAGATCTTAAGTCATAAGAAGGATTGGAGAGAAACTGAAAAAGTTCTCCTCACTGAAGAATGCAGTGCAGTCATTCTGAAAAGCTTCCTTGAAAAGCTTAAAGATCCCGGAAGCTTTCTGATACCATGCATATTAGAGGGTAATTGCACCAAGACAGCATTATGTGATCTTGGGGCAAGCATCAACCTAATACCTGCATCCACTATCAGAAAGCTTGGTTTAACTGAAGAAGTTAAACCAACCCGGATATGTCTCCAACTTGCTGATGGCTCCATTAAATACCCATCAAGCGTGATTGAGGACATGATTGTCAGGGTTGGGCCATTCGCCTTTCCCACTGACTTTGTAGTGCTGGAGATGGAGGAGCACAAGAGTGCTACTCTCATTCTAGGAAGACCTTTCCTAGCAACTGGACGAACTCTCATTGATGTCCAACAGGGGGAAATAACCCTGAGAGTCAATGAGGATGAGCTTAAGTTGAATGCTGTCAATGCCATGCAGCATCCAGACACACCAAAAGACTGCATGAAAGTTGATCTTATTGACTCTTTGGTGGAAGAGATCAACATGGCTGAGAGTCTCGAATCAGAGCTGGAAAACATCTTTAAAGATGTTCCACCTGATCTAGAGGATTCAGAGGAATTGAAAGAGTCTCTGAAATTTCCTCAGGAAGAGGAAAAACCTCCTAAACCCAAGCTCAAACCATTACCACCATCCCTGAAATATGCATTTCTGGGAGAAGGTGATACTTTTCCAGTGATCATAAGCTCTGCTTTAAATCCACAGGAAGAGGAAGCACTAATTCAAGTGCTAAGGACACACAAGACAGCTCTTGGGTGGTCCATAAGTGACCTTAAGGGCATAAGCCCAGCTAGATGCATGCACAAGATCTTATTAGAGGATAATGCTAAGCCAGTGGTTCAACCACAGAGGCGACTAAATCCAGCCATGAGGAAGTGGTGCAGAAAGAGGTCACCAAATTACTGGAGGCTGGGATTATTTATCCTATTTCTGATAGCCCCTGTGTGAGCCCTGTCCAAGTTGTCCCCAAAAAGGGAGGCATGACAGTGGTTCATAATGAAAAAAATGAATTGGTTCCTACAAGAATAGTTACAGGGTGGCGCATGTGTATTGACTACAGAAGGCTCAATACAGCCACCAGGAAGGATCATTTTTCTTTACCATTCATAGACCAGATGCTAGAGAGACTAGCAGGTCATGATTATTACTGCTTTTTGGACGGCTATTCAGGCTACAACCAAATTGCAGTAGATCCCCAGGATCAAGAGAAAACAACATTCACATGTCCATCTGGAGTATTTGCTTACAGAAGGATGCCATTTGGGCTGTGTAATGCACCTGCAACCTTTCAGAGATACATGCTCTCTATTTTCTCTGATATGGTGGAAAAATTTCTGGAAGTCTTCATGGATGACTTCTCAGTATATGGAGACTCATTCAGCTCCTGTCTTGATCACCTGAAACTAGTTCTGAAAAGATGCCAAGAGACCAACCTGGTTTTAAACTGGGAAAAATGTCACTTTATGGTGACTGAAGGGATTGTCCTTGGGCATAAAATTTCAAACAAAGGAATAGAGATGGATCAAGCAAAAATAGAGGTAATTGAAAAATTACCACCACCTGCCAATGTTAAGGCAATTAGAAGCTTTCTGGGGCATGCAGGATTCTATAGGAGGTTTATAAAGGATTTTTCAAAAATCGCAAAACCCCTGAGCAATATGCTAGCTGCTGACACACCATTTGTGTTTGACACAGAGTGCCTGCAGGCGTTTGAAACGCTGAAAGCCAAGCTGGTCACAGCACCAGTTATTTCTGCACCAGACTGGACATTACCATTTGAGCTAATGTGTGATGCCAGTGATCACACCATTGGTGCAGTATTGGGACAGAGGCATGACAAGCTTTTGCATGTCATTTATTATGCTAGCCGCATTTTAATGATGCCCAGAAAAATTACACAACCACAGAAAAAGAATTGCTTGCAGTGGTTTATGCCATTGACAAGTTTAGATCATACTTAGTAGGATCAAAAATGATTGTGTATACTGACCATGCTGCTCTTAAATATCTACTCACAAAGCAGGATTCAAAACCCAGGCTCATAAGATGGGTGTTGCTTCTGCAAGAGTTTGATATAGAAATAAGAGACAGAAAAGGGACAGAGAACCAAGTGATTGATCATCTGTCCCGGATAGAGCCAGTGGAAGGGGCGTCCTCTCCCTCTATTGAAATCTCTGAAACCTTTCCGGATGAGCATTTGTTCGCCATTCAGGAAACACCTTGGTTTGCAGACATTGCAAACTATAAAGCTGCAAGGTTCATACCCAAGGTGTACAGCAGGCAACATAAGAAAAAATTATTTTCTGATGCAAAGTACTACTTGTGGGATGAACCCTATCTCTTTAAGAGATGTGCAGGCAGAATAATCCGTAGGTGTGTGCTTAGAGAAGAAGCACAGAGGATCCTATGGCATTGCCATGGATCACAATATGGAGCCCATTTCGGAGGTGAGCGAACAGCCACCAAGGTCCTCCAATGTGGTTTCTACTGGCCTACACTCTACAGAGATTCCCGAGAGTTTGTACGTAACTGTGACAGTTGCCAGAGAGCTGGTAATTTGCCTCATAGTTACGCCATGCCTCAACAAGGAATCTTGGAGATTGAGTTGTTTGATGTATGGGGAATTGATTTTATGGGGCCTTTCCCACCATCATACTCAAACACTTATATTCTGGTGGCAGTTGACTATGTATCAAAATGGGTAGAGGCCATTGCCACACCCACCAATGATACTAAAACAGTACTGAAGTTCCTCCAGAAACATATATTCAGCAGATTTGGTGTCCCTAGGGTACTAATCAGTGATGGGGGCACTCACTTCTACAACAAACAGCTTTACTCCGCCATGGTCCGGTATGGGATTTGCCACAAAGTGGCGACTCCATATCATCCACAGACAAATGGGCAAGCTGAAGTTTCTAACAGAGAACTGAAAAGAATCCTGGAACAGACTGTAAGTACCCGTAGAAAGGATTGGGCACGAAGCTTAGATGATGCTCTGTGGGCTTACAGAACAGCATTCAAGACTCCTATAGGGACTTCTCCGTACCAATTTGGGTATGGTAAGGCTTGTCACCTGCCCGTGGAACTAGAACATTAGGCCTACTGGGCAACCAGATTCCTAAACTTTGATGCCAAACTAGCTGGAGAAAAAAGATTGCTCCAGCTGAATGAGCTAGAGGAATTCAGATTCACTGCTTTCGAAAATGTCAAGCTTTATAAAGAGAAATCAAAAAGATGGCATGACAGAAAGCTATCTTCTAGAATCTTTGAACCAGGACAAAAGGTTCTGTTGTTTAACTCTAGGCTCAGGCTATTCCCCGGAAAACTGAAGTCCCGGTGGAGGGGACCATATGTGATTACAAGTGTATCATCATATGGTTATGTGGAGCTTCAAGACATTGACTCTGATAGGAAGTTCATTGTTAATGGACAGAGAATCAAGTATTATCTTGAAGGTAATATTGAGCAAGAATGCTCAAGGCTGAGGCTAGATTAAAAAGCTCAGCAAAGTCCAGCTAAAGACAATAAAGAAGCGCTTGCTGGGAGGCAACCCAGCCATTGGCATCACTTCCTCTAGCATTTTGCCCTATTCTTGATTTTATTTGTTTATATAAAGTTCATTGATACTAAGGTAAAGAGTCAATTGCATAAGTTTACAGGGTTACAGAAGGATTCAGCACACAAAACAGAGAAAAAGAGCTCACTGGCAAGAAAACGCCAGTAAGAGGTACAATTGGGCGTTCAACGCCCAAAAGAAGCATCCACTAGGCGTTGAACGCCAGTAAGGATAGCTATCTGGGCGTTAAACGCCAGAAAGAAGCATCTTCTGTGCGTTGAACGCCTGAAAGAAGCTCCTTCTGCGCGTTTAACGCCAGATTTACAGCGTCCTGGGCGTTCAGAAAAACGCCCAGTGACAAAGGAGTTCCTGGCATTCAATGCCAGAAAGAAGCACCAGCTGGGCGTTGAACGCCCAAGAGAAGTAGCAATTGGGCGTTAAACGCCCAAAACATGCAGCGTTTGGGCGTTTAACGCCAGGATGGTGGGGAGGAGGTAAATTCGTTTTTACTTCATATTTTTCATTTTAATTTTAATTTTCATGTTTCAATTCATGATTTCTTGCATAAACATGTTACAAACCCTGATTTCTAAGAACCCTAATTTCTAAAAACCCTACTTTAAAAATATCAAATGTATCTTAATCCATAAACACAAATTCTTTTTCAATCCAATCCAACTCTTTTTTAAATTTTCCAAAACAAATCTATCTCTTTTCCTTCTAAAATCCTTTCAACTCATCAATATCTTTTTCAAATCTCCACATTATCTTTTTCAAAATTCAAATTTATCATTTTTCAAATATCTTTCATATCTTTTCAATTCTAAATCACATCTTCTCGTATCATACTTATTTTTTTTATAAATCATATCTTCTATCTTATTCTTTTTTTTTTAAATTTTCGAAGAAAAAAAAACCCACCCCCCTCCCTTTTAAATCCACATTCGGACTCCCTCCTCTCATCCACCATTTGACACTAGCTCTCCTTCTATCCCTCTCCTTTCTTTTCTTTTGCTTGAGGACAAGCAAACCTCTAAGTTTGGTGTGTTTATCCGTGATCACTAAATTATACCCACTAAGATCATGGCCCCTAAAGGAAAATAAACCACTCCAAGAGGCAAGAAAGAGAGTATTCCAAAACCATTTTGGAATCAAGGGAAGTTCTTAACCAAAGAACATTCAGACCATTACTACAAAATAATGGGTCTAAGATCAGTGATCCCGGAAGTCAAGTTCGATCTGAAGGAAGATGAATATCCGGAGATCCAAGAGCAGATTCGAAACAGGAACTGGGAAGTCCTAGCTAATCCTGAAATAAAAGTGGGAAGGAATATGGTTCAGGAGTTCTACGCTAATCTGTGGCAAACAGACAGGCAGAGAATATCTAGAACTGCCCTCTATGACTATCGGACTATGGTCAGAGGAAAGATTGTTCACATCCACCCTGACAAAATCAGGGAGATCTTTAAGCTACCTCAGCTGAAAGATGACCCAGACTCCTTCAATAGGAGAATGATGAGAACAAACAAGGGCCTGGATAAGATTCTAGAGGATATATGCATCCCTGGAGCCAGGTGGACCACCAGCAGCAAGGGTGTCCCAAATCAACTCAAGAGAGAAGATCTCAAACCAGTCGCCAGAGGATGGCTGGACTTCATTGGGCGTTCTATATTGCCCACTAGCAACCGTTCTGAAGTCACCGTCAAAAGAGCAGTGATGATCCATTGCATTATGTTGGGAAAAGAAGTGGAAGTTCATCAACTGATCCCATCTGAATTTTACATACTTGCAAACAATAACTCCAAAGATGCCAGGTTGGCTTATCCAAGCCTAATCTCTATGCTCTACAAAGATGCTGGAGTAAGGATGGGAATAACGGAGTACATCTCAGTGGAGCAACCAATCACTAAAACCACAATGGAAAAATAACAAATGCAGGATGACCCCATCAAGAGGAGGGCGCAAGAATTCCTCCCGGAAGTCCCTCAATTTGAATATTGGGAATAGCTTGAAGCATCTGTTACCAAGTTGCAAGAATTTATGGACCAAATAAAGGAAGAACAGCAAAATCAAAACAGTATGCTCTACAAACTGCTTAGGGAACAAGAAGAGCAAGGGCGTGACTTAAAGGAACTGAAGTGTCAGAAGTTATCTCTTGAAGGACCAAGCACTCTACAGACTAGAGAAACATCCACATCCCAAACTCAAGGTTGTTGAGCCCTAATCTTAGCCTTAACTCTGTGATAATTGTTCTTATTTGAGTTTTACCTTAGTAGTTATAGTAGTAATTAGTAGTTATTTTATCTCCAATTAAGCTATAATTTATTTCTCTCATCATCATTAAACATGAATAAAATAGAAGATTTTCTTTAGGATAAGGAGGCAATATTTTTCGAGTTTTTAATACAAGAAATACTAATTAATTACATGTGGTGGTAATGCTTTCTGCCTTCTGAATGAATGCCTGAACAGAGCATATGTCTTTGGAATTTGATGTTCTTGAATGTTAAATATGTTGGCTCTTGAAAGAATAATGAACATGAGACATGTTATTGATAATATGAAAAATCATAAAAATGATTCTTGAAGCAAGAAAAGCAGAGAATACAAAGCTTGCAAAAAAAAAAAGCAAGTAGAAAAAGCCAATAGCCCTTAAAACCAAAAGGCAAGGGTAATAAAAAGGATCCAAGGGTTTGAGCATCAGTGGATAGGAGGGCCTAAGGGAATCAAATCCTGGTCTAAGCGGCTAAACCAAGCTGTCCCTAACCATGTGCTTGTGGCGTGAAGGTGTCAAGTGAAAACTTGAGACTGAGCGGTTAAAGTCAAGGTCCAAAGCAAAAAAGAAGAATGTGCTTAAGAACCCTGGACACCTCTAATTAGGGACTTTAGCAAAGCTGAGTCACAATCTGAAAAGATTCACCCAATTATGTGTCTGTGGCATTTATGTATCCGGTGGTAATACTGGAAAACAAAGTGCTTAGGGCCACGGCCAAGACTCATAAAAGTAGCTGTGTTCAAGAATCAACATACTGAACTAGGAGAATCAATAACACTATCTGAATTCTAAGTTCCTATAGATGCCAATCATTCTGAGCTTCAATGGATAAAGAGAGATGCCAAAACTGTTCGGAAGCAAAAAGCTACTAGTCCCGCTCATTTAATTAGAATCTGAGCTTCACTCAAAAACTCTGAGATATTATTGCTTCTTGACTTATTTGTATTCTATTTTATTTTTCTAGTTGCTTGGAGACAAGCAACAGTTTAAGTTTGGTGTTGTGATGAGCGGATATTTTATACGCTTTTTGGGGTTAATTTCATATACTTTTTAGTATGTTTTAGTTAGTTTTTAGTTTATTTTCATTAGTTTCTAGGAAAAATTCATATTTCTAGACTTTACTATGAGTTTGTGTGTTTTTCTGTAATTTCAGGTATTTTCTGGCTGAAATTGAGGGAGTTGAGCAAAAATCTGATTCAGGCTGAAAAAGGACTGCTGATGCTGTTGGATCCTGACCTCTCTGCACTCGGAATGGAATCTCTGGGGCTACAGAAGTCCAATTGACGCGCTTTCAATTGCGTTGGAAAGTAGACATCCAGGGCTTTCCAGTAATATATAATAGTCCATACTTTGCTCAAGGATAAATGATGTAAACTGGCGTTCAATGCCAGTTCCATGTTGCAGTCTGGCGTCCAGCGCCAGAAACAAGTTACAATTTGGAGTTCAACGCCAGAAACAGGTTACAACCTGGCGTTGAATGCCCAAAACAGCCCAGGCATGTGAGAAGCTTTAGTCTCAGCCCCAGCACACACCAAGTGGGCCCCAGAAGTAGATTTCTGCACTATCTATCATAGTTTACTCATTTTCTGTAAACCTAGGTTACTAGTTTAGTATTTAAACAACTTTTAGAGATTTATTTTGTATCTCATGACATTTTAGATCTGAACTTTGTACTCTTTGACGGCATGAGTCTCTAAACTCCATTGTTGGGGGTGAGGAGCTCTGCTGTGTCTCGATGAATTAATGCAAGTATTTCTGTTTTCTATTCAATCACGCTTGTTCCTATCTAAGATGTTCATTCGCGCCTCATTATGATGAATGTGATGATCTGTGACTCTCATCACCATTCTCAACCTATGAACGTGTGCTTGACAACCACTTCCATTCTACATTAGATTGAATGAGTATCTCTTAGATTCCGTAATCGGAATCTCCATGGTATAAGCTAGAATTCATTGGCAGCATCCTTGAGAATCCGAAAGTCTAAACCTTGTTTGTGGTATTCCGAGTAGGATTCTGGGATTGGATGACTGTGACGAGCTTCAAACTCGCGAGTGCTGGGCGTAGTGACAGACGCAAAAGGATAGCAAATCCTATTCCGGTATGATCGAGAACCTACAGATGATTAGCCATGCGGTGACAGCGTACCTGGACCATTTTCACTGAGAGGAAGGATGGTAGCCATTGACAACGGTGATCCACCAATACACAGCTTGCCATAGGAGGGACGTGCGTGCGTGAAGAAGAAGATAGGGAGAAAGCAGAGATTCAAAAGATAAAGCATCTCCAAAACTCCAACATATTCTCATTTACTGCATAACAAGTAACCTTTAATTCATGCTCTCTTGTTCATTTGCAAGTCAATTGATAACCACAAATTAAAATCCTGACTAAGAGTTGCAAGATAACCATAGCTTGCTTCAAACCAACAATCTCCGTGGGATCGACCCTTACTCACGTAAGGTATTACTTGGACGACCCAGTGCACTTGCTGGTTAGTTGTGCAGAATTACATAGTGTGAAGTAATTTTCATGCACCAATCTTTTACAGCAAATGGAAACAGTAATAAACTAATAATCTATAGACATCCTGATCCACTTCTTTATCACGCACTATATCAGCAATTTGTAAGAACTGTGCCAGAAACTCAGTAGGTTCTTCCTGTGGAAGACCAAAATACTGGCAATTTTGCTGCACCATGATAATGAGTTGAGGATTTAGCTCAAAACTGCTTGTTTTGATGGGAGGTATACAGATGCTACTCCCATATGTAGCTGTAATGGGGTTAGCATATGACCCCAGAGTCCTTCTGGACTGTTCATTTCCACTTATGTCCATGATGGAGAAAAGGGAATTGATATGGATTGCAATTAAATTATATTTTTAAATTTTATTTTACTTTTTTTAAAAGTAATCGAATAAAATAAAACAAAATAAATGGAAGATAAAATAAAAGTTTCGAAAATTAGAAGAGAATGAAATAAAAGCAAATTGAAAACTAAATTAATTAATTAATTAAAAAGATTTTGGAATTAGCAATCAGAAAGATATGAGTGAAAATTATTTTGAAAAAAGATATGATTGAGAAGATATGATTGAAAAGATATGATTGAAGAAATTAAAAAAAAATGATTTTTGAAAAAGATTTGAAAAGATCAATTTTTGAAATTAGAATTTTGACTTGACTAAAAAAAGATATGATTTTGAAAATCTTTGACTAATTTAATGCAAAATTTCGAAATTTATGAGTAAAATAAGGAAAAGATATATTTTTTTAATTTTTGAATTTTAATGAGGAAAGAGGAAAACAACAAAATGACACTAAACTTAGAAATTTTAGATCAAAACAAAGAGAACAAATAAGACAACTTTGAATGTCAAGAAGAACACCAAGAACAAATTTTTGAAAAATTTTTAAGTAAATAAAAGCACAGAAACACACCAAACTTAAAATTTTTAGAAAATCAAACACAAATTTTCGAAAATTTAAAGGAAAACACAAAGAAGACACCAAACTTAGAATTTTTAAAGATCAAGAAAGAACTAAGAACATGCAAATTCGAAAAATTAAAAGAAAATAAAAGCATGCAATTGACACCAAACTTAAAATATGAAACTAACTCAAATAAAAGACTCAAATTTAGTGACTCTAAACCAACAAAAATAAATTATTCCTAATCTAAGCAACAAGATAAACCGTCAGTTGTCCAAACTCGAACAATCCCCGGCAAACGGCGCCAAAAACTTGGTGCACAAAATTACAATCACACTTTTGCAACTCCGCACAACTAACCAGCAAGTACACTGGGTCGTCCAAGTAATACCTTATGTGAGTAAGGGTCGATCCCACGGAGATTGTCGGCTTGAAGCAAGATATGGTTATCTTGTAACTCTTAGTCAGGATATCAATAATTCTCAGATTTGATTGTAAAAAGTAAAAGAACATGAAATAAATACTTGTTATGCAGTAATGGAGAACAGATTGAGGTTTTGGAGATGCTCTGTCTTCTGAATCTCTGCTTTCCTACTGTCTTCTTCTTCACGCACGCAAGGCTCCTTCCATGGCAAGCTGTATGTTGGTGGATCATCGTTGTCAATGGCTACCATCCGTCCTCTCAGTGAAAATGGTCCAAATGCGCTGTCACCGCACGGCTAATCATCTGTCCGTTCTCATTCATGCTGGAATAGGATCCATTGATCCTTTTGCGTCTGTCACTACACCCAACACTTGCGAGTTTGAAGCTCGTCACAGTCATCCCTTCCCAGATCCTACTCGGAATACTACAGACAAGGTTTATACTTTCCGGATCTCAAGAATAGCTGCCAATAATTCTAGCTTATACCACGAAGACTCTGATCTGAATCAGGAGGCTAAGAGATAAGCACTCAGTCTAAGGTAGAACGGA
The DNA here is from genome assembly GCF_059453495.1 of Arachis ipaensis. Lineage (NCBI taxonomy): Eukaryota > Viridiplantae > Streptophyta > Magnoliopsida > Fabales > Fabaceae > Arachis > Arachis ipaensis. Next base: position 131,439,595 of record NC_142444.1, read on the forward strand.
GGTGGTTGTCAGGCACGCATTCATAGGTTGAGAATGGTGATGAGTGTCACGGATCATCACATTCATCAAGTTGAAGTGCGAGTGAATATCTTAGAATAGGAACAAGCGTGATTGAATGGAAAATAGTAGTAATTACATTAATTCATCAAAACACAACAGAGCTCCTCACCCCAACCATGGGGTTTAGAGACTCATGCTGTCATAAATACAATATGAAACGTGTAAAGTGTCATGAGGTATAAGATGAATCACTAAAAGTAGTTTTTATAATAAACTAGTGACCTAGGGTTACAGAAAATGAGTAAGCTAGAATAGTTAGTGTAAAAATCCACTTCCGGGGCCTACTTAGTGTGTGCCTGGTCTAAGCATTGAAGCTTTCATGTGTAGAGACCTTTCTTGGAGTTAAACGCCAGCTTTTGTGCCAGTTTGGGCATTTAACTCCAACTTTCATGCCAGTTCTGGCGTTTTGATGCCAGAATTTCTATGCTGACTTGGAACGCCAGTTTGGGCCATCAAATCTCGGGCAAAGTATGGACTATTATATATTTCTGGAAAGCCTGGGATGTCTACTTTTCAACTCAATTGAGAGCGCGCCAATTGGGCTTCTGTAGCTCCAGAAAATCCACTTCGAGTGTAGGGAGGTCAGAATCCAACAGCATCTGCAGTCCTTTTTCAGCCTCTGAATCAGATTTTTGCTCATGTCCCTCAATTTCAGCCAGAAAATACCTGAAATCACAGAAAAACACACAAACTCATAGTAAAGTCTAGAAATGTGATTTTTGAATAAAAATTAATAAAAACATAATAAAAACTAACTAAAATATACTAAAAATATACTAAAAATAGTGTCAAAAAGCGTATAAATTATCCGCTCATCATTGAGCAACAAGATGAACCGTCAGTTGTCCAAACTCGAACAATCCCCGGCAACGGCACCAAAAACTTGGTGTACGAAATTGTGATCTCAACGGCGCCAAAAACTTGGTACGTACGATTATAATCTCACTTCTTCTTCACAACTTCGCACAACTAACCAGCAAGTGCACTGGGTCGTCCAAGTAATAAACCTTACGTGAGTCAGGGTCGATCCCACGGAGATTGTCGGCTTGAAGTAAACTTTGGTCATCTTGTAAAACTCAGTCAGGCAGATTCAAATGGTTATGAGGTTTTGATAATTAAAATATAAATAAAATAAGATAGAAATACTTATGTAATTCATTGATGGGATTTCAGATAAGCGTATGGAGATGCTTTGTTCCTTCTGAATCTCTGCTTTCCTACTGTCTTCATTCAATCATTCATACTCATTTCCATGGCAAGCTGTATGTTGGGGGATCAATGTTGTCAATGGCTACCGTCCTTTCTCTCAGTGAAAATGGTCCAAGTGCGCTGTCACCGCACGGCTAATCATCTGTTGGTTCTCGATCATGTTGGAATAGGATCCATTGATCCTTTTGCGTCTGTCACTATGCCCAACACTCGCGAGTTTGAAGCTCGTCACAGTCATCCCTTCCCAGATCCTACTCGAAATACCACAAACAAGGTTTAGACTTTTCGGATCTCAGGAATGGCCGCCAATAATTCTAGCCTATACCACGAAGGTTTTAATCTTAGATTAGAAATCCAAGAGATACACATTCAAGCTTGTTTGCATGTAGAACGGAAGGGGTTGTCAGGCACGCGATCATAGGTGAGAATGGTGATGAGTGTCACATAATCATCACATTCATCGTGTTCTTGTGTTCGAATGAATATCTTAGAGAAGAAATAGGCTTGAGTTGAATAAAAAAATAATAGTACTTTGCATTAATTGTAACACCCTACCATACAGAGTCTTATGCTTAAGTCATAATTCAGAGAATGGCAAGGTATTACGACCTCTAAAACCAAAAATTTAGTACGTATAGTAGTATGAATAATTGATTATAACTAGGAGCCTTTGTAGAAAAAGGGATAAACAAAAACCGTAACTCGAAAGCGCAACACTCCGATCGATAAACGTGACGAACCGGGATAAGCTATCGCGGGATCATATATACAAAAGAGTGTCAAAAACAGGAATATCAAGACTCAAAATCCGGCCGTGAAGATAACTGGCCTGAGCATAGCAATATATACATATAATAAAATAAGGAAAACCCCAAGGAAAACCCAAAGGGATACAAATACAGAAACCTATTCTCCAAAACCTCCTATAAGAGGAGTCATCACAGTTTGTATTATATAATGGAGATAAAAGTATCTAAACAAGATATATAAACCAAAACAGAGTCCCAAGAACAAAGGATCTTCGCTAATCCAGAAGTCTCCAGCATGCCTCAACGAGAAGCCTCGCGTCCTGCATCTGAAAACCACAAAATCCGCATGGGTGAGAACCAAAGGTCCCCAGCACGGTAACAGCTTCCACATATATAATACATAATAATAGAGGAAAGTCGAAGGAAATCCTAGAACTTCCTCCAGATAATATCAAAGCTTATAAACAAGCTAAACCGTAAGTGGCAACTGACTAAAGATCCTTCAGTCTAACTAATACTTCCCTTTCCAATTCCTTCAGACCTCCCAACCACCAGCAGGAGTATAATATAGCAAACACAGTTATATCAGACAAGAGATTTACAAATAGAAATAGATAAGGCATTTAGACAATTAGCAAGTAATATGCAGTCAAATAGGCAATCTCAAACAATTCATGTAGTATAATTATGATGCATGCCTGTCCCTAGTGGCTGATGATATCATCTGTCGGTTATAGAGCCAACCCGACAAGTCCTGGTAGCTAACCATTGGACGGTCCCTCTGTCGTGCTTCCCCAACTCGAGTTATACTCATCATAAACTTGATCATAATCATGATCTATATCCATCACCCTCACTGGTGAATATTTATCCATCACCATCGCAGGTGAATATTTATCCATCACCATCACTGGTGAATATTTATGGGGGCGAGCTCATCCGGGCCTTTCATAGTGCCCGGCCACACTTACGACATTGGGTTAACAGAGCTTCGAGTCTCAACCTGGAGCACATGGTGGCTAGCCATTGCTACTACCCAGGGAAACCCTCATCTCCAATGGTGGAAGTGCAAACAATCACAATTCATTCAACAGCATATATGCATTTATACTTAGCCATAAACATGGCTCCGCCGTCACACGGCATAATCCAGCCATCCAGCTCACGGTTAAATCCATAACCAGCCAATTCATTAACAATTATGGCCCTTCGGCCCAAAGCATAACAAGCACTTCCACCGCCATTCTCCGCATCTCACATAATCATCTTTGATCATCAATGACCATTCATTTTTCCCCTTGCTTCACTCGCAAGTTACCACATTCACTAGCCCTTTTTCTCATGCTAGGCATATCATAATGATTTAAGACATAAGTGGTGAGATCGGAGGCTTAGAAGTATGAAATTTGGCTTTTAAAACTCAAAAATCAACTTTGGGATGAAAACAGGGCCACGCGTACGCGCACTCCACGCGCACGCGTGGATGGCCTTAAAACTCATCGACGCGCAAGCGTCATACGCGCGAACGCGTGGGTTGAAAATTAGCCAAACGACGCGCACGCGTCAGCCACGCATACACGCGAATACATTATGCCCCAGGCACAAAAGTGGCATAACTCTGGCACAACTCTCTGGAAAATGGCTGGGCATTCGATGCAGCGCATCGACGCGCTCGCGCACACCATGTGCACGCGTGGATGATTCTTTCTCGAAGAACGGCGCGTACGCGCCAAGTGCGCCTACGCGCGTGGGGTCATTCTGCTAAAAATTTTCTAAGTTAAAAGCTGCAGAATTCACAGATTCAGCCCCCAATCTTCCGACGGTCATAACTCTCTCATTTTAAATCATTTTTCACCCGTTCTTCGAACGGCATGGACATCCCGGATCCAATTTCATTTCTAAATAGATTTGGCACAAATCAGAGATCCGTAGTCCAAGTTATGTCCCGTCAAAGTATGCCCAAAAATCATGTTTTCATACAAAACCACAAAGTGCCATTTTCAAAACAAGCCACTTTCAACTCTTTTCAAAATCAATCAAAACATGCCAATTTCATCCCTTTTCTTGAAATCAATCAAAATGTACCAAAATCAACATCAAGCCATCCTCAACTCACACATTGACATTTTACCAAAATTCCCAAACCACATCCAACCATCTTAACCCTTCTCAATCAAATGGCTAAAGGACAAACACAATATCATGTCATACATCTTTCTCATCCCAATTTCTAACAATATCAATTTCCAATCAACCATCATTATACATAATCATCATACTCACCAACAATATGACACCACCCATCAATTCAACCTCAATCATTCATCAAGCATATATCACAACATGCATTTTCTCACATATCACACAATCAAGGCATCAATATTCATAATCACATATATGATCACATCATATATCTCAACCATTCCACAACATCATCAATTCAATGCCTATCTTAGGGCCTCTAGCCTAAGTATTTCCTACCACATTACATATTAGATAAGGGAAACCGAAACCATACCTTAGCCGATTTTCCAAGCTCAACCAGAGCACTTCCAAACCACTTGTCCTCAAGCTCTCAAGGTCTCAACACCTCCAAGAACAGATTTTGTCACACAAAACCCTCTCCCAAGCTTTCCAAAATCACCAATCAAGCTCCAATATTCACATATACACAACCTAAGCCACAATCATCATATCCGTACACAACATCTCAATACCCAAACATCATAGAACAATAATTTACACTAGGGTTGAGAATCTTACCATACCCAAGGTCCAAGGAGACAGGATTAACCTTCTCCTTCAAGAGAGTTGGGTCCTATAACATCAAAGAACCCAAAATCTCAACATTTTTGCTCATAAAACTCGAAATCAAGAGCTGGAATTTCGAACAGTAAAACGTGGCTTACCTCAAGATTAATTGTATGGGTTTTGTAAAGCTCTCCGTGGTGAACGCGTGGTCGCAAACGGAGCGGCAATCGGAGCTCTAGATCAAAAGTTATGGTGGTTTGAAGATCAACCAAGGGAGAGAACTTGAGAGAGTGTTCTTCCCCCCTCCATATTAGTTTTCAGCGTGTTTGAGTGTGTTGTGAGGAGAGAGAGTGCTGAAAACTAGGGTTTTGGTTTAGTTATGTTGGGCCAAGGGCCCACTTTGGGTCCGGTTGGTCCGGTTTGGCCCGTTCGGTCCAATCTTGGTCCGATTTCTATAAAATTGGTACCGAAATTCTCGTCTCAATCTCCTCTATCACATTTAGCCATAAAAATAACATTTTTGGCTTTCTAGAATAAATTCTCATCTTATGGGTTAGTTAGCCGTTAATTGACCGGGTCTTACATTCTACCCACCTAATTGGGAATTTTGCCCACAAAATTCAAATTCAATTACCTGAGAATAAGTGCGGAAAATCCGTTCGCATCTCCGACTCAAGTTCCCAAGTGTGTTCCTCAACACCGCCTCGACTCCAAGCCACTTTGACTAATGAAACCTCTTTTCCACGCAATCGTTTGATACTAGTATCATCAATTCTGACTGGAGCCACTGGAAGCGTCAAATCTTCCCTTAACTGAACCGATTCAGGTTCTAACACATGGCTAGCATCAGGGGTGTACTTCCGAAGCTGTGACACGTGAAACACATCGTGCAGGTTCGAAAGATGAGGCGGTAGAGCCATCCGATACGCCACCGGTCCAATCCTCTCTAGGATCTAAAATGGACCAATGTATCGAGGATTCAACTTCTTTGCTTTAATCGCTCTACCTACTCTTATGGTCGGAGTAACCTTAAGGAAAACATGATCTCCTGCCTCAAATTCCAAGGGCTTTCGCCTCTGATCGGCGTAACTCTTCTGGCGACTCTACGCCGTAAGCATCCTATCTCGGATTTTCTTGACTTGTTCAGTGGTCTCAGCTATCATTTCCGGTCCCAACAAGCCTTTCTCTCCAGCTTCATACCAACATAGCGGAGATTGACATTTCCTCCCATACAATGCCTCATACAGAGCCATTCCGATGCTCGCATGGTAACTATTATTGTATGCAAACTCCACTAACGGCATATACCGATCCCAACTCGCCGGTTGGTCCAAAACACAAGCTCTCAACATATCCTCTAGTGTTTGGATCGTCCTCTCAGATTGACCATCTGTTTGAGGATGGTAAGCTGTACTCAAGCTTAATCGGGTTCCAAAAGCTTTCTGAAATGCACCCCAGAACCTCGAAGTGAAACGAGGATCTCTATCAGAGATTATAGTAGCAGGTACACCATGGAGTCTCACAATCTCCTTTATGTATAACCGAGCTAGCTCCTCAAGGGTGTAAGTCATCCGAACGGGTAAAAAGTGAGCTGACTTCGTCAGTCGGTCCACAATCACCCAGATAGCATCAAAACCAGTCCTAGTCCTTGGCAATCCCGACACAAAGTCCATTGCAATACTTTCCCACTTCCATTGCGGAACCTCTAAGGGTTGCAACATCCCGGAAGGTCTTTGATGTTCAATCTTTACCTTTTGACAAGTTAAGCACTTTGAAACATATTCCGCCACATCATTCTTCATACCCGGCCACCAAAACATCGCCTTTAAATCATGGTACATCTTAGTACTTCCCGGGTGAATGGAGAATCCGCTTTTGTGTGCCTCCTTTAAGATATCTTGCCTCAAAGTGCCAACATCCGGCACAATGATCCTACCCTTGAATCTCCATAACCCGTCTTTTTCTTCCGACACTCTCCACTGTTTTCCTTGCTCGATAGCCGGTAACACCTTCCATAACGCTTCATCGTTTTCATGAGCCTTTAGGAGTTCAGACTTAAAGTCACTCGAGATTTCTAATTGGCTCAAACACAAGGTTCCAGATACTTCTCGAACACCAATTTTTAGACTCTCGAATCCCTTGAGCAACTTCTCCTCTTGAAGCATCATCCAAGACGCATATAACGACTTCCGACTTAACGCATCCGCCACTATATTCGCCTTTCCAGGATGGTAATTTAACTCAAAGTCATAGTCTTTCAACAATTCCATCCACCTCCTTTGCCTCATATTAAGCTCTTTCTGATCAAAGAGATATTTCAAGCTCTTGTGATCGGAGAAGACTTGGAACTTAACCCCATAGAGATAATGCCTCCACACCTTCAAGGCAAACACGACCGCAGCGAGTTCCAGATCGTGCGTAGGGTAACTAACTTCATGAGGTCTTAACTATCGTGAGGCATACGCCACCACATTATGATGCTGCATCAGCACGCACCCTAGGCCCTTTAACGATGCATCACAGTACACCTCAAAAGGCTCGTTCGGCTCAGGTAACACTAACACAGGTGCAGTGGTCAACTTTTTCTTCAATGTCTGAAAGCTCTCCTCGCACTCAGGAGTCCAAACAAACGTAGTGTCTTTGCGAGTTAACTTTGTCAACGGCAAAGCTAATTGCGAAAAGCCTTTGATGAACCTTCGGTAATAGCCAGCTAAACCCAGAAAACTCCTTATCTCAGTTACTGTGGTTGGTTGCTTCCAATCCATCACAGCTTCTACCTTAGTTGGGTCTACGGCTATTCCCTTCTTACTCACCACGTGACCCAAAAACTTCACCTCATCCTTCCAAAACTCACACTTAGACAGTTTCGCATAGAGTTTCTTCTCCTTTAAAATCTGCAACACGGTTCTCAAGTGTTCTGCATGCTCTTCTTCAGTCTTGGAGTAAATCAGTATGTCGTCAATGAAGACAACAACGAATTTATCCAGAAACGGACGGAATACTCTATTCATGTAATCCATGAATACTGCAGGAGCGTTCGTCAACCCAAAGGACATTACAGTATACTCGTAATGACCATAACGAGTCCTGAAAGCGGTCTTAGGGATATCCTCACCCCTCACCCTTATCTGGTGATAACCGGATCGCAAATCGATCTTAGAGAAAACCCCAGCTCCTTGTAACTGGTCCATGAGATCATCAATCCTCGGCAATGGGTACTTATTCTTTATGGTGATCTTGTTCAGCTGCCTGTAATCCACACAGAGTCGCATACTTCCATCTTTCTTCTTTACCAGTAACACTAGAGCACCCCACGGGGAAACACTTAGTCGGATAAAGTTCTTACCCAACAATTCCTCTAACTGAGACATTAGCTCGGCCATCTCTAACGGTGACATCCTATAAGGAGCACTTGAGATTAGTCCCGCCCCAGGCACCAACTCAATAGCAAACTCGACCTCTCGGTTAGGTGGAAATTCCTCAATATCATCGGGAAACACTTCCGGAAACTCACACACTACCGGAATCTGATCCAACCTTTGATCATCACCCGAAACACCCGCGGTTAACAATAGGATACCCTGACATTTGATTCCAGAACAGTTCACCATCATCAAATTCAAGTAATAATTATTCACCACGACCGGCCCTTCTGTATCTTCCGGCATAAAGTACACTGACTTTGTAGAGCAATCAAGCAGGACATGGTTCTCGGATAACCAGTCCAATCCCAAGATAAGATCAAGACCGATCATCGGTAAGCAGATTAAATTATGGACAAAATCACGCTGCTTGAACCTAAACGAAACTTTCGGGCATCCTAGCCTAGTTACCATGGCTTCATGGGTAGCATTATACACTTTTAAGTCATAACCTAAGGTTACGATCTTCAATCCTAATTCATGGGCTTTCTCAAATGCAATAAATGAATGCGATGCTCCCGAATCAAATAAAGCATTTAAAGTTTGACCAGCCATTTCACAGTTACCTCGAATGAGTGTCTCAGATCCTTCTGCACCCACAGCTGAGGTGGTGAACACCCGACCAGTCTGTTGTGCTTTCCCAACACCTTGCTTTTGCTTCTCTGGACAACTTGCGGCTTTATGCCCCGCCTTTCCACAATTGTAGCACAAACCCCATCCGGCCTTGCATGGTGCACCCGGATGGTGACTTCCACACCTCGTACAAGCTTGATCATTCTGAGGCTGCTTCCCAAACCTTTTCCCTTGGGAGTAGTTGTTGTTGGGCCTCCTAAAAGAACCTTCCCTCTTGAAGGGTGGACCTCTAGGTGCAAAGCTCTTCCCTCGGTTCTGTGGGAATGATCCTTTGTGACTTTCTTTCTCAGCGGCTGCCCTCTTCACACACTCTTCAGCAACCCTACACTTGTTCACCAACTCGGAGAAAGTCCTAATCTCCATTGGTCCCACTGAACTGAAAATATCGCTCCGGAGTCCTCCTTCGTACTTAACACACTTCCATTCCTCATATTCCACCGGAGTCCCTTGACACATACGAGAGAATCTGAACAGCTCCTCAAACTTGTCAGTATACTCAGATACGGACATAGTACCCCACTTCAGCTGCAACAATTCAAGCTCCTTGGCCGTCCTAGCAGAAGTCGAAAAGTACTTCTTATAGAACTCCTCTTGGGAGACACCCCAGGTGATATAATCATCACCCTGCTGCAGGAGACGTCGGATACCTTGCCACCAATGCGACGCTTCACCAGTGAGTAAATAGGTAGCAAACTCAACACGTTGTCCTTCAGGCACCACCTGCGCTTGCAGTGCTCGTTCCATAGCCTGAAACCATGTATCGGCCTCAGTCGGGCTAGTAGTTCCCTTGAACTTCGGGGGATTAACCTTCAAAAAGTTCGCCAGTGTCATCGGACCCTGAACTCCACCTCCATCATTACCATGGTTGTTCATCTGTTGACCAAGAGCCTCAGCAGTGGCTTGCATAGCAGCAGTCATGTTCTCCAACGCAGTCATAAAGTTCACCGGGTCATTAGGGTTAGTCTCCGGCGCACGAGCATTCGTATGTCCTCTCCCACGGCCTCTACCGCGTCCACGAGGCGCCATCTGGTTCCTATACACACCAAATAATCGATATTAAGTTGATCAGTCTCAATATCGGAATTTTAGTACTTCAAAGTCCCAAATGCATGCTCATGAATGTTTATGCTAACTATATCAAGTAGATATACTAACAGCACATAACACACATATAGAGAATGCACAGAAGCATAGTCAGTCCATTCCTCAGGCTCTACAGGAACGAACTGCTCTGATACCATAATGTAACACCCTACCATACAGAGTCATATGCTTAAGTCATAATTCAGAGATGGCAAGGTATTACGACCTCTAAAACCAAAAATTTAGTACGTATAGTAGTATGAATAATTGATTATAACTAGGAGCCTTTGTAGAAAAAGGGGTAAACAAAAACCGTAACTCGAAAGCGCAACACTCCGATCGATAAACGTGACGAACCGGGATAAGCTATTGCGAGATCATATATACAAAAGAGTGTCAAAAACAGGAATATCAAGACTCAAAATCCGGCCATGAAGATAACCGGCCTGAGCATAGCAATATATACATATAATAAAATAAGGAAAACCCCAAGGAAAACCCAAAGGGATACAAATACAGAAACCTATTCTCCAAAACCTCCTATAAGAGGAGTCATCACAGTTTGTATTATATAATGGAGATAAAAGTATCTAAACAAGATATATAAACCAAAACAGAGTCCCAAGAACAAAGGATCTTCGCTAATCCAGAAGTCTCCAGCATGCCTCAACGAGAAGCCTCGCGTCCTGCATCTGAAAACCACAAAATCCGCATGGGTGAGAACCAAAGGTCCCCAGCACGGTAACAGCTTCCACATATATAATACATAATAATAGAGGAAAGTCGAAGGAAATCCTAGAACTTCCTCCAGATAATATCAAAGCTTATAAACAAGCTAAACCGTAAGTGGCAACTGACTAAAGATCCTTCAGTCTAACTAATACTTCCCTTTCCAATTCCTTCAGACCTCCCAACCACCAGCAGGAGTATAATATAGCAAACACAGTTATATCAGACAAGAGATTTACAAATAGAAACAGATAAGGCATTTAGACAATTAGCAAGTAATATGCAGTCAAATAGGCAATCTCAAACAATTCATGTAGTATAATTATGATGCATGCCTGTCCCTAGTGGCTGATGATATCATCTGTCGGTTATAGAGCCAACTCGACAAGTCCTGGTAGCTAACCATTGGACTGTCCCTCTGTCGTGCATCCCCAACTCGAGTTATACTCATCATAAACTTGATCATAATCATGATCCATATCCATCACCCTCACTGGTGAATATTTATCCATCACCATCACTGGTGAATATTTATGGGGGCGAGCTCATCCGGGCCTTTCACAGTGCCCGGCCACACTTACGACATTGGGTTAACAGAGCTTCGAGTCTCAACCTGGAGCACATGGTGGCTAGCCATTGCTACTACCCAGGGAAACCCTCATCTCCAATGGTGGAAGTGCAAACAATCACAATTCATTCGACAGCATATATGCATTTATACTTAGCCATAAACATGGCTCCGCCGTCACACGGCATAATCCAGCCATCTGGCTCACGGTTAAATCCATAACCAGCCAATTCATTAACAATTATGGCCCTTCGGCCCATGGCATAACAAGCACTTCCACCGCCATTCTCCACATCTCACATAATCATCTTTGATCATCAATGATCATTCATTTTTCCCCTTGCTTCACTCGCAAGTTACCACATTCACTAGCCCTTTTTCTCATGCTAGGCATATCATAATGATTTAAGACATAGGTGGTGAGATCGGAGGCTTAGAAGTATAAAATTTGGCTTTTAAAACTCAAAAATCAACTTTGGGATGAAAACAGGGCCACGCGTACGCGCACTCCACGCGCACGCGTGGATGGCCTTAAAACTCATCGAGGCGCAAGCGTCATACGCGCGAACGCGTGGGTTGAAAATTAGTCAAACGACGTGCACGCGTCAGCCACGCATACACGCGAATACATTATGCCTCAGGCACAAAACTGGCATAACTCTGGCACAACTCTATGGAAAATGGCTGGGCATTCGATGCAGCGCATCGACGCGCTCGCGCACACCACGCGCACGCGTGGATGATGCTTTCTCGAAGAACGGTGCGTACGCGCCAAGTGCGCCTACGCGCGAGGGGTCATTCTGCTAAAAATTTTCTAAGTTAAAAGCTGCAGAATTCACAGATTTAGCCCCCAATCTTCCGACGGTCATAACTCTCTCATTTTAAATCAAAGAACCCAAAATCTCAACATTTTTGCTCATGAAACTCGAAATCAAGGGCTGGAATTTCGAACAGTAAAACGTGGCTTACCTCAAGATTAATTGTATGGGTTTTGTAGAGCTCTCCGCGGTGAACGCGTGGCCGCAAACGGAGCGGCAATCGGAGCTCTAGATCAAAAGTTATGGTGGTTTGAAGATCAACCAAGGGAGAGAACTTGAGAGAGTGTTCTTCCCCCCTCCATATTAGTTTTCAGCGTGTTTGAGTGTGTTGTGAGGAGAGAGAGTGCTGAAAACTAGGGTTTTGGTTTAGTTATGTTGGGCCAAGGGCCCACTTTGGGTCCGGTTGGTCCGGTTTGGCCCGTTCGGTCCAATCTTGGTCCGATTTCTATAAAATTGGTACCGAAATTCTCGTCTCAATCTCCTCTATCACATTTAGCCATAAAAATAACATTTTTGGCTTTCTAGAATAAATTCTCATCTTATGGGTTAGTTAGCCGTTAATTGACCGGGTCTTACATTAATTCATGAGGAACAGCAGAGCTCCACACCTTAATCTATGGGGTGTAGAAACTCTACCGTTGAAAATACATAAGTGATAATGGTGTTCATTGGCTTTGGCCCCAGAGAGGGAACCAGAATGACCAAGACCTAGAGTCTAAGGACTAAACATCCAAAGATATGAAATAAATCACTAAAAGTAGTTTTTATACTAAACTAATAGCTAGGGTTACAGAAAATAAGTAAATGATGTAGAAATCCACTTCCGGACCCACTTGGTGTGTGCTTGGGCTGAGCATTAAGCTTTACACATGTAAAGACTTCTCTTGGAGTTAAACGCCAGGTTGCAGCCTATTTGTGGTGTTTAACTCTGGTTTGTAACCTGTTTCTGGCGTTTAACTTTAGAATAGGGCAGGAAGTTGGCGTTTGAATGCCAGTTTGCGTCATCAAAACTCAAGAAAAGTATGGGCTATTATATATTGCTGGAAAGCCCTGGATGTCTACTTTTCAACGCAATTGAGAGCGTGATAATTTGGTTTCTGTAACTCCAGAAAATCCATTTTGAGTGCAGGGAGGTCAGAACCCAACAGCATCTGCAGTCTTTTTTCAGCCTCTGAATCAGATTTTTGCTCAGGTCCCTCAATTTCAACCAGAAAATACCTGAAATCATAGAAAAATACACAAACTTATAGTAAAGTCCAGAAATGTGATTTTTGAATAAAAACTAATAAAAACATAGTAGAAACTAACTAAATTACACTAAAAACTACCTAAAAACAATGCCAAAAAGCGTATAAATTATCCGCTCATCAATAGCCACAAGCATCCCCTTGGTTGTAGCTCCCAGTCATGTCATAGGATGCATCTTGAGTGTTGACAGCTGAGACTTGCATCCTTGTTAAGTGCTGAGAGATCAAGCTAATCTGCTGGGACATGATCTTATTCTGAGCCAAGATGGCATCCAATGTGTCCACTTTAATGACTCCTTTCTTCTGAGTAGTCCAAGTATTCACGTGGTTTCTCTCAGAAGTGTATAGATATTGATTGTTGGCAACCATCTCAATAAGTTCATTTTCCTCATCAGGTATCTTCTTCATATGCAATGAGCCACCTACTGAGTTATTCATTGACATCTTGGCCATCTCAGAGAGGCCATCATAAAAGATATGCAGCCTGGTCTATTCAGAAAACATGTCATGAGGGCACCTCCTAATCATCAGCTTGTATCTCTCCCAGTCCTCAGAGAGGGACTCTTATCTTTCTATCTGAAGGTCTGGACATCCACCCTAAGCTTAGTGAGCTTCTGAAGTGGAAAAAATTTGGTCAGAAATCTAGTGACCACTTTGTCCCACGTGTCCAGGCTCTCCTTGGGCTGAGAATTAAGCCACTGCTTTGCTCTGTCCCTTACAGTAAATGGGAAGAGCATGAGCTTATAGACCTCTGAGTTCACTCCATTCGTCTTTACAGTGTTAGGGATCTGCAGGAAGTTAGTGATGAATAAGTTGGGATCCTCCTACGAGAGTTCATGAAACTGGCAATTCTGCTACACCAGAGTGATCAGTTGAGGCTTAAGTTCAAAATTATTAGCACCAATAGCAGGCACAGCTATACTGCGCACATAGAAGTCAGGAGTAGGTGCAGTGTATGAGCCAAGCATCCTCCTTGCTTGCTCATTAGCGTTCAGATTTTCACCATTAGCATCCATGGTGAGCTCTTCAACTTCCTTCTCAAAGGTCTCCTTAAGATTCTCTCCAGGTTTGTAAGCTCTAGCTTGTTGTAAATGCCGCCTCAAAGTCCTCTCAGGTTCAGAATCAAACTCGAGAAGGGGTTCTTTCTCCCTATTCCTACTCATAAACAAATAAGAAACAAAGAAAAAGTGACAGTCTCTATGTCAAAGTACAGAGAGCTTCCGGTGAGATATCCTATGTAAAAAAGAGTAAAAGAAAATAAGGTAAGAAATTAAACCAAGAAATTCGAAAATAAGAATGAAAAAGTAACCTAAAATTTTTTGAAAAACTAAAAATACAAAGACACTAAAATTTTTGAAATTACTAATGAAAAACACTAAAGGGACACCAAACTTAAAATCAGAAATTAAGGAAAAAATAAATAAAGCAAAATTTGAAAATAAAGGGAAAAAATCGAAAATTAAAAGAAAAAGTAAATAAACAAAACTAAGAAAAACATCTAATCTAAGCAACTAGACAACTAGTATTTGTCAATCATAAACAATCCCTGGCAACGGCGCCAAAAACTTGGTGCGCGAATTGTGAACTCACACAACTTAACCGGCAAGTGCACCGGGTCATCCAAGTAATACCTCGGGTGAGTGAGGATCGATCCCACGAGGATTGTCGGACTGAGCAAACAATGGCTATCCAATTGGACTTAGATAGGCGAATAGAAAAGGGGTTTTGATGATTGTAATTGGCATAAAGCAATAGACAAGAAAATAAAGAAAGGAATTAAGGGTTAGTGTGAGAACAATATGAGAACACAGTTAAGGCTTCGAAAATGTTTATCTTTCCAGATTAAAAATTCTTACCAACTATTTTAACAATGTATGATTCATTTCATGGAAACCTGTAAATGTCTAAACCCTAATCTTATAGTGATTTAGCCTCCTCTAACCTTCATTAACCGCCACTCTCGTGGTCACTTAATTCCGATTAGATGGTTAAGTTTGAAAACTAGTTTACGGTGACAAAAACCCTAATTACCCAAAGCTAACAAGATTATATGTCACATATCCCAATTAGTTCATGTAATTAGTAATTTAGGAAGAATTTATTTACAAGCTGTAGTTCAAGCGAGATAACTCTCTCGAGAATCACAAGAACTCATGTAGAATAAGGGTCACACTCTTGTTCCACCCAAATTCATAAGATTAAGAACAAAAACAATCCTTAGAATTGAATCAAAACATTAATTAAAATAGAAAAGCAATAGTTTTAATCTATAGAAATAAACAGAGCTTCTAACCTTAACCAAGATGTTTAGTTGCTCATGACTTACAGAGAAACTAGGGTTCTGAAAAGTGTGGAAGGCAGAAAATCCGAATCACAAGTGATCTTTTTCCTTTTATACTAACCTAATTTGATACGGAAATAAAATAAAATAATAAATCCTAAAACTAAAAGATATTGTTTGTAAATAAAAATTACAAAAAGAAAATAAAATAAAACTAATAAATGCTAAATCCACTTGAGAAGCCCAAAGAGTGGAAATTCGGACTACTGCTGGCATTAAACGCCACATTGGGTGTTTAACGCCCAAAGGGGAGCAGCAACGTTCTGACCTGAGGTCCTTTACTGGCGCTAAACGCCAGTTGGGCGTTTAGCGCCCAGGGAGGGTGCTATCAGCTTTGTTCCTTTTTACTTCAAACTCTGCCAAACTACTCCGAATTTCACCAGAAATCATAAAAACACTAAAGCAACTCAAAGTAGCATGCAAAGGGGATTTTTGCACTAAAATCAAGTAAAACTAAATAAAATCTAACTAAAAACAACTAGAAAATGATAAGAAAAATGGTACAAGATGCTCACGCATCAATCATCCCTGTGGAGATCGGGGAACCTAGCCCAAGGCTAGTTCTGGGAGGGGGTAGTGAAGCGGTTGAGAAAGATTTGATTGATGAGACAAGGGAGATAGCCCATTTGTTGGAAGTCACGCTAAAAGAAAGGATAGCTTTACGTTATAATCAGAAAGTGCTGAACAGGAGTTTGGAGGAAGGAGATTTGGTGTTACGACGTAACGACATCGGCCCTTCGACCCTAGGAGAAGGCAAGTTAGCATCCAACTGGAAAGGGCCATACAGAATGAGAGAAGTCCTCGAGAAAGGTGCATACAAGTTGGAGTGGTTGGATGGAACCGAGGTCCCGAGGACATGGAATATGGAAAATCTAAAGAGATTTTACTCCTGAAGGCCATTTTGCCAACCTAACGGTTACATATTTCTCACCTTTGTTATTCAAATTACTGTCATCCTTTACTTTTGTTATCTTTTTTGTTATTTACCTTTTTTCTCTTTCATTAAACTTGTTGCAATGGACCTTTTGTATTTTCGTGGTCAAT
Organism: Arachis ipaensis; assembly: GCF_059453495.1. Classification (NCBI taxonomy): domain Eukaryota; kingdom Viridiplantae; phylum Streptophyta; class Magnoliopsida; order Fabales; family Fabaceae; genus Arachis; species Arachis ipaensis. Next base: position 131,456,249 of record NC_142444.1, read on the forward strand.
TTATACCATGTTTAATGTCATATCTGTGGTTTACTATTATTACTAAGATATAAAAATGGTAACCCGGGATTGATCACCCCGGGCGCCACAATTCGACAAATGGCTATCTACGACACAATAAATCAATGGCTAGAAAAAGAAATAGCATTAAAATAAACGTTAAGGTTCTAACAGCGGATCGAGAATGTAACAACGGTAGCTTAAAACGGCATTGGGTCGGCCCAACAATTAGAAAAGATACAAGTCCATAGCCCAAATAACCAAAGTACTACGAGAAAGCAAAGTCACTTCCTTGAGATATCAATAATCTTGCCATCCTGGATTGTCTTGAGCGCTCCAATGGCCGAGGTATCAAAGTCAGGGGCAGCAGCTTAACCTGAGCCTTGATCGCTCCTTCGATAGCCCTGATAGCCTCCTGGACATTCTTGACGGTTTCTTTGTTCTTTTTTTAAGGTTGGTAACCTCAAGCTTGGCAGTGTCAGCCGACCTGATGGCTGTGGCCAACTCCTTCTCCATGTCGGCTACCTTGGTCTCTGCTGTAAATGCTCGACTCAAAGCGGCACTAAGCTGGCTCTCCAGGGTAAGCTCCTGATCAGAAAGACGAGCCACCGCCTCGTCGGTAACCTTCAATTTTTTCTCGGTCTCCTCAAGGCTAACCTTCACGACCTCCCCCTCGGCTTTCAAGTCGCCGATGTCCCAAAGGGCTGTTGATGCCAGGGCATTTTGGCCAGTTTTACTGACCTTTTCTTTATTGTTTTTAGGGTAGTTTCATGCATTTTCTTAGGGAATAAGCAAGTTTTGGGTAGAATTTCACTTACATCTTGATTCAAGCATACATTGTGCACTTTACATGATTTCATGAGGATTTTGCATGAATTTAATGACAAATTGGATGATGCATTTCCCATGACTGGGACTAGAGCTTTGATGCACTTTATTGCTTGATTTCAGGACAAAGGAAGCAAGGAAGAACCACGTTAGCAGCCACGTTAGTCTAACTAACATGACCTCTAATATGGAATGGGAGCTAACTTACAAAGTTAATGAGAAAAGTAATCGCCAATAACGCCCTCGAAGCCATAATAGCCCACGTTAAGAGTCACGTTAACTTAGTTAACGTGAACTCTAACGTGAAAGAAAGAAATGAAGCCAACGTTAGTGACACTTACCTTTGTCACTAACGTTGGACCAAGCTCACAATTGGCCACGTTAAGAGCCACGTTAACTCAGTTAATGTGGACTCTAACGTTGAGAAGCAAAAGAGAAGCCAACGTTAGTGACACTTACCTTTGTCACTAACGTTGAGCTAAGCCACAATGAGCCACGTTAACTCCCACGTTAACTTAGTTAACGTGGAAGCTAACGTGGAGGGAGCAAGAATCGCCAACGTTAGCGACACTCACCTTTGTCACTAACGTTGGAATGAGCCAATGTGAGCAACGTTAACTCCCACGTTAACTTAGTTAACGTGGAAGCTAACGTGGATAAGGGAAGGATGAGCCAACGTTAGTGACACTCACCTTTGTCACTAACGTTGGAAATGGCTATCATTGCTATGTTAGAAGCCACGTTAACCTAGTTAACGTGGACTCTAACGTGGGAAGTAGGGGCACATTGGAACGTTAGTGACAAAGGTAAGTGTCACTAACGTTCTCGAAGGATTTGCAAGCTTACGTTAAGAGCCACGTTAACCTAGTTAACGTGGACTCTAACGTAGGGGTAAGGGAAGACTCTCAACGTTATTGGGAAAGGTGAGTCCCAATAACGTGTTGATGAGCGGATAATTTATACGCTTTTTGACATTGTTTTTAGTATGTTTTTAGTAGGATCTAGTTACTTTTAGGGATGTTTTCATTAGTTTTTATGTTAAATTCACATTTCTGGACTTTACTATGAGTTTGTGTGTTTTTCTGTGATTTCAGGTATTTTCTGGCTGAAATTGAGGGACTTGAGCAGAAATCAGATTCAGAGGTTGAAAAAGGACTGCTGATGCTGTTGGATTCTGACCTCTCTGCACTCAAAGTGGATTTTCTGGAGCTACAGAACTCGAAATGGCGCGTTTCCAATTGCGTTGGAAAGTAGACATCCAGGGCTTTCCAGAAATATATAATAGTCCATACTTTGGCCAAGAATTGACGACGTAAACTGGCGTTCAACGCCAGCCTTCTGCCCAAATCTGGCGTCCAGCGCCAGAAAAGGATCCAAAACCAGAGTTGAACGCCCAAACTGGCACAGAAACTGGCGTTCAACTCCACAAATGGCCTCTGCACGTGATACACTTAAGCTCAGCCTAAACACACACCAAGTGGGCCCCGGAAGTGGATTTATGCATCAATTACTTACTCATGTAAACCCTAGTGACTAGTTTATTATAAATAGGACCTCTTACTAGTCTTTTAGACCATCTTTGGATTACCTTATGATCCTTTGATCATGTTTTAGGGGGCTGGCCATCTCGGCCATGCCTGGACCTTCACTTATGTATTTTCAACGGTAGAGTTTCTACACTCCATAGATTAAGGTGTGGAGCTCTGCTGTTCCTCAAAGATTAATGCAACGTACTACTGTTTTCTATTCAATTCTTCTTATTTCACTTCTAAGATATCCATTCGCACCCAAGAACGTGATGAAGGTGATGATTATGTGTGACGCTCATCATCCTTCTCCCTTATGAACGCGTGCCTGACAAACACTTCTGTTCTACATGAAATAAGCTAGAATGAGTATCTCTTAGATTTCCTAACCAGAATCTTCGTGGCGTAAGCTAGAATGATGGCGGCATTCAAGAGAATCCGGAAAGTCTAAACCTTGTCTGTGGTATTCCGAGTAGGATTCAATGATTGAATGACTGTGACGAGCTTCAAACTCGCGAGTGCTGGGCGTTAGTGACAGACGCAAAAGGAGGGTGAATCCTATTCCAGCATGATCGGGAACCGACAGATGAATAGCCATGCCGTGACAGGGTGCGTGAGCATATTATTCACTGAGAGGAGGGGATGTAGCCACTGACAACGGTGATGCCCTTGCATAAAGCCAGCCATGGAAAGGAGTAAGACTGACTGGATGAAGATAGCAGGAAAGCAGATATTCAGAGGAACGAAAAGCATCTCCATTCGCTTATCTGAAATTCCTACCAATGAATTACATAAGTATCTCTATCCCTATTTTATTATATAATATTCGAAAACACCATTATCACTTTATATCTGCCTAACTGAGATTTACAAGGTGACCATAGCTTGCTTCATACCAACAATCTCCGTTGGATTCGACCCTTACTCACGTAAGGTATTACTTGGACGACCCAGTGCACTTGCTGGTTAGTTGTATCGAAGTTGTGACAATTATGAATTAAGATCAGAGCATCAAGCTTTGGAGCCATTACCAGGATTTGTTCGAGCCTGGAGATCACAATTTCGTGCACCAAGTTTTTGACGCCGTTGCCGGGGATTGTTTGAGTTTGGACAACTGACGGTTCATCTTGTTGCTCAGATTAGGTAATTTTCTTTTTGTTTTCTTTTCAAAAATTTTTTAAAAATCTTTCAAAAATTCTTCTTTGTTTTCGAAAAAAAAAAGTTTTCAAAAAAAAAAATTTGTTTTCAAAAATAAATTATTCTATGGCTTCAAAATTTTTAAGAATGAATTCTAGTGTTTCATGAAATATGTTGAATCATATCTGGCTGTAAAGCCATACCCAAACTACTTTGGGATTAGTATTCAACTAATCACTCCAGCCCATGTAATTATATGTTAAAGCTTGGCTGGCTGTTAAGCCATGCCAGACTCTTTGATTGGAGCTTTAAGACTAACATGGCAAGATTCCTGGAATTCATATTAAAAATTTTGGAATCCTTATTTTTCCTTTTTCTAAATAATTTTTCGAAAAATATAAAATAAAAATCCAAAAAAAATTAGAAAATCATAAAAATCAAAAATATTTTTGTGTTTCTCGTTTGAGTCGAGTCATATCATAAGTTTGGTGTCAATTGCATGTGCATCTAGCATTTTTCGAAAATTTCATGCATTCATAGTGTTCTTCATGATCTTCAAGTTGTTCTTGGTAAGTCTTCTTGCTTGATCTTGATGATTTTTTATTTTGTGTCTTTTCATGTTTATCATATGCATTCTTGAATTCGTAGTGTCCAAACATTGAAGAATTCTAAGTTTGGTGTCTTGCATGTTTTCTTTGCATTAAAAATTTTTCAAAATTGTGTCTATGATGTTCATCTTGACATTCATAGTGTTCTTGGTGTTCATCTTGACATTCATAGCACTCTTGCATACATCACATGTTTTGATCTAAAAATTTCATGCATTGCATAATTTTCATGTTTTTCATAAAAATTTCAAAAATCAAAAAAATATCTTTCCCTTTTTCTCTCATCAAATTCGAAAATTTGAGTTGACTTTTTTAAAAATTTTTAAAATCAAGTTGTTTCTTATGAGTCAAATCAAATTTTCAATTTGAAAATCTTATCTTTTTCAAAATCTTTTTCAAAAATCAAATCTTTTTCAAAATTCTTAGTTATTTTCGAAAATTCCAAAAATATTTTTCAAAAATCTTTTTCTTATTTTTTTCAAAATTTTCGAAAATAACAAACAATTAATGTTTTGATTCAAAAAATTTGAAGTTTGTTACTTGCTTGTTAAGAAAGATTCAAACTTTAAGTTCTAGAATCATATCTTGTGATTTCTTATGAATCAAGTCATTAATTGTGATTTTAAAAATCAAATCTTTTTCAAAAACTAATTTCTATCATATCTTTTCAAAAAAAATATCTTCTTATCTTATCTTTTTCAAAATTTGATTTCAAAATATCTTCTCTAACTTCCCAACTTCTTATCTTTTCAAATTTGTTTCAACTAACTAACTAACTTTTTTTTGTTTCTTAACTTTTTCAAAACTACCTAACTAACTCTCTCTCTCTCTAATTTTCGAAAATATCTTCCCTCTTTTTCAAAAATTTCTTTTTTATTAACTAATTATTTTTATTTTTTATTTAAAAAAAATTTCGAAAAAAAATACTAACCTTTTTCAAAAACTATTTTCAAAAATCACTAACTCTTTTTCAAGAATTGTTTTCGAAAATTCACTTCCCCCTCTCATCTTCTTCTATTTGTTTATTGATAGACTAACATCTTTCCTTCAACTCTCCAAAAATCCGAACCCCCTCTCTCTCTGAGTTCAGATTTTCTTCCCTTCTTTTCTTCTACTAACACAAGGATCCCTATACTGTGGTATAAAGGATCCATATTATTATTACTATTTTTTCTGTGCCATCTTCTTTGTCATATGAGCAGGAGCAAGGACAAGAACATTCTTGTTAAAGCAGATCCAGAACCTGAAAGGACTCTGAAGAAAAAAATTAAGAGAAGCTAAAATACAACAATCCAGAGATAACCTTTCAGAAATTTTCGAACAGGAAAAGGAGATGGCAGCCGAAAATAATAATAATGTAAGGAAGATGCTTGGTGACTTTACTGCACCTAATTCCAATTTACATGGAAGAAGCATCTCCATTCCTGCCATTGGAGCAAACAACTTTGAGCTGAAACCTCAACTAATTTCTCTGATGCAGCAGAACTGCAAGTTTCATGGACTTCCATCTGAAGATCCTTTTCAGTTCTTAACTGAATTCTTGCAGATATGTGATACTGTTAAGACTAATGGAGTAGATCCTAAAGTCTACAGGCTCATGCTTTTCCCTTTTGCTGTAAGAGACAGAGCTAGATTATGGTTGGATTCTCAACCCAAAGACAGCCTGAACTCTTGGGATAAGCTGGTCACGGCTTTCTTAGCCAAGTACTTTCCTCCTCAAAAGCTGAGCAAGCTTAGAGCTGATGTTCAAACCTTCAGACAGAAAGAAGGTGAATCCCTCTATGAAGCTTGGGAAAGATACAAACAGTTGACCAAAAAGTGTCCTTCTGACATGCTTTCAGAATGGACCATCCTGGATATATTCTATGATGGTTTATCTGAGCTATCAAAGATGTCACTGGACACTTCTGCAGGTGGATCCATTCACCTAAAGAAAACGCCTGCAGAAGCTCAAGAACTCATTGACATGGTTGCTAATAACCAGTTCATGTACACTTCTGAAAGGAATCCTGTGAATAATGGGACGCCTATGAAGAAGGGAGTTCTTGAAGTTGATACTCTGAATGCCATATTGGCTCAGAATAAAATATTGACTCAGCAAGTCAATATGATCTCTCAGAGTCTGCATGGAATGCAAGCTGCATCCAACAGTACTCAAGAGGCATCTTCTGAAGAAGAAGTCTATGATCCTGAGAACCCTGCAATAAGCAGAGGTAAATTACTTAGGTGAACCTTATGGAAACACCTATAACTCAACATGGAGAAATCATCAAAATTTCTCATGGAAGGATCAAAAGCCCCAACAAGGCTTTAATAATGGTGGAAGAAACAGGTTTAGCAATAGCAAACCTTTTCCATCATCCACTCAGCAACAGACAGAGAACTCTGAACAAAATGCTTCTAATTTAGCAAATCTAGTCTCTGATCTATCTAAGGCCACTGTAAGTTTCATGAATGAAACAAGGTCTTCCATTAGAAATTTGGAAGCACAAGTGGGCCAGCTGAGTAAAAGGATCACTGAAATCCCTCCTAGTACTCTCCCAAGCAATGTAGAAGAGAACCCAAAAGGAGAGTGCAAGGCCATTGACATAAGCGCCATGGCCGAACCTGTGAGGAGAGGAGAGGGCGTGAATCCCAAGGAGGAAGACCCCCTGGGACATCCAGTGGTCAATAAGGAGCTTCCCTCTGAGGAACCAAAGGAATCTGAGACTCATCTAGAGACCATAGAGATTCCATTGAACCTCCTTATGCCCTTCATGAGCTCTGATGAGTATTCCTCTTCTGAAGAGAATGAGGATGTTACTGAAGAGCAAACTGCCAAGTTTCTTGGTGCAATCATGAAGCTAAATACCAAATTATTTGGCATTGATACTTGGGAAGTTGAACCTCCCTTGTTCATCAATGAACTAAGTGATCTGGATCAACTGACATTGCCTCAGAAGAGACAGGATCCTGGAAAGTTCATAATACCATGTACCATAGGCACCATGATCTTTAAGGCTCTGTGTGACCTTGGTTCAGGAATAAACCTCATGCCCCTCTCTGTAATAGAGAAACTGGGAATCTATGGGGTGCAAGCTGCTAAAATCTCATTAGAGATGGCAGACAGCTCAAGAAAACAGGCTTATGGACAAGTAGAGGATGTATTAGTAAAGGTTGAAGGCCTTTACATCCCTGCTGATTTCATAGTCCTGGATACTGGAAAGGAAGAGGATGAATCCATCATCCTAGGAAGACCTTTCCTGGCCACAGCAAGAGCTGTGATTAATGTTGACAGAGGTGAAATAATCCTTCAATGGAATGAGGACTCCCTTGTGTTTAAAACTCAAGGATCTCCCTCTGCAACCATGGAGAGGAAGCAGAAAAAGCTTCTCTCAAGGCAGAGTCAACCAGAGCCCCCACAGTCAAACTCTAAGTTTGGTGTTGGGAGGCCACAACCAAACTCTAAGTTTGGTGTTGAACTCCCATATCCAAACTCTAAGTTTGGTGTTGGAGAGTCTCAACAAAGCTCTGCACATCTGTGAGGCTCCATGAGAGCCCACTGTCAAGCTATTGACATTAAAGAAGTGCTTGTTGGGAGGCAACCCAATGTTTATCTAATTCTTATCTTTATTGTTTTTCATGTTTTCTTAGGTTCATGATCATGTGGAGTCACAAAATAAACAAAAAAATCAAAAACAGGAATCAAAAACAGCAGAAGAAAAATCACACCCTGGAGGAGCATCTGTCTGGTGTTCAAACGCCAGAACAGAGCATAGTTCTGGCGCTGAACGCCCAGAATTGGAGCATCCTGGTGCTGAACGCCCAGAACAAGCATGGTTCTGGCGTTCAACGCCAGAAATGGCAGCAAAGGGGCGTTGAACGCCCAAAATGGGCACCAACCTGGCGCTGAACGCCCAGAGTTGTGTGCAAGGGCATTTTGCATGCCTAAATTGGTGCAGGGATGTAAATGCCTTGACACCTCAAGATCTGTGGACCTCACAGGATCACCTCAGGATCTGTGGACCCCACAGGATCCCCACCCACCTCCACTCACTCTCTTCTCTCTTCTCAATCATCCTCTATTCCCAATAAACACTCTTCCCTAATTAACCCTTTACCACTCACATCCAAACACCCACTTTCCTTCAAAATTCAACATCTCTTTCCCACCCAATCCTACCCATATGGCCGAATACACATCTCCCTCCATCTCCTCCATATCTTCTTCTTATTCTTCTATTCTTTCTTCTTTTGCTCGAGGGCGAGCAACATTCTAAGTTTGGTGTGGTAAAAAGCATAGCTTTTTTGTTTTTTTTTCCATAACCATTGATGGCACCTAAGGCCAGAAAAGCCTCTAGAAAGAGGAAAGGGAAGACAAAAGCTTCCATCAAGGGTCTATAGCTCAGTGGTAGAACATTTGACTGCAAATCAAGAGATCCCTGAGATACCTCAGGGGATACATTTTCTTCCACACAATTATTGGAAGCAACTAAGGGTGGAACATCAAGAGCACTCCATCATCCTTCATGAAATCAGAGAAGATCTAAAAGCAATGAAGGAGGAGCCGCCAAGGCAAGGAAGAGACATAGAAGAGCTCAAGGACATCACTAAGGTGGACTCATTCCTTGTTCTTACTTTCTCTGTTTTTCGTTTTCTATGTTATGTGCTTATCTATGTTTGTGTCTTCATTACATGATCATTAGTAGTTAGTAACTTTGTCTTAAAGTTATGAATGTCCTATGAATCCATCACCTCTCTTAAATGAAAAATGTTTTAATTCAAAAGAACAAGAAGTACATGAGTTTTGAATTTATCCTTGAACTTAGCTTAATTATATTGATGTGGTGACAATGCTTCTTGTTTTCTGAATGTATGCTTGAACAGTGCATATGTCTTTTGAAGTTGTTGTTTAAGAATGTTAAATATGTTGGCTCTTGAAAGAATGATGACTAGGAGACATGTTATTTGATAATCTGAAAAATTATAAAAATGATTCTTGAAGCAAGAAAAAGCAGCAAAGAACAAAGCTTGCAGAAAAAAAAATAGAAAAAAAATAGGCGAAAAAAAAAAATAGAAAGAAAAAGAAAAAGCAAGCAGAAAAAGCCAAAAGCTCTTAAAACCAAGAGGCAAGAGCAAAAAGCCAATAACCCTTAAAACCAAAAGGCAAGGGCAAATAAAAAGGATCCCAAGGCTTTGAGCATCAGTGGATAGGAGGGCCTAAAGGAATAAAATCCTGGTCTAAGCGGCTAAACCAAGCTGTCCCTAACCATGTGCTTGTGGCGTGTAGGTGTCAAGTGAAAACTTGAGACTGAGCGGTTAAAGTCAAGGTCCAAAGCAAAAAAAAAGGGTGTGCTTAAGAACCCTGGACACCTCTAATTGGGGACTTTAGCAAAGCTGAGTCACAATCTGAAAGGGTTCACCCAATTATGTGTCTGTGGCATTTATGTATCCGGTGGTAATACTGGAAAACAAAATGCTTAGGGCCACGGCCAAGACTCATAAAGAAGCTGTGTTCAAGAATCATCATACTGAACTAGGAGAGTCAATAACACTATTCGAAATCTGAAGTTCCTATAGATGCCAATCATTCTGAACCTCAATGGATAAAGTGAGATGCCAAAACTATTCAAGAGGCAAAAAGCTATAAGTCCCGCTCATATGATTGGAGCTATGTTTCATTGATAGTTTGAAATTTATAGTATATTCTCTTCTTTTTATCCTATTTGATTTTCAGTTGCTTGGGGACAAGCAACAATTTAAGTTTGGTGTTGTGATGAGCGGATAATTTATACGCTTTTTGACATTGTTTTTAGTATGTTTTTAGTAGGATCTAGTTACTTTTAGGGATGTTTTCATTAGTTTTTATGTTAAATTCACATTTCTGGACTTTACTATGAGTTTGTGTGTTTTTCTGTGATTTCAGGTATTTTCTGGCTGAAATAGAGGGACTTGAGCAGAAATCAGATTCAGAGGTTGAAAAAGGACTGCTGATGCTGTTGGATTCTGACCTCTCTGCACTCAAAGTGGATTTTCTGGAGCTACAGAACTCGAAATGGCGCGCTTCCAATTGCGTTGGAAAGTAGACATCCAGGGCTTTCCAGAAATATATAATAGTCCATACTTTGGCCAAGAATTGACGACGTAAACTGGCGTTCAACGCCAGCCTTCTGCCCAAATCTGGCGTCCAGCGCCAGAAAAGGATCCAAAACCAGAGTTGAACGCCCAAACTGGCACAGAAACTGGCGTTCAACTCCACAAATGGCCTCTGCACGTACTACACTTAAGCTCAGCCCAAACACACACCAAGTGGGCCCCGGAAGTGGATTTATGCATCAATTGCTTACTCATGTAAACCCTAGTGACTAGTTTATTATAAATAGGACCTCTTACTAGTCTTTTAGACCATCTTTGGATTACCTTATGATCCTTTGATCACGTTTTAGGGGGCTGGCCATCTCGGCCATGCCTGGACCTTCACTTATGTATTTTCAACGGTAGAGTTTCTACACTCCATAGATTAAGGTGTGGAGCTCTGCTGTTCCTCAAAGATTAATGCAAAGTACTACTGTTTTCTATTCAATTATTCTTATTTCGCTTCTAAGATATCCATTCGCACCCAAGAACGTGATGAAGGTGATGATTATGTGTGACGCTCATCATCCTTCTCCCTTATGAACGCGTGCCTGACAAACACTTCTGTTCTACATGAAATAAGCTAGAATGAGTATCTCTTAGATTTCCTAACCAGAATCTTCGTGGCGTAAGCTAGAATGATGGCGGCATTCAAGAGAATCCGGAAAGTCTAAACCTTGTCTGTGGTATTCCGAGTAGGATTCAATGATTGAATGACTGTGACGAGCTTCAAACTCGCGAGTGCTGGGCGTTAGTGACAGACGCAAAAGGAGGGTGAATCCTATTCCAGCATGATCGGGAACCGACAGATGAATAGCCGTGCCGTGACAGGGTGCGTGAGCATATTATTCACTGAGAGGAGGGGATGTAGCCACTGACAACGGTGATGCCCTTGCATAAAGCCAGCCATGGAAAGGAGTAAGACTGACTGGATGAAGATAGCAGGAAAGCAGAGATTCAGAGGAACGAAAAGCATCTCCATTCGCTTATCTGAAATTCCTACCAATGAATTACATAAGTATCTCTATCCCTATTTTATTATATAATATTCGAAAACACCATTATCACTTTATATCTGCCTAACTGAGATTTACAAGGTGACCATAGCTTGCTTCATACCAACAATCTCCGTGGGATTCGACCCTTACTCACGTAAGGTATTACTTGGACGACCCAGTGCACTTGCTGGTTAGTTGTATCGAAGTTGTGACAATTATGAATTAAGATCAGAGCATCAAGCTTTGGAGCCATTACCAGGATTTGTTCGAGCCTGGAGATCACAATTTCGTGCACCAAGTTTTTGGCGCCGTTGCCGGGGATTGTTTGAGTTTGGACAACTGACGGTTCATCTTGTTGCTCAGATTAGGTAATTTTCTTTTTGTTTTCTTTTCAAAAATTTTTCAAAAATCTTTCAAAAATTCTTTTTTGTTTTCGAAAAAAAAAAGTTTTCAAAAAAAAAAAAATTTGTTTTCAAAAATAAATTATTCTATGGCTTCAAAATTTTTAAGAATGAATTCTAGTGTTTCATGAAATATGTTGAATCATATCTGGCTGTAAAGCCATACCCAAACTACTTTGGGATTAGTATTCAACTAATCACTCCAGCCCATGTAATTATATGTTAAAGCTTGGCTGGCTGTTAAGCCATGCCAGACCCTTTGATTGGAGCTTTAAGACTAACATGGCAAGATTCCTGGAATTCATATTAAAAATTTTGGAATCCTTATTTTTCCTTTTTCTAAATAATTTTTCGAAAAATATAAAATAAAAATCCAAAAAAAATTAGAAAATCATAAAAATCAAAAATATTTTTGTGTTTCTCGTTTGAGTCTTGAGTCATATCATAAGTTTGGTGTCAATTGCATGTGCATCTAGCATTTTTCGAAAATTTCATGCATTCATAGTGTTCTTCATGATCTTCAAGTTATTCTTGGTAAGTCTTCTTGCTTGATCTTGATGATTTTTTATTTTGTGTCTTTTCATGTTTATCATATGCATTCTTGAATTCGTAGTGTCCAAACATTGAAGAATTCTAAGTTTGGTGTCTTGCATGTTTTCTTTGCATTAAAAATTTTTCAAAATTGTGTCTATGATGTTCATCTTGACATTCATAGTGTTCTTGGTGTTCATCTTGACATTCATAGCACTCTTGCATACATCACATGTTTTGATCTAAAAATTTCATGCATTGCATAATTTTCATGTTTTTCATAAAAATTTCAAAAATCAAAAAAATATCTTTCTCTTTTTCTATCATCAAATTCGAAAATTTGAGTTGACTTTTTCAAAAATTTTTAAAATCAAGTTGTTTCTTATGAGTCAAATCAAATTTTCAATTTGAAAATCTTATCTTTTTCAAAATCTTTTTCAAAAATCAAATCTTTTTCAAAATTCTTAGTTATTTTCGAAAATTCCAAAAATATTTTTCAAAAATCTTTTTCTTATTTTTTTCAAAATTTTCGAAAATAACAAACAATTAATGTTTTGATTCAAAAAATTTGAAGTTTGTTACTTGCTTGTTAAGAAAGATTCAAACTTTAAGTTTTAGAATCATATCTTGTGATTTCTTATGAATCAAGTCATTAATTGTGATTTTAAAAATCAAATCTTTTTCAAAAACTAATTTCTATCATATCTTTTCAAAAAAAATATCTTCTTATCTTATCTTTTTCAAAATTTGATTTCAAAATATCTTCTCTAACTTCCCAACTTCTTATCTTTTCAAATTTGTTTCAACTAACTAACTAACTTTTTTTTTGTTTCTTAACTTTTTCAAAACTACCTAACTAACTCTCTCTCTCTCTCTAATTTTCGAAAATATCTTCCCTCTTTTTCAAAAATTTCTTTTTTATTAACTAATTATTTTTATTTTTTATTTAAAAAAAATTTCGAAAAACAATACTAACCTTTTTCAAAAACTATTTTCAAAAATCACTAACTCTTTTTCAAGAATTGTTTTCGAAAATTCACTTCCCCCTCTCATCTTCTTCTATTTGTTTATTGATAGACTAACATCTTTCCTTCAACTCTCCAAAAATCCGAACCCCCTCTCTCTCTGAGTTCAGATTTTCTTCCCTTCTTTTCTTCTACTAACACAAGGATCCCTATACTGTGGTATAAAGGATCCATATTATTATTACTATTTTTTCTGTGCCATCTTCTTTGTCATATGAGCAGGAGCAAGGACAAGAACATTCTTGTTAAAGCAGATCCAGAACCTGAAAGGACTCTGAAGAAAAAAATTAAGAGAAGCTAAAATACAACAATCCAGAGATAACCTTTCAGAAATTTTCGAACAGGAAAAGGAGATGGCAGCCGAAAATAATAATAATGTAAGGAAGATGCTTGGTGACTTTACTGCACCTAATTCCAATTTACATGGAAGAAGCATCTCCATTCCTGCCATTGGAGCAAACAACTTTGAGCTGAAACCTCAACTAGTTTCTCTGATGCAGCAGAACTGCAAGTTTCATGGACTTCCATCTGAAGATCCTTTTCAGTTCTTAACTGAATTCTTGCAGATATGTGATACTGTTAAGACTAATGGAGTAGATCCTAAAGTCTACAGGCTCATGCTTTTCCCTTTTGCTGTAAGAGACAGAGCTAGATTATGGTTGGATTCTCAACCCAAAGACAGCCTGAACTCTTGGGATAAGCTGGTCACGGCTTTCTTAGCCAAGTACTTTCCTCCTCAAAAGCTGAGCAAGCTTAGAGCTGATGTTCAAACCTTCAGACAGAAAGAAGGTGAATCCCTCTATGAAGCTTGGGAAAGATACAAACAGTTGACCAAAAAGTGTCCTTCTGACATGCTTTCAGAATGGACCATCCTGGATATATTCTATGATGGTTTATCTGAGCTATCAAAGATGTCACTGGACACTTCTGCAGGTGGATCCATTCACCTAAAGAAAACACCTGCAGAAGCTCAAGAACTCATTGACATGGTTGCTAATAACCAGTTCATGTACACTTCTGAAAGGAATCCTGTGAATAATGGGACGCCTATGAAGAAGGGAGTTCTTGAAGTTGATACTCTGAATGCCATATTGGCTCAGAATAAAATATTGACTCAGCAAGTCAATATGATCTCTCAGAGTCTGCATGGAATGCAAGCTGCATCCAACAGTACTCAAGAGGCATCTTCTGAAGAAGAAGCCTATGATCCTGAGAACCCTGCAATAAGCAGAGGTAAATTACTTAGGTGAACCTTATGGAAACACCTATAACTCAACATGGAGAAATCATCCAAATTTCTCATGGAAGGATCAAAAGCCCCAACAAGGCTTTAATAACGGTGGAAGAAACAGGTTTAGCAATAGCAAACCTTTTCCATCATCCACTCAGCAACAGACAGAGAACTCTGAACAAAATGCTTCTAATTTAGCAAATCTAGTCTCTGATCTATCTAAGGCCACTGTAAGTTTCATGAATGAAACAAGGTCTTCCATTAGAAATTTGGAAGCACAAGTGGGCCAGCTGAGTAAAAGGATCACTGAAATCCCTCCTAGTACTCTCCCAAGCAATGTAGAAGAGAACCCAAAAGGAGAGTGCAAGGCCATTGACATAAGCGCCATGGCCGAACCTGTGAAGAGAGGAGAGGGCGTGAATCCCAAGGAGGAAGACCCCCTGGGACGTCCAGTGGTCAATAAGGAGCTTCCCTCTGAGGAACCAAAGGAATCTGAGACTCATCTAGAGACCATAGAGATTCCATTGAACCTCCTTATGCCCTTCATGAGCTCTGATGAGTATTCCTCTTCTGAAGAGAATGAGGATGTTACTGAAGAGCAAACTGCCAAGTTTCTTGGTGCAATCATGAAGCTAAATGCCAAATTATTTGGCATTGATACTTGGGAAGTTGAACCTCCCTTGTTCATCAATGAACTAAGTGATCTGGATCAACTGACATTGCCTCAGAAGAGACAGGATCCTGGAAAGTTCATAATACCCTGTACCATAGGCACCATGATCTTTAAGGCTCTGTGTGACCTTGGTTCAGGAATAAACCTCATGCCCCTCTCTGTAATAGAGAAACTGGGAATCTATGGGGTGCAAGCTGCTAAAATCTCATTAGAGATGGCAGACAGCTCAAGAAAACAGGCTTATGGACAAGTAGAGGACGTATTAGTAAAGGTTGAAGGCCTTTACATCCCTGCTGATTTCATAGTCCTGGATACTGGAAAGGAAGAGGATGAATCCATCATCCTAGGAAGACCTTTCCTGGCCACAGCAAGAGCTGTGATTAATGTTGACAGAGGTGAAATAATCCTTCAATGGAATGAGGACTCCCTTGTGTTTAAAACTCAAGGATCTCCCTCTGCAACCATGGAGAGGAAGCAGAAAAAGCTTCTCTCAAGGCAGAGTCAACCAGAGCCCCCACAGTCAAACTCTAAGTTTGGTGTTGGGAGGCCACAACCAAACTCTAAGTTTGGTGTTGAACTCCCATATCCAAACTCTAAGTTTGGTGTTGGAGAGTCTCAACAAAGCTCTGCACATCTGTGAGGCTCCATGAGAGCCCACTGTCAAGCTATTGACATTAAAGAAGCGCTTGTTGGGAGGCAACCCAATGTTTATCTAATTCTTATCTTTATTGTTTTTCATGTTTTTTTAGGTTCATGATCATGTGGAGTCACAAAATAAACAAAAAAATCAAAAACAGGAATCAAAAACAGCAGAAGAAAAATCACACCCTGGAGGAGCATCTGTCTGGCGTTCAAACGCCAGAACAGAGCATAGTTCTGGCGCTGAACGCCCAGAATGGGAGCATCCTGGCGCTGAACGCCCAGAACAAGCATGGTTCTAGCGTTCAACGCCAGAAATGGCAGCAAAGGGGCGTTGAACGCCCAAAATGGGCACCAACCTGGCGCTGAACGCCCAGAGTTGTGTGCAAGGGCATTTTGCATGCCTAAATTGGTGCAGGGATGTAAATGCCTTGACACCTCAAGATCTGTGGACCTCACAGGATCACCTCAGGATTTGTGGACCCCACAGGATCCCCACTCACCTCCACTCACTCTCTTCTCTCTTCTCAATCATCCTCTATTCCAATAAACACTCTTCCCTAATTAACCCTTTACCACTCACATCCAAACACCCACTTTCCTTCAAAATTCAACATCTCTTTCCCACCCAATCCCACCCATATGGCCGAATACACATCTCCCTCCATCTCCTCCATATCTTCTTCTTATTCTTCTATTCTTTCTTCTTTTGCTCGAGGGCGAGCAACATTCTAAGTTTGGTGTGGTAAAAAGCATAGCTTTTTTGTTTTTTTTTCCATAACCATTGATGGCACCTAAGGCCAGAAAAGCCTCTAGAAAGAGGAAAGGGAAGACAAAAGCTTCCATCAAGGGTCTATAGCTCAGTGGTAGAACATTTGACTGCAAATCAAGAGATCCCTGAGATACCTCAGGGGATACATTTTCTTCCACACAATTATTGGAAGCAACTAAGGGTGGAACATCAAGAGCACTCCATCATCCTTCATGAAATCAGAGAAGATCTAAAAGCAATGAAGGAGGAGCAGCCAAGGCAAGGAAGAGACATAGAAGAGCTCAAGGACATCACTAAGGTGGACTCATTCCTTGTTCTTACTTTCTCTGTTTTTCGTTTTCTATGTTATGTGCTTATCTATGTTTGTGTCTTCATTACATGATAATTAGTAGTTAGTAACTTTGTCTTAAAGTTATGAATGTCCTATGAATCCATCACCTCTCTTAAATGAAAAATGTTTTAATTCAAAAGAACAAGAAGTACATGAGTTTTGAATTTATCCTTGAACTTAGCTTAATTATATTGATGTGGTGACAATGCTTCTTGTTTTCTGAATGTATGCTTGAACAGTGCATATGTCTTTTGAAGTTGTTGTTTAAGAATGTTAAATATGTTGGCTCTTGAAAGAATGATGACTAGGAGACATGTTATTTGATAATCTGAAAAATTATAAAAATGATTCTTGAAGCAAGAAAAAGCAGCAAAGAACAAAGCTTGCAGAAAAAAAATAGAAAAAAAATAGAAAGAAAAAGAAAAAGCAAGCAGAAAAAGCCAAAAGCTCTTAAAACCAAGAGGCAAGAGCAAAAAGCCAATAACCCTTAAAACCAAAAGGCAAGGGCAAATAAAAAGGATCCCAAGGCTTTGAGCATCAGTGGATTGGAGGGCCTAAAGGAATAAAATCCTGGTCTAAGCGGCTAAACCAAGCTGTCCCTAACCATGTGCTTGTGGCGTGTAGGTGTCAAGTGAAAACTTGAGACTGAGCGGTTAAAGTCAAGGTCCAAAGCAAAAAAAAAGAGTGTGCTTAAGAACCCTGGACACCTCTAATTGGGGACTTTAGCAAAGCTGAGTCACAATCTGAAAGGGTTCACCCAATTATGTGTCTGTGGCATTTATGTATCCGGTGGTAATACTGGAAAACAAAGTGCTTAGGGCCACGGCCAAGACTCATAAAGAAGCTGTGTTCAAGAATCATCATACTGAACTAGGAGAGTCAATAACACTATTCGAAATCTGAAGTTCCTATAGATGCCAATCATTCTGAACCTCAATGGATAAAGTGAGATGCCAAAACTATTCAAGAGGCAAAAAGCTATAAGTCCCGCTCATATGATTGGAGCTATGTTTCATTGATAGTTTGGAATTTATAGTATATTCTCTTCTTTTTATCCTATTTGATTTTCAGTTGCTTGGGGACAAGCAACAATTTAAGTTTGGTGTTGTGATGAGCGGATAATTTATACGCTTTTTGACATTGTTTTTAGTAGGATCTAGTTACTTTTAGGGATGTTTTCATTAGTTTTTATGTTAAATTCACATTTCTGGACTTTACTATGAGTTTGTGTGTTTTTCTGTGATTTCAGGTATTTTCTGGCTGAAATTGAGGGACTTGAGCAGAAATCAGATTCAGAGGTTGAAAAAGGACTGCTGATGCTGTTGGATTCTGACCTCCCTGCACTCAAAGTGGATTTTCTGAAATGCGTTGGAAAGTAGACATCCAGGGCTTTCCAGCAATATATAATAGTCCATACTTTGGCCAAGAATTGACGACGTAAACTGGCGTTCAACGCCAGCCTTCTGTCCAAATCTGGCGTCCAGCGCCAGAAAAGGATCCAAAACCAGAGTTGAACGCCCAAACTGGCACAGAAACTGGCGTTCAACTCCACAAATGGCCTCTGCACGTACTACACTTAAGCCCAGCCCAAACACACACCAAGTGGGCCCCGGAAGTGGATTTATGCATCAATTACTTACTCATGTAAACCCTAGTGACTAGTTTATTATAAATAGGACCTCTTACTAGTCTTTTAGACCATCTTTGGATTACCTTATGATCCTTTGATCACGTTTTAGGGGGCTGGCCATCTCGGCCATGCCTGGACCTTCACTTATGTATTTTCAACGGTAGAGTTTCTACACTCCATAGATTAAGGTGTGGAGCTCTGCTGTTCCTCAAAGATTAATGCAAAGTACTACTGTTTTCTATTCAATTCTTCTTATTTCGCTTCTAAGATATCCATTCGCACCCAAGAACGTGATGAAGGTGATGATTATGTGTGACGCTCATCATCCTTCTCCCTTATGAACGCGTGCCTGACAAATACTTCTGTTCTACATGAAATAAGCTAGAATGAGTATCTCTTAGATTTCCTAACCAGAATCTTCGTGGCGTAAGCTAGAATGATGGCGGCATTCAAGAGAATCCGGAAAGTCTAAACCTTGTCTGTGGTATTTCGAGTAGGATTCAATGATTGAATGACTGTGACGAGCTTCAAACTCGCGAGTGCTGGGCGTTAGTGACAGACGCAAAAGGAGGGTGAATCCTATTCCAGCATGATCGGGAACCGACAGATGAATAGCCGTGCCGTGACAGGGTGCGTGAGCATATTATTCACTGAGAGGAGGGGATGTAGCCACTGACAACGGTGATGCCCTTGCATAAAGCCAGCCATGGAAAGGAGTAAGACTGACTGGATGAAGATAGCAGGAAAGCAGAGATTCAGAGGAACGAAAAGCATCTCCATTCGCTTATCTGAAATTCCTACCAATGAATTACATAAGTATCTCTATCCCTATTTTATTATATAATATTTGAAAACACCATTATCACTTTATATCTGCCTAACTGAGATTTACAAGGTGACCATAGCTTGCTTCATACCAACAATCTCCGTGGGATTCGACCCTTACTCACGTAAGGGATTACTTGGACGACCCAGTGCACTTGCTGGTTAGTTGTATCGAAGTTGTGACAATTATAAATTAAGATCAGAGCATCAAGCTTTGGAGCCATTACCAGGATTTGTTCGAGCCTGGAGATCACAATTTCGTGCACCACGTGTGCAAAGGACCAAGAGGCAACGTTAGTGGTCACGTTAGTGCCACTAACGTTGAAGTTAACATGGACCATCCCTGGGTGAGGAACGTTAGTGAAAAAGGTGATTGTCACTAACGTTCTCGAACCCACACTCTTACTTAACGCTAACGCCACTAACGTCCTAAGCTAAACACCCTGCCTACTTCACACTTTCTCTCTGCAAGTAAAGTTAAGCCCACTGCAGAAGATAACTGCTTCAAACTCAAGATCCAAAGGCCCATATCAAAGACTTGAAGAACCAACTAGAAGATTAGAAGAGTAGTATATATAGGGGTAGTTCTCAATTAGAAAAAGAGCTTTTTGGGGGATTGGAAATTGGGAACTACTCTCTATATAATTTACTTTCTCTGTACTTCTAGTTCTAATTTTTCATGATGTATTCTCCATCTTTGTTTTCTATTTCCAAAGCTATGAACAACTAAACGCCTTTCATTGGGTTAGGAAGCTCTGTTGTAATTTGATGGATCAATACTAGTTTTCATTACTCTTCTTCTATCTTTTCTCTTAATTTTACTAGAAAGCTTTCGATCTTCATCCAATTGGGTAGTTATCTTGGAAAAGAAGCTATTCATACTTGGATCTCTTCTGAACCTTGGAAGAGGAATGAAGAGATCATGCTAGAAATGCTTTCTCATGTTGGACCAAATTGGGTTTGGTTGGATATGGTGACTATAATCCTACTAACACTTGATTTGGGAATGCATGTGGTATAATCAGTGACCATACTTCATCTCTTCTCATGAGCAATTGACCAATGAATTGGCTATTGATCAAGATTTGAGAGATTGAATTGCCAAGGAATTAGAATTCGATCACTTAAGATTGCCAATGAGATCAATGAATGCATTGATTGAGGAAGAGATGAAAATGAACTTGATCCGGAGAATGCAACATCTCCTAAGCCCAATGAATCCCCATCTCTGATCTTACCCATTCTCTTTAATTTCTGCAATTTACTTTTATGAGCATCTTCCCCATTCCCATTTAAATTCTGCAATTTACCTTCCGCCATTTACTTTCAGCTCTTTACTTTCGGCATTTACA
Organism: Arachis ipaensis; assembly: GCF_059453495.1. NCBI lineage: Eukaryota > Viridiplantae > Streptophyta > Magnoliopsida > Fabales > Fabaceae > Arachis > Arachis ipaensis. The sequence goes on from NC_142444.1 coordinate 131,476,870, forward strand.
TTTTCTGCTATTTACTTTCTCGCCATTTAATTTCCTGCAACACTCAAACCAAATTCTGCTTCGCTCAACTAGAACATTCCTCTAATTAAAGTTGCTTGACCAATCAATCCCTGTGGGATTCGACCTCACTCTATTGTGAGTTTTTACTTGACGACAATTCAGTACACTTGCCGAAGGAAAATTGTTGAGAGACAAGTTTCCGTGTGCATCAAGTTTATGGCGCCGTTGCCGGGGATTGATTTTGTATCAACAATGATTAAATTGGAGGATAACTAGATTGAGCACTTTTTTTCTTTTGTTTGATTTAAGTTCATTTGAGTAATTTACTTTCTGTTCAGTTATTTTCTTCCCTTTCCACTACCTATTTTCTTAGTTGTTTACGATTCAGTCCACTAACCCACTAACTGTTTGATATATTGCATCACTCACACTAACAGCATTTCTAACAAGAATAGTCTCTGCATCTAGTTCCTTGCTTGTGCCTTGTTGGTTGTATGACAGGGAGAAGAAGCGGGGCTTCAACTTCATTTGATTCTGAACCTGAGAGGACCTTCCTTAGATTAAGGAGGGAAGCAAGAGGAAAGAGAGTAGTTGGTGCTGAGGAAGAGGAAGAATATTTTGAATCAGACATGGATGAAAACATGGAGAACCATCATGAAGAATAGGCTCACAACCATGGCAGAGAGGGTCTAGCAAATCATGCTGGGTAAGAGAGAAGAGTTCTGGGTTCTTACATCAACCCAAACCTAGGAAACTGTGGGAGTAGCATCCAAAGGCCAACCATACATGCCAACAACTTTGAACTAAAGCCACAGCTCATCACCCTTGTTCAGAACAACTGTTCATTCGGAGGAAGTGTCCAAGAAGACCCCAATCAACATCTAACCACTTTCCTGAGGATATGTGATACTGTAAAGTCTAATGGTGTTCATCCTGACACCTATAGACTACTTCTGTTCCCTTTCTCACTCAAGGACAAGGCATCTAAATGGCTGGAATCCTTCCCAAAGGAGAGTTTAGCAACCTGGGAAGATGTGATAAACAAATTCTTGGCAAGATTCTATCCTCCTCAATGGATTAACAGGCTGAGAGCTGAGGTGCAAACATTCAGGCAGCAGGATGGTGAGACTCTATATGAAGCATGGGAGAGGTTTAAGGACCTGACAAGAAGGTGTCCACCAGATATGTTCAATGAATGGGTGCAGTTACATATTTTCTATGAAGGCCTTTCTTATGAATCAAAGAAGGCAGTAGACCATTCATTCGGGGGATCTCTGAACAAGAAGAAGACCATTGAAGAAGCCATAGATGTCATTGAAACTGTAGCTGAGAATGACTACTTCTATGCTTCTAAAAGAGGCAACACTAGAGGAGTGATGGAGCTGAACAATGTGGATGCACTACTGGCCCAAAATAAGCTTATTACCAAGCAGCTAGCTGACCTCACCAAGAAGATGGAGAGGAACCAAGTGGCAGCAATCACCACCTCATCAGCAACCCAAGAGGGAGTGAATGCTGAGGCAGAGGAGGAGCAAGAACAAGCCAATTACATTGGAAACTCACCCAGGTAAACCCATGATCCATACTCCAAAACCTACAACCCTGGATGGAGGAATCACCCAAACTTTGGGTGGGGAAATCAACAAGATCAAAACCAAGATCAGAGACGTCACAACCTCAACAACCATGCAGCTCACCAATATTCCACACAAAGATCATATGAACACCACCCTAACAACACCTCTCCACATCCTTACCAAAACCAGAATAACCAAACTCACCCCTCCACTCTCAACTCACCCTCATCTGAAGATAGACTCTCCAAAATTGAGACTATGCTTGAGGGCATATGCAAAGAGATTCAAGATAATAAGGTATTCAAAGAGGAGGTGCGAGCTAGCATTAAGAACCAGGGAGACACCATCAAGAGGCTGGAATTTCAAGTGGGATACTTATCTGAAAAGATTTCCAAACCTACTGATAGCTTTCCAAGTGACACAGAGAAAAATCCGAGAGGTGAAGCAAAGAAAGTCAGATGGGAAGATTGCAAGATGGTTACTGCAAGTAATAAGGAGACTGAGAAAAAGCAAAACAAGCCATTAGAACAACTCGGAGAGACATCAGCAGAGAAACAGGAAAAAGATCGCCAAGAACCCAAAACTTTACAAAAGGAGCTGACACAGAAGGAGCTGCTGAAACTCTATGCACCTTTTCCCCAACTACTCAATGGTGCTATAGAGAAGAGAATATACTCAAGGTTTCTTGACCTGTTTGCATCCCTCCATGTAAACATACCATTCATCAAGGCCCTCCAACAAATGCCCTCATACATCAAGTATATGAAGGAGCTGCTGACCAAGAAAAGCTCACTCAAGGGAGGACAAACAATAGTGATGAATAAGGAATGCAGTGCTCTCATTCAACCAGAGTTGCCTATAAAAAGGAAGGACCCATGGAGTTTTCACATTCCCTGTGCAATAGGAGAAACACGGTTTGATAGAGTACTCTGCGATTTGGGAGCAAGCATCAACTTAATGCCTTTATCCCTTATGAAGAGGCTACAGATCAATGAGATAATGCCCACAGATGTAGTCATCAGGCTGGCTGACAAAACTCAAAAACAAGCAATAGGAGTGGTGGAAAACGTTTTAATAAAGGTTGGGAAATATTTCCTTCCCACAGACTTTGTCATATTGGACATGGAAGAGAGTCACACTCACCCAATCATATTGGGAAGACCATTCCTAGCTACAGCCAGAGCACTCATAGATGTGGAGCGAGGAGAGCTAATTTTGAGGATCCATGATGAACAGCTCAGCTTCAATGTCTTCAAACTCTCACAAGAAACAGATCAAGAGAACAAAGAACCAAGCAAAGATCATAATGAGATACCGAGGGAAGAAGCAAGCACTGAAGCACAAACAACACCTCTGGGAAACCCCTTAGTTGATGAACAAGGAACTCAGCAGCTGCCATAGCTCAAGTAAAATAAGGAGGAACCTAAACCACCAGAGTCATATGAGACCAGCAACAAAATTTCCTTAGAAGAGGAGGTCACAAAGAGCAAGGAAACATCAAAAGGGACAAAGAAGAAGGCACCAAGGAGGTGGAGGAACAAGAAGATCCCTACAGAGGACTTTTCTCCGGGGGATAAAGTGATCTCAGCCTACTTCTCAGATATTCCACCTCATCTCCCCACTATCCCATCTCAGTTACCTAAGGTCTTCACCATTAACAGAGTTCTTTCCTTAGAACATGTGGAGATCCTTGATGAAGCCAATGGATATAGGTCTACTGCAAGAGGGGAAGATCTGAAGCATTACCAACCACCCTGATAAAGGCAAAACGTCAAGCTAGTGACGCTAAAGAAGCGCTTCATGGGAGGCAACCCATGTTTTATATGCTTTTAGATTAGTTAATAATGCAAGGTTCATGAATTTCAAATCAACTTGATATGCATTTGCATGAGTCATTGTGTGCAACATATAGTGAAGAACAAGTTTGGTGTTCAAGGCACACTAAGAGAACATCAATGTAACCCGTATCATGTCACTCTTAGAGGCCTTGAACATTTCTTTTACATCACACGGCACCAAACTAAGTTTGGTGTTGCAAATGTTGCACACATGGATGTTGAGTTAGTCAGTTGGTTTGCACTAATGAACGGTACTTAGTTAGATAAAACAAAAACTATAAAAAAAAAGTAGTAAGCATTTTAATTTTGCCGCCACTTTCTACAAGATTAATTTTTAACCACTTTTTCTTTTGTTTTGTAGGATTATTGATGAAGAATTGAAAGGAAGATTCGGCCACTTCATGAAGGGAGAATACACACTTGTCTTCAAAGGGCATACATTGGAAAATGTGGCCATGCAACATTGGAAGGGGGATATTCTTGGAGACCGAACCAATCCTCTTCATAAAGTTGATGATCCTTGTCCTCTTCCATTGATAAACCCCATCCGTCCATCACACAACAACTCCATCAATCCACACCTTCCATTCACTCACCACCTTTCTATATAAGTAACCCTTATTTCGTACCCCACCTTCACATTTCACTCCCACTCTTCACACCCTTCCTTTTCGGAACCAAGCACTCCCTACCCCATTACAAACACTCTCACTAACTCCCTTCATTGCGCCAAATCCTAATCAACCGAAGCCCATTCTCCACACCCTTTCTTTTCAAAAGTCACTCATGGCATCATCAAGCTCTAAAAGAAGAAAGGGAAAGGAGCCTATGGAGCAACGTCCTTTTGATGAAAAGAAGTTCAGAACTTATTATCATGCATTACAGTACTGATGGATGGTTGATAAGGAGATCGTCTACGAGCTGGGCTTTCAAGTCAGAAAGACTGAGTGTCCTGAAATCACAAAGAAGGTGGAAAAGAGAAGATGGGAGCTCCTCACTGATCCGGTCACTAGAGTAAACGCAAATCTTGTAAGAGAATTTTATGCAAATGCTGTTCGGTATGATAAGGCAGATGAGTCTTATACAAGTTTCGTAAGAGGAAAGACCGTGGATTTCAGTCCCATGAGTGTCATGAGAGCATTAAAGTTGCGGTCTATACCATTTAAGGAGGAGAGCTATCATTCAAGAGTTGATAACAACCCCAATTATGATCAGATTGTGCAAGCTATATGTGTACCAGGTGCTGATTGGGTGCGAGATTCCAAACGGAAACCCAAGTTCATTAAGAGAGGGGACCTCACTCCTGAAGCAAAGGGGTGGTTTGAAATTGTAAGGAGATCCATCCTCCCCGCAGGGAATAACTCAGAGGTGAATCTCAAAAGAGCCACAATGGTACACTGTATACTCAAAGGAGGAGAGATCAAAGTTCATGAACTCATAGCCCAAGGCATTAGGAAGAGGGCCGAGAATAGCGATTCTAGAGGAAAGTTAGGCTACCCCAGCACTATATTCAGACTCTGTGACAAGGCTGGGGTGGTGTTTGAAGATGAAGACCCCGAGCGGATCAAAGAGGGCATTCCTATTACAGTCCGAAGGATGAATGCTGTTGCATCCCCCTTACCTCAACGAAAGCCAAGAAAGAGACCAGTCAATCAAGTAGTAGAAGGACAAGACCTAGAAGAGCAAGCCCCAACCACCTTGAACATGCACCAATTACAAGAGGCCATTGATAGCTTATCTAGGCAATATTGGGCAAACCAAGAGGCACAGAAGGAGCTCCAGCTACAAATGATGAACCGCCAAGAAGAATCATTTGCTAGATGGACGAATCAACAAGGGGAGTGGGAGAAGCAAAGGATGGAGCGGCAATTGGAACAAGAAAAATAATGGGGTGAATCTTTCCACAGGATAGAACAAAGGCAAATTGAACAACAAGAATCTCTCCAGAAGCTAGTCAACATCCAAGCACATCAAGGTGCACACATACATGAGATGGATCGAAAACAAATAGAACAAGCAGAACTCTTTGACGAGCACAGGGCATTCTCTGAAGGGGTTTACATGAGTGAAAGTGGAAATCATGTAAACATGCTAGCAAGGCTTGGATACTTAGTTGGACAGCTACCTAATGTACATCCGGGAATCACAAAATATGATGAAGTGAAGTATGAGTTAGCACGAGAAGAAAGAGTAAGGGTGGAGAAGAGTCACGAATCAGTAAAGAAGGCACTTGAAGACTGGAAAAAAGCCAGACTAGCACGGATGCAAGGAAGCACAAGTAGACACAAAGAGGACAAGCAAGAGAAAAAGCATGGGCAATCCCATGAGTAAAAGGTGGTGGAGTTCCCTCCTTGTTCCATCTATTTTAATACTTTAAATAAGGAAGATCATGTATGAAATAGAACATGCTTCCATGGTAGTTAGAAATTTTCAATTCTGTCTTTAAGTTTTTCACTGCTTAGGTCATATATGTGTTGTCTAGATGTCACTGCATCCTTACTTTGCTTACTTGTATGCTTGTCCTTTCTAATCAAATAAAAAGAGAATGTGTGTTATCAAAGACCAGAGTGGAGTTCATATTGTGGAGTAAATTCCTTAGTTTGTGATGTGGTCATAAGTTAGCTAAGTTGGTTCACCAACAAGGTGGGAAGACAACTATTTGTCCTGAATCATATGCTTGAGACACACCCCATGAGACTAGCTAAATAACAAGATCCTAATAAGAAAAGGGGAAAAGAACAATAAGAGTTTAAAAAGAAAGAAAAGTTAATAAAGAATAAGGCTAGGTACCAAGGGTTTGAAACTTGAGAGATGTGTCTGTGGTGCTCCTGTACCAAGGATCTGCTTGGATGAATAAGTTCATAGGAGTGCTTCATCACTTGGTAACTTGGGTTAACTAACCCGGGATTATCAACTGAAAATCCACTATCAAGAGCAACCTTGCTACAGAACATTTAGTAACCCAAAGAGGTGCTGGACACCAAGGTCTCAAGAAAGAAAATAAACAAACCATGTGCCTGTGGTGTGTATGTATGGGGGAAAGAGACTTGAGAGAGTAAGTCCTTAGGGGTGTCTCAACACCTAGCACCTTGAACCAACTGGTTCGAGAGTGCTGGCTGAAAGCTTATCTTAAAGAGTCGCCCCCTCACAGAGCACCTAGTCTAAGAACACAAACAAGCCCTGAAATAACAAAAAGGATCAATGAATAAAAGTCTCATGGGATGCAATCAAGTGAGTGTTCTAGGACATGATAAAGGTCTGAAAGCCAGTGAAGGAATGAACCTAAGTTGCTATGCATGAAACCACCATAAAACCAAAGGACATAACTTCCATAATAATGACTCATTTCCCTTGGCATTCCATTCATCATTCTCTTGTTCCAGTACTTGCTTAGGGACAAGCAAGCTTTAAGTTTGGTGTTGTGATGCCAGGGCATTTTGGCCGGTTTCACTGACCTTTTCTTTATTGTTTTGGGTAGAATTTCACTTACATCTTGATTCAAGCATACATTGTGCACTTTACATGATTTCATGAGGATTTTGCATGAATTTAATGATAAATTGGATGATGCATTTCCCATGACTGGGACTAGAGCTTTGATGCACTTTATTGCTTGATTTCAGGACAAAGGAAGCAAGGAAGAACCACGTTAGCAGCCACGTTAGTCTAACTAACGTGACCTCTAATATGGAATGGGAGCTAACTTGCAAAGTTAATGAGAAAAGTAATCGCCAATAACGCCCTCGAAGCCATAATAGCCCACGTTAAGAGTCACGTTAACTAAGTTAACGTGAACTCTAACGTGAAAGAAAGAAATGAAGCCAACGTTAGTGACACTTACCTTTGTCACTAACGTTGGACCAAGCTCACAATTGGCCACGTTAACTCAGTTAACGTGGACTCTAACGTTGAGAAGCAAAAGAGAAGCCAACGTTAGTGACACTTACCTTTGTCACTAACGTTGAGCTAAGCCACAATGAGCCACGTTAACTCCCACGTTAACTTAGTTAACGTGGAAGCTAACGTGGAGGGAGCAAGAATCGCCAACGTTAGCGACACTCACCTTTGTCACTAACGTTGGAATGAGCCAATGTGAGCAACGTTAACTCCCACGTTAACTTAGTTAACGTGGAAGCTAACGTGGATAAGGGAAGGATGAGCCAACGTTAGTGACACTCACCTTTGTCACTAACATTGGAAATGGCTATCATTGCTACGTTAGAAGCCACGTTAACCTAGTTAACGTGGACTCTAACGTGGGAAGTAGGGGCACATTGGAACGTTAGTGACAAAGGTAAGTGTCACTAACGTTCTCGAAGGATTTGCAAGCTTACGTTAAGAGCCATGTTAACCTAGTTAACGTGGACTCTAACGTAGGGGTAAGGGAAGACTCTCAACGTTATTGGGAAAGGTGAGTCCCATTAACGTGTGCGAAGGACCAAGAGGCAATGTTAGTGGTCACGTTAGTGCCACTAACGTTGAAGTTAACATGGACCATCCTTGGGTGAGGAACGTTAGTGAAAAAGGTGATTGTCACTAACGTTCTCGAACCCACACTCTCACTTAATGTTAACGCCACTAACGTCCTGAGCTAAACACCATGCCTACTTCACACTTTCTCTCTGCAAGTAAAGCTAAGCCCACTGCAGAAGATAACTGCTTCAAACTCAAGATCCAAAAGCCCATATCCAAGACTTGAAGAACCAACTAGAAGATCAGAAGAGTAGTATATATAGGGGTAGTTTTGAATTAGAAAAAGAGCTTTTTGGGGGATTAGAAATTGGGAACTACTCTCTGTATAATTTACTTTCTCTGCACTTTTAGTTCTAATTTTTCATGATGTATTCTCCATCTTTGTTTTCTATTTCCAGAGCGATGAACAACTAAACCCCTTTCATTGGGTTAGGGAGCTCTGTTGTAATTTAATGGATCAATACTAGTTTTCATTACTCTTCTTCTATCTTTTCTCTTAATTTTACTAGAAAGCTTTCGATCTTCATCTAATTGGGTAGTTATCTTGGAAAAGAAGATATTCATACTTAGATCTCTTCTGAACCTTGGAAGAGGAATGAAGAGATCATGCTAGAAATGCTTTCTCATGTTGGACCAAATTGGGTTTGGTTGGATATGGTGACTATAATCGTACTAACACTTGATTTGGGAATGCATGTGGTATAATCAGTGACCATACTTCATCTCTTCTCATGAGCAATTGACCAATGAATTGGCTATTGATCAAGATTTGAGAGATTGAATTGCCAAGGAATTGGAATTCGACCACCTAAGATTGTCAATGAGATCAATGAATGCATTGATTGAGGAAGAGATGAAAATGAACTTGATCCGGAGAATGCAACATCTCCTAAGCCCAATGAATCCCCATCTCTGATCTTACCCATTCTCTTTAATTTCTGCAATTTACTTTTATGAGCATCTTCCCCATTCCCATTTAAATTCTGCAATTTACCTTCCGCCATTTACTTTCAGCTCTTTACTTTCGGCATTTACATTTTCTGCTATTTACTTTCTCGCCATTTAATTTCCTGCAACACTCAAACCAAATTCTGCTTCGCTCAACTAGAACATTCCTCTAATTAAAGTTGCTTGACCAATCAATCCCTGTGGGATTCGACCTCACTCTATTGTGAGTTTTTACTTGACGACAATTCGGTACACTTGCCGAAGGAAAATTATTGAGAGACAAGTTTTCGTGTGCATCAAGTTTATGGCGCCGTTGCCGGGGATTGATTTTGTATCAACAATGATTAAATTGGAGGATAACTAGATTGAGCATTTTTTTTTCTTTTGTTTGATTTAAGTTCATTTGAGTAATTTACTTTCTGTTCAGTTATTTTCTTCCCTTCCCATTACCTATTTTCTTAGTTGTTTACGATTCAGTCCACTAACCCACTAACTGTTTGATATATTGCATCACTCACACTAACAGCATTTCTAACAAGAATAGTCTCTGCATCTAGTTCCTTGCTTGTGCCTTGTTGGTTGTATGACAGGGAGAAGAAGCGGGGCTTCAACTTCATTTGATTCTGAACCTGAGAGGACCTTCCTTAGATTAAGGAGGGAAGCAAGAGGAAAGAGAGTAGTTGGTGCTGAGGAAGAGGAAGAATATTTTGAACTAGACATGGATGAAAACATGGAGAACCATCATGAAGAATAGGCTCACAACCATGGCAGAGAGGGTCTAGCAAATCATGCTGGGCAAGAGAGAAGAGTTCTGGGTTCTTACATCAACCCAAACCTAGGAAACTGTGGGAGTAGCATCCAAAGGCCAACCATACATGCCAACAACTTTGAACTAAAGCCACAGCTCATCACCCTTGTTCAGAACAACTGTTCATTCGGAGGGAGTGTCCAAGAAGACCCCAATCAACATCTAACCACTTTCCTGAGGATATGTGATACTGTAAAGTCTAATGGTGTTCATCCTGACACCTATAGACTACTTTTGTTCCCTTTCTCACTCAAGGACAAGGCATCTAAATGGCTGGAATCCTTCCCAAAGGAGAGTTTAGCAACCTGGGAAGATGTGATAAACAAATTCTTGGCAAGATTCTATCCTCCTCAATGGATTAACAGGCTGAGAGCTGAGGTGCAAACATCCAGGCAGCAGGATGGTGAGACTCTATATGAAGTATGGGAGAGGTTTAAGGACCTGACAAGAAGGTGTCCACCAGATATGTTCAATGAATGGGTGCAGTTACATATTTTCTATGAAGGCCTTTCTTATGAATCAAAGAAGGCAGTAGACCATTCATCCGGGGGATCTCTGAACAAGAAGAAGACCATTGAAGAAGCCATAGATGTCATTGAAACTGTAGCTGAGAATGACTACTTCTATGCTTCTAAAAGAGGCAACACTAGAGGAGTGATGGAGCTGAATAATGTGGATGCACTACTGGCCCAAAATAAGCTTATTACCAAGCAGCTAGCTGACCTCACCAAGAAGATGGAGAGGAACCAAGTGGCAGCAATCACCACCTCATCAGCAACCCAAGAGGGAGTGAATGCTGAGCCAGAGGAGGAGCAAGAACAAGCCAATTACATTGGAAACTCACCCAGGCAAACCCATGATCCATACTCCAAAACCTACAACCCTGGATGGTGGAATCACCCAAACTTTGGGTGGAAAAATCAACAAGATCAAAACCAAGATCAGAGACGTCACAACCTCAACAACCATGCAGCTCACCAATATTCCACACAAAGATCATATCAACACCACCCTAACAACACCTCTCCACATCCATACCAAAACCAGAATAACCAAACTCACCCCTCCACTCTCAACTCACCCTCATCTGAAGATAGACTCTCCAAAATTGAGACTATGCTTGAGGGCATATGCAAAGAGATTCAAGATAATAAGGTATTCAAAGAGGAGGTGCGAGCTAGCATTAAGAACCAGGGAGACACCATCAAGAGGCTGGAATTTCAAGTGGGATACTTGATGAGCGGATATTTTATACGCTTTTTGGGGTTAATTTCATATAGTTTTTAGTATGTTTTAGTTAGTTTTTAGTTTATTTCCATTAGTTTTTAGGAAAAATTCATATTTCTGGACTTTACTATGAGTTGTGTGTTTTTCTGTAATTTCAGGTATATTTCTGGCTGAAATTGAGGGAGCTGAGCAAAAATCTTATTTAGGCTGAAAAAGGACTGCTGATGCTGTTGGATTCTGACCTCCCTGCACTCAAAGTGGATTTTCTGGAGCTACAGAACTCAAAATGGCGCGCTTTCAATTGAGTTGGAAAGTAGACATCCAGGGCTTTCCAGCAATATATAATAGTCCATACTTTGCTCAAGAATAAAGGACGTAAACTGGCATTCAACGCCAGTTCTCTGCCCAATTCTGGCGTCCAGCGCCAGAAAAGGATTGAAAGTTGGAGTTCAACGCCAGAAATGGATTCAAACCTGGCGTTGAACGCCCAAAATGGCCTTATGCACGTGAATTGCTTAAGTCTCAGCCCAGCACACACCAAGTGGGCCCCAGAAGTGGATCTCTGCACCATCTATCATAGTCTACTCATTTTTTGTAAACCTAGGCTACTAGTTTAGTATTTAAACAACTTTTAGAGACTTATTTTGTACCTCATGACATTTTTAGATCTAAACTTTGTATTCTTTGATGGCATGAGTCTCTAAACTCCATTGTTGGGGGTGAGGAGCTCTGCTGTGTCTCGATGAATTAATGCAAGTATTCCTGTTTTCTATTCAAAAATGTGTGTTCCTATCTAAGATATTCATTCGCACTTCAACATGAATGTGATGAACGTGACAATCATCATCATTCCCCCACGAATGCGTTCCTGACAACCACCTCCGTTCTACATCAGATTGAATGAATATCTCTTAGATTCCTTAATCAGAATCTCCGTGGTATAAGCTAGATTGATGGCAGCATTCATGAGAATCCGGAAAGTCTAAACCTTGTCTGTGGTATTCCGAGTAGGATTCAAGGATTGAATGACTGTGACGAGCTTCAAACTCGCGAGTGCTGGGCGTAGTGACAGACGCAAAAGGAGGGTGAATCCTATTCCAGCATGATCGGGAACCTCAGATGATTAGCCGTGCTGTGACAGAGCATTTGGACCATTTTCACAAGAGGAGGGGATGTAACCATTGACAACGGTGATGCCCCAACACACAGCTTGCCATAGGAGGACATGCGTGCGTGAACAAGAAGACAGAGGAAAGCAGAGATTCAGAAGACAAAGCATCTCCAAAACTCCAACATATTCTCCATTACTGCATAACAAGTAACCTTTAATCCATGCTCTCTTGTTTATTCGCAATTCAACTGATAAACATAATTGACTTCCTGACTAAGATTTACAAGATAACCATAGATTGCTTCAAACCAACAATCTCCGTGGGATTCGACCCTTACTCACGTGAGGTATTACTTGGACGACCCAGTGCACTTGCTGGTCAGTGGTACGAGTTGTGAAAAGTGTGATTCACAATTTGTGCACCAAGTTTTTGGCGCCGTTGTCGGGAATTGTTCGTGTTTGAACAACTGACGGTTATTTTGTTGCTTAGATTAGGAAAAATTTTTCTTTTTGGTTTAGAGTCTCTTATTATTGTTTTTGGTTAAAATTTTAGCATCCTTATTTTATGTTTTCAAAAAAAAAATTTTCGAAAATTATATTTTTTTATTTATTGACTTTTCTTGTTTGATCTCTGGTCTTTCTTGTTTTGTGATTCTTCTTGTTTTCCTGTGCCTTTTCAAAACATTAGTTTTCAAAAAAAAAAAATTTAAAATACTTCTTCAAAACAAGTGTTACATTCATAACTCATTTGGCTAGAGCGTTAGTCTGTGTTCTTGGTAATTGGGTTAGAATCTTTTATATTCTTTTCAAAATCTTCTTTTTCATAAATAATAATTTCTCTATTAAATTTTGTGCCAAACTTTAAGTTTGGTGTTTTCTTGTTGATTTCCCTTTGGTTTTCGAAAATTTTGGTTTGGTTTTCTAAAAATTTTAAGTTTGGTGTTCTTTCTTCATGTTCTTGTGTTCTTGTGAGTCTTCAAAGTGTTCTTGAGTTTTTCTTGTGTCTTGATCTTAAAATTTTTAAGTTTGGTGTTCCTTGGTGTTTTCCCTCCAAAATTTTCGAAAACAAGGAGCATTAGATCTAAAAATTTTAAGTCTTGTGCTATTTTATTGTTTTTCTTTTTCCTCACTAAATTCAAAAATATCTTTTCTCTCTAATTTTAAAACAAATTTTCGAAAATTATTTTAAAAAAAAAATTCAGATTTTTTAAAAAAAAAATTAAATTTAAAATCTTTTCCAAATCATATCTTTTTCAAAACTTCCTTACCACTTTCTCTCTCCTCATTTTTTTTCAAAAATCTTCACCTATTTTTATTTATTTTATTTTAATTTATTTTATTTTCGAAATAAATAAATAAATAAATAAATAAAAATAATTTTTACATCATCTCCCTTTCTCCATCATGGATCTAAGTGGAAATGAACAGTCCAGGAGGACTCTGGGGTCATATGCTAACCCCTCTACTGCTTCATATGGGAGTAGTATCTGCATACCCTCCATTGGAGTCAGTAGCTTTGAGTTGAATCCTCAGCTCATTATCATGGTGCAGCAAAATTGCCAGTATTCCGGTCTTCCACAGGAAGAACCTACAGAGTTTCTGGCACAGTTTTTACAAATTGCTGACACAGTACATGATAAGGAAATAGATCAGGATGTCTACAGACTATTACTGTTTCCATTTGCTGTGAAAGATCAAGCTAAGAGGTGGTTAAATAACCAACCTAAGGCCAGCATAAAGACATGGAAACAGCTGACAGAAAAATTCCTGAATCAATACTTTCCCCCAAAACGGATGACACAGCTAAGGTTGGACATCCAAGGCTTTAAACAAGGAGATAATGAATCTCTTTATGATGCCTGGGAGAGATACAGAGAGATGCTACGAAAATGTCCCTCAGAAATGTTTTCAGAGAGATGCTACGTCTATTATGGGCTTACAGAAGGAGCTCAGATCTCTTTAGATTGCTCAGCTGGTGGATCTATCCACATAAGAAAGACAGTTGAAGAAGCTCAAGAGCTCATTGATACAGTTGCTAGAAATCAACATCTGTACTTAAGCAGTGACCCTTCCATGAAAGAAGAGGCTAAAACAGTAACTGCTGAACTCAGTCCTGTAGAGCAAGCTGCTGAATTCAATCAGCAATTGGATTTTTTAACAAAGCAGTTAGCTGAATTCAAGGATAAACTACAAGAGACAAGGATGGCTAATATAAATATGGAAGAACAATTGAAGCAAACAAAGCAGCAGCTATCAAGGCAAATAACAGAAGAATGCCAAGCAGTTCAATTAAGAAGTGGGAAAACATTAAATACCCCACCGCAAGGCAGCAAAAAGCTAAGAAATGAGCAAATCACCCAAAATTCACCTGAGGACAGTAAGAGCCCAGGGAAAAGTAACTCTGGAACTAAAACGCCAGAAATTTGGTGGAAGGCTGGCGCTGAACGCCCAGACCATGCTCAGGACTGGCGTTCAATGCCAGAAACAAGGCAGGACTGGCGTTGAACGCCAGAAATGGGCAAAGATCTGGCGTTGAACGCCCAAAATGGGCAAGATCTGGCGCTGAATGCCCAAAATGGGCATATTTCTGGCGTTCAGACGCTAGGAACAGACAAGTAGTTGGCATCTAACGTCACTCCAGTTTCTAACTCTGGCACTCAATTGCCAGTGAGGGATCAGACACACACAAATGCTGATAACAACCCCTCTAAAAAGGCTTCTTCAACCACTTCTGTAGGCAATAACCCTACAGCAACTAAGGTTGAAGAATATAAAGCCAAGATACCTTATCCTCAAAAACTCCGGAAAGAGGAGCATGATAAGCAATTTGCTCGCTTCGCAGATTACCTCAAGACTCTTGAAATAAAGATTCCATTTGCAGAAGCACTTGAGCAAATACCTTTTTATGCCAAGTTCATGAAAGAGATCTTGAGTCATAAAAAGGATTGGAGAGAAACAGAAAGAGTTCTCCTCACTGAAGAATGCAGTGCAGTCATTCTGAAAAGCTTTCCTGAGAAGCTCAAAGACCCTGGGAGTTTTCTGATACCATGCATATTAGAAGGTCAATGCACCAAGACAGCCTTATGCGATCTTGGGGCAAGCATCAACCTAATACCTGCATCCAGTATCAGAAAGCTTGGCTTAACTGAAGAAGTTAAACCAACCCGGATATGTCTCCAACTTGCTGATGGTTCCACTAAATACCCATCAGGCGTGATTGAAGACATGATTGTCAGAGTTGGGCCATTCGCCTTTCCCACTGACTTTGTTGTGCTGAAAATGGAGGAGCACAAGAGTGCTACTCTCATTCTAGGAAGACCTTTCCTAGCAACTGGACGATCCCTCATTGACGTCCAACAGGGAGAAATAACCCTGAGAGTCAATAATGATGAGTTTAAGTTGAACGCTGTCAAAGCCATGCAGCATCCTGACACATCAAAAGACTGCATGAAAGTTGATCTTATTGACTCTTTGGTAGAAGAGATCAACATGGCTGAGAGTCTAGAATCAGAGTTGGAAAACATCTTTAAAGATGTTCAGCCTGATTTAGAGGATTCAGAGGACATGAAAGAGCCTCTGAAAATTCTTCTGGAAGAAGAAAAACCTCCTAAACCCGAGCTCAAGCCATTACTACCATCCTTGAAATATGCATTTCTGGGAGAAGGTGACACTTTTCCAGTGATCATAAGCTCTGCCTTAAATTCACAGGAAGAGGAAGCACTTATTCAAGTGCTAAGGACACACAAGACAGCTCTTGGGTGGTCCATAGGTGACCTTAAGGGCATAAGCCCAGCTAGATGCATGCACAAAATCTTATTGGAGGATAATGCCAAACCAGTGGTTCAACCACAGAGGCGGCTAAATCCAGCCATGAAAGAAGTGGTGCAGAAAGAGGTCACCAAATTACTAGAGGCTGGGATCATTTATCCTATTTCTGATAGTCCCTGGGTGAGCCTTGTTCAAGTCGTCCCAAAAAAGGGAGGCATGACAGTGATTCATAATGAAAAAAATGAACTGGTTCCTACAAGAACAGTTACAGGGTGGCGCATGTGTATTAACTACAGAAGGCTCAATACAGCCACCAGAAAGGATCATTTTCCTTTACCATTCATAGACCAGATGCTAGAAAGACTAGCAGGTCATGATTATTACTATTTTTTGGATGGCTACTCAGGCTATAACCAGATTGCAGTAGATCCCCAGGATCAAGAGAAAACAGCATTCACATGTCCATCTGGAGTGTTTGCTTATAGAAGGATGCCATTTGGGCTATGTAATGCGCCTGCAACCTTCCAGAGATGCATGCTCTCTATTTTCTCTGATATGGTGGAAAAATTTCTGGAAGTCTTCATGGATGACTTCTCAGTATATGGAGACTCATTCAGCTCCTGTCTTGATCACCTGAAACTTGTTCTGAAAAGATGCCAAGAGACCAACCTAGTTTTAAACTGGGAAAAATGTCACTTCAGGGTGACTGAGGGGATTGTCCTTGGGCATAAAATCTCAAACAAGAGAATAGAGGTAGATCAAGCAAAAATAGAGGTAATTGAAAAATTACCACCACCTGCCAATGTTAAGGCAATCAGAAGCTTTCTGGGGCATGCAGGATTCTATAGGAGGTTTATAAAGAATTTTTCAAAAATTGCAAAACCTCTGAGCAATCTGCTAGCTGCTGACACGCATTTGTGTTTGACATAGAGTGCCTACAGGCGTTTGAAACGCTGAAAGCTAAGCTGGTCACAGCACCAGTCATTTCTGCACCAGACTGGACGTTACCATTTGAGCTAATGTGTGATGCCAGTGATCACGCCATTGGTGCAGTGTTGGGACAGAGGCATGATAAGCTTCTGCACGTCATTTATTATGCTAGTCGCGTTTTAAATGATGCTCAGAAAAATTACACAACCACAGAAAAAGAATTACTTGTAGTGGTTTACGCCATTGATAAGTTCAGATCATACTTAGTAGGATCAAAAGTGATTGTGTATACTGATCATGCTGCTCTTAAATATCTACTCACAAAGCAGGATTCAAAACCCAGGCTCATCAGATGGGTGTTGCTTCTGCAAGAGTTTGATATAGAAATAAGAGACAGAAAAGGGACAGAGAACCAAGTGGCTGATCATCTGTCCCGGATAGAGCCAGTAGAAGGGACGCCCCTCTCCTCTCTTGAGATCTCTGAGACTTTTCCGGATGAGCATTTATTTGCCATTCAGGAAACACCATGGTTTGCCGATATTGCAAACTATAAAGCTGCAAGGTTCATACCCAAGGAGTACAACAGGATACAAAAGAAGAAATTAATTACTGATGCAAAGTACTACTTGTGGGATGAACCCTATCTCTTTAAGAGATGTGCAGACGGAATAATCCGTAGGTGTGTGCCTAGAGAAGAAGCACAGAGGATCCTATGGCACTGCCATGGATCACAATATGGAGGCCATTTTGGAGGTGAGCGAACAGCCACCAAGGTCCTCCAATGTGGCTTCTATTGGCCCACACTCTATAAAGATTCCCGAGAGTTTGTACGTAACTGTGACAGTTGCCAAAGAGCTGGCAATCTGCCTCATGGTTACGCCATGCCTCAACAAGGAATCTTGGAGATTGAGTTGTTTGACGTATGGGGAATTGACTTCATGGGACCTTTCCCACCATCATACTCAAATACTTATATTCTGGTGGCAGTTGATTATGTATCAAAATGGGTTGAGGCCATTGCCACACCCACCAATGATACTAAAATGGTGCTGAAGTTCCTCCAGAAACATATCTTTAGCAGGTTCGGTGTCCCTAGAGTGCTAATCAGTGATGGGGGCACCCACTTCTGCAATAAACAGCTTTACTCTGCCATGGTTCGGTATGGGATTCGCCACAAGGTGGCTACTCCATATCATCTACAAACTAATGGGCAAGCTGAAGTCTCTAACAGAGAATTAAAGAGAATCCTAGAACAGACAGTAAATACCCGTAGAAAGGATTGGGCACGGAGCTTGGATGATGCTCTGTGGGCTTACAGAACAGCATTCAAGACCCCTATAGGGACCTCTCCATACCAACTGGTGTATGGTAAGGCATGTCACCTGCCCGTGGAACTGGAATATAAGGCCTACTGGGCAACCAGATTCCTAAACTTTGATGCCAAATTAGCAGGAGAAAAAAGATTGCTCCAGCTAAATGAGCTAGAGGAGTTCAGATTCACAGCTTTCGAAAATGCCAAGCTTTATAAAGAGAAATAAAAAAAGTGGCATGACAGAAAGCTGTCATCTAGAATCTTTGAACCAGGACAGAAGGTTCTGCTGTTCAACTCTAGACTCAGGCTATTCCCCAGGAAATTGAAATCCCGGTGAAGGGGACCATACATGATTACAAGCGTATCACCATATAGTTATGTAGAGCTTCAAGATATTGACTCTGACAAGAAGTTCATTGTTAATGGACAGAGAATCAAGCACTATCTTGAAGGCAATGTTGAGCAAGAATGCTCAAGGTTGAAACTAGATTAAAAGCTCAGCAAGGTCCAGCTAAGAACATTAAAGAAGCGCTTGTTGGGAGGCAACCCAATTTTTATCTATTTTCATGGTTTTTCATGTTTTATTAGGTTCATGATCATGTGGAGTCACAAAATAAATATTAAAAATTGAAAACGGAATCAAAAACAGCAGAAAAAAAATCACACCCTGGAGGAAGCACCTGTCTGGCGTTCAACTCCAGAACAGAGCATGGTTCTGGCGCTGAACGCCCAAAATGGGCAACATCCTGGCGCTGAACGCCCAGAACAAGCATGGTTCTGGCGTTCAACGCCAGAAATGGCTAGTAAATGGGCGTTGAACGCCCAAAATGGGCACCAACCTGGCGCTGAACGCCCAAAGTTGTGTGCAAGGGCATTTTGCATGCCTAAATTGGTGCAGGGATGTAAATGCCTTGACACCTCAAGATCTGTGGACCTCACAGGATCATTTCAATATCTGTGGACCCCACAGGATCCCCACCTTCCCTCCTCATAATCCTAGTTTTTTTTCCACATCTTCTTCTTCATCTATTCCTTCTTCTTTTGCTCGAGGGCGAGCAACATTCTAAGTTTGGTGTGGTAAAACAATTATGTGAAGGATCTATAGCTCAGTGGTAGAGGTAGAACATGTGGCTGCAAATCAAGAGATCCCTGAGATACCTCAGGGGATGCACTTCCCTCCACATAATTATTGGAAGCAACTGAGGATAGAAATACCAAAAATCACTAGGAATCAAGCCACAAAGGCAAGGACGAGACATAAAAGAGCTCAAGAACATCATTGGTTCCTCAAGAAGGAAATGCCATCATCACTAAGGTGGACTCGTTCCTTGTTCTTACTTGCTCTGTTTTTCGTTTTCTCTATGTTAAGTGCTTATCTATGTTTGTGTCTTCATTACATGATCATTAGTAGTAATTAGTGTCTATTTTGATTTTATCCCCAATTAAGTTATAGTCTATTTTTCTCATCATCAGCAAACATGAATAAAATAGTAGATCTTTTGAATAAAAGGCAATAAAATTTCGAGTTTTTAATAAGAAAAAAAATTCTAATTAGTAACATGTGGTGGCAATGCTTTCTGTCTTCTGAATGAATGCTTGAACAGTGCATATGTCTTTTGAATTTGTTGTTTAAGACTGTTAAATATGTTGGCTCTTGAAAGAATGATGAACATGAGACATGTTATTGATAATCTGAAAAATCATAAAAATGATTCTTGAAGCAAGAAAAAGCAGCAAAGAACAAAGCTTGCAGAAAAATATATATATATATATATATATAATAAAATAGGCGAAAAAAATTTAGAAAGAAAAAGAAAAAGCAAGCAGAAAAAGCCAAAAGCTCTTAAAACCAAGAGGCAAGAGCAAAAAGCCAATAACCCTTAAAACCAAAAGGCAAGGGCAAATAAAAATGATCCCAAGGCTTTGAGCATCAGTGGATAGGAGGGCCTAAAGGAATAAAATCCTGGTCTAAGCGGCTAAACCAAGCTGTCCCTAACCATGTGCTTGTGGCGTGCAGGTGTCAAGTGAGAACTTGAGACTGAGTGGTTAAAGTCAAGGTCCAAAGCAAAAAGAAGAGTGTGCTTAAGAACCCTGGACACCTCTAATTGGGGGCTTTAGCAAAGCTGAGCCAAAATCTGAAAAGGTTCACCCAATTATGTGTCTGTGGCATTTATGTATCCGGTGGTAATACTGGAAAACAAAGTACTTAGGGCCACGGCCAAGACTCATAAAATAGCTGTGTTCAAGAATCATCACACTAAAATAGGAGAATCAATAACACTATCTAAATTCTAAGTTCCTATAGATGCCAATCACTCTGAGCTTCAATGGATAAAGTGAGATGCCAAAACTGTTTAAAAGCAAAAAGCTACTAGTCCCGCTCATCTAATTAGAATCTGAGCTTCACTCAAAAACTCTGAGATATTATTTCTTCTCAACTTATTAGTCTTCTATTTTATTTGTCTAGTTGCTTGAGGACAAGCAACAGTTTATGTTTGGTGTTATGATGAGCGGATATTTTATACGCTTTTTGGGGTTAATTTCATATAGTTTTTAGTATGTTTTAGTTAGTTTTTAGTTTATTTCCATTAGTTTTTAGGAAAAATTCATATTTCTGGACTTTACTATGAGTTGTGTGTTTTTCTGTAATTTCAAGTATATTTCTGGCTGAAATTGAGGGAGCTGAGCAAAAATCTTATTTAGGCTGAAAAAGGACTGCTGATGCTGTTGGATTCTGACCTCCCTGCACTCAAAGTGGATTTTCTGGAGCTACAGAACTCGAAATGGCGCGCTTCCAATTGCGTTGGAAAGTAGACATCCAGGGCTTTCCAGTAATATATAATAGTCCATACTTTGCTCAATAATAGACGATGTAAACTGGCGTTCAACGCCAGTTCTCTGCCCAATTCTGGCGTCCAGCGCCAGAAAAAGATTGAAAGTTGGAGTTCAACGCCAGAAATGGATTCAAACCGGGTGTTGAACGCCCAAAATGGCCTTATGCACGTGAATTGCTTAAGTCTTAGCCCCAGCACACACCAAGTGGGCCCAGAAGTGGATCTCTGCACCATCTATCATAGTCTACTCACTTTTTGTAAACCTAGGCTACTAGTTTATTATTTAAACAACTTTTAGAGACTTATTTTGTACCTCATGACATTTTTAGATCTAAACTTTGTATTCTTTGACGGCATGAGTCTCTAAACTCCATTGTTGGGGGTGAGGAGCTCTGCTGTGTCTCGATGAATTAATGCAAGTATTCCTGTTTTCTATTCAAACATGCGTGTTCCTATCTAAGATATTCATTCGCACTTCAACATGAATGTGATGAACGTGACAATCATCATCATTCCCCCACGAACGCGTGCCTGACAACCACCTCCGTTCTACATCAGATTGAATGAATATCTCTTAGATTCCTTAATCGGAATCTCCGTAGTATAAGCTAGATTGATGGCGGCATTCATGAGAATCCGAAAAGTCTAAACCTTGTCTGTGGTATTCCGAGTAGGATTCAGGGATTGAATGACTGTGACGAGCTTCAAACTCGCGAGTGCTGGGCGTAGTGACAGACGCAAAAGGAGGGTGAATCCTATTCCAGCATAATCGGGAACCTCAGATGATTAGCCGTGCTGTGACAGAGCATTTGGACCATTTTCACAAGAGGAGGGGATGTAACCATTGACAACGGTGATGCCCCAACACACAGCTTGCCATAGGAGGACGTGCGTGCGTGAACAAGAAGACAGAGAAAAGCAGAGATTCAGAAGACAAAGCATCTCCAAAACTCCAACATATTCTCCATTACTGCATAACAAGTAACCTTTAATCCATGCTCTCTTGTTTATTCGCAATTCAACTGATAAACATAATTGACTTCCTGACTAAGATTTACAAGATAACCATAGATTGCTTCAAACCAACAATCTCCGTGGGATTCGACCCTTACTCACGTGAGGTATTACTTGGACGACCCAGTGCACTTGCTGGTCAGTGGTACGAGTTGTGAAAAGTGTGATTCACAATTTGTGCACCAATACTTATCTGAAAAGATTCCCAAACCTACTGATAGCTTTCCAAGTTACACAGAGAAAAATCCGAGAGGTGAAGCAAAGAAAGTCAGATGGGAAGATTGCAAGATGGTTACTACAAGTAATAAGGAGACTGGGAAAAAGCAAAACAAGCCATTAGAACAACTCGGAGAGACATCAGCAGAGAAACAGGAAAAAGATCGCCAAGAACCCAAAACTTTACAAAAGGAACTGACACAGAAGGAGCTGCTGAAACTCTATGCACCTTTTCCCCAACTACTCAATGGTGCTATAGAGAAGAGAATATACTCAAGGTTTCTTGACCTGTTTGCATCCCTCCATGTAAACATACCATTCATCAAGGCCCTCCAACAAATGCCCTCATACATCAAGTATATGAAGGAGCTGCTGACCAAGAAAAGCTCACTCAAGGGAGGACAAACAATAGTGATGAATAAGGAATGCAGTGCTCTCATTCAACTAGAGTTGCCTATAAAAAGGAAGGACCCATGGAGTTTTCACATTCCCTGTGCAATAGGAGAAACACGGTTTGATAGAGCACTCTGCGATTTGGGAGCAAGCATCAACTTAATGCCTTTATCCCTTATGAAGAGGCTGCAGATCAATGAGATAATGCCCACAGATGTAGTCATCAGGCTGGCTGACAAAACTCAAAAACAAGCAATAGGAGTGGTGGAAAACGTTTTAATAAAGGTTGGAAAATATTTCCTTCCCACAGACTTTGTCATATTGGACATGGAAGAGAGTCACACTCACCCAATCATATTGGGAAGACCATTCCTAGCTACAGCCAGAGCACTCATAGATGTGGAGCGAGGAGAGCTAATTTTGAGGATCCATGATGAACAGCTCAGCTTCAATGTCTTCAAACTCTCACAAGAAACAGATCAAGAGAACAAAGAACCAAGCAAAGATCATAATGAGATACCGAGGGAAGAAGCAAGCACTGAAGCACAAACAACACCTCTGGGAAACCCCTTAGTTGATGAACAAGGAACTCAGCAGCTGTCACAGGTCAAGTAAAATAAGGAGGAACCTAAACCACCAGAGTCATATGAGACCAGCAACAAAATTTCCTTAGAAGAGGTGGTCACAAAGATCAAGGCAACATCAAAAGGGACAAAGAAGAAGGCACCAAGGAGGTGGAGGAACAAAAAGATCCCTACAGAGGACTTTTCTCCGGGGGATAAAGTGATCTCAGCCTACTTCCCAGATATTCCACCTCATCTCCCCACTATCCCATCTCAGTTACCTAAGGTCTTCACCATTAACAGAGTTCTTTCCTTAGAACATGTGGAGATCCTTGATGAAGCCAATGGATATAGGTCTACTGCAAGAGGGGAAGATCTGAAGCATTACCAACCACCCTGATAAAGGCAAAACGTCAAGCTAGTGACGCTAAAGAAGCGCTTCATGGGAGGCAACCCATGTTTTATATGCTTTTAGATTAGTTAATAATGCAAGGTTCATGAATTTCAAATCAACTTGATATGCATTTGCATGAGTCATTGTGTGCAACATATAGTGAAGAACAAGTTTGGTGTTCAAGGCACACTAAGAGAACATCAATATAACCCATATCATGTCACTCTTAGAGGCCTTGAACATTTCTTTTACATCACACGGCACCAAACTAAGTTTGGTGTTGCAAATGTTGCACACATGGATGCTGAGTTAGTCAGTTGGTTTGCACTAATGAACGGCACTTAGTTAGATAAAACAAAAACTTTAAAAAAAAGTAGTAAGCATTTTAATTTTGCCGCCACTTTCTACAAGATTAATTTTTAACCACTTTTTCTTTTGTTTTGTAGGATTATTGATGAAGAATTGAAAGGAAGATTCGGCCACTTCATGAAGGGAGAATACACACTTGTCTTCAAAGAGCATACATTGGAAAATGTGGCCATGCAACATTGGAAGGGGGATATTCTTGGAGACCGAACCAATCTTCTTCACAAAGTTGATGATCCTTGTCCTCTTCCATTGATAAACCCCATCCGTCCATCACACAACAACTCCATCAATCCACACCTTCCATTCACTCACCACCTTTCTATATAAGTAACCCTTATTCCGTACCCCACCTTCACATTTCACTCTCACTCTTCACACCCTTCCTTTTCGGAACCAAGCACTCCCTACCCCATTACAAACACTCTCACTAACTCCCTTCATTGCGCCAAATCCTAATCAACTAAAGCCCATTCTCCACACCCTCTCTTTTCAAAAGTCACTCATGGCATCATCAAGCTCTAAAAGAAGAAAGGGAAAGGAGCCTATGGAGCAACGTCCTTTTGATGAAAAGAAGTTCAGAACTTATTATCATGCATTACAGTACGGATGGATGGTTGATAAGGAGATCGTCTACGAGCTGGGCTTTCAAGTCAGAAAGACTGAGTGTCCTGAAATCACAAAGAAGGTGGAAAAGAGAAGATGGGAGCTCCTCACTGATCCGGTCACTAGGGTAAACACAAATCTTGTAAGAGAATTTTATGCAAATGCTGTTCGGTATGATAAGGCAGATGAGTCTTATACAAGTTTCGTAAGAGGAAAGACCGTGGATTTCAGTCCCATGAGTGTCATGAGAGCATTAAAGTTGCGGTCTATACCATTTGAGGAGGAGAGCTATCATTCAAGAGTTGATAACAACCCCAATTATGATCAGATTGTGCAAGATATATGTGTACCAGGTGCTGATTAGGTGCGAGATTCCGAACGGAAACCCAGGTTCATTAAGAGAGGGGACCTCACTCCTGAAGCAAAGGGGTGGTTCGAAATTGTAAGGAGATCCATCCTCCCCGCAGGGAATAACTCAGAGGTGAATCTCAAAAGAGCCACAATGGTACACTGTATACTCAAAGGAGGAGAGATCAAAGTTCATAAACTCATAGCCCAAGGCATTAGGAAGAGGGCCGAGAATAGCGATTCTAGAGGAAAGTTAGGCTACCCCAGCACTATTTTCAGACTCTGTGACAAGGCTGGGGTGGTGTTTGAAGATGAAGACCCCGAGTGGATCAAAGAGGGCATTCTTATTACAGTCCGAAGGATGAATGCTGTTGCATCCCCCTTACCTCAACGAAAGCCAAGAAAGAGACCAGTCAATCAAGTAGTAGAAGGACAAGACCTAGAAGAGCAAGCCCCAGCCACCTTGAACATGCACCAATTACAAGAGGCCATTGATGGCTTATCTAGGCAATATTGGGCAAACCAAGAGGCACAGAAAGAGCTCCAGCTACAAATGATGAACTGCCTAGAAGAATCATTTGCTAGATGGACGAATCAACAAGGGGAGTGGGAGAAGCAAAGGATGGAGCGGCAATTGGAACAAGGAAAATAATGGGGTGAATCTTTCCACAGGATAGAACAAAGGCAAATTGAACAACAAGAATCTCTCCAGAAGCTAGTCAACATCCAAGCACATCAAGGTGCACACATACATGAGATGCATCGAAAACAAATAGAACAAGCAGAACTCTTTGACGAGCACAGGGCATTCTCTAAAGAGGTTTACATGAGTGAAAGTGGAAATCATGTAAACATGCTAGCAAGGCTTGGATACTTAGTTGGACAGCTACCTAATGTACATCCGGGAATCACAAAATATGATGAAGTGAAGGATGAGTTAGCACGAGAAGAAAGAGTAAGGGTGGAGAAGAGTCATGAATCAGTAAAGAAGGCACTTGAAGACTGGAAAAAAGCCAGACTAGCACGGATACAAGGAAGCACAAGTAGACACAAAGAGGACAAGCAAGAGAAAAAGCATGGGCAATCCCATGAGTAAAAGGTGGTGGAGTTCCCTCCTTGTTCCATCTATTTTAATACTTTAAATAAGGAAGATCATGTATGAAATAGAACATGCTTCCATGGTAGTTAGAAATTTTCAATTCTGTCTTTAAGTTTTTCACTGCTTAGGTCATATGTGTGTTGTCTAGATGTCACTGCATCCTTACTTTGCTTATTGTATGCTTGTCCTTTCTAATCAAATAAAAAGAGAATGTGTGTTATCAAAGACCAGAGTGGAGTTCATATTGTGGAGTAAATTCCTTAGTTTGTGATGTGGTCATAAGTTAGCTAAGTTGGTTCACCAACAAGGTGGGAAGACAACTATTTGTCCTGAATCATATGCTTGAGACACACCCCATGAGACTAGCTAAATAACAAGATCCTAATAAGAAAAGGGGAAAAGAACAATAAGAGTTTAAAAAGAAAGAAAAGTTAATAAAGAATAAGGCTAGGTACCAAGGGTTTGAAACTTGAGAGATGTGTCTGTGGTGCTCCTGTACCAAAGATCTGCTTGGATGAATAAGTTCATAGGAGTGCTTCATCACTTGGTAACTTGGGTTAACTAACCCGGGATTATCAACTGAAAATCCACTATCAAGAGCAACCTTGCTACAGAACATTTAGTAACTCAAAGAGGTGCTGGACACCAAGGTCTCAAGAAAGAAAATAAACAAACCATGTGCCTGTGGTGTGTATGTATGGGGGAAAGAGACTTGAGAGAGTAAGTCCTTAGGGGTGTCTCAACACCTAGCACCTTGAACCAACTGGTTCGAGAGTGCTGGCTGAAAGCTTATCTTAAAGAGTCGCCCCCTCACAGAGCACCTAGTCTAAGAACACAAACAAGCCCTGAAATAACAAAAAGGATCAATGAATAAAAGTCTCATGGGATGCAATCAAGTGAGTGTTCTAGGACATGATAAAGGTCTGAAAGCCAGTGAAGGAATGAACCTAAGTTGCTATGCATGAAACCACCATAAAACCAAAGGACATAACTTCCATAATAATGACTCATTTCCCTTGGCATTCCATTCATCATTCTCTTGTTCCAGTACTTGCTTAGGGACAAGCAAGCTTTAAGTTTGGTGTTGTGATGCCAGGGCATTTTGGCCAGTTTCACTGACCTTTTCACTGGCCAGTTTGGTGTTGCAATTTACCTTCCGCCATTTACTTTCAGCTCTTTACTTTCGGCATTTACATTTTCTGCTATTTACTTTCTCGCCATTTAATTTCCTGCAACACTCAAACCAAATTCTGCTTCGCTCAACTAGAACATTCCTCTAATTAAAGTTGCTTGACCAATCAATCCATGTGGGATTCGACCTCACTCTATTGTGAGTTTTTACTTGACGATAATTCGGTACACTTGCCGAAGGAAAATTGTTGAGAGATAAGTTTCCGTGTGCATCAGCTGTCCGGTATTTACCGTCCAGGACGTGACACTGGGACAATACGGGTTCTGCCTTTCTCGTCATAGTAGTAGTGTGAAGAAGGCTTCGATGATTCCACCTCGCCTGGGAGGCCAAGTCCTCGTCTTGAAAGAAGGCTTCTGTGCCCAGCAGGATCTGGGAGTCGATGAAGCCTCTGGCGTCAAAATTCCTCTACATCACAATAAAGAACCCTTCTGGACTGGAGTTAGCTTTCCTTTTCCTGGGGTTCTCCAAGATGGTTACTTCAGGACCAGAGTCCTCTATGATCACCTCCTCGACCGGGACATTCCCACCAGCTGCACTAGTGCCGGGATTTGCCTCGGTGGGAGGATGGGACTAGACTTCGGCAACGGGAGAAGGAGGGGCGTCTGTTAAAGGAGTCTCCGAGCTATCCTCACTACCCCCGTGAAGAAATTGGGCCATCAAGTTAGTAAGGCTAGTTTGCCAGGCTGCCATGGACACTAAAATATAGAAGTGGAAGTAATGAAGCACGATTTTATAAAACAAAAAGCTAAAGTACACAAATCGAAAAAGAAAGAGAAGGTGAAACGGAGGATCGAAAACAAACTCTTACCTACGTGGTTCCTACTGGTCTCACGATCACCCATCAAGAGGTGGGTGTTGAGGTTATTCGTGCCAAATATAGCCAGTAGTATATCGGCAATGTGCCAGTTTCGTTGACTTAACCCCTCGTAAGTCACCTCTACATAATGACTCGGAGTCATGAAACTCTTGTAATTCCTCTAGGATTATCTTGGAAGCTGTGTCTTTCACATCGGTAGTAATCCAACCGTAACGATCTACAGGGCCTCTCACCACAGAACGCTACGCCATACCTACAGTAGGGGCACCACTTAAGTTAACTCGGGAGATCGGAAACTCGCAAGAAATGAAGAAAAACTAAAACATGATCCTACACTACACTATTTCATGCTAATTTAAGGCCTAAGTCCAGAAATGACACCTGCGGCACCCCCTCTAACAACTAACTAGCAATGGCGAGGCTAATCTATGCAAAACCAGAATCAAACGTGGAGCCAAAAAGATAAAAATGCAACAATCAACAATAAGAGAAAAATGAAACATGAATGAGAGAATTACTTACTAGGGAATAAAGCAAGAAGGGTTGATGAAGGAGAGATGTAGTAAGCCAAGAGTGGAAGGGAAATTGAAGAATAGGAATGGCGAGGGAGAATGTAGAAGCGGGAGAAAAGAGGGGTGAAATGGGGGTTGTGAAGATGAGAAGGTGGAGTGCAAAGTGATAACTGTCAGGGGAGAGCGCGAAAAGGCAAGGGTAAAATTGACTTTTTACCCCTCTTTTAAATGATTCATCAAGAGCATTTAATACTCGACATGAAAACTGAAGCGACGCCCCAAGCAACGGATGGGGGCATCTCACGCGCATTGAAAGGACAATCCCCATCGACGGGTTCTCGGGCCAAACAAGGCTCGGCCCAAGCGGGCGTGGGCAACTCGAACGCACCAATCATGAGCACCAGGCTTCACGGTTTGGTACGTTGGGTGCATTGTTCCGGTCCAGCCCAACAAGGGTTTTGGGTCCGTCTGCGATCCACCGACCCGCCGGGTCATTTGACCCGAACTCGGGTGACCTGCGTGCCGCCTCACACCTGCTGAAGAAACCTGGACAGCTAGCGAAAGCTTCCAAGCAGATGGACCCAATTGAAGGGGGTCCACCTGAGTCAGAGTATCAATGGGGAGGGACCTACCCCTCCGGCGAAGGTACGTCACCTTTCTTACTCTAATTGGCCGCCTCTTAGTATGGACGTTAACTTAAGCATTGGAGTGACCTTGCAAGTGGCCCTACCCCGCCGACCCACCGACAACTCGAACGATCACCTCACCCTTAAAGCTCGTGCTTAGGTCTAAATCCACTCACACCACATTGCTCCAATCTCGACCTCATTCAATCCGACATTTACCTGAGCAACCGAACAGTTTCTAAAGTTTTTAAAAAATTTTAAAAATATCCTTAATATTTAATTTATTTATTTTAATCTTGTCCTTAACATTTTAAATATATTTGTTTTAAAAGTAACAATTGGATGTTGATGTATCATTGACAGATAACAACTCTCAACTGACGTATTAGTATAGAATTATCATGTCATGTATTGTTTCACTCAAGATATAATTGAAATATATTAAAACATCCAGGATAAAATCAGAACCAAAAATTAAGAATAAAATTAAAATAAAATATAAATATTAAAGATAAAAATAGTATTTATTTTTTAAAAAAAAATAAAAATTTTATTTATATTACTTTTAATGCAAATACATTTTAGAAATATTTTTATAAACTTACTAATAAGAATATATAATGCTTAGTTGCTTACCATAATCACATATTTGTTGGTAAATCATATAAAAAAATTAAAAGTGTCCAAATTATTTTTATGTAATCAAACTGATACACTTCAGAAAATATTTTAATATAATTTACTAATAAGTAAATGTGATATTTATCATAATTTTTATTTTAATAAAAAATATTACTATATTAAAGTAAGTCTTAATAAAAATAATACGTTTTAAGAATGTTATCAATATATTTTTTATTAAAAATTTAATTATTCTATTAGTTTTTATAGTTTTACCGAATTTGTAATTAGATTCTTTTATTTTTTTTATTTGGGTCATACACTACTTTTAATTTTATAATTAGATCATTTTCATATTAAAAACATTAAAATTAATAAAATATTTAAAATATTCAGTTAAATCTAACATTTTTTACACTAAGAAAAATTTAATTACAACATAGCATCTGAAGATTGTCATATATCAGTGATACATCAGCATCCAATTGTTATGTCATCATTTTTGTTAACGGTGTTAATGGAAATGTTAGAGATAAAATTAAAATAAATTAAATATTAAAAGTATTTTTAATTTTTTAAATTTTAGAAATAAAAATATATTTTGTTTTTATTAAAAATAACTCATTTTTAAAAGGATAAACCACCAAAAATACATTTGAATTTTGTTATTGACAAAAAGTCCTCAAATAATTTAAAAAAGCGACAAAAATATCCAACATTAAATATGTATTCTCAAAAGATACTTTAAAGATTGAATTTTGATATAGTTTTTTCAAGCATAATTAGAAAAATGAGATATTTTTATCCTTAAAATTTGGTAATTTTTCGCTAAATATATATATATATATATATATATATATATTTATTTATTTTTTATCAACAATCAATAATACTTTTAAAAAATAAAAAAATATTGAGATCAATTTTTTATCTAGTTTTCTATGTATTTTTTTTAACTAGTTATCTAAATATTCTTATAAAATTTTGGATTAAATGCATAAGCAGTTTATCAAATACAAAAGTCATTTGGCAGTTGCTACTTACAAAAAAAATAATATTCTTTTTGGACATTTTTGTCGAATTTTTAAATTATTTGAGAATGTTTTTGTCAATGATAAAATTTGGATGTATTTTTAGTAGTTTATCCATTTTAAAACTAAATCATCTAAATACATAATTTAATTAAATAATTGTATACAATTTTTTATACCGTTAATACGTTGAAATTAATATTTCTTATTGTAATTTATCTTTTACTTTTTTTTTTGTATCCAAATAGCAACACTACTCCTTTTCCTATATTATTAGGCTTCAGTCACTTAGCTAGCATTAGCAGATCTCTTGCTTACAGAAACATGTGTCGGATCTTTATTTTCTAAAGTTTTAAGTTATCAGAAAGATATATAATAAATAATATACCGAATGGTACGCGAAATTGCAACGAAGTAAACATTAAGATGTTCTAAATTAATCTCATGCAAAGAAAGTGGCGGCGAATCAACGTCTTTGCATCAATTTTTATAATTTAGTACTTGAACATCTTGCAGCTATGAATATTTGTCAAACTTCTTATCCTACTTTGGATCCCTTTTTTCTAATTTCACGTTGAGTAAATTAATTATAAGAAATCAACTTTTATTTAGTTAATATTAATTAATTATTTTATTATAAAATTAATTTTTTTAACCTCGTCTTTTTTAAAAAATTTAATATTTAAAATTTAAAATTTGATATAAAGATTAAAAAATAGACTAATAATATTAACAAAAAAGAATTGTCTTTTTAGTTAAACTGTAGTAAGTTAAAATTAAGGTTGATCATTGATCAATTCTTTTGCCGTAGGAGAATCACACATACATACATCACCACAAATTAGGAAAAATAAAGTTCGTGACAGCATCGTCCTAACCATCCTTGAATTGGTCTTGGGGGAAAATAGGAGAGAAATTATTGATTGAGGCAGACCGATAATAAATATATACCAGCTTAATAAACATTTTGGAAAAAAAAAATACTACTACATGCATGTACATTAAAAAATCAATTACTATATATTTGTCTATATATTTATATGTGTTGTTTTATATATTTTTAATTTATATTTTATATTTTAAATATATTTTATATAAATAATTAATTTTTTATGTATATGTAACATAATTATATTTAAAAAAAGCCGTCATGTGTAACATGTTGGAACATTTTGTTTGTTGGAAGTTTTGAACACATCATATTCCATGTAAATTGATTTGATTCGTTTAATATGATGACTTTTGGTGCCGTGATTAACATAGTAATCTTTGTTAATTAATTGTGTAGTAGTAGTATTATGATACAGCCACAACCACTATATCATGTTGAAGGGGATGTCATTATCATGGTTTAATTTAATATAATTAATCAAATAATAATTTAATGCAAATTGTGCATTGTCCTCCCTCTAGCTAGGGGCAACATTTGAGGACTACTTTGGCTTATTAGCCGCTGCACGTAAGATAATTAAATTAATCTCCAATACCAAACATATATAGGTCTATAGATATTATACTAGCATTGGGTTAATTATTGTTTAAATTATTTGACCCTAAACCCCATCATTAAATTAGAGTCATATGAAAACAAAATAGTATTTTGCTAGGTAGTCTATATAGTTAAGTTGTCGTTGTTGCGTACCAATCATAATTAATCAAGATGAAACTTATTCTAATTCATGCTTTTAAAGAACCGTTTCATGTTTTCTCTTAAGGAATTGAAAATAATGAATTTCAACGGTCATCAGAGTGTATATATAATATGATTTATTTCCTTAAATTAAGGTTTCATACAGTGACGTTTGGCGGACTTGTGTTCATTTCATGATCACCAAATTTCTGTGATTGTTGTTAAGGAAATTTCAGTCAATTGAATAGGTAAAAGTTTAGACTATATAGCGGTTCTTCCTAAGTAATTACTTTTGAAACTTGGGTACGTTATTATTCTCAAATTAAAGTACTTCTATTACTATAGATAGAATAAAGATGTATTATTTTAAAGACACATATTAAGATTTAGAAATATAATAATAATATAAAATTTAAAATTTTAATATATTTAGGAACATAGTTTTAGTATGTTGTGATTTATGTAAAACTTTTTCAACACCAACCAAAAAAAAAAAAATTAATGTATATTCTCCTAATAAATCATTCTGCACGATCTATGTAGTATATCCACAATCTCTCTAGTGTCCTGTACACTAATTTGAAACGATTTGCTATTATACCATGCTAAATAGTTGTGGATTACAATGACTTGTATGTAACCAAAATCAATTCAATATAAACATATAAAATTAGAGACAATAATTTATTTATGTGTTTTACCCTTTTGGTCAAATAGAATAGTGCATATGTTATTTAATCTCGGAAAAGGAAAAGAGTATATATTTTATAATAAAAAAATATTATTTAAATTTCTTCCAGAAAAGAATGTGTCATTATCTCTAATAATAATAATAATAATAATAATAATAATAATAATAATAATAATAATAATAATAATAATGTGATGAATCATGTTTAATTTAATTTTAAGGTATTAATATCTATAGAGAGATGAATATCTGATAACACAAAAATAAGGGATAAATAAAAAGATAAAAATTAAAATTAAATAAAAAAGATAAATTAAAATTAAAAATAGAAAAAAATGAAAAGATATGAAATTGAATATAAAGAGAATCGTTCTATTCTTTTTATCTAATTTTTTGATGTAACAAGAAAAGAATCTACTTAATTTAATATGTTCATTCCATAGTTTGAAAATTGAATCAAAGGAAATCATTCAACTTTTTATCTAATTTTCTGATGTAATAAGAGAAAGACTTACTCATCAACCTCACTTTTCACACCATAATTTTATCAAAAAACCAAAAAGAAAAGGGGAAATAAAATCAAAATATATGAGTTGAGCATTCTAATACTTAAATATATAAATTAATAACTACTAAATAATATTTAAAATTTTTATGTCATGAACATTTGAAACACGTATTAATATCGATTCAATTTGTATATATCTGACTGCATGATAATAAATGTATTTTAATTTTATTTTTATATTTTCTAAAGTAGTCGTATTTCTTCTCCTACTATGGTAACTAGTAATAATAGACTAGAAAATCAACCAATCAATGTGTGCATGATAATAAAACTAAAAGAGCACATAAAGAATATGCAAAGATAAAGAATGTTGTGTTATGTATTTTCTAATTGAAAATTTATAAAGGTAAAACTAAAATATATAGGCTGAAATTGTAACCGAATTTATGTAATATGTTGGCCTGAATTTATGGACTTGTGTGAGACTTTTTTTTTGTTGTCATGGGCTAAGGTGGAAGAGTGGTTTAATGCGCACTCGCAAACTAGAGGATGAAAGATGTCAAGAATACCAACCTTATTGAGATTGATATGGAAGGGATGAGGAGACAAATGCTTGGTGAAAATGTCAACTAATTGCCTAGAAGAGAAAATGGGAAAAAGTTTCATCACTCCAGTTTAAACTTTCTATTGAACCAAGTGACAATCAACTTCTAAATGTTTGATCCATTCATGAAAACTCGGAATAGCAGCAATATGAAGGGCACTCTGATTATAACAATATAAAACTGGTTGGCTGATAGGACAGATGCGTAAAAATTATAATACAACGTTGTGATGGCAAGTGCACAATATTCTGCTTCACTAGATGAGCGGACAACAGTGGATTGGTTTTTTGGTCTTCCAAGATACTAAAGAGCTACTGGTGCACGAAATTGTGATCATCAATGGCGCCAACAACTTGGTACGCACAATTGTAATCTCAACTCTTTATCACAACTCCACACAACTAACCAGCAAGTGCAGTGGGTCGTCAAAGTAATAAACTTTATGTGAGTAAGGGTCGATCCCACGGAGATTGTCGGCTTGAAGCAAGCTATGGTCATCTTGTAAATCTCAGTCAGGTGGATTCAAATGGTTATGGAGAATTGATAATTAAAATATGAATATAACATAAAATAAGATAGAGATACTTATGTAATTCATTGGTAGGAATTTCAGATAAGCGTATAGAGATGCTTTGTTCCTTCTGAACCTCTGCTTTCCTATTGCCTTCATCCAATCATTCATACTCCTTTCCATGGCAAGCTTTATGTTGGGCATCATCGTTGTCAATGACTACTTCCCGTCCTCTCAGTGAAAATGATCCAAATGCGCTGTCACCGCACGGCTAATCAGCTGTTGGTTCTCGATCATGTTGGAATAGGATCCATTGATCCTTTTGCGTCTGTCACTACGCCCAACACTCGCGAGTTTGAAGCTCGTCACAGTCATCCCTTCCCAGATCCTACTCGAAATACCACAGACAAGGTTTAGACTTTTCGGATCTCAAGAATGACCACCAATGATTCTAGCTTATACCACGAAGGTTCTAATCTTAGATTAGAAACCCAAAAGATACACATTCAAGCTTGTTTACATGTAGAACGGAAGTGGTTGTCAGGCACGTGTTCATAGGTGAGAATGGTGATGAGTGTCACGGATCATTAAATTCATTATGTTGAAAAACGAATGGATATCTTAGAACAGAAATAGGCTTGAGTTGAATAGAAAAATAATAGTACTTTGCATTAATTCATGAGGAACAGTAGAGCTCCACACCTTAATCTATGGTGTGTAGAAACTCCACCGTTGAAAATACAAAATAATGAAGGTCCAGGCATGGCCGAATGGCCAGCCCCCATAAAGGTCTAAGATAGCACAAGACTAATCAAAGATGGATTAAAAATACAATAGCAAAAGGTCATATTTATAGAGAACTAATAGCCTAGGGTTACAGAAATAAGTAAATGATGCAGAAATCCACTTCCAGGCCCACTTGGTGTGTGCTTGGGCTGAGCATTGAGGCTTTGACGTGTAGAGGCTTTTCTTGGAGTTAAATGCCAGCTTTTGTGCCAATTTGGGCGTTTAACTCCAGCTTTTATGCCAGTTCTGGCATTTTGACGCCAGAATTTCTATACTGAATTGGAACGCCGGTTTGGGCCATCAAATATCAAGAAAAGTATGGACTATTATATATTTCTGGAAAGCCCAGGATGTCTACTTTCTAACGCAATTGAGAGCGTGCCAATTGGGCTTCTGTAACTCCAGAAAATCCACTTCGAGTGCAGGGAGGTCAGAATCCAACAGCATCTGTAGTCCTTTTTTAGCCTCTGAATCAGATTTTTGCTCAGGTCCCTCAATTTCAGCCAGAAAATACCTGAAATCACAGAAAAACACACAAACTCATAGTAAAGTCCAAAAATGTGATTTTTATTTAAAAACTAATAAAAATATAATAAAAACTAACTAAAACATACTAAAAATATACTAAAAACAATGCCAAAAAGCGTATAAATTATCCGCTCATCACAACACCAAACTTAAATTGTTGCTTGTCCCCAAGCAACTGAAAATCAAATAGGATAAAAAGAAGAGAATATAAAATGAATTCCAAAAACATCTATGAAGATCAGTCTTAATTAGATGAGCGGGGCTATTAGCTTTTTGCTTCTGAACAGTTTTGGCATCTCACTTTATCCCTTGAAGTTCAGAATGATTGGCTTCTATAGGAACTCAGAATTCAGATGGTGTTATTGATTCTCCTAGTACAATATGTTGATTCTTGAACACAGTTACTTTATGAGTCTTGGCCATGACCCTAAACATTTTGTTTTCCAGTATTACCACCGGATACATAAATGCCACAGACACATAACTGGGTGAACCTTTTCAAATTGTGACTCTGCTTTGCTAGAGTCCCCAATTAGAGGTGTCCAGAGCTCTTAAACACACTCTTTTTGGACCACGACTTTAACCGCTCAGTCTCAAACTTTCACTTGACACCTTCACGCCACAAGCACATGGTTAGGGACAGCTTGGTTTAGCCGCTTAGGCCAGGATTTTATTCCTGTGGGCCCTCCTATCCACTGATGCTCAAAGCCTTGGATCCTTTTTATTTTACCCTTGCCTTTTGGTTTAAAGGGCTATTGGCTTTTTCTGCTTGCTTTTTCTTTTTCTTCTCTCTTTTTTTTTCGCATATTTTTTTTCTGCTAGCCTTTCACTGCTTTTTCTTGCTTCAAGAATCATTTTTATGATTTTTCAGATTATCAATAACATTTCTCCTTTTCCATTATTCTTTCAAGAGCCAACAATTTTAACATTCATGGACAACAATTTCAAAAATATGCACTATTCAAGCATTCATTCAGAAAGACAAAAAGTATTGCCACCACATCAAAATAATTAATCTGTTTTAAAATTCAAAATTCATGTACTTCTTTTTCTTTTTGCAATTAAAACATTTTTCTTTTAAGAAAGGTGATGGATTCATAGGACATTCATAGCTTTAAGACATAGACACTAAGACACTAATGATCATGTAATAAAGACACAAACATAGATAAACATAAAGCATAAAAATTTGGAAAACAGGAAATAAAGAACAAGGAATTAAAGAACGGGTCCACCTTAGTGATGGTGGCTAGTTCTTCCTCTTGAAGATCTTATGGAGTGCTTGAGCTCCTCAATGTCTCTTCCTTGCCTTTTTTGCTCCTCTCTCATGATTCTTTGATCTTCTCTAATTTCATGAAGGAGGATAGAATGCTCTTGGTGCTCCACCTTTAGTTGTCCCATATTGGAACTTAATTCTCCTAGGGAGGTGTTGATTTGCTCCCAATAATTTTGTGGAGGAAAATACATCCCTTGAGGCATCTCAGGGATTTCATGATGAGGAATTTCCTCATGCTCTTGCCCATGAGTAGGATCTCTTGTTTGCTCTATCCTTTTCTTAGTGATGGGCTTGTCCTCGTCAATGAGGATGTCTTTCTCTATGTCAATTCCAGTTGAATTGCAGAGGTGACAAATAAGATGAGGGAAGGCTAACCTTGACAAAGTAGAGGTGTGGATCTCCTTGCATCATGGGCAAGTTGAATGCCAACCTTACATTTTTCAGACTGAAATCTAAGCATTTCCCCCAAACCATTGTAAGCCAATTCTTAGGGTCCGGGTTCACACTTTGATCATGATTCTTGGTGATCCATGCATTGGCATAGAACTCTTGAACCATTAAGATTCTGACTTGTTGAATGAGGTTAGTGAGAATTTTCCAACCTCTTCTCCGAATCTCATGTCGGATCTCCGGATATTCACCCTTTTTGAGCTTGAAAGGGACCTCGGGGATCACCTTCTTCTTGGCCACAACTTCATAGAAGTGGTCTTGATGGACCTTTGAGATGCATATCTCCATTTCCCATGACTCGGAGGTGGAAGCTTTTGCCTTCCCTTTCCTCTTTCTAGAGGTTTCTCCGGCCTTAGGTGCCATAAATGGTTATGAAAAAACAAAAAGCAACGCTTTTACCACACCAAACTTAAAAGTTTTGCTCGTCCTCGAGCAAAAGAAGAAAGAAGAGAGTAGATGAAGAAGAAATAGAGGAGATGGAGGGGGGTTAGTGTTTCGGCCAAGAGGGAGAAGTAGTGTTTAAGATGTGTAAAAATGAAGGGGTGAAGAGTGGTTTATATAGGAGTGGGGAGAGGGTAAGGTTCGGCCATGTATGGGTGGGATTGGGAGGGAAAGTGGTTTGAATTTGAATGGTGAGGTAGGTGGGGTTTTATGATGGATGGATGTGGATTGGTGAAGAGTTTATG
Source organism: Arachis ipaensis (assembly GCF_059453495.1). Taxonomy (NCBI): domain Eukaryota; kingdom Viridiplantae; phylum Streptophyta; class Magnoliopsida; order Fabales; family Fabaceae; genus Arachis; species Arachis ipaensis. Next base: position 131,515,165 of record NC_142444.1, read on the forward strand.
GAGAAGAGGGTAGGATTTGATAGGAGAGGGGTTTTTGAGGAAGAGGTATTGAGGTGATTGGTAAAGGGTATTTGGGGAAGAGTATTATAAAAAGGTGTGAAGAAGAGAGAGAGTGAGTTGAGGTTGGTGGGGATCTTGTGGGGTCCACAGATCCTGAGGTGTCAAGGATTTCTCATCCCTGCACCAATTAGGCTTGCAAAACGCCATTTGCTGCCAATCCTGGCGTTTAACGCCAGCTTCTTGTCCTTTTCTGGCGTTAAACACCAGTCTGGTGCCCATTTCTGGCGTTAAACACCCAGAATGGTGCCAGATTGGGCGTTTAACGCCCATTCTGCTGCCCTTACTAGCGTTTAAAAGCCAGTAGGCTTCTCCTCCAGGGTGTGCTATTTTTCATTCTGTTTTTCAGTTTGTTTTTGCTTTTTCAATTATTTTTGTGACTTCACATGATCATCAACCTACAGAAAACATAAAATAACAATGAAAAATAGAAATTTAACATAGATAAGTAAAATTGGGTTGCCTCCCAACAAGCGCTTCTTTAATGTCAGTAGCTTGACAGTGGGCTCTCATGGAGCCTCACAGATACTCAGAACATGATGATGGCCTCTTAACACCAAACTTAGAGTTTGGTTGTGGCCTCCCAACACCAAACTTAGAGTTTGAATGTGGGGGTTTTGTTTGACTCTGTATTGAGAGAAGCTTTTCATGCTTCCTCTCCATGGTCACAGAGGGAGATCCTTGAGCCTTAAATACAAGGGAGTCCTCATTCACTTGAAGGACCAATTCTCCTCTGTCAACATCAATCACAGCTTTTGCTGTGGCTAGGAAGGGCCTGCCAAGGATGATGGATTCATCCATACACTTCCCAGTGTCTAGGACTATGAAATCAGCAGGGATGTAGTGGTCTTCAACTTTTACCAAGACATCCTCTACAAGTCCATAAGCCTGTTTCCTTGAATTGTCTGTCATCTCTAGTGAGATTCTTGCAGTTTGTACCTCAAGGATCCCTAGCTTCTCCATTACAGAGAGAGGCATGAGGTTTATGCTTGACCCTAGGTCACGCAGAGCCTTCTTAAAGGTCATGGTGCCTATGGTACAAGGTATTGAGAACTTTTCAGGATCCTGTCTCTTTAGAGGTAATTTCTGCCTAGTCAAGTCATCCAGTTCTTTGGTGAGCAAGGGGGGGTTCATCCTCCCAAGTCTCATTACCAAATAACTTGGCATTTAACTTTATGATTTCTCCAAGGTACTTAGCAACTTGCTCTTCAGTAACATCTTCATCCTCTTCAGAGGAAGAATACTCATCAGAGCTCATAAATGGCAAAAGTAAATTCAATGGAATCTCTATAGTCTCAGTGTGAGCCTCAGATTCCCATGGTTCCTCATTAGGAAACTCTTTAGAGGCTAGCGGACGTCCATTGAGGTCTTCCTCAGTGGAGATCACTGCCTCTTCCTCCTCTCCAGGTTTGGCCATGTGGGTTATGTTGATGGCCTTGCACTTTCCTTTTGGATTCTCTTTTGTATTGCTTGGGAGAGTACTAGGAGAGAGTTCAGTAACTTTCTTACTCAGCTGACCCACCTGTGCCTCCAAATTTCTAATAGAGGACCTTGTTTCAGCCATGAAACTTTGAGTGGTTTTAATTAAATCAGAGACTACAGTTGCTAAGTCAGAATGGCTCTGCTTAGAATTCTCTGTCTGTTGCTGAGAAGATGATGGAAAAGGTTTGCCATTGCTAACCCTATTTCTTCCACCATTACTGTTGTTGAAGCCTTGTTGAGGCCTCTGTTGATCCTTCTATGAGAGGTTTGGATGATTTCTCCATGAAGGATTATAGGTGTTTCCATAGGGTTCTCCCATGTAATTCACCTTTTCCATTGCTGGGTTCTCAGGATCATAAGCTTCTTCTTCAGATGAAGCTTCTTTGGTACTGCCTGTTGCTGCTTGCATTCCAGACAGACTCTGAGAAATCATATTGACTTGCTGAGTCAATATTTTGTTCTGAGCCAATATGGCATTCAGTGTATCAATTTCAAGAACTCCTTTCTTCTAATTCGTCCCATTATTCACAGAATTCCTTTCAGAAGTGTACATGAATTGGTTATTTGCAACCATCTCAATGAGTTCCTGAGCTTCTGCAGGCGTCTTTTTCAGATGAAGAGATCCTCTAGCAGAGCTTTCCAATGACATCTTGGACAGTTCAGAAAGACCATCATAGAAGATACCTATGATGCTCCATTCTGAAAGCATGTCAGAAGGACACCTTCTGATCAATTGCTTGTATCTTTCCCAAGCTTCATAGAGGGATTCACCTTCCTTCTGTCTGAAGGTTTAGACTTCCACTCTAAGCTTGCTCAATTTTTGAGGTGGAAAGAACTTTGCCAAGAAGGCATTGACTAGCTTTTCCCAAGAGTTTAGGCCTTCTTTAGGTTGTGAATCCAACCATGTTCTAGCTCTGTCTCTTACAGCAAAGGGAAAGAGCATAAGCTTGTAGACCTCAGGATCAACCCATTGGTCTTGACAGTGTTACAGATTTGCAAGAATTCAGCTAAGAACTGATGAGGATCTTCCAATAGAAGACCATGAAACTTGCAATTCTGTTGCATCACAGAAACTAATTGAGGCTTAAGCTCAATGTTGTTTGCTCCAATGGCAGGGATTGAGATGCTTCTCCCATAGAAGTTGGGAGTAGGTGCAGTAAAGTCACCAAGCACCTTCCTTGCATTGTTGGCATTGTTGTTGTTTTTGGCTGCCATGACTTCTTCTTGTTTGAAAATTTCTGTTAGGTCCTCTATAGAGAGTTGTACTTTAGCTTCTTTTAGCTTTCTCTTCAAGGTCCTTTCAAGTTCAGGATCAGCTTCAACAAGAATGCCCTTGTCCTTGCTCCTGCTCATATGAAAAGAGAGGAGAAGAAAATATGGAATCCTCTATGTCACAGTATAGAGATTCCTTGAGGTGTCAGAGGAAAATAAAAATAGAAGGATGAGGTAGAGAAGAGAGAATTCAAACTTATCAAGAGGGACAGAGTTCGAATTGCTGATAATGGAGAAGTGTTAGTCCTTTAAATAGAAGGAATTGAGAAGAGGGGAAGAATTTTTTAAAGTAAAAAGATTTTGAAATAATTAAAAGAAATTTTGAAAATTTGGTAAATGATTTTTGAAAACTAAGATTGGGAAAGAAATTAAGTGATTTTTGAAAAAGATTTTGGAATTAGAAATTAAAAGATATGATTGAAAATAAATTCTGCAAAAGATGTGATTGAAAAGATATGATTGAAAATCAAATGAAAAAAGAAAGTTTTAAAATTAAAGTTGATTACTTGACTAACAAGAAATTAGAAGATATGATGCTAGAATTTAAAATTTGATCCTTTCTTAATAGGCAAGTAACAACTTGAAAATTCTGAATTAAATCAATAATTGTAGCAAGGATTTTCGAAAATAATGATAATTAAAAAAAAATGGAAAGAAATTGATTTTGAAAGGATATGATTGAAAATATATGATTTGAAAAAGATTTGATTTTGAAAAATTATGAAAATTTGGAAAAGATTTGGATTTTCGAAAATAATGATAATTAAAAAAAAATGGAAAGAAATTGATTTTGAAATGATATGATTGAAAATATATGATTTGAAAAAGATTTGATTTTAAAAAATTATGAAAATTTGGAAAAGATTTGGATTAAAAACAAAATCTTCCTTCTAGTGTCCTCCTGGCATTGAACGCCCAGAATGGCATCCATTCTGGCGTTGAACGCCCAGAATGGTATCCATTCTGGCGTTTAACGCCCAAAATGCTACTTTTTGGGCGTTTAACGACCAGCCAGGTACCCTGGCTAGCGTTTAAACGCCAGTTTTCCTTCCTTACTGGGCGTTTTGAACGCCTAGCTTTTTCTCTGTAATTCCTCTACTGACTGTTCTGAATCTTCAATTCTCTGTATTATTGATTTGAAAAGACATAATTTTGAAAATTTTTTGAATTTTTAGAGAGTAATAACAAAATGAAACTAAATCATGAAGAACTAAGATCAAATAAACAATGCATGCAAGACACTAAACTTAGAAATTTGTATACTAAGGACTATAACAATTTGAAAATGCATATGAGAAACAACAAAAGACACAAAACAAGAGAATTTAAATATCAGAGCAAGAAAATCATCAAGAACAACTTGAAGATTATGAAGAACATAATGCATATATTCGAAAAAAATGCAAGTAGAATAAAGACATGCAATTGACACCAAACTTAAAATTAGACCCTAGACTCGAACAAGAAACATAAAATATTTTTTATTTTAAGATTTTATAATTTTTTTTGTGATTTTTCGAAAATTATATGGAAAAGAAAATAAAGAGATTCAAAATTTTTAATAAGAATTCCAGGAATCATGCAATGTTAGTCTAAAACTCCGGTCCAGAAATTAGACATGGCTTACTAGCCAGCCAAGCTTTCAGTGAAAGCTTCGGTCCAAAACACTAGACATGGCCAATAGCCAGCCAAGCTTTAGCAGATCATTACTTTCAATAGCAGGATTGATAGAAATCAACAAGCTCTTGTGATGATAAGTTGAAACCTCGGTCCAAAAGATTAGACATGGCTTCACAGCCAGCCAGACTTCAACAAATCATCATGAAACTCTAGAATTCATTCTTAAAAACTATGAAGAACAAAATAGAAAATTTTTTGTATTTTTGAAAAAAAAATTTCGAAAATAAAAAGTAAAAAGCTTAAACATAAAATAAAATTACCTAATCTAAGCAACAAGATGAACCGTCAGTTGTTCAAACTCGAACAATCCCCGGCAACAGCACCAAAAACTTGGTGAACGAAATTGTGATCATCAATGGCGCCAACAACTTAGTACGCACAATTGTAATCTCAACTCTTTATCACAACTCCGCATAACTAACCAGCAAGTGCACTGGGTCGTCCAAGTAATAAACCTTACGTGAGTAAGGGTCGATCCCACAGAGATTGTCGGCTTGAAGCAAGCTATGGTCATCTTGTAAATCTCAGTCAGGTGGATTCAAATGGTTATGGAGAATTGATAATTAAAATATGAATAAAACATAAAATAAGATAGAGATACTTATGTAATTCATTGGTAGGAATTTCAGATAAGCGTATAGAGATGCTTTGTTCCTTCTGAACCTCTGCTTTCCTATTGCCTTCATCCAATCATTCATACTCCTTTCCATGGCAAGCTTTATGTTGGGCATCACCGTTGTCAACGGCTACTTCCCGTCCTCTCAGTGAAAATGGTCCAAATGCGCTGTCACCGCACGGCTAATCAGCTGTTGGTTCTCGATCATGTTGAAATAGGATCCATTGATCCTTTTGCATCTGTCACTACGCCCAACACTCGCGAGTTTGAAGCTCGTCACAGTCATCCCTTCCCAGATCCTACTCGGAATACCACAGACAAGGTTTAGACTTTTCGGATCTCAAGAATGACCGCCAATAATTCTAGCCTATACCACGAAGGTTCTAATCTTAGATTAGAAACCCAAGAGATACACATTCAAGCTTGTTTGCATGTAGAACGGAAGTAGTTGTCATGCACGTGTTCATAGGTGAGAATGGTGATGAGTGTCATGGATCATCACATTCATCATGTTGAAGAACGAATGGATATCTTAGAACAGAAATAGGCTTGAGTTGAATAGAAAAACAATAGTACTTTGCATTAATTCATGAGGAACAGTAGAGCTCCACACCTTAATCTATGGTGTGTAGAAACTCCACCGTTGAAAATACAAAAGTAATGAAGGTCCAGGCATGGCCGAATGGCCAGCCCCCATAAAGGTCTAAGATAGCACAAGACTAATCAAAGATGGATTAAAAATACAATAGCAAAAGGTCCTATTTATAGAGAACTAGTAGCCTAGGGTTACAGAAATTTGTAAATAATGCAGAAATCCACTTCCAGTCCCACTTGGTGTGTGCTTAGGCTGAGGATTGAAGCTTTCACATGTAGAGGCTTTTCTTGGAGTTAAACGCCAGCTTTTGTGCCAGTTTGGGCATTTAACTCCAGCTTTTATGCCGGTTCTGGCATTTTGACGCCAGAATTTCTATGCTGACTTGGAACGCCGGTTTGGGCCATCAAATCTCGAGCAGAGTATGGACTATTATATATTTCTGGAAAGTCCAGAATGTCTACTTTCTAACGCAATTGAGAGCGCGCCAGTTGGGCTTCTGTAGCTCCAGAAAATCCACTTCAAGTGCAGGGAGGTCAGAATCCAAAAGCATCTGTAGTCCTTTTTCAACCTCTGAATCAGATTTTTGCTCAGGTCCCTCAATTTCAGCCAGAAAATACCTGAAATCACAAAAAAATACACAAACTCATAGTAAAGTCCAGAAATGTGATTTTTATTTAAAAACTAATAAAAATATAATAAAAACTAACTAAAATATACTAAAAATATACTAAAAATAATGCCAAAAAGCGTATAAATTATCCGCTCATCAGCTACCCAAGAAGAAACAATATCCTATTAAAGATTGCCGAGTGTCAAGACATCTAGCCCAATCAGAGTCACTAAAGTCAAGAAGATGAATTTATGATTCTCTTGGAAAAAACTTCCTTTATTGGGGCTAGTTTTCAAATATAATAACACATGCTTGGCAACTTGAAGATGAAAGGCAGTAGGAGATGCCATAAATTGACTCAATTATTGAGTGGCATACATGATGTCTGGTCGAGTATTAGTGAGATAGATAAGTCTCTCAACCAAACAACGATAAACAAAAGGGTCAGATAGCAGGGGACTATTGTCTTGATATAGTCTTGTGGCACTGTCCATTGGAACAGAGGTAGGTTTGGCACCTAGTAAACCAGAATTCTCCAAAAGATCAAGACAATATTTTTTCTATGATAAGCAAATTTTCTTTGCTGATTGAGCAATCTCGATATCCAAAAAATATTTTAATGGACCAAAGTCTTTAATTAGGAAGTGTTAGTGTAAAATAGACTTAATGACACCAAGTTCAGAAATAGAATCACCACTGAAAATGACGTCAACATAGACTAGAAGTATAGAAATTTGAGTACTAGTCTATGAAGCACGGATACTTCGCTGAGTTGCCGTGTCTGTGTATCGGACACATTTCAAACACGACACTCACCGACACTCGTTCGACACACGTATCTGCTGTGTCCAACCGTGTCTTAATAAAAAATAAAAAATTCTTCTCCGAACACGTCTGGACACACCTAAATACCATCACGTGTCAGCGTGTCCAGTCTTATTCTTAACATATATTCTTAAAATAAATTTAGATATAGTATATATCATTATTTATTAAAACAAAAAATATTTTAAATACTTGATATAATTAAAATAAGACATTAAAAATAATTAAAAAATTTAATTTATATTTTAATATCAATAAAATATCAAAATATCATTACGATTTATCTAAAAAATACTTTATATTTTATATGTATGCGTGTCCCTGTGTCATATAAGATTTTTAAATTTGTGTGTCGACGTGTCCCGTATCGTGTCTTGTCTCGTGTCCGTGTCAGTGTCTGTGCATCATAGGTACTAGTGAATTTAACAAATAGACTATAATCAAATAAGATCTACTGATATCTATGAGATAGTAAAAGATAAGAAATTTTGTCATATCACATACAATTAGATTGTCGTCAACCATACAATGACTTCAGCTGTAACACTCTACCACACAGAGTTTTACGCTTAAGCCGTAAAATAGAGGTGGTGTGGTATTATGACCTCTAAAATAAAATATACATATATAGTAATAGTTGAAAAGAATTTATAATGAGGAGTCTTGAAGGTTTAAGCGAAATCGCAAAAAGAAAAGCGCAACGCTCACGTAACAGAAACTTAAAAAGGAAGAAAGTGAAGGTATATGCACATAAGGAGTAGAATATTAAAGGTACAAAATATCAAGCTCCGTACTCGACCTGCGAAGCCAAGGCCGGCCGAAGAATATCATATATATATATATATATATATATACATTCCTAAAACAACTCAAAATACATGACTCAAACTCCTATTTCTCCATGAAGCCTCTAGGAGGAACAAAAGTAAAGCATATGTAGAGGAGAAGTTTATACATATACATATACATAGCAAAATACAAAAGATAACATCCCAACTTCGATTGCGATAAGAAAATCCAAACGCCTAGCAAGGTGCCTCTCGACTTGCATATGAAAAATGACAACATATGTATGGAATGAGAACCGGAAGTTCTCAACATGGTAAAGGTGCTAACGTACATAATATATAAGGTCCCTGAAAAGTGAGAGGTGATCCTAGAACTTTGACTCTCAGATTGAAAACTTAGTTATATATTAAATCAGAAACCAGGTAAACTATCTAAGGTACTTATGTTCTAATCCAAATATGACTTAACACCTCAATTTCACTCCCCTCCAATCTTTCAAAACTCCGGTGGAACAACCCTTGTCACTCCTTCGTCAGACAAGGGATCTCTCAGTTGCATAGACATATAATACAGACAAAGAAAACATAGAGAGATTGTAGTTACAGCAAATATAACATATAGAAATTAGGCATAGTTGATCAAATAGGAAATCCTAAGTAATGCAAATTCAAACAAAACAGACAAATGCAAATGATGTATGCCTGCTCTATGGCTGATGAAATCATTTGTCAGTTATATAGCCAAACCCTACATGTTCGGTAGTTAACCTTGGACAGTCCATTTGTGCACGCATCCCCAAGAGTTTATCCCCAAAAATTCCCCCAATGAAATGAAATTTCATGATTGATATATATAGGGAAATTTTTGGGGCGTTAAAGTGTCTGGCCACATCTTGCGACTTAGGGTCAACAGAGTATCGAGTCTCAACCAGAAGCGAGTGGTGGCTAGCCGTGCATCTACCTAGGAAAACTAAAATCTCAGATAAATGGAAGTGCCTAAGCCAAATAATAATTCAATATCAATCATTCATTATTAATTTTGTCATCATTCATAACATCATCATCATTTTCGCACTTCCTCAGCCACAAAATCAATACTTCAAAATCTTTCTTCACCGTCAAGTTAACTCATTCTCAAAGTTTACCCCTCTCCCTATGTTTAAGAACTAAATTCGAGACTTTAGAAGGTAACTATAGAGGTTTAGAAGTTAGAAAATAAGTTGAAAACACGAAAAATACACTTTTTCCAAAAATAGGGGTTCTGCGTACGCAAGCCATGTTTTGCATACGCGGGGGTGTTATTTTTCTAATTTGCATATGCAGCTTCTGTCCGCATACGCGAGCCTCCAGGACAGGGAAGCTGTCTCGCGTCGCGTGGTATTGTCCACGTACGCGAGATGTTTGGGCAGAGGCCAGGGTTCGCGTTGCATGTGTGTTCGTGTACGCATGCCCTTCAAAATGATAAAACACTGTTAACTTCTGCAAAAATCATTTTTGCATACCAAACTTCTGATGTGCATAACTTTTTGAAAAATTATTTCTTGTCTGTTCTTTGAAAGGCATAAATTTCACGAATCCAATTTTCATTTAAAATAAGTTTGACAAAAGTTGAGGGTCCGAAAGCTGAGTTATGGCTAGCCGAAGTTTGGTCAAAAATCAAGTTTTTACCAAAAAGCTCCAAACCTCTATTTTACAAAATCCAAAATCTTAAACCAAGGTTTCACACTTCAAACAACATCAAATATACTTAAAGCCATTCCACATCCGTTCCACCCCTCCTACAACATTCCAATAATCAATTTTATCAGTTTCAACCCAATAATTAATAGCCAACAACAACTCAATTCATCAATAAATCATAGCACAACTTATAATCATTCATCAACCCTCATCAATCACTGCAATCATCAATTATTACACATTTAAAAAATTAAACTCACATATCCACCAAATCACTAAACCTCAACATGTTCATATAGTTCAACCTATCCTACAGTCATCTAGCCTAAGTTTTCACGTTACATTATATATTATCTATGAAAAACCAAAACCATACCTTAGCCGATTCCTCCCTAATGCTCGAAACACCCTAAGGTTCCGAACTCACAAGCTTCAAGCCCCAATTGCTCACCAGTCACCAACTCAGTTTCCAAGGTTCAGTCTCAAGCATCCAATATTGCCAATTTGTCTCCAACCCACATAGTTCACTCAAATTCTACACAATTATCAGAAATTCAATATAAGGTCTACTACATCAACATGTTCACAAGAGTTTATAGTTTTCTCACCTTATCCACGGTCATTTGAGACAAGACCCAACAAGTCTCTAAGATTAATTCAGCCCTAAAGCACCTAAATCACATAATCTCTCGAAATCAAATTCCAATTTTTTGAAATTACAAGGAGGAAGGCTGAGCAAGAATTAGCAAGGTACTTACCAAATTGTTTAGTGAATTTTTCAGAGCTCGACACGGTGGTCGTGTAGCCGCAAACGGTGCGGCAATCGGAGCTCTGGATTGAGAGTTGTGGTGAATTGAAATTGAAACAAGGGTTTGGTGTTCCTTCTTCACTCTCTACCCCCCTTTCAGCGTGATTCTCATATGATTGGGGATGAAGAGCTAAATTGCATATTTTATATATTGGGCCATGGACCCGATCCAACTGGTTCGGCCCGACGGTCTGGTTTTGGGCCAAAATCTTTAAAATTAGTGTTAAAATTCATATTTTTAATATGTTTATCTCTTTGGATTAATAAAATTTAGTTTTCTAATTCTTTTTATTAATAATTAATTTATTGACTAATTATTCACTAATTACGTGGGGTTTACATCAACAGCTGGCAGCATTGATTTGGTTGAGGAGATGTAAACCCGGGTGGCAGAGTCATGTAAAAATCTTCAGAAAAGATCCTCATTTAAGAAAGCATTATGGGCTAATGCTTCATAGAGGCCAATACCAAAACTATTCTAATGGTGGCAGATTGACAAACAGGAGAGAAGGTTTTTACGAAATCAACACCTCCAGTCTGGGTGAATCCTTTGGTTACAAGGTTCGATCAACAGATCTATCAAGCTTGCGTTTGATGTGATAGACCCATTTACAGCCAACTGGCTTAATATCTCCTGTACAATCAACAAGACGCCAAGTTTTGTTCAACTCAAGAGCATCCATCTCATCTTTCATAGCACTACGCCAATTAGAGTGTTGATTGGCCTTAAATGACTTTGCCTCAACATCAGAATATAGAGATAAAAGATACTTATTATGTGAAGATGAAAGAGAAGAAAAAGACTTGAATGAAGATAAAGGATATCTGTATTTTAAGAGAGAGTGATTTGTGGAGGTGAGAGAGGAATTACACAAGTAATCAGAGAGATATCCTGGAGGTCGATGAGGTCGGTCAGAATGACGAAGATGGAATTGCTCAGATGGTGAGGAAGGTGACGTGGGATGAGAAGGTGATGGTGGACTACTGTCTAGTGCGGAAGAAGAGGAGGGTGTATGACTCGAAATAGATTCGGTGGTCATGAGTTCAAGTTGGTTAGGATACGACAGTGAGGAAGAAAGAGAGATTGTTGGAGAAAATAAAGAATTAGATGGAGGTGGGTCAATGGGTATGAGTCAGGGTCCAACTAGAAAGGTTGGTATTTTTGGGTTATGTGTGTTGACTGAAAAATTATTTGGTTCAGAATTTACTGTTGGGTTGGAAGGAGAAATTAGACCATTTGTGTGGACCAAAGGAAAGACTAATTCATAAAAAATAATATTTCTAGAAATTTCAATCTTTTTTTCATCCAAAAGATAATGATATATTCTTTAAAATTATTTTGAAAACCAATGAAAACACTCTTTTTGGCTCTTGGATCAAATTTTGATCTATTTGTCACAAAATATAAGCATCCAAAAATTTTGAGGTCATGATAATTTGATGGATGATTAAATAAAACTTGAAATGGTGTTCTAAAATTAATTACAAATGATGAAACTCTATTAAGCAAATAAACATATTTAATAGCATAAGACCAAAAAGATAATGGTAAATTAAATTGAAACATAAGAGCACAAGCTATATTTAAAATATGTTGATGCTTGCGTTCTACTATTTCATTTTGTTGAGGGATTTTAATACAACTACGTTAATGAATAATGTCATTTGAAGCATAAAAATCATGTAAAATAAATTCTGGTCCATTATTGGAACGGACAGTTTTAACTTTAGAGTTGAATTATGTTTTAGCTAAAGCAATAAAATTCTTTACATGATTTTGCACTTCTCTTTTTGATTTTAACAAAATAACCCATATAAAATGACTAAAATTATCAACAATAGTTAAAAAATATTTATGATTATGAATAGAACTTTTTGTCAAAACGGATCCCAAATATCAAAATGTAATAAATTAAAACTTGCATTAGCTTTATTAAAACTTTAAGAAATGAAAGTTTCTTCTATTTAAAAAAATGACAAATATCATAAGCTTTATCATGATGCATGGAAATAAAATAAAATTTCTTATATAAATAATTAAGTCTTTGTTCAGAAAGATAGCCCAAACGGAAATGCCATAAGTCGGATAGCGTAATGATTGATTTTGTTTTGATGGTATGAATGGAGTGTGAAGTTGATAGATTTTGAGTGAGGGTATTTTTAACAAGATACAAGCCTTTTTTCATTCTACCTAAATCAATCTTCTTCAAAGTATTGGCCTGTAAAGTGCAAGAATAAAATGAAAAAGTGAGTTGACATTGAAGAATGGAGGTAATTCTGGATTTGAAAATAATGTTAAAATTGAAATAAGAAAAATAAAGAACATTATGAAGGATTAAAGACGAAGAAAATTGCAGAACACACTTATAAGAAGCAGTGACTTGAATGTTATTTAGTAAGTGAATGATAATGTGAGAGATTTTGTATATGATATAAACCAAAATAAATTTGATGCAATATAATTTGTGGTACTAGAATCAATAATCTAAGAATTTAAAAAGGTGTTTTTGTTAGAAAAATTATTTTAAGATAGGAAATTAGTTTAAAGAACAAAGGTAATGAGTACTTGGATTAGGCAAAAGCCCATTTTGATTTAATGACCCATTATCTCTACATTTTGAGGAGGGATCAGCCGTTTTGAGAAATACTATGAGAACTTGTTGTTGGGTTAGTGAAAGGTCCAAAATTGGGTTTGAATTGGGCTGCTGGATATGCCTCTCAACATGACCTAGGGCTGCCCTCTCATCATGAACTGGAGCGGCAATTGAAGAAGGCATGGTGGCGACAGCATTGGTGGAGGCAACGGCGTGATGTGAACGACCAGGGTGATGTGGATGCCTTAGAAGGTACTCGTGTTTCGAGTAGTAGACTTCAATCATGTGGCTGCTGCGACCGCAATAAATGCAGACTTTGAAGAACCACTACGTCTCAGCTGGAGGAGAGACCACTGCAACCGCGACGGTGTGAGGGGTGCCGTGAATTGACGGCGGAAGTGATGGAGCGCAAATCGTCCAAAATTCTAGTAGCAGCTTGTAGTTGTTATTTGTGTTGGATGAACAATGCAAAAGCTTTGGTTAATGTGGGTAATGGGTCGAGAAGAAGTAATTGAGATCATACTATCGAAAATCATTCATCCAATTCCTTGAAAAAATGAATTATGAAATCTTGTGATATGTGTAATGTTTCTGGATAAGAACAGACCGGAAGAGGGCGAGAATTGATGAGTTCCTCCCAGAGAGACTTCAGTGATGTGTAGAACTCGATGACTTATAGATTGCCCCGCTTGAGTGCATAGCCTTCTTCTAGCAACTCAGCGATTCAGAGAAAATCGCTCTAAGCAAATCGTTCTTTCAAATTGGTTCAGACAAAGGAAGCAGTAGCAAATAGATGACACTGGGTTATAGAAGGGGACAGAGAATGAAACAACCAAGACGAGACCAAGTTGTTGCAACGTTCCTAAGTCGGGAAAAGAGGATCATCAGGCAGAGGAAAGGATATAGAACCTGTAAGAAATCTATATTTATTTTTGGAAATTATAGCATAGTGAATTATCTATTCCATGAATGGTAGTTATTTCCTATTAGAACAGGGTAACCAAGACTGAGGTAGTCACTTGGATGAATGTAATAGGGATTGATTGGATCCTGAGCTAAATTGGAAGGTTGATTATTCATTGTGGGAGGGGGTGAAGGAGTTTTAGGATTTGAATTAGTTGGTTTATCCATGGATATCAGCAGAGTTCAAGAGGAGCTCTGATACTATAATAAAACTGAGTATGCATAGGTAAAGAATGTTGTGTTATGTATTTACAAAGGTAAAGCTAAAATATATAGGCTAAAATTGTAATCGAATTTATGTATTCTATTAGGCTGAATTTATGGAACGGTGTGAGACTTCTTTGTTGTTGCCATGGGTTAAGGTAAAAGAGTGATTTAAGACATGATCAAAATAATATAATGTCAAATACTTATAAGTACGATCCCCTTCCTGCATATTTAAGAGACTCAAATAATTTTTTCTATTTGATATAATATCTTGTCAGTCATGTAATTAGTTTGATTGCTATGACTAGCTCTATCATATGAGGTTTGATCCATTTTCACTGTCAATTTTTTACAATTTATTGACTCCAAATCAAATGCAAAATTATATTTGACAGAAACTTTGGAAATTAATTATTGTTCATAACTACGTATTGTGCCATTAGCTCCAAATTAGATGGTTTAGATGTATATAATGCTCCTTCCTTCTTGAATTAACTACTAATTTAATGTTTAAATGAGTATACTTCAGTAATTTTGGTTCCATTTCAACCATCAAAATGACCTTTTTGACTTTTCTGAGAAAAAATACTCATGGTTCTAAAAACCAGACCGAATCAGTCGGTCTGACCAGTCTAATCGTGAACCGATAGTAATTATGGTCTGGTTAGCTTCCTAAAACCGTTGCTTCAAAAATTGATGGAAAACTGCTAAACCGGTCGAGAATTGGCTTGTTGGACTAGATCGAGAACCGGCCGGTTTTAGAAAAACGTCGTCGTTTTGGCTCATTTGGCCTCCTGAACCATGCCTGATGTCTCTCACTCTCACTCTCATTCCTCTCAACCTCGACCAGAGCTCTAAATTGGTGAATCCCCCTTCTCCAACCCTAGCCTCTCTTTGAGCCACTACCGCTGCCCGTCCGTCAAGCCACTGTCGCCGCCCACCCATCGAGCTCAGCCACCGTCCGTCCGTGTAACCATTGCTCTTTTCTTCCGCGAGCTTGGTCTAACCCTTGTCTTCATCTTCTCGGCATCATCATCAACTTGTCATCTTCTCGTCGTCGTCTAGTCGGCATCTTCTGTTAATCAACGGTCTGTCGAGGTCATCTTCGAAGGATAGTGGCTCAATGCTCGCTTGTTCTTCATTTTTTTTTATGTTCTGTTTCTGTGATTACTGATTAGCTCTGATCTGTGATTAGATCTGGTCTGTGATTAGCTCTAATTTTGTGTGTTGTGATTTTATTGATTATTGAATGTCTTGTGATTAGTTTTGGTTCTTTAATGATTAGTTATTAGCTCTGGTTCTTTACTGATTGGCGATTAGTTCTTTACTTATTAGTGATTAGTTTTGGTGCTTTACTAAATCGAACGACGCGGCTTGAAAATATGTTGCTTTACAAGTAGTGAATGAAAAGCGACAATATCAATGCATATTGAGGGTTGGTATGGGGTCTGGTTCAATTTGCACCACACAGGAGGTTTGTGCAGTTGGGCGTGGTCAGGTATGAACGTTATTTTGTTTTATTTTATTTTTCAATTTGGTGATATCTTTGATCTTTGTTGTCTGTGTTGGTGTTTGTTAATGTCCTGAAATTTTGAGTTGTTTGTTAGATATGAGTTTAGATTGTGATAAATTTTGATAATTGTTATATTTTGAGAAAGTTTGGTTCAATGATTAGGTTGAGCTTAATTGCAGAAAAGGTCTTGCTACTCAGTTGTAAGGTTGGTACAGTATTAACTTATCAAATGATTAGAATTGTATTTTCTTTAAACAATGTTGACTTATTGAATATTATTATGATTAGGATTGCATTTTACTTTAGATGGTGATGATTTTCTTATGGAATGACTAAGTTTGTATTAGACTATTAGTATGTATTAGGGTACTTATTTATAATTTATTTATTATTTTATTCTAAAACGATTTTTTTATTGGACTAATAAATCAGTAAACTAGTTACTAGAGTAGTTCCATGACTAATCTGATTTTTAGAACCTTATACTAGTAAACCAAAAAGTGATCAATATCAACATAATTCAAAAATTAAAATATAATTGAATTCAAATGATGCAAATAATGTATCTTAATCATGTATAATATTCACTTTTCAATTTTTTTAGCCGATCAATGCTATTACAAAAAATATTTTCATTACCGTCAAATTCATAGTGAAAAAACTGACAATGATATCAAAAATTTTTTTTCAAAAAGTTTAACGTTAAAAACACAGATTTAGCATTAATTCTTACCCTAAATTTAGTGTCATGTACTTTTTTAAAAATGGTGTGTACATTAACGTTAGATTTAGCATCGAATTAGTTTAACAGTAATGTCATAGATCAAAATTTTGTATTATACTTATGCATTATTCATTAACGTCAGATTTAGCATCGAATTAGTTTAACAGTAATGTCATAGATTAAAATTTTGTATTATACTTATGCATTATTCATTTTATCGCCGAAAGTTTTTATGGTAATCTCAATATGGAGAACAAAATCTAAAACCTATAAAATTGTCTAATTTTCCTAAATTTATTTAGTCTATATAGAAACCTAATCCCAAGTTGTAAATTCCTTTAGAATAAAAATTAAATCTAAAATTCAAAAAATATTCTTACATTTATGGGGTATATCTGAGTAAGGTGAAATAAAGTTCTTTTATTTGGTCCAGACCCAATCGAAGATAATCATTAAAATGAATTTATTTTTGAGACTTTTATTCAAACCTATATATTCAAGCCAAACTAAAATCATGACAAAAAAAAAAAACTAAAATCGGGTATATCTGAGAACAGATTGGGCCAACAAGCATTACAAAGATGGCATAAGTATGAAAGCAAAGCAATGGCAGCAAAAAAAAGTAGTGTCGATGGCACAGCAGTGGCGACAACACAATAGAATAGATCTTTGAGGTAACACCCAGAGAGTGAATAGATTAGAGAATGCAAGAAGATAGGCCACAGAAGTAGCAACAATGAGTTCAGAGAGGTGACGGAGAGAACTTTATTTTAAAATTTTACTCATTTTAGATGGCCCAAATTGAGAAATCACTTGCCTCACTGGGAGCTACACCCAGATTTGAATTCTCAATGAGAAATATAGTGTGTGCGAATGGATGTGTGTTGTGTAATGTGTAAGACCAAAAAAAAAAAAAATTTGAGGAACCATATTCAATGTTTACTGTAGTATTATTATTACCTTTTTCATTATCCAAATTCATTCAATGGTTTAAAGCTTTTTTTAGGGGAAATTCAAAGGTGTAAGATCTATGTAGTAAGGATGATAATAGAGTTATGTACGGCGAGTACTCCTTTGTTGCATCTCATATCCATATCTTCTTCCATTCTCCCCACAAGTTTTTATTTATCAATTTTCTTGGCAGAAACGGATGCCTATAGATATTCGTAAGTATTAATTAAATTTTTTTATAGAAAAGTAAAAAACACAAAAAAATAAAATAAAAAATAATTCAACATAATTTAGTTTAAAAATAAAGATTCATAATTTATTTTAAAAAAAAAAACATAAAAAGTCATTCACATCATTTCAAAGTCAAACTATTTTAAATATATAAGATTATTCATGTATTGTCTATCATATTTCTATAATAATATATATTGTTTAGATCCATTTTAACAACAACAACAATAATAATTAGAATTCTAATTTTAGATTTTTACATGTCTAAAATTTAATGATTATATTGTAATTTTACATCATAGTGATTTAAGAAGTAAGAATCTCTTTTTTTATTCATCTCCATTTATTTGTGGGGAGGAGTCTCAATCCTTATAAAGATTTGACAAATCTCTAATTTTATCTCTGACATATTTTTGGCTTTACTTTCGTCCCTACAGCAGATAATCTTCGAATATACTTCTTTTAGTAGTTCTTTTTTTTCGTCTCTAATATGGAGAAAGAGTACATGGAGGAAATATCCATTTTTCAGAAAAAACCAAATCAGATCTACGGACTAAAACTAGTTTTAATATAAATTCATGTAATTTATGTTTTTTTTTTTTTTTAACTGAGACCGAAATTTAATATAAACCCATACTTTCCTGCCTTTTTATTCTTTTTTTTTTTTGTTACACTGAACGTCTGGACCCTTCTTTTGAAGATTTTGGTTTCAGCCAGTTACTGTGTCTGAATTTGGGTTTCCTTGTGAGCTTGTCCATTATTATTTATCAGTTTGGGCCCAAACCATACATATGTGGTAAATATGGGTCTGGGCTCAGCCCAATACGAAAACGAAGTTATAAACTTTTGTACATCTGAACTTTCCCTGTTAGTGGGCCGAGAGGAAAAAGAAAAAGAACTTTCAAGGGATATATAATATACTTGCCCAAAAATAAAAGGGATATGTAAGTTGTTATGCATCTCGCCAAAAAGAAAATCTTTTGTTATGCAATGTAAGATAAATTTTCAGACCCCTGACCAAAAAGAAAAAAAAAAGAGATAATTTTTCAGACCAAAAACAGTAAAAGATTCAAAATTTTTACTGAATTGTTTTTTTTTTCCTTAAATATAAAGAAGTAAAAGAAAAGGAGACAAGAGCCTTGATATTTTCATGGATAATATAATTTTAAGTATTAATGTGATTGCCAATAAATTATAACTCAAATAGTATAGTTTTCTTATATTCACCTAAAAATTAGTTATTTACAAAAAAATTTAAACATAAAAATATTTTTTTTTTAATTATGTTTGTAGATAAAATGCATTAAAATCTTATCTATGAAGTCTTTTTAAGAATATATATCTAACATGTAGTTATTTTATTATAATTTTAAATTTGTCAAACATTTATTTGTATTTTTTAAAATTATTTTCATCAATAAATTTATTTTCAGATACGTGCATCATGAATAAATTATTGCAACAAAGGATTATTACTATTATTATTATTTTTTTTTTTTTACCAAAGATAGGAGACTGGAACCCACAACCTCTTAATTGAGTATGGAGAGACTATGTCATTTGAGCTATTACTCGTTGGCATTATTATTATTATTATTTGGTGGCTGCTATATCTGTAGCCTGTGCCGGCTTCTGTCATGGCCTTTCATTGTTTTCTCGAATAACAATGAGGTGAACAAGTTGATGAGTGCTAGATTCAAGAGAGATGATTGCACTTCTGTCACATTACATGTATATATGCATATATAAATCAACTAGGACGAATTTTGGGGTGGAGATACATACCCCCTGGCATAAACTTCACTCGCTGTGGCAGATAGATTAAGAAATTAAAATAAAATACTTACCCTTCACATCAAAGTTTTCGGCAACTTGCATTGTATTAATTAGTTTTTATTATAAACTTTTTGGGTCCTATCCTATCTCTGCTCTGGAGGGGAACCCTATTCTTTATCATCAGCTTGTTGTGATGAACGTTTATCCAATTTCAGGTTGTTATAAAATAATCAAATAAAGATTATTATTATTAAAGTTGGACAATGCAAGTGATGATTATCGATCAAAATTCAAAACATAGACATGCACAGAGGAGAATCATCTACACTTCATCTTCAACTAGTTGCAATTGTTTTTAGTACAACTCACAAAATTCTGTTCAAATATGTAGAGTTGGATAATAAAAAAAAGTAGAATAAACATCATATGAAAAACATTCTAGAAAAAAAAGAAAAGAGAGATAATGAGAATAAATATTTTTTTATTATTTTTATCATTCATATATATACAAGTTTATTTACTACATAAAATATTAAATACCTAAATTCTAATAAATTTATTCTAACAACCTCTATATAATAGAGGACTTAAAGAGTATCTAATTAACAAAGTAAAATATTAACTAAATTTATATAATTACATATACTAACTCTTATAACACTATTATTAATATAAAGCCTCAGTTAGTAGGAGCACATGAAAATTAATAAGACTTAGTTTGTCATTGCAAGAAAAGAAATTTTTAAGTGAAAGTGGTTTGATTAGGACATCAACAACTTAGTTTATTTAAAAAATTGGCAGCTTAATCAGTCTTTTTTGAACTCTATTATGACAGTCAATCTTTATATGCTTAGTCTCTCATAAAAGATTGGATTAACAACGATATTTAAACAGATTGATTGTCACAGTACATAACAATAAGACGAGAAAGAGGTATTCTAAAGTATTTCAACAAGTAAGAAAGCCACACTCCTTCACAAGTGACAAGAGTTATTGCTCTGTATTCGGCTTCAACAGAGAAACGAGCTACAATATGTTGCTTCTTACTTCGCCAAGAATCAACTACTTTCTAACAGACAAACAAAACCTAAATATTGAAAGTCTAGTGTGCTCCCTAATATGAGTTAGAGAAGGTAGTAAGTGTGAGATTGTTGGAGTTGGAAAATAGCACTTCCTTGGCCAGAGCAGCTTCAAGATCTTGAAGTACATAGAGAGCATCTTAGAAATGTTTTGTTGTGGCATAATCTAGGAACTAACTAATCTTGCTAACAGTGAAGCATATATCTAGCTGTGTATTGATGAGGTAAATTAAACATCCAATAAGCCATCCATAAGGAGCAACATCATCAAGAGGAGTTCTTGAAGATTTAGATAAATGTGTTTTATAATTTATTGGCGTGGAGGCTAATTTTGCATTCATCAAGCCAAACTCATCAAGGAAGTCAAGTGTATATTTGCGTTGATACATGGCAATTCCTTGTTGACTTCTAGTAACTTCTTAACCATGAAAAAATTTTAATTTGCCAAAATCCTTAATTTTAAACTTGTTATCCAGAAGCTATTTGATCCTTGCAATTTCTCTCTAATCATCCCCTGCTAAAACCTACCGTCCACTTAGACAAGAATACATGTGAAGCATGAATAAGATGGTTTAGGAAAAAACAACTATTTGATTTTGATTGAGCATATCCATCGTCAATGAGAACATAGCACAACCTCTGATGCCACTGCCTACTAGTCTGTTTCAAGCCTGTAAGACCCTGAATTTTTTTAAAAATTAAATAATAAATTATTCGTAATTTATTATATTCAAGATTTTATTTTTAGATATTTTCATATTAATTGGGTATTTTCTTATTTATGATTTAAAGTTTTAGTAATTGAAAAGTAATGAAAATTTTATGTGTGATGAGCGGATAATTTATACGCTTTTTGGCATTGTTTTTAGTATGTTTTTAGTAGGATCTAGTTACTTTTAGGGATGTTTTTATTAGTTTTTATGTTAAATTCACATTTTTGGACTTTACTATGAGTTTATGTGTTTTTCTGTGATTTCAGGTATTTTCTGGCTGAAATTGAAGGACTTGAGCAAAAATCAGATTCAGAGGTTGAAGAAGGACTGCTGATGCTGTTGGATTCTGACCTCCCTGCACTCAAAGTGGATTTTCTGGAGCTACAGAACTCAAAATGGCGCGCTTTCAATTGCGTTGGAAAGTAGACATCCAGGGCTTTCCAGAAATATATAATAGTCCATACTTTGGCTGGGTTTAGACGACATAAAAGGGCGTTGAACGCCAGTTCTACGCTGCTGTCTGGAGTTAAACGCCAGAAACACGTCACAAGCCAGAGTTGAACGCCAGAAATACGTTACAAACTGGCGTTCAACTCCAAGATTGACCTCTACACGTGTAACATTCAAGCTCAGCCCAAGCACACACCAAGTGGGCCCCGGAAGTTGATTTATGCATCAATTACTTACTTCTGTAAACCCTAGTAACTAGTTTAGTATAAATAGGACTTTTTACTATTGTATTAGACATCTTTTGATCATTTTTAGATCTCTAGACCTCCATGGGAGGCTGGCCACTTGGCCATGCTTACCCTATGTTCACTTATGTATTTTTAACGGTAGAGTTTCTACACTCCATAGATTAAGGTGTGGAGCTCTGCTGTTCCTCAAAGACTAATGCAAAGTACTACTGTTTTTCTATTCAATTCAACTTATTCCGCTTCTAAGATATTCATTCGCACTTCAACCTGAATGTGATGAACGTGACAATCATCATCATTCCCCCACGAACGCGTGCCTGACAACCACTTCCGTTCCACCTTAGATTGAATGAGTATCTCTTGGATCTCTTAATCAGAATCTTCGTGGTATAAGCTAGATTGATGGCGGCATTCATGAGAGTCCGGAAAGTCTAAACCTTGTCTGTGGTATTCCGAGTAGGACTCTGGGATTGAATGACTGTGACGAACTTCAAACTCGCGAGTGCTGGGCGTAGTGACAGACGCAAAAGGAGGGTGAATCCTATTCCAGTATGATCGAGAACCTCAGATAATAGCCGTGTTGTGACAGAGCATTTGGACCATTTTCACAAGAGGATGGGATGCAGCCATTGACAAGGGTGATGCCTCCAGACGATTAGCCATGCAGTGACAGCGCATCGGACCATTTTCCAGAGAGGATAAAAAGTAGCCATTGACAACGGTGATGTCCTTACATAAAGCCAGCCATGGAAAGGAGTAGGATTGATTGGATGAAGACAGCAGGAAAGCAGAGGTTCAGAGGAACGAAAGCATCTCTATACGCTTATCTGAAATTCTCACCAATGAATTACATAAGTATTTCTATCCTATTTTATTTATCTTTTAATTATCTAATTATCTAATCCAATCACATTTGAATCCGCCTGACTGAGATTTACAAGATGACCATAGCTTGCTTCATACCAACAATCTCCGTGGGATCGACCCTTACTCACGTAAGGTTTTATTACTTGGACGACCCAGTGCACTTGCTGGTTAGTTGTATCGAAGTTGTGAATGAAAAACGATTTATTAAGACGTGCGTACATAGTTTTTGGCGCTGTTACCTGAGATCACAATTTCGTGCACCAAGTTTTTGGCGCCATTGCCGGGGATTGTTTGAGTTTGGACAACTGACGGTTCATCTTGTTGCTCAGATTAGGTAATTTTCTTTTTGTTTTATTTTCAAAAATTTTTCAAAAATATTTCAAAAATTTCTCCTTTGTTTTCGAAAAAAAAATTTTTAAATAAATGTTTTCAAAAGTATATTTTTCTTCAGAATTTTTAAGAATGCATTCTAGTGTTTCATGATGATTTGTTGAATCCTGGTTGGCTGTAAGCCATGTCTAATCTTTTGGACTGGGGTTTCAACTTATCATCACAAGAGCTTGTTGATTCTCACACACTTAGTTGCTCTATACATGAAAAGTATCAATATCTTCTAAAGCTTGGCTGGCTATTAAGCCATGCCTAACCCTCAGATTGGATCTTTAGACTAAGAGTATAAGATTCCTGGAATTCATATTAAAAATTTTAGAATCCTTATTTTTATTTTTCAAATAATTTTCGAAAAATCCAAAAAAATCATAAAATCATAAAAATAAAAAATATTTTGTGTTTCTTGTTTGAGTCTTGAGTCAATTTTTAAGTTTGGTGTCAATTACATACTCATCTTGCATTTTTCGAAAATTGCATTCATGCATTGCATTCATCATGATCTTCAAGTTGTTCTTGATAAACCTTCTTGATTGATCTTCATATTTTAGTGTTTTGTGTTGTATGGTGTTTTTCATATGCATTCTTGAATCCATAGAATCTAAACATGAAAGATTTCTAAGTTTGGTGTCTTGCATGTTTTCTTTGCATTAAAATTTTTTTCAAAAATATGTTCTTGATGTTCATCATGATCTTCATAGTGTTCTTGGTATTCATCTTGACATTCATAGCATTCTTGCATGCATTCATTGTTTTGATCCAAAATTTTCATGCATTGCATCATTTTCATGTTTTTCTCTCTCATCATTAAAAATTCAAAAATAAAAAAAATATCTTCCCCTTTTTCTCTCTTAAAATTTCGAAAATTAGATTTGACTTTTTCAAAAAATTTTAAAATCTAGTTGTTTTTATGAGTCAAATCAAATTTTCAATTTAAAAATCTTATCTTTTTCAAAATCTTTTTCAAAAATCAAATCTTTTTCATTTTTCTTAGTTATTTTCGAAAATTTTAAAAATATTTTTCAAAAATCTTTTTCTTATCTTTATCGCATAATTTTTGAAAATAACATCATCAATTAATGTTTTGATTCAAAAATTTCAAGTTTGTTACTTGCTTGTTAAGAAAGATTCAAACTTTGAGTTCTAGAATCATATCTTGTGATTTCTTGTGAATCAAGTCATTAATTGTGATTTTAAAAATCAAATCTTTTTCAAAACTAATTTCAATCATATCTTTTCAAAAATATCTCTTTATCTTATCTTTTTCAAAATTTGATTTTAAAATATCCTTTCTAACTTCTTATCTTCTTATCTTTTCAAAATTGATTTTCAAATTTGTTTCAACTAACTAACTAACTTTTTGTTTGTTTCTTATCTTTTTCAAAACTACCTAACTAACTCTCTCTCTCTAATTTTAGAAAATATCTCCCTCTTTTTCAAAAATTCTTTTTAATTAACTAATTATTTTAATTTTTGATTTTAATTTTCGAAAAATTACTAACCTTTTTCAAAAACTATTTTCGAAAATCACTAACTCTTTTTCAAAAATAATTTTCGAAAATTCTCCTTCTCTCTCATTTCCCATCTGTGTTCGAATTTTTTCTTCTTCTTTTCTTCTACTCACACAGGGACCTCTATACTGTGGTAAAAAGGACCCCTATTATTATTATTTTTCTGTCCCTCTTTTTCATATGAGCAGGAGCAAGGACAAGAATATTCTTGTTGAAGCAGATCCAGAACCTGAAAGGACTCTGAAGAGGAAACTAAGAGAAGCTAAATTACAACAATCCAGCAAGCACCTTTCAGAAATTTTCGAACAGGAAGAGGAGATAGCAGCCGAAAATAATAATAATGCAAGGAGGATGCTTGGTGACTTTACTGCACCTAATTCCAATTTACATGGAAGAAGCATCTCCATTCCTACCATTGGAGCAAACAATTTTGAGCTGAAACCTCAATTAGTTTCTCTGATGCAGCAGAACTGCAAGTTTCATGGACTTCCATCTGAAGATCCTTTTCAGTTCTTAACTGAATTCTTGCAGATATGTGATACTGTTAAGACTAATAGAGTAGATCCTGAAGTCTACAGGCTCATGCTTTTTCCTTTTGCTGTGAGAGATAGAGCTAGAATATGGTTGGACTCTCAACCTAAGGATAGCCTGAAGTCTTGGGATAAGCTGGTCAAGGCTTTCTTAGCCAAGTTCTTTCCTCCTCAAAAGTTGAGTAAGCTTAGAGTGGATGTTCAGACCTTCAGACAAAAAGAAGGTGAATCCCTCTATGAAGCTTGGGAGAGATACAAAGAACTGACCAAAAAGTGTCCTTCTGACATGCTTTCAGAATGGACCATCCTGGACATATTCTATGATGGTCTGTCTGAATTAGCTAAAATGTCATTGGATACCTCTGCAGGTGGATCCATTCACTTAAAGAAAATGCCTGCAGAAGCTCAAGAACTCATTGACATGGTTGCTAATAACCAGTTCATGTACACTTCTGAGAGGAATCCTGTGAGTAATGGGACGCCTCAGAAGAAGGGAGTTCTTGAAATTGATACTCTGAATGCCATATTGGCTCAGAACAAAATACTAACCCAGCAAGTCAATATGATTTCTCAGAGTCTGAATGGAATGCAAGCTGTATCCAACAGTACTCAAGAGGCATCTTCTGAAGAAGAAGCTTATGATCCTGAGAACCCTGCAATAGCAGAGGTAAATTACTTAGGTGAACCTTATGGAAACACCTATAACTCATCATGGAGAAATCATCCAAATTTCTCATGGAAGGATCAACAAAAGCCTCAACAAGGCTT
This sequence comes from Arachis ipaensis, assembly GCF_059453495.1. Taxonomy (NCBI): domain Eukaryota; kingdom Viridiplantae; phylum Streptophyta; class Magnoliopsida; order Fabales; family Fabaceae; genus Arachis; species Arachis ipaensis. Next base: position 131,541,090 of record NC_142444.1, read on the forward strand.
TAATAATGGTGGAAGAAACAGGTTTAGCAATAGTAAACCTTTTTCATCATCCACTCAGCAATAGACAGAGAACTCTGAACAAAATACCTCTAATTTAGCAAACTTAGTCTCTGATCTATCTAAGGCCACTGTAAGTTTTATGAATGAAACAAGGTCCTCCATTAGAAATTTGGAGGCACAAGTGGGCCAGCTGAGTAAAAGGATCACTGAAATCCCTCCTAGTACTCTCCCAAGCAATACAGAAGAAAATCCAAAAGGAGAGTGCAAGGCCATTGAATTGATCACCATGGCCGAACCTGTAAGGGAAGGAGAGGACGTGAATCCCAAGGAGGAAGACCTCCTGGGACGTCCAGTGATGAATAAGGAGCTTCCCTCTGAGGAACCAAAGGAATCTGAGGCTCATCTAGAGACCATAGAGATTCCATTAAACCTCCTTATGCCATTCATGAGCTCTGATGAGTATTCCTCTTCTGAAGAGAATGAGGATGTTACTGAGGAGCAAGTTACCAAGTACCTTGGTGCAATCATGAAGCTGAATGCCAAACTATTTGGTATTGAGACTTGGGAAGATGAACCTCCTTTATTCACCAATGAACTGAGTGATCTGGATCAACTGACATTGCCTCAGAAGAAACAGGATCCTAGAAAGTTCCTACCATAGGCACCATGATCTTTGAAAAAGCTCTGTGTGATCTTGGTTCAGGAATAAACCTCATGCCCCTCTCTGTAATAGAGAAGCTGGGAATCTTTGGGGTGCAAGCTGCTAAAATCTCATTAGAGATGGTAGACAATTCAAGAAAACAGGCTTATGGACAAGTAGAGGACGTGTTAGTAAAGGTTGGAGGCCTTTACATCCCTGCTGATTTCATAGTCCTAGATACTGGGAAGGATGAGGATGAATCCATCATCCTTGGAAGACCCTTCCTAGCCACAGCAAGAGCTGTGATTGATGTTGACAGAGGTGAACTAGTCCTTCAATTGAATGAGGACTCCCTTGTGTTTAAAACTCGAGGTCATCCTTCTGTAAACATGGAGAGGAAGCATAAAAAGCTTCTCTCAAAACAGAGTCAACCAGAGCCCCCACAGTCAAACTCTAAGTTTGGTGTTGGGAGGCCACAACCAAACTCTAAGTTTGGTGTTGAACTCCCATATCCAAACTCTAAGTTTGGTGTTGGAAAGTCTCAACAATGCTCTGAACATTTGTGAGGCTCCATGAGAGCCCACTGTCAAGCTATTGACATTAAAGAAGCGCTTGTTGGGAGGCAACCCAATTTTTATTTATCTAATTTTATTGTTCTTTCATGTTTTATTAGGTTCATGATCATGTGGAGTCACAAAATAAATATAAAAATTGAAAACGGAATCAAAAACAGCAGAAGAAAAATCACACCCTGGAGGATGATCTCATTGGCGTTTAAACGCCAGTAAGAAGCATCTGGCGCTGAACGCCCAAAATGGGCAGCATCTGGGCGTTTGAACGCCAGAATTGAACCCTGGAGAAGAGCTAGTGCTGAACGCCCAGAACAAGCATGGTTCTGGCGTTCAACGCCAGAAATGGGCAACAAATGGGCGTTCAACGCCCAGAACAAGCACCAATCTGGCGCTGAACGCCTAGAGTTGTGTGCAAGGGCATTTTGCATGCCTAATTTGGTGCAAGGTTGTAAATCCTTGAACACCTCAGGATCTGTGGACCCCACAGAATCCCCACCTACCTCCACTCACTTCTTCTCACCCCTCTTTCACACAATCCCATAAACACTCTTCCCCAAAACTCTTCACCAATCACCTCAATCTCTCTTCCCTATAACCACTTCACCACTCACATCCATCCACTCTTCCCCATAAACCTACCTCATAAACCCCACCTACCTTCAAACAAAACCCACCCTTATGGCCGAACCTTACCCCCCTTCCCTTCCCTATATAAAGCCCTCCATTCTTCTTCATTTTCACACAACACAACCCTCTCTTCCCCCTTCTTGGCCGAATACACCCCTCCCCCTCTCCTCCATATTTTCTTCTTCTTCTTCATCTATTCTTTCTTCTCTTGCTCGAGGGCGAGCAATTTTCTAAGTTTGGTGTGGTAAAAACATAAGCTTTTTGTTTTTCCATTACCATTGATGGCACCCAAGACCGGAGAATCCTCTAGAAAAGGGAAAGGGAAGACAAAAGCTTCCATCTCCGAGTCATGGGAGATGGAAAGATTCATCTCCAAAGCTCATCAAGACCACTTCTATGATGTTGTGGTCAAGAAGAAGGTGATCCCCGAGGTCCCTTTCAAGCTCAAGAAGAATGAGTATCCGGAGATCCGACATAAAATCCAAAGAAGAGGTTGGAAAGTTCTAACAAACCCCATCCAACAAGTCGGCATCCTAATGGTTCAAGAGTTCCAATGCATGGATCACTAGGAACCATGATCAAAGTAAGAACCCAAACCCAAAGAATTATATTACAATGGCTCGGGGAAAATACTTAGATTTTAGTCCGGAAAATGTGAGGTTGGCGTTTAACTTGCCTATGATGCAAGGAGATGCACACCCCTACACTAGAAGGGTCAACTTTAATCAAAGGTTGGACCAAGTCCTCATGGATATATGTGTGGAAGGAGCTCAATGGAAGATTGACTCCAAAGGCAAGCCGGTTCAATTAAGAAGACTGGACCTCAAGCCTGTGGCTAGAGGATGGTTGGAGTCATCCAACGCTCCATCATCCCCACTAACAACCAATCTGAAGTTACTGTGGATCGGGCCATCATGATCCATATCATCATGATTGGAGAAGAAGTAGAAGTTCATGAAGTCATCTCCCTTGAACTCTACAAAATAGCCGAAAAGCCCTCTCCTGGGGCAAGGCTAGCTTTTCCTCATCTTATTTGCCATCTATGTTACTCAGCTGAAGCTTTCATAGAAGGAGACATTCCCATTGAGGAAGAGAAGCCTATCACTAAGAAAAGGATGGAGCAACAAGAGAACCCATTCATGGATCTCAAGAGACACATGAAGCTCATCACCATGAGATCCCGGAGATGCCTCAAATGCACTTTCCTCCACAAAACTATTGGGAGCAAATCAACACCTCCCTAGGAGAATTAAGTTCCAACATGGGAAAACTAAGGGTGGAACATCAAGAGCACTCCATCATCCTTCATGAAATAAGAGAAGATCAAAAAGCAATGAGGGAGGAGCAACAAAGACAAGGAAGAGACATAGAAGAGCTCAAGGACATCATTGGTTCCTCAAGAAGGAAACGCCACCATCACTAAGGTGGACTCATTCCTTGTTCTTACATTCTCTGTTTTTTGTTTTCTCTATGTTAAGTGCTTATCCATGTTTGTGTCTTCATTACATGATCATTAGTATTTAGTAACTTTGTCTTAAAGTTATGAATGTCCTATGAATCCATCACCTCTCTTAAATGAAAACTATTTTAATTCAAAAGAACAAGAAGTACATGAGTTTCGAATTTATCCTTGAACTTAGTTTAATTATATGGATGTGGTGACAATGCTTCTTGTTTTCTGAATGAATGCTTGAACAGTGCATATGTCTTTTGAAGTTGTTGTTTAAGAATGTTAAATATGTTGGCTCTTGAAAGAATGATGATAAGGAGACATGTTATTTGATAATCTGAAAAATCATAAAAATGATTCTTGAAGCAAAAAAAAGCAGCAAAGAACAAAGCTTGCAGAAAAAAAATAGCAAAAAAATAGAAAGAAAAAAAAAGAGAAAAAGCAAGCAGAAAAAGCCAAAAGCTCTTAAAACCAAGAGGCAAGAGCAAAAAGCCAATAACCCTTAAAACCAAAAGGTAAGGGTAAATAAAAAGGATCCCAAGGCTTTGAGCATCAGTGGATAGGAGGGCCTAAAGGAATAAAATCCTGGCCAAAGCGGCTAAACCAAGCTGTCCCTAACCATGTGCTTGTGGCGTGAAGGTGTCAAGTGAAAACTTGAGACTGAGCGGTTAAAGTCAAGGTCCAAAGCAAAAGAAGAGTGTGCTTAAGAACCCTGGACACCTCTAATTGGGGACTTTAGCAAAGCTGAGTCACAATCTGAAAAGGTTCACCCAATTATGTTTGTGGCACTTATGTATCCGGTGGTAATACTGGAAAACAAAGTGCTTAGGGCCACGGCCAAGACTCATAAAATAGCTGTGTTCAAGAATCATCATACTGAACTAGGAGAATCAATAACACTATCTGAACTCTGAGTTCCTATAGATGCCAATCATTCTGAACTTCAATGGATAAAGTGAGATGCCAAAACTATTCAAGAGGCAAAAAGCTACAAGTCCCGCTCATTTAATTGGAGCTATGTTTCATTGATAGTTTGGAATTTATAGTATATTCTCTTCTTTTTATCCTATTTGATTTTCGGTTGCTTGGGGACAAGCAACAACTTAAGTTTGGTGTTGTGATGAGCGGATAATTTATACGCTTTTTGGCATTGTTTTTAGTATGTTTTTAGTAGGATCTAGTTACTTTTAGGGATGTTTTTATTAGTTTTTATGTTAAATTCACATTTCTGGACTTTAGTATGAGTTTGTGTGTTTTTTTGTGATTTCAGGTATTTTCTGGCTGAAATTGAGGGACTTGAGCAAAAATCAGATTCAGAGGTTAAAGAAGGACTGCTGATGCTGTTGGATTCTGACCTCCCTGCACTGAAATTGGATTTTCTAGAGCTACAGAACTCAAAATGGTGCGCTTCCAATTGCATTGGAAAGTAGACATCCAGGGCTTTCCAGAAATATATAATAGTCCATACTTTGGCCGGGTTTAGACAACTTAAAAGGGCATTGAACGCCAGTTCTACGCTGCTGTCTGGAGTTAAACGCCAGAAACACGTCACAAGCCAGAGTTGAACTCCAGAAATATGTTACAAACTGGCGTTCAACTCCAAGATTGACCTCTACACGTGTAACATTCAAGCTCAGCCCAAGCACACACCAAGTGGGCCCCGGAAGTGGATTTATGCATCAATTACTTACTTCTGTAAACCCTAGTAACTAGTTTAGTATAAATAGGACTTTTTACTATTGTATTAGACATCTTTTGATCATTTTTAGATCTCTAGACCTCCATGGGAGGCTGGCCACTCGGCCATGCTTACCCTATGTTCACTTATGTATTTTTAATGGTAGAGTTTCTACACTCCATAGATTAAGGTGTGGAGCTCTGCTGTTCCTCAAAGATTAATGCAAAGTACTACTGTTTTTCTATTCAATTCAACTTATTCCACTTCTAAGATATTCATTCGCACTTCAACCTAAATGTGATGAACGTGACAATCATCATCATTCCCCCACGAACGCATTCCTAACAACCACTTCCGTTCCACCTTAGATTGAATGAGTATCTCTTGGATCTCTTAATCAGAATCTTCGTGGACGACCCAGTGCACTTACTGGTTAGTTGTATCGAAGTTGTGAATGAAAAATAATTTATTAAGACGTGCGTACAGAGTTTTTGGCGCCGTTGCCTGAGATCACAATTTCGTGCACCAATGTGCTTTAATTTGAATATTTAGATTTTGAATCATATTTTATGAATAAAAAATTTTTATCTGATTATCTCTAACTCTTGGATTAGAATATTTATTTAAAAATAATAGTATTTTTTATTTATAATTATTGTTGGATTATAAATTAGTTTTCAATTACTATTTTATACCCTAATTATATTATTATTTGCTCTTAAAAAGAAATCCTAATTTACTAAACACCCCAAAAATTCTAACCCGAACATTTTTCTTCCTTCAACCGCCACCCCCTTCCCAAAAGCACTCACACGCAGAAAAAAGAAAAGGAAGAGAGAAGAGAGAGAGAGTTGATCGGAGAAGAAGGAGGAAGGAGAGGGGGAAGAAGGGGAGGACGACACCGGTGGGCATCACTGCCGCCACGCCATCATGTTGCCGTCGAAGGTGTAGGGGAGAAAGGGTACCGTGCAAGGGAGCAAGGGAAGAGACGACGCGATCGTGAAGTGATACGTGAGCATCATTCATGGCTTTTCTATATGATTTATATGGTGATTTGTTAGAAGAATTTGGTGAATTATATTGTAGTATATTGGTGCACGAATTGTGAATCACACTTCTCACAACTCGTACCACTAACCAGCAAGTGCACTGGGTCGTCCAAGTAATATCTTACGTGAGTAAGGGTCGAATCCCACGGAGATTGTTGGTTTGAAGCAATCTTTGGTTATCTTGTAAATCTTAGTTAGGAAGTCAATTATGTTTATCAATTGAATTGTGAATAACCAGTAGAGCATAAATTAAAAGTTACTTGTTGTGCAGTAATGGAGAATATGTTGGAGTTTTGGAGATGCTTTGTCTTCTGAATCTCTGCTTTCCTCTGTCTTCTTGTTCACGCACGCACGTCCCTCTATGGCAAGCTGTGTGTTGGTGGATCACCGTTGTCAATGGCTACCTTCCATCCTTCCAGTGAAAACTACGCTCACGCGCTCTGTCACAGCACGGCTAATCACCGGTTGGTTCTTGATCCGGTTGGAATAGGATTTACTATCCTTTTGCGTCTGTCACTAATGCCCAGCCTTCAGGAGTTTGAAGCTCGTCACAGTCATTCAATCCTTGAATCCTACTCGGAATACCACAGACAAGGTTTAGACTTTCTGGATTCTCATGAATGCCGCCATCAGTTCTAGCTTATACCACGGAGATTCTGATTAAGGAATCTAAGAGATAATCATTCAATCGGATATAGAACGGAGGTGGTTGTCAGGCACACGTTCATGGTTTGAGGAAGGTGATGAATGTCACAGATCATCACCTCCATCACAGTTAAGCGCGAATGAACATCTTAGATAGGAACAAGCGTGTTTGAATGGAAAACAGAAATACTTGCATTAATTCATCGAGACACAGCAGAGCTCCTCACCCCCAACAATGGGGTTTAGAGACTCATGCCGTCAGAGAATACAAAGTTTAGATCTGAAATGTCATGAGATACAAAATAAGTCTCTAAAAGTTGTTTAAATACTAAACCAGTAGCCTAGGGTTACAAAATATGAGTGGACTATGATGGATGATGCAGAGATCCACTTTTGGGGCCCACTTGGTGTGCTGGGACCCACTTGGTGTGTGCTGGGGCTGAGACTTTAAGCAATTCACGTGCAGAGGCCATTTGTGGAGTTGAACGCCAGTTTTTGTGCCAGTTTGGGCGTTCAACTCCAGTTTTTTATCCTTTTCTGGCGCTGGACGTCAGAATTGGGCAGAGGACTGGCGTTGAACGCCAGTTTACGTCGTCTATTCTTGTGCAAAGTATGGACTATTATACATTGCTGGAAAGACCTGGATGTCTACTTTCCAACGCAATTGGAAGCACGCCATTTCGAGTTCTGTAGCTCCAGAAAATCCACTTTGAGTGCAGGGAGGTCAGAATCCAACAGCATCAGCAGTCCTTTTTCAGCCTGAATCAGATTTTTGCTCAGCTCCTTCAATTTCAGCCAGAAAAATACCTGAAATTACAGAAAAACACACAACTCATAGTAAAGTCCAGAAATATGAATTTTCCCTAGAAACTACTGGAAATAAACTAAAAACTAACTAAAACATACTCAAAACTATATGAAATTATCCCCAAAAAGCGTATAAAATATCCGCTCATCACAACACCAAACTTAAACTGTTGCTTGTCCTCAAGCAACTAGACAAATAAAATAGAAGACTAATAGGTTGAGAAGCAATAATATCTCAGAGTTTTTGATTGAAGCTCAGATTCTAATTAGATGAGCGGGACTAGTAGCTTTTTGCTTCTGAACAGTTTTAGCATCTCACTTTATCCATTGAAGCTCAGAGTGATTGGCATCTATAGGAACTCAGAATTCAGATAGTGTTATTGATTCTCTTAGTTCAGTGTGATGATTCTTGAACACAGCTTCTTTATGAGTCTTGGCCGTGGCCCTAAGCACTTTGTTTTCCAGTATTACTACCGGATACATAAATGCCACAAACACATAACTGGGTGAACCTTTTCAGATTGTGACTCAGCTTTGCTAAAGTCCCCAATTAGAGGTGTCCAGAGTTCTTAAGCACACTCTTCTTTTTGCTTTGGACCTTGACTTTAACCGCTCAGTCTCAAGTTTTCACTTGACACCTGCACGCCACAAGCACATGGTTAGGGACAGCTTGGTTTAGCCGCTTAGACCAGGATTTCAGTCCTTTAGGCCCTCCTATCCACTGATGCTCAAAGCCTTGGGATCCTTTTTTAATTGCCCTTGCCTTTTGGTTTTAAGGGTTATTGGCTTTTTCTGCTTGCTTTTTTTTTTTTTTCTGCAAGCTTTGTTCTTTGCTGCTTTTTCTTGCTTCAAGAATCATTTTTATGATTTTTCAGATTATCAATAACATGTCTCATGTTCATTATTCTTTCAAGAGCCAACATATTTAACAGTCTTAAACAACAAATTCAAAAGACATATGCACTGTTCAAGCATTCATTCAGAAGGCAGAAAGCATTGCCACCACATTTGACCAATTAGAATTTGTTTTATTTAAACTCGAAATTTTATTGCTTCTTATTCAAAAGATCTACTATTTTATTCATGTTTAATGATGATGAGAAAAATAAACTATAGCTTAATTGGAGATAAAATCAAAATAGATACTAATTACTACTATATGACTTCTAAGGTACTTTTATAAGGACACTGTCACAGAGTTAAGGCAGAAATTGGAAATTAACAACCTTTATTCTGGGGGTATGGGGGTTCCTCTGATCCTTGGAAGGCTTGGTATCACAGAAGATTTTTGGCGCTTCAGTTCCCTTAAGTCACGTCCCTGCTCCTCTTGTTCTTTAAGCATATGGGTCAGCATTTGACTATGTTCCTTCTGTTGTTTTATTATTTGCTCCATAGCTTCCTGTATCTTGGTGACAGACGTCTCAAGATATTCCCAATATTCTGCTTGAGGAATCTCTGGGAGGAATTCCTGTGCTCTCTTCTTGATATGTTCCTCCTGTGCTTGTTGTCTCTCCATTGATGCTTTGGTGATTGACTTTTCAATTAGGATATATTCAGTTATTCCCATCTTGACTCCAGCGTCCTTGCAGAGCAGAGAAATCACGCTTGGATAAGCCAACCTGGCCTCTCTTGAATTTTTGTTAGCAATCTTATATAGCTCTGTTGAAATCAGCTGATGAACCTCCACTTCCTTTCCCATCATGACGCAATGAATCATCACTGCTCTTTTAACTGTGACTTCAGAACGGTTGCTGGTGGGTAACAGAGAACGCCCAATGAAGTCCAGCCATCCTCTGGCAACTGGTTTGAGATCCTCCCTCTTGAGTTGATTTGGGACGCCCTTTGTGTTGGTGGTCCACCTGGCTCCAGGGATACAGATGTCCTCTAGAATCTTATCCAGGCCAATGTCTGCTCTCATCATCCTCCTGTTGAAGGAGTCTGGATCATCCTTTAGCTGAGGTAGCTTTAGTATCTCTCTGATCTTATCAGGGGTGGTATGAACAATCTTTCCCCTGACCATGGTCCGAAATTCGTAGCAGGCCGTTCCAGATAGTCTTTGCTTGTCAGTCTGCCACATATTAGCATAGAACTCTTGGACCATGTTCCTTCCTACTTTCGTTTCAGGATTAGCTAGGACTTCCCAGTTCCTGATTCGAATTTGCTCCTGGATCTCTGGATATTCGTCTTCTTTCAGATCGAATCTGACTTCCGGGATCACTGATCTCAGACTCATTACTTTGAGATAATGGTCTGAATGTTCTTTAGATAAGAACTTCCCTTGATTCCAAAGTGGTTTTGGAATGCTCTCTTTCTTGCCTCTAGGAGTGTATTGTTTCCCTTTGAGAGCCATAATCTTAGTAGTGATCTCGGATAAACACACCAAACTTAGAGGTTTGCTTGTCCTCAAGCAAAAGAAAGGAGAGGGATAGAAGGAGATTGAGGTGCACTTGTTGATGGAGGAGGGGGGAGGCCGAACCCAATTTAAAGGGGTGGGGGGGTGGATTTTCGAAAAATTGGAAGAGATAAGATAAAAAGATTGAGTTGAAAAAGATAAGATAGAAGATATAGTTTGATTTTTGAAAAGATAGGATAGATTTTTGAAAAAGATAAATCGGGGTTTTTGAAAAAGATAATATGAAAAAGATATTGAAAAGATTTTAGAGTGAAAAAGATAAGATAGAAGATATAGTTTGATTTTTGAAAAGATATGATAGATTTTTGAAAAAGATAAATCTGGATTTTGAAAAAGATAATATGAAAAAGATTTTGAAAAAGATATGGGTTAGTTGAAAAGTTTTTTGAGTAAAAAAAAAGATAGATTTTGAAAACGATAGATTTTTCAGAAAAAGATTTTGAAAAGAGTTGGATTGAATTTGGAAAGATGGATTTTTAGAAATTAAGGATTTTAGAAATCAGGGTTCTTGATATGTTCATGTAAAAATCATGCATTGAAGCATAAAAATTGAAATTAAAATGGAAATACGTGTGGGATTACTGGATTTGGCTCCTCCCTGTCCTCCTGGCGTTTGAACGCCCAAACACTGCCTGTTTTGGGCGTTCAGCGCCCAAATGCTGATCTCCTGGGCGTTCAGCGCCCACTTGCTGTCATTCCTGGCGTTCAACGCCCAGTGGGTGGCCATTTCTGGCGTTGAATGCCCAATTGCTGCCATTACTGGCGTTCAGCGCCCAGTGGATGCCTATTTTGGGCGCTGAACGCCCAAAATGCCCCTTTACTGGCGTTTTCTTGCCATTGAGCTCCCTTTCTCTGTTTTGTGTGCAAATTCCTTCTGTAACCCTGTAAACTTATACAAATGATTCTGTACCTTAGTGTCAGTGAACTTTTTATAAACAAATAAAAAATAAAAATAAAAATAGGGCAGAAATGCTTAGAGGATTAATGCCCCATGGCTGGGTTGCCTCCCAGCAAGCGCTTCTTTATTGTCTTTAGCTGGACCTTGCTGAGCTTTTAATCTAGCTTCAGCCTTGAGCATTCTTGCTCAGTGTTGCCTTCAAGATAATGCTTGATTCTCTGTCCATTGACAATGAACTTCTTATCAGAATCAATATCTTGAAGCTCCACATAACCATATGGTGACACACTTGTAATCACGTATGGTCCCCTCCACCGGGATTTCAGTTTCCCGGGGAATAGCCTGAGTCTAGAGTTAAACAACAGGACTTTTTGTCCTGGTTCAAAGATTCTAGATGACAGCTTTCTGTCATGCCATTTTTTTGATTTTTCTTTATAAAGCTTGGCATTTTCGAAAGCTGTGAATCTGAATTCCTCTAGCTCATTTAGCTGGAGCAATCGTTTTTCTCCTGCTAATTTGGCATCTAAGTTTAGGAATCTGGTTGCCCAGTAGGCCTTATGTTCCAGTTCCACGGGCAAGTGGCATGCCTTACCATACACGAGTTGGTATGGAGAGGTTCCTATAGGGGTCTTGAATGCTGTTCTGTAAGCCCACAGAGCATCATCCAAGCTCCTTGCCCAATCCTTTCTACGGGTATTTACTGTCCGTTCCAGGATTCTCTTTAATTCTCTGTTAGAGACTTCAGCTTGTCCGTTGGTTTGTGGATGATATGGAGTGGCCACTTTGTGGCGAATTCCATACCGAACCATGGCAGAGTAAAGCTGTTTATTGCAGAAGTGAGTGCCCCCATCGCTGATTAACACTCTAGGGACACCAAACCTGCTAAAGATATGTTTCTGGAGGAATTTCAGCACTGTTTTAGTATCATTGGAGGGTGTGGCGATAGCCTCAACCCATTTTGATACATAGTCAACTGCCACCAGAATATAAGTGTTTGAGTATGATGGTGGGAAAGGTCCCATGAAGTCAATTCCCCATTCATCAAACAACTCTATTTCCAAGATCCCTTGTTGAGGCATGGCGTAACCATGAGGCAGGTTACCAGCTCTTTGGCAACTGTCACAATTACATAAAAACTCTCGGGAATCTTTATAGAGTGTGGGCCAATAGAAGCCACATTGGAGGACCTTGGTGGCTGTTCGCTCACCTCCGAAATGGCCTCCATATTGAGACCCGTGGCAATGCCATAGGATTCTCTGTGCTTCCTCTCTGGGGACACACCTACGGATAATTCCGTCTGCACATCTCTTAAAGAGATAGGGTTCATCCCACAAGTAGTACTTTGCATCAGTAACTAATTTCTTCTTTTGTATTCTATTGTACTCCTTGGGTATGAACCTTGCAGCTTTATAGTTTGCAATATCGGCAAACCATGGTGCTTCCTGAATGGCAAATAGATGCTCATCAGGGAACGTCTCAGAGATCTCAAGAAAGGGGGGGACGTCCCTTCCACTGGCTCTATCCGGGACAGATGATCAGCCACTTGGTTCTCTGTCCCTTTTCTGTCTCTTATTTCTATATCAAACTCTTGCAGAAGCAATACCCATCTGATGAGCCTGGGTTTTGAATCCTGCTTTGTGAGTAGATATTTAAGAGCAGCATGGTCAGTATACACAATCACTTTTGATCCAACTAAGTATGATCTGAACTTGTCAATGGCGTAAACCACTGCGAGTAGTTCTTTTTCTGTGGTTGTGTAATTTTTTTGGGCATCATTTAGAACGCGACTGGCATAATAAATGACATGCAGAAGCTTGTCATGCCTCTGTCCCAATACTGCACCAATGGCATGATCACTGGCATCACACATTAACTCAAATGGCAATGTCCAGTCTGGTGCAGAAATGACTGGTGCTGTGACCAGCTTAGCTTTCAGCGTTTCAAACGCCTGCAGGCATGCTGTGTCAAACACAAATAGCGTGTCAGCAGCTAGCAGATTGCTTAGAGGTTTTGCGATTTTTGAAAAATCCTTTATAAACCTCCTATAGAATCCTGCATGCCCCAGAAAGCTTCTGATTGCCTTAACATTGGCAGGTGGTGGTAATTTTTCAATTACCTCTATTTTTGCTTGATCCACCTCTATTCCCTTGTTTGAGATTTTATGCCCAAGAACAATTCCTTCAGTCACCATGAAGTGACACTTTTCCCAGTTTAAAACTAGGTTGGTTTCTTGGCATCTTTTCAGAACAAGTTTTAGGTGATCAAGACAGGAGCTGAATGAGTCTCCATATACTGAGAAGTCATCCATGAAGACTTCCAGAAATTTTTCCACCATATCAGAGAAAATAGAGAGCATGCATCTCTGGAAGGTTGCAGGTGCGTTGCATAGCCCAAAGGGCATCCTTCTATAAGCAAACACTCCGGATGGACATGTGAATGCTGTTTTCTCTTGATCCTGGGGATCTACTGCAATCTGGTTATAGCCTGAGTAGCCATCCAAAAAGCAGTAATAATCATGACCTGCTAGTCTCTCTAGCATCTGGTCTATGAATGGTAAAGGAAAATGATCCTTTCTGGTGGCTGTATTGAGCCTTCTGTAGTCAATACACATGCGCCACCCTGTAACTGTTCTTGTAGGAACCAGTTCATTTTTTTCATTATGAATCACTGTCATGCCTCCCTTTTTTGGGACGACTTGAACAGGGCTCACCCAGGGGCTATCAGAAATGGGATAAATAATCCCAGCCTCTAGTAATTTGGTGACCTCTTTCTGCACCACTTCCTTCATGGCTGGATTTAGCCGCCTCTGTGGTTGAACCACTGGTTTGGCATTATCCTCCAGTAGGATTTTGTGCATGCATCTAGCTGGGCTTATGCCCTTAAGGTCACCTATGGACCACCCAAGAGCTGTCTTGTGTGTCCTTAGCACTTGAATAAGTGCTTCCTCTTCCTGTGAATTTAAAGCAGAGCTTATGATCACTGGAAAGGTGTCACCTTCTCCTAGAAATGCATATTTCAAGGATGGTGGCAGTGGCTTGAGCTCTGGTTTAGGAGGTTTTTCCTCTTTCAGAAGAAAGTTCAGAGGCTCTTTCATGTCCCCTGAATCCTCCAAATCAGGCTGAACATCTTTAAAGATGTCTTCCAACTCTGATTCGAGACTCTCAGCCATGTTGATCTCTTCTACCAAAGAGTCAATAAGGTCAACTTTCATGCAGTCTGTTGATGTGTCTGGATGCTGCATGGCTTTGACAGCGTTCAACTTGAACTCGTCATCGTTGACTCTTAGGGTTATTTCTCCCTGTTGGACGTCAATGAGGGATCGTCCAGTAGCTAGGAAGGGTCTTCCTAGAATGAGAGTGGCACTCTTGTGCTCCTCCATTTCCAGCACAACAAAGTCAGTGGGAAAGGCGAATGGCCCAACTCTGACAATCATGTCCTCAATCACGCCTGATAGGTATTTAGTGGAACCATCAGCAAGTTGGAGACATATCCGGGTTGGTTTAACTTCTTCAGTTAAGCCAAGCTTCCTGATAGTGGATGCAGGTATTAGGTTGATGCTTGCCCCAAGATCGCATAAAGCTGTCTTGGTGCAATCACCTTCTAATATGCATGGTATCAGAAAACTCCCAGGGTCTTTAAGCTTTTCAGGAAAGCTTTTAAGAATGACGGCACTGCATTCTTCAGTGAGGAGAACTCTTTCTGTTTCTCTCCACTCCTTTTTATGACTCAAGATCTCTTTCATGAACTTGGTATAAGAAGGTATTTGCTCAAGTGCCTCTGCAAATGGAATCTTTATTTCAAGAGTCCTTAGATAATCTGCAAAGCGAGCAAATTGCTTATCCTGCTCCTCTTTCCGGAGTTTTTGAGGATAAGGTATCTTGGCTTTATAATCCTCAACCTTAGTGGTTAAAGAAGCCTTTTTAGAGGGGTTGTTATCAGCACTTGTGTGTGTCTGATCCCTCACTGGCAATTGAGTGCCAGAGTCAGAAGCTGGAGTGACGTTAGACGTCAGCTCACTGTCTGTTCCTGGCGCCTGAACGCCAGAAATGTGCCCATTTTGGGCGTTCAACGCTGGATTTTGCCCCATTTGGGCGTTCAACGCCAAACTCTTGCCCATTTCTGGCGTTGAACGCCAATCCTGCCTTGTTTCTGGTGCTGAACGCCAGTTTTGGGCATGGTCTGGGCGTTCAGCGCCAGCCTTCCACCCATTTTCTGGCGTTTTAGTGCCAGAATTATTTTTCCCTGGGCTCTTACTGTCCTCAGGGGAATCTTTGGTGGGTTGCTCATTTCTTGAATTTTTGATGCCTTGAGGTGGGGTATTTAATGTTTTCCCACTTCTTAATTGAACTGCTTGGCATTCTTCTGCTATTTGCTTTGATAGCTGCTGCTTTGTTTGCTTAAACTGTTCTTCCATATGTATATTGGCTATCCTTGTCTCCTGTAACCTGTCTTTGAATTCAGCTAGCTGCTTTGTTAGAAAATCTAATTGCTGATTGAATTCAGCAGCTTGTTTTACAGTACTGAATTCAGCAGTTACTGTTTTAACCTCTTCATTCATGGAAGGGTTGCTGCTTAGATACAGATGCTGATTCCTGGCAACTGTATCAATGAGCTCTTGAGCTTCTTCAATTGTCTTTCTCATATGGATAGATCCACCAGCTGAGTAATCTAAAGACATCTGAGCTCCTTCTGCAAGCCCATAGTAGAAGATGTTTAACTGAACCCACTCTGAAAACATTTCAGAGGGGCATTTTCGTAGCATCTCTCTGTATCTCTCCCAGGCATCATAAAGAGATTCATTATCTCCTTGTTTAAAGCCTTGGATGTCCAGCCTTAGCTGTGTCATCCTTTTTGGAGGGAAATATTGATTCAGGAATTTTTCTGTCAGCTGTTTCCATGTTCTTATGCTGGCCTTAGGTTGGTTATTTAACCACCTCTTAGCTTGATCTTTTACAGCAAATGGAAACAGTAATAGTCTGTAGACATCCTGATCTATTTCCTTATCATGTACTGTGTCAGCAATTTGTAAAAATTGTGCCAGAAACTCTGTAGGTTCTTCCTGTGGAAGACCGGAATACTGGCAACTTTGCTGCACCATGATAATGAGCTGAGGATTCAACTCAAAGCTACTAACTCCAATGGAGGGTATGCATATGCTACTCCCATACGAAGCAGTAGAGGGGTTAGAATATGACCCCAAAGTCCTCCTGGACTGTCCATCTCCACTTATGTCCATGATGGATATATGGATATAACTTGGACTGATTTATCTTTTTATTTATTTTATTTTATAAGAAGTAAATACTTAAATAAAATAAAATAACTAAAAAGAATTTGAATTTTGAAATAATAAAATTTTTTTTTCGTAAAAATAAAAATTAATTAGTTAATTAAAAAGAAATTTTTGAAAAAGGGGAAGATATTTTCGAAAATTAGAGAGAGAGTTAGTTAGGTAGTTTTGAAAAAGTTAAGAAACAAACAAAAAGTTAGTTAGTTAGTTGAAACAAATTTTGAAAAGATAAGAAGTTAGGAAGTTAGAGAAGATATTTTGAAAAGATATTTTTGAATTTAGTGAGGAGAGAGAAAAACAATAAGATAGTACAAGATTTAAAATTTTTAGATCTAATGCTCCTTGTTTTCGAAAAATTTGGAGGGAAAACACCAAGGAACACCAAACTTAAAAATTTTAAGATCAAGACACAAGGAAAACTCAAGAACACTTTGAAGACTCACAAGAACACAAGAACATGAAGAAAGAACACCAAACTTAAAATTTTTAGAAAACCAAACCAAAATTTTCGAAAACCAAAGGGAAATCAACAAGAAAACACCAAACTTTAAGTTTGGCACAAAATTTAATAGAGAAATTATTTTTGAAAAAGGTTTTAAAATTATGATAGCCAATTATCATGAACATAAACACCACGTTCTAATTAACTGAGCTATAATTTTAAAGTATTTTAACAAGGGATAAATAATAAAAGACTCTAAACCAAAAAAAGAAAGATTTTTCCTAATCTAAGCAACAAAATAATCCGTCAGTTGTTCAAACACGAACAATCCCCGGCAACGGTGCCAAAAACTTGGTGCACGAATTGTGAATCACACTTCTCACAACTCGTACCACTAACCAGCAAGTGCACTGGGTCGTCCAAGTAATACCTTACGTGAGTAAGGGTCGAATCCCACGGAGATTGTTGGTTTGAAGCAATCTTTGGTTATCTTGTAAATCTTAGTCAGGAAGTCAATTATGTTTATCAATTGAATTGTGAATAACCAGTAGAGCATAAATTAAAAGTTACTTGTTGTGCAGTAATGGAGAATATGTTGGAGTTTTGGAGATGCTTTGTCTTCTGAATCTCTGCTTTCCTCTGTCTTCTTGTTCACGCACGCACGTCCCTCTATGGCAAGCTGTGTGTTGGTGGATCACCGTTGTCAATGGCTACCTTCCATCCTTCCAGTGAAAACTACGCTCACGCGCTCTGTCACAGCACGGCTAATCACCGGTTGGTTCTCGATCCGGTTGGAATAGGATTTACTATCCTTTTGCGTCTGTCACTAACGCCCAGCCTTCAGGAGTTTGAAGCTCGTCACAGTCATTCAATCCTTGAATCCTACTCGGAATACCACAGACAAGGTTTAGACTTTCCGGATTCTCATGAATGCCGCCATCAGTTCTAGCTTATACCACGGAGATTCTGATTAAGGAATCTAAGAGATAATCATTCAATCGGATATAGAACGGAGGTGGTTGTCAGGCACACGTTCATGGTTTGAGGAAGGTGATGAATGTCACAGATCATCACCTCCATCACAGTTAAGCGCGAATGAACATCTTAGATAGGAACAAGCGTGTTTGAATGGAAAACAGAAATACTTGCATTAATTCATCGAGACACAGCAGAGCTCCTCACCCCCAACAATGGGGTTTAGAGACTCATGCCGTCAGAGAATACAAAGTTTAGATCTGAAATGTCATGAGATACAAAATAAGTCTCTAAAAGTTGTTTAAATACTAAACCAGTAGCCTAGGGTTACAAAATATGAGTGGACTATGATGGATGATGCAGAGATCCACTTCTGGGGCCCACTTGGTGTGTTGGGGCCCACTTGGTGTGTGCTGGGGCTGAGACTTTAAGCAATTCACGTGCAGAGGTCATTTGTGGAGTTGAACGCCAGTTTTTGTGCCAGTTTGGGCGTTCAACTCCAGTTTTTGATCCTTTTCTGGCGCTGGACGCCAGAATTGGGCAGAGGACTGGCGTTGAACACCAGTTTACGTCGTCTATTCTTGTGCAAAGTATGGACTATTATACATTTCTGGAAAGCCCTGGATGTCTACTTTCCAACGCAATTGGAAGCACGCCATTTCGAGTTCTGTAGCTCCAGAAAATCCACTTTGAGTGCAGGGAGGTCAGAATCCAACAGCATCAGCAGTCCTTTTTCAGCCTGAATCAGATTTTTGCTCAGCTCCTTCAATTTCAGCCAGAAAAATACCTGAAATTACAGAAAAACACACAACTCATAGTAAAGTCCAGAAATATGAATTTTCCCTAGAAACTACTGGAAATAAACTAAAAACTAACTAAAACATACTCAAAACTATATGAAATTATCCCCAAAAAGCGTATAAAATATCCGCTCATCATATATGCTACTTTGAGTTGTGTTGCATTTTTTGTTGATTTCATGTAGCATTTGACAAAGAAGTGGCAAGAATGAAGAAGGAAGAAAGCAGAAAAATCACAGCTGCTCAAAAAGCTTCAAATTCCCTTCTGCCACCTCGGCGCTAAACGCCACATCACTGGCATTTAACGCCGGCACCCTAAAACCCACCATTTTCTTCTGGATAGGTGGCGCTAAATGCCACAACTCGGCGTTTAGCACTGAGGCCTTGGGAGGCGCACAATACCTCACTGGATGGGTGACGCTAAATGCTACATTACTGGCATTTAGCACTGGTAGCGAATTTTAGAGTGGTATCCACGCACGCATCAAATCACATAGAAGGCATATTATTGTTTTAAATTCAAATAAATCAATAGAAAAGATATTATTAGGTTTTATTAGTTTTATTTTTGAATCAATTAGGATTTGATATAAAAGGAGAAAAGATTTACCCTGCGGGCTCTCTTCTCTGGCCACTTCCGCACTTTTTAGTTTTACACACTTTTACACTTTAAGATTTTCTCTATACCATGAGCCACTAAACTTTCATTGTTAAGGTTAGGAGTTTTGTTTACTTTAATGGATTAATACTATTTATTCTTCTACACACACACACACATAATATATATATATATATATATATATATATATATATATATATATATATATATATATATATATATATATAAACATATGATTCTAAATGAGATACATAACAAGTACTAGTCTCGACTTGCAAATAAAAGGCTGGCTAAAAATATATTACAATCCAGAAGTATACCAAAAAACAATCTAGTTTCTCCAAAAAAACTCTAAGAGGGATATACAAATATATATTCAAAAGTGGAGAATAAATATACTAAGTACAAAATTCAATCCTAAAAGAGTCTTCGCTTTTCAAAGAGAAATCTAGCATGCTCAACGAGATGTGTCATGTCCTGTATCTGAAAATCAACAAATTCCACAACAGGTAAGAACTTGAAGGTTCCCAGTAGGGTAATAGTTCTAAATATAGACTATGTAAAATCAAACAAGCCCGCTAGGAAATCCTAAACTCCAAACACACAAGGTTCAAGCCTAGGGTTTACTAAACCAAACAGTCAGAATATACTAAGTTCTCATCTATACCAGTGATCCATAACCTCAGTTCTCCCCAATATCTCTTAGCATATTTCTTTCCAATATTATAGTTGATCAGTATTTATTTCAGAAAGCAGTGTAGTAGTAGCAAACACAAGAAATAAGATTCAAACACAGACAAGAGCAAATACAACAAATATGGCAATTAGCAGTTAAACAAAGTTATTCACATAAGCAATCCAAGTACAATATGTACATCCAAATAATAACAGATAGATACACATGATGCATGCCTGTCCTACTGGCCATGAGCTCACGTGTCGGTTATACTGCTAAACCCCACACAAAATCTGGCTGGCATCACTTGGATCAGTCTTTCAGTGCGCATTCCCATGAGAGAAATAGTAAACAATTCATGGTACCATTATCTCAACGAAGAATGCCATCTTACCTTCTCCTGGAGGTACAAATCGTGCCACGACAACAGAGAATGCCGTCTCATCTAATGGAGAGTGCCGCTTCACCTTGTAATCGAGAGAAACCACGAACAAGTGGAATTAACCATTGTCCTTAACCGGAATAAGTATCAATTCAGTACACAAGCGGGACAACACCCAGACCTTGCCAGTTCAGTCATTCAAACCACAATTCAGTCAACAATAATGTCTTTAATCAATTTCATAATCAGTAGGTTCATTAACCACAACCTTTCATCAAATTATCAATAACTTAGATTCATTAACCCAAATTCTCAATAAATTTACCAATTCTATTATCTCGTGAGCGGAATAATACCACCATCCTCATCGCAGGCAGGACGAACCACCATCCCCGCAACTATATCATCCGCTTTAACCAAATATTTATCCGGGAATAATTAAATTCAATCTATTTAATTTACTCTCACTCAATTCAAAGCCTAAAAACTAGTTATCAGACCTTATTTGGGGGGTCACAGGGGTTTCCAAGCTTGGCGAGAAAGCCAAACAGTTAAAAATATAATTTCTTCAAGAAAACAGGACCTGTGCGTATGTACACCTCTGTGCGATGCATAGATCAGAAGGCAATTCCCATCTCATGCGTAGGCATCATCTCGTGCATATGCACGACTTGTAAAAATTTCTTGGTGTGCATATACATACCCTTGTACGTACGCACAAGCCCTTGCAATCATTCTGAGTGGTACGCATGCACCACCTCGTGCGCACGCACACCAGGCCAAAATCCTAGTTTTTTGCATAATCAGAGTTTTCATATTTTTGTACCCATTTTCAATCGTTCATAAATTTTTGTACAATTATCCGTTTTCCTCTGTTCTTAGACGGTTTTAAATATCTTGTCACTAGCTTTAATTTAAGCTAATGTTTAGTCAATTTCGAGCTCTGAGCGCCATATTATGGCCCATCAAAGTTAGTCAAAATCATAATTTACACAATTTTCTACATAATGTACATTTACCATTTTCTAAAGTCATTTCATTCCAACACCACCCCAAAACCAATCCTAGTCATCCCCTTTACACAATTACTAATTGCAATTCATTCACTAGCCACTTAAAACCCAAACAGCCAAATCCAATCCATCAAAAATCTATACCCAATTCCAATATAATCATTCATTTTTCAACATTATCCCACCAATAATCAAAGCAACAATCAAATCATACAACCAATTCTCATTATTCTAACAACTATTCACTCATGATAACTACACTACTTACCATGACTTACTAAATAGGGGATACCTCACCCTATCAAATCCTCTGGCCCTAGATTTTTACACAGTTTTACATAATGCCTACCCAAAATTAAATCCCATATCTCTTTGACGGCAGTTTTAACCTTGAAAAATCCTCTCTCCGGTTAATTCCAACTGATGCCAGGGCATCTTGGCTAGTTTTACTAGCCATTTTTTTGTATGCTTTAGGGTGGTTTTATGCATTTTTCTAGGAAATGCGCAAGTATTTGGATGAAAATGCATTCACACCATGATTCAAGCAAACATTGTGAATTTTGAATGATTTCATGAGAATTATGCATGAATTGAATGATAAAATGGATGGTGCATGATCCCATGATTAAGAGCAAGACTTTGATGCACTTTGTTTGATTGATTTCAGGTAACAAGAAGCAGAGAAGAGCCACGTTAGTGGCTACGTTAGTACCACTAACTTGGCTACTAACATGGAAGGAAGAAAAGTTGGAACGTTAGTGAGAACGTTAATGGCATCAACTTTGAAGAAGGAGCAGCGTTAGTGGCAAAAGTGAGTGCCAATAACACTAGCAAAGGTGCAAGAAGACCCACGTTAGTCTCCATGTTAGTTACATGTGGGAACTAATGTGGAAGGAAAAGGAGATGCCAACTTTAGTAGAAAAGGTGATCTCCACTAACATTTGCGAAGCAAAAAGACCCACGTTAGCTTCCACGTTAACTACATTAACGTGGGAACTAACGTGGAAGGAAAGAGAGATGCCAAAGTTAGTGGAAAAGGTGATCTCCACTACCGTTTGCGAAGCAAAAAGACCCACATTAGCTTCCACGTTAACTACATTAATGTGGTAGTTAACGTGGGCAAAAGTCTCACCTGGCAGCCTGACCATGCCTTCTTCAAACAAGAATAACTTGAGCCACAAAACTCCAAATGAGGTGATTCCAGTGGCATTGGAAAGTAGGATTCCAAATCTTTCCAAGAATATATGACACTACATGGTGGACACTGAATTTGAGGGAGAAAACCTGCATTGAAAGTGCAAAGATGAACATGGTATGAACCTGTAGTAAGGCCAGCTGACCTCTTCACCTTCCAAGAAGTGTAACTCGAGCTGTAGAGCTCCAAATGATGCGCTTCCAAAGGTATTGGAAAGTAGACATCCAAGGCTTTCCAATAATATATAATAGTATGGGGGTGGACATTAAGTTTGAACTCCAGAACCTGGCAATTTTCAGCCCCTGATCGCGGACGTTATTGGCACTCACGTTTGCCAATAACGCCAGCCACTATGCCAGCAACCCTGTCCCCTTCAAAGGAGCATAACTTGAGTTACAGAGGTCCAATTGAGGTGATTCTAGTTGTGTTAGAAAGCTGACATTCAGAGCTTTCCAATGATATATAATACTCTATAGTGGTCATGAAATTGGAGTACAAACCAGAGGTATCTTTTAAGCCCAAAAACACCAACTGGGTAGCAAGTGTGACGTTAGCCACACTAACTTCAGCACTAACGCCACACTTGTAGCGTTAGTGTGGCTAACGTTAGTACTGACATTAGCACCTGGACCTCAGCTTGATTCTCTTTCAAGGACCACCCAGCCTCAAGGAAGCAAGCCCACAAGTGTCAACCAATCAAGGCTACAAGAAGCATCTAGAATAGAAATTTTCATTTCATTGTAATTTGCTTTTAATTTCATTTTGTAATTTAGGAGAGCCTATATAAAGGCCTTAGTTTTTACATTCAAGGGATAGACTGGAACGGAGAATTGAAGGAAGGGGGAGAGAGTGAAGACCAATTCGAACTTCTGTGAATTGGCACACTCCAAGGGGAGTGGGTCTTCGGACCCCACCCCTCCTACACTCTTCTTCCTTTTCTCTTCTTTTCTTCCTTAGGAGTAGTTTCGTTTTCTTTGTACTTTTCATTTATGAATTTTGAAGTTTCAATTTTAGTTTTAATCTTCATCTTTACTTTTCTGCACTTTCTTTCTTTTCTATTTTGGTAGAGCAATGATCAACTAACTTTTTTCATTGGGTTAGGGAGCTCTGTTGTAATTTGATGGATCAATATTAGTTTTCATTATTCTTCTTCTATCTTTTCTCTTGATTTTACTAGAAAGCTTTTAATCTTCATCCAATTGGGTAGTTATCTTGTAAAAGAAGCTATTCATACTTGGATCTCTTCTGAACCTTGGAAGAGGAATGAAGAGATCATGCTAGAAATGCTTTCTTATGTTGGACCAAATTGGGGTTGGAAGGATATGGTGACTATAATCCTACCAACACTTGATTTGAAAATGCATGTGGTATAATCAGTGACCATACTTCATCTCTTCTCATGAGCAATTGACCAAGGAATTGGCTATTGATCAAGATTTGAGAGATTGAATTCCAAGAAATTGGAATTCGATCACTTAAGATTGCCAAGGAGATCAATGAATGCATTGATTGAGGAAGAGATGAGAATGAACTTGATCCGGAGGATTGCAATATCTCTTGATCCCAATGTTCATTTTATTTTTAGTTCTTACATTTACTTTTCTTGCCATTTTACTTTTCTACACTTTATTGCTTTCTTTACTTTTATGTCAATTTACAGTTCCCTGTTGCTCATCATCCAAATATGAACCGTCTAACTAGGATAATCAATTAACCATTGATTGCTTAATCCGTTAATCTCTGTGGGATTCGACCTCACTCTTTTGTGAGTTATTACTTGACGACAATTCGGTATACTTGCCGAGGGAGATTTGTTGAGAGACAAGTTTCCGTGTGTATCAAGTTTATGGTGCCGTTGCCGGGGATTAATTGTGATTAACAAACTACCGGTTGATTGATTTACTAGATTAGACACTTTTCTTTTGTCTTTGTTTTCTTTTGTTACTTTATTTTCTTTTGCTAACTAACTGTTTGTGATATTGCCTCACTGGGAATTTCCTCATCTGTGACAATGAAGATTCCAATTTCTTTTGGTGATTATTATTTGAGACAAAGCTTTCTGCAGGAAAGAAAGGAGCATCCATCATATTTTAGTCAATCAAACTTCATGGGAAACTCTCCACCACCACAGAATGATTCACTTTACTATGCTCATGGTGGGTGGAAGTATCAAGAACATGAAATGGGGTACTTTCCCCAGCCACAAAATGGTCCATATTTTGGTGAAATTGATCACTACTCAGGTTGTGGCTTGGAAGATCAAAATCAAAGAGATTCCACTCATTCATACCCCATTCACAAGAGCCATCACCTCTCAATTATCCAACCTCACCTCCAAGTTTTACATGCCTAAATTCTTCATCATTTGAGTATGCCTCAGCACAAAAGTCTATCCCAAATCCATACAATTCATTTCACCATCCACAAAACTCAATCCACTACCCACAAGAGTCATACTACTTTCAGAACACACAACCACAAAACAACCAATTCCATTTACAAGCCAACCCCGCCCAACCATTACAACCTACCCAACCGCCTTTAGATAGACTTGCTAGGATGGAACTCATCATGGAAGAACTCAAAAAAAGTAGAGAAGAAGAGATACTTGCTACGATAGAACTCCTCCTTGAAGAAATAATAAAGACAAACGAAGAGGAAAAAATAGCAAAAAGGGACCATGAAGAAAAATTGAGACAGAATGCACAACTATATTCTGAAGAATAATTCATTGAAGAGTTGAGATCACAAAGAGAGACCACTTCTCTCTCTCCAAAAATAGAGGAGTTTATTCAAACGTCAAGAACAAGGGAGGAAGTCAATCAAAGGAACCCACACTCCAATGAAACAGAGAGTTGCATAGAGGGTGAGTTCATTGAACCACCAATTCAAGAAGATCTTGATGAAGAGGATGCTCCACCCATCATACAATACCCAAATCCTGAAATCAAGGTGGTGAATGCAATCAACATGAGCACTAAAAAGAGGATGGTGACCAAGAAAAGAAGGACAATATCTATGAAGAAGAAAAGGTCAACCAAAAGCCACCCCACCCCTACCCCAACAAGCAAGTTTACACAAGCTAACAACAGAAGAAAGCTTGATGGGGAGAGGCACTCAAAACAAGGGGCATTAACTGGCTCCTCTTTCCTCTTGAGGTCATTCCTCTTAACAAACTGGAAGAAGAGGAAGAAAGTCATGAACAACATGTCAAGCTAATGACATTAAAAGAGCGCTTGTTGGGAGGCAACCCAACCGTAGGTAACATTTTCTTGCTTTGCTTAGTTCACTTTCAATAATTTGGCATATGATTGCATTCTAAGTTTGGTGTTGCCATGCAACAATTTGATTTTCAATCTTCACTGGGTACTTGCAACATTCTAAATTGAAAGTGTCACACTAAGTTTGGTGTTGCCGCTTAACTTTCATGCAAAGTACCATGCCAACACCACTTATTAATGCAATCAAAATGTCTCTATTTGTATCTCTTGTGCCTTTATTGTATCCTTAATCTTGCTTGCTGAAACACATTCATACTCACACTTCTTTCTAAGACACTCATGATCCATCATAGACCCTATCACCACTGTTTTAATTGTTGCTTGAGTATAAGCAATCATTCTAAGTTTGGTGTGGGAAGGGGAAGAATAGGAGGAAAAGGGCAACAACAATGAAGATGAACTACAAGGTGGTAAAGTTCCTTTTTCCTCTTACTTATTTCCAGCACTTTAAATTGCATGATTGTCTTCTATTTTCTTTGTATGCATGTATGATTACTCCTTGTGAATAAGCATAATTTGATATTTGATTTGTAACATGTTGCTATGATATCATGATTATCATCTTGAATTTTACTTGCGCCCAATATCTCTAAGAATGCAACAAAGAAATCATTCTTTTGAAAGGAAAATGTTGAAGAATTTTATGAATCTTGGGGCAAGCAAAAGATTAAGAGGAGTGGAGATTTTGATTGTATGATTGTGTCTTGAGGTTGCATGTTTGTGAAAACTTGCATGTGAGCTCATAGACAGGAAATGAAGTTTAGAGAAGTATTATGGAATTTCTCAAAAATCTATTGATCCAAGAAGCAGTAACAAAAAAAACAAAAGAAAAAGAAAAACAAAGAACAAGCCCAAGGCTCTGAGCATCAATTACTAGGAAGAAAAAGAAAGAAACAAGAACTCAAAGAGTTATTGTCCTAGTTATATGTTTGTGGTGGATGTGTATCAAAGAGAGAGGCTTGAGCAAGTAAATCCTAAGGGGTGCTTCAACACCTAATACCTTAAACCAACTGGTTTGGGAGTATTGATTGAAAGCTTATCTTAAAAAGCCGCTTTGATACATGACACCTAGAGTCGAGGCCAAATTCCAAAAAAAGAAAGAAAAATGCTAGAAAATAAGTGCTGCTTCAAGGTGACAATCTATAAAGAGATTTCCATAATATCATTTGAATGAAAGTTCTAAGATCTAAGACTTCCAAAACGTAAGGACTAATGAGCACTGGAATCCTTGCATAAGCATACAAATTAGAGTTCACCCCACTGCCACTTATTCACTTCACCCACTAAGGCATCATAAGCAATTCTTCGATACATTTCAATTAAGAGAATTCTTTGTGCATAGTTCTTTTCTTGCTTGGGGACAAGCAAGATTTAAGTTTGGTGTTGTAATGCCAGGGCATCTTGGCTAGTTTTACTAGCCATTTTTTTGTATGCTTTAGGGTGGTTTCATGCATTTTTCTAGGAAATGAGCAAGTATTTGGATGAAAATGCATTCACACCATGATTCAAGCAAACATTGTGAATTTTGAATGATTTCATGAGAATTATGCATGAATTGAATGATAAAATGGATGATGCATGATCCCATGATTAAGAGCAAGACTTTGATGCACTTTGTTTGATTGATTTCAGGTAACAAGAAGCAGAGAAGAGCCACGTTAGTGGCTACATTAGTACCACTAACTTGGCCACTAACGTGGAAGGAAGGAAAGTTGGAACGTTAGTGAGAACGTTAATGGCATCAACTTTGAAGAAGGAGCAGAGTTAGTGGCAAAAGTGAGTGCCAATAACGCTAGCGAAGGTGTAAGAAGACCCACGTTAGTCTCCACGTTAGTTACATTAACGTGGGAACTAACGTGGAAGGAAAGGGAGATGCCAAAGTTAGTGGAAAAGGTGATCTCCACTAACGTTTGTGAAGCAAAAAGACCCACGTTAGCTTCCACGTTAACTACATTAACGTGGTAGTTAACGTGGGCAAAAGTCTCACCTGGCAGCCTGACCATGCCTTCTTCAAACAAGAATAACTTGAGACACAAAACTCCAAATGAGGTGATTCCAATGGCATTGGAAAGTAGGATTCCAGATCTTTCCAAGAATGTATGGCACTACATGGTGGACACTAAATTTGAGGGAGAAAACCTGCATTGAAAGTGCAAAGATGAACATGGCATCAACCTGTAGTAAGGCCAGCTGACCTCTTCACCTTCCAAGAAGTGTAACTCGAGTTGTAGAGCTCCAAATGATGCGCTTCCAAAGGCATTGAAAAGTAGACATCGAAGGCTTTCCAACAATATATAAAAGTATGGGGTGAACATTAAGTTTGAGCTCCATAAACTGGAAATTTTCAGCCTCTGATTGCGGACGTTATTGGCACTCACGTTTGCCAATAACGCCAGCCACTATGCCAGCAACCCTGTTCCCTTCAAAGGAGCATAACTTGAGTTACAGAGGTCCAATTGAGGTGATTCTAGTTGCGTTAGAAAGCTGACATTCAGAGCTTTCTAACGATATATAATACTCTATATTGGGCATGAAATTGGAGCACAAACCAGAGACATCTTTTAAGCCATAAAAACACCAACTGGGTAGCAAGTGTGACGTTAGCCACACTAACTTCAGCACTAACGCCACACTTGTAGCATTAGTGTGGCTAACGTTAGTACTAACATTAGCACCTGGACCTCAACTTGATTCTCTTTCAAGGACCACCCAACCTCAAGGAAGCAAGCCCACAAGTGTCAACCAATCAAGGCCACAAGAAGCATCTAGAATAGAAATTTTCATTTCATTGTAATTTGCTTTTAATTTCATTTTGTAATTTAGGAGAGCCTATATAAAGGCCTTAGTTTTACATTCAAGGGATAGACTAGAACGGAGAATTGAAGGAAGGAGGAGAGAGTGAAGACCAATTCGAACTTCTGTGAATTAGCACACTCCAAGGGGAGTGGGTCTTCGGACCCCTCCCCTCCTACACTCTTCTTCCTTTTCTCTTCTTTTCTTCCTTAGGAGTAGTTTCGTTTTCTTTGTACTTTTCATTTATGAATTTTGAAGTTTCAATTTTAGTTTTAATCTTCATCTTTACTTTTCTGCACTTTCTTTCTTTTCTATTTTGGTAGAGCAATGATTAACTAACTCTTTTCATTGGGTTAGGAAGCTCTGTTGTAATTTGATGGATCAATATTAGTTTTCATTATTCTTCTTCTATCTTTTCTCTTGATTTTACTAGAAAGCTTTCAATCTTCATCCAATTCGGTAGTTATCTTGGAAAAGAAGCTATTCATACTTGGATCTCTTCTGAACCTTGGAAGAGGAAATGAAGAGATCATGCTAGAAATGCTTTCTCATGTTGGACCAAATTGGGGTTGGAAGGATATGGTGACTATAATCCTACCAACACTTGATTTGGAAATGCATGTGGTATAATCAGTGACCATACTTCATCTCTTCTCATGAGCAATTGACCAAGAAATTGGCTATTGATCAAGATTTGAGAGATTGAATTCCAAGAAATTGAAATTCGATCACTTAAGATTGCCAAGGAGATCAATGAATGCATTGATTGAGGAAGAGATGAGAATGAACTTGATTCGGAGGATTGCAATATCTCTTGATCCCAATGTTCATTTTATTTTTAGTTCTTACATTTACTTTTCTTGCCATTTTACTTTTTTGCACTTTATTGCTTTCTTTACTTTTACGTCAATTTACAGTTCCCTGTTGCTCATCATCCAAATATGAACCGTCTAACTAGGATAATCAATTAACCATTGATTGTTTAATCCGTTAATCTCTGTGAGATTCGACCTCACTCTTTTGTGAGTTATTACTTGACGACAATTCGGTATACTTGCCGAGGGAGATTTATTGAGAGACAAGTTTCCGTGTGTATCACCAACCCCAACCGATCCAAGCCCCACCAAAATCTCACTGCTTTGATCCTCAACTCAACCTCACACCGATTCCACGCCAAGCAAATTCGCTCCACACCAAATTCAAGCCAAACAACTCTTAATTCATCTAATCACATCAATTTTCTCATAATTCAAGTCTAGGTTTTCCACATATAGGGAGAAAAATTAGAGGATTTAGATTTTTTACCTTGTCTCGTGTAACCTTGGGTTGAAACTCCATTAAAACTCAAGATTGAATTTCCCCTAAACATTAAAAATTAAAATTTTCTAAACACTTCAACCAAAAATGCAAAATTGAAGATAAATGCAAAATGGGGCAAGAATTTCAAAGTTTCTTACCACAATATTTAAATAGAATCAAAGAGGAAGTCGAGATGAACACATAGCCGTAAACGGATCGTCAATGGGAGCTACACTTTGGAAGTTATGTGGGATTGAATATGGTGATGAATAATGTACTTAAGACTCCTCACTCTCTTCTTTTCTTCTATCCGTGACTCTCACTCTAATGGGTGAAATGATGCCCGTTTTAATTTTTTGTGAAGCCCGTTTTAATTTTTAGCCTGTTGGTCCTACTCAGGGTCAATATCTTTAAGATAGGTGTTTTAATTTGTATCCTTAATATTTTCATTTCTCCTGATTATAAATTTTAAATTCTTAACCCTTTTTACTCATAATAATTTATTACTTAATTATTTTATTATTTACCTGTGTTTTACAAGTTACAATTATACTGTAAAAATAAGTGTACTGTAAATTTTTTCGTAATTTTTTTTATTTACAGGAATATGTTATCGAATGATACGAGTGGCACGAGCAAAGTTTTTAAGTTTCTATAGAATTATAACACTTTATTTATATGTATAACATTCGTAATGTTCATGCTTACGTCATCCATAATTTCTTATACATTACATCTAAAGTTAAAGATACATAACATTCATAATTACATGAAACTAACATCCAGAATTATAGTAAGATATTTTAGTTATTATCTAACATTGAAATTATCCCTTATTGAATAAGTAACTATCGTGTTGAGTTTTGACTGTTATTTTTCAGTTTTTTCTAGTCACAAATCAAATCATTGGTATCGAGGAGCTAGAGCTTGAGGGGGGCATGTGCTTCAACACATTAGAGGATGCACGCGTATATTATAACCGATATGCAACAAGGACTAATTTTGTTGTTAAAAAAAGAACCATTGGCTAGGAGACAAAAAAGGTCAATAGGTGCTTGTTAATCAGGCTTTGCATTGTAACAAAGATGGCTACCGCACATCCCGTGTAAAGAAACCTAAGATGGCTACCGTATATCCTATGTAAAGGCACACAAGAAAAGGAAAATAGTGTCCTTTACAAACTGCAAAGCTCGTTGCTATGTAGCATTAGACAGGATGATTGGGCATTAGAGAATTTTTCATTTAGATTCATCCCACACACACTTGCCAAATCCAAAGTTAGCTGGCATGTTCCCAACAAACCGACAACTAAGTATACACGGGAAGGACCTGATACAGCAAAATGACCAAGATGGGATTAGATCGAATAAGACATACCAAGCACTAGCCAATGCCGAGGTGGCCCTGACAACCTTACTTTTATAGAGTTGGATGTTAGAAATTACAGTAGTTGTAACTTACGTATCGTCAGGGATGAGACGAATCCAAAAGAGTTGCTTAAGCATTTCTCACGAATGAAGGAGCTAAACCCAAAATTTTTTTTTGACATAGATGTGGACAAAAACCACAGACTCAGAAATGTGTATGGGCCAATGCTCAGTGTAGAGCTGCATGGCAATATTTCGGTGATGTCGTGACGCTTGACACTAATTACAAGACTAATAGGTATCAAGTTATTATTTTTTTTTTCAATTTAATTTATTTTTTCAGGTAAAGCATTGGATTTTACATTTACGTTACATGTTTTTATCTTTTCATTGTTTGGGTACGACATGCCGTTCAGGTCTTTCATAGGCATCAACCACCATGAGATGTCTACACTTCTTGGATGCGCATTATTGCGGAATAAAGATACTAGTACATTCCAATAACTTTTTCATACTTGGTGAAGTGCATGGGAAAAGCCCCCGCTTGTGTCATAACAGACTAATGCCTTCATATGAATTCTGCATTAGAGACCACTTTGCCAAGCATAAGTCATAGATGGTGCATATGGCATATCCTAAAGAAGATGTCACAGAAGCTGTTAGGTTTTCGTCGTTTCGATGAGCTCATCACATGCATGAAGAGGATTGTGTGGGAATCTAGATCTAAAGATTCATTTGAGAGAGATTGGCACAATTTTATTCAAGAGTATAACCTCCATAAGTTTAGGTGACTAAACAGTAACATAATCTCCCAGTCTACTGTAGCGTGTGTTTAACATGGTTGTGGATGTTACTTTCTAGTAGACATGGATGTTGCACTTAAAGGTTAACATACGATATTGCATTTCTGTTTTCTTTATTCATTAGCAGATATGTTTGCTGACCGACACATGTGAGTGCCAGTATTTTTCAAGGATGAATTCTGGATTGGCATCAAGAGCACACAACGTAGTGAGAGCATGCATTCAGTTTTTGATAAATCTTTGAATAGTAAGAGCTCCCTGCTGTAGTTTGTTTACCAGTACCAAAACTGTCTTATAGACAAGGAGCAAAAGGAGCTTGAGTGTGACGATGTTAATTTAAGGGAAATTATACATTGTGTTTCCAACTCCCTAATAGAGTAGTTCAAAAGAGAATACACTAACTCTATATTTTGAGACGTCCAGAATCAATTTATAAAGAAGGCAGATTGCATTCTCTGCTCAATCAACCATCATGGTACAAGAACAGTGTATGAATTTAACCAACAAAAGATGGTGTCTGACATGTCAATGTATAGCAAATACCAAGTCGTCTATAGCTCGCACTCATCAGAAGTTTGATGTGATTTCTACTTGTTCTAATCGAATGGTATTCTATGTTATCACATTCTTATAATTCTTTTGCATTTTTATGTAACAGCAGTATCCTCATAGTACATTCTATCCCCATGGAGTAAGAATGTCAGTCGCAGACATATACACACATTAGGAGTAGGCATGACATGGACCGTTCTGACGACAGCATGATCATTTTTAGAAAATTGTGTTCTCATTTTTACAACGTTGCTCAGGATTTTGTGGCTATTGTAGAGAATGCTGCTATATTGTCCGATGCCATTGACAGTTCCCAGCACAAGCTTAAAAAACACAAGGAATCTAAGCGTTAAGCTGCACCTGTAACAAGTGCAATTAATTTGCACACGCATGATAAGTGTCCTGTTGACATAAATGAGCTACAGGGCCCACACCGTGTTCCTACTTGAGGTCGTTTGGTGACCATCAGACTTGGGGAGGCTTTGGACAAATATATTAAAAGGAGGGCTCACAAATGCAAGAACACTCACAATCACATGAGGTAAATTTATGATCTATCCCTTTTTCATGCGATTTGTCTTTTTTAGTGTGTCGGCTGAATGTTAATTTAGAATATTATTTTCATTTTAATTTAATTGCTCATGTACCTAATGGTACTGAACAACCATCTTCCATCAATGCGACATCTTCCAGCAAAAATACACAGTCATCTTGTTCAGGAATTACAAACAATTTAACTGTGCACTCTAGTTCTTTCACATCACCATTAAATTCATTTTGTAACACTGACAATCGTATATTTGTTATTTTTATAGCGTTAATGTAATGCCTGTTTATTTATTTTTTTACATGTATTAATAACTTACTATATGTTTTCAGAGAAAGCATGTTTGGTAGACTCAAAGTTTAATAGCACTACATAAATAAGTTTTAGATTTTAGTAACTTATTACTTTATAATTTGATCTTTTTTGTATTTATTTGAGTTGTCATACTTGGCTTATAGACTATGATATTTGATTTTAACATCTTTTTTGTATTTATTTGAGTTGTCATACTTGGCTTATAGACTATGATATTTGATTTTAACATCTCTATAATATTGGTGGTTTAGTTGGTTTGTTTTATATATTTTATATACTCCCTTGTTATAATTTCATATATCATTATTAAATAAAATATAATAATATATTCGGGTCAATAAAATAGAAATATTTTATTTATTTTATTCTTTTGTACCTTTATTATTTCTTTTTACTTGTTAAAAAGTTTGTTAATCATTATTATTGTAAATAAATCAGAATATAGTTAACATTGAATATAAAATGTTCAATTGATAATTTGATCATGATGATAAATTAGTGCTTAAATAAATTTTAAAATTGAAGTAAAAAATTGGCTCGTACATAAAAAAAAAAATCTATAATTTATTATATATAATGTTCACTTTTATATATTTATAACGTGCATTACCTCAGCTACATAACATCCGAAATAAAAAAATATCTATCGATTCAAACTTTTAAAACTAAAGGAATATAATATTTTTATCTTTTACATGCATGAGACTCTTTCAAAACAAAATATCTTAAACTGGTTTTAAGAGTTTGCAACTAAAAAAGAATTAAAGTATAGCATAGGATACTCTTAGAAATTTCATTACTCGTCGCGTGTATATATATATATATATATATATATATATATATATATATAGCATGAATGTTAGGTTCTCAAGTATAGCTAACTTATCAAAAAGGTGTATTCTTTTTTTTAATCCATTAACATCCATAAGTATTTTTTTTTAATAATATCCATAAAACCCTTAAATAATTTTAACAGTAAATCCACACACTTCAATGCATATCCTAAGTTACTATTTATAGTTCGTTTAGTTTATGATGCCCTTTGCGCTCTTCAAATTAGCGATTTTGTCTTCGAATTCGTTCAAGGGTCTTTAGTCTTCTTTTTCTTGCCCTTATCTTCCACATAGCAACGCGGCACATTAAATACGCCATTTACCACACTTCTAGAGACGTTGTCTTTGTAAAATAGTATATTCATTACCAGTTCCTTCTAAATTTGTTGTAGTTGGGCATGTGGTGCACGAAATTGTGATATCTAGGCTCAAATAATCCCTGGCAACGTGAGCAACTTGGTACGCGCAATCGTGATTACACTTTGATTATGTAAAATTCATGGCTCTTTCTTTCCCTGGCAATGGCGCCAAGAACATGGTGCCAATACCATGGTTCACAACTTCGATACAACTAACCAGCAAGTGCACTGGGTCGTCCAAGTAATACCTTACGTGAGTAAGGGTCGAATCCCACGGAGATTGTTGGTATGAAGCAAGCTATGGTCACCTTGCAAATCTCAGTTAGGCAGATATAAATGGATAATGGTGTTTTCGAATTTAATATAATAAAATAGGGATAGAAATACTTATGTAATTCATTGGTAGGAATTTCAGATAAGCGAATGGAGATGCTTTCGTTCCTCTGAACCTCTGCTTTCCTGCTATCTTCATCCAATCAGTCTTACTCCTTTCCATGGCTGGCTTTATGCAAGGGCATCACTGTTGTCAGTGGCTACATCCCCTCCTCTCAGTGAATAATATGCTCACGCACCCTGTCACGGCACGGCTATTCATCTGTCGGTTCTCGATCATGCTGGAATAGGATTCACCCTCCTTTTGCGTCTGTCACTAACGCCCAACAATCACGAGTTTGAAGCTCGTCACAGTCATTCAATCATTGAATCCTACTCGGAATACCACAGACAAGGTTTAGACTTTCCGGATTCTCTTGAATGCCGCCATCATTCTAGCTTACGCCATGAAGATTCCGGTTAAGAGATCTAAGAGATATTCATTCTAGCTTATTTCATGTAGAACGGAAGTGTTTGTCAGGCACGTGTTCATAGGGGAGATGGTGATGAGCGTCACACATAATCATCACCTTCATCACGTTCTTGGGTGCGAATGGATATCTTAGAAGCGAAATAAGATGAATTGAATAGAAAACAGTAGTACTTGCATAAATCTTTGAGGAATAGCAGAGCTCCACACCTTAATCTATGGAGTGTAGAAACTCTACCGTTAAAAATACATAAGTGAAAGTCAAGGCATGGAGGAGATGGCCAACCCCCTAAAACGTGATCACAGGATCAAAATACAATCCAGGATCTAATACAATAGTAAGAGGTCCTATTTATAATAAACTAGCTACTAGGGTTTACATGAGTAAGTAATTGATGCATAAATCCACTTCCGGGGCCCACTTGGTGTGTGCTTGGGCTGGGCTTTGAGTGTTACACATGCAGAGGTCCTTCTTGGAGTTGAACGCCAGCTTTTGTGCCAGTTTGGGCGTTCAACTCTGGTTTTGGCTCCTTTTCTGGCGCTGGACGCCAGATTTGGGTAGAAAGCTGGCGTTGAACGCCAGTTTACGTCATCTATTCTTGGTCAAAGTATAGACTATTATATATTTCTGAAAAGCCCTGGATGTCTACTTTCCAACTCAATTGGAAGCGTGCCATTTCGAGTTCTGTAGCTCCAGAAAATCCACTTTGAGTGCAGGGAGGTCAGAATCCAACAGCATCAGCAGTCCTTCTTCAACCTCTGAATCTGATTTCTGCTCAAGTCCCTCAATTTCAGCCAGAAAATACCTGAAATCACAGAAAAATACACAAACTCATAGTAAAGTCCAGAAATGTGAATTTAACATAAAAACTAATGAAAACATCCCTAAAAGTAACTAGATCCTACTAAAAACATACTAAAAACAATGCCAAAAAGCGTATAAATTATCCGCTCATCACAACACCAAACTTAAATTGTTGCTTGTCCCCAAGCAACTGAAAATCAAATAGGATAAAAAGAAGAGAATATACTATAAATTCCAAACTATCAATGAAACATAGCTTCAATCATATGAGCGGGACTTATAGCTTTTTGCCTCTTGAATAGTTTTGGCATCTCACTTTATCCATTGAGGTTCAGAATGATTGGCATCTATAGGAACTTCAGATTTTGAATAGTGGTATTGACTCTCCTAGTTCAGTATGATAATTCTTGAACACAGCTTCTTTATGAGTCTTGGCCGTGGCCCTAAGCACTTTGTTTTCCAATATTACCACCGGATACATAAATGCCACAGACACATAATTGGGTGAACCTTTTCAAATTGTGACTCAGCTTTGCTAAAGTCCCCAATTAGAGGTGTCCAGGGTTCTTAAGCACACTCTTTTTTTGCTTTGGACCTTGACTTTAACCGCTCAGTCTCAAGTTTTCTTTGCTGCTTTTTCTTGCTTCAAGAATCATTTTTATGATTTTTCAGATTATCAAATAACATGTCTCCTAGTCATCATTCTTTCAAGAGCCAACATATTTAACATTCTTAAACAACAACTTCAAAAGACATATGCACTGTTCAATCATACATTCAGAAAACAAGAAGCATTGTCACCACATCAATATAATTAAGCTAAGTTCAAGGATAAATTCGAAACTCATGTACTTCTTGTTCTTTTGAATTAAAACATTTTTCATTTAAGAGAGGTGATGGATTCATAGGACATTCATAACTTTAAGACATAGTTACTAACTACTAATGATCATGTAATGAAGACACAAACACAGATAAGCACATAACATAGAAAACGAAAAACAGAAGAAATAAGAACAAGGAATGAATCCACCTTAGTGATGGTGGCGTTTCCTTCTTGAGGAACCAATGATGTCCTTGAGCTCTTCTATGTCTCTTCCTTGTCTTTGTTGCTCCTCCCTCATTGCTTTTAGATCCTCTCTGATTTCATGAAGGATGATGGAGTACTCTTGATGTTCCACCCTTAGTTGCTTCCAATAATTGTGTGGAAGAAAATGTATCCCCTGAGGTATCTCAGGGATCTCTTGATTTGCAGTCAAATGTTCTACCACTGAGCTATAGACCCTTGATGGAAGCTTTTGTCTTCCCTTTCCTCTTTCTAGAGGTTTCTCTGGCCTTAGGTGCCATCAATGGTTATGGAAAAAACAAAAAAGCTATGCTTTTACCACACCAAACTTAGAATGTTGCTCGCCCTCGAGCAAAAGAAGAAAGAGTAGAAGAATAAGAAGAAGATATGGAGGAGATGGATGGGAGTGTGTATTCGGCCATATGGGTGGGATTGGGTGGGAGAGAGATGTTGAATTTTGAAGGTAGTGGGTGTATGGATGTGAGTGGTAAATGGAAAACAGAAGGGATGATCATGAATGGAAAGAGAGATGATGAGGTAGGTGGGGATCCTGTGGGGTCCACAGATCCTGGGATGATCCTGTGGGATCCACAGATCCTGAGGTGTCAAGGCATTTACATCCCTGCACCAATTTAGGCATGTAAAATGCCCTTGCACACAACTCTGGGCGTTCAGCGCCAGGTTGGTGCCCATTTTGGGCGTTCAACGCCCATTTGCTGCCATTTCTGGCGTTGAACGCCAGAACCATGCTTGTTCTGGGCGTTCAGCGCCAGGATGCTGCCCATTCTGGGCGTTCAGCGCCAGAACCATGCTCTGTTCTGGCGTTTGAACGCCAGACAAATGCTCTTCCAGAGTGTGATTTTTCTTCTGCTGTTTTTGATTCCGTTTTCAATTTTTATATTTATTTTGTGACTCCACATGATCATAAAACTTGAAAAACAAAAACAAAATTAGATAAATAAACATTGGGGTTGCCTCCCAACAAGCGCTTCTTTAATGTCAATAGCTTGACAGTGGGCTCTCATGGAGCCTCACAGATGTTTAGAGCATTGTTGAAACTCTCCAACACCAAACTTAGAGTTTGGATATGGGAGTTCAACACCAAACTTAGAGTTTGGTTGTGGCCTCCCAACACCAAACTTAGAGTTTGACTGTGAGGGCTCTGGTTGACTCTGCTTTGAGAGAAGCTTTTTCTGCTTCCTCTCCATGATTGCAGAGGGAGATCCTTGAGTTTTAAACACAAGGGAGTCCTCATTCCATTGAAGGACTATTTCACCTCTGTCAACATCAATCACAGCTCTTGCTGTGGCCAAGAAAGGTCTTCCTAGGATGATGGATTCATCCTCTTCCTTTCCAGTATCCAGGACTATGAAATCAGCAGGGATGTAAAGGCCTTCAACCTTTACTAACACGTCCTCTACTTGTCCATAAGCCTGTTTTCTTGAATTGTCTGCCATCTCTAATGAGATTTTAGCAGCTTGCACCCCATAGATTCCCAGTTTCTCTATTACAGAGAGGGGCATGAGGTTTATCCCTGAACCAAGGTCACACAGAGCCTTAAAGATCATGGTGCCTATGGTACAGGGTATTATGAACTTTCCAGGATCCTGTCTCTTCTGAGGCAATGTCAGTTGATCCAGATCACTTAGTTCATTGATGAACAAGGGAGGTTCAACTTCCCAAGTATCAATGCCAAATAATTTGGCATTCAGCTTCATGATTGCACCAAGAAACTTGGCAGTTTGCCCTTTAGTAACATCCTCATTCTCTTCAAAAGAGGAATACTCATCAGAGCTCATGAAGGGTATAAGAAGGTTCAATGGAATCTCTATGGTCTCTAGATGAGCCTCAGAGTCCTTTGGTTCCTCGGAGGGAAGCTCCTTATTGACCACTGGACGTCCCAGGAGGTCTTCCTCCTTGGGATTCACGTCCTCTCCTCTCCTCACAGGTTCGGCCATGGTGCTTATGTCAATGGCCTTGCACTCTCCTTTTGGATTCTCTTCTGTATTGCTTGGGAGAGTACTTGGAGGGATTTCAGTGATCCTTTTACTCAGCTGGCCCACTTGTGCTTCCAAATTTCTAATGGAAGACCTGGTTTCATTCATGAAACTCACAGTGGCCTTAGATAGATCAGAGACTAGATTTGCTAAATTAGAAGCATTTTGTTCAGAGTTCTCTGTCTGTTGCTGAGTGGATGATGGAAAAGGTTTATTATTGTTAAACCTGTTTCTTCCACCATTATTAAAGCCTTGTTGAGGCTTTTGATCCTTCCATGAGAAATTGGAGTGATTTCTCCATGATGAGTTATAGGTGTTTCCATAAGGTTCACCTAAGTAATTTACCTCTGCTATTGCAGGGTTCTCAGGATCATAAGCTTCTTCTGCATAAGAAGCCTCTTGAGTACTGTTGGATGCAGCTTGCATTCCATGCAGACTCTGAGAGATCATATTGACTTGCTGAGTCAATATTTTGTTCTGAGCCAATATGGCATTCAGAGTATCAACTTCAAGAACTCCCTTCTTCATAGGCGTCCCATTACTCACAGGATTCCTTTCAGAAGTGTACATGAACTGGTTATTAGCAACCATGTCAATGAGTTCTTGAGCTTCTGCAGGCGTTTTCTTTAGGTGAATGGATCTACCTGCAAAAGTGTCCAATGACATCTTTGATAGCTCAGATAAACCATCATAGAATATATCCAGGATGGTCCATTCTGAAAGCATGTCAGAAGGACACTTTTTGGTCAACTGTTTGTATCTTTCCCAAGCTTCATAGAGGGATTCACCTTCTTTCTGTCTTAAGGTTTGAACATCAGCTCTAAGCTTGCTCAGCTTTTGAGGATGAAAGTACTTGGCTAAGAAAGCCGTGACCAGCTTATCCCAAGAGTTCAGGCTATCTTTGGGTTGAGAATCCAACCATAATCTAGCTCTGTCTCTTACAGTAAAGGGGAAAAGCATGAGCCTATAGACTTCAGGATCTACTCCATTAGTCTTAACAGTATCACATATCTGCAAGAATTCAGTTAAAAACTGAAAAGGATCTTCAGATGGAAGTCCATGAAACTTGCAGTTCTGCTGCATCAGAGAAACTAATTGAGGTTTCAGCTCAAAGTTGTTTGCTCCAATGGCAGGAATGGAGATGCTTCTTCCATGTAAAT
This sequence comes from Arachis ipaensis, assembly GCF_059453495.1. Lineage (NCBI taxonomy): Eukaryota > Viridiplantae > Streptophyta > Magnoliopsida > Fabales > Fabaceae > Arachis > Arachis ipaensis. The sequence goes on from NC_142444.1 coordinate 131,581,240, forward strand.
TGGAATTAGGTGCAGTAAAGTCACTTCCTTACATTATTATTATTTTCGGCTGCCATCTCCTTTTTCTGTTCGAAAATTTCTGAAAGGTTATTTCTGGATTGTTGTAATTTAGCTTCTCTTAATTTTCTCTTCAGAGTCCTTTCAGGTTCTGGATCTGCTTCCACAAGAATGTTCTTATCCTTGCTCCTTCTCATATGACAAAGAAGAGGGCACAGAAAAATAATAATAATAATAGAGATTCTTTATACCACAGTATAGGGATCCCTGTGTGAGTAGAAGAAGAGGGGGGAGACAAAGAATGTAATATAATGGAAGAAACACAACTGTGAGGATGGCAGAGATGTGAGATGAGATGTTAGGATATGAATGAATAAATAGAATAAGATGGGGGAGGGATACTTTTCGAAAATTATTTTGAAAAAGAGTTAGTGATTTTCGAAAATGGTTTTTGAAAATTGTTAGTATTTTTTTCGAAATTTTTTTTTAAAATTAAAAATAAATATAAGAATAATTAGTTAATTAAAAAGAAATTTTTGAAAAAAAGGAAGATATTTTCGAAAATTAGAGAGAGAGAGAGTTAGTTAGGTAGTTTTGAAAAAGTTAAGAAACAAACAAAAAGTTAGTTAGTTAGTTGAAACAAATTTTGAAAAGATAAGAAGTTAGGAAGTTAGAAAAGATATTTTGAAATTAGATTTTTGAAAAAAAAAAGATAAGATGAGAAGATATTTTGAAAAGATATGATTGAGATTAGTTTTGAAAAAGATTTGATTTTTTTAAAAATCACAATTAATGACTTGATTCACAAGAAATCACAAGATATGATTCTAGAACTCAAAGTTTGGATCTTTCTTAACAAGCAAGTAACAAACTTGAAATTTTTGAATCAAAACATTAATTGTTATTGTTATTTTCGAAAATTTGGTATAAAAATAAGAAAAAGATTTTTGAAAAATATTTTTTTGAATTTTCGAAAATAACTAAGAATTTTGAAAAAGATTTGATTTTTGAAAAAGATTTTGAAAAAGATAAGATTTTCAAATTGAAAATTTGATTTGACTCATAAGAAACAACTTGATTTTAAAAATTTTTGAAAAAGTCAACTCAAATTTTCGAATTTGATGAGAGAAAAAGGGAAAGATATTTTTTTTGATTTTTTGAATTTTTATGATGCAAGGGAAAAACAAGAAAAATGATGCAATGCATGAAATTTTTAGATCAAAACAATGAATGCATGCATGAATGATATGAGTGTCAAGATGAACACCAAGAACACTTTGAATGTCAAGATGAACATCAAGAACATATTTTTGAAAAATTTTTGATGCAAAGAAAACATGTAAGACACCAAACTTAGAATTCTTTAATGCTTAGGCACTAAGAATTCAAGAGTGCATATGATAAACATGAAAAGACACAAAACAAAAAATCATCAAGATCAAACAAGAAGACTTACCAAGAACAACTTGAAGATCATGAAGAACACTATGAATGCATGAAATTTTGGAAAAATGTAAGATGCATATGCAAGTGACACCAAACTTATGATATGACTCAAGACTCAAACAAGAAACACAAAAATATTTTTGATTTTTATGATGTTCTAATTTTTTTGGATTTTTATTTTATATTTTTCGAAAAATTCTTTTGAAAAAGAAAATAAGGATTCCAAAATTTTTTAATATGAAATCCAGGAATCTTACGCCATCATTCTAGCTTACGCCACGAAGATTCCGGTTAAGAGATCTAAGAGATATTCATTCTAGCTTATTTCATGTAGAACGGAAGTGTTTGTCAGGCACGTGTTCATAGGGGAGATGGTGATGAGCGTCACACATAATCATCACCTTCATCACGTTCTTGGGTGCGAATGGATATCTTAGAAGCGAAATAAGATGAATTGAATAGAAAATAGTAGTACTTGCATAAATCTTTGAGGAACAGCAGAGCTCCACACCTTAATCTATGGAGTGTAGAAACTCTACCGTTAAAAATACATAAGTGAAAGTCAAGGCATGGCCGAGATGGCCAGCCCCCTAAAACGTGATCACAGGATCAAAATACAATCCAGGATCTAATACAATAGTAAGAGGTCCTATTTATAATAAACTAGCTACTAGGGTTTACATGAGTAAGTAATTGATGCATAAATCCACTTCTGGGACCCACTTGGTGTGTGCTTGGGCTGGGCTTTGAGTGTTACACGTGCAGAGGTCCTTCTTGGAGTTGAACACCAGCTTTTGTGCCAGTTTGGGCGTTCAACTCTGGTTTTGGCTCCTTTTCTGGCGCTGGACGCCAAATTTGGGTAGAAAGCTGGCGTTGAACGCCAGTTTACGTCGTCTATTCTTGGCCAAAGTATGAACTATTATATATTTCTGGAAAGCCCTGGATGTCTACTTTCCAACGCAATTAGAAGCGCGCCATTTCAGTTCTGTAGCTCCAGAAAATCCACTTTGAGTGCAGGAAGGTCAGAATCCAACAGCATCAGCAGTCCTTCTTCAACCTCTGAATCTGATTTCTGCTCAAGTCCCTCAATTTCAGCCAGAAAATACCTGAAATCACAGAAAAACACACAAACTCATAGTAAAGTCTAGAAATGTGAAGTTAACATAAAAACTAATGAAAACATCCCTAAAAGTAACTAGATCCTACTAAAAACATACTAAAAACAATGCCAAAAAGCGTATAAATTATCCGCTCATCAGCATGTGATAGTAAATAAATATATATTTGTATGGTATAAGATACAATACAAAATCAAATATAACTTTAGCCATTATTAATAAAATTCATCCAAAAAGAATTAGATATTAAATAAACAAATAAGCATTGGCATATGTTTTATATTACACTAACCGTCGTCCAAATAAGTATGTTTGATTCCTCATCTGCCATGCATTTTAGATCCTCATTTCCATCTATTTTATAACATATATTCCACAGTTTCACATTTTCATCCATTTTATAACATATATTCCATAATCCCACATATCCAACACAAACAATAGAAAGCCATGTCAATATATTAAAATTTTGCTTCTATTTCTTTTTTTTTTTACTTTTTTTTCCTCTCGAGTCCACTTACCCATTTGCCTGTTTTAGGATCAATGTTTCATAGCAACACTCAAAAACCTCCTCTGTGAATACTACACTCTCATCTATAGTCACATCCAACTCCTAGAGAAAGATTCCCTATGACAAGCCAAAAAGAAAAGAAGGGAAGAAAATAAAAAAAATATACCGTAAAAGTAGCAAGTAACACCTAAGATATAATCAGCATCACTTCTATTTCACTTACAACATATTATCTATTTTCTTCTGCCACTCGAAGTCTGGTCCATTGTGTATGGTGTCTAACACCTGATAAGCAAAAAGTGAAGCTCACAGATACAGACAAGTGCAACGGATCGTTCAAATAATACCACGGTGAGTGGATATTGTTCCAACTAGGATTAAAAGATTGAGCACGCAAATATCAAATTAAACTACTAATTAGATCAATACAACCTGTGTTGGTGATTGTTGAAAACCCTAGAATGCTTGAAAAATTTAATGCTGAATGCTTTGAGATAATGATTGTTGAATTGGAAGAAATCAATGGCAGTGAATGTCTAGGGTTTTGGAGATGCTCATGTTATAAGGAGAATCAACTTTGTTAACCTAATTCTAAAAGTTGCAAGTCTTTGTTCACAGCGAATCTTAAGTAACCGATTTTTGATGTCTCGACTCCTCGGTTTCTTCTCAATTAACCAACGGCCAATGCCTTGATCAATCAATTAATTGAAAAAGTTAAGTGCAAAATCCGATTCAGTTTCTCATAAGATGAGTACTTAGGTCGGGTGGCATTTACGTAGGTCCCTCATAATGTTTGTCTAACACAATTGATTTTGTTTTTTTTTTTTGCAAAAACACCCATAGTCTATTATTGCAACATTAGTACCATATCTCTTCTTTATTACAAGAATAACTTAATATTGATAATGTCCCTACTTTTTTATTGTGTTATTCAAAAATATATTAATGACTAATTTAAATATTAAATAAAATAATTAGTCTTCTAAATAACAAAACAACAGAAACCTGAAACCTCTTAGGGTTCATATAGAGCACGCAGATTTTAATAGAGGCAGCAATGGCAGTTCAGATGGTGGCACAAGAGAAGTGCGACTACCGGTAAGTTCTCTCTAATGCATGAATATTGTATTTTATCACATAGTTTCTTCTTCCTTCCACATTAATGAATCTCTGTTCATTTTTCGTAGATTTAAATCTGTTTCTTGCACATAGTTATTGATATTTCTTGCTTGGACATTAATGTTTCTTCTTTCTTTTGTTTTTTAATCGATATTGGTGTTTGATAGCATAAGGGAAATTGTCTTCTACAGTTTTAATGCTTTCTTCTATTTTTTATTTTAAAATTTTAAAAAATATAGAACCAGAACAGTGCTATTATTTTCATGTTAGTGGTCTCTGCACTTTGTTTTATTAGAATACTATTTGTTTTATGCTTTTTTTATTACAAATAAAATTGCTGAGCAGGATCTTGAAGTGGATGATAAACTGGAAGAGAGAGTATTCTTTGATGAGATGATGGAAGAGTAAGTTGATACAGAAGAATTTCAAGAAATGTATCAAGATAAAATTGAGCAGGAAGCTGTGAATTCTGAGGATTTAGGGAAGCAAGAATTTCAAGCAATGTTTGATGGGAACGATTTTTCACATCAGGTGGATCAATTATATTGAATAGTAGGTATTGAAAATATTGCCATGGTTGATTTTCTAAACATAGGTGCTCATGAGATGGAATGTTTTTATTTTCCTAATTTTTAGATAGCATTTGATTTCTATAACCATTATGCAAAATCTGTTGGTTTTGGTGCTAGAAAAAGTAAGACTTGGAAAAATAGCAAAGGAGAATATGTGAAGCAATTGTTTGTGTGCTCTCGTGAGGGATTTAGACCAGAGAAATATTATAATATAAAAAACAGAAAAAGAAAACCGAAATCTGAGACTCGTTGTGGTTGCCTGGCTAGGTTTGTAGTTCGTTTTATGGCTTACACTGGAAGATGGCATGTGGCTTTGTTGGTTGAATCGCACAATCATGATTGCCTTAATCCTAGGTTAGTTGGTTTTCTTCCTACACATAGAAAAATAGCAGAAGCTTATGCTAGTCAAATGAACAACATGAAGGATGCAGGCATTAGCACACCCTATATATATGCTATGTTAGTTAATCAAGCAGATGGTTAGGAGAATGTTAATTATACCTTAAGGGATATGTATAATGAGATTGCCAAGCGAAGGCGTCATGTCCTAGGTGATGCTAAAGCAGCATTGCAATACCTCAAAAACAAGAAAGCTGAAGATCTTTGCCTCTATTATGAGCACATAGTTGATGCTAAAGGGGTATCATGAGCTCTATTTTGGTGTGATGGAAGAAGCCAATTAGATTATGAAGTATTTTGAGATGTGCTTACCTTTGATGCGACATACAAGAAGAACAAGTACTTGTGTCCGGTAGTAGTATTTTTCAGTGTGAATCATCACAACCAAACAATGGTATTTGAAAGTGCTCTAGTTACCGATGAGAGTAAGGAGGTCTGTGTGTGGTTATTACAACAACTATTGGCAACCATGAAGGGAAAAATACCTATATCTGTGATTACAGATGGTGCTCCATCAATGAAGTTTGCAATTGAGGTGGTATTCCCAAATGCCCATCATAGATTATGTGCTTGGCACCTCATTCGGAATACCACAAGTAATGCTGGAAACCCAAAATTTACATCTATGTTTAAGAAGCGTATGCTAAGAGATTATGAGATTAGTGTGTTTGAGCAGAAGTGGTTTGGAATGGTTGAGGAGTTTGGTGCAGCTGAAAAGAATTGAATTATTGACATGTACGAGAAAAGGCATATGTGGGCCACTGCACATATTTGAGGCAAGTTTTTTGCAGGATTTAGGACAATTTCTCGATGCGAAGGTTTGCACTCTATTATTGCAAAATATGTTAAATCGCAATACAATTTGGTTGATTTCATAAAGCATTTTAAGCGGTGTCTTACCTACCTACGATATAAGGAGGTTGAAGCTGACTATGTTTCTATATCTGGCCTTCCGGTACCTGAAACAGCATTGGAACCTCTGGAAATGTCTGCATCAAATTTCTATACACAAGAGATTTTTTTATATTTCGAGCAATGCTTGTTAGGGCTACAAAAATGAAGGTTGTGCAAGATGTGGCATTTGAGTAATTTGTACTTTATACAATATCTAAATATGGAAGTCTAAATAGTTCATGGGAGGTGTTTGTGGATAACAAAATGACAAAATTCAATTGTTCATGCTTAAGGATGGGTTCTTTTGGAATTATGTGTGAGCATATAGTTTGTGTACTGGTATTTCTTAGCATCATTGAGCTGCCAAAGTCTCTTGTGTTGACAAGGTGGTCGAAGAATGCCAAGACAAGCACTTTCGATTCAAGTGGCGTTACTTGGAAGTCTATAATATTGAGTCAATATGGATACTTGATGGATTGGTGTCAGCAACTGTCCTATGTCGCTAGTCGAAGGAAGCAGAGATTCCACCTTGTTCGAGACACTATTATGAGCCTAATCGAAGATTTCAATATTGAAGATGAACAAGAAAAGCAAGTTGGTGCTGAAGTTGATGGTTCAGATGGTATTTTTCCTAAGAATCCACAAAATTGTAGGTCTAAGTCTCGTCCAGGTGAGAAGGTAAAACGAAAACCACAATGATGTGGTATTTGTCGCATGGAAGGGCACAATAAAAAATCTTGTCCATTGGCAAAGGACATTCAGTATACCAATGAGAGTTGTACAACTTCTCATGGCATAAATAGGAACCCTTTTGAGGAAGGTTTGAATGCAGATACAGAAATGGTAATATTTGGTTTAATGATTTGTGTACCACAGCATGTTAATTATATTATTTTTATTTATAAGAGTAGAGATTGATTAATATTTTGTTTGCAGGAATTTTGGGCATCTGATATTTAAGAAGATTATGAAGAACAAGGGTTTTGGGCAAGAGGTTCTTATGCAAGTGTCGATATGGAACTTAGTAAAGAGTTCTCATTATAATATTAAATGAATTTTTATTATGTTCTAATTGAATAAAACTTGGGTAATAGAACTTGGTGAATGGATCTCTGAATTTGTTTTGGTGAATGAAACTTGGTGAATAGATTTTTGGGCATCATGCAATAGAATTTTTCTTGCTATCTAATGATTTGCTTATCTTGGAGGAATATGTGCATGATGCATGAAATGTGTGTATTTCATTTTGAATTTCAACATGAAAATTTTTTTATGCATTTCAAAGTTTCGTTCACAAATAAAGTGTGTGTATTTCATTTTGGTATAAGATGGGATTAGAGGAATATGTGCATGATGCATGAAAGGCTTCCTAGCTATGGTATGAGGGTATTATGACGATGTGGTTATGTATTTGTTGAGACACAAGTGTCTGAATGCTGAAATGACAAAAAATTATGTGTGAATCTTTAACTAATCATTTTTAACTTGGAATGGCAAAGAACACATGATGAATATATTCTTAGATATCTAAATACTATTATCATAATATATTCTTAGGTTATGGACACCTCACCAAGGATTTCATAATTTCTTGTCTTGGCTCAACTTGATCGTCATTTAGATTAGAATCAAATTGATATAATTTTCATCCAATAAGCTAATGACCATAAGATACCAGTGGTCACCTTCCTCCTTAATTGGCACATAAATATATAGCAGATAGTTAAGTGTGGGTCATTTCACATTAAACTCGTAAATTTAGATTTAGTGTGGTTTTGCACAGATTAATCCATCAAAGAGTTCACATGCACTCACAAATATAAAATCCGGTGCAACAGGCATAAAGCGATATATATAGGTAGCAATCATTTTATCTAGTGAATGTCCCATGAAATGTTCCACCTAAAAGGATTAAAGAGATCTCATTCTAATGAATTACGCATAATTCAAAGAAAAGTGATATAAGTTAACATGATATGAAGTTTATTTACCGCAAAAGATGGCAGAAGCATCCAAAAAGTCTTATTTTCTTGGTCCCATGTGGCCTTCATTACCACAAACTTGATTATCTACAAATGAGAGGAAAGCAATTTATGATCGGAGACAAATATTCATACACAAAATAAAACATATACATGCAAAAAATAACTTGTGTAGCCATGTGGGTACCTTGTCCGAGATTGGTCTTTTGGGAGCTAGACAAGCAATTTCTTCCCTCGTTACTATCGTGTCATCCACATTAATCATGGTCTCACTGAAATTCAAAGATTTCATATAAGATAGTTCAACAACAATAATCCTACAAGTGTGAGCTGAAAAAGGAGAAACAAAAATTGTTTGTCACAAGTAACAAATCCCTAAAAATAATAACCAAAGTATTCAAACCTCGGGTCGTCTCTTAAGAAATTGCAGGGAAGTGTACTTATAATTGGTTATGAGATTGTATCTTTTGGGGGTTTTGAATAAGGAACAAGAAAAGTAAATTGCAAGAATTAAACTAATAGCTAAGAAAGCTCTTGGCAAGGTATGAAAATTAGAAGTCCTATCATAGTTATTCTTATCAATTGTGATGAGAATTGTCCGTTGCTCCCACTTAGTTAACCTCTAACTATGGAAGAAAGTCAAGTGGACTAATCAATTTGATTCCTCAAGTCCTAGTCAACTCCTAAGGAAAGACTAGCTTTAAGGGGATCCAAATCAACTAGCAACCTTCAATTAACAATCAACAAGGGAGTTTGATAACTCAAGAGTCACCAATTACTCAACCATAGCCAAGAATTTAAAAATCTAACTTAAAACCTGGTGCACGAAATTGTGATCTCTGGTAATGGCTCCAAAGGCTTGGTGCTCTAATCTCAATTCATAATTTGTCACAACTTCGATACAACTAACCAGCAAGTACACTGGGTCGTCCAAGTAATAAACCTTACTCAATCCCACGGAGATTGTTGGTATGAAGCAAGCTATGGTCACCTTATAAATCTCAGTCAGGCGGATATAAAATAATTATGGAGTTTTCGAAAATAGGATAATATAATAAGGATAGAAATACTTATGTAAATCATTGGTGAGAATTTCAGATAAGTGCATAGAGATGCTTTCGTTCCTTTGAACCTTTGCTTTCCTGCTGTCTTCATCCAATCAGTCTTACTCCTTTCTATGGCTGGCTTTTTGTAAGGATGTCACCGGTGCCAATGGCTACTTTCAATCCTCTCGGAAAAATGGTCTAAATGCTCTGTCACAGCACGGCTAATCGTCTGGAGGCATCACCCTTGTCGATGGTTGCATCCTATTCCTCTCTGTGAAAATGGTCCGATGCGCTGTCACTGCATGGCTAATCATCTTTGAGGTTCTCGATCATACTGGAATAGAATTTACTATCCTTTTGCGTCTGTCACTACACCCAGCACTTGCGAGTTTGAAGTTCGTCACAGTCATTCAATCCCAGAGTCCTACTCGAAATACCACGGACAAGGTTTAGACTTTCCGGACTCTCATGAATGCCGCCATCAATCTAGCTTATACCACGAAGATTCTGATTAAGAGATCTAAGAGATACTCATTCAATCTAATGTAGAACGGAAGTGGTTGTCAGGCACGCGTTCATAGGGAATGATGATGATTGTCACGTTCATCACATTCAGGTTGAAGTGTGAATGAATATCTTAGAAGCGAAATAAGATGAATTGAATAGAAAATAGTAGTACTTTGCATTAATCTTTGAGGAACAGCAGAGCTCCACACCTTAATCTATGGAGTGTAGAAACTCTACCGTTTGAAAATATATAAGTGAAGAAGGTCCAGGCATGGCCGAATGGCCAGCTCCCAAACGTGATCACAGATAGCATACAACTGATCAAAGATGTCTAATACAGTAGTAAAAAGTCCTATTTATAATAAACTAGCTACTAGGGTTTACAAAAGTAAGTAAATGATGCATAAATCCACTTCTGGGGCCCACTTGGTGTGTGCTTGAGCTGAGCTTGAAGTCTACATGTGGAGAGGTCATTCTTGGAGTTGAACGCCAGCTTTTCTGCCATTTTGGGTGTTGAACTCCACTTTGCAACTTGTTTCTGGCACTGGACGCCAGAATTGGGCAGAAAACTGGCGTTGAACGCCAGTTTACGTTATCTAAACTTGGGCAAAATATGGACTATTATATATTGCTGGAAAGCCCTGGATGTCTACTTTCCAACGCAATTGGAAGCACGCCATTTTGAGGTCTTTAGCTCCAGAAAATCCACTTTGAGTGCAGGGAGGTCAGAATCCAACAGCATCAGCAGTCCTTCTTCAACCTCTGAATCTGATTTTTGCTCAAGTCCCTCAATTTCAGCCAGAAAATACCTGAAATCACAGAAAAATATACAAACTCATAGTAAAGTCCAGAAATATGAATTTAACATAAAAACTAATAAAAACATCCCTAAAAGTAACTAGATCCTACTAAAAACATACTAAAAACAATGCCAAAAAGCGTATAAATTATCCACTCATCAAAACCCTCCCAAGCATTTTGTCAAACACTTGGAAGGCATAACATAGGAACATAGAAAAGTAACAGAGAATGTAAAATCCAAACAACCAATTGAGAGCATCAATAACATAAAAACAATCATAAATCTGAAATACCTCAAATTGCATTAAATATAAAATCAAATCTAACATGGAGGATTCATAAACCAAATTGAGAAATAAATAAATCAACAAAGAAAATAAATACACTAGAATGCTAGAACAAATAAAAGTATAAGAGAATTAAATTAAAAGAACATTGAACCTGGAATTGGGAAGAAATAAACCTAAAACTAAGAGAAATCCTAAAACCTAGAGAGAGGAGAGAGCCTCTCTCCCTAGAAACTACATCTAAAACCTAAATTTATGTGAATTAAAGTTGTCTACATGAATGATTCAATGTGTGTTGAGTCTTTGCTTGTCCCTGGCTTTAGTCTGTGTTTCTGGGCCGAAAACTGGGTCCAAACTCAGCCCAAAATCGCCCTCAGCATTTTCTGCAATTTCTGCACGTCGCGCATGTCACGCGTACGCGTCAGACACGCGCACGCGTTGTCGTGCAAACTCCAATTCACGCGCACGCGTGGGCCAGGCTTGCGCGTCGCTTCTCGCTGGTTATCTCCTTTATTTCTTGTGCTCCTTCCATTTTTGCAAGTTTCATTTCCATCCTCCAAGCCATTCCTGCCCTATAAAGCCTGAAAACACTTAACGCACAGATCACGGCATCGAATGGTATAAAGAATGATTAAAAATATACAATTTAAAGATCTAGGAAGCGAGTTTTCAATCATAGAACAAAACTAGGAAGGAATTGTAAAATCATGCAATTGTATGAATAAGTGTTGATGACAAGTCATCTTAGCCTAGTTTCACTAGCCTTTTTCTTTAGTTTTCAATTGAATTATGCACTTTCTTGAGCTACAAGCAAGCCAATTTGGGTAGATTTTCATGCTTCCATTGATTGAATCAACCATGTATGAATTCATGCTATTTCATGAGGTTTTATACTATAATTGTCACATATTATGAAAGAATGAATATCTCATGATTTTAAGCATAGCTTTGATGTGTTTGGTTGATTAATGATAGGTGAAGAAAGCTTGGAGAAAGGTTGAAGCAAGAAGGAATAGCTAGGAGTAAAGAGAAGACAATGGAATAAGTGAAATTGAACCAGGAAGCAAAAAGCTGGACCTAAAGTTAGCCTCAAACTTTTGCACAAACTTTTGGATGAAAAGTTAGCCCCAACATTAGCCCCTAACTTTTGGGCTAACGTTGGAACTTGAAAATCACTCCCTGGGTACCAAAAGTTTGCGCCAACGTTAGCCCCTAACTTTGAGGCTAACGTTGGCACATGAAAATCACCCCTGGGCACCAAAAGTTTGCGCCAACGTTAGCCCCTAACTTTGAGGCTAACGTTGGCATGAGAAAAACACTCCCTGGGCACCAAAAGTTTGCGCCAACGTTAGCCCCTAACTTTGAGGCTAACGTTGGCACATGAAAACTACAAGGGGAGGAGCAAAAGTTTGCGCCAACGTTAGCCCCTAACTTTTGGGCTAATGTTGGCGCCTCAAGTGCACCAAGGAAGGCCAACGTTGGTGCAAAAGTTAGACCCCTAACTTTTGCACCAACGTGAGTATCAGCAAGTTATGTTGGCTGATATGAAAAGTTGGACCAAAAGTTAGACCCTAACTTTTGCTCCAACTTTTGGTCCAACTTTTGCAAAACTCCAACCCGGTTCAATTGGTTCACTTTGGTTCTTCTCCAAACTTCAAGAGCAATCAACCAAGGCCTCTTTCAACCCAATTCCACCAAGAGCAAAGGCCCAACTCAAGGCTTGAAGATCATTTGAAGAAAGTGTATAAATAGGATAGAATTCAAGTTCTTCAGAGAGCTTTTCCTTTGAATTTTCATAATAGTTTTCGGAGAGCTTTGGATATTGAGTGATCTTTAATTTCTTAGTCTTGAGGAAGGAAAATTCACTTCTCTTCCTCTTAGTTTTATTGCTTTCAATTTCAATTACAATTGTCTTGGATCTTGGGTTGGAGAATTAAAGAAATTCTGTTTCAATCTCATCCTTGGATCTCTCTGCTTCATTTACTGCTTGATTGAATTTAATTTCTGTTAATTGCTCTTCATCTACTTTCCTTGCAATTTACAATTCCCTTGCAATTGTTCTTGTTGGATCTAGGAAGGCATTGAGATCTAGACTCGGTTTTCTAGTCTCTGGGTCCTGAGATCTGAACTTTCAATTTCTAATTCTCTGTTTACTGTTTTCATGTTCATTTACTTTTCTGCTTCAAGATCCGATTTAACCCAAACCCTCTTCTACTTCTCTGCTTGATGCAAATTTACTTTTCCTTGTTTAATTTCTGCAAATCCAAATCCCAATCCCCCTTACAATTCAAGTCATTTACATTTCTTGCACTTTAAGATTCCGCAATTTACATTTCTTGCACTCTAAGTTTCTGCCATTTAATTTCTTGTTCTTTAAGATTCAGCAATTTATTTTCTGTTCTCTTTAATTCCATGCAATTTAATTTCTGCAAATCACAAAACACTCAACTAAATCTTGATTCGCTTGACTAAATTAACCACTAAGCTAAAATTGATCAGTCCTTCAATCCTTGTGGGATCGACCTCACTCCCGTGAGTTATTACTACTTGATGCGACCCGGTGCACTTGCCGGTTAGATTTGGGTGTTTTGGGAGAAATTCATTTTTCCACCAAAATATCTCATCAAGTTTTTGGCGCCGTTGTCGGGGATTGATTAGATTGACAATGATTAAGTGAGGTGGTGATCTAGATCTAGCATTTTTATTTTCTGTTCCTTTAATTTTCAATTAACCCACTAACTGTTTGAATTTTTGCCTGAGATGACTGAAACTTCGCGTTAGCAACGAAGTGAAGTTTTCCTGGAAATTTCTGGCTATATGCAATGCTCTTGCTTACACAAGAGAAGCAATTTCTGCCATTAATCTCCCAAGTCCATCAACTGTTTGATGCTTTGTGCCAGCTAACCTTCTGAATCACATTCTAAGCTTAAAAATATTCCATCATCACTTGAATTATTTGTGACTGTGCAGATCATGGAGGGGAATTCAAAAAATTCTAGCAATCATGAGAGTAATATCCCCACCTTGGATGATAATGTAACCCATAGTTCGAAGCAACTATCCATAGCCATGAATGATGTTGCCCAATGGTTTGAAGCTTTTCCACAAGGAAGCATTATCGGATGGAAAGAACTGATGAATGGAATCCTAGTCAAAATGAACCCATCACAGAGAGTTGTCAAGCCAGAGGCAGAAGTGCATCCATTCACACAAGAGAAAGAAATTGAAGGTTCTCGTGCAGTAATAAGCCAAAACAAGCAGATACATCAACAGACTCTACAACAACTAGACATGATGGCTAGAAAAATAACTGAGTTGAGACATGCTGTAGTACATACATACAACCTGACTCAAAGCTCATATGGGTGTAATCAAGCTGAACACAGTTTTGGGGCCATTAACCATGAGCAACAAAGTTATGAGCAACTACAATCTCCAAGCAATCACTCTAGCATGCTCCAACACAGGCCTCAGAATGATGTGTACACTCCACCTTGGAGAACTCATTCTAATGGGAGGGGGATTGAGAACCAAAACCAAAGACCAAGGGACTTCAACTGCAACAATCCTAGCTTCAAAAATCAGCTTAAAACACACCCCCACAACAACAATCACACACACTTCCATCCCCGTCCTACCTCACCATTCGCTCAAAATGACCTTCATCAACCACCACAATTGACACAGCCACAACCACTTCCAACCTTTCAAAGAATCTATATTCTAGAAATGCTGATGGAGAGGTCCATAAAAATTCAAGAAATGATGGCAATAGAGCGGGAAGAAATAAAGAAACAGCAAGAGATGATAAGCAAGAACCAGGAGGCTTCACTCAGAAGACTTGAAAGGCAGATGGAACAACTGGTTCAAAACCTTGCTGAATTGGGTGAGAAGAAGGGGACTCTGAACCCAAAGAGCCATGAAAAGGATGCTGTGTTGAAAGAGAAGGGAGTCATGAAGGAAAGTAAGAAGGCTATGGAAAGAGAAACAGAGGGAAGGAAGCCCATAGCAAGAGGAGGAAACCTAAGGCAACAGAAGCCTCAACTTCCATGAGCACAGAGTGAAGGATGTCAAGCTAGTGACAATAAAAGAGCGCTTGTTGGGAGGCAACCCAACCTGAGGTAGTTTTCTGTTCATAACTATTTTAATAAAATGGTTAATTAGTTTTATCTATAATGCAAGAAGCTAAGTTTGGTGTCGCACACCAAAACAATCTAATGGAGAATGCAGGATTCTAAGTTTGGTGTTCCACCAAAATCCCATCATAAAACACATTCTCATTTTCTGCATAATGCTGGCTTCAAGCATGTTAGATGAACTAGTTAACTATTCTGCTATTTCCTAGTTTTCAGTTTTGTCATTTTTGAAAAAGAAAAAGAGTTTTACACATGGTTAATCTGATGCACAAGAACCACTGGCAAGGTACTAAGTTTGGTGCTCTCACACCAAAGTAAGTACAAAGGCCCACAAATAAATCCTGCATGCTAACCATTATTTCTAAGTGCTTGGGGAACAAGCAACTTTCAATATCATTGCAGAATGTCATACAAGCTTTTGGAGGTTTGAACATCATCAAAAAGGAGAAAGATGAACATGAAGGTCAGCAACAATGATGATGAGAAAAAGGAAAGCAATTGAACTCAAATAGGTTGTATTGTTAAGTGATTATTCTACATCAAATATTGCTGTGATTGAAAATTGGATTGTATCCTTAATTGCCCTGCCTGTCTGCATAGTATAGTTTTCTTTCTATATACCCCTGCCTGCCTGCATAGCATAGTTTTTTTTTTCTTATAATTCAATAAGCAAGATGTCTGATCAATCACAACATTCTTATCTTCAAAACTTGTTTGCACTCAATTTTCAAGAATTGCATCACATGAAAGTTCTTTGAAAAGAAGGATTGAGGAATTAAACAATTTTGAGGCAAGCAAAAGATTGGGAGAAGTGGTGGTTCTAGTTGTATGATAATGTATTGAGGTTGCATGCTTGTGAAAATTTGCATGGGAGCTCATAGGCGGGACATGAAGTTCAAAGAAGTATTGTGGATATTCTCAAAAATTTATTGATCCAAGAAGCAGCAAACAAAACAAAAGAAAGAAAAGAAAATACAAAAACAAAAAGAACATGGCCCAAGGCTCTGAGCATCAATTACTAGGCAGAAAAGAAAGAAGAAACAATGACTCAAAGAGTTGTTAGCCTAGTAAAATGCTTGTGGTTGAGTTGTGTCAAAGAAAGAGGCTTCAGCAAGTAAATCCTTAGGGGTGCTTCAACACCTAATACCTTAAAACCAACTGGTTTAGGAGTATTGATTGAAAGCTTATTTAAAGGGCCGCTTTGAGACATGACACTTAGAGTCAAGGCCAACGCAAAGAAACTATAAGCTGCTTCAAGGTGACTACATATAAAGAGATCTCCATGATACCATTTGGATGAAAATCCTAAGACCTAAGACTCCTAATATGTGAGGACTAGTAAGCACTGAAGCCCTTGCATGAGCATATGATTT
Source organism: Arachis ipaensis (assembly GCF_059453495.1). NCBI lineage: Eukaryota > Viridiplantae > Streptophyta > Magnoliopsida > Fabales > Fabaceae > Arachis > Arachis ipaensis. The sequence goes on from NC_142444.1 coordinate 131,597,428, forward strand.
AGAATTTACCCCACTGTTACTTGATCACTTCACTCACAGGACCTTACAATTTATTTTTCAATCCATCTTAATTGAAAGAACCTCTGAGCATAATTCATTTCTTGCTTGGGGACAAGCAAGCTTTAAGTTTGGTGTTGTGATGACAAGTCATCTTAGCCTAGTTTCACTAGCCTTTTTCTTTAGTTTTCAATTGAATTATGCACTTTCTTGAGCTACAAGCAAGCCAATTTGGGTAGATTTTCATGCTTCCTTTGATTGAATCAACCATGTATGAATTCATGCTATTTCATGAGGTTTTATACTATAATTGTCACATATTATGAAAGAATGAATATCTCATGATTTTAAGCATAGCTTTGATGTGTTTGGTTGATTAATGATAGGTGAAGAAAGCTTGGAGAAAGGTTGAAGCAAGAAGGAATAGCTAGGAGTAAAGAGAAGACAATGGAATAAGTGAAATTGAACCAGGAAGCAAAAAGCTGGACCTAAAGTTAGCCTCAAACTTTTGCACAAACTTTTGGATGAAAAGTTAGCCCCAACATTAGCCCCTAACTTTTGGGCTAACGTTGGAACTTGAAAATCACTCCCTGGGTACCAAAAGTTTGCGCCAACGTTAGCCCCTAACTTTGAGGCTAACGTTGGCACATGAAAATCACCCCTGGGCACCAAAAGTTTGCGCCAACGTTAGCCCCTAACTTTGAGGCTAACGTTGGCATGAGAAAAACACTCCCTGGGCACCAAAAGTTTGCGCCAACGTTAGCCCCTAACTTTGAGGCTAACGTTGGCACATGAAAACTACAAGGGGAGGAGCAAAAGTTTGCGCCAACGTTAGCCCCTAACTTTTGGGCTAACGTTGGCGCCTCAAGTGCACCAAGGAAGGCCAACGTTGGTGCAAAAGTTAGACCCCTAACTTTTGCACCAACGTGAGTATCAGCAAGTTATGTTGGCTGATATGAAAAGTTGGACCAAAAGTTAGACCCTAACTTTTGCTCCAACTTTTGGTCCAACTTTTGCAAAACTCCAACCCGGTTCAATTGGTTCACTTTGGTTCTTCTCCAAACTTCAAGAGCAATCAACCAAGGCCTCTTTCAACCCAATTCCACCAAGAGCAAAGACCCAACTCAAGGCTTGAAGATCATTTGAAGAAAGTGTATAAATAGGATAGAATTCAAGTTCTTCAGAGAGCTTTTCCTTTGAATTTTCATAATAGTTTTCGGAGAGCTTTGGATATTGAGTGATCTTTAATTTCTTAGTCTTGAGGAAGGAGAATTCACTTTTCTTCCTCTTAGTTTTATTGCTTTCAATTTCAATTACAATTGTCTTGGATCTTGGGTTGGAGAATTGAAGAAATTCTATTTCAATCTCATCCTTGGATCTCTCTGCTTCATTTACTTCCTGATTGAATTTAATTTCTGTTAATTGCTCTTCATCTACTTTCCTTGCAATTTACAATTCCCTTGCAATTGTTCTTGTTGGATCTAGGAAGGCATTGAGATCTAGACTCGGTTTTCTAGTCTCTGGGTCCTGAGATCTGAACTTTCAATTTCTAATTCTCTGTTTACTGTTTTCATGTTCATTTACTTTTCTGCTTCAAGATCCGATTTAACCCAAACCCTCTTCTACTTCTCTGCTTGATGCAAATTTACTTTTCCTTGTTTAATTTCTGCAAATCCAAATCCCAATCCCCCTTACAATTCAAGTCATTTACATTTCTTGCACTTTAAGATTCCGCAATTTACATTTCTTGCACTCTAAGTTTCTGCCATTTAATTTCTTGTTCTTTAAGATTCAGCAATTTATTTTCTGTTCTCTTTAATTCCATGCAATTTAATTTCTGCAAATCACAAAACACTCAACTAAATCTTGATTCGCTTGACTAAATTAACCACTAAGCTAAAATTGATCAATCCTTCAATCCCTGTGGGATCGACCTCACTCCCATGAGTTATTACTACTTGATGCGACCCGGTGCACTTGCCGGTTAGATTTGGGTGTTTTGGGAGAAATTCATTTTTCCACCAAAATATCTCATCAAGTGTGCAAAGACCTGATAAAAACCACTCTAATTAACACAAGATAAACCATAAAATAATGGTTTATCAAGCGCACATCCCCAAGCTCAAAAATCATAATCATTCAATATATATATATATATATCCATGGGGGAGAGCTCATCCGGAAAGGTATAAGTGTCCGGCCACATTTACGACACAGGATCAACAGAATCTCGAATCTCAACCTGGAGCAAGTGGAGCAGACACACTGCATCTACCCAAAGAAATCCAAAACTCAGATAATTTCACAAATCTCAAATCATTCTCGACTGGGAGCAAGTAGGGGCTAACCACTGCATCTACCCCAGGAGACTCAAACCAAACCCGGAGCAAGTGGATCAATGCCACTGTATCTACCCAGGAAGGTGTATTGAATTCAGAATCAAATTCAAATATCAATTTCATAATCATCATCATTCTCTTCGTCAATATCATAATCATCATCATTCTCATCATCAGTCTCATAATCATTATCATCATCTTCATCAATCTCCTAATCATCATCATTCTCATCATCAATCTCATAATCATCATTCTCACTTCACATCTTGTTCATTTCTCTCAATTTTACTAACTCAATTCACTCGGCTTTATCCCTGATTCTTCCATCCTCAATTCCACCGTGTCTAGACTCATATCAAAGTTTATAAAGGTTTAGGAGGCCAAAAGAATGGTTAAAATTCATAAAAATATATTTTTTCCAAATTCTAAGAGGTGTGCGTATGCACATACAGGATGAAAACTTGGGTGTCCGCGTACGCATGCAAAGTCCTGCGTACGCATAAGGTGAAAATTTAATAAGTCGCGTACACATGCATGGTATTGTGTATAAATGACCCCAATTTTGGACCATTCCGTGTACACATGAAGTGTCTGCGTACGTAGAGGCACTTTGTAGAGGCCAATGTCCGCGTACGCATCCATATCAGAAAATAGAAAATCTGATATGTTGCAAAAATCAATTTTTCAGTCTAATTTTCAAAACCTTATAACTTTTTCCACAAAATTTTGTTTTCAACCATTCTTGAACCGTTGGAAAGATCGATAAATAAATTTTCATAAAAATCTAATTTTAAAATTTTTCCAACTCCAAGGGCCGAGTTACGACCCGCCGAAGTTGACCAAAAATCTATTTTTACCAAAAATACACACTTACCAATTTTCCAATAATTCACAAACCTCAATCATTTTTAACCAACAAAATGTACCCAAACCAACTCAAGTCACATATTCACCCACAACTAAATCCGAAACTACTCCATCTATAAATTCCAACTCAAATACATCCATTCCACCTTTCAAAAATCTCATTTTTCACTATTTCATCAATCAATCAAATTCTCATACATTCCATACAATTCTTCATTCAATCTCATATATTATTACATAATTCAATCATCACTACCGTCCTTACCTTTTCCCAGCCTTCGGCCCAAAATCTACAGCCTCCAACCCAAATTCACAATTTCAATGCATATTCCACAAACCAATAATCATTATCCAATTCATCAAATTTCTCAACACACCAAACATGCAATTTCACACAATTCTCAACCCAATCATTAGTTTACACAACATACCAACTATTTACACAATCCAAACCTAATCCTAGGGACATCTAGCCTAGGAATTCTCATCACACCACACAGTACTTAAATAAAACTTAAACAGTACCTTAATGATGGTGGTTCACACCTAAACACATCATAACTTAAGCTTCCAAGGCTCTCAATCATCACCAATAAGCTTTAGCTACCAACACCTTGTTCCAAGTTCTCCAAATACACCCAACAACACTAACATAACCAATTTCACATATACATTAATTTAGGATTCATAAAATTTGATGAATCATAAGGGTTTTGAGGTTTCTTACCTCAACCCACTGAACTTTGTTATGAATATCACCAATGGCTCATACTAGAGTATTCCTAAACAACCAAAATCACAAAATTACTCAACACCCATACCAAATTTTGAATTTAAGGAGGAAAATTGAAAATGGGCAGAGGACAGTGGTATACTCACCACAATGCTTAGATAGAATCGAAGAGGTTGAGAACAGCGATGCATGGCTATAAACGGCTCGTCAATCGGAGCTCTGGATCAAAAGTTATGGTGGTTTGAAGTTTGATGGAGTTAGGGTTTTCTCTCTTCTTCCTCTCTTCTCTATTTCGACACCCCACTCTCTTTCTCTAGGGTTAATCAGCTAAAATACTCATAACTAAAATTTATATATGTTGGATTGATAAACCACTATTTTATGGTTTATCTTGTGCTCAATTGAGTGGATTTTATCAACTCTTTACCCACTTATTCATAATATTTGCATGGTTTTATATTTCCTTCCTGATTTTGTGCTATGATTGAAAACATGCTTCTTTGATCTTATAATTGCTTATTATTAATCCTCTTTTATTACCATTAGATGCCTTGATATGTGTGTTAAGTGCTTTCAGAGATTATAGGGCAGGAATGGCTTGGAGGATGGAAAAGAAGCATGCAAAAGTGGAAGGAATACAAGAAGTTAGAGAAATTGCTAAGCTGTCCAGCCTGACCTCTTCGCACTCAAACGGCTATAACTTTAGCTACAGAGGTCCAAACGATGCGGTTCCAGTTGCGTTGGAAAGCTAACGTTCGGGGCTTCGATTTGATATATAATATGCCATAGTTTCCCTGACACTAGGCGACGCAACTGCGTGATCCATGCGGCCGCGTTGCAGTGACGGAAATCAGCGTGTTTGAATTCTTCTCCAGCGATTTCCGGGCTGTTTTCGACCCAGTTCGCGGCCCAGAAAACACAAATTAGAGACTATAAAGTGGGGGATTGCATCCATTCATAGGAGGGCTCTCATAATTCACTTTTCATGTTTTAGATGTAGTTTTAGAGAGAGAGGTTCTCTCCTCTCTCTCTTAGGATTTAGGACTTCTCTTAGTTTTTAAGAGTGACTCTCGATCCAGGTTCAATGTTCCTTTTTATTTATTTTTCCAATTAAATTTATGAACTTTTCCATGTTATGATTTAAATATTTTATTTAATATAATTGAGGTATTTCAGAATTATGTTTGCTTTCTTTTATAAATAATTTAGATATTTTCCCCCCTTTTGGCTTGGGTCAAGTAATTGGTAACACTTGAGCTGTCAAATAAAATAGTGGTTGAAATTGGCAGATTCTGATTGCACTAGGATTGCTCTAAAGCTAGTCTCTCCACAAGAGTTGACTAGGACTTGAGAATCAAGCTAATCAGTCCACTTAACTTTCCTTTGTTTAGTAAAGGTTAACAAAGTGGGATTAAAATCCAATTCTCATCACAATTGATAAGGATAGGACTTCCAGTTCTTCATACCTTGCCAAGAGATTTTATTAGTATTATTTTATTTTACTTGTCATATAACATATTCTCACCTTACTTCCAAAACCCCAATTTACAAACTCATAACCAATAATAAGAACATACCTCCCTGCAATTCCTTGAGAAGACGACCCGAGGTTTAAATACTCGGTTATCAATTTTAAAGGGGTTTGTTACTTGTGACAACCAAAACGTTTGTACGAAGGAATTTCTGTCGGTTTAGAGACTATATCAACAACGCGACTATTTTTATGAACTTCTTTACTGGCAAAAATCCCAACGTCATGGATCTTAGGCCCACTTGGGTCCCGTTCACTTGGTTTAGCCCGTTGGCCCAATTTTGGGCCAAAACCTTTAAGATTAGCATTTTAAATCGCGCTTTAAAAATTTTTACTTTCTAAATCATAATTTCTAACTTTATAATCTCTCTCACTCATAAATTATTTTTCTCAACTGCAATACCGGATAGAGCTCAGCCGGTACTATCGGTCAAATTTTCATTATGCATTTTCACGCAGAAAACTATGTTTTCGGACTCAGAAAAATTTACTGAGTCCAAATATCATATTTAAATTTTCAAATTATGATTCTAAAATTTTCTAAAGTTGTTTTCCATATTTAATTTATTATTTATTTAATTACGATTTGACCGAGTTTTACAATAAAAGTCTAAGATTAGGATCTCCTTGGGTACATTGTGTTATGGATTTCTTTCCAGGAGCTACTTGTATCTCTTCCAAGATTCATGGAATCTTTCACCATCTTTTTGGGAGAAGCATGCAACATTTTTTCACAATTTTCCCATATTAGCCTTCTCCTCTACCATTTCTTCATTAGCTTCTAGCACTAAAGGTTGATGGTCTTCAAGAGTGTCAGAGAGTAGCCCTTCTCCAATGATCTCTTCTACTAAGACATCAATTAGATAAATTTGCATGCAATTCTCTATCTCACTGGGATATTGCATGGTCTTGAAGTTAAAACTCAATTGCTCATCATGGACTCTTAATGTTAATTCTCCCCTTTGAATATCTATGAGTGAACGTCTATTGGCTAGAAAAGGCCTTCTTAAAATGATAAAAGCATTATCACTTTTCTCCATATCAAGAACCACAAAATCTACAAGGAATATAAAATCTCCTACTTTAACTAACAAGTTCTCCACCACTCCGTAAGGAGGCTTGATTGATCTATTAGCTAGTTGAAAAAAAAATTCTTGTAGGTTTAACTTCCTCTATTTGCATCTTCTTCATCATGGACAGTGACATTAAGTTGATGCTTACTCCTAGGTCACATAGTGCCTTCCCAATATTGATGTCCCAAATAATATATGGGATTTGAAAACTTCCTGGGTCCTTCAATTTCTGAGGCAACTTCCTTTGAATAATGGCATTGCATTCCTTGGTGAGGATCACGGTTTTATCTTCCTTGAAGGTCCTCTTCTTGGTTAGAAACTCCTTCATAAATTTGGCATATAGAGGCATTTGCTCTAAGGCCTCAACAAATGAAATATTAATTTGCAACTTCTTGAAGATTTCTAAAAAGTTGGAGTATTGTTGTTGTTGAGTCTCCTTGTGTAATCTTTGTGGGAAGAGAATTATAGGTGCATACGTTTTCTCCCTTGTGACTTTCCTTGGAGCTTGAGGTGGTGGCGTGTGGATCTCTTCTTCTTGATTCTTTTCCTCCTCTGATGGTTCTTCTTTTCCCTTTCTTTTTGTTGACTCTTTGCCAACCACTTTTCCACTTCTCAGATTGATAACCTTGCACTCCTCTTTAGGATTCGAAATTGTATCACTTGAAAAAGAATTTGGGCGCTTCTCTGTCAATTGCTTGGCAATTTAACAAAGTTGCATCTCCAAATTCCTTATAAAGGCCTCTTGATTCTTGAAATTGGATCTTGTCTCCATTATGAACTCCTTGGTTTGTTGCATAAATTCTTTGGAAAAATTATCCAAGGTGCTCTTAACAATTTGTGTTGAAGATGACCCTTATTGATATGGAGTATTGAAATTTCTCTATCCTTGATTTTTTCACCCAAAATTTGGATGGTTCCTCCAACCTGGATTATATGTCTTTGAGAATGGATTATTTTGTGGATTTCTTGAAAAGTTACCCATATAATTCACTTGTTCCTGAGAGGGTTGATCATCCTTGAATAATTCACAATCTTCATCTTGATGAGCTCCTCCACACAAGTTGCATGTTGTGACTTGTATCCTCATGGCTGAGACTTGCATGTTACCCACTTGTTTAGTGAGTGAATTGATTTGTTGAGACATGGCTTTGTTTTGTGCCAAGAGAGCATCTATCGTGTCTAGCTCCATGACTCCTTTCTTTACTGTTCTCTCACAAGCATACATGTAATGGTTATTAGCCACTGTCTCTATCAAATCCAGAGCTTCCTCGGGTGTCTTCCGGTGCAATGACCCTCCAACTAAAGAATCAATTAAAGTTCTAAAAGCTTGAGACACTCCATCATAAAATGTTTGAAGTTGCAACCATTCAGGGAAAATATGACGAGGGCATTTCCTAAGCATCTCCTTATATCTCTCTATGCCTCATAAAGTGACTCTCTCTCTTTTTGAGTAAACGTGTGAATGTCATTCCTCAACTTTGCTAACTTTTGAAGGGGAAAGTACTTGGTCAGGAACTTATTCACCATGTCATCCCAATTTGTTATAATTCTCAATGGTTGAGATTGGAGCCATCATTTGGCTCTATCCCTTAAAGAAAATAGGAATAATATCAATCTTATAGCTTCGGGAGAAACTCCATTTCTCTTGATCGTGTCACATATTTGCAGAAAACTGGATATGTGCACATTCAAGTCCTCTTGCGGATTTTTACTAAATTAGTCTTGCTATGTCAATTGAATAAAAGAAGGTTTCAACTCAAACTTGTCAGGCCTCATTACACTATTACCACAACTGTTAGTGGTAGGAGTGGTGAAATCTCCAAGAGTTCTCCTTGCATTGTTTTATCCTTTAGCCATCTTCTTTTCCTCTTCTTTTCTGGCTCTTGCTTGCTTTCTTAATTGGAATAGAATCAATTCTATTTTAGGGTAGTATTGAAAAGGTTCAGGAGTGTCAATTCGTTGCATACATAAAGAAACAAGAAGATCAAAGGCACCAGTAGGATAAACGAAGCTTAAAGCAATAAAAGATAAAATTAACAAAACAAAAGAACAACACCAAACTTAATTCAAAGTAACGTGCAAAATAAAAAATGAAACAAAATAAAATCCTAATAGTGAAAAGGAGACTAAACAGTAATGAAAACCCTAATAATAAAGAGTGAATGAAACTAGAATGAAAACAAAAATCAACAAGATCTAATTTAGCGATTTAATCCAAAGTATGATGTGTAAAATCCGGTCAAACTGTGTTAAATTAAATATAAATTAAATATGAGCAAACATGGTTAGAAAATTTAGCAATAGGAATTTAAAGATTTAAATATTATATTTGAACTCAGAGGATTTTTCTGAGTTAGAAAATGTAATTTCTACGAAAAACCGCGTCAGACCGCGAAACAGCAAAATAACCGGCCGAACCAGTTTAAGTCTGTCCAGTACTGTGCGGGAATAATTAAAAATAGTAGAAAACTTTAGAAAAATAATTAGAATACAAAGTCAGGCACTAATTCTAAATGTTTAGCCCAAAATTGGGCCAAACTGGCCAAAAACACTAACGGGTTGGACCGGGACCAAGTTGGACCCAAGCCCAACCTATATATAAGCTTAAATGAACCCCCATTCAGCCACTTCACCCTCATAAACACAACACCACAGCTGAGAAAGGAAGAGAGAAAACCCTAACCCCTCTTGATCTTTAAACTACCGTAACTTTGTCTCTGGTGCTCCGATCGACGAGTCATTTGCAGCCACGCATCGCCCTCGATGAGCTCTTCAAGTATATCTAGGTTATGTGATGAGTTTCTCAACGAACTCTGCCCAGTTTCATTTTTCTTTGGTATTTCAAACTTAGTTTGGGTTTTGAGAAAATCATGTGACTTTGGTTGTTTAGGGGTGCTCTAGTATGAGCCATTGGTGAATTCCATCAACCAAATTTGTGGGTTAAGGTAATGAACCCTCTAACCCTTGTAATTTATGACATTTAGTGAGTCCTGAGTTGATATATGTATGATATTGGTTGTGTTAAAGTTGTTGGGTGAGATTTTGGTGCTCTTGGGAACTTGAATTTTCCTTGCGGAACTCTTGGTGGAGTTTAAAGCTAGTGCTTGGTGGAAATTTACAAGGAAGGATCAAATTATTGTGACTACAAGAGGTACGGTTTAAGCTTCATTTAAGTACCGTGAGATATGATGAGGATTCCTAGGTTAAATGCCCTTAGGAGTAGGTTTGAATTATGTATTTGGATGAATTTGATGTGCATAGATGGTATATTGTGGTAATTGAAGGTTTAGATGAGATTAGTGTTATAGTACATAATTGGTACATTGTTAGATTTTGTATTTGATAAGGAATTATGTGAATTGTGAGTTATACATGTATGTATATATATATATATATTTATTGGTGAATTTTTGGGCCGAAGGCCGGAAGAGGTAAGGAAGGTGAGTTGATGTGTGTATTGCGTGATAATGCATGATGATTTTGATGAGTGTGATATTGTTGTTGATTATTGAGATCAAAGTTGAATGATGATAATGTTGGGTAGTGATATTGGGTTTGTATGCTTGTGGATGTTAATAAATGAAGAGGTTTGGTGATGTGGACATAGGATGGTAGAATGATGTTTTTGTGATGTGTATTGTTGAGGTTCACATTTTTATAAGTAGAATGTGGGTATGGAATGGATGATTTATGTGATGCTAGGCATTGGAATGATGAAAAGGTATATGAATATGAATTAAGCACATTAGGACTGCTTTGAATGTAGAATAAGTGATGTTGGATTGAAAATTTAGTAAAACTGGGGTTTAGAGATTTTTGGTAAAAATAGATTTTTAGTGAACTTTGACGGATCATATCTTGAGCTACGGCCTTTGGAATTTAATGATTTTTGTATCAAAATAAAGACAATTCAAAGAACTTTAAAACGGTATTAATTTTGTAGAAATCTGAATTTTGTAGAGAAAGATATGATCGTCGAAGTTGGTGTCCAAAATCTGAATTCTGTGATGTTGTAGAATTTTTAGTTTCTGGTTTGTGTATGCACGCACAGCCTTGTGCGCACACACACGTTGTGGGCATTTTTGAAAGCGTGCGTACGCACACCCTTGTGCGCAGTGTGCATGCACACACGGGGATATGGCTGATGTTGGGAGCGCTAGCACGTCTTATGCGCACACACAACCAACGAAGTTTTACAAGTTGTGTGCCCACACAGCCCTGTGTGCCCGCACACGCTGGGAAGTGCGTTCTGTTGGGGACGTTCGCACGTTCTGTGCATACACTCAACAATAAAAATTTTACTTTCTGTGCGTACGCACAGCCTTGTGTGCACGCACACTTTCTGAAAATTCTCCTGGGCTTGCATACGCACAGCCCTATGCGTACGTACACTGACCTATTTTTCAATAAAAACTTGTTTTTAACTGTTTGACCTTCCTGATGAGCTTGCAAACTTTCGTAACACTTACTTAACACCTTTTTACTAGTTTTAGGATATTGAATCAAGGGAGAGAATAGCAAAGGAATAAAAAGGGTAATTTTGGTTGAGTTTAGAAGATGGCGATTTAAGCTTGGTAATTTCTGTGGATGAAATCAGAGGAGAATTAATGATGATTCATGAGAATGATGAATGAGTTAAATTGAGGTTGAGTATGAAATTGAGACAAGATTAATGATGAGTGTGATTTAAGAGTGTGATATTGAAATTGAATATGATCTGATTGTGATATACCTGCCTGGGTAGATGCAGTGGAATGATTCTACTTGCTCCGGGTTTGATCTGAACTCCTGGGGTAGATGCAGTGGTTAGCCTCCACTTGCTCCCAGTTGAGGATAATTTGAGATTTGTAAAATTATCTGAGTTTCAGATTTCCTTGGGTAGATGCAGTGGGTCGGCTCCACTTGCTCCAGGTTGAGATCCGAGATTCTGTTGACCCTGTGTCGTAAAATGTATCCGGACACTTATACCTTTCCGAATGAGCTCTCCTCCATGGATATTTTATTTTGATCTTTGAGCTTGGGGATGCGCGCTCACAGGGACTGTCCAATGGTTAGCTACCAGGACATGTCGGCTTGGCTTTGTAACCGACAGATGATATTATCGGCCATAGGGTAGGCATACATCATTTGTATTTGTTTTGACTTGTTTGGGTTTTCCTTTTTGTTTTGGATTACTAAACTGTTCATATATGATATGTTACTTGAGTAAATGCTACTTGCTCTAATTGTACCTTAATTGTGTATTACTTGTCTGTATTGCTTGTGTTTGTACAACTGAGAGGTCTCTCATGCTGGTGTCAGTTGACGCTGAGGGCTGTTCCTGATGAGATGAGTTGATGATATAATTGAATAATGATGTTGGTCATTAAATGAGACAATTTGAGCTCCCTGGGTAGACACAGTGAAGTGATTTCACTTGCTCTAGGAAGAGAATAAGGCAATTGGTATTGAAGTATTGAGTTCGAATTGCTAGTTTTAGTTTTGTTCTGAATTGAGTGTTAAGAGGTTCGGAAATAGGGGAAAGAAGGTGATGATTTGTCTAGTCTTAGTATCCCTTAGAGTAGTTATCTAATTCATGGATTAGAGGGAACCTAAGATGATTAAATGAATGAGGGAAGTTTAGGATGTTTAGTGAGTTTTTATTATAATGCATTGTATTTATTTTGCACTTTTACTATACTGAGAACCCGTGGGTCGGAGGTTCTCATTTTGTATATATCTCTTATTTTTTAGATGAAGGTCCAGGTGCTCAGCAGTGAGCTATGCATCAGAAAAAACTTTTGTTTAGAAAATTATTATATTTTTGAGAGATGGCGAAGATTATTATATTTTTGTTTTATATTGCTTAGATTCTCTCCACTTTTGTTTAGAAAAAACTTCTGTTATGTATTTTATCCTTTTGAAAACTTGCCTATAGAGGCCTTTATGTATATTTTGGGAGAGATAGGACCTGATGTTGTCAAACTGTTTTTATTCTGTACCCTAGCCGACCTAAACTTCGTGGGTCGCTGATGAATGGATTTTTGTGTGGTCTAGAATTCACAAATGAAGTCTCGTTGCAATATAGTTTCTAAACCAACAATAATCCTTTCATACAAATTTTTTTTGTCACAAGTACAAACCCCTAAAATCTATAAACCGAAGTATTTAAACCTTGGGTCATTCTCCCTAGGAATTGTGATAAAGTGTCTTGTTATTGGTTTTGAGGTATGTTTTGGGGTTTTTGAGATATTAGACATGAAATGTAATGGCAATGAAAATAAACTAGTAACTAAAAAAGGTCTTGGCAACGTTTGGTGGTTGAAGAACGAAACTCTCGCACGATCTAAAATTTTCGCAAATAAATTCCCGTTGTAAGTATAGCTTCTAGACCGACAAGAATTCCTTTCTTACAAAAACTTTGGTTGTCACAAGTAACAAAACCCAATAAAATTTATAACCGCAGTATTTAAACCTCGGGTCGTCTCTCAAGGAATTACAGGGCAGTATGATTTATTATTGGTTATGGAAAATTGTATGTTTTTGGGTTTTTGTGATAAGGAACAAGTAATTTAAATGAAAAGAAAATTAAATTAATAATTATAAAAATCTCTTGGCAAGGTATGAGAAATTGAAGTCCTATCCTAGTTATCCTTATCAGGTGTGATGAGAATTAGATTCTGCTCCCACTTTAATTAACCCTTGCTAAACAAAGGAGAGTCAAGTGGACAAATTAATTTGATCCTCAGGTCCTAGTCAACTCCTATGGAAGGACTAGAGTTATTGGAGTACAAATTAATCAGCAAAGAATTCTAATTTCAATCAACAGCTGAGTTTGATAACTCAAGTGTTGCTAATTATTTAACCAAAGCCAAAAGGGGAAAATAAATCTGAATTGAATTGAAACCATCATAATTAAAACAATCATTAATCTGAAATACCTCAAATTGCATTTAAACATAAATTCAAATCCTAACATGGAAAGTTTGTAAATCAATAATGAAAAGATAAATGACAATTAAAGTAATAGAATAAATAAAAGTAGAAAATAAATTAAAGGAATATTGAACCTGTGATTGAAGAGATCATAGCTTAAACATAATAGAAATCCTAAATCCTAATCCTAAGAAAGAGGAGAGAGCCTCTCTCTCTAAAACTACATCTAATCCTAAAAAAATGAGAGTTGTATATTGTCTCTTTTTTTTTATTCCTCCATTCCCTGGCTTATATTCTGTGTTTCTGACTTGGATTTGGGCCGAAAAAGGGTCCAGAAATCGCTGGGGGCGTTTTCTGCAGATTCTTATACGTGGCGTCTGTCACGCGTTCGCGTGGGTCACGCGTACGCGTCATTCACGCGTACGCATCATTTGCGTTCTGCTCAAGGCACGCGTCCGTGTCTTCCACGCGTTTGTGTCGATGCCATTTCGTACTAGGCACGCGTTTGCGTCGTCCATGCGTTCGCGTCGCTGCCTTTTCTTCAAAACTCCATTTTTGTGTTTTCTTCCATTTTTGTAGGTTTTCTTTTTGTCCTTCAAGCCATTCCTGCCTTATGAGATCTGAAAATACTTAACACACAAATCACGACATCGAATGGTAATAAAGGATAATTAAAATTAATATTTTTAAAGTATAGGAAACATGTTTTTCACATATATCATAAAATAAGGAAGGAATAGTAAAACCATGCAATTTACATGAATAAGTGGGTGAAGGATTGAATAAATCATTCAATTTAAGCACAAAATACATCATAAAATATGGGTTTATCAGTGGTCAAGGATCTCTATCCTAATCACTAACCACAACATGAGAATTGGCAAGGATCAACCCCATTAAGTCATCCTCCAACTAATAAAGGAAAGTCAAATGAGCTATGTCAATCCAAGTCCATAAGTCCTAGTTTTCCACCAAATCAATTAGTGAGATCTAGCGTTAATGGCTCCCAATCGTCAATCACTTGGACATTAGTAACTCAAGAGTTCCTAAGTTACCTTCCCAAGCCAAGAGAACTAAAATCTACTCTAAAATCCAACCAAGCATTTCATCAAACACTTGAAAGGCACAAAAGGAAAGCATAGTAAAATTGCAAGGAAAGTAAATCTACTCTACTCAATTGCAAGGAATTAAACAACAACAAATCAAATGAACAATAAAGGAACATGAATCATAAAAATGCATTAAAGAAAAATGGAAAGAACAAAAGTGCATCAATATAAAAGTAGAGAATTACAAGAATTAAATGCTAAACTATAGAGAAGGGATGTAGAAGAAGAAGAATTACAAAAAGAAAAGTAAATCAAAGTATGAAATTAACATAGAACTAAGAAATTCTAATCTAGATCTAAAACCTACTCCTAATTCTAGAGAGAAAAGAGAGCCTCTCTCTATAGAAACTAACTAAAGCATCATAAAACTAAAATAAAACTCACTAACTAACTAGATGCCTCATCCCTCTTCAATCCTTGGGTCAAATAGCATCAGAAATGAGTTGGATTGGGCCCAAAATGCCTTAGAATTCGCTGGCCACGAATTTGCATTTAATGAATCACGTGCAAATCAGCGTGTACGCGTACAGTGCGCGTGCGTGACCCTAAACGTGATGCAACTATGGAAACTTTTATATCATTTCGAAGCCCCGGATGTTAGCTTTCCAACGCAACTGGAACCGCATCATTTGGACCTCTGTAGCCCAAGTTATGGTCAATTAAGTGCGAAGAGGTCGGCTTGACAGCTTTTGCGATTCCTTCATTTCTTCATGAGTTCTCCATTTTTACATGCTTTTCCTTCATTCCCTTGATCCAATCTTTGCCTCCTAAATCTAAAATCACTTAACAAATATATCAAGGCATCTAATGAAATCAAGGTGAATTAATTTTAGCTATCTTAAGACCTAAAAGGCATGTTTTCACTCTTAAGCACAATTAAAGGAGAATTTACAAAACCATGCTATTTCATTGAATAAATGTGGGAGAAGGCGATAAAATCCTCTAAATTCAACACAAGATAAACCCTCCAACTGGGGTTTCTCAGTCGCGACTAGTGACTAATTACTTATGCTATATATCTATATTCCGACTTTATCATATTCTTCTTCATGGATTTAACTCTATATCGTCTTCAATTTACGCTTTATGTTCCGTTTGACAATACGTGGGTGTTATGACCTTGTGATTTTATTTTTACTCTTTTTAGGCTTCTCGATTAATACTCCCTTCAATTATACTTATAATTATGTATTAAAAATCTACCTGAGAGTCGTACCACCTTATTATCATTGACTTATAACTCGAGCATAAGGATTTGAATATTAGGATGTTATATTTATGGTATCAGAGCAGTTCGTCCTCGTGAGCCTGAGGGGTGGATTGCTTATGCTTCAATGCATACTCTGAATTGTGCATGTGCTACTTAGGATATCTGATTGATATGTTTAGCATGAAGTCTATGAGTATACTTTTGGGGGGATTGAAGTACTTAACTTGAGATATTGAGACTAATCACCTTGATATCGCTTGTTTTGTGTGGATATGACCCGAAATGGAAACTCATGGACGAGGTCGCGGATGGAGAGGAAATGAGGAACCCACTCCTACTGGCAATCAAGCTGGCTTTCTAGCTGTAATGACCCAACTTATCAACACTATGCAAGCTAATGTGGCGGCTGTCAACCAAGCGACGGGAAGGATGAACGAAATAGTAATAGAGCTGGAGGAAGTTCAGTTGCAGGTCCGATGACATTGGAAACCTTTCTAAAGGTCAATCCTCCCACATTTAGAGGATCGACTGATCCGACGAAGGCCGATAATTAGTTCCAGGCTGTAGAGAGGGCAATGCAAGTACAACATGTACCAGAGGATCAGCTAGTCGAATTCACTGCTTACCAACTGCGTGGGGAAGCACAACATTGGTGGCAAGGAGCTCACCATTTGCTTCAACAAGGGAATGAAGATGAGGCTATCACCTGGGAGAGATTCAGGGAGGAGTTTTACAAGAAGTACTTCCTGAACTCCGCGAGACAGGCTAAAGAATTGGAATTACTACAACTGAAGCAAGGATCTATGACTGTGGCGGCTTACACAAGCAAATTTGAGGAGTTGTGCCAATTTTCAAGGGTTTATCAAGGTGCCCCTGCAAGGTATGAGGAATGAAAATGCATGAAGTACCAAGATAGCCTGAAGGATGACATTATGAGAGCTGTGGCACCTCTTGAAGTCAAGAGCTTTGCAGAATTAGTCAACAAGAGCCGTGTGGTGGAAGATAGCTTAAGGAGGAATGCAACTGCTAACACCAAACATGGTGGGAACCATGGTCGAGAGGGTGCGAGGTATCTTGCCCCAATGGGTCAGGATTTTAAGAGAGGAGGTCATAACCAGCAGCCCCAGCAAGGCTAAGACAATTTCCGAAGAAACAACAATAATATCCATCAAGGAAGGAAGTATGGGAAGCAACCTCATAATGAAATGACTTGTAGGCAGTGTAGAAGCTATCATCCAGGAACTCCATGTCGAGCTGGATTGGGACTTTATTATAGTTGCGGAGGAGTTGGACACATGTCTTGGAACTGTCCTAAGAAGGTCAACCTGAATGCTGCCAAGGCCCAACAACCAGGTCGTGTGTTTACTATGACGACGGAGGATGCCGTTAGATCCGACGGGATGGGAAGAGGTAAGTGAATGATTGGCAACAACGTGCTAAAAGTACGCTTAAGTTGGTAATTGATTTTGGCTATCATAGATAGAAATCTAGTGAATGTCGGTTATGCTAAGTTGTGGTTTAGTACTTGAGGAAATAAGTGATAGGTTTAGTGAGCTAATGCCAATAGTGATTCACAAGTAGTTAAGTTTAATTGTGGCTATGAGGTTAGATTGATTCTAAAATAGCTGTATAAATGACTAGAGGTGTAATTGGATTCGTGCTTAAATTTTTATGGATAAATTATTGGACCTTGGATGATGGATTTGGAAGACAGTAAATTGAAACATTGAGGTTGTAGTGCGGTTAATTTGAAGGAAACGGTGAAGGGTGGTGAGTTTCGGTTTAAGGGAAGGTTTTATGATGGGTGTGATGAACATAACATCTGATTAGTTATTGAGAGAACTTATATGAAGATTTGATATCGAACATTTTTTAGGACAAAAATTTTTGTTAGGTGGGAAGGACGTAAAATCCGGTCAAACCGTGTTTAATTAAATATAAATTAAATATGAGCAAATATGGTTAGAAAATTTAGCAACAGGAATTTGAAGATTTAAATATGATATTTGAACTCAGAGGATTTTTCAGATTTAGAAAATGTAATTTTGGCTAAAAACCGCGTCAGACCGTGAAATGGCAAAATAACCGGCCGAATCGGTTTAAGTCTGTCCGATACTGTGCGAGAATAATTAAAACAGTAGAAAACCTTAGAAAAATAATTAGAATTCAAAACCGAGCACTAATTCTAAAGGTTTGGCCCAAAATTAGGTCAAACGGGCCAAAAACACTAACGGGTTCACCACAGCTTAAATTAACCCCGATTTAGCCACTTCACCCTCATAAACACAACACCACAGCTAAGAAAGGAAGAGAGAAAACCCTAACCCCTCTTGATCTTCAAACTACCATAACTTTCTCTCCAGTGCTCCGATCGATGAGCCTTTTGCAGCCACGCATCGTCCTCGACGAGCTCTTCAAGTCTATCTAGGTTATGTGGTGAGTTTCTCAATGAAATATTCCCAGTTTCATTTTTTCTTTGGTATTTCAAATTTGGTTTGGGTTTTGAGAAAATCTTGTGACTTTGATTGTTTAGGGGTGCTCTAGTATGAGCCATTGGTGAATTCCATCAACCAATTTCGTGGGTTAAGGTCATGAGCCTTCTAACCCTTGTAATTTATGACATTTAGTGAGCCCTAAGTTGATGTATGTATGATATTAGTTGTGTTAGAGTTGTTGGGTGAGATTTTGGTGCTCTTGGGAACTTGAATTTGGCTTGCGAAACTCTTGGTGGAGTTTAAAGCTAGTGCTTGGTGGAAATTTACAAGGAAGGATCAAATTATTGTGACTACAAGAGGTATGGTTTAAGTTTCATTTAAGTACCATAAGATGTGATGAGGATTCCAAGGTTAAATTTCCTTAGGATTAGGTTTGAATTATGTATTTGGATGAATTTGATGTGCATAGATGGTATATTGTGGTAATTGAAGGTTTGGATGAGATTAGTGTAATAGTGCATAATTAGTGCATTGTTGGATTTTGTATTTGATAAGGAATTGTTTGAATTATGAGTTATACATGTATGTATATATATATTGATTGGTGAATTTTGGACCAGAGGCTGTGAATTTTGGGTCGGAGGCTAGAAGAGGTAAGGAAGGTAAGTTGAAGTGTGTATTGTGTGATAATGCATGATAATTTTGATGAGTGTGATATTGTTTTTGATTATAGAGATGGAAGTTGAATGATGATAATGTTGGGTAGTGATATTGGGTTTGTATGCTTGTGGATATTTATAAATGAAAAAGCTTGGTGATGTGGACATATGATGGTGGAATGATGTTTTTGTGATGTATATTGTTGAGGTTTACATTTTTATAAGTAGAATGTGGGTATGGAATGAAAGATCTATGTGATGCTAGGAGTTGGAAAGATGAAAAGGTGTATGAATATGAATTAATTAAGCACATTAGGACTACTTTGAATGTGGAATAAGTGATGTTGGATTGAAAATTTGGTAAAACTGAGGTTTAGAGATCATATCTTGAGCTACGGTTTTTGAAATTTAAGGATTTTTGTATCAAAATAAAGACAATTCAAAGAGCTTTAAAACGGTATCAATTTTATAGAAATCTAAAATTTGTAGAGAAAGATATGATCGTCGAAATTTGGTGTCCGAAATCTGAATTCTGTGATGTTGCAGAATTTTTGGTTTCTGGTTTGTGTGTGCACGCACACACTGTGTGCATTTTTAAAAGCGTGCGTACACACACCATCTTCACTGTGTGGCACGCCCTCTTGGGCTGAGCAAAGGCGTGGCATGCCCTGCATCTAACGTGGCACGCCTGATTTGGGATTGCTATCAGGGATCCTGCTTGCCTTCATTGTAACACCCTACCACACAAAGCTTTACGCTTAAGCCATAAAACAGAGGTGGTGTTGTATTATGACCTCTAAAACAAAATATATACATAATAGTATCTGAAAAAGAGTAATATATGAGGAGCCCTGGAAAACAGATAAAACAAAATTACAAAATAAAAAGCGCATCGCTCAGAAAACGAGATTACTTGCGAGCTAAGAAACCTAGAGATCATAGGTGTAACTAAGTAGAAAGCGGGAATGGAGAGTCAAAAGTACAGAATAACAAGCTCCTAACTCAACCTGCGAAGCTAAGGTTGGCAGGAGAATATTTACATATATATACATATCCCGAAAACCCAAAATACATAACTAAAAACTTAACTCTCCTTAACCCTCTAGGAGGGACAAAATAAACAAGTTTCTTTGAGAGAAAGCTAAGTACATATACATAAAGCTGTACATCAAAATAAACACAGAGACTACTCTGCTTCAAAAGTCCAGACGCCTAGCGAGGAACCTCTCGACCTGCATCTGAAAACAACAACACAGTATGGGGTGAGAACCAGAGGTTCTCAGCACGGTAAAGGTGCCACGTATATAATATATAAGGTCCTGGGAATGCCAGAGGCAATCCTAGAACGCCGACACTTAGATTTTAAAACTTAAGTTACTAAATAGAAACCACAAAGGGGTAAGTATTCTAAGGAATTCCAAATTCATCTTAAACCTAACTTTAATACTAACTTGTCCACCTTTCCTCCGTTCCTCCATCACCAATGTTATTTCACAGACAGTCAAGCAGATAAAGACAAACACAAATAGAATACAAGTTCTGCAGTTAATAGTTATACATTTAGCATAGCAAGTACATTCAGGCACACCCAGTTAATGCACAACAAGTAATTCAAGCAATATGCATACGATGCATGCCTTCCCTATGGCTGATGAGGCTCATCTGTCGGTTATCAAGCCAACCCGACAAGTCCGGTTTTCTAAACCATGGACTGCCCCTGACGCGCATCCCCAAGAGTCTATATATAGCTTTTTCTCAAATATATATGAAATTGCTCAATGGGAGTCAACCTTCCTGGGAATTTAGAGTGCCCGGTCACATCTTACGTTGTAGGGTCAACAGAGTATCGAGTGTCGACCTGGAACACGTGGGGGCAAGTCACAGTACTTTACCCAGGAAAACTCGTATCTCAAATAAATTGAGTATATAATGCCAAAACAATATTCATAACCATTGTAATCTTCGCAAAATCATATCATACATGCGTTAATATCATATATACTCCAATTTATACTCATTTCCATATTTATTTCACCAATTTTTCTACTTTACTTCACCCCCAAGTTATCTCAATTTCCTATCTCCATCCTAATACTAGACCTCATAGTATGATCTGAGACTAAAAGGATGAAAATAGAGGTTTAGAAGTTTAAAATCCAGTTTAAAAACTCAAAATCTAGTTTTGCAGAAAATAGGGTCACGCGTACGCCTTGCTCAATCACCGGCAAAATCTTATACAATTCTTCGTCATTCTGATGAGCCTTTAGGAGTTCAGCTTTGAAATCACTTGAAATCTGTAGCTGACTTAAGCAAAAAGTCCCAAACTCTTCTCTAACTCCTAGTTTCAAACCTTGGAATGCTTTTAGTAACTCTTCCTCTTGCAGCATCATCCAAGTAGCACATAGAGATTTTCGACTCAAGGCATCTGCCACAACATTTGCCTTCCAGGATGGTAGTTGAACTCGAAGTCATAGTCTTTCAGAAGCTCTATCCACCTTCTCTAATGCATATTTAACTCTTTCTACTTAAAGAGGTACTTTAAGCTCTTGTGATCTGAGAAAACTTAAAACTTAACGCCATAGAGATAGTGTCTCCAGATCTTCAGAGCAAACACTACAGCAGCAAGTTCTAAGTTGTGAGTCAGATAGTTCATCTCATGCGACCTTAACTACCGCGAGGCATATGCCACGACCTTACGGTGCTGCATCAGCACGCATCCTAAACCCTTCAGTGATTCATCACAGTACACTTCGAACGGTTCACTCGGCTCAGGCAACACCAACACGGGTGCGGTAGTCAATCTCTGCTTCAATGCTAGAAAACTCTCCTCGCACTCAGGAGTCCAAACAAAAGGTACATCCTTCCTAGTCAGCTTGGTTAAAGGTTAGGCGATCTGTGAAAACCCCTTTAATGAATCTCCGATAATAGTCCGCCAAACTTAGGAAACTCCTGATCTCCGTCACTGAAGTTGGTCGCTCCCAATTCATCACTACTTCAACCTTAACAGGATCTACTGCTATCCCCTGCTTGCTCACCACGTGGCCAAGAAACTTCACTTCAGTCTTCCAGAACTCACACTTAGATAGCTTAGCATACAACTTCCTACCTTTCAAGATTTGCAGCACATGTAAACCATGATCATCTTCTGCATGATCATCTTCTGTCTTAGAGTAAATAAGAATGTCATCGATGAATACGACAACAAACTTATCCAGATACGGATGGAAAATTCTATTCATGTAAACCATGAATATCTCCGGAGCATTAGTCAATCCAAAAGACATCACTGTTTACTCACAATGACCATAGCGCGTCCTAAAGGCAGTTTTGGGAATATCCTTATTCCTAATCCTTATCTGGTGGTATCCGGATCGTAGATCAATCTTAGAAAATACACCGGCTCCTTGTAACTGGTCCATTAGGTCGTCAATTCTTGGCAATGGATATTTATTCTTTACAGTAATCTTATTCAGCTGCCGATAATCAACACACAAGCGCATATTTTTGTCTTTCTTCTTTACCAGCAGTACTGGCGCTCCCCATGAGAAACACTCGATCGAATATAGTGTTTACCCAATAGATCTTCTAGCTGAGCCTTCAGCTTGGCCATTTCTAGAGGTGACATCCTATAAGGAGCACACGAGATTGGACCAGCTCCAGTCACCAACTCAATAGCGAATTCAACCTCTCGGTTAGGTAAAAATTTGTCAATATCATCCGGAAACACCTCTGGGAACTCACAAACAATCGGAATCTGCTCCAAGCTTTGGTCATCACCCGAAACACCCATAGTTAATAGCATAATGCCCTGATATTTAGCCCCAAAATAATTCACCATAATCGAGTTCAAATAATAGTGATTCACCATGACAGACGCTTCGGACCCTTCCGGCATAAAGCATACCGTTTTCTCAGAACAATCAAGCAAGACATGGTTCTTGGACAACCAATCTAGTTCCAAGATGAGATCAAGACCAGTCATCGGCAGACAAATCAGATCATGCACGAATTCACATTGTTTTACTCGAAATGGAACTTGTGGACATCCTAACCTAGTCACCATAGCTTCATGGGTAGCATTATACACCTTTAAATCATAACCCAAGATCCCTATTTTCAATCTTAACTCATCATCCTTTTCAAACGCAATGAATGAATGTGTTGCTCCAAAATCAAACAATGCACTTAAAATTTTACCGGCTATCTCACAATTACCTCTAATCAGTGTCTCTGACCCCTCAGTGCCTGCTGCAGATGTGGTATATACTCTCCCTGGCTGCTGCACTCTACCAGTCTCATATTTCTTCTTTTCTGGGCTACTCCAAGCTAAGTGCCTGGGTTGCCGGCAGAAATAGCACACTCCCATACCCAATTTGCATGGAACTCCTAGATGATGCTTCCTGCACCTCTGACAGTTCAAGTCCTGCTATGGCTGTTTCCCAAATCTTCTTCCTTGATTAGTATTGTGAGTTGGCCTCCTGAAGTTGCCTCGCCCCTAATTGTTTTGAGGGACAAAGCCTCCATGTTTGAAGCTCCTGCCCCTCGGTGCAAAGTTTCTCCCCTGATTCCTCTGAAAAGGCATTCTCATGCTTCCTTTCTCTGCTGTCACCTTCATCACACATTCTTCAGCCACCCTACTCTTGTTTACAAGTTCAGAGAACACTCTGATCTCCATTGGTGTCATGAAGTTCAGAATCTCACTCCGAAGACCTCCCTCATACTTGATGCACTTCTATTCCACAAAATCCCCTAGAGCGCCTTGACAGATGCGAGAGAATTGGCATAATTTCTCAAACTTATTGGTATACTAAGTAATCGTCGTCTGCCCTTGCTTTAATTGCATCAATTCAAGTTCCTTGGCATTCCTAGCCAAACTGGGAAAATAATTCTTGTAGTATTCTGTTCGGAAAAGTTCCCAGGAAATCATGACACCATCTGACTGCAGGATTCGTCGTATTCCCTGCCACCAATACTGTAGCGCCCATTCTATTTCTTGGACCCACTTATCAGCCTCAATGGGGTTCGAGGTTCCCCGGAAGGTCGGAGGGTGAACCTTCAAGAATGTGGCAAGCGTAATAGGGCCATCTTCATTATTATTCCCATGGTTCCCATTGTTTATCTGGTTTT
Source organism: Arachis ipaensis (assembly GCF_059453495.1). NCBI lineage: Eukaryota > Viridiplantae > Streptophyta > Magnoliopsida > Fabales > Fabaceae > Arachis > Arachis ipaensis. The sequence goes on from NC_142444.1 coordinate 131,621,423, forward strand.
CCAGAGCTTTGGCTGTTGCCTGCATAGCCGCAGCCATGTTTCCTAAGGCAGTCATAAAGTCTACAGGGTTATGATTATTACCTGTCGCTTCAGGAATAGCATTTCCTATTCTGCCACTACCTCGCCGACATCTGGTCCCTATACACACAAACAACTGATATCAAGTTGATCAGTCTCAATATCGTAGGTCTAGTACTTTATGTTCCAAATGCATGCTCATGAACGTTTCTGCCACATATATCAGTTAGATATCCTAATAGCACATAAACACATACACAGAGAATGCACAGAAGCATAGTCAGTCCGTCCCTCAGGCTCTATAGGAACGAACTGCTCTGATACCATAATGTAACTCCCTACCACACAAATCTTTACGCTTAAGCCGTAAAATAGAGGTGGTGTGGAATTACAACCTCTAAAACAAAATATATACATAATAGTATCCAAAAAAGAAAAATATACGAGGAGGCTTAGAAAACAGATAAAACAAAATCGCAAAATAAAAAGTGCATCGCTCAGAAAACGAGATTACTTATGTGCTAAGAAACCTAGAGATCATAGGTGTAACTAAGTAGAAAGCGGGAATGGAGGGTCAAAAGTACAGAATAACAAGCTCCTAACTCACCCTGCGAAGTTAAGGCTAGCCGGAGAATATTTACATATATATACAAATCCCAAAAACCCAAAATACATAACTGAAAACTTAACTCTCCTCAACCCTCTAGGAGGGACAAAATAAACAAATTTTTTGAAAAGAAAGCTAACTACATATATATAAAGTTATACATCAAAGTATACCTAGAGACTACTCTGCTTCAGAAGTCCAGACGCCTAGTGAGGAGCCTCTCGACCTGCATCTAAAAATAACAACACAATATGGGGGTGAGAACCGGAGGTTCTCAGTATGGTAAAGGTGCCACGTATATAATATATAAGGTCCTGGGAATACCAGAGGCAATCCTAGAACTCCGACACTCAGATTTTAAAACTTAAGTTACTAAACAGAAACCACAAAGGGGTAGGTATTCTAAGGAATTCCAAATTCAACTTAAACCTAACTTTAACACTAACCTATCCATTTCCTCCGTTCCTCCATCACCAATGTTATTTCACAGACAGTCAAGCAGATAAAGACAAACACAAATAGAGTACAAGTTCTGCAATTAACAGTTATACATTTAGCATAGCAAGTACATTCAGGCACACCCAATTAATGCACAACAATTAATTCATGCAATATGCATAGATGCATGCCTTCCCTATGACTGATGAGGCTCATCTATCGGTTATCAAGCCAACCCAACAAATCTGATTTGCTAAACCATGGACTGTCTCCCGACGCGCATCCCCAAGAGTATATGCATAGCTTTTTCTCAAATATATATAAAATTGCTCAATAGGGGTCAACCTTCCCGGGAATTTAGAGTGTCCGATCACATCTTACGTCGTAGGGTTAACAGAGTATCGAGTGTTGACCTGGAACACGTGGGGAGAAGCCACGGTACTTTACCCTAGGAAACTCGTATCTCATATCAATTGAGTATATAATGTCAAAAAAATATTCATAACTATTGTAATCTTTGCAACATCATCTCATACATGCCTTAATATCATATATAATCCAATTTATACTCATTTCCATATTTATTTCACCACTTTTTCTACTTTACTTCAGCCCCAAGTTATCTCAATTTCCTATCTCCATCCTAATACTAGACCTCATACTATGATCTGAGATTAAAAGGATGAAAATAGAGGTTTAGAAGTTTAAAATCTGATTTAAAAACTCAAAATCTAGTTTTGCAGAAAACAAGGCCACGTGTACGCGTGGGTATGCGTTTAGGCCAATACGCATACGCATCCCATGATCGTGCGTACGCATTAGTGCCAGACAGTAGCACATGGTCGCGCATGAAGATCTTGCGTACGCATAAACCCCAAGTCACGCGCACGCGTCGGCCACGCATACGTGTGGGCGAGCAAATTTTAGCCCATTACGCGTACACATAGGCATGTTCGCACACGCATGCGCAAGAGGCAATAGCTACCATATGCGAATGAGGGTTATGCGTACGCGAAAGTCTCATGTCACCGTACGCATGAGCATACGTTTTTCCAAAAATTTTACCAAGTTTGAAATCTACAGATTTGCCATTTTAAATCCCAAACTTTTAACGTGCATAACTTTTCCGTTTTAAATAATTTTTCCTCCGTTCTTCAAAAATCAAATTTCATAAAAACCTCAAAACCTCATTTTCTTTTTAAAACTCTTTCCAACCCAACTCATCATACCTATAATCATCAATATAACACAATTTTGACAATATCACAATAATCTCTGCAATCCTACCATTTCTCAATTCAATAACATCTCACTTCAACCTAAACTTCACAAGTTTATCATCAAACATCAACAAACCAACCCATATTTATATAATGCCATAATCACAAGTTCTGTAAACATCATCACATCATCATTCATCATTCCAATACCAACCAAACCAAAGGAACACCATACATACTCAAACCATATCATTGTTACTAAACATCCAATACACATAATCATTCCAGCTTATCCTATGGTTCTCTAGCCTAAGTTTTCACACGATATTATATATTATACATGAAAAACCTAAACCATACCTTGGCCGATTTCAATGTATTAACCAAGGCAATCCACAAGAAAAAAGGGCAAGACTTCAATCACTAAGATTCAACTCTAACTCCACCAAGCTCTCAAATCAAGCTTCCAATGATTTCAATGTCTCCAAATCATGCATTCATACACCTAACACATATATATACATACATATACCCAACAATTCAATATCCAACATAATCCAATCAAGAAATAACTAGGGTTTAGGACTCTCACCATGCCCACGAACTAAATGAACTAAATTCGTCAAGTTCCACAAGCTAAATTGAACCTAGAGTACCAAATTAAACAAAATCTCAACATGGGTTCTCTTTAATTTTGAAAATTGAGGGATAGAGAGGCTGGGGTAAGATTGAAGCTTACCTATAAAATTGATCCGATAGAATCGTAGAGGTCGATGCGGTGGACGCGTGGCCGCAGACGATGCGGCGATCGGAGCTCGGATGAAGAAGTTATGGTGGATTAAGGTTGTGGTGAGGGTTTGGAAGCTCTCCTCTCCCATTGGCTATTCAGCGTGCTTCTTTGCTGAATGGGGAAGAAGATGGGCTTCTGTCCATTTAAGTGATGGGTCCGGTTGGGCCCACGGTCCCGGTTTGGGCCCGATTCAGTCGATTAGGCCCGTTCGGCCCAATCTTGGGCCAAATTCTTCGAAATTAGTGTCAAAATTTTTTATTTTAAAGGGCTCTATCCTATTTTAATATAATATTTTTATTTCTAATTTTTCTTATTAAAAATTCAATTTATTGACTATTTATTTACTAATTTTAGCGGGATTTACATTCATGTGTGACACGCCTGGTGTTGCTCGTGGCACGCCCCTGCCTAAGCATGGCACGCCTGTGTCTCAACATTCAAGGCATGGCACGCCCCTACTTGGCCTTCCAGGGTGTGTCATGCCTCAGCCTTCCTTGTCTCCTGCATGGCTTGATCTTAAGTGCTTAACTCTTGACTCTTTATGCAATACTTTGCCTCTTGATTATCTTCCTTTACTACTTGATTTGCCTTCGTTTTAACTATATTTTCTTGAAAAATCTTAGCAAATACCTTAGTAGCAAAAGATAGCTAAAAGTAATGAGATTAGAAGCTGAAACTATAATTAAACCTATGAAAACAAGAATCAAAAGCAAAAAAAATAACAAAAGATGTGAATGCATTAACACCCATAGGTTATCGGTATGTCGGTAGAGCACATATAGCCACCAATGATCATTTTGATATACTAGAACAAATCACTTCATAGTTGAAAAAGCATGTTAGCATATAATTTTTTTTATGAAATGATTGTAAAGAAAAAAAGATTTTGTGTAGAGTTGTTAAGGAGTTAATTACATAGTTCATATCTTTCACCTTTTCCTCATCAAACCAGTGCTATCTGCGACTTGTGGTCCGACAAAGAACAATAATGAATCCTTTTTTGTGCCCACACATCGTTCAATATTTTCATTAGTCCATATTAGCCGCTACAAACCCACTTTTTGATTATTTAAACAATTGTTTAGAGTTATTATATTATCTAACTAATTACAATTTACCACTTAGTAAGTAACAACCAAATATCATCAAGATATCCAAATAACATCCTTATTATACCCAAAAGTCATAACTAAAGATTTAGTAGATCATCAAAATTTCTCTTTACTAAGGCAGTTATAAGCACTAGTGATATTAGTTGGTTAAGGACAATTTGTACTAACCATTAATCTCGGCAAAAGACAGTAAAAATTCTTGCAAAACCTTATGATGCTCGAAGTAATTAACATGACACATCAGTAATCAACCACCTGAATAAAATAGAATAATGTATTTTATAGCTCTATAACACACAATCCATATTCATCAAATTTTGACGCCATTTTTTTCCATCACATCGCATTGCTTACTCTTCTCTGCCAACCTAATATTTGCAGGTCTGCTCGTCGCAACCCAACATCATCACCATTTCAAATCCACGCGAGTGTGGTATGTTGTGCCGTCCTAAGATTTGTCACCCACCTGTATATCCTGTTTATGTCATCACTTGTAGGCATTGCAACACTCCCTGATGGCGTTGGTGTTTTTACCATATCTTTCGATTTCTTTATATTTTCTAGTGTTCTAGGTTCCAGCATCACATTCTGGTGAGTCTGGTAGGTGCTTCTGAGTGATGCCAAGTAAGAATGATGGGATTGAAAAGTCGACCTGAATTGATATTCTGGCACAACATAAATACCATTGCAAGTTCTCCAAAATCCCTGCACATAAATTAGCACTTAAGTCATTTTAAGTTAGTCCCTATTGCAAGTTCTCATGCAAGTCTTTTATACTTTATTTTATTAGGAAAACTTGTCTTTTCCAAAGTGTTTTTGTTGTAGACTAAAGTAAAATATGAAAAGTAACACCCGTATTTTCATACATTTAATATCCATAATGTTATATGAATAACATCCTATGTAAAATACACATAATATCCAAATTTAAAGAAATTAGAAGTAACAAATACTAATTTTGACTATAACTATCAATGTTTCGTATCAATTCATTATCAAACCATTTTACTTAAAGGCGAATCAAGAGCAAGAATATTAGTTGTTGGATTCGTATTAAAGCTAAATGTAATTAACTTGCCTTTTTCTCTAAAGGACATTCATCAAATTTACCATCTGCTTCCTTTCCAGCAATTGTGTTAGGCATAGGCTCAACCCTCTTGAGCGTTCCCTTACAAGTCTTCTTCTTAGAGCTGGGATTCCTCCCAACACATCCTTTTCTTGATGCGTAAATGCGCTTTCTATTTAAATAAATTTGTGGTGGAGTAAAAGAAGGAGATAAAAATAAAGGAAGTAACACAAATCTAACCTGCTCAAGTAAAGCTAGTGCTCTCAAATCTATATAGGGTTTGAATTCGAAAATTTTTCCAAATTATTTTAGTGTAGAATAAAGTAAAGGAGGAAGATTAACACCTTGCAGTTTCATGAGTTTAACATCCATAAGGTCATACATATAAGATCTTTTGTTAAATACACATAACATTTGAATTTTAAAAAAAAGTAATAAATACAAAAAACTTATTCTAAACAAAAATATCAAAAATCAATATCAATTAATTATCAAACTAGTAATAGCAAATCAAAAAGAAGAATATTATCTATTCTAATTTGTAGTAATGCTAGAATATCATTAACTTGCCTTTTATCTGAAGGACCTTCATCAAAATTATTATCTGCTACCTTTCTAGCCATTGTGTCGATCATAGACACGTCCCTCGTGGGTGTTTCCTTATGTCTTCTGCTTACACCTTTGATTCCTCCCAACACATCTTTTCTTGGATACGCAATTGTTCTTTCTATTTAAATAAATTTGAGGTTGAGCAAAAACGGGAGAAAAAAATAAAGAAACTAACACAAATCTAACTTGATCAAGTAAAGGTAGAACTCTCAAAACTATTTAGGGTTTGAATTCGATAGTTTTCCAAAACTATTTTAATGCAGAATAAAGTAAAAGATGAATAATAACACTCGTAGTTTTATGAATTTAATATCCATAAGGACATACATATAACAACCTTTGTTAAATACACATAATATCCAAATTTTAAAAAATCATAAATACAAAAAGCTGATTCTGAACATAAATATAAAAAAATTAGAATTAATTTATTAGCAAACCAATAATGGCAAATCAAAAGAAAAAGAATATTAGCTATTCTAATTTGTATTAATGCTAGAATAACATTAACTTGCCTTTTATCTAAAGGACCTTCATCAAAATTATTATTTGTTGCCTTTCTAGCCAGTATGTCGGTCATAGATAGATGAGAAAAAATTAAAGCTCACGGATACCAGCAAGTATACCGGATCATTCAAGTAATACTACGGTGAGTGGATATCGTTCTCAAGAGGATTAATGGAATGAGGCAAGCAACATCTAATTAAATTTCTAATTAGATTGATCAAACCTTAGATTTTGGATTGTGGATCTTGAAAAAAAGTAGAAATGGAGAATGAAAGACTTAAGAGAATGCTTGAAGTCGGAAGAAAATCAATAGATGAGAATGTTGAAGGCTTCAGAGATGTTTGATTCTTGGAAGAACAACGCTTATGCTTTCTTATTTAATTCATGCAAACATCTTTTCACAGCAAATCATTTATAATCAAACCCTCAACCCCTTGGTGTTTTAATTTCTCTGAACCCAATTTGTTGCCAATCCCTTGGTTACATAATCGAAAGAAGAGGTGAAGAACGGTTTTGATTTCAAGCCACATAATCTTCAAGAACTATCACTAGCCGAATTATATGTCACTTATTCAAACTAGATCTAGATAAGTGAAGATTATGAGATGAGTTTTAAGTTGATTCCAAAATTTTTCCCAAATATAAAATCAGAATCCAAGACAGATTTAGAATATTTTCCAATAGTTCTAACCTTTATTGATGAAGAACAAAACTCAATCTTGAAAAAGTACAGAAGCATGAATTAAAATAAATGAAACACTTACATTATTAATCCTTAAACCAAACAGAGCTCCTAACCTTCAACAGAGGACGTTTAATAACTCATGATAGAAAAGAAACTAATCCTAATGATGAGAGAGATTTGTGATCCGATGGATTCGGATCCGAAGATCCTCCTTTTGATTGGATGATCCCCTTGTGAACCTTGTTCACTTATTTATATCCTAAGTTCTATCTAGAATTCAAATTCAAAAACTCAATCTAATATTATCTTTGGGAAAGATAAGATAACTAACTATCTACTTCAAATTTAAATCAAAACAATCATTCAAATCTAACCTAGAAACAAATCCTAACAACCAAATTTTTATATTTCTAGAAGGAATTAATGATAACTAATCTTCTTGAATTTTGAATCTTCAATATTTGGAAGTGATTAAGACTTCTAATGATTTGTATAATGGATTTGGGCCTTAATTGTTGCATCCTGGAAAGTTGAAAGGTGTTAAACACTGGTGCACGAAATTGTGATACATATCCATGGCTTCAAAGGCCTGGTGCTCTGATCTAATTTTATTGTCTGTCACAACTTTGCACAACTAACCAGCAAGTGCACTGGGTCGTCCAAGTAATACCTTACGTGAGTAAGGGTCGAATCCCACGGAGATTGTTGGCTTGAAGCAAGCTATGGTCATCTTGTAAATCTCAGTCAGACGGATAATAATTGATTATGGAGTTTTCGAAAATAGATAATAAACTAAGGATAGAAATACTTATGTAATTCATTGGCGAGAATTTCAGATAAGCGTGTAGAGGTGCTTTCGTTCCTCTGAATCTCTACTTTCCCGTTGTCTTCATCCAATCAGTCTTACTCCTTTCTATGGCTGGCTTTATGCAAGGGCATCACCGTTGTCAGTGGCTACATCCCCTCCTCTTGTGAAAATGGTCCAAAATGCCCTGTCACGGCACGGCTAATCATTTGAGGTTCCCGATCATGCTGGAATAGGATTCACCCTCCTTTTGCGTCTGTCACTACGCCCAGCACTCGCGAGTTTGAAGCTCGTCACAGTCATTCAATCATTGAATCCTACTCGGAATACCACAGACAAGGTTTAGACTTTCCGAATTCTCTTGAATGCCGCCATCATTCTAGCTTACACCATGAAGATTCTGATTAAGAGATCTAAGAGATACTCATTCAAACTAATGTAGAACAGAAGTGGTTGTCAAGAACGCGTTCATAAGGAATGATGATGATTGTCATGTTCATCACATTCAGGTTGGAGTGCGAATGAATATCTTAGAAGCGAAATAAGATGAATTGAATAGAAAACAGTAGTACTTTGCATTAATCTTTGAGGAACAGCAGAGCTCCACACCTTAATCTATGGAGTGTAGAAACTCTACCATTGAAAATACATAAGTGATAATGGAGTTCATTGGTCTCCGCCCCAGAGGGGAACCGGAGTAACCAAGACTACGAATACAATGATAAAAACTTCTATTTATACTAAACTAGTCACTAGGGTTTACAAAAGTAAGTAATTGATGCACAAATCCACTTCCGGGGCCCACTTGGTGTGTGCTTGGGCTGAGCTAGAATTTTACACGTGCAGAGGCACTTTCTGGAGTTGAATGCCAGGTTGTAACGTATTTCTGGCGTTCAACTCTGGTTTGTGACTTGTTTCTGGCGTTTAACTCCAGACAGCAGCATAAAACTGGCGTTCAACGCCCTTTTACGTCATCTAAACTCGGCCAAAGTATGGACTATTCTACATTTCTGGAAAGCCCTGGATGTCTACTTTTTAACGCAATTGGAAGCGCGCTATTTGGAGTAACCAAGACTACGAATACAATGATAAAAAGTTCTATTTATACTAAACTAGTCACTCTGGTTTGCAGAAGTAAGTAATTGATGCATAAATCCACTTCCGGGGCCCACTTGGTGTGTGCTTGGGCTGAGCTATAATGTTACACGTGCAGAGGCTCTTTCTGGAGTTGAACGCCAGGTTGTAACGTATTTCTGGCGTTCAACTCTGGTTTGTGACTTGTTTCTGGCGTTTAACTCCAGACAGCAGCATAGAACTGGCGTTCAACACCCTTTTACATCGTCTAAACTCGGCTAAAGTATGGACTATTATACATTGCTGGAAAGCCCTGGATGTCTACTTTCCAACGCAATTGGAAGCGCGTTATTTTGAGTTCTGTAGCTCCAGAAAATCCATTTTGAGTGCAGGGAGGTCAGAATCCAACAGCATCAGCAGTCCTTCTTCAACCTCTGAATCTGATTTTTGCTCAAGTCCCTCAATTTCAGCCAGAAAATACCTGAAATCACAGAAAAACACACAAACTCATAGTAAAGTCCAGAAATGTGAATTTAACATAAAAACTAATGGAAACATCCCTAAAAGTAACTAGATCCTACTAAAAACATACTAAAAACAATGCCAAAAAGTGTATAAATTATCCGCTCATCACAACACCAAAAACTTGGTGCACGAAATTGTGATACATATCCATGGCTTCAAAGGCCTGGTGCTATGATCTAATTTTATTGTCTGTCACAACTTCGCACAACTAACCAGCAAGTGCACTGGGTCGTCCAAGTAATACCTTACGTGAGTAATGGTCGAATCCCAAGGAGATTGTTGGCTTGAAGCAAGCTATGATCATCTTGTAAATCTCAGTCAGGCGGATAATAATTGATTATGGAGTTTTCGAAAATAGATAATATACTAAGGATAGAAATACTTATGTAATTCAATGGCGAGAATTTCAGATAAGCGTGTAGAGGTGCTTTCGTTCCTCTGAATCTCTACTTTCCCGCTGTCTTCATCCAATCAGTCTTACTCCTTTCTATGGCTGGCTTTATGCAAGGGCATCACCGTTGTCAGTGGCTACATCCCCTCCTCTTGTGAAAATGGTCCAAAATGCCCTGTCACGGCACGGCTAATCATCTGAGGTTCCCGATCATGCTGGAATAGGATTCACCCTCCTTTTGGGTCTGTCACTACGCCCAGCACTCGCGAGTTTGAAGCTCGTCACAGTCATTCAATCATTGAATCCTACTCGGAATACCACAGACAAGGTTTAGACTTTCCGGATTCTCTTGAATGCCGCCATCATTCTAGCTTACACCACGAAGATTCTGATTAAGAGATCTAAGAGATACTCATTCAATCTAATGTAGAACGGAAGTGGTTGTCAGGCACGCATTTATAAGGAATGATGATGATTGTCACGTTCATCACATTCAGGTTGGAGTGCGAATGAATATCTTAGAAGCGAAATAAGATGAATTGAATAGAAAACAGTAGTACTTTGCATTAATCTTTGAGGAACAACAGAGCTCCACACCTTAATCTATGGAGTGTAGAAACTCTACCATTGAAAATACATAAGTGATAATGGAGTTCATTGGTCTCGGCCCCAAAGGGGAACCGGAGTAACCAAGACTACGAATACAATGATAAAAAGTTCTATTTATACTAAACTAGTCACTAGGGTTTGCAGAAGTAAGTAATTGATGCATAAATCCACTTCCGGGGCCCACTTGGTGTGTGCTTGGGCTGAGCTATAATGTTACACGTGCAGAGGCTCTTTCTGGAGTTGAACGCCAGGTTGTAACGTATTTCTGGCGTTCAACTCTGGTTTGTGACTTGTTTCTGGCGTTTAACTCCAGACAGCAGCATAGAACTGGCGTTCAACACCCTTTTACGTCGTCTAAACTCGGCTAAAGTATGGACTATTATACATTGCTGGAAAGCCCTGGATGTCTACTTTCCAACGCAATTGGAAGCGCGTTATTTTGAGTTCTGTAGCTCCAGAAAATCCATTTTGAGTGCAGGGAGGTTAGAATCCAACAGCATCAGCAGTCCTTCTTCAACCTCTGAATCTGATTTTTGCTCAAGTCCCTCAATTTCAGCCAGAAAATACCTGAAATCACAGAAAAACATACAAACTCATAGTAAAGTCCAGAAATGTGAATTTAACATAAAAACTAATGAAAACATCCCTAAAAGTAACTAGATCCTACTAAAAACATACTAAAAACAATGCCAAAAAGCGTATAAATTATCCGCTCATCAAACACCGGGCTTGCATCTTCATCTTTGGGCATTTGCCCAAGTAATCCTCCAGGGCTTGATGGCCGTCAGGCTTGGGTTGATAGACGTTTGGATTGTGTTTGGAAGCAAAGAGGGACACCGGGCTTGTTGAGGCACGCCGGGCTTGCATGCCATTTGGAGGAGGGCCATATGTTGTGAAATGAAAGGTGGATAGAGAAGAAGGAAATATGAACATGTATGTGTGTAGTGTCTGGATGCATGTTTGCATGTGAGGTATGATAACAGAAATAGAGAAGAGTGGTATGGACAAGGGTGACATGCATGCATGCAGAGTGGTCTTTGGAAGATAACAATGATGGTAGTTATAAAGCAAAACTTTTTGAAAACTAGTTTTGAAAAATTAAAATCAATAAAAAAAATTTAAGTAGAGAGCAGAATCTAATAAAAAAATTTTATTGAAAATTTTTGAAAAATAAGGTAAACCAAAAAGAGGTGAAAAAAATACAAAGCAACAAAAAAGAAGAAAAATGCAACTATGGGATGTTTAAATGAAAAAGAAAAGAAAAAGTTTTTTTTCAATTAATTAAAAGAAAACACTTAAATGGAAAAGAGGAGAAAAATATATTCACTAATTAGATTGCCTCCCACATCTTTATTACCTCTTTGTGAACAACTTGTTTCATTGTTGCATTAATCCTTCTTTTGTGTTTGCACTATGGTTTTAGAATCTTCTTCCAGTGAGATTTTGTACACACACATGGTGGAGCTTATTTCCTTGGTCTTGTTTGAGAATGTCTTCTCTATTGAACAAATATCTGCTGACTTCTTTTCTTTTTCCTCCTTGAATTGTTATGGAAAATTAGTTAGAGCCTTTTTATTGTGCACTTCTTAACTTAATGGATTAGCCAAATCGCTCTCTATCGTTTCTTCTTATTTACTAAGATATGGACCCCTTCTATTAGTTTCTTTGCATTCCTCTGTAGGATTTTGTTCGTCGGCCATTGATCAACAATATGCTTCACTTGCCCATCTAGTTTCTTGATGGAATATCCATGGTTTTTGAAATTCTCTTTTATCTCTTGTATGAAGTCTTCGGTTTTTTGAATAAACTCATCAGTGAATTGAGATAGTTTCTCTATAACAAGTTCAAGAGGACCATGTAGTTACATCTGGCTTTCTTGTTGTTGGCAGGCGACATTAGAGTACGCTTGTCTTTGATTCCACCAATTATCATTAGGATATTTCCTTTGTCTAGGGAAGTAAGGATTGTTCCCTAGCCTTGATGAATATTCTATGTAATTGACTTATTTGGTGGTGAATAGTTCACATCTTTCTCTCTTGTGTGCTCCTCCACGCAAACCACATGTAGCAATTTGTGAAGCTTGCAAGTATTCCACTTGTATTCTGAAAGACGTGAGTTGTCAGCCCAAGAGTTTATTGACTACTAGGATTGTGTCCATAGCATTTGATTCCATGATTCTTTAACAAGAAAAGATCAAACGCATCTTGTGGAGTAAAAGAGAAATAAAGAAGGAAGAAAGATTTAAACAAAATAAAGAAAAGGAAAGAACAGAAAATAAAATTAAACAAGATCTAATTTAGGATTTAATCTGATGTATATTATCAATCTCAATTAATCCCTAGTAACAGCACCAAAAACTTGATGAGCGAAAATTAAAGCTCACGGATATCGGCAAGTGCTATGATTAATAGATTAATGGATTGAGGCAAGAAACATCTAATTAAATTTCTAATTAGATCAATCAAACTTTAGATTTTGGATTGTGGATCTTGAAAAAAATTAGAAACAGAGAAGGAAAGACTTGGGAGAATGCTTGAAGTTGAAAAAAAATCAATACATGAGAATGTTGAAGGGTTCGGAGATGTTTGATTCTTGGAAGAATAATGCTGATGCTTTCTTATTTAATTCATGCAAAAATCTTTTCACAACAAATCATTTATAATTAAACTCAATCCCTTGGTGATTTAATTTCTCTAAACCCAATTAATCGCCAATCTTTTGATCAACTAATCGAGAGAAAAAGTGAAGAACGGTTTCAATTTTAAGCCACACAATTTTCAAGAACTATCACTAGCCGAATTATATGTCACTTATTTGAAATAGATCTAGATAAGTGAAGATTATGAGATGAGTTTTAAGCTAATTTTCTGAAATTAACTTTTCCAAATATAAAATCAGAATCCAAGAAAGATTTAGAATATTTTCCAATAGTTCTAACCCTTATTGATGAAGGACATAACTCAATCTTGAAAAAGTAAAGAAGCATGAATTAAAATAAAGAAAATACTTACATTATTAATCCTTAAACCAAATAGAGCTCCTAAACTTCGACGGAAGTGGTTTAGTAACTCATGACAAAAAAGAAACTAATTCTAATGATGAGAGAAATTTGTGATCCGATGAATTGGGATCTGAAGATCCTCCTCCTGATTGGATGATTCCCCTTGTGAACCTTGTTCACTTATTTATATCATAAGTTCTATCTAGAATTCAAATTCAAAAATTCAATCTAATCTTATCTTTGGAAAAGATAAGTTAACTAACTACCTACTTCAAATTCAAATCAAAACAATCATTCAAATCTAATATAGAAACAAATCCTAACAGCTAAATCATTATATTTTTAGAAGGAATTAATGATAACTAATCTTCTTGAATCTCGAATCTTCAATCTTCGGATGCGTTTAATCCTCCAGGGCTTCAAGGCCACTGGGCTTGGCTTGATGGACGTCGGGATCGTGTTTGGAAACAAGGAGGGATGTCAGGGCTTGTGGAGGCATGTCGAGCTTGCATGCCATTAGGAGGAGGACCGCCGGGCTTGTGGTGCAACCGTTGGGCTTTTATGCTGGGCTTCCAAGCATCCATGCTAAAGGATGGGCATCCGGTTCTTATACTCTTTGGGCCTGGTTGGATCGTCCTTGAACCGATTTTATGTTTTCTTGCTAAAAAGACCTTAATTCTTGATTATTTTGAGTCAAAAACTCCTGAAAATGCAACAACACTAACACAACTCCAAATACTTTATTATTTATGAAAGTCCACTAGAAAACATAAGAAATTTGATTAAAATCTAAGAAAAAAGATGAAAAAGGACAATAAAAACTGCTTAAGATAACGTGTCATAATAGACTCATCTCTCGTGGGCATTTTCTTATATGTCTTCTGCTTACACCTTTGATTCCTCCTAACACATCTATTCTTGGATATGCAATTGCGCTTTCCTAATGGAGCAATCTTCATTCCCATGAATTTTAGAAGATCTTGTAGTAGACTATTTAATCTCTATTTCATTGGAGCATAAAAGAGGTGATCATGTAAACATATATTTTACAGTTAACACTCTTAAAAAAGTTATATTTAGTCTATGACTTATCGAATGACATGTGCTTTCTTATTTATTCATCATCTTCAGATCTGCAAATGTCCAGTCTCTGATCCACGGTTCTCTCCCATTGTATTTTTCAAAATCTCTGTTCTTATTAGCATGGAGATATATTATCTGAAACTTAGAGCAATAAGTATCATCAAAGTATATTATAAGCTAGTAGACAACCATTCGAAAATAGGGATCTATGGCTCACCAGCCACGTGTACATACAACTATCCACTGTCCTCTTTCCTGCGTCCTGAAATCTCTCAACCCCCGCAATAAGCTTATTGTAAATGTACCTGGCCCAATAGATCAGTATTGTGTTCGATACATTGATCACAGCACGTACATGTGATTTTAAAGTGGGTAGCCTTTGGCAAGGGAAAGAAAAAATACTTTGATACTAGCATGATAAAGTGTCTCCGAAAAATAATTCTATCATTATCGGTCTCCGTGGAGCATATGGTAACATCCTTTTTCAATTGGGCCTGTGTCTTTCCCTTAAAGATATAAAAAATTTGGTGCTCTTTTAGTATTTTTGGTTTCTTGAAACTTGTCCCTACAAAACAGAAAAATGAGTAATCGCACAAATCTTTATTGGTTTATTTTCTATAGAACATATAATCAAAGAGATTGCTGTGATATTTTTTTTTTTGCTTCTTTTTCTATTTTTTTTAGGCTTACTTACTATGCTTCGATAGACCGAAATACTCCGCAATTAATTCAACCATAATCGAAATTTTTCTAGTGCCAAATATTGATGATCAAACATTATTAAAATATAAATTAAAAAATTATTAAAATTAAGTGTCTTATTTAATGCTTCCAATGGTCTGTTTGATATGTTTATTAGTGTGCAGGAGGAAGAAATTAATTTTCTATTGGGTCAAAAAGATAGAGCAGCCCATTTTGGTCAAAGAATTATTTTAGTTGTGTGCAAAATCAATTCAAACATAAAGTAGCTGAAATTTGAAATGAAGATAAGCCCAAATCATAAGCCCATATTGATAAAACAAATAAAGAAGGAAATGGCCCAAGGATGCCATACGTTGATCACAAAAACAAAGGGCCCAATTTTGTTGAAGCATGTTTTGGTTACAAATTCACTTTGGTGGAATCCAAATTTTAATCAAATTGAATGCATGCCTTCCACGGATGCCTTTCTCAATGGGTGATGGAATTTAAATTTTAATTAACTTGAATTTATTGCATGCCTTGGAAACAGGAAAGAGAAAGTTCAATTTGATTTGATGGCCTTTAATATTTTACACGTTACTAGGCAAAGACTATAGGAAGTTGGTTTTAATTGATTTTATTTGATTTCATTCATTACTTCCATTTGAAAGCTTATGGCCCTTCTCTCACTTCTCTTTCTTTGCATTCAGTCACCTCACTGTCAGAGAAGAAAATAGTAGAAGCAAGCTATCAGATGAAGGAAGAAGAAGCTAGAAGAAAGAAAAGGGCTAAGCTGATGATGTCCTTAGCAAAAAGAAGATCCACAGTATGGTGTGGCTGAGATCTTTGCCACTTATGGTAAGATATGGTGAGGAAGTCTCAAGCTCTCCATAACCAAAAATGGAAGAGATACAACTCGGTCAAAGAAGAAGATCCATTGGGTATGGCTCGTCTCTACTTTTGATCAACCATCACAGAAGGTAGCTACTGTAGCTACATGGAGGAAGAGGCAGAAGATAGAGCAGATGGAGCTGTCAAGCATCAAGGAATCATCAAGGGTCAGGAATCCTTCTTGGAGAACAAGTCAAGATAGAAGGCCCGGATTGATGAAGCTTGGTGAGAAGGGATGAAGAATAGGTAATTGCATGTTGGATTTTACATTCGGTTCTCTCTCTTCTCTTTCTGGCCGAACCGGTTTTGTATTGAAGAAGAAGAAGATTAGCTCGGTTGAACCGTTTCAACCTTAGAGGCTTCCCCTTCTATAATAAGGGTGAACAACCAAGGCTTGAAGCAAGGAGACAGTGAATGAAAAGCACAGAGTTCTCATAGCTACCCAAGCTAACAGAAGTTCTTCTCCTTTAATGTTTTTCATGTTGTATTTCTCTGTTTAATTTTGTCTATCTTGAGTCTCATGGAAAAAGGAAAACAGTGAGGTTTGTATGAAAAAGCCATAGAGCAAAAAAAGGCAGAGTATACAAAATTAAAATAAAAAGCCATAGATGTCCTTGAGGTCCATTGTACATATGTGTTGTGTTTCATGATTATGTGGGAATCCCCTTGCAAGTTGGGTTAGCACTTAGCAGTTGAAAGCTTGGTAGGTGACCAAGTCAAGTTCAGGATTGGGAATAGATTCTGGACTTGTCCCGAATAGGAAGGGTAGTTCCTAGGGAGAATTGGTGACTGTAATCTGTTTGATTATGGTAAAATTCCATCATTGTTGTGATGGAGACTAAATGTAGGCTGCACTGCACTTAGCAGCTGAACCAGGATACTTCTGGGTGTGAATCTCTCTTTCTATTCTACTCAATTTCTGATTCTGTTCGTAAGAGACAAAACTGAAAAATATCACCTCACTGGTTACGAGACAAAAAGAAAAAGTCTCTTGACTTGTGACGAGACAAAAAGCAGAAATATCTCCTAAAATATTTTAAAAGGGCAGAAAAAGTTACTCAGCAAAAAGGGCTAAGATTTAACCCCCCTTCTCTTAGCCACTGATAACCATCAATTGGTATCAGATCTTGGTCTCAAAGAGATCAAGCTTTACAGCTTGGAGAAAAGATCCTGATGGCAGAAAGCAGTGGCTCAAACCTGGTGGCCTACACTCTGACAGAAGGGTAGTCAAGCAACAGACCTCCTCTCTTCAATAGAAAGAACTACACGTATTGGAAGGAAAGAATGAAGATTTTTGTCCAATCAGTAGATTACAGACTCGGGAAGATAATCTTAGAAGGTCCTCAATTCCCAACCACCACAGGGGCTGATGGTGTGGTCTCTCTCAAGGGTAAAGCCAGCTGGACCGAAGAAGACAGAAAGAAGGTGGAGCTCAACGCCAAGGCTATCAACTTGCTTAACTGTGCAATCAGCTTCGAGGATATCAAGATGCACAACAGCAAAGGAAATCTGGGACAAATTACAAGTTACTCATGAAGGCACAACCCTAGTGAAGAAGACCAGAATTGACATGCTAAACAGAGAGAAAATTTAATTGCGTTTGAAAAAACATATTTAAAAAAAGATACTAAAAGAAAAGGAATAGCTCTCAAATCTGTTACTGACCCCCTGGATGATGAATCCAGTGATTATTCTTCTGAAAATGAATTTGTTTTGTTTGCAAAAAAATTCAGGAAAATGGTGAAGCTAAAAGAAAGGAGCAAAGGATGTGGTTCAAGGAAAGCAAGGAAAGATTCTAGTAAAGTAATTTGCTACAACTGCAAAGAAATAAGGCACTTTAAATCTGACTTCCCGAAACTGAAGAAGGAGGAGAAGCCAATGAAGGAAAAGAGGAAATAACTCATGGCTTCTTGGGAAGACTTGGAGAACGATTCTGATGAAGATGAAGAATCAGAAACCAAGTCTCAAACCTGCCTTATGGCTGATCATGTTGAGCAGGTGATGACAAGTCATCCTAGCCTATTTTAACTAGTCTTTTTCTTTTGTTTTCATTAGAATTATGCACTTTCTTGAGCTACAAGCAAGCTAATTGAGTAGATTTTCATGTTTCCCTTGATTGAACCAACCATATATGAATTCATTCCATTTCATGAGGTTTTATGCTATATTTGTTGCATATTATGAAAGAATGAATATCTCATGATTTTGAGCATAGCTTTGATGAGTTTGGTTGATTAATGATAGGTGAAGAAAGCTTGGAAAAAGGTTGAAGCAAGAAGGAATGGCTAGGAGTGAAGAGAGAACAATGGAATAAGTGAAATTGAACCACGAAGCAAAAAATTGGACCTAAAGTTAGCCTCAAAGTTAGACCCCTAACTTGAAGGCTAACGTTAGGCATGAAGACTACTCCCTGGGCTCCCCACGTTTGAGCCAACGTTAGCCCCCTAACTTGGAGGCTAACGTTGGCAAGAGAAACTTCTTCCCTGGGCACCAACGTTTGCGCCAACGTTAGACCCCTAACTTGGGGGCTAACGTTGGCACATGTATATTCAAGGAAGAGGAGCAAAAGTTAGCCCCAACGTTAGCCCCCTAACTTGGAGGCTAACGTTGGAACTTGAGAAGATCTCCCCTGGGCACCAACGTTAGCCCCCTAACTTGGAGGCTAACGTTGGCACATGAATTACAAAGGGAGAAGGGCCAACGTTTGCGCCAACGTTAGCCCCCTAACTTGGAGGCTAACGTTGGCGCCACTAGCATATAAGCAAGGCCAACGTTAGGGTCAAAGTTAGACCCCTAACGTTGGCACCAACGTGCATACCAGTAAATTTTGCTTGCTGCTATGAAAAGTTGGAGCCAAAGTTAGACCCCTAACTTTGGCTCAAACTTTTGGTCCAACTTTGGCTAACCTCAAAACCGGTTCAATTGGTTCACTTTGGTTCTTCTTCAAACTTCAAGGGCAATCAACCAAGGCCTCTTTCAACCCAATTCTACCAAGAACAAAGGCCCAACTCAAGGCTTGAAGATCATTTTAGAAAGTGTATAAATAGGATAGAATTCAAGTTATTTGGAGAGCTTTCCTTTTAGAATTTTGATAAGAATTTTTGGGAAGCTTTTGTTACTGAGTGAACTTTAATTTCTTTGTTTCCATTGCTTTTAATTTCATTTTACTTTTGTCTTGGATCTTGGATTGGAGAATTGAAGAAATTATGTTTCAATCTCAATCTTGGATCTCTCTGTTTCTTTACTGTTAATTAAATTAGCATTTCCGTTTCTGTTACTTGATCTTCATCTCTTTTCTTTGCAATTTACAATTTCCTGGCAATTGTTTTTGTTGGATCTAGGAAGGCATTGAGATCTAGACTTGGTTTTCTAGTCTCTGGGTCCTGAGATCTAAATTTCCATTTCAATTCCCTGTTTACTGCTTCTTATGTTCATTTACTTTTCTGCTTGATTTCCGGTTCAATCCCAATTGCCTTTTACTCTTCTGTTTGATGCAATCTAATTTTTCCTTGTTTAAATTCTGCAAATCCACATCCCAATCCCCTTTACATTTCAAGCAATTTACATTCCTTGCACTTTAAGATTCCGCAATTTACATTTCTTGCACTTTAAGTTTCTGTCATTTAATTTCTTGTTCTTTAAGTTTTAGCAATTTATTTCTTGTTCTCTTTAATTTCATGCAATTTACATTCTGCAAATCACAAATCACCCAACCAACACTTGATTCGCTTGACTAAATCAACCACTAAGCTAAAATTGCTCAATCCTTCAATCCCTGTGGGATCGACCTCACTCCCGTGAGTTTTTATTACTTGATGCGACCCGGTGCACTTGCCGGTTAGATTTGTGGTGTTTTGGGAGAGATTTGTTTCTCATCAAGTTTTTGGTGCCGTTGCCGGGGATTGATTAGATTGACAATGATTAAGTGAAATGGTAATCTAGATCAAGCACTTTTTCTTTAATTTTTGATTAACCCACTAACTGTTTGAATTTTTGCTTGAACTAAACTTCATTTTAGCAATAGATTGAAGTGATCTTGCTAGTGTTTCTTTTGTCTTGTTTGTATGTCAGATACAGGGAGATCCGTTCCTGTTTTATCTGAAGCTGATCAGAGAACTCTTAGAAGGATAAGAAGAGCCGAAAGAGGGAAAAATATTGTTGGAGAAGAAGAATCTGAGGAAGAATACCACGAGATGGAAGGAGATACATCTAATCCAGGAGGAGGAGTTAATAATCAACCACAACAGAGGAGAGTATTGGCTTCCTATACCTTTGCAAATGCTAGACATTGTGGAAGCAGCATTCTCACCCCTAATGTCAATGCAAATAACTTTGAACTGAAGCCACAACTCATCACATTGGTCCAAAACAACTGCTCATTTGGGGGAGGACCATTGGAGGATCCAAATCAACATCTATCTACCTTCTTAAGGATCTGTGACACTGTCAAATCCAATGGCGTGAATCCTGAAACCTACAAGCTTCTGCTGTTCCCGTTCTCATTAAGGGATAAGGCTGCACAATGGCTTGAAACTTTTCCCCAAGGAAGTATCACTAGTTGGGATGACTTGGTGACTAAATTTCTAGCCAAATTCTATCCACCCCAAAGAGTCATCAGGCTAAAAACCGAGGTGCAGACATTCACACAATTAGATGCCGAATCCTTGTATGAAGCATGGGAGAGGTATAAAGCCTTAATCAGAAAGTGTCCTCCAGAGATGTTCAATGAATGGGACGTACTGCAAAATTTCTATGAAGGTCTGACATTGAAATCTCAGGAGGCATTAGATCATTCTGCTGGAGGTTCACTACAACTGATGAAAACTGCTGAGAAAGCTCAGAATCTTGTGGACATGGTGGCCAACAACCAATATTTCTTCGCTCACCAAAGAAGCCGCCAACCATCACAAAGGAGAGGAGTAATGGAGCTAGAAGGAGTGGATTCAATCCTAGCTCAAAACAAGATGATGCAGCAGCAAATTCAACAACAATTTGAGCAAATGGCCAAGAGGATTGATAGTCTCCAAGTTGCAGCAGTTAACACTAGCCAACCATCAACCACATGGGGACAGAGTGAAGAAACTCAAGAAGAACAACAACAAGAGCAAGTGCAGTATATGCACAATCAAGGACCAAATGAAGTGTATGGTGATACATACAATCCATCCTGGAAAAACCACCCAAACCTCAGATGGGGAGATAACCATACCCAAAACCAACAACCATGGCAGAGGAACTCAAACCAACACAACCCAAGAAGCAACCAAAATCACAACCAGCAGCAGACTAACCAAAACCCCTACAGAAAACCTCAAAATAACTACCCCAACCTCAACCAATACCAATCTAATAACCAATCCGCCAACCAAAATGCCTACCATCCACCACCCACATCTCATAACCCACCTCAAATATCACCTGAAGCCCAAAGAATCACTCACTTGGAGGCCATGATAGACAAAATGTTGAAACACCAAGAAATGGTAGCCAAGAATCAGGAAGCCTCTATGAAGAGCCTGGAGAGACAGATGGGGCAACTCTCCAAGCAAGTATCTGTTGAGAGACCTTCAAACTCACTGCCCAGTGACACAATTCCAAATCCCAAGGAGGAATGCAAGGCAATACAATTAAGGAGTGGGAGAACATTGATAAGCAACAATGACTCTACAAAGAAGCAAGCAGAGAACGTCAAAAACCCAACGGAGGATGAGAATCAAACAAAGGCAGATGAGGCTGAGAAGCAAGTTGTGATGCCAAACAAAGGCACTAAGAAACTCAAAGAGAAGGACAACCAGCCACATAGCTCAAAGGAAGTAGCTCAGGGGCAGCAGCAAATAGGAAAAAGCATCACACCTCCACTGCCATATCCTCAGAGGTTCAACAAGGAGGTTAAAGACCAGCATTTTCACAAATTCTTTGAGATTTTTAAGAAGCTGGAAATCAATATTCCCTTGGCTGAAGCACTTGAGCAAATGCCTCTATATTCCAAGTTTCTGAAGGATCTCATCAACAAGAAAAGAAGCTGGGATGAGAAAGAAACCATAATGATTGCTGAGGAATGCAGGGCCTTGATTCAAAAGGGGCTTCCTCCCAAGCTTGAGGACCCAGGAAGCTTCCTGTTGCCTTGCACCATTGGGAAATTGACAATCACTAAAGCAATGTGTGATCTCGGAGCAAGTATTAACTTAATATCATCCTCCTTGGTGAAAAAGCTGCATATAGAGGAGGTCAAACCAGTACAAATGTCTCTGGAGCTGGTAGACAAGTCAATGGTATACCCCAGGGGTGTAATTGAAAACCTTTTGGTCAAGGTGGACAGTTTTATATACCCTGCTGATTTTGTGGTTCTAGAATCAAACAATGATGATGGTGACTCTGTTATACTGGGAAGGCCATTCTTGGCCACTGCTAGAGCTATCATAGACTTAGAGGAAGGGGAATTAACTCTCAGGATGCATGACCAGAGTGTTACTCTGAAGGTTTTACCAGAGGCACAAATTAGCAAGGAAAAGAAAGACTATATGAAAAATGACCAGGAAAGTCACAGCAACATCCCAATACTAAGGATTGTGCAGACTGATGAAAAAGCCCAAGAGGATATTAGAGTACTAGCCACTGAGAAGAGAGGTCCCCAAGGAAAGCCTACAGCCAGAAAAGAAAGATCAACAAAAGGAAAGATGAAGCGCAGAAACAAAACAAAAAGGGGCTGGAAGAATAGAAAGATTCCAACAGAGGGGCTTTCTAAAGGTGACAAAGTGCAACTGATATATCAACAGCTGGGGGCAAATCAACAAACCGAGGATTTCTACACTGTCAGCAACATACTATCATTAGAGCATGCTGAAATTGAACACCAGAGAACAAAGAAGAGGATCACGGTCAGGGGAGACAAATTGAGGCCCTACAAGCACCAACCACCATAAAAGAAAGCCTCAATGTCAAGCTAGTGACAATAAAAGAGCACTCCATGGGAGGCAACCCATGCTTTAAGATTCATGTCATTTTACATTCAATAAATTATGATCACTTGATGCATGAATTCTTTTCTCTTTTCATGAACATGCCCATTTATCGCATGCACTATTTTGAAACATATACTAAGTTTGGTGTATCTTCAAGCACACTTAACCAATATTACAAAGGATTTTGTTTCACATGCTTAAAATGTGTTGATAGAGCATATGGCCGAACACTAAGTTTGGTGTTCACATAGCTTCATGAAAGTTTGAAACTCATGCATCAATAATCATACATTTGTTATTTTTCCAAAACCTTATAAAAAAAATTTTTTTTATTCGATAATGAAGGCATTAATTGTGATGTACCCTTTGACAAGAAACAAGTTTGGTGTTCATCAAACCTTGATGCACCGATTCAAGGATACAATTAATCCTTCATGAAAAAAAAAAGAGAAAAAGAAAGTATGATGAAAACAATTCTTATGAACATTTTCACCAATTGGAGGAAGAAACTCACTTTCTTTATACATTACCAAACACTAAGTTTGGTGTCCTCCAAAGAAAGTGTCACGGTTCACATGAGATAAGAATTGATGGTTCACATTTTTTTTTTATAGAAAGCACACTCTTGCTACGGTTGGATAAGACTAATGTAGGTTGTCTTGTTGTGATGACTAGGAGGTCAAAGAATCTTCAATGAAAAAGACAAGACAAAGGAAAGCATAGCATAAGGACAAAATCCTATCACATGCTTCAAGGAAGAAATCTGCCACTCCTTGAGAATGATCACGGCAAAGGCAAGGGAAGGAGCAAATTTTGTCTTCATTCATCCTTACATGCATACCTTTGATCTCCATAGTGTCTAATTGCATCCTAGCCCTTCATTGCTCATTTAAAATGCATACCACCTTCAAGCCATGCACATAACCGAATCACTCCTCAACATAACAAGCCTTGTGCAACCTTTCTTCTACTTTAAACTCCAACCACTTAAACTTCTTTTCATAACTTCTTGTCATAGCAAGTCCGGACATAATCTCTTTTTCCTCCAAACACACATCAAACTCTCCAACATTCTTCACATTCTCTCTCAACCAACCAAGTGATCATGGCATCCTCCTCAAGAACCAAACGACGAAAAGGAAAAGATCCAATAGTGGAGGAAGAAACACATGAGTATGACCAATGGAGGTTCAAGTCTTGGTCTCATCAAATGCAAATTCAATGGATGAACGAGAAAAGAATCTATCCTGAAATTCCATTCATGTTGCCGGATGATGGATGTCAAGAAATAAAGAACAAAATCCGGAAGAGGAGATGGGAGGAACTTACATCACCAGCCACTCGAATTAATACCAATATCATAAGAGAGTTCTATGCAAATGTCCCAAGGATTGACATGCGTGAACCCCCAACGTACAAGAGCTATGTGCGTGGGGTGGAAGTAGACTTTAGCCCGGATGCAATCAAGAAAGTCTTGAAACTAAAATCAGTCCGCTTTGATGAACCGGGATACCAACAAAGATTGAGTGAGGAGCAGAATTATGAGGAGATTGCAAGAGACATTTGTTTTGAGAACTCAGAATGGGAAGGAGATAACAAGAACAGATACAAGTTTCTGAAGAGATGTAACCTCACTCCGGAAGCAAAAGGATGGTATGAGTTGATGAAAAGGTCAATTCTGGGGACAGTGAACACCTCAGAAGTTAACAGGGAGAGAGCCTTGATGCTGCATTGTATCATGGTGGGTGGAGAGATAAGAGTTCATGAGATCCTTGCAAGAGACATTCAAAAGATAGCTGAAAAGAATTCGGCCGGATCTTGGTTGTACTATCCGAGCACCATTTGGAAGTTGTGTGCAAAGGCTAAAGTTCCATTGGAAGAAGAGAACCCAATGTGGTTAAGCCAAGGCATGCCCATAACCATTGAACGAATGATGATGCCCCTTGAAGCACACCAAGGCCGAAGACTACATGGAGGAAGGGAAAGAGAAGAGCAAATGGAAGAAGATGAGCCACACATAGAAGAAGAGCCACAAGAAGAGGAGGAGCAGCCACACTTTTTCCCACATGGCAATATGGATATGACTCAAATGCAAGAAGCAATAGGGAGATTGTCTCAACAGTACACTAGAATCCAAGAGAGGCAAGAGGAATACCATTCTCTGTACTTGCAAAACCAACAAGCACAAGAAGAAAGAGAGCTAAGAATAATGCACAAACAAAATGAATTCGAGTCAAGATTTCTTGCGATGCAAGAAGAACATGCCTTTCAATCTCATGAATCTTTTGGGAAGATGGAACAAATGCAAGCTGAAAGTTTGAAGGCTTTCAAGGAGTTCACAACACTCCAAGAAGCAAGGTATGAAGTGCAAGCCGATTACAATGTCAATAGCCAAATCAAACTGAACTATATTGGAGAACATTTGCACAACATGGATCCGGCGTTCCCAACTTTTGATGAATTCTTCAAAATGAGAAGTGAGGTAGAAGTAAACAGGGCTATGAGACTTGAAGATAGAGTGGAGGAGGCTATGAATAATGCTGGCTTTTGACAAGATCAACAGGCACCAAACAAGGATGGTGGGAACACTAGCAGCCAAGTGTATGAAAGGAGAAAGAAGAGGCATGACAAATGAAAGGTGGACTTGCTCCTTGTTCAAAGAAAAAAGCATGCATTCTATCTGTTCTAAGTTGTCTTTGCATTTCTAAGTAGTCCTCTTTAATTATAAGTCTTTGCATTGTGTTTGTTTCTTTTAAAATAAATAGGCTAGTTTATGTGTGTGCTTGTGTGTTTATTTTCACTTGACAAGAAGCATGTGTTGTCCCCTGCATCTTTAAATTCAATAAAAGAACAGTTTGAATGTGAAGCAAGATAATCTCTGTTAGTTAGAAGTAGAATAAAAGTAAGTGGTGGTATGTGTGTGATTGTATAATAGCTCACTTTTAGTGAATAAAGAGCTAGGATATCTCCTTCTAAGTAAAGAGTGGCCTACTGTCTATGAATCTCAATTGAAAAAAAAATCCTTGGTTAGAAAGAAAAACAAAAAGAAAGAAAAAAGGAAGTGACAAAACAAAAGAAAAACAAAAAGAAACAAAGCTGGACACCAATAGCTTGAACCTTAAAATATATGCCTGTGATGTCTTTGTACTAGGATCTGCTTGGATTAGTAAGCTCTTAGGAGTGCCTCAACACTTGGTGACTTGGGTTAACTAACCCGGGATCATCAGCTGAAAATCCACTATCAAGAGCAACCTAACTACAAGGCATTTAGTAACCCAAAGAGGTGCTGGGCATCAATGTTTTAAGAAGGAATGTGAGCCAAGTGTCTATGGTGAATAATGTGTCAAGTATAAAGAAAAGAAAATGAACTTGCTACACATGACACTCAAATAAAGCTTATGAACAAAATAATAGCCAAGGATAAAAGAATAATGAGAGGTCATAGCAGTATGTTACTTGAAGCTTGATGGAGACTTTCTAGGCCTAAGAGTCAATAAGAAGTGAGTATTTGCATATCCACATAAAACCCCATGAACTATCAATAATACTCTGCTAGCATGAACATCTTCTTCCATTTCATTCTTTCTTCTCAATAATTCATTTCTTGCTTGGGGACAAGCAAGCTTTAAGTTTGGTGCTGTGATGACAAGTCATCCTAGCCTATTTTAACTAGTCTTTTTCTTTTGTTTTCATTAGAATTATGCACTTTCTTGAGCTACAAGCAAGCTAATTGAGTAGATTTTCATGTTTCCCTTGATTGAACCAACCATATATGAATTCATGCCATTTCATGAGGTTTTATGCTATATTTGTTGCATATTATGAAAGAATGAATATCTCATGATTTTGAGCATAGCTTTGATGAGTTTGGTTGATTAATGATAGGTGAAGAAAGCTTGGAAAAAGGTTGAAGCAAGAAGGAATGGCTAGGAGTGAAGAGAGAACAATGGAATAAGTGAAATTGAACCATGAAGCAAAAAGTTGGACCTAAAGTTAGCCTCAAAGTTAGACCCCTAACTTGAAGGCTAACGTTAGGCATGAAGACTACTCCCTGGGCTCCCCACGTTTGAGCCAACGTTAGCCCCCTAACTTGGAGGCTAACGTTGGCAAGAGAAACTTCTTCCCTGGGCACCAACGTTTGCGCCAACGTTAGACCCCTAACTTGGGGGCTAACGTTGGCACATGTATATTCAAGGAAGAGGAGCAAAAGTTAGCCCCAACGTTAGCCCCCTAACTTGGAGGCTAACGTTGGAACTTGAGAAGATCTCCCCTGGGCACCAACGTTTGCGCCAACGTTAGCCCCCTAACTTGGAGGCTAACGTTGGCACATGAATTACAAAGGGAGAAGGGCCAACGTTTGCGCCAACGTTAGCCCCCTAACTTGGAGGCTAACGTTGGCGCCACTAGCATATAAGCAAGGCCAACGTTAGGGTCAAAGTTAGACCCCTAACATTGGCACCAACGTGCATACCAGTAAATTTTGCTTGCTGCTATGAAAAGTTGGAGCCAAAGTTAGACCAAACTTTTGGTCCAACTTTGGCTAACCTCAAAACCGGTTCAATTGGTTCACTTTGGTTCTTCTTCAAACTTCAAGGGCAATCAACCAAGGCCTCTTTCAACCCAATTCTACCAAGAACAAAGGCCCAACTCAAGGCTTGAATATCATTTTAGAAAGTGTATAAATAGGATAGAATTCAAGTTATTTGGAGAGCTTTCCTTTTAGAATTTTGATAAGAATTTTTGGGAAGCTTTTGTTACTGAGTGAACTTTAATTTCTTTGTTTCCATTGCTTTTAATTTCATTTTACTTTTGTCTTGGATCTTGGATTGGAGAATTGAAGAAATTCTGTTTCAATCTCAATCTTGGATCTCTCTGTTTCTTTACTGTTAATTAAATTAGCATTTCCGTTTCTGTTACCTGATCTTCATCTCTTTTCTTTGCAATTTACAATTTCCTGGCAATTGTTTTTGTTGGATCTAGGAAGGCATTGAGATCTAGACTTGGTTTTCTAGTCTCTGGGTCCTGAGATCTAAATTTCCATTTCAATTCCCTGTTTACTGCTTCTTATGTTCATTTACTTTTCTGCTTGATTTCCGGTTCAATCCCAATTGCCTTTTACTCTCCTGTTTGATGCAATCTAATTTTTCCTTATTTAAATTCTGCAAATCCACATCCCAATCCCCTTTACATTTCAAGCAATTTACATTCCTTGCACTTTAAGATTCCGCAATTTACATTTCTTGCACTTTAAGTTTCTGTCATTTAATTTCTTGTTTTTTAAGTTTTAGCAATTTATTTCTTGTTCTCTTTAATTTCATGCAATTTACATTCTGCAAATCACAAATCACCCAACCAACACTTGATTCGCTTGACTAAATCAACCACTAAGCTAAAATTGCTCAATCCTTCAATCCCTGTGGGATCGACCTCACTCCCGTGAGTTTTTATTACTTGATGCGACCCGGTGCACTTGCCGGTTAGATTTGTGGTGTTTTGGGAGAGATTCGTTTCTCACCAAAATATCTCACCAGCAGGTAGTATTTCATAACCCTAACACTGAAGATCTTCATCTCATGATTGATCATCTTTCTAAAAAATTAGATGCTTCTTGCTTGAAAACCAAAATCTTGAGTCTCAAATTGAAATTCTTAAAGCTGAAAATGGTTTTCTCAAGGATAAATTAAGGGAGGCTGAAACCGTTGTTGATCTTGTTGAAGAAAACAAGCAGTTGAAAGCAGAAATAAAAGGGTGTGAAAAACAACATTTTGTGGTTGCATATCTTAACTATTTTGAAGAAAATGAGAAGCTGCTCAAAGAGGTAAAAAGAATTAAAAGAGACTTGGCCACATTTGCTCAAAGTTCAGAAAATTTAAATCAACTATTGGCTAGTCAAAAATCTCTTTATGACAAAGCTGGGTTGGGATTTCACAAAGCTACAAAATCTGTTGAAAAACCTTATTTTGCAAACATAGCATCATCTTCAAATGATGTAAGATTTCAAAACCCAACAAGCTTTGTGATAATTACTGATCATAGATTTTGTAGATTATGCAACCGGAATGGCCACTTTCCCATTCAATGTTTCTTTGGTGAAATAATGATTGGAAACAAAGTTTGTAAAATTGTTTTTGATTATAATGGATTGGGACAAAGAAGATGGTTTAACATGAAAGGATCCAAAAAGATTTGGATACCTAAGGTCACTTGAGCTCATTTTGTAGGTTTGCCTAGCATCCAAGCGAAAGGACAATATGTGGTATATGGATATTGGATGTTCTAGGCACATGACCGGAAAGGAAACCTTCTTCATTAAGCTTGATGAATATGATGGAGGGTTTGTCACTTTCGGTGATAATGGAAAAGGAAAAATAGTGGCCATTGGAAAAATTGGTAAAAGTTTTTCTTCTTTTATAAATGATGTTCTTCTTGTTGACGATTTGAAACACAATTTACTAAGCGTTAGCCAATTATATGATCTTGGGTATGAAGTCATTTTTAGAAAATTGGATTGCTTAGTTCTTTGTGAAAAATCTGATGAAACTTTGTTTGAAGCCAAAAGATGTAACAATGTGTATGGATTGACTCTTGAGAATTTAAAAGATCAAAAAGTAACATGCTTTACCTCACTTGAATATGAAAAATGGCAATGGCATAAGAAATTAGGTCATGCAAGCATGTACCAAATTTCTAAACTTGTTAAAAAGAACTTGGTGAGAGGAATTCCCAACATTAAATTTGATAAGGATATTACTTGTGATGCTTGTCAACTAGGCAAACAAGTAAAATCCTCTTTTAAACCTAAAGATGGAATTTCCACCAAAAGGCCATTAGAAATGTTATATATTGATCTTTTTGGTCCAACAAGAACTCAAAGTTTAGGAGGTAAATATTATGGATTGGTGGTGGTAGATGATTACACTAGATTTGATTGGGTACTTTTGCTAGCTCATAAGAATGATGCTTTCCATGCTTTTTCAACTCTTTGCAAAAGAATTCAAAATGAAAAGGATTTGAAAATTGCCCACTTAAGAA
Organism: Arachis ipaensis; assembly: GCF_059453495.1. Classification (NCBI taxonomy): domain Eukaryota; kingdom Viridiplantae; phylum Streptophyta; class Magnoliopsida; order Fabales; family Fabaceae; genus Arachis; species Arachis ipaensis. The sequence continues at coordinate 131,651,529 of NC_142444.1, forward strand.
GTGATCATGGAAAAGAATTTGAAAATCAAGATTTTGAAAAATTCTATGATGATTTTGGAATTGCTAATAACTTTTCATGTCCTAGAACACCTCAACAAAATGAGGTGGTTGAAAGAAGGAATAGAAGCCTTCAAGAAATGACTAGGGCTATGCTATGTGAAAATGAGGTTCCAAAATTTCTATGGGCTGAAGCTGTAAATACAGCTTGTTACATTTTGAATAAGACTATCATTAGAAAAGGGTTAAAGAAAACTCCTTATGAGCTATGGAAAGGAACCCCTCCTAATTTTAAGTATTTTCACATTTTTGGATGCAAATGTTTTGTGCTTACTAATAAAGAAAATCTTGGAAAATTTGATCCAAAAGCCAATGAGGGAATGTTTGTTGGATACTCCACCACTAGCAAAGCTATAGAATTTACCTCAAAGATCATAGGACCATAGAGGAATCCATACACATTTTTTTTTGTGATACTAATTCAATTCCCAGTGTTGTAGATGATGATACAGGTTGTGAAGATTTTGTTAATCAGGAAGTGAGTAAAGAAAATCCCAAGGCTGTCCCAAGTGAAGATCCTGCCTGCCTAGAAATGTCTCATCAGGAAGGAGGAGATATTTCAGTTTTGTCTCCTGAGCCAGTAAGAGAATCTGGAATAGAACAACCTACTGAAGCTCATCAAAGCACAACCTTACCCCGAAAACCAAGAGAATGAAAGTCTATGAGGGGTTATCCTCATGATTTTATCATAGGTGACCCAAGGAGTAACCACAAGATCCTCATCCAAGAAGCAAGCCGAGCAAAGCAATGTTGCTTTCTTGTCCCAAATGGAGCCTCACAATGTAAAACAAGCTCTTGAAGACCCCTCTTAGGTCAAATCCATGGAAGAGGAGCTTGCTCAATTTGAAAAGAATGAGGTTTGGACACTTGTACCTAATCTGAATGGTAAGAAGGTAATGGGTACTAAGTGGATTTTTAAAAATAAATTGGGTGAGGATGGCAGTGTTTTTCGTAACAAGGCTAGATTAGTGGCCCAAGGTTACGATCAAGAGGAGGGTATAGATTTTGATTAGTCTTTTGCCCCGGTAGCAAGAATGGAAGTAATTAGATTGCTTCTTGTCTATGCTGCCCACAAAGGGTTTAAAATGTTCCAAATGGATGTCAAATGTGCTTTCCTTAATGGATTAATAGATAGAGAAGTATTTGTGGCCTAACCCCCCAGTTTTGAACAAAAGGAATTTCCAAATCATGTTTTTAAACTTTCAAAGGCTCTTTATGGCCGAAGGCAAGCTCCAAGAGCTTGGTATGAAAGGCTTAGTGCCTTCTTGTTGGAAAACCAATTTCAAAGGGGAACCACCGATACAACTTTATTTATAAAAGTATCAAATGATGATATTCTTCTTGTTTAATTTTATGTGGATGAAATAGTGTTTGGGTCGGCCCATGAATCCTTGTGTGAAGAGTTTGGAAAACTCATGACTAGTGAGTTTGAAATGAGTTTAATGGGAGAACTAACATTCTTTCTTGGTCTCCAAATTAAACAAACTCCTAGTGGCATTTTCATTCACCAAGGAAAATATGCTAAGAAATTTGGCCTAGAAAATTCCAAACATATGGGAACACCAATGCATCTAAATACTAAACTTGAAAAGGATGAAAACGGCAAAGATGTGGATAAAACACGGTATAGAGGAATGATTGGCTCACTCATGTATCTTACATCCTCTAGACCGGATATTGTTCAAAGTGTGGGTGTGTGTTCAAGATTTAAATCTCACCCAAAAGAATCCCATCTTTCAGCCGTCAAAAGAATCATTAGATACATTAAGGGAACTTGTGATTTTGGCTTATGGTATCCTAGATCTGATGACTTTTGTGCAGTAGGGTTTTGTGATGCAAATTATGCGGGAGATCGGGTGGATAGAAGGAGCACCTCCGGAATGTGTTGCTTCCTTGGGAGCTCACTAAACATGTGGTCAAGCAAGAAACAAGCCACAGTTGCTCTATCCACAGCCGAAGCTGAATATATATCTGCCTCTGCGTGTTGTTCACAATTAATTTAGTTGAAAACTCAGTTGGAAGATTACAAATTGAAATCCGATGAACAACTTGCTGATATATTCACTAAACCTTTGTGTGAAGATAGGTTCTGTTCGCTAAGGAACAGTTTGGGAATGTTAGATTTGAATTATGTTGAAAATTTGTGACTTTGTTGATTCTGTTTGTTTTTATCTCGTAGGAAGCCAGGAGACAAATCTACGCAAGTGATGAAATCTTCACAGGAAGACTTGTATAAAGCCTAGAAAATTTGTGGATTAAGCATGGAGAACTGTGCCCTATTGCCCAGCATGCTGTAACCACCTTTTAGGCCTATGTAAGACAAACTTTGTTCACATGATATGGGCTCACTATCTTTTTAAATCATAAAACTCTTTTAATTTTTTTGAAATTAATTTTTCAACATGTCATCACTTCATTCCATTTCAAGTCATGACAGTTTTAATATTTTATCATTCCTCATGACTTGTCTTTTCAGTTTTCATGGTTTTAAAAAATTCAAATTAATTTTTAAAATCTGTTTTCATTAATAATTTTGCTTTAAAAGAGAAGGTTTGTTCCTAGCATTAATGACAGTTCTTTTACTCCTAAAAGCGGATCATATCAGAGGGTAGCTGTTTGTGACACCCTTGTTCTTTATGCTGTTTTAAACTCCATCCCCATATCTTTAGCTTACTTTATGATTCATCATATGCGGGATTGTGTGAAAAGTGATAAAAGGAGTAACTTGTCATATGGTATATTTTTTACTTGCTTGATTGAGAATTTTAATGTTGATTTGAGTAATGAGCCTATTGAGAATAAAGTTTCCACAATCAAAGGTGGTGGTGTACCGCAACATGCTAAAGGTAAAGAAGTTCTCTTGGAGTTTGCTACCATGTCTAAGCAAATGGTAAAATCCAGCAAAGAAGCTAGAAAGCTTGCATTGTAAAATGAAAAGGCTTGGCTAAAATCTCATGAAAGGGTAAACTTGCTCTTAAAGCATTTGGATTCAGTTGATAAGGACATGGCTCCTTTCGAGAAAGAAGATGATGTTCTGGAATCTAATAAAGAAAATTCTGATGCCTAAGTTTGCTCTCTATTGTCGTTGCTGCTGAATGCTTTGTTATTTTCAATGTTCTGAAAAATGGTTCGAACCACCCGGTCGAACCGGTTGAACCATGAACCGGTGAGAATTACGATTCGATTTTATGCCAAAACCGAAAAAAATGAAAACCGTTATTGAACCGCTAAATCGGCCGGTAACCGGTCAGTCGAACCGAACAGGGACCCGGCCGGTTTTTTGCTTGGCCCAAAAACACTCAAAACGCGCGTTTAGCTTTCAGTAACCCCCTCCCCAACTCTTGCGTTACCAACCCTAACCCACTCCAAATCTCCAACGGCGCAGCAGCACACGCTCCCTCGTCCCTCCCATCACCCTCGAGCTAGCCGTTCCTCTCAACGCCGGCGAGCTCAGTCCCTCCCTTTCGCGCTGCCACGGTCCCGCCGGTGCTAGCTTTATTTCACCGTCGCGCTCACATAGAGGAAGAATCATCGCAAGTGCCGTCGTTTCCTCCTCCTCTCGGTCAATCCGTCATCCACTTCTCTACTGTGCCGCTGTCTACTTCTCAATCCTCCTACTCGCCACGGTCTTTCATCCGCTGTCTACTTCTCAATCCTCCTCCTTCCCCTGTCCCAAATCCATGCGGCCAGACCTTCTCTTCTAGGCTTTCTAGCTCGGCACGTCTTCCTGTCTTCGTCGGTGACTTTGGTGTTCAAGGCTTCCAGCTGCTGCGCCGTCGAGTCGCCGTCGTCGTCCTGCTGTCGGTGGAAGGTTAGTGAATTTGTTTTTGAGTTTGAGCTGTCAAACCCAAAAAACCCCTAAGCTGCTTCAGGTTTTTTGGTTGTTTCCAATCCAGCACAGCCTTAGATGAGAGCGAAAGTGACCCTTGGATTTCTTTTTCCTCTGTTTCAATCAGCTTTTCATTTTTTTTTTAAATTTGTGTATTAGTCTTTTGTTATTCAGTCTTTTAAGCATTTAGTCAAATATTCAAGTTGTAGCAGCACTTCATTGCTTCAAAGTTCAAACAAAACAAAATTGAGACAATTCAAGAATAAGCTAAAAAGTGTGAAGAAACCGAGTCTTTCTACCAAAAATTACTTAGCTAAAATCAAGAAATTTGTTTTTTATTTTGAGCTGTTTCAGTGTTATGAATTTGATTTTGAATGTCTGATGAGTGATTTTTGATTTTGAATCTGAAATTAATTAATTTATGATCAGTGTTTTGAATTTGAAATTTGCGATCAGTGATTTGTTATGCTGCATTGCTGCTGTTGGTATTTAATTTGTTGTTGAAATAGTTACTGATTTGTTGAAATAGTTACTTATTTGTTTAATTTCTGAATGCTCGGTTCTTCTTCTTTCTTTTAATTTCTGAAATTTTTGTTCAAATTTTCTTGTAATATTTTGTAATGTTTTGTATGTTTGTTGCTGTTATGTAATTGCTGGTTGCTGGGTGCAGGTTTAGTGTCATCACTGATTTTGGAATGTTTTATAATGTACAATGTTTGTTGTTGTTTTGTAGTTACTGTTTTGTAATTACTGGTTGCAGGTTTAGTTTGATTATTGGTTAATGTTTTGTAATGTTTGGTGCTGAAGGCTGATTGTTGAGTTCAGATATAGTTGTTTATTTTGACTTGGGTAAAGAGACTTAGGGTCATTTTTCCTGCCTTGTACCAATTCAGATGATTATTTTCAGAGGATGAGCACTTATTTATGTATCTTGAGAAACTGTTTCTGTTTGTTATGAGCACTTAGTTTCACCAAGAAAGCTTAGTTTCGCCAAATGGTCCTCAAAGCAACTCATCCAAAATGCTACTGCACAAATCCAAGTCTATTGTCTCTTAAAGCCTGCATGCTCTTTCATTTGGTGAAGTCTTTCTAGCAGTAGTCCACTGCCAACTTTGTTATTAATAATGTTATCAAATTTGTTTATCCAAGTACTATGTTTATTTTTTTCAGTTGGATTTATGATAATTCATTTGATATTCTTCCTATTCTTGTGAGATATTTCTTTTAACATTTTGTGTACTGATGAGGAATTGTACTTGCTTGGTATCATGCTTTCATCTGGAAATTTTGTATTTACTATAAAAAAAAAAAAGAAATCCTAAAAAAGAAATTTACCACTCCATTGGAAAAATTTCATACTACCCTATACCCTCAACTTAATACTTGCATATTTATAATTTATTTATTATTTTATTCTAAAACAGTTTTTTCGGTTGAACCACCGGTTGAACCGATTGGACCAATAAACCAGTGAACCAGTGACTAGAACGGTTTGATGACTGGTTCGATTCTCAGAACCTTGGTTATTTTGCTCTCTGTGTATTTGACTCAGTAGAACTATTTTCATTTGTCTTGGTTGACTATACCAAACTTAACTTTGATGCTATTTTGTTTTATGCTTGAATTATTATGGACTGCATTGCTTTTTCTCCATTTTTTGCAAGGACCCTCCTTGATGACAAAAGGGGGAGAAGAGAAAAAGGAGGAGAAGAGAAAAAGGGCTGAATTAAAATTATTATGTTTCACTGATTTATTGAGCTGTTTTGCTTTGTATGTTTCATTGATTTGTTGCCCTGTTTTGTTCTTTTTTATGCTCTGATATGGCTATGTTTTAAGCACTTTGTGTTAGGGGATTAATTTTGACTTGAGCTTTGATTGTCATTGATAAATTTATTTGCTCAAATGCATATGTGCTGACTGGACTAGGGAATTTTATTAAGGTGTTTGAAAAATATTTTCTTGTGAAAATATGGCTCGGTCTTAAAGGATCCAAATTCTTGAAATTTTTATCTTTTAGGAATCCTTTGGAGCATGTACACAGTTTTTGCATTCTTGAATATTGTGTTAATCAGGCACACATTAAGGGGGAGCATTTTGAATAATTGAAAGGGGGAGCATTCGGCCAAATCATCAAGGGAGTTTTCTAATCCAAATCCTTTTCAATTCAGCTTTAATAATGTTTGTCATCAAGGGGGAGATTGTTGAGTTTGGAAAACTTATATTTAATTAAATGATGATCAAACATTATTAAAATATAAATTAAGAAATTATTAAAATTAAGTGTCTTATTTAATGCTTCCAATAGTTTGTTTGATATGTTTATTAGTGTGCAAGAGGAAGAAATTAATTTCCTATTGGGTCAAAAAGATAGAGCAGCCCACTTTGGTCAAAGAATTATTTTAGTTGTGTGCAAATTCAATTCAAACATAAAGTGGCTGCAATTTGAAATGAAGATAAGCCCAAATCATAAGCCCATATTGATAAAACAAATAAAGAAGGAAATGGCCCAAGGATGCCATACGTTGATCACAAAAACAAAGGGCCCAATTTTGTTGAAGCATGTTTTGGTTACAAATTCACTTTGGTGGAATCCAAATTTTAATCAAATTGAATGCATGCCTTCCACGGATGCCTTTCTCAATGGGTGATGGAATTTAAATTTTAATTAACTAGGATTTATTGCATGCCTTGGAAACAAAAAAGAGAAAGTTCAATTTGATTTGATGGCCTTTAATGTTTTACACGTTACTAGGCAAAGACTATGGAAAGTTGGTTTTAATTAATTTTATTTGATTTCATTCATTACTTCCATTTGAAAGCTTATCACTCTTCTCTCTCTTCTCTTTCTTTGTATTCGGTCACCTCACTGTCAGAAAAGAAAATAGTAGAAGCAAGCTCTCAGATGAAGGAAGAAGAAGCTAGAAGAAAGAAAAGGGCTAAAGTAATGATGTCCTTAGCAAAAAGAAGATCCACGGTATGGTGTGGCTGAGATCTTTGCCACTTATGGTAAGATGCGGTAAGGAAGTCTCAAGCTCTCCATAACTGAAAATGGAAGAGATCCAACTCGGTCAGAGAAGAAGATCCCTTGGGTATGGCTCGTCTCTACTTTTGATCAACCATCACAGAAGGTAGCTACTGTAGCTACGTGGAGGAAGAGGCAAAAGATAGAGCAGATGGAGCTGTCAAGCATCAAGGAATCATCAAGGGTCAGGAATCCTTCTTGGAGAGCAAGTCAAGATAGAAGGCACAGATTGATGAAGGTTGGTGAGAAGAGATGAAGAAGAGGTAATTGCATGTTGGATTTTACATTCGGTTCTCTCTCTTCTCTTTCTGGTCGAACCAGTTTTGTATTGAAGAAGAAGAAGATTAGCTCGGTTGAACCGTTTCAACCTTGGAGGCTTCCCCTTCTATAATAAGGGTGAACAGCGAAGGCTTGAAGTAAGGAGACAGTGAGTGAAAAGCACAGAGTTCTCATAGCTACCCAAGCTAATAGAAGTTCTTCTCCTTCAATATTCTTCATGTTGTATTTCTCTATTTAATTTTGTCTATCTTGAGTCTCATGGAAAAAGGCAAACGGTGAGGTTTGTATGAAAAAGCCATAGAGCGAAAAAAGACAGAGTATAGAAAATTAAAAGAAAAAGCCATAGATGTCCTAGAGGTCCTTTGTACATCTGTATTGTGTTTCATGATTTTGTGGGAATTCTCTTGCAAGTTTGGTTAGCACTTAGCAGTTGAAAGCTTGGTAGGTGACTGATGAACGGATTTTTGCTAGTAAAGAATTCACAATAAATTCTCGTTGCTAGTATAGTTTCTAAACCAACAAAGAATCCTTTCATACAAAAACTTGTTTGTCACTAAAGCAAACCCAATAAAATAAACCAAAGTATTTAATCCTCAGATCGTCTCTCAAGGAATTGCAGGGAGGTGTTCTTGTTATTGGTTATGAGATAGTATATTTTTGGGTTTTTGAAAGGTTGAACAAGGAATGTCAATAACAAGAAAGTAAACTAATAACTAAGAAAGCTCTTGGCAAGGTATGAGAATTAGAAGTCCTATCCTAGCTATCCTTATTAATTGTGATGAGAATTGTCCATTGCTCCCACCTAGTTAACCTTTAACTATGAAGGAAAGTCAAGTGGATAAATCAATTTGATTCCTCAAGTCCTAGTCAACTCCTAAGGAAAGACTAGCTTTAGAGGGATCCAAATCAACTAGCAACTTTAAATTATCAATCAACAAAGGAGTTTGATAACTCAAGAGTCTCCAATTACTCAACCAAAACCAAAAGGAGAGAAATCTACACTAAAATCCAACCAAGCATTTTATCAAACACTTGGAAAGCACAACATAAAAACATAGAAAACTAGCAAGGAATATTAAATCTAAACCAACAATTGCAAGCATCAATGATAACAATTATAGGAAGAAGAAATAAACATGAAATACCTCGAATTGCATTAAATAGAAAATCAAATCTAACATGAGAATTCATAAACTAAATTGGAAACATAGAGTAATCAACAAGAGAAATAAATAAACCAAAATACTAGAACAAATAAGAGTAGAAGAAAACTAAATTAAAGCAAAGTAGAAATCTGAGATTAAGAAAAGTTAAACCTAAAATCCTAAAACCTAGAGAGAGGAGAGAGCCTGTCTCCCTAGAAACTACATCTAAAACCTAAAATTCTATGAATGAAAGTTGCATGCCTGAATGAATGATTCCCCTACTCTACAGCCTCTAATATGTGTTTTTCAGGCTAAAAACTGGGCCAAAAACAGCCCAGAAATCACCCCCAGCAATTTCTGATACGTCCAGCACATGGTTCGGTCACGCGTACGCGTCGCTTGTCTGCCGCACCATCCACGCGTACACGTGATGCACACGTACGTGTCCCTAAACGCTAGGCAACTATGGCAAATTTTATATCATTTTGAAGCCCCGGATGTTAGCTTTCCAACACAACTAGAACCGCCACATTTAGACCTATGTAGCTCAAGTTATGATGGATTTAGTACAAAGAGGTTAGGCTTGACAGCTCAGCAATTCCTTCAATTTCTTGTATTCCTTCCACTTTTGCATGCTTCCTTTCCATCCTCTAAGCCATTCCTGCCCTATAAACCCTGAAATCACTTAACACACATATCAAGGCATCGAATGGTAATAAGAGAGGATTAAAATTAGCAAACTTAGGGCCAAAGAAGCATGTTTTCAATCATAGCACAAAATTATGAAGGAAAATGTAAAACATGCGAATTCAATGAATAAGTGTGAGAATAGTGGATAAAATCCACTCAATTAAGCACAAGATGTACCACAAAATAGTGGTGCATCAAATCTCCCCACACTTAAACATTAGCATGTCCTCATGCTAAGCTCAAGAGAGACTATAAGAGTGAAGAATAATGGTAGAAAGTATGAAATGCAACCTATCTATATGAATGCAACTATATGCAAAAATGATTCTACCTACTTGGTTAAAAGTAAACAAATTCTCCAAGACAAACATAAACTGGATTCCACTAATTCAAATCACAAAATAAAGTACAAGTAATCTTGCAGAAGAAAATAGCTCATGAAAGCCGGGAACAAAGAATCGAGTATCGAACCCTCACCGGAAGTATATACACTTTAATCACTCAAGTGTTTAAGGTTCGATTCTCTCAATTCTCTACTAACCTTGCTTTCTAAGGCTTGCTCTTCTTCTACCAATCGACAAATACTTTGATGCACAAATACACATATCAAGAGGTCTTTTGAGGGTTGTAATGGGGTTAGGGTCAAGGTTGGATTGTATTTGGTCAAGTGGACTAAAATTTGAATCCTTAATTAGCCTAAACTTCCCACCTAACTTAAGACAATCCATATAATCACATGCAAAATCTAAATACCCATTAATTATGTTTTCCACATATTCATGCATCCCAATTTTGAGTACAACTCATATGCATTGCTACCAATATTTACTTTGGGGCATTTTTTCCCCCTTTTTATTATTTGTTCTTTTTTTTGTTTTTTTTTCTTTTCTTTTCTTTTATTTTTTCTCAATGCATATGATTAAGGTATTAAATGCATGAACATGTCCTCAACATTCTTTTCTCGTTTTCACATTTTTAATAAAAATACACAACACCCAATTCTCAAACCAAATGTTTCCAAATCCAACTTCCCCACACTTAAATCATGAACACGCTTACTAGTCTGAGCTAACCAAGGATTCAAATTAAGGACAATATTATTTTTCGCTTAGAGTTAGTGATGTGATAAAGTAAAGAATAAATGGGATAAGTAGGTGATGCGAAGAACTTTAGTTGATATAGAATTTGTCAAATGAAATCTCGTTGCAAGTATAATTCTAAACCAACAAAGAATCCTCACATGCAAAACTTAGTTTTGTCACAAGTACAAACCCCAATAAAAATTAACCGAAGTATTTAGACTACGGGTTGTCTCACAAGGAATTGTAATGAAGTGGTCAATTATTGGCTATGAGAGAACAAGGGGTTTGATTGATAAAAGGGGCAATAAAATAAAAGACAAGAAAAGTAAATCAAGCAAGTAAAGAAAGAATGTAATAAAGAGAGACATTCATGGTAAGGATTGAGATCATAGGCTTTCCATCCTAGTCACTAATAACAATAATTAACAAGAATTTATCTCATTTCGTCATCTCCAATGTTGGAAGAAGGTGTAAGTTATCTTCCATGAGAGAAAGTCAAACAAGATTAGTTAATCTCAATCCAAAAGTCCTAATCAACTTACTAATGGAATTAGAAGGAGATTAGAGTCAATGGAAATCATATTAACTAACAACTCTATATCACCAACATGAGTTGGGTCTTAGTGACTCAAGATCACCCAATTACTCTTTCCAAGCCAAGAATGCTCAAGATCTACTCTAACATCCAACCAAGCATTTTGTCAAACACTTGGAAGGCATAAAAGGAAAGTATAGTAAAAGTGCAAGAATAATAAAATCTACCAACTACCAATTGCAAGAAAAGTAAGATCACAGCTCAAATCATCAATAAAGAGAACATCAAATATTAAATTGCATTAAAGATATCCAAATCCAACATGAGTATTCATAAACATAAAGGAGACATAAAAGTGAAATTAACACTACAAATCATGAGAATGAAAGAGTAGAAGCAAGAAATCATAAAAGAAACAAGATGAAAATAAGTAATCAATTCAAGATCTAAGAGAAATTAACCTAATCCTAACCTAATTCTAGAGAGAAGAGGGAGCTCTTCTCTCTAGAAAACTAACTAAAGGCTCATCATGACTAACTAAGTGCTCCCCATGTGCTTAATCTTCAATTCTGCATCAAATATCCTCAGAAACAAGTTGGATTTGGGCCTGGGTAGCTCAGAAATTGCCCCCAACATTTTACCTTTAAGTGAGTCACGTGCGAGCATCGACGCGTATGCGTGGGTCACGTGTGCGCGTCGCTTGGCAATTTTCCTATCCACGCATACGCGTCATGTGCGCGTACGCGTCGCCATGAAACTTCACTTCCACGCGTGCGCGTCTTCTGCGCGTGCGCGTGGGTTGATGTACTCTAAATCCTTGTTTCCTCATGCATTCTCCACTTTGTATGCTTTTCTCTTCATTTCTTCCATCCCATACTTGCCTTATGAACCTGAAATAACTCAACAAACACATCAAGGCATCAAATGGAATTAAAGTGAATTAAAATCACCAATTTAAGGGCTTAAAAAGTATGTTTTTACACTTAAACACAATTTAAGGGAGAATTACAAAACCATGCTATTTCATTGAATAAATGTGGGAAAATGTGATAAAATCCCTTAAAATAAGCACAAGATAAACCACAAAATTGGGGTTTATCAAACCTCCCCACACTTAAACTAAGCATGTCCTCATGCTAAAATCAAGAAAGAAGCAAAGGGTATCAACATTTATTCAATGCAAACTAACTATATGTAACCTATCTATATGTAATCTATCTAAATGAATGCAACTACTTGGTCAAAATAAGTCAATTTCCAAGAATACATATACAAGTACAAGGGCTAAGGCATTAACAATCAAATCAAACCCACAATTGAATTGAATTATTGAAAGAATTTACAAACTTGCAAGAAAAGATTATCATGGGTGGAAACATATAATTGAGTAATCGAACCCTCACCGAATGTGTATCCGCTCTAGTCACTCAAGTGTATGGGGTTGATTCACTCAATTCTCCCCTAATCATGCTTTCCAAGATTTGTTTTTCATCTAACAATCAACAATTATTTTATGCATGCATACAAATATCATGAGGACATTCCCATAGGTTGTAATGGGGCTAGGGTTAAGGTAGGATGCATATGGTCAAGTGAGCTTGAAATTTGAATCTTTGATTAACCTAAACTTCCCACCTAACCTATATAACAACCTATACAATTTGAAAGCTAACCTAACTACCTATTCTTCACTTTTTTTTTTCACATACTCATGCATTCTCTTTTTGATCACCACACATATGCATTGATTTTTATTGAACTTCACTTTGGGGCATTTTGTCCCTTTTTTATTGCTTTTCTTTTTTTCTTTCTTTTTTATTTGTTTTCCTTTATTTATATATATATATATATATATATATATATATATATATATATATATATTTCTTTTTGTTTTCTCTCTTTTTTTTCAACCTAAAATATATACAAAAGCATCAATGCATATGATTTAACATTAAATTAACACATGAGTATGTACCCAATTTCCAAAATTTTTAACAAAAATTACAAAAACACACTTTTATCCCAACCAATATTCCCAACTCTCCCAAAATTGAATGATAAGCACTCTCACTAGCCTAAGCCAATCAAAGATCCAAATTAAGGACATTTATTATTTTTCACTTTAGGCTTGTAATGTATTAAAATGAAGAACAAATGGGTCATAGGCTCAAAATTGGCTAACAATGGAAGATAAAAGGTAGGCTATTTGGGTAAGTGAGCTATTTGAAACAATGGCCTCAATCATATAAGTGCATGTATACACAAAATAATGGACATAAAGAATCAAACAAATCAAAGATTGCAATCATAGAAAGAGAATAATGCACACAAAAATGAAAATAAGTGGTTATATGATGTAACTACACAATTAGGCTCAAAACTCACATGCTTGTGTTCTTAGCTCAAAACATGTTCCACAATGTATATAATCCAAGCAAGTTCTAAAATAAAAATTTTCAATCAATTGGGGTGCCCTATAGATAAAAATCCTTGGAGAATCTCATTATTTGACTAAGCTTATTATGTATATATATGCAAAATAATAAAATGCAACTAAAATCCTAAAAAGACCTAAAATGAGATGCAAAAGTGTTGGAATTAGAAAATTGTCACCCAAAAACGCCGACTGGTCAGACGACGTCCCCACACTTAAAAGTTTGCACCATTCTCGGTGCACTCAAAGATGAGCGAGGGGGTACAGCGACTTTCCGAATTGCCACATTCAGCTGGTAGGTCAACCGGTTGCTGCGTGTTCTTTCCTCCGCTTCCATTTTTGCTTATGGTGCATTAGTCATGAAAAATAGAAAATAACACCGTAAGATGAGAAAATACAAAAGCAAAGAAGCATAAATTATTGGAGTGAGGTAAATCACTAGAATGGAGTGATTGAGTTAATGTGACATTAGATAATAATGTGTGGGTTCTAAGTTGCATGCGGTTTAGAACGCACATGCTAGCATAAAAAGCTATGTCACAATTATACAAAAGACAGCATACACTTCACTCAATCTAGTGTTCTTGAGATGCTTTAAACTTGTAGGCTAAGACAACCAAACAAGAAATAAAGAAGCATGAAAGCATTCAAGCCAAAAGTCAAGCAATTGTGAAATTGGATAATGAATGGACATTGATTGATGTGTAAGTAAACTTAGTGGACAAAATGGTATATGAAACTTGCACAACAATCAATGACACATATTGAAATTGTCGCAACACCTAAGTGATATAGAGGTGGAAGACATGGATGCTATGGAACTTATAAAAATATATGTACGAGTTAAAATCAATCATAAAGCAAGCATGGTCCACAAAGCTTAGAAAGCTCAAAAATATGTCACCAGGTAAGCTTTCAATCCAATTTCACAATTCCACAATCTCAATGCATGAAATAGGTGAGGTAAATAAGGCTCAATCATGAATAAGAAACACCTAAGAAACAATGTATCGATAATGTACAATTGCCTAACAATAGATGATAAATGCATGGTGGCCAAAACATGCGATTCAAACAGTTAAGATGCATGAAGGCAATGTAACATGTACTTGGTATTCAAAAAACATTAAGCATTAAAAGTTCCAAACCAAGTAACCAAATATATCCTCAACAAAGAAATCCAACAATGAATATAAACAAAATTGATGTTAAGCTAACATCCTATTAGTAATAAGCAGCAGTAAGATAGTAAACAAGATTAGTAATCCAACACTTATAATGGAAAATAAAAATTCGACAAAAATTAAACTAACTAACTAACTAAAAAATGGTGTTATATGGTGTTTGGTAGTGTTGGATGATGTTTGAAGGGTGAAAAGAAAGGAAGAGAGGAGAGAAGAAGAAAAGAAATGGAAAGAAGAGAAAAAAAGAAGATGGTTGATGCAGGGCAGCCCACGCGTGCGCGTCAGTAACGCGTGCGCGTGGAGTGGTGAAATGGGAGCGACGCGTATGCGTGTGGCACACGTGCACGTTGATGGATTATTGCGAGAGCGATGCGTACGCGTGACGTGCGCATACGCATGACCAGCTTTGCGCGAAAGGCACAGTGCGCGCACGCTGTTCGCGCAACTCTCGGGAAAATGGCTTGGGAGTAAAAATATGCAATCCACGTGTACGTGTGCATGACGCGTGCGTGTGGATGGTCAACAATACTTGGGTCACGCGTACGAGTGGATGGTGCTTTGTTTTTCAAAATTTTTCTATGTTTTTGTACCAAACTAAGTATTCCAAACCTCCAAACAACTACCAAAACATCATAAAACCTTACTTAACCTACTAGACTCCCAAATAAACTCAACTAATCAAACAAAACATGAAATTAAACATATATTACCAATATTCACAAAGAAGAAAAAGGAAAGATGTTACCATGGTGGGTGTCTCCCACCTAGCACTTTTGTTTATTGTCCTTAAGTTGGACTTATGGGGAGCTCCTCATCAAGGTGGCTTGTGCTTGAATCCATCATTGAACATCCACCAATGCTTGGACATCCATTATGCTTCATCATTCAAAGTTAATAACTCCAAGCTTTGATGGAGTTCTTCACAAACCATGAGCTCCCAAAGTTGATCCTCCTTTTGTAAGCCGAGATCCCATACTTTGTTCTCACACCCGTCTTCAATTTGATCACTTTGATTCCGTTCGGGTGGTAGAAAACCCTACTCTCATGAATGCACCAAACGATCCTCCTAGACCCATTCAATTGAGCACTAGTCCAACCCTTGCTCCTTGAAGCTTCAACCATAATGAGCCTAGACTTACAACGCCAACCACTAAACATCCTCCTCTTACGCTTAATTCCACAAAGCGCCCGAAGTTGGCCATCCGTTTCAAGCAAACCGAATTTAAGTGGGATAATAAAGCTAAGAGTTAGGAGTTTTACCCACTCAAATGAAGGATTGGATGACAACCTACGAGGAGGAGTTCCCAACGGTCTTGACAACGCACGCTCCACTCCCGTCTATCCTCTTCTAGAGGCTTCTACCACTTGGTAAGGTTCTTCAAGCTCTACCTCTTGCCAAGCTTCCTCAAGCTTACGTTCATCTTCACCAAATTCTTCTATCTCTTCCCCATCGCTCAAATCATAAATAGGAGGTTGAGTAAAGTCTACCTCATCATCAATTCCAAGCATAGTGGGGAAGGACTCATCATACCCAAAAGGATCATATGTTGATGTGGAATCATCATTGATAGGAGGGCCTATTACTTGGGACACTTCTTCCAATTCTTCAATCACATTGTGCCTTGGAAGTTATGCACTCTCCTCCTGAACATCAACTTCAAACTCCATGGAAGAAGGCTCTTCAATTTGTGATCCCTCTATATACTCAACATATCCTAAGGCGCCAACCACTACTTCCTCTTGTTCAATAATATCAACCTCCTCCTCTTGTTGCACTTCTTGCTTTAACTCCTCTTCTTTACCTTGGAGTTTCAAGTTCACTCCCTCACTAAGCTCTTTGGGTGCTTCTCCACATTCAACAATGGGAGTGCCTTGATCGCATAAGCTTAGGCAGGATGAGTATATGTTGCTAATGGCTTCTACCATGGTAGCCATCTTAGCTCTTAACTCCTCAAACTTCTTTTCATCCTCTTCTTGTCTCCTTAAGATATGAGATTCAAGATCTCTTAGTTCTAGCATAAGGGCTTCATCGGGAGGTAGTGGTGGAAGAGAGGATTCATTATTTGAGGAAGGATATTGTAGTTTGAAGGTGGTTCATATTGGTGAAATTCTTGAGGTGGTGTGTATGAACTTTGTGGTTCATGAGAGTATTGGTGTTGAAATGATGGTGGCTCTAGATATGGTTCATATGGTGGTTGGTATAGTGGGTATGGGTTAGGGTCATATGGATGTGAATGGTGGTGTGAGGCTTGTGAGTATGATTGTTGAGGGCTATGTTGAGGGAAGGGATCATATGTATGTGGTGATTGTGGTTGACAGTTGCAATAGGGGTCATCACACACATTAGATTGGTATGCATTAGGATTTGGATTGTACCCACAAGAATCCGGAGGAGGTTGTTACCAAGAAGGTTGCCCATAAGCTTGGGGCTCCTCCCACCTTTGATCTCCAAATCTTTGATGCAAATCCTCATTAAAGCTTCCATTTCCTACAACATAGTTTGAACCATACTCATAGCCAAAGTGATGAGAATTCATGGTGATAAGAGAAAACAAAAACAAAAACTAACAAGGAACAAAAAGAGCAAAATCCTATAACTAGCAAAAACCAACAAACAAACCAAAAATAAAGTTATTCACAATATATACAATAGCCAATAACATAGCATCATTGCAACTCCCCGGCAACGGCGCTGATAAACCCCATTTTTAGGGTTTATCCTATGCTTAATCTAGTGGATTTTATCTATTATTCTCACACTTATTCATACAATTCGCATGTTTTACGTTTTCCTTCCTGATTTTGTGTTATGATTGAAAACATGCTTCGTTGCTCTTAAATTTGCTATGTTTAATCCTCTCTTATTACCATTCGATGCCGTGATATGTGTGTTAAGTGATTTCAGGATTTACAGGGCAGGAATGGCTTAGAAGATGGAAAAGAAGCATGCAAAAGTGGAAGGAATACAAGAAACTGAAGGAACTGCTAATGCTGTCCAGCCTGACCTCCTGGTACTGAATCGACCATAACTTGAGCTATAGATGTCCAAATGACGCGGTTTCAGTTGCATTGGAAAGCTAACATCCGAGACTTCGCAACGATACATAATTTTCCATAGCTTTCCCAAAGCCAGACAACGCGCACGCGTGACTTTGCAGCAACCTGTACGTATCAGAAATTGCTGGGGGCGATTTCTGGGCTGTTTTTGGCCCAGTTCTCGGCCCAGAAAATACAGATTAAAGGCTATAAAGTGGTAAAATTCATCCATTCATTGACACAATTCATACAACATTCATAATTGACAATTATTAGGTTTTAGATGTAGTTTTAGAGAGAGAGAGAGAGAGAGAGAGAGAGAGAGGCTCTCTCCTCTCTCTTAGGATTTAGGATTTCTCTTAATTTTAGGATTGCTTCTTCATTCCAGGTTCAATGTTCCTTTAATTTAACTTCTCTTCTACTTTTATTTGTTCTAACTTACTAGTTTATTCTATTTTTCTTGTTGATTCTCTTTTTAGCCAAATTGGCTTATGAACTCTTCATGTTAGATTTTAATTTCCATTTAATGCAATTTGAGGTATTTTAGATTTATGATTTTAATTTAGCTTTTTACATTCTTAGCTTTAATTGATAAATTGATTAATTAGAGACACTTGAGTTGGAATGCTCAAGTGATTTTCCTTTATTTAGTAAGGGTTAACTAAGTGAAAACAACAACCTCTTTATACTACACTTGAGAAAATTCCAACAAGGATGGAACTTCCAAATTAATCATTCTTCCATTCAAGGCTTTTTATTTTAGTTACATAAAACCTCTTGTTAATTTTTATTACTTTAATTTATAATTATTTCTGTACCCATTGCCCAAACTCCAAATTTCCCAGAAAACTCATAACCAATAATAAATACACCTCCCTGCAATTCCTTGAGAGACGACTCGAGGTTTCAATACTTCGGTTATCAATTCTATTGGGTTTGTTTAAGTGACAATCAAAACTTTTGTACGAAAGGATTCTCTATTGGTTTAGAAACTATACTTGCAACACGATTATAATTTTATAAAAATTTCTTTACTAGCGGAAAATCAGTTCGTCAAAATGGCGCCGTTGCCGGGGAATTACAAACGTGTGCCTTATTATTGGTTATTGTAAATATTTGCTTTTTTTTTCGTTTCTTTGTTAGTGTTTCTAGTTTTAGGAGTTTATTTTCATTAATTTTTATTAATTTTTATTTTCTTTAGCTACTATGAATTCTCATCCCTCTGGCTTTAAGTTTGGTTCTAATGTTGTTGTAAGGAATGGAAGCTATAACAGGAACATGCATCAAGGTCAAAACAATCACAGATGGAAGGAGCCACGAGGATTTGATCAACTATTTCGGCAACAACACCTTCCAAGATACCATGGACAACGACCATCCTACAATGTATGCCAAGACAATAGTTATGGTGGACCTATTCGTGACAAACCACCTCCACTAAATTACTATGGTCAAGAGCCATTCTGAGGTGCGTACCAAGATGATAGATATAGTGGACCCCCTTGTAGTTACCAACAAGCCCCATCATATGCTTATGAACCACCTCTCCAACACACCTTTGAACCACCATACTCACAAGCCCCTTTACACTATTCACCTCCACATGACCCTAAACCTTATCCACCCTAATTCCAATCCAATTACCCCCAAGAACCACCTTCCTACCATGCACCCTTTCTCCAAAATAATGAACCCTCCTATCTACCCCAACCTCCACTGGATGACAACACCCTTGGTGTTATTCACCAAGGGCAAACAGAGCTTCATACCACACTTGCCTCTATCACTAGTCTCACCTCTACTCTTCAAGCACTTATATCCCGCATGGACCAATCCTCTACCTCGAATACTCAGCCCTCAAGCTCTGGTGCACCACCACCCTCTATGGAAGAACATCCATACCCACCAATCCAAGAGCAAGATGATACCAACTATGCTATTGACATGTAGCAAGAGAGAAGGGATCGTCTTAGGGACGCAATGGATCGGCTTCACGCAGCCATATTTCAAGAGAAGCAAGAGGTGACCCAAAAAGTAGACATAGTAGAGACCCTTGAGAAAATTTGTCATGAAGAAAAAGACATCAAGGAGGAGTTTGATTTTGTACTAGAACAACTGGAAGAAGCCGTAATTATTGAAGAGGAAGAAGTGGTTGCAGACTTAGGAAATGTTGAACCTCCATGGGAAAGTCAAGTCCTATAGCCTCCTTCCAAGACGTTTGAAATTGATGTTGAGGAGGGTGTACAACCTCCAAGGCATATCATGGTTGAAGACTTTGAAGGGGATAATCAAGAGATGGATTTAATCATTGATGAATTCTTATCTACAATTGAACCCTCTCCCATTGGACTAGACATAGAGATCAAAAAAGAAGAAGCACAACCTCCCATGCCCTTGGTGAGCAATAAAGAAGAGATTGAAGTGGAAGAAAGCTACCAAGGGGAAGAGGTTGAAATTGAAGAAGCTTACAAGGAGGTGGAAGAATTCAAAGAAGAGCACAAGAGAGTGGAGCTTGCAAGATCATTAGAAACACCTCTCCCAAAGCCATTATCATCCTTCACAACATTCAAGTGGGTAAAATTCATATCTCTTAGCTTTCTCATTCCACTTGAATATGGTTTACTTGAGACAGATGGTCAACTTCGAGCTCTTTGTGGCTTTACGAGTAAGAGGGAGATGGTTAGTGGTTGGCAACACAATCCTAGGTTCATTGTGGTAGGAAGCTCACGGCTGAAGTATCATGGTTGGAAGAATACTAAATTGTATGGGTCTAGGAAGCTGTTTGGATGCCTTAGTGAGAATTCCGATTACTTACCACCCGATTGGAATCATGATGATCAACTTGAAGACGGGTGTAGGATTAAGATTTGGGATCTGGGAATATATGAGGATCAAATTTGGGAGCTCAAAGCTTGTGAAGAACTCCATCAAAGCTTGAGAAATTTACTTGGTATTGATAGAGCTTATTGGAAGTCCAAGCATTGGTGGAAGTTTCAAGATGAATTCAAGCACAAGCCACCATGACAAGGAGCTCACCAAATGTCCAACTTAAGGACTTTAACTAAAAGTGCTAGGTGGGAGACAACCCACCATGGTATGATCGTTCAGTTTCAGTCTTAGTTTTATTTTACATTATTCTATTTTTATTTTTATTAATGACTCTTCTCATAATCTCTGCATATAGCTGCATATAGCCTGCATTTGCATCTGCATTCTGCATAAAAAAAAAAAGTACGCGACGCGCAAGCGTCGCTGACGCGTTCACGTCATAAGTGCTTTCACAACAAGAAGAAAAGAAACAGAGAGTCACGCGGGAGCGTGGCTGGAGGCGTGCCATAGGCACAACCATGCCCACGCGAACGCGTCGCTGACGCATCTGCGTCATTTTGAAAAAATAGCCTCCCACGCGTGCGCGCCGCCCATGCGCACGCGTGACCCTGCGAAATCGACGTAAAAAGGTGTATGGCAGAGAGTTATGATGGAGTGGGGCTGGAATGGTACTGGAAGCACAAACCCCATCACGCGTACGCGTCACCCACACGTACGCGTCACTTGAAAATAGCGCCAACTACGCGAACGCCTGACCCACGCGTCCGCGTCACATGCGACGCACAGCTTATCCAGATCAGCCCAGTTATCTTATCTTTTCTTTTTCCTTCTTATTTCTTTCTTCTCTCTTCTTCCCTCTTTATTCTTTCTTACTTTTTACTTTCTCCTCCCTTATTTTTCACATTCATTACCAAGGTTTTTTTTCTTTCTTTCTTTCCTTATTTTTTACTTTTCCTTTATTATTTTTATTAATGTTTTCTTCTTCTTTTTCTTTTTACTTTCATTATCTATATTTTATTTTTCCTTTCTTTTCCTTTTTATTCCTTTAATTGGTGTTAGAAATTTAATTGGGTGATTATTTTCTTTTACATTTTGCTTGTGACTTATTGTAGAATTATTTGACAATTAATATTACTTATTAAAGGGTTACTTGCATGTTTAATTTAATACTTTTAATAACATATTCACCATGCATGCTATGTGTTTGTGAAAAAGCCCGTACGGCATTCTACATTATTTTAAATTATTCTATTCTACTACTCTAATGCCTGTTTTTCACAAAACCCCTTTTATATTTTATTGATTAAATATTGTCAATACAAACAAATTGTTAGTTTGAAAGAGTTGATAATCAAACTTGGACATTTAATGCTTGATCTATGCTACTCATGCCTTTGCCAGCATGCCAATAAACATCTTGCATTTAATTGCCATCACATGCACTTGCTATATTTCCATTGATGAACTTTTCACATGTAGTCATGACCATGTGTTAACGATATCTTTCTTTACCGTGCATTGATTATCACTTGTACTATCCTCTCCCTTGCTCGAACCCTTAGCTTTACATGTACTTACCTCTTCCCTTTTCAGGATGGTCACCAAAAAGGGTAAAGAGAAAGCTACTCCCAAATCACCGGCAAGGAATGGAACAAAAAGAGCACTAGCTGCGGAACCACCCCACCCACTTGCACATCTCAGCTTGCACCGAGGACGGTGCAATCTTTAAGTGTGGGGAGGTCGATACCGACTTCCGTGGGTTAGTAATTTCCTTCTCAACACCAATGTTTTATTTTCTTTGTTTGTTCATCGTTGCATTTGCATGTTTGATTGCATATTTGCTTGATTTTGTGCATATTTCACCACTACTTGGTTAAAGTAATAAATTCCTTTTCAAGACTCTATTTTTGAACATTTTCACTAATTTAAATCAAAATTTTTTTGTGTTAAAACCTGTTTGAAGATTGTAAATTGGAACATGAATTATAGCTAAAGAACACACAACCCGTGAGATTTGAGCTTAATTACATGGTTAAATTATTTAACCATAATATTTTATTCTTGTGTGTTTCCTTCTCTATAATTGTGATCTTTACTTTGTTCCATTCTATATGTCCACTATTTAGGGTATTTACATGCTTGCATATGATTGAGGCCATTATTTGTTTTTGCTCACTTATCCCAAACAGCCTACCCTTTTATGTCACCCTTGTTAGCTACCTTGAGCCTTTTTATCCCCCTTGTTCTATATTTTACCACATCACTAGCCTTAAGCAGAAAAACAAATTAAACACCCCAATTGAATCTTTGGTTAGTTTAAGATAGTGTGTTAACTAAGTGTGGAGAAACTGTGGGTACTTGGGTTAATGAAAGTATACAGTGTTTAAATGATAAAATATTGAAAATTTGGGTACCTACTCATGTGAAACCAGAAAAATCAAATATCCATGTGATTGATATGTTATGGTTTACTTTTATAAAAAAAACAAAAAAACAAAAAAAACAAAAAAAACAAAAAAATAAAAAAATAAAAAAAATAAAAAAAATAAAAATATATATTTCCAGCATAAATAAATAAATAAGTAATTAAATAAGGGGACAAAATTACCCCAATGTTAAATTTAATAAAAGATCAATGCATATGTGATAAAATTAAAGAAAAGTTTATACATGAGTATGTGAAAAATACAAAAGTGGGAATTTTGGGTAGCTAGGCATAATTTTAGAGTATGTGTGTATGTTAGGTGATAGCTCAGGCTACTCAAAGATTCAATTTATAGCTCACTAAAGCCATACATATATCCTCACCCTTACCTTAGCCTCATTACAACCTTAAAAAGACCTCATGATGTTTGCATTGGTGCATTAAATAATTGTTAATTGGTTAGATTATGAACAAAGTCTAGAAAGCATGACTAGAGAAGAGTAGAGTGATTAACCCTAAATATTTGAGAGATTAGAGTGCATACACTTCCAGTGAGGGTTCGATGCTCGATTCTTTGTTCCCGGCTTTCATGAGCTATTTTCTTCTGCAAGTTTACTTGTACTTTATTTTTGTATTTGAATTAGTGAAATCCAGTTCATATTTGTTCTTGAAGGATTTGTTTACTTTTAACCAAGTAGGTAGAAACATCTTAGCATGTAGTTGCATTCATATAGATAGTTGCATTTCATACATTCTACCATTCCTCTTCATTCCTTTATAGCTTCTCTTGAGCTTAGCATGAGGACATGCTAATGTTTAAGTGTGGAGAGGTTGATAAACCCCATTTTTAGGGTTTATCATGTGCTTAATCTAGTGGATTTTATCTATTATTCTCACACTTATTCATACAATTCGCATGTTTTACGTTTTCCTTCCTGATTTTGTGCTATGATTAAAAACATGCTTCGTTGCTCTTAAATTTGCTATGTTTAATCCTCTCTTATTACCATTCGATGCCGTGATATGTGTGTTAAGTGATTTCAGGGTTTACAGGGCAGGAATGGCTTAGAGGATGGAAAAGAAGCATGCAAAAGTGGAAGAAATACAAGAAACTGAAGGAACTGCTAATGCTATACAGCCTGACCTTCTGATACTGAATCGACCATAACTTGAGCTACAAAGGTCCAAATGATGCGGTTTCAGTTGCGTTGGAAAGCTAACATCTGGGGCTTTGTAACGATATATAATTTTCCATAGTTTCCTTGAATCCAGGTGACGCGCATGCGTGGATCATGCGGACGCGTGACCTGGCAAAAAACCCAATCCATGCTAATGCGTGGATGATGCTAACGCGTGACTTTGCAGTGACCTGTACGTACTAGAAATCACTGGAGGCAATTTCTGGGCTGTTTTTGGCCCAGTTCTTGGCCCAGAAAACACTGATTGGAGGCTATAAAGTGGGAGAATCCATCCATTCATTGACACAATTCATACAACATTCATAATTGACAATTATTAGGTTTTAGATGTAATTTTTGGGAGAGAGAGAGAGAGAGAGAGAGGTTCTCTCCTCTCTCTTAGGATTTAGGATTTCTCTTAATTTTAGGAATGCTTCTTCATTCCAGGTTCAATGTTCCTTTAATTTAACTTCTCTTCTACTTTTATTTGTTCTAGCTTACTAGTTTATTCTATTTTTCTTGTTGATTCTCTTTTTAGCCAAATTGGCTTATGAACTCTTCATGTTAGATTTTAATTTCCATTTAATGCAATTTGAGGTATTTTAGATTTATGATTTTAATTTAGCTTTTTACATTCTTAGCTTTAATTGATGAATTGATTAATTGGAGACACTTGAGTTGGAATGCTCAAGTGATTAGTTAAATTGGAAGTTGTTGGCTAATTCTGTATTTACTAACGCTAGACCTTCCCAAGGGAGAGGACTAGGATTTGCGAATAAGAATTAGCTCAATCACTTGACTTTCCTTTATTTAGTAAGGGTTAACTAAGTGAAAACAACAACCTCTTTATACTATACTTGAGAAAATTCCAACAAGGATGGAACTTCCAAATTAATCATTCTTCCATTCAAGGCTTTTTATTTTAATTACATAAAACCTCTTGTTAATTTTTATTACTTTAATTTATAATTATTTCTGTGCCCATTGCCCAAACTCCAAATTTCCCAAAAAACTCATAACCAATAATAAATACACCTTCCTGCAATTCCTTGAGAGACGACCCGAGGTTTCAATACTTCGATTATCAATTCTATTGGGTTTGCTTAAGTGACAACCAAAACTTTTGTACGAAAGGATTCTCTGTTGGTTTAGAAACTATACTTGCAACGCGATTATAATTTTATAAAAATTTCTTTACTAGCGGAAAATCAGTTCGTCTGGCGCCATTTTGATGCAAAGAACTTTAGTTGATATAGAATTTGTCAAATGAAATCTCGTTGCAAGTATAGTTCTAAATGAACAAAGAATCCTCATATGCAAAAATTGGTTTTGTCACAAGTACAAACCGCAATGAAAATTAACCGAAGTATTTAGACTCTGAGTCGTCTCACAAGAAATTGCAATGAAGTGGTCAATTATTGGCTATGAGAGAACAAGGGGTTTGATTGATAAAAGGGACAATAAAATAAAAGACAAGAAAAGTAAATCAAGCAAGTAAAGAAAGCATGTAATAAAGAAAGACATTCATGGCAAGGATTGAGATCATAGGCTTTCCATCCTAGTCACTAATAACAATAATTAACAAGAATTTATCTCATTTCATCATCTCCAATGTTGGAAGAAGGTGTAAGTTATCTTCCATGAGAGAAAGTCAAACAAGATTAGTTAATCTCAATCCAAAAGTCCTAATCAACTTACTAATGGAATTAGCAAGAGATTAGAGTCAATGGAAATCATATTAACTAACAACTCTAGATCACCAACATGAGTTGGGTCTTAGTGACTCAAGATCACCCAATTACTCTTTCCAAGCCAAGAATGCTCAAGATCTACTCTAACATCCAACCAAGCTTTTTGTCAAACACTTGGAAGGCATAAAAGAAAAGCATAGTAAAAGTGCAAGAATAATAAAATCTACTAACTACCAATTGCAAGAAAAGTAAGATCACAACTCAAATCATCAATAAAGAGAACATCAAATATTAAATTGCATTAAAGAGATACAAATCCAACATGAGTATTCATAAACATAAAGGAGACATAAAAGTGAAATTAACACTACAAATCATGAGAATGAAAGAGTAGAAGCAAGAAATCATAAAAGAAACAAGATGAAAACAAGTAATCAATTCAAGATCTAAGAGAAATTAACTTAATCCTAACCTAATTCTAGAGAAAAGTTGGAGCTTCTCTCTCTAGAAAACTAACTAAAAGCTCATCATGACTAACTAAGTGCTCCCCCTTTGCTCAATCTTCAATTCTGCATCAAATACCCTCAAAAACAAGTTGGATTTGGGCCTGGGCAGCTTAGAAATTGCCCCCGGCATTTTGCCTTTAAGTGAGTCACGTGCGAGCATCGACACGTACACGTGGGTCACGCGTGAGCATTGCTTGGCAATTTTTCTATCCACGCGTACGCGTCATGTGCGCGTACGTGTCGCCATGCAACTTCACTTCCACGCGTACGCGTCTTCTGCGCGTGCGTGTGGGTTGATGTACTCCAAATCCTTATTTTCTCATGCATTCTCCACTTTGTATGTTTTTCTCTTCATTTCTTCCATCCCATACTTGCCTTATGAACCTGAAATCACTCAACAAACACATCAAGCCATCGAATGGAATTAAAGTGAATTAAAATCACCAATTTAAGGGCCTAAAAAGCATGTTTTTACACTTAAGCACAATTTAAGGGAGAATTACAAAACTATGCTATTTCATTGAATAAATTTGAAAAAATGTGATAAAATCCCCTAAAATAAGCACAAGATAAATCACAAAATTGGAGTTTATCAGTAGGCTCAACATTGGTTTACAAAGGATAATGAAAAAGTTAAGGCCATATGGGTATGTAAGCTCAATGAAACAAGGCCTCAATCATATAAGTGCATGCATACATCAAACAATGGAAATATAGAATTAAGCGAGACAAAGATTGCAATTTTAGAGAGAATAACACACACTAAAACAGAATATTAGTTAATAAAATGCAACCAATCAAATAGGCTCAAAATCTCACTGGTTTTGTGTGTTCGAGTTCTAAACCATGTTCCAAAATAAAATTCTTTAAGCAAGTTTAACAAAAAAATTTAATTCAAATTAGTGAAATGCTATAAAAAGTTTCTTGAAAAAAAATATTACTTCAACCAAGTAGTGGTAAAATATGCACAAAATAAAACAAACATGCAATCAAACATACAAATGCAACAACTAATTTAACAAAGAAAATTTAAAAATTGGTGTTGAAACAGGAAAGTAACTAACCCATGGAGATCGGTATCGACCTCCCCACACTTAAAGATTGCACCGTCCTCGGTGCATGCTAAGATGTGCAAGTGGACGGGTGCTACACTGATGCTTTTCTCCAAAGATTGGGCAATTGGACTTATCTGTCGTCCCATTGAAAACGCCTTCCGGTTCCCTTCCTGGTGGCCATCCTGAAAGACAAGAAAAGGAAAGAAAAGTAACCCAAAAATAAAGATAGAAAACAATTAAAATATAGTTAGGTTAATGCCAAATAAGGAGGGTCTCAAGTACATGGTAGCTACAACATGCAAGTGAGAAAATAGTAGAAGCAAATGACATATCAATAGTACAAAAATTGCAATAATCGGGAAGAGATAGTAGGTAATGAAAGACAATATAAATTCATGTCAATGCAAAAGGAATATAAGTATCATAAAAGATTAGCATTGACTTAAATAATATTACCTAATCAGAATAAAACAAGTCATGAAGCACCAGAATAATGCAAGAAAAGATGCAACAGTTGAATAAGGACATTTAACACCAATTGAAAAATAATAGACTTAGAAAAGAAAATAAAAATATGAACAAAAGTAAAAGGCAATGAAGGAAAGTATGCAAATGCAATAAGAAAAATAGAATGAAAAAGAATAAGGATGAGAAGTTAAAGAAATGAAGAAGAAGAAAGTAAGAAAGGAGGAAGAAAGGAGAGAAGAAAGAAGTAAGAATTGAAAAACAGGGTGCGACGCGTGCGCGCGCATCATGCGTACGTGTGAAAACTGAAATGGCCATGCGATGCGTAAGCGTCACCCACGCGTATGCGTGGGTGCACGAAGAAGAAAAGTGACGCGCGAGCGTCGGTCACGCGTACTCGTGACAGCTCGCACGATTTCAGCACAGTGGCAACCCAACTCTCTGTTCAATTTCAACTTTTACGCTGATTTGGGTGTCCACGCGTACGCGTCGCTGACGCTTACGCGTGGGTTGAAAAAGTTGCAGGGGACGCGTACGCGTACGGTACGCACGCGCGTGGGGTTGCTTGTGCGTAAGGCACCCCTCCTGCATAGCTCCCGCGTAACTCTCTGTTCATTTCAATTGAGGGCGAACCTGCATATGACGCGTGCTCGTCATCAACGTTACACGTCGTGTGATTTTTTTTTAATGAAGAATGCAGGTAATGATGCAGAAAGTACGAATTAACACTGATAAAAATAAAATAAAATAAAACTAAGAATAAAAATGGACGATGATACCATGGTGGGTTGTCTCCCACCTAGCACTTTTAGTTATTGTCCTTAAGTTGGACATTTGGTGAACTCCTTATCATGGTGGCTTGTGCTTGAACTCATCCAGGAATCCCCACCAATGTTTGCAATTCCAATAGCCTCTGGGATCCCAAACTAGGCGTATAAAGCCTTCAAGCAAGTTAAAGCAAGTGACAAGGCCCCAAGAGTGTTGATTGTTGGAATGAATTTTGGGGGTTCCAAACCTTGCTTTTACACCCGTCTTCATGTTGATCATCATTTTTCCGCTTGGGTGTTGAGCAATTAGAATTCTCACTGAGACATCCAAACAATGTCCTAGACCCATTCAATTGAGACTTATACCAACCATTGTACTTAGACCTTGAACATCCAACCATAACGATCCTAGGATTGTATTGCCAACCATTAACCATCCCCCTTTTGCTTTTAAAACCACAAAGATCTCTGAGTTATCCATCCGTCTCAAGCAGACCATATTCAAGTGGGAAGGTAAAGTTTAAGGATAAGGAGTTTACCCACTTGAATGTTGTGTTGGATGGCAACGGCTTGGGGAGAGGTGTTTTCAGTGGTCTTGCAAGCTCCACTCCCTTGTGCTCTTCCTTGACTACTTCCACCTCTTGGCAAGCTTCTCCAACATTAACCTATTCTTCAAGTCCAATGGGAGAGGATTCAATTGTAGATAGGAATTCATCAATGATTGAATCCATCTCTTGATCAACCTCTTCAAGGTCTCCAACTATAATATGCTTTGGAGGTTGTACACCCTCCTCAACAACAATTTCAAGCTTCTTGGAGGGAGGTTCTATGACTTGAGGTCCCCTTTGAGGTTTTGCATCTCCTAAGTCTTCAACCGCTTCCTCTTCTTGGATAATTTCGGCTGTCTCCACTTGCTCTAGAACAAAATCTAACTCCTCCTTGATAACTTCCACCTCTTGACAACTTTCTTTAATTCCCCCTAATTCTTCAACTACTCCTTCATCTTCAAGGGTCTCTCCTACCTCCACTTTTTGGGCCTCCTCTTGCTTCTCTTGAAGTATGTATGCGTGAACCCGGTCCATTACATCCCTAAGACGATCCCTTCACTCTTGTTCCATGTCAATAGTGTAATTGGGATCGTGTTGCTCTTGGATTGATGGATGTGGGTGCTCTTCTATGGAGGATAGTGATGGGATGGAGAGATCATTATGTGGTTAAAAAGGAAGTGCACTAGAGCTTGAGAGTTGAATGTTGGGGGTAAATAATGGATCCATGCGGGATATAAGAGCTTGGAGAGTAGAAGTGAGACTGGTGAAAGTAGAGATGAGTGTGGTTTGAAGCCCTTGTTGCCCTTGATGAATAACACTAAAGGTATCATCTATGGGAGCTTGGGGTGGATAGGAGGGCTCATTTGTTAGGAGAAAAGGTTCATAATACGGAGGTGGTTCTTCTTGATAAGGGTATGGAGATGGTGGATATTGAGGTGGTGGTTCTGGGTATGGTTCATATGGTTCGTATGGTGGTTGGTGTGGTGGATAAGGGTTAGGGTCATATGGAGGTGAATGGTGGAAAGGGGCTTGTGAGTATGGTGGTTCAAAGCTATGTTGAGGAGGTGGTTCATAAGCATATGGTGGGGCTTGTTGGTAACTACAAGGGGGTCCACCATATCCATCGTCTTGGTACACACCCTGGAATGGCTCTTGACCATAGAAATTTGGTGGGGGTTGGTTGTCACGAAAAGGTCCACCATAACCATTGTCTTGGGATGCATCATAGAATGGTCGTTGCCCATGGCATATTGGAGGAGGTTGTTGCCGGAAGGGTTGATCAAATCCTTGTGGCTCCTCCCATTTCTGATTGTCCCAACCTTAATGCATGTTCTCATTATAGCTTCCATTCCCTACAACATAATTTGAACTAAACTCATAGCCAAAGGGATGAGAATTTATAGTAGCAAGTAAAAACAAAAACTAATAAGAATTAATGAAAGTAAACAACTAAACTAGAAACACTAACAAAGAAACAAAAAAGTAAACTTATTCACAATATTCACAATAACCAATAATAAGGCACACGTTTGCAATTCCCCGGCAACGGCGCCATTTAGATGAACGGATTTTTGTGTGGTAAAGAATTCACAATAAATTCTCTTTGCTAGTATAGTTTCTAAACCAACAAAGAATCTTTTCATACAAAAACTTGTTTGTCACTAAAGTAAACCCAATAAAATAAACCGAAGTATTTAAACCTCGGGTCGTCTCTCAAGAAATTGCAAGGAGGTATTCTTGTTATTGGTTATGAGATAGTATATTTTTGGGTTTTTGAAAGGTTGAACAAGGAATGTCAATGACAAGAAAGTAAACTAATAACTAAGAAAGCTCTTGGCAAGGTATGAGAATTAGAAGTCCTATCCTAGCTATCCTTATCAATTGTGATGAGAATTGTCCATTGCTCCCACCTAGTTAACCTTTAACTATGAAGGAAAGTCAAGTGGATAAATCAATTTGATTCCTCAAGTCCTAGTCAACTCCTAAGGAAAGACTAGCTTTAGAGGGATCCAAATCAACTAGCAACTTTCAATTATCAATCAACAAAGGAGTTTGATAACTCAAGAGTCTCCAATTACTCAACCAAAACCAAAAGGAGAGAAATCTACACTAAAATCCAACCAAGCATTTTATCAAACACTTGGAAGGCACAACATAAAAACATAGAAAACTAGCAAGGAATATTAAATCTAAACCAATAATTGCAAGCATCAATGATAACAATTATAAGAAGAAGCAATAAACATGAAATACCTCGAATTGCATTAAATAGAAAATCAAATCTAATATGAGAATTCATAAACTAAATTGGAAACATAGAGTAATCAACAAGAGAAATAAATAAACCAAAATACTAAATTAAAGCAAAGTAGAAATCTGAGATTAAGAAAGCTAAACCTAAAATTCTAAAACCTAGAGAGAGGAGAGAGCCTCTCTCTCTAGAAACTACATCTAAAACCTAAAATTCTATGAATGAAAGTTGCATGCCTGAATGAATGATTCCCCCACTCTACAGCCTCTATTCTGTATTTTTTGGGCTTGAAATTGAGCCAAAAATAGCTCAAAAATTGCCTCCATCAATTTCTGATATGTCCAGCACATGGTTCGGTCATGCGTACGCGTCGCCCACGCGTACGCATCACTTGTCTGCCGTACCATCCACGTGTACGCGTGATGCATGCATACGCGTCTCTAAATGCTAGAAAACTATGGCAAATTTTATATCATTTCGAAGCCCCGGATGTTAGCTTTCCAATGCAACTGAAACCGCCTCATTTGGACCTCTGTAGCTCAAGTTATGATGGATTTAATACGAAGAGGTCAGGCTTAACAGCTCAGCAATTCCTTCAATTTCTTGTATTCCTTCCACTTTTGCATGCTTCCTTTCCATCCTCTAAGCCATTCCTGCCCTATAAACCCTGAAATCACTTAACACACATATCAAGGCATCGAATGGTAATAAGAGAGGATTAAAATTAGCAAACTTAGGGCCAAAGAAGCATGTTTTCAATCATAGCACAAAATTAGGAAGGAAAATGTAAAACATGCGACTTCAATGAATAAGTGTGAGAATAGTGAATAAAATCCACACAATTAAGCACAAGATGTATCACGAAATAGTGGTGTATCAGTGACCAAGTCAAGTTCAGGATTGGGGATAGATTCTGGACTTGTCCCGGATAGGAAGGGTAGTTCCTAGGGAGAATTGGTGTCTGTAATCTGTTTGATTATAGTGAAATTCCATCATTATTGTGATGGAGACTGGATGTAGGCTGCACTGCACTAAGCAGTTGAACCAGGATACTTCTGGGTGTGATTCTCTCTTTTGATTCTACTCAATTTCTGATTCTGTTCGTAAGAGACAAAATTGAAAAAGATCTCTTCACTGGTTACGAGATAAAAAAAAGCCTCTTGACTTGTGATGAGACAAAAAGCAGAAATATCTCCTAAAATATTTTAAAAGGGCAGCAAAAGTTACTTAACAAAAATGGGCTAAGATTCAACCCCCTCCCCTTCTCTTAGCCACTGATAACCGTCATTTTTTATTTTGTTATTTCTGGTTTATGGTTTGGTGCTGCGTTGGGGTTTGATTAAGATCATTGCTTCTCTTCGTTTCTTAAATCAGGGGCGCCTTTTGACTAGAAATTGGGATGTGAAGACATAAAGGGCCGGTCACCGCAAGCTGCGAAGAGAAAACCAGGAAGAAAAGCACCACAGAATTGTGGGCGAAATGATTCGGTGCCGCCAAGGGTAAGCACGTTTTAAGGCTTTAGCGTGTTAATAGGTTTACTTCGCTATTGTTAATTTGGTTCATGCTATTGCTTCAAACAGGGGAGCTCAGTCGGTGGAGAGAGTAAGCAGGTATCAAAGGAAAGACGACCAAGTGGACGCACAACATCTCCACCTCCAACATGGAGAAGTTCACGACGCGCCGAACGATCAAAAACTAGCCCGAGAGTGAGTATACGTTTACTGTTTTCTACGGTTTAAATCATCGACTAGCTTTGCATAAGTTTATTAGGTTCATTTGAATGTACTTAGATGTTTCTTTACCAAACATATTCATTATGCGTAAAACAGCCTACCAGGGGAGCTACGCAAAAAAAAGGGGGCTAAAAAAGACCGATCACGTAGGTCCATCCCAAAGAAATATGAGGAAAAGGATCTCCCAAGTAGCACAGATGATGATGAGGAGAATGAGCCTCTTGCCAAGAGGATGTGCCGACTATATAACCAAGGAGTTGACCAACAAAAACCAAGCGCCGAACCAACCGAAGGCAACCTCAATCAGGATAAGGGAACCCATGAAACACCTGTCTCTATAGTTCCTGATGCAGGAACACTCTCCGTTGCGTTAGTGCAACATGAAGAATGGGAGTTCGACGGGCAAGTCTCCTAAGCAAAACTATTTCATTTTGTGGTTTATTTTTCTTGTTAGTGAATTAGGGATTGTATCCGTATACAACTGCCTTTTCTCTAACATCGGTTGAGTTTCTTGCAGTAATTCCAATTTTCTGTCGAACCGAGACCCCGAGAGTGAACGAATATGGCAATACTTTGAGCAACTGCAGAACACGAGGCCGCTGCAGACCGTGATGTCAGCCACTCCATCTTGCATGACCCTAGCCCACCAAGCAAGAAGATTTCACCTGGCATGACTCGGACAGAACAGAAGTCTACCCAACGTACTCCTATAAAGGTTCATTCACTGCTAAAAGGGAGAAAGCTGGACAAGGATGATGAGGAGCGATTGCGACGATGGGCGGCCAATGGATAGTTGGAGCAAAGTCAGGTTGTGGCGTCCTATGAAGGAAGGCAGCATTTATCATTGGTCCGGGAGGACATCTGCTCACTGCTGCCCCGGCGTTGGGTCACCAGCAACGTAAGTAGAACATACTAACACATTGATAGAATGAATATATTTCTTAATATATATCGTGCCTCAAACAGATGATCCTAACGCAATTTAAATTTTTTATGCAGATCGTTCAGTGGATGTGTTCAACCTTTAATGACTCAGAATCGTTGCGGTTTAAGGATGACTTTTACTGTATTCCTCCAGGAATTTTGGTATGCACGAATTTGTGGATTCTTATCGATCATGATTTGAGAGCTGAACCTAAATAGTGCTTTTTTAACAGGAAACTGTGTTGCAAAAGAGGAACTTAGATTCCTTCAGGGAGGTTCCTACTGTTAGTTATGTGGGGCTGGATCCTCACTTCGGTGGTGATACTAGATTTTTTGACAAGATAGCAGCTTCCATGCGAAAATGGGTAAGTTAAAGCGCTAGTTAAAAAAATTGTATGGTTCTTGTATGAGCTAATGCTTGAAGGTTGATGTTTTGGTTTAAGTGCTTACAATCCCGTGTTTATTACTTGGATGTTGCTTGTGATAGGCAATAGGATGTTCCCATTCATAGTCAATTGGATGGTTCTGAATATGGTTTTTAGTTTTCATGTTTCAGGCACTTGAATTTGCGTGTACTTAATTGAGATGTGATTGGCTTTCGTTTTATTGGATGTACCGTAACATGTTAAATATTTTTGAAATTTCACGACTATATGTATATGGTGACTAACTTGATCATGTAAATGCTTTGATATTTTTGATTCCATCGAAGTGGTTTGCCCCAGTCTGTATCGATCATCATTGGTGGCTGTATGCCTTTGAGATTGCTCAGAAAAGGCTGTGGGTGCTGGACAGTATGTATACAGGAGAGCCTAATAATGAAAGATTAAAAATACATGCTTATGCGGTAGGTATACGTCAACCAGTTAGTTCACCGTTAGACTTAGTAATTGAAAATGTATGATTGCTAACGTGTTGCTGATTTCCAGGGGAGAATCATTGAAGACATGGCGAAAGTTTCTATGCCCACATATCAGCACACGGAGAACGGCTACCTCGTTTCTATCCTAGCGTCCCAAAACAACATAACGGGTCAGTTAATAAGATACCTAACAATACTCTTAATAGCACTTCACTTGACAATGATATCATAGTTGGAAATAATATTCTGTGTTTGTACATATAGCTGTGATTGTGGTGTATTCGTCATTAAGTTCATGCAGTTTTGGAGTTTAGATAAACTCTTGCAGCACTGGGACAAGGTGAATTTAAATATGTTATAACAATTAAGTTGAACTCGATTTGCTAGTCAATTTCTTTCTCGGTTTTAAAATTACCTTCCAACACGTAATTGCCATGCAAGACGTTGTACAGGAGTTTAGGAAGGAGATCATACTAGACATAGTGATGGGTCCTCATAATTCAGAAATTGGCAAGGCGCTGTAGGCATTGGATAGTGATCATGTGCACTGAAACCAGCCAAGAAAAAAGACTAAGGCTGTGAGATCACCGTTCACAACACCGAGCACGAAGAGCATGCTGCAGCGTATAGGGTTACCCACTAGAAAGCCAAACAAAGGAGGAAGACAACAGAAGAAGACATTTTGACTAGGTAATAAAACATCAATATAGACACCTGCCTTACTACATCTATGGTTTCCTTGTGATAGAGTTATATAGCTTAATATGGCATTTTCCGGCTTAAACTCGTTTCGTATGAGCCTGATAAATCCTGTTTCACTGCATGTTTATGATTTCATGTTGCTGATTTTATCAAGTTGATGGTGACGATCAATCCAAAACCTCTGAGTGGATAGTGCTTAAGCTAGGAATTAGGATGTTTCTTTTCTTTGAACATTAGATGGTTCTGGATCTGTTTTCTGATTTATCATGTTTAAGGCATTTGAACTTGTTAGTACTTCATTGATGAGTGAGTGGCTCATGTTTTGTTAGATACTCCTTAGTAGGTTTCATATATTAGGTAAATCAGGATTCTCAAGCAATAAGTTTCCAAGTTAGTGATGTCACTAGTTCATTAAGAAATGCATTGCATATTTATAATTTTGAGTCAACTCTGATCGGTGTATATAACCCTTTTGTTCATGTCTATGCTTAAGTGTCAATTCTGTCCATTAACTAGCGTGGTGTTAACTAAATAGAGGCGTTATTTATTTTTTAATCATTGTTTTCTCATGCTGAAATTGTGAAGTTGCTGGAAATTAAAGCATTGCACGGCCTTCGGTCGTGATCAGTCTACGTAAAGTAGGATATTAAGTGGATGGTGTCTCTGGTAGGCACTCGGATATTTCTTCTCATTGTAAAATGGATGGTTTTGTATATGATTTGTTTGTTTCATGTGTTAAGCATTAGCGACTACGTGCACTTCATTGAGATGTCAATGCATTTTTTTTTATACTCTTCATTCGTTTTCACGTCGGATTTAAACCATTTGATTTTTGTGAACAAATATGTGACATTTCGTTTATTTAAAACCTTAATAAACAATAAATGGGGAAAAGATAACAACAGTTGTGCTTTTGTTTCTTTGAATGACTACTTCAAAACAGGATAAATGCAAGTGAAAAAACAGAAGAGGGAATAGTTTATTAAGTTGTATCTAAAGAATGACACCAAACTCACGCCAAGAAACCTAACTATATATGCCTAAAAGAATTCAACAGGTGCATGAATCCGCCACCATCCGATGAATTCCATATAGTAGAATCCTCCAATCTTTTATTTACAGAACCATGATGATCATTATCTGACTGAAGGTCAACCTCATCCTACAAGATGTACAACACAAACAAAGCAACATACATTAATCAAGAACAACATTTCATAAGAAAAAGTTAAAATATACGTCATTTCTAACACATACCGGATGTGATTTTCTCTTCTTTTTTTACATTGACTTCTTAATTGACTTGTCCAACTCTGCTCCAAGTCTCTTACTCTTCGGCCGTCCTTTGGTTTTGACTCTTAAGGGTCCCTGTATGTCATGTACAATAGCACTGCCTGTGCTCTATGTGGGCATGATATTCTGAGTCACAGCAACAGTAGTGGAACACATGCTGGCACGGTAATCAGTCAGCTTGGCCTTTGCATCCCAAAGGGCAGCTCGCAAGATGGCTGCTTCCTCCTCACAAGCAACAAACTCTTGAGCAACGTTATAGAACTCTGAACACAGATGCCTGAACAAGTTGTTGCTTTCATCACTCCGAGCCACGTCATGGCTACTCTTGATGTAAATGTGCTTGCGGATGACATTCTTACTCCATCGAGGAAGAATATAGCAACTCGGTACTGTGT
This sequence comes from Arachis ipaensis, assembly GCF_059453495.1. NCBI lineage: Eukaryota > Viridiplantae > Streptophyta > Magnoliopsida > Fabales > Fabaceae > Arachis > Arachis ipaensis. Next base: position 131,688,446 of record NC_142444.1, read on the forward strand.
CAACTCTGTAGTATGACCACACCGCAAGGGTGTGGCAACACAATATACCAGCGGATTCAAACTTGTTGCACTCGCACTGACCCTTTCGACTCAAAGGGTCAAACTCGACCATGAAAGTATCGTAGACAGGCTTCCCCCAGAATACCTTCTGCTCGTCCACTTTAATAAAAATTGTATCTCCCTTTTGTTCAATTTATCGAACCACGCAATCAGTTTTTTTGCTTACCTCCAGCTGAAGATTCCTGAACATACTACTGGTGTATTCCTGCTGAAACTGTCTCTCAATGCCCGTGCTCCCTATACATGGGATGACTCCTTTCGAGTCTGCAGCGTCATCTTCCAGCTCCTTTTGCTCCTTGTTTCCAAGCACATTGTCGTATTCATGGATGAACTGAACCAACCCAGTCTTGCAATGCAGGTATCCACCATAAAATGCGTGCATACTTTCACTGCGCCGTGTACTCCTCATGCCTGCCCAAAATTCACTCTTAAAGAATATTGGAACCCACTTCCTTCGATTCGCATAAAGGTCTGCCCAACCAAAACAAATGCATAAGAGTGCCGCTTATAAACAACATGATGACAGCTTCCAACGCAATGATAAAATAAATTAAAAAAACATCCAGACAGACTACGAGAAAAAATATCTGTTTATGTATTGAAAAGAACATCCACTGATTATAGGGATAGAAAACTCAGCTACATTTCTTAGCAAAAACATAAGTACGGAATCAAGCCGGTAAAAATAACATGAAGTGAATAAATAGGCAACTAGAAACCAACAACGAGGTTTAATTTAAGAATCACATACCTGCTAACCATCTGTTCTGGCCTAAGTTAAATTGCTTGATGAAACCAGCCCAATCAACCTCGAATGATTCAGTCGAAGGAGAATTCCACACAATGTGATTCATCATTGCATTTAATTCTCCATACCTAGCGTATCCACCGAGCTTGAATTGTGATTTCTTCATTATGTGCCAGATGCACCATCGGTGGACAGTATCAGGTAGGACCTTCCTAATAGCACCAGCCATCGCCTTGCACTGGTCAGTGATAATCCCCCTTGGCACAATTCCGACGCATCTCACCCACTGCGTAAACACCCACTCAAAACTAGGGATCTCCTCGCTCCCAAGTAAAGCACAGCCAAGAAGAGTAGACTTCCCATGGTGGTTTACACCGACAAAGGATGCAAACGACAGACCATGCCTGTGAAAAGAGCAAAAACAACTGTGAGGCAACAAGACAAATTTAACAAATAACTGCTCTTGCAATTCACCAATAAGTATACAGACCTGTTTCTTCTGTAAGTGGTGTCAAACAACACCACATCTCCATAATATTCACACAAAATCCTGCACCTTGCATATACCCATAGTGCGCTCCTAAATTTATTAGCATCGTCAACATCTATGGCATAAAAGATGTTGGGATTGATCTCCTTCATTCGAACGAAATAATTCATCATCCCCTGGAAGTCCTCATTGTCATCGGAGCATCGGAGATTGCGTGTGATATAATTTCTGACATCCTTTTCTGAAAAACCCAGGTTTGAGGACCCACCAACCTCATTTGCCAGTGCTAGATACGTCTTGTTGGGTCTTATTCCAGCCTTGTCGTTATCCATAATGACGCACTTAGCATGCATGGTCAGCTCCCGATACTCATGATAGTGGACAGCTTTCTTAGCCGAACAGGGGTGAGAATGCCTCAATTCTAATCTAGACACAATCTAACTTTCCTTCTCCTTGTCCAGCGTGACATACATCCTTGCTCTGCATCTTGTGGTTGTAATTCTGTTTGCTCGAGTTGCTGCGTTAACCCTAGACTCTCGATAACCTTCTCGCGTGCAGTAAATAGATTGATTAACCGATATCTTTGATTCCTTCCACGTCTTGTCGAAATTCGTATTCCTGATTTTAGTAACGAACCCAACTTTCTTTGCATAGTTTGCATAAAAATTTCTGTGCGAGAGGCAACGAACCAAAACTCATTCCTATGACTGGAATTTCCTTTTCACCGACGCCACTATGATCCGGCAACTGTAACGTCAATACACACAATTAGATATGAATTAAAACTAGCCCTAACACAATAAGTATTTAATACCAATTCTTAGCATACTTTAATAATATCTCAAATAAATATGTAACTGTACCCGAATTTCCAAATAAATGAGCTTCTTGAATTTTAAAAAATATCTATATTATACAGATTTGTTTCACTATAAATACTAACCAAAACTTTAGCCCAACCCAATATATTGAATGTTGGATTGGTTTGAATTTATATGGTTAACAAGTTGATCACATAAGGAACCAATACATTTGATAGGTTCACAAATCACATAACACCTTTATATAGTAACCTGCGAATATTTTCAGTAAAATCCTATGATTATAAATATAGAAATGATATTTGAACTTTAGGGAAGTGTACAATCATCGCTCTACTAAAATCTTTTATATCATTATATGGTCTGATACCATTTCAGGATTCATATAGCACTCACTAATATAGTTATACTATATTGAAAGCACATACCGAATTGATGTAACCTATCCTAAGAAAGTAGATGAAAAGTAAAATCAAAGCATATTCTCATCAAAACCTTGCCAAGGCATAAATACTACCAAAAAGAGCACATATTATTTCTTAGTCAATAATACAAAATTAACACAGTAAAAGATCTAATGTGACTTAAAAAACATCTAATTAGCATGAATTAGAAACATTCACATAGCACATTCAAACCTCGTGTCCGTAGTCCAACTCATCCTTTCTAGTCACAACGACGTCGGTAATTTCGTCGACCTTCAATTAAAGACACCGGAAAAAATCATTATCAAGTTAAGATCCTTCCTTACTATATATTGAATGAGTCCAATAAAAACCATCAAAAAATATTGCAAAACAAATCTAGGAGTCAAGCATACTTTAATGATGGCAATTCTTATGATTCGAACATGCTGGGTAAGTATTTAGTAGCAATTTTAAGCATACTTTGCTCAACTAAATATATCACTGTGCCAGAATTTTTCAAATAAATGTACTTTTTGAACTGAAAAACCATCTAATTAGCATGAATAATAAACATTCAAATAACACATTGTTATAAAATTTCTTACAACGAATGAGCAACTTATGCAACATACCTTCGACCCTTCTTACTCTTGAATAACTACTTCACCTACACTGAATTGTTCATCGCCTTGTGTTGGATTGATCAATGTACTAATCGATCCGCCTTCCGGGGTTGAAAACGCCATGGAAGATGCTCTCTTCCGGAAGTGTTGCACTGCACCCTTCTCTTCGATGGTTGATTGGAGGAGGTTGGCGCCGCTGATGTAACTAAGAGCGAACCATACACCGTAGCCGCCGAGAGGGAGATAAGATGAATAATCGGGAGCGTATACTTCACTTGAGAATGGAGCGGCACTTGGATGGTCCGATGGAGAAGGACGGTGCCATCAATGATATGAAGAGAGAACCATGTACCGTAGCCACCAAAGGGAATAGAGGGTGAAGAATCGGGCTTGATTTCTGTTTCGTGATCCCAGGAGCAGTTTTGAAACATATCTCTCAAAAGATGATTTTAATTAAACAGCAATTAATAATAAATATTGTAAATTAAAAAAATAAATTAATTTAGTTTTTTATATAAATTAATGTGATTTTATTTATTTTTTGGCTGGTCACCTCTTGATTTCATATACTTTTTCATTTTATAATGGAGCATCCCATGAAAGCAAATATCCCTTCTCTCTTATATTCATTTCAATTTGCTTGGAAACACTTCAAAAAATAATTAAAAATTAAAGGCAAGAGATGAAATACTAGGAGAATCAACCAAAGAAACAAAAGTAATTAGGAATAATAATAAATAACAAACTACATCCATAACACAAGTAAAAGACGAACGAAAAAATAAAAAATTGAACACATTTTGAATTGTTTCAATGATGAGAAAGTGGCTGATATAATACATTTTACAGGATAAAATAACAGTGTTTACTAAAATTCTAATCGTTCATCAAAATTCATAAAATTAAATCCCTTTTTCTCCTCTCACCGCCAGAACTGTACCGCTACCTCCCGTAAATTCTTCAATGCTAAATAAAGGTTAAAACTTTTATCTTATTCATCCATCACAAATACATGCAACAACTGATTAAGAAGTACATTTGTACTAATTAACTCAAAACATGCAAATAGATAATATATTTCTATTAGTAGAAGATAATGTTATATGATACTCCGCTTCTAAAATTTTAGGTTTCTCTTATTTTAGAGAGTGAACGAGCGAACGTACTAATTTAGACTTCATTTGATTTATATATAAAATGAGACATAAATATAGAGACACAATCATTAAAGATATAAATATAAAATATTTGTGTTTATATATTGTATTTGATAAAAATAATAAACAAAATATACAAATATTTAAAAAAAATTAAATAACTCTCGATTCAACTACAAATTCTACTACTAATAACACTACACCTCTATCATTTCAAAATCTGTCATCACCATTTAAATTTTTATCCCTTTCAATACTTCTTATCTTTTTCAATATCATCTCAAATCATTATTCAAATATTAAATATATAATTTTCTTGAAATAAAAACAAAGAACCAAAGCTTAGAGTTTATTAAGTACTAATTAAAATTTAAATAAATAAAAAATTAAATGTACAATTTTTTCTTGAAGAAAATGAAAAATCGAACCAGAAAAAACAAGAAAGAAGAAGATGATTGCAAGGAAAACAGGAAGAAGCAGAAAATTAGAAGGAAAAGACAACAAAAAAGGGAATAAGGAGACAATTATTTGGAAGAAAAGAGGCGGATGTGGAACTAGAAGAGACAAATCAAGAGAAAGAAGGAGAGACGTAGCAGTTCTGGAAGGTGGAGCTTGGATATGGAAAGCGTGGAAAAGAGATAGAACGGATATGGAAGAGAAAGAGCGTGGTGATCGGTGAGGTCACCTCGACAGTAATGACGAGACAGAACACAGAAAAATATACATCCGTAAATAGGTAAAAAAAAATAATGACAAATGACAAATCGAATACAGCGACATCAGAAGAAAAAGAAGAAGAGACGACGATTGAATTTTTATTGGTAAGAGTTGAAAAAGGCAGAAAAAAAGTTAGTGACTAGTAAAAAAAGAAGAACTGATGACAGTATCTGAGAAAAGAAAAGGAAAAAAAAGGTCTAAAAAAATGGAAAGACAAATTTTAAAAATTTAAAAATTAAATAAGAATAAAAAAATAAAAAAAATTAATGCCTTATAAATTGTGTTTCGATATCTCAATTATTTAGAAATATATAAATTTAGTGTTTCATATTTATCTGTGTTCTTCTGTATTCATCGAAAATTTATATCTCAAATCTATATCTCATCAAACTAAATAAAAGATATGTATTATCATAGAAACATAAACATCAACTAAACACTGCCTTAATTCTAGTTATACACTAGTCTAGATACAAGTATAATAGATAATACGTGGATGATTTTTACCAAAATTTAAAACGTACCATACATCAATAAGAATATGATGTGATTAAATAATAATAACTATTGTTTTATCGCATTACAGTAGATGTATATTTTTAAAAAAAAATGTATCATGCATGCAATTTTGGGTTAAAAAAAATCATTATAAGAGTTATTGTATAAGAAACATTAGAAAGAGCACTGGGGAATACCGGTGCACCAATTATTTTAACCGTTAATTTTAATTAATATATATTATATATTTTTTTTATAATTCAGATCAACGGTTAAAATAACTGGTGTACCAATACTTCCGATGCACTTGAAATGTTTCTTATTGTATAAATATAAAATTTCAATCTAGCTAATAGATGAAATTATTATTATAAGAATTATTAATAGTTAAAATAATTTTAAAAAAATTACATTTACATTAATTTATTATTTAAAATTAAATGTCTCAAATTACTTTTCAAAATATATAATTATGAGTCAAGTTGATCATTATTCTATTAGTTACATAATAATATATGACATAAATTATTTATAACATATTATCATCGAACTGAAGAAATAACTGATTTAATTTACAAAAATATTATTTATACACAAAAAATTAGTTATTAAATTAGTCATTATTTATTTATATATAAATATATATTATTTTAATATATATTTATATTTTAATATGTATTTCATACGGTTAGTGATTAATTTGGTGATTAATTTTTAGTATACACAAAATATAATTACTTAATTTATTATTATATTTTTTATAGACAAATTTAAAATATTTTAAGCTTTAAAAAATCAAATCAATACAATGAAAATTAAGACTTAATTCGACTTTTGTCTATTTTTAAGAATAATAACATAACCCCTTACCAAAAGAGGGGACACTTTCCACATATACCATTATTATTTTAAGACAATTCAAACCTTATGTTAAAATATTCATCAAATAGTAACAGAAATTAATTTTGTGAAGAATTTTATTTATAATATGTGAGGTTTTAAATCTTACAAATAATTAATAATTTATTTTTGAAAAATTTTTCTATTAGTAATGGTGGTCATGTGGAGAATGACTATTTTTAAAAATATTACAAGAAAAAAAATAATTGCAGCAGGACAAAAATCTCTTACAAAGAAAAGATAATATCATACAATAAATGAAAAAACAAAATAGTGATATGTATATGGGTATTGGTGTTGATATTGATATTGACGGTGGTAGTAAAAATAATAATGGTAATAAAGTATAGTTGTATAAAAAATAGTAAAATAGAAATTATAATGAGAAAAATGAGAAATGATGATCGGAGATTATAGTAGTAATAGACTAGTGGTAGTTAATTTTATTACTTAAAAAATTTATACCATCTCAAAATAATAATGTTAAAGATAGAAGTATTTTTTTAAGGAGTCGATTATTATCATTCTTGAAATGGAAAAAGGCCGAGTTAGATCTCTAGTCTTGTAAAGATCTTTTAAAAATCATTTTGATGATTAATCCATTATTATAGTTAGGGGCCGATGCTTCCCCAGTTGGACCTAAGAGTGTTGTGCTGCTCATTAAATAATGAAGACTATAAGACTTCACTGTACCGGTAAGGCATGAACTATGAATTAAGAATAATATATTGGTAGATGCATAGATTGCGTCAGTCATTCTACCTTTAGAACCAACCAAACAGGTGCAGAATAATATCCTACAAAGAATAAAAATATTGCAACGTTATTATTTATCGACAATGCCTTTGATTTATTTATAATGGATTAATTTTGCGCCGCTAATACATAAAGACTTAAAACTAAAACATTATAATGCATTATGCTTAAGGTTAAATACGATTTTGGTCTCTATAATTTAAGTCGAAAATTTTTTTCATTCTCAACTTTTTTTTACATATAAAATTGTCTTTAAAGTTCAACGTAATTTTAAAATCTTCCTTTAGACAATTATACCTTCAACATATTTATCTCCCTCACACCTTCTATAGAAAGCCTCGTCGTCGCCCTCACTATTGCTTGGCTCTCCCCTTCGCAGTGCCGCGACTCGCGCCCTAGCCCCCTGTGACTCACCCTCACCGTCACTTTTCCCTCGCCCTCACAGTGTCATGACTGGCGCCCTAGCCTCGCTGCGATGTGTCTGGCCCTCACCCTTGTATTCCTCGTCATCATCGATGAGGTGGTGGTGACGGTGGTGGTCGTGTTCCTCGTGTTTCCAGTATCACTGTCGTACCTCCCTTCGCCTTTCCTCCATGCCCTCTGCCGTTCAGATCTCCCTTCCCTCCCTTTTTTTTCATCACAAACCCTAATTTTTTAATATGGATTATTGTTAATTTTTTTGTTTCTTGTTAATGATGATGATTTTGGTGATGAATTGCTGTTTTGGTTTTGATTTATTTGTGGTTGTTGTTGAAGGTTAGATTTTTTTGTTGAATTCATGAACAAATGGTGATAAGGTGGTAGTGGGTGGAGTGGTGCAAATGGTGATGGAGTGATAGTGGCTGGGGTGGTGGTGGTAGTGGTAAGAAGAAAAAGGAAAATATTTTGGTTTTTTAAAAAATTAATCTATTCAAAAGAACGATTTTAAAATTACGTTGAACTTTAGAGATAATTTTATATGAAAAAAAATTAAAAACGAAAAAAATTTTTAGCCTAAACCATAAGAACTAAAATTATACTTAACCCAATACAAAAAAAAAAAAAAAAAAACTATTGATGATCATATAAAAAACTACTCACAGTATATAGTTAATTATTGTAATATATAAAGTACTCTCATTATTGTATGCATGAAATTATGCACCATACATGCGCATATAAAAAATATATATGCATCATGCACGTGTGTTATTATTTTTATTTCTTGTACTATCCATATTATTCACCTATAAAATATCATTCTCTCTAGTTTAATAGAGTTAAATTTCAACATATTTATTATCTATTTCCAATATTATTTATTATTTTTGTTACATTTTAGTTTCATTTGTGATATATATAGTTACGCGTTTATGGATTTTTATCTGTATAAAAGTTTTAAACATTGCCAAAATAATTCTAATTTTCTTGATATGCGTTTTAACTTTTAATTTTTATTTTATTTCAAGAGGGGAGTAGAATTTATAGCGAACAACAAAAAGTAACAAAATTAACGAACCTAGAAAGGAAGGAGACAAATAATACAGCCCTCACACAACTGAAAGCAAAGGGGATCAAATAGTGTATGATATAATAATAAATAAATAAGATAGTTTTCAAAAAGAAGTCCAAGTTGGGCCATGTATGTTGTCATGTGGAAATTAAAATAAATAAAATGGGTCCTAATGAAAGGGACAAGTGTTCCAGGTACGTGCTCAGATTCATGCATGTAACATTAAAATTCAGCTGCTCCATTCTCATTCCTTGAACCTAAGAAACCAAACTGTTACCATAAATCATATTGTTCTACCCATTTCATAATTCCTGAACCCAACAACAATAAGTCAATAATAATAGTAATAATAATAATAATATCTTTCCCTCTTTGCTGTTATTACCATTTTGACATTTTCTTTTCTTCTATTATTTCTTTTCTATTTTCATTATTTATTCATTTCTTTTAATAATATCTCTGGAGTCAAGACCCCTTCTATATATCTAAATTTCTTGGTTCCTAAAAAGGTTCTCTGTGCCAAATGTTTGCATGTGACACGTACTATATAATCCTAAGATTTATTCTATGCCGGTATGTATCTAATCTTATCTTATCTTATGTATATATAGGCAAACATATTGGCTTTGTAAATTAATCTTTTTTTCCAAAAATATTAATTAAAATAATCAGATGACCCACAAACCTTATGGCATAACGAAAGCATATATAGAAGTAGAACTTGAAAAAGTATATATTATTATATAGACAGCATTGTTTTTATCATTTGATTTAGGAACAGTGATGAGGTCTTCCCAAAGCATCCAAGATAAATCCATAACTTACTTTATTTAAAAATTTAAAATTCCTGATATTTTTCTATCTTTTTCACTAAAAAATTATCACCAAATAAACCACTAAAAAAAATCTGAAACATGGAAATAGTGAAAATAGCAGGCATACCAAATAGTCGTTTGTTTCTAATATTTTGAAGGTTCATCAAAGTAACACTAGCATATTGCCAAGTCTTATAACAATCCTAATATCCTGCATTAAGTGTGTCATATGTAATCTTAATTTAGGAAGAAAAGAAAAAAAAAAAAAAGGAAAATCCTGTTATATTGTTGGACCTGAACTCTGAATATGCATGTAATACATTTGATACATACATAATAACTAATTCTGTATACCAATTTTCTTTTACTTCATTTCCAAACTGTGTATAACATTTCTAAGTTGAAACATTGCTAACAGAAAGTGCCAAAGAGTTTTTTTTTTTTTTTTCTTTTTCTTCTTCATCCCCACCCCCCAAAACCTAATTTCTACCTTCAGAATATAACTTAATAAATTTCATTGATGCTTGAAAATGTGAAGAATCTCACAGGACATTATTTCCCTGAATTATGAGTCTTCTGAGCTCACTTGCAATTCCTTGCAACAAAACTGGTTTTTGGATAACTCCATTGATACCAATCTGCATGCACTTCTCCCACAACTCATCTCCCATATTCACGGTCAACGCTACGATCATCGGCCAGTTTCGGCTCCTGAACTTCCGAATCCTCGTGGTGACTTCAAAGCCATCTATGTCAGGCATGTGAAGATCCAAAAGAATGATTTGGAAAGAAGTTCCGGCAGGTCCGATGGCAGTAAGGCATTCGAATCCGGAGGATACGGTGGCTACAATGCAGCCTAATTTCTGAAGCAACTTTTGGGTCACTGCCCTATTTACATCGTCGTTGTCGGCCAATAGAACTTGCAGACCTCTCAACAGAGAATTGGAACCATGACGCTCCGAAAACTCTCCAGGTTCCGAGATGGCTATGCTGATTGATGGTCGTAATTGAAACCGAAGAACGAGGGCCATGCTTTGAGGATAACCATGAGAATTCGGAACCAACCATATGTTGCCTTGCATCAGCTGCCAATAACATAGTAGAAGAGACTAAGTACCATTCATGAATCATGATCCAAATTCAAAACACAAAAGAGAGCAATGGAACCTTATTCATGATCCTAATTCAAATGAATTAAAGAACTAGAACAAAATTATAGTTAACAATTGAATATGGGATATGCTACTATGTTTTAGCATTTCAATTCCTACAAAATTCACAATGCATTACATAAAATTCAAGAGACAAAACAGTCACTAAATGAACTTATGCAGTTCATAACTAGAGATTCAAAACTCAATGACTTAATGTGCATATTTTTTAAGTAGACATAAATAACAAACTTCTTGAAACTCACCTGAACTATCCTTTTGCAAATGCTGAAGCTCAATCGGCCCTCGACCCTATCACTAGAAAATTTCCTAACTCCAAATCCCGAAGAAAACGAGCTCCCAATTTCTGAATCACTACTGTTGATCCCTATCTCAAATCTAATATTTACATCACCACTAGATGAGCTTGGTCTCCAACTTGTCCACCCTTTGTCAGTCCTTCCCTGACTTCCGGTTTCGGCGAAAACTCTAAGTACGAGAGTTCCTTCCCTTTGGCTATGATCCAGAAGGTTCCCAACCATGTGCAAAATTACCTGAAAAACCCTCCTCTCGTCGCCCATTACATTGTCCGGCAAAGACTTCTCGACCTCGACCAGAAAACCAAATCCTCTATAGACACACATGCACTTGGCAAGGCAAGCCGCTTCCTTTATCATCGAATGTAATCTGAAAGACCTTATCTCCAAAGAGAATCTCCCATCATCCTTTGCCGAATTGTCCATGGCATCATTTATCAAGTTCGATAAGACATTGCTCGTCCTTAGCATTGCATCCACGATAAGTTTCTGTTCGCTCTTCAAATTATCGTCTTGCACCATTGAAAGCAATCCCAAAATCGAGTGCATAGGCCTCCTCATCCCATCACTCATGACTTTCTGAAATGAGCTTCTTGCCTGGCTCGCCATCATAGCATCCCTTTTCGCCTGTTGCAAAGCGCGATTTTGTTCCTCCAATTTCTCTCTCATGAGCTGAGACTCTTCCAGAATTGCAGCATGAGATAAAGCCACTGCAACCTGATCAGCAACCACCTTAATTATCTCCAGCTCTTGATTGCTCCAAGATCTAGTCTCTCCACTCGGAAGAATCAATACCAATATTGCATAACATGCCTGCGTTAACTCCGGTGTTCCTCCTTTGAAATTACAAACTCGCAACATTGGCATGCGGATTGCAGCAACCGGTCCAATCTCGCCATTTACACCACTACTTGCACCAGCAAGTGCTGAGTCAGGGCCAAGTATATTCACTCCATCACTTCCTTTAATCTTTACAACGTCCGGATCAGTAATTGGTATAGTAAAATTAAAATTCCTCCTATTTAATTCATGAGTAAGGTTCATCTCTGTTTTCTCAACATTAGGCATCCACACAGCACAAGTCTGCAATCCGAGTGTCTTAGAAAGCTCCACCAAAGTGGTATATAGAATCGTATGCCTATCAAGCGACTTTCGAATCTCCTGAGTGAGCATCCTCACATGGCTTGCAGCCTCCTTTTGCTTCATTATAAGACCAACCTCCCGTCCAAGATCCCACGTCTTTTTCTTCAGCATGAACTCCCTGACCTTCACCTTAAGAAGCATAGGGATCAGCGTGACAAGTGTAATTGCCGTGGCACACGACACCAACGCTGTGAGAATCTTGAAGACGGTGAGCGCCACCATGAGCTGAAAAGTGTGAGGGCCATAAGTCCACCCATTCAACAAATGCGTCAATCCACAAAGAACAATGAAGGCAATGAACTGTATAAGCACCCATTTGAAAGGAACATTTGTGCAACTTATGAAGTAAAGAAGCTCAATGGGGATTGAGAAGTATGCCACAGCAATCAAGAAATCCCCAACTCTCTGGCATTCTAGAATGCTCTCAATAGTCCACAAGCTAGATTCATCATCACAGTTGCATCTTGGAAATCCATTATCTGTTGTTGTTGCAGATACAGTTACCCATAAGAGGAGTGAGCAAATCAACAAGAACCAAGATGCCACTGCTTTTAACATTGATACCAATATATATATGTAGTTCTTGATCTTCAATCCATCTAAGCATATGTCACATATGTAAATTAATTGGCCATAGCTAGAAATCAAAGAAAAAATCTTCCAACAATTTCCTCAAATTGCCTTGACCTGCCAACAAAGCTAAGTAAGATCCAAAGATGGAAAAAACAAAATATGAGATCCTTAAAAAAGGGGAAGGGAAAAAGTAAAAAGACACAATTCTATGACTTTTTTGTTTCACTTCTCTCACTCTTGTGATTTCAGGTTCAACCTTGGTTCATTGTTTCAATCTTATATAGCACCTTATGGATTGGAATGGCATGAATCGGTGAATAACACAGTTGTCAACAGATAAAGATGGCATTCCCCATCAACAAAAAATGCAAATAATTTAAAATTAAAAAAAAAAACATATACAAAAAAAATATATAAGGGATATAAAAAATAAAAAACAAAAAGAATAAAAGAATCAAGGAAATCTAGGCTATTACAAAACCTGGGGGGAAGGCAAAGTCCAAAAAAAAACTATTAAAAAAATCAAAAGTCCAACAACAACGTGTAAGAACTAAGAGCTCTCCCCGAAAAATAAAAAATAACAAAATAAAACCAAAAAAATAAAGAAGCATAATAAAACCCTGTAATGCAGAGCAAAAATAGAGTACCTGAAGAACCATATCTCCTTGAATGCAATCAAATATTCCAGCTTCACATCAGATCTTACCCCTTTTGTGGAACACCAAAATCAAAACTTCAGTTATAGAAACATCAAAGGATCACTCCATCTCCACCACCATCACCACCACCACCATGGGTACCACCAAAGTCCATTGCTTTAGAACAACGTTAAGTGCACCACCATTGAGAACAAAAACAAGTAGAAAGAGCACACACCCAACAACACCAAAATGAAAAAGAACCCGTCTTTATCGTTCAACGACAAGAAGATCAAGATGAAGAAGGAGGAGGAGGAGGGGTTGCTATAAGAGGAAAGCGAGTTGGAGGCTTTTTGTTGAAAAAGGCTTTTGTGTTGAAACGAAAGGAAAGAAGAAATAGATTATTGGGAGAGAAAGAGAGAGAGAATCTTTATGAAGGGTTAGAGAGAGTGAGTATTCTCCATTTTCCAACAATGAGAAACCAGAAAAGAAAACCATGAAAGGAAAGGGAGAAGAGAAGCGCCGTTGTTTCTTGGAAGAAAAAGGAGGTGAGCTGGATTTGAGAGAGAGAAAGAGGGTCCCACATCGTTAACATGAAGAGAACTTAGACGCTCTCAAGAACCAAAACGTCCTCCTCACACCAAAATACATTTGTTTTATTTTTCTCTCACTGCTCTTTCCTTTTCAGTTTTCTGTTCCTCTCTCTCCTCTATTTTATAAAAACGCTCATGTTCTACGTACAAGCGTCTTTTATATAATAAATTCAAATATTCAATCAACTTGACGTAAGTTGAACAAACAAAAATTTTGCAGCACAAAACTTTTTAATAAAAATATAAAATTTATTGATATAGTTTAAATTTATTGATATAATATAAAATTTTTTGTATAAAACACCATTTTTATCGATATTGTATAAAAATTTTTCACATAATATAAAATATTTTTATATAGTACGTAAATTTTTTGTTCATAATACATAAATTTTTATTGTGAATATATTTTATTTTGTTAATTAAATGAGTCAATATTTTAAATACGTGGTCTTTTAAAATTTTTTGTATTGCACACTAAAATTTTTATGTTACACACTAATATTTTGAACATGTGATCTTTTAAAAATTTTTATGTTGTATATTAAAATTTCTGTGATATTCATTAAAATTTATGTATTATTGATCAAAATTTTTGTGTTTTAATTTTCTAAATATTTATAAGAGAAAAAGATGATAAAGACGACAAAAACGATGATGATGATGATGATAATAATAATAATAATAATAAAGGAAGATGAAGAGGGAAAAAAAGAGGAAAAGAAATTAAACAACAACAATGATAGCAAGGATGACGGCTATAGTAATAGCAGTGACGAAGATAAAGGAAAGAGGAGAAGAACCAGGAAGAAGAGTAACAGAAAGAAAAAGAAGTAGTGCCCAATGACTTGGTTGAAACTTACTTTAAAAAACATGCCTAGTTTTATTGTTTAAAAAATATTATGTGTGTACTAACTAAATCAATCATTATATATTTGTATATAAATATATATTATTTAATTCATTTTTAATATGTACTTTATATTTTAATATATATTTTATATTAGTAGTTTATTTTGGTGTACACTTATTATAATTGTTATTTTTATTCTTATATTGTATATTTTAATTAGGATAAAGTATTGTTGAGAATAAGTAGTATGATCAATTCAATCTATCATGTGTCAAATAATTTGTTATTGTTATTATATGTATTTGTTGGTTTACGAATTTTTGCTCGACCAGAGAATCAACAAGATAAAAAAAGACCGCAACCAGGAATCATCAGCATATGTGCTATGTTGAGTGTATAAACGGGGAAGATGTCATCTTTACTGGTTAATGACTCGACTCAAAAGCAAAGTATAAGGAAAGTATCAAGATGAGTAAAAAAAAAAAAACCTATATAGTCATGTTCTTAGAGCAGAAGTACATGTTTCGACACAATACAATTGAAAACTTATGAATAAGAGGTCGATAAAACTTAGAAGTTTAAAAAAGTAAATCTAATGAAGTCGAAGACAAGACAATTATCACGTGTTTTAAGTGCTAAAGTGGAGTGCTCATAATCGCTATAGACGTAAGTTACTTTGCTTGCAAATTAAGTTATAACCAGAACGCAGGATATGATTTAAGGAGTAAGGATAAGGAGTGGAACATAGGACAGAAGGGTGCTTAAGGAATAAGAAAATAGAGTTATAAGAGTGGTCTATAAATTGAGAAAGAATAGAATCAGAAAAGGGAACTTTAATTCAACACTATAATCAAATAAAAGTTCTGCAAAATTTTTAGTCACATTGACACAATGAAAGATCATGAAATGTAAGTGCACGTGAATGTTAGAGTTTGATTCACTTTATTCATTTTTTTTATTATTTTATTACTTTATTTTCAGTTTGGTTTGTTTAGGTTTACTTCACGTTTCTATTATGTTTTTTATTTTTTATCTTTTAGAGTTTTCTGACATCCTACTTATTTGTTTCTTTTTATGTTTAAGAATGTTTGATTTACCATTTGTCTTTAATTCACGATAAATTTCTGTTTGTGCTCATTTATTGGTGATACTACAATTTTAGTATTGTTTTACTATCTGCAAAGTTATTTTTGACATTAAAATCAATAAGTTTCCGGTCAAGCTCATTTCTTTCAAAGAGTTGTATCTATTCTTCAAATTAAGATCATTGATACAAAGTTTGACCGACACCTGATTTAAAATTGGACAAAAATCAAGCGAAACAGTATTATTCAATTAAAGCGTTAATACAACAAGGTCCTTTGATTAAATTTATTGATCTATCTGAATTATTAAATTATAAAAGATTTATCTCTCAATATATACATAATTGTCTTCATTGGATGAAGATTATCAAATTTTATTTTTCTAAATTATGTATATATAGATAGTGCATATAGAAAAATGATTATTGACCTCACTCACTAAGAATTTCTAATGGTTATAATTACTGCATATTTGTCAATAGAATATTCTTAAGATAAATACGGTAACAGAGTTTTCTCTAACCTGCGATGGGTATGGTAATTAACAATGTATGTATTATACCTTAATTTCGGACACCTAATGCCTTAGGGTGCTAGTTGAATGGATATTAGATATGATTTAAATATTTATAGAATTAATGATTAGTCAATAAGAAATATGTCAACTCTCGGTAAAAAGTTTAAACTCTATGATTATAATAATTGGAATTAATAAAACATTAGTCAAAGGGATTAAATGAATGAAGAAATGAGTTTCATAAGTCATTCATAGTTCGTTGTAATAATGGTAACAAGTTAGAATTAACAATTAAATCATACTCTAAGGGTTAACCCAGAGTAAAAAAGATGGAAGGAATTATACTTTATTTTTGTTGGGTTCTTAGTAAAAATCTATTACTTCATAATATCGGGTCGTTAGGAAATGTTGCTAGACGTCAACCTTAATTAGTAAATCTAGTATGACTAATATACTATCTACTTAGTATTGAACTTACGATGTCACATACTAACGAGTGTTCTAATTTTTGCTCAAAAATTACTTAATTATTATTTTAATTTGATCAAATAAATAATTATATTAAAAACTGCTATATGACCAGTAAATATTATCATATTTGGCAAGCATTTGGTGAGCAATAATTTTCATCCATATTTAAAAAATTTTGCACACAAGAAGCATATACCTTGCACCTATATTTACTAAAATTTGTATACACAAATCAATATAATTTGTACTCACGTTTATCAAAGTTTGCACACAAGAGTTAATAAAATTTATTTATTAAAAATAATTTATATTTATGTTGGTTAAACAATGGCAAAAACACTAAATATTGATCACCCCAAAAATTTCTCTTAGATTAATTCAAATAGAATATTATTATATTCATTTGCTAGCACCAAAAATATAATAATAATAATAATAATAATAATAATAATAATAATAATTATTATTATTTTATTATTATTATTATTATTATTATTATTATTATTATTATTATTATTATTATTATTATTATTATGTTAATTAAGAATATTAAATGAGAATTAAAAATAATTAATTATTTAATTTTTAAGTTTAAATTTTAAGTTTGGATGAGATCTTAACTGATTATGTTTTAAATTGAATTATGAAATAATTCATTAAATTGAAAAGGTTTAAGTTTGAAATAACAAGATATAATTTAAATTTAAAATAAAATTCAAATTTAAAATTTAATAACAAATCTGATTCTATATATATATATATATATAAGAGTAAAGGAAAGAGAAATTTTATTCCTTTACCTTTATACACATAAATATATGTGAGTCTAATTTTTTGAGAAAAATTTTACATTGCAAAGAGGTTTCTCAATTTCACACAAATGTCTATTGCTCAAGAAGTTAACAGCAAAATTTGGTATCAGTGTAAATACGCATAGCGCCCTCGTACTATCGAAAGAGAAAGTTGTTTTTACTAACGTACTCAAGTATTTGGATCTAATATATGTTATTTGAATAATATTTAAGTATAAAATAGATCTTTATGGTTACTTTATTTTTGTTCACTACGTGTCACTTATAATATTTTAAGTACTATTTTGGTCCCTAATGTTTCGAATGTGCTATTTCAATCCTAAAAGGTTTCAAACGAATACGATGTTGTCCTGTCATTAAATTTGACTTGAGTAATTAAGGAAAAAACTTTTATATTAGTGATTATTAGTGGGTTGATTTTATTTACATATTAAAATTAAATGTTATATTAACTCTTAAATATGCTAATTGGTCATGTCAAATTCAACTTTGGGACAATATTGAATCTATTTAAAAAATTTTGGTACTAAGATAAAATGTTGGAAACTAAAATAGTACTTTATCCTTTTATTATTGATAATTTTTTTTTTTGGTATTCTTCAACTCAACAGGTTAAGAATTAACTTTCACAAATCGGAGTTATATTTAAGGATTTGTTGTTGACGAATGAATTGTGTTATGTATATGGTAGAATTTAAACTATTGACACTTACTTAAAATTTTAAACAAACGAATGAGTTAACCACTCAACTAACTCAAATATTGATTATTATAAATAATTACTCTAATACTTTCTGAAAATTAGAAATAAATTTATTTAAATATAAAATATTATATTTAAATTAAATTTTAAATAATCAATTTATCATATTATTTATATTTTTACTAAATGATAAAATTTTAAAAATATTAATAATTCTATAATAATTTAATATTTATTTCAAAAAATTATTTTTACTCAAATTTTAATTATATATTAATTTAGTTAAATGTATAATTATTTTATATGTTAAAAATATGAAAAAACTATTTTATAATGGTAAAAAAGAGAATAATTTTTTCTAATTTCAAAAATATTGAAATAATTACCTTTATTATTTATATTTTTTTAGAGTAAACCACAGCACAAATGGTGTTATTTTATGGTTTGGATGATCTACCTAATCTCTTAAAATTTATCGGTAGTGCTATTTATGTTATATTAGTAAATTAATAAGTATAAAAGTATCAATGAATCTACAGTAATTGTTATTAAATAAATAAGTATAATAATAATAAATTTAAAATTAATTATGATAATAAATAGTTTTTAACTAAATAAATGTAATAATAATAATTTATATTTCTCTGGTACCTAGATATGGTAGATACGTTTATCAACACATATAACGTGTTTTACTATTTATCTATTTTCATTATTATTAGGAAATTTTATTAATGTTGGGTGATAGTGGAAAGAAGTCATTTTGAGGAGAGCTGGATATTCATGGAACTCGATCTTTACAAATCTCGAAAGTGATAAGATCTATTTAGAGTTGTGGACAAATTATTTTATTATGTTGTAGCACATTTATGTAAATTTAGAACGAAAGAGACTTAGTATTTTTTTTATTTTAATTCATTAAGATTTTTTACAATCAAATATTATGTATTCTTTTAGTTTATACGTCAATATATAGAAAATTTATCTTTTAATTTAGATATAGATTTAATACTTTTGTTACGATTTGTAAATGTCATACGAACATTTCAATGAATGAAAGTTGTTCTTTCAAAAAAAAAGATAATTATTGATTTAGAAAGTTTTTCATAACTTGTGAAAACACATTTTTTTAATTATTTCGCAAGTTACAAAAATTTCATCGTTAATGCTCAAATAGATATTACAAAATTTTTTTTATATGGAAAGGGTAATGGTGTTTTTATCCAATATTGATATTTCGGGGATGTTTTGCATATTTGTGGGTAAACTCAACATATAAGGGGCGTGTTAACACAGCGCTGTCAAAGTGAACCAGAATTCGTCACAGACGTGGAGGCTCCCCGGCAACACGGGGGCGTGCTAAGCAGAGATGTCAGCCAGGTTTTGCAGACTTCGTCACAGATATAGAGGCTCCAAGTCATCACGTGGGGGTGTGTTGCTCAAAGATTCCATACAACTTTTTCAGAGATTTTCACACGTTTCCGAGGAGTTGCAGAGTTCTTTGTAACACGAGGAGGGCATGTTAAAGTTATACCTGCATGCAGAGAACATCTCCTTTCTTTGAAAAAAAGTAACACAGGGTTGAAGTTTTTTAAATTGAGATCAACACTCCTTTATGAAACTAAAATTTGGAGAAGAGAGGGATTTGGTTTGTTTAAAGAGGGATTTGCAGAGAAAAGTCTCTGAAGAAGAAGAAGAGAATTAATAATGTGTTGAAAAAAAAGTGATTTTATACATAAAAAAAAAATATTATTAGTTTATATTAATCAGAGATGGTTCGTAATTATATAGTATCCAAAGAACATATTAGCAATTCTTTGGATCATCTAATTTATGTAAGTTGATCAATTTTTTTTATGTATTTAAATTTTTTAATTTTAATTAATGTTATTTTTTAGTGTTAGATGATAATGATATAGCATTATTATTTTCGTATTATTATTTTTACTTAGCTTGTATTTAGTATTATTTATTAAATTTAATAAATAATATAAA
Source organism: Arachis ipaensis (assembly GCF_059453495.1). Lineage (NCBI taxonomy): Eukaryota > Viridiplantae > Streptophyta > Magnoliopsida > Fabales > Fabaceae > Arachis > Arachis ipaensis. Next base: position 131,708,781 of record NC_142444.1, read on the forward strand.
TATTAAACTATTTTTGAATAATATTTTTATTTTTTCAGTATAATATTATTTTATTTAATATTTGTAATTAATAAATAAAAAATAATATAAATATGAATATATAATTTTTTGAATTTTTTTGTTATAATAATGTGATTATTTTTTGTAAATTTGATAAATAATTTAAATATTAATAAATAAATATTATTATTAAACGAATTTCTGATCTTGTATTTTAATAAATATTTATATTTTTATTTAGAATCAGTAATAAAAATATTAATAAATATTTTTTATTTGTAAAAATAATAAATAGTATAAATATCAAAAAAAGAATAATTTTCTTCGATTATTTGTTATCATAATTATTTGAGGATAACAATTATTATATTTTATTGTCTGTTTATTAAAAGTAATAAATAATATAATTATTAATAAATAAATTTTTTAGTTAGGTATTTACATTAGTAAATAAATAGTATAATATAATATTTTTTATTTTATTTTATATTGATGTAAATTAGTATAAGAAAAAATTATTTGTTATAATCTTCATTCATTTAAACTAATAAATATATTTAACGAATAAATATATTTTTGTTGTACTAGCCTAACAGGAATTTTATGGTCCGTAAACTTGATCTACCGAAGACATGAAATTCGATAGTAGAAAACTCCTTACGAGCAACAGAATTCTACCACGTTTCGAGAATTAGGGTGATTAGAGAATTTTATCCCTTACTATCTGCTCTCGTGGAAAGATGGAGGCCGGAAACTCACACCTGTGTATTGCCGGTGGATGAGGTTACCGTTATATTGGAAGACGTGGCTCACATATTTGGCCTACCGATTGATGGAGAGGTTGTGAGCGGCTGGACAGATAGCAGTCACAAATTTTTGTAGAGTCAGAGCATCGTGATTTTCGACAACGAACCCGTTGTGAGTAGTTCCTCCAAATCTTATGTAAAGCTGACATAGATTTGTTGTATCAGATATGCAGAGCTATTGGACACTTTAGACTGTATTTAGAGATACGTCAGATGCTATATTTTCTATTTTATGGGGTTCGACCTTATTTGTAGATAAGTCCATGGCATATGCTCACGAGAAGTATTTATTGTTACTTTGCGATTTTCAGCGGATCCACACTTACAGTTGGGGGCAGCATGTCTTGCGCATCTTTACAGGACACTGTGTCGTGCATCATGGTATGATACTAAGGAGATGGATGGCCCTCTTAATTTTTTGTTTGTTTGGACATAGGAGCGAATGCCATGTATTGCGCCCGTTCCGAGACAGCACCTTCCAGTAGCTGACATACCAGTTTCTCGGAGGTAACAATTCCTATTTTAGTTTTGTATTCTATTGATGATGCATATTTGATTGACGGCACGCATTTTTTAATTTTTTCAATGTTATGTGTTGTAGGTGGAGTCATTCCGCACGATCCACAATGTAGTTATCAAGACCACATCAATATTTAGGCAAGAAATAGACTACATGGACAAAATTAATGTTTTTGCTTTGTGGGTTAATATCTAACATTAATATTAGGTTTCTAATTTTCTAATAATATGTTGAAGTTTGTGCCGTATGAAGGATTGATCATACCCGACGAGCTACATGGACACCTTAAGGTGTGAGACACTGTTGCTCTGTTATTGTCGATCGAGTGTGTCGAATGGCACCCTGCGAACTGAGTGATGCATTAGTTCGAGTATGCACAACCCGTCCCAGAGCTAGCAAAAGTCATTCTATCGGAAGAGCATTGCATCACTCTTCGCAAAGTGCAACTTCATGACTGGAAAGTTTGACATGAGGAATGGATAGAGGAATGGGGCAACCGCCATGACACTTAATTGCGGGAATCTGCACCCCCTTCCGACTTAGGACTTTAGACCGTTGGCTGAGTATCGTGATTTGTACATGGATTTGTTCAGCCATCTGCTGAGATTATCAGAGCAAGTTCCTCATCATCAACCTCAGCCACCTGTAATAACCAGAATAATCGTTTTAATAAAATAATAATTTTATATTGCTCGGAATAGGTTCAAAAATATAGAAATGATATTTTGAAAACAAAAAGGTGAAATTTGAATTCAATGAATTTTTCTAAATGGAAAAAAGTATCTTTTATGGAAATTTTTTGTAAAAATGTGTACCGGTGCTTAAGCCAGCAGTACCGGTTCTAGTTTGACTGGAACCGCATATTGAGAAAAATAAGATTTTGAAAATTGAATTTATTGTTTTAAAAGGACAAAAATAATTTAGAATTGAAAACCGGACACTAATCTTAAAGGTTTTGGCCTAAAGTGGGCCAAACGGACCAAAAATACTTAGCGGATTGGACCGGACCCAAGTCCAACATATAAATACCATAACTAATGAGCATTCAGCTCATTTTCACCAAGAAACAAAGAAATGGGCGCTGAACTTGTGAAGAGAAGAAGGAACCCTTTTTACTATTCATCTCCTCCTTCTTTTGGCCATAACATGAGTTACGAAGCTCCGATTGACGAGCCATTTATGGTCACGCGAAACTCCCGTCGAGCTCTTCGTTTCTATCTAAGAAAATCTGGTAAAAACTCAAAACTCATGCTCTAGTTTCTGCCCTAATGAAATCTGTAATTTTATGTTTGGTTTTTGAGTAGATTTTGTAATTTTATTTGTTTATGGGTGATCTAGCATTAGAATATTATTGGGTTTTGCCCCTAATCTCATTGGGTAAGGTAAGGTCTTACTAAACCATTGTGTTTAGTTATTTTTATGAATCCTAGGTTTGATGTTGGTATGTTGTATGATGTTAGATTGAGGTTTGATGTTTGTTGGAGTGAGCTTGATGGTTTTAGAGCCTTGAGTTTGAGCTTGGTGTTTCGAGTTGTGTGGGAATCGGCCAAGGTATGGTTTTAGTTTCCTTTATATAATATGTAATGTTTTTGGAAACTTAAGCTAGTGGACTATAGGATAGGTTGTTGCTATTTTAAAACTTCAAAACTCTGTTGTATTCAGTTTGACTAGCCGGCCTAAACTCCACAGGCTATGACTAGTCCTATTTTTGTATATCATACTTATATATATCATGTTTACTTTAATTATTACCTTTTGTATCCTAGAGCTATCGACAAGTTTTTATATTTGTTATGTCTTGTTCTGTCCGTGCCTACGCGTTTAGAATCGGGTGTAAATATTTCGCATATTGTAATTCCACTTTATGCGACTTTGAGCTTTATTTCTTCGTCGAGCTTCTAGTTACATAAATCCTTGGACATATATTATATATTAGAAGCTTTAGAGATGCCGTGACACTTTGTTATCCTTTACTTTACGGCTAGAGGTAAGGTTTAGGGTAACGGGGTGTTACATTTAGTGGTATCAGAGCGATTCGTCTTCGTGAGCCTGAGGGATGGACCGATTGTGTTTCGTTGCACACTCTGGGTCGTTTTTCTTTTATGCTATTTAGGTTATCTGCTTGATATGCATAGCATGCTTGTTTGTGAGTGCCTTTGGGGGATAATTGAAGCACTAGGCTTGAGATATTGAGACTGGTCACCTCGGTATCGATTGTTTGGTATAGACAGGATCCCAAATAGCAACTCGCAGAAGAGGTCAATCACGTTAACAAAGAGATAGTGAGAATGATTAACCTAGTCTATGCATTACAAGCTCAACATGTTCCGGAAAACCAGTTCGTGGAGTTTGCGGCATATCAATTGATTGGTGAGGCTCAGCATTGGTGGCAGGGAGACTGCCGACTGATGCAGCTACAGACTAAAGATAAATGCTTTTGAGGTTTTTGATTAGGATTTTTTATTTTTAACCGGTATGGCCTTGAACCTTGTTTGAAAAAGTTTTAAAGTTTAGAATTATTTTGAAATTTGGTTTAGAACTTTTGGTTTAAATGATTTGGTTTTGAAACAAGGTCAAAACTTTTGGTTTGAATGATATGTTTAAAAAGAAAAGTAAGTTCTATGATTTTGTTAAGTTGTGAAATTGGTTTATAAATTAACTTATCGAAAGTGATTTTGATTGATCTAAGGATAAATGATTTATGAGTCTTTGAAAAAAAAAAGGGTTTAACATTGAACCGGTTTATATCGAACTTGTTTTGAAGGTTTTGGAAAAATGTTATAAAAGCAGTATTTGGTTTAAAGGAAAAATTATGTTCGACGTAGTGGAGTAATTCAAGTTATTAGTGACAAATAATCAGATTGACGTAGCGGAAGGCGAGAGGGAACATCGGCACGGTAGGACTATGGTGGACGAGAGGCTTTGATGACTCATTTGGGTTGACAACGTTGGTAGTAAAATGTTTCGTGGAGAGTATATCACGCGATTCAAAATTTGGGGACAAAATTCCTAATTAGGATGGGAGAATGTAATAACCGGAATAACCGTTTTAATAAAATGATAATTTTATACTGCCCGGAATAGGTTCGAAAATATAGAAATGATATTTTGAAAACAAAAAGGTGAAATTTGAATTCAATGAATTTTTCTGAGTGGGAAAAAATATCTTTTATGAAAATTTTTTGTAAAAATGCGTACCGGTGCTTAAGCCGGCAGTACCGGTTCTAGTTTGAACGGAACCACGTATTGAGAAAAATAAGATTTTGAAAATTGAATTTATTGTTTTGAAAGGACAAAAATAATTTAGAATTAAAAATCGGACACTAATTTGAAAGGTTTTGGCCCAAAATGGGCCAAACGGACCAAAAATACTTAGTGGGTTGGACTGGGCCCACATTGGATCCAAGTCCAACATATAAATACCCTAACTAATGAGCATGGAGCTCATTTTCATCAAGAAACAAAGAAAGGGGCGCTGAACTTGTGAAGAGAAGAAGGAACCCTTTTTACTATCCATCTCCTCCTTCTTTTGGCCATAACTTGAGCTACGGAGCTCCGATTGATGAGCTGTTTGTGGTCATGCGAAGCTCTCGTCGAGCTCTTCGTTTATATTTAAGAAAATCTGGTAAGAATTCAAAACTTATGCTCCAATTTCTTCCCTAATTGAATCTGCAATTTTACGTTAGATTTTGTGATTTTGTTTGTTTAGGGGTGATCTAGCATTGATATTGGGTTTTGCCCCTAATCTCATTGGGTAAGGTAAGGTCTCACTAAATCCTTGTGTTTAGTTATTTTTATGAATCCTAGGTTTGATGTTGGTATGTTGGTATGATGTTAGATTGAGATTTGATGTTTATTGGAATGAGCTTGATGGTTTTGGATCCCTGAGTTTGAGCTTGGTGTTTCGAGTTGCGTGAGAATCGGCCAAGGTATGGTTTCGATTTCCTTTATGTAATATGTAATATTTCTGCAAACTTAGGCTAGTGGACTACATGACTCTGTTGTATTCAGTTTGACTAGCCGGCCTAAACTCTGCAGGCTGTGACTAATCCTCTTTTTATATATCATACTTATATGTATATCATGTTTACTTTAATTATTACCTTGTGTATTCTGAAGCTATTGATAAGGTTTTATATTTATTATGTCTTATTCTGTCCGTGCCTACGCATTTAGTATCGGGTGTGAATGTTTTGCGTATTGTAATTCCACTTTATGCAACTTTGAGCTTTATTCCTTCATCGGACTTCTAGTTAGATAAATCCTTGGACATATATTATAAGCTTTAGAACTAGTAACAGGGTGTTATACTACCAGCACCTCAGGGACCACAGTATGTAGTGTTTGAACCATTTTTTTATTATCTCCACAGTCAGCACAACTGATACAATCAGCACAGCCATGACGGCCAGGTCATCACACGACCAGTTCAGCGACCATGGTGAGCCCAATCGTCGCAGCCATCATAGTCAGCACAACCACCATGGCCAATCCAGCTACCACGGCGAGCCTAGCCGTTGCAGCCGTCGCAGTCAGCACAGCTGTCACAGTTAGGGCTGGCAATACATATTACCCGCAGGTACCCAACCCGTTTGGGTAAGGTAGAGTGCGGTCCGAGTAGGCCTGCGGGCGTATCCCCTATATATAACATGTTTTATAAAAGTTATATACATAGTGAAGGAGGTGAGAGTTAAACCCTCAACCTCCTTCATGTGCAGCAAGTGAGCAACTACTAAGCTAGCTAGTTACTTTGGCAATATATAGCATTTGTATATTTATGAAGTTAACATAAAATAAAAATTAAACAAAAATAAAAATCATATATAATTCATCATTCAGAAATCAGAAACCCTAAGACTAAGTGGGAGCGCCGTTTCTTCCCAAAGCCACAAGCCTCACCGCAAGCCCCAACTCTCGTTGGGTCCTTCCTCGTTCCTCCATTGCTGCAACTCTTCTTCTTCCTCCGTGCTCTTCTTGCAACGCCGCTGCTTCGTGCCCTTCTCTCCTCTCTACACCGCTGCTCCGTGCTCTTCTTGGTATTTTTCAGCATGCTTATTTGTTCTTCATGTAATGTTTAGTTCTTGTAAATTTTGTGCTCATCATGTTGATTCGTTTAGTTGGTTGGACATGAAAATTGGGGCTTTACTTTGCGTTTGAATTTGTGACTTTGTTTTCCTACTGATTTATCCTTTTTAACACACTTTTGGTCTTGACTGAAAATTTTCTCAAAGTGATCTTTGACTTGCAATATTTTGGGTTCTTTTTATAATTTATTTATTTATTAGAGATTTTGCTCCTTCTCTGTATTCAAAAGATTATAGTTCTAGTTCTAGGGTTCATGCTTTTTCTGTTTCTGTTGGTATTTTTTTTTTGGCTAGTTGGTTCCTCCTTCAACTCTGTGCCCATGAGGCCATGATTGATTTTTCCCATTTTTTTAAATTAACTATGATGAATGTAACCGGCTCCTTCGTTGATCTTTTTTTTTTTTCGTTTGAATAGATTCATATTAAATTGGCTTTTTGTATATTGCATTTGCTTGTTTATTGGTCTTTGTCCATCTCAACTTGACTTGTTTTAAGACAACAATTCTTGCAGTTTTTGTGCTTGTTCTAAATCTTAAAGATTTTTCAGCATGCTTGAATTTTTAATGTTTATTATTTATTTTACTATTGTGTAGGCAATAATGGATAGTACCAATATGGATGTAGTGGCTCAAGAACAACAAGAAGAAACTCCTATTGAAGAATCTGCTAATTTTGTTCCGGACGAGTCTGTCTCAGTTGAAAATAGCAACAAATCTTTATTGAAAAGTGTTTATTGGTAATACTTTAGAGGGAGAAGAATGGAAGGCAAAGTGCAACCATTGTAAGTCTGTTATTGGTACCAATCCAAGGAATAGGACTACAAATTTGAAGAAACATGTGCTCCATTATTGTAAGAGAATAAAATTAGCAAATTCAAGACAATCAACAATTGCCGAATCTCTTCAAAGACATGGAAAGAATAGTTCAGATGCTTTTATATTTGATGCATCTCACACAAGAAAATTGATTGCCAACTTCATTTGTATGCATGAGTATCCTTTGTCATATGTGGATCATGTTGCAACAAGGGAAGTGTTTGCTTTAATACAACCAACGTTTAAGATGCCAAACCAAAACATAATCAAAAAGGATATCTTTGAAATGTACGAAGTGGAGAAGCTTAACATAAACAAGATGATGGATGCAAATGATAGTCGAGTAGCTATTACAACTGACATGTGGACTTCCAACTAGGAAAAAAGATACATGGTTGTTACAGCACACTACATTGATAGTTCATGGAATTTGCAAATGCGAGTATTGAGGTAATACCTTAAACTTTACTTCTAGTATAAGATATGCTTTCTAATGCTTGATGTACTTGTGATATTTTTTTATTTGATATAGTTTTAACAATTTTCAGCTTTACTTATGTTCCTGTTCCTCATTCAAGTGAAGTTCTCTCTAATGCATTAATGAAAGTTTTGTTGGAGTGGAACTCAGATAGAAAATTATCAACTATTACATTGGATAATTGTTCTACAAATGATGCTATGATTGATGTGTTGTTGGGACGTCTAAACTCAAATTATTTATTGCTAGAGGGTAAGTTATTGCATATGCGTTGCTGTGCTCATATTTTAAACCTAATTGTGAAGGATGGTTTCAATTTAGTTAAAGAAAGTGTGGAGAAAATTCGTAATAGTGTGGTGTATTAGACTTCAACTAGTAAAAGACATGAAACCTTTGTGAGTTGGTGTAGTAAGTTAGGTGTTCCTTTTACAAAAAAAATTATCTCTTGATTGTATGACTAGATGGAATTCACTTATGTGATGTTAGAAACTGCATGGTTGTACAAAGATGCCTTTGCTCGACTAAAACAAAAAGACTCCAATTATAAAAGTGTGCCAAGTAATGAGAAATGGAAACTTGCAAAAGAAATTTGTGGTAAATTAAAACTTTTTTATGATGTGACTTAGTTGTTTTCTGGAACTCAAGTTCTAACTGCCAACATTTACTTTAATAAAGTATGTGATATACATGTTGGATTGGAAAAATAGGCTGTTTCTCCTAACCCAGTTATTAATAGCATGGCATGTATGATGAAGAGAAAGTTCGATAAGTATTGGGAAGAAATTCATAGAATTATGAGTGTTGCTACAATTCTAGATCTTAGGTATAAGCTTGATAGGATTGAATATAAGTTTGCTAAGGTATGTGAAGATCCTAATGAATGCACAAGGAAAGTTGAGAGAATCAAACAGACATGTTATGAGTTACTTCATGAATATCAAAAGAATACATCTAATTTAAGTAATATGTCAGTGGAATCTACACAAGAGCTTAGGGTTAATGCAGATGAAGATGATGATGTTGGTTATCAATTGTATATTAGACAAAAGAAGAAGGAAAAAAGTTCATTTGTGAAGATGAAATTTGATCACTATGTAGAGGAAGATGTTCATCCTCTAACTCCTGATTTTGATATATTAGTTTGGTGGAAGATAAATGGAGTTAGGTTTCCAACTCTTCAAAAAATTGCAAGAGACATATTTGCCATTCCTGTGTCTACTGCTGCTTCTGAGTCTTCTTTTAGCACAAGTGGCCATATAATTGCTACTCATCGTGGTAGCCTTCATGAAGATACGGTAGAGGCTTTTATATGCAATCAAAATTGGTTGTTGGCAGCATATTATAAAAGAGGTTATTTATGTTTTCAATTTTTTAATTTGTTTAGAAATTATAATTATGTTAAAATTATATATAATAAAATTGTTGTATTTGATTTTTAGGTGGAAAACCTGATTATCAAACTGCAAATAAAGATGATGATGCATTTTCTGAACTGACAGAAGAATAATGTTGTAAGAACTTGGAATTAGAAGAAATGTTTGAAGACATTTATCTTTGTTTATGTTATTTTAATTTTATTAATAACTTGATAATTATGCTATTTGTAATTTTATGTTGGATTGTTTAGGACTTTATTGTTTTTAATTTTAATTTAAACTTAGTTTTTTATTTTATTAATATAACAATATGTATGTTTGTAATTTTATGTTGGATTTCTTTAAGATTTTATTATTTTTAATTTTAATTTGAATTTAGTTGTTTTTTATTAATATGTATGAAATTTGGAATGATTGAATTTTATATTTATTTTGAAAAAAATTGATATTTCTGCGGGTAGGGTAGGGTAGGATAGGGTTTAAAATTTTAGGGTGCGGGTAGGGTTAGGGTTGAGAGATTCTCAACCCGCAAGTAGGGTAGGGTAGAGTTTTAATGAAAATTTCAACCCGCGGGTAGGGTTAAACCCTACCCTACCCTACCCATTGCCAGCCCTAGTCACAGTCAGCAATGGGTTGACTTTTTGTTGATCCCATTGTAGATTCCCGTTGATGGGGATGGAGACGGGGATGATCATATACAACAATGGTTGACACCAGTGTGAGTCGTTTTCCAGATTTAAGCACTATCCCTTCCCCACCAAAGTCTAGTCGACGGGGTCTGCTTCTGATCGTACTTTAAGGTAGGCGTCATGTGATTCCCGACAGAATGATTTTATTGCTCCAGATATGGTATTCAATACTGCTCGTCTCAATCTACCACCTACTGGGCCGAGCACTTTTGAGTTGAATGTGAACGAACATGAGATTGTTGAGGAGTACAACCCCAGAGCATTTGCTCCGGTAGAAGCAGGTAGGTCAGCTACTCCGGATGTCGATGATTTAGTTTGGGGTCATCCATATAACCTACGGACAGAAAGAAATCCACCTAATAGGTTTACTCCGTTGCGGTTCGGTCAGGACATGATGGGTAAGGGACTTAATTGGATGATTGGAAAGAAGTAAGCGGAGGTTAGTAAGTTTAATTTTTAATTAATCTTTTGTTTGTTTAATTTAGCGAATTTTAAACTATAGTTTTAGAATTAAGTTAATGTAATTTTTAATAAATCTTTTGTAAGTTTACTTTATTGAATTAGGTTAATGTAATTTTTAATTAATCTTTTGTAAGTTTACCTTATCGAATTTTAAATTATGGTTTCAGAATTAAGTTAATGTAATTTTTAGTTAATCTTTTGTAAGGTTATTGTATCAAATTTGAAATTATCATCTTAGAAACTATCAACTGTGATAACTCACAGAAGTTAACATTTAACTTAATAATACAAACACAACAACTCATATAGACATTAACTGATAAATTAACTTGAAAGCATGACAAACCTCAAAAACATTAATTGATAAAATTAACCTAAACATACAAACACAACGACCAACAAAGATCTAAGAACCACCATCATCATCAACTCCACTCGGTCCAGCATGTTGAGGACATCAACTCCGATTATGACCCTGTCTACCACAGAGACAACATATCCAAGGACCACGCATTTTATGTGAATCCATTTTATTCAGGTATTGGGTCTATTTGGGATGACCTTTTGACATTCGCCGCAAAGCAGGATTAGTGATCAATGTTGGTCCCGAATAAGTAGGCCATGTCTCTAGATCGCCTATTGGTACGAACTCAAATCTGTAGACCTTACAAACCTCTGTCATCTTGTACACATCGTTCACATACAGCTGCCAATCAAGATGCTGGTTAGCACAACAAGCAATAACATGGCGACATGCATGGACGGATGTACATGTGTGATTGTGGGGACAAGTGCTCCCACTACAATTTGAATTTTTTTTAGTAGTATACGATAATAATTTATTTGTCCCTACTAAATTATTGAATTTGATCTCACAATTATTTTTTATTCAATTTTTGGTACTTCATAGTCAATTTAAAAATTTTGTATTAGATGTCATTAGAATGATCAATTCTCAATTTAAATAAAATTTATATTTTTTCTTATAAATTGACTCGAAAGAGTATTATTTATCTTTTTTTGTTATTAGTTTTAATTTTTCCGTAACAATTGCATTAATTGAAAGAATTTTCTCAACTATGAATTTCAATAAGAGTTGGCTTCTAATTTTATGAGAAGTAAATTCTTAAATAAGTATTTACGATATATATAAGAGTAATACTACACATCTAAATCATTTTATGAACTAACTCTAACTAAGTTAAACAATAAGACTTGGAATAATACTAGCCATAACTGATATTTAAAATACGAAACCTAAATAATAAAATTCTAAATTATCTGTTATTATTTAAATTACTACTTTAGTGTTTTAATTTATAAATTAGATATTTTAAAGACTAATCATGTTATATGTACAAAGAAAATAACCACCTGTGTACATATTGAGATAAAAAATATACATTAAAAATAAATTAAATAATACATTTATTTATAAATATATAATGATTAATGAATAATTTGATAACTAATTTTTATGTACACACAATATTTCTATTATAAAAATTATTATTATATTATATATATTTTGCCCCCACTATCAAAATTTTCGGGATCCGTCACTGGCGACATGGTAGTCGTTCCACCTGAAAGTGCTCATAGTCACACGTCTGTCGTGTAAGATCAACTGCCAACACTTTTTCATTAGGCATTTCACACACCTCAAACACCTCGTTTTGTCTATCAAACCGATGCACAACTATATTTCTAGCACGTTGCATATTTGCTTCTATCCGCTATTGTGCAAAAAAAGAGTAAGTAAATGCAACACGCTTGCAATCGTGAGCCTTGGCACTTTTCTGCGTAAATAGCTCATTTAACCGATAATATGTTTCTCGGACGAGCGCCAACACAGGGAGATTTCGAGCACCCTTCAACACTGAATTAATGCACTCAACAAGATTCGTCGTCATGTGGCCCATCGGTGTCCCTCATCAAATGCTAATACCCAGTTTCTAAGTCCAATTGCATCACACCACTGGGCATATGCCTGTCTTTGCTCTTTCAACCTCTTATAGTTGATGTTGTACTCCTCCGTTGTCCTTGAATACCCTATGTTGACAACAAATTTTTACTAGTGCAAGACTTTGAATGCCCTTAAGAAGTTACTACCGATGTGCCTAATACAAAACATCCACCATGCTCTTGGAGGTTGTCAATCACCTTTGAAACGATTTACTACTGCTTGGATTGACTCATGTCGGTCTGAGATTATATCCATACCGTCTCTTCTAACAACAGTCCTTCGTAAATTATTGAGTAAAAATGGTCAGCATTAGCAGTCTCCCCCTCCACGAGGGCAAAAGCGATAGGCACAATGTTTTGGTTCCCATCCTGTGCAACAGCAACCAAAAATACACCTTTGTATTTTACTTAAAGGTGTGTGCCGTCAACCTGAACCAGAGGCTTGCGATGCTTAAATGCCCTAATGCATGGATTGAAATTCCAAAATACGTGGTGAAGTATCTTGACACCATCTGCCTCCTCGCTCCCATTGTACAGGGGTCGTGTTTCTATTTAGACAATTGAGTCTGGCATCTTCTGAACCATGATTGAAAACTACCATGGCAAAGTTTGGTAAGAATCTTCCCAACCACCAAAAACTTTGGCTATGGACTTCTGCTTTGCCAACCAAGCCTTTCGGTAACTGATGGTGTAGTTGAACCTTGACTAGACTTCCGCAATTATAGATTTCACCTTGATGGACGGGTCGGTCTCAACTAATGGCCTTATAGCCTCAGCAATTGTGTCCGAGTCTAACTTCGAATGAACCTGTGAAATTGTTTCCATGGTGCACATGTGCCAACCGTTGTATCTCTGTATCTCCCGACAACCTTTTTTCTGTATCAAGCTAGCTTGGATAAGTTAGTCGCACCCACGCCTATACGTCTTGCATTCTGCGTAGAACGTTTATGGCTCGAACTCATAAACATTGTAGTCGACTCCTCTAGAGATAGTGTAACTTCTAATTGCTGCGAACGACTTTCTAAAACTATATTCCATTCCGATCCTGAACTCCCCATCCTCAGGATCAACAACACCTACACAAAACAGAAATCATCAGTCATTGATCCATCCAAAATATAAATAAAGAAAAATCTTATTACGTACTTAGGTTTGCATGTTCGGAGAATTCTGGTACATGCATGGCGTCAAGATCCAAGTTACGCATAAAAGGTAGAACGTCCATCGGTTGACTAATTGCGAGAGGAACCACTACATTCTCCACTACTGCCTCACTTCCCACATCACCATCCTCATCTTCGTTGTCGGCTTCATAAGTAGCTTCGAAGTCCTGTTCGCTATCATTGTTCATTCTTTTGTACACTTCAACTCTATTATCCTCTATATCTGAATCATTTTAAATCCCATCTTCTTCTACATTTTCAAACTCAACATACAACTCAATCTTTGGCTGTCACATCTGAGCCTGCCGGTGAATATGAAACATATTCTATATACTTGCTTCGTTAATGATTGGCATAATATCAAACTGTATTCGACCACCAAATACTATAACGGGATTTCAGTATAGAATATTGCTCACTCTCCTCAACATATCGTTCTCCGTGCTTTAACAGAGACCATTCTGAAGCTCCATAAACGTCATGGTGTATGGAACTACAAACAAAAATGGATTCTCACACACAAAACTCACTCCCTCATGAGTATTTCGTATAATCTTACATTTGTGATATACCATCAAATTTGCGGTACCCTCCATCACACCAGAAACACACTCAAACAACTCTTCTCTTCGCAATGAAATGGTATCGAGTTTTGTCTTATATAGAGAGAGCACTCAACACGCAGATCACGTGTTGCATCGCCAATAAATCAGAATGCGATACGTTGACAACATGTCCCACATGCTGAGTCAGCATACCCTCCACGTGTTAGCAGCACGCCCCCACTGCTGACTCAGCACGCCTTCCATGTGTTGCAGCTTCCCAACTGATACATTCACTAATCTACAAATGCACCAAATATTTGTATTTTCATTAAAAACAGCAATAATATTTTTATATAAAAAAAAATAAGCCAAGATATTATCACTAGATACACGTAAATTTTACTAATGACTAATATTAGTTAATTACACCAATTTACTTTCTATATACAAACTAATTTCTGACAAAAATTAGTTACTATTATAATACATATCCTTAAATTTTCTGTAAATAAAACTAAGATTATAATTAAATTATTGTTTTTAGGTATTTATGATAATGTCTAAAAATTATTATCTAATTGTTAAAAAAATTAAACAATTAATATTATATTTAAAATTATAAAAGTTTAAAAAATTTTAAAATATTTAAAAATCATTATAAAAATAAATTAAATAAAAATTAAACACTAAATAAAAAATACCGTAAAATTAGTCTTGTTTTTAATTGGAAAAAGAAAACTCCCTTTGAGTTTTGAATTCCGGATTCAATGTTCGATCTTCTGGTGTCAGAAACACAAGCTGTTTCCCTCTGGCCTTTCTCTTTCATGCTTTATATCGCTCTCTCCCTCTCTCTTGAATTCTAATGTAGGGGTACATGCTACTTGTCTACTTGAGTACTTGACTCATCAAAAGAGAAAAAAATTTATTCATACATGGAATTTATTAATGCCACCTGTCACCTAGACTTGCGCCTCCTTTATTTATTTATTTTTTTCAGTAGAGGAATTCATAAGCACTTGCAAAATTATCCGTATAGTGTAATTTGTTGCCTTTAATAGTATGCGTATATTGTAATCTGTTGCCTTTAATAGGAGATAGAGGATATACGAGAAGAATAATGTTATATGTATGAGTTTTTTTTAAACTAAATTTAATTAAATTAGTTTAATATTAATAAAAATTATTTTTATTTATTTATTTATTCACCTAGATTGAAGTTAATATTTGTAAAAAAATTTGTATGTGTAGAGAGAATATATATATATATATATATATATATATATATATATATATATATATATATATATATACTAGTATTATTTAAAACAAAATTTGGTTGACGATATTTATAAAAAAAGCCTTTTAAGTCTTTGTTTGGTTGTGAAGAAAAATTGAAAAAAAAAAAAAGAAAAGAAAAAAAAAAGTTGCATTCTTTTCTTATATTATTTGGATTAATAAAAATTAGACTAGAAAAATAAAAAATTAAAAAAAAATAAGTGTGTGAGATGACGTATATTCTTATTCTATAATAAAATATATATTGGTTTTGTTTAAATTTTAAAATAATATTTTAAAATTAGGAATAAATATTGTTTTAGTCTCTAAAATTTGTTGTCAAAATCAAAATTGCTTCTAATTTTTTTTTTGTTCAAAATGGTCTCCAACATTACATTTAATATTAAAATCAAAGTTTTAAAAATCGGACTAATTATCGAACTGTTTTAGTTATTGGTTTACTGGTATATTGGTTCAACCGATTCAATCATGGTTCAACTAAAAAAATCGTTTATAATAAAATAATAAATAAATTATAAATCAATATCCTAAAAAAAGTACAAACATCAAAATGTTAACAATAAATCTCTAATGTCCGAAGAAAGAATTAAATCACAATAACAATTACGCAGCAACAACACCAATAATTAAACCACAATAACACAATAATAAGTTACACAAGAGCAACAAACTTTTTCAAAAATTAACAAAGATTATCAAAATTTTAGGCAGCATCATTACTTTCTTTGATTGATCATGATTAAGGTGGGTGTTGTTTGACGGAAGAAAAATGTCGGTAAATAATTTCTCAAAATAACTTCGTTGCAAGTATAGTTCTAAACCGACAAGTAATCATCGGTCAACGTTGAATTAGGTTGTCACAAGTACAAACTCCAATAAAAATAAACCGAAGTATTTAAACATCGGGTCGTCTCCCAAGGAATTGCAGGGAAGTGTATTTATTATTGGTTATGTGTATTTCTTTTTGGGGTTTTGAAATAAGGAACAAGAAAATATAAATTGCGAAAAAAATAAACTAATAACTAAGAAAGCTCTTAGCAAGGAAAGAGAATTAGAAGTCATATCCTTATTATCATCATCAATTGTGATGGTAAGTGCAAATTGCTTTCACTTAATTATCCTCTAACAAATGATGGAAAGTCAAGCGAGCAAAATCGATTCAAGTTCACAAGTCCTAATCAAAGACTAGATTTAGTGAGGCTCAAGCCAACTAGCAACTTTCAATCACCAATCAACAAAAGTCAAGAGTCTCTAATTAATCAATCCAAGTCAAGAACATGAAAATCTATATTAAAATCTAAACAAGCATTTTATCAAATACTTGGAAGGCACAAAATAAAAGCATAGAAAAGTAACAAGCAATAGTAAAATTTAAGATTAACAAATGCAAGGAATCAATAACCAACAATTAAAGAAAGATGCAATAAACATGAAATACTTCAAATTGCATTAAAAGGGAATTAAATCTAACAAGAAGAGTTCATAAGCTAAATTGGAAAAATAAAGAAATCAAGAAGAGAAGATAAACTAAGATGCTAGAATAATAAAAGATAGAAGAGAAACTAAATTAAAGCAAGACAAAATTCTGAAGCTAAGAAGAAATAAGACTAAAAACCCTAAAACATAGAGAGAGGAGAGGGCCTCTCTCTATAGAAACCTACATCTAAAACCTAAAAAAATGTGAATGAATGATTCGTGAATCCCATTTCCACGCTGCAGCCTTTTGTCTTCAATTTCGGGCCTGAAACTAGGTCAAAAACAGCCCAGAAATCGCCCCCAGCGAATTATGTTAATTGCAGCACGTGACGCTCGTCACGCGTACGCGTCATCCACGCGTACGCGTCGCTGAACGAATTCCTGGTCACGCGTACGCATCATCCACGCGTACGCATCGTTTGTCTGCTGCACTGGTCACGCGTACGCATCGTCCATGCGTGTGCGTCGGTACCAGCTTCTCAAATTTCCAAATTCTTGTGTTCCTTCCACTTTTGTATGCTTCCTTTCCATCCTCTAAGCCATTCCTGCCCTATAAACCCTGGAATCACTTAACAAACACATCATAGCATCGAATGGTAATAAAAGAGAATTAAAAATAAGCAATTTTAAGGTCTAGGAAGTATGTTTTCAATCATAGTACAAAATTCGGAAGGAAACTTAAAAACATGCAATTTACATGAATAAGTGTGAGAATAGTTGACAAAATCTACTCAATTCAGTACAAAATATACCATAAAATAGTGGTTCATCAATCTCCCCACACTTAAATATTAGCATGTCCTCATGCTAAGCTTAAGGGAACCAAAAGAGTGAAGAAAAAATGGTGAGACTTATGCAATGCAACTTATCTATATGAATGCAACTACAAGGTAAATGTTTCTACCTACTCGGTTAAAAGTAAAAAAATCTTTCAAGAACAAATATGAACTGGATTCCACTAATTCAAATCCCAAAATAAAGTCAAAGATAGACTTACAAGAAGAAAGCTTGTGAAAGCCGAGAACAAAGAATCGAACATCGAACCCTCATTAGAAGTGTATACACTCTAATCACTCTAGTGTGAGATTCGATTCTCTCAATTCTCTACTAATCTTGCTTTCTAAGCCTTGCTCTTCTTCTACCAATCAACAAAAATTTAATACACAGATACACATATCAAGAGGTCTTTTCCAGGGTTGTAATGGGATTAGGGTCAAAGTAGGATTGTATTTGGTCAAGTGGACTAAAATCTGAATCCTTGATTAACCTAAACTTCCCACCTAACTTAAAGGGCGTCGTTTTATTCGAACCGGGCAGTTACTGGTCCGGTCCAACCGGCCAATTCTTGGCCGGTTCGGCAATTTTTAAGCAGTTTTAACTCTAGCGGTTATAGGCAGCGGACCGGACTATTTTACTCGCCGGTTCTCGATTGAACTGGTTCGATCGCCCAGTCTGGTCCGTTTTTTAGAACCATGATTAAAATCATCCTTTTGACAAATTTACACTTTATAAAATTCGACAATTAAAAAAAAAGTTCTTATCATCTTCAATAAGATGAAAATCCCTCATCTTCCATCATCAATCTTTTCACCGTCACCATCAGATAAAAGTCCTCATCTTTCCACTGTCACCATCTTCCATCATCTTCAATCATCAGCCTCCATCATCTTCCATTATCTCAAATCATCTCTTTCTCAACTCTTTCCCAGTTTTTGCTCCTTTCAAGTCATCATATTGCCACCGGAACTACCTCCACGACGTCACTCCAAACTCTTTGCAATATCTTCTTCCGTCTCTTCCGTTGACTGTTTTCAAGCAGTTTGGCTCTCCCTCTTCTCTCATGTCACACCACTAGCGTCTCTCTTCGCGTTTTCAGTAGCACCGCCTGCACCTCTTCTCTGCTCTCCTCCCTCTTCATTGCATCGTTGCCACTGTGCTGTCTCCTGTTGTCGCAGCTTTTTTGTGTTGTGCCGCTTCCTCAGTGCTGTCCATTGTCGCCTCTATAGCACAGTGTTTTCGTTCGCATTTACTGTCACTACCACAATACAGTTGGACCGCCACTTCCATCATACGTAATTTAAGTTGGAGTTAATGTTCCTTATTTTCTGAAATTAAGATTTAATAATTTTAAATTTGGATCTGAATCCAGGCTCAATAATGGTCTATGTGCTGATTTGTTTGCAATATAACATGAAAAAGAATTCTTGACAAAAAAAAATATATATATAGAAATGCTTTAAAATACTTTGCTTTGCTCAGTAATGATGATGTGTGGTTTTGGCTCTTTTTTGATTGTTTATTTTGAAAAAGTTTTTTCTGCGGATAATTTTTTTGTATATTGAAAAAATTTTGGTGTAATATTCAATCATTGAATTTTATGGTATTTTTTAAAATTGTGGGAATAGGACAATACACTTTCCTTGTATTGACAATACGTTCTCCTTGTATTGTATATAATTTTTTTGTATATTAAAAAAATTTTGGTGTAATACTAAAAAATTATCATGCTCCCACAATTTTAAAAAAACATCATAAAATCAAATGATTGAGTATTACACTAAAATTATACCAGTATGTAAAAAAAAATAAACGTTTTTCGACTGTTGTTGTTATTAAATGTAAAGAATTTGAAGTATGGTATTGTTAACGTGGTGACTATGGAGAGGCAGACATTGGTGCAGTAGTGAATGTGATGTCATTGAAACAAAATAAAAGGTATTTTTTTCATTTAAAAAATTATTATATTTAAAAGAATAATTTTAATATTAAATTTAATGTTGGGACCATTTTAAATAAGAAAAAAGTTAAAAATAAAATCGATTTTGATCTAAATCTTAAGCATCAAAATAGTACTTATCTTTTAAAATTATATTATTGATAAAAACAAAAATAAAAAATATGTATGATAAATAAATTTTTGAATGATTTAAAAATATGATGAATATATAATCAAATAATATTATCTTTTTATAAGTAACAATTGTTAAAGAATCCAAGGGTGGAAGCGCAATCTTCTTTCGTCAGGTGGTAGACACGTATTGCTTAAGGCAGTGGGAGAAGCTATTCCTATTTATACATTGTCTTGCTTCAAGTTGCCTGATGGTTTAATTTCGGAAATTCACTCTCTACTTTCTCAGTTCTGGTGGGGACAAAAAGGTTCTGAAAGGAGGATGGCTTGGATTAGTTGGGACACTATGACTCGCCCACAAAAAGAAGGAGGCCTTGGATTTAAAGATCTCAGAATCCAAAATCTGGCGCTTTTAGGCAAACAGTTTTGGCGACTTGTAACACAGCCTACTTCCTTATTATCCAAAATATTAAGAGGTAAATACTTTAGCAATGGTAATGCTATAACGGCAGAAATTGGAGTCTTACCTTCTTGGGGATGGAGGAGCATACTGGAAGGCCGAAAGATTGTTGAAAAAGGTCTTAATTGGACTGTGGGTACTGGTGAGAATATCCGAACCTTTGAGGATCCTTGGCTGCCTCCTCCGTATCCTTTAATGATTTCTGACATGCCAAATAGACAGGCTATTTCTGAGTTGGTTCCAAGAGTTAAAGATCTAATTACTGAAGATAGAAATTGGAATCAGATTCTCATTCAAGAATTATTTCCCCAAGACGTAGCAAACAGGATTTTGTCAGTTAAAATTCAGCAGAGTAGGGACAAATTGCAATGGGATTTGAACAAATCCAAACAATATGATACAGCTTCAGGTTACAGAATTGGCTATTTATTTTACCATCCGTCTCTGGAGCTTTGCCCTAATTATATGCAGCAGAAAAAGCCGTGGATTGATCTATGGAAGTTAAACTTGCCTCACAAAATTAAGCTATTTATCTGGAAAGCTCTCCATGGCCGACTTTCGGTGCTTGCTCAGATTCATCACCGCATCCCATCTATATCACCAATATGCCCTTGCTGTCATGAAGCAACGGAAACAGTCACTCATTGTTTGATCGATTGCTCTAGAATTAAAGATGTATGGTCTCAGAGTTATCTTCGTGACTGCAGTGGCGGAGCCACGTTATGAGCAAGGGGGCGATGGCCCCCCCCCCAAACTAATAAGGTGTATGTATAAGTTTTTAATTTTTTAGTTGAACCTCTTTTTAATTTTTTAGTTTAACCTCTTTTTAATTTTTAATTTTTCTTTCTTCTTAACTTATATTTTTTATGTTAGCCTCTCCCAAAATAATTTCTAGCTCCGCCCCTGCGTGACTGTCTTCCCCCTCAGAGTTCTAACGACTTTTGGACATGGTGGACTGCATCAACAGAGATACTTAACCCGTTGAAGAATGCTGACCGTAATCCTCAATTGCTTGCTATCATTTGCTGGAACTGCTGGAAAGCTCGCAACCAGTTGATTTTTGAAGGTTCCACTTCTATGCCGTCTGCCATTCTAGCAAGCTCTGTCAAGTTGCTCCGTGAAAACCAAAGAACTCCCAGTTTAGGTCGTCATCTCCATGAGACAAGCTCTTAGTTGCATTCAATTTGATTTATCATTATTTCTTCTTTAAGATTTTTCTTCGTTTTTCGACCACGCACCGTTGGATGAATACCTTCAGTGTAGTGTTTTTGGAAAATCCCCACCTTTTATTATGCTATCCTACTTTTGGACATCTTTGTATTTCATTTTTTAATAATTAATGAAATATAACCTATTATCTTTGAAAAAAAAAAAGCAATTGTTATCTTGTCATTCTATTGTTGCCTTCACCCACCGTAAATTTTAAAATTTTATATTTTAAATTTTAAATTTTAAATTTTAAATTTTAACTAATAATTTTAACTTAATTATAAATATTAAATCCTATATTTTAAATTCAATTTTATTTATTTTACTTTTAAATGTTGTTTTACTTGAGATTTTGATGATATTTATTAGTTTCAATTTTTTCTAGTATTCATTTGTTTTCAATTATTAGTTAATTTTTAAATTAATTGACTAAAGTAATGCTGTCGTTGTAAACTTCATATCAAAATTCTAAACATCTAACGTAAACTATCATAACTATACATTTAGGTAGGTCTTAGGTAGGACCAAACTATCGAGAAAACTAAGAAAATGTGACTGTGATCTGACATGCCACAAACGTTGGCTCAGTGATATTCTTTTTTAATCTCCTCATATTGCATAGTATAGTATTTGTGCCAAACCAAACAATTACCATAAAAGAAAAGGCAACTATATAGTGGTTTTTGTTTCAGTATCTAAATTGTTTAAATTATTTTTAAACTAAAAAATTAGATATTTAAAATTTATTAAATACTAATTAGTTATTTACTTTGAAAAATTAGATATTATTTATAAAGTATCATAACAATCACCCAAAAGGAAAGTGTTACGCAAAATCATCAAGAGAGTGTTGGGTCACATAATGATTTACCAAAAATGAATAATAAATTAAAGGGAAAGTATGTGGAGCCAATGGAATATTTATACAATGTGTACAATGGAAGTTTAGAGAATATTAGAGATATAATCATTAGTGTTACCTTTCCTATCAGCTGAAACTTTTGGGATGAGTGGTATCATGCATGGTATTAGAGCGCCAAATCCGAAAGGTTAAGAGTTCGAACCTTGGTGAATCCCAAAATCATTTTAATTTTTTGAGAAGATGTTTATTATCGCTAGTACTCGGATGGTTATTCTAGATAGTATGGGAGATGTTCATTTTCTAACTCAATAACCCATTGTACATATTGTACAAATAGTTCATTGTCTCCCTAGCGTAGGGGTGGCAAGCGGGGAAGCCCGCCCCGCCCCGCCTAGTGAGGCGGTCCCAGAATCCTAACCCGCCCCGCCTAACGGCGGGCTGGCGGGCCGGCGGGCTAAGCCCGCCAAATATCCTCTTTTTTTTTTTTTACTTTTAACTATTAAATAATATATATAAAGATATAAAAAAATCTCTTTTGTTTTTTACTTTTAACTATTATAATTTCTAAAAGTATAAACAAATTATAATTTTTGTATTCACAAACATTAAAGTCTTTGTAATTATAAATATTGTTTCCAAAGCAAAATAAACATAATCCAAAACATAATTAACAATATTGTCTCTAAAACAAAACAAACATAATCTAAAACACCCAATTTTCATCTTCATTCTCTTGTAAGTTGGGTTGGGGAAGTTGGGTTTTGGTAAAAAAAATTATAAAAATACTCCTTGCTAAAAAAAGACTAAGCCCGGCGGGGAAGCCCGCCCCGCCCCGCCAAAGCCTGCCAAAACCAGCGGTTTAAGCGGTGCGGGTTAAGCGGGCTTTTGCTATTTGGCGGTCCCAATTTTTCAGCCCGGCCCGCCTTTTTTGGCGGGTTACGCGGGCTGGCCCGGCGGGTTTAGGCCCGTTTGCCACCCCTACCCTAGCGGGATCCTAAAATAAAATAACTAACTTCAAAATGTGGAGAAATTCGGTTTGATTTTAAATTTTCAAGACACATTTCTATATATATGTTCTAAATGATTATGTGATAACATAAAGTGGGAATTTGATAGCTCAAAAAAAAAAAATACAGCATTTTATTTTTTTTTTAATAAATAAATGACATTTTGTTTTAGACTGATTTTTTTTTTTGGATATTGCATAACATTTGTGTGTTATGCATTGTTGTTGAGATCCACGTGTATTTTTTGATGATGTGGTGTTAATTTTTTTAAAAAAATAGATATATTTAAATCAGACGGTCTAATTTGATGTTGAATATAAAAAAAATTAGACCATCCAATTTTTTGACATTGAGAATTTGATTTTTGTAATACAAAAATCGCCGAGTTCGATTAATGTTGTATATTTTTTTTATATCTCAAAGTCCAACTTGAAGGGTTCGAGTTGTGGTGTTTTAAATTTTTTTAAATTGAAAAATCCAAAACGTTAGGTTTGACTAGTGTAAAAAAAGGGTAAAAATTAGAGTGCACAAATCAGATGGTTCGATTTTTGTGTGTATATATACTCCACCAACACGCGTTTACCAATTGCTCATCACTCTTCTTCGTCTCCACCATCTTTTTTCGTCTATTCTGTTGCTGTCAATGAGTAAAAGTAAGTGACAGAAAATTAAAAAAAAAGTTAAAATGGATGATTAAAGTTAGAGTAAAGTATCGTTTTTGTCCCCAACATTTGGGGTAAGTCCTATTTGTGTCCCTAACGTTTATAAAAGTGATTCAATGTTATCCTACTATCAATTATACTAACAAATCAGATTATATTTTTCAATTATTCTCATTTGGATGTATTCATTCTCAATTAGGTCTCACTTGGATGTGGTCGATTTTAATATGAGTAAAGTATTGTTTTTGTCCCCAACGTTTGGGGTAAGTCCCAAAGTTGTCCCTAACGTTTCAATCGTCCTATTTAAGTTCCTAACGTTTCAAAATTGACTCAATGTTGTCCTGTCGTTAGAGATCCGTTAACAGAATTGACGGCGGGACAAAATCGAGACGATTTTGAAACGTTAGGGACTTAAATAGAACGAAAACGTTAGGGACAAAAACGATACATAAAAATAAATTTTAATTTAATTTTATCTTTCAAAAATATTAATTTTTTACTGTACATAGTATTCAATTATTTTTTAATTACATCTAAATAAATTATACTTAATCACATTACTTTCATTTTAAATAAATTTATTTTTTTTATAATTTTAAAAAATTTTAATACATTAGAGACAAAAGGTATAATTTATATTTTATTGTATATATATATATATATATATATATATTATTTTTTTCTTTTCTGCAAGTTTATATACTAGTCATTCTACAAACATTTCATGATAACTAAAAATCTTTAAGAGTAAAATTATAAAAAAATTAATTTATTTAAAATGAAAGTAATATGATTAAGTGTAATTTACTTAGATGTGATTAAAAAATAATTAAATACTATGTATAGTAAAAAATTGATATTATTGAAGGATAAAATTAAAATTTATTTCTATGTATCATTTTTCTCCCCAATGTTTTCGTCCTATTTAAGTCCTAACGTTTCAAAATCGTCTCAATTTTGTCCCGCCGTCAATTCTATTAACGGATCTCTAACGGCAGGACACCATTGAGTCAGTTTTGAAACGTTAGGGACTTAAATAGGACGATTGAAACGTTAGGGACAACTTTGAGACTTACCCCAAACGTTAGGGACAAAAACGACACTTTACTCTTTTAATATTATACCCACTATTTGTGTTTAGATTCAATTATGTCTTTAGAAAAGTGAATTATGTAAATGTTGTAGGAATTAGTTTTAACATTTGATGAGCTATTTTTTGGAGTAGATCATCGATTCTATCCCAAACATTTATATTCTAACTTCAAGAAGAGGTTTTTAAAACTCAAACTAAAGCGTTTATGATGTGTAATTGATGGCAGGATAACATTGAATCACTTTTATAAACGTTAGGGATACAAATAGGACGATTTAAATGTTAGGGATACAAATAGGATTTACCCCAAACGTTGGGGACAAAAACGATCCTTTACTCATTAAAGTTATTTTGAGAGTATATGATCATGATCAGATTTACTACAAACCCTTGAAGGAGTGAGATTTATAGGTGAAAATCCGTCCGATATTGTTGTTCTTTTTACACTATCTTTTGAAGATCCAAAAGATGTGATTTGTGAAGAGATAGATCCTCAAATATTGAAGAGGGTGTCAGGTATTTTGTATATATATCCCATATCAATATTTGGTGGGTTCGTTCAGTTTTAAACGAAGTATGTCACTAATGAAGTGAGCATGTAGGAGATGTTTTCAACACATGTCCAAACTCGGTCGCAGGTGTCATTGATCGAGCTATATGTTGAGTTCGAACAATCTCAAGACGACCGAAATATCGAATGGAAAGATTACGACAATGATAGTGAAGAGGAGTCTAAGAACAACTATGAAGTTGCTGATCCAAATGAAGACGAGAAACTTAGAGGTAGACGTGGCAGAGGTGGCAAATGCACTAGCAAACCAGCATCCGTTTGAGAAGTCATCTTTCATGCGCGTGTTGGATCTGGACACCATAAATACACCAGAATTTTCTGAACATCTAATATTTTTGCACTACAAGAAAACTTGTTACAAATTATAATATTTTTGTAACAAAAATTAGTTATTATTACCGAATAAGAATGTATTGTAACAAAAAGACAATTTGTTACAAAACGTTCTAATATTTTGTAACAACCTGATTTCTTTTGTTATAAATTATGTTAATTTTTGTAATGAACAAGTGTTTTATTGCAAAATTTTATAACAAATTAAAAGATTAAATTATTGCAAAAATTCAACATATTTTATAACAAAATATTCATTTGTTTCAAACACTCCAATTGTTTTGTAACAAAACATTATTTTATCACAAAATTTAATACTGTTTGTAACATGTTATTTGTTTGTCACAATTCAAGAATTTTTTGTAACTAAAACAATTTATATAAAAATATTAAAACTTTTAGGAAAAATTATTTATATAATTTTTTGCTGGGTAATTTTACTTTGTTTCAAAAATCTAATTTTTTAAAATATTATTTTGTATTAATTAAATATCTTTTATAAAAAAATAAATGTTAAATTATTTTCTAACCTTCAACTCTCAATCTTTCATTCTCTGTCCCAGAGTTCTAAGTCTCTCACCCTATGCTAAGCTCGCATTCCCGACAATGGAGGTCATGCCCGTTCCCTTACCAATGCCGCCTTCGTCGCCTCCCCGTCAGCCTCCTTTTTACCTCGTCGCCGCTCGCACTCGCATCTACCACCGCTGACCTCTTCTGGGTCACCGTTTGTGCTTGTCTGCATCATCTTCATTTCATTCCAGCTCGTCTGCCATAGGCTCCTCTCTCGCGCAGTCACTCACACCGCAGAAAGCACAAACTCCTCTCTCATTTTCCGGTCTCGGTCTCCACTCTCTTCTCTTAGTCGCTGCCCTCTCTACCGTCGTCCATCAAAGCTTCATGTCATCCAGCAGTCATGCATGCTCCGTCGTAGTTCATTAGCCTCTAGTCATTCTCAGCAGTTTGGTGCTTCATCCTTCTCACCGCCATCATGTTCCATCTTAGTTCGGCAGCCTTCCAGTCATGCAACGTCCAGCCTTTCCGCCTCCATCCAATCTCTCCGCTTTTGTTGCTACATCTTCCAATGGAGTCTTAGAATTTTTAATTTTCTCTTAATTTTATTTTTAAATTATGTTTATTTTTCATAATTTGTTGTTATGGTTCTGATTTTTAAATTCTGTTTTATTTTTTTTCAAGTCTTAGGATTTTTTATTTTTTAAATCTGTTTTTTAAATCAATGAGTGAAGATTTGGGTGGTGTAGATATGAGGGAAGAAAAGGGAGATGATGTTGAACCAAACTCCAAAACAAGGCAAGTTTCAATTTTACCATTTTTATGATCCTTTAAAATGCAGGTTTCTAGTTATGCTTCTTCATGACTTAGGCTGGTTTTGGTGTTGCAGGAATATTGATATTGGGGTTATAAAGCACATCGGTTTGATTTTTGTTAGGATTATTTGTTTTTGTCTCTGATTTTTTAATTTTATTTTTTTTGTTCTTGCTAATTTTTAATTTGATTATTTGTTGCATGCTTAGTTTTTTATATGATTTTTTGTTTTTCTTCTATTTTTTTATTTGATATTTTTGTGGTGCTAATAATTTATTCTTGGCTCTAATTATTGATTATTGATTTTGAATCTGATTATATGATTATTAAATATGCAAAAGATGATTTAAAATAATAGGCAATGAGTTGTCCCAAGCACCCCAAGTTCCTCTAAACACTTTGCATTCATTTGTCACAACTATGTGAACTTAATTTTAGTTGTGTTATAGTTGACAAATGACAAATGTCCTAATGTCCTATTATTTAATTTGATATAATTAGTTGTGTAATGATTGAAAAATTGGTAACGAATTTGTTATTTTTTATAGAACTGTAGACGGTGGAAATATATAAGTTTTAGGAGAGATTATGCCAAAATTTTTCTAACAATGTTGAATAAAAGTGAATTATGAAAAATTATAATTAGTGTTATATGTTATTTTTTATTTTTGTTTTGGTTTTTCACATTTACAAGAGTGCCAAAATGATGACAACATGCTAATTACAAAACTCATGGATATTTTGATATATTGATGACACTAATTTATGTAGAACTTCTAACTTATGGTTGAATTTGTAGAACTAACTTTGATGTTATTTTTCTTTAAAATAATCTTAATTAAAATGAAAAATATTTGAAATATTTATGTTATTATATATTATATTAATGTTGACTTGGTCAGTAAATTAGTTAATATATTAATTAAATAAAAAAGAATATAATTTAACAAATTATGTGTATAATTTATATTAAAAAAATATTGCAAAATAAATATTGTGTTTTTGTAACTAAAAGAATGAAAAATATTATAAAATCAAGTAATATTTTGTAACAAAATTTTATGACAGGAAAAATTATATTGTTACGAAAAATATTTCACAAGTGAAAAATTCTTACCATTTTTGTAACACATTTTATTTTTTTTTTTGTATTAAAAAATATTGTTACAAAATACTTTTTTGTATTGTAACAATTTTATTTTTTTTGTTACAAATTTTTTTTGTAGCGAGACATATCGTAAAAATTCAGAAATATTTTTTTTGTTACAAAATCATTTTACAACAAATTTATCATTTTTGTAACAATTTTTTTTTATTATAAATACTATTTTTTTGTAGTGATTGTATGATTGATAAATATTGTAGATTTAGTTAAATTCATAGATTAATGATAAGATCTGTAGAACATAAATTGTTATTAATAGATATATAGTCTGAATAATATTTATATTTACTATGTTTATGTAAGTATATATTTATGTTTAAAATAATTTTATTATACTATTTATATTTACTATATTTACTATATTTAATGTAATTATAATTAATTTTAGAAGTATTTAATAAATTAAAAAATGACTTATGTATTTATATGAAACTTATAAATCGTGTATTTATATATATTAAAATTGTTGTGCTGATTGATTTTGTTTAGTGGTGTTATTGTATCAGAGCCCCTCTTATTATGACAGATGGTAAATTTGTTATTGTGATGGAGTTTAGTACTAGAGATGCTGTGATTATAGCGTTTAAGGATTATACCATTTGTAGAAGCGTCGATTATCGGGTGTATGAGTCAGAACTGATGTCATTCTATGCGAAATGTACACAATATGACACAGGTTGTGATTGGTTGATCAGGATTAGCATGATCCGCAAGAAGTATTGTTGAGCGATAAGGAGATACAATGGTAGCCACACTTGTACTAGAGCTACCATTTTCTAAGATCATTCCAAGCTGGATTCCAACACAACTGTAGAAGTAATAAGGTCATTGGTAGATGCTGACTCATCTATAAAGGTGAAATCTATCGTTGATGAAGTTCAGTCAAAGTTTAATTGCACCATAAGTTATCACAAAATATGGTTAGCGAAGCAAAAGGCAGCGAAATATGAGATTTTAACCAGATCATTTTGAAGCCATGTGTCACAAGGAGCCATCAATAGTCGTCCATTTTAAAATTATGGACGCATACGATGGGATGACTTAGTAACTAGTATCTAAGTATTACATCAGGTCTTTTAGAGTTATTACCCTTGTATTAAAGCATTGATAAACCCATTATTTATGATGATTTTTGGGTTGAAAAGAGTAGAATTTATCAACTTAACTTGCACTTATTCATTGTAAATGCATGATTTTTGTGAATTTTCTCCTACTTGTACTTAACTGATTGAAACATGCTTTTTATGCTTTAAAATTGTCAAATTAATTCTATTTTTTTATCCCATTCGATGCCTTGATATGTTTGTTCAAGTGGTTTAAGATTTGGAAGGTAAGGAAGACTTAGAAAAATGGAAGAAAAGCATGTAAAAGTAGAGATTTTGCAAAGAAACGCATGCACACACTTGTCCGCATGCACAGGTGAAAATTTTCGCTTGTGTGCATACGCATAAGTCTGGTCGTGTGCATCATTTAAAGTAGTACATGACTCGCGATTTGGGGGCTTTTTTGGCCAATTTCAGATCACTAGAAGCCCTATTAGAGGCCTTTTATGGAGGGGAGAGACACACACATCAATACACACTCATTTTTTTTTTGTTTTAGTTTGAGACCTTGAATTCTAGAGATAAAAACTCCAACTTTTCTCTAGAATTCAAGGGTTTCTTAGGATTTTCTTTCTAACTTTAGGTTTTAGTTTTGTTTAATTGTAGTTTTAGCCTATAATTTCTTGTTTTGCTATTATAGTTTCTTAGAGGTTCTTGTTATTTCCTCTATTATGCTATTTTAGTTTTATGAACTCTTGTTGAATTCTTACTTTCCTTTAATAAATTTAATATTTCATGTTATTCTTACTTACTTGAATTGTTATTGTCAATTTCTTACATTGGGTAGTTGTAGATTTTAATATTCTTGTAATTTATGAAGCTTTGTTTATATGCCTTCCAATTGTTTGATAAAATGATTCATTTGATTATGGAGTAGAATTCTCCTTCTTGGCTTGGGATTGTGAACATAGGTGACTTTGAGTCATTAATGTCTAAATTGATTGATAATTCAGAGATGTTAATTAATCTTAATTCTACTAACGCTAATCTTTTACTAATTCAATTAGTAAGTTGGTTAGGACATGTGGATTAGGATTAGTTAAGTCTAATTGACTTTTCTCAACTTGTAGAGGTTGACGAATTGAGTTTTCTCTTTGTAATTATTATGTTGTGGTTAGTGACAAGGATAGTGATCCTTAACCCTCAACCCTTGCTAAGATCTTCTTAGCATTTGAATTTACTTTTATTTTCTAGTTAATTATCTTAATTGTTCTTTATTTAATTTCTTCTGTCATTTAGATATTGTTTTCTCTTTAATTTCTTGTTATTTAAATTT
Organism: Arachis ipaensis; assembly: GCF_059453495.1. NCBI lineage: Eukaryota > Viridiplantae > Streptophyta > Magnoliopsida > Fabales > Fabaceae > Arachis > Arachis ipaensis. Next base: position 131,739,368 of record NC_142444.1, read on the forward strand.
CTGTTAATTGTGATCCAAACCTTCTTTTCTTCCATAGCCAATAATTGAGCACGCGATTGTAATTCCTAGGGAGAACGACCCAGGATTAAAACTTTCGGTATTTATTTTAAATCTGTGACATCTTTTACTAAATTTTGATGAGCGTTGAATTCTAGTTTAGAGCTACGATGAATCTTGAGCTTTAAACTTGTGAATTTGCTAAACTGGTGTTTAACGCTCGTCAAAGTTTTTGGCGCCGTTGCCAGGGAACTGTAATGTATGCTTGTTATTAGCTATTGTGAATATGTGAATAGTGTGAATAGCTTGCGTTTTGCTTGCTTTCTTATTTTTTATAGCAGTTAAGAGTTTGTATTTTACTTTTTGATATCCTAGATAGAGTGAATATTGTATATATACTTGTTTCTCAATTTTGGTTAGCTTTAATTTTATTTTAGTTCTCTCTTTTCATATGAATTCTCATCCTTGTGGCTTTGAGTGTGGTTGTAATTGTGTTGTAAGAAACGACAATTTCAATGACGGTTTGCACCAAAGAAGGAATTATCAAATGATGGAGGAGGCTTACATTCAAGAACAATCTTCATGGCATTAACCCCCTCCTCAATGCTACTATGATCACAATTCATCCTATGATGTATAGCAATCCAATGGAAATGGTAGTCCTTGCTATGATCACAAACTTTAATCACCATATTTTCATGACTTCTATCATCAACATTTTTTTCAACCACAATCCTCTCAAGTCCCATTTCACTACCAAATACCTCCATGTAACCCAAATCCATATTCACCTTAACACCACCCTTATGAGCAATCACCCTTAGAACCATAACCATTTCAGCATTATCACTCCTATAATCCTTACTAACCACCTCTCATACACTATGACCTTCTCCAAAATTATCATCCATCTCTTTTCCCACAATCCTTAATGGAAGAAGCTATCCAAGTATTGTTCTAAGAATAAAAAGATCTCAATTATATCATCCAAGGGCGACAAGATCAATTGGATTGCCTCAAGAAATTAATGGACTGGATTGCCGCAAGCATACCTACCTTCTCTTTTCTTGTACGACCATTGGACATATGTGCAAAAATAGAGTCAACCGAAGAGAGGAGTGTGGAAGAAAGCTTGGAACCTCAAGTGAAAGAAGAGGAGTTGATGATTTTATTGCAAAAAGAGGAGTGGATTGAATCAGAAGGAGTGGATGAAAAGTTAGGAAGAGTTGAGCAAGAGATGGTTTTCATCATTGAGGATAATTTTGCACCAACTAGTGATGTTAATGAGTTTGTTGAACTTTCTTTCCTTGAGCGTAAAAGCGGTATTGAGAAGGAATGTGCACAACCTCCAAGACACAACTTGAGCAATGAAGAATATGTGGAAGAAGTCGGCAACCAAGATGTGGAAGTCATCGTGCAAGAATCCAAGAGAATGACACCGTTCTGAGTACAAATTGAATAGATAAATCTTTCTTCTGAATATCATCGGCCTATATCAATATGCTCTCTTGGAAATGGATGAGCAATGGTGGAGCATTGGATGTATGTTGGCAAAAAGGTTCAAGGTTCATAAAAGCTAGCAAATCAAACCTTGGAGACAAAGGTGGTGCAAGGCACAATTCAATGGATTTCAAACGGAGATTTAGAGCTTCAGGGAGAATTTCAAATTTTTGTCACCCGAATAGAAGCATAAAGATCAACAAGAAAGCGGGTGGACATACAAAGTTTGGGACTCCAAAATACGATTCAACAATCCATAAATTGGAGGACTCTTGACCTTCTTTCAAATTCTTCAAAGCTTAGAACACATGATTTGGGATCCCGGAGATCATATCAAGTTTAAACATTGGTGGGATTAAAGGATAAGTTCGAGCCCAAGCCTCTATAACAAGAGTTTTATCCATGTCCAACTTAAGGACTCTAAACAAAAGTGTTAGGTAGAAGACACTCCACTATGGTAAAATTCTTCTAAACTTTATTTATTTTTAGCAATGTTTGTGATTCTTACCCTTCTTGGTTAGTTTACTTGATAGTTGTTAGTGTTAATTTTGTGTTTATATTGTAGAAATAGATTTTGGAGGTTAAAAATCATGTTAGATGTCATATTTGGTGACTTTAGAGTCCCAAAATGCTAAAAAACAGGGTTTTTATGCGTGTGCACTGAGCTGTGTGTGCGAACAACTTTTTCTAACGCCTCTGATTTATGCGTGTGCACCCAGCTCTAAAATAAAAAAATTTGCTGCTTGTGCAGCGCTTCATGCGCGCGCACCACAAGCACTGATCCCCCTAATTAATGTGTGTGCACTGCTTCGTGCGTGCGCATGATACCCTTTTTGGGCAAGGGTTCAAAAGAAAGCCTAATTCTCCTATCTCTCACTTGACTATCTCATCACGCAGAAACCTTCTTCTTCCTCACTCCCCTCTGTTCGTCCTCCATACTCTTCCAACCCTCGCCATCTCCATCGAACCTCTGTCCTCTGCCACTCACGCCCCACTGTCGGCTACCTCCTCCTCCTCCTCCTCCTCATAGCACAGTAGCACTCTCCCTCTTCTTTCCTTGCCATTTCGCACTTTCTTTTCTCCCTTCTCGGAACCATCGCACCACAGAGCCACCACCAGCGAGCTATCCAACTATCGTTGCCCCCACCATGATCGTGTTATTGCTGTCCTGCTTCGCTGCAAGTCCAACCTTTAGGGCATCAGAATAGGGATTTTGTGTTGAATTTTGTGTTGAATATACTGAATTTGTGTGAATTAATGTTAAAGCTACTTGTCTTGTTGACAAGTTGCTGAAAATTTGGTTGTATGTCATTGACTTGAATTTGGATTGTCAATTGCTACTTGGTTGCATTAATTTTGCTTGTTTGATATTTGTGCATACCAAGTGTTTGTTTATATAACTCTATGTCTATTGTCCATTTTAAATTGCATGTTGTAGCTAACATGTGATTTAGGATGTTTAATTTTTCTTGGCATGGATAATTAAGTCTCATAGTGATAAAAGATTGTAATATGCTAAATATTATTTGCTAATTGAGTTTTGAGTATGTATATTGTGTGTAAATTCCAAGTTGATTTCTTTGAAAAATTGAATTTCAATAAGAACACAACACACTTTAAAACTCCTTTTTTGCACAATCCATCACAACTTCATCAATTCTTTTAGCGCCCAAGTGTTCTTGAGCTCTTTTGACTTATTTGTTTGCTTTAACTTTCAAGTTCTTTTTAAAACATCTTAGACGTACTAACTTGAGGAAATTGAATACTTGATTGATTGTTTGTGACATAATACTTTTAAACGACTAATTTGTCTGTTCTAAACCACGCGCACACTTAGAATACACACATTAGTTTCTTTCATATCACAACATTATACAATTCACCTCACTTTAATGTATTATACCTTCACTTTTCTTTTCATCAATTTTTATTTTAAGTGTTGTTTTGTTTAATTGCAGTGTTTTTTACACTGAGTATTTGATTTGAAATTAATTGGCCATCTTATAGTTTAAATTGTTATAATCTAAGACACTTGTAATTTGAAGATAATTGAGGAGCGAATTTGTTATTTGATTATGCTTATATCTTCAATTATGATATCTTTGTGTTAGAATTTAGTCATCATGCCTGCTTCAGTTGTGTTTATGTTTTAAGATATTCTCTCTTTTACATTTTTCAAGATGAGTCATTATAAACAATAAGGAAAGAATAAGAGAGCCAATCAATGGAATTAGGATGCGCACTAGTCATAATAGCCCCACCAGTTGAAGGTGGAGATTTGTAAAGTCTCCGTGACCCCTCTCTGATTATAGCGAGCGCACAGTCGACCATGCGAATTTCAAGTGTGGGGAGACTTAGAGCGGTATTTAGTTGTAAAGATTTCTTTTTCTAAACACTATTTATTTTTGATATTATGCTTCTTATATTTTTTTATTGTTATTTGACTATCTTGAATTTGCTTTAGTTGTATTTTTTCATTTTGGTGTGTATATAACTTAGAATTTCTTTTATTTTATTTTAGTTTACTTTTAATTTATCTAGGTTTGTATATATTTTTTTTCCTTTCTTTTAATTTTTAGTTGTTGGATGAATGCACAGAATAGAACTAACTTTGGTTTTTTTTCTCCTTTATACATGTGATGAATTGGAATAGTAGAAAATAAGAAAAAGAATTTAAAGTTTTATTTTTCATCCAATCACCTCTTTGAATAAAAAAATAAGTTTTAGGCTACTTGGTTAAAATAATAAGTTCTCAAAAAAAATGATTTTAGTACATCCCATCAATTTGAGTTAGAGCTTTTTATTGAACTTGCTTGAGTAAAAAAGTACAGAATATAAACTGTAGTTTGAACACAATATAGTGAGACTTGAGTCTTGAATGAGTGGTTGCATATTTTTAACCACTAATTCATTTTTATGTGTTATGTTATTCTTTCTTTTTAATTTCAATCTTTGACTTGTTTGATTCTTGAAATCCAATAGTTCTTGTATGTATGCATTTGAATAATTGAGGCCGTCATTTTATACTAACCCACTTATTCAAATGACCTTACCCTTTAATCTACTATTGTTAACTAATTTGAGCTTTATTAATCTATTTGTTCTTAATTTTAGTACAATATTTTCTTAAGTAAAAAACTACGAATGTCCCAATTTAATTTTTCATTAGTTTAGACTAATGAATGTTGCATAATGTAAGTGTGGGAGGAAAAAAAATGGGTAAAAAAAAGGGGGTGTTTTGATTGAAAACGTGGAAAATTGAAAAATACATATATGCATTACATGGTTATAAGCATGTGCATTTACTCATAAAAAAATTGTAATATATATATATATATGAAAGTAATAAATGTTGTTCCAAATGACATTTTTAGAAATAAATGCATATGTGATGTGAATTGAAAAAAAATCTATTGTGTGTGTAAAAAGTGAGTCATAGGTAGCTAGATTCATGAAATAGGATCAAGTAGGTTGTTGTAGGTTAGGTGGAGGTTTAAGTTAATCAATGGTTTAAATTTGTTGTCCACTTGATCATATACATCCTCATCTTTACCCTAGCCTCATTACAATCCTTTAAAATTCTCATGATATTTGTATGCATGCATTGAATATTTGTGAATTGTTAGAACAAGAACAAGTCTTAGAAAGCAATGTTAGGAGAGAATTGAGTGGATCAACCCTATACAATAGAGCGATGAGAGAGTAAATGTAAGACCCTGCAGTTTTTAAAATTAAATAGTAAGTTATTTATAATTTATTATATTTGTTGATAATTTTATATAAAGAGAATTATTTTTCGTAAAAGTAATTAAATTAAATTTTTATCATACTTTGAGTTTAAAATCCATTAGGATTTATAAAATTTTCTAAAATAATTGAGTATTTTCATATTAGGAATTTAAAGTTTTAGTAATTAAAAATAATGAGAGCTTTATATAATTTAAATTTGAATAATTGAAAGTTTTGATTAATTTTATAAACAAAAAAAATTTTGTTTATTTATCTCTAATTTTAAATTAAAGTACTTAATTAAAAATAATTTATAAGTTGAAAAAGAAGTACTTCTAAGATTAATTATATTGAATTGAATTTGATTTTTAATTAATACTCTACCTAAACCCTAATTCCCAAATCAAAATCCTAAATTCCCAAAACACAACCCTAACCCTAATTTCCCTAAACCCTAGCTGCCTAACCAAACCCCCCATCTTCAACACAACACATATAGTACACCAACACAACTGACGCGGAAAAAGAGAGAGATCTGATTGAGCAGAGGGGAAGAAAGAGAAGGGAAGGAGAAATGGGGAGAACGGGACCGCACCGGCACCGCTGGGCCTCGTTGCGCCGTTGCGTCATCGCGTCACCACTGAGCTGCGTCACTTTTGCCGTTGTCTTCTCCACACGCCATCGTCGAAGTCACTGGAGGGGGAGAGAGAGAGTTCGCAGTGTTGTGAGGGAGAGGAATCGCCGCCATCGCTGTTCGGCGTGTCAACTCGTCCCCGTCGCGCCCTGTCGCTGCCAAGGATCCCGTCGCTGTCAGATCTGTCGCGTAGCCGTTGAGGGGCTTTGAAGGGAGAGACACGTGATGAGGAGGAGTTGGAATCACTGCTGACGGCTAGAGCTTCTACCACTGATGAGAAAACTTTTACGTGGTCTAGAAATTTGCGGATAAATCCTCGTTGTAAGTATAGTTTCTAAACCTTCAAAAGTCCTTTCATACAAACGTTTTGGTTATCACAAGTAACAAACCCCTAAATAAATTGATAACCGAAGTATTCAAACCTCGGGTCGTCTTCTCAAGGAACTGCAGGGAAGCATGTTCTTATTATTGGTTATGGAGATTGTAAATTGGGGTTTTGAGAGTGAGGAGCAAATGGTTTAATTAGCAATTAAAGTAAATGAAGAACATGTAAATTAAATGGCAAGTAAAATAAATAAATCACTGTAAATAAACTTTTGGCAAGGTATGAGAAATTAGAGGTCCTATCCTAGCTATCCTTATCAATGATGATGAGAATTGAATCTTAATTCCACTTTGTTAACCCTTACTAAGATAAAGGAAGGTCAAGGGATTAATTGGTTTGATCTTCGAATCCTATTTATTTCCTAGGAAAAGATTGGGATTATTGAAGTTCAATTTAATTAACAAAGATAACAATTATCAATCATGTTTGAGCTTGATAACTCCTGAGTTACTGATTTCTTAACCAAGACCAAAAGGGAGGAAAGTAAATCTACTGGAATAAAAATATCTTCAGATGGGAATAACAATAATGTAAATAAAAGAAAGCAATATTAAATTGAAATACCTCAAATAACATTAATTAAGAAAATCATAACATGAATGTAGCATAAGCCAAATAGGCAACATAACTAATATAAGCATTAAAGTATTTGAAAGTAAGAGATAAATATAAGGTAAAAGAACATTGAACCTGGGATTGAGAGTCACTCCTAAAACTAAGAGAAATCCTAAATCCTAATCCTAAGAGAGAGAGAGGAGAGAATCTCCCTCTCAAAACTAAATCTAAATCATGAAAACTAACTAAAGTGGAGACTCTCCTTGAATGGATGCATTTCCTCACTTCATAACCTCTGATCTATGCCTTCTGGACTTGGATTTGGGCCAAAAAGGGCTTCAGAATTCGCTATGAGCGTTTTCTGCAATTTCTGGTGCGTGGCCTCTGTCACGCGTCCGCGTGGGTCACGCGGTCGCGTCATTCGGAGTTTTCCTTGTCACGCGGTCGCGTCAGTCGTTCGACCGCGTCATATGTGTTTCGCTCGAGGCGCGCGGTAGCGTCAGTCATGCGTTCGCATCGCGCTCTCTTCGCACTAGCATGCGGCCGCGTCGTCCATGCGATCGCGTGGCTGCCAGTTTCTTCACAAACTCCGTTTTATGCTTTCCTTCTATTTTTGTATGTTTTCTTTCCATCCTTTGAGTCATTCCTGCCTTAGAAGATCTGAAACTACTCAACACACTAATCACGGCATCGAATGGAAATAAAGGTAATTAAAATAATTAATTTTAAAGCATAGGAAACATGTTTTTCACATACATCACATAATAAGGAAGGGAAAGTAAAACCATGCAAATAATATGAATAAGTGGGTGAAGGATTGAATAAATCACTCAGATTAAGCATAAAATATATCATAAAATATGGGTTTATCAACCTCCCCACACTTAAACAATAGCATGTCCTCATGCTAAGTCCAAGAGTAATGTTAGGTTAAAGTGGTGGAATGCCATGCAATGCAATCTAATCTAAATGCAACTACCTAGATGCATCATGCAATTCTAAATTTTTTTTTTACTTGTATATAAAGCTTGCATGTAGTTGAATTAATTCACATTCTCAAGGAGTCATATATATATAGCCAAACCTTAGATAATGATAAAGCGCCTTTACAATTGAGATGGGAGAGAAAAAAATTTTTATAAACTTGCAAGACAATTAATAATTCAAGCAGAGATATATGTTAATGAGCTATTGAACCCTCACTGGATTTTGTGTTTACTCTCTAGTCACTCAGTGTTTATTGGGTTAACCACTCTATTCTTCTTTTTTATTCTTACTTTCTATAACTTTGTTCTTCATCTAACCAATCAACAATCATAGAATATAGACATACCAAAAATCATGAGGTCTTTGGTTAAGGTTGTAATGGGGCCAAGGTAGAGGTAAGGGTATATGTATAGGGCTAAGTGAGCTAATAAGTGAATCCTTAATTAGTCTAAGATCTCACCTAACATACATACTTTGTAAAGCAAAGCTTCTTTACCTATTTTCTTATATTTTCCCACTTTTGATGTTACATGCTCATGTTTCAATATTTATTATTATTATTTTTTATCCCATGTGCATTGCTTTATTTCACATTTGGGGAATTCTTTTTGTGTCTCCTTTATTTAACTACTGAAAAATGACACACTTTTTTTAATGCACATGGTAATTCAATTATTTTGATTTCACATGAGCATGCTTCCCAAAACTTTTATTTTGAATTATTTTATTCTTTTCAACTTTTCTACCCTTTTGTTTTTATCATCCATGTTCCCAATAGGTTTCCCACATGTAAACCCTACACAATTTCTATCTTAAACTAACCAAGGATTCAACTTGGGATTTTTATTTTGTTTTTCTGCTTAACGCTAGTAATGTGGTTTATAGAATAAAAGGGGATTTAAAGGCTCAAGGGGGCTAACAAGGGTGATGTAAAAGGTAGGCTATTTTGGGATAAGTGAGCTAAAATCAAATAATGGCCTCAATCACTCTCTTGGTATGTATTTCTATTCTATAATCGGACATATAGATTAAAACAAAGTAAGGAACACCAGAATACAAAAGAAGGGTGGAACACACAGGAATAAAATTTATGGTTTGAATGTAACCATACAATTAAGCTCAAAACTCACAGGCTGTGTGTTCTCTAGCTCAAAAATCATTTATCAGTTATGTATGTCATGCAGGTTTAGTTAAAAATTCCCATTATTCTCAATGTAAAATTTATATTGAATGGCTTTAAAGTTCTAGTGTTTCTCCTTGATGAAATGTTGTTAACTAACTAACATGTAATGCTATATACGCAAGGTGGGTGGATTGTTTCTATTATGTTCAAGTCCCTAGTTTACTTTCCTTTTTATATTTTTCAATTTAAACTAAGCTATCTTATGCTAAAAAGGATAAACTATACTAATTAATCCACAATTTCTATAACTAATAAGTTAGAATTGCTACTAAGACTAAATGGCTAAAATATGAACTAAAGTGCAACATAGAATAAATACATAAAAATAGTAATATATATAAGTACTGAGAAAATAAAAATAAAAAAAATATAGAAAAGTAGCAGAATAAATAAAAAGAGTATGTAGTGGTTCACCAAAAAAACACCAGAGATGGCGACCTTCCCACACTTAAAATGTAGCATCGTCCCTGATGCTAACTCAAGGAAGGTGTGAAGGGGTGTCATCACTGGAAGGGTGGGTAGCTGGAGTCTATGTGGTGGTGGTCTGAGGATCTGCCTGCTGTAGAGGAGGTGCTAACTGGATAGGGATCTCGGGGTCTACAGCCTGAATCTGAGGCGGAGCCTCCTGATGTGATGTGGCCTGCTCTGTGCCTGCCTGCGCAGCCTCGCTCTGGGGATGGGTCTCTGCCTCGTGATCATCCGCCTCCTCCTCAGATGCCTCGGATGGTGTGTCAGGCTCGGAGGGGATGTCGCCAGATTGTATCATCAGCTTCAGGTGCTCATAGCGTCGCAATGGTCAAGTTGTCGAAACAGGCGGTGCACTAGATGATAGATGGGCTCTGGGGCAGGTGGAGGTGCAGTGGTGGTGGCAGGGGTAGCTGTAGAAGAAGAGGGGCCGGCAGATGGTATGGCTGTGTCAGCAGTAGCAATGAGGAAAGGAGGTCTGTAGCCCAAAGCCAGAAAGTTCCTACTCTGAGGGATAATCTTCTTGCATTCTGTAGCAGGTGGCTTCTCATCAGCATCCTCCCAAGGCACGTCAGCTCGACGGCCTAGCTGTGTAACCAGATAAGGAAAGGGAAGAGTGCCTCGGACGTGGACCCTGACCATGTGGTACCGAATAAAGCGTGGCAGGTACAGGTCCTTACCCTCCATCACACACCAAAGGAGGGTGATCATGGCGGCTGGTATCTCAGTCTCGTGAGTACTCGGCATAATGAAGTTGCTAAGTATCTGATGCCATAGCCGAGCCTCATCATTCAGGTAAATCCGCTTGATTTCCTTTGGCATGGTGGTGTTCTGACCCATAATCCAAGGAACGGTCGGGTCAAGGGCTATCCTAGCCTTGACTGCATCCCAATCAAACTTCATGAAATGCATATCTTCCTCAGCTTTCTGATAACCATCTAGCTGATCAGTTTTAGGCAGAAGCTTCAGAACATCTTCAATGGCCTCTTCAATGACCAGAATTTGCTTCCCTCTAAGGTTCACTGCATCTAGGGAGGTCTTAAAGTAACTGCAGTAGAATTCCCTAACCCAAGATGCATTGACCTCAGTCAGGTTTCTCTCCAGGAAGAACCAGCCTCTTTGTTTGATCTGGTCAAAGGTGTATTGCTGGAGTTCTTCTGGGATCTTCAAAGTTCTCTCCAGGTATAGGTTCCTGGAGTTTGCAAACACCGGATACTTCAGCTCACAGTATCGGTTTGCAAATTTCACTGGATCAATAGCAGGGATTAGCTGGTCAGCCTTCTCCTGCGGGGTAAAATTTTTCTCCCGCAAGGAGTCATCGTGCATAATATCCATAATGGACATGGAGGATTATCCTCTTTTCCATTTGCCAGTAGTAGCCTTTCTTTTTCCTTTTCTCTGGCTGGCATACATCCTGAAAAACAGAAAACCAGGATATAGTGAAAACAGGAAAACAAATAGGCAATTAATCAAAAGAAACACAAAGTGGCAAAGGAGCAAAAGGATAAGAAAAATGAGTTAATTAAATGTGCATTAAGGATTGTATAGGAGTTAAAAGTCCGAAAAGGAGAATTCACAATCCAAAATGGAATTGAATTCATGTTAAATAGAAAAATTAACATCATGCCATGGTTAGAATGTTAAAAGAAAGTGAAAGAAAATCAGAAGAGAAGTTTTGAAAGGTTAGGTTGGTTAGAGTTGAAAAAGAGTTTAGGAAGTTAACATTAGTGAGTTAGTAAAAAGTGGGTTAAAGTAAGTGGCATAATGAAAATATTCCAAAACAAGTATTAACAGTTAGAAGCTATAAGTAACTCATATCCAAATAAGGAAAACAGGTTGATGATGATTCAAATAGATATAGAAATAGCAAAAATTAGAATCAAACATCAAAAATGCAAATTATGAACCAGGAAATCAAAAAGAATAAGAAAGCTTGCCCTGACATTCATGAATTGTTTTGGTTAAATCTAAGGAAAGCACAGTTGAAAATGCCAAAATCAAGACATGAATTGAAACATTTTACAAAGATTTGGGTAGCATTCTGGCTAAAATTGGATTGTCCCGAAAAATAAATAGCAACAGAATAGTTCATATGAATAAAAAATAAAGCTGCAATTACATATAAGTAATAAGAAGCCTGAAAAATTAGAGTAAAGAGCAGCATGAAACAAGAAATTACAGCATATGAACAAAACTAACATCACAGCAACAACAGAATTACGAAAATAATGAAACAAGAAACACAAACAGCGCAATTAAACAGACCTAAATCCACTAACCACATCCTAGGCTACCTAACAACCTAGAATCCACTACAACATGCATATCTAACTAGCCTAATGACGAACATAAACAGAAAAATATGAATTAACTACGAAGAATAGAAGGGTGGCGTTCGTCAGAACCTGGTAGGCGTAAGAAAGAGAGTGGGGCAGAGAGGTGGTTGGGGATGACGGCGGTGGCGTCCGGCGCGGTGGAAGAGGGTGGCGCGGTGGCGGTGGCTGCTGTTCGGAGGAAGGGAAGGAAAGGTAGGGGTAATAGGGGTAGGGGGTAATAGGGGAAAGGAGGGGGGCGTGTGGGTGGCGCTGGGCAGTGGTGACGGGGCGGCGGCGGTGGGTGGTGGTCGCGGAGGGGGGGAGGGCAGTGGCGTTGGAGGGGAAAGAAGAAGGAGGAAGAAGAAAGAAGGGGGGTGGGTGGCGGCGGCGTCTGGGTGGTCGGAGGCATGATGGTGGTTCGATGGTGGTGGCTGGGTGGTGGTGGTGTGATTGGAGAAGAAGAGTGGGAAGAGAGGGGTTTGGGGGAGGGGGGCGACTGGTAGGGTTCGCGTGACTGGGGGGTTATAAATTTGAATCCACATGATCGCGTGGGGCACGTGGTCGCGTGGTTGGGCTGAAATGGTGGTTGACGCGATCGCGTGGGGCACGCGATCGCATGGAATGGGAAAAGAGTGAATGACGCGATCGCATGAGGCATGCGATCGCGTCGCTGGAAATTGTGCTAAACGCACGATTCCAGCGTCGTTTCAGCGCAACTCTCTGTCTCATTTTGGGGTGTTGTGTGTAAGACCCGGTTAATTAACGGCTAATTAACCCATAAAATGAGAATTTATTCTAGAAAGCCAAAAATGTTATTTTTATGGTTAAATGTGATAGAGGAGATTGAGACAAGAATTTCGGTACCAATTTTATAGAAAACGGACCAAGATTGGACCGAACGGGCCAAACCGGGCCAACCGGACCCAAAGTGGGCCCTTGGCCCAACTAAACTAAACCAAAACCCTAGTTTTCAGCACTCTCTCTCCTCACAACACACTCAAACACGCTGAAAACTAATATGGAGGGGGGAAGAACACTCTTTCAAGTTCTCTCCCTTGGTTGATCTTCAAACCACCATAACTTTTGATCTAGAGCTCCGATTGCCGCTCTGTTTGTGGCCACGCGTTCACCGCGGAGAGCTCTAAAAAACCCATACAATCAATCTTGAGATAAGCCACGTTTTGCTCTTCGAAATTCCAGCCCTTGTTTTCGAGTTTCATGGGTGAAATGTTGAGATTTTGGATTCTTTGATGTTATAGGACCCAACTCTCTTGAAGGAGAAGATTAATCTTGTCTCCTTAGACCTTGGGTGTGGTAAGATTCTCAACCCTAGTGTGATTTGTTGTTCTACGATGTTTGGGTATTGAGATGTTGTGTATGGGTATGATGATTGTGGCTTAGGTTGTGTATATGTGAATATTGAAACTTGATTGGTGATTTTGGAAAGTTTGGAAAAGGGTTTTGTGTGATAAAATCTGTCCTTGGAGGTGTTGATACCTTGAGAGCTTGTGGACAAGTGGTTTGGAAGTGCTCCGGTTGAGCTTGGGAAATCGGCTAAGGTATGGTTTCGGTTTCCCGTATCTAATATGTAATGTGGTAGGAAATACTTAGGCTAGAGGCCCTAAGATAGGCATTGAATTGTTGGTGTTGTTGAATGGTTGAGATATATGATGTGTTCATATATGTGATTATGAATATTGATGCCTTGATTGTGTGATATATGAGAAATGCATGTTGTGATATATGCTTGATGGATGATTAAGGTTGAATTGGTGGGTGGTACCATGTTGATGGTGAGTATGATGTTGATTATGTATAATGATTGTGGATTGGAAATGGTATTATTGGAAATTGGGATGAGGGAGGATGTATGACATGATATTTTGTTTGTCCTTTAGCCATTGATTGAGAAGTGTTAAAATGGTTAGATGGTGATTTTGGGAATTTTGGGTAAAGGGTCAATGTGTGAGTTGAGGATGGCTTGTTGTTGATTTTGATACATTTTGAATGATTTCAAAGAGAAGGGTTGAAATTGGCATGTTTTGATTGATTTTGAAAAGAGTTGAAAGTGGCTTGTTTTGAAAATGACACTTTGTGGTTTTGTATGAAAATATGGTTTTTGGGCATACTTTGACGGGACATAACTTGGACTACGGATCTCTAATTTGTGCCAAATCTGTTTAGAAATGAAATTGGATCCGGGATGTCCATGCTATTCGAAGAACGGGTGAAAAACGATTTAAAATGAGGAAGTTATGTCTGCCGGAAGATTGGGGGTTGAATCTGTGAATTTTGCAGCTTTTAACTTAGAAAAATTTTAGCATAATCACCCCCTGCGCGTAGGCGCACTTGGCGCGTACGCGCTGTTCTTCGAGAAAGCACCATCCACGCGTGTGCGTGGTGTGCGCGAGCGCGTCGATGCGCTGCATCGAATGCCCAGCCATTTTTCCGAGAGTTGTGCCAGTTTTGTGCCTGGGGCGCAAGAGCACCCACGCGTACGCGTGGCTGACGCGTGCGCGTCGTTTGGCTATTTTTCAACCCGCGCGTCCGCGCGTAGGACGCTTGCGCGTCGATGAGTTTTGTGGCCATCCGCGCGTGCGCGTGGAGTGCGCGTACGCGTGGCCCTGTTTTCATCCCAAAGTTGATTTTTGAGTTTTAAAAGCCAAATTTCATACTTCTAAGCCTCCGATCTCACCACTTATGTCTTAAATCATTATGATATGCCTAGCATGAGAAAAAGGGCTAGTGAATGTGGTAACTTGCGAGTGAAGCAAGGGGAAAAATGAATGATCATTGAGGATCAAAGATGATTATGTGAGATGCGGAGAATGGCGGTGGAAGTGCTTGTTATGCCATGGGCCGAAGGGCCATAATTATTAATGAATTGGCTGGTTATGGATTTAACCGTGAGCCGGATGGCTGGATTATGCCGTGTGACAGTGGAGCCATGTTTATGGCTAAGTATAAATGCATATATGCTGTTGAATGAATTGTGAATGTTTGCACTTCCACCATCGGAGATGAGGGTTTCCCTGGGTAGTAGCAGTGGCTAGCCACCACGTGCTCTAGGTTGAGACTCGAAGCTCTGTTAACCCTATGTCGTAAGTGTGGCCGGGCACTGTGAAAGGCCCGGATGAGCTCGCCCCCGTAAATATTCACCAGTGAGAGTGATGGATATGGATCATGATTATGATCAAGTTTATGATGAGTATAACTCGAGTTGGGGATACGCGACAGAGGGACAGTCCAATGGTTAGCTACTAGGACTTGTCGGGTTGGCTCTATAACCGACAGATGATATCATCAGCCACTAGGGACAGGCATGCATCATAAGCATACTACATGAATTGTTTGAGATTGCCTATTTGACTGCATATTACTTGCTAATTGTCTAAATGCCCTATCTGTTCCTATTTGTAAATCTCTTGTCTGATATAACTGTGTTTGCTATATTATACTCCTGCTGGTGGTTGGGAGGTCTGAAGGAATTGGAAAGGGAAGTATTAGTTAGACTGAAGAATCTTTAGTCAGTTGCCACTTACGGTTTAGCTTGTTTATAAGCTTTGATATTATCTGGAGGAAGTTCTAGGATTGCCTTTGGCTTTCCTCTATTATTATGTATTATATATGTGGAAGCTGTTACCATGCTGGGGACCTCTGGTTCTCACCCATGCGGATTTTGTGGTTTTCAGATGCAGGACGCGAGGCTTCTCGTTGAGGCATGCTGGAGACTTCTGGATTTAGCGAAGATCCTTTGTTCTCGGGACTCTGTTTTGGGTTATATATCTTGTTTAGATACTTTTATCTCCATTAAATAATACAAACTGTGATGACTCCTTCTAGAGGGGATTTTGGAGAATAGATTTCTGTATTTGTGTCCCTTTGGGTTTTCTTTGGGGTTTTCCTTATTTTATCATATGTATATATTACTATGCTCGGACCGGTTATCTTCGCAGCCAGATTTTGAGTCTTGATATTCCTGTTTTTGACACTCCTTTTTATATATAATCTTGCTCTAGCTTATCCTTTGCTCGTTACGTTATCGATCGGAGTATTGCGCGTTCGAGTTACGGTTTTTGTTTACCCCTTTTTCTACAAACGCTCCTAGTTATAATCAATCATTCATACTACTATACGTACTAAATTTTTGTTTTAGAGGTCGTAATACCTTGCCATCTCTGAATTATGACTTAAGCATAAGACTCTGTATGCTAGGGTGTTACATTATGGTATCAGAGCAGTTCGTTCCTGTTGAGCCTGAGGAATGGACTGACTATGCTTCTGTGCATTCTCTGTATGTGTGTTATGTGCTGTTAGTATATCTGCTTGATATAATTGGCATAAACGTTCATGAGCATGCATTTGGGACTTTGAAGCACTAAACTTTAGATATTGAGACTGATCAACTAAATATCGATTGTTTGGTGTATATAGGAACCAGATGGCGCCTCGTGGACGCGGTAGAGGCCGTTGGAGAGGACATACGAATGCTCGTGCGCCGGAGATTAACCCTAATGACCCGGTGAACTTTATGACTGCGTTGGAGAACATGGCTGCTGCTATGCAAGCCACTGCTGAGGCTCTTGGCCAACAGATGAACAACCATGGTAATGACGGAGGTGGAGTTCAGGGCCCGATGACACTGGCAAACTTTTTGAAGGTTAATCCACCAAAGTTCAAGGGAACTACTAGCCTGACTGAAGCCGATACGTGGTTTCAGGCTATGGAACGAGCACTGCAAGCGCAGGTGGTACCTGAAGGGCGGCGTGTGGAGTTCGCTACCTATTTGCTCACTGGTGAAGCGTCGCATTGGTGGTAGGGTATCCGACGCCTCCTGCAGCAGGGTGATGATTATATCACCTGGGATGTCTTCCAAGAGGAGTTCTATAAGAAGTACTTTCCGACTTCTGCTAGGACGGCCAAGGAGCTTGAATTGTTGCAGCTGAAGCAGGGTACTATGTCCGTATCTGAGTATACTGACAAGTTTGAGGAGCTGTTCAGATTCTCTCGTATGTGTCAAGGGACTCCGGTGGAATATGAGGAATGGAAGTGTGTTAAGTACGAAGGAGGACTCCGGAGCGATATTTTCGGTTCGGTGGGGTCAATGGAGATTAGGACTTTCTCCGAGTTGGTGAACAAGTGTAGGGTTGCTGAGGAGTGTGTGAAGAAGGCAACCGTTGAGAAAGGAAGTCACAAAGGATCATTTTCGCAGAACCGAGGGAAGAGCTTTGCACCTAGAGGTCCGCCTTTCAAAAGGGGAGGTTCCTTTAGGAGGCCCAACAACAACTACTCCCAAGGGAAAAGGTTTGGGAAGCAGCCTCAAAATGATCAAGCTTGTACTAGGTGTGGAAGTCACCATCCGGGTGTACCATGCAAGGCCGGATGGGGTTTGTGCTACAATTGTGGACAGGCGGGGCATAAAGCCGCAAGTTGTCCGGAGCGGCAGAAGCAAGGTGCTGGGAAAGCACAACAAACTGGTCGGGTGTTCACCCCCTCAGCTGTGGGTGCAGAGGGATCCGAGACACTCATTCGAGGTAACTGTGAAATGGCTGGTCAAACTTTAAATGCTTTATTTGATTCGGGAGCATAGCATTCATTCATTGCATTCGAGAAAGTAACCTTAGGTTATGACCTAAAAGTGTACAATGCTACCCATGAGGCCATGGTAACTAGGCTAGGATGCCCGAAAGTTTCGTTTAGGTTCAAGCAGCGTGATTTTGTCCATAATTTAATCTGCTTACCGATGATCGGTCTTGATCTTATCTTGGGATTGGACTGGTTATCTGAGAACCATGTCCTGCTTGATTGTTCTACAAAGTCGGTGTACTTTATGTCGGAAGATACAGAAGGGCCGGTCGTGGTGAATAATTATTACTTGAATTCGATGATGGTGAACTGTTCTGGAATCGAATTTCAGGGAATCCTGTTGTTAACCGCTGGTGTTTTGGGTGATGATCAAAGGTTGGATCAGATTCCGGTAGTGTGTGAGTTTCCGGAAGTGTTTCCCGATGATATTGAGGAATTTCCACCTAACCGAGAGGTCGAGTTTGCTATTGAATTGGTGCCTGGGGCGGGACCAATCTCAAGTGCTCCTTATAGAATGCCACCGTTAGAGATGGCCGAGCTAAAGTCTCAGTTAGAGGAATTGTTGGGTAAGAATTTTATCCGACCAAGTGTTTCCCCGTAGGGTGCTCTAGTGTTACTGGTGAAGAAGAAAGATGGAAGTATGCGGCTCTGTGTGGATTACCGGCAACTGAACAAGGTCACCATAAAGAATAAGTACCCATTGCCGAGAATTGATGATCTCATGGATCAGTTACAAGGAGCTGGGGTTTTCTCTAAGATCGATTTGCGATCCGGTTATCACCAGATAAGGGTGAGGGGTGAGGATATCCCTAAGACCGCTTTCAGGACTCGTTATGGTCATTACGAGTATACTGTAATGTCTTTTGGATTGACGAACGCTCCTGCAGTGTTTATGGATTACATGAATAGAGTATTCCGTCCGTTTCTAGATAAATTCGTTGTTGTCTTCATTGACGACATACTGATTTACTCCAAAACTGAAGAAGAGCATGCGGAACACTTGCGGACCGTGTTGCAGATTTTAAATGAGAAGAAACTCTATGCGAAACTGTCTAAGTGTGAGTTTTGGAAGAGTGAGGTAAAGTTTTTGGGTCACGTGGTGAGTAAGAAGGGAATAGCCGTAGATCCATCCAAGGTGGAAGCTGTGATGGATTGGAGGCAACCAACCACAGTAACTGAGATAAGGAGTTTTTTGGGTTTAGCTGGCTATTACCGAAGGTTCATCAAAGGCTTTTCACAATTAGCTTTTCCGTTGACAAAGTTAACTCGCAAAGACACTCCGTTTGTTTGGAATCCTGAGTGCGAGGAGAGCTTTCAGACATTGAAGGAAAAGTTGACCACTGCACCTGTGTTAGTGTTACTTGAGCCGAACGAGCCTTTTGAGGTGTACTGTGATGCATCGTTAAAGGGTCTAGGGTGCGTGCTGATGCAGCATCATAATGTGGTGGCGTATGCCTCACGACAGTTGAGACCTCATGAAGTTAGTTACCCTACGCACGATCTGGAACTCGCTGCGGTCGTGTTTGCCTTGAAGGTGTGGAGGCATTATCTCTATGGGGTTAAGTTCCAAATCTTCTCCGATCACAAGAGCTTGAAATACCTCTTTGATCAGAAAGAGCTTAATATGAGGCAGAGAAGGTGGATGGAATTATTGAAGGACTATGAATTTGAGTTGAATTACCATCCGGAAAAAGCGAATATAGTGGCGGATGCGTTAAGTCGGAAGTCGTTATATGCGTCTTGGATGATGCTTCAAGAGGAGAAGTTGCTCAAGGGATTCGAGAGTCTAAAAATTGGTGCTCGAGAAGTATCTGGAACCTTGTGTTTGAGCCGATTAGAAATCTCAAGTGACTTTAAGTCCGAACTCCTAAAGGCTCATGAAAACGATGAAGCATTATGGAAGGTGTTACCGGCTATCGAGCAAGGAAAACAATGGAGAGTGTCGGAAGAAAAAGATGGGTTATGGAGATTCAAGGGTAGGATCATTGTGCCGGATGTTGGCACTTTGAGGCAAGATATCTTAAAGGAGGCACACAAAAGCGGATTCTCCATTCACCCGGGAAGTACTAAGATGTACCATGATTTAAAGGCGATGTTTTGGTGGCCGGGTATGAAGAATGATGTGGCGGAATATGTTTCAAAGTGCTTAACTTGTCAAAAGGTAAAGATTGAACATCAAAGACCTTCCGGGATGTTGCAACCTTTAGAGGTTCCGCAATGGAAGTAAGAAAGTATTGCAATGGACTTTGTGTCGGGATTGCTAAGGACTAGGACTGGTTTTGATGCTATCTGGGTGATTGTGGACCGACTGACGAAGTCAGCTCACTTTTTACCCGTTCGGATGACTTACACCCTTGAGGAGCTAGCTCGGTTATACATAAAGGAGATTGTGAGACTCCATGGTGTACCTGCTACTATAATCTCTGATAGAGATCCTCGTTTCACTTCGAGGTTCTGGGGTGCATTTCAGAAAGCTTTTGGAACCCGATTAAGCTTGAGTACAGCGTACCATCCTCAAACAGATGGTCAATCCGAGAGGACGATCCAAACCCTAGAGGATATGTTGAGAGCTTGTGTTTTGGATCAACCGGCAAGTTGGGATCGGTATATGCTGTTAGTGGAGTTTGCATACAATAACAGTTACCATGTGAGCATCGAAATGGCTCCGTATGAGGCATTGTATGGGAGGAAATGTCAATCTCCGCTATGTTGGTATGAAGCTGGAGAGAAAGGCTTGTTGGGGCCGGAAATGATAGCTGAGACCACTGAACAAGTCAAGAAAATCCGAGATAGGATGCTTACGGCGCAGAGTCGCCAAAAGAGTTACGCCGATCAGAGGCGGAAGCCCTTGGAATTTGAGGAAGGAGATCATGTTTTCCTGAAGGTTACTCCGACCACAGGAGTAGGTAGAGCGATTAAAGCAAAGAAGTTGAATCCTCGATACATTGGTCCATTTCAGATCCTGGAGAGGATTGGGCCGGTGGCGTATCGGGTGGCTCTACCACCTCATCTTTCGAACCTGCATGATGTGTTTCACGTGTCGCAGCTTCAGAAGTACACTCCTGATGCTAGCCATGTGTTAGAACCTGAATCGGTTCAGTTGAGAGAAGATTTGACGCTTCCAGTGGCTCCAGTTAGAATTGATGATACTAGTATCAAACGATTGCGTGGAAAAGAGGTTTCATTAGTCAAAGTGGCTTGGAGTCGAGGCGGTGTTGAGGAACACACTTGGGAACTTGAGTCGGAGATGCGAACGGATTATCCGCATTTATTCTCAGGTAATTGAATTTGAATTTTGTGGGCCAAATTCCCAATTAGGTGGGTAGAATGTAAGACCCGGTTAATTAACGGCTAATTAACCCATAAAATGAGAATTTATTCTAGAAAGCCAAAAATGTTATTTTTATGGCTAAATGTGATAGAGGAGATTGAGACGAGAATTTTGGTACCAATTTTATAGAAAACGGACCAAGATTGGACCGAACGGGCCAAACCGGGCCAACCGAACCCAAAGTAGGCCCTTGGCCCAACTAAACTAAACTAAAACCCTAGTTTTCAGCACTCTCTCTCCTCACAACACACTCAAACACGCTGAAAACTAATATGGAGGGGGGAAGAACACTCTCTCAAGTTCTCTCCCTTGGTTGATCTTCAAACCACCATAACTTTTGATCTAGAGCTCCGATTGCCGCTTCGTTTGTGGCCACACGTTCACCGCGGAGAGCTCTACAAAACCCATACAATCAATCTTGAGGTAAGCCACGTTTTGCTCTTCGAAATTCCAGCCCTTGTTTTCGAGTTTCATGGGTGAAATGTTGAGATTTTGGGTTCTTTGATGTTATAGGACCCAACTCTCTTGAAGGAGAAGGTTAATCTTGTCTCCTTAGACCTTGGGTGTGGTAAGATTCTCAACCCTAGTGTGATTTGTTGTTCTACGATGTTTGGGTATTGAGATGTTGTGTATGGGTATGATGATTGTGGCTTAGGTTGTGTATATGTGAATATTGGAACTTGATTGGTGATTTTGGAAAGCTTAGAAGAGGGTTTTGTGTGATAAAATCTGTCCTTGGAGGTGTTGATACCTTGAGAGCTTGTGGACAAGTGGTTTGGAAGTGCTCCGGTTGAGCTTGGGAAATCGGCTAAGGTATGGTTTCGGTTTTCCGTATCTAATATGTAATGTGGTAGGAAATACTTAGGCTAGAGGCCCTAAGATAGGCATTGAATTGTTGGTGTTGTTGAATGGTTGAGATATATGATGTGTTCATATATGTGATTATGAATATTGATGCCTTGATTGTGTGATATACGAGAAATGCATGTTGTGATATATGCTTGATGGATGATTAAGGTTGAATTGGTGGGTGTTACCATGT
The DNA here is from genome assembly GCF_059453495.1 of Arachis ipaensis. NCBI lineage: Eukaryota > Viridiplantae > Streptophyta > Magnoliopsida > Fabales > Fabaceae > Arachis > Arachis ipaensis. The sequence goes on from NC_142444.1 coordinate 131,761,077, forward strand.
TGATGGTGAGTATGATGTTGATTATGTATAATGATTGTGGATTGGAAATGGTATTATTGAAAATTGGGATGAGGGAGGATGTATGATATGATATTGTGTTTGTCCTTTAGCCATTGATTGAGAAGTGTTAAAATGGTTAGATGGTAATTTTGGGAATTTTGGGTAAAGGGTCAATGTGTGAGTTGAGGATGGTTTGTTGTTGATTTTGGTACATTTTGAATGATTTCAAAGAGAAGGGTTAAATTGGCATGTTTTGATTGATTTTGAAAAGAGTTGAAAATGGCTTGTTTTGAAAATGGCACTTTGTGGTTTTGTATGAAAACATGGTTTTTTGGCATACTTTGACGGGATATAACTTGGACTATGAATCTCTGATTTGTGCCAAATCTATTTAGAAATGAAATTAGATCCGGGATGTCCATGTCGTTCGAAGAACGGGTGAAAAACGATTTAAAATGAGGAAGTTATGTCCGCCGGAAGATTGGGGGTTGAATCTGTGAATTCTGCAGCTTTTAACTTAGAAAAATTTTAGCAGAACCACCCCCCGCGCGTAGGCGCACTTGGCGCGTACGCGCCGTTCTTCGAGAAAGCACCATCCACGCGTGCGTGTGGTGTGCACGAGCGCGTCGATGCGCTGCATCGAATGGCCAGCTATTTTCCCGAGAGTTGTGCCAAAGTTGTGCCAGTTTTGTGCCTGGGGCGCAAGAGCACCCATGCATACGCGTGACTAACGCGTGCGCGTCGTTTGGCTATTTTTCAACCCGCGCGTCGATGAGTTTTGTGGCCATCCGCGCGTGCGCGTGAAGTGCGCGTACGCGTGGCCCTGTTTTCATCCCAAAGTTGATTTTTGAGTTTTAAAAGCCAAATTTCATACTTCTAAGCCTCCGATCTCACCACTTATGTCTTAAATCATTATGATATGCCTAGCATGAGAAAAAGGGCTAGTGAATGTGGTAACTTGCGAGTGAAGCAAGGGGAAAAATGAATGATCATTGAGGATCAAAGATGATTATGTGAGATGCGGAGAATGGCGGTGGAAGTGCTTGTTATGCCATGGGCCGAAGGGCCATAATTTTTAATGAATTGGCTGGTTATGGATTTAACCGTGAGCCGGATGGCTGGATTATGCCGTGTGACGGCGGAGCCATGTTTATGGCTAAGTATAAATGCATATATGCTGTTGAATGAATTGTGAATGTTTGCACTTCCACCATCGGAGATGAGGGTTTCCCTGGGTAGTAGCAGTGGCTAGCCACCACGTGCTCCAGGTTGAGACTCGAAGCTCTGTTAACCCTATGTCGTAAGTGTGGCCGGGCACTGTGAAAGGCCCGGATGAGCTCGCCCCCGTAAATATTCACCAGTGAGGGTGATGGATATGGATCATGATTATGATCAAGTTTATGATGAGTATAACTCGAGTTGGGGATGCGCGACAGAGGGACAGTCCAATGGTTAGCTACCAGGACTTGTCGGGTTGGCTCTATAACCGACAGATGATATCATCAGCCACTAGGGACAGGCATGCATCATAAGCATACTACATGAATTGTTTGAGATTGCCTATTTGACTGCATATTACTTGCTAATTGTCTAAATGCCCTATCTGTTCCTATTTGTAAATCTCTTGTCTGATATAACTGTGTTTGCTATATTATACTCCTGCTGGTGGTTGGGAGGTCTGAAGGAATTGAAAAGGGAAGTATTAGTTAGACTGAAGAATCTTTAGTCAGTTGCCACTTACGGTTTAGCTTGTTTATAAGCTTTGATATTATCTGGAGGAAGTTCTAGGATTGCCTTCGGCTTTCCTCTATTATTATGTATTATATATGTGGAAGCTGTTACCATGCTGGGGACCTCTGGTTCTCACCCATGCGGATTTTGTGGTTTTCAGATGCAGGACGCGAGGCTTCTCGTTGAGGCATGCTGGAGACTTCTGGATTTAGCGAAGATCCTTTGTTCTTGGGACTCTGTTTTGGGTTATATATCTTGTTTAGATACTTTTATCTCCATTAAATAATACAAACTGTGATGACTCCTTCTAGAGGGGATTTTGGAGAATAGATTTCTGTATTTGTGTCCCTTTGGGTTTCCTTTGGGGTTTTCCTTATTTTATCATATGTATATATTACTATGCTCGGACCGGTTATCTTCGCAGCCGGATTTTGAGTCTTGATATTCCTGTTTTTGACACTCTTTTATATATATAATCTTGCTCTAGCTTATCCTTTGCTCGTTACGTTATCGATCGGAGTGTTGCGCATTCGAGTTACGATTTTTGTTTACCCCTTTTTCTATAAAGGCTTCTAGTTATAATCAATCATTCATACTACTATACGTACTAAATTTTTGTTTTAGAAGTCGTAATACCTTGCCATCTCTGAATTATGACTTAAGCATAAGACTCTGTATGGTAGGGTGTTACATTGTGCAATCCATGCGACGCGATCGTGTCGCTCACGCAATCGCGTGAGATTGATGTTGTGCAAGTGACGCGATCGCGTCAGGGACGCGATCGCGTGGGCATTTTGTGCAAAACGCACAATGACCGCACGATTCCAGCCTAACTTTCTGGACGTTGTATGTTTACGCCGATTTCCAGGGCACGCGGCCGCGTGAATGACGCGGTCGCGTGGGAAGTGTTTTTCGCAACTTGACGCGATCGCATGAAGAATGCGGTCGCGTCACGCACCCTTTTTTTTTATGCAGTATGCAGAATGCAATGATTAATATGAATGCGATGCAAAACTCCAGGTTCAATATAATAAAACTTGAAAACAAATAAAACTAAATAAAAATTGGAAAAGGGACGATCATACCATGGTGGGTTGTCTCCCACCTAGCACTTTTAGTTAAAGTCCTTAAGTTGGACATTGGATGAGCTTCCTGTTATGGCGGCTTGTGCTTAAATTCATCCAGAAATCTCCACCAATGCTTGGAATGCCAATAGCCTCTGGGGTCCCAAACTAGGCATGTGAAACTTCTAAGCAGCTTCAAACAGATTGTCAGGCTCCCGGGGTGACGAATGTCAGCATAGATTCCAGGATCCCAAACTTTGCTTTTAAATCCGCCTTCGTCTTGATCTATATTTTTCCATCTGGGAGGTTTAGAAATTAGGTTCTCACCAGGATAACCAAACATTTTCTGAGATCCATCCGATTGATCATGATGTCAATCCGTGCACTTCGAGTTGAAGCGTGGAACCTTATTGAACCTTGTGCACCAGCTCTGAGCACGAGCTATTTCCCGCTTACTCTTAAAGCCGCAGAGAGCTCTAAGCTGGCCATCTGTTTCAAGCAAACCATATTCAAGTGGAAAAATACAGTTAAAGGTTAAGGATTGTACCCACTTAAAACTTGTATTGGGTGGTAATGGCCTTGGGATAGGTGGTTCCAGTGGTTCTGTGAGTTCTACTCCCTTGTGCTCTTCTGTGAAATTCTCCACTTCCTTGCAAGATTCTTCAAATGTATCCATGTCCTGATCAAAGTCATCTATGTCTTCCTCATCACTTAAGTCATAGACTGGAGGTTGAGAGAAATCTACCTCCGTATCGTCTTCGTATTCACTTGGGGAAGAGTCTTCGATCTCAGAGAATTCACTTGCGGATGCAAGTTCATTACTAGGAGAACTTGACTTGTGACTATCATCATCAAGGAAATTTGCTTCTTGGGTTATTCTGTCTAGTTCTTCATGAAAGACTTGCTCTGAGGATTGCGCACAATCCTCTTTAGCATCAATTGTAACATCCTTGACAAAATGCTCCACAACTTTGAATTCCCATGGAGGTTCAGTGTCTCCTAAGTCTTCAACCAACTCTTCTTCTTCAATAATGACAGCTTTCTAGTACGAAACCATGCTCTGTCTTGTCTACTAGAGTTTCTAGTATTTCCTTCATGCTACGCTCTTCATTAGATTGTCCACATGGGGCTGTGGGATGTCCTTGAATGTTCGAACGTCTAGAAGATAATTGACTTTTTGCTTGCTCCAGTAGATGAAGGGTGGTTTGAAGTTGAGCCACTGTTTTCTGAAGGCGAACCTCTAATTCTCGGGGTGCTGGAATTGGACGTGGTACATTGGGAGGTGGTGGTGTTTGGGAGTAATTGGATTGGAATCGGGGTAAATGAGGATCATATGGTGGTGAATGGTGAAAAGGAGCTTGTGAGTGTGGTGGTTCGAAGTTATGATGAGAGGATGGTCTATAAGCACAGGGTGGGGCTTGTTGGTAATTACAAGGTTGTCCACCATGTCTATTTGCTTGGTATGCATTATAGAATGGTCTTTGTCCATGATATCTTGGAGGGTGTTGTTGCCTAAAGGGTTGATCAGATCCTCTTGGCTCCATCCATCTTTGGTTGCTCTGACCTTGATGCATGTTCCTGTTATGACTTCCATTCCTTTCAATAACATTAGAACCAAACTCAAAGCGATAGGGGTGAGAATTCATAGTAGCTAATAGAAATAAAAAGGGGAAAATAAAGACAAATAAACAAGTAAAAGAAAAATATTTACAATAACCAATAATAAGGCACACGATTGCAGTTCCCCGGCAACGGCGCCATTTTTGATGAGAGAACTTTTGCGTGGTCTAGAAATTTGCGGATAAATCCTCGTTGCAAGTATAGTTTCTAAACCTTCAAAAGTCCTTTCATACAAACGTTTTGGTTGTCACAAGTAACAAACCCCTAAATAAGTTGATAACCGAAGTATTCAAACCTCGGATCGTCTTCTCAAGGAACTGCAGGGAAGTATGTTCTTATTATTGGTTATGGAGATTGTAAATTAGGGTTTTGAGAATGAGGAGCAAATGGTTTAATTAGCAATTAAAGTAAATGAAGAACATGTAAATTAAATGGCAAGTAAAATAAATAAATCACTGTAAATAAACTTTTGGCAAGGTATGAGAAATTAGAGGTCCTATCCTAGCTATCCTTATCAATGATGATGAGAATTGAATTTTAATTCCACTTTGTTAACCCTTACTAAGATAAAGGAAGGTCAAGGGATTAATTGGTTTGATCTTCGAATCCTATTTATTTTCTAGGAAAAGATTGGGATTATTGAAGTTCAATTTAATTAAAAAAGATAACAATTATCAATCATGTTTGAGTTTGATAACTCCTGAGTTACTGATTTCTTAACCAAGACCAAAAGGGAGGAAAGTAAATCTACTGGAATAAAAATGTCTTCAGATGGGAATAACAATAATGTAAATAAAAGAAAGCAATATTAAACTGAAATACCTCAAATAACATTAATTAAGAAAATCATAACATGAATGTAGCATAAGCCAAATAGGCAACATAATTAATATAAGCATTAAAGTATCTGAAAGTAAGAGATAAATATAAGGTAAAAGAACATTGAACCTGGGATTGAGAGTCACTCCTAAAACTAAGAGAAATCCTAAATCCTAATCCTAAGAGAGAGGAGAGAATCTCCCTCTCAAAACTAAATCTAAATCATGAAAACTAACTAAAGTGGAGACTCTCCTTGAATGGATGCATTCCCTCACTTCATAACCTCTGATCTATGCCTTCTGGACTTGGATTTGGGCCAAAAAGGGCTTCAGAATTCGCTATGAGCATTTTCTGCAATTTCTGGTGCGTGGCCTCTGTCACGCGTCCGCGTGGGTCACGCGTCCGCGTGGGTCACGCGTCCGCGTCATTCGGAGTTTTCCTTGTCACGCGGTCGTGTCAGTTATGCGACCGCGTCATATGTGTTTCGCTTGAGGCGCGCGGTAGCGTCAGTCACGCGTTCGCGTCGCGCTCTCTTCGCACTGGCATGCGGCCGCGTCGTCCATGCGATCGCGTGGCTGCCAGTTTCTTCACAAATTCCGTTTTATGCTTTCCTTCCATTTTTGTATGTTTCCTTTTCATCCTTTGAGTCATTCCTGCCTTAGAAGATCTGAAACTACTCAACACACTAATCACGGCATTGAATGGAAATAAAGGTAATTAAAATAATTAATTTTAAAGCATAGGAAACATGTTTTTCACATACATCACATAATAAGGAAGGGAAAGTAAAACCATGCAAATAATATGAATAAGTGGGTGAAGGATTGAGTAAATCACTCAGATTAAGCATAAAATATATCATAAAATATGGGTTTATCAGCCACCCTCAGGTCTGTCGTCTGGTCACCGGGTATTTCGCGGGTGTAGCTGGAATCATTACCAGAGCTACCGCCGCTTTGTTCTTAGTTCCTTTCTTTGTGTGGTGAGTTGTTTTGCTCTAAAAACTCTTTATCGCTGTTTCGATATAATAGTGTAAAGCCCGTGCATTGCGCGAATAGTATACATTATCTATTTTATTTTATTTATGAATAATTTATTTATAAAAAATTTAATACACATTTATGAGGAGTTAATTTACTTAGTATATAAATTAATTAATTAATTAATTTTTTATTATATTGATGTTCAATCTCGTAAAAAAAAATGAACATATAAAATTTGACCCTATAGCATTTCTAAAACTAAGTGTACATTTACAAACATTTCTCAAATTTGACCCACAACTAAAAACATATTAAATCGACACCATAATTCCAAAACAGAGACAAAATCACTAAATAGTGAAATCACACACACACACACATACCTGGTTCTGTATTATCACTATTACTTTCAAGTAATGGTACAACAAATATATAGTTAACTACAGCACAAACAAAATATTTTTTTCTCCATTTGATTGAAAATCCTACTTCTTCCTTCCTTATCAATCAAACAAAATCAACAAAAATAAACTCATGAATCAATAAAAATAAACTCACAAAGACAAAAGTAATTTTATTTTAAACTTTGATATATATATTTAAACCAAAAGGCACCTTTAACCCTTGATTCGAGGATAATTGGAAATTGAACATGAACCTCATGTCTCAATCTCTAATCCATTCTTATTTCATTCTTTCAATTCCTTTATCATTTGCTCCAAATGTCACATCTTTCCAAACAACAAATAGAACCATATGTTAAAAAGACATATGCAAATATTTTTTTAATTCCACGTGCCTTTGTTCCAAATTGAATGTGAGCACTTATCCAGGGCAATATTACTATCTCAACACATACTTTAAGCATTGATAATAGTTAAAAAGACAAATCTCAACAATAAATGAAACTTTTCAAGTCCTTTCCCCTTACGGTGGCCGCAATCAGTCTGGCATCAATCTGCGAGCGCAACCCATTCCTCCTGTCATCTAGCATAAAATGCATGGAGTACAGCCACAAATAAAAATGCAGCCATTTTAACTTAAAAAGCCAAAGGAATCAAGTAGTGATACACTCTACTTGCACCAATAAGTAATCTAGACCCAGAGTTCAAGCATCCAATACCTTCTCCATAGAATCTTTATTTTCTTCTTTGTTAGGATGCAAATAGAACATCCTCTTGCTATCTTGCTATCTTTCTCTTTTTCTTGTTGCACTACTTGTGAAACCTAAACAACTATGGAGAGTGTATTACCTGTACATAATTGATTTTGTTTTGCATTTCTCACAAATTCATCAAAGAATATTACTTTCTCAACATATCTGTTGAAATCAGATGTTTTTCACATATGAAAAAGAAAGATTGAAAATCTGTAAGGTGATTAATTTGTCCAAAGTATTTAAGGTTTAAAGACTACCTGAGTCCTTTACTTCCAAGTGGAATGTATGTAAAACTATCAATCAATCTGAATGTATGTAAAAAAAATAAATTTCAATGTTTATCTTTAGAAATTCCAATGCTACTAAATCTAAACAAATACATAGCAAAATTCACAGAATAATAACAAAAAAAAGCGAGAAATTGAGGAGATAAAACTGACATTCTTCAGAGACCTTGAGTGATGAAGAACTTCTCAAAGCTCGACCAACAGCAGCAACAACGATGCTAGAGAGGCCAATGCATGTTCAACTAGGTCACCCAATACACCATCATTAAATTTGAATGAGATTAGAAGCACTAACTCCACTCCCTGATTGAAGTCCTTGTTCACAACATTAATTTAAACCACCCTCAAACAGTTATTGAATCAAAATGTAGAGATAGGGCATAGTGAAAAAAGGAGGGGAAAAAGAAGTTGATTAATCTAAAACACCAAATTACATAGAACCGAACTTTAGAACCAAAAATCAGGAGTGAAATCATATGTCAAAGCTCACCGTTTATCGCAGGATCTCAGAGCTCTATTCTTTTTAGTTGTATCATCAACTTGCTACTAGTTGTTCCTTCTTCACTGACGGTGGAAACAACACTCACTGCTGCCACTGTTTTTTCTCCTTGTCACTGCATCAACAACCACCATCACCTCCAACTTATTGTTCTTTATCTCTGTTGCTCTCCGTAAAAAGATTCGGAGCCTCTGACGACATAACCACTCTATCTTCTCTGACACTTGAGAATGATCAAGAAAGAGGGAAAGAGAGATATTTAAATGATAGATTTGAAATTTTACAAATTTTTAGTTTGAAAATTCCCACTCAATAATTTCAGCTGAACACTTTGATATTAAAGCTGAACAGTTATCACAGTTGAATTGAACACTTGTCATGTATTTAGTTTGGACACATGTTAAATTGAGTTCAAGTACTCTTTTTGTTGAAAAGAATGTGAGTGAAATCTTCTAAACACTCTAAATGGAGAAAAACAATGCTCAAGCAACTTCAATTTTAGTAACGTGTCTCTTGGAAGATAAAAAAAATGGTATCAAAAGTGCAAAACCAAAGTAAGATAATAAAGTTAAATGCAACATTTGAAAAGAAAGGTGTCAAGAGCAACATAAAAGATATTGTTTCAGTGTTTTGTACATTCTTAAGCACTAAAACAATGCTTATATTAATATTTTTGAAAAGTTGAAATATACATTAGAACCACTCCATGGAAGAATTGGTACTTTAGCTGCCTGAGCAATCAATGATAAACTAATTTTATCTCTTGCCTTAAAATATAGTTATAGCTCCAACTTCTCTCTAAAATTTAAGGATTTCTTAGGATTTTCTTTCTAATTTTAGGTTTTAATTTTGTTTAATTATAGTTTTAATTTATAATTTTTTGTTTGCTATTCTAAGTTCTTAAAAGTTTATGTTATTTCCTCTATTATGTTATTTTAGATTTATGAACTCTTGTTGAATCCTTATTTTTCTTTAATAAATTTAATGTTTTATACTTTATTCTTACTTACCTAAATTGTTATTGTCAATTTTTTGTATTAGGTAATTGTAGATTTTATATTCTTGCAATTTATGAAGCTTTGTTTATATGTCTTCTAAGTGTTTAATAAAATGATTCACTTGATTATGGAGTAGAATTCTCCTTCTTGACTTGGAGTTGAAAATTTGGGTAACCTTGAGTTATTAATGTCCAAGTTGATTAATAATTTAGAGATGTTAATTAATCTTGTTTCTTCTAACTCTAATCTTTTACTAATTCAATTAGTAAGTTAGTTAGGACTTGTGGATTATGATTAGTTAAGCCTAATTGACTTTTCTCAACTTGTAGAGGTTGACGAATTGTGTTTGCTCTTTGTAATGATCATATTGTAGTTAGTCAAAGATAGTGATCTTTAACCCTTAACTTTTGCCAAAATCTTTTTAGCACTTGAATTTATTTTCATTTTCAAGTTAATTGCCTTAATTGTACTTAGTTTAATTTCTTTTATCATTTAGATATTATTTGCTTTTTAATTTTTTGTTATTTATATTTTCGTTAATTGTGATTCAGACCTCTTTTTTTTTATAGCCAAAAATTCAGCATTCGATTGTAATTTTTGAAAAAACGATCCAAAATTAAAACTCTCAATATTTATTTTGAATTTATGACATTTTTTACTAAATTTTAATGAGCATTAAATTTGAACTACCACAAATCTTAAACTTTAAACTTGTGAATTTGCTAAACGGTGTTTAGCGCTCGTCAAGCATTCAGAATATTATTTCTTCAGTAATTATTTAAGCACCAACGTTCACTTTTATCATTAGATTGAATTGTAGACTATTATTTATGATTTATTTACTCTTTGTCTATATTTAAGTTTAAATAACATTTAAAATATAATAAGCACTAAGAACATTTTTAATGGAATATTTTTAGAATATTATTTTTGATATTTTAAAAAAATAAATTGATTTACAATTAAAATATATATTGAAGTTGATTGATATAATAAAACTGATATTACTTTTTTAGTGATATGATATTATTTTAATAGAGAACTAATAAAATTTTGTCATTTATATATAATTATATTAATAAAATAATTAAAAAATATAAAATTCTAATAATATTGAAAAAATAAGTTTTACTTTTAATTTTAAATTATTATATTAAAAATGTTCTAAGGCAGAAATAAAACCTTACGCTTAGAAGAGAGTATTTTTGCAAAGAAGAGAAGTGCATCTGAAAAATGGAAAAGTAAAGCATAGAGAGGCGAATATGATTCAAAATAGGATTTAATATATAAGTTTTAGTCAAACCAAATATTATGATACAACGCATCTGGCTCTACTGTTAACTATTAACCGATAATGCAATGTATATTAGGGTAGCTACTTATAGCCTTTAATTAAAAAGCCACCATGTAAAGCAGAGTAAAATAAATGAGTTATTATTATATTAGGTTAGTGCCTGAACGTCATAGGAAAATAATAAGGATAGATAATTTATTATTTATATTAGTTTTTAAAAAATTTTATTAATCATATTAATTCTTAAAAACTATAATTATAAATTAAATCAATTCTTCTATTTATTAAATAATGATATATCATATTAAATAGAATAACACTTACGTGATACATTATTATCTAATAGATAAAAAGACTAATTTAACTTATAATTATATTTTTTAAAAATTAATATGATTAATAAAATTTTTCAAAGATTAATTTAAAAAATAAAAATTTTAACTGATGAATTTAAATATTAACCCTAAAAAGATAATAATACTGTTCCCATTTTTAATAATATTATTCCATCATAATTTATTTTAATTATATATTTACATAAATTAATATAGAAAATAATATTATCAAAATAGAAATAAAAATACATTTCTTAATACATAATAAGCGAAATTATTATTTTGAATTTTAAATGATTATTTACTGAATATGTGACATTTATTAACTTTTATGAATTCACTATATATACGTGTTTATTTTGTTTATTTTTTAAAACTAAATCTATTATCAGAATGTTTTTTTTAAATGTTAATATATATCTTTTAGTTATAAGAAACTAAATTAATATAACAAATATTTTAAGAATCAAAACAACAAGATGTTTATAATCTAGATTCTAGAAAACCTCGCAATCTATTAATAGTAGCAACCTTATTCCCCCGCTCTCTCAAAGAAAAAAAAAGCAGCTATATTGAGCCTCTTTCAGTCATTTGGAAAAATTTTGTTAATGAAGGAAATAGTGCATTGGTCAAATAATGTAAATTGAACCAAGACTGAATGTGTCATTAAGTGGCATCTAGCAATGAGAATCACCTCGGAGGAATGGTTAAGAATCCTTTTACAGGACGAAACCGACTATAATGTGTGGTTGATGTTCCGAATGTGACCCGCAAGTCCAATCCGGTGCGGCCCAAATGGGATTAATCACTCCCAAAAGGTCGTCTCCTCAGACTCCGGACACTATATCCATAATCATTTTTTGAAATTTGAAAAGTAAAACCCTAACATCTCTTTATTTTTTTTTGGTGACTTCCTAACATCTCTTTAGAAAGATAAGTTTACACATTCTATAAAATTGGAATCCCACCGCTCCTTAGGTACGAACAACTCTACTCTAGAATACTGATCTCTTACTTCTTTAGCTCTCTCTGACTTGAGCATTACAGTGTTATTGTACATATTATCTCTACGTTGTTTCCAAAATTTGTTTAACCTGCTCGCCTGGCTCAATAAGTTCCCGTCAACCATCCATCAACAGATTAGGTAATCCTTTGGACCCAGCTGAACATTGACATCGTTTGTGGAGAACCTCTTGATTATAGGCTACATGGTCGGCGACTCCGAAAAGCCTCTCCTGACCCACCCAAAATCAAACCACCACCAAAACCTAAATCAACACACCCCAACCAAGAACCGAAAAGAACAGGGCCCATGGGGCCATAGAAAGGTAGCTAGTATGGTCCACACAAAAAGTAACCTCGAGCCAACCGAGGCAACAATCGCATAAAGATGATCGATGGTCAAATGGCAGCAGGTCATTTGTCGGTCTAGGCAAGAACAAGAACCACATAATCCAAGATTTTTGACATCGAGTCCAAACTTTGGAAGGAAGAATTGCCACTAATGAGCACTATCAGCCATAACACACAAGCGAGACGGTCTCACAGACAGCATCTCAAAAAGACTCGAGAGCAAGATCTCTAAATAAACGCCACGAAAGACGAAGAGATTACAACTATTCCTGAGAAACCATAAACCCCTAAATTCTAAACCTGAAACGGTAATAATAAAAAATCTCAAAGGGACCCCAAACAAAAGAGGAATGAGCATGCAGTGATGGGAGCAGCCCCTTCACCGAAAAAATCCTGAAAGTCAGACTACTGAAAATCTTTAACAAACCGATTGAAATGAAATACAATGGCACCAAGGATCCTCAGGAACACATAACCACATTCGAGGCAAGAGGATGAATCTCGAAGGAGCACGGACGTTGTCTGGTGTTGCGCTTTCCCGAAAACCCCATCCAGAGCAGGCATCAAATGGTTTAACGTGTTACCAAAAGTCTCGATCACATGCTTTAACAACATATCAAAAATGTTTTTAGCACAATTCACCACACGGATTGCCAAAGCTAAGCATCCAATCAACTTGCTAGGAATCACCCAACGGCTCGATGAGTCAATAAGTAAATATTTAGACAGATTCAACAATGAATGCCTAGAAATTGACAAATTGACAGATTCGATCGCAAGTCTCTGTTTGACCAATAGGCTGATGAAAAGAAGCATTTGACGACAAAACCAGTCTGGACAATACAAGAAATTCAGAGCATAGCTCGAAAATACATCAATGATGAAAAGGTTAGCCAAGTCGTGAATGCTAATAAATGGTAACACAACAATACGACACCTCAGAACAACCCAAGCTAGCTACACAAAGAAGTGCACAAAGAGCACATAAAACCTTTTGCCCCAGGCCGACCACCCGAAGTCAAAAGTTCATAAACTATACCCCATTATTGGCTCCTATCGCAGAAGTATATCAACAAATTACAGAAAGGGGAGTCCTTCCATAGCCCAGACAACTAAAAGCGTGCACGAGATGCAATAAAAGCCTATATTGCGATTACTACAAAGGTTATAGGCACAAAAGTCAAGATTGCTTCGACCTCAAGAACACATTAGAATAGGCCATCAGAGATGGCAAGCTTTCCAAAAGCACAAAAAGAGAAAGATCACCATAACAAGAAGGATGAAACCCGCGAGGAATCAAGACCATATCCCAGGAAGGCCCCATAGGAGACCTAACAATAGTAGTAAATGTCATCACGGGTAAAAATGCCCAAGAGAAATCCAAATCAGTACTAAAAGAAGACCTTCAGATTTTGTACGTCGCCCTAAGAAAAAGGAAACCCCCAACCAGAATGCTAGTGATCAACTTCAATCCCGAAGACTATCAGAACGACACATCAGACGAAGACGCGCCATTCATCATCTCAGCAAAAGTTAGAACAGGATAGTTAAACACATCCTGAATGACGTGAGAGCGGACTCCAATATCATTTTCTGAGAAGAATTTGATAGGTTAGGCCTACGAAATGCAAACTTGCAAAGCCAGTTAACCGAGGTAACAAGCCTCGGAGACAATTTCATTAAACTTCATGGCTCGGTGATTTTGCTGATCACAATGGGATCTAGAGTACAAAAGAAAATCGTGATTTCTAGGTTTGTTGTGCTTCAAGACTCAATAGTCTACAATATGAAACTCGGGTGCAAAATAATTAATGACCTTTCCGCGATCATATTCAACAAGTTTCTGGTCATGAATTCAACAACACAAGCATAGCATTCTAGAAACGCTCTCGAGATATGGTTGGAATCTTCCTAGTTGACCTATATGCACGGTAGGACGAATAGCCAAGGCTGAAGCCGGAGGGCGACATGAAAAAACTCCAAATTGGGAAAACAATGGAAGAATTCACCTTTGTCAACCGAAACCTCCCCATCATCCTGAAAGGCAACTTATAGAGCTCCCTAGGACGAACAGGGATCTATTCGCATTCACATTAGCTGACATGCTTGGGATAGATCCGACCTTGATGTCACATCGATTAGATGTGGATCCGAAGGCTAAATCGATTGCACAAAAAAGATAGAAAATGTTTGCCGAAAGAAAAAAAGAAGTCCAAAAGCAAGTCATAGGCCTTCTAAAAGTCGGATTCCTCTGAGAACTACCTTACATGACCTGGTTGGCCAATGTAGTCCTAGGAAAAAAGGCAAATGAAAACTGGGGGATGTGCATCGACTACTTAGACTTAAATAAAGTATGCCCAAAGGATGCCTTCTCCGGACCAAATAATGATGGTTTGGTGGACGCATTGTTAAGTCATTAGTATCTCAGCTTTATGGATCCATACTCGAGATATAACCAAATCCCTATCCACAAGCTCGACGAGCAAAAAATAGCTTTCATCACTCTGAAAGACGCCTACTACTACATAGTAACACTTTCGGGCTGAAAAATGTAGGAGCTGCATATGAATGGCTTGTCAAAAAAAATATCAAAGACCTCCTAGGGATGAAGCTCAAAGTATACATCAACAACATGTTGGCCAAATCAGAAAAGGATGACAAGTGATTCGGCGACCTAAAAGCCATATTTGGAATCCTATGGAAGTACCATATATGGTTGAATCTGGCCAAGTGCGCATTCGGAATGGAAGCTAGAAAAATTCTTAGAATTCATGATTAGCCAAAAGGGAGTTGAGGCTAATCTAGATGAATGCCGAGCCATCATTAAGATGACCAGCCTGGCAAGTTTGAAGGATGTACAGAGGCTGACAGGCCATTTGATGGCGTTATCACAGTTCTTCAGCACATTGGTACAAAGGCCACTCCCTTTCTTCAAACTTATCAAGAAAGAGATGGGATTTCAATGTAAACCTGAATGCAAAGATGTTTTTCAACACTTCAAGAAAATACTGGTAGAACCACCTGTTCTCTTAAAACCCCGACCTGTCTCTACTTGTACCTCTCCATAACCAAAGAGGCCATGGCAGCAACTTTGGTTTGGGGAGCCGAATTAAGAACCAAATTTCCAGTATACTTCGTGAGCAAAGTGTTTTATAACGCAAAAACATAATACACCCACTTTGAGAAGCTATCATACGCCCTCCTTTACTTCATCCAGATGACTCCGACAATACTTCTAGAGTCATCTGATCACAATTCAAACGGATCAATCAATCAGTCAAATACTCCAAAAAATGGATTTAGCTTGATAGATGCTCTCTTGAGCCCTCAAATTGTCCTAATATGAAATCCACTTTGAATCCTAAAGCACAATCATATCCCAAGCAATGGCGGACTTCATCCCTGAAATGACCCAAACAGGCGGCAATCCAGAATCGTGAAAGCTCCACATTGACGAATCGTCCACTCCCAACCATCGGGGGCAGCGGTTATCTTAGAAAACCTGGACGAAGTATTGATTGAGTAATGGATTCATTACGAGTTTTCAATTTCAAATAACCAAGTGGAGTACGAGAGCTTACTAATAGCATTAACTTTGGCAAAAGAAGTTAGAATAAAAGTCCTTAAAGTATTTAGCGACTCTCAAGCGGTTAGCTCCCAGATTAATGGGGATTACCAAACACGGGATTTCTTACTACATAGTACCTCTCCAAAGTAAAAGAGCTACTTGCTAAGTTCGACATAGGCGTAATCTAGCACATACCTCGAGAGAAGAATGCACGAGTAGATTTTCTCTCAAAATTTGCAAGCACTTAGGACCTGGTTGGAAAACTAATCCTTAAGGACCCCTTTATCTTCTTAGACCATGCCCATTACATGTTATTTGAAAAACTAAGAACTTTCATCTAATCTAGGACAACTCAAGTTTCTTACCGTATCCATTGATTATTATACCAAATGGATCGAAGTAAAAGCCCTAGCAACGATCACCACCACATAATGCCAAAAAATTTTTTGGAGACAAATTATAACAGAGTTCAGCGTCCTGGAAGTTGTCATATTGGATAATGGGTTCCAATTTGCTCACAAACCATTCAAGGTATTTCTAGAGGGCCTTGACATTTTCCAAATATTCAGCTTAGTGGAACACCCCTAAACTAACGGGCAGGTCAAAGCAGCCAATAAAGTAATAATAAAAGGACTGAAAAAAAAGACTAAACAAAACCAAAAGGTTGTGGGCTGACGAGTTAGGATCTGTACTTTGGTCATACCGAACCCCTTAGAGTTCAACGGGGAAAACTATTTTCCGGCTAACATACAGAATTGAAGTTATAAAACCTAGATAAACAAAAAATAGGTTCGAGTGCAAAAAATATAATTAATTGCGAAAAGCGCATACTGGCATTAAAGTTAGTTGTACTGGCTTAAATCCGTCCAGTACAACGTGTGGAAAAATTAAAACTGTAAAAATGACAACAAAAATATTTAGAACGAAAATCCGAACACTTATATTAAAGGTTTGGCCTTAGGTGGAGACAAACGGGCTAGAAATTAATCGGGCCTTCAATTGGGCCCAAATCTCATGACTTATAATCCTTCATTTCACTCTGATCGATGATTCGTTTGCGGCTATGAGTTCGTGTCGACTCCCTCTTCAATTCTAGCTAACTATTGTGGTAAAAAATTTCAAAATCCTTGTCCCATTTTCTATTTTTCCACTGAATTCGTATTTTGGTAGTTGTGGTGTTAAGGAAGTATGATTTTGATGTTTAAGAGAAGTTTAACCACCATTTCTAGCGAAATTTTGACCCATGAACACGTAATATAAGGTAAGAGAATTCTTTTTCTTTTTATGTTTCCTAATTACATGCCTAGTGTAAATCATTGAGATTTTGATAAAATTAAATGAAATGGGGTGACTTGTATGCTTGGATGATTTAGTACAAATTGGGAGATTGACTTGATTGGTGGGAATTTAGAGGAGGACTAGTTGAGCCTGGATTGTGCGAGTTAAAACTCGGGGTTAAAATGAGAGGAAATTCAAAGGTTGGAAACCGCCGTCAATAAGGTATGTATTTTGGTTTCGAGTAGGCACTATATAAAATTATGTAAAAACCTAGGTTAAATGCCCCTAGGATAAGATTGAATAGAAAAAATTGTTGTTGTGAATGATTGATGAATTAGTGTGAAATGATTGATAATTAGTTGGATGATGGTTTGAATAATGATGGTATGATTTTAATGCAAATGAGCCTTGAGAAGTATTATATGTACGTATGGTTTGAATTGAGTTTGAATTGTGTTTGATCGCCTATGAATGACTATGAAATGATAAATTAGGCCAGAGGCCGTGACAGGATGAGATATCCCCTATTCGATAAGTTATGGTAAGTTGGCGGCATTTGCCATGTGTGATTTGTTGTTGGAATGATGAGAATTTGTTAGGTAATTGATTGTTGGTTTTGATTGTTGGTAGGATAATATTAAAAATGATTGATTATGTTAGAAATTGGTTGATTAGGCTTTGAATGGTAAAAATTGATTAAGACTTGTTAAATGAGTGTTGAGGAATGGTTTGGGGTGGTTTTAAAATGAATTGATGGAGAATTGGTGAAATTGACACTTAAGTGAAGTTTTGGTAAAAACATATTTTTGACCAACTTTAAAGGGCCATAACTTGGCAGTCAAAGCTTGAAATTAAACAATTACCTTAAATTAAAGATTATGATGAGGGCTTTAAAACCGTCTAAGAATGGAGAAAACAAAATTTTGTAGGAAAAGTTATGCGCGATTGAAAACTGGAATAAAAAACTGAAATTGTAGAGTTTGCAGAAAGCCAGCAAAACTGGTTGGTGTGCATGCGCACAAGGTGGTACGTGCGTGTAACACCCCAACTTTTGACACATCATGACCAATGTCAATCGTTTAGGTGTTACTTGTCGTAAGGACCTACTTGGCTCTAGACTTGGATTTCATAAGCAAATGTTAATATAAGCCTTTATCGGTTCATCGTAATTAACTTATTTATCATGAAAAATCATTCAGTTGATCACAAGGTTAATACTTAAAGTTATGTTGCAAATAAACTTGGTAGCAGAAAACATATACATATATAAATATTCACAAATATACTTATGAGTTAAACTTGAAGATACATGTCATCCATCAAAAAGACCAAGTACTGCACCAGGTTATATTCATATATTTAAAAAAAAAGAAAGATAGTCCCAACCCTCACACGGGTTCCCTAAACTGGAACTGCTCTACTGAAAGATCCTATCCCTCTAGAAAGAACTACTAAACCGAGGGAAAGTAGTACTAATGATCTTCAAAAGGGATAAAAGTCAGCTAGGTCAATCTCCGGAATGGTCTCCAGCTAGAGTGAACATGTACGGCACACCGGGATTGAAATGTGGGTGAGGTACAGAAACCCAAAACTCAAAGGACTCCTCTGCCGATCCCATATGGGGAGGAAAAAAGGAAAGAAAAGAAGGATGAGAACTTAGAGTTCTCAGCAAGGTAAAGAGGGGGACCTAAGGTAAAGAGGGGGACACAAAAACATAGGGCACAAATTTACATACGACAAGTAAATAGCATAAACATTTAGGAATTAGCAGTAAATAATTCACAGAAAGTTCATATGCGCAAACAAGATGATGCATGCCTGATCCTAGCGCAAGCCATGAGCTCATGCGTCGGTTGTCTACCTGCAACCCGACGTTATTCGAGACGAACCCCAAATATGGTTTCTTTACCGTGTCAGTCAGGATATATTGGCATCACGATAAGAAACAGGCTATCAGTTAGGCAAATATTCCTACATTACCAATCTCAGGCTATCAGTTCGGCGAGCACTTTCGCATTAGCAATTTGGCACAAGGCCCATTCAACATACAATTCTCAACTTTTTATATCATCCCTTATTTTTCATTTTCTTTTCTTTTCTATATACCTCCACATCACCTTACAGTTTAAGCATATCTTCGCATCACCAAGTAGCTAAACATACCTCCGCATCACCAAGTAGCTAAATATACCTCCGCATCACCTGTTGATCTTTAAAATTTTCCTAGGGACAACTTACACACCTTTGATTAACTAAGTTCATACATTCTGACAAAATTTGGACATAACCTTTAGGTCTAAATCAAGTTTTACTACGTTTGGATTAGAATTGAATTTGATAACCAATTTAATAAAATCTGCTGCTACACTAAAGAGAATTTTGGAAAAATACAACAAGCAGTTCTATTTTTGATAAATCTATGATAAATCCAATTCTAATCTAATACTTCCAGATTTTGGTGAGAATACACTTAACACCCCTAAGTTTTAGGACAAATACGTTTCAGGTCCATAGCACCTCATTTGGTCAAATTAAATGTCAGTTGGAAGTGCTGCCCTGTTTCTTTAAATTGGTTCTGAATTTCCTACGAACAGCCCAACTTCCAGCAGACATAACTAATTATACAAAATATATATGGATATGAAATTTATACTCACTTAAAATAGGCTTATATATATATATATATATATTTAAAATCCCTTTGGAAGTAACTCAAAATACCAAATAAATCAAAAGTTCTAGTAGCTGGAATTTGATACTGCAGAACCAGAAAATCAGAAAATTCTGCAGCAAACACTAAATTTCAAAAATTCACATCTTCCAAACCACTAGGCCAAATCCCCTGAAATTTTTATAGAGGAATCTTAACCTTTTGAAGTTTACTAGAAAAATAGTCTTACTTGTAAAAACAGGCCAGATTGCTCCCAGAATTTATTTTAAGTTGCTGTCCAATCCGTTTAAAAATTTCTGCAGCAAGGCTCCCTAACTTTCAAAAACCAAATTTAGTCCTCTAACCTTCCAACTTATGCCAATCAATAATTCTCATTACTCATTATCATATGTACATAAATTATATCATAACGCTATCCAAAAGCCTCAGTTCTATATATATCAGAAATTTACCTATATAATCACACTTTCAGAACATTAAAAATCTGTACTACATCTAACAACAATAATTCAACCAATTAATAGAATTTCAGCAGCATCAATCACACTAACTCATCATCATCCATAAAAATTACGTCTAAACAATCATCCATAGCTAATCTACAATTCTAGTCCTTACCTTTCTTCGAGAATTCACAAACCAAAGTCTGTCCTTAACTACCTTAATTCAGAAAACCCTAACAAACGGAATTAGAGAATTTTGTCAGTTCACAACACAAAATGGCCGAGATTCACATGGAGGAAGAGAAGGAGGCTTACTTTTGTGATGGGATGAATTGGATTGGGTTGGTCCTCATTTACAAAAATTGAAGCTTAACAAGGATAAAATCTTTGAATTAGAAAGAACAACAAGGCACAGAGTTACTAGTTCTTACCTAATGAGAAAAATCCCAAGGGAATCAGAAAGAAGAAAGGGTAGGGTTTCTTCTTTGGCTTTGGGTTGTAGTTCCATCGATGATCTTCTTTTTTCTCCTTGATGGTGATGTACGCTGTTGAAGTCCTCCTCCTTCCCTTCCTTGATCCAGTGCCACTTTTGCTTCCCTTCATGTGATTTTCGGAGGAATTGAAAGGCTTGGCTCTACTATATATATGTATAGAAGATGGAGAAGGATGAGCTGGTGAGGCAATACTTCGTGGCTTCCTCCCCTTGCAACACCACTTCACAGCATTCATTGTATGAAGCAGTGACCAAGGTTCCTCCTGGAGTAGCGTTCGGTGGTGAGAGAAGAAGAGAAGATGGGTTTAGTTAGAGTTTCCTTGAGTTTGATTTAATTAGGGGAAGCTTGGTTCGGTTGAATCGGGAGAAAGAAAAGAAAACTGTGATTTTGAAAGGGAGGAAGGAAAAATCGGATTAATAGTTGGTAACGCACGCATCTAGGGTGATGTCTCTACTAATTCGTTACTTATGAATTATTAAGAGGTAGTTAATTTTAAAAGAAATAAATTAACTATAGCGATAATTATCTAATTACCAAAACTCGTCATTCGAGAGCACTAAAAAAAAGTTTTAGCGCTACACATTTTTAATTCTAATTCATTACCTACGCTATATATATAAACCTATACGCGCCAGCAAACGTTGCAAAGAATGAAGAATCACAGACCATGTGGGGTAGGGTGGTTACAGTGCGCACTACTCAGAACGAGTGTTACAGTTCGTGCGTACATACGAGAGAGAATTTGCAAGTTGTGCATACACACAAGGGGTGACGCATATGCACGAGTGAGAAATGCTTTCTGATCGGTGCGTATGCATGAGAGTGATGCATATGCACAGATCTTGATTTCTTGAAAAAATCTTGTTTTTAACTGTTTGATTTTCTCGGCAACCTTATTAACCTTTGTAAACCCGTAGAATATCTGATAACTTGTTTTTAAGCTTTGGATAGAGTATGGTTAAGTACAATGAATTAAATTGAATTATTTCCAAAATAAACACATAGTTGACCAGAAAAATGTTGCGGGAATGGCGGTGAGGACAGTGGTTTCATCCCACTCATGAAATAATGAGATTGAAGTAGCTAATAAATGAATGGGATTGTATTAGGTTGAATCTTTCTAGACTGTATGAAATTGTAAATTGGTTTAAGATTTGATATTAATTTCTTACCTAGCAACGACGGTGGTGTCATCCCGCTTGCTCAGTGTATAAACTATTATGCGGGGATAGTAGTTTTATCCCACCTGCAGTGAGAATGGTGGTGTTATCCTGCTCACGAGAGAATAAAATTGATAAATTGATAAGGAATTGGGATTAATGAATCTAAGTATGATAAAATGATACTGCATTGGGGTTAGTGCATTCGATAATTTATGAAATTGCTAAAAGACATTGATATTGATTAATTGTGGCCTAAATGGCTGGATTGGCAAGGACGGAGGTTTATCCCACTTGCGTGGCAAGGTCTGGGTGCTATTCTACTTGCGTGTTAATTTGATAATTATTTTGGTACCTGCAGCAGGCAAGAACGATGGTTTCATCCTTCTTGGTCTTGGTTGCGGTGTTATGTAAGGACGATGATTTAATCCCGCTCACGAATTGGGGAGGTTGAGAATTCCCTCTGGTTATACATATATCTATATGTGAATGGGGTTATGATGAATTATGAAATTGGTTAAGATTATGGTTATGACTGAACCTGATTTTAAATTGTGATTACAATTATTTTAATTGAAAATCAATTAATGATTATTGATTAATTTCCTGGGTAAGATGCAAGGTTGTGGCTTTATCCCACTTGCTCCAGGTTGATATTGAAACACCTGAGTAAGATGCAAGGATTATGGTTTGTCCCACTTGCTTTGGGTTAAGTGGTTAGACAAAGTGAGGATGGAGGATTCCCTCTCTTGTTGCAGTGGACAAGCGGAGTTGAGGATTCTCTCTTGTTACATCAGAGAATTTGATAGGCGGTCAAGAATTCCCTTAGATTCGATTTCTGATATGAAGTGTGGTGGACAATGTATCCCAGGAGTGTGGCGGACACTATATTCTGGAGTAGTTTGGCAAGTTGAGGATGCAAGATTCCCTCTCTTGTTATGATGTAGATGTGAGGAAGGTGGTAGGGCACTCAACTCTCAATTTATTCCCCCACTTCTTATTGATTTTGTTTTGTTTAATGCGAAAAACGTGGTAGAGCACTAATCCCACGATGTATTCCCTCATGTTTTCTCTCTGTCTACAAGGTGGTAGGGTACTAATCCCTCAATCTGTATAACACGACCTCACAAGGGAATATAGTAGGGCATACTCCCTCGATCATATGCCTCCTGGAGATGCGCAATAGAGAGATAATATTTGCATTAGCTACCGGGTGTGTCAGGTTCTGGCAGTTTAACCGACACGTGAGCTCATGGCCAATAGGACAGGCATGCATCATGTGCATTTGTTTGCCATTATTTGAGTGTGCATATTTGTTTGGGTTTTCCTAACTGTATCTTTCTATTTAATTGCTAATTGAAATACTTGTTGTACTTGTCCTCTACTTGTGTTTACTTTGTACGGCTTACTACTTGTGTATAATTTGACTGTTGAGACGTGAGACTTGGGATTAATGATGATTATAGCTATGGAAATAAATAAAATTTGGTGATAGTTCAAAAAATGCTAAGCATAGCGAATTAATCCCGTATTGATTAATGTTTGTGATTAAAATTACTAAACTAAATGTGGACCGAACAATTGTGATATTGGGATTTGGATAATAATATATTGGAAATAATTGAAATTAGAGGTGGATATGGAACTGAGATTTAATAACTTAACTCCGTCTGGATTAGAAAGAATCCTAGGCTTGAACCTTGTGGATTTGGAGACTAGGATTGCCTAATGAGTTCATATAGTTTTACATAGTCTTTATTTGCAACTATTATCCTACTAGAAACCTTTGGGTTCTCTCCGTTGTGAAAATTTTTTATTTTCAGAGAACAGGACGTGACGCATCTCGCTAAGAGTGTGAGACTCGTTGGTGAAGCGAAGATGACTTTACTTTTAGAGTTTATTCTGTACTTATCATATTTCTCCACTGTTGAACATGTATTTGTATATTTTTCTCTTAGAGATTTTGTTACGAAGAAATAGGATTGTATTTTATACTTCTTGTAACAGCCCAGACTATCCGCTATTACGATATTGCCCGTTTTGGCACACAAGGCCTCACGGTTTTGCCTTTAACGATAAGGATAATAGCCAAAGCCCCCCACACTCACTCGTCAAAATGCGTCATGCTAGGGAGAGGTATCCACACCCTTATAAGGCATGCTACGTTCCTCTCCCCAACTGATGTGGGATCTTACAATTCACCCCCCTAAGGGAGCCCAGCGCCCTCGCTGGTACATCGATCTGGCACCAGATCTGATACCATCTGTAATAACCTAGACCACCCGCTAGCACGATATTGTCCGCTTTAGCACACAAGGCCTCACGGTTTTGCCTTTGATGATAGGGATGATAGCTGAAACCCCCACACTCACTCGTCAAAATGCGTCATGCTAGGAAGAGGTATCCACACCCTTATAAGGCATGCTTCGTTCCCCTCCCCAACCGACGTGGGACCTTACAATCCACCCCCTAAGGGAGCCCAGCGCCCTCACATCAAATGAGCTATACTAATCCTAATCCACAAGTCCTAACCTTCTCACTAATTAATTTAGGGAAGGCTAGAGTCAATGGACACCAATTATCAACACTTGGACATTAGCAACTCAAGTTCACCTAAGTTACCATCCCAAGCCAAGAACACAAAAATCTACTCTAACATCCTTCCAAGCATTTAATCAAACACTTGGAAGGTATAAAAGGAAAGCAAGATAAAATTGCAAGGAATATAAATCTACAACTACAAATTGCAAGGAAATTAACAACAACAACTAAAATCAACAATAAAAGAAATCAAACATAAATTGCATTAAAGGAAGATAAAAGGAACAAAGTGCATCAACAACAAAGTACACAATTACAAGAAGTAAAGTACAAAACTAGGAAAGTAAAGGTAGAAGAACAAGAAATTGGAAAGGAAAAGTAAATCAAAGAATGAATTAAACTTAGATATAAGAAATCCTAATCTACATCTAACCTAATTCTAGAGAGAAGAGAGAGCTTCTCTCTCTAGAAACTAACTAAAGCATGATAAAACTCAACTATGTGTCTCCCCCCCCCCTTTGACTCTTCTTCAATTCTGCATGTAATAGGCTCATAAAATGAGTTGGGTTCGGGCCTGAAAAGTTTAGAAATCGCCCCCAACGTTTTCACTTTAATGAGGTCACGTGCGAGATGCGACACGTACGCGTGGGTCACGCATACGCGTCGCTTGGCAATTTGCTTCCCATGCGTACGCGTCATGTCACGCGTATGCGTCGCCATGCGACTTCATATTCACGCGTGCGCGTCGATGAATGCACTCCAAATCCTTGATTTTCCATGAGTTCTCCACTTTGCATGCTTTTTCTCTTCACTCATTTGATCCATTCCTAGCCTTTTCAACCTGAATTCACTAACAAACACATCAAGGCATCTAGTGGAATTAAAGGTGAATTAAAATTAACTAATTAAAAGCCTAAAAAGCATGTTTTCACATTTAAACACAAATTAGGGAGAATATACAAAATCATGCTATTTTAGTGAATAAATGTGAGAAAATGTGATAAAATCCACTAAATTAGGCATAAAATGCACCACCAAATAGTGGTGCATCATTATGATGTTATTCATATATATATTTTAGGTGTTGTAATGCCTAACCAGTGCAATGACACACAGATATATCCTGGTTCAGCTACTCAGTGCAATGTAGCCTACATCAAGTCTCCATTACAATAGTGATAGAATTTCACTATCTTTCAACAAAATTACATTCAACAATTCTCCCTAGGATTCTAACCAATCCTATCTAGGATAAATCCAGTTTCTAATCCAAACTAGACTTGACTCGGAACTCGCCCTAACTTTTAAACAGTAAAGTACTAACCCAACTTGTAAGGAAATTCCCTCAAGATCATGACAACAAAATAGAAAAACTAACAAAGAATTTTTGAGATAACTATGCCTTTTTCTCTAAGTCTAACTCTCTGTCTTTTTTGACTCAATAATTTTTTCTTACAAACCTCACCATTTTGCCTTTTACTATTGAAATACAAAAAGACTAAACTGAGAAAATGAAGTATTCAATAAAAACCATGAAGGAGAAGAATGAATAGTTCAGTGAGATATGGGAACCCAAGCTTTGTAATTTCTCTCCTTATTCCAATCCTTGGACGTTCACCCCTTTAATAGAGGAGTGAAGCTTCCAAGACTTGAAACCTTACTTGAGCACCTTGTTTGACTTCTTTATCCAAAATCAGTAGTAGCAGCAGTGTGACAAAGGAGAGAAAGGGTAGAAGCAGTGATCGAATCAAACATGCAACCATACCATCAATCTTCTCTTTCAACCTTTTTTTACTTTGCCTTTTGAATCTGGGCCGTGCTTTCTTTCTTTAACTTCAAGTTTGATTTTTTAGCCTTGATTTATAACAGAGCACCATTATCTTTAATTTCTTCATTTTTTTCAGATTGGTGCTTGTAACATAAGTGATTTCTTCAACATTCCTTGATGAAGCACAATTGTGGAAATGCTTTTTGTGATTTGCCCTTTTGATTTGATTGTCTTTTTGTTATAATTTTTTTGACCTTCTCTTCTTGCATGAAATTGGAAACCTCCTTTTTTATCTTTGATTTTGCCCTAGTTTTAGAATTTCTTTTTTCTTTCTTTAGAGAGTTCACGTATTGTGATGTGAAAGAAAAGAGAAGAGAGAGAAGAGAGAATTTTGGTTTCGATGGTATGAAGTGAATTGGTTCAAATAAAATGAAATTCAATTTTTTTAGTTAGCACCAAGAGAATAAGTTTAGATATGGACTACCGTTTGAGCTTGTTTATGTTCTTGGGCCAATTGCTTTCTTTCTTTTATTTGGTTAGAAGCTTGTTTTTTGTTTCTCATAAAAATTACTCGTGAAGTTAATAAGTAAATCTTGGGCCATGATTATGTGTGTGAGCCGGATGCTATTTGACTTGTGTCATTACTTTTTGTTTTAATTTAATTTATTTTTTACACACTAAAGTGTATGTTTTTAACCTACAATCATTTAATAATTTTATATTCTTTATTATTAATATCATTGTACGTGTAATCTTTATAAATTATGATAATCTTTTTTAAACATAATAATCTTTATAAATCACTACTAAAAACATGAATTTGTATGCTAATTAATTATGTCTAATAAAAAGATAGATTAATTCATTATTATTTTTAAAGTGTATAATAAAATAAATAATTTTAATTATGCATATTAATGACTAATCTAATTAATATGTAATAATTTCCTTTTAATAATGCATTCATACAAATAGTAGTATAATAGAAACAATTATAACTATTATGAAAAATACTATGATTACGTAAAGTATTGTTAGTTATAATTGTACATTTATTTAACAGTAATAATAATAGGATTGATCTGCTTTAAAATAGAAAAATTAAATTTAATTAATACGAAATTAAGTTGATATATATTAATTATTTTAGTCATTAATTATAGTTATTAACGTAATTTTTTTATACTCGTAATTATCTTTTTATATATCTAAATATATATTATTCGACAATTAAATTTTAACCCAATAATCCTATTATTTATACAATAAAAAATGTTAACCCAACTAAATATATCACAGTGGACAACTAAATATATCCGTTTGGATGTAGTTGCGAAAGCGTACAATTCAATTAATTGAGCATTGCACATTTAAACTCTGTGAACAGTAGTTTCACTTTGGGTTCTTGAATCACACAGCTATACAAGTAAAGAAAAAAAAAAAAAAAAAACTCAAAGTCATCTCTTTTATGAAAAACCCTTTCACTCTGGTTACAGGAAAGCAACTCTATATTCCTTCTTTCATTAATCTTCACAACTCAAAACATATCTATTTTATCTATACTTTCTTTACCAATAAAGAGTGAATCCCCTAATCTTAACGTCCTCATCCACCCAACTATAAGGGTCATTTTCTTCAACAACAGCAGCCTTTTTTTTCATAATGAAGTTTCAGGTAATGCAAACCAACAAAGACAAAGATAAGAGAAAAAGACAAAAGTAAAACAGAAAATGAATACTAATTTCTCTGACTCTTACTCATCTTCTTTTCAATCTCCTTTAACTTGGATAAAATCACTTTCTAATACACCCACAGTTAATATATCATAAATTTCAAACAGCCTTTTAGTTTTTCTTTATTTAATGATCCATTAATTCCAATTGTGCACTTTCCTTTTCCATTTCTTTTAAATAAAAAATTAATGACACGTTTCAAATTTAAAAAGAAATTTCAGATGACAACGAATTAGAAAAAATTAAATACCTTTATTTACCATTATTTTATTAACTTTTCATCTCCAAATATAAATTCTTCTCATAAAACAAGTTGATCTTAGGAGGTTCATCCTTCGATAACGGAGTTATAACTCAATTTATTAAACTCAATCTGGTTTATTTAAAAAAAAAAAAAACTCCAACACAAGCTTGAAAGCTATGATCCATTTGTTATAACTCGGTGATAACATGCTATAACTCGGGTAATAGAACGGATGTTTCTCAATCAAAGAAAATAATAATATGACTTTATTTTCATAAAGACACGTCAAAACGGATAAACGATCACAACATAATATAGGTTAGCAATTATTTGTTTAAAATATCATGTGAAAAATTGCGACAGTTTGAAAACCACCGTATTTTTTTTAAAAAGCACCTATTAGAATTGCAGCCGTTAAGAACTGCCACAATTTTTTTTAAAAAAAGCCAATAAAAAAATAGTGGCGATTTTGCAACCGCCGCAATTATACTAGCAGTTACTAGAAACTGCCGCAAACACTAATTTCCGTGGCCTAAAAAAGAGTGGTTCTTAAACCGCTTGTATTGTGTTTTGCGGTAATTTAAAACTGTCACAAAATCCTTAAGAAATTGCAGCTATTTTTCACTTCTTTTGTAGTTAGAGGCGGTGTAGTGGGTGCATTAGTGAGATGAGGGGTGAGGTGGCGGTGGTGAATAAAGATTGGAGTAATGTAGCGATATAGTAATGGAAAAAGAGAGGGAGAAGGAAAAGGAGAAGAGAGACTTGAAAAAAAAATATTAACTACATTTTGATTGTTAATAATGATAGGAATAAATAAAGATAAAATTAAAAAATAAATTAAATATCAGAGATATTTTTAAAATATTTCAAAAAATATAAGTGACCAAAAATAGATTTTATTCTAAAAACAAAATATAGTCCGTTGAAAAAAATTAGAATAAAATAATAAAATATATCCTTTTAAAGAAAAAATTAGCTAGCCTCATATATATATTAAACATCCCTTTAAGAATGTGTTTAAAATCAAATATTTTTTTGAACTAATTTGATTTGATTTAAAATGAATTGACACGGATTGAATTAGAAATAAATTTTTATATTTAAAATTGATTATATAAAATAAAAATTAATTTTTATAATTTTTTATCACCATTAATAACTGTTAGTACACTGGTGTTAGACCACATCGAACAATTCAGACTACGCCTCTACCACCTCTTTCTTTCTACAAATCCTTCTATTTTATATAATAACTAAAAGATAAAAATAATGTTTTATAATTTCAACACCGAATCATTTTAATTCTAACAGTTTTAGTAAAAATAAAAGAATTTGAATTTAATTATAATATAAATATCAAAATTTACAAATTAAGTCAATTCATTTTTTTTTACTCATTCAAAACAAATAATTTGATTTTAAAAATAAATAAATTTTGGGTTCATTGAATTTCAAACACATTCTCATTCTCCAAGTCAATTTCTTGCATGGGACACACCCCCGAAAACCCTTAGAATTGAATCTCGCTTTAGATAGGATAATTGTTTCATATTTTTAAATACTATAAACATCATATCCTTGATAAATTTGAGATTTGTAATATATTTTTCCATGCTTTAACTTTTCACTAAGAAAAACAACATTTGAGACGTTAACTTTGCACGAAATATATTTATGAATGACCTAATAAATAATAACATTAGATGTTATAACTTTTGATGTTATATTTTAGTTAGTTTTAATTCAATTCCCAAGAATTATTTAAAGATAATTATTGTAATAATTACTATTAGTTAGATGACAGTAGTCAAAGTTTACTTCATATATATATTTTTTTTGTTTATAGAAGAAGTAGTTTTATTTATAAAAATAGTCAAACAACACTTATAAATTATAAAAAAATTAGATCTAAATCTAAAAAAAAAAATTAGACATTCTTTATATTAAACTATATATAAATTAAAAGAAGACACATAATTTAATTATATAATCTTAATCAGTAAAAGCAAAGAATGTGATTCTTTTGTTTCTAAATTTATATAAAGTTGCAACATAATAAGATACATTTTCTTTTTCTTAGACTAAAACTGGATATTTTTTTTAGAATATTTTTTAAAATAACATAAAATTTTAATGCTAATTTTTTTTTTTAGATATGAGAGATTTATATCTCTATATTCAAAAATCTATACACTACAAAAAAAGAGACATAAAATGGCAATAATATTACAGCAGTTCTAAAAAACCGCCATAATATTCAAATATTATGACATCTTTTTGTGGTGCCATAATTAATTTACACGTGATGGCGGCTTTTGTGGATTTTGGCGGTTTTAAAACCATTACCACATTATATAAAAAGTCTCAACCCTAACTTAGCCTTCATTTCCCGTTCCATGCGAGACGATGGCCACTGTGAGAGAACGGTTGAACTCTGCCACTCGCGATCTCCTCTGTTCACAATCTCCTCCGGCGACGATCCTCTCCGACGATGATCTCCTCCGGCGACGTCGTCTCCTCCAGCAACAGTCTCCTCAAGCGACGTCTCCTCCTGCAACATCTCTTCCAGCGCTAGTCTCCTCTTGTGACGTCTCCTCCAGCAACGGTCTCCTCTTGTGACGTCTCCGGCGACGTCTCCTCCAACGTCAATTTCCTCCTCCGACGTTTTTCTATGCGGCAATCTCGTCCATCGAGCTACCGTGCTTCGAGTTTCTCCACCAGCGGCAGACTCGTGAGGTAGGTTCTTCTTCCTTTTTTCCTTTGTTCTCTTGAAAATATTTCATTCTGATCGATTGTCTTAGGCTTGCCTTAGATTGGATGAAAAAATTTAATTAAATTGGTTTAAATCTCAGCATAGTAGTCAAAATAGGTTGCTTACTGTTCTCTTTATTTTGCTTTGATTGGTTAATTTGATGGTGAATTCTACTCTGCTTTTCTTGTTTCGAGAAGGTAGCGTGTGTGACTTCTTAGTTGCATGCTCTTGATTTGTTATTTTTTTATTTTTAATGGGTTTCATATGCATGTGAATGGCAATTAGATTGTTATTTCTATCATTGATCTGATAAGCAATATGTATGGGAAGCAGTTGCTGACAGTGTAGTCTTTTCTTCCAACAAATAAGTTGCTGACAATAAGTTATTTCTGACTTCTTTTGTTCCTTCTCTCATTCTTTTCTTTCTTTCAGTGTAGTCTTCATGTTTGAGAAAATGCGTGATCTTCTTTTTTGTGTTGGTTGAGGATTTTTTCAGAACTTTGAGGTTGATGAGATGGTAATAGAGAAAAGGCAAGAACAAGTTGGAGGTGAAACAATGGTGGGGACTCCCATTAATGGAAGATCAAGGCAAGTTTTTTCACTTGTGAATGGTGTTGGTGGTGGCCATGATCTTACTCCTGGTAGTGCTCCACCAAGCAATGCTGGATTAGACTATGGCATAATAGAGTTCACAAGAGAGGATGTGGAAGCACTCTTAAATGAGAAAGCCAAAAGAAAAGACAGATTCAATTATAAGGTTAGTGAAATTTAATTGAGCTAATTTGATAATTATAATTATAATTACCTGTTGTATCAATTGCTTATCTGAATTTCAGATCAAACGGGTTATCAAAGTTGGAGAAGCAACTGGTAGGTAACTGTTGCCTCTGATAATTTGGCTCTATATGATGGGCTGATTCTTCAGGGTTCCTAACAACTCATCACATTCTCATACTTTTGGAATTAGAGTTGATCAATTAACCTAAGAGATTGACATGTCATATATTTTGTTGTTCTGAGGCAACATTCAATTGAGACATAATGAACATAATGAGATACACTCACATGGTATTTTTCTTCTCCCATTTTCCCTTTTTATATTGTCAACTGTTAGATTTTATATATGGATATATACATAATCATATTGCTCCTGCAGATCAAATCCTTTAATTTCTTTCATTGGCCACTATGTTATTAATTAACTATTTTATTTATGAGAAACATGTGGAAAGAAGGGAATGAATTTGCTTTAGTTACCTTCCTATCAATCTGAAATATTGTGTGGCTGTCTTATTGTAATATAGGTTCAAAATTAGATGAAAGTGATAATATCAAAAGTGTCTTGGAAATGCTTATGAAAATGGTTATAAGAACTTATTAAGGAATCAATGATGTCATTTTGGTTTCATGCAGTTGCACAACTCACAACTAAGATTCAGCATCTATTAGTTGTTCTACACAAGAAGGTGAGTTACTTCTTCCAACATCTCTCATTGATCTTAATCTTCTATATATTGAAATGAAAATAACTACTGGTGGCAAAAGAGAATTTTGAAGCAACCAATTTCATACGGATCTGGAGATATTTCTATTTGAGTTAGACTTCTATTAAGCTGTATGTATGTAAAGTTATAGATAAGTTACTTACAGGATCCTGGGCAGTGTGGAAATGTATTGAAAGGATTTGAGGGAATTTTTGTCTTCCTCAAAGAACACTGCACTGTACAGAGTTTCTTCTATTTAGCTTTCCTTTTAAATTTTGTTTTAAAATAGTCAATGTCATTATTTTTAAAAAACTATCTCAAGAGGCAATATTTAGCTTTCCTTTTAAATTTTGACTGTTGTACTGTGATATTTGAAGATAAGGTTGATAAGCAAAGAACTTTGCTACCCAGCAAAAAGTAATTTAATATTAAATTTGATGAATGGATGTAATGCAATATTATTCGTTGGGTGTAAATGATGCCATATTGCCACTTTATTAGATTTTTCGTACTATTATTTTGCTTTTTATAATAAGAAGCATCTTTTTATAAGCAAAAGTAGTTCAAACTTCTGGTATGAACCAAAAGAATAAGTGTTTCTATAAGATAACAATCATGTTTTGTGGTTTCCTCATTTCCTGTAGTATAGGTTCAGATGTGGTATTGATTTTGTAATTTGCCTTTGAATATATCTCATCTGCAGATGAATTCTGGTCTAGTACTAATAGTAGTGAGTAAACCATTTTCTTGCAGCTAATTTATCAACGAAGGGCTATTCATATCTCCTTGCAGAGCATCCTTCGGGGGTTTATTTTGGTTGGGCTGGATTATCATCCAGGGGTGTTTTTAAAATGGTCATGAACATTGGTTGGAATCCATATTTTGACAACAAAGAAAAGACTATAGTAAGTGTTCTGATCATTCATCTGTAGTAAAATAATTATTTGCCTCATAAGTTTCTTGATGATACCTTTCTATCAACACAGGAGCCTTGGATACTTCACAAGTTTGATGAGGATTTCTATGGGGAAGAACTTCGGCTCATTATAGTTGGTTACATTCGTCCCGAGGTATTAGCTGAATGAGTATTTCTTGTGTTACTTGTGTTGCATATACTTTTTAAGATTCACTAAAACCTGGCATTGTGTGCATATATAGGCCAATTTTCCATCCCTTGAAAGCTTAATAGCTAAGATTCATGAAGACGGTGAAATTGCTGAGAAGGCTCTTGAACTTCCCTTGTGCTGGGATGCTGATCATGCTTTTATCGAATTAACACTATAATTGAGAATGCGTTATTAATGAATTTTTCCAAAAGAATATCTTAAGTGGTGTTTTCTTCTTTCTTGATATCACTTAAGCAAAGTTTTAATCTTGTGTCATTAAATCATGTATGTTTATGTAGGGGTCTGCTCAAGATGAAGTCATTGCTAAAATGAGAAATGCATTTCTGGAAATTGTTAAGAAATATAAAGTCTTTACTGAAGAGGAGAGGAAGAAGGTTAATTTTTTACACTTGACTACCTCTATACAAAATCTATTGCCTTTAGCAATTTTTTAATAATAATTGAGACTTTAGGTTGTGGCAGTTGGTGGACTGCATGTAGTTGGCACAGAGCGTCATGAGTCCCAGAGAATTTATAATCAGGTTTGCATTCTTTCCTTTTCTTGAGAATAGATTCTGGCATTACACAGCCAAATGCCTTTTATAATTCTCAGCTATCATAGCCCCTATTCACAACTCCTTTCATGGATATATTGTTGAATAGTAGTTAAACTTGAAACTTCAATTTCTATTTTTAGTAATCTATTTTATGTGCAGCTGCTGTGCAGAGTCATTGATCACCAGAAATATTATTAGTAACAGTGTGAATGTGTAGGGTCATCTTCTTTTTCTCCCTCTTCACACTTTTAGATCTAGTTCATGGTTTAGTAGGAAGAAACAGGGAATGCATGTTCTTTTTTTATTGTGTATTTTTACTTTGATTGATCTTTTGGATTGTTGTTCTTGTTGACGAGGGTGCTAGAGGTGGTGGAATTTTATTACATGTTGATGAAAAGAGAACCATCGCAACCGTCTCGACGCGAATGCAGCTCCAACGGAATCGTGGAGGCAGTGCTGGCTCCGGGAAATGCACGGAATTGCGGTAAGTGCTCTGTTTTCTTCATTTTACGCTAAATTTACAATTATGCTCTGTGATACTGTGAAAATCAACTAGTCAAATTTTAATTTTGCGATAAGGTGTTAGAGTTTTGATTCTTTGGTGTGTGAGTATGAGGCTGATGGATGAGGTTGAGAAGGATACTATGAACACCTTAGTTCTCGGCATACTTTAAATGTATGGATGGAATACACTACATCTGACTCAAAATAATTGTCGGTGTAGTACTTTCTAGTTATATTTAAATTATGAAAATGGCTTCCATGCAGATGTGGGAAAATCTAATTCAGAAGGCAAAAGGAGGAATAGATGTGATTGAAACCTATCTGTTCTAGAATGTTCATGATCCTTCCTCTAGCAATGTACCTCACCACTCTCTTCTTCTGAATTATTATCATGTTCTGTTTTTTTCTGTGTTTCTCTCTCTCATTTGATCTTTGTTTATTGTGTTTTCTGCATGCTACTCAACTCAGTACAATTTTGAAGGAAGATATGATCTAGTGAGATTCATGAAGATAATACAAAAAGTTGATCTCTACGCTCATCTTCGTATTGGTCCTTATGTCTGTGCTGAATGGAACTTTGAGTACCTTCTATTTTCCACTACTACTTTTATAATTTTTAATTTAATTTAATTTATCATTTTTTAGTTGTATATAGAGAATTTTCTGTTTGGCTGAAGTATGTTCCAAGAATAAGCTTGGTCTGCAAACCAGCTTCAGCCTCCTTTCTGTTTACACAAGAGAGAATTTCAGTTCAGATTATAATCATACTTTATCCTTCTCTGTTCCGTATACTACTTATTCTATTATTTATTTTTCGTCATTAACAATATAGCTTGTTATATTATCGATACAGAAATGGCGAGAGTACGCATCAAGAGGACTATCGGGGTAAACATCATTTGGTTGCAACCAACGAAATGAAATTCTGCTTGGATGCTTCCCCAAAACAAAAGCTTATTTCTAAGTTCAAGAGAGGTACATTTACTCCTTGCAGATGGGATGCAAATCAGGTATGCTTTACTCCATATTTCACATACAAGATTTGCATGTGGCCCTTAATCTCTAGAAATAAGTATAGAAGCCTGCATTGGCCCAATTTGTATTTTGTTGATTGATATACATAGATTCTATTGAAAGCTGATCTATCCAGTGTTTCAACATATGTGAAAGCTGAATCCAAATGGGACCATGGTAAAAAATTACTCCGGTCTATGTGTAATAGCAGAATCTGCCAAAGGTAAAACTGTAAAATTATAAACATTTCTCAATTGGATAACACTTTTATAAGTCTTTACGGTGCTTCTTTGTTATTCTTAATCCAAATTGGTCATTCATGCAGATAGTATTAGTCCTGGTGGGATTTGCTCTTGGATTGCAAAAGGAAGAAGATGTGAATAGCCAACCGTCACTTTAGATGAATCTTAATAATCAATATATCATTCAAGAATTTAATAGACTCTTAATTCCTTACTTTATATACGTGTTTAGGTGAACTATATGTTGCTTTCTTCAATTTAAGTGAACAAAAGACAGTGATAAGTACAAAGACATCGTCTCTGGCTGAAGTATCTTTTTTTTTATGAATTGAACCAATTGAGAACTTGATTTGCAGAGAGCAATGCAAGGATTTACTAGAAGATTGTGGGATTGATGAAGAGTGAGGGTCTCTTGGCCGAAATTGGTCTAGCACATTATAATAAAGCTTCCAGTTTAGTATTTCAATAAACTCTCTCGCATTCTTTGATAATGATAGTGTTTGATGATGAAAACCAAGTGCAGGAGAATAGCTTCATTTATGTGAGTGCTATTTCTTCTTTTTCTAGCTTCGGTTTGTAAATTATAGCTTTTAATCTTTTAAATAACTTAAATTATATCTTAGTTGACTCTATTAAAGGATTACTTGGAAGTTACTATCTATTAATGCTTACAAGAGGAAGAGGATCGAGAACAGGAGCAGTTATTATAACTTGTTCCAAGTACTACCACTACAAAAGAATAGGAACAGGTTGCTTAAGAGATTGGACTTTCCATAAATGAAGTTCAGCTTATACTTACTTTATTGGACTTATAGAATATGGTGGTTTTTGCCACATTATTTAAATCACTGATACACATGCTCTTTTTACACTATAGGTTATAGATGAGTATATTCAAAAAGTTGATCCTAAATCAGATGGTGCAAAGTGGGACTAGGTTGCTATTTATGACGAGTGTGCAGCCATTTTATATCAGGTGATAATATGATTAAATCCTGAAAAGTTGCTTCATGAATAAGTTACACGTCTCTCTTTCATTGATTACATCACAAGAAGACTTAAATGTTTTCAGTTCCTCAACACATGTCAATCTCTTCTTCTTTCTCTCTTACCAGGTAATAATTAATCTCTTTCTTTAACTTCTATATATACATTTCTTTAACTTCGGTTATTTATTTATTTATTTATTTATTTATTTATTTTTAATGCAGATTCTAGGTTTATTGGTTATTGTGATTCTAGATCATTATCTTCCTAAGAGATTCATTGCTAATTTGATTGTACTTCTGATATTTGGTTTTCTTGGCTACATGTGCATTTCAGAGAGACACAATTCAAGCTGTGACAAATTTTGCCAAACGGAATAAATTGCCTATTCTCATGCAAAAACAGATGATTGCACATTTGCATATGAAGTACAGAACTGATATAGAAGGGCAGCAGCAGCAAGAGTTTAAATACATATTCATATTCCATTTAAATACATTATTAGATATTAACATAGTTTAGGGAACTGGATGGTAGATTTGACTGATTAGTGTTTATTGCAATGCTTGTATTTTGGTAAGTTTAGTAAGACAAGGTTTTGTATAGGAGTTATTACTTTTGATTTTCAATAATAAAAAATTATATATTATATTAATATTTTGTTTATGAGTTATATAATATTTCATTTATGGATTATGATTTTTTGCTATTGTGAAATTTTAATCATATTTATTTAACGCGATAAAAATGACGGTAAAAATTGTTTTTTTAAACGATAAAAAATGTCACTGTCAGGGTAAAATAGCGGTTCAAAAATGCCATTTTAACCAACCAAAACACTACTGTCAGGGTAAAAATGGCAGTTCAAAAATGCCGTTTTAACCAACCAAAAGGCCACTCTGTCAGGGTAATAATGGCGGTTCAAACCGCCGTTTTAACCTATCCAAAAAGTGCCATTTTAACCCTGAGAAATAACGGCGGTTTGAACTGCCATTTTAACCAACCAAAATGCCACTCTGTCAGGGTAATAATGGCGGTTCAAACTGCTATTTTAACTTATCCAAAAACCGCCATTTTAACCTGAAAATAACAGCGGTTTGAATCGTCATTTTAACCTATTCAACCGCCATTTTAACCCAGGAAATTGTGGCGATTTTCAGAAAACCACCGTAATAACCAGAATGGCGCCCAAAATTACGTCACTTTAGGAAACCCCCATTATTGATAATAATGGCAGTTCAAACCGCCGTAAATACCAAAAAATCTACCGTTTTTACCAGAATTTTTTGTAGTGATAGATGGATGTCAAAACACTACAAAGAAAAAAAAACTAACCACAAAGAGAATTATTAAAGTCTAAATCTTAGCCTAAAACATGAAAACAAAAATAGAGACAAAAAATAGGAGAAGAAACAAAAAAAAATGGAGGAAAGAAAGAAAAAGAGGAAAGGAATAGAAAAAAGGAGAAGAAAAATAGGAAAAGAGAAAAAAAATAGTAAAAGGATGATCCAAAAAGGAAGTAGTAGGCGGAAAAAAAAGGAGAAAAATTAAAGAGAAGAACAGAGAAAAGAAAAAAGAGAAAGGAGAAAAGAAAGGAAGGTCACTGATGGCTAAGCTGAGCAGTGACAATAGCTCTCCACCACAACTTGCCTTTTTTTTTCTTAGACAGGAGGAGCTTGGATTTTGGTTTCGCAGAAGAAAGGAGTTAAAAATTATTCTTTAACTCAATAAAAAAATTAATTCTATATATAAAATTTGATTACTACCTTTATAACTAACATTCATTTGTTTACATAATAATAAACTTTCCTAACTTTTAAGTCTTATATATTCAACCATTAATCTCTATGGCTCTTTCTCTTTCTTTTTGAGGAAAAAGAAAAAAGAAACGATTGAGGAATATTGTCGCTACATTAACTTACAAGACTATAGTGATTCTCCATCTCCTCCTCTATTTCTCTCCCACTCTTCTTTTTTTCTCTTCTTTCTATCTCCACCTCCTTTTTTTAGCATTTTCTTCATCTTCCTCATTCACCCATTCTTTCTTTTTATTTTTTCTCTTTTTTGTCATTTTTTTCTATTTTTCTGGCCATTTTCTCCTCTCTTCTGATGTATATTTCTTCTTTTGTGGTGTTCTTAATTTTTTTTAATGAGTAATTTTGATATGCATGATGGTAAAAATCTCTTCAGATTTTTAAAAAAAATATATTATAAAAAAAATATTTCTCTAATCAAAATATTTGCAAATTCAAAAAATTTAGATTTATTCAAAAAGACAAAAAGAATATATTGCAATGTTAAAACACATCTGTATAGATCCTAAAATTAAAAATATTTAAATTTGTCTCTATTTTTAGTTATTAAAACTATCTGCAATCAAAATTTGTACCCATTATTAATAAATGATTCATTATAAAAATATTTATTTTGTTTTTGGAGTTAAATATAATATTTTTTTTATATGTAAATGCTATTTGACTTTTCCTATAAATAAAATTTAGTTTTTTTATGTAAAAAAATCTTTTATATTTTGTTCATTATTCATTGTCATAAAAAAGAAGTTTTTAAAAATGTTAGCAAATATTTCAATAGATATAAAAAATTATTTCACTGATAAGTTGAAGGCGTTGACGATTTTACTGGATAGATGGCACAAAGATAATTTTAAAGACATGGACAATAAAATGAAGAAATTTGAGGATGAGATTAAGAAATTTGATAACATGATTAATGTTGGTGCATATGATGGCACATTAAAGACTAGAAGGAAAGTACTAGTTAGTTTTTCTAAGAAATGGTACGTTATAAAAGAGATTCATTAGAAGTAGATGTCTCAATTTCAACATACTAAGAATATGAATAAAAACACTAGATACTTTCATAATATAGCCTCGACAAGAAGGAGGAGCAATAGGATTGATGCACTAATAATCAATGAAGGATTGGTACAAAATCAAGTTAAAATAAAGATTGTGATTAGGTGATTCTTCAAGGAATTGTATCGTCAGGAACATGCTCTTATGATTGGTTTTCGTGATGGGTTGGTAAATCAGATTGATGAAGCTGTGTTTGTAGCGTTGGAAATGATGCCATTTTTTGAAGAAATCAAGGATGCAGTAAGGAATTGGGGGTCAATGAAGATTTCATGCAGTGATGGATATAATATGAATTTCATCAAGAAGTGCTAGGAAGAGATTGGGCATGAGTTCACTGCAGTTATGATGGATTTTTTCAGACTGCTAGGCTACCAACGAATGAAAATGTAACATGGATAGCGCTTACTCCAAAATTTGTGGAGGCTAAGGAGATCAAAGACCTTCATCCAATTAGCATGGTTGGATGTGTTTATAAAATAATATTAAACATGATGGTGAGAAGAATGAGATTAGTGATGCCAGAATAGTAGGGGAGACACAAAGTGCTTTTGTAAAGAATGGAAAAATATATTATGGAGCTCTTATTGCGTGCAAGACGGTTCAGTGGCTGAATCAAAGAAAGAAGAAAGCGGCCATTATCAAGTTAGATTTCCTGAAAGTCTATGATAGAGCTAGATGGAACTTTGTGAACATTGTGTTATAAAAGATGAATTGTGGTCACAGGTGGAGGGATGGTTCAGGGAATGTGTAAGCTCAGCCTCTATGTCAGTTATGATTAATAGGTCACCATCAAAGCCGTTCAAGATGGAGAGGGGTTTAAGACAAGAAGACCCGCTTTCTCCTTTTCTGTTTGTCTTTGTTGTTGACGTCTTGAATAGAATGGTGGGGGAGACAGTTAGGAATGGTCGCATATTTCCACTGCTAGTTGGAAGGGATAACATAGAATTATCGCATCTTCAATTTGCGAATGATACTATTTTATTTTTTCCTCCGGAGACAAAAACAATAAGAAGTTACAAAAGGCTCCTATGGTGTTTTGAATTGATGTCTAGACCGGGAATTAACTTTAATAAATCAAATTTGATATCGGTAAATTGTGAGCAGCGATATGGGTGACTAACATGTAACTTATTAGGTTATACAAAAGCTATTCTACCTTGGGATCTCTTTACGAGAAAACTCATGGTTGGTTAAGACTTAGAAATTGGTAATAGACAAAGTAGAGAAAAAACTTGGTTTATAGAAGGCGAATGTTCTCATGCTAGTTCTAATGAAATCTGTGCTCAATAGCTTGCCAATTTACTATACCTAAGCATGTATAAGATGTCAAAAATAGTTGCAGAAAAATTAATTGTTTTGTAGTAAAGATTTCTATAGAATGAAGAGAATAGAAACAATTGTATGTCTCTCGTAAAATGAAAATTGGTGCAGGCTTTGAAAAAATCAGGTGGGTTGGGTGTATGCAATGCAATGATAAGGAATACAGCTCTTTTGTTTAAGTGGTGGTAGCATTTTTCAAAAAAAATTATTCGTTGTGAAAAAAAATTTTGTGCTTTGTCAATAATTTATATTCCAATAAGATGCTATCTTCTCAGATATTACCTACAAGAGAAGGATCATGGAAAGATATATGTCAGATGCAAATCAAGAAACAACAGGTGAGGGATAAGATGATTCGGGAATTGTCTATGGGGCTAGGGGATGAACGAAGAACTCGTTTCTGGGAAGATATATGATTACAATGTGGTTCTTTAAAAGATAGTTTTTTAAGACTTTTCTTGATTTCAAACAAAAAAGGACCTGTTATAGAAGATTGTGAATTTTAAAATAGGCTAGAGTGGATATGAAACTTTTATTAGAGGAGAGATCTCTACCAATGAGTTGAAAATTCTCAACCAACTTCATGATATATTAAGGCTAGTTAAACTATCAACTAGGAGAGAGGATAAAGTGGTATTAAATTTGATAAAAAAAAGTGTATTTTTTACTAACTTTTTTGTACAGGTTTTGTAAGAATAAACTATTCCGGAAGACATAACAAGTTACAGCTAGACTAGAGCTATTTGGAGAGGATTGGTTCCTCTAAGAATTGAACTTGTTTGCATGGTTTATTTTGGTGGGTAGGATGAACACTAAAGAGAGATTTAGTAGACTAGAAATCATTGGTTATAGTGATAATATTTGTGTTTTGTGTAAGAATGATATCGAATACACTGATCACTTGTTCTTTAATTGTAAGTTTATCTTGCAGGTTTGGAGTGCATAGATGACACTCTTTAGTAGAGCGTGGGTCATGTCGAAAAGCATCGGACAACACTTTAAAAATTAGACCGGAGAGTCTAGTAAAAATAAAGAGCGAAAGAAGTGATTAATCGGATTCTTTACAATAACTTGAGATATTTAAAAGAAAAAAAAATGAAAGAATATTTAAGAATAAAAAGACAGATATTAATGTCCTTATCAACAAATTCTTCTCGTACTATAAAAAATGGTATAATATTGATTTAGTTGGTTGTTGATGGTAATATCAAAAATTATTATAGATTATTTTTGCTGTTGTTATAAATTATTTTGTTTTTTCTCTGTATTTGTGTCTGTTTTTATTCTTCTACCTTACTGAGCTTTTTAGTTTTAAAAAGATAATAAAAAAATAAAAAATAGGTTTAAATAAAAAATTATAGCAAATGATATTGAGAGGGGTCTTAATGCCCTTTTAGCGATTATTTACGTTAACCATTCATTACTGAAATTGTATTTTGTTTTCAAATCCATCCATGAATCCTTTCAACTCGATCTTTCAAGTTGCTTTGCTCTTTCATTCTCTAATTCATAGAATTCGATTTTCTAAAACCCC
Source organism: Arachis ipaensis (assembly GCF_059453495.1). Taxonomy (NCBI): domain Eukaryota; kingdom Viridiplantae; phylum Streptophyta; class Magnoliopsida; order Fabales; family Fabaceae; genus Arachis; species Arachis ipaensis. Next base: position 131,803,495 of record NC_142444.1, read on the forward strand.
TTAATATTCTACTTTTTGAACCTTTCTTATTTGTTCTTGTCTACTAGCTGCCAAAAACAGTTTCAAGCCAGGCCGGTGATTTAATTTTTTTGTCTAATAATTGGCAACAAAATAATTAACAATTTAATTTAAAAAAATAATAATCTATACTTATTATAATGAGGATTATTTTTTATAAATATTTTTCTGTTCTTTCTTTTCTTTTCAATTTTATTTTGTTATTTATTTTGTGTTCTTTTATTTTTATAAAAAATGTCATATATATAATTTTAAATTAATCAACAAAAATATGCTGTAATATAACTTTAAATTAAGAAAAAAATATAGCACACACTATAACTACTACAAATTTCTAACCAGAATTATGCATAACTTACACGAATGTATACGAGTTAGTCCTCTGAAAAGACTAAAGTTATTTATCATCTCAAGTAATTTTATTATTATGTAAAAAATCGTTGCATTGTTTTGAAATTACTAATTGTTGAACTTAACTGGATGCATCTATCTTGGGTCAGATAAATATCATTATTGATTGTTAATGAACCAACAGTAAAAAATGTGTGCTATTATTCCACATTGATATAGTTGACCTAGTTACTCGATCAAAGTCAAAAGCGTGGCACCAAAGTCACTTTGCCCGATTAATTTTTATTATTATTTTAACAGAAAATTTTAGAACCACCATATTTTAATAATTTTAATTAATAATTAATCAATATAAATACTGAATTACTTTTAACAAATAAATTATATTAATTTATGTATAAAAATTTTGATAAATATAAATATATACTATATTAATTTCTGTGTATAAATTCTAATAAATATAAATATAAATAAAAAATAAAAATTAGTATTACTGACCAAATAAATTGTGTAAATATAATTTTGTGCGTAAATTTTTGTAAATATAAATAAAAATTATTATTGACCAAATATTAGACTAAAATAATAATATTTATTAATAACATAACATTATTAATTTACATTTTTTTTCATATAACATTATTGATTTACATTTTTTTTCATATTATTATTAATTATTATGCATTTCTTTTTTTCATCATCATCATCATTTGTTTTCTTTACAATATGTGTTAGATGCGTTGGAAATTCAATTATTATATAGTTATTAGGCCGATAGAAAAGTACATTCATACACACAACTTTTCAAAAAATAAGGTATGAAATGCAAGGAGCTGAGAATTAACTAGATATCACAAATGTGAATGGGAAGCACTCCACAAATTAAACACCATATATAGTAACCAAATTCTTAATTCTTAATTTGCGTAAAATAAACATGGCGGTGGGAATTAAGTGCCATAGAATTGTTGCAACAGAGCACGTGTTTGCTCCATAGCCATATAGCCATCATCACATGCTCCACCATGCAATGCAACTAACACACCATGTGTTTGCATATTGCATCCATGCATGCACCATGGATGATGCCCCATCATCACTTAGCTTGCATATCCCCCTGATTTTCTTCTCCCTTGTTTGCTTGCTTGCGTGTCAAGATAATAATCTTATATATTATTGATTATTACATTTTCCCTCCATTGTTTCTGATAATAAGTAATAATATTGGTCCAACTGCTATGCTATTCCTACGAAGATATATTTTTTTTTACTGTCTATAGTATTTTTTCATAAGTTAAAGATTAATTTGTTACAAATTTAAATTTTATTTAAAAATTTATCATTGACCAATAAATTATTATATACACAATATAAAATTTAAATCTTTAATATTTACTAATCAAATCTTTATCACTTAAACAACACACTAGATCACTATCTTAATATAACACTTCACACAAAATTCTAAAAAATCAAAACACTAAACATGCATGACCACATTTTAATTAGCCTGCACAAAAGGAGGACGTATATGTGTGTCAGTGTGTGTCTACGCTGCCCTAGTGCACGTCTTATCATCACTTAAAATTGTGTCCCCTTAATTAATTTTGCTAGCCTTTTAATTAATGTGGTCGAGATAGTGTTAGCTAGTTTATTAATAAACGTTGAGTTAAATGTATATTAATGAAAAAAATTTACGTAAAAAGATAACAAAATTCAATTTATAAATTTTATTATTAAAAAAATGTTAAAGTTTTTTTACTAATAATAATTTTAGCATGTGTTCTAACAAAATCCTATTAGTATCATAGGTTAGCACTTCAAATTTAGGTCAGCAGGCTAATAATAGATTGAGAGTAAGAAATAAATTGGGGTGGACCCAACCTAACTTATCATTAATTAAATTATTAAAGCACGAGGGATTAATAACGTCCACATTTCATAATGCTAACTCGTGCAAATTTTTAGGCCACCCATATATGTAACTTGAATTTAATAAGTAAAAACTGCAACCTTTCTAACAGTACACAAATGAATCTTATTATCTTTTCCCCTCAAAGTTCATTTTATCTAAGTTTAACTAGTCATGTATATATATCACGTCAAGTTAAATGAAAAGAAATGATACTCGTATACGTGACTATAATTATATTATTAGTTATTTTATATTTTAATTTATATATATACGGTAGTCTTATTTTTATATATATTAAAATTAAAATGAATAAATCAAAATTATTATCAGTTTGAGTTTATTAAAAATGACCAGAAACGTTTTTCATTTAATTGGATCTTTTAGGATTTAATGGATATTCTAATATTTGTCTTATAATCCTAACAAAAATACAATAGAAATATAGAAGGATGCTAGGAAGATAATAATTTAAAAAAAAAATTACCAAAAGTATTTGTGAAATTTACGAATATTGACAAAATATTCATAAATTAAGGAAAAGATAAAGTATATTTTTTATTTTTGAAATTTGACAAATTTTAAAATATTTCTAAGTTTTATTTTATTTTAATTTTGTTCCAAAAATTTTCGATTTGAATCAAATATATCTCTGATGGCTAATTTTTCAAAAAATTTAAGGCCGATTCAACAACAATTTCATAAGAACAACTCTCAACACAAGCAAATCAAGTATAATTTTCATGCATTATTGTTAGATTGGTCTTAAATTTTTTGAAAATTTAGCCGTCGAAGGTATATTTGATGCAAATCGAAAACTTTTGGGACAAAATTGAAACAAAATAAAATTTAGGGATATTTTTGAAATTTTTACCAAACTTTAGGGACAAAAAATATACTATTACCCTTAAGGAAATTAACATTCTGCCAATGAAAGATGGGTCCATACAACAAAAGTATCAAAACCCTAATTTTTTGTTGATTTTTTAATAAAATTTCCAAACTACTCCATCCTCAACCTCAACTCACTTTTTTAACCTTTCATAACCCAACTTACACCTTTAAAATCCTTGCCATGGAATCCAAAACTACTCCTACAACAGACCAGACCGAAACCATTGGTAGTGGTAGTGGTGGAGGATCAGACCTCAAGTAGTTCAGTCATAAATTTACAACCCATACTGAAACCAAATTAATCAAACACCAAAAAATTCTCAAAACATAAAGATTTTTAAATCCATTCATCAAATTTCAATTCACTTTAGCAAAATCAGAAGCAGAAACAGTCATCAACCATCAAAACTAACAAATCCATTCATCCAATTTGAAATTTACTTCAGCAAAAATTAGAAGCAAAAGTAACCATCAACCGAATCTTCTATAAATCAATCTCAACCTTCATAAAAAATAGAAGCAGATTTAAAAAAATTAGAACAGCATCTTTTTAGTAGTAACTAAATTAATTTCTTGAAAAGAAGAAAAATAAAATAAAAATATTTTTTTAAAAAAGAAAGACATTTTTCTTTGCAGGCTGTAACATCGTCGGTGGCAGAAATCCTTTCTTCTCTGATTTCTCTTTCCTGAACCCTCTTTCTGCATGCAGCAGCATCACTACCCCTCTCTCTTCTCAGGCGTGCGACGATGGCGTTCTCCTCGACTAGGACAGGCGCACCACGGCAACGTTCTCTTCAGATTGGGCCAAAGGCGCGCGACGAAGGTGTTGTAGTCACCTTGAGAGTGAGAGGGAGAAGCAGTAAGAGGGGAGAAAATTGGCGGTGATGGAGTAGGTGGGTGGTGGACGGCGGTGAAAAAGTAGGAGGAGAGTTCTGTGACTCTGTGAGAGTTTTTGAGAAAGGGAGGAGTAAGGCGAGAGGAAGAAGTAAGAAGAGAGGGAGTGACAGTAGAATGTGATTAGGGTGGGGTAGTTTGGGAATTTCATTAAAAAAACAACAAAATATTAAGGTTTTGATACTTTTGTTGTACGGAACCCATCTTTCATGAATACAATGTTAATTTCCTTAGTTTATGGGTACTTTTGTCAATACTCATAAACCTCATGAATATTTTTAGTAATTTTTTCTAATTTAAAATAATATTTTTTAACTTAATAACTATAATTTTATGTGTATAATATTTATAATTATATATTTATTATATTTAATATTATACATTTATTTTAACCATAATTAATAAATAGAAACCAAGTAAAAAAAATCAAGTTATTAACTATGGTCCCTGAATATTTTTGTACTCTTATATTCTCTATGGAGTAATAATTTCTTAATTTATTAAGTGATATTGTCCATGAAATTTTAAAAATTAAAAGCGAAAAAAGGAAATAAAAATAAAAAATAGATAAATAGTATAAATTAAGAAAGATCATTTTAATATGACTATATATGTTACCGTAATAATTATGATGATTATGGTACTTCAAAAAATATTGCTAATTAATTAAAGTAACACTTTTTTATTGTTAAGCAATGTTTTTTAAAAATATTGCTAAAAAAAATATTACAAAAATGCAAAAAAAAAAACTTTAATTTTAACAATCATACTAGAATCTACTAATTAAGAATTAGATTTACTCCATGGAGTAAACGATAATTTATCCATGGAGTTGTCTCCTCTCTTTTTTTTTTTTTTTTTTTTTTTTTCAAAAATCCTCTTGGTCTTTTCATATATATATATATATATATATATAGGTCTGAACGAGCAGATTTTTGTTTTCGTCATGAACGAGCAATGTTTATTGATTTGGTCATTGAAGCTAGTGGGTTAGGGCCCACTTCAGTTGGTCATGAGGGCTATTGCTTTAGCAATTTATATCTGTAGAACTTAAACAAATGAGCCCAACCTAATAGAATCATTGAGAAACCCACTATACACACCAAGGTTATCAGAATCGGATCCATGAGTGAATCGGATAATGAACTAGTTTAACGATGCATCTGTGGTTAGATCGTGATTAAATCGATTTGATAAAGTATATAAAAAAATTATTTAAATATATCTATATAAAATTAAAATATATTTTAAATATTATATTAAAAAATTTTTTATTAATATTTTAAAGTTTTTAATATTTGATTTAATAAAAAATATTCTCAAATTAATGAAATTTGGTCTAAACTTCTTTTGATTTTATGGTTGGCTTTATCCCAAAACTAGAAGCACCACACTGTTGAAAACATTTTTTTAAAAGGATTAACTACTAATTCGGTATCTAAAAGATTAAGTTGTTGATAAAAAGGTGTAACATCCTTACTATCAGAATGTCACGTTTTTTGTTGCGCCACTTTGATAGTGAGATTGTTACGACGACTTCCATATATATTTAATAATAAAATATGAGCCTTTAACTCGAAACCGTATCGCTTTTTTTTTTAAAACCCGGAAATACTTTTCATCGTCCTTGTTGGTTCTCAATACATGATTTTTAAGAATTGTCGTAAGAGGATATTTAAAAGAAAACTGTTATTCGATAGCAGTAATTATCACTCGTCTTATGAATCTTTTTGACAACTAACTGTTAATCATCCAAAAACCTAAAAATTTTCGAAAACTATTAGTTAATTACCCAAAATTCAGATTCATATTTTGAATTTATAAAAACTCTAATTAAACACAATATCTCATAACCTTTCACTACATGTACCAAAGGAGCAATTTCATCAAACTTACTACTGATTCATCCAATCATAGCCTCCGCCCCAAACATAACCAAAACACGGCCTCCGGCCCAAAACAGTATGACATTACAGCCTTCGCCCCAGCACAAAATCAAATCACACTCCAACCACCATAATCTGAACCATTAGTCACAATCACAAGTAATGCAGTTCAAACACAATCAAGAGTAATTACATCAAGTATAGCAATTAGCAGTTAAGCAAAATTATTCACATAGGCAAACCAAGTACAATATGCACACATAAACAATGTCACATAGATTCAAATGATGCATGCCTGTCCTATGGCCGATGAGCTCATCTGTCGGTTATACAGCCAAACCTGACATGTCCGGAGCAAGTGAAATCACTCCACTGCATCTACCCAAAAAGGTATATCTGGCAAACAAAATCACTTTGCTGCAACAAGTAGAATCACTCCACTGCAAGTAATGGCAAACAGAATCACTCCGCTTCGGCAAGTGGAATCACTCCACTGTAATTCATAAGCAAGTATAATCACTCTACTGCAGCAAGTGGAATCACTCCACTGCAAGTAAATCATTTTCAAAATCATTCTCATCATAGCTCAATCATAATCAATCGCTCATCACCACTTAACATCATAATCACTCCCATCATATCCTAATCAAATTCATTCATCCTGATCTCTCAATATCATTTTCCTTTAAAACCAAAACCAATTTAGTTTTATAACGTTTTTCGAAACCTTCAAAACAACGTCACTCTTAATCCATTCTCATAAAACTCATATTTACTCAATCAAAATCTCCTAAACCAACTTCAAAATCATTTTTCAGTTTAAATCTCTTTCAAAAGACTCAAGAAAATCATTTATTTTAAATTCACTAAATACTTTTCAAAACATAACCTTTTCATAAAAAGAAATCAAATGAAACTCTTTCTCAAGTTTACTAACTTTCTAAAGACTAAAAAATCATCTCTCTTTATTAATTAAATTCAAATATTGTAAATTCACCAAACTCTTCAAAAGGTAATCCTTTATTTCAAATTCAAAACATAACTCTTTTCATATTGAATCGAACTCAAAACATAAGTCCTTTCTTAAATAATTCAAACTCGAAACATAATCCTTTACTTGGTAAATTGAATTCAAAATAGTATAATTTTTTTCTTAACTAAATAAAACTCAAAACATAATCATTTCCTTAATAGTTCAAAATCAACTAACATAATTCTTAAATCCAAGACTTTCTAATCAATCATTTCAAACGAAATTTTTAATTTTTATAGAAATTTCGGCAGAATCTCTAAAATTCGGACTTTGCCACCCTTCAAGGGTCCCAACAACCAAACCAAACATCTCTCAATCATTCAAATCATTTCCAATAAATTATTATCTCAACAACTCCAACTCAACTCAAGAAAATCAATAAAAACCCAGAATTCGAACAACCAATCCAATAATTCACAATAATTCAACCTCAATTATCAATACGCATTCAAACGCTCAATAATCAATATATCAAAATTCAGAAACCAATTTAATCAATAAATAAATCAATCATTTATCCAAAACAACTTAGTTCAATCCATAAAACTCATGTAATCATCAAAAGTATATTATTTGTATCAATATCAATTTATAACAATTCTTGAGAATAAAATAAGTTTAAGGAAAGCGCTCCTACCTCAATCGAAACTCAACTACGCGACAAAACTCTTTTTCTCTCGGCCCGAAACAGTGATGGTCGCAACCACAGCTCTATAATGCTCTCGCGACAACAACCACAACTCCAAACACAACATGCAACAACCGAAATTCGATCCTATGTTACCAAAATCTCAGAATCTATAACCAAATATAACAAAATACTTATACGCTAGCGATGAAGGTTTCAGAACAGAGATACCTACTGTAACAAAGGAAAACGCAAAAACGGAGCAGCCATAACTCCCGTGGCGGTTCCGGTGATGATGAAAAACCTCAGCGATAACTACAACAACAACACAATGACCACAATATCCTTAGACATTGAAATGATGGAAACCGGAACAAGAACACCCTTACCAACGGTGTTTTTCGGCGACCACAGAGCTCCGGCAACGAGGACAGAAGCTCCGGTAGCGATTTCCAATGGCCAGCACGGCGGCGGTTCGCAACGGTGACACGGCACTAGCGGCAAGACATTACCGTCGTCCTCCGTGCATCACTCCCCTGGTTCTCTCTCCCTCGGACGCGTCTTCTTCCTCAGCAGCGGCAAAACCAATGGTGGCGACAATGGCGAGGCGGGCTGGACGATGGCAGTAGCGCGGCTCTCAAATTAGGGTTAGGGTTAGGGTTTTAATTTGGAAAAAAGGAGTAAGGGTAGGTTGGTAATTTCAAATAAAAATAGGAATAATATAATAATTGAAAACTAATTTTAATCCAACAATTATTATATATAAGAATACTATTTCTTCTTCAATTTACAAATTATTTCAAATAAATACTCTAATCCAAGAATTCGAGATAATATAATTAATTTTTTTATTCATAAAAATAAAAGTTTTAAACTCCAAAACCTAATTATTTAAATCAAATCATATAAAATTCTTATTATTTGACAATTACTAAATTTTATAATTTAAATATAGAAATTATCTAATAATTATAAAATTAGATAAAAATTTTAATTTAATTATCAAAACTTGATTTAATTAGCTTTATTAAAATAATTTCTAAAATTAAAATTTTTAATGAAGAAATAAATTGAAATTGACTCATAATAATTTTTTTCAAAAGTTCTAGGTCTTACATTCTACCCACCTTATAAAAATTTTTGTCCTTGAAAATTGATACAAAACGAAAGAGATTTTATATCACTTCACTTTCGAACACATTTAAGGAAAAGCAAAAAGTTCTTAGCATATATACATACAATTTCAAATACCATAATTTTCATATGGAATAAAGATATAATGGTATAAGTGTGATGTGAAACAGAAGTTACAAGACAGGCTTGATGCAAAAGATTACAAAACAGACTGGCGTTAAAACAACATGATTAATGTTTGCACATTGATTGTGTACTAAAAATATAAATCTTTTTTGTACATAAATAATTTTTATAATGACCTAAAAACATGGTAAAAAAAGAGTCAAGTTCCTCCTAAAGGTATTGGGTAAAAGGATAGAACCCAAGAGAGCACCTTGAGGAGTTGAATTTCTCTTAAGTGGAAACTATATTGGTGGAAGTGGATTGGTTGGATTTGGAGTGTAAAGGTGTCATCTAGTTAAAAGAAAACCAAACTAGATGTCCCTTCACTAATGTCACGTGTCATGAGCTTTAGTTTAACTTGTGGAAATCAACTTCTTATCTTTTCAGTTAAAAAGACTTGAGGTGACACAAATACCTAAAGATATTTGGGATAAAAGGAGTAAACCAAATATCAGACTAGAAAACCATTGGACAATAAGATTTTCTCTTGATAATGGTTTTACACTATAAAAAGGACCTCAAGCCACCTCTGTAAGCAAGCTTTTATCTTTACCTTCTTTTTCACGGCTGAAGCAGAGAAGTTAAGAAACCCATCTTTTTCTCTCCCCAAAATTCCTCTCATTGTCCTTCATTTCATTCATTACCTTCACGAGTAAAAACTGGCATTTGGCTGTTCCACGAGAACACTCAACAACCATTAACCAACCCATGTCCACTTTAAACAAAGCTTATTCATCCTCTTGTGACATTAGTGGAGGTCTCAACACTTGTTCTCCACCTCTATTCCTCATTATTAGTTCCTGTATTGCTTATTCGTCATTAATAGAAGTGTTTTCCTCACAAGTAAACTCACCCAAATTACCTGGCGACTCCACTGGGGAGGAACACTTCGACGTGATGACTAAATCTAGCAATATTCATCCTGGGCAGAATCGACCACCTAAGTGACGTTCAATAACCCCTCAGAACCTCAACCTCAGCTTGGGATCACCTTAAGATGAGGACAGACACAACCAAAAAGAAGAACACATGGAGCAGCAGAATCTGGGTGCGGGAGGAGAAGGAGCTCATGTCTACGCGAATTTCTTGACACCCCATGCTGGAGTTACCGCTGGCATGCACACTCATGTAACCATCCCTGCTCATGTGTACAACTATATGATAGACAACCAAATAAATATGCAAGCTTTGATCACAGAAATGATGGCTAGGGATCAAACGAGGTATAGAACTCCCTCACCGCCTCCATTCGCGAATCAGGAGAATATGGAGGAAGACGAGAACACTCCGGTCACTCGTAGAGAGTTGGCGCATATTCTAAAAGGCAAGGGAGAAGCAAGTGAACCTACTTGGGAGATAAGTCCACCATTCGGGCATCATATTTTGGCAAAACCCTATCCTAAGGGGTACCAACCGCCAACCTTTCGTAAATTTGATGTTGCCGGAAGTGCCAAAGAACACATCCTGTCATTCCTGGATGACCTTGGAGTGTTCAGGAACCACCAGGAGCTCAAGATCAAGGAGTTCTCAAAATCATTGACAGGAAGGGCGTTCACGTGGTATTGCAAGTTAAAAGCCAATAGCATCAACACTTGGGAGCAATTAGTGACGGAATTCTGCAATAAGTTCCTAGAAGAGGAACCCTCTATATACATCATGGACCTGGGGAGAGTGAAACAGAGACAAGGAGAAGGATTGGTAGCATTCATCAAGAGATACAGAGATCAAGCTTTACTTTGTATAGACACTCTCCCAGAGCCACAATTGGTGTACGGGTATATTAGAAATGTGGAAGATAGATCCCAAATTTATCTTTCTATGAGCAACATAAACACTTTCTCTGAGCTCTTAAAGAGAGCATCTGACATTGCCGAGGCAATGAAGCACAATGGAAGGAGATCTAAAGAAGTTTCTCCTCTAGAGGTGTGTGCCGCTGATGGCAGGGCCAGAAGGAGTTCCTATTCTAGGGGTGCTAAGAGAAACAGTCCTCCACCCCCGCTACCTCTCTCCAGAGCTCAGGCCATGGTTATCGTAAATGGATGGTTTGAGGTTGGAACATTAAACCCCAGAACAGATAAAGAGCCACCAACACCTAAAGACTTGAGAAATCCAAGATATTGCATGGTGCACCGAAATAGGAGCCATGGGTTGACTGATTGTTATGTGGTGAGGACGATGTTTCATAGGCAAGTGAAGGAAGGGAAGATACTCCTAAATGGAGAACAAAACCAAGAAGGTGTAAAAAGCACTCCTTTTCCTCAACATGATGTTGGAATGATAGGCGTTGAAGGAGAGGTAATGCTGAAACAGATCGTAGATGAAGCAGAAGAGATGGTCATCGTGGAGGAGTCCTTGGATGAAGACACGTTGACAAGAGGTCTTTTGAAGTCTCGAGGTTGTAGAATCATGTTCAACCAACTTGGCTTGGAACCCCACATTCAGAAAGAGGTGGCTAGAGCTCTAATAGGAATCATTCAGAAGCATGAAAAAAGTTTTGGGGGCGTCAACGCTCTGCTCACATGATTAGCAAAGGCCCATGCAAATGCCCTCGTGATTCGGGATCCTGAATCATTCAATGGGAGTTCTACCATAATAAACCATTGTACGTGGAAGCAATGGTAGAAGGCATGAAGGTCAGAAGGGCCTTGGTGGATGCTGGATCGGGGGTAAATATCATACCCACCCATATATTTCTAGAAATGGAAGATTCTGCTGATCAGATAAGGCCTACTCAAGTAGGGCTCAATGCTTTTAATGGAGTGGGTGTGAAATCTAGAGGGTGTGTTAATGCTGTCTTGGAAGTTGGCGCCATAAAGACCAATAATAAGTTTCATGTGGTGGATGGAAGCTCTAGCTACCACATCCTACTGGGACGTCCATGGATTCATTTATATCAGTGCGTTCCTTCAAGTTGGCATTAATGCATAAAGTCTAGCTGGAGAGGGAAGGATATTAGCATCTCAGCCACTGTAACACCCTTTGATGCAGGAGAAGCACATTTAGTGGATGCGAGTTTTTATGAAGAGCTTGCGTTGCCAGTGGTCAACAAAATAAGGCCTGTGCGGGAATGTACCATCGGAACACCCAGACAAAAGGTAGTACAAAAGAACACCCTGATGGAGGAAGCACCAAAAGAAAACACCAAAAAACAAGCAATAGCAATCGAAGACCTAGGGCTTCGTAAGGAAATTCTCCCAGGTGGAGGATATAGGTGGTGTATCCTATAGGAACTCGGGGGTCCAGTGGAGGAAAATTACCAGAACTCTCCTGGCCCCGACATCCTAAGTATACAAGAGAAAGAACATCTGCAAAGCAACATAGGAAATGCCGCTCTCCAATTCCAAGATGAAGCAAAGCAGAAGGAGGAAGAATTGGAAGAGATCGATTTAGGGACTGAAGAACACCCGGCCTTTGTTCGTGTGCAAAGCTCTAGGGGAGAAGGAGAAAATGGATTTGATAGTGCTATTAACAGAGTTCAGAGATGTGTTCGCTTAGAACTATGATGAAATGCCGGGGTTAGACCCAAACCTGGTAACCCACAATTTAGCTGTGAGGAAAGGAGCAACTCCTGTCAAGCAAGCTCCTAGAAAATTCTCCAACGAAATAGAAGCTCAAGAAAAGAAAGAAATCGAAAAGTTACTCGCAGCCAAATTTGTCAAACTAATACAACACCCCTCTTGGTTAGCCAACATAATACCAGTGAAAAAGAAGAATGGACAGATCCGGTGCTGTGTGGATTTTAGAGATCTAAACAAAGCTTGCCCTAAGGATGATTTTCCTCTGCCAGATGTTGATAGAATGGTAGATGCTACAGCCGGATTTGAAAGGTTCTCCTTCATGAATGGATTTAACAGGTACAACCAAATTAGAATTGCTTCGGGAGATGAAGAAAAGACAGCATTTCGAACACCCGTAGATAATTTTTACTATACTGTCATGCCTTTTGGCCTAAAGAATGCTGGAGAAACCTATCAAAGAGCCATGACTGCTAAATTCTACGACATAATGCATGACTTTGTGGAAGACTCTGTAGACGATTTGGTTGTCAAGTCAACATCCGGGAAGCAACACACAGAACACCTCAGAGCTGTGTTCACTAGATGCAGAAAGTATAGACTCAAGATGAACCCCATAAAATGTGCCTTTGGGGTGTCATCTGGAAAGTTCTTGGGATTCAGAGTCCACAAAGGAGGCATTTTAGCTGACAAGGATAAGATTAAAGCTGTCCAAGACATGGAACCTCCGAAAGACATCAAGGGACTTCAGAAGTTCATAGGCAAGCTGGGGTACATTCGAAGGTTCGTACTAGCATTAGGGGAGCTCTTAGGACCCCTAAGACCTTTGTTGAAAGAGAAGAACACCTTTAAGTGGGAACAACACCACCAGGTTATAATGGACAAGATCAAGGATGTTCTCACATCCACTCACACCATGACTTCCCCTCAACCTGTTGCACCATTGAAGGTATACTTAGCGGTAGGAGAAGAAGCAGTTAGTGGGTTAATTACACAAGAAGGTAAAGGCAAAGAGAAACCCATTGCTTATGTTAGCAGAGCCATGAAAGGGCCAGAACAAAGATACTCCTCACCAGAGAAACATTGTCTCGCTCTGGTGTACATCTCACAAAGATACCGACACTACTTTCAAGCACACCAGGTAGAAGTCGTATAAAAAAATGAAGGTCTCAGATTTTTAATCGAAAAGCCAATGTTGACTGGAAGAATGAGTCGTTGGGTACTCCTAATAAGCAAATATGATGTGAAATTGGTGACACCTACCACCATTAAGAGCCAAGCTTTGGCTGATCTCTTGTCAATATGTCCTGAAAAAGCAACGAGTGAAGAGTTGCCAGATCAGATTCCAGGAACAATAGAGGCTGTTCATGCTTGTAATGACGAGGAAACATGGACCCTCATGTTTGATGGAACTCCCTCGAACCCTCAAGGAGGGGCAGGAGTCGTCCTTACAGACTCCCATGGAAGAAATATGTCCTTCATGTTTCGATTGGATTTCTCTTGCACCAACAATGAGGCAGAATATGAAACGCTAATGCTCGGTCTAAAGATAGCTCAAGAAGTTGGTATCAAGAAACTCCATGTCAAAGGAGACTCCAACCTAATAATACAACAGATCCTAGAAGGGTACGGCACGAAGGAAAGAAGTCTGGCCTTATGTAGAGAACAAGTGTGGCGCATGATGAAGGTATTTGATAAGATCTCATTTGAGCATGTACCCCGAACAGAAAACAAGCATGCGGATGCTTTAGCAACATTGGGGAGTAGAGTTACTATTCAAAATGGACAACATGCTTTAGAACATCGGGTAGCTGAAAGTTCTGCCAGAGAAGAAAGGATGTCCGTGGGAGGAAAACCAATGATTGGTGAACGCCTATACATGAACAGCTCAGAACGCTCAACATAACCAAAGAAACAAGAGGATTTTGCCTCCTCAATGGGCAAATGTTCAAAAAAAGTAATGATGGACTCCTCATGAAATGTGTAGGAGAAGAGGAAGGGAAAGAAAAAGCAGAACAACTGCATGGAGCCACTTGCGGAGAAGAGGGCCCCGGTTTGTACCGAAGGCTCCAGAGATGGGGTGTTTATTGGCCGAAAATGAAGTCTCATTGTGATGAATTACAAGCTTCCTGCCAGGCTTGTCAAGAAATAAAAGAAAGTACGCAGATATGTAATGTTCACAATTGGCAACAACCTATCATAGAGTACCTCGATGCTGGAGTTTTACCTTCAGAAAAAATAGAAGCTGAGAGATTGAAGAAGAAATCAGAACGCTACTTCTTGCAGAAAGGTGAGTTGTTCAAAAAGATTTTTATCGGGGAGATGCTAAAATGCATTCGAGATGAAGAAAAAGATAAAGTCTTGGAAGAAGTCCACCAAGGAGTATGTGGAAGACACCAAGGAGGAAGGTCGTTGTGGTATGAACTAATTCGGATTGGCTATTATTGGCCAAAAATGAAGGAAGATGCAATCAATTGGGCCAAGAGGTGTCCGCAATGCCAAAAGCACGCAAACTTGATACATGCGCCAAGCGTGCAGAAGAATAGCCTCAAAACACCATACCCATTTCATACATGGGTGGTAGATTTTGTGGGACCGATCAACCCCCATCAATGGGAAAGAAATGGATTCTAGTTGCAACAGAAAGTTTCACCAAGTGGGCGGAGGCTGTGGCCGTCAGGGAAGCAAATGCTGAAGCAGTAGTGAGATTCATCAAAGAAAATATAATATGTAGGTTCGGGCTGCCAAGTGTTCTAGTGTCCGACAATGGAACCCACTTTGTTAACCAAAGAGTGTGGGGTGTTCTTGAATAGTACCAAATCAAACATCACAAGTCTTCCCCCTACTACCCACAAGGAAATGGCCAGGCAGAGGCTACTAACAAGAGCCTTTTGAAAATACTCACAAAGATCGTGACTGATGCCCATAAAGATTGGAGTGAATACCTACCACTTGCTCTTTGGGCTTACATAACAATCAGGCATGGAACAACCGAAGTAACACCCTTCTCGTTGGTTTATGGGGATGAAGCTGTACTGCCAGCAGAGATTGAAGTACCCACTGCCAGGATGTTGTTAGATGAAGCAAGGGATCGTGAAGTTGAGTTGCAAGAGTTGGAAAGAAAAAGAGAAGTTGTGGGAAGCAAGATGGAAGAATACCACCGGAGACTAGCATTAGCTTATGACAAGCATGTTTGGCCCAGGGTGTTCCTAGAGGGTGATCTGGTATTAAAATCAGTAGACGTAGTAATGAGAAAGATGTCTTTTCCAAAATGGGCTCCCAAATGGGAGGATCCTTACATTGTTTCTGAAGTACACCCCAATGGACATTGTATCCTGCTGGACCCAGATCATGGAACAACCACTGGCCCCATCAATTTCATGTATGTCAAGAAGTACTATGCTTAATTTCAGCTTTAGTAGTTTGAATTTCAATTCCAAAAGGCTTCTTTATCAGGAGCCAATGTTTATGTTATATTATTCAAGCATCCTGTAATGCATGAAAAAAAATTGCATTAGCAATTATATACTCAAAAGTTCTGAATAATGCATCTTAAGAAATCTGCAATACAAAATATTTCAAAAAACTGAAGTGTCCCACCCTCTAAGCTCCTAAAAAAGAGAGAGAGCATAAATAGGGTAAGAAAGTTCTAGGTACCTTCCTTTTTTGGCTTGAGAAAAAAGGTAGAGAAAAAAATAGCAGTAGATAATCCTGCTCATCTTAAAATCATACCCTCCCCCTGCAAAAAAAAAAAAGGTGTGTATCCAAAATAAAATGATCACACAAGCAGGTAAAACCCCTATAGGAGTATGCATGATAAACCACTATTTTATGGTTTATCTTGTGCTAATTTGAGTGGTTTTTATCAAGTCTTTACACACTTATTCATACAAATTGCATGATTTTACAATTCCTTCCCAATTTTGTTCTATGGTTGAAAACTTGCTTCCTAAGCCTTTAAATTGTGTATTTTAATCACCCTTTATACCATTCGATGCCGTGATCTGTGTGCTAAGTGTTTTCAGGCTATATAGGGCAGCAATGGCTTAGAGGATGGAGAGGAAGCTTGCAAAAATGGAAGGAGCACAAGAATTAAAGGAGATAACCAGCGAGGATCGACGCGCACGCATGACTCACGCGTGCGTGTGATTTGAAGATTTTCATAGCAACGCGTGCGCGTACCTGATGCGTACGCGTGAAAAGCGAGATTGCACAGCGACGCATGCACGTACCTGATGCGTACGCGTGACACGCGAAGAAGACCATCGACGCGTACGCGTGACTGACACGTACGCATGACATGTGCCACGTGCAGAAAACGCAGAAGACGCTGGGGGTAATTTTGGGCTGAGTTTAGACCCAGTTTTCGGCCCAGAAACACAGATTAGAGCTAGGGGACAAGCAGAGACTCAACACACATTCTCATTCGCATAGTTTTTAGTTTTAGTTTTGAATCTGAGAGAGAAAACACTACTTCCTCTAGGTTTTTTCACATTCATAGTTTTAAAGTTTTATGCTTTTGATTTTGATATTGAGAAGAGTTACTACCTCCGTTGAAGTTTCTATTATTCTAGTTTGTTTTCTTATTCCTTTACTCTTTTAATCACCCATTAACCCTGTTCAGATATGGATGTTTATGGTTTTAGAATTTATTAATGCAAAGAACTATTTTTATCTTTAATTAATTGCCTGTTATTATTTTATTTAAATTTCCATGTCTTCTTTTCTTCCCCTTTTATCGTTTATGAAAATGGTATTCATGTCAATGGAGTAGACTCCCAACCTGACTTGGGAGTTGATTAAAAGGAGACCCTTGAGTTGGAATACTCAAGTGTAATTGGGAACTGGAAGTTGTTGGCTGGCTCTCTAGTCACTAATGCTAATCCTTCCATAGGAGAGGATTAGGACTTGTGAATTGGGGCTGGTTCAGTTACTTGACTTTCCTTTATTCGGTAAGGGATAACTAAGTAGAAACAACAACCTATTAACATTACACTTGGAAAAATTCAACAAGGATAGAACTTCCAATTAATCTTCTCCCAGTCAAGGCTTTTTATTTTAAATACATAAAACCTCTTGTTAATTTCCAGTGCTTTAATTAATTATTATTTTAATTTCCTGTTCTCCAACTCTTAAATTTCTTGGAAAAATTTCTGACTAATAAAATAGCACTCTTTTGTCAAATCGTTGGGAGACGACCTGAGAATTCTACTCCCAGTATTTTATTCTTAATTTGTGACAACCCTTTTAAATTGATAAGCGGAATTTTTGTCGGTTAAGAACTGTACTTGCAACACTATTTTCACTATAAATTCTTAATCGACAATTTTCCGCTCGTCAATTTTTGGCGCCGTTGCCGGGGAGTTGCAATAGTATGCTAAATTATTGGTTGGTGTAAATATTTTTAATTTTACATATTTGCATATTTTATTTTATTTTATTACCATGAGCTGTATGTTTCTTTCATTGAATGACGCATTCACTTCTGATCCGAGCTTAGCCACGTTTGATCCTGAAATTAAAAGAACTATTTCACGTATTAGGTGAGCTCGGCGTCGGTTAGCCTCTGAGGGCGAATCTGAAGTGCCATTTGAGGAAGAAACAAGCTCCTCTTCTACTGATTCTGTTGATTTACGTGCAGGTAATATGGCAGAGCCCAGAAGGATTACTCTCCAGGAAGCAAGAGCTCCGGACTTTACACTGCAACCGTATCAAGCGCGTCACCCAAATCTGACTGCAGATTTTGAATTGAAGACTGCGCTAATCAACTTACTGCTTAAGTTTCATGGCTTACCTGCTCAAGAGCCTATCAAGCACTTTAGAGATTTTCAGACAGCCTGCTCAACTATTAGGCGTCATGGTGCAGATGAGACTACTATTTGGCTATATGCCTTCCCGTTTTCTCTTGAGGGAAAGGCAAGGGAGTGGTTCTACACTCAACCTGAAGCAGTCATTACCAATTGGGATCTGCTCAAAAGGGAGTTCCTGGAAAAATACTTTCTAGCTGAAGTTACAGATAGACTGAGGAAAGAAATTTCCTGCATTATCCAAGGCGAGTCAGAGACTCTTTACGAGTATTGGGAACGCTTCAGAAATCTCCTAGACTCATGTCCCCACCACAAGATTGACCAGTTAGTATTGATTAGCTATTTCATACAAGGCATGAAGCCTCAAGACAAGACTACACTAGATGCTGCGAGTAATGGCTCTCTGAAGAAGTACAAGACGGTGACAGAAGTTTGGCAACTGATCAACGATCTAGCTGAGTCTACCCGGAATGCAAAGCACAGGAACAACCATCCCAAGGCTATTGCGGAGGTTTCCTCTAGTAGTGAGACTGCTGCTCTCACACAGACTCTGGGAGAGATGACCAACATACTGAAGCAGTTACAGCTGAATCAACAA
Organism: Arachis ipaensis; assembly: GCF_059453495.1. NCBI lineage: Eukaryota > Viridiplantae > Streptophyta > Magnoliopsida > Fabales > Fabaceae > Arachis > Arachis ipaensis. Next base: position 131,822,330 of record NC_142444.1, read on the forward strand.
TAACCTCAACCTCCCCCACAACAACAGTGTCAACAGTTGGTTCCTCAGAGAGTGTGCAGAATATGTGCCTGCTATACTCATTACACTGATGACTGTCCGCAACTCCAACAAGAAGACAACATCTTGTCAGCTACCCATAATTTCTATGACTATCTGAATCAAGGATACCATCAACAAGGCGGCACTTATAACCAAGGTGGAAACTACAATCAAGGTTGGCAAGATAACTCCAACCAAGGCTGGAGAGACAATTCCAACCAGGGGTGGAGAGATAATTCTAACCAAGGATGGAGGGACAACTATAACCGAGGAGGCAGAGACAACGGTGGAAGTCAGAGGTGGAACAACAACAACAGACAGCAAAACCAAAACCGGCCTTACCGAGCACCTCACCAAAGGCAATCCCAAGCGCCTCAGAACAACCAACAGCAGGCCCCTCAAATCACTTACCTCCCCTTCTTCCTCTAATGATGAGATGCTTCGCTCTATTGCGTAAGGCCAACAAGACATTCAGAATACAATTAACTCTTCCATAAATGGTCTTAGCTCCACCATACAAGCTCTCATCTCCCGGATGGAATCATTAGCTACCCCCAACAATTAACCTTCAAGCTCCAGTGCAAATTCTTCTCAACCTTTACCCAACCCCAAGGGTGGAATCAATGCCATCACTTTGAGGTCCAGAACCACACTGCAAGAGAGGAATCATGAGGAGCCAAGCTCAATGGAAGACATTCAAGTTGAAGACATTGTTGAGGTAGAGGATGTTGAAGAGGAAGATGAAGTACAAGACATGGTTGAAGAAGAAGCAGCTTAACCAGGGAATGGAGCACCAAAAGAAGATGAAGTTACAAGAGAAGCCATTCCCATTCTATTTCCACACCTTGCTAAGAAATCCAAGAAGCAGATGGAGCTAGACCCCAAGATGGTGGAGATCTTCAAAAAGGTTGAGGTAACGATTCTCCTTTTTGATGCCATTTGCCAGGTACCTAAATATGCGAAATTTCTAAAAGATTTATGCATGAATAAAGATAAAATACAGGATTTAGAAACTATTCCTCTAGATAGCTCCATTTCTGCTTTAATGGGTGATATACCGAAAAAATGTAGTAATCCGGGTCCATGCATGGTTACTATTACCATAGAGGGTGTAAAATTTTCTGACTGCATGTGTGATTTAGGCGCGTGTGTGAGTATTATGCCATTATCTGTATATGATGCTTTGAGGCTCCTTCCCTTAAAAAGGTCGGCAGCACGTTTTGTTTTGGCAGATAAAAGTATAATCTCGGTGGTAGGAATTGCTGAGGACGTGCTGGTAAGCATTAAGGGGCTAACATTTCCTATTGACTTCTACATTTTGGAGATGCCCCCTAATGACTCAGGAAGACCATCTTCCATCCCCCTTGGAAGGCCATTTCTGAAGACTTCAAGGTTCAAATTGGATGCCTTCTCAGGAACTTACTCTTTTGAGATAGATGGCAGAGTAGTGAGCTTCAACCTGGATGAAGCTATGAAGCACCCTCCGGAATATCATTCCGTCTTTCAGTGCGACATCATTGATAAAACTGTAGCTGTAGTTCACCAAGAAGAGGTAGAAGAGATGCACATGGAGCAAGGTGCAAGTGTGGGGAAGCCCTCTGAACAAAATGAAGACACCTTGCCACCATCACCAGCTCTAGATGACCAAGTGCCTAGCCATGAGCAGAAAATAGAGTTGAAGCCCCTTCCACCCCACCTCAAGTATGCTTACCTTGAGGATAATCAGAAGCTCCCAGTTATTATTGCAAGGGAACTCACTTCCCAACAGGAGGAGCAGCTGCTTAGTGTGCTGAGAAGACACAAGAAAGCAATTGGGTGGAGCTTGGTAGATATAGTGGGCATCAGTCCTCAAGTTTGTGAGCACCGAATATTTTTAGAAGAAGGAGCAAGGCCTATCCGTCAACCTCAAAGGAGGTTGAACCCCACCATCTTAGAAGTTGTCAAGAAGGAAGTAACCAGGTTGCTTGAAGCTGACATCATCTATCCAATCTCAGATAGTGAATGGGTCAGCCCAGAACAAGTGGTGCCCAAAAAGTCTGAAGTCACAACAGTGAAGAATGAGCATGTAGAGCTCCTGACAACTAGAGTGCAGAACTCCTGGAGGGTGTGCATTGATTACAGGCGCCTCAACCAAGCTACTCGCAAGGATCACTAGCCCATGCCCTTCATCGATCAAATGCTTGATCGCTTGTCAGGTAAATCACACTACTGCTTTTAAGATGGTTACACTGGCTATTTTCAAATTCATATAACTCCTGAAGATCAGGAGAAGACTACTTTTACATGTCCCTTTGGAACGTATGCATACAAGAGGATGCCTTTTGGCTTATGTAATGCACCGGCTACTTTCCAAAGATGCATGATGAGTATTTTCTCAGATCTTATTGAGAGCTGTATGGAAGTTTTTATGGATGACTTTAGTATGTATGGTGATTCATTTAACCTTTGCTTGGATAGTTTAGCTAGAGTATTAGACAGGTGTGTTAGTTCAAATCTTGTATTAAATTTTGAAAAATGTCACTTTATGGTAAAACAATGTATTATTCTAGGACACGTTGTTTCTAATACTGGTATTTCTGTAGATTCGGCAAAGGTAGATGTGATTTCAAGATTACCTTACCCCTCCTCCGTGAGGAAAGTCCGTTCGTTCCTTGGTCATGCAGGTTTCTACCAGAGATTTATCAAGGACTTCAGTAAGGTAGCATTGCCTTTATCCAGACTGCTGCAGAAGGATGTTGAGTTCGAGCTGAGTGATGACTACATGGAAGCGTTTGATAAGCTGAAGATCGCCTTGACTCAAGCTCCGATTATGAGAGAACCAGACTGGAGCCAGCCTTTTGAGATTATGTGTGATGCCTCCAATCATGCAGTAGGAGCGGCGCTGGCTCAGCGCGAAGGTAAGGACCCTTTCATAATTGCTTATGCTTCTAAGACCTTAGACGCTGCTCAGTCTAATTATACTACCACTGAAAAGGAGCTTTTGGCTATTGTTTTTGCTCTGGATAAATTCCGAGTCTATTTACTTGGTACTAAAGTGGTAGTATACTCAGACCATGCAGCTCTTAAATATTTGTTAGCTAAAAAAGAGTCCAAACCAAGGTTAATACGTTGGATATTGTTGCTGCAAAAATTTGATTTAGAAATCAAAGATAGGAGTGGTTCCCATAACTTAGTGGTAGACCACTTGAGTCGCCTAGAGCACATTAAGAGTGACTCCACTCCTATCAATGATACTTTTCCATTTGATGGCTTGAATGCAATATCTGAGGTAGTTCCTTGGTATGCACCTATAGCTAATTATTTAGTTAGTCATACCTTCCCTCCCAATTCTACTAAGCATCAAAAGGACAAGCTAAAAAGCGATTCTAAATATTATATATGGGATGACCCATATTTATGGAGGTATGGTGCTGACCAGATAATTAGAAGGTGTGTGCCTCAATCAGAATTCCAGTCAATTTTAGAGGCCTGCCACTCTTCTGAGAGTGGCGGACATTTTGGCCTCAAAGAACAGCTAGAAAAATTTTAGAATGTGGATTCTGGTGGCCCACTCTTTTTAAGGATGCTACTGCCTTCTGTAAATCTTGTTCCCCATGCCAAAGGTTTGGGAATATATCCAAGAGGGATGAGATGCCCCAACAACTTATGTTGTTCTGTGAGATTTTTTATGTTTGGGGCATTGACTTTATGGGTCCATTTCCAAACTCTAGTGGTTTCTTATACATATTGTTAGCTATAGATTATGTTTCCAAATGGGTGGAAGCAATTTCTACCCGTACTGATGATGCTAACGTTGTTGTCTCCTTTATTAGAAATCATATTATCTGTCGCTTTGGGTCACCACGAGCATCGTGAGTGACCAAGGCACTCACTTTTGTAACAAGAGATTAACAGGTGATAAACCACTATTTTATGGTTTATCTTGTGCTCATTTGAGTGGTTTTTATCAAGTCCTTACCCACATATTCATATGATTTGCATGATTTTACAATTCCTTCCTAGTGTTATTCTATGGTTGAAAACTTTCTTCCTAGAATCTTTAATTAGTATATTTTAATTCTCCTTTATACCATTCGATGCCGTGATCCGTGTGTTAAGTGTTTTAGGCTTTATAGGGCAGGAATGGCTTAGAGAATAGAGAGGAAGCTTGCAAAAATAGAAGAAACACAAGAAACTAAGGAGATAACTAGCGAGCATCGACACGCACGCATGGCTCACGTGAGCGCGCGATATGGAGAATTTGTAGCAACGCGTTCGTGTGTCTGACACGTACGCGTGGATTGGAGTCTGCACAAGGACGCGTGCGCGTGCCTGACGCGTACGCCTGACATTCGCAATCTGCAGAAATAACAGAAAACGCTGGGGGTGATTTCGGGCCGAGTTTTGACCCAATTTTCGGCCCAGAAATACAGAATAGAGCCAGGGAACATGCAGAGACTCAAGGGGACATTCAGACATTCTTATTAGGATAGTTTTAGGTTTTTAGATCTGAATATAGAGAGAAATCACTTTTCCTCTAGTTTTTCTTTATATTCATAGTTTATTAGTTTTATGCTTTTGCCTTTGGATATTGAAGAGTCATCACCTCCATTGAAGATATTATTCTAGTTTGTTTTCTTACTCTTTTATTTATTCCATATTCTTAATTCTTGTTTAGAGTTACAATTGGATTATTTATATGGATTGTTAATGCAAAGGATTGCTTTTACATTTAATTAATTTTGAATCTCTATTTTATTTAAATTATCATGTCTCTTTTCTATTCCAAACTCCCAATAACGAAGATGGTATCCATGTCAATAGAGTAGATTCCCTACTTGACATGGGGGGTTGATTAAGAGGAGACACTTGAGTTAGAATGCTCAAGTGATTAGTTAATTTAGAAGTTGTTGGCTAATTCTGTATTTACTAATGCTAGACCTTTCCAAGGGAGACGACTAGAATTTGCGAATAAGAGTTAGCTCAATCACTTGACTTTCTTTTATTTAGTAAGGGTTAACTAAGTGAAAATAACAACCTCTTTATACTACACTTGAGAGAATTCCAACAAGGACAGAACTTCCAATTAATCATTCTCCCGGTCAAGGCTTTTTATTTTGAATAATATAAATTCCTTTCAATTTTCATTGCACTTAATTACAATCGTTTATTTTCTGTTATTCAACTCTAAAAAATTCTCGGAAAACTCCTGATTAATAAATTAGCACCTTTTCTAGCAACTCGTTGGGAGATGACCTGGGACTCATACTTCTAGTATTTTTATTCTAAATTTTTGTGAGAACCTTTCTAAATTGATGAGGCAGATTTTTGCTGGTTAAGAGCTATACTCGCAACACTGTTTTATTATATTATAATCTCTTAATTGGTCTAATTTTTGCCACGCATCAATTTTTGGCGCCGTTGCCGGGGAGTTGCAATAGTGTGCTAAATTATTAATTAGTGTACATATTTTTATTTTATTTGCATATTTTATTTTATTTTATTACCATGAGCTATATGTTTCTTTCATTGAATGATGCGTTCGTTGCCTGATCCGAGCTTAGCTGCATTTGATCCTGAAATTGAAAGAACTATTTCACGAATTAGGCGAGCTCGGCGCCGGTTAGCCTCTGAGGGTGGTGAAGTGATTATTATCGATTCACCATTCTCATCTGAGGGCGAATCTGAACCACTATCTGAGGAAGAAACAAGCTCCTTTACTACTGATTCAGTTGATTCATGTGCAGATAGCATGGCAGCACCTAGGAGGATTACTCTCCAGGAAGCTGGAGCCCAGATTTTACACTGTAGCCGTATCAAGTGCATCATCCAACTCTGTCTGCAGATTTTGAACTGAAGACTGCACTAATCAACTTGATGCCCAAGTTTCATGGCTTACCTGCTCAGGAGCCTATCAAGCACCTAAGGAATTTTCAGACAGCCTGTTCTACTGTAAGGCGTCATGGTGCAAATGAAACTTCTATTCTGTTAACCGCCTTCCCGTTTTCTCTTGAGGAAAAGGCGAGGGAGTGGTACTACTCCTAACCTGAAGCAACTGTCACCAACTGGGATACGCTCAGGAGAGAATTCTTGAAAAAATACTTTCCAGCTGAAGTTACAGATAGATTGAGAAAAGAGATCTCCTACATTGTTCAAGGAGAATCAGAGACTCTCTATGAGTACTAGGAGCACTTTAAGAACCTTCTAGATGCATGAAGCCTAGGGATAAAACTACATTAGATGGTGCTAGTAACGATTCTCTAAAAAAGTACAAGACCGCAGATGAAGCATGGCAACTGATCAGCGACTTAGCTGAGTCCACTAGAAATCACAGGCACAGGAACAGCCACTTAAAGACTGTTGCAGAGGTTTTCTCTAGCAGTGAGACTACTGCTCTTACACAGAGTATATGTGAAATGACCAATCTACTGAAGCAGATGCAGTTGAACCAACAACAGACTCAGCCTTCCCCACCACAACAAAGCCAACAGTTAGTCTCCCAAAGAGTATTCAGAATTTGTGCTGATTATAGTCATTATACTAATGAGTGCCCACAGCTCCAACAAGAGGACAACACTGTGGCAGCTACTCATAACTTCTATGACCACCCGAATCAAGGATACAATCAACAAGGCGGGAACTACAACCAAGGTGGGAACTATAACCAAGGATGGCAGGACAACTCTAACCAAGGTTGGAGAGATAATTCCAACCATGGCTGGAGGGATAACTATAACAGAGGAGGCAGAGACAACCAAAGAAACCAGAGATGGAATAACAACAACAGACAGCAGAATCAGAACCAGCCTTACAGAACACCTCACCTGAGGTAGTCACAAGGACCCCAGCACAACCAACAACAGGCCCCTCAGATCACTTATCCTACTTCCTCATCAAATGACGAGATGCTTCGTTCTCTTGCACAAGGACAACAAGACATGCAGACTCCACTGAACTCTACTCTAAATGGTCTGAATTCCACTTTACAAGCTCTCGTCTCCCGGATAGATTCATTACCTGCTTCCACCAACCAGCCTTCAAGCTCCAGTGGAATTCCTTCTCAACCCTTACCTAACCCCAAGGGTGGCATCAATGCCATCACTTTGAGGTCCAGAACCACACTGCAAGAGAGGAATCATAAGGAGCCAAGCCCACTAGAACACGTCCCAGTTGAAGATATAGTTGAAGTGGAAGATGCTGAGAGGAAGATGAAGTACAAGACAAGGTTGAAGAAGAAGTAGCTCAGCCAAGGAATGGAGCACCAAAGGATGCAGAGGCTGCAAGTGGCGCCATTCCTATCCCATTTCCACACCTTGTAAGGAAGTCCAGGAAACAGATGGAACTTGATCCCAAAATGGTAGAAATTTTCAAAAAGATTGAGGTAATTGTCCCCCTTTTGATGTTATTCAACAAGTACCTAAATATGCAAAGTTTCTGAAAGATTTATGCATACATAAAGACAAAATTAATGAATTAGAAACTATTCCTTTAGGTAGTTCTATATCTGCTTTAATGGGAGGTATACCTAAAAAATATAGTGATCTAGGTCCATGCATGGTTAACTGTACCATTGGAGGTGTAATATTTTCTGACTGCATGTGTGATTTAGGAGCGTGTGTTAGTATAATGCCATTGTCTATATATGATGCTTTGAGGCTCCTTCCCTTAAAAAGGTCAGCAGCTCGTTTTGTGTTAGCAGATAAAAGCATTATTACAGTAGTTGGAATTGCTGAAGATGTATTAGTGAGCATTAAGGGGCTCACATTTTCCATTGACTTCTATATCCTGGAAATGCCCCCTAATGACTCAGGAAGACCATCATCAATCCTGCTTGGAAGACCATTCCTGAAAACTTCAAAGTTCAAGCTGGATGCATTCTTAGGAACTTAGTCCTTTGAGATAGATGGCAGAGCAGTAAGTTTCAGTTTAAATGAAGCTATGAAGCACCCTCCGGAAGATCAACCTATCTTCCAGTGTGACATCATTGATGAAACTGTAGCTGAAGTTCACCAAGAAGAAGTAGAAGAGAAGCACATGGAGCAAGGTCCAAGTGTGGGGAAACCCTCTGAACACAATGAGGACACTTTGCCATTATCATTAGCTCAAGATAATCCAGAGCCTAGCCATGAGAAGAAATTGGAATTGAAGCCCCTTTCTCCACACCTCAAGTATGCTTACCTTGAGGATAATCAGAAGTTCCCAGTTATCATTGCAAGGGAACTCACCTCCCAATAAGAGGATCAGCTACTTAGTGTGCTGAGAAAACACAAGAAAGCAATTGGGTGGAGCTTGGCAGATATAGTAGGCATCAGCCCTCAAGTTTGTAAGCACATGATATACTTAGAAGAGGGAGAAAAGCCTATCCGTCAACCCCAAAGAAGATTGAATCCCACCATCTTAGAAGTTGTCAAGAAAGAAGTGACCAGGCTACTTGAAGCAGATATTATCTACCCCATCTCAGATAGTAAATGGGTCAGTCCAGTACAAGTGGTGCCCAAAAAGTCTGGAGTCACAACAGTAAAGAATGAGCATGGAGATCTCTTGACAACTAGAGTGCAAAATTCATGGAGAGTTTGCATTGACTATAGGCGTCTCAACCAAGCTACTCGCAAGGATCACTACCCTTTGCCATTTATTGATCAGATGCTTAATCGCCTATCAGGTAAATCCCATTACTGCTTTTTAGATGGTTATACAGGCTATTTTTAAATTCATATAGCTCCTGAAGATCAGGAGAAGACTACTTTTACATGTCCCTTTGGAACGTATGCATATAAGAGGATGCCTTTTGGCTTATGTAATGCACCGGCTACTTTCCAAAGATGCATGATGAGTATCTTTTCAGATCTTATTGAGAACTGTATGGAAGTATTCATGGATGATTTTAGCGTTTATGGTGATTCCTTTAACCTTTGCTTGGATAGTTTAGCTAGAGTATTAGACAGGTGTGTTAGTTCAAACCTTGTACTGAATTTTGAAAAATGTCACGTTATGGTAAAACAAGATATTGTACTAGGACATGTTGTTTCTAATACTGGTATTTCTGTAGATCCAGCAAAGGTAGATGTGATTTCTAGTTTATCTTACCCCTCCTCTGTGAGGGAAGTCCGTTCGTTCCTTGGCCATGCAGGTTTCTAAAGGAGATTCATTAAGGACTTCAGTAAGGTAGCATTACCTTTATCCAGACTACTGCAGAAAGATATTGAGTTTGAGTTCAGTGAGGATTGCATGCAAGCGTTTGATAAGCTGAAGATCGCCCTGACTCAAGCTCTGATTGTGAGAGGACCAGACTGGAGCCAGCCTTTTGAGATTATGTGTGATGCTTCCAACCATGCAGTAGGAGCGGTGCTGGCTCAGCGCGAAGGTAAGGATTATTTTGTAATTACCTATGCGTCTAAGACATTAGACGCTGCTCAGTCTAATTACACTACTACTGAAAAAGAGCTTCTTGCTATTGTTTTTGTTCTGGATAAATTCTGAGCCTATTTACTTGGTACTAAGGTAGTAGTGTACTCAGACCATGCAGCTCTAAAATATTTATTAGCTAAAAAAGAGTCTAAACCAAGGCTAATACGTTGGATACTGCTGCTGCAAGAATTTGAGTTTGAAATTAAGGATAGGAGTGGTAACCAGAATTTAGTGGCAGACCACTTGAGTCGCCTTGAGCATATTAAGGATGACTCCACTCCTATTAATGATACTTTTCCATTTGATAGCTTGCATGCAGTATCTGAAGTAGTTCCTTGGTATACACCTGTAGCTAATTATCTTGTTAGCCATACTTTCCTTCCTAATTTTACTAACATCAAAGGGACAAGCTGAAGAGCGAGTTTAAATATTATATATGGGATGACCCATACTTATGGAGGTGTGGTGCTGACCAGGTAATTAGAAGGTGTGTGCCCCAATCAGAATTCCAGTCCATTCTAGAGGCCTGCCACTCTTCTGAGAGTAGAGGACATTTTGGCCCTCAAAGAACAGCTAGAAAAATTTTAGACTGTGGATTCTGGTGGCCTACTCTTTTTAAAGATGCTGCTAATTTTTGTAAATCTTGTTCCCCATGCCAAAGGTTTGGTAATATATCCAAGAAGGATGAGATGCCTCAACAGATTATGCTTTTTTGTGAAATTTTTTATGTTTGGGGTATTGACTTCATGGGTCCATTTTCCGAACTCTAGTGGTTACCTTTATATACTGTTAGCTGTAGATTATATCTCTAAATGGGTGGAAGCAATTCCTACCCGTACTGATGATGCTAACACTGTTGTTTTCTTTGTTAGAAACCATATTATCTGTCACTTTGGATCACCACGAGCAATCATGAGTGATCAAGGCACTCACTTTTGTAACAGGAGACTAGCAGGATTACTTAAGAAGCATGGGATAGTTCACAAAGTAGCAATAGCTTTCCATCCCCAGACCAATAGGAAAGCAGAGGTATCTAATAGAGAAATAAAGCAAATTCTGGAGAAGATAGTCAAGTCTCATAGGAAGGACTGGAGCACCAGACTTGTTGATGCACTCTGGGCATATAGAACAACGTACAAGACACCATCGGGATGAGCCCCTTCCGCTTAGTGTACGAAAAGGCTTGCCACCTTCCAGTAGAGGTGGAACACAAGGCTTTTTGGGCTGTAAGGGAGTGCAACATGAATTTTGAGGAAGCTGGTGCTGAAAGAAAGTTGCAACTAGCAGAATTAGAGAACCTTCACCTAGAAGCATATGACAACTCTAGGCGATACAAAGAGAAGATGAAGGCTATCCATGACAAGCACATAAAAAGGAGAGAATTCAGACCAGGGGAGTTAGTTCTTCTTTATAACTCTAGGCTGAGGCTCATGCCAGGTAAACTGAGATCAAGATAGGAAGGTCCCTACAGAGTAGAAAAGGCAGAGCCATACGGAGTTTTTCACCTGCGTCATCCTTCTAGCTCCAAATTCATTAAGGTCAATGGATATCGCCTAAAGCTTTATCATGGAGAGAAGATGAAGGATCACAAAGAGCTAGAGGTTTTCCTCTTGGAAGACCCACCAACAGAAGCAGAATGAGCTTGAATATCGTCCAACTTAAGGACGTAAAAGCAAAGTGCTAGGTGGGAGATAACCCACCATGGTATGATCGTTCCGTTTCAGTCTTAGTTTTGTTTTATTTTATTCCACTTTATTTTTCTTAGTGACTCTTCTCATAATCTCTGCATATAGTCTGCATTTGCATTTTCATTCTGCATTTAAAAAAAGAGAGAAAGAAGCACGTGACGCATGAGCGTCGCTGACGCGTCCGCGTCATAAGTGCATTCGAAACAAAGAAGAAAAGAAGCAGAAAGTAACGCGGGAGCATGGTTGGAGGCGTGCCTTAGGCACAAACACGCCCACGCGAACGCGTCCCCGACGCGTCCGCGTTGCTTGTGAAATCAGCCTTCCACGCATGCGCGTCACCCACGCGCATGCGTGACCCTGCAAAATCGACGTAAAAGAGGTGTATGGCAGAGAGTTTTAAGGGAGTGGGGCTGGAATGGTACTGGAAGCATAAAATCCATCACGCGTACGCGTCCACCACACGTACGCATCATTTTTTCCAAGCAGGCTACTCACACGTGCGCATCCCTCATGCGCACGCGTCACCCTAAATTTTGGCAATATGCGTGTGAAATAGAGAGTTGTGCGTACGCGAGGCTGCTTTCGCGCCAATGGCACAATTCATTTCACGCATACGCATCACCCACGCGTACGCGTGACTTGAAAATAGCACAAACCACGCGACCGCGTGCTCCACGCGTCCGCATCATCTGCGCCGCACAGTTTATCCAGATCAGCGCTAGAATTCCTATCTTTTCTTCCCTAATCATAATTCTTTCTTCCTCCTTCTTAATTCTTTCTTCTCCCTTCTTTCTCCTTTATTCTTTCTTACTTTTTCCTCTCTTCTTTTCCTTTTCATCCTCTTCATCAAGGTTCTTTTCTTTTCTTCTTCCCTTTTTACTTTTCCATTATTACTTTGATTTATGTTTTCTTCTTCTTTTTCTTTTTTACTTTCATTATCTATGTTTCCTTTTTCTTTCTTTTTCTTTTTACATTATTTTAATTGGTATTAGAAATTTAATTGGGTGATTATTTTATTCTATATTTTGCTTGTGGATTATTAAGGAATTGTTTGACAATTAATATTACTTCTTAAGGGTTGCTTGCATGTTTAATTTAATACTTTCAATAACATATTTACCATGCATGCTAAGTGTTTGTGAAAAAGCCCGTATGACATTGTGTATTTTTAAATTATTCTATTCTTCTACTCTAATGCTTGCTTTTCACAAAACCCCTTTTTATATATTATTCATTGAATATAATTGTCAATACAAACAGGTTGTTAGTTTGAAACACTTGATAATCAAATTGGGCATTTAATGCTTGATCTATGCTACTCATGCCTTTGCCAGCATGCCAATAAACATCTTGCATCTACTTGCTACCATATGCACTTGCTATATTTTCATTGATGAACTTCTCACATGTAGTCGCGACCATGTGTTAACGACATCCTTCTTTACCGTGCATTGATTATCACTTGTACCATCCTCTTCCTTGCTCTAACCCTTAGTTTTGAATGTTACTTACTTTTTCCCTTTTCAGGATGGCCACCAAGAAGGGTAAAGAGAAAGCTACTCCCAAACCACCAGCAAGAAAAGGAACAAAAAGAGCACTAACTGCGGAGCCTTCTTCAACTGCAGTAAAGCCCTCAACAAAGCGAATCAAACGGATCATCAAGGTCGATGAAAAAGAGAAAGCCTTTCCAGCAAAGGACAATGCGCGGTTCACTAACCGCTACTGTGAGCAGATGTTCCCCATCCTGGCTGAGAGGAACTATAACAATAAGCACCTACTCATCCTCCCGACCCACATTGTTGAATTTGTTGAGCCCCACATTGAGCGAAGACAATGGGGATTCCTACGGAGACAGCCACGGCAGGTCAATCTCTCATGGGTAGTTGAATTCTACTCAAATTTTCACATGCCAACTCTGCAGTCTGTCTATGTCCATCAGAAGCAAGTCCCCACAACTGAAGAAGCCATTCAGCAAGCTTTAGATCTTTCCCCTGCTCCAGAAGGATTCGACACATACCAAAAAGCCTCTTTCAAGTGCCAGACATACCAATTTGACTGGGGCACCGTTCTCAGAGTTATAGCACAACCTGGCAGCAGATGGATCTATGGATACCATCGATCCCGACCTAAGAGAATATTGGCTTCAGCACTCACCTTGGAGGCTCGAGTATGGGCACAGATCATGTCCCATTACATTTTTTCGAGCACTCACGAGTCCTCTTTCACTGCAGATATGGCTGTTCTACTCTGGTGTATCCTTACAGACCAGCCTCTCAATTTACCAAGACACATCCAGAATGTTATGGGACACGTACAGATTGTGGGCAACCTACCTTTTCCCGCCTTGGTTTCAGATCTAGACTCAGCAGCTGAAGTCTCCTACAGAGCTGGGGACACCAAGGCCATGATTCCACGGGATGATCAGTACGTCCCTAACGGAAAGTATATCAGACCTCCAGCAGCCACTACTAGCCGGACTGCAGAACCAGCGGAAGATATCCCTTCTCCTTCCACAGCATAAGCACCTTCAACAAACCAACTGCTCCATCAGATACTTGAGAGGTTAGACCGACTAGACCGGCAAGGAAAGCAAAGAGAGCGCCGTAACAAGCGCCGATTTACATACCTCAAGGAGCTGCTTGTTGGTAACCACCCACCTGAAGAAGACCCAGACACCCGGACTCCACTTCATTTACCAGCACAGGGAGCCATGACGGTCCCGATTGTGGAGATGCTGCTACCAGCCCCCCTCTGTTCCTAACTGATGGCACCAAGGACGGTGCCAAGCTTTAAGTGTGGGGAGGTCGGTCAGTACCTGACTTCCGGAGGTAATTCTCTTTCTTAGCACCAATAAATTATTTATTTTTCTTTTGTTTAGGATAGGATAGATTGCACAGTAATAGATATTTTCATGCATGTTCTATTTGGTTGAAAAATAATAAGTTTCTTTTTAAGACCCTATTTTTGAAAATTTTCACTAATTTAAATAAGGATTTTTTGTGTTAAACTTGTTTGAAGATTGTATTTGGAACATAAATGATAGCTAAAGAACACACAACCTGTGAGAATTGAGCTTAATTACATGGTTACATTATTTAACCATAATATTTCATTCTTGTGTGTTTTCTTCTCTATGATTGCAATCTATATTTTGTTCCATCCTATATGTCCAATATTTAATGTGTTATATGCATGCATATGAATGTGGCCATTATTTTATTAGCTCACTTATCCCAAATAGCCTACCCTTTTATGTCACCCTTATTAGCCACTTTGAGCCTTTTAAATTCCATTTGTTCTATATTTTACCACATCACTAGCCTTAAGCGGAAAAACAAATTAAATACCCCAATTGAATCTTTGGTTAGCTTAAGATAGAGATTGTGTGTTAACCAAGTGTGGGAAAACTGTGGAAACATGGGTTAATAAGTGAATATGTTATGTTTTTACAATTGATAAAATATTGGAAATTTGGGTACCAACTCATGTGAAACCAGAAAAAAATAAAAAAATCCATGTGCATTGATAAGTGATGTTTACTTTTACTTATTAAATAAATAAATAAGGGGACAAAATTACCCCAATGCTAAGTTAAGTTAATAAAAGATCAATGCATGTGTGATACAAGTTAAGAGAAAAGTTGATGCATGAGTATGTGATACAAAAGTGGGAAAATTTTGGGTAGCTAGGCATGAATTTAAAAGTATAGAGTGTATGTATAGGTGAAGGCTTAGGTTGATCAAGGATTTAATTTATAGCTCACTTAGCCATATATATATATATACCCTCACCCTTACCTTGGCCCCATTACAACCTTGAAAAGACCTCATGATGTTTGTATTGGTACATTAAATACTTGTTAATTGGTTAGGTGAAGAACAAAGTTTAGAAAGCATGACTAGGGAATACTAGAGTGATTACCCTATACACTTGAGTGATTAGAGTGCACATATACTATTAGTAAGGGTTCAATGCTTGATTCTATGTTCCCTGCTTTCATGAGCTGTCTTCTTATAAGTTTACTTATTTTTACTGTATGATTTTAATTAGTGATATTTGATTTATATTTGTCTTGAAGAACTTATTTACTTTTAACCAAGTAGATAAAATCATCTTAGCATATAGTTGCATTTATACATAGGTTACATTGCATTGCATGAGTCTTAATTTTCCCTACTCATTTATTTTATCTCTTTGAGCTAAGCATGAGGACATGCTAATGTTTAAGTGTGGGGAGGTTGATAAACCACTATTTTATGGTTTATCTTGTGCTCATTTGAGTGGTTTTTATCAAGTCCTTACCCACTTATTCATATGATTTGCATGATTTTACAATTCCTTTCTAGTGTTATTCTATGGTTGAAAACTTGCTTACTAGAATCTTTAATTAGTATATTTTAATTCTCCTTTATACCATTCGATACCGTGATCTGTGTGTTAATTGTTTTAGGCTTTATAGGGCAGCAATGACTTAGAGAATGGAGAGGAAGCTTGCAAAAATAAAAGGAACACAAGAAACCAAGGAGATAACTAGCGAGCATCAACGCGCACGCATGGCTCACGCGAGCGCGCGATATGGAGAAATTTGCAGCGATGCGTTCGCGTGCCTGACGCGTACGCATGGATTGGAGTCTGCACAAGGACGCGTGCACGTTCCTGATGCGTACGCGTGACAAGGAAATTTGCCAAATGACGCGCACGCATGACTGATGCGTACGCGTGACATGCGCGATCTGCAGAAATAACAGAAAACACTGGGGGCGATTTCAGGTCGAGTTTTGACCCAGTTTTTGGCCCAGAAACACAGAATAGAGCCAGGAAACATGCAGAGACTCAAGGGGACATTTAGACATTCTCATTAGGATAGTTTTAGGTTTTTAGATCTAAATCTAGAGAGAAATCACTTTTTCTCTAGTTTTTCTTTACATTCATAGTTTATTAGTTTTATGCTTTTGCCTTTGGATATTGAAGAGTCATCACCTTCGTTGAAGATATTATTCTAGTTTGTTTTCTTACTCTTTTATTTATTCCATATTCTTAATTCTTGTTTAGAGTTACAATTGGATTATTTACATGGATTGTTAATGCAAAGGATTGCTTTTACATTTAATTAATTTTGAATCTCTATTTTATTTAAATTATCATGTCTCTTTTCTATTCCAAACTCCCAATAACGAAGATGGTATCCATGTCAATAGAGTAGATTCCCTACTTGACATGGGGTTGATTAAGAGGAGACAATTGAGTTGGAATGATCAAGTGATTAGTTAATTTGGAAGTTGTTGGCTAATTCTGTATTTACTAACGCTAGACCTTCCCAAGGGAGAGGACTAGGATTTGCGAATAAGAGTTAGCTCAATCACTTGACTTTCCTTTATTTAGTAAGGGTTAATGATGAGCGGATAATTTATACGCTTTTTGGCATTGTTTTTAGTATGTTTTTAGTAGGATCTAGTTACTTTTAGGGATGTTTTAATAGATTTTATGTTAAATTCACATTTCTAGACTTTACTATGAGTTTTTGTGTTTTTCTGTGATTTCAGATATTTTCTGGCTGAAATTGAGGGACTTGAGCAAAAATCAGATTCAGAGGTTGAAAAAGGACTGCTGATGCTGTTGGATTCTGACCTCCCTGCACTCAAAGTGGATTTTATGGAGCTACAGAACTTGAAATGGCGCGCTTCCAATTGCGTTGGAAAGTAGACATCCAGGGCTTTCCAGAAATATATAATAGTCCATACTTTGGCCATGAATAGACGACGTAAACTGGCGTTCAACGCCAGCTTTCTACCCAAATCTGGCGTCCAGCGCCAGAAAAGGAGCCAAAACCAGAGTTGAACGCCCAAACTGGCACTAAAACTGGCGTTCAACTCCAAGGAGGACCTCTACACGTGCCACACTCAAGCTCAGCCCAAACACACACCAAGTGGGCCCCAGAAGTGGATTTATGCATCAATTACTTACTCATGTAAACCCTAGTGACTAGTTTATTATAAATAGGACCCTTTACTATTGTATTAGACATCTTTGGTCTCAGTTTTAATCCATTGTTCATCTTAAGAGACTATTGATCACGTTTTAGGGGGCTGGCCATCTCGGCCATGCCTGGACCTTCACTTATGTATTTTTAACGGTAGAGTTTCTACACTCCATAGATTAAGGTGTGGAGCTCTACTGTTCCTCAAAGATTAATGCAAAATACTTCTGTTTTCTATTCAATTCATCTTATTTCGCTTCTAAGATATCCATTCACACCCAAGAACGTGATGAAGGTGATGATTATGTGTGACGCTCATCACCATTCTCCCCTATGAACACGTGCCTGACAAACACTTCCGTTCTACATGAAATAAGCTAGAATGAATATCTCTTAGATCTCCTAACCAGAATCTTCGTGGCGTAAGCTAGAATGATGGCGGCATTCAAGAGAATTCGGAAGGTCTAAACCTTGTCTGTGGTATTCCGAGTAGGATTCAATGAATGAATGACTGTGACGAGCTCCAAACTCGCGATTGCAGGGCGTTAGTGATAGACGCAAAAAGGATAGTAAATCCTATTCCAGCATGATCGAGAACCAACAGATGAATAGCCGTGCCGTGACAGGTTGCGTGAGCATATTATTCACTGAGAGGATAAGATGAAGCCATTGACAAGGGTGATGCCTCCAGACGATTAGCCGTGCCGTGACAGGGCATTGGATCATTTTCCCGAGAGATGACTGAAAGTAGCCATTGACAGTGGTGATGTATCACATAAAGCCAGCCATGGAAAGGAGTAAGACTGATTGGATGAAGACAGCAGGAAAGCAGAGGTTCAGAGGAACGAAAAGCATCTCCGTTCGCTTATCTGAAATTCCTACCAATGAATTACATAAGTATTTCTATCCCTTCTTTTATTTATTATTCGAAAACACCATTATCACTTTATATCTGCCTGACTGAGATTTACAAGGTGACCATAGCTTGCTTCATACCAACAATCTCCGTGGGATTCAACCCTTACTCACGTAAGGTATTACTTGGACGACCCAGTGCACTTGGTGGTTAGTTGCATCGAAGTTGTGAATCATGGTATTGGCACCATGTTCTTGGCGCCATTGCCAGGGAAAGAAAGAGCCATGAATTTTACATAATTAAAGTGTAATCACGATTACGCGTACCAAGTTGCTCACGTTGCCAGGGATTGTTTGAGCCTGGATATCACAATTTCGTGCACCAAGTTTTTGGCGCCGTTGCCGGGGATTGTTCAAGTTTGGACAACTGACGGTTCATCTTGTTGCTCAGATTAGGTAATTTTCTTTTTGTTTTGTTTTCAATAATTTTTCAAAAATCTTTCAAAAATTTCTCTTTTGTTTTCGAAAAAAAATATAAGAAAAAAAATGTTTTCAAAAATAAATCATTCTATGGCTTCAAAATTTTTAAGAATGAATTCTAGTGTTTCATGAAGCATGTTGAAGCCTGGCTGGCTGTAAAGCCATGTCTCAATTCTTATACTCAAGAGAAGAGCTTCTTTATCTTTCTTAGCTAATTGGCTGTTGAATGTAAGGAATGTCAGGCGTGTCATGCCTGAGTTACATACTAAAGCTTGGCTGGCTATTAAGCCATGCCTGACCCTTTGATTGGAGCTTTAGAGCATAAGATTCCTGGAATTCATATTAAAAATTTTGGAATCCTTATTTTTTATTTTTCACAATAATTTTCGAAAAATAATTTAAAAGAAAATACAAAAAAAAATCATAAAATCATAAAAATCAAAAATATTTTGTGTTTCTTGGTTGAGTCTTGAGTCATGTTATAAGTTTGGTGTCAATTGCATGTGCATCTTGCAATTTTTCGAAAATTCATGCATTCATAGTGTTCTTCATGATCTTCAAGTTGTTCTTGGTAAGTCTTCTTGTTTGATCTTTGCATTTGCATGTTTTGTGTCTTTTCTTGTTTTTCATATGCATTCTTGAATTCTTAGTGTCTAAGCATTAAAGAATTCTAAGTTTGGTGTCTTGCATGTTTTCTTTGCATTAAAAATTTTTCAAAAATATGTTCTTGATGTTCATCATGATATTCACGGTGTTCTTGGTGTTCATCTTGACATTCATAGCATTCTTGCATACATTCATAGTTTTGATCCATAACTTTCATGCATTGCATCATTTTTCTTGTTTTTCTCTCTCATCATAAAAATTCAAAAATAAGAAAAATATCTTTCTCTTTTTCTCATCATCAAATTCGAAAATTTGAATTGACTTTTTCAAAATTTTTAAAATCTAGTTGTTTTTATGAGTCAAATCAAATTTTCAGTTTGAAAATCTTATATTTTTCAAAATCTTTTTCAAAAATCAAATCTTTTTCAAAATTCTTAGTTATTTTCGAAAATTCCAAAAATATTTTTCAAAATTCTTTTTCTTATTTTTATATCAAATTTTCGAAAATAACATAATCAATTAATGTTTTGATTCAAAAATTTGAAGTTTGTTACTTGCTTGTTAAGAAAGATTCAAACTTTAAGTTCTAGAATCATATCTTGTGATTTCTTATGAATCAAGTCATTAATTGAGATTTTAAAAATCAAATCTTTTTCAAAAAAAAACTAATTTCTATCATATCTTTTCAAAATATCTTCTTATCTTATCTTTTTCAAAAATTTGATTTCAAAAATATCTTTTCTAACTTCCTAACTTCTTATCTTTTCAAAATTTGTTTCAACTAACTAACTAACTTTTTGGTTTCTTAAACTTTTTCAAAACTACCTAACTAACTCTCTCTCTCTAATTTTCGAAAATATCTTCCCTCTTTTTCAAAATTTCTTTTTAATTAACTAATTATTTTTATTTTTTATTTTTGATTTCAAAAATTTTCGAAAATTACTAACATTTTTCAAAAACCATTTTCGAAAATCACTAACTCTTTTTCAAAAAAAATATTTTCGAAAATTCTCCCTCTCCCATCTCATTCTATTTATTCATTCATATCCTAACATCTCATCTCACATATTTAGCCTCCTCACAGTTGTGTTTCTTCCATTATATTACATTCTTTGTCTCCCCCTCTTCTTCTACTCACATAGGGATCCCTATACTATGGTATAAAGGATCTCTATTATTATTATTATTTTTCTGTGCCTTCTTCTTTGTCATATGAGCAGGAGCAAGGATAAGAACATTCTTGTGGAAGCAGATCCAGAACTTGAAAGAACTCTAAAAAGGAAACTAAGAGAAGCTAAAATACAATAATCCAGAGATAACTTTCAAAAATTTTCGAACAGAAAAAGGAGATGGCAGCCGAAAATAATAATAATGTAAGGAAGATGCTTGGTGACTTTACTGCACCTAATTCCAATCTACATGGAAGAAGCATCTCCATTCCTGCCATTGGAGCAAACAACTTTGAGCTGAAACCTCAATTAGTTTCTCTGATGCAGCAGAACTGCAAGTTTCATGGACTTCCATCTGAAGATCCTTTTCAGTTCTTAACTGAATTCTTGCAGATATGTGATAATGTTAAGACTAATGGAGTAGATCCTGAAGTCTACAGGCTCATGCTTTTCCCTTTTGCTGTAAGAGACAGAGCTAGATTATGGTTGAATTCTCAACCCAAAGACAGCCTGAACTCTTGGGATAAGCTGGTCACGGCTTTCTTAGCCAAGTACTTTCCTCCTCAAAAGCTGAGCAAGCTTAGAGCTGATGTTCAAACCTTCAGACAGAAAGAAGGTGAATCCCTCTATGAAGCTTGGGAAAGATACAAACAGTTGACAAAAAAGTGTCCTTCTGACATGCTTTCAGAATGGACCATCCTGGATATATTCTATGATGGTTTATCTGAGCTATCAAAAATGTCACTGGACACTTCTGCAGGTGGATCCATTCACCTAAAGAAAACGCCTGCAGAAGCTTAAGAACTCATTGACATGGTTGCTAATAACCAGTTCATGTACACTTCTGAAAGGAATCATGTGAGTAATGGGACGCCTATAAAGAAGGGAGTTCTTGAAGTTGATAATCTGAATGCCATATTGGCTCAGAATAAAATATTGACTCAGCAAGTCAATATGATCTCTCAGAGTCTGCATGGAATGCAAGCTGCATCCAACAGTACTCAAGAGGCTTCTTATGCAGAAGAAGCTTATGATCCTGAGAACCCTGCAATAGCAGAGGTAAATTATTTAGGTGAACCTTATGGAAACACCTATAACTCATCATGGAGAAATCATCCAAATTTCTCATGGAAGGATCAAAAGCCTCAACAAGGCTTTAATAATGGTGGAAGAAACATGTTTAGCAATAATAAACCTTTTCCATCATCCACTCAGCAACAGACAGAGAACTCTGAACAAAACATTTCTAATTTGGCAACTTAGTCTCTGATCTGTCTAAGGCCACTGTAAGTTTCATGAATGAAACAAGATCTTCCATTAGAAATCTGGAAGCACAAGTGGGCCAGTTGAGTAAAAGGATCACTGAAATCCCTCCTAGTACTCTCCCAAGCAATACAGAAGAAAATCCAAAAGGAGAGTGCAAGGCCATTGACATAAGCATCATGGCCGAACCTGTGAGGAGAGGAGAGGACATGAATCCCAAGGAGGAAGACCTCCTGGGACGTCCAGTGGTCAATAAGGAGCTTCCCTCTGAGGAACCAAAGGACTCTGAGGCTCATCTAGAGACCATAGAGATTCCATTGAACCTCCTTATGCCCTTCATGAGCTCTGATGAGTATTCCTCTTCTGAAGAGAATGAGGATGTTACTGAAGAGCAAACTGCCAAGTTTCTTGGTGCAATCATGAAGCTGAATGCCAAATTATTTGGCATTGATACTTGGGAAGTTGAACCTCCCTTGTTCATCAATGAACTAAGTGATCTGGATCAACTGACATTGCCTCAGAAGAGACAGGATCCTGGAAAGTTCATAATACCCTGTACCATAGGCACCATGATCTTTAAGGCTCTGTGTGACCTTGGTTCAGGAATAAACCTCATGCCCCTCTCTATAATAGAGAAACTGGGAATCTATGGGGTGCAAGCTGCTAAAATCTCATTAGAGATGGTAGACAGTTCAAGAAAACAGGCTTATGGACAAGTAGAGGACGTGTTAGTAAAGGTTGAAGGCCTTTACATCCCTGCTGATTTCATAGTCCTGGATACTGGAAAGGAAGAGGATGAATCCATCATCCTAGGAAGACCTTTCCTGGCCACAGCAAGAGCTGTGATTGATGTTGACAGAGGTGAAATAGTCCTTCAATGGAATGAGGACTCCCTTGTGTTTAAAACTCAAGGATCTCCTTCTGCAACCATGGAGAGGAAGCAGAAAAAGCTTCTCTCAAAGCAGAGTCAACTAGAGCCCCCACAGTCAAACTCTAAGTTTGGTGTTGGAGAGTCTCAACAAAGCTCTGCACATCTGTGAGGCTCCATGAGAGCCCACTGTCAAGCTATTGACATTAAAGAAGCGCTTGTTGGGAGGCAACCCAATTTTTATTTATCTAACTATATTTTTCTTAGTTATATGTCTTTATAGGTCCATGATCATGTGGAGTCACAAAATCAATAGAAAAATTGAAAACGGAATCAAAAACAGCAGAAGAAAAATCACACCCTGGAGGAGCATCTGTCTGGCGTTCAGCGCCAGAACAGAGCATGGTTCTGGCGCTGAACGCCTAGAATGGGCAGCATCCTGGCACTGAACACCCAGAACAAGCATGGTTCTGGCGTTCAACGCCAGAAATGGCAGCAAATGGGCGTTGAACGCCCAAAATGGGCACCAACCTGGCGCTGAACGCCCAGAGTTGTGTGCAAGGGCATTTTACATGCCTAAATTGGTGCAGGGATGTAAATGCCTTGACACCTCAGGATCTGTGGACCCCACAGGATCATCTCAGGATCTGTGAACCCCACAGGATCCCCACCTACCTCATCATCTCTCTTTCCATTCATGATCATCCCTTCTGTTTTCCATTTACCACTCACATCCATACACCCACTACCTTCAAAATTCAACATCTCTCTCCCACCCAATCCCACCCATATGGCCGAATACACACTCCCATCAATCTCCTCCATATCTTCTTCTTATTCTTCTATTCTTTCTTCTTTTGCTCGAGGGCGAGTAACATTCTAAGTTTGGTGTGGTAAAAGCATAGTTTTTTTGTTTTTTCCATAACCATTGATGGCACCTAAGGCCAGAGAAACCTCTAGAAAGAGGAAAGGGAAGACAAAAGCTTCCATCAAGGGTCTATAGCTCAGTGGTAGAACATTTGACTGCAAATCAAGAGATCCCTGAGATACCTCAGGATTTTCTTCCACACAATTATTGGAAGCAACTAAGGGTGGAACATCAAGAGCACTCCATCATCCTTCATGAAATTAGAGAAGATCTAAAAGCAATGAAGGAGGAGCAACAAAGGCAAGGAAGAGACATAGAAGAGCTCAAGGACATCATTGGTTCCTCAAGAAGGAAACGCCACCATCACTAAGGTGGATTCATTCCTTGTTCTTATTTCTTCTGTTTTTCATTTTCTATGTTATGTGCTTATCTGTGTTTGTGCCTTCATTGCATGATCATTAGTAGTTAGTAACTATGTCTTAAAGTTATGAATGTCCTATGAATCCATCACCTCTCTTAAATGAAAAATGTTTTAATTCAAAAGAACAAGAAGTACATGAGTTTCGAATTTATCCTTGAACTTAGTTTAATTATATAGATGTGGTGACAATGCTTCTTGTTTTCTGAATGTATGCTTGAACAATGCATATGTCTTTTGAAGTTGTTGTTTAAAGAATGTTAAATATGTTGGCTCTTGAAAGAATGATGACTAGGAGACATGTTATTTGATAATCTGAAAAATCATAAAAATGATTCTTGAAGCAAGAAAAAGCAGCAAAGAACAAAGCTTGCAGAAAAAAAAATAGGCGAAAAAAAATAGAAAGAAAAAGAAAAAGCAAGCAGAAAAAGCCAAAAGCTCTTAAAATCAAGAGGCAAGAGCAAAAAGCCAATAACCCTTAAAACCAAAAGGCAAGGGCAAATAAAAAGGATCCCAAGGCTTTGAGCATCAGTGGATAGGAGGGCCTAAAGGAATAAAATCCTGGTCTAAGCGGCTAAACCAAGCTGTCCCTATCCATGTGCTTGTGGCGTGTAGGTGTCAAGTGAAAACTTGAGACTGAGCGGTTAAAGTCAAGGTCCAAAGCAAAAGAAGAGTGTGCTTAAGAACCCTGGACACCTCTAATTGGGGACTTTAGCAAAGCTGAGTCACAATCTGAAAAGGTTCACCCATTTATGTGTTTGTGGCATTTATGTATCAGGTGGTAATACTGGAAAACAAAGTGCTTAGGGCCACGGCCAAGACTCATAAAGAAGCTGTGTTCAAGAATCATCATACTGAACTAGGAGAATCAATAACACTATCTGAACTCTGAGTTCCTATAGATGCCAATCATTCTGAACCTCAATGGATAAAGTGAGATGCCAAAACTATTCAAGAGGCAAAAAGCTATAAGTCCCGCTCATTTGATTGGAGCTATGTTTCATTGATAGTTTGGAATTTATAGTATATTCTCTTCTTTTTATCCTATTTGATTTTCAATTGCTTGGGGACAAGCAACAATTTAAGTTTGGTGTTGTGATGAGCGGATAATTTATACACTTTTTGGCATTGTTTTTAGTATGTTTTTAGTAGGATCTAGTTACTTTTAGGGATGTTTTAATAGATTTTATGTTAAATTCACATTTCTGGAATTTACTGAGTTTGTGTGTTTTTCTGTGATTTCAGGTATTTTCTGGCTGAAATTGAGGGACTTGAGCAAAAATCAGATTCAGAGGTTGAAAAAAGACTGCTGATGCTGTTGGATTCTGACCTCCCTGAACTCAAAGTGGATTTTCTAGAGCTACAGAACTCGAAATGGCGCGCTTCTAATTGCGTTGGAAAGTAGACATCCAGGGCTTTCCATCAATATATAATAGTCCATACTTTGGCCAAGAATAGACGACGTAAACTGGCGTTCAACGCTAGCTTTCTACCCAAATCTGGTGTCCAGCGCCAGAAAAGGAGCCAAAACCAGAGTTGAACGCCCAAACCGGCACTAAAACTGGCGTTCAATTCTAAGGAGGACCTCTACACGTGCCACACTCAAGCTCAGCCCAAACACACACCAAGTGGGCCCCGGAAGTGGATTTATGCATCAATTACTTACTCATGTAAACCCTAGTGACTAGTTTATTATAAATAGGACCCTTTACTATTGTATTAGACATCTTTGGTCTCAGTTTTAATCCATTGTTCATCTTAAGAGACTATTGATCACATTTTAGGGGGCTGGCCATCTCGGCCATGCCTGGACCTTCACTTATGTATTTTTAACGGTAGAGTTTCTACACTCCATAGATTAAGGTGTGGAGCTCTGCTGTTCCTCAAAGATTAATGCAAAGTACTTCTGTTTTCTATTCAATTCATCTTATTTCGCTTCTAAGATATCCATTCGCACCCAAGAACGTGATGAAGGTGATGATTATGTGTGACGCTCATCACCATTCTCCCCTATGAACACGTGCCTGACAAACACTTCCGTTCTACATGAAATAAGCTAGAATGAATATCTCTTAGATCTCCTAACCAGAATCTTCGTGGCATAAGCTAGAATGATGGTGGCATTCAAGAGAATCCGGAAGGTCTAAACCTTGTCTGTGGTATTCCGAGTAGGATTCAATGAATGAATGACTGTGACGAGCTCCAAACTCGCGATTGCAGGGCGTTAGTGACAGACGCAAAAGGATAGTAAATCCTATTCCAGCATGATCGAGAACCAACAGATGAATAGCCGTGCCGTGACAGGGTGCGTGAGCATATTATTCACTGAGAGGATAAGATGAAGCCATTGACAAGGGTGATGCCTCCAGACGATTAGCCGTGCCGTGACAGGGCATTGGATCATTTTCTCGAGAGATGACCGAAAGTAGCCATTGACAGTGGTGATGTATCACATAAAGCCAGCCATGGAAAGGAGTAAGACTGATTGGATGAAGACAGCAGGAAAGCAGAGGTTCAGAGGAACGAAAAGCATCTCTGTTCGCTTATCTGAAATTCCTACCAATGAATTACATAAGTATTTCTATCCCTTCTTTTATTTATTATTCGAAAACACCATTATCACTTTATATCTGCCTGACTGAGATTTACAAGGTGACCATAGCTTGCTTTATACCAACAATCTCCGTGGGATTCGACCCTTACTCACGTAAGGTATTACTTGGACGACCCAGTGCACTTGGTGGTTAGTTGCATCGAAGTTGTGAATCATGGTATTGGCACCATGTTCTTGGCGCCATTGCCAGGGAAAGAAAGAGCCATGAATTTTACATAATTAAAGTGTAATCACGATTACGCGTACCAAGTTGCTCACGTTGCCAGGGATTGTTTGAGCCTGGATATCACAATTTCGTGCACCAGTTAACTAAGTGAAAATAACAACCTCTTTATACTACACTTGAGAGAATTCCAACAAGGACAGAACTTCCAATTAATCATTCCCCCGGTCAAGGCTTTTTATTTTGAATAATATAAATTCCTTTCAATTTTCATTGCACTTAATTACAATTGTTTATTTTCAGATATTCAACTCTCAAAAATTCTCGGAAAACTCATGATTAATAAATTAGCACCTTTTCTAGCAACTCGTTGGGAGACGACCTGTGACTCATACTCCCAGTATTTTTATTCTAAATTTTTGTGACAACCTTTCTAAATTGATGAGGTGGATTTTTGCTGGTTAAAAGCTATAGTCGCAACGCTGTTCTTTTATATTATAATCTCTTAATTGGTCTAATTTCTGCCACGCATCAACAGGTCTACTGAAGAAACATGGCATTGTGCACAAGGTGGCAACAGCTTACCATTCTCAGACCAATGGGCAAGCCGAAGTGTCCAACAGAGAGATAAAGTGCATCTTGGAGAAGATAGTCAAACCTCATCGGAAGGACTGGAACACTAGGCTTGTAGACGCGCTTTGGGCTTATCAGACAGCATACAAGACACCCATCGGGATGAGTCCCTTCCGCCTAGTCTATGGCAAAGTTTGTCACCTCCCAGTAGAGGTGGAACACAAGACTTTCTGAGTTGTAAGGGAATGCAACATGGGATTTGAGAAGGCTGGGGCTGAAACGAAGCTGCAACTAGCAGAACTGGAGACTCTTTGACTCGAAGCATATGATAACTCCAGACTATGCAAAGAAAAGGTGAAGGTTGTGCATGACTGGCATATCAAGAGAAGAGAATTCAGACCTGGGGAGTTAGTCCTCCTTTAAAACTCAAGGTTGAGGCTCATGCCAGGCAAGCTGCGTTCAAGATGGGAAGTCCCCTATAGAGTAGAGAAGGCAGAGCCATATGGAGTCTTCCACCTGAGTCATCCCTCAAGCTCCAAATTCATCAAGGTCAATGGATATCGCTTAAAGCTATATCATGGTGAGAAGATGAAGCACAACAAGGAGCTGGAGATCTTCCTTTTGGAGGATCCACCAACAGAAGCAGACTGAGCTTGCGGACCGTCCAATTTAAGGATGTAAAAGCAAAGTGCTAGGTGGGAGACAACCCACCATGGTATGATCGTCCCTTTTCATTCCTAATTTTATTTTATTTTGTTTTTCACAAGTATTCTTCATAATTTCTACATAATCATCTGCATTTTGCATTCTGTATTCTACATAAAAAAAAAAGCATTCGACGCGCGAGCGTCCATGACGCGTACGCATCATATGTGAATGCGAAAATTTTATGCATTGAATAGAGAGTTGGGCAGAAGTGGTGCTAGAAATGTGCCTTGCACACAAACAAGCCCATGCGTACGCGTCCCTCACGCGTGCGCGTCGCTTGCACTTTCAGCAGCCCACGCGTAAGCGTCCCTGACGCGTACGCGTGACCCTGGAAATTGGCGTAAATGGGTGTTTGGCTAGAGAGTTGTGTTGGTGTGGGGCTGGAACTGTGCTGGAAGAGATTGAGACGAGATTAATATGATAGAGGAGATTGAGACGAGAATTTCGATACCAATTTTATAGAAATCGACCCAAGATTGAACCGAACGGGCCAAACTAGGCCAACCGGACCCATATTGGGCCCTTGACCCAACCAAACTAAACCTAAAACCCTTATTTCAGCACTCTCTCTCCTCACTAAACATCAAACACGCTGGAAATGGTATGAGAGAGGGGAAGAACACTCTTCCATGGTTCTAACCCTCACTTGATCTTCAAACTACCATAACTTTTGATCCGGAGCTCCGATTGTCGCACCGTTTGTGACCACGTGTTCACCGCAAAGAGCTCTACGAAAATCACTACTTTATTCTTGAGTTAAGCCACGAATCTAGTCCAGTTTTCTCAGCCTTAAATTCAAATTTTTGGTTGAAAAGTATTGAGATTTTGGGCTCTTTAATATTATAGGACCCAACTAGCTTGAAGGAGAAGAGAAATATTATCTTCTTGATCCTTGGGTGTGGTAAGATTCTCAACCCTAGTAGAATTTATTGGTTTATGATGTTGGGTATTGAGTTGTTGTGTTTGAATATGATATTTGTGGCTTAGGTAGTGTGTATGTGAATAATGAAGCTTGATTGAGATTTTGGAAAGCTTGGAAATGGGCTTTGGTGTGATAAAAATCTGTTCTTAGAGGTGTTGAGACATTGAGAGCTTGCGAAAAAGTGATTTGGAAGTGCTCCGGGTTAAGCGGGGAAATCGGCTACGGTATGGTCTCGGTTTCCTATATCTAAAATGTAATGTGGTGTGAAAACTTAGGCTAGAGGCCCTAAGATAGGTTTTGAATGGTTGATGTTGTTGAATGGTTGAGATAAATTATGTGGTTAAGTATGTGATTATGAATATTGATGTATTGATGGTGTGATGCATGAGATATATGCATGTTTTGATATATGATTAATGGTTGATTGAGGTTGAATTGTGGGTGAAGCCATATTGATGGTGAGGGTGATATTGGTTGTATGTAATGATGGTTGATTGAAAATGGTATTGCTTGGAATTGGGATGAGAAATTATGTACTACATGGTATTGTGTTTGAAGTTGAAATTACTTGAGTGAAATTGGTTAAAATGATGGATTGGTGGACTATGATTTGATAAAAATGTTAATGTATGAGTTGAGAAGGCTTGAAGTGGTTTTTGGTATGTTTTGGTTGATTTTAAAAAGAGTTGGAATTGGTTTGTTTTGAAAATGGTACTTTGTGGTTTTGTATGAAAATGTGGTTTTTAGGCATATTTTGACGGAGCATAACTTGGACTCCTGATCCCCGATTTGTGCAAAATTTATTTAGAAATGAAATTGGATTCAGGATGTTTATGCCATTCGAAGAACGGGTGAAAAATGATTTGAAACGGAGAAGTTATGCCCGTCGGAAGATTGGGGTTTGAAATTGTGAATTCTGCAGCTTTTAACTTAGAAAAATTTTTGGCAGAAAGCACTCCCACGCGTAGGCGTGGCCGACGCGCACGCGTCGTTCTCAATTTTCACTCCCTACGTGTGCGCGTGGCCCACGCGTACGTGTCGATGAGCGAATTCGATTGGCCCAGCCAAATTCTAGAGAGTTATGCCTGAGTTGTGCTGGTTTTGTGCCTGGGGTACAAAACTAATGAGCGGATAATTTATACGCTTTTTGGCATTGTTTTTAGTATATTTTTAGTAGGATCTAGTTACTTTTAGGGATGTTTTCATTAGTTTTTATGTTAAATTCACATTTCTGGACTTTACTACGAGTTTGTGTGTTTTTCTATGATTTCAGGTATTTTCTGGCTGAAATTGAGGGACTTGAGCAAAAATCAGATTCAGAGGTTGAAAAAGGACTGCTGATGCTGTTGGATTCTGACCTCCCTGCACTAAAGTGGATTTTCTAGAGCTACATAACTCAAAATGGAGCGCTTCCAATTGCGTTGGAAAGTAGACATCCAGGGCTTTTCAGAAATATATAATAGTCCATACTTTGGCCGAGTTTAGATGACGTAAAAGGGCGTTGAATGTCAGTTCTACGCTGCTGTCTGGAGTTAAACGCCAGAAACACGTCACGAACCAGTGTTTAACGCCAGAAACACGTTACAACCTGGCGTTCAACTCCAGAAAGAGCCTCTGCACGTGTAACATTCAAGCTCAGCCCAAGCACACACCAAGTGGGCCCCGGAAGTGGATTTATGCATCAATTACTTACTTCTGTAAACCATAGTAGCTAGTTTAGTATAAATAGGACTTTTTACTATTGTATTAGACATCTTGGGACGTCTGGTTCTTAGATCATGGGGGCTGGCCATTCGACCATGCCTGAACCTTTCACTTATGTATTTTTCAACGGTAGAGTTTCTACACTCCATAGATTAAGGTATGGAGCTCTGTTGTTCCTCATGAATTAATGCAAAGTACTACTGTTTCTCTATTCAATTCAACTTATCCCGCTTCTAAGATATTCATTCGCACTTCAACATGAATGTGATGAACGTGACAATCATCATCATTCCCCCACGAACGCGTGCCTGACAACCACTTCCGTTTCACCTTAGATTGGATGATTATCTCTTGGATCTCTTAATCAGAGTCTTCATGGTATAAGCTAGATTGATGGCGGCATTCATGAGAGTCCGGAAAGTCTAAACCTTGTCTGTGGTATTCCGAGTAGGGCTCTGGGATTGAATGACTGTGACGAACTTCAAACTCGCGAGTGCTGGGCGTAGTGACAGATGCAAAAGGAGGGTGAATCCTATTCCAGTATGATCGAGAACCTCAGATGATTAGCCTTGCTGTGACAGAGCATTTGGACCATTTTCACAAGAGGATAGGATGCAGCCATTGACCACGGTGATGCCTCCAGATGATTAGCCATGCAGTGACAGTGCATCGGACCATTTTCCAGAGAGGATGAAAAGTAGCCATTGACAATGGTGATGTCCTTACATAAAGCCAGCCATAGAAAGGAGTAGGACTGATTGGATGAAGACAGCAGGAAAGCAGAAGTTCAGAGGGACGAAAGCATCTCTATACCTTTATCTAAAATTCTCACCAATGATATACATAAGTATTTCTATCTTTATTTTCTGTCTATTTATTATTTATTTTCGAAAACTCCATAATCAATTATTATCCGCCTGACTGAGATTTACAAGATGACCATAGCTTGCTTCATACCAACAATCTCCATGGGATCGACCCTTACTCACGTAAGATTTTATTACTTGGACGACCCAGTGCACTTGCTGGTTAGTTGTATCGAAGTTGTGAATGAAAAACGATTTATTAAGACGTGCGTACAGAGTTTTTGGCGCCGTTGCCTGAGATCACAATTTCGTGCACCAAGTTTTTGGCGCCGTTGCCGGGGATTGTTCGAGTTTGGACAACTAACGATTCATCTCGTTGCTCAGATTAGGAATTTTCTTTTTGTTTTATTTTCAAAAATTTTTCAAAAATCTTTCAAAAATTTCTCATCTATTTTCGAAAAAATAAAAATTCTTTTCAAAAATTTTATTATGTTCTTCAGAATTTTTAAGAATGAATTCTAGTGTTTCATGAAGCATGTTGAAGCCTGACTGGCTGTAAAGCCATGTCTAATTCTTTTGGATAGGGGCTTCCAACCATCAGCATAGAGGCAAGTTAATTTGATAATTAATGAGCAGTATATCTGAGTTACATTCTAAAGCTGACTGGCTATTAAGCCATGTCCAACCCTTTGATTGGAGCTTTAGGCTAATATTGAAAGATTCCTGGAATTCTTCTTAGAAATTTTGGAATCCTTATTTTTCTTTCATAAATAATTTTCGAAAAATACAAAAAAATTTTAGAAAATCATAAAAATAAAAAATATTTTGTGTTTCTTGTTTGAGTCTTGAGTCAATTTTCAAGTTTGGTGTCAATTGCATAATCATCTTGCATTTTTCGAAAAAAAATTCATGCATTCATAGTGTTCTTCATGATCTTCAAGTTGTTCTTGGTAAATCTTCTTGTTTGATCTTTGCATTTTCATGTTTTGTGTCTTTTCTTGTTTTTCATATGCATTCTTGCATTCATAGTGTCTATACATGAAAAATTTTTAAGTTTGGTGTCTTGCATGTTTTCTTTGCATTAAAAAATTTTCAAAAAAATATGTTCTTAATGTTCATCATGATCTTCATAGTGTTCTTGGTGTTCATCTTGACCTTCATAGCATTCTTGCATGCATTCATTGTTTTGATCCATAACTTTCATGCATTAGGTCTTTTTCATGTTTTTCTCTTTCATCATTAAAAATTCAAAAATCAAAAAAATATATCTTTTCTTTTTTCTCTCATAAATTTCAAAAATTTGGATTGACTTTTTCAAAAATTTTTAAAATTCAATTGTTTCTTATGAGTCAAATCAAATTTTCAATTTAAAAATCTTATCTTTTTCAAAATCTTTTTCACAAATCAAATCTTTTTCATTTTTCTTAGTTATTTTCGAAAATTTTAAAAATATTTTTTAAAAATCTTTTTCTTATCTTTATCACATAATTTTCGAAAATAACATCATCAATTAATGTTTTGATTCAAAAATTTCAAGTTTGTTACTTACTTGTTAAGAAAGATGCAAACTTTAAGTTCTAGAATCATATTTTGTGATTTCTTGTGAATCAAGTCATGAATTGTGATTTTAAAAATTAAATCTTTTTCAAAACCAATTTCAATCATATCTTTTCAAAAATATATTTTTATCTTATCTTTTTCAAAATCATATCTTTTTCAAAAATTTGATTTTAAAATATCTTTTCTAACTTCTTATCTTCTTATCTTTTCAAAATTGATTTTCAAAATTTGTTTCAACTAACTAACTAACTTTTTGTTTGTTTCTTATCTTTTTCAAAACTACCTAACTAACTCTCTCTCTCTAATTTTCGAAAATATCTCCCTCTTTTTCAAAAATTCTTTTTAATTAACTAATTGTTTCAAAATTCAATTTTAATTTATTTCTTCTTTTAATTTTCGAAAATTACTAACCATTTTTCAAAAATAATTTTCGAAAATTCTCTTTCTCTCTCATCTCATTCTATTTATTTATTCATCTACTAACACTTTTCTTCATCTCACATCTCTGCTCTCCTCACCCTTGTGTTTCTTTCTTTACACTACATTCTTTTCTTCTTCTACTCACACAGGGGAACCTCTATACCTGGGCAGAAAGGATCCCTATTATTATTATTTTTCTGTTCTCTTCTTTTTTATATGAGTAGGAGCAAGGACAAGAACATTCTTGTTGAAGCAGATCCAGAACCTGAAAGGACTCTGAAGAGAAAACTAAGAGAAGTTAAATTACAACAATCCAGCAAGCACCTTTCAGAAATTTTCGAACAAGAAGAGGAGATGGCAGCCGAAAATAATAATAATGCAAGGAGGATGCTTGGTGACTTTACTGCACCTAATTCCAATTTACATGGAAGAAGCATCTCCATCCCTACCATTGGAGCAAACAACTTTGAGCTTAAACCTCAATTAGTTTCTCTGATGCAACAAAACTGCAAGTTTCATAGACTTCTATCTGAAGATCCTTTTCAGTTCTTAACTAAATTCTTGCAGATCTGTGATACTGTTAAGACTAATGGAGTAGATCCTGAAGTCTACAGGCTCATGCTTTTCCCTTTTGCTGTAAGAGACAGAGCCAGAGTGTGGTTGGACTCTCAACCCAAAGATAGCCTGAACTCTTGGGATAAGCTGGTCACGGCTTTCTTAGCCAAGTTCTTTCCTCCTCAAAAGCTGAGCAAACTTAGAGTGGATGTTCAAACCTTCAGACAGAAAGAAGGTGAATCCCTCTATGAAGCTTGGAAGAGATACAAGCAACTGACCAAAAAGTGTCATTCTGACATGCTTTCAGAATGGACCATCTTGGATATATTCTATGATGGTCTGTCTGAATTAGCTAAGATGTCATTGGATACTTCTGCAGGTGGATCCATTCACCTAAAGAAAATGCCTGCAGAAGCTCAAGAACTCATTGATATGGTTGCTAATAACCATTTCATTTACACTTCTGAGAGGAATCCTGTGAGTAATGGGACGCCTCAGAAGAAGGGAGTTCTTGAAATTGATACTCTAAATGCCATATTGGCTCAGAATAAAATATTGACTCAGCAAGTCAATATGATCTCTCAGAGTCTGAATGGAATGCAAGCTGCATCCAACAGTACTCAAGAGGCATCTTCTGAAGAAGAAGCTTATGATCCTGAGAACCCTGCAATAGCAGAGGTGAATTACATGGGTGAACCATATGGAAACACCTATAATCCCTCATGGAGAAATCACCCAAATCTCTCATGGAAGGATCAACAAAAGCCTCAACAAGGCTTTAATAATGGTGGAAGAAACAGGTTTAGCAATAGCAAGTCTTTTCCATCATCCATTCATCAACAGACAGAGAATTCTGAGCAGAATCCATCTAACTTAGCAAATTTAGTCTCTGATCTATCTAAGGCCACTGTGAGTTTCATGAATGAAACAAGGTCCTCCATTAGAAATTTGGAAGCACAAGTGGGCCAGCTGAGTAAAAGGATCACTGAAATCCCTCCTAGTACTCTCCCAAGTAATACAGAAGAAAATCTAAAAGGAGAGTGCAAGGCCATTGACATAACCATCATGGCCGAATCCAAGGAGGAAGGGGAGGACGTGAATCCCAAGGAGGAAGACCTCCTGGGACGTCCAGTGATCAATAAGGAGCTTCCCTCTGAGGAACCAAAGGAATCTGAGACTCATCTAGAGACCATAGAGATTCCATTAAACCTCCTTATGCCATTCATGAGCTCTAATGAGTATTCCTCTTCTGAAGAGAATGAAGATGTTACTGAGGAACAAGTTACCAAGTACCT
Organism: Arachis ipaensis; assembly: GCF_059453495.1. NCBI lineage: Eukaryota > Viridiplantae > Streptophyta > Magnoliopsida > Fabales > Fabaceae > Arachis > Arachis ipaensis. Next base: position 131,857,268 of record NC_142444.1, read on the forward strand.
TGGTGCAATCATGAAGCTGAATGTCAAATTATTTGGTATTGAGACTTGGGGAGATAAACCTCCCCTGTTCACCAATGAACTAAATGCATTGGATCAACTGAGATTGCCTCAGAAAAAACAGGATCCTGGAAAGTTCCTAATACCTTGTACCATAAGCACCATGACCTTTGAGAAGGCTCTATGTGACCTTGGATCAGGAATAAACCTCATGCCACTCTCTGTAATGGAGAAACTGGGAATCTTTGAGGTACTAGCAGCTAAAATCTCATTAGAGATGGCAGACAATTCCAGAAAACAGGCTTATGGACAAGTAGAAGACGTGTTAGTAAAGGTTGAAGGCCTTTACATCCCTGCTGATTTCATAGTCCTAGATACTGGGAAGGATGAGGATGAATCCATCATCCTTGGAAGACCTTTCCTAGCCACAGCAAGAGCTGTAATTGATGTTGACAGAGGTGAACTAGTCCTTCAATTGAATGAGGACTCCCTTGTGTTTAAAACTCAAGGTCATCCTTCTGTAAACATGGAAAAGAGGCACAGTAAGCTTCTCTCAAAACAGAGTCAACCAGAGCCCTCACAGTCAAACTCTAAGTTTGGTGTTGGGAGGCTGACGTTAGGATTTCTGCCAGTAAAGAATGTCATAAAAACAGTCGCGTTGTAGATATAGTCTCTAAACCGACAAAAATCCCTTCGTACAAACGTTTTGGGTGTCACAAGTAACAAACCCCTTTAGAAATTGTTAACCGAGTATTCAAACCTCGGGTCGTCTTCTCAAGGAACTGCGAGGAAGTGTGTTCTTATTATTGGCTATAAAGGTTGTAATCAGGGTTTAGAAGATGAGAAGCAAGTAATTTAAATGACAAGTAAAGTAAATGGCAATTAAAATAAATAAATACTGTAAGGCAAACTTTTGGCAAGGTAAGAGAAGTCGGAGGTCCAACGTAGTTATCTCTCTCAACTATGATGAAAGTTGAATCTAAACTCCACTTGGTCAACCTTTACTAGGGCAAAGGAAAGTCAGGGGACTAATTAAATTGACCTTTGAATCCTATTTATTTCCTAAGAAAAGGTTGGGATTGTTAAGTTCAGCTCAATTAGCAAGATAACGATTATCAATTATGTTGAGTTTAATAACTGTTGAGTTACTAAATTCTTAACCAGAACCAAAAGGGAAAGAAGTAAAATTGCTGGAATAATAAAAATATCCTTAGATAGGAAGCAATGGCAACTTGAATCAAGAGAACAATCATAAACTGAAAATACCTCAAATATCATTAATTCAAATAACTGTCTGTAACATGGAAGAATTCTTAGATCAAATTATAATAATCAATTCAAATGTTGGAATAAATAAATGTAGAACTAAAATAAAAGAACATTAAAACCTGGATCCAGAGTTACTCTTAAAACAAGAAGAAATCCTAAATCCTAAAAGAGAAAGAGAGAAGATCTCCCTCTCAACTAAATCTAAATCATTGAAAAGTAAAATATGCGAACTCTCTCTGAATGGATGCATTTCCACACTTTATAACCTCTGGTCTATGCTGTCTGTACTTGGATCTGGGCCAAAAAGGGCTTCAGAATTCGCTGGGGGCGTATTCTGTAATTTCTGGTGCGTGGCCTCTGTCATGCGTCCGCGTGGGTCACGCGGGCGCGTCATCTGGAGCTTTTCCTTTCCACGCGGTCGCGTCAGTCATGCGACCGCGTCATGTGCATTCTGCTTAAGGTGCGCAGTCGCGTCAGTCATGCGGCCGCGTCGCTGCTGATTCGTGCTTGGCACGCGATCGCGTCATCCATGCGATCACGTGAATACCTGTTTCCTTCAAGGCTCCGTTTTGCTTTCTCCTTCCATTTTTGTATGTTTCCTTTATCATCCTTTAAGTCATTCTGCCTTAGAAAATCTGAAACTACTCAACACACTAATCACGGCATCGAATGGAAATAAAGGTAATTAAAATAATTAATTTTTTAAAGCTTAGGAAACATGTTTTTCACAATATGACATAATAAGGAAGGGAAGGTAAAACCATGCAATTAATGTGAATAAGTAGGTGAAGAGTTGAATAAATCACTCTAATTAAGCACAAAAGAACTCATGAAATATGGGTTTATCAGACGCCACAACCAAACTCTAAGTTTGGTGTTGAGCTCCCACATCCAAACTCTAAGTTTGGTGTTGGGGAGTCTCAACAATGCTCTGAACATCTGTGAGGCTCCATGAGAGCCCACTGTCAAGCTATTGACATTAAAGAAGCGCTTGTTGGGAGGCAACCCAATTTTTATTTATATAATTTTATTTTTATTGTTATTTCATGTTTTATTAGGTTCATGATCATGTGGAGTCACAAAATAAATATAAAAATTGAAAACGGAATCAAAAACAGCAGAAGAAAAATCACACCCTGGAGGAGGATCTCACTGGCGTTTAAATGCCAGTAAGGAGCATCTGTCTGGCGTTCAACGCCAGAACAAAGCATGTTTCTGGCGTTGAACGCCAGAAACAAGCAGCATCCTGGCGTTCAGACGCCAGAAATGCACAGTGAAGAAGAGCTGGCGCTGAACGCCAGAAACAAGCATCTGGCTGGCGTTCAACGCCAGAAATATGCTGCATCTGGGCGTTGAACGCCCAGAACAAGCATCAGTTCGGCGTTTAAACGCCAGAATTGCATGCAAAGGCATTTTACATGCCTAATTGGTGCAGGGATGCAATTCCTTGACACCTCAGGATCTGTGGACACCACAGGATCATCTCAGCATCTGTGGACCCCACAGGATCCCCACCTACCACCACTCACTCTCTTCCCTCTTCTCAATGTTCATCCTCTCTTCCCAATAAACACTCTTCCCCAAAACTCTTCACCAATCACCTCAATCTCTCTTCACTATCACCACTCCACCACTCACATCCACCCACTCTTCCCCATAAACCTACCTCATAAACCCCACCTACCTTTAAAATTCAAAATCAATTTCCCACCCAAAACCCACCCTTATGGCCGAACCTTACCCCCTCCTCTCCCTATATAAAGCCCTCCATTCTTCCTCATTTTCACACAACACAACCCTCTCTTCTCTTCTTGGCCGAATACACCTCTCCCTCCTCTCCTCCATATTTTCTTCTTCTTCTTCATCTATTCTTTCTTCTCTTGCTCGAGGGCGAGCAATATTCTAAGTTTGGTGTGGTAAAAGCATAAGCTTTTTGTTTTTTCATTACCATTGATGGCACCCAAGATCGGAGAATCCTCTAGAAAAGGGAAAGGGAAGACAAAAGCTTCCACCTCCGAGTCATGGGAGATGGAAAGATTCATCTCCAAAGCTCATCAAGACCACTTCTATGATGTTGTGGCCAAGAAGAAGGTGATCCCCGAGGTCCCTTTCAAACTCAAGAGAAATAAGTATCCGGAGATCCGACATGAGATCCATAGAAGAGGTTGGGAAGTTCTAACAAACCCCATCCAACAAGTCGGAATTCTAATGGTTCAAGAGTTCTATGCTAATGCATGGATCACAAGGAACCATGATCAAAGTAAGAACCCGAACCCAAAGAATTATCTCACCATGGTTCGGGGGAATTACTTAGATTTTAGTCCAGAAAATGTAAGGTTGGCGTTCAACTTGCCAATGATGGAAGAGAACGCACGCCCCTACACAAGGAGAGTCAACTTTGATCAAAGGTTGGACCAAGTCCTCATGGACATATGTGTGGAAGGAGCTCAATGGAAGATTGACTCAAAAGGTAAACCGGTTCAACTGAGAAGACTGGACCTTAAGCCTGTAGCTAGAGGATGGTTGGAGTTCATTCAACGCTCAATCATTCCCACTAGCAACCGGTCTGAAGTTACTATAGACCGGGCCATCATGATCCATAGCATCATGATTGGAGAAGAGGTGGAGGTTCATGAGATTATACCTCAAAAACTCTACAAGGTAGCTGACAAGTCCTCCACTATGGCAAGGTTAGCTTTTCCCCACCTCAATTGCCATCTATGCAACTCAGCTGGGATTGACATAGAAGGAGACATTCCCATTGAAGAAGAGAAGCCCATCACTAAGAAAAGGATGGAGCAAACAAGAAAGCCCATTCATGGAGCTCAAGAGACGCATGAAGCTCATCACCATGAGATCCCGGAGATGCCTCAAATGCATTTTCCTCCACAAAACTATTGGGAGCAAATCAACACCTCCCTAGGAGAATTAAGTTCCAACATGGGACAATTAAGGGTGGAACATCAAGAGCACTCCATCATCCTTCATGAAATTAGAGAAGATCAAAGAGCAATGAGGGAGGAGCAACAAAGACAAGGAAGAGACATAGAAGATCTCAAGGACATCATTGGTTCCTCAAGAAGGAAGCGCCATCATCACTAAGGTGGACTCATTCCTTGTTCTTAAATTATCTGTTTTTCGTTTTTTTTATGTTAAGTGCTTATCTAAGTTTGTGTCTTATTACATGATCATTAGTATTTAGTAACTATGTCTTAAAGTTATGAATGTCCTATGAATCCATCACCTCTCTTAAATGAAAAATGTTTTTAATTCAAAAGAACAAGAAGTACATGAGTTTCGAATTTATCCTTGAACTTAGTTTAATTATATTGATGTGGTGACAATGCTTCTTGTTTTCTGAATGAATGCTTGAACAGTGCATATGTCTTTTGAAGTTGTTGTTTAAGAATGTTAAATATGTTGGATCTTGAAAGAATGATGATAAGGAGACATGTTATTTGATAATCTGAAAAATCATAAAAATGATTCTTGAAGCAAGAAAAAGCAGCAAAGAACAAAGCTTGCAGAAAAAAAAAGGGGCGAAAAAAAAATAGAAAGAAAAGGCAACCAGAAAAAGCCAAAAGCTCTTAAAACCAAAAGGCAAGAGCAAAAAGCCAATAGCCCTTAAAACCAAAAGGCAAGGGTAATAAAAAGGATCCCAAGGCTTTGAGCATCAGTGGATAGGAGGGCCTAAAGGAATAAAATCCTGGCCTAAGCGGCTAAACCAAGCTGTCCCTAACCATGTGCTTGTGGCGTGAAGGTGTCAAGTGAAAACTTGAGACTGAGCGGTTAAAGTCAAGGTCCAAAGCAAAAGAAGAGTGTGCTTAAGAACCCTGGACACCTCTAATTGGGGACTTTAGCAAAGCTGAGTCACAATCTGAAAAGGTTCACCCAATTATGTGTCTGTGGCATTTATGTATCTGGTGGTAATACTGGAAAACAAAGTGCTTAGGGCCACGGCCAAGACTCATAAAGTAGCTGTGTTCAAGAATCAACATACTGAACTAGGAGAATCAATAACATTATCTGAACTCTGAGTTCCTATAGATGCCAATCATTCTGAACTTCAATGGATAAAGTGAGATGCCAAAACTATTCAAGAGGCAAAAAGCTACAAGTCCCGCTCATCTGATTGGAGCTATGTTTCATTGATATTTTGGAATTTATAGTATATTCTCTTCTTTTTATCCTACTTGATTTTCAGTTGCTTGGGGACAAGCAACAATTTAAGTTTGGTGTTGTGATGAGCGGATAATTTATACGCTTTTTGGTATTGTTTTTAGTATATTTTTAGTAGGATCTAGTTACTTTTAGGGATGTTTTTATTAGTTTTTATGTTAAATTCACATTTCTGGAATTTACTATGAGTTTGTGTGTTTTTCTGTGATTTCAGGTATTTTCTGGCTGAAATTGAGGGACTTGAGCAAAAATCAGATTCAGAGGTTGAAGAAGGACTGCTGATGCTGTTGGATTCTGACCTCCCTACACTCAAAGTGGATTTTCTGGAGCTACAGAACTCAAAATGGTGTGCTTCCAATTGCGTTGGAAAGTAGACATCCAGGGCTTTCCAGCAATATATAATATTTCATACTTTGGCCGAGTTTAGATGACGTAAAAGGGCGTTGAACGCCAGTTCTACGCTGCTGTCTGGAGTTAAACGCCAGAAACACGTCACGAACCAGAGTTGAACGCCAGAAACACGTTACAACCTGGCGTTCAACTCAAGAAAGAGCCTCTGCACGTGTAACATTCAATCTCAGCCCAAGCACATACCAAGTGGGCCCCAGAAGTGGATTTATGCATCAATTACTTACTTCTGTAAACCCTAGTAGCTAGTTTAGTATAAATAGGACTTTTTACTATTGTATTAGACATCTTGGGACGTCTGGTTCTTAGATCATGGGGGCTGGCCATTCGACCATGCCTGAACCTTTCACTTATGTATTTTTTAACGGTAGAGTTTCTACACTCCATAGATTAAGGTGTGGAGCTCTGCTGTTCCTCATGAGTTAATGCAAAGTACTACTGTTTCTCTATTCAATTCAACTTATCCCGCTTCTAAGATATTCATTCGCACTTCAACATGAATGTGATGAACGTGACAATCATCATCATTCCCCCACGAACGCGTGCCTGAAAACCACTTCCATTCCACCTTAGATTGGATGATTATCTCTTGGATCTCTTAATCAGAGTCTTCGTGGTATAAGCTAGATTGATGGCGGCATTCATGAGAGTCCGGAAAGTCTAAACCTTGTCTGTGGTATTCCGAGTAGGGCTCTGGGATTGAATGACTGTGACGAACTTCAAACTCGCGAGTGCTGGGCGTAGTGACAGACGCAAAAGGAGGGTGAATCCTATTCCAGTATGATCGAGAACCTCAGATGATTAGCCGTGCTGTGACAGAGCATTTGGACCATTTTCACAAGAGGATAGGATGCAGCCATTGACCACGGTGATGCCTCCAGATGATTAGCCATGCAGTGACAGCACATCGGACCATTTTCCAGAGAGGATGAAAAGTAGCCATTGACAATGGTGATGTCCTTACATAAAGCCAGCCATAGAAAGGAGTAGGACTGATTGGATGAAGACAGCAGGAAAGCAGAAGTTCAGAGGGACGAAAGCATCTCTATACCTTTATCTGAAATTCTCACCAATGATATACATAAGTATTTCTATCTTTATTTTCTGTCTATTTATTATTTATTTTCGAAAACTCCATAATCAATTATTATCCGCCTGACTGAGATTTACAAGATGACCATAGCTTGCTTCATACCAACAATCTCCGTGGGATCGACCCTTACTCACGTAAGGTTTTATTACTTGGACGACCCAGTGCACTTGCTGGTTAGTTGTATCGAAGTTGTGAATGAAAAACGATTTATTAAGACGTGCGTACAGAGTTTTTGGCGCCGTTGCCTGAGATCACAATTTCGTGCACCAAAAACGCACCCACGCGTACGCGTGGCTGATACGTAGGCATCACTGGGCTTTTCTCCCATCCACACGTGCACGTGGAGGGATGCGTACACATCACTGTGTTTTGCTGTGTTCCACGCGTGCGCGTGGGCGACGCGCATGCGTGACCCTGTTTTCATCCCAAAGTTAATTTTTTAGTTTTTAAAACCAAATTTCATACTTCTAAGCCTCCGATCTCACCCTTTATGTCTTAAATTATTATGATATGCCTAGCGATGGGAAGAAGCTAGGAAATGTGGTAACTTGTGAATGAAGAAAGGGGAGAATTAATGATAAATGATGATCAAAGAGAATTGTATGAGATACGGAGGATGATGGTGGAAGTGCTTTATATGCCATGAGCCAAAGGGCTGTGATTGTTAATAAATTGGCTAGTTATGGATTGTATTATGAGACGAATGGCTAAGATATTGCCAAATTATGGCTGAGCCATTGTGAATTATGGCTGAGTATGATTGCATATATGCTTATTGAATGAAATGTGAATGTTGCACTTCCACTATCTGAGATACGAGTTTTCCTGGGAGAAAGTAATGGCTAGCCACCATGTGCTCCAGGTGGAGACTCGATACTCTGATCTGCTGACCCTATGTCATAAGTATGGCCAGACACTGTGAAAGTTCCGGATGAGCTCGCGCCCGTGAATGTACACCAGTGAGGGTGTTGGATATGAATTATGATTTATTATTGAGTATAACTCGAGTTAGGGATGCACGACAGAGGGACAGTCCAATGGTTAGCTACCAGAACTTAGGTTGGCTATATAACCGACAAATGATATCATCAGCCATTAGGACAGGCATTCATCATATGCATATTATGTGAATTGTTTGAAATTACCTAATTGACTGCATATTACCTGCTAATTGTCTAAATGTTATATCTTCTTCCTATTTATATATCTCCTTGTATGATATAATTGTATTTGCCATATTATATTACTGCTGGCGGTTGGGAGGTCTGCAGGATTTGGAAAGGGGAATGTTAGTTAGACTAAAGATCTTTAGTCAGTTGCCATTTATGGTTTAGTCTATTTATAAGCTTTGATTTATCTGGTGGAAGTTCTAGGATTGCCTTCGACTTTCCCAGGACATTACATGTTAGATATGTGGGAACTGTTACTATACTGAGAACCTCCGGTTCTCACCCATGTGGATTTTGTAATTTTCAGATGCAGGACGTGAGGCTTCTCGCTGAGGCATGCTGGAGACTTCTTGATAAGCGAAGATCCTTGGTTCTCGGGACTTTATTTTTGGTCTTATGTTTTTACTTAGATACTTTTATCTCCACTAAATAATGTATATATATACTGTTTGACTCCTCTTAGAGGTTGTTTTGGAGAACAGGTTTTGTTAGCTTGTCCTTGGGGTTTCCCTTGGGTTTCTTACTCTATGTTTATGTTTATATAAGTATACTTTTATGCTCGGAACGGTTATCTTTGCAAACTGGGTCTTGAGTCTTGATATTCGTATCTTTGGCACTCTTTTGTTTATGGTTTCGTGTTAGTCTATCTTTTGTCGGTTTTGTTACGTTATCGATCAGAGTGTTGCGATTTTCTATTTAACGGTTTTGTTTTATCCCTTATTTTCAAAGGCTCCTAGTTATAAACATTCTTCACAATACTATATGTACTAAATTTTATTTTTAGAGGTCGTACTACTTCGCCACCTCTATCTTATGACTTAAGCATAAGGCTCTGTGTGGTAGGGTGTTACAGATTCCGTAACCGCATCCTTCCCTTTAACAACTCCTAATTTCTCACCCGAATTACGAGAATTCACACCCAAATCGCGAGCTTCCAATTCAGCCTCTTTTTGAATCTCATGATTGTTGTGTGGCACTAGTGTCGGGGCTTCATTATTTTTTCCGTCATCACCAAAAGAATCACTGTTTCCTTCCAAGGACTCTTTCTCCCTGCACAATAATTTATCATGCCCATACCGTGCACAAGTAGAACAAATCAGCTATAAACTCTTGTACTCCACTTCATGAGTCATACCCTCTACTATAATATGTTTGATTACAGGCAACCCAAGATTAATTTGAACACAAGCTCGGGCATATTTTCCTCTTTCTGCAAGCTTAGTGGCCGAGTCTACTTTCACCGAAACCCCTATTGCAGAAGCAATTCGCAACATTGCTTGTTCCTGGTAATACCAGATTGGAAGTCTCGAAATTCAAATCCATACTAGCGTTGATCCGAAGGATTTTTTACATGGCCTAAAATCCACTTTCCATGACTTTACTGCAACATAGTGACCGTCTATCAACCACGGACTACCAAGAATGACTTTCTCATGATCCGCAGTAATATCAAATTTAACCAAAAAATACCCAAACCCCACATCCAACAAATCAAACCCTCCTTTGATGCACCATACTATCCGAAGCTTATGCATAAGAGCCGTGTAGCCATAATACTTATCCAGCACCTTGATCACGATGGCTTCCTAGACAGCTCTTTGCCTCCTTAATAAAACTAACACTTAGTGGACGAGAATCACCCTGTTTACCTACCGTCGCGATACTATCCCCAGATAAAGACCCTACTAATAACATTTAGAACTAATAAAGTATTTTTATGAATATTATTAATTAATCACTAAATGTATTATTATTTATTTGTATATATTTTACAATTTTTGAATAAAACTATAATTTATTTTTTTATAAATATTAAATATATATTCTTATATAATAGCTCATTATTTTATTTTTATGTTACACCGTAATATAATTATTAACTATAAAAAAAGATAACACTTCTTGAAAAAGAATTAAAATTTAAAATAAAAAGATAAACACGTTTTGGAAAAGAATTTAAATTTAAAATGAACAAAATAAAAGAGAGAATCTGGGAAGTTATAGATGTGGTGGGGTGAAATAGAATATTCTGCAATAAAGATAGATTCTTGATAGTTGTTAATCAACTTAACTCTATCTTTCTCTGCTCATATATAATAGAGTCCTTGGGAGTTAATAAATACTGAACCTCATCACATAACTCAACACAACACAACACCACACTTCACATTGTCTTTTATTGCGTTATCCTTTTTCTGTTTGTGTTCGTTACTGGTCCCTCTCCTCACTCTTATAAAAACACAGACACCACTATCATCTTTCTTCATCACTTGTTTTTCTTTTCCCTCATTCACTCCTTACTCATCAGGTACAATCTATCTCATCAATTTTTATATATCTCTTCTTTCTTTTTTCTTATTATACTTTGTTATTATTCTTGTTTTCTTTCATTAGACATGAATTAGCTAATTGTTCTTCACAAGTCTTAATTTATTTAAAATAAAGCAGAAGTTTAAATAAAAATCTAGTGGTTTTTTATGGTCTGACATAATTTGGTATGTATTCACATGAAGCTTGTGAATTTTGATCCCGTTTCCCTATTGCTGGTACTCTTCGTTTGCTTATGATGTTTCTACCTTCCAAACTTGTACAAATTGCAATTCGAATTATTTAAATAAAAAATAAAAAAAATGGCTTCCCCGTTGTCACATGATTTTTGTTTTGCTATAACTTTGGCGATATCACTACAAGAAAATAGAGTTATTTTAACACTTTATTTTTTAACACCATAATTAAATGTCAAAATTAATATATATTTTTGACAAATATCATAAATGTCAAATTTTTTATATTTTCTTGATGAATAATTTGACCGTAAAAAATTACTCCTCAATTTTGATACTCATTTGTTTTTAATTACTCCACTATTTTTCTTCTTCTTTGGGCTCTGTTAATTTTGACATCACACTGCTCTCAGTTTAGGATTATACTACTCATTATTCTTTATCTTCAAAATCTCAATTTATTCTTTAGTTTCAAGATCTCATTTCATTCTTTGTTAAAATATTTTGTTAAAAATATTTTATAGTCAATAAGTGTCAAAATAAATAGTATTTTTGACAATTAATAAGTATCACAAAAAATATATTCTCAAAATTTTCTAACAAATTATTTTTGACAACCAATATTTATCAAAATAAGATTTAAATTTTTTTCACAATCACTTATATGTTAAAAATACTATTTTTGACAAAATTTTTATTAACATATTTTCATAGTTAAAATAGTGTCAAAATTTATTTTTTTGACAAATTTTAATTTTCTTTTACACATTATAACCCTAAAAAATAATCTATATTGTTGTAGTGTATTTTCTGTTTCTACTTTTTCTCCATTCATCTCGGATCTTTTGATTTATTCTATTATATTTAGTGGTGGAACATACACTTTCTGCACATCAGCTTCTATCATTATTTTAACTAAGGGATTAAAATAAATAAAATTGGAATAGATGTAAATAGATTAAAAATAATAAGTAATTTCACCGCCTAAAAAATAGAAAATAATATTTTAAAAAAAACATTTTTTAATCTTCCATTATATACCATAAAAAATTATAAGAAATTGTATTAATTTTTAAGTAATTAATATTAGATAATTTTTTGTAAATTTTTTTATTTTTATTTTTAATTTTTTGTAGACATGCATATCATAACTAGTGGCACTAACAATCATATGATGATACTCATGGTTACACTGTGTTATGCACCTGTGAATCTCCAATCCGTGTTCATAGCCAAGCTGAACCAGCAAAGGTTGCATCATTGTGTTGACCAGTGCCAATGACTCTGTTGAAACCCGTTTCTTTCACATTGACTGCACGTGTCCTATTGTTATTAGAGAAAATATAAGAAAATAATATTTTTTTAAATAACTTAAATAATAAATTAGAAAAATTTTAATTTTAATTTTAAAATTTAAATTTTAAATTAATTAAAATTATTCATATTTAATAAATTTAAAATATAATCCATTATTTATATTATTTACAATCTTCATTGTCTATCTAACAAAATTGTTGTTATTATTATTGTTCTATCTCTACAATTTTCTCTATTTGTTATTTTTTATTTGAATTCTCAATGTTGTTTGATTACTCGTCCATTTATATAGTGGAGCGTGTCACATGCACATATTCATAAGTTAAAATAACAAGAATTTTTAGAGAATTCTATTAAAAAAAATAAACATAACTAATTTTAAAAAAATAAATATAATAAATTTTATTTTTAAAAAGATAAAATAATAAATAAAAATAAAATAAAAATTTAATACCACTCACCACCCGCACCTTGTATATTTATCATTGAGATGAGAATAGTTGTTTAATTTCACAGTTATACATTAAGCTAATCGATCTTCGTTATTATCAGAAGATGGCTAAGGAACAATTGCAGGTGCTGAATGCACTGGATGTTGCAAAGACACAATGGTACCACTTCACGGCTATTGTGATCGCTGGGATGGGTTTTTTCACCGATGCCTATGACCTCTTTTGCATCTCCCTCGTCACCAAACTCCTTGGCCGCTTGTACTACTACGATGGCTCCAGCAATCCCGGTTCTCTTCCGTCTAACGTCTCCTCTGCCATCAATGGCGTTGCATTCTGCGGCACTCTCGCCGGTCAACTATTCTTCGGTTGGCTGGGCGACAAGATGGGAAGGAAGCGTGTCTACGGAATGACACTCATGCTCATGGTTATTTGTTCCCTTGCCTCTGGACTCTCCTTTGGAAAAGAGCCTAAATCTGTTATGGTCACTCTTTGCTTCTTTAGGTTAGTATAAATAACTTATTATCCTTATTTCTTGTTCTTAGAGTATAAACATCTAATTAAAGATTTTGGCGCAATTATCTTTATATATTAATTTAAAAATAAATAATTAGTTAAATAATTTGATATATGTAACTAAATTCTCAATTTTTAACTATCAATTTCGATTATCAACTTGTTAGCAAAAAAAAGGTGCATGCAAGTCTCCAATCAAAAACAAATAACCCTAATATCTTATTATTAATAGTTGATTTATTTGTCCTTGTTTTAGGTTCTGGCTTGGGTTTGGGATCGGCGGCGACTATCCTCTCTCTGCAACCATTATGTCTGAGTACGCCAACAAGAAGACACGTGGAGCATTCATCGCGGCAGTCTTTGCCATGCAGGGATTTGGAATCCTTGCAGGTGGCATGGTTGCGATCATAGTTTCGTCCATTTTCAAGGGACTGCACCCTGCTCCGGCCTTTGAGTTCGACCACGTGGGGTCCACCGTGCCAGAAGCCGATTATGTTTGGAGGATAATCTTGATGTTTGGCGCGCTTCCCGCTCTTGCGACGTACTATTGGAGGATGAAGATGCCGGAGACAGCAAGGTATACGGCCTTGGTGGCGAAGAACGCAAAGCAAGCAGCTTCGGACATGTCCAAGGTTCTTGAGGTTGAGATTGAAGCAGAGCAAGAGAAGATTGAGCAGCAAGAAACAGGAGGAGGCAACGATTTTGGATTGTTCTCGAGAGAGTTTGTTAAGCGGCATGGGCTTCACCTTGTTGGAACCGCCACAACTTGGTTCCTTTTGGATATTGCTTACTACAGCCAGAATCTGTTCCAGAAAGATATCTTCAGTGCCATCGGTTGGATCCCACCCGCGAAGACAATGAGCGCAATTGAAGAGGTTTACAAGATTGCGAGAGCACAGACTTTGATTGCACTGTGCAGCACTGTTCCCGGTTACTGGTTCACGGTGGCACTCATTGATAGGGTGGGGAGGTTTTCCATTCAGTTGACGGGGTTCTTCTTCATGACAGTTTTCATGTTTGCATTGGCAATACCTTATCATCATTGGACCTTGAAGGGAAACCAGATTGGCTTTGTTGTGATGTATTCATTGACGTTCTTCTTCGCCAACTTTGGACCCAATGCCACCACTTTTGTGGTCCCTGCTGAGATCTTCCCTGCTAGGCTTAGATCAACATGTCATGGCATCTCAGCAGCTGCAGGCAAAGCTGGAGCTATGGTTGGTGCTTTTGGATTTGTTTACGCTGAGAAAGGAATTGGCATCAGGAACACCCTTATAATCATGGGTGTGGTTAACGTCTGTGGCTTCTTCTTCACATTCTTGGTTCCTGAATCCAAAGGAAAATCACTAGAAGAAATGTCTGGTGAGGTTGAGGACCAACAAGCTGTGGATAATGTTGTTTAAGCTTTAGTTAATAATTATGAATCTTATACATGCATGGTTGATTAGCTTTTACAATATGATTTTAAGACGGTGGTATAGTACATCATGGAGTCTTAGCTTTAATTATTAATTACGGAAAAGTCTAGGAGGAGCAACTTTATTAAAAACATGTAATCAGTAAAAAAAATGAGTTATTGAATAAAATCTTACACTATTAAAATCATCATTGATAGCTATTTGATAGGGGTGACAACACGGGTTGAATCCGTCGGGCCGACCCATTAAACCTGCTAAAAAGGATGGGTCGGGTTAGGATTTGGAGTCCGCCAAATTAAAAAAATTCGGCAAATTGGCGGGTTTTGGCAGGGCGGGACAGGCCGGTCCACCGGGCCGAAAATTTTAATTTTAATTTTTTTATTAAATAAAATAGTGATTACTATTATAAAATTAATAATTATAGAATTTTTAAACATTTTTTTTTTGTTTTTATTCTTCTTTTAGTTATTAACTTTATTTATTTTATTTTATAATTTCGTATATTTGTTCGAATTATGTGACTCTTGTTTTTTAAAATAAAGATAGTTTTATTGACAAATATTATTTTGAACAATTTTATTGAAGTTAAAAATAAAAAAAATAGTAAAAAAATTATATTATAATTTGACTATTTTTTATTTGTATTTGATTTTTTTAATTATTATTTTTTAATTAATTTTAATGAATTTTATTTTTCAAAAAAAACGGACTAGCCCCCCGACTCGCTAATCCGCCAATCCGCCATAAAGTGGGACAGACTAGCATTTTGAACCCATTTTAGTTGGCGGTGTGAGCCGGCGGCGGGACAGGACGGGTTGGGGCGGGCTGGCCCGCTTTGCCATCCCTACTATTTAATGGCTACAAATTACAAAAGTTGCTGACTCCTAGCACTCCTCATTAATTGTTATAGACTTAAAAAAGAAAGTATAAATTCTACCCAATTTTTTTTTAAATAATAAAAAATAAATTATTTTTTTATGACATATTTTATTATTATTGAATAAAATAAGTTAGTTTATCATAGTTAAACTTAGTTTAACCTAAATTTTGTTAACTTAATCAATCAGTATTACTATTTTTACAAATTATAAAAATCACTAAAAAAGTTTTATTTTATAATTTTTTTTATTTTCTTAAATCATTATCATACATCATTTAATTTATTTCAACCACAAAATAAAAAAATAAAAAAAAGACAAAAAAAGAGACATGAAATTTAAAATTCTTAAAACACTTTTTTAATAATTCTCTCTTACTTTTTTTATTCTTTCAAAAATCTTCTTTATTCTTCTTAATAATTAAATTAGGTCCATTAAAAATATTTTAAAACAATGAAACTTTTTAAATATTTGACTTTTAAAGCAATGAAAATGGAAAGGATTTTAATTGAAAATTCTTTTTAAAAATGATGGATAAAAAATAGATATAATTAGTTAACAAGAGCAATGAGAAAGATTTAAAAAAAAATTAAGAAAGTCTCCGAGAAAAATTTTTGAGAATTTTAAATTTTTGGTGTCTCTTAAATTTTTTTATTTATTCTTTTTGCTTTTGAGATTTATTTTTTATTTTATGATTAAAATTGATTAATAAATATATAATTTAAAAAAATAAAAAATTATAAATTTAAATTTTTTTAATAATTTTTATAATTTGTAAAAAAAAGTTATATCATGATTAATGGATTAAATTAACAAAATTTAGATTAGATTAAAAATTAAAATTAACCATAATAAATCAATTTATTTTATTTTATTTAATAATAGTAAGACATGTCACAAGAGATAACTTACCTTTTAGTTTAGAGATGGTTGGATAAAATATATTGATCTATATTGTTAGAATATATTAAAATCAATTAGTATTTATTAGAATTATTCAGCATATTTAAATATTTATTATAGGATATTAAATCTTTATTATTTCGATTGTCTTAACACCTATAAATACTCTTCTATATTGTATCATTATTCTACACAACTTGAATAGTTGAATAGATACAATTATTTTCTCTTCTGCTCTTTCTTACCCTTTCTAACATGGTATCAGAGCCATGGTATCCTCCTTGAAGAGGATATATTATTTTTCTTTTGGTGAAATCACCATATTTTTTACACTTTTTCTCTAATCCATTTTTCTTGTCTTTTATCACTTCTTTGATACTTTTTCACCTCACCGACTAACATATTCTCTCCGCCTTGTGTCTTTCCAAGTCGAATGATCAAATATCATTGTCATCGCTGCTTACCTATTCTTATGGAGAAATCATATAGTTTTCGCTCTCTTTCGATAGTTCCGTCTGCATTTTCTCGTGGCAGTTCCGTCTGTGTTTCGTCTACATTTCTTTATGGCAGTTTCATCTGCGTTTCCTTGTGGCAGTTCCGTTTGTGTTTTCTTGTGGCAGTTCTGTCTGTACTTTCTTGTAACAGTTTCGTGTGTGCTTCCTTTTGGTAGTTTCGTCTGTGCTTCCTTTCGATAGTTCTGTCTGCACCCGTTCCGTTAGTTTATACAATTTTTTTCTTTCTTTATTTCATTGTTTTAAATAAATTTCAAACTCAAAGTTGTCATTTGAGTTTGAGGGGGATGCTAGAATATATTAGAATCAATTAGCATTTATTAGAATTATTTATCATATATGAATATTTATTATAAGATATTACATCTTTATTATTTTAATTCTCTTAACACTTATAAATATCTTTCTATATATATATTGTATCATTTTATACAACTTGAATATACACAATTTTTTTTCACAATTCTCTTTTATCCTTTGTAATACAGACACATCTTTTACACTAGTAAACTTAGAAGAATTTATGCTGATATGTAATTTTCATAGAATTTAGAATTTTCTTAAAAAAATCTCTTGCTTGTATTCACATTTAGAATTAGGTGCTTCTATTCCATTATTTAATTTGAGAGCTACGGGGATATTTATTGTCTTAAAACTTGTTCTTCATCTAATATGTAGGGGGTCACTAGGTTACAGAGTTCAATGTATCTTCTATTGCTTATATTCACATTTAGAATTTGTTTAAAAATCAAATTTTCTTTACATTAGTTGTAAATATAGAGTAGGTAAAGAATTGCAAACATGGAGTGATTGACTGAAAAACTCTACTACTCTTCCCATAAGTAAGAAATTGCACATACTGGTAATGATTGTTTTATAATGTCCTTCATATATATGTTGTTTTAAAGGGTTAAGTACAATTTTAATGTCTAAGGTTGGGACTGAAAATTTTTTTCGTTTTCGATCTTTTTTTTTACTTACAAAATCGTCTCTAAAATTTAATTTATTTTTAAAATTGTTCTTTTTACCAAAATTTTAATTTTTATTACTCCTAATTTAAAAAATATAAAAAGAAAGAAAAAAATAGATTAAAAAAAAGGGGGAAGGAATCACACTAGGGGAGGGGGTTTTCCAGGGAAGAAGAGGGGGAAGGTGGGGCAGAGAAGGGGAAGGAATTCGCCGCCACTGCTACTCGTCGTTCGGTTCTCGCCAGTGCCACTGCTCCTCGTCGTTCAGTCCTTGCCGCCAAATCTAGTCGTTCCTCTTCCTCGCGTTCTACTCCACTGGCAGCGGCATGCACGGCGACGACTTCAACCCACCGTGATGACGACAGTGGCCAGGCTCCCTTACAGCGGCCGCAACATGCACGAACGGTGGCAGCAGTTTCTCCCTTTTCGTGTCGCATCGTCGTATCGTCATTTATCCCCAATTTTGCTTTTGTTTCTGATTTTGATAATAAGATTGTTAATCACATATTTCTGATTATGATTTTGTTAATCCACCAATTTTGATTCTGATTCTGATTTTGTTAATCACATTGTTTTCAATTTTGATTCTTTGTTCTTTTACTTCTGTTACTTCCACATCTGGTTCTGCTTCTATTTCTAATTTTGATGTTTTACTTCTGTTTCTAATTCTGCATTTGATTCTTTGTTCTTTTAATTTTGATGCTTCTGTTACTTCAGTTTCTGCTTCTATGTCTATTTCCAATTTTGCTTCAACTTTTATTTTCAATTCTGCTTATGCTTCTGCTTCATTGTTGTTGCTGAAGAAGGAAAAAAAAAAGAAAAGATGGCTTCATTATCTTTGCTTTTGATTCATTGTTCTTGTGCTTCATTGTTTTTTTTTTTGATTCATTGTTGTTGATTTTATTGTTGTTGTTGCTGGTGATTTTATTGTTTTTGTTATTGTTGATGGAGAAGAACGAAAAAGAAGAATAGAAATGAGGTATTTTGGTGAAGCAGGAGATGAGTATTTTGGTCCGAAAGACGGTTTTAAAAATAAGTTAAACCTTGGGGACAATTTTGTAAGCAAAAAAAGGTTAAAGACAAAAAAAATTTTCAATCCCTACCTTAGGGATCAAAATCGTACTTAACCCTTTTAAAACAACATATGAAAGACATTGTAAAACAATCATTACCAGTATGTTCAGTTTTTTTTTTCTTTTTGTTCATTGAAAAGATACTCCAAACTATCATTTGTCAGTGTAATCTTTTCATTTCATTATCCTATTTCTTATTTTAATTATTCTGATTTCTAATTATAGTTCTCTAAAAATAATGTGAATTCTATAGGGCTTTTTCTTTTCTTCTTCCTACTTGTTTAGAGATGACATCCTATTTTCTCAAATTTTTTAGTTTTTCATAAATAATATTTTACTAAAATTTTGATTTTTTTTTTTGTGCAGCATATCCAAAACTCATAGATTGTACCAACTATATAGGTTAGTTTTATTAAGTTTCAGAATTGTATAAATTGTCTTATCAGCTAAAGAGAGTGGATATGTATTTGTTTCACCTTTGTTTTCTTTCCAAAACTCAGTCTTTTTTTCCAATCTCTTGCAAAACAGTAAAATAGGTATGAAATCAAGTAATTTGAGTGTTGACAAAAAAAAAAAAAGAATTAAGAGAAACTTCTTTTTTCTTTTCCTTAGAATAACCATACTCAAATCATATTTATATAATATATTATTAGTTGTTTAATCTAAATTTGTTTATTTTGAACGAAATAGTTACAACTTAATTGCTTGGTAGTAATAATAAAGTCGAGGAAGTTTTCAAAAAAAAAAAGGTTATCCAGGGGGTTTAACAAAATTAGACTGATTTGAATTTTATTTTTTTCAAACTCCATCCCAAAAATGATGCCATTTTTGTATTAAGAAAGAAAAGGAAAAAAAATCCAGAGAAAAGGACAAACTAGTCCCTGACCTTTTGTCCCATGGACATTTTTGTCTTTGATAATTGGAAATTACTTTTAAATCCCTCACCTCTTTAAAAATTGGACGGATTAGTCCCTCCGTCCAAATGCCTCCGTCAAACCCAAAGGAAAAGTCTGACGTGACTCCCGTTCTGCTTACCTGGCATTACGGCTGCCCACGTGGCACATTAGTGGAAGGCAACTTTTGAAAAATGGACAAAGAAGTCCCTCGCTCTCAAAGCTACGTCGTTTTGTGTGCTGCCCTTTATATACACTCTCATCCCTTAACTTATATAGAATACCTATTACACTCACACAGCTATTACAGAATTACAATAAACCCTAAGAATACCAACGGTCAAATGCAAGATTATTTTGTTTCTTCCCCCAAAAAAACCACTATCCAGACTGAGAAGGTTCCGGTGTGTACTCGCTGTCGAAGAGGGAAAACCCTTTAGTGTTGCCTGAGTTGTTGTCTTCGTCACAGAAGGTAAGAATTCGTTGCGCTGCTTAGTAAGTCGATTGTCAGGTTCAATGGTTATGAAAGTATGAAAATTGTTTGTGAAAGGAATGTACGTGCATGTTGATAATGTTGAAAAAAAAAGTATGTGGGTTTTTCCTGTGAAACTGATCCAATGTTAGGGCAAAGAAAGTTTCTTGGCTGATTTCTGTTTCTTTTTTTGAAGAACATTGCTTTTTGAGTGTATAGTTAGTGCTTGTTTGAGCGTCATTATCTTGATAAAAAAATATATTTTTTCAATGAAAAAAGATTTTTTTTTATTTTTTAGCGTGTTTGTCAAATTTCTAGTAGTAAAAGTAAAAGCACTAGAAAAATAAAAAAAACATCTTTTTTGAGAAGTTGTAATTTACATCTTTTTTTAAAAGATCTTTTTTCCTTAAAAAAAGATGTTTTTCATATAATAAATAAACAAAAAGTACTTTTATATTGTTATACCCAAACATAATTGATAGATAAAAAGATTTTTTTACATGAGATACCCAAACATAAAATTACTTTTACTTTTTCATAAGATCTTTTAAAAAAAGATAACTCAAAAAAAGATCTTTTCTTAGAATCTCACCCAAACAAGCCCTTAGTCGATCATAGATTTTTGTTTTTTTTTTTCCAGATGATTGATGTGTTTGTGGTGCTAGTTTTCCACCATGGAGGTAGTTTTGTAAGAACAAGTAATGGTTCCCTTATTTATCAAAATGGAAAGGTAGAGAAATTTTCCAAAATGGACCTGGATTTTGTGAATTTTGGGGACTTGATCTCACTGTTTAAGGGCTTGGGGTACCAATCATACAAGGCAGTTTATTGGAATGATCCAATAAGTGCTGATGTTGAGTCGGGGTTGCACATTTTGACAGGAGATGTAGGGATTAATGCCATGCGAGAGAATAAAATGAAGAATGCAGAGACGAATGAGTTTTACCTATACTTTGACCACCCTGTTGATGAGCCTAAGATTGTGGAGGATGATGAAAACCAAATTAAGAGTCCTGTGTTAGAAGAGATTCAGAGTTCATCTTCAGATGATGGGTACGAGAGTACGGATGATGAGCCATACAAACCTCCACCACCCAGATTTGAAAGTGACAGTGACAAAGGTGATAATAGTGCTGATGACAAAGTAGGCAAGAGGAGGAGAGTAAGTAAGGGAAAGACAAAAATTGTGTCTCCAAATAATCCATCTGCAAAGAAGCCACCTGCAAAGAAGACAGGTAAAAGAGGTAATGCCAAATGCCCATCACTGAAACTGTGTGATGCACATTTGGAAAAATTTTATAAATCGGTTTAAGGATTTGCATATTTGGGAGGTGGTTTGGGACTGTGCTAAATGCACCACCATACTAGAATTCAAAGAACAGATGGAGAAGCTCAAAGGAATTAATCAGGGTCTGTGGAAATACCTATCAAAGTTTGAGCTAGCTACTTGCACTACCAAAAATACGGGAGTTACCAATGGGAAGGTACCCACGAACGACAAACAGTGGCAAAGTTCAATAACCATGGTAACCAATTGCAACGTATTATATCTCTGTGGCCAAATTTTGCGGAGTTTTCCGACGTTCTCGTTTGTCCGTGGCCAATTTGAGATGGATTTTCTCATTTGCCACAGACCCAGTGATCACCGTGACAAAATGGAACGATGTCCACTTCCAATTCCGCGCTTAATTTGGTCATTCCCTCCAACCCTTTCAAAATATTTTTATGCAGTTCATCTTTTTCTTAAATTTAAACCGTAATTAACCTCAGATAAATATTAGGGTGCAGATTTTTTTCAAGAATCCTAATAGTTGGTTTCTTCTCCCTCCTTCCAAGTGATGCCACTGAGAATTTCTAAGGTATGTTAATTATTTAATTTTAGATGCGGTTCATGATTTATAATTTTCACCCATTCTGCCAAAGTGGTTAATTTTCGCTTCTTGATTAAATAGTAATTTCTCAGTGTGGTTATGTTGTTCATTAGCGGTATAAAAATTAGATGCGGATCATGATTTGCAATTTCACTCTTTCTTTCATTTTTACCATGCATATTTTTCCTGTCGATGTTCTTTCTGGCCAAATGCAATTTATTCTTTCCTATTTATTTATGGTGGTTATGTTTGTATTTATTACCCTTTTATTCTTTATTATTTATTTATGCTGGAATTAAATTTTGATTCTATTTGACATGCATACTTGATGGATTTTTTTCATTATAAATTATTAAAAATATTTATTTTCACCGAACCCACTTTTGATCTTTATTTACAGGAATGCACTTTTTTTTTTAATTAGAGCAAGTTCGTCGTACCCCCGGCGAACTCCATATAAATTATGGAGTTCGCCATACCCCCCGGTGAACTCTATATATATTATAGAGTTCGTCGTAACCCCCGACGAACTCTATAATATATATAGAGTTCGCTGCACCCCTAGCAAAATCTATACAAATTTTCCCCCATAAATGGCCCTAACACAACGAGGCTGAGCACCCAACTTTGTTCTCGACAATCATTTTTGTAAACCCCGCTAAAATTAGTGAATAATTAGTCAATAAATTGAATTTTAATTAGAAAAATTAAAAATGTAAATCTAATATCAAAATAGGATAGAGCTATTCAAAACGAGAATTTTGACACCAATTTCGAAAAATTTGGCCCAAAATTGGCCGGATGGGCCGAACCAGTTAAACTGGGCCCAAATCGAGCCTGTAGGTCCAACCAGACCCATAACTTAAAATGGGCAGAAGCACCTCCTTTCCCATTCAGCTTATAAATACGCCGAAACAGCAAGGGGGAGAGGAGAGCTCCCTAATCCTCACTCCCACTTCCATCCGCCATAACTTCTCCATTCGAGCTCCGATCGCCGTACCGTTTGCAGCCACGCATCCAGCACGTCGAGCTCTACGTTTCTATCAGATCAATTTCACAGGTAAGCCACAATCTCATATCAGATTCTCTACCCCCTTTTGATTTGTGAAATTGAGCCCTGTAATGAGATTTTGCCAAATTTGGTGTTCTAGGTTTGATTTAGCTTGCAGAGCTTATCAGGTTTGAGTTACTTTGAGCGTGGATAAGTTGACGAAACCAAAATCCTATCTAAAATTATGAATTTGTGCATTAGAGATTGAGTTGGCTATATATATGTGTTATATATTTGTATTAGGTGGTGTGTTGTAATTGGAACTTGGAATTGTGGACATTTAGAGGCTAGGTGGAGGATCGGATTGGTGCTAAAGCCTTGGTATTTGTTTTGAGTTGTGTGGGCCGTGTATAGCATGAGTGGCTGCCTTGGATCAAGCAGATCAAACGTGGTGATCGGCCAAGGTATGGTTTAGGTTTCGCGCATTTAATATGTATGGCTCTGTGAAAACTTAGGCTAGAGAACTATATGATAAGTTGAAGTGGTTAAATGTGTTAAAATGATTAGACTTTATGATATTGATGGATAAATTGATGTTGGGCATGTGTTGAGGAATATGGTGAATTTATGATGTCTTCTTGGTGTTTGGTTATAGTTGAGCAATTGACAATATGAGTTGAATGTATATATATATATATATATATATATATATATATATATATATATATATATATATTACTTGTATAATAGGCGTGGCTCATTAAGCCAGGTGTCGCTCTCACGTTAATTTGGAATAAAATAATGAAAAAGTAGTAACCTAAAGGTAAAGCTTATTCTTTCTGTCTCTGCGCTGCTCCTTCTCTCTCGCTTCTAAGTTTCTCACTCTTTCTCTCTCTCCTCCTTCCTTCATCGTGTCAGTGTCTCAATCTCTCTATGGATCTCCTTCTTCCTAGTAAAAACCAACAAAACCGTCTGCTTCAAAACCATCACCGACGGATGATCTGTGGATTACATCCGTCTCTCGGTTATCTACTCTCTCTTTCTGGAGATTGCTACTTAGATTCTCTCCCACTCTTAATCCCAAACCCTACCTCTTCACCTCCATTTTGCATCTTCAGGTTTGTACGTCTCTTCAATCTTCGCCAATTTCTCCTGTCATTGTTCCGAAATCACCAATCCCTATGATCCCCACCTAAAACACTAACCCTAGCAGCTGGAATTCGTTGTCTGAAAGCACAGAGGAGGAGAACGTGGTGGAGGCAGCAGACCTCTCCAAAATCCCCAACCCACAGAGACATAACATGCGAGATGGACTATAATGGGGCGGAGGACGGCTCGAGACTTCTCCTTCTGAGGCAGTGACTCTCCCTCCCAAACGCAGCAGCATTGGAATGATCACACCAAGAGGGCGATGAGGAGTCAAAGAGGCGAGATGGATTATAACGGGGTGGAGGAGGGCTCGACGGGAACGGAGTTCTTCCTCTGATGTGGTGAGTGTGACCTCTGGCCTATGTGTTCTCTCTCTCCGTGGCCGACTTCCTCTTAAGGGTTTTTTGAGTTGGTTCACCTCTCTTTCTTCTCTGATTCTCCATTCCATTCCATTCCATTCCTCCTTTTCCATTCTCACTCTCAGGCACACAACACATCCAAACCCCAAACCCAACCCGCAAAATTCTAGGGTTTGTGTTTGTGGTTCCATAATGTCTCAGAACGGGAAGCTCATGCCCAATCTCGACCAGCACAGCACCAAGCTCCTCAACCTCACTGTTCTTCAGTGCATCGACCCCTTCGTCAAGGAAATCCTCATCACCGCTGCACACGTCACCTTCTACGAGTTCAACATTGACCTCTCCCAATGGGTTCGTTCCGTTATAATCTCCTTCCTTTCATCGATGCCATTCTCCATCTTTCTCTCTAACGCTTTCTCTCTCTTCTTTCTGCGATTACCATTTGTAGAGCTGCAAGGACGTCGAGGGATCCCTCTTCGTTGTCAAAAGGTCTACTTTTTGTTCCTTTCCCTTCATCATATCGCAACAATTCATGAATTCCATGATCCGATTGCTTTTTGTTTGATTTTTTCAGGAACACGCAACCGCGATTTCAGTTTATTGTGATGAACCGTCGCAATATTGGTTAGTTAGTCTTTCTGCTTTTGTTTTTTTGTCGTCAACAAACTTCTTTTAATTATTTTATAGAAAGAATTTCGCCTTTTTTTTCCTTTTTGAGGCAATCGGGCATGGTTTGGTGCGATGGTTGTTGGAAATTTAGTATTGCGAGTATCATTTCTCATTTTCTCATTTTGGGTTCTTGTCGGTAACGCAATTAAGATTTTTTTTCATATGCTTCCTGGTCCGAGGTAGAGCACGATTTTAGTTATTAGTTGTGATCTTGCCCCTAATATTGTAGGATTTGGGCTTAGGTATTGGCTATTGGAATTCCACCATAGTTGTTATGTTGCACTCAATATTGTGAGTACAGTGAAATTAGTAATTATGCAAGCTGTAAATATAAGCGTTGTAGACATTATTTTGTGGGTGAGGTATATACTTTGCTGCTATGTACATGGTGGTTGAGAACTTCCAAATATCCCTATATTTAGCCCTGGTCTGTCTGCATAAGCAGAAAATTTGGTGGATAATCTTTTGGGGGATTTCGAGTATGAAGTTCAAGTTCCTTATCTATTATATAGAAATGCTGCTCAAGAAGTGAATGGCATCTGGTTCTATAATGCACGTGAATGTGAAGAGGTTGCAAATCTTTTTAACAGGTAATGAAACATGGAAATGCCGAGTTACACATAGATAGTTTGCAATTTTTTTAATTATTATAATCGATATTGTGACTTATGCCTTAGTCTTACAGCAAAATTTTTCTCCAATTTGTATTATTTTCATGCAATTGTGTTATTCACCTAAAATTGGCTGGTTTTCAGGATCCTTAATGCATATGCTAAGGTGCCTCCAAAGTCAAAGGTGTCTTTTACAAAGAGGTAATAATACTACTATGTTTCTATCTAGCGCCACTACCTTATCCTGTTCCCATGGATTATAGGGATCGTTTTACCTATTATGTCTTTTTTCTTCTGGTTCAAATGGTGTTCTACTCTTCTATTACATCATATGAAGGAAAGAGTGAGAAAGTTGACAGAAAAGATAAAAGTGAGCTGATTTTGAAGGTTGAGACTTGTCTGTATTGAGTTGAATAAGTTTCACATCAGGCCCATGTGTTAATAGTAGCACTTAGAAGTGCAACTTCTTACAACTTTGTATAAATTACCAACTGAGAAGCTGTTGACAGCTGTCTATAACTAACTACAAATAACAGACCAGGTTAACTTACCCTGACAGTTAACTTCTAAAACAAAACACATAAACTAAGATGGAAAGACCCCTATGTACTATTGGTTTACATTTTTTATTTTATCTTGGGTGAGCTTAACTTGCATGCAAGGTCTAATGACTAGGCCATGTTATGACATGGTTATCTTAATTTTTTTGGTTGGGAGAGGTGATAAGATCATTTGTCTGTTTGATTCCATTCTTTAATCAATTGTTTTCAACATGTATAAATTGAGATGTTAATTTGAGATGTTAATGGTTTTAAAATTATCCACTCATGCCTATCCGGTAAATGTAGGTTTTCTCATTTTTAGATCCTCCCAATCTATGCAAAGCTGTGCCAGTGTTTGTACGCAGTGGAGCCCCCGATGAGCATAATCACGGGTACTCCATTTAGATTTCTTGCATGATTTTATAAGTAAGGATATATTGTGTGTTAGAAATTTCTTTATGTATCCCTTACAACTATTATCCACATGGAAAATTTTAAAATTGGGTCTTATCTTCTGCCTGCTTATATTATGTCTTAGTTAATGTAAAAAGCCATTTCTCCAGTAATAAAGGGGTTAGTTTCTTTTGTTTCTTCCTCTACTATTCTAACTTTTAAGGCCTTAATTGTTTTTCATCTGAATCTAGCTATTTGTGTCTCATATTCGAAGCCAATGATTGGTAACTTGATTGGCATGGAAGATCAATATTGTTTGAGTTTTGTAGAAAGAAAAAGTTTTGTCTTGCCAATCCATGAATATATCATGGAAGTAGGTATGTGAGGGTTTTGGGTTCATTTAATTTAAGTTTATTTTGGAATCTGTTATTGCTGTTTGTTCTTTTATTTCTGAGCATGATGTTCGTATGGTTTTGTTAATTTTTGTTGTTGGCCGCAGATGGTGAGAAAAAAAATTGATGTCATGACAGATCTGTATCATTATGTTGTGTATAATTCACCTTACCTTTGGTTTTCTTAAGGATTTTTTGTTAAAAAATAAAAATATATTGCTGCTTGGGTTAAAAAAAAGGGAAGTTTAATTGTTTTGAATTCTGAGCTGATTTGATAAGAAATTTTGGATTAAATTTACTATTATATTTTTCAATGTGTGTTTTTACATAACTTCTCTGGAACTTATATTTTCAATAAATTATTGATAGAGATTTAGTAGCTCTTATTTTTTTGGAGACTATCTCGTGTATAATTGACTTTAGCCTTGGTTTCCTTAAGGATTATTTCTTAAAAATAAAAATATATTGCTGCTTGGGTTTAAAAAAGAAAGTTTAATTTTTTTTAGTCTGAACTCATTTGATGACATATTTTGGATTAATTTTACTGTTTTCTCATCTGTGAGATGTTAAGTTTTGGATTAACTTTAACTGTTTATGTGATATCTTCAGATCTGTATTATTGTCAAAACCTGAGAAAAAATAAATTGATGTCATGACAGATTTGTATCATTATCTTGTGTATAATTGACTTCGGCTTTGCTTTGCTTAAGGATTTTATCTTAAAAATAAAAATACCTTGCTGCTTGATTCGAAAAAAAAGTGGAGAATTATAATTTTTAAATGTGAGCTGACTTGATGAGCATCTTTGGATTAAGTTTACTGTTTTTTCATATGTGATGTGTTAAACATGTATTTTTTAGTTGGTGTCATTGTGCCTTTTTTTGTCTTATAGGTGCGTTACACTTTCTTCTAAATCTATATGAATTTCTTGTTGTTTTAGCTCTAATGCTTTTGACATATGGTTATGCTTATTGATCTCTTACTGTCTTTTTGAAGTTGATATTTCATTGATGGGTTATTGTCTTATTTATTTTAATTTTTCTAATAGTGGTTTTATATCCTTTAAATTTGAGAGTATTACTATTATATTTTTCAAAATGTGTTTTTGGCATGTTTTAAAATCTTGATTTAAATTTTGACATAACTTCTCTGGAACTTATATTTTCAATAGATTATTGACAGAGATTTAGTAGTTCTTATTTATTTGGAGACTATCTCGTGTATAATTGACCTTAGTCTTGGTTTCCTTAAGGATTTTTTTTCTTAAAAATAAAAAAAATATTGCTGCTTGGGTTATAAAAAAAAGTTTATTTTTTTAAAATTCTGAACTCATTTGATAAGATGTTTTGGATTAATTTTACTATTTTCTCATCTGTGAGGTGTTAAATTTTGGATTAAGATTAACTGTTTATGTGATATCTTTAGATCTGTATTATTGTCATAACTTGAAAAAAAATAAACTGATGTCATGACAGTTTTGTATCATTGTTTTTTATATAATTGACTTCAGCTTTGCTTTGCTTAAGAATTTTATCCTAAAAATAAAAATACCTTGCTGCTTGGTTTGAAAAAAAAAAGTAGAGAATTATAATTTTTAAATGTGAACTGACTTCATGAGCATCTTTGGATTACGTTTACTGTTTTTTCATATGAGATGTGTTAAGCGTGTATTTTTTGGTTGGTGTCATTGTGCCTTCTTTTGTCTTATAGGTGTGTTTTCACTTTCTTCTAAATCTATATGAATTTCCTGTTGTTTTAACTCCAATGCTTATGGCATATTGTTATGCTTATTGATCTCTTGCTGTAATTTTGAAGTTGGCATTTTATTGATGGGTTATTGTCTTTTTTATTTTAATTTTTCTAATAGTGGTTTTATATTGTTTAAATTTGAGAGTATTACTATTATATTTTTTAAAATGTGTTTTTGGCATGTTTTAAAATCTTGATTTAAATTTTTACATAACTTCTCTAGAACTTATATTTTCAATAAATTATTGACAGATATTTAGTAGTTCTTATTTTTTTGGAGACTATCTCGTGTATAATTGACTTTAGCCTTGGTTTCCTTAAGAATTTTTTTTTAAAAGAAAAATATATTATTGCTTGGGTTAAAAAAAAGCAAGTTTATTTTTTTTAAATTCTGAACTCATTTGATGTGATGTTTTGGATTAATTTTACTGTTTTCTCATCTGTGAGGTGTTAAATTTTGGATTAACTTCAACTGTTTATGTGATATCTTCAGATTTGTATTATTGTCATAACCTGAGAAAAAAATAAACTGATGTCATGAAAAAAATAAACTGACGTCATGACAGATTTGTATCATTCTCTTGTGTATAATTGACTTCAGCTTTGCTTTGCTTAAGGATTTTATCTTAAAAATATAAATACCTTGCTACTTGGTTTGAAAAAAAAAAGTGGAGAATTATAATTTTTAAATATGAACTGACTTGATGAGCATCTTTGGATTAAGTTTACCGTTTTTTCCATATGTGATGTGTTAAACGTGTAATTTTTGGTTGGTGTCATTGTGCCTTTTTTTGTCTTATAGGTGCATTTTCACTTTCTTCTAAATCTATATGAATTTCATGTTGTTTTAGCTCCAATGCTTTTGGCATATTGTTATGCTTATTGATCTCTTCCTGTAATTTTGAAGTTGGCATTTCATTGATGGGTTATTGTCTTATTTATTTTAATTTTTCTAATAGTGATTTTATATCGTTTAAATTTGAGAGTATTACTATTATATTTTTCAACATGTATTTTTGGCATGTTTTAAAATCTTAATTTAAATTTTTACATAACTTCTCTAGAACTTATATTTTCAATAAGTTATTAACAAATATTTAGTAGTCCTTATTTTTTTGGAGACTATCTCGTATATAATTGACTTCAGGTTTGGTTTTCATAAGGATTTTTTTTTCTTAAAAATAAAAATATATTGCTGCTTGGGTTAAAAAAAAGTAAGTTTATTTTTTTTTTTTAAATTTTGAACTCATTTGATGAGATCTTTTGGATTAACTTTACTGTGAGGTGTTAAATTTTGGATTAACTTTAACTGTTTATGTGATGTCTTCAGATTTGTATTGTTATCATAACCTAAGAAAAAAATAAACTGATGTCATGATAAATCTGTATCATTATCTTTTGATATATGGTTATGCTTATTGATCTGTTGTGTTCTTAGGATTTTATTTGATGTGTTTTGAGTAAATACACATGAACTAACTATTTTTTGTTTTTTTCCCCTTTTATATTGGGGTCTGATCACGCTGGTCCCAGGGTGCCTCTCTTGCTCTCGCTCTGTAACAAGGTACTCTTTATCCTGTAATTTGGACTCACGTTGTGTGAAAAAAAATAATGGTGTCACATGATAAATTCTTTATCCTAAAGCTGAAGGTTATAATCGTGTTTTCTAGGATTTATTTGATTGTCTTTCAAGCAAATGTTAAGTTAGTATTATTTTTTATTGTGATCTGTTGGTATATGAAGGTGTTTAAAAGATCAATTGAGGATCCTTGCTGCATTATGATATGAGATTGCAGCACAGTTCTTCTGGACAAGGAAATGGGCTCAGAAAGTTTGCAACTTAAGTTAAATAATTTCTCTTTCTGCCTTTTTTTTTGTATAGAAATTATGTTTAATTTGTTCCTTTTTGTGGTTTTAATTTGTTATTTGAGATAATGCATATTTTAATATACATATTTATTATTTCCAAAATGTAAATAGTCTAAGGAAAACATGAACTCAACTTGCTTAATTAAGAGGCCTGCTTAAAGTAAAAGTATAATATGGGAGCTCACAAACTAGATACCTTATGCATCCATCCAAGGGACCATTTTTGGCAAACTAGACCCTTTTAAGTGTGGTTCAACTCTTTTGTACCTTTTTTTTTATTTTTCAATCATATCTTTTGAAGTCATTTTAATCATAGATAAAGCTGGTATGGAATCTTGCATCATATTTACCCTTTTATATTTGAAATTGATTAAGTCAAGAATCTAATTTCCTTTAACTTATGCTAAACATATTCCAAGAAAAATATGACAACACAGTTAAAGAATGCCCAAAAGCATTAGATATGAATCCAGTGTACATTAAAGCTTTAGTAAGAAGAGGAAAAGCTCATGAAAAGCTTGAACATTTTGAAGAAACCATTCCTGGTAAGTTCAAATCTTATATTAGGGGTTATTTTACTTTAAGCAAGACTTGAACTTTATTCTCTTTTGCACAGTAAGGGGGGTAAGTGTAGTTTCTCAAACTGGAAAGGTGCCACTGTTATGTGGTATTTGCCAACCTAGGGAAAGCCAGTATGAGTATCATTATGCATTCCTTATTTTTTGGATCTTAATGAAGAAGTACATGTTCTGCATACTGGTGCCATTCAGGTTTTTTTTTTCCTTTTCGCATCATTGAGTTCATTCATACCATAATTTTTTCACTTCACTAATTTTAGTTATTTTTTCAAATATCAATTGATAGATATGAAAAAGATCTTAAAAATTGATCCTTCAAATGATCAAGCTAGGAAGGCAATCAGACGAGTTGAGCCACTTGCTGCAGAAAAGCGGGAAATGATGAAGAGATGATTGGCAAGTTTCTGTTATCATCTTTATCTTGGATTTCAATTATAATTGCTATTGTATTATGTACTTTGCGTAGAATAGTGCATGGGCATTATATCCTTACATGACCTTGATTTTTCATGCATACATTTATAATTTGTTACCCAAATATGATGCTCTTTTCTTTATTTCTTCTTGCTGCTGCAAAATTACCATGAATGACGGAAAAACATCCTATCTTGGTTTCTATGTATTTATTGGCACATTCATCTAGCTTTTTCGTCCATCCGTAAGATTTATTTGCAATCTTGTGGTTGAAATTGGCTAAGTCCATATGTTTGTTTAGTCAGATGAAACTCTTTTTGAAATAAATTATTTTATCAAAGGAATTTATGGATGCCTTATTGTGATATTTCTAAGCATGGGATACTTAGGTGATAGAAAGATATACTATTATTTTATCAAAGAAATTTATTTATAATTTCTTCCTTCATTCTTCCGAAATCACCAATTCCTTGGGATGGATGCTGTTGGTGTAAATTCTTCTTTTGTATGCCTTCTGAAACTCCTTCCTTTCTTATTTTTGGTTTGCCTTAGTCACTAAACAAGAAGATGAAGAATATTTTGGAATTCAAAACTTAGTCCATGAAATTTCACTAAACAGTGAATTTCAATTTTGAATTAACATAGGCAATAATTTTACTTTAGTTGTTTCAATCTGAAATTTCTGGTATTATACTATCGGATAAATATTGAATTATTGAATGTTGCTTTGTTGTCGTTATTTTTCTAATAGTTTTTCAGCTATTTACAATTCAATAATTGAAAATGCTATGTAAATTGAGTCGGTTCACATTATCTCCTTAAGTTTCTCTAATTTCTGTGAGAAATATTTTATCCCACTTTATAGAGACGAATCTCAGGTTCTAGATTTGTTGAGTTGTATTTTTAAACGTTGTTTAGAAGTTTTGTTACTATTCTTTGTTTTATTTTCTGTCTTTTTCTCTCTTTTTTATGTTTTTATTTGCTTTGTTTTTTATTTTGGAGATACTCATCAAATTTTATTTGAGTTTCATTTGTGATATTAAATCACTTGTGGTATGAATTTTAGTTTCACTTTAATAGAAGACCAGAAATTTATTTTAGTTTCACAACCAAATTGAGTGTCAAATTCACATTTGTGCCTTTTTTTTCTCGGTTGAAAGTCAAAATTACCTGGGAATTATTTATGTACAAGTGTACACCAATTGATTTTTATTGGTAAACTATTTAAAATACTTTTTTTTTATTTTGTATCCCATCGTCTTAAATTATCAAGGATCTGTTTGCTAGGAAAAACGAGCTGCTTGATGAAGTTAATAGATATTTCTCTTTGCGTATGTTTACTTAAAATAGGTTTATATTTTCTGTTTAGCTATCGAGCTTATGTTGATATTTTTCTGAGAAGTTTGAGTCTTTGATTCTGTTCTCTTATTTTTTTTTAAAATAAAATTAGTAAAAAATATATATTCTTATTTGTTACTCTCTTTTGTTTATACGTTCATTCATTGATTGTATATCTTTTTTTTTTTTTGAGCACAATTTTTGAACTTTATTGATGGCCACTTTGTTTTTTGGTATTTCACTACATAGATAGATAATTATCTTGTGTGTATCTTCATTGGGAATATGATATATTTTCCATTGGAAATATAATTATATAGGAAGCCTAATCAAATAATGATGTCTATACTAAAAGGTGTCCTCATCTAAGTCTACCACTCCTAAATCTATGCATAGGTTTTCTTTTTATTTTTAGTTCTCGCTTTTCTCTAGGTGTTACCTCATGTTGTCTTTGTTATCTCTCTCTTCTCTCTCATCCTCTTCTCATCCCATCCTCTCTTCTCCTATTAACTTACAATTTATATAGAAGATAACTTAGGGTTAATATAGCTTACCATTTATACACCTTATTTGTGTATCAATTGTTGTTAGCTTAGGTCCTATATATAGGATTATTTAGTGGGGCCCGCAAATATCTTTCGATTGATATCTAAGGTCAATCAATATCAATATCTTTCAAATATCTATCTTGCTTCTTTTTTTCCCTCTCAAAATAAGGGTTCTATGGATTTCGAAATTCAAATTACTCAATTGATTTGTGTTTATAAATAAAGACAGAACC
Source organism: Arachis ipaensis (assembly GCF_059453495.1). Taxonomy (NCBI): domain Eukaryota; kingdom Viridiplantae; phylum Streptophyta; class Magnoliopsida; order Fabales; family Fabaceae; genus Arachis; species Arachis ipaensis. The sequence continues at coordinate 131,890,992 of NC_142444.1, forward strand.
CATTGATCATGGCAGATTTTTCTCACATTCATGTTGCTGTTGTATGTGTTTCTTAGTTGCTGTTTGATTGACTGAAATTTGTTTTCTCTTTCATCCCTTTAATTGTATTTCAATATGACAACTGCCATGGATATGGTTAATAAGATTAATCCTGAGAAGGAAGCATGGAACCTCAAAGTTAGGGTGATTAGGCTTTGGACTGTTCCGACTTTCACTGGTCAGCTTCTCCCAAATTCCATGGAGATGATTTTGGTTGATGAATCTGTGAGTTATAGTGGTCTAAATCTACTAAAAATTTTTGGCTATTTGTTTTTTGTATTTAGATGTATTTCTCCTTGCCTTTTTTATATCGAGGTCTGAAATTTTGTTTCATTTAAATTTGATTTTTTGTTTATTCGATTTGTCATTTATCAGATTTTTAGTATAATTTATGTTGATTGGTAGGGGTGCAAGATACAAGCTACTGTTCGGAAGACTATGATTTACAGGTTCAAACAACTTCTCTCCGAGATGGTCGAGTATATGTAATGAAGCTCTTCTCTGTTGTGCCAAACCAAGGATCTTATAAGGCCACTAGGCATCAGTTTAAGTTGATTTTCCAATTCAGGACCACTGTCAGGGATGTTATCTGTGATTTTATTCCAAAATCTGCTCTTACAATCTCTCCATTCACTGAACTTTTGAAAACCAAAGAGGATTCTGATTTCTTAGTTGGTATGTTGTGCTATTTGCTCATACTTTTTTTTGTCTGGAATGATTGCAGTCTTGTTTCTTTCTGATTTGTAGAATGTTGCTTTGTTGTCATTATTTTCTAATAGTTTTTTTTAATATTTATTTCAGATGTTGTGGGTCTGTTGGTCTCTGTGTCAGAAGAGAAAGAATATGATAAAGATGGAAAGAAGATGAAGATGGCTATGATGGAACTTGCTGAAAATGAGTTAGCGTTCTTTAATTTCTACATCTTCCTCTTATTGGGATTCTTTTTTGTTTTCGGTGTGTTTGTATAGTCAAGTTTCTAATACTGTAGGTGATTTTGTTGGTTGTTTTCAGTCACAGGATTCAGTGTGCCTTATTTGGTGAATATGTTGATGAACTTAATCGATTTCTGTCTTCTGGGTATGCTGAACAGCCAGTTGTGGTTTTACAACTTGCCAAAGTTAAGGTTTTTAGAGGTTTGTATCATGTAAATTTCATTTCAGGTGTGTCAGTTATCCAAGTTCACTTGGTTTTACCACTATATTCCTGTAACCAATGTATCTATTTTTTTTTCAGGTAGAGTTAAACTTCAGAATGTTATGTTTGCATCAAAGCTTGGATTTAATCTTGACATCCCAGAGGTGGCAGCTTTTCAGAAAAGGTATATTTGTACATGTAGTTTTTGTTGTGTTTTTTGTTGTTGTTGCTGTCATTGTTTACTTATTTAAGTTGGTGCTGTATTTGTTAATAATTCTATTCCACATGGAGTTAGTGCATCCCAACCCATTGGCATTGTTGGATCTGGAAAAAATATCAGAATAGAAGAAGACTTTATGAAGCTCACACCTAGGTGTACTGTGAAGTCGCTTGATGATAACAACTGGGTTGGAACCACTTTAATTTCTTTTTATCATCTTTACTCTTGATAATTTGTGTTAAATTTTCTTTTTCTATTCGTTAGTAAAAACTGCTTTGTTTTGGAACGATATTAATCCTTTTGTCCTCTTTTGTACTTGAAAATACTATGCTGTTAGTATTTGTTTTAGTTTTTCAGTTTTAGTTTGCATTACAACTATCTTTGGTTATAATGTCTTAACATTTATAGACCTGGTCTTATATTTTTAGGCTGGAACTTTTGTTGTACTAGCGAAGATAGCTGAAATAGTTGAGGATAGTCCTTGGTGGTGCTCTGCTTGTGTGTGTGGCAGAGGTGTTCAAGTAGAATCTGGGATTTACTTTTGTCAATTTTGTAACATCCATGTTACAAATGTGACTCCTAGGTATAAATATTTTACAATGCTTCCTTTGTGTTTTGTTAAATAGTGAATTATTTCTGCGTAGTTGTTAACCTTAGGCCAGTATTTATGTGCATCTTAAAAAAATTCAGGTTTAAAGTGAAGGTGTTGGTTGAGGATTCCACTGGTATTTCTATTTTTGTCCTCTTTGATTGTGAGGCAAGTTACCTACTGAATAAGACTTGTGCCCAGCTGTTTGAACAACATCTTAAGGATATTGATGTAAGTTAATCGAATGCTATATTCTTTTTATGTGCTGAGTTTATTGTTAAAGAGTTTTCTTATCCTTCGGTTTCTACCGATTCATTTTTTCTGTTGTGTCTGTTTTATATTGTTCGTAGGTTGTGTTTGGCACACAGTCTCCTATATTCCAAGAAATTGTTGGAAAAACTATGCTGTTCAAGGTTCTTAGTAGGCCTGTTGGGATGGAGAAATTCAAAGGGACCTATCCAGTGAGGCGTGTTTGTGATGATGCTGCAATAGTTGGAATGTTTGAGCTCTCTGGTTCAGATTTGAGTCCTGAAAATGTATAAAACGGAATTCGCACCTATTGTTTCATTTTAATAAATTCTTTCTTAAATTTTTCATTTTTTGGTTGTTCCACCTTTATTCATGTCTTATATCGGATGTGCTTTGTATTATCCAAGGTTGGGTTTATACCAAAAGGAGAAGGATCATTTGGGAAACCCTCTAAGGTTACCAAATCACCGAATTTAGGATTGACTCCTTCCAGCTGCTCTAAGCTCTTTGCTGGTTTGCCTCAATGTATCCAAAAGGAATCAAGTGTTGTTGACTTGGGAGACGATGAAGATGCTAAGGTTCTATGCTTCGAGTTTCTTCTATTATTTTTTCTGTATTACTTTTCACCCTTTTTTTAATTGTGTTTAAATTAAACCTAATATGTTGTGTCATTTAATAGTGTCCTCTCCTCAAGAGAAAGTCTGCTGATGCTGTGGTGGATAAGTTAAATGAAGTGGATAGTTCTGAAAATTCATGTGATAAAGTTGATGAAAGTGAAGAGGTGAGTAGTGTTGCCATTTTTTTTGACAGGGCGCTTAATTTTATGATCAAGTTCGTTTGACTAGAAGTCATTAATTATCCCTCTAATTAGGTTTTTTCATGCAATTCTTTACACTAGGAGTATGTGGTTGGCGTTAATCGAGGCTCTGTTGATGCTGAGAAAGATGTGAAGCCTTCGTTGAAGAGGTTGAGAAGATCTTTGAGGCTGCAATTTGATGAAGCTAATGAGTCTTGTGGCTCTGGGAATGACGGCTCCTCTGGACATAGGGTTAATTGAGGTGGCTGCCCATGGCAGTTAACTAGAGCTACTGATTAGGACTAATCTAGGGCATTAGGTAATTTGGTTGTGTCCATGTAATAGCATTTGATGCATTAGATTGTAGTGGATGAGAATATTGTGTGTTTTCATGTTTTATATAATTTGTTTGGGTTGTTTTTTGGGCATCTTTCTCATGTAATAGATTAAGTGCTAGGGTGTGGACACAATATCATTAGCCACTAGGCAAATTAGCTATTTAGCCCTTTATTTTTGTACTTATTTCTTTGAAATTCAATATAATGCAGTAGCTCTTTTATGATATAGAAATCTCTCCTTCCACAATTTAGTTTATTCCTTAACTTATGTGGTTTTGCCAAGTGAATGTATGGTATTTAGATGACTGAATATTCATGTGTTGTTGAATTGATTTGTACTTTCTTATCTGTGTTATTATACCCCACTTGAATTTTAGTTGGATATGTTTAACATTTAGTTATTTATTGTTTGTAATCTAAAATTGATGAGTGAGTTGTTTCTCTTGGAATCGGTAATGTATTTAGGAGTTGGTTGTGTGTGTGTGTGTTTTTTTTGTTAGTGGTATTTTTATTTTAAAAATTTTTTATGTCTTGCAGGTCACATTCTTAACTTTATTAGAAAACAAGACATTTATTTTAATTTCATTTATGATGCTAAGTTAGTTTCTAATCTTTGAATTATTGATGTTGTATTTCTTATTGGGGATTTAATTCAGTAAATTAATAATGTTGATGCTCTGCCTTTTTTTTCACCATGTTCTCTAGACTGGAACTCTTTATCTCTTATATTTCTACCTGTTAAATGATATATCTTTATTCATTTAATGTAAAAAAACTGTTGTGATTAAAAGTGGAAAATTCTATAAAATTCTCTCTGGTGTGATATCAATTGATGGTTTCCGTAATTTGTATCTTAAAGATACGTCATGTGTATTGTTACTACTCTTTAATTTGTTCTCTTTCTGTATCTTTGATTTTTTGGGTTTGATATTCTATTCTTTTTTTTTTCTCTGTATATTCAGATATTGATTTCTTTATTATTCTATTGTCAGAATGAAGAATTTCACTTGGATGCATCCGATTTTTTGTACAAATTGATAGGGAAAAATTGGTATTCATGGTTGATCCCCAGCCCGTTGAGAGTGACACAATATGCCCTGCGTATAATGTTTTTAAAGTTTCTACATATGAGTTTATGTTAAAGTTGATTGAACGAGTTGAGAATCGTGTTTTGAATGCGGTTAGTTTAGTTTTCTCTATTGACTTCCAAGATATTTTTTAATAAGTGTTTGCTCACTTTTTTAGTATTATGCGTAACAATGATATTGTCTTCTCTATCAAAACATGTATAATTAGTGTGCTATTGTTTCGGCTTCAAATGTGGCTTCTATTGAAGACCCTGTTTCACATATTTCTGGTTCAGTATTACCTACGGTAAGTTTTCATCTCTACGTTATATTTCCGACCATTATTCTTTGATATCGCATTTTTTGTAGAACTGGTTCTTTATTGCTTAAGTGTTTCTTCTTTTATTAAATTTCAGTAAATTTAACAGATTTCATTTTTGTCACAAATCTGTTCGTGTGGTGAATGAAATTGTTTGCAACAAGAGATTGGCATCCCCATACCGTGATGTACCAAGATCTACAAAGCAAAAACTTGAAGATGCCTTTTCTAGGAGTATAGATGAAACTTGGAATGATAATAAGAAGGCATCATCATCTATGAATATTTAGGATCAGATTCAACTGTTGCTAATGTGATTTGCCTAGAATGTTCAGTTACAATGTGTGATTTAGTTTCTTTGTGTTAAAGATATGGTGTTGTAGTTTTCTTGAATTGGGTTGTTGTAAGTTGGCTAGACTTAGATATTCTGTTAACATTTTACTTGTTGAACTTCTAAATTCAGATGTTTTCTTTTAGTTGAGTAACCTACAATTTCAGTTGTAACTTTATTAGTACAGAGTGGAGTTTATGTTCTAACTAAGAATTTTTAGTATATGACTTGCGGAATTGATGCATGCATTTCTAACAGGTGGTTTGGGAGAAGCATTTCTCCTAAAGAATTAAGGTAAATATTTTGTCCTTTTCCTTTGGTCTTATATCAACTATATCTGATCATTTGTAATTTATTAGGGTTTTTTGGATATTTTTCCTGTATATATGAATTAACTATTCTTTTTTCCTTTTTATATCGGTATCCGAGTACACTGATTTCAAAGTGTTGTTTGTGGTGGAGTTACTGGAATTGATGGAGTTGGTTGTGTTAGGAGAATTACTTGAATTTGAGAACTGAGGTGAATAAATTAGTGACTTACGTATGTGTATGAAATTTCCTTTAATTATATTGGTTTTGGTTCTTATTTATGTTAATCTTCTTAATTGTGTTGTTTATATTTTTAAGTTGTATTTGTTGTTGCATAATTTATAAAGTTGAACAAGATACAACGTTCTGTGAGACAGGATTTCTATAGCCAATTCTAATATGTGCTCATCAAAATTAATGTTTTGAAAAGCAATGATACTTATGCAAACAATGAAGAGTTAGAAAATATACTTATGTATTGAGTGGTAATAGAGTAAATAAATCTGTTACGTTTAGTTAAGAATTGAATAACAAAAGTACTTTTTATTAACATAAAAAGTGACAATCCAAGAACACTGAAAAAACAAATCCAAAAGAAAGAACAGAAATTTTAACCCATGCGTTGTACGGGTCTTCTGCTAGTATATATATATATATATATATATATATATATATGCTAGTATAATGATGGTGGATGGAGGATTTATGATCATGGCAATATAATGATATGGTTGAGGTTGAGTGGTGTTTATTTGAATTTGTTGGTATTGATATAATGAATAATGATGTGATGATGGTTGGAGAGTTTATGATGATGACAATATGTGTATGTAGAATAATATGTTAGTTCGTGATTAAAGCTTGTAAAGTTGGATTGAAATGAGATGTTAATGAGCTAAGGAAATGATAGGATTGCAAGGATTGTTGTGCTATTGTTGAGGGTAAATATATTGATGGTTATGAATGAATTTTGAAAAGAAAATGAGGTTTGAAGTTTTTGAAAAACTTGGTTTTTGACAGAACTTCAGCGGTTCATAACTGGAGCCTCAAATTTTGCTTGGAAGTGGAATTTGTTTCAACTCAAAGATGGTTTTGCAAGCTTTTGAATAGTATAAATTTTGTGAAAAACAGAATTTTGTAGCAAAAGTTATGAACGTCGGAAGTTTAGGTGTGAATTATGTATTATGCAGGTGCATATAACAGCTTTCTGGGTAAACTGTGTTTTTTTTTAACAACGTACGCCCACGCGTACGCGTGGCATCGAATTTTAAACTGCGCATGCACGAGTAGCCCATGCGTGTGCGTGATGAGCCAACATGCATGACCACGCGTACGCATGACCCACGCGTACGCGTGACATGATGTTCTCACTACGCGTACGCATGGTAAGGGAATGTGCGGGCGTGCTACCTTTTTATACTCCCACTCGTACGCGTGGCCCCTGTTTCCTACAAAACTGGATTTTTGTGTTTTAAACCAGATTTTAGACTTCTAAACCTCTATTTTCATCCTTTTATCCATAAAGTATAATACTAAGTCTAGTAGCTAGTTGAAGCTAGGAAAATAAGGTAACTTGGGGATAAAGAAAGAGGTAAACATGATGAGTTATAAGAAAGAGATGTGGATGTTAAATGAAGTTATGAAGCCATGGTTTTGATGTTATATAATAATTTTGAATATTAAACGGCTTATGAAATGATGATATCTGAGATAGGAGTTTCCCTGGGTAATAGAACCGTGGCTTGCCACCACGTGTTCTAGGTCGAAACTCGATACTCTGTTGACCCTACATCGTAAGGGTGACCGGGCACGTATAAATTCCCGGAAATGGATATCCCTCATTGAGTGATATATAAATAAATGAATGATTAAATGATGAACGAATGAGAAATCTATGCATAGATTCATGGGGATGCGCAATGAGGGACAGTCTAAGGTTTTCGAACTTGTCAGGTTAGCTGGATAATTGACATATGAGTCTCATAAGCCATAGGACAGGCATACATCATGTGCATTTGTTTATTTTTTCTGCTATACATTACCTGGGATTGCCTAACTGAATATATATATCATGCTACCTGTTATATTTGCTACTTGCACTATCTGTTTCCTACTTGTGCGTGACATTGTTTGATTTCTTGTCTCTGCTGAATCAATGGTGATGGAGGAGCGGAGGAAGGGTGGATTTGTTTGATATTAATGTTAGGATTTAGAGTAGGCAGGTTTAGAACTTTTAGGTCACCTAACCCCTCTTATGGCTTCTGCTTAGAGTTTAAGTTTTATAATTGTATGCTGGAGTTCTAGGATTTCCTCTGGCATTCCTAGGACCTTATATATTATGTGCGTGGCACCTTTACCATGCTGAGAACCTCCGGTTCTCACCCCATACTGTGTTTTTATTTTCAAATGCAGGTCGAGAGGCTCCTTGCTAGGCGTCTGGATTCCTGAAGCGGAGTAGTCTTTGGGTTATTTTGAGTTTCAGTTTGTATATATATATGTACTTAGCTTTCTCTCTAAGAAACTTGATTATTATGTTCCTCATAGAGGTTAAAGGAGAGTTAGGGCCTTATTTCTGTATTTTGGGTATTTTGGGATACTTGTATATATATATATATATATATATATATATATATATATATATATATATTCTCCGGCCAGCCTTGGCTTCACAGGCTGAGCCAGGAGCTAGTTTCATTGTATTCTTGGCTCTCTTTTCACTATTTCATTTATTCATATCTGTAACCTTTAGGTTTCTTAGCATGCAAGTAATTCCGTTCTCTGAGTGATGCACTTTTTATTTTGTGATTTTGCTTTATCCGTTTTTCAAGGCTCCTAGTATATGATATTTTCCCCTATTATATGTATGTATTTACTGGTTAGAGGTCCGTAACATCACACTACCTCTGTTCTACGACTTAAGTGTAAAGCTCTGTGTAGTAAGGTGTTACAATTTTGGTTGTTGATCATTTTGTTTTTTTACAATGGCAAGAAATCCACTGTTATCCATTTATAACAATGGAGAAATGGTGTATGATGAGGATGATTCTATCATTTTTAGATCGAACCAACCAATATTTATCCATCTGACAGCAGAAATCAGTTGTTTATAGCTGTTAAAGAATCTGGTATTACTTTCCGTGGAGATGCAAGAGACAAAGAAGGTGAAGAAAATCTACTACAGATATCCAACCGAAATAGATGGTAAATTAATTTATAAAAGGTATGTCACAACTGTGTTGTCTCTACTGGTGGTATATTTATGTGAACACGCCTGTGATAAAAATGTTATGGTATTTTGAATCAGGTATCGTCTGCACGACGATGAGGACGTACGTCTTATACGATCTTGGCACAACTGCTGGGCAAATGTTCATCTGTTGGAGTTAGCTGTGTTCTTTGTCGATTTGGGTGGCCGAGGATTGTCTGCGGATACTGTCGATGATAGTCCGTTGAGTGGGCCTGTTAGACGAAATATTAGGCGAACAATGGTGGGTCTGAATATGGCTCTTGAAGGTAGTCAAGAAGGGTCTAATGTTGAAGTCGACAATGCTGAGGTGGATGACGGCCTTGAAAGTCACGAGGGTTCCGCTGTTAGGGATCTGATGATGGATCAGTATGAAGTTAACCCCGATGATGGAGACGATGCCAAAGAAGAACCATCCAAAATTCCTAACGATGGTGACGATGAAGAAGAGATGAACTATTATGGTGATAGACAAATTGCCCTGACATAGCCTGCTATTTTGCAACTGTATGACCGCCCGGACTACTTCTCTAGGTTGAATCTCGAGGCAATGATGTCCGATTGGTCCTTTACCTAGGGAGGCCCTAAAGATGATCCAAGGAATGAGTTCGAGGTTGGACAACATTTTCGGAACAAGGAAGAAGTCATGTTGGCTGTTAAGATGTACAACATCAGGAGGGCTGTGGAGTACAAAATAGTAAACAGTGACCGGTGGAGGTATAATGCACAGTGTATCCAATTTGGACCGAGTTGTAATTGGAGCATACACATATCATATCACCGTAAGATAGAAAAGTGGGAGGTGAGGAGATACATAGGTCCTCACAAATGCATGCAAACTTCGATGGGGCAAGACCATCGTTGGTTGGATTCGAAGGTGATTGCGCATCACAGCTCAGTTATATTAAACACATAATATAATATATAAACAAAGGACTATTGCAGAAAATAAAAAATAAATACCTCTCAACAAGCGGAAATCGACGAGTATCAAATCCATCCAGACGTAGCAGGGGAATACGGTGGTAGGCCTAAGACAATAGCAGGCTAACGCAACCACCTAGGTTGCGCGCACCATGCTCTGTGGCGCGGCACATCTGGCAGTACATCCAAGCCAATACAGCCGATCCCCACGACAACCTACCACATGCATCAAGGTCCTCCAGCAGGGGGAACCACCTGATGTGCACCCGAGAGTCAGATGCATCTCGGAATAGAATAGCCCCTATCAGCTGCATAATGTAGCCTCTTGTGTACCTCAGGAAGTGCACCTTAGTGGCGTCCTGCTCTAGCTCTCCGCAGACAGTGTTAAGGAACCACGTCAGCTTGACAATCCACTTCGTCTGTGACTGTCTGTCCTCCAGGCCAGGCACAACATCCAGTAACTGCTGACAAAAGTCCTCAATGGTCCGTCCTTGATGGTGCTGCTTCCAACTACCCATGCACCCACTCACATGATCACTGTCGATCATGAGTCCCAGCTGATACTCCACGTCCTGCAGTGTGATGGTCATCTCCCCGCATGCTAGATGAAAGGTGTGGGACTCAGGCCTCCACCTCTCTAACAACGCCAAAGCAAGTGGCCAATCATGCTCGAACTCAACCATATAGGCCACATACTCAAACTCGGCTCATCTGAGATATGGCCTAATCGCCTCCGGTGGCCTCGTCATCAAATTCTGCCTGGTGCGCAAGATTCGAGGCGCCTACCAAATGGAAAGGTAAAATTAAAAAAACAAAAAACAAAAAAATAGCGTCAACTCTAAATAGCACAAGTTCACTGTTCAATAATTAAAGAAAGACAAACGACAATGATATCATCATACCACTCGATCAACTCTGCCAGCAATGTGCTCGGCCTGATCTAATCTGTAGAGGGTCCCCTCGTATCCCAATAACTGTTGCTCCATCTAACCACAACCAATTTAAACAAAATAACATGTACTTATCAGCATTTGTTTCACATGAATGGGATTTGTAAACAAACGTATTTGATAAATACTAGTTATCTATCTCACTTTCACTAAAACCCTAGGCAACCCTAACCTATTAATCACTTAACCCTATATTCTAACTTAATTTTATTAAGATTTGACTAACAACTTAAACCAATTTTTCTTACTAAACTAACTAAGAAATAGACTAACAACTTATACTAATTCACATGTTAAAAACAATCAACAACTACGGAATAACATGAAATAAGTAAACAGTAACTCTAATTATAATTAGCATGCAACCACTATCTAAGAAATAATAGGTATCTCTAACTAATCTGAGAAAAATTACTCAAACTAACATATTAATTACTAACCTCAGACTGCTGATGCTGTGAATAACGAACTTCTTGAATGCCAGAATATAGAAAGTTCTAACAGAATAAAATGGGAGAAGGTTTAGAAAGAAAAGGACAAGGGACAATGGTCCCACTTTGTATTATAATGTGCCGAACTTTGCATAGAGTTCGCCGGTGGGTGCGGCGAACTCTATAATATATATAGAGTTCGTCGGGGTACGACGAACTCCATAATTTATATGGAGTTCGCCGGCGGTACGGCGAAGTTGCTCTAATTTAAAAAAAAATGTGCATTCCTATAAATAAAGATCAAAAGTGAGTTTAGTGAAAATAAATATTTTTAATAATTTATAATGGAAAAAAATCCCATACTTGAGAGTACAGATACAATAGTCACTACAATCATCATCAAATTATTAGAAGAGAATTCAATGCTACAATAATAATGATCCATGTTATATATGTTAAAATTATAAGAAGAGTACAAAAGAGTACAAAAAGAAACTAATTTTATAAATTAGTTGTGACTAAAAATCACTTTTTACATTAGTTATATTTTTTTCATATATATGATGGATCATTATTGTAACGTTGAATTCTCTTTCAATAGTTTGGTGATGATTGTTATTACTCTTGTGTTTGTATTCTTAAGTATGTAAATCAAAATTTAACTCCACCATAACTAAATAGTAAAAAATAAAAAGGTAAGAAATACAAATAATAAAGAACATGCAAAATTTATTTATGGTCAGGTTTTAATTCTGTCTTGAATTTCATCTTTAACTCTTAGTTTTGATGGCTACTTCTATATACAATGATAGTATGTTAGTATAATTTAACTCCTTCTGATAAGGAGCATGATTTGAATTGGGGTGTGAAGTGAATGAGAACTAATTTTTTGTTAGTATATTCCAATGATTTTTCAATCTTTTATTTGTTTATATGAATCTGATTAATTGTCCTAATTATAAAAAATATGACTAATTATGCTTTTAAATCTTGATGTATTTATTACTATTTAGGTCACACAAAATGACAATCGCACGACCTTGCAGAAAAGATTCAACCTGGATTACTATGGAAGAGCGTAACTTGCTTGAATGCTGTGGAAGCATCAAGTTTGCATCGGAGATGGCTTCTGCTTCTCCATTCTCCTCGTTGTAACACGCACTCGATGTGGCCTCCGATATTTGGTGTAACAAGATTAATATGCATTCTTGGTTGATAGCACTCAATGCTCACACCAATATCTGTGAAAAGTCGCCCTTCTCACATGCATTCTACACTAGTACCCCATCTTCTACTATGGATTCTAGTATAGAGGTTTGTTGCCTTTAATATTCTATTTGCGCTTTGTTATCCAATTTAACATGATGTTACCATTTAATAATTCTCTATAGTTATTCAGTCTGGTTGAAAACTTGTAGGAGATATATGCACTTAGCATGCAGTATCTGCAAAGGCATGAGTTTCCATATTTTACTACTTCTTCTGACTGGGATGCGGATGTTATATTAATGGATCTAAAGGTAACACAGATAAATTGTTATTTCCTTTTTACTATTTCCAAAATTGTTTGCTAGCACTTGTATATAACACTGTAGATAAATCAGTGCATTTTTTATCTATATAGACAAGAGTTAAAGCCAAGCCAGCATGTGAGTTTGAGTGGGCACATCGAAAACAATTTATCATCATAGAGCAACACATTGCAAAGTTTTTTCAAAAGAAAGGATATGTTCGCTCTACAACTGAATCACCAGAAATTCAGGTTGTGGTAAAGGATTTTGATCTCAACAAGAAGCCATTCTGGAAGGAGGATTTGGATCCTGTTGCTCGTGAGAAAGCTAGACGATTTTGTGAAATTTGGTATCCAGGAGAATATTATGTCTGATGTGCTTCTAGTTTAGTTTCATTGAACATAACCCCACTATATTATTAGCTCTCTTAGTTTCCTGTTCCGATTTTATCTAGGCTTAGCCTTTCTGTTTAATGTTACATTTGGTTTTTAGCTGAACATGATATTTGATCATCACTGTATGATGTACTGAAATTTCCAATTCAATTTACAATGTTGTTTTATGCTTTGTTTTCTGCTTTGATTTATTTTCCATGTGAACATTTTTATTTATACTTGGTATTAATAGTAATATTGTTAATTCCATAAACAAAAATCGTATATAACATTAATAAATTTAAAATCTTTATTATCCACCGGTGAGTGTAATAAAAAATTTGCAGGGCCCAGTCTTGCACAGCACCAAACTTAAACCACCAAAGTAGAGAAGAACATCATTTGCAAAGTGCCAACACAGATTTTATGTGAAAACAGATCAACAGATTCTAAAGTATAATGTTGTAGTCTTGGTATTTGAAATACAAATTAGAACGTCATTGTGATCAGAGTGGATTCATTTTTCTCTATATTGTAACTCTAGCAACGTGATCACTGTCTCAACTAATCAAATTCACATCATATTGTTAAATTCAGTGTGGCTAAATATAGATGTCCATGTTCTGTACATTACTAGCCAGAGAGTACTAATTTATTGTTAATACCGTAGGTAGTGATGTTTATCACATTTTTCATCAATGTTTTATCTTTCAATTTTACATTGACATGCACTCTGAATAAGGCATTTTTATTTCCACAAACTACTAGATTTGAAGATAGTATCACAGCTCTAATAAGCTCTAAACAAAAGTAACAAATGTTTGGAACAAAAAATTCATAATGGGCACAAAGGTAAAAGTCACCTTAAACATGATCATGCTGGCAAAATTGGTAAATGTTGTAAACATGACATAGTAAACTGCTGATATGACAGTTGTGTTGAAAGTGTCCAATGCCTGCAAAGGTTTCCAGATTAAACTAACAGCATTACAGCTTACATAGAAATGCTCTTATCACAAACTACTAACTCAACAAACCTATTTTTACTTCATAGACAGAATGCCAAAATGAGGTGAAGTTCTGTCATGAGTCCAGTGGAGATACTAGAATAAGTAAGATGCATGCCATTCCTAGAGTATTGCATCTCAAGTTGTATTCATCCGGGACAAATCAATTGTAATTGGGAAAAAACACTACAAAGCCTCTTGTTTAAAACTTCTCAAAATGCTATATACTGAATTACACAATGAAAGCGTGGTCATTTGGCTAGTGATATCATGACAGAAGCCTGAAAGAGGGAGAATGCATAATATTTTTTATTTTAGAAACAGCAGAGATGACTTTATTTCTAATTCTCCAATAATCAGCAAACAGAATACATTACATCACTACTAAATATGATTCCAAAGATTACCTTGTTCACGTAGTTAATTTGTAAAAGACAGCATCCTAACACAATCATTGTAAAAAACCAGCTTGGAAATTACTAGAATTTATTTGTGCCTTCAAATGTAAGCTTCAAAGCTATTCCTACTGCTTTCATGCTCATAACCAATAGTATGCAACAAAAAAGCAACTATGATAATTTTTACAAGAATCGCATGTGCAAATGCATAAGCTGCAAAATTGGTTATTCCCCCAATGATCACTGCAAAAATTTAGACATCTATACAGAATTAGTTGAGAAAATTCCCTAAGATTAGTGACATGTGAAAAATAATTACAGAACACTAAGAGATAAAATGGACAATTTTCTCGATAAAATGCCTCAACTAAGTATTTATCCAATACATGATAGATTCATGTAAGGGGGTCTAAGATAGTTGTGTACACTTCAGAAGAGACGCTTTATTGTTTTGTGACCCTGAAAAACTTAACACGTGCCAATTATGTTTTTCCCTCTTCCGGTCTTTCCCCTTACTTTTGAGAGTAAAAAAGGGGCAGTGTCATTTTACAAAAGCTCATCAAAGAGTTACGTGAATCCTTAGTGCAACAGAGTTTATGAAAACACCAGTAATGTATTTCCTTTTTAATTAAAGATATTTCAACAATTAGAAATGCTTCTAAAGACCAAAGAAAGCTGAAACTTGTGAAGCTTAATTGCACATGCCATGATTGTAAACCTTAATTGCACCTGTCCTGATTGCAGAGACTACTGGAACAACGGAAAAGCCACCAAAAGCTTCTAACAAAAGATTTTGTTCAAACCCACTCTTCCTTAAGGATGAAAAAGCTTCCGGAAAGGTCCATCCTTCCTATATTTGGAGGCTTCAGTTAAAGCCAAGAATCGCTTGAACCCTGTGGTGGCAGCTCCTGGTCCAAGCGCGACGGCCCTAGTTATTACAGACTCCCGAGATGCCATGAATCCAGCGACAGAGGGATTAGGCACCACCAGAGCCACTGGGGAATCCTGGACAATTTCATGTGTAATACGTGTTTGCTTAATTCCAGGCCCAAATTCTAATTTGAATTTAAGAAAAATTACGAAAAAGTAAAAGAAGAACAAGAGGAAGAACAACTTGAATTTGAAGACCAAAGGCCGCTCAAGATGCATACCTTAGTCGATTGCAGATTTATCAGTGGTCATGGCTTGTTAGTTGGCTTTCCTCTTCTCATTCCAGGCATCCTGTTTTGATAAGAAACAAGGGTGGGAAAAATTAAGAAGTGGGTGCCCAGAAATAAAAGAGATGAACCATAAAAGGCTAAAACAATTTGGTGTTTGCTTTGAGGCCTTTCGAATTTATGTTTTTAAAAGATTAAGTATTCAGGTTCAAAACAAATAACAATAAGATAAAAGAAAAAATAAAATAGATAATAAATAAGATAGATTTTAGATAAGAGATTAAGATTGAAATGGCCAAGATAAGATATGTGAATAGACTTAGTCATCTATTTAACAGAGTTGAGTAACTAATTCCTAAACTTGTGCAGTTTACAGTGTTATATAAGGGCTGATATTTTCAATCATTCATAAAATTTTATTATACAATACTTCCTTACCGTTGGTTTATTCATACGTCATTAGTATTATTTCTTCAATTTCATTCCCATGAGTTTAGCATCTTTTTTGTTGCAACCGAGAAAAAAGAATAGAAAAGATAGAGTAATACCCCAAATAGGTCCACAAAGAATTCATGGTCGGACAGATTTGTCCCCAATAAAATTTAACTAAAATTTTGACCTGGCGTTTTTAGTTATACACCAGATATGTCCCCATGGCAGTTTGACCCGGTCAGAATGTCCTACGTAGAGGTTAACGAGCTGACGTATCAGGTTAACTACCACGTGTCACCTCCAGGACAATTTAGTCTCCATCCAAGCTGGACAAAATGACATCATATTGGATCATGAGACGAACGACGTCATTTTGTGGAGGACAAATTTGTCCCCACCATGGAAGGCAGCGTTATGAAACGGCGACGTTTTAAATGGGGGACCAATCTGCCCAATGATTATGCTTCTATAGGGACCTATTTGTCTGATAACCTAATGTTTGGAGACCTATCTGACATATAATTGGTGACATTACCTTCAAATATATTCATTATTTTTTCTGTTTCATTGAAAATACAAGCTGATGTATCTGGACCTGGTAGCTTGAAAAATTCTAATCCTCCCTCTCATGACACTCAAATTGAAGATTCTCCTTCAGATGTCATAAAAAAATGTCTTAGGCAATCCCAAAGTATGCTAATTTTGAATGACTTAATGCATATGTTGAAATCTATTTGAAACATCCTCATAATAATTTTGTTAATTCTAGGCTCAGCAACTTTTTAGACATCCAAAGCAAACAGTAATCAGGTCCAACAACGCTTAGAAGAGTGTTAGTGCTGAGACCATGGCAGCTGCAACCAGTGGCACAGCATCTAAATTGTTTAAATTTATTCCAACACTAGGATTGAAGTAGTCTACGAAGAAATGATGCTTTTAAGGATTCCAACACCATATTTTGTTATGTTGGAAGAAATAGACCTTTTGTTATTTGGGTTGGTTTGGTTTAGTCTATATTGAAGGAAATAAATCTTCTTTTGTGTGATTTGGTTTATGTTACTACTGAACTTAGCTACTTGTGTGGTTATAATATTTTGATTATTAGTTATGTAACCATTTTGATAAATGGATGAAACAAACCAAAAGCAATGTGTTTTTTTTTATACTATTTCACCACAATTGATTTCATGCATATCCATCTAAATATAATGAGACATTTCAATCTAACAATTTAATAATCAACACAGATTAAAACTTGCCTAAACAGCTACCACATACATACAAAACACAACTACAACTACCAATACCCCCAATTATTATACCCCTAAACAAAGCAAAAATAGTATGCTTCTTCACAACTTGGCTATCCTCATTCTTCTTCAACAACAGATTCTCCAACTGCTTCACTCTCTCTTCCAAGCCATCGTTCAACATACTCATTAAGTCATTCAAAATTAGCATACTTTGGAATTGCTTAAGACATTTTTGGTGTGGCATGTGAAGGAGAATCTTCAATTTGAGTGTCATGAGAGGGAGGATTAAAATTTTGCAAGCTACTAGGTCGAGATACTTCAGCTTGTGTTTTCAATGAAACCAAAAAAGGACAATGAATATAGTTGAGGGTAATGCCACCAATTATAGGTCAGATAGGTCCCCAAACATTAGGTTATCAGACAAATAGGTCCCCTCGAATAGGCAGATAGGTCCCCCATTTAAAACATTGCTGTTTCGCAACTCTGCCTTCCATGATGGGGACGAATTTGTCCTCCACAAAACGACATCGTTCACCTCATGATCCAATACGACGTCTTTTTGTCCAACTTGGATGGGGACCAAATTGTCCTGGAGGTGACATGTGGCAGTTAACCTGACATGTCAGCCCGTTAACCTCCACGTAGGATGTCCTGACCGAGTCAAACTACCATGGGGACGTATCTGGTGTATAACTAAAAACGTTAGGGTCAAAATTTTAGTTAAATTTTGTTGGGGACAAATCTGTTCGACCGTGAATTTTTTGAAGACCTATTTGGAGTATTACTCGAAAAGATAAGATTAAGGAGATCAAAGGACAACAAGTAAGTCTTTAATTGTTGATAACCTGTTTCGTTATCTTCTTATTTTTAAAATCATTAAAACAAACTAATTAATAGTTATAAATGTCTTTATCTTCTAATTTTTTTAATCACTAAAACATACTATATCGTTATTCTACTATGTATTTATCTTCTTCTTTTTTTATCATCATTAAAACATATTAATTAATAGTTATAAATGCCACCAAATTTTTCTATATATGTGAATAACCTGCATTCTAATGTTAATACGAGCAAAAATAAATTTAATGTTTTAGTATTTTTATGAATTTGCATTTTAAAGTTTTTTTTACTCTTTTTTAAATTAAGCTTTCTTTCCAAAGTGATACCTTTATCACCTTTATTATTTTTTATATTTATTTAATTTTTGTAATATAATTATTTCATAGGATACAGAAAGGACAAATTTTCAATCCGAAATTCTACTAAATTATTAACAGTTTGTTAACCTGCCACTCAAATCATACTTTGGTAATCCGAGCAAATTACTCTATTTAGGTTGGTTAAGTCAGTACCTTTTAAATTTTTTTTGTACCAAAGACGAATTTATATAGGAGAGTGTGGGATAAATGCCTCTTTTGACACTTTATAACGTAACATGTATTATATGGGATAAAAACTTATTTAGCTCAATCCCTCATTCGATAAATAAATTTGACCCCATTCGTTTTCTTTTTAATTCTCTTCTATTTTTGCAGATTCCTGATTTTCCGTCTCCTAGTAAGACTCCTTAACCTCCTTCTTTATTTTTTTAGTTAAATATTTATGTTTATGTTTTCTGTGTTTTTTAATTCATGCAATCATGCTGCGTTTTATTTTGTATTAATGTTATTGTATATATTTTTATTACATGGTTAATAGTTAATGAATAATAAGACTCAACAGTGAAAAAAAGTAAAAAATTATTATAATTTTTTTTATATTTTACTCTCAATTGAAAAAAACTTTGGATCTGTCATTGTGTCTAACTACCGTTCTATAATTCCATAATATATGGTGTCAAGTATCCATTAACTGATTCACTTTTAAAGTTTTTTTAGATTTAGTCATTTGTCTGCTTTTCTGATACTTACGTTATGCATATCTCAGCATTTAGAACAGAGTGTCTAGCTATGATTGACAAGAGTTGGATTGATAAATAATTATATCAGCAGAGTACAAATGCGGTGTAGCTGGCTTCTTAGGTTTTGCCTTTCAAAGGGTTGCCATAAATGAAAAAATTATATGTCCATGCATTAAATATGGTTTTAAGAACATGAGAACTAGAGTTGAGGTGTTAGCACATTTACTCCAAAAAGGTTTTTCAAAAAAATACACTTTTTGGTATATGCATGGAGAAAGTGTAGTCCAACCTGAAGAAGCATCATCAAGCCATGACTTCAGAGAACCAGAGGAAAGAGCTCCGCTACAAGATATGCTTAATGATATTTTTGGTTCAGCTGCCAACAACTCTGATGGGGTTGATGGTGAGCCCGTTGAAGAGATAAACGGCTCTTTTCCAAATCATATCGAAGATGATACTCAAGAGGAATCTGAAAGAATTCGAGAGTTACTAAAGGATGGAAATCGCAAATTATACCCCGAGTGTGCGAAGTACAGCAAGTTGTCATTTATTGTTGAGCTGTATCATATCAAAGTGCTATGCGGTGCGACTGACAAGACATTCTCGATGATACTTGATCTTCTTAAGAGAGTGTTTCCTCATGCAAATCTGACTGTTTCATTTTATGAAGCAAAAAAAATTCATTAAGCAGTTAGGCTTGGGATATGAAAAAATTCATGCATGTCCAAGCAACTGTATGCTCTTTTGGGGTCCAGATAATGAGACCAAGAGTAAATGCACAATATGCAATGCATCTTGATATAAAGCAGAGGATAACACCAGTAGCAATCCAGGAGTTTTGGATACATCTGAACATATGCATAGGCTAATTCCTGCAAAGGTATTGAGATACTTCCCTCTCACTCCTAGGCTAAGAAGGTTATACATGTCCTCTAAAGCATCAAGACTATTGCGTTCGCATTCAGAGTTTCCTAACTCAGATGGAAAGTTAAAGCATCCAAGAGATAGCAAAGCATGGAAGGAGATTGATTTGTTATATCCGGAGTTTGCTGGAGATCCACGTAACATACGATTGCTTTGGCTTCCGATGGTTTCAATCCATTTGGGAATCTCAGCTCCAACATTACCGTATGGCCGGTGATGTTGTATGAAGCAAGCATCTCTTATTATGTTTATGATTCTTGGTCCAAAGGTGCCTGGTAATAATGATTGACGTTTTTCTGCAACCACTTATTATTGAGTTAAAAGAACTATGGAAGGGTGTTGACGTATACGACTCTATTGATGGAAAGTTGTTTCGCATGAATGTTGCATCATTT
The DNA here is from genome assembly GCF_059453495.1 of Arachis ipaensis. Taxonomy (NCBI): domain Eukaryota; kingdom Viridiplantae; phylum Streptophyta; class Magnoliopsida; order Fabales; family Fabaceae; genus Arachis; species Arachis ipaensis. The sequence goes on from NC_142444.1 coordinate 131,911,286, forward strand.
TGGACAATAAATGATTTTCCAGGTCTTGATAACCTGTCCAGGTGGAATACACATACTAGTCTTGCATGTCCTTCATGTAACTTTGATACAGTATCCAGGAGGTTAAAGCATGGCATGAAATATTGCTTCATGGGACATCGTCAGTGGTTACCGCATAACCACGAATATAGACAAAACATGCACTCATTTGATGGCACTACCGAACTAAGAGGCCCTCCGCCAACATTATCAGGCAGTGCTATTTTGTCTCAAATTCATAGTAGTAGAAAAAGATCACAAGAGGCTCTCAATGTTGGCAACAACCCTTTGCAGTGGAAAAAGAGGAGTATTTTCTGGGATTTACCATACTGGAAGGATAATCTCATTCGTCACTTTCTTGACATGATGCACATAGAGAAAAATGTTTGTGACAATATTTTGTTTACTGTACTTGATGACAAACAAAAGACTAAGGACAACTTGGCAGCCCGTAAGGACTTGCAATTGATGGGAATCCGAGAACAACTCCATCCATTCACTAATTCTTCCAAGTACCCACCTTCCTATTTTAGAATGACAAATGCTGACAAGGATATTTTTCTCAGTGTTCTTAAAAGTGTTTCATTTCCATATGGTTATTCTTCTAATATTTCTAGATGCATTGATTTGAAGAAAAGGAAGGTCTTTGGCCTAAAGAGCCATGATTCACATATTCTCATGGAGCACATCTTATCAATCGCTTTTAAAAGATCCCTACCTAGAGAGGTGACATCTGTGCTAATAGAGTTGTGTAAGTATTTTAGAGAAGTGTCTGGCAAATCCCTAGCCGTTGATAACTTAGAAAAACTTCGACATCGAATTGCGTTGATGCTCTGCCACATGGAAATGATATTTCCTCCTTCATTTTTCATCGTGATGGTTCACCTGGTTATTCATCTCGCAGAAGAGGCAATGATTGCTGGTCCAGTGTAGTACAGATGGATGCATCCTGTTGAAAGGTATCCTATTATGTTAATATTTTGTGGTTCATCTTATCACTAAATTGGTTGTGTCTATTTGTAATTTTTAGTCTTTGTAGATTAATGTTATCTTCTTGCAAACAGGACTTTAGGGCATTTAAAATCGTATGTCCGTAATAAGGCTGCACCTGAAGGATGCATAGCTGAACGTTACCTGATGGAGGAATATCTAACTTTCTGCTCTAGATATTTAGAGGATCGGAAGATGAGATTGAGACAAGGTTTAACTGACCAAATCGTAACGACGATCAAAATGACAACACTCCTAGTAGTTGTTCTAACACTCTTGCTGAAATTTTTCCAGCAAGAGGAAGTCCTCGCAGATCGCAAAAGATCAGTTTGTTGACACCAACTGAGAAAACACAGGCTCATCGCTATGTGCTGACAAATTGTTCATTACTGGACAAATTTCGCGAGTAATTCATAGGGCGATCTTTGTTTAAATTTTTAATTATTTTTATGTAATTATTGTGTAACTATTATCTACTTGACCAGGAAATGTAGAGGTGAAATTTCCAAATTATACCGCGGTAAAAGAAATGCAGTTAAACTCATTGAAGAATACATGCATGCCAAATTCCATGAGTGGTTTAGGGATTATGTAAGTTAGTTACATCTACTTAAAAAAATTCCAATTCTATATTATAATTTGTGAAAGCATTTTAAAATCGCAATAATCTATCACATGCAGGTGGCGTATACTGATGATGCAGATGATATTACTCTTGAAATCAAGTGGCTTGCAGAAAGACCTAATAATGATGTTGTAAAGAGATTTGAAGAGTACAACATTCATGGATTCAAGTTTCGCACGGTAAATAAAGATGAAGGACTTAAAACACAAAATAGTGGTGTAGTTATGTCTGCAATTACGACTAGTGTTAGCCGTGGACGGAATCCTATTTCAGTATCATGTGACAATACATACTACAGTAAAGTGATCGATATAATAGAATTTGACTATTTTGGCAAGCTAAGGGTTATCCTCTTCAAATGTATCTGGGTTGACACCACGCTTAATAAGGGCATTAAGGTAGATGAATTTGGGATCACAAGTGTAAGATTTTCAGAGTTGATACACACGGGCGCTCTTGAACTAGATGAGCCATTTATTCTTGCAACGGATGCGAGAATGGTTTACTATGTTGACGATCTAGTTGATGAAGGTTGGTGTTCTCTTTGTCACATGAAACCCAGAGATTCATATGATATGGGAGATTTGAATGAGAAGGATCCAAATGAGTCTTTGGTCGAGGACATACCATTTTGTGAGCAGCAAATAGAGAATCTCAAAGAATTTCCATTAGTGCGGGACGACATTAATGATCTAGAATCAAATGAAATGCATGTTGCTGTAGACAGTCATAATGTTTGTGAGGACGAAATTGGCATTGATGACTTGTAGGATTTTATTTAATGGTATATACTTAATTTATGTATTTTTTAAATGAACGTACCAACCTTGATTTACGACAACATTAACAAACGGAATCTTAACTTTTAAAATTCAAAATATTAGTTTTACTCTTATATTTTATTTATTCTCCTTATTTATTATTATTTTATTAATTTATTAGAAAAATAAATTAAAATTAACTTCACGGAAATTCATTTTCTAACAATGTGCAAAATTTTAGTTTTTTTTCTCAATCCAACGGCAGAAAATTGTTAAGTTTTAAGTCTATCTACTCTAATTTTTTATTGATGCCATATTTTTTTAAAATCCAACGTTGCAGAATTTCAAATTCTAATAACTATGTTTAATTTTTGAAATATAGTTTAAGATTATAAATTTTACAATTTGATATTTTTTTATTTAAGTATAAATTTTACTCTAAATTAAAAATGATAGTTATTTTATTAAACAAAAGTCAAATTAACATCTATAATAAAATCTACAAAATTTTTAACGCCAAAGTAAAGCTTCTTTCTCCTAAAATAACCTCAGTTATATATAACTTAGAAAAAAGAATATTTTTTGTTGGCTAAGATTCAATTTCAAAATCTCGATTAAAATGTGAAATAAAAATTTAAAAGCACAACTTAATTCAAATAATTGCAAAGTAAATTTAGATGTAATTTTTTAATATTTATCTTTTAAGTACTAATGCTCTAGAATTTATCCTTTAGGTACCAATCTTATAATCTTATCTTTTTTTATTTGTTAGCAAAAATTAGATAAAATTTAATTTAAAATATGTAATTATCTTATACTAGCAGCTCAACAGGCGCTGCCGTGCTAGTTCAGCCGCTTTTTTATTGAGTTAAAAAAATATTTTTATATTTTTATTTTTAAAATTATAAATTTAATATCAATAAATAAAAATTAATTATTAAAAATAAAATATTTTAAATTATTTAAGATATGTAAAAAATATAAAATAATTAAATTTAAATTGAAAAAGATAAAAAATTATATTATTATTATCTATAATAAAATTAAGATAAAGATTTATTAACATGGTTTATAAATTAGTTATTTATATATTATATTTATTTATTTTCTCAATCTTATTTAATTTGAAACATATTTAAAAATTTATATTCAAAACACTTTTTATCTTTATGCATAATTCGAATAGATAAAAAAATATTTCTTTAATATTATATAAAACATCTTTAATTATTTTTAATTTTATTATTATTAATTTTTATTTTAATTATATTTATTTTTATACTAAATATCTGCAAAAAAAATAAATTTTATGTTTGTTTTTTATTATTTATTTTACTTATCTATTATCGTTTGAATTAGACTTCTTACTTATTGAGTTATGTTTACTCCCAACCAAAAAAAATACTTATGAAGTCATTTTTATTTTTTCTTTTAAAGGAGTACATCCATTATATCATAATTTTAATAATTAATGTAAATTTTAAAAAAATGAAAAAATTTATATGTATTTTAATTACATTCAAGAGTGAATTATATGTACTCCTATAGTTAAGAAAAAGACTTAACTTATTCTATAATAAGTAAGTTTTTTAATCATTTAATTTATAAAAAAAAGTCCCATCTTTTTATTTATCCTAAAAATTAAAAATAAAATTAATATTCATACTTTTGATTAACTGAATTAAACTAAAATATAAAAATAAACCTTGAATAAAAATAAAAATACAAAATTTTGAATTTTAAAATATAAAATAGTTAAAAGATAAAAAATTACTTAAATATAATTTTTTTAAAGCACTCTATGAACTTAGATGAATGAATATTATATGCAAAATGAATCATGATATATTGACATAAATGATAATTTTTTATAACTACATAAAGAAACTAAACTCATAATTTTATTTTAATTTGAGAATTTGCGCCAAGAAAACCAAGCTTAATTCAAATCAAGTCTTGAATCTGCACCAAAAACCCCAAGCTTGAATCAAAACCGCCCCTTTTTATCTTTCAGTTTCGGAGCTCATTCAAACTTTCACTCACCGGCCTTAATCCACCTCTGCATGTATCTGTCTCCTTGGGCTCAGATCTCGCACCCTCGCCAGCCTCCGATCTTGTGCCGCTGGCAACATCAACGCTCGTGATACACGTGTACAAGTCACAGCTTTCACTCGCTGACGCTGCTGTACCTCCTGCTTATGGCCGCCTCCTCCGACTCAGACCTCGCACTTCCGACAGCCTCTGACAGGCTTTGCGCTCAACGTCGGGCTTTGACAAGTCACAGTCGGGCTTTGCGCTCATAGGTCGCAGCTCTTACTAGGTCACACTGCTCAACGTCGTGTCGTCAACAACATGAATTTCTCCAGGTTTTTTTCCAAATTTGATCCTTTGTAAATTTTTATTTTATCTGGTATTTCTGTATTTCAAAAAAAAAAAGAAGGGATTAGATGATGGTTTAGAAATGGGCATGTGTTTATATTATTTGGTTTGATGTTGTAAGGAATTATCCTTTTATTGCCTACCTCGTACAGAGCATCAATAGCAAATCCAAGATCGGCACAAGACTAGCAGCAACCTAGCACTTGAATCCCTAATACGGTAATTTTCTCTCAAACATGATGCATATTATGTGTGACGTTTTAAGCAAATAGTTTGATATCACTAACACATAATGGAATCGTAGTCATCATTACTACATTGACGGGGATTTTTTCTATATTGGGCTTTTCAATTTACTTATATAATAAAATGAATGCTAATCCCATTTAGTGATATAAAATTTACTCCTATTAAACTAGTTACTATGAAAGTGGATATAGTTGTTCATATTTTCAAAATTTTTTATTTACTGCAAAAATTTCCTTTCATCCCTCGAATTATTGATTTAAGCTTTGGTTTTATTATATATTGTTGTTATCTTCTCTTGCATGATCACGGCAAACTACTCAAACCTTGACCAGGAAGACCTTAAATAATTTATCATTCATGGGGCACAAATTGTAATTTTCAGTAGCACTTACATCATTAACTTTATTCACATTGCTCATAGGCAGTATCTTGCGGCATTCCTCATGAATCATATATTCTTGAATCTAGTTATATGAGTCAGTACTCTTGATGTTCATGTTTGGGTTTAATACTTAAGAGATTATAGAAGGTCGGAGGAATATTATCCAACTGAACCAAATATATATTTACCAGTTTCTAAGCAGGAAATTATTGATTTAGTATGGTTGGACATGAATGATTTCTTTCAATTATTAATGATGAAACTTTGGAAATATTCTGAATCTAAATTTAAGTTTGACTTGTTAAATATGCTCTATGATTGACTTACTGAATATGTTGTATTGGATTATGCTTAGTAATATTTAATATAGTTACATGTAGAGACATTTATGAAACTTTTTTTTTATGTTATTTGACTTCTTGTGTTTCAATTATATGAACTATTTTATGTCACTATTTTATTTGATTTTTATTTTTTCTAAATTCTTTTTATGCTGTCTATGACTTTGTGTTGCAGGCATTTAGTATACCATGAAGCATAAACGTAATATTTTCGAACAATCAATCCTTGAAGAGCTACGAAGACAAAGTAAAGACATAAACTTGAGTTAGGAAGATGGGTTGGAACAAATAAGTCTCAATGATGATGGGGATGAAATTTAAGAGATGGAGATGTTAAATCAAAGTGGTGTTGATCTTCCAGAACCTGCTACACCTAAGAATAAAAGAGATGAAAATGAGCCATTGCTTGTGAAGGTCAAAGGTAGGTTTATTCAAACTCTAACTTCTCTTTGAGTCCAATCTATTGACTTTGTGCTGGCTGATTTTTTTTCTCTCATCATATTTTTTAATTTACACAACTTAGTTTTTATTCCCTTTAGTTTTGGTTCCTTCTATGTTTGCTCTGCACAAAGCATATTTGTGAATTTCCTGTCTTCTCTTGGATATGTGTAACTATAAATATATTTTAAAATTATTGGATGGTGAATTCTATGGTGTAGAATGTAATTTTTTCTATACATATAGAATTTAGGTGGAAGCTTTTAAAAATTGATACCTGTTGTATTGTACTCTATGTCCAATCATGTCTTGTAGTCTCTTGGCTAATCAATCGGATAATTTGCAGTAATTTGTCTCTTTATATTAAGTATTAACTGAAATTAATTTTTGAATGGAAGTGTTAATTAGGCGGATTCAATTTTTTTTGTAAGTTAAAAATTTGGACCATACTTGAATTTGGGTTTTTTTATTTTAATAAATAAAATAAGTGTAATATTTACCAAAATAAATATTTTTGGAGAATTTACCGATTTAAATTTCCTTGCTATATCTCGTTTACAGTGTAAACAAGATATAGCAAGGCTGGCACGTGTATATCTCGTTTACAGTGTAAACGAGATATATATATATATAAGACAAATATCCAGCATCTATAAAAGGATGTGTAACCCTTGGTATTCTTTACACACATTTCATATCCTTTCTCTGTCTCTTTTTTCTCTCAAAAACAAAGCTGAATGGCCAGTAACAATCCATTCATAGTTGTGCTTCTTTATCCAAATTGTCGTATGAGAAATGGCGACAACGGGGTGACATTTGAGTGTCACGATCCGATATTGTTTCGCACTCAGCGTGTGGAGATGTTGTCGGATTTGAAGAGTTTGATATTGAGCAAGGTTGGTGGGAAACAAGCGAGGAAAATCGGAAGGGTGGCGTACAGGTTGCTGGCACCCATGGGAAACGGAGTCTTCCGGTTTTGACTATCCTAACTTCACGGGGATGAGCATGTGCGACTGATGTTTGACATTCATGGGAGGATCATGTGTGAACAGGTAATAGAGCTGTCCGCCGAGGTGGGTCACGGTGGTAGTGGGGGTTCTGCACACGAAACCTATGTGTAGGACGACCGACCTCTCGCACCGCCGCCCATTCATGTCGCGATTCCGGAGCATGAGGCAAAGGAGGGTGAGGATGAGTCGGACAAGGATTACGTGGCGGACAGTGGAGACAGTGAGTCTTCCGATGGTGGCGATGAGGATGAGTTTGTGCCGGAGACACCTGCAGGGGCTGTGCCGCGCCATGTGCTGCCTCCATCTCATCCGATTCCGGTACTAGCAGCTGTGCCAAGTCACTATCACAGTCTAGATCTGGACGCCGGGTTGGACACATGTTCAGAAGCCGAGAGGCAGTGCTTCAAGGTATGAAGAACTATAGTATTCACAGGAGTGCTGAGTATCGGGTGATCGAGTCTGACCGGTTAAAATACCATGTGCAGTGTCGTCAAGCTGATAGTGGGTGTCAATGGAGCCTCCGTGTGGCCCTTCGTCAGAATCTCGGATACTGGTAAGTTCAATTTTAAATGTGAATTTGAGTAGTTTTGTATGATATGTTATTTTGGTTATATATGATTTGTAAGAATAAATTTTTTGTTGTGATTAGGGAGGTTCGAAAGTTTGGTGGATCACACAGCTGTCTGGAACCCACCATATCTCAAAACCATCATCAGTTAGATAGCAGTCTCATCTGTAGAGTCATATTGCCCTTGATTCAGTCCAACCCGTCTGTGAGTATCCCGGTGTTGCAAGGTGCGGTCCAAGAAAGCTATCACTTTAAACCATCATACAGAAAGGTGTGGATAGCAAAGTAGAAGACAATTGCACGGATCTACGATGATTGGAAAGAGTCGTATAACAAGGTGCCGAAACTGCTTCAGGCACTGCAGAGCTGTTTCCCCAGCACCATATGTGACCTACGCGTCAAACCGTACTATGAAGGACACCTCATGGTGCACGACTGCTGCATGTTCGACAAAGTATTTTGGGCTTTTCCGTCATGTGTCAAGGCCTTCAAGCATTGTAAGCCATTCGTCTCTATAAACGGCACGCATCTGTATGGTAAGTATGGTGGAGTGTTACTTATAGCGGTAGCGCAAGACGGCAACAGCAACATACTACCAATTGCTTTTGCCATTGTTGAGTCTGAGAGCACTGAGTCATGGTCGTTCTTTCTTACTAATTTGATGCACCACGTGACCCCACAAGACAGCTTACTGGTTATATCTGACAGATCACAGGCCATCAAGGCCGCCCTAGGAGCCGATGATAGCAGGTGGCATCCCCCTAGGGCGTTCCATGCTTACTGTATTAGACACATGGCTACAAATTTCATGAGCTGATTCAATTCAGTCGAGGGCAAGCGATACCTCATAAACGCTGCTTACAGTCCAAGTCAAGCCGGGTATGAGTGGTACATGGATGCATTGAGGGGCGTCTCCCCGGCGATGGCGGATTGGGCTAGTCGTTTCAGAAAGGAGATTTTGCTTCAACATTGCGACAATGGCCGGAGGTTTGGACACATGACCACAAATCTGTCCGAGTGCATCAATGCTGTGTTGAAGGGGACACACTACTTGCCCATTTCGGCCATTGTACGTATCACGTACGAGAGACTGCAGAAGTTGTTTGTTACGAAGGGTAGGGAAGCGCAGAGCCAGTTGGCGGCCGGGAACCGTTTCACCCGATCAACGTGGTGAAAGCGGATGATATTGAAGCACAATAGGGAGACGGCTAACAACCATGTCCCCCACTCCTCCTCCTCACGAAACCATGGCGGACACAAAGCCTGCAGGGCGGGGTGGTGCACGAATTGTGAATCACACTTTTCACAACTCGTACCACTAACCAGCAAGTGCACTGGGTCGTCCAAGTAATACCTTACGTGAGTAAGGGTCGAATCCCACGGAGATTGTTGGTTTGAAGCAATCTATGGTTATCTTGCAATTCTTAGTCAGGAAGTCAATTATATTTATCAGTTGAATTGCGAATGAACAAGAGAGCATGGGTTAAAAGTTACTTGTTATGCAGTAATGGAGAATATGTTGGAGTTTTTGGAGATGCTTTGTCTTCTGAATCTCTGCTTTCCTCTGTTCTCTGATTCACGCACGCACGTCCTTCTATGGCAAGCTGTATATTGGGGCATCACCGTTGTCAATGGTTACATCCCCTCCTCTTGTGAAAATGGTCCAAATGCTCTGTCACAGCACGGCTAATCATCTGAGGTTCCCGATCATGCTGGAATAGGATTCACCCTCCTTTTGCGTCTGTCACTACGCCCAGCACTCGCGAGTTTGAAGCTCGTCACAGTCATTCAATCCCTGAATCCTACTCGGAATACCACAGACAAGGTTTAGACTTTCCGGATTCTCATGAATGCCGCCATCAATCTAGCTTATACCACGGAGATCCTGATTAAGGAATCTAAGAGATATTCATTCAATCTGATGTAGAACGGAGGTGGTTGTCAGACACACGTTCATGGATTGAGGAAGGTGATGAGTGTCACTGATCATCACCTTCTCCATAGTTAGGCGCGAATGGATATCTTAGATAGGAACACGCATGTTTGAATAGAAAACAGAAATACTTGCATTAATTCATCGAGACACAGCAGAGCTCCTCACCCCCAACAATGGAGTTTAGAGACTCATGCCGTCAAAGAGTACAAAGTTTAGATCTAAAAATGTCATGAGATACAAAATAAGTCTCTAAAAGTTGTTTAAATACTAAACTAGTAGCCTAGGTTTACAGAAATTGAGTAAACCATAACAGATGGTATAGAGATCCACTTCTGGGGCCCACTTGGTGTGTGCTAGGGCTGAGAGTTAAGCAATTCACGTGTATAAGGTCATTTTGGGCGTTCAACGCCAGGTTTGGATCCATTTCTGGCGTTGAACTCCAACTTTTAATCCTTTTCTGGCGCTGAACGCCAGAATTGGGCAGAGAACTGGCGTTGAACACCAGTTTACATCGTCTATCCTTGAGCAAAGTATGGACTATTATATATTGCTGGAAAGACCTGGATGTCTACTTTCTAACGCAATTAGAAGCACGCCATTTCGAGTTCAGTAGCTCCAGAAAATCCACTTTGAGTGCAGGGAGGTCGAACCAACAGCATCAGCAGTTCTTTTTCAGCCTGAATCAGATTTTTGCTCAGCTCCCTCAATTTCAGCCAGAAAAATACCTGAAATTACAGAAAAACACACAACTCATAGTAAAGTCCAGAAATATGAATTTTTCATAAAAACTAATGAAAATAGACTAAAAACTAACTAGAACATACTCAAAACTATATGAAATTAACCCCAAAAAGCGTATAAAATATCCGCTCATCACAACACCAAACTTAAACTGTTGCTTGTCCTCAAGCAACTAGACAAATAAAATAGAAGACTAATAGGTTGAGAAGCAATAATATCTCAGAGTTTTTGAGTGAAGCTCAGATTCTAATTAGATGAGCGGGACTAGTAGCTTTTTGCTTCTGAACAGTTTTGGCATCTCACTTTATCCATTGAAGCTCAGAGTGATTGGCATCTATAGGAACTTAGAATTCAGATAGTGTTATTGATTCTCCTATTTCAGTGTGATGATTCTTGAACACAGCTATTTTATGAGTCTTGGCCGTGGCCCTAAGCACTTTGTTTTCCAGTATTATCACCGGATCCATAAATGCCACAGACACATAATTGGGTGAACCTTTTAGATTGTGACTCAGCTTTGCTAAAGTCCCCAATTAGAGGTGTCCAGAGTTCTTAAGCACACTCTTCTTTTTGCTTTGGACCTTGACTTTAACCGCTCAGTCTCAAGTTTTCACTTGACACCTTCACGCCACAAGCACATGGTTAGGGACAGCTTAGTTTAGCCGCTTAGGCCAGGATTTTATTCCCTTAGGCCCTCCTATCCACTGATGCTCAAAGCCTTGGGATCCTTTTTATTAACCTTGCCTTTTGGTTTTAAGGGCTATTGGCTTTTTGCTCTTGCCTTTTGGTTTTAAGAGCTTTGGCTTTTTCTGCTTGCTTTCTCTCTCTCTCTCTTTTTTTTTCTGCAAGCTTTGTTCTCTGCTGCTTTTTCTTGCTTCAAGAATCATTTTTTTATGATTTTTCAGATTATCAATAACATGTCTCATGTTCATCATTCTTTCAAGATCCAACATATTTAACAGTCTTAAACAACAAATTCAAAAGACATATGCACTGTTCAAGCATTCATTCAGAAGACAGAAAGCATTGCCACCACATGTAACTAATTAGAATTTCTCTTATTAAAAACTCAAAATTTTATTGCCTCTTATTCAAAAGATCTACTATTTTATTCATGTTTGTTGATGATGAGAAAAATAGACTATAACTTAATTGGAGATAAAATCAAAATAGATACTAATTACTACTATATGACTCCTAAGGTAAAACTTAAAATAAGAACAATTATCACAGAGTTAAGGCTAAGATTAGAACTCAACAACCTTGAGGTTTGGAAGTGGATGTTCCTCTAGTCTGTGAGGTGCTTGGTCCTTCAAGAGATAACTCCTGACGCTTCAGTTCCTTGGTTAAGAACTTCCCTTGATTCCAAAGTGGTTTTGGAATACTCTCTTTCTTGGCTCTTGGAGTGGGTTGTTTTTCTTTAGGGGCCATGATCTTAGTGATCACGGATAAGCACACCAAACTTAGAGGTTTGCTTGTCCTCGAGCAAAAGAAAAGAAAGGAGATGGGTAGAAGGAGAGCTCCTCCCCACTATCCTGGCATTTGAACGCCCAAACGCTGCCTGTTTTGGGCGTTCAACGCCCAAATGCTGCTCTCCTGGGCGTTCAACGCCCAGTTGTTGCCCTTTTCTAGCGTTGAACGCCAGATTGCTATCCTTACTGGCGTTCAGCGCCCACTGGCTGCCCCTTTTGGGCGCTGAACACCCAAAACAGGCTCTTACTGGTGTTTTCTTGCCAGTGAGCTCCTTTTCTCTGTTTTGTATGCAGATTCCTTCTGTAACCCTGTGAACTTATGCAATTGATTCTTTACCTTGTTGTCAATGAACTCTATATAAACAAATAAAAATAAAAATAGGGCAAAATTCTTAGAGGATTGATGCCCCATGGCTGGGTTGCCTCCCAGCAAGCGCTTCTTTATTGTCTTTAGCTGGACCTTGCTGAGCTTTTAATCTAGCTTCAGCCTTGAGCACTCTTGCTCAACGTTGCCTTCAAGATAGTGCTTGATTCTCTGTCCATTGACAATGAACCTCTTATCAGAATCAATATCTTGAAGCTCCACATGACCATATGGTGAGACACTTGTAATCACGTATGGTCCCCTCCACCGGGATTTCAATTTCCCGGGAAATAGCCTGAGTCTAGAGTTAAACAGCAGAACCTTCTGTCCTGGTTCAAAGATTCTAGATGACAGCTTTCTGTCATGCCACTTTTTTTATTTCTCTTTATAAAGCTTGGCATTTTCAAAAGCTGTGAATCTGAACTCCTCTAGCTCATTTAGCTGGAGCAATCTTTTTTCTCCTGCTAATTTGGCATCAAAGTTTAGGAATCTGGTTGCCCAGTAGGCCTTATGTTCCAGTTCTACGGGCAGGTGACATGCCTTACCATACACAAGTTGGTATGGAGAGGTCCCTATAGGGGTCTTGAATGCTGTTCTGTAAGCCCATAGAGCATCATCTAAGCTCCGTGCCCAATCCTTTCTACGGGTATTTACTGTCCGTTCCAGGATTCTCTTTAATTCTCTGTTAGAGACTTCAGCTTGTCCATTGGTTTGTGGATGGTATGGAGTAGCCACCTTGTGGCGAATTCCATACCGAACCATGGCAGAGTAAAGCTGTTTATTGCAGAAGTGAGTGCCCCCATCACTAATTAGTACTCTAGGGACGCCAAACCTACTAAAGATATGTTTCTGGAGGAACTTCAGTACTGTTTTAGTATCATTGGTGGGTGTGGCAATGGCCTCAACCCATTTTGATACATAGTCAACTGCCACCAGAATATAAGTGTTTGAGTATGATGGTGGGAAAGGTCCCATGAAGTCAATCCCCCATACGTCAAACAACTCAATTTCCAAGATTCCTTGTTGAGGCATGGTGTAACCATGAGGCAGATTACCAGCTCTTTGGCAACTGTCACAATTACGTACAAACTCTCGGGAATCTTTATAGAGTGTGGGCCAATAGAAGCCACATTGGAGGACCTTGGTGGCTGTTCGCTCACCTCCGAAATGGCCTCTATATTGAGATCCGTGGCAATGCCATAGGATTCTCTGTGCTTCTTCTCTAGGCAAACACCTACGGATTATTCCGTCTGCACATCTCTTAAAGAGATAGGGTTCATCCCACAAGTAGTACTTTGCATCAGTAATTAATTTTTTCTTTTGTATCCTGTTGTACTCCTTGGGTATGAACCTTGCAGCTTTATAGTTTGCAATATCGGCAAACCATGGTGCTTCCTGAATGGCAAATAAATGCTCATCCGGAAAAGTCTCAAAGATCTCAAGAGAGGGGAGGGACGTCCCTTCTACTGGCTCTATCCGAGACAGATGATCAGCCACTTGGTTTTCTGTCCCTTTTCTGTCTCTTATTTCTATATCAAACTCTTGCAGAAGCAACACCCATTTGATGAGCCTGAGTTTTGAATCCTGCTTTGTGAGTAGATATTTAAGAGCAGCATGGTCAGTATACACAATCACTTTTGATCCTACTAAGTATGATCTGAACTTGTCAATGGCGTAAACCACTGCAAGTAATTCCTTTTCTATGGTTGTGTAATTTTTCTGGGCATCATTTAAAACGCGACTAGCATAATAAATGACGTGCAGAAGCTTGTCATGCCTCTGTCCCAACACTGCACCAATGGCGTGATCACTGGCATCATATATTAGCTCAAATGGTAATGTCCAGTCTGGTGCAGAAATAACTGGTGCTGTGACCAGCTTAGCTTTCAGCGTTTCAAACGCTTGCAGGCACTTTGTGTCAAACACAAATGGCATGTCAGCAGCTAGCAGATTGCTTAGAGGTTTTGCGATTTTTGAAAAATCCTTTATAAACCTCCTATAGAATCCTGCATGCCCCAGAAAGCTTCTGATTGTCTTAACATTGGCAGGTGGTGGTAATTTTCAATTACCTCTATTTTTGCTTGATCCACCTCTATTCCCTTGTTTGAGATTTTATGCCCAAGAACAATCCCTTCAGTCACCATGAAGTGACATTTTTCCCAGTTTAAAACTAGGTTGGTCTCTTGGCATCTTTTCAGAACAAGTTTTAGGTGATCAAGACAGGAGCTGAATGAGTCTCCATATACTGAGAAGTCATCCATGAAGACTTCCAGAAATTTTTCCACCATATCAGAGAAAATAGAGAGCATGCATCTCTGGAAGGTTGCAGGCGCATTACACAGCCCAAATGGCATCCTTCTATAAGCAAACACTCCAGATGGACATGTGAATGCTGTTTTCTTTTGATCCTGGGGATCTACTGCAATCTGGTTATAGCCTGAGTAGCCATCCAAAAAGCAGTAGTAATCATGACCTGCCAGTCTTTCTAGCATCTGGTCTATGAATGGTAAAGGAAAATGATCCTTTTTGGTGGCTGTATTGAGCCTTCTGTAGTCAATACACATGCGCCACCCTGTAACTGTTCTTGTAGGAACCAGTTCATTTTTTTCATTATGAATCACTGTCATGCCTCCCTTTTTTGGGATGACTTGGACAGGGCTCACCCAGGGGCTATCAGAAATAGGATAAATAATCCCAGCCTCTAGTAATTTGGTGACCTCTTTCTGCACCACTTCCTTCATGGCTGGATTTAGCCGCCTCTGTGGTTGAACCACTGGTTTAGCATTATCCTCCAATAAGATTTTGTGCATGCATCTAGCTGGGCTTATGCCCTTAAGGTCACCTATGGACCACCCAAGAGCTGTCTTTTGTGTCCTTAGCACTTGAATAAGTGCTTCCTCTTCCTGTGAATTTAAAGCAGAGCTTATGATCACTGGAAAAGTGTCACCTTCTCCCAGAAATGCATATTTCAAGGATGGTGGTAATGGCTTGAGCTCGGGTTTAGGAGGTTTTTCCTCTTCCAGAAGAATTTTCAGAGGCTCTTTCATGTCCTCTGAATCCTCCAAATTAGGCTGAACATCTTTAAAGATGTTTTCCAACTCTGATTCGAGACTCTCAGCCATGTTGATCTCTTCTACCAAAGAGTCAATAAGATCAACTTTCATGCAGTCTTTTGATGTGTCAGGATGCTGCATGGCTTTAACAGCGTTCAACTTAAACTCCTCATCATTGACTCTCAGGGTTATTTCCCCCTGTTGGACGTCAATGAGGGATCGTCCAGTTGCTAGGAAGGGTCTTCCTAGAATGAGAGTAGCACTCTTGTGCTCCTCCATTTCCAGCACAACAAAGTCAGTGGGAAAGGCGAATGGCCCAACTCTGACAATCATGTCTTCAATCACGCCTGATGGGTATTTAGTGGAGCCATCAGCAAGTTGGAGACATATCCGGGTTGGTTTAACTTCTTCAGTTAAGCCAAGCTTTCTGATAGTGGATGCAGGTATTAGGTTGATGCTTGCCCCAAGATCGCATAAAGCTGTCTTGGTGCATTGACCTTCTAATATGCATGGTATCAGAAAACTCCCAGGGTCTTTAAGCTTTTCAGGAAAGCTTTTCAGAATGACTGCACTGCATTCTTCAGTGAGGAGAACTCTTTCTGTTTCTCTCCAATCCTTTTTATGACTCAAGATCTCTTTCATGAACTTGGCATAAGAAGGTATTTGCTCAAGTGCTTCTGCAAATGGAATCTTTATTTCAAGAGTCCTGAGATAATCTGCAAAGCGAGCAAATTGCTTATCCTGCTCCTCTTTTCAGAGTTTTTGAGGATAAGGTATCTTGGCTTTATATTCTTCAACCTTAGTTGCTGTAGGTTTATTGCCTACAGAAGTGGTTGAAGAAGCCTTTTTAGAGGGGTTGTCATAAGCACTTGTGTGTGTCTGATCCCTCACTGGCAATTGAGTGCTAGAGTTAGAAGCTGGAGTGACGTGAGACGCCAACTCATTGTCTGTTCCTGGCGTCTGAACGCCAGAACTATGCCCATTTTGGGTGTTCAGTGCCAGATCTTGCCCATTTTGGGCGTTCAACGCCAGATCCTTGCCCATTTCTGGCATTGAACGCCAATCCTGCCTTGTTTCTGGCGTTGAACGCCAGTTTTGGGCATGGTCTGGGCGTTCAACGCCAGCCTTCCACCAATTTTCTGGCGTTTTAGCGCCAGAATTATTTCTCCCTGGGCTCTTACTGTCCTCAGGTGAATCTTGGGTGGTTTGCTCATTTCTTGGCTTTTTGCTGCCTTGAGGTGGGGTATTTAATGTTTTCCCACTTCTTAATTGAACTGCTTGGCATTCTTCTGTTATTTGTCTTGATAGATGTTGCTTTGTTTGCCTAAACTGTTCTTCCATATGTATATTGGCCATTCTTGTCTCTTGTAGCCTATCTTTAAATTCGGCTAGCTGCCTTGTTAGAAAGTCCAATTGCTGATTGAATTCAGCAGCTTGTTTTACAGGACTGAGTTTAGCAGTTACTGTTTTAACTTCTTCTTTCATGGAAGGGTCACTGCTTAGATACAGATGCTGATTCCTGGCAACTGTATCAATGAGCTCTTGAGCCTCTTCAATTGTCTTTCTCATGTGGATAGATCCACCAGCTGAGTAATCTAAAGACATCTGAGCTCCTTCTGTAAGCCCATAGTAGAAGATGTCTAACTGAACCCACTCTGAAAACATTTCAGAGGGGCATTTTCGTAGCATCTCTCTATATCTCTCCCAGGCATCATAAAGAGATTCATTATCTCCTTGTTTAAAGCCTTGGATGTCCAGCCTTAGCTGTGTCATCCGTTTTGGGGGAAAGTATTGATTCAGGAATTTTTCTGTCAGCTGTTTCCATGTCCTTATGCTGGCCTTAGGTTGGTTATTCAACCACCTCTTAGCTTGATCTTTTACAGCAAATGGAAACAGTAATAGTCTGTAGACATCCTAATCTATTTCTTTATCATGTACTGTGTCAGCAATCTGTAGAAACTGTGCCAGAAATTCTGTAGGTTCTTCCTGTGGAAGACCGAAATACTGGCAACTTTGCTGCACCATGATAATGAGCTGAGGATTCAACTCAAAGCTACTGACTCCAATGGAAGGTATGCAGATGCTACTCCCATATGAAGCAGTAGAGGGGTTAGAATATGACCCCAAAGTCCTCCTGGACTGTTCATTTCCACTTAGATCCATGATGGAGAAGACGACCCGAGATTTAAATACTCGGTTATCAATTTTATTGGGTTTGCTTAAGTAACAAACAAAACGTTTGTAAGAAAGGAATTCTTGTCGGTCTAGAAGCTATACTTACAAAGCGAATTTATTTGCGAAAATTCTAGATCGCGCGAGAGTTTCGCTCTTTCAAAATGGCGCCGTTGCCGGGGAATTGTAAACGTGTGCCTTATTATTGGTTATTGAAAATATTTTTCTTTTACTTGTTTATTTGTTTTCGTTTTTTTTCCTTTTTCCATTAGCTACTATGAATTCTCACCCCTCTCGCTTTGAGTTTGGTTCTAAATTTGTTGAAAGGAATGAAAGCTATAACAGGAATATGCATCAAGGTCTAAGCAATAAAAGATGGATGGAGCCAAAAGGATCTGATCAACCCTTTAGGCAACAACACCCTCCAAGATATCATGGGCAAGGACCACTGGTGCACAAAATTGTGATCATCAACAATGGCACCAAAGACTTGGTGCTCTCAAACGTGAATCACACTTTATCACAACTTCGCACAACTAACCAGCAAGTGCACTGAGTCGTCCAAGTAATAAACCTTACGTGAGTAAGGGTCGATCCCACGGAGATTGTCGGCTTGAAGCAAGCTATGGTCACCTTATAAATCTCAGTCAGGCGGATTCAAATGGTTATAGAGTTTTAATAATCAAAAGATAAATAAAATGTAAAATAGGACAAAAATACTTATGTAATTCATTGGTGAGAATTTCAGATAAGCGTATGGAGATGCTTTTGTTCCTCCTGAACCTCTGCTTTCTTGCTATCTTCATCCAATCATTCCTACTCCTTTCCATGGCAAGCGTTATGTAGGCCATCACCGTCGTCAATGGCTACATCCCATCCTCACAGTGAAAATGGTCCAAAATGTGCTGTCACCGCATGGCTATTCATCTGTCGGTTCTCGATCATACTGGAATAGGATTCAGTAATCCTTTTGCGTCTGTCACTACGCCCAGCACTCGCGAGTTTGAAGCTCGTCACAGCCATCCCTTCCCGGATCCTACTCGGAATACCACAGACAAGGTTTAGACTTTCCGGATCTCAAGAATAGCCGCCAATAATTCTAGCCTATACCACGAAGACTCTGGTCTCATGGAATGGAAGGCTCGATTGTTAGGAGAGGCAACCATGCGTCATGAACCAGGAGGCTAAGAGATATGTACTTAAGCTATTGCAAGTAGAACGGAAGTGGTTGTCAGGCACGCGTTCATGGGTGAGAAAGATGATGAGTGTCATGGATCATCACCTTCCTCAGGTTGAAGAACAAGTGTATATCTTAGATAAGAAATAGGCTTGAATTGAATAGAAAAATAATAGTACTTTGCATTAATTCATGAGAAATAGCAGAGCTTCACACCTTAATCTTTGGTATGTAGAAACTCTACCATTGAAAATACATAAGAACAAGGTCCAGGCATGGCCAAATGGCCAGCCTCCATAAAGGTCTAAGATAGCATAAAACTGATCAAAGATGTCTAATACAATAGTAAAGGGTCCTATTTATATCAGACTAGTTACTAAGGTTTACAGAAATGAGTAAATGATACAGAAATCCACTTCTGGGGCCCACTTGGTGTGTGCTTGGGCTGAGCATTGAGCTTTACACATGTAGAGGCTTCTCTTGGAGTTGAACGCCAGTTTGTAACCTGTTTCTAGCGTTTAACTCCACTTTGCAACCTATTTCTGGCGTTTAACTCCAAAATAGGGCAGGAAGCTAGCGTTGAATGCCAGTTTGTGTCATCTAAACTCAGGAAAAGTATGGACTATTATATATTTCTGGAAAGCCCTGGATGTCTGCTTTCCAACGCAATTGAGAGCGCACCATTTGGAGTTCTGTAGCTCCAGAAAATCCACTTTGAGTGCAGGGAGGTCAGAATCCAACAGCATCTGCAGTCCTTCTTCAACCTATGAATCTGATTTTTGCTCAAGTCCCTCAATTTCAACCAGAAATTACCTGAAATCACAGAAAAACACACAAAATCATAGTAAAGTCCAGAAATGTGATTTTTATTTAAAAACTAATAAAAATATACTAAAAACTAACTAAATCATACTGAAAACTATGTAAAAACAATGCCAAAAAGCGTATAAATTATCCGCTCATCACAACACCAAACTTAAATTGTTGCTTGTCCCCAAGCAACTGAAAATCAAATAGGATAAAAAGAAGAGAATATACTATAAATTCTAAAATATCAATGAAACTTAGCTCCAATCAGATGAGCGGGACTAGTAGCTTTTTGCCTCTTGAATAGTTTTGGCATCTCACTTTATCCATTGAAGTTCAGAATGATTGGCATCTATAGGAACTTAGATTTTAGATAGTATTATTGATTCTCCTAGTTCAGTATGTTGATTCTTGAACATAGCTACTTTATGAGTCTTGGCCGTGGCCCTGAGCACTCTGTTTTCCTGTATTACCACCGGATACATACATGCCACAGACACATAACTAGGTGAACATTTTCAGATTGTGACTCAACTTTGCTAAAGTCTCCAATTAGAGGTGTTCAGGGTTCTTAAGCACACTCTTTTTTTTTTCTTTGGACCTTGACTTTAACCACTCAGTCTCAAGTTTCCACTTGACACCTTCACGCCACAAGCACATGGTTAGGGACAGCTTGGTTTAGCCGCTTAGGCCAGGATTTTATTCCTTTAGGCCCTCCTATCCACTAATGCTCAAAGTCTTGGATCCTTTTTATTACCCTTACCTTTTGGTTTTAAGGGCTATTGGCTTTTTGCTCTTGCCTTTTGGTTTAAAGAGCTTTTGGCTTTTTCTGCTTGCTTTTTCTTTTTCTTTCTATTTTTTTTCGCCAATTTTTTTTTCCTTTTTTTTTTTTGCAAGCTCTTCTCTATTCACTGCTTTTTCTTGCTTCAAGAATCAATTTTTTTATTTTTCAGATTATCAAATAACATGTCTCCTTTTTCATCATTCTTTCAAGAGCCAACATATTTAACATTCATAAACCGCAATATCAAAAGACATATGCACTGTTCAAGCATTCATTCAGAAAACAAAAAGTATTGTCACCACATCAAAATAATTAAACTAGTTTCAAGGATAAATTCGAAACCCTGTACTTCTTGTTCTTTTATTTTTTAGAACATTTTTCATTTAAGAGAGGTGATGGATTCATAGGACATTCATAGCTTTAAGACATAGACACTTAGACACTAGTGATCATATAGTAAAGACACAAACATAAATAAACATGAAGCATAGTAAACGAAAAACAGAAAATAAGAACAAGGAGATTAAGGAATGGGTCCACCTTAGTGAGGGTGACGTCTTCCTCTTCTTGAAGAACCAATGGTGCTCTTGAGCTCCTCTATGTCTCTTCCTTGTCGTTGTTGCTCCTCCCTCATAGCTCTTTGATCTTCTCTAATCTCATGGAGGATGATGGAGTGCTCTTGGTGATCCATCCTTAGTTGTCCCATGTTGGAGCTTAATTCTCCTAGGGAGGTGTTGATTTGCTCCCAATAGTTTTGTGGAGGAAAGTGCATCCCCTGAGGCATCTCAAGGATTTCATGGTGAGGAATTTCCTCATGCTCTTGTTGAGGTCCATGATCTCTTGTTTGCTCCATCCTCTTCTTAGTGATGGGCTTGTTCTCTTCAATGAGGATGTCTCCCTCTATGTCAATTCTAGCCGAATTGCAGAGATGGCAAATGAGGTGAGGAAAAGCTAACCTTGCCAAAGTGGATGACTTGTCAGCCACCTTGTAGAGTTCTTGAGGTATAATCTCATGAACCTCTACTTCCTCCCCAATCATGATACTATGGATCATGATGGCCCGGTCTACAGTAACTTCAGACCGGTTGCTAGTAGGAATGATTGAGCGTTGAATAAACTCCAACCATCCTCTAGCTACAAGCTTAAGGTCCAGTCTTCTCAATTGAACCGGCTTGCCTCTTGAGTCAACTTTCCATTGAGCTCCTTCCACACATATGTCCACGAGAACTTGGTCCAACCTTTGATCAAAGTTGACCCTTCTAGTGTAGGGGCGTGCGTTTTCTTCCATCATTGGCAAGTTGAACGCCAACCTTACATTTTTCGGACTGAAATCTAAGTATTTCCCCCGAACCATGGTGAGCCAATGCTTTGGATTCGGGTTCACACTTTGATCATGGTTCCTAGTGATCCATGCGTTTGCATAGAACTCTTGAACCAGTAAGATCCCGACTTGTTGAATGGGGTTGGTGAGAACTTTCCAACCTCTTCTTTGGATCTCAAGTCGGATCTCTGGATACTCATTCTTTTTGAGCTTGAAAGGAACCTCAGGGATCACTTTCTTCTTGGCCACAACTTCATAGAAGTGGTCTTGATGGACCTTTGAGATGAATCTCTCCATCTCCCATGACTCAGAGGTAGAAGCAATTGCCTTCCCTTTCCTCTTTCTTGAGAATTCTCTGGCCTTAGGTGCCATTGATGGTTATGGAAAAACAAAAAGCAATACTTTTTCCACACCAAACTTAAAATGTTTACTCGTCCCCGAGCAAAAGAAGAAAGAAAGAAGGAGAAGAAGAAAAAGAATGGAGGAGAGGGAGAGAGGTGTGTATTCTGCCAAGGGTAAGAAGAAAGGGTTGTGTTGTGTGAAAATGAAGGAGGAATGAGGGGTTTATATAGGGGTGGGGGGAGGTTTAGGGTTCAGCCATTAAGGTTGGATTTGGGAGGGAAAAGAGTTTGAATTTTGGAGGTAGATGGGGTTTATGGGGAAGAGGGGATGGATGTGAATGGTGAAGAGGTGATGGGGAAGAGTGATTGAGGTGATTGGTGAAGGGTATTTAGGGAAGAGAGTTATGAAAATGTGTGAAAAGGAGAGAAGAAGGTAGGTGGGAATCATGTGGGGTCTACAGATCCTGTGGGGATCCTGTGGGGTCCACAGATCCTGAGGGGTCAAGGACTTAACATCCATGCTCCAATTAGGCGTGTAAACGCCCTTGCTGTGCAATCCTAGAGTTTAACGCCAGACTGCTGCCTGTTTTTGGCGTTAAACGCCCAAAAGTAGCCTGTTTCTGGCGTTTAACGCCAGCTTGATGCTTGTTTCTGGCGTTTAATGCCAGAAAGATGCTTGTTTCTGGCGTTTAAACGCAAGAATGCTCCTCCTCCAGGGTGTGCTATTTTTAATGTTGTTTTCCATTATGTTTTTGATTTTTTTCAGTAGTTTTTGTGACTCCACATGATCATCAACCTAATAAAACATGAAATAAAAATAAAAATAAAATTAAATATAATTAAATAACATTGGGTTGCCTCCCAACAAGCGTTTCTTTAATGTCAATAGCTTGACAGTGAGCTCTCATGGAGCCTCACAGATAGTCAGAGCAAGGTTGGAACCTCCCAACACCAAACTTAGAGTTTGAATGTGGGGGTTCAACACCAAACTTAGAGTTTGATTGTGGCCTCCCAACACCAAACTTAGAGTTTGACTGTGGGGGCTTTGGTTGACTTTGCAGTGAGAGAAGCTTTTCATGCTTCCTCTCCATGGTTACAGAAGGAGATCCTTGAGTTTTAAACACAAAGTTGTCCTCATTCAGTTGAAGGACCAACTCTCCTCTGTCCACATCAATCACAGCTCTTGCTGTGGCTAGGAAGGGTCTTCCAAGGATGATGGATTCATCCTCATCCTTCCCAGTGTCTAGGATTCTGAAATCAGCAGGGATGTAAAGGCCTTCAACCTTTACTAACACGCCCTCTACTTGTCTATAAGCCTATTTTCTTGAGTTGTCTGCCATCTCTAATGAGACTTTGGCAGCTTGCACCTCAAAGATCCCAAGTTTCTCTATTACAGAAAGTGGCATTAAGTTTATTCCTGACCCCAGGTCACACAGAGCCTTCTCAAAGGTCATGGTGCCTATGTTACAGGGTATTAAGAATGTACCAGGATCCTATTTCTTTTGAGGTAATTTCTGCCTATCCAATGCATTCAGTTCATTGGTGAGCAAATGAGGTTCATCTTCCCAAGTCTCATTACCAAATAATTTGGCATTCAGCTTCATGATTGCACCAAGGTACTTAGCAACTTGCTCTTCAGTGACGTCTTCATTCTCTTCAGAAGAAGAATACTCATCAGAGCTCATGAAGGGCAGAAGGATGTTCAATGGAATCTCTATGGTCTCTAGATAAGCCTTAGATTCCTTTGGTTTCTCAAAGGGAAACTCCTTATTGGTCACTGAGCGTCCCAGGAGGTCTTCCTCACTAGGATTCACGTCCTCCTCCTCCCTTGTAGGTTCGGCCATGATGGTCAAATCAATGGCCTTGCACTCTCTCTTTGGATTTTCTTCTGTATTGCTTGGGAGAGTACTAGGAGGAGTTTCAGTGACCCTTTTACTCAGCTGGCCCACTTGTGCCTCCAAATTTCTAATGGAGGACCTTGTTTCATTCATGAAACTTAAAGTGGCCTTAGATAGATCAGAGACTATATTTGCTAAGCTAGATGGATTCTGCTCAGAATTCTCTGTCGGTTGCTGAGTGGATGAAGGAAAAGGCTTGCTATTGCTAAACCTGTTTCTTCCACCATTATTAAAGCCTTGTTGAGGCTTTTGTTGATCCTTCCATGAAAAATTTGGATTATTTCTCCATGAGGGATTATAGGTATTCCCATAGGGTTCCCCCATGTAATTCACTTCTACTATTGCAGGGTTCTCAGGATCATAAGCTTCTTCTTCAAAAGATGCCTCTTGAGTACTGTTAGATGCAGCTTGCAATCCATTCAGACTCTGAGAAATCATATTGACTTACTGAGTCAATATTTTATTCTGAGCCAATATGGCATTCAAAGTATCAATTTCAAGAACTCCCTTCCTCTGAGGTGTTCCATTACTCACATGATTCCTTTCAGAAGTGTACATGAACTGGTTATTTGCAACCATGTCAATGAGTTCCTGAGCTTCTGCAGGCATTTTCTTTAGGTGAATGGATCCACCTGCAGAATGGTCCAATGACATCTTAGATAATTCAGACAGACCATCATAGAATATATCCAGGATGGTCCATTCTGAAAGCATGTCAGAAGGACACTTTTTGGTCAGTTGCTTGTATCTCTCCCAAGCTTCATAAAGGGATTCACCTTCTTTTTGTCTGAAGGTTTGAACATCCACTCTAAGCTTGCTAAGCTTTTGAGGAGGAAAGAACTTGGCTAAGAAAGCCGTGACCAGCTTATCCCAAGAGTTTAGGCTATCCTTAGGTTGAGAGTCCAAGCATATTCTAGCTCTGTCTCTTACAACAAACGGGAAAAGTATAAGCCTGTAGACCTCGGAGTCAACCCCATTGGTCTTAACAGTATCATAAATCTGCAAGAATTTAGTTAAGAACTGAAAAGGATCTTCTGATGGAAGTCCATGAAACTTGCAGTTCTGTTGCATTAGAGAAACTAATTGAGGTTTTAGCTCAAAATTGTTTGCTCCAATGGCAGGGATTGAGATGCTTCTTCCATGTAAATTGGAATTTGGTGCAGTAAAGTCACCAAGCATCTTCCTTGCATTGTTATTATTTTCGGCCATGTCTCCTTCTTTTTCGAAAATTTCTATCAGATTTTCTCCAGAGAGTTGTGCTTTAGCTTCCCTAAGCTTCCTCTTCAGAGTCCTTTCAGGTTCAGGATCAGCTTCAACAAGAATGTTCTTATCCTTGTTCCTGCTCATATGAAAAAGAAGAAAACAGAAAAGAAAATATGGAATCCTCTATGTCACAGTATAGAGATTCTTTTGTGTGAGTAGAAGAAGAAAAGAATAGAAGAAGAGAAATTCGAACACCAAGAGAAAAAGAGGGTTCGAATTTTGAGATGAAGAGAAGTGTTAGTAAATAAATAAATAATTAGAAGAAGATGAGAGGGAAGAATTCAAAAATTAAATAAATTAAAATAAAAATATTTCTGTTTTTAATTTAAAAAATAAAGTTAAAATTTGAAAATTAAAAAAAGAAAAATTAAATTAAATTAAATTAAAATTTAAAATAATTAGTTAATTAAAAAGGAATTTTGAAAAAGAGGAAGGTGATTTTCAAAAATTAGAGAGAGAATTAGTTAGGTAGTTTTGAAAAAGATATGATTGAAATAGTAAACTTTTAAAATCAAACAAAAAGTCAAGTAGTTAATTGAAAAAGATTTGAAAATCAATTTTTGAAAAGATAAGAAGTTAGAGAAGATTTTGAAATTGATTTTGAAAAAGATGTGATTGAAACTTATTTTGAAAAAGATTTGAAAAAGAAATTTAAAAAGATTTGATTTTGAAAATTAAAGTTGATTACTTGACTAACAAAAAACAAAAAGATATGATTTTAAAATTTAAAGATTGAACCTTTCTTAATAGGCAAGTAACAAACTTAAAATTTTTTTTGAATCAATCACATTAATTGTTAGCATTAATTTTGAAAATATGAAATGGAAATAAGAAAAAGATTTTGAAAATCAAAATTTAAAATTTTCGAAAATATGAAAGAAAAAATGAAAAAGATTTTATTTTTGAAAAATGTTTGAAAAAGATAGAATTTTTAAATTGAAAATTTGATTTGACTCATAAGAAACAATTAAAATTAAAAACTTTTTGACTAAATCAAACCAAATTTTTGAAAATTAGAGAGAGAATAAGGAAAATATATTTTTTTATTTTTGCATTTTTAATGATGAGAGAGAAAAATACTAAATTGAAACAAAACATAAAAATTTTGGATTAAAATAAAAGATGCATGCAAGAACACTATGAGTGTCAAGATGAACACCAAGAACACTTTGAATGTCAAGATGAACACCAAGAACTTATTTTTTTGAAAATTTTTAAGAAAAGAAAAACATGCAAGACACCAAACTTAGAAATTTTCAATGTTGAGACATTAATAATTCAAAAATGCATATGAGAAACAAGAAAAGACACAAAACAAGAAATTTTAAAAATCAAACAAGAACACTTACCAAGAACAACTTGAAGATCATGAAGAATGCAATGCATGGATTTTCGAAAAAATGCAAGAAAGAGATAAACATGCAATTGACACCAAACTTATGACTTAACATTAGATTCAAGCAAGAAACATCAAATTATTTTGGGTTTTATGATTTTGTAAATTTTTTTGGTATTTTTCGAAAAAATTAATTGGAAAAAGAAAAATAAGGATTTCAAAAATTTTTAATAGGAATTCCAGGAATCTTGCAATGTTAGTCTAAAGCTCCAATCCAGGAATTAGACATGGCTCACTAGCCAGCCAAGCTTTCAGTGAAAGCTCCAGTCCAAAACACTAGACATGGCCAATGGCCAGCCAAGCTTTAGCAGATACAAGTCAGACATACAACAGCTGATACTTCATTCAACTTGCTTCTGTGCTGATGAGTGGAAGCCTCGGTCCAAAAGAATTAGACATAGCTTTACAGCCAGCCAGGCTTCAACATGTTATTTTGAAACTCTAGAATTCATTCTTAAAAATTCTGAAGCCATAGAATAATTTATTTTCAAAATTTTTTTTTGAAAATTTTTTTTCAAAAATAAACATAAAAATAATAAAAACAAAAAGCTTAAAATTAAAATAAAATTTACCTAATCTGAGCAACAAGATGAACCATCAGTTGTCCAAACTCGAACAATCCCCGACAACGGCGCCAAAAACTTGGTGCACGAAATTGTGATCATCAACAATGGCGCCAAAGACTTGGTGCTCTCAAACGTGAATCACACTTTGTCACAACTTCGCACAACTAACCAGCAAGTGCACTGGGTCGTCCAAGTAATAAACCTTACGTGAGTAAGGGTCGATCCCACGGAGATTGTCGGCTTGAAGTAAGCTATGGTCACCTTGTAAATATCAGTCAGGCGGATTCAAATGGTTATAGAGTTTTAATAATCAAAAGATAAATAAAACGTAAAATAGGATAGAAATACTTATGTAATTCATTGGTGAGAATTTCAGATAAGCGTATGGAGATGCTTTTGTTCCTCCTGAACCTCTGCTTTCCTGCTGTCTTCATCCAATCATTCCTACTCCTTCCATGGCAAGCATTATGTAGAGCATCACCGTCGTCAATGGCTACATCCCATCCTCACAGTGAAAATGGTCCAAAATGCGCTGTCACCGCATGGCTATTCATCTGTCGGTTCTCGATCATACTTGAATAGGATTCAGTAATCCTTTTGTGTCTGTCACTACGCCCAGCACTCGCGAGTTTGAAGCTCGTCACAGCCATCCCTTCCCAGATCCTACTCGGAATACCACAGACAAGGTTTAGACTTTTCGGATCTCAAGAATGGCCGCCAATAATTCTAGCCTATACCACGAAGACTCTGGTCTCATGGAATGGAAGGCTCGGTTGTCAGGCGAGGCAACCATGCGTCATGAACCAGGAGGCTAAGAGATATGCACTTAAGCTATTGCAAGTAGAACGGAAGTGGTTGTCAGGCACGCATTCATAGGTGAGAATGATGATGAGTGTCACGGATCATCACCTTCCTCAGGTTGAAGAACAAGTGTATATCTTAGATAAGAAATAGGCTTGAATTGAATAGAAAAACAATAGTACTTTGCATTAATTCATGAGGAACACCAGAGCTCCACACCTTAATCTATGGTGTGTAGAAACTCTACTGTTGAAAATACATAAGAACAAGGTCCAGGCATGGCCAAATGGCCAGCCTCCATAAAGGTCTAAGATAGCATAAAACTAATCAAAGATGTCTAATACAATAGTAAAGGGTCCTATTTATATCAGACTAGTTACTAGGGTTTACAGAAATGAGTAAATGATGCAGAAATCTACTTCTGGGGCCCACTTGGTGTGTGCTTGGGCTGATCATTGAGCTTTACACGTGTAGAGGCTTCTCTTGGAGTTGAATGCCAGTTTGTAACCTGTTTCTGGTGTTTAACTCCACTTTGCAACCTGTTTCTGGCGTTTAGCTCCAGAATAGGGCAGGAAGCTGGCGTTGAATGCCAGTTTGTGTTATCTAAACTCGGGCAAAGTATGGACTATTATATATTGCTGGAAAGCCCTGGATATCTACTTTCCAACGCAATTGAGAGCGCGCCATTTGGAGTTCTGTAGCTCCAGAAAATCTACTTTGAGTGCAGGGAGGTCAGAATCCAACAGCATCTGCAGTCCTTCTTCAACCTCTGAATATGATTTTTGCTCAAGTCCCTCAATTTCAGCCAGAAATTACCTGAAATCACAGAAAAACACACAAACTCATAGTAAAGTCCAGAAATGTGATTTTTAGTTAAAAACTAATAAAAATATACTAAAAACTAACTAAATCATACTGAAAACTATGTAAAAACAATGCCAAAAAGCGTATAAATTATCCGCTCATCAACCACTCTACAATGCATACCAAGCTGATAGATATGGTGGACCCCCTTGTATTTACCAACAAGTCCCACCCTGTGCTTATAGATCATCCTCTCAACATAGCTTTGAACCACCACACTCACAAGTTCCTTTTCACCATTCATCACCATATGACCCTTATCCACCACAATTCCAATCCAATTACTTCCAAGAACCACCACATTCTTATTATGAACCCTCTCTCCCAACTAATGAATCCTCATATCCACCCCAATCTCCAATGGATGACAAACTTCGTGTTCTTCCTCAAGGGCAAGCGAAGATGCAAAGGGACGTGCTGGAACTCACTACTGCCTTAACCGAGGTGGTAAATAAATTAGCTTCCCAATATCTGAGCACTCAGAGTACTCCCATGGCTACATGTGGAGAATCAAAAGAAGAGCGTAGCATGAAGGAGACACTAGAAACTTCGGTGGACAATGAGGAGCATGGCTTTGTATTGGAACAAGTGGAGGAAGCCTTAATAGTTGTAGAGGAAGAAGTGGTTGAAGATTTAGGAGATGCTGAACCTCCATGGGAATCAAGAACTGTAAATGATTCTGCCGAGAAGTTCGAATTTGATGCCAAGGAGGATAGTGCACAACCTCCAAAGCATATACCTTGTGAAAAATTGGACGGAACAGACCAAGAAGTTGATTCCATAGGCAGTGATGATCATGAATCAAGCTCTCCTAGTCATGAACTTACATCCGCAACTGAACTCCTTGAGCCTGAAGAACCTTATCCAAGTGAATACGAAGATGATGTCGAAGTAGATTTCTCTCAACTTCCAACTTATGACTTGAGTGACGAGGAAGACATAGAAGGCTTTGATCAAGACGCAGTTGCAGTTGAAGAATCTTGTGAAGAAGTGGAGGAATTCACAGAAGAATACAAGGGAGTAAAGCTTACAGAACCACTGGAAACACCTATCCCAAGGCCATTACCACCTAATACAAGCTTCAAGTGGGTACAATCCTTAACCTTTATCTTTACTTTTCCATTTGAATATGGTTTGCTTGAAACAGATGGCCAGCTTAGAGCTCTCTGCGGCTTTAAGAGTAAGAGGGAAATGGCTCGTACTCAGAGCTGGTGTGCAAGATTTAGTAAGGTTCCATGCTTCAATCCGAAGTGCACGGATTGGTATCAAGTTCAATTGAATGGGTCTCAGAAGGCATTTGGTCATCTTGGTGAGAATACAATTTCTAAACCGCCTGGATGGAAGAATATAGATCAAGACAAAGGCGGATTTAAATGCAAAGTTTGGGATCCTGGAATCTATTCTGACATTCGTCACCCCGGGAGCCTGAGAATCTGTTTGAAGCTGCTCAAAAGCTTTACATGCCTAGTTTGGGACCCCGGAGGCTGTTGGCATTCCAAACATTGGTGGAGATTTCTGGATGAATTTAAGCACAAGCCACCATAACAGGAAGCTCATCAAATGTCTAACTTAAGGACTTTAACTAAAAGTGCTAGGTGGGAGACAACCCACTATGGTATCATCGTTCTCTTTTAGTTTTAGTTTTATTTTTAATTTGTTGATTGCTTATTTTTATTTTATTTTATTTTTATTAGTGTTCATTCATAATCTCTGCATCTAGCCGTATATAGTTTGCATTTGCATTTGCATTCTGCATATAAAAAAAAGTCACCCCACACGAGCGCGCAGGCCACGCGTGGGCGTGAGAAGGAAATCGGCGTAAAGATCCAACGCCCAGAAAGTTGGGCTGGAATCGTGCGGCTGGTGTGTGTTTAGCACAAAACGGCCCACGCGTTCGCGTCTCTAATGCGAACGCGTCACTTGCAAATCACTCATCCCACGCGAAAGCGTGAGCGACGCGTCCGCGTCGCGTGGATATTATGGCCCCCCTAAATGGAGACAGAGAGTTGCACTGAAACGACGCTGGAAGTGTGCGTCTAGCACAAATTTCGGCGACGCAGTCGCGTGCCTCACGCGTTCGCGTCACCTATCTTTTACCTAACCCACGCGATTACGTCAATCACGCGACCGCGTCAAACCCATTTCACCCTAGTCACACAATCGCGTGCTCCACGTGTTCGCGTGGATTCAAAAACACTAACCCCCTTTCACGCGAAACCCTACCCGTCGCGCCCCCATACCCCCCCCCCTTCTTCTTCTCTTCTCTGCAACTCCCTCCCTCCTATGCAACCACCACCGCACCACACCACCGACACCCCCCTTTCTTCTTTCTCTTCTTCCTCCACCACTCTCTTCCACCCCTATCACCCACCGCCACCCTCCTCTGCGACCACCACCACCGCGGCCACCGCCCCCAACCACCCAGAACCGCCGCTAACACCCTCGCCCCAACCTTCTTTCCATCACCACCCTTTACCCCTAACTAAACCCCAACCTCCAAACCGCCCCTTCTCCACTACCGCACCACCGTGCTCCCTCCCAGTGCCGCCGCATCACCACCACCATCTCTCTGCCCTCACCTCTGTTCATCCACATACCAGGTTCCGCCGAACATCGATTTCCCTATCATCCATAGTTAATTGCATATTTTTCTGTTTCTTTTCAAATTCGGATAGTTAGAGATGCATGTTTGTAGTGGATTCTAGGTGGTTAGGTAGCTAGGATGTGGTTAGTGGATTTAGGCCTGATAATTGTGTCGTTCTTGCTACTTGTTGTATCTATTTCGCAATTCTGATTTTGCTGTGATGATCATATTGTTCATATATTGTTATTCCATGTTTCTTGCTGCTGTTACACTGCTCTTTCATGTTCATGTTATTTGTGTCTATTTGCAGCTTTATTTAAATTTATATGAACTAATTTTTTTTCCTGCTGTTTATTGCCCGGGAACATCCAATTTTAGCCAAAATGCTGCCCAATTTTCTGCAAATTGTTTCATTTTCATTAATGTATTAGTTTTGGCAATTTTGCATTTTGCATTACTTAGCTATAACCAAACCAATTCATGCATGCACGGGCTCGCATTCTTATTCCTTTCGATTCCCTTATTAATAACTTGCATTATTGATGATTTCATTTTAATTTTAGCTACTCCGGTATCTATATGAATTATCATTAATAACTTGATATTCTTGCTTGACTATGAGTTGATTATTCTTTAAACTTGTGAAATTTATTGTTAACTAGGAAACCATTATCATGCCCCCTACTTTAACTTCCTTTTTACTAACTCACTACTTTCACTTTCTAACTTCCTTTTCACCTATTACCCACTTTTAACTTTCTAACTTCTCTTTTTGCTTTTTAACTAACTACTTTAACTTTCTAACTCAAGGCATGATTATTGTTTTTTCTAATTAACATGTATTCTACTTATAATATATTTTGGATTGTGATTTTTCATCTCAGATTTTTAACTCAAATACAGTCCATAATGCACATATATTTAACTCATTTTATAATTCTACTGCTCTTTTGCCACTATGTGCTTATATTGCTATTATTCTATCTGCCTACTTGTTTTCCTGCTTTTGTTCCTCAATTATATCCTGGAATTTCTGCTTTTCAGGATGTCTGACCCTCAGCGCAAAGGAAAAGGCAAAGCAACCACTGGCAAAAGGAAAAGAGGCGAATCCTCTATGACCATCCTGGACATTTTGCATGATGACTCCTGGCAGGAAAAGCACTTTACCCCGCAGGAGAAGGCTGACCAGCTCCTCACTGCCACAGATCCAGTTAAATTTGCAAACAGATACTGTGAGCTAAAGTATCCCGTGTTTGCCACTTCCAGGAACCTGTACCTGGAAAGAACTCTTAAAATTTCAGAAGAACTACAGCAGTACACCTCCGAACAGATAAAACAGAGAGGTTGGTTCTTCTTGGAAAGAAACTTGACAGAGGTCAATGCTTCCTGGGTCAGAGAATTTTACTGTAACTATTTCAAGACTTCCCTAGATGTGGTGCACCTCAGAGGGAAATAGATTTTGGTCACTGAGGAAGCTATTGAGGACATCCTCCACCTTCAGCCTAAGTCAGATCAACCTGACGATTACCAAAAGGCTGAAGAGGATATGAGATTTATGAGATTTAACTGGGATGCTGTCAAGTAGAAAATAGCCCTTGATCCTACTGTCTCATGGGTCATGGGTAAGAACACAGTGATGCCTAAGGGAATCAAGCTGATATATCTGAATGATGAGGCTCGGCTCTGGCACCAGATTCTGAGCAACTATGTGATGCCGAGCACTCATGAGATAGAGCTGACCGCTGCTATGATCACCCTCATCTGGTGTGTGATGGAGGGTAAGGACCTGTATCTTCCACGTTTCATCAGGCATTACATGGCCAGGGTCCATGTCAGAGGCACTCTCCCTTTCCCTTATCTGATCACCCAGCTAGGCCGTCGAGCTGATGTGCCTTGGGAGCTGGCTGATGCGAAGCCGACTGCTGCAGACTACAAGAAGATAATTCCTCACAGCAGGAAGTTTTAGGCTTTAGGCTACAGACCCCCATTCCTCACCACTCCTGGTGAGGCAGCCACATCTTTAGCTGTCCCATCTGCCTCCACTACTGCACCAGCCTCATCCACTGCACATCCACCTGCTCCTGAGCCCATTTATCATCTGGTGCATCGACTCTTCGCCCGCCTGGATCGTATGGAGCGTCGCAACAAGCGGCGCTATGAGCACCTTAAGTTGATGATCCGATCCGGCAGCGACATCCCCTTTGAGCCTGACACCCCTTCTGATACATCTGAGGCGGAGGCAAGCGATCATGAAGAGGAGACACATGCCTAGGCTGAGCAGGCATGACCAGAGCAGGCTGCGCCACATCATGAGGAGCACCACTAGCTACATGCCGCAAATCCGGAGATCCCTCTACAGTCAGAGCCTCCACTGCAGCAGACTGATCCTCCTACACTTATCCAGCCTGCAGACCCTCAGACCACCACAGAGACACCAGCAGCCCATCCTTCCGGTGATGACACTTCTTCACACCCAGCTTGAGTGAGCATCGAGAACAATGCTATATTTTAAGTGTGGGGAGGTAGCCATCTCTGGCTTATCTTTTTGGTGAACCACTACAGACTCTTCTATCTTATTTTTGTTTATTTTTCTGTATTTTTATTTTTATTTTTATTTTTTAATACTTACACATTGTTCTTTTGCTGTATTTTTACTTTATTTCCGCATTTTGCACTTTAGTTTATATCTTAGACATTTATTTTAGTTTGCAATTCTAAACTTATTAGTTATAGAATATGTGGATTCATTAGTATAGTTTACCCTTTTAGCATATAATAGTTTGATTTAATTAAAAATAAAAAGGAGTAAACTAGAAACTTTAGTAAA
Source organism: Arachis ipaensis (assembly GCF_059453495.1). Taxonomy (NCBI): domain Eukaryota; kingdom Viridiplantae; phylum Streptophyta; class Magnoliopsida; order Fabales; family Fabaceae; genus Arachis; species Arachis ipaensis. Next base: position 131,945,414 of record NC_142444.1, read on the forward strand.
TTAAAACAATCCACACACCTTGTATATATAGCATTACATGTTAGTTAGTTAACAACATTTCATCAAGGAGAAACACTAAGATTTTAAAAGCCACCCCAATATTTACATTGAGAATAATGGGAACTCTTGATTTCTACTTGCATGACATACATAACTGATATATGGTTTTTGAGCTGGAGAACACACAGCCTGTGAGTTTTGAGCTTAATTGTATGGTTGCATTCAAACCATAAATTTCATTCCTGTGTGTTTTGCCCTTCTTTTTCATTCTGATGTTCTTTTCATTGTTTTAATCTATATATCCAATATAGAATATAGATACATACCAAGAGATGATTGAGGCCATCATTTAAATTTTTCCTCACTTATCCCAATTTAGCCCACCTTTTACATCACCCTTGTTAGCCCCCTTAAGCTTTTTAATCCCCTCTTGTTCTATAACCACATTACTAGCCTTAAGCAGAAAAACAAAATAAAAATTCCAAGTTGAATCCTTGGTTAGCTTAAGATAGATATTGTGTACAATTTAAGTGTGGGGAATTTTATGGGAACATGGGATGATAAAAACAAAGTAGGGATTTAAAATGAATAAGTTATTTCAGAAATTTGGGAAGCTTGCTCATGTGAAATCAAAATAACTAAATTACCATGTGCATAGATTAAAATAATAATAATAATAATAATTTTATATTTTCAGTACTCAAATAAAGGGATACAAAAATTCCCCAAGTGCAAAATAAAAAAAAAAGAATCAATGCACATGGGACAAAATTTCAAAATTAAATTTAATGCATGAGCTTGCAACACAAAGTGGGAAAATTTGGGTCAATAGATAAAGGAACTTTAACTTATATAAAGTATATATGTTAGGTGAGATCTTAGACTAATCAAGCATTCACTTTGTTAGCTCACTTAGTCTTATACATATACCCTTACCTTTACCTTGGCCCCATTACAACCTTGAAAAAGACCTCATGATTTTTGTATGTCTGTATTCCATAGTTGTTGATTGGTTAGATGAAGAACAAAGTTTTAGAAAGCAAGGATAGAAAAAGAATAGAGTGATTAACCCAATAAACACTGAGTGACTAGAGAGTAAACACAAAATCCAGTGAGGGTTCAATAGCTCATCACTATATATCTCTGCTTAATTGTTAATTGTCTTGCAAGTTTGTGAAATACTTTTACCCATCTCAGTTGTGAAAGTGCTTTAACATTATCTAAGGTTTGGCTATGCATATATGATTCCTTGAGGATATGAATTAATTTAACCACATGTAAGCTTTATATACAAGTGAATAATAACTAGAATTGCATGACTCATTTAGGTAGTTTGCATTTAGAATAGAATGCATTGCATGAGATTCCACCATTCTAACTTTACCCTTTCTCTTGGATTTAGTATGCGGACATGCTATTGTTTAAGTGTGGGGAGGTTGATAAACCCATATTTTATGATGTATTTTGTGCTCAATTTAAGTGATTTATTCAATCCTTCACCCACTTATTCAAGTAAATTGCATGATTTTACATTCCCTTCCTTATTATGTGATATATGTGAAAAACATGTTTCCTATGCTTTAAAAATATTAATTTTAATTACCCTTTATTACCATTCGATGCCGTGATATGTGTGTTAAGTATTTTCAGATCTCCTAAGGCAGGAATGGCTTAGAGGACAGAAAGGAAACATACAAAAATGGAAGAAAAGCACAAAAATGGAGTTTTGAAGAAAAGGGCAGCGACGCGAACGCATGGACGACGCGGCCGCGTGCCTAGCGCGAAAAGGCAGCGACGCGAACGCGTGACTGACACAGACACGTGCCTTGAGCAGAACGCAAATGACGCGTACGCGTGACCAAAGCGAACGCGTGACAAGGAAAACTCCCAGATGATGCGACCGCATGACCCACGTGGACGCGTGACAGACGCCACATGCAGAAACTGCAGAAAATGCCCCCAGCGATTTTTGAAACCCTTTTGGCCCAGATCCAAGTCCAGAAAACACAGATTAGAGGTTATAAAGTGGGGGAATGCATCCATTCATTGGGAGGTCTTCCATTATTCACTTTTCATAATTTAGATGTAGTTTTTAGAGAGAGAGGTTCTCTCCTCTCTCTTAGGATTAGGATTAGGATTTCTCTCAATTTTAGGACTGCTTGTCTTCATTACAGGTTCAATGTTCCTTTAATTTGATTTATCTTTTACTTTTATTTATTCTAGTGCTTTGATTTGTCTATCTCTCTGTTTAATTATTTATGTTGCCAAATTGGCTTATGAACCCTTCATGTTAGGATTTTCTATTTAATATAATTTGAGGTATTTTAAAATTATGATTGCTTTCCTTTATTTATATAAATAATTTAGATTTTTCCCTTTTGGCTTTGGTTGATTAATTGGAGACTCTTGAGTTATCAAACTCATCGTGATTGATAATTGTTATTTTTGCTAATTGAATTGAATTCCACTAACTCTGGTCCTTTCTTAGGAATTGACTAGGACTTGAGGATCTAACTAATTAGTCCACTTGACTTTCCTCTACTTTAGTAAAGGTTAACTAAGTGGGATTAAAACTCAATTCTCATCACCATCGATAAGGATAACTAGGATATGACTTTCAAATTTTCATACCTTGCCAAGAGCTTTATTAGATATTAATTTATTAATTCCTGCAATTTATTTTCCTTGTTCAAACCTTTCAAAACCCAAATTCTACCTTTTCCATAGCTAATAATAAGTCATACCTCCCTGCAATTCCTTGAGAAGACGACTCGAGGTTTAAATACTCGGTTATCAATTTTATTGGGTTTGCTTAAGTGACAAACAAAACGTTTGTAAGAAAGGAATTCTTGTCGGTCTAGAAGCTATACTTACAACGCGAATTTATTTGCGAAAACTCTAGATCGCGCAAGAGTTTCGCTCTTTCAGGTACACCACATCCTGCAGGGTGATAGTGACCTCACCCCACGGGAGATAAAACGTGTCCGTCTCTGGACGCTATCGCTCCACCAGTGCCGAAATCAGGAAATTATCAAAAGTAAAATCCCTGAGAGGCACGGTATCGCCGAATCCGACCTTAGTTAGATACGGGACGATGGCGTCTCGTGGAGGTAAAGTATGGCTCACTCACCAGGGCAGTAGGAGGCGAGGCCTCTGAAAAATGATAACCAAAAATAATATTTAAATTATATAAAATCATTAATAACTTATAGATTATTTTTTAACATTTTAAAAAATTAATTTTACTTTTGATAATATTTATCTCTCAAAACTCTCAAGATTAAAGATTCCTATTATTACTTTTATTACAAATTAAATAATATAATACAACAAAATAAAGTCTGAAATTTCTAATAAAATAAAAATATCAAAATTTATTAATGTAAATAGTATTATACTATAATGGCATTAAATTTATAAATACTAACAACATAGTACAGGAATAACAGAGTTCCAAACTAATAATATTTATGTCATACCAACCTAGCACAAGCGGATAGAGTTCTAAATTAACAATACAGACCTAACTCCTAACTCATTTACCAACGTTTCAGATCTTCATGACTACCCTAACAATGACAACATCATTAAATTTAACAACTATAACGAAACTAACCTCGAAGTCGGCCGCCCCAGCGTAATGTGTCATCTCATTCAACCTGTTTATGTCCTCGTCATTCTCCACCTGGCGTGCCATCACTGTTTGGGTCAAAGGTATAGTCAGAAAGGGTTAAAAAATGGGAGAAAGATGTTGACAAAGTCAAACTAGGGCCCGGAAGTCGGCTGTAAACGACTTCTATATATAGGCGCGCACGGACCGTATCTCGTTTACAGTGTAAACGAGATGATAATGCGTATATCTCGTTTACACTATAAACGAGATATACACGTGTCACGCTGATGTGTCATATCTCGTTCACAGTGTAAACAAGATACATGCATTGTCATCTCGTTTACACTGTAAACGATATATGGTAAGGGAATTTAAATCAGTAAATTCTCTAAAAAAAGTTATTTTGGTAAATATTATATTTATTTTATTTATTAAAATAAAAAATCCCTTGAATTTGGACTTAAATAAGTCCCTGATTTTTATTGTTATGGTTGATTAATTATTATAATTTGTCATTTATAACTTTATCAATTGTCTGTGATCAAAGAAAGAAAAAAAAATACCAATAGTCACCTTTGATTATTTTAATCAAAGACAAAATAAAATAAAATATTAAGAAAAATAAAAATCTAATTTTAGAAAATGAATCACGATGTGGCTTTATTAAATTCTTATCATTTTTTTAGAAATTATTAGTATTTTTTTATTTTAATACGAATTTTAGTTTCTTTAATTTTCTTCTCTCATATTTATGTCAGAATTTAATTTTATTGAGAAATCTGATTTCTGTTATATATTGTTATTATCCCAACAATCATATTTAGATTGTAAGATTATTTGTATCAATGGCTACTATTATATACTAAAATAATAATAAATAATAAATAAAAAAAAGAAAGAGAAAGAAAGGCTATATATTTATGAAGAGGGATTCAAAGTTTTAGATATGATAGTTCTATCTGTGTTATGTGTATTTTTATTGATTGAGAACAATAAATGTTATTAATGACATTTTAATTCATTCGACATTCAAGTTGGTAGAACAGCCTTGAACCATATAATCTAATTTCTTGTTTTATTAAAGCCGCACTTGTTTAATTGATAAGTTTAGAATTCTAGAGACAATTTCTTAAAAACCTATTGTGCTTTTATTATCGAATACTATATTTAATTTGGTATCGATATGTGTATGCAATTTAGATTAATTAGTGATATATATATATATATATATATATATATATATATATATATATATATATGTGCAATTAATTTGATAAATTTAAGTTTGTCATTTATGCCATTTTGTTTTTCTTTTTTTAATTTTGGTTTAATTTGACTTGACATTCTTCCATTAATTCAGACACCTCTACGGGAGAAATCATCACTTGCAAGATGACAGCGATTTGAGTTTGGGCCTTGAAAAAAAGTGAAAAAGTTATGATAGAGTTGGCTGCAGATGGACAAGGTCGAGATAACAGCTCGAACCTGTTTGTGAGATTTCTTGGTCAAGTAGCTCGTCGAATTATATTTTGTCCCATATCAATCAAAAGTTGGGATAAAATGCCAGAAGATAACACAAAAAGACAGTGGAAACTTATTGAAGTAAGTCTATTTTACTTTGATGTGCATTTTTATTAATTTATTGTTATCCTAATTTAGCTCCTAGCTTGCCTCTATTTAGGTTTGCATTTTCTGTTTATTATTGTTATTTCTTGTTAAAAAGAAATTGTGTAAGAGCTGAAATCTTGGTGTAGATAGATTCATTTGGAGGTACTTTAAGTGAGCTATAACAGGATGCCATTGCTCTATGTTTTATGAATTGATTAGGTATTAAACAGGTACTGCTGCAGGTTATATGCTATTGCTATCAATATTGTCAAGTTAGTTGCATTTCATTCTTAGGAGTTAGGATACACTTCCTAGATTTCTTTTCCCGTTCCAATTGCTAATTTCATGAATGTTTTGAAATTAATATTTGGAATTCGAAATACTTAAGAGAAAAATTTTGTTAAGATATATAGTTGTCTCAGTTTAATGAAAACTGACAAAATTACAATCAGAAAAACTTTAGCTCTACCCTAGCAGAATTCAAAAGGGGCTATGTATTTGAGGTGGTGAGTTCTCTTGCATCTAGGCTTGTATATTGGATTCCTTTCTTTTTTTTTGTTCACACATGTTTATGATCACATTACAGTAAGAATGTTCATTATAAAAACTTATAAGTAGGCCTTTGTTATGCATCATCCATTTTCTCAATCTTTTTTCTTTTCAAATATCTGCCGTTGGGGCTAGACAGCTATCTGACACAACATTGTGTTATAGTACACTGTTATGAATGTTTCAGAAGTGGATAAACTACAATAAGCACGGGTTAGGATTAGCTTTAAAAAGTCTTTTTTTTTAAATATTATCTTTCTAAGATATAATCTGCAGTATGGTTATCAAATCGCATATTTTTTTTAATAATAGATCTCCTCTATAAAATATTTCAAGGAAAATTTTGAGTTTGATTATGCTGCTGGCGTCAAATGGGCTCTGAGGACCTTAGGTGATAGATGGAAGGCCCATAAGTATAATTTACGAGGAGAATACTTCTTTCCTAACAAAAGAAAGGTAGAAATTCTGGCTGCGAATCCCTCAGACATACCGCCTGTTGAATGGACTGCTTTTGTGGATCATTATATAGATCCTAAAACAAAGGTAAATAATTAATCTATGCTTTTTTTATTGAATATTTATTATGGATATCTGGTAACATTTATTTACTAGTTTCTTGTTCTTGAAAATATAGAAACAATGTTTGCAAAACGCCAGAAATCGTGAGAAGTTTATAGTTTCACATGCCGGTGGAAGTAAAAGCAATGCTAGAAGAGCAACTCAGATGGTATTATTTTTTTTTTTTTGTTATTGAGTCTAGTACTGTTATACTATTCCTATAAAATTAGCGGTTTTAATTAAATTTGTGATTACTTTTAATATTCTATTTATTGTATTAGGAGAAAAAATTAGGAAGGCCTGTATGTCGAAGTGAGGTTATTGTATCAACTTTGCTAAAGAAATATGGGAGTTATGTAAGCGGGGAAGGACAACGATTAGCTGTGAGTGTCTCAAATTTTGTTTATATGGCTGTATATTTTTTTATATGCCTTGATTATGTCAATACTCTACTCCAATGCGATGTGCATTTGTTTGTAGGAAAAAATAGTAGAGCATTTGTCTGAAGATCAAGAGCGTGCTGCCACTGAAGGTATTCATTCAAAAGTCTTGGCTCATCCGGATGATGCAATTGGAAAAGTTTGCGGTCCTGAAAATGGTAAGCGAGTACGTGGCTTTAGTAATGCTGCATGTCCCAGTGGTTTTGGTAAGTCAAAGTGCATCTTTGGAGGGGCAATATGTGGAGGTTCTAGCAGTGCATCGCAACAGCATGTTACAGATTTAGAGAGGCAACTTCAAGAAGCTAATTACACTACTACATAATTGATTTTTACTAACATTTAAAAAATGTTACCAAATCATATTAAAATGTTACCTATGTATATTAGTAACATTTTAACAAATGTTAAATATACCCTATGTTACTAAAGAGTTTTGCTAACATTTTTCAAAAGATTTAATAACATTTAGTAAAAATGTTACAAAAGCTATTCTATAGTAATATTTTGAGAAATGTTTCAATAGATATTTCTTGGTAACACTTTGAGAAATGTTACAGTAGATAGTTTTTATAACACTTAAAAAAATGTTACCATAGATATTTTTTGTAACACTTAAAAAATATTACAATAGACATTTTATGTAACATTTAGAAAAATGTTACCATAGATATTTTTTGTAACACTTAGAAAAATATTACCGTAAATATTTTTTGTAACACTTAAAAAATGTTACAAAAGATTTTTAGTAATATTTTTTTAGTTATATTATATTATTTTTTATTTTATATTTTACACAATAGAAATATACTAAAATTAATTACTACAACATAAAATATTTCATTAAATTCACAAAATAAAATTTTTATAAACTCTTTCATTAATCAATAATCATTATACAAGTTTGCTTCGTGATGCAAATAAAATGAGAAAAAAAATACTTATAACACTTAAACCCTATTTCCATTGCGAATATCGCATTTGACAACACCTGACAAGTCTCCTATGCGCTCTTCATGCAGAATTGAACTTGGAGAATTTGATTCATTCTTTATATTGGATTTCATGACATGCTTAATTGCCTTGATGGCCATGAATATCAAGATATCAACAAATCGACTGTGCAGTAGGAAAGCTTTTCTATCTCTGACCACTCTCTCCTCTTCAGTTTTGCAGGAAAGAGAAGCCAATACTACAAAATCTAAAGCCCATTGTCTAAGCTCATATTCACCATTTCTACCTTGGCCACCACCATTACCACCCCAGCTTTCGTCCTCAGCAGGAAGGGCAACAAAGTTTGAAGGTGACTTGGCAATAAATGGAGGGACAAGCCAGGTATTTGCTTGGAATCCATATGAAAGATTGCCAAACTGAACGAGATAAATTGTTAGAAAAAGAAAAAGGAAAACACTTTTTTATTTAAAAGAAAAAATAAAATTAGTTGGTATAAATATTACCTTGTTATGTTCAGACTTCAGAGAAAGCTTTTATTAAAGATTCATATGCCTGCACCAATCAAAAAATTATTTAAAAGGATTTCAATAGAAAACTTGAATTTCAAAATTGTGCTTGTTTAAAATTTACAGAACAACCAACACAGAATATAGAAAATGTTATATCTAGTGTATCTAGAACATGATTAGTAATTGAATATCTATACTACAAGACATGTCTATACTATTTCGAGAGGATAAATTATTATGGTTATATCTATACTACAAGACTCCTTCATTTTCTAGTGTATCTAGAACATGATTAGTAATTGAAAGATACTATTTCGAGGCAAAATCACTAAATCATGACGGATAATTGTAATGCCGGAGCACACTACCTTGTTCATCATGTTCCACTGACCAACTTGGGGTAAACAGTTCTTTTCTTTCCCACTTTCATGGTATTTAAGCTGCAGTTCATAAGTGCTACAAATTAATGAATAGTGGGGAAAAAGATATATTACATTTTCAGAATGCTACATGCAACACAAACCAGATAAATAGATGGAGAAACACATTACCCAAGGGGCTGGAAGAATTCGTGCTTCAACAGAAGCTAGCTTTTCACTGATTTTAAGACCAAATTCCTTTGCATAAGGATCTTTATTATAAGAATTATGTTGCACTGTCTGCATGGATTACCAAAGAAAAAACAACAGATGCATGAATAGAAGAACATTGTGTTTTTTGTTATGAAGTTTTGGTTTTAAATACCCGTAAGATGTCGTTTTTGCGATCGCGGGGTCTCTGGCAAGTAACTTTGAGCAGTGCAGTAATTTGCTTCTCATTCAATCTTTTTGTATACCTTTGCCCCTCCACAATCTTACAGGCCTGAGAAGCCAAAATCCATGTAAGAATAGACAAAAGAATCATTATTAAAAACAAGAGAGGTTGCTTCACTATGAAATAACTTCCCCTACCTCCATGGGTAAGTAGTTTGCCTTATTTTGGTTTCCTACTTGAAGGCAAGGAAGGTGAGTGTATTGAATAGTGAAACCATACATCTCTTGAAAGTATTCAACCACTGACTTCATAGTTGAGTTCTCATCAACAGGGAACCTAAAAGAAGCACATCTTCATATTAAGTCATCAACTACGAAATCATTTTATCATAGCTTCATACTAGAAAGAGAAATAACATATACAAGTTCTCTTGTTGGTTAAGAAGTCAATCCTGAAACGCGATATTTCCTTCTTACACTTTCTCTGTGTGTTACTTCAACCTTCACTCCTCTAAACAGAGTGATTGTCCCAATCAAGTTGTTGTTATAATACAGTAACGGTTTCTTCACACTTTCACCTACTGCTTTCAGTCCCCCGAAATGTATCACCATCAAACATTAAAATTAGTCTAATAAGTCAATTTTTCTATTTCAAGACTTGTAGCGGCTCTAATTCTATGTCAAGAACTATAGGTAAAAGAACACAAAACAATTTTATATCTCTAAACAATAGACTTCTATAAGAATCTGCAACTTGCTCAACAATTATGAATCATTTTCAAATATATTTCATGCCACCAGGCTAAAGCAATTTACAGTTATATCATGATGATACGTGTTCAGAAACAGACCTGTCCAAGAGTTATAGGAAGGAGTCTTCCGGTGGGAGGTCCAGACTGGCTACCGCCTAGAGTACGAGATGAGAATGCACTGCTATATATCAGTCTCCATCTTCCTTGCAATTTATCGAGGTCAGCCGAGAGATCAACTAGTCCTCCGACAGCTTTGAGTTCCTTAGCCACAGCATCCGCCTTTCTCAGATCATCCTCATTTGCAGCAAGACCTCTATTCAGCCTAGAAACAGCACTCTGCATAATAATTCTGCAAGTATTAAAAGCCAAATCCTAGAACAAACATAAACTAAACAAAAAGCAGCAGTGAACATGATAATAATTTCTTTTTCCTTTTTTTTTCCTTTTCTTCTTTTGTCATTTTACCATGTTACCACTTCTGGCCAACTCAGTAACCCTTGCATTATTCAGTGGTTGCAATAACCCCAATGGCCACCCCTCAATATCCTACAATACAAACATCAAAATCAAATCAATTGTGTTCAGAGAAATAATTAATGTCCATTTTTGGTAGCAGACAATGGATAATGAAAACGAATCTCATCAATGCATATCAAATAAATAAAATTGTAGACCCACATCCTCAGAATCATTACAATATAATAGAAAAAATACATAGATAATTCATGAGGATAGTTCCAAAAACAAGAACAAGCTAATGGGTTATTAAATTTAAAATGTACCTGTTGATGAGCCATGTTTGCAGTGATGTTGTTCAATATTTTGGGCGCAAAGGCCAAGCTCAGATGTTAGACAAGACTGAAGGATTCGTCATTGTTTCAGTTTGCTCTAAATCTCTGTGCACTGTAACACTCTGATTATTTGAAATCTATAGCAAGAGGCAAGGGCTATGATAGAAAGAATGCTATGGTGAAATGAAATCTGAGTTTGATAAGAACAAGAGAGAGGCATATCAACAAAGAAGAATAATGGGGTCAAAAAATGAGTGGCAGAATGTTGATCATTTGCAAGAACCCATCTTCTCTGCTTTTTCTTTACTACTGTTGACCATAAATGGAACCATACTTATTGTTTCCGTATACTAAAGTGTCCTTAGAATAAAAATAAAAACAAAAATTATACTTCTAATCAAATTATGAAAATTATTCTTTTATTATATATTCTTGCATGATAAATTTAATCATATACATATTTAAAACATAAGAATAAGCTTTGTTACATATTTTATTCTATATTTGAATTAAACTCTAATAATTACCTTTATGTCATTGTTTCTACCATAATAGATGCTTTATTAAAAGGTTATTTTTGTCCAGATTTTAACTATAATTTGAATCACAGGAGCCATAGAACTTGGTTCCTACATATTAGACATACATTAAATGAGATTAGTAAAATGCAGGGGGGGATAGATGAGACAACAATAACAATAACAATAATAATAGTAATCCATAATAACATCTGCTAAATATAAAAACTATACAAAGACCTTAGGATAGTTTTTCTTCCCCATATATCAATGCATATATAACGGCCTTGATTTTTCCAAAAGAAAAAGCTTCCCCCCGAAAAAGAGATTCTACTCTTCACCCCCCATTACCTTCGGTGATAAAATATTTACAGAGAAAAGCTACCATTCTTGCTTTGCTTAATTGCTTCCCCAAAATAAATCTTCACCCGTTCCTCCCCCAATTTGAAATAACTCCAATTCCACCCCACTTTTCTTTCTATCATTCTCTGCACAATAAAATTGGCAAAATTTAACTATCTGATATATTTGGCCACATAAAGGTCATAGAATAACTGAATAAGCAATTAACAAATTTAACTATATGATATATTTAGCCTATTTAAACATGAAACTCCAAATTTTTTCTTTCAATCAAAACAAGTTAATCAAATTTCAACAGTCTTTCAGTTTTAAAAAAATTTAAAAAGAAATAATTGAGAGCTAAAAACTGGTGCTTATAAGAAAGTAGCAACCATAAAAAGCCCCCAGGGTTACTTGAAAGGGCGGAAGATTGATGGTTTAGAAGTTATAATAAATACTCGTTGCAAGTATAGTTACTAAATCAAGCAATCAACCTTTCTTACAAACGTTTTGGTTGTCACAAGTAACAAACCCCTAAATAAATTGATAACCGAAGTATTCAAACCTCGGGTCGTCTTCTCAAGGAACTGCAGGGAAGTATGTTCTTATTATTGGTTATGGAGATTGTAAATTGGGGTTTTGAGAATGAGGAGGGAATAATCTAATTAGCAAATAAAGTAAATGAAGAACAAGCAATTTAAATGGCAAGTAAAATAAATAAATAACTGTAAATAAACTTTTGGCAAGGTATGAGAAATTGGAGGTCCTATCCTAGTTATCCTTATCAATGATGATGAGAATTGAATCTTAATTCCACTTTGTTAACCTTTACTAAGATAAAGGAAGGTCAAGGGATTAATTGGTTTGATCTTCGGATCCTATTTATTTCCTAAGAAAAGATTGGGATTATTGAAGTTCAATTTAATTAGCAAAGATAACAATTATCAATCATGTTTGAGTTTGATAACTTCTGAGTTACTGATTTCTTAACCAAGACCAAAAGGAGAAAAGTAAATTTACTGGAATAAAAATGTCTTCAGATGGGAATAACAATAACATAGATAAAATAAAGCAAGATTAAACTAAAATACCTCAAATAACATTAATTCAAAAGAGTAATCTGTAACATGAAAGAATTCATAAATTAAATTGCAAAAGTAAATAAAAAGGAATATTGAACCTGATAAAGAGATAATCCGGAAAGCAAATAAAATCCTAATTCTAAATCCTAATCCTAAAGAGAGAAGAGAGAGGATCTCCCTCTCAAAACTAAATCTAAATCATGAAAACTAACTAAAGTGGAGACTCTCTTTTTGAATGGATGCATTCCCTCACTTCATAACCTCTGGTCTATGCCTTCTGGACTTGGATTTGGGCCAAAAAGGGCTTCAGAAACCGCTATGAGCATTTTCTGCAATTTCTGGTGCGTGGCCTCTGTCACGCGTCCGCGTGGGTCACGCGGTCGCGTCATTCGGAGTTGTCATTGCCACGCGGTCGCGTCAGTCAGGCGGGCGCGTCGCTGCTTCTTCGCGCTTGGCATGCGTCCGCGTCGCCCATGCGATCGCGTGGATGCCACTTTCTCCAAAAAACTCTGTTTTGTACTTTCCTTCCATTTTTGTATGTTTTCTTTTCATCCTTTAAGTCATTCCTGCCTTAGAAGATCTGAAACTACTCAACACACTAATCACGGCATCGAATGGAAATAAAGGTAATTAAAATAATTAATTTTAAAGCATAGGAAACATATTTTTCACATACATCACATGATAAGGAAGGGAAAGTAAAACCATGCAATTAATATGAATAAATGGGTGAAGGATTGAATAAATCACTCAAACTAAGCATAAAATATATCATAAAATATGGGTTTATCATTACTCAAAGCAAGAGTTTACCTCAGTTTACAATTCAAAAACTATGCAAGGGCACAAAACTAGTGAAAACACAATTATCTTAAACCATACCTCTCATTTAAAAACCAATTAACAGAACAAGAACACTGACAATTTTCAAGATTTAGAATAAAAGACGAGCTAAAATTTAAACTTCATAGTATAGTATACATAAATCAAATAAATTCTGAAATATTCAGAGAAAAAATGCAAAATTGTCAACAAAATTGTCAATGACTACAACCACCTTTAGAAGTAGCTTTTGCAGCTCTTTGTACCTCCTGCAAGGCTCGTCAAAGATCCCCAAATGTTAATGCATAAATTAATTTATTCGAAGAAACAATTCCTTGAACTTTATTCGAAGAATCGAAACCACATCTTCCAATAGTTTCAGAGTAAGAAGCCCTTGAAAATCTCCCCAAAAAAAGTGAATCGAAGCCCTTGAAAGAATTGAGGAATGAAAAACGGAGAGATCAGAAGTCTTAGACTAAAATTTGTCTGAATTCCATAGTGCTAAACATAGGGAATTTAATTTCTTGAAAATCAACTACAGTAATCATAATTTATAATAAAAATCAATGCATATATTAACATATTCCAGAATTAAAAAGCGCTAAATTAGGGGTTGGCCACGCATTCGTAACATAAATTAACACATTGAGGATCGAAGGATGACCTACCTACAGGACGACGGCGACAACAACTGCGAGCGGCAATCAGAGACACTTACAACGAGGAGGACAGAGGAGCAGTGATGACTTAGGTGAATTGAGAGAGTTCAAAGATTGCAGTCTCACCAGAGAGATATCGAGAATTGAGATCAAGCCAAAGCAAGATCGAGAGCAGATCGAACAAGAGCCAGATTGAGATTGAAATTCAGTGAAATCAAGCTCGAAGCAAACGCACGAAGGAATAAGTGATTAGATTGAACAGTGAGCGAGATTTGGATCTGAAGAGTCCGAGATTTTGATTTTGTGAGCAGTGAGTTTTGCTTGTTCTGTAAATGTGAATAAGTAATTAGGAAAAGATAACACTTTTTAAAAAATTAAATATATTTACTAATATTTATAAATAAATGTTACTTAATATTTAATTTTATGACCATTACTAGCACTTTAATAAATGTTAAAAGAAAAATGTTACTAAATCTTCAAAATGTAATAGTATAAAGATCAAGTGGTAACTCTCCACAGATTTATACAATAAAAATACGGTGATGAAGTACCTACCTTCTGTGCCACACATTCAGTCGGAATGATGCACCTCATGTCATGTTTATTTTAATTTTAATTTATATCTAGTTTATACTGTTATTAAAGATACTTTTATTTTTTGTCGTACAGAATTATAGAACATGATTTTTGTTATTTCTTTACTATATATATGAACAATGCATATGCTTTAATTTACCGTTATTACTTAGTTTGCTATTTTTTTTAATAGTTATTATCGTTGCTTTGATTGTTTTTATTGTTAAAAAATTATTTTAATATGTTAGTATATATATATAGAAATAAATATATGCAATATCAATTTAAAAAAATATTCAATTAGTAATTATGGTTGAGAGTTTTTTTTAAATTAAAAAAAAATTTAGCTACAGATTTATGTGTTGGTAAATAGCCCATAATATTGGCCACGGAAAAAAACGTGGAAAAAAACCCAGCCTGCCAAATATTTTTTGTGCATGTTTTTTTTCCATAGAAAAAACCGTGGCTAAATAACCCAGCAATGTTTACCCATAGAAAAAATGTGGCAAAAAAAGTCCAGCCTGTCAATATTAGCCATGGTTCAGAGTGTGGCCAATAACGTAAAAACCGTGGCTATTCAGATGTCTCCACGGGTCATAAAACTGTGGCTAACCAGCCGAAAACCGTGGCTAACTGAAAAGGCGTCACCCTTATTAACCATGAAAATATATTCGTTGTTAACGCTTAGTCGCCACGGATTTTCTTGATTTTAGCCACGGTTTTTTTCGTGGTTAATCACCGCATTTCTGGTAGTGTTGGGTGAAGGCATATTTCTCACATGGACCAAAAGTGGACAACCTCACAAATAACATGTGTGAGGTGTTCAATGCAAAGATAGTCAACTATAGAAGCAATCCTATCCTCACAATGTGTGAAGAAATTAGGTGCTATCTGATGAGGAGGATGGTCAAGCATAAAGAGTTACTTGGAGATTATCTTGGAAAGCTCGCACCTGTTTAGCAGAAGAGGATGGATCGTCTAATAATGACAAGAAATACATGGCGTGTAGAGTGGATAGGTGACGACAAACATAAGAGGTTCGAAGTAAGTCGTAAAGCTACAAAGGTGGACGTGGATCTCATCAAGCAGACCTGCTCATGCAACAAATGGCAGCTGACCGGTTAGTTTTAATTTATTGTTAAGCACTTTTTTCATAACTAGTTCATGATGTTTTCATTATTGGCTGAATGAGTACTGGTTCATGATGTTGTTCTATTTTATGCATGCCATGTATCCATGCCATTGCAACCATAAGGAAGAGGCATGATCATCTTGAGGATTATGTGCATTCATAGTTATGCATGGAGTCAATCCATAAGACATATGCTCATTGTATTCAGCATGTGCCAAGTGAGGAGTTTTGGACAAGGACTGAGTATTCAAGGTCGGATCCTCCCATCATAAAGAGACCAATAGGCAGGCCAAAAGTACACAATAGACAGAAGGATCTAGCTAAGCCAATGATGCAGCAAGGTGAAAAGCTGAAGAGATCATTTAAAGTAATGTGTAGTAAATGTGGTGCAATGGGACATAACTACAAGACATGCAAGGGCGCTCCATCTGATCCCAACTAGAAACCTAAGACAAAGAAGGACAAGAAAGGTTCCACATCTTAATCATTAGCAGTCCTCCCACTGTCACAGTCAGCTCCATCTGTTAATGTAAGTAAATTTCTGAAGGAGTAATCTGTCTAATTTCTTAATGGTTAGGAATTTATGTGTCTGATTACTGTATGCTAAGAAATGTATGTGTCTATTTACTTTATGGGCAGGATGCTCCTAACACCCAGAGTGCTCCATCTAATCAGGATTATAACATACCTAGTCAGCAACTCATGCCTATTGTAAGTTATTGAATTTTAATGTGAATTATTGATTTAATAATGACTAGTTTGACTACTTGAAATACATGTCAACGCAGATCTCAAGTAGTGTCACCCCAAGTCCTTCCAACCCTGTGGCAGCAACACCAGTGGCATCCCAAATCAGGCTAGGTCTAGTAACTAGAAGGACACCATTTAGGCCTCCACTCCAAGTTCTATCTACAACCCACCAAAAAGCTCAAGTAGCTCCATCAAAGATCAGGCCCAAGCAAAAGATATTCAGGCCACCACCTCTACTATGCCCCAGTCCATTCCCACCTCCAAGTCAGCTAAATCCACCACAGCCTCAATCTCATGGTGCTCCATATCCACATCAGCCTACAATTGGCCCTTATCCACCTGGCTCACATCCACCTCAAGTCAGGCTAGGACCAAGTGCAGCAGCTACCCAGGAGACATTAGCAGCAGCAACACAGCTATAACTAGACTATTCAAATTCATCCCTAATCCACCTTCCATCAGGCCAAAGTAGTGAAGAACTGTATGACTTTGGGCATCCCACTATGCCTTGTAATAGCTTTTAGTAAACTTGGTATTGCATTTTGATTGATACTTATTTCTGCGTATCCTTGAATTAGGATCTGTATTTTGTGTTTGAGGCTTACTTTTGTCATGTTAAGCTTCATAAAACTATGCACTTTAGGAGACTTGTTCATTTTGAAAAGCTTTCATTTGTGAGGTTTAGGAAACTAGCTATGACAAACTTGTTTATGTTATTGAACATCAACTTTCGAAGCTTATGTATGCAACTATTAAATCTAATTCTTCAACGTTTCCATGTTTTTTCAGATATTTAAAACATAATTTAAACATACTGATATTATAATTTGAGATGCATTTAGATTACAGATCCATAAATAGCCAAAAATGGCATGTTTCAATACACAAGAAAAACCTAGAAAAACCCATTCTCTATCATGATTTATATAATTCATTTCTCAAGCACTAGATACATAAATAGCTACACAAACAGCACATATAATTACACCAATACACCAAGCTAATGGATTTTTCTTCTTCTCCAAAGCAATAATCTTCTCCTCCAAAACAGCCATTCTATGATCCAATTCCTCTTTCTCTTCTACAACTTCAATCTGTATCTCACCCAAATGTCTCTTATCAGAGATGCAACCATTGCTTCCAATTCTAGCAAGATGCTCATCGACCCAAACAAAAAATTTGCAATGAGGTTCCTTTCCCTATCAAAATTCCTAAAATCATTTATTGTCTACAACCATTTCAGATCAAACCAAAACAAATTTTTTAACTTACATTATAGAATGGGCAACCCAAGAAGATTCTATTAGGGTTGCTAACAGTCCTGGACATATACATTATTGCATAAACTCCACAGAAGCACCTCGGGGCGACGGCGTCGTTTACATCTCCAGCATGCACAACACATGGAACTAAGCTTGAAGCAGAATTTTCTTGTCTTACTCCACTTACGCTTCTTCTTGAGGTTGATGATGCTCTCTTCGAAGCCATTGTTGATGTACGTAGAACTCCTTCCTCACCACCAGCCACCACCCTAAACGAACAAACCAAATCAATTTGAGGATTAGGGCAGCACACAAAACGATGTAGCTTTGAGAGCGACGGACTTCTTTGTTGGCCTTGTCACTTCCTCCTCTCCTAGCCTTGTCACCACGCCGCCAGTCCCTGCGCGCCTTGCCTCCATCTGTGTTGAAGCTATTGTTGGCTCTGTTGTGGCTTGCCTCTTCTTTTCTTCTCTGCCTCCGCATCTTGCTTCTCTTTTATTGTCGAACCTGAGTTCGGTTCTGCTTCTGACCTTCTACAAAGGCGAGCTTTTTTTTAGTTATTATATATTAGAGAAAAGGATAAATAGATTCTTGACCATTTGATTCGCGGACATTTAAATTCTCGTTTAAGTCTTTGAGAATTTGAAAATACATTTAAGTCCATGACCTTTTCAAAATTTGGACATATTGATCCCTCATATTCACTTGAAAAAATCAAATGTGACTCCCATTGTACTGACCTGGTTGATACGGATGCACACGTGAGACAGTTTTTAAAATTGGACAAATTAGAATCAAAGATCGATGTGTCCAGATTTTGAAGAAGTCAGGACTTAAATGTATTCTTAAATCGAATTGTCCTTGTCTCTATATATTAATATGTTTGCTTTCTCTTTCGTTTTGATGGTTGTTGTTTTAATATAGGTTTAGAACAGATAAATTGATGTTAATTGTTGCTGTTTTATTTGTATAGAATTGTGTCAATACTTAGTTATCAGATTCGGCTTGAATCGACCGGTTTGATCGAAATTCCAATCTCCCCGTTACCTGACCAGGCCAAACCACCCTCCGAACCGCTTAAGCATCAGACCCGCAAAAAACCGCTTCGCGTCCATTCGTTTTAAAGCAAAACTGGAAAGGGTCATGCATGCTTTTTTTTTTTTTTTTGAAAAAAAAAAAATTGAAAACGAGGACGTTTTCTAGTAAAGGAATGCCAAAATCGTAATATGCTCGGGGAACGTCTCCTTCCTCTTCCTCTCGCAGTCTCGCACCCACAAGGGCACCCCTCAGTGTCTGAGTCTCGTCACTCTCTCGGTAAGCTCAAGCTCTCTCATCTCTCTCCCTGTCGCTCTCGCACTCAAGCTCTCTCGCACTGCCTCCGGTCTCGCACTCAAGCTTGTTGTTGCTCGTCACCGTCTCGCAGTCAGCGCGCGCCTTCCCTGCGCTCGTCATCTCCGGCGGCAGAAGCAGCACGTCCCGGGCTGGTCGTCGTCTTTTTGCTTCGAGCCTCGCCGTCAGCAGCTGGTCCCCGATTTGGTGAGTTCCAACAAATTCCCCTTTTCTTTCTTGCTCAATTCAATTTTGCTCAATTCAATTTTGTTGCTGTAATTCATCAGTGCACCTTGATTTTGTTGCTAAAAGTTGAATTTGTTGCTGAAAATATCACCGAACTAATTTTTTGGTTGCTGAAATTCATCAGAATTGAATTTATTACTGATTATCATCACTGGAGCTTGAATCTGTTGTTGTCTTGCTGAAATAATCACTTAGCTAAATTTTTTGTTTCTGTAAATCTGTAATCTTTTGTTGCTGAAAATGATCATATATTGAATAAAATTGTTCAGTTAAATTTGTTCCCATGCTCTTTTTTTTTCTTGCTAGAATTTAAAAAATGTCGTCATCACAACTCAGTTGCTATTATGAATTATTCTTAGTATTGATTTGTGAAAAATACACAAATGTTGATATAGATGCAAACCAAAATGAAGGAAATGTTGGTTAAGCTTCAAATTTGTTCTATGAAGATATAGATGCCGACTTTGAGATCACCTCTTGAATTTGATTTACCTGATTGTGTTATTTTTTGCTCTTTCACTTGTTCATTTAAATTGAGAAAGTATTTTGTACTCGTGACTAGTTTATATCACTTTTTACATCATTAGTTATTTCTACAAAATTGATACTTAATGTTATTAATATGTTTGTGAAGACATGCATTTTAAGTTTTAACTGTAGATTTTAATTTTTTATTTTTATAATTTTACATTTTTATTTAATTATGACCGAGTCAAGGAGGTAAATTAGTGACCCAACGGTTGAACAAATGACCTGGTGATCCAATCGTATGACTAGGTCAATTATCGGTTCGGTTTTGATAACTATGGTTAGTAGTATGTATTTGTCAATTTGAGTTACTAACTTTGTAATTGTTGTTAATTGGAATTTTGTTAGTTATTGTATATTAATCTGTTTTGATGCTAGTGTTGTGACTAAGGAATCATTGAACTATTGGTGTTGTTGCACTTAGCTAATAGGTTGTGATAGTTTGATTAGATAATAGGTTGTGACTTTGTGGTTATGTGATAGTGTGATTAGATTATATGTGATTGCACTTAGCTAGTTTATATTTTTATTTATGTGGGACCGGACCAATGATTCAACTAGTGACCCATCGATTGAACTAATGTTCCAGTGACCCAGTAGTTTGTTTGGTTCCATCACCATTTACCGGTTCGGTTCTAACAACTATGGTTAGTAGTTCTCAATCTAAAAGAACCTCAACAAAACCTCACTCTTACCATTTGCAGCATCGGGTACGGCGACCCAAGAGTCACGCCACCGTCACCGCTGGAGTCACTCTCACTGGAAGGAGGTATTTGTTACACTTTCTTCATTATTTTATATTGGTTCAGAAGTTTTGGATTTTGAGCATTGAGAATATTACTTGCCAGTTCTACAGCTGAAGCTTAATTATTGTAACTTCTTTTGGCCTTCATTGCTCTCTCATTCCAATTTCTTTGCAGAATCAAAGCGGAGGCTATGAAGGTGTTTAATATAAATGGAGCGACACTTTCTCTTGCACTCTACACCGATGTCACCAATTCCAAGTTAGCCTCTCTCTCTCGTTTTCTCTCATTATTCTAAAAACAATCATAAATTATGGAATATTAGCAACCTGTTATTGGAAATTTACATGTTAGTTGTTAATGAAAGAAAGATTTTATTGCAGTTTTGACTTGTTTGAAATTTGTATTTCTTCAAGTTATTGAGACTTTTCGTCATCCCAACTATCAGGGAGGCGTTGTAGTCTATAAACACCATTTTGTTCCTTTATCATTTCATTAGGTTAAATGGTTATTGGAGGTAATTGATTGGTCCAGTAAACATCAAAGTAGCTATGATAGAACAGATCATAAGGGGCTTTATTTTTATTTTTTGGGTATTGATTTTGCAGTGATATTTTTTCTTTGATAATTACAAAAATGATATCTTGTTTTCCTTTTGTATAAGGAAGAGTGATGTAACTTAGCAAACAAGAAACAGAATTTGTTAGCTCTTGGGTAGGTAGTTATTTTCGGTTTGATTTCTTATACTACATCATTATATATATAAGGCTGATACTGTTATCTATGAGTACTTTCTTTCAGTTTCTTTAGAATTCATTTCACATTTTGAAAACAAGGAAAGTAATTAGTACAATGTAGCAATTTCGTAATTAATAATGAAAACTTATCAACTTCAAATGAAAACAAACCAAACCAAACATATCATAAGGTAGTCACCAAACAAAAATATATATATATATATATATATATATATATCATAAGGTTGTGTTTGGATTTTCCTTTGAGACTAAAATACGCAACGGCGAGTTGGAGACAAAAATTGTGTGTCCGTCTCCGCAACCAAATGAGTTTTTTTTTTTTATCTATTGGCTCTTTGTTTGTGTCAGAGATAGTATTTAGACGCAGCCTAAGGGATCACTTTAACTGGAAGTTATAATTCATGGTAGTTAGAGTTCAGTTTTCCACTTTTTCTTTTGATAATAAGAGTGTTTAGTGAGGCTAGTGTTCCAGCGGTTAGAAATGGTGACTTATAAACTAGTTGCTCCTTTCTAATTGTTTTAGAATGGTACCTGCAAATTCTTTACTCTTTCTATCATACAATGAGTCTGTAGAAGACTAAAAGTAAATATATGGAACACATTGTAAAATGTTTGCTATTTGTAATTGATTCTAAAGATTGGGATCCTGCTTCCCTGCCCTTTCGATAAATTATGTGATGGTATTCTTGTTTTCTCATAGGGAGCTCTTGGAAAGTATGCAAGCTGGGACATTGGAGCCAGAAGTTGCATTCCTCAATGCTTTACTTGTATTGTTTCTTATATTTGTGCTTTATGTCATACCCAGCACCATTTATATCCATGACTCTAGTGCTTAAACCATTTTCAAATTTTAATGATGACTGTTTTTCATCATTCTAATGTTTCAATTGTTATCAACTGAACCAGATTCTAGATGTTTTTCCTCTTCTAGCTGCTGCGCACAAGACACTTGTAGCTAAGTCACGGGATTCTTTGACCACACGCACTCTTCACTCAGAGCTTATTTACAATTACTCAGGGTCCAAGCATGTAAGTATGCATTTGTATTTGACTGATTCTGGTTCATTTTCCAATTAAGTAGGCTAACTTCTCCTTGTATCGTGGATAGATTAGTGAATCTTTGAAAAGATGTGGTATCTCAGATAACACGACATACATCCTTGCTGCTAGATTTGATGCTACTCCTAATGAGGTCGGACAATTCTAAGACACCTTTTTTTTTTTTGAGTATGTAACTTTAGTTCATCTCTGTCGTCAATAGATAAAAGCTATTGAGAAGCTCATTAATGGAAAAGAGATTGAACTGGAGGAGCTGGAAGGGAGAGCAAACCAATCCCAGATACAAAAGGTTTGAAAGGGCACTGATTCTAATTTCTAATGACTTCGTATTGTTTTGTTCAGACTATATGATATTCTAATTCTTTCTTTTTCAGCACTACAAGATATATGCTCCCGAACTCGGAGTTTCATCACTTGCAGATGCAATAACTTGCCGAATTGCTTCTCGCGATGCCTTGTGAGAACGATGACTGTGATCTGCATGTATGTTACAAGTTTCGGTCTCTCTCATTGATCTATTTACAGAATCAAAAATGCTATTCGTACATCAAAATTAGCCACTAAAATCAGTCACCAATGTATTTGTGTATAAATACATGTGTGATTTAATTTATTTTCATCATATATTTGTATTCTGGTATGTATTTTATACTGATGACTAACTTTGGTGGCTGATTTTGGTGTACACGTGACATAGTCCTTATAGAATATGTAAAAGAAAGCTTTTAGCTTCCATAAGAAGTACGTTACCTTTCCATGTTTCCTACATTTGATATTTATTTTAGTCAATCTTACTTGAGTTTCTGTAACATTTCTTATGGAAATTGGGAAATCTAAAGTAAGCTTGTTGTTATGAATTTGTATAGTAACGTTTTATTTTTATTTTGGTTTCTAAATTTATTATAGTACAATAAGGTTGGGTTTATTTCAAAATTTTCAAAAGGTAATTCTAATTTTTTTACCGTATAATTGAAGAGTTTTAGTTTTTGCAATATATATATGTCAAAATGTAATTTTCAAAGTAAGAAAAAAAATTATGTTTGCCAAGTAAAATATGGAACAAACCCACCCCAATAAAAAGCAAAGTCAATTCATTTTGCTTAGTAACATATATATACTCAACAACTATTAAAGACTTAATTGTCTTTTATTCTAGAAAAATTAAAAGACTACTATAACAATGCTTAATAAAAATATAAAATTAAATTAATATATTTTTTTGTTTAATTTCAATATATTGATAGTGTAAAATAATTTTATATAGTCATCTAATTAGATATATATGTTTAGATAATTTTTAAGTAATTAACCTAAAAATTAATTATTTTACTAATATAATAATATAAGATAAAATATTTGTGTAAATTATTTTTATATTATTTGTATGAAAATTAAATTCTATATTTATAAATGTAAAAAAGTATGTTTAAGGGATAAACAAAATGGCACCTAAAAGTTTACATGACTAATAAAAATAACCTATAACCTATAAGATTTGCACGGCAAATAAGTTTTTGAATTATTTAAAAATGTGACAAAAATAACTAATAAATATTATATTTTTTTATAAGTGACAAATTTTGTATTTAACAAATAATTAATCTATTTGATCTAAATTTTTATGAGGATGAAAATTTTTTTTTAATAATGCTTGTAAAAAATTGTATCAAAATCAAATTTTTTTTAAAATATTTTTAATATCTATTTTTTTGTCGTATTTTTAAATCTTTTAGACTTATTTGTCATTCGTAATTTTTATAATATTTTTGTCGGCAATATAGACTTTCGAGTATAATCTTAGTAGTTTACTTTATGTCTAACAGTTAAGATATTATATTAGAGGTCAGCTCAAATTCGAAAAGTGATTGCACAAAAATTATTTATCATTTATTATAAAAAAATAATTTCATTAAGAAAAAGAAAAAGAAAAAGCTGTCAACTTTTTTTTGTTTTCTTTTTTTTTTTCAATAATTGCATGGCATTATGGCAACGAGAGAGTGAGTGAGCGATTTAAAGATTAGTGAGCGATTTAAGGATTCAAAGTTTAAAGTTCGAACGACAAATCAGTGACTTCTCTTTCTGCAATTCTGTGTCTTCTTCCATTCCATGGACGACTTCCTCACTCTTATTTGCACTAATTCTCCATTTGGACGCTTCTCTTTTTTCTTCTCTCTTCATTCATCTTCCCTCTTTTTTTAATTTCTTTTTTTTCCTTTTATCAAGGAACAAACGGTATTCCAATTCCCATGTTTAACAATTAGCGACAGTGTGTGCCACATGCGTTTATTTTTCATTCTGAAGTCAACCCCCAAGTGACTGTGACTAATTATTAAATCAACACTTCAAATATGCACTTTTTTTCCATAAATGAATATTTGAATCAGAGTCATCACTTTCTGCGTCGTGCTATATCCTTATCTGATGCGAGATTATAGAATTGAGGAGTTATGGGCTTCTGAATCTGTTTCTGCTTTGTAATTGTGCTTAGAATTAAGTTTATTGCACGGACAGATTCAGGAATTTGACAAAAGAGGAGCAGAAAATTAAAATATTGTATAATTAAATATAATATTATATATTTAGTAATACGGGCTTGTTATACATACAAACAAAAATGGCCTACAAGTGTTACAAGTTGGCCCAGCCCATCAAAAATACACGCGCACTCACTCACTTTGACGGAGCGTCATTTACACGCGCGCAACTCAATGGTTGCGCTTCGCAAAAAGTGCTCGTTATGGCGCACTCTTCCACTTCTTCTTCGAAGAAAACACAAACCGTCCATTTTCGAGCAACATTGCAAACTGCAGAGATAGAACTCGTCGCGAAGATTAGAACTCTTCATCAACACAAGATAGAACTCTCGATCAACAATCTCCAGAAAAAAAATGAAGATATATTACTTAAGGTACGTTACTATTTTACCCATCTTGTATATTTTTCACATTTCGAAATCGAAGAACTAGCTTTTACTGTTCTTCTACGTTCTTCTAGGTTTTACTGTTCTTCTTGTTCTAGGTCTCATTTTACTGTTTTTAATGTTCTACTTGTTCTAGGTTTTACTGTTCTTCTTAGTTGTTCTAGGTGCTACTGTTCTTCTTGTTCTAGTTCTTCTCGTAACTGATTTTTGGGAGTATATTGCATAATTTGGTGGGTGTATATGGAGTAATTTGTTGGGTGTATATGGCATACTTTGTTGGGTGTATATTTCTGAACTGATATACTGTAATATAGTCAACATTTGCAACTGTTCTAATATTTGCTTGTCCATGGGTGTATATTGCTTGACCTTGTAATGTTGCTTGACCTTGTATATTTATGCATGTTTGAGTAATATCTGACTGATATCTATGGGTGTATTTTTCATTTCAGAAAAAATGGCAGGCAGAAACCAAGCTGAAAAAAATGTAAGAACAAATATATGTCTTAGATGAAATCAGTTTTTCATAATAGAAATATCTCTGACTCTAATTTTGCTTTGTTTACAGCAAACCAAAGACCTTAAATGTGCAACCCATTTGTTGAGTGACAAATTCAGAAATATGAGCGAGGAGAAGAAAGAAATTATTAGGGATTTGGGATTTGGTGGCCTGATGCACATCCCGCCGCTAAGGGTGCATCACCAAATATTAAGGGAGTTGTCTAACTCCTTTAAAGTAGGGAAAAACAGACTCGAAACCGGATACGGTTCTTTTAAAGTAAGACCAAAAACAATAGGGGCTGCGCTTGGCATCAACGCGTCAGGTAACTCGCTACAAACATGGGTGTATATGAGCCATATTCAGGTGTATTTCAATTGATGCTTGGGTGTATTTGAACTGATTTTCATACTATGTTGTTTTCCTTTTTGTAGGAGATCTATTTCCTCAAAAAGTCAATTATAAGGATCTTTCTGAAGACGACAAATAAATTTTTAGAAGATTCCAGGGTAAGACCCTCAAAAATCTGACGGATGAGATGATGGCTATTGGCGTTGATAATGAACAGGATCGCCTCATGTTCAAGAGGATTTTCATCCTCTATATACAGATGGCGTTCCTGTTACCAACAACAATAAACAAAATCTCACATGTGCATCTGGCACCAATTTTCAAAATGGACACAATAACAGAGCGGAATTGGGGAGCACATGTTTTGAATTTTATCATCAAGGGCATAACAGATTACAATCTAAAAAAGAACAAGTCAATTGACGGCTGCCTGTTTGTCCTGATGATAGTTTACTTTCATCTATCCAAAAATAAAGACAAGAAGAGGGCAGAAAGACCTCCAGAACCCTGGATTGCCAACTGGACTAGAGAGCAATTGATCGAAAGAATGAGGGCAGAAATGGAGGAATATATGGTAAGTGAACAAAATATCTTGGGTGTATTCTTGGGTATATTTTATTTACCTGAATGCTGCTAATTAAAATTTCTAATGTTTCAGGGGATTGTAAAGATGGCGGAAACAAAGGAAAAAATGAAAAAAATAAAGAAAAAAGAAAAAAAAACAAGAAACCAAAAAAACAAAAAAAAGGAAGGCAAGTTCAACATCATCATCTGAGACTGAAACAACTGATAGTGACCATTCTACCTCTGAGTCTGAGACTGAAGAAGACTCAGAGGATTCACCAAGAAAACAACCCAGCCAAAAAGCCAAAAAGTAAGTAACATACTTGGATTTATTTTGTTTATCCAGTTGGATGTATTTTGTTTATCAAGTTGGGTGTATTTTGTTTATCCGGTTGGGTGTATTTTGTTTATCAAGTTGGGTGTGTTTTGTGCATTAATTTGGGTGTATTTTGTGCATTCATTTGGGTGTATTTTATCCCTTTAGTATGTTTTTAAATAATGATTGTATGCCTTTCAGAATGGAGTCCAAAAAAAGAAAGAAGATTCAGGAGGATTCTGATTCAGAATCTAAATCAATTGATGAGTAATGTTCTGAAATTATTACTCCTTTCCTTTGGGTTTATTATCAAGATTTCATGTATTAACAGAGTATCTTTTATTAACTTATAGAAGCAAAGAATCATCACCAATGGAGAAGCAAAAAACAAAGAAAAAGACTCAGAGAACACCAAAAAAGTATGCACTTCTTTGGATAGTATTTTGTGATCAAATTAATTTTGTATTTCTGATTCATACTTATTTTTTCTCTCCAGAACACAATCCAAAAAGAAAAAGGTCATTGTTGAGGATTCATCTCCTGAGCAAGCTCAATCCTATCATGGGTACAGTACTTTGTAAGCTATATTATCGTCTATCATCAAAATTATATTTGTTAACATGTTCTTTTATGCATGTACTGTCAGATCTGAAATTGGAACTGAAGAATTAGATGAATTCTTAAGGGAAAACAATGAAAAATCTGCTGCACAGGGGTATGTCTTGTTGGGTGTATATTTCAGATTTTAGGGTGTTTTCTTTGCTAATAATTGTTTCTTGTTTGGCAGGGAGAAGGAAGCTGACTTGCGATCGACGGAAGGTCACTATATCTCATCTAAAATGTAAGAAGCTTTATTTGATAAAATCTTGTTATCCTGATTTAACAGTATGATATTTTTTGTGAATAACATGTACTCTATTATGTTTAGAATATCGGACGTAAACTCGGAAAGTGATGATCCTTCCTCTCAAGGACACACAGACCAAAGTAGCATAAACAAACCGGCAGAGAGCATGTAATTTCTCTTTCAAATAACCGTTGCTTTTGTTCTTTTATTACCTTCTACTTCTAATTCTGTATATATATTTTTTAGAAAAAAAAAGCTCTTTATTGTTTTATTCGAGAAAAAAAGGCAGGAAAAAAAAGCAAAAACTGCAAGTATGTAAGTTCTCAAAAAACAAAGCCTGTCTTTCTTTTGAATGCTTCGGGTGTATTTTTTACTTTCTTAGGGTGTATTTTAGGTTGAGTCTGGTTGAAGAGTCAGCCAGTGAGCCGGCTGAAGAGAATATGATGGTTGTGAGGGAAGAGACACAGTCGAAGCGCTAGCAATGTGAGTTTTTCAAGAAAATTTCAACCTTATAACCTTTTTATTTTCGGAAGCTTTGTTAACCTTTTATTTTTCATCTTGTTTAGAGTTCCGATTCAAGTTTGTCTACCACTGTCCCAAACAACCACTATGCTGGAAATTGAAGAAACACCTGAGACAGAAAATGAACCAACCCCTGTGCTACAAATTGAAGGAACTACAAAAAGGTAAGAAATAGTCTTGGGTGTGTATTTGGTTACCGTTTGGGTGTATATTGCACCTGTTGGGGTGTATATTTTCACGATTGATCCCTAACTAGTTTTTTTATAACATGATTAATTTTATGTAATCGTGCAACACTCCTGAACCCCCCCCCCCCCCCCCCCAACAACTTGAAGAAAGCACACCCACGCTTCCCCCAGCTCCATCTAAAATGTAAGTTCATTAGAGTAAAATCAATGTTTGGTTATCATTTGTATATTCTTATTTTTATAATACGTTATACATGATCACGCAGTAATCCAGCCCCAGAAGACGCTGCTGCGCTGATGATGATGGCACGGACAGCATCGTATGTTCCTAAAACAGATCCGATGCCATCATTCAGCCTTGGCTTGACTGATTCAAGCCAAGAAGAAGCAGCAACACAGGAGGGAGCGTCAACGCAAGATGGAGGGAGGGCAAAAACTCCAAAAATCCCAAAACTGCTAGAACAATTAGGGGATCTGATACAAAAAATTACAAGTGGTGGGGTGACAACAAAAGAAAAAAGTCCACAGATTTCAAAGGAGAGTGGCACAGAGAGTTTCGAGAAGTTTGAAACTCCTGCGAGGACGAATCAACATACTTCTGACATGAAAGAGAAATGCTACCTCTGGGCCATACGAGTGAAGAAATACGCAGATGGACTAACTAATGAGTTTGACACCGTCTGCACACTCCAAGCCCAAGATAGATACATTTTGTCAAAACTCCACCTTGCATCACTCGCACCTGAAACACAATAAGAAGCTGAGGTAATATTACATTAACATTAATATTTTTATCACCAAAATTAACTACAATCCTGATTGTTGTAAAATTGATTTCGGCATCTTTTTCTGGATTGTCTCTACCATGTGCTTCATCCTAAACCAGCAATTGATTAAAAGGTTTCAAGAAGAAGTATACTGTCTCCCCCTGATATTGTGGTAAGGGTTGCTTCAACAAAATTTGGGTGTATTTTCTGTATACCTTTGGGTGTATTTTCTGTCTTAAATCGGGTGTATTTTATGTGTTCATTTGGGTGTATTTTCTGTGTTAAATTAGGTGTAAGTTGTTTATTCATTTGGGTGTATTTTATGGATTCGTTTGGGTGTATTTTCTGTATTCATTTTGTGGTTCGCAATTTTTGCAGAACATGGCCCTTGGAAATCATCCACAAGGGGTATTCTTACAGCCTAAAAACAATAAGCCATTCAGGGTGGAAGACTACCCAATGTTTATACCCTTCTTGGACCTTAAAAAATTAGCATAACATCGTTATGTAAGTTTTCATTTCTAAAACTTCTTATTACCATTTTTTACTTATGTGCCAAATAAACTAAAACAGTGTTCAATCTGAACATATTTCAGATTTTTGCACCTGTTTATCATTCACAACATTGGTGGTTATGGTTGGCTGATACAAGAAAGCAGAAATTTTATATAGTCGACCCATATCACACGAAATCTCCATCCGATGAGAGAACTACCCTGAATACATTCATTGTAAGTTGGTTCTGTGTTCTGTATTTTAATAGTTGGGTGTATTTCTGTTCAATATAAGGTGTAACTTTGTGAATTATTCATGTATTACTGATTTGTTTTGTGTTTTAAGGGATATGTAATTTCACGAATTAAAGTATATGTTGGGGGGCACCTCTGAAGACAAGGGACAAGGACAAAAAAATTGAACCACCATACCTAAACATCTCGGGCCAAAAGACAAGGTATAAATCTTTCACTCTGAAAATTAAACTTTCCTATATGTAATTTGTAATTTATTTTCTTTGTTTTCAGCTATGACTGTGCTATCTACGTAATGAAGTGGCTTGAGATGTTTTAGCTCAAAACATTAAAAGGCGGAAGTATGAGTGGGACAATTGGACCCAGGTAAATGTGTTTAAAACTAAATAACTCTGTATTATATTACTCAATTAACATGGTTGATTAAACAGAATATTCTTTTTAACTGTAGGACGAGGTGGACCACTTTAGAGTAGAATATGCTTCCCGGATTCTATTCCATGAAATGAATCAAGACAAAGCTGAAGCCATTAGGGGAAGTAATGCAATAAGACTGTCCAAGCCATCCTCATTGTTATTGAGTCCATATTGTCAGATAGATTCTAAGGATATTGACACTGATTAATGTAAATATTATATAGTCTTGTAACAAATTGAACATATGCTGTAAAAAATTGCCAATTATAATCCAGTTTATTATAAAATTTCTTTCAATAATTAAATTCTCTCTATTGTATTCAAAATGTCTGAATTGCAGGTACTGTAATATGAAGGAAAACATCAAACCAAATATACACCCATAACTTGACATTGTTTACACCCAAAGAAAGTTGAATATACACCCAAACATCTATCCCCCTGATGCTTTATCCCTAAAATCCTAAATCCTAAACCCTAAACCCTAAACATTAAAATCTAAATCCTAAACACTAAACCCTAAACACTAAAACTTAAACCGTAAACCCTAAAACCATTAAACCCTAAACCCTAACCCTAAACCCTAAAACCTAAAACCCTAAACCCTAAAACCCTAAACCCTTAAACCCTTAAACCGTAATAAAAAATAAACAATATTTTATAACATAAACAGCATATTGTGAAATATATATATTTATATATATGTAAAATGTGAAACACAATAAAATTCACAAAATACACCAAAAAGAACAGTTCTTTTACACCCATATTCTGTAACTATACACCCAAAGAGTTATCCGCTGCTGCTGGTACCCTGAACTGATAATTCATAACATGTCCTTGATATTGGCTAGAGTTTGAATGCACCACTGATGCAGCATCAAAGAGGTTTAACTGAATATAACAAACTCACATATTAGCTAAACTATTAACGAGAAAATTAAACTCAATCACCACATATTTAAAGAACATCACTTTTACCTCGTTTAAAGCTTTCGTTTTCTTCTTCTTTGTGGCATTTGCAATCTGTTTGTCCAACTTTGAACCTAGCCTATTTTTTGGACGTCCTCTTGTTCGAATCCTTGGAGGGCTTTGAAGCTCGTTAACAGATTCCAAGTTGGCGTCTTCGTGAGATAAAGAAGATGTCCCCTTCCTTTTGGCTTTCAATAATTCCATCTCAACCATGAT
This sequence comes from Arachis ipaensis, assembly GCF_059453495.1. Taxonomy (NCBI): domain Eukaryota; kingdom Viridiplantae; phylum Streptophyta; class Magnoliopsida; order Fabales; family Fabaceae; genus Arachis; species Arachis ipaensis. Next base: position 131,977,074 of record NC_142444.1, read on the forward strand.
GTTATCGTACGCACGGTGCAGAATTGCGGTCAGCTCCTCCGATTCTGATGCAAATTCGCAAATATTTTGCGAACAAAAAGCCAATTAGTCAAACCTCTTGCTTCTTGGCTCCAACAGTGGCTCGTCGTGGCTGCTCTTGATGTATGTGTGTCGCCTCTTTACCTTTTTGCTCCATCGTTTCAATATATATCTAGTGACACTTGGCTTACTCGTTCAAAGCTTAACACGCTTAGTGCGTGACGGCACAATATCCCTCTTGACTCGAATAATAACCATTGACATTTTACCTCAGCTGCTACTGAGTCGTAAGTAACCACAAACTTGTTGAATATTGAGCTGGAAACTTATTCTCCAACTTCGTATACTGAATAGCCTAGAGCGGAATTTGTTAATCTAGTGATGCAATTCGCCTTTCCTCTAAATTGTGCTTGGACTTCCCTAAACTTTTGATGAGTGTACACATCTTGAAACTGAGCTTCAATGGAGGATTTGGTTGCACACAGTATGACTGTATGAAAATCTGCAGCATCTGATTCTCTCTCTGCTTGCTCCCTGCTTCCGAGGCAATTATCATATTGTTTGACAAATTGAATAAGCGAGCTGTTCCGGGTAATAAACTTGTTAAAAAATGAATGCATGCTCTCGCTCCTTTGTCTGCTTCTCATCCCTGCCCAGAAGTGGTGATCCAGATAGATTGGAACCCATATATGATGGTCTTCATAGAAATCTGCAGAATACACCTAAAAACAGACTATAAATACACCCGAAAAAAATTCAATTTACACCTCTGCTACAGATTTTAAACAAACATTACCTGAAAGCCACTTGTTGTCCACAAGACCAAAATTCAGCAGAAAATCATTCCAATTCCTATCAAATGAGTCTTTACTATGAGAGTTCCAAACAACTTGGCTCATTTCTTGTTCAAATTTTGCATGTCCCATGTACCCGTTTAATTTGCTTGGAATCTTCTTCATGATGTGCCAAATACACCAATGGTGAATCGTTGTTGGCATACAAGCCTCTAAATCCCTTTTCATTGATGCGCATTGATCGGTGAGAAACCCTTTCGGAGCATTTCCTCCCATGCAACGAAGCCAACATTGAAATAACCATTTGAATGATTCAATTTATTTGTTTTTCATCAAAGAGCATCCAAGAAGTGTTGACTGACCGTGGTGATTCACCCCGACAAAAGAACCACAAACCAAATTATACCTGAAACAAATTACCATAGTGCAGAATGAAAAATCATTACGTACACCCAACAAATGCTTTGTATACACCCAAAAATAGGGACAGTTTATTACCTGTTTGTATTGTAGGTGGTGTCAAATGAAATAACATCTCCAAAATACTCAAAGGCAACTCTACTTCTTGCATCGGCCCAAAAAGCCAGCTTAATCGATTGATCCTCCTCGAGTTCAAGCTCAAAAAAGAAATTATGATTCTTCTCTTTCATTCTTAACAAATATTTCCCGAATTCCTTTGCATCTTCTTGTTCAGAAACATTCCGCACTTCTCTCGTAATGTAATTCCTCACATCCTTTTCAATAAAATTTAACTCGCGATGACCCCTGGCAGCCGCAACAAATGATTGTTAAGTTTTGCTCGGTCTAATACCAGCCTCCTCGTTATTCTCTATTGTACGACGAATGGACATGCTTAGTTCTCTGTGCTGTTTGAGCATCTCTGCTTTACTTGGACAGCAAGGGTGTGAATGATCCAGCACAACCTTTGAGATGATCCAAGCACCAACATCCTTCAATGTGTGTATATAAATTCTTGCAGGACAGTTTAAATCGGCTATCGGATTTGTCTTCTCGGTCGGAGATATTTTAGATTTTCATTTTCTCTCTCTGCTACATGTAATCAATTGATTCTTAATCTCGTTTCCCTTCCTATTTGTGCTCTGAACTCTTGTAGAAAAACCTGCAGCCTTGGCGTAGTTCCTGTAAAATTTTCCAGCATCTTCAAGGGTGGTAAAGGTCATTCCAACCTTGGGAACAAATTGGTCATCAACAACAGAGAGAGGCTGCAGAATACACCATGTCAAAAACTAAGAATACACCCAATCATGTCTGATCTAATACACCCGAACGACAACAACTCAACTAAAATAACAAAAAAAGCCATAAACTGTAAATACACCCACACTTCTCCCTAAAATACACCCAAAAAATTCTGATCTACACCCGAGCGTCTGCTATAAATTGCAGATAATTATTCAAAACTAATACATTAGATTCAATCCACAGATTTATGTTCACCCGTTAATTTCACAGTCAATGTTCACGAATTATTCAGCTAGACAATGATATACGAATAACTGCAACAAAATTCAGAGTAATCGTAGTTAGCTGAATGTAAATCAAACCTCAGAAACTTTGTTAGATTCAAATTCAAAATCCACTTCGCCCTGATTCAGCTGACAATCTGAGGTTGAATCATCCATTATCTTCAAAATGAGTTCAAACTTTGATTTCAGAAACCAGAAAATAAAAAAAAACGAAGCTGGAGCTACAGAGAGAGGAACTCACGTCAATGACGAAGAACAAACCAGTGAGAAAGGAGGGGAAAAGAACGATCGAAAAGGCAGGGGAAGACGCGTGAGAAGAAGAACGAAGAAATTTGGAAAGAAGGAGAATGAAGAAGGAAACAAATCTTTTAAAATTGGTAGCTATATATTCGCGGGATCTGTTATATAGCCCGTGTAAGCTACGTAACACTAGGAGCGCGTTTTGGGGATTAGGGGTTAATTGACTTGTAAGGCTTACAAGCCCTAATCGCTTGTATGCAAAGAATTTCTGTTAGTAATATATATAATCATAATTAATATTTTTTAATTAAAAATACTAATAAGTGTTTGTTATATAAAAAAGTTATCTTAATTCTTATAATTTTTTATTTTGAATTCGATAAAATATAAAATTTTTTTATTTTTTTAATTAGTTTACTTTGTTGAGTATTATTGTAACAGTAAATTATATTTTTATGCTTTATATCATAAAAAAATATGCTATAAAATAATATAAATAAATTATTCTAAAAGTTTATCTATCATATATCTTTAGGGCATATAGTAAGATATAAAACAAGAAAGTTTTTATTATAAATATAAAAAAATTAAGTTTTCAATGCATTTGTTGTATATTAATTAAATAAAAATATTTAAAACCTTTAGGGCATATAGTAAGATTATAAAACAAGAAAATTTTTATTAAAAATATAAAAAAATAAGTTTTCAATGCATTTGTTGTATATTAATTAAATAAAAATATTTAAAATTTTTCACTAGTGATAAATTTATCATCATGTATCTTTATAGTAGATGTTAGCTAAATCCTTGTTCTAATAACTTTGTTATATATATTTAAAACATATTCATGAATAAAATATATAAAATATAAAGGTGAGTATCTGGTGGCCAAATATGACTAAGGATTGACCATTCAATAAATGAGATAATATTCAATTTGCTCTCTGAAATTACACTCGAGTCTTAATTTAGTCTTTAAAATTTTAATTGCCTCAATTTAGTCCCCAAATTTTTTAATTGACTCTATGATAGAAACCACTGCAGGGACTAAAGTGATTAAAATTTGAAAAGTTTGAAGATTAAATTGAGACAATTAAAATTTCAAGGACTAAATTAAGATTCGAGTGTAACTTCACGAACCAAATTGATTATTATACTATTTTTTCTTCAATAAACAGATTACATGTGGTATGTAGAATATGTAGTGAATAAATTTTGTATTAGCGATTTTGTATTATGGACTAACGTGTAAAACAAAACTGTTTTGTATCATGGACTAACGTGTAAAACAAAACTGTAAAAGAGAGAGAAAAATATCAACACTTTATAACTTTGTAATTAAAAGAATAAAGGAACACTCATAACAAATTTATGGTGATTTAACTAATAATTTAACTTAACAAAATGAACTTAAACTTTGATTTAAAAATCATGATAAAATTTTGAATTTAAATTTTACACATGCTGATAATAAATTTATGGTAATTTATATAATAATTTAACTTAACAAAATTGAATTAAAATTTTGTTTAAAAACCATGAGAAAATTTCTTACAATACGTTGAATTTAAATTCTTATGAAAATAGCAAAAATGTTTAAACTAATAATAATGTAACTTAAGAAATTGAATAAAAATTAAAAAATAAAGTTACGAATATTATCAAGAAAATTGACTAATCATTAGTTAATAATTAATATAAAAATAAAGGAAGACATGATGATGAAATATTTTTTTTTTTTTAAATATATCATACTTGTGAAATATATATTACAAGAAGGACTTATTAATAAAAATCGAATTTAATTTTATTATATTGATAATATAAAATATTTTATATAATTATTTAATTATTTTTTTATAGAATAATTTATACGGTTAATAAAAAAATAATTATTTTTGTTGATATAATAATTCATAATTGAATGTTCGTGTAAAATATTTTATATTAATAGTGTATCAAAATTAAATTTTTAAAAAAATATATAAATATAATTGTACATTAAAGATTTAATTGGGATAATGAAATAATAATTAATTACACATTTTAATTTATTTAACCGCAAGTTTATATTTATTTATTAATTTTAAATTTAAATGTTATTAAGATATTTTTGAAAAATAGCTATTTTTCATCTTGTGTTTAGCAACTGTATTTATTAGGGTCAAATTAGGACTCATTCAACTTCCACTCTCCCACATGTTAAATTCTGATTTGTTCTTTGATTTTAGCCATCTTAACCACTCAATTCTTACATTCACCAAAGATAAACCCAAAATATCATCGTTTTAATGAATTTACTTAATATGATATAATTTTAATATAATGAAAAAATAAATAAATTTAAAATAATTTATTTTCATATATGTACTATAATATATATAAAAAAATTTAGTTATTATAAATATTAAAATATTTATATGATAAAAGATGTAAAAATTAAAAAGAAAAATTATTTAAAAAAAATTTAAATATATAAAATTTAAAAATTTATTTAATTGAAAAGTGATTAACAATAATATCTTTTTCAATTTAAAAATAACTTGCTTTTGAGTTTAATAATTTAATTATTTATAAAAACAATTACTTATTACTCTATTTTTCATATAAAACATAAAATTATATAATATATAATAACTTTATATACTTAAAATTATTAATTTTTGGTTAAATAGAGCCGTTTTTTATTTTTTATTTTTTTATTGGATAAATAGTTCCGCCATTAAGAAATAAATAGTACATTATAGATTAAAAATTAATATCATAAATGGTTCATGCAATCATCATCACTTGCATTTGTTCCCTGTTTAACCGTTATGGACTGAAGAAAGAGATACTCAGGCTGTTTTGAAGACGTATATGCTTATTTAGAAATTTCATTTTTAAATTTGTGCATTGAGTTTTTTTCCCTAATGATATTTACATATACTAATAATAATAATAATAATAATAATAATAATAATAATAATAATAATAATAATAAATTATTATTATTATTATTATTATTATTATTATTATTCATTTCTTCTTATATGTATTAATTTGATTTTTCTTAATAATACCTATCTTTTTGGCTTTGAAGTAAATATAGTGACAACTATAAGATCCGAATAATTAATAAATAATTAACTCATAAATTAATATTTATTTTAGAAAATTAAAAAATTAAATTTTATAGTATAATGTGATAGAGCTAATTAAAATAAGAATTTTGACACTAATTTTAAAAAATTTGGCTTAAGATTGGAACAAACGGACCAAACTGACTGAACCGACTCCGTATTGGGCCCAAGGCCCAACCCAAAACATAAATGCACATAAGCTTCAGCTCATTCTTCTTCTCACCATGCATGCTGCACTGAAACACATAAGGGAAGGGAAGGGAAGAAAAGAACAAAACCCTCACTTAATCTTCAAAATCCAAATAACTTTTGATTTTGAGCTCCGATCGCCGCACTATTTGCGGTCATGCATCCAAATGAACTCTACAAAGTCCAGTACATAATAAGGTGAGGAACCCACATTCTCAGTTTCTATTCTCTCTTCTCTAATTCAAAAATTTAGTATTTGGGGTTTTGAGATTTCGATGTTTTGATGTGTTTAGGGTCAATCTAACTTGAGGAGATTATTGGGTTGTGATCCTATGATATCTGGAGAAGGTAAGAACCCTAACTCTTTGTGGATTTTTGAGATTTTGAGTTTACGGTTTAATTATAGTATATATGTGGACTAGATTGAATATTGTTGGTGTAAAATAAAATTGGAGGTCAAACTTGTGAAATTGGAACTCATTTGAAGAGAATGGAAGTTTGAGATCAATTTTGGAAGTTAGGATTCATTGGTGAGGGGCTGAGATTGATAGCTTGTGGTGAGGAAAACGCTTGTAGTGTTCCGGGTGTATCGGGGAATTGGCCAATATATGGTTTCGGTTTCTCGTATCTAAAATATAATGTGTCATGAAAACTTAGGCTAGTGACCGTAAAATAGAAATTGAATTATTGATGTTGTTGATTGGTTGAGATGGATTATTATGTATGTGGTTGATGGTTTTGGAGGTTGTGATTGATGCTCTTGTTAATGATATATGTAATTTGTATATGATATTGATTGATGTGTATAATGGTTAATGAATTTGAATATTGTTGAACTTTAAATATTGAGTTGAGATTGATGAAAGTGAAGGATTGGTAAGTTGTGGGATGAATGATGAGGTTGAAAATATGAGTTGGGAGTGTTTGATGCTGATATGATAAGGTTTGCGTTGGTTTTTAAAAAGGTTTGGAATTGGTATGTTTTTGAAAGTGGAGGTTTGTAAAGTTTAATAAAAACTATGATTTTGACCAACTTTGGCGGAGCATAACTTGGCCTCCAAACCTCCGATTTTTATCAAATTTGTTTAGAAAGAAAATTTGGTCTGAGAGGTTTATACCGTTTGAAAAATAGAGGAAAAATATTTTAAAACAAAAAAGTTATGCGCGATCAAAGTTTGGTGTGCAAAACTGAGATTTTGGACTTAGCAGCTTTTTGAAACTTCTACTAAGCATGCGTACGCGAGAAACACGCGCGACACGATCAATTGCTACTACCTCGAGGGTTCACGTACGCAGGATGTGTGTTGTGTACGTGAACGTGTCGCTTTCTTTGGTTGCATACGCGACCACCTGGCACGCGACGCGAGCAATGCTCTCAGGTTGAGGAACTCGCGTACGCAAACCAGTGACGCGTACGCGAGAGGTCAAATTTTGTAAGAGCGCATATGCGAAAGGTGACACATGACGCAAGCATACGCTACAAGTTGCACTCCTCGCGTACGCGAGCCCATGTTTTCTCAAAAACTTGATTTTTTTTTACTCTAAATGCATTCCTCCAGCTTTCAAAACCCCTTTTACTCTTGTTTAAGGCCTGGTAGGTGGAATTTGGGTAGTGAAGTATACTTAGGGTTGTGAGGAAGGTAACTCATTGATGAAGAAAGTGATGAATTAATGATGAATCATGACTGATAATGATTATATGAGTGTACTAATGATGATGGCGGAAGTGCTGCTTATGTTATGAGCCAGATGGCTATATTGATAATGAATTATGGCTGATTATGAATATATGATTATTGATTGATTATGTGGTTGTTGCACTTCCAAATATCTGATATACAAGTTTTTCTGGGTTAAAGCAATGGCTTACCACCACGTGCTCCAGGTTGAGACTCGATACTCTACTGATCCTATGTCGTAAGTGTGGATGGACACTTAAACCTTTTCGGTGAGCTCACCCCCGTGGATATACACTGGTGTGTGTTATATGATTATGAATATTTATAAATTGAGATTTGGGAATGCGCGACAGAGGGATAGTCCAATGGTTAGCTACCAGGACTTATCGGGTTGGCTATATAACTGATAGATGAGACTCATCAGCCATAGAACAGGCATGCATTATATGCATCTATGTGTTTGTTTGGTGTGTTTTGTTTAGTGTATTTTGTTTGGAATGCCTAACTGATTGCATAAACTACTTGCTACCTGTTTATCTGCTGTATCTGAATCCCGATTGTGACTTCCTTGCATGTAATAATTGTGTTTGAAACAAAGGATTCCAGTGGCGGTTGGGAGGTTCGGAAGAGTTGGAAAGAGGAGTATTAGATAGAATGAAGACCCTTAGTTAGTTGCCTAATTTGTTTTTGATTATTTATGTTATAAGATTAAATCATATGTCGGAGGTTCTAGGATTACCTTCGGTTTTCCTGGAACATTATATGTTAGAGATGTGGGCACTATTACCATGCTGAGAACCTCTGGTTCTCACCCCATACATATTTTATGATTTTCAAATGCAGGACGTGAAGTACCTCGCTGAGGCATTCTGGGAGCTTCTTATAGCGAAGATCTTTTGTATTTTGGGACTTTACTTTTGGCTATTATGTTTTTATGTAGATACTTATTATCTCCACCACTTATGTATATGATATATTACTCCTCTTAGAGGTTACTTTGGAGAATTAGGTTCTACAAACTGTATTTTGGGCAAATTTGGGGACTCTCATGTATATATGTATATATGCTTATGTGCTCTAGCCGATTTATTTTTGCGAGCCAAGTCAGAAGCTTTGTTATTTGTATCTTGGAACTCTCTCTTGTGTGTGTGTGTGTGTGTATATATATATATATATATATGATTAGTTTGTCCTCGTCCTTCTCGGTTTACGTTTGCTGCTAACATTGACGTAAGTGTTATGCTTTTCGATTTAACACTTTTGCTTTAACTTTTCTTCAAAGGCTCCTAGATAGCACTTCTTTTTAACTATGTTATATATATAATTTTACTTTTAGAGGTCGTAATACTTCACCACCTCTATTTTATGACTTAAGCATAAGATTCTGTGTGGTAGGGTGTCACAACAACTATTATTATAAAGAATAAATACACATCTCAGTCTTTGATAACTTTTTCGAAGGACAACGATTTTTTTAAGGAAAAAAAAACCTACTTTTCAGTCATTGATATTTTTTTTCATGAGACAAGATAAGTTAGCTCTTCCGTCAATAATCTATCTCTGGAGTTAATGGACAGTGAATACGTGGCATATTAAGATGGTGATGTGTCTGTTACATGCCAACCTGCTGGATTAACATATTAATGAATCACCCAACCCGACTCTTGACAATTCTTTAAAAATACAACTTCGTTCCTTTTAGTTGTGCAAAACATGAGCAAATCCATTGAACTCTAAGTGCATCTTTCTCCTTGTGTAGAATCTTATCGGTGCTACCACCATGAATCATGGAAATCATTTTTCAGAAACTAGGAGTCACACTCTGCGTGATTATAGTGTTGGCAGAGACAGTTGGAGCTACACTTTTTTTTTGAGAGTGTTGGACAGCCAAAGAAAAAAATTTATGTTTTCAAGATGTCATTGTGACACCTACGCGATTCTCTTTCAATCTTGCACAAAATTTAACTCAGATAGGTTCTTCTTGAAATGCCCTAATTACAATATAAGTATTGATTTATAATTTTTGCATGAAGTTGATTTTATATATTTTTTAAATTTAAAAAATATATAATTTTTATATTTTTACAATTAAAAATTTTAATTTTCAAGCACCAATTTCACATTGTAACTTTGTAAGTATTTTAACTGGCTAGATGTATTAGTTAATAAAAATACTGATGAGGACATTACTTTTGAAAATACTATTTTAATGGAAAGGAGATTCAAGGAGTTAGAAAACAATAGAGTGAAGAGGAGTAAACATGGAATTGAATTTGAAAATTTAGAATGAAATTGGATCTCAAGATGGTAGATATTACTTCAAATGTTTTAGACTTACAATTTTGGATAAAATTAGTATCCTAATTGCATTAGCCTTTAGAGAATGCCCTAAGATGTTGTCATCATAGTTATGAGAAGCGATTCGATAATTAAACTAGTCAGATTATCGAATTGATAATTAAATAAGCCAGACTATTGAATCATTAGTTCAACCGATGGGTCACAGGTTGAATCAGTCATATTTTTTTTAAAGAATTATATAAAATTTTATTTTATTTTTTTATTTTCATAATAAATATTTTTTCTTTAGTTTATTTTGTATTCAATGAATTATTATTTTTAAATTTTAATAACTCATCAATTAGTTTCACTACAAGAAATAAAGGGTTTAGCCACAGAAAAATCGTGGCTAAACTCCAAGATAACGGTAGCAACCATACATTGCTCACAAAAGAATATTTGTGGCTAATCGGGAGGTTCTATTTTCAATTTTCTACGATTTTGGAGTTATTAGCCACAGTTTTAAACATTGTAGAGACCTTCGAAGAGCCACGATTTATATATCATTGTCCACGCATAATATCGTGGCAAAATAAGAATAATCAAATCGAAAAGTATAATTCTACCACACTTCATCCGTAGTTAATTTGTACAGGTCGGATTTTTTAACCGCAATTTTTTTTTGTGGCTAACATCGGGTTATTTAATCACGCTATTTTTCTGGCTAACTCACACTATTTTTCACATACTATCCGTGATTAATTTGTGCTAATTTGCTACGTTTTTTTAGCTAACTTATTTTTTTTAATCTTTTTTATAATTTGTAGTCTTTGTTTTAGCTTGGGTGTGACTAATTGAACAATTTTATTAAATTAAAAATATATTTATATATATAGTATTAATAAGAAAAATCAAACCTTTTAAAATATAATATTTAATATTTTTTAATAAAAAAATTATACTAATAAAAATTCAGTATAATAATAAAAAAATATACATATACTTATTATAATAATAATAATAATAATAATAATAATAATAATAATAATAATAATAATAATAATAATAATAATAATAAGAGAAGTCTAAATTTGTATATAATAAAAAATAAGAAAAATTTTAACATAAATAAAAAAAATTTTAATATCTTTTAGAATAAATATATTTAAAATTTTAACTATTATTTATGAAATACACCAACTAAATATTTGGCATATTACTGGATAGACTAGGGTTTTGATCAACATATTTTGATAACAAAATTTGTGCAGAGTTGCCAATTAGATTTTGGTTTTTTCATATTCATCTAACTTTTTCTCTAAAGTTTTAACCTGCTTCTCTAAATTTATCACATGTTGTCGAGATACATTGTTGAAGACTCCACCGGTCACAAATTTAAAAATACGTTTAGACTTGCCAAAATTATGCACACGCCGTACATTTTCAGCATCAAAGACCTTCCCAATTACATCGTTCAGATGAGTCAACACTTTCAAAAGAACTCCTTCAGCAACAGCAGTTCTTGGTCTTCAGACAAATACTCTAATATTTGCTTCTACACAAAAAAATAGATTAGCATATACAAAGTTTTAATTTATAACATTAAATTACATATTAACCTAAAACAAATAACATAATACACTTACCGCTAAATTGTGCCCACCATTTACATAATTTTCATTCTTTTTCACCAGAGTTGACAGAATAATTTCACTCCAATGTATAAGTCTTCCTAAAAAATTTTTTCTATCATAATATAGTTGCATTGTCAACACTTGTTTTAGAATAACCACAAATACAATAGACAAAAAAAAATTAAAATTGCATATATCTTTGACATTCATAACTAAAAGATCATTATTATCTTTTTTGATAGGTGCAGTTGATTGTTCTGTTATCACTCTATTATGCTCATTCGTCATAATTCATTAAAATAGAAGCAGAATAATAAATAATTAATACTAAATGTTAACTAATTGATATTGTATTTGACAAATTTAATTTATCTTTGCATAATAATATATGAAAAGAAATACTAAAACTAATATTTTTCTAAAAAAATAATTATAAAATACATAATTAATAATATATACCAATTAAATAATATATAAACAAAAACTTAATTTATAATTTTACAAAATAATTTTTAAAAAGATAATTATGCATATAATAAGAGTACAGTACTCACAAAAATACGTATCAAGTACTAAACCATGTAAATAAAGAGTCACAAAAAAAAAACCATGTAAATAAAGATTAACTTTTTTTTTAACTAATCTTTATTTCTTTTAAATCCAACAAATGATAAAAATCTTATTTTTAGTAAAAGGTTCACTGAAATTTTTTTCTACTTAAACATTACTGAAGTTTTTATTATCTATTCAAATTATATTATTTTAGCTAGATAAATTTTATCTTTATAATTAATTTAAATATTAAAATATTATCTTTACTTTTATAATTTTTATTTTATCTAAATTTATTTTTTTTCTAAATTTAATTTTATAAATTTTTATTAATGTCAGAATATTTAAATAAAATAATATTATAGATTCGTAAATTTATTTAAAAAAATAAATTTATTCAAGCGAGAACGAGAGAGTATGTAGAGGAAACAGAATTAGAAAAATAATTTGCAAGCAAATAGAGAGAGGGGTAAGGGGAGAAGGGCATAATGGTTTCTGGTATGAAGAGATCGGTTATAAACTTCGAATTCAAAGACTACGGAAAAATATTGTTTGTGGCAAAATATCAAATTTTAGGCACGTATTTTGTGATAAATATAAGATACGCTCGTATATTTATATTACGATTTAGTGTTTGTAGTTAAAATTTGGTGGTTAAACTCCATTTTTATAGTAGTATTTAAATTTTTAATTCATAAAAAAAATAAAAATAACAATCAAAGAAATAAAAAATATATTATAGTTAATAAAATATTATTTTTCTTTAAATTCGTAAATATAATTTAATTGTACTTACGTAATATATTTAATAAAAAGAATTATGTACAGAAAATAATATTTTTCTAGCTTAACCGAGTTTGATCAGGTCAGTTTAAATTGATTTTTAACGAGTTTGACTACGTTTAACCGGGTTAATTGTTTATCCAATTCAAATGATGATCTAATTTGAGTTGATGACCGGATGATTAAGTTTTCGGTCTGACTGCTCAAATCATACCAAATTTAATAATTATAATTTTCATAACCTTATTTTTGACATGTTGTAATATTACTGTGTAATATTTTTAAGATGTAACTAAATTTATGTAAGATTATATTTTATGTTAATAAATTTATTATCACTTTAATCTAAAATTATATTGTGTTAAAAGAAATTAGATTATACTACAATATATAATTACATCTTTTAATAAATGAATATATAAAAATTTAGGTACAGAATAATTATAAGCTAAATTTAAAATATATTCCAAAATATATGTTTTATTAATCTGAAAACAATTCCTATAATAAAACTTTTATATGTGTTATATGCTAGTAAAAATGGAACTATACACGCAATTTAAAATAGTACCATTTGAAAAAAGTTCCTGTAAATGCAAGCTGGTAAGGCTTAATTAGCGTGGTTAGATTATTGATAACTTCTATTATATACAATCCATTAGAAAATAATCTAAAAATATTATTTAACTTAGTATTTTTATATGGTAAGAATTTGGGTACTTAACTATTTTAGTAGGGCTAATCAAATGTACTGCTACTAATAATATTGTATCATTTAGCTTTAGTATCTTCTCAAGTAGTCACGTATGTTCCTTTGATCTAAATTTCGTATAACATTTTCTAATTAGGACAACTTAAATAATCAGCAAAGACACCATAAAACAAGTGTCACCAATCACAAAGCTCTTCTTTCTTAATAGTAAAATTTAATGAATGAACTTTAATTTAATATCGAGGCATGTAGCGTTTATTTCTCGTTAAATAATAGGACAAGATTTCATATGTGCGATATTTAAGCATTTCATTGGAAGCAACAACTACAACTGCACTGTGTCATAATGCATGAATCTAACTTTAATCACTCAGAATCATCATAATATAAATCATCAATAATATATATATGGGGTTATATGAGAATAACATTAAACATGCTAATGCTAATAAGCTGCACTAAGTACAAGAAGAGTATAGGATATTTTACAATCATATTGACATAAGACATTTATATGTGATCTCATACGAAACTTTTTTCTGTGATTAAAATTGTGTCGTGTTTACTGTTCGAAAAATACAACACAAGTTTTGGAGGAAACGACACTGACTCAAGTTTTTCGTGTAATTTTCCACAATTTTAGTCATTGATGACCTGTGCCATGGATTTGCTTGAAGATACCACAAATTTATTAATATAATTTTTTTATTATATTATTTTTTTCTGAAATATTTGAGTATTTATAAAAAAAAAAAGAGAAAAGTATAAGGATATAATGAAAAAAGTAAACAATGTAAATAATGGAATAAAAAAAATAAATTTTTTTATTAATTAATTATTAATAATTTCAGATTTTAAAATTTTAAAAACAAAAATTTTAAATTAAACCAAATCAGTTGCACCTATTAGCACGCTAACCTCCCTCCTCTATTCGCAAATTTCGGTCTGCAGAGTAACTCAGCTGCTGCCTTACTTTATTTTCGCTCTTCGGTTAGACGTCGCCCAGACTCCAGCTGCCACCGCCGCCCAGACCTCTCCGCGAACGTGCGATCAACCTCTACGCGATCGCGCCGCACAAGCTCCGGACAGCCTTCTTTGCGTTGCCCACCCGCCGTCGGCCGTGCAGCCTCTCCTGCAGCCCACTGCATTCACCGTCCCAACGTCACCATTCGCGACAGATCCGATCAATATACAGGAATGTACGCGGCTAAGGAAGTTTAATCATGGTTGCTTCTTCTTTTCATTCATCTCCTTCTACTTCAATAGCCAGTTTAGAATTGTCATTTTACTAGATATGCGGATAGTTATTTTAATTCTCACGTGGATGATTATTTTGATTGGATTGGGTTTAGTTGTATATAATTAAAATGTAAGACCCAAAATCTTTGAAAAGTCTTATTATGATCAAGTCTCAAATCCTACAGTTATTTATAGCCTTAATTTCCGAGATTATTTTATTAAAGATAATTATGGCAAGTTTTGATTTATTGGATTTGAGATAAGTTATGATTATTATCCAATTTTATAATTATTGGATTATTTTCTATATTCAAAGTATAAAGTTGATAGTTATGAAATAATAAGGATTTTTATATGACTCGGATTAAATAAAATATTAATACTGTTACTTTGGAAAATAAATGATTTAATTATATTATTTGTAATTATTGGATTTGGGCATTTTATTGAGAATAATTTGTAAAATTGATGAGCAAATAGTATTTTCTATGTACAATAGTGTTGGATTTAATTTGGGTTCCAATTACTATATTATTCCCAATTTTGTGAAATTACCATAATGCCTTTAACCCTAATTTTCAAAATGAAACCCTAAAACCCTAACCCGACCCATTTTCCCCCAAGACCCAGCCATAGCACCCACAATGTACCCTCACCAGCAGTAGTAGCACGCGTTGCTTTCCTTTCTTCTTGAACAAAAGAGAAGAAACGGCAGAGGGAAGGGGAAGAAGGGAGATGTCCGCCGGCGCCACTAAGTCTCGCCACCACCGCCGATGCCTCCGAGTGAGACGCCGAGCTGCTGCACGCGGGGAAGCGTCCCGCCACCGCGTCCTGCCCAGTTGAGGCCGCCACCGTTGTTCGCGGGCCGACTCTGTCACAAATCGGGGCTGAGGCGAGAGTGGAAGAGACTGACGGAAAGGCCTTGCAAGGAAGGTTCACGCCGTGCCGCCGCTAGTGCTAGAGTCTGACGCCGCCTGTCACCGTCGCGAGCTTCCTTGCCGTTGCCACAGGAGCTGCCTTTGCCGGTGTCGTTGGAGGCGCGAACGGGAGAACGCCGTTGAGAGGGGAAACATGAGCTGCGAGCCACGGGTTGAGGAGAAGTTCCACCTTCGTTGCCACTAGAGGAGTTCCGTGCATCGCCGCCGAGGGTTGCCGTGGGTGGGGAGAAGACGCCGCCGCCTCACGCCGCTGCCACCATCTGAGCTCGTTGCTGCTGATGATGGTAAGCCCAAACCGCCGCCGGCAAAGGGATTCAGGCCGCCGCAGGTGTTGCTGCCGAAGAAGGGAGCTGCATCTCCGTGATTCCGGCCGCCGGGAGAGGTTCTGTGACATCTGGGAGCACCGCCGGAGCTCCGAACTCAGATTTTGCCACTTGAGACCTTGTTGCCGTCGCCGGAAAAGTTTGCCGGTAAGGGTTTTATTTGAGGTTTCTGCCTTTTTTGGATTTCGAGAAGGTTTTAATGTTGCGCGGTTTTTATAGTTGGTCCACCAGAGATTCTGGCCGCCGCCGGAGCTGTTGCCGGGTTCGAAATCGCAGCTGCTTCGTTTCGCTAGTTCAGTGAGTATTTATATTTCGGAAAGCCTCGCGTTAGTATTCTGTTTGTTCGGTTAATGAATATGAGTTTTGATAACGTGGGGTCGAGTCCTGATTATTATATGTTGCGATTAGTGTTGCTATGATTATTGCGAAAGTGGCTGGGAGCTGAGGTTTTGGTTGCCGTCAGTTCGGGTTGAGGCGAAAAGGACTTGATGAGGCGTTTGGGTTATGGAATTGCGTTTTGAGGTAGGGGCGCTTTCCAAAAACTATGTTTTGTGTATTGGAATTATTATATATGGATACTGGTGCGAGATATTGTGTATTTGGTGATTGTACTGCCTTATGTATTATTTGATTGACTCAAATGACTATGGATGTTGGTTTGGCTGAATTGTTGTGCGGCTTTGTGAAATGTAATGTCTGAAGTTGATTCTTTAAAGATTTGAAATATGAGTTTAATTCGTTGAGGATTGGTTTGAATTGAGTCAATTATTTTGATGATGTGAAAGATACAATACTCTTGAAATTCAGCCTGGGTTGCTTTAATTGATTTGGTTTTGATAAATGATTTATTGTTGAACCGATTCTTTAAAGATTTGGAAATGAGTTAAATCGGTTGATATTGAGTTGATTTTGAAATGGTTTTCTTGAGATATGCCACTGAGGCGACTGTTGGATTTAGCTTGCTTTGAATTGATTTCTGGTTTTGAGCTGTTGAAAAGGAATGAGAAACGGTTTAGTTGGGACCCGAACTGGGTGGCAAAAGTCCAAGTTTTAGGGGAGGTGCTGCCGAAATTTCTACGAAATCCTAGTCTTGTTTAAAAAAGTTATTTAAAAAGGATTGGATTTGAGAAGTACTATTTGATTTATTAAGAGAATATTTATATTTTCAAGCTTAATTTATTTAGTGAACTTTATGCCTTGAGTTTGACTTATTTAGGAATGAACTATTTTTACCGTTTGAATCACCGAAGGAAAGAATGATGCTCTAATATTGATTTCAATATAAAAAGGAGCTTTTAGTGATTTCAAAGGAATCTAGATTTTTGATTGAGTAATTAAGTTTGAGGCATTTTGGAAGAGTTAGAAAAATGGGTTCCAAAAAGAAACCTGAAAGTGGTTTGATTTAAATGAACCGGTTCCTTTTCAAATGAGTTGGTTCTTGGACCGGGTTGGAACTTGTGATTTTGTATGGTTGGTTTCATAATAAATTCAGTTTTATTTACTTGAACCGAGAATCCATGATTTTAAGAGTTTCAATGAATTTTAAGGAATTGATATAGTCTGACCTTCCCTAAAGACTTGGGACTCTGCCGAGAAACTTTTGTTATAAAATCTCATTGTTGTATGGGTGATTTTGAATACTTTGAAATAAATCCTTAACTTGCCATGGTTTTGGAAGTTTTGGAAAGAGAATGCCGAGAGTGGCTTTGTTTTAAAAAGGGAACTCACTTTGAGTAAATTTGGCTTATGAGCCTAAGATGATTTGAGAAATGAGATCTTTAAAGCCAAGGCTGAAAAGAGTTGAAATTTGATTTCAAAGTGAAATAGCTTGAGAAAAGTGATTTGTGGCTTAAATGCCGGTTTTATGAATTTGATGATGTTGAATGGTGGAAGTGCTGTTTTATTGTGGGCCGGAAAGGCTGTGTATGATTATGAATATTGGCTGGTTCTGGATTGAACCGTGAGCCGGAATGGCTGTGTATGATATTGATTTATGGCTGATTGCCGAATGAGTTATGGGCCGTATGGCTGACTATGAATTATGAATTTAAGCCGGATGGCTGAGACGGATGTTGATCCATGGCTGGGACTGAATGAATATATGCTTGAGATACCTGGGTAGTAGCAAGGGTTGTGGTTCGTCCCACTTGCTCCAGGTTAGAGACTGTGACGCCTGGGTAGTAGCGGTAGTAGTGGTGATTCCACTCACTCCAGGTTGAGCTTTTAAACACCCTCCTGGGTAGTAGCCGCAGTAGTGGTTATTCCACTGGCTCTGGGTTGAGCGGGTAGTAGCAATGGGGTTGTAGCTCAAACCTACTTGCTCCGCGAGGGGTGTTTCTGTCCATGGTTAGCTACCAGGACGTGTCGGGTTGGCTATATAACCGACAGATGATATCATCAGCCACTAGGACAGGCATGCATCATATGCATCTATGTGACATTGTTTGGATGTGCATATTATACTTGGTTTGCCTATGTGATTAATTGCTAATTGTTCTACTTGCAATAACTGTTTGTTTGTGCTTGCATCTTCCTATTTGTGTTTGCTACTGGGACTCTGTTGGATTGTGGTGATTGGTTGATGGTTGAATTGTTTGGGCCTAGAGCCGTGGTTGGAATGAGATGAACCGATGGTTGATTTCGATTTTGTGTTTCTGGTTTGGAATAAAATATGAAAGGCTATTTTGGTTCAGCATAAATAAACCGTTTTGAAAGGCTTTTGAGTTTTTGAGAATTGAACGGTCCTCCTTTCAGAAAAGATTTTCAGACTTCACTTTTGTTGTAAACCGTTGTTTTTGAAAAGGAGGCATAAGACGGTTATTAATCACTGGTACGGTTTATCTTCATGTATTCTATTACAGTAATTCCCAAAAATCCTCTACTGAGAACCCTTTCGAGGATGATGTTCTCACCTCCCTACATTTTTCCCATTTCAGGATATGGGCGCAGAAGTTACGAAGAGCTTATTTAATTGTTGTTGTGATACTCTGTATTGTTTTAGTTATGGTTTATTGTACCCTCGCCTTTATCTTGATATAATCTGTAAGAGGGATAGGAATTTTATTGATTATTGTTTGTAATATTATTTATATATATTTTTATGTATATATATATATGGATGTATTCTTTATGAGCCTTTGTAAGTTGTATGGTATCTATTGATGTACGTTATCGAACGAAAGTATTTTTTTGAGCGGTATTGCGGTTTAAAGTTTTAAACAGGCTCATATTTTAGTATTAAATAGTATAAGTTTCGTCGTAATGTCTGAGCTATCAGAGTCGCGCAGCCGAAAGCGTGAGCTTTGGTAGTTAGGGTGTTACATAAAATATGTTGGATGTTCAATTCATTAGGCATGCGGATGATTATTTTTATCCTTAAGTGGATGGTTATTTTTACTAGGGGTGATCTACGCTGGTGGCGGCATGTGACAAGCCAAGTAGCGACAGTAAAATGGGATGATTATTGATAAAGGTGGGGTGTCAGTCGGTTGAAAAAGTAGAGGGTGTTGGAGTGAAATGATTTAGTAAATTAGGATTTGAAATGGTTATTTTTTTTAAATAACGACTAAGTGAATTTTTTTATTTAGATAATTTGTGGAATGTTTTTTATTTTTTATATGTATTGGACTAAATCTGCAGCCTATTATTTACATTGTTTAGATTCTCTATTATCTCCCTAACGGAGTTGAAATATTACCTTATAGCTAAGATCTTCATATATCAAATCAAAAAAATACATTTCACTTCGATACGACTTTTTATTATTGAAGTTCTTTCTTTGTCCAAATATTTCAAGAATTAACATATACCATAACTATATACATTAAATTTACTATCTATGAGGTGTTAATTTTTGATTGATTGATATTTCAATTAATATATCTAATTAGTAACTATACTAATAACTTGAGCTGTTTAAATTTCACCAAAATTAATATTTTAACCATAATAAAAATAATTCGTAGTTAACTTATTGTTTAAATGACTCATTATATAATTTTTTTAGAATATTAACAACTAAATCCTCCTTACCCAAATCTTCGTCCTCGAACGAAACAAAGAAAAACAACTCTTATACATTCTTGCGTTTACTGGTTTATGTTCATTAACACTCTCTTTTTTTTTTTTCACGGCTTTCACTTCATTTTAACATTATTGTTAGATCTAAATCCTTTATGGTCACCAAAATTAGATAATATAGTAGAGACTAAAATTAGAGTCTACACTTGTTACGAAGTCATCAAATTAAAAGGAGATATACTTTCAAAGACATGATATCGCACCCAATGGTATAATAATATTTTTTTATATATATAAATGATGAATTACTTCTTTTGCTTAAGAAGGATAATTCTTTTTTTATATGGTCATTGTTTTCTGATCAAATCAAAACTTCGAGAAATTTTTTAAACTGCACCTAAATATTTTTTATATTGAGACGACAGGTTCCCTATGCTTTGTCTTAGCTATAGGGCCTAATTAATTGTTAATTAGAATTAATATTGTTTAAGTTAGTAAATTTGTAGTAGCTTTTCAATAACTTCTTCCATCGTAGTTATTCCGACAACTTCTTCCATGGCAAAGAATATTTGGGGAGGGAATTCATTTATTAATATTTTAAAAATTATACAATGATTTTTTTCTAAATAATAAGTTGATTATAAATTATTTTTATTATGGTTAAAATATTAATTCTAATTAAATTTACATAATTTAAGTTATTAATATAGTTGGTATAATTAAATTAAAATATCAACCAACTAAAATTAACATATTATAGAAAATAAATTATATATTATTTTAGAAAGGATTAATAATGTTGGCGTGAACTGGAAGTCTCTGCAATTGGATTATTAATAACTTCTATTGTATGTATAATTTATTTGTAAATAATTTAAAAATATATAACATTATTTTTATATTTTAACAACTTGGGTACTTGACTATTTTACGGGGCAAATCGATCAAATTTTAAATGTACTACAACTAATAATGCATGTATCATTTACCTTAAGTATCTTTTTAAGAGAGGTAGTCAGATATATTTTCTTGATCTAAATTTTGTATAACATTTCTTATTATATGAATACAACCCTTCTGATCTTTCTTGTTTGCTTGATAATAGCAAAGTTTAATCAATGAACTTCGATTTAATAGGACAGAGGCATGTAGCTGTTTTTAATTGCTTGTTCAATAGGATAGGATTTCATATGTGTGATATTTAGACACTTCAGAAGAAACAACTAATAATGCTTTATCTCATGATGCATGGACCTAGTTTTAGTCTCTCAGAATCACCATAATATAAATCATCAACATATATATTTTAGGTCTAACATTAAACATGTTTAGCTGCACTCAAATACAAAAAGTATAAGATATTTTATAATCATATTAACATGAGACATTCTTATTAATCTCATATGTGGAATTACTCTCTTTTGTAGTTGTTGAAATTGTCTCATATTTACTATTGGAAGATATATCTAAAGTTTCAAACAGAGACCTCTTAGGAGAATACAACATAGGCTTTGGAGGAAATGGCACAGACTCAAGTTCTCTATGTAACATTTCCACAACTTTATTCATTGATGGCCTATGTGATGGATTTGGTTGAATACATCACAAACTTATTAATATAATTTTCTTCACTATATCATTAGTTTTATCTGAGATATCGGAGTATCTGTTAAGAATATTACTTTAATCAAGATTTTCATATATTTTATTAGAAAAATATATTTCACTACGATGTGATTTTTTATTGTTGAAGTTTTTTCTTTTTCCAAACATCTCAAGAATCAAATACCATAACTATATACATTAGATTTATCAGAAAATTTACCATATGTTCGACTAAAAATTTCTGATGCAATGTAACCTAGAGTTCCTCTTGTACCTAAAATAGATACATTACTCTCTTTCTTTTGATAGATTCGAGCTAGTCCAAAATCTGAAAGTTTTGGACAAAAATATTCATCTAGAAGAATGTTTTCAGGTTTTATATTAAGATGCAAAATTTTTATTGTACATCCTTGATACAAGTATTCTAACCCTTAAACAATACTAATTACAATATTGTGCAAAATGCTCCAATTCAAACTACAAAAAGTTTCAGAAGATTCTGTTTTGTGAATGTATTTATCTAATGAATCATTAAGCATAAATTCATGAGTGCTCTTTTACTTTGATCATAACAAAATCATAAGAATGAGACAATATTGATATGAGAGGTCCTATTAATACTAGCAACTTCATTTATGAATTCTTTTCCACTTCTCTTAGACTCACTTAATATCTTCACAGCAACTTAACGACCATTGGTTAAACTTATTTTGTACACAGTGCTATATCCACCTTATCCTAGTTTATCACGAAATGAATTTGTCATTCTTTTTACTTTTAAATAACTAGATCGCTTTGATGCCAAAAATTTATAACTTTTTATAAAATCCTCGACGTGGTGGACATTGTATGTTGTCTTGAAGATAACTCGATGGATTAAATTAAGACACCTCTCGCTGTTGTAAAATTTACTCCAGCACTAGCTATCGATATAACTCTATACATATGCAAAAAATGGAGAACAATTACATACACTAACTTGGATCTTTAGAAGAATAGCCACAATAAATATGAATAACATGACAGAAGCAATTATTATTATTATTATTATTATTATTATTATTATTATTATTTGGATAAATCTAAAAAATAAACAATTAGCCAAGTTAGACACATGACAACAGAAACAAAGTTAAAAACCATCGGAAATCAATAAAAGCTAATGCTACTAAAATAAAAAGATAACTAGTAACTGTTAAAAACAATAATTTGAAATTAAAACTTTTCTCTTAAAGATTCTTAATAGGTAGGTGGAAGTACCTATAATCAAAGGAGTTGAGATTCTATGGTCAGAAGCATTAGGAAAATCATTGCCTGTGGCAATAAAGTTGACGTTTGGTGAGAATTTGGGAATATTTCCTGCAAGGTAGTTTGTTAGAGACATTCACAACTTCAAGTTCAGGCAATATTGTCAATCCTTCAGGTATTTTACCCATCAAATTATTGTCATCCAAATACAATTTTCGCAAATCAGTTAATTTGGCGAATGCAGGTGAGATTGTGCCCGTCAATTTCAGATTTGATAAATTCACCATTTTGATTTTATTTTTGTCATCGCACCTGATGAAACGCCAACCTTTACGGGCATTATTTCCTTTCCATGTACGTGCCAACAAAAATTGGATACTTGAATTCTGCCGCAATTTCAAGCAAAATGGTCACTTTGTCATCACAAGGTCCAGGATCTTTGTGACAAAAGCCATTTGTGGTGTAAACACCAAGATTCGTACTATCAAAAACACTGAAGGTAATATTTGGTAGAGGACCTTGCAAAAGTTATAGCCCAAATACAAATCTTCTAAGTTTTGAAGAGCGATGAGAGAATCTGGGACCGCACCTGTTTTACAAAGCTGTTTTATGTTCTTGTAGAGGTATTGGATTTAATTCCTTAAAGGACTGTAAGCATGTAATAATAAGGCTTTGTTGCTGTTCTGTGAAATCAAAATTGTGTCTAATTATTTTCATTGTTCTTCTGGGAATTTTCTGGTTTCATCTGTGCACGTGTGTGAGTTGACAGTTAAATTTAATAGCTATTTTGAGCTTCAAAAGAAACACACAGAATTGGACGCTGACATGTCTTCCAAAGCTTGCAGATGTAATAATCTAGTTTAATTTTTCTTTAAAAAATGATCTTGTTAAATTTGGTTTCTTATGTGTATACTTTGATAATATTTGATTTATTGTCATTGCTTTAAGGTCGAGAGGCAATTCAGTGAATGCTCAAAATCTCTGCAGTGGAATAAAGATAGAGTGAGGGAGCTATATACAAAGCTTAAATCCTTGCAAGAGGTTGCAAATGTTCCATGGGTTTAGCCATTATATACAAGATTAATTATGTAGACTCTTCTGCTTTTCATGTTTTTGGACTAGATGAGGAATTGAACAAAAGGAAATGAAAAATCTCGATTCTAAATTAAGAGTTTCTTACAATCTTGAATATGATGAAATAAAGGAGGGGCGGAACATAATAAATTCATGTGGGGGATAGATATTAGATAACAGCATATATTAGTAAAAGAGGGAGACAGACAACTCGAGAGAATTTGAGAGAACAGGTTGAATTTCTAATCTTTCATTAATTCGAATGAATGTCTTTCCAACAGGTTAAATTTCTACTAAATATTTTATGATTTTATATTTTTAATATTTATTTATTATTTTATTAAGATTTTGTTTGAAAAAGTTTAGAGTTTATTTGTTTAATTTTTAAATTATAAAAAGTCACAACATTAATATTTGGTACGATTTTTAAAATTAATTTGTGATTTTTTAAAAAATTATTTAAAATATGTATGAAAAAATAAAAAAATGTGATTTTTCATCTTTTAAAAATTGTATATCACTCTCTTTTAAAATAAATATTTATATAATTAAAAAATCGAACACAAAATAATTTATTTATAAATTATTTTTTATTTAAACTCTTATATTTTAAATTCTATTTTCAAAGTTATTAATCTATATTTGTCTTAAATAATTTATTTTTTTTATATTGAATTTTTTTCTTTTCATTTTGAATCAATGGTGAAGATTTTAATTATATTTTTAAAAATCAAATCAGATTGATCGGTTTAACTGAATTAATAAAAAATCGATCTTCTAGCGGATTCGATTATGATAAAAAAATTCTTTGACAAAAACGGATGAAAAAATTGATCATGGTTAATCAATAAATCGATGAACCGCTCCAAATTTTTAAGGAGTGGCTTGTTTTTTATTTACTCTCTAAATAACGTCGTTTTATTAAAAAGAATTGAGTAAAGTAACAAATAAATTTTAAAAAATTTATATTTTAAATAGATTAATCCCAAAAAAGAATTTATATTTACTCTCTGCCAGCTTCTTTGGCGTCGTCCTCGTCCTCGCCTCTGGTCTCTGTTTGTCCCTAACCCCTCTGCCCTCGTCCTCGCCTTTGGTCTCTGGCCTTTGTTCGTCCCCAACCCCAACCTCCCTGAGTCCCTGTTGTTTTGATTTGGTTCAATGATTTCAATCGCACAAATAAATTATTTTAAAAAAAAAAGGTTAATTAGTATCTGTAGGAGGATTATCATTGTTTTGATCATTGTTATAAATGTTTGGAAAAACTGGAAAAAGCATTGTTTTGATCAACAATGTAGTTAAGAAGTTAATATCATTGTTAAGCATTATTTGGGAAAACTGGAAAAGCCGACGTAGGATTACTTACTGTTTGCATGTTATTTACAACATAGCAGCTGAGGAGAAAAGAAAAATTTGTTTTTGTCATTTTGGAAAACAGTTACACGCTTGATTCTACTGTGGCAGGTTAATGGTTATGCTTGTAAATAATAACATTTCATTCTTCAATAAAACTATGTACAACAATTATGATGGATATTGATAGTTCTGGATTGATTCTATCACCAATTTGATATGATCTTTTAAGTATAGCATTTACCTAGCTCCCTCTAAAAATTGGTATAGACATGATAAATTGTTTTGATCATTGTTATAAATTGTTAAAAAACTTAATTTTGTTTTGAAGATGAATGTAAATAATGATCAACATACAATCACAAGTCAGTGTAGGCCAACAATCACAATTTTTATGTTAAATTGTGAAATTTTGAACTTTATTAAAAATCTATATTATATTTTTAATTTTATTTTTATTTAATATTTAATATTTAATTAAACCGGTTCGATCACGATTCGATTATGGTTAGACCTCTGAATCATTGAACTCATTTGTATAGAGTTTACGTCCCTCGAATTACCAAAATTAACCAACACCCGCGCCCACAGTTGAATCTTCAAATCTTGCTGAGGAGGCACTACATGAGCTCAAGAACAGGATATTTAATCTGGAAATGGAACAAGATTTGAAGTTTAAAGTAAAGTGCAGGATAAAGTAGTAGAGAATGAATTTTTTTTTTTAATCGAAATTCAGATCTAACATTTTCTATTTTGATTCTCTTTTTTGTTCAGCAAGGAGCACATTGTCAGGTAGTACAGATCCAGTCCCAAGCTGTGAGAAACTGATCGTGACATTCATGCTTTGTTCAATGATAGCCAAATACTTTCACTGCTTCAGCATGTTTTTCTCTCCATCAACACACGCTTCTCTTCCATCCTGGTATATAACTATATATATAATATATTTTTCGTTTTGTAATTTTTTTTTTTTTGCTTATTAATACTGAGGATGCATGTATGAATTTTTATAGCTGAGGCCTGATATAAGTCATCAAAGTTGGAATGTGGATATTATTGATGAGATAGAATGTAGTAGTTAACAATTAAGGGAGATTGTTGTTTATTTTGTTCAAAAAATTGATTGCTTCAATCCTGTAATTGTGGTTACTGATTATGTTGGCCTTTTTTGTTTAATAGTTGAGCTGGATGAGGTACTACTTATTTGTCTTCTCCTAGATATTTGTAAATCTTCTTGACTTGGATTCCCTTTTTGCTTGAAACTCGATATGCAAATTCATAATAGAATGTACTTTTGTTGACCATTTTGGAAGTTGAATTTTCAAATATCTTAAATTAAGCTTTAAATGCCAGTATATCTTTGAATATTTTCTGTTGTAGACATAGTTCCCAGGTTAAATACCTGTTTACATCATTGAAACAGGCAAGGGCACACCAATAAGACATGTTTTAGGCAAAAGCAAATGTTATTGGTCTTGCTGGAAGGAACCCCAACACTGTTGAAGGGTGAAATGGCAATGGTAGCATGCTAATTATTTAATGTTGTCTTTTTTTTAATCTAAATTTATGTGATTTACTTAGAATGGTATCAAGAAATGGTAGTCTAATTCCTTGTAATTTTTCACCAGTAGAATGCACAACCAACAATGTTGTCTTTTCTAATTGCAGCAAGTTTAGTTGGATGTGCAATTAAGCAGCTTATAAATGTGATTCAGGTTCATATATTTTATGCAAGATATTCATTGGGTCATTCAAAATTGTTGATATTGTTTGATTTCGAATATTCTTTTAAGTATCATGATAATGGAAGATTTGGAGGGTTAAAAAGTTTTAAAGTTGAATGATCAATGCTGACAGAAATTTCATTTGCTAAATGCAATTCTATTACAGGTGAAGAAAATGAGGGAGCACTATCAGAAAAATGCTCAATGTGGTGAGGAAGGAAGTTGAGAACTGCGTCTGCCTTCATTGTGTATGATATTCTTTTTGGCCAGGTGAGGTGGTTTCTGAGTTCTCTTGGCCATTTTAGTTCACTTTTTGCTATTTATTCACGGTTTGGTTTGTTTTCATGATGATATAATTAATGATTTGTTTCCTTTAGCTGTTGTTCATTATTTTTTTTAATCTATTTGTGTGTTTAAAAAAATGTAATTGAATCTTAAAGATTATTTTACTATCCATGGAAGATGCTGTCGGAAGTTCTAGCTTTTTTGAAGTTCCTCCATTTCTCTATCCAAAACATGTTGATGATGTATCAAAAGATTGGCTGCTGAAGCAGATCACAAGATTATTAGAGGTACATGTTTATTTTGCAAAGCACATACCCTGTATTCTTCTTAACTGGAGGATGTGAACTTTATGTAGATGTGAGAAGAAATTCATTAGAGGAGGCTCTGAATCTTTGCATAGAACATAAATTGCAAGGGATAGTCTCTGAAGTCAAAGGAATATTTAGAAACCCTGAAGCTGTAAGAAAGATCAAGGAGTGTTCAAATAAGCTTTGTCTCTTTACATATGGGAAATTAAGCAACGTTCCTGAGGCAGTTTACATGCAACATCTAATGGAGATTGATGGTGTCATTGTAGATTTTGTTAAAGAAATAGCAGTTAGTTCTTGATATAAATGGTCAAGGGATGGAGGGAAAGTTGCAAGTGAAGAACTTAAAGCCTCAATTCTCACAGCAAGAGCTTTCTTCTCTTTTGAAGCTCATTCCAGAATTGATTCAAATGTGAGGAGAATAGATATGCCAATTTTTTACTAGCCAATTGAATTTTATTTCATTGTGTTTTCTGATTTTGTACATGAATGGGATTACATGATGAAAGATTATTAACCCATAAGTTACACTTAAACAGGTTCACATCAATGTAATGAAAAAAAGAATTAGTAATAGATTATTTATTATTTATGATCAGAATTTTTTTAATCTCGCAATAAATTAAAATTAAATCTTTCTACATTCAAGTCGGAATTAGTTATTGGTGTATTTATTTAGGCTACTTATATTTTACGCTTTGAATATGATCTTTTTATCGGCATTAATACGAAATACTTATGAATTGAACTGCATATATAGTATGTTTACACTTGAGTTCACATAATTAAATTTATACATGTCATCTGAATTTAGAGTATCTTATTCAATTTCTCTCTATATTGAGACATGTGACATTGCAGCAGCTCATTATCTATATATATAATGATTTTCAACTAGACAATTGATCAAAATCGCATTGAATGTTCTCTTGGAAAAATATATCTAGTCACTCACTATGAATGTTGGCAAGATGTAATACTAATTTATTTTCCTTTCAAAATTCTTTGTTTGGTTATTGTCTATACGATGTTGGTAGGGAAGTTGAGATGATGTTATTTGTGGATACATTAATCCAATTTTAATTTAGAGAAATTGCTGAAACTGAGCACGCTAGACTTCTCTTAGGATCTTATCTCTTTTTTTAGTAACTGTTGACAATACTAGGTTTTGCATCTTCTTCTTTATGGCATGACCATGGTATTGGAGGCCCTTAAAATATAGAATTAGTAGAGTGCAGAAGAAAATAAAAGTTTGGTCGTTGCTTTAGTTTTCTTTTCTTAGATTTTGTACAGAATGATTTACCTATTGTCCTTGCTTTTGTGTTCTGATACAAGCTTGAAGTTGAATTATGCAATGAGTTTTAAATTTGATAATTAATATTAATAGTGTTTTAAATTTTAGATTCATTTTTCAACTATAATAATTGAAAATTTTGACATTTTGATTGTTTGAGAAAATGTCTGCATTAATGATGAGTTTTTAGATTTTGAAATAGTTAAAACAAGTAATAGACGAACGAATTAGCTTTTAGTTGTATATATTTTATTCTTTTTATGTTAATAAAACAAAGACATCAAATAATAATTTAGACAAATCATTAAGGTTTTGCTTAAAGGAATAACACGAATAGTAAACAAAATTTAAAGTCTTAAATAATATATGCTCTTTTGGCTGAATTTCACATAATGAAAATACTCAATTTATTAAAAAATAATACATAGAACTTATCATATATATTTTTAGGGTAAATTTTGCTGTACTTTTTTTTAAATAAAATCAATTGGTATTCCTTATGTGAATGCAAATTATGATTTCAAAGAGCAATGATATGCTTATTCATTTGTAGAATAATTTGATAAAAGTTATTCTTCTATATAAAATAGACAGAAAAATAAGTTCAGAAAAATATAAATAATAATTTATTGAAATTTTCTTTTGAGTGAGAGAGATGAGAGGTAGAGAGAGAGAGAGGGGGTGAGAAACACTGGGAGGGGTAGAGCTAGGACTTTGAGCAGAGATTCTAGGGTTTGGAATCGAGAAGAGTACTACCGATTGAAAAATAAGTCGTTCTCTATCTTTGTAGAACATCTTCCCGAAGATATATCGAAGAAGGAGCTATTTTGTAACACCCTAATATTCAAATCCTTATGCTCGAGTCATAAGTCAATGATATTACGGTGGTACGACTCTCAGGTGGATTTTTAATAAATAAATATAGGTAATTTCGAAAGGAGTATTAATCGAGAAGCCTGAAAAGAGTAGAAATAAAATCGCGAAAACGTATCTCTCACGTTTCGACAACAAAAGATAAACCGTGAAGCCGAAAACGATATACGGACAAGGCGTAGAGGAGATTAAGAGATAGATAACAGATAGATATATATAACATAAGTAAATAGCTACTAATCGTGACCCACGAAGTTTAGGTCGGCTAGAGTACATTATGAAATTAGTTGACAACAGTATATCCTAATCTCTCCCGAAGGAAACACGAGAGCCTCTATAGGCAAATTCAAAGAGTTCAATACATAATATAAACTTTCCAAAATAAAGGTGGAGAGATTCTAATCAAAACACAAAGTAGAGGAAATAAAGATCTTCGTCGTCTCTCAGACGACCCACAACTCACTTCTGAGCACCTGGACCTGTATCTGAAAAAACAAGAGATATATACGGAATGAGAACTCCGGGCCCATGGGTTCCCAGTATGGTAAAAGTGCCAAATAAATTCAATGTACTGCAACAAAAACTCACTAAGCATCCTAAACTTCTTCACCAATTATTCATCCTAGGTTCTCGCTAATCCATGAATAGGCAACTATCATAAGGGAGTGCTAAATTCAATTCATGTTTCACATGTTTCCCAACTCGCTGACTCTTCCACGAATCAGACTCAGAATCATAAGCAAAACCATCACCAGTTGTTCTGCCTCAGCAGTTCTATATCAATACATCATCATGCAATCGCATCATCAATTCATCCCATCAAGAACAGCCCTCACACCCACCGACACCAGCATGAAGGGCCTCTCAGTTGTACAAACACAAGCAATACAAGCAAGTAATACACAAACATGATACAAGTAGAACAAGTAGCATATAGTCAGGTAACATGGCATATATGATGTAGAAATCCAAGACAAATGGCAAACCCAAACAATTCAAACATATGCAAATGATGAATGCCTGCCCTATGGCTGATGATATCATCTGTCGGTTATATAGCCAACCCGACATGTCCTGGTAGCTAACCATTGGACAGAAACAACCCTTGCGGAGCAAGTAGGTTTGAGCTACAACCCCCTTGCTACTGCCCGCTCAACCCAGAGCCAGTGAAATAATCACTACTGCGGCTACTACCCAGGCGGGTGTCTAAAAGCTCAACCTGGAGCGAGTGGATTCACCACTACTGCCGCTACTACCCAGGCGTCGCAATCTCTGACCTGGAGCAAGTGGGACGAACCACAACCCTTGCTACTACCCAGGTATCTCAAGCATTGGCCCGGAGCAAGTGGGACGAACCACAACCCTTGCTACTGCCCAGGCATCTCAAACATATATTCATTCAATCTCAATTCATATTATCAACATTCATTGTTACCAAATCTCAAACATTAACTTGGAGCAAGTGGGACGAACCACAACCCTTGCTACTACCCAAGTATCACAAATAAACATTTATTCATAATCACCCTTCATTATTATCAATCCTCAGACAATGACCCGGAGCAAGCGGGACGAACCACGACCCTTGCTACTACCCAGGTATCACAAATACACATTTATTCAAAACCCCACGATTAAACTCGTTTATCATAATCCTCCTTTTCCGTCTCATACCCGGAGCAAGTGGACAACGCCACTGCCTACTACCCGGGGTCGCACATCACATTTCAATATTTTTTCATTATTATCCATTTAACATATTCATTCATTAATCATATATGCATTTATACTCAGCCATAAACAATAATGGCTTTGCCATAACCCGGCAATAACTCAGCCATCCGGCTCATGGTCCAATCAAGAACGGGTCATTTATCAATAAATATAGCCCTCCGGCTCATGGCATACACGGTACTTCCACCGTCATCCTCCATATCTCATATAATCATCTTTGATCATCATTGATCATAACTTTTCACCTTGCTTCACTCGCAAGTTACCACATCCCCTAGCTCATTGCTAGGCATATCAAAATGATTTAATACATAAGAGGTGAGATCGGAGGCTTAGAAGTATGAGATTTGGCTTTTAAAACTCAAAAATCAACTTTGGCATGAAAACAGGGCCACGCGTACGCGCACTCCACGCGCACGCGTGGATGGCCACAAAACTCATCAACGCGCAAGCGTCATACGCGCGGGTTGAAAAATAGCCAAACGACGCGCAAGCGTCAGCCACGCGTACGCGTGGGTGCTCTTGCGCCCCAGGCACAAAACTGGCACAACTCTGGCACAACTCTCGGGAAAATAGCTGGGCATTTGGTGCAGCGCATCGATGCGCCCGCGCACACCACGAGCACGCGTGGATAGTGCCTTCTTGAAGAACGACGCGTACGCGCCAAGTGCGCTTACGCGTGGAGGGTCATTCTGCTAAAAATTTTCTAAGTTAAAAGCTGCAGAATTTACAAATTCAACCCCTAATCTTCCGACGGACATAACTTTCTCATTTTAAATCATTTTTCACCCGTTCTTCAAACGGCATGGACATCCCGGATCCAATTTCATTTCTAAATAGATTTGGCACAAAACAGAGATCCGTATTCCAAGTTATGTCCCGTCAAAGTATGCCCGAAAACCATGTTTTCATACAAAACCACTAGGTGCCATTTTCAAAACAAGCCATTTTCAACTCTTTTCAAAATCAACCAAAACATGCCAATTTCAACCCTTTTTGAAATCAATCAAAATGTACCAAAATCCACATCAAGCCATCCACAACTCACACATTGACACTTTACTAAAAATTCCCAAAACCACATCTAACCATTTTAACACTTCTCAATCAAATGGCTAAAGGACAAACACAGTATCATGTCATACATCCTTCCTCATCCCAATTTCCAATAATACCATTTCTAATCAACCATCATTATACGTAATCAATATCATACTCACTATCACGTGATTTCACCCACAAATCAACCTTAATCATTCCCCAAGCATATATCACAACATACATATCTCTAATGCATCATCATACCATCAAGGCATCAATAATCATAATCACATATATGATCACATAATATATCTCAACCGAACCAAACATACCTCGTCTACATAATTTCACCCAAAATTACCAAATTCCATACTTCAACTTCTCAAACCTTATTATTCAATAACCAACCTAATCATTCATATATTCATTATCTGAAATTCATCCAATCACTTGTGCCATCATACAATGCATACATCGACTTACCTTTCTTACCTCTTTCCGGCCTCCGATCCAAAATTAACGGCCTCTGGCCCAATTTTCACAATTTAAATGCATAAACCACAAATCAATACTCATTACCCAGTACATCAAATTCTCAATACACCAAGCATACAAGGTCACACAATTCTCAACCCAATCATTAATTCACATTACATATCAACTATGCATATTAGCACCAACCATTTACACAATCCAAACTTAATCCTAGGGGCATCTAGCCTAGGAATTCTCATCACAACACACGGTATTTAAATGAAACTTAAACCGTACCTCTTATAGCCAAACCAATTGAGCCTCTTCTTTGGAATTCTTCACCAACCTTAGCTCCAAGCCTTACCAAAGCTCCTCAAGCAATACCAATCTCCCAATTGTGCACCAACATCACCAAATACACTAACGTAACCAATGTCACATACATACATCAACCTAGGGCTCATAAAAATGACAAATCACAAGGGTTTGAGCACTTCTTACCTCAGCCCATATGAAGTAGGGATAGAACCCACTTAGAATCCATGTTGGAGTATCCCTAAACACCCAAAATCACAAGATTTCAACACTAACTACCCAAAAACGTGTAACAGTGGGGAATTTCGAAAACTGGGCAGAGATGAATAAAATACTCACTACCAAACTTAGATAGAATTGTAGAGGATGAGAAGAGCAACGTGTGGCCACAAACGGCTCGTCAATCAGAGCTCCGTAGCTCAAGTTATGGTGGTTTGAAGATCAAAGAGAGTTAGGTTTTCTCTCTTCTCTTCTCTCTTCTCAAATCAGCGCCCCAACCCTTCTTTTTAGGGTAAAATGAGCTGAAATGCTCACAACTAATGTTTATATATGTTGGGTCTTGGGCCCACTTAGGTCCGGTTCACTTATTTTTGCCCATTGGCCCAATTTTGGGCCAAAACCTTTAAGATTAGCGCTCTAAATCGCACTTTAAATATTTCTACCTTCCCTAATTATAATTCCTCATTTCTTAATCTTATTTACCCATAATCAATTTCCTCAGTTGTAGTACCAGACAGATCTCAGCCGGTACTGCCGGTCAAAATTCCACTGCGCACTTTTACGCAGAAAACTATATTTTCTGACTCGGAAAAATTCACTGAATCCAAATATCATATTTAAATTATCAAATTCCAATTGTCAAATCTTCCAACCATATTCGCTCCTATTTAACTTATTATTTACTAAATTTCGGTTAGACCGGGTATTACATTCTACCCCCCTAACAGAAATTTTCGCCCTCGAAAATTCCATCCATCACTATCCTCTCCCTCTGCCAAGCTAATTACCACTAATCACAGCTCAACTCCAAGCATAACCTCCAAACTTACTTTCTTATTCTCAAACCTTCGAATTTCTACATGACTTGCTGTTATAAAGTCTCTGACTCATCAATCAAAAACCCCTTTCATTTCTAGAAAGCAAATGAGTTTGAAATAACAATTTAACAAAAATCATGAGAATCCGCTTTCCTTTAATAATATATAAAAGCATTCGAGACACATCTCTTTCGTTAAAGTTACTCATATAAAAAATTATCCTCAAAACCATAACCAGCACTCTTTCAAATTTTTTGGAGAAAAATTTTCAACAGTACCTCCCCAAAAATTGGAGTTTACCACCCGTCACGGGCTCCCTCAAACCAATCTCAGTACTGCATCTGTATTTCAATTTAGTGGCTTTCACATTCATCTTTCAAAACCAATCATTATAAATCTCAATCTAATTCCAAGGTCACTATGACCAAACATCATGGTACTCATCTCTCAAACACGACAACTCGCACTCTCTCATCATCTAAATCCAATTATGCATCAATGATAATTTCCTCATCCGTTTCAGAACCATCAAGGCTCACAGCCGCAATTAATTCCAATTACCTAGAATCATTATCTGCATAAGCTCACTAAACTTTTAAGTACTCAAAGCATAAAGCATTTCCAATCATGCTCTACTTTTCCTTATTATTACCATACTATGCTAACGCTTTAGCAAGCTTCCGCTATGCCACCTTGATTTCTCGTCAAGTATTAGTTCCATCACTTATTTCCTCAAGTACTAAACCACCACTTAACTTGACCGACAATTCGAATTAACGTTTCCAAATCCATCATTTAGGACCATCCCTTATCTATTTAAATCAAAGGAACTAAAAGTCACGAGTTCAATCCATTTCACCAAAAATCCAGAAATCAACCAACTACATAACAAACACAACACATTATTCTCAACAGAAAGTCATTTACATCACAGGCATTTATCCATTTGTATTAAGGCAATTACCTCAATCTTACTGTCGCAATCGGCCCGCATCCTGACTTTCTCCTTGTTGGCAATTTCTTGATACATGCCCTGGTAACCCGCACTTGTAACATACACCTAACCCCAATCGGCACGGCCTATTTGGGTGATGACTTCCACATCTCTGACAGCTTGAAACATCAGAAGCAGTCGCTGCCCGTTTTCCCTTACCATTCCTTTGGGACTCCTTACTCGTCGCAAAGTTATTCTGTCCTTGGGGAAAGTGTTGTACGTATCCTCTCTCCTTAAACTCTCGACCCCTTGGTGCGAATCCTTGGTTGTGCTCTCTATGACTTCCCTTCTCTGCAACCCTCCTTTTCACACACTCTTCAGCAATTCTGCTCTTATTCACTAACTCTGAAAAAGTTCGGATCTCCATTGGTCCCACTGAACTTAAGATGTCGCTCCGGAGCCCTCCTTCATACTTAATGCATTTCCATTCCTCGAAGTCTCCCGGAGCTCCTTGACACATGCGGGAAAACCTGAATAGCTCCTCAAATTTGTTTGTATACTCAGATATGGACATAGCACCTTGTTTTAGCTGCAGTAACTCCAATTCCTTAGCTGTCCTGGTAGAATTCGGAAAGTACTTCTTATAGAATTCCACCTGGAAGGCATCCCAAGTGATATGATCATTCCCCTGTTGCAGGAGACGTCGAGCCCCTTGCCACCAATGCGATGCTTCCCCCGTGAGTAGATAGGTAGCGAATTCAACACGCTGCTCTTCAGGCACCAACTGCGCTTGCAGTGCTCGCTCCATGGCCTGAAACCAAGTATCAGCTTCAGTCGGATTGGTGGTTCCCTTGAACTTAGGTGGATTAACCTTTAAGAAGGTTGCCAGTGTCATCGGGCCCTGAGCTTCCCTTCCGCCATTGCCATTATTGTTCATCTGTTGCCCAAGAGCCTCCGTAGTGGCCTGCATAGCAGCAGCCATATTCTCCAACGCCGCCATAAGGTTTACCGGGTTATTCGGGTTGATTTCCGGTTCCTGCGTATTAGTACGATCTCTTTCACGTCCCCGACCGGGTCCACGAGGTGCCATCTGGTTCCTATACACACCAAACAATCGATATCAAGTTGATCAGTCTCAATATCGGAAGTATAGTGCTTCAAAGTACAAAAGGTACACTCATGGACTTCATGCTAGATGTATCGATTAGATACCCTAACTAGCACATGCACAGACTCAGAGTATGCATTGAAGCATAAGCAGTTCCATCCCTCAGGCTCACGAGGACGAACTGCTCTGATACCATAATGTAACACCCTAATATTCAAATCCTTATGCTCGAGTCATAAGTCAATGATATTACGGTGGTACGACTCTCAGGTGGATTTTTAATAAATAAATATAGGTAATTTCGAAAGGAGTATTAATCGAGAAGCCTGAAAAGAGTAGAAATAAAATCGCGAAGACATATCTCTCACGTTTCGACAACAAAAGATAAACCGTGAAGCCGAAAACGATATACGGACAAGGCGTAGAGGAGATTAAGAGATAGATAACAGATAGATATATATAACATAAGTAAATAGCTACTAATCGTGACCCACGAAGTTTAGGTCGGCTAGAGTACATTATGAAATTAGTTGACAACAGTATATCCTAATCTCTCCCGAAGGAAACATGAGAGCCTCTATAGGCAAATTCAAAGAGTTCAATACATAATATAAACTTTCCAAAACAAAGGTGGAGATATTCTAATCAAAACACAAAGTAGAGGAAATAAAGATCTTCGTCGTCTCTCAGACGACCCACAACTCACTTCTGAGCACCTGGACCTGTATCTGAAAAAACAAGAGATATATACGGAATGAGAACCCCGGGCCCATGGGTTCCCAGTACGGTAAAAGTGCCAAATAAATTCAATGTACTGCAACAAAAACTCACTAAGCATCCTAAACTTCTTCACCAATTATTCATCCTAGGTTCTCGCTAATCCATGAATAGGAAACTATCATAAGGGAGTGCTAAATTCAATTCATGTTTCACATGTTTCCCAACTCGCTGACTCTTCCACGAATCAGACTCAGAATCATAAGCAAAACCATCACCAGTTGTTCTGCCTCAGCAGTTCTATATCAATACATCATCATGCAATCGCATTATCAATTCATCTCATCAAGAACAGCCCTCACACCCACCGACACCAGCATGAGGGGCCTCTCAGTTGTACAAACACAAGCAATACAAGCAAGTAATACACAAACATGATACAAGTAGAACAAGTAGCATATAGTCAGGTAACATGGCATATATGATGTAGAAATCCAAGACAAATGGCAAACCCAAACAATTCAAACATATGCAAATGATGAATGCCTGTCCTATGGCTGATGATATCATCTGTCGGTTATATAGCCAACCCGACATGTCCTGGTAGCTAACCATTGGACAGAAACAACCCTTGCGGAGCAAGTAGGTTTGAGCTACAACCCCCTTGCTACTGCCCGCTCAACCCAGAGCCAGTGAAATAATCACTACTGCGGCTACTACCCAGGCGGGTGTCTAAAAGCTCAACCTGGAGCGAGTGGATTCACCACTACTGCCGCTACTACCCAGGCGTCGCAATCTCTGACCTGGAGCAAGTGGGACGAACCACAACCCTTGCTACTACCCAGGTATCTCAAGCATTGGCCCGGAGCAAGTGGGACGAACCACAACCCTTGCTACTGCCCAGGCATCTCAAACATATATTCATTCAATCTCAATTCATATTATCAACATTCATTGTTACCAAATCTCAAACATTAACTTGGAGCAAGTGGGACGAACCACAACCCTTGCTACTACCCAAATATCACAAATAAACATTTATTCATAATCACCCTTCATTATTATCAATCCTCAGACAATGACCCGGAGCAAGCGGGACGAACCACGACCCTTGCTACTACCCAGGTATCACAAATACACATTTATTCAAAACCCCACGATTAAACTCGTTTATCATAATCCTCCTTTTCCGTCTCATACCCGGAGCAAGTGGACAACGCCACTGCCTACTACCCGGGGTCGCACATCACATTTCAATATTTTTTCATTATTATCCATTTAACATATTCATTCATTAATCATATATGCATTTATACTCAGCCATAAACAATAATGGCTTTGCCGTAACCCGGCAATAACTCAACCATCCGGCTCATGGTCCAATCAAGAATGGGCTATTTATCAATAAATATAGCCCTCCGGCTCATGGCATACACGGTACTTCCACCGTCATCCTCCATATCTCATATAATCATCTTTGATCATCATTGATCATAACTTTTCACCTTGCTTCACTCGCAAGTTACCACATCCCCTAGCTCATTGCTAGGCATATCAGAATGATTTAATACATAAGAGGTGAGATCGGAGGCTTAGAAGTATGAGATTTGGCTTTTAAAACTCAAAAATCAACTTTGGCATGAAAACAGGGCCACGCGTACGCGCACTCCACGCGCACGCGTGGATGGCCACAAAACTCATCAACACGCAAGCGTCATACGCGCGGACGCGCGGGTTGAAAAATAGCCAAACGACGCGCAAGCGTCAGCCACGCGTACGCGTGGGTGCTCTTGCGCCCCAGGCACAAAACTGGCACAACTCTGGCACAACTCTCGAGAAAATAGCTTGGCATTTGGTGCAGCGCATCGATGCGCCCGCGCACACCACGAGCACGTGTGGATAGTGCCTTCTTGAAGAACGGCGCGTACGCGCCAAGTGCGCCTACGCGTGGAGGGTCATTCTGCTAAAAATTTCTAAGTTAAAAGCTGCAAAATTTACAAATTCAACCCCCAATCTTCCGACGGACATAACTTTCTCATTTTAAATCATTTTTCACCCGTTCTTCAAACGGCATGGACATCCCGGATCCAATTTCATTTCTAAATAGATTTGGCACAAAACAGAGATCCGTATTCCATGTTATGTCCCGTCAAAGTATGCCCAAAAACCATGTTTTCATACAAAACCACTAGGTGCCATTTTCAAAACAAGCCATTTTCAACTCTTTTCAAAATCAACCAAAACATGCCAATTTCAACCCTTTTTGAAATCAATCAAAATGTACCAAAATCCACATCAAGCCATCCACAACTCACACATTGACACTTTACCAAAAATTCCCAAAACCACATCTAACCATTTTAACACTTCTCAATCAAATGGCTAAAGGACAAACACAGTATCATGTCATACATCCTTCCTCATCCCAATTTCCAATAATACCATTTCTAATCAACCATCATTATACGTAATCAATATCATACTCACTATCACGTGATTTCACCCACAAATCAACCTTAATCATTCTCCAAGCATATATCACAACATACATATCTCTAATGCATCATCATACCATCAAGGCATCAATAATCATAATCACATATATGATCACATAATATATCTCAACCGAACCAAACATACCTCGTCTACATAATTTCACCCAAAATTACCAAATTCCACACTTCAACTTCTCAAACCTTATTATTCAATAACCAACCTAATCATTCATATATTCATTATCTGAAATTCATCCAATCACTTGTGCCATCATACAATGCATACATCGACTTACCTTTCTTACCTCTTTCCGGCCTCCGGCCCAAAATTCACGGCCTCTGGCCCAATTTTCACAATTTAAATGCATAAACCACAAATCAATACTCATTACCCAGTACATCAAATTCTCAATACACAAAGCATACAAGGTCACACAATTCTCAACCCAATCATTAATTCACATTACATATCAACTATGCATATTAGCACCAACCATTTACACAATCCAAACTTAATCCTAGGGGCATCTAGCCTAGGAATTCTCATCACAACACACGGTATTTAAATGAAACTTAAACCGTACCTCTTGTAGCCAAACCAATTGAGCCTCTTCTTTGGAATTCTTCACCAACCTTAGCTCCAAACCTTACCAAAGCTCCTCAAGCAATACCAATCTCCCAATTGTGCATCAACATCACCAAATACACTAACATAACCAATGTCACATACATACATCAACCTAGGGCTCATAAAAATGACAAATCACAAGGGTTTGAGCACTTCTTACCTCAGCCCATATGAAGTAGGGATAGAACCCACTTAGAATCCATGTTGGAGTATCCCTAAACACCCAAAATCACAAGATTTCAACACTAACTACCCAAAAACGTGTAACAGTGGGGAATTTCGAAAACTGGGCAGAGATGAATAAATTACTCACTACCAAACTTAGATAGAATTGTAGAGGATGAGAAGAGCAACGCGTGGCCGCAAACGGCTCGTCAATCAGAGCTCCGTAGCTCAAGTTATGGTGGTTTGAAGATCAAAGAGAGTTAGGTTTTCTCTCTTCTCTTCTCTCTTCTCAAATCAGCGCCCCAACCCTTCTTTTTAGGGTAAAATGAGCTGAAATGCTCACAACTAATGTTTATATATGTTGGGTCTTGGGCCCACTTAGGCCCGGTTCACTTATTTTTGCCCATTGGCCCAATTTTGGGCCAAAACCTTTAAGATTAGCGCTCTAAATCGCACTTTAAATATTTCTACCTTCCCTAATTATAATTCCTCATTTCTTAATCTTATTTACCCATAATCAATTTCCTCAGTTGTAGTACCAGACAGATCTCAGCCGGTACTGCCGGTCAAAATTCCACTGCGCACTTTTACGCAGAAAACTATATTTTCTGACTCGGAAAAATTCACTGAATCCAAATATCATATTTAAATTATCAAATTCCAATTGTCAAATCTTCCAACCATATTCGCTCCTATTTAACTTATTATTTACTAAATTTCGGTTAGTCCGGGTATTACATATTTCATTTGTTCAACTGGACGGGACGAATAAATGATATTTACTTATCACGTAAACAAAAAATGGAAGACCATACATCTTTGCGTTTATCCGGTATACAACAAAGGGTGGAGCTTTGAAGGCTATTGCGGAAATGAATAGAATGAGGCTGCGGGGAAAGGTGGTTTCCGTCGACGAAGCGCGATATCATTGCACGGATGAAACGACGGATATTAAGAGACATCAGAAGGCACCTAATGCTCAGAATATGGTGAAGATCCATACGCAACATGACCTCAGCCAAAGGGAACCAGAGAAGAATGTGAAAGAGATGAGAAAAGAGGAAAAGAAAGGAGACCCTCATGGCAACGGGTGGACGAAGAAAATAGAAGTATCTGTGGCAAAGGAGAACCTAGTCTGGTTGCAGAGAAGTTTAATTGGCGGTACAACTAAGGCGATCGACTACAAGTCCTTGAGGACCACAATCAGTAAGAATCTACCGCAGGTCATGGAGATACGAGAACTAGGGGCGTACAAAGCTCTCTTGACTTTCGATAGTATTCTAAGTGTTGAAGAAGCCTTCACGTTCAAGATAAACAATTGCTTGAAGTTCTTCCATAGCGTATGGAGATGGAATGAAGAAGAGCGTAGTGATACTCGAAGGGTGTGGTTGGAGTGTTTTAGTGTTCCTTTGCATACGTGGTCTAAGGAAACTTTCAAGCTAATAGGAAGTCAATGGGGAGAAATTGTTGGATGCGACGAAGGCACGAAATCATGTCTCTCGTTTAGTGTGGGTCGGGTTCAGATCGACACTTGTATTATGGATACTATCAATGAGTGGATTCACATCACCATTGGTACTAGTGGATTCGACGTCCTAGTCAGAGAAATTGGATACGAAAATTATGGTTCGCAGTGCAACGTTGAGGACGATAGAAAAGTTGGCCCCCCAGAAGCATGCGGGACCTTGGGTACAAGCAACTTGCTATCGATAGTACCAGTGGCAAGCAGAGATCCGGTGGTTGATGGGGCGATGGTGGTGCAAAGAGAGGAGGTAGCTGATGAGGGTAGATTGGTAATTTCAGAAAAAATTTTGAATGAATAGAATTATTGCAATTCAATTGGCCTTAAATGTCCGAGGATAACGGAGGATGCTGTTATTGAGGGAATCGCTGGATTCAAGGAAGGTCAGGATTTGGCTATTGATGCTGATTCTGAAAAAACCGTTAGCTTGGATTATAGGTGTGACGGGCTGAATGTTAGTGACTGTTGGAGGGAAAATAATAACCAAAAAAGGCTTAAGGGCTGGCCCAAAAACCAAGCGGATGGCACATGTGCTGTAGAGAGGTTAATGGGCTGCTCCTCATCATATGCTGGCCCAGATGCTACTGAAGAGGACACGGCAAACTTGATCCAGCGACCAGGTCGGGTCGGGATACGTCTGGATCGGTACGATCCATCTCCCGGATCGTGCTGCAATGCACAAGCCACTGCTGGAGGGGTTGCTCTGGACCCTAATGACACGGATGGAGCACTAGGCAGGAGCGCCACTCGAACTGAAGCGCCAGGTGACTGTCGGGTTGTGCACGGCGCTACAGGTGCAATAGCTGGGCACCGCATGGCTATTGTGAATCCTTTGGGCTGCCTCCTTATGCCTTCCATGCACGCTACGCCGGATCAGGTTGGACTTCATCATGAAGGATACGATCCGTCTACCAGCCCGTGCGCCGCTGCACATGTCATTGCTGGAGGAGGTGCCCTAGACGCTAATGATGCGGCGGGAGCACGAGGCTCTGGGGCTGGGAATTGCGCGGATGACATGATACCTAAGGGACGCGTTCCTATGCCTTCAGTGATCGATGCATCGGTGACAAGAGGAAATGAAGCCTCCAGGGAAGACGGGTTCGACGGAGAGACAAAGAAGCCAAGTTCAATGCTGGGGAAGGAAATTACATGTGACTAGGATAAGACTCTTGAAGACGGTAATCGGGCAGGAACTATACCCCCTGCTGATGCTAGCCTTGTTGAGGGCAGTGGCAATAACGGGGCATGCGTGGGTGCTGGTACCGGGGACCAAAGGTTCAGTGATGGTAAGGCTCTTGAAAGAGAAGCGCAGATGATTGAGAATAAAAAGGCTTGGGATCTGGCAGTAGAATCTGGAGCAATACAGTGCGATGAAGATGATGACATAATGGCGATTTTACAGGAACAGAATGAAGCGCTTGCCCAAAAGAGGAGGTTGGCTAAGTAGAAAGAGAAGGCACGTAGATGCAGACCAAAAAAGCTCAATAAGGTGTGTAATAAAGGTTTATTATGATTTTTAGCTGTTGGAATGTTAGGGGGTTAGGAGGGATTGGTAAGTTGAGTATGATAAAAGATCTCAAAAAGAAACAGAAGCTGAATATGTTAGGCCTGATTGAATCTAAAATGCAAGCTGTGACAAAGTTTGATGTAGTACGTATTTGGGGGAGCGATGCTGTAGGGTGGGAGTATGTGGGTTCGGATGGCACGTCCGGGGGGTTGCTGCTAATGTGGGATGACTTGTTTTTTAGAATGCATAACTGTTATAAAGGGGAGAGATGGCTATGTGTTGAAGGAGTCTTATTGAAAAATAATTTTCCCTGTGCTTTTTGTTTGGTATATGGTGCTCATACAAGAGTTGAAAAACTTGTTGTGTGGGAGGAACTGAGCTTCATAGCTGGTCTATGTCACGTTCCGATATGCTACATGGGTGATTTTAACGAGGTTACACAGGTTGAAGAGAGAAAAGGCCAGGACAGGTTAACAGGCTCTGCAGAAGATTTTAAGTGTTGGATACAAGATATGCAGTTAGTGGATCTACCGTTGAATGACCGAAAATTTACATGGTTTAGAGGCAAATCTTGCAGCCGCCTTGATAGAGTTCTAGTGAGTGTGGAATGGATGGATGAGTTCCCGGAGATTCAATTAAAAGGGGGACCGAGAGGCCTGTGAGATCACTGCCCAATTATAGTGGAGGATACCAATTCCAAAGGCGGTCCACGACCTTTTTGTAGCTTGGACTCTTGGTTTACACATGACGGGTTTCTAAGAATGGTCAAAGAAGAATGGAGGAATCTTGGTGAGCTACAGTTCACAGATAAGCTGAAGGCTTTAAGGATGCCTTTGGGAAGATGGCACAAGGACAATTTCGGTGACATGGACAAGAAAATACAGCGCTTTGAGGAGAAGATAAGGAAGCTGGATGATTTGGTAGGAAACAAAGTTTATGATGATACAGTGGAGGCTAGAAGGAAGGCCTTAGCAGGCTGTTGCAAGCAGTGGTATGTCAGAAAAGAACTACACTGGAAGCAGATGTCGCGCTCCAGGCATGCGAAGGATATGGATATGAACACTAGGTACTTCCATAACCTGGCGTCGGCAAGAAGGAGGAACAATAGACTTGATGCTTTGGTAATTAACGGAAGGTTGGTAAGAAATCAAGCTTGGATCAAGATTGCAATCAGAGATTTTTACAAAGATTTGTACCACCAGGAGAGATCACCGGTTGTGGGTTTCAGAGACGGTCTGGTAAATCGAATTGATGTAGAACACTCAATAGCTCTGGAGAGATTACCGACAATGGAAGAGATAAAGGAAGCTGTTTGGGATTGTGAATCTTCCAAGGCTCGAGGGAGTGACGGATATAATATGAATTTCATCAAGAAATGCTGGGACGAGATTGGTGCAGAGTTCATGACAGCTGTTTTGGATTTCTTTTGATCGTCAAAGTTGCCTTCGGATTCCAATATTACTTGGGTGGCCCTTCCACCAAAGTTCACAGGAGCAAAGGAGATCAAGGAT
This sequence comes from Arachis ipaensis, assembly GCF_059453495.1. Lineage (NCBI taxonomy): Eukaryota > Viridiplantae > Streptophyta > Magnoliopsida > Fabales > Fabaceae > Arachis > Arachis ipaensis. Next base: position 132,022,033 of record NC_142444.1, read on the forward strand.
CTTCGACCGATCAGCATGGTAAGTTGTGTGTATAAAGTAATCTCCAAAGTGATGGTAAGGAGGATGAGATCAGTCATGCCAGGTCTAGTGGGGGAGATCCAGAGCGCATTTGTGAAGGGACGAAAAATACATGATGGAGCTCTTATTGCATGTGAAACAGTGCATTGGTTAAGGACAAAGAGGAAGAAAGCGGCAATTATCAAGTTAGACTTCCAGAAGGCTTATGACCGGGTAAAGTGGAGCTTTGTGGATATTGTGCTACAGAAGATGGGCTTTGGATGGAGATGGAGGGAATGGGTGAAGGAGTGCCTGGGTACAGCGTCTATGTCGATCCTGATTAATGGCTCACCATCTAAACCTTTCAAGATGGAGAGAGGCTTGAGATAAGGTGATCCACTATCTCCATTTCTTTTTGTTCTGGTTGTTGATGTTCTTCATAGGATGGTAGGGGAGGCAATCAGGAACAAACGTATTTTGCCACTACTGGTTGGAAAGGACAATATAGAGTTATCACACTTGCAATTTGCAGATGACACTATATTGTTATGTCCACTAGAGGAGGAGACCATCAGGAACTATGCCAGATTGCTAAGATGCTTTGAGATGATGTCAGGGCTATCTATTAACTTTGATAAGTCAAGCTTAATCCCAATAAATTGTGACCAGCAGTGGACTTACAACATGTGTAGCTTATTGGGATGCAAGGAGGCTAGTCTTCCAGTCAGATATCTCGGTATTTCCTTAGGAGAAAATCCGAGATTGGTCAGGACTTGGAAACCGATAATTGACAAGGTTGAGGAAAAGCTCAGCTTGTGGAAGGCAAAAGTTCTCAATAAAGCATGTAAGCTTGTACTTATCAAATCTGTGTTAAATAGCTTGCCAGTGTACTATTTGAGCTTGTATAAGATGCCGAAAGCTGTGGCAGAAAAGTTGATATCGTTGCAGAGGAGGTTCCTATGGAGCAAGGAGGAAGGCAGAAATGGTTTGGCACTTGTAAAGTGGAAGATTGTTCAGGCCCCTAAAAAGGCGGGTGGGTTGGAGGTGGGTGATGCAGTGATTAGAAACACTGCACTTCTGTTCAAGTAGTGGTGGCGGTTTTCAAAAGAGGAGTGTCCATTATGGAAGAAGGTTGTGTGCTCGTGCTATGACTTAAACCCTAATGTGATGTTATCAGCTCAGACATTACCTACTAGAGGGGGCCCTTGGAAGGATATCTGTTAGTTGCAGGTCAGGGACAGTAATGTGAGAGAGAAGATGATAGCGGGGTTAACTATGGAGGTGGGTGATGGAAGGCGGACTCGATTCTGGGAAGATGTCTGGTTACAAAGTGGTCCGTTAAAGATGAGTTTTCCGAGACTTTTCTCTGTTTCAAACCAAACAGGGTCTGTTATAGGGGATTGTGGGTTTTGGGATGAGTTAGAGTGGATCTGAAATTTTCAGTGGAGAAGAGAGTTATACCAATGGGAGTTGGAATTAGTGGATCGGCTACATGAAACCTTAAGGCCGATTAAGCTAACTCATGGAAAGCAAGACAAAGTTGTTTGGAAGTTCGACAAGGAAGGTATATTTTCAACTAACTCTTTTGTGCAGGTGATGCAGTCAGAATCCCTCCCGGAAGAAATAACTAGCTACAGCTTCACCAGAACCATTTGGAAAGGTTTGGTTCCACCGCGAGTAGAGTTATTTATTTGGTTTACTTTGATAGGAAGAGTTAACACTAAAGAAAGACTGGTTAGACTGGGAATTATTAGCCAGGGTGATAACATATGCGTGTTGTGTAAAAAAGACGTCGAATATATTCACCATTTGTTTCTGGGCTGTGAGTTTACTTGGCAGGTGTGATGTTATTGGCTACGTGACTTTGGGAGATTGTGGTCTTTTCCGGGCTCGCTAAAAGAACACTTTGAAAGCTAGACAGGTGTTGCTAATAGGAAGGGAGAACGCAACAAGTGGCTCATATGTTTTTTTTTTCAGTTATTTGGAACGTTTGGCTAGAAAGGAATGGACGACTTTTCAATAAGAAGGAAGGGAGTACGGAGGAGGTGTTCCAAAAATCCTTAATCAATTTTAGAGAGTGGAGTAGCTTAGATCCCTTTTGTTGTTGATGGCAATGCCGGAGATGATAATAGAGATAGTTGTCTATTTATAGTCTTTACATGTTTTCCTGTTTGTTTGTTCTCTCGCTCCACTTTACTGTGTTGAGCTCCTTTGTTCAAAAAAAAAAAATAAGTTCAGAAAATTGTGCACTAAAATAATGGTGAGCAAACTAATTGGATTATATATGAATACACCATAGATGAAAAAGAGATTACTAGTTGTCAGGATATTAAAGTATTTTCTTCAAATAATATTTTTTTAAAATTTGCTATTTAATTGTTCTCTATACTCAATATTATTATTTATCATGAAAAAAACTTTTTTTAATGAAATAGAAAAACATTGATTAAATATGTACTAAATATGGCTCATCCTTAAACGTTCTTTGCTAAGTATAAAATGCTACACACTTTGTTAATTCATTAAATCTAAACTCTTCATTTATTATATTTTATTTGAATGGTCTGAATTTAAAAAGGTAACTTGTTAATCAGGTTAACCATTTTTTTTACAAGTTTTGGATGTTTTTTTGTAAATTTAAGATATTGGACTGAAATCCAAAATAAAAAAATTGTATATGAATATTAAAAGCAACATGTCTGTCCCAAAAAAAAAAGTAACTGGACTTTAGAATTAAAATAAATACAATTATTCTCCACATCCAAGTGATTTTAGTATCCAAGTTTATCCAAGTATTTTAGACTCACGCGCTTTTTTTCCCGCTTCTTCTTTCATTACCGTCATCACCAATACCACCACTACCACCTCCTACTCCTTCCTTTTCATCATCATCATCATCATCATCATCATCATCATCATCATCATCATCATCATCATCATTAACATCATTATCGTCTTCTTCTAATCGTATCGTTGTTATCGTTATTAATTTTTGGTTCATTCTGAATATAATTTCGGTTCATTTCAGAGTGATTTAAGGTTCATTTGATCTCATTGTTTTACACAATTCAAAACTCTTCCTTTTCACCTTCTACTGCTTCTTCTTCTTATTTTATTTTGTCATAATTCTTCTTGTTTTACTCTATTGAGAGGAATAAAACCAAGAAAAAAAATCAAACAAAAAAAAGAATAAAAAACTCCTCATCATGTTCTTCTTCTTCTTGTCTGGTTCATCTAATCAAACAAAGAAGAAAAAATACATAATACTGCAAAATCATTTGATGGATTTGGATGTATTTTTGTTCATGATTCAATTTTTGGTTTATTCTGAATATAATTTTTGGTTTATTCTGAATATAATTTCGGTTCATTTCTGAGTGAATTAAGGTTCATTTGGTCTCATTGTTCTGTAGAATTAAAAACTCTTCCTCCTCACCTTCTACTGCTTCTTCTTCTTCTTTTTCATTTTTTTCTTCATTTTCTTCTTATTTTATTTTGTCATAATCCTTCTTGTTTCACTCTCTTGAGAGGAATAAAACCAAGAAAAAGAGAAGAAAAATAAAGAAAAAGAAATAAGAATAAAAAACTCCTCATCGTATTCTTCTTCTTCTTGTCTTGTTCATCTAAACAAACAAAGAAGAAAAAATAATATAATACTGCAAAATCAATTGATGGGTTTGGATGCATTTTTGTTCATGATTCAATTTTTGGTTCATTCTGAATATAATTTCGGTTCATTTTTGAGTGAATTAAGGTTCATTTAATCTCATTGTTCTGCAGAATTCAAAACTCTTCCTCCTTACCTTCTACTGCTTCTTCTTCTTCTTTTTCATTTTTTGCTTCTTCATCTTCTTCTTATTTTATTTTGTCATAATCCTTCTTCACTCTCTTGAGAGGAATAAAATAAAAAAAAGAAGAAAAATCAAATAAAAAAATAAGAATCAAGAAGAAAAAATTTCTCAAAACTTCTCATCATGTTCTTCTTTTTCTTGTTTTGTTTTTCTAATCAAACAAAGAAGAAGAAACACATAATGTCACAAAATTACTTGATAGATTTGGATGTGTTTTTGTTCATGATTCAATTTTGTTTGTGTGTTTGTTTTTGAATTGAGTTTGTGTGCCGCAATCAATAAGTAATTTCGGTTTATTCTGGATTTAAATAAGGTGCACTTGGTCTGTGGTTGTTTTGAAACGAGTTTACATTCTAAATTTAATTTTTGGTTCATTCTCAATATAATTTCGGTTCATTTCAGAGTAAATTAAGGTTCATTTGGTCTCATTGTTATGCACAATTCAAAACTTTTCCTCTTCACCTTCTTCTTCTTCTTCTTTCATTTTGTCATAATTCTTCTTGTTTCACTCTATTGTGAGGAATAAAACCAAGAAAACGAAAAGAAAAATCAAGCAAAAAAAAAAAAAATAACGAGACGATAAGGATAAAACACGTGAAGAAGAAGGAACGCGAAGAAGGAGGAGGAGGCGGAAGAATGCGAAGAAAAAGCCGTTCATGCATGTAATCACACTCTTTTAATGAGAGTAGTTTTTGTTAGTGTTAAACCTACTTGTATGAATTTGGATAGCAATAATGCTTGGATGTGTAGTAGCACTCAATTAATACATAAAAAAAATAAGTTGAAAATTCATGCACCAAATTCAAAAAAAAAAAAAAAGATATATTAGAATCTTAGAAAAAATAATATTAAATATATATTATGTATATAATATTAAATGATACAAGATTCTGTGTTATATAAATTTAATTAAAAAAACATATATACTCACGTTAAAAGCAAATACAATTTTATTTTGTGTGAAACAAAATTATAATATTAAATATAAATACAATGATAAAAAATTTTGTATTGTATAAATTTAATTAAAAAAGCATATATATTTGCGTAAAAAGCATACAAACATATAATAATAATAATAATAATAATAATAATAATAATAATAATAATAATAATAATAATAATAATAATAATAATAATAATAATCTCATTAGTTATTTATCCAAAACTAAATATAGCTTCTCAAATATAAATAAAATTATTAGGCTACGTTTGAATGATAGACTAATACTGAGAGAGAAAGAGATTGAAAGATAAAAACTGAAAGATGACAGAAACTACATAATTCTCTATATTGTATTTTGTGTAAAGTGTATAAAATTGAGTTATGTCTCAATATCTTTTTTATTTAAGATAAATATAAAGACTGAAACAAATAAAAATAGTTAAATATATTTTTTCTAAAGGAATATTTTAATATTTTAAAATTATAATATAAAATTTTAAACATAATTAAACAACCTTAACTTTAAAGGAGTATTTTATTATTTCCAAGATTAATCCTAAAAGCCTATTTTAGTATCTTAAAAATTAAATATAAGAGTATTTTAATGTTTTTAAAATTATTTTAAATTTTAAATTCCTAATATAATTAAATAATATGAATTGGTTCTAATAAAATTACTTTAGTATTTTAGTAACATTCAGAAGTTGTTATGTTCTTATAAAAGTTAATCACAAAAGTATTTTAGTTTTTATTTAAAGTTTGAATTTATAATTTCTAATATAATTAAAAAATATTTATTCTCAAAGAGTATTTTAATCTTTATTCTAAAAGGGTATTTTAATTTTTTTAAGATTAATTCTATTTTAATATTAAATTACATTTTTTATTTTTAATCCAATCAAAGAATTTTAAATAATCCTATACGTGTAATTTAGTATTTTAAAATTAATGCGTAAAATATATTTTAGTACTTTAAAGAATAAATAGTCAAATTAATTCCTGAAAGATCACTCGTTCTCTAATTTAGTTTTCGAATAATTTTTTTAATCAAATTCATCCTTTAAAGATTTTAAATTAATCAAATTAGTTATTCGGTCGATTCTATTATTAATGGCGTCAGAGTTTGTTGATGTAGTACATTAAATAACATAACAATACACACCTAGTAGTCCTAATTGACTATTAACATTATTAGTTAATGAAATTAGATCAAATGAATCCCAAATTAAGAAATTCCAATACCTCAAGTTCTCTTCTCAATTAGACTTTGATTTGATCTAATTTCATAAATTTATAATGTTAATGTCAATTAAGACTCTTAGACTACGTTTGATTTTGAAAACAGGATAAGATAAGACACTGAGAATTAGACAGAAAAGACAGAGACATGCACAAATTAGTGTTCTTATATTTTGTTTGGTGATAAACTAGAACAAATATGAAAGTCTAATTTATTATCAATTTTTTTCATTCAAAAAATTTAGGAAGAAAAATATAATAATAAGAGTTATTAGAAAAAATAAGTTGTGATTCTTGTTAGTATCTCTGATATTTTTTCTGGTTAGATGAACATAAAATACACTAATTTAGTATCTCTGGACACAATATCTCTGTCCATGTCTCATCTGTCAAATATGATTTTATGTCTTTGTGTTTCTGTCTCAATGTCCCGTGTCTGTAAACAAATACACCTTTAGGTGTGTGTTGTGGTATCACTTAACGTGTCATATTAGCAAATTTTGACCCCATCAATAAAGAAAGTGACAAAAGGACTACCATGACTAATTTAAAATCTTTAAAGAATGAGTTTGAATAAAAAAAATTTCCAGGACCAATTTGAAAAACTAATGATCTTTTAGAGACTAATTTGATCATTTACTCTTACTTTAAATATGAACTACAAGGACATTTTTTGTTTTTATGTTTTGTTTTTAAACTAATGCTATAAAGATCTTTTAGTCTCTTAAAGTGGAATCTACAAAAAAAACTTTAAATTTTTCTTAAAGTTTAACTTTGTTTGAGTTATAAAGAAGGTATTTTGATTTTTTTAAATGAACTAAAAGTGTAATTAAGGTTTTTTTTTTAAATCAAATTTAAATTTTTAATTTCTAATACAATCAAACAAGATGAATTAATTTTATATTTTAGATTTATTTTTTTAAATAATTAACGGTAAAAGATTGTTGTTCTGAGTTGTTATCTGAAATCAAGGTGGATGTTAAACCTGGACGTGTGGTCCAAACACTTAAGGTTAAGGGTTTTAAGTTTTAACTTGTTCGTCGAGATGGTGGTTATTTTCGACCCGTATGAGTGACGCCATGTAGATACAACTTATTTTGTGGTTATCCATTCTTTATTCAGAGTGTGAGCTGGACCAATATTTAATGGGTGTAGGTATGAACAATTGTTTTGTTCTTTTTAAAATTAGTTATGAGAGAATTTTAGTTTTTAAAGTTCACATTTATTATATCTAATACAATTAAGAGTAATTACCCAATTCGGTCCCCAAGGATTTTAAAAGCGGTCATTTTAGTCCCCCAAAAAAATTAATACACAGATTAATCCCCATCGTTTTCTTCCATTAGACATATCAGTCCCCAGTCTATTTTCCGACGTGACTCATCAACGGAAATTGCTGACTTGGCACGTTAACTCGCACACGTGGCCGTTAAGTGTCCACGTGTGCAAAGAGGACAAAACAGTCCCTGGGCTTGTTAATTAAAAACGCAGTCGTATAAAAATACTCCTCCTTCCTCTTTCTTCATCTTTGAAGGTTTCATGAAACCCTAGTTCTTTATCTGCAGGAATCGACATATCTAGGTTCAGTTTCGATGATGCCAAGTAGAGGAAGTTCGTCTTTTTCGAATTGCCATGGAGGGAGACACGGTTTCTCCAGTCACCCAAATTCTCCTCTGATGCTGAACCAGTTGACACCTCTGTGTTTGACCTCCTATGCATATGGGTTTCTGAAGCAGGGACTTCAACTCTTCGATTTAATGGCATTAAGGTCATTCTGATGAGCGTTGGTAATAATAATAGCCTAGAAGAATCCTGCCATGAAGTTAGCACAAGAATGATGCTGTTAGATTATTCAAAGGTGACATTTTGATGAGTTTCCCATAATGTAAAATGCTAATAATACTTTTATTATTTTAAACATATGCATTATTTATGTTTTAACTAATCTTCCTAAATAGTTTTTGTTTAGAAATCTTTCAACTTTGTTGAATAGAAAGTGCTGGCTATAAAATGATGAATATATATTCATCTCATATGAGAAAGAGGTCATCTATACTGCGATTGATCTGCTGGTATTTCAAGCTTCCACCTCCAGCTTCCACCTCCACTGTCCAATGTACCACCCATTTGTGAGATTGAAGATGCTGATTTGAGACAGAAACTAATAGAGTTGCAGAGTAGAATTGATATATTAGAGGTTTATCAAAATGTAATCTCAAAGATTGACTCGAAGAGTAGAGGTTTCAATGTAGTATTTGTTTTCATGGTTCTAGCATTGTTAGCTCTGGCCATGGCAATGGTTATTGTTGCTTTGTAAGAGATTTAGATTGGACATATATTATATGTAAGTTTTCTTTTAGTTCAATGTTTAAATGCTATTTTGGTGAAGTTGCAAGAACATTTGTAATGATTTTTTGGATTGAATGGTAGTAAGTTAAAGCAAGTTTTCCAATATGTATGTTTGTTAAGAAATTTTTCATTGCATTATTAAGCAAAGCGTAAGCACCTAATGACTTCTCAATGTTATTTATCTGTGAAGTTGACACAAATTATATAGTTACTAATAAATGTAACAACATAATAGATCATTACTTTCAATACTAAGTAAATCACTATAGAGTATATATTTTATAAAATAGCATTCAAAACTTGAAAAAAGCTATTCATGTCATAGCAGCAAACTAACAATATACTAGAAAGTGTTAAAATACGGACTCTTCATGCATACAACAGCATGAAAACATAATAACAACCAAAAATAGAGAGTTTTCTACACAAGAATCTCTCATCCAAAACTAACATCATGATAGCAAAATAGAGTATTAAGAATATTTCAAGTCTTCATCCTTGATCATCAAAACACAGTTCAAACTAAGACACTAAAAGCCTAATGTTATTTATTCAGCATGCATCACTGATCACTTTTTTCTTGGATGCTTGAAATCGGGATTTGGAATAAATTGGAACATCCTTGATGCAGTACCCTTACTGGCAGTTGCCATTGTTTCAGCTGAGACCCCTCCAGTTGTTGTAGGTGGTGAAATTGGTGGTGGAATGCTCGACTGAATGGGGGGTGGTTTATATGGCCTGATGATAGGTTGCTTGGCTCTAGCACTATGTGGAATTGGCACTTGAAAATTTGCCTGACCTTGCGATGATGGTGATGTCATAGTTACCTGCATATAACGAGTAACAACTTGTTAGATTGTTAGATTATAAACCTCTGTATTAGAAGCAACACATATTCACTATTTTTTAACTTACCATATTAGGCATTAAACCCGAATTTGGTGTTTCTGACAGAACTTGATGCGCATTAACATTTACACTCTACAAGAGACCAAATAGCAAATCAAATTGCAGTCGAATAAAAAAAAAATACCACCACATTGATCTCAAAATAACTTGGTTGGGTTTGGTTTTACTTGTGTTTGTGGGGCTGATTGAGAGATGTTGACCTCTTCGGCGTTTTGGTTTAAGGTTTCAGAACTAGAACCAGCTCTCGATGTTGTTCTCCTATTTGGATTGGTTGGTCTTCTAGTTGTTGTTGCTGGTGGGCCTTTGCAGGTCTTGTAGTTGTGGCCAGTTTCTCCACACTTGCTACAAGTGACCCTAAATGTTTTCTTCACTTTGGTGCCATTAGTTCTGCTAGCTTCAATCTCAAATGGTTCTTTTCTCCTTCTCTTCACTGGTCTGCCTACTGGCCTCTTCAACTTTGGTGGAATCGGATTCATATATATTGTCTTCTCCCAATATTCCTCCGAATTAACTGGTTGAATGCAGTGTTGATATGTAGCTAGTGCTGCCCCAATCTTCAGCAGTGGGTGCACATATGTTTCAGGTCTATCCCCTCTTCTAGCAATGGCAGCAAGTGCATGGACACACGGGAGACCTATAAAGAAAAAGTCATTCAATAGCGGCAGATAACAATTCCATGAATGAAATTTAATAGTTCTCAAGGCAGGTAACTATACCAGTTAGTTGCCAGGCGTTGCAAGTACACTTGTTCTGAGACAGATTCACAGAAACCTTTGTAGATCCTTGTTGCACCTCAAAGATTCGCCTCTCATCGTCACCAACCCACACTGGGTGCCAATATCTCACACCTTTCATTATGTCATCAAGCCTCTTTTGTTGAGTAGGAGCCACTTGAGTGCCTATGTGTGTCTCTAACACTTGCTTGTATTTGGTCATTCTCCTCATGATATAGCACCGGAGTTCCTCACACATCGTTAGAATCGGTTTAGAACGATAATTCACTATTTTTGCGTTCCAAACCTCGCACATGTTGTTGGTGAGGTTGTCATATTTTGGCCCGTGACTGAAATGAGCCTTGGTCCAGCATGTCGGCTCGAATTTTGCAAGGTAGCTCCATGCTTCTTCATTGATCCTTTTCAACTTTTGCATGCTTGTTTGAAATTCTGCATCAGTAGTGCATTTAGCACATTCCTATACAATATTCTTAACCTGTTTATCCTTGTATCGATTCGTGAAATTTTTCCAGATATGCCTCACATAATTCCGGTGATGAGCGTGAGGCATAACTTCTTTTAATGCAGGCAACAGACCCTAAATCAAATAATATAATTAAATAATAAAATTATCAAATCAGCATATTAAATCAGCATAACATCTTTGTATTTTATTTTATTTTTATGTCAGAACAATCATGTTAATTAAAAAGAGTAATAAGATTTTGAAACTTAGACATAGCTATGTATTATCAGGATCTTAAAGAAACTTTTGTGAAAGCCTTTAAAGTTACAGCACATATATATATGAAGCACGCCTTTGTGACTCTATAATAAGTGACTATGACTTGATATGGCATAATAATGTATGTATTGCGAGACTTGGCAGCAAAGCATGCGTACATATATATATATATATATATATATATATATATATATATATATATATAATTTGTTGCCATTTGTAATTGGAATCGGATCTGAGTGATTAAAAAAAAATCTCTTCTTAATATATAAAATTAAGGATCATTACAATGTACTTAATTTTAAACTCTTGTTTCCTTTATTTCATTTGAACATGTCAGGATGGAAAAAGGAAGAAATAACAATATAATTTATTAGAACAATCAGATGTAATTTTTTGAATTTGCATATTAATTAAGAGAGTAATGAAATTCAAAAAATCTTGAGCAATCAAATTTAAATCATGGACTAAATAGAATACCTCTTAGACCTTAACTAACAATTCTGAATCAATCAGTATTGTTCTTAAAGTAATGCAATAATAAAATAACAAATATAAATCTGCTATGAAGAACTTAAAGTAACTCAACAATTCTCCATCAGCCAAACTTAAAATAACTCAATTAACAATTCTCGATCAGTAATTGTTGTGCTTAAAATAATGCAAATAACAAATATAAATCAGCCATGGAAAACTTAAAATAACTCAATAATTCTCAATCAGCCATAAATAGACTTAAAAATAAGATTTAATTTGGAACATAAGAAACAACTTCGAGCAAATTTAAACAATATTACCTTTTGTTGGTCTGAGATAAAATTCCACCCATGGATATATTGATCTCCAAGATCCTCTTGCAGTAAAGTAAGGAACCACTTCCAACTTTCTTTAGTTTCACTATCCACAATAGCATACGCAATCACATAGAAGTGATTGTTTGCATCTTGACCCACAGCCGACAACAATTGACCTCCAAAGTAACCCTTCAAAAAACATCCATCAAGTCCGATTAGTTTTCTACACCCAGCTTTAAATCCCCTTTTACATGCCTCTAAACAAGCGTATAGCTTGCTAAACTGTGGAGGTGATTGGGGAATTGGTGTCACATCCAAAATCGTATGGCTCCCTGGGTTACTCCTCAACAACTCAGCCAGGTATTCTCTCAACTTACTATATTGTGCCCTCTCATTGCCAATCAAACGCTCTCTAGCCTCTTTCAGAGCCCTATATACCATCTTTCCATTTATTATGACATTGTAGTCGATTTTGATGTGCTCATATGCCTCACTAAGGGTCATGTGAGGTTGAGTTCGGAGCCTTTTTTCGAGCTTCTTTGCCACCCATTTCTGACTTGCCATGTTGCTGCCAAATTCTCTAGCACAAGTGTGTTCAGGGGTGGTGCGCAGAAATTGTGAGTACACTTTAATTATGTAAAATTCATCGCTCTTTCTTTCCCTGGTAATGGCGCCAACAACATGATTCCAATACCATGGTTCACAACTTCGCACAACTAACCAGCAAGTGCACTGGGTCGTCCAAGTAATACCTTACGTGAGTAAGGGTCGAATCCCACAGAGATTGTTGGTATGAAGCAAGCTATGGTCACCTTGTAAATCTCAGTCAGGCGGATATAAAATAGTAATGGGGTTTTCGAAAATAATTAATAAAATAGGGATACAAATACTTATGTAGATCGTTGGTGAGAATTTCAGATAAGCGAATAGAGATGCTTTCGTTCCTCTGAACCTCTGCTTTCCTGCTATCTTCATCCAATCAGTTTTACTCCTTTCCATGGCTGGCTTTATGTAATGCATCACCATTGTCAATGGCTACTTTCGGTCTTCTCTCGGGAAAATGATCCAAATGCCCTGTCACGGCACAGCTAATCGTCTGGAGGCATCACCCTTGTCAATGGTTACATCCTATCCTCTCAATGAAAATGGTCAACGCACCCTGTCATGGCACGGCTATTCATCTGTCGGTTCTCGATCATGCTGGAATAGGATTTACTATCCTTTTGCGTCTATCACTACGCCCAGCAATCGCGAGTTTGAAGCTCGTCACAGTCATTCAATCATTGAATCCTACTCGGAATACCACAGACAAGGTTTAGACTTTCCGGATTCTCTTGAATGCCGCCATCATTCTAGCTTACACCACGAAGATTCCGATTAAGAGATCTAAGAGATACTTATTCAATCTAATGTAGAACGGAAGTGGTTGTCAGGCACGCGTCCATAGGGAATGATGATGATTGTCACGTTCATCACATTCAGGTTGAAGTGTGAATGAATATCTTAGAAGCGAAATAAGATGAATTGAATAGAAAACAGTAGTACTTTGCATTAATCTTTGAGGAACAGCAGAGCTCCACACCTTAATCTATGGAGTGCAGAAACTCTACCGTTGAAAATACATAAGTGAAAGGTCCAGGCATGGCCGAGAGGCCAACCCTTCAAACGTGATCTAAGATAGCATACAACTGATCAAAGATGTCTAATACAATAGTAAACAGTTCTATTTATACTATACTAGTTACTAGGGTTTACAGAAGTAAGTAATTGATGCATAAATCCACTTCCGGGGCCCACTTGGTGTGTGCTTGGGCTGAGCTTGAATGTTACACATGCAGAGGCTCTTTCTGGAGTTGAACGCCAGGTTGTAACGTATTTCTGGCATTCAACTCTGGTTTGTGACGTGTTTCTGGCGTTTAACTCCAGACAGCAGCGTAGAACTGGCATTCAACGCCCTTTTACATCGTCTAAACTCTTCCAAAGTATGGACTATTATACATTGCTGGAAAGCCCTGGATGTCTAATTTCCAACGCAATTAGAAGCGCGCCATTTTGAGGTATATAGCTCCATAAAATCCACTTTGAGTGCAGGGAGGTCAGAATCCAACAGCATCAGCAGTCCTTCTTCGACCTCTGAATCTGATTTTTGCTCAAGTCCCTCAATTTCAGCCAGAAAATACCTGAAATCACAGAAAAACACACAAACTCATAGTAAAGTCCAGAAATGTGAATTTAACATAAAAACTAATAAAAACATCCCTAAAAGTAACTAGATTCTACTAAAAACATACTAAAAACAATGCCAAAAAGCATATAAATTATCCGCTCATCACAACACCAAACTTAAATTGTTGCTTGTCCCCAAGAAACTGAAAATCAAATAGGATAAAAAGAAGAGAATATACTATAAATTCCAAACTATCAATGAAACATAGCTCCAATTAAATGAGCGGGACTTGTAGCTTTTTGCCTCTTGAATTGTTTTGGCATCTCACTTTATCCATTGAAGTTCAGAATGATTGGCATCTATAGGAACTCAGAGTTCAAATAGTGTTATTGATTCTCCTAGTTCAGTATGATGATTCTTGAACACATCTATTTTATGAGTCTTGGCCGTGGCCCTAAGCACTTTGTTTTCCAGTATTACCACCGAATACATAAATGCCACAGACACATAATTGGGTGAACCTTTTCAGATTGTGACTCAGCTTTGCTAAAGTCCCTAATTAGAGGTGTCCAGGGTTCTTAAGCACACTCTTCTTTTGCTTTGGACCTTGACTTTAACCGCTCAGTCTCAAGTTTTCACTTGACACCTTCACGCCACAAGCACATGGTTAGGGACAGCTTGGTTTAGCCGCTTAGGCCAGGATTTTATTTCTTTAGGCCCTCCTATCCACTGATGCTCAAAGCCTTGGGATCTTTTTTATTTACCCTTGTCTTTTGGTTTTAAGGGTTATTAGCTTTTTGCTCTTGCCTCTTGGTTTTAAAAGCTTTTGGCTTTTTCTGCTTGCTTTTTCTTTTTCTATATTTTTTTTTCGCCATTTTTTTCTTTCTTTTTTTTGCAAGCTTTGTTCTTTGCTGCTTTTTCTTGCTTCAACAATCATTTTTATGATTTTTTAGATTATCAAATAACATGTCTCCTTGTCATCATTCTTTCAAGAGCCAACATATTTAACATTCTAAAACAACAACTTCAAAAGACATATGCACTGTTCAAGCATTCATTCATAAAACAAGGAGAATTATCACCACATCAATATAATTAAACTAAGTTCAAAGATAAATTCGAAACTCATGTACTTCTTGTTCTTTTGAATTAAAACAGTTTTCATTTAAGAGAGGTGATGGATTCATAGGACATTCGTAACTTTAAGACAAAGTTACTAAATACTAATGATCATGTAATGAAGACACAAACATGGATAAGCACTTAACATAGAGAAAACGAAAAACAGAGAATGTAAGAACAAGGAATGAGTCCACCTTAGTGATGGTGGCGTTTCCTTCTTGAGGAACCAATGATGTCCTTGAGCTCTTCTATGTCTCTTCCTTGTCTTTGTTGCTCCTCCCTCATTGCTTTTTGATCTTCTCTTATTTCATGAAGGATGATGGAGTGCTCTTGATGTTCCACCCTTAATTGTCCCATGTTGGAACTTAATTCTCCTAGGGAGGTGTTGATTTGCTCCCAAGAATTCTGTGGAGGAAAGTGCATCCCTTGAGGTATCTCAGGGGTTTCTTGATGATGAGCTTCTTCATGTGCCTGTTGAGATCCATGAACGTGCTCTCTTGGTTGCTCCATCCTTTTCCTAGTGATGGGCTTGTGAGATGAATCTTTCCATCTCCCATGGCTCAGAGGTGGAAGCAATTGTCTTCCCTTTCCTCTTTCTTGAGGTTTCTCTGGCCTTAGGTGCCATTAATGGTTATGGAAAAACAAAAAAGCTATGCTTTTACCACACCAAACTTAGAATGTTGCTCGCCCTCGAGCAAAAGAAGAAAGAATAGAAGAAGAAGAAGAAGAAGAAGATATGGAGGGGATGGAGGAATGTGTGTATTCGGCCATATGGGTGGGATTGGGTGGGAAAGAGATGTTGAATTTTGAAGGTAGGTGGGTGTATGGATGTGAGTGGTGAAGTGGTTATAGGGAAGAGAGATTGAGGTGATTGATGAAGATTTTTGGGGAAGATTGTTTATGGGATTGTGTGAAATAGGGGTGAGAAGATGTGAGTGGAGGTAGGTGGGGATCCTGTGGGGTCCACAGATCCTGAGGTGATCCTGCGGGGTCCACAGATCCTGAGGTGTTCAAGGATTTACAACCTTGCACCAAATTAGGCATGCAAAATGCCCTTGCACACAACTCTGGGCGTTCAGCGCCAGATTGGTGCTTGTTCTGGGCGTTGAACGCCCATTTGTTGCCCATTTTTGGCGTTGAACGCCAGAACCATGCTTGTTCTGGGCGTTCAGCGCCAGCTCTTCTCCAGGGTGCAATTCTGGTGTTCAAATGCCCAGATGCTGCCCATTTTGGGCGTTCAGCGCCAGAACCATGCTCTGTTCTGGCATTGAACGCCAGCCAGATGCTTCTTACTGGTGTTTAAACACCAGTAAGGTCTTCCTCCAGGGTGTGATTTTTCTTCTGCTGTTTTTGATTCCGTTTTCAATTTTTATATTTATTTTGTGATTCCACATGATCATGAACCTAATAAAACATGAAAGAACAAGAAAAAAAAATTAGATAAATAAAAATTGGGTTGCCTCCCAACAAGCGCTTCTTTAATGTCAATAGCTTGACAGTGGGCTCTCATGGAGCCTCACAGATGTTCAGAGCTTTGTTGAGACTTCCCAACACCAAACTTAGAGTTTGGATATAGGAGTTCAACACCAAACTTAAGAGTTTGGTTGTGGCCTCCCAACACCAAACTTAGAGTTTGACTGTGGGGGCTCTGTTTTGAGAGAAGCTTACTGTGCCTCTTTTCCATGTTTACAGAAGGGTAACCTTGAGTTGTAAACACAAGGGAGTCCTCATTCAATTGAAGGACTAATTCACCTCTGTCAACATCAATCACAGCTCTTGCTGTGGCTAGGAAAGGTCTTCCAAGGATGATGAATTCATCCTCATCCTTCCCAGTATCAAGGATTATGAAATCAGCAGGGATGTAAAGGCCTTCAACCTTTACTAACACGTCCTCTACTTGTCCATAAGACTATTTTCTTGAATTATCTGCCATCTCTAAAGAGATTTTAGCAGCTTGCACCCCATAGATTCCTAGTTTCTCTATTACAGAGAGGGGCATGAGGTTTATCCCTGAACCAAGGTCACACAGAGCCTTTTCAAAGATCATGTTGCCTATGGTACAAGGTATTACGAACTTTCCAGGATCCTGTTTCTTCTGAGGCAATGTCAGTTGATCCAGATCACTTAGTTCATTGGTGAACAAGGGAGGTTCATCTTCCCAAGTCTCAATACCAAATAATTTGGCATTCAGCTTCATGATTGCACCAAGAAACTTGGCAGCTTGCACTTCAGTAACATCCTCATTCTCTTCAGAAGAAGAATACTCATCAGAGCTCATGAATGGCATAAGGAGGTTCAATGGAATCTCTATGTTCTCTAGATGAGTCTCAGATTCCCTTGGTTCCTCAAAGGGAAACTCCTTATTGATCACTGGACATCCCAGGAGGTCTTCCTCACTGGGATTTACGTCCTCCCCTTCCTCTCCAGGTTCGGCCATGGTGGTTATGTCAATGGCCTTGCACTCTCCTTTTGGATTTTCTTCTATATTGCTTGGGAGAGTACTAGGAGGGATTTCAGTGATCCTTTTACTCAGCTGGCCCACTTGTGCTTCCAAATTTCTAATGGAGGATCTTGTTTCATTCATGAAACTCACAGTGGCCTTAGATAGATCAGAGACTAAATTTGCTAAGCTAGATGGATTCTGCTCAGATATCTCTGTCTGTTGCTGAGTGGATGATGGAAAAGGTTTACTATTGTTAAACCTATTTCTTCCACCATTATTAAAGCCTTGTTGAGGCTTTTGTTGATCCTTCCATGAGAAATTTGGATGATTTCTCCATGATGAGTTATAAGTGTTTCCATAAGGTTCACCTAAGTAATTCACCTCTGCTATTGCAGGGTTCTCAGGATCATAAGCTTCTTCTTCAGAAGATGCCTCTTGAGTACTGTTGGATGCAGCTTGCATTCCATTCAGACTCTGAGAAATCATATTGACTTGCTGAGTCAATATTTTGTTCTGAGCCAATATGGCATTCAGAGTATCAACTTCAAGAACTCCCTTCTTCATAGCCGTCCCATTATTCACAGGATTCCTTTTAGAAGTGTACATGAACTGGTTATTTGCAACCATGTCAATGAGTTCTTGAGCTTCTGCAGGCGTTTTCTTTAGGTGAATGGATCCACCTGCAGAGGTATCCAATGACATCTTAGATAACTCAGACAGACCATCATAGAATATATCCAGGATGGTCCATTCTGAAAGCATGTCAGAAGGACACTTTTTGGTCAACTGTTTGTATCTTTCCCAAGCTTCATAGAGGGATTCACCTTCTTTCTGTCTGAAGGTTTGAACATCCACTCTAAGCTTGCTCAGCTTTTGAGGAGGAAAGAACTTGGCTAAGAAAGCCGTGACCAGCTTATCCCAAGAGTTCAGGCTGTCTTTGGGTTGAGAGTCTAACCATACTCTAGCTCTGTCTCTTACAGCAAAAGGGAAAAGCATGAGCCTGTAGACTTCAGGATCTACTCCATTAGTCTTAACAGTATCACAGATCTGCAAGAATTCAGTTAAGAACTGAAAAGGATCTTCAGATGGAAGTCCATGAAACTTGCAGTTCTGCTGCATCAGAGAAACTAGTTGAGGTTTCAGCTTAAAGTTGTTTGCTCTAATGGCAGGAATGGAGATGCTTCTTCCATGTAAATTGGAATTAGGTGCAGTAAAGTCACCAAGCATCCTCCTTGCATTATTGTTGTTGGGTTCGGCTGCCATCTCCTTTACATGTTCGAAATTTTCAATAAGGTTGTCTCTGGATTGTTGTAATTTAGCTTCTCTTAGTTTTCTCTTCAGAGTCCTTTCAGGTTCTGGATCAGCTTCAACAAGAATGCCTTTTTCTTTGTCCCTGCTCATAAGAAAGAGAAGAGAAAAAGAAAAGAAGAGGAATCCTCTATGTCACAGTAAAGAGGTTCCTTATTGTTAGTAGAAGAAGAGAAGAAGAAGAAAAAATTCGAACACAGATAGAAGAGGGGGTTCGAATTTGGTGAGTGATGTGAGGAAGAGATGTTAGTAGATGAATAAATAAATAGAATAAGATGAGAGAGGGAGAGGATTTTCGAAAATAATTTTTGAAAAAGAGTTAGTAATTTTCGAAAATAGTTTTGAAAAATGTTAGTAATTTTCGAAAATTAAGATTTTTAAAAATTGAAATAATTAGTTAATTAAAAAGAAATTTTGAAAAAGAGGGAAGATATTTTCGAAAATTAGAGAGAGAGAGTTAGTTAGGTGGTTTTGAAAAAGATAAGAAACAAACAAAAAGTTAGTTAGTTAGTTGAAACAAATTTTGAAAAGATAAGAAGTTAGGAAGTTAGAAAAGATATTTTGAAATCAAATTTTTGAAAAAGATAAGATGAGAAGATATTTTTGAAAAGATATGATAAAAATTAGTTTTTTTGAAAAAAATATTTGATTTTTAAAATCACAATTAATGACTTGATTCACAAGAAATCACAAGATATGATTCTAGAACTTAAAGTTTGAATCTTTCTTAACAAGTAAGTAACAAACTTGAAATTTTTGAATCAAAACATTAATTGTTATTGTTATTTTCGAAAATTTGATATAAAAATAAAAAAAAAGATTTTTGGAAAATATTTTTATAATTTTCGAAAATAACTAAGAAAAATGAAAAAGATTTGATTTTTGAAAAAGATAAGATTTTTAAATTGAAAATTTGATTTGACTCATAAAAACAACTAGATTTTAAAATTTTTTTGAAAAAGTCAAATCTAATTTTTGAAATTTTGAGAGAGAAAAAGGGAAAGATATTTTTTTGATTTTTGAATTTTTAATTAAGAGAGAGAAAAACAAGAAAAATGATGCAATGCATGAAAGTTATGGATCAAAACAATGAATGCATGCAAGAATGCTATGAATGTCAAGATGAACACCAAGAACACTATGAAGATCATGATGAACATCAAGAACACATTTTTGAAAAATTTTTAATGCAAAGAAAACATGCAAGACACCAAACTTAGAATTCTTTAATGCTTAGACACTAAGAATCCAAGAATGCATATGAAAAACAAGAAAAGACACAAAATATGCAAATGCAAAGATCAAACAAGAAGACTTACCAAGAACAACTTGAAGATCATGAAGAACACTATAAATGCATGATTTTTTCGAAAAATGCAAGATGCACATGCAATTGACACCAAACTTATAACATGACTCAAGACTCAAACAAGAAACACAAAAATATTTTTGATTTTTATGATTTTCTAATTTTTTTGTATTTTTTCGAAAATTATTTAAAAAACAAAAATAAGGATTTCAAAATCTTTAATATGAATTCTAGGAATCTTGTGCTCTTTAGTCTAAAGCTCCAATCAAAGGGTCAGACATGGCTTAATAGCCATTCAAGCTTTAGAATGGATTTACATCCATTGAGGTGATTAGTTGAAGACCAATCCCAAAGGAGTTTGGGTATGGCTTTTCAGCCAGATAGGATTCAACATGTTACCATGAAACTCTAGAATTCATTCTTGAAAGTTTTGAAGCCATAGAATAATTTATTTTTGAAATTTTTTTTTTCAAAAACAAAGGAGAAAATTTTGAAAGATTTTTGATAAATTTTTGAAAAGAAAACAAAAAGAAAATTTACCTAATCTGAGCAACAAGATGAACCGTTAGTTGTCCAAACAAGAACAATCCCCGGCAACGGCGCTAAAAACTTGGTGCGCAGAAATTGTGAGTACACTTTAATTATGTAAAATTCATCGCTCTTTCTTTCCCTGGTAATGGCGCCAACAACATGATGCCAATACCATGGTTCACAACTTCGCACAACTAACCAGCAAGTGCACTGGGTCGTCCAAGTAATACCTTACGTGAGTAAGGGTCGAATCCCACAGAGATTGTTGGTTGAAGCAAGCTATGGTCACCTTGTAAATCTCAGTCAGGCGGATATAAAATAGTAATGGGGTTTTCAAAAATAATTAATAAAATAGGAATAGAAATACTTATGTAGATCGTTGGTGAGAATTTCAGATAAGCGAATAGAGATGCTTTCGTTCCTCTGAACCTCTGCTTTCCTGCTATCTTCATCCAATTAGTTTTACTCCTTTCCATGGCTGGCTTTATGTAATGCATCACCATTGTCAATGGCTACTTTCGGTCTTCTCTCGGGAAAATGATCCAAATGCCCTGTCACGGCACGGCTAATCGTCTGGAGGCATCACCCTTGTCAATGGTTACATCCTATCCTCTCAATGAAAATGGTCAACGCACCCTGTCACGGCACGGCTATTCATCTGTCGGTTCTCGATCATGCTGGAATAGGATTTACTATCCTTTTGCGTCTGTCACTACGCCCAGCAATCGCGAGTTTGAAGCTCGTCACAGTCATTCAATCATTGAATCCTACTCAGAATACCACAGACAAGGTTTAGACTTTCCGGATTCTCTTGAATGCCGCCATCATTCTAGCTTACACCACGAAGATTCCGATTAAGAGATCTAAGAGATACTCATTCAATCTAATGTAGAACGGAAGTGGTTGTCAGGCACGCGTCCATAGGGAATGATTATGATTGTCACGTTCATCACATTCAGGTTGAAGTGCGAATGAATATCTTAGAAGCGAAATAAGATGAATTGAATAGAAAACAGTAGTACTTTGCATTAATTTTTGAGGAACAGCAGAGCTCCACACCTTAATCTATGGAGTGCAGAAACTCTACCGTTGAAAATACATAAGTGAAAGGTCCAGGCATGGCCGAGAGGCCAACCCTTCAAACATGATCTAAGATAGCATACAACTGATCAAAGATGTCTAATACAATAGTAAACAGTTCTATTTATACTATACTAGTTACTAGGGTTTACAGAAGTAAGTAATTGATGCATAAATCCACTTCCGTGGCCCACTTGGTGTGTGCTTGGGCTGAGCCTGAATGTTACACATGCAGAGGCTCTTTCTGGAGTTGAACGCCAGGTTGTAACGTATTTCTGGCGTTCAACTCTGGTTTGTGACGTGTTTCTGGCGTTTAACTCCAGACAGCAGCGTAGAACTGGCGTTCAACGCCCTTTTACGTCGTCTAAACTCTTCCAAAGTATGGACTATTATACATTGCTGGAAAGCTCGGGATGTCTACTTTCCAACGCAATTGGAAGCGCGCCATTTTGAGGTATATAGCTCCATAAAATCCACTTTGAGTGCAGGGAGGTCAGAATCCAACAGCATCAGCAGTCCTTCTTCGACCTCTGAATCTGATTTTTGCTCAAGTCCCTCAATTTCAGCCAGAAAATACCTGAAATCACAGAAAAATACACAAACTCATAGTAAAGTCCAGAAATGTGAATTTAACATAAAAACTAATAAAAACATCCCTAAAAGTAACTAGATTCTACTAAAAACATACTAAAAACAATGCCAAAAAGCGTATAAATTATCCGCTCATCAAGGGGTATAGGTCTTTATCTGGTAACTCTTCAATTGAGTATTCCATGCACAATATATAAGCCATGGGCAAGGTGAACCATTGGCAATCCCACTATTGCGTATTCCAGTATCACTTTCTTTATTAGTTTGGGCATTTCCATTAATATTTTCACAAGCATCACCTCCTTCAGCAGTCTTATTCTCCACATTCACATTCTCCTCAGTCCCATTCTGCTCATTTTTATCCTTTCCATTTGCATCCTCCACATTTTCTTCTTTTTGATTCTTTGATTTTCTGGGTTTCTTAATCCTCACAACACCATACTCACAGTCACACCTAACTCTCATTTGGTCATTCTTTATGTATCTTATCTTTCTCCCTTCATATATCACATGGTCCTTTAAAGCATTCTTGAACGTTTCGATGGTTGGAAATTCCATCCCCAATTCAAAATAAACTTCACCAAATCCAGCCCCTTCATTAAACTGTGGAAATTCATATCTCTCCCGCCCATCCTCAGAACTCTCAGGAGTTAATAATGTCTCTGACTCGTAGTCAAATGCAGGTTCTTCTATCTCCTCCTCACACTCTTCATCCTCTTCATCCTCTTCATTAACATTAATGCCATGAACTCCAACACCAGGCTTGGCAGATCTTGTTGTAGTACTACTAGACCTACCAGCTTCACTTGTCCCACTAGCAACACTAGGCCTTGCAGAACTACTTGGCCCAATACCAATTGGCCCAGAACCAATTGGCCTAGCAGTAGCACTAAGCCTAGCAGCACCACTTGGGCCAGCAACAATAGATCCATCTTTATTCCTCATATATGTTGGGACACTAGCCTTCTTGCTACTCAATTGATTCTTCTTTGTAGTTAGGGTCCTACTTTTAATATCCTTGTCTGTCTTCTTCTTCCACATATCTCCTTTATGGTCTGTTTTTTCTGCATACTTATTAACAATCTTCTTCCTTATTACCACACACCCATATTCACTACTATTAGATTGATCACACTCAAAATTAAGGTCTTCATTCTCAAGTGGAGCTAACATTATTGGATGATCAAAGTATAACTCAAATTCTGGACTCTCTTTATTCTTCTCTTTGTACATACGTAACTCATTAATTTGAGCATCTCCTTCAATGGGATGTAATCCAGACTCAAGCTCAGAGGCAGAAGATTCAAACCAATACATAGCTTTGTAATCATGATACCCCAACCCTTTGAATAGAGTTTTCAAATCAAAGAAACACAGCAAGTCGATGTCCATTTCAGGAAATTTGTCCACTTTTCCATCAATATATAACAACACACCCTTATTATCTCGCACAAAGTGACCTCCATGGTGAAAAATAGGAACCACAAAATATTCCATCTAACAACAGAATTAAAATAGACTAGCATTAACAAAATTAAAACTACAAAACTCAAATATACCATTATTGAACATGATGTATTATTCTAACAAAAATAAACCCATACAGACTAAACATTATTACAATTCACAAGTTCTTACCGTTACTAAACCCTAATCGTCCAACAAAATTAATGGATTAATCAAGTAAAGTATCATTGTATCCTATGAATGATCCTAACAAAGATTATGTACTCACCTGCTGCAATGTGATGAGTATTCAGTGAAAATCTCGTTGCTATCATGGCATCCACCGCAATGCTTTGTGAGATTCGAAGATAATGGAAGTAATTGACGGCTGTGACGATGATGAATGGAGTCCTAATGTTGACGGTGATGGGGTGATGTGAGAGATAAAGTTACAGGGGTATAGGGTTTCTATGTAAATTGAAGAGTGAATTATGGGGTTTCATGTCTTTTTGAGAGGATAAAGACATATGGAGTAATGGAGGGAAAGAAGAGGTGAGAATTGGGCGTAAGTGCGTAACAAGCCCAGGGACTGTGTTTTAAACTTTTAATTAACAAGCCCAGGGACCGTTTTGTCCTCTTTGCACACGTGGACACTTAACGGCCACGTGTGCGAGTTAATGTGCCAAGTCAGCAATTTTTGTTGATGAGTCACGTTGGAAAATAGACTGAGGATTGATATGACTAATGGAAGAAAACGATGGGGATTAATCTGTGTATTAATTTTTCTTGGGGACTAAAATGGCCGCTTTTAAAATCCTTGGGGACCGAATTGGGTAATTACTCTACAATTAAACAAATTTTATTCTAAAAGCGTATTTTAGTGTTTTTAAAATTAATGCTAAAAAATAATTATTTTTTAAATGAATTTGGTGGGTATTTTAGTTTTAATTAAATTCAAATTTTAATTTGTAATATAGTTAAAAAAACTTATACATAAAAGAGCATTTTAGTCCGTTTAATATTAATCCTAGAATACTAACTTTTAAGAATGTTGAAAAAAGTCTTTAATCCTTTTAAAAAATTAATATATACCTAAAAATTCAAATAATATGCTATCTTCACAGATTACACATGTGTTTTTATTTTCATCATAATTATGTTTTTAATGGAGGCGGATTTATTCATGTTTGATTATTTTTATCATGACTTTAAAATTATTGGTGATATTTTTATTATTTTTGTCATTTAAAATTATTTTTGTTGATTGGCACTTAGATTCTTGAAAATATTTTTATTAATTTATTTTTATTTTTCTACTTCTTGGTGACATAACTTGCTTTTATTAGATAAACTAATTTATTTATATTTTTTACAAGATATTATATACTATATTTTGATTATCTAATTTTTTAAAATTGATTAAGAGACAAATTTATATATTTTAGGTTTAAAAAATGAATTTATATTTTAAATTAAAATTTTTTTATGGCTTTTGATAAACTATGTTTTATTCATGTAAATGTTTTTACTTAAGAAAAGAAAAAGAAGAATTCCAACCCAATTTCATCTCAAACAAATTCAATAATGTCTATTTTCACCACATAAAGGCATAAAATCATAATGAAAACTATTCCTAAAAATTTGCACAATTCACTCTAATTTAGCCAATTAACCATAACCACTCCTGCAGAGCTGCTTCTTGATTAAAAACAAAAGCCGAAAATTATTGTACCTACGATACATGTGTCCATATAGCAAAGTTTTAAAACCAAACCGGTCATCAAACCGCTCTAACTACTAATTTACTGGTTCAACCGGTTTGACCGTAGTTCAATCGAAAATTCATTTTAATAAAATAATACATAAAATATAAATACACACAGTAAAACATAATTATAGTCTAATATAAACTTTAAAATATTATCCAAAGTAAAAATATTACATAAACCACAATGTTATGATCTTTTCAAATACAAACTCAAAGTCAAATTAAAAAAAACAACCATAAAATGCCATATGATAAACTATTTAAGATTATTCACAATCCTACACCACACAGTAATGAAAAATCACAGTTCACGGATTAACTAACAATAATGACAGTTAAAAAAATTACCTAAAAGTGAGCAGATTAAGCAGTGAGCACACAGAAAGACAAGACACAATTGGAGGGGCTGACGCAGCTGAAGGGGAGGAGCGTGGTGGAACAGAGCTGGCGCCAGCGGGACAGTTCTATACGAGGGAGGGAGGAGGCGAAACCAGTTGCAGTAGCGACGATGGCTGCGCGATGGAGGCAGCTTCCAAAAGTTACGGTGGTGATCACAGCAGGGCAGTGGCTGGACCGAAGTGAGGGAGTGAGGAAGGAGATCGATGAGAGGAAGGAGATGGAGAATGAGACTGGGATATAGACGAGGCACGAGGGTGCTGCTGAGCATTTTGGACTTGAGTAGTTTGGTTAGGGTTCCTCTCCTCTAAACCAAATGGTCGGGTTTTGGACTTTTGGCGAAAAACCGGCCGGGTCCCAGTTTGCTTTAACTGACTGACTACGGTTTCTGAATCTTTCGGTTATAGTATCTAACTGATTCGTTATTTTCACCTGTTTATAGTTCGATCGGCTGATTTAAACTGGTTTTCAGAACCTTACATTACAGTAATAGCTAAAAGAGAATATCTGTATATTTATACAAACTTACTTCTTTATCTTATAATTCATCGTATATATATACAATGTTTACTATTGTTGATAATAATAATAATAATAATAATAATAATAATAATAATAATAATAATAATAATAATAATAATTCAGCTATGAAGTATACTTGCAACTTAACATATGTTTAATTATTCATGTATTTAATTTAACTACATTTTTCTATTAATACTTTAAATATTTCTAATAATATGTTTGATAATTTAGTTTTAATGTTAGTACATATATTAAAATGGCTTAAAAAATAAAAAGAATTGAAATGGTGGTTTATTTCAGTGTTTATTTTCGAAACACAGATAAACAAATTACATAAACACTATTTTGACACTAACGTTTTGCTAGTGAATCAATACGCTTTTTTTTAGTTCGTTAATAGAAAAATAATTTAAATAAACAATTAATTAATAATAATAATATTTCTATATAAATTTTAGAAGTATTTCGTATATAAATAGTGTTTTCATATGGATGGATTTTGCATATAAATTTTTAAATTTGTTTCTAATTAAGTTATTAAATAGGATTGACAAAATAAATAACTTTTAATAATATTTATAAATAAATAATCTTTAAATAATATTAATCAATTTTTATATTGATTTTGTTCACATAATAACAATCTATTTTTTAAATCTTATTTTTTTAATTTAATTTATTTATTTTATATATTTTACATGTTAAATAATTTAAGATATTTTATTTTTTATAATTTATTTTTAATTATTAATATTAAATTTATAATTTTAAAAATAAAAATATAAAAAATTTTTAAACTCTATAGAAAAGTGATTAAACAGACACAGACACATGGTATAGTGTCTGTTGAACTATTAGTAAAAAAATAAAGCCAATTAAGTGTGTTACATATCTAATTAATATGTTTAAAAAATGCTAATAACAAAAATAAAAGAATTAGTATTGATTTTTTTTCACATAATACATTTGTTCGTAAAAACCGTTTTTTTACAAGATCTATATTTTAAATATTTTTTTATGTATTTATCATTCATATACTCATATATATGATAAAGTAGGTTATATTAAATAATCTATATTGTATGATCTCAATTTATATATATATATATATGTCATATTTTATTACTGACCAAATTCGAACCTAATAAAAAATAAAGCCAAATATTTATGTTTACTTTTATCATATCTTGATGATATTATAATTGTTCTTACAAAAGAAAAAAAAATAAAAAGTCATATAAAAAAATATTGATATAATTTTTTTAATAACAAATTTTTTATTGAAATATGTTACTTTATTATATTTAAAATATATTATTTGAAATAATTATATTATTTAAAAGAACATTTAAAATTTATTATTTTGTATTAATAGTATTATTAAAAATATATTATTAGTTTTTCTTAAAATAATATTTTTTTTCTTTGGTTCATCAAATAATATGGCAAATTTTTTTTTACATAACTGGGTCTACTAAATAAATATTATATTTATTTATTTCTATATTGTATGTAAAATAAATAACTAATGTTTAAAAAATTTAATTACATAATTTTATCTTAGTAAATTATAATAAGTGAATAAAATGCAATGCTGCATGTATATTTCTTTTCCATACAAAAAAGTACTCTTAATTATATATTAAATAGAATAATTATTTATTAGACTCATTCTTAAACAAATAAGAATTCTTAGATTTATATCTGTAATATTTTATATTAATTAGCTTCAAATTTTAATTATTTTTAAATAAATTAATAAAAAAGTAATACGAATAATTGTTTAAATATAATTTTATTTTAATTTTTCATTCTATTACCACTTACGATAACGTTGAGCATAATTTGAAATAAAAGATAACAGACTTATTGTAACTATCATGTATTCCGTGCTTTGACTACATCATGTGCTTTGTGTAACTGCCGCATAACTCTGCATACATAAGAACCTCTTAACCATAAAAAATATTTTCATTTCCGTTAATATTATTGATAATTGACTATTACCCTCTTAAGAATGGAAATTGAAAATAATACCTCAAAGTGTGTCGATAAGAACATCAATGATAACCAATCTTGTTAGGTTGAAACCCTCCACATCAACATTGTTGTTGATGGCATAGTTACCTCTATGATGGTAAAATGTGTTTCAATCCAAGTGTATTCTGTTATGCATGATTACAACTAAATATTCTTTGATTTTCATATACTGTTTTGCAAAATTTGCACATTAAAATAGCTGACCTTGAGAGATTGTACAATAATATAAAGAGTGAGATGGCCATTCTTCAAGTTGCAGTACTGGACCTTGGAGACCGCCCAGCAGCTCCTGAACAAATGCCACAAGGGCATGTTCCATCTGACACTATCAAAGGGAAGAAAGTACTTGAGAAAGACAATGCTGGAAGAAGATAATGATATCATGTTAAAAATAAACTTGATGGTTAGAATTTAAGAATTAATAGAAACCACTATTTAAATGGGTTGTCTATATTTAGTTTTATTTTAAAGCATTTGTTTATTTAAGATGTATTAAAATTTAGATGTCAAAGAGAAGTATAAATATGTATGTAATCATTTCATAATATACACACAACAAATACATTCCTGTTCATTTTATATATTTTTCGTGAGCGTGTGTGTCTTGTTCTTTTATTTTGTAACAAAGTGGTATTAGAGCCACTTATAAAATGTCTTCATAAAAAAGAACCACTTTATCTTTTCAATACCCACAATTATCTAGGTTCAACTATGACAATTGGGCATCCTGAATGAACTCAATTCTTGGTGCTCAAGAAGTGTGGGAGATGGTTGAGAAAGGCTATGTAGAACTAGAAAATATAGAGAAGCTAGTAGAAGCTTAGAAGGACAAATTGAAAAATAAAAGAAAGAAAGATCAATGTGCATTTACTATCATTCATCAAGGCTTAGATGATGATATATTTGAGAAGGTTGCTAATACAACCAATGCAAAAAAAGCATGGGATACTCTTCAAAATTCCGTCATAGGTGTTGAAAAGGTGAAGAAGGTTCGTCTTCAAACTCTAAGGGCTGAGTTTGAGTCTCTAATGATGAAGGAGACTAAATCCATTTCGGATTATTTCACCAAAGTTTTGGCGGTAGTGCACCAAATGAAAAGGCTTGGAGAAAAATTAGAAGATGTTCGTGTTGTTGAGAAAATCTTTCGTTCTCTCAACTCAAAATTTTACCATGTGATGGTAGCCATTGAGGAGTCCAAAGATTTGGATACGATGTCTATTGATTAGTTGAATGGTTCTTTACGGACCCATGAAGAAAGAATGGATAAAGGCGAGCAAGAACGTGTGGAGCATGTCTTGCAGACAAAACTTTCGTGGAATGCTAGAGGAGAAGCCAACGAAAGTGGAAGACAAGGACGAGGTCGAGGCTAAGGACGAGGACAAGAACATGGTTATGGAAGAGGAAGAAATGAGAAAAATTATTCTCAAGAAAGAAGAAATCAAAATTTTTCTCGAGGTCGTGAAAGAGGAAGAACGGTTGATAAAAAACAAATTGAATATTATTCATGTGAAAAGAATGGACATTATTCTTGGGAGTGTCAGACATCCAAAGAAGAAGAGACAGTGAAGATGTTGAAGAATCAACATTATTCCTTACGCTAAAGGAAGATCAAAATTCTGAAGATAGTACGTGGTATCTTGACAATGGAGCTAGCAACCATATGACAGGTGATAGGTGTAAGTTTGTAGCACTCGACACCAACGTAAAAGGACACGTGGGTTTTGGTGAAGAATCAAAGGTAGAGATCAATGGAAAAGGGACGATTTGAAGGTTGTAGAAGGCTTAGAGAAGGGGGTTGAATCTATGACCTTCTTTTACATTAATGAAATAAGCCTTTACTTATAAGCTTTCACTTAGATTCTGTTTGAACTGCACAGCAGAAACTTTATGAGACAATTTTGTTTTGTCTCATAAATATTAGAAAACAGAACATAAAGAAGAAGATAAATGACACCAGCATGTATCCTGGTTTGGTTGCTGGTGCGGTATTTACAACCACACTTACTAACCGGCAAGTGCACCGAGTTGTAGTAAGTAATACCTTACGTGAGTAAGGGTCGATCCCACGAGGATTGATGGATTAAGCAACAATAGCGTTTGATAGGATTAGTTAGACAGACAGAAAATAGTGTTGGGATGCAATATAAAAGACATTAAACAATATCAAAAATATTGAAGAAAGGCAAGTAAATACTTTGGAAAAAATATGGAGAAGATAGTTAAGGTTTCAGAGTTATCTATTTTTCCGGATTAACTTTTCTTACTAACTAATTTAATTATGCAAGATTTAATTTATGGCAAACTGTATGTGACTAGACCCTAATTCCTTAGACCTTTCTAGTCTCCTCTAAAATTCATTAACTGCCAATTCCTTGGTCAATTAATTCCAATTAGAGGGTGATAATCAATTTCTAGTTTATATGCCACAAAACTCTAATTATCCAAGAGGTAAAAGGATTATATGTCACGTATCCTAATAAATTCAGATAATTAAAATTTAGGAGAAATAGTTTTCAAGCTGTTGTTCAGGTAAAGAGCTTTTCCAAGTTTTACAAGAACTCAAATAGAAAGAGGGTCATACTTCCGTTCCACCCAAATTCATAAAATAAATAGCGAAAATAATTCTTAAATTATAAATCCATACATAAATTAAAATAGTAAAAGCAATAAAATTAATCCATAGAAATAGACAGAGCTCCTAACCTTAACAGTGGAGGTTTAGTTGCTCATGGAAAAGAGAAAATAAGGATTCAGGTAAAAATGTACCGCATACCAATCTGATGGCATCAGATCCCTTTTTATAACTAATCCTAATAAATTTAAAAACTAATATTTAAAATTAAACTTAAAATAATATCTTTTCCTAATTTAATATTTGAATTTAAATTTGAATTAATTAATAGATCTTCAGTTGATGGGTGGAGACCACTTGTTCTGTCCATTCTGCAGCTTCTAATCTGTGTTTTCTGGGCTGAAAATTGAGTTAAAACAGCCCAGAAATCGCCCCCAGCGTTTTTTTGCATTTTCTGCACGTGGCACATGTGACGCGTCCGTGTCGTCCACGCGTTCGCGTCATTTGTGCAGATTCCAGTCCACGCGTTCGCGTCAAGCACGCGATCGCGTCATTGCGATTTCCTCTATTCCGCACGGTCGCGTGAGCCATGCGTCCGCATCGGTATTCGCTGGTCATCTCCTTGGCTTCTTCTCTTTCTCTGCAGAAACTTCATCAAATCCATCCGAATGCTACCTAAAATAAATAAAATTGCACAAAACTCAAAATAGCATCCATAGTGGCTAAAATATAATTAATTCTTAATTAAATTCAACAATTTAGGTGCAAATTCACTAGGAAAATATAGAAAAGATGCTCACGCATCACAACACCAAACTTAAACTGTTGCTTGTCCTCAAGCAACCAAAACTAATATAAGCTTAGGATGTGAATTCGCATGAGAATGAGAGTTCGATTAAGCCGATGTCTTCTCTTATAGTGGGGTTTACAACTGTAATCCTGAATAGTTTTGGCATCTCACTTTATCCTTTGAAGTTCAGAATGATTGGCATCCCTAGGAACTCAGAATTCAGATAGTGTTATTGATTCCCCTAGTTCAGTATGTTGATTCTTGAATACAGATACTTTATGAGTCTTGGCCGTGACCCTAAGCATTTTGTTTTCCAGTATTACCACCGGATATATAAATACCACAGACACATAACTGGGTGAACCTTTTCAGATTGTGACTCAGCTTTGCTAGAGTCCCCAGTTAGAGGTGCCCAGAGTTCTTAAGCACACTCTTTTTGCTTTGGATCATGACTTTAACCGCTCAGTCTCAAGCTTTTCAATTGACACCTTCACGCCACAAGCACATGGTTAGGGACAGCTTGATTTAGCCGCTTAGGCCAGGATTTTATTCCTTTGGGCCCTCCTATCCATTAATGCTCAAAAGCCTTGGATCCTTTTTTTTACCCTTTGTCTTTTAGTTTAAAGGGTTATTGGCTTTTTCTGCTTGCTTTTTCTTTTTCTCTCTTTGTATTTTTTTTCGCAAGCTTTGTGTTTTTCACTGCTTTTTCTTGCTTCAAGAATCAATTTTATGATTTTTCAGATTATCAATAACAATTCTCTTTTTTTTTTTCATTATTCTTTCAAGAGCCAACAATTTTAACATTCATAAACTTCACTATCAAAAATATGCACTGTTCAAGCATTCATTCAGAATCACAAAAACACCACCACATCTAAGTAAATGAGACTACTCTAAAAATTAAACTCAAATTTTCATGCACTACATATGTTCTTCTTTCTTTTTGATTTCAAGTTTAGTGGGCAATACATGAGACATCTTTCAGAATTAAAGCACTTAACAGAAAAATTAAGCCAGAACCTAAGAATCTACTAATAAAGGATCATGCGATAAACAAAACAAAGTAATAGGAAACCGGAACATAACATAGAAAAAGAGGGGAGGAATAAAAAATGAAAGGAACTCAACCACCTTAATTATCCTAGTGGTCGCTTTATTCTTCAGGTTGTGCACCTTCGCGAAGATGATTCGCCTCCCTTTTGTACTAGAAAACCTATAAGCGCAGCGTCAACACCAAACTTAAAGGTTTGCTTGTCCTCAAGCAAAGAAGAACTGAAAATAGAAGAGACAAATATTAAAATGAAAGAAAAAATAAAAGGATAAGAGAATAAGAGAGAATTAGGATTGGGAGAGAGAGAGAAAAAAATTGGGCGGCGCAAGCGACGCATTCGCGTGGAGCATGCGTTCGCGTGTGTCGCGGAACTTCCTTAATGACGCGTCAGCGTCAGGCACGCGATCGCGTGCCCTGGGTTTTGCACGATTCGCGCGAAGCCAGCCGCGCGCCCGCGTGACTTTCTGTTCGCATGGCTTGGGAACCAAATCTTCATACGACGCGTTCGCGTGAGTGACGCGGACGCGTGGATGGCTGTTTGGTCAAATGACGCGTAGGCGTGGGGGACGCGTCCGCGTGGGCAATTTTGTGCTTGTAGCACATTTCCAGCCCCAAGCCAGCACAACTCTCTGCGAAAACACCTTTTACGTCGATTCTGTAGGTCACGCGTTCGCGTGAGCGACGCGGACGCGAGGGTGGCGAAAATCACAAGCGACGCGAACGCGTGGGACACGCGTTCGCGTGGGATCATTTGTGCGAAAGGCATACGTCCAGCGCCACTCCTGCGCAACTCTCTGTCAATATTTAATCTTCACGCACACTTGATTGACGCGTTCACGTCAATGATGTTTACGCGTCGTGTGCCTCCCTTTTTTTTTTAAAGAAATATAGCTTGAGGTGTTCGGTTCCTGAAAGAACATAGCTGCATGATCAGAAAATTAGTAAGAACTCAATAAAAATAAAACAAAATAACTAAGAAAACTACTACTATGAAAAATAGCTAAGGATATGAAATTATCGGGTTGCCTCCCGACAAGCGCTTCTTTATCGTCACCAGCTTGACGGTCAGCTCCTCTAAGGAGGAGGATCATAGGGGCTCAGCTCTTCACCTCTTACTTTGAACTTCTTTCCTGTGTCTCCATAACGTAGCTCAATATGCTCCAGAGAGAGGATTCTGATTACTGTATAAATCCATGCTGGATTGCTGGTCAACACCACCTTCATTCCTGGAGAGAAACCTTCAGTGGGGATCTTTTTGTTTCTCCATCCTCTGGGTATTTTTTTCTTTTTGGGGACCTCCTCCTTGGTGGATGATGCAGTTCCAACACCAAACATAGGTTTGATGTCAGGCGAAATTTTATCGGTTGTCACCACAGGAGGTTTGAGTTGCAAATTCTGCTGTGCATCATCAGGGGGTTCTTGAAGGTTTGGATTAATAAGCTCAGCCTGCATGCACCTCTCTTCTTCACCTGTTGAATGTACATCTTTGAAGACATGAAAGACCATTTGCTCATTATGCACTCTAAGCACTAATTCACCCACTTCTACATCAATCAGAGCTCTTCCAGTGGCTAGGAATGGTCTTCCTAGAATTATAGAGGCATTCTCATCCTCCCCTGTATCAAGAATTACAAAATCTGCTGGAAAGAAGAACTTACCCACTTTGATCAAGATATTCTCCACTAATCCGTATGCAGGCTTCATAGATTTGTTTGCCATCTGTAATGCTATCTTTGTGGGTTGTGCCTCTTGGATCTGCAACTTCTTCATCACAGACAAGGGCATTAAATTGATGCTTGCTCCCAGATCACATAACACTTTCTCAAAGGTTGTGCTCCCAATGGTGCATGGAATTTGAAAGCTCTCTGGATCTGGCATCTTCTTTGGTAAGTTATTCTGAATGATGGCACTGCATTCTTTAGTCAGGACCACTGTCTCATCTCTCTTTAAGGGCTTCTTCTTTGACAACAGCTCCTTCATGAACTTGGCATAGAGAGGCATTTGTTCCAAAACCTCAGCAAAAGGAATATTTATTTCCAGCTTTCTGAAGACTTCCAAGAACTTTGAAAACTGTTTGTCCTTTGTCTCCTTTTGAAGTCTCTGAGGATATGGCATTTTAGGCTTGTACTCAGGAGCCTTTGGCAAAGTAGGATAAGTGTCAAGAGAGTCTGGTAATGGGTTGTCCGCACGCTTTGGAGGGGCGTGTTCTACTTCTTCCTTCTTCTCCTCTGGAGCTTCTTTTTCAACTAGCTCTTCATTGGCCTTAGTCTCAAAGCCAGCTACTCTACCACTTCTCAATTGAATACCCTTGCAATCTTCTCCTGGGTTCACCACTGTATCACCTTGAAATGTACTTGCAGACCTCTCAAGTATTTGCTTGCTCAGTTGGCCCACTAGCACCTCTAAGTTTCTAATAGAGGCTCTGGTTTCCTGTATAACTTGTGCTTCCGTACTTGCCACTTGTTCACTTATTACGGTGATAGCCTTGCATTCCTCTCTTGGATTTAGAATTGTGTTACCAGGAAGGCTATTAGTGGTCCTCTGATCAATTTCATTAACCTTTATGGCTAATTGACCCATTTGAATCTCCAGGTTCTTGATGGATGCTCTGGTTTCCTGTCTAAAACCTGTCAATATTGCTTCCAAATCATTGTTCTACTGGAAACCGCCCTGAGAACTATTGTTGAAGTTTTGAGGTCTCTGAGGTTGGTCCCTCCACCCAAAGTTTGGGTGATTTCTCCATCCCTGATTGTATGTCTTAGAATATGGATCATTGTTAGAATTTCTAGGACCACTCCCCATGTAATTCACCTGTTCATAAGAAGGTTGAGCATAATCATGATTATCATTTTGAACAAAATTACCTGCCATGTCATAGGAGATTTCTTGTGGTGAATTTTGTGTGTTGATAGCTGAGACTTACATGCCACCCATCTGTTGAGTAAGTAGATTTATTTGTTGAGACATCAGCTTGTTCTGAGCAAGAAGAGCATTAACAGCTTCTACTTCCAACACACCTCTCTTCTGAGGGGTCTCAGAGTTCACAGGATTCCTATTAGATGAGTATAAATATTGGTTGCTTGCAACCAATTCAATCAGCTCAATAGTCTCCTCTGGTGTCTTCTTCTTGTGTAGTGAACCGCCTGCAGAAGTGTCTAGGCTCATCTTGGACATCCCACCTAAGCCTTCATAAAAAATATCTAGTTGGGTCCACTTGGAGAACATGTCCGGAGGGCATTGCCTAGTCAGCAACTTGTATCTCTCCCAAGCTTCATAAAGAGTTTCACCCTCCTTCTGTCTAAAAGTCTGAACCTCCAACCTAAGCTTAGTCAGCTTCTTTGGTGGGAAAAATTTAGTGAGAAATTCAGTAACGACCTTTTCCCAAGTATTCAGACTCTCCTTTGGTTGGGAATATAGCCATAGCTTTGCTTTATCTCTCAGAGCAAACGGGAAAAGCATGAGTCTGTACACCTCTGGATTCACTCCATTTGTCTTCTGTAGAAAATCAGATATGAACTGATTTGGATCTTCATGAGGAAGTCCATGATACTGGCAATTTTGTTGCACTAAGGTGACCAATTGTGGCTTCAACTCAAAGTTGTTAGCATTTATAGGAGGCACCACAATACTTTTTCCATAAAGATCCGCAGTACGGGCAGAATAAGAGCCAAGCACTCTCCTCTGTTGATCATCCCCATTCGGATTTACCACATTGGCATTAGCATTATTATTTGCCATAGTGGATTCTGCAACCTTGCAAAGTCTTGCTTGTTGTAAACGTCGCCTGAAAGTTCTTTCAGGTTCAGGATCAAAGTCTAAGAGATGTTCTTTGTCTCTATTCCTGCGCATACACAAGCAGAAAACAAGAAAAAATGGGACTCTCTACGTCAGAGTGTAGAGAAGTCCCTGTGAGGTAACCTGTATAAAATAATAAAATAAAAATACTAAGTAAATAAATAAAAATTCAAAAATTTTAAAAATAAAAATAAACAGAAAAAATAAAAATAAATAGAAGACACCAAACTTAATTTCAGAAATTAAAAAAAATATTAGTGCTTTTTTTTTAATAAAATAAAACTAATAGAATATAAAAAGTTAAAAAAAAATAACAAAAAAAGAAACAAAATAAAACGGAAAAAAAATGAAACTGAAAAGAAAAATAAAAAATAAAAATGACAAGATTTAAATAAATAAAATAAAATAAAAAAATTCAAAAGGAAGTAAAACAATAAAGAAAACGGGGACAGGGGGAACGGGGAAAACAAGAGGAAATGTACGGAAATAAACAAAAATTAAAAATAAAAATTTATAATAATAAAATAAAACTAATTAAAATCAAAATGCCAAATCTAAGCAATCAAATAACTAATAGTTGTTAATCACTATCAATTCTTGGCAACGGCGCCAAAAATTTGGTGCGGTATTTACAACCACACTTACTAACCGGCAAGTGCACCGGGTCGTACCAAGTAATACCTTACGTGAGTAAGGGTCAATCCCACGAGGATTAATGGATTAAGCAACAATAGCGTTTGATAGGATTAGTTAGATAGACAGAAAATAGTATTGGAATGCAATATAAAAGACATTAAACAATATCAAAAATATTGAAGAAAGGCAAGTAAATACTTTGGAAAAAATATGGAGAAGATAGTTAAGATTTCAGAGTTATCTATTTTTCCGGATTAACTTTTCTTACTAACTAATTTAATTATGCAGGATTTAATTTATGGCAAACTGTATGTTACTAGACCCTAATTCCTTAGACCTTCCTAGTTTCCTCTAAAATTCATTAACTGCCAATTCCTTGGTCAATTAATTCCAATTAGAGGGTGATAATCAATTTCTAGTTTATATGCCACAAAAACTCTAATTATCCAAGAGGTAAAAGGATTATATGTCACGTATTCTAATAAATTCAGATAATTAAAATTTAGGAGAAATAGTTTTCAAGCTGTTGTTCAGGTAAAGAGCTTTTCCAAGTTTTACAAGAACTCAAATAGAAAGAGGGTCATACTTCCGTTCCACCCAAATTCGTAAAATAAAGAGCGAAAATAATTCTTAAATTATAAATCCATACATAAATTAAAATAGTAAAAGCAATAAAATTAATCCATAGAAATAGACAGAGCTCCTAACCTTAACAGTGGAGGTTTAGTTGCTCATGGAAAAGAGAAAATAAGGATTCAGGTAAAAATGTACCGCATACCAATCTGATGGCATCAGATCCCTTTTTATAACTAATCCTAATAAATTTAAAATCTAATATTTAAAATTAAACTTAAAATAATATCTTTTCCTAATTTAATATTTGAATTTAAATTTGAATTAATTAACAGATCTTCAGTTGATGGGTGGAGACCACTTGTTCTGTCCATTCTGCAGCTTCTAATATGTGTTTTCTAGGCTAAAAATTGAGTTAAAACAGCCCAGAAATCACCCCCAGCGTTTTTCTGCATTTTCTGCACGTGACGCATGTGACGCGTCCGCGTCGTTCACGCGTTCGCGTCATTTGTGCAGATTCCAGTCCACGCGTTCGCGTCAGGCACGCGATCGCGTCATTGCGATTTCCTCTATTCCGCGCGGACGCGTGTGCCATGCGTCTGCGTCGGTATTCGCTGGTCATCTCCTTGGCTTCTTCTCTTTCTCTGCAGAAACTTCATCAAATCCATCCGAATGCTACCTAAAATAAATAAAATTGCACAAAACTCAAAATAGCATCCATAGTGGCTAAAATATAATTAATTCTTAATTAAATTCAACAATTTAGGTGCAAATTCACTAGGAAAATATAGGAAAGATGCTCACGCATCAGTTGCCTTGTGCAATACAACCTATATCCAGTCTCCACCACAACAGTGGTGGAATTTCCACTATAGTTAAAGTATTACATACACCAATTTCATATGATTGACATAATCCTTTTCCTCTCAAGTTCTATCCTAACTTGACTTGGTTATGCTAATACCTAACTCTCCACTCTAAGTGCTAACCCAACTTAGAAAGGGGTACCTCACAGGTACAAGACACAAGACATTTGAAACAACCAAAAGAAGTCTGAAATCACTCTAGGCTTTTCTCTCAAGTGTATCACTGACGTGGCGGAAATTGGCGAGTCAAGAATTGTTATAAGATATGCGTTTCAAGTATAGTTCTTAACCAACCAGAAATCTGCTTATCAATTTAGAAGGGTTGTCACAAAAATTAAAATTAAAATACTGGGAGTATGAATTCCAGGTCGACTCCCAACGAGTTGCAGAAAGATGTGCTATTTTATTAATCAGATATTTTTAAAAAGAGTTTGAGTTGAATAAACAGGAAATTAAATTGGGAAAATTAAGTAATTTAAATAAAAGCCTTGACTGGGAGTAGATTAGTCGGAAGCCCTATTCTTGTTGCAGTACTCTTAAGATTAATTGATAATTGAAGGTTATTCTGTTTATTTATCCCTTACTAGGTAAGGAAAAGTCAAACAAGTTGGAATGTTGTTTCTATTCACAAGTCCCAACCCGCTTACTTGGAAGGACTGGCGTTAGTGACTAGAGAGCAATCCAACAATAAACCTAATTACAATTTCTCTTTTGAGCATTCCAACTCAAGGGTTCCTTTCAATCAACTCCCCATCAAGTTAGGGAACTACTCGCTCATTGTGAATATAGAACTCATAAGATAGGAAAGGGAATTAAAGAAAGACATGATAAATAAAACTCAAAGGAATCAATTAAAAATAAAAGTAACTCTTGTATTAATAAATTTTAAAATAATCCAATAGTAAAATTGAGCAAGTTAAAGGACATGGAAGAGTAAAGCCAAGTAAAGAAAACGAACTAGAATGACGAAGTCTTGATGAAGTAATATAAATAAAAATACTAAGAGCTATGAATGTGTAGAGAGAAAACCTAGAGGAGGAGTAAAACTATATCTAAAAACTAAAAATTGTGTAGAATGAATGTTCCCTCTGGTTTCTGCATGTCCTCTGGCTCTAGTCTACTTTTCCGGGCTGAAAACTGGGTCAAAACAGGGCCCAAAATTGCCCCCAGCGAATTCTGCAGATTATGCAGATCGCGCATGTCACGCGATCGCGTCATTCATGCGGACGCGTCATGCGGCGTTTTGCTTTGCCACGCGGGCGCGTCGTCCACGCCTCCGCATCACTTGTGCTATTCCAATCCACGCGGTCGCGTGAACCATGCGGCCGCGTCACTTCTCGCTGGTCATCTCCTTAATTTCTTATGTTCTTTCCATTTTTGCAAGCTTCCTTTCCGATCTCCAACTCATTCATGCCTATAAAGCCTGAAACACTTAACACACAGATCACGGCATCGAATGGAATAAAGGAGAATTAAAATACATAATTAAAAGTCTCTAGGAAGCAAGTTTTCAATCATGTAATAATTTTAGGAAGGAAATATAAATGCATGCTAATCATATGAATAAGTGGGTAAAGATCATGATAAAACCATACAATTAAACACATTATAAACCATAAAATGGTGGTTTATCAACCTCCCCACACTTAAACATTAGCATGTCCTCATGCTTAGTTGAAGGAGATAAAACAAATGAGTAGGAACATGTAAAAACTCATGCAATGCAATGCAACCTATATATGTGAATGCAACTATATGATTCTTGTCTACTTGATCAATAGTAAATAAGCTCTTCAAAACAATTACAAATCAAATTCCGCTAATTCAATTCTTATACAGTGATAACAGATAAAAGTGCAAGAAGATAACTCATGAAAGCAGGGAACATAAAAATTCAAGCATTGGACCCTCACTGATGATGTATGTATGCTCTAATCTCTATAGTGTATAGGGCAATCACTCTATTCTTCTCTAATCATGCTCTCTAATTTTTGTTCTTCTCGTAACCAATCAACAACATTTAATATACCAATGCAAACATCATGAGGTCTTTCCAAGGTTGTAATGGGGTCAAGGTAAGGGTAAGGATACACATATGGCTAAGTAAGCTTATCAACTGAATCTTTAATTAACCCAAGTTTTAACATAACCTATATATATTCTATATAGCTTTAGATTTCATACCTAGCTACCCATAATTTTCCTTTCACATTCCATACTCATGTATCAACTTTTTATCTTAATTTTATCATACATGCATTGATCTTTGAATTCTTAACTTTACATTGGGGTAATTTTGTCCCCTTATTTATTTATTGAATATTTTTTTAAAAAAAAATAAAAGTATGTAAATGCAGATGCACGAAATGTACTAATAAAGAAAAGAGTTATTAAATAGAAAAACTAAAAATAAAGAAAAGAACGAGCATACCATGGTAGGTTGTCTCCTACCTAGAACTTTGCTTTAACGTCCGTAAGTTGGACGCTCTATTAGCTCAATCTTCGGCTATGTGAGGATCTTCCAGGAGGAAGATCTCGAGCTCCTTGTTTTTTTGCATCCTCTCTCCATGGTACAGCTTTAAACGATGTCCATTAACTTTGATAAGTTCAGAGCTTGAAGGATGGCTTAGGTGATAAACTCCGTACGGTTCGGCCTTCTCTACTCTGTATGGATCATCCCATCTTGATCTCAACTTGCCTGGCATGAGCCTCAGTCG
The DNA here is from genome assembly GCF_059453495.1 of Arachis ipaensis. Taxonomy (NCBI): domain Eukaryota; kingdom Viridiplantae; phylum Streptophyta; class Magnoliopsida; order Fabales; family Fabaceae; genus Arachis; species Arachis ipaensis. The sequence continues at coordinate 132,063,302 of NC_142444.1, forward strand.
AGATTTGTAAAGGAGGACTAAGTCCCCAGGTTGGAACTCTTTTCTCTTAATGTGCTGGTCATGTACAGCCTTCATCTTCTCCTTGTATAGTCTTGAGTTCTCATAAGCTTCTAGGCGAAGGCTTTCCAATTCTTGCAGTTGCAATTTCCTTTCAGCTTCGGCTTCCTCAATTCCCATGTTGCACTCCTTTACTGCCCAAAAGGCTTTGTGCTCTACTTCAACAGGGAGATGACAAGCTTTTCCATAGACTAAGCGGAAAGGACTCATCCCAATGGGTGTCTTGTAGGTTATTCTGTATGCCCAGAGTGCATCTTGTAGCCTGGTGCTCCAATCTCTTCTATGAGGTTTGACTATCTTCTGCAAAATACGCTTTATCTCTCTGTTTGACACCTCGGCTTGCCCATTAGTCTGAGGATGGTATGCTGTTGCTTATGAATTATTCCATGCTTCTTCATTAATCCTGTTAGTCTCCTGTTACAAAAATGGGTGCCTTGATCGCTCACGATTGCTCGTGGTGATCCAAAGCGACAAATAATGTGGTTTCTCACAAAGGAAACAACAGTGTTAGCATCATCAGTGCGGGTAGGAATTGCTTCCACCCATTTGGAAACATAATCCACAGCTAACAATATATAAAAATAACCATTAGAATTTGGAAATGGACCCATGAAGTCAATGCCCCAAACGTCAAAAATTTCACAGAAAAGCATAATTTGTTGAGGCATCTCATCCCTCCTGGATATATTACCAAATTTTTGGCATGGGAAACAAGATCTACAAAATTCAGCAGCGTCTCTAAAAAGTGTAGGCCACCAGAATTCACAGTCTAAGATTTTTCTAGCTGTTCTTTGAGGGCCAAAATGTCCTCCACTCTCAGATGAGTGACAGGCCTCTAAGATGGACTGGAATTCTGATTGAGGCACGCACCGTCTAATTACCTGGTCAGTGCCACATCTCCATAAATATGGGTCATCCCATATATAATATTTAGACTCGCTTTTCAGCTTGTCTCTTTTATGCTTAGAAAAGTTTGGAGGAAAGGTGCGGCTAACTAGATAATTAGCTACAGGTGCATACCAAGGGACTACCTCAGATACTGCTTGCAGATTATCAAATGGGAAATTATCAGCTATAGGAGTGGGGTCATCTGAAATGTGCTCAAGGCGACTCAAGTGGTCTTTCTCTAAATTTTGGTTACCACTCCTATCCTTAATTTCTAAATCAAATTCTTGTAATAGCAGTATCCAACATATAAGCCTTGGTTTGAACTCTTTTTTAGCTAATAGATACTTTAGAGCTGCGTGATCCGAGTACACTACTACCTTCGTACCAAGTAAATAGGCTCAAAATTTATCCAGAGCAAAAACAATAGCAAGAAGCTCTTTCTCAGTAGTAGTGTAATTGGACTGTGCTGCAGCTAGAGTTTTAGACGCATAAGCAATAACAAAAGGATCCTTACCTTCATGCTGAGCCAATGCTGCTCCTACTGCATGGTTGGAAGCGTCGCACATTATTTCGAATGGCTGGCTCTAGTCCGGTCCTCTCACAATTGGAGCTTGAGTCAGGGCGGTCTTCAGCTTATCAAACGCTTGTTTGCAATCCTCACTGAACTCGAACTCAATATCCTTCTGCAGTAGTCTGGATAAGGGAAGTGCTACCTTACTGAAGTCCTTAATGAATCTCCTGCAAAAACCTGCATGGCCAAGGAACGAGCGGACTTTCCTCACAGAAGAGGGGTAAGGTAAACTAGAAATAACATCCACCTTTGTTGGATCTACAGAAATGCCAGTATTAGACACAACATGTCCTAGTACAATCCCTTGTTTAACCATAAAGTGACATTTTTCAAAATTTAATACAAGGTTTGTACTGACACATCTATCTAATACTCTAGATAATCCATCTAAGTAAAGGTTAAAGGAATCGCCATAAACACTAAAATCATCCATAAAAACTTCCATACAGTCCTCAATAAGATCAGAGAAAAGACTCATCATGCACCTTTGGAAAGTAGCAGGTGCATTGCACAAGCCAAAGGGCATTCTCTTGTAAGCATAAGTCCTAAAAAGACATGTAAAAGTAGTCTTTTCCTGATCCTCAGGAGCTATATGAATATGAAAATAACCTGTGTAACCATCTAAAAAGCAATAATGTGATTTACCTGACAGGCGATCCAGCATTTGATCAATGAATAGAAGAGGATAGTGATCCTTACGGGTTGCTTGGTTGAGGCGTCTGTAGTCAATGCAGACCCTCCAAGCGTTCTGTACTCTGGTTGCTATGAGCTCTCCATGCTCATTCTTCACTGTAGTGACTCCAGACTTCTTTGGCACTACTTGTACTGGGCTTACCCATTCACTGTCTGAGATGGGATAGATGATATCTGCCTCCAGTAGTCTGGTCACTTCCTTTTTGACAACCTCTAAGATAGTGGGGTTCAGTCTTCTCTGGGGTTGACGAACGGGTCTTGCTCCCTCTTCTAAAAATATTCTGTGCTCACATACTTGAGGGTTGATGCCTACTATATCTGCCAAACTCCACCCAATTGCCTTCTTGTGCCTCCTCAGCACACTAAGTAACTGCTCTTCTTGTTGAGAAGTGAGTTTCCTTGCAATGATAACTGGACACTTTTACTTGTCCTCAAGGTAAGCATATTTGAGGTGTGGAAGAAGGGGTTTCAAGTCTAACTTCTGATCATGGTCAGGCTCTGGGTTGTCTGGAGCTGGCAACAATGGTAAAGCACTGTCATTGTCCTCTGAGAATGTCCCCACACTTGGACCTTGTCCTATGTGCTTCACTTCTAACTCCTCCTGGTGAACTTCAGCCACGGTTTCATCTATAATGTCATACTGGAGGATAGAATGATCTTCTGGAGGGTGCTTCATAACTCCATTCATATTGAAACTTACTAATCGGCCATCTATTTCAAAAGAGTATGTTCCTGAAAAAGCATCCAATTTGAACTTTGATGTCTTTAGGAAAGGTCTTCCAAGTAGGATTGATGACGGCTTCTCTGAGTCATTTTGAGGCATCTTCAGAATATAAAAATCAGTGGGGAATGTGAGCCCCTTAATGCCCACTAATAAATATTCAGCAACTCCAACCACTGTAATAATACTTTTATCTACTAACACAAAACGAGCTGCCAACCTTTTTAAGGGAGGGAGCCTCAAAATATCATATATAGACAAAGGAATTATACTCACACATGCTCCTAAATCACACATGCAGTCAGAAATTATCACACCACCAATATTACAATTAACCATACAAGGACCTGGGTCACTACACTTCTCAGGTAAACCACCCATTAAAGCAGATATGGAACTACCTAAAGGTATAGTTTCTAATTCATTAATTTTGTCTTTATGTATACATAAATCTTTTAGAAACTTTGCATATTTAGGTACCTGTTGAATAACATCAAATAGAGGAACAGTTACCTCAACCTTTTTGAATATCTCTACCATTTTGGGATCAGGTTCTAGCTGCTTCCTGGGCTTCCTTGCAAGTTGTGGAAATGGAATGGGAGTGGTGTCTTCTGCAGTATCTGCTCCCTGTGGTGCTTCCTCCTATGGTTGAACTTCTTCTTTTCAACTATGTCCTGTATGTCCTCTTCCTCTTCAACATCTTCTATTTCCACTACCTCTTCAGCTGAGGCGTGTTCTGGTGGGCTTGGCTCCTCCGGATTCCTCTCCTGCAGTGTGGTTTCGGACCTTAGGGTGATGGCATTAATGCCATCCTTTGGATTGGGTAATGGTTGAGAGGGGATTCCACTGAAGCTCAATGGCTGGTTATTTGAGTTATTCATTGATCCAATCTGTGAGACAAGAGCTTGCAAAGTAGCGTTCAGACCATTTAGAGTGACATTAATGTTATTTTCCATGGTCTGTTGCCTCCGATCAATGAATTGTAGTAAATCATCATTAGGAGATGAGGAAGAATAAGTAATTTGAGAGGTCTGCTGTTGGGTATTCTGTGGTCCTTGGGATTGTCTCAGGTGAGGTGCTCTGTAAGGCTGGTTCTGGTTCTGCTGCCTGTTGTTGTTATTATTCCACCTCTGATTTTCCTGATTGTCTCTGCCTCCTCTGTTGTTGTTGTTGTCCCTCCAATTCTGGTTAGAATTGTCCTGCCATCCGTGGTTGTAATTGCCACCTTGATTGTACCTTGGTTGGGGCGGTCATAGAAGTTATGAGTGGCTGCCACGGTGTTGTCTTCCTACTGAAGCTGCGGACATTCATCAGTATAGTGGCTATAATCAGCACAGATTCCGCAAATTCTCTGTGGGACTAACTGTTAGCCTTGTTGTGGTGGAGAAGGTTGAGCTTGCTGAACTTGTTGATTCAATTGCATCTGCTTCAGCAAGTTGGTCATTTCACAGATACTCTGAGTTAGAGCAGCAGTCTCTCTGCTAGAGGATACTTCTGCAACGGATTTTGAATGGCCTTGTTTTTGCCTGTAATTCTGAGTAGATTTAGCTAAGTCGCTGATCAATTGCCATGCCTCATCAGTGGTCTTATACTTTTTCATAGACCCATTGCTAGCGCTTTCCAATGTGGTCTTATCTTGGGGCCTCATGCCCTGTGTGACGTAACCGAGTAACACTATTTTGTCAATCATATGGTGGGGGCATGCTTCCAGAAGATTATTGAAGCGCTCCCAGTATTCATAGAGAGTCTCAGATTCATCCTGAATAATCATGGAAATGTCTTTCCTCAGTTTATCAGTAACTTCAGCTGGAAAGAATTTTTCCAAAAATTCTCTTCTAAGTGTATCCCAGTTGGATACAGTTGCTGCTGGTTGAGTGTAGTACCACTCTTTTGACTTCCCCTCAAGAGAAAATGGCAAAGCTTTCAGCGAAATTGAAGTTTCATCTGCACCATCACGCCTGACAGTAGAACAGGCTGCTTGGAAATCTCTCAGGTGCTTGATAGGCTCTTCAGCAGGCAAGCCATGAAACTTGGGCATCAAATTGAGTAGTGCGGTATTTATTTCAAAGTCTGTAGCCACCGCTGAGTGATGCGCTTGAAATGGTTGCATTGTAAAATCAGGGGCTCCAGCCTCCTGGATAGTAACTCTCCTAGCTGCTGCCATGTTACCTGCACGTAAATCAACCAAATCAGTAGAATGGGGGCTGGTTTCTTTTTCAAGTGACGTTTCAAATCCGCCCTCAGAGAGGACTAACCGACGCCGAACTTGCCTTATTCGTGAAATAGTTCTTTCAATCTCAGGATCAAATACTGGCAAGTTTGGATCATGAAGTGAATGCGTCATCTAACGAAAGAAACAAGCAGCTCATGGTAGCAAGATAAAATAAAATGCAAATAAATAAATAAAATCCAATCAATAACTTTAGCACTCTATTGCAACTCCCCGGCAACGGCGCCAAAAATTGACGTGGCGGAAATTGGCGAGTCAAGAATTGTTATAAGATATGTGTTGCAAGTATAGTTCTTAACCAACCAGAAATCCGCTTATCAATTTAGAAAGGTTGTCACAAAAATTAAAATTAAAATACTGGGAGTATGAATCCCAGGTCATCTCCCAACGAGTTGCAGAAAGGTGTGCTATTTTATTAATCTGATATTTTTAAAAAGAGTTTGAGTTGAATAAACAGGAAATTAAATTGGGAAAATTAAGTAATTTAAATAAAAGCCTTGACTGGGAGTAGATTAGTTGGAAGCCCTATTCTTGTTGCAGTACTCTTAAGATTAATTGATAATTGAAGGTTATTCTGTTTATTTATCCCTTACTAGGTAAGGAAAAGTCAAACAAGTTGGAATGCTGTTTCTATTCACAAGTCCCAATCCGCTTACTTGGAAGGACTGGCGTTAGTGACTAGAGAGAAATCCAACAATAAACCCAATTACAATTTCTCTTTTGAGCATTCCAACTCAAGGGTTCCTTTCAATCAACTCTCCATCAAGTTAGGGAACTACTCGCTCATTGTGAATATAGAACTCATAACATAGGAAAGGGAATTAAAGAAAGACATGATAAATAAAACTCAAAGGAATCAATTAAAAATAAAAGTAACTCTTGTATTAATAAATTCTAAAATAATCCAATAGTAAAATTGAGCAAATTAAAGGACATGGAAGAGTAAAGCCAAGTAAAGAAAACGAACTAGAATGACGAAGTCTTGATGAGGTAATAACTCTTCTCAATATCCCAATGCAAAGAGCAATAGAAATAAAAATCCTAAAAACTATGAATGTGTAGAGAGAAAACCTAGAGGAGGAGTAAAACTAGATCTAAAAACTAAAAACTGTGTAGAATGAATGTTCCCTCTGGTTTCTGCATGTCCTCTGGCTCTAGTCTACTTTTCCAGGCCAAAAACTGGGTCAAAACAGGGCCCAAAATTGCCCCCAGCAAATTCTGCAGATTATGCAGATCGCGCATGTCACGCGATTGCGTCATTCATGCGGACGCGTCATGCGGCGTTTTGCTTTGCCACGCGGGCGCGTCGTCCACGCCTCCGCGTCACTTGTGCTATTTTAATCCGCGCGGTCGTGTGAGCCATGCAGCCGCGTCACTTCTCGCTGGTCATCTCCTTAATTTCTTGTGTTCCTTCCATTTTTGCAAGCTTCCTTTCCGATCTCCAACTCATTCATGCCCTATAAAGCCTGAAACACTTAACACACAGATCACGGCATCGAATGAAATAAAGGAGAATTAAAATACATAATTAAAAGTCTCTAGTTAGCAAGTTGTCAATCATGTAATAATTTTAGGAAGGAAATATAAATGCATGCTAATCATATGAATAAGTGGGTAAAGATCATGATAAAACCATACAATTAAACACATTATAAACCATAAAATAGTGATTTATCAATCACTCAGCCTTTTGTAACTCTTTGGCTTTTTCTTGAGCTCTCTCTCTTTCATACTTTTACCACTCAAGAAATTACAGAAAGATATACATTAAAAATAAAATTACAATCTGTAAAACATGAAGGAGATTGATGCTTCAACAACCTCTGTTGCTATAAGATGAACCGGATTGTGCTAACACTAATCGAGTTCTTCATCTTGGCGGAATGCTTCTTTCTCTATAACGCACTGTCCAAAGCGTTGAACTTTCTCAGGAAGCTCTCTATGAAACTCAGATTCTGGTTCTCTCTCATTGTCTCCAGAAAGATAAAGATTTTTCTTTTTGTATCTCCTTTCATGTTGTTGAGTTGCTCTCTTCCAAGTCAACTCCTCGAGCTGTGTGCTTCACCAACTTACCATTTCACTATTTTCAATTAATCCCTAAATTAGGAATTTTGAATCTGAGCCTTTTTGCTTGACCAAAAGCCTCAGGTAGGCAGTGAAAAAGTTGTACAATGGTAAACCCAGATCTGAACCCTTGAGCTACAATTTTGTCCCCAAGAAATAATTTTGGCCATTGATTTACAGTAGTGATTATCAGAAATCACTTTCTCCATTTATCCCAAATTGGAGTAGCAGAGTGTTAGAGAAGGAGTGAAGAAAGTAAATTGCATGAAAATAGAAATAAATCACCTTTAACTTCTGACTTAGCTTGAAATAGTTTGATTTGGATGATTAGACCTTTGCTCTTTGGATGAAGCTTTCTCTTTCTTTCTTCTATGGTGAATGAATGAGGAACAAAGCTCTCTCTTTCTTTTCTCTGAGTCTAACCGAAGCAGATGTGAAGAGCTTGGAAGGCATCAGCTTGAGTGAAGTACCTTGGGCTTGGATTTTGTTCACTTACCTTTCAGCCCATGAGATTCCTTTGTCATTTCTAATTTGGGCTTTGTTTGTAAATGTTTCCCACAAGAGCAGATTTAGTTTCTTTGTTCCATTTTGGGCTGCCACTATGTTTACTAATTGTGGCCTGCCTCACTTAGTTAAGCGTGATCAATACTAATTGGGTAGTTAACCCAATAAAAATAATGTTTGTCATCATCAATTAATTTAGTTAATTTCTTAACTCAACACGATTCTATTCAAGCTGAAGAACGGAAGTCATAAGATTCTTTTCAATGTTTATTACATCCCAATGATGAAAAATAATATCTTGAATATTGGGCAAATTATGGAGAATGGTTGCAAGATAGTCATGGAAGATCACTATATTTGGCTTAGAGATAAAAATGGAAATCTTATTGCTAAGGTTTCTATGACAAGAAATCATATGTTCTTGTTAAACATGAGAAGTAGTGGAGCTATATGTTTGAAGTCATGTATCGAAGATCCATCATGGATTTGGCATATGAGATATAGAGATTTAAATTTTGGTGGACTCAAAGAATTGGGAACAAAGAAGATGGTAAAAGGAATTCCAACAATTGATCATCCTCATCAGTTATGTGAAGCTTGCTTACTTGGAAAACATTCAAAAAAGAGTTTTCCAAAGCAGTCCAAATCAAGAGCTACGAAGCCATTTAAGTTTATCCACGTGGACATTTGTGACCTATCAAGCCTTTATCACTTGGTAAGAGTGCTTATTTTCTACTTTTCATTGATGATTATTCAAGGAAAACATGAGTTTATTTCTTGAAGCAAAAGAGCAAAGCATTTAATGCATTCAAGAAGTTCAAAGCCCTCGTTAAAAAGGAAAGTGGCTATGAGATAAAAGCTCTCAGAACTAACAGAGGTGGAGAATTCACTTCAAATGAATTCAATACATTTTGTGAAAACCATGGTATTTGACATCTCCTGACTGTTCCTAAATCACCTCAACAAAATGGAGTTGCTAAAAGAAAAAATAGGACAATTCTAAATATGGCGAGAACGATGTTGAAGAGCAAGTTATTGCCAAAAGAGTTATGGGAAGAAACAGTTACATGTGCAGTTTGTCTCTCAAACCGCTTACCTACCAAGAGTTTGAGAGATATAACACCTCAAGAAGCATGGAGTGGTTTAAAACCTAATGTGTCACATTTAAGGGTTTTTGGATCTATTGCATGTGTCTAAATTCCTGAGCAAGAAAGATCAAAGCTTGATGATTGGAGCCAAAAGGTCGTATTTATTGGCTATGAGGAGAATACTAAAGGCTACAAGTTCTTCAATCCTGACAACAATAAAGTAATAATAAGCAGAGATATTGAGAAGAAAGTACAAAGTGGGACTGGACTATACAAAATGAAGCTACTTATGATTTTTTGCCTTACTTTGAGGAAGAAGAAGCTCCAATGCAAGAAGTGCAAGATAAAACTGATCCTTCAACACTAGCATTAACCCCACTATCATCATCATTGTTATCTCTATCCTCTAGTTCAAGCGAAGACCCTCATAGATGTTAAAGTCTCACTATTCTCTATGAGCAAACTAAAATGCTAGAGGATGAGAGAATTTATTGTGTCTACTCTCCAATGATGAGCCTTTGAGTTTTAAAGAAGTTTTCAAAGATGAAAAATGGATACAAGCTATGGCGGAGAAAATTCAACCAATTGAGAAGAACAACACTTGGAAACTTGCATCACTTCCAAGTGGTCATCAGTCTATTGGAGTCAAATGGGTCTACAGAGTTAAGAAGAATGCTAAAGGTGATGTAGAAAGGTACAAGGCAAGACTCGTTGCAAAGGGGTATAAGCAAAAGCAAGGAATAGATTATGATGAGGTGTTTGTTCATGTTGCTCGCTTGGAAACGATAAGGCTATTGTTATCACTTGTAGCACAAAATCACTGAAAAATCCACCAAATGGATGTGAAGTCTGCTTTTTTGAATGGTAATCCTCTGGAAGAAATTTATATTGAACAACCTTTGGGTTTTGTTGTTGAAGGTTGTGAAGATAAGGTGTTAAGGCTTAAAAGGGCTTTATATGGACTAAAACAAGCTCCAAGAGCTTGGAATGATTGTCTTGATATGTATTTTTAAGACAATGGTTTCACTAGGTGCATTCATGAATATGCACTTTATGTGAAAAAGAAAAGAGAAAATTTTTTATTTGTTTGTGTCTATGTGGATGATCTTATATTCACAGGAAATAACCAAATAATGTTTGAAGAATTTAAAAAGGTAATGGCTCAAGAATTTGAGATGAGTGATATGGGTTTAATATCTTATTACCTGGGAATTGAAGTGAAACAAATGGAGGATGGAATTTTCATCTCACAAGAGGTTTATGCAAGAGAGCTATTGAAGAAACTCAACATGTTGGACTGTAATCCTACCAATACACCTGTTCCGAGGGTTACCAGAAACGTTGATTTGGGCCTGAACGTGAGGTCCAAGTCCCTTTGAGTGGCAGTGTCTGACTTGTGATGCCGAGGTACCGCCTGTCTGAGTTCCTCGTGAGGAGGTGGGAGGGTGATACTTGCAAGAGACTTTGATGCTTAAGTTAGCAAGGGTTTTAAGCAGGTTTTTAGTAGAGTAGAACGTGAGTTATACCTGGGGGGTGCCAGTGTATTTATAGTAGAGTAGTTCTATCTTTTCTGATAGATAAGCGTTCCCTTTATCTTGGGAGTTTGTTGGGATTCACCTTCTAGATGAGGTAGAGATTTAAGGAGGCAGTTACTTATTTTAGTCAAGTAGAGCTGCACCTCTATGCCATTGTCCGACCTCTTTAAAGAGGTCGGGTGAAAAACTGAAGATTGATGGTTTAGAAGTTATAGTAAACTCTCGTTGCAAGTATAGTTACTAAACCAAGCAATCAACCTTTCTTACAAACGTTTTGGTTGTCACAAGTAACAAACCCCTTTAAAATTGATAACCGAGTATTTGAACCTCGGGTCGTCTTCTCAAGGAATTGCAGGGAAGTATGTTCTTATTATTGGTTATGAGTCTTTTAAATTGGGGGTTTTGAAAGTAAGGAAGCAGTATGTTGAATGATAAGAAAAATAAAATAGTAATAATAAAATAAACTCTTAGCAAGGTAATAGAATTGGAAGTCCTATCCTTATCAATTGTGATGAGAATTGGATTTTAATCCCACTTTGTTAACCTCTAACTATGAAGGTAATTCAAGTGGATTAATTAGCTTAATCCTCAGGTCCTAGTCAATTCCTATAGAAAGACTAGAGTTATTGGAGCAACTCCCAATTTCAACCACTACTTTATTTGACAGCTCAAGCGTTACCAATTACTTAACCAAAGCCAAAAGGAAAGAGAATCTACTTGAATGAAAATAATTTGAATACATAAATTAAAGAGAGCAATCGTAATTCTGAAATACCTCAAAATATATTAAATAGAACATTCAAATCTTAACATGAGAAGGTTCATAAGCTAAATTGGAATATTAACAAGTAAAAGCATTGGAATAATTAAAAATAGAAGAGAAACATCAATTAAAGGAAAATATTGGACCTGGTATTGAAGCAATAAAATTAAAAGGAATCCTAAATCCTAATCCTAAGAGAGAGGAGAGAACCTCTCTCTCTAAAAACTACATCTAATCCTAAAAATTATGAATTGTGAGCTTGATTATGAATGGATGCATTCCCCCACTTTATAGCCTTTAATCTGTGTGTTCTGGGCTGAAAACTGGGTCAAAAGCAGCCCAGAATCGCCCCCTGCGATTTCTGTTACGTTCAGGTTGCGGGCAAGTGACGCGGAGGCGTCGTCAACGCGTCCGCGCGAATTGAAGTTCGCAGATGCGACGCGGGCGCGTCATTCACGCGTTCGCATCGCCTAACTTCGGGAAAAATATGGCAAATTATATATCAAATTGAAGTCCCGGACGTTAGCTTTCTAACGCAACTGGAACCGCATCGTTTGGACCTCTGTAGCTAAAGTTATAGCCGTTTGAGTGTGAAGAGGTCAGGCTGGACAGCTTAGCAGTTTCTCCAACTTCTTATATTCTTTCCACTTTTGCATGCTTCCTTTCCATCTTTTGAGCCATTTCTGCCCTGTAATCTCTGAAATCACTTAACACACATATCAAGGCATCTAATGGTAATAAGAGAGGATTAAACATAGGAAACTTAAGGCCAAAGAAGCATGTTTTCAATCAAAGCACATAATTAGGAAGGCAAATGTAAAACCATGCAAATAGTATGAATAAGTGGGTAAAGAGTTGATAAAAACCACTCAATTGAGCACAAGATAAACCATGAAATAGTGGTTTATCATCGGGCTTATCGTGAAGTTCACCTTTATTGGTGGGTCTTCTTGCGTTTATTGGGCCTGACTCTAAAATATGATGTTTTTCAAAAGTTAAGGATTATGATTGGAGTCGGAAAATTATCAAGTTTAAGGGGAATGTTAAAAATAAACTTAATTGTTAGAATTTAAGAATTGATAAAAACCACTATTTAAATGGGTTGTCTATATTTAGTTTTATTTTAAAGCATTTGTTTATTTAGGATGTATTAAAATTTAGATGTCAAAGAGAAGTATAAATATGTATATAATCATTTCATAATATACACACAACAAATATATTCAATACATTCCTCTTCATTTTATATAATCTTCGTGAGTGTGTGTGCCTTGTTCTTTTATTTTCCAACATATCATTCTTGGTGGAAGCGATCCTGAAGATATTGGTACTTCCCTGAACGAAAAATCTCAAAAGATAACTATTTATCAACCTGGATGAAGAAATGATAGCACAATCAGGAAATGTCAACTATATTCGTACCTATCTTCGTAAAAAGGTATATCCTTATATTAGCTACTTATTTTCATTTGCAGCATTCATATATTTTAGTTACTAATTTTTTAATTAATTTTTTATAAAATTTGTGTAGGCAAAAAAGGTATCCAAAGCTGTCTTGAATTCGTCACCCAAAGATCACAACTTAAATGAAAATTGGGCGAAAGAAGGGCAGACCAAAGGGTTCCAACGGACCTAGAATACTATCATCTGAAATTGGCTGTGTATTCCCAGTTGAACTAAAGTCTAAATTCCATCCAACTAAGGAAATGTAATTAACACTACAAGAATGTCAAATATCACTTTATGTATTTGGCCACGACCTATATGAAGGATAAAAACATTCAGTTAACTACTTAAGAAAAATAAAACTTATAAATATAAATAATTTAATTATTGATATCGAATATTATTTCTGTGTCTTTTTTATTTGTAAGTTTTTATACAACTATAACTTTTTTTGCATCTACATATGGAGACTCTGTTCAAAAATAGAAATATTAAAATGAGTCGAGTAGATTTTTAGTGTCTTATCCATGACAATAAAGTATACTCTAATGTAAGTAAATACGGTAACTTTTATTAGGTTTGTGAAAAACATATTTTAGTTATTAACATGTTCATATCCATGTAAATTTGAATGTTGGCAGCCCTCAAAACAACAATGGCACAACATATTAATGATGCCTTTGAAGAGATGTCCAATAAAATAACAACTTGGTCTCTACCACCACAATTTGAGATAAGAAATTTCAGTAACGGACCCCCAAAAAATATATGGTCTCAATGAAACTAACGATTTATAATAAAAAATTAGGTTGATGCCCTTAATCCATACATGCTACGTCAATAGGTGTATGAAAAGTACAAAAATATTTGGATGCTGAAGTCTTCTACGTTAAAATATGTATCTCATTTTCACTCATTTTCAGTCACCCCTCTATTTGAATTTTTAGAATTTTTTTTTAGTTTAATTGTCCATGAATCATGTCCACACAGATATATATATACCACTCATTGACGATATTTTTTACTGGTTCTTGTTGGTAATATCCATTAACGAGAGAAAGGTCTACAAACTTGATTCATATCCAAACCCAAAGCGAGATATTTCCAAGAAATTCGTCATGAGATGGACAGTGAGCTATTGAATCTTCCTAGTGTATATTAGTTGTTGACAGCATAGTAAATTATATATTTTTAAATATTACTTATTATTGCTTACTAATTCATAGGATGCTATTATAAGTGTATTATGTACAATTTTTTAAACACTTTTTTTAATTTAATTTTAAGTTTTTCCTGTACGTGTTATTTAAAGTTCATTTAACATTAACATGTTTTTTTATTCATTTTGTTTTGAGCCCTAATTTGGTCTATTAGATTTCATCTTCTTTAATCCATACTCCAGCACTAATATATTATACAAAAAAAAAAACATTTCAATGGACAATTGATCTTTCTGTAATATTCGTAGCATCCCTGATTGCAACACATGGTTTAAAGCCAATTTTATTGTGATATGTTTGTTAACTAGGTTAAGAATAGTAATGATCCTAATTATTAATATGTCTTGTATTTTATAATGATAACACAGCAGTTTGGTTTCTTAAGTGGATGGCAATAGAGGACATGTTTCAACCCAATCTCACTATTAGGTAAGTTGACAAATTTTTACCATGTGTACTTTTCGTATTTTTTGACACAATAATTAAATTAAAATTTTTTTGTATTGTAGTCCTTTGACTCCAAATTTCAAATGCTTGCTGGATGTGCAATTTTGAATGGGACTCACAATAAATATAATCACATAGTCAAACATCATTCTGCAGTTAGGTAGAAAGCATTGGTCGGCAATTAAATGGTCAGAGTATTTATTATTAGAAAAGGATAGAATGCATTTGATTTGATTGTTAGGTATTTAAGTTGTTTTTTATGGAGTCTATTTTTTAGTTACTCTTTTTATTTCTCTTTTATATATTGTTTTAATATTTAGGATTTTTTAGTTACACATCTTTCATATAACACTTTATTTTTTTCATTGAATTTCAATTATGTGGGGTTAAGAATTTAAAAATTACTAAATTATATTAAATTACCAAAATATATCAATATATTAGTTTTTAAAAGTATTTTTATATCATTTTTATACATGTCTATAATTAATATATAAAGGGGATATAGAAGTTTGGTGTTAAATTCTATCTTTCTATTTCATCCCTACTACTATAATTTAAAAACATTTAGTTATTCATTAAACATACAAAACTCACATTCTGTAGTAGTTATTATAGTAAAAGCTGCTACAAAAGTCACATTTTCTAGCAGTTTTTATAATTACTGAAATTTATATATGAATATCTATTTATTTATTTTTTAGACACTAATTTGTTTATTCTAAAAGTGTTGAGTATTTTTTATTTTATTTATAATGTAAAAAGTAATATTTTATTTTATTTAATATCTAATAAATTTAGACTCTGATTTCTTTTATTTTTTCGTCATAGTTGAATTGACATAATTTCATTGTATGATTGACAATTTTAATTCTTCTTACGTTAGATTGAATATTGGATACTTTTTTATTTAATTTATATTGATAGAAATATTTTATTTTTTTAATACCTTTAATAAATTAAAAAAAAAATAAGAATTTGGTATCCAATTCTTTTTTTCTATTTTACTCCTACTATTATAATCTATAACAACATTTGTAGTTACTTTGTTAAGTTATGCAAAAATCAGGTTCGGTAAAAAAGAATATAACATTGAACTTTTTAAAATAAACACAAATAAGAATTAAGAATCAATAATTAAAAATTACTAAATTGTTAAGTATTTTTAAAAAGAATATTTTTAAATCCATGAACATTTAAAAAATTAAGAATTTTAAAAAAGTTTTTATAGATTATTTTAAGGGCAAGTTACTTAAATAAAATGATCGAAAACTAAATTTATCAAATTACAACTTTCTGAAACTTCATACTTATTTTTCTATAATTATATAAACTGCTACCGGCACCAGCAAATTTAAAACTGAACGTAATCTGCTACTAGTAGCTGCGGTTTACGTTAAAATAGAACCGCTATAGGTTGTAGTGGTTTCTAAAGAAGGCGCAACATACATAAACCGCTGCTGACTACAACGGTTTATGTACAATTATGGGTAGGTAAATCCGTGGCATACCGTAGCGGTTCATGGATAGATAAATTCTATCAACATTTTTTGTCACAATTAAAGATAGTTATAATATAATTAATATTTGACCGCTGAAATAATAATATGATTATTTATCAAATAAGAAAAAAATACCATTAAATTAGGAATCGAAAGTGGTGTTGCGTGGTAGCAACAATAAGTTTAATCTTACATATTTTTTAATATATAAAAATTTAATATTTTTACCATCATTCAATTAAATTTATCCATTTTTAATATTTTTAGAAAATAATTTAAAAAATATACTCTTTATTCTTTAAGCAAATAGTAATCACCTTTATTTACTCAAAAAATAGAGAGTACATTACTCTTTTATTCTAGACAATAATAAAAATATAATATTTAAGTGTTTGTTTTGAAAAATTTTAATTCATTTTTAAGAATTGTCTTTGAAAATATATTATTTTAAATTTTTAAAATTTGGCAATAGAGGACATGTTTCAACCCAGTCTCCCTACTAGGGTAAGTTGACAAATTTCTACCTTATGTACTTCTTGTATTTTTTGACACAATAATTAATTTAACTTTTTTGTATCGTAGTCCCTTGACTCCAAATTCGAATGCTTACTGCATGTGCAACTTTGAATGGAACACATAATAAATATAATCACATGATCAAACATCGTTCTGCAGTTAGGTAAAAAATATTGTTGGCAATTAGATGGTCAGAATATTTATTATTAGGAAAGGATAGAATGCATTTAATTTGATTGTTAGGTATTTAAGTTGTTTATTATGGGATCTATTTGTTCGACCAATTACTCTTTTTATTTATCTTTTATATGTTTTTCTTAATATTTAGAATTTTTTAGTTAAACATCTTTTATATAGCACTTTATTTTTTCGTTGAATTTCAATTATGTGGGGTTAAGAATTTAAAAATTACTAAATTATATTAAATTGCCAAAGTTTAACAATATATTACTTTTTAAAAGTATTTTTATATCATTTTTATACATGTCTATAATTAATATATAAAGGGGATATAGAAGTTTGGTGTTCAATTCTATCTTTCTATTTCATCGCTACTACTATAATCACTACTAGAAAACTAGTTATTACAGACGGATATTTCCGACGGATTTTATCCCACTGAAATACAGAGAGAATTTCAGAGGGATTTTTTTGTCGGAAAACAAAAAAAATAGATTAGCATAAATTACAGACGGAAAAGAGAATCCGTCGAAAATTCCGTCGGAAAAATTAATTTTTTCAATGAAAAATGATTACAGACGGAAAATCCGTCTGTAATTTAAATTTTCCGTCGGAAATATTGAAAACCCTAATTTTATCACCATCCATTTCACACTCCATTCACACTCCATTCGAACACCATTCACACTCCATTCACACTCCTCTTCGCCCTCATCCCTCGAACTCTTCGCCCTGCAGCCCGCCGCTCGCAGCCACCGCAGTCTCTGCCGCCACTGCAGCCACGCAGCCCCCGCAACCCTGCAGCCCCTACACAGACACAGCCTCCACCGCCACTGTAGAAGATCCGTCGCCGTCGTAGGAAGCTGTGTCGCCGTGATTGGAAGCTCCCTCGCCGTTGTTTGGAAGCTCGTTGGCCTTCTCCTCTATTCGAGCGCTCTCCTTCTCTCTCTGTGTCGCCGTTGTGTTTCTGCCACTGCCCTTCCTCCTCGCTTTCATTCACGAGTCATGACCGTTCCTTCACTCCTCCATTGGAAGTAGATCTGAAGAGCCACGAACCGAGGTGTGGCATGTTCCTCCATCATTGAGTTGGTGTTGCGGTTGCCATAACTTTGCGTCCCTTGCTGTCGTCGACAATCACATTGTGCCCCTCCTCCCACACCTCCTCCATACGCCATTTTCCCTTTATTTCTGAGGTAAGATTTGAGATTTTTTTCCTATTTCTTAGTTTTTATTTTTTGTTTCTTCTGTGCACACCAAGTGTTAGATGGTTTGCTTATTTGTTGGTTTGTGCTAACATGCACATCGAATGTTTGTTAATTAGTCTCAGTGGATAATTAGATAGATATATGTGCTCAATGTTGTGTTTGTGCAGACGAGGTGTTTGATCTAATGACTGAACTGATTTCATTATCCCTAGCCCTAGCCTTGTCCCTTCCCTGTTGCTGCTGCAGAGAACTGAGTTTCTAAATTCTAAGGTATATTGAATGTATATATTTGAACTAAGTTTTATTGAATGTATCAAATTTGAATTAAGTTTTATGATCTTACATTCTTTAGTGCTTAGTAAACAGTTTTACAATTATTTATTTCTTACCAAAGTTTCTTTTTCGGCTATTAATAAGATATATGTCTACATGTGTTGAAGAATAGCTAAATTGATTTAGTGCTCAATAAGAACAGCTACTGTGACTATTTGAGCCTCAGAGGGTCGAAGAGGACCCAATTTGATTGAGGTAATGCAAGAGAGAAACTTCTGGATTCTATTGAAGATCTGAAACTGGACTCAATTGTACTGGGAAGCAGGGGGCTTAGCACAATCCAAAGGTGTGTATTTTATTTATTTATTTATTTATTTTTGGGTACAATTCCCTGTTTCTGATTTATGCCATATATACAGTTATGTCGTGGAGTAGTTATCCCACCTTAGGTGGTAACATTAACCCTTTATCTTTTGGGTCTTATTACAAGTAACAGAAGAAGCTCAATCTGTAGATGCTAGCTAGTGCACTATCAGTGTCTTTGTGCCAAATACTTGGTGTGAGTTTGTTTTGACAAATGATAGTTGACTTATAGATCACAATGATTATTTTGCTGTTTAATCTTCGTTACCAATAATTTAAGAATCGCTATCAAACTTGTCATATCTACGTGAATGACTGATCTTCTTGTAGGAAGATGTATGTATAACCTTTGATAATTATTAATATATAAAAAGAATTAAATTTTGAATACTGAAGTTTTCATGGCTCTTTTGTACAAATACAAGTGTTTCATTTGAATCGCTTTCCTTGTAATTATCTTCCACTATTTTTATTCTATAATGCCTTAAAGATATGCATTTTCAATGCATGATCATGAATAAGGTAAATAAGTATCTAAATATTGATTTCCATGAGTAAATTATCTTCTACTAATAACATTTGACTAATTTAATATTTTAATCTGACACTGAGCTAAAATCAAGTTGAGTAATTTTTATATGGTACACCTTTCAACAGCTAGATTGTGTTTCTAATAATAAAAAAAATAATAGAACCTCTCTAAATATAAAGAAAAACACTCTTGCATTAGAAAAATAAAACTCTCTTAAGAAAAGTCACAAAAAAAAAGAAGTCACTGCATCAATGAGATGCTTGTTTTTGTTTTTTTCACTTTAGCATTGAAGACTTAATGAGTTCCCAAATCTAATGAACAAGGGAGAACCCTTTTTTGTTTGATTGCTGTTCCTTTTTCCAAAGCATAGTGAAAAACAATAAGGTTTAGTTCAATATTTAATCTGTATTGGTTTCTGTGTTGTTGGCTTATGTATTTTGCAGCTTGTTCATCAGGGTACACTGAATTTTATTAGTTCCCAGGTAAAGCTGGCCCTCCTTGTCTCTCAGTAATTAAGGATAGGAACTATAAAGTGTTTAATGGATACAATCATTAAGCTTTCTATCAGTAATTGAGGATAGGAACTATAAAGTTTGGTTCTATTTATATCAAGTAATTAGGGGAAAAAATGGTACTTTTAAGACATGGATATTATTCTAAGAGTTTGCTAATTAACAAGTGTCTAATCAGCTAGTTTTAATACATGCATGTAAGGTGTTGATGTGAGCTGTTTTGTAATTATCTCCACATCCATAAATCCTTGTCTTTTTCATGGCATTCTGCTTCTGCCCTAGCTACATTTGATTTTTCCTGGAATATAGTATATATTAGCATCTTATATTACTGTGGGAAGGTAGATATTTAAATCTGAAAGGGGATTAAATGTTAATTATTTAAATTTAATTTTGATTTAGGACAGGATACTATAGCCTTGTTTTGTTTGGTTCATGTAGCCATGCAATGTTTAGTAGTTGTTGTTGTTGTTGTGGTGGTGGTTTTTATGGTGACACATAACTACACTTTAATTAATTTCTATCTTGAATGAAACAAATAAATTGGAGGACTCTTCACACTCACACCAGCTTCCAATTAGATTACACTTCTTCAAGTATCAACAATGAGCTTTCCTTTTATCATGCATCAAATTTACATTTGTTCCTTCTATTTTGCAGCGGACGAAAATAATATCTGATTTGCTGATATCGGTTTCAAAGGCTGAGAGACAAGAGGCCAGGCTGAAAGTGCGGCAAGACTCATTGAGACTTGGAAATGTTGGTGTAATCAGGTATGAGTGAAGAACAGTAATTTTCTTTTTATATATCTTTTTTTCTTTTGTTTTCTTGATCTTCTCATTTGTTTGGCTATAATTGTAGAGCTGGAACTGTCTTACCTGAAACGTGGGAAGATGGTCAAGCATTATATCTAGCTGAGATACCTTGGAATGTGTGTCCGGTTTTGTTTGTTAATCTCCTGGATCTTCAACTACTTAGATCAATGCTCAACCTGCAGAATTTCAATGCATGCTTCTTCTTCTTCTTCATTATGTTATTATTATTTCTTTTCCTTTTTCTTTTTGGTCTCTGTCTTTATTCTCCATTGCTGGGTTTTATTTAGTCATATTTTCAATGCTTCTAATAGCAATGAGCAACTGATGCAATATCAATCACTTGTGTACAGTAATGCTTCTAATAGCAATGAGCAACATGACATGGAGATCAATTCTGCTTGTGTTGCAGCAGAGGAAGATGTGGCAAAGAACAGCAAGGATCTCTTTGAGCAGTTTGATGGTAAGTGTATGGTTTCATTGCATAGCAAAATTGGTTGCAAAAAAGCAGCAAAATTGTTTTATTATTGGCATTCTGATGTGTGTGTCCATTAGCAATCTGGTTTCAGAACTCTACTTTTTACCATTTTAGCATGTTTCATACCTCCCACCATATTCAACCTGTTCCTGCCACATTGTTTCATTATGCATATAACTAGTATGTTTTATCACTAGTTAATATATATATATTCCAAACTACCATTGTTTCATTATGCATATAACTAGTATTTTTTATCACTAATTAATCTCTTTGACAGTTTTAATTACCAATTCATATGTAAACTAATCTTGACTCTAACAACAGCAAGTTGAGAAATCTAGAGAAGGGTCTTCCACAATACAAAGCAGCACCTTTGTTTGATAAGCTTGTGTTTGATAAGGTATGCTTTAAACTTAATCAATACAAAGAGTGTTTATCAGCAGGATGTTCGCCATTCTGATGAAGATGCTGTTGGATATTGAGGATGATCCTGCTTGGCACAGTGCTGAGACAGAGGACGAAGATGCCGGCGACCAAGGCATTTTGTAGTGGTGGTGACCAAGCTTTGAGGACAGCAGATGGTTATTCTAATAATGAAGATATCTAATGTGTTGGACTTGCAGGTTTATTGATTGTTGGCATTTTTTTATGAGGCAATTATTAGTGTTATTATGCCAATATATAAGATTAGTATGATTCTTGATCCCTAGTGTTGTTGAATCTTACGATGAGATTGTATTTTCTGAACCGTCTGATGGTTTTCTGGCGTGTGTGCAGAATCATCCTGCTGTTGTTGTGCCTAGGCTTCCTGCTGGTTTGAATTTGCCTAGCCCAGGTGAGTTCTTTCAAATGTTCTTTTTCATTCCGCACTCTGTGAAGAACCATTTAATTATTTTATTTTTGTTCTGATCTGTGTTTGCTTTTGTTGTTCTCTCTGTTTTTCTATGTTCTGATTTACTTCAATTTCAATTCAGATTTTAATTCTATTTCAGTCAGGAGATGTCAAGATTAACTTTCAATATGGAGCTTGATGCTGCTAATGCAACTTAGTTATCTATTAATATTTTAGATTATCCTATCTTTAAGTGCTAAGTGTAATTTGTGACATTCATGTAACATTGGGATGGTCATCTTATTTTTTTGGGTATTTTTTTATTAAGACAATGAGATATTGGCCAATGATGTTGAAAAATAACATCCAATTTTATAGGTATCATGTAATGAATATTATGTTTATTTATGTGATTTTCGGCTTTCTTTTTTCAATTTACAGTGTTTGATGGAGTAAATTTAGAAAACAAATCTAAAGTACTCATTTTGCAATGGAAAAATCTAAAAAGAATTCTATTTTATCTTACTGACGGATTTACAGACGGATTTTCTGTCTGTAATCAGAACGTGGGATGATTTTCCAAAGTTCAACTTACAGACGGAAAATCCGTCTGTAATTACAGACAGAATCTGTCGAAAAATCTGTCTGTAATTACAGACGGAAAATCCGTCTGAAAATCCGTCTGTAATTATAGACGGAAAATCCGTCTGAAAATCCGTCTGCAATTACAGACGAAAAATCCGTCGGAAAATCTGCCTGTAATTACAGACGGAAAATCCGTCGGAAAGTTCGTCGCCTTTGGGAAATGGATAGAAAATTTACAGAGGGAAAATCCGTCGGTAACTGCTAAAAATCCGTCTGTAATTTTCCGACGGAAAAAAAATCCGTCGGTAAATAATTTCCGACGGGGCTTTTACAGAGGGACAAAATCCGTCGATAATTTCGTCGGTAACCAAAAATCCGTCTGTAATAAAGACTAAATCCGTCTGTAAATCTGTCTGTATTAATCCATTTTCTAATTGTGAATTTAAAAACATTCAGTTACTCATTGAACATATAAAAAACTCACATTTTGTAGTAGTTATTATAGTAAAAACGGCTACAAAAGTTACATTTTTTAGCAGTTTTTATAATGACTGAAATTTATATATGAATATCTATTTACTCATTTTTAAGAATCTAATTTGTTTTTTATTTTATTTATAATGTAAAAAGTAACGTTTTATTTTATTTAATATCTAATAAATTTAGACTCTGATTTCTTTTATTTTTTTGTCATAGTTGAATTGATATAATCTCATTGTATATATGATTGACAATTTTAATTCCTCTTACGTTAGACTGAATATTGGATACTTTTTATTTAATTTATACTGATAGAAATATTTTATTTTTTTAATACATTTAATAAATTAAAAAGAAAATAAGATTTTAGTATCCAATTCTTTTTTTCTATTTTACTCCTACTATTATAATCTATAACAACATCTGCAGTTACTCTGTTAAGTTACGCAAAAATCAGGTTTAGTAGAAAAGAATATAACATTGAACTTTTTAAAATAAATACAAATAAGAATTAAGAATAAATAATTAATAATTACTAAATTGTTAAGTTTTTTTAAAAAGAATATTTTTAAATCCATGAACATTTAAAAAATTAAGAATTTTAAAAAAGTTTTTATAGATTATTTTAAGGGCAAGTTACTTAAATAAAATGATCGAAAACCAAATTTATCATATTACAACTTTCTGAAACTTCATACTTATTTACAACTTTTCTATAATTATATAAACCGCTACAGGCACCAGCCAATTTGAAACTGAATGTAATCTGCTACTGGTAGCCACGGTTTACGTTAAAATAGGAGTTTATGTATAAATAGGAGTTTCTGAAGGAGGTGCAACATACATAAATTGCTCCTGACTATAGCAGTTTATGGTTTATGTATAAATAAGAGTAGGTAAATCCGTGGCATACTGTAGCGGTTTATGCGTAGATGAATTCTATCAAAATTTTTTTGGCACAATTAAAGATAGTTATACTATAATTAACATTTGACAGCTGAAATAATAATATGATTATTTATCAAATAAAAAAAATACCATTAAACTAAGAATCCAATGTGGTGTTGCGTGGTAGCAACAATAAGTTTAATCTTTGATACACCACTATTTTATGATATATTTTGGACTGAATTGAGTGGGTTTTGTCAACTATTCTCACACTTATTCATGAAAATTGCATGTTTTTAAGTTTTCTTCCTAATTTTGTGCTATGATTGAAAACATGCTTCCTAGCCTTAAAATTGTTAATTTTTAATTCTCCTTTATTACCATTCGATGTCGTGATGTGTTTGTTAAGTGTTTTCAGATTTACAGGGCATGAATGTAAGAACTCGAATTTTTCACGCGAAACTGTTTTAATAAAATAATTTTAATGCCTGGAATAGATTCAAAATTTAGAAGTTTTAATTTGAAAATATAAAGGTAAAATTTGGTTTCAGTGAATTTTTCTGAGTCAGAAAAAGTATTTTCTGTGAAAGGCCGAGAACCAGCAGCCAAACCGGTCGAACCAGTTTAAGCCTGCCCGGTACTATGTTTTGAGAAAAAAAATAAGATTTAGAAAATTGGTTTATTGTTTTGAAAGGATAAAAATAATTTAGAATCGAAAACCGGACACTAATCTTAAAGGTTTTGGCCCAAAGTGGGCCAAACGGGCCAAAAACGCTAACGAGTTGGACAGGGCCCAAGGTCCAACATATATATCTGTGATTAATGAGTTTCAAACTCATTTTGAAGGGAAGAGAGAGAGAGAGAGAGAGAACTCGGATAGGAGGTGGTGGGGGGTGAAACCCCATTGTTACTATTCATCCTCCACTTCCGGAAGCCTAACTTTTGATCCGGAGCTCCAATTGACGAGCCGTTTGTGGCCACG
Source organism: Arachis ipaensis (assembly GCF_059453495.1). Taxonomy (NCBI): domain Eukaryota; kingdom Viridiplantae; phylum Streptophyta; class Magnoliopsida; order Fabales; family Fabaceae; genus Arachis; species Arachis ipaensis. Next base: position 132,087,672 of record NC_142444.1, read on the forward strand.
CGAAGCTCTCGAGGAGCTCTTTGTTTTTAGATAGTATTTTCTGGTAAGAACTCGCTACACAAGCTCCATTTTCCTGCCCTAAGTTTCTGCATTTTTGGGGTTTAGTTTTTGAGCAAGTTTTGTAGTTTTGGTTGTTTAGGTGATCTTTAGTAGCGGGTAATTGTTGGATTTTATCTCTAATCTCATTGGGTAAGGTAAGGTTTCACTAAATTCTTGTGGTGTTGTATGTTGTGGTTTCTAAGTTTTGATTTTGTTATATACATGATGCTAGATTGGGTTTTTCGTATTTGTTGGAGTTGGTTGAGGATTTGGATCAAGCTTGGTGGTTTCATTTTGGTTTTTGAGCATATTGAGAGTCGGTCAAGGTATGGTTTCAGTTTTCTTTATGTAATATGTAATGTTTATGGACACTTAGGCTAGTTGGCCCTAAGATAGGATTGAATGTTGTTGGTGTATGAATAATGATATGTGAATTGATGTTAATTGTTGTTAGTATTGAATTATTGTGGTTGATGATGATTATTGGGAATTGTTGGTGTTATTGAGTATTGACGATTGGTGTTGTTGATGAGGATTGATAAATGAAGTGGTGGTGTTGTGTGGAATGAATTCAAATACTAGTAATAATGATTATATGATTTGATGAGGTTGTTGGTATTTAATGATTTATGATGAATATTGATGTTGTTGGTATTTAATGATTATGAAGGTTGATGAGGAATGTGTGATTTATTGTTGTTGATGAGGGATTGATGATTATTAAGATTGATGAGGATTTGTAGTGATTGTTAATATTGTTGATGGTTGGTATTGATTATGAGTGTTATGATGGTTGTTGATGTTGAGAAAATTGAGGATGAGTATTGATATTTATTATGATTGTTGAGAGTTGTTGGTATTGTTGATGATTATTTATGAGTTGTGTTGATTATGGTAAATGATGGTGTTGGTGTATGATGTGGGAAATTGGGTAATGATGATTTTGAGGATTGTTAATGGTTGATGGGGTTTGTTGATGTTAATAAGGTTAATAGAAAGTGAAAAATGTGAATTTTGTTAGGATTAGAATTGTTGAATGGTTTAGAAGGTTGAGTGATTGAGAAAATGGTTAAAGTAGTGTTTGGTATGAGTTTTGGGCTGTTTTGGTATTGTTTGGGTTGTGAATAGATTGGTTTTAGTTTGAAAGTTGGTTAAATTTGAGGTTATGAGGTTTGGGGTAAAAATAGATTTTTGGTGAACTTTGTCTGATAATAACTTTTGCCTTGGTTTTTAAAATTTGTTGAATTTGGTTTAGAATTAAAGATTTTTGAAAACTCTTCGATTTGATATAAAGTTTGTAAAATTTAGAATTTTGTAGAGGAAGTTACGATCATTCAAAGATTGGTGTCAAAAATTTGAAATTCTGCAGAGTTGCAGAATTTTGTGATTTCTGGTATGTGCGCACGCACAGCCTTGTGGGCACGCACAACCCTGTAAAGTTTTAGACCTGTGCGTGCGCACAGGTAGGGATGGGCGTGCTGTTTGCAGCGCTAACACAGCTTGTGCACGCACACACCAATGAGGTTTTACAACATGTGCGCACACACAAGTTGGGAAGTTAATGCCTGTGCGTACGCACACCTCTATGCGTACGCACACATCTTAAAAATCTTCTGGGCGTGTGCACGCACACCCCTGTACGTACGCACACGTCCTGTTTTATAACTTGAACTTTGTTTTTAAACTATTTCACTTTTCCTACAAGATTGTATACTTCTATGACACCATTTTAAGACCCTTGGGCTTATTTTTGGGCACTGAAACATGGGAAAGGTCCTAGGAGGTTTATTTGGATTTTACTTTGAAAAGTTAGCAAACGGAGGTTTAGGTTTCTGGTGTATTGAGGATGAGTTTGGTTGAGAGAGAAGGAAGAGTAGTGAACTGGGTGATGGCCGATAGTGAATTGAGAAACTGAAGAATTGATGAGTTCAGAATCGAATTGCTTATGAGGAGTTTGAGAAATATGAATGTTTAAGGATATTACTGGAATGGTGATCTTGATGAATATTGAGAGTGTGTCAGGCACTATATCCTTAGAATATTGAGAGATGATAATTGGAAGTGATTTGAGATGAGAAATGATGATTATTTGAGGTTGATGGACTTGTGGATGTGGATAGTGAGTTAGGCACTATATCCTTGGAATGATAGTGAGCCAGGCACTATATCCTTGGAATGATTTGTGATGAATTATATGTTATTGTTGTTTTCCTTTTCTGCTGCAAGAGGGGGCCAGGCACTATATCCTCAGAACGGTAGTGTGCCAGGTACTATATCCTCGGAACAAGAGCAGGCCAGGAGCTATATCCTCGGAAGTGGCAGAAAATGTGATGAGCGGATAATTTATACGCTTTTTGGCACTGTTTTTAGTATATTTTAGTTAGTTTTTATTATATTTTTATTAGTTTTTATTTAAAATTCACTTTTCTGGACTTTACTATGAGTTTGTGTATTTTTCTGTGATTTCAGGTATTTTCTGGCTGAAATTGAGGGACCTGAGCAAAAATCTGATTCAGAGGCTAAAAAAGGACTGCAGATGCTGTTGGATTCTAACCTCCCTGCATTCAAAGTGGATTTTCTGGAGCTACAAAAGCCCAATTGACGCCTTCTCAATTGCGTTGGAAAGTAGACATCCTGGGCTTTCCAGCAATATATAATAGTTCATACTTTTCCCAAGATTTGATGGCCCAAACCGGCGTTCCAAGTCAGCTCAAGAATTCTGGCGTTTAACTCCAGAATTGGCACAAAAGCTGGAGTTAAACGCCCAAACTGGCACAAAAGCTGGCGTTTAACTCCAAGAAAAGTCTCTACACATGAAAGCTTCAATGCTCAGTCCAAGCACACACCAAGTGGGCCCCGGAAGTGGATTTTTACACTAAACACCTTAGCTTACTCATTTTCTGTAACCTTAGGTCACCATTTTACTATAAAAACTACTTTTAGTGATTCATCTTGTACCTCATGACATTCTACACATTTCATATTGTATCTTCTATGGCATGAGTCTCTAAACCCCATTGTTGGGGGAGAGGAGCTCTGCTGTTCTTCATGAATTAATGCAATTATTACTATTTTCCATTCTATCACGCTTGCTTCTATTCTAAGATATTCTTTTGCACTTCAACCTGATAATGTGATGATCCGTGACAGTCATCATCATTCTCACCTATGAACGCGTGCCTGACAACCACCTCCGTTCTACCTTAGATTGAATGCATATCTCTTAGCCTCATGATTCAGATCAGAGTCTTCGTGGTATAAGCTAGAATTATTGGCGGCCATTCCTGAGATCCGGAACGTCTAAACCTTGTCTGTGGTATTCTGAGTAGGATCTGGAAAGGGATGACTGTGACGAGCTTCAAACTTGCGAGTGTTGGGCGTAGTGACAGACGCAAAAGGATCAATGGATCCTATTCCGACATGATCGAGAACCGACAGATGATTAGCCGTACAGTGACAGCGCATTTGGAACATTTTCACTGAGAGGACGGGAAGTAGCCATTGACAACAGTGATGCCCAACATAAAGCTTGCCATGGAAGGAGCCTTGCGTGCATGAAGAAGAAGATAGTAGGAAAGCAGATATTCAGAAGACAAAGCATCTCCAAAGCCTCAACCTGTTCTTCATTACTGCATAACAAGTATTTATTTCATGTTCTTTTACTTTTTACAATTAAATCTGAGAATTATTGATATCCTGACTAAGAGTTACAAGATAACCATAGCTTGCTTCAAGCCGACAATCTCCGTGGGATCGACCCTTACTCACGTAAGGTATTACTTGGACGACCCAGTGCACTTGCTGGTTAGTTGTGCGGAATTGCAAAAGTGTGATTGTGATTTCGTGCACCAAGTTTTTGGCGCCGTTGCCGGGGATTGTTCGAGTTTGGACAACTGACGGTTTATCTTGTTGCTTAGATTAGGAATATTTTATTTTTGTTGGTTTAGAGTCTTTTATTTGAGTTTAGTTTCATATTTTAGGTTTGGTGTCAATTGCATGCTTTTATTTTCTTTTGATTTTTTGAAATTGCATGTCCTTAGTTCTTTCTTGATTTTTAAAAATTCTAAGTTTGGTGTCTTCTTTGTGTTTTCCTTTAATTTTTCGAAAATTTGTGTTTGATTTTCTAAAAATTTTAAGTTTGGTGTCCCTTGTGCTTTTATTTACTTAAAATTTTTTCAAAAATTTGTTCTTGGTGTTCATCTTGATCTTCAAAGTGTTCTTGGTATTCATCTTGACATTCAAAGTTTTCTTGTTTGTTCTCTTTGTTTTGATCTAAAATTTCTAAGTTTAGTGTCATTTTATTATTTTTCTCCTTCCTCATTAAAATTCAAAAATAAAAAATATCTTTTCCTTATTTTCTTCATAAATTTCGAATTTTTGCATTAAATTAGTCAAGGATTTTCAAAATCATATCTTTTTTTTTAGTCAAGTCAAAATTTTAATTTCAAAAATTGATATTTTCAAATATTTTTCAAAAATCAAATCCTTTTCATTTTTTCAATCATATCTTTTTTTTTATAAATTGCAATCATATCTTCTCAATCATATCTTTTTAAAATAATTTTCAATCATATCTTTTTGATTGCTAATTTTCAAAATCTTTTTAATCAATTAATTGATTTAGTTTTCAATTTGCTTTTATTTTCTTCTAATTTTCGAAAATGATACCCAGAATTTTTCAAATCTTTTTAATTAATTAGCCATTTTAGCATTCGAATTGTTTATCTTTTTACTTTTTCTCTTAATTTTCGAAACTTTTATTTAATTTTTTTATTTATTTCATTTTATTTTATTCGGTTAATTTTAATTAAAATAAAATAAAAACAAAAATATATTTTATTTCCCATCCACATCATCTCCCTTTCTCCATCATGGACCTAAGTGGAAGTGAACAGTCCAAAAGGACTCTGGGGTCATATGCTAACCCCATTACAGCTGCATATGGAAGTAGCATCTGTATACCTCCCATCAAGGCAAGCAGCTTTGAGCTAAATCCTCAGCTCATTATCATGGTGCAGCAAAATTGCCAGTATTCCGGTCTTTCACAGGAAGAACCTACTGAGTTTCTGGCACAGTTCTTACAAATTGCTGACACAGTACGTGATAAAGAAGTGGATCAGGATGTCTACAGATTATTATTGTTTCCATTTGCTGTAAAAGATCAAGCTAAGAGGTGGTTAAATAACCAACCCACAGCAAGCATAAAAACATGGAGACAGTTAACAGACAAATTCCTGAATCAATTTTACCCTCCAAAAAGGATAACACAGCTAAGACTGGACATCCAAGGCTTTAAACAAGAGGATCATGAATCTCTTTATAATGCCTGGGAGAGGTACAGAGGGATGCTAAGAAAATGCCCCTCTGAAATGTTTTCAGAGTGGGTACAGTTAGACATCTTCTACTATGGACTTACAGAAAAAGCTCAGATGTCTCTAGACCACTCAGCTGGTGGATCTATACACATGAGAAAAGTAATTGAAGAGGCTTAAGAACTCATAGATAAAGTTGCTAGAAATCAACATCTGTACTCAAACAGTGAGTCATTCATAAAAGAAGAGGCTATGGCAGTAACTACTGATCCTAATCCTCAAGAACAGATTGTTGAACTTAATCAGCAATTACTCCTTATGACAAAACAATTAGCAGAATTCAATGAGATGCTCCAAGACACTAAAAATGCTAACAAGAATATATAAGCACAATTGAATCAGACAAGATAGCAGCTATCTAAACAGATAACAGAAGAATGCCAAGCTGTCCAACTAAGGAGGGGGAAGACATTGAATAACTCAGCTCAAAGTAGCAAAAAGTCAAGAAAGGAACAAATGACAGAGGATGACCAAACCACTGCCCAAAATCCCTCTGAGGACATCAAGAGCCTAGAGAGGAATAACTCTGGCGTTCAAACGCCAAAAAAGGGTGGGAAGCTGGCGTTAAACGCCCATCCAGCACCCAATCCTAGCGTTCAAACGCCAATGAGGAATCAGACACCTGCAAGTGCTGATAGTAACCCCTCTAAGAAGGCTTCTTCAACCACTTCTGTAGGGAATAAATCTGCAGCAACTAAGGTTGAAGAATATAAAGCCAAGATGCCTTATCCTCAGAAGCTCCGCCAAGCGGAACAGGATAAACAATTTGCCCGCTTTGCAGACTATCTCAGGACTCTTGAAATAAAGATCCCGTTTGCAGAGGCACTTGAGCAAATACCCTCTTATGCTAAGTTCATGAAAGAGATCTTAAGTCATAAGAAGGATTGGAGAGAAACTGAAAGAGTGTTCTTCACTGAAGAATGCAGTGCAGTCATTCTAAAAAGCTTACCAGAAAAGCTTCAAGATCCAGGAAGCTTTATGATACCATGCACATTAGAGGGTGCTTGTACCAAGACAGCTCTATGTGACCTTGGAGCAAGTATCAACCTAATACCTGCATCCACTATCAGAAAGCTTGGGTTGACTAAAGAAGTCAAACCAACCCGGATATGTCTTCAACTTGCTGATGGCTCCATTAAATATCCATCAGGCATCATTGAGGACATGATTGTCAAGGTTGGGCCATTTGCCTTTCCCACTGACTTTGTAGTGCTGGAAATGGAGGAGCACAAGAGTGCAACTTGATGTGTATTTTCGGAAAACGAATTCCAAACACACAAAACTCATCGGCAAGTGCACCGGGTCGCATCAAGTAATAAAACTCACGGGAGTGAGGTCGATCCCACAGGGATTGAAGGATTGAGCAATTTTAGTTTAGTGGTTGATTTAGTCAAGCGAACAAGAGTTGATTTGAGTGATTTGTAGTTGACAGAAGCTAAATTGCATGAATTTAAAAGGGAGAGGGACAATTTCAGTAAATTAAAAAGCAGAGAAGGTAAATGTGCTAAATCTTAAAGAGCAAGTAATGTAAATTGCAGAAACTTAGATTGCAAGAAATGTAAATGGCTGAATCTTAAAGTGCAAGAAATGTAAATTACTTGAATTATAAAGGGAATTGGGAAGTGGGTTTGCAGAATTTAAACAAGGAAAAGTAAATTGCACTAAACTGAAAAGTAGAAGAAGAATTGAATTGAACCGGATCTAAAACGGGAATGTAAATAAACTTGAAAAGCATTCAACAGAAGAATTAAAATGTGATTTCAGATCTCAGGACCCAAGAGACTAGATAATCGAGTCTAGATCTCAATGCCTTCCTAGATCCAAATGTGGAATTCAATTGCAAGAAATAAAGAAAAGTAAATTTGCAGAATGAGTAGAAGAAGAGACAATGAACCGAAATTGAAATTCAATTATGCATTAAAGAAAACAGAGAGATCTCAGGATGAGATTGAAACAGAATTCCTTTAATTCTCCAACCCAAGATCCAAGACAAATTGTAAACGAAATTGAAAACAAGAAAACTAAGAGGAAGAGAATTCAATTCTCCTACTCCGAAACTCAGAAACTCAAAACAATTCCGAACCAAAAGCTCTCCAAAAACTACTCAGCAAAAACTCAAAACGGAAAAAGCTCCCTAGAAACTTAAATCCTAAGCTATTTATACACTTTCTTCAAATGGTCTTCAAGCCTTGAATTGGGCCTTTGCTCTTGATGAAATTGGGTTGATAAAAACCTCTGTTGATTGCTCTTGGAGTTGGAGAGAAACCCATTGTGAACCGGGCCAAGAATCATAAAAGCTTGAGTCAAAGTTTGAGGCAAACTTTGGCTCAAGCTTTTTATACCAGCTGCCCTCCTTTTGCTGATATCCACGTTTGAGCTAAAGTTTGAGGTCAAACTTTTTCTCAAACGTGGATCCCCTTGTGTACATGTGTGGCACCAACGTTTGCCAAAAAGCTTGAGGCAAATGTTGGCGCAAGCTTTTCTCCTCCAGGGTGTTGTTTTTGTGATGCCAACGTTTGCCAAAAAGTTTGAGGCAAACGTTGGCTCAAGCTTTTTCCTCCAGGGTGTGCAAGTGTGGCGCCAACGTTTGCCAAAAAGCTTGAGGCAAACGTTGGCGCAAGCTTTTCTCCTCCAGGGTGTTGTTTTTGTGATACCAACGTTTGCCAAAAATTTTGAGGCAAACGTTGGCTCAAGCTTTTTCCTCCAGGGTGTTTTCAATTCTTCCAAAAGTTTGAGCTAAAGTTTGAGGCAAACTTTGGCTCAAGCTTTTTTTCCTCTCTTGCTCCTAGCCATTCCTTCTTTCTTCAACCTTCTTCAAAACTCTTTTCACCTATCATCAATCAATCAAAACAATCAAAGCTATGCTCCAAATCATGAGATTGTGTTTCTTTCATAATATATGACAATTATAGCACAAAATCTCATGAACTTGCATTAATTCATCCATGGTTGATTGAATCAAAGGAAATATGAAATTCTACCCAATTGGCTTACTTAAGGCTCAAGAAAGTGCATAAATCAATTGAAAATAAGTAAAAAAAGACTAGTGAAAGTAGGCTAAGATGACTTGTCATCACAACTCTCATTCTAGGAAGACCTTTCCTAGCAACTGGATAAACTCTTATTGATGTACAAAAATGGGAAGTGACCCTGAGAGTCAATGAGGATGAATTCAAGTTAAATGCTGTCAAAGCTATGCAGCATCCAGACACATCAAATGACTGCATGAGCACTGATATTATTGACTCTTTGGTGGAAGAGATCAATATGACTGAGAGTCTTGAATCAGAGCTAGAGGACATCTTTAAAGATGTTCAGCCTGATTTGGAGGAACCAGAGGAAATAAAAGAACCTCTAAAAATCCCTCAGGAAGAGGAGAAACCCCCTAAACCAGAGCTCAAACCACTACCACCATCCCTGAAATATGCATTTCTGTGAGAGGGTGACACTTTTCCAGTGATCATAAGCTCTACTTTAAATCCACAGGAAGAGAAAGCACTAATTCAAGTGCTAAGGACACACAAGACAGCTCTTGGGTGGTCCATAAGTGATCTTAAGGGCATTAGCCTAGCAAGATGTATGCACAAGATCCTATTGGAGGATGATGCTAAGCCAGTGGTTCAACCACAGAGGCGGCTAAATCCAGCCATGAAGGAAGTGGTGCAGAAAGAGGTCACTAAGTTATTAGAGGCTGGGATTATTTATCCTATTTCTGATAGCCCCTGGGTGAGCCCTGTCCAAGTTGTCCCCAAGAAGGGAGGCATGACAGTGGTTCATAATGAAAAGAATGAACTGGTTCCCATAAGAACAGTTACAGGGTGGCGTATGTGTATTGACTACAGAAGGCTCAATACAGCCACCAGAAAGGATTATTTTCCTTTACCATTCATAGACCAGATGCTAGAGAGACTAGCAGGCCATGAATACTACTGCTTTTTAGATGGCTATTCAGGCTACAACTAAATTGCAGTGGATCCTCAAGACCAAGAGAAAACAGCATTCACATGTCCATCTGGAGTATTTGCTTACAGAAGAATGCCTTTTGGTCTGTGCAATGCACCTGCAACCTTTCAGAGGTGCATGCTCTCTATCTTCTCTGATATGGTAGAGAAGTTCCTGGAAGTCTTCATGGATGACTTCTCAGTATTTGGAGACTTATTCAGCTCCTGTCTTGATCATCTAGCACTTGTCCTGAAAAGGTGCCAAGAGACTAACCTGGTCTTAAACTGGGAAAAATGTCACTTTATGGTGACTGAAGGAATTGTCCTTGGGCACAAAATTTCAAGCAAGGGGATAGATGTGGATCAAGCCAAGGTAGAGGTAATTGAGAAATTACCACCACCTGCCAATGTTAAGGCAATCAGAAGCTTTCTGGGGCATGCAGGATTCTATAGGAGGTTCATAAAGGATTTTTCAAAAATTGCAAAACCTCTAAGCAACCTGCTAGCTGCTGACACGCCATTTGTGTTTGACACAGAGTGTCTGCAGGCGTTTGAGACCCTGAAAGCCAAGCTGATCACAGCACCAGTCATCTCTGTACCTAACTGGACATTACCATTCGAATTAATGTGTGATGCCAGTGACCATGCCATTGGTGCAGTATTGGGACAAAGGCATAACAAGCTTCTGCACGTCATTTACTATTTCAGTCGTGTTCTAAATGACGCACAGAAGAATTACACAACCACAGAAAAGGAGTTACTTGCAGTGGTTTATGCCATTGACAAGTTTAGATCCTATTTAGTAGGTTCAAAAGTGATTGTGTATACTGACCATGCTGCTCTTAAATATCTACTCACTAAGTAGGATTCAAAACCCAGGCTCATAAGATGGGTGTTACTTCTGCAAGAGTTTGATATAGAAATAAGAGACAGAAAAGGGACAGAGAACCAGGTAGCTGATCACCTGTCCCGGATAGAACCAGTAGCAGGGGCGTCCCTCCCTCCTATTGAGATCTCTGAGACCTTTCCGGATGAGCAACTTTTTGCCATTCAGGAAGCACCATGGTTTGCAGACATTGCAAATTATAAAGCTGTGAGGTTCATACCCCAGGAGTACAGCAGGTTGCAAAAGAAAAAACTAATTTCTGATGCAAAGTACTACTTATGGGATGAACCATATCTCTTTAAGAGATGCGCAGACGGAATGATCCACAGATGCGTCCCTAGAGAGGAGGCACAGAAGATCCTGTGGCGTTACCATGGATCACAGTATGGAGGACATTTCGGAAGTGAGCGAACAGCCACTAAAGTCCTCCAATGTGGCTTCCATTGGCCTACTCTCTATAGAGATGCTCGAGAGTTTGTGCGTAACTGTGACAGTTGCCAAAGAGCTGGTAACTTGCCTCATGGTTATGCCATGCCTCAACAAGAGATCTTAGAGATTGAGTTGTTTGATGTATGGGGTATTGACTTCATGGGTCCTTTCCCACCATCATACTTAAACACTTACATTCTGGTGGCAGTAGACTACGTATCTAAATGGGTGGAGGCAATTGCCACACCCACTAATGACACCAAGACTGTGCTAAAGTTCCTCCAGAAACATATTTTCAGCAGATTTGGTGTTCTCAGAGTACTAATCGGTGATGGGGCACCCATTTCTGCAATAAACAGCTTTACTCTACTATGGTTCGATATGGAATTAGCCACAAAGTAGCAACTCTATATTATCCATAGACAAATGGGCAGGCTGAAGTCTCTAATAGAGAACTAAAGAGAATCCTGGAACGGATTGTAATTGCCCGTAGAAAGGATTGGGCAAAGAGCTTGGATGATGCATTGTGGGCATACAGAACAGCATTCAAGACTCCTATAGGAACCTCTCTATACCAGCTTGTGTCTGGCAAGGCCTGTCATTTGCCCGTGGAACTGGAACATAAAGCCTATTGGACAACCAGATTCCTAAACCTGGATGCTAAGTTAGCTGGTGAGAAAAGATTGCTCCAGCTAAATGAGCTAGAGGAGTTCAGACTCAAAGCTTTTGAAAATGCAAAAATTTATAAGGAAAAAGCAAAAAAGTGGCATGACAAGAAATTGTCATCCAGAGTCTTTAAGCCAGGACAAAAAGTTCTACTGTTCAACTCTAGGCTCAGATTATTTTCCAAAAGATTAAAATCCCGATGGAGGGGACCATATGTGATTACAGGAGTGTCACCATATGGTTATGTTGAGCTTCAAGATATTGATTCTGACAAAAAGTTCATTGTTAATGGACAGAGAATCAAACATTATCTTGAAAGCAATTTTGAGCAAGAATGCTCAAAACTGAGGCTTGAATGAAGCTCAGTAAAGGTCCAGCTAAAGACAATAAAGAAGCGCTTGCTGGGAGGCAACCCAGCCATTAGCAAGTTATTTGTTTTAATTAATACTTGTAGAAGTTTGATATACATTTTTCTTCAAAGGTTAATCATCAAAATTGAAGGAATTCACAGAGTTACAGAAGGATTCAGTGCAAAAAGCAGACAAAAGGAGCTTGCTGGCAAGAAAACGCTAGTAAAGGGCATTTTGGGCGTTAAACGCCAGAATGGGTACCATTCTGGGCGTTTAACGCCAGAATTGCAGCATCCTGGGCGTCCAGAAAAATGCCCAGTGATAAAGGGGTTTCTGGCGTTTAACGCCAGCCAGGGCACCTGGCTGGGTGTTAAACGCCCACAATGGCCAACAATTGGGCGTTAAACGCCAGAATGGATACCATTCTGGGCGTTTAACGCCAGAAAGGCAGGGGGAGGAGATTTTGTTTCCAACTTCAATTTTTTTCAAATTTTCATGTTTTGACTCATACTTTTCTGCATAAACATGTTTCAAACTTTTATCATTCACCCTCAATTTTCAAAAATTCAAACATTTTCTAAATCTCTTTTCAATTTTCTTTCAAATCCTTCCCAAATCTTCTTCAAAAACTCAATTATCTTCTTAATTTCTTTCCAAATCTTTTTCAACTCATCATATCATCTCTTAATTCTTAGATGCATAACCAAATTTTCAGATTTAACATCTTTATATCTTTTTCAATTAAAAAATCTCATCTTTTTCATATCATGATTTTATTTTCTTCCATCAATTATATCTCTATATCATATCTCTTTCAAATTTTTCGAAATCCCTCCCCTCCTCCTATAAATATACATTCGGCCATCCCCCCTCTCTACCATTCGAATTTGCCTCTTCTCCTCTCTCTCCCCTTTTCTTTCTTTTGCTTGAGGGCAAGCAAACCTCTAAGTTTGGTGTGTTTTTCCGTGATCACTAAGCTAAGACTCATCAAGATCATGGCACCTAAGGGAAAATAAACCAAATCAAGAGGCAAGAAAGAGAATACTCCAAAGAGTCTTTGGAATCAAGAGAGGTTCCTAACCAAAGAACATGCAGACCATTACCACAAAATAATGGGTCTGAGGTCAGTGATCCGGAAGTTAAATTCAATCTAAAAGAAGATGAATATCCGGAGATCCAAGAGCAAATTCGAAACAGAGGATGGGAAATTCTAGCTAATCCTGAAACAAAGGTTGGAAGAAACATGGTTCAGGAATTCTACTCAAATCTGTGGCTAACAGATAAGCAGAGAATAACTAGAACCGTTTTTCATACCTACCGAACCATGGTCAGAGGGAGGCTTATTTACTTCCATTTGGACAAAATAAGAGAGGTCTTCAAATTGCCTCAACTACAAGATGATCCAGAATCCTTTAATAGGAGAATGGTGAGAGTAGATAAGGGGTTGGATCAAGTTCTAGAGGACATATGCCTCCCTGGAACTAAGTGGATAACCAATTCAAAAGGTGTCCCAAACCAACTCAAGAGGGGAGATCTCAAACCAGTTGCAAGAGGCTGGTTGGACTTTATTGGGCGTTCTATATTGCCCACTAGCAACCGCTCTGAGGTCACTGTCAAAAGAGCAGTGATGATTCATTGTATTATGCTTGGAAAAGAAGTGGAAATTCATCATCTGATTTCTTGTGAGATTTACACAATTGCAAACAAGAACTCCACTGAAGCCAAACTGGCCTACCCAAGCTTAATTTCTCTGCTATGTAAAGATGCTGGGGTGAGGATGAGAGTAGATAAATTCATCCCAATCGAACACCCAATCACCAAGAAGTCAATGGAAGGACAAGTGCAAGACAACTCCATCAAAAGGAGGGCGCAAGAGTTCCTCCCAGAAATTCCTGAAATTGACTACTGGACCCGCCTAGAAGCATCTGTTACCAAAATGTAAGAAGCTATGGAACAACTTAAGGAAGAACAGCAGAATCAGAACTACATGCTCTGCAAACTACTGAAGGAACAGGAGAAGCAAGGGCGTGAGCTACAGGAGCTGAAGCGCCAGAAGCTCTCCCTTGAAGGACCAAGCAACCCACAGATTTAGGGAGCATCCACTTCTCAAAATCAAGGTTGTTGAGTCCTAACTCTGTGATAACCTTTATTATTAAGAGTCTATTTTAAGAGTCATTTATTTTTCTGCTTTTAATTTTCTGTCTTCTATTATTATGGGTCTGCTCTTATATTTATTTTTGAGTCTTATTTTTATTACATAATCAATAAAAATTTAAAGTTTATGTCTTAAAGCTATGAATGTCCTATGAATCCATCACCTTTCTTAAATAAAAAATGTTTTTAATTGAAAAAGAAAAAGAAGTGCATGAATTTCGAATTTTAAAATAGTTTAGTTATTTTGATGTGGTGGCAATACTATTGTTTTTCTGAATGAATGCTTGAACAGTGCATATTTTTGAATTTGATTGTTTATGAATGTTAAAATTGTTGGCTCTTGAAAGAATGATGGGAAAAGGAGAAATGTTATCTGATGATCTGAAAAATCATAAAATTGATTCTTGAAGCAAGAAAAAGCAGTGAATAGAAAGCTTGCAGAAAAAAAAGAGGCAAAAAAAAAAAGAAAAGAGAAAAGAAAAAGAAAGAAAAAGAAAAAGCAAGCAGAAAAAGCCAATAGCCCTTTAAACCAAAAGACAAGGGTAAAATAAAAAAAAAGGATCCAAGGCTTTGAGCATTAGTGGATAGGAGGGCCCACAAGAATAAAATCCTGGCCTAAGCGGCTAAACCAAGCTGTCCCTAACCATGTGCTTGTGGCGTGAAGGTGTCAAGTGAAAACTTGAGACTGAGCGGTTAAAGTCATGGTCCAAAGCAAAAAGAGTGTGCTTAAGAGCTCTGGACACCTCTAATTGGGGACTCTAGCAAAGCTGAGTCACAATCTGAAAGGGTTCACCCAGTTATGTGTCTGTGGCATTTCTGTATCCGGTGGTAATACTGGAAAACAAAATGCTTTGGGTCACGGCCAAGACTCATAAAGTAGCTGTGTTCAAGAATCAACATACTTAACTAGGAGAATCAATAACACTATCTGGATTCTGAGTTCCTATAGAAGCCAATCATTCTGAACTTCAAAGGATAAAGTGAGATGCCAAAACTGTTCAGAGGCAAAAAGCTAAAAGCCCCGCTCATCTAATTAATACTGATCTTCATAGATGTTTTTGGAATTCATTGTATATTCTCTTCTTTTTATCCTACTTGATTTTCAGTTGCTTGGGGACAAGCAACAATTTAAGTTTGGTGTTGTGATGAGTGGATAATTTATACGCTTTTTGGCACTGTTTTTAGTATATTTTAGTTAGTTTTTATTATATTTTTATTATTTTTTATTTAAAATTCACATTTCTGGACTTTACTATGAGTTTGTGTGTTTTTTTGTGATTTCAGGTATTTTCTGGCTGAAATTGAGGGACCTGAGCAAAAATCTGATTCAGAGGCTGAAAAAGGACTGCAGATGCTGTTGGATTCTGACCTTGCTGCACTCGAAGTGGATTTTCTGGAGCTACAGAAGCCCAATTGGCGCCTTCTCAATTGCGTTGGAAAGTAGACATGCTGGGCTTTCCAGAAATATATAATAGTTCATACTTTTCCCAAGATTTGATGGCCCAAACCGGCGTTCCAAGTTAGCTCAAGAATTCTGGCGTTTAACTCCAGAACTGGCACAAAAGCTGGAGTTAAACGCCCAAACTGGCACAAAAGCTGGCGTTTAACTCCAAGAAAAGTCTCTACACATGAAAGCTTCAATGCTCAGCCCAAACACACACCAAGTGGGCCCCGGAAGTGGATTTTTACACTAAACACCCGAGCTTACTCATTTTCTGTAACCCTAGGTCACCAGTTTACTATAAAAACTACTTTTAGTGATTCATCTTGTACCTCATGACATTCTACACGTTTCATATTGTATCTTCTACGGCATGAGTCTCTAAACCCCATTGTTGGGGGTGAGGAGCTCTGCTGTTCTTCATGAATTAATGCAATTACTACTGTTTTCCATTCTATCACGCTTGCTTCTATTCTAAGATATTTATTCGCACTTCAACCTGATGAATGTGATGATCCGTGACACTCATCATCATTCTCACCTATGAACGCGTGCCTGACAACCACCTCCGTTCTACCTTAGATTGAATGCATATCTCTTAGACTCATGATTCAGATCAGAGTCTTCGTGGTATAAGCTAGAATTATTGGCGGCCATTCCTGAGATCCGGAACGTCTAAACCTTGTCTGTGGTATTCTGAGTAGGATCTGGGAAGGGATGACTGTGACGAGCTTCAAACTCGCGAGTGTTGGGCGTAGTGACAGACGCAAAAGGATCAATGGATCCTATTCTGACATGATCGAGAACCGACAGATGATTAGCCGTGCGGTGACAGCGTATTTGGAACATTTTCACTGAGAGGACGGGAAGTAGCCATTGACAACGGTGATGCCCAACATAAAGCTTGCCATGGAAGGAGCCTTGCATGCATGAAAAAGAAGATAGTAGGAAAGCAGAGATTCAGAAGACAAAGCATCTCCAAAGCCTCAACCTGTTCTTCATTACTGCATAACAAGTATTTATTTCATGTTCTTTTACTTTTTACAATTAAATCTGAGAATTATTGATATCCTGACTAAGAGTTACAAGATAACCATAGCTTGCTTCAAGCCGACAATCTCTGTGGGATCGACCCTTACTCACGTAAGGTATTACTTGGACGACCCATTGCACTTGCTGGTTAGTTGTGCGGAATTGCAAAAGTATGATTGTGATTTCATGCACCAAAAGGCGACATCTGAAAGGATGTGTCGGGTTGGCATTTATATATCGACAAGTGATATCACAAGCCAATAGGACAGGCATACATCATATGCATTTCTTATGTGCTTGTTTGTTTTGATTACTTGAGTTTGCCTAATTGTATAACATTCCTACTTGCTTCTTGAATTACTTGCTGTATAAGAAAACTATCTGTGTTTTACTTGTTTGCATTATCTTGTGTTTGTCTGGTGCTGAGGAGGTTAGGTAGGCGGTGGCGATGGGATCGCATGGAGGTTAGGTTGACGAGGGCTGTGGGATACAGTGGTGTGATTAGTATTAGTTAGAATTCCCCTAAGTTTAGATAACCCGGTTTATGGTTTAAGTTATTTATATATTTATTTATTTTGTTCTAAGCTTGAATATCCGTATGTGATGTGAAGTTCTAGGATTGCCTTCGGCGTCCCAGAGCCTTACATCTTACATCATTGGGCACTGTTACCATACTGAGAACCTCCGGTTCTCATTCCATACTTTGTTGTTGTTTTTCAGATGCAAGTCGTAATCTACTTCGGTGAGATTGTGGATATGGTGACAGAGCAGAGTATGCTTCGTCCCTTGTTTATTTCTGTTTTACTTTCGTCATAGTATTCTCTCACCTTTTGTATATTTATCTTTATGGCCTTAGAGGCTTATTTGAGAGATAGGTTATATAAGCTGTTTTAAATCTAAGACTCTGTATCTTTCTATTTGTAACTAGTCGGCTGAAACTCTGCAAGTTGCGGCTAGTTCTCTATGATTATTATATTCTTATATTTATATATGTTTTATTTTCTTATACCTATACATTGTACCTTATGCGTTAGCTTCGTGTGAACGTTTCACGATTTTCAAATCCTATCTTTGAGCTATATCTTTCATCAGGCTTCTAGAATATATTATTTCCTTCTATATATAAATATGTATAAGCCTTAGGACTGTCGTAACCTCTGATTAACCTTTGCTTTACGGCTAGAGGTAAGGCTTAGGGTAATTAGGGTGTTACAATGAATGGCTCAAAGGATGAAGATGAAGCATGTTAAAGTAGAAGGAACACAATAAACTAAAGAGTTGAGAAGCGAGGAGCGACGTGCACGCATGGCTGACGCGTGGACGTGACTTGGAGCGTCTTTCAGTGACGCATATGCGTGGCTGACCCGTACACGTGACCAGCGTAGAAGTTCAGCGACGCGCACGCGTGGCCGACCCGTACGTGTGACAGAGCGTCATGTGCTGCACTTAACAGAACTCGCTAGGGGCAATTTCTGGGCTGATTTGGACCCAGTTTTAAGCCCAAAAATGCAGACTAGAGGCAGGGATGGAGCTGAGACTGAACACACTTTACTTTTCACTTTAGTTTTTGATTAGTTTTGAATTCTAGAGAGAGAAACACCTACTTTTCTCTAGGATTTTGATGTTTTTAGTTTTGTTTGGATTTGGATCTTGAGAGAGTTACTGATATCTTCAATCGGAGTCATTTTTCTTATAATTTTCTTCTTTAATTTCATTCCCTTAATACTCTTTTCCATTTGGTTATTGAATTTATGTTTTGATATTGTTACTCCTGAATTTCATTAATGCATTGAATTATTTTTATGATTATTTTTATTGCTTGTCTGGTTATTGTTAATCATTGTTAGTGGTAATGTTGATTTAATTACTTCGTTATAATTATCATGTCTTTTATTTACGCCCATCATGTGTTCATGAAATTGGCATTCATGTTAATGGAGTAGATCTTCCAACTTGGCTTGGGGGTTGATTAATTGGGGTCCCTTGAGTTGTGATACTCAAGTATTAATCTGTAATTGGGAATTGCTGGCTAACTCAACTCCCACCAACTCTAGTCCTTCCCCATGAAGTGACTAGGACTTGTGGGCTAGAGTTAGTGATACCCACTTGACTTTCCTTCAATTGCTAGAGGATAACTAAGTGGAAGCAATAAACATTTACTATTATACTTGGAAAAGACAACAAGGATAGAAACTCCAATTCTCTCCCCTGGCTAAGGCCTTTTACTTTGAATACATAACATCTATTGTTAGTTACTCATCGCTTTAATTCCAAGCTATTTACTTTTCTGTTCTCAATTTCAAAAATATTCAAGAAAATCCTGACCAATAATTTGCATCTTGTGTCAACTCTTTGGGAAACGACTCGGGATCCTACTCCCGGTTATTTATTATTAATTGTGACACATTCTAAAATGATAGTGGAAATTTCGTCGGTTAAGACTATACTTGCAACGCTATTTTCATCAGAAATTCTTAACTGGCATTTTTCCGCCCATCAATTTTTGGCGCCGTTGCCGGGGAGTTGCATATGTGTGCTAAGTTATTGGTTGGTGTAAAGATATTTATATTTACATAATTGTATCTTTTATTTGTGTGTTTTTTTGTTTATTAGTAGTAATTATTATTTATTTTTCTTATTATATTTTGTTGCCATGAACTCTATGTTTCTTTCATTGAATGACGCATTCATTACCGGATCCGAGCCTAGCCACATTTGATTCTGAAATTGAGAAAAACCATTTCACATATTAGGCGAGCTCGGCGTCGGTTAGCCTCCGAGGGTGGTGAAGGGGTTTCGCCCAAGTCACCAACCTTACACGAGGTTGAGTCTGAAGCATCATTTGAGGAAGAAACTAACTCCTCTCCTACTAAGTCCATTGACGTTTCTTCTGTTGATTTAGGTGCAGATACTATGGCCGCTCCTAGAAGGATCACTCTCAAGGAAGCGGGAGCTCCAGATTTTACACTTCAACCATTTCAAGCGCGTCATCCGAATTTGACTGTTGATTTTGAACTGAAGACAGCATTGATCAATCTACTTCCTAAATTCCATGGTTTACCCACTCAAGAGCCTATCAAGCACCTTAGAGACTTTCAAATAGTTTGTTCAACCACTAGGCGGCATGGTGTGGATGAGGCTGCTTTTTGGTTATATGCCTTCCCATTTTCTCTTAAGGGAAAGGCAAAGGAGTGGTTCTACACTCAACCCGAAGTTGTTGTTACTAATTGGGATTTGCTTAGAAGGGAATTCTTGGACAAGTTCTTTCCATCGGAGGTCATAGATAGATTGAGGAAGGAAATTTCCTGCATCATTCAAGGTGAATCAGAGACTCTCTATTAGTATTGGAACGCTTTAGGAATCTCCTTGACTCGTGCCCCCATCACTTGATTGACCAGTTGGTGTTAATTAGCTATTTCTACCAAGGTGTGAAGCCTCGAGACAAGACCCTCTTGGATGCTGCGAGTAATGGCTCTCTGACAAAGTACAACGGCGACAGATGCGTGGCAACTGATCACCGATTTGGCTGAGTCTACTCAACATGAAAGGCAAAGAAATAATCATCCCAAGGCTATTGCAGAAGTTTCTTCTAGTAGTGAGACCGCCGCTCTCACCAAGACTTTGGAAGAGATGACCAATATACTCAAGCAACTCCAACTTAATCAACAACAACCTCCACCCCCTCCACAACAACAATATCAACAGTTAGTCCCTCAGAGAGTATGTGGAATTTGCGCTTGCTATTCTCACTATACTGATGAATGTCCACAACTCCAAGAGGACAACACCTTAGCGGCTACCAATACTTATTACAACCGTCCGAATCAAGGGTACTATCAACAAGGTGGTAACTATAATCAAGGTGGTAACTACAATCAAGGTTGGCAAGACAATCTCAACCAAGGATGGAGAGACAATTACAACTAAGGAGGTAGAGACAATGGTGAAAATCAAAGGTGGAATAATAAGTTCCAACAAAATCGGTATCAACAAAACCCTCCGTACCAACAACAAAACCAGGGCCAAAGATACCAACCACCTCACCAAAGACAAGCTCAAGCACCTCAAATCAACCAATCACAAGTCCCACAAATTACCTACCCTCATTCCTCTTCCAACTAAGGTGAAACATTTCGTTCTATTCTTCAAGGACAAAAAGAGCTTTAAACTTCACTTAACTCTAGCATCATCGGTCTTACCTCTACCATCCAAGCTCTTCTATCCCGTATGGATCCACCCTCTACCTTCAACACTCAATCTTCAAGCTCTAGTGCACTTCTCTCTCAACCTTTACCTAACCTCAAGGGTGGAATCAATGCCATCACTTTGAGGTCTGGCACTACATTGCAAGAGAGGAGTCCAGAGGAGCCAAGCTCAAGAGAAGACATTCAAGATGAAGAAGTTGTTGAGGTAAAAGATGTTGAAGACGAGGATCAGGTATAAGAAGCGGTTGAAGAAGAAGTTGCTCAACCAAGGAATGGAGTATCTAAGGAAGACAATATTTTGAAAGAAGTCATTCCCATTCCTTTTCCATACCTTGTTAGGAGGACTAAAAAGTAAGTAGAGCTAGATCCCAAGATGGTGGATATCTTCAAAAGATTGAGATAACTATTCTCCTTTTTGATGCTATTCGTCAAGTTACTAAGTATGCTAAGTTTCTAAAGGATTTGTACATGAATAAGGAAAAGATTCATGATTTAGAAACTATTCCTTTGGGTAGCTCGGTGTCTGCTCTGATGGGTGCTATACCGGAGAAATTTGGTGATCCCAGTCCCTGTATGGTTACTTGCACTATAAGTGGTGTACAGTTTGTTGATTGCATGTGTGACTTAGGTTCCTGTGTCAGTATTATGCCATTATCTGTATATGATACTTTGAAGCTTCCACAGTTGAGAAGGTCGGCAGCCCATTTTGTGTTGGCAGATAAAAGCATAATCTCAGTGGTTGGCATTACGGAAGACGTCTTAGTGAGCATTTAGGGTTTGATTTTTTTCTATTGATTTCTACATTCTTGAGATGCCCCCTAATGACTCAAGAAGGCCATCATCTATCTTGCTTGGGAGGCCGTTCTTGAAGACCTCTCGATTTAAATTGGATGCCTTCTTGGGTACCTACTCCTTTGAGATTGATGGAAGAGCAGTGAGAAATCTTGAGAGGCAGATGGGACAAATGGCTAGACAAATCACAGAGATGGTGAGAAGCAAGCAAATGCCTTTCCTAGTGACACTGAAAACAACCCCAGAGACACAGGAAAAGCCATAAAATGGGAGGAGTGTAAAGTAATCACTTTGAGAAGTGGAGAAAAAAGCCATCACTCAGGAAGAGCACAACAAAGAAGGCTTAAAAGAAGAAGTGAAGGAGCAAAAGCAGGAGCAAGAAACTTCTACACAGAGTGATAAGTCAACTAAGAGGGAGGCAGTGAAAGCATACCAACCAATGTTATCATATCCTCAAAGGTTCAAGGGAGAAAACAAAGAGAAGCAGTACTCCAAATTCCTGGAGACATTTAAGATGCTGCACATCAACATCCCTTTCATAGAAGCACTTCAACAGATGCCATTATATGTTAAGTTCATGAAGGAATTATTGACAAAAAAAAGATCCTTGAAAGAAGGACAAATGGTTGTGATGACCAGGAAGTGTAGTGCCATCATCCAGAGAGAATTGCCAAGGAAGAGGAAGGACCCATGGAGCTTTCATATCCCTGCACTATAGGCACCATGATAATTGAGAAAGCATTTTGTGACCTTGGTGCAAGCATAAATCTGATGCCTCTATCCTTGATGAAGAAGCTTCAAATTCATGAATTGAAACCTACACAGATAGCCCTCCAAATGGCAGACAAATCCATCAAGCAAGCACTTAGGGTTTTGGAGAATGTATTGGTAAAGGTGGGAAAATTTTTCCTCCCAGCTGACTTCGTCATTCTAGACATGGAGGAAGATTATAACACTCCCATTCATTCTAGGGAGACCCTTTTTAGCTATGGACAGAGCATTAATAGATGTTGAGAAAGGAGAATTGATGCTAAGAGTGCACAAAGAGCATATAGTTTTCCATGTCTTCAAGAGTTTGCAAGATCCCACTCAAGAAGAAGAGTGTATGAGGATTAATTTGATAGATCCAAACTTAAAAGTGGCACCTGATGAGTCACTCCCGATGTACTTAAGCTCATGCTGGAAAGGAAGGGAAGAGGTAGAAGTGTCGCAACAAGCTCAAGGAATCAAGAAGGAACTACAACCAAAGCCTCCATATGAAATCCTCAGCAAGAACCTTCCAAAAATTGAGACCCCAAAACATGAACTACCTCCTGGAAAAGAAAAAAATCCCAAGAAGAAAGTGCCAAGAGGGTGGAGAAACAAAAAAAAATTCCCACTGAAGGCTTCATACCAGGGGATAAAGTGATGCTAACTTACCAACCAATGGACACATCTCCACATTTTTTTGGATACTACACAGTGAATAAAATCCTCTCAATTTAACATGTGGAAATCATCAAGAAGGATACTGGAAGAAAGCTCACGGTGAGATCGGAAGGGCTAAGGCACTATGAGCATCATCCTCCCTAAACAAGAATTTGAATGAATTTCCTCATCATACACTAATGTGTCAAGGACTAAATGATTTTTGGTAAATTCTATGCAATTAACTCAAGAAAATGTTGAATGAATGAATTATTAGAATTGGTTGCATAAGTGGACAGAGCTTTGATGCAATTTTGTTTTATGATCATGACAGGGGAAGAGCGCCTTTGGCACTCCGTTCTCCTCAAAAGGTGCTATGCAACCTCAGAAAGCGCCTTTGGCGCTCCATTCTCCTCAAAAGTGTCCCTCACATCAAAAGAGCACCTTTGGTGCTACGTTCCCTTCAAGAGTGCTATGAGTCTCCAAGAAGAGTGCCTTTGGCGCGACATTTTTACCAAGAGCGCCTGCGATAGAAGAGGGAAAGTTTAGCTGGCGACGTGTACGCGTAGGTGACGCGTATGCGTGAGGGTGATGTTTTCAGCTCGTGACGCGTACGCGTGGGTGACGCGTACGCATGAAAGTGATTTTTCTGAAGGCCACGCGCATGCGTGGACGAAGCATACACGTAGAAGAGCGCCTTTGACACTAACGCTACGCCTTTGACACCAACGCTGAGGGTCACGCGTACACGTGGGTGACGCGTACGCGTGACAAGTGCCAAAAACGTCGATGACGCGCACGTGTGGGTGACGCGTACGCGTGAGGGTACGAGTGCTACGTTTTTCCCAAAAATGCTACGCCAGCCTGGGAGCAGAATATTCTATAGAATGCTGTACCAACTGAAGGTGTACAAGGGCCACTTGAAGAAATTTGCAAGTACACCTGAGAAGCCAGTAAACTTGTATAAATAGGTGGCACCTTAGATCATTTGGGGGCTTGGACATTTTTAGACTTTTTAGGACTTTTGGCATTTTTACTTTTTGGCTCAGACTTTACATTGCTTTCAGTTTCATCTTTGCTTGTAGCTTTCTTTTTCTTTTACTTCTATACTTAGTTTAATTTCCAGTTTTGAATTTCTGTTTGTACTTTGAGCTATGAGTCACTAAACCCCATTTTCACTAGGGGTAGGAGCTATGTTATTGGTTTTAATGAATTAATACTTCTTTTTTCCTTCTCAATTCAAGTAGATTATCTAAGAGGAAACTCTTGTGCTTCATAGATTCAATTACTATCGAGAGAGAGATTGAATCTACTTGAATTGTGTGATAAACTTGAGAAAGGAGTCATAGAATTCAGTTTGGGGTTTATCCTCTCATGATTCTCTTGGTTGATATATTCTTGGTTTGGTATGTGAGATGTAACCACCTTGAATTAAAATTCTGAGAATCATGTGGCATTTGGGATTAGCAATTGCTCTTCACCTCTTCTCATGAGCAATTAAATCAAGAGATTGGCAATTATTTGTGACAAGAGAAATTGAATTACCAAGAGATTGGGATCTAATTATTCACAATCCGCCATAGATCTATCCACATGATTGAGAAGGGATTGATCACCATTAATTCATGAGAAATCAACATCTCTAATCCCTAGTGATCTCACCCATCACAAATCTTCATTTCAAGTCCTTTGAGTTTCTAATCACCCACTACCCAATTTCCTTTTTACATTCCTGCAATTTATAATTCCTACCATTTATATTTCAGCTCTTACTTACTTGCAATTTACACTTTAGCTATTTACATTTCAGTTCTTACTTTCTTGCACTTTAAGTTTCAGCTATTACATTCCCAGTCATTTAATTCATGTTATTTTACTTTCAGTCATTTTAATTCTTTGTCATTTATAATTCTGTATTTACCTTCATGTTGAATATATCAAGAAATCACAAATTGTTTGCCTAACTAGAACACCATTTAACTTAAATTGCTTAATCCGCTAGTCTCCGTGGGATCGACCTCACTCTTGTGAGTATTACTACTTGATACGACCCGGTATACTTGCCGGTAATCATGTGAAATTAAATTTTTCTGTATCAAGTTTTTGGCGCCGTTGCCGGGAATTGGTAAAGATTAACAATGATTAAGTTAGTGGTAGTCTAGATTAGGCATTTTTCTTTCATTTGGTTTATGCACTCTAACTGTTTGACACTTTGTGTCATCTAACCCTCTAATAACACTCTATCATCAGAGTGTCCATTTTTCACTTGGTTTGTTTGTGATTGTACATGCTAGGAGGAAGGAGAGGAGCTTCTACTTCCGTTGATTCTGAGCCTGAAAGAACCTTCCTGAGACTTAGAAGAGAAGCAAGGGAGAAGGGGGTAATTGGCGAAGAAGACTCAGAAGAAGAAAATCAAGTTATGGAGGATAACATGCATAACCCACCTGAGGAGGTTGCTAATAACCATAGACAACCTGCTAGGAGGGTGTTGGCTTCATATACCATTCCTAACCCTAGGAACTGTAGAAGCAGCATACTCACTCCAAAAGTCCATGCTAATAACTTTGAGTTGAAGTCTCAACTCATCACTTTGGTGCAGAACAATTGCTCTTATGGAGGGGGTCCTCTTGAAGACCCTAATCAATACTTGTCTGTCTTCCTGAGGATATGCGAAACAGTTAAGACAAATGGTGTCCATCCAGACATGTACAAGCTGCTGCTGTTCCCATTTTCTCTTAGGGATAAGGCATTTCAATGGTTGGAGACCTTTCCCAAGGAGAGCATCAATAACTGGGATGATTGGGTGAGCAAATTCCTAGCTAGGTTTTACCCACCTCAGAGAATCATCAAGTTGAAAACAGAGGTACAAAATTTCACACAAATGGATGGAGAGTCACTCTATGAGGCATGGGAAAGATACAAAGCTTTGATAAGGAAGTGCCCACCTGACATTTTCAGTGAGTGGATAAGACTCCAGAACTTCTATGAGAGCCTAACTCTAGAAGCACAACAGGCATTACACTACTCTGCAGGAGGCTCACTCCAGTTGATGAAAATGGCCAAAGAAGCTCAAGATCTCATACACATTGTTGCCAATAATCAATACTTTTATGCTTCTCAAAGGCAACGCAACCCAATTCCAAAGAAGGGTGTATTAGAACTTGAGGGTGTAGATACTATATTAGCACAGAACAAAGTGATGCATCAACAAATCTAACAACAAATAGAAATAATGGCAAAAAGAATAGATGGACTCCAGCTTGCTGCAGTGAGCACAGCAAGCCAACCTTCAAATGAATGGGGCCAATGTGAAGAAGGTTTTGAGAAATTCAATAACGAGCAGCAACCGGAGCAAGTTCAATACATGCACAACACCTCAAGCTCATCCCAAAATGACTTCTATAGTGATACATACAATTTATCATGGAGGAACCATCCTAACTTGAGGTGGGGAGATAATCAAAATCAATGGCAGAGGAACCCCAATTCTAACACAAACAACCAAAATCACCCATCCAATAACACTAACCAAAACAAAAGCACATAAAACACATATCATCAACCCCACAATAACTCACAAGCCCACCAGAATAACTTCTCCACACCTCCATTCAACTCACAAAACACCCACCTCAGTGCCCCAAATAACTTCCACCAGCAACCATCACATCCCATGCAACCACATTCAAACTCTCAGAGGATCTCTAACTTAGAGATGTTGATGGATAAACTCATCAAAACTCAAGAGATGGCAAGACAAGATTAGGAAGCAGCAAGGAAAGATCAAGCCCTGACACTCAAAAATCAAGAGGCCTCAATGAGAAATTTTGAGAGGCAGATGGGACAAATGGCTAGACAAATCACAGAGATGGGTGAGAAGCGAGCAAATGCCTTCCCTAGTGACACTGAAAATAATCCCAGGGACATAGAAAAAGCCATAAAATGGGAGGAGTATAAAGCAATCACTTTGATAAGTGGAAAAAAAGTGGAGAAAAAAGCCATCACTCAGGAAGAGCACAACAAAGAAGGCTTAAAAGAAGAAGTGAAGGAGCAAAAACAGGAGCAAGAAACTTCTACACAGAGTGATAAGTCAACTAAGAGGGAGGCAGTGAAAGCATACCAACCAATGTTATCATATCCTCAAAGGTTCAAGGGAGAAAACAAAGAGAAGCAGTACTCCAAATTCCTGGAGACATTTAAGATGCTGCACATCAACATCCCTTTCATAGAAGCACTTCAATAGATGCCATTATATGTTAAGTTCATGAAGGAATTATTGACAAAAAAAAGATCCTTGAAAGAAGGACAAATGGTTGTGATGACCAGGAAGTGTAGTGCCATCATCCAGAGAGAATTGCCAAGGAAGAGGAAGGACCCATGGAGCTTTCATATCCCTGCACTATAGGCACCATGATAATTGAGAAAGCATTTTGTGACCTTGGTGCAAGCATAAATCTGATGCCTCTATCCTTGATGAAGAAGCTTCAAATTCATGAATTGAAACCTACACAGATAGCCCTCCAAATGGCAGACAAATCCATCAAGCAAGCACTTAGGGTTTTGGAGAATGTATTGGTAAAGGTGGGAAAATTTTTCCTCCCAGCTGACTTCGTCATTCTAGACATGGAGGAAGATTATAACACTCCCATTCATTCTAGGGAGACCCTTTTTAGCTACGGACAGAGCATTAATAGATGTTGAGAAAGGAGAATTGATGCTAAGAGTGCACGAAGAGCATATAGTGTTCCATGTCTTCAAGAGTTTGCAAGATCCCACTCAAGAAGAAGAGTGTATGAAGATTGATTTGAGAGATCCAAACTTGAAAGAGGCACCTGATGAGTCACTCCCGATGTACTTATGCTCATGCTGGAAAGGAAGGGAAGAGGTAGAAGTGTTGCAACAAGCTCAAGGAATCGAGAAGGAACTACAACCAAAGCCTCCATATGAAATCCTCAGCAAGAACCTTCCAAAAATTGAGACTCCAAAACATGAACTACGTCCTAGAAATGAAAAGAATCCCAAGAAGAAAGTGCCAAGAGGGTGGAGAAATAAAAAAATTCCCACTGAAGGCTTCATACCAGGGGATAAAGTGATGCTAACTTACCAACCAATGGAAACATCACATTTTTTTGGATACTACACAGTGAATAAAATCCTCTCACTTGAATATGTGGAAATCAACAAGAAGGATACTGGAAGAAAGCTCACGGTGAGAGGGGAAGGGCTAAGGCACTATGAGCGTTATCCTCCCTAATAAGGGACAATCGTCAAGCTAGTGACGATAAAAGAGCGCTTGTTGGGAGGCAACCCAACCTTAGGTAACTCTTTTATACTCTTTTCAGAATAAATGGTTAGCTCAATTTCTATGTATTGCAAGGAATTAAGTTTGGTGTTCCACACCAATGTGATTGTATCAACAGAGAAACAAAATCAAGGGTGAATGTATGATACCAAGTTTGGTGTTCCACCAGTAACATCAATTGAACACAAAGTAACCGTTGAGACAATCATGAATAGTCACAAATTCCAAACAATCATAGAAATAGACTAAACTTGCATTTCACTTGTTTACCTTTTAGTTCTGTAGTTCATCTCCTAATAGTTTTAAAGCACATGATGTAGTATGCATGCACGAAAGATGCACTCTGTTTTGGCATATAGAAGTAAGCAAGGAATTAAGTTTGGTGTTCGGACACCACTTTTAGTTCAAGAATCCATAAGCATACATGCATGATAACTATCTTTCAAGTGCTTGGGGACAAGCAACTTTCAAAGTTCATTGTAGGCTGTCACTTCAGTTTTTGGAAGAACTAAGCATCATCAACCATAGAGACAAAGAGGGATACAAAGACCAACAATGATTATGATAAGGAGTAAAGCAAGTGAACACCAAGAGGTTGTATTGTTAAGTGATTGTCTTGTATTCAAAATTGCTATAATTGAAATTGATATAGTGCCCCTGTTTGTTTGCTTAGTATAGTTTCCTTGTGGTTTAATAACCAGGATGCTTGATATCTCACAGCACCATACTCTTGAAAAATTGCTTGCACTCAATATCTCTAAGAATGAGAATAGAGAACATTTCTTTGAAAAGAAGGGTTGAGAAATCCTAAAAATTTTGAGGCAAGCAAAAGATTAAGAGAAGTGGTGGTTCTGATTGTATGATTGTGTATTGAGGTTGCATGTTTGTGAAAACCTGCATGGGAGCTCATAGACAGGACATGAAGTTTAGAGAAGTACTGTGGAAATTCTCAAACATCTATTGATCCAAGAAGTAGCAACAAAAAAAAAACAAAAGAAATAAAAAAACAAAGAACAAGGTCCAAGGCTCTAAGCATCAATTACTAGGAAGAAAAAGAAAGAAACAAGAACTCAAAGAGTTATTATTTTAGTTAAATGCTTGTGGTAGATTTGTGTCAAAGAGAGAGGCTTGAGCAAGTAAATCCTAAGGGGTGTTTCAACACCTAATACCTTAGACCAACTGGTTTGGGAGTATTGATCGAGAGCTTATCTTAAAAAGCCGCTTTGAAACATGACATTTAGAGTAGAGGTCAAGATACAAAAAGAAAAGAAAAATGTTAGAACATAAATGCTGCTTCAAGGTGACTATCTATAAAGAGACTTCCATAATATCATTTGAATGAAAGTCCTAAGACCTAAGACTTCCAAAATGTAGGGACTAATAGGCACTGGAATCCTTGCATGAGCATATAATTCGGAGTTCACCCCACTATCACTTAATCACTTCACTCACCAAGGCATTATAAGCTATTCTTCAACCCATTCCAAGTAAAAGAAAATTTTATGCATAATTCTTTTCTTACTTAAGGACAAGCAAGGTTTTAAGTTTGGTACTGTGATGCATTTGCATCTTAGCTAGATTAGCTGGTTAGTTTGGTTACTTTTAGTTTAATTTCAGGCATTTTATTTGAAATAAACAAGAATTTGAATGAATTTCCTCATCATACACTAATGTGTCAAGGACTAAATGATTTTTGGTAAATTCCATGCAATTAACTCCAAAAAATGTTGAATGAATGAATTATTAGAATTGGTTGCATAAGTGGACAGAGCTTTGATGCAATTTTGTTTTGTGATCATGACAGAGGAAGAGTGCCTTTGGCGCTCCGTTCTCCTTAAAAGGCGTTATGCAACCCAGGAAAGCGCCTTTGGCGCTCAGTTCTCCTCAAAAGAGTCCCTCACATCAGAAGAGCTCCTTTGACGCTAAGTTCCCTTCAAGAGCGCTATGAGTCTTGAAGAAGAGCGCCTTTGGCGCTACGTTTTTACCAAGAGCGCCTGCGATAGAAGAGGAAAAATTTAGCTGGCGACGCGTACGCGTGGGTGACGCGTACGCGTGAGGGTGATATTTTCAGCTGGTGATGCGTACGCGTGGGTGACGCGTACACTTGAAAGTGATTTTTCTGAAGGCCACGCGCACGCATGGACGAAGCGTACGCGTGGAAGAGTGCCTTTGACACTAACGCTACGCCTTTGACACCAACGATGAGGGTCACGCATCGCGTGGGTGACGCGTATGCGTGACAAGTACCAAAAATGTCGATCACACGTACGCGTGGGTGACACATACGCGTGAGTGCACGAGCGCTACGTTTTCCCCCAAAAATGCTACACCAGCCTGGGAGCAGAATATTCTACAGAATGCTGTACCAACTGAAGGTGTACAAGGCCCACTTGAAGAAACTTGTAAGTACACCTGAGAAGCCAGTAAACTTGTATAAATAGGTGGCACCTTAGATTATTAGGGGGCTTGGACATTTTAAGACTTTTTAGGACTTTTGGCATTTTTACTTTTTGGCTCAGACTTTACATTGCTTTCAGTTTCATCTTTGCTTGTAGCTTTCTTTTTCTTTTACTTCTATACTTAGTTTAATTTCCAGTTTTGAATTTCTGTTTGTACTTGGAGCTATGAGTCACTAAACCCCATTTTTACTAGGGGAGGAGCTCTGTTGGTTTTAATGAATTAATACTTCTTCTTTTTTTTCTCAATCCAAGTAGATTATCTAAGAGGAAACTCTTGTGCTTCATAGATTCAATTACTATCGAGAGAGGGATTGAATCTACTTGAATTGTGTGATAAACTTGAGAAAGGAGTCATAGAATTCAGTTTGGGGTTTATCCTCTGGTGCACGAAATTACAATCACACTTTTGCAACTCCGCACAACTAACCAGCAAGTGCACTGGGTCGTCCAAGTAATACCTTACGTGAGTAAGGGTCGATCCCACGGAGATTGTCGGCTTGAAGCAAGCTATGGTTATCTTGTAACTCTTAGTTATGATATCAATAATTCTCAGATTTAATTGTAAAAAGTAAAAGAACATGAAATAAATACTTGTTATGCAGTAATGAAGAACAGGTTAAGGCTTTGGAGATACTTTGTCTTCTGAATCTCTGCTTTCCTACTATCTTCTTCTTCATGCACGCAAGGCTCCTTCCATGGCAAGCTTTAAGTTGGGCATCACCGTTGTCAATGGCTACTTCCCGTCTTTTCAGTGAAAATGTTCCAAATACGCTGTCACCGCACGGCTAATCATCTGTCGGTTCTCGATCATGTCGGAATAGGATCCATTGATCCTTTTGCGTCTGTCACTACGCCCAACACTCGCAAGTTTGAAGCTCGTCACAGTCATCCCTTCCCAAATCCTACTCAGAATACCACAGACAAGGTTTAGACGTTCCGGATCTCAGGAATGGCCGCCAATAATTCTAGCTTATACCACGAAGACTCTGATCTGAATCATGAGTCTAAGAGATATGCATTCAATCTAAGGTAGAATGGAGGTGGTTGTCAGGCACGCGTTCATAGGTGAGAATGATGATGAGTGTCACGGATCATCACATTTATCAGGTTGAAGTGCGAATGAATATCTTAGAATAAAAGCAAGCGTGATAGAATGGAAAACAGTAGTAATTGCATTAATTCATGAAGAACAGCAGAGCTCCTCACCCCCAACAATAGGGTTTAGAGACTCATGCCGTAGAGAATACAATATGAAACGTGTAAAGTGTCAATAGGTACAAGATGAATCACTAAAAGTAGTTTTTATAGTAAACTAGTGACCAAGGGTTACAGAAAATGAGTAAGCTAGGGTGTTTAGTGTAAAAATTCACTTTCGGGGCCCACTTGGTATGTGCTTGGGCTGAGCATTGAAGCTTTCATGTGTAGAGACTTTTCTTGGAGTTAAACGCCAGCTTTTGTGCCAGTTTGGGCGTTTAACTCCAGCTTTTATACCAGTTTTGGCGTTAAACGCCAGAATTCTTAAGCTGACTTGGAACGCCAGTTTGGGCCATCAAATCTTAGGCAAAGTATGAACTATTATATATTGCTGGAAAGCCCACGATATTCACTTTCCAACGCAATTAAGAGCGCGCCAATTGAACTTCTGTAGCTCCAGAAAATCCACTTCGAGTGCAGGGAGGTCAGAATCCAACAACATCTGCAGTCCTTTGTCAGCCTCTGAATCAGATTTTTGCTTAGGTTCCTCAATTTCAGCCAGAAAATATCTGAAATCACAGAAAAATACACAAACTCATAGTAAATTCTAGAAAAGTGAATTTTAAATAAAAACTAATAAAAATATAATAAAAACTAACTAAAATATACTAAAAACATACTAAAAACAGTGCCAAAAAGCGTATAAATTATCCGCTCATGATTCTCTTGGTTGATATATTCTTGGTTTGGTATGTGAGATATAACCACCTTGAATTGAAATTCTGAGAATCATGTGGCATTTGGGATTAGCAATTGATCTTCACCTCTTCTCATGAGCAATTAGATCAATAGATTGGCAATTGTTTGTGACAAGAGAAATTAAATTACCAAGAGATTGGGATCTAATTATTCACAATCCACCATAGATCTATCCACATGATTGAGAAGGGATTGATCACCATTAATTCATGAGAAATCAACATCTCTGATCCCTAGTGATCTCACCCATCACAAATCTTCATTTTAAGTCCTTTGAGTTTCTAATCACCCACTACCCAATTTCCCTTTTACATTCCTACAATTTATAATTCCTGCCATTTATATTTTAGCTCTTACTTACTTGCTATTTACGCTTTAGCTATTTTTTCAGTTCTTACTTTCTTGCACTTTAAGTTTTAGCTATTACATTCCCAGTCATTTAATTTGTGTTATTTTACTTTTAGTCATTTTAATTCTTTGTCAATTATATTTCTGTATTTACCTTCATGTTGAATATATCAAGAAATCACAGATTGTTTGCCTAACTAGAACACCATTTAACTAAAATTGCTTAATCCACTAATCTCCGTGGGATCGACCTCACTCTTGTGAGTATTAGTACTTGATACGACCCGATATACTTGCCGGTAATTACGTGAAATTAAATTTTTCCGTATCAATACACGAGAAGATTGTTAAACCTCATAGAAGGGACTGGAGCTCTAGGCTTGGAGATGCGCTGTGGGCTTATCGGACTGCTTACAAGACACCTATCGGCATGAGTCCGTTCCGCCTAGTCTACAGAAAGGCTTGTCACCTTCCGGTAGAGATAGAACACAAAGCTTACTGTGCTGTGAAGGAATGTAACTCAGGATTGGGAGGAGCCGATATTGAAAGAAAATTACAACTGGAGGAATTAGAGTGCCTTCAGCTAGAAGCGTATGAAAACTTAAGGCTCTACAAAGAAAAGGTGAAGGCGGTACATGACAAGAACATCAAGAGAAGAGAGTTTAGAGTTGGGGATCAAGTCCTTCTCTTCAACTCAAGGTTGAGATAAATGCCGGGTGATGCCAAGGCATCTTAGGCTAGTTTCACTAGCATTTTTCTGTTAGTTTTAGTTGTTTTATGCATTTTCTTGAGCTTAAAGTAACCAAAAATGGTTAAATGAAGAACAAAGCAATGAACCATCCAAACAGTATGATTTTAATGCAAATTCCATGAGCTTTAGTTATATTACTTGAATGCTATGAATGGAAGATTTCTCATGAAATTTTACAAGACTTTGATGCAATTGTTTGGATGATTTCAGGGAAAAAAGAGGCTAAGCAAGGAAGCAACAAAATCAATAAAGGAAGCTTGAATATCACATGTGGAGTTTAAGTTCCAGTTTAAGCCTAAACTGGAGCTTAAACGCCAGAATCAGGAAGGCTAAGAAATGCTGGAATTGAAGTTTAACCTCCAGTTTAACCTTAAACTGGAGGTTAAACGCCAGAATGAAAAGTCTCACCAAAGAAGCATTCCACGTTTAACCTCCAGTTTGACCTCAAACTGGAGGTTAAACGCCAGAATGATAATGCCACTCAGGAAGGAGTTCCACGTTTAACCTCCAGTTTAACCTTAAACTGGAGGTTAAACGCCAGAAATGGGAAGTGCACCAGGGAGCCATTTCCACGTTTAAGCTCCAGTTTGACCTCAAACTGGAGCTTAAACGTGTTCGACCAAGAACTTTCCTCCAGGGTTGCTTTCTCCATTTCCACGTTTAAGCTCCAGTTTGACCTCAAACTGGAGCTTAAACGTGTTCGACACCTCCAGGGCTACCCTTCTAAGCTTCCACGTTTAACCTCCAGTTTAACCTTAAACTGGAGGTTAAACGTGTTCGACCTCCAGGATGCCTCCTTCCATTTCCACGTTTAACCTCCAGTTTAACCTTAAACTGGAGGTTAAACGTGTTCGACCTCCAGGGCTGCCCTTCCTATATCCACGTTTAAGCTTCAGTTTAACCTTAAACTGAAGCTTAAACGTGTTCGACTACATAACTCTCCAGGGCTGCCTTCTTCCATTTCCACGTTTAAGCTTCAGTTTAACCTTAAACTGAAGCTTAAACGTGCTTCTACAAAAGGCCTCACTGGACGTGTCTGGCGTTTAAGCTGCAGTTTAAGCTTAAACTGCAACTTAAACGCCACTCTTGGAAAAGGTTTCTGGGCCAAAAATATTGCGGTTTAAGTTAGTCTTTGAGCACAAACATTAACTTAAACTTACTCTGGTATGAAACCCAATTGAATATCATGGTTTATGGGATTGGGCCTGAAGGATTGATGAGTTTGAAATCTCAATTTATTGAGTCATGTGTCATTATTTGATTATCACTAAGTTGGCTCAATGAATGTTACAGAATTTGGATCAACAGCCTCATCAAGATTATGGATCATAAACCCAAGACAAAAGGAAAGCAGGGAGAGGCCTCAAAGCCCAAGAAGCACAACAAAAGCTCAATATAGAAAGTGTATAAATAGGATAGAATTTAAGTTAGAGAAAACTTTTACCTTTTCATTTCTAGCTAGTTTTCATATCTTTGTAGTTGAATTCAGAGCTATGACTCACTAAACCCCTTTCATTGGGTTAGGGAGCTCTATTGTAATTCAATGAATCAATAATAGTTTATCTTCTTCTTCAATCTTTTCTCTTGAATTTTGTTAGAAAGCTTCTCGATCTAATTCCATTGGGTAGTTATCTTGGGAAAGAAACTACCCATAATTGGAATCCTTCGGAACCTTGGGAAAGGAATGGAGGATTCATGCTGGAGAAGCTTTCTCACAGTGAATTGGATTGGGGTTTGGATGGATATTGTGACATGTAATCCTACCAAATTGTGGTTCATGAAACTGTGTGGTATAATCAGTGATCGAGCATCATCTCTTCTTATGAACATTTAAACCAAGGGATTGGGAATTTGTTTGTTTTTAGAGAGAATTGGTGAGCCAAGGGATTGGGATCCAATCATATAAGATTGCCAAGCAAAATTCAATGAACGCATTGGTTGAGGAAGAGATATACATGATTTGATTCGGAGATCTCAATATCTCCTAACACCCAATGAATTCCCCATTTCTGATTTCCACTTTCTCTTTACATTCTGCAAATCAATTCATGCAATCACCCCCATTCCCTTTTAATTTCAGCAATTTAGCTTCTGCTCTTTAATTCATGCAATTTAAGATTCCGCCATTTCAATTTCTTGTCATTTACTTTTCCCGCCAATTTTACATTCCGCAATTCTCATATAAATCTTGATTCCGCTCAACTAGCACACACTTCTAATCCGAATTGCTCATTCAACCAATCCTTGTGGGATTCGACCTCACTCTATTGTGAGTTTTTACTTGACGATAACCGGTGCACTTGCCGGAAGGAATTTTGCCGATCGTGCAATTTCCTAAATCGTAGCATAACTAGTTTATGCGCATCAAGTTTATGGCGCCGTTGCCGGGGATTGGTTTTCGATTGACAATTCTCCAATTGGAAGTTAACTAGATTGAGCATTTTTTTTTTTGTGTTTTGATTAATTCAGTACAAGTTACTTGTTGAATTTTAATTTCCGCACTCTATTACATGCTTTCTTTCTTTATGTCTTTAAATTCAAGCAACTAACTCACTGACTCACTAACTGTTTGAATTAATTCCTCAATTGATCTAACCATACTCTTCCATTAACCAAGAGTATTTCACTTGTTTGTTGCCTGTTCTGTGTTCTTGTATGACAGGTAGGAGAGGAGAGACATCAACTCCTCCATATACCGAACCAGAGAGGACCCTTCATAGACTTAGAAGGGAAGCAAGAGGGAAGAGAGTACTGGGAGAAGAAGAATCTGAAGGAGAATCTGAGGACAATTTTGAGGAAGCTCTAGATCTCAACATGGATAGAGAAGTTCACAACCATGAGAGAGCTGATGGAAACAATGCCATTCCTGAGAGGAGGGTTCTTAGTTCATACATAAACCCAACCTCTGGGAATTGTGGTAGCAGCATTCAGAAACCACCCATTCAGGCCAACAATTTTGAGCTCAAACCACAGCTAATATCACTTGTGGAGAATCATTGTTCATTTGGTGGGAGTGCTAATGAAGATCCCAACCAACATCTCACAAAATTCCTGAGAATTTGTGACACTGTGAAGTCCAATGGAGTCCAGGAAGATGCCTATAAACTGCTTTTGTTCCCATTTTCACTTAGGGACAAAGCAGCTAAGTGGCTGGAATCATTCCCAAGGGGGAGTCTAACAACATGGGATGAGGTGGAAAGCAAGTTTCTGGCACGTTTCTACCCCCCACAAAAGGTCAATAGGCTTCGATCTGAGGTTCAAACTTTTAGACAACAAGATGGTGAAACTCTCTACGAGGCATGGGAGAGATTCAAGGATTTGACGAGGAAATGCCCACCAGACATGTTCCATGATTGGGTGCAATTGCATATTTTCTATGATGGACTCTCTTATGAATCAAGGAAGGCTGTAGACCATTCATCAGGAGGTTCATTGAACAGGAAAAAGACTGTGGAAGAAGCCATTGAAGTGATTGAGACAGTGGCTGAGAATGAGTACTACTATGCATCAGAGAGGCACAACACTAAGGGAGTCATGGAGCTGAACCATGTTGATACAATTTTAGCCCAAAACAAGGTGTTTGCCAAGCAACTAGCAGAGCTTACCAGGCAATTAGAAACAAAGCAAGTGGCTGCAATACACACACAAGATCAAGAGGAAGTAAGCATTGAAGGAGGTGATTGGGAAGAGGCCAACTATGTGGGAAACCAACAAAGACAATCATATGATCCACATTCCAACACTTACAACCCAGGATGGAAAAATCACCCAAACTTTGGGTGGGGGAACCAACAAACCCAACCACAAAACCACAAACCTTACAACCACAACACACATAACAATCCCACATACCAAAACTCCAACCAAAGATCATACCAAGCCACACAAAACACTTACTCCCAACCACCATATCATGGCCAAAATAATCAACCTACCCAACCTAATCCGAACCAACAATTTCAAGATCAATTAAACCGGATAGAAGGAATGATGGCAACCATGAGTCAAGACATAACCGAATTGAAAAGCTTCAGGGATGATGTGAGAGCTACCTTAAGGAACCATGGTGAAAAACTCAAGAGGATGGAGTCTCAAGTAGGAGAGCTATCTCAACAGGCCCCCAAATCAACTGCAGTGTTCCCTAGTGACACAGAAAAGAATCCTAAAGGGGAACAAAAGAGAGTGAGATGGGAATAATGCAAGGCCATCACCATATTGAAGGAAGTCTCAGAAGAAGAAGGAATCAGACCCTCAAAACAGGAGCCAGAAATCTTGAAGGAAGGTGTGGAGGAAGCTAAGCAGGAAAGTGAAACTGAGCAAGCCAAGGAACTGCAAAAAGGCATGCTGGAAATATACCAACCAAAAGCACCATTTCCTCAGAGGTTAGGAGGAAGTGAAAAGGGGAAAACCTATTCAAGGTTTTTAGAGACATTTAAGTCTCTCCATATCAACATTCCCTTTCTTGAGACTCTCCAGCAGATGCCAACACATATCAAGTATTTAAAGGAATTGCTGAGCAAGAAAAGAGTTTTAAAGGGAGGACAAACTGTAATAATGAACAAAGAATGCAGTGCCCTCATCAAGAAGGATATAATCTCTACGAAAACAGACCCAGGAAGTTTTCATATCCCCTGCATCATAGGAGAAACAAAAATTGACAAAGGACTCTGTGATCTAGGAGCTAGCATAAATGTGATGCCTCTGACTCTTATGAAGAGGCTACAACTGAATGAGGTGAGATCCACTGATGTAATCATACAACTGGCTGACAAAACTCAGAAGCAAGCTGAAGGGGTAGTTGAGAATGTGCTGGTGAAAGTGGGAAACTATTTTTTCCCCACAGACTTTGTCATTTTGGACATGGAGGAAAGCTACCTACACCCCATCATTCTGGGGAGGCCATTTCTAGCCACTGCTAGAGCACTCATAGATGTAGAACAAGGAGAGCTAATTTTGAGAATACATGATGAACAGCTCATTTTCAATGTTTTCAAACCTGCATCTGAGCCTGAACCAGAACATGAAAAGCCTAAGGATGAGAGTAGCCATCTGTGTTTGGAGGAAAGCAATCCGGCAGCTGAAACTCTGAAACAGTCCTTGGAAAGCAAACAAGAATTGCAAGAGTTAAAGCCACAAGAATCAATAGAAACAGATCAGAAGGATCCTCCCAGCATAAGGGTCAATGAAGAAAGCTTCAAGAGAAAGGGAAGAATTGTAAAGAAATTGCCAAGAGGGTGGAGAAACAAGAAAATTCCCACTGAAGGTTTCTCCCCGGGAGATAAAGTGATATCAAGTCATTATCTGCCAATCCCACCTGGCCTCAAAACAATTCCTTCCCAGCGCCCTCAAGTGTTCACAATCAGGAAAGTTCTTTCTATGGAACATTTAGAGGTCATGAAGGAATCAAGTGGGGACGTTTGCATAGTGAGAGGAGAAGACGTCAAGCACTACAATCCACCCTAACAAGGGACAACCGTCAAGCTAGTGACGTTAAAGAAGCGCTTCATGGGAGGCAACCCATGTTTTTAGTATCCTTAATCTTTAGTGCTTTGCTTACATCTAATAAAGCATGGTTTCTTATGCATGAACTTGAATCCTCAGGACAACTATTGATAAAGTGCACTAAACTTTGCATGTAAATTACAATTGGTCTCTAAGTTTGGTGTGCCTGAAGGCACTCCCAAATCTTACTCAAATTGGAGTCCATCTTTCATTCAAGGTGCACGACCAAACATTAAGTTTGGTGTTCCTTTTGAACACAGTTTATGAAAAGCAAGAAGTTCCTCTGGATTTCAAAATTCATGACAAGTATACCATTCGCATGTTTTAATACTTTGGTTTCAATCACTTAGGGTAGTAACTTTGTTTAGAATCAAAGAGCCAAAGTGACTATGATTTATTAGAATTATGCACATTCATTAAGGACAACCAATATGGATTTCATGTCATTAGGAGACTTTACCAAACACTAAGTTTGGTGTCCAATAATAAGTGTGCATATATACAAAAGTCACGGCTATAAGCTCATGAAGTCAATCATTGATTTACATGTGCAAGTACTATTCATCATTCACATGGACCGAAAAATGATAGCAAACTTGTTTGTTTGTGCAGGTACAAAAGAAAAGACAAAAATGGAGGAAAAAGACAAAGGGAGGCACGGTGCTTGGTCAAAAAGAAAGTTCACAAGTCTTTGAAGCTAACACATGGGAAAAGGAAGTTCTGCAAGAAAAGATTGCTACATGTACAACCTAATGCACCCAGAATACTTCCAAGAAAATGAAAAGCAATTTGTCCTTCTCCCTAATTCATATATTTACCATCAAGCCACCCTTCACAAACCACCCTAGCCGTCCATTTTTCACTTATGGGCACTATAAAGAACCACTTGGGGAACGAGTTCAACACCACCAAATCTCCTTCATGCACATTTCCTTCATCATAGCATAAACTATCTCTTACCGAAAACAACCTCCCCACACTTCCAACAACACTTCTTGCTTCACCTTGTCAACTTTAGCTTGTCACTTACCAAAACTAAAGAACCAATGGCAGCTTCATCTAGCCACAAAAGAAGAAAAGACAAGCAGCCAATGGAGGAAAACAGGGAATTCGATGCATGGAGATACAGATCAGTTTTCCATGAGATTCAAGCCGAATGGATGAGACCTAAAACGGTACTAGCTGAGGTTCCCTTTGACCTTGAAAAAGATGAGTTCCCAGGTGTTTGGGAAAAGATCAAAAAGCGGAAGTGGGAGCTCCTGACTAAGCCAATCACTAAAATCAACATCAACCTGGTGAAAGAGTTTTATGCAAATGCAGTAAGGGAGGATCCAACCAAGAAACCCACATACAAAAGCTATGTGAGAGGGGTGGAAGTTGACTTCAGTCCCAAAGCAATCATGAAAACTCTTGGCCTGAAAAACATACATTTCAGCCAAGCAAGTTATGAAGAAAGGATGATAGGAGAACCTGACTATACAACTATTGCTGAAGACCTTTGTGCCATCAGAGCTGAATGGGTGAGAAAAACAAGAGGGGCTCCAAGAGTCTTGAGAAGGGGAGACCTAACACCTGAAGCTAAAGGGTGGTATGCAATAGTTAGGAGATCCATCCTACCCACTGCAAACTCTTCAGAAATAGTCCCTAAAAGAGCCATCTTGCTACATTGCATTATGGTGGGAGGGGAGATCAAAGTTCATAAACTCATTGCTGAACAGATACAAGAGTTTAGTGAGAAAAGTGACCCTGAATCCTGGCTCCACTTCCCTAGCACCATCATTAGACTATGCATCGATGCCCAAGTACCACTTGAGGATGAAAGACCTAATTGGCTATATCCTGGATTGGCCATAACTGCGTACAGAATGACTCTTGGCCCAACTCCTCCAAGACATAC
The DNA here is from genome assembly GCF_059453495.1 of Arachis ipaensis. Lineage (NCBI taxonomy): Eukaryota > Viridiplantae > Streptophyta > Magnoliopsida > Fabales > Fabaceae > Arachis > Arachis ipaensis. The sequence continues at coordinate 132,128,598 of NC_142444.1, forward strand.
AAGAAGAAGAAATGAAGAAGGGCAACAAGTGGAAGCCAAGCAAGAAGCAGAACAAGAAAGACAGGAAGGAGAAGACAGAGAAGAAGAGCAAGAAGAGCAAGCAATTCCAGAAAGAAGACAACGAATTCCCAGAGACCCCATGGATATGAGCAGAATGCAGGAAATCATGGAAGGAATGTCTCAACAATACATGAGGTCTCAGGAGAGACAAGAGGACTTTCACCTAAAAATGATGGATATGCAAAGGAACTTTGAATCAAGATTCTTCGATCTGCAAAGGGAACAGAATTTACACTTACAGGAATCCTTCAGCCACATATGCCAACACCAAGATGCCAATATCTTGGCAGTCAAGGAAGCCACCACTTTACAGAATGCAAGATACTCAGTCCAAGCTGATTACAACATCAGTTCGCAAATCAAGCTTAACTACATAGGGGAACATCTACACAAGATGGACCCAGCATTCCCAGCTTTTGATGAGTATTTCAAAGGGAGGAAAGAAGGAGAAATAAACAAGGCAATGATCCTTGAAAAAGGAGTGGAAGAAACGATGAAAAAGGCTGGATTCTGGAAAAAGCTCATAAGAAAAGACAAAGGAAGCACAAGTGGTCAAAAAGAGGCAGGAAGCAAGAAGAAGCAGGATCCCAAGAATTAAGAAGAACCAAGCAATAAATAAGAGGTGGTCTCGTTCCTTAATAATCAAATGATCATTGGTGGATTGTCTTTATGAGCTTTCTTTCATCATAAGTCATTTAAGTGTTATGTGGAGTTTTTTTTTATGAGTGTCTGTTTATTGCTTTGAATAAAGTGAATGCCTAGATGTTTGGATATAACTTCACCTTCTTAAACGAGTGCTTGCCATGCTTGTTCTGTTTCCAAAAATAAAAGAAAAGTTTGAACAAAAGTAACTTGGCTAAATTAGTGACAAATCAAGTAGAATTAAGTGGTGGTATGCATGCTTGATTGTTTAGTCAGATCACTGGAAATAGAGTGTAGAATTATCATTTTTTATGTAGAAATTGAAAACTATCTATGGATCTTGATGAATAAATGTCTTTGGCCATGAAAAAGAAAGAAAAAGAAGAAGAAAAAGCCACTGAAAAAGGCAACCAAAAAGCAGAAAAATTGAGAAAATAAGCTAGGCACCAATGGTTTGAACTTCTGAGACAAATGCCTGTGGTGTTTATGTATTAAGGATATGCTTGGACGAATAGGTTCTGAGGAGTGTTTCAACACTTGGTAACTTGGGTTAACTAACCCGGGATTATCAACCAAAAGTCCATTATCAAGAGCAACCTAAATACAAAACATTTAGTCACACAAAGAGGTGCTGGGCACCAATGTCTCAAGAAGAAATGTGAACTAAAATGCCTAAAGTGGATATGTGTAGTGCACTGATAAGAAAAAGAAAATGCCAAAGGCTTGTGCAACACATGACACTAAGCAAACAAGGAGCAAAGGAGCTCTAAGAAAAAGAAAAGAAAAACAAAGAAGAGAAAAGTGCCAAAGACATAAGAATAACAAGAGGCCATAGCAGTGTTTGATGGATGCAATGAAAAAGTGATAATCTTACCTGATAAGTATGAAAAAGTGATGCTGCAACTTTCTGCATAAAACCCTTCTGATGAACTTCAAATGCTTGCTAATATAGCCAATGTAATTGCTTTCTGTTTCATACTTTCTTCTCAAATAACTCAGGACTTGCTTAGGGACAAGCAAGTATTAAGTTTGGTGTTGTGATGCCAAGGCATCTTAGGCTAGTTTCACTAGCATTTTTCTGTTAGTTTTAGTTGTTTTATGCATTTTCTTGAGCTTAAAGTAACCAAAAATGGTTAAATGAAGAACAAAGCAATGAACCATCCAAACAGTATGATTTTAATGCAAATTCCATGAGCTTTAGTTATATTACTTGAATGCTATGAATGGAAGATTTCTCATGAAATTTTGCAAGACTTTGATGCAATTGTTTGGATGATTTCAGGGAAAAAAGAGGCTAAGCAAGGAAGCAACAAAATCAATAAAGGAAGCTTGAATATCACATGTGGAGTTTAAGTTCCAGTTTAAGCCTAAACTGGAGCTTAAACGCCAGAATCAGGAAGGCTAAGAAATGCTGGAATTGAAGTTTAACCTCCAGTTTAACCTTAAACTGGAGGTTAAACGCCAGAATGAAAAGTCTCACCAAAGAAGCATTCCACGTTGAACCTCCAGTTTGACCTCAAACTGGAGGTTAAACGCCAGAATGATAATGCCACTCAGGAAGGAGTTCCACGTTTAACCTCCAGTTTAACCTTAAACTGGAGGTTAAACGCCAAAAATGGGAAGTGCACCAGGGAGCCATTTCCACGTTTAAGCTCCAGTTTGACCTCAAACTGGAGCTTAAACGTGTTCGACCAAGAACTTTCCTCCAGGGTTGCTTTCTCCATTTCCACGTTTAAGCTCCAGTTTGACCTCAAACTGGAGCTTAAACGTGTTCGACACCTCCAGGGCTACCCTTCTAAGCTTCCACGTTTAACCTCCAGTTTAACCTTAAACTGGAGGTTAAACGTGTTCGACCTCCAGGATGCCTCCTTCCATTTCCACGTTTAACCTCCAGTTTAACCTTAAACTGGAGGTTAAACGTGTTCGACCTCCAGGGCTGCCCTTCCTATATCCACGTTTAAGCTTCAGTTTAACCTTAAACTGAAGCTTAAACGTGTTCGACTACATAACTCTCCAGGGCTGCCTTCTTCCATTTCCACGTTTAAGCTTCAGTTTAACCTTAAACTGAAGCTTAAACGTGCTTCTACAAAAGGCCTCACTGGACGTGTCTGGCGTTTAAGCTGCAGTTTAAGCTTAAACTGCAACTTAAACGCCACTCTTGGAAAAGGTTTCTGGGCCAAAAATATTGCGGTTTAAGTTAGTCTTTGAGCACAAACATTAACTTAAACTTACTCTGGTATGAAACCCAATTGAATATCATGGTTTATGGGATTGGGCCTGAAGGATTGATGAGTTTGAAATCTCAATTTATTGAGTCATGTGTCATTATTTGATTATCACTAAGTTGGCTCAATGAATGTTACAGAATTTGGATCAACAGCCTCATCAAGATTATGGATCATAAACCCAAGACAAAAGGAAAGCAGGGAGAGGCCTCAAAGCCCAAGAAGCACAACAGAAGCTCAATATAGAAAGTGTATAAATAGGATAGAATTTAAGTTAGAGAAAACTTTTACCTTTTCATTTCTAGCTAGTTTTCATATCTTTGTAGTTGAATTCAGAGCTATGACTCACTAAACCCCTTTCATTGGGTTAGGGAGCTCTATTGTAATTCAATGAATCAATAATAGTTTATCTTCTTCTTCAATCTTTTCTCTTGAATTTTGTTAGAAAGCTTCTCGATCTAATTCCATTGGGTAGTTATCTTGGGAAAGAAACTACCCATAATTGGAATCCTTCGGAACCTTGGGAAAGGAATGGAGGATTCATGCTAGAGAAGCTTTCTCACAGTGAATTGGATTGGGGTTTGGATGGATATTGTGACATGTAATCCTACCAAATTGTGGTTCATGAAACTGTGTGGTATAATCAGTGATCGAGCATCATCTCTTCTTATGAACATTTAAACCAAGGGATTGGGAATTTGTTTGTTTTTAGAGAGAATTGGTGAGCCAAGGGATTGGGATCCAATCATATAAGATTGCCAAGCAAAATTCAATGAACGCATTGGTTGAGGAAGAGATATACATGATTTGATTCGGAGATCTCAATATCTCCTAACACCCAATGAATTCCCCATTTCTGATTTCCACTTTCTCTTTACATTCTGCAAATCAATTCATGCAATCACCCCCATTCCCTTTTAATTTCAGCAATTTAGCTTCTGCTCTTTAATTCATGCAATTTAAGATTCCGCCATTTCAATTTCTTGTCATTTACTTTTCCCGCCAATTTTACATTCCGCAATTCTCATCTAAATCTTGATTCCGCTCAACTAGCACACACTTCTAATCCGAATTGCTCATTCAACCAATCCTTGTGGGATTCGACCTCACTCTATTGTGAGTTTTTACTTGACGATAACCGGTGCACTTGTCGGAAGGAATTTTGCCGATCGTGCAATTTCCTAAATCGTAGCATAACTAGTTTATGCGCATCACCGGGCAAAATGAGGTCAAGATAGGATAGACCCTACATGGTGGAGAAGGTGGAACCGTATGGAGTTGTCCACCTAAGTCACCCCTCAAGCCCTAAGGGTGATGAAGTGGTTACTACCAATTCACCAGTCTCTTCTGAAGGCAAATTTGAAGCGCCATCTGAGGAAGAAACAAGCTCCTTTGCTACTGATTCTGTTGATTTACGTGCAGGTAATATGGCGGAGCCCAGAAGGATTACTCTCCAGGAAGCAGGAGCTCCAAACTTTACACTACAACTGTATCAAGCGCGTCACCCAAATCTGACTCCAGATTTTGAACTGAAGACTGCGTTAATCAACCTAATACCCAAGTTTCATGGCTTACCTACTCAAGGGCCTATCAAGCACCTCAGGAATTTTCAGACAGCCTGTTCTACTGTTAGGCGTCATGGTGCAGATGAGACTTCTATTCTGCTAACTGCCTTCCCATTTTCTCTTGAGGGAAAGGCGAGGGAGTGGTACTACACTCAATCTGAAGTAGTTGTTACTAACTGGGATATGCTCAGGAGAGAATTCTTGGAAAAATACTTTCCAGCTGAAGTTACTGATAGACTGAGAAAAGAAATTTCCTGCATTATTCAAGGCGAATCAGAGACTCTTTATGAGTATTGGGAGTGCTTCAGGAATCTTCTGGATGCTTGCCCCCACCACATGATTGATAAGTTGGTATTGATCAGCTACTTCACACAAGGCATGAAGCCTCAGGATAAGACTACATTGGATGGTGCGAGTAATGGTTCTTTGAAAAAGTACAAGACCGCGGATGAAGCGTGGCAACTAATCAGCGACTTAGCTAAGTCCACTCAGAAGGCTAGGCACAGGAATAACCATCCCAAGGCTATTGCAGAGGTTTTCTCTAGCAGTGAGACTACTGCCCTCACACAGACTCTATGTGAAATGACCAACCTACTAAAGCAGATACAGCTGAATCAACAACAACAACCTCAGCCTCCCCCATCACAACATAGTCAACAGTTGGTTCCTCAAAGAGTATGTAGAATATGTGCTGATTATACTCATTACACTGATGAGTGTCCGCAGCTCCAAGAAGAAGACAACACCTTGGCAGCTACTCATAACTTCTATGACCGCCCGAATCAAGGATACTATCAACAAGGCGGCAATTATAACCAAGGTGGGAACCATAACCAAGGTTGGCAAGACAACTCCAACCAGGGGTGGAGGGATAACTCTAATCAAGGATGGAGGGACAACTATAACAGAAGAGGCAGAGATAACCAGAGAAATCAGAGGTGGAATAGTAATAACAATAAGCAAAACCAGTATCAGCAGAATCCTCCCTATCAACAGCAAAACCAAAACCAGCCTTACCGGGCACCTCACCAAAGACAAGCCCAGGGATCTCAAAACAACCAACAGCAGGACCCTCAAGTCACTTACCCATCTTCCTCTCCCAATGACGAGTTGCTTCACTCTCTTGCACAAGGACAAAAGACCATGGAAAGCACACTTACCAGTCTGACCTCTGCTATACAGGCTCTCATCTCCCAGATGGGATCGTCGAGTACTTCCAACACTCAACCTGCAAGCTCCAGTACACTTCCGTCTCATCCTTTACCCAACCCCAAAGGAGGAATCAACGCCATTACTTTGTGGTCTGGGACTACACTACCAGAGAGGAGTCATGCAGAACCAAGCTTAAAAGAAGACACTCCAGTTGAAAGTACTGTGGAGGTAGAGGATGCTGAAGAAGAAGAAGATGTAGTACAAGACTTGGTTGAAGAAGAAGCAGCTCAACCAAGGAATGGAGCACCAAGGGACGCAGAAGCTGCAAGTGGCGCCATTCCTATTGATGCACGAAAACTTGTCTCTTAACAAATCTCCCTCGGCAAGTATACCGAATTGTCGTCAAGTAAAAAATCACAATAGAGTGAGGTCGAATCCCACAGGGATTGATTGGTCAAGCAACTTTAATTGGAGGAATGTTCTAGTTAAGCTAAGCAGAATTTAGTTTGAGAGTTGTAGGAAATTAAATGGCTGGAAAGTAAATAGCAGAAAATGTAAATGCTGGAAATAAAGAGCTGAAAATAGATGACGGAAAATAAATTGTAGAATCTTAAATGGGAATGGGGAAGATGATCATAAAAGTAATTGGCAGAAATTAAAGAGAATGGGTAAGATCATAAATGGGGAGTTCATTGGGCTTAGGAGATGTTGCATCCTTCGGATCAAGTTTATTTTCATCTCTTCCTCAATCAATGCATTCATTGATCTCCTTGGCAATCTTAAGTGATTTAATTCCAATTCCTTGGTAATTCAATCTCTCAAATATTGATCAATAGCCAATTCCTTGGTCTAATTGCTCATGAGAAGAGATGAGGTATGGTCACTGATTATACCACATGTATTTCCAAATCAAAATGTTGGTAGGATTATATGTCACTATATCCATCCAAACCCCAATTTGGTCCAACATGAGAAAGCATTTCTAGCATGATCTCTTCATTCCTCTTCCAAGGTTCCGAAGAGATCCAAGTATGAATAGCTTCTTTTCCAAGATAACTACTCAATTGGATGAAGATTGAAAGCTTTCTAGTAAAATCAAGAGAAAAGAAAGAAGAAGAATAATGGAAACTATTATTGATCCATCAAATTACAACAGAGCTCCCTAACCCAATGAAAGGGGTTTAGTTGTTCATAGCTCTGGGAATGGAAAACAAAGATGGAGAATACATTCTGAAAAGTTAAACTAGAAGTTGCAGAGAAAGTAAAATACAGAGAGTAATTCTAATCATCCAAAAAGCTCTTTTCTAGTTCAAAGTCCTCCCTATTTATACTATTCTTCTGATCTTCTAGTTGCTTCTTCAAGTCTTGGATATGAGCCTTTGGATCTTGAGTTGAAGTAGTTATCTTCTTCAGTGGGCTCAGCTTTACTTGCAGAAAAAGTCTTCAGTGGGTATGGACTTTAGCTTGGGGCGTTAGTGGCGTTAATGTTAAGTGAAACTGTGGGGTCGAGAACGTTAGTGACAATCACCTTTTTCACTAACGCTCCTAACCCAAAAATAGTCCACATTAACTTCAACGTTAGTGGCACTAACGTGACCACTAATGTTGCTTCTTGGCCCTTCACAAATGTTACTGGGGTTTACCTTTTCCAATAACGTTGAGAGTACCCCTTTCTCCCTACGTTAGAGTTCACGTTAGTATAGTTAACGTGGCCTTTAACGTAGGCTTGCTAAATCTTCGAGAGCGTTAGTGACATTTACCTTTGTCACTAATGCTTCAAAACGCCCCTACTTCCCACGTTAGAGTTCACGTTAACTAGGTTAACGTGACTTCTAACGTGGTGTTGATAGCCATCTCCAACGTTAGTGACAAAGGTGAGTGTCACTAACGTTGGCTCATCATCCCTCTTCTCCACGTTAACTTCCACGTTAATGTAATTAACGTGGCAACTAACGTGGCTCATAGTGGCTTAATCCAACGTTAGTGACAAAGGTGAGTGTCACTAACATTGGTGATTCCTTGCTCTCTCCACGTTAGAGTCCACGTTAACTAGGTTAACGTGACTCTTAACGTGGCAAATATGAGCTTATTCCAACGTTAGTGACAAAGGTGAGTGTCACTAACGTTGGCATTATCTTCCTCATCCACGTTAGAGTTCACGTTAACTGAGTTAATGTGACTCTTAACGTGGCCAGCTGCCACTTTGGAACGTTAGTGGCACTTACTTTTACCATTAACGTTGGAGTTCTACTTCTCTTCCACGTTAGCTTCCATGTTAACATAGTTAACGTGGCAACTAACGTGGGCTATGATGGCTCACGAAGGCATTAATGGCGATCACTTTTCTCATTAATGTTGCAAGCTAGCCTCCATTCCACGTTAGTGGTCACGTTAGCTAGACTAACGTGGCTACTAACGTGGTTCTTCCTTGCTTCCTTTGTCCTGAAATCAAGCAATAAAATGCATCAAAGCTCTAATCCAAGTTATGAGACATGCATCATTCAATTTTGTTATTTAATTCATGCATAATTCTCATGAAATCATGTAAAATTCACAATGTTTGCTTGAATTAAGATGTAAGTGATTATTTACCCAAAACTTGCCTATTTCCTAAGAAAGTGCATGAAACTACCCTAAAAGCATAAGGAAAAGGTCAATGAAACTGGCCAAAATGCCCTGGCATCACAACACCAAACTTAAAGCTTGCTTGTCCCTAAGCAAGTACTGGAACAAGAGAATGATGAATGAAATGACAAGATGAATGAATCATTCTTGTGGAAGTCATGTCCTTGGTTTTATGGGGTTTCATGCATAGCAACTTAGGTTCATTCCTTTTCTGGCTTTCAGACCTTTATCATGCCTTGGAATACTCACTTGATGGCACCCTTTGAGACTGTTATTTATTGATCCCTTTGTCTTTCCAAGGTTTATTGCATCCTTAGGCTAAGTGTTCTGTGAGAGGGCGACTCTTTAAGATAAGTTTTCAGCCAACACTCTTGAACCAGTTGGTTCAAGGTGCTAAGTGTTGAAACACCCTGGTGCACGAAATTGTGATCTCCAGGCTCGAACAAATCCTGGTAATGGCTCCAAAGCTTGGTGCTCTGATCTTAATTCATAATTGTCACAACTTCGATACAACTAACCAGCAAGTGCACTGGGTCGTCCAAGTAATACCTTACGTGAGTAAGGGTCGAATCCCACGGAGATTGTTGGTATGAAGCAAGCTATGGTCACCTTGTAAATCTCAGTCAGGCGGATATAAAATAATTATGGAGTTTTCGAATAATAAATAATAGAATAGGGATAGAGGTACTTATGTAAATCATTTGTAGGAATTTCAGATAAGCGAATGGAGATGCTGTTCGTTCCTCTGAACCTCTGCTTTCCTGCTATCTTCATTCAATCAGTCTTACTCCTTTCCATGGCTGGCTTTATGTGATACATCACCACTGTCAATGGCTACTTTCGGTCATCTCACGGGAAAATGATCCAATGCCCTGTCACGGCACGGCTAATCGTCTGGAGGCATCACCCTTGTCAATGGCTTCATCTTATCCTCTCAGTGAATAATATGCTCACGCACCCTGTCACGGCACGGCTATCCATCTGTCGGTTCTCGATCATGCTGGAATAGGATTTACTATCCTTTTGCGTCTGTCACTAACGCCCTGCAATCGCGAGTTAGGAGCTCGTCACAGTCATTCAATCATTGAATCCTACTCGGAATACCACAGACAAGGTTTAGACTTTCCGGATTCTCTTGAATGCCGCCATCATTCTAGCTTACGCCACAAAGATTCTGGTTAGGAGATCTAAGAGATACTCATTCTAGCTTAATTCATGTAGAACAGAAGTGTTTGTCAGGCACGCATTCATAAGGGGGAAGGATGATGAGCGTCACACATAATCATCACCTTCATCACGTTCTTGGGTGCGAATGGATATCTTAGAAGAGAAATAAGATGAATTGAATAGAAAACAGTAGTACTTGCATTAATCTTTGAGGAACAGCAGAGCTCCACACCTTAATCTATGGAGTGTAGAAACTCTACCGTATGAAAATACATAAGTGAAGGTCCAGGCATGGCCGAGATGGCCAGCCCCCTATTGTGATCTAAGATAGCATACAACTGATCAAAGATGGTCAAAAAGACTAGTAAAAGGTCCTATTTATAATAAACTAGCTACTAGGGTTTACATGAGTAAGTATTTGATGTATAAATCCACTTCCGGGGCCCACTTGGTGTGTGTTTGGGCTGAGCTTAAGTGTTGCACGTGCAGAGGCCATTTGTGGAGTTGAACGCCAGTTTTTGTGCCAGTTTGGGCGTTCAACTCTGGTTTTGGATCCTTTTCTGGCGCTGGACGCCAGATTTGGGTAGAAAGCTGGCGTTGAACGCCAGTTTACGTCGTCAATTCTTGGCTAAAGTATGGACTATTATATATTGCTGGAAAGCCCTGGATGTCTACTTTCCAACGGAATTGGAAGCGCGCCATTTCGAGTTCTGTAGCTCCAGAAAATCCACTTTGAGTGCAGGGAGGTCAGAATCCAACAGCATCAGCAGTCCTTTTTCAACCTCTGAATCTGATTTCTGCTCAAGTCCCTCAATTTCAGCCAGAAAATACCTGAAATCACAGAAAAACACACAAACTCATAGTAAAGTACAGAAATGTGAATTTAACACAAAATCTATTAAAAACATCCCTAAAAGTAACTAGATCCTACTAAAAACATACTAAAAACAATGTCAAAAAGCGTATAAATTATCCGCTCATCACACCCCTAAGGACTTACTCCCTCAAGTCTCTCTCCCCCATACATGCACACCACAGGCACATGGTTTGTTATTTTCTTTCCTTGAGGTATTGGTGTCCAACACCTCTTTGGGTTACTAAATGTTCTGTAGCAAGGTTGCTCTTGATAGTGGATTTTCAGTTGATAATCCCGGGTTAGTTAACCCAAGTTACCAAGTGATGAAGCACTCCTAAGAACTTATTCATCCAAGCAGATCCTTGGTACAAGAGCACCACAGACACATCCCTCAAGGTTCAAGCCCTTGGTGCCTAGCCTTATTCTTTATTACCTTTCTTTCTTTTTCAACTCTTAGTGTTCTTTTCCTTTTTCTTACTGGGATCTTATTATTTAGCTAGTCTCATGGGGTGTGTTTCAAGCATATGATTCAGGATAGATAGTTGCCTTCCCACCTTGTTGGTGAACTAACTTAGCTAAGTGATTACTACACCACGAATTTAAGGACTTACTCCACAAATTGAACTCCACTCTGGTCTTTCATAACATCTCTTTTTATTTAGCTTAAAAGGACAAACATACAATAAGCAAGATGCAGATGAAGATAGATAACTTGAACTAGCACACATATGAAAAAGGCAAGAAAAATACTAAAGACAGCATTAAAAATCCTAAACTACCATGGAAGCATGTTCTATTTCATACATGATTTTTCTTATTTAATACTTGAAAAAGATGGGTCAATGAGGTAACTCCACCACCTTTTACTCATGGGATTGCTCATGCTCTCCTTCTTGTTTGTCCTCTTTGTGTCCACTTGTGCTTCCTTGCATTCGTGCCAGTCTAGCTTTTTTCCAATCCTCAAGTGCCTTCCTTACTGATTTGTGACTCTTTTCTACCCTTTCTCTTTCTTCTTACGCTAATTCATCCTTCAGTTCTTCATAGCTTGTGATTCCCGGATGCAGTATAGGCAGTTGTCTGACTAAGTATCCGAGTCTGGCCTGAGTGTTCACATGATGTCCAGTCTGGTTCATGTAAACTCCTTCTGAAAATGCGGTGTATTCGTCGAAGAGTTCTGCCTGTTCTAACTGTTTCCGATGCATTTCATGTATGTGTGCACCTTGATGTGCTTGGATGTTGATTAGCTTTTGGATGGCCTCTTGTTGTTGATCCTGCCTTTGTTCCAACCTGTGGAAGGATTTACCCCATTGTTTTCCTTGTTCCAGTTGCTGCTCCATCATCTGCTTTTGCCACTCCCCCTTGGAGACACGTGTATAGTCCTCTCTTTTTGTTGTGGCTGAATCCTCCTTCAATTCCCATCAATTCTCCTACAAAATAAAAGAAATATGATTAATAAAATTGTGGAAAGTGGCGGCAAAATTTAAAAAAAAAGAAGAGAAAGAGTAACTACTTTTTAAAAATTTTTGTTTCTAGTTACTAATTGCTATTCATGAGTGCAAACCAACTAACTAACTAAATGTCCATGTATGCAACATTGGTGACACCAAACTTAGTTTGTGGCACTGTGGTGTAAGAAGATTTGTTCAAAGTGCTAAGAGTGACATGCTATGAGTTGCATTCATGTTCTCTTAGTGTGCCTTGAACACCAAACTTGTTCTTCCCTATATGTTGCATTCAAGGATATGTCAAAGTTAATTTGAATTTCATGAACCTTGCTTTATTAACTACTTTAAAAGCATGTAAAACATGGGTTGCCTCCCATGAAGCGCTTCTTTAGCGTCATTAGCTTGACGTTCTGCCTTTTGTCAGGGTGGCTGGTAGTGCTTCAGATCTTCTCCTCTTGCAGTAAACCTATATCCATTGGCTTCATCAAGGATCTCTACATGTTCTAGGGAGAGAACTTTATTGATGGTGAAAACCTTGGGTAGCTGAGATGGGATGGTGGGGAGATGAGGTGGGATATTTGGGAAGTAAGCTAAGATCACTTTATCCCTTGGAGAGAAATCTTCTGTAGGGATCTTCTTGTTCCTCCATCTCCTTGGTGCCTTCTTCTTTGTTTCTTTTGCTGTTATCCTGCTCTTTGTGGTCTCTTCTCCTAAAGAGATTTTGTTGCTGGTCTCATATAATTCTGGTGGTTTTGGCTCCACTTGAGTTTCCTTTAGCTGTGACACCTTCTGGCTGTTTTGCTTATCAACCAAGGGGATTCCCAGGTGTACATTTTGTGCTTCAGTGCTTGTTTCTTTCACCAGTGCTTTGTTGTGATTTTCCCTTGGTTCCTTATTTTCCTGGTCTGCTTCTTGTGAGGGTTTGAAGACGTTGAATGCGAGTTGTTCATCATGTATCCTCAGTATTAGCTCTCCTCGCTCCACATCTATGAGTGCTCTGGCTGTAGCTAGGAACGGTCTTCCCAATATGATTGGGTGGATGGGACTTTCTTCCATTTTCAATATGACAAAATCTGTGGGGAGAAAATAGTTTCCCACTTTTACCAACACATTTTCAACCACTCCCACTACTTGTTTTTGAGTTTTGTCAACCATCTTGATGACTACATCTGTGGGAATTAGCTCATTGATCTGCAGCTTCTTCATTAGAGATAAAGGCATTAAGTTGATGCTTGCTCCTAGGTCACAGAGTCCCTTATCAATAAGTGTTTCTCCTATGGCACATGGGATGTGAAAACTCCCTGGGTCCTTCCTTTTTGTGGGCAACTCTGTTTGAATGAGAGCACTGCACTCCTTATTCATCACTATTATTTGTCCTCCCTTGAGTGAGCTTTTCCTGGTTAGCAGCTCCTTCATATACTTAATGTATGAGGGCATTTGTTGGAGGGCCTTGATGAATGGTATGTTTACATGGAGAGATACAAATATGTCAAGAAACCTTGAGTATATTCTCTTCTCTACACCACCATTGAGTATTTGGAGAAAGGGTGCATAGAGTCTCAGCAGCTCCTTTTGTGTGATTGTGGTTTCTTGATGATTCTCTTCCTGCTTTCCTGCTGATGTATTTTCAGGTTATTCTAATGGTTTGTTCGGCTCTTCCTCAGTCTCCTTATCACTTATAGTAACCATCTTGCAATCTTCCCATCTGACCTTCTTTGCTTCACCTCTCAGATTTTTCTCTGTGTCACTTGGGAAGCTATCAGTAGGTTTGGGGATCTTCTCAGAAAGGTATCCCACTTGAAACTCCAGCCTCTTAATGGTGTCTCCCTGATTCTTGATATTGGCTCGCACCTCCTCCTTGAACACCTTGTTATCTTGGATTTCCTTACATATGCCTTCAAGTAGAGTCTCAATCCTTGATAGTCTTTCTTCCAATGATGGAGAGTTGAGATTGGAAGGATGAGAAGGGCCATTTTGACTTTGGTATGGATGTTGAAAGGTATTGTTAGGTGGGTGTTGATATGACCTCTGTGTGGAGTGTTGGTGAGCTGCATTGTTGTTGGGGTTGTGGCGTCTCTTATCTTGGCCTTGATCCTGTTGGTTTCCCCACCCAAAGTTTGGGTGGTTCCTCCAACCGGGATTATATATTTTGGAGTATAGGTCATGGTGCTGCCTAGGTGAATTTCCAATATAGTTGACTTGTTCCTGATCACCCTCTGCTTCTTCATTCACTCCTTCTTGAGCTGCTGCTGGGGTGGTGATTGCTGCCACTTGATTCCTCTCCATCTTTTTGGTAAGATCAGCCAACTGCTTGGTAATAAGCTTGTTCTGAGCTAGCAGTGCATCCACATTATTCAGCTCCATCACTCCTCTAGTGTTACCTCTTTCAGAAGCATAGAAGTAGTCATTCTCTGCTACAGTTTCAATGACATCTATGGCTTCTTCAATGGTCTTCTTCTTATTCAGAGATCCCCCGGATGAGTGGTCTACTACCTTCTTTGATTCATACGAAAGACCTTCATAGAAAATGTGCAACTGCACCCATTCATTGAACATATCTGGCGGGCATCTTCTTGTCAGGTCCTTAAACTTCTCCCATGCTTCATATAGAGTCTCACCATCTTGCTGCCTGAAGGTTTGTACCTCAGCTCTCAACCTGTTGATTCGTTGAGGAGGATAGAATCTTGCCAAGAATTTGTTTACCACATCCTCCCAGGTTGCTAAACTCTCCTTTGGAAAGGATTCCAGCCATTTAGATGCTTTGTCATTGAGTGAGAAGGGAAACAGAAATAGTTTATAGGTGTCAGGGTGAACACCATTAGATTTCACAGTATCGCATATCCTCAGGAAGGTGGTTAGATGTTGATTGGGGTCTTCTTGGACACTTCCTCCGAATGAACAATTGTTCTAAACAAGGGTGATGAGCTGTGGCTTTAGTTCAAAGTTGTTGGCATGTATGGTTGGCCTTTGGATGCTACTTCCACAGTTTCCTGGATTTGGGTTGATGTAAGAACCCAGAACTCCTCTCTCTTGTCCAGCCTGATGCGCTGGACCTTCTCTGCCATGGTTGTGAGCCTCTTCTTCATGATGGTTCTCCATATTCTCATCCATGTCTGGTTCAAAGTACTCCTCCTCTTCCTCAGCACCAACTACTCTCTTCCCTCTTGCTTCCCTCCTTAATCTAAAGAAGGTCCTCTCAGGTTCAGAATCAAAGGAAGTTGAAGCCCTGCTTCTTCTACCTGTCATACACCCAATAAGGCACAAGCAAGAAAGATAGATGTAGACAATATTTTCTGCAGAAATGCTGTTTGTGTGAGTGATACAATATATCAAACAGTTAGTAGGTCAGTGAACCAAATATTAAAACAAAATGCAGGTAACACCACTAATGGGTGAAAGGTAAAGGGAAAGAAATAACTAAATCTGAAAGTAAATTACTCAGATAAAACTAAATCAAACAAAAGGAAAATGCTCAATCTAGTTATCCACCAATTTAATCATTGTTGATACAAAATCAATCCCCGGCAATGGTGCCATAAACTTGATGCATGAAAACTTGTCTCTTAACAAATCTCCCTCGGCAAGTATACCAAATTGTCGTCAAGTAAAAACTCACAATAGAGTGAGGTCGAATCCCATAGGGATTGATTGGTCAAGCAACTTTAATTGGAGGAATGTTCTAGTTAAGCTAAGCAGAATTTAGTTTGAGAGTTGCAGCAAATTAAATGGCGGGAAAGTATATAGCAGAAAATGTAAATGCTGGAAATAAAGAGCTGAAAATAGATGACGGAAAATAAATTGTAGAATCTTAAATGGGAATGGGGAAGATGATCATAAAAGTAATCGGCAGAAATTAAAGAGAATGGGTAAGATCAGAAATGGGGAGTTCATTGGGCTTAGGAGATGTTGCATCCTCTGGATCAAGTTCATTTTCATCTCTTCCTCAATCAATGCATTCATTGATCTCCTTGGCAATCTTAAGTGATTGAATTCCAATTCCTTGGTAATTCAATCTCTCAAATCTTGATCAATAGCCAATTTCTTGGTCCAATTTCTCATGAGAAGAGATGAGGTGTGGTCACTGATTATACCACATTTTATTCCAAATCAAAATGTTGGTAGAATTATATGTCACTATATCCATCCAAACCCTAATTTGGTCCAACATGAGAAAGTATTTCTAGCATGATCTCTTCATTCTTCTTCCAAGGTTCCGAAGAGATCCAAGTATGAATAGCTTCTTTTCCAAGATAACTACTCAATTGGATGAAGATTGAAAGCTTTCTAATAAAATCAAGAGAAAAGAAAGAAGAAGAAGAATGGAAACTATTATTGATCCATCAAATTACAACAGAGCTCCCTAACCCAATGAAAGGGGTTTAGTTGTTCATAGCTCTGGGAATGGAAAACAAAGATGGAGAATACATTCTGAAAAGTTAAACTAGAAGTTACAGAGAAAGTAAAATACAGAAAGTAATTCTAATCATCCAAAAAGCTCTTTTCTAGTTCAAAGTTCTCCCTATTTATACTATTCTTCTGATCTTCTAGTTGCTTCTTCAAGTCTTGGATATGGGCCTTTGGATCTTGAGTTGAAGTAGTTATCTTATTCAGTGGGCTCAGCTTTACTTGCAGAAAAAGTGTGCAGTGGGTATGGACTTTAGCTTGGGGCGTTAGTGGCGTTAATGTTAAGTGAAACTGTGGGGTCGAGAACATTAGTGACAATCACCTTTTTCACTAACGCTCCTAACCCAAAAATGGTCCACGTTAACTTCAACGTTAGTGGCACTAACGTGACCACTAACGTTGCTTCTTAGCCCTTCGCAAACTTTACTGGGGTTTACCTTTTCCAATAACGTTGAGAGTACCCCTTTCTCCCTACGCTAGAGTTCACGTTAGTATAGTTAACGTGGCCTTTAACGTAGGCTTGCCAAATCTTCGAGAGTGTTAGTGACACTTACCTTTGTCACTAACGCTTCAAAACGCCCCTACTTCCCACGTTCGAGTTTACGTTAACTAGGTTAACGTGACTTCTAACGTGGTATTCATAGTCATCTCCAACGTTAGTGACAAAGGTGAGTGTCACTAACGTTGGTGATTCCTTGCTCTCTCCACGTTAGAGTCCACGTTAACTAGGTTAACGTGACTCTTAACGTGGCAAATATGAGCTTATTCCAACGTTAGTGACAAAGGTGAGTGTCACTAACGTTGGCATTATCTTCCTCATCCACGTTAGAGTTCACGTTAACTGAGTTAACGTGACTCTTAACGTGGCCAGCTGCCACTTTGGAACATTAGTGGCACTTACTTTTACCACTAACGTTGGAGTTCTACTTCTCTTCCACGTTAGCTTCCACGTTAACATAGTTAACGTGGCAACTAACGTGGGCTATGATGGCTCACGAAGGCGTTAATGGCGATCACTTTTCTCATTAACGTTGCAAGCTAGCCTCCATTCCACGTTAGTAGTCACGTTAGCTAGACTAACGTGGCTACTAACGTGGTTTTTCCTTGCTTCCTTTGTCCTGAAATCAAGTAATAAAGTGCATCAAAGCTCTAATCCAAGTTATGAGACATGCATCATTCAATTTTGTCATTTAATTCATGCATAATTCTCATGAAATCATGTAAAATTCACAATGTTTGCTTGAATCAAGATGTAAGTGATTATTTACCCAAAACTTGCCTATTTCCTAAGAAAGTGTATGAAACTACCCTAAAACCATAAAGAAAAGGTCAGTGAAACTGGCCAAAATGCCCTGGCATCACCTATTCCATTTCCACACCTTGCTAGGAAGCCCAGAAAGCAGATGGAACTAGACCCTAAAATGGTAGAAATATTTAAAAAGGCTGAGGTAACCATTCCACTTTTTGATGTTATTCAGCAGGTACCTAAATATGCTAAGTTTCTAAAAGATTTGTGCATGCATAAAGATAAATTACAGGATTTAGAAACTATTCCTCTAGGTAGCTCCATTTCTGCTTTAGTGGGTGATATACCTGAAAAATATTGTGACCCAGGTCCATGCATGGTTACTATCACTATAGATAGTGTGAAATTTTTTAACTGCATGTGTGATTTAGGAGCGTGTGTTAGTATAATGTCATTATCTGTATATGATGCTTTGAGGCTCCCTCCCTTAAAAAGGTCGGTAGCACGTTTTGTTTTGGCAGATAAAAGCATTATCTCTGTGGTTGAAATTGCTGAGCACGTGCTGGTGATCATTAAGGGGCTCACATTTCCTATTGACTTCTATATTTTGGAGATGCCCCCTAATGACTCAGGAAGACCATCATCCATCCTGCTTGGAAGACCATTTCTGAAGACTTCAAAGTTCAAGTTGGATGCATTCTCAAGAACTTACTCCTTTGAGGTAGATGGTAGAGCAGTGAGCTTCAACTTGGATGAAGCCAAAAAGAACCCCCTGGAAGATCATTCCATCTTCCAGTGCGACATCATTAATGAGACAGTAGCTACAGTTCACCAAGAAAAAGTAGAAGAGATGCACATGGAGCAAGATCCAAGTGTAGGGAAACCCTCTGAACACAATAAGGACACTTTGCCATCATCACTAGCTCCAGATGATCCAGTGCCTAGCCATGAGCAGAAACTGGAGTTGAAGCCCCTTCCACCCCACCTCAAGTATGCTTACCTTGAGGATAATCAGAAGCTCCCAGTTATCATTGCAAGGGAACTCACTTCCCAACAGGAGGAGCAGTTGCTTAGTGTGCTGAGAAGACACAAGAAAGTAATTGGGTGGAGTTTGTCAGATATAGTAGGCGTCAGCCCTCAAGTTTGTGAGCACAGGATATTTTTAGAAGAAGGAGCAAGGCCTGTCCGTCAACCTCAAAGGCGGTTGAATCCTACCATCTTAGAAGTTGTCAAGAAGGAAGTGACCAGACTGCTGGAAGCTGATATTATCTATCCCATCTCAGATAGCGAATGGGTCAGTCCAGTACAAGTGGTGCCCAAGAAGTCTGGAGTCACAACAGTGAAGAATGAGCATGGAGAGCTCCTGACAACTAGAGTGCAGAATTCATGGAGAGTTTGCATTGATTACAGGCGCCTCAACCAAGCTACTCGCAAGGATTATTACCCCTTGCCATTTATTGATCAGATGCTTGATCGCCTGTCAAGTAAATCACATTACTGCTTTTTAGATGGTTATACAGGCTATTTTCAAATTTATATAGCTCCTAAAGATCAGGAGAAGACTAATTTTACATGTCCCTTTGGAATGTATGCATACAAGATGATGCCTTTTGGCTTGTGTAATGCACTGGCTACTTTCCAAAGGTGCATGATGAGAATTTTCTTTGATCTTATTGAGAGCTGTATGGAAGTTTTCATGGATGATTTTAGCGTATATGGTGATTCATTTAACCTTTACTTGGATAGTTTAGCTAGAGTATTAGACAGGTGTGTTAGTTCAAACCTTGTATTGAATTTTGAAAAGTGTCATTTTATGGTTAAACAGTGTATTGTTCTAGGACATGTTGTTTCTAATACTGGTATTTCTGTAGATCCAGCAAAGGTCGATGTGATTTCTAGTTTATCTTACCCCTCTTCCGTAAGGGAAGTCCATTCGTTCCTTGGTCATACAGGTTTCTACCGGAGATTTATCAAGGACTTCAGTAAGGTAGCATTACCTTTATCCAGACTACTGCAGAAGGATGTTGAGTTCGAGCTGAATGCGGACTGCAAGGAGGTGTTTGATAAGCTAAAGCTTGCCTTGACTCAAGCTCTGATTGTGAGAGGACCCGACTGGAACCAACCTTTTAAGATTATGTGTGATGCCTCCAACCATGCAGTAGGAGCAGCGCTAGCTCAGTACAAAGGTAAGGATCCTTTCGTAATTGCTTATGCTTCTAAGACCTTAGACGCTGCTCAGTCTAATTACACTACCACTGAAAAAGAGCTTCTGGCTATTGTTTTTACTATGGATAAATTCCGAGCCTATTTACTTGGTACCAAGGTGGTAGTGTACTCAGACCATGCAGCTCTAAATTATTTATTAGCTAAAAAAGAGTCCAAACCAAGGCTAATACGTTGGATATTGTTGCTGCAAGAATTTGATTTAGAAATTAAGGATAGGAGTGGTTCCCAGAATTTAGTGACAGACCACTTGAGTCGCTTTGAGCACATTAAGGATGACTCCACTCCTATCAATGATGCTTTTCCATTAGATAGCTTGCACGCAATATCTGAAGTAGTTCCTTGGTATGCTCCTATAGCTAATTATTTAGTCAGTCATACCTTCCCTCCCAATTTTACCAAGCATCAAAGGGACAAGCTGAAAAGCGAGTCCAAATTTTATATATGGGATGACCCATATTTATGGAGGTATGGTGCTGACCAGATAATTAGAAGGTGTGTGCCTCAATCAGAATTCCAGTCCATTTTAGAGGCCTGCCACTCCTCTGAGAGTGGTGGACATTTTAGCCCTCAAAGAACAGCTAGAAAAATTTTAGACTGTGGATTCTGGTGGCCCACTCTTTTTAAAGATGCTACTGCCTTCTGTAAATCTTGTTTTCCATGCCAAAGGTTTGGTAATATATCCAAGAGGGATGAGATGCCCCAACAGCTTATGCTATTCTGTGAAATTTTTTATGTCTGGGGCATTGACTTCATGGGTCCATTCCCAAACTCTGGTGGTTTCTTATATATACTATTAGCTGTAGATTATGTTTCTAAATGGCCGGTACTGATGATGCTAACACTGTTGTCTCCTTTGTTAGAAACCATATTATCTGTCGCTTTGGATCACCACGAGCAATCGTGAGTGATCAAGGCACTCACTTTTGTAACAGGAGATTAGCAAGTCTACTGAAGAAGCATGGGATTGTTCACAAAGTAGCAACAACCTACCATCCTTTGACCAATGGGCAAGCCGAGGTGTCTAACAGAGAGATCAAGCGCATTCTGAAGAAGATAGTCAAGCCTCATAGGAAGGACTGGGGCACCAGACTCATTGATGCGCTCTGGGCGTATCGAACAGCGTACAAAGCACCCATCGGGATGAGTCCCTTCTACTTAGTGTACGAAAAGGCTTGTCACCTCCCAGTGGAGGTAGAACACAAGGCTTTCTGGGCTGTAAAGGAATACAACATGGGATTTGTGAAAGCTGGTACTGAAAGGAAGCTGCAACTGGCAGAACTAGAGACCCTTCGACTCGAGGCATATGACAACTCTAGACTATATAAGGAGAAGGTGAAGGCTGTGCATGACAAGCATATCAAAAGAAGAGAGTTTAGACCTGGAGAGCTGGTTCTTCTTTACAACTCCAGGCTGCGGCTCATGCCAGGAAAGCTGAGATCCAGATGGGAAGGCCCCTATAGAGTAGAGAAGACAGAGCCATACGGAGTCTTCCATCTGAGTCATCCTTCAAGTTCCATCTGAGTCTTCCATCTATCATGGTGAGAAGATGAAGGACAATAAGGAGCTAGAGGTCTTCCTCTTGGAAGATCCACCAACAGAAGTAGATTGAGCTTGTGAACCGTCCAACTTAAGGACGTAAAAGCAAAGTGCTTGGGTGGGAGACAACCCACCATGGTATGATTGTTCTGTTTTCATTCCTAGTTTAATTTTCTTTTGTTTTTCCATAGTGTTCATTCATAATTTTTGCATATTCATCTGCATGCTGCATCTTGCATTCTGCATAAAAAAAAAAGCACACGACGCGCAAGCGTCGCTGACGCGTACGCGTCATATGTGTGTGTAAAAAATAAAATTTAACAGAGAGTTGGGCAGGAGTAGTGCTGGTGGTGTGCCTGGCACACAAGCAAGTCCACGCGTATGCATCCCTCACGCATACGCATCGCTTGCGTTTTCACCAGTCCACGCGTACGCGTCCCCCACGCGTACGCGTGACCCTGTAAATCGGCGAAAATGGGTGTATGGCCAGAGAGTTATGATGGTGTGGGGTCGGAACTGTGCTGGGAGCACAAGCCCTATCACACGTACGTGTCCCTGATGTGTACGCGTCGTTTTCTCACCAAGGCCATCCACGCGTGCACGTCCCTGACGCGCACGCGTCGTATACAATGTTGGCACATGTGCGTATCAAACAGAGAGTTGTACGCGCGGGAGGCTGCCTTCACGCCAATCGCACAACCCATATCATGCGTACGCATCCCCGACGCGTATGCGTTGTCTGAAAATAGCACAATTCATGCGTACGCGTGATGCACGCGTACGCGTCGCATGCGACGCACAATTTATCCACTTCAGTGCCTGATTTCAAATCTTCCCCCCCCCAATCCTAATTCTTTTCAATCCTAATTATTTCTTCCTTCTTTCTTTCTTCTTCTTTATTCTTTCTTATTTTCTACTACTTTCTTCCCTCCTTTTTCATCTTCTTCATCAAGGTTCTTTTCTTCCTCCCATCTACTCTTTCATTATTGCATTTATTTAGGTTTCTTTCTTCTCTATCTTTCTTTTAGCTTACTTATTTATGGTTTCTTTTTCTTTTCTTTTTCATGCATTCTTATGTTGGTATTGGAGTTTTATTTGGATATAATCTTATTATCCTAAAGCTTGTGGTTATTATATGGAATGATTTGACAATTGATACTTTAATTTGGCTCTCATATACATTTGGATTATATTATTTTCATTCATATTCTATCTTGCTCACCAAGTGTTTGTGAAAAATCCGTTATGGCATCTTGAACTCTATTTTGTTCTACTCTTTTACTTGAATGCCTCTTTTTCACAACCCTTGCACTCCACATGTATTTGGGATTATCATTCACAATTATCATCAGACAAATACTCTCTATATTGGCACATTTAATTTTTTATGCTTTAGTTATGCTTCTCATGCCTATTCCTTGCATGCTTTCACCTCTTGCATCTATTTATTAATTATGAATTGCCTTATTGCTCTTAATTGATGTCTTACCTACATGTTGTAGCTACCATGTATTTGAGCTAACATCTTTCCTTTGGCATTCATTATCACTTGGAATTTTCTCCCTTCCGGTTTTGGTTATCTATATTTCACATTCCTCATTTTTCTTCTTCCTTAGGCATGGGTACCAAGAAAGTAAAGAGAAGGCCACTGACAAGCCACTGGCTAGGAGAGGAACCAAGAGAACACTGTCAAACGCACTTCCACCTACCAGTGTCAAGCTGCCAACAAAGCAGGTGAAGAGGATCATTAAAGTTGATGAATCAGAGAAAGCCTTTCCCGCCCGAGACTCCACACGGTTTGCTAACCGTTATTGCGAATAGATGTTCCCCATCCTAGCTGAGAGGAACTACAACAATGAGCATCTACTCATTGTTCCAACACACTTTGTTGATTTTGTGGAGCCCCGAATTGAGAGGAGATAGTGAGGATTTTTGAGGCGGTAGCCGCGAGAGGCCAACTTATTATGGGTAGTTGAATTCTACTCAAACTTCTACTTGCCCACTCTGCAGACTGTCTTCGTCCGTCAACAACCGGTCCCTGTCTCCGAGAGTGCCATACAGAGAGCACTAGACCTTCCACCTAGTCCTGAGGGATGGGATGCATATCAAGAAGCATCTCGTAAGTGTCAGATGTATCAGTTCGACTGGGATAGCGTACTTGGAGTTATAGCCCAACCTGGCAGCAAATGGATCTACGAGCAGCATCGTTCAAAACCCAAGAGCATCTTAGCCCAGTCACTCACCCTGGAGGCTCGCGTGTGGGCACAAATTATGTCCCACTATGTTTTTTCGAGCACTCACGAGTCGACCTTCACAGCAGACATAGCTGTCCTCATCTGGTGCATCCTGACAGAGCAACCACTCAACCTGCCCTGACACATCCGGCAAGCCATATGACACGTACAGATAGCGGGTAATCTGCCTTTCCCCGCCTTGGTCTCAGATTTAGTCTTTGCAGCAGGTGTATCCTCTCGGGCAGGCGACACGAAGGTCATGATCCCTAGGGCCGACCAGTATGTCCCGAATGGGAAGTATATCAGGCCACCAGTTCCCTCTGCGAGCCGGCCTGCAGGCCCATCTTTGGATACTCCTCCTACTTCTACTCCACCATCATCCACACCACAAGCACCATCGATCCATCAGATGTTCCTACAGATCCTTGAGAGGTTCGACCGGCAAGACCGGCAAATGGAGCAAATGGAGCGCTGTAACAAGCGCAGATACAACTATCTGAAGGCACTCATAGCTGGTACTCACCCACCTCCAGAATAGAAGGACACCCTAGACTCCCCTTCCTCCAGTAGCACAGGAAGCCAAGGCGAACCAGACACTGGAGGCAATGCTTCCAGCCTTCCCTTGCTCCTTACTGATGGCACGGAGGACCGTGCCAAACCTTAAGTGTGGGGATGTCAGTCTTTGACTTCCGGAGGTAAGCTCTTTCTCTCTCTTAACACCAACATTTGACTTTTTCCTTTGTTAGATAGGATAGATTGCATGTTAATAATTGTCTGCATGTATGTTTTGCTTGGTTAAAGTAATGAGTTTCCTTTTAAGACCCTTTTTATAGCATTTCACTAATTTAAATTGATAATTTGTGTTAAACTTATTTGAAGACTGTAAATTGGAACATGAATTATAGCTAAGAACACACAAACCTGTGAGATTTGAGCTTAATCACATGGTTACACTATTTAACCATAACATTCCATTCTTGTATGTTTTCTTCTC
Organism: Arachis ipaensis; assembly: GCF_059453495.1. Lineage (NCBI taxonomy): Eukaryota > Viridiplantae > Streptophyta > Magnoliopsida > Fabales > Fabaceae > Arachis > Arachis ipaensis. The sequence continues at coordinate 132,152,975 of NC_142444.1, forward strand.
TATGATTGCAATCTATATTTTGTTCCATTCTATATGTCCATTGTTTAGTGTATTTACATGCTTGCATATGATTGAGGCAATCATTTGTTATTAGCTCACTTATCCCAAATAGCCTACCCTTTCAATTACCTTTGTTTGCCACTTTGAGCCTTTTAATCCCCTTTTGTTCTATATTTTACTACATCACTAGCCTTAAGCGGAAACATAATTAATTACCCCAAATTGAATCTTTGGTTATCTTAAGATAGAGATTGTGTATCAATTAAGTGTGGGGAACTGTGGGAACTTGGATTGATAAGAAAGTGTTGAATTCTATTGACAAGATATTGGGAATTTGGGTACCTACTCATGTGAGACCAAAAAATGTAAAACTCATGTGCATTGATATGTTATGTTTGCTTTTATGATTTAAAAAAAAAACCAAAAATATTCAAACAAATAAATAAATAGATAAATAAATAAGGGGACAAAATTACCCCAGTGTTAAGTTTAATAAAAGATCAATGCATATGTAGTGAAATTAAAAGGAAAACTTGGATACATGACTATGTGATGCAAAAGTGAGAATTATGGGTAGCTAGGCATGAATTTAGAGTTACATAGAGTGTGTGCGTTAGGTGAGAGCTTAGGTTAATCAAAGATTCATATTATAGCTCACTTGGCCATACATATATCCTCACCCTTACCTTAGTCCCATTACAACCTTGAAAAGACCTCATGATGTTTGCATTGGTGTACTAAATTTTTGTTGATTGGTTAGATGAAGAACAAAGTCTAGAGAGCATGACTAGAGAAAAGTAGAGTGATTAACCCTAGACACTTGATAGATTAGAGTGCATATACACTACCAGTGAGGGTTCAATGCTTGACTCTATATTCCCTGCTTTCATGAGCTATCTTCTTACAAGTTTACTTGTCTTTTATTGTATGATTTGAATTAGTGGAATCTGGTTTATGCTTGCTTGAAGGAACTTATTTACTTTTGACCAAGTAGACAAAATCATCTTAGCATATAGTTGCATTCATAGGTTGCATCTCATGAGTCTTACTTTCCCCCATTCATTCTTTATATCTCCTTGAGCTTAGCATGAGGACATGCTAATGTTTAAGTGTGGGGAGATTGATAAACCACTATTTTATGGTTTATCTTGTGCTCAATTGAGTGATTTTTATCAAGTCTTTGAACACTTATTCATACTATTTGCATGATTTTACAATTCCTTTCCAATTTTGTTATATGATTGAAAACTTGCTTCCTAAGCCTTTAAATTATGTATTTTTAATTCCCCTTTATACCATTCGATGCCGTGATCTGTGCGTTAAGTGTTTTTAGGCTTTATAGGGCAGGAATGGCTTAAAAAATGGAGAGGAAGCTTGCAAAAATGGAAGGAGCACAAGAAATAAAGGAGATGACCAGTGAGGAGCGAGGTGCACGCATGACTCACGCGTGCGCGTGAATCAGAGTTCGCACAGCGACGCGTGCGCGTGCCTGACGCGTATGCTAGATACGCGAAAGTGACTAGCGACGTGTACGCGTGACTAACGCGTACGCGTGACAAGCACGACCTGCAGAAATCGCAAAAAATGCTGGGGGAGAATTTGGGCCAAGTTTGGACCCAGTTTCCAGCCCAGAAACACAGACTAGAGCCAGGGGACAAGCAGAGACTCAACACACATTCTCATTCGCATAGTTTTTAGTTTTTAGATTGGAATCTTGGAGAGAAATCACTCTTCCTAAGCAGAGACTCTAGGTTATCTACACACTCATAGTTTTTATAGTTTTATGCTTTTGCTTTGGATATTGAGAAAAATCACTACCTCTAATGAAGTTGCTATTATTCTAGTTTGTTTTCTTATTCCTTTACTCTTTTGATTACTTATTAACCCTGTTCAGATACGTATGTTGCATTTTCAGATTTATTAATGCAAAGAACTATTTTTACTTTTAATTAATTATCAGTTCCTATTTTATTTAATTTATCATGTCTTCTTATATTTCTGTGAACGTTATATTCATGTCAATGGAGTAGACTTCCAACTTGACTTGGGGTTGATTAAAAGGAGCTTGAGTTGGAATGCTCAAGTGATTAGTTAAATTGGAAGTTGTTGGCTAATTCTTTATTTACTAACGCTAATCCTTCCATAAGGAGAGGATTAGGACTTGCGAATAAGAGTTAGCTCAATCACTTGACTTTCCTTTATTTAGTAAGGGTTAACTAAGTGAAAACAACAACCTCTTGATACTACACTTGAGAGAATTCCAACAAGGATAGAACTTCCAATTAATCATTCCCCCGGTCAAGGCTTTTCAATCGATTATATAGATTCTCTTGTTAATTTTCATTGCCTTAATTTACAATTATTTATTTTTCCGTTCTCCAACTCTTAAAATTCCTCGGAAAACTCCTGATTAATAAAATAGCACCCTTTTGTCAACTCGTTGGAAGATGACCTGGGATTCCTACTCCCAGTATTTTTATTCTAAATTTGTGACAACCTTTCTAAATTGATAAGCGGATTTTCTGTTGATTAAGAACTGTACTTGCAACGCTGTTCTTATCATAATTTCTTAATTGGCTAATTTCCGCCTCCATCACTTATATTTGTTTCATTAAGTATTTTTGTTAATTTTTCCATAAGCATATTTTCCTTTTGTTCTAAGTATTCTAAAAAAAAGAAAAAAAAGAGAGCATCCCACGCGTAAGCGTCATCGACGCACACGCGTCATAAGGGATGCTAGCACTCTCCGATACATTTTCCCGAGAGTTGTGCTAAAACTATGCGGGTGCGGTGCCTGGCACACAACCCACCCCACGTGTACGCGTCATCAGCAATTTTTGCATCTCACGCATGTACGTGAGCGACGCGCACGCGTCGTATGTCATTTCGGCGCACTGTGGTACAAAAACCCGAGAGTTGTGCAGGTGCTATGCTGGAATCGTGCGTCTGGCACGACGAGTGGTCACGCGTACATGTGACCGACGCTAACGCGTCACTGAGATTTCTGCTTACCCAAGTGTATGCGTGGACGATGTGCACGCGTCACAGGGCGAATCCAATTGAATCAACACGCCGCCCAGACCCCCCTTCTTTTTTAATCCCTCTTTTCTTTTTCTAATCCTACTTCTTCTTTCTTCTTTCTTTCTTTTTACTTCTTCCTTCTTTCTTTCTCCCCTCCACCACCACCGTCGGACCACCACCTCCGGCAGCCACAATTTTCTTTCCTTTTCTTTCTCTCTTCCTACCCCTCTTCTCTCATTCTTACTCCCATTTATTTCCCCCTTTCCATCTTCTTTCAAGGTTTCTTTTCTTACTTTCTTCTACGCTTTAATTATTCTTTTGTTTTTTCCATTCAAATATTTTAATTATTTTCAATTGTATTTTAATTTTGTTATTTGTAATTTCTTTTTATTTCTTTTTTCTTCTTGCATTTTTATTTTGGTGTTGAAATTTTATTTGGTGGATTATTTTGATAATTCTTCGCTTGTTCGTGTTATGAGGTGTACTTTGACAATTAACATTCTATTTTAGGGTCTACTATACTCTTAGATTGACTACCTTACTTTTTTATTTTTACTGGCATGCTTTTATCCCTCTTGTATTTAGTGTTAGTGATATGCCTTCATGCTTTTATTGATGTCTTACACGCATGTTGTAGCTACCATGTATTTAAGATACTTTGTTTCTCTTTGGCATACATTATCACTTGCTTTTTTTTGCTTCCGGTGTTTATTTTTCTAAGTTTAATATTCCTTATTTTTCTCCCTTTTAAGGATGCCCATCAAGAGAGGAAAAGAGAAGGCTTCTAACAAGACACCGGTGAAGAAGGAAACTAAAAGAGCACCGGCTAAGGCGCAACCACCCTCAACAGTTAAGCCACATACTAAGCGGGTAAAGAGGACTATTAGAGTTGATGAAGCAGAGAAGGAATTTTCTGCTCGGGACTCCGCATGATTCACTAACCGCTATTGTGAGCGGATGTTCCCCATCTTAGTAGAGAGGAACTACTACAATGAGCACCTCCTCATTCTTCCAGAGCACTTTGTTGAATTTGTGGTGCCCCACATTGAAAGGAGACAGTGGGGTTTCTTAAAGAGGCAGCCGCGAGAAGTTAATCTCTCTTGGGTAGTTGAATTCTATGAAGACTATCACTCGCCTACCCTTCAGTCAGTCTTTGTGCGCCAAAAGCAAGTCCTTATCTCAAAAGCTGCTATTCAGAAAGCACTCGATCTTTTACCTAGTCTAGATGGGATGGATGCCTATTGATGCACCACTATTTCGTGGTACATTTTGTACTTAATTGAGTAGATTTTATCTACTAAACTCACACTTATTCATATAATTCACATGTTTTACATTTTCCTTCCTAACTTTGTGCTATGATTGAAAACATGCTTCTTTGGGGGGAGGTATCTCCAGTGGCAGCCTTGCCACTGTATGCTTCACTCTCTTGGGCTCCTCTTTGATGATCTCCACCTCTTGACAAGCTTCTACAACATTAACCTCTTCCTCTAGTTCAATGGGAGAGGGTTCAATTGTAGGCAGAAACTCATTAATTATTGAACCGATCTCATGATCAACCTCCTCAAAGTCTTCAACCATGATATGCCTTAGAGGTTTGATGAGCGGATAATTTATACGCTTTTTGGCATTGTTTTTAGTATGTTTTTAGTATATTTTAATTATTTTTTATTATATTTTTATTATTTTTTAATTAAAATTCACTTTTCTGGACTTTACTATGAGTTTGTGTGTTTTTCTGTGATTTCAGGTATTTTCTGGCTGAAATTGAGGGACCTGAGCAAAAATTTGATTCAGAGGCTGAAAAAGGACCACAGATGCTGTTGGATTCTGACCTTCCTGCACTCAAAATAGATTTTCTGGAGCTACAGAAGCCCAATTAGTGCGCTCTCAATTGAGTTGGAAAGTAGACATCCTGGGCTTTCCAGAAATATATAATAGTCCATACTTTGCCCGAGATTTGATGGCCTAAACAGGCGTTCCAATTAAGCTCAAGAATTCTGGCATTTAACTCAAAAACTGGCACAAAAGCTGGAGTTAAACGCCCAAACTGGCACAAAAGTTGGCGTTTAACTCCAAGAAAAGTCTCTACACATGGAAGCTTTAATGCTCAGCCCAAGCACACACCAAGTGGGCCCGGAAGAAGATTTCTGCATTAATTACTTATTTCTGTAACCCTAGGCTACTAGTTTTCTATAAATAGGACCTTTTGCTATTGTATTTTCAGACTTTGATAGACCTTTTCACGTTTGGGGGCTGGCCTCACGGCCATGCCTAGACTCTTTTCTTCTTATGTATTTTCAACGGTGGAGTTTCTACACACCATAGATTAAGGTGTGGAGCTCTACTGTTCTTCATGAATTAATACAAGTACTATTATTTTTCTATTCAACTCAAGTCTATTTCTTCTCCAAGATATTCATTCGCACCCAAGAACATGATGAAGTGATGATTATGTGACACTCATCACTAATCTCACCTATGAACGCGTGACTGACAACCACTTCCGTTCTACATGCAAAGAAGCTTGAATGTGTATCTCTTGGGTTTCTAATCTAAGATTGGAACCTTCGTGGTATAGGCTAGAATTATTGGCGGCCATTCCTGAGATCCGGAACGTCTAAACCTTGTCTGTGGTATTCTGAGTAGGATCTGGGAAGGGATGACTGTGACGAGCTTCAAACTCGCGATTGTTGGGCGTGTGACAGACGCAAAAGGATCAATGGATCCTATTCCAACATGATCGAGAACCGACAGATGATTAGCCGTGCGGTGACAGCGCATTTGGAACGTTTTCACTGAGAGGACAGGAAGTAGCCATTGACAACGGTGATGCCCAACATAAAGCTTGCCATGGAAAGGAGTATGAATGATTGGAAGAAGGCAATAAGAAAGCAGAGGTTCAGGAGGAACAAAGCATCTTCATACGCTTATCTGAAATTCCAACCAAAGAATTACATAAGTATCTCTATCTTTATTTTATGTTTTATTCACCTTTTAATTATCAATTCTCCATCACCATCTGAATTCGCCTGACTGAGATTTACAAGGTGACCATAGCTTGCTTCAAGCCGACAGTCTTCGTGGGATCGACTCTTTCTCACGTAAGGTTTATTACTTGGACGACCCAGTGCACTTGCTGGTTAGTTGTGTGGAATTGTGACAAAGTGTGATTCACGTTTAAGAGCTCCAACTCCTTTAGCACCATTGTTGATGATCACAATTTCGCATACCAAGTTTTTGGCGCCGTTGCCGGAGATTGTTCGAGTTTGGACAACTGACGGTTCATTTTGTTGCTTAGATTAGGTACTTTTCTTTTTATTTTTCAGAATTTTTAAGAATGAATTCTAGAGTTTCAAGGAGATGCTCTTATCATCACAAAAGCTGATTGATTCTCATCAATTTAGCTGCTGAATGTAATGTCCTGCTGAAGCTTGGCCAAACATGTCTAATCTTTTTAGACTGAAGCTTTAGACTAACATTGCATGATTCCTGGAATTCTTATTAAAAGTTTTGAATCCCTTTATTTTCTTTTCCATATAAGTTTCGAAAATCACAAAAAAATTGATAAAATCATAAAAATCAAAAATATTTTATGTTTCTTGTTTGAGTCTAGTATCATTTTTAAGTTTGTTGTCAATTGCATTCTTCCTGCATTTTTCGAAAACATGCAATATGTTCTTCATTAATCTTCAAGTTGTTCTTGATGATTTCCTTGCTCTGATCTTTAAATTCTCTTGTTTTGTGTGTTTCGTTGTTTCTCATATGCATTCTCAATTTGTTAGTGTCTCCTATATGAAAATTTTTAAGTTTGGTGTCCTGCATGAATTGTTTATTTGATCTTAGTTGCAATTTTTATTGTTTCTCATCATTAAAAATTCAAAAATATTTTCAAAATTATGTCTTTTCAAGTCAATAATACAGAGAATTGAAGATTCAGAACATTCAGCAGAGGAATCAAACAGAAAAAGCTGGGCGTTCAAAACACCCAGTGAAGAAGGAAAACTGGCGTTTAAACGCCAGCCAGGGTACCTGGCTGGGCGTTTAACGCCAGGATGACACTAGAGGGAAGATTTTGTTTTTAATTCAAAATTTTTTCAAATCTTCATAATTTTTCAAAATCAAATCTTTTCAAATGATATCCTTTCAAAATCAATTTCTTTCCATTTTTTTATTTATTACTATTTTCGAAAATCCTTGCTATAATTAGTAATTTAATTCAAAATTTTCAAGTTGTTACTTGCCTATTAAGAAAGGATCAAATTTTAAATTCTAGAATCATATCTTCATATTTCTTGTTAGTCAAGTAATCAACTTTAATTTTAAAAACTTTCTTTTTTAAATTGATTTTCAATCATATCTTCTCAATCATATCTTTTCAATCACATCTTTTTCAAAATTAATTTTCAATCATATCTTTTTAATTTCTAATTTCAAAATCTTTTCAAAAATCACTTAATTTCTTTCCTAATCTTAATTTTCGAAAATCTCAATCAAATTTTCAAAATTTCTTTTTATTATTTCAAAATCTTTTTAATTTATTTTCGAAAATTCTTTCCCTCTTCTCACATCCTTCTATTTAAAGGACTAACACTCCTCCTCAAGGTACAATTCGAACTCCCTCCTTCTTTATATGTTCGAATTCTCTTCTATCTACCTCCTCCTTCTATTCTTCTTTTCCTCTGACACCTCAAGGAATCTCTCTGTGACATAGAGGATTTTCTACTTTCTTGTTCTCTTCTCTTTCATATGAGCAGGAACAAAGATAAAGGCATACTTGTTCAAGCTGATCTTGAACCAGAAAGGACCTTGAAGAGAAAATTAAGAGAAGCTAAAGCACAATTCTCTCTAGAGGGCCTGACAGAGCTTTTCAAAGAAGAAGAAACCATGGCAGCCGAAAACAACAATGCCAATAATGCAAGAAAGGTGCTTGGTGACTTTACTGCACCTACTCCCGATTTCTATGGGAGAAGCATCTTAATCCCTGCCATTGGAGCAAACAACTTTGAGCTTAAGCCTCAATTAGTTTCTCTAATGCAACAGAATTGCAAGTTTCATGGACTTCCATTGGAAGATCCTCATCAGTTCTTAGCTGAATTCTTGCAAATCTGTGACACTGTCAAGACCAATGGGGTTGACCCTGAAGTCTACAGACTTATGCTTTTTCCTTTTGCTGTAAGAGACAGAGCTAGGACATGGTTAGATTCACAACCTAAAGAAAGCCTGAACTCTTGGGAAAAGCTAGTTAATGCCTTCTTGGCAAAGTTCTTTCTACCTCAAAAATTGAGTAAGCTTAGAGTGAAAGACCAAACCTTCAGACAGAAGGAAAGTGAGTCCTTCTATGAAGCTTGGGAAAGATACAAGCAACTGATCAGAAGATGTCCTTCTGACATGCTTTCTGAATGGAGCATCATAGGAATTTTCTATGATGGTCTGTCTGAACTATCCAAGATGTCATTGGATAGCTCTGCTGGAGGATCTCTTTATCTGAAGAAGACGCCTGCAGAAGCTCAGGAACTCATTGAAATGGTTTCAAATAACCAATTCATGTACACTTCTGATAGGAATCCTGTGAATAATGGGATAGCTCAGAAGAAAGGAGTTCTTGAGATTGATACTCTAAAGGCCATATTGGCTCAGAATAAAATATTGACCCAACAAGTCAATATGATTTTTCAGAGTCTGTCTGGAATGCAAGCAGCAACAGGCAATACTAAGGAAGCTTCCTCTAAAGAAGAAGCTTATGATCCTGAGAACCCAGTAATGGAAGAGGTGAATTTTACATGGGAGAACCCTATGGAAACACCTATAATCCTTCATGGAGAAATCATCCAAATCTCTTATGGAAGGATCAACAGAGACCTCAACAAGGTTTCAACAACAATAATGGTGGAAGAAACAGGTTTAGCAATAGCAAACCTTTTCCATCATCTTCTCAGCAACAGACAGAGAATTCTAAGCAAAGCCACTTTGACTTAGCAACCATTGTCTCTGATCTAATCAAAACAACTCAAAGTTTCATGACTGAAACAAGATCCTCCATTACAAATTTGGAGGCACAAGTAGGTCAGCTGAGTAAGAAAATTACTGAACTCCCTCCTAGTACTCTCCCAAGCAATACAGAAGAGAATCCAAGGAGAGAGTGCAAGGCCATAAACACGTCTCACATGGTCGAAGGAGGAAGAGGCAGTGATCTCCACTGAGGAAGACCTCAATGGACGCCCACTGGCCTCCAAGGAGTTCCCTAATGAGGAACCATGGAAATCTGAGGCTCACACTGAGACCATAGAGATTCCATTGAATTTACTTCTGCCATTCATGAGCTCTGATGAGTATTCTTCCTCTGAAGAGGATGAAGATGTTACTGAAGAGCAAGTTGCTAAGTACCTTGGAGCAATCATGAAGCTGAATGCCAAGTTGTTTGGTAATGAGACTTGGGAGGATGAACCTCCATTGCTCATTAAAGAACTGGATGACTTGACTAGGCAGAGATTATCTCTGAAGAGACAAGACCCTGGAAAGTTCACAATACCTTGTACCATAGGCACCATGACCTTTGAGAAGGCTCTATATGACCTGGGATCAAGTATAAACCTTATGCCTCTCTCTGTAATGGAGAAGCTAGGGATCATAGAGGTACAAGCTACAAGAATCTCACTAGAGATGGCAGACAATTCAAAGAAACAGGCTTATGGACTTGTAGAGGATGTCTTGGTAAAGGTTGAAGACCATTACATCCCTGCTGATTTCATAATCCTAGAGACTGGAAAGTGTATGGATGAATCCATCATCCTTGGCAGACCCTTCCTAGCCACAGCAAAAGTGGTGCACGAAATTGTGATCTCCAGGCTCGAACAAATCCTGGTAATGGCTCCAAAGTTTGGTGCTCTGATCTTAATTTATAATTGTCACAACTTCGATACAACTAACCAGCAAGTGCACTGGGTCGTCCAAGTAATACCTTACGTGAGTAAGGGTCGAATCCCACGGAGATTGTTGGTATGAAGCAAGCTATGGTCACCTTGTAAATCTCAGTCAGGCAGATATAAAGTGATAATGGTGTTTTCGAATATTATATAATAAGATAGGGATAGAGGTACTTATGTAAATCATTGGTAGGAATTTCAGATAAGCGAATGGAGATGCTTTTCGTTCCTCTGAACCTCTGCTTTCCTGCTATCTTCATCCAATCAGTCTTACTCCTTTCCATGGCTGGCTTTATGCAAGGGCATCACCGTTGTCAGTGGCTACATCCCCTCCTCTCAGTGAATAATATGCTCACGCACCCTGTCACGGCACGGCTATTCATCTGTCGGTTCCCGATCATGCTGGAATAGGATTCACCCTCCTTTTGCGTCTGTCACTAACGCCCAGCACTCGCGAGTTTGAAGCTCGTCACAGTCATTCAATCATTGAATCCTACTCAGAATACCACAGACAAGGTTTAGACCTTCCGGATTCTCTTGAATGCCGCCATCATTCTAGCTTACGCCACGAAGATTCTGGTTAGGAGATCTAAGAGATATTCATTCTAGCTTAATTCATGTAGAACAGAAGTGTTTGTCAGGCACGCGTTCATAAGGGGGAAGGATGATGAGCGTCACACATAATCATCACCTTCATCACGTTCTTGGGTGCGAATGGATATCTTAGAAGCGAAATAAGAAGAATTGAATAGAAAACAGTAGTACTTTGCATTAATCCTTGAGGAACAGCAGAGCTCCACACCTTAATCTATGGAGTGTAGAAACTCTACCGTTGAAAATACATAAGTGAAAGGTCCAGGCATGGCCGAGATGGCCAGCCCCCTAAACGAGATCACAGGATCAAAATACAATCCAGGATGCCTAATACAATAGTAAGAGGTCCTATTTATAATAAACTAGCTACTAGGGTTTACATGAGTAAGTATTTGATGTATAAATCCACTTCCGGGGCCCACTTGGTGTGTGTTTGGGCTGAGCTTAAGTGTTGCACGTACAGAGGCCATTTGTGGAGTTGAACGCCAGTTTTTGTGCCAGTTTGGGCATTCAACTCTGGTTTTGGATCCTTTTCTGGCGCTGGACGCCAGATTTGGGTAGAAAGCTGGCGTTGAACGCCAGTTTACGTCGTCAATTCTTGGCCAAAGTATGGACTATTATATATTTCTGGAAAGCCCTGGATGTCTACTTTCCAACGCAACTGGAAGAGCGCCATTTCGAGTTCTGTAGCTCCAAAAAATCCACTTTGAGTGCAGGGAGGTCAGAATCCAACAGCATCAGCAGTCCTTTTTCAACCTCTGAATCTGATTTCTGCTCAAGTCCCTCAATTTCAGCCAGAAAATACCTGAAATCACAGAAAAACACACAAACTCATAGTAAAGTCCAGAAATGTGAATTTAACACAAAATCTATTAAAAACATCCCTAAAAGTAACTAGATTCTACTAAAAACATACTAAAAACAATGCCAAAAAGCGTATAAATTATCCGCTCATCACAACACCAAACTTAAATTGTTGCTTGTCCCCAAGCAACTGAAAATCAAAATAGGATAAAAAGAATAGAATATACTATAAATTCCAAACTATCAATGAAACAGAGCTCCAATCATATGAGCGGGACTTATAGCTTTTTGCCTCTTGAATAGTTTTGGCATCTCACTTTATCCATTGAGGTTCAGAATGATTGGCATCTATAGGAACTTCAGATTTCGAATAGTGTTATTGACTCTCCTAGTTCAGTATGATGATTCTTGAACACAGCTTCTTTATGAGTCTTGGCCGTGGCCCTAAGCACTTTGTTTTCCAGTATTACCACCGGATACATAAATGCCACAGACACATAATTGGGTGAACCTTTTCAGATTGTGACTCAGCTTTGCTAAAGTCCCCAATTAGAGGTGTCCAGGGTTCTTAAGCACACTCTTTGTTTTTGCTTTGGACCTTGACTTTAACCGCTCAGTCTCAAGTTTTCACTTGACACCTACACGCCACAAGCACATGGTTAGGGACAGCTTGGTTTAGCCGCTTAGACCAGGATTTTATTCCTTTAGGCCCTCCTATCCACTGATGCTTAAAGCCTTGGGATCCTTTTTATTTGCCCTTGCCTTTTGGTTTTAAGGGTTATTGGCTTTTTCTGCTTGCTTTTTTCTTTTTCTTTCTATTTTTTTTTCGCCTATTTTTTTTTTCTGCAAGCTTTGTTCTTTGCTGCTTTTTCTTGCTTCAAGAATCATTTTTATGATTTTTCAGATTATCAAATAACATGTCTCCTAGTCATCATTCTTTCAAGAGCCAACATATTTAACATTCTTAAACAACAACTTCAAAAGACATATGCACTGTTCAAGCATACATTCAGAAAACAAGAAGCATTGTCACCACATCAATATAATTAAACTAAGTTCAAGGATAAATTTGAAACTCATGTACTTCTTGTTCTTTTGAATTAAAACAGTTTTTATTTTAAGAGAGGTGATGGATTCATAGGACATTCATAACTTTAAGACAAAGTTACTAACTACTAATGATCATGTAATGAAGACACAAACATAGATAAGCACATAACATAGAAAACGAAAAGCAGAAGAATTAAGAACAAGGAATGAATCCACCTTAGTAATGGTGGCGTTTCCTTCTTGAGGAACCAATGATGTCCTTGAGCTCTTCTATGTCTCTTCCTTGTCTTTGTTGCTCCTCCTTCATTGCTTTTAGATCTTCTCTGATTTCATGAAGGATGATGGAGTGCTCTTGATGTTCCACCCTTAGTTGCTTCCAATAATTGTGTGGAAGAAAATGTATCCCCTGAGGTATCTCAGGGATCTCTTGATTTGCAGTCAAATGTTCTACCACTGAGCTATAGACCCTTGATGGAAGCTTTTGTCTTCCCTTTCCTCTTTCTAGAGGTTTCTCTGGCCTTAGGTGCCATCAATGGTTATGGAAAAAACAAAAAAGCTATGCTTTTACCACACCAAACTTAGAATGTTGCTCGCCCTCGAGCAAAAGAAGAAAGAATAGAAGAAGAAGAGGATATGGAGGAGATGGATGGCTGTGTGTATTCGGCCATATGGGTGGGATTGGGTGGGGAAGAGATGTTGAATTTTTGAAGGTAAGTAGGTGTATGGGTGTGAGTGGTAAATGGAAGACAGAAGGGATGAGTGTTTATTGGGAATAGAGGATGATTGAGAAGAGAGAAGAGAGTGAGTGAAGGTAGGTGGGGATCCTGTGGGGTCCACAGATCTTGAGGTGTCAAGGCATTTACATCCCTGCACCAATTTAGGCATGCAAAATGCCCTTGCACACAACTCTGGGCGTTCAGCGCCAGGTTGGTGCCCATTTTGGGCGTTCAACGCCCCTTTGCTGCCATTTCTGGCGTTGGACGCCAGAACTATGCTTGTTCTGGGCGTTCAGCGCCAGGATGCTCCCATTCTGGGCGTTCAGCGCCAGAACTATGCTCTGTTCTGGCGTTTGAACGCCAGACAGATGCTCCTCCAGGGTGTGATTTTTCTTCTGCTATTTTTGATTCCGTTTTCAATTTTTATTTTTATTTTGTGACTCCACATGATCATGAACCTAAGAAAACATGAAAAATAAGAATTAGATAAGCATTGGGTTGCCTCCCAACAAGCGCTTCTTTAATGTCAATAGCTTGACAGTGGGCTCTCATGGAGCCTTACAGATGTGCAGAGCTTTGTTGAGACTCTCCAACACCAAACTTAGAGTTTGGATATGGGAGTTCAACACCAAACTTAGAGTTTGGTTGTGGCCTCCCAACACCAAACTTAGAGTTTGACTGTGGGGGCTCTGGTTGACTCTGCTTGGAGAGAAGCTTTTTCTGCTTCCTCTCCATGGTTGCAGAGGGAGATCCTTGAGTTTTAAACACAAGGGAGTCCTCATTCCATTGAAGGACTATTTCACCTCTGTCAACATCAATCACAGCTCTTGCTATGGCCAGGAAAGGTCTTCCTAGGATGATGGATTCATCCTCTTCCTTTCCAGTATCCAGGACTATGAAATCAGTAGGTATGTAAAGGCCCTCAACCTTTACTAATACATCTTCTACTTGTCCATAAGCCTATTTTCTTGAGCTGTCTGCCATCTCCAGTGAGATTTTAGCAGCTTGCACCCCATAGATTTCCAGTTTCTCTATTACAGAGAGGGGCATGAGGTTTATCCCTGAACCAAGGTCACACAGAGCCTTAAAGATCATGGTGCCTATGGTACAAGGGATTATGAACTTTCCAGGATCCTGTCTCTTCTGAGGCAATGTCAGTTGATCCAGATCACTTAGTTCATTGATGAACAAGGGAGGTTCAACTTCCCAAGTATCAATGCCAAATAATTTGGCATTCAGCTTCATGATTGCACCAAGAAACTTGGCAGTTTGCTCTTCAATAACATCCTTGTTCTCTTCAGAAGAGGAATACTTATCAGAGCTCATGAAGGGTATAAGGAGGTTCAATGGAATCTCTATGGTCTCTAGATGAGCCTCAGAGTCCTTTGGTTCCTCAGAGGGAAGCTCCTTATTGACCACTGGACGTCCCAGGAGGTCTTCCTCCTTGGGATTCACGTCCTCTCCTCTTCTCACAGGTTCGGCCATGGCGCTTATGTCAATGGCCTTGCACTCTCCTTTTGGATTCTCTTCTGTATTGCTTGGAAGAGTACTAGGAGGGATTTCAGTGATCCTTTTACTCAGCTGGCCCACTTGTGCTTCCAGATTTCTAATGGAAGACCTTGTTTCATTCATGAAACTTACAGTGGCCTTAGATAGATCAGAGACTAGATTTGCTAAATTAGAAGCATTTTGTTCAGAGTTCTCTGTCTGTTGCTGAGTTGATGATGGGAAAGGCTTGCTATTGCTAAACCTGTTTCTTCCACCATTATTAAAGCCTTGTTGGGGCTTTTGATCCTTCCATGAGAAATTTGGATGATTTCTCCATGTTGAGTTATAGGTGTTTCCATAAGGTTCACCTAAGTAGTTCACCTCTGCTATTGCAGGGTTCTCAGGATCATAAGCTTCTTCTTCAGGAGAAGCCTCTTGAGTACTATTGGATGCAGCTTGCATTCCATTCAGACTCTGAGAAATCATATTGACTTGCTGAGTCAATATCTTGTTCTGAGCCAATATGGCATTCAGAGTATCAACTTCAAGAACTCCCTTCTTCATAGGCGTCCCATTACTCACAGGATTCCTTTCAGAAGTGTACATGAATTGGTTATTAGCAACCATGTCAATGAGTTCTTGAGCTTCTGCAGGCGTTTTCTTTAGGTGAATGGATCCACCTGCAGAAGTGTCCAGTGACATCTTTGATAGCTCAGATAAACCATCATAGAATATATCCAGGATGGTCCATTCTGAAAGCATGTCAGAAGGACACTTTTTGGTCAACTGTTTGTATCTTTCCCAAGCTTCATAGAGGGATTCACCTTCTTTCTGTCTGAAGGTTTGAACATCAGCTCTAAGCTTGCTCAGCTTTTGAGGAGGAAAGTACTTGGCTAAGAAAGCCGTGACCAGCTTATCCCAAGAGTTCAGGCTGTCTTTGGGTTGAGAATCCAACCATAATCTAGCTCTGTCTCTTACAGCAAAAGGGAAAAGCATGAGCCTGTAGACTTCAGGATCTACTCCATTAGTCTTAACAGTATCACATATCTGCAAGAATTCAGTTAAGAACTGAAAAGGATCTTCAGATGGAAGTCCATGAAACTTTCAGTTCTGCTACATCAGAGAAACTAATTGAGGTTTCAGCTCAAAGTTGTTTGCTCCAATGGCAGGAATGGAGATGCTTCTTCCATTTAAATTGGAATTCGGTGCAGTAAAGTCACCAAGCATCTTCCTTACATTATTATTATTTTCGGCTGCCATCTCCTTTTCCTGTTCAAAAATTTCTGAAAGGTTATCTCTGGATTGTTGTATTTTAGCTTCTCTTAATTTTTTTTTTCAGAGTCCTTTCAGGTTCTGGATCTGCTTTAACAAGAATGTTCTTGTCCTTGCTCCTGCTCATATGACAAAGAAGATGGCACAGAAAAAATAGTAATAATAATATGGATCCTTTATACCACAGTATAGGGATCCTTGTGTTAGTAGAAGAAAAGAAGAGAAGAAAATCTGAACTCAGAGAGAGAGAGGGGGTTCGGATTTTTGGAGAGTTGAAGGAAAGATGTTAGTATATCAATAAACAAATAGAAGAAGATGAGAGGGGGAAGTGAATTTTCGAAAACAATTTTTGAAAAAGAGTTAGTGATTTTTGAAAATAGTTTTTGAAAAAGGTTAGTATTTTTTCGAATTTTTTTTTATAGAAAAAATAAAAATAATTAGTTAATAAAAAAGAAAATTTTGAAAAAGAGGGAAGATATTTTCGAAAATTAGGGAGAGAGAGTTAGTTAGGTAGTTTTGAAAAAGTTAAGAAACAAACAAAAAGTTAGTTAGTTAGTTGAAACAAATTTTGAAAAGGTAAGAAGTTAGGAAGTTAGAAAAGATATTTTGAAATCAAATTTTTGAAAAAGATAAGAAGATATTTTTGAAAAGATATGATTGAAATTAGTTTTGAAAAAGATTTGATTTTTAAAATCACAATTAATGACTTGATTCACAAGAAATCATAAGATATGATTCTAGAACTTAAAGTTTGAATCTTTCTTAACAAGCAAGTAACAAACTTGAAATTTTTGAATCAAAACATTAATTGTTATTGTTATTTTCGAAAATTTGGTATAAAAATAAGAAAAAAATTTTTGAAAAATATTTTTGAAATTTTCGAAAATAACTAAGAATTTTGAAAAAGATTTGATTTTTGAAAAAGATTTTGAAAAAGATAAGATTTTCAAATTGAAAATTTGATTTGACTCATGAGAAACAACTTGATTTTAAAAATTTTTGAAAAAGTCAACTCAAATTTTCGAATTTGATGAGAGAAAAAGGGAAAGATATTTTTTTATTTTTTTGAATTTTTATGAAAACATGAAAATTATGCAATGCATGAAATTTTTAGATCAAAACAATGAATGCATGCAAGAATGCTATGAATGTCAAGATGAACACCAAAAACACTATGAAGATCATGATGAACATCAAGAACATATTTTTGAAAAATTTTTAATGCAAAGAAAACATGCAAGACACCAAACTTAGAATTCTTTAATGCTTACGCACTAAGAATTCAAGAATGCATATGATAAACATGAAAAGACACAAAACAAAAAATCATCAAGATCAAACAAGAAGACTTACCAAGAACAACTTGAAGATCATGAAGAACACCATGAATGCATAAAATTTTCGAAAAATGCAAGATGCACATGCAATTGACACCAAACTTATAACATGACTCAAGACTCAAACAAGAACACAAAAAAATATTTTTTTGATTTTTATGATTTTCTAATTTTTTTTTTTTGGATTTTTGTATAAATTTTTTTTGAAAACATTTGGGAAAAAGGAAGTAATGAATTCATAGTCCTCAATCAAAATCCTGGGAATTAGACATGGCTTCATGGCCAGTCAAGCTAAAACATGTTATATGAAACACTAGAATTCATTCTTAAAATTTTTGAAGAAAAATATATTTTTGAAAACATTTTTTTTTTCGAAAACAGGTGAGAAGATTTTTTTGAAAAATTTTTGAAAATAAAATAAAAAGAAAATTACCTAATCTGAGCAACAAGATGAACCGTCAGTTGTCCAAACTCGAACAATCCCCGGCAACGGCGCCAAAAACTTGGTGCACAAAATTGTGATCTCCAGGCTCGAACAAATCCTGGTAATGGCTCCAAAGCTTGGTGCTCTGATCTTAATTTATAATTGTCACAACTTCGATACAACTAACCAGCAAGTGCACTGGGTCGTCCAAGTAATACCTTACGTGAGTAAGGGTCGAATCCCACGGAGATTGTTGGTATGAAGCAAGCTATGGTCACCTTGTAAATCTCAGTCAGGCAGATATAAAGTGATAATGGTGTTTTCGAATATTATATAATAAGATAGGGATAGAGGTACTTATGTAAATCATTGGTAGGAATTTCAGATAAGCGAATGGAGATGCTTTTCGTTCCTCTGAACCTCTGCTTTCCTGCTATCTTCATCCAATCAGTCTTACTCCTTTCCATGGCTGGCTTTATGCAAGGGCATCACCGTTGTCAGTGGCTACATCCCCTCCTCTCAGTGAATAATATGCTCATGCACCCTGTCACGGCACGGCTATTCATCTGTCGGTTCCCGATCATGCTGGAATAGGATTCACCCTCCTTTTGCGTCTGTCACTAACGCCCAGCACTCGCGAGTTTGAAGCTCGTCATAGTCATTCAATCATTGAATCCTACTCAGAATACCACAGACAAGGTTTAGACCTTCCGGATTCTCTTGAATGCCGCCATCATTCTAGCTTACGCCACGAAGATTCTGGTTAGGAGATCTAAGAGATATTCATTCTAGCTTAATTCATGTAGAACAGAAGTGTTTGTCAGGCACGCGTTCATAAGGGGGAAGGATGATGAGCGTCACACATAATCATCACCTTCATCACGTTCTTGGGTGCGAATGGATATCTTAGAAGCGAAATAAGAAGAATTGAATAGAAAACAGTAGTACTTTGCATTAATCCTTGAGGAACAGCAGAGCTCCACACCTTAATCTATGGAGTGTAGAAACTCTACCATTGAAAATACATAAGTGAAAGGTCCAGGCATGGCCGAGATGGCCAGCCCCCTAAACGAGATCACAGGATCAAAATACAATCCAGGATGCCTAATACAATAGTAAGAGGTCCTATTTATAATAAACTAGCTACTAGGGTTTACATGAGTAAGTATTTGATGTATAAATCCACTTCCGGGGCCCACTTGGTGTGTGTTTGGGCTGAGCTTAAGTGTTGCACGTGCAGAGGCCATTTGTGGAGTTGAACGCCAGTTTTTGTGCCAGTTTGGGCGTTCAACTCTGGTTTTGGATCCTTTTCTGGCACTGGACGCCAGATTTGGGTAGAAAGCTGGCGTTGAACGCCAGTTTACGTCGTCAATTCTTGGCCAAAGTATGGACTATTATATATTTCTGGAAAGCCCTGGATGTCTACTTTCCAACGCAATTGGAAGCGCGCCATTTTGAGTTCTGTAGCTCCAAAAAATCCACTTTGAGTGCAGGGAGGTCAGAATCCAACAGCATCAGCAGTCCTTTTTCAACCTCTGAATCTGATTTCTGCTCAAGTCCTTCAATTTCAGCCAGAAAATACCTGAAATCACAGAAAAACACACAAACTCATAGTAAAGTCCAGAAATGTGAATTTAACACAAAATCTATTAAAAACATCCCTAAAAGTAACTAGATTCTACTAAAAACATAGTAAAAACAATACCAAAAAGCGTATAAATTATCCGCTCATCAAAAAGTTGTGATTGATGTTGACAGAGGAGAATTGATCATTCAAGTGAATGGAGACTCCCTTGTGTTTAAAGCTCAAAGATATCCCTCTGTCACCATGGAGAGGAAGCATGAAGAACTTCTCTCAATACAGAGTCAAACAGAGCCCCTACAGTCAAACTCTAAGTTTGGTGTTGGGATGCCAAAACCAAACTTTAAGTTTGGTGTTGAACCCCCACATTCAAACTCTAAGTTTGGTGTTGGGAGGTTCCAACATTGCTCTGAACATCTGTGAGGCTCCATGAGAGCCACTGTCAAGCTATTGACATTAAAGAAATGCTTGTTGGGAGGCAACCCAATTTTTACTTATCTATGTTAAATTTCTATTTTTTTTTTTGTTATTTTATGTTTTCTGTAGGTTGATGATCATGTGAAGTCACAAAAACAATTGAAAAATCAAAAACAGAAGGAAAAACAGAATGAAAAATAGAACACCCTGGAGGAAAAACTTACTGGCGTTTAAACGCCAGTAAAGGTAGCAGAATGGGTGTTAAACGCCCAGTCTGGCACCATTCTGGGCGTTTAACGCCAGAAATGGGCACCAAACTGGCGTTTAACGCCAGGAATGGGCAAGAAGTTGGCGTTAAATGCCAGAAATGGGCAGCAGCCTGGCGTTTAACGACAGGATTGGCAGCAAGGGGCGTTTTGCACGCCACATGGTGCAGGGATGAGAAATCCTTGACACCTCAGGATCTGTGGACCCCACAGGATCCCCACATACCCCACCTCTCTCTCTCTCTTCTTCACCCATTCACCAATCACTTCAATACCTCTTCCTTAAAAACCCCTCACCTATCAAATCCCACCATTCTCTTCACCACTCACATCCATCCTTCATAAAGCCCCCTCCATCTCCTTTATTTCTTCTTCTTCTACTCTCTTCTTTCTTATTTTGCTCGAGGACGAGCAACCTTCTAAGTTTGGTGTGGTAAAATCTAAAGCTTTTTTTTGTTTTTCCATAACCATTAATGGCACCAAAGGCCGGAGAAACCTCTAGAAAGAGGAAAGGGAAGGCAAAAACTTCCACCTTCGAGTCATGGGAGATGGAGAGATTCCTCTCAAGGGTGTATCAAGACAACTTCTATGAATTTGTGGCCAAGAAGAAGGTGATCCCCGAGGTCCCTTTTAAGCTCAAAAAGGGCGAATATCCAGAGATCCGACATGAGATTCGAAGAAGAGGTTGGGAAGTTCTCACCAACCCCATTCAACAAGTCGGAATCTTAACGGTTCAAGAGTTCTATGCCAATGCATGGATCACCAAGAACCATGATCAAAGTGTGAACCCGGATCCTAAGAATTGGCTTACAATGGTCCGAGGGAAATACTTAGACTTTAGTCCGAAAAATGTAAGGTTGGCATTCAATTTGCCTATGATGCAAGGAGATGCACACCCATACACTAGAAGGGTCAACTTTGATCAAAGGTTGGACCAAGTCCTCATGAACATCTATGAAGAGGGCGCTCAATGGAAGAGTGATTCAAGAGGAAAGCCGGCTTAACTAAGAAGGCATGACCTCAAGCCCGTGGCTAGGGGATGGTTGGAGTTCATCCAACGCTCGATCATTCCTACTAGCAATCGATCTGAAGTTACTATAGACCGGGCTATCATGATTCATAGCATCATGATTAGAGAGGAAGTAGAATTTCATGAGGTTATATCCCAAGAACTCTACAAGGTAGCAGACAAGTCCTCTACTGTGGCAAGGTTAGCCTTCCCTCATCTCATTTGTCACCTCTGCAATTCAACTGGAATTGACCTAGAGGAAGACATCCTCATTGATGAGGACAAGCCCATCACTAAGAAAAGGATGGAGCAAGTAAGAGAACCTCACCAAGAGCATGAGGAAACTCCTCATCATGAAATCCCTGAGATGTCTCAAGGGATGCATTTTTCTCCACAAAACTATTGGGAGCAAATCAACACCTCCCTAGGAGAATTAAGTTCCAACATGGGACAACTAAGGGTGGAGCACCAAGATCATTCCATCCTCCTCCATGAAATTAGAGAAGACCAAAGAACCATGAGAGAGGAGCAACAAAGGCAAAGAAGAGACATTGAGGAGCTCAAGCACTCCATAAGATCTTCAAGAGGAAGAACAAGCCGCCATCACTAAGGTGGACCCGTTCTTTAATTTCCTTGTTCTTTATTTTCCTATTTTTCGAATTTTTATGCTTGTGTTTATTTATGTTTGTGTCTTTATTACATGATCATTAGTGTCTAAGTGTCTATGCCTTAAAGCTATGAAAATGAATCCAGCACCTTTCTTAAATGAAAAATGTTTTTAATTGAAAAAGAAAAAGTAGTGCATGAATTTCAAATTTTAAAACAGTTTAATTATTTTGATGTGGTGGCAATACTATTGTTTGTCTGAATGAATGCTTGAACAGTGCATATTTTTGAATTTGTTGTTTAAAGAATGTTAAAATTGTTGGCTCTTGAAAGAATGATGGGAAAAGGAGAAATGTTATTTGATAATATGAAAAATCATAAAATTGATTCTTGAAGCAAGAAAAAGCAGTGAAAAGCTTGCAGAAAAAGGATATATGCGAAAAAAAGAGAAGAAAGAAAAAGAAAAGCAAGCAGAAAAAGTCAATACCCCTTTAAACCAAAAGGCAAGGGTGATAAAAAGGATCCAAGGCTTTGAGCATCAGTGGATAGGAGGGCCCACAGGAATAAAATCCTGGCCTAAGCGGCTCAACCAAGCTGTCCCTAACCATGTGCTTGTGGCGTGAAGGTGTCAAGTGAAAACTTGAGACTGAGCGATTAAAGTCGAGGTCCAAAGTAAAAATAAGAGTGTGCTTAAGAACCCTGGACACCTCTAATTGGGGACTCTAGCAAAGCTGAGTCACAATCTGAAAAGGTTCACCCAGTTATGTGTCTGTGGCATTTATGTATCCGGTGGTAATACTGGAAAACAAAGTGCTTAGGGCCACGGCCAAGACTCATAAAGTAGCTGTGTTCAAGAATCAACATACTTAACTAGGAGAATCAATAACACTATCTGGATTCTGAGTTCCTATAGATGCCAATCATTCTGAACTTCAAGGAATAAAGTGAGATGCAAAAACTGTTCAGAAGCAAAAAGCTAAAAGCCCTGCTCATCTAATTAAAATTGATCTTCATAGATGTTTTTGGAATTCATTGTATATTCTCTTCTTTTTATCCTATTTGATTTTCAGTTGCTTGGGGACAAGCAACAATTTAAGTTTGGTGTTGTGATGAGCGGATAATTTATACGCTTTTTGGCATTGTTTTTAATATGTTTTTAGTATATTTTAATTAGTTTTTATTATATTTTTATTAGTTTTTAATTAAAATTCACTTTTCTGGATTTTACTATGAGTTTGTGTGTTTTTCTGTGATTTCAGGTATTTTCTGGCTGAAATTGAGGGACTTGAGCAAAAATCTGATTCAGAGGCTGAAAAAGGACCGCAGATGCTGTTGGATTCTGACCTCCCTGCACTAAAAATGGATTTTCTAGAGCTACAGAAGCCCAATTGGCGCGCTCTCAATTGCGTTGGAAAGTAGACATCCTGGGCTTTCCAGCAATATATAATAGTCTATACTTTGCATGAGATTTGATGGCCCAAATAGGCGTTCCAAGTCAGCTCAAGAATTCTAGCGTTTAACTCCAAAACTGGCACAAAAGCTGGAGTTAAACACCCAAACTAGCACAAAAGTTGGTGTTTAACTCCAAGAAAAGTCTCTACACATGGAAGCTTCAATGCTCAGCCCAAGCATACACCAAGTGGGCCCAAAAGAAGATTTCTGCATTAGTTACCTATTTCTGTAACCCTAGGCTACTAGTTTTCTATAAATAGGACCTTTTGCTATTGTATTTTCAGACTTTGATAGACCTTTTCACGTTTGGGGGCTGGCCTCACGGCCATGCCTAGACCCTTTTGTTCTTATGTATTTTCAACAGTGGAGTTTCTACACACCATAGATTAAGGTGTGGAGCTCTGCTGTTCTTCATGAATTAATACAAGTACTATTATTTTTCTATTCAACTCAAGTCTATTTCTTCTCCAAGATATTCATTCACACCCAAGAACATGATGAATGTGATGATTATGTGACACTCATCACCATTCTCACCTATGAACGCATGACTGACAACCACTTCCGTTCTACATGAAAACAAGCTTGAATGTGTATCTCTTGGGTTTCTAATCTAAGATTGGAACCTTCGTGGTATAGGCTAGAATTATTGGTGGCCATTCCTGAGATCCGGAACGTCTAAACCTTGTCTATGGTATTCTGAGTAGGATCTGGGAAGGGATGACTGTGACGAGCTTCAAACTCGCGATTGTTGGGCATGTGACAGACGCAAAAGGATCAATGGATCCTATTCCAACATGATCGAGAACCGACAAATGATTAGCCGTGCGGTGACAGCGCATTTGGAACGTTTTCACTGAGAGGACAGGAAGTAGCCATTGACAACGGTGATGCCCAACATAAAGCTTGCCATGGAAAGGAGTATGAATGATTGGAAGAAGGCAACAGGAAAGCAGAGGTTCAGGAGGAACAAAGCATCTTCATACGCTTATCTGAAATTTCAACCAAAGAATTACATAAGTATCTCTATCTTTATTTTATGTTTTATTCACCTTTTAATTATCAATTCTCCATCACCATCTGAATTCGCCTGACTGAGATTTACAAGGTGACCATAGATTGCTTCAAGCCGACAGTCTCCGTGGGATCGACCCTTACTCACGTAAGGTTTATTACTTGGACGACCCAGTGCACTTGCTGGTTAGTTGTGCGGAATTGTGACAAAGTGTGAGTATTGGGGGTAAAGGATGGATCCATATGAGATATAAGAGCTTGGAGAGTAGAGGTGAGACCGGTGAAAGTAAAGATAAGTGTGGTTTAAAGCTCCTGTTGCTCTTGGCGAATAACAGTAAAGGTATCATCTATGGGAGCTTGTGGTGGATAGAAGGGTTCATTTGTTGGGAAAAAGGGCTCATAACATGGAGGTGGTTCTTCTTGATAAGGGTATGGAGATGGTGTATATTGAGGTAGTGAATAAGGGTTAGGGTCATATGGAGGTGAATGGTAGAAAGGGACTTGTGAGTATGGTGGTTCAAAGCTATGTTGAGGAGGGGGTTCATATGTATATGGTGGGGCTTGTTGGTAACTACAAGGGGGTCCACCATATCTATTGTCTTGGTACGCACCTCGGACTGGCTCTTGCTCATAGTAAATTGGTGGAGGTTGATTGTCACGAAAAGGTCCACCATAACCATTGTCTTGGGATGCATCGTAGAATTGTCGTTGCCCATGGCACATTGGAGAATATTGTTGCCGAAAGGGTTGATTAAACCCTAGTGGCTCCTCCCATCTTTGATTGTTCCAACCTTGATGCATGTTCTCATTATAGCTTCCATTCCCTACAACATAATTTGAACTAAACTCATAGCCAAAGGGGTGAGAATTCATAGTAACAAAAGAAAGTAAAAACGAAAACTAAAAAAAATAAAATAAAACTAATAATAAAAAAAAAGTAACAATCATACCATGGTGGGTTGTCTCCTAATGCATCACTATTTCGTGGTACATCTTGTACTTAATTGAGTGGATTTTATCCACTAAACTCACACTTATTCATATAATTTGCATGTTTTACATTTTCCTTCCTAATTTTGTGCTATGATTGAAAACATGTTTCCTTGGCCTTAAATTTTCTATGTTTAATCCTCTCTTATTACCATTCGATACCTTGATATGTGTGTTAAGTGTTTTTAGAGATTACTGGGCAGGAATGGCTTAAAGGATGGAAAGGAAGCATGCAAAAGTGGAAGGAAGACAAGAAATTGAAGGAATTGCTAAGCTGCCCAGCCTGACCTCTTCGTACTTAACTGACCATAACTTGAGCTACAAAGATCTAAATGAAGCGGTTTCAGTTGCATTGGAAAGCTAACATCCGGGGCTTTGTAACGATATATAATTTGCCATAGCTTTTCTGAAGATAGATGATGCGCACGCGTGACCTGGAGAAAATTCAATCCACGTGTACGCGTGGACGACGCGTACGCGTGACTTTGCCGCGTGCTGGACGTATCAAAAATCACTGGGGGTGATTTCTGGGCTATTTTTGACCCAGTTTTGGCCCAGAAAATACAGATTAGAGGCTATAAAGTGGGAGAATCAATTCATTCAGATACAACTTCTCATTATTCAGAACTTTCAAAATTCACAAATTCTCTAGGTTTTAGGATTTAGGATTTTTCTTAGTTTTAGGTTTGATTCTTCTCAATTCCAGGTTTAATGTTCCTTTAATTTAATTTCTCTTCTACTTTTATTTGTTCTAGCTTTCTAATTTATTTATTCCCTTTGTTGATTACTTTATGTTGCTATTTGGTTTATGAACTCCATGTTAGATTTGAATTTTTATTTAATGCAATTCGAGGTATTTCAGAATTATGATCTTAATTTAGCTTTTTGCATTCTTAGCTTGAATTGATTAATTGGTGACACTTGAGTTATCAAACTCCTTTGTTGATTGATAATTAGAATTTGCTGGTTGATTTGGATCCCTCTAAAGCTAGTCTTTCCTTAGGAGTTGACTAGGACTTGAGGAATCAGATTGATTAGTCCACTTGACTTTCCTTTATTTAGTAAAGGTTAACTAGGTGGGAGTAATAAACAATTCTCATCACAGTTGATAAGGATAACTAGGATAATATTTCCAGTTTTCATACCTCCCTGCAATTCCTTGAGAGATAACACGAGGTCTAAATACTTCGGTTATCAATTTTATTAGGGGTTTGTTACTTGTGACAACCAAACTTTTGTACAAAAAGATTCTTTGTTGGTTTAGAAACTATACTTACAACGGGAATTTAATTGTGAAATTCTTTACCGACAGAAAATCCTGGTTCGTCAACGCCCACCTAGCACTTTTAGTTAAAGTCCTTAAATTGGACATTTGGTGAGCTCCTTGTCATGGTGGCTTGTGCTTGAACTCATCTTGAAACTTCCACCAATGCTTGGACTTCCAATAAGCTCTAACATTTCCAAATAAATTCACCAAGCCTTGATGAAATTCTTCACCTATCAAGAGGCACAGCTTGAGCACCAGACATTCCAGTTTGAATGGACCCTCGTCCATAGAGTCATTGCCCAGCCCGAAAGCGACTGGATCTATAGGCAATACCGGACTCAACCCAAGAGCATCTCCGCCCAAGACCTTACTATGGAGGCTCGAGTGTGGGCACAGATCATGTCCCACTACATCTTTTCGAGCACTCATGCGTCCACTTTTACTGCTGACATGGCCGTTCTTGTCTGGTGCATCCTCACAGAGAAGTCTCTCAACTTGCCACGACTGATCCGACAAGCTATGGGCCGAGTGCGGGCAACCTACCTTTTCCCGCATTGGTCACGGACTTGGTGTCTGCAGTGGGAGTTTCATCTCGGGTTGGGGATGTGAAGACCATGATTCCTAAGGATGACGAATATGTCCCGAATAGAAAATATATCAGGCCTCCAGCGCCATCTATGAGCCGGCATGAAGAACCGTCCTTCGACGTCACTTCATCCTCTGCTCCACCATCATCGACACCACATGCACCACTATCCACCCACCAGTTGTGACTTGAGCTCATCGAGAAGGTAGACCGGCAAGGCCAGAGAATTGAGCAGATAGAGCGACGCAACAGGCACCGCTATGACTACTTGAAGGAGCTCATTGGATGTCCTAACCCACCTATGGAGGAACCCAACACCTCGGACTCTACTTCTATTAATGGCGAGGTGAGCGATCCAGATATTGGAAGTGGCGATCCCAGACCCACCTTGCGGATCACTGATGGCACAGAGGAACGTGCCAAGCATTAAGTGTGGGGAGGTCGGTAATTGACTCCATAAGGTAACAACTCTCTCTCTCTCTCAACACCAATACTTTAATTTTCTTGTTTTACATAGGATAACTTGCATGAGTAGTTAGTTTCTTGCATTTAGGTACTACTTGGTGGAAGTGATAAATTCTAT
The DNA here is from genome assembly GCF_059453495.1 of Arachis ipaensis. NCBI lineage: Eukaryota > Viridiplantae > Streptophyta > Magnoliopsida > Fabales > Fabaceae > Arachis > Arachis ipaensis. Next base: position 132,180,379 of record NC_142444.1, read on the forward strand.
TACGAGACACTGCTTTACAGCATTTCACTAATTTGAAAAACATTTTGTTGAACTTGTTTGAAGGAATTTATATTTGGAACATAGTTTTAGAGTTCGAACACACAAACACCAGTGAGATTTTGAACCTATTTGATTGGTTTCATCTTATCAACCAATGTTTTATTTTGGTGTGTGTTGTTCCCTCTAAAATTGTGATCTTTGTCTTGCTTGATTCTATATTTCCATTGTTTGACGTATGCAAACTGATAACAAAATTATTGTTAGTCTAGAATTTCACTAAATATAGATTCTCGTTGCAAGTATAGCCTAGACTAACGAACAATCCTCTAAATCAAAGTTTAGTATTTCCAATTTAAAACATATAAACTGAGAGTCTTTCAACCTCGGGTCGTTCTCCCTAGGATGCAATTGAGAGTGTTTCTCTTTTGGTTGTGATGGCAAGGGGGGTTTTTTGAATCAAAGAACAAAGGATTAAAAGAACTAAGCAATAAAAAAACTAATAAATGATCAAAATTGAAAGTAATGCAAGCAACAAGGAATAAGATCAAAACTAGTGAAAATGCTATAAATGAAATAAAAGAGCCTTGACTTGGGAATGAGGATCCGAGGAATCCTATCATCGCCATAACCACAACTATGGTAATTATGATGAGTCAATCTCGCCTAGTCAACCCCAACCATCGAGGAGTAAGTCAAGCAAGCATAATTGACCTTAATCCATAAGTCCTAGCTAGCTTACCAAACTAGTTGATAAAAAGCTAGTGTCAATGGAAACAAGAGTCAACTAACTACCCAAGAATTACCACTAAATGTCGAACATTATGACTCTAGTATCCTAGGAACTCAAACCACAAGCCAAGGTGGGAAAATCTACTCAAAATTCATAATTGGCATTTTCACAAACACCTTGTGTGCATAAAAATAAAACATAGGAAATTGCAAGGAAAAATAGAGAACTATAACCAACTATCAACAAAACCAAATATAAACAAGAAATCAAGCATAAAGAAGGCATGAAACTTTAAATTCATCTATCAAAATTCCAAGATACCAAAATTGCATATATAAACAAAGTAACTTGAACCATAAGAAAATAAAGGCAAAAGCAATGTAATTAAAGAGAAGATCAAGAGTACTTACAATAAAAGAAGCAAAAATCCAAAGAAAAGCTTTCTATAAAATACTACAATGGAAATGGAAAATGAAACCCTAAGAGAGCAATGCTACACTACTCCTACTCCTACTCCTAATTACTCTCTAAAACTATCTAAGTGACCTCCCTTGTTATGTGTTGCATTCCCCTTCATATAGCCTCTCAAACCAGCCTCCAAGCCTTTAGAAATGGGCCTAGAGACCCCCAAAACCGCGCAACACGTGACTTTTTAATGGAGGCATGCGCTGGTACCAGTGCAGACGCACAGACGTGTGCGTGCGCAAACTCTACCAAAATCTCTTCCTGTGCGTACGCACAAGAAGTTGTGCGTCTTGTGCGCACGCACACTAGGCGATGCTTGAATGGACGCGCGACGCGCATGATGCAGCTCACGCACACGCATGGCTCTGCTTGGGTTCCTGTGCGTACGCACAGGTGGTTGTGCGCACGCGCGCATGCTGATTTCCTCCTTGTGCGTACGCACGCATCCTTGTGCACACGCACGCATGGCTGTGAGCCTCTCCTTTGTTTTCTTCATGTGTTCTCCCTTCTACATACTTTCTTCCACTTTTGCTTATCCATTCTTGCCTAATTGATCTGAAATCACTCAACAAACATGTCATGGCATCAAATGGAATAAAAGTGGAATTAAATTGCTCATTTCAAGCACAAAATTGTATGTTTTCACATTTAGGATCAAATTGGGGACAAAACATAAAAGTATTCTATTTTGGTGCTTAAGTGTGAGTTCATGTGCTTGAATCCATCTAAATTGAGTTAAAATATACCATCAAATATGGACTCATCAATTCTCCCACACTTAAACAATAGCATGTTCTCATGCTAAACCAAACAAGGAGAGGGATAAAAGGGTAAGCAACTTATTCAATGCAACTATCTATATGCAACTATATATATATATATATATATATATATATATCCTATAGAATTGGTGAAAACAAACAATCAAATTTCCAAGCAAGAGTATAGAAATTTAGGGCTAAGCAAGGAAATAATCCATTGCAACCAAAATCTAAAGAATTGATTCAAGACATCAAAATGAAGCAACTTGCAAGAATACATGACAAGAGGTATAGAAACATTGAGTTGAATAATTGAACCCTCACTAGGTGTCTAAGGGTCAATTCACTCAAGTCTCCTCTAATCATGTTTTCAAGGATTTACTTTTCATCTAACAATCAACAACAAGTGATGCATGAATGCACTTCTCATGACGACTTATTAGGGTTATAATGGGGTTAGGTCAAGGTGGGATAGATATGGTCAAGTAGACTAAAATGATTGAATCCTTGATTAGTTTAAGTATCCAACTCAACCTATATCAACCAAATCAAAATAAAATGCAATCCTAACCTTCCATCATTTCTTTTTCACAAACACTCATGCATGATTTATCATTCACATCACATATGCATTTCTTATTCATTTTCCTTCACTTAGGGGTAACTTTCATCCCCTTTTCATGATGATGTTTTTTTTTAAGTAAAATGCATATGGTCTTAGAAGTTCATACATGAGTGTTTCCATTTTCCAAAATTTTCAATGAATACCCAAAAATGCACATTTTCATTTACTACCAATGTTTTCCAAAATTTTCCCACACTTAAATAAAACACACTCCTCAACCTAAGGTAATCAAGGATACAATCCAAGGTAAATTCATGATTTTCTGCTTAAGGTTGCAATGTGGTGATATTACAAACAATGGGGTCAATAAGGCTCAAAGGGGTTAACAATGGTAGATGCAAGGGTAGGCTATATGGATAAGTGAGTTTAATCCAAAGATAGCCTCAATCATGCTAAATGCAATTCACAACATCAAATATTAGAAATAAAGAATCAAACAAAACTAAGATTACAATCATAGAAGAGATATAACACTCAATGAACAAAATTAGTGGTTGAAATGTGCAACCACTCATTCAAGCTCAAAACTCACAAGGTATTTGTTCTTTACTCTTCTATGTTCCAAAAAGAAATCATTCAAACAAGTTTGAAAACAATTTTCTCAATCAATTCAATAGAATGCCCTTGAAACAAAACTCTTGAAAATCCTTGTTTTTCACCAAAATTATTTCCTATATGTATGTATGATGTGATGGATGCAAAATTTTTTTCAAAATCTCCTAGTTCTTTCCCTAATTTTCAACAAGCAAAAAGTTAACATGAACAATTAGGACAAAATTGAACTAGGTGCTATACTATTCACATCATCCAATCACAACTTTTGTCTATAAAATATATACTATGCAAAGGATACAAAAATGCAACATGCAATAACTAGAAATAAACTATGATATGTATACTAAAAGAAAATACAATGCAACAGTCAAAAACACTCCAGATACATACAAGAAACATAGTAAAAGAAATAAAAATATATAAAGTGCAAAGTGTTCGAAAAAGTAAGTTTACGCCCCAAAATGACGAATCCTCTCCCACACTTAAGCGTTGCACGGTCCTCCGTGCACAAACATGATCCGCGGGGGGGAGAGGGGAATGTCTCTCAAGAGCTTCACCTTCGGTTGGTGGATGCGGGGGTTTGGGTTGTGTGAAATTTGCCAAGTCTGGTGCTTGCTCGGCATCTCCATCCATTGTGTCCTCCTCCTCTCCCGCTCCTTGCCTTCATGTATCATCCTCAGAAAGAAGAGCAAAGTATAGTTAGAATCATAGGGCAAGTAGCTGATGAGCGGATAATTTATACGCTTTTTGGCATTGTTTTTAGTATGTTCTTAGTAGAATCTAGTTACTTTTAGGGATGTTTTCATTAGTTTTTATGTTAAATTCACATTTCTGGACTTCACTATGAGTTTGTGTATTTTTCTGTGATTTCAGGTATTTTCTGGCTGAAATTGAGGGACTTGAGCAAAAATCAGATTCAGAGGTTGAAGAAGGACTGTTGATGCTGTTGGATTCTGACCTCCCTGCACTCAAAGTGGATTTTCTGGAGCTACAGAACTCAAAATGGTGCACTTCTAATTGCGTTGGAAAGTAGACATCCAGGGCTTTCCCGCAATATATAATAGTCTATACTTTGACCGAGTTTAGATGACGGAAAAGGGCGTTGAACGCCAGTTCTACGTTGCAGTCTGGAGTTAAACGCCAGAAACACGTCACGAACCAGAGTTGAACGCCAGAAACACGTTACAACCTGGCGTTCAACTCCAAAAGAAGCCTCTGCCCGTGGAAAGCTAAAGCTCAGCCCAAGCACACACCAAGTGGGCCCCAGAAGTGGATTTATGCATTAATTACATACTTCTGTAAACCCTAGTAACTAGTTTAGTATAAATAGGACTTTTTACTATTGTATTAGACATCTTCGGATCTTATGATTTTTAGTTCATCTTTAGATCATATTGATCACGTTTAGGGGCTGGCCTCTCGGCCATGCCTGAACCTTCATCACTTATGTATTTTCAACGGTAGAGTTTCTACACTCCATAGATTAAGGTGTGGAGCTCTGCTGTTCCTCATGAATTAATGCAAAGTACTACTATTTTTTATTCAATTCAACTTATTCCGCTTCTAAGATATTCATTCATACTCCAACATGAATATGATGAACGTGACAATCATCATCATTCCCCCACGAACGCGTGCCTGACAACCACTTCCGTTCCACCTTAGATTGGATGATTATCTCTTGGATCTCTTAATCAGAATCTTCGTGGTATAAGCTAGATTGATGGCGGCATTCATGAGAGTCCGGAAAGTCTAAACCTTGTCTGTGCTATTCCGAGTAGGATTCAGGGATTGAATGACTGTGACGAACTTCAAACTCGCGAGTGCTGGGCGTAGTGATAGACGCAAAAGGAGGGTGAATCCTATTCCAGTATGATCGAGAACCTCAGATGATTAGCCGTGCTGTGACAGAGCATTTGGACCTTTTTCACAAGAGGATGGGATATAGCCATTGACAACGGTGATGCCCTTACATAAAGTTTGCCATGGAAAGGAGTAGGATTGATTGGATAAAGACAGCAGGAAAGCAGAAGTTCAGAAGAACGAAAGCATCTCTATTCGCTTATCTGAAATTCTCACCAATGAATTACATAAGTATTTCTATCTTTATTTTCTATTTATTTATTATTATTATTCGAAAACTCCATAACCATTTGATATCCGCCTGACTGAGATTTACAGGATGACCATAGCTTACTTCATACCAACAATCTCCGTGGGATCGACCCTTACTCACGTAGGGTTTTATTACTTGGACGACCCAGTGCACTTGCTGGTTAGTTGTGCAAAGTTGTGAAGTTATGTTTGGACCATGGTATTGTGCACCAGTCATTGGCGCCATTGCCAGGGAGAGAACGAACAACAAATTTTACAACCTCAGAGTAACAATTTTGCATACCAAGTTTTTGGCGCCGTTGCCGGGATTTTTCGAGTTTGGACAACTGACGGTTCATCTTGTTGCTCAGATTAGGTACTTTTCTTTTTGTTTTATTTTCAAAAATTTTTCAAAAATATTTCCTTCTTTTTCGTTTTTCCCAATTAATATTCGAGAAAAAATATATTTTTCTTCAGAATTTTTAAGAATGAATTCTAGTGTTTCATGAAGAATGTAGAAGCCTGGCTGGCTGTAGAGCCATGTCTAAATTCATTTAGACTGAGGCTTCCAAACCATCATCACAAGAGCAAGCTAGCTGTTCCTAATCCACCTGCTGTTGTATGACTGATTTGTATCTTCTAAAGCTTAGCTGGCTATTAAGCCATGTCTAACCCTCAGATTGGAGCTTTAGACTAAAGAGCACAAGATTCCTGGAATTCATTTTAAAAATTTTGGAATCCTTATTTTTCTTTTTCACATTAATTCTCGAAAAATCCAAAAAAATTTTTATAAAATCATAAAATCAAAAATATTTTTGTGTTTCTTGTTTGAGTCTTGAGTCAATTTTTAAGTTTGGTGTCAATTGCATTTTTTTTTAAATTTATGCATTTTTCGAAAATTCATGCATTCATAGTGTTCTTCATGATCTTCAAGTTATTCTTGGCCAGTCTTCTTGTTTGATCTTGATGTTTTCTTGTTTTGTGTCTTTTCTTGTTTTTCATATGCATTCTTCCATTCATAGTATCTATACATGAAAAATTTCTAAGTTTGGTGTCTTGCATGTTTTCTTTTCTTGAAAATTTTTCAAAAAAATAAGTTCTTGATGTTCATCTTGACATTCAAAGTGTTCTTGATGTTCATCTTGACATTCATAGTGTTCTTGCATTCATCACATGTTTTGATCCAAAAATTTTCATGCATTGAGTCTTTTTCATATTTTTCTCTCATCATTAAAAATTCAAAAATCAAAAAAATATCTTTCCTTTTTTCTCTCATAAATTTCGAAAATTTGGATTGACTTTTTCAAAAATTTTTAAAATTCAATTGTTTCTTATGAGTCAAATCAAATTTTCAATTTGAAAATCTTATCTTTTTCAAAATCATTTTCAAAAATCAAATCTTTTTCATTTTTTTATTTATTTTCAAAAATTATAAAAATATTTTTCAAAATTTTTTTTATTTTATCTCATAATTTTCGAAAATATCATCAACAATTAATGTTTTGATTCAAAAATTTCAAGTTTGTTACTTACTTGTTAAGAAAGATTCAAACTTTAAGTTCTAGAATCATATCTTGTGATTTCTTGTGAATCAAGTCATTAATTGTGATTTTAAAAATCAAATCTTTTTCAAAACTAATTTCAATCATATCTTTTCAAAAATATCTTTTCATCTAATCTTTTTCAAAATCATATCTTTTTAATCATATCTTTTTAAAACATATCTTTTTCAAAAATTTGATTTTAAAATATTTTTTCTAACTTCTTATCTTCTTATCTTTTCAAAATTGATTTTCAAAAGTTGTTTCAACTAACTAATTAACTTTTGTTTGTTTCTTATCTCTTTCAAAACTACCTAACTAACTAACTATCTCTAATTTTCAAAAATATCTCCCTCTTTTTCAAAAATTCTTTTTAATTAATTAATTGTTTTCAATTTTTAATTTTAATTTTATTTCATTCCTAATTTTCGAAAATTACTAACCTTTTTCAAAAACTATTTTCAAAATTTAACTTTAAATTTTAATTTTAATTTTCGAAATTCCCTCTCCCATCTCCTTCTATTTATTTTTTCATTTACTAACACTTCTCTTCACCCAAAATTCGAATCCCTTATTCTCCTCTGAGTTTGAATTCTTCTCTTCTACATTATTATCCTTCTTTTCTTCTACTCATGTAAGGGAACCTCTATACTCTAGTAAAAATGATCCCTATTATTATTTTCTGTTCCCTTCTTTTTCATATGAGCAGGAGCAAGGACAAGAACATTCTTGTTGAAGCAGACCCTGAACCTGAAAGGACTCTGAAAAGAAAACTAAGAGAAGTTAAAATACAGCAATCCAGAGACAACCTTACAAGAATTTTCGAACAAGAAGAGGAGATGGCAGCCAAAAATAATAATAATGCAAGGAGGATGCTTGGTGACTTTACTGCACCTAATTCCAATTTACATGGAAGAAGCATCTCCATCCCTACCATTGGAGCAAACAATTTTGAGCTTAAACCTCAATTAGTTTCTCTGATGTAGCAGAACTGCAAGTTTCATGGACTTCCATCTGAAGATCCCTTTCAGTTCTTAACTAAATTCTTGCAGATCTGCGATACTATTAAGACTAATGGAATAGATCCTGAAGTCTACAGGCTCATGCTTTTCCCTTTTGCTGTGAGAGACAGAGCTAGAATATGGTTGGATTCTCAACCTAAAGATAGCCTGAACTCTTGGGATAAGCTGGTCAAGGCTTTCTTAGCCAAGTTCTTTCCTCCTCAAAAGCTGAGTAAGCTTAGAGTGGATGTTCAAACCTTCAGACAGAAGGAAGGTGAATCCCTCTATGAAGCTTGGGAGAGATACAAGCAACTGACCAAAAAGTGTCCTTCTGACATGCTTTCAGAATAGACCATCCTGGATATATTCTATGATGGTCTGTCTGAATTAGCTAAGATGTCATTGGATACTTCTGCAGGTGGATCCATTCACCTAAAGAAAACGCCTGCAGAAGCTCAAGAACTCATTGACATGGTTGCTAATAACCAGTTCATGTACACTTCTGAAAGGAATCATGTGAGTAATGGGACGCCTCAAAAGAAGGAAGTTCTTGAAATTGATACTCTGAATGCCATATTGGCCCAGAATAAAATATTGACTCAGCAAGTCAATATGATTTCTCAGAGTCTGAATGGAATGCAAGCTGCATCCAACAGTACTCAAGAGGCATCTTCTGAAGAAGAAGCTTATGATCCTGAAAACCCTGCAATAGCAGAGGTGAATTACATGGGTGAACCATATGGAAACACCTATAATCCCTCATGGAGAAATCACCCAAATCTCTCATGGAAGGATCAACAAAAGCCTCAACAAGGCTTTAATAGTGGTGGAAGAAACAGGTTTAACAATAGCAAGCCTTTTCCATCATCCACTCAGCAACAGATAGAGAACTCTGAACAAAATACCTCTAATTTAGCAAACTTAGTCTCTGATCTATCTAAGGCCACTGTGAGTTTCATGAATGAAATAAGGTCCTCCATTAGAAATTTGGAAGCACAAGTGGGCCAGCTGAGTAAAAGAATCACTGAAACCCCTCCTAGTACTCTCCCAAGCAATACAGAAGAGAATCCAAAAGGAGAGTGCAAGGTCATTGAATTAATTACCATGGCCGAACCTGTAAGGGAGGTTGAGGACGTGAATCCCAGTGAGGAAGACCTCCTGGGACGTCCAGTGATCAATAAGGAGTTTCCCTCTGAGGAACTAAAGGAATCTGAGACTCATCTAGAGACCATAGAGATTTCATTGAACCTCCTTATGCCATTCATGAATTCTGATGAGTATTCTTCTTCTGAAGAGAATGAGGATGTCACTGAAGAACAAGTTGTCAAGTTCCTTGGTGCAATCATGAAGCTGAATGCCAATTTATTTGGTAATGAGACTTGGGGAGATGAACCTCCCCTGTTCACCAATGAACTAAATGCATTGGATCAACTGCGATTGCCTCAGAAGAAACAGGATCCTGGAAAGTTCCTAATACCTTGTACCATAGGCACCATGACCTTTGAGAAGGCTCTATGTGACCTGGGGTCAGGAATAAACCTCATGCCACTCTCTGTAATGGAGAAATTGGAAATCTTTGAGGTATAAGCTGCTAAAATCTCATTAGAGATGGCAGACAATTCCAGAAAACAGGCTTATGGACAAGTAGAGGACATGTTAGTAAAGGTTGAAGGCCTTTACATCCCTGCTGATTTCATAATCCTAGATACTGGGAAGGATAAGGATGAATCCATCATCCTTGGAAGACCCTTCCTAGCCACAGCAAGAGCTGTGATTGATGTTGACAGAGGTGAATTAGTCCTTCAATTGAATGAGGACCCCCTTGTGTTTACAACTCAAGGTTATCCTTCTGTAAACATGGAAAAGAGGCACAGTAAGCTTCTCCCACAATAGAGTCAACCAGAGTCCCCACAGTCAAACTCTAAGTTTGGTGTTGGGAGGCCACAACCAAACTCTAAGTTTGGTGTTGAACTCCCATATCTAAACTCTAAGTTTGGTGTTGAGAAGTCTCAACAATGCTCTAAACATCTGTGAGGCTCCATGAGAGCCCACTGTCAAGCTATTGACATTAAAGAAGCGCTTGTTGGGAGGCAACCCAATTTTTATTTAATTATATTTTTTATTAGTTATATGTCTTCATAGGTTCATGATCATGTGGGGTCACAAAAACAACTGAAAAAATTGAAGAAAAATAAAAAACAGCATAAAAAAATAGCACACCCTGGAGGAGGAGTTCACTGGCGTTTAAACGCCAGTAAGGAGCATCTGGCTGGCGTTCAACGCCAGAACAGAGCATGGATCTGGCACTGAATGCCAGAAACAAGCATAGAACGGGCGTTCAATGCCAGAAACATGCTGCATCTGGGCGTTGAACGCCCAGAACAAGCATCAGTTCGGCGTTTAAACGCCAGAATTGCATGCAAAGGCATTTTACATGCCTAATTGGTGCAGGGATGTAAATCCTTGACACCTCAAGATCTGTGGACCTCACAGGATCATCTCAGGATCTATGGACCCCACAGGATCCCCACTTTCCCTCCTCATAATCCTAGTTTTTTTTCCACATCTTCTTCATCTATTCTTTCTTCTTTTGCTCGAGGGCGAGCAACATTCTAAGTTTGGTGTGGTAAAAGCATAATTCTTTTTTTGTTTTTCCATAACCATTGATGGAATCTAAGGCCAGAGAAACCTCTAGAAAGAGGAAAGGGAAGAGAAAAGCTTCCATCAAGGGTCTATAGCTCAGTGGTAGAACGTTTGACTGCAAATCAAGAGATCCCTGAGATACCTCAGGGGATACATTTTTTCCCACACAATTATTGGGAGCAACTAAGGGTGGAACGTCAAGAGCACTCCATCATCCTCCATGAAATTAGAAAAGATCAAAAAGCAATGAGGAAGGAGCAACAAAGACAAGGAAGAGACATAGAAGAGCTCAAGGACATCATTGGTTCCTCAAGAAGAAAACGCCACCATTACTAAGGTGGACTCATTCCTTGTTCTTAAATTTTCTGTTTTTCGTTTTCTTTATGTTAAGTGCTTATCTATGTTTGTGTCTTCATTACATGATCATTAGTATTTAGTAACTATGTCTTAAAGTTATGAATGTCCTATGAATCCATCACCTCTCTTAAATAAAAAAAAATGTTTTAATTCAAAAGAAAAAGAAGTACATGAGTTTTGAATTTATCCTTGAACTTAGTTTAATTATATTGATGTGGTGACAATACTTTTTATTTTCTGAATGAATGCTTGAACAGTGCATATGTCTTTTGAAGTTGTTGTTTAAGAATGTTAAATATATTGGCTCTTGAAAGAATGATGACAAAGAGACATGTTATTTGATAATCTGAAAAATCATAAAAATGATTCTTGAAGTAAGAAAAAGCAGTGAATACAAAGCTTGCAGAAAAAAAATGCGAAAAAAATAGAAAAAAAAAGAGAAAAAGCAAGCAGAAAAAGCCAAAAGCTCTTAAAACCAAGAGGCAAGAGCAAAAAGCCAATGACCCTTAAAACCAAAAGGCAGGGGTAATAAAAAGGATCCCAAGGCTTTGAGCATCAGTGGATAGGAGGGCCTAAAGGAATAAAATCCTGGCCTAAGCGGCTAAACCAGGCTGTCCCTAACCATGTGCTTGTGGCGTGAAGGTGTCAAGTGAAAACTTGAGACTGAGCGGTTAAAGTCAAGGTCCAAAGCAAAAGAAGAGTGTGCTTAAGAACCCTGGACACCTCTAATTGGGGACTTTAGCAAAGCTGAGTCACAATCTGAAAAGGTTCACCCAATTATGTGTCTGTGGCATTTATGTATCCGATGGTAATACTGGAAAACAACTTGCTTAGGGCCACGGCCAAGACTCATAAAGTAGCTGTGTTCAAGAATCAACATACTGAACTAGGAGAATCAATATCACTATCTGAACTCTGAGTTCCTATAGATGCCAATCATTCTGAACCTCAATGGATAAAGTGAGATGCCAAAACTATTCAAAAGGTAAAAAGCTACAAGTCCCGCTCATCTGATTGGAGCTATGTTTCATTGATAGTTTGGAATTTATAGTATATTCTCTTCTTTTTATCCTATTTGATTTTCAGTTGCTTGGGGACAAGCAACAATTTAAGTTTGGTGTTGTGATGAGCGGATAATTTATACGCTTTTTGGCATTATTTTTAGTATGTTTTTAGTAGAATCTAGTTACTTTTAGGGATGTTTTCATTAGTTTTTATGTTAAATTCACATTTCTAGACTTTACTATGAGTTTATGTGTTTTTCTGTAATTTCATGTATTTTCTTGCTGAAATTGAGGGACTTGAGCAAAAATCATATTCAGAGGTTGAAGAATGACTACTGATGCTGTTGGATTCTGACCTCCCTGCACTCAAAGTGGATTTTCTGGAGCTACAGAACTCAAAATGGCGCGCTTCCAATTGCGTTAGAAAGTAGACATCCAGGGCTTTCCAGAAATATATAATAGTCCATACTTTGGCCGAGTTTAGATGATGTAAAAGGGCGTTAAACGCCAGTTCTACGCTGCAGTCTGGAGTTAAACGCCAGAAACACGTCACGAACCATAGTTGAACGCCAGAAACACGTTACAACCTGGCATTCAACTCCAAAAGAAGCCTCTGCACGTGGAAAGCTAAAGCTCAACCCAAGCACACACCAAGTGGGCCCCAGAAGTGGATTTATGCATCAATTACTTACTTCTGTAAACCCTAGTAACTAGTTTAGTATAAATAGGACTTTTTACTATTGTATTAGACATCTTCGAATCTTATGATTTTTAGTTCATCTTTAGATCATATTGATCACGTTTGGGGGCTGGCCTCTCGGCCATGCCTGAACCTTCATCACTTATGTATTTTCAACGGTAGAGTTTCTACACTCCATAGATTAAGGTGTGGAGCTCTACTGTTCCTCATGAATTAATGCAAAGTACTATTGTTTTTTATTCAATTCAACTTATTCCACTTCTAAGATATTCATTCGTACTCCAACATGAATGTGATGAACGTGACAATCATCATCATTCCCCCACGAACGCGTGCCTGACAACCACTTCCGTTCCACCTTAGATTGGATGATTATCTCTTGGATCTCTTAATCAGAATCTTCGTGGTATAAGCTAGATTGATGGCGGCATTCATGAGAGTCTGGAAAGTCTAAACCTTGTCTGTGGTATTCCGAGTAGGATTCAGGGATTGAATGACTGTGACGAACTTCAAACTCGCGAGTGCTGGGCGTAGTGACAGACGCAAAAGGAGGGTGAATCCTATTCCAGTATGATCGAGAACCTCAGATGATTAACCGTGCTGTGACAGAGCATTTGGACCTTTTTCACAAGAGGATTGGATGTAGCCATTGACAACGGTGATGCCCTTACATAAAGTTTGCCATGGAAAGGAGTAGGACTGATTGGATGAAGACAGCAGGAAAGCAGAAGTTCAGAAGAACGAAAGCATCTCTATACACTTATCTGAAATTCTCACCAATGAATTACATAAGTATTTCTATCTTTATTTTCTATTTATTTATTATTATTATTTGAAAAATCCATAACCATTTGATATCCGCCTGACTGAGATTTACAAGATGACCATAGCTTGCTTCATACCAACAATCTCCGTGGGATCGACCCTTACTCACGTAAGGTTTTATTACTTGGACGACCCAGTGCACTTGCTGGTTAGTTGTGCGAAGTTGTGAAGTTATGTTTAGACCATGGTATTGTGCACCAGTCATTGGTGCCATTGCCAGGGAGAGAACGAACAACAAATTTTACAACCTCAGAGTAACAATTTCGCATACCAATAGCACAAAAGGGTAAAAGGGGAGCTAATAAGCATTTAATTGAGGAATTTTGCATAGTAGTATAGAATGTACACAACGGCCGGCTAACGTGGCATCCACAAATGAAAAATTAAGAATGAGTTCCTCAACTAAATGGCCTAAGATGCAAGAAATAAATGAGCATCAATTAAACACAAGCAAGCTTAGGCAATTGCAACAAGAGCGATTTGAATGTAGGAGATATTGAAATTGTGCAAGTGAAAGCTCAAGATTGATATAAAATGGCACAATAAACAACAACCAATCCATTAATAAAAAGGAAACTACTTATTCATCATGAAACACAAGGAAAAAGTCACATGGTATAAGTACTTGTTACAAAAAGTTATACACTTGATAGCAATTGATGAGCGATATTTTATACGCTTTTTGGGGTTAATTTCATATAGTTTTTAGTATGTTTTAGTTAGTTTTTAGTTTATTTTCATTAGTTTCTAGGCAAAATTTATATTTCTGGACTTTACTATGAGTTTGTGTGTTTTTCTGTAATTTCAGGTATTTTCTGGCTGAAATTGAGGGAGCTGAGCAAAAATCTGATTCAGGCTGAAAAAGGACTGCTGATACTGTTGGATCCTGACCTCTCTGCACTCGGAATGGAATTTCTGGAGCTACAGAAGTCCAATTGACGCGCTTCCAATTGCGTTGGAAAGTAGACATCCAGGGCTTTCTAGCAATATATAATAGTCCATACTTTTCTCAATGATAGACGACATAAACTGGAGTTCACCGCCAGTTTCATGTTGCAGTCTGGCGTCCAGCACCAGAAACACGTTACAAGTTGGAGTTCAACGCCAGAAACAGGTTACAGCCTGGCGTTGAACGCCCAAAACATCCCAGGCACGTGAGAAGCTTTAGTCTCAGCCCCAGCACACACCAAGTGGGCTCCAGAAGTGGATTTCTGCACTATCTATCATAGTTTACTCATTTTCTGTAAACCTAGGTTACTAGTTTAGTATTTAAATAACTTTTAGAGACTTATTTTGTATCTCATAACATTTTAGATCTGAATTTTGTACCTTTTGGCAGCATGAGTCTCTAAACTCCATTGTTGGGGGTGAGGAGCTCTGCAGTGTCTCGATGAATTAATGCAAGTACTTCTGTTTTCCATTCAAACATGTGTGTTCCTCTCTAAGATACTCATTCGCGCTTAACTATGGAGAGGGTGATGATCCGTGACACTCATCACCTTTCTCAATCCATGAACATGTGTCTGACAACCACCTCCGTTCTACATTAGAATGAATGATTATCTCTTAGATTCTTTAATCAGAATCTTCGTGGTATAAGCTAGATTGATGGCGGCATTCATGAGAATCCGGAAAGTCTAAACCTTGTCTGTGGTATTCCGAGTAGGATTCTGGGATTGGATGACTGTGACAGGCTTCAAACTCGCGAGTGCTGGGCGTAGTGACAGACGCAAAATGATAGTAAATCCTATTCCAGTATGATCGAGAACCTCCAGATGATTAGCCGTGCTGTGACAGAGCATTTGGACCATTTTCCCTGAGGAGATGGGAAGTAGCCATTGACAACGGTGACACCTTACATAGAGCTTGCCATGGAAGGAATTTTGCACTTTTTCATGCATGAGGGAAGAGGAATACAAGAGAAAGGCTGAAATTCATAAGACAAAGCATCTCCAAAACTCCAACATATTCTCCATTACTGCATAATAAGTATTTATTTCATGCTCTTTTATTCCTTGCAATCAGATTTGATAAGTGAATTGTTTTATTGTTTTCCTGACTAAGAGTTACAAGGTAACCATAGATTGCTTCAAGCCAACAATCTCCATGGGATCGACCCTTACTCACGTAAGGTATTACTTGGACGACCCAGTGCACTTGCTGGTTAGTTATGCGAAATTGTAAGAGAGTAATATGTAACAATTTCGTGCACCAAGTTTTTGCCGCCGTTGCCGGGGATTGTTTGAGTTTGAACAACTGACGGTGAATCTTGTTGCTTAGATTAGGAAAATTTTGTCTTTTGGGTCAGAGTCTTTTATATTCTTTTCAAAAAAGATTATAATATTTTTTCTTAGTTATTAAAAATACTTTTTCAAAACAAGTGTTACATTTACTGCCCAATTGTCTAGAGTGTTAGTCTGTGTTCTTGGTAATTGGGTACCTTCTTTTTAAAATTCTTTTTCAAAAAAATAATTTTTACATTAAATCTTGTGCCAAACTTTAAGTTTGGTGTTTTCTTGTTAATTTTTCTTTGGTTTTCGAAAATCTTATTTTGGTTTTCTAAAAATTTTAAGTTTGGTGTTCTTTCTTCATGTTCTTGTGTTCTTGTGAGTCTTCAAAGTGTTCTTAAGTTTTCCTTGTGTCTTGATCTTAAAATTTTTAAGTTTGGTGTTCATTGGTGTTTTCCCTCCAAAATTTTCGAAAACAAGGAGCATTAGATCTAAAAATTTTTAAATCTTGTGCTATCTTATTGTTTTTCTCTCTCCTCTTTAAATTCAAAAATATTTTTTCTCTCTATTTTAAAGCAAATTTTCGAAATTTACCTTTAAAATTCAGAATTTTATTTCAAAATTTAAAACCTTTTTCAAAAAAAAAAATTTCATATCTTTTTCAAAACTTCCTAACTACTTTCTCTCTCCTCATTTTTTTGAAAATCTTCACCCATTTTTTATTTATTTTATTTTAATTTATTTTGTTTTCGAAATAAATAAATAATTAAATAAATAAAAATATTTCTTCTCTATTTTACATCATCTCCCTTTCTCCATCATGGATCTAAGCGGAAATGAACAGTCCAGAAGGACTCTGGGGTCATATGCTAACCCCTCTACTGCTTCATATGGGAGTAGTATCTGCATACCCTCCATTGGAGTCAGTAGCTTTGAGTTGAATCCTCAGCTCATTATCATGGTGCAGCAAAGCTGCTAGTATTTCGATCTTTCACAGGAAGAACCTACAGAGTTTCTGGCACAGTTTTTACAAATTGCTGACACAGTACATGATAAGAAAGTAGATCAAGATGTCTATAGATTATTACTGTTCCCATTTGCTGTAAAAGACCAAGCTAAGAGGTGGTTAAATAACCAACCTAAGGCTAGCATAAAGACATGGAAACAGCTGACAGAAAAATTTATGAATCAATACTTTCCTCCAAAACGGATGACACAGCTAAGGCTAGACATCCAAGGCTTTAAACAAGGAGATAATGAATCTCTTTATGATGCCTGGGAGAGATACAGAGAGATGCTAAGAAAATGCCCCTCTGAAATGTTTTCAGAGTGGGTTCAGTTAGACATCTTCTATTATGGGCTTACAGAAAGAGCTCAGATCTCTCTAGATTACTCAGCTGGTGGATCTATCCACATGAGAAAGACAATTGAAGAAGCTCAAGAGCTCATTGATATAGTTGTCAGAAATCAGCATCTGTACCTAAGCAGTGACCCTTCCATGAAAGAAGAGGCTAAAACAGTAACTACTGAACCCAGTCCAGCTGAACAAGCTACTGAATTCAATCAGCAATTGGATTTTCTAACAAAGCAATTAGCCGAATTCAAGGATAAACTACAAGAGACAAGGATGGCTAATATAAATATGGAAGAACAATTGAAGCAAACAAAACAGCAGCTGTCAAAACAAATAACAGAAGAATGCCAAGCAGTTCAATTAAGAAGTGGGAAAACATTAAATACCCCACCTCAAGGCAGCAGGAAGCCAAGAAATGAGTAAACCACCCAAAATCCATCTGAGGACAGTAAGAGCCCAGGAAAAAATAATTCTGGCGTTAAAACGCCAGAAATTGGGTGGAAGGCTAGCACTGAACGCCCAGACCATGCTCAGGACTGGCGTTCAACGCCAGAAACAAGCAAGGAACTGGTGTTGAACGCCCAAAGAAAGCACAGTTCTGGTGTTCAGACGCCAGGAACAGATGAGGAATTGGCGTCTAACGTCACTCCAGCTTCTAACTCTGGCACTCAAATGCCAGAGAGGAATCAGACACACACAAGTGCTGATGACAACCCCTCTAAAAAGGCTTCTTCAACTATTTTTGTAGGAAATAAACCTACAGCAATCAAGGTTGAGGAATATAAAACCAAGATACCTTATCCTCAAAAACTCCGCCAAGAGGAGCAGGATAAGAAATTTGCTCGCTTTGCAGATTATCTCAGGACTCTTAAAATTAAGATTCTGTTTGCAGCGGCACTTGAGCAAATACCTTCTTATGCCAAGTTCATGAAAGAGATCTTGAGTCATAAGAAGGATTGGAGAGAAACTGAAAGAGTTCTCCTCACTGAAGAATGCAGTGCAGTCATTTTGAAAAGCTTTCCTGAAAAGCTTAAAGATCCCGGAAGCTTTCTAATACCATGCACATTAGAGGGAAATTGCACCAGGACAGCTTTATGCGATCTTGGGGCAAGCATCAACCTAATACCTGCATCCACCATCAGAACACTTGGTTTAACTGAAGAAGTTAAACCAACCCGGATATGTCTCCAACTTGCTGATGGCTCTATTAAATACCCATCAGGCGTGATTGATGACATGATTGTCAGGGTTGGGCCATTCGCCTTTCCCACTGACTTTGTTGTGCTGGAAATGGAGGAGCACAAGAGTGCTACTCTCATTCTAGGAAGACCTTTCCTAGCAACTGAACGAACTCTCATTGATGTCCAAAAGGGAGAAGTCACCCTGAGAGTCAATGAGGATGAGTTTAAGTTGAATGTTGTCAATGCCATGCAGCATCCAGACACACCAAAAGACTGCATAAAAGTTGATCTTATTGACTCTCTGGTGGAGGAGATCAACATGGCTGAGAGTCTCGAATCAAAGCTAGAAGACATCTTTAAAGATGTTCCGCCTGATCTAGAGGATTCAGAGGAATTGAAAGAGCCTCTGAAATTTCCTCAGGGAGAGGAAAAACCTCCTAAACCTGAGCTCAAACCATTACCACCATCCCTGAAATATGAATTTCTGGGAGAAGGTGATACTTTTCCAGTGATCATAAGCTCTGCTTTAAATCCACAGGAAGAGGAAGCACTAATCCAAGTGCTAAGGACACACAAGGCAACTCTTGGGTGGTCCATAAGTGACCTTAGAGCCATAAGCCCAGCTAGATGCATGCACAAAATCCTATTGGAGGATGATGCTAAGCCAGTGGTTCAACCACAGAGGCAGCTAAATCCAGCCATGAAGGAAGTGGTGCACAAAGAGGTCACTAAATTACTGGAGGCTGGGATTATTTATCCTATTTCTGATAGCCCCTGGGTGAGTCCTGTTCAAGTTGTCCCTAAAAAGGGAGGCATGACAGTGGTTCATAATGAAAAAAATGAACTGGTTCCTACAAGAACAGTTACAGGGTGGCGCATGTGTATTGATTATAGAAGGCTCAATACAGCCACCAGAAAGGATCATTTTCCTTTACCATTCATAGACTAGATGCTAGAAAGACTAGCAGATCATAATTATTACTGCTTTTTGGATGGCTATTCAGGCTACAACCAAATTGCAGTAGATCCCCAGGATCAAGAGAAAATAGCATTCACATGTCCATCTGGAGTATTTGCTTACAGAAGGATGCCTTTTGGGCTGTGTAATGCGCCTGCAACCTTTCAGAGATGCATGCTCTCTATTTTCTCTGATATGGTGGAAAATTTTCTGGAAGTCTTCATGGATGACTTCTCAGTATATGGAGACTCATTCAGCTCCTGTCTTGATCACCTGACACTGGTTTTGAAAAGATGCCAAGAGACCAACCTGGTTTTAAACTGGGAAAAATGTCACTTTATGGTGACTGAAGGGATTGTCCTTGGGCATAAAATTTCAAACAAGGGAATAGAGGTGGATCAAGCTAAAATAGAGGTAATTGAAAAATTACCACCACCTGCCAATGTTAAGGCAATCAGAAGCTTTCTGGGGCATGCAGGATTCTATAGGAGGTTTATAAAGGATTTTTCAAAAATTGCAAAACCTCTAAGCAATCTGCTAGCTGCTGACACGCCATTTGTGTTTGACACAGAGTGTCTGCAGGCGTTTGAAACTCTGAAAGCTAAGCTGGTCACAGCACCAGTTATCTCTGCACCAGACTGGACATTACCGTTCGAATTAATGTGTGATGCCAGTGATCACGCCATTGGTGCAGTACTGGGGCAGAGGCATGACAAGCTTCTGCATGTCATTTATTATGCTAGCCGTGTTTTGAATGATGCCCAGAAAAATTACACAACCACAGAAAAAGAATTGCTTGCAGTGGTTTATGCCATTGACAAGTTTAGATCATACTTAGTAGGATCAAAAGTGATTGTGTACACAGATCATGCTGCTCTTAAATATCTACTCACAAAGCAGGATTCAAAACCCAGACTCATAAGATGGGTGTTACTTCTGCAAGATTTTGATATAGAAATAAGAGACAGAAAAGGGACAAAAAACCAAGTGGCTAACCATCTGTCCCGGATAGAACCAGTGGAAGGGGCGTCCTCCCCCTCTATTGAGATCTCTGAAACCTTTCCGGATGAGCATCTGTTCGCCATTCAGGAATTACCATGGTTTGCAGACATTGCAAACTACAAAGCTGCAAGGTTCATTCCCAAGGAGTACAGCAGGCAACAAAAGAAAAAATTAATTACTGATGCAAAGTACTACTTGTGGGATGAACCCTATCTCTTTAAGAGATGTGCAGACGGAATAATCCGTAGGTGTGTGCCTAGAGAAGAAGCGCAGAGGATCCTATGGCATTGCCATGGATCACAATATGGAGGCCATTTCGGAGGTGAGCGGACAGCCACCAAGGTCCTCCAATGTGGTTTCTACTGGCCTACACTCTATAGAGATTCCCGAGAGTTTGTACGTAACTGTGACAGTTGCCAGAGAGCTTGTAATTTGCCTCATAGTTATGCCATGCCTCAACAAGGAATCTTGGAGATTGAGTTGTTTGATGTATGGAAAATTGATTTCATGGGGACTTTCCCACCATCATACTCAAACACTTATATTCTGGTGGCAGTTGACTATGTATCAAAATGGGTAAAGGCCATTGCCACACCCACCAATGATACTAAAACAGTACTAAAGTTCCTCCAGAAACATATATTCAGCAGATTTGGTGTCCCTAGGGTACTAATCAGTGATGGGGGCACTCACTTCTACAACAAATAGCTTTACTCTGCCATGGTCCGGTATGGGATTCGCCATAAGGTGGCAACTCCATATCATCCGCAGACAAATGGACAAGCTGAAGTTTCTAACAGAGAACTAAAAAGAATCCTGGAACGGACTGTGAATACCCGTAGAAAGGATTGGGCACGAAGCTTGGATGATGCTCTGTGGGCTTACAGAACAGCATTCAAGACTCCTATAGGGACCTCTCCATACCAACTTGTGTATGGTAAGGCATGCCACCTGCCCGTGGAACTGGAACATAAAGCCTACTGTGCAACCAGATTCCTAAACTTTGATGCCAAATTAGCTGGAGAAAAAAGATTGCTCCAGCTGAATGAGCTAGAGGAATTCAGATTCACTGCTTTCGAAAATGCCAAGCTTTATAAAGAAAAATAAAAAAGGTGGCATGACAGAAAGCTGTCATCTAGAATCTTTGAACCAGGACAAAAGGTTCTATTGTTTAACTCTAGGCTCAGGCTATTCCTCGGGAAACTGAAGTCCCGGTGGAAGGGACCATATGTGATTACATGTGTATCACCATATAGTTATGTGGAGCTTCAAGATATTGATTCTGATAAGAAGTTCATTGTTAATGGACAGAGAATCAAGTACTATCTTGAAGGCAATGTTGAGCAAGAATGCTCAAGGCTGAGGCTAGATTAAAAACTCAGCAAGGTCCAGCTAAAGACAATAAAGAAGCGCTTGCTGGGAGGCAACCCAGCCATGGGGCATCACTTCCTCTAAGCATTTTTCCCTATTCTTGATTTTATTTGTTTATATAAAGTTCATTGATACTAAGGTAAAGAGTCAATTGTATAAATTCACAGGGTCACAGAAGGATTCTGCACACAAAACAGAGAAAAAGAGCTCACTGGCAAGAAAACGCCAGTAAAAGTCTGTTTTGGGTGTTCAACGCCCAAAAGAAGCATCCACTGGGTGTTGAACGCCAGTAAGGATAGCCATCTGGGCGTTAAACGCCAGAAAGAAGCATCTTCTGGGTGTTGAACGCCAGAAAGAAGCTCCTTCTGGGTGTTTAACGCCAGATTTACAGCGTCCTGGGCGTTCAGAAAAACACCCCGTGACAAAGGAGTTCCTGGCGTTCAACGCCAGAAAGAAGCAACAGCTGGGCGTTGAATGCCCAGGAGAAGCAGCATTTGGGCGTTGAACGCCCAAAACATGCAGCGTTTGGGCGTTCAAACGCCAGGATGGTGGGGAGGAGGTAAATTCGTTTTTTCTTCATATTTTTCATTTTAATTTCAATTTTCATGTTTCAATTCATGATTTCTTGCATAAACATGTTACAAACCCTGGTTTCTAAAATCCCTAATTTCTAAAAACCCTACTTTAAAATTTTCAAATGTATCTTAATTCATAAGCACAAATCCCTTTTTTCAATCCAATTCAACTCTTTTTCAAATTTTCAAAACAAATCTATCTCTTTTCATTCAAAAATCTTTTCAACTAATCAATATCTTTTTCAAATCTCCATATTATCTTTTTCAAAAATATCTAAATTTATATTTTTCAAATATCTTTCATATCTTTTCAATTTTAAATTATATCTTTTCTTATCATACTTATCGCTTTTTAAATCATATCTTCTATCTTATCTTTCTCCCTATTTTCGAAAACCCACCCCCCTCCCTTTTAAAAACACATTCGGCCTCCTTCCTCTCATCCAGCATTCAACACTAGCTCTCCTTCTATCCCTCTCCTTTCTTTTCTTTTGCTTGAAGACAAACAATCCTCTAAGTTTGGTGTGTTTATCCGTGATCACTAAACTATACCCACTAAGATCATGGCTCCTAAAGGAAAACAACCCACTCCAAGAGGCAAGAAAGAGAGTGTTCCAAAACCACTTTGGAATCAAGGGAGGTTCTTAACCAAAGAACATTCAGACCATTACTACAAAATAATGGGTCTAAGATCTGTGATCCCGGAAGTCAAGTTCGATCTGAAAGAAGATGAATATCCGGAGATCCAAGAGCAGATTCGAAACAGGAACTGGGAAGTCCTAGCTAATCCTGAAACGAAAGTGGGAAGGAATATGGTTCAAGAATTCTACGCTAATCTGTGGCAAACAGACAGGCAGAGAATATCTGGAGATGCCCTCTATGACTACAGGACTGTGGTCAGAGGAAAGATTGTTCACATCCACCCTAACAAAATCAGGGAGATCTTTAAGCTACCTCAGCTGAAAGATGACCCATACTCCTTCAATAGGAGAATGATGAGAACAAACAAGGGCCTGGATAAGATTCTAGAGGATATATGCATCCCTGGAGCCAGGTGGACCACCAGCACGACGGGTGCCCCAAGTCAACTCAAGAGAGAAGATCTCAAACCAGTCGCCAGAGGATGGCTGGACTTCATTGGGCGTTCTATATTGCCCACCAGCAACCGTTCTGAAGTCAATATTAGAAGAGCAGTGATGATCCATTGCATTATGTTGGGAAAAGAAGTAGAAGTTCATCAACTGATCCCATCTGAATTCTACATACTTGCCAACAAGAACTCCAAGGATGCCCGGTTAGCTTATCCAAGCCTAATCTCTATGCTCTGCAAAGATGCTGGAGTAAAGATGGGAATAACAGAGTATATCTCAGTGGAGCAACCAATCACTAAAATCACAATGGAAAAACAACAAATGCAGGATGACCCTATCAAGAGGAGGGCATAAGAATTCCTACCAGAACTCCCTCAATTTGAATACTGGGAGCATCTTGAGGCATCTGTCACTAAGTTGCAAGAAACCATGGACCAATTGAAGGAAGAACAGCAAAATCAAAACAGCATGCTTTGCAAACTGCTCAGAGAACAAGAGGTGCAAGGGCGTGAATTAAGAGAACTAAAGCGTCAGAAACTATCTCTTGAAGGGCCAAGCACCCCACAGACTAAAGAGGCATCCGCTTCCCAAAGTCAAGGTTGTTGAGTTCTGATCTTAACCTTAACCCTGTGATAACTGTTTTTATTTGAGTTTTACCTTAGGAGTCATATAGTAGTAATTAGTATCTATATTTTTAATTTTATCCCTAATTAAGCTATAATTTATTTTTCTCATCATCATTAAACATGAATAAAATAGAAGATTTTCTTTAGAACAAGGAGGCAATAATTTTCGAGTTTTTAATAAGACAAATTCTAATTGTTTACATGTGGTGGCAATACTTTCTGCCTTCTGAATGAATGCTTGAACAGTGCATATGTCTTTGGAATTTGATATTCTTGAGTGTTAAATATGTTGGCTCTTGAAAGAATGATAAACATGAGACATGTTATTGGTAATCTGAAAAATCATAAAAATGATTCTTGAAGCAAGAAAAAGCAGTGAATACAAAGCTTGCAAAAAAAAAAAAAAAGCAAGCAGAAAAAGCCAATAACCCTTAAAACCAAAAGGCAAGGGTAATAAAAAGGATCCAAGGCTTTGAGCATCAGTGGATAGGAGGGCCTAAGGAAATCAAATCCTGGTCTAAAAGGCTAAACCAAGCTGTCCCTAACCATGTGCTTGTGGCGTGAAGGTGTCAAGTGAAAACTTGAGACTGAGCGGTTAAAGTCAAGGTCCAAAGCAAAGAGAAGAGTGTGCTTAAGAACCCTGGACACCTCTAATTGGGGGCTTTAGCAAAGCTGAGTCACAATCTGAAAAGGTTCACCCAATTATGTGTCTGTGGCATTTATGTATCCGGTGGTAATACTGGAAAAAAAAGTGCTTAGAGCCACGGCCAAGACTCATAAAAGTAGCTGTGTTCAAGAATCAACATACTGAACTAGGAGAATCAATAACACTATCTGAATTTTAAGTTCCTATAGATGCCAATCATTCTGAGCTTCAATGGATGAAGTGAGATGCCAAAACTGTTCGGAAGCAAAAAGCTACTAGCCCCGCTCATTTAATTAGAATATGAGCTTCACTCAAAAACTCTGAGATATTATTGTTTCTTGACTCATTTGTATTCTATTTAATTTATCTAGCTGCTTGAGGACAAGCAACAGTTTAAGTTTGGTGTTGTGATGAGCGGATATTTTATACGCTTTTTGGGGTTAATTTCATATAGTTTTTAGTATGTTTTAGTTAGTTTTTAGTTTATTTTCATTAGTTTCTAGGAAAAATTCATATTTCTGGACTTTACTATGAGTTTTTGTGTTTTTCTATAATTTCAGGTATTTTCTGGCTGAAATTGAGGGAGCTGAGCAAAAATCTTATTCAGGCTGAAAAAGGACTGCTGATATTGTTGGATCCTGACCTCTCTGCACTCGGAATGGAATTTCTGGAGCTACAGGGGTCCAATTGACGCGATTTCAATTGCGTTGGAAAGTAGACAGCCAGGGCTTTCCAGCAATATATAATAGTCTATACTTTGCTCAAGGATAGACGCCGTAAACTGGCATTCAACGCCAGTTCCATGTTGCAGTCTGGCGTCCAGCGCCAGAAACATGTTACAAGTTGGAGTTCAACGCCAGAAACAGGTTGCAGCCTGGCGTTGAACGCCCAAAACAGCCCAGGCACATGAGAAGCTTTAGTCTCATCCCCAGCACACACCAAGTGGGCCCCAGAAGTGGATTTCTGCACTATCTATCATAGTTTACTCATTTTCTGTAAACCTAGGTTACTAGTTTAGTATTTAAACAACTTTTAGAGACTTATTTTGTATCTCATGACATTTTAGATCTGAATTTTGTACCTTTTGGCAGCATGAGTCTCTAAACTCCATTGTTGGGAGTGAGGAGCTCTGCAGCGTCTCGATGAATTAATGCAAGTACTTCTATTTTCCATTCAAACATGCGTGTTCCTCTCTAAGATACTCATTCACGCTTAACTATGGAGAGGGTGATGATCCGTGACAATCATCACCTTTCTCAATCCATGAACATGTGTCTGACAACCACCTCCGTTCTACATTAGAATGAATGATTATCTCTTAGATTCCTTAATCAGAATCTTCGTGGTATAAGCTAGATTGATGGCGGCATTCATGAGAATCCGGAAAGTCTAAACCTTATCTGTGGTATTTCGAGTAGGATTCTGGGATTGGATGACTGTGACGGGCTTCAAACTCACGAGTGCTGGGCGTAGTGACAGACGCAAAAGGATAGTAAATCCTATTCCAGTATGATCGAGAACCTCCAGATGATTAGCCGTGATGTGACAGAGCATTTGGACCATTTTTACTGAGGAGATGGGAAGTAGCCATTGACAACGGTGACACCTTACATAGAGCTTGCCATGGAAGGAACTTTGCACTTTTTCATGCATGAGGGAAGAGGAATACAAGAGAAAGGCTGAAATTCAGAAGACAAAGCATCTCCAAAACTCCAACATATTCTCCATTACTGCATAATAAGTATTTATTTCATGCTCTTTTATTCCTTGCAATCAGATTTGATAAGTGAATTGTTTTATTGTTTTCCTGACTAAGAGTTACAAGGTAACCATAGATTGCTTCAAGCCAACAATCTCCGTGGGATCGACCCTTACTCACGGAAGGTATTACTTGGACGACCCAGTGCACTTGCTGGTTAGTTGTGCGAAATTGTAAGAGAGTAATATGTAACAATTTCGTGCACCAGCAATCAAGTAAAGTCACTCAAACAAATGCCAAGCATTAACAAGGGGCAAGTACCGGTCATGTGATTATATTGACTTAAAAAAAACCATGATGAGCAAGCAATTCCATTCAATTCACTAAATTCGATATGTACTTGTTAAAAAGTTCACCAAACAAGAAATTAAATGCCAATGTCCCTATCCATTTGGTGTTAGCAACTCAAAGCAACAAACAAGTACATTATTGAAATTCCAATCCCAAAAAAACATCATAATCATTCAAAAGTGCACAATTCTTTATTAGGATGCCAAACAAGGACACAGTCTAACACATATGGTCGCAACAACACATGCATTAAACAAAAAGTTTATTCAGACATTATGTCAAACACATTGTATGCGGTGCACATATTCATTAATTCAAGCCAAAGTTTCAAGCATGAACAACCCATAAGTAAAAATTGAACACTTGCAATTCAACAAACAAACAATTAAGCAAAACTCAAGCTATATTATCAAAACTAAATAAAGAAGATGAAAATTAAGCAAGTAAATAAACAAAGCAAAGAAGAGTAAAACAAGAAAATTAAAAAGATGAAGAATAGAGAAGAGAGGAATAGGCAATAGTGGCACTTGTGTTAGCCACTGCGAGGCTCACGGTGGCGGAACTTCACCGGAGAAAAGAAGAAAGAAAGAAGAAAAAGGAGGAAGAAGGAAGAAAGAAGAAGAAAAGAGAAGAGAGAGGAGAGAAGAAAGAGAACAGCAAAACAAGGCACTCTTTCTCATTATCGCCCAGAATTCGACCTGTGCGGACGCACACTAGGGAAAAGAAAGGGTACGCGAGAGCACAGTAGCGTGTGAGCACTGCAACCAGAAGGGTTGTTGCAAACTATGCGGGTGCACAAAGTGGTGTGCGCGCACACAAGAGAGATAAAGTGGGTTATGCCCACACACAAGAGGTGCGTGGGCTGCGAGCAGAGGGGATGTCAGGATGTGTGCGTGCGCACGGGCCTGCGCACACACAAAGAGTTTTTTTTTTTTTGAATGAGGAAAGGGATGTGTGTGGACGTATGCAGGGTGTGTGGACACACAGAAAGAGAGAGGGGGTAGTGTTCCCATGCACGCTGTGCGCATGCTGGGAACAGAGGGAGTGTTTAAGGGTGTGCGTGCGCACGTAGCTGTGCGCACGCACAGGAACTGAAAAACAAGGGAACTGTGTGGACGCACAAGGCTGTGCATACGCACAGGTCTCTATTCCTGCAACAGAAATTTGCCTCTAAGGCATCAAACAAGACATCCAAAACAGGTTTTCAAGTACCAAATCATCATAAAACTCCCAAAAATACATTATTTCACTAAAATTACCTAATAAACATCAAAATAAATCTAACCAACCAAGCAATATAGCCAATTATTCATGAAACAAAAGGTAAAAGAGAGAAAGCTAGAAGGATATTACCATGGTGGGGTGTCTCCCACCTAGCACTTTAATTTTAAGTCCTCAAGTTGGACCTTTGAGTGAAGCTTGTGTCATGGTGGCTTATGCGTCCACTCGTCCTTGAGTTGCCACCCATGCTTGCTGTTCCAAAATCCTCCGGGATCCCATACAAAGTACATTAGGCTCTCAAGCAACCTCAAGCAAGAATTTGGGATCCAAAATTATTGGTTGTGGAGTTGTTTGCCCAGATCCCACACTTTGGTTTCTCTATCATCCTCTTGTTGACTTTCACTTGTGCTCTTGGATGAATAACCTCTCCAAGCACCCTTTGAGCACCCACTTGAATGTTGAACTCCTCCAAATTGGGCCTTGCACCACTTGTTCCTTGAACTCCATTGCCATCTAAAAAGCACCTTGAGTTGATAATCCATTTCCAAGAGAGCAAATTGGTATGGGCCTATGAAGCTCATGGAGGAAATTGCTACCCACTCAATTTGTCCTTGGGGTGGAGTTATCCTATTAAGCTCTTTCACAATTGCTTCCACTTCTTGGGTGATCACCTCTTCCTCACCACTCTTTTCTAAATCCTCCATTTCTCTCTCAAACTCAAAAGTGGGAGGCTCCTCAAGATCATTGAGGGGGTTGACCAAGGTGGACAAAAAATTATTGATGATGCAATCCACTTCTTGACCAAACTCCCACAACTCTCCATTTACCTCTTCCAGTTCACTAGCTCTACCTTCCTCCTCGAGTTGCAATTCTTGTCCTAACTCTTCTACCTTCCCTTGAGGCTCCATGTTCTCCTCCTTATTACACTCCATACTTGATCCTCCACCTTCCTCGAGGGGAATGTCTTGAGTTCTTGAGTGTAGTAGAGTCAAGCGGTTTATTGCTTCGGCTATGATAGTTGTAAACTCCCTTTGCTTCCTTCGGAACCCTTCTTGCTCTTAGAAGAATGCTTGAAGATCTTATTGTTCTTGGGGCAAGGGTTGGAAAACATCATATTGAGGTGGAAGAGAAGGTTCAAAAGTTTGGAGGAAGGTTGTATATGTGGGAGGTGTGTCATGTGGGTGGGGATATTGAGGTGGTGTATAAGAGTGTGTGGGTTCATATGGTTGGTAACAAGGTATATAAACATTTTGATCCCATGGAGGTGTATGGTGTGGTGCTTGAAGGCTTGGTGGTTGAGGGTTAGATATGGGGTATTTTTCATATCTTTGGATTTGGTGTTCACATAGGGGAGGGGTTAGCTCGTTGTAGTATGAGGGAGGTGTTTGCCATGAGTGTTGCTCATATGCAATTGGTTCCTCCCTAAATTGGTTCTCTCACTCCATGAAGCAATTCCAATTTGAATTCATCATACCCTACAAAATACTTACAACCAAGCTCCAAGCAACAAGGGTGATAGCTCATAGAGAAAGTAGCAAATAAAAACAAAAGACATCAACAAACAAGAAAAATAAACACCCAAATATTAACAAAAATAACCAAATACCCAAAAAGTAAACTATTTACACTATTAACATATTCACAACAACCAAAAGTTAGCACTCAATTGCATCCCCGGCAACGGCGCTAAAAACTTAATAAGAGAGCTATTGTCGATCTAGAATTTCTCAAAATAGAATATGTTCATTGCAAGTATAGCTAAATCAACGACCAACTCTCAACATCAAAGTTTAGTATTTTCAATTTAAAACATATAAACCGAGAGTCTTTCAACCTTGGGTCGTTCTCCTTAGGATGCAATTGAGAGTGTTTCTCTTTTGGTTGTGATGGCAAGAGGGTTTTTTGAATCAAAGAACAAAGGATTAAAAGAACTAAGCAATAAAAGAACTAAGAAATGATCAAAATTGAAAGTAATGCAAGCAACAAGGAATAAGATCAAAACTAGTGAAAATGCTATAAATGCAATAAAAGAGCCTTGACTTGGGAATGAGGATCCGAGGAATCCTATCATTGCCATAACCACAACTATGGTAATTATGATGAGTCAATCTCGCCTAGTCAACCCCAACCATCGAGGAGTAAGTCAAGCAAGCATAATTGACCTTAATCCATAAGTCCTAGCTAACTTACCAAACTAGTTGATAAAAAGCTAGCATCAATAGAAACAAGAGTCAACTAACTACCCAAGAATTACCACTAAATGTTGGACATTATGACTCTAGTATCCTAGAAACTCAAACCACAAGCCAAGGTGGGAAAATCTACTCAAAATTCATAATTGGCATTTTCACAAACACCTTGTATGCATAAAAATAAAACATAGGAAATTGCAAGGAAAAATAGAGAACTATAACCAACTATCAACAAAACCAAATATAAACAAGCAATCAAGCATAAAGAAGGCATGAAACATTAAATTCATCTATCAAAATTCCAAGATACCAAAATTGCATATATAAACAAAGTAACTTGAACCATAAGAAAATAAAGGCAAAAACAATGTAATTAAAGAGAAGATCAAGAGTACTTACAATAAAAGAAGTAAAAATCCAAAGAAAGGCTTGCTATAAAATGCTACAATAGAAATGGAAAATGAAACCCTAAGAGAGCAATGCTACACTACTCCTACTCCTACTCCTACTCCTAATTACTCTCTAAAACTATCTAAGTGAGCTCCCTTATTATGTGTTGCATTCCCTTTCATATAGCCTCTCAAACCAGCCTCCAAGCCTTCATAAATGGGCCTAGAGACCCCCAAAACTGCGTAGCACGTGACTTTTTAATGGAGGCATGCGCTGGTACCTGTGCGGACGCACAGACGTGTGCGTGCGCACACTCTACCAAAATCTCTTCCTGTGCGTACGCACAAGAGGTTGTGCGTACACACACTAGGCGATGCTTGAATGGACGCGCGACACGCACGATGCAGCTCACGCACGTGGCTCTGCTTGGGTTCCTGTGCATACGCACAGGTGGTTGTGCGCACGCACGCATGCTGATTTCCTCCTTGTGCGTACGCACGCATGGCTGTGAGCCTCTCCTTTGTTTTCTTCATGTGTTTTCCCTTATACACACTTTCTTCCACTTTTGCTTATCCATTCTTGCCTAATTGATCTGAAATCACTCAACAAACATGTCATGACATCAAATAGAATAAAAGTGGAATTAAATTGCTCATTTCAAGCACAAAATTGTATGTTTTTATATTTAGGATCAAATTGGGGACAAAACATAAAAGTATGCTATTTTGGTGCTTAAGTGTGAGTTCATGTGCTAGATCCATCCAAATTGAGTCAAAATATACCATCAAATATGGACTCATCACATACACTTACGTGATTGAGGTCTTGTTTCACTATAGCTCACATACCCATATGGCCTTACCCTTTCATTTCCCTTTGCAACCCAATATTGAGCCTATTTTACTCCATTTATTCTTTATTTTAGCACATCATTAATTGTAAGCGAAAAATAATAAATGTCCCTGATTTGAATCCTCGGTTAGCTTAGACTAGTGAGAGTGTATATGAACTAAGTGTGGGAAATTTGGGTTTGGGAATTACTTGGTCAGGGAATTGGGTATTTTATATTCTTATATGAAAAATATGAAAACAGTTTGGGCACTTGTTCATGCATCCAGCACATTAATCACATGCATTAACTCACTGAAAAAAAAAGAAAAAAAATGAATAATAAAGAAAGAAAAGAAAAAGAGAGGCAATTAAAATGGGGACAAAATGCTCCAAGGCTAATAAGTGAACTAATGCATATGATTTGTACTCAAAAGATATCAAGGTGCATGGATTTGTGGAAAAATAGTTAATGGGTGACTAGGCTTTGCATAGTGATAACATGGAATGTCCTAAGTTAGGTGGGAAGTTTAGGTTAATCAAGGATTCGGATTTTAGCCCACTTAACCAAATACATTCCTACCTTGACCTTAACCCCATTACAACCCTTGAAAAGACCTCTTGATATGTGTATTTGTGCATTAAATCTTTGTTGATTGGTAGAAGAAGAGCAAGCCTTGGAAAGCAAGATTAGTAGATAACCGAGAGAATCAACCCTCAAACACTAGAGTGATTAGAGTGTATACACTTCCAGTGAGGGTTCGATGCTCGATTCTTTGTTCCCGGCTTTCATGAGCTTTCTTCTTGCAACTCTACTTGTACTTTATTTTGAGATTTGAATTAGTGGAATCCAATTTATGTTTGTTCATGGAGAATTTGTTTACTTTTGACCAAGTAGGTAGAAGCATTTAGCATGTAGTTGCATTCTTATATATAAATTACATCGCATAAGTCTCACCATCTTCCCTTCACTCTTTCGTTTCCATTGAGCTTAGCATGAGGACATGCTAATGTTTAGGTGTGGGGAGATTTGATACACCACTATTTTATGATATATTTTGGACTGAATTGAGTGGGTTTTGTCAACTATTCTCACCCTTATTCATGAAAATTGTATGTTTTTAAGTTTCCTTCCTAATTTTGTGCTATGATTGAAAACATACTTCCTAGGCCTTAAAATTGTTAATTTTTAATTCTCCTTTATTACCATTCGATGTCGTAATGTGTTTATTAAGTGTTTTCAGGTTTACAGGGTATAAATGGCTCAAAGGATGAAGATGAAGCATGTTAAAGTGGAAGGAACACAAGAAACTAAAGAGTTGAGAAGCGAGGAGCGACGCGCACGCATGGCTGGCGCGTGCGTATGACTTGGAGCGTCTTTCAGTGACGCGTACGTGTGACCAGCGTAGAAGTTCAGCGATGCGCACGCGTGACCGATGCGTATGCTTGACAGAGCGTCACATGCTGCACTTAACAGAACTCGCTGGGGGCAATTTCTAGGTTGATTTGGACCCAGTTTTAAGCCTGAAAACACAAACTAGAGGTAGAAATGGAGTTGAGACTGAACACACTTTACTTTTCACTTTAGTTTTTGATTAGTTTTGAATTCTAGAGAGAGAAACACCTATTTTTCTCTAGGGTTTTGATATTCTTAGTTTTGTTTGAATTTGGATCTTGAGAGAGTTGCTGATATCTTCAATTGGAGTCATTTTTCTTATAATTTTCTTCTTTAATTTCATTCCCTTAATACTCTTTTTCATTTGGTTATTGAATTTATGTTTGGATATTGTTACTCCTGAATTTCATTAATGCATTGAATTATTATGTTTATTTTTATTGCTTGTCTGGTTATTGTTAATCATTGTTAGTGGTAATTTTGATTTAATTAATTCCTTATAATTATCATGTCTTTTATTTACGCCCACTATGTGTTCATGAAAATGACATTCATGTTAATGGAGTAGATCTTTCAACTTGGCTTGGGGTTTGATTTGTAATTGAAAATTGCTGGCTAACTCAACTCCCACCAACTCTAGTCCTTCCCCATAAAGTGACTAGGACTTGTGGGCTAGAGTTAGTGATACCCAATTGACTTTCCTTCAATTGCTAGAGGATAACTAAGTGGAAGCAATGAACATTTACTATTATACTTGGAAAAGACAACAAGGATAGAAACTCCAATTCTCTCCCTTGACCAAGGCCTTTTACTCTGAATACATAACATCTCTTGTTAGTTACTCATCGCTTTAATTCCTAGCTATTTACTTTTCCGTTCTCAATTTCAAAAATATTCAGGAAAATCCTAACCAATAATTTGCATCTTGTATCAACTCTTTGGAAAACGACCTGGGATTCTACTCCCAGTTATTTATTATTAATTGTGACACATTCTAAATTGATAGTGGAAATTTCGTCGGTTAAGACTGTACTTGCAATGCTATTTTTATCAGAAATTCTTAACCGGCATTTTTCTGCCCATCAATCTTACATATTTTATAATAAATAAAAATTTAAGATTTTTACCATCATTCAATTAAATTTATCCATTTTTAATATTTTTAGAAAATCATTTTAAAAATATACTCTTTATTCTTTAAATAAATAGTAATCACCTTTATTTACTTAAAAAATAGAGAGTACAGTACTCTTTTATTCTAGACAATAATAAAAGTATAATATTCAACTGTTTGTTTTAAAAAATTTTAATTTATTTTTATAAATTGTCTTTGAAAATATATTATTTTAAAATTTTAAAATTTAATTTATGTAAAAAAATGAATAAGATTAATTGAATGATGGTAAAAATCTTAAATTTTTATTTATTAAAAAGTATGTAAGATTAAACTTATTGTTGCTACCACACAACATCACATTCGATTCTTAGTTTAATGGTATTTTTTCTTATTTGATAAATAATTATATTATTATTTCAGCAGTCAAATATTAATTATATTATAACTATCTTTAATCCTACCAAAAAAAATGTTGATACATGTATAACTTTCTTGATATTATTAGTGAATAATACCTTGATAATCAAAATATTCATTCATGATTTTAAATATTTTTTAACACTTAATTTAAAAATAAATACTTTTTTATATCTAATAAAAAAATGTTTTTTATATTTTCTACCAGAATATTTATTTTATGAAAATTATTATTTATATTCATGAAATTTGTCTTCAGAAGTACAATTACCTGTGTCTTAGTTAATTTTTTAGTGTACCTCTGTGCAAAACAAACATAAAAAAACAGAAAGAAAAAAGAAGAAATAAGCAGAAATGAAATTTATAACAATGAACAGCATGCAAGTGTATAAACAATCATTGTAAACAAGAGTGTTAGCTAAGAGATAAACCTCCATAGACAAATAGGAGGGTGTTGCATTAGCTTGGATAGCAGGAAGATTCCAATATGTTAATTGGACATCATATTTCTCATGAAAATATTTAACAATTGATATTTTTTTGTTATGCCATTAAGAGTAAACCTAAAAGGTAATTGTAGAAATAATAGGTGTTCAGTAAGGTTAGGAGAACCATGATAAATTTAACAAAAAAATAGTAAAGCTTTATTTCTCATGTCACATAAACCATTCTTTAATTAGGAAACAATGTTAGCCATTCTTTCTTTAGTTGTTTCAAACATTATAAATTAAATTGCATATTTTGTATTAGATGAAAAATATAATATTCACATTATATTAGAGAGTTAATATGATCAATATTTTATATTGGTTTTGTCTTTACAAAATATATAGCAAGTGCATTATTGTGGATAGTGATTAATTCATATTACTCTGTATCTATTAGAAGTCTAAATTTCGCTGCAGACTTAACAATTGCTATCAGAGTAAATATTATATTATTCATTATTTGAGTGGTAAAATTCAAGTTTGAATACAATGATTTCTACTAGTGAAAATGTCAAAGTAGAAAAATATGAAATCGAGAAGTTTAATGGGAAAAATTTGTTTATATCACAGAAATTGCACAAGGCACTGGCGAAAAAAGAGAAAAAGCCAGAGGATATGAAGGATGAGGATTGGGAAGAATTAGATCTTGAAGTTCGGGCTGCAACAATCTTATGCCTTGAGAGGGATGTGGCTTTCTTGGTGAATGAAGAAGCAACTGCAGCAGACGTTTGGTTAAAGTTAGAGGGTAACTTCATCATAAAGACTCTAACTAACAGGATCTACTTAAAATCCAAATTGTATACATGCTAGATAGAGGAAGGTACCTCAATCTGAGAATATATCAATAAGTTTGATAGGATTATATCAAACTTAAAGGATATAGATGTGAAGATTGATGATGAGGATCAGGCACTCATATTATTACTTTCATTACCGAAGTCCTATGAAAATCTGGTGCAGACTTTGATGCTGGTGGGTGACACTCTGACCATGGATGAGACGAGGACATCACTTTTAGTGGATGATATACGTAAATTTGCTACAAGTGTAATGTCATCTTCAAATGGAAGAGAGTATAATGATAGCACAAGGATTGTTTGCAGCTAGAGAGAGGAGTAATGAAAGAGAAAAAGGTAAGCATATAAAGTCTAGGCTAAAATCTAGACCTCACGCGGAAAGAACATGCTTTAAATGTGGTGAGCCTAAACATTTTAAAGCAAATTTCCCAAATAAGAAGATAAATTCCAAGAAATAGAACAATGACAACTCAAAAGAAAAACAAGAAGCAACTTACATCTCAAATGATGATGAAGATTGTTACTGTGTAATAGATGATTCTTACGAAATATCCGGTCAGTGGATGCTTGATTCTAAGCTTCTCACCATATGTGTCCTAGTAGGAAGTGGTTTACTACCTATCAAAGTACTAATGGAGGCACACTTTTGACGGGCAACAATCATACTTGCAAAACTATAGGGGTAGGTACTATAAGAATCAAGATGCATGATGGAGTTGTAAGAACCTTGAAGGATGTGAAACATATTTCTAACTTGCGAAAAAATCTAATCTCTATAGATTTAGTAGAGAAAAATGGTTGCAAAATTGTTGCTGAAAATGGGGTTTTATCCTCTTTTGGGGACAACTGTTACAGGTGAGCTAGCACTTGGAATCGGTGGAAGTAAAGACTAATGAGCAGATATTTTAGACGCTTTTTGGCATCATTTTCATATAGTTTTTATTATGTTTTGTTTAAGTTTTATTATATTTTCATAGGTTTTAGTGCAAAATTCATATTTTTGGATTCTACTTTGAGTTGTTGTATTTTATGATGATTTCATGTATTTTCTGGCTGGAATTGAGGAGTTTTGGCAAAATCTGATTCAGAGATAGAGAAAGGACTGCAGATGCTGTCAGATTCTGACCTCCATGCACTCAAAGGAGCATTTCTGGAGCTACAAAATTTCAAATGGTACGCTCTCAACGGCTATGAAAAGCTAACATCCAGGGCTTTCCAGAAATATATAATGGTCTATACTTCGCTTTGAAAATAAAGGCTCAAAACTGGCGTTCAACGCCAGCCACCAATCCCATTCCTGGTGTCCAACGCTCAAAAGGGAGTCCAACGCCCATTCAAAAATCCAAAGCTGGCAATAAATTATTATATTATATTGAGATGTAGTTTTTAAAAAAATTATTTTTAACAAAAATAATTAAATAAAATTTTATGATTATTAAAATTTAATTTAATTATTACTTATTTTATTAAAATTTAAATTATTTATCAAAAAATATTTTAATTAGACAAAAATTAAATTGTTAATATTATTATCATTGTTATTACTATATTATCATTATATTATTTTTGTTTTTTCTCTTTGGCCGAGTCCTTAAAGAAAACTAAAAGAAAGAAAACGCACAAGGTGGCTTATATATATATATATATATATATATATATATATATATATATATATATATATATGAAATTGAAACTATATGAAATTGAAACACGGTCAATGCATATATATCTAATCAAAGGAAAAGAAAGTGAAACGTGGCATGTATGCCAGTATATATATATATCACTAATGACACCTAATAAAGCTTTAACCATCACAAATTTTCTTTTATTCTCAATAGCCTTAATCATTCTTATTTCTTTCATTAATCATCGAACAAAATAGAGAAGGAACCATGAGAGGAAAAAAAAGAAAATCGAGAGAGAGAACGTGAATTTCATGGAAATATAAACTTTTCGGCTTCGATATCTTGAGTTCCGTAACACTGACGAACGAGATTTTTGCCAGTAAAAAATATCATAAAAACAGTTGCTTTGTAGATATAGTTTTTAAATCAACAAAAATTCTTTTCGTGCAAACGTTTTGGTTGTCATAAGTAACAAACCCCTTTTAAAATTGATAACCGAGTAATTAAACTTCGGGTCGTCTTCTCAAGGAACTACAGGGAAGTATGTTCTTATTATTGGTTATGGAGATTGTAAATTGGGGTTTCAAGAATGAGGAACAAGTAACTTAATGGCGGGTAAATTAAATGGCAATTAAAATAAATAAATAACTGCAAAGCAAACTTTTGGCAAGGTATGAGAAATTGGAAGTCTAGACTTAGTTATCCCTATCAATAACAATGAAAGTTGAATCTTAATTCCACTTGGTTAACTTTTACTAAAGTAAAGGAAAGTCAAGGGACTAATTAGTTTGATCTTCGAATCCTATTTATTTCCTAAGAAAAGGTTGGGATTATTGAAGCTCAGTTCAATTAGCAAAGATAACAGTTATCAATTATGTTGAGATAAGATAACTCCTGAGTTACTGCTTTCTTAACCAAGACCAAAAGAAGAAAAAGTAAATTTACTGGAATAAAAATGTCTTCAGATGTAAAGCAACAATAACATAAATTAAAGAAAGCAATCATGAATTGAAATACCTCAAAAAATATTAATAAGGGAAATTATAATCTAACATGAAGAGTTCATAAACTAAATTGGAAGAATAAATTAAAATAAAGAACCTGGGATTGAGAGTTACTCCTAAAACTAAGAGAAGTCCTAAATCCTACGAGAGAGAGAGGAGAGAACCTCTCTCAAAACTAGATCTAAAACATGGGAAATAACTAAATTGGCGAGCTCTCCCTAAATGGATGCATTCCCTCACTTCATAACCTCTGATCTATGCCTTCTGGACTTGGATTTAGGCCAAAAAGGGCCTCAGAATTCGCTAGGAGCGTCTTCTGCAATTTCTGGTGTGTGGCCTATGTCACGCGTCCGCGTGGGTCACGCGGTCGCGTCATTCGGAGCTTTTCTTGTCACGCGGTCGCGTCAGTCATGCAGCCGCGTCGCTGCTTCTTCACTCTTGGCACGCGATCGCGTCATCCATACGATCGCGTGGGTGCCAGTTCTGCAAAACTCCGTTCTGCACTTTCCTTCCATTTTTTGTATGTTTCCTTTTTCATCCTTTAAGTCATTCTGCCTTAGAAGATCTGAAACTACTCAACACACTAATCACGGCATCGAATGGAAATAAAGGTAATTAAAATAATTAATTTTAAAACATAGGAAACTTGTTTTTCACATACATCACATAATAAGGAAGGGAAAGTAAAACCATGCAATTAATATGAATAAGTAGGTGAAGGATTGAATAAATCACTCAAACTAAGCACAAAATACATCACAAAATATGGGTTTATCAACCTCCCCACACTTAAACAATAGCATGTCCTCATGCTAAATCCAAGGTAATAAGTAAGGTTAAAGTGATGGAATGTCATCATGCAATGCAATCTAATCTAAATGCAACTACCTAAATGCATCATGCAATTCTAATTTATTCACTCATATATAAAGCTTATAGGTAGTTAAATTAATTCACATTCTCAAGGAGTCATATATGTATATATAGCCAAGCCTTAGATAATCAATAAGCACTTTTACAATTGAGATGGGAGAAAAAGTATTTTATGAACTTGCAAGACAATTAAATAATTCAAACAGAGATAAATGTTAATGAGCTATTGAACCCTCACTGGATTTGTGTTTACTCTCTAGTCACTCAGTGTTTATTGGGTTAATCACTCTATTCCTCTTTTTATTCTTCCTTTCTATAACTTTGTTCTTCATCTAATCAATCAACAATTATAGAATACAGTCATACCAAAAATCATGAGGTCTTTAATTAAGGTTGTAATGGGGCCAAGGTAAAGGTAAGGATATATGTATAAGGCTAAGTGAGCTAATAAGTGAATCCTTAATTAGACTAAGATCTCACCTAACATACATACTTAGTAAAACAAAACTTCTTTACCTATTTTCCCATATTTTCCCACTTGATGTTACATGCTCATGCTTCAACTTTTGTTCTTATTCCATGTGCATTGCTTTTATTTTGCATTTGGGAAATTCTTTTGTATCCCCTTTATTAAAGACTGAAAAATAACTTTTTTTTAAATGCACATGGTAATTTAATCACTTTGATTTCTCATGAGCATGCTTTCCAAAAATTTCTTAGTTTGAGTTATTTTATTCTTTTTAACACTTCTACCTTTTGTTTTTATCATCCATGTTCCCAATAGGTTTTCCACATTTTAAACTATTCATAATTTTCTATCTTAAGCTAACCAAGGATTCAACTTGGAATTTTATTTGTTTTTCAGCTTAAGGCTAGTGATGTGGCTAATAGAATAAAAAGGGATTTAAAGGTTCAAGGGGCTAACAAGGGTGATGTAAAAAGTAGGCTATTTTGGGATAAGTGAGCTAAAATCAAATAATGGC
This sequence comes from Arachis ipaensis, assembly GCF_059453495.1. Taxonomy (NCBI): domain Eukaryota; kingdom Viridiplantae; phylum Streptophyta; class Magnoliopsida; order Fabales; family Fabaceae; genus Arachis; species Arachis ipaensis. Next base: position 132,220,096 of record NC_142444.1, read on the forward strand.
CTCAATCACTCTCTTGGTATATATCTACATTCTATATTCTATATTATATAATCGGACATATAGATTAGAACAAAGTAAAGAATACCAGAATATAAAAGAAGGGCGGAACACACAGGAATAAAAATTTATGGTTTGAATGTAACCATACAATTAGGCTCAAAACTCACAGGCTATGTGTTCTCTAGCTCAAAAATCATTTATCACTTATGTATGTCATGCAGGTTTAGTTAAAAATTCTCATTATTCTCAATGTAAAACTTATATTGAATGGCTTTAAAGTTCTAGTGTTTCTCCTTGATGAAGTGTTGTTAACTAACATGTAATGCTATATATACAAGGTGTGGGTTGTTTTGATTTTGTTAAAGTCTCTAGTTTACTTCCCTTTTTATATTTTCCAATTTAAACTAAGCTATCTTATGCTAAAAAGGGTAAACTATACTAATTAATCCACAATTTCTATAACTAATAAGTTAGAATTGTAACTAAACTAAGTGGCTAAAATATGAACTAAAAATGCAAAATACAGAAATAGAGTAAAAATACATGAAAGTGGCAATGTATAAGTACTCAGAAAATAAAAAAAAATAAAAATAAAGAGAAAAATACAAAAAAATATCCAAAATAAAAGAAAAAGAGTCTGTAGTGGTTCACCAAAATAATACGCCAGAGATGGCGACCTCTCCACACTTAAAATGTAGCATCGTCCCCGATGCTCACTCGGCCGGGTGTGAAGGGGTGTCATCACTGGAAGGGATGGTAGTTGGGGTCTCTGTGGTGGCTGGCTGAATGTCCGACTACTGGAGAGGAGGGGCTGTCTGAATGGGGATCTCAGGATCTACAGCCTGGATCTGATGTGGGATCTCTGCCTGTGGTGCAGCCTGCTCGGCCTCTCCCTGGGGATGGGTCTCTACCTCGGGCGCATCTACCTCCTCCTCAGATGCCTCGGAAGGTGTGTCAGGCTCAGAAGAAATATCGCCGGATCGTATCATCAGCTTCAGGTGCTCATAGCATCACTTGTTGTGACGCTCCATCTGGTCAAGGCGTCGAAACAAGCGGTGCACCAGATGATAGACAGGCTCTGTGGCAGGTGGAGGTGCAGTGGTGGTAGCAGGGGTAGGTGGTGCAGCAGTGGAGGAAGAGGGACCGGCAGATGGTGTAGCTGTATCATCAGCAGTGGCAGTCAAGAATGGAGGTCTGTAGCCCAAGGCCAGGAAGTTTCTGCTGTGCGGGATAAGCTTCTTGTACTCTGCAGTAGGTGGCCTCTCATCAGCATCCTCCCATGGCACGTCAGCTCGACGGCCCAGCTGTGTAACCAGATAGGAAAAGGGAAGAGTGCCTCGGACGTGGACCCTGGCCATATAGTGCCGGATAAAGCGTGGCAGGTACAGGTTCTTGCCCTCCATCACACACCAAAGGAGGGTGATCATAGCGGCTGGTATCTCAGTCTCGTGAGTACTCGGCATAATGTAGTTGCTGAATATCTGATGCCATAGCGAGCCTCATCGTTCAGGTAAATCCGCTTGATCCCTTTCGGCATGGTGGTGTTCTGACCCATGATCCAAGGGACTGACGGGTCAAGGGCAATCCGGGCTTTGACTGCATCCCAGTCAAACTTCATGAAGCACATATCCTCTTCAGCTTTCTGATAGCCATCTGTCTGATCAGTCTTAGGCAGAAGTTTCAGAACCTCTTCTATTGCCTCCTCAGTAACCAGAATCTGCTTCCCTCTGAGGTTCACTGCATCTAGAGAAGTTTTGAAGTAGTTGCAGTAGAATTTCCTAACCCAAGATGCATTAACCTCAGTCAGAGGTCTCTCCAGAAAGAACCAGCCTCTTTGTTTGATCTAATCAGAGGTGTATTGCTGGAGTTCTTCTGGGATCTTCAAAGTCTGCTCCAGGTATAGGTTCCTGGAGTTTACAAACACCAGATACTTCAACTCACAGTATCAGTTTGCAAACTTTACTAAGTCATTGGCGGGAAGTAGCTGGTCGGCCTTCTCCTGCGGGGTAAAGGCTTTCTCCCGCGAGGAGGCATCATGCATGAGGTCGATGATAGACACGGAGGCTTCTCCTCTTTTCCTTTTGCCAGTAGTGGCCTTGCCTTTTTCCTTTCTCTGGGAATCTGACATCCTGAAAAACAGAAAATCAGGATATAATAAAAATAGGAAGGCAAATAGGCAAATAATCAAAGAAAACACAAAGTGGCAAAGGAGCAATAGGATAATGAATATGAGTTAAGTAAAATGTGCATTTAGGATTTGTATAGGAGTGAAAAGTCTGAAAAGAAGAAATCACAATCCAAAATATAATTGAATGCAAGTTAAATAGAAAAATTAACATCATGCCTTGGTTAGAATGTTAAAAGAAAGTGAAAGAAAAACAAAAAAAAAAGAAGTTTTGAAAAGGTTAGGTTGGTTAGAGTTAAAATTAGTGAGTTAGTGAAAAATGGGTTAAAGTAAGAGGCATAATGAAAATAGTCCAAGTAACAAGTAATCACAGGTAGAAGCTATAGGTAACTCATATTCAAACAAATAAAACAGTTTGATGATGATTCAAATAGAGATAAAGAAAGCAAAAATAGGAATCAAACATCAAAATTGCAGTTTAGGAACCAGGAAATCAAAGAGGATAAGAATGCATGCCCTGGCATTCATGAATGGTTTGGTTAAAGCAGAGGAAAACAGAGTTCAAGATTCCAAAATCAAAACATGAATGAAAGTCAAAAAGATTTATAAAAATTTGGGCAGCATTCCGGCTAAAATTGGATTTTCCCAGAAAATAAACAGCAATCAAACAGTTCATATGAATTAAAAAAAATCAAGCTGCAGTTACATATAATGAACATAAACCTGAAAATTCAGTGTAAAGAGCAGCAATATACAAGAAATACAGCATATGAACAAGATCACAACAACAGCAGATTTGCAAATTTGATAAAAGAGAAACATGAACAGTGCAAGTAAACAGACCTAAATCTACTAACCACATCCTAGGCTACCTAACAACCTAAAATCCACTACAACATGCATATCTAACTATTCTAACATGAACATAAACCGAAAAATAAGAATAAACTATGAACGGATAAAAGGGATTGCGTGTTGCGGAACCTGGTAGGCGTAAGAAGGGGGTTGGGGTAGAGAGGTGGCTGGGGGTGGTGGAAGTGGCGTTCGGCGCGGCGGCTGGCGGTGGGGTTGCGGTTCAGAGGCAGGAAGGGGAGAAGAGGGGGTGGTTAATGGGGTAAGAGGGGAAGGGAGGGGGGAAGGGGTTGGTGGTGCTGGTGGGTTGCGGCGGGTACGGACGGCGGCGGTGGGTTGTGGGCAGTGGCAGAGAGGGGGGGAAAGGAAGAAAGAAGAAAGAAGAGAAGAATGGGGGAGGGGGTGGTGCGGCGGTGGGGTCTGGGTGGTTGACGGGGGACGGCGGTGGTCGGAGATGGTGGTTGAGTGGTTGTTGTGATCGGAGAAGAAGAGAGGGAGGAGAGGGTTTCAAAGGGGGCTGCGCGAATGTAGGGTTCAGGTGGCTGGGGGGGATTATAAATTTGAATCCACGCGGCCGCGTGGGGCACGCGGTCGCGTGGTTGGGGTGAAAATGGGGGTGACGCGATCGCGTGGGGCGCGCGATCGCATGTAGGGGGTAAAAGAAGGGATGACGCGATCGCATGGGGCATGCGATCGCGTCGCTGGAAATTGTGCTAAATGCACGAATCCAACGTCGTTCCAGCGCAACTCTCTGTCTTCTTTTTGGGATTTGTACAATCCATGTGACGCGATCGCGTCGCTCACGCGGTCGCGTGGGATTGGTTTTGTGCATGTGACGCGATCGCATGGGGCATGCAATCGCGTGGGCCATTTTGTGCTAGGCGCACAATGGCCGCACGATTCCAGCCCAACTTTCTGAACATTAGATCTTTATGCCGATCTCCAGGTCACGCGGCTGCGTGGATGACGTGGTCGCGTGGAAAGTGTAGTTCGCCATTTGACGCGATCGCATGGGGCATGCGGTCGCGTCGCGCAACCCCCTTTTTTTTGTGAATTGAATGCAGAATGCAATGCTTAATGTGAATGCTATGCATGATTCTAGGTTTAATAATAAAATAAAATAAAACTCAAAAACAAACAAGACTAAATGAAATTAAAATTGCAAAAGAAACGATCATACCCCGGTGGGTTGTCTCCCACCTAGCACTTTTAGTTAAAGTCCTTAAGTTGGACATTGGAGGGGCTTCCTGTTATGGTGGCTTGTGTTTAAATTCATCCAGAAATCTCCACCAGTGCTTGGAATGCCAATAGCCTCCGGGGTCCCAAACTAGACATGTAAAGCTTCTGAGCAGCTTCAAACAGATTTTCAGGCTCCCGGGGTGATGAATGTCAGAATAGATTCCTGGATCCCAAGCCTTGTTTTAAATCTGCCTCCGTCTTGATCTCCATGTTTCCATCCGGGCGGTTTAAAAAGTAAATTATCACCATGGTAACCAAACATTTTCCGAGATCCATTCGATTGATTTTGATGCCAATCCGTGCACTTCGAGTTGAAGCGTGGAACCTTATTGAACCTTGTGCACCAGCTCTGAGCACGAGCCATTTCCCTCTTACTCTTAAAGCCACAGAGAGCTCTAAGCTGGCCATCTGTTTCAAGTAAACCATATTCAAGTGAATAAGTAAAGTTAAAAGTTAAGGATTGTACCCACTTGAAGCTTGTATTAGGTGGTAATGGCCTTGGGATAGGTGTTTCCAGTGGTTCTGTAAGTTCTACTCCCAGGTAATCTTCTGTGAATTCCTCCACTTCTTTGCAAGGATCTTCAAATGCATCATCACCGTGGTCAAAGTCTTCTATGTCTTCCTCATCACTTGAGTCATAGATTGGAGGTTGACAGAAATCTACCTCTGCATCATCCTCGTATTCATTTGGGGAAGATTCGTCGATCTCAGAGAACGCACTTGCAGATGCAAGTTCATTACTAAGAGAACTTGACTTGTGACTATCATCATCAAGAGAATTTACTTCTTGGATTATTCCATCTGATTCTTCATAAACGACTTGCCTTGGGGATTGTGCGCTATCCTCCTTAGCATTAACTATAACGTCCTTAACAGAGTTCTCCTCAACTCTGGAATCCCATGGAGGTTCAGCGTCTCCTAGATTTTCAACCAACTCTTCTTCTTGTACAATGACAGCTTCTTCTACTTGTTCTAGTACGAATTCATGCTCTGTCTTGTCCACTGGAGTTTCTAGTGTCTCCTTCATGCTACGCTCTTCATTAGATTGTCTACATAGGGCTATGGTTGATCCTTGAATGTTCGTGCGTCTAGAAGCTAATTGAATTACTGCTTGCTCCAGTTGTTGAATGGTTGTTTGAAGTTTATTTACTGTTGCCTTGAGGCGAACCTTTGATTCTCGAGGTGATGGACTTGGACATGAAACATAGGAAAGTGGTGGTGCTTGGGGGTGATTGGATTGGAACTGGGGTAGGAAAGGATCATACGGTGGCGAATGGTGAAGAGAAGCTTGTGAGTGTGGTGGTTCGAGGTTATGTTGAGAGGTTGGTCTATAGGCACGGGGTGGGGCTTGTCGGTAGTTACAAGGTTGTCCACCATATCTATCGGCTGGATATGCATTGTAGAATGGTCGTTGTCCATGATATCTTGGAGGGTGTTGGTGCCTAAAGGGTTGATTAGATCCTCTTGGCTCCATCAATCCTTGATTGGTCTGACCTTGATGCATATTCCTGCTGTAACTTTTATTTCCTTCAACAAAGTTAGAACCAAACTCAAAGCGAGAGGGGTGAGAATCCATAGTAGCAAATAAAATTAAAAAGAAAAAACAAAAATAAATAAACAAGTAAAAGAAAAATATGTACAATAACCAATAATAAGGCACACGTTAGCAGTTCTCCAGCAACGGCGCCATTTTGACGAACGAGATTTTTGCCAGTAAAGAATATCATAAAAACAGTCGCGTTGTAGATATAGTTTCTAAATCAACAAAAATTCCTTTCGTGGAAACGTTTTGGTTGTCACAAGTAACAAACCCCTTTTAAAATTGATAACCGGGTAATTAAACCTCGGGTCGTCTTCTCAAGGAACTGTAGGGAAGTATGTTCTTATTATTGGTTATGGAGATTGTAAATTGGGGTTTCAAGAATGAGGAACAAGTAACTTAATGGCGGGTAAATTAAATGGCAATTAAAATAAATAAATAACTTCAAAGCAAACTTTTGGCAAGGTATGAGAAATTGGAAGTCCAGACTTAGTTATCCCTATCAATAACAATGAAAGTTGAATTTTAATTCCACTTGGTTAACTTTTACTAAAGTAAAGGAAAGTCAAGGGACTAATTAGTTTGATCTTCGAATTCTATTTATTTCTTAAGAAAAGGTTGGGATTATTGAAGCTCAGTTCAATTAGCAAAGATAACAGTTATCAATTATGTTGAGATAAGATAACTCCTGAGTTACTGCTTTCTTAACCAAGACCAAAAGAAGAAAAAGTAAATTTGCTGGAATAAAAATGTCTTCAGATGTAAAGCAACAATAACATAAATTAAAGAAAGCAATCATGAATTGAAATACCTCAAATAACATTAATAAGGGAAATTATAATCTAACATGAAGAGTTCATAAACTAAATTGGAAGAATAAATTAAAATAAAGAACCTGGGATTGAGAGTTACTCCTAAAACTAAGAGAAGTCCTAAATCCTACGAGAGAGAGAGGAGAGAACCTCTCTCAAAACTAGATCTAAAACATGGGAAATAACTAAATTGGCGAGCTCTCCCTGAATGGATGCATTCCCTTACTTCATAACCTCTCGTCTATGCCTTCTGGACTTGGATTTGGGCCAAAAAGGGCCTCAGAATTCGCTGGGAGCGTCTTCTGCAATTTCTGGTGCGTAGCCTCTGTCACACGGTCGCGTCAGTCATGCTGTCGCGTCGTATGTGATTTGCTCAAGTCGCGCGGTCGCGTCAGTCATGCGGCCGCCGTCGCTGCTTCTTCGCTCTTGGCACGCGATCGCGTCATCCATGCGATCGCGTGGGTGCCAGTTCTGCAAAACTCCGTTCTGCACTTTCCTTCCATTTTTGTATGTTTCCTTTTTCATCCTTTAAGTCATTCTGCCTTAGAAGATCTGAAACTACTCAACACACTAATCACGGCATCGAATGGAAATAAAGGTAATTAAAATAATTAATTTTAAAGCATAGGAAACATGTTTTTCACATACATCACATAATAAGGAAGGGAAAGTAAAACCATGCAATTAATATGAATAAGTAGGTGAAGGATTGAATAAATCACTCAAACTAAGCACAAAATACATCACAAAATATGGGTTTATCAAACACCAATAAAATATCTAATTCGATAAAAGTGTTCGTATCTTCTTCTTCTACACGTTGGTGTCACTAACGGTGACGTGGCTCCACTTCTCCTTGAGTTCGGCCAATTGGAGTTCTAGGAGGCACAAACGATTCCTGACGTTTTCTTTTTCAACAGCTCAGGTCAGAAAACTTTTCCAGAGGCCCCGTTGGTTTGATTTCATATGGAGGTAGGGTTTGGTAACTTTATAATAATTAAATGTGAATTTGATAAGTGAATGTTGATTTGATTGATTATTGTTTGAGTTTGAATGAGTTCATGTTGAATTATTGTTGTTTGCTTGAGATTTTGGGTCGGCTATGTATGAACGGCCAGTTGGGAAGTTTTGATGATTTTTTGGACTGGAATATCATTGAGAATAAAGTATAAATTGGTGAGGTGTGATGACTGAGATTTACTTTCCAAAGATACATCGGCCAATCCATGGGATGGTCGCACCTGTAAGACAGAGGTTGCTTACAGAGGTTATCGATACATACATTGGCTAGAGAGAGCCTCACCTGTAAAACCGAGGTTGCTTACAAAGGTTATGTTTGCATACATCGGCTCAAGAGAGTCGCACCTGTAAGATAGAGGTTGCTTACAGAGGTTATGACACTGGAAACCAAACTCAGACAAAGGTTGCTGAGTTACATTGGGAGCGGTTTGATAACCACTATTTTATGGTTTATCTTGTGCTAATTTAAGTGGTTTTTATCAAGTCTTTGCACACTTATTCATACAATTTGCATGATTTTACAATTCCTTCCCAATTTTGTTCTATGGTTGAAAACTTGCTTCCTAAGCCTTTAAATTGTGTATTTTAATTCCCCTTTTTACCATTCGATGTCGTGATCTGTGTGTTAAGTGTTTTCAGGCTATATAGGGCAGCAATGGCTTAAAGGATGGAGAGGAAGCCCACAAAAATAGAAGGAACACAAGAAACAAAGGAGATGACCAATGAGGATCAACGCGCATGCGTACCTGACGCGTACGTGTGACACGCACAGAACACCATCGACGCGTACGCGTGACATGCGCCACCTGCAGAAATCGCAGAAAATGCTGGGGGCGATTTTGGGCTAGTTTTGGACCCAATTTTCGGCCCAGAAACACAGACTAGAGCCCGGGGACAAGCAGAGACTCAACACATTCACTTTTACACAATTTTTAGTTTTTAGTTTTGAATCTGAGAGAGAAAACACTACTTTCTCGAGGGTTCTTCACATTCATAGTTTAGAGTTTTATGCTTTTGATTTGGATATTGAGAAGAGTTACTACCTCCGTTGAAGTTTCTATCATTCTAGTTTGTTTCCTTATTTCCTTACTCTTTTAATCACCCATTTACCCTGTTCAGATTTACATATGGATATCTTTGATTTTGGAATTTATTAATGTAAAGAGTTCTTTTTACCTTTAATTTCTATGTCTTCTTTTCTTTCCCATTTATCGTTTATAAAAATAGCATTCATGTCAATGGAGTAGACTCCCAACTTGACTTGGGAGTTGATTAAAAGGAGACCCTTGAGTTGGAATACTCAAGTGTTAATTGGAAATTGGAAGTTGTTGGCTGGCTCTCTAGTCACTAACGCTAATCCTTCCATAGGAGAGGATTAGGACTTGTGAATTGGAGCTGGTTCAGTTACTTGACTTTCCTTTATTCGGTAAAGCATAAATAGGTAGAAACAACAACCTCTTACCATTACACTTGAGAAAATTCAACAAGGATAGAACTTCCAATTAATGCTCTCCCAGTCAAGGCTTTTTATTTCAAATATATAAAACCTCTTGTTAATTTTCATTGCTTTAATTAATAATTATTTCAATTTCCCGTTTTCCAACTCTAAAAAATTCTCAGAAAATTTTTGACCAATAATTTGCACTCTTTTGTCAACTCGTTAGGAGACGACCTGAGAATTTTACTCCCAGTATTTTATTCTTAAATTGTGACAACTCTTTTTAAATTGATAAGCGGAATTTTCGTCGGTTAAGAACTCTACTTGCAATGCTATTTTCTCTATAAATTCTTAATCGGCAATTTTCCGCCCGTCACGGGTCGAAACCGACAGATGAGCTCATTACCTGCTGATGGGTGCGAAAATCAGCCGATTAAGAAATTAATATAAGAAATACGTTGCAAGTACAGTTCTTAACCAGCAAAAATCCGCTTATCAATTTAGAAAGGGTTGTCACAAAATTAGAATAAAATACTGGGAGTATGAATCCCAGGTCGTCTCCCAACGAGCTGACAAAAGAGTGCTAATTTATTAATCAGGAGTTTTCTGAGAATTTTGAGAGTTGAAGAACAGAAAAATAAAGGATTGTGAATTAAAGTGATGTAAATTAAAAGAGATTTATATAATCAAATAAAAAGCCTTGACCGGGGGATTGATTAATTGGAAGTTCTATCCTTGTTGGAATTTTCCAAGTGTAGTATCAAAAGGTTGTTGTTCTACTTAGTCATCCCTTACCTGATAAGGGAAAGTCAAGTAACTAACTAACCAACTATAGACCTCAGATCCTAATCCTCTCCTTAGGAAGGATTAGAGTCAGAGACTAGAGAGTTAGCCAACAACTTCTAGTTTAACTAATCACTTGAGCATTCCAACTCTAGGGTCTCCTTTTAATCAACCCCCAAGTCAAGTTGGGAGTCTACTCCATTGACATGAAAATTACTTGCACAGAATTAAAAAGGGAATAAAAGGAAGACATGATAAATAATAACTAAAAATTAGTTAAAAATAAAAATAGTTCTTTGCATTAATAAATCCCAAAATGCAACATACGTATCTTGAACAGAGTTAATAAATAATCAAAAGAGTAAAGGAATAAGAAAGCAAACTAGAATAATGGAAACTTCAATGGAGGTAGTGACTCTTTTCAATATCCAAAGCAAAAGCATAAAATTCTAGAACTATGAATGTAAGGAAAACCTAGAGGAAGTGGTAATTTTTCTCCAAGAAAAACTAAAACTAAAACTATGCTAATGAGAATGTGTGTTGAGTCTCTACTCGTCCCCTGGCTCTAGTCTGTGTTTCTAGGCCGAAAACTGGATCCAAACTTGGCCCAAAATCGCCCCCAGCATTTTTTGTGATTTCTGCAGGTCGCGCATGTCATGCGTACGCGTCAGTTACACGTACGCGTCGCTGGTCATCTTCGCGTGTCACGCGTACGCATCAGGCACGCGTACACGTCGCCTTGCAGAACTCTAATCCACGTGTACGCGTCAGGTATGTGCATGCGTCGCTGTGAAAATCTCCAGATCACGCGCACGCGTGAGCCATGCGTGCACGTCGATGCTCGCTGGTTGTCTCCTTTATTTCTTGTGCTCCTTCCATTTCTGCAAGCTTCCTCTCCATCCTCTAAGCCATTTCTACCCTATAAAGCCTGAAAACACTGAACACACAGATCACGGCATCGAATGGTATAAAGGGGAATCAAAATACATAAATTAAAGGCTTAGGAAGCAAGTTTTCAACCATAGAACAAAACTAGGAAGGAATTGTGAAATCATGCAATTTGTATGAATAAGTGTGCAAAGACTTGATAAAACCACTCAATTGAGCATAAGATAAACCATAAAATAGTGGTTTATCACCTGCACTAGGGATAGACATGCATCATACTTGTTTGCGCATATTTGTTTGTGAGTGTGTTTTCTGTAATTGTGAGTGTGCTAAATGATTGTTTGAATTCTGTGTTTCATAATTGTTGAATTGGATTGTACTTTGTTGACTATTGTTGCTGACCAAGTATATATAAAATGAATATAACTATACACCCCGACCCTACTAAGAACTCCCCAGTTCTTACCCCCTATCTCCACCCCTTTCAACTACAGGTGCGAAGGCTTATTGTAAAGCTGCAGGAGCACAGAGGAATATGTTTACAAGTTGAGTTCTTAGATTTTATTTTCCCCTCGTCATTTATTGTTTTGGTTTTTAGAGGGGTAGAAATTGTATTTGAGGGTCTTTAAGTAAGTCTATGTACATAATGCTACGTGGATATATATAATTTTGTGATTAAATTATTTAAAGTACCCACTCTTCGTTTTCTTGGTGAAAGTTTCAGTTTGTATTTATGAAGGCTCAATATTAAATAAAAATAGTATAGAATAAAGGTTTAGAGGTAAGTAACACCTGAGCTTTTAGTATGATCATGAGGTGCTAAAAGTTAGGGTGTTTCATCCAACGCCCCAGAGGGGTACCAACTCGTGGCTTCACTCAAGCTCAGCCCAAACACTCACCAAGTGGGGCCGAAAAGTAGATTTTCGCACTACAGGACTAGTTTATCTTATTTCTGTAATTCTTAGTTATTAGATTAGTATATATAGAACAAGGATCACCTTTGTTCAGAACTTTATACCATATTTTCGAATACATTACTATTTTCTGTAAGCTATGAGTCACTAACCTCCTAGGTTAAGGTTAGGAGCTCTGCTGATTCTTATTGATCAATAATATTACTATTCTATTTCAATCTATGCTTGATTCTATTTTAAGATGTATCTTTGTTCTTCATCCTAATGAATTGGGAGTGTAACTTGACCGTCATCCCTATTTCACATGGGTTCTTCTGAGTCCTTGACGGGATAGTACTGAACCACAAGCGATTATAAATCTCTTAGACAGCTAATCTACGACTTCATTGGGTACTTAGAGACATCAATGCAGCCGAGGTACGGGACGATTAGGGCCATTGTGGTATAGGTAGAACCAGGACGCAGCATTCTCTGATCCAGAAGATCCGACCTTGTCTGTGGTGCTTTGAGTAGGATCACCAAGGGAATGGACTGCTGGAGCTTCACTGGTGCATGAAACTGGCTCCGCAGAATTCACACAGATAGACCGGTAAGTATACCGGGTCATCCAAGTAATACTTCAGGTGAGTGAGGGTCGATCTCACGGAGATTGTTGGTTTGAGCAAGCAGTGGATACCTTGCAGATCTTAGTTAGGCGGATAGAAATTATAGTTTGTCATAAAAAGCATATAAAAACAGATAAATAGAACATTACTAGATAGATAATGATTCAATGGTATGAGAACGGTTAAGGCTTCGGAGATGCTTTGTCTTTCCGGATTAACTTTTCTTACTGTCTTCTTCAATAACCTTTTGATTCCTTCAACGGCAGCCGTAAGTGATTAACTCATGTCCTCTCATCAAGTTAACCTCCTCTACTGTAGCAATCCACCATGTTGAAGTGACTCATATTCTCTCACTAAGCCACCTCTAGGTTTCTCACTATAGCAGAATATGAAGCTCTAAGCAATCCAATCCCCTTTATGATCCTACTCAAGGTGCCACAGACAAGGCAGATCTTCCAGATCAGAAAGTGCTACTTCTCTGACTCTAGCCTTAATGCCACAAAGACCTCACGCACCCAGAGTCAACGGGATTATATGTCACATATCCAAAGTTGCTTAGATGCTCTATTGGAATCCGCAATGCAATCTCTAGCTTTAGTTCAACGCTATCCAGGTCAGGAATCACACGGAACCCATGTAGAACAAGGGTGATTGTCACGAGTTACCCTCAATTCATAAGATGAAGAACGAGGTTGCATAAGAGAATATAATCAGACATATTGAATGAAAATAGTAATATTATTGATCCATGAAACTCAGCAGAGCTCCTAACCTTAACCTTAGGAGGTTAGTGACTCATACTATACAAAATAGTATTCGAATAGGCAAAGATCTAAGGTTGCGTTTGTTTTTGGAGACAGGACAGGACATGACACTAAGACAGAAACAATAGAATGGAGACACTAAAAATTATTTTTTGTGTATTGTGTTTAGATACGATGGACAAGACACTAATGTAATGTCCTGTATTATGTTTGGATAGACATGGACAAAACAAAGATATTATGCGAAATGACTAAAATAGCCATGTGATTCCAAATTTTTTACATCAAGTAGTACAAATTAATTTAATAAAAAATAAGAGTATGTAGAAGTACAGAAAATTACAAGTAGAATTGGTCTATAAACCAATAAGATAAAAATGGTTTTAAAGTAACAAAATTAAGAATAAATAAAGTAACATAAAGTAAAAAAGTGAATTAAGTCTCCATTAATACACCATGCCATAGAGAAGAGAATGAATGATAAAAAGGAATAAATTAATTATCCAGTAAGTAAGAAATTCTACCAAAAAAAGAGAGTATCTGAAAAAAAAAACAACGCAGAGAAAGAAGAACTACGATGTAGAGAAAAAGTTAAAATTAGAAAAAATAAGAAGAGATAATAGTAGAATAATAAAAAATATTTATGAATAAAAAGGGAAAAATTTTGATAAAAAAGTATGTGTCCACATTTTCAAATCCTGTGTCCATCATTGTCATTCGTAAAAGAATGGACACAAAAATATAAAATAGTGTCCTGGAGACAATGTGTTCCGTGTCTATGTCTCTGCTTCCAAACACATTTTAAACATTCGTTGTCTATGTCTCTGTATCATGTTGTAACACCCCAATTAACCTAAGCCTTACCTATAGCCGTAAGGCAAAGGTTAACCAAAGGTTACGACAATTCTAAGGCTCATACATATTTATATAGAAAGAAATAATATATTCTAGAAGCCTGATGAAGGATTAGCTCAAAAACATGATTTGAAAAGCACATAACGTACTAGCGAAGCGACTAACTTAAAGCACAAGAAATAGATACAATATAACAAAATATCATAGTGTAATACCATAAGAATCTAGCCACGGCTCATGGAGTTTAAGCCGGCTAGCCATATACAGACCATATATGAAACTAGACAGTAAAAATAGCTTATACAAGTTTTGTTCTCTCAATACAAGCCTCTAGGCTAAACAAAATACAAAAGTGAGAGATGTATAGCAAAATAAATCAAGGGACTCAAAAGGTTTCTGGATCCTCCGCTTCTGTCACCATCCAGCCAACTCACTAAGGTGGGTTGCAACCTGCATCTAAAAAACAACAACGTATGGAATGAGAACCGGAGGTTCTCAGTATGGTAACAGTGCCTAATAATGTAAGATGTAAGGCTCCGGGATGCCGAAGGCAATCCTAGAACTTCACATCAAACCGATATTCAAGCTTAGAACAAAAATATAAATAAGAACTTAAACCATAAACCATAAGCAGGATTATCTAACTTACGGAATTTCTAACTAGAACTAGTCACACCGCTGTATCCCACATCCTTCGCCAACCAAACCTCCGTGCGATCCCATCGCCACCGCCTACCTAACCTCCTCAGCACCAAACAAACATAGATAATGCAAGCAAGGAAAGCACAGGTAGAATTCATACATGTATCAAGTAAGTTGATGAGCGGATAATTTATACGCTTTTTGGCATTGTTTTTAGGTAATTTTTAGTATGTTTTAGTTACTTTTTATTATATTTTTATTAGTTTTTATGCAAAAATCACATTTTTGGACTTTACTATGATTTTGTGTATTTTTCTGTAATTTCAGGTATTTTCTGGCTAAAATTGAGGGACCTGAGCAAAAATCTTATTCAGAGGCCGAGAAAGGACTGCAGATGCTACTGGATTCTGACCTCTCTACACTCAAATGTGTTTTTCTAGAGCTACAGAAGTTCAATTGGCGCGTTCTCAATTGGGATGGAAAGCTAACATCTTGGAATTTCTAGTAATGTATAATAGTTCATACTTTGCCTGATATTTGATGGCCCAAATTGGCGTTCAACGCCAGCCAGAGACCCTTTTCTAGCGTAAAACGCCGGAACTGGCACCAGAACTGGAGTTAAACGCCCAAACTGGCATCCAAGCTGGCGTTTAACTCTAAAAAAGTCTTATGCACGTGTAAAGCTCAATGCTCAGCCCAAGCACACACCAAGTGGGCTCCGGAAGTGGATTTCTACACTATCTGCACTTAGTTACTTATTTTCTGTAATCCTTAGTAACTAGTTTAGTATAAATAGCACTTTTTACTATTGTATTCGGATCATCATCATCATCATCATCATCATCAGCTTATGCCATTTTTCACATTTGGAGGCTGGCCACACGGCCATGCCAAGACATTTTTCTTTTATGTATTTTCTACGGTGGAGTTTCTACACCTCAAAGATTAAGGTGTGGAGCTCTGCTGTTCTTCATGAATTAATGAAAGTACTATTGTTTCTCTTTCAATTCACACATGTCTCTTCTCCAAGATATACTCTCGATCTTAATTCAATTAAGTCAGAATGAAGGGGTGACCCGTGACAATCACCCACTATCTTCATTACTCGCTTAGCCAAGATCCGCGTGCCTGACAACCACAAGCGATCTACATGATGTTCAACGTAGTGATTGGATGACAGCTGGAGTATAATCTCTTAGGCCTCTAGTTCGTGACTTTGACTTGCATCTCCTGACAACAGAGCAGTCGAACTCACAGAGATCAGAACCTTTGTGGTAAAGGCTAGAACAAATGAGCTTCAAACTCACGAATGTTGGGTGCAGTAACAGTGTGCAAAAGGATAGAGAGATCCTATTCTGACACAAGTGAGAACCGACAGATGATTAGCCATGCGGTAGCTGTGCCTGGTATTCTTCATCCGAGACGAGAGATCCGATAGATGATTAGCCGTACCGAAGCCGTGCCTGGACCATTTTCACTGAGAGGACGGATGGTAGCCATTGACAACGGTGATCCACCAACATACAGCTTGCCATGGAAGGGAGCACGCATGATTGGATGAAGACAATAGGAAAGCAGAGGTTCAGAAGCAACAAAGCATCTCAAAACGCTTATCTGAAATTCCCACCAATGAATTACATAAGTATCTTTATTTTAGTTTACGTTTTATTTATCTTTCAATTATCAAAACTCAGAACCAATTGAATCCGCCTGACTAAGATTTATAGGATAACCATAGCTTGCTTCAAGCCGACAATCTCTATGGGATCGACCCTTACTCGCGTAAGGTTTTATTACTTGGATGACCCAGTGCACTTGCTGGTTAGTTGTACCGAAGTTGTGAAAAGTGTGATCACAATTCCGTGCACTATGTTTTTGGCGCCGTTGCCGGGGATTGTTCGAGTTTGGACAACTGATGGTTCATCTTGTTGCTTAGATTAGGTAACCTTATTTCTTTTCTTAAAAATATTTCAAAAAAAAAAAAGTTTTCGAAAAAAATGTTCTTTAAAAATTTTAAGAATGAATTCCACCTTAAAGCTCCATGATGATATGTTGAAGCTTGGCTGGCTATTAAGCCATGTCTAATTCTTTTGGACCGAAGCTTCCACTTATCATTGCAGCTATTGGAAGAGCCTTTGGATTCTCATTTATAATTCTGTGCTAAAGCTTGGCTGGCCATTTGGCCATGTCTAATTCTTTTGGACCGAAGCTGTAGACTAACATTGCATGAATCTTGTAATTCTTATTAAAATTTTGAATTTCTTTATTTTCTTTTTCCAAAATAATTTCGAAAAAAATACAAAAAGTTTAATAAAATAAAAAAACCAAAAAAAAAATTATGTTTCTTGTTTAAGTCTTGTGTCAAATTTTAAGTTTGGTGTCAACTGCATTTTTTTAAAATTAATTTTTTAAAAAAAAATTTTCGAAAATTCATGCATTATGTTCTTCATGATCTTCAAGTTGTTCTTGATGATTTTCTTTGTTTGATCTTTACATTTTCTTGTTTTGTGTCTTTTCTTGTTTTTCATGTGCATTTTCAAATTGTTAGTATCCTAGTACAAAAGTTCTTAAGTTTGGTGTCTTGCATGTCGTTCTTTTCTTAAAAATTTTCAAAAATATGTTCTTGATGTTCATCATGATCTTCAAAGTGTTCTTGGTGTTCATCTTGACATTCAAAGTGTTCTTGCATGCATTATTTATTTTGATCTTAAATTTTTATGTTTTGTTTTATTTCGTTGTTTTTCTCTCTCCTCATTAAAAATTCAAAAGTAAAAAAAAAAATCTTTTCCTTATTCTTCTCATAATTTTCGAAATTTTGAGTTGACTTGGTCAAAAATTTTTAAAATTTAGTTGTTTCTTGTTAGTTAAGTCAAAAATTTCAATTTAAAAACTTTATCTTTTCAAATATTTTTCAAAATCAATTCTTTTTCATTTTTTATGATTTTCGAATTTCATTCTTAAAATTTTTCAAAATCTTTTTCATTTTTCTTTTAATGTTTTCGAAAATTTTAAAACTAATTTTTCAAAATTTTTTTCTTAATTTTATTTCATATTTTCGAAAATCTTTGCTAACAATTAATGTTTTGATTCAAAAATTTCAAGTTTGTTACTTTCTTGTTAAGAAAGGTTCAATCTTTAAATTCTAGAATCATATCTTTTAGTTTCTTGTTAGTCAAGTCATCAACTTTAATTTTAAAAATCAAATCTTTTTAATTTCTTTTTCAATTCTTTTTCAAAATAAATTTCAATCATATCTTTTTAAAATTTTAATTTCAAATTTTTTTTCTAACTTCTTATCTTTTCAAAATTTATTTTCAAATCTTTTTCAACTAACGACTTGACTTGTTTTTTTTAATTTTAAAAAGTTTACTATTTCTTATCTTTTTCAAAACCACCTAACTACTTATCCACTTCTAATTTTCGAAAATCACTAACCACTTTTTCAAAAATCTTTTTAATTAACTAATTATTTTAGTTTTTAATTTTCTTGTATTTCTTTTTCAAATTTTCGAAACTAAATTAATTAATTAAATAAAAATAAAAATATTTTTCTTTTTCCTCTTCTTAAAATTTGAATACTCTCTCTCTCTCTCTCATCTCTTTCTATTTATTTTATTTATTTACTAACATTTCTCTTCTACTCATCTAATAATTCGAACCCTCTTCCTCTCTCTGTGTTCAAATTTTTCTTATTCTCTCTACCTCATTCTTCTATTCTTCTTTTCCTCTGACACATAAAGGAATCTCTATACTGTGACATAGAGAGTTCTTCTTCTCTCTTTGTTCTCTTCTTTTTCATATGAGCAGGAACAAGGATAAAGATATTCTTGTTGAAGATGATCCTGAACCTGAAAGGACTCTGAAGAGGAAGCTAAGAGAAGCTAAAGCACAACACTCCAGAGAGGACTTTACAGCAAATTTTGAAAAAGAGGCAGACATGGCAGCCGAACCTGAGAACAATGGTGGAGATGCAAGGAAGATGCTTGGTGACTTTACTGCACCAACTTCCAACTTCTATGGAAGAAGCATCTCAATTCCTGCAATTGGAGCAAACAACTTTGAGCTTAAGCCTCAATTAATTTCTCTAATGCAGCAGAATTGCAAGTTTCATGGACTTCCATTGGAAGATCCTCATCAGTTCTTAGCTAAATTCTTGCAAATCTGTGACACTGTTAAGACCAATGGGGTTGATCCCGAGGTCTACAGACTTATGCTTTTTCCCTTTGCTGTAAGAGACAGAGCTAGGATATGGTTGGACTCACAACTTAGAGAAAGCCTGAACTCTTGGGAAAAGTTGGTCAATGCTTTCTTGGCTAAATTCTTTCCACCTCAAAAGATGAGCAAGCTTAGAGTGGAAGTCCAAACCTTCAGACAGAAGAAAGGTGAGTCCCTCTATGAAGCTTGGGAAAGATACAAGCAATTGATCAGAAGGTGTCCTTCTGACATGCTTTCAGAATGGAGCATCTTAGGTATATTCTATGATGGTCTGTCTGAATTGTCCAAGATGTCATTGGACCACTCTGCTGGTGGATCTCTTCATCTGAAGAAAATACCTGCAGAAGCCCAGGAACTCATTAAAATGGTTGCAAATAACCAATTCATGTATACTTCTAAAAGAAATCCTGTGAATAATAGGATGACTCAGAAGAAAGGAGTTCTTGAGATTGATACTCTGAATTCTATATTGGCTCAGAATAAAATATTGACTCAGCAAGTCAATATGATTTCTCAGAATCTGACTAGAATGCAAGCTGCATCCGGCAGTACTAAAGAAGCTTCCTCTGAAGGAGAAGCTTATGACCCTGAGAATCCTTGCAATGGAAGACGTGAATTACATGGGAGAATCTGATGAGCAGATAATTTATATGCTTTTTGGCATTGTTTTTAAGTAGTTTTCAGCATGTTTTAATTACTTTTTAGTATGTTTTTATTAGTTTTTATTCAAAATTTACATTTCTGGACTTTACTATGAGTTTGTGTATTTTTCTGTGATTTCAGGTATTTTCTGGCTGCAATTGAGGGACCTGGGCAAAAATCTGATTCAGAGGCTGAAAAAGAACTGTAGATGTTATTGGATTCTGACCTCCCTGCACTCGAAATGGATTTCCTAGAGCTACAGAAGTCCAACTGGCGCGCTCTCAATTGCGTTGGAAAGTAGACATCCAGGGCTTTCCTGCAATATATAATAGTCCATACTTTGCTCAAAGATAAACGACGTAAACTGGGGTTTAACGCCAGTTCCATGTTCCATTCTGGCGTCAAACGCCAGAAACAGGTTACAAGTTGGAGTTAAATGCCCAAAATAGGTTACAACCTGGCGTTTAACTCCAGAAACAGCCTAGGCACGTATAAAACTCAAGTTTCAGCCCCAGCACATACCAAGTGGGCCCCGAAAGTGGATTTCTGCACTATCTGCACTTAGTTACTTATTTTCTGTAACCCTAGCTACTAGTTTAGTATAAAAACAACTTTTAAAAACTTATTATGTATCTCATGACATTTTTACACATTTCATATTGTATTTCTGACGGCATGAGTCTCTAAACCCCATGGTTGGGGGTGAGGAGCTCTGCTGTGTTTCGATGAATTAATGCAATTACTACAGTTTTCCATTCAATAACGCTTGTCTCTATTCTAAGATATACACTCGCACTTCATCCTGATGAATGTGATGATCCGTGACACTCATCACCATTCTCAACCTATGAACGCGTGTCTGACAACCACTTCCGTTCTACCTTAGATTGAGTGTATATCTCTTAGACTCTTGGTTCATGATTAGAGTCTTCGTGGTATAGGCTAGGACTATTGGCGGCCATTTCTGAGACCCGGAAAGTCTAAACCTTGTCTATGGTATTTCGAGTAGGATCTGGGATGGGATGACTGTGACGAGCTTCAAACTCACGAGTGCTAGGCGTAGTGACAGACGTAAAAGGATCAATGGATCCTATTCCAACATGAGTGAGAACCGACAGATGATTATCCATGCGGTGACAGCGCATTTGGACCATTTTCGCTGAGAGGACGGATGGTAGCCGTTGACAACGGTGATCCACCAACATACAGCTTGCCATGGAAGGAGCCTTGCGTGCGTGAAGAAGAAGACAGTAGGACAGCAGAGATTCGGAAGACAGAGCATCTCCAAATCCTCAATCTGTTCTCCATTACTGCATAACAAGTATTATTTAATTTATGCTATTTACTCTTCATAAACCCAATCATTTTTATTACTGATTTCCTGACTAAGAATTACAAAATAACCATAGCTTGCTTCAAGCCAACAATCTCCGTGGGATTGACCCTTACTCACGTAAGCTATTACTTGGACGACCCAGTGCACTTGCTGGTTAGTTGTGCGAAATTGCAAACAGTGTGATTGTGATTTTGTGCACCAAGTTTTTTGCGCCGTTGCCAGGGATTGTTCGAGTTTAGACAACTGACGGTTTATTTTGTTTCTTAGATTAGGAATAATTTATTTTTGATGGTTTAGAGTCACTAGAATTGCATCTGCTATTTTCCTTTCAAAAATACTATTTTTCTTTATTAATTTTTAATTTTTCTTTGAGTCTTCTGTTTGAGTTTAGATTCATATTTTAAGTTTGGTGTCAATTGCATGTTTTTATTTTCCTTTAAATTTTCGAAATTTGTGTTCATTGTTCTTTCTTGATCTTCAAGTTGTTCTTGCTATTTTTCTTGTTTGATCTTTAGTTTTTCCTGTTCTGTGTCTTTTCTTGTTTTTTTTTTGTGCATTTTCAAATTATCAGTATTCAAAAAAAAATTTATATACATTAAATACCTTTTTTAAAAAAAAACACGTTAAATTTATAGCTCAGTTGGCTAGAGCGTTGTGCTTATGTTCTTGGTAATTGGGTATCTTCCTTTTAAGACTTTTTCAAAAATAATTTTTCTTTGATTAAATCTTGTGTCAAACTTTTAAGTTTGGTGTTCTCTTGTTATTTTTCTTTAATTTTCGAAAATTCATTTTTAGTTTTCTAAAAGTTTTAAGTTTGGTGTTCTTTTTATGTTCTTGAGTCTTTAAATTTTATTCTTGTTGTTCTTGTGAGTCTTCAAGGTGTTCTTGAATCTTCTTTATATTTTGATCTTAAAATTTTTAAGTTTGGTGTTCCTTGGTGTTTTCCCTCCAAAATTTTCGAAAAACAAGGAGCATTAGATCTAAAAATTTTAAGTCTTGTGTCTTTTGTGTGTTCTTCTCTTTCTTCATAAAATTCAAAAAAAAATAAAAAAAAATATCCTTTCCTTTAATTGCTCATAATTTTCGAATTCATTAGGTTGATTTGGTCAAAATTTTTAAAATCATATCTTTTTCAAAATCTTATCTTATCTTTTCCAATCTCGAATTTTAAAATCATACCTTTTTCAAATCTTTTTAATTAATTACTTATTTTAATTTTCAATTTCCTTTTTATCTATTTTTCTAATTTTTGAAATTATAGTTAATTTTTTTATTTTATTTTATTTGATTTTCCTTTTAATTTTCGGTATTCAAAAAAAAATAATTAAAAAAAATACATAAAAAAATAAAAAAAAAATTTATTACAATCCACATCATCTCCCTTTCTCCATCATGGATCTAAGTGGAAATAAACAGTCCAGAAGGACTCTACGGTCATATGCTAATCCCTCTACTGCTGCATATGGGAGTAGTATCTGTATACCTCCCATCAAAGCAGGCAGTTTTTAGCTAAATCCTCAGCTCATTGTTATGGTGCAGCAAAACTGCCAGTATTCCGGTCTTCCACAGGAAGAACCTACTGAGTTTCTGGCACATTTCTTGCAAATTGCTGACACAGTATGTGACAAGGAAGTAGATCAGAATGTCTACAGATTATTACTGTTTCTATTTGCTGTAAAAGATCAAGCTAAGAGGTGGTTAAATAACCAACCTACAGCAAGCATAAGGACATGGAAGCAGTTATCAGACAAATTCCTGAATCAATATTTCCCTCCAAAAAGGTTGACACGGCTAAGGCTGGACATCCAAGGCTTTAAACAAGAGGATGATGAATCCCTTTATAACGCCTGGGAGAGGTACAGAGGGATGCTAAGGAAATGCCCCTCTGAAATGTTTTCAGAGTGGGTGCAACTAGACATCTTCTACTATGGGCTTACAGAAAAAGCTCAGATATCTCTAGACCACTCAGCTGGTGGATCTATACACATGAGAAAGACTATTGAAGAGGCTCAAGAGCTTATTGATGTAGTTGCTAGAAATCAGCATCTGTACATAAGTAATGAGTTCTCCATGAAAGAAGAAGCTAAGGCAGTATCAACTGACTTTAGTCCTCAGGAGCAAGTTGCTGAACTCAATCAGCAACTATCTTCTATAACAAGGCAGTTAGCAAAATTTAAGGAGATGCTACAAGAAACCAAAATTGCTAACAAGGATATGGAATCCCAATTGAATCAGACAAAACAGCAGTTATCAAAACAGATAACAGAGGAGTGTCAAGTTATTCAATTAAGGAGTGGAAAAACATTAAATACATCAACTCAAAGCAGCAGAAAGCCAAGGAAAGAACAACTGACAGAGGATGAGCAGAATGCTATCCAAAATCCCTATGAGGATAGTAAGAGCCCAAAGAGAAATAACTCTGGCGTTCAAACGCCAAAAAAGGATGCAAAGTTGGCGTTAAACGCCCAACCCACGCGCAGTTCTGGCGTTCAAACGCCAGAAACAGGCAAGGAGCTGGCGTCAAACGCCCAATGGAAGCTCAGTTCTGGCGTTCAAATGCCAGAAACAGGTAAGAAGTTGGCGTCCAACGCCAATCCAGCTTCTAACCCTAGCATTCAAACGCCAGTGTGGGATCCGACACACACAAGTGTTGATAGCAACCCCTCTAAAAAGGCTTCTCCAACTACCTCTGTAGGAAATAAACCTGCAGCAACTAAGGTTGAGGAATACAAAGCCAAGATGCCTTATCCTCAAAAACTCCACCAAGAGGAGCAGGATAAGCAATTTTCCTACTTTGCAGACTATCTCAGGACTCTTGAAATAAAGATTCTGTTTGCAGAGGCACTTGAGCAAATACCCTCTTATGCCAAGTTCATGAAAGAGATCTTGAGTCATAAGAAGGATTGGAGAGAAACTGAAAGAGTTCTCCTCACTGAAGAATGCAGTGCAATCATTTTGAAAAGCTTCCCAGAAAAGCTTAAAGATCCCGGGAGCTTTATGATACCATGCATATTAGAGGGTAATTGCACCAAGACAACTTTATGTGATCTTGGGGCAAGCATCAACCTAATACATGAATCCACTATCAGAAAGCTTGGTTTAACTGAAGAAGTCAAACCAACCCGGATATGTCTCCAACTTGCTGATGGCTCCATTAAATACCCATCAGGCGTGATTGAAGACATGATTGTCAGGGTTGGGCCATTCACCTTTCTCACTGACTTTGTAGTGCTGGAAATAGAGAGCACAAGAGTGCTACTCTCGTTCTAGGAAGACCTTTCCTAGCAACTGGACGAACTCTCATTGATGTCCAAAAGTGGGAAGTAACCCTGATAGTCAATGAGGATGAGTTTAAGTTAAATGCTGTCAAAGCCATGCAACATCCAGACACACCAAAAGACTGCATGAAAGTTGATCTTATTGACTCTTTGGTAGAGGAGATCAACATGGCTGAGAGTCTCAAATCAGAGCTGGAAGACATCTTTAAAGATGTTCAGCCTGATCTGGAGGATTTAGAGGAATTGAAAGAGCCTCTGAAACTTCCTCAGGAAGAGGAAAAACCTCCTAAACCTGAGCTCAAACCACTACCACCATCCCTAAAATATGCATTTTTGGGAGAAGGTGACACTTTTTCGGTGATCATAAGCTCTACTTTAAATCAACTGGAAGAGGAAGCACTACATCAAGTGCTAAGGACACACAGGACAGCTCTTGGGTGGTCCATAAGTGATCTTAAGGGCATCAGCCCAGCAAGATGCATGCACAAGATCCTATTGGAGGACAATGCTAAGCCAGTGGTTCAACCACAGAGGCGGCTAAATCCAGCCATGAAGGAAGTGGTGCAGAAAGAGGTCGCCAAGTTACTGGAGGCTGGGATTATTTATCCTATTTCTGATAGCCCCTGGGTGAGCCCTGTCCAAGTCATCCCTAAGAAGGGAGGCATGACAGTAGTTCATAATAAAAAGAATGAACTAGTTCCTACAAGAACAGTTACAGGGTGGCGCATGTGTATTGACTATAGAAGACTCAATACAGCCACCAGAAAGGATCATTTTCCTTTACCATTTATAGACCAGATGCTAGAAAGACTAGCAGGTCATGATTATTACTGCTTTTTGGATAGCTATTCAGGCTACAACCAAATTGCAGTAGATCCCCAAGATCAAGAGAAAACAACATTCACATGTCCATCTAGAGTATTTGCCTACAGAAGGATGCCATTTGGGCTGTGTAATGCACCTGCAACCTTTCCGAGATGCATGCTCTCTTTTTTTTCTGATATGGTGGAAAAATTTCTAGAAGTCTTCATGGATGACTTCTCAGTATATGGAGATTCATTCAGCTCCTGTCTTGATCACCTGACACTTGTTCTGAAAAGGTGCCAAGAGACTAACCTGGTTTTAAACTGGGAAAAATGTCACTTTATGGTGACTGAAGGGATCGTCCTTGGGCACAAGATTTTGAACAAAGGAATAGAGGTGGATCAAGCTAAGGTAGAGGTAATTGAAAAATTACCACCACCTGCCAATGTTAAGGCAATCAGAAGCTTTCTGGGGCATGCAGGATTCTATAGGAGGTTTATAAAGGATTTTTCAAAAATTGCAAAACCTCTAAGTAATCTGCTAGCTGCTGATACGCTATTTATATTTGACACAGAGTGTCTACAGGCATTTGAAACCCTGAAAGCTAAGCTGGTCATAGCACCAGTTATTTCTGCACCAGACTGGACATTACCATTCGAACTAATGTGTGATGCCAGTGACCATGCCATTGGTGCAGTACTGGGACAGAGGCATAACAAGCTTCTGCATATCATTTATTATGCTAGCCACGTTTTAAATGATTTCCAGAAAAATTACACAATCACAGAAAAAGAATTGCTTGCAGTGGTTTATGCCATTGACAAGTTTAGATCATACTTAGTAGGATCCAAAGTGATTGTGTACATTGACCATGCTGCTCTTAAATATCTACTCACGAAGCAGGATTCAAAACCCAGGCTCATAAGATGGGTGTTGCTTCTGCAAGAGTTTGATATAGAAATAAGAGACAGAAAAGGGGACAGAGAACCAAGTGGCTGATCATCTGTCCCGGATAGAACCAGTAGAAGGGGCGTCCTTTCCCTCTATTGAGATCTCTGAAACCTTTTCGGATGAGCAATTGTTTGCCATTTAGGAAACACCATGGTTTGCAGACATTGCAAACTATAAAGCTGCAAGATTCATAGCCAAGGAGTACAGCAGGCAACCAAAGAAAAAATTAATTACTGATGCAAAGTACTACCTGTGGGATGAACCATATCTCTTTAAGAGATGTGCAGACGGAATAATCCGTAGGTGTGTGCCTAAAGAAGAAGCACAGAAGATCCTATGGCATTGTCATGGATCACAATATGGAGGACATTTCAGAGGTGAGCGAACAACCACAAAAGTCCTCCAATGTGGCTTATACTGACCCACTATCTATAAAGACTCCCGAGAGTTTGTGCGTAACTGTGACAGCTGCCAGAGAGCTGGTAATCTGCCTTATAGTTACGCCATGCCTCAGCAAGGGATCTTAGAGATTGAGTTGTTTGACGTATGGGGTATTGACTTCATGGGCCTTTCCCACCATCATACTCAAACACTTATATTCTGGTGGCAGTCGACTATGTATCCAAATGGGTAGAGGCCATTGCAACACCCACCAATGATACTAAGACAGTGCTGAAGTTCCTCCAGAAACATATCTTCAGCAGGTTTGGTGTCCCTAGAGCACTAATCAGTGATGGGGGCACTCACTTCTGCAACAAACAGCTTTACTCTGCTATGGTCCGATATGGAATTAGCCACAAGGTGGCAACTCCATATCATCCACAGACAAATGGGCAAGCTAAAGTCTCTAATAGAGAACTAAAAAGAATCCTGGAATGGACTGTAAGTACCCATAGAAAGGATTGGGCAAGAAGCTTGGATGATGCTCTGTGGGCATACAGAACAGCATTCAAGACTCGTATAGGGACCTCTCCATGCCAGCTTGTGTATGGTAAGGCCTGTCATCTACCCGTGGAACTGGAGCATAAGGCCTACTGGGCAACCAGGTTCCTAAACTTTGATGCCAAATTAGCTGGAAAAAAAAGATTGCTCCAACTGAATGAGCTAGAGGAATTCAGACTCACTACTTTCGAAAATGCCAAGCTTTACAAAGAGAAAGCAAAAAGGTGGCATGACAGAAAGCTATCATCTAGAGTATTTGAACCAGGATAGAAGGTTCTGCTGTTTAACTCTAGGCTCAGATTATTCCCCAGGAAACTAAAATCCCGGTGGAGGGGACCATATGTGATTACAAGTGTGTCACCATATGGCTATGTGGAGCTTCAAGACATTGATTCTAATAAGAAGTTCATTGTTAATGGACAGGGAGTCAAGCATTATCTTGAAGGCAATGTTGAGCAAGAATGCTCAAAGCTAAGACTAGATTAAAAGCTCAGTAAGGTCCAGCTAAAGACAATAAAGAAGCGCTTATTGGGAGGTAACCCAATTTTTACTTATCTATGTTAATTTTCTGTTTTCCAATTTTATTTTATGTTTTCTTTAGGATGATGATAATGTGGAGTCAAAAAAATCAAAGCAAAATCAAAAACAGCATTAAAAATAGCTCACCCTGGAGGAAGAGCTTAGTGGCGTTTAAACGCCAGTAAGAAGCATCAGACTGGCGTTTAACGCCAGAACAGAGCATCAAGTTGGCGTTTAACGCTAAGAAAGGGAGGAAAGCTGGCGTTTAACGCCAGAAACAAGCAGCAGTTTGGCGTTAAACGCCAGGATTGCACACTAAGGGCATTTTTGCACGCCTCAATAGGAGCAGGGATGATAAGTCCTTGACCCCTCAGGATCTGTGGACCCCACAGGATCCCCACATACCTCACCATTCAAATTCAAACCATTCCCCTCCCAGAGCCACCCATTCATACACCTCCATCTCCCCCACTTCTCCTTCTATTCCCTTCTGTCTTCTTTTGCTCTAGGACGAGCAAACCTTTTAAGTTTGGTGTGGAAAAAAGTGTTGCTTTTTGTTTTTCCATAACCATTTATGGAACCTAAGGCCGGAGAAACCTCTAGAAAGAGGAAAAGAAAGGCAGTCGCTTCCACCTCCGAGTCATGAGAGATGGAGAGGTTCATCTCAAGGGTCCATAGTTCAGTGGTAGAGCATTTGACTGCAGATCAAAGAACCATAAGAAAGAAGCAACAAAGGCAAGGAAGAGATATTGAGGAGCTAAAGCACTCCATAAGATCTTCAAGAGGAAGAACTAGCCGCCATCACTAAGGTGGACCCGTTCTTTAATTTCTTTATTCTTTATTTTTTTGTTTTTCGTTTACTATGCTCTATGTTTATTCATGTTTGTGTCTTTATTTCATGATCATTAATGTTCAAGTGTCTATGTCTTAAAGCTATGAATGTCCTATGAATCCATCACCTTTCTTAAATGAAAAATGCTTTAATTACAAAAGAACAAGAAGTACATGAATTTCAAATTCATCCTTGAGATTAGCTTAATTACTTTGATGTGGTGACAATACTTTCTGCTTTCTGAATGAATGCTTGAACAGTGCATATGTCTTTTGAATTTGTTGTTTATGAATGTTAAATTTGCTAGCTCTTGAAAGAATGATGAAAAAGGAGAAATATTATCTGATAATCTGAAAAATCATAAAATTGATTCTTGAAGCAAGAAAAAATAGTGAATAACAAAGCTTGCGAAAAAAAAAGGGGGCGAAAAGAAAAAAAAGAAAGAAAAAGAAAAAGCAAGCAGAAAAAGCCAATAGCTCTTTAAACCAAAAGGCAAGAGCAAAAAACCAATAACCCTTTAAACCAAAAGGCAAGGGTAAAAAGGATCCAAGTCTTTGAGCATTAATGGATAGGAGGGCCCGAAGGAATAAAATTCTGGCCTAAGCGGCTAAACCAAGCTGTCCCTAACCTTGTGCTTGTGGCATGAAGGTGTCAAGTGAAAAGCTTGAGACTGAGCGGTTAAAGTCGAGGTCCAAAGCAAAAAGAGTGTGCTTAAGAACTCTGGACACCTCTAATTGGGGACTTTAGCAAAGCTGAGTCACAATCTGAAAAGGTTCACCCAGTTATGTGTCTGTGGCATTTATGTATCCGGTGGTAATACTGGAAAACAAAGTGCTTAGGGCCACGGCCAAGACTCATAAAGTAGCTGTGTTCAAGAATCAACATACTGAACTAGGAGAATCAATAACACTATCTAAATTCTGAGTTCCTATAGATGCCAGTCATTCTGAGCTTCAAAGGATAAAGTGAGATGCCAAAACTGTTTAGAGGCAAAAAGCTACTAGTCCCGCTCATTTAATTGGAACTAAGTTTCATTGATATTTTGGAATTTATAGTATATTCTCTTCTTTTTATCCTATTTGATTTTCAGTTGCTTGGGGACAAGCAACAATTTAAGTTTGGTGTTGTGATGAGCGAATAATTTATACACTTTTTGGCATTGTTTTTAAGTAGTTTTCAGCATGTTTTAATTACTTTTTAGTATGTTTTTATTAGTTTTTATTCAAAATTCACATTTATGGACTTTACTATGAGTTTGTGTATTTTTTTGTGATTTCAGGTATTTTCTGGCTGAAATTGAGGGACCTGAGCAAAAATCTGATTCAAAGGTTGAAAAAGGACTGCAGATGCTGTTGAATTCTGACCTCTTTGTACTCAAAATGGATTTTCTCGAGATACAGAAGTCCAAATGGCGCGCTCTTAATTGCGTTGAAAAGTAGACATCCAGGGCTTTCCAGCAATATATAATAGTCCATACTTTGCTCAAATATAAACGACGTAAACTGGCGTTTAACGCCAGTTCCATGTTCCATTCTAGCATTAAACGCCAGAAACAGGTTACAAGTTGGAGTTAAACGCCCAAAACAGGTTACAACCTGGCGTTTAACTCTAAAAACAGCCTAGGCACGTGTAAAGCTCAAGTCTCAGCCCCAGCACACACCAAGTGGGCCCCGAAAGTGAATTTCTACACTATCTGCACTTAGTTACTTATTTTCTGTAACCCTAGCTACTAGTTTAGTATAAAAACAACTTTTAGAAACTTACTATGTATCTCATGACATTTTTACACGTTCCATTCAATCACGCTTGTCTCTATTCTAAGATATTCACTCGCACTTCATCCTGATGAATGTGATGATCTGTGACACTCATCACCATTCTCAACCTATGAACGCGTGTCTGACAACCACTTCTGTTCTACCTTAGATTGAGTGTATATCTCTTAGCCTCTTGGTTCATGATCAGAGTCTTCGTGGTATAGGCTAGGACTATTAGCGGCCATTCCTGAGATCCGGAAAGTCTAAACCTTGTCTGTGGTAGGGATGGGATGACTGTGACTAGCTTCAAACTCACGAGTGCTGGGCGTAGTGACAGACGCAAAAGGATCAATGGATCCTATTCCAACATGAGTGAGAACCGACAGATGATTAGCCATGCGATGACAGCGCATTTGGAGCATTTTCACTGAGAGGACGGGTGGTAGCCATTGACAACGGTGATCCACCAACATACAGCTTGCCATGGAAGGAGCCTTGCGTGTGTGAAGAAGAAGACAGTAGGACAGCAGAGATTCGGAAGACAGAGCATCTCCAAATCCTCAATCTGTTCTCCATTACTGCATAACAAGTATTATTTAATTTATGCTATTTACTCTTCATAAACCCAATCATTTTTATTACTGATTTCCTAACTAAGAATTACAAAATAACCATAGCTTGCTTCAAGCTAACAATCTTTGTGGGATCGACCCTTACTCACGTAAGGTATTACTTGGACGACCCAGTGCACTTGCTGTTAGTTGTGTGGAATTGCAAAAAGTATGATTGTGATTTCGTGCACCAGAATCCCATGGAAACACCTATAATCCTTCATGCAGAAATCATCAAAATTTCTCATGGAAGGATCAACAGAAGCTTCAACAAGGCTTCAATAATAATAATGGTGGGAAAAATAGGTTTGGCAATAGCAAGCCTTTTCCATAATCTTCTCAGCAACAGACAGAAAATTCTAAGCAGAGCATCTCTGACTTAGCAACTATAGTCTCTGATCTATCTAAGACCACTCTCAGTTTCATGAGTGAAACAAGGTCCTCCATCAGAAATTTGGAGGCACAAGTGGATCAGCTGAGTAAAAAAGTTACTGAAATTCCTCATAGTACTCTCCCAAGCAATACAGAAGAGAATCCAAGGAGAGAGTGCAAGGCCATCATTATATCCAAAGTGACCAAACCTATAGAGGAGGAAGAGGCAGTGATTTACAGTGAGGAAGACCTCAATGGACATCCACTGACCACTAAGGAGTTCCCTAATGAGGAACCAAAGGAATCTGAGACTCATATAGAGACCATAGAGATTTCACTGAACTTACTGTTGCCATTCATGATCTCTGATGAGTATTCTTCCTCTGAAGAGGATGAAGATATTATTGAAGAGCAAGTTGCTCGGTATCGAGGAGCAATCATGAAGCTGAATGCCAAGTTATTTGGTAATGAGACTTGGGATGATGAACCTCCATTGCTCATCAATGAACTGAATGCCTTGGTTCAGCAGAAATTACCTCAGAAGAAACCGGATCCCGGAAGGTTCTTAATACCTTGTACCATATGCACCATGACCTTTGAGAAGGCTCAGTGTGACATGGGGTCAGGTATAAACCTCATGCCACTCTCTGTAATGGAGAAACTAGGGATCTTTGAGGTACAAGCTACAAGAATCTCACTAGAGATGGCAGACAAATCAATGAAACAGGCTTATGGACTTGTAGAGGATGTCTTAGTGAAGGTTGAAGGCCTTTACATCCCTGCTGACTTCATAATCCTAGACACTGGGAAGGATGAGGATAAATCCATCATCCTTGGAAGACCCTTCCTAGCCATAGCAAGGGCTGTAATTGATGTGGACAGAGGAGAGTTAGTCCTTCAATTGAATGAGGACTACCTTGTGTTTAAGGTTCAAGGATCTTCTTCTATAAACATAGAGAAGAAGCATGAAAAGCTTTATCCAATTCTCTCCATACAGACATTTAAACTCTAAGTTTGGTGTTGGGAGGCCACAATCATGCTCTGAGTATCTGTGAAGCTCTATAAGAGCATACTGTCAGGCTATTGACATTAAAAAAAATGCTTATTGGGAGGCAACCCAATCTTATTTATCTATGTTAATTACTTTTTCATTTCATTTTCCACTGTTAGTTTATGTTTTCTTTAGGTTGATGATCATGTGGAGTCATAAAAACAGCTGCAGAATTAAAGCGGAGTCAAAAATAGCATCAAAAATAGCACACCCTGGAGGACAGGCTTACTGGCGTTTAAACGCCAGTAAGGATAGCAGAATGGGCATTTAACGCCCAGTCTGGCAGCATTCTGGGCATTAAATGCCAAAATTGGCAGACAGACTGGCGTTTAACGCCAGAAAAGGGTGTCTGGCTGGTGTTAAACGCCAGAAAGGGGCATCATCCTGGCGTTTAACGCCAGGAAAGGCAGCAGACTGGCGTTTAAATGCCAGAAAGGGCTGTCCAGGGGCGTTTAAATGCTAGAAAGGTGCAGGGACCAGAATTCCTTGACACCTCAGGATCTGTGGACCCCACAGGATCTCCACCTACCCTAACTCACTCTCTCTCCTCTTTACACCTTTCCATAACACTCTTCCCCAAATACCCTTGACCAATCACATCAATACATATTCCTCAAACACCATTCACCTATCAAGTCCTACCCTGTTCCCCATAATCTCTTCACCACTCACATCCATCCGCTATTCCCCAAAACCCATCATAAAATCCCACAACCTCACCATTCAAATTCAAAACATTTCCCTCCCAAACCTAACCCCTTCTTACACGAATTTTCTCTCTCTTACCCTATAAATACCCCTCCTTACCACCTTCAATTTCACACATCATAAACACTTAAACCCCTCCTTGGCTGAATTCAAAACACCCCTCTATCTCCTCCATTTTTTCTTCTTCTCCTCCTTTCTTTCTTCTTTTGCTCGAGGACGAGCAAACCTTTTAAGTTTGGTGTGGGAAAAAGCTCTGCTTTTTGTTTTTCCATAACCATTAATGGCACCTAAAGCCGGAGAAACCTCTAGAAAGAGGAAAGGAAAGGCAGTTGCTTCCACCTCTGAGTCATGGGAGATGGAGAGATTCATCTCAAAGGTCCATAAAGACCACTTCTATGAAGTTGTGGCCAAGAAAAAGGTGATCCCCGAGGTCCCCTTCATGCTCAAAAAGAGTGAATATCTAGAGATCCGACGTGAGGTTCAGTGAAGAGGATGGGAAGCTCTCACCAACCCTATCCAACAAGTCGGAATCTTAATGGTTCAAGAGTTCTATGCTAATACATGGATCACTAAGAACCATAATCAAAGTATGAACCCAAACCCAAAGAATTGGCTCACAATGGTTCGAGAAAAATACTTGGATTTCAGTCTGGAAACCGTGAGGTTGGCATTCAACTTGCAATGATGCAAGGAGATCCTCATCCTTTCACTAGAAGGGTCAACTTTGATCAAAGGTTGGACCAAGTCCTCACAGACATTTGTGTGGAAGGAGCACAATAGAAGAGAGACTCAAAAGGCAAGCCGGTTCAATTGAGAAGGCCTGACCTCAAACCCGTGGCTAGAGGATGGTTGGAGTTCATCCAACGCTCTATCATTCCTACTAGCAACCGGTCTGAAGTAACTGTGGATTGGGCTATCATGATCCATAGTATCATCATTGGAGAGGAAGTGGAAGTTCATGAGATCATACCTCTAGAACTATACAAGGTGGCTGACAAGCCCATCACTAAAAAGAGGATGGAGCAAACAAGAGAGCCCGCTCATGGACCTCAACAAGAGCATGAGGAAATTCCTCATCAAGAAATCCCTGAGATGCCTCAAGGGATACACTTTCCTCCACAAAGCTATTGGGAGCAACTCAACCCCTCTTTAGGAGATTTGAGTTCCAACATGGAGCAACTAAGGATGGAGCACCAAGAGCACTCCATTATCCTCCATGAAATCAGAGAGGACCAAAGAGCCACGAAGGAAGAGCAACAAAGGCAAGGAAGAGATATTGAGGAGCTCAAGCACTCCATAGGATCTTCAAGAGGAAGAACTAGCCGCCGTCACTAAGGTGGACCCGTTCTTTAATTTTCTTGTTCTTATTTTTCTGTTTTTCGTTTCTATGCTTTATGTTTTGTCTATGTTTGTGTCTTTATTACATGATCATTAGTGTCTAGTGTCTATGTCTTAAAAGCTATTAATGATTCCATGAATCACTCACCTCTCTTAAATGAAAAAATGCTTTTATTTGTAAAAAAAAAAATAAAAAGTATATGAATTTCGAATTTTATCTTGAAATTAGTTTAATTATTTTGATGTGGTGGCAATACTTTCTATTTTTTGAATGTATGCATAAACAGTGCATGTTTGAAGTTGGAATTAAGAAAAGTTGGCTCTTGAAAGAATAATGAAAAAAGATACATGTTATCGGTAATCTGAAAAATCATAAAATTGATTCTTGAAGCAAGAAAAAGCAGTGAAAAACAAAAGCTTGCAAAAAAAAAGCAAGCAGAAAAAGCCAATAGCTCTTTAAACCAAAAGACAAGAGCAAAAAAGCCAATAACCCTTTAAACTAAAAGGCAGGGGTGAAATGGATCCAAGTTTTTGAGCATCAATGGATAGGAGGGCACAAAGGAATAAAATCCTGGCCTAAGCGGCTAAATCAAACTGTCCCTAACCATGTGCTTGTGTCATGAAGGTCCAAGTGAAAAGCTTGGGACTGAGTGGTTGGTGCACGAAATTGCGATCTCTGGTAATGGCTCCAAAAACTTGGTGCTCTAATCTCAATTCATAATTTGTCACAACTTCGATACAACTAACCAGCAAGTGCACTGGGTCGTCCAAGTAATACCTTACATGAGTAAGGGTCGAATCCCACGGAGATTGTTGGTATGAAGCAAGCTATAGTCACCTTGTAAATCTCAGTCAGGCAGATAATAATTGATTATGGAGTTTTCGAAAGTAATACTAATTAAACAGAAAATAAAGATAGAGACACTTATGTAATTCATTGGTGAGAATTTTAGATAAGCGCATAGAGATGCATTCGTTCCTCTGAATCTCCGCTTTCCTACTGTCTTCATCCAATCAGTCTTACTCCTTTCTATGGCTGGCTTTATGTAAGGATGTCACCGGTGCCACTGGCTACTTTCAATCCTCTCGGGAAAATGGTCCAAATGCTCTGTCACAGCACGGCTAATCGTCTGGAGGCATCACCCTTGTCGTTGGTTGCATCCTATTCCTCTCTGTGAAAATGGTCCGATGCGCTGTCACTGCATGGCTAATCATCTTGGAGGTTCTCGATCATACTGGAATAGAATTTACTATCCTTTTGCGTCTGTCACTACACCCAGCACTCGCGAGTTTTGAGTTTGTCACAGTCATTCAGTCCCAGAGTCCTACTCAGAATACCACGGACAAGGTTTAGACTTTCTGGACTCTCATGAATGCCGCCATCAATCTAGCTTATACCACGAAGATTCTGATTAAGAGATCTAAGAGATACTCATTCAATCTAATGTAGAACGGAAGTGGTTGTCAGGCACGCGTTCATAGGGAATGATGATGATTGTCACGTTCATCACATTCAGGTTGAAGTGCGAATGAATATCTTAGAAGCGAAATAAGATGAATTGAATAGAAAACAGTAGTACTTTGCATTAATCTTTGAGGAACAGCAGAGCTCCACACCTTAATCTATGGAGTGCAGAAACTCTACCGTTTGAAAATACATAAGTGAAAGGTCCAGGCATGGCCGAGAGGCCAGCCCCCATGATCTAAGAACCAGGCGTCCAAAGATGTTCCAAGATGTTCAAAGATGTCTAATACAATAGTAAAAAGTCCTATTTATAATAAACTAGCTACTAGGGTTTACAGAAGTAAGTAATTGATGCATAAATCCACTTTCGGGGCCCACTTGGTGTGTGCTTGGGCTGAGCTTGAGTGTTGCACGTGTAGAGGTCCTTCTTGGAGTTGAACACCAGCTTTTGTGCCAGTTTGGGCATTGAACTCCACTTTGCAGCTTGTTTCTGGCGCTGGACGCCAGAATTGGGCAGAGAGCTGGCGTTGAACGCCAGTTTGCGTCGTCTAAACGTAGGCAAAGTATGGACTATTATACATTGCTGGAAAGCCCTAGATGTCTACTTTTCAACGAAATTGGAAGCGCACCATTTTGAGTTCTGTAGCTCCAGAAAATCCACTTTGAGTGCAGGGAGGTCAGAATCCAACAGCATCAGCAGTCCTTCTTCAACCTCTGAATCTGATTTTTGCTCAAGTCCCTCAATTTCAGCCAGAAAATACCTGAAATCACAGAAAAACACACAAACTCATAGTAAAGTTCAGAAATGTGAATTTAACATAAAAACTAATGAAAACATCCCTAAAAGTAACTAGATCCTACTAAAAACATACTAAAAACAATGCCAAAAAGCGTATAAATTATCCGCTCATCACAACACCAAACTTAAATTATTGCTTGTCCCCAAGCAACTGAAAATCAAATAGGATAAAAAGAAGAGAATATACTATAAATTCCAAACTATCAATGAAACATAGCTCCAATCAGATGAGCGGGACTTGTAGCTTTTTGCCTCTTGAATAGTTTTGGCATCTCACTTTATCCATTGAGGTTCAGAATGATTGGCATCTATAGGAACTCAGAGTTTAGATAGTGTTATTGATTCTCCTAGTTCAGTATGATGATTCTTGAACACAGCTATTTTATGAGTCTTGGCCGTGGCCCTAAGCACTTTGTTTTCCAGTATTACCACCGGATACATAAATGCCACAGACATATAATTGGGTGAACCTTTTCAGATTGTGACTCAGCTTTGCTAAAGTCCCCAATTAGAGGTGTCCAGGGTTCTTAAGCACACTCTTTTTTGCTTTGGACCTTGACTTTAACCGCTCAGTCTCAAGTTTTCACTTGACACCTACACGCCACAAGCACATGGTTAGGGACAGCTTGGTTTAGCCGCTTAGACCAGGATTTTATTCCTTTAGGCCCTCCTATCCACTGATGCTCAAAGCCTTGGGATCCTTTTTATTTACCCTTGCCTTTTGGTTTTAAGGGTTACTGGCTTTTTGCTCTTGCCTCTTGGTTTTAAGAGCTTTTGGCTTTTTCTGCTTGTTTTTCTTTTTCTTTCTATTTTTTTTTTCGCCTTTTTTTTTTCTGCAAGCTTTGTTCTTTGCTGCTTTTTCTTGCTTCAAGAATCATTTTTATGATTTTTCATATTATCAAATAACATGTCTCCTTGTCATCATTCTTTCAAGAGCCAACATATTTAACATTCTTAAACAACAACTTCAAAAGACATATGCACTGTTCAAGCATTCATTCAGAAAACAATAAGCATTGTCACCACATCAATATAATTAAACTAAGTTCAAGGATAAATTCGAAACTCATGTACTTTTTATTCTTTTGATTTAAAACAGTTTTTATTTAAGAGAGGTGATGGATTCATAGGACATTCATAACTTTAAGACAAAGTTACTAAATACTAATGATCATGTAATGAAGACACAAACACAGATAAGCACTTAACATAGAAAACGAAAAATAGAAGAAATAAGAACAAGGAATGAATCCACCTTAGTGATGGTGGCGCTTCCTTCTTGAGGAACCAATGATGTCCTTGAGCTCTTCTATGTCTCTTCCTTGTCTTTGTTGCTCCTCCCTCATTGCTTTTTGATCTTCTCTAATTTCATGAAGGATGATGGAGTGCTCTTGATGTTCCACCCTTAATTGTCCCATGTTGGAACTTAATTCTCCTAGGGAGGTGTTGATTTGCTCCCAATAGTTTTGTGGAGGAAAATGCATTTGAGGCATCTCCGGGATCTCATGGTGATGAGCTTCTTGCGCCTCTTGAGCTCCATGAATGGGCTCTCTTGCTTGCTCCATCTTTTTCTTAGTGATGGGCTTCTCTTCCTCAATGGGAATGTCTCCTTCTATGAAAGCTCCAGCTGAGTAACATAGATGACAAATAAGATGAGGAAAAGCTAGCCTTGCCCCAGGGGAGGACTTTTCGGCTATTTTGTAGAGTTCAAGGGAGATGACTTCATGAACTTCTACTTCCTCTCCAATCATGATGTTATGGATCATGATGGCCCGATCCACAGTAACTTCAGATCGGTTGCTAGTGGGGATGATGGAGCGTTGGATGAACTCCAACCATCCTGTAGCCACAGGCTTGAGGTCCAATCTTCTTAGTTGAACCGGCTTGCCTTTGGAGTCAATCTTCCATTGAGCTCCTTCCACACATATGTCCATGAGGACTTGGTCCAACCTTTGATTAAAGTTGACCCTTCTAGTGTAGGGGCGTTCATCTCCTTGCATCATAGGCAAGTTAAACACCAACCTCACATTCTCCGGGCTAAAATCTAAGTATTTCCCCCCAACCATTGTAACATAGTTCTTTGGACCCGGGTTCTTACTTTGATCATGGTTCTTGGTGATCCATGTATTGGCATAGAACTCTTGAACCATTAGGATACCGACTTGTTGGATGGGATTTGTTAGAACTTCCCAACCTCTTCTTTGAATTTCATGTCGGATCTTCGGATACTCATTTCTTTTGAGTTTGAAAGGGACCTCGGGGATCACCTTCTTCTTGGCCACAACATCATAGAAGTGGTCTTGATGAGCTTTGGAGATGAACCTTTCCATCTCCCATGACTCGGAGGTGGAAGTTTTTGTCTTCCCTTTCCCTTTTTTGGAGGATTCTCCGGTCTTGGGTGCCATCAATGATAATGGAAAAACAAAAAGCTTATGCTTTTACCACACCAAACTTAGAATTTTGCTCGCCCTCGAGCAAGAGAAGAAAGAATTAAAAGAAGAAGAAGAAAATATGGAGAAGAGGGGGGAGGTGTGATTCGGCCAAGAAGAGAAGAGAGGGTTGTGTTGTGTGAAAATGAGGAAGAATGGAAGGCTTTATATAGGGAAGGGAGGGGGGTTAAGTTTTGGCTATATGGGTAGGTTTGGGTGGGAAATTGATTTTGAATTTTGAGGGTAGGTGGAGTTTATTGGGTAGGTTTATGGGGAAGAGTGGGTGGATGTGAGTGGTGAAGGGTTAATAGGGAAGAGAAATGGAGGTGATGGGTGAAGGGTTTTGGGGAAGAGTGTTTATGGAATTGTGTGAAAGAGGGGTGAGAGGGGAGTGAGTGGAGGTAGGTGGGGATCCTATAGGGTCCACAGATCCTGAGATGATCCTGTGGGGCCCACAGATCCTGAGGTGTTCAAGTATTTACAACCTTGCACCAAATGAGGCATGTAAAATGCCCTTGCACACAATTCTGGGCGTTCAGCGCCAGGTTGGTGCCCATTTTGGGCGTTCAACGCCCATTTGTTGCCCATTTCTGGCGTTGAACGCCAGAACCATGCTTGTTCTGGGCGTTCAGCGCCAGCTCTTCTCCAGGGTGCAATTCTGGCGTTCAGTGCCCAGATGCCGCCCATTTTGGGCGTTCAGCGCCCAGATACTGCCCATTTTGGGCGTTCAGCGCCAGAACCATGCTCTGTTCTGGCGTTGAACGCCAGACAGGTGCTTCCTCCAGGGTGTGATTTTTCTTATGCTGTTTTTGATTCCGTTTTCAAATTTTTTTCATTTATTTTGTGACTCCACATGATCATGAACCTATAAAGACATATAACTAAGAAAAATATAGTTAGATATATAAAAATTGGGTTTCCTCCCAACAAGCGCTTCTTTAATGTCAATAGCTTGACAGTGGGCTCTCATGGAGCCTCACAGATGTGCAGAGCTTTGTTGAGACCTCCCAACACCAAACTTAGAGTTTGGATATGGGGGTTTTACACCAAACTTAGAGTTTGGTTGTGGCCTCCCAACACCAAACTTAGAGTTTGACTGTGGGGGCTTTGGTTGACTCTGCTTTGAGAGAAGCTTTTTATGCTTCCTCTCCATGGATGCAGAGAGAGATCCTTGAGTTGTAAACCCAAGGTTGTCCTCATTTATTTGAAGGATCAATTCTCCTCTGTCCACATCAATCACAGCTCTTGCTGTGGCTAGGAAAGGTCTTCCTAGGATGATGGATTCATCCTCTTCCTTTCCAGTATCCAGGACTATGAAATCAGCAGGGATGTAAAGGCCTTCAACCTTTACTAACACGTCCTCTACTTGTCCATAAGCCTGTTTTCTTGAATTGTCTGCCATCTCTATTGAGATTTTAGCAGCTTGCACCCCATAGATTCCCAGTTTCTCTATTACAGAGAGGGGCATGAGGTTTATTCCTGAACCAAGGTCACACAGAGCCTTAAAGATCATGGTGCCTATGGTACAAGGTATTATGAAATTTCCAGGATCCTGTCTCTTCTGAGGCAATGTCAGTTGATCCAAATCACTTAGTTCATTGGTGAACAAGGGAGGTTCATCTTCCCAAGTTTCAATGCCAAATAATTTGGCATTCAGCTTCATGATTGCACCAAGGAACTTGGCAGCTTGCTCTTCAGTAACATCCTCATTCTCTTCAGAAGAGGAATACTCATCAGAGCTCATGAATGGCATAAGGAGGTTTAATGGAATCTCTATGGTCTCTAGATGAGCCTCAGATTCCTTTGGTTCCTCAGAGGGAAACTACTTATTGATCACTGGACGTCCCAGGAGGTCTTCTTCCTTGGGATTCACGTCCTTCTCCTCTCTTGTGGGTTCGGCCATGGTAATTAATTCAATGGCCTTGCACTCTCCTTTTGGATTCTCTTTAGTATTGCTTGGGAGAGTACTAGGAGGGATTTCAGTGATCCTTTTACTCAGCTGGCCCACTTGTGCTTCCAAATTTCTAATGGAGGACCTTGTTTCATTCATGAAACTTACAGTGGCCTTGGACAGATCAGAGACTAAGTTTGCTAAATTAGAGGTATTTTGTTCAGAGTTCTCTGTCTGTTGCTGAGTGGATGATGGAAAAGGCTTGCTATTGCTAAACCTGTATCTTCCACTATTATTAAAGCCTTGTTGAGGCTTTTGTTGATCCTTCCATGAGAGATTTGGATGATTTCTCCATGATGGATTATAGGTGTTTCCATAAGGTTCACCTAAGTAATTCACCTCTGCTATTGCAGGGTTTTCAGGATCATAGGCCTCTTCTTCAGAAGGTGCCTCTTGAGTACTGTTGGATGCAGCTTGCATTCCATTCAGACTCTGAGAAATCATATTGACTTACTGAGTCAATATTTTGTTCTGAGCCAATATGGCATTCAGAGTATCAATTTCAAGAACTTCCTTCTTCATAAGCTTCCCATTATTCACAGGATTCCTTTCAGAAGTGTACATGAACTGGTTATTAGCAACCATGTCAATGAGTTCTTGAGCTTCTGCAGGCATTTTCTTTAGGTGAATGGATCCACCTGCAGAAGTGTCCAATGACATCTTTGATAGCTCAGATAAACCATCATAGAATATATCCAGGATGGTCCATTCTGAAAGCATGTTAGAAGGACACTTTTTGGTCAGCTGTTTGTATCTTTCCCAAGCTTCATAGAGGGATTCACCTTCTTTCTGTCTGAAGGTTTGAACGTCCACTCTAAGCTTGCTCAGCTTTTGAGGAGGAAAGAACTTGGCTAAGAAAGCCGTGACCAGCTTGTCCCAAGAGTTCAGGCTATCTCTAGGTTGAGAATCCAACCACACTCTAGCTCTGTCTCTTACAGCAAAAGGAAAAAGCATGAGCCTGTAGACTTCAGGATCTACTCCATTAGTCTTAACAGTATCACATATCTGCAAGAATTCAGTTAAGAACTGAAAAGGATCTTCAGATGGAAGTCCATAGAACTTGCAGTTCTGCTGCATCAGAGAAACTAACTGAGGTTTCAGCTCAAAGTTGTTTGCTCCGATGGCAGGAATGGAGATGCTTCTTCCATGTAAATTGGAATTAGGTGCAGTAAAGTCACCAAGCATTCTCCTTGCATTATTGTTGTTGGGTTCGGCTGCCATCTCCTTTACTTGTTCAAAATTTTCAATAAGGTTGTCTCTGGATTGTTGTAATTTAGCTTCTCTTAGTTTCCTCTTCAGAGTCCTTTCAGGTTCTGGATCAGCTTCAACAAGAATGCCTTTTTCCTTGTTCCTGCTCATAAGAAAGAAAAGAGAACAAGAAAAGAAGAGGAATCCTCTATGTCACAGTAAAGAGGTTCCTTATTGTTAGTAGAAGAAGATAAGAAGAAAAAATTCGAACACAGATGGAAGAGGGGGTTCGAATTTGGTGAGTGATGTGAGGAAGAGATGTTAGTAGATGAATAAATAAATAGAATAAGATGAGAGAGGGAGAGGATTTTCGAAAATAGTTTTTGAAAAAGGTTAGTAATTTTTTCGAAAATTCAAATAAAAAAATAAAATAATTAGTCTAATTAAAAAGAAATTTTGAAAAAGAGGGAAGATATTTTCGAAAATTAGAGAGAGAGAGTTAGTTAGGTAGTTTTGAAAAAGGTAAGAAACAAACAAAAAGTTAGTTAGTTAGTTGAAACAAATTTTGAAAAGATAAGAAGTTAGGAAGTTAGAAAAGATATTTTGAAATCAAAATTTTTGAAAAAGATAAGATAAGAAGATATTTTTGAAATTAGTTTTTGAAAAAGATTTGATTTTTAAAATCACAATTAATGACTTGATTCACAAGAAATCACAAGATATGATTCTAGAACTTAAAGTTTGAATCTTTCTTAACAAGTAAGTAACAAACTTGAAATTTTTTGAATCAAAACATTAATTGTTATTGTTATTTTCGAAAATTTGATACAAAAATAAGAAAAAGATTTTTGAAAAATATTTTTAAAATTTTCAAAAATAGCTAAGAAAAATGAAAAAGATTTGATTTTGAAAAAAATGAGATTTTTAAATTGAAAATTTAATTTGACTCATAAAAACAACTAGATTTTTAAAAATTTTTGAAAAAGTCAAATCTAATTTTCGAAATTTTAAGAGAGAAAAAGGGAAAGAGATTTTTTTTATTTTTGAATTTTTAATGATGAGAGAGAGAAATAAGAAAAATGATGCAATGCATGAAAGTTATGGATCAAAACAATGAATGCATGCAAGAATGCTATGAATGTCAAGATGAACACCAAGAACACTATGAAGATCATGATGAACATCAAGAACATATTTTTGAAAAAAATTTTAATGCAAAGAAAACATGCAAGACACCAAACTTAGAATTCTTTAATGCTTAGACACTAAGAATTCAAAAATGCATATGAAAAACAAGCAAAGACACAAAACATGCAAATGCAAAGATCAAACAAGAAGACTTACCAAGAACAACTTGAAGATCATGAAGAACACTATGAATGCATGAATTTTCGAAAAATGCAAGATGAATATGCAATTGACATCAAACTTATAACATGACTCAAGACTCAAACAAGAACACAAAAATATTTTTTTTTATTTTTATGATTTTATAATTTTTTTGTATTTTTTTTTTCGAAAATCATTATGAAAAATAAAAATAAGGATTCCAAAATTTTTAATATGAATTCCAGGAATCTTATGCTCTTTAGTCTAAAGCTCCAATCAAAGGGTTAGGCATGGCTTAAAAGCCAACCAAGATTTAGTATGTGAATTACATCCATTGAGGTGATTAGTTGAAGACCAATCCCAAAGCAGTTTGGGTATGGCTTTACAGCCAGATAGGATTCAACATGTTTCATGAAACACTAGAATTCATTCTTAAAAATTCTGAAGAAAAATATATTTTTGAAAACATTTTTTTTTAATTTTTTTTTCGAAAACAAAGGACAAATTTTTGAAAGGTTTTTGAAAAATTTTTGAAAACAAAACAAAAAGAAAATTACCTAATCTGAGCAACAAGATGAACCGTCAGTTGTCCAAACTCGAACAATCCCCGGCAACGGTGCCAAAAACTTGGTGCACGAAATTGTGATCTCTGGTAATGGCTCCAAAAACTTGGTGCTCTAATCTCAATTCATAATTTGTCACAACTTCAATACAACTAACCAGCAAGTGCACTGGGTCGTCCAAGTAATACCTTACGTGAGTAAGGGTCGAATCCCACGGAGATTGTTGGTATAAAGCAAGCTATGGTCACCTTGTAAATCTCAGTCAAGCAGATAATAATTGATTATGGAGTTTTCGAAAGTAATACTAATTAAACAGAAAATAAGGATAGAGACACTTATGTAATTCATTGGTGAGAATTTTAGATAAGCGCATAGAGATGCATTCGTTCCTCTGAATCTCCGCTTTCCTGCTGTCTTCATCCAGTCAGTCTTACTCCTTTCTATGGCTGGCTTTATGTAAGGATGTCACCGGTGCCACTGGCTACTTTCAATCCTCTCAGGAAAATGGTCTAAATGCTTTGTCACAGCACGACTAATCGTCTGGAGGCATCACCCTTGTCGTTGGTTGCATCCTATTCCTCTCTGTGAAAATGGTCCGA
Organism: Arachis ipaensis; assembly: GCF_059453495.1. NCBI lineage: Eukaryota > Viridiplantae > Streptophyta > Magnoliopsida > Fabales > Fabaceae > Arachis > Arachis ipaensis. The sequence goes on from NC_142444.1 coordinate 132,264,252, forward strand.
TGCACTGTCACTGCATGGCTAATCATCTTGGAGGTTCTCGATCATACTGGAATAGAATTTACTATCCTTTTGCGTCTGTTACTACGCCCAGCACTCGCGAGTTTTGAGTTCGTCACAGTCATTCAATCCCAGAGTCCTACTCGGAATACCACGGACAAGGTTTAGACTTTCCGGACTCTCATGAATGCCGCCATTAATCTAGCTTATACCACGAAGATTCTGATTAAGAGATCTAAGAGATACTCATTCAATCTAATGTAGAACGGAAGTGGTTGTCAGGCACGCGTTCATAGGGAATGATGATGATTGTCACGTTCATCACATTCAGGTTGAAGTGCAAATGAATATCTTAGAAGCGAAATAAGATGAATTGAATAGAAAACAGTAGTACTTTGCATTAATCTTTGAGGAACAACAGAGCTCCACACCTTAATCTATGGAGTGCAGAAACTCTACCGTTTGAAAATACATAAGTGAAAGGTCCAGGCATGGCCGAGAGGCCAGCCCCCATGATCTAAGAACCAGGCGTCCAAAGATGTTCCAAGATGTTCAAAGATGTCTAATACAATAGTAAAAAGTCCTATTTATAATAAACTAGCTACTAGGGTTTACAGAAGTAAGTAATTGATGCATAAATCCACTTCCGGGGCCCACTTGGTGTGTGCTTAGGCTGAGCTTGAGTGTTGCACGTGTAGAGGTCCTTCTTGGAGTTGAACGCCAGCTTTTGTGCCAGTTTGGGCGTTGAACTCCACTTTGCAGCTTGTTTCTGGCGCTGGACGCCAGAATTGGGCAGAGAGCTGGCGTTGAACGCCAGTTTGCGTCATCTAAACTTAGGCAAAGTATGGACTATTATACATTGCTGGAAAGCCCTGGATGTCTACTTTTCAACGCAATTGGAAGCGCACCATTTTGAGTTCTGTAGCTCTAGAAAATCCACTTTGAGTGCAGGGAGGTCAGAATCCAACAGCATCAGCAGTCCTTCTTCAACCTCTGAATCTGATTTTTGCTCAAGTCCCTCAATTTCAGCCAGAAAATACCTGAAATCACAGAAAAACACACAAACTCATAGTAAAGTCCAGAAATGTGAATTTAACATAAAAACTAATGAAAACATCCCTAAAAGTAACTAGATCCTACTAAAAACATACTAAAAACAATGCCAAAAAGCGTATAAATTATCCGCTCATCAGTGGTAAAAGTCGTGATCCAAAGCAAAAGAGTGTACTTAAGAACTCTGGGCACCTCTAACTGGGGAGGACTCTAGCAAAGCTGAGTCACAATCTGAGAAGGTTCACCCAGTTATGTGTCTGTGGCATTTATGTATCCGGTGGTAATAGTGGAAAACAAAATGCTAAGGGTCACGGCCAAGACTCATAAAGTAGCTGTGTTCAAGAATAAAAAAGAACTTAACTAGGAAAATTAATAACATTATCTATATTTCAGAGTTCCTAAAGAGGCCAACAATTCTGAACTCTAATGGATAGAGAGATGCCAAAACTATTCAGAGGCAAAAAGCTACTAGTCCCGCTCATCTAATTAAAACTAATCTTCAATAATATTTTTGAAATTTATTGTATTTTCTCTTCTTTTTATCTTATTTTGTTTTTGGTTGCTTGGGGAGAAGCAACAATTTAAGTTTGGTGTTGTGATGAGCGGATAATTTATACACTTTTTGGCATTGTTTTTAGGTAGTTTTTAGTATATTTTAGTTACTTTTTATTATGTTTTTATTAGTTTTTATGCCAAAATCAAATTTCTGGACTTTGCTATGAGTTTGTGTGTTTTTTTGTAATTTCAGGTATTTTCTGGCTGAAATTGAGGGACCTAAGCAAAAATCTGATTCAAAGGCTGAGAAAAGACTTCAGATGCTGCTGGATTCTGACCTCCCTAAACTCAAATGCGTTTTTCTGGAGCTACAGAAGTCCAATTGGCACGTTCTTAATTGGGCTGGAAAGCTAACATCTTGGGCTTTCCAGTAATGTATAATAGTTTATACTTTGCCCGTGATTTGATGGCCCAAACTGGCGTTCAACTCCAGCTAGAGACCCTTTTCTGGCGTAAAACACCGGAACTGGCACCAGAACTGGAGTTAAACACCCAAAATGGCATCCAAGCTGGCGTTTAACTCTAGAAATGGCTTATGCATGTGTAAAGCTCAATGCTCAGCCCAAGCACACACCAAGTGGGCCCCGGAAGTGGATTTCTGCACTATCTGCACTTAGTTACTTATTTTCTGTAATCTTTAGTAACTAGTTTAGTATAAATAGCACTTTTTACTATTGTATTCGGATCATCATCATCATCATCATCAGCTTATGCCATTTTTCACATTTGGAGGCTGGCCACACAGCCATGCCAAGACATTTTTCTCTTATGTATTTTCTACGGTGGAGTTTCTACACCTCATAGATTAAGGTGCGGAGCTCTGCTGTTCTTCATGAATTAATGAAAGTACTATTGTTTCTCTTTCAATTCACGCATGTCTCTTCTCCAAGATATACTCTCGTTCTTAATTCAGTTAAGTCAGAATGAAGGGGTGACACGTGACAATCACCCACTATCTTCATTACTCGCTTAGCCAAGATCCGCGTGCCTGACAACCTTAAGCGATCTACATGATGTTCAACGTAGTGATTGGATGACAGCTGGAGTATAATCTCTTAGGCCTCTGGTTCGTGACTTTGACTTGCATCACCTGACAACAGAGCAGTCGAACTCACAGAGATCAGAACCTTCGTGGTAAAGGCTAGAACAAATGAGCTTCAAACTCACGAATGTTGGGCGCAGTGACAGTGTACAAAAGGATAGAGAGATCCTATTCTGACACAAGTGAGAACCGACAGATGATTAGCCATTGGTATTCGAAATTGCTACTCAGGTTGTGAATTGTTGTTCGAAATTGATTCCCTGGCAATGGCACTAAAAACGGATGTACAGGACCATGGTCTAAACATATCTTCACAACTTTGCATAACTAACCAGCAAGTGCACTGGGTCGTCCAAGTAATACCTTACGTGAGTAAGGGTCGAATCCCACGGAGATTGTTGGTATGAAGCAAGCTATGGTCACCTTGTAAATCTCAGTCAGGCGGATATAAAATAATAATGGAGTTTTCGAAAGTAATTAATAAAATAGGGATAGAAATACTTATGTAATTCATTGGTGAGAATTTCAGATAAGCGAATAGAGATGCTTTCGTTCCTCTGAACCTCTGCTTTCCTGCTATCTTCATCCAATCAGTCTTACTCCTTTCCATGGCTGGCTTTATGTGATACATCACCACTGTCAATGGCTACTTCGGTCTTCTCTCGGAAAAATGATCCAAATGCCCTGTCACGACATGACTAATCGTCTGGAGGCATCACCCTTGTCAATGGTTTCATCTTATCCTCTCAGTGAAAATGGTCAACGCACCCTGTCACGGCACGGCTATTCATCTGTCGGTTCTCGATCCTGCTGGAATAGGATTTACTATCCTTTTGCGTCTGACACTACGCCCGGCAATCGCGAGTTTGAAGCTCGTCACAGTCATTCAATCATTGAATCCTACTCGGAATACCACAGACAAGGTTTAGACCTTCCGGATTCTCTTGAATGCCGCCATCATTCTAGCTTACACCACGAAGATTTCGATTAAGAGATCTAAGAGATACTCATTCAATCTAATGTAGAACGGAAGTGGTTGTCAGGCACGCATTCATAGGGAATGATGATGATTGTCACGTTCATCACATTCAGGTTGAAGTGCGAATGAATATCTTAGAAGTGAAATAAGATGAATTGAATAGAAAACAGTAGTACTTTGCATTAATCTTTGAGGAACAGCAGAGCTCCACACCTTAATCTATGGAGTGTAGAAACTCTACCGTTAAAATTACATAAGTGAAAGGTCCAGGCATGGCCAAATGTCCAGCCCCTCTGATCTAAGAACCAGGCGTCCAAAGATGTCTAATACAATAGTAAAAGGTCCTATTTATAATAAACTAGCTACTCGGGTTTACAGAAGTAAGTAATTGATGCATAAATCCACTTCCGGGGCCCACTTGGTGTGTGCTTGGGCTGAGCTTGAGTGTTGCACGTGTAGAGGTCCTTCTTGGAGTTGAACGCCAGTTTTTGTGCCAGTTTGGGCGTTCAACTCTGGTTTTGGATCCTTTTCTGGCGCTGGACGCCAGAATTGGGCAGAGAACTAGCGTTGAATGCCAGTTTACGTCATCTATTCTTGGTTAGAGTATGGACTATTATATATTTCTGGAAAGCCCTGGATGTCTACTTTCCAACGCAGCTGGAAGCGCTTCATTTCAAGTTCTGTAGCTCCAGAAAATCCACTTTGAGTGCAGGGAGGTCAGAATCCAACAGCATCAGCAGTCCTTCTTCAACCTCTGAATCTGATTTTTGCTCAAGTCCCTCAATTTCAGTCAGAAAATACCTGAAATCATAGAAAAACACACAAACTCATAGTAAAGTCCAGAAATATGAATTTAACATAAAAATTAATGAAAACATCCCTAAAAGTAACTAGATCATACTAAAAACATACTAAAAACCATGTCAAAAAGCGTATAAATTATCCGCTCATCACAACGCCAAACTTAAAATGTTGCTTGTCCCCAAGCAACTAAAAATCAAATAGGATAAAAAGAAGAGAATATACTATAAATTCCAAACTATCAATGAAACATAGCTCCAATCACATGAGCGGGACTTATAGCTTTTTGCCTCTTGAATAGTTTTGGCATCTCACTTTATCCATTGAGGTTCAGAATGATTGGCATCTATAGGAACTCAGAGTTCAGATAGTGTTATTGATTCTCCTAGTTCAGTATGATGATTCTTGAACACAGCTTCTTTATGAGTCTTGGCCGTGGCCCTAAGCACTTTGTTTTCCAGTATTACCACCGGATACATAAATGCCACAGACACATAATTGGGTGAACCTTTTCAGATTGTGACTCAGCTTTGCTAAAGTCTCCAATTAGAGGTGTCCAGGGTTCTTAAGCACACTCTTCTTTTGCTTTGGACCTTGACTTTAACCGCTCAGTCTCAAGTTTTCACTTGACACCTACACGCCACAAGCACATGGTTAGGGACAACTTGGTTTAGCTGCTTAGACCAGGATTTTATTCCTTTAGGCCCTCCTATCCACTGATGCTTAAAGCCTTGGGATCCTTTTTATTTGCCCTTGCCTTTTGGTTTTAAGGGTTATTGGCTTTTTGCTCTTGCCTCTTGGTTTTAAGAGCTTTTGGCTTTTTCTGCTTGCTTTTTCTTTTTTTTTTCGCCTATTTTTTTTCTTTTTTTTTTCTGCAAGCTTTGTTCTTTGCTGCTTTTTCTTGCTTCAAGAATCATTTTTATGATTTTTCAGATTATCAAATAACATGTGTCCTTGTCATCATTCTTTCAAGAGCCAACATATTTAACATTCTTAAACAACAACTTCAAAAGACATATGCACTGTTTAAGCATACATTCAGAAAACAAGAAGCATTGTCACCACATCAATATAATTAAACTAAGTTCAAGGATAAATTCAAAACTCATGTACTTCTTGTTCTTTTGAATTAAAACATTTTTCATTTAAGAGAGGTGATGGATTCATAGGACATTCATAACTTTAAGACAAAGTTACTAAATACTAATGATCATGTAATGAAGACACAAACACAGATAAGCACTTAACATAGAAAACGAAAAACAGAAGAAATAAGAACAAGGAATGAATCCACCTTAGTGATGGTGGCGCTTCCTTCTTGAGGAACCAATGATGTCCTTGAGCTCTTCTATGTCTCTTCCTTGTCTTTGTTGCTCCTCCCTCATTGCTTTTTGATCTTCTCTAATTTCATGAAGGATGATGGAGTGCTCTTGATGTTCCACCCTTAATTGTCCCATGTTGGAACTTAATTCTCCTAGGGAGGTGTTGATTTGCTCCCAATAGTTTTGTGGAGGAAAATGCATTTGAGGCATCTCTGGGATCTCATGGTGATGAGCTTCTTGCGCCTCTTGAGCTCCATGAATGGGCTCTCTTGCTTGCTCCATCTTTTTCTTAGTGATGGGCTTCTCTTCCTCAATGGGAATGTCTCCTTCTATGAAAGCTCCAGCTGAGTAACATAGATGACAAATAAGATGAGGAAAAGCTAGCCTTGCCCCAGGGGAGGACTTTTCGGCTATTTTGTAGAGTTCAAGGGAGATGACTTCATGAACTTCTACTTCCTCTCCAATCATGATGTTATGGATCATGATGGCCCGATCCACAGTAACTTCAGATCGGTTGCTAGTGGGGATGATGGAGCGTTGGATGAACTCCAACCATCCTGTAGACACAGGCTTGAGGTCCAATCTTCTTAGTTGAACCGGCTTGCCTTTGGAGTCAATCTTCCATTGAGCTCCTTCCACACACATGTCCATGAGGACTTGGTCCAACCTTTGATTAAAGTTGACCCTTCTAGTGTAGGGGCGTTCATCTCCTTGCATCATAGGCAAGTTAAACACCAACCTCACATTCTCCGGGCTAAAATCTAAGTATTTCCCCCCAACCATTGTAACATAGTTCTTTGGACCCGGGTTCTTACTTTGATCATGGTTCTTGGTGATCCATGTATTGGCATAGAACTCTTGAACCATTAGGATACCGACTTGTTGGATGGGATTTGTTAGAACTTCCCAACCTCTTCTTTGAATTTCATGTCAGATCTTCAGATACTCATTTCTTTTGAGTTTGAAAGGGACCTCGGGGATCACCTTCTTCTTGGCCACAACATCATAGAAGTGGTCTTGATGAGCTTTGGAGATGAACCTTTCCATCTCCCATGACTCGGAGGTGGAAGTTTTTGTCTTCCCTTTCCCTTTTTTGGAGGATTCTCCGGTCTTGGGTGCCATCAATGATAATGGAAAAACAAAAAGCTTATGCTTTTACCACACCAAACTTAGAATTTTGCTCGCCCTCGAGCAAGAGAAGAAAGAATTAAAAGAAGAAGAAGAAAATATGGAGAAGAGGGGGGAGGTGTGATTCGGCCAAGAAGAGAAGAGAGGGTTGTGTTGTATGAAAATGAGGAAGAATGGAAGGCTTTATATAGGGAAGGGAGGGGGGTTAAGTTTTGGCTATATGGGTAGGTTTGGGTGGGAAATTGATTTTGAATTTTGAGGGTAGGTGGAGTTTATTGGGTAGGTTTATGGGGAAGAGTGGGTGGATGTGAGTGGTGAAGGGTTAATAGGGAAGAGAAATGGAGGTGATGGGTGAAGGGTTTTGGGGAAGAGTGTTTATGGGATTGTGTGAAAGAGGGGTGAGAGGGGAGTGAGTGGAGGTAGTGGGGATCCTATAGGGTCCACAGATCCTGAGATGATCCTGTGGGGCCCACAGATCCTGAGGTGTTCAAGTATTTACAACCTTGCACCAAATGAGGCATGTAAAATGCCCTTGCACACAATTCTGGGCGTTCAGCGCCAGGTTGGTGCCCATTTTGGGTGTTCAACGCCCATTTGTTGCCCATTTCTGGCGTTGAACGCCAGAACCATGCTTGTTCTGGGCGTTCAGCGCCAGCTCTTCTCCAGGGTGCAATTCTGGCGTTCAGTGCCCAGATGCCGCCCATTTTGGGCGTTCAGCGCCCAGATACTGCCCATTTTGGGCGTTCAGCGCCAGAACCATGCTCTGTTCTGGCGTTGAACGCCAGACAGGTGCTTCCTCCAGGGTGTGATTTTTCTTATGCTGTTTTTGATTCCGTTTTCAAATTTTTTCATTTATTTTGTGACTCCACATGATCATGAACCTATAAAGACATATAACTAAGAAAAATATAGTTAGATATATAAAAATTGGGTTTCCTCCCAACAAGCGCTTCTTTAATGTCAATAGCTTGACAGTGGGCTCTCATGGAGCCTCACAGATGTGCAGAGCTTTGTTGAGACCTCCCAACACCAAACTTAGAGTTTGGATATGGGGGTTTTACACCAAACTTAGAGTTTGGTTGTGGCCTCCCAACACCAAACTTAGAGTTTGACTGTGGGGGCTTTGGTTGACTCTGCTTTGAGAGAAGCTTTTTATGCTTCCTCTCCATGGATGCAGAGAGAGATCCTTGAGTTGTAAACCCAAGGTTGTCCTCATTTATTTGAAGGATCAATTCTCCTCTGTCCACATCAATCACAGCTCTTGCTGTGGCTAGGAAAGGTCTTCCTAGGATGATGGATTCATCCTCTTCCTTTCCAGTATCCAGGACTATGAAATCAGCAGGGATGTAAAGGCCTTCAACCTTTACTAACACGTCCTCTACTTGTCCATAAGCCTGTTTTCTTGAATTGTCTGCCATCTCTATTGAGATTTTAGCAGCTTGCACCCCATAGATTCCCAGTTTCTCTATTACAGAGAGGGGCATGAGGTTTATTCCTGAACCAAGGTCACACAGAGCCTTAAAGATCATGGTGCCTATGGTACAAGGTATTATGAAATTTCCAGGATCCTGTCTCTTCTGAGGCAATGTCAGTTGATCCAAATCACTTAGTTCATTGGTGAACAAGGGAGGTTCATCTTCCCAAGTTTCAATGCCAAATAATTTGGCATTCAGCTTCATGATTGCACCAAGGAACTTGGCAGCTTGCTCTTCAGTAACATCCTCATTCTCTTCAGAAGAGGAATACTCATCAGAGCTCATGAATGGCATAAGGAGGTTTAATGGAATCTCTATGGTCTCTAGATGAGCCTCAGATTCCTTTGGTTCCTCAGAGGGAAACTACTTATTGATCACTGGACGTCCCAGGAGGTCTTCTTCCTTGGGATTCACGTCCTTCTCCTCTCTTGTGGGTTCGGCCATGGTAATTAATTCAATGGCCTTGCACTCTCCTTTTGAATTCTCTTCAGTATTGCTTGGGAGAGTACTAGGAGGGATTTCAGTGATCCTTTTACTCAGCTGGCCCACTTGTGCTTCCAAATTTCTAATGGAGGACCTTGTTTCATTCATGAAACTTACAGTGGCCTTGGACAGATCAGAGACTAAGTTTGCTAAATTAGAGGTATTTTGTTCAGAGTTCTCTGTCTGTTGCTGAGTGGATGATGGAAAAGGCTTGCTATTGCTAAACCTGTATCTTCCACTATTATTAAAGCCTTGTTGAGGCTTTTGTTGATCCTTCCATGAGAGATTTGGATGATTTCTCCATGATGGATTATAGGTGTTTCCATAAGGTTCACCTAAGTAATTCACCTCTGCTATTGCAGGGTTTTCAGGATCATAGGCCTCTTCTTCAGAAGGTGCCTCTTGAGTACTGTTGGATGCAGCTTGCATTCCATTCAGACTCTGAGAAATCATATTGACTTACTGAGTCAATATTTTGTTCTGAGCCAATATGGCATTCAGAGTATCAATTTCAAGAACTTCCTTCTTCATAAGCTTCCCATTATTCACAGGATTCCTTTCAGAAGTGTACATGAACTGGTTATTAGCAACCATGTCAATGAGTTCTTGAGCTTCTGCAGGCATTTTCTTTAGGTGAATGGATCCACCTGCAGAAGTGTCCAATGACATCTTTGATAGCTCAGATAAACCATCATAGAATATATCCAGGATGGTCCATTCTGAAAGCATGTCAGAAGGACACTTTTTGGTCAGCTGTTTGTATCTTTCCCAAGCTTCATAGAGGGATTCACCTTCTTTCTGTCTGAAGGTTTGAACGTCCACTCTAAGCTTGCTCAGCTTTTGAGGAGGAAAGAACTTGGCTAAGAAAGCCGTGACCAGCTTGTCCCAAGAGTTCAGGCTATCTCTAGGTTGAGAATCCAACCACACTCTAGCTCTGTCTCTTACAGCAAAAGGAAAAAGCATGAGCCTGTAGACTTCAGGATCTACTCCATTAGTCTTAACAGTATCACATATCTGCAAGAATTCAGTTAAGAACTGAAAAGGATCTTCAGATGGAAGTCCATAGAACTTGCAGTTCTGCTGCATCAGAGAAACTAACTGAGGTTTCAGCTCAAAGTTGTTTGCTCCGATGGCAGGAATGGAGATGCTTCTTCCATGTAAATTGGAATTAGGTGCAGTAAAGTCACCAAGCATTCTCCTTGCATTATTGTTGTTGGGTTCGGCTGCCATCTCCTTTACTTGTTCAAAATTTTCAATAAGGTTGTCTCTGGATTGTTGTAATTTAGCTTCTCTTAGTTTCCTCTTCAGAGTCCTTTCAGGTTCTGGATCAGCTTCAACAAGAATGCCTTTTTCCTTGTTCCTGCTCATAAGAAAGAAAAGAGAACAAGAAAAGAAGAGGAATCCTCTATGTCACAGTAAAGAGGTTCCTTATTGTTAGTAGAAGAAGATAAGAAGAAAAAATTCGAACACAGATGGAAGAGGGGGTTCGAATTTGGTGAGTGATGTGAGGAAGAGATGTTAGTAGATGAATAAATAAATAGAATAAGATGAGAGAGGGAGAGGATTTTCGAAAATAATTTTTGAAAAAGGTTAGTAGTTTTTTCGAAAATTCAAATAAAAAAATAAAATAATTAGTCTAATTAAAAAGAAATTTTGAAAAAGAGGGAAGATATTTTCGAAAATTAGAGAGAGAGAGTTAGTTAGGTAGTTTTGAAAAAGGTAAGAAACAAACAAAAAGTTAGTTAGTTAGTTGAAACAAATTTTGAAAAGATAAGAAGTTAGGAAGTTAGAAAAGATATTTTGAAATCAAAATTTTTGAAAAAGATAAGATAAGAAGATATTTTTGAAATTAGTTTTTGAAAAAGATTTGATTTTTAAAATCACAATTAATGACTTGATTCACAAGAAATCACAAGATATGATTCTAGAACTTAAAGTTTGAATCTTTCTTAACAAGTAAGTAACAAACTTGAAATTTTTTGAATCAAAACATTAATTGTTATTGTTATTTTCGAAAATTTGATACAAAAATAAGAAAAAGATTTTTGAAAAATATTTTTAAAATTTTCAAAAATAGCTAAGAAAAATGAAAAAGATTTGATTTTTGAAAAAGATGAGATTTTTAAATTGAAAATTTAATTTGACTCATAAAAACAACTAGATTTTTAAAAATTTTTGAAAAAGTCAAATCTAATTTTCGAAATTTTAAGAGAGAAAAAGGGAAAGAGATTTTTTTTATTTTTGAATTTTTAATGATGAGAGAGAGAAACAAGAAAAATGATGCAATGCATGAAAGTTATGGATCAAAACAATGAATGCATGCAAGAATGCTATGAATGTCAAGATGAACACCAAGAATACTATGAAGATCATGATGAACATCAAGAACATATTTTTGAAAAAAATTTTAATGCAAAGAAAACATGCAAGACACCAAACTTAGAATTCTTTAATGCTTAGACACTAAGAATTCAAAAATGCATATGAAAAACAAGCAAAGACACAAAACATGCAAATGCAAAGATCAAACAAGAAGACTTACCAAGAACAACTTGAAGATCATGAAGAACACTATGAATGCATGAATTTTCGAAAAATGCAAGATGAATATGCAATTGACATCAAACTTATAACATGACTCAAGACTCAAACAAGAACACAAAAATAATTTTTTTTATTTTTATGATTTTATAATTTTTTTGTATTTTTTTTTTCGAAAATCATTATGAAAAATAAAAATAAGGATTCCAAAATTTTTAATATGAATTCCAGGAATCTTATGCTCTTTAGTCTAAAGCTCCAATCAAAGGGTTAGGCATGGCTTAAAAGCCAACCAAGATTTAGTATGTGAATTACATCCATTGAGGTGATTAGTTGAAGACCAATCCCAAAGCAGTTTGGGTATGGCTTTACAGCCAGATAGGATTCAACATGTTTCATGAAACACTAGAATTCATTCTTAAAAATTCTGAAGAAAAATATATTTTTGAAAACATTTTTTTTTTAATTTTTTTTTTCGAAAACAAAGGACAAATTTTTGAAAGGTTTTTGAAAAATTTTTGAAAACAAAACAAAAAGAAAATTACCTAATCTGAGCAACAAGATGAACCGTCAGTTGTCCAAACTCGAACAATCCCCGGCAACGGCGCCAAAAACTTGGTGCACGAAATTGTGATCTCTGGTAATGGCTCCAAAAACTTGGTGCTCTAATCTCAATTCATCATTTGTCACAACTTCAATACAACTAACCAGCAAGTGCACTGGGTCGTCCAAGTAATACCTTACGTGAGTAAGGGTCGAATCCCACGGAGATTGTTGGTATAAAGCAAGCTATGGTCACCTTGTAAATCTCAGTCAAGCAGATAATAATTGATTATGGAGTTTTCGAAAGTAATACTAATTAAACAGAAAATAAGGATAGAGACACTTATGTAATTCATTGGTGAGAATTTTAGATAAGCGCATAGAGATGCATTCGTTCCTCTGAATCTCCGCTTTCCTGCTGTCTTCATCCAATCAGTCTTAATCCTTTCTATGGCTGGCTTTATGTAAGGATGTCACCGGTGCCACTGGCTACTTTCAATCCTCTCAGGAAAATGGTCTAAATGCTCTGTCACAGCACGGCTAATCGTCTGGAGGCATCACCCTTGTCGTTGGTTGCATCCTATTCCTCTCTGTGAAAATGGTCCGATGCACTGTCACTGCATGGCTAATCATCTTGGAGGTTCTCGATCATACTGGAATAGAATTTACTATCCTTTTGCGTCTGTTACTACGCAGAGCACTCGCGAGTTTTGAGTTCGTCACAGTCATTCAATCCCAGAGTCCTACTCGAAATACCACGGACAAGGTTTAGACTTTCCGGACTCTCATGAATGCCGCCATTAATCTAGCTTATACCACGAAGATTCTGATTAAGAGATCTAAGAGATACTCATTCAATCTAATGTAGAACGGAAGTGGTTGTCAGGCACGCGTTCATAGGGAATGATGATGATTGTCACGTTCATCACATTCAGGTTGAAGTGCAAATGAATATCTTAGAAGCGAAATAAGATGAATTGAATAGAAAACAGTAGTACTTTGCATTAATCTTTGAGGAACAACAGAGCTCCACACCTTAATCTATGGAGTGCAGAAACTCTACCGTTTGAAAATACATAAGTGAAAGGTCCAGGCATGGCCGAGAGGCCAGCCCCCATGATCTAAGAACCAGGCGTCCAAAGATGTTCCAAGATGTTCAAAGATGTCTAATACAATAGTAAAAAGTCCTATTTATAATAAACTAGCTACTAGGGTTTACAGAAGTAAGTAATTGATGCATAAATCCACTTCCGGGGCCCACTTGGTGTGTGCTTAGGCTGAGCTTGAGTGTTGCACGTGTAGAGGTCCTTCTTGGAGTTGAACGCCAGCTTTTGTGCCAGTTTGGGCGTTGAACTCCACTTTGCAGCTTGTTTCTGGCGCTGGACGCCAGAATTGGGCAGAGAGCTGGCGTTGAACGCCAGTTTGCGTCATCTAAACTTAGGCAAAGTATGGACTATTATACATTGCTGGAAAGCCCTGGATGTCTACTTTTCAACGCAATTGGAAGCGCACCATTTGGAGTTCTGTAGCTCTAGAAAATCCACTTTGAGTGCAGGGAGGTCAGAATCCAACAGCATCAGCAGTCCTTCTTCAACCTCTGAATCTGATTTTTGCTCAAGTCCCTCAATTTCAGTCAGAAAATACCTGAAATCACAGAAAAATACACAAACTCATAGTAAGGTCCAGAAATGTGAATTTAACATAAAAACTAATGAAAACATCCCTAAAAGTAACTAGATCCTACTAAAAACATACTAAAAACAATGCCAAAAAGCGTATAAATTATCCGCTCATCAGTGGTAAAAGTCGTGATCCAAAGCAAAAGAGTGTACTTAAGAACTCTGGGCACCTCTAACTGGGGAGGACTCTAGCAAAGCTGAGTCACAATCTGAGAAGGTTCACCCAGTTATGTGTCTGTGGCATTTATGTATCCGGTGGTAATAGTGGAAAACAAAATGCTAAGGGTCACGGCCAAGACTCATAAAGTAGCTGTGTTCAAGAATAAAAAAGAACTTAACTAGGAAAATTAATAACATTATCTATATTTCAGAGTTCCTAAAGAGGCCAACAATTCTGAACTCTAATGGATAGAGAGATGCCAAAACTATTCAGAGGCAAAAAGCTACTAGTCCCGCTCATCTAATTAAAACTAATCTTCAATAATATTTTTGAAATTTATTGTATTTTCTCTTCTTTTTATCTTATTTTGTTTTTGGTTGCTTGGGGAGAAGCAACAATTTAAGTTTGGTGTTGTGATGAGCGGATAATTTATACACTTTTTGGCATTGTTTTTAGGTAGTTTTTAGTATATTTTAGTTACTTTTTATTATATTTTTATTAGTTTTTATGCAAAAATCAAATTTCTGGACTTTGCTATGAGTTTGTGTGTTTTTTTGTAATTTCAGGTATTTTCTGGCTAAAATTGAGGGACCTAAGCAAAAATCTGATTCAAAGGCTGAGAAAAGACTTCAGATGCTGCTGGATTCTGACCTCCCTAAACTCAAATGCGTTTTTCTGGAGCTACAGAAGTCCAATTGGCACGTTCTTAATTGGGCTGGAAAGCTAACATCTTGGGCTTTCCAGTAATGTATAATAGTTTATACTTTGCCCGTGATTTGATGGCCCAAACTGGCGTTCAACTCCAGCTAGAGACCCTTTTCTGGCGTAAAACACCGGAACTGGCACCAGAACTGGAGTTAAACACCCAAAATGGCATCCAAGCTGGCGTTTAACTCTAGAAATGGCTTATGCATGTGTAAAGCTCAATGCTCAGCCCAAGCACACACCAAGTGGGCCCCGGAAGTGGATTTCTGCACTATCTGCACTTAGTTACTTATTTTCTGTAATCTTTAGTAACTAGTTTAGTATAAATAGCACTTTTTACTATTGTATTCGGATCATCATCATCATCATCATCATCAGCTTATGCCATTTTTCACATTTGGAGGCTGGCCACACAGCCATGCCAAGACATTTTTCTCTTATGTATTTTCTACGGTGGAGTTTCTACACCTCATAGATTAAGGTGCGGAGCTCTGCTGTTCTTCATGAATTAATGAAAGTACTATTGTTTCTCTTTCAATTCACGCATGTCTCTTCTCCAAGATATACTCTCGTTCTTAATTCAGTTAAGTCAGAATGAAGGGGTGACACGTGACAATCACCCACTATCTTCATTACTCGCTTAGCCAAGATCCGCGTGCCTGACAACCTTAAGCGATCTACATGATGTTCAACGTAGTGATTGGATGACAGCTGGAGTATAATCTCTTAGGCCTCTGGTTCGTGACTTTGACTTGCATCACCTGACAACAGAGCAGTCGAACTCACAGAGATCAGAACCTTCGTGGTAAAGGCTAGAACAAATGAGCTTCAAACTCACGAATGTTGGGCGCAGTGACAGTGTACAAAAGGATAGAGAGATCCTATTCTGACACAAGTGAGAACCGACAGATGATTAGCCATTGGTATGCGAAATTGCTACTCAGGTTGTGAATTGTTGTTCGAAATTGATTCCCTGACAATGGCACCAAAAACGGATGTACAGGACCATGGTCTAAACATATCTTCACAACTTTGCATAACTAACCAGCAAGTGCACTGGGTCGTCCAAGTAATACCTTACGTGAGTAAGGGTCGAATCCCACGGAGATTGTTGGTATGAAGCAAGCTATGGTCACCTTGTAAATCTCAGTCAGGCGGATATAAAATAATAATGGAGTTTTCGAAAGTAATTAATAAAATAGGGATAGAAATACTTATCTAATTCATTGGTGAGAATTTCAGATAAGCGAATAGAGATGCTTTCGTTCCTCTGAACCTCTGCTTTCCTGCTATCTTCATCCAATCAGTCTTACTCCTTTCCATGGCTGGCTTTATGTGATACATCACCACTGTCAATGGCTACTTCGGTCTTCTCTCGGGAAAATGATCCAAATGCCCTGTCACGACACGACTAATCGTCTGGAGGCATCACCCTTGTCAATGGTTTCATCTTATCCTCTCAGTGAAAATGGTCAACGCACCCTGTCACGGCACGGCTATTCATCTGTCAGTTCTCGATCCTGCTGGAATAGGATTTACTATCCTTTTGCGTCTGACACTACGCCCGGCAATCGCGAGTTTGAAGCTCGTCACAGTCATTCAATCATTGAATCCTACTCGGAATACCACAGACAAGGTTTAGACCTTCCGGATTCTCTTGAATGCCGCCATCATTCTAGCTTACACCACGAAGATTCCGATTAAGAGATCTAAGAGATACTCATTCAATCTAATGTAGAACGGAAGTGGTTGTCAGGCACGCATTCATAGGGAATGATGATGATTGTCACGTTCATCACATTCAGGTTGAAGTGCGAATGAATATCTTAGAAGCAAAATAAGATGAATTGAATAGAAAACAGTAGTACTTTGCATTAATCTTTGAGGAACAGCAGAGCTCCACACCTTAATCTATGGAGTGTAGAAACTCTACCATTAAAATTACATAAGTGAAAGGTCCAGGCATGGCCAAATGGCCAGCCCCTCTGATCTAAGAACCAGGCGTCCAAAGATGTCTAATACAATAGTAAAAGGTCCTATTTATAATAAACTAGCTACTCGGGTTTACAGAAGTAAGTAATTGATGCATAAATTCACTTCCGGGGCCCACTTGGTGTGTGCTTGGGCTGAGCTTGAGTGTTGCACGTGTAGAGGTCCTTCTTGGAGTTGAACGCCAGTTTTTGTGCCAGTTTGGGCGTTCAACTCTGGTTTTGGATCCTTTTCTGGCGCTGGACGCCAGAATTGGGCAGAGAACTAGCGTTGAATGCCAGTTTACATCGTCTATTCTTGGCCAGAGTATGGACTATTAAATATTGCTGGAAAGCCCTGGATGTCTACTTTCCAACGCAGCTGGAAGCGCATCATTTCAAGTTCTGTAGCTCCAGAAAATCCACTTTGAGTGCAGGGAGGTCAGAATCCAACAGCATCAGCAGTCCTTCTTCAACCTCTGAATCTGATTTTTGCTCAAGTCCCTCAATTTCAGTCAGAAAATACCTGAAATCACAGAAAAACACACAAACTCATAGTAAAGTCCAGAAATATGAATTTAACATAAAAACTAATGAAAAGATCCCTAAAAGTAACTAGATCCTACTAAAAACATACTAAAAACCATGTCAAAAAGCGTATAAATTATCCGCTCATCACAACGCCAAACTTAAATTGTTGCTTGTCCCCAAGCAACTAAAAATCAAATAGGATAAAAAGAAGAGAATATACTATAAATTCCAAACTATCAATGAAACATAGCTCCAATCACATGAGCGGGACTTATAGCTTTTTGCCTCTTGAATAGTTTTGGCATCTCACTTTATCCATTGAGGTTCAGAATGATTGGCATCTATAGGAACTCAGAGTTCAGATAGTGTTATTGATTCTCCTAGTTCAGTATGATGATTCTTGAACACAGCTTCTTTATGAGTCTTGGCCGTGGCCCTAAGCACTTTGTTTTCCAGTATTACCACCGGATACATAAATGCCACAGACACATAATTGGGTGAACCTTTTCAGATTGTGACTCAGCTTTGCTAAAGTCTCCAATTAGAGGTGTCCAGGGTTCTTAAGCACACTCTTCTTTTGCTTTGGACCTTGACTTTAACCGCTCAGTCTCAAGTTTTCACTTGACACCTACACGCCACAAGCACATGGTTAGGGACAACTTGGTTTAGCTGCTTAGACCAGGATTTTATTCCTTTAGGCCCTCCTATCCACTGATGCTCAAAGCCTTGGGATTCTTTTTATTTGCCCTTGCCTTTTGGTTTTAAGGGTTATTGGCTTTTTGCTCTTGCCTCTTGGTTTTAAGAGCTTTTGGCTTTTTCTGCTTGCTTTTTCTTTTTTTTTTTCGCCTATTTTTTTTTCTTTTTTTTTTTTTTCTGCAAGCTTTGTTCTTTGCTGCTTTTTCTTGCTTCAAGAATCATTTTTATGATTTTTCAGATTATCAAATAACATGTGTCCTTGTCATCATTCTTTCAAGAGCCAACATATTTAACATTCTTAAACAACAACTTCAAAAGACATATGCACTGTTTAAGCATACATTCAGAAAACAAGAAGCATTGTCACCACATCAATATAATTAAACTAAGTTCAAGGATAAATTCGAAACTCATGTACTTCTTGTTCTTTTGAATTAAAACATTTTTCATTTAAGAGAGGTGATGGATTCATAGGACATTCATAACTTTAAGACAAAGTTACTAACTACTAATGATCATTTAATGAAGACACAAACATAGATAAGCACATAACATAGAAAACAAAAAATAGAAGAAATAAGAACAAGGAATGAATCCACCTTAGTGATGGTGGCGTTTCCTTCTTGAGGAACAAATGATGTCCTTGAGCTCTTCTATGTCTCTTCCTTGCCTTTGTTTCTCCTCCTTCATTTCTTTTAGATCTTCTCTGATTTCATGAAGGATGATGGAGTGCTCTTGATGTTCCACCCTTAGTTGCTTCCAATAATTGTGTGGAAGGAAATGTATCCCCTGAGGTATCTCAGGGATCTCTTGATTTGCAGTCAAATGTTCTACCACTGAGCTATAGACCCTTGATGGAAGCTTTTGTCTTCCCTTTCCTCTTTCTAGAGGTTTCTCTGGCCTTAGGTGCCATCAATGGTTATGGAAAAAAAAACAAAAAAGCTATGCTTTTACCACACCAAACTTAGAATGTTGCTCGCCTTCGAGCAAAAGAAGAAAGAATAGAAGAAGAAGAAGAAGATATGGAGGAGATGGATGGATGTGTGTATTCGGCTATATGGGTGGGATTTGGTGGGAGAGAGATGTTGAATTTTGAAGGTAGTGGGTGTATGGATGTGAGTGGTAAATGGAAAACAGAAGGGATGATCATGAATGGAAAGAGAGATGATGAGGTTGGTGGGGATCCTGTGGGAGGTACTTCCTCCAGGGTGTGATTTTTCTTCTGCTGTTTTTGATTCCGTTTTCAATTTCTATATTTATTTTGTGACTCCACATGATCATGAACCTATAAAGACATATAACTAAGAAAAATATAATTAGATAAAAATTGGGTTGCCTCCTAACAAGCACTTCTTTAATGTCAGTAGCTTGACAGTGGGCTCTCATGGAGCCTCACAGATGTGCAGAGCTTTGTTGAGACTCTCCAACACCAAACTTAGAGTTTGGATATAGGAGTTCAACACCAAACTTAGAGTTTGGTTGTGGCCTCCCAACACCAAACTTAGAGTTTGATTGTGGGGGCTTTGTTTGACTCTGCTTTGAGAGAAGCTTTTTCTGCTTCCTCTCCATGGATGCAGAGAGAGATCCTTGAGTTGTAAACACAAGGTTGTCCTCATTCAATTGAAGGATCAATTCTTCTCTGTCCACATCAATCACAGCTCTTGCTGTGGCTAGGAAAGGTCTTCCTAGGATGATGGATTCATCCTCTTCCTTTCCAGTATCCAGGACTATGAAATCAGCAGGGATGTAAAGGCCTTCAACCTTTACCAACACGTCCTCTACTTGTCCATAAGCCTGTTTTCTGGAATTATCTGCCATCTCTAATGAGATTTTAGCAGCTTGCACCCCATAGATTCCCAGTTTCTCTATTACAGAGAGGGACATGAGGTTTATTCCTGAACCAAGGTCAAACAGAGCCTTAAAGATCATGGTATCTATGGTACAAGGTATTATGAACTTTCCAGGATCCTGTCTCTTCTGAGGCAATGTCAGTTGATCCAGATCACTTAGTTCATTGGTGAACAAGGGAGGTTCATCTTCCCAAGTATCAATGCCAAATAATTTGGCATTCAGCTTCATCATTGCACCAAGAAACTTGGCAGTTTGCTCTTCTGTAACATCCTCATTCTCTTCAGAAGAGGAATATTCATCAGAGCTCATGAAGGGCATAAGGAGGTTCAATGGAATCTTTATGGTCTCTAGATGAGCCTCAGAGTCCTTTGGTTCCTCAGAGGGAAGCTCCTTATTGGTCACTGGACGTCCCAAGAGGTCTTCCTCCTTGGGATTTACGTCCTCCTCTCCTTCTTTGGGTTCGGCCATGGTGCTTATGTCAATGGCCTTGCACTCTCCTTTTGGGTTCTCTTCTGTATTGCTTGGGAGAGTACTAGGAGGGATTTCAGTGATCCTTTTACTCAGCTGGCCCACTTGTGCTTCCAGATTTCTAATGGAAGACCTTGTTTCATTCATGAAACTTACAGTGGCCTTAGATAGATCAGAGACTAAGTTTGCTAAATTAGAAGTATTTTGTTCAGAGTTCTCTGTCTGTTGTTGAGTGGATGATGGAAAAGGTTTATTATTGTTAAACCTGTTTCTTCCACCATTATTAAAGCCTTGTTGAGGCTTTTGATCCTTCCATGAGAAATTTGGATGATTTCTCCATGATGAGTTATAGGTGTTTCCATAAGGTTCACCTAAGTAATTCACCTCTGCTATTGCAGGGTTCTCAGGATCATAAGCTTCTTCTTCAGAAGATGCCTCTTGAGTACTGTTGGATGCAGCTTGCATGCTATTCAGACTCTGAGAAATCATATTGACTTGCTGAGTCAATATTTTGTTCTGAGCCAATATGGCATTCAGAGTATCAATCTCAAGAACTCCCTTCTTCATAGGCGTCCCATTATTCACAGGATTCCTTTCAGAAGTGTACATGAACTGGTTATTTGCAACCATGTCAATGAGTTCTTGAGCTTCTGCAGGCGTTTTCTTTAGGTGAATGGATCCACCTGCAGAAGTATCCAATGACATCTTTGATAACTCAGATAAACCATCATAGAATATATCCAGGATGGTCCATTCTGAAAGCATGTCAGAAGGACACTTTTTGGTCAGCTGTTTGTATCTTTTCTAAGCTTCATAGAGGGATTCACCTTCTTTCTATTTGAAGGTTTGAACATCCACTCTAAGCTTTCTCAGCTTTTGAGGAGGAAAGAACTTGGCTAAGAAAGCCGTGACCAGCTTATCCCAAGAGTTCAGGCTGTCTTTGGGTTGAGAGTCCAACCATATTCTAGCTCTGTCTCTTACAGCAAAAGGGAAAAGCATGAGCCTGTAGACTTCAGGATCTACTCCATTAGTCTTAACAGTATCACATATCTGCAAGAATTCAGTTAAGAACTGAAAAGGATCTTCAGATGGAAGTCCATGAAACTTGCAGTTCTGCTGCATCAGAGAAACTAATTGAGGTTTCAGCTCAAAGTTGTTTGCTCCAATGGCAGGAATGGAGATGCTTCTTCCATGTAAATTGGAATTAGGTGCAGTAAAGTCACCAAGCATCCTCCTTGCATTATTATTATTTTCGGCTGCCATCTCCTCTTCCTGTTCGAAAATTTCTGAAAGGTTATCTCTGGATTATTGTAATTTAGCTTCTCTTAGTTTTCTCTTCAGAGTCCTTTCAGGTTCTGGATCTGCTTCAACAAGAATATTCTTGTCCTTGCTCCTGCTCATATGACAAAGAAGAGGGCACAGAAAATAATAATAATAATAATATGGATCCTTTATACCACAGTATAGGGATCCCTTTGTGAGTGGAAGAAAAGAGGGAGAAGGAATTTTCGAAAATAATTTTTGAAAAAGAGTTAGTGATTTTTGAAAATAGTTTTTGTAAAATGTTAGTAGTTTTTCGAAAATTAAGATTTAAAAATTAAAATAATAGTTAATTAAAAAGAAATTTTGAAAAAGAAGGAAGGGATTTTCGAAAATTAGAGAGAGAGAGTTAGTTAGGTAGTTTTGAAAAAGATAAGAAACAAACAAAAAGTTAGTTAGTTAGTTAAAACAAATTTTGAAAAGATAAGAAGTTAGGAAGTTAGAAAAGATATTTTGAAATCAAATTTTTGAAAAAAATAAGATGAGAAGATATTTTTGAAAAGATATGATAGAAATTAGTTTTGAAAAAGATTTGATTTTTAAAATCACAATTAATGACTTGATTCACAAGAAATCACAAGATATGATTCTAGAACTCAAAGTTTGAATCTTTCTTAACAAGCAAGTAACAAACTTGAAATTTTTGAATCAAAACATTAATTGTTATTGTTATTTTCGAAAATTTGATATAAAAATAAGAAAAAGATTTTTGAAAAACATTTTTATAATTTTCGAAAATAACTAAGAAATTTGAAAAAGATTTGATTTTTGAAAAAGATTTTTGAAAAAGATAAGATTTTTTTTAAAATTGAAAATTTGATTTGACTCATAAAAACAACTAGATTTTAAAATTTTTTGAAAAAGTCAAATCTAATTTTCGAAATTTTAAGAGAGAAAAAGGGAAAGATATTTTTTTGATTTTTTGAATTTTTATGATGAGAGAGAAAAATTAAAAACATCATTTTCATGTTTTTCTCTTTTATTTTTGAATCAAAACAAGGGATGCATGCAAGAACACTATGAATGTCAAGATGAACACCAAGAACACTATGAATGTCATGATGAACATCAAGAACATATTTTTGAAAAATTTTTAATGCAAAGAAAACATGCAAGACACCAAACTTAGAATTCTTTAATGCTTAGACACTAAGAATTCAAGAATGCATATGAAAAACAAGAAAAGACACAAAACATGCAAATGCAAAGATCAAACAAGAAGACTTACCAAGAACAACTTGAAGATCATGAAGAACACTATGAATGCATGATAATTTTCGAAAAATGCAAGATGCACATGCAATTGACACCAAACTTATAACATGACTCAAGACTCAAACAAGAAACAGAAAAATATTTTTGATTTTTATGATTTTCTAATTTTTTTGGATTTTTTTCGAAAATTATTTGAAAAACAAAAATAAGGATTTCAAAATTTTTAATATGAATTCCAGGAATCTTGCCATGTTAGTCTAAAGCTTCAGTCCAGGAATTAGACATGGCTCACTAGCCAGTCAAGCTTTCAATGAAAGCTCCGGTCCAAAACACTAGACATGGCCAATGGCCAGCCAAGCATCAGCAAACATAGATACCTCTCATGTATACAACAGCTGATATTTCATCCAACTTCATATACTTATGAGTGGAAGCCTCAGTCCAAAAGAATTTAGACATGGCTTTACAGCCAGCCAGGCTTCACATGCTTCATGAAACACTAGAATTCATTCTTTAAAAATTTTGTATAACAAATATATATATTTTTTTAAAACATTTTTATTTTTTCGAAAACAAAAGAAAAATTTTTGAAAGATTTTTTTGAAAACTTTTTGAAAGCAAAACAAAAAGAATATTACCTAATCTGAGCAACAGGATGAACCGTCAGTTGTCCAAACCCGAACAATCCCCGGCAACGGCGCCAAAAACTTGGTATGCGAAATTGCTACTCAGGTTGTGAATTGTTGTTCGAAATTGATTCCCTGGCAATGGCACCAAAAACGGATGCACAGGACCATGGTCTAAACATATCTTCACAACTTCGCATAACTAACCAGCAAGTGCATTGGGTCGTCCAAGTAATACCTTACGTGAGTAAGGGTCGAATCCCACGGAGATTGTTGGTATGAAGCAAGCTATGGTCACCTTGTAAATCTCAGCCAGGCGGATATAAAATAATAATGGAGTTTTCAAAAGTAATTAATAAAATAGGGATAGAAATACTTATGTAATTCATTGGTGAGAATTTCAGATAAGCAAATAGAGATGCTTTCGTTCCTCTGAACCTCTGCTTTCCTGCTATCTTCATCCAATCAGTCTTACTCCTTTCCATGGCTAGCTTTATGTGATACATCACCACTGTCAATGGCTACTTTCGGTCTTCTCTCGGAAAAATAATCCAAATGCCCTGTCACGACACGGCTAATCGTCTGGAGGCATCACCCTTGTCAATGGTTTCATCTTATCCTCTCAGTGAAAATGGTCAACGCACCCTGTCACGGCACGGCTATTCATCTGTCGGTTCTCGATCCTGCTGGAATAGGATTTACTATCCTTTTGCGTCTGTCACTACGCCCGGCAATCGCGAGTTTGAAGCTCGTCACAGTCATTCAATCATTGAATCCTACTCGGAATACCACAGACAAGGTTTAGACCTTCCGGATTCTCTTGAATGCCGCCATCATTCTAGCTTACACCACGAAGATTCCGATTAAGAGATCTAAGAGATACTCATTCAATCTAATGTAGAACGGAAGTGGTTGTCAGGCACGCGTTCATAGGGAATGATGATGATTGTCACGTTCATCACATTCAGGTTGAAGTACGAATGAATATCTTAGAAGCGAAATAAGATGAATTGAATAGAAAACAGTAGTACTTTGCATTAATCTTTGAGGAACAGCAGAGCTCCACACCTTAATCTATGGAGTGTAGAAACTCTACCGTTAAAATTACATAAGTGAAAGGTCCAGGCATGGCCGAATGGCCAGCCCCTCTGATCTAAGAACCAGGCGTCCAAAGATGTCTAATACAATAGTAAAAGGTCCTATTTATAATAAACTAGCTACTCGGGTTTACAGAAGTAAGTAATTGATGCATAAATCCACTTCCGGGGCCCACTTGGTGTGTGCTTGGGCTGATCTTGAGTGTTGCACGTGTAGAGGTCCTTCTTGGAGTTGAACGCCAGTTTTTGTGCCAGTTTGGGCGTTCAACTCTGGTTTTGGATCCTTTTCTGGCGCTGGACGCCAGAATTGGGCAGAGAACTGGCGTTGAACGCCAGTTTACGTCATCTATTCTTGGCCAAAGTATGGACTATTATATATTGCTGAAAAGCCCTGGATGTCTACTTTCCAACGCAATTGGAAGCGCACCATTTCAAGTTCTGTAGCTCCAGAAAATCCACTTTGAGTGCAGGGAGATCAGAATCCAACAGCATCAGCAGTCCTTCTTCAACCTCTGAATCTGATTTTTGCTCAAGTCCCTCAATTTCAGTCAGAAAATACCTGAAATCACAAAAAAACACACAAACTCATAGTAAAGTCTAGAAATGTGAATTTAACATAAAAACTAATGAAAACATCCCTAAAAGTAACTAGATCCTACTAAAAACATACTAAAAACCATGTCAAAAAGCGTATAAATTATCCGCTCATCAGCCATGCGGTAGCAGTGCCTGGTATTCTTCATCCGAGACGGGAGATCTGACAGATGATTAGCCATACATAAGCTGTGCCTGGACCATTTTCACTGAGAGGATGGATGGTAGCCATTGACAACGGTGATCCACCAACATACAGCTTGCTATGGAAGGGAGCACGCATGATTGGATGAAGACAATAGGAAAGCAGAGGTTCAGAAGCAACAAAGCATCTCCAAACACTTATCCGAAATTCCCACCAATGAATTACATAAGTATCTTTATTTTAGTTTACGTTTTATTTATCTTTCAATTATCAAAACTCATAACCAATTGAATCCGCCTGACTAAGATTTACAGGATGACCATAGCTTGCTTCGAGCCGGCAATCTCCGTGGGATCGACCCTTACTCGCATAAGGTTTTATTACTTGGACGACCCAGTGCACTTGCTGGTTAGTTGTACCTGAGTTGTGAAAAGTGTGATCACAATTCCGTGCACCATAAGTCAAGAAGCAAGTAGGCATATTATACAATTAGGCAAACTCAAGAAATCAAAGCAAACAAGCATATAGAAGATGCATATGATGAATGCCTCTCCTATTGGCTCGTGATATCACTTGTCGGTCCATAAATGCCAACCCGACACATCCTTTCGGATGTAGCTTTTCTGCCACGCCCACGGATATAGTGCTGGGCCCACTCTACTGACCTACGGATATAGTGCTGGGCACACTCTATTCACCCACAGATATAGTGCCGGGTACACCCGCATGCGTAACCCAAGGATATAGTGCCTGGCACACTCTTGCAGTAGAAAAGGTCATCAATCATAATTCATTCCCAGGGATATAGTGCCCTGCACACTATCATGCTTAACCCAAGGATATAGTGCCTGGCACACTTTCTACATTCAACCAGTTCATCAACCTCACATCATCACCAGTCATCACCATTTCTCATCTCAATCCATTTTCAATTATCAATTCTCAACATTCCAAGGATATAGTGCCTGGCACACTCTCTTTCAAACATTATCATTCCAGGGATATAGTGCCTGGCACACTCTCAACATTCATCAGGATCATTCATCCCTTTTTGAGTCCTCAACTCATCACATCCATCATCAATTCATAATTTCCATCCCAAACTCATCAGTTCATCAGTATCTCAATTCATTATCAGCAATCACCCAATTCACTACTCTTCCTTCTCTCTCAACCAACTCATCCTCAATACACCAGAAACCTAAACCTCCGTTTGCTAACTTTTCAAAGTAAAACCAATTTAAACCTCCTAAGACCTTTCCCATATTCCAACATCGAAAATTGAGCCCAAAAGTCTTAAAATGGTGTTATAGAAGCTTAAAACCTTGTTGGCAAGATAGAATAGTTGAAAAATAAGTAAAATTTAAGAAACAGGACGTTTGCGGCCGCACAGGGGTGTGTGCGTGCGCACGTCTAGGAGATTTTTAAATGTGTGCGTACGCACAGGGGTATGCGTACGCACAGGTGGCAAAACTTACAGAATCTGTTCACTCGCACAACCTGTGCCAGTGCCCCTAACAAACTGGCCCTCCCAACGTGTGCGTCCGCACAGGCCTGTGCATCCGCACAGGTTAAAATTCTTCCTTAGATATGTGCGCGCACAAGCTGTGCTAGCGCTGCAAACAGAACGCATTTCCTTGCCTATGCATGCTCACAGGTGTGTGCGTCCGCACAGGTAAAAATTTTGCAGGGTGTGCATCCGCACGAGGGTGTGCGCTCCCACATATCAGAAATCATGAAATTCTGCAACTTTGCAGAATTTCAAATTTTTAAGACCAACTTTGAATGATCATAACTTTCTCTACCAGATTCCAATTTTCACAAACTTTATATCAATTTAAAGGGTTTTCAAAGATCTTTGATTCTAAATAAATTTCAATAAATTTTGAAAACCAAGGCAAAAGTTATGATCAGACAAAGTTCACCCAAAATTCATTTTTACCCAAAACCTCATAACCTCAATTTTAACCAACCCTCAATCCAAAATCACTTATCCCACATTCAAAATAGTCCCAAGGTACCTAAACCATATTCATATACCTTTCCTTCAATCCATAACTTAGCAACACATAAAGATCATCAATTCCATAATCCAAATTTCTACTTGTAAACTCAATTCTCAACAATCTAAAACCAAACTAATCATAACCCATATAATACCAAAACAACATCAAAGTCCATACCATTTATCTCCCAATTCAAACATCTATAATATCCCAATTTCATCATTCAACACCATCAAAACCCTTAGCCACCAACATCCAAAACCATCATAATCATTCACAATCATCATCAATCAATCAACATCATCAACTACTACAATTCCTCATATTAATCTCATAAAACTCACATCTTCAAAAATAGCCATCAAAATCAACATCCATATTACCAATATCAACATACACACTCACCCACATCATTCCACATCATAATACATCATTAATACTAATACTTCTCAACAATCACCATCACCCACAAAATTAATTATTTATTATTACTCATCAACCATATCAACAACCCTCATCAACAACACAAATCATCAATACTCATTAACACAACAATCCCCAATAATCATCATCAACCACAATAATCCAATATAACCAACAATTACATCCACTCACATATAATTATTCATACACCAATATCATTCAATCCTATCTTAGGGTCAACTAGTCTAAGTTTTCAGAAACATTACACATTACATAAAGAAAACCGAAACCATACGTTGGCCGATTCCCAAATGCTCCAAACACTAAAATAAAACCACCAAACTTGATCCAAAGTCTCAACCAACTCCAACCAACACCAAAGCTCAAACTAACAACACATATATCACCAAAATCAAAACCTAAGATACATAAAACAACTACACACAAGGATTTAGTGAAACCTTACCTTATCCAATTTGAGTAGGGGTAAAATCCATCAATTACCCGCTACTAAAGATCACCTAAATAAGCAAAACCACAAAATCTACTCAAAAACTAAACCCAAAAACGAACAGAACTTAGGGCACAAAACTGGAGTGTGAAGAGAGAGATCTTACCAGATTTCTTTAAATAGAAATGAAGATCTCATCAAGAGCTTCGCGTGGCCACAAATGGCTCGTCAATCGAAAATACGTAGCTCAAGATATGGCTTCCGGAAGGTGGAGGTGAATAGTGCCACTTCCTTCTTCCTCTCTTCTTCAATAACCAGCGCCCCTTTCTTTGTGGGTTGCTGAAAATGAGCTTAAGGCTCATTAAAGAGTTCTTTTATATGTTGGGTTTGGGTCCAACTTAGGCCCAGTCCAACCTGTTAGCGTTTTTAGCTCGTTCGGCCCAACTTTGGGCCAAACCTTTAACACTAACACCCGGTTTTCTATTCCTAATATGTTTCTAGGATTTTCGACTGTTTTCACTTTTTCTCACACAGAACCTAACAAACTTAAACCGGTTTGACCGGTTCAACTGTTGGTTCGTGGTTTTTCACAGTTTTTCGCAGAAAACATATTTTCTAACTCAGAAGGACGTACTGAGTCCAAAAATTATATTTAAATCCCCAAATTCTCATTCTAACTTTACGGAACTTAATTTGGGCATTTAAATTATTTTATTCATGAAAAACCCGATTCTTACATCCTCTCCTCCTTAAAAAGATTTTCGCCCTCGAAAATTCGAACCACACGATGTAATAGATATATGCCTATATATGTATATTCTCCACGAAGTGTCCTACTTCAACGTTGCCAAACTAACAAGTTGTAAAAGTATCTCATTCACCATCATCCCAACGCGTTGAAGTTCTCTCTCACCTTCCACTGCGTCACTCTGATTATCGTCACTAGAATTCCGAAAGTTTTCCTTAAATCAAATACCAATTTTGTAACATTTTTCAAAACCTTCAAAACAAGTTTATTCTAAATGAGTTCATTGTTAAAGCTCTTTCAAAGGAGTCAAAAATCATTTACTAGTAAGTCAAACACTTGAAATCACAGTTTTCTTAAAAAAAACTTTTCAGTTTGAATTCCTTTCGATAAGATAATTTGGAAACCAAATTCACAAATGAACATAATTGGAGAACTCACTTTTCTTTTTAAACAATATCTTCCAAACCAAGAATTTTCGGCATAGTTTCAAAACCAAAGACTACTTTTGTAACATTTCGCAAAGCTGTGAAAACAAGTTCAATCTAAACCAGTTCATTATGAAAGCTTTTTCAAAAGGCTCAAAAATTCATTTATTCTTAAAGCAAAACCTTTCAATTTGAATCCCCCCCCTTTTTTTATAAGATAAATTTGCAAACCAAAATTACAAGCCAACAAAATCTTAGGACTCACTTTCCTTTTAAAATTGTATCATTTGATCAAAAGTTCCAGTTCTAGTTTCAAAACCAAATCAGTTAAACCAAAGCTCCAAACCAGATTTGAAAATCACTCTAAACCTTAAAACGGCAAAAATCATAGTTAAAAACCGCAAGGATGTTAGTTGGTATTTTCGTTGCCACTAGTGCTGAACCGCACCCATCGTCCACACAGGGAATCGCCAAGACTTCTAGTCATACCTGGTAACCATTCCGGTATGCCAACTTGGATCGTTCGTCATCACAAGTCTGAAATCCTCGACTACCGCCGCTAGAATCCTCCTTTCCCCATGGTTTACTTCCAACAAAACTCTAAGCTCTGGAAATTCTAATGACGTCTTTACAAAAGATAGAACCAAACTAACCTCAGGTCCAGGCAATATAAGACTCAAAGCATACGCTTACCTCTCGTTGGAGGATCTGACCCCGTCACCTCACATGCCTCCAAAGCAAACACACGGCCTGGTTGCTGACTCTTACCCACACCTAGGTTCCTCCCTCTACAAGATGCATATGATGAATGCCTGTCCTATTGGCTCGTGATATCACTTGTCGGTCCATAAATGCCAACCCGACACATCCTTTCAGATGTAGCTTTTCTGCTACGCCCACGAATATAGTGCCGGGTACACTCTACTGACCCACGGATATAGTGCCGGGCACACTCTATTCACCCACGGATATAGTGTCAGGCACACTCGGCGTAACTGATGAGCGGATAATTTATACGCTTTTTGGCATTATTTTTAGTATGTTTTTAGTATATTTTAATTAGTTTTTCTTATATTTTTATTAGTTTTTAAATAAAAATCACTCTTCTAGAATTTACTATGAGTTTGTGTGTTTTTCTGTGATTTCAGGTATTTTTTGGCTGAAATTGAGGGACCTGAGCAAAAATCTGATTCAGAGGCTGAAAAAGGACCGCAGATGTTGTTGGATTCTGACCTCCCTGCACTCAAAATGGATTTTCTGGAGCTACAGAAGCCCAATTGGCGCGCTATTAATTGTGTTGGAAAGTAGACATCCTGGGCTTTTCAGCAATATATAATAGTCTATACTTTTCCCGAGATTTGATGGCCCAAACAGGCGTTCCAAGTAAGCTCAAGAATTCTGGCGTTTAACTCCAAAACTGGCACAAAAGCTGGAGTTAAACGCCCAAAATGGTACAAAAGTTGGCGTTTAACTCCAAGAAAAGTCTCTACACATGGAAGCTTCAATGCTCAGCCCAAGCACACACCAAGTGGGCCCGGAAGAAGATTTCTGCATTAATTACTGATTTCTGTAAACCCTAGGCTACTAGTTCTCTATAAATAGGACCTTTTGCTATTGTATTTTATATCTTTGGACGTTTAGTCCCTAGACCTTAGAGGCTGGCCATTCGGCCATGCTTACACTATTATCACTTATGTATTTTCAACGGTGGAGTTTCTACACACCATAGATTAAAGTTTGGAGCTCTGCTGTTCTTCATGAATTAATACAAAGTACTATTATTTTTCTATTCAACTCAAGTCTATTTCTTCTCCAAGATATTCATTCGTTCTTCAACTTGATGAATGTGATGATCCGTGACACTCATCATCATTCTCACCTATGAACATGTGCCTGACAACCACATCTGTTCTACTAGCAATGGCTTGAATGCGTATCTCTTGGGTTTCTAATCTAAGATTGGAACCTTTGTGGTATAGGCTAGAATTATTGGCGGCCATTCCTGAGATCTGGAACGTCTAAACCTTGTCTGTGGTATTCTGAGTAGGATCTGGGAAGGGATGACTGTGACGAGCTTCAAACTCGCGATTGTTGGGCGTGTGACAGACGCAAAAGGATCAATGGATCCTATTCCAGCATGATCGAGAACCGACAGATGATTAGCCGTGCGGTGACAGCGCATTTGGAACGTTTTCACTGAGAGGATAGGAAGTAGCTATTGACAATGGTGATGCTCAACATAAAGCTTGCCATGGAAAGGAGTATGAATGATTGGAAGAAGGCAATAGGAAAGCAGAGGTTCAGGAGGAACAAAGCATCTTCATACGCTTATCTGAAATTCCAACCAAGGAATTACATAAGTATCTCTATCTTTATTTTATGTTTTATTCATCTTTTAATTATCAATTCTCCATCACCATTTGAATTCGCCTGACTGATATTTACAAGGTGACCATAGCTTGCTTCAAGCCGATGGTCTTCGTGGGATCGACCCTTACTCACGTAAGGTATTACTTGGATGACCCAGTGCACTTGCTGGTTAGTTGTGCGGAATTGTGACAAAGTGTGATTCATGTTTAAGAGCTCTAAGTCCTTTGGCGCCATTGTTGATGATCACAATTTTGCATACCAAGTTTTTGGCGCCGTTGCCGGGGATTGTTCGAGTTTGGACAACTGACGGTTCATCTTGTTGCTTAGATTAGGTACTTTTCTTTTTATTTTTCAGAATTTTTAAGAATGAATTCTAGAGTTTCAAGGTGATGCTCTTATCATCCCAAAAGCTGATTGATTCTCATCAATTTAGCTACTGAATGTAATGTCCTGCTGAGGCTTGGCCAAACATGTCTAATCTTTTTAGACTGAAGCCTTAGACTAACATTGCATGATTCTTGGAATTCTTATTAAAAGTTTTGAATCCCTTTATTTTCTTTTCCATATAAGTTTCGAAAATCACAAAAAAATTTATAAAATCATAAAAATCAAAAATATTTTATGTTTTTTGTTTGAGTCTAGTATCAATTTTTAAGTTTGGTGTCAATTGCATTCTTCCTGCATTTTTCGAAAACATGCAATATGTTCTTCATTAATCTTCAAGTTGTTCTTGATGATTTCATTGCTCTAATCTTTAAATTCTCTTGTTTTGTGTGTTTCGTTGTTTCTCATATGCATTCTCAATTTGTTAGTGTCTCCTATATGAAAATTTTTAAGTTTGGTGTCCTGCATGCATTGTTTATTTGATCTTAGTTGCAATTTTTATTGTTTCTCATCATTAAAAATTCAAAAATATTTTCAAAATTGTGTCTTTTCAAGTCAGTAATACAGAGAATTGAAGATTCAGAACATTCAGCAGAGGAATCAAACAGAAACAGCTGGGCGTTCAAAACGCCCAGTGAAGGTAGCATTTTGGGCGTTAAACGCCAGAATGGATGCCATTCTGGGTGTTTAACGCCAGAATGACACTAGAGGGAAGATTTTGTTTTTAACTCAAATTTTTTTCAAATCTTCATAATTTTTCAAAATCAAATCTTTTTCAAATCATATCTTTTCAATCATATCTCTTCAAAATCAATTTCTTTCCATTTTTTATTATTTTCGAAAATCCTTATTATAATTAATGATTTACTTCAAAATTTTC
This sequence comes from Arachis ipaensis, assembly GCF_059453495.1. Taxonomy (NCBI): domain Eukaryota; kingdom Viridiplantae; phylum Streptophyta; class Magnoliopsida; order Fabales; family Fabaceae; genus Arachis; species Arachis ipaensis. The sequence continues at coordinate 132,296,912 of NC_142444.1, forward strand.
TAGTTGTTACTTGCCTATTAAGAAAGGATCAAAAGTTTTAATTCTAGAATCATATCTTCTAATTTCTTGTTAGTCAAGTAATCAACTTTAATTTCAAAACTTTTTCTTTTTAATTTGATTTTCAATCATATCTTCTCAATCATATCTTTTCAATCACATCTTTTTCAAAATTTATTTTCAATCATATCTTCTTAATTTCTAATTTCAAAATCACTTAATTTCTTTCCCAATTTTAGTTTTCGAAAATCATCACTCAAATTTTCAAAATTTCTTTTAATTATTTCAAAATCTTTTTAATTTATTTTCGAAAATTCTTCCTCTCTTCTCACACCCTTCTATTTAAAGGACTAACACTCCTCCTCAAGGTACAATTCGAACTCCCTCCTACTTTATATGTTCGAATTCTCTTCTATCTACCTCCTCCTTCTATTCTTCTTTTTCTCTGACACCTCAAGGAATCTTTATACTGTGACATAGAGGATTCCCTACTTTCTTGTTCTCTTCTCTTTCATATGAGCAGGAACAAAGATAAAGGCATACTTGTTCAAGCTGATCCTGAGCCTGAAAGGACCTTGAAGAGAAAACTAAGAGAAGCTAAAGCACAATTCTTTCTAGAGGGCCTAACAGAGCTTTTCAAAGAAGAAGAAACCATGGCAGCCGAAAACAACAATGCCAACAATGCAAGGAAGGTGCTTGGTGACTTTACTGCACCTACTCCCGACTTCTATGGGAAAAACATCTCAATCCCTGCCATTGGAGCAAACAACTTTGAGCTTAAGCCTCAATTAGTTTCTCTAATGCAACAGAATTGCAAGTTTTATGGACTTCTATTGGAAGATCCTCATCAGTTCTTAGCTGAATTCTTGCAAATTTGTGACACTGTCAAGACCAATGGGGTTGACCCTGAAGTCTACAGACTTATGCTTTTTCCTTTTGCTGTAAGAGACAGAGCTAGGACATGGTTGGATTCACAACCTAAAGAAAGCCTGAACTCTTGGGAAAAGCTAGTTAATGCCTTCTTGGCAAAGTTCTTTCCACCTCAAAAATTGAGCAAGCTTAGAGTGGAAGTCCAAACCTTCAGACAGAAGGAAGGTGAGTCCCTCTATGAAGCTTGGGAAAGATACAAGCAACTTATCAGAAGATGTCCTTCTGACATGCTTTCTGAATGGAGCATCATAGGAATTTTCTATGATGGCCTGTCTGAACTATCCAAGATGTCATTGGATAGCTCTGCTGGAGGATCTCTTCATCTGAAGAAGACGCCTGCAGAAGCTCAGGAACTCATTGAAATGTTTACAAATAACCAATTCATGTACACTTCTGAAAGGAATCCTGTGAATAATGGGATAGCTCAGAAGAAAGAAGTTCTTGAGATTGATACTCTGAATGCCATATTGGCTCAGAATAAAATATTGACCCAACAAGTCAATATGATTTCTCAGAGTCTGTCTGGAATACAAGCAGCAACAGGCAGTACTAAGGAAGCTTCCTCTGAAGAAGAAGCTTATGATCCTGAGAACCCAGCAATGGAAGAGGTGAATTACATGGGAGAACCCTATGGAAACACCTATAATCCTTCATGGAGAAATCATCCAAATCTCTCATGGAAGGATCAACAAAGACCTCAACAAGGTTTCAACAACAATAATGGTGGAAGAAACAGGTTTAGCAATAGCAAGCCTTTTCCATCATCTTCTCAGCAACAGACAGAGAATTCTAAGCAAAGCCACTCTGACTTAGCAATAATAGTCTCTGATCTAATCAAAACCACTCAAAGTTTCATGACTGAAACAAGGTCCTCCATTAGAAATTTGGAGGCACAAGTGGGTCAGCTGAGTAAGAAAATTACTGAACTCCCTCCTAGTACTCTCACAAGCAATACAGAAGAGAATCCAAAGAGAGAGTGCAACGCCATAAACACGTCTCACATGGCCGAACCTGGAGAGGAGGAAGAGGCAGTGATCTCTACTGAGGAAGACCTCAATGGACGTCCACTGACCTCCATGGAGTTCCCTAATGAGGAACCATGGGAATCTGAGGCTCAGACTGAGACCATAGAGATTCCATTAAATTTACTTTTGCCATTCATGAGCTCTGATGAGTATTCTTCCTCTGAAGAGGATGAAGATGTTACGGAAGAGCAAGTTGCTAAGTACCTTGGAGCAATCACGAAGCTAAATGCCAGGTTGTTTGGTAATGAGACTTGGGAGGATGAACCTCCATTGCTCATTAAAGAACTGGATGACTTGACTAGGCAGAGATTACCTCTGAAGAGATAAGACCCTGGAAAGTTCTCAATACCTTGTACCATAGGCACCATGACCTTTGAGAAGGCTCTATGTGACCTGGGATCAAGTATAAACCTTATGCCTCTCTCTGTAATGGAGAAGCTAGGGATCATTGAGGTACAAGCTACAAGAATCTCACTGGAGATGGCGGACAATTCAAAGAAACAGGCTTATGGACTTGTAGAGGATGTCCTGGTAAAGGTTGAAGACCATTACATCCCTGCTGATTTCCTAATCTTAGAAACTGGGAAGTGTATGGATGAATCCATCATCATTGGCAGACCCTTCCTAGCCACAGCAAAAGCTGTGATTGATGTTGACAAAGGAGAATTGATCATTCAAGTGAATGAAGACTCCCTTGTGTTTAAAGCTCAAGGATATCCCTCTGTCACCATGGAGAGGAAGCATGAAGAGCTTCTCTCAATACAGAGTCAAACAGAGACCCCACAGTCAAACTCTAAGTTTGGTGTTGGGAGGCCACAACCAAACTTTAAGTTTGGTGTTGAACCCTCACACTCAAATTCTAAGTTTGGTGTTGGGAAGTTCCAACATTGCTCTGAACATCTGTGAGGCTCCATGAGAGCCACTGTCAAGCTATTGACATTAAAGAAGCGCTTGTTGGGAGGCAACCCAATTTTTACTTATCTATGTTAAATTTCTATTTTCTTTTGTTATTTTATGTTTTCTGTAGGTTGATGATCATGTGAAGTCACAAAAACAATTGAAAAAAAAATAAAAACAGAAGGAAAAACAGAATGAAAAATAGAACACCCTGGAGGAGAAACTTACTGCCGTTTAAACGCCAGTAAGGGTAGTAGAATGGGCGTTAAACGCCCAGTTTGGCACCATTCTGGGCGTTTAACGCCAGAAATGGGCACCAGACTGGCGTTTAACGCCAGGAATGGGCAAGAAGCTGGCGTTAAACGCCAGAAATGGGCAGCAGCCTGGCGTTTAACGCCAGGATTGGCAGCAAGGGGCGTTTTGCACGCAACATGGTGCAAGGATGAGAAATCCTTGACACCTCAGGATCTGTGGACCCCACAGGATCCCCACCTACCCCACCTTTCTCTCTCTTCTTCACCCATTCACCAATCACCTCAATACCTCTTCCCCAAAAACCCCTCACCTATCAAATCCCACCATTCTCTTCACCACTCACATCCATCCTTCATAAAACCCCACCTACCTCACCATTCAAATTCAAACCACTTTCCCACCCAAACCCACCCATAATGGCCGAACCATACCCCCCCCTCTCCACTCCTATATAAACCCATCTTCACTCCTTCATTTTCACACAACATACACACTACCCATCCCCCTTGGCCGAAACACAAAGCCCCCTCCATCTCCTCTATTTCTTCTTCTTCTACTCTCTTCTTTCTTCTTTTGCTCGAGGACGAGCAACCTTCTAAGTTTGGTGTGGGAAAAGCTAAAGCTTTTTTTGTTTTTCCATAACCATTAATGGCACCAAAGGCCGGAGAAACCTCTAGAAAGAGGAAAGGGAAGGCAAAATCTTCCACCTCCGAGTCATGGGAGATGGAGAGATTCCTCTCAAAGGTGCATCAAGACCACTTCTATGAAGTTGTGGCCAAGAAGAAGGTGATCTCCGAGGGCCCTTTTAAGATCAAAAAGGGCGAATATCCGGAGATCCGACATGAGATTCGAAGAAGAGGTTGGGAAGTTCTCACCAACCCCATTCAACAAGTCAGAATCTTAATGGTTCAAGAGTTCTATGCCAATGCATGGATCACCAAGAACCATGATCAAAGTGTGAACCCAGACCCTAAGAATTGGCTTACAATGGTCCGAGGGAAATACTTAGACTTTAGTCTGGAAAATGTAAGGTTGGCATTCAATTTGCCTATGATGCAAGGAGATGCACACCATACACTAGAAGGGTCAACTTTGATCAAAGGTTAGACCAAGTCCTCATGGACATCTGTGAAGAGGGCGCTCAATGGAAGAGTGATTCAAGAGGAAAGCCAGTTCAACTAAGAAGGCATGACCTCAAGCCCGTGGCTAGGGGATGGTTGGAGTTCATCCAACGCTCAATCATTCCTACTAGCAACCGATCTAAAGTTACTATAGACCGGGCTATCATGATTCATAGCATCATGATTAGAGAGGAAGTAGAAGTTCATAAGGTTATATCCCAAGAACTCTACAAGGTAGCGGACAAGTCTTCTACTCTGGCAAGGTTAGCCTTCCCTCATCTCATTTGTCACCTCTGCAATTCAGCTGGAATTGACATAGAGGAAGACATCCTCATTGATGAGGACAAGCCCATCACTAAGAAAAGGATGGAGCAAATGAGAGAACCTCACTAAGAGCATGAGGAAACTCCTCATCATGAAATCCCTGAGATGCCTCAAGGGATGCATTTTCCTCCACAAAACTATTGGGAGCAAATCAACACTCCCTAGGAGAATTAAGTTCCAACATGGGACAACTGAGGGTGGAGCACGAAGAGCATTCCATCCTCCTCCATGAAATTAGAGAAGACCAAAGAACCATGAGAGAGGAGCAACAAAGGCAAGGAAGAGACATTGAGGAGCTCAAGCACTCCATAAGATCTTCAAGAGGAAGAACAAGCCGCCATCACTAAGGTGAACCCGTTCTTTAATTTTCTTGTTCTTTATTTTCCTGTTTTTCGAATTTTTATGCTTGTGTTTATTTATATTTGTGTCTTTATTACGTGATCATTAGTGTCTAAGTGTCTATGCCTTAAAGTTATGAAAATGAATCCATCACCTTTCTTAAATGAAAAATATTTTTAATTGAAAAAGAAAAAGAAGTGCATGAATTTCAAATTTTAAAACAGTTTAATTATTTTGATGTGGTGGCAATACTATTGTTTTTCTGAATGAATGCTTGAACAGTGCATATTTTTGAATTTATTGTTTAAAGAATGTTAAAATTGTTGGCTCTTGAAAGAATGATGGGAAAAGGAGAAATGTTATTTGATAATCTGAAAAATCATAAAATTGATTCTTGAAGCAAGAAAAAGCAGTGAAAAGCTTGCAAAAAAAAGATATATGCGAAAAAAAAGAAGAAAGAGAAAGAAAAGCAAGCAGAAAAAGCCAATACCCCTTTAAACCAAAAGGCAAGGGTGATAAAAAGGATCCAAGGCTTTGAGCATCAGTGGATAGGAGGGCCCACAGGAATAAAATCCTGGCCTAAGCGGCTCAACCAAGCTGTCCCTAACCATGTGCTTGTGGCGTGAAGGTGTCAAGTGAAAACTTGAGACTAAGCGGTTAAAGTCGAGGTCCAAAGCAAAAAGAAGAGTGTGCTTAAGAATCCTGGACACCTCTAATTGGGGACTCTAGCAAAGCTGAGTCACAATCTGAAAAGGTTCACCCAGTTATGTGTCTGTGGCATTTATGTATCCGGTGGTAATATTGGAAAATAAAGTGCTTACGGCCACGGCCAAGACTCATAAAGTAGCTGTGTTCAAGAATCAACATACTTAACTAGGAGAATCAATAACACTATCTGGATTCTGAGTTCCTATAGATGCCAATCATTCTAAACTTCAAGGAATAAAGTGAGATGCCAAAACTGTTCAGAAGCAAAAAGCTAAAAGCCACGCTCATCTAATTAATACTGATCTTCATAGATATTTTTTGAATTCATTGTATATTCTCTTCTTTTTATCCTATTTGATTTTCAGTTGCTTGGGGACAAGCAACAATTTAAGTTTGGTGTTGTGATGAGCGGATAATTTATACGCTTTTTGGCATTGTTTTTAGTATGTTTTTAGTATATTTTAATTAGTTTTTATTATATTTTTATTAGTTTTTAAATAAAAATCACTCTTCTGGAATTTACTATGAGTTTGTGTATTTTTCTGTGATTTCAGGTATTTTCTAGCTGAAATTGAGGGACCTGCGCAAAAATCTGATTCAGAGGCTGAAAAAGGACCGTAGATGCTGTTGGATTCTGACCTCCCTGCACTCAAAATGGATTTTCTGGAGCTACAGAAGCCCAATTGGTGCGCTCTCAATTGCGTTGGAAAGTAGACATCCTGGGCTTTCCAGCAATATATAATAGTTTATACTTTACCCGAGATTTGATGGCCCAAACAGGTGTTGCAAGTCAGCTCAAGAATTCTGGCGTTTAACTCCAAAATTGGCACAAAAGCTGGAGTTAAACGCCCAACTGGCACAAAAGTTGGCGTTTAACTCCAAGAAAAGTCTCTACACATGGAAGATTCAATGCTCAGTCCAAGCACACACCAGGTGGGCCCGGAAGAAGATTTCTGCATTAATTACTGATTTCTGTAAATCCTAGGCTACTACTTCTCTATAAATAGGACATTTTGCTATTGTATTTTATATCTTTGGATCATCTTTGGACGTTTAGTCCCTAGACCTTGGAGGCTGGCCATTCGGCCATGCTTACACTTATGTATTTTCAACAGTGGAGTTTCTACACACCATAGATTAAGGTGTGGAGCTCTGTTGTTCTTCATGAATTAATACAAAGTACTATTGTTTTTCTATTCAACTCAAGTCTATTTCTTCTCCAAGATATTCATTCGTTCTTCAACTTGATGAATGTGATGATCCGTGACACTCATCATCATTCTCACCTATGAACATGTGCCTGACAACCACCTCTGTTCTACTAGCAATGGCTTGAATGCGTATCTCTTGGGTTTCTAATCTAAGATTGGAACCTTCGTGGTATAGGCTAGAATTATTGGCGGCCATTCCTGAGATCCGGAACGTCTAAACCTTGTCTGTGGTATTCTGAGTAGGATCTGGGAAGGGATGACTGTGACGAGCTTGAAACTCGCGATTGTTGGGCGTGTGACAGACGCAAAAGGATCAATGGATCCTATTCCAGTATGATCGAGAACCGACAGATGATTAGCCGTGCGGTGACAGCGCATTTGGAACGTTTTCACTGAGAGGACGGAAGTAGCCATTGACAACGGTGATGCCCAACATAAAGCTTGCCATGGAAAGGAGTATGAATGATTGGAAGAAGGCAATAGGAAAGCAGAGGTTCAGGAGGAACAAAGCATCTTCATACGCTTATCTGAAATTCCAACCAAAGAATTACATAAGTATCTCTATCTTTATTTTATGTTTTATTCATCTTTTAATTATCAATTCTCCATCACCATCTGAATTTTCCTGAATGAGATTTACAAGGTGACCATAGCTTGCTTCAAGCCGACAGTCTCCGTGGGATCGACCCTTACTCACGTAAGGTATTACTTGGACGACCCAGTGCACTTGCTGGTTAGTTGTGCAGAATTGTGACAAAGTGTGATTCACGTTTAAGAGCTCCAAGTCCTTTGGCGCCATTGTTGATGATCACAATTTCGCATACCAGTAACCCAAGGATATAGTGCCTGGCACACTCTTGTAGCAGAAAAGGTCATGAATCATAATTCATTCCCAGAGATATAGTGCCATGCACACTTTCTACATTCAACCAGTTCATCAACCTCACATCATCACCAGTCATCACCATTTCTCATCTCAATCCACTTTCAATTATCAATTTTCAACATTCCAAGGATATAGTGCCTGGCACACTCTCTTTCAAACATTATCATTCCAATGATATAGTGCCTGGCACACTCTCAACATTCATCAGGATCATTAATCCCTTTTTGAGTCCTCAACTCATCACATCCATCATCAATTCATAATTTCCATCCCAAACTCATCAGTTCATCAATATCTCAATTCATTGTCAGCAATCAACCAGTTCACTACTCTTCCTTCTCTCTCAACCAACTCATCCTCAATACACTAGAAACCTAAACCTCCGTTTACTAACTTTTCAAAGTAAAACCCAATTTAAACCTCCTAATACCTTTTCCCTATTCCAACATCCAAAATTGAGCACAAAAGTCTTAAAATGGTGTTATAGAAGCTTACAACCTTATTGGAAAGGTAGAATAGTTGAAAAACAAGTAAAATTTAAGAAACAAGACGTGTGCGGCCGCACTGGGGTGTGTGCGTGCGCACGTCTAGGAGATTTTCAAATGTGTGCGTATGCAGAGGGGTGTGCATACGCACAGGGGGTAAAACTTACAGAATCTGTTCACTCGCATAACCTGTGCCAGCGCCCCTGACAGACTGGCCTTCCCAACGTGTGCGTCCGCACAGGTTAAAATTCTTCCTTAGATATGTGCGCGAACAAGCTGTGCTAGCGCTGCAAACAGAATGCATTTCCCTGCCTATGCGTGCGCACAGGTGTGTGCGTCCGCACAGGTCAAAATTTTCGCAGGGTGTGCATCCGCACGAGGGTGTGCGCTCGCACATATCAGAAATCATGAAATTCTGCAACTTTGCAGAATTTCAGATTTTTAGCACCAACTTTGAATGATCATAACTTCCTCTACAAAATTCCAATTTCCACAAACTTTATATCGATTTAAAGGGTTTTCAAGGATCTTGAATTCTAAACAAATTTCAATGAATTTTGAAAATCGAGGCAAAAATTATTATCAGAGAAAGTTCACCCGAAATTCAATCTTATCCAAAACCTCATAACCTCAATTTTAACCAACCCTCAATCCAAAATCACTTATCCCACATTCAAAATAGTCCCAAGGTACCTAAACCATATTCATATAACTTTCCTTCAATCCATAACTTAGCAACACATAAAGATCATCAATTCCATAATCCAAATTTCTACTTGTAAACTCAATTCTCAACAATCTAAAACCAAACTAATCATAACCCATATAATACCAAAACAACATTAAAGTCCATACCATTTTTTCCCAATTCAACCATCTATAATATCCCAATTTCATCATTCAACACCAGCAAAATCCTTAGCCACCAACATCCAAAACCATCATAATCATTCACAATCATCATCAATCAATCAACATCATCAACTACTACAATTCCTCATATTAATCTCATAAAACTCACGTCTTCAAAAATAGCCATCAAAATCAACATCCATAATACCAATATCAACATACACACTCACCCACATCATAATACATCATTAATACTAATACTTCTCAACAATCACCATCACCCATAAAATTAATTATTTATCATTACTCATTGGTGCACGAAATTGTGATCTCAGACAATGGCGCCAAAAACTCAGTACGCACGTCTTAATAAATCGTTTTTCATTCACAACTTTGATACAACTAACCAGCAAGTGCACTGGGTCGTCCAAGTAATAAAACCTTACGTGAGTAAGGGTCGATCCCACGGAGATTGTTGGTATGAAGCAAGCTGTGGTCATCTTGTAAATCTCAGTTAGGCGGATATCAAATGGTTATGGAGTTTTCAAATAATAATAATAAATAAACAGAAAATAAAGATAGAAATACTTATGTAAATCATTGGTGAGAAATTCAGATAAGCGTATAGAGATGCTTTCATTCCTCTGAACTTCTGCTTTCCTGCTGTCTTCATCCAATCATTCCTACTCCTTTCCATGGCAAGCTTTCTGTAAGACATCACCGTTGTCAATGGCTACATCCCATCCTCTCTGTGAAAAAGGTCCAAATACTCTGTCACGGCACGGCTAATCATCTGGAGGTTCTCGATCATACTGGAATAGGATTCACCCTCCTTTTGCGTCTGTCACTACGCCCAGCACTCGCGAGTTTGAAGTTCGTCACAGCCATCCCTTTCCAGATCCTACTCGGAATACCACAGACAAGGTTTAGACTTTCCGGATCTCAGGAATGGCCATCCATGGGTTCTAACTTATACCACAAAGATTCTAATATGTCGGACTCGGTCCTCTGTATTAGATATCTAAGAGATACTCATTCTAGCTTGTTTGCATGTAGAACGGAAGTGTTTGTCAGGCACGCGTTCATAAGTGAGAATGATGATGAGTGTCACATAATCATCACATTCATCATGTTCTTGGGTGCGAATGGATATCTTAGAAGCGGAATAAGTTGAATTGAATAGAAAAACAGTAGTACTTTGCATTAAATCATGAGGAACAGCAGAGCTCCACACCTTAATCTATGGAGTGCAGAAACTCTACCGTTAAAAATACATAAGTGATGAAGGTTCAGGCATGGCCAAATGGCCAGCCCCCAACGTGATCAATATGATCCAAAGTTGAACTAAAAATCATAAGATATAAATACAATAGTAAAAAGTCCTATTTATACTAAACTAGTTACTAGGGTTTACAGAATTGAGTAAATGATGTAGAAATCCACTTCTGGAGCCCACTTGGTGTGTGCTTGGGCTGAGCATTGAAGCTTTCACGTGTAGAGGTCTTCCTTGGAGTTAAACGCCAGTTTGTAACCTATTTCTGGCGTTTAACTCTGCTTTGCAACCTGTTTCTAGCGTTTAACTCCAGAATAGGGCAGAGAGCTGCCGTTGAACGCCAGTTTGTGTCATCTAAACTCGGGCAAAGTATGGACTATTATATATTTCTGGAAAGCCCTGGATGTCTACTTTCCAACGCAATTAAAAACACGCCATTTAGACTTCTGTAGCTCTAGAAAATCCACTTTGAGTGCAGGGAGGTCAGAATCCAACAGCATCTGCAGTCCTTCTTCAACCTCTGGATCTGATTTTTGCTCAAGTCCCTCAATTTCAGCCAGAAAATACCTGAAATCACAGAAAAACGCACAAACTCATAGTAAAGTCCAGAAATGTGAATTTAATATAAAAACTAATAAAAACATCCCTAAAAGTAACTAGATCCTACTAAAAACAATGCCAAAAAGCGTATAAATTATCCGCTTATCACAACACCTAACTTAAATTGTTGCTTGTCCCCAAGAAACTGAAAATCAAATAGGATAAAAAGAAGAGAATATACTATAAATTCCAAACTATCAATGAAACATAGCTCCAATCAGATGAGTGGGACTTGTAGCTTTTTGCCTCTTTAATAGTTTTGGCATCTCACTTTATCCATTGAAGTTCAGAATGATTGGCATCTATAGGAACTCAGAATTCAGATAGTGTTATTGATTCTCCTAGTTCAGTATGTTGATTCTTGAACACAGCTACTTTATGAGTCTTGGCCGTGGCCGTAAGCACTTTATTTTCCAGTATTACCACCGGATACATAAATGCCACAGACACATAACTGGGTGAACCTTTTCAGATTGTGACTCAGCTTTGCTAAAGTCCCCAATTAGAGGTGTCCAGGGTTCTTAAGCACACTCTTCTTTTGCTTTGGACCTTGACTTTAACCGCTCAGTCTCAAGTTTTCACTTGACACCTTCACACCACAAGCACATGGTTAGGGACAGCTTGGTTTAGCCGCTTAGGCTAGGATTTTATTCCTTTAGGCCCTCCTATCCACTGATGCTCAAAGCCTTGGGATCCTTTTTATTTACCCTTGCCTTTTGGTTTTAAGGGTTATTGGCTTTTTGCTCTTGCCTTTTGGTTTTTAAGAGCTTTTGGCTTTTTCTGCTTGCTTTTTCTTTTTCTTTCTATTATTTTTTTTCGCATATATTTTTTTTTTCTGCAAGCTTTTGTATTCACTGCTTTTTCTTGCTTCAAGAATCATTTTTATGATTTTTCAGATTATCAAATAACATTTCTCCTGTTCATCATTCCTTCAAGAGCCAACATATTTAACATTCTTAAACAACAACTTCAAGAGACATATGCACTGTTCAAGCATTCATTCAGAAAACAAAAAGTATTGTCACCACATCAATATAATTAAACTGAGTTCAAGGATAAGTTCAAAACTCATGTACTTCTTGTTCTTTTGAATTAAAAACATTTTTCATTTAAGAGAGGTGATGGATTCATAGGACATTCATAACTTTAAGACAAAGTTACTAAATACTAATGATCATGTAATAAGACACTAACATAGATAAGCACTTAACATAAAGAAAACGAAAAACAGAAAATTTGAGAACAAGGAATGAGTCCACTTTAGTGATGATGGCGTTTCCTTCTTGAGGAACTAATGATGTCCTTGAGCTCTTCTATGTCTCTTCCTTGTCTTTGTTGCTCCTCCCTCATTGCTCTTTGATCTTCTCTAATTTTATGAAGGATGATGGAGTTTTCTTGATGTTCCACCCTTAACTGTCCCATGTTGGAACTTAATTCTCCTAGGGAGGTGTTGATTTGCTCCCAAAAATTCTGTGGAGGAAAGTGCATCCCTTGAGGCATCTCAAGGATTTCTTGGTGATGAGCTTTTTCCTGCGTCTCTTGAGATCCATGAATAGGCTCTCTTGTTTTCTCTATCCTTTTCTTAATGATAGGCTTGTCCTCTTCAATGAGGATATCTCCCTCTATGTCAATCACAGCCGAATTGCATAGGTGGCAAATGAGATGAGGAAAGGCTAACCTTGCCATAGTGGAGGACTTGTCAGCCACCTTGTAGAGTTATTGAGGTATAATCTCATGAACCTCCACTTCCTCCCCAATCATGATGCTATAGATCATGATGGCCCGGTCTATTGTAACTTCAGACCGGTTGCTAGTGGGGATGATTGAGCGTTGAATGAACTCCAACCATCCTCTAGCTACAGGCTTAAGGTCCAGTCTTCTCAGTTGAACCGGTTTGCCTTTTGAGTCAATCTTCCATTGAGCTCCTTCCACACATATGTCCATGAGGACTTGGTCCAATCTTTGATCAAAGTTGACTCTTCTTGTGTAGGGGCGTGCATTCTCTTCCATCATTGGCAAGTTGAACGCCAACCTCACATTTTCTGGACTAAAATCTAAGTATTTCCCCCGAACCATGGTGAGATAATTCTTTGGGTTCGGGTTCTTACTTCGATCATGGTTCCTAGTGATCCATGCATTAGCATAGAACTCTTGAACCATTAGAATTCCGACTTGTTGGATGGGGTTTGTTAGAACTTCCCAACCTCTTCTATGGATCTCATGTCGGATTTCCGGATACTCATTTTCTTGAGTTTGAAAGGGACCTCGGGGATCACCTTCTTCTTGGCCACAACATCATAGAAGTGGTCTTGATGGGCTTTGGAGATGAATCTTTCCATCTTCCATGACTCGGAGGTGGAAGCTTTTGTCTTCCTTTTCCCTTTTCTAGAGGATTCTCCGGTCTTAGGTGCCATCAATGGTAATGGAAAAACAAAAAGCTTATGCTTTTTACCACACCAAACTTAGAATATTGCTCGCCCTCGAGCAAGAGAAGAAAGAAAAGAAGAAGAAGATATGGAAGAGAGAGAGAGAGGGTTGTGTTGTGTGAGAATGAAGAAGAATGGAGAGGTTTATATAGTGGAAGGAAAGGGGTTAAGGTTCGGCCATATGGGGTGGGTTTGGGTGGGAAAGTGATTTTGAATTTTGAAGGTAGGTGGGGTTTATGAGGTAGGTTTATGGGGAAGATTGGATGGATGTGAATGATGAATGGGTAATAGGGAAGAGAGAGATTGAGGTGATTAGTGAAGGGTTTTAGGAAAAGGTGTTTATTGGGAAGAGAGGATGAATGAGAAGAGGGGAGAGTATGAGTGGAGGTAGGTGGGGATCCTGTGGGGTCCACAGATGCTGAGATGATCCTGTGGGGTCCACAGATCCTGAGGTGTCAAGGATTTACATCTCTGCACCATTGAGGCATGTAAAATGCCTTTGCATGCAATTCTGGCGTTTAAACGCCAAATTGATGCTTGTTCTGGGCGTTCAACGCCCAGATGCAGCATGTTTCTGGCGTTGAACGCCAGTTCTATGCTTGTTTCTGGCGTTCAGCGCCACCCTTCCTCAGTGTGCATTCCTGGCGTCTGAATGCCAGGATGTTGCTTGTTTCTGGCGTTCAACGCCAGATCCATGCTTTGTTCTGGCGTTGAATTCCAGCCAGATGCTCCTTACTGGCGTTTAAACACCAGTAAGTCCTTCCTCCAGGGTGTGATTTTTCTTCTGCTGTTTTTGATTCTGTTTTTAATTTTTCTATTTATTTTGTGACTCCACATGATCATGAACCTAATAAAACATGAAAGAACAATAAGAATGAAAATAAAATTAGATAAATAAAAATTGGGTTGCCTCCCAACAAGCGCTTCTTTAATGTCAATAGCTTGACAGTGAGCTCTCATGGAGCCTCACAGATGTTTAGAGCATTGTTGAGACTTCCCAACACCAAACTTAGAGTTTGGATATGGGAGTTCAACACCAAACTTAGAGTTTGGTTGTGGCCTCCCAACACCAAACTTAGAGTTTGACTATGGGGGCTCTGGTTGACTCTGCAGTGAGAGAAGCTTTTCATGCTTCCTCTCCATGGTTATAGAGAGATATCCTTGAGTTTTAAATACAAGGTTGTCCTCATTTAGTTGAAGGATCAATTCTTCTCTGTCCACATCAATCACAGCTCTTGCTGTGGCTAGGAAGGGTCTTCCAAGGATGATGGATTCATCCTCATCCTTCCTAGTATCTAGGATTATAAAATCAGCAGGGATGTAAAGGCCTTCAACCTTTACTAACATGTCCTCTACTTGTCCATAAGCCTATTTTCTGGAATTGTCTGCCATCTCTAATGAGATTCTAGTAGCTTGTACCTCAAAGATTCCCAGTTTCTCCATTACAGAGAGTGGCATGAGGTTTATTCCTGACCCCAGGTCACATAGAGCCTTCTCAAAGGTCATGGTGCCTATGGTGCAAGGTATTAAGAACTTTCCAGGATCCTGTTTCTTCTGAGGTAATCTCAGTTGATCCAGATCACTCAGTTCATTGGTGAGCAAGGGAGGTTCATCTTCCCAAGTCTCATTACCAAATAATTTGGCATTCAGCTTCATGATTGCACCAAGGTACTTGGCAACTTGCTCTTCGGTAACATCTTCATTCTCTTCAGAAGAAGAATACTCATCAGAGCTCATGAATGGCATAAGGAGGTTCAATAGAATCTCTATAGTCTCTAAATGAGCCTCAAATTCCTTTGGTTCCTCAAAGGGAAACTCCTTGTTGATCACTGGACATCTCAGGAGGTCTTCCTCCTTGGGATTCACGTCCTCCCCTTCCTCCTTGGATTTGGCCATGATGGTTATATCAATGGCCTTGCAATCTCTCTTTGGATTCTCTTCTATATTGCTTGGGAGAGTACTAGGAGGGGTTTCTGTGATCTTATTACTCAGCTGGCCCACTTGTGCCTCCAAATTTCTAATGGATGACCTTGTTTCATTCATGAAACTTAGAGTGGCCTTAGATAGATCAGAGACTAAATTTTCTAAGCTAGATGGATTCTGCTCAGAATTCTCTGTCTGTTGCTGAGTGGATGATGGAAAAGGTTTACTACTATTAAACCTGTTTCTTCCACCATTATTAAAGCCTTGTTGAGGCTTTTGTTGATCCTTCCATGAGAGATTTGGGTGATTTCTCCATGAGGGATTATAGATGTTTCCATAGGGTTCACCCATGTAATTCACCTCTGCTATTGCAGGGTTCTCAGGATCATAAGCTTCTTCTTCAGAAGATGCCTCTTGAGTATTGTTGGATGCAGCTTGCATTCCATTCAGACTCTGAGAAATCATATTGACTTGCTGAGTCAATAGTTTATTCTGAGCCAATATGTCATTCAGAGTATCAATTTCAAGAACTCCCTTCCTTTGAGGTGTCCCATCACTTACAGGATTCCTCTTAGAAGTGTACATAAACTGGTTGTTAGCAACCATGTCAATGAGTTCTTGGGCTTCTGCAGGCGTTTTCTTTAGGTGAATGGATCCACCTGCAGAAGTATCCAATGACATCTTTGATAGCTCAGATAAACCATCATAGAATATATCCAGGATGGTCCATTCTGAAAGCATGTCAGAAGGATACTTTTTGGTCAGTTGCTTGTATCTCTCCCAAGCTTCATAGAGGGATTCACCTTCCTTCTGTCTGAAGGTTTGAACATCCACTCTAAGCTTACTGAGCTTTTGAGGAGGAAAAAACTTGGCTAAGAAAGCCGTGACTAGCTTATCCCAAGAGTTTAGGCTATCTTTAGGTTGAGAATCCAACCATATTCTAGCTCTGTCTCTTACAGCAAAAGGGAAAAGCATGAGCTTGTAGACTTCAGGATCTACTCCATTAGTCTTAACAGTGTCACATATCTGCAAGAATTCAGTTAAGAACTGAAAAGGATCTTCAGATGGAAGTCCATGAAACTTGCAGTTCTGTTGCATCAGAGAAACTAATTGAGGTTTAAGCTCAGTTGTTTGCTCCAATGGCATGGATGGAGATGCTTCTTCCATGTAAATTGGAATGAGGTGCAGTAAAGTCACCAAGCATCCTCCTTACATTATTGTTGTTAGGTGCGTCTGCCATCTCCTTTTCTTGTTCGAAAATTTCAGTAAGGTTGTCTCTGGATTGTTATAATTTAGCTTCTCTTAGTTTTCTCTTCAGAGTCCTTTCAGGTTCTGGATCAGCTTCAACAAGAATGCCCTTTTCCTTGTTCCTGCTCATATGAAAGAGAAGAGAACAAGAAAGGAAGAGGAATCCTCTATGTTACAGTAAAGAGGTTCCTTATTGCTAGTAGAAGAAGAAAGGGAATAAGAGTGAAGAAGAATGGATAATCCAAACACAAGGGCGAGGATAGGAGCAGAGATATGAGATGAAGAGAAGTGTTAGTAAGTAATTAAATAAATACAAGAAGATGAGAGAGAGAAATTTTCGTAAATAATTTTTGAAAAGGAGTTGATGATTTTCGAAAATTAAAAGGGAAATAAAATTAAAATTAAAATTTAAAACAATTAATTAATTAAAAAGAATTTTTGAAAAAGAGAAAGGTATTTTCGAAAATTAGAGAGGGAAGAGTAGTTAGGTGGTTTTGAAAAAGATAAGAAACAAACAAAAAGTCAATTAGTTAGTTGAAAAAGATTTGAAAATCAATTTTGAAAATATAAGAAAATAAGAAGTTAGAAAAGATATTTTAAAATTTTTTTTTTGGAAAAGATATGATTTAAAAAGATATGATAGAAAGATATGATTAAAATTAATTTTGAAAAAGATTTGAATTTTAAAATCAAAATTAATGACTTGACTTACAAGTAATCACAAGATATAATTCTAGAACTTAAAGTTTGAATCTTTCTTAACAAGAAAGTAACAAACTTGAAATTTTTGAATCAAAACATTAATTGTTGATAATATTTTCGAAAATTATGAGATAAAATTAAGAAAAAAATTTTTGAAAAAATATTTTTAGAATTTTCAAAAATAAATAAGAAAAATGAAAAAGATATGATTTTTGAAAAAAGATTTTGAAAAAGATAAGATTTTTAAATTGAAAATTTGATTTGACTCATAAGAAACAACTAAATTTTAAAAAGTTTTGAAAAAGTCAACTCAAATTTTCGAAAATTTATGAGTGAAAAAGGGAAAGATATTTTTTTTTATTTTTGAATTTTTAATGATGAAAGAGAAAAACATCAAAAAGACAAAATTTTGGATCAAAACATGTGATGCATGCAAGAACACTATGAATGTCAAGATTGAACACCAAGAACACTTTGAATGTCAAGATGAACACCAAGAACTTATTTTTGAAAAATTTTCAAGAAAAGAAAACATGCAAGACACCAAACTTAGAAATCTTTAATGCTTAGACACTATGAATGCAAAGATGCACATGAAAAACAACAAAAGACACAAAACAAGAAAATATGAAGATCAAACAAGAAGACTTACCAAGAACAACTTGAAGATCATGAAGAACACTATGAATGCATGAATTTTCGAAAAATGCATAAATTTTTTTTTAAAAAAATGCAAATGACACCAAACTTAAAAATTGACTCAAGACTCAAACAAACAACATAAAATATTTTTTATTTTTATGATTTTATTAATTTTTTTGGATTTTTGTATATTTTTATTTTTTTGAAAACATATAGGGAAAAGGAAGCAATGAATTCAAAGTCCTCAATCAAGATTCCAGGAATCATACCAGGTTAGTCTAAAGCTTGATGGCCAGCCAAACTTCAGCATACCATTTTGAAACTTTAGAATTCATTCTTAAAAATTTTAAAATAATTTTCGAAAACAAAGGGAAAAATTTTTTTTTTTTTTTGAAAATAAAACAAAAAGAAAATTACCTAATCTGAGCAACAAGATGAACCGTTAGTTGTCCAAACTCGAACAATCCCCGGCAACGGCACCAAAAACTTGGTGCAAGAAATTGTGATCTCAGGTAACGGCGCCAAAAACTCAGTACGCACGTCTTAATAAATCGTTTTTCATTCACAACTTCGATACAACTAACCAGCAAGTGCACTAGGTCGTCCAAGTAATAAAACCTTACGTGAGTAAGGGTCGATCCCACGGAGATTGTTGGTATGAAGCAAGCAGTGGTCATCTTGTAAATCTCAGTCAGGCGGATATCAAATGGTTATGGAGTTTTCGAATAATAATAATAAATAAACAGAAAATAAAGATAGAAATACTTATGTAAATCATTGGTGAGAATTTCAGATAAGCGTATAGAGATGCTTTCGTTCCTCTGAACCTCTGCTTTCCTGCTGTCTTCATCCAATCATTCCTACTCCTTTCCATGGCAAGCTTTCTGTAAGGCATCACCGTTGTCAATGGCTACATCCCATCCTCTCTGTGAAAAAGGTCCAAATGCTCTGTCACGGCACGGCTAATCATCTGGAGGTTCTCGATCATACTGGAATAGGATTCACCCTCCTTTTGCGTCTGTCACTACGCCCAGCACTCGCGAGTTTGAAGTTCGTCACAGCCATCCCTTCCCAGATCCTACTCGGAATACCACAGACAAGGTTTAGACTTTCCGGATCTCAGGAATGGCCATCCATGGGTTCTAACTTATACCACGAAGATTCTAATATCTCGGACTCGGTCCTCTGTATTAGATATCTAAGAGATACTCATTCTAGCTTGTTTGCATGTAGAACGGGAGTGTTTGTCAGGCACGCGTTCATAAGTGAGAATGATGATGAGTGTCACATAATCATCACATTCATCATGTTCTTGGGCGCGAATGGATATCTTAAAAGCGGAATAAGTTGAATTGAATAGAAAAACAGTAGTACTTTGCATTAAATCATGAGGAACAGCAGAGCTCCACACCTTAATCTATGGAGTGCAGAAACTCTACCGTTAAAAATACATAAGTGATGAAGGTTCAGGCATGGCCGAATGGCCAGCCCCCAACGTGATCAATATGATCCAAAGTTGAACTAAAAATCATAAGATGTAAATACAATAGTAAAAAAGTCCTATTTATACTAAACTAGTTACTAGGGTTTACAGAATTGAGTAAATGATGTAGAAATCCACTTCCGGGGCCCACTTGGTGTGTGCTTGGCCTGAGCTTGAAGTTTACACGTGGAGAGGTCATTCTTGGAGTTGAACGCCAGTTTGTAACTTGTTTCTGGCGCTGGACGCCAGACTGCAGCATGGAACTGGAATTGAACTCCAGTTTACGTCGTCAATCCTTATTCAAAGTATGGAAACTTTCCAACGCAATTGGAAGCGCGCCATTTGGAGTTCTGTAGCTCTAGAAAATCCACTTTGAGTGCAGGGAGGTCAGAATCCAACAGCATCTGCAGTCCTTCTTCAACCTCTAGATCTGATTTTTGCTCAAGTCCCTCAATTTCAGCCAGAAAATACCTGAAATCATAGAAAAACACACAAACTCATAGTAAAGTCCAGAAATGTGAATTTAACATAAAAACTAATAAAAACATCCCTAAAAGTAACTAGATCCTACGAAAAACATACTAAAAACAATGCCAAAAAGCGTTTAAATTATCCGCTCATCACTCATCAACCATATCAACAACCCTCATCAACAACACAAATCATCAATACTCATTAACACAACAATCCCCAATAATCATCATCAACCACAATAATCCAATATACCCAATAATTACATCCACTCACATATAATTATTCAAACACCAATATCATTCAATCCTATCTTAGGGTCAACTAGCCTAAGTTTCTAGAAACATTACATATTACATAAAGAAAACCGAAATTATACCTTGGCCGACTTTCAAACGCTCCAAACACCAAAACGAAACCACCAAACTTGATCCAAAGCCTCAAGCAACTCCAACCAACACCAAAGCTCAAACTAATAACACATATATCACCAAAATCAAAACCTAAGATACATAAAACAACTAAACACAAGGGTTTAGTGAAACATTACCTTATCCAACATGAGTAGGGATAAAATCCATCAATTTTCCGCTACTAGAGATCACCTAAACAAGCAAAATCACAAAATCTACTCAAAAACTAAACCCAAAAACGAACAGAACTTAGGGCACGAAACTGGAGCATGAAAAGAGAGATCTTACCAGACTTCTTTAAATAGAAAGGAAGAACTCATCGAGAGCTTCACGTGGCCATAAACGGCTCGTCAATCGGAACTCCGTAGCTCAAGATATGGCTCCCGGAAGGTGGAGGTGAATAGTGCCACTTCCTTCTTCCTCTCTTCTTTCATAACCAGCGCCCCTTTCTTTGTGGATTGCTGAAAATGAGCTTAAGGCTCATTAAAGAATGCTTTTATATGTTGGGTTTGGACCCAACTCGGGCCCGGTCCAACCCGTTAGCATTTTTAGCCCGTTCAGCCTAACTTTGGGCCAAACCTTTAACATTAACGCCCGATTTTCCATTCCTAATATGTTTCTAGGATTTTCGACTGTTTTCACTTTTTCTCGCACAGAATCGGACAGACTTAAACCGATTTGACCGGTTCAACTACCGATTTGCGGTTTTTCACGGTTTTTCGCAGAAAACACATTTTCTGGCTCAGAAGGACTTACTGAGTCCAAAAATCATATTGAAATCCCCAAATTCTCATTCTAACTTTCCATAACTTAATTTAGGCATTTAAATTATTTTATTCGTAAAAAACCCAGTTCTTACACCTATCTCCGAAAACAAAATGCTACCTAAAAGTCAAAAGTCTTTAACAGTGGTGATCTTTGTTATATTTATACTAGTCTAGTAACTAAGGATTACAGAAAATAAGATAAACTAGTCTTGTAGTGCGAAAATCCACTTCTGGGGCCCACTTGGTGAGTGTTTGGGCTGAGCTTGAGTGTTTTTCACGAGCTAGTACCCCTTAGGGGCATTGAACGCTGGCTAGGGACTCCAACCTGGGCGTGGATACCAGCTGCTCCCCTGCGGGCGCTGGACGCCAGGAATAGGGCTGGTGGCTGGCGTTGAACGCCTGTTTTGGGCCTTCATTTCCAAAACAAAGTATGGACTATTATATATTTCTTGAAAGCCCTAGATGTTAGCTTTCCATATTATCCTTCGAGTGCACAGAGGTCAGATCCTGACAGCATCTGCAGTCATTTCTCTACTTCTGAATCAGACTTTTGCTCAAGCTCCTCAATTTCAGCCAAAAAATACTTGAAATCACCATAAAACATACAAATTCAAAGTAGAATCCAAAAATGTGAATTTTGCACTAAAACCTATGAAAACACAATAAAACTTAAACAAAACATAATGAAAACTATGCCAAAAAGCGTATAAAATATCCGCTCATCAAAACACCAAACTTAAACTGTTGCTTGTCCCCAAGCAACCAAAAACGGAGTAGGATAAAAAGACATAGAAGGATGTAATAAATCTCAGAGTTTTCAATGAAGCTCAGTTTCAATTAGATGAGCGGGACTAGTAGCTTTTTGCTTCTGAATAGTTTTGGCATCTCACTTTCAATTGAAGCTCAGAATTATTGGCATCTTTAGGAACTTAGAATCCAAATGATACTATTGATTCTCTTAGTTAAGTTTTTTTTTATTCTTGAACACAACTTCTTTAGAGTCTTGGCCGTGACCCTAAGCACTTTGTTTTCCAGTATTACCACCGGATACATAAATGTCACAGACACTTTAACTGGGTGAACCCTTAGGATTGTGATTCAGCTTTGCTAGAATCCCCAGCCAGTGGTGTCCAGAGTTCTTAAGCACACTCTTTGCTTTGGACCACGACTTTAACTGCTCAGTCTCAAGCTTTTCACTTGACACATTCGCACCATAAGCATATAGTTAGGGAAGCAGCTCATTTAAATTGCCTAGGCTAAGATTTTTCTTTTAGGCCCTCCTAACCATTGATGCTCAAAGCCTTGGATCCTTGCTCTTGCCTTTTGGTTTTAAGAGCTATTGGCTTTTTGCTCTTGCCTTTTGGTTTAAAGAGCTATTGGCTTTTTCTACTTTTTATTTCTTTTTCTGCTTTTTTTTAGCTTTTTGCTGCTTTTTCTTGCTTCAAGAATCAATTTTTGGATTTTTTAGATTTCCAATAATATTCTCTTTTATTCTCATTCTTTCAAGAGCTAACATTCTTAACTCCAACATCAAATATGCATTGTTCATCCATGCATTCAGAAAACAAAAGCAATGCCACCACATCAAATAATTGAACTATTCTTAATATTAAATTTGAAATTTATGTATCATTACTGCTTCTAAAAAAATTTTATTAAGTTCAATGAGATGATAAGAGGAACATTTTATAACTAATTGGAAAATAAAAACTTAAATCCTAATAATATTCATGCAGTTATTTAATTAAAAGACAAAAATAAAAACTTAAAGACTACTAGTGATCATGTGAATCTAAACATAAGAAATAGAAATTAGAATAGCCATAGAAATAGGGAGGTGGAACTTAACCACCTTAATCATGGGAGGCGTTAGGCTCGTCAGGGGATAATTTTTTATGCTTCAGTTCTTTAGCTCATGCCCCTGCATTTCTTGTTCCTTGACCAGTTTGCAAAGCATGCTAGTATGATCTTTTTGCTCTTCTCTTAACTGATCCAAGGTGGTTTACAATTGTGCAACAGATGCTTCCAGCTGGGTCTAATATTCAATCGGAGGGATCTCTTGAGGCTCAGGTGCCTTTTTTTTGGTTGATCAGCTATTTTTTGGGCACTTTCCATCACTTGCTTGGTGATTGGGCTTTCTGCTGGGATAAATGAGCCTTTGTTAATCATGACTCCAGCCTCTTTACACAAGCGAAAGATGTGGTTTGGATAGGCCAATCTAGCTTGAGTTGACATCCTGTTTTCAACCTTATATAGCTCAAAAGGAATCAGTTGGTGGACTTCCACCTCATTCGCCATCATAATGCAGTGAATCATCACAACCTTTCTAATGGTAACTTTGGAATGGTTACTAGTAGGGAGTATGGAATGCCCAATGAAATCCAACCAATCCCTAGCATCTGGTTTAAGATCTACTCTTCTTAGTTGGTTTGGATTAACTTTTGTGTTGTTGATCCACTTATGTCTTCTAGAATCTGATCCAACTTTAGATTAGCCACCACCCTCCTATTAAAGGATTCTAGATCATCCTTTTGGGGAGGTAACTTGAAAATCTCTCTCACCTTGTCAAGATGAAAATAGAGAGTCTTCCCTTGCACCATGGTGCGAAAAGTATGGAATCCTTGTCCATTTTTCTTTTGCTTATCTGTCATTCACAGATTTTCATAGAATTCATGGATCATTGTTATTCTAAAATTGATCTCAGGATCAGCTAGAATCTCCCAACCTCTCTTCCGAATTTGCTCTTGGATCTTCGGGTACTCATCTTCTTTTAATTTAAATTTGGTTTACGGGATCATTGTCCTCTTGCACATTATTTTATAATAAATGTCTTCATGCTGCTTTGTATAGAATCTAACAGGTTTGAAAACAACTATTTGGTTGTCTTCTTTCTTGCTTCTTGAAGTGGAATTTCCACTTTTTGGAGCCATGGAATTCGAATAGAGTGAGAAGGAAAGGCTCTTTCCACACCAAACTTAAAAAGTTTGCTCATCCTCGAGCAAAAGAGAAGAAAAAAGATGAAGAGGAGAAGAGAAATTTGAATGTGACTGAATGGTATAAATAGGGATGGGGAGGGTGGGATTTCGAAATTAAATTTAGATAAAAGATAAATAAGATATGATTCACACTTTAGTAAGAGATAGAAAAAGATAAGTTTTTAAAATCAAAAGATATGAAAAAGATAAAAAGATAATATATAAGTTATGAAAAAGATTTTAAAGTTAAATAAAAAGATTTGAAAAGAAATTGAAAATGATATGAAATTTGAAAAAAAAAACTTGAAAAGGAGTTGAAAGAGATATGAGGTTTTGAAAAAGATTTGAAAAAGAATTCAAAAAGATTTGAAAAGATTTTAGATTGAAGGGAATTTGAAATTAAAAGATGAAATTTAAAAGATTCTTATTTAGAAGATATGATTTAAAAATATAAGATATAGAAAAGATGTGTTTTGAAAAAGTGAACATCCTCCTTACCCAGAATGGCATCCATTCTGGCGTTCAACGCTAGGCTGCTCATCCCTTATGGGCGTTGAACGCCCAGATTGGCATCCATTCTGGCATTCAACACCAGGTTGCTCTTCCTCTCACGGCGTTGAAAATCCAGCCAGTGCTCCCTGGCTGGCGTTCAACGCCAGTCTTACCTCCCCCTTCAAGGTGTTGAACGCCCAGCCAGTGCTCCCTGGCTGGCGTTCAATGCCAGGATTGCTTCACCTTGGGGGCGTTTAACACCCAACCAGAACCTCCTGGTTGGTGTACCAGTCTTGCTACCTCATGGGGCCGTTCAACGCCCCTCTTTCCCACTTGCCTGATGTTCAATGCCAGTAAGGGGCCTTCCCTAGGGTTTTCTGTTTTCTGCTCTAACTATTTTTGTTTCTGTTCTAATCACTGCACATGATCACAAACTTAAACAAATGCAAAAAAAATTAAACTGAGATAACTTGAATAAACTTAATGAAAAACATAAATAACTTTAATTATAGTTGGGTTGCCTCCCAACAAGCGCTTCTTTAACGTCACTAGCTTGACGGTACTGCACTCATGTCAGCAATAGGGTGGATTTGTCTTGCTCAATCTCACCACCCAAGTAATGTTTCACTATCTGGCCATTAACAGTAAATCGTTTATCAGAGTAATTGCACTGGAGTTCATGTGACCATAGGGTGATACATTAGTGATCAGGAAGGGTCCTGTCCAACGTAACTTAAGCTTTCCAGGGAAGAGCTTTAGTATAGAATTGAAGAGCAGAACTTTCTGCCCAGGTTCAAAGACTCTGGAAGAAATATTTTTGTCATGCCACTTCTTGGCCCTTTCTTTATAAATCTTTGCATTCTCAAATGCAGCGAGACGGAATTCATCCAACTCATTTAGTTGGAGCAACCGTTTCTCTCCTGCTGCCTTTGCATCAAGGTTTAGGAGTTTGGTTGCCCAGTAGGTCTTGTGTTCTAGCTCTACTGGTAGGTGGCATGCCTTCCCATACACCAATTGATATGGTGATGTTCCTATAGGGGGTCTTGAAAGCTGTTCTGTATGCCTAGAGTGCATCATCAAGCTTTCTTGCCCAATCCTTTCTAGAGGTATTCACCGTTCTTTCCAGGATTCTCTTTAATTCTCTATTTTAGACTTCACCTTGCCCATTCATCCATGGATGATATGGGGTGGCCATTTTATGGTGAACTCCATATCAGCTTAGCACACAATCAAGCTGTTTGTTGCAGAAATAAGTTCCTTCATCACTGATTAGTGTCTGAGGGACACCAAACCTACTAAACATGTTCTTCTGGAGGAACTTCATCACTACTCTAGTGTCATTTGTGGGTGATGCAACTGCTTTAACACATTTAGACACATAATCTATTACCACAAGGATATAGGTGTTTGATTATGAAGGTGGGAAAGGACCCATGAAGTCTATTCCCCATACATCAAACAGCTCAATCTCTAGGATTCCTTGCTGAGGCATGTCGTGACCATGAGGGAGATTGCCAGCCCTTTGGCAACTATCACAGCGACGGACAAACTCTCGGGAATCCTTAAAGAGTGTGGGCCAGTAGAATCCACTTTATAGAACTTTAGTAGCTGTTCGCTCTCCTCCAAAGTGTCCTACAAAATCGAAGCCATGGCAATGCCATAGGATTTTATGTGCCTCTTCTTCGAACACACAGCAGTGGATGATTCCATCCGAGCATCTCTTAAAGAGATATAGTTCATCCCACAAGTAGTATCTAGCATCATGAATGAGCGTTCGGGCTTACTGCCTACTATATTCCATGGGGATGAATCTTATAGCCGTGTAATTTACAATGTCTACAAACCAAGGTGTTGTCCAGATTGCAAAGAGTTGCTCATCCGGAAAGGTTTCAGACACCTCAGTAGAGGGAGGAGATGTCCCTTCTACTGGTTCAATTCGAGATAAGTGGTCAGCCACTTCATTTTCTGACCCATTTTCTATCTCTGATTTCTATATCAAACTCTTGCAGGAGTAATACCCATCTTATCAACCTGGGCTTAGAATCCTGCTTTGTGAGTAGATATTTGAGAGCAGCATGGTTAGTGTAGATAATGACCTTAGATCCTACTAGATAGGACCTGAACTTGTCAATGGCATAAACCACAGCAAGTAATTCCTTCTCTGTGGTAGTGTAGCTCTTCTGCGTGTCATTTAGAATAGGCTGGCATAATAAACAACATGCAGAAGCTTGTCGTGCCTCTGCCCCAGGACTGCACCAATGGCATGGTCACTGGCGTCACATATCAATTCGAATGGTAAGTCCCAGTTGGGTACAGAGATGATAGGCGCAGTGATAAGCTTAACTTTCAGAGTCTCAAAGGCCTGTAGACACTCTTGGTCAAAGACAAATGGAGTGTCGGTAGTTAGTAAGTTGCACAGGGGTTTAGCGATTTTAGAAAAATCTTTAATAAATCTCCTGTAGAATCCTGCATGTCCCAGGAAACTTCTGATTCCTTTGACATTAGTGGGTGGTGGTAACTGCTCAATTACCTCCACCTTAGCTTGATCTACCACTATTCCTTTGTTCAAAATCCGATGCCCAAGAATAATCCCTTCAATCACCATGAAGTGACATTTTTCTAGTTTAAAACCAGGTTTCTCTCTTGGCATCGTTTGAGAACTAGGGCCAGATGGTCAAGGCAGGAGTCAAATGAGTCTCCAAAGACAGAGAAGTCATCCATGAATACTTCAAAGAACTTCTCCACCATGTCAGAGAAGATGGAGAGTATACATCTCTGAAAGGTGGTAGGTGCATTGCACAGGCCAAATGGCATCCGCCTATAAGCAAACACACCATATGGGCATGTAAATGTTGTCTTTTTTTTATCATGTAGATCTACTGCAATCTGATTGTAACTGGAATAACCATCTAGGAAACAATAAAATGCATGCCCTGCTAGTCTCTGTAGCATTTGATCTATGAATGGTAAAGAAAAATGATCCTTTCTGGTGGCATTATTGAGCCTTCTATAGTCATTGTACATACGCCACCCTGTAACTGTCCTTGTAGGAATCAGTTCATTCTTTTCATTATGAACCACTGTCATGCCTCCCTTCTTGGGAACAACTTGAACAGGGCTCACCCAGGGACTGTCAGAGATGGGATAAATAATCCCAGCCTCCCATAACTTTGTGACTTCCTTTTGCACCACTTCCTTCATGGCTGGATTAAGTCGCCTTTGTAGTTGTACCACTGGTTTGGCGTCATCCTCCAGCAGGATCTTGTGCATGCCTCGGGTTGGGCTAATGCCCTTAAGGTCACTTATTGTCCACCCAAGAGCTGTCTTGTGTGTTTTTAGCACTTGGATTAGTGCTTTTTCTTCCTGTGGCTCTAAGGCAGATCTTATAATCACAGGATAAGTATCCCCATCTCTAAGAAATGCATATTTCAAGGAGGATGGTAATGGCTTGAGCTCGAGTGTAGGAGGCTTGTCTTCCCCCTTAGGAGTTTTCAGAGGCTCCTTTATTTCCTCTGCCTCATCTAAATCTGGCTAAGCATCATAAAAGATGTCATTCAACTCTTCTTCGAGCCCCTCAGCCATATTCACTTCTTCCACCAGGGAATCAATGATGTCAACACTCATGCATTCCTCTGGGGTATCTAGATGCTACATGTCTTTGACAGTATTTAGTACGAAATTATCCTCATTGACTCTCAGGGTCACTTCCCCCTTCTGAACGTCAATGAGAGTCTGTCCTGTAGCTAGGAAGGGTCTTCTGAGAATAAGGGTTTCACTCTTATGCTCATCCATTTCCAGTACCACAAAGTTTGTGGGGAAAGCAAAGGGTCTAACTCTAACAATCATGTCCTCAATCACGCCTGATGAAAGCTTCACAGAGCCATCAGCAAGTTGAAGACATACGCGGGTTAGTTTAACTTCATGAGTTAAACAGAGTTTCTTTATTAGTGATGCAGGTATTAAGTTAATACTTGCTCCTATATCACATAGGGCTGTCTTTGTGCAAGCATCCCCTAAGGTGCAGAGTATCATAAAGCTCCCAGGATCTTTGAGTTTCTCTAGTAAGCTCTTTTGAATTACTGCACTGGATTCTTCAGTGAGGAGGACTGTTTTTGCCTCTCTTCAATCCTTCTTATGACTTAAGATGTCTTTCATGAACTTGGCATAAGAAGGTATCTGCTCAAGAGCCTCTGCAAAAGGGATCTTAATCTCAAGTGTCTTGAGATAATCCACAAAGCGGGCAAACTGTTTATCTTTTTCCGCTTGGCGGAGCTTCTGAGGATATGGAATCTTGGTCCTATACTCATCAACCTTGGTTGATGTAGGTTGAATGCCTACAAAATTGGAAGGGGGGTTAGTAGCTTGCTTAGGAAGGGCCTTATCAGCATTTGCATGTGTCTGACCATCCCTGGTTGGGCTTTCAACGCCCTTGCTGCCCCCTTCCTGGCGTTCAACGCCATGAACACTGTTCCCTTGTGGGCGTTTAATACCAAGGGTGGATATCCCTTCTTGCCATTGAATGCTAAGTATATTTCCCCCATTTGGGCGTTCAACGCCAGGAGTGGGCACCCCTTCTTGGCGTTGAATGCAATGACATTCCCCCTTGGACATGCAGCATCCTCAGAGGTATTTTGGACAGTAGTCTGGTTGTCCTCTATTAGCTTTTCTTCTTCTGGTTCCCTGTTGCTCTGAGGTTGGGTGTTCAATGTTTTCCCACTCCTCAGTTGGATTGCCTGACATTCATCTCTTATCTGCTTAGATTAGTGCTGCCTTTTTTGACTCAGCTGGGCTTCTACATTCCTTTTAGAAGCTTGAGTTTCTCGCAAAGCCTCTTGCAACTTCAGCAGCTGCTGTGCAAGGGCGTGCAGCTGCTGAGTCAATGGGCCATCCTGTTCTGGAGGGTTAGATTTAGTAGATACTGCCTTAACCTCTCCTTTTAGGGAAGTCTCATTAACCAACTACAGATACTGGATCATGGCAACTGTCTCAATAAGTTTGTGAGCCTCTTCAATTGTTTTCCTCATATGTATAGACCCACCAGCAGAGTGGTCTAGAGACATGCTAGCCATGTCTGTGAGGCCAAAATAAAAGATGTCTAACTGCACCCATTTTGAAAATATTTCAATGGGGCATTTCCTCACCATTCTTCTATACCTCTCCCAGTCATCATAAAGAGATTTATTATTCTCTTACTTGAAACCTTAGATGTCCATCCTTAACTGGGTCAATTTTCTTGAGGGAAAGTATTGATTCAGAAACTTGTCTACTAGCTATTTCCATGTTTTCAAGCTAGATTTGGGTTGGTTATCTAACCACCTCTTTGCTTGATCTCATCCAGCAAAGGAAAAGAGTAGTAGTCTGTAGACATTCTGATCTACTCTCTCAGTGTGTACTGTATCAGCAATTTGTAAAAAGTTAGCCAGGAACTCAGTAGATTTTTCCTGTGGAAGTCCAGAGTACTAGCAGGTTTGCTGCACTAGAATAATAAGCTGAGGATTTAGCTCAAAATTACTTGCTCCAATGGGAGGTATACTAATACTTCTCCCATAGAATTTAGGAGTGGGGGCCATGTAGGATCCCAAAGTTCTTTTGAACTGTTCATTCCCATTTGGGTTCATGGTGAAGAAAGGTAGGAAAGATTGGATGTTAAGAAGTAAAAAGGAAAACTAGAATTAAAATATTTTTGTTTTTATTTTATGTATTAATTGAATTTGAAAATAAAAGCTAATTAACTAAAAAGATTTTAAAATTGAATGATGAATTTTGAAAAAGAAGAGAGAGAAGGAAGTAAGAGATTTTCGAAAATAGAAGAGAGAGGAATTAGTTAAGAAGTTTTGAAAAAGAAGAAAGAGAAAACAAGTAACTAATTAAGAAAGATTTAAAAACAAGATAAGCTAGAAAATTTGAAAAAGATTTGATTTTGAAATTTGAAATTTGAATTTTGAAAATTGAATTTTAAATTTTGAATTTTGAATTGGAAACAAGATAAGATAAACATTTGAAAAAGATTTGGTTTTTGAAAAGATTTTATTTTGAAATTCAAATTTAAGATAAGATAAGATAATGATTTGAAATTTAATGAAAGATAACAAAAGATAAGATAAAGATTTGAAAAAGTTTTGAATTTTAAGTTTTAAAAGAAAGACAAGATAAGATAGAATCACAATTAAAAGAAAAGATTTGAAAATTATTTTAAAAAGATAAGATTTGAAATTTGAAATTTGAAATTAAGATAAGATAAGATAATGATTTTGAAATTAAAATTTGAATTTTTTGTAAAAATTTTTGAAAAATTTTGAAATAAAGATAGAAAAGATCTTTTTTATTTTTTGAATTAATGAAGAAAGAGAAAAACAACTACAAGACACCAAACTTAAAATTTTTAGATCAAAAGACACAAGATTTTGAAAATTAAGAAAACAAACACCAAAAGACACCAAACTTAAAACTTTTAAGATCAAAACAAGAAAAAAAAACAAGAACAACTTGAATACCAAGAAAGAACACTAAGAACAATTTCGAAAATTCAAAGGAAACAAAGAATATACAAAGGACACCAAACTTAAGAATTGACACTAGACTCAAACAAAAGACACTATTTTTGAAAATTTTTTTAAAAGAAAGCAAGAAAGTTCGAAACTTTAACAAGAACAAGAACAAAGACTCAAACAAAAAGATAAATATCAGAAAGAAAAGCAAATATTTTTGAAAATTTTTTTATTTTTTTGAAAAAGAAAACAAAAGACTCAAAACAAAATTAAAAAGTACCTAATCTAAGCAACAAGATAATCCGGTAGTTTGTCAAATCCGAGCAATCCCCGGCAACGGCGCCAAAAACTTGGTGCGCGAAACTGGCTCCCATAGAATTTGCACAGATAGACCGGCAAGTATATCGGGTCGTCCAAGTAATACCTCAGGTGAGTGAGGATCGATCCCACGGAGATTGTTGGTTTGAGCAAGCAGTGGATACCTTGCAAATCTTAGTTAGGCAGATAGAAATTATAGTTTGTCACGAAAAGCATATAAAAACAGATAAATAGAACGTTACTAGATAGATAATTATTCAATGGTATGAGAACGGTTGAGGCTTCGATATGCTTTGTCTTTCCGGATTAACTTTTCTTACTGTCTTCTCTAATAACCTTCTGATTCCTTCAATGGCAGCCGTAAGTGATTAACTCATGTCCTCTCATCAAGTTAACCTCCTCTTCTACAGCAATCCACCATGTTGAAGTGACTCATGTCCTCTCATCAAGCCACCTCTAAGTTTCTCACTGTAGCAGCAGATGAAGCTCTAAGCAATCCACTCCCCTTCACGATCTTACTCAAGGTGCCACAGACAAGGCAGATCTTCTGGATCAGAAAGTTCTGCTTCTCTGACTCTAGCCTTAACGCCACAGAGACCTCACGCACCCATAGTCAATGGGATTATATGTCACATATCCAAAGTTGCTTAGATGCTCTGTTGGAATCCACAATGCAATCTCTAGCTTTAGTTCAACGCTATCTGGGTCAGGAATCGCACGGAACCCATGTACAACAAGGGTGATTGTCACGGGTCACCCTCAATTCATAAGATAAAGAACGAGGTTGCATAAGAGAATAGAATCAGACATATTGAATGAAAACAATAATATTATTGATCCATGAAACTCAGCAGAGCTCCTAACCTTAACCTTAGGAGGTTAGTGACTCATACTGTACATAATAGTATTCGAATGGGCAAAGATCTAAAAGTCAAAAGTCTTTAACAATGGTGATCTTTGTTATATTTATACTAGTCTAGTAACTAAAGATTACAGAAAATAAGATAAACTAGTCTTGTAGTGCGAAAATCTACTTCTGGGGCCCACTTGGTGAGTGTTTAGGATGATCTTGAGTGTTTCCCACGAGCTAGTACCCCTTTAGGTGCGTTGAACGCTGGCTAAGGACTCCATCCTGGGCGTTGGACGCCGGCTGCTCCCCTGTGGGCGCTGGACGCCAGGAATTGGGCTGGTGGCTGGCGTAGAATGCCAGTTTTGGGCCTTCATTTCCAAAGAAAAGCATAAACTATTATATATTTCTAAAAAGCCCTGGATGTTAGCTTCCCAGAGTCGTTGAGAGCGCGTCATTTGGACTTCTGTAGCTCCAGAAAAGCTCCTTCGAGTGCACGGAGGTCATATCCTGACAGCATCTGCAGTCCTTTCTCTGCTTCTAAATCAAACTTTTGCTCAAGCTCCTCAATTTCAGCCAGAAAATACCTGAAATCACCATAAAACACACAAACTCAAAGTAGAATCTAAAAATGTGAATTTTTCACTAAAACCTATGAAAACATAATAAAACTTAAACAAAACATAATGAAAACTATATGAAAATAATGCCAAAAAGCGTATAAAATATCCGCTCATCAGAACACTAAACTTAAATTTTTGCTTGTTGATGAGCGGATAATTTATACGCTTTTTGGCATTGTTTTTAGTATGTTTTTAGTAGGATCTAGTTACTTTTAGGGATGTTTTCATTAGTTTTTATGTTAAATTCACATTTCTGGACTTTACTTTGAGTTTGTGTGTTTTTCTGTGATTTCAGGTATTTTCTGGCTGAAATTGAGGGACTTGAGCAGAAATCAGATTCAGAGGTTGAAGAAGGACTGCTGATGCTGTTGGATTCTGACCTCCCTGCACTCAAAGTGGATTTTCTGGAGCTACAGAACTCTAAATGGCGCGTTTCCAATTGCGTTGGAAAGTAGACATCCAGGGCATTCCAGCAATGTATAATAGTCCATACTTTGGCCAAGAATAGATGACGTAAACTGGCATTCAACGCCAGCTTTCTACCCAAATCTGGCGTCCAGCGCCAGAAAAGGAGCCAAAACCAGAGTTGAACGCCCAAACTGGCACAAAAGCTGGCGTTCAACTCCAAGAAAAACCTCTACACGTGCAACACTCAAGCTCAGCCCAAACACACACCAAGTGGGCCCCGGAAGTGGATTTATGCATCAATTACTTACTCATGTAAACCCTAGTAGCTAGTTTATTATAAATAGGACCTTTCACTATTGTATTAGACATCCTGGATTGTATTTTGATCCTGTGATCATGTTTTGGGGGCTGGCCCTCTCAGCCATGCCTGGACCTTCACTTATGTATTTTCATACGGTAAGAGTTTCTACACTCCATAGATTAAGGTGTGGAGCTCTGCTGTTCCTCAAAGATTAATGCAAAGTACTACTGTTTTCTATTCAATTCATCTTATTTCGCTTCTAAGATATCCATTCGCACCCAAGAACGTGATGAAGGTGATGATTATGTGTGACGCTCATCACCATTCTCCCCTATGAACACGTGCCTGACAAACACTTCCGTTCTACATGAAATAAGCTAGAATGAATATCTCTTAGATCTCCTAACCAGAATCTTCGTGGCGTAAGCTAGAATGATGGCGGCATTCAAGAGAATCCGGAAAGTCTAAACCTTGTCTGTGGTATTCCGAGTAGGATTCAATGATTGAATGACTGTGACGAGCTTCAAACTCGCGAGTGCTGGGCGTTAGTGACAGACGCAAAAGGAGGGTGAATCCTATTCCAGCATGATCGAGAACCGACAGATGATTAGCCGTGCTGTGACAGAGCATGTGAGCATATTTTTCACTGAGAGGAGGGGATGTAGCCACTGACAACGGTGATGCCCTTGCATAAAGCCAGCCATGGAAAGGAGTAAGACTGATTGGATGAAGATAGCAGGAAAGCAGAGGTTCAGAGGAACGAAAGCATCTCCATTCGCTTATCTGAAATTCTCACCAATTAATTACATAAGTATTTCTATCCCTATTTTATTATATTAAATTCGAAAACACCATTATCAATTTATATCTGCCTAACTGAGATTTGCAAGGTGACCATAGCTTGCTTCATACCAACAATCTCCGTGGGATTCGACCCTTACTCATGTAAGGTATTACTTGGACGACCCAGTGCACTTGCTGGTTAGTTGTATCGAAGTTGTGAACCATGGTATTGGCACCATGTTCTTGGCGCCATTGCCAGGGAAAGAAAGAGCCATGAATTTTACATCATTAAAGTGTAATCATGATTACGCGTACCAAGTTGCTCACGTTGCCAGGGATTGTTCGAGCCTGGACATCACAATTTCGTGCACCAAGTTTTTGGCGCCGTTGCCGGGGATTGTTCGAGTTTGGACAACTGACGGTTCATCTTGTTGCTCAGATTAGGTAATTTTCTTTTTATTTTATTTTCAAAAATTTTTCAAAAATATTTCTAAAATTTTCTCATATGTTTTCGAAAAAAAAATAATAAAAATGTTTTCAAAAATAAATTATTCTATGGCTTCAAAATTTTTAAGAATGAATTCTAGTGTTTCATGAAGCATGTGAAGCCTGGCTGGCTGTAAAAGCCATGTCTAAATTCTTTTGGACTGAGGCTTCCAACCATCAGCTGTTACACGACTGTAGGGTATGTCAGACATGTCATGTCTGAATTACATGCTGAAGCTTAGCTGGCCATTGGCCATGTCTAGTGTTTTGGACCGGAGCTTTCATTGAAAGCTTGGCTGGCTAGTGAGCCATGTCTAATTCCTGGACTGAAGCTTTAGATTAAGAATACAAGATTCCTGGAATTCATGTTAAAAATTTTGGAATCCTTATTTTTTCTTTTTCATATAATTTTCGAAAAAAATCCAAAAAAAATTAGAAAATCATAAAAATCAAAAAAATATTTTGTGTTTCTTGTTTGAGTCTTGAGTCATATCATAAGTTTGGTGTCACTTGCATATGCATCCTGCATTTTTCGAAAATATCATGCATTCATAGTGTTCTTCGTGATCTTCAAGTTGTTCTTGGTAAGTCTTCTTGTTTGATCTTGATGATTTCATGTTTTGTGTCTTTTCTTGTTTTTCATATGCATTTTTTGTTTCTTAGAGTCTAAACATGAAAGATTTCTAAGTTTGGTGTCTTACATGTTTTCTTTGCATCAAAAATTTTTCAAAATTGTGTCTATGATGTTCATCTTGACATTCATAGTGTTCTTGGTGTTCATCTTGACATTCATAGCATTCTTGCATGCATCACATGTTTTGATCTAAAAATTTCATGCATTGCATCTTTTTAGTGTTTTTCTCTCTCATCATAAAAATTCAAAAATCAAAAAAATATCTTTCCCTTTTTCTCTCATCAAATTCGAAAATTTGAGTTGACTTTTTTAAAAATTTTTAAAATCAAGTTGTTTCTTATGAGTCAAATCAAATTTTCAATTTGAAAATCTTATCTTTTTCAAAATCTTTTTCAAAAATCAAATCTTTTTCAAAATTCTTAGTTATTTTCGAAAATTCTAAAAATATTTTTCAAAAATCTTTTTCTTATTTTTATATTAAATTTTCGAAAATAACATAATCAATTAATGTTTTGATTCAAAAATTTGAAGTTTGTTACTTGCTTGTTAAGAAAGATTCAAACTTTAAGTTCTAGAATCATATCTTGTGATTTCTTGTGAATCAAGTCATTAATTGTGATTTTAAAAATCAAATCTTTTTCAAAATTAATTCCTATCATATCTTTCTAAAATATCTTCTTATCTTACCTTTTTCAAAAATTTGATTTCAAAATATCTTCTCTAACTTCCTAACTTCTTATCTTTTCCAAATTGATTTTCAAATTTGTTTCAACTAACTAACTAACTTTTTGTTTGTTTCTTAACTTTTTCAAAACTACCTAACTAACTCTCTCTCTCATTTTCGAAAATATCTTCCCCCTTTTTCAAAATTTCTTTTTAATTTATTAATTATTTTAATTTTTAAATCTTAATTTTCGAAAATTACTAACATTTTTCAAAAACTATTTTCAAAAATCACTAACTCTTTTTCAAAAATTATTTTCAAAAATTCCTTCTCTCTCATCTTATTCTATTTATTTATTCATCTACTAACATCTCATCTCACATCTCAACCCTCCTCACAGTTGTGTTTCTTCCATTACATTACATCCTTTGTCTTCCCCTCTTCTTCTACTCACACAAGGATCCCTATACTGTGGTATAAAGGATCTCTATTATTATTATTATTATTTTTTCTGTGCCCTCTTCTTTGTCATATGAGCAGGAGCAAGGACAAGAACATTCTTGTTGAAACAGATCCAGAACCTGAAAGGACTCTGAAGAGAAAATTAAGAGAAGCTAAATTACAACAATCCAGAGATAACCTTGCAGAAATTTTCGAACAAGAAGAGGAGATGGCAGCCGAAAATAATAATAATGTAAGGAAGATGCTTGGTGACTTTACTGCACCTAATTCCAATTTACATGGAAGAAGCATCTCCATTCCTGCCATTGGAGCAAACAACTTTGAGCTGAAACCTCAATTAGTTTCTCTGATGCAGCAGAACTGCAAGTTTCATGGACTTCCATCTGAAGATCCTTTTCAGTTCTTAACTGAATTCTTGCAGATATGTGATACTGTTAAGACTAATGGAGTAGATCCTGAAGTCTACAGGCTCATGCTTTTCCCTTTTGCTGTAAGAGACAGAGCTAGATTATGGTTGGATTCTCAACCCAAAGACAGCCTGAACTCTTGGGATAAGCTGGTCACGGCTTTCTTAGCCAAGTACTTTCCTCCTCAAAAGCTGAGCAAGCTTAGAGCTGATGTTCAAACCTTCAGACAGAAAGAAGGTGAATCCCTCTATGAAGCTTGGGAAAGATACAAACAGTTGACCAAAAAGTGTCCTTCTGACATGCTTTCAGAATGGACCATCCTGGATATATTCTATGATGGTTTATTTGAGCTATCAAAGATGTCACTGGACACTTCTGCAGGTGGATCCATTCACCTAAAGAAAACGCCTGCAGAAGCTCAAGAACTCATTGACATGGTTGCTAATAACCAGTTCATGTACACTTCTGAAAGGAATCCTGTGAATAATGGGACGCCTATGA
The DNA here is from genome assembly GCF_059453495.1 of Arachis ipaensis. Taxonomy (NCBI): domain Eukaryota; kingdom Viridiplantae; phylum Streptophyta; class Magnoliopsida; order Fabales; family Fabaceae; genus Arachis; species Arachis ipaensis. The sequence goes on from NC_142444.1 coordinate 132,334,279, forward strand.
AGAAGGGAGTTCTTGAAGTTGATACTCTGAATGCCATATTGGCTCAGAATAAAATATTGACTCAGCAAGTCAATATGATTTCTCAGAGTCTGAATGGAATGCAAGCTGCATCCAACAGTACTCAAGAATCTTCTTATGAAGAAGAAGCTTATGATCTTGAGAGCCCTGCAATAGCAGAGGTGAATTACTTAGGTGAACCTTATGGAAACACCTATAACTCATCATGGAGAAATAATCCAAATTTCTCATGGAAGGATCAAAAGCCTCAACAAGGCTTTAATAATGGTGGAAGAAACAGGTTTAGCAACAGCAAGCCTTTTCCATCATCCACTCAGCAACAGACAGAGAACTCTGAACAAAATACTTCTAATCTGGCAAATTTAGTCTCTGATCTGTCTAAGGCCACTGTAAGTTTCATGAATGAAACAAGATCTTCCATTAGAAATTTGGAAGCACAAGTGGGCTAGCTGAGTAAAAGGATCACTGAAATCCCTCCCAGTACTCTCCCAAGCAATACAGAAGAGAACCCAAAAGGAGAGTGCAAGGCCATTGACATAAGCACCATGGCCGAACCTACAAGGGGAGTGGAGGACGTGAATCCCAACGAGGAAGACCTCCTGGGACGTCCAGTGATCAATAAGGAGCTTCCCTCTGAGGAACCAAAGGACTCTGAGGCTCATCTAGAGACCATAGAGATTCCATTGAACCTCCTTATGCCCTTCATGAGCTCTGATGAATATTCCTCTTCTGAAGAGAATGAGGATGTTACTGAAGAGCAAACTGCCAAGTTTCTTGGTGCAATCATGAAGCTGAATGCCAAATTATTTGGCATTGATACTTGGGAAGTTGAACCTCCCTTGTTCATCAATGAACTAAGTGATCTGGATCAACTGACATTGCCTCAGAAGAGACAGGATCCTGGAAAGTTCATAATACCCTGCACCATAGGCACCATGATCTTTAAGGCTCTGTGTGACCTTGGTTCAGGAATAAACCTCATGCCCCTCTCTGTAATAGAGAAACTGGGAATCTATGGGGTGCAAGCTGCTAAAATCTCATTAGAGATGGCAAACAGTTCAAGAAAATAGGCTTATGTACAAGTAGAGGACGTGTTAGTAAAGGTTGAAGGCCTTTACATCCCTGCTGATTTCATAGTCCTCGATACTGGAAAGGAAGAGGATGAATCCATCATCCTAGGAAGACCTTTCCTGGCCACAGCAAGAGCTGTGATTGATGTTGACAGAGGTGAAATAGTCCTTCAATGGAATGAGGACTCCCTTGTGTTTAAAACTCAAGGATCTCCCTCTGCAACCATGGAGAGGAAGCATGAAAAGCTTCTCTCAAAGCAGAGTCAACCCAAGCCCCAACAGTCAAACTCTAAGTTTGGTGTTGAACTCCCATATCCAAACTCTAAGTTTGGTGTTGGAGAGTCTCAATAAAGCTCTGCACATCTGTGAGGCTCCATAAGAGCCCACTGTCAAGCTATTGACATTAAAGAAGTGCTTGTTGGGAGGCAACCCAATTTTTATTTATCTCACTATATTTTTCTTAGTTATATGTCTTTGTAGGTACATGATCATGTGGAGTCACAAAATAAATATAAAAATTGAAAACGGAATCAAAAACAGCAGAAGAAAAATCACACCCTGGAGGAGCATCTGTCTGGCGTTCAACGCCAGAACAGAGCATGGTTCTGGCGCTGAACGCCCAAAATGGGCAGCTTCTGGGCACTGAACGCCAGGACAGGCATGGTTCTGGCGTTCAACGCCAGAAATGGCTAGTAAATGGGCGTTGAACGCCCAAAATGGGCACCAACCTGGCGCTGAACGCCCAGAGTTGTGTGCAAAGGCATTTTTACATGCCTAATGGGTGCAGGGATGTAAATCCTTGAACACCTCAGGATCTGTGGACCCCACAGGATCCCCACCTACCTCCACTCACTTTTTCTCACCACTCTCTTTCACACAACCACATAAACACTCTTCCCCAAAAACCCTTCACCAATCACCTCAAACTCTCTTCCCCATCACCTCTTCACCACTCACATCCATCCACTCTTTCCTATAAACCTACCTCATAAACTCCACCTACCTTCAAAATTCAAAACCAATTTCCCACCCAAACCCACCCATATGGCCGAAACCTTTCCCTCCTCCCTTCCCTATATAAAGCCCTCCATTTCTTCTTCTTCTTCATCCATTCTTTCTTTTATTGCTCGAGGGTGAGCAAAATTCTAAGTTTGGTGTGGTAAAAGCATAAGCTTTTTGTTTTTCCATTACCATTGATGGCACCTAAGACCGGAGAATCCTCTAGAAAGGGGAAAGGGAAGACAAAAGCTTCCACATCCGAGTCATGGGAGATGGAAAGGTTCATCTCCAAAGCCCATCAAGACCACTTCTATGATGTTGTGGCCAAGAAGAAGGTGATCCCTGAGGTCCCTTTCAAACTCAAAAGAAATGAGTATCCGGAGATCCGACATGAAATTCAAAGAAGAGGTTGGGAAGTTCTAACAAATCCCATCCAACAAGTCAGCATCCTAATGGTGCAAGAGTTCTATGCCAATGCATGGATCACCAAGAACCATGATCAAAGTAAGAACCCGGATCCAAAGAACTATGTTACAATGGTTCGGGGGAAATACTTAGATTTTAGTCCGGAGAATGTGAGGTTGGCGTTTAACTTGCCCATGATGCAAGGAGATGAACGCCCCTACACTAGAAGGGTCAACTTTAATCAAAGGTTGGACCAAGTCCTTATGGACATATGTGTAGAAGGAGCTCAATGGAAGGTTGACTCCAAAGGCAAGCCGGTTCAACTAAGAAGATTGGACCTCAAGCCTGTAGCTAGAGGATGGTTGGAGTTCATTCAATGCTCAATCATTCCCACTAGCAACCGGTCTGAAGTTACTATAGACCGGGCCATCATGATCCATAGTATCATGATTGGAGAAGAGGTGGAAGTTCATGAGATTATACCTCAAGAACTCTACAAGGTGGCTGACAAGTCCTCCACTATGACAAGGTTAGCCTTTCCTCACCTCATTTGCCACCTATGCAATTCGGCTGGGATTGACATAGAGGGAGATATCCTCATTAAAGAGGACAAGCCCATCACTAAGAAAAAGATGGAGCAAGCAAGAGAGCCCAGTCATGGAGCTCAAGAGGCCCAAGAAGCTCATTACCATGAGATTCCGGAGATGCCTCAAATGCACTTTCCTCCACAAAATTATTGGGAGAAAATCAACACCTCCCAAGGAGAATTGAGTTCCAATATGGGACAACTAAGGGTGGAACATCAAGAGCACTCCATCATGCTTCATGAAATAAGAGAAGATCAAAAAGCAATGAGGGAGGAGCAACAAAGACAAGGAAGAGACATAGAAGAGCTCAAGGACATCATTGGTTCCTCAAGAAGGAAACGCCACCATCACTAAGGTGGATTCATTCCTTGTTCTTATCTCTTCTGTTTTTCGTTTTTCTATGTTGTGTGCTTATCTATGTTTGTGTCTTCATTACATGATCATTAGTAGTTAGTAACTATGTCTTAAAGTTATAAATGTCCTATGAATCCATCACCTCTCTTAAATGAAAAATGTTTTAATTCAAAAGAACAAGAAGTACATGAGTTTCGAATTTATCCTTGAACTTAGTTTAATTATATTGATGTGGTGACAATGCTTCTTGTTTTCTGAATGTATGCTTGAACAGTGCATATGTTTTTTGAAGTTGTTGTTTAAGAATGTTAAACATGTTGGCTCTTGAAAGAATGATGACTAGGAGACATGTTATTTGATAATCTGAAAAATCATAAAAATGATTCTTGAAGCAAGAAAAAGCAGCAAAGAACAAAGCTTGCAGGAAAAAAAAATAATAGGCGAAAAAAAATAGAAAGAAAAAGAAAAAGCAAGCAGAAAAAGCCAAAAGCTCTTAAAACCAAAAGGCAAGGGCAAATAAAAAGGATCCCAAGGCTTTGAGCATCAGTGGATAGGAGGGCCTAAAGGAATAAAATCCTGGTCTAAGCGGCTAAACCAAGCTGTCCCTAACCATGTGCTTGTGGCGTGTAGGTGTCAAGTGAAAACTTGAGACTGAGCGGTTAAAGTCAAGGTCCAAAGCAAAAAAAGAGTGTGATTAAGAACCCTTGACACCTCTAATTGGGGACTTTAGCAAAGCTGAGTCACAATCTGAAAAGGTTCACCCAATTATGTGTCTGTGGCATTTATGTATCCGGTGGTAATACTGGAAAACAAAGTGCTTAGGGCCACGTCCAAGACTTATAAAGAAGCTGTGTTCAAGAATCATCATACTGAACTAGGAGAGTCAATAACACTATTCGAAATCTGAAGTTCCTATAGATGCCAATCATTCTGAACCTCAATGGATAGAGTGAGATGCCAAAACTATTCAAGAGGCAAAAAGCTATAAGTCCCACTCATTTGATTGAAGCTATGTTTCATTGATAGTTTGGAATTTATAGTATATTCTCTTCTTTTTATCCTATTTGATTTTCAGTTGCTTGGGGACAAGCAACAATTTAAGTTTGGTGTTGTGATGAGCGGATAATTTATACGCTTTTTGGCATTGTTTTTAGTATGTTTTTAGTAGGATCTAGTTACTTTTAGGGATGTTTTCATTAGTTTTTATGTTAAATTCATATTTCTGGACTTTACTATGAGTTTGTGTGTTTTTCCGTGATTTCAGGTATTTTCTGGCTGAAATTGAGGGACTTGAGCAGAAATCAGATTCAGAGGTTGAAGAAGGACTGCTGATGCTGTTGGATTCTGACCTCCCTGCACTCAAAGTAAATTTTCTGGAGCTACGGAACTCGAAATGGCGCGCTTCCAATTGCGTTGGAAAGTAGACATCCAGGGCTTTCCAGCTATGTATAATAGTCCATACTTTGGCCAAGAATAGACGACGTAAACTGGCATTCAACGCCAGCTTTCTACCCAAATCTGGCGCCAGCGCCAGAAAAGGAGCCAAAACCAGAGTTGAACGCCCAAACTGGCACAAAAGCTGGCGTTCAACTCCAAGAAAAACCTCTACACGTGCAACACTCAAGCTCATCCCAAACACACACCAAGTGGGCCCCGGAAGTGGATTTATGCATCAATTACTTACTCATGTAAACCCTAGTAGCTAGTTTATTATAAATAGGACCTTTCACTATTGTATTAGACATCCTGGATTGTATTTTGATCCTGTGATCACGTTTTAGGGGCTGGCCCTCTCGGCCATGCCTGGACCTTCACTTATGTATTTTCATACGGTAAGAGTTTCTACACTCCATAGATTAAGGTGTGGAGCTCTGCTGTTCCTCAAAGATTAATGCAAGGTACTACTGTTTTCTATTCAATTCATCTTATTTCGCTTCTAAGATATCCATTCGCACCCAAGAACATGATGAAGGTGATGATTATGTGTGACGCTCATCACCATTCTCCCCTATGAACACGTGCCTGACAAACACTTCCGTTCTACATGAAATAAGCTAGAATGAATATCTCTTAGATCTCCTAACCAGAATCTTCGTGGCATAAGCTAGAATGATGGCAGCATTCAAGAGAATCCGGAAAGTCTAAACCTTGTCTATGGTATTCCGAGTAGGATTCAATGATTGAATGACTGTGACGAGCTTCAAACTCGCGAGTGCTGGGCGTTAGTGACAGACGCAAAAGGAGGGTGAATCCTATTCCAGCATGATCGAGAACCGACAGATGATTAGCCGTGCTGTGACAGAGCATGTGAGCATATTTTTCACTAAGAGGAGGGGATGTAGCCACTGACAACGGTGATGCCCTTGCATAAAGCCAGCCATGGAAAGGAGTAAGACTGATTGGATGAAGATAGCAGGAAAGCAGAGGTTCAGAGGAACGAAAGCATCTCCATTCGCTTATCTGAAATTCTCACCAATGAATTACATAAGTATTTCTATCCCTATTTTATTATATTAAATTCGAAAACACCATTATCAATTTATATCTGCCTAACTGAGATTTGCAAGGTGACCATAGCTTGCTTCATACCAACAATCTCCGTGGGATTCGACCCTTACTCACGTAAGGTATTACTTGGACGACCCAGTGCACTTGCTGGTTAGTTGTATCGAAGTTGTGAACCATGGTATTGGCACCATGTTCTTGGCGCCATTGCCAGGGAAAGAAAGAGCCATGAATTTTACATCATTAAAGTGTAATCACGATTACGCGTACCAAGTTGCTCACGTTGCCAGGGATTGTTCGAGCCTGGACATCACAATTTCGTGCACCACTTGTCTCCAAGCAACCAAAAACAAAGTAGGATAAAAAGACATAGAAGGATGTAATAAATCTCAGAGTTTTCAATGAAGCTCAGTTTCAATTAGATGAGCGGGACTAGTAGCTTTTTGCTTCTGAATAGTTTTGGCATCTCACTTTCAATTGAAGCTCAGAATGATTGGCATCTATAGGAACTAAGAATCCAGATGATACTATTGATTCACTTAGTTAAGTTCTTTTTTATTCTTGAACATAGCTTCTTTAGAGTCTTGGCCGTGACCCTAATCACTTTGTTTTCCAGTATTACCACCGGATACATAAATGCCACAGACAGTTTAACTGGGTGAACCCCTTTGTGATTTAGCTTTGCTAGAATCCCCAGCCAGTGGTGTCTAGTGTTCTTAAGCACACTCTTTGCTTTGGACCACGACTTTAACTGCTCAGTCTCAAGCTTTTCACTTGACACCTTCGCACCACAAGCATATAGTTAGAGAAGCAGCTCATTTGAACTGCCTAGGCTAAGATTTTTCTTTTAGGCCCTCCTAACCATTGATGCTCAAAGCCTTGGATCCTTGCTCTTGCCTTTTAGTTTTAAGAGCTATTGGCTTTTTGCTCTTTCCTTTTAGTTTAAAGAGCTATTGCCTTTTTCTGCTTTTTATTTCTTTTTTTTTTTGCTTTTTTTTTTGCTGCTTTTTCTTGCTTCAAGAATCAATTTTTAGATTTTTCATATTTCCAATAATACTTCTCTTTTATCCTCATTCTTTCAAGAGCGAATATTCTTAACTCCAACATCAAATATGCACTGTTCATTCATGCATTTAGAAACAAAAGCAATGCCACCATATCAAATAATTGAATTATTCTTAATATTAAATTCAAAATTTATGTATCATTACTGCTTCTAAAAAAATTTTATTAAGTTTAATGAGATGATAAGAGGAACATTTTATAGCTAATTGGAAAATAAAAACTTAAATCCTAATAATATTCATGCACTTCTTAAATTAAAAGACAGAAATAAAAACTTAAAGACTACTAGTGATCATGTGAATCTAAACATAAGAAATAGGAATTAGAATAGCCACAGAAATAGGGAGGTCGAACTTAACCACATTAATCATGGGAGGCGTTAGGCTCGTCAGGGGATAATTTCTGATACTTCAATTCTTCTAGCTCACGCCCCTGCTTTTCTTGTTCCTTGACCAGTTTGCAAAGCATGCTATTATGATCTTTTTGCTCTTCTCTTAACTGATCCAAGGTGGTTTGCAATTGTGCAACAGATGCTTCCAGCTGAGTCCAATATTCAATTGGAGGGATCTCTTGAGGCTCAAGCGCCTTCCTTTTAGTTGATCAGCTGGTATTTGGGCGCTTTCCATCACTTGCTTGGTGATTGGGCTTTATGCTGGGATAAATGAGTCTTTGTTAATCATGACTCCAGCCTCTTTACACAAGCGAAAATCTTGCTTTCTTTTTTTTAAACTTGATTTAAAAATTTTAAAGTTTGGTGTTTTCTTGTTAGTAAAGTCAAAGTTCAAATCTTATCTTTTTAAATCTTTTCAAATCTTTTCTTTTAATTTAATTCTTCCCTATCTTATCTTTCTTTTAAATTTTAAAATTCAAAACTTTTTCAAATCTTTATCTTATCTTTGGTTTATCTTTCCTTAAATTTCAAATCATTATCTTATCTTATCTTAATTTTAAATTTCAAATTCAAATCTTTTTCAAATCTTCATCATATCTTATCTTTCCAACTTATTTTCAAATCTTTCTTAATTAGTTACCTGCTTTATCTTATTTTAATTTTAAAAGTTTGGTATTTCTTTAATACTCTCCTTTCTCTATCTATCTTTTTTAAAACTTCCTAACTAATTCCTCTCTTCTATTTTTGAAAATCATCTTTCAATTTTCAAATCTTTTTAATTAATTAGCTTTTAATTTCCTTCTTATTTTTTGAATTTAATTAATAATAAAAATAAAAACAAAAATATTTTAATTCTAGTTTCCCTTTTTACTTCTTAATATCTAAATTCTCCTACCTTTCTTCACCATGAACCCAAATAGGAATGAACAATTCAGAAGAAATTTGGGGTCCTATACGGCTCCCACTACTGATTTCTATGGGAGAAGTATCAGTATACCCCCTAAGCAAGTAATTTTGAGCTAAACACTCAGCTCATTACTCTGGTGCAGCAAAACTGCTAGTAATTTGGACTTCCACAGGAAGAGCCTACTGAGTTCCTGGAAAATTTCTTACAAATTGCTGACACAGTACATACTGAGGGAGTGGATCAGGATGTCTACAAACTACTACTCTTTTCCTTTACTGTAAGAGACCAAGCAAAGAGGTGGTTAGATAACCAACCCAAATCTAGCTTGAAAACATGGAAGCAGTTAGTAGACAAGTTTTTGCATCAATACTTTTCCCCAAGGAAGTTAACCCAGTTAAGGCTAGACATCCAAGGCTTCAATCAAGAGAATAATGAATCTCTTCATGATTCCTGGGGGAGGTATAGAAGAATGCTACGGAAATGCCCCACTGAAATGTTTTCAGAATGGGTGCAATTAGACATCTATTATGGCCTGACAGACATGGCTAGGATGTCTCTAGACCACTTTACTGGTGGTTCTATACATATGAGGAAAATAATTGAAGAGGCTCACAAACTTATTGAGACAGTTGCCACAAACCAGCATCTGCACTAGGTTGATGAGACTTCCAGGAAAAGAGAGGTTAAGGCAATATCTACTGAGTCTAATCCTCCAGAACGAAAGGGCCCATTGACTCAGTAGCTACACGCCCTTGCACAGTAGTTGCTGGAATTGCATGAGGCTTTACGAGAAACTCAGACTTTCAACAGGAATGTGGAAGCACAGTTGAGTCAAACTAGGTAGCAATTATCTAAGCAGATAAAAAAAGAGTGTCAAGCTATTCAACTGAGGAGTGAGAAAACATTAAACACCAAACCTCAGTACAACAGGAAACCAGGAGAAGAACAGCTGACAGAGGATAACTAAACTACAGCTCAAGACACCTCTGTGGGCGTTGAACGCCCAGGGAGGAATGTCATTGGCGTTGAATGCCAAGAAAGGGGCAGCACCCCTGGTGTTGAATGCCCAAGAGGGGACAATATTCCTGGCATTGAACGCCCAAAAGAGGACAGTATTCCTACGTTGAACGCCAGGAAAGGGATAACAAGGGTGTTGAACGCCCAAACAGGGATGATCAGACACATACAAGTGTTGATAAGACCCCTCCTATGCAGGCCAATAAACCCCCTCTAATTCTGCAGGCATTCAACCTACATCAACTAAAGTTGATGAGTATAGGGCCAAGATTCCATATCCTTAGAAGCTCCACCAAGCGGAACAAGATAAATAGTTTGCCTACTTTGCGGATTATCTCAAGACACTTGAAATCAAGATCCCTTTTGCAGAGGCTTTTGAGCAGATACCTTCTTATGCCAAGTTCATGAAAGACATCTTAAGTCATAAGAAGGATTGGAGAGAGGTAGAAATAGTCCTCCTCACTGAAAAATGCAGTGCAGTAATCCAAAAAAACTTACCAGAGAAACTCAAAGACCCTGGAGCTTTACGATACCTTGCACCTTAGGGGATGCCTGCACAAAGACAGCCCTATGTGATCTTGGAGCAAGTATTAACTTAATACCTGCATCATTAATAAAGAGACTCTGTTTAACTCACGAAGTTAAACCAACCCACTTATGTCTTTAACATGCTGATGGTTCTGTTAAACTTCCATCAGGCGTGATTGAGGACATGATTGTTAGGGTTGGACTCTTTGCTTTTCCCACAGATTTTGTGGTGCTGGAATTGGACGAGCACAAGAGTGCAACCTTCATTCTAGGAAGACCCTTCCTAGTTACAGGACGGACCCTCATTGACGTTCAGAAAGGGGAAGTAACCCTAAGAATCAATGAGGATGAGTTTGTGCTAAATGCTGTCAAAGTCATGCAGCATCTAGACACTCCAGAGAAGTGCATGAGTATTGATATCATTGATTCCCTGGTAGAAGAAGTGAACATGGTTGAGAGACTCGAAGAAGAGCTGAATGACAACATTTTATGATGCTCAGCCTGAATTAGAGGAGCTAGAGGAAATAAAGGAGCCTGCGAAAACTCCTAAGGAAGAGGATAAGCCTCCTAAACTCGAGCTCAAGCCATTACCATCATCCTTGAAATATGCATTTCTTGGAGATAAGGATACTATCCTGTGATTATAAGCTTTGCCTTAGAATCACAGGAAGAAAAAGCACTAATCCAAGTGCTAAAGACACACAAGACAGCTCTTGGGTGGACAATAAGTGATCTTAAAGGCATTAGCCCAACCCGATGCATGCACAAGATCCTATTGGAGGATAACGCCGAACCAGTGGTGCAACCACAAAGGCGACTGAATCTATCCATGAAGGAAGTGGTGCAGAAGGAAGTCACAAAATTATGGGAAGCTGGTATTATTATTTATCCCATTTTTGACAACCTCTGGGTTAGCTATGTCCAAGTTGTTCCCAAAAAGGGAGGCATGACAGTGGTTTATAATGAAAAGAAAGAAGTAATTCCCACAAGAACAGTTACAGGGTGGCGTATGTGCATTGACTACAGGTTCAATAACGCCACCAGAAAGGATCATTTTCCTTTGCCATTTATAAATAAAATGCTGGAGAAACTAGCAGGTCTTGCATTCTACTGCTTTTTGGATGGCTATTCAGGCTATAATCAAATTGCAGTAGATCCCCAGGACCAAGAAAAGATAGTATTTACATGCCCATATGGCGTGTTTGCTTAAAGGCGGATGCCATTTGGCCTGTGCAATGCACCTGCCACCTTTCAGAGGTGTATGCTCTCCATTTTCTCTAATATGGTGGAAAAAATCCTTGAAGTGTTCATGGATGACTTCTTCATCTTTGGAGACTTATTTGACTCCTGCCTTGACCATCTGGCCCTAGTTCTCAAACGATACCAAGAGACAAACCTGATTTTAAATTGGAAAAAATGTCACTTTATGGTGACTGAAGGAATTGTTCTTGGGCATCGGATTTCGAACAAGGGAATAGAAGTGGATCAAGCTAAGGTGGAGGTAATTGAGCGATTACCACCACCAACTAATGTTAAGGCTATCAGAAGTTTTTTGGGCCGTGCAGGATTCTACAAAAGATTTATAAAAGATTTTAATAAAATTGCAAAACCTCTGTGTAACTTACTAGCTACTGACACTCCATTTGTCTTTGACCAAGAGTGTCTGTAGGCCTTTGAAACTCTGAAAGCTAAGCTTATTACTGCGCCTATCATTTCTGTACCCAAATGGGACTTACCATTCGAACTAATGTGTGATGTCAGTGACCATGCCATTAGCGCAGTTCTAGGGCAGAGACAAGACAAACTTCTTCATGTCATTTATTATGCCAGTCGTATTCTAAATAATGCACATAAGAACTACACTACCATAGAGAAGGAATTGCTTGCAGTGGTTTATGCCATTGACAAGTTCAGGTCCTATTTAATAGGATCTAAGGTCATTATCTACACTGACCATGCTGCTCTTAAATATCTACTCACCAAGCAAGATTTTAAGCCCAAGCTGATAAGATGGGTACTACTCTTGCAAGAGTTTGATATAGAAATCAGAGACAAAAAATGGTCAGAAAACCAAGTGACAGATCACTTGTCTCGGATTGAACCAGTAGAAAGAACATCTCCTCCCTCTACTGAGGTGTCTGAAACCTTCCCGGATGAGCAACTCTTTGCCATTCGGACAACACCGTGGTTTGCAGATATTGCAAATTACAAGGCTATAAGGTTCATCCCCAAGGACTACAGTAAGCAGCAAGCTCGAAAACTCATTCATGATGCAAGATACTACTTGTAGGATGAACCATATCTCTTTAAGAGATGCTCGGATGGTATCATCTGCCGCTGTATATCTGAGGAAGAGACATAGAAAATTCTATGGCACTGCCATGGCTCCGATTTTGGAGGACACTTTGGAGGTGAGAGAACGGCTACAAAGGTTCTCCAAAGTGGTTTCTACTGGCCCATACTCTTTAAGGATTTCCAAGAGTTGCCAAAGGGCTGGTAATCTCTCTCATGGTCATGACATGCCTCAGCAAGAAATCCTAGAGATTGAGTTATTTGATGTATGGGGTATAGACTTCATGGGTCCTTTTCCACCTTCATACTCAAACACCTATATCCTCGTGGCAGAGGATTATGTGTCTAAATGGGTTGTGGCAGTCGCATCACATACGAATGACACTAGAGTAGTGATGAAGTTCCTCCAGAAGAACATCTTCAGTAGGTTTGGTGTCCCTCGGACACTGATCAATGATGGAGGAACTCATTTCTACAACAAACAACTTGACTCTGTTCTAAACCGATATGGAGTTTTCCATAAAGTGGCAACCCCATATCATCCACAGACAAATGGGCAAGCTGAGGTCTCAAATAGAAAACTGAAGAGAATCCTGGAAAGGACAGTGAATGCCTCTAGAAAAGATTGTGCAAGAAAGCTTGATGATGCTCTCTGGGCATACAGAACAGCTTTCAAGACCCCTATGGGAACGTCACCATATCAATTGGTGTATGGGAAGGCGTGTCACCTGCCAGTGGAGCTTGAACACAAGGCTTACTGGGCAACCAAACTCCTAAACCTTGATGCAAAGGCAGGCGGAGAGAGAAGGCTGCTCCAGCTAAATGAGTTGGATGAATTCCGACTAGCTGCATTTAAAAATACAAAAATTTATAAAGAAAGGGCCAAGAAGTGGCATGACAAAAAGATATCTTCCAGAGTCTTTAAACCTGGACAGAAAGTTCTACTCTTCAATTATAAACTAAAGCTCTTCCCAGGAAAGGTTAAGTCACGTTAGACAGGACCTTTCCTGATCACTAATGTATCACCCTATGGTCATATAGAACTCCAGAATAATTACTCTGATAAAAGATTTACTGTTAATGGCCAGAGAGTGAAACATTATTTGGGTGGTGAAGTTGAGTAAGAGAAATCCACCCTATTGTTGACATAAGCACAGTAAAGTCCAGCTAAACGACAGTAAAGAAGCGCTTGTTGGGAGGCAACCCAACCATAATTAAAGCTATTTCTGTTTTTCATTAAGTCTATTTCAATTATATCAGTTTAATTTTCATAATTGTTTCTTTAGGTTTGTGATCATGTGCAGTAGTTAAAACAGAAGCAGAGACAGTCAGAGCGAAAATCTGAGCACCCTGGGGAAAGCCCCTTGCTGGTGTTGAACGCCAGACAAGAGAGAAGGATGGGCATTGAACGCCCTCAAGAAGCAGCAAGACTGGCATTGAACGCCAACCAGGGGACACTGGTTGGGCGTTCAATGCCCCCAAGGAGCAACAAGTTTGGCGTTGAACGCCAGCCAGGGAGCACTGGCTAGGCGTTCAACGCCCTGAAATGAGTAGCTAGCTGGCCAGGATAGGGGCATTCTGGGCGTTCAACTCCCAACAAAGGTTACGGAGGTTTTTCACTTCTTCAAAACATATATTTTTCAAATCTTATCTTTTTAACTAGATCTTTTAAACAAAATTCTTTTAACCATCATCTTTCAATTTCAAATTCCTTTCAAATTTAAAATCTTTTCAAATCTTTCTCAATTCTTTTTCAAATATTTTTCAAATTTAAAATCTTTTCATATCTTTTGCAATTCTTTCTCAAATCCTTCATTAAACTTTCAAATATTTTTCATATCTTTAATAACTTATATCTTATCTTTTCTTTATCTTTTTCATATCTTTAATACTCCAACAATTTTAAAAGTTATCTTTTTCTATCTTTTACCAAAGTGTGAATCATATCTTCCTTATCTTTTATCTAATTAATTTCGAAAACCCACCCTCCCCTCCCTATATATATCATTCGCCCCACACACTTCTTTATCCACATCCCATTCAAATCCTTTTCCTCTTCTTCGTCTTCTTTCTTTTCTTTTTTGCTCAGGGACGAGCAAACCTTTTAAGTTTGGTGTAGAAAGAGCCTTGCTTTCTCACTCTATTCGAACTCCATGGCTCCAAAAAGTGGAAAATTCACTTCAATAAGCAAGAAAGAAGACAACCAAATAGCTGTTTTCAAACCTTTCAGATTCTATACCAAGCAGCATGAAGAGCATTATTACAAAATAATGTGCAAGAGGACAGTGATCCCAAAGGCCAGATTCGAATTAAAAGAAGATGAGTACCCAGAGATCCAAAAGCAGATTTAAAAGAGAGGCTGGGAAGCCCTGGCCGACCCTGTGACCAATGTTGGAATAACAATGGTTCACAAATTCTATGTAAATTTGTGGATGACAAATAAGCAAAAGAAAGACGAACAAGGGTTCCATACTTTTTGCACCATGGTCCAAGGAAAGACTCTCTATTTTCATCTTAACAAGGTGAGAGAGATCTTTAAATTACCTCCACAAAGGGATGATCCAGAATTCTTTAATAGGAGGGTGGTAGCTGATCCCAAGCTTGATCAGATTGTAGAAGACATATGTCTACCTGGAACTCAGTGGATCAATAACACAAAAGGTAAACCAAACCAATTGAGAAGATTGGATCTCAAACCAGTTGCTAGGGGTTGGCTGGATTTTATTGGGCGTTCCATACTTCCCACTAGTAACCGCTCTGAAGTCACCATCAGAAGGGCTGTGATGATTCACTGCATCATGATGGGGAATGAGGTGGAAGTCCACCAATTAATCCCCTTTGAGCTGTACAAGGTTACAAATAGGATGTCAACTCAAGCCAAATTGGCCTATCTAAACCTTATCTTTTACTTGTACAAGGAGGCTGGAGTCCTGATTAACAGAGACTCATGGATCCCAACAAATAGCCTAATCATCAAGCAAGTGATGGAAAGTGCCAGACTACTAGATCATCATCCCAAAAGGAAGACACCTGAGCCTCTTCAAACATAAGAGATCCCTCCAATTAAATATTGGACCCAGCTGGAAGCATCTGTTGCACAAGTGCAAACCACCATGGATCAATTAAGAGAGGAGCAAAAATACCAAACTAGCATGCTTTGCAAACTGGTCAAGGAACAAGAGAAGCAAGGCGTGAGTTAGAAGAGCTAAAGCGTCAGAAACTATCCCCTGAGGAGCCTAACACCAACCATGACTAAGGTGGTTGAGTTCCACCCCCCATTTCTGTGCCAGTGTGCCTATTCTAATTGTTGTTTCTTATGTTAGATTTACATGATCACTAGTAGCATTTAAGTTTTATTTAAGTTTCTGTCTTTTAATTGCATGAGCGTTAATATGATTTAAGTTTCTATTTCCCTTTTCCCAATTAGGTATAAAATATTTCTCTTATCATCTCATTGAACTTGAATAAAATTTCAATTTTTTTTAGAAGTAGTAAAGATGCATAAATTTCGAGTTATATAATAAGAATAGTTCAAGTAGCTTGATGTGGTGGCATTGCTTTTTACTTTCTGAATGCATGAATGAACAGTACATGTTTGATGTTGGAGTTAAGAATGTTAGATCTTGAAATAATGATGAAAAAGAAAAAGTATTATTGGTAATATGAAAAATCCAAAATTTGATTCTTGAAGCAAGAAAAAGCAGCAAAAAAGCAAAAAACAAAAAAAAAGAAAAAAATACATAAGTGAAAAAAAACAGAGAAAGAAAGAAAAAGAAAAATCCAATAGCTCTTTAAACCAAAAGGCAAGAGCAAGGATCCAAGGCTTTGAGCATCAATGGTTAGGAGGGCCTAAAAGAAACAAAATCTTGGCCTAAACAGTTCAAATGAGCTACTTCCTTAACTATATGCTTGTGGTGTGAAGTTGTCAAGTGAAAAGCTTGAGACTGAGCAGTTAAAGTCGTGATCCAAAGCAAAGAGTGTGCTTAAGAACTCTGGACACCACTAGCTGGGGATTCTAGCAAAGCTGAATCACAATCCGAAAGGGTTTACCCAGTTAAGTGTTTGTGGCATTTATGTATCCGGTGGTAATACTGGAAAACAAAGTGCTTAGGATCACGGCCAAGACTCTAAAGAAGCTATGTTCAAGAATAAAAAAGAAATGAACTAGGAGAATCAATAGTATCATCTGGATTCTAAGTTCCTATTGATGCCGATTATTCTGAGCTTCAAAAGAAAGTGAGATGCTAAAACTATTCAGAAGTGAATAGCTACTAGTCCCGCTCATCTAATTGAAACTGAACTTCATTGAAAACTCTGAGATTTATTGTATCCTTCTCTTCTTTTTAATCCTACTTTATTTTTGGTTGCTTGGGACAAGCAACATTTTAAGTTTGGTGTTCTGATGAGCAGATATTTTATATGCTTTTTGGCATCATTTTCATATAGTTTTTATTATGTTTTGTTTAAGTTTTATTATATTTTCATAGTTTTTAGTACAAAATTCATATTTTTAGATTCTACTTTGAGTTGTTGTGTTTTATGATGATTTCAGGTATTTTCTGGCAGAAATTGAGGAGTTTTGGCAAAGTCTGATTCAGAGACAGAGAAAGGACTGCAGATGCTATTAGATTCTGACCTCCATGCACTCGAAGAAGCAATTCTGGAGCTACAGAATTTAAAATGGCGCGCTCTCAACAACTATGGAAAGCTAAGATCTAGGGCTTTTCAGAAATATATAATAGTTTATACTTTGCTTTAGAAATGAAGGCCCAAAACTAGCGTTCAACGCCAACCACCAACCCCATTCCTGGTGTCCAACGCCCAAAGGGAGCAGCTGGCATCCAACGCCCATTCAGGAGTCCTTTGTGGTATAGGCTAGAACCAGGACACAGCATTCTTTGATCCAGAAGATCCGACCTTGTCTGCGACGCTTTGAGTAGGATCACCAAGGGAATGGACTGCTGGAGGTTCACCCCCGTTCATATTGGATGACCGCTGACCCGGCGTTAATCATTTACAGCCTGCCATGGAATGAATCACCAGAAGATGGAGTAGATGGTAAGAAAAATTGATCCAGAAGGAAGAAGCATCTCCAAAGCCTCAATCGTTCTATCATCACTGATTTCACATCTATCTAGTAACGTTTTATTCATATATCTGTTTTATGCATTTTTCACAACAACTATCATCTTTTCTAATCGCCTGACTAAGATCTACAAGGTAACCATTGCTTGTTCAAACCAACAATCTCCGTGGAATCGACCCTCACTCACCTGAGGTATTACTTGGACGACCTGGTGCACTTGCCGGTCTATCTGTGCGAATATTACGGAGTCAATTTTGTGCACCAAAGACCAAACAGACTGCACGAGGATTTGGCACATGCGGCTTGGACATATGTCGGAAAAGGGTCTATCATTTCTTAGCAGAAAAGGTTTGCTAAAAAATATGAAGAAACCACAAATTGAGTTTTGTGAAAACTGTGTATATGGAAAGGCAGACATGGTGAAGTTTTCTACAAGCAAACACAAAAGCAGAGGGTTGTTAGACTATGAGCATACTGATGTTTGGGGTCCGGCTAAGTTACTTCCAAAGGTGGTTCCAGGTACTTTGTTACGTTTGTTTATGATTATTCAAGGTATGCTTGGGTTTAGTTCCTCAAGCATAAGAATGAGGTATTCGACACTTTTAAGCGGTGGAGAGCAATGGTTGAAAACAGAACGAGAAGCTAAAAACTCTGTGATCTGATAATGATACAGAGTATACAGATGGAGCTTTCAAGGAGTTTCTGTGACCAGGAAAGCATTGTGAGACATTGGACAGTTAAAGACACACCACAACAGAATGGAGTCACAGAAAGACTAAATCGTACACTACTTGAGAAGGTAAGGTGTATGCGCTCTATTCTGGGTTAGACAGAGAATGGTGGCTGGAGTCAGTTGCTACTGTGTGCTACATAGTGAATTGATCGCTACATTCTTCTTTAAATAGAGACACATCTTATAAGGTGTGGTCAATGGAACATGTAGATTACGAGAAACTCAAAGTCTTTGGATGCACGGCTTATTATCATATCAAAGACAATAAACTTGATGAAAGAGCTAAGAAGGCAATCTTTTTGGGGTATCCAAGAGGGGTTCAAGGCTATCGTCTTTGGAGCGTAAGTGATTCTAAGTTTGTAACCAGCAAGGATGTGACCTGTAATGAAAGATCCATGGTAGCTTTGTCTAAAGTTATGATGCTAGATGATAGTGATGTTGGAAAAACTATAAACACTCAAGTGGTGGAGATAGAGTCTAGAAACCAACCAATAGACTCTAGTCATGTTCAGGTGGAGCATCTTAATGATACTCACGAAGATGAGAAGGATGATGAACTTGATCATGAGGAGATTCAGCGGGAAAACACACATGTATTACAATAGCAACAGCAGGATTCTTTGGCATCCACTAGGCCAAAGAGGAATTACAACCTCTTACAGAAGCTTGGGTCAGACAAGCCTTTGAGCCATTATGGACAGTTAAATTTTGTAGAATATGCACTCCCAGTAGAGGATGATGAGCCAGTCACCTTCAAACAATCTATCAAGGACAAGGATAGTGAGAGTTAATTGGTTGCTATAGAAGAAGAGATGCAGTCTCTTCATAAAAATAAGGCATGGGAGGTAGTCCTATTTCCCATGGGAAATACTACTATTGGTTGTAAGTGGGTGTATAAAAGAAAAGAAGTTCCTACTAAATTGGATGGTACAAGATTCAAGGCTAGATTAGTGGCCAAGGGATTCGCACAGGAAGAAGGAGTTGATTATAATGAGATATTTTCTCCTATGATGAAACACACTTCCATTCGGATACTTTTAAGTCTTGTAGCTCATGGTGATCTTGAGTTAAAACAACTAGATGTGAAGACAGCGTTCTTACACGGTGATTTAGAGGAAAAAATTTACATGTATCAACCTGAGGGTTTCAAGGTTGAGGATAAAGAAAGTCAGGTTTGTCGCTTGAGAAAATCGCTTTATGGATTGAAACAATCTCCTCAACAGTGGTACAAGCGATTTGATTTCTTTATTTTAAAACAATGTTTCTTTAGAAGTAACTATGATTGTTGTGTATACATTTGTAAGTTTTTTGGAGGTGATTATATCTATCTTTTATTGTATGAGGATGACATGCTCATTGCTTCCAAGAGCAAGGTAGAGATAGATAGGTTAAAGTTTCAACATGGTGAAGAGTTTGAAATAAAAGATTTAGGTGATGCGAGGAAATTTTAGGCATGAAGATTAGAAGAGAAAGATCAAGTCAAAAAATTGAAAGATCAAGTCAAAAATTGTTCCTAAGCCAAAAAGGCTACATTGAACGGTTTATAGAAAGGTTTGGGATGAAAAATGCTAAGCCGGTGGTGACTCCATTGGCTCCACATTTTAGGCTCTCAGGTAAACAATCTCCTACAACAGCAGAAGATAAGGCTTACATGGACAATGTACCTTACGCAAGTGCTGTAGGTGTAACGACCCAATTTTCAATATGTCTAGATCATACCGGAAACTGAGCGCTACCAATTTGTCTTCCTAATTATTATCTATTATTTATCATATAAGCCTGATTCGTTGTTAAAAGTGTAGTTAATTTGTGAGGTGTATTCTTTTTTTTGAAAACATTTGGATTAATAGACGGAATCGCTCATAATCAATTCACAAGTAATAACAGATAAAACAGTTATAAACAACCACACATAAATACATCACGAGTAGCTAGCAACATTCAGTTATCCAGCCTTTATTAGAGTATAGACCTTTAGTTAGAACACCCCTAGATATAGCTAGATAATAACTATATACATATACATACATACAACATCCCAGGTTCTGACCTGTTCAAGAGGTCTCTAAGCTGGCACCTAGGCTAGCCTAGATTCTATACTCACCTAGTCCCTCTAAACTACTAAAGCGAGGGAAAGTACATTCTAAGTCTTCACAACTCAAGTCAAGTGGAACGTCATCAAAAGATAGAACATCATCTGCTACTCCTCTGCACGATCAGACTTTTCCACAGGACGTCTCTTTGGTACCTCATGAAGTAGCCACACAATAGGAATCTCGTACACAGGATTTAGGTTAAAGTGCGCATACGAACGAGGTGCAGACGTTGGCTGGTCTCACAGTATATACATATAAATAGAGAACGATATTCACCCTAGACTCAGAAGACTATCTAGAGCAGAATCCTCTTCTTGCGAACGGTCATCAGCGAACTATGGTAAGGTACTCTTACTTCCATCTGAAGGGGGAAGGGAGAGAGAAGGGTAAGAACTGGGGAGTTCTTAGTAGGGCCGAGGTTATTAGTTATGTTCATTTATTTGGGGTCGATTAGTAGACGAATAACATAATATAGCGAAGTAGTAAACAGAAGATAAAGATAGAAAGAGAAAGTAGAGACAATAGAAAGCAGAACACAAACAAAAGAATACAAGAAAATAAAACACAGAAATAGCATACAAGCAGACAAACATAAAGAAGTAGATCACACACAGAAAGGAATGCAACAGAGAATGATGCGCAGACAAAAATGATGCATGTCTAGCCCTAGCGCAGGCCATGAGCTCATGTGTCGGTTGGCTGCCCGCAATCCCGACATTTATCCAGTCACGAGTAATCCCGATTTCCCGGATACGATTTTTCGTTCCTAAATAAATGCGCATATGATAATAGCTGCTCATTTGAGACAGCCTCTGCTTAGTGCAGGAAAATATATATATACTCTGCTCTGCTCTGGGGAAGCGGAAAATGGCTGTAGGTAACTTAGTTTCCCTACAGAGGTTCTGGGTTGCATTAAGCAACTAATATATATTGAATATAGCTCTGGGTTGCATCAAGCAACTAATATATATATAAATATAGCTCTGGGTTGCATCAAGCAACTAATATATATATAAATATCTCTTTATTATATTATTCTTCTCTTTATATCTCTTTACTCTGTTCTGGTTTCTCTTTTCTCTGTATCTCTTTACTCTATTTTAATTACTCTGTTCTCTGTATCTCTTTTCTCTTCTCTGATTACTCTTTTCATCTGTATCTATATTACTCTTTTTCTCCTTATCTCTTTACTTTACTCTGGTTACTCTGTTCTGTGTTTCTCTACTCTGCTTAACGTATGTATTTAAAGCTTATGTAAATTTTGGTATGAATAGTTAGTTTGTCCCAAGTATAGGTTCATTAAGTCTATACTGAAATAGTTTAACATTTCATATTATACCTAACCCTAGTCGCAACTCAAGTACTAACTAAGTTGCCTTTGTTCGTTCACTAGTCTCTGTCTGTTTTTCTGTTGTTAAAATTTTACAGACTTTTTCTTTGGTTTTTATCTTTTCTTTAACTTTTTATCTTTTATTTATTTTTGCCTCACTAACATGTTATTACCACTCCCTAAGTGTTTTATGAAGGTAATTATGAGATTCTGCACTTAAAGTTGTCTTTCTAAAGCTTTTACAGAAAACTGCCTTTTCCGTATTATTTTATTATTTTTATTAAAATATTATTTTTATTAAAATATTATTTTTAATTAAATATTATTATTTAATATTTTATTATTATTTATTATTTTATTATTAAATTTTTGAAAATTACCTTGCCTTTACCTTTTAACCTTTAAAATTAACTTTTTACCCCAGTAACTTTTAATATTTCTACTTTAACCACCCTAACTTTCAAAAATTACAAAATAACCCCCCAAACACCAAAATATTTACTTCCTTGCCCTTTTATGGATCAAAAAGGTGTTCTTCATTATTCTTCACCACACTCAAAGTGTTCTTCATGTTCTTCGTATATTCTTCAAATTCTTTCTCTGTTTTTACCCATTTTTCAGTCTTTTCAGCAACCGATTTTTACCAAAATTCAAAATAAATTCCCAGCCACTAAAACCCCATCTTTTCTACATGATTTTAACACAAATTGAACCCCAATTTAGGGCCTAGGGTTTTGTTTTCCAGCAGCCACAAGAACACACATTCATAGCTTGAATTTCATCAAATTTCATCAAAATTTCACCAAATTTTCACCAAGAATCAATCATATATGCAACCAATTTTTAGCACAGCCAAATCATACAACATTCACACAACTCAAACACAAATATTCAAGATTAATTTCGTGACACCCTACCTTGATTTGCTCCTCCAAATCCGGTTACTCTTTGAAGTGTTCTTAAAGCACTTTTTCCTCTTAAAACACATCAAGAACAACTTTAAAACTCTAAACCATCAACTGAACGAACTTCAGCAGCATCTTAGGAAGGTTATCCTCACCTTAAACATGCAGGAAATCAAAGATCTTTGGCCCACAAGTCAAGCTAAGCAAGAGATCTAAGGAAGAACATCAAGAAAACACTTGTTTAAGCATGTTTCCTTGAAAACCGAATTGAAAGGGGAAAGGAACAGCCATCTCACCTTATTTCCATCCTTGATAAGTTACATGGTTATGTATAGGAAGAAGGGAGGATCATTTTGGTGAAATCGGAGTTTTGATTTGAGTTTTAGTTCAGAAGAAATCAAGCTTTGAAGATTAAGTGTTCATGAAAGTTTCTCTCTTTTCTCTCTTGTTATTTTCGGCCAAAATGATGAAATGAGACAGCCTTGGAGGTTTTGGGGGTGTAAGGTGAGTTGTGATTGGTTGGCTTGGAGGTGGATTAAAATAATATTAAAATATCTCTGGTGTACAACTACTAAAACTAGGTGTATCGGAACACTCGTAAAAACATCTCTAAAAATTATTTTCTGAGCTACTAGCATAAATGACACTAGTAACATATTTATTATGAGAATAGAACATGTATAATGAGGCCTTAGCATTGCTAAATTCATCAGAGAGTGCTGGTACTAAGCTGCACTAGTAAACTGTAAACCCGGTTAAACCGATTTTCTGTTTTTAACAAAAACAGACCAGATAACCTTATAATATCATTCAAGAATTTTCTAATACTAATATAATGATAATATTATACTATTATCTCTCTCCTCTCATGAATCGAGTCCGGTTCGTCAAACAGAGACTATTTACGAAAATCAGAATCAAAACTGCCAACCGATACGGTTCAAAAACTAGGTTCTTCGCGATTGCATTATCGAGCTTGCCTCAGAGGAGGTTCTAGCTTAAGGATGACATAATGATAATGAGGATTGAGATGCTTGATGATATATCAGAGGTTTTCCCTTTACTGATCTTCCGGAGAAATCCGTACTTTCAGAAAAGATCTCATGTACTCAAAAATTAGGGTTGTTACAGTAGGGGGCCTAATGTACGCTATGGTATACACATGCCCAGACATTTCACAAGTAGTCAATGTTGTTAGCAGGCTTATGGCAAACCTGGTGAAGACACACTGGAAAGCAATCAAGTGGATATTAAGGTACTTGAAGGGTACCATTGGCACAGGTTTATGCTTTGGTGGTAAATCATCATGTCAAATTAGCGATTTTGTTGATTTTGATTATGCTGGTGATCTAGACAGACGACGGTCTATAACTTGTTATGTATATAAAATATATAGTACTCCGGTTAGTTGGCGATCGATGTTACAAGCTACAGTGGCACTATTTACTACAGAGGTTTAGTACATGGCAGTAGCAGAAGGGGTGAAGGAGACATTGTGGTTAAGGGATCTTCTAGATGATTTGGGTTTTAAGCAAGATTGTGTGAATCTTAGTTGTGATAGTCAAAGTGCAATTTATTTAGCTAAAAATTAGGTTCATCATGCTCGTACCAAGCATATTGATGTTAGGTATCACTATGTGCGTGATGTTATAGAGAAAGATGACATTTCTATGGTGAAGGTACACACAAACAAAAGCCTAGCAGACATGTTAAATAAAGTAGTGTCGAAAAACAAATTCCAGCATTGCTTGTATTTGCTCAACATTATTCCCTGTTAGGCATTACATGGCGATTAAAGGAACTACGTTTGATTTGATCCTGGTAAAGGGTACATAGGCCGTCATTGTCAAGATGATGCAACCGGATACGACTACTACAATTTGTTGGTTCAAAATTTGAGTCAGTTTATCGAATTGTAACCGAGGTGGAGAATTATAGAAATAATAGGTGTTCAGTAAGGTTAGGAGAACCATGAGAAATTTAAGGAAAAAAATAGTGGAGCTTTATTTTTCATGTCACATAAACTATTTTTTAATTAGGAAATAATGTTAACTGTTCTTTCTTTAATTGTTTCAAGCATTATAAATTGCATTGCATATTTTGTATCAGATGAAAAATGTAGTATTCACATTATATTAGAGATTTAATATAATCAATATTTCATATCGGTTTTGTCTTTACAAAATATATAGCAAGTGCATTATTGGGGGTAGTGATTAATTTCATATTACTTTGTATCTATTAAAAGTTCAAATTTTGCTACAGACTCAACAATAACAAAGAACAGAAACTAATAGTTAGTCATTATATTTAATGGCGAAAATCAATAATAGTACAAGTTGAGCTATAATGAAAAAGATGCTCACGTTAACTCATCTAAACTCTTTTAAAACCTAGTCACCATGTAACATCATTGATGCGAACTTTTACCTGGATTCTTCTTAAAAGAATTCTTAATTTGAATTCAAAATATTATACCTATTGTTATCAAAGAAGTCAAAATACAGGATAAAAAAACTACAAAATTCATATAAAATCCATTTTGAGCTACAAAATCAGAATGCAAAAAAATAATATATAGGAGTACCTACTCCTATTACCATTTTTTGTTATTAGAATATAAATATTTTAAATACGTATTCACATTTATATTTTTAATTCATGAATAACATGTCTACTAATAAATAAACGTGAATACATATGTAAATAACACTTTTTGCAAGAAATGTTATTATAGAAAATTAAAAAATCTTTATATTTACCACCAGTAATTTCACCAGAATTTTTTGATGCTTTTAGAAGTTACCTCAGAGGTAACTGGTGCACGAAATTGTGATCATCAACAATGGCGCCAAAGGACTTGGAGCTCTTAAACGTGAATCACACTTTGTCACAATTCCGCACAACTAACCAGCAAGTGCACTAGGTCGTCCAAGTAATAAACCTTACGTGAGTAAGGGTCGATCCCACGGAGACTGTCGGCTTGAAGCAAGCTATGGTCACCTTGTAAATCTCAGTCAGGCGAATTCAGATGGTGATGGAGAATTGATAATTAAAAGATAAATAAAACATAAAATAAGATAAAGATAGAGATACTTATGTAATTCATTAGTAGGAATTTCAGATAAGCGTATGAAGATGCTTTGTTCCTCCTGAACCTCTGCTTTCCTATTGCCTTCTTCCAATCATTCATATTCCTTTCCATTGCAAGCTTTATGTTGGGCATCACCGTTATCAATGGCTACTTCCCGTCCTCTCAGTGAAAACATTCCAAATGCGCTGTCACCGCACGGCTAATCATCTGTCGGTTCTCGATCATGCTGGAATAGGATCCATTGATCCTTTTGCGTCTGTCACACGCCCAACAATCGCGAGTTTGAAGCTCGTCACAGTCATCCCTTCCCAGATCCTACTCAGAATACCACAGACAAGGTTTAGACGTTCTGGATCTCAGAAATGGCCGCCAATAATTCTAGCCTATACCACGAAGGTTCCAATCTTAGATTAGAAACCCAAGAGATACACATTCAAGCTTGTTTGCATGTAGAACGAAAGTTGTTGTCAGTCACGCGTTCATAGGTGAGAATGGTGATGAGTGTCACATAATCATCACATTCATCATGTTCTTGGGTGCGAATGAATATCTTGGAGAAGAAATAGACTTGACTTGAATAGAAAAACAATAGTACTTGTATTAATTCATGAAGAACAGCAGAGCTCCACACCTTAATCTATGGTGTGTAGAAACTCCACCGTTGAGAATACATAAGAACAAAAGGTCTAGGCATGGCCGAATGGCCAGCCTCCCAAAGAGGGTTCAATCATCAAAACATGATTCAAAGATGAAAATACTATAGCAAAAGGTCCTATTTATAGAAAACTAGTAGCCTAGAGTTTACAGAAATCAGTAATTAATGCAGAAATCTTCTTCTGGGCCCACTTGGTGTGTGCTTGGGCTGAGCATTGAAGCTTCCATGTGTAGAGACTTTTCTTGGAGTTAAACGCCAGCTTTTGTGCCAGTTTGGGCGTTTAACTCCAGCTTTTGTGTCAGTTCTGGCGTTAAACGCCAGAATTCTTGAGCTGACTTGGAACGCCTGTTTGGGCCATCAAATCTCAGGCAAAGTATGGACTATTATATATTGCTGGAAAGCCCAGGATGTCTACTTTCCAACGCAATTGAGAGCGCGCCAATTGGGCTTCTGTAGCTCCAGAAAATCCACTTCGAATGCAGGGAGGTCAGAATCCAATAGCATCTGCAGTCCTTTTTCAGCCTCTGAATCAGATTTTTGTTCAGGTCCCTCAATTTCAACCAGAAAATACCTGAAATCACAGAAAAACACACAAACTCATAGTAAAGTCCAGAAGAGTGATTTTTATTTAAAAAATAATAAAAATATAATAAAAACTAACTAAAATATACTAAAAACATACTAAAAATAATGCCAAAAAGCGTAAAAATTATCCACTCATCAGTAACTTAAGTGGTAACAAAGAACAGAAACCAATAGTCAGTCATTATATTTAATGGCGAAGATCAACAGATATAATAGTATAAATTGAGTCATAATGAAAAAAATACTCACGTTAACTTATCTAATGGTTCCTTTGAAATTCCAATCACCTTGTACCCTATAGTATTCTCATGGTTGTGAACATTTACCTTCCTTTTCAAAAAATTTTAATCTGAATTCAAAATATTATACCTATTGTTATTAAAGAAGTCAAAATACAGAACAAAAAACTACAAAATAGTATAGAATCTATTTTGAGTTACAAAATCGGAAAAAAAAAAACATGTAGGAGTACATACTCTTATTAACCGTTTTTGTTATTAGAATAAAAATATTTTGAATATGTATTCACATTTATATTTTTAATTCATGAATAACATATCTACTAAAAAAATAAACGTGAGTGCGAACTCATCACCTATGTAAATAACACTTTTTGCAAGAAATATTATTATAGAAAATTAAAAAAATATTTATGTTTGTTACCAGTAATTTTACCAGAGTTCTTTTGATACTTTTAAAAGTTACCTTAGAAGTAACCTAAGAGGTAACAAATAACAGAAACCAATTGTCTGTCATTAAATTTAATGGAAAAGATCAACCGATATAATGGTACAAGTTGAGTCATAATGAAAAAAATGTTCACATTAATTCATCCAATATGGCTCATTTGAAACTCCAATGACCTTATAACCTCTAGTATTCTCATTGATGCAAATATTTACTTTGATTCTTCTTAAAGAATTCTTAATCTGATTTCAAAATATTATACCTATTGTTATCAAAGAAGTCAAAATATAGAACAAAACTACAAAATCAGTATAGAACTCATTTGAGCTATAAAATCGGAATACAAAAAAATATTTTGAATACGTATTCATATTTATTTTTTTTTAATTTATGAATAATATATCTACTAAAAAATAAACGTGAGTCCGTACTCACATATGTAAATAACACTTTTTGCAAGAAATATTATTATAAAAAATTAAAAAATATTTATGTTCGTCACCAATAGTTTCACTAGAATTCTTTTGATGTTTTAGAAGTTATCTCAGGAATTATAACAATTTGAAAAAATATATTATGTAAAAAAATAGTTAAATATAATCAAATTTTATGCATGTTAATTCAATGTTCGTTGATACATTACATTAATTTCAAAGTTTAACATAGGCAAATAGACTAAGAAAGAATAAAGAGTTTTGGAAAAGCAAAAGATGGAAAAGAACTTTTTGTGAATAACATATTTACTAAAAAAATAAATGTGAGTACATACTCACATGTAAACAACACTTTTGTATGTATTTAAAAATTAATTATTAAAATTCATTTCAATAAAAGTGTTCGCGAACAGCTTCTTAAGTTCATCGCCCTCATACACACATACACACACACACACACAACAAGTCTAACCAAGTTGTTATAATAATTTTTTAAATCACGCGCTTCTTTCTCCTTTTCCTTCTCTTTCTCTGTTTCCTTCTCCTTCTCCTCCTCTTCTTTTTCTTTTCGACCATATACAGAAAATTCATCTATGCATAAACCACTAAAATATGCCACGGATTTACCTACCCTTATATGTACATAAACCACTATAGCCAACAGTAGTTTATGTATGTTGCACCTCCTTTAGAAACTGCTACAGCCTACAGTGGTTTCTGCCCAGTTCCATTTCAACGTAAACCACGACGATCAGTAGCGGATGACGTTCAGTTTTAAATTCGCTGGTGCCTGTAGCAGTTTATATAATTATAGAAAAGTTGTAAACAAGTATGAAGTTTCAGAAAGTTGTAATCTGGTAAATTTGGTTTTCAATCATTTTATTTAAGTAACTTGCCCTTATTTTAAATCATTTTATTAATAACAAATTAAACAAATATAAGAATTATAAATATTCAAAAAAGTATGAAGCACATAATTTGTTAAAAACACTATATATTAATAATTAGGTAGATGGAGTATGAAAATACGAGCTTAGTTTTAATTTAAATGGAGAAGAGAGGGGCGATTGTGTCATGAGATGGATTATGTTCACATTTCTGATTTAGATTTTTGGATCTTGAACCTTTGGTCATCTGGACAGTGGAACTTTAAAAATATCTATTCTCCTCTGAATCAGTCTCTGTTGAGCAACATTAACTCTTACAACTCAGGTGTTCTAGCTGGTTCAGAGGTCAGTTGGAATGGTGCGACTTTAAAGGTTTATGACGCTCGTAGTGGTTATTTGTGGCTCAGTAAGAAGATGCTTAGTTGGGAGGATAGGGAAAATTGGCTTTGATTTTAGTGTCAACATATTCCCGAAAAGCACAAATTATTGGCCTGGCTATGTCTTCGGAAGGCTCTTCTTACTACTGCATTTCATTTTAGGAGGGGCATTTCACACACAGATAGCTGTCCACGATATTTCTCAGGTCAGGAATCGGTTTTACATTGCATTCGGGATTGTCCAAAAGCCCAACTGGTTTGGCAAGCTTTGGAAAACTCCGGTCAACCACTGAATTTGATGAGTTAGTTCTTACATAATAACAAACAGCACCCCTTTAGATTCTTTTCTAGTCTCTGGTGGATTTGGCGTTAAAGGAATAACGAGATCTTTTATCCCCACAAGCCTTAAACCACGAACAAGGTGACTAGTATGGCTTTGTCCTTAGAAAAGGAGCTCCGGAATATTTGAGTTGCAACGAGTGTCTATCTCCTCCACCATTAATGGCTCTTGGATTCCCCACTCGGTGGGTACCTTTAAGATTAATTGTGATGCTAGCTATCCTGGCAATGGTGCTCAGGTTGGTTTTGCCTGTGTTAGCAGAGATTAGAAAGAAAGATGGCAACGAGGCTGTTTGGAAACAATTGAGAGTCATAGTATTCTGCAAGGAGAGTTGTTTGCTATTTGGAGAGGCTTTCTTTTAGTCTGGGACTCGGGGCAAAGAGATATTATATGTGAGACAGACTGTGTGGAGGCCTTTATTATTGTCAATAATTTACAGGATTGCTCTGGTTTTGTTGATCATTTAGTGTTGAAAATCCAAGATATCATGTCTTGGAAATGGCGTGCTAATCTCCGGTTGATCTTGAGAGATGCAAATATAGTAGCAGACATCATGGCAAAGACTGCAATGAGGACTCTTTCTTTCCAAGTGGAGCTTCTGTTGCCTTGAAAGGAGTTTGAGAGTAATATTCAGCGGGACTGCCTTTTTTAAGCAATTTCTTGTTTGTTTTTTCTTTCTTGGTTGTTTTTTTTTTCAGTCACTAAAAAAAATTAAATGTATTATTCTTGTAATGTATTCCCTATATGGCTAGACCAAAGAGTGATTAGTGATATTCTTAATATTTGTATCCACTGTAACTACTTCATATTTCGTTCACGTAATAATACCATAATTTTGAAAAATAATTTAAAATGTGAAAAAGTGAAAATAATTTTAAATTTTATAAATCATTATATCTTTTCATGACAAATTAACATATCATTGTCTTACATTAGTAACCACTAAATACAAATGTATCGTAAGAGTAATAACAAATATAATTTTCACATCCAATATTGGGGGGTTAACCATTAAAACTGATTCACTTAACATATACTATGTAAAACCAGATTCAGTCAATATAGGTGGTTATGCTACTATACTTTTTCTATAGAAGTCATCTTAAGTCCATAATGCAAATAAATAAAACATATAAAACAAATGAGTAAACTAAAAATAGATAAAGAAAACTTTTACTATTGTCTGAAAAACTTCCTACAATTAAACTAAAAAAAATTGAAATTCATTTCCATCTTTCATCCAAGGATAGACAATAGTAGCTAATGATACTTGCCTTTCTAATTATCGATGGTCACATCAAAATCCTACAAGAACCAAAAAATTAAAATTAGACAACCATGTAATTAATAAGAAGAAATATGTTAAATACTCACCATTTGATCGATTCACTCCTCACTGTTTTGACTAGACCAACCATCATCATCTTCGAGACCTCCTCTATCTCCAATTTCCATTTGATTATGGTTATCTCCACAGCGACAATTTCGGCGGTTATGTTCTATACCGTTACATTTGCTACACCGAATCCTTCACTTTTTATTTTTGTCTCTAGCTTCTTTTGAAGTAGCATCCGTCCGTATTTTAAATTTCTCACCCGCACTATTAGAACTTCCCTCTCTATTCTTTTCATATTTGGCAAATAATTCAGCCTTTTTGTTTCTAACCCACTCCATAACATCCTTAAAATTACCTAAATCTCTGTAAGTAGCAAATGGCAAGCACTGCAACTCATCATCATAGCAGCAATCCTACTCTCATAACTTCCATCTCGAACTAATGATCATCGTTGCTCCAGCCTTACATGTGCCTCTTTTGCTTTCATGGTCCACCGCTTCAATAGCAGTGACTTAGGTAATTCTATAATTTGAAGATATATCAACAGACGAAAGATATGAACACATGGAATGCCAAATGACTCCATTCGTTGACATGAATACCTAAACTCATTGCTGCCAGGCCAATAATATACAACCCATTTTTGTGTTAACTCATAATATTTTCACACATCATAGTTCATACTACATGAAGTCTCTCACCAATCAACTATTATCACAGTTGATGCTTTCAACAATAACGATCGAAACAAGTAGAACACCTCTCTTGTATCACTACAAAAAAATCACTTTTAGCGGTCATTTATTTTGCTCTTACCGACAATAAAAATAGCCGCTAATACATTTACTGACAATTAGACATTAGCCATCTTATGCTTCGTCGCTAAAAGGTTTTAGTGGCCATTATAACATTTGCCAGTAAAGACCGTTTAATGGCAGCAAAATGTATATAACTTTTAGTGGCCATTTTCTTGGCAATTTATATGGCCACTAAAAATAATTCTAAGATTGCAACATTATTCACTTTTAGTTGCCATTACTATTGCCGTTAAAATCCATTTTATTGGCAATTTATATGGCCACTAAAAAAATTCTAAAATTATAATATTATTCACTTTTAGCTGGTATTACTATTGCCGTTAAAATTTTAAAGACTTTTTTTTTAATTATACTCACTTTATTAGAACTAACAACCTATATTTTTTCTATAATAATAATAATAATAATAATAATAATAATAATAATAATTTGCATTTGAATTTTGACTAGGAAAATTTGAAATAAGCTTTCTATTAAAATGCTCTTTTTGACAAACTAAAATGTTAAAAGCGGTATTTGTCAATACATAATAGTGGTTTGTTTGTCATTTCATTAACTTTGAATACGTTTTGTAGAAAATAAAAAAAAAAAGCCAAAATGTGCTCAATTTTTCTAGGCCAATGCTGCAGCAAGGCTACCAACTATGAGTCCCACAGCAATTGCAGTGATGCCAATTCCTATAACACCATCAGCATAACAGATTGAAATTTAAGTTCAGTTAATGTTCCAATGCATGGTGAGAAAAGCTTGAGTAAGAAACAGGGATGAGGATATTGGCGTAAACTTAAATAAATCTACACAGCCTTGGATAAAACAGAGTTCAAGCCAACTCTCACAACTTTATAAAAACTCAAGTGAAAAAGGAAACCTATGGCTTTGTCTTAATGCTTAAGCCAAAACTCACAATTTCACTCACTTTTATAAAATCTAAGTCTATAACATCCAGCACCATAAAAGCCGCCTACCATTCCTCTCATGCTCATTGTTGTAATTCACAATTCACAATTTCACATACTCACATTCACTATCAACACATTGCCCAGAACCATATTCCCAATTCCAATAAAGCCACCTAAAAACGAATGACAACTATCCCTATACTGTAATTTATACCCTCAATACATGCCACTTCAAATTCAATTCAAACACCACTCCCCTGCATAGGCATGTTCAGAATTTATACATATACATGTAGTAAAAGAATTTGATGGATGGAGAAGTCTTGTATAATGATTTATAAACATACAATAATATTATGTACGG
This sequence comes from Arachis ipaensis, assembly GCF_059453495.1. Taxonomy (NCBI): domain Eukaryota; kingdom Viridiplantae; phylum Streptophyta; class Magnoliopsida; order Fabales; family Fabaceae; genus Arachis; species Arachis ipaensis. The sequence goes on from NC_142444.1 coordinate 132,367,043, forward strand.
TATTAGTTAATTAGTGCTGGATTCAAACAATAATAGATAAAGATATAATCTTTCAAGAAAATAACTATTAGCATCGAACTTGATTTCAAGTGCTGGATGGTGCTAACTCATGGCCACTATTAGCATCAGGAACCTAATAAATGCAGTAATGTCAAATAAAAAAAATAGTTCACAAGAAAAAATTTCAAATTTAAAAAATTATCTGCATAAAAGAATTTTCATTGAAAGGCATCATAGGTTTCCACCCCGACATCCCATAATTCCTTTAACTCTTCTATCAAAGGTTGCAAGAAAACATCAATATTATTTCCAGGCGTTGTTGGTCCAGGAATGAGTAACGACAAAATAAAAAACTCTTGCTTCATGCACAGTCATGGTGAAAGATTATATGGCATTAAAATCACTGGCCATGTGCTGTGTTTACTTTGCATTTTACTATATGGATTAAATCCATCAGCAGCTAATCCTAAACGAACATTGCGAGGATCTTTAGAAAATTCTTCATGAGAATTGTCAAAACTTTTCCACGCTTCAGAATCTGCAGGATGTCGCAAAGTCCCATCTTTATTGTGTTCATCATGATGCCATCTCATCAATTTAGAAGTTCTTGAAGACATAAACAGTCTCTGCAACCTTGGCTTAAGGGGAAAATAACTTAGAACCTTAGCAGGAATTTTTTTTCTTATTGTTTTTCCACCTAGAAGCTCCACAAACTGAGCAGTCGTTGATGTTCTTATTAGCCAATTCATTCCTAAAAAGCATACAATCGTTGGGACAAGCATGGATAATTTCATACTTCAAGCGCAATCCCTTAACCATCTTTTTAGTATTATAATAAGAACTAGATAACTTTTCACCATCGGGTAATACTTCCTTTAATAATTCTAGCAACTCATTAAAAGACTCATTGCTCCATTTGAATAATTACTTTAGATGGTAAAGTTGCAATAGAAAAGAAAGCTTGCTGAATTTCTTGTATCCAGGATATAATTCTTCATCTGCATCTTTTAGTAACTTGTCAAACATTTCCACTTCTGGATAAGATTCATTTCTTGACGCTTGTTTGGCTCCTCATCACCACTTTCTGAAGGGTCATTATCTATGATTTGGGTAAAACCATTATAAACATCCTCTATCATTTCTACCATATCATCACCCTTAAAAGTTTCTTCTATACAAATAGTTTCTCCAATAGGAATGGGTGAGTTTAATAATTCCCCATGACAAAACCAAGCGTCATATGATGGCATAATACCATTAACTACAAGGTGATCATAAGCCATTGCCCGATCCACTAAATAGTGTAACACACATTTCTTACAGGAACAAGCAATTGATTCTCCATTATTATGATGAAAGGTATGGTTTAAAAACTTTTCTAATTCCTCTAGATACTCTTCACTAATTCTATCACATTGCATCCGTCTTCTATTTCTATAATTGTCCATGATCCTTCTATAGATATTTTATATCCTAATTAAAATGAATAAATTAAAAATATATAAGCATCAAACATCAAAGAGCAGGAAATAAGGTAACTAGTCTCTAACATAGGCAAATAGAAAAGCTAGTTAATTATTACTGACCTTAAAATTGGCAAAAATCTGAATTGTGACTGCTCAACTTTGGCATAAGCTGTAAGTACAATTTTTGGTTTTTCTTTTTAATTAAGCTGGGGATTTTTTCTCATTTCTTTCTTTTTCTTTTACTCTTCAATCTACAAATAATTAAATCAAGCAAGTTAAGACATGATTAAATAAGAAAATGGGTTCAAGACTCAGCACAAACACTCCAAATAATCTATAGAAATCAGCATAGAAGTAGAAAATAACATAGGTAAATAGAAATCATCATTTTACAAATAAGTATGTGTTGAACGAATACTGAGCAACAATGTATAGAAAGAATGTTGGCTTCCTAGAAAATATTCTCAAAACAATGCCGAAATGAGGATAGCTTACCAAAAGTTATTAAAGTTGAAGTATAAAAGTAAACAATTTATCATAAATTTTACTAAAAGGTATACTTTAAATATAAATATATAACTTCAAAGGGGTCAATCTGAACCCAACCCCCTCAATAATTTCATATAAAAAAAACCATACAAATAAAGAGGAGAGAGAAGTCAGACCAAAATCAATTAAGCATCATTCGTTAGTTTAATAGATTATTAGGGGGAAAAAGTTAAAATCACCTAATAAATTGATATATATGGTCCAAGTAATAAAATTTTCAAAATTGATACTTATTACCTTTTTTAGTTACAAAAATTTACCCTTACTTTTGGACAAGAAGGATTAGAACATTCTTATTATAATTATTTTTTAGTTATATTTCTATATATTGTATCTAACCATATGCTATACATTATATATATCATTGATAAACTCCATTTTTAGGGTTTATCTTGTGTTGAATTTAGAGGGTTTTGTCAACTTTTCTCCCATTTAGTCACTAAAATAGCATGATTTTGTAAATTCTCCTTTAATTATGCTTAAGAGTGAAAACATGTTTTTTATGTCTTAAAATAGCTAAATTTAATTCACCTTGATTCCATTAGATGCCTTGATATGTTTGTTAAATGATTTCAGGTTTAGTAGGAGGCAAAGATTGGATTGAGGGAATGAAGAAAAAGAGCATGTAGAAATGGAGAACTCATGAAGAAATGAAGGAATCGCAAAGTTGTCAATCCTGACCTCTTCGCACTTAATTGATCATCACTTGAGCTATAGAGATCCAAATGAGATGGTTCTAGTTGCGTTAGAAAGTTAACATCCGGGGCTTCAAAATGATATAAAATTTGTCATAGTTGCCTGCGTTTAGAGATGCGTACACGTGATGTACGCGTACGCGTGGGAAGCTGCACGTGACTTACTAAAGGCAACTCGTGGCCAGCAATTTCTGAAGTATTTTGGGCCCAATCTAACTCATTTCTGATGCTATTTAACCCAAGGATTGAAGAGGGATGAACCAAGTAGTTAGTTAATTAGTTTTAGTTTAGTTTTCAAGAGGCTTTAGTTAGTTTCTAGAGAGAGAAGCTCTCACTTCTCTGTAGATTAGGGTTCTTAGTTTTAGATCTAGATCTACTTCTTCTTCTCTTCTAGTTTTCCTTTTCCATCTTTAATTGTTCTCTTGTAGTTGTAGAATTCTTCTTCTCTTGTAGTTCTCTTGTAGTTCTTTGTATTGTTAGTTGTAGTTTATGAACTTTTTGTAGATCTACATTTCTTCTTCAATGCAATTGGTAAGTTCTTTGTTGTTTCATAATTGTTTTGCCTCTCTATTGTTAATCTCTTGCTCTTGTAGTTGTAGATTCCTTTAATTCTTGCAATTAATAATGTTTGCCTTTATTGCCTTCTATGTGTTTGTTAAAATATTTCTTCTAGTTATGAGGTAGATTTTGTTCCTCTTGGCTTTGGTTGAATAATTGGTGACTCTTGAGTTATCTAATTTCTTTGTTGATTGATAATTGGAAGTTGCTAATTGACTTGAATGTCACTAAAGCTAGTCTTTCATCTAGATTTGGCTAGGACTTGTGATATCAAGTTAATTCCTCCACTTGACTTTTTTTCATAGTTAGAGGTTAACTAAGTGGGATCAATACACAATTCTCATCTCAATTGATGATGATAACTAGGATAGGACTTCTAGTTCTCATACCTTGCCAAGAGTTCTCTTAGTTGTTAGTCTATTTCTTTTGCCATTTACAATTCTTGTTTCTTATCTCAAAAACCCCAAAAATACTTCATAGCCAATAACAAGAATACTTTATTGCACTTCCGAGGGAGAACGACCCGAGGTTTGAATACTTTTGTTATTTTCATTGGGGTTTGTTTTAGTGACAACCAAATTTTTGATTGAAGGAATTGTTTGTTGGTTTAGAACTATGCTTGCAACGAAATTTTATTTGTGAAATTCTAAACCACACACACAATTTTTCTCTCATCAATCATCATGTTGATTAATACAATTTCTCATTAAGTGTATCTCCGACTTAACACTATAATTTATCTAAAAGACATAATAAATACTGGTGTAATATTATTCATTTGTATTTGGAAATACACCTAAACTCTTTTTTTCCTAAAAATCTTTAATATATTGGTTTATTCTATTTGTGATATAATGTTAGTGTATAAAAGTTTACTCTAATATTTGATTTAATTCTTCTATATTTGTATATGCTAGTCGGTAACTAGTAATTCAAATGTTATATATATATATTAAAAAAATTACGGTAGCTAATGGAGTAGTGAAGAGAGTAGAGATTTCAGTATATATTGTTGACAACTGTTACAACCTTCCTAATACAATAAGAACTTCACATTAGAAGAGAGCAAAAATTTCAGTATATAGTAGATCATCAAGATTACAATATAAAACACTTTCAACAAAATATAAACTTAGTAAAACCAATAATACCAATTCTTGTAAGCTACTAGTATTAAAGTACACAATCAATATTCAATCCTTATCACTCGTTTTAACTGACTAATTAGACATTCCAATTATAAAAGTTTGGCTCCAGCCATCTCAACCTTATTGGATGGCAAAAGCATAGTCTTTATTCTGTCTCTTTCTTTCTCGTTAAGTTCCTAAATTCCAATAATCATTCTTGATCTCTCACTCAATTACCACTTTTCTCTTCTTTTTCTCTCTCTTTTTTGATCTTGAAGGTATTTTCTACCCCTAACACCGTAGCTATTAAGAGAACCTAATAACAATTGCTTACTAAAGGATTTAAAGCTTGGTTCTTAGCTTGGAGAGAAGTTCACTTACAACTGCACCCAATCTTTATTAATTACTCACTCACTCTTTGTTGGGCATTCAATTTGGCATATACAAACTAAGAGTAGCATCACATCCCTTAAACATGCCTGCCCAACAAATATGGGGATCAATCAATAAATTGTTTCTTCCCTGAATGAATTTTAGTCACACTATATCAAAAATTACCTGTTCCTGTAAAGCCTCTCTCAGATGAGATACAAGGCTAGCTCTAGATGATTCTATAGCTGTTAGTTGCTCAATGCAGTCCCTAAGTATGGCATTATGTCCCTGGAGTTCATCCACTACTGCAGATTCATAGAATTGCCCTACACATTAAAGATTAAATAAGTAAGGGATATTCAAATAAGATGAAATCAACAAGACTCCCATTAAACACATTACCTAATAGTCTACTTACATTACAACTAATACACAAGCTGTTTGGATGAATTGGTGATTTGACAAAGTTAAATCAACTAATAATCTACTTACATTACAATTCTATTTATCTTATAGAAAAATCAATTATTTTTATTTATAATTGTTTAAGTACCATAACTTGGCACTTTGCCAAAGAATAGTAAAGTGGCATAATTCATACTAAAAGAAAGCTGAAGAGTCAAAGGCAAAGCATTCCCATAAGGCATTTATCGATTTATTGTCTTGAGGCAAGATGTATCAATACCTCACTGAAAAAGATTGTGGACATTCTCCTTATAAATTGATTATTCGTGCAAAGCACTCGTAGTAAAAATTAAATGTTACATTTTAAAAAATAAAAATAACCTCCCTTACCTACTAGCTCTAAAGAGTACCAAAGACAGACATCTTGCTAATTTCTTAACAATCTAACTATTCACCTCTTTTAGCATCACACATAGCATGTTAGATAGTTGAGTTTTTGGTCTTTTAAAGTTATCAAAATTGAGCAGAATAGCAGAAAGGATACCTCACCTTGAGATCCTAACCCAAAAGACAAAACCAGGGATCTTAGAGAAGGGTAGCACCATAAATAGAAATTGGTGTTTATCCCTTCTAGTGGCTCACCTACTACCTTCAACCTCTCCAAACATAATTAGACTACATAAACTAAGCACTACATCCACATAGTATAAGTTCCAAACTAACAATATTCATACTTAAAAAATAATGAATCAAGAATAATGACTTAACCAAACACTTGGCAACACTAAAAAAGTAACAATACATCAAAGAAATGACAAAGTTGAATGAACACACATTAAAACCAAGAAAAATCCGCTAGATTTCTAACCTAAAACACTCAAACCAAGCTCGTAAGCTAAAAACACACATCCAAAGGCACATTAATCAGGCATCATCTGAATTGCAGATTCCTTAAATTGAAAATAAAAATAAACCAAATGACAGTTCAATTGACGACACATAGCTTCAGTTGCACACACAAGAATTAGCATTAATAGCAAAAAACTAAATTCGAAACTTAAGAACTGGAACCGCAAGATCTAAAATAGTGAAAATAATGTAAGAGAATGAAATGAAGCAGTTGTAAGAGAGAGCACAGTAGATCGAAGCTGCGAACGAGTCAACTCAACGATACCTGAAGGAGTAGATCGGAGCTGCAAGAAGGATCTGAGTCAAAGAGCGAGTTTGTAAGCCCTAAATTGAAAACCAGAGAGAAAGATAAAAAGTGATGGGTATGAGCCTTTGCTTGATCTGAACTGCGGTAGCGAGGGCGGCAGCGACAGCGACGGCTACGACGAGCTTCGGCGGTAAGCTTAGGCTCTCTTCTCTAAGACCTCTTTCTTTGGATCTCTTCATGCACAGTAAATCCCCTTTCTATGGATTGTAATTTCTCTGAATCTCTTATTTCTTTAATTTAGATAAAAAATATCTTAATAAAAATAATACTAGCCATAATTCTATGGCCACTAAAACTTTTTTATTAAAAAGGTAGTGATAGTAATAATAATTGTCATTACAATATAATTTTAATAAGAATGATATTGGCCGTAATTTTATGGCCACTAAAAATTTTTTACTAAAAAATATTTTTTTTGTATTTATTAATGGCAATAATAACAATTGCCATTGTAATATATAGTAATAATGGTAAATATATAATTGCCGCAAAAAGATAACTTGAATTAAGAAATTAGTGGCTATTATATTATTGCCACTAAAAGTTTGTCGTTAAAACATATTTTTCTTGTAGTGTATAAATAGTTGCACCTAATCGCTCCAATGCTTGCACTTGTGTTTGAATTATCGAAAACCCGTATGAGATGTAATAGTCAGTCTCAGCCTCATTATTCCGCAACAAATGCATCCACTGACAGAAGTGATGGAGAAATTCCTTAATGCTATAGCAAGATTTTACAAACCTAATAACTTGTGAATGTAGTGCCTCACACCTTGATGTAGTTCTCAACCTGGCAAAGAACTTGCCTCTCATATGAGTTGTGGCCACATATCTTTAATCCCATAAGTGTTATCGACCTACTCCATGTCATTAACCCCAAAACTATTAACCATTGACGCCCACCACTCCTCAAACTCAACAATCTCATAATCGCCAAGCATACATTTCCAAAATTATTGGGTAAACCTGGGGTTGGAGACATTGGCTGTGGCATTTCTTAGCAAATGCCATCCGCACAACCTATGGTGCACATCTAAAAAGACCCTTTCAATTGCAAGTTTCATAGCCTTAGCACCGTCAATTATCACAACATCTGGTCGTTTACCATTCATTGCTTCCACGAATCTCTGTAATAGCCATATGTAAGTTCCTTCTCCTTCATATGCCATAATTGCACTACCAAAAACTATTGTTGGAAAGTGATGGTTGACTCCTGAGAAAACTACCATCAGAAACTTGTACTTGTTTTTCTTGTAAGTTGCATCAGAAGCCATAACATCACCAAATTCTTCAAAGTCAACACAACTCTTCCCGTCCATTCAGATTAGGTGTCGAAACACACCATTGTTATCCACCTTGTAGCTCCAGTAAAACTTTGGATCTAATTTCTTCCGCTTCTTTAGATACTTCAATGTTTTGGTCACATCATCTTTTTTATTTGGTTGTACATGTTTTTTCTTCGAAATCTAACATTCTTAAAACCAACAGATTGCTCTGCAAAATGCATATATATTTGGGTTGTGGAAATTTCAGCATCTTTTACGTCGTTCATTCTTCGAATCTTCATCAGTCATTCTCCTTTGCGATCTCAACATCTAGCTCAAAGTTGGGGGCATTAACTCATGATTATGTTCATTTTGAAATAATGTTTTATACCACCAGTCCCTACCAACATCTATGTGGACTCGCATTTGTGCTACACACCCACACCTAGTCTCTGGCTTTAGAGCTCTCTTCCTATTTGTTTCATCGACCCCTCTAAAAATACGAAATCCTTGTCTCGAACACAGAAATATTTGCCAGAGTATGCCTTGTCAATCTCACTTCACCCGACCTTGAACTTCTGAAAATCCATTGACCCTCCCAAATGCATTGTAAAAGGCCTAGGTAACATCAAAGTCTGAAAATACATACTTATTAGCCATATTCACGCTCAAACTTACGAAATTAACCCGACCGATACTTCATGTACTATTCAATAACAGGTTTTCAACATCATTGCCATCACTATCAACTAACAATTCCTCCATTTCCTGAAAGACATTAAACAATAATAGACCTCAACATTCTAAACATAATTTCAAACATTAATAAATCTCAACATCCTAAATGTTGGAACAATCCAGCTAAAAAGATGTACCTCGGCTGAAACATTTTCTATTTGATTATGCGATGACTCTCCAATCATATCAACCATTTTATCAAATGCTATATTTATGCATACTATTATAAAAAAATATTTATATTTACGAAATGATAAAAGATTTGACATATTCACAACTATGAAAATAAGTATCATATGACAAAAATAGGCATAAGACATCAATAAATGAAATCCAACATTCTCTTCTTCAAATACAAAAATAATAAAAGATAAAACAATTACAAATAAATCACAATGATATATCACAAATAATAAATTTTTACCAACACAACAGTCACACTTCCAAAGTACAACAACCAAGTCACACAAATAGCATAATAACAAAGCATAAAAACAACATTCAAGAGTCTATATTACTATAAAACACATTCCCATGTTGCTTTCCTTTCTTCCTAGCACTCTACTAGAGATTTGAATGCTACTCCACTTTCATACTATTATTAGCTTCTTGCAATGACTGGAATAATAAAATTATTATTCTAGTAAATATTTCGAAAAAAAGAAGCTTTGTATTATTCAATATTATTGTATTTTTCAAGTTTAAAATACTATTATAATGAAATGACTTGAAAAAAGAAGAAAGAAATAAAAAAGTAACATAACACAAGTTCTTAAACTTTAAACCAAAATATGACTCCGAAATAATAACAATATAACTACATCAAAAAGAAAAAACTAACTCTATTTTTATTTTTCAAATTTTGAATGTAGAGTAGATAACCAACAATAAATTTAGCAATGTCACATAACTAAAGACGTGGTGGAACAAAAGTTTTACTTAATGAGAAAAATCTTAAATGTCACAAGAATCCAACATAAAGAGTAAAATACATTTTTTATATAACTTAAATGTTAGAGACATCTAAGGGAAAGAATAAAAAAGGTTATGAAAATGAAAAATTTGTAACAAAAATGCTAGAAAAATCCAAGTTTAATACAAGAGGTATTAGTTTATTAAAGAGATAAAGAACAAGGTTCTGAAAATCGAACCGGTCATCGAACCGCTCTAGCTACTGGTTCACTGGTTCATAGGTTCAATCGGTTCGACCGTAGTTAGACCGAAAAAACCGTTTTATAATAAAATAATAAATAAAATATAAATAAACACATGAAAATATAATTATAGTCTAATGTAAACTTTAAAATATCATTTAAATTAAAAGTACTACATAAACCAGAATATTATAATCTCATTCAAATACAAATTCAAAAGTCAAAAAACAAAACAACCAATCAAACATAACATAGCAACATCAAAATAATCCAAATTTATCATCAATCATCAAAATCCTCCATAACTTGCTGCAGATTTGCGTCATTGATATCATCACCTTCATTTCCACTACTTGGACCAGAAAAAGCAAGTGGTGCAGCATAAAATGTACTACTACTACCACCACCACCACCTTGATCTAAATCAGCATCAATCTCATCTAACAAAATATAACACATTATCAATAAATTAAAGATCAAAATATAATGCTTTGTCATTTTGTTAATAATTAAATAAACATTGAAGAACCAACTAGAAATATTATATTGAATCCATCTATACAATGATTCCCATAAGGAATGGGGAATGATAAGGAATTTCATTAAGGAAAGAACTGGAAATGGAGAAAATACCTTCCTCCTTTCAGATGTCAATTGTGGGAGAGTCAACCTTATAACTTCACCATCATTATTTGGAGTCATACCAACATCAGAGCTAACTATGGCTTTCTCAATAGCCTTCAAGCTGAATGACAATACAAAGGACCAGGAGTTCATTAAGAAATACTCTACACACAACATATACATGTGATTGAAGAATGCCTCAAATGAGATTGTATGCACTAATAAGCACTTCTCGCTCAAAACTAATATAATAAAATCTACAGAGTGTACATGAAGTAACAAAGACACATAGACCATAACAAAAATCCCTTTACTGTTACAATAACATGGATAAGATCAAATTAATGTTTTTGATCTAATTCAACAATAATCAATCATTATCCTTTATCATGGATAACTGCACAACATACCTTGATTTGTCATATGGCTGTACCATAAGAGAACTGGCATCAGGGGTGCTAATTTGAGCAATGCTCTTTAAGCTAACTGGACTTCCATAGTATTCCACCTAGAAACATGTTATAAAATTGCTCATCTACAGAAAGAAACTATTGATGAATACATTGATATCTAGTTCATCGTATAAATAATGCATTATGGTATAAGCAATGTGGTGGGTTGGATCAAAAGTACAAGTTGCCAATTTGGTGTGGCAGTTTCCTCAATGTAGGTTCCGTAGAATTGTTAGCAATACTAAATAACAATGTGACAAGCAGATGAAGTACAAATGAAAAGTAGTCCACCAATCCAAGTCAAATGTTGGAGAAAAAATGAGAAATGAGATTGATCAATCAGAGTTCACAGTTTCAGAGTTCAATAGTTCATCATGTCACAAAATCAAAGAGCTACTCAATGAACAGAGTTCACAGTATCAGAGTTCATCACAGTATCAGAGACTCAGAGTTCATCATGCAATAGTTATTCAGCCTTTCAATCAAACAATCATAAGTTCATAACCAATTAAAAGTTTAAAACAACAATTACAGTTAAAAAAAAACTTTTAAAGAGAGCAGAGATTGTAGTATCGTTGTGAAAAATCCAACTCAACCGGGGTTAGTCAAGGGGGAAGATGGGGAAGATGAATGTACTTACCTGCTCAATCAATTAAGGAACGAACTAGATCCTTCAAGACAGAGCACAGAGCGGGACAAAGAGCACGACGGTGGGGCTAACGCGGTGGACAGAGGCGGCGTGGGGGGACAGTGGCTGCGCGATGGAGGAACAAGGCGAGACCCGTTGCAGCGACGACGGTGGCTTCGAAGTTCGAACAGCGACGACGATGACCGGCAAGCAAGGCGGTGGCTCGACGGAGCAGGTGTGGGAGTGAGGGAGGAGCTCGAGTTGGAGAGGAAGGAGAAGGAGGGTCGCGTGAGTGAGAGAGTGGCAGAGTGCTTCGTTTGGATTTTGGGGAGAGGTTCACGTAGTTAGGGTTTCCCGTTTCCCACAATCATCGAAACGGCGCCGTTTGGTGAACTTTCTTGAAAACTGGCCGGGTTCCGGTTCGGTTTGACCTACCGGTTCTCGGCCGGTTCGACGGTTCAATAGCGATTTTTGAATTTAGCGGTTATGGCTTCTAACCGAACTGTCTTACTCATCGGTTAACAGTTCAACCGGTTCGACCGACCGATTCGAACCGGTTTTCAGAACCTTGATAAAGAAAGAAGAGCTCCTAGAATTACAATTCTACAAAATTGCTAATTATATATTATAGAAGAGCTCCTAGCATTACAAGGGGTATTAGTTTATTATATCACTATATGAGTTTTCTTTCAATAGATTAGAAATTTGCGAATGCACATACCAAGAAAGTTGGGACTTGTCTTGCCACAAATTTGTAACAACTCAATAAACAGTAAATCGGATAAGCCCTCAATCTTAGTTGTTCCTTTATATCTATAAAAAATTGTATAAAAATGTTATAGAAATTATAAAAAAGAATTAGACTTGACAATCTAACGTTAGCCTTATACAAATTTTGAGCAAGCAAGATACTAGTTTGAACACTCCCATATCACAAGAAAATCAACCATTCAAAGTTTCATAATCATTAATTGATCAAGAAAGAAGAGCTCCTGTTAACACAATGCTATAAAATTTCTGATTATAAATTATAGATTATAGAAAAAACCCTAGAATTACAATCGTAGAATTGCGAAAGGTATTGGTTTATGGCATTACTAGAATTTTATTTTAATACATTATATATTTGTAATAGTACATACCAAGAAATTTGTGCCACTGCCACAAAGTTGCAACAACTCAAACAACAAATATGAAAAGTCATCAATCTTCAATTGTCCGGCTATTCCTTCGTGCCTATAGAAAAATTATATAAAAATTTTTATAGAAATTATAAAACTAAATCAAACTTGACAATTTAATGTTAACTTCATAAAAAAATGAAAAATATGAGCAACCAAAAGACCAGTTTGAACAAGACATATTCACACTCTCATACCAAAAGAAAATCATAATTTAAAATTTTATAACCAATAAATGATAAAGAAAGAGGAGCTTCTAGCATCACAATTCTACAAAATTACTTATTCTACACTATAGAAGAGCTCCTAGCATCACAATGGGTATTAGTTTATTGTATCACTATATGGGTTCTCTTTCAATGGATTAGAAATTTGGGAATGCACATACCAAGAAAGTTGGGACATGTTTTGCCACAAATTTGTAACAACTCAACAAATAGTAAATTGGAGAAGCCCTCAATCTTAGTTGTTCCTTTTATGTCTATAGAAAAATTGTATAAAAATGTTATAAAAATTATAGAAATTGAATTAGACTTGACAATCTAACATTAACCCTATACAATTTTTGAGCAAGCAAAATACTAGTTTTAACACTCCTATATCACAAGAAATTAACCATTCAAAGTTTCATAATCATTAATTGATAAAGAAAGAAGAGCTCCTATGAACACAATGTTACAAAATTTCTGATTAAAAATTATAGATTATAGAAGAAACCCTAGCATTGCAATCATAGAATTGCGAGAGGTATTGATTTATGGTATTATTAGGATTCTATTTTAATACATTATATATTTGCAATAGTACGTACCAAGAAATTTGTGTCACGCTCTGCCACAAAGTTGTTACAACTCAAACAACAAATCTGAAAAGCCCTCAATCTTCAATTGCCCGGTTATTCCTTTATGCTTGTAGAAAAATTATATAATTTTTTTAACGAAAATTATATAACTAAATCAAACTTGACAATCTAATGTTAACTTCATAAAACAATTCTGAGTAACCAAGAAACCAGTTTGAACAAGACATATTCACACTCTCATACCAAAAGAAAATCACAATTTAAAATTCCATAATCAATAAACAATAAAGAAAGAAGAGCTCCTAGCATCACACTATTACAAAATTGTTGATTACAAATTATAGATAATAGATTATAAATTACAAAATATAGATTATAAAAGAACTCCTACCATTATAATTCTAACCTTACAAGAGGTATTAGTTTATTCTATCACTACTTGAGTTCTCTTTTAATAGATTACAAATTTGTGATTGGAAATACTAACAAAGTTAAACACACTATGCACAAAGTTGCAACAACTTAACAAAGCACAATCGAAAGCAAAATCCAAAAGATAACAATAAAAAAGATAATAATTATTATACAAATAAAATTAAAAACATAGACATGTCAAACAACAATGGAAGAAAAAAAACCAACAGTACGACTTGAGAATGATATAGGTAGCCGCATCAAACTCAACAACGAGACAGAGAAAAATAAAAGACTAACGTCACAGCAACAAACAAGAAGAGGCGACACTAATAGAAAGAGAGTAGCATAAATGGATAAAAACCTAAGAATAACCTATGTAACCATTTTTTTCTTTTTGTTGGGTTTTTGATTGTCCCATGCCCAAAAATATACCCTTTTTCTATTAGTCCCGAAACATATGGAATTTGCCAATTTCGTAAAGAAAGAAGAAAACTGAATATTTATCTTTTTCATAATAGTCGTGTAATCAATAATAAATGGGAGACAACTGGAGAGGATTTGGAGCATGAGCCTTCCACCGAAAATTATAGTGGAGCTAAGGAGAGACTCCGACACATCAAACTAGGTTTCTTAGCAACCGTTCCAATTTGGGGATGGTGGAGAAAGGTACCTAGGGAATCAAGGTGTCTTTGTGTCTCCGGCATAGGTCTAATGGAGTCGGTTGGCCATGGACGTCGTCATGTAAGAACCATGATGGCTTCATGGAGACAGGGTTTTTCTCCAGAATCGGTTTTACATTTGGAGTTAACCGGCCAATAATGGTGACGGACAGGTGTCTCCCTCTTTCATGGCAACGATTTCTCGGACTTGGAAGGTCATTCATGGCAGAGGCGAAAGGGGGTGGGTTCAAGAGCGTCTAAATCTGTCGCCGGCTAGAACAATAGTGGAAGCACCGCCAGCAAACAGTGAAGATGTTTGAAGACATCACATCGGCAATAACAGAGTAATGGAGGAGTTCTATCAAGTTTTCCTGAGTACTTTTATGGTGTAAAGGTCGTACTATGTTGAATGAGGAGATTAGTTTTTTTTCTTTTTGTTTGGTCTATGCCAATTTGTTTGTTCAGCCCATGACAAAAAAAGAAGAAAATAATAACAATGGTAAATAAATTTAATTTACCTGATAACTTTTGATAGTAGGTTAACTTTTAATTTAAAGAGTGCTGCACTCTCTAGTTTGTCTGTAATGCACTAGCTTTCGTTATTAAATATTAAATTAGGATGATTATACAAAGAGAGAGCGCTCTGTCACAGTAAATTTTAGAAAGTTAGATTTAACGACGTTTGTCACGGCCTTGGACATACTCCAACGCTACCGTGCCGGCACTCGGACTTACTCAACCTCTTGAGCTAAGATTAAGTCAGCCTAACCCTCAATATTTAGCAAGAAAGCTAAGATCACAAGAGAAAGGAAGCTTTGGTGGAAAGAAAACTTTATTATTCAAGTGTTTGTTACAAATGATTCACATATAGGTTATTCTCTCGCAAGATCTTAAACATGGTTCGTAAGTGTTCTACATGTTTCTCCAAAGTATTGCTATAGACAACAATATCATCCAGGTAGACCACTACAAATCGATCAAGATAAGAACAAAAGATCTCGTTTATCAAGGTACAAAAAGTCGCAGGAGCATTCGTTAAGCCAAAAGGCATCACCAACCACTCATACGATCCATACCTCGTGACACATGTAGTCTTAGACTCATCACCATTGGCAATCCTCACTTGGTGATATCCTGACCTCAAATCCAGCTTTGAGAACCACTTTGCTCTACCAAGTTGATCAAACAAATCAGCTATCAAAGGAATAGGGTATTTGTTCTTGATGGTTACCTTGTTAAGTGCTCGATAGTCGATGCATAGTCTCAACAAACCATCATGCTTCTTTTAGAATAAGATTGGTGTACCATAAGGTGCCTTCGATGGACGGATGAACCCAGCATCTAGCAAATCCTTCAGTTGCTTCTTCAACTCCTCAAGTTCTGGCGGTGCCATCCTATAAGGTGTTAAGGCAGGCAGCTTTGCTCCTGACTCCAATTCAATCTTGTGGTCCACCTTCCTCCTAGGTGGTAGCTATTTTGGCAACTCGGAAGACATCACATCTTTATTTTCTTCAAGAACTTTCTTGATTTCAGGAGGAACGTCTTCTCTTTCAGATGTTGACTCCTCTTTTAATAGAGCCAAATATGTAATCTCTCATTTCTTAAACCCTTTTCTTGAGTTGCATAGCAGAGAGTATCGGTGATCCTCCAGCTTTAGAGACTGTAGGGACCATGCATGGAGACCCTTATTCCATGACGCATACTATGTCGTAGTATGGCATAGGTATTATATTTGTCTTCCTTTGTAAATCAATCCCGATGACTATTTTGAAATCGTCCATGGGTGCTACTGAGAAATCCACAAGACCCTTCCAAGAATCAAGAGTCATCTCAACCCCTTTTGCTACTCCCTTAAGAGGTTCACCCTCGGTATTCACGGGTTTGAACCAGCCATTCCTTTCGGTAATCTTCAACCCAAGCCTCATTGCTTCATCAGGCGTGATGAAGTTGTATGTAGCACCAGTGTCGATCATAGCCATGACAGGTTTTTCATTGATAAAGGCTTTGACATACATCAAGCCTTTCTTTTCTGCGGTGCTTGCCTCTTTGCCCTTTACAGCATTCATGAGTTAGATAGATCCAACACACTCATTTACTTGAGTTTGGACCTCTCGTTCCTTAGCGATAGATGCCAGAGTCCCTAGCTTGGGACAGTCCTTCATTTGGTGTGGTCCCTTGCACATGAAGCATCCTCCTTTGGGAACAAAAGCCTTCTTCTTTTCCTTGTACTCTTTCTTTGAAGAGTATTTGATTGCGGAATTTATACCCACAAACAAACCGGCAAGTGTACCGGATCGTACCAAGTAATACCTCAGGTGAGTGAGGGTCAATCCCACGAGGATTGAATGACTAAGCAACAATGGTTGATTAATAAGCTTAGTTAGACAAGCAGAAAATAGTGTTTTGGTGTTCAAAAGACATTAAACAATATAAAGAATATTAAATGAGCAAGTAAATAAGTTGGGAATAAAATATGGAGAAGGCAGTTAAGGCTTTAGAGTTATCTATTTTCCGGATTGATTTTTCTTATTAATTTATTTTAATCATGCAAGATTTAATTCATGGCAAACTATATGTGACTAGACCCTAATTCCTTAGACCTTCCTAGTCTCCTCTAAAATTCATCAACTGCCAATTCCTTGGTCAATTAATTCCAATTAGAGGGTGAAACTTAATTCTAGTTTATATGCCACATAAATCCTAATCACCCAAATATAAGAGGATTATATGTCACGTATCCCGTTAAATCCAGATAATTAAAATTTAGGAGAATTTGTTTTCAAGCTATTGTTCAAGTAAAGAGCTTTTCCAAGTTATATAAAAACTCAATTAGAAAGAGGGTCATACTTCCGTTCCACCCAAATTCATAAGATAAAGAACGAAAACAATTCTTGAAATATAAATCAATACATAAATTAAAATAAAGAAAACAATAGAATCAATCTATACAAATAGACAGAGCTCCTAACCTTAACAGTGGAAGTTTAGTTGCTCATGGTTCAGAGAGAAAAATAAGGATTCTGATAAAATATATTTTGGTAGTTTGGAATGGAATAATGTTGTGTTGGAACTCCCCTGTTGGAATCCCCTTTTATATCTAATCCTAATTAATTTAAAATCTATCTTCTAAAACTAAAATAATATCTTTTCCTATTTTTAATAAAAAATAAAGTTTAAATCAGAATTAATTAAAGCAATTAGCATGTCTTCAATTGATGGATGGGGACCACTTGCTTCGTAGGGTCCACGCCTAACTTGGAGTGGGCAT
The DNA here is from genome assembly GCF_059453495.1 of Arachis ipaensis. Lineage (NCBI taxonomy): Eukaryota > Viridiplantae > Streptophyta > Magnoliopsida > Fabales > Fabaceae > Arachis > Arachis ipaensis. The sequence goes on from NC_142444.1 coordinate 132,384,619, forward strand.
AACCATTCTTGTGTGAATCTCCCTTAAGTCTCTGCTATCCCCTGGCTCTAGTCTGTGTTTCTGGACCGAAATGGGTCAAAACTTGGCCTGAAATCGCCCTCAGCATTTTCTGCATTTTTTGCATGCCGCGCATGTCACGCGTACGCGTCAGTCACGCGTACGCGTCGATGGTCTTTTTCGCGTGTCACGCGTACGCGTCAGGTACGCACACGCGTCGCTGAGCAACTTCGCTTTTCACGCGCACGCGTCAGTCACGCATACGCGTCGCTCCTTGCTGGTCAGCTCCTTGGTTTCTTCTCTTTCTCTGCAAAAACTCCATCAAATTCATCCGAATGCTACCTAAAATAAACAAAATTGCACAAGACTCAAAGTAGCATCCATAATGGCTGAAAGATAATAAATTCTTGATAAAACTTAACAAATTAAATGCAAATTCACTAGGAAAAGATAGGAAAGATGCTCACACATCAGTATTTCCCTTCCTTCTTGGTTGAGAAACTCTTCCCCTTGTCTCCCCCACCTTTAATAGAACTAGGTTTAGAGGAAGACTTAGTTTTAGAGTCTCCTCTATGATACTCAGTGAGTGATTCGGCCACCACGATGGCCTCATCGACATCCTTAACATTACTTCTTTGTAGTTCTTGCTTTGCCCAAGGTTGGAGTCCATCAATGAAGAAGAACAATGCATCCTCTGATGCAAAGTTGGGGATTTGAAGTGTGAGAGTAGTGAACTCCTTTACATAGTCGCTAATTATACTCTTGTGCTTCAACTCCCTCAATTTCTTTCTTGCTTCATAGACCACATTCTCAGGAAAGAATTGTCTTTTCAACTCTCTTTTAAAATCTTCTCATGTGGCTATATTGCAAGTACCCTTTTCCATATCTACGCACTTTCTCCTCCACCACAAAGTAGCATTATCAGAAAGGTAGAGAGCTGCAGTGCGTACCTTTATTGCTTCTTCGACCACCCCTTGGCCTTCAAAGTACATCTTCATTTGCCATAGGAAGTTCTCCACCTCTCGAGCGTCCCTCATGCCCTTGAACTCCTTTGGCTTTAGGAGATCAATCTTTGTCGTCTCCCTTATAATGGTTGGTCGAGATTTTGCCTCCTCGAACCAAACTCGAACTTCCTCAAATAGCTTCAAGGAATTCTCAAGTTTCTTTTCGATTTGGAGCATGCTTTCTTTAAAAGTATCTAGTTCTCCTAACACGTGAGCCTCGAGGGTCTCCTTGTCATGTTTTATCCTTTGGAAGAGCTCATCCATAGAGGATAGAATATTCTCCAACATAGAAACTCTCTCTTCTAAGAAGTTAGAGTCCTTACCTCTAGGCTCACTTGAAGAACGGGCCTTCTTGCCTCCCCATTGAGAAGAAATAGCGTCCCTTCCCCTTTAAGACTCAACATGCTCCATGGTTACACTAGAAGCCATACCCACAAACCACTTGTGCTCCCTCTCGAACCTTGCTCTGATATTAAATTGTCACGACCTTGGACACACTCCAACGCTACTGTGCCGACACTCGGACTTACTCAACCTCTTGAGCTAAGACCAAGTCAGCCTAACCCTCAGTATTTAGCAAGAAAGCTAAGAACACAAGAGAACACAAGAGAAAGGAAGCTTTGGTGGAAAGAACACTTTATTACTCAAATATTATTACAAATGACTCACAACGATTCACACACTAACTCTCACCCCCCTATTTATAGCCATCTACCTCCTCAATGGATGGTTAGGATTAAATATAATCATCTAGAACCTTCAATACAAATATCTATCATATCACAACTTTATAAACACTTCTAGATTATTCCATATTACTATTCATACTTCTATATACATCAATACTCTTCTAGAATATTCCATGATCTTCCAGAGTCTTCTAGAACCCTCTAGGATATTCCAGAACCTTCTAGGACATTCTAGAACGTTCCGAAACCATCTAGAACATTCTCAAACACTTCAGAAAACTATACAAATGTCGTTAAATCTAACTTTCTCTTGTGTTCTCTTGTGTTCTTAGCTTTCTTGCTAAATACTGAGGGTTAGGTTGACTTGGTCTTAGCTCAAGAGGTTGAGTAAGTCAATAATTAATCTTGTGATGGATATGATTATGTAGAATTACGGATTTGATTATGAACTTGATTATGTTTGATTATGATTATGATGAATTTGATAATGATAATGAGTTTGGTTGATAATGATTGTTGATTGGCAAGGGCGTGGGTTACGTCCCACTTGCATGGCAAGGTCGTGGATTTTGTTCCGCTTGCGTAGTTATCTTGAGATGTGAGTTTTGATTGTAAAGTGACAGGATACTCTCCCACTGAGACAAGTGGCAAGGCACTTTTCCTCTGAAACCAGCTTGTGATAAGCTTGGAATGTTTCTTTTAGGGATGTGGTGGGTTGTTTTGCCTATATTCTCTCTGATTGCAAGGTGACAGGGCACTCTCCCTCTGAGATATAAGACAAGGCACTCTCCCTCCGAGATAAAATCATACCTCCAGTAGAAAATGTGACAGAACACTCTCCCTCTGAGACTGGCTTATGATAAGCCCGTATATTTTTCCTCTTGGGAATGCGTAACAGAGAGACAATGTCCGGGTTAGTTACCGGATGTGTCAGGTCTGGCACTTTAACCAACACTTGAACTAACGACTAGTAGAATAGGCATGCATCATACTGCATTTGTTTGAAATTGCTTGGGTATACATAATTATTTGGTTTACCTAATTGATATCCTGTTAACGGCTACTTATACTACTTGTCATAATTGTTCTCTATGTGTGATTGTTTGATTGTCTGTCTGATTACTTGTGAATGCCACTTGTTGGTTCGAATTATGGTGGAGTGTGGTGGCTTGTAAGAAATTGACGATTATGATTGTTTGAATGTGGAATTAATTTTGGGCCGGAGATCGTGATTAATTAATTTAGTTATATCTCTTGATGTGTTGTGGTGTATTTTGGGCCGGAGGCCATGATAGGTTGAATGTGAATGAATTTTGGACCGGAGGCCATGGTTGGGTAAGTTATATCCTTTGGTGATGTTGGTGAAATTGATATGTTGAGATTGAAAGTCTTGTAAATGATGTATGTATGTGTGATTGGGATGATTAATTGTTAGTTTTGGGGAAAAGATTGATGCTTGGCGAATTAATGATTAAAGAACTAGATGGAGTTAGGAATAAGACAAATGTTTAGAGAATAAGATTAATAAGATAAGCAATGATCACTGCTGAAAAACACACACACACACACATCTTTTTATAACAATTCTGAAACTCTACTAAGACGTGTGGTTATGTTCTTACCCCTTACAGTCCTATCTTTTTCAGGAAACGAACGACTATGAAAATTTTACTGAGGCTTTGGTTGTACTTGATTTGTTTTAATATCTTAGATATTTTTCCTCACCTTTGTTATCAATATTTACATTTTTGTAAAGAGGGATAAGAGTTGTGAATGTAATTACATATATATGTAATATTTGTATGTTTCTTGTATAAGTTATTCTTGTGAATGTAAAGTGTGTGATAATTTGAATGTATGTATGTCCATATAAAAGAAAAATATTTCCGATTTTTCAAAGAAAAGTCGATAATTTTTTTAGGTAAAGGCTCCTACTTACTATTATATATATGAGTTATACCCCTTCCCTTGCCCCTATCGAGAAATAGAACTAACTAATATTAAATCTTAAGCAAAAAAGGCAGTGGGAACTAGAATGAACAGTGCAGTAGCAATAAATATATATATATATATATAGAAGTCGTTGTAATATCATCGTTATCAGCGTGGTGCAGCCAAAAGCGTGACATTCTAGTAGTGAGGGTGTTACATTAAGTGAGGTGAGTGATTTACTTTACTTGTTAAATGAAGAAATTGAAGAATCCAACCTACGGTAACTCTTAATGTTAGCTTCTTTAGTTTCATCCCTTTGATCTAAGTTGTCAAGGATAATTCTTTGAAGGTCTAGTTGAAAAAGCTCTTTTGGCAACCTAAGTTGCTAAAAATAGATTTCTTAAAGATCTAGTAGAAAAATTCTATATTTCTTCTTATTTTTGCTGTGTTTTTTATTCCTATTTATTTATCTTATCAGAGAGGCACTGAACATGAGCGCATTATGGAGGTGATGGATCTGAAGTTGGAGGCGATCTAATTCTCCATCCCTCAACTTCTCTCTGATTATAATAGGAGCCACTCAGCCGTACACAAGTCATCTATAGAATCAAATTCTGGAGTCGACAATTTCTCTCGTCCTTGACAACAAGGAAGGGTGAGTTTCGATTTACCAAAATTTGATAGTTTCTGATACATTGAGTTGAATCTTTTCTGTCGATCAATATTTTAATTTCTTCAGAGTGCCAAAAGAAGACCAAATCGGTATTGCTGCCATCCATATGACTAGCATGGTCATTCCTTGGTTTCAGATGTCTCAACATTCAACACCATTTGTTCGTTTCGCTCATAGCCTCAACTCAAAGTGTTCCATAGAGATCAAATTTGGGAACCTCACTTTTCGAATCTCCACACGAATTGATCTTTAAGCTTCAACAACAACGTCCAGTGAATGATTATTATGTTGACTTTGTTATTCTTGTTAATCGGTCTCATATTAATCTATCAGATACTTTAGGGAGCAGCAATAACCGATATAATAAGTAACAGATTACGCAATGATAGTGCAGGAGATCCAACTTCCTCCATCAGTCCTATTCTCTCTCACTTTACTATAAAGGATTTTTTAATTTCTATTTTGGTTATTTTGATCATTTTGATTTTAAAATTTTAAATAAGGTTTTGATAATTATAAAGTAAACTTTTTTTATTTTGGTTTTTCTAATATATTTTCTATGGTGCCAGGAAATTTTAAAACTCATAATTATAGTCTTCACCATTAATTACTTCATTAAAGAATAAATTCACAAATTGAATGTTAACTTATCATAAAAATTATATATTTATTTAAAGAATTTAATTTTAATATACAATTTAAAATATTTTATTCAGTCGTTAAATATATTTTTTTTTGAATAACTATTTATGTGATTCATGTAAAAAATTAGTTATTTTTATTGACGTGACGCTACTAGTAATAGAATGTAGGTGTAAATACTAAAATTCCATTACAATTAAATTCTTATTTAAATAAAAAATAGTGTATTTTCCCTACGCAAATAAAATTGAAACCTAAGAAAAATTACAAAAGCCAAAATCATGCGAGAAACTGAAAGTGGCGGCTGTGTAGTTGTTGTTGTTGTTGTTTTTTTTTTTAAAATGCAATGAAAAATAAAAAATGGAAAAACTACTAAATAGGGACGAAAAAGGAAACCCGTGTTCTTCTAATGCAAAAGCCTATAAGGAAAGTATGGAAACAATTGTGATTGAAAGAAAGAATAAAATATTTATTTTTCTTTTTATTATCTGAAAAAAAATATAATTTTTAATTAATTTATTTAATTTTGGGGTTTGTTTTGGGTTATGCTTTTGCTCTCTTTCTTCTCTCTCTGTTGCTGCTGAACCTATTTCTCTTCTCTCTCTCTCTTCGCCTCTCTTTCTCTCTCTCTCTCTCTCTCTAAAATCTCAGGGCTCTGATTGCGCCCTTTTGACAAACCTCCGCTCTTCGATTCCCAGGTTTGTCTTCCACTCTTCACATCGATCCACTCATTCTCTTTCTGTTTCACTCTTCAATTTCCCTATTCTGATCATATTATCCCCCCTTTTTTTTTTCATTCTTTTTGTTTTTTTATTTATTCGTGTGAATTATTGCCTGAGATATTCGCTTTCTTTGCAAATGTTTGTTTTGGCTGTGAATTTTCGGTTTTTGATTTTTATGCTATTTTGCCTCATAGAGGTAGTTCCACCATCGCGTATTGTTCAGTTGCTTGATTTTTATTTTAATTAGGATTGTTTTAACTATTAGTTTGATTGAGTATTTTTTGTTTTTGAAATTTTTTATTTTAGGGTTTTATTTGATGTTTGGGTTTTTGGCTGAGTTTGCCTTTGTGTTTGTGTTTGGTTTCAATAATTTTGAGCTGAAATTGGGAAGGTTGGTGTTGCATTAGTTTAATTGATATGAGTTCTGAAGAAGAGAGTGTTATTGTTTTTCTGGTTCTTAACTGGGAGAATTTAAAATTGGATGCTTAATTTGTTCTTTGTTGTCTTAAATTTTCCTTGGCAAAGCATCTTTGCCTTTTTTTTTGTTGGTTATGATTTGATTTTAAATGATTTTTGTCATGCCGTTAGGAATGGATATACTTACTACCAACTGTGCATCATTGTGTCTGATAAAATAATGTGGGGTTTTAGGGGTTGATTTGGGTTTGTTTATTTGATTATTTTACAGTGGTTGTTGTAAGCGGAGATTTAGTGGACTATTTCCTGATCAGGGAATGGCTGGGGTTGTCAGTGAGGAGTCTGGAGTGGGAAAATCTGCGGAGGGAATCTCAAGTGGGCAACGGTGTCAATCTGGGGATGCATTGGCAGAGTGGCGATCATCTGAGCAGGTTGAGAATGGAATCACGTCTACCTCACCTCCTTATTGGGACACTGATGACGAAGATGATGGTGGTAAATTTCTTTCCTCGGTTTTTCCCCGCACACACACATGGCTGAGTGAGCTTTAGGGGGATGGTAATTATGTTATAAAGAATACTTCAATTAGATGTCATGTTATGTGACAAAATCTCATTCCTTTTTCTTTTGGTTAATTGGTTGACTTTAGTGGTTTGGTTAATTATTCAGTTTGTATGAAAATGTTTGGTAACAATTTGGGTCTTGCACTAATAATGAGACATCATGTTATGTGTTGTCACTTAGATACACTGTTAGCAGTTCTGCTTGTCTCTTAGTAAGTTTTGTAGTGAGATTATTATACCATCAAATTTCTCAGACCTTTAAATCGGCTGTTAAACTTTCCAAGTGCATGGATGTGATTATACTTTGATTATCGTTGTTAAAGTTTCTAAGTGAATGGATGTTATTATATTTTGATTATTGTTTTGGTTTTCATTGTACAGGACCAAAACCTTCTGAACTGTATGGAAAATATACATGGAAGATAGAGAAGTTTTCTCAGATTACCAAAAGGGAACTTCGCAGTAATGCCTTTGAGGTTGGCGGCTACAAATGGTATGTTCCTTTAGATAGACTTATAGGACTTGATCACTTTTTTTTTGTTATTTTGTGCTTTAGACATTACTGTTTGCATTGTTTTGATCAAAACCTTCAAACCTATTTGTATGTTAGATCTTGTTGGTAACAATTATAATCTTGAGCAAAGGATGAAATCCATATTGTAAAATTCAAAGGATGGGATTGGGCATGACAAATGAGTGCCACCCTGTTTTGGGCAAATACTTTTAGAGTTGCTCCACAAGTTACAAACAAGTTCTGTGGCTGGTTATCTCTTTTGGTAAAGCCTCGGTATAGGAATTTAAGAATGACTAAAGCCAAATTTTAATTCAAAGGATGGATGAGATCCTTGAAGGAAAACCGGAAAATGTTGCTGCAAAATACCCGAAAATATGAAGATTTATTGGATGAAACTTGGTTAGATGTTGCTTCCATTTATTAAAACCTTTTACCTAGTACCTCAGAACACCATTGCGACATCACCAGAAAGTAATGGATAAGAGAGTGCAGTGCCAGACAGCTGCTTCTGCAGAGGTCCAATAGCAATTCTGGTACCAGAAATAGCCCAAAAATGCATCAATATTCAATGATGGCAACAGTCAAACTCTAAGGCTTATAAGATGGGTCCTCTACATGCACCTTCTCTTGTTGGACAGACAGTGGCAGGTCTTCAAATGTGCAGAAGCTTGGTGAGGTGTTTAATGCCACGTGGGAGACCATGTGAAGATGCGTCTGTAGGAAACGAAATGTGCAGGAGGTGATGGTTTTGTTGGTGAGGTCGATCGCCTGAATTAGGACTGGAATGGTGGCCGATGGCAAAGAAGTGTTGGAGACTGGTGGAATGACACGTGACACAGGTTCAAGGCTGCTGGAGTGATGCATGGTAACAGCTGGCTAGAAAGAATGCTGGAAAAGTTGGCGGAAAGGACACCAGGGTTAATAGTGCATTTTTAAAACAGTAGCTGTGTGAGGAAAGTTTTAAAATGAAGACTAGAAGCAAGATTGAAGAAACAGGTATAAAGCAAAGATGGGATAGATTCTTAAAAATATAAGTTTCAAATGATTGGAACCTGGCCATAGAAAGATGCCATGGGTCACAATTGTTGGTACCGCTTTGATACCATGTTAAGATTATGAATTTTAGGTAAGAGTGTAGGTAAAAAGAGAATAAAGAGTGAATTAATGGAAGTTTGCAGGTGGTGTGAAGTGTGATGTGTAAAATTACAAAGCATCAATCCCCCATTTATAACAACACAAACTCTAATCCTAATTAACCAAGGGAATAATCATGAAAGTTTGCGATATTCTAGATATATCACAGGATACTCTCTATTTCTAACAGATGCGTTAATAGAATTCAAGTCTTTGATGTACTTTTGGTACATACTAACTAATAAATTTGTTTTGTTTGCAAAGATGGTCCATATGACTTGCTAATTGCTTAATACGTAGTGTCGATTTTGTTGACTTACTCATCCTTTGGCGTGTGGCAGGTATATTTTAATCTATCCACAAGGTTGTGATGTTTGCAATCATCTTTCGCTGTTTCTGTGTGTGGCTAATCATGATAAACTTCTTCCAGGTTCAATTCACAAAACATATAATACATATAATTTTGTCAAAACAGAAAAAAAAATCTCAATTTGTTTTTATTTTTATTTTTTTTGAAGATTGTATCATTTTGTAGTTTCACTTTCTGTGTAACTGGTTCCAGATTGTTTCGCTTATATTCCCTTTTCTTTGGGGTGATACAGGATGGAGCCATTTCGCGCAATTCACAATTGCCGTGGTCAACAAAGACCCAAAGAAATCAAAATATTCTGGTTTGCTGGCTAATAGTTGCTTTATTACTACTGGAGTTTACAATTTTTCTATCAGCATTATTGAGACACTTATACCTTCCAGATACGTTGCATCGATTTTGGAAGAAGGAGCATGACTGGGGATGGAAAAAATTTATGGAGCTTTCCAAGGTGTATGATGGATTTGTTGACACTTCTGACAATCTGATAATAAAAGCTCAAGTTCAAGTCATTAGGTATTCTATACGTAGTTTATGTTATTGGAATCTTTCAGGTTCAAGTTCAAGTTCACCTCCATCTTTTGTGCAGCTTTGTTACTGTGCTACTGATTAGTGTTTGTCCACAGTTTTCAACTTTGTTTTCTAAAAATATATAGAAAGAAGAAATTTTTATATAGGTTATAGTTGTAATAGTTAGAGTGATTGCTCAATATCCCTTTTAGTAAATTGAGAACCAGCAAGAAACAACACTGGTTTTGTGATGCAAAATCTCTTAAGCGAAGTAGGGCCTACAGTAGTTCTTGTCGTTATGTAATATTTGTGGCAAGGCTATATAAAGCCTTGGATTTATATGTGGCAACCTGTATTTCCATTATGATGATTGATGCACAGAAATTTTAGACTTCTACTCTCCATAGGCCTTTTCAATGTTATTTTTCTGTCACTTTTTGGGCCTAAAATTTGTGTTAAATGTTATCTTGTCGTGTTTAAGATATTTTCTGTTAAAATATTGAGTTGCTATAGCTGTGTGGATTACCTTTGTTAGCTTTAATAAAAATATGATTGCTAAACAATTGAAAGATGGGAAAGAAGAAATCAGATCTAACTTAGAGAAATAAATAAATCATGGATGCTGCATAATTATTATGAAAGATGACAATGAGCACACATGTAGTAGCAGTTTGAAACCAATTATAAACATGTGTTATTGGTTTGTTGATGCAGGAGAGCGGTATATATTGTTGGATGAAAGGCCTTTTTAATATATTTACTCCTAAAGTCCAAATGACAAATTATTCCCTTCTAAATCTCATACAAAAAATGATAGGATTTCAAATTATATATAAAAAAAGAAATTTCATGACGTCTGGGCCTCTGGACAATGAGAAATGTAAACCTTGTTTATTTAGTTTTTATTTTGAGCTGGAGCTTTTGGTTCAGATGTGTGATCTTATTTAACTTTTTGTTTCTGATGCATAGGGAGAAATCAGACAGACCTTTTCGTTGCCTTGATTGTCAGTATAGGAGAGAACTTGTTAGGGTATATTTGACAAATGTAGAACAAATTTGCCGGCGCTTTGTGGAAGAGAGAAGAAGCAAGCTTGGGAAGTTGATAGAGGATAAAGCTAGGTGGTCGAGGTACTTTATGCTTTGCTACAAAAGTGTCATTCTTGTATGTGTATAATCTGTTCTGTAACTTGTCACACTATGTATGCCATTGTCCTTATGTTTTGTTCTTTCTCCATATTGTCACCTTGACTTAATAAAAGTCAGGGTTATTAAATTATTTATTTTTCACAGTTTCTGATCAATAATAATATTTCAAAACTTGAACTGAAGAACCATTATTTGAGTTGGTTTAATTCCCCTTCAATCTCTAAATTCAAAATATCATTGGCATGTTGGGAGGGAAAGCATTCAATCCTTGAAAGTGAAAAATGTTTAATGTATTGGGAACGGATAGGAAGGTAGAGATGAGAGATGAATACTGTAGAATCAAACCTATTCAGTGACCATTTTTTATGTAGGTAGCCACCTTCATGGAATCTGAAATATATACCATCTCATCATTGTATGATCTATTTAACTGTCTTTGTGCCTCCCCCTAGTAATTTTTTATTTTGGGAATCTAAACTATTTCCCTATTTAATATTGTGCATTCATTCGTTGACACTTCGCTAGACCTTTAAGTTGCAGTGTTTCATTTGATTAGCTGATCATACGGTAATTTGTTACATTCAGTTTCTTTGCTTTCTGGCGGGAAATTGACCAAAATTCTAGGCGCCGCATGTCGAGAGAGAAGACAGATGTAATTTTGAAGGTAGTTGTAAAACACTTCTTTATAGAGAAAGAAGTCACGTCTACGTTGGTTATGGACTCTTTGTACAGTGGGCTGAGGGCTCTTGAAGGCCAGACTAAGTGCAAGAAGGCTAGGGTAAAATCGCTGGATGGTGAAGAAATGCCAGCACCAATTATTCGTGTTGAGAAGGATATGTTTGTATTGGTGGATGATGTTTTACTGCTACTAGAAAGGGCTGCTATAGAACCACTCCCTCCTAAAGAGGAGAAGGGTCCTCAGAATCGTACAAAGGTAAGATGTTGGAATCATGTTCATGAAAATAACTATGGAATTATCTGTTGATAGCATTAATGTAGTCAATCCATGATTGAAGGGCAGAGCAGCTGGCCCAAAAGTGCTAGTTATAGCATATCAAGGAGCTGCCTCTATATTGACAATAGTGGTTATAATGCAATGGATTTATACTACTCAAATGCTAAAAACTAAGTTGAATTTATGTTGGGATCCCCCTTATTTTTCTACCAAATTTCTGTAGTTCACTTACGGGTATTGATATATCTCCTTTAATAATTAATGTAATGTTTAAGAAGTAAGTTTAGCATCGATAGAGCATTTAACAGCTCTAGAGGTTATGAGCACGAAGAAGGATATGGATGTGATATAGTTGGGCTTCATGGTTTTAGAATCCATTTCATTTCTTAGAGAACTTCTTGCCTAATTTGTAGGATGGAAACTCGGGAGAGGACTTCAATAAAGATTCTATAGAGCGTGATGAAAGGCGTCTCACAGAATTGGGTCGTAGAACTTTGGAGATATTTGTCCTTGCCCATATATTCAGGTATTGTGTGCTTTTAAATACCCATAGCCTTCTCTCTCTCTCTCTCTCTCTCTCTCTCTCTCTCTCAGCTATTTCTTGTGTTGGTAGTTTATAAAGGGTAGCTTGGTGCACAAATATTAGAGAAGGGTAATGTAGGCATTCCAACTTGATAAATGCATTAGTGGTTGGTTTCTGATAGGGAACAGCAAGGCAAAGAGTTGAAAGTGTATTCAAGAGAAAAAAGGAAAGGTAAAATAGGTTGCGTTTGGTTTTGAGAATAGGACAAGACAAGACACTGAGAACATGACACAAAAGATAGAGATACAGAAACTAGTGTTTTTTTTTAATTTGTTTGATGATAAACTGAATATAAGATAAAACAAACAACAAAAAGTTCGATTTACCTTCATTTTTTCCTTCACACAAAATTTAGAATAAAAAATAGAATGATAAAAGATGTAATTATGAAAATTTGATAGAAATCACAAAAGAAAAAATAAAAAAATAAGTTGTGTCACTGTCCAGTGTCTCTGTGTCCTTTCCGTCAAGAAAGACGCAAAATACACTAATTCAGTGTCCCAGGACACTATCTCTATCTATGTCTCACTTGCCAAATACGATTTTGTCTCTGTATTCATGCCTTAATGTCCCCTCCTTGTAAACAAACACAGCCATAGGGAATGGCTCCTCAAGCCATGTGGGCTAGAGCGTAACTAACTTTGGTGAGCTGAAGGCCATAGGGGGCCCTTTTGTGTGGAGAGATTTCTGTTAGAGGAGATATAGGTGTCACGAGTGAGGTCAGAAAAGGGTTAGGTTTGGATTATTCTAGTTTTGGAGTGGGAGAGCTACTGAGTGCTCTGAATTTGGCTCTTGAGCATTTTGGCTTATTCTGAGAATTTCCATTTATCAATATCATACCCTTCTTTCTCTACTTTTCCTATCTCTGTATTATTATATTCTATCAGTGTCACAGCTTGACTCCGTGACCTTGAAGTCACATGGAGACAACTCAACTGTTGCTCCAAAGCTCTCTTTCTTGTGTTGGTACTTGGTAGTTTATATGTATGTATTTATCATCCGTTGATTAAGATATGCTGACTCCTACCTATCGAACGTTGCAGCAATAAAATTGAGGTTGCATACCAGGAGGCTGTTGCACTTAAGAGACAGGAAGAGCTCATCCGGGAAGAAGAGGCTGCATGGCAAGCTGAAAGTGATCAGAAAGTAAAACGTGGTGTCGGTGAGAAGGAAAAGAAGTCAAAGAGAAAACAGGTGCGGGTCTCAAGGAGACATTGTCAAGGGATCTTCATTTCAATGAGTCTTGACCTTCTATTTTCCTTCTCCATGCAGCTAACTTTGGGTTTGAAATAGTTCATAATAATAAAAGCATCCCAAGATATCTATTGCAAAACTGGCAGATAACTTGCCCAAAATAACTAACCCAACCTTAAAGGATGTTAAGTGCATTTGGTTTATATGAGGAAATAGTTGACTTTGCTTTTATGGCTGACAACTAGACCACTTTTTTTCATGACAGGCGAAACAAAAACGGAACAATCGCAAAGGAAAGGATAAAGGGAAGGAGGAGAGGACTGCTTTGGCTCTTAATGGCAAGAACCAAGATGACAATGATGTTGATGAGAAAAAGGATTCTATTATGGATGAGCCTCAAAGTCTGTCTGAAAAGGCTGATGCCATGGAAGATGTTTCTGATGTGTCTGACTCCGTGGATGCCGTTGTTGAGGTACTTCAACCTGATTCAGAAGACAGAGATGCTAGTCCTGTTAATTGGGATACTGATGCATCTGAAGCTCATCCTCCAACTGAGGCTAGTAGCAACGGCATAGGTGTTTCATCGATGCAAAATGGACTGTCTGAGAAAAGGAGCAGTTCAGTGATAGATGATAGTTCTTCAACATGCTCAACTGATTCATTGCCATCAGTGGTCATGAATGACCATTACAAGGGGAGCCCTTTCTCAAATTATAAAGCCCATAAGTCACCTAGCAGGTAAATGTATACATTAAACTTTTAGTCTGGATTGATATCAAGTATGGTTGGTGTCTTAACCTAATTTGGCACCTTTTATCTGTAGAGCTAAGAACCATGGTAAAGCATCTTGTGATATTGGTAGCTGGACAAATGAAACAGATGGTCAACCATCTGGTTCTGCCACAGATGCTGTGGGTATTCACAATGAGTCTGGAAGCAGTAAGGTTCGGGAATCTGAGTCCAAGGGTACTGTCATCTCCTTGCGGGACCGGTTAAAGTGGGCTGAGCAACATGTTGTAAGAAAGGTGGTCCAATTTCCATCCCCGAATCCTTGTAAAATTATTAAGTGTTTCTTGCTCTCTGGTTGGTTACATATTAGAATAATTTTTACTTGATTCTTCTGCTGAGATAGATCAAAAATAGTTTGCGCTTTGATTATATTTTGGAGAAGTCCGGTAGTATTCAAGATAACTGAAAACCTAGGAACTGTTTGGTCTTATTTTCATTTTCAATGTTTTTTTTGTGAAAAAAAAAAAGAAAACAATAAAATATTGAATACTGTTTTCTGTTTTCATTCAAACTTCACAAAATTTGAATTAGAAAATATTGAAAACAAAAGAAGAAATGAAAACACAAACCAAAGTACCCAAACAAGCCCTTGGTGAAGTTTCTATATACCTACTATGTTTATTGTTTGCATCTTGTTTCCATCAGCTGCCATGTGAGTGAAAACTTTATATTTCCTGTCTTCCCTTGGGGATAATAGATGTGAAATAAGAACGGAATGCTGTTATACATTCTTCTGAAGAAGGAAAAAGTAAAATTCTGACACCTTGTGTTCCTTACGGTACTAATCCATGCAGATATCTTTATCCTATATGAAGATATTTTTATCCTCATTATTTTTTCCCTTGGAGTTGTTTCTTGGTGCTCTTTGCTTCCTATTCATTTGTTTGTTATTTTTATTTCTAGGATTCTTAAAGCTTAACAAGTTTAAGCTTGAGGGAACGTTGTAATGTTAAGTTTATTATTAGTCTTAGGTAAATGCTCATGATTTGTTTTACACTTTACAAATTTACCTATGAATCAAAATGATCTGGATTTTGAAGGTGGTGGATATCATGTTTGTACATGGGAGTAAAATTTTGGTTAATTTTTAATGTTTCCCTGTAAAGATCATCTTTTCCCTTTTCTTTTCCCCCTAATTTTTTTTGGGGATAAGCCAAAATATCATAGCATATCCAAAAATTTTGTATTTGCTCATTTGATGTTCAATACTTCGTATCTCCATTATAACATTTTTTTTTCTTGATGTATGGTATTTGCTTTTCTAATTGATAGGAGGAGGATGTTGCTTCACTGCAACAGAAACAGAATATCAAAGACCAAGTTGAGACAGAGAGACCTGTTGACAATGAAAGTCTACGGAAAGAGAATATACCAGCAGTGCCATCCTCACCATTAAGTCCCCTTAGAAACATATCCTCAACTGTTCAGATGAAGTCAGAAGAACACAAGACCAGCGCTACTGTAGATCCTGTTCATATCAGGAAAACATCTTCACCTTTCTCATCTGCATCACAAGCAACAACTGTGTCCAAAACCGAGACCCTAAAATCTTCAACTGCAAGTGTGAGATTAACTGAAAGATCTGTAGCACAACTTTCCGTGATGTCAAGACCTTCTAGTTCTCCTTTAGTTCCTGGTCCCAGGCCTGCAGCTCCTGTTGTCTCAATGGCTCAAACAGCTCCTCCACTTTCACGTTCAGTGAGTGCATCTAGTCGGTTAGGTCCTGATCCATCACCTGCTACTCACAGTTATGTTCCTCAATCCTACAGAAATGCTATAATAGGGAACCCAGTGACTTCAACAGCTGCCAATCTGACCCATTCCAGTTCCTCCAGTTCCACAGTGAAACAATCTTCTGGGTTTTCTCAACCGTCCTCCATGGTATCATCACCGATATTTTTACCCCAGGGCTCTGATAGAATGGGCACTAATGCTGGCCAGACAGGTTTGCCCTTTGGCATGGTTAAACGCGATGTATTACATAATGGTCCCCAGTGGATGGAAAATTCTCAAAGCGAAACAAGCAGAAGCATGCACTATGACCAACCTTCCGGGCTTAATGACATTCAAAACCACCATGACTTGTACAGGCCAGTGCACAGTAGATCTATGGGTGACATCTTGACCGAGTTCCCTGCCTGCACATCTGGCCGTCAGAACCAAGGATTGTTAGTGGATGAGTTCCCGCATCTTGATATCATAAATGACCTGCTTGATGATGAAACTGGTGTTGGAAAGTCGGCAAAGGCAAGTTCAACATTCCAGTCTCTTAATAGTGGGCCACACTTGCTTAATCGACAGTTCAGTTATCCTGGGGACTTGGGTGCAGATGATGATTTTGGATCCTCAACCAGTTCTTGCAGGTTCGAGCGTTCGCTGAGTTTCCATCATCATGATCACGGATTTCAAGGAGGTTATAGGTCGTCTAATGGGCATTTCGATTCAATGAGAGATTATGTTCCACAAATGAGTACTTCTTACGTCAATGGGCAGGTTGACGGGGTGATGCCTAACCAGTGGCAGGTGGGCGGATCTGATCTGCTATATCTAGGTATGAGGAACTCGGATAATGATGGTTACTCGTACTATCCAGATTACTCAAATGTGGCATCTGGTATCAATGGTTATTCCATATTCCGGCCGTCAAATGGTCCTACTTAGAGAGGGAAAAGAGGATGGAGAGTGTCCAGAAATGAGTGGTCACCATCCAAATGGAATAATGTATTTGGGGGGATTTGTTGGTTCTCTTTTTAGATTGGAGTGAGGTTGTGATCACTTCATAAGCAAAAACATCTTGTAAAGAGTGTTTCGGTTATTTGTTTCCAGCTTTTGTTTATGAAATTCATACGTGTCTTGGTTATCTGGGATTTATCATTTATGGATGAATCATTATGAGGTTTTTACCTTCGGAGTTCGGAGTACTTTGGTCATAGTAAACCTAAACAGCGGGAACCATGCATCTCCACGTTTTAGATGCATGCTTTCATAGTAATTAACTCAGGTTTTGCTAACTGGTGCCACAATAGAATTCCGTAAAATCAGATTACTAGTTAAAAGACTAATAATGGTAATTGTGAGAGATAATTTCGAAACACAAAAAAAGTCATGCTCAATAAGTTGTATTGTTTGGCAGGGTAATGACTTATTGAAGAGTTGTCTTTTATTAAAAGGTTGTGACTTATTGAAGAACTGTATTTTCTCAAAGGAATGTTTCTTTTTATGAATATACTAAATACATGAACTCAGTATCTATAAATAGAACATCAAACTAGCAAAACAGAATATAACAATTTATCCTCAAATTTCAAATCTTGAAGGAAGAAACTATGCTAAAGAAGATTATGGTACAACAAGAATAAGAAATAAGTGATCAGGAGTTGCTAGGACTTAGGAGTATAGGTTTTTTTTGTGTGTGTGTTTTTGGGTTTTAAAATATTAGAATCATTTAGATGACTTCGTCAAAAGGTTGAATGGGTGAAATATTTTTGAGTGCTCTAGGAAATGCACGTGATTGGTTTTTTGTAGTTGTAGGCATCTTTTTTGGTTGATTCTTGTCTTTGTCTCGCCTCGTTTAGGCTCGAGTGTATGAACTATCAAAAAATAATTATTTCTATCTTAACACACTCTGTATACATAAGAAAGAATAAAAAATATCATTTTGTCAAACATCATTAGTGTTAAATTTGACTGTATGAGTACAAAAAAGGTCAAATATTTTTTATTATATTTTACAGAAAATTTATCAGTAATTCATTTTATACATCATAATTGGATTGATGAGGGTAGATTAATCAATAATCCATTTTACACATCATAATTGAATTGGTGAGAGTAAATTAAACTTAAAAAAGTATCTGTGACACACACCTTAAAAAGTTTACACAAACGCTTTAAAAAATTAGGTTGTTATATTCTCTATTTTTTTTTCTGGTTACAAATAGTTACATGGTTCTCATCTCGTTAACAAATCCCAAGTTTTCAATCCAAGATGCTCACAATAATCTTGATCAATTTTACATTTTCAATTTAGGTAAACAGTTTAATTAAACTCCTTTTGAAAAAATAATTTAAACAATAAATGATTATATTAAAAGTAACTTATAAATGAGTTATTTTGTGTTTAGATTTTTAATGCTAAAAGTACTTATTTTAAAAAAAATATGATAAAAAAAATTATTATGAGAAGTCATTTTTTTAAACTTTTTTATAAATTTTTAAATAACTTTTTAAAAAACTATAATTTAATTTTAAAAATTATACTAGACATTAATATTACTATTTTTTATAAATAAAAAATTTAAAAAAATTACTTTTAAAAGTCCCAAACAAACTATGAAAAGGACATTGATATGACATATGTTGTTGATAACACCGTCATCCCACCTTACAAATTGTATTAGATAGTGCTTAGTGCACTATGATCTTCTGTCTAAATTAGCCTCCGAGTCTTCTTGGATTTTATTCAAATTTCAAAGTCACTGTCTTTGCTTATTTATGACTATCGGCATTCAAAGCGCACTTAAATGACTCAGAACCTTGTCATCAATTCTATTTCCGACCATTTAAGCACCTAGACTTGACATTTTATTTTCTTGCGTGATCTAAGGTTCAGCTAGCTACGGTTTTTTAGAACATGTTTGTAATTTTGAAATAGAAAAGTATGAGGAGCCAATAGAATATTTGTACAATATATACAATGGAGGTTTATGGAGTATTAGAGATATAACAATTAGTACTACTTTTTTCCATTATCTGAAACTTTTAGGATGAGTAGTATCATGACATGGTATTAGAGCGCTAGATCCAAAGTTCATTGTCTCCCTAGCAGAATCTTTTTGAAATCTACAAATATTTTATTTTGTATTTGATATAAAAAATATTTATTCATATTTTGTTCTTTTAAAAAGTTAGAGGTATTTATTTTAAAAGATATTATAAAAATTTAAATAAGTTTGTATTTTTCAAAGTTAAAAAATTAATATAATTTTATAATTAATAGATATTTATATGTATTCTTATTTTTATTATATTTATGCATTAAAAAATTATTTTAAATGTTAAAAATAGTTTTATTAAATATTATTTTTTTAGTTTATACTTATTAAAAGTAATTTATTTTTATTTACCAAATATAACTATTATAACTTTCAAAAAATTATTTTTAACAAGTTAAATTTAATTAAACTAATTTTAAAATTTAATTTTTTTGTCAGTCCACACCAAAGTTCTTCAATTTATTATTTTCAAAAAAAATAAAAAACTAATATATTCATTTTAAAAATATCAATCTATTTTATTCTTATATAATAACTATTGCAATAGATTATTAACCAATTAGCTGCATTTTGAGGGTTTTGAAGTAAATAAATCAAAAACTCAAATCACCTGGATTCCCTAAATTGAAATTAATATACATATGTTTTCTTTTTATATTATTATATATTATATAAATTGTCATAGTGTTATTTAGATTTATACATCATTAACCGTGGGAGGGTTTCACAATTATTTATATGTTTCTATGGAAGAGTGTGAACATTTATGTATAAAGCTAAATAATATCCTAATACGATGTATATAATAATATTAAAAATATACATAACTTGTGTAATTAATTTCGATTTAGAGAATTCTAATAATTCAGATTCTTTTAAAAAAATTTATCTACGTAAAAAAGCCATATTTATATAGTAGAAACTTAAACGGAATAATATTCTCGATTTATTTTATTAGGTTATATATGAGAGCTCTAAGTCTATAACGGTCAATTGAGTGCATTAAACATCACTTGGAAGAAACATTTTCCATATACAGGAGAACTGCAACGGTCAATTGAGTGCATATCCATCGCCAGGAACGGATTGGAGCTTTGGGGAAATGAATCCTTTCAATTTTTTTTAATAATTGAGAGAATAAATATAAAAGAGAGAACAATAAAAGGTTAAAGATCATATTTTACACTTTCAATTTTTTTTAATAATTGAGAGAATCTATTTCTAGAAGTTTGGTTGGTTTAAGATTTAGGAAATAAAAATTTTATGTAATTTAGAGATTTTATGTGTAGTTATTTTTAGTAATACGATCAATTTAAGTTTTAATTGTTTCACATATTAATATTTTTATTTAATTAATTTAATATTATACATTCAGACTTTGTAATTTTTAAATTAGTTTTTATTTATTCATTTTTATATCTATTTTAAATTTTTTATTTTTAATAATATTAAAATATCAATATATTTAACATTCATATAATTATATAAAAAAATTAATAATAATTTAATGAGATATATAATAACTTGTTAGCTAAAACACATTATAAAGATACTATATTTTATAATTTTATAGAGTGCTATTAATATTATAATAAAACTTTACATTCAAGTCATTTAACCAACCAAGTTTACTCAAGTTGCTCTAACTTAATTCAGCTCCACGCACCATTATTTGTAACTAACTTTTAACTTAACGCATGATTATATATAATTGCCTTTTCTATGTGGATTTTTTTTTTCAAATTTTCTCAGTGTTTTCTGCGTTCTCTTTCTTTTCTGCGTTTTCTTCATTTACGATCATTGCTCTTTGATTTGATTTGAAAATTTGGATCAATTTTTTTTTAATCAAGCAGTGAAATCAAATTTGAACAGCTATTTCGTTTTCGAAGACAATGAATGATGCAAGTTCAGATTGTCAGTTGAACCATGGTGAATTGGATTATTATTTGAAACAAATTAAGTGGATGAGGTTTGGTTCGATCCTAGTTAATTTTGTTCATTAGTAGTTAATGCTCATGTAGTTGAATAATGTAGGAGTTTTGAATTGTTGTTCGCTAAATATGTTTTGTTCCTAGTTTCGATGTATTTAAAAAGACATTTTAGTTTAGTCTGGAACTGTTTTCGATGTTTTTCAGTTTCTCTGTGATGTTAATGAGTAGTTTGTGCCAAAAGTTAGGATGACATTTAATACACTTGAAGAAATTAAAAAATTCTACAAAGATTATTCTAAACTTGCAGGTTTTTCTACAAAAATTCGGAACACAAATAAAAAGAAAAATAAAATTAAAAACCAATTGATTACATGTAGCAGAGATGGTAAATGAAAATCGAACATATCTCCCACTTAGAAGACAAATTCCTTAGCTGGATTAAATTGTCCTGCAAGAATTTATATTCATATATTGAAGGACGTTGGTATTTGGATTATTTCAAAGGTTGTTTTGTATCATTCACATCTGTGTTATCCAAATCAAGTAGAGATGCTTACACAACACAGGCAGTTAAGCATGTTTGTACGCCGTACAATTGAGAATAACAACGAAGCTGGAATTAGACCAAGAAAAACATATCAATTATTTGTGGCACCAACAAGGGGTCATCGTGAATTAAGTTTTATTGAAAAAGATGTAAGAAATTACATTACGAGAAAAGTCCGTAATACTCCGAACTATGCCAAAGAATTTGGAAAATACTTATTAAGAATAAAAGAGAAGAATCAGAATTTCTTTTTCGAGCTTGAACTTGAGGTTGATCACTCAATCAAAATTGCTTTTTGCGCTGATGCAAGAAGCAGGGCTTCCTATGAGTATATTGGAGATGTTATTTCGTTCGATACCATTTATAATACAAACATGTAATTTGCTGTTCTGGTTTATGTGTTTTGTGAAACAACTTTTGGTACATATGATCTTTTGTTTCTGTGTTGTTGATTCAGGTATAATTTGGTTTTTGGTTCTTTTATTAGTGTCAATCACCATGGTCATTCTACACTTCTGGGATATGCTTTGATAAAAAACGAGGATATTCAATGATTCAAATGGTTGTTTAAATGTTGGCTTCGTTGCATAGGAGAAAAGGCTCCAAAGGCATTCTTACCGATCAATGTGCATCGATGCAAAGGGCTATTGAGAGTTGTATATCCACAACCATTCACAGGAGATGTATTTGGCATATTTATGAAGAAGATTCCTCAGAAATTAAACGGCTACAAGAGACACAAAGAAATTGAACAAGAGACGAGTCATGTTCTTTGGAACTCTTTTACAAAAGATGCATTTGATTGAAATTGGAATGATTTCCTTATGAAGTATAATGTTGAAGACAATAAGTGGCTTTTAGGTAAGGGTGTCTTTATTAGAATTAACTAATGCTGTTATTTTTAGTGTTTGGATTTTTATATGTTTTGCTTGTTTAATAGAGGTGCCAACCTGTTAATTTTTTGGTGCATTTTATTTCTGATTCACGTATTTTATTATTTTTTAGAGCTTTTTGAAGATCGTCATTTATGGATCCCAGTTTATCTTGATCACCACTTCTGGGTCAGGATGAGAAGCACACAAAGGAGCGAGAGCATGCATGTATTTTTTAACAAATTTATTACGTGCAACAGCTCACTGATCCAATTTGTCAAACAATATGATAATTGCCTAGGAAATAGAGAGCAAAGAGAGAGAAAATCTGATGCTGCAGATTTTCGTAGTGTTATACTGTGTGCAACAAAATCGTCAATAGAAGCTCAATTTCAGCATGTGTATACTCACGAGAAGTTCAAGCACAATTTAGAGGAAAGGTGAATTGCATCACAAGATTAATATATTCTGCTCTAGGTTTTATAGCATATAAAGTTGTAAAACAGGTTTCAAACTCCACATTCAATAAGTTTGAGGTTACAAACGATGCGGTATCACAGGAAGTAAAATGCCAGTGCTTATTATTCGAGTCAAGAGAGATATTGTGCCGTCATTCTCTGAGCAGGCTTTGAGCGAGTAGATAAAGTGGGATCAAGATATATATATTAGAGCGATGGAGTAAGCATGTAAAGAGGAGGCACATACATATCAAGAGCAGCCATGACAAGCCTTTATTGGAGCCAAGAAGCAAGAGATTTAATGATTTGATTTTTCAGTTACACAATATTTGTGAATTTGCATAGAATCTGAGGAGTTGACAGCGATAAAGAAAAATATTTGTTATCACACGAAGCTGCTTTCTTGGATGATATTAATGACCTTTAAAGTCCGCCTCGCATGAGAACATGAGGACGTCCCAAAAATAGATTGGGATCAAATATCGAAAAACAAATTCCAAATACATCAAAGAAAAAGAAAAAGAAAGTCCTAACAGAGGTAAAATTGATGTGTTTTAATTAGGTAAAATTGTCTTTGTGCATGTTAATAGTTGTGCTAATATATGATTTATTTTTGCAAATGAACCTTTTAGATGGTGGATCAATGATGCAGTCAAACTCCAGCTTTCATCAAGGTCAAATTATGAATTATCAATTCAGATATTCAAGGGAATAAGATAGTTTTCTCGGTATTTTTTGGAATTATTTTCAGTATTTTGTTGATCAATTTCGGTGCATTTTGTGTAATTTTTTAATGAAAATGAGGTTAACTTTTAATATTTTTCTGTCTGGTTCTATTTACCATGTTACGGTGAGTTTTGAAATTAATTTTTGTTTGTTCTTGATATTTTAATCTAATAGTAAGTATTATCTTCAGAATTGTGTTGTGTTATGCTAATCAATAGTAAGTATTAGTTTTTAAATTACTTTCCGCAATCACTTTATGGTTAATAGTTTGAGGTGTAATTCTGTACAAATTTTGGTGCAGGTAATTTTTTTTCAGTATATTGAAAATAATAAGTGTGAACATAGATTCATTCAGATTAATATAACTGCAATACAGCACAGACAAAATATTTAAAATTTATCAAAAACTTTGAAATGAATATTTACCAAAGCATTATTTGTTTTAACAAAACTATACACACAATTCAAAATAACATTGAAGAGAAATTGTTAATAGCTTACATTACATTACAAAATCTATTGACTTTCTTTATTCCTTGATGTAAACCTACATTAAGGACTTGATAATGCAGCAGATGGCTTGAAAAGTCTGATGGCTTCAGATTCTTCAATGACTTTATCTCTTAATTGATTTATTTCGTCAAAGAGAATGAGTGAAGCATATTTGAGTCAGAAACGATCAACTTGTTCCTATAGTTTAAAGAAATTTATTTATTAAATTCTGTTAATTTAGTAATAGAAAATTATCTATTTTTGATGATATTTACCTATTTCTAATTCTTCCATGCATATTTTTCTTTTTTGATCTTTTTGGATCAATTATCTCCAACCATTTCATCACATATATTGTACAATTCCAGCTAAAAACAAAAATGAAATAACACATTAAAATTATATAGCAACAGAAAACATAGTAAAATTTATTAAATAGAAAGATTGATGCCTTGTTTGCTACCCACTGATGTTAAAATATGGTGCTACGACGCCCTCATTGTTGTCTATTAAAGGTTTTGCTCCGACAAACACCATCATTTGTGATATTATCAAGCCCTAAAAACCAAAGAAAGCCAAATATAAGAAGCTCTATATTTAACATCCAATTGTACCGAAATGAATAAATGATAAGGTCACACAAACAAGTACTAGAGCACCTTATTTCAAACTAAAGTGCATTGAATTTAAATAATAATAACAACACATAGAAACAAGAGAATTTATACAGAAAACAAAAATATGTATCACATAAACAACTTACAACAAATTTATTAATTTTTGTTCTAGCCTCAAAAGGAGATTTTTCTATGATATGGGTCAAGGACATGAAATTTTTTGTTTCGAATATCCGTAATCCATAGCCACTAATGGTCCGCATAATAAACTGGGACAAACATCTAAAATTTGGCCAGAGAGAATAATATTTTAGTCTAAGTGGTACCTAATGAAAGAATTATTTAAGCAGCTTTAGAAATGAAAAATTACAAATAGATAGGATGCAAGCTTTTTCTTGTCTAGAAATGGTAGGTACTCCTTATATTTATCAATGTGGAAGGGATTGTTAGTTTTTAGATGAATGTGGACCTCCTTATGTTTTGCCAATATGATATTCTGCAAAATTTGAATAACACCGAAAGAACCAGTTTTAGCACACGGTATATTTTTAAAATGAACCGAAAGTTCAATGGTAGTAGAGCTTATCACAATATCAGGTGGGACACTGGTGCGCGTGTACGCAAACCCCCACACTATTTCGTACAACAGCAACAGTACCAGCAAGTGCACTGGGTCGTCCAAGTAATACCTGAGTAAGTCAGGGTCGATCCCACGGGAATTGTGGCTTGAAGCAAGCTTATAGTTGTCTTGCAAGTCTTAGTCAGGCGGAATCAGAAGGTTTTATGTTGAATGTGCAAAGCATGTGTTTTCAGAGATAGGAATAGATGATAGGATTAGATTGAGAGTCGGAGTTGCTTTGTCTTTCTGAAGTAACTCTGGTACTATTATCTTCTTTGCTTGTGAATGGTCTTCTTCTATGGCAGCCTGTAAGTGATCAAAGCCACGCCAATGGTCCTTGATCTCCTCTGCTACAGGTTGAACACGTCCATGGCCAGTGGTCGTGATATTCAATCTGATGAAGGGTGAAGCGCATAGCAGTCCATTCTCTTTGTGATCCTACTCAAAATGCCATAGACAAGGTCGAATCTTCCGGATCAAAGAACGCTGCTTCTTAGATCTAGCCTATATCACGGAGACCTTAATCTCCCCAGAGATCGGCTGAACTGGTGTCTCGAGAAGTCCCCAACAAAATCGTGGATTAACCATCTGAGAGATGTATAATCATAGCTATTGGCTCATGCTTTTCTTCCAGGTACTCACACGAACCCAAGTAGACGCGGGTGTTTATCAGGCACGTTCGTCTTAATGTGATGAACAGAGCCAACTTGTCAGATCAACTTGTTCATCACGATGAAGATCGGAATATACATCTTAGAGATAGATCAAACATGGATCAAAGAAGAATAAATAGTACTTTTATTAATTCATAGGACTCAGTAGGGCTCCTCCCCTCAACCTAGTAGGTTTAGAAACTCATACTGAAAATAAAAACAATGGAAAATGTGTGTTCTTTCTTGGTTTACATGAATAAGATCCCTTTAAATACTAAACAGATGACTAGTAAGGGTAAAACAGTCTATTTAGTGCTAAAATCCACTTCTGAGGCTCACTTGGTGAGTGTTTGGGCTGAGATTTAATGAGATCCACGTGCTATGAGGTCTCTAGGACGTGGAATGCCAGCTAGGGGGTCCTCTTTGGGCCTTTGGATGTTGGGATCTGCTCTTTGGGTGCTGGACGCCTGGAAGGGTGCAAGAAGCTGGTGTTGGACGCTAGTTTTTGGCCTTCTAATCCGAAGCAAAGTATAGACTATTATATATTGATGGAAAGCTCTGGAAGTCAAATTTCTATATCCGTTGAGAACGATCTATTTAGACCTTTTTATCTCTAAAAAAGTTCTTCCGAATGCAGGCAGGTCAGATCTGGACAGCATCTGCAGTGCTTTCTCTGTCTCTGAATCAGACTTCTGCTCCAGCTCCTCAATTTCAGCCAGAAAATACCTGAAATTTCCCAAAAATACAAAAACTTATAGTAGAATCTAAAAATGTGATTTTAACACTAAAACCTATAAAAACTTAATGAAAAATAAACAAAAACTACTAAAAACTATATGAAAGCGATCCCAAAAAGCGTATAAAATATCTGCTCATTAGACACAATATATGAGTTCTTCATATCTTTTAGATTTCTTCCTATTCATAATTAGACGCAATGTAGAGACCACTTATGAAAACAAAAAATCCAAACTTATTACATATATGGCACCATAACTCATAAGAAAATCATTAATGTTAATTTAGGATTGCCAAATTTTCTATATATGATTCGGCTTTTAAAGATGATAAGTGCATTCTAGTTTCCTCCAGTTGAGCTTCATGGTCCAGTTTGAATATGATTTCTCACTCATTAGTGACATCATCTCTGTAAGTTTTGGTATATGTGGCCCAGTGATAGTATTTCTTCTTAAGTTTCTCTGATATTTTCTTCTGCTTTACCGGAGTTTTGAACTTCTCAAGAAAGCTCAGACTAGGCTGCACATTTTCTCATGAGGAATTTTCCTCCCTAGCATATTTCAGTGTTGCTGCAACCCCAGTATCTATCACCTCAACTAATTTTTTAAATTCTTCTACCAACATTGGGCTATCTTGAGATTTTTCTATTTTAGCTAGTGGTTCACCCTCTTGGATAATTATAGCTTCATCACTTGATTGACTAATACCAAGGTTAAAGGATGGTGCACCAAAGTCATTATCCAATGCAGCATTAGCAACCATCAACAAGCTAACTTTCAGATCTCAAGCCGTGAGAGGACTACAGGATACACCGAAATAGTTTAAGTATTCACCTAAATTATTATAACAGAAATGTATTAATTAGAACTTACACATTAGGAGGAACTTTGTGCTAAATTTTCTTTGGTAGAGCTTTCTCAGGAGCTTCTTGATGTGGTTCTGGAGAACTGCAGAATGAGATATAAGATTTTTCAAAAAAGCACCAAAAAATATTTATGCAACAATAAGGAATTTAACTAGAACTTACGCTTTAATAGGTTCTTGTGGCAGAGATTCTTGCATTGGAGACTGCGCAGCACATTCTTGTTCAGTATGTGGAGGGCTGGAGATAGGGGTTTCTGTTAAAGGAGCAATTGCTTATAGTGGCACTCTAATGATGGCAAGCAATGAAAAAATTAATACACAGTAAACATTAACAAATTTTGGTGCAAACTATTAACTCAATGATTATAAAAGCAAACTAAATTGGAAAAACTCACATGTTTAGTGGTTCAAATTCTGATTGAGTTTGTTTTCGCACCACAAGCATTTGATTATTGGGATCAGTCCCAAGATTAATAGTTTCACTACTCATACTAAATAAAATTCAGTATCATTTATGTCAATAAAATTAAATGAAATAAAATTAAGTCAATAATATAGTTGAATACTTTACTCACTTGTCAAATTTTGATGAATCTTTCATCCTTTGCTGCAGTTGTAATTGTTTTTTTTTTTTGTTGGTTGTTTAACTAGGACATCTTCTAATAGGGTTGGGAGTGTGTTTTCCTGTAAGTTGAACCTGAAATATATCAAAATTATGTCAAAAAGCGCCATAATAATTGAACAATAACAAACTTTTGCTGTATGTGAACTTACATAGGTCGAAGTTGCAAACTCTTCTTTTTTTTTTTTTGCTTTTTTATGGCATTTTTTTTCTTACAAAAAATCTTAGAGGTTTTTTTTTCTAAAAAAAAGATATGAAATTAAAGAGATATTATCATAGTACAAGAAATAAAGAAATGGTAAGAGAAAAAGAAATTACATAGGATCATTTGGTGTATTTTTAGATCTTTGAAATCTTCACTGTCTATTAAACACAGGATCATTTTTACTCAATAGATTTACAGGTGGCATTCTAAAGACAAAATAAACATTATTCAGTAAAACTAGAGTAATTACATCAGCTTTTAGAAAATTTTAGAAAAGAAACAATATAATATATCGAATCTTATATTTGTGAAGAATCATAGTGAGCTTCTGTTGAGTCGTACCCACTTTCTGGTTGTTCTGGCCGAATAAGCTTTCTTTTTATTCACAGGTGTGGCCTTTTTGGAGTATCTTTGGTTTTGGCCTTCATCTTGAAAAAGAAAAGAATCATCAGGCAAATAAACATAATAAATATTGAAAAAAAAACCAAAAAATAACACATATATTCTGTAGGCTTATCATTTTTTTTTCTTTGCCCTTCTTTTTGTTTTTTCTTGGATTTCTTTGCTTCTGACAAACATACAAAAAATTCTGTTTATAAATAAAATTTTTATTAAAAAACAGAACTTAGTTTTAGAATAATAGTTTTTAAATTTTACTCATCATCATGTTCAGTCTTTGATTTGGAAGATGAACCCATAATAACGTGCTTTTTCTTTTTGGATTCCATCCTAAAAAAGTACAAACACATGAGATAAATAAACAGAATAATATTTAGAAAAGACAGTAAAAAGTAACACTTATATCTTTGCCAATCTTTGGGGTTATTTTATTTTCTTCGGTGTCTCCTCAGATTCATATTCAGAATCAGACTCAAACTCAGAATCACTTTCACTTTTCGAATATGAGTCCAATATAACAGTCTTCTTCTTTTGTTGCTTCTTTTTTTCTTTGCTTTTTCCTTTTTTTCGTTTTTTATTAGTCCTTCAGCTCTGCTCTTCTTATCAGACCCTAAAGTAGAAAGATATTTAATTAGCATATTATATTTCAAATAAATACACCGAAATTAAAGGGAATAATTTTTGTTGAATTACCATTTCATTCTTCGCTTCACTTTCTATTCTTTTAACCAGCTTCTTCCTTGTCTAACGTTGCACTCACGGTGGTCTAGAAATTTCATCTGCCGGCCTATTCTTGTATGTGAATTCATGAAAATATACGATCATCAATGCAAAGAGGCAGCCATCAGTTACAAATTTGTTTTCTAATTTATAACCTTTTATGTCTTTGATGATGAAGTTGAGCACGTGAGTGGTCCAATTCCATTCTTGTATTGTGTCCACATGAAGAATGGGTGGCATGTGAACTGGAGAAATTTCGCTTATTGTTGTTGGCAATAAGAAGCACTTTTGGATGAAGATGATGAATGTCATCTTGAATTTTAGCTAATTTTCTAGTCCGTCAATACTCATGTCAATAAAAGACTTTGTCAATTGTGACAAAGTACAACCTTTGAAGTTTTCAATAACTTCCTTTTGCTCTTCATTAATTTCTTTATTTACAATTTTATTTGGATAGCATTTCCCTACAACAGCAGAAAAAATATTTCAATAACACAGAAATAATATGAAAAAAATACCAAAATTTGATTTACAAAATAGATTTTTACCAGATGCATTCAAGCCAAGAACATCTCCTATTTTGTCAAGGGTGATGTGGATTACACCATACCACGTGTCCAGTGTGCTTTTATACAAATCAAATGAATATGCCAATTCTTTCAGGAGCCTATGCGGCACATTTAAGGTTGGGATATGCCTCATATCAGCAAATCCCAATTCTTCGACAATAACTTTTTTGTCATCGCTCATCTTACTTAACATATCAGAAATAGATCTTATGGAGCACCTCAAATCATGAGTTTTCTGTAAATAAATAAAAATTATGTTACATAATTATATTTAGGGAAAGTAGTAAATTGGTCCCCTACATTTGGACGTAATCCTATTTTGGTCCTTAAAGTTTAAAGTGTCCTATTTGAATCCAAAAAAGTTTCATTTAGCTTCAATGTAGTCCCACCATGAGGTCAAAGTTAAATAAAAAATGGAATGTCATACATGACAGCAATACAAGAACAAGGTCGATAATCTGGAGAACAAGTATAAGCTCCAAAGGCACAAATCAACTGTGGATGCATCAATACATTTATTTATCATTCTTCTTACAATTTAAATGAAATATTTTCTATAGAACTAAAGAGAATGATAAATAAATGTATTGATGCATCCACAGTTGAATTTGTGCTTCTAGAGCTTGTACTTGTTCTCCAGATTATCAATCTTGTTCTTGTACTACTGTCATGTAGGACATTCTGTTAATTATTTAACTTTGTCCTCATGGTGGAACTACATTGAAGCTAAATAAAATTTTTTTGGATTCAAATAGGACATTTTAAACCTTAAGGACCAAAACAGGATTACACTTAAACGTAGGGGACCAATTTAGTACTTTACCCTTATATTTATAAAATAGAAATGGATTGTTTTAACATATATATGCTTACTTAATATTTTGGTCCTTTTTTCTTTGTGGTGCTCCTCTTAGCAACTCTCTTGATTGTCATTTTTTTTGTAAAGAAAAAAAATTAGGTTATAGGTAATAACAACACCATGTGTCCCTCAATTCAAATGAAATTCACCAAAAGTCACACCAAATGCACCGAAATTATTTCTTGATTATATCACAAAATCTCAATTAAAAAAGACATCCAAATCAATCAATCATGAACAAAATGACACCAAAATCACTACAATAACATTCTATGGGCTAATTACAATAAATCCATGAGCAAATCTCTCAAACTCAGTAAAAACATGCAAATCTCTCAAAAGTAGACAATAACTACATGCAAAACACTGAAACATATACAAAATGACACCAGAAATACTACAATAATATTTTGGTGCCTAGTTATAATAAAAAAGAGGAAAACAACACCAAGTGCACCTCAATTCACATGAAGTTCACCGAAAGTCACACCAAATGTACCGAAAGTATTTCTTGATTACATCACACAATCTCAATTCAAAAAGACATCCAAATCAATCAAACATTGACAAAATAACACCAGAAATATTGCATTCTATGGGCTAGTTACAACAAACCCATGAACAAATTCTTCAAACTCGGTTTCAAAACATGCAAATCCTTTAAAAATGGACAAAAACACATGTAAATCACTAAAACATGCACAAAATGACATAAGAAGCACTACAACAACATCTTGTTGCCTAGTTACAACAAAAAGAGGACAACAACACCAATTGCACTTCAATTCAAACACAATGCACCAAAGGTTGTTACTGACTACTACACACAATCTCAGTTCAAAATATGCAAACACTCAAATATGCAGAAAAACACATTAAAATACATCAAACACATGCAAATATAGGTTAAACTATACAAGAAATACTATGTTATATTTTTACACTAACCTAACACAGTTATCACTAAATGAATAGTATAATAAGAATAGTAATATGTACTTTAATGCAAGAACAACAAAATGAATCTACTAAATAAACAGAAATATGATTAGTAGTATTTCGCGATCGAAAATGTGAAAGAAAAAGGTGAAAAAAATGGACGATTAGTGAATAGTACATTCAATAATCTTTCGTATTTTATTTCAGTGTTTCTTGGTGAAGATTTCGAACGTAGCTATGTGATTTCCTTGAGTTTTTGTGAAGATTTTGAGAGATTTTGAGCATCGTTTGAAGTTTGATCATTTCAGGTTTGATCGAGGGAGAAAAAGTGTTATTCATATTAACCTTCACGCTACTGAACAGTTGCACGGGCGCGTGTTTACACGTTCTTTAATCTGAAGTTAATTTTTGTTGGACTTGGATGGCAAAAAAGCTTTTATGTATAGCACAACTGTTAATATTATTGTGCTTTTTTTTTTATGTAATTATCATGTCAAAATAAAATTATTAAAATAAATATTTTATGATTTTTTTATGCATTGATAAACAAATTTTTTGTTTAAATTCAATAGTTATATATCATATATAAGTTACTTTTATTTAGTGAATAAAATAACAAAAAAAAAGATAATTAAAAATTTATCTAAAATTTCATCACTTCGTATTAAAATTTCTAAATCCATTACTGTCCATCATCGGTCGAAAGACACTACAAGAAAGTCGTTAAGTACCGTCAGATTTATAGGTGGATTTTTTTAATAAATCCGACGGTATAAACCTCGCCGAAAAATACTTACCGGCGGATTTTAGAGTCTGACGCTAATTTTCGTTGGATTTAACGACTGAATATATAACACAATCTGTTGGATATTATTGTTAGATTAATCCGACGGTAACGTTGGTGCCATATTATAAGTATCCATGTCATTTTACTGTTGGATTAATCCGACGAAAATACCAACAAAAAGTTTTATGGATATTTTTTTTAAAAAATACCATCCATAAATTTTGACGGTATTGCCCACGGAATTTTTGTTTTAAAAAAATAGTCATTTTCTGTCCATTTTTATCATAGCCTGATAATAGGCATAATGGAAACAATGTTAAAATGAGATATCAAGCATAAAACATAAAATTACAGAATGATGGTAATTGATATATCTGAAACAATGTTAATTATATTACATTCTTCTCAAAGTTTGGTAAAGAAATATACATATCATAGAACTATATTTATATTAACCCTATTTAGATTCATCATCTTCTTCCTTTGGTTCACCATCTATGTCTTCCGAGGTAGTTTCCTGATCATTGAACTCATCTTCCTCTTGTTCGTCCACATCGACCTCGTCTTCTTCTTGAAGATTGTCATCCTGTTGTTATAGTGCGTCGTGATGTAATCCAAGGTCAATGATATCTTCATCCGTGGATGTCGAGCCAAGGGTAATAGGCTCACCGGTATCAACCACCATTTTCGAAGGAGTTAGATCATCAATCTAGTAAGGTTCCTGACCCTCTGTCCTATCATCAGACTCAATCCGGCCTCTTGGGTTAGTCTTAACCACAACCACCTAACTAGACTTGCATAAATCCAGATAAGACAAAAAGTACACTTGTCGTGCATTTTGAGGTAGAATAAAGCGATCATAGTGCCTATATTTCCTGGTTACATTAACTTCAGTGATATCATAATCTTTGTGCTTTCATGTTCCTTATTGCGAACTTGGATCATACCATTCACATTTAAACACACACATACATTGTATGCAGTGCGACAGAAATACTCTAATTCAATTATGTTGTGCAACACACCAAACCAATCAGAGTGAGCCCACCTGAATCCTAACGAACCCAAACTCCGGTGTTATCTATTTTCTTTCCAATCGACCACTGTAAGGTATGGAATCGATATCCATTAACAGTGTACATCAGGTAGCTAGTGCCCTTATTCATTGGGTTTTAACTAAGTACAACTAGTTCTGAATCTGTTGTGTCAGTTAGCTTCACGCTGACGTATTCTCTGAACCAACGTGAAAAGTTGTTCAATGAGGTATCAAGATTTTCCTCTTGGAATAACCTGTATAATAGAATAGGATAAAGAAGTTTTGATTAGATTAAAAAGTTAGAATGTTACTAATTGCAATATTTACGAGGACTTAATAAACTCACGAGTTACGATGAAATCTGGTCACAGTTAAGTAGCACATGCAGATGCACGACATCGATTTCCTTCTGCTCTGACCAGTAGTCACTGCCCGCATCCATTGCAGCTCCTTCCGGAGCAAAGATTGGGTATGTTGCCGATGATGATTCTCCCCTCTCATCGTTTCTTGTAACCCTTTTTCCACGTGACTCAACATGAGGCTGAAAATAGAATGAGAAAAATGCGGATGTTTCCTTAGTTAGGAATGCTTCGCAGATAATGCCCTCAATCCGAGTCATATTCTTCACGGTGCGCTTGAATGAACCAATCATCCTCTCAAATAAGTACATCCACTGAAATTGGACTGGCCCACATAGTAGTGCTTCGAATAGTACGTAGACTGCTAAGTGTTCCATAACATCAAAAAAGGATGGAGGAAATATTTTCTCTAGCTTACGAAGTATTATGGGAATATTTTTGTTCATGATTGTGACATCAATAATACTAAGTTTGGTTGCAAATAACTCCCTAAATAACTCACTTATTTCTGTGAGGGGTTTTCAAATGTTGGTGGGAAGTTCTCTGAACGTGACTGGAAGCAAAGACTCCATGAAAATGTGACAATCATGACTCTTCAACCTAGCAAGCCTATCCTGTGATACCTTTGCACACCTGCTCAAGTTAGAGGCAAAACCATCAGAAAATCTCAATCCCCTAACCCACCTACAAACATTTTGTCTCTGCTCCTTTGTTAGAGCGAACACCGCCTTTGGTTTAGCCCACCTCCCGTTATTAAGTCTCCTTAAGTCCAAATTTGGCTGCCTGCATATGTCTATCAAGTCTAACTGTGCCTTAATGTTATCCTTTGTTCGTTCATTTTTCATTACTGTGTGCATGATATTATCGAACACGTTTTTCTCAATGTGTATCACATCAAGACAATGTCGAACTAAGTTATCTATCCAATAAGACAACTTCCAAAATATTCTCTGTTTAGTCAAATTATGCTCCCTACCATACCTCGGAGGTCTCAAACTGGCCTCTTCGTGTTCAGTTGTATTCTTTTTGAACGAGTCCCTATTGCGCCAAAAAAGATGATCAAAGTCAAAGAATCTTCGATGGCAGTCAAACCATGAATTCTTACTATCATTCAGCAACCAAAATGTCTTCATATTCTCCATGCAAATGGGGCATGCCATTCTACCCTGAATGGACCAACCTAACAACATGTCGTATACAGTAAAATCGTTAATGATCGACATTAATGCAGCCTGTAGTTGGAAGTTTGTCTTCATCAAAATATCATACGTTTCTACATCATCAATCCACAACTCCTTTAACTAGTCCACAAAGGGCTACAAGAAGATATCTATTTTGGCCTTCGGATTGCTGGGACCAAGTATGATACAAGTTAGGAACATGTATGGGTCCTTCATGCACATTTCAGGACTCATGTTATACGGTGTCATGACTACAAGCCAACAAGAGTACACGTTACTAAAATTGGAATTTGGTGCAAACCTGTCAGAGCATAAAGCTATTCTAATCTTTCTCGGCTCGCTCGCAAATATAGGATGCACCCCATCAAAATGCTTCTAGGCTTTTCCACGTGACGGGTGCGTCATAATTCCATCATCCCTCTTATTGTTACTATGCCAGGTCATGTGAGGGGCCGAACCCATCGATGCATACAATCGTTTCAGCCTAGGGATCAAGGGCAAGTAATGCATCCATTTCATCAAAACTCTCTTTAACCGGCGTTTACCAATCTGTTCTCTCTCCACTTAGAACCTCGATGATTTATAATATCTGCATTCAGTTAGAGCTGCATCCCTCTTGTAATACAACATACACCAATTCAACCAATAATTAGTTTTTAATGAATTTAGACCCAATTTCGAAACTAGCTTCTTTATTTCGTAGTAGTTTTTGGGGATGCCAGAGGTTCGACAAGTACCATTCTGTTGCAAAGGATGGCCCACTTATCAAAAGACTCTTGCATATGATTTAACTCCGACTTAATAGTCATTATTCTAACACATGCAGAAAACTCTGAATGAATGCAACCCTCAAACAATAGTCTCGCAGTAGATTCTAACAGATGATAAAATATCCTTGCCTCCGGGTTAGGCTCTTCTTCATCCACTTCCAATTCTGTAACATCTATTTTATCAAACAGCATCTCATTGTATCTCTCTTAGTTACCCTCTCAAGTCATGTCTTCCAAGTTTAGATCTCTTTCGACCCGAACCCTCCTTGACCGATAGTTGGATCTATTCAAATTGGATGCAGACCTGTTAATTCCCTATTCGTCAACTTCTCCGTGCTCCGCCCACATTCAATATCCATCCTTGAACCTGTTAGGGTAAAGGTGAATCGTTATATCCGCAGGTCCTAACCACTTAGTCAACCGATACTTTTCACACGGACACCTAGATACCCTTTCAGATCTAAACGGTTTCATGTTGAACATATGCCCGACAAATGCGTCAACCCCCTCAAAGAATTTAGGTTTTAATCTTTCCGTCTACTGTTATCTCTATCATACATCCATAGACGATGACTTGGAATCATATTGAATCACACACTCTAGAATTCAATGAATAAGACAAAATTATTAAACTTTTTACAAAATCTGGCAAAGCATACCCTATAATTAGAATCTTCTGCAAACCAAACAAGTTTTAAAACAAATCACATGAAATTTTGGCAGAACTTTTCCTTAATTCAGAGACATCCATCAAATAAATATAACAATTTTCACAGTAAAAACAGCTGTATGCATATAATAGAACAAATACAAATTCAATAACATATCAAATCCTAACCATTCTAGTGCGCAATCCCTTGTAACTCCACAATTTTCCAACAAACAAAGATTTTGAGAAGGCGCCTCTACGCTACCTTCTCCTACTTCTGTCCTAAAACGCTATCATAGGAAAAGTAAGTTGAACATAAAACTTAAACAATTGATTATAGTTAGAGATAGAAAATCTACCTGAAACACGGATGTACAGAATACGGAAGAAGCAAAATCCAATTAATCTCAGAAAAATATCACCATCCTAATAAAAAAGAAAACTTATTAAACTTACAAGAT
Source organism: Arachis ipaensis (assembly GCF_059453495.1). NCBI lineage: Eukaryota > Viridiplantae > Streptophyta > Magnoliopsida > Fabales > Fabaceae > Arachis > Arachis ipaensis. The sequence continues at coordinate 132,421,301 of NC_142444.1, forward strand.
GAAACTAATGAATTCAACAAACTACACAAAGTCATCCACCAACAATGTCGAACATTCTTAATCTTACCCTACTTAACCTACATTAATAACTTAATTATAATTTTTATTTACGTTAAATTAACATAAGAAATTCTAATCACAAACTTCATTACCCTATTTTAATCAATTATTTGATAATAAAATACCTAAACAAAACCCAAGACTCACAAAAAAACCTGGAAAAAAAATTAAAAACCACAAACCAAACCATAACCACAAACTCCGTTACCATAATTTAATAAAAAATTTAGTAAAATACCTAACAAAAACCTAAAGTCACAAAAAAATATGAAAAACGATGAAAAAACTATACTAAATCCTAATTACAAATTTCATTACACTAATTTAATCAATAATTTCATAAACTATTTAACAAAAAATCATAAACTCATATAAAGATCTTAATGAAATTAAAAAACTATGCCAAAATTATCTTTTTTTGTGGCTGCAGGATGTTGAAGGCATGGTGGTACCAGGAATGACGGCGATACTGACAGTAGTGACTACCAAGAATAGCGGCGACATTCCCAACCTTCCCAGCGGTGACTGACAGTTCCAGCAGCGAGAACGTCCAATGGCGACACCAATGGCTCCAGCAGGTGACGGCGATGCCGACAGCACCTCCGCTGACGAGATACCATGAGAGGAGAGAGAGAGAGGGCTTCACAGAGGGCAAAGAGAGAAGAGAGAGATTGTATTCGGACAAGTGAGGAAGGAGGGTTCGCATTTGAATTTTAAACCAATGTTAAATCTAACGGTAAATTAGTCCAATGCAACGTTTTACTAAAACAATTTACCGTCGGCAAAATTTGACGGCAAAATCACCGATAAAGTTGGCGCCTATAAATCAATATTTTGCGCCACTCATTACTGTCGGATTTGGCATTAGAATATAAAATTTAAAGGTAAATATTTTAAAAAATCTAAGTCGCCTTGTATTCGACACAAAACCAAACATTAAATTTGCCAGTAATCAACGCTGTTAATTCCGACCATAATTTTAACGATTTTAAGCATTTTTTTTGTAGTATGAATCATTTTTTATAAAATAACAGATCAATACAAACTCACTATGTGGGGCTCCACAAACACAAAGTGTGATTTCTGAAGCTAAAACACATGCAATTCTCGCTCATTAGGGTCTAAATAGTTTTTGGCTTTTTGTCCCTAGTATCTTGTTAAATTTACTATATTATATGTAACCTTTTGGATTTGATAGCGTTGTCTTGGATTGGGTGCAATGACAAATGTTTGACTCAAAATTAAAGACCTTTCATATTGTTGCTAATTACCTCTATATTATTTTTTGGGTTAAATATAATTTTGGTCTCTAAAATATTAGTTGAATTTTTTTTCTGTTTTCAATCTTTTTTCGCACACAAATCATTCCTAAAATTTAACTTAGTTTTAAAATCGTTTTTATTTTAGAGACTAAAATCGTACAAAAATAATACGTGACAGAAACAAAAGCAGAAATGAATCGTGAATAACTTCTTCTTCTTCCCTTTTCCTTTCTTCTTTTTTTCCTTCTCCCTTCAGAATAATAGAAATACTCTCTTTCTTTTATTTTTTTCTATTTTATAATTTGTTTATTATGGGTAATTTAGTCTAAAATTTTAATATTTAAATAAAAAATAAAAATAATTTTAAAATTTAATTTTAAATCTTAGAGATAATTTTATATACAAAAAAAAAGTTAAAGACGAAAAAAATTTTAATCTATATACTTTAAGAATTAAAATGGTACTTAACCCATATTTTTTCTTTATTTTTATTTTTTAGTTTACGTTAACAACCTAGTAGTCTTGTATTACACGTACCTTACTTCATCTAATACTCTCTTCAATTTTTTTATTTATTGAAGATTTTGATGAAATTATTCTGCTTGATTACCTCTATCTCTATAAGCCGTAAATACGACTTGAATAGAAGTCACAAAAGGCATCCAAAATATGACTAAGACTTTATTATTTCTAATTTTCTATATTATGAGTTGACACATAGATGGTACACGTCCATATTTGACTCAATGACTCATGAGAATGAGCTATATTTAGGGAAAATTAAATCTTTCTTTTGGGGGCGGGGAGCTGTGTTTTAACTATATACGCACGTTTGTTAAATAGACTTTTTAAATTTTTTTATGTATTTAATATATTAAAATTATTAATTTTTAAATTGTTTTCTCACAATCTACTACTTAATATGTGTTTAGGGTATAGATATGTTAGGATTATAATCTTACTAAAACAATACTGATGAGCAGGATTTTTTTTTAATTTGCGTTTTTTGTCTGAGAACATAGTTAAAGATATTGAGTGACGGACTCAAAAATTTTTTATAATAAAAACAAAAATATACTAAAGTAAATTTTATTAAATATTAATATATTTATAATTTGAAAGACACAAAAAATATTTATAATTTAAAACTATATATATATATATATATATATTAATAATTTTATTTATATTTATAATAATTAGGGTAAAAAACCTATATGTGTTAAGGGGGTTAAAAATTACCCAAATAAGCCAAATGAAATTTTGATTCATGAATCCGCCAAAGAACAAATATATGTAATTCGAATCAATACGATTCAAATTTGATTTCAATGTAGTTCGAATTGATTTAATTCGAATTAATCCCAAGTAACGTGCCTAAGTAATTCGAATCAATATGCATCGATTTAATGAAGCATAGTTCGAATTGATTCAATTCGAATTACTAGCATCAGCTGCTACTTGATTCGAATTATATATATATAGTGCGAATGAAGTTGATTCGAATTACTATGAAGCAGAGCTCTATATGATGTGAACGTGAGTTGCTCTCAATAGAGGGATCAGATGGCTAGTGATGATAGTTTTCTAGTGTTGGTTCACCACAGAGGATCGATTAAGAGAAAAACTCGATCCGGTGTGAAGTTCACCGATAAGGATCCTCTCTGTATTATCGTGAGGCCTACCACGAGCTATGATGACCTTGTTAGCTCTGTACTGCTAAAGCTTGGTCTGGATGGTCTGAAAAGGGTTAAGAAGTTTTTCTATCGCATTCCAACGACGGTGCTCCAAGATACCGTGAAGTATGACTGTTTCACGATCGAGAGCAATGAGGACTTGCAGGTCATGTATCATTGTCGCCGGCAGTTTCCCGAGGTGAGGACACCAGAGCTGTTGGAAAAGTTGGTTGATGTGGTATCCAGCTCGGGGGTTCGAACCGGAATACGCACACTTTAGCCACGGTGGCCGGTTCTAGTTCGAGACCTGCCGTTGCTTCTTCGCCTCCCCTTCGTTCACTGTTGACCTCAGGGGCAATGTCGGCGACGAGGTTGGTACAGGAGAACATCTTCCGACCTCATTACATTGTGCTACACCGGCTGGTGTTGGAGACAGATTGTTTGATGATCCAGATGACGATGATGTTAAGCCGGATCTGATTGCCGATGACAGTGGCGATGACCTTGGAGCGAGTGACCCGATAGGGGCCGCTGGTGGATCTAGTTCTAGCACACAACAGCACCCACCCCATTTTTTATCATTGGACCTGGATGCCATGAGGCAGGATGGGCTTCCTGGGCAAGCCGCTGGATTTGGCACTAGAGATGCAGACGGGTCTGCTGGTATGTCAGAGTTCCAGGTTGGTCAGCAATTCCAGGATAAAGATGAGGCCCTGTTGAGTGTGAAGACTTACAGCATCCGCCGAGGGGGTACAGTACAAGGTAATTGAGTCTGACTATCGCCGGTATGTGGGAAAGTGTTCTGAGTTTGGGAATGGGTGCACATGGTTGATTTAGTTAAGTCTCCGGCAGCGCAAGGGCATCTGGAAAGTGAAACGGTACCACGGACTGCATACGTGTCTCGCCACCTCTATCTCCAGCGACCATAGGAGTTTGGATTATCATGTCATATCGACATTCATTAAGCCAATGGTGAGGGCTGATGCATCCGTCAACATCAAGGTGCTCCAAAATGCCACGGCCGCCCACTTTGGATTCAGGCCGACGTACAGGAGGGTCTGGATGGCGAAGCAGAAGGCTGTTGCCATCATCTATGGTGACTGGGATGAGTCGTATAACGAGCTCCCTAGGTGGGTGTTAGGAGTCCAGCTGACCATGCCTGGAACGGCCCAGCTAACTTCACGACATGTCGGTTGGCCACTCGGCACATGCACCGATACAACCATGCTAGTGCCGCCGACCCCCAGCTATAGCCACCCATCTCCTCAAGCCGAGCCACAAACGGTAACCATCTGATGTGAATACGATTGCCGGACTTGTCGGCAAACAGCTGGGTGCCCAACAACATCATGATATAGGCACGGGCAAAGCGCCTGACCGTCTCCTCATCTGCCCCCTCGGGGCACTCTCCAAAGGTCTCCTGGAACCAGGTGTAGTTCATTGCGAACTTCTGTATCTGGTTCGCGGGAGGTAACACACCGAGCAACTCATGGAACCACTGCCACGCTGGCCTGCCACCCTCTATGTATACGTGAAAGTCTGTCAGGCAACCACTGACGTAACGTCCATCTACTGGTAACCCCAACTGATAAGCGACGTCCTGAAGTGTGATGGTGCACTCTCCGAACGGCATGTGGAACGTGTGTGTCTCCGGACGCCACCGCTCCACGAAGGCACTCACAAGGGGCTCGTCCAATCTGAACCATCTGTTGTTCAGTCTCGCAAGATGGTATAATCCGGCTATCTGCAAGTACGGAACGTACCTCTCATCTAGTCGCATCCCCTGCTGTCGCCGCATGCTCGATATGCAACGCCGGGGCTGGGCATTACATTGACCACATAAATATTTCGAATTACAATACCACTAACAGATAAAATTCACGACGTAAACAATTAACATATACCACTGGCAATAACAGATATAGTCAAACACTAACAAAATTTCTTACGAAAACCGCAAACATAGACCTTTTCTGGAAAACACATGCACAAAATAATGGTGGTAAACCACTAGCAAAACCACATACTAAAACCGCATGCAGAAAATCACTAACATAATCCACTAAAGAAAACCACATGCAAAACTACTCAATTAACCACCTCCAATACCACCACCTGAAACCGCTAACATAAACTGCTAAGAAAGAACCACCCTAAACCGCTAACATAAAGCACCAAAAAAACCGGAAACAAAAACACTAGAAGAAACTGCATGCAATACCACTAGCCCAACCCACTAACATAAACAGCCAATAAAACCGCATGCAAATCAGCTAACCCTAAACCACTATCAATACCGCTATCAAAAACCACTAACATAAACCAATATCATAAACCACTATCAAAAACCACTAACCTCGTCGTTGATCACCCCGGCGATATGAGCAACTCCATCCAGTCGATACAGCCTTCCCGGATCGTCTCCCATCGCCTGACTTTGCCGCTCCACTCTTTCTCGAACCGATTTTGGGTCGTTTTCTCTGGAATTTGGTGGGGTGTGAGAATGGAAAAGTGATTCGAATGACCTTGATTCGAACTCCTTATATAGGCTACTCCCTTGTAATTCGAATTATATCGTTTCGAATTACTACTAGTTTCGAACATTGAGTAATTCGAACTACCTTAAAGGCTCCATTCCCTACTAATTCGAATTGATTCGATTCGAATTATATGTTTATAATTCGTTACATATCGATTCGAATTACGTGTTGCGAATTCCTTCGAGTAATTCGAATTAAATCAATTCGAACTACGTTGAAATCAAATTCGAATCGTATTGATTCGAATTACATATATTTGTTCTTTGGCGGATTCATGAATCAAAATTTCATTTGGCTGATTTGGGTAATTTTGAACCCCTTGGCACATATAGGTTTTTTACCCTAATAATTATGTATAAGAGTTAAAATAAAAAGTATGAATTAGAATTCAATTAAAAATTTAGTTTTTTTCAACTAATTTCAATCAATATCAGTCGATTTTTTTAAAATTATGTTATTTATCTTAAAATTTAAATAATCCTCAAGTCTAAAAAAATTGAGAATTTTTATAATTAAAAAATAATTAATATTGGATAATTAAAAGTTAGTTTCTTATAATTTTTTTATTATTTAATATATAAATAATAATTTTTTATCTCAACCAATTTTTAAAGGAAAAAAATAATTTTTTTATATTTAAAAAACTAAACATCAGTTTAATAATTAATTAATTAACAATTTTAAAAAAATATTATCACTATTTATAATTTTTTTTATTTTTAGTTTTGATACTAAATTAAATTTAATGCAATTATAATTGCATATTAAATTTAACAAAATATTTCTTTAATATAATTCTCAAAAAAATAATTTATAATTTAATATAAAAACAAAAATAATATAATAATAAAATTAAATATATTTATTTATATATAATTATTATTAATTTTTTATCATCTAGTGAGAATAAGTGCCCTTTCTCTCTCTAACCTAAGTCCGTCCTGGAGATACCTGCGAAAATTTCTTATACCTAAATCAGAAAAGATTTGTGTATGGTAAGTGTAAAATAGATAGATCATTTATTTGAGTGATTTGGGTATTTATAGGCAAATTAAGTAGCAAGACTTAGGATTCGTTTGCGAAATTTTTTCAAAAGTTATTGTTTTAGATTTTTAATTTATGAAAAATTATTTAAGAACTTTTAAAAAATTAAAAAAATTTGATTTTTTTAATTTTAAAAATTATTTTATTACTTTTATTTATTATATAATTTAAAATAAATATTTTTATAATAATTTTTTAATATAAAATAATTAATTTATTTATAAGTTGTTTTAATATAAATTTTTATGTTTTAAATTTTTTTTAGAAGAATTTAATTAAATTGTTTATTTCAAATGACTAATTTTAATTATTTAAGGATAACTTCTTCATTAATGGTGGGTGGTTATTTCCGTGTTGTTGGGAATGGTTATACAAAGTTAAATAATTATATCTCTATAATCCACGTAATCAAAATAGTGGAGAGGAAGTTTTTACTTGTTCTCTAAAGTTATGTTTGGTTGAAAGAAAATAGATAGAGAGAAAGACAATAAAAGAGAAGAAAGAAAAGGAAAGAAATTGAGTAAATTTTTATTCTTTTTAAATGTGTTTGGATGAAAGAAAAATAAAAAAAAAATTATAAAAAAATATTTTTATTTTTATATTATAAAATATATTAAAAAAATAAAAAAATTATTGAAAAAAAAATTAGTGAGTCCCATCAATATTATTCCATCTATTTTTTTTCTTTTTTTTTTCTCTACTAAAAAAAAATAATTATTTTTCTTTTAATTTCTTTTTTTTCTTTTTCTTTCCTTTCATTTTTACCTCAAACAAACACACCTTAACTCGGGTTAGACTCCGGTATTTGAACCCGCTGGCCTCCTTGATATGCCAAGTTGACTTTGCTCTTTAGACAAGGGACATTTCTCTTCTTTGAACTTGTAGGAACTGAGCTTGTTTCGTGAGTCATGGTACGAACAATATGTCTATTTTATGATTAATAAAAACACAATATGTTGATCAGATCCAAGACTTTAGTTTAGTGGTTATGATTTTTTCCAAGTGTATAAATGGATATGTAGTGTGGATAAATATGATATTTTAATGCCTAAGGTTGAGAATTATTCAACCCACCTTCTTGAAATTTTTTTTTATCAGTTTTACTTGTGAATAATAACATTTATTAAATATTTAATTTAAGTGAAATTTTGAATTGAAATTTTATAAATAATATATATAATAAAAATATTTCAGGAGAAAAGAATATATATATATATATATATATATATATATATATATATATATATATATATATATATAGAGGCAGATTTAAAGGATCTATATGTCATGACCCTCTAAATTTTTAAAATTTAAAATATATTTAATATAATGTGTAAAACTTTAATAACATACTTTTTAGTTTAATGGTTAAAAAAAATATTTTATACTCCAACACATGATCCTCCTAAATTTTTTATTCTTTTAATTTTTTTATCTTTTTTGTAATTTTTTTATCTATTATTATATAAAAATATTTTAGTTTTTATAATAATTTCTAATTGAATGTAATAAAAAAATATATACATAAAAATAAATTAGATTAAATTTTATTTTTTATGATATTAAAATAAAAATATATTAAGTAAATTATTTATTAATATAAATATATCTTATATAATATAAATAAAAATTAAAATTTTATGAAAAAATAATTGATATAAATAATTTTTTAAAATTAATTTTAATTTAAAATAATATTAAAATATATAATTATTTTTTTATTAAAATTTTTAATTTTAATATGATATTTTCAATTTTTTGTTTTCATCCCCTTCTTTATAAGATTTCAGGATCCGTGACTATATCTATATAGTAGTTATGATTAAAGGGTGTATTATGTATAGATATTAAATTCGGTTTAGATACATAAGTCACGGTGGCTTTCTTTTCAGGCATTTGCATGGTTGCGTGTGCGATTGTGTTTGCATGACAATGCAAAAGCCCCGTGCCTTGTTGGAAATTCCCCCACCAAGGCTTATTATATATTATTTAGTTACATTAATATAAAAAAAATTAAAAACTATTATAATGTACTATTTTTAATAATTATTTTTAATTATTAATTTAATTTTTTAATTTAATAATTTAATCATATATTTTAATTTATATTTTTAAATATTAATAATTAAAAATAATAAATTTTTATGACGCTGACATCCTTCTTAAATCTTTAACATAATGCTCAGCTTAGAATTCTGTTTTGTATGAAACAACATTCTATATAACCATAACGTCATCTCACAGCGGTTCTAAGAAACTTCTCAAACTTGACCATAGCACTTATATTCCTCCATCTACTCAAACAAATATTCACAATGAATGAAATTAAGTAATCAATTCCATGTGTTAAATACGTTAATTTGTCCAAAAAAGAAAAACAACTATCTACACTCCTTTTTTGATTAATTATAGCTCGATCTATTCAATTAGGCTACTATATCATCAATTACTTTGGATAAAAATATAGAGAAGAAAATGAAAAACTGTGGACTCGCTCTTCAAGTGGATCAAAAACTCTAAACACCAAGAATTCCATGCATATGACCAATTCAAATATATGAACAACTAAAATTAAATATCTCCATAGTCAATGTTAAGTATCTTAGTGTGTCCAAAGAGGATATATATCCTATTTATAAATAAAAAATAAAATCTAAACATAATGAAAAAATTAATCTTATATCAATCATACTGTTAAAAATATAATTATTTATATATTTTTTTATCCGTTTTAAATTTTTAAAAAAAATAATATTCAAAACTTTTGTGACTGAAAAATTTAAAATATAATCCTGATTATCCCATAAAAAAATCAGCCTAGAAAGTATACAAAATTTTTAAGTAAACTTAGACAATATTTTAAACATTTTATAATGTTATTTGATTCTAAGTTCTAGCAGTCAAAATCAAATTTTAAACTATATCATGAAAACGTATCAAGTCAGAGAATTAGGCACATCAAAAGTCACTAGCTAATAATATAAATAGCAACATCAAACGTGAGATATAACTCACTACTATTTCTCTTGCAAATAATCAATAAGTTCTTAACAAACCATGATGAGGGTTCTAAAGGTTGTTTTAGCATTGTTTCTTCTTCTTTCTATAGTTCATGTTCAGCCAAACCAAGCAAGTAGGGTTATGAATATGAAGAAGCAATTAGGGCAGATGCAAACCCTAGACAAGGGTCCTACCCCGCCCTCGGGGCCGTCGACCTGCACATCCATCCCCGGCAGCGGCGGCAAAAATTGCCCGCCGGTGAATGAAATGAATGTTGCTGGCAACGTTATTCGTCCTCCCCGTAGCGGCTTCGCCTTCAATTAGGTGTTTCATTAAATCAACAATGAAATATTCTTTTAATGAAGCAAGGAAAGTACCATGATGATTATTATTCTTGGTTACATAAGCTTTGTAACTAGAAATTATTATTGTTTTATTTGTTATTTTTTCATTTGTTTTTGTTGTTGTTGTGATTGACGATGATAGTTTCATAATTTATTTTATTATATTCTTAATGACTTAATGTTGGATATATATATTTATATATATCGACAAGAAAAATAAAAGGCAAGCGTATACATATTGTATGGTTTATGTAGCTACTCTAGTTCTGTACTATTAAACTTTACAACGGAATAATACACCATTATTTCTTATATATGTTTATTTGATTAAAATGATCTAATTTATCTCTCAATAATAACTTGCTTAACCTCACTTTTTTTATTGAATGTATGTCGAGGCTTGCATGATTTTTAATTCAAATATTTTTATCGGTGAAGTCAAATAAAATCATCTTTAGAACTCCTTGGCTTTATATATATATATATAGGTGTTGTGGATAGCAACATTCACTCAAAGTAATTAAAGGTTATTATTCTCAATAGAAAATGCTAATATTCACTATTATAATTAAGGTGAAGATTTATGATTTACGATTAATCTTCATCCTTATTGGAAAACTTTGGAAAAAGTGTATAATCCTTTTGTTATTATTTAAATGAATAAGATTTAACTACCTTGTGTTTTAAATGCATATATTAAAAATATAATAATAAAAAAATCTTAATGTTTTTAATATATTTAAAATATTAAAAAAATTCATTTTTGTGATAATTTTTATAAAATATTTTTTTATAGTATGGTTAAGCTTTATCTTTAGGATATAAGTTAGCAAAATTCAAATGAATAATGGGGTTTAAAAGTGTACAAATATTAAATTATACAAAAATGTTATTTGTATACTAAAATTAACTATTAAAATCACTCATCAATATATTTGTATATAAATATATATATAATTTAATTTATTTTTAATATATATTTATATTCCAACATGTATTTTATAATAGTGATTGACTTTTGATACCTGATTTTAGTATACACTTAATATAACTCTAAATTATAACAGATATGAATTTGCATAGTTGCGTGCGCCCTTGTGTTTGAATGACAAAAGCCGCGTGCCTTCTTGGAAACTTGCATGACCAAAGTTTATTATTATTATTTATTATTATTGTTATTATTATCATTACTACGTTAATTAAGTTTAGCTTAGAATAATATATGTAACTATAACTTCATCTCACTGCAACGTTAAGAAATTTCTCAAACTTGACCATAGGAAATCATTCCTCCAACTCAAACAAAGACTCACAAAGTCACAATCAATGAAATTAACTAAAGGTTGCATTCCCCCACCTTAATTTGTCAAACAAAATCATCAATCAATATATTGGGTGCATGCAAATCCTTTTCTTGATTATATAGCTTCGTCTATTCAATTATGCACGCAACTATATCATCAATTACTGTACTCTGGTACGACGGCAAGTTCTTATTTGTCATTTGTATATATTGAGATTATTTTTATTAGTAATATATTTTTTTTTGTACATATTTGTTAATTTATCGGAAAATAAACAAAAAGTTTAATTATTTTATTGGTCCTTATAATTTTATCAAAATTTTAATTAATTATATATATATATACGTTTTAATTAGATTTTTATATCGCTTTTAATTTTATAATTAAATCTTTGCCAATATAACAAATATTAGAGTTAATGAAATATGTTTTCACAAATTGAAAATATCTATAATTAAAAATCAAATTAAATTTTTGATCATATATTTTTTAAAAAAATATTTTATTAATTTTAATATTTTTGACATGAAAATGACTTAATTATAAAATTAAAAATAATAAAAAATTCAATTAAAAAGATATATATAAAAATTTAATTATAAATTTAATAAAATTATAAAAACTAATAGAATAATAAAACATAAATAAAACTATAGACTTATGCTCGCGGTGAATAGAAAACTTCTGTACTTGACAAGTTTCATGAAGGCTAGCTAACAAGGGATACCGGAATGTATAAATATTTGTGGAAATTTTGATTATAAAAAATACGAAGAATTTGAATTTTTATCGGTGAAAATGTAGAAAAAGAAAACTACTTGTAGATAAAAATTTAATAAAGATAGTGTTTCACTTGATTGTTGGTAAATTTGATAAGGTGTTGAATTAAGTTTGTATCAAAATTTTAATTTAGGGAGCAGATACGACTTTTTTGAAAAAAATGGGCTCAACTCGAAAATTTTTTAATGTTAATGTCAAAAATAAATTATGCAGTAAAATACAAAAAAAATAAAGTTAAATCAAATAAGGAAAAAAATAAAAAACAAAATTAAAAATGCTGGAAGTACAAAAGAAAATAACAAAATGAAAATAAATAAATTGAAATAAAAAATTCAAATAAATAAGTAAAAACAAAATAAAGACAAGGAAAAAATAAATAAGTAAATCAAACCATAAAGGAAAGAAACAAACAAAATTAAATTTGAAATCAAAGAAATTAAATAACTAAATAAAAAGAAAAAAAAAACAATAAAAGTTGGATAAGAAAAGAAAATAATGAAATGAATAAAGAAAGAAAATTGACTACAAATACTCACTTGTATTTGTATTTTGTGATTTTTCGTTGCATCGTTAGGACTGAAAATTTTTGCAAGCTTTATGTGACTGTGAAGTGTTCTACGTTGAAGTCTCTCAATTCTTTCAAACTTTTCTTATTTATAGACGGCAGAAGTAAACTGCAGAATGCTCCTCTCTTTTCATGATCTAATGTAAATCCCGGTCAAACTGTAATTAATTAAATAATAAATTAAATAGGAGCGAATATGGTTAGAAAATTTAGCAATCGGAATTTGATAATTTAAATATGATATTTGGACTCAGTGGATTTTTCTAAGTCGGAAAATAGTTTTCTGAATAAAAATGCGCACTGAAAATTTGACCGGCAGTACTGGTTGCGGTCTGTCCGGTATTGTGGTTGAGAAAATTAATTAGAAGTGAATAATTTTAAGAAATAAGAATTTATAATTTGGGAAGATAGAAATATTTAAAATACGATTTAAAACTCTAATATTAGAGGTTTTGGCCCAAAATTAGGCCAACAGACTAAACCAAGTGAACTGGACCTAAGTGGGCTCAAGACCCAACATATATAAACATTATTTATGAGCATTTCAGCTCATTTAACCTAGGAAATAAGAGAGGAGCGCAGCTATGGAGAAAGGAGAAGAAGAGAAAAAAAAAATTCTAACTCCATCAAACTTCAAATCACCATAACTTTTGATCCGGAACTCCGATTGACGAGCCGTTTATGACAACACGTCGCTCTTCTCATTCTCTTCGATTCTATCTAGTTATTGTGGTGAGTATTTTATTCATCTCTGCCCATTTTTTAAAATTCCTCACTGTTACACGTTTTTGGATAGTTAGTGTTAAAATCTTGTGATTTTGGTTATTTAGGGATACTCTAACATGGATTCTAAGTGGGTTCTATCCCTATTTCATATGGGCTGAGGTAAGAAGTACTCAAACCCTTGTGATTTATCAATTTCATGAACCCTAGATTGATTATAAGTGTGAAAATTGATTATGTTAGAGTATTGGTTAGTTTTGGTGCACAATTGGGAGGTTGGTGTTGCTTGTGAATCTTTGGTGAGACTTGGAGTTAAGGGTTGGTGGAGACTTCCAAGAAGAAGCTCAATTATTTTGGCTACAAGAGGCACGGTTTATGTTTCATTTAAGTACCGTGTGGTGTGATGAGAATTCCTTGGCTAGATGCCCCTAGGATTAAGTTGGGATTGTGGAAATAGTTAGTACTAATATGCATAGTTGATATGTAATGTAAATTAATGATTTGGTTGAGAATTGTGTAAATTTGTATGTTTGGTGTGTTGAGGATTTGATGAATTGGATATTGAATATTGGTTTGTGGAATATGCATTTAAATTGTGAATTTGGGCCGGAGGCCGTAAATCTTAGGCCGGAGACCGGAAAGAGGTAAGGAAGGTAAGTTGATGTATGTATTGTATGATGATATAAGAGATTGGATGGATTTTAGATATTGAATGTGTGAATAATTGGTTTGATTATTGAATAATAAGGTTTGTGGAATTAAGGTGTGGAATTTGATAGTTTTGGGTGAAATTGTGTAGATGAGGTAGGTTTGGTTTTGGTTGAATGTAATTATGTGAATGTGGTTGGGTTGTGATCATTTGGATGAGTGGAAATAAATTTGGCTTGTGAACATTGGAGAAATTGGTGACTTCTATTTTTGGATAAAAACTGATTTTTGACCAACTTCGGCGGTCCGTAACTTGATCCACGGAGTTTGGAATTCTTCAAAATTGAATTTTTATGAAAGTTTATTTAACGATCTTACCAACGGTTCAGAAATGGTTGAAAAAGAAATTTTGTAGAAGAAGTTACGTGTGTTGGAAGTTTGGGGTTGAAAATGTAATTCTACAGCTTTTTAACTTAGTAAAATTTTTGGTAAAACGTACTTCGACGCGCACGCATGGTCGACGCGCACGCGTCACTCACGATTTTTACCCTCCCACGCGTGCTCCTGGCCAACGCGCACGCGTCGATGTATTGATGCAAGTGCCCAATAGAAATTCCAGAGAGTTGCGATGGTATTGTGATGGTTTTGTGCGAAGAGCACAAAACGCACCCATGCGCACGCGTCACTGACGCTCACGCGTCGTGCTATCTTTCTACTTCCCATGCGTGCACATAGACGACGCGCACGCGTCATTATAAATTTTTTGCTTCCAACACGTGCGCATGGGCAACGCGCACGCGTGACCCCGTTTTCACCCTAAAGCTGATTTTGAGTTTTCAAAGCCGAATTTCAGACTTCTAAGTCTTCATTCTCACCCTTTATGTCCTAAATTTTTATAGTATGTCTAGTAATGAAAAGAAGCTAGGACATGTGGTAACTTGTGGATGAAGTAAAGTGAGAATCAATGATGATTGTATGAGTTGCTGAGGGTGATGATGGAGGTGCGGTGTATGCCATGAGTCGAAGGGCTGTATTTAATAATAATTATTGGCTGGTTATGGGTTATGTTATGAGCCGGATGGCTTTGATAAATATTGATTTAGGGCTGGAAATGAAAATATGGCTTTAAATGATTGTTTTATCTTGAGCTATCTTTCTTGAAAGTGCGACCTCAGAGAGATGAAGGAAGGTGAGGATCCCCTTCCTTGTTCCTCCTGGTATTGTAAAATCGCCCCCAGCGAGATGGTGGGAGGTTAGGATCCCCTCCTTGGTTCCTCCTAGGCATATGAGAACGTAACTCCTGGGTAAATGCAAGGGTTGTGGTTGCGCCCCACTTACTCCAGGTTGGTTAGTATAGAGGCTCCCTGGGTGGACGCAAGGGTTGTGGTTTCACCCACTTATTCCGGGATATGATGAGATATACTTTCCTGGGTAGATGCAGTGGCATTGATCCACTTCCTCCGGGATGTGGTGAGATATATGGTATGCAAAATCGTGACCGTTCATTCCTTGGTAACGGTGTCAAAAACTTTATACGCACATTCATAATCTTAATTCTTTGTCACAACTTCGCACAACTAACCAGCAAGTGCACTGGGTTGTCCAAGTAATAAACCTTACGTGAGTAAGGGTCGATCCCACGGAGATTGTCGGCTTGAAGCAAGCTATGGTCACCTTGTAAATCTCAGTCAGACGGATTCAAATGGTTATAGAGTTTTAATAATTAAAAGATAAATAAAACGTAAAATAAAGATAGAGATACTTATGTAATTCATTGGTGAGAATTTCAGATAAGCGTATAGAGATGCTTAGTTCCTTCTGAATCTCCGCTTTCCTATTGTCTTCATCCAATCCTTCATACTCCTTTCCATGGCAAGCTTTATGTAGGGTATCACCGTTGTCAATGGCTACTTCCCGTCCTCTCAGTGAAAATGGTCCAAAATGCGCTGTCACCGCATGGCTAATCATCTGTCTCGATCATACTGAAATAGGATTCAGTAATCCTTTTGCGTCTGTCACTACGCACAGCACTCGCGAGTTTGAAGCTCGTCACAGCCATCCCTTCCCAGATCCTACTCGGAATACCACAGACAAGGTTTATACTTTCCGGATCTAAAGAATGGCCCCCAATAATTCTAGCCTATACCACGAAGACTCTGATCGTAGATCAGGAGGCTAAGAGATATGCATTCAAGCTTGTTTGCATGTAGAATGAAAATGGTTGTCAAGCACGTGTTCATAAGTGAGAATGGTGATGAGCGTCACATAATCATCATATTCATCATGTTCTTGTGTGCGAATGAATATCTTAGAGAAGAAATAGGCTTGAGTTGAATAGAAAAACAATAGTACTTTGCATTAATTCATGAGGAACAGCAGAGATCCACACCTTAATCTATGGTGTGTAGAAATTCTACCGTTGAAAATACATAAGTGATAATGGTCCAGGCATGGCCGAATGGCCAGCCTCCATAAAGGTCTAAGATAGCATAAAACTGCTCAAAGATCCAAAGATCTCAAAATGATCCAAAGATTCATAATACAATAGTAAAAAGTCCTATTTATACTAAACTAGTTACTAGGGTTTACAGAGATAAGTAAATGATGCAGAAATCCACTTCCGGGCCCACTTGATGTGTGCTTGGGCTGAGTATTGAAACTTTCACGTGTAGAAGTCTTCCTTGGAGTTAAACGCCAGTTTGTAACCTGTTTCTGGCATTTAACTCTGCTTTGCAACCTGTTTCTGGCGTTTAACTCTAGAATAGGGCAGAAAGCTGGCATTGAATGCCAGTTGGCGTCATCTAAACTTGGGCAAAATATGGACTATTATATATTGCTGGAAAGCCCTGGATATATACTTTCCAACGCAATTGAGATCGCGCCATTTGGACTTCTGTAGCTCTAGAAAATCCACTTTGAGTGCAGGGAGGTCAGAATCCAACAGCATCTGCAGTCCTTCTTCAACCTCTGAATCTGATTTTTGCTCAAGTCCCTCAATTTCAGCAAGAAATTACCTGAAATCACAGAAAAACACACAAACTCACAGTAAAGTCCAGAAATTTGAATTTTATTTAAAAATTAATAAAAATATACTAAAAACTAACTAAATCATACTAAAAACTATGTAAAAACAATGCCAAAAAGCATATAAATTATCCGCTCATCACAACACCAAAATTAAATTGTTGCTTGTCCCCAGGCAACTGAAAATCAAATAGGATAAAAAGAAGAGAATATAGTATAAATTCCAAAATATCAATGAAACTTAGCTCCAATCAGATGAGCGGGACTAGTAGCTTTTTGCCTCTTGAATAGTTTTGGTATCTCATTTTATCCATTGAAGTTCAGAATGATTGGCATCTATAGGAACTTAGATTTTAGATAGTGTTATTGATTCTCCTAGTTCAGTATGTTGATTCTTGAACACAGCTACTTGATGAGTCTTGGCCGTGGCCCTAAGCACTTTGTTTTCCAGTATTACCATCGGATACATAAATGCCACAGACACATAACTGGGTGAACCTTTTCAGATTGTGACTCAGCTTTGCTAGAGTCCCTAGTTAGAGGTGTCTAGGGTTCTTAAGTACACTCTTTTTGCTTTGGACCTTGACTTTAACCGTTCAGTCTCAAGTTTTCACTTGACACCTTCACGCCACAAGCACATGGTTAGGGACAGCTTGGTTTAGCCGCTAAGGCCAGGATTTTATTCCTTTAGGCCCTCCTATCCACTGATGCTCAAAGCCTTGGATCCTTTTTATTACCTTTGCCTTTTGGTTTTAAGGGCTATTGGCTTTTTGCTCTTGCCTTTTGGTTTAAAGAGCTTTTGGCTTTTTCTGCTTGCTTTTTCTTTTTCTTTCTTTTTTTTCCTTTTATTTTCGCCACTTTTCTTTTCTCTTTTTTTTCGCAAGCTTTTGTATTCACTGCTTTTTCTTACTTCAAGAATCAATTTTGTGATTTTTTAGATTATCAATAACATTTCTCCTTTTTCATCATTCTTTCAAGAGCCAACATATTTAAAATTCATAAACAACAATATCAAAAGACATATGCACTGTTCAAGCATTCATTCAGAAAACAAAAAGTATTGTCACCACATCAAAATAATTAAACTAGTTTCAAGGATGAATTCGAAACCATGTACTTCTTGTTCTTTTTTTTAGAACAGTTTTCATTTAAGAGAGGTGATGGATTCATAGGACATTCATAGCTTTAAGACACAGACACTTAAACACTAATGATCATATAGTAAAGACACAAACATAAATAAACATAAAGCATAGTAAATGAAAAACAGAAAAATAAGAACAAGGAGATTAAGGAGCGGGTCCACCTTAGTGAGGGTGGCGTCTTCTTCCTCTTGAAGAACTAATGGTGTTCTTGAGCTCCTCTATGTCTCTTCCTTGTCTTTGTTGCTCCTCCCTCATAGCTCTTTGATCTTCTCTAATTTCATGAAGGAGGATGGAATGCTCTTGGTGCTCCACCCTTAGTTGTCCCATGTTGGAACTTAATTCTCCTAGGGAGGTGTTAATTTGCTCCCGATAGTTTTGTGGAGGAAAGTGCATCCCTTGAGGTATCTCAGGAATTTCATGATGAGGAATTTTCTCATGCTCTTGTTGAGGTCTATAAGTGGGCTCTCTTGTTTGCTCCATCCTTTTCTTAGTGATGAGCTTTTGAGATGAATCTCTCCATCTCCCATGACTCAGAGGTGGAGGCTTTTGCCTTCCCTTTCCTCTTTCTAGAGGTTTCTCTGGTTTTAGGTGTCATAAATGGTTATGGAAAAACAAAAAGCAACGCTTTTACCACACCAAATTTAAAAGGTTTGCTCGTCCTCGAGCAAAAGAAGAAAAGAGGGAGTAGAAGAAGAAGAAAATAGATGAGATGGAGAGGTGCGAGTGGTTCGGCCAGGGGGGTTTTAGGTGGTTATGATGTGTGAAAAGGAAGGAGTGATGGTTTGAATTTGAGTGGGTGGGTGTAGGTGGGTTGTATGATGGTTTTGGAGGAGTAATGGAGGTGATTGGTGGAGGTTAATTTGTTAGTGTAGGTGGAGATCCTGTGGGGTCCACAGATCCAGTGGGGTCAAGGACTTACCATCCCTGCTCCAATTAGGCGTGCAAAACGCCCTTTGTATGCAATACTGGCGTTTAACGCCAGACTGCTGCCTGTTTTTGGCGTTAAACGCCCAAATGTAGCCTGTTTCTGGCGTTTAAGGCCAGGTTGATGCTTGTTTCTGGCGTTAAACGCCATCTTGGTGCTTGTTTCTGGCGTTAAACGCCAAGTTGATGCTTGTTTCTGGCGTTTAAACGCCAGAGTACTCTTCCTCTAGGGTGTGCTATTTTTCATTCTGTTTTTGATTTTCTAGTAGTTTTTGTGACTTCACATGATCATCAACCTAAAGAAAACATAAAATAGCAATGGAAAATAAATAGATATAATTAATTAACATTAGGTTGCCTCCCAATAAGCGCTTCTTTAATGTTAATAGCTTGACAGTGAGCTCTCATGGAGCCTCACAGATGTTCAGAGCATTGTTGGGACCTCCCAACACCAAACTTAGAGTTTGACTGTGGGGGTTTTGGTTGACTCTGCAGTGAGAGAAGTTTTTCATGCTTCCTCTCCATGGTTACAGAAGGAGATCCTTGAGTTTTAAACACAAGGTTATCCTCATTTAGTTGAAGGACCAACTCTCCTCTGTCCACATCAATCACAGCTCTTGCTATGGCTAGGAAGGGTCTTCCAAGGATGATGGATTCATCCTCATCCTTCACAGTGTCTAGGATTATGAAATCATCAGGGATGTAAAGGCCTTCAACCTTTACTAGCACGTCCTCTACTAGTCCATAAGCCTGTTTTCGTGAGTTGTCTGCCATCTCTAATGAGATTCTGGCAGCTTGTACCTCAAAGATCCCAAGTTTCTCCATTACAGAGAGTGCCATTAAGTTTATTCCTGACCCCAGGTCACACAGAGCCTTCTCAAAGGTCATAGTGCCTATGTTACAGGGTATTAAGAATTTACCAGGATCCTGTTTATTTTGAGGTAGAGTTTGCTGAACCAAGGCATTTAGTTCCTTGATGAGCAATGGAGGTTCATCCTCCCAAGTCTCATTGCCAAATAATTTGGCATTCAGCTTCATGATTGCTCCTAAATATTGAGCAACTTGTTCTTCAGAAATGTCTTCATCTTCTTCAGAAGATGAATAGTCATCAGAGCTCATAAATGGTAAAAGGAAGTTCAATGGAATCTCTATGGTTTCTAGATGAGCCTCAGATTCCTTTAGTTCCTCAAAGGGAAACTTCTTATTGGTCATTGAACGTCCCAGGAGGTCTTCCTCACTAGGATTCACGTCCTCCTCCTCCTCTCTGGGTTCGGCCATACCAAGTAAGGTAATGGCCTTGCACTCTCTTTTTGGATTCTCTTCTGTATTGCTTGGGAGAGTACTAGGAGGAGTTTCAGTGACCCTTTTACTCAGCTGGCCCACTTGTGCCTCCAAATTTCTAATGGAGGACCTTGTTTCATTCATGAAACTTAAAGTGGCCTTAGATAGATCAGAGACTATATTTGCTAAGTTAGATGGATTCTGCTCAGAATTCTCTGTCTGTTGCTGAGTGGATGATGGAAAAGGCTTGCTATTGCTAAACCTGTTTCTTCCACCATTATTAAAGCCTTGTTGAGGCTTTTGTTGATCCTTCCATGAGAAATTTGGATGATTTCTCCATGAGGGATTATAGGTGTTTCCATATGGTTCACCCATGTAATTCACCTCTGCTATTGCAGGGTTCTCAGGATCATAAGCTTCTTCTTCAGAAGATGCCTCTATAGTATTGTTGGATGCAGCTTGCAATCCATTCAGACTCTGAGAAATCATATTGACTTGCTGAGTCAATATTTTGTTCTGAGCCAATATGGCATTCAGAGCATCAATTTCAAGAACTTCCTTCCTCTGAGGCATCCCATTACTCACAGGATTCCTTTCAGAAGTGTACATGAACTGGTTATTTACAACCATGTCAATGAGTTCTTGAGCTTCTGCAGTCATTTTCTTTAGGTGAATGGATCCACCTGCAGAATTATCCAATGACATCTTTGATAATTCAGACAGACCATCATAGAATATATCTAGGATGGTCCATTCTGAAAGCATGTTAGAAGGACACTTTTTGGTCAGTTGCTTGTATCTCTCTCAAGCTTCATAGAGGGATTCACCTTCTTTCCGTTTGAAGGTTTGAACATCCACTCAAAGTTTGCTAAGCTTTTGATGAGGAAAGAACTTGGATAAGAAAGCCGTGACCAGCTTATCCCAAGAGTTCAGGCTATCTTTAGGTTGAGAGTCCAACCATATTCTAGCTCTGTCTCTTACAGCAAACGGGAAAAGCATAAGCCTGTAGACCTCGGGATCAACCCCATTGGTCTTAACAGTATCACAGATCTGCAAGAATTCAGTTAAGAACTGAAAAGGATCTTCTGATGGAAGTCCATGAAACTTGCAATTCTATTGCATCAGAGAAACTAATTGAGGCTTTAGCTCAAAATTGTTTGCTCCAATGGCAGGGATTGAGATGCTTCTTCCATGTAAGTTGGAATTTGGTGCAGTGAAGTCACCAAGCATCTTCCTTGCATTGTTATTATTTTTGGCCATGTCTCCTTCTTTGTTTCGAAAATTTCAGTTAGGTCCTCTTCAGAGTATTGTGCTTTAGCTTCTCTTAGTTTTCTCTTAAGAGTCCTTTCAGGTTCAGGATCAGCTTCAACAAGAATGCCTTTATCCTTGTTCCTGCTCATATGAAAGAAAAGAGAACAAAGAAAATATGGAATCCTCTATGTCACAATATAGAGATTCCTTTATGTGAGAAGAAGAAGAGGAGAATAGAAGAAGGAGAAGAGAAAAATTCGAAAATGAATTAAAATAAAAAAATTTGTTTTTATTTTAAATATTAATTAGAATTTGAAAATTAAAAGGAGAAATTAAATTAAAATTTAAAACAATTAGTTAATTAAAAAGAGTTTTGAAAAAGGGGGAAGGAGTTTTCGAAAATTAGAAAGAGAAAATTAGTTAGGTGGTTTTGAAAAAGATATGATTGAAATAGAAAACTTTTAAAATCAAACAAAAAGTCAGGTAGTTAATTGAAAAAGGATTTGAAAATCACATTTGAAAAGATAAGAAGTCAGAAAAAGATTTTGAAAATTGATTTTTGAAAAAGATATGAATTGAAATTTAATTTGAAAAAGATTTGAAAAGAAAATTAAAAAGATTTGATTTTTGAAATTAAAGTTGATTACTTGACTAACAAGAAACTAAAAGATATGATTTTAAAATTCAAAGATTGAACCTTTCTTAATAGGCAAGTAACAACTAAAAATTTTTTGAATTAAAACATTAAATGTTAGTGAGACTTTTGAAAATATGAACTAAGAATGAGAAAAAGATTTTGAAAATCAATTTAAAAAAAAAAAGAAATTTCGAAAATTATGTAAAAATAAATGAATAAGATTTGATTTTTGAAAAAGATTTGAAAAAGATAGGATTTTTAAATTGAAAATTTGATTTGACTCATAAGAAACAATTAGATTTTAAAAATTTTTGAAAAAGTCAACTCAAATATTCGAATTTTATGAGAAGAAAAAGAGAAAGATATTTTTTTATTTTTAAATTTTTAATGATGAGAGAGAAAAACACAAAATTGACACAAAACATAGAAATTATGAATCAAAACAACTAATTCATGCAAGAACACTTTGAATGTCAAGATGAACACCAAGAATACTTTGAAGATCAAGATGAACATCAAGACTTATTTTTGAAAATTTTTAAGAAAAGAAACACATGCAAGACACCAAACTTAGAAATTTTCAATAATTAGACACTAACAAATTGAAAATGCATATGAAAAACAAGAAAAAATGCAAAATATGAAAATGCAACGATCAAACAAGGGAATTCATCAAGAACAACTTGAAGATTATGAAGAACACCATACATGAATTTTTTTTCGAATTTTTTTTTAGTGAAAATTAAAAATATGCAATTGACACCAAACTTAAAAATTGACACAAGACTCAAACAAGAAACATCAAATTTTTGGTTTTTATGATTTTATTAATTTTTTTTTATTTTTCAAAAATTATTTAGAAAAAAGAAAAATAAGGATTTCAAAATTTTTAATGAGAATTCCAGGAATCATGCAATGTTAGTCTAAAGCTCCAGTCCAGGAATTAGACATGGCTCACTAGCCAGCCAAGCTTTCAGTGAAAGCTCTGGTCCAAAACACTAGACATGGCCAATGGCCAGCCAAGCCTTAGCAGTACATACAAGCATTTCTTAACAGGTGGAAACCTCAATCCAAAAGAATTTAGACATGGCTTAACAGCCAGCCAGGCTTCAACATGTCATGGTGAAACTCTAAAATTCATTCTTAAAAATTCTGAAGTCATAGAATAATTTATTTTTGAAAATATTTTTCTCTTTTTTTTTTTGAAAATTTTTCGAAAATAAAAAGAATAAAAAAACTTAAAATTAAAATAAAATTACCTAATCTGAGCAACAAGATGAACCGTCAGTTGTCCAAACTCGAACAATCCCCAGCAACGGCGCCAGAAACTTGGTGTTGTTGCCGGACCAAAAACTTGGCACTGTTGTTGCCGGAAACAAACGTGAAATTGTTGTTCGTTCCCTCCCCGGCAACGGCGCCAAAAACTTGGTATGCAAAATCGTGATCATTCATTCCTTGGTAACGGCGTCAAAAACTTTATACGCACGTTCATAATCTTAATTCTTTGTCACAACTTCGCACAACTAACCAGCAAGTGCACTGGGTCGTCCAAGTAATAAACCTTACGTGAGTAAGGGTCGATCCCACGGAGATTGTTGGCTTGAAGCAAGCTATGGTCACCTTGTAAATCTCAATCAGGCGGATTCAAATGGTTATAGAGTTTTAATAATTAAAAGATAAATAAAACATAAAATAAAGATAGAGATACTTATGTAATTCATTGGTGAGAATTTCAGATAAGCGTATAGAGATGCTTAGTTCCTTCTGAATCTCCGATTTCCAATTGTCTTCATCCAATCCTTCATACTCCTTTCCATGGCAAGCTTTATGTAGGGCATCACCGTTGTCAATGGCTACTTCCCGTCCTCTCAGTGAAAATGGTCCAAAATGCACTGTCACCGCATGGCTAATCATCTGTCGGTTCTCGATCATACTGGAATAGGATTCAGTAATCTTTTTGCGTCTGTCACTACGCCCAGCACTCGCGAGTTTGAAGCTCGTCACCGCCATCCCTTCCGAGATCCTACTCGGAATACCACAAACATGGTTTAGACTTTTCGGATCTCAAGAATGGCCGCCAATAATTCTAGCCTATACCACGAAGACTCTGATTGTAGATCAGGAGGCTAAGAGATATGCATTCAAGCTTGTTTGCATGTAGAACGGAAGTGGTTGTCAGGCACGCGTTCATAAGTGAGAATGGTGATGAGCGTCACATAATCATCACATTCATCATGTTCTTGTGTGCGAATGAATATCTTAGAGAAGAAATAGGCTTGAGTTGAATAGAAAAACAATAGTACTTTGCATTAATTCATGAGGAACAGCAGAGCTCCACACCTTAATCTATGGTGTATAGAAACTCTATCGTTGAAAATACATAAGTGATAATGGTCCAGGCATGGCCGAATGGCCAGCCTCCATAAAGGTCTAAGATAGCATAAAATTGCTCAAAGATCCAAAGATCTCAAAATGATCCAAAGATTCATAATACAATAGTAAAAAGCCCTATTTATACTAAACTAGTTACTAGGGTTTACAGAGATAAGTAAATGATGCAGAAATCTACTTCCGGGCACACTTGGTGTGTGCTTGGGCTGAGTATTGAAACCTTCATGTGTAGAGGTCTTTCTTAGAGATAAACGCCAGTTTGTAACCTGTTTCTGGCGTTTAACTCTGCTTTGCAACCTGTTTCTGGCGTTTAACTCCAGAATATGGCAGAAAGCTGGCATTGAACGCCAGTTTGCGTCGTCTAAACTTGGGCAAAGTATGAACTATTATATATTGCTGGAAAGACTTGGATGTATACTTTCCAACGCAATTGAGAGCGCGCCATTTGGACTCCTGTAGCTCCAGAAAATCCACTTTGAGTTCAGGGAGGTCAGAATCCAACAGCATCTGCAGTCCTTCTTCAACCTCTGAATCTGATTTTTGCTCAAGTCCCTCAATTTCAGCCAGAAATTACCTGAAATCACAGAAAAATATACAAACTCATAGTAAAGTCCAGAAATATGAATTTTATTTAAAAACTAATAAAAATATACTAAAAACTAACATACTAAAAACTATGTAAAAACAATGCCAAAAAGCGTATAAATTATCCGCTCATCAATATACCTGCCTGGGTAGATGCAGTGGCATTGATTCCACTTGTTCCGAGTTTGGTTTGCAACTCCTGGGGTAGATGCAGTGGTTAGCGCCCACTTGCTCCCAGTCGAGGTTGATTTGAGATTTGTGAAATTATCTGAGTTTCGGATTTCCTTGGGTAGATGCAGTGGGTCGGCTCCACTTGCTCCATGTTGAGATTCGATATTCTGTTGATCCTATGTCGTAAGTGTGGCCGGACACTGTGAAAGTTCTGGATGAGCTCGCCCCCGTGAATAAACACCAGTGTGGGTGTTGTGTGATTATGATTATGATTGTGAGCAACTCGAGTTGGGGATGCACGACAGAGGGACAGTCCAATGGTTAGCTTCCAGGACTTGTCGGGTTGGCTTTATAACCGACAGATGAGACTCATCAGCCATAGGGCAGGCGTACATCATTTGCATATGTTTGAATTGTTTGGGTTTGCCTATTTGTTTGGATTGGTGTATCATATATGCTATGTTACCTAACTATATGCTATCTGTTCTACTTGTACCTTAATTGTGTATTACTTGTCTGTATTGATTGTGTTTGTACAACTGAGAGGTCCCTCATGCATGTGTCGGTTGACGCTAAGGGCTGTTCTTGTTAAAATGGAATAATGATATGATTAATTTAAAATGATGATTACTGAATGTGACAATTTGAGTTCCCTGGGTAGATGCAGTGAAGTGATTTCACTGCTCCAGGTTGATATTGAGATATTTTGAGTTCCCTGGGTAGACGCAGTGAAGTGATTTCACTTGCTCCAGGTGAGAATATGAAGTATTGATATAGAATTGTTGAGACAAAGTAACTGGTGATGGTTTGTCTTATGATTCCGATTCTAATTTGTCGGAAAGTTAGAAAGTTGGGAAGCATGAGGAATATGAATTAAATTTAGCATTCTCTTATTACAGTTGCCTATTTATGGATTAGCGAGAACATAAGATGAATATTTGGTGAAAGAAAGTCTAGGATGATTAGTGAGTTTTTATTACAATGCATTGTATTTATTGGCACTTTTACCGTACTAGGAACCCATGGGTCGGTGGTTCTCATTCCTTATATACCTCTTATTTTTCAGATACAGGTACAAGTGCTTAGAAGTGAGCTGTGGTTCATTTGAGAGATGGCGAAGATATTTATATTCTCTACTTTATATTTTGTTTAGAATCTCTCCACCTTTATTTGGAAAAGCTTATATTATGTATTGAACTCTTTTGAACTTGCCTATGGAGGCTCTTATGTTTCTTTTGCGAGAGATTAGGAGATATTGTTGTCAACTACTTTCATACTGTACCCTAGCCAGCCTAAACTTTGCGGGTCGCGACTAGTGGCTATTTACTTATGTTATATATCTACATACTATCTTTCTCTTATTCTCCTTAATGTCCTTTTCTGTATATCGCTTTCGTCTTCACGTTTTATCTTTTAGTTGTCGATGCGTGAGTGATACGACTTCGCGATTTTATTTTTACTCTTTTCAGGCTTCTTGATTAATACCCCTTTCTATTTTACTTATAATTATGTAGTAAAAATCCACCTTGAGGGTCGTACCACCGTAATATCATTGACTTATGACTCGAGCATAAGGATTTGAATATTTGGGTGTTACATCTAACTTCCTCTTTTTTCTCAAGCCACGACCGTGCTTTGACCATAGAGAATCTTGCCTCCTAAGTCATCCCACATCTTTTTCAAGTCCTATATTCTCTCTTCAACTTGCTCCCCAAAATTCACACCGATGTTCTCAGCTCAGCTTGAGAGTCAAGCAAAGGTCTTAATTTTCTAGGGAAAACTAGTAACTATTTTTCGACCTGTTTTTCATGTGTTGAAAATCTTCGACGTCGATGCTCTTGCACCACTTGTTATTAGTTTCAACTAAGTCTTTAAATCAACATCATCTGTAGTCGAAACTCATCCTAATCGAGGAATCCATTTTTTGCACCAACAAATTTCCACGTTTTGTATCGTACTCGACTGGTATAATATAGTCAATATTTATAAACTGAAATTAGAAATTCAAATAAATAAGTAAAAGTAAAGTAAAGACAAAGCGAAAACAAATAAGTGAATCAAAGTAAAACAAAAGAAACAAATAGAATTAAATTTGAAATTAGAAGAAATTAAATAACTGAATAAAAAGAAAAGAAAACAATAAAATGTTGGAAAAGAAAAAAAAAACAACGAAATGAATAAAGAAAAAAAATTGACTCCAAACACTCACTTGTACTTGCACTCCATGTTCTTCCGTTGTGTCGCTAGGACTGAAAATTTTCGCAAAGCTTTATGTGACTATGAAGTGTTCTGGGTTGAAGTCCCTCAATTCTTCCAATTTTTTTTTATTTATAGACTGCAGAATGCTCCTCTCTTCCCATGATCTAGCTTGCTCTTTTTCTTCAGGCCACAATCATGCTTTGACCATAGAGAATCTTCACTCCCAAGTCATCCCACGTCTTCACCAAGTCCCACGTTCTCTCTTCAGCTTGCTCCCAAAATTCGTACCCATGTTCTCAGCTCAGGTTGAGGGTGAAGCAAAAGTCTTAATTTTCCAGAGAAAACCAGTAATTATTTTTTGACTTGTTTTTCATGTGTTGAAAATCTTCGACTTCGATGTTCTTGCACCACCTGTTATTAGTTTCAACTAAGTCTTCAGATTGATACCATCTGTAGTCGAAACTCATTCTAGTCGAGGAATCTATTTTTGGCACCAATAAATTCTCACATTCTGTATCTTGCTACCAAATTTGAACCACGTGTGGTTTATTCATATGATACCCTTCGACTCGACTGATATAATTTAGTCAACATTTATATTTAGTTGAATTTCATAATTGGTCAAAATCCTGTACCAACAGATAATATTATATAGAGAAAATTACACTCTCCTCCCTTGCGAGATGCTAAAATGACACTCCCCTCCCCTCTATTTTATAAATGTACATTCTCCTCCCTTCTAACTTTTAAAAAATCTCATCTTTAATCCATTTTAAACTTTTTGTGTTAACTAATTTTAACTTTATTCATTTTTTAAGAAAAAATACCCATTAGTAAAAATTTTATTTTTTATCATTAAATTTTGCTTACCAAAATATCCTTTAATAAATTATTCATTTATTGATTAAATTATATTTTTAAAAAATTTTAATAATTATATAACTTTTTTTCTAAAATACCCTTCAATAATTTTTTAATTATTAAATTATAATTTTACCAAAATTTTCGTTAACAATTTTTTTATATTTTACTATTAATTTTTTGATATCTATATATATTAATTTAACATTAAATAAAAAATTTTAGTAAGATTATTTTTTAATATAAATATATATTAATTATTATATATATTAATAATGATAATATTTTTTTATTTAATGTTAAAATAATATATATTGATATCAAAAAATTAATAGTAAAATATAAAAATAATTGTTAACAAAAATTTTAGTAAAATCACAATTTAATAATAAAAAAATTATTGAAGAGTAGGTATCTTAGAAAAAATAATTTAATTATTGATTTTTTTAAAAGTATTTTAATAAAAATACAATTTAATCAATAAAAAAATAATTTATTAAAAGAATATTTTGGTAAGCAAAATTTAATGATAAAAAATAAAATTTTTGCTAATGGGTATTTTTTCAAAAAATAATTTATTTTTCTTAAAAAATAGATAAAGTTAATATTAGTTAACACAAAAAATTTTAAATGGATTAAAGAGAAGGTTTTTAAAAGTTAGAAGGGAGAAAAATGTACATTTATAAAATAGAAGGGAAGAGAATGTCATTTTAACATCTCGTAGGGAAGGAGAGTGAAATTTTCTCTATTATATATGCTAATCAAACCGTGGATGGAATAACCAAATTGAGGGATATTAAATATTTCAGTGTTAAGTTGCAAGATTAAGACTAGCTAGGTCTGGGATTAAAAATATATTTTATCCTAAATACAAATACATTGATTGTATTTATATTTCTATCACAAAAATAATTTATAAGTAATATATGTGTTTAAAAAAGAGGGCCTATTCATAAATTAAAGGATAAAATAGTCTAAATATAATAACAAATTACATCAATAATCGCTCAATATTATAAATATATTTTATGATTTTCTACAAGTCTCACAGTCAAACATTAGTTTTAAGTTAAATCATATCATGATTCATAAATTCAAAATGCTACTAAATAATATAAATACCACCGTCAAACAGGAAGTAGAAAATGCTTTGGAATTATACATACCTAAATAAAGCATATCCTAAGCATCCATATCCATTGCCCATCATTGATGGTTTAGTTGACAATGCCTGAGGTTACTGTTTTTTATTTTTTTGTATAGACACTTATTTTCAATACAACCAAATCCTTATACACCATTTGAATACAGAGAAAAGAATTTCTGTTATTCTGGTAGAAAAATACTACTATACTATTATGCTTTGGTTTCATGTACCAAAAGATGAGGGATGGAGTTTGCTGAGATCTAAACAGGAACCTACTAGAGGTCTATACAAATGACATGTTGGTTGAGACCATAATAGACGAAAGCTTAATCCCAGACCTCTAAACTATCTTCTCTCATCTCAGAGGGCGCCAAATAAGGCTAAATATAATAAAGTGCGCTTTTACTATCAAAACAGAAAAATTTTTGGGATTTATCCTAACAAGTCAGAGCATAAAGAAAAATATAAAAAAAATGCCAGTCAATTTTAGTGAAGAAAAGCCCAACCATGCTTAAAGAGGTATAATCCCTCACCAGACGCTTAGCAATACTCTCCAATTTCATAGTAGTTTCCGTTATTAAAGCCAACCCCGCTTACAAGCCATGAAAAAGGGAGAAACCTTTTAGTGGCCCTAGCAATGCAAAGAAGCATTCAACCAATTTAAAACATATTTGACATCGCCACCAGTCGTCACAAAGTAAGAATCTAGTGAAACTCTATATATATACTTGAATGCAGCTAAAGATGCAGTGACCGATGCAAGCCTGCAATAGTCCGAAAAGACATCAAGACCCAACAACCCACCCACTTCATCAATAAGACAAGTGGCTGAGACCTATTATCAGTGCTTGGAAAAGCTGGCATATGCGCTGGTAATAGCTTTCCAAAAGTTAAACCAATACTTCCAGACCCATCCTATTATAGTGAGGACAAACCAACCAATCTGACACTACAAAAACCAAATCTAGCAGGTAGAATGGTGGCATAGTTAGTGGAGTTATCAGAATATCAAATCTAGTAAGAAGGAAGAACAACAATCAAAGCTCAAGTGTTAGCAATTTTCCTAACAGAATACACTGGAGACTAGAAATCTTTTCCCAAAGTTGTCGGACTCTCCATGTTGACAAATCCTTAAACACCAAGGGAATGATTTCAGATAGTCTTCGTCAAGCACATCCCAAGAAATAAAAATGACAAGACATGTATTCTCTTCAAGTTAGCCAACACCAGCTTTAGAGGTGGGAATAAGACTTTTATCGACGAAATTTGGAACAATGAACCCCGCAGTGTCAGAAAGCTTGGATATCTCCTTACTTTTCAATATCTAAAAAGTGCATAACTATCCAGCAACTTTGCCTTAACAAAGCAAGTGAGTCGAGAAGCTTCCTCTTCACCAAAGTAGCAAACTAGTTGTACATGTATGAAATATCTACATATCCTTTGGACCTTGACTGACTTGATCGTCTGAATCCCTTATAGATAGTTATTGCTAAAAAGTTATAAACATTTGTTTTGGCAATGCTGCTTCTTTCTTGCTATAGTGCATATATAGCCAATAACCAAGCAAGTAGGGTTGTGAATATGAAGAAACACATAAGTCACATGCTAAATCAAGATAGGGGCCCGCTTCCTTCCTCATATTTTTCAAATTGCACATTCATCACTGGAAGTGGTCACTACCGAATAAAATGAATATTACCGACAATGTTTGTCACTGTCGTGGTGGCTCCCTGGTGCACGAAATTGTGATCCCTAGTAATGGCTCCAAAAATTTGGTGCTCTAATCTTAATTCATAATTTGTCACAATTTCGATACAACTAACCAGCAAGTGCACTGGGTCGTCCAAGTAATAAAACCTTACGTGAGTAAAGGTCGATCCCGCGGAGATTGTTGGTATGAAGCAAGCTATGGTCACCTAGTAAATCTCAGTCAGGCGGATATCAAATGGTTATGGAGTTTTCAAATAATAATAATAAATAAACAGAAAATACAGATAGAAATACTTATATAATTCATTGGTGAGAATTTCAGATAAGCGTATAGAGATGCTTTCGTTCCTCTGAACCTCTGCTTTTCTGCTGTCTTCATCCAATCCTTCCTACTCCTTTCCATGGCAAGTTTTATATAGGGCATCACCGTTGTCAATGGCTACATCCCATCCTCTCTGTGAAAAAGGTCCAAATGCTCTGTCACGGCACGGCTAATCATCTGGAGGTTCTCGATTATCCTGGAATAGGATTCACCCTCCTTTTGCGTCTGTCACTATGCCCAGCACTCGCGAGTTCGAAGTTCGTCACAGCCATCCCTTCCCAGATCCTACTCGAAATACCACAGACAAGGTTTAGACTTTCCGAATCTCAAGAATGGCCATCCACGGGTTCTAACTTATACCACGAAGACACTAATAACTCGGACTCGGTCCCCTGTATTAGATATCCAAGAGATATTCATTCTAGCTTGTTTGCATGTAGAACGGAAGTGTTTGTCAGGCACGCGTTCATAAGTGAGAATGATGATGAGCGTCACATAATCATCACATTCATCATGTTCTTGGGTGCGAATGGATATCTTAGAAGCGGAATAAGTTGAATTGAATAGAAAAACAGCAGTACTTTGCATTAAATCATGAGGAACAGCAGAGCTCCACACCTTAATCTATGGAGTGTAGAAACTCTACCGTTGTAAATACATAAGTAATGAAGGTTCAGGCATGGCCGAATGGCCAGCCCCCAAATGTGATCAATAGATCAATAGATAATCCAAAGATCATAAGATGTAAATACAATAGTAGAAAGTCCTATTTATACTAAACTAGCTACTAGGGTTTATAGAAGTAAGTAATTGATGCATAAATCCACTTCCGGGGCCCACTTGGTGTGTGCTTGGGCTGATCTTGAAGTTTACACGTGCAGAGGCTTCTTTTGGAGTTGAACGCCAAGTTGTAACGTGTTTTTGGCGTTCAACTCTGGTTCGTGACGTGTTTTTGGCGTTTAACTCCAGACTGCAGCGTAGAACTAGCGTTCAACGCCCTTTTGCGTCATCTAAACTCAGCCAAAGTATGGACTATTATATATTTCTGGAAAGCCCTGGATGTCTACGTTCCAACGCAATTTGAAGTGCGCCATTTTGAGTTCTGTAGCTCCAGAAAATCCACTTTGAGTGCAGGGAGGTCAGAATCCAACAGCATAAGCAGTCATTCTTTAACCTCTGAATCTGATTTTTGCTCAAGTCCCTCAATTTCAGCCAGAAAATACCTGAAATCACAGAAAAACACACAAACTCATAGTAAAGTTCAGAAATGTGAATTTAACATAAAAACTAATAAAAACATCCCTAAAAGTAACTAGATCCTACTAAAAACATACTAAAAACAATGCCAAAAAGCGTATAAATTATCCGCTCATCACAACACCAAACTTAAATTGTTGCTTGTCCCCAAGCAACTGAAAATCAAATAGGTTAAAAAGAAGAGAATATACTATAAATTCCAAAATATCAATGAAACATAGCTCCAATCAGATGAGCGGGACTTGTAGCTTTTTGCCTCTTGAATAGTTTTGGCATCTCACTTTATCCATTGAGGTTCAGAATGATTGGCATCTATAGGAACTCAGAGTTCAGATAGTGTTACTGATTCTCCTAGTTCAGTATGTTGATTCTTGAACACAGCTACTTTATGAGTCTTGGCCGTGGCCCTAAGCACTTTATTTTTCAGTATTACCACTGGATACATAAATGCCACAGACACATAATTAGGTGAACCTTTTCAGATTGTGACTCAGCTTTGCTAAAGTCCCCAAATAGAGGTGTCCAAGGTTCTTAAGCACACTCTTTTTTGCTTTGGACCTTGACTTTAACCGCTCAGTCTCAAGTTTTCACTTGACACCTTCACGGCACAAGCACATGGTTAAGGACAGCTTGGTTTAGCCACTTAGGCCAGGATTTTATTCCTTTAGGCCCTCCTATCCACTGATGCTCAAAGCCTTGGGATCCTTTTTATTACCCTTGCCTTTTGGTTTTAAGATCTATTGGCTTTTTGCTCTTGCCTTTTTGTTTTAAGAGCTTTAGGCTTTTTCTGCTTGCTTTTTCTTTTTCTTTCTATTTTTTTCGCCATTTTTCTTCTTTTTTTTTCTGCAACTTTTTGTATTCACTGCTTTTTCTTGCTTCAAGAATCATTTTTATGATTTTTCAGATTATCAAATAACATGTCTCCTGTCATCATTCTTTCAAGAGCCAACATATTTAACATTCATAAACAACAACTTCAAAAGACATATGCACTGTTCAAGCATTCATTCAGAAAACAAAAAGTATTGTCTCCACATCAATATAATTAAACTAAGTTCAAGGATAAATTCGAAACTCGTGTACTTCTTGTTCTTTTGAATTAAATAACATTTTTTATTTAAGAGAGGTGATGGATTCATAGGATATTCATAACTTTTAAGACAAAGTTACTAAATACTAATGATCATGTAATAAGACACTAACATAGATAAGCACTTAACATAAAGAAAACGAAAAACAGAAAATTTTTAAGAACAAGGAATGAGTCCACCTTAGTGATGGTGGCGTTTTCTTCTTGAGGAACCAATGATGTCCTTGAGCTCTTCTATGTCTCTTCCTTGTCTTTGTTGCTCCTCCCTCATAGCTCTTTGATCTTCTCTAATTCCATGGAGGATGATGGAGTGCCCTTGATGTTCCACCCTTAGTTGCTCCCAATAATTGTGTGGAGGAAAATGTATCCCTTGAGGTATCTTAGGGATCTCTTGATTTGCAGTCAAATGTTCTACCATTGAGCTATAGACCCTTGATGGAAGCTTTTGTCTTCCCTTTCCTCTTTTTAGAGGTTTCTCTGGCCTTAGGTGCCATCAATGGTTATGGAAAAACAAAAAGAACTATGCTTTTACCACACCAAACTTAGAATGTTGCTTGCCCTCGAGCAAAAGAAGAAAGAATAGAAGAAGAAGAAGATGTGGAAGAATCTAGGATTATGAGGAGGGAAGGTGGGGATCCTGTGGGGTCCACAGATCCTGAGATGATCCTGTGAGGTCCCCAGATCTTGAGGTGTCAAGGATTTACATCCCTGCACCAATTAGGCATGTAAAATGTCTTTGCATGCAATTCTGGCGTTTAAACGCCGAACTGATGCTTGTTCTGGGCGTTCAACGCCCAGATGCAGCATGTTTCTGGCGTTGAATGCCAGTTCTATGCTTGTTTCTGGTGTTCAGCGCCAGATCCATGCTCTGTTCTGGCGTTGAACGCCAGCCAGATGCTCCTTACTGGCGTTTAAACGCCAGTAAGTCCTTCCTCCAGGGTGTGATTTTTCTTCTGCTGTTCTTGATTTTGTTTTCAATTTTTCTATTTATTTTGTGACTCCACATGATCATGAACGTAATAAAACATGAAAGAACAATAAAAATAAAATTAGATAAATAAAAATTGGGTTACCTCACAACAAGCGCTTCTTTAATGTCAATAGCTTGACAGTGGGCTCTCATGGAGCCACACAGGTGATCAGGTCAATTTTATAGACTCCCAACACCAAACTTAGAGTTTGGATATAGGAGTTCAACACCAAACTTAGAGTTTGATTGTGGGGGCTCTGTATGACTCTGTTTTGAGAGAAGCTTACTGTGCCTCTTTTCCATGTTTACAGGATGATAACCTTGTGCTTTAAACACAAGGAGTCCCCATTCAATTGAAGGTCTAATTCACCTCTGTTAACATCTATCACAGCACTTGCTGTGGCTAAGAAGGGTCTTCCAAGGATGATGGATTCATCCTCTTCCTTCCCAGTGTCTAGGATTATGAAATCATCAGGGATGTAAAGGTCTTCAACCTTTACTAACATGTCCTCTACTAGTCCATAAGCCTATTTTCTTAAGTTGTCTGCCATCTCTAGTGAGATTCTGGCAGCTTGCACCTCAAAGATTCCTAATTTCTCCATTACAGAGAGGGGCATGAGGTTTATACCTGTCCCAAGGTCACATAGAGCCTTCTCAAAGGTCATGGTGCCTATGGTACAAGGTATTAAGAACTTTCCAGGATCCTGTTTCTTCTGAGGCAATCTTAGTTGATCCAGATCACTTAGTTCATTGATGAACAGGGGAGGTTCATCTCCCCAAGTCTCATTACTAAATAAATTGGCATTCAGCTTCATGATTGCACCAAGGTACTTGGCAACTTGCTCTTCAGTGACATCCTCATTCTCTTCAGAAGAAGAATACTCATCAGAGCTCATGAAGGGCATAAGGAGGTTCAATGGAATCTCTATGGTCTCTAAATGAGCCTCAGATTCCTTTGGTTCCTCAAAGGGAAACTCCTTGTTGATCATTGGACGTCCCAGGAGGTCTTCCTCCTTGGGATTCGCGTCCTCCCCTTCCTCCTTGGATTCGGCCATGATGGTTATATCAATGGCCTTGCACTCTCCTTTTGGATTTTTTTCTGTATTGCTTGGGAGAGTACTAGGAGGGGTTTCAGTGATCTTCTTACTCAGCTGGCCCACTTGTGCCTCCAAATTTCTAATGGAGGACCTTGTTTCATTCATGAAACTCAGAGTGGCCTTAGATAGATCAGAGACCAAATTTGCTAAGCTGGATGGATTCTGCTCAGAATTCTCTGTCTGTTGCTGAGTGGATGATGGAAAAGGCTTGCTATTACTAAACCTGTTTCTTCCACCATTATTAAAGCCTTGTTGAGGCTTTTGTTGATCCTTTCATGAGAGATTTGGGTGATTTCTCCATGAGGGATTATAGGTGTTTCCATATGGTTCACCCATGTAATTCACCTCAGCTATTGCAGGGTTCTCAGGATCATAAGCTTCTTCTTCAGAAGATGCCTCTTGAGTACTGTTGGATGCAGCTTGCATTCCATTCAGAATCTGAGAAATCATATTGACTTGCTGAGTCAATATTTTATTCTGAGCCAATATGGCATTCAGAGTATCAATTTCAAGAACTCCCTTCTTCTGAGGCGTCCCATTACTCACAGGATTCCTCTCAGAAGTGTACATGAACTGGTTATTAGCAACCATGTCAATGAGTTCTTGAGCTTCTGCAGGCATTTTCTTTATGTGAATGGATCCACCTGCAGAAGTATCCAATGACATCTTAGCTAGTTCAGACAAACCATCATAGAATATATCCAGGATGGTCCATTCTGAAAGCATGTCAGAAGGACACTTTTTGGTCAGTTCCTTGTATCTCTCCCAAGCTTCATAGAGGGATTCACCTTCTTTCTGTCTGAAGGTTTGAACATACACTCTAAGCTTACTCAGCTTTTGAGGAGGAAAGAACTTGGCTAAGAAAGCCTTGACCAGCTTATCCCAAGAGTTCAGGCTATCCTTAGGTTGAGAGTCCAACCATATTCTAGCTCTGTCTCTCACAGCAAAAGGGAAAAGCACGAGCCTGTAGACTTTAGGATCTACTCTATTAGTCTTAACAGTATCACATATCTGCAAGAATTCAGTTAAGAACTGAAAAGGATCTTCAGATGGAAGTCCATGAAACTTGCAGTTCTGCTGCATCAGAGAAACTAATTGAGGTTTCAGCTCAAAGTTGTTTGCTCCAATGGCAGGGATGGAGATGCTTCTTCCATGTAAATTGGAATTAGGTGCAGTAAAGTCACCAAGCATCCTCCTTCCATTATTATTATTTTTGGCTGCCATCTCCTCTTCCTTTTCGAAAATTTCTGTAAGGTTATCTCTGGATTGTTGTAATTTAGCTTCTCTTAGTTTCCTTTTCAGAGTCCTTTCAGGTTCAGGGTCTGCTTCAACAAGAATGTTCTTGTCCTTGCTCCTGCTCATATGAAAAAGAAGGGAACAGAAAGTAATAATAGGGATCCTTTTTACCACAGTATAGAGGTTCTATTATGTGAGTAGAAGAAAAGAAGAGTAAAAGATATAAAAGAAAGGAGAATCCAAACAGAAGGGTGAGGATAGGAGTAGTGATTTGAGATGAAGAGAAGTTTTAGTAAATAAATAATTAAATAGAAGGAGATGAGAGGAAGAAGTTTTCGAAAATAAATTTTGAAACGGGGTTAGTTATTTTCGAAAATTAGATAAGAAATAAAGTTAGAATTAAAATTTGAAATAATTAATTAATTAAAAAGAATTTTTGAAAAAGAGGGAGGTATTTTCGAAAATTAGAGAGGGATAGTTAGTTAGGTAGTTTTGAAAGAGATAAGAAACAAACAAAAAGTCAATTAGTTAGTTGAAAAAGATTTGAAAATCAATTTTGAAAAGATAAGAAGATAAGAAGTTAGAAAAGATATTTTAAAATCAAATTTTTTTTTTGAAAAAGATATGATTTAAAAAGATATGATAGAAAGATATGATTAAAATTAGTTTTGAAAAAGATTTGATTTTTAAAATCACAATTAATGACTTGATTCACAAGAAATCACATTATATGATTCTAGAACTTAAAGTTTGAATCTTTCTTAACAAGCAAGTAACAAACTTGAAATTTTTGAATTAAAACATTAATTGTTGATGATATTTTCGAAAATATGACATAAAATTAAGAAAAAGATTTTTTGAAAAATATTTTTAGAATTTTCGAAAATAAATAAAAAAATAAAAAAGATTTGATTTTTTGAAAAAGATTTTGAAAGAGATAGGATTTTTAAATTGAAAATTTGATTTGACTCATAAGAGACAACTAAATTTTAAAAAATTTTGAAAAAGTCAACTCAAATTTTCGAAAATTTATGAGTGAAAAAGGGAAAGATATTTTTTTGATTTTTTGAATTTTTAATGAAGAAAGAGAAAAACATGAAAAAGACTCAATGCATGAAAATTTTGGATCAAAACATGTGATGCATGCAAGAACACTATGAATGTCAAGATGAACACCAAGAACACTTTGAAGATCAAGATGAACATCAAGACTTATTCTTGAAAAATTTTTAATGCAAAGAAAACATTCAAGACACCAAACTTAGAAATTTTTAATATTTAGACACTAAGAATTCAAGAATGCATATGAAAAACACCATACAACACAAAACAATATAATATGAAGATCAATCAAGAAGGTTTATCAAGAACAACTTGAAGATCATGATGAATGCAATGCATGAATGCAATTTTCGAAAAAATGCAAGATGAGTATGCAATTGACACCAAACTTAAAATTTGACACAAGACTTAAACAAACAACATAAAATATTTTTTTGATTTTTATGATTTTATAAATTTTTTGGATTTTTGTATATTTTTTTTTTGAAAAACATATAGGAAAAAGGAAATAAGAAATTCAAAAATTTTTAATAAGAATTCCAGGAATCTTTCAATCTTAGCCTAAAGCTCCAATCCAAGGGTTAGACATGGCTTAATAGCCAGTCAAGCTTTAGAAGATACAAATCAGTCATACAATAACAAATTTGATTAGCAACAACTAGCTTGCTCTTGTAATGATGACTTGGAAGCCTCAGTCTAAATGAATTTAGACATGGCTTTACAGCCAGCAGGCTTCAACATGCTTCATGAAACTCTAGAATTCATTCTTAAAAATTTAGAATAATTTTCGAAAACAGATGAGAAATTTTTGAAAGATTTTTGAAAAATTTTTGAAAATAAAATAAAAAGAAAATTACCTAATCTGAGCAACAAGATGAACCGTCAGTTGTCCAAACTCGAACAATCCCCGGCAACGGCACCAAAAACTTGGTGCACGAAATTGTGATCCCTGGTAATGACTCCAAAAACTTGGTGCTCTAATCTTAATTCATAATTTGTCACAACTTCGATACAACTAACCAGCAAGTGCACTGGGTCGTCCAAGTAATAAAACCTTACGTGAGTAAGGGTCGATCCCACGGAGATTGTTGGTATGAAGCAAGCTATGGTCACCTTGTAAATCTCAGTCAGGCGGATATCAAATGGTTATGGAGTTTTCGAATAATAATAATAAATAAACAGAAAATACATATAGAAATACTTATGTAATTCATTGGTGAGAATTTTAGATAAGCGTATAGAGATGCTTTCGTTCCTCTGAACCTCTGCTTTCCTGCTGTCTTCATCCAATCCTTCCTACTCCTTTCCATGGCAAGCTTTATATAGGGCATCACCGTTGTCAATGGCTACATCCCATCCTCTCTGTGAAAAAGGTCCAAATGCTCTGTCACGGCACGGCTAATCATCTGGAGGTTCTCGATCATACTGGAATAGGATTCACCTTCCTTTTGCGTCTGTCACTACGCCCAGCACTTGCGAGTTTGAAGTTCGTCACAGCCATCCCTTCCCAGATCCTACTCGGAATACCACAGACAAGGTTTAGAATTTCCGGATCTTAGGAATGGCTATCCACGGGTTCTAACTTATACCACAAAGACACTAATAACTCGGACTCGGTCCCCTGTATTAGATATCCAAGAGATATTCATTCTAGCTTGTTTGCATGTAGAACGGAAGTGTTTGTCAGGCACGCGTTCATAAGTGAGAATGATGATGAGCGTCACATAATCATCACATTCATCATGTTCTTCGGTGCGAATGGATATCTTAGAAGCGGAATAAGTTGAATTGAATAGAAAAACAGCAGTACTTTGCATTAAATCATGAGGAACAGCAGAGCTCCACACCTTAATCTATGGAGTGTAGAAACTCTACCGTTGTAAATACATAAGTAATGAAGGTTCAGGCATGGCCGAATGGCCAGCCCCCAAATGTGATCAATAGATCAAAAGATAATCCAAAGATCATAAGATGTAAATATAATAGTAGAAAGTCCTATTTATACTAAACTAGCTACTAGGGTTTACAGAAGTAAGTAATTGATGCATAAATCCACTTCCGGGGCCCACTTGGTGTGTGCTTGGGCTGAGCTTGAAGTTTACACGTGCAGAGGCTTCTTTTGGAGTTGAACGCCAAGTTGTAACGTGTTTTTGGCGTTCAACTCTGGTTCGTGACGTGTTTCTGACGTTTAACTCCAGACTGCAGCATAGAACTGGCGTTCAATGCCCTTTTGCATCGTCTAAACTCGGCCAAAGTATGAACTATTATATATTTCTGGAAAGCCTTGGATGTCTACTTTCCAACACAATTTGAAGCGCGCCATTTTGAGTTCTATAGCTCCAGAAAATCCACTTTGAGTGAAGGGAGGTCAGAATCCAACAGCATCAGCAGTCCTTCTTTAACCTCTGAATCTGATTTTTGCTCAAATTAATCTCATTTTATAATTTCTAAGGAAAAATAAGCTGGAAGATATACACAAGCAACTCGCAATTCTTCTAATAGTCTCTGGCAAATAGATTTCTTCACTTAATCGCGTTCAATTCCTTTCTTAGCTATCTCAAGACGCTTTCCTACATCCGAGAGCAACCTGAGGTCTCCTTTCATAAAGTAACACCACACCATGTTTATGTGCAGAATCGGAACAATAAAAATAAGCTGAGATAAGAGAGACAGGAAGGATTTCCAATTCAGAATGAGAATATGTAGAGGAAAATACTTAAAAGAATCAATGGAAACTAATTACAAAGTGATGTAAGCAATGTTTCCATGGTAATATATTAGAAGTTGCTAATCATTTTGCATCAAATGAAACTCCATCTACTCAGTCTTTTCCTAAATGATTTAAAGTTTTATTATAAATGCATATCTGCAACAAACTCACTGGTCTGGTGTCCACAAAAGTATAATCTAAAGTCAATAATGCAGTTATAAAGTGACACTAAAATCTCACTATGCCATGGCTTGTCTTAAATGATAACTGGCAATTGAATTCTTTTATTTTCTCAATATATACTGGGTCACTCACCTCAATGAGATTTGGATCACAACTTTCGATTTGGGGCTGCATGTTTGATCTGAAATTAAAGTGTCAAGATAATACAATCAAACATCTGCATTAGTTAGAATCAAACACTACTAAATGATAAAAAAAATTATTCAACTTACCATCACTTATGGAGAGAACCTTGGTGCAATCCATCACAGTTGGTATCCTGTGTGCTACTATGATCACTGTACAATCTGTAAATTCTGTTCTAATTGTTTTCTGCAAAATAAGATCTGCTGCATTATCAATTGATGCGGTTGCTTCATCGAGCACCAGTATCCTACTTCGCCTCAAAAGGGCGCGGCCTAGACAGAATAACTGCCTTTGTCCCATACTCCAATTGATCCATATAAACACTACCCTAGTCTAATTGTTACAGCTTCAGCATTTACTAACAACACATAAGTTAGCTTGATCTGAAAACAGAAGAAGAAGTAAGAAAGAAGCAAAAAAGAAAGGGGATTTCGAGGTGCAATTTGTTCTGGCGCCGTCCCTAGCAATTTGTTCTTTACAGCTATTTGTCAATGTCATCCTTCCCACCAAAGAGGCCATCTCTATCTTAAAGCCATCAGAACTTGCTCCAAAATTCATCCACATTCCAATTTGACATATTTAATTTTAAGCATCTACCAGTTAATAAAAAAAGATAAATATCTAGGCACTTAAAAGACCAAGTTGTCACTGCATGAGAAATATAATATAAATTGTTAGCAGTTTAATCTTGTAAGGATCAAATTATTAGTTTATGTTGATTTATAACCAATCCATACACTCTAGTGCTTTAAGCATGAGATAAATAAAACTGAACCTACTTTCTTCGTCCTTGGCTATGCTAAGTAAAGTCATTAGAACTTTGCTTCTCAAATGCAATGGCCTACCACTAAGGGTTCTACCTAAAAACCATGAACTTTAGGTCAAAAAAACTTCCAATGGAAGAAAAAAATTCATCAAAATCAGAGTAAACCCACAGATCACGAAGCACAAAAGCAGACTATGATAAACCTAGCTAAAACTGGCACAGAAAAATTGGGCCCTAAGGTTTATCATGAAGAACAAAATCACAAAATCAGGATATATATACCTGAAATTCGAGATGGTTACGAGAAGAATTAAGAGAGCGAGTTAAGATTAGATGGAAGAGGCACCAGAGGGAGCAGATGCGATGAGAGCGGCGGCGAAGAGAGCTCCCCGACGATAGGAGTAGATGCGATGAGAGCGGCGGCGGAGGAAGCTCGTGCGACGCAAGGGGTGATAGAGAGAGATCGTGCAATGCAAGCGGCGGCGGCAGCGACAGCAACAGCGACGGAAGCAGCTCGTGCGACGGATAGAAGAAGCAATTGTGTGACGGAGAGAGGAAGAAGCACATAAAGGTAGGAGTTGGCATCTGTGTTTATTTGTGAATGGAGCTCGAGAGAGAGAGAGGGGGTAGATTAGGTTTAAGTTAATATTTTTCGACGGAATATTTTAAATTACAGACAGATTTTCTGTTTGTAATAATTTAATAAAACACAGTATTTTGTTCATTTAAATACAGTCGGATTTTTCATCAGTAACTATTTTTCACGAAAAAGAATTAATTTTTTCGACAGAATTATCGACATATTCTCTTTTCTGTCTGTAATTTATGCTAATTCATTTTCCTTTGTTTCTGACAAAAAATCCCTCACAAAATCCATCTGTATTTCCGTGGGATAAAATTAAATCTGTCGAAAATATTCGT
Source organism: Arachis ipaensis (assembly GCF_059453495.1). Taxonomy (NCBI): domain Eukaryota; kingdom Viridiplantae; phylum Streptophyta; class Magnoliopsida; order Fabales; family Fabaceae; genus Arachis; species Arachis ipaensis. Next base: position 132,464,373 of record NC_142444.1, read on the forward strand.
CTGTAATAAATAATTTTCTAATAGCGAAATTTATATCCATTTATTATTATTGAAAATTACAAAATCTTTATCTTCTCGATAGACAAACTTTTACTTTTGTATCATCAATGTTCTAAGTGAAGTTGTTAATTAGCAAAATCTTTCTTTTATCAATAATGGTTTTTTTTTTTAGTGTACCAAAATAAAATAAAATAAATGATACATATTACATGTATTAGCTCTCAAAACAAATTGATTAGCTTTGTGTCTTTTCTTTTATCCATATACAAATTGTCGTTGTAAACAAAAAAAAAGGCACGAAGTATATGTATATTAATATAATTAATATACAATTAAAGCAATTTTCTAAATAATTTATAGTGATTTTAAATCGCTACTAAATAATTCTGTGTCACTTGGTGGAGTACTGTCAAAATAGTGCAACTGTCGCTAAACAAGTAATTAATCTGCGATAGTTTTAAACTACCGCTACATGAGATTTAAAAAAAATGATAAAATCTATAATAATTTGTATCATTTTTTTTACTATAATCTATTATATATTTTTACATCATGATTAATTTTAAACTTGCCAAATACTTGCACAAGAGAATATTGAATTTGTAGATTATTCTAAAATATTAACCAATATTATTAATCAAATTTAAAAAAATGAAACAAACACACGCACGCACCCCATACAAACTTATTTTCAAGCATTATACATAACATAAATTTTTAAATATAACATATAACGCACATAAACCCAGAGACAATGATAGATATAAAAATTTAGCAATTCTTAAACATAAAATCTTACCCATAAATAATTTATGACACTTTGGGCATCCTTCACTACAACATTTTGGGTCTATGGCCATGGTTTTTTTGGTCATGGTAAAAAACCGTGACCATAGACCCTCTATGGTCACGGTTTTTTAGGGTGACCAAAAAAAAAAAAGCTATGGTCACGGTTTTTTTGGAAAGGGTGACCATAGAGTACCTATGGTCACGGTTTTTTAAAAAAGGGTGGCCTAAAGGGGTCTATGGTCACGGTTTTGAGGGGTGACCTAAAGGGGGTCTATGGTCACGGTTTTTTACAGTGACCAAAAGAGGTCTATAGTCACGGTTTTTCAAAAAATGGTGACCTAAAAGGGTCTATGGTCACGGTTTTGGAGGGTGGCCTAAAGGGGTCTATGGTCACGGTTTTGGGGGGCCTAAAAGGGTCTATGGTCACGGTTTTGGAGGTGACCTAAAGGGGTCTATGGTCACGATTTTTTACAGTGACCAAAAAGGGGCTATGGTCACGGTTTTTCAAAAAATGGGTGACCTAAAATGGTCTATGTTCACGGTGTTGGAGGTGACCTTAAGGGGCCTATGGTCACGGTTTTGGGGGTGGCCTAAAAGTGTCTATGGTCACAGTTTTGGGGCGTGGCTTAAGGGTCTATGGTCACGGTTTTTTACAGTGACCAAAAAGGGGCTATGGTCACGGTTTTTCAAAAAAGGGTGACCTAAAAGGATCTATGGTCACGGTTTTGGGGGGTGACCTAAAAGGGTCTATGGTCACGGTTTTGGGGGTGGCCTTAAAGGGGGGTGGCCTTAAAGGGTCTATGTCACGGTTTTGGGGGTGACCTAAAGGTGTCTATGGTCACGGTTTTTTACAGTGACTAAAAAGGGTATATGGTCACGGTTTTTCGGAAGGGTGACCTAAAAGGGTCTATGGTCACGGTTTTAAGGGTGACCTAAAGGGGTCTATGGTCACGGTTTTTTACAATGACCAAAAAGTGTCTATGGTTTAAAAAATAATTTAAAAATGATTTATAATTAGTTACTTTATAGAAATTGAAATTAAAGTTGTGATAGAAAAATAATGAAATGTAATATAATTTAATTTAGGTAATCGATATTTTAGATTTAAAATTGTATTTTATAAAATGTGATTTGTAAGACCCATAATTTTCGAAAAAAATATTATTTGAGTTAATTTCAATTTATATATTCATTAAATACTTTATTTTTAGAAATTATTTTATTAAAAGTAATTAAATTAAGTTTTGATAATTAAATGAGAAATTTTACTTATTTTTATAATATTGAATAATTTTCTATATTTAAATTATAGAACTTAATAATTTTAAAAGAATAAGAATTTTGTATGATTTAGTTTGAATAATTAAAATTTTAGAAGTTAATATTTTAATTTTTATAGACAAAAAAAATTAATTATAATATCTCTAATTTTTAAATTAGAATATTTGATTTAAAAAAAATTAGCAAATTGATAATCAAATAATATTTTTAAAGTAATTTTAAGAAAATAAATTAAATTTTTATTTAATACTCTATACCCTAATTTAATTAAAATTACTAAATTTCAATTTACTCAAAAACCCTAATTCCTAAATTAATTTAGAAAACCCTAACCCACTTACCCTTCACCCCAGCGCCGTTTCCCCCTTTCACTCATCAGCTTCATTTTTCCTCACACACAGCAAAGAGAGAGTGAGACCCGAAAGAGAGAGAACGAGCTGAACGGAAGAGAAAGGGAGACCCAAAGGAGGCGCCGCTGGGCCAGAGCTGCCGCTGGGAGGGTCCTCGCCGCTGCCGCCATAGCCACGCAGCCGCTGTCTGGTCGTCATCGTCGTCGCGCTCGCCAGAAACGAGGCAGAGAGCAGCGCCGAGAGGAAGTCCATCAACCCCATCGCCGCCGTCGTGCTCGCAAGTATGGAGGAAGCCCGTTGCTGCCAGCTTTGTCGGATCTCTGTCATCGAACCCGTCCTTGCCGCCGCCATTGGAGTCGCGAATGGAGGAGGGAGAAGAGGCACGAAAGGGAGCGTCGCGGTGTTGCCGTGGTCATCGACTAGCTGGGCTTGCCATCGTCGCGTTTGGGTGGCTGTTGCGCCGCCGTTCGTTGCTGCCTTGTCGCCATTGAAGCTTCATGTTGCCGCTTTGACCGCCGGTAACCACCGGTGGAACTCCATCTTCTCGGTAAGCGTTTCATTCTGGAATCTTTGAAAATTGGAATTCTGTTATGAGTTATTGAAGGTTCTGAGATATTGGTAACGTAGGGTCGAATTCCGAGTCTTGCATGCTGAATTTAATGGTTGTTGCCTGCGACATCAAGCTGCTGCGTCATCACTGGAGCTGTTGCTGCTCCGTGTTCTCGGTTAATCGTAAGTCCGGTAAGTTGTCCCTTGTTTTGAACTCTGTTAGTCATTATTTTGTTATATGTTATTAAGATTCCTGCGACGTGAATGCCTTAGGATCGAGTTCCGGTTATTGTATGTTACAATTCAAGCTGTTTCGGTTGCTGCGAAAGTGGATAAAGCTGAGGTTACGGTTGCTGCTGTCGCTGGCCGAGGAAAAAGGGGTTTTTGACGCGTTTTGATTTTGCGAGTTTCGACTTTGAGGTAGGGGCGTTTTTATTAAAACTCATTTTGTTCTTAGGAGTTGTTATAAATTGATATTTAGGCGAGTAAATATTTTTGGTGATTATGGGGTCTTATGAGTTGAGCTGAACTGCTTTGAATAAATGTGATTGCTTACTTGCCTGTGGCTAGTTCTGAATATTGATTTGATATTGAAGTAGTGAATGAAGGATTGATTTAAAATTCTGAGTCGAATGTTTATCAAGTATAATTTGAGAATTGGAAAGTGATTGGATGTTAGATTTAGTTTGATTTCGAAAAATGATTTGAGATTTGTGAATGACTTGGGTTTGAAAATGTTGGAAAGTGTTTGAGAAGATGTTAGTTGACTTTGTTGAAAATGAATTGAAATTTGGAAAGGGTTATAATATTGGAGATGAGCTTGATTTGTAGAAAAATGAATTTAAATTGAAAATGGTTTGAGATATTGAAATTGTTCAGATTTTGAAATTGAGTTGAAAGGAGTTTGAGAAATGGTTTTGTTGGGACCCGGAAAGGCTAGATTGCTGATGCAGATGAGCATTGTAGTGCTTTCTAGTTGTGTGTTTTGCCAATGATAATTGGCGCTTCGATGAGATTATATTTCTAAAGCCAGTCTATTCTCTTCATCTTTAATATCCTAGGTTTCAATGCATCTTTTTAGGCTATTTTTATTTTCTCTTTTCTGTTTTCAAGAGTTGCTTTTTCTGAAACATCTGACCTCACTCTGATTTAAATTTAGTCAAATAGTAAATTCCCTTGTTCTCAAATGTGAATCCTTATGGCTAGTTCTCAGTGAAAATTTCTGTGTTTTCAATTTTTCAGTGCAGCAATAAACAACTTATTTGGTATGCTTGTAGGATGGTTATTTGTTGGGACTGTCCGTGAATTTAGGGTTTTTTGAACTAACCTAGGGATTAGCATTTCTTGTTTCTTCTGAAATTGGTAATAGCAAGATTTTACACTAAACAAAAGGGTGAATATAATGAGTTGTAACAGTGATGAATTTAAGCACTAAGAGTAAATTTTTGCATGAAAATTTCTCATTCCAATTTTACCAAAGAAATATATATGGGGACTACTAAATCATTTTGATTTCACTCAATCAAAACACATCACTTTATAAATGTCATATAGATGATATGATATCACTATTTTTTGTCTTAATGATAGATTAGGAATTTTAATTTTATTTATTTTTCAGAGGTCATGCATCAACTTTATTTATGTGATTAGTGTGTAAAAATTTTAAAAGTTTTTGTATCTATTTTCTTTGATTTTTCAAATAGCTCTTTGTTTTCCAAGATATTTTATAACTATTGATATGTAAAATCTTCAATTGCTAAATTACAAATATTTTCCAGAATATGCTTGATTATGTCTCATTTTAAGACAGGAAGTTTAAAATAGAAATTATTTTGTATTTTATATTAATTTAGGATTAATATTTGTTAATTGATTATTTTGTTTACCTACTCTTGAATTTTCTTTATGAGGAATTTTTTGTTTTATTTTGTATACAGGATAATTTTTTTTGGACTGGTAAAGACAAAAGGAGTTGACTAGTTGTTGTGGCACCCTGTATAAGATGGGATGTGTCTTATAATGAGTTTGGTTATCTAAATGTATTATTTTGATGTGTTCTTTACTTTTTGATAAGAGACTTTATCCGATATTATATGTAATGGATAAATTACACTCTATTTTGATTAGTGTTGTAATGAATATCTAATTTTTAATGAAACTTTTATGATTTGGATTTATCAAATTTTTTATTTTTAGATTTATTTTGTGATTATCATCATTTTGGGATGTGATTATGATTTAAAAAATTAAATCTCATAACATAAAATAGGCTATGATCACGGTAAAAACTAGGACCATAGATAAGCTATGGCCACAGTGAAAACAGTGACCATAGATAAGGCTATGGTCACGGTCAAGGTGGGGTGACCATAGAGGCTATGGTCACGGCGAAAAACCGTGACCATAGATAAGGCTATGGTCACGATTTAAGAAGGGGGTGACCATAGGGGCTATAGTCACGGTTAAAACTGTGACCATAGATAAGGCTATGGTCACGATTTTGGTGAGGGGTGACCATAGAGGCTATGGTCACGGCCAAAACCGTGACCATAGATAAGGCTATGGTCACGGTTTAAGGTGGGGTGACCATAGAGGCTATGGTCACGGCCAAAACCATGACCATAGATAAGGCTATGGTCGGTTTAATGAGGGGTGACCATAGGGGCTATGGTCACGGCTAAAATCGTGACCATAGCTAAGGCTATGACCACGGTTTTTGGTGGGGTGACCATAGAGGCTTTGGTCACGGCCAAAACTGTGACCATAGATAAGGCTATGGTCACGGTTTTGGGAAGGGGTGACCATAGAGGCTATGGTCACGGTGGATAAGGCTATGGTCACGGTTTTATCGCGTGACTATAGATTAACCTATGGTCACGGTAAAAAAAACGTGGCCTAAAGTGCCAGAATTTGAACATTACAACCGTGACCATAGATAAAAAAAACCGTGATCATAGATCTATGGCCACGAAAGAATAAGCCATGGCGAAAAAATCGTGACTATAGATCAAAAACCGTGACCATAGACTTATGGTTACCCTTTTCACTAGCTATGATCACGATTTTTCACCGTGACCATAGACTTTTTTTTTTTGTAGTGCTTATAAAGTATATATTACAAAAGATGTTACATTTGAAACTTGAAAGGCACACACATAAAATAATAATAATATTTGCCTGTTTTATTGCAAAAGTAGGACTCCATCCTTTTTCTTTTTTTATTTTATTTTATTTTTTATCAAAAATAGAAAGGCACGAATTTGCGATCTCTTAAGTGAGTATGGGAAGATTATGTCATTTGAACTATAACTTATTGGCATAAGACTCTTTATTTACAGGACAATTTTCCATTACATCATGGCTTAGCAATAGCATGTTCAAGGTATTTTACCGGTAAAGTCAAAGAAGCAGCAACATCTTTGTAACTATCAAAGAAAAAAAAGCCACATCTTTGTAGCTTTCAGTATAGTTTTACTCTTATTTGTTTATTTGTTGTCAAGTGTAATTTGGTTTATCTAATTAATAACGCTACAATAAATATAATTGTCGAATTAAATATTGCCAATTGTAATTTAATTTGTTTAAGTGGAGGATGATGGATACCAAGTCAGATGATGAATATTACATACTTGTTGCGCACTTGCGTAATAGAATTATCAGTGCTGACTTTTTCTTTTTTTATTTCATTCAAATTGTTTCTTTGACGGAACGAATTAATTAAGGTATATTCAAATAGTATTTAATTAAGGCGTAGAAAGTTTTTGTCCAATGCTAAACAATAGATTAAAATTTCAAAATAATTATTTTATGAAAAAATAAAAAAAGTTTTATCATCATAATTAATTTTAGATTTAATTACTCTATTCGTCCTATACTTTTACAAAATTTTCAATTAGGTCTCTATACTTTTTTTCCTTTTAATTGAGTCCTTGCACCAATTTTTTTTAATTGAGTCCCTACACTTTTTTCTCCTTTTATTTAGGTCCCTATACCAATTTTTGTTTTAGTTAGGTCCCTATAAAATTAAGCCAATTACTACTAAAAGGGACTTAATTGAAACAAAAATTTAGTACAGGGATCTAATTAAAAAGAAAAAAAGTATAGAGACCTAATTGAAAATTTCACGAAACTATAGGAACCAATAGAGTAATTAAACCTTAATTTTAACAAGGGTATTTAGAAAAATTATTTATAGTATTTATTAAATATATAATTATTAATAATTTTATATTTAATAATATCTCTTTATTAATCATTTAAATTCTTGGAATAATTAATTTTATATTTTAATTTTTTTTAATTTCAAACACAAAAGCGGTTCTTATGACTCTATGAAGATCTCTTAAATGACAATATCCTCGTTGAAGTCTCACTGTATAAAAAAATTGATATTTGTATAAGAGCATCTTTAATATTTAATTTTAATTTTATTTTATTTTAGATTTTGTAAAGTATTACATAAGTATTTGGGGATTATATATCCTAACATCTGATTTAAAATTTAATGTAAAATTTGTTACTCTAATATTTGGTTTCATTTTAATTTAAATTTAAATTACTTTTTAATTATTTCAAAAATTAAAAAAATTATAAATGTGAAGAGTGAGAATTTTGTGTATTTGAATTGAAAAAATAATTAAAATTTGAGTAAAGTATTGTTTTTGTCTCCAACTTTTGGGAATAAGTCTCAGTTGTCCCTAATGTTTGAATCGTCCTATTTAAGTCCCTAACGTTTCAAAATTTACTCAATGTTGTCCTACCGTTAGGAATCTGTTAACGGAATTGGCGGTGGGACAAAATTGAGACGATTTTAAAACATTAGGGACTTAAATAGGACGAAAACGTTGGGGACAAAAATGATACATAGAAATAAATTTTAATTTTATCATTCACTAATATCAATCTTTTATGGTACATAGTTATTCAATTATTTTTTAATCACATTTAAGTAAATTATACTTAATTACATTACTTTGATTCTAAATAAATTTATTTTTTTTATAATTTTACTTTTAAAAATTTTTACTCATCATGAAATGTTTGTAGAATGACTAGAATCACATTACTTTATTGTATATGTATCATTTTTTTCCCACAAGTTTATGTATTAGTCATTTTACAAACATTTTATGATGAGTAAAAATTTTTAAGAGTAAAATTATAAAAAAATAAATTTATTTAGAATAAAATTAATGTGATTAAATATAATTTACGTAGATGTGATTAAAAAATAATTGAATAACCATGTACCGTAAAAAATTGATATTATTGAAGGATAAAATTAAAATTCATTTATATGTATCGTTTTTGTCCCTAACGTGTTCATCCTATTTAAGTCCATAACGTTTCAAAATCGTCTCAATTTTGTCCTGCCGTCAATTCAGTTAACAAATTTCTAATGGCAGGACAACATTGAGTTAATTTTGAAATGTTAGTGACTTAAATAGGATGATTCAAATGTTAGAAACAATTTTGAGACTTACCCCAAACGTTGGGAACAAAAACGATAATTTACTCTTAAAATTTTATAAACAATTAAAAAAGAACTTACGTTAAACTGATTTGGATTAATTTTTTTATTAAATTAATTAGAAAATAATAAAAAAATAGAGTAATAAAATACGGGAGAACAATTGAATATATCTAATTTATTTAAATATATTTTGATTGAGTTTTGTTGTAAAGTTATAATAATAATGTTACAATAATAACATTATAATGTTCATTTAATGAGTTTAATGGATTATATAAATGATAACATATATATCACTATTAATCTTTCTTTAAAATTATACAGTATCTAAAGATGATATTCAACATAAATTTTAATTTTAAATTATTTTAATTATTGTAGAGATTAAAATTTATATTTAAAATTAATCCCTTTAAAATTACTCTAAGGTAGTAATAAACTAATAATTTATGAACATAATTATAATTTACTGACACTCTATTATCTACTAATTAGATTCAAATTATAATGATTAAACTTTATGATTTTTTTTTTTTTGTGTCTGATTCAACTTTATGATATAATTGTAGTAATTTTTACTAATGTAAGTATATTTCAACAGTTATGCTACACATACAAACCTTTTTAGCTTACAAGTCCTACAAATTGGGTCAAGCCTAACAAAAAACACGCATGCTTTACTCCTCCCACTCGAGCGTAAAGAGATGCGCGAGTGAACCGTTTTCAAAGTGCGCTACTCACCATTATGAACGTCTCTTCTTCTTCGTCAATCAAAACTCCAACCCTTGATATTCAAGCCACATTCGAAACCAACCGCAACTCTGAAGAAAGTTTCAAACTCCTCTCCAAAAGTAGACGAAATCAACAAGAAAACTTCCAAATCTCCATAAAAAAAAAAACCAAAAAGAAAGAAGAAACATTATTCAAAATACTGTTTCACTGTTCTTCTAGGTTTTTCAGATTTCTGTTTCTTATTTCAAATGCGAAGCATTACATCGTCGTATTTCTCTCTCTGTTTCACTGTTCTTGGTTTAGATTTGATATTATTGTTCTAATGAAACTGTTCAAGTCGTTTACGCTGTTTTACGTACTTCTAGTGAATGGTTTAACGTGTGTTTTTATCTGTTTTGTGCATGTTTTTGAAGTGAGTTTATATACATATAAACTCTGTATTGTATTTCAAGTGAAATCATTTTTGGGTGTATATGGCCGATTTTTGGGCGTATATGTTAGAATTCGAATGTGACTGGTGCTTCTAGTGGCATTTTGAACTTAAATATCATTCTGAACTCATATAACGTCATGTAATCTATTAAGAGTATTGAAGTGTAACTGGTGCTGTTTACTTATGCTTGACCTTGTAGTATCATTGTATGCATGTTTGGTTGAGTTGAATATCATTTTGAACTCATTTAATTTCGTGTAATCGAAAAAATAATAAATGTGTATAGGACTGGATTTGGGTATATGAGGATGGTATTTAGGTGTATGTGTCTGATACTTGCCTGATATTTTTATCTATTGATAGTATTTCTTATTCCTTACAGTAAAAATGACAACCAAGAGCCAAGGTGAAAAAAATACAATGTAATCACATATAGATTATTTAAATGACTCTCATTTTGCTTTGTTTACAGCAAACCAAATACTTAAAATGTGCCACGAGACTATTGAGTGAAAAGTTTGAAAAGATGAGCGAGCCAAAGAAAGCCATCGTTCGCGAATTAGAATTTGGTGGCCTCATGCACATCCTGCCAATGAATGTGCCAGACAAACTATTAACCAACTCCTTTAATTTGGACAAAAACAAACAAGACACAGGCTATGGTTCATTAAAGTTAAACCCAAAACAATAGGGGTGGCCCTTGGCCTCAATGCATCAGGTAACTGATTACAGAAAATCTCTATACTTGCATTCTCTGTAATATATTCTTTGTAATATCTTATTCTAATCTCATGTAATCAAGTAATAAATTTAGGTGTATATGAGTGATATTTGGGTGTATTTCAGGTGATTTGGAGTGTAAATTATTTTCTTTTTTATAGGAGATCTATTTTCCAATAAAGTGAGTTATAAGGAACTTTCTGAGGAGAACAAACTGATTTTTAAAAGGTTCCAGGGAAAGACATTAAAGAATCTGACCGATGAAATGATGAATATCGGTGTTGACAACGACCAAGATCGCCTGATGTTCAAGAGGATTTTCATCCTCTATATTCAGATGGCGTTCTTGTTGCCAACTACGATAAACAAAGTATCTCCTGTGCACCGAGCTCCAATTTTTCAGATGCACAAAATAACAGACGGCAACTGGGGCGCCCATGTGCTCAATTTCATCATCAAAGGCATAACCAATTACCGTCTGAAAAAGAAAGAAATAATTGACAGTTGCCTCTATGCCTTGATGATAGTCTATATCCATCTAACAGAACACGCAGACAAGAAGAGAGAAGCAATCCCTGGACTGCCCTGGGTTAGCAACTGAAATAGAGAGCTACTGGTTGCAAGGATGAGAGCAGAGATAGATGGTCATTTGGGTGTATTTTATTTTTATAGATGGTGTAAAATAACGTGTCTACTGTTTCAGGGCATCGTCGAAAAGGCGGAAACGAAAAAGAAGTTAAAGGAAATGAAAGAAAAAGAAAAGAAAGAAAAAAAAAAGAAAAAAACAAAAAAGAAGAAGGCAAGTTCATCCGAGAGTGATCCATCAGAGAGTGAACTTGATTTTTCCTCTTCAGACTCAGAGGAACCAAGAAGGAAACAACCCACCAAGACGACCAAAAAGTAAGTAATATTTTTGGGTGTATTTTGTCAATTTTAGGATATTTTTTGCTAATAATTGTTTACCTTCGAGAATGGAATCCAGAAAAAGAAGCAGATTTTGGAGGATTCCACTTCATAAAGTAAAAGTGAATCCAATGATGAGTAAGATTCTGAAATTATCATCACTTTATTTTTTGTTTATTATCAAAATTTGATGTATAACAGAATGTTTCTCATTTAATTTCAGAAGTGAAGAATCGTCACCAATTAAAAAACAAAAATCAAAGAAAAAAATTCAGACTCCCCCCAAAAGTATGCACTACTTTCGAGAGTATTTTATCATCAATTTTGTTGTGTTTGTCGGATTCATAATTTTTTTATTTCCAAGATACAATACAAAAAGAGAAAGCAGATAGTTAAGGATTCGTCTTCTTAAGAACAAATTCAATCCTATGATGTGTAAGATACTTTGTAAAGCTATCTTACACTTTATAATCAAAATTATATTTTGTTAACATGTTCTTTTGAATGTACTGTCAGAATTGATATTAGAACTGAAGTAATAGAAAAATTCTTAAGAGAATCAGAAAAGAAGAAAACCAATGAAAAGGCTGCTGCACAGGGGTATGTTGAATTTGGGTGTATATTACCCTTTTTAAGGTATTTTGGTTGCTGATAATTGTTCTTGGTTTCCCAGGATGAAGAAAGCTGGGGTCCCATCAATGGAAGGCCACTATGACTCATCAGAAATGTAAGATCCTTTATTTGATAGAATTTTGATATCCTGATTTAACTAAATAGTATTTTTACTGAATGATGTTTATTTTATACTTAGAATGCCAGAGGTGAACTTAGGAAGCGAGAGTGATCCTTTGTTTCAAGGACAAACAGATCAAAGCAGCGTAAACAAATCCGCGGATAGCATGTAATATCTGTTTCTAATACCGGTTGCTTAATTCTTTTTTTACCATCTGCTTCTAATTCTGTATATATCTTTTTTAGAAAAAAAGCCCTTTAATGTTTTATTCAAGAAAAAAGGCAAAAAAAAAAAAAAAAAGAAAAATCTGCAACTACATAAGTTCTCAAAAACAGAGCCTATGTTTCTTTTCAATGCTTCAAGTGTATTTTGACATTATTTGGGTGGATTTTAGGTTGAGTCTGGAAGAAGAATCAGTCAGTGACCTAACTCAACAGAAGATGATTGTTGTTCGGATGGAGATACATTCGCAATCTGAACCACTTAATATGTGAGTTTTACAACTAAATTTCAACCTTCTAATCATCTATTTTAATGGGCTTTCTTAACTTTTTATTTTTGTCTTGTTTAGAGTTCCGATTCAAGTATGCATGGCTCTGTCCCAGACAATAACACCAAGCCCTGTACCACAAATTGAACCATCCCCCCCCCCTCCCAAAGTCCCCGAACAAGAAAATTAGTGAAGAAATAACTAAAAGGTGAGGAATAATATTCGGGTGTATTTGGTTATTATTTGGGTGTATTATTTTCTTATTTGGGTGTATACCCTTGGAATTGAGTTGTAACTAGTTTTTTTATAATTTGATTCATTTTCTCTAACCCTGCAGCACTCCACAACCCTAGAAACTTGATGAAAGCACACCCACGGTGTCACCAGCTCCATCTAAAGCGTAAGTTCAGCATAATATAACTCTCTTTAAATATCATTCATCTATTCTTATTCTTATAGTATCTTATATTTCAACACGCAGTAATCCAGTCCCTGAAGCCATTGATGCACTGATGATGATGGCCCACACAGCATCTTACGTACCTAAAGAATTTCCGATGCCATCACTCAGCCTTAGCTTCACTAATTCAAGTCAAGAAGAAACACTGACCCAAGAGGGGGCAACCAGGATCTCAAAAAGGAAAAAGTCCTAAAACACTAATACTAATCGAACAATTAGAGGAGCTGGTGGAGAAAATTGCAAACAGTGGTGTAAAAGTAGCAATGGATTTTGCAGAGGGTAAAAGTCCCCCGATCGAAAAGCAGCCTGCGGGCCAAATTTTTTAAAAGTTTGAAACTCCTACAAGGAGCAAGGAAATGTCAGGTGACATGAAAGAAAAGTGCTACTTGTGGGCCACACGTGTAAAGACATACGCAGATGGAAGTACTAATGAGTATGATCCAATGTGCACCCTTAATGCCCAAGAACCATTGCTATTGCCAAAAGTCCACTTTGCGTCTCTAAAAGCTAGTTCATATATTGAATCTGAAGTAATATTAGAATAAGATTAATGATTTTATTATGACATATAACTGTAATGTTGATTGATGTAATTAATTTGGGTTTTTTGTTATTTTAGATTGTCAATGCTATGTGCCTGATCCTGAACCAACAAAATATTTGATGATTTTAAGAAGCAATTTACTGTCTCCACCCTAATATTGTGGTAAGGTGTATTGTAATCAAATTTGGGTGTATTAAATATTTCTTTTGGTATTTCACAAATTCTGCAGAGCACGGCTATTGGGAATCATGCAGGTAGGGAATTCTTACAGCCAAAATAAAAAAAAAGCTATTTATGATTGAAGACTACCAAATGTTCATACCCTTTTCGCACCTGAAAAAATTAGCATCACATCCATATGTAAGTTTTCATTTCTAAAACTTCTTATCACAATTCTTTGGTTATGTGCCAATTAAACTAAAACACTGTTCAATGTGGACATGCTTAAGATATTTGCACATGTTTGCTATTCGGAGCATTGCTGGTTATGGGTGGCTGATGTTAGAAGGAAAAAATTTTTTTTTCTTGACCCATATCATAAGACGTATCCCTCCGAACCCAGAATGAAGCTAAATAAATTTGTTGTAAGTTGATTCTGTTTTTTGTGTTTTAATATTTGGGTGTATTTCTGTTCAAAATAAGGTGTAGTTTGTGATCCTTTGTTTTTTGTTTTCAGGGGTATGTCATTTCCTGAATGAAGGTATATGCTGGGGGTACCTCTCAAGAAAAAGATCGTGAAATTGAACCGCCATACATCGACATTTCAGGCCAAAAAACAAGGTATAAATTTTTTACTCTGTAAATTGTGTTTTCTCTTGCTATCCTATTTTAATTTGCTAATTTATTTTTGGTTTTCAGTTATGATTGTGCTGTTTATGTAATGAAATGGCTTGAAATAATCCAACTTCAAAACATTAAAAGGGGAAGTATGAGTGGGACAATTGGACTCAGGTAATTGTGTTTAAAACTATATAACTCTCTATTAGTTTACTAAATTAACAGAGTTGATTAAAAGAATATTCTTTTAAAATGTAGGCGGAGGTGGACCACTTTAGAGTAGAATTTGCTTCCCAATTCTGTTTCATGAAATGAATCGAGACAGAAATACAGCCAGTAGGGGAAGTGAAGCAGTGAGATTGTCCAAGCCATCTATAGTGTTGTTGAGTCCATATTGTCAAAAAGATTCATATGATGTTGACAGTGATTAATTTCAATGTTATGTAGTCTTGGAATAGTTTGAACACTTCGTGTAAATTTTGTGAATATTTAATATAGTTTTATTATAAATTTTTTTTGCATAAATAAACTGTCTGTGCTATATTCAAAAGCCATAAATTATAGGTTCAAAAGAAAATGAAGGGAAACAATACCAAACATACTGATACACCTAATTATTTTAATAATACACCCAAATATAACCGGTATACACCTAAAATGAGTCCTCACATATTTCAATTGAAACCCAACAAAGAGGTATGAAAGATCAGAAATTTGAATTGTTAACCTCTTTAGGATTTGATTGTATATATATAGTAAAATTAAAACAAACAAATATAAACAAAACACTAATTTCTAATATAAACAGCAGCATCTGAAAAAGATAAAAAAAAAAAAAAGAAAAATGTCAAACACATGAGAATACAGAAATACACCCAAAAAACTAAGCATTACACCAAAATACTGTCACTATACACCCAAAAACCAATCCCTTGCTACTGAATCCCTGAACTGATAATTCATAACATGTCCATGATATTGGCTAGAATTTGGTTGCACCACTGATGCAACATCAAAAAGGTTTAACTGCAAAAATTAAACTCACATATTACCAAAACTATTATAAAAAAAATTAAACTCAATTACCACCTATTTAAAGAACATCACTTTTACCTCAGTTAGAGATTTCGTTTTCTTCTTCTTTGAGGCATTTGCAATTTATTTGTCCAACTTTGAACCTAGCTTATTTTTTGGACGTCCTCTTGTTCGAACCCTTGGAGGGCTTTGAAGCTCGTTAACGGATTCCAAGTTAGCATCTTCGTGAGATAACGAACATGTCCTTTCCTTTTGGCTTTCAATTCTTCCATCTCAATTACAACGTTATTGTAGGCATGGTGCAGAATGGCGGTGAGCTTCTCGGATTCTAATGCAAATTCACGTATATTTTGTGAACGAAACACCAATTTGTCAAACCTCTTGCTTCTTGGTGCTAACAATGGCTCGTCGTAGCTGCTCTTGATGTGTGTGTGTCTCCTCTTTACGTTCTTGCTCCATCGTTGCAATATGTATCTCGGTGACAGTTTGGTTACTCATTCAAAGCTCAACACGCTTAGGGAGTGACAGCACAATATCCCTCTTGACTCGAATAATATGCACTGGCATTTCACTTGGGCTGCTACCGAGTCGTATGTAACTGCAAACTTGTTGAATGTTGAGCTAGAAACTTGTTCAGCAACTTCGTAAACTGAATAGCCTAGAGTGGAGTTCGTTAATCTTGTGATGCAATTTACCTTCCCTCTGAATTGTGCTTGGACTTTCCTGAACTTTTAGTGAGTGTACACATGTTGAAACTGGGCTTCTATGGAGGATTTTGTTGCACATGGTATGATGGTGTGAAAATCTGCAGCATCCGGTTCGCACTCTTTGCTCCCTACTTCCGAGGCAATTATCATATTGTTTGACGAATTGGATAAGTGAGCTGTTTCGGGTAATGAACTTGTTAAAAATTGCATGTATGCTCTCACTCCTTTGTGTGCTTCTCATCCCGGTCCAAAAGTGGTGATCCAGATAAATTGGAATCCATATATGACGGTCTTTGTATAGCTCTGTAAATTACACCCAAATCAGACTATAATACACCCAAAAACATGCAATTTACACCTCTGCTGCAGATTATAAACGTCGTTACCTGAAAGCCACTTGTTGAACACAAGACCATACTTTAACAGAAACTCATTCCAATTCCTATCAAATGATTATTTGGTATGAGAGTTCCAAACAACATGACTCATTTCTTGTTCGATTTCTATGTGTCCCTTGTAGCCGTTTAATTTTCCTGGAATCTACTTCATGATGTGCAGGATACACCATCAGTGAATTGTTGTGGGCAATGATGAGCGGATAATTTATACGCTTTTTGGCATTGTTTTTAGTATGTTTTTAGTAGGATCTAGTTACTTTTAGGGATGTTTTCATTAGTTTTTATGTTAAATTCACATTTCTGGACTTTACTATGAGTTTGTGTATTTTTCTGTGATTTCAGGTATTTTCTGGCTGAAATTGAGGGACTTGAGCATAAATCAGATTCAGAGGTTGAAGAAGGACTGCTGATGCTGTTAGATTCTGACCTCTCTGCACTCAAAGTGGATTTTCTGGAGCTACAGAACTCGAAATGGCGCGATTCCAATTGCGTTGGAAAGTAGACATCCAGGGCTTTCCAGCAATATATAATAGTCCATACTTTGGCCAAGAATAGATGACGTAAACTGGCGTTCAACGCCAACTCTCTGTCCAAATCTGGCGTCTAGCGCCAGAAAAGGAGCCAAAACCAGAGTTGAACGCCCAAACTGGCACAAAAACTGGCGTTCAACTCCAAGAAGGACCTCTACACGTGCAACACTCAGGCTCAGCCCAAACACACACCAAGTGGGCCCAGGAAGTTGATTTATGCATCAATTACCTACTCATGTAAACCCTAGTGACTAGTTTATTATAAATAGGACCTCTTACTATTGTATTAGACATCTTTGGTCTCAGTTTTAATCCATTGTTCATCTTAGGAGACTATTGATCACGTTTTAGGGGGCTGGCCATCTCGGCCATGCCTGGACCTTCACTTATGTATTTTCATACGGTAGAGTTTCTACACTCCATAGATTAAGGTGTGGAGCTCTGCTGTTCCTCAAAGATTAATGCAAAGTACTACTGTTTTCTATTCAATTCATCTTATTTCACTTCTAAGATATCCATTCGCACCCAAGAACGTGATGAAGGTGATGATTATGTGTGACGCTCATCACCATTCTCCCCTATGAACACGTGCCTGACAAACACTTCCGTTCTACTTGAATTAAGCTAGAATGAATATCTCTTAGATCTCTTAATCAGAATCTTTGTGGCGTACGCTAGAATGATGGCGGCATTCAAGAGAATCCGGAAAGTCTAAACCTTGTCTGTGGTATTCCGAGTAGGATTCAATGATTGAATGACTGTGACGAGCTCCTAACTCGCGATTGCAGGGCGTTAGTGACAGACGCAAAAGGATAGTAAATCCTATTCCAGCATGATCGAGAACCGACAGATGAATAGCCGTGCCGTGACAGGGTGCGTGAGCATATTATTCACTGAGAGGATAAGATGAAGCCATTGGCAAGGGTGATGCCTCCAGACGATTAGCCGTGCCGTGACAGGGCATTGGATCATTTTCCCGAGAGATGACCGAAAGTAGCCATTGACAGTGGTGATGTATCACATAAAGCCAGCCATGGAAAGGAGTAAGACTGATTGGATGAAGATAGCAGGAAAGCAGAGGTTCAGAAGAACGAAAAGCATCTCCATTCGCTTATCTGAAATTCCCACCAATGATTTACATAAGTACCTCTATCCCTATTCTATTATTTATTATTCGAAAACTCCATAATTATTTTATATCCGCCTGACTGAGATTTACAAGGTGACCATAGCTTGCTTCATACCAACAATCTCTGTGGGATTCGACCCTTACTCACGTAAGGTATTACTTGGACGACCCAGTGCACTTGCTGGTTAGTTGTATCGAAGTTGTGACAAATTATGAATGTGTAATCACGATTACGCATACCAAGTTGCTCACGTGCCAGGAATAGTTTGAGCCTAGACATCACAATTTCGTGCACCAAGTTTTTGGCGCCGTTGCCGGGGATTGTTCGAGTTTGGACAACTGACGGTTCATCTTGTTGCTCAGATTAGGTAATTTTCTTTTTGTTTTCTTTTCAAAAAATTTTTCAAAAACATTTCAAAATTTTCTCCTTTGTTTTCGAAAAAAAAAAATGTTTCCAAAAATTTTATTCAGAATTTTTAAGAATGAATTCTAGTGTTTCATGAAGCATGTGAAGCCTGACTGGCTGCAAAGCGATGTCTAAATTTTTTGGACTGAGGCTTCCACTCATAAGTATATGAAGTTGGATGAAATATCAACTGTTGTATACATGAGAGGTATCTATGTTTGCTGAAGCTTGGCTGGCCATTGGCCATGTCTAGTGTTTTGGACCGGAGCTTTCATTGAAAACTTGGCTGGCTAGTGAGCCATGTCTAATTCCTGGACTGAAGCTTTAGACTAAGAATGCAAGATTCCTGGAATTCATGTTAAAAATTTTGGAATCCTTATTTTTTTCTTTTTCATATAATTTTCGAAAAAAAATACAAAAAAATTAGAAAATCATAAAAATCAAAAAAATATTTTTCATGTTTCTTGTTTGAGTCTTGAGTCACATTATAAGTTTGGTGTCAATTGCATATGCATCTTGCATTTTTTTCGAAAAAATTCATGCATTCATAGTGTTCTTCATGATCTTCAAGTTGTTCTTGGTTAGTCTTCTTGTTTGATCTTGATGTTTTTCTTGTTTTGCATCTTTTGTTGTTTTTCATATGCATTTTTCGTTTATTAGAGTCTAAACATGAAAGATTTCTAAGTTTGGTGTCTTACATGTTTTCTTTGCATCAAAAGTTTTTCAAAATTATGTTCTTGATGTTCATCATGACATTCAAAGTGTTCTTGGTGTTTATCTTGACATTCATAGCATTCTTGCATACATCACATGTTTTGATCTAAAATCCTCATGCATTGCATCATTTTTCTTGTTTTTCTTTCTCTTCATTAAAAATTCAAAAAAAAAAAAATATCTTTCCCTTTTTCTCTCCTCAAATTCGAAAATTTGGATTGACTTTTTCAAAAAATTTTAAAATCAAGTTGTTTCTTATGAGTCAAATCAAATTTTCAATTTGAAAATCTTATCTTTTTTCAAAATCTTTTTTTTCAAAAATCAAATCTTTTTCAAAATTCTTAGTTATTTTCGAAAATTCCAAAAATATTTTTCAAAAATCTTTTTCTTATTTTTATATCAAATTTTCGAAAATAACAATAACAATTAATGTTTTGATTCAAAAATTTCAAGTTTGTTACTTGCTTGTTAAGAAAGATTCAAACTTTAAGTTCTAGAATCATATCTTATGATTTCTTGTGAATCAAGTCATTAATTGTGATTTTAAAAATCAAATCTTTTTCAAAACTAATTTCAATCATATCTTTTCAAAAATATCTTCTTATCTTATCTTTTTCAAAATATCTTTTCTAACCACCTATCTTCTTATCTTTTCAAAATTGATTTTCAAAATTTGTTTCAACTAACTAACTAACTTTTTGTTTGTTTCTTAACTTTTTCAAAACTACCTAACTAACTCTCTCTCTCTAATTTTCGAAAATATCTTCCCTCTTTTTCAAAAATTTCTTTTTAATTAACTAATTATTCTTATTTTTTATTTTTGATTTTAAAAATTTTCGAAAATTACTAACATTTTTCAAAAATCATTTTCGAAAATCACAAACTCTTTTTCTAAAAAATATTTTCGAAAATTCTCCCTCTCCCATCTCATTCTGTTTATTCATTCATATCCTAACATCTCATCTCACATATCTAGCCTCCTCACAGTTGTGTTTCTTCCATTATATTACATTCTTTGTCTCCCCCTCTTCTTCTACTCACACAGGGATCCCTATACTGTGGTATAAAGGATCTCTATTATTATTATTTTTCTGTGCCTTCTTCTTTGTCATATGAGCAGGAGCAAGGATAAGAACATTCTTGTTGAAGCAGATCCAGAACCTGAAAGGACTCTGAAAAGAAAACTAAGAGAAGCTAAAATACAACAATCCAGAGATAACCTTTCAGAAATTTTCGAACAGGAAGAGGAGATGGCAGCCAAAAATAATAATAATGTAAGGAAGATGCTTGGTGACTTTACTGCACCTAATTCCAATTTACATGGAAGAAGCATCTCTATTCCTGCCATTGGAGCAAACAACTTTGAGCTGAAACCTCAATTAGTTTCTCTGATGCAGCAGAACTGCAAGTTTCATGGACTTCCATCTGAAGATCCTTTTCAGTTCTTAACTGAATTCTTGCAGATATGTGATACTGTTAAGACTAATGGAGTAGATCCTGAAGTCTACAGGCTCATGCTTTTCCCATTTGCTGTAAGAGACAGAGCTAGATTATGGTTGGATTCTCAACCCAAAGACAGCCTGAACTCTTGGGATAAGCTGGTCACGGCTTTCTTAGCCAAGTACTTTCCTCCTCAAAAGCTGAGCAAGCTTAGAGCTGATGTTCAAACCTTCAGACAGAAAGAAGGTGAATCCCTCTATGAAGCTTGGGAAAGATACAAACAGTTGACCAAAAAGTGTCCTTCTGACATGCTTTCAGAATGGACCATCCTGGATATATTCTATGATGGTTTATCTGAGCTATCAAAGATGTCACTGGACACTTCTGCAGGTGGATCCATTCACCTAAAGAAAACGCCTGCAGAAGCTCAAGAACTCATTGACATGGTTGCTAATAACCAGTTCATGTACACTTCTGAAAGGAATCCTGTGAGTAATGGGACGCCTATGAAGAAGGGAGTTCTTGAAGTTGATACTCTGAATGCCATATTGGCTCAGAATAAAATATTGACTCAGCAAGTCAATATGATCTCTCAGAGTCTGCATGGAATGCAAGCTGCATCCAACAGTACTCAAGAGGCTTCTCATGAAGAAGAAGCTTATGATCCTGAGAACCCTGCAATAGCAGAGGTAAATTACTTAGGTGAACCTTATGGAAACACCTATAACTCATCATGGAGAAATCATCCAAATTTCTCATGGAAGGATCAAAAGCCTCAACAAGGCTTTAACAATGGTGGAAGAAACAGGTTTAGCAATAGCAAGCCTTTTCCATCATCCACTCAGCAACAGACAGAGAACTCTGAACAAAATACTTCTAATTTAGCAAATTTAGTCTCTGATCTATCTAAGGCCACTATAAGTTTCATGAATGAAACAAGGTCTTCCATTAGAAATTTGGAAGCACAAGTGGGCCAGCTGAGTAAAAGGATCACTGAAATCCCTCCCAGTACTCTCCCAAGCAATACAGAAGAGAATCCAAAAGGAGAGTGCAAGGCCATTGACATAAGCAAAATGGCCGAACCCAATGAGGGAGAGGAGGACGTGAATCCCAAGGATGAAGACCTCCTGGGACGTCCAGTGATCAATAAGGAGCTTCCCTCTGAGGAACCAAAGGACTCTGAGGCTCATCTAGAGACCATAGAGATTCCATTGAACCTCCTTATGCCCTTCATGAGCTCTGATGAGTATTCCTCTTCTGAAGAGAATGAGGATGTTACTGAAGAGCAAACTGCCAAGTTTCTTGGTGCAATCATGAAGCTAAATGCCAAATTATTTGGCATTGATACTTGGGAAGTTGAACCTCCCTTGAATACTATCACGAAATGTGAATTTAACATAAAAACTAATGAAAACATCCCTAAAAGTAACTAGATCCTACTAAAAACATACTAAAAACAATGCCAAAAAGCGTATAAATTATCCGCTCATCACAACACCAAACTTAAATTGTTGCTTGTCCCCAAGCAACTGAAAATCAAATAGGATAAAAAGAAGAGAATATACTATAAATTCCAAACTATCAATGAAACATAGCTTCAATCATATGAGCGGGACTTATAGCTTTTTGCCTCTTGAATAGTTTTGGCATCTCACTTTATCCATTGAGGTTCAGAATGATTGGCATCTATAGGAACTTCAGATTTCGAATAGTGTTATTGACTCTCCTAGTTCAGTATGATGATTCTTGAACACAGCTTCTTTATGAGTCTTGGCCGTGGCCCTAAGCACTTTGTTTTCCAGTATTACCACCGGATAGATAAATGCCACAGACACATAACTGGGTGAACCTTTTCAGATTGTGACTCAGCTTTGCTAAAGTCCCCAATTAGAGGTGTCCAGGGTTCTTAAGCACACTCTTTTTTTTTGCTTTGGACCTTGACTTTAACCGCTCAGTCTCAAGTTTTCACTTGACACCTACACGCCACAAGCACATGGTTAGGGACAGCTTGGTTTAGCCGCTTAGACCAGGATTTTATTCCTTTAGGCCCTCCTATCCACTGATGCTCAAAGCCTTGGGATCCTTTTTATTTGCCCTTGCCTTTTGGTTTTAAGGGTTATTGGCTTTTTCTGCTTGCTTTTTCTTTTTCTTTCTATTTTTTTTATTTTTTTCGCCCCTTTTTTTTTCTTTTTTTTTTTTCTGCAAGCTTTGTTCTTTGCTGCTTTTTCTTGCTTCAAGAATCATTTTTATGATTTTTCAGATTATCAAATAACATGTCTCCTAGTCATCATTCTTTCAAGAGCCAACATATTTAACATTCTCAAACAACAACTTCAAAAGACATATGCACTGTTCAAGCATACATTCAGAAAACAAGAAGCATTGTCACCACATCAATATAATTAAGCTAAGTTCAAGGATAAATTCGAAACTCATGTACTTCTTATTCTTTTGAATTAAAACATTTTTCATTTAAGAGAGGTGATGGATTCATAGGACATTTATAACTTTAAGACAAAGTTACTACTACTAATGATCATGTAATGAAGACACAAACATAGATGAGCACATAACATAGAAAACGAAAAACAGAAGAAATAAGAACAAGGAATGAATCCACCTTAGTGATGGTGGTGTTTCCTTCTTGAGGAACCAATGATGTCCTTGAGCTCTTCTATGTCTCTTCCTTGTCTTTGTTGCTCCTCCCTCATTGCTTTTTGATCTTCTCTTATTTCATGAAGCATGATGGAGTGCTCTTGATGTTCCACCCTTAGTTGTCCCATATTGGAACTCAATTCTCCTAGGGAGGTGTTGATTTGCTCCCAATAGTTTTGTGGAGGAAAGTGCATTTGAGGCATTTCCGGGATCTCATGGTGATGAGCTTCATACGCCTCTTGAGCTCCATGAATGGGCTCTCTTGCTTGCTCTATCTTTTTCTTAGTGATGGGCTTGTCCTCTTTAATGAGGATATCTCCCTCTATGTCAATCCCAGCTGAATTGCATAGGTGGCAAATGAGGTGAGGAAAGGCTAACCTTGCCATAGTGGAGGACTTGTTAGCCAGCTTGTAGAGTTCTTGAGATATAATCTCATGAACTTCCACCTCTTCTCCAATCATGATGCTATGGATCATGATGGCCCGATCTAGAGTAACTTCAGACCGGTTGCTAGTGGGAATGATTGAGCATTGAATGAACTCTAACCATCCTCTAGCTACAGGCTTGAGGTCCAATCTTCTTAGTTGAACCGGCTTGCCTTTGGAGTCAATCTTCCATTGAGCTCCTTCTACACATATGTCCATAAGGACTTGGTCCAACCTTTGATTAAAGTTGACCCTTCTAGTGTAGGGGCGTTCATCTCCTTGCATCATGGGCAAGTTAAACGCCAACCTCACATTCTCCGGACTAAAATCTAAGTATTTCCCCCGAACCATTGTAACATAGTTCCTTGGATCCGGGTTCTTACTTTGATCATAGTTCTTGGTGATCCATGCATTAGCATAGAACTCTTGAACCATTAGGATGCCGACTTGTTGGATGGGATTTGTTAGAACTTCCCAACCTCTTCTTTGAATTTCATGTCGGATCTCCGGATACTCATTTCTTTTGAGTTTGAAAGGGACCTCGGGGATCACCTTCTTCTTGGCCACAATATCATAGAAGTGGTCTTGATGGGCTTTGGAGATGAACCTTTCCATCTCCCATGACTCGGATGTGGAAGCTTTTGTCTTCCCTTTCCCCTTTCTAGAGGATTCTCCGGTCTTAGGTGCCATCAATGGTAATGGAAAAACAAAAAAGCTATGCTTTTACCACACCAAACTTAGAATATTGCTCGCCCTCGAGCAATAAACAAAATAATAGAAGAAGAAGAAGAAGAAATATGGAGAGGGAGAGGGAGATGTGGTTTCGGCCAAGAAGAGTGTAGAGGGGTGTGTTGTGTGAATTTGAAGAAGAATGGAGGGCTTTATATAGGAAGGGAGGGGGGGTTAAGGTTCGGCCATATGGGTGGGTTTGGGTGGGAAATTGGTTTTGAATTTTGAAGGTAGGTGGAGTTTATGAGGTAGGTTTATGGGGAAGAGTGGATGGATGTGAGTGGTGAAGAGGTGATGGGGAAGAGAGTTTGAGGTGATTGGTGAAGGGTTTTTGGGGAAGAGTGTTTATGGGGTTGTGTGAAAGAGAGTGGTGAGAAGAAGTGAGTGGAGGTAGGTGGGGATCCTGTGGGGTCCACAGATCCTGAGGTGTTCAAGGATTTACATCCCTGCACCCATTAGGCATGTAAAAATGCCTTTGTACCCAACTCTGGGCGTTCAGCGCCAGGTTGGTGGCCATTTTGGGCGTTCAGCGCCCATTTGTGTGCCATTTCTGGCGTTGAACGCCAGAACCATGCCTGTTCTGGCGTTCAGCGCCCAGAAGCTACCCATTTTGGGCGTTCAGTGCCAGCACCATGCTCTGTTCTGGCGCTGAACGCCAGACAGATGCTCCTCCAGGGTGTGATTTTTCTTCTGCTGTTTTTTATTCCGTTTTCAATTTTTATATTTATTTTGTGACTCCAAATGATCATGAACCTATAAAGACATATAACTAAGAAGAATATAGTTAGATAAATAAAGATTGGGTTGCCTCCCAATAAGCGCTTCTTTAATGTCAATAGCTTGACAGTGGGCTCTCATGGAGCCTCACAGATGTGCAGAGCTTTGTTGAGACTCTCCAACACCAAACTTAGAGTTTGGATATGGGAGTTCAACACCAAACTTAGAGTTTGGTTGTGGCCTCCCAACACCAAACTTAGAGTTTGACTGTGGGGGCTCTGGTTGACTCTGTTTTGAGAGAAGTTTTTTCTGCTTCCTCTCCATGGTTGCAGAGGGAGATCCTTGAGTTTTAAACACAAGGGAGTCCTCATTCCATTGAAGGACTATTTCACCTCTGTCAACATCAATCACAGCTCTTGCTGTGGCCAGGAAAGGTCTTCCTAGGATGACGGATTCATCCTCTTCCTTTCCAGTATCCAGGACTATGAAATCAGCAGGGATGTAAAGGCCTTCAACCTTTACTAACACGTCCTCTACTTGTCCATATGCCTGTTTTCTTGAATTGTCTGCCATCTCTAATGAGATTTTAGCAGCTTGCACCCCATAGATTCCCAGTTTCTCTATTACAGAGAGGGGCATGAGGTTTATTCCTGAACCAAGGTCACACAGAGCCTTAAAGATCATGGTGCCTATGGTACAAGGTATTATGAACTTCCCAGGATCCTGTCTCTTCTGAGGCAATGTCAGTTGATCCAGATCACTTAGTTCATTAATGAACAAGGGAGGTTCAACTTCCCAAGTATCAATGCCAAATAATTTGGCATTTAGCTTCATGATTGCACCAAGAAACTTGGCAGTTTGCTCTTCAGTAACATCCTCATTCTCTTCAGAAGAGGAATACTCATCAGAGCTCATGAAGGGCATAAGGAGGTTCAATGGAATCTCTATGGTCTCTAGATGAGCCTCAGAGTCCTTTGGTTCCTCAGAGGGAAGCTCCTTATTGATCACTGGACGTCCCAGGAGGTCTTCCTCCTTGGGATTCACGTCCTCCTCTCCCTCATTGGGTTCGGCCATTTTGCTTATGTCAATGGCCTTGCACTCTCCTTTTGGATTCTCTTCTGTATTGCTTGGGAGAGTACTGGGAGGGATTTCAGTGATCCTTTTACTCAGCTGGCCCACTTGTGCTTCCAAATTTCTAATGGAAGACCTTGTTTCATTCATGAAACTTACAGTGGCCTTAGATAGATCAGAGACTAAATTTGCTAAATTAGAAGTATTTTGTTCAGAGTTCTCTGTCTGTTGCTGAGTGGATGATGGAAAAGGCTTGCTATTGCTAAACCTGTTTCTTCCACCATTGTTAAAGCCTTGTTGAGGCTTTTGATCCTTCCATGAGAAATTTGGATGATTTCTCCATGATGAGTTATAGGTGTTTCCATAAGGTTCACCTAAGTAATTTACCTCTGCTATTGCAGGGTTCTCAGGATCATAAGCTTCTTCTTCATGAGAAGCCTCTTGAGTACTGTTGGATGCAGCTTGCATTCCATGCAGACTCTGAGAGATCATATTGACTTGCTGAGTCAATATTTTATTCTGAGCCAATATGGCATTCAGAGTATCAACTTCAAGAACTCCCTTCTTCATAGGCGTCCCATTACTCACAGGATTCCTTTCAGAAGTGTACATGAACTGGTTATTAGCAACCATGTCAATGAGTTCTTGAGCTTCTGCAGGCGTTTTCTTTAGGTGAATGGATCCACCTGCAGAAGTGTCCAGTGACATCTTTGATAGCTCAGATAAACCATCATAGAATATATCCAGGATGGTCCATTCTGAAAGCATGTCAGAAGGACACTTTTTGGTCAACTGTTTGTATCTTTCCCAAGCTTCATAGATGGATTCACCTTCTTTCTGTCTGAAGGTTTGAACATCAGCTCTAAGCTTGCTCAGCTTTTGAGGAGGAAAGTACTTGGCTAAGAAAGCCGTGACCAGCTTATCCCAAGAGTTCAGGCTGTCTTTGGGTTGAGAATCCAACCATAAT
Organism: Arachis ipaensis; assembly: GCF_059453495.1. Classification (NCBI taxonomy): domain Eukaryota; kingdom Viridiplantae; phylum Streptophyta; class Magnoliopsida; order Fabales; family Fabaceae; genus Arachis; species Arachis ipaensis. The sequence goes on from NC_142444.1 coordinate 132,491,533, forward strand.
CTAGCTCTGTCTCTTACAGCAAATGGGAAAAGCATGAGCCTGTAGACTTCAGGATCTACTCCATTAGTCTTAACAGTATCACATATCTGCAAGAATTCAGTTAAGAACTGAAAAGGATCTTCAGATGGAAGTCCATGAAACTTGCAGTTCTGCTGCATCAGAGAAACTAATTGAGGTTTCAGCTCAAAGTTGTTTGCTCCAATGGCAGGAATAGAGATGCTTCTTCCATGTAAATTGGAATTAGGTGCAGTAAAGTCACCAAGCATCTTCCTTACATTATTATTATTTTTGGCTGCCATCTCCTCTTCCTGTTCGAAAATTTCTGAAAGGTTATCTCTAGATTGTTGTATTTTAGCTTCTCTTAGTTTCTTTTTCAGAGTCCTTTCAGGTTCTGGATCTGCTTCAACAAGAATGTTCTTATCCTTGCTCCTGCTCATATGACAAAGAAGAAGGCACAGAAAAATAATAATAATAGAGATCCTTTATACCACAGTATAGGGATCCCTGTGTGAGTAGAAGAAGAGGGGGAGACAAAGAATGTAATATAATGGAAGAAACACAACTGTGAGGAGGCTAGATATGTGAGATGAGATGTTAGGATATGAATGAATAAATAGAATGAGATGGGAGAGGGAGAATTTTCGAAAATATTTTTTTGAAAAAGAGTTAGTGATTTTCGAAAATGGTTTTTGAAAAATGTTAGTAATTTTCAAAAATTTTTAAAATCAAAAATAAAAAATAAGAATAATTAGTTAATTAAAAAGAAATTTTTGAAAAAGAGGGAAGATATTTTTGAAAATTAGAGAGAGAGTTAGTTAGGTAGTTTTGAAAAAGTTAAGAAACAAACAAAAAGTTAGTTAGTTAGTTGAAACAAATTTTGAAAATCAATTTTGAAAAGATAAGAAGATAGGTGGTTAGAAAAGATATTTTGAAAAAGATAAGATAAGAAGATATTTTTGAAAAGATATGATTGAAATTAGTTTTGAAAAAGATTTGATTTTTAAAATCACAATTAATGACTTGATTCACAAGAAATCATAAGATATGATTCTAGAACTTAAAGTTTGAATCTTTCTTAACAAGCAAGTAACAAACTTGAAATTTTTGAATCAAAACATTAATTGTTATTGTTATTTTCGAAAATTTGATATAAAAATAAGAAAAAGATTTTTGAAAAATATTTTTGGAATTTTCGAAAATAACTAAGAATTTTGAAAAAGATTTGATTTTTGAAAAAAAAGATTTTGAAAAAAAGATAAGATTTTCAAATTGAAAATTTGATTTGACTCATAAGAAACAACTTGATTTTAAAAATTTTTGAAAAAGTCAATTCAAATTTTCGAATTTGAGGAGAGAAAAAGGGAAAGATATTTTTTTTTATTTTTTTTTTGAATTTTTAATGAAGAGAAAGAAAAACAAGAAAAATGATGCAATGCATGAGGATTTTAGATCAAAACATGTGATGTATGCAAGAATGCTATGAATGTCAAGATGAACATCAAGAACACTTTGAATGTCATGATGAACATCAAGAACATAATTTTGAAAAACTTTTGATGCAAAGAAAACATGTAAGACACTAAACTTAGAAATCTTTCATGTTTAGACTCTAATAAACGAAAAATGCATATGAAAAACAACAAAAGATGCAAAACAAGAAAAACATCAAGATCAAACAAGAAGACTAACCAAGAACAACTTGAAGATCATGAAGAACACTATGAATGCATGAATTTTTTCGAAAAAAATGCAAGATGCATATGCAATTGACACCAAACTTATAATGTGACTCAAGACTCAAACAAGAAACATGAAAAATACTTTTTTGATTTTTATGATTTTCTAATTTTTTTGTATTTTTTTTTCGAAAATTATATGAAAAAGAAAAAAATAAGGATTCCAAAATTTTTAACATGAATTCCAGGAATCTTGCATTCTTAGTCTAAAGCTTCAGTCCAGGAATTAGACATGGCTCACTAGCCAGCCAAGCTTTCAATGAAAGCTCCGGTCCAAAATACTAGACATGGCCAATGGCCAGCCAAGCTTCAGCAAACATAGATACCTCTCATGTATACAACAGCTGATATTTCATCCAACTTCATATACTTATAAGTGGAAGCCTCAGTCCAAAAGAATTTAGACATGGCTTTGCAGCCAGCCAGGCTTCACATGCTTCATGAAACACTAGAATTCATTCTTAAAAATTCTGAATAAAATTTTTGGAAACATTTTTATATTATTTTTTTTTTCGAAAACAAAGGAGAAAATTTTGAAATGTTTTTGAAAAATTTTTTGGAAAGAAAACAAAAAGAAAATTACCTAATCTGAGCAACAAGATGAACCGTCAGTTGTCCAAACTCGAACAATCCCCGGTAACGGCGCCAAAAACTTATGTGTTCTTGTTTGATCTTGATGATTTTTTGTTTTGTGTCTTTTCATGTTTTTCATATGCATTCTTGAATTCTTAGTGTCTAAGCATTAAAGAATTCTAAGTTTGGTGTCTTGCATGTTTTCTTTGCATTAAAAATTTTTCAAAATTGTGTCTATGATATTCATCTTGACATTCATAGTGTTCTTGGTGTTCATCTTGACATTCATAGCATTCTTGCATGCATCACAAGTTTTGATCCAAAAATTTCATGCATTGCATCTCTTTAGTGTTTTTCTCTCTCATCATAAAAATTTCAAAAAATCAAAAAAATATCTTTCCCATTTTCTCTCATCAAATTCGAAAATTTGGATTGACTTTTTCAAAAATTTTTAAAATCAAGCTGTTTCTTATGAGTCAAATCAAATTTTCAATTTGAAAATCTTATCTTTTTCAAAATCTTTTTCAAAAATCAAATCTTTTTCAAAATTCTTAGTTATTTTCGAAAATTCCAAAAATATTTTTCAAAAATCTTTTTTATTTTTATCACAAATTTTCGAAAATAACAATAACAATTAATGTTTTGATTCAAAAATTTGAAGTTTGTTACTTGCTTGTTAAGAAAGATTCAAACTTTAAGTTCTAGAATCATATCTTGTGATTTCTTATGAATCAAGTCATTAATTGAGATTTTAAAAATCAAATCTTTTTCAAAACTAATTTCAATCATATCTTTTCAAAATATCTTTTCTAACCTCCTAACTTCTTATCTTTTCAAAATTTGTTTTAACTAACTAACTAACTTTTTGTTTGTTTCTTAACTTTTTCAAAACTACCTAACTAACTCTCTCTCTCTAATTTTCGAAAATATCTTCCCTCTTTTTCAAAAATTTCTTTTTAATTAACTAATTATTCTTATTTTTATTTTTAATTTTAAAAATTTTTCGAAAAAAAAAAATACTAACAATTTTTCAAAAACTATTTTCAAAAATCACTAACTCTTTTTCAAAAAATTTTCGAAAATTATCCCTCCCCCATCTTATTCTATTTATTCATTCATATCCTAACATCTCATCTCACATCTCTGCAATCCTCACAGTTGTGTTTCTTCCATTATATTACATTCTTTGTCTCCCCCTCTTCTTCTACTCACACAGGGATCCCTATACTGTGGTATAAAGGATCCATATTATTATTATTATTTTTCTGTGCCTTCTTCTTTGTCATATGAGCAGGAGCAAGGATAAGAACATTCTTGTGGAAGCAGATCCAGAACCTGAAAGGACTCTGAAGAGAAAACTAAGAGAAGCTAAAATACAACAATCCAGAGATAACCTTTCAGAAATTTTCGAACAGGAAGAGGAGATGGCAGCCGAAAATAATAATAATGTAAGGAAGATGCTTGGTGACTTTACTGCACCTAATTCCAATTTACATGGAAGAAGCATCTCCATTCCTGCCATTGGAGCAAACAACTTTGAGCTGAAACCTCAATTAGTTTCTCTGATGCAGCAGAACTGCAAGTTTCATGGACTTCCATCTGAAGATCCTTTTCAGTTCTTAACTAAATTCTTGCAGATATGTGATACTGTTAAGACTAATGGAGTAGATCCTGAAGTCTACAGGCTCATGCTTTTCCCTTTTGCTGTAAGAGACAGAGCTAGATTATGGTTGGATTCTCAACCCAAAGACAACCTGAACTCTTGGGATAAGCTGGTCACGGCTTTCTTAGCCAAGTACTTTCCTCCTCAAAAGCTGAGCAAGCTTAGAGCTGATGTTCAAACCTTTTGACAGAAAGAAGGTGAATCCCTCTATGAAGCTTGGGAAAGATACAAACAGTTGACCAAAAAGTGTCCTTCTGACATGCTTTCAGAATGGACCATCCTGGATATATTCTATGATGGTTTATCTGATCTATCAAAAATGTCACTGGACACTTCTGCAGGTGGATCCATTCACCTAAAGAAAACGCCTGCAGAAGCTCAAGAACTCATTGACATGGTTGCTAATAACCAGTTCATGTACACTTCTGAAAGGAATCCTGTGAGTAATGGGACGCCTATGAAGAAGGGAGTTCTTGAAGTTGATACTCTGAATGCCATATTGGCTCAGAACAAAATATTGACTCAGCAAGTCAATATGATTTCTCAGAGTCTGAATGGAATGCAAGCTGCATCCAACAGTACTCAAGAGGCTTCTTATGAAGAGGAAGCTTATGATCCTGAGAACCCTGCAATAGCAGAGGTAAATTATTTAGGTGAACCTTATGGAAACACCTATAACTCATCATGGAGAAATCATCCAAATTTCTCATGGAAGGATCAAAAGCCTCAACAAGGCTTTAATAATGGTGGAAGAAACAGGTTTAACAATAATAAACCTTTTCCATCATCCACTCAGCAACAGACAGAGAACTCTGAAGAAAATGCTTCTAATTTAGCAAATCTAGTCTCTGATCTATCTAAGGCCACTGTAAGTTTCATGAATGAAACAAGGTCTTCCATTAGAAATCTGGAAGCACAAGTGGGCCAGCTGAGTAAAAGGATCACTGAAATCCCTCCTAGTACTCTCCCAAGCAATACAGAAGAAAATCCAAAAGGAGAGTGCAAGGCCATTGACATAACCAAAATGGCCGAACCCAATGAGGGAGAGGAGGACGTGAATCCCAAGGAGGAAGACCTCCTGGGACGTCCAGTGATCAATAAGGAGCTTCCCTCTGAGGAACCAAAGGACTCTGAGGCTCATCTAGAGACCATAGAGATTCCATTGAACCTCCTTATGCCCTTCATGAGCTCTGATGAGTATTCCTCTTCTGAAGAGAATGAGGATGTTACTGAAGAGCAAACTGCCAAGTTTCTTGGTGCAATCATGAAGCTGAATGCCAAATTATTTGGCATTGATACTTGGGAAGTTGAACCTCCCTTGTTCATCAATGAACTAAGTGATCTGGATCAACTGATATTGCCTCAGAAGAGACAGGATCCTGGAATGTTCATAATACCTTGTACCATAGGCACCATGATCTTTAAGGCTTTGTGTGACCTTGGTTCAGGAATAAACCTCATGCCCCTCTCTGTAATAGAGAAACTGGGAATCTATGGGGTGCAAGCTGCTAAAATCTCATTAGAGATGGCAGACAGTTCAAGAAAACAGGCTTATGGACAAGTAGAGGACGTGTTAGTAAAGGTTGAAGGCCTTTACATCCCTGCTGATTTCATAGTCCTGGATACTGGAAAGGAAGAGGATGAATCCATCATCATAGGAAGACCTTTCCTGGCCACAGCAAGAGCTGTGATTGATGTTGACAGAGGTGAAGGAATGAGGACTCCCTTGTGTTTAAAACTCAAGGATCTCCCTCTGCAACCATGGAGAGGAAGCAGAAAAAGCTTCTCTCAAAGCAGAGTCAACCAGAGCCCCCACAGTCAAACTCTAAGTTTGGTGTTGGGAGGCCACAACCAAACTCTAAGTTTGGTGTTGAACTCCCATATCCAAACTCTAAGTTTGGTGTTGGAGAGTCTCAACAAAGCTCTGCACATCTGTGAGGCTCCATGAGAGCCCACTGTTAAGCTATTGACATTAAAGAAGCGCTTGTTGGGAGGCAACCCAATGTTTATTTATCTAACTATATTTTTCTTAGTTATATGTCTTTATAGGTTCATGATCATGTGGAGTCACAAAATAAACAAAGAAATCAAAAACGGAATCAAAAACAGCAGAAGAAAAATCACACCCTGAAGGAGCATCTGTCTGGCGTTCAAACGCCAGAACAGAGCATGGTTCTGGCACTGAACGCCCAGAACAAGCATGGTTCTGGCGTTCAACGCTAGAAATGGCAGCAAATGGGCGTTGAACGCCCAAAATGGGCACCAACCTGGCGCTGAACGCCCAGAGTTGTGTGCAAGGGCATTTTACATGCCTAAATTGGTGCAGGGATGTAAATGCCTTGACATCTCAGGATCTGTGGACCCCACAGGATCTCCACCTACCTCATCATCTCTCTTTCCATTCATGATCATCCCTTCTGTTTTCCACTCACATACATACACCCACTACCTTAAAAATTCAACATCTCTCTCCCACCCAATCCCACCCATATGGCCAAATACACACTCCCATCCATCTCCTCCATATCTTCTTCTTATTCTTCTATTCTTTCTTCTTTTGCTTGAGGGCGAGCAACATTCTAAGTTTGGTGTGGTAAAAGCATAGCTTTTTTTTGTTTTTTTCCATAACCATTGATGGCACCTAAGGCCAGAGAAACCTCTAAAAAGAGGAAAGGGAAGACAAAAGCTTCCATCAAGGGTCTATAGCTCAGTGGTAGAACATTTGACTGCAAATCAAGAGATCCCTGAGATACCTCAGGGGATACATTTTCTTCCACACAATTATTGGAAGCAACTAAGGGTGGAACAACAAGAGCACTCCATCATCCTTCATGAAATCAGAGAAGATCTAAAAGCAATGAAGGAGGAGCAACAAAGACAAGGAAGAGACATAGAAGAGCTCAAGGACATCATTGGTTCCTCAAGAAGGAAACGCCACCATCACTAAGGTGGATTCATTCCTTGTTCTTATTTCTTCTGTTTTTCTTTTTTCTATGTTATGTGCTCATCTATGTTTGTGTCTTCATTACATGATCATTAGTAGTAGTAACTTTGTCTTAAAGTTATAAATGTCCTATGAATCCATCACCTCTCTTAAATGAAAAATGTTTTAATTCAAAAGAATAAGAAGTACATGAGTTTCGAATTTATCCTTGAACTTAGCTTAATTATATTGATGTGGTGACAATGCTTCTTGTTTTCTGAATGTATGCTTGAACAGTGCATATGTCTTTTGAAGTTGTTGTTTAAGAATGTTAAATATGTTGGCTCTTGAAAGAATGATGACTAGGAGACATGTTATTTGATAATCTTAAAAATCATAAAAATGATTCTTGAAGCAAGAAAAAGCAGCAAAGAACAAAGCTTGCAGAAAAAAAAAAGGGCGAAAAAAATAAAAAAAATAGAAAGAAAAAGAAAAAGCAAGCAGAAAAAGCCAATAACCCTTAAAACCAAAAGGCAAGGGCAAATAAAAAGGATCCCAAGGCTTTGAGCATCAGTGGATAGGAGGGCCTAAAGGAATAAAATCCTGGTCTAAGCGGCTAAACCAAGCTGTCCCTAACCATGTGCTTGTGGCGTGTAGGTGTCAAGTGAAAACTTGAGACTGAGCGGTTAAAGTCAAGGTCCAAAGCAAAAAAAAGAGTGTACTTAAGAACCCTGGACACCTCTAATTGGGGACTTTAGCAAAGCTGAGTCACAGTCTGAAAAGGTTCACCCAGTTATGTGTCTGTGGCATTTATGTATCCGGTGGTAATACTGGAAAACAAAGTGCTTAGGGCCACGGCCAAGACTCATAAAGAAGCTGTGTTCAAGAATCATCATACTGAACTAGGAGAGTCAATAACACTATTCGAAATCTGAAGTTCCTATAGATGCCAATCATTCTGAACCTCAATGGATAAAGTGAGATGCCAAAACTATTCAAGAGGCAAAAAGCTATAAGTCCCGCTCATATGATTGAAGCTATGTTTCATTGATAGTTTGGAATTTATAGTATATTCTCTTCTTTTTATCCTATTTGATTTTCAGTTGCTTGGGGACAAGCAACAATTTAAGTTTGGTGTTGTGATGAGCGGATAATTTATACGCTTTTTGGCATTGTTTTTAGTATGTTTTTAGTAGGATCTAGTTACTTTTAGGGATGTTTTCATTAGTTTTTATGTTAAATTCACATTTCTGGACTTTACTATGAGTTTGTGTGTTTTTCTGTGATTTCAGGTATTTTCTGGCTGAAATTGAGGGACTTGAGCAGAAATCAGATTCAGAGGTTGAAGAAGGACTGCTGATGCTGTTAGATTCTGACCTCCCTGCACTCAAAGTGGATTTTTTGGAGCTACAGATATCGAAATGACGCGATTCTAATTGCGTTGGAAAGAAGACATCCAGGGCTTTCCATCAATATATAATAGTCCATACTTTGGCCAAGAATAGACGACGTAAACTGGCGTTCAACACCAGCTCTCTGCCCAAATCTGGCGTCCAGCGCCAGAAAAGGAGCCAAAACCAGAGTTGAACGCCCAAACTGGCACAAAAACTGGCGTTCAACTCCAAGAAGGACCTCTACACGTGCAACACTCAGGCTCAGCCCAAACACACACCAAGTGGGCCCAGGAAGTGGATTTATGCATCAATTACCTACTCATGTAAACCCTAGTGACTAGTTTATTATAAATAGGACCTCTTACTATTGTATTAGACATCTTTGGTCTCAGTTTTAATCCATTGTTCATCTTAGGAGACTATTTATCACGTTTTAGGGGGCTGGCCATCTCGGCCATGCCTGGACCTTCACTTATGTATTTTCATACGGTAGAGTTTCTACACTCCATAGATTAAGGTGTGGAGCTCTGCTGTTCCTCAAAGATTAATGCAAAGTACTACTGTTTTCTATTCAATTCATCTTACTTCACTTCTAAGATATCCATTCGCACCCAAAAACATGATGAAGGTGATGATTATGTGTGACGCTCATCACCATTCTCCCCTATGAACACGTGCCTGACAAACACTTCCGTTCTACTTGAATTAAGCTAGAATGAATATCTCTTAGATATCTTAATCAGAATCTTCGTGGCGTACGCTAGAATGATGGCGGCATTCAAGAGAATCCGGAAAGTCTAAACCTTGTCTGTGGTATTCCGAGTAGGATTCAATGATTGAATGACTGTGACGAGCTCCTAACTCGCGATTGCAGGGCGTTAGTGACAGACGCAAAAGGATAGTAAATCCTATTCCAGCATGATCGAGAACCGACAGATGAATAGTCGTGCCGTGACAGGGTGCGTGAGCATATTATTCACTGAGAGGATAAGATGAAGCCATTGGCAAGGGTGATGCCTCCAGACGATTAGCCGTGCCGTGACAGGGCATTGGATCATTTTCCCGAGAGATGACCGAAAGTAGCCATTGACAGTGATGATGTATCACATAAAGCCAGCCATGGAAAGGAGTAAGACTGATTGGATGAAGATAGCAGGAAAGCAGAGGTTCAGAGGAACGAAAAGCATCTCCATTCGCTTATCTGAAATTCCCACCAATGATTTACATAAGTACCTCTATCCCTATTCTATTATTTGTTATTCGAAAACTCCATAATTATTTTATATCCGCCTGACTGAGATTTACAAGGTGACCATAGCTTGCTTCATACCAACAATCTCCGTGGGATTCGACCCTTACTCACGTAAGGTATTACTTGGACGACCCAGTGCACTTGCTGGTTAGTTGTATCAAAGTTGTGACAAATTATGAATGTGTAATCACGATTACGCATACCAAGTTGCTCACGTGCTAGGAATAGTTTGAGCCTGGACATCACAATTTCGTGCACCAAGTTTTTGGCAGAATAATTCACCAAGAATACTTTGAGATACTATCACGAATCTTTTTGCCTCTTGAATAGTTTTGGCATCTCTTGAAAAGTGTGATTACACAAAAACTTGGTGCACGAAATTGTGATGTCCAGGCTCAAACTATTCCTGGCACGTGAGCAACTTGGTACGCGTAATCGTGATTACACATTCATAATTTGTCACAACTTCGATACAACTAACCAGCAAGTGCACTGGGTCGTCCAAGTGATACCTTACGTGAGTAAGGGTCGAATCCCACGGAGATTGTTGGTATGAAGCAAGCTATGGTCACCTTGCAAATCTCAGTCAGGCAGATATAAATTGATAATGGTGTTTTCGAATATTAATTAATAGAATAGGAATTTCAGATAAGCGAGTGGAGATGCTTTTCGTTCCTCTGAACCTCTGCTTTCCTGCTATCTTCATCCAATCAGTCTTACTCCTTTCCATGGCTGGCTTTATGTGATACATTACCACTGTCAATGGCTACTTTCGGTCATCTCTCGGGAAAATGATCCAATGCCCTGTCACGGCACGGCTAATCGTCTGGAGGCATCACCCTTGCCAATGGCTTCATCTTATCCTCTCAGTGAATAATATGCTCACGCACCCTGTCACGGCACGGCTATTCATCTGTCGGTTCTCGATCATGCTGGAATAGGATTTACTATCCTTTTGCGTCTGTCACTAACGCCCTGCAATCGCGAGTTAGGAGCTCGTCACAGTTATTCAATCATTGAATCCTACTCGGAATACCACAGACAAGGTTTAGACCTTCCGGATTCTCTTGAATGCTGCCATCATTCTAGCTTACGCCACGAAGATTCTGGTTGGGAGATCTAAGAGATATTCATTCTAGCTTATTTCATGTAGAACAGAAGTGTTTGTCAGGCACGCATTCATAAAGGAGAAGGATGATGAGCGTCACACATAATCATCACCTTCATCACGTTCTTGGGTGCGAATGGATATCTTAGAAGCGAAATAAGATGAATTGAATAGAAAACAGTAGTACTTTGCATTAATCTTTGAGGAACAGCAGAGCTCCACACCTTAATCTATGGAGTGTAGAAACTCTACCGTTGAAAATACATAAGTGAAAGGTCCAGGCATGGCCGAGATGGCCAGCCCCCTAAAACGTGATCAATAGTCTCCTAAGATGATCAAAAGATTAAAACTGAGACCAAAGATGTCTAATACAATAGTAAGAGGTCCTATTTATAATAAACTAGTCACTAGGGTTTACATGAGTAGGTAATTGATGCATAAATCCACTTCCTGGGCCCACTTGGTGTGTGTTTGGGCTGAGCCTGAGTGTTTCACATGTAGAGGTCCTTCTTGGAGTTGAACGCCAGTTTTTGTGCCAGTTTGGGCGTTCAACTCTGGTTTTGGCTCCTTTTCTGGCGCTGGACGCCAGATTTGGGCAGAGAGCTGGCGTTGAACACCAGTTTACGTCATCTATTCTTGGCCAAAGTATGGACTATTATATATTGCTGGAAAGCCCTGGATGTCTACTTTCCAACGCAATTGGAATCGCGCCATTTCGAGTTCTGTAGCTCCAGAAAATCCACTTTGAGTGCAGGGAGGTCAGAATCTAACAGCATCAGTAGTCTTTCTTCAACCTCTGAATCTGATTTCTGCTCAAGTCCCTCAATTTCAGCCAGAAAATACCTGAAATCACAGAAAAACACACAAACTCATAGTAAAGTCCAGAAATGTGAATTTAACATAAAAACTAATGAAAACATCCCTAAAAGTAACTAGATCCTACTAAAAACATACTAAAAACAATGTCAAAAAGCGTATAAATTATCCGCTCATCACAACACCAAACTTAAATTGTTGCTTGTCCCCAAGCAACTGAAAATCAAATAGGATAAAAAGAAGAGAATATACTATAAATTCCAAACTATCAATGAAACAGAGCTTCAATCATATGAGCGGGACTTATAGCTTTTTGCCTCTTGAATAGTTTTGGCATCTCACTTTATCCATTGAGGTTCAGAATGATTGGCATCTATAGGAACTTCAGATTTCGAATAGTGTTATTGACTCTCCTAGTTCAGTATGATGATTCTTGAACACAGCTTCTTTATGAGTCTTGGCCGTGGCCCTAAGCACTTTGTTTTCCAGTATTACCTACCGGATACATAAATGCCACAGACACATAATTGGGTGAACCTTTTCAGATTGTGACTCAACTTTGCTAAAGTCCCCAATTGGAGGTGTCCAGGGTTCTTAAGCACACTCTTTTTTTGCTTTGGACCTTGACTTTAACCGCTCAGTCTCAAGTTTTCACTTGACACCTACACGCCACAAGCACATGGTTAGGGACAGCTTGGTTTAGCCGCTTAGACCAGGATTTTATTCCTTTAGGCCCTCCTATCCACTGATGCTCAAAGCCTTGGGATCCTTTTTATTTGTCCTTGCCTTTGGGTTTTAAGGGTTTATTGGCTTTTTGCTCTTGCCTCTTGGTTTTAAGAGCTTTTGGCTTTTTCTGCTTGCTTTTTCTTTCTTTTTTTTTTTTCTATTTTTTTCGCCTATTTTTTTTTCTGCAAGCTTTGTTCTTTGCTGCTTTTTCTTGCTTCAAGAATCATTTTTATGATTTTTCAGATTATCAAATAACATGTCTCCTAGTCATCATTCTTTCAAGAGCCAACATATTTAACATTCTCAAACAACAACTTCAAAAGACATATGCACTGTTCAAGCATACATTCAGAAAACAAGAAGCATTGTCACCACATCAATATAATTAAACTAAGTTCAAGGATAAATTCGAAACTCATGTACTTCTTGTTCTTTTGAATTAAAACATTTTTTTTCATTTAAGAGAGGTGATGGATTCATAGGACATTCATAACTTTAAGACATAGTTACGACTACTAATGATCATGTAATGAAGACACAAACATAGATAAGCACATAACATAGAAAACGAAAAACAGAAGAAATAAGAACAAGGAATGAATCCACCTTAGTGATGGTGGCGTTTCCTTCTTGAGGAACCAATGATGTCCTTGAGCTCTTCTATGTCTCTTCCTTGTCTTTGTTGCTCCTCCCTCATTGCTTTTTGATCTTCTCTTATTTCATGAAGCATGATGGAGTGCTCTTGATGTTCCACCCTTAGTTGTCCCATATTGGAACTCAATTCTCCTAGGGAGGTGTTGATTTGCTCCCAATAGTTTTGTGGAGGAAAGTGCATTTGAGGCATTTCCGGGATCTCATGGTGATGAGCTTCATACGCCTCTTGAGCTCCATGAATGGGCTCTCTTGCTTGCTCCATCTTTTTCTTAGTGATGGGCTTGTCCTCTTTAATGAGGATATCTCCCTCTATGTCAATCCCAGCTGAATTGCATAGGTGGCAAATGAGGTGAGGAAAGGCTAACCTTGCCATAGTGGAGGACTTGTTAGCCACCTTGTAGAGTTCTTGAGATATAATCTCATGAACTTCCACCTCTTCTCCAATCATGATGCTATGGATCATGATGGCCCGGTCTATAGTAACTTCAGACCGGTTGCTAGTGGGAATGATTGAACATTGAATGAACTCTAACCATCCTCTAGCTACAGGCTTGAGGTCCAATCTTCTTAGTTGAACCGGCTTGCCTTTGGAGTCAATCTTCCATTGAGCTCCTTCTACACATATGTCCATAAGGACTTGGTCCAACCTTTGATTAAAGTTGACCCTTCTAGTGTAGGGGCGTTCATCTCCTTGCATCATGGGCAAGTTAAACGCCAACCTCACATTCTCCGGACTAAAATCTAAGTATTTCTCCCGAACCATTGTAACATAGTTCCTTGGATCCGGGTTCTTACTTTGATCATAGTTCTTGGTGATCCATGCATTAGCATAGAACTCTTGAACCATTAGGATGCCGACTTGTTGGATGGGATTTGTTAGAACTTCCTAACCTCTTCTTTGAATTTCATGTCGGATCTCCGGATACTCATTTCTTTTGAGTTTGAAAGGGACCTCGGGGATCACCTTCTTCTTGGCTACAACATCATAGAAGTGGTCTTGATGGGCTTTGGAGATGAACCTTTCCATCTCCCATGACTCGGATGTGGAAGCTTTTGTCTTCCCTTTCCCCTTTCTAGAGGATTCTCCGGTCTTAGGTGCCATCAATGGTAATGGAAAAACAAAAAAGCTATGCTTTTACCACACCAAACTTAGAATATTGCTCGCCTTCGAGCAATAAACAAAATAATAGAAGAAGAAGAAGAAGAAATATGGAGAGGGAGAGGGAGATGTGGTTTCGGCCAAGAAGAGTGTAGAGGGGTGTGTTGTGTGAATTTGAAGAAGAATGGAGGGCTTTATATAGGAAGGGAGGGGGGGTTAAGGTTCGGCCATATGGGTGGGTTTGGGTGGGAAATTGGTTTTGAATTTTGAAGGTAGGTGGAGTTTATGAGGTAGGTTTATGGGGAAGAGTGGATGGATGTGAGTGGTGAAGAGGTGATGGGGAAGAGAGTTTGAGGTGATTGGTGAAGGGTTTTTGGGGAAGAGTGTTTATGGGGTTGTGTGAAAGAGAGTGGTGAGAAGAAGTGAGTGGAGGTAGGTGGGGATCCTGTGGGGTCCACAGATCCTGTGGGATCCACAGATCATGAGTGGATCCTGTGGGGTCCACAGATCCTGAGGTGTTCAAGGATTTACATCCCTGCACCCATTAGGTATGTAAAAATGCCTTTGTACCCAACTCTGGGCGTTCAGCGCCAGGTTGGTGGCCATTTTGGGCGTTCAGCGCCCATTTGTGTGCCATTTCTGGCGTTGAACGCCAGAACCATGCCTGTTCTGGCGTTCAGCGCCCAGAAGCTGCCCATTTTGGGCATTCAGCGCCAGCACCATGCTCTGTTCTGGCGCTGAACGCCAAACAGATGCTCCTCCAGGGTGTGATTTTTCTTCTGCTGTTTTTGATTCCGTTTTCAATTTTTATATTTATTTTGTGACTCCACATGATCATGAACCTATAAAGACATATAACTAAGAAGAATATAGTTAGATAAATAAAGATTGGGTTGCCTCCCAACAAGCGCTTCTTTAATGTCAATAGCTTGACAGTGGGCTCTCATGGAGCCTCACAGATATGCAGAGCTTTGTTGAGACTCTCCAACACCAAACTTAGAGTTTGGATATGGGAGTTCAACACCAAACTTAGAGTTTGGTTGTGGCCTCCCAACACCAAACTTAGAGTTTGACTGTGGGGGCTCTGGTTGACTCTGTTTTGAGAGAAGTTTTTTCTGCTTCCTCTCCATGGTTGCAGAGGGAGATCCTTGAGTTTTAAACACAAGGGAGTCCTCATTCCATTGAAGGACTATTTCACCTCTGTCAACATCAATCACAGCTCTTGCTGTGGCCAGGAAAGGTCTTCCTAGGATGATGGATTCATCCTCTTCCTTTCCAGTATCCAGGACTATGAAATCAGCAGGGATGTAAAGGCCTTCAACCTTTACTAACACGTCCTCTACTTGTCCATATGCCTGTTTTCTTGAATTGTCTGCCATCTCTAATGAGATTTTAGCAGCTTGCACCCCATAGATTCCCAGTTTCTCTATTACAGAGAGGGGCATGAGGTTTATTCCTGAACCAAGGTCACATAGAGCCTTAAAGATCATGGTGCCTATGGTACAAGGTATTATGAACTTCCCAGGATCCTGTCTCTTCTAAGGCAATGTCAGTTGATCCAGATCACTTAGTTCATTAATGAACAAGGGAGGTTCAACTTCCCAAGTATCAATGCCAAATAATTTGGCATTTAGCTTCATGATTGCACCAAGAAACTTGGCAGTTTGCTCTTCAGTAACATCCTCATTCTCTTCAGAAGAGGAATACTCATCAGAGCTCATGAAGGGCATAAGGAGGTTCAATGGAATCTCTATGGTCTCTAGATGAGCCTCAGAGTCCTTTGGTTCCTCAGAGGGAAGCTCCTTATTGATCACTAGACGTCCCAGGAGGTCTTCCTCCTTGGGATTCACGTCCTCCTCTCCCTCATTGGGTTCGGCCATTTTGCTTATGTCAATGGCCTTGCACTCTCCTTTTGGATTCTCTTCTGTATTGCTTGGGAGAGTACTGGGAGGGATTTCAGTGATCCTTTTACTCAGCTGGCCCACTTGTGCTTCCAAATTTCTAATGGAAGACCTTGTTTCATTCATGAAACTTACAGTGGCCTTAGATAGATCAGAGACTAAATTTGCTAAATTAGAAGTATTTTGTTCAGAGTTCTCTGTCTGTTGCTGAGTGGATGATGGAAAAGGCTTGCTATTGCTAAACCTGTTTCTTCCACCATTGTTAAAGCCTTGTTGAGGCTTTTGATCCTTCCATGAGAAATTTGGATGATTTCTCCATGATGAGTTATAGGTGTTTCCATAAGGTTCACCTAAGTAATTTACCTCTGCTATTGTAGGGTTCTCAGGATCATAAGCTTCTTCTTCATGAGAAGCCTCTTGAGTACTGTTGGATGCAGCTTGCATTCCATGCAGACTCTGAGAGATCATATTGACTTGCTGAGTCAATATTTTATTCTGAGCCAATATGGCATTCAGAGTATCAACTTTAAGAACTCCCTTCTTCATAGGCGTCCCATTACTCACAGGATTCCTTTCAGAAGTGTACATGAACTGGTTATTAGCAACCATGTCAATGAGTTTTTGAGCTTCTGCAGGCGTTTTCTTTAGGTGAATGGATCCACCTGCAGAAGTGTCCAGTGACATCTTTGATAGCTCAGATAAACCATCATAGAATATATCCAGGATGGTCCATTCTGAAAGCATGTCAGAAGGACACTTTTTGGTCAACTGTTTGTATCTTTCCCAAGCTTCATAGAGGGATTCACCTTCTTTCTGTCTGAAGGTTTGAACATCAGCTCTAAGCTTGCTCAGCTTTTGAGGAGGAAAGTACTTGGCTAAGAAAGCCGTGACCAGCTTATCCCAAGAGTTCAGGCTGTCTTTGGGTTGAGAATCCAACCATAATCTAGCTCTGTCTCTTACAGCAAATGGGAAAAGCATGAGCCTGTAGACTTCAGGATCTACTCCATTAGTCTTAACAGTATCACATATCTGCAAGAATTCAGTTAAGAACTGAAAAGGATCTTCAGATGGAAGTCCATGAAACTTGCAGTTCTGCTGCATCAGAGAAACTAATTGAGGTTTCAGCTCAAAGTTGTTTGCTCCAATGGCAGGAATAGAGATGCTTCTTCCATGTAAATTGGAATTAGGTGCAGTAAAGTCACCAAGCATCTTCCTTACATTATTATTATTTTTGGCTGCCATCTCCTCTTCCTGTTCGAAAATTTCTGAAAGGTTATCTCTGGATTGTTGTATTTTAGCTTCTCTTAGTTTCTTTTTCAGAGTCCTTTCAGGTTCTGGATCTGCTTCAACAAGAATGTTCTTATCCTTGCTCCTGCTCATATGACAAAGAAGAAGGCACAGAAAAATAATAATAATAGAGATCCTTTATACCACAGTATAGGGATCCCTGTGTGAGTAGAAGAAGAGGGGGAGACAAAGAATGTAATATAATGGAAGAAACACAACTGTGAGGAGGCTAGATATGTGAGATGAGATGTTAGGATATAAATGAATAAATAGAATGAGATGGGAGAGGGAGAATTTTCGAAAATATTTTTTTGAAAAAGAGTTAGTGATTTTCGAAAATGATTTTCGAAAAATGTTAGTAATTTTCGAAAATTTTTAAAATCAAAAATAAAAAATAAGAATAATTAGTTAATTAAAAAGAAATTTTTGAAAAAGAGGGAAGATATTTTCGAAAATTAGAGAGAGAGAGAGTTAGTTAGGTAGTTTTGAAAAAGTTAAGAAACAAACAAAAAGTTAGTTAGTTAGTTGAAACAAATTTTGAAAATCAATTTTGAAAAGATAAGAAGATAGGTGGTTAGAAAAGATATTTTGAAAAAGATAAGATAAGAAGATATTTTTGAAAAGATATGATTGAAATTAGTTTTGAAAAAGATTTGATTTTTAAAATCACAATTAATGACTTGATTCACAAGAAATCACAAGATATGATTCTAGAACTTAAAGTTTGAATCTTTCTTAACAAGCAAGTAACAAACTTGAAATTTTTGAATCAAAACATTAGTTGTTATTGTTATTTTCGAAAATTTGATATAAAAATAAGAAAAAGATTTTTGAAAAATATTTTTGGAATTTTCGAAAATAACTAAGAATTTTGAAAAAGATTTGATTTTTGAAAAAAAAGATTTTGAAAAAAGATAAGATTTTCAAATTGAAAATTTGATTTGACTCATAAGAAACAACTTGATTTTAAAAATTTTTGAAAAAGTCAATCCAAATTTTCGAATTTGAGGAGAGAAAAAGGGAAAGATATTTTTTTTTTATTTTTTTTTTGAATTTTTAATGAAGAGAAAGAAAAACAAGAAAAATGATGCAATGCATGAGGATTTTAGATCAAAACATGTGATGTATGCAAGAATGCTATGAATGTCAAGATGAACACCAAGAACACTTTGAATGTCATGATGAACATCAAGAACATAATTTTGAAAAACTTTTGATGCAAAGAAAACATGTAAGACACCAAACTTAGAAATCTTTCATGTTTAGACTCTAATAAACGAAAAATGCATATGAAAAACAACAAAAGATGCAAAACAAGAAAAACATCAAGATCAAACAAGAAGACTAACCAAGAACAACTTGAAGATCATGAAGAACACTATGAATGCATGAATTTTTTCGAAAAAAATGCAAGATGCATATGCAATTGACACCAAACTTATAATGTGACTCAAGACTCAAACAAGAAACATGAAAAATATTTTTTTGATTTTTATGATTTTCTAATTTTTTTGTATTTTTTTTCGAAAATTATATGAAAAAGAAAAAAATAAGGATTCCAAAATTTTTAACATGAATTCCAGGAATCTTGCATTCTTAGTCTAAAGCTTCAGTCCAGAAATTAGACATGGCTCACTAGCCAGCCAAGCTTTCAATGAAAGCTCCGGTCCAAAACACTAGACATGGCCAATGGCCAGCCAAGCTTCAGCAAACATAGATACCTCTCATGTATACAATAGCTGATATTTCATCCAACTTCATATACTTATGAGTGGAAGCCTCAGTCCAAAAGAATTTAGACATGGCTTTGCAGCCAGCCAGGCTTCACATGCTTCATGAAACACTAGAATTCATTCTTAAAAATTCTGAATAAAATTTTTGGAAACATTTTTATATTATTTTTTTTCGAAAACAAAGGAGAAAATTTTGAAATGTTTTTGAAAAATTTTTTTAAAAGAAAACAAAAAGAAAATTACCTAATCTGAGCAACAAGATGAACCGTCAGTTGTCCAAACTCGAACAATCCCCGGCAACGGCGCCAAAAACTTGGTGCACGAAATTGTGATGTCTAGGCTCAAACTATTCCTGGCACGTGAGCAACTTGGTATGTGTAATCGTGATTACACATTCATAATTTGTCACAACTTCGATACAACTAACCAGCAAGTGCACTAGGTCGTCCAAGTAATACCTTACGTGAGTAAGGGTCGAATCCCACGGAGATTGTTGGTATGAAGCAAGCTATGGTCACCTTGTAAATCTCAGTCAGGCGGATATAAAATAATTATGGAGTTTTCGAATAATAAATAATAGAATAGGGATAGAGGTACTTATGTAAATCATTGGGGGGAATTTCAGATAAGCGAATGGAGATGCTTTTCGTTCCTCTGAACCTCTGCTTTCCTGCTATCTTCATCCAATCAGTCTTACTCCTTTCCATGGCTGGCTTTATGTGATACATCACCACTGTCAATGGCTACTTTCGGTCATCTCTCGGGAAAATGATCCAATGCCCTGTCACGGCACGGCTAATCGTCTGGAGGCATCACCCTTGCCAATGGCTTCATCTTATCCTCTCAGTGAATAATATGCTCACGCACCCTGTCACGGCACGGCTATTCATCTGTCGGTTCTCGATCATGCTGGAATAGGATTTACTATCCTTTTGCGTCTGTCACTAACGCCCTGCAATCGCGAGTTAGGAGCTCGTCACAGTCATTCAATCATTGAATCCTACTCGGAATACCACAGACAAGGTTTAGACTTTCCAGATTCTCTTGAATGCCGCCATCATTCTAGCGTACGCCACGAAGATTCTGATTAAGAGATCTAAGAGATATTCATTCTAGCTTAATTCAAGTAGAACGGAAGTGTTTGTCAGGCACGTGTTCATAGGGAAGAATAGTGATGAGCGTCACACATAATCATCACCTTCATCACGTTCTTGGGTGCGAATGGATATCTTAGAAGCGAAATAAGATGAATTGAATAGAAAACAGTAGTACTTTGCATTAATCTTTGAGGAACAGCAGAGCTCCACACCTTAATCTATGGAGTGTAGAAACTCTACCGTATGAAAATACATAAGTGAAGGTCCAGGCATGGACGAGATGGCCAGCCCCCTAAAACGTGATCAATAGTCTCCTAAGATGAACAATGGATTAAAACTGAGACCAAAGATGTCTAATACAATAGTAAGAGGTCCTATTTATAATAAACTAGTCACTAGGGTTTACATGAGTAGGTAATTGATGCATAAATCCACTTCCTGGGCCCACTTGGTGTGTGTTTGAGCTGAGCCTGAGTGTTGCACGTGTTGAGGTCCTTCTTGGAGTTGAACGCCAGTTTTTGTGCCAGTTTGGGCGTTCAACTCTGGTTTTGGCTCCTTTTCTGGCGCTGGACGCCAGATTTGGGCAGAGAGCTGGCGTTGAACGCCAGTTTACGTCATCTATTCTTGGCCAAAGTATAGACTATTATATATTGCTGGAAAGCCCTGGATGTCTACTTTCCAACGCAATTGGAATCGCGCCATTTCGAGTTCTGTAGCTCCAGAAAATCCACTTTGAGTGCAGGGAGGTCAGAATCTAACAGCAGCAGCAGTCCTTCTTCAACCTCTGAATCTGATTTCTGCTCAAGTCCCTCAATTTCAGCCAGAAAATACCTGAAATCACAGAAAAATATACAAACTCATAGTAAAGTCCAGAAATGTGAATTTAACATAAAAACTAATGAAAACATCCCTAAAAGTAACTAGATCCTACTAAAAACATACTAAAAACAATGCCAAAAAGCGTATAAATTATCCGCTCATCACATTATTTTTGGCATTGTTTTTAGTATGTTTTTAGTAGGATCTAGTTACTTTTAGGGATGTTTTCATTAGTTTTTCTGTTAAATTCACATTTCTGGACTTTACTATGAGTTTGTATGTTTTTCTGTGATTTCAGGTATTTTCTGGCTGAAATTGAGGGACTTGAGCAGAAATCAGATTCAGAGGTTGAAGAAGGACTGCTGATGCTGTTGGATTCTGACCTCCCTGCACTCAAAGTGGATTTTTTGGAGCTACAGAACTCGAAATGGCGCGCTTCCAATTGCGTTGGAAAGTAGACATCCAGGGCTTTCCAGAAATATATAATAGTTCATACGTTGGCCAAGAATAGACGACGTAAACTGGCGTTCAACGCCAGCTTTCTGCCCAAATCTGGCGTCCAGCGCCAGAAAAGGAGGCAAAACCAGAGTTGAACGCCCAAACTGGCACTAAAACTGGCGTTCAACTCCAAGGAGGACCTCTACACGTGCCACACTCAAGCTCAGCCCAAACACACACCAAGTGGGCCCAGGAAGTGGATTTATACATCAATTACTTACTCATGTAAACCCTAGTAGCTAGTTTATTATAAATAGGACCTTTTACTATTGTATTAGGCATCTTTGGTCTCAGTTTTAATCCATTGTTCACCTTAGGAGACTATTGATCACGTTTTAGGGGGCTGGCCATCTCGGCCATGCCTGGACCTTTCACTTATGTATTTTCAACGGTAGAGTTTCTACACTCCATAGATTAAGGTGTGGAGCTCTGCTGTTCCTCAAAGATTAATGCAAAGTACTTCTGTTTTCTATTCAATTCATCTTATTTCGCTTCTAAGATATCCATTCGCACCCAAGAACGTGATGAAGGTGATGATTATGTGTGACGCTCATCACCATTCTCCCCTATGAACACGTGCCTGACAAACACTTCCGTTCTACATGAAATAAGTTAGAAAAAATATCTCTTAGATCTCCTAACCAGAATCTTCGTGGCGTAAGCTAGAATGATGGCGGAATTCAAGAGAATCCGGAAAGTCTAAACCTTGTCTGTGGTATTCCGAGTAGGATTCAATGATTGAATGACTGTGACGAGCTTCAAACTCGCGATTGTTGGGCGTTAGTGACAGACGCAAAAGGAGGGTGAATCCTATTCCAGCATGATCGAGAACCGACAGATGAATAGCCGTGCCGTGACAGGGTGCGTGAGCATATTATTCACTGAGAGGAGGGGATGTAGCCACTGACAACGGTGATGCCCTTGCATAAAGCCAGCCATGGAAAGGAGTAAGACTGATTGGATGAAGATAGCAGGAAAGCAGAGGTTCAGAGGAACGAAAGCATCTCCATTCGCTTATCTGAAACTCTCACCAATGAATTACATAAGTATTTCTATCCCTATTCTATTATTTATTATTCGAAAACTCCATAATTATTTTATATCCGCCGGACTGAGATTTACAAGGTGACCATAGCTTGCTTCATACCAACAATCTCCGTGGGATTCGACCCTTACTCACGTAAGGTATTACTTGGACGACCCAGTGCACTTGCTGGTTAGTTGTATCGAAGTTGTGAACCATGGTATTGGCACCATGTTCTTGGCGCCATTGCTAGGGAAAGAAAGAGCCATGAATTTTACATAATTAAAGTGTAATCACGATTACGCGTACCAAGTTGCTCACGTTGCCAGGGATTGTTCGAGCCTGGACATCACAATTTCGTGCACCAAGTTTTTGGCGCCGTTGCCGGGGACTTAATTGTTCTTGTTTGGCGCCAAGAATCGTCTGAGATCCCAATCCCGGCAACAACACCAAGTTTTTGGTGCCGTTGCCGGGGATTGTTTGAGTTTGGACAACTGACGGTTCATCTTGTTGCTCAGATTAGGTAATTTTCTTTTTGTTTTCCTTTCAAAAAATTTTCAAAAACCTTTCAAAAATTTCTCACTTGTTTTCAAAAAAAAAAAATGTTTTCAAAAATATATTTTTCTTCAAAATTTTTAACAATGAATTCTAGTGTTTCATATAACATGTTTTAGCTTGGCCGGCTATTAAGCCTTGTCTAATTCCCAGGATTTTGATTGAGGACTATGAATTCATTGCTTCCTTTTTCCCAAATATTTTCGAAAAATACAAAAAAAATTAGAAAATCATAAAAATCAAAAAAATATTTTTTTTGTGTTCTTGTTTGAGTCTTGAGTCATGTTATAAGTTTGGTGTCAATTGCATGTGCATCTTGCATTTTTCGAAAATTCATGCATTCATAGTGTTCTTCATGATCTTCAAGTTATTCTTGGTAAGTCTTCTTGTTTGATCTTTGCATTTGTATGTTTTGTGTCTTTTCTTGTTTCTCATATGTATTCTTGGATTCTTAGTGTCTAAGCGTTAAAGAATTCTAAGTTTGGTGTCTTGCATGTTTTCCTTGCATTAAAAATTTTTCAAAAATATGTTCTTGGTGTTCAGCTTGACATTCAAAGTGTTCTTGGTGTTCATT
Organism: Arachis ipaensis; assembly: GCF_059453495.1. Taxonomy (NCBI): domain Eukaryota; kingdom Viridiplantae; phylum Streptophyta; class Magnoliopsida; order Fabales; family Fabaceae; genus Arachis; species Arachis ipaensis. Next base: position 132,514,965 of record NC_142444.1, read on the forward strand.
TTGGCATTCATAGCATTCTTGCATGCATCACATGTTTTGATCTAAAATTCTCATGCATTGCATAATTTCATGTTTTCCTCTCTCATCAAATTCGAAAATTTGGATTGACTTTTTCAAAAATTTTTAAAATCAAGTTGTTTCTTATGAGTCAAATCAAATTTTCAATTTGAAAATCTTATCTTTTTTAAAATCTTTTTCAAAAATCAAATCTTTTTCAAACTTCTTAGTTATTTTCGAAAATTATAAAAATATTTTTCAAAAATCTTTTTCTTATTTTTATATCAAATTTTCGAAAATAACAATAACAATTAATGTTTTGATTCAAAAAATTTCAAGTTTGTTACTTACTTGTTAAGAAAGATTCAAACTTTGAGTTCTAGAATCATATCTTGTAATTTCTTGTGAATCAAGTCATTAATTGTGATTTTTAAAAATCAAATCTTTTTTCAAAACAAATTTCAATCATATCTTTTCAAAAATATCTTCTTATCTTATCTTTTTCAAAATTTGATTCTAAAATATCTTCTCTAACCTCCTATCTCCTTATCTTTTCAAAATTGATTTTCAAATTTGTTTCAACCAACTAACTAACTTTTTGTTTGTTTCTTATCTTTTTCAAAACCACCTAACTAACTCTCTCTCTCTAATTTTCGAAAATATCTCCCCTCTTTTTCAAAAATTTTTTTTAATTAACTAATTATTTTAATTTTTATTTTAATTTTCGAAAAAAAAAATTTTTTTTAACATTTTTCAAAAATTATTTTCGAAAAATTACTACCCTTTTTCAAAAATTATTTTCGAAAATTCTCTTTCTCTCTCATCTCCTTCTTTTCTTCTATTCACACAGGGACCTCTATACTGTGGTAAAAAGGACCCCTATTATTATTATTTTTCTGTCCCTCTTTTTCATTTGAGCAGGAGCAAGGACAAGTAAATTACAACTATCCAGCAAGCACCTGTCAGAAATTTTCAAACAGGAAGAGGACATGGCAGCCGAAAATAATAATAATGCAAGGAGAATGCTTGGTGACTTTACTGCACCAAATTCCAATTTACATGGAAGAAGCATCTCCATTCCTGCCATTGGAGCAAACAACTTTGAGCTGAAACCTCAATTAGTTTCTCTGATGCAGCAGAACTGCAAGTTTCATGGACTTCCATCTGAAGATCCTCTTCAGTTCTTAACTGAATTCTTGCAGATCTGTGATACTGTTAAGACTAATGGAGTAGATCCTGAAGTCTACAGGCTCATGCTTTTCCCTTTTGCTGTAAGAGACAGAGCTAGAATAAGATTGGACTCTCAACCTAAAGATAGCCTGAACTCTTGGGAAAAGCTGGTCACGGCTTTCTTAGCCAAGTTCTTTCCTCCTCAAAAGCTGAGCAAGCTTAGAGTTGATGTTCAAACTTTCAAACAGAAAGAAGGTGAATCCCTCTATGAAGATTGGGAAAGATACAAACAGTTGACCAAAAAGTGTCCTTCTGACATGCTTTCAGAATGGATCATCCTGGATATATTCTATGATGGTTTATCTGAGCTATCAAAGATGTCACTGGACACTTCTGCAGGTGGATCCATTCACCTAAAGAAACGCCTACAGAAGCTCAAGAACTCATTGACATGGTTGCTAATAACCAGTTCATGTACACTTCCGAAAGGAATCCTGTGAGTAATGGGACGCCTATGAAGAAGGGAGTTCTTGAAATTGATACTCTGAATGCCATATTGGCTCAGAATAAAATATTGATTCAGCAAGTCAATATGATCTCTCAGAGTCTGCATGGAATGCAAGCTGTATCCAACAGTACTCAAGAGGCTTCTCATGAAGAAGAAGCTTATGATCCTGAGAACCCTGCAATAGCAGAGGTGAATTACTTAGGTGAACCTTATGGAAACACCTATAACTCATCATGGAGAAATCATCCAAATTTCTCATGGAAGGATCAAAAGCCTCAACAAGGCTTTAATAATGGTGGAAGAAACAGGTTTAACAATAAGAAACCTTTTTCATCATCCACTCAGCAACAGACAGAGAACTCTGAACAAAATGCTTCTAATTTAGCAAATCTAGTCTCTGATCTATCCAAGGCCACTGTGAGCTTCATGAATGAAACAAGGTCTTCCATTAGAAATTTGGAAGCACAAGTGGGCCAGCTGAGTAAAAGGATCACTGAAATCCCTCCCAGTACTCTCCCAAGCAATACAGAAGAGAACCCAAAAGGAGAGTGCAAGGCCATTGACATAAGCACCATGGCCGAACCCAATGAGGGAGAGGAGGACATGAATCCCAAGGAGGAAGACCTCCTGGGACGTCCAGTGACCAATAAGGAGCTTCTCTCTGAGGAACTAAAGGACTCTGAGGCTCATCTAGAGACCATAGAGATTCCATTGAACCTCCTTATGCCCTTCATGAGCTCTGATGAGTATTCCTCTTCTGAAGAGAATGAGGATGTTACTGAAGAGCAAACTGCCAAGTTTCTTGGTGCAATCATGAAGCTGAATGCCAAATTATTTGGCATTGATACTTGGGAAGTTGAACCTCCCTTGTTCATCAGTGAACTAAGTGATCTGGATCAACTGACATTGCCTCAGAAGAGACAGGATCCTGGAAAGTTCATAATACCCTGTACCATAGGCACCATGATCTTTAAGGCTCTGTGTGACCTTGGTTCAGGGATAAACCTCATGCCCCTCTCTGTAATAGAGAAACTGGGAATCTATGGGGTACAAGCTGCTAAAATTTCATTAGAGATGGCAGACAGTTTAAGAAAACAGGCTTATGGACAAGTAGAGGACGTGTTAGTAAAGGTTGAAGGCCTTTACATCCCTGCTGATTTCATAGTCCTGGATACTGGAAAGGAAGAGGATGAATCCATCATCCTAGGAAGACCTTTCCTGGCCACAGCAAGAGCTGTGATTGATGTTGACAGAGGTGAAATAGTCCTTCAATGGAATGAGGACTCCCTTGTGTTTAAAACTCAAGGATCTCCCTCCGCAACCATGGAGAGGAAGCAGAAAAAGCTTCTCTCAAAGCAGAGTCAACCAAAGCCCCCACAGTCAAACTCTAAGTTTGGTGTTGGGAGGTCACAACCAAACTCTAAGTTTGGTGTTGAACTCCCATATCCAAACTCTAAGTTTGGTGTTGGAGAGTCTCAACAAAGCTCTGCACATCTGTGAGGCTCCATGAGAGCCCACTGTCAAGCTATTGACATTAAAGAAGCGCTTGTTGGGAGGCAACCCAATTTTTATTTATCTAACTATATTTTTCTTAGTTATATGTCTTTGTAGGTTCATGATCATGTGGAGTCACAAAATAAATATAAAAATTAAAAATGGAATCAAAAATAGCAGAAGAAAAATCACACCCTGGAGGAGCATCTACCTGGCGTTCAAACGCCAGAACAGAGCATGGTTCTGGCGCTGAACGCCCAAAATGGGCAACATCCTGGCGCTGAACGCCCAGAACAAGCATGGTTCTGGCGTTCAACGCCAGAAATGGCAACAAATGGGCGTTGAACGCCCAAAATGGGCACCAACCTGGCGCTGAACGCCCAGAGGTGTGTGCAAGGGCATTTTGCATGCCTAAATTGGTGCAGGGATGTAAATGCCTTGACACCTCAAGATCTGTGGACCCCACAGGATCATCTCAGGATCTGTGGACCCACAGGATCATCTCAGGATCTGTGAATCTCACAGGATCCCCACCCACCTCACCCTCTATCTCCCCATTCATGACCATCCCTTCTATTTTCCATCCACCACTCACATCCATACACACATCCCTCTATCTCCTCCATATCTTCTTCTTCTTCTATTCCTTCTTCTTTTGCTCAAGGGCGAGCAACATTCTAAGTTTGGTGTGGTAAAAAGCATAGCTTTTTTTTTGTTTTATTTTTTCCATAACCATTGATGGCACCTAAGGCCAGAGAAGCCTCTAGAAAGAGGAAAGGGAAGATAAAAGCTTCCATCAAGGGTCTATAGCTCAGTGGTAGAACATTTGACTGCAAATCAAGAGATCCCTGAGATACCTCAGGGGATACATTTTCTTCCACACAATTATTGGAAGCAACTAAGGGTGGAACATCAAGAGCACTCCATCATCCTTCATGAAATCAGAGAAGATCTAAAAGCAATGAAGGAGGAGCAGCAAAGACAAGGAAGAGACATAGAAGAGCTCAAGGACATCATTGGTTCCTCAAGAAGGAAACGCCACCATCACTAAGGTGGATTCATTCCTTGTTCTTGCTTTTTCTGTTTTTCATTTTCTATGTTATGTGCTTATCTGTGTTTGTGTCTTCATTACATGATCATTAGTAGTTAGTAACTTTGTCTTAAAGATATGAATGTCCTATGAATCCATCACCTCTCTTAAATGAAAAATATTTTAATTCAAAAGAACAAGAAGTACATGAGTTTCGATTTTATCCTTGAACTTAGCTTAATTATATTGATGTGGTGACAATGCTTCTTGTTTTCTGAATGTATGCTTGAACAGTGCATATGTCTTTTGAAGTTGTTGTTTAAGAATGTTAAATATGTTGGCTCTTGAAAGAATGATGACTAGGAGACATGTTATTTGATAATCTGAAAAATCATAAAAATGATTCTTGAAGCAAGAAAAAGCAGCAAAGAACAAAGCTTGCAGAAAAAAAAAAGAAAAGAAAAAAAAATAGGCAAAAAAAAAAATATAGAAAGAAAAAGAAAAAAACAAGCAGAAAAAACCAATAACCCTTAAAACCAAAAGGCAAGGGAAATAAAAAGGATCCCAAGGCTTTGAGCATCAGTGGATAGGAGGGCCTAAAGGAATAAAATCCTGGTCTAAGCGGCTAAACCAAGCTGTCCCTAACCATGTGCTTGTGGCGTGTAGGTGTCAAGTGAAAACTTGAAACTGAGCGGTTAAAGTCAAGGTCCAAAGCAAAAAAAAAAAAAAAAAAAAAAAAAGAGTGTGCTTAAGAACCCTGGACACCTCTAATTGGGGACTTTAGCAAAGCTGAGTCACAATCTGAAAAGGTTCACCCAATTATGTGTCTGTGGCATTTATGTATCCGGTAGTAATACTGGAAAACAAAGTGCTTAGGGCCACGGCCAAGACTCATAAAGAAGCTGTGTTCAAGAATCATCATACTGAACTAGGAGAATCAATAACACTATTCGAAATCAGAAGTTCCTATAGATGCCAATCATTCTGAACCTCAATGGATAAAGTGAGATGCCAAAACTATTCAAGAGGCAAAAAGCTATAAGTCCCACTCATATGATTGGAGCTATGTTTCATTGATAGTTTGGAATTTATAGTATATTCTCTTCTTTTTATCCTATTTGATTTTCAGTTGCTTGGGGACAAGCAACAATTTAAGTTTGGTGTTGTGATGAGCGGATAATTTATACGCTTTTTGGCATTGTTTTTAGTATGTTTTTAGTAGGATCTAGTTACATTTAGGGATGTTTTCATTAGTTTTTATGTTAAATTCACATTTCTGGACTTTACTATGAGTTTGTGTGTTTTTCTGTGATTTCAGGTATTTTCTGGCTGAAATTGAGGGACTTGAGCAGAAATCAGATTCAGAGGTTGAAGAAGGACTGCTGATGCTGTTGGATTCTGACCTCCCTGCACTCAAAGTGGATTTTCTGGAGCTACAGAACTCGAAATGGCGCGATTCCAATTGCGTTGGAAAGTAGACATCTAGGGATTTCCAGAAATATATAATAGTCCATACTTTGGCCAAGAATAGATGACATAAACTGGCGTTCAACACCAGCTTTCTGCCCAAATCTGGCGTCCAGCGCTAGAAAAGGAGCCAAAACCAGAGTTGAACGCCCAAACTGGCACTAAAACTGGCGTTCAACTCCAAGGAGGACCTTTACACGTGCCACACTCAAGCTCAGCCCAAACACACACCAAGTGGGCTCAGGAAGTGGATTTATACATCAATTACTTACTCATGTAAACCCTAGTAGCTAGTTTATTATAAATAGGACCTTTTACTATTGTATTAGGCATCTTTGGTCTCAGTTTTATTCCATTGTTCACCTTAGGAGACTATTGATCACGTTTTAGGGGGCTGGCCATCTCGGCCATGCCTGGACCTTTCACTTATGTATTTTCAACGGTAGAGTTTCTACACTCCATAGATTAAGGTGTGGAGCTCTGCTGTTCCTCAAAGATTAATGCAAAGTACTTCTGTTTTCTATTCAATTCATCTTATTTCGCTTCTAAGATATCCATTTGCACCCAAGAACGTGATGAAGGTGATGATTATGTGTGACGCTCATCACCATTCTCCCCTATGAACTCGTGCCTGACAAACACTTCCGTTCTACATGAAATAAGATAGAATGAATATCTCTTAGATCTCCTAACCAGAATCTTCGTGGCGTAAGCTAGAATGATGGCGGCATTCAAGAGAATCCGGAAAGTCTAAACCTTGTCTGTGGTATTCCGAGTAGGATTCAATGATTGAATGACTGTGACGAGCTCCAAACTCGCGATTGTTGGGCGTTAGTGACAGACGCAAAAGGAGGGTGAATCCTATTCCAGCATGATCGAGAACCGACAGATGAATAGCCGTGCCGTGACAGGGTGCGTGAGCATATTATTCACTGAGAGGAGGGGATGTAGCCACTGACAACGGTGATGCCCTTGCATAAATCCAGCCATGGAAAGGAGTAAGACTGATTGGATGAAGATAGCAGGAAAGCAGAGGTTCAGAGGAACGAAAGCATCTCCATTCGCTTATCTGAAACTCTCACCAATGAATTACATAAGTATTTCTATCCCTATTCTATTATTTATTATTCAAAAACTCCATAATTATTTTATATCCGCCTGACTGAGATTTACAAGGTGACCATAGCTTGCTTCATACCAACAATCTCCGTGGGATTCGACCCTTACTCACGTAAGGTATTACTTGGACGACCCAGTGCACTTGCTGGTTAGTTGTATCGAAGTTGTGAACCATGGTATTGGCACCATGTTCTTGGCGCCATTGCCAGGGAAAGAAAGAGCCATGAATTTTACATAATTAAAGTGTAATCACGATTACGCGTACCAAGTTGCTCACGTTGCCAGGGATTGTTCGAGCCTGGACATCACAATTTCGTGCACCAAGTTTTTCAGATAAGCGAATGGAGATGTATCAATGCCAAATAGTTTTGAATCACACTTTGAGATGCCAAATAATTTGGTGCACGAATTATGAATCACACTTTTCACAACTCGTACCACTGACCAGCAAGTGCACTGGGTCGTCCATGTAATACCTCACGTGAGTAAGGGTCGAATCCCACGGAGATTGTTGGTTTAAAGCAATCTATGGTTATCTTGTAAATCTTAGTCAGGAAGTCAATTATGTTTATCAGTTAAATTGTGAATAACCAAGAGAGCATAAATTAAAGGTTACTTGTTATGCAGTAATGGAGAATATGTTGGAGTTTTGGAGATGCTTTGTCTTCTGAATCTCTGCTTTCCTCTGTCTTCTTGTTCACGCACGCATGTCCTCCTATGGCAAGCTGTGTGTTGGTGGATCACCGTTGTCAATGGCTACCTTCCATCCTTCCAGTTAAAACTACGCTCACGCGCTCTGTCACAGCACGGCTAATCACTGGTTGGTTCTCGATCCGGTTGGAATAGGATTTACTATCCTTTTGCGTCTGTCACTAACGCCCAGCCTTCAGGAGTTTGAAGCTTGTCACAGTCATTCAATCCTTGAATCCTACTCGGAATACCACAGACAAGGTTTAGACTTTCCGGATTCTCATGAATGCCGCCATCAGTTCTAGCTTATACCACGGAGATTCTGATTAAAGAATCTAAGAGATACTCATTCAATCGTACATAGAACGGAGGTGGTTGTCAGGCACACGTTCATGATTTGAGGAAGGTGATGAGTGTCACAGATCATCACCTCCATCACAGTTAAGCGCGAATGAACATCTTAGATAGGAACACGCGTGTTTGAATGGAAAACAGAAATACTTGCATTAATTCATCGAGACACAGCAGAGCTCCTCACCCCCAACAATGGGGTTTAGAGACTCATGCCGTCAGAGAATACAAATTTTAGATCTAAAATGTCACGAGATACCAAATAAGTCTCTAAAAGTTGTTTAAATACTAAACTAGTAGCCTAGGTTTACAAAAAATGAGTAGACTATGATGGATGATGCAGAGATCCACTTCTGGGGCCCACTTGGTATGTGCTGGGGCTGAGATTTAAGTGAGTCACGTGCAGAGGCTATTTGTGGAGTTGAACGCCAGTTTTTGTGCCAGTTTGGGCGTTCAACTCCAGCTTTTGATCCTTTTCTGGCGCTGGACGCCAGAATTGGGCAGAGAACTGGCGTTGAACGCCAGTTTACGTCATCTATCCTTGTGCAAAGTATGGACTATTATATATTGCTGGAAATCCCTGGATGTCTACTTTCCAACGCAATTGGAAGCATGCCATTTCGAGTTCTGTAGCTCCAGAAAATCCACTTTGAGTGCAGGGAGGTCAGAATCCAACAGCATCAGCAGTCCTTTTTCAGCCTGAATCAGATTTTTGCTCAGCTCCCTCAATTTCAGCCAGAAAAATACCTGAAATTACAGAAAAACACACAACTCATAGTAAAGTCCAGAAATATGAATTTTTCCTAAAAACTAATGAAAATAGACTAAAAACTCACTAAAACATACTCAAAACTATATGAAATTAACCCCAAAAAGCGTATAAAATATCCGCTCATCACAACACCAAACTTAAACTGTTGCTTGTCCTCAAGCAACTAGACAAATAAAATAGAAGACTAATAGGTTGAGAAGCAATAATATCTCAGAGTTTTTGATTGAAGCTAAGATTCTAATTAGATGAGCGGGACTAGTAGCTTTTTGCTTCTGAACAGTTTTGGCATCTCACTTTATCCATTGAAGCTCAGAGTGATTGGCATCTATAGGAACTCAGAATTCAGATAGTGTTATTGATTATCTTAGTTCAGCGTGATGATTCTTGAACACAGCTTCTTTATGAGTCTTGGCCGTGGCCCTAAGCACTTTGTTTTCCAGTATTACCACCGGATACATAAATGCCACAGACACATAATTGGGTGAACCTTTTCAGATTGTGACTCAGCTTTGCTAAAGTCCCCAGTTAGAGGTGTCCAGGGTTCTTAAGCACACTCTTCTTTTTGCTTGGATCTTGACTTTAACCGCTCAGTCTCAAGTTTTTACTTGACACCTTCACACCACAAGCACATGGTTAGGGACAGCTTGGTTTAGCCGCTTAGGCCAGGATTTTATTCCTTTAGGCCCTCCTATCCACTGATGCTCAAAGCCTTGGGATCCTTTTTATTTGCCCTTGCCTTTTGGTTTTAAGGGTTATTGGCTTTTTCTGCTTGCTTTTTCTTTTTCTTTCTATCTTTTTTTTTTTCGCTTCTCTTTTTTTTTCTGCAAGCTTTGTTCTTTGCTGCTTTTTCTTGCTTCAAGAATCATTTTTATGATTTTTCAGATTATCAATAACATGTCTCATGTTCATCATTCTTTCAAGAGCCAACATATTTAACAGTCTTAAGCAACAAATTCAAAAGACATATGCACTGTTCAAGCATTCATTCAGAAGACAGAAAGCATTGCCACCACATTTAACTAATTAGAATTTCTCTTATTAAAACTCGAAATTTTATTGCCTCTTATTCAAAAGATCTACTACTTTATTCATGTTTGCCGATGATGAGAAAAATAAACTATAGCTTAATTGGAGATAAAATCAAAATAGATACTAATTACTACTATATGACTCCTAAGGTAAACTTCTATAAGGACACTGTCACAGAGTTAAGGCAGAGATTGGAATTTAATAACCTTTATTCTGGGGGAACGGGGGTTCCTCTGATCCTTGGGGTGCTTGGTCCTACAAGAGAAAAGTTTTGGCGCTTCAATTCCCTTAAGTCACGCCCTTGCTCCTCTTGTTCTTTAAACATATAGGTCAGCATTTGACTGTGTTCCTTCTGTTCTTTTATTATTTGCTCCATAGCTTCCCGTATCTTGGTAACGGACGTCTCAAGATACTCCCAGTATTCAGCTTGAGGGATCTCTGGGAGGAATTCCTGTGCTTGTTGTTTTTCCATTGATGCTTTGGTGATTGGCTTTTCAATTAGGATATACTCAGTTATTCCCATCCTTACTCCAGCGTCCTTGCAGAGCAGAGAAATCACGTTTGGATAAGCCAACAACTGGCCTCTTTTGAATTTTTGTTAGCAATCTTGTAGAGTTCAGTTGAAATCAGCTGATGAACCTCCACTTCCTTTCCCATCATGATGCAATGGATCATCACTGCTCTTTTAACTGTGACTTCAGAACGGTTGCTAGTAGGCAACAGAGAAACTGGGAATCTATGGGGTGCAAGCTGCTAAAATCTCATTAGAGATGGCAGACAATTCAAGAAAACAGGCATATGGACAAGTAGAGGACGTGTTAGTAAAGGTTGAAGGCCTTTACATCCCTGCTGATTTCATAGTCCTAGATACTGGAAAGGAAGAGGATGAATTCATCATCCTAGGAAGACCTTTCCTGGCCACAGCAAGAGCTGTGATTGATGTTGACAGAGGTGAAATAGTCCTTTAATGGAATGAGGACTCCCTTGTGTTTAAAACTCAAGGATCTCCCTCTGCAACCATGGAGAGGAAGCAGAAAAAACTTCTCTCAAAACAGAGTCAACCAGAGCCCCCACAATCAAACTCTAAGTTTGGTGTTGGGAGGCCACAACCAAACTCTAAGTTTGGTGTTGAACTCCCATATCCAAACTCTAAGTTTGGTGTTGGAGAGTCTCAACAAAGCTCTGCACATCTGTGAGGCTCCATGAGAGCCCACTGTCAAGCTATTGACATTAAAAAAGCGCTTGTTGGGAGGCAACCCAATCTTTATTTATCTAACTATATTCTTCTTAGTTATATGTCTTTATAGGTTCATGATCATGTGGAGTCACAAAATAATTATAAAAATTGAAAATGGAATCAAAAACAGCAGAAGAAAAATCACACCCTGGAGGAGCATCTGTCTGGCGTTCAGCGCCAGAACAGAGCATGGTGCTGGCGCTGAACGCCCAAAATGGCCACCAACCTGGCGCTGAATGCCCAGAGTTGGGTACAAAGGCATTTTTACAAGCCTAATGGGTGCAGGGATGTAAATCCTTGAACACCTCAGGATCTGTGGACCCCACAGGATCCACTCAGGATCTGTGGACCCCACAGGATCCCCACCTACCTCCACTCACTTCTTCTCACCACTCTCTTTCACACAACCCCATAAACACTCTTCCCCAAAAACCCTTCACCAATCACCTCAAACTCTCTTCCCCATCACCTCTTCACCACTCACATCCATCCACTCTTCCCCATAAACCTACCTCATAAACTCCACCTACCTTCAAAATTCAAAACCAATTTTCCACCCAAACCCACCCATATGGCCGAACCTTAACCCCCCCTCCCTTCCTATATAAAGCCCTCCATTCTTCTTCAAATTCACACAACACACCCCTCTACACTCTTCTTGGCCGAAACCACATCTCCCTCTCCCTCTCCATATTTCTTCTTCTTCTTCTTCTGTTATTTTGTTTATTGCTCGAGGGCGAGCAATATTCTAAGTTTGGTGTGGTAAAAGCATAGCTTTTTTGTTTTCCATTACCATTGATGGCACCTAAGACCGGAGAATCCTCTAGAAAGGGGAAAGGGAAGACAAAAGCTTCCACATCCGAGTCATGGGAGATGGAAAGGTTCATCTCCAAAGCCCATCAAGACCACTTCTATGATGTTGTGGCCAAGAAGAAGGTGATCCCCGAGGTCCCTTTCAAACTCAAAAGAAATGAGTATCCGGAGATCCGACATGAAATTCAAAGAAGAGGTTGGGAAGTTCTAACAAATCCCATCCAACAAGTCGGCATCCTAATGGTTCAAGAGTTCTATGCTAATGCATGGATCACCAAGAACTATGATCAAAGTAAGAACCCGGATCCAAGGAACTATGTTACAATGGTTCGGGAGAAATACTTAGATTTTAGTCCGGAAGAATGTGAGGTTGGCGTTTAACTTGCCCATGATGCAAGGAGATGAACGCCCCTACACTAGAAGGGTCAACTTTAATCAAAGGTTGGACCAAGTCCTTGTGGACATATGTGTAGAAGGAGCTCAATGGAAGATTGACTCCAAAGGCAAGCCGGTTCAACTAAGAAGATTGGACCTCAAGCCTGTAGCTAGAGGATGGTTAGAGTTCATTCAATGCTCAATCATTCCCACTAGCAACCGGTCTGAAGTTACTATAGACCGGGCCATCATGATCCATAGCATCATGATTGGAGCAAAGGTGGAAGTTCATGAGATTATATCTCAAGAACTCTACAAGGTGGCTAACAAGTCCTCCACTATGGCAAGGTTAGCCTTTCCTCACCTCATTTGCCACCTATGCAATTCAGCTGGGATTGACATAGAGGGAGATATCCTCATTAAAGAGGACAAGCCCATCACTAAGAAAAAGATGGAGCAAGCAAGAGAGCCCATTCATGGAGCTCAAGAGGCGTATGATGCTCATCACCATGAGATCCCGGAAATGCCTCAAATGCACTTTCCTCCACAAAACTATTGGGAGAAAATCAACACCTCCCTAGGAGAATTGAGTTCCAATATGGGACAACTAAGGGTGGAACATCAAGAGCACTCCATCATGCTTCATGAAATAAGAGAAGATCAAAAAGCAATAAGGGAGGAGCAACAAAGATAAGGAAGAGACATAGAAGAGCTCAAGGACATCATTGGTTCCTCAAGAAGGAAACGCCACCATCACTAAGGTGATTCATTCCTTGTTCTTATTTCTTCTATTTTTCGTTTTCTATGTTATGTGCTCATCTATGTTTGTGTCTTCATTACATGATCATTAGTAGTAGTAACTTTGTCTTAAAGTTATAAATGTCCTATGAATCCATCACCTCTCTTAAATGAAAAATGTTTTAATTCAAAAGAACAAGAAGTACATGAGTTTCGAATTTATCCTTGAACTTAGCTTAATTATATTGATGTGGTGACAATGCTTCTTGTTTTCTGAATGTATGCTTGAACAGTGCATATGTCTTTTGAAGTTGTTTAAGAATGTTAAATATGTTGGCTCTTGAAAGAATGATGACTAGGAGACATGTTATTTGATAATCTGAAAAATCATAAAAATGATTCTTGAAGCAAGAAAAAGCAGCAAAGAACAAAGCTTGCAGAAAAAAAAAGAAAAAAAAAGGGCGAAAAAAATAAAAAAAAATAGAAAGAAAAAGAAAAAGCAAGCAGAAAAAGCCAATAACCCTTAAAACCAAAAGGCAAGGGCAAATAAAAAGGATCCCAAGGCTTTGAGCATCAATGGATAGGAGGGCCTAAAGGAATAAAATCCTGGTCTAAGCGGCTAAACCAAGCTGTCCCTAACCATGTGCTTGTGGCGTGTAGGTGTCAAGTGAAAACTTGAGACTGAGCGGTTAAAGTCAAGGTCCAAAGCAAAAAAAAAAGAGTGTGCTTAAGAACCCTGGATACCTCTAATTGGGGACTTTAGCAAAGCTGAGTCACAATCTGAAAAGGTTCACCCAGTTATGTGTCTGTGGCATTTATGTATCCGGTGGTAATACTGGAAAACAAAGTGCTTAGGGCCACGGCCAAGACTCATAAAGAAGCTGTGTTCAAGAATCATCATACTGAACTAGGAGAGTCAATAACACTATTCGAAATCTGAAGTTCCTATAGATGCCAATCATTCTGAACCTCAATGGATAAAGTGAGATGCCAAAACTATTCAAGAGGCAAAAAGCTATAAGTCCCGCTCATATGATTGAAGCTATGTTTCATTGATAGTTTGGAATTTATAGTATATTCTCTTCTTTTTATCCTATTTGATATTCAGTTGCTTGGGGACAAGCAACAATTTAAGTTTGGTGTTGTGATGAGCGGATAATTTATACGCTTTTTGGCATTGTTTTTAGTATGTTTTTAGTAGGATCTAGTTACTTTTAGGGATGTTTTCATTAGTTTTTATGTTAAATTCAAATTTCTAGACTTTACTATGAGTTTGTGTGTTTTTCTGCGATTTCAGGTATTTTCTGGCTGAAATTGAGGGACTTGAGCAGAAATCAGATTCAGAGGTTGAAGAAGGACTGCTGATGCTGTTAGATTCTGACCTCCCTGCACTCAAAGTGGATTTTCTGGAGCTACAGAACTCGAAATGGCGCGATTCCAATTGAGTTGGAAAGTAGACATCCAGGGCTTTCCAGCAATATATAATAGTCCATACTTTGGCCAAGAATAGATGACATAAATTGGCGTTCAACGCCAGCTCTCTGCCCAAATCTGGCGTCCAGCGCCAGAAAAGGAGCCAAAACCAGAGTTGAACGCCCAAACTGGCACAAAAACTGGCGTTCAACTCCAAGAAGGACCTCTACACGTGCAACACTCAGGCTCAGAACAAACACACACCAAGTGGGCCTAGGAAGTGGATTTATGCAACAATTACCTACTCATGTAAACCCTAGTGACTAGTTTATTATAAATAGACATCTTTGGTCTTAGTTTTAATCCATTGTTCATCTTAGGAGACTATTGATCACGTTTTAGGGGGCTGGCCATCTCGGCCATGCCTGGACCTTCACTTATGTATTTTCATACGGTAGAGTTTCTACACTCCATAGATTAAGGTGTGGAGCTCTGCTGTTCCTCAAAGATTAATGCAAAGTACTACTGTTTTCTATTCAATTCATCTTATTTCGCTTCTAAGATATCCATTCGCACCCAAGAACGTGATGAAGGTGATGATTATGTGTGACGCTCATCACCATTCTCCCCTATGAACACGTGCCTGACAAACACTTCCGTTCTACTTGAATTAAGCTAGAATGAATATCTCTTAGATCTCTTAATCAGAATCTTCGTGGCGTATGCTAGAATGATGGTGGCATTCAAGAGAATCCGGAAAGTCTAAACCTTGTCTGTGGTATTCCGAGTAGGATTCAATGATTGAATGACTGTGACGAGCTCCTAACTCGCAATTGCAGGGCGTTAGTGACAGACGCAAAAGGATAGTAAATCCTATTCCAACATGATCGAGAACTGACAGATGAATAGCCGTGCCGTGACAGGGTGCGTGAGCATATTATTCACTGAGAGGATAAGATGAAGCCATTGGCAAGGGTGATGCCTCCAGACGATTAGCCGTGCCGTGACAGGGCATTGGATCATTTTCCCGAGAGATGACCAAAAGTAGCCATTGACAATGGTGATGTATCACATAAAGCCAGCCATGGAAAGGAGTAAGACTGATTGGATAAAGATAGCAGGAAAGCAGAGGTTCAGAGGAACGAAAAGCATCTCCATTCGCTTATCTGAAATTCCCACCAATGATTTACATAAGTACCTCTATCCCTATTCTATTATTTATTATTCGAAAACTCCATAATTATTTTATATCCGCCTGACTGAGATTTACAAGGTGACCATAGCTTGCTTCATACCAACAATCTCCGTGGGATTCGACCCTTACTCACGTAAGGTATTACTTGGACGACCCAGTGCACTTGCTGGTTAGTTGTATCAAAGTTGTGACAAATTATGAATGTGTAATCACGATTACGCATACCAAGTTGCTCACGTGCCAGGAATAGTTTGAGCCTAGACATCACAATTTCGTGCACCAGGCAACAAGCCTGATAGCCCTTTGCATCGATGTGCATTGATCGGTGAGACTCCTTTCCGGAGCATTTCCTCCCATACAATGAAGCCAACATTGAAATAACCATTTGAGTGATTGAATATCTTCGTTTTTCATCAAAGCGCATCCAAGAAGTGTTGACTGATTGTGGTGATTCACGCCGACAAAAGAACCACAAACTATATTATACCTGAAACAGATTACAACAAAACAAAATTAAAATCATTAAATACACCCAAATAATTAATTTATACACCCAAAAACCTCTAATATACACCTCTCCAGCAGATTCATAAAACAACATTAATTCAGCATCATAAACTAGAACAGCGTATTACCTGTTTGTATTATGAGTGGTGTCGAATGAAATAACATCTCTGAAATACTCACAGGCAGCTCTGCTCCTTTCTTCCGCCCAAAAAGCAAGCTTAATCGACTAATCGTCCTCGAGTTCGAGTTCGAAAAAGAACTTTTGATTCTTCTCTTTCATTCTTAATAAGTATTTCCCAAATTCTTTTGCATCGTCTAGTTCCGAAACATTTCGCACTTCTCTCGTGATGTAATTCTATACGTCTTTTTCGATAAAATTTAACTCGCGGTGATCCCCGATTGCTGCAACAAATGATTGGTAAGCTTTGCTTGGTCTGATACCGGCTTCCTCGTTATTCTCTATGGTACGATGCACGGATATGCTTAGTTCCCTGTGCTGTTTGAGCATCTCTGCTTGATTTGGACAGCAAGAATGTGAATGATGCAACACGACCTTCGAAATGATCCAAACACCAACGTCCTTCAATATGTGTATATAAATTCATGTAGGACAATTTAAACCAGCAGAGGGATTTGTCTTCTCGGTGGGAGATATTTTCGATTTCCATTTTCCCTCTCTACTACATGTAATCTATTGATTCTTAATTTCGTTTCCCTTCTTATTTGTGCTCTAAACTCTTGTAGAAAAACTTGCAACCTTCGCATAATCCTTGTAGAAATTGCAGCATCTTCAAGGGTGTTAAAAGTCATCCCAACCTTGGGAACAAACTGCTCATCAACAACACAGAAGGGATGCAAAATACACTGAAAAATACACCATATTAAACACAAGCATAAACTATACAATGCAAATACAACTATAAAACTATCATAAAAAATCAGATTCATAAATCATCATTAACAGAAACTAAAACAATTCAACTAAAAGAATAAGACAATTCACTCTCAGTCAGATAAAAAGTCATAAACTTTAAATACACCCAAACTTTCCTAAAATACACCCAAGTATTCCTGATTTACACCCGAATTTCTGATATAAAATGCAGAAAATTCATCAGAACTAATACATTGGATTCAATTCAAACAAGGAACAATGAACAACAAATTTTACAGGCAACGTTCACGCATTATTCAGCTGCACCATCATAAACTACTAATTGGATTCAAATTCAGATTCAATTATTAACTGGAATCAAACCACACATCAGGAACTTCATTGGATTCAAATTCAAAATCCACTTCACTCTGGTTCAGTTGACAATCTGAAGTTGAATCATCCATTATCTTCAAAATGATTTTAGAGCTTGATTTCAGAAACAATGGAAAAGGAGAAAAACGAAGAAATAGAACCAGAGAGAGAAACTTATGTAAACGACGACGGAAAAGACAAAGAGAAACACACGAAAGAGATCGAAAAGAGAAAGCAAGAAAACGAAATCCTTTCAAAAAATGAAGTAAAATATTCGTGCGTTAATTGATTGAAAAATTTATTAAGAAAGCACGTGAAACGTACATGTCATAAAAAGCGCGTTTTAGAGCAAAGGAAATTTCAGGACTTATAAAATTTGTATAGTGAAAATATTTGTATGTAAAAATTAATTGATATTTCAATTCATCAATTCATAATTTTTTATGTCTCAATTATAGAATAGACTTGGTCAAATTAAATGTGTAATCTTTCACACATTAACTAGATTATGAAATAATCTACGATCCGAGTTGCATGACAAGATCGTCCTGTCAAAGTCTATTACATGTTCTTTTCGTACACAAGTAATAACGCAAGAAATTTGTTGGATTTTTCACTAGAATATTCTCTCCTTTTTTTGGTTGGCTAGGCAGCAATTAAAGAAAAGAAAACAAACATATTCTCTTCATTTTAGTAGGAGTTTAATTTTAATGTATTGAGCGTGTTTATTTTTTTAATGATTATTTATATAATTAAATATAAAATATAGATATTTTTGTTAGTATGATATTATATAATAAAATTTTAAATACACCTATAAAATTATTTTACTATAATTAAGTGACTGTATATCAAAATTAATCTGTTTTAATATAACTATTTAAATTTAAAATATTTAAACTTTAAAATATTTTTTTGGGGTGAATTTTAAAATATTTGTTTAATTCTAATGTGTCAAGGAATATTACAAAATTATAGAAAAAGGAAGACAATAATATGATTGTTTCGCAGCTTTAAGTTTATTTGTTCCATATGTTTTGGACCTACTCTGATAAATTTACTTTTATATATATAAGTATTTAATTATGTAATATCATATTAACAAAAATAATTAGTTATTATATTAATTATATGAATGATCATTTAAAAAAATATATGTAATTAAATAATTATATAAATACATTGTTTGTACATCAAAATTAAATTTTATTTTATTTTATAATTAATATTAAATCAGAATATTTTTATTAAGATATGATTATGTTAGTCTTTTTATTCAAAAATATAAATATTTTTATTTGTTTTAATACATAAAATTAAAGAGCTCAACTGACTAAAATATATCAAAGTAAAAATACAAACATAAAAGCCTCTTCATAGAACAAATAATAATAATAATAATAATAATAATAATAATAATAATAATAATAATAATAAAAGAGTAAATAATCAAATTTATTTCTAAAAGAGTAGCTAGTCTTATTCAAATTAGTCTCTAAAAAATCTTTTTACTCGAATTTATTCGATCCTTTAAAAATTTTAAATTAGTCATATTAGTTTTTTTGTTATTTTTGTTACTAATTACGTTAAAAAATTGAGTGAATACCCCATCCGACCCCTGACAATTATCTTGAAAGGACAATGAGGCCCCAAGAAAAAAAAACACACAATCTGGCTCTTGATCTTTTTTTTTGGGACAGATTAGCCCATGTGCCAAAAAAAACAACATTAATTTTTTTGGCATAGGGATCTCGTTGTCCTTTCGAGGTAATTGTCAGGGGCCGGGTTGAGGTTTTTTTTGTCAATAGCCTCGTTGTCTTTTGAGGTAATTGTCAGGGGTTATTTTAGGTTTTTCTCTAAAAAATTTACTAATATGACACGTTAAGTGACACCATATTAATCATAGCACATATCTGACAGTCCTAATTGACTGTTAATATGATAAATTTATGAAATTAGATCAAATAACCTCAAATTGAGGGGATCTTAATTGAGGCATTGAAATCCCTCAATAATTTGAAATTAATGATCTAATTTCATAAACTTATCGTGTTAGCAGTCAAATAAGATTGCTAGGTATGCAACGTGGTGTCATTTAATATGTCATATCAACAAATTCTGATATCATCAACAAAGGAAGTAACAAAAGGAAAATAATACTCAATTAGTCCCTAAAATTTGAAGTCGAATTCAATTTGATCCTTAAAATTTTAATAGACTCAAATAAATTGGACCCTGAAATTTATAATTGTAACTCACATAACCCTTCAGTTAATTAATCTCCATTAACGACGTGTTAATTTGGTATATTAACCTGTTGCGATTTTAATTCCTAGTCTAACTTTCATGTGATCAAGATTTTGCTTCCAAAGGCATAAAATTTTCAAATTGAACTTACTATTGTCATTTTTGTGAAAATGTTGGAGAGTCAATCAAGCTTTTAAGAGCTCTAATAGGTCTTAGTTATATAAAATTTAGGGAAGAAATCCAAATCTTAGCAAGTTAACATGCAAAATCAACACACTATTTACAAAAATCAGCTCAAGAGCTAACATAATTACTATTATAAATTTTGAAAGCCGAATTGAGTCAACTGTAATTTTAAGAGTCAATTTGAATTCGACCTTAAATTTTAGGGACAAAATTGAATATTAACTCAACAAAAAAAACTAACCAAGAGGAACAACAAAAAACAACTAACTTAAAAATAGGAAAATAAAATTAAAACTAACCAAAGAAATCAAGAGACCAGTGGCAGCACATATAAGATCAGATAAGAAAAAAAGTAAAGTAAAATAAATTCTGAAAAATTTATATTTTGAATAGATTAATCTTTA
Source organism: Arachis ipaensis (assembly GCF_059453495.1). Taxonomy (NCBI): domain Eukaryota; kingdom Viridiplantae; phylum Streptophyta; class Magnoliopsida; order Fabales; family Fabaceae; genus Arachis; species Arachis ipaensis. The sequence continues at coordinate 132,534,956 of NC_142444.1, forward strand.
AAAAAATATCAATAAAATTTTTTAGGATAGTAAATATTAACGCATTACCTTTAAATTATCTCAGATGATTAGAATAGAGGATTCTAATTTAAACTAACTTATTTATGTTTGTTATATATCCTAAAAGACTTATTATTAATTTTTTAGAGACTAATTTATCTAAAATTAAATTTTTAAAAATTTATTTATCGTTTTACTCTAATAAAAAAAATCTCTTATGTATATTTATCAATTGAATCTTACTTTTGATATTTTTTGTGAAAATCTACATGGTGATTTTTATATAAAATTATTAATTAAAAATTATTAAATAATTTAATACATTTAATTAAATTATTATTTAATAATTTTTAACTGGTAATTTTACATTAAAATAACGGTAAGTGACTAATTTTTCCCCTAATAAACTGCGATTCTTCACAGCCTTTTCATAATAATGAAGACAGATTAAACACCTAAAATGTCGTGCCGTTCTAACATTGTTCCCCAGTCACATATACTAATTTACACAGTTTTCACGTCATGCGCACTATTAATTAAAGTCTCATATTTCTTAACAATACAAAAGCAAATGAATTGCATATTTCCTACTTTAATTTGTCAAGAATTGCTTGACAATTCAATTCGGATGTGTTTTGTGCATTCTAGAACGTGAAATTATAGGTAAGGGTGTGATAGGGTGGACTTTCAGAGATAATAAAAAGAGGAGAGAAAGAAATGTAGTATGTATTTATGCTTAATAAAAAAAATTTACAAACAATTAATAAGTGAAGAGCATGTATAAAAGTTGTAAATAGAAATAGAGAAATAAAAGAGAATAGCGCCATAGAATGATGCAAAAGTATAGTAATTTTTCAATTATTCTAAATATTAATAGTACCTGAAAATTTGAAAAAGAACAAGAGATAAAAAAGAAAAAAGAAGAAAAAAGAATAAAGGAGTACAGAAAAAGGAAAAAAGATCAGTATAAGGAGGAGGTAAATGTACCAACAATCTTAAAGATCATAACCAACCAATTTCTTGTAATTCTCTCTCTAGTGCTCTTTTTTGAGTTCGTATCTTGTTGATTGAGTATCAACTGTCTTTCTGTTGTAATAATATTTTCTTTTGAGATTGTAAGTTTTTTAATTATGTACTCTTCTTCATTCATGTGCCTAACATTACTCTCTTCATCAAGAACAACCTTATCCTCAAGGTTGAATTCGAAAAAGAGCTTGAGGAATTCATTAACATCTTCCCAACTCGTTTCTGTGACAGCGTCGTGTCCCCATTGAATTTGCTACTGTAAAACTTCCTTGTCACCACGCAAGAAGGAACATTAGGATAAAATCCGAGAAGGCTCCAGGATTGGTCCGAGTTCCATTGTAGTTAAAGGCAGTGGTAGATACTGGGATTATTAGTCACCACGAAATTTTTTTAGTGCCGATATATGAAAAATATTATAGATACAGGCTTCTGGTGGTAATTCCAACTGATAGACTACCTCACTGAGTTTTCTTCCAATTCTAAAAGGGCCAAAATAACGCAACCCAAGCTTCTGATGCTTCCACAATGCCGCCAAATATTGGCAATATGGCTGCAATTTGACTAGCATTAAATTGCCCTCTTGAAATTCTAAGTGGTGTCGATGTCTATCTACAAAATATTTCATGAATTATTAGGATCTGCCAAGATTGAATTTAAGTTGATCAAGTAATTTATCTCAAGCTAATTGTAGTTCCCGCAAAGATGGCTCATCCTCATGAGAGAGTTTTTATCTAACAAGGGAAGGGGGGTCTCGACCATAAAGTACTTTGAATGGAGTTACTTTGATGCTACTATGCCAAGAGGAATTATACCAAAATTCAGCTCAAGAAAGTAACTCTAGCCATTTCTTAGGATTGTCAAAATAGAAACACCTCAAGTACATCTCCAGTGTTTGATTACATACTTCACTCTAGCCATCCCTCTGAGGATGGTAAGCCGAACTCATAGCTAAGCGAGTGCCCTGTAATTTGAAGAGATGCTGCCAGAATTTGCTAACAAAGACTTTGTTCATGTCGGAGACAATGGATTTTGGAAATCCATGCAACTTCACCACATTTAGAATAAAGGATTCAACCACTGATTTACTGGTAAAATCCAATTTTAGTGGACTGAAATGAGCATATTTGGTTAAGTGATCAACGACGATCATGATCACAGAAAAACCACATGAAGCAGGCAAAGAGATAATAAAATCCATGGAGATGTCCTCCCACACCTGTGAAAGAATGGGCAATGGTTTGAGCAGCCCTGCTAGTACTTTAGCCTCATGTTTAGCTTGTTGGCAAGTGCAACAAGTGAGAACATAATGTTAAATGTTCCTTTACATGTTAGGCCAATAAAATTGAGCACAAATTCATTATACTATTTTTGCAATCCCCGCATGGTCTCCCACCACACTATCATGATATTCATGAAGAATGAACTTGATCAAGTGGCTATTTGGCAGAATAACCAAACGGTTCTTCTACAATAGTAACCCATTGTGACAAGTATAATTGGGATCCTCAGTAGAATTAGAAGCACATTTCTGCATCAACTCAAAAAGAGTAGCATCCTTCTCAATTGCAACTCGAAGGTGCTGCAAGAAGTTAACATGAGGTGTAGACCAAGCACCAAAAAAATTTCTTGATAAGGCATACGTGGCCTCATTTTCGGTACCGGCCTTGTAATGAATTTCAAAATCATAACCAAGGAGTTTGTGAAGCCATTTATGTTGTTTACGTGTGTGCAAATTCTGCTCCAAAAGAGATCTCAAACTCTTGTGATCAGTTTGAATAATAAATTTTTTGTCCAAGAGATAGTGTCGAAACTTAGCAATTGCTTCAGTTATCGCATAAAACTCTCTAATATAGGTAGATTGCTTTTGCAAGGTAGGAGGAAGTTTCTTTGAGAAATAAGCTATAGGATGGCGCTGCTGAATCAGAACAGCACCAATACCCGTACCTGACGCATCAATCTCTACTTCAAATGGAAGGTTAAAATCAGGCAATGCTAGCACTAGTTTAGTGGAAATCGCTTGCTGTAATTGATGGAATGCCAATGTAGCTTGATCAGACCAAACAAAAGTGTCCTTTTTCAGCAAATCAGTAAGAGGAGCAGTTAAGGTTGCATAACATTTAATGAAGTTACGATAATATCCCGTGAGGCCTAAAAAGACACGAAGCTGATTAACACTACTAGGTTGAGGCCAATCTTGAATTGTTTGCACTTTGGCCAATTCTATGAGAACACCACCACCTGTAATCGTGTAACCTAAGTAATCCACCTCATTAGTTTCAAAAAGGCATTTAGAGAGCTTGGCGAAGGGAGTCTTCAGTCTTAGCAGCTTCAATACCAAATCCAAATGCTCAAGATGACTATCAAAAGAACTAATGTACACCAATATGTCGTCAAATAATACCAACACAACCTTACGTAAGTATGGTTTGAAGACATCATTCATAAGGCTCTAGAAAGTAGCAGGGCGTTAGTGAGGCCAAAAGGCATTACCAGCCATTCGTACAGGCCATGATGAATACAAAAAGCTGTTTTAAAATGGTCCTCAGGTTTAACCAAAATCTGATGGTATCCGGATCATAAATCCAACTTAGAAAAGACAGTGGCCCTAAACAATTCATCCAATAACTCCTCAATAGTTGGGATAGGAAAACTATCGTTAATAGTGACATTGTTCAATGCTCTATAATCAGTATAAAATTGTCATGTGCCATCTTTTTTTAACCAAGAGGACTGGTGATGAGAAGGGACTCTTGCTAGGTTGGATTATCCCTTCTTGTAACTTTTCTTACACCATCGACTTAATTTACGATTTTAAGCTACGGGGATACTGATAAGAATGAGCTTTCACAGGTTCAGCCCCAGCCACTAATGGAATGCTATGATCCTGAGTGCGCTGCGGAAGGAGACGTGATGGCATGGCAAAAACAGTGACATACTTACACAACAGGAAAACCAAAGCAGGGTCTAAAGAAACAGGAAGTGGTAAGTTGGGCTGTGAGGTATCAGCTGGTGTTTGAAGTTCTAGAGTGAAGGCTTTGGTAATTGCATGTGTAGAGACCAGCCTTTGAATGTGATGGAATTGAATCTGAGAAGATACAGAGTTCTTTTCGCCCCAAATCGTTACAAATTTTCTTTGGTGCAAAAAGCGCAAGAATGAGGTATCATAGTCCACAATATGTGCTTTTAAGGTCATCACCAAGTAGTCCCTATGACCAAATCACCACTTGCCACATGAAGGACATATACCTCAGATATTGAGATGGTACAACCTACCGCAATGATGTCCAAATTAGCAATTTTTTCTTCTACTGTGAGAATATTGAAATCACCAACAATCACCTGAATTCTCAGAGTAGGTTCGATAGGAAGATTCAAAAATGTAACGATGCATGGTTGGATAAAGCTATCAGAGCTACCGTCGTCAATTAAGGCCTGCACCTCTAAGCCATTTATGGAAACTTTGACATGAATGGTCGACGGTCTCGGAGCACCATTACAGGACAAATGGTGGTCCAGCACCTGACACTCCAAGGACTCAAGTGTGCTATCTGGTAATACCGGTTCAATAAGGTCGCAAAAAGGGGCCATATTCTCATCCATTTCTAATTATAGAAATATAAATTGACAATTTGTGCAGCGGTGGCTGGCGTAGAACCGTTTGCCGCACCAGTAACAAAGACCCTTTTCCCATTTACTCTGAATCTCAATAGGGGTCAACCTCTGAACTAGGTTTTTGAGTGGTGGAATGGGAGAGCGTTGTGATGGTGTTGGAAGTAATTCAGGAAGAGTGTTGTGGTTGGGAGGGCGTAGGGATGGAGAAGAATTAGGAGTTGTGAATTATGGTTTGTGAGCAGCAGGGACATATGTGGTTCTTGGCGAAGAAGTCAATTTTTTTTCATAGAGTCTAGCTAAGGACACCACCCTCGTCAAAGATGGAGGACATTGAGCTTTAACCTCCCTCCGTACCTCAAATTTTAGTCCACTAACAAAACAGTCTTGAAGCGCCTCAAGAAGATCAATGTGAGTATGATTTGCCAAAGTGACAAATTCTGAATAATACTCGCTTTCTGTGCCACCTTGCTGCAATTTGAATAATAATTCTCGTGGTGACTCGAACAGTGACGAGCCAAATTCGAGCTCAATCGCCCGCTTCACTTGGTTCCATGAACAAAACTAAGCAAAATGTTGGGACATTTAAAACCAAGGGATGGCAGCACCAGTCATATGAATCGCAGCAATTTCAACTTGTTCTTCTTCAAGAACTCAAAAAAAAAAATTCAAAGTACTGGTTCATTGAAAAAATCCACCCTAAAGCATCAGTACTATTGAATTTCGGCAAATCGAAATTCACCCGACGAGGTTGCAGAGATAAATGATGCTACAGAACAATGCCTGAGTTCGAACCATGGGAGAGCTTAGGTATCTCAGATCGATGCCTGTGCTTGTCTTGAAAGAGCTGTGTAAGAGAATCCCAAATGGAGTCGATTTTGAGATTAGTGGCTTTGGAAGCACGAGTGCGTTCAGACCTGTTCTCCTCCGTGATGGATTCAAACATCTGGAATAGCATTTTAATGTCAGCCTCCATGCATTTCAACCGCGTGTTGTCAACTACGGCCATGGTGATGAAAGCACCAATTGATACGGTGAAGTTCAAAGATAATAAGAAGAGGAAGAGATGTGGTATGTATTTATGTTTAATTGAAGAAATTTACAAGTAATTGGTAAGTGAAGAGCATATATGAGAGTTGTAAGTAGAAATGGGGAAATAAAAGGGAATAGTACCGCAGAATGATGTAAAAGGATATAGTAATTCCTCAACTACTCCAAGCATTAACAGTACATGAAGAATTGGAAAAGAACAAGAGATGAGAAAGGGAACTGAGGGAAAAAGAATAAGGGAGCAGAGAAGAGGAAAAAAAGAACAACACAAGGAGGAGACAAATGTACTAACAATCCTAAAGATCATAACCAACCAGCCTTTTGCTATTAATTCTCTCTCTAGTGCTCGTTTTTGGGCCCGTATCATACTGATTGAGTGCCAATTGTCCTTCTGTTGTAACAATATTTCCTTCCGAGATTATAAGTTTTTCAATTACGTACTCTTCCTTATTCATGTGCCTAACAGGGTAGAAGTGAGTCGGATTATTCGATGGAGTTCGTTGTTCGACTCATTTTAGATTCAATTTAATTCAGTTCATTTTATTAAATAGGTTAAACTTAGATTTTTTTAAAAAAAGTTTATTAGTTAAAAGGTCAGGTCATAGACTTTGAAAAAAACCTATAAAAATTATTCTTAGTTTCACTTATATTAAAATAAATTATTCTTAGTTTCACTTATATTAAACACAAAACAAATTAAAATAAAAAAATCAATAATTAAGGACTAGTTAAAAAAGTCTACAAAATTTATTGGGCTGACTCGTTAAAATATTTTTTTATAAAAATGAATTATTCTTAGTTTTACTTATTTTAAACACAAAACAAATCAAAATAAAAAAAAATCAATAATCAAGACTAGTTAAGATTGTAGTTTTTTTGTTAAAAGAAAAAAATTATGAATTGTAAATATGGTTATGATATGTAACAATGATTAATATATAAATGAATTATATTTACAAATTGTAAATTATAAATTTTAGTAATGTCAATTTAGATTTTTAAGTATATTGTTTTGAGCTTTAATTCTTGAAATAGGTGTTTCAAATAGGCTCGTAGACTTGTCGGGTTTTAAACAGGTCAGACTCAAACATAAAAAAAAAAGGCTATGAGAAATAACAATTTAGACTTGAGTCATCTATTTATAACATGGTTTAGACTCGTCAAAGCCAAAGTTCGACTCAATTCAACCCATTTCTACCCCTAATTATAAGTAACGGAGATGGCATTGGTTATTTATTTGATAAATGTTAGTGTATATATAATTAAGGGTAAAGTATTAAATTAGTCCCCTAAGTTTGGGTATAATTCTGTTTTGGTCTTTAAGGTTTAAAGTGTCTTATTTGAATCCAAAAGGTTTCATTTAGTTTTAATGTAGTCCCACTGTGAGGTCAAAGTTGAATAATTAATGGAATGTCCTACATAATAGCAGTACAAGAACAAGATCAATAATTTAGAAAACAAATACAAGCTTTGAAGGCACAAAATCAACCTTGGATGAATCAATATATTTATTTATCATTTTTCTTACAATTTAAATGAAATATTTTCTATAGAACTAAAGAGAATAATAAATAAATGTATTGATGCATCCATGGTTGATTTTGTGTATTTAGAAGCTTGTACTTGTTCTTGTACTGCTGTCATGTAGGACATTCCGTTAATTATTTAACTTTGACCTCATGGTGGGACTACATCGAATCTAAATAATTTTTTTTTTAGATTCAAATAGGACACTTTAAACCTTAAAAACCAAAACATTATTACGCCCAAACATAAGGGACTAATTTAATACTTTACCCTATAATTAATTAATCAAATAATATAGTATTAGGAAAATAATTTTTTTTAATCAATATTAATTAATTTTTATAAAAAGTTATTTTATTTATTTTAAATTTAGATTATAAATCATAAATTTTTAATTTTAATATAAAAATTAAATTATAAATTTAAATTTTAAATTAAAATTAACTAATATTGATTAATTAAAAATGATTTTTTTTTTTTTTAGTTTCTCAGTCAAATGATATAAGATGATTCAATACCCACGAACTATATGGATTAAAGAAAAATATTCTGAACAAATGCAAGAATGATATTATAAGTGAACATATATTGAAGTGCACATATTGACAGACTCACACACATGATGTTAGGTTAATAATGGTGATTTTTTAAATTATGAACTATTGAGATATCAATCCCAAATGTAGTACTATTTGATTTGAAATATAGAAATTGAATTTTAAACTTTTAAAAATATTAAAATTGAACACTCCGATTTTTAAGATACTAAAATTGGACTTTTTGAAATCGGATTTTTCAAATTATGAAATTAGACTTTTCGATTTTTATTTTAAAAAATTAAAAATTTTAACAAAACAAAAATCAAACTCTCTAATTTCATTTTTTTTCATAACTTTAAAAATATTAAAATTATAATATTAAAATATATCACTCATCGATTTTACTTTCATAAATAAAAAAATTAGCCACAAGATATACCTAATATAATTATTCTCCATATACAAGCTATTTTATCATACAAGTCATACAAGTCATTTTATCCTAATTCACCCTCACGCATGTGGCTTAAACACGTATATTCCATGCGCCTCTTAATTTAACAGATTTTTCAATCAACGCGCGAATATATAATTTCTTTTTTCAAAAAGACTTCGTTTTCTTTTTTCGAATTTCGTCTTCTTTTTTCTTCCTTCGTTTTCCTGCGTTCTCTCTGTGTTTTCTTTTGTTGTTTTCGTGCGTTTCTCCCTACGTTCTCTTTTTTCATTTTTTTCGATTTACTTTGTTCTCTACGTTCATTTTCGAAATCAAGCTCTGAAATTGTTTTGAAGATAATTAATGATTCAAGTTCAGATTGTCAACTGAACCAGAGCAAAGTTGATTATTATTTTGAATCCAATGAAGTATCTGGGGTATGGTTCAATTCTAGTTAATATTTTCGTTAGTAGTTTATGATTATCTAGGTGATAATGTTGTGAACCTTGCTTGTAAAAATTGTTGTTCATTGTTGATTGTTTGAATTGAATGTAATGTAGTTGTTCTGATGAATCTGTTCATTGCTGCCCATTTTATATCAGATTTTTCAGGGTAAGTCAGATATATTTTGGTGTAATAGGGAGCTTTTCAGAGTATTTATAGGTTCTGACTTTTTCAATTGAACGAGGGTGAATTGTATTATTGTTTTGAATCAAATCAAGTAGTGAGGTGTGGTTTGAATCTGGACAATGTAGTTTATTTATAGTTTAAGATTTTATAGTTGAATTATTTTAGTTTCTGTTTGATGCTGATTCTATAGTTGTTGTTGCATTCTATAGTTTATCCTAACTTTAATATAGTGTATTGTGGAATATTTTGGGTGTATTTTGCAGTTTTTGTGCGATATTGATGAGCAATTTGTTCCAAAAGTTGGGATGACTTTTAACACGTTTGAAAATGCTACAAAATAAAGAATAGATTATTCAAAAGTTGCAGGTTTTTCTACAGGAGGTCAAAGTACAAATAAGAAGGAAAATGATATTAAGAACCAATTGATTACATGTAGCAGAGAAGGGAAATGAAAATAAAAATATCTCCAACCGAGAAGAGAAATCACTCAGCAGAATTAAATTATCCTGCAAGAATTTATATACACATATTGAAGGACATTGGTGTTTGGATCATTTCGAAGGTCGTGTTACATCATTCACACCCCTGTTGTGCAAATCAAGCAGAGATGCTTAAATAGCACAGAGAACTTAGCATGTTCGTGCATCGTACAATAGAGAATAACGAGGAAGCCAGAATCAGACCAAGCAAAACATACCAATCATTTATCGCAAAATATATCAGTTCAAAGACTCAGTAGCATAAGATAGGTTTTGGGGTGTAGAGTGACATTATTTCGGTGTACCAGTGAACATTTTTGGGTGTATTCTGCATGCTCATGTTTTTGACATTTTCTTTTTTTATATATTTAGAGATGTTGCTGTTTGTGTTGGAAATTAGTGTCTTGAACTATTTGAAGAGATTTGTTTGTTTTAAATTTACAATACATATACAATTCAATACCTAAAGAGGATAACAATTTAAATTTTTGAATTGCCATTACTCCTAGTTAAGTTTTAAAGAGAAATATGTAAGCACGCAATTCTAGTGTATTCCGAATATTTTTGGTGTATTATAAAAAGAATTCGGCGTATTAGTATATTTGATCTTGTTTTCCTTTTTTGAACCTGTAATTAACAGATTTTGAATACAGCACAGACAGTTTCATAGAAGTTTATTTATGCAAACAAAATTTATAATAAGATTGGATTAAATATTCACAAACTATACAAAAAGTATGTGTTCAAACTAATCACAAACTACACAACATTCAAACACAATAAAACTAATCACTGTCAATGTAATCTAAATCTAATTGACAATATGAACTCAACAATGCTGCAGATGGCTTGGACAATCTAATTGCATCCCTTTCCTTAATGGCTCTATCTCTTAGTTGATTCATCTCATTAAACAAAATTCGCAAAGCGTATTCAACTCTGAAATGGTCTACTTCCACCTACAGTTTAAAGAAATTTCTTTTACTAAACTCCGTTAATTTAGTAAAGTAATATAGATAATATATTTTTAAACATAATTACATGCGTCCAATTCTCCCAGTCATATTTTTCCTTTTTAATGTTTTCCGGTTCGATTATCTCGAGCCATTTCATTATATAAACCGCCCAATCAAAGCTTAAAACAAAGATATTATATAAAATGACACTAAAAGCACAGGACAATACTCTGTTTCTAGTTACACCAGTTATAGGATAACATCAGCAGTTATACTCGAATTCAATTGATATACACCCAAATACTAACCACATACACCTAAAAACCACTCATATACACCTTTATTATTTTTTTGGATTACATGATATTATATGAGTTCAAAATGATATTCAAGTCAACTAAACATGCATAAAATGACACCAGAAGCACAACTACAAATTCAAGAACAACAGCACCTGTTATAGTCGAATTTACTTGAAATATAGCGAAAGTTTCTGTTTATACAAATTCAGTTCCAAACATGCAAACATGCACAAAAACACATTAAAATATACATTAAACTCTTCACAAAATAGAACGTAAAACAGTTATCACCGACTGAACAGATTGACGAGAATAGTAATATCTATTTTCAACCAAGAACACTGACGTGGCAGAAATTGGCAGATTAAGAAATTAATGTAAGAAATACGTTGCAAGTACAGTTCTTAACCAGCAAAAGTCTGCTTATCAATTTAAAAGGGTTGTCACAAAATTAGAATGAAAATACTGGGAGTTTGAATCCCAGGTCGTCTCCCAACGAGTTGCATGAAAGAATGCAGCTTATTGGTCAGAGGTTTTCCAGGAAATTTTGAGTTTGAGAAACAGAAAAATTAAATAAGAAAATTTATATAATTCAAATAAAGGTCTTGACCGGGACTAGATTAATTGGAAGTTCTATCCTTGTTGGATTTCTCTCAAGATCAATTGATAATTGAAGGTTGCTTCTACTTAGTTATCCTTTACCAAGTAAAGGAAAGTCAAGTAAGTTGGGAGTCTACTTCTATTCACAAGTTCTAATCCTCTCCCTTGGGAAGGATTAGCGTTAGTGACTAGAGAGTCAGCCAACAATAAACCCAATTACAAATTGACTCTTGAGTAATCCAACTCAAGGTTCTCCTTTTAATCTCTCCCAATCAAGTTAGGGAACTACTCCATTATCATGAATGTAAACTTCACAAAATTAAAAAGGAAAATAAAGAAAGACATGATAATCAATAATAAAAGAAAGATCAATTAAAATAAAAATGGTTCTTGTATTAATAAATTATAAAAATAATTCAATTTTAACTCTGGACAAATTAAGGATATGAAAGAGTAAGTGAAAAGTAAAGAAACAAACTAGAATGATGAAGTCTTGGCGGAGGTAATAACTCTTCTCAATATCCCAATCCAAAAAGCAATAAAACAAAATTCTAAGAACTATGAATGTGTAGAGAGAAAACCTAGAGGAGGAGTAAAATCAGATCTAAACTGAAAAACTATCGTAATGTGTTCTCTCCCTTTGAGTCTCTGCATGTTCCCTGGCTCTATTTTGTGTTTCTGGGCCAAAAACTGGGTCAAAACACGGCCCAAAATCGCCCCCAGCAAATTATGTTAACTCTGCAGATCGCGCATGTCACGCGTGTGCGTCATCCACGCGTGCACGTCATTCAGCGATTTTCCTTGCCACGCGTATGCGTCGTCCACGCATTCGCGTCACTCATTCAGCTTCCAATCCACGCGATTGCGTCAGGCACGCATTCGCATCGCTGCGAATTCTCCATTTCGCGCGTCCGCGTGGGCCATGCGCTTGCGTCATTGCTCGCTGGTCATCTCCTTAGTTTCTTGTGTTCCTTCAATTTTTGCAAGCCTCCTCTCCAATTTCCAAGTCATTCATGCCCTATAAAGCCTGAAACACTTAACACACAGATCACGGCATCGAATGGGATAAAGGAGAATTAAAATACATAATTAAAAGTCTCTAGGAAGCAAGTTTTCAACCATGGAGTAATTTTGGGAAAGAATTGTAAATACATGCTAATCATATGAATAAGTGGGTAAAGATTTGATAAAACCACACAATTAAACACAATATAAATCATAAAATAATGATTTATCAACCTCCCCACACTTAAACATTAGCATGTCCTCATGCTTAGTTGAAGGAGATAAAGTAAATGAGTAGGAACATGTAAAACTCATGCAATGCAATGCAACCTATATATATGAATGCAACTATATGATTCTTGTCTACTTGGTTAAAAGTAAATAAGTTCCTCAAGACAATCATAAATCAAATTCCACTAATTCAATTCTTATACAGTAAGAACAGATAAAAATGTAAGAAGATAGCTCATGAAAGCAGGGAACATAAATTTTAAGCGTTGAACCTTCACTGGTAGTGTATGTGCACTCTACTCTCTCAAGTGTATAGGGTAATCACTCTACTCTTCTCTAATTATGCTTTCTAAATTTTTGTTCTTCACCTAATCAATCAACAACATTTAATATACCAATGCAAATATCATGAGGTCTTTTTAAGGTTGTAATATATGGCTAAGTAAGCTACAAATTGAATCTTTAATTAACCTAAGCCTACACCTAACATACATATACTCTATATAACTTTAGAATCATACCTAGCTACCCAAAACTTTCACTTTTGCATTACATACTCATGTACTAACTTTCTTTTAATTTTTTTTTCACATATGCATTGATCTCTGAACTTAACTTAGCATTGGGGTAGTTTTGTCCCCTTATTTATTTATTGAATATATATATATTTTCAACATGAAAATAAACATAGCTTCTCAATGCACATAGATTTTTTTAATTTTTATAGTTTCATATGAGTAGGTGATGAGCAGATAATTTATACGCTTTTTGGCATTGTTTTTAGTATGTTTTTAGTAGGATCTAGTTACTTTTAGGGATGTTTTCATTAGTTTTTATGTTAAATTCACATTTCTGGACTTTACTATGAGTTTGTGTGTTTTTCTGTAATTTCAGGTATTTTCTGGCTGAAATTGAGGGACTTGAGCAGAAATCAGATTCAGAGGTTGAAGAAGGACTGCTGATGCTGTTGGATTCAGACCTCCCTGCACTCAAAGTGGATTTTCTGGAGCTACAGAACTCGAAATGGCGGGCTTCCAATTGCGTTGGAAAGTAGACATCCAGGGCTTTCCAGCAATATATAATAGTCCATACTTTGGCCAAGAATAGACGATGTAAACTGGCGTTCAACGCCAGCTTTCTACCCAAATCTGGCGCCCAGCGCCAGAAAAGGAGCCAAAACCAGAGTTGAACGCCCAAACTGGCACAAAAGCTGGCGTTCAACTCCAAGGAGGACTTCTACACGTGTAACACTCAAAGCCCAGCCCAAGCACACACCAAGTGGGCCCCGGAAGTGAATTTATGCATCAATTACTTACTCATGTAAACCCTAGTAGCTAGTTTATTATAAATAGGACCTCTTACTATTGTATTAGGCATCCTGGATTGTATTTTGATCCTGTGATCTCGTTTAGGGGGCTGGCCATCTCGGCCATGCCTGGACCTTTCACTTATGTATTTTCAACGGTAGAGTTTCTACACTCCATAGATTAAGGTGTGGAGCTCTGCTGTTCCTCAAAGATTAATGCAAAGTACTACTATTTTCTATTCAATTCTTCTTATTTCGCTTCTAAGATATCCATTCGCACCCAAGAACGTGATGAAGGTGATGATTATGTGTGACGCTCATCATCCTTCTCCCTTATGAACGCGTGCCTGACAAACACTTCTGTTCTACATGAAATAAGCTAGAATGAATATCTCTTAGATCTCCTAACCAGAATCTTCGTGGTGTAAGGTAGAATGATGGCGGCATTCAAGAGAATCCGGAAAGTCTAAACCTTGTCAGTGGTATTCCGAGTAGGATTCAATGATTGAATGACTGTGACGAGCTCCTAACTCGCGATTGCAGGGCGTTAGTGACAGACGCAAAAGGATAGTAAATCCTATTCCAGCATGATCGAGAACCGACAGATGAATAGCCGTGCCGTGACAGGGTGCGTGAGCATATTATTCACTGAGAGAATAAGATGAAGCCATTGACAAGGGTGATGCCTCCAGACGATTAGCCGTGCCGTGATAGGGCATTGGATCATTTTCCCGCGAGATGACCGAAAGTAGCCATTGACAGTGGTGATGTATCACATAAAGCCAGCCATGGAAAGGAGTAAGACTGATTGGATGAAGATAGCAGGAAAGCAGAGGTTCAGAGGAATGAGAAGCATCTCCATTCGCTTATCTGAAATTCCTACCAATGATTTACATAAGTACCTCTATCCCTATTCTATTATTTATTATTCGAAAACTCTATTATCATTCTCTATCTGCCTGACTGAGATTTACAAGGTGACCATAGCTTGCTTCATACCAACAATCTCCGTGGGATTCGACCCTTACTCACGTAAGGTATTACTTGGACGACCCAGTGCACTTGCTGGTTAGTTGTATTGAAGTTGTGACATATTATGAATGTGTAATCACGATTACGCGTACCAAGTTGCTCACGTTGCCAGGGATTGTTCGAGTCTGGACATCACAATTTCGTGCACCAGTAGGTACCCAAATTCTCGTTATTTTATCATGACACATTCCCTTATTAACCTTTGTTCCCACAATCTTTCCATACTCAATTAACATACAATTTCTATCTTAAGCTAACCAAAGATTCAATTGGGATATATAATTATTTTTCCGCTTAAGGCTAGTAATGTGGTAAAATATAGAACAAATGGGATTAAAAGGCTCGAAGTGGCTAACAAAGGTAATTTAAAGGGTAGACTTATTTGGGATAAGTGAGCTAAACAAATAATGGTCTCAATCATACGCATGCATATAACATATTAAACATTGGACATATAGGATGAAACAAAATATAGATTACAATCATAGAGAAGTAAACACATAAGAATAAAATATTTATGGTTAAATAATGTAACCATGTAATTAGGCTCAAAATCTCACGGGTTGTGTGTTCTTGACTTTTTAAACTATGTTCCAAACACAACTTCAAGCAAATTTAACATAAAAGTTTTGATTAAAATTAGTGAAACTTTAAAAAAAAATAGGGTCTTAGAAGAAACTTATTATCCTTTCAATCAAGTAGAACATGCATGCAATTAACCTATTACTATGCAATCTATCCTATTCTACAAAAGAAAAACTAACTAAATATCCTATTTTATTGGTGTTAAGGGAGAGAAATTACCTCCGGAAGTCAGGTACTGACCGACCTCCCCACACTTAAGGCTTTGCACCGTCCTCGGTGCCATCTGTCAGGAACAGAGGGGGGCTGGTAGCAGTATCTCCACCATCGGGACCGTCATGGCTCCCTTTGCTGGTAAATGAAGTCGAGTCCGGGGTGTCTGGGTCTTTGTAGTTTCCCATAAGTAGCTCCTTGAGGTATGTGAATCGGTGCTTGTTTCGACGCTCTCTTAACTTTGCTTTGTGTTCCTGTCGATCCAACCTTTCGAGTATCTGATGGAGCAGTTGATCTGTTGTAGGTGCTTGTGGTGCTGATGGAGGAATATCATCAGCTGGTTCTGTGGGCTGGCTTGTAGTAGCTGCTGGTGGTCTGATACATTTCCGACGTATTGATCATCCCGTGGAAGTATGGCTTTGGTGTCCCCAGCTCTGTAGGAGACTCTGGCTGCCGAGATGAGATCTGAAACCAAGGCGGGAAAAGGTAGGTTGCCCACAATTTGTACGTGTCCCATTGCATTCCGGATGTGTCTTGGTAAGTTTAGGTGCTGGTCTGTAAGAATACACCAAAGTAGAACAGCCATGTCTGTAGTGAAGGAGGACTCGTGAGTGCTCGGAAAGACATAATGGGACATGATCTGTGCCCATACTCGAGCTTCCAAGGTAAGTGCTGAAGCCGATATTCCTTTGGGTCGGGATCGATGGTATCCGTAGATCCATCTGCTACCAGGTTGTGTGATAACTCTGAGAACGGCGTCCCAGTCAAATTGGTATGTCTGGTGCTTGAGTGAGGCTTCTTGGAATGCGTCCAATTCTTCTGGAGCAGGGGGAAGATCTAAAGCTCGCTGAATGGCCTCTTCAGTTATGGGGACTTGCTTCTGACGGACATAGACAGACTGCATGGTTGGCATGTGAAAGTTGGAGTAAAATTCTACTACCCACGAAAGATTAACCTGCCATGACTATCTCCGTAGGAATTCCCATTGTCTTCATTCAATTTGCGGCTCAACAAAGTTACCAATGTTGGTCGGGAGGATAAGAAGGTATTCATTGTTGTAATTCCGCTCTGCCAGGATGGGAAACATCTGCTCACAGTAGCGGTTAGGAAACCGCAGAGTGTCCTTTGCTGGGAAGGTTTTTTCTTTTTCATCGACCTTGATGATCCTCTTGATTCTTTTTGTTGAGGGTTTTACTGCTGTTGAAGATGGCTCTGCCACTAATTCTCTTTTTGATCCGCTCCTTGCTGGTGGTTTGGGAGTAGCTTTCTCCTTTCCTTTCTTGGTGGCCATCCTGAAAAAGCAAAAAGAAAGGAACTTTTGTAAAATAAGGGTTAGAGCAAGAAAGAGAACAGGATATGTGATCATCAATGCACGGTAAATAATGATGACGTTAACACATGGTCATGACTACATGTAAGAGCTCATCCATGGTAATATAGCAAGTGCCTGTGATGGCAACTGAATGCAAGATGTTTATTGGCATGCCGGCAAAGGCATGAGTAGCATAGATCAAGCATACAATGTCCAAGTTAGATTACCACATCATTCAAACTAACATATTGTTTGTATTGACAATAATATTTTAGTCAATAAAATATAAAAGGAATTTTGTGAAAAAAAAAAACTGGCATTAAGGTAGTAGGATAACATAAAAGTATTGCATGATGCCATACGGGCTTTTTCACAAACACATAGCATGCATGGTGAATATATTTTTGAAAATATAAAACAGAACATGCAAGTACCCCTTTAAAAATGTAATATTAATTGTCAAACAGATCCATGATAATCCACAAGTAAAATATAGAAACTAAAGACCGAATCTCAATTTCCAACACCAATTAAAATGAGTAAAAAGAAAGAAAGAAAAAGAAAAAGAAAAGATAGATAAGAAAAGTAAAGAGAAAAAGAAGAAGAAAACATAACAAAAATAAGAATAATAATGGAGAAGTAAAGAGGGGGAGAAGAAAATAAAAACCTTGATAATGATGGTGAAAAAGAAGGGAGGAGAAAGTAAGAAAGAAGTAAGAAGGAAGAAGGAAGAAGAAAGAAATAAGAAAGGATAAGAAAAATAAGGATTTGGAGAAGAAAAGATAAGATATTTTGGCTGATCTGGATATTCTGTGCGCCGCATGTGACGCGGACGCGTGGGTCATGCGTTCGCGTGGTTGGCGCGATTGCTAAATGACGCGGACGCGTAAGTCACGCGATCGCGTGAGTTGAATGGTGCGATTGGCGCGAGAGCAGCCTTGCGTTCGCGCAACTCTATGTTCGAAACTCTTTTTGCCAAATTTGAGGGTGACGCGGTCGCGTGGTTGACGCGATCGCATGAATGGCTATACTTTGAAAAATGACACGGACGCGTGGGGTACGCGTTCGCATGAGTGGCCTTGTGCTTCCAGCATGGGTCCAGCCCCATTCCAGCCCAACTTACTACCTTAGACCCATTTACGTCGATTCCACAGAGCCACGCGTTCGCGTAGATGACGCGGACGCGTGGGAGGCTATTTTGCAACGTGACGCAGTCGCGTGGGCATATTTGTGCCTAAGGCACGCCTCCAGCCACGCTTTCGCGTGACTCTCTGTTCAATTATCTTTTCTTCCTTATGCACCTGTGACGCAGACGCGTCAGCAACGCTGTCGCGTCACGTGTGTTTTGTTTTTTTTATATTAAAAATATGCAGAATGCTCATGCGAACTATATGCAGCTATATGCAGGGATAATGAGAAGAGTTATATAAAAAAAAGAAAAAATTAAAGTAAAAATAAAACTGAGAATGAAATGGAACGATCATACCATGGTGGGTTGTCTCCCACCTAGCACTTTGCTTTAACGTCCTTAAGTTGGATGCTCCACTAGCTCAGTCTTCTGCTGTTGGTGGATCCTCCAAGAGGAAGATCTCTAGCTCCTTGTTTTTCTTCATCTTCTCACCATGATATAGCTTTAAGCGATGTCCATTGACTCTGATGAATTCAGAGCTTGAAGGATGACTCAGGTGGAAAACTCCATATGGCTCAGCCTTCTCTAATCTATATGGACCTTCCCATCTTGATCTCAACTTCCGCGGCAACGGCGCTAAAAATTGACGTGGCGAAAATTGGCAAATTAAGAAATTAATGTAAGAAATACGTTGCAAGTACAGTTCTTAACCGGAAAAAGTCTGCTTATCAATTTAAAAGGGTTGTCATAAAATTAGAATGAAAATACTGGGAGTATAAATCCCAGGTCGTCTCCCAACGAGTTGCAGGAAAGAATGCAGCTTATTGGTCAGAGGTTTTCCAAGAAATTTTGAGTTTGAGAAACAGAAAAATTAAATAAGAAAATTTATATAATTCAAATAAAGGTCTTGACCAGGAGTAGATTAATTGGAAGTTCTATCCTTGTTGGATTTCTCTCAAGATCAATTGATAATTGAAGGTTGCTTCTACTTAGTTATCCTTTACCAAGTAAAGGAAAGTCAAGTAAGTTGAGAGTCTACTTCTATTCACAAGTTCTAATCCTCTCCCTTGGGAAGGATTAGCGTTAGTGACTAGAGAGCCAGCCAACAATAAACCCAATTACAAATTGACTCTTGAGTAATCCAACTCAAGGTTCTCCTTTTAATCTCTCCCAATCAAGTTAGGGAACTACTCCATTATCATGAATGTAAACTTCACAAAATTAAAAAGGGAAATAAAGAAAGACATGATAATCAATAATAAAAGAAAGATCAATTAAAAATAAAAATGGTTATTGTATTAATAAATTATAAAAATAATCCAATTTTAACTCTGGACAAATTAAGGATATGAAAGAGTAAGTGAAAAGTAAGGAAACAAACTAGAATGATGAAGTCTTGGCGGAGGTAATAACTCTTCTCAATATCCCAATCCAAAAAGCAATAAAACAAATTTCTAAGAACTATGAATGTGTAGAGAGAAAACCTAGAGGAGGAGTAAAATCAGATCTAAACTGAAAAACTATCGTAATGTGTTCTCTCCCTTTGAGTCTCTGCATGTTCCCTGGCTCTAGTCTATGTTCCTGGGCCAAAAACTGGGTCAAAACACGGCCCAAAATTGCCCCCAGCGAATTCTGTTAACTCTGCAGATCGCGCATGTCACGTGTGCACGTCGTCCACGCGTGCGCGTCATTCAGCGTTTTTCCTTGCCACGCGTACGCGTCGTCCACGCGTTCGCGTCACTCGTTCAGCTTCCAATCCACGCGATTGCGTCAGGCACGCATTCGCATCGCTGCGAATTCTCCATTTTGCGCGTCCGCGTGGACCATGCGCTCGCGTCATTGCTCGCTGGTCATCTCCTTAGTTTCTTATGTTCCTTCCATTTTTGCAAGCCTCCTCTCCAATTTCCAAGTCATTCATGCCCTATAAAGCTTGAAACACTTAACACACGGATCACGATATCAAATGGGATAAAGGAGAATTAAAATACATAATTAAAAGTCTCTAGGAAGTAAGTTTTCAACCATGGAGTAATTTTGGGAAGGAATTGTAAATACATGCTAATCATATGAATAAGTGGGTAAAGATTTAGTAAAACCACACAATTAAACACAATATAAATCATAAAATAATGGTTTATCAAACACATAATGAATCTACTTAATAAATTGAGATACGACGATATAGTGTTTCGCGTTCAAAATGATAAAGAGAAAAGTGAAAAATCTCGACGATTAGTAAACAGTACCTTGAATAATCTTTCTTCTTTTGTTTCGGTATTTTTTATGGAGATTTTAAAATTTTTTTGTTGATTTTCTCGAGTGTTGGCGACGATTTTGACAGTTTTTTCAGAAATTTCGAACGTGGTTTGAATCTTTAGGGTTGTGATTTTGATCGAGGAAGAAGAAGAACCGTCTTTTATAATGTTGAGTAAGCGCGCTTTTGAAATTGTTGAGTTAGTGTGTATTTACACACTTATATAAGTGAGGAGCTTTTTTGTTAGACTTGACCCAATTTATATGATTTGTAAGCCAAAAAAATTTGTAAGTAAAACAGTCGTGTGCTTAATATCCTTAAAAATTCTTTTGTCTCTTGAAAATTTGATTGGACATGCACTAGGGTTAAATTTTCCTAAAATGCCCAAACATTATTAATGTGATTGCAAATTCAATTTGGTACTTCTCGTTATAAGGGCGTATTAGACTAAATGCTGATGACCTTATCTCCTATCATATAGCCATTAACAATTAACCACCCCAACTAAAATGAGTGGACCAAAATTTAGAAGCCTTTACACATTTACACCTTTTTGTATAAAACTTTTCGCAAAGAAAATTGTTATTTAGAGAAAAAAAATTCAAAGACCAGCAACTTTTATTTATATTAATTAACATTTTTTTGCCAGAAATTTAGTACCATATCTTTAACAAATACTTTTAAATATTATTAATTAATTGATTATTAAAAATAATAAATTGTGTTAGCTCTGTAACACTATTGATTTATAGGCATATAAAAACATTAGATACTATTGTATATTAAGAGTAATGTGATGTGTATTACCTTCGTGTATAATAAATAATAAGTGAAAGAAAATTAAAAAAAAAATTTATATCATAAAAAATACAAAAAAAAAAAACATAAATAAAAAGAATGATTCAAATATCATTTCTCTTGTATTGAATTGCATCTCATTTGTTATATAAGAATTTGGTAGAATGACAAGCAAATTTTGTCATAAAAGTTTTTGTCTCTAAATTAAAACTATGTTTATTTATAAGTATGGAATATTGAAATAGAAAGATCAAAAAATATATATAAAATTATATTTGACAGATGAGATATAGACATAAATATTGTATCTAGTTAGAAATATTAAATGAATTTATTTTGTATTTTTTTTACAGAGATACTAACAAAGAATACAACTTATTTTTTATTTTATCTTTTATCATTCCTATCAACTTTTCATAGTTATATCTTTTATTATTATATTTTTTTCCTAAAAATTTCGTATGAAAAAATAATAGTAAATTAGACTTTTATATTTTGCTTTTTTTATGTTTAGTTTATCACCAAATAAAATACAAAAACATTAATTATTGTATCTCTATGTTTGCATTTTATTTTGGATAAATCACCCTTATAAACCATTTACAAACCAAATTTATGTGTATCCCCAAGTAAAAAAGGCTACGTGCATGTTCCAGTTTACATTTCTATATAAATCGAATTTAATGAATTTGAATTAGGGTAATACGTAGTAAATCAAATCTATAGAACTCAAATTACTTGAAATTGTGATTCACATGTAAATCGAATTCAAAGAATACGAATTATGTCCTCTCATACTAAATCGATGCTATAAAATTCGATTTGTATGGTCCATGCTAAATTGAAGCAACAAGGTTCGATTTATACTCAGCTAGTAAATCGAATCCATTGAAGTCGATTTGCAGTGATATGTAGCTTATGGTAAATCGAAGTCACTAGCTTCGATTTACTATGTATCATACTATATGTATAAATCGAATGCAATTAATTCGATTCATAGAGTCCTAACGTATATAAATACGAGCTCAACGTGAATTTTTCACCATAGTGAGATTCACAATGGCTAGTGATGAGAGTTTTTTAGTTCTGGTACACTATAGAGGGTCCATTAAGAAGAAAATGCGATCAGGAATTCAATTTACTGATAAAGACCCACTGAGTATTTTTTCTCAAACCTTCGACAAGTTTCGCTGAGTTTCAGAATACTATTCTCCAGAGACTAGGTCTGTATAGCGTGAAACGGGTGAAGAAGTTATTCTATAGAATCCCGATTTCCATGTTACGCGATGATGTGAAGTACGATTCATTCGTTATAAGTAATGACGAAGATCTGCAAGTTGTGTTCCATTGTCGTCATCAGTTTTTCGAAATGAGGATCCCAGAGCTGTTGGCGAAGCTTGTGGATGTGGTATCTAGTTTTAGAGGTTCAAACCGGAATCCTCAATCTTCAAGACATCTAGCCTGCTCTAGTTCCATGTCTGTTGGTGCCTCGTCAGCTGTGCCGGTGATTGTACCCGAGGCAGTTTTAGTTGTTTCTCCGTCCTTTGCATCTAATCTGAACCGCAATACTGATGCAGGAGTTGGTGAGACTAGACCATTGAGGGATGTTGCGATTGCGATGCCTGGTACTCCTATTATGGTCCCTGTTTTCGGAGAGGGTGGAGTATCGGATGGGATTGAGGATGCACTGCACGATGATGATGATGATGATAATGTGGAGTGTGCTACAATAGCTTATGATAGTGACGTTGACATACCACAGACCACTCCAGTTATGGGTGGCGGAGAATCTAGTTCAGGAACTCATTAGTACCCCCCACTTGTACTTCTCAACTTTGGATTTGGATGCCATGGCATAACAGAGAGATCCGGGAGAACTTGTTAGTTTCAGGGCCAGAGATATACAGAATATAGTTGTATCTGAATTTCAAGTTGGTCAGGAGTTTTAGGATAAAGAGGAGGTCGTGTTAAGTGTGAAGACTTATAGCATCTGCTGTGGGATTGAGTACAAGGTGTTGGAGTCCGTTCATCGCAAGTACTATGACAAGTGCAAGGAGTTCGGCAACGGGTGCACATGGCTCATTCGGGTTAGCCTCTGTCAGCGCAGAGGTATTTGGGAGATAAAATGGTACAATAGTTCTCACACTTGTCTAACCACATCGATATCTAGTGATCACAAGATGCTTGATTATCATGTCATATCGGTCTTCATGTTGCCCATGATTAAAGCTTATGCTGCTGTCTCGATCAAGGTACTGCAGAATGCCACGGAGGCACCCTTTGGGTTTAGAACGACTTACAGGAGGGTTTGGATGGCTAAACAGAAGGCCGTGGCATAGATTTACGGAGATTGGAAAGTCATACAATGACTTGCCACGATGGGTACTGGGTGTGTAGATTACGATGCCATGTAGTGTCGTGGTTTTGAGGACGAGTCCTGTGTAGGTTGGTGGGCAAGTGGATGAGTCTTCAGCTTATTTCCGTTGTCTTTTCTGGAAATTCTCACCGTGTATCGAGGTCTTCTATCATTGCAAGCTGTTGGTCAGTGTCGACAGGACCTACCTATATGGCAAATACAGTAGTACACTGCTTGTCGTGATTGCTCAGGATAGCAACTCCAACATCATTCCTATTACATTCGCACTTGTAAAATGTGAGAATGTTGAGTCATGGTCACTCTTTTTATCTCACCTTCGGCAGTATGTGATGCCTTAACCGGGTATTCTAGTCATATCAGATAGGTACAACGGGATAAAAGCTGCTTTGGAGGCTCCTGATGGTGGCTGGCTTCCGCCTAATGCATACCGGGCTTTTTGTATCCGTCACATGGCGGAGAATTTCGCCCTAACTTTTAAGGGCAAGGATGTATGGAGGTTATTTGTGAATGCTGCTTATGCCAAGACCGAGGTCGAGTTTCATTACTGGTTTGACATCCTCTGATCCGAAGATCCTGCAATGTGTGATTAGACTAATCGAATTGACTATGCACATCGGACTCAACATCGGGACGAGGGTCGAAGATTTGGGCATAGGACTACGAATATCTCCGAGTGTGTGAACTCCATATTAAAGGGTGTGAGGAACCTTCCAGTGTGTGCGTTGGTGAAGGCCACTTATGGGAGATTGACCGAGCTATTTGTTCGGAAAGGAAGAGAGACCGAGGCACAGTTAAAAACTGTGCAGTAGTTTAGTCAGCATCTGATGAAGGCAATCAAGGCTAACTTGAAGGCCTCAAAGTGTTTTACCGCGACCTTGTACGACAGGGATAACTCTGAGTTTACTCTGGCTGAGACCACTCCGATCGGGACTTTTTCACTTGCCTCTTACAGAGTTATCCTCACAGGCCAGACATGTGATTGCGGCTATCTTCAGGAACTTCATTATCCATGTTGCCATGCCTTAGCGTCTTGTGCATATGCATACTTGAATTGGTCCACCTATGTCCACGAGGTGTATCACCTTAGCTCCGTGTTTCATGTCAATCGAATGGGATTCACACCTCCAATCCTAGAGGGGTTTTGGCCACCATATGATGGTCCGACCATCATACCTTATCCGGCTAAGAGATGTGCGTCTGAAGAGCGTCCCAAGACCACCAAGATCCGGACTACCATGGACGAGTTTGACCCAAACAGGCCTAAGAGATGTGGGCTTTGCAGACAGCCCGGCCACCTCTACCATAGTGGCCCCCGGAACTACCTAAACTACTACCACCTCCGTCACCACCATCATACCCTCCACCACCGTCACCACCTCTTTGTCCACCGTCGTCACCTCCATCATCCCGTCATCACCACCGTCGTCCTCACCACTACTCTCATCCTCTCTGCCTCTCCCTCCACATCGGGCTCGACCTTGACCACCACCTCTAGCTCCTCTTCGTCCATGACCCCTCCTCCCTCGCCGTCCATGACCCCTCCCCTCCATCACATCAATGAAATCCTCCAAGCACCTCCACTCACACTGGCTCGATCGTGTCCCTACACGACATCTCCGCTCAACACAACGGTTGTCCGGGACATCAGGCACCTGGTCTATACCAGGGACTCGTCCGAGACCACGCTGTCTCACCTGAGCTGGTATCGCAGCTGCTCTGGGGTCACCTAGGAGGAGCTCAAGAGACAAGAATCTCCTGTCGTACTGATACCACCACTGTAGGTACTCTTGTGAAGGTCCTGAATCGGCAACCACGTCAAACTGTAGCACATGCTGCATTCTATTGGCCCAATGAATGTGCCAACCCTATAATGTATCAGGAAATCACCGACCTCCGCCTCTCCCATCCTTGGACATTAGAAAATCTATGTTCAGTGCAGCACAAGGTTGATGTTGAACCCCACTAAACTGCGGCAGCACCCGATCTACCTGATACCACTCAATGACAGTGAAATAGATCAATGCTGTCGCAACCCTCCATAACTCCATATTTCGTGGCTCCAATATCTTGGTGTGCATCACCTAAACGACATCAGGTAAGCTATATGGCATCCATAAGAACTATTAAAATAAGTACTTATCGTTAGTCATCATAAACAGTAAAAGGTGCAAATACAACATTAGAGATGAACAAATTGAAACCATAAATACTCACATCCCCAGACTGGAGTAAATCTATCCAAAGCCTCCAATGCACGATACGAGGCCCCTTGTCGCTCAACGTCGGCTGATAACCTACCCATCTGAAAACCAAAATATTTAATCAACAATAAAGTAAACTGATAAATTATTAAAAACATGATGCATAATCCAAAAGAGAGTACCTCAACGCCAACAGCCAATAAAAGACATCAAATCCATTCAGTCGGAAACCAGGGAACCTCCAGAAGATCCACGACTGCAGGAGCTGCAATGGACTGGCTAACTTGACGACATTTCTGTTGGCCACACGACATATGCACCTGTATAACCATGACAGTGTGGTAGACCCCCAGCTATACTGACCCATGTCCTCTAGCTTGGCGACATACGGTAGCCAACAGATGTGAAGGCATGTACCAGACTTATCTTCAAATAACTGCATTGATAACAACATCATGATATACGCCCGGGTATACTTCCTAACCATCTCATCGTCTGCCCCCTGCGAAAGCTCACAAAATGTCTCCTGGAACCAAGTGCACTTCACTGTGAACTTATCGATGTTGTTCGCAGGAGGCAAAACACCCAACAGCTCCTCAAACCATGCCTAAGCTGGGAGGTCACCCTCGATTTGCCGCTCAAAGTCTGTGAGGCATACGCTGACATACTGACCGTCGATCGGGAGCCCTAACTGGTATGCCACATCCTGCAGCGTAATTGTTCTCTCCCCGAATGGCATGTGAAAAGTATGCGTCTCTGGACGCTATCTCTCCACGAATGCGCTCACCAATGGCTCATCCAATTTAAACCAAGTCTCGTTCAGTCTTGCAAGATGGTATAAACCGGCCATCTGCAAATACGGAACGATCTTGTCATCCAACGACATACCGTATTGCCTTCTCATGCTAGTGATACATCGATGGGATGGAAAATGATAGAAATTTTTTTATCACAACCATAACAAAACAATGTTCAATTCATAAAATTCACATAACGCTAAACATTGCACGCCCTAATTTTTAAAAAATTGTTTACAATAACGCCCAACAAATTGTTCACAAGACCCAACCCTAAACACTAAATAATTCATGACCCAATTCCAAAAAAAATTCCAAAACATATAATCTCACACGTTCAAACAAAATAAAAAATGTTAAAACTAAATGGACTTAAGTGTGTGACTACTCAATCAATCAGCATATTTTATAAATTTAATAAGTTAAAACAATATCGCAATACACAATCAGCATCATGCCTGTAACAATTGGGTTATTTTGCACCCAAATTCTAAACTAAATCTCGCTGAATATAAATTTAATAAGTTAAGAAATCTAACATAGCCTACAATCCTAACTAACCTTTCTAGTAACCATTTCAATTTCTCAAAATCTAACTAACTAATAGCTTATTACTTCTAACCAACACTTATACTGAAAAAAATAAGATTCTAATTCCTAACTAACGACTTTAAACAACTACTATAAGAAGCATGTTAACATTACTAGCATGACTAAGTTATGTTCAAAACTAAAATTTTGTTCACTAACCTCTTCAAGGACGGCACCTGCAATATGCGCGACTCCATCTAACCGATACAGGTGATTCAAATCGTCCTCTATGTGTACAGATTTGAATTTTCTGCGGGATTTTCTCCAAGATTTGGGAGGGAGGTGGTGGAGTTGGGTTGGGTGGGGTTGGAATGTTGGTTTCTAATTCGAATAAATTGAATTCGAATTACATATAGCCATTCGAATGTAAATCAAATCTATTGAGTTCGAATTATATAAAGCCACGCATGCTTGTAAATCCAACATATTGAGTTTGAATTACTATTAGCCCTAAATTGAAACCATTAGATTCAATTTACTATATACAACATTCAAATACATATAAGCCCATTGTAAATCGAATTCCATCGATTCGATTTACTATGTGCATGGTCAAATCGAGTCTCATTGATTCGATTTAGTATAAGGTACGATATACATGTAATTCGAATTTTATAGTTTCGATTTACTATTCAAACACCTAATTCGAATTTATTAAATTCGATTTATATAGATTTGTAAATGAACACATCCAGGTAACGTTTTTGGGTTTGAGAGATTCAAATAATTTTGGGGTGAGTTTAGTTTATAGAAATGAATTATCCTTTTATTTGTAGTATCTTGCTTTGTGCTGTTTTCATAACCAAACACAACCTAAAAAAATTAATTACTGATTAGAAGTAACAATTACTTTTGAATTGTCGTAAAATATCATAACATGAGAAAAAATGAGCAATTTTCAGGAAATTTTTTATTTTATTTAATTAAAAAAATCCAGTTTTGTAGCTAAGAAGATCATGATAATTCTTTTTTGGCTTTTTTGACTAATCTGTAATATATAATTTAGCAAGTGACATACTCCCTCACGCAAAATCATTTTTTAAGTTAGTGTGAATTTTTTCGATATATTTTTTCTTTTCTTTTTTATTTATTTTATGCTTTTTGATGTTTAGTGTCGAGCACCATGTAATCAAGAATGATATGGAACAACCTACCAACTCAACTAAAAGAGAGAGAGAGAGAGACTATATATTATTGAATTTGTAAAAAGTAATTACTAATTAGTAAAACGTTTTTTCATGGAGATTGGATTAATGAGAACCGTAGAGAATGGACTACATGTGTGAAAAAACCAACAAATTAAAGTAATAATTCGTGCGGGATAAGCAAGCCCTTATATAGATCTAGAAAGTTCGTCTCTATTTCCTAATTTCCACGATTCTATAAATGGCCACAATTCTGTGATGGCTATAGTTTTTAATATTACATGATTAATAAAATTTATTATTTTTAATTAATATTTAATTAATAAAAATATTTTTATATTAAACTTTAATAATATAAAAATAAAATATTAATTAATATTAATAAAAAATATCAATTCTCTAATATTTCTCTTCGAATATTACTCGCATCATATCATATCATATCTTATCATCTATATTTGCTTCATGCACGTTTGTTGGGTGGTACGTACGTGGATGCTCAAAAAAAAATGGTGGATGCTGTTCAAATAATTGTCAAATTAATTAATGCGGGATAATAATAATAAAACTAAAGGATGAGAAATAGTAATATAGACTTATAAGTAAGATTTCAATTACTGGTTAGATTTATTTATAATAATAAAATTATTTATGTCAACAGTTTAAAATTTAAATTATTAAGTAATCAGTATAAATTTACTTCCACACTAAAACATATTTTTTTTCATATTAATGTTTCTAATAGAAATAAATCAACCATATTAGATATATACTAAAATCAACTATTGAAATCAATTACTAATATAAATTATAAATTAAAATATAAAATATATATTAAAAATAAGTTAAATAATATATATAATAACTGATTTTAATATATAAATAAGATCATTAAAAATTAATTTATAAAACTATATCTTTAACCTCAATATTTGGTTCCCTCTCGATCGTCTAATTTGTACTTGAATTTCCTTTCATACGTTTATTTTCATTTTATTTTCTCTCATAAATTGTAAGCATGAATTAGTCTTGGTAATAAGAATAAAAAATTATGATGTACAAATATATACCAGTACGTAGGCGCAGCATCAAGAACCCAATTCTCTAATTGTGACTTGTGTGGCTTATAATTTTTAATGACTGAACAAAAATACACATCTGGAATGAAAAAAAGCGGAGACATATGCTACCTTGGCACCTTTGTTAAGTTTCTCAGAAGATTTTTTATGGTTTAGTTACAGCCTCGATTCAAATGACGAGGAGAAGATCGAATTTTCAAGAATTTGTCGTTTTCTCTCAAAAAAGGTCTTGATAATGTTTTTATTTTTTAGAAGTAATTTATAAGAGTTAGTTTTTAAAAGATAATTTTTTTAGTTATAATATTTATATATGTAATAAATTAAATTAAAAATAATTTTAATAAATATAAGTAATAATAATTATGTTTAGTAAAATAATTTTAAAATTTAAAAATATTATAATAGATAAAATTATATTAGACATTTTAGTTTGAATAAACAAAAATTATTTTAAAAAAATTACATTTTAAGTATTTTTAAAAATTATAAATACAAATATATAGTCTATTTTATTTATCATATATAATAAAAAAATATATACTTTTAAAAAATGTAAATATTTTTTTAAAAAATTTTACCAAATCAAAAGTCTAAGTTAAGTTGGATACGTCTATTTTCAGTTTTTTCCCAAATAGATGAAAATTTAGATACACCAGCTAATTCTTTCTTTTTAGGGTGATTTTGAACCATGTACATATATTAGAATAATTTCCGCTTTTTACAGCAAAAATTAAACTCATTCTAGTGGGATAGATCACATGACATTATTAGTGTATTGTGTTTGCACTTGGCTAATATTTTATTTTACTCTTTTTGTTCATTCATATATGTAGTGGTGCATGCTGATCAATATGTATCTTTTTTCTTTCGTTAATAATTTTTTATTGTTTAGATTTTTTATTTTTAATTTTCATATTAACATATTCTATTAATCAAATCAATCCAATCTAATTCTAATATCACTACAAGAGATACGTTGAATAACGGCAATTTTTAACCGCTACAAAACAACATACTAGCGGTTCAACAAACATTGTAAGTTAGGGAGTGGAGATTTAATTTTGCAGCAGTTCCTGCTAAGGAACTGCTGGCACAACCGCCGCAAATAAGATAATTAATTTTTGAAAAAAACATATTTGGTCAGTGGATTTAAAAAAAATGCGACCATTTTGAACCACCGCAATTTCATACATCAACTTTAAAAAAAAAAACATGACTAATTATAAATGGCATTATTTGAAAAGGGTGTACATTCTAATTGCAAAAACTTTTCAAGAGCCATTTTTTCTTGTAAATAAAAAATATTAATAAATTAAATGTAGAGCTGCAGTTGCCAACACATACTAAGCAAATGTAAATAGCGTCAATGATGCTGGATTGATAAGTGGCTAATTAAGGATCAAAACCTACATTGGAAGAGAAAGAATCACATAATTACTTATTAAATCCATGAAATAAAAGGTTGAGCTCCTCCTCTTTTCACCGAAGAAAACTAGCAAATTGTTTGTGTGCATATTCCATAAAAACACCAAAATGCACAAGATAATAAGTTAATGCTATATCTAAGATTCTGAAAACAGAAACCAGAGTCAAGGATGGTACCGTGAGCAGGTAGAAACTACGCGGAGGATGATGGCAGTTGCAAACTGCGTGGAGGGCGATTGCGACTGTGACTGCGCGGAAGACCATGACTACGCGAAATGAGATCTGCAGCACACAAGACGACAATGAATCAATGTTTACAAGAAAGGGCAAGAGAGAGGAAAGGAGGGCAGAGGGTGCAGGGGGCTGAAGAGCTCACAGCGCACAATAGGGCAGAGGAAAGGAGACACTGATTGCAAGAGAATGGAGAGGCAGAGATGAACTAGGGCACAACAGCAGAGGTGCATGTGAGTGGGTGGGAGGAGTGAAGGGTGATATAGGATCAAGAAGGGCGCAATGAGGTTGCGGCGGATGAGCTTGCAGTGCAATAGGGATTTAGAGAAAAGAGTCGTGCCAATAAGTTTATTTTCAATTCAGAGAAAACACTTGGAGAAACACACTAGGGGTGGGTTTCAATTGATAAAGGTGTTTTATTTAACCACGAATTCTAGTAATTTCGCTGCACACTACCATCCAGATGAGCAACTGTCGCAACCTTACCATTTAGCAGCTGTCTTTTTGACCCACTGCTATTTAACCGCCAAAAACCCCCGCATCTGGCATAGTATATGATCGCACCAATTCGCATTAACATTTTTTACCTTGTTAAAAAAAATTACACTAGATTCGACTAATAGTAGATAGATAATAACCAAAAGTTAACTTATTTAATTTAATATTTATAATTATATATTTACTATATATAAAAGTATTTTTTTAATGTTGGTGATTTTCTTCGACAAGAGTCCTAACGTACATTTAGTTACATCCAATTTTATTTTTAATATTATCGGTTTGTGTCAAAATTATTCTAAACATTGATTTTATGTAAAACGTTAGAGACAAAATAAAAAATTTAGCTTTCAAAGATAATTTTGATATAAATAAAAAATATTAGAAACAAAATTGAATAAAACGTTAGTATATTTTTTTAAAAAAATTACAAATATTAAGAACAAAAAATATATTTTATTCTGCTATTCAATTATTTTAGTAATAATTAAAAATACAAAATAAAATAATTTGATATTACTTTAGACTATTTTTTTATTATTGTTTGTGGGACATTTTTGTAAATTCGAATAACAAATATTTGTTTTTACTCCTCAAATGCGACCAAACCCAACCGAACGAGATTGCACCTTTGGCTTGTTATAAGAAGGACACATTACATTGTATTGTTGTGATATGTAGTAAAGAAAAGAAGAAGAGGGCACAATGCAGTTCTGGAAGCTCTTCATTACTGCATTAATGCCAGTTCTTAAGGTGCTCCTGATTACTGCTTTAGGAGCATTTCTTGCTCTTGATCGATTTAATGTGCTAAGGGACACTGCCAGGAAGCACTTGAATACAGTAATAGATCAGATAACTTCTTTTTCTTTCTTTTAATTTCTTTGCTTACACACACACACACTCTTAAGAACGGTTGTTAGAGTATAATGCTAATTGATAATATGCTAAATAATGCTAATTGATCTAATTGATCCTAATCATACTCTAACAAGATGTTTGTTTTGTTTTTCATCAGTTGGTATATTATGTGTTCACTCCGGCTCTTGTTTGCAGCATCCTCACTAAGACAATAACATTTAAGAACCTCGTTATGCTGTATGTTCTTTTAATTTCATTCATGAAATCTTTTAGTGCTGCCATTTACATTTATCTTCCAAAATTTATATATTGCTGTAGCTATATATATTTTTTTTTGAACAAGAGAGCTCAACACAATAAGTAGAGCAAGAACAATAACAAATAAATAATAAAGTTTAAAAAAAATCGCAAAGAAGCTCATCAACTACTTTTTGTGATAACTCCTCTTTTTTACAGTGTAATCCTGATTTTGTATATATATGATATGTTTTGATTTGATGAAATATGTATGTAGGTGGTTCATGCCATTGAATATTCTTCTAACATTCATAGTTGGGACAGCATTAGGATGGTTATTTATGAAAATAACCAAAGCTCCTAATCACATGTATGGCCTTGTCTTGGGGTGCTGTGCTGCAGGTATAATATATACAAATATCTTCACTAACTAACCTATTTTAGATCATTATTTAATTTGGAGAATGAAACTTTTGTCATTATTTATTAAATTCAAGAATTTCGAGTAATGAAAATCGTAACTAAAAAATATTAATAAAAAATTGCTAAAATTTATTGTTTTTAGCTTTATTTAATACATACGACAATAAATAAATACTAAATAAGATAAGTTTGGATTGATTAAGTTGATTCTTTTTTTGTCTTCTTATCATTATCATTTTAATAGATAATTCAAGCAAATATAGTTTGTAATAAACTATTAAAAAAGAAATGTGTATGTTATTTGTATTTATTTTTGTCATGTATAATAAATCTGACATTTATTTACTATCATTAAATGAAGTATGAGATCTCGTCACGAAATATAATATATACAACGTAACAACACAAATATAGAAAATTTGCAATTTTTAGAATTCACTCTTACAAAGCAGATCAATTAAGCTAGCCAATGATGTCAATTAATAATCAAGATACGTAAGTATCATAACTTACAATAAATTTGACACTAATAAGTTTCCTTTAATCACGATTTTGGGGTTTGATGGAAAAACAGGAAATCTAGGAAATTTGCCTCTTATCATAATGCCAACAGTTTGCAAAGAAAGCAACAGTCCTTTTGGAGCTGTGGATCTTTGCTATAAGAAAGGGATGGGATATGCTTCTCTATCCATGGCTGTAAGCAATTTTTAATTAACATTTAATCTAAACTAGGTTCACCATATCATAGAGAAATTAAACTTGATACTATTAATCATAAATTAATTAATTATATTAATAATAATATTCTTTTTTTATTCTTTCTTGATTGTTGGATCTGATTTTTTGACCAGATAGGAAACATCTACATTTGGACTTTTGTGTACAACATCGTTCGTTTATATTCATCCAACAAGACTTTGGATAATAATTCCACATTAGAAAAAGATTCCGTGAAGAATTCCACAGAGGATTTATCAGAGACTGTTGATGATCATGAAAATCAACTTCAAATTGAAACAACATTTTCTCATGAAAGAGCAAAGGTTAATATAATATCAATATTAATTATACTAGATCTATACCAAAATCAGTCATTAATATAAAATATGTATTAAAATATAAAATATACTTTAAAAAAAATTAAATTATATATGTATTTATATAAAAAATACATAATGATGATTAATTTTAGTGATTAATTTTAATATACAAATAGTACTTTTATATAAATATATATAGGAACAACTCTTGCCTTTAATATATAGTTTTGCAGCATCAGGTGAAAGAAGTAAACTAACATTTATAACCGTGAAAAATTTAATCGTTCACAATTTTAACAGAGATATATGTAAACTAACTCAGCACTTATTAAAAATTGGATTAATTCGACAAAATTATTTAAAATGAATAATTCATTGGATAAATTTGTTGAACAAATTCAATTTTTAATAAGAATAAAGTAACAAATAAATTTCTGAAGATTTATATTTCAAAAGATTAGTCTCTAACAATAAAATTTTTCATGTTACTTTTAAATTAACCCGCTATGATTAGGGTAAAAAATCTTAATTTAATTAGTCTCCTGGTATTTTTTTTAGAAGCTAACATGTTCGAAATGTAAATTTTTAAAGATTTATTTGTCACTTCACTATTTTAATAAATATTGAGTTAATTTACATTGTTAAGATATTGATATATAGAAATAATCGGTAATTTACTCTTATTCTTATAATTTTGTGGCTTTTACAGTTACCAAAACTTGCAAAGATAGTTAAGACTTTGGTAGAAAAGCTGAATCTGAAGGTCCTATTAGCACCTGCAACAGTTGGATCGGTATGCTAATTAATAATTCTGATTTATAGTACTCACAAATAGTTTCATTTCTTGGAAAAAAAATGTTACAACTTAATTAAATATTTAACTGGTATTTGAAGTTAAATATAAGCGTGTTCTTATTTAGTTGTTGAAATTTCAAAATTTAACAATTTAGTCCTTCAAATTATATTCATTGATCGGTTTAGTTCCTTTGTTGATAGACATCAGTATTCGAGGACTAAATTGCTATTTCTAAAATTTCAAAGACTAACAATGCAAATTAATGAAAACTACGACGATGGAATCACAATTTAAGAAGTCCACATATGCATAAATGTTTTTTTTTTTTTAAAATAAATTTTCTAAATACAAAGCAACATTAAAATGATATATACCATTGTGAATGGTGTAGATTGTTGGTCTAGTGATGGGTGGAATCACTCCATTTCGGAAGTTGTTTGTCGGTGATGATGCTCCACTTCGTGTTCTTGAAGACTCTACATCCATGGTGGGGTATGTACTAAGAAAAACCAGCTCCTTTAGTGATTAATATAATACTTCACACCACCAAAGTAAAATGGACTAAATCTCCAAAGTGATGACTTTTACTATTTTAGTCATTTAAATTAAAAATTATTTAGATTGGTTCTTAAGATTTAGTTTTGAAAATCATATTTGCTGAATGCAAATTAAGTATTGAACTCTGACTTATCATATCGGACATAAAATTAAATAACCGTAGTTTCATTTTAGTAATTAAACAAGATAAAAATAAGAAGAAAAAAAAGAGTTTATATAATGTGCAAATTATTATATCTCTCTTCATTCTCTAAAATAACTTTGTTCATTTAAAAATTAAAACAAAAAGATATTATTTAGTCCGTGTCTAGTATGGTAAATCAGAGTTAGTTCAATATAGTTTATTAACTCAATGCTAAAAAAAACTCAGAAAAATTGGTGCATGAAATTAAATCTTAAAAACCAGTATAATAAATTTTGAATATAAAAAATTAAAATGGTAAAAATCATAAATTTCATAGATTACTACAAAAATTTAGTCAAAAAAATGACTCGGTCTAATTGTGGATAATTTCATAATTAGAAATTTACAAATAGT
The DNA here is from genome assembly GCF_059453495.1 of Arachis ipaensis. Classification (NCBI taxonomy): domain Eukaryota; kingdom Viridiplantae; phylum Streptophyta; class Magnoliopsida; order Fabales; family Fabaceae; genus Arachis; species Arachis ipaensis. The sequence continues at coordinate 132,570,763 of NC_142444.1, forward strand.
AGTGTTTCCAATATTTTCAGGGATGCGGCCATTCCAGCAGTCACTTTGTTGGTCGGAGCAAATCTACTTAAGGGTAACCTTTTATTCTTTATTTGTTTTATTTTATGAGAATAATACAAAAAATAATTTTGATTTACTTTTGGCGTAAAAAATTATTATCATGTATTTAATTATGTATTATCAGTTTATCACATTGCTACCAAATAATTACTTTTCATATCTAGTACGTGAATAATTATTCAAAGAACAAATATAATTAAATGATTATATAAAAAGTTTTATAAAGTGAATCAGTGAGTTATAATTGAACTCATGATATATAATATAATTACTAATAAAATATTATTGGTTCACTAACTATGTTTCAGGGTTAAAAGGGTCAGGAATGAAGGTTCCACTTTTGTTAGGGATACTTGTGGTTAGATACATAGCGTTACCAATGTTAGGTGTGTGCATTGTGAAAGGTGCAATTCATTTTGGGTTGATAAACCATGATCCATTATACCAATTTATGTTGTTGCTTCAGTACGCTCTTCCCCCTGCCATAAGCATAAGTAAGTTCATTACATTAATTAATTATGAATAATTAAGCAAAACCACACACTTCTTAATTTATATATTATTCAGGTACAATTACTCAATTATTTGGAGCTGGTGAAACAGAATGCTCAATAATCATGCTAGCAACTTATGCCTGTGCTGCAGTTTCTCTTACACTTTGGTCCACATTTTTTATGTGGCTTGTCCTATGATGATGGGATATTTTTATAACAATAATAATTAGTTACAGTCAGATGTATTATGATTTATGAGACATCGATGGTTATAAATATAAAATATTAATCATATTCTAAACAAGTTGTTCACATGTATCAAATTATAATGTTGTACAGTGTGGAATATTTTGTTTATTTATTTATGTTTTTTGGGTCTGAATGAGAAGCAGTTTGAGGGGGTATACTTCACTATGGGCCTTCGGCTTTATTTATTGGGCCTTTTTCATTTGGGGTTAGTCCAAGACACCCCTAACTCAATCACAAAATAAATGACCCAAATAAAAAAAAATAATAAAAGTTTAATTTTGATACAAATATCAAATTTAAACTCATAAGATAAATGCTAATAAAATATGAGTTATGTCATACATTCAAATTTTTTTGACAATCAAATTGGTCAAAGCCCAATAAAAATTAGTTTTATTAGTGAGAGCATGAATACACGTTCCAATTAACTACCTGAACGTTTCCGCGTTCCTCTCCTCCGCTGCCTCCTCCTTCTTCTTCTTTTCTTTTTTCTTCGCGTTTCTCCTCCTTTTTTTCGCGATCCTTCTTCTTTTTTTCATGTTTCCTTCTCATCGTCGTTCTTTCATTACTGTTGTTGTTGTTGCGTTTTTTTTTCTTTTCCTCCTTCTCTTTCTAGTGAATTTGTAGCATTATGTCTTTTTTTTCTTCTTTATTTATTTTTTTTTGTTTTTATTCTTATTAAGAAAGTAAAACCAGAAGAATAATGAGAAGGTAAAACAAGAAGAAGATGATAAAAAAATAAAAGATGATGATAATGATGAAGAAGGAGGAGGAGGAAGAGTTTTGAGTTCGGTGCATTTGGAATTTAATTTCGGTGCATTCTGGTCTCAACTTGTTTTAAACTGAGTTTGTTTGTATCTCGTCATCATTAAGGAATTTTAATGCATTTTGCATTTGAATTGCTATACATATAAAAAGAAGACAACGATAATGACAATAACGATAATGATAAAGATAATAATGTTGATGGAAGAGGAGGAGGAGGAGAAAAAAGAAGGAGGTGATCAAAGAAATTCAAATGAGAAAAGGAGGAAGAGGAGTGGAGGTGGTGGTATGGTGGCGGTGACGACGACGATAACAAAGGAGAAAGATGGAAAAAAAAGAGGAGGAGCAGGAGAAGAAGAAGATGATGATAATGAAAAAGGAGGAGGAGAAGGTGTAACACCCTAACTACCAAAGCTCACGCTTCCGGCTGCGTGACTCTGATAGCTCGGACATTACGACGACTTTTATATTATTTAATACTAAAATATGAGCCTGTTTAAAACTTTAAACCGCAATACCGCTCCCAAAAATACTTTCGTTCGATAACATACATCCATAGATACCATACAACTTACAAAAACTCATAAAGGATACATCCATATATATACATAGATATATATATTATATTACAAGCATTAACCAATACAATTCCTAACCCTCTTACAGAATATATCAGATACAGGCGAGGGTACAATAAATAATCTAAAGCAATACAGAGCATCTCAACAACAACTAAATAAACTCTTCGTGACTTCTGCGCCCATATCCTGAAAGGGGAAAAATGTAAGGGGGGTGAGAACATCATCCTCAAAAGGGTTCTCAGTAGAGGGTTTTTGGGAATTACTGTAATAGGATACGTGAAGATAAACCATACCAGTGATTAATAACCGTCTTATGCCTCTTTTCAAAAACAACGGTTTACAATAAAAGTAAAGTCGAAAATCTTTTTTGAAAGAAGAACCGTTCAATTCTCAAAAACTCAAAAGCCTTTCAAAAATGTTTATCTATGCTGAACCAAAATAGCCTTTCATATTTTTCCAAACCAGAAATACAAAACTGAAATCAACCATCGGCTCATCTCATTTCAACCACGGCCTTAGGCCCAAACAATCCAACCATCAACCAATCACCACAATCCAACAGAGTCCCAATTGCAAACACAGATAGGAAGTTCAAGCACAAACAAACAGTTACAGCAAGTAGAACAAATAGCAGTTAATCACAAGTAGTCACAAAGGCAAACCAAGTACAATATGCACACCCAAACAATGTCACATAGATGCATATGATGCATGTCTGTCCTAGTGGCTGATGATATCATCTGTCGGTTATAGATCCAACCCGACAAGTCCTGGTAGCTAACCATTGGACTGTCCCTCTGTCGCGCATCCCCAACTCGAGTTATACTCACCATAAACTTGATCATAATCATGATCCATATCCATTACCTTCACTGGTGAATATTTACGGGGGCGAGCTTATCCGGGGCTTTCACAGTGCCCGGCCACCCTTACGACATAGGATCAAAAGAGCTTCGAGTCTCAACCTGGAGCACGTGGTGGCTAGCCACTGCTTCCTCCCAGGGAAACCCTCATCTCTGATAGTGGAAGTGAAAAATCACAATTATCAATATCTCAGCATATATGCATTCATTCTCAGCCATGGATCAATATCCATCTCAGCCATCCGGCTCACGGTCCAATCCAGAACCAGCAAATATTGATAATCATACACAGCCATTCCGGCTCACGATTCAATCCAGAACCAGCCAATACTCATAATCATACACAGCCATTCCGGCGCATAACAAAATAGCACTTCCACCATTCAAAATCATTAAATTCATAAAATCGGCATTTAAGCCATAAATCACTTTTTCTAAAATCATTTCACTTTGAAATCAAGTTTCAACTCTTTTCAGCCTTGGCTTTTAAAGATCTCATTTCTCAAATCATCTCAGGCTCATAAGCCATTTTTACTCAAGGTAAATTCCCCTCTGAAAACAATGCCACTCTCGGTATCCTCTTTCCAAACTTCCATAACCATGGCAAGTTAAAGATTTATTTTGAAACATTCAAAATCATCCATTCAACAATGGGATTTTATAACAAAAGTTCCTTGGCAGAGTCCCAAGTCTTTAGGAGAAAGTAATATAACTAACTTATTTCGCCAAATTCATTGAAAATCATTAAAACCTTGGCTTTCCGATTTGAGTAATAAAATAGGGTCTAAGCCAAACCGAGTCACGTAATCATTTACTTCTTTCAAAGCCGTTTCCTTTACTTAGGCAAAACCAACTTCAACCCCATGATAAATTCTAGAACGTTTCAACTGTTCAAAATTGTTTTAGTCTTGCAAAAATTCAGAATTCAAAGAGTACTTAAAACCTTTTTCAAAACATTTCAAAATGAAACTTGTCAATAGACATTCAGGTTCTTTCAAAGTCATTGAAACTTCTTTAATTGAAACCCCCAAGTCAAATTCAAAGGCATAAACCCTTTTCACATTCAAACAGCTTTAAAACACAAGTTTCATCTAAATAACTTTCCCCTGAAAGAGATACAATGTCTTTCTTAAGAAGCAAGACTAAATCACAATTTCATCTTTACTGATTCATTTCGAAAACATGAATCATCCTTTTCTCGATAATTCAAATAAAATAGTAGAAGTCTTTAACTCATCATTTTCCAAGCAACATTTCAATAAAGACTCGGATTTTTATAGAAATTTTGGTAGCACCTCCCCTAAAACTTGGACTTTGCCACCCGGTTCGGGTCCCAACTAAACCGTTCCAAAATCCTTTTCAACAGCCCAAAATCCAAAATCAGTTCAAGGCAAGCCAAATCCAACAGTCATCTCAATTCCATATGTCAAGGAAACCGTTTCAAAAATCAAATCATCATCAGCCGAATAAACTCATTTCTAGAGCTTTAAAGAAACAGTTCAGTAACAATCATTTATCAAAAACCAGATCATTTAAAGCAAGCCAGGCTGAATTCAAGAGTGTATTCTATTTTTCACATTCTCAAGAAAATCCATTCAACTCAAATCACTTTCCAACGAATTAAACTCAATCTCAAAGCTTTAAAAGAATCAACTTCAAAAGCATTTCGTTTCACAAAACCACACAACAGTCCAGTCAAACAAACACCCATAATCATACAAAACAACCAAACAATACATAGGACTGATACAATCACCAAATACACATCCTCACATCAGTACCCAATAATAAACTATAGTTTTCGGAAAGTGCCCCTACCTCAAAACGCAAATTCCATAACCCAAACGTCTCACAGAGTCCTTTCCGCCTCAACCCGAACTGACGGCAACCAAAACCTCAGCTCTCAGCCACTTTCGCAATAACCAAAGCAACACTATTCGCAACATACAATAATCAGGACTCAATCCCACGTTACCAAACTCATATTCATTAACCGAACACAACAGAATACTAACGCGAGGCTTTCCGAAACATAAATACTTACTGAACTAGCGAAACGAAGCAGCTGCGATTTCGAATCGACCCGGCAGCAGCTCCGGTAGCGGCCAGAAGCTCCGGTGGATCAACTATGATAACCACGCAACATCAAAACCTTCTCGAAATCCAAAAAGGACAGAAACCACAAATTAAAATCCTTACCGACAGAGCATTCTCCGGCGGCAGAGGCAGTTTCCTCCACTCTCATCCATAATCAACCACGATGGGGGTGGAAATCGGCAGAGATGGCGGTGGTTCTGACGGAGGCGACACCGGCGACGCGAACAGCGGTTGGGCGCGGTGGCTGGACCTGAGCTGTCACGGATCTGTTCTCAGTGACCAGTCATAGCATCAACGGCAGCAGAACTCCAATGGTGGCAGGAACTACCCTCCTCCTCCTTACCCGCTCCGGTCTCCCTCTCTCCGGCGGCGGTGAGGCCCCAACAATGCCGGCGCGGCTCATTCACTCCTCCCTGTCGCGTTCATCTCTTCTCCCTTAACTCAGCTCGCGAACAGAGTAGATCCATGGTGTGATGATGGCACGGCGACGCGGCAACGTGAGCTTGCAGCCGCAGCGCCCAAGTGCGACGGCGACGGCGCAAGACAGCGCCCTCTCCTCCTCTTCTCTCGCGCCAGCTTCGATGGATCAACAGTGGCGGAGGTGGCGCGAGTTCTCCCTCTTCTCCATGGCATAGTGGCGGTGGCGACGTGGCGGCATGAAGGTGGTGGCTTCAGGCCGGCAGAAGCGCGCGATGGAGGTGGCAACAAAGGCCCCCCTCCCCTCCTTCTCCTCCGATCTCCTTTACTCCCCCTTAGATCTCTCTTTCTTTCTTTGTTTTCTGTTTCTTTGTTCATGGAGGAAGGGGAAACCGTGGGTGAAAGGGGAGACAAGGCATGGTTTCGGCTGCTGGGATAAAGGCTTTAGGGTTTCATTATTTTGAAAGTTATGGTTAGGGGCAAATTGGTAATTTTAAATGAAATTGGGGATAATGTAGTAATTGAAACTCAAATTAAATCCAACACTATTTGTATATAGAAAAATACTATTTGCTCATCAATTTTACAAATTATTTTCCGTAAAATGCCCAAATCAAAATAATTAGAGATAATATAATTAAACTCTTTATTTTTCAAAGTAGCAGTATTAATATTTAAAATATTAATTATTTAATCCAAATCACAATAAAATCCTTATTATTTCACAACTACCGACTTTATAATTCAAATATGAAAAATAATCCAATAATTATAAAATTGGATAATAATCATAACTTATCTCAAATTCAATAAATCAAAACTTGCCTTAATTATATTTAATAAAATAATTTTTAAAATTAAGGCAATAAATAACTATATGATTTGAGACTTGATCATAATAAGACTTTTCAAAAATTCTGGGTCTTACAAAAGGAGTTTTGAGTTATCATTTAGTAATTTTGGTGTATTTTGAATTTAATTTCGGTGCATTCTGGATTTAATTTCGGCGGATTATGGTCTGAACTTGTTTTGAACCGAGTTTGTTTGTGTGTCATCATCATTAAAGAATTTTAGTTACATTCTGGATTTGAACTGGTATACATATAAGAAGAAGATGACGATGATGATAATAACGATAACGATGATGATAATAATTATGATAGAGGAGGAGGAGAAAAAGGAAAGAAAAAATCAAAGAAATTCAAATGAGAAGAGGAGGAGGAGGAGGAGGAGGTGGTGGCAGCGGTGGTGGTGATAATAACAATAATGAAAAAGAAAGATGAGAAAAAAATAGGAGGAGAAGAAGAAAAAGCAGCAACATCAAAGGTGGAAAGAAAGAAGCTTTCAAAAAGCAGTTATATGACAAAGGATTCACAGTCCTATAACGTTTGGACTATTAAATGGTCCTAATAACAAAGCATGTTTTTAAAATTTTTTAATAACTACTAAATAGTCCTAATTTATTTTTAATTACAAATTAATTCTTTATATATTATTTAATTATAAAATATCCTCTCTATTTTATAAATTATTATTTTATTATTCATCTATCATGTTATTAACAATTAGAAACAAAAACAACAATGAAATAAATCTTCCATTAATCATGACCTCCATAAATATTTTGGGAATGTGAATCAATGAGTTTTTTATCCCTTAATCCGTTACATCCATAAAAGCTAGGAAAATTGTGTTTGTCGGTAATTCAATTGATTGGAAGTACAACACAATCGATTGAATTTCGCATGATAATATGAGTTTTTTTAAAAAAATTCAATCGATTGGATTGAAAGTGTAACACAATCGATTGCATTTTGCACGACAATATGAGTTTTCTCAAAATTCAATCAATTGAAAGGGTTACACAATTGATTGAATTGCGCTATAAAATATGAGTTTTTTCTTATTCAATCTATTGGTAGTGTAACACAATCGATTGAATTTCGCACGACAATATGAATTTTTTCAAAATTCAATCAATTAGAAGTCACAATAAAAAAGAGTGATGGTTGTTCTGATGAGATTGTTAATGAAAAAATACGAAGATTTCTCTCACCATAACTAATAGCATAAAAAAATATAGGAATTAAACATGAAGAGTATAAAAATTAATAGCATAAAAAAAGATAGGAATTAAACATGAAGAATATAAAAACAAACTCTATTGATGTTGTATATTATGAATGGGACTAAGAGAGGCTCTAAGAATTTTGATCATATACCCAAAAAAAACTTCCAATTAATTGAATTAAAAAAAAATTCATATTGTCATGCGAAATTCAATCGATTGTGTTGTACTTCTAATCTATTGAATTACTAACAAACACGATTTTTTTTATCTTTTACGGATGTAACGGATCAAAGGATAAAAGAACTCATTGATTCGTATTGCCAAAAGATTTATGGAGATCACGATTAATGGAAGAACTATTTCGTTGTTATTTTTGTTTCTAATTATTAATGAATATGATAGATGAATAATAAAATAATAATTTATGAAATAGATAGTAGATTTTATAATTAAATAATATATAAAAAATTAATTTATAATTAAAATTAAATAAAAATGATTTAGTAATTATAAAATATTAAAAAAATATGTTTATTATTTGAATCATTTAATAGTTCTGTGAGATTATTGAATTTTTTTTTTTGCCTAATTATATATAATAACGTATTTAGTCAAAAAAAAATTAGAGGTTGTAGTACATGGATATCAATTAAGTTATATTAATTTGATTAGATTTTGTTGAATAATTAACTTAGTTGTAGAAGATTATTAGTAAAATATTTAGTTAATTATCAAAAAGAGAGTCAAGAAGAAGAGTAGTAGATACGTAGATATGTCTACAAAATATAAAAGAGTAGTGGATATTAATCATTATATCATAATAAGTAATAACTATCAATATGCTTTGTACCCTTTCGAAATTTAATAAGTTAATTTGATTTTTGTAAATATTAAAAACTATTATCTTGACTAAATATAAAATTTTGTCACTTGTCACATAACACATACTGTTAATTAAGAATTCACATTAACATACTGTTTAGGCTTTCATTTTCTAAGAAAATAAAATAAAAAAGGAAAAAGGTCTCCTCATAATGCCCAACTATTTTGATATTAAATTTATGAATAAAAATTAAAAATGTCCTTTGATACCTTGATTAGCTAACGATTATAGCTTTTAATGAATATTAATATTTTTGGTACAACACAAATTTTCCAAAACTAATATGATGTTACGCTTGTTGATAGATATTTTAAGATACATATGAGATACATATGATATCAAAACTCTTTTAAAAATTAAATAGATATTATCAACTCAAATTTATCAATATTCAAATGTCATATGCTCTCAGTTACCAGTGGTAGTGATCAAATTTTAAACAAAGAAAATAAAAATAGTAAGTTCTAGTGCATGTAATGCAACTCTATTTATTAGTGGGGCTCTTCCAAATTCTATATTTTTTTTTTATAAACAACGGACCAAAAACCTCAAAAACACCACGTAAAAATTATTCTAGAGAAAGAAACGTTTATGGCATCAGAAAGAAAATAAGACGAAATATAGAAAAGCAAATTATAAAAGAAATGATAACTAAATTTCAGAGAGTGTCCATTAGATGTTAAATGATGAGTATATCAATTTGCTTCTCGAAATTCATGGCGAAGTTTTCAATTTGAAAACTTGCTGAATTTGTCTTTAATAGCCACGATGAGCGTGCGAGTTCCATGGAGATCAATAGTATCATTCAAACACAACGAAACTGCAACTCTTGAATCAACCTCAATAGCGAAATTAGCAATGCCCAAATGAATAGCTAATTCCGTATCAAGAAATATGTTCCACAATTCAGCCACAGTAACAGTACAAACACCTAGATTGACGCTAAAACAAGCTAAGAATTGTCCTTCATGATCTCGCAAAATGCCACCACACGCAGCCTTTCCCTCCTTTGACATTTGTATTTAGTTTAATGAGGGGGGGTTGGGGGAGACCAATAAATCTGCTTTTTCATAAAAGAACCAACATTTCTCCTTATTCTGATAAACTCAAATTGGACAGCAGCATAATCTCGAACTAGCCGAAGAGCAACCAAATAGACAGCACCCTCTGGCATAGTTCGATCCTCTTCAAAGATATACTTATTCCGATAAAACCAAAGAGTATTCATGATACAAGAGAAAAGTAGGGGCCAAGAAATACCTTGGTAGGTGGATTGGGATGACAGGTTCTCCAAAAGCCAAACTTGAAGAGGTTTGTTGAAGAAATTATCAAGACCCAATGAATTGTCTATGCTCTTCCACGTCGTATACGCAATTCTACAATCACAGAGGACATAGAGCACAGATTCAGGAAAGTTTTCACAGATTCTGCAAATATCATCTTGAGCCATCCCCCTTCTAAATCGCATGGCATTAGTGAGTAAGGCATCATTTGCAACCAACCAACAGAAAGCTCGGATTCTTTAGGGGGGCATTAAACTTCCAAACCTTCAAAAACAGACTAGCAGCCAAGTCCTCAGGGGTTTCCAGATAAATGGAGTAGGCCGACTTAATGGAAAAAGAGCCATTTACTGAGTGCAACCAAGCCACTTGGTCATCCCCAAAGCTTGCTTCAGGAGGTTTTGTTGCATCAAAAATGGAAGCCCAGTAACTCCAAAATACGATTAAGATCCCAATTTGAGCCCGAAACATAGTCAAAAACCCTATCTTTCAGCCTATCCTCTACTATACCATTCTGAACAAAATCAGCAAGCCGATACACTGCAGGCAGCCAGTGGTCAACCCAGAATCGAGTTGTATTACCAGCACCTAATTTCCAAATAAGGTTCCCTTCAAACCGCTTCCAAACTTGACAGATTCCCTTCCACACGTTAGAACATGATTGAGGTTTGGTTATTTTTGGAACAAGAGTATCACCACCACTATATTTATTCCTCAAAACCCTTACCCACAAGGTCTCCCTGTCATGAATTAACCTCCGTGCTAGTTTCATCATATTTGCATTAATATCTATTTATTTTTATTATATAAAAATTAATGTTTAAATTTTTTTATATCGTGTTTAAATTATATTTTTCCTTCTAATGATGTTATATCAGCAATTTTATTTTTTTAGTAAAATTTAAAAATTAACCAATTCTTTTTTAATAAAAAATTCTTATCTATTATTATTATTCAATTAAAACACAAAGTACTAATTAAATATAATAATATACATTAAAAGTATCATAATACTAATAATTATAAAATTTTCAGTTACAAATATTAAAAATTCTACAACTTATACATGTTAATACTCTTACTACTACATTATTTGGTCTACTTATGCATGCTACATAAGACTCTACTACTCTTTATTTCTTAATCTCATACCAATTAGTAAAAACTCCTTCAAATAAGATTAAATTTATCACATTTTCTTCTTAAATACATTCAAATATATTTTTTTATTAACAATGGGACTTAAAGCTCAAAGAAGACGAAGAGAGATGCAAAAATGTAAATTAAAGAACACATGACAGCCAAAAGGTAAACTATGACTATAATTAGTTATTCCATCTGTACAAGAGTTTGCTTCTCGGAACTGATGTTGTATTCTCTAGTTGATTATTCTGCTGCACCTCTCTCTAATTACCAAAATAAGGGGCTCGAGAAGAATGCAAATGAATATCATCATGAAGAACAAGCCTTACTACAGCAACTGAGTCCACCTCCACAACCACATGATTATACTCCAGATTTATAATAGGGTCCACACCCATTAAAATTTCCTAGAACTTTGTCGAAGTAACCGAGATAAAAGCTAAGTTTGCACTAAAATCAGCTAGAAACCTTCCATCCATATCTCTAATAATTCCGCCGCAAGCTACTTTTCTATTATATAGAATCGAACCGTCTGTGTTTAGCTTAGCAAAAGGAGGTTCTTGGGGGTGCTATTTAATCCGCCTCTACATGTTTAGCCTGAGCATGCTGAAAGTCCTTTGCTAGATACACAGCAAGGGGAGCAACCTTATCCTCCTCAGTGATATCATCAACATCAAAAACAAATTTATTTCGTCGACACCATAAGTGTGAGAATAAAGAAAGGATAAGAGTAATTTTAAGAAGTAAAATAAATGAGTTTTAATAGGAGAAAACTCAAAATATTTAGTAAGGAGTTTTTTGTCGGAGAATTTTATTCTTATTCTTTATGAAATCTTCGATAAGTGGATTCTTGATTCAGGAGCATCTCACCATATGTGCCCAAATAGGAAGTGGTTTACTACCTATCAAAGCATAAATGGTAGCACAGTTTTAATGGGCAATGATCATGCTTGTAAAACTGTGGGGTTGGATACTATAAGAATCAAGATGCACGATGGAATAGTAAGAACCTTAACGGATGTGAGACATATTTTAGACTTGCGAAAAAATCTTATCTCCATAGGTTTGTTAGAGAAAAATGGTTGTAAAATAGTTGCGAAAAATGGGGTACTAAAGGTTGTTCGTGGTTCTTTGGTAGTGATGAAGGGAGTTCGACACGGTAATCTTTATTCTCTTTTTGGGGACAACAGTCACAGGTGAATTAGCAGTTGAAATCGGTGGAAGTAGAGATCAAACAAATTGCACAATAATATGGCACATGCGGCTTGGACATATGTTAGAGAAAGGTCTATCATTACTTTTTGGACAAGGTTTGCTGAAGAATATGAAGAAACCACAAATGGAATTTTGTGAGCATTGCGTGTATGGAAAGGCAAACAGGGTGAAGTTTTCTACAAGCAAGCACAAAAGCAGAGAATTGTTAGACTACGTGCATATTGATGTTTGGGGTCCATCTAAAGTTACTTCCAAGGGTGGTTCTAGGTATTTTGCTACTTTTGTTAATGATTATTCCAGGTATGTTTGGGTTTACTTCCTCAAGCATAAGAATGAGGTATTCGACACTTTTAAGCGATCGAGAGAAATGGTTGAAAACCGAACAGGTAGGAAGTTGAAAACTCTACGAGTAGATAATGTCACAGAGTACACGGATGGGGCTTTCAAGGAGTTCTGTGTTCGAGAAGGCATTGTGAGACACTGGACAGTTAGAGAAACACCACAACAGAATGGAGTCGATGAACGACTGAATCATACGCTACTTGAGAAGGCACGGTGTATGTGCTCTAATTCTGGGTTAGGCAGAGAGTGGTGGGCGGAGTCGGTTGCTACAGCTTGCTACATAGTGAATCGATCCCCACATTCTTCTCTAGATGGAGACATACCTTATAAGGTGTGGTTAGGAGAACATGTAGATTACGAGAAACTCAGACTTATCATGTCAAAGATAATAAGCTTGATGATAGAGCTAAAAAAGCAATCTGTTTGGGGGCATCCAAGAGGGGTTCAAGGGTATCATCTTTGGAGCGTAAATGATTCTAAGTTTGTAATTAGCAGGGATGTTACCTTTGATGAATGACCTATGATAGTTTTGTCTAAAGATACGATGCCAGATGATGGTGATGTTGGAAAAACTTTAAATACTCAAGTGGTAGAGATAGAGTCTAAATACCAAAAATAGATTCTAATAATGTTCAAGTGGAGCATCCTAATGCTACTCGAGATAATGCAGAGGATGAACTTGATCATGAGAAGATTCAACGAGAAAATGCACATGCATTACAACAGCAGCAATAGGATTCTTTGGCATCCACTAGGCCAAAGAGGAATTATAAATTCGTTCAAAAGTTCAGGTCAGACAAGCCTCTGAGACATTATGGGCATGTAAACTTGGTAGATTATGCACTCTCGGTGGAGGATGATGAGTCGGTCACCTTCAAACTTGCTATCAAAGACAAAGATAGAGAAAGTTGGTTGGTTGCCATGGAAGAAGAGATGCAATCTCTCCATAAGAACAAGACATGGGAGGTGGTCCCGTTACCTGTGGGAAAGATTACAATTGGTTGTAAATGGGTGAATAAAAAAAAAAGAAGATCCTACTAAGTCATATGGTACAAGATTCAAAGCTAGATTAGTAGCAAAGGGATTTGCACAAAAAGAAGGTGTTGATTACAACGAGATATTTTCTCCTGTGGTGAAGCACACTTCCATAAGGGTGCTTTTGAGTCTTGTTTCTCAGGGTGATCTTGAGTTGGAACAGTTAGATGTAAAGACAATTTTCTTGCATGGTGACTTAGAGGAAGACATTTACATGTATCAACCTGAGGTTTTCAAGGTTGAGGGTAAAGAAAATCAGGTATGTCGCTTAAAGAAATTGCTATATGGATTGAAACAATCTCCTCGACAGTGGTTTAAGTGATTTGACTCATTTATGTTAAAACAAAGTTTTTCCAGAAGTAATTATGATTGTTGTGTATACATTCATAAGCTTTCTGGAAGTGATTATATCTATCTTCTATTGTATGTGGATGACATGCTTATTGCTTCTAAGAGCAAGGTGGAGATAGATAGGTTAAAGGTTCAACTTGGTAAAGAATTTGAAACAAAAGATTTGGGTGTTACACGAAAAATATTAGGCATGGGAATTAAAAGAGAAAGATCAAGCCGAAAATTTTTCTTGAGCCAGAGAGGGTACATTGAGCGCGTTATTGAAATGTTCGAAATGAAAAATGCTAAGCTAGTAGTAGCACCGTTGGTTCCACATTTCAAGCTCTCTGGTAAACAATCTCCCATAACAGCAGAAGATAAGACTTACATGAAAAATGTACCTTATGCTAGTGTAGTTGGTAACCTAATGTATGCTATGGTGTGTACATGCCCAGATATTTCACAGGCAGTCAGTATTGTTAGCAGGTTCATGGAAAATCCGGGTAAGGCACACTGGGAAGTAGTCAAGTGGATATTAAAGTACTTGAAGGGTACCATTGACATAGGTTTATGCTTTAGTGAAAAATCATGTCAAATCAACGGCTTTGTTGATTCTGATTATGCTGGTGATCTAGAGAGAAGACGTTCTACGACCAGTTATGTATATAAAATACAAGGTGCTCCAGTTAGTTGGCGATCGATGTTACAAGCTACAGTGGCACTATCTACTACAGAGACTAAGTACATGGCAGTAGCAGAAGGGGTAAAAGAAGCATTGTGGCTAAGGGGTCTTCTAGATGATTTGGGATTTCAGCAAGATTGTGTGAATCTGAGTTGTGATAGTCAAAGTGCAATTTATTTGGCTAAAAATCAGGTTCATCATGCTCGTACCAAGCATATTGATGTAAGATATCACTTCGTGCGTGATGTTATAGAGAAAGGCAACATTTCTCTTGTAAAAGTACACACAGATGAAAATTCTGCAGACATGCTGACTAAAGTAGTGTCAGAAAGCAAGTTCCAGCACTGTTTGGAATTGCTCAATGTTATTCCATGTTAGGCATGGGGATACGAATACCGTACTTTGATTGTCCAAAATTTGAGTAGATTTCAAATTTTGACCAAGTGGAGAATTGTGAGAATAAAGGAAGGATAAGAGTAATTGTAGGAAGTAAAATAAATGAGTTTTAATAGGAGAGAACTCAAAATGTTTAGTAAGGAGTTTTTTGTCGGAGAATTTTATTTTTATTCGTTGAAGTTATAGCATAGAGATACTATATATACGTCTCTAGAATTGTAATTGAAGTCAATAACAATAACAATATCCTTGTTCATATCATCTTATAGAGTTAGTTAGAAGAAATCTTTCATATTGTTTTTCCTCTTTACAAAATATATAGCGAGTGCATTACTGTGAGTAGTGTTCAATTTCATATTAGTTTGTATCTATTAGAAGTCAAAATTCCGCTGTAGACTCAACAATAAGGAATTCATCGTAGTAACAAAAAGAAAGGGCCAAGATTGTCCTTAATAGGGAGATTTGGTAGATAAATTTTCTAACAACCAAATCAAAAGAGGAGAGTTAAAGAAGTTACGTGAGACCAAACTATTATCAATACCCATCTACGTGCCTCTCGCCACCCTGCAGTCATGGAGCACATGAAACAAAGATTCAGGGGATACACCACAAATAGTACAACTGTCTTCCTCCACCATATGTCTTCTGGCGCGTTCTGCATTGGTCAAAAGGGCTTAGTGCACTACGAACTAGTAGAAAGACCGCAGCTGTTGCGAAGCCTCCAACTTCCATATTTTTTAGAATAAGGAAGCATTTGATTCATCTGCATGCCCCAAAAAGATAGCACAAGTCGACTTTATGGAGAAGACACTAGTCGATACCAGAAGCCAAACCAAACTATTGACTCTTAACCCAAGCTTAGAAGATTTAATAGAAGCGAAACTAGAATACCAATCATCTCCCAGCATAATACCAATCCGGTCATAGTCCCAATGAAAATTAATAACAAACTCGCAAATTCTCTCTTTCAGCACTTCTGGCTGAGCAAAATTCACAAATTTATGAATATTTGGTATTCATTGGTCGGTCCAAAAAATAATCTCAGTATCGGATCCGACCCTCCATATGAGATTATTTTGAAAATTCTTTCAAATCCTTTGGATGCTTTGCCAAGAATTCGAAACTGTTTTGATCTTTTTAACAACAAGAAGAGTAGCTTTACCCATCCATATTTACTTCGAAGAATTTTAACCCAAAGATCTCTATTACGGACAAGTTTTCAGGCTAATTGCATCAAATTTACATTATTAAAAACCCACACAAGTCTAAAGCCGAGACCTTCTTGCGCCTTAGGCAAACAAAGAGTTTTCCATTAAAAAAGATGAGGCTTTCTAACTAAATCAGCCCCCCGGAACAAAATTGCGACATATGCTGTCAATTTGATCACAAATACTCAAAGACAACTTTATGGTTTGCATTACATAAGATGGGATAGTTGATAGAGTCGGTTGAGTAAGAGCGACTCTACCTGCCAAAGAAACGTTGCAGGCTTTTCAAGAGTCAAGGCGTTTCGATATTCTGTCAAGAATGAATATTACATTTAAATATATCATGATTATAAAATTAATTCATAATTTTATATTTATATTTTTGGTAATTTTTATTCTCATTTATTTTTCTAAGTCCAAGTTTAAATTTGGCACATCTCCTTATTAAGTATATTCAAATATATCATGATTATAAAATTAATTTATATTTTTGGTGTTTCTCATTCTTATTCATTTTTTTAAAATTTTTTCTTTAATTATATGAAATCCAAAAAACACCATATGAGAAGATAAAGTATGACAACTAAAGTAAATGTATAAATAAAAGCAATAAATGAAGATATAGTTTTGTACAACTCTAATATAAAAGGTCTATGCCTTTTTTAAAAATAAATGAATTCAAATTTTAAAATAATAAGCTATATTTTATTTATATTATATTTTAGTTGAATAATTATATACAATTATATACTAATTATCAAATAAATATTTTGTAAAATATTTTTAATATAAAACAATTCAAATTTAACATTAGTTTATATATTATCTAATCAATCTCTAAATAATATAATAGTTATTATAATACACTATATAGTATAATTAATTTACCTCTTTGCACATTGTACGGGTCTCATTCTGGTTAGTATTATTGCTATTATCTTTTCAACCGGTTCCATAAACAAAACTATATGTATCGAAATTTGAATAAGATAAAAATAAAAGAGTGAGACTCACCCTACCTCATTTTAATTTTCTGATGAAGAGTAGAAAAGATGAAATTGTTTTGATTCTCCTAGAACTATAATTTGGACCAGCCTGATAATTAAGAAGGATATACACTTTTTTTTAGAGTTAGTAATTAATTAAGGAAAGAAGAGTAGAATGGAGCTGTGGAAGCTGTTCATGACTGCATTAATGCCGGTTCTTAAGCTGATAATCATCACTGCTGTAGGAGCATTTCTTGCTCTTGATCGCTTTAATTTGTTGAGAGACAATGCTAGAAAGCATTTGAATGCAGTAAGTTATTTTATTTATTTTATTTATTTTCTAAATACTTTATTTAAACTAATTTGTTAAGAGACATCTTTCTTGATTCCAAGGAATGTCTTTTTCAAAAATGGAACAAATGATGTTAATTCATTAGTTCATCAGAGTCACAAAGCAAGAAACATATCATCAACTATCATGTTCTAGCTTCATTCTCACAACTCTTGCTGCTCAAAAATCAATACAATCAATGAGACAACTACCTTAATAATTTCGCTGCTCAACACTTAATGATGTTTTTCTTTTTTTCAGTTGGTGTATTATGTGTTCATTCCAGCTCTTATATGCAGCATCCTGACAAAATCTATAACATGTAGGAGCCTGGTTATGCTGTATGTTGTTTTCTTCCTACTCTGCATTTTCTTTTGGTTTTGCATTTAAACCATTCATGAATTGCTTCCCCTAAGATTCTTTCACTGTATGAATCATGCAGGTGGTTCATGCCACTGAACATTCTTCTGACATTCATCGCCGGGTCGGCTTTAGGATGGTTACTTATGAAAGTAACCAAAGCTCCTCATAATTTGCAAGGCCTTGTTTTAGGCTGCTGTGCTGGAGGTAGCTTAAATTAGCCAAGTCCAATTCAATGTAATACAATTTTTGTTGATCATAAAAAAGGATGTGGATTTTTTCGACGAATTTGATTTGTAAAGTTCCGCGCAGAGTTCATCATTCATGAAGTTTTTCTCTTCTCATTAATTTGAGTTTGTTGTATTTTGTAAACAGGAAATCTTGGAAACTTGCCTCTGATTGTAATTCCTTCAGTTTGTAAACAAAGTAGTAGTCCTTTTGGAGATGTAGATGTTTGTTATCAAAAAGCAATGGCTTATGTTACTCTTTCTTTGGCTGTAAGACAATTTAGTATTTGAAAATTTAATTATGTTCATATATCAGAAAAATTTGACAACAGTTAATTAAGATTTTTTTTAATGTTTTATTTCATTATGATGTACCAGGTTGGATGCATGTACTTTTGGACTATTGTGTACAGCATAGTGAGAGCATATTCATGCAAGGTTTCTAGTGTCAGAAATGTTGATGATTCTACATCATATCCATTGGATTTAATAGAATCAGATCCTGAAAACCATACAAAACCTTCAAATGGATTAGTTGTTACTTTAGAGGAAAAACCAACTCCTGATGTAAGAGCAGAGGTTTATTCATTGTTCTAGTAGATATATATACACTTTGCGCACTTTTCAATATCTTTTGTGAACTATTTAGGGTGCGATTGGTTTGTGTTTTTATTTTCTGATATAATTTTATTGTTTTTATTATTTTCTCTTTTTCTTTTACAAAATTTTCTGAAAATAGAAATGCAAATCAAATACACCATATATATTTATCAGCAAATTGTTTTATGAAGTGACTTAGAAGGTCTTAAATTTTTTTCGTCCATTTTTATACAGGTAGGCAATCATACAAAGCTTATGGAAACATTGAAGAAATTAGTAGTAAAGCTCAATTTGAACATCCTATTAACTCCTGCAACAATTGCAGTGGTATGCCAATATTTCTTCTGAATTCTTCATCCCTATATCCTTATTGTTCTCTTTCTTTTAAGAATAAGTGATCAATTTGCAACCTGAAATTATGGCACTTTCAAATAGTTCCAGCATTTAATAAATGAAAACTTCATATTAAAAATGTTAGTTAAATTGGCCAAATTTTTACTAGAACATCATTAGGATTTGACATATTTTTTGCCTCTAGATTGTTGGTTTGGTGATTGGTGTAATCCCTCAACTTCAAAAGCTGTTTATTGGCGAAAATGCCCCTCTCCGTGTAGTTCAGGACTCTACATCCATGTTGGGGTAAGATTCAAAAAACCAACTATATCAGCATCCAATTTTATGGTCCAAGTTACTAAGGTAATTATCAAGTTCATTTTACAATTTGTTTTTCTGATCTGCAGTGATGCATGCATTCCAGCAATCACTTTACTAGTTGGAGCAACTCTTCTTCAGGGTAATAATCACTATCAGCTTGATGTTCTTCTACCTGAAGAAAATCTAATGATAAAAAATACTTGGTTAATTTTGTTTCAGGGTTAAAAGGGTCAGGAATTAAGGTTTCAATTGTTATAGGGATCATTGCGGTTAGGTTCATCGTCTTACCAATGCTAGGTGTGGGCATTGTTAAAGGTGCAGTGCATTTTGGTGTGATCCACCATGATCCATTATATCATTTCACTTTGCTGTTTCAATATGCTGTTCCTCCTGCAGTGTCCATGAGTAAGTTCAGCTTCAACATAACCAAAATCTCTATTTTCAGTAACATCATTACTAGAGATTAAGGGTATTTTTAAGGCAGAAAACTACTTTTCTTAACAAAGCATTGTCTAAATGTACATATATTACTCTTTCCACTTTTGATTCGTACAATAGTTTGAAACTTTTTTCAGTATGTGCCTGAGATTTTGGAATAATACTATTATGAATCTGGCACAGGTACAATTACTCAATTTTTCGGAGCTGGTGAAACAGAATGCTCAATCATCATGCTAGCAACTTATGCCTGTGCCTCAGTTTCTGTTACTGTCTGGTCTACCATTTTCATGTGGATTGTGACATAAATGTATTTCTAATACCAACTCTAAGGGATTTTTTCCTGCGATAGAAGAAACTCCAGCTGCACTTTGTTTCAAGTACTTCAGTTCTGTGTAGTGAATCAAATTTGTCCTTAAAATTTACTACAATTGTAAACGTTGGTAATGCTGCCTCTATATATGTTAACATGCTATGAAATTTGGAATTAAACAAATATCGGAAAAATATAATGTAAAACAGAAGTACAATTCATTACAAATTAGTGTTTTTCCATCATTTTTGGCATATGGAAGAATTGATCTCATTAGTCATTACGATATATTACAATATTAAATTGTTACAAAGCTAATAGAAAGTGCCTAATGATGGAACACACTACATTGTTCTTGTTTTTCTCTGCAATTTCTCCATTCAGCAACGTATGTGCATAAATATACAAACCTGCCCTCTCCCCCTTCCCTGCCAAGGTTCATACACCTCCAATACCACACAAAATTTTGAGAATTACAAGCCACTCCATGAATCTCAACACGGTTCTATGTTTGGTTTATCATTTTCTCTTTGCCAATTGGAATGTCTTCTTTAAGAAGAGATTTGCAGCTCTATCGTCCCTGTGGCACAATACTCTCAATATTGTATTAGGGTCTGACCTATTCCATTTACCTGTAGTTGGAGGCATTGGTAACTTCTGTCCATTTGTCATTACACCAATGGCACTTCCTTCACAAATGACAATGCTGAAATCTTCTATCAACTGTTCAGTGCTGAGGCTCATCAATGCAATGACTCCCTCCACCACTGCAGCCTCTCCATTCACCACGTGTTCTGATATCAGTCCTTCTATAGATGTGCTGAAAGCTCGCTTCATCACATCAAAATCCTCTTTGATGATCTCGTGATCAGACCGGTGGAACACGCGAGTGTTTCCACCAGCAAGCAAGACCATAAGGAATGCATCAAAGGAGGCCTTCATGACTTCCTTCATTGCCATTGGTTGAGCTCTTTCTATAAGAAGATTGGACATCAGAGTCACATTTTGCTTGAGGATTCTCAATGCAGGCCTAATCTGTCCCCTGGTTACTCCCCCAGAATACAGGCCATCATAGAATACAGAGCTAGAGTCAAGGAATATGAGACGGTATCCAGCAACTTCCGAGACATGCTGGCAGGAAGCTAGAATAGACTTCTTGATTGAGTCAAAGTATACAGAACCATTGTTTTGAGCCCTGTGGCTATTCCCAAGACGAATGCGGCTTGAAGGAACAACTCCTGGGTTTGTAGCAAGCAATGTGTCCAGATAATGGATCTGGGTAAGGAGATAGTGCAAGGTATTGAGCCGAACATAGAGGCGCTGCGTTCCACGGCTAGTCGATGGCCGAGGATTTTGACCTTCATGTGCTTTATTAACATTGTACAGATCTTTATGACCAGCACCACATGGAGCGGCTTTCTTCCATAGTTTGAGGAATTTTGAATTCTGGCTGCACCTTGTCAGTGGTGGAAGTACCGGGATGTAACTCTGCTTTGAACCTGAAGGAAAATAGAAGTTAAAAGAATGAAATACCCTCACTTTTCTAATCTATTGTAGCAATTTGAGGACCATCATTCTACCATTGTTTTGTGCCTTGTATTTCCTATTCTAATGCTATATGAAATTATGAATTCCTGGTACTTACCACATGCTGCAACAAACATCATGTACTCTTGGAAGAGGCTCCCCAATCCATCGGCAAGAGCTCGAACTAATTCTTCAGTAATTGGTATTGGAACTTTGAAGAATTCTTCCACAGTTGTGGTGGTCATTTGCATCAGCTCCACAGCCGATTGTGCATATGGCTCCGTTTTGGATTTCGGATTCCATGTCTGCAGTAAAAGTAAACAAGGAAATTATAAGCTATATCCCATCATTACAATCTGTGATTCAATTTGATGGAACAAGGATCTCAAAGCTAAAACTCACTTCAGTTTCTTTTGCTCTTTGCAGATATTCTCTGGCTTTCTGCAGTGAATCATATATCCATTTTCCCAGACGAGTCAATATGACTGAATCAACATCATAGGGAACCATCTCTCTCACCACTGTCTTGCCACCATCCTCACTCTCAGTAGCGTCTTCAACAACTGTTTGGACAATAGCCTTTTCAAGCTTTGCAGCCCTATGCAATACCTGAACCGATTCACTGGTCAGTGAGGTCAATTCATTTATGTACTGCCTCAGCATTTGCCGGTAGCAGTTGTGCAGTGCCATCGCCGCAACTGCGCCTGCTGTTGAGTGCCATTTCTTAAACATTGGAGTGAAATTTTGTCTTTCCTTCATCACCAGACCTTCAGTTTCCTGAGCTAATTCAAGAAGTACTTCACTCAACTCTTTCTTTCTCTCAAATTCAGCAGACTTTGCATTCACTGCCTCAAATGTCTGCACTCACAAAAAACCAATACATCATGAATCATGATTACATTGATTAACTAGATTATAAATGAGAATAGTGAACAGAAAACATATTATAACAAACCTTGTCAAATGCATATGTCATGGAAGAACGGATGTAATTTTCAACGCGCTCATGGGGCGCTTTGAATATGGCTATGTCTCCATTCTGTGCCCCTTCCCCATTTGTGATTGTCAGATCTTCACCTAAAATCTTGGAAGCTGTCAATACCAAAGGAAGAAGGATTTCGATTTGGTTAGCATTTCCTCTCATGAAATACTCATGGTAATTAAGTAACCTCTTCTCCGACCAATCTAGCATTGATCTTACAACTGATGACAATATCTTAACAAAAATGGCATCCTTTTCCTTCTTAACATCATTTGCTACTTCTTTCAACATTATATGTGAGGCAGTGAGAAGATCAGGCTCTATCTGCCCTGTTAAAACATACTGATAAAACAGCACCCAAGTGAAGCACACATTGTGAATTGGCAATGTTATCCCAAACACAGACCATGTCTTCTTCATCAGCTCAAGAAGCTCATCAACCTCATCAAGGACTAATGTGTCATCCCTGATATCGAAAACCGATTGCAGGAGGGCAGTGTAGAGGTGGATGTTGAAGGGGAATCCATCAGCCCAGTGGCAAACATCAGTGGGGGTTCCATTGTGGCTTCTCCATGAAAGGGAAACCACAGAGTTGCAAAGGGTCCTCATGGTATCTGAGTTCTTGCCAGTGTCAATAGGCCCGGACTCACTGCTGGTGAGGATGTCGTGGAAGCGCTTGGCAAATGGGTTGTTATTTTCAAGAGGGAGTGATGGGTGGAGGAGGAGACCTGCTTCAAGCATCTTGAGCTGCCTCCTCTGCCACATGTGGTACTCAGTGGAGTCACTGAATTCTGAGGGCTTTAGGTGCCTTAAGAGTTCCAAAGGGATAATGATTGTTTCTGATCTTCTCCCTGCCTGCAATGCAACCGCACTGATTTAAATATCCAAATTTGTTATGCTTAGTGGAACATAATTATTCTTCAAAAGGCTCAAATTATCACAACATACTCAATTGTTAGCTTCTCTTGCAGCAACTTAAAGATCTAAAGAGGGAAAAATATCAATGAAAATTTTCAAACAGGTGACCAATTCATCACAATAAGTGAATGACAGAATCCCAATTGCACATAACATTCAATTAAATCAACATATCTTTGCACCAAAGAGAGAAAAATATCAATGTAAAAGAACAAAAATAATTTTTTTTTTTATACAAATTTGCCTCTTCTAAATACCAAGTTGCACATAGAGATAAAAAAATTTGACAATTTATAAAGGAGGAAAAACAAAAGAGAAGACTGATTAGATTACTTGGCCAACGACGGTTCTCATTAGGGTTTTCCTGAGCTTATTATCATCGTGCTCCGACACTCTCATCTGCTGCCTCATCATCTCCGCCGCCGTCATCGGCCTCCGAGGCCTCATCGGTGGAAGCAACCCGTTAATAGACGGGCTACTACCTCCCGCCACCGGCGACGACGGCGTCGACAACCCTCCCCCGACGTTAACACCAAAACCGGCCACCATCCTCCTCGACGGCGACCTCTTCAGCATCTTCAATCCCAGCATCTTCTTCACCCTGCTCGTCGGCTTCGTCACCACCTGGTTCCCCTTCCCTCCTTCACCGGCGCCATTGTTCTCGTAATTCGAGTAGAACGTCAGGGCGTGCTTGCCGCCGAACCCCGGCGCCGACCGGCACGCCGTGAAGAAAATCTCGTACGATGTCTGTCTCACATCGTCTTCGCTGAGCCCCTCGAGCTTCTCGAACGGCCAGGCGAGATCGTCGACGGGGGTGGCTATGGCAGCAGAGACGACAGAGGCTACATCCCCCCCGCGGCTGAGTTGGTGGTGGAGGTAGTCGACACGAGAGGAGGAGAGGGAGGGGTAGGACTCATGGCGGGAGTGTTGACCCATGCGACGGCGGGGACGATGGACGGGTCAGAGTCCGACGATGGCGGTAAGGGTGTCAGTGGCAGCGCGTGAGCGCG
This sequence comes from Arachis ipaensis, assembly GCF_059453495.1. Classification (NCBI taxonomy): domain Eukaryota; kingdom Viridiplantae; phylum Streptophyta; class Magnoliopsida; order Fabales; family Fabaceae; genus Arachis; species Arachis ipaensis. The sequence continues at coordinate 132,595,220 of NC_142444.1, forward strand.
AGGAGTCTGATCGCTGTGTTTGTGTTGTGTGTTATTTTTGGCGCCAAAGTTAGTTAGTGGTGTAAGCGTGTTGTCTTTTTTTGGGGAGGAGAGAGTTAGATTTAGAAAAAGAATGCATGCTTTATGGTTATTAAAAATGGAAAGACATTAGAATAGGATAGATCATAGAGGATGGTGATGAGTTGTGTTAGGTAGTTTGTTAATTAGTTATTTACGTGACAGCAGTTTCGTGCATGATTATAACGGTAACCGATGCACCGGCCTTGTTCATTTGATAACAAATTAACAATGCCTCAAGCCCTCCAACCCACTGTGTGCCACAAGAAGATGTGTTGTATTTTTATTTGAGGACTATTAGGGTAATAACTTTTGTGATTTATAGCCTTTAATAAAGTTTTTAATGGTGTGAGATTTTGGTGTGGAATTAGTTATTTTTCTTTTATTGATTACATACTGACCAAAATTTAATAAAGTTGCTGGCTTATAGATTTTTTCTTTTTATTTTTTTATCTTAAGTAAATTATTATTTATTCGTAAAAGTTTAGAATTAATATTGATAAATTTATCTACGAATAAATAAAATTATTATTTTTATTTATGAAAGATGGATTTTTACTAATAAAAATTATTCGAATTCTAAAAAATTATTTAAAATCTCTAAAATATCCTTTAAAATAATCTAACTTTAACATCTTTTTGTACTTTATGCCATCACTCCCACCCAAATCTTTTTTCACCATCACTCTCATTTTTAACCACTACCATCACTGTTGTTATCACCATCCCCAAATCTTTCTCTTTACCACCACCAAGAAGAGTGAGAAAGAAAGCTGAAACAAAGAGAGTAAGAGAATGACTAAAAAGAGATGTTACTCATCACTACTGAAAAATTCATTTTGAAGAGGAGGAGCATTCAGATTCAGAATTTCACATTTAAATTCAAACAACAATACCTCAACAGAACCATATTATTACAGATTCAGCAATAGAACCAACAGAACTGCAATGCACACATTCAAATCCCAACAATAGAAGTGGAGTATTCAAATTCAACAATCACAGATATACAATTCAATAATAAGTAAGATTATGGAGATGCGGAATTAAAGAATGAAGCAACAAAGTAAAAATTGAAAATTAAAAAAGACCATAACAACGACATATTACCGAATCTTCGAACCCCTCAGTCCCCAACCTCAAAGTTCTGTGAGCAGCACTTCAAGGTCAAAATGCTGGCGCAAAGGCTATTGTCGGAGATGGTACTCCCAATCAGAGTCCACGACGTTCTTGTAAAAGGCAACATGAAGACCAAGGATTGGGTCATCGAAGCGGAGCTCAAGAGAATCGAGAGTGCCACTACCATGCAGGACCTCATGCATGAATGTGAAGTAAAGGCATAGAATGCTCACAGCCCTCGTTGATGGAGCAGCAATGGTGGCAAGCATAGATCTTCGGGCAAGGGTGGCGATGATGCACAGATCTTGTCGCCGCTACTGCTGGAGGTCGCTAGAATCGCTAATGCCAAGACACCAATGCTGTCACTCTATTTCTGCCTTTGTTGTGGTATTAGAGAAGGAGGCGGTGATGGTAGTGGTGGTGATGGCAGTAGTAGTGGCGGTAGTTGGAGATGAGAGTGGTGGTAAGGAAGGATTTGGGTCGTGGTGGATTTTGATTTGGGAGAATGGTGGTGTAGAGTAAAAAAGAAAAGTTAGAGTTAGGTTATATTAGAGGGTACTTTGGAGTTTTCAAATAATTTTTTAGGATTTGAGTAGTTTGTTAGTAAAAGTTCATCTTTTATGGATAGAAATGGTAGTTTACTCTTTTATCTTCAACAAAAATGTTAGGTCCCACGTAATTCTGTGTATAAAATAGAAAAAGTATAAGTAACTAATTCTGGCAACAGATTTGTTACCCCCATTTTTGTGTGGGAGTATCTGTTCTGGACAAGAAAAGTACCTGAAACATTACTAACTTAAGCATCCAAGTGTCTTGCAGATTGTCCTCCCGGCCTGGTTCTGCTTTCTCCGAAGTTAGGATCTTCGATCTTCCTGTCTCATCAACTCGTTACCTCATAACATGTACGAACATTTGGCATCGTTTGTGGGGACCCTACATAATCGGAGCCATGGCTGAACAAAAATCCACTCGATGATCAACCTAAACACTCCTTTCAAGGAGTCACATCAAGAAGATGGACATGAGATAGATGTCACTCCACCTACGTACGAGGAACATCAAGTTCCTCCGATTTTGAAAATCACGAGCCACAAAATGCAGAAACTCAGAATAATGGGGCTCGTGATTTTGCAGGCTTAGGGGACGACTATGTGCATTCTATGCAATAAATGCACCATAGAGTGCAAGATCTGGAACATTATCGGATAGAACTGGAACGTCGCTTAGCGGAACGGTCACAATTCGGGCAATCTCGTTCCCAAAGTCGAGCATCCAAGGTTCATAACTACCATAGCCCTGAAAGGAAAAACCTAGAAAGGATCGTCCTTGACCAAAGGCGTGATAGCGATGGACGACGTTCACCTCAAAGACACAAGAGGTCGCCCAGGCGTGATGACGAGCATTGTGACATTGAGAGAAAGGGGAGATATGAGTTCCGTTCAGCCAGTCTAGAAGGAAACGATCTCCACAAAGGAGTCCAACCCCTAAAAGACACAGGGATGCTCGGAAACATGTGATCATGGGTCAAACCCCATTTACATCTCATGTCCTCCAAGTTCACTTTCCCAAACATTTTGACAAACCGATAGATCTCAAGTATGAAGTAAAGTCGGATCCTTAGAAGCACATTAATGCTTTTGAAGCTTGAATGAATCTCGAAAGGGTAGGAGATGCTATCCGGTGCAAGGCTTTTCCGATAACACTGTCAGGACCAGCAATGGCCTGGTTCAACACATTGTCCTTTGGATCCATCTCTTCTTTTGCTGATGTCAAAATAAAAATTTTGGCCCACTTCACTACAAGAAGAAATTAAGCCAAACACCCTATTTCATTACTTGGTGTGGAACAAAGAACAGGGAAAACAATATGAGATTACTTGGATCGCGTTGACAAAGCTCTGTTGGAAGTAAAACACGTGAATTTCTGAAGTCGTGTGCTTATGTCTTATAGCTAGTTTGTTAGAAGGGGACTTCAGGAGGCACCTAACCTTCAAAGACGTGAAAACCATGGAGGAAACCCACCAAATCGCCTTGGAGTATATGAGAGATGAGGATGTCTTGAGGGTAGTCTCGACCAAAAGGAAAAACCCAATTCCGTCACCCCAAGAAATTTTCTACATATACACCCTTAGTAGCATCTTTGACTGAAGTGTACCAACAAGTGTCACACCAAGGCATTCTCCCAAAGGCAAAATAGATTCGACCAATGGCTTCTTTGAATAAGTCGCAATACTGTGACTATCACAAGTCCTATGGTCATAGAACAGAGGATTGTATTGATATTAAAGATGCATTGGAACAAGCAATACAGGATGGTAAACTTTTCGAATTCATTCAGCATGTTAGCCCGCCTAAACGGCACACATAATGATGACGAAGATCGTAAAGTCAGGAACCCAAGGAATACAAGGACTGTAGAAGCCCCGGACGAGACTACCCAAGTCGTGGTGAATGTGGTTGTGGCAAAAAATGGGTTGTCAAAATCCAAATCCGAAAATACAATGAAGAAGGATCTTAAAGTTGCAAGCTCAGAAGTTCTGAAGATAACTAGCATCCCAACTGCGCAGTTCATGGTAGATGATTTCTAATATACCACATCTGATGATGATGAGCCTTTGATGATCACCACGAAGTTAGGAAATGGAATCGTGTAGAGAATTCTGGTTGATACAGGGGCAGATTCAAATTACTTTTCAGGAATTTTTTGACGCATTGGGGCTATAGGATCAGGACTTGAAACCACATCTTCCTAGGGTGGTGGGGTTAGGAGATCACTACATCAAGCTCGATGATGCTATTGATCTCCTGTTTACTATGGGAGAAGGTGCTGATCTGCAAGCAGTACAAGCTGAGTTTGTCGTTCTGAAGGATTTGACATCTTATAATATGATTTTCGAAAGGAAGACGCTCAACGACCTCTGTGTGTTTATATCAACCAAATTCTCTGTCATTGAATTCTTAACCTCTGAAGGTTGGATAGCTACTATCCAAAGAGATCAGGTGTTAGCTTTGAAGTGCAACAAGGCCAGTTTGACTCTCAGGAATAAAGCCAAAGATTATACTGGAGTGTTTTCAGTTGACTTGGATTCTTGAGTTCAAGAGAAGCCGAGACCAGAACCAAATGAAAACCTGGAAAACTTTCAAATTGGTAACGTAGCAGAAAAATACACCATGATCAATAAAGATTTGCCTTATCGCCAAAAGTTAGAACTTCAAAACTTCTTGAGAGATAATGTGGATTTATTTGCCTAAGAACCTTCTAATATGCCAGGAATTGATCCGACATTCATGTCCCACCAACTTGCTATTGACCCTACTTTTAAACTGGTTGCACAGCGACGTCGGAAGATGTCACCCGACCGAGCTACCGAGGTCAAAAGGCAAGTTCAAGGATTATTGGATGCTGGATTTATTCCAGATTTGACGTATTCGACGTGGCTATCTAATGTCGTGATGGTGAAAAAATCTAATGAAAAATGGCGTATATGTGTAGACTACATGAATTTGAATAAAGCATGTCCAAAGGATTGTTTTTCCTTGCCTAACATTGATAACATGATCTATTCAACCTTGGGATATCGTATTTTAAGTTTCCTAGATGCTTATAGTGGATATAACCAAATACTTATGTACAAACCTGATGAAGAGAAAACAACTTTTATTATCCCTGAAGGAATCTACTGTTATACTATAATGCCTTTCGGTCTGAAAAATGCAGGGACCACTTATCAAAGATTGATGACTAAAGTCTTCAAGCAGCAAATCAGAAAGAACATGAAAGTTTACATTGACGACATGTTGATAAAGACAAAACAAGATTTTAACTTGATTACTAATTTGCAATAGATTTTCACTAGATAAGGTTGAACCGGATGAAGTGTGCATTCGGAATTTAGAGAGGTAAGTTCTTGGGCTTTATAGTTACCCAAAAGGGAATAGAAGCTAATTCTGAGAAATCTCAAGCTATTCTAGACACGTTGAGTCCTCAAAATCTTAAAGGAGGTACAAAGACTTATAGGTCGGTTAGCTGCTTTGTCAACATTCTTAGGAGCTTCTGCTAAAAAGGCAAAGCCATTTTTTAATTTAAAAGGAAGGGTGTGTGACGAGTGGACAGAAGTCGGCTAATTAAGAAATCAAAATAGAGAATGCGTTGAGAGTATAGTTCTTAACCAGCTAAGATCCACCTTGTCAATTTAGAAAAGTTGTCACAAAATTTTAGAAATAATAATACTAGGAGTATGAGTCCCAGGTCATCTTCCAACGAGTTGTAGGAAAGGGTACTAATTTATTAATTAGGAAATTTCTGAAAGAGTTTGAGTTTGGGTATTGAGCAATTAAATAATTATAAACTAAAGTAATAAAACTAAGAATTATTATTAATATAAAAAGTCTTGACTAGGGGAATGATTAATTGGAAGTTCTATCCTTGTTGGGATCTCTTAAATGTAGTATCAAAAAGGTTGTTGTTTTCACTTAGTTAACCCTTACTAAATAAAGGAAAGTCAAGTGACTGAGCTAATCCTTATTCGCAAATCCTAGTCCTCTCCCTTGGGAAGGTCTAGTGTTAGTAAATACAGAACTAGCCAACAACTTCTAATTTAACCAACACTTAAGCCTTCCAACTCAAGTGCCTCCTTTTAATCCACCCCCATGTCAAGTTTGGGAATCTACTCCATTGACATTAATATAATACTCAGAAAAATATAAGAAAAAGATATAATGAATCAAATAAAATAAAATAGAGACTAAAAATTAATTAAAAGTAAAAGTAATCTTCTTTATCAAAAATCCATGAAAATAATCCAATTGTAATTCTGAATAAACTAAATAAGGATATGGAAGACTAAGGGACAAAGTAAACAAACTAGAATAATGTTTTCAACGGAGGTAATGACTTCTTCAATATCCAAAAGCAAAAGTAATGAATGTAAAGTGAACCTAGAGGGAAAGTAATCCTCTCTAAATTTAGATCTAAAAACCTAAAAACTATTCTAATGTATCTAAAACTATATGTCTATTATGTGTAAGATGTGTGTTGAGTCTCCGCATGTTCCCTGGCTTTATTCTGTGTTTCTGGGCCGAAAACTGGGTCAAAACGCGGCCCAAAATCGTCCCCAGCGTTTCCTGTTAATTCTGCAGATCGCGCAGGTCACGTGTATGCGTCGTCCACGCGTTTGCGTCATTCAGCGATTTTTCTTGTCATGCGTACGCGTCATCCACGCATTCTCGTTATTCGTGCAGACTCCAATCCACGCGTACGCGTCAGGCACGCACTCGCGTCACTGCAATTTTCTTCATTCCGCGCGGTCGCGTGAGCCACGTGCGCGCGTCAGTGTTCGCTGGTCATCTCCTTAGTTTCTTGTGTTCCTTCCATTTTTGCAAGCTTCCTCTCCATTCTCTAAGTCATTCCTGCCCTATGAAGCCTGAAACACTTAACACACGGATCACGGCATCGAATGGTATAAAGGAGAATTAAAATACACTAATTAAAGATCTCTAGGAAGCAAGTTTTCAACCATAGAATAATATTAGGAAGGAATTATAAAACCATGCAATTAGTATGAATAAGTGGGTAAAGACTTGATGAAACCACTCAATTAAACATAATGTAAATCATAAAATAGTGGTTTATCAACCTCCCCACACTTAAACATTAGCATGTCCTCATGCTTAGTTTAAGGAGATAAAATAAATGAGTAGGAAAAAGTAAGACTCATGCAATGCAATGCAACTTTATGTATATGAATGCAACTATATGATTCTGTCTACTTGGTTAAAATAAATAAGTTCTTCAAGATAAAAATAACTAAAACTTCACTAATTCAAACTATACAGTAAAGACAAATAAACTTGTAAGAAGACAGCTTATGAAAGCAGGGAACATAGAATCAAGCATTGAACCCTCACTGGTGGTGTATATGCACTCTAGTCTCTCTAGTGTATCAGGTAATCACTCTACTCTTCTCTAATCATGCTTTCTATACCTTGTTCTTCACCTAACCAATCAACAAATATTTAATGCACCAATACAAGCATCATGAGGTCTTTTCAAGGTTGTAATGGGGCCAAGGTAAAGGTGAGGGTATATATATGGCTAAGTGAGCTATAAATTGAATCCTTGATTAACCTAAACTCTTACCTATATACACACTCTTATTTTCTTCTTAGAGCATCCTTAACTTACCCAAAATTTTCCCACTTTTGTATTACATACTCATGCATCAACTTTTCTCTTAACTTGTATCACATATGCATTGATCTTTTCATTAACTTAACTTAGCATTGGGGTAATTTTGTCCCCTTATTTAATTACTTAATTACTTGAATTTTTTTTTTGGATTTTTTTTAAGCATAAAAATAAACATAACATTGCCAATGCACATGGATTTTTAATTTTTCTAGTTTCACATGAGTAGGTACCCAAATTCCCATTATTTTATCATGACACATTCCCTTATTAACCAATGTTCCCACAATCTTCCCAAACTCAATTGACACACAATTTCTATCTTAAGCTAACCAAAGATTTAATTGGGATATTTAATTGTTTTTCCGCTTAAAGCTAGTAATGTGATAAAATATAGAACAAATAGGATTTAAAAGGCTCAAAGTGGCTAACAAAGGTAATTGGAAGGGTAGGCTATTTTGGGATAAGTGAGCTTAAAACAAATAATGGCCTCAATCATACGCATGCATATAACACATTAAATATTGGACATATAGGATGGAACAAAATATAGATCACAATCATAGAGAAGTAAACACACAAGAATAAAAATATTTATGGTTAAATAGTGTAACCATGTAATTAGGCTCAAATCTCACAGGTTGTGTGTTCTTAGCTTTTAACTATGTTCCAATTACAACTTCTAACAATTTTAACACAAAAATTTTGGTTTAAATTAGTGAAATTTTCCAAAAATATGGTCTTAAAAAGAAACTTATTATTTTCTAACCAAATAGAACATGCATGCAATTAACCTATTACTATGCAATTTATCCTATCCTAAACAAAAGAAAAATTAACCAAATATCCTATTTTATTGGTGTTTAAGGAAAAGAAATTACCTCCGAAAGTCAGGTACTGACCGACCTCCCCACACTTAAAGCTTTGCACCGTCCTCGGTGCCATCTGTCAAGAACAAAGAGGGGCTGGTAGCAGCATCTCCACCATCGGGACCGTCATGGCTCCCTGTGCTGGTAAATGAAGTGGAGTCCGGAGTGTCTGGGTCTTCTTTAGGTGGGTGGTTACCAACAAGTAGCTCCTTGAGGTATGTAAATCTGCGCTTGTTACGACGCTCTCTTTGCTTTCCTTTCCGATCAAGCCAGTCTAGCCTCTCAAGTATCTGATGGAGCAGTTGGTTTGTTGAAGGTGCTTGTGATTTGGAAGAAGAAGGGATATCTTCTGCTGGTTCTGTGCTCCGGTTGATAGTGGTTGCTGCAGGTCTGATATACTTTTCGTTAGGGATGCATTGATCATCTCGTGGAATCATGGCTTTGGTGTCCCCAGCTCTGTAGGAGACTCCGGCTACTGAGACTAGATCTGAAACCAAGGCAGGAAAAGGTAAGTTACCCGCAATCTGTATGTGTCCCATAGCATGAAGAATGTGTCTTGGTAAATTGAGGTGCTGGTCTGTAAGGATACACCAGAGTAGAACAACCATGTCTACAGTGAAGGAGGACTCGTGAGTGCTTGGAAAGACGTAATGGGACATGATCTGTGCCCAAACTCGACCCTCCAAGGTGAGTGTGGAAGCCAATATTCTCTTAGGTCGAGATCGATGGTATCCATAGGTCTATTTGCTGCCAGGTTGTGCTATAACTCTGAGAACAGCGTCCCAGTCAAATTGGTATGTCTGGCATTTGAATGAGGCTTCTTGGAATGCGTCCAATCCTTTTGGAGCAGGGGAAAGATTTAGAGCTCTCTGAATGGCCTCTTCTGTTATGGGGACTTGCTTTTGACGAACATAGATAGACTGCATGGTTGGCATGTGAAAATTAGAGTAGAATTCAACTACCCATGATAGATTAACCTGCCGTGGCTGTCTCTGTAGGAATCCCCATTGTCTTCGCTCAATGCGGGGCTCAACAAATTCAGCAATGTTGTTCGGGAGGATAAGAAGGTACTCATTGTTATAATTCCTCTCAGCCAGGATGGGGAACATCTGCTCACAGTAGCGGTTAGTGAACCGCGCAGTGTCCTTTACTGGAAAAGCTTTTTCTTTTTCATCGACCTTGATGATCCTCTTGATTCGCTTTGCTGAGGGCTTTACTGCGGTTGAAGATGGCTCTGTCATTAGTGCTCTTTTTGTTCTTTTCCTTGCTGGTGGTTTAGGAGTAGCTTTCTCTTTGCCCTTTTTGGTGGCCATCCTGAAAGGAAAAAGATAAGTACTTTTAAAACTTCAAGGGTTAGAGCAAGGAATAGAACAGGATACGTGATAATCAATGCACGGTAAAGAAGGATGTCGTTAACACATGGTCATGACTACATGTGAAAAGTTCATCAATGGAAACATAGCAAGTGCAGGTGATGACAATTCAATGCAAGATGTTTATTGGCATGCTGGCAAAGGCATGAGTAGCATAGATCAAGCATTAAATGTCCAAGTTAGATTACCAACTCTTTCAAACTAACAACTTGTTTGTATTGACAATTATATTTAATCAATAAAATATAAAAGGGATTTTGTGAAAAACAGGTATTAGAGTAGTAGAATGACATAAAAGTAATGCATGATGCTATACGGGATTTTTCACAAACACATAGCATGCATGGTGAATATGTTATTGAAAGTATTAAATTGGACATGCAAGCAACCCTTTAAGAAGTAATATTAATTGTCAAACAATTCCACAATAATTCACAAGCAAAAATATAGAAGAAAACAATCATCCAAATAAATTTCTAACACCAATTAAAGGAATAAAAAGAAAAAGAAAGAAAAGGAAAATATAGATAATGAAAGTAAAAACAAAAAGAAAAAGAAAACATAAATAAAAATAATAAAGGAAAAGTAAAAAGTAAGAAAAGAAAGAAAAGAAACTTGATAATGGATGTGAAAAATAAGGGAGGAGGAAGTAAAAAGTGAGAAAGAATAAAGAAGGAAGAAGAGAGAAGAAAGAAATAAGAAAGAAAAGAAAAGATTTAGATTTGGAAAAGAAAAGATATGATATTTGGCGCTGATTTGGATAAGTTGTGCGCGCCACATGTGACGCGGACGCGTGGGTCACACGATCGCGTGGCTTGATTTGTGCTATTGGCGTGAGTGTAGCCTTGCGTACGCACAACTTTCTGTTTTAAATGCATTTTGCCAAAAATCTGGGTGACGCGTTTGCGTGGTTGACGCGATCGCGTGAATGGCCATATTTTGAAAAATGACACAAATGCGTGGGTCACGTGATCGTGTGCTAGGGCTTGTGCTTCTAGCATCATTCCAGCCCAGCTCCATCATAACTCTCTGCCATACACCTCTTTACGTCGATTTTGCAGGGCCACGCGTTCGCGTGGGTGACGCGGTCGCGTGGGAGGCTCTTTTTTAAAATGATGTGGTCGCGTGGTTGACGCGGTCATGTAGGCATGTTTGTGCCTAAGGCACGCCTCCAGCCACGCTTTCGCGTGACTCTCTACTTCTTTTCTTCTCGTGTCCAAGGCACATATGACGCGGACGCGTCAGCGACGCTTACGAGTCACGTGCATTTTTTTATATGCAGTATGCAAATGTAAACTATATGCAGCTATATGCAGAGATTATGAGAAGAGTCATTAACAAAAATAAAAATAGAATACAGTAAAATAAAACTAAGAATGAAACTGAACAATCATACCATGGTGGGTTTTCTCTCACCTACCACTTTGCTTTTACATCCTTAAGTTGGACGTTCTTCAGGCTCATTCTGCTTCTGTTGGTGGGTCTTCCAAGAGGAAAACCTCTAATTCTTTGTGATCCTTAATCTTTTCTCCATGATAAAGCTTTAGGCGATGTCCATTGACCTTTAGAAATTTGGAGCTAGAAGGATGACGCAGGTGAAAAACTCCGTATGGCTCTGCCTTTTCTACTCTATAGGGACCTTCCCATCTTGATCTCAGTTTACCTGGCATAAGTCTCAGCCTGGAGTTATATAGAAGAACTAACTTTTCTGGTTTGAATTTTCTCCTTTTTATGTGCTTGTCATGGACAGCCTTCATCTTCTCCTTGTATCGCCTGGAATTGTCATATGCTTCTAGGCGAAGGTTCTCCAGTTTTGCTAGTTGCAGTTTTCTTTCAGCACCAGCTTCTTCAAAATTCATATTGCACTCCCTCACAGCCCAGAAAGCTTTGTGTCCCACCTCCACTGGAAGGTGGCAAGCCTCTCCGTATACTAAGTAGAAAGGGCTCATCCCAATGGGTGTCTTGTATGCTGTTCTATATGCCCAGAGTGCATCTTGTAGCCTGGCACTCCAGTCCTTCTTATGAGGCTTTACTATCTTCTCTAGAATACATTTAATCTCTCTGTTAGACACTTCTGCTTGTCCATTGGTTTGGGGATGATAAGCTGGTTCTACTTTATGAACAATCCCATGCTTTTTCAGTAATCCTGTCAGTCTCCTGTTACAAAAGTGAGTGCCTTGATCGCTCACGATTGCTCGTGGTGATCCAAAGCGACAAATAATATGGTTTCTAACAAAGGAAACAATAGTGTTAGCATCATCAGTACGGGTAGGAATTGCTTCCACCCATTTAGAAACATAATCTACAGCTAACAGTATATAAAGGTAAATTAGAGTTTGGGAATGGACCCATGAAGTCAATGCCCCAAACATCAAAAATTTCACAGAAAAGCATAATCTGTTGAGGCATCTCATCCCTCTTGGATATATTACCAAATCTTTGGCATGGGGAACAAGATTTACAAAATTCAACAGCATCTTTAAAAAGAGTGGGCCACCAGAATCCACAGTATAGAATTTTTCTAGCTGTTCTTTGAGGGCCAAAATGTCCTCCACTCTCAAAAGAGTGGCATGCCTCTAAAATGGACTGGAATTCTGATTGTGGTACACATCTTTTAATTACCTGGTCAGCACCACACCTCCACAAATATGGATAATCCCATATAAAGTATTTAGATTCACTTTTCAGCTTGTCCCTTTGATGCTTAGTAAAATTGGGAGGGAAAATATGGCTAACTAGATAATTAGCTACAGGTGCATACCAAGGAACTACTTCAGATACTGCTTGCAAACTATCAAATGGAAAAGTATCATTTATAGGAGTGGAGTCATGCTTAATATGCTTAAGGCGACTCAAGTGGTCTGCCACTAAATTCTGGTTACCACTCATATCCTTAATTTCTAAATCAAATTCTTGCAGCAACAGTATCCAACGTATCAATCTTGGTTTAAACTCTTTTTTAGCTAGTAAACATTTTAGAGCTGCATGGTCTGAGTACACTACTACCTTAGTACCAAGTAAATATGCTCGAAATTTATCCAGAGCAAAGACAATAGCAAAAAACTCTTTTTCAGTAGAAGTGTAATTAGACTGAGCAGCGTCTAAAGTCTTAGACGCATAAGCAATTACAAAAGGGTCCTTACCTTCGCGCTGAGCCAGCGCCGCTCCTACTGCATGGTTGGAGGCATCACACATAATTTAAATGGCTGGCTCCAGTCTGGTCCTCTCACAATCGGAGCTTGAGTCAGGGCGATCTTCAGCTTATCAAACGCTTGCATGCAATTCTCACTGAATTCGAACTCAATATCTTTCTGCAGCAAACTGGATAAAGGCAATGCTACCTTACTGAAGTCCTTAATGAATCTCCTGTAAGAACCTGCGTGGCCAAGAAACGAACGGACTTCCCTCACAGAGGAGGGGTAAGGTAAACTAGAAATGACATCTACCTTTGCTGGATCTACAGAAATACTAGTATTAGACACAACATGTCCTAGTACAATTTCTTGTTTTACCATAAAATGACATTTTTCAAAATTCAACACAAGGTTTGTACTAACACACCTGTCTAATACTCTAGACAAACTATCCAAGCAAAGGCTAAATGAATCACCATATACGCTAAAATCATCCATAAAAACTTCCATACAGTTCTCTATAAGATCTGAAAAGATGCTCATCATGCATCTTTGAAAAGTAGCAGGTGCATTACATAAGCCAAAAGGCATCCTTTTATAAGCATACGTTCCAAAGGGACATGTAAAAGTGGTCTTCTCCTGATCTTCAGGAGCTATATGAATTTGAAAGTAACCTGTATAGCCATCTAAAAAGCAATAATGGGATTTACTTGACAGGCGATCAAGCATCTGATCAATAAATGGCAAGGGGTAATGATCCTTACGAGTGGCTTGGTTGAGACGCCTATAGTCAATGCAAACCCTCCATGAATTCTGCACTCTAGTTGTCAGGAGCTCTCCATGCTCATTCTTTATTGTTATGACTCCAGACTTTTTGGGGTTGTCTTGCCATCCTTGATTATAGTTTCCACCTTGGTTTTAATTGCCGCCTTGTTGATTGTATCCTTGATTCGGGCGGTCATAGAAGTTATGAGTAGCTGCCACAGTGTTGTCTTCTTGTTGGAGCTGCGGACATTCATCAGTATAATGACTATAATCAACACATATTCCGCATACTCTTTGTGGGACTAACTGTTGGCTCTATTGTGGTAGGTGAGGCTGAGCTTGTTGTTGTTGGTTCAACTACATTTGCTTCAGTGGGTTGGTCATTTCACATATACTCTGTGTAAGAGTAGTAGTTTCAATGCTAGAGGAAACCTCTGATTTTGCTCAACCTCTCCATACCAAAAATAGAAGAAGAAGATTTCGATCAGTAGAGGAAGATCCTTGGAGGGAAGGCTTGTCTCTGATTTTGCTCAACCACCACAGGAGGTAGCTACAGTGGCTACGTGATGGAGGAGGCAGAACTTGGAGCAGATGAAGCTGTCATCATCATAACTCATCAAGAGCTAGGAATCCATCTTGGAGAACAAGGCAAGATGGAGGACTTGGATTGATGAAGATTAGTGACCAAGGAAGGACTAGAGGTAATTGCATGTTGGGTTTTACATTTGGTTATCTCTTCTCTCTCTCTGGCCGAACCGGTTTGCATAAAGAAGAAGAAGTTTAGCTTGGTTTATTTGGGTTTCAACCATGGAGGCTTCCCCCTATAAGTAAGGGAGAACAGCCAGGGCTTGAGGCAAGGAGTGAGAGTGCAAGGCACAAAGTTCTCATAGCTACCCAAGCTAACAGAAGTTCTTCTCCTTCAATGTGTTTCAAGTTGTATTTTTCTGTTTAATTTTGTCTGTCTTGAGTCTCATGGAAAAAGGCAAACAGTGAGGTTTGTAAGAAAAAACCATAGAGCAAAAAAAGGCAGAGAGTGCAAAATTAAAAAAAAAAGCCATAGATGTCCTTAGAGGTCCTTTGTACATCTGTGTTGTGTTTCATGATTCTGTGGGAATCCCCTTGCAAGTTGGGTTAGCACTTAGCAGTTGAAAGCTTGGCATTGACCAAGTCAAGTTCAGGGTTGGGGTTTAGATTCTGGACTTGTCCCAGATAGGAAGGGTAGTTCCTAGGGATAATTGGTGTTTGTAATCAAGAATGATTATAGTGAAATTCCATCATTGTTGTGATGGAGACTGGATGTAGGCTGCCTTGCACTTAGCAGCTGAACCAGGATATATCTTGGTGTAATTCTCTCTCTTCTACTCCATTTTCTATTTCTGCTGCCCAGGAGATAAAACTGAAAAATATCTCGTGCCGAGTGACAAGATAAAAAGAAAAGTCTCGTGGCTGGGTACGAGACAAAAATCAAAAAGTCTCTTGAAGTTGTTTCAAAGACCAGCAAGTGTTATTAAGCGAAAAATGAGCTAAGATTCAACCCCCCTTCTCTTAGCCACTGAAAACCATCAATTGGTATCAGAGCTTGGTCTCAAAGAGATCAAGCTTTGCAGCTTGGAGAAAAGATCCAGATGGCAGAAAACAGTGGCTCAACTCTGGTATCCTACAATCTGACAGAAGGACAGTCAAGCAACAGACCTCCTCTTTTCAATGGGAAAAATTACACCTATTGGAAGGAGAGAATAAAGATCTTTGTGCAAGCAGTGGATTACCGACTCTGGAAAATTATCTTGGAAGGTCCTCAGTTTCCAACCACTATAAGTGCTGAAGGAGTAATCTCACTTAAACCAGAAGCAAGTTGGACCGAAGATGACAGAAAGAAGGTGGAGCTCAATGCCAAGGCTATCAACTTGCTCAACTGTGCTATCAGCTTTGAGGAGTACCGACAGGTATCACGATGCACAACGGCAAAGGAAATATGGTACAAACTTCAAATCACTCATGAAGGAACCACCATAGTAAAGAAGATAAGGATAGACATGTTAACCAGAGAATATGAAATGTTCTCAATGAAGGAAGGAGATTCAATAGATGAAATGTTTGAAAGATTCAAAATCATCATTGTTGGCTTGGATGCTTTGGGAATTACGTATCCTGATTCTGTACTTGTGAGGAGAGTTCTAAGATGTCTTACTAAAGAGTGGGAAACAAAAGCTTTAATCATATCTGCGAGTAGTGGTCTAGATTCCATGACATATGATGACTTGAGAGGAAACCTACTTGCTTTTGAAAACACTTATTTGAAAAAAGATTCAAAAAAGAAAGGAATTGCTTTTACATCTATTACTAACCCCCTGGATGATGAATCCAGTGATAATTCCTCTGAAAATGAATTTGTGTTGTTTACTAAAAAAATTCAGAAAAATGGTGAAGTTCAAGGAGAGAAGCAAGGGAAGCAACTCTAGGAAACAAAGGAAAGATCTCAGCAAGGTGACATGTTACAACTGCAAAGAAACTGGGCATTTCAAGTCAGATTGCCCTAAGATGAAGAAAGAAGAGAAGCCAAAGAAGGGAAAGAAGAAATGTCTGATGGCTTCTTGGGAGGACTTGGAAAATGATTCTGAAGATGATGAAGAATTCGAAACCAAGTCTCAACCATGCCTTATGGCAGACCACGTTGAACAGGTAGTCACTTATAACCCTGACACTGAAGCTCTTCATCTTATGATAGACCACCTTTCTGAAAAAAATTAGATGCTTCTTGCTGGATAATCAAGAACTTGAACAACAAATCACCATTCTTAAAGCAGAAAATGGTTTTCTTAAAGAAAAACTAAGGGAGGCCGAAACTGTTGTTGATCTTGTTGAAGAAAACAAGCAGTTAAAAGCCCAACTTAGGAGTTGTGAAAATGATCATTCTGTTGTTGCATATGTAAACTATTTTAAGGAAAATGAAGAGTTGCTTAAAGAGGTCAAAAGGCTTAAAGAAGACTTAGCCAAGTTCACTCAAAGTTCTGAAAATCTGAATCAAATCTTGGCTAGTCAAAAACCTCTTTATGATAAAGCTAGCTTGGGATTCTATAAATCTGTTGAGAAATCTTATTTTGAAAATATTGCCTCATCTTCTAATGATACAAGGTTTCAAAACCCAACAAGCTTTAACAAAACAGCAACTCCAAGGTTTTGTAGACTATGTAACCAAAATGGACACTTTCCCATTCAATATTTTTTTGGTGAAAGGATGATTGGTGATAAAGTTTACAAAGTTATTTTTGATTATAATGGATTAGGACATAAGAGATGGTTTAACGTGAAAGGATCCAAGAAGATTTAGATACCTAAGGTTACTTGAGCCTGTTTTGTAGGTGTGCCTAGCATCCAAATGGAAGGAGAATATGTGGTACATAGACAGCGGATGTTCTAGGCATATGACCGGAAAGATAACCTTCTTCATAAAGCTTGATGAGTATGATGGAGGATTTGTCATTTTCAGTGATGACAATAAAGGAAAGATAGTGGCCGTTGGGAAAATTGGTAAAAGCTTTTCATCTTGTATAAATGATGTTCTTCTTGTAAATGGTTTGAAACATAATTTACTTAGTGTAATCCAATTGTGTGATCTAGGATATGAAGTTATGATTAGAAAGTTTGTGTGTTTATTTGTTTGTGAAAAAACTGGGAATATTTTATTTGAGGCTAAAAGGTGCAATAATGTGTATGGATTGACTCTTGAGGACTTGAAAGAACAAAATGTAACATGCTTTACTTCTTTTGAATCTAAAAAATGGCTATGGCATAGAAAATTGGGTCATGCTAGCATGTACCAAATTTCTAAGCTAGTCAAGAAAAATTTGGTTAGAGAAATTCCAAATATCAAATTTGATAAGGATCTTACTTGTGATGCTTGCCAATTGGGCAAACAAGTAAAATCCTCTTTTAAACCAAAGGATGGAATTTCAACCAAAAGGCCATTAGAGATGTTACACCTTGATCTTTTTGGTCCAACAAGAACTCAAAGTTTAGGAGGTAAACACTATAGTCTAGTGGTAGTAGATGATTACTCTAGATTTGGTTGGGTACTATTTCTTGCTCATAAAAATGATACTTTCCAAGCTTTCTCAACCTTTTGCAAAAGAATTCAAAATGAAAAAGATTTAAAAGTTGTCCATTTGAGAAGTGATCATGGAAAAGAATTTGAAAACCAAGACTTTGAAAAATTCTGTGATGACTTTGGAATTGCTCATAACTTTTCATACCCTATAACCCCTCAACAAAATGGGGTGGTTGAGAGAAGGAATAAAAGCCTTCAAGAGATGACTAGGGCCATGTTATGTGAAAATGAGATTCCAAAATTTCTATGGGCGGAAGCTGTAAATACAGCTTGTTATATTTTGAATAGGACCATTATTAGAAAAGGGTTGAAGAAAACTCCTTATGAGCTATGGAAATGAACCCCTCCAAATCTTAAGTATTTCCATATTTTTAGATGCAAATGCTTTGTACTTAACAATAAAGAAAACCTTGGTAAATTTGATCCAAAATCCTATGAAGGAATGTTTGTTGGATACTCCACCACTAGCAATGCCTATAGAATTTACCTCAAAGAACATAGAACTATAGAGGAATCCATACATGTAACTTTTTGTGATTCTAATTTAATTCCCAGTACTGTGATAGAAAATGATTCAGATTGTGAAGATGCTGTCAACACGGAAACAAGTGAAGAAAATCCCAAGTCTGTTCTAAATGAAGAATCTGTCTGTCCAGTTTTATCTCGTCAGGATGAAGGAGACATTTCTGTTTTGTCTCCTGAGCCAGCAAGAGAAACTGGAACAGACCAGCGTGATGAGGCTCAACAAGGCTTAACTTCAATCCGAAAACCAAGAGAATGGAAGTCCATGAGGGGTTATCCTCACGACTTTATTATTGGTGATCCCTCACAAAGTGTGACAACAAGATCCTCAACCAAAAGGCAATCCGAACCAAGCAATTTTGCTCTCTTGTCACAAATGGAACCCAACAATGTAAAGCAAGCTCTTGAAGATCCATCATGGGTCAAAGCCATGCAAGAAGAACTTGCTCAATTCGACAAGAATGAGGTTTGGACTTTAGTACCCCATCCGGATGGTAAGAAGGTAATGGGTACTAAGTGGGTTTTCAAAAATAAATTAGGTGAGGATGGAAAAGTTGTCCATAACAAGGCTAGATTAGTGGCCCAAGGTTACAATCAAGAAGAGGGTATAGATTTTGATGAGTCTTTTGCTCCGGTAGCCAGAATGGAAGCAATTAGATTGCTTCTTGCCTATGCTGCCCATAAGGGTTTTAAAATGTTTCAAATGGATGTCAAATGTGCTTTTCTTAATGGCTTTATTGATAGAGAAGTGTTTGTGGTACAACCCCCAGATTTTGAAGATAAAGAATTTTCAAACCATGTTTTCAAACTCTCTAAGGCTCTTTATGGCCTTAGACAAGCTCCAAGAGCTTGGTATGAAAGGCTTAGTGCCTTCTTGTTGGAGAATCAATTTCAAAGGGGTACCACCGATACTACTTTATTTATTAAAGTATCTAATGATGATATTCTCCTAGTTCAAGTCTATATGGATGACATTGTGTTTGGATTGGCCAATGAATCCTTGTGTGAAGAGTTTGGAAAACTCATGACTAGTGAGTTTGAGATGAGCTTAATGGGAGAGCTAACTTTCTTTCTTGGCCTCCAAATTAAACAAACTCCTAGTGGTACCTTTATTCACCAAGGAAAGTATGCAAAAGAACTTATCAAAAAATTTGGCCTAGAAAGTTCCAAACCAATGGGAACACCAATGCATCCAAACCAGTGTTCTGAGAACCGGACCGGACCGGCCAGTTCGACCAGATTAACTAAAAACCGGCCCTCTTACCGGTCCGGTTGATGGCAAAAATCGATATGCAAAAAACCGGCCAAAAAACCGGTCAAACTGGTGGTTAACCGGTAAACCGGGTGAACCAGTTCGGTTTTCAGGAGTGCCGGTTTGCTATTTCTAACCAAAATTGCACCGTTTTGATTAATAAAAATTGGGGAAAACTGAAAAGAAAGCCCAAACGGGCAGAGAGATAGACACCCCCCTTTCCCTTCTCTCTCTCTCTCACCAAAATCCAACCCTAAAGCCAAAACCTTGCTAACACACACCAAAGTCGCGCTGAAGGAGAAGGCGGCGAGAGGCAGAAGACGACGATAGAGCTCACATAGTAGGGGACAGAGGAACTCGCAGCTTCAATCTCTGGGAGAGGAAGCGCATGCACCGTCGGAGATGAGGGAGACGATCACGACGAAACAGAAAGGACGGCGGAGTCTAGAGAAGAACTAGACGCTGGTGGCTTCTGCAGAACGGGACGGTGTTGGCCTTATGGGAGTGTGGCGGACTGGAGGTGGTGACTGGACAGTGAAGAAGAAAGGGTATTGATCGAACTGAACTAGGTTACATGCGAGACGAAAGGTTCGAATTGGTGGCGCTCAGTCGCGGAAAAAAATCCGATAAACAGCGGTGAACGATCGCCTCGATCACTGTCGAGTGACCAAATTGATTTGGGGATTAGGGTTTCTCTGTCCATCGTTGCCTCTCCGTTTTTCGTTGCTTGCTTCTTCGACGTCGTCAACGGTAAGCTCCTCCAGTGCTTCTTCAGTTTGATTTCTGGGAGTTGATTGCTGTTTTTCTGGAATATGTTGATCGTGAATCGTTGTTTTTCTGGGTTATATGCTTGTTATGTGACTTAAGTTTTTTCATTGTTCATTGTTGTTGTGAAGAGAGCTGGATTGTTGGTATTTGATCTGACTTTTGGACTATTATTATTGATTATATATAATGTTCTGAGTTATTTTTGTGTTGTTGTTCTGATTTTTGGACTATTATTGTTCTGACTTGGTATTTGTTCTGATGCTAAATTAATTTATTAGTTATTGACTTGTTGCTGAGTAAAATTATTCAAGAATTTTTTATTTTGAAGATGGAATAATGAGACAGTGATCACCAAGTTAAAAATTTTAATATATTTATTTTAATATTTAATTAAACCGGTTCAACCATGGTTAGCCATTAAACCGTTGAACCAGTACCTCTACCGGTTTATTGACCGGTCCGGTTCTCAGAACCTTGATCCAAATACAAAACTTGAAAAGGATGATGATGGCAAAGATGTGGATGAAACAAGGTATAGATGAATGATAGGTTCACTTATGTACCTTACCTCCTCTAGACCGGATATTGTTCAAAGTGTGGGTGTATGCTCAAGGTTTCAATCTCACCCAAAAGAATCCCATCTTTCATCCGTTAAGCGCATCATTAGATACATTAAGGGAACTAGTGATTATGGCTTGTGGTATCTAAAATCTGATGATTTTTGTGCAGTAGGGTTTTGTGATGCAGATTATGCGGGAGATAGGGTGGATAGACGGAGCACATCTGGCATGTGTTGCTTCCTTGGAAGCTCACTCAACATGTGGTCAATCAAAAAACAAGCCACAGTGGCTCTATCCACAGCTGAAGCTGAATATATTTCTGCATCTGCATGTTGTTCACAACTAATTTGGTTAAAAATGAAGTTGGAAGATTACAAATTAAAGATCAATAGTATACCCTTATTTTGTGATAATATGAGTGCTATAAACATTTCAAAAAATCCTGTTCTGCACTCAAGAACCAAGCACATTGAAATTAAATATCATTTCATTAGAGAACATGTGCAAAAGGGTACTATTGATATTCACTTTGTAAAATCTGAAGACCAACTTGCTGACATTTTTACAAAACCCCTCTGTGAAGACATATTCTGCACTTTGAGAAAAAGTTTGGGAATGATAGATTTAAGCTCTATTGATAACTTGTGAAATTTTTGATTCTGTTTAGTTTTGTCTCGTAGGAAAGCAGGAGATAAAAATCAGGATGTGTTGAAAGGGCTATGATCAAGGGGGAGAATGCGCAGACATAAATTCTTTTGGGCCCACCAAACTTCTCTGACTCCACTCTAAGCATTTTGTTAGTTCCTCTTTGTGTAAATCACAATTCCTTTTGATGTCCCATCAAATCTTGTTGAAAGAGGTTATTGTCAAATCAAATCTTTTCCCTCTTCTCATCCCTTGATTCTAGGAAACCACTTTTCAGTTTTCATTTCAAATTAAAAGGAAACTCCCTTGGTTAATAACCGCCCATTAATGAGTATTAACTCCCTCCAATTCTCTCTCCACTCCACATTTAATGCGTCCCTAACCTCCCTCTTCTCTCCCCTCAATTCGGTTCTCTTCATCTTTCTCCCTTCCACTTCTCCATTTTCTTTATCATGAAAAAGAAAACCGTCCCAAGAAAAGTGAAAGAATCCTCTTCTCCCAAAAACTTTCCACACCTTAAACCCACACTCATATACATATTCATTCTACCTCTTCATCTTCTCCCTCACCACCATCCAAGCACACAGACACCATGAGGAGAAAATTCATTGCAACAAAGACTACTTCAAGGAAAAAGAAGGAGAAAGTACCCGTGGCTGAAGAAGAAGAATCCCATACTTCACCACTTCCATCACCACAGCCATCACCACCAAAGAAGACCACCCCCGGACACAGTTCCTAGAAGTCAAAAAGCTTTGTGTTGCACAATACCAGGGAGCCCGCAAATTTGGAATCGTTGGATTTCAAAAACAAGTTCAACAAATCACATTCACACTTTGATCCGGCCAGGTTCAATTCATGTGCATCCTATGAGTTTCATAAGGAAGTATTGGAGAAACGCCACCTTTGTGCCACCTACCTAGTCAATCTCGACTCACTCACAAACAAAGGGATCAACATTTCTCCTCTGTTTGAACTTCTACAATGGACTCCACTGCTCCATATTCAGAAACCTGTTTACCCTGGATTGGTACATGAGTTTTATGCTAATATGAGGCTGATTGATGGTACAATTCACTCCTATGTAAAGAGGGTATACATAACTCTGAACTCTGAGATAATCGGGGCTGCCCTAGGCTATACAAATGAGGGACCAAAGGCATACATGACTGAGAAGTGGGACTCCCAGGTTGGAGTCACATACAAGATTTCCCTGCAACATATTTGTGAAAACTTATCTGGCTTGGACGGCACCATTCCGACTCACAAGGCACTAGGCCCTATAAACTCCCTGCTCCACAGGATCATCACTCATATCCTAACCCCTCAAAGTGGTTCACATAACCGAGTAACTGTTTCTGACTCTCTCATACTTTTTGCTCTTGTTACTTCTACTCATATCTCATTTGGTTACCTTATGATAAGGCACATGTGCGAATCTGTTAAGAGTACCAAAAAGGCGAATCTGCCTTATGGCATGTTTCTCACAAGTATCTTTGAATATTTTAAAATTGATCTAACAAATGAAGCTGTAGAAAATAAGGTCTCAATGATTAAAGGAGGAGGAGCTTTGAAGGGAACCAAGGAAAAGAAGTCAGTAGCCTCGGATAGTGAGTTTGAGAGTCGGCCTGAGTTTTTCAAGACAACAGAATCAATCAAAGAAATCCTCACCGAATTCACCAACATGTCGGAGCTAATGGTACAATCCTATAAGGCAGCCCGCAAGCAAGCTTTTGAACATGAGAGGGCTTGGATGAGGTGCAAAGATAGGGTGAGTCTGATGTTGCAGAGTTTTGAGGAGGAGATGGGTGCTGCTAGTGAAGAGGAGGCAGATGGCTTTGAGTTCAATTTATTAGATGATTGATCACTGTTTTCTTCTTATATTTGATATTGGCTTGATTAGGCTCAATTTGATACTGTAGTAGTCTGCTTGGATACTTTAGACCTATGACATTATGATAAACTCTTGGTATTTTGACTATATTTTGGATATTTTGCTTCCAATATCATTTTTGTGCAGGTGCCCCTTGATGTCAAAAGGGGGAGAAATGGCTGAAAATTGAAATTGAGAGAAAATAGGGGATGAAATCCTTGTGGATTTATGATCATCCTTGTTTTAAATATTTGCTATTTTGTTGGTGTGATATGATTAATGCTTGTGATGCATTTGTTTTATAGATATGACTACTGGGTTATGAATTAGAAGTATGTTACCTTGGTGAATATGCTTGCTGAATACTTTATTTTTGGCAATTCCTTTAAGCTGTGATATGAAAATAATTTTTGATAGTTGCTATGGTTTGAGATCATAAATATTTTCCTGGCCATGATTACTTTACTCTGATATGTTAATTGGAAAATATTTTCAAACAGCTTGAACAGCAGTGTCTTGAAACATCAAAATCTTTTTTATATGTACTTAATTGCTCTGTGTAAGTTTGAGTAGAAAATCAATTTTATGATAACAAATGAGTTTTGTTTATCACTCCTATTCTGCTCATAAATCAAGCCATTCAACATTACAAAATTTTATATGTTGAATAACATAGTTGCCTTAAGCTTGATTTCAAAAGTTACAGGTAAAACTTCCCTTGGTAAAATAGCATATATTAAGGGGGAGCCATGTAACAATTGGAAAGGAAGAAATCCAAGTATTCAAAAGGGAGTACTCTAATCTTTGAATTTCTTTCCATTTCAATTTTTAATAATGTTTGTCATCAAGGGGGAGATTGATGAGTTTGGAAAACTCTAATTTAAATTGATGATGATCAAACATTATTAACACAATTAATTGTAAAATTATTAATTAAGATCTTCATAATTACAATTGCTAATTTAATAATTTTGTTGGTGTAGGTTTCTGTTGGGCCGAAAAATTATTGGCTAGCCTAACATGAATTCATATACTCAGCCTTGATATTATATTGTTAAGATCATGGTGGCTGAAATTATAGTTATGTTTCTTGGGCCGAATAGAAAAGAAAAGATCCGAAGCCCAATATGAAATCAAAATTCAGCCTTATGCAAATTATGATATGAATGTTGGCTGAATTGTTTAGTTGGGCCAGATTCTATTAACATTATCATTAGCCCATATTTAACTAAAGATCCAATGCTTGGTCCAAAACCAATTGAGAAAAAAAAAACAAATGTTTTGCTTCATGCTTCCAACGGATCTCATTTCTCATTTTGGGATGGATTTCAAAACTCAATTAACTTGCATTGGAAACATGAGAGAGAGTTAGCTTTTGATTTGATGGACATCATCAATGCTACACGCTACCTAAAGCAAGGGAAGTGGGAAACTTAATTTACTTTATCACATTCATTAATTATTGTTCAAGTTTCTCTTTCTTCACTCTCATCTCTCTTCCCCTACTTCGGTCACTTCACAGAGAAAGCTTGGAAGCTATGGCTAGTCACCGAAAGGAAGGAGATACAAGCAACAAGACCATTGTAATGATGGCAAGAAAAAAAAGCAAAAAGTATGTTGTGGCTAAGATCTTCAACCAAGAAAGGTAAGATTTGGTGAAGTAAGCTCAACCTCTCCATACCAAAAATGGAAGAAGAAGATTTCGGTCAGTAGAGGAAGATCCTTGGAGGGAAGGCTTGTCTCTGATTTTGCTCAACTACCACAGGAGGTAGCTACAGTGGCTACGTGATGGAGGAGGCAGAACTTGGATCAGATGAAGCTGTCATCATTATAACTCATCAAGGGCTAGGAATCCGTCTTGGAGAACAAGACAAGATGGAAGGCTCGGATTGATGAAGCTTGGTGACCAAGGAAGGACTAGAGGTAATTGCATGTTAGATTTTATATTCGGTTATCTCTTCTCTCTCTCTGGCCGAACCGGTTTGCATGAAGAAGAAGAAGTTTGGCTTGGTTTATTTGGGTTTCAACCGTGGAAACTTCCCCCTATAGGTAAGGGAGAACAGCCAGGGCTTGAGGCAAGGAGTGAGAGTACAAAGCACAGAGTTCTCATAGCTACCCAATCTAACAGAAGTTCTTCTTCTTCAATGTGTTTCAAGTTGTATTTTTCTGTTTAATTTTCTCTGTCTTGGGTCTCATGGAAAAAGACAAATAATAAGGTTTGTAAGAAAAAGCCATAGAGCGGAAAAAGGCAGAGAGTGCAAAATTAAAAGAAAAAGCCATAGATGTCCTTAGAAGTCCTTTATACATCTGTGTTGTGTTTCATGATTCTGTGGGAATCACCTGCAAGTTGGGTTAGCACTTAGCAGTTGAAAGCTTGGCAGTGACCAAGTCAAGTTCAGGATTGGAGTTTAGATTCTGGACTTGTCCCGAATAGGAAGGGTAGTTCCTAGGGAGAATTGGTGTTTGTAATCAAGAATGATTATAGTGAAATTCCATCATTGTTGTGATGGAGACTGGATGTAGGCTGCCTTGCACTTAGCAGCTGAACCAGGATATATCTTAGTGTAATTCTCTCTCTTCTACTCCATTTTCTGTTTCTGCTGCCCAGGAGATAAAACTGAAAAATATCTCGTGCCGGGTGACGAGATAAAAAGAAAAGTCTTGTGGCTGGATACGAGACAAAAATCAAAAAGTCTCTTGAAGTTGTTTCAAAGACCAGCAAGTGTTATTAAGTGAAAAAGGGGCTAAGATTCAACCCCCCCTTCTCTTAGCCACTGAAAACCATCAATAACATATTAAAATCTAATCTTACAATTCATCATTTAAGAGTAAAAAAAAATTTACATGAAGACAATTATAAAAGAGAAAGTACGAGGAGCCAATGAATATAGTGTACAATGTGTACAATAGTGATAAAATTGAAATTAACATCAAATGATAATTAAATTAATTAATTATTAATAATTTTCAATTTGAAATTCAAAGCAAATAAGGATTTGCAGTTAAGTACACCGCAAAAACGGCTTCCCTCTCCCCCATGTGATGTTAATTCCTTCTCGTCCACTCTCTTTCCTTCTCACCGGTGAAAGCTCCGACAGCAACATCAGTTGCCGCCGCCAAAGCATCAGACCACGTCGCCCTGCGACCCGCCAACGTACGAGCAGAACCGTCGTGCACTTTGCGTCGCTCACTAGAAGCATCTCAATGCGCCGGCCATGCGGCCCCCTCCCACACCCGGCGTGTTTCACCATCACTCCGTTTTTATCCACCACAAACAAGGCATAGAAGTGGCTGGCCGTATCATGCGTGGATCACTCCTCACAGCCACGTTAATAGAGAACGGTAATAATTAGGATTAGTAATTAACATTTCACTTTCTTTGCATAAAAGCTTCTACATTACAGAACAAAATTCGAAAAAATCTGTTTGAGTGGCTACATTATTTATAAATCACTATTAGGATTTCTATAACTTTAAATCTTCTCCAGACTCCAGAAAAATTTAATCTTTTCCATAACTTTTAATAATTAAAATAACCATCTGGCTACTTAATGAAATGAACATCCAACATTTATTAATTATATATACTTAAACTAACCATTCTCATAAAAATTATAATAACCATCTACCAACCTATTAAACTAAACATCCATCAATGAACATGTAAGGGGAACGCATGGGTGGAAAAGGCATGGGTGCAGCTGTGGGGCTGCAGGGTGTCACATTGTTAAAATTTGAAATTTAAAACTGGGAATTTAAAATTTAAAATTTGATGGTTATTTTGTCACATATTTTGGGAGTTTTGGTAGTGAGTAGGAAATGGTTAAAATTTGAAAGTGGGAATAAAAGTTTTTTTGTTATTAGAGTTTAGGAGGTATTTTTTATTTTTAATCCACCGTGGGCCAATAAATCAGTTCATTGTACATATTGTCAAGATTTCTTATTGTCTCTCTAACGAGAGTTCCTTATAAAATCTTCATGAGAGAGAGAGAACCCAAATTCATAGAAATAGAAAGAGATAGAGTAGAAACTACATCTCATATCTCACTAACACCAAAGAGAAGAATCTAAAATGAGTAAAATTTTGATATTGGTAAAATATATGAAAGAAAAAGTATAGGTAACTAACTATGTATGCAACTAACTTGAGCTAACTTTTTAAATTTCAAAAAAAGCTCCCTTAGTATTTGCGTTGCGCATATTCTTCTTCGCCAAATTCGCGCCGCAGCGCTGTGCCTCCCATCACCCACACACCAGCGCGTCTGTGGGCAGAAGCAGCGCCTCCTTCACAGTCGATGACGCACGAGAGAGCGACTGCCATGATTACGCTGCACACGGTATTTTTCTTCTTTTAGGTCTTGGACGATTCTTTTAATTAGTTTTGAATTTTTTTTTCCTAACTTTCGGATGTATCTTTTTTATAAGTTTTAAATGTTTCTTTTTCTTATGTTTTAGACGGTTCTTCTTTTTAGGTTTTAAATTATTTTATTAATAGTTTTAAATGTTTCTTTTCTTAATTTTCAGATGTCCTTTTTTTAATATTTTTGAATGTGTCGTTTTGTTATGTTTTGAGTTTTTTTAAATGATTTTGGATATCTCTTTTTTTGTTAGATTTTGGATACTTTTTTTGTGACGTTTCTGATATTTATTTCTATTAGATTTTATATATTCGTTTTACAATGATTTTGGATATTTTTGTTCATTTAGTTTTAATTTTTTTTTAGATTTTGGATGGAGTAAATGGTCAAATTAGTTCAAAAAAGATCACTCGTTCTCCAAATGGGTCTCCGAAAGATTTTTTTTAATCAAATTCGTCTTTTAAAGGTTTTAAATTAGTCATGTTAGTCCTTTATCATTTTTTTATAGTGTCAAAATTTGATAATGTAATACATTACGTGACACCACAACACACACTTAAGAGTCTTAATTAACTATTAACATAATAAGTTTATGAAATTAGATAAAATCAAAACCTAATTAAGGGGAGAATTTAAAACATTGAAATCCCTCTATTTAAGTTGATTTGATCTACTTTCATAAACTAATCATATTAATTGTCAATTAGGACTACTAAGTGTGTGTTATAATATTACTTAATATACCACATCAACAAACTCTGACGTCGTCGTTAGTAATAAAAGTGACGGAAGAGCTAACACGACTAATTTAAAAGTTTTAAAAGACAAATTTAATTAAAAAAATTTTCGAAAATTAATTTAAAGATCGAGTGATCTTTCAAGAACTAATTGGATTATTTACTCATTTTAGATATTTTTTTTATTTAGTTTTGGGGGATAATTTAAATTCAAATTTCCTATGAAATGAAGCATGGAACGCACTAGCATTCGCGTCAATACACCTTTAAGGCTTTAACTATGATATGATTTTTTCCCCTTGACTTTGACTTGTTCTGGACATAATTTTCTGCATCATGACAACATTCTCCAACAAAAATCTATTTTGGACTTTTCTCAAGGAACAATAGTCCATCTTAGCAGTAAACTACATAGTACTAGTTTTGATCATCATCATCACCATGTTCTAACTTCTAAGTTCTATCATTTTTCTATGAGAAGCACATATCAGCTATGATCTGCAAAACCAGTTGAAAATTTGAAGAGCAAATACATGAATTCCAATATGGAGGAAACTACTACTCTTCCTCTGAATATCTCCCATGTCAACAAGCCTATGATCTTCACCAATAGGCTACACATGCTTCTCCACTCTATTGCTTTGTGCTTCTTATTCTATTACAGACTCTGTTACTTCTTTCAACCTAGAGCAACACCACCATTATTGTTACCCTGGATTCTTGTATTTTTATCTGAGATCATTCTTTCCTTCATTTGGATACTAGGCCAAGCATATAGATGGAACCCAATTTCAAGAACTGTGTTCCCTCAAAGGCTACCTGAAGATCAAAAGCTTCCTCATATTGATGTGTTCATATGCACTGCAGATCCTACTAAGGAGCCTACTATTGATGTCATGAACACTTTGTTATCAGCCATGGCACTTGATTACCCTCCACATAAGCTTCATCTGTATGTTTTCTAGCTACAAATTCTTCAATTTTGTTCATGTATGCTTCTAATTTGTTTAACACAGGTTTGTACTTTTACAACTTAGGTATGTTTCTGATGATGGGGGTTCAGCAGTTACCTTGAATGGGATGAGAGTGGCATGGAAGTTTGCAAGGTGGTGGATTCCCTTCTGCACAAGATACAGAATAAGGTGTAGGTGCCCCAAAGCTTACTTTTCTTCTCAAGAGAGTGATGATGATTTTGGCGGGGACATGGAGTTTGTTGCACATAGGAAAATGATCAAGGTGGAAGATTTTATTTATTTTAATATATATATATGGATAAAATTTGATCCTAAAGTTTGTGATTTTTTATTCAAAAATATTTCTGACGTTTAATTTCATTCAATTTTGTTTCTAACGTTTTTTATTTGTGTCAAAATTACCCCTGAACGTTTGGGACAAAATTGAAAACGTTTAGGCGTAGCTTTAACACAAATCGAAAATATCATGGACAAATTTGAATGAAATTAAATATTAGGTATGTTTTTGAAGAAAATTGTGAAAGTTAGGAACATGCTTTACTCTGTATATATCAGATGTTGAAGTTAACTTTCTATGAAATGTTTTTTGGATTTTATGACCATTGACCAATGCTTCATTTATGTGGTTCTCTTCAGGAAAAGTATGAGGTTTTCAAAGAAGACATGTTAAGATTTAGAGAAGATGAGGTTCACTCTGGAGATGCTACTGGCATAACAAGTCAAAATCATGCATCTATCATTGAGGTATAGTATGAGTATTTTTTTAAAAAAAGTAGCTTGATTATGGTTTAATTAGCTAAATTCAAAGCTTGGTAGGCTCTATTTGTTCAATTATAGTTCAGATGAATCAAATTCAAACCTGTGGACTTGATTAATATAAGTGCTTGAACCAAACCAGTGCTTTAATTTGGCCTTTGCAATGTTTGTGTTACATATAGAGAGCACAGTAATTTTCTCTGAGGTGCTGGATGGTGTTTACAATGAATTTCAGTCATATGACAACAAAATCAGGTATGTTCTTGGCAGGTGATACAAGAAGATAGCAGAGATGAAATAGAGCCTGTGAATTTGCCTAGTCTTGTATACGTTTCCCGCGAGAAAAAGCCTTCTCATCCTCACCATTTCAAAGCTGGAGCACTCAATGCACTTGTAAAATTCTCTACATCTCTAAATTTATTCATTATTCAAGGCATTTTCTTGGAACAAAACAAAATTCTTAAACTCAAACCATTCACAAGTATGAGCAAGAGCCTTGATATTTGCATTTACTTTGTCATGTTGCAGTATCGCGTCTCTGCCGTGATGAGCAATTCTCCATACATTCTAGTGCTGGACTGTGACATGTTCTGCAGCGAGCCGGATTCAGCGCGACAAGCACTGTGTTTCCACCTTGATCCAAAGCTATCACCTTCCCTTGCATATGTGCAATTCCCACAGAAATTTCACAACATAAGCAAGAATGATATATATGATAGTCAGCACAGATCAGCATACAAAGTAAAGTAGAGCATACCAAATACATATCTACATCTTCAAAAAAGTAGCATTTACTAAGTTTCTTTTCCCATAACTTAGGTTCTATGGCAAGGTATGGATGGACTTAGGGGGCCTGTGTTGTCTGGCACAGGATTCTATATGAAAAGGGAAGCTCTATATGGAAATTACAAAATCAAAGGTACAGAACATGATGAAATTATTCAGTTGTTTTTGCTTTAGATATGAGTATCACAACTGCATACTCATTGTTAGGCACTGAACTTGAACCCCAACAACAATTTGGCACATCCAACAAGTTAATCAAATCCTTAAAACAACAGAATTTCACTCCTGATTTGGTGAATGGCGGGAAAGCTTTACCTGATGAAGAGACTCTACTTTTGGCTTCATGTAACTATGAAACTAACACTAAATGGGGTCAAGAGGTAATAAAGATTAAGAATATCTATGTTTTTTTTCTCCATTAACACAATGACTTTCAATGTGCTTATTCCTTATTACAGATTGGATTCTTGTATGGTACTGTATGTGAAGATGTTCACACTGGATTCATGCTGAATTGCAATGGTTGGAATTCAGTTTTTTGTGATCCACCTAAGCCACAGTTCCTTGGAAACAGTACAACTAACCTGAATGAATTGCTAATTCAAGGAACAAGATGGGGTTCTGGTCTTCTTGACATTGGTTCAAGCAGGTTCTGCCCTCTTATATATGGACCTCTAAGGATGTCCCTACTTCAAAGCCTTTGTGTTTCTGAGCTTACATATTTCCCTCTTTATTGTTTGCCTCTTTGGTGTTTTGCCATTGTCCCTCAACTTTGTCTACTATATGGATTTTCCCTCTACCCTAAGGTACCAAACAACTAAAAGATTCATCTCTTATATTATTTTTCCCCTTTCAAAGTTCAGTTTAGTCTCTGAGATTGTATTTATAAAGGTTATTTTAGTCCTTTGGTGATACATCATCATGTCATGTTACGTGACATTAACTAATTATGTGATGCACCACATGACATTCATCATAGGTAGTGTCACATTATCAGTCAATAACACAGAATATTTATGTCTAATGTCTTTAATTAACACTGCAGCTAGTATCCCATCATTAGTCAATGCCACGTGTCATGCTAATTAACATGTCACTTAACATGACCTATCAATAAAATAGTAATAGTTAATTGGTCAATTATAGTGTGAAGATGAAAATTTATACAAGAGAATATATAGATTCATTTTAAACTATAAAAATAATTATCTAACAGTACTAGTAATAAATTGATAGAGCAGTGTGCCCCTAGTTAAACTAAGTACGATAAATGTATCTTTAAACATTGAATTCAACATTCACTTGTTATATTTGCTTCACATATTGTGACATAATGACTCTAATGCTTTATTTTGTGTGTCAGGTCTCAGACCCAATTTTCTTCATTTTTCTGTTCATCTTCCTATCATCTCTAACAAAACACTTAGTTGAAGTCCTCACAACTGGAGGAACATTCAGAAAGTGGATAATAGAACAAAGGATATGGATGATGAAATCAGTCACATGCCACTTCTATGGATTGTTGGATGCAACACTCAAAAAACTTGGTCTAAGAGAGGGTAGTTTCATGCCGACCAACAAAGTGGAGGATCATGAACAAACCATGTTGTACCAAATGGACAAGTATGATTTCAGGACATCAAAAATGTTTCTTGTTCCAATGGTTGCAATCATAATCTTCAACATGAGTTGCTTCTTTGGGGGAATCTATAGAGTGGCTTCAGTTGGAGATTGGAACAGCATGTTCATGCAGCTATTGCTTCCATGTTATGTCATTGTTGTGAATTATCCCATCATTGAAGGGCTGATAAGAAAAGACAAAGGAAGCATTTCAACTTCAGTGATTATACTTTCTAACTTTTTGGTAACTATTATTCATTTTGTACTTTCTCCTCTCCTAAGATAAGTGTAGTAGTAGGGGCGGAATTTAGCCACTGAGTGTAGTATTAATATATAATCTTTATGTTAAAATCTTTTGTTCTCAAAAAATCTTTTCAAACTCAGCCACTGAGTGTAGTATTCTATTTATGCTACCTTGCGAAAAACATTCATATAGCTTTGGTGTTATTTTTCATAATATTATTTGCATTTGTATTATTAAATATAATTTGCTACGAAAGTAGGTCAAATGATCCGATAGTTTATTTGTATTTAGGCGAGTGAACAATTAACTCTTCGGTATTTGTATTTGTCTAGAAAAACAACGACTAAAATTTTAAAATGGCCCCTGATATCCCAATTAAACTATTTAGGTCCGAGATTAATTTCCGAAAACAGCAGTCAGAATGCCCTATTTTTAGTACTGTAGTGACTTACTTAACAGAGTGATGAATTAGTACCACTAAGCACGGACCTACGGTGTTACACTAGGGGCACTTGTCTCCACTCCCATTTCAATATATATATATATATATATATATATATTTTTTATTTTAAATTTTAAATAACTTCACTACAAATAAATTAAATTTAATTATTTAAAGTTTTAAATTTATTTTATCTTTTTATTATTTTAACTATTGAATAAATGACCATTTATACCCATGAGAGATGAAAACGCTGATATTTGTATCTATGATAGCCTGAAACTAAAGTTATACCCATGATAGATGCCCTCTGTGTGACAAAAATGTCCTGACTTGAATCTGAGCTTGGTTCGTAGGAATCCGATCCTACGTGGCACTCCCTCCCTTATCTTCAACCCCTCTCTCTCTTACTCACACACACTCTCTCTCTCTAGACCCCACTCTTCACTCTTCAAACCCCACTCTGGCCCCTTCTTCCTCAACACTCGCTCCCTCACCATCCACTCCGCCCTTCACGCCGACAAAGCCATCCTCTTCTCCCTCTCCACCACCTCTAACCCCATCAAGGACACCCTCCTCACTCTCATGCTTTCCAACCACTCTTTCTTCATCCTCACCTTCTCCACCTCCCCTTCCTCTTCCGCACTCCAAATCCGGGATGGTACTTCTCAACCATCTCTTCATACCGGTCAACCAAGCCAGCCCAGTAACCGTGCAGGTAGTAAGAATTTTCAAGGAAAACAACAGCATCATCGTCTCCCTCGTCTTCATCTATCTCTTTCCCATACTCATTCTCCTCTTCATCAATTATGGAAAAAAAATTCAAACTTTGAAAAAAAATCAGACACTCCACAAATTAGTAACACAAAAAATCAAAGTGAAGGAGAAAAGGACCCGCGATTGAGGAACGCAGATATGAACGTGTTGGTAATATTTATTTCTCGAATAAATGTTCTAATTTTTAACAGCATCTCTCTCTTTCTCTGAGTACAATTATTCAATTAAGCTAAGCAAACGAAGCACCCATCTTTGTACAGAAGAGAGAGAGAACAAAAATAACATAGAGACAGAAGACATGTCTGCTTTTGATACCTACAGCGTCGACTCCGATCACCACCAAAACCACGCCGACAAAGACAACTTCTCCGGATACGGTGGCTACTCCAACTTCTCCAGCAGCAATGTCCCCGTCGTTGACCACACTTCTCCGTCTACTTCACCAGACATCTTCGGGTTCAGCTTATAAAGCCTGTAACTTCAACTTTAGCCTACTATACCACCTTTCTACCTTAAACCGCTTCATCAAGATAACCTGACCTAGTGGCATTTCTTCCCCGGTTTGAAACTTCCTGTTTTGTATCTGGATCCAAGCTACTCCAGTCTCCCTTCGAACTGGTGCATGTAGCAGAAAATGGTAACGACAACGGCTACCACGACGACAGCGTTTTTATCTCAGACGAACCAGTGCTTCCAGCGCCTACAGAGATGGGATCAGAGGAAGGTTACGCCCTTCGTGAGTGGCGCCAGTGAGAAGTGAGAAATGATGAAAAATTTTGGGAATTTGGAAGATTCAAAAAACCTTAATAAGGATGAGGTTGTTGATGTTGACGATGAGAGGAGAAAGAGACTGTTGAGGAAGAGGCAGAAACGTCGAGAAGGGAGAACGGTGAGTCGATGATGTTGATGGCTATGGTGGTAGCAAGGAATGAGAGCGGTGGTAGGGTTTCAGAGTTAGGAATTGGGGAAGAGAAGATGGGGAATAAAATTATAAATTAAAATTAGATTATATTTAAAGGGTTTGGGGGTTTGGAGTGGCACGTAGGATTGGATTCCTACGAACCAAGCTCAGATCCAAGTCAGGGCACTTTTGTCACATGGAGGGCATCTATCATGGGTATAACTTTAGTTTCAGGCTATCATGGGTACAAATGTCAGCGTTTTCATCTCTCATGAGTATAAATGGTCATTTATAACTTAATTAAATTTAGTATTTTTTCATTCTCAAATTCCAGCCGTCACCACTCTCTTATTCTCTTAAACACTTTTCTTAATTTCATATTTTCAATTTTTTTCTATTTCTTTTTTACTAATCATTTTCTCTTTATCAAAAAGTAAATTTTAAATATTTTTTTATATAACTCTCTATGACTCTATGTATCTTTTAATTTTATTGTTTCTCTTTTTGATATTTTCAATTGTAAATTTTAATTCAAACAATTATAGTTTAAATATTAATTTAATTTTTTATTCTCTTCATAAATTTATATATTTTATTTTATTCTCAATTTAGTGATCCTTATTATTTATTTATTTATCTTTCATTCTATTTTATTATATGTAATTATGTTTCATATAAATTTCTAAAATCAATGGATCAATTTACTAATTTAGAATATATATTTTTTTATTTTTAAAAATAATAATAAAAAATATTTTTCATCTTATTTTATTGTATGTCATTTTTTATTTTTTTGTATTCGAATAATTAATATACACTTTTAATTTTTTAAATTTAAATTAATATATCTTTTGATAATAACGTATATTATTTTTGCTTTTCTAACCTAAATTTTTTGAATCCGTCACTCACCAATACTGTTGACACTATAATCACTCGTGTATATGGCAAATGAATGTTTATGATTCAATGTGATCCATAGTCACCTTTATCACTCTAAATCTACTGATCAATCCTCGGTAAACTCCAAATTGTTCTGCCTTTCTCCATTCTTTAGAAGAATCATGTAATAATTCATTCAAATGATAATCAAATTAACTAGATTTAAACCGCGCATCCCTAAATCTACTTAATATACTAAAATTGGATTTTTCCCCAATTAATAAAGGTGACGTGTCGATCTCTTGTGAGTCCGTTTTTCCTCTAAAATACATAAAATTTTTTATTTATTTTAAATTATTTTATAAAAATATCTTTATTGTAATTATATTATAATTAATATTTAATGAATAATATATAATTATACCAATTTAGGAATATATCTTCATTATTATTATATCAAATCAATATTTAATGCACTATTAAACTACTTTTCAATTATTAATTAAAAACACTTTTAATAATGATAATGATAATGATAATGATAATGATAATGATAATGATAATAATAATATGATAATGATATGATAATGGCACCGTCGTGATAATCATGATAAGAATATTTGATTTTAATCATAAAATGATCAAATCTTATAATATTAATAACGCACATTGATTTTAAATATTTTTAGTTATTTTAATTATATTAATTATAAAAATATTGACATAATTTTAATTCTTATTCATTATTCAATAATAATAATAATAATAAAATTGAAATTATCACATGGATAAAGTAACATCTTAAAATTATAATAATTTATCACTGGTAATCGTAAAAATTATAATAGGGTTACGTAAAATTATTTTTAGCATTAGCATATAATAATTCTACAAGTTATTTTTTTATTACTTTAACTTGTTATAATTCTATCTTCTTATGATATTTATTTCAAACATTTTTAGTTATTATACTCGTCCATGATAATATATCTCTACTCCCTTTCCATTTCAATCTGTGTATATTAGGTATAATATTCTTATTTATTGTCCGAGATTTCTCTAATCATGATAGAAGATCTACTTAATATACTAAAACTGGGTTTTCTCCCAACTTATAATGGTGAGGTGTTACTTTTTTGTTAATCCATTTTTCCTCAAAAATGATTACACTATTCACTCTTCTAAATTTA
The DNA here is from genome assembly GCF_059453495.1 of Arachis ipaensis. Lineage (NCBI taxonomy): Eukaryota > Viridiplantae > Streptophyta > Magnoliopsida > Fabales > Fabaceae > Arachis > Arachis ipaensis. Next base: position 132,632,115 of record NC_142444.1, read on the forward strand.
TTTTAGAAAAATATTTTTAATTAATATAATTATATTATAATTAGTATTTAATGAATAATACATAATTATACTAATTTAAGAAATTGTCTTTATTATAATTATATCAAATCTATGATATGATATGATAATAATATGCTAATGATATGAGTTATAATTATTCTTTTCAATGCACGAGTTATTCAGTTATTCTTTATTATAATTATTCTTTTTAATGCACGGATTATTCGGTTATTCTGTATTTATAAGTCTTTTCAATAATAATAATAATAATAATAATAATAATAATAATAATAATAATAATAATAATAATCTACTTAATCTATTAAAGTTAAATTTTTTTAATTGATAAAAATGAGGTGTCATTTTTTTATGAGTTTTTTTTCCAAAATAAAAATATTATTCTTTAATATATTTATATTTATTATTTATCAATTTCTTTTATTTTTATTTCTCACATTTGTTAAAGATTTTTTTTAATTATTGTTATTTAATTCACTTATTTTAGATATTAATTATTAATAAGTCTTCACAATTATTTTTTAACTATTAGTATTATTGGTATATTAGTATATTTTTAAAAATATTGAAAGTGAGATGTCAATTTTTTATCAACTTTTTTCTTTCCAAAATAAAAGTGCTACTTTCAATATATTTATATTTACTATCTTCTCAATCTATTTTAAGAGAGTATCTTTTTTATAATTATATAAAAATTAATATTTAATACATTATTATACTAATTGTCAATCATTAAATATTTTTAATCATTCTAATTATTATATTAATTTATATAATTCTAATTCTCCATCATTATGCAAGTTGATATACACGTTAATACAAGTTGATACTAATTATTATATTAATTGTATAATACTAATTGTCGATCATTAATATTTTTAATTATTATTTTTCAATTATTATTTTTAATCAAACATAATTAGAGCAAATTGATACATACATTAATGGTGACAAATTGATATTGATATTAATTAATTAATTAATTAATTAATAATAATAATAATAATAATAATAATAACAATAATAATAATAATAGAAAAGGTCTAAACAGCACATGCACACGTTATATTTTTAAAAAATAAAACATATTTTTAAAAAGATTAAGATATCAATAATTAAAAATAAAAAAATAAACATAATTCTATAATTCTAATTGCCATAATATGATGCTAACGTTGATAGTGGTAAATTGATATTGATATCAATAATTAATTTCTATAGTTATTTTTGTACTTCTAATTGCCATAAATATGATACTAACGTTAATAGTGGTAAGTTGATATTGATATCAATAATTAATTTTTATAATTATTTTTGTACTACTAACCTAGGTTATATATAGTGTTTCTTTTGCGATTTGTGAGTCTAAATCTAACAGACAAAGCATTCTTTTTTTTCTAATTTGTTATTCTTCTTTGATTGAGCAATTGTTTCCAAGGAGCTTTGTAGGTCAAGTTCAAGTCTCATTTCCTTCACGCTTTCTGCGTTTGTCCGAAAATATTCGAAGTGGAGCATCTAATAAGATTGAATTTTCTCAATTTAGGTTCAATTTTGAAAAATTCGTTCAAATTTGAAGATGCAATTTCAAACATTGGTACTATATTTAAATTTTCTTCTCTTAAACTTTTGTATTAAAATAATTTTATAACATACTGTGATTTTTCCAGAAACAACTGGCCTTCTGGTTTATCAATGTAATGTCATTGAGAAAAATAAAGGTCAATTTGGTTTGACAATTTTAACAAGAAGATGGTCTGAATTTGTACGGATTCTATATGTTGTATCTTATAATGTTATTTTAGTTGGTTGTCGTTACTAGAATGACTCTAATCTATACGTATCTAAGGACTAGAATAGCTTAAATATTATTTAAATAATTTAGTTCTAATATTAGTATTTGATTAAATTAGTTTTAGAAAAATTTAAATTGTTGCCTCAATTTATATATTATGACTATTCTTTTTGGATGTTGTTCTTTAATTTTTTTAATATGAAATTTCTTTCTTTTTTCGATTTTTAAGTTTATTTTTTTCTTGGATATGTGTATCACCTTTTTTTATTTTTTGTATTTCAGATTAGTAATGCAATTATTAAGAGAAATGTAATTCATCAATATATTAAAGTGATTAAAAATTTAATTATATTGTGTGGACACAAGATTGATTAATTAAGATTAAAGCGTGCAAAAAGAAAATTAAAAGAGTCACAATACGTGATTTTACTTTTCTTGCCAATGTATAAATAAATAAGAAAATTATTATTATTATTTATGAAGATTATTATGCGTATGATGGTATTAATGGAATAACAAAATCATTGAATGATTGTAGGCTCAAATAAAATATTCATAATCAGAAAATTAAAAAATAATTAGCATAGGTGACTAAGTCCAAGTGCAGCTCCATGGACAACAATGGCGGCGTAGCCTCCAGCAGCTCGATAGCGTCCCTCTCTCTCACGCGTTCAGTTTCTCTAGCTCGTTTTTCGACATCGTTAGCAGCAGACGCGCTCCTCCTTTTTCTGGTTTGGAGGCGACTTGACAGTGGTGGAGCTCCAACGGAGAGGCATGGTAGCGGCAGCTCCTCCTCTCTTCTTTCCTCTCCTTCTTTTCCATTTCCCTCTCTTTTCTTTCTTCCTTTCTTTCTTTCTTTTTCTGACCGTTGTGTGTGTGTGTAAGGAAAAGGGGGTGGCGGTTGGAATTAAGGGGATGATGTGAGAATGTCTGTTGTGTAAATTAGGGTTAAGGTTTTAATTTGAGAAAAAAACTCAGGGTAGGTTAGTAATTTTAATCCAACAATAATTATATATAAAAATATTATTTTTTCATCAATTTACAAATTATTTTCAAATAAATACTCTAATCCAAGAATTAGAGATAATATAATTAATTTTTTTATTTATATTAAAGTATTAAATTCTAAAATCTCAATTATTTAAATTAAATCATATAAAATTCTTATTATTTTACAGCTACTAAACTTTATAATTTAAATATAAAAAAGTTATCCAAGGATTGTAAAATTAGAAAAAATTCTAATTTAGTTCAAACTCAATTTATCCGAACTTGATTTAATTACCTTTAATAAAGTAATTTCTGATATTAAAGTCTTTAATGAATAAATAAAATTGAAATTGACTCATAATAAGATTTTCCAAAGGTTTTGGGTCTTACAATAGTTGTGAATTTAATTCCAAAATGTTTTGCCCTTTTGATCGTACCAACTATAGAGTCAGTTGAAACATTTAACCATACACTGATCAACATCTCATCATCTTTCTATTGCCAATGTTGAATACTATCTTGCCTATGATTTTTAATTTCATCATCATTGAGATCGATAGTATCTAATCCACGAGGGTTGACAAAATCAAAATATTGCGAACTCGGACTAGATTGTATCAGAATCTGAGGGGATGGGTTAGAAGAGTCACCAATACCAGATGAGTTATGTCTCGATGTATTAAATTGAGTTAGAAACAATAAGAATGTTGGAGTAACATTTTCAATAAAGAGATTAAATATGGATGAAAATGGATAATGTGGTGTTGTTGACTTTTGATTATGTGGTTAGAAAATAGGAAATTGATTATTATAAAGAATTTGAAAATTGAAATTAAAAAGATTTTATAAGTTTGAACTTTGAAATATATTTAGTAATGTGAAGTTTTGATTTGGAATTCGAGAGTTTGAAGTTTGAGATTATTGGGTATTTGAAATTTAAAAAAAAATAAATAATTAAAAAAAGAATCGAATTAGTTTGAATATATTTTTCTGAATAAAAAATAAAATCAGTAAAACTTTAATTTCTTAAATTTGAAAAAAGATTAAAAAAATAAAAAAATTATACCAATAAAAATGTATATAAATAGTATATATAAAATAATAAAATATTAATTTATTAATAATAAGGATAATATAATAACATATATATATAACGTTAATATATGTAACATATAACTTATTAATATATACATAATATATTTTTATTTTTTATTAATTTGTCACATGTTAAAATTTTATTGGATGAGCAAACTTCCTCTTAAAGGAGGATTGTTTTCGTAAATAAAATAAAAAATTTAATTATTTTTTTATAAAAGAGATCTCACTTTTATTTTTAAGGATACGATTTTTTTTTTTGAATAACAGCAAGATCGTCGTATCTCCGGCGAACTCTATAATTTATATAGAGTTTGCCATACTCCTGGCGAACCCTATGATGAGTTCAGCACACTATTTAAACTTGGTGGGACCATTTTTTTTTGTCCCTTTCTTCTTCTATTCTCTCTTCCAAATTTTTTCTGTTACTTTTTTCTGTTTTTTCGTCATCCATAAAGTTTGGTGTGGACAATATTCTCAGTTCTAGGTTAGTAAACAATAAATAAGTTATAGTCAATTTTTGTTATCTTAATTAGAATTATTGCTTTTGCTTAATTAAAGTTACTGTTTACATATTAGATAAAATTGTTTGGTATAGATTTTTTGCTGGTTAGAATACCAGATTTACTGTTTACATGTTAGTTAGTTAGACGTACTTTTAAGTGTTGTTATGTTAGGTAGATTTTTTTATGTAACCGTTTTTCAGTATAGTTACTGTTTATTGTTTAGAAACATGTTAATGAATATAAGAAAGTATATTATTAGTTAATTTAGTCAGAGTTATTAGCTTGCATTGTAAATTAGAAGGTAATTAGTAGAATAATTAATTAGGTTAAGTTAGACAAGAAAGAGACGTGAGCAATAAAATTTAGAGTTGAGTTAGTTATAAATTAATTAGTTAGATGACGGCGTCAGTTAAATAGGGAAAACTTAAAATTAGTAGGTTTATAAGCTATTTTTCATTTAATTTATTTTTTAATAATTTAGTGTGTGATTTTATTTTACTAGATTGTGTTTCGATGGAGCAGCAGTTATTGGGTTATGAGGATGAGATGTATAAATTGGATCACGTTGAGCACATTGCTGGTAGGCTTGATCGAGTGGTATATTTTTTTCACTATTTTTATTTTATTGTACTTAATAAGCAGTGAACTTGCTATTATATGTATTCACCGTCCCTTTTATTCTTAATTTTTTGTTTCCGTTTGGTAGGCGCCTCGGATCTTGTGTACCAGACGGAATCTGATGACATGGCCAACGGAGCAGATTAGGCCATATTTTTCGGCGATATGATATGAGTATGCTCCAATTACAACCGAGTCCGAACTGGATACATCGTGTATTGTACCTCAAATGGTCACTCTCTACAATTTTGTACTCCGCAGCCCGCCTGATATTGTACTGCTTAACTGCCAACATAACTTCTTCCTTGTTCCCAAATTGTTGTCCAACCTCAAACTCGTTGCTTGGATCTTCTTCAGGACTTCCCTGGGTAAACGACCAATCCGAAGTCATTGCATCGAGATTCAACCTCATGAAATGCTCTAGCCGGCTATACGGTCGAGAAATTGCAGGCTGTGTCAGAGCAATCTGTGTGTCACTGTAGTAGTTCATCTCCTCTTCCTCGTCACCATCATCAGGGATTTCGGGTGGTTCTTCGTCAGCATCGTCTCCGTCATCGGAGTTGACTTCATACTGCTCCATCATCGGATCTCTGATAACAGAATCATCATGACTTTCAAGACCTCATCCATTAAGTCAACGTTACGAACTTCAACATTAGACCCCTTCTGACCACCCTTAGGTGGCATATTTAGATCCACCATCGTCCTTCTGATAGTAGCTTCCAATTGCATTGGAAAGTAGACATCCAGGGCTTTCCAGAAATATATAATAGTCCATACTTTGCACAAGGATAGACGACGTAAACTGGCGTTCAACGCCAGTTCTCTGCCCAATTCTAGCGTCCAGCGCCAGAAAAGGATCAAAAACTGGAGTTGAACGCCCAAACTGGCATAAAAACTGGCGTTCAACTCTACAAATGGCCTCTGCACGTGACTCACTCAAATCTCAGCCCCAGCACACACCAAGTGGGCCCCAGAAGTGGACCTCTGCATCATCCATCATAGTCCACTCATATTTCGTAACCCTAGGCTACTAGTTTAGTATTTAAACAACTTTTAGAGACTTATTTTGTATCTCATGACATTTCATATCTAAACTTTGTATTCTCTGACGGCATGAGTCTCTAAACCCCATTGTTGGGGGTGAGGAGCTCTGCTGTGTCTCGATGAATTAATGCAAGTATTTCTGTTTTCCATTCAAACACGCTTGTTCCTATCTAAGATGTTCATTCGCGCTTAACTGTGATGGAGGTGATGATCCGTGACATTCATCACCTTCCTCAAACCATGAACGCGTGCCTGACAACCACCTCCGTTCTATATACGATTGAATGAGTATCTCTTAGATTCCTTAATCAGAATCTTCGTGGTATAAGCTAGAACTGATGGCGGCATTCATGAGAATCCGGAAAGTCTAAACCTTGTCTGTGGTATTCCGAGTAGGATTCAAGGATTGAATGACTGTGACGAGCTTCAAACTCCTGAAGGCTGGGCGTTAGTGACAGACGCAAAAGGATAGTAAATCCTATTCCAACCGGATCGAGAACCAACCGGTGATTAGCCGTGCTGTGACAGAGCGCGTGAGCGTAGTTTTCACTGGGAGGACGGAAGGTAGCCATTGACAACGGTGATCCACCAACACACAGCTTGCCATAGGGGGATGTGCGTGCGTGAACAAGAAGACAGAGGAAAGCAGAGATTCAGAAGACAAAGCATCTCCAAAACTCCAACATATTCTCCATTACTGCACAACAAGTAATCTTTAATTTATGCTCTCTGGGTTATTCACAATTCAATTAATAAACATAATTGACTTCCTAACTAAGATTTACAAGATAACCATAGATTGCTTCAAACCAATAATCTCCGTGGGATTCGACCCTTACTCACGTAAGGTATTACTTGGACGACCCAGTGCACTTGCTGGTTAGTGGTACGCGTTGTGAAAAGTGTGATTCACAATCCGTGCACCAAGTTTTTGGCGCCGTTGCCGGGGATTGTTCGCGGATTATTTTGTTGCTTAGATTAGGAAAAATTTTCTCTTTTTTGGTTTAGAGTCTTTTATTATTTATCCCTTGTTAAAACACTTTAAATTTATAGCTCAGTTATTTAGAACGTGGTGTTTATGTTCATGATAATTGGCTATCATATTTTTTAAAAACCTTTTTCAAAAATAAATTTTCTATTAAATCCTGTACCAAACTTTAAGTTTGGTGTTTTCAAAAATAATCTTTCTTAAAATTTTTGAAGGTCCCATAACTCATTTGGCTAGAGCATTAATTTGATTGGGTTAGAATCTTTTATACTCTTTTCAAAACCTTCTTTTTCAAAAATATTTTTTTCTATTAAATCTTGTGCCAAACTTTAAGTTTGGTGTTTTCTTGTTGATTCCCCTTTGATTTTCGAAAATTTTGGTTTGGTTTTCTAAAAATTTTAAGTTTGGTGTTCTTCCTTCATGTTCTTGTGTTCTTGTGAGTCTTCAAAGTGTTCTTGAGTTTTCCTTGTGTCTTGATCTTAAAATTTTTAAGTTTGGTGTTCCTTGGTGTTTTTCCCTCCAAAATTTTCGAAAACAAGGAGCATTAGATCTAAAAATTTTAAATCTTGTACTATCTTATTGTTTTTCTCTCTCCTCACTAAATTCAAAAATATCTTTTCAAAATATCTTTTCTAACTCCCTATCTTTTCAAAATTTGTTTCAACTAACTAACCAACTTTTTGTTTGTTTCTTAACTTTTTCAAAACTACCTAACTAACTCTCTCTCTCTCAAATTTTCGAAAATATCTCCCCTCTTTTTCAAAAATTTCTATTTTGTTTTAACTAATTATTTTTAAATTTTTTTTACGAAAAAAAAAATTTTCAAAATTCAAATTCTTTTTAGTTATTTTATTTAAGTATTTACTTCTTATAAAATAAAATAAATAAAAAGATAAATCAGTCCAAGTTATATCCATAGATCCATCATGGACATAAGTGGAAATGAACAGTCCAGGAGGACTCTGGGGTCATATTCTAACCCCTCTACTGCTTCATATGGGAGTAGCATATGCATACCCTCCATTGGAGTTAGTAGCTTTGAGTTGAATCCTCAGCTCATTATCATGGTGCAGCAAAGTTGCCAGTATTCCGGTCTTCCACAGGAAGAACCTACAGAGTTTCTGGCACAATTTTTACAAATTGCTGACACAGTACATGATAAGGAAATAGATCAGGATGTCTACAGACTATTACTGTTTCCATTTGCTGTAAAAGATCAAGCTAAGAGGTGGTTAAATAACCAACCTAAGGCCAGCATAAGAACATGGAAACAGCTGACAGAAAAATTCATGAATCAATATTTCCCTCCAAAAAGGATGACACAGCTAAGGCTGGACATCCAAGGCTTTAAACAAGGAGATAATGAATCTCTTTATGATGCCTGGGAGAGATACAGAGAGATGCTACGAAAATGCCCCTCTGAAATGTTTTCAGAGTGGGTTTAGTTAGACATCTTCTACTATGGGCTTGCAGAAGGAGCTCAGATGTCTTTAGATTACTCAGCTGGTGGATCTATCCATATGAGAAAGACAATTGAAGAAGCTCAAGAGCTCATTGATACAGTTGCCAGGAATCAGCATCTGTATCTAAGCAGCAACCCTTCCATGAATGAAGAGGTTAAAACAGTAACTGCCGAATTCAGTACTGTAAAACAAGCTGCTGAATTCAATCAGCAATTAGATTTTCTAACAAAACAGCTAGCTGAATTCAAAGACAGGTTACAGGAGACAAGGATAGCTAATATACATATGGACGAACAGTTTAAGCAAACAAAGCAGCAGCTATCAAAGCAAATAGCAGAAGAATGCCAAGCAGTTCAATTAAGAAGTGGGAAAACATTAAATACCCCACCTCAAGGCATCAAAAATTTAAGAAATGAGCGACCCACCAAAGATTCCCCTGAGGACAGTAAGAGCCCAGGGAAAAATAATTCTGGCACTAAAACGCCAGAAAATGGGTGGAAGGCTGGCGCTGAACGCCCAGACCATGCCCAAAACTGGCGTTCAGCGCCAGAAACAAGGCAGGATTGGCGTTCAACGCCAGAAACAGGCAAGAATCTGGCGTTGAACGCCCAACAGGGGCACATTTCTGGCGTTCAGGCGCCAGGAACAGACAGTGAGCTGGCGTCTAACGTCACTCCAGCTTCTGACTCTGGCATTCAATTGCCAGTGAGGGATCAGACACACACAAGTGCTGATAACAACCCCTCTAAAAAGGCTTCTTTAACCACTAAGGTTGAGGAATATAAAGCCAAGATACCTTATCCTCAAAAACTCTGGAAAGAGGAGCAGGATAAGCAATTTGCTCGCTTTGCAGATTATCTAAGGACTCTTGAAATAAAGATTCCTTTTGCAGAGGCACTTGAGCAAATGCCTTCTTATGCCAAGTTCATGAAAGAGATCTTGAGTCATAAAAAGGAGTGGAGAGAAACAGAAAGAGTTCTCCTCACTGAAGAATGCAGTGCAGTCATTCTGAAAAGCTTTCCTGAAAAGCTTAAGGACCCTGGGAGTTTTCTGATACCATGCATATTAGAAGGTGATTGCACCAAGACAGCTTTATGCGATCTTGGGGCAAGCATCAACCTAATACCTGCATCCACTATCAGGAAGCTTGGCTTAACTGAAGAAGTTAAACCAACCCGGATATGTCTCCAACTTGCTGATGGTTCCACTAAATACCCATCAGGCGTGATTGAGGACATGATTGTCAGAGTTGGGCCATTCGCCTTTCCCACTGACTTTGTTGTGCTGGAAATGGAGGAGCACAAGAGTGCTACTCTCATTCTAGGAAGACCCTTCCTAGCAACTGGACGATCCCTCATTGACGTCCAACAGGGGGAAATAACCCTGAGAGTCAACGATGACGAGTTCAAGTTGAACGCTGTCAAAGCCATGCAGCATCCAAACACATCAACAGACTGCATGAAAGTTGACCTTATTGACTCTTTGGTAGAAGAGATCAACATGGCTGAGAGTCTCGAATCAGAGTTGGAAGACATCTTTAAAGATGTTCAGCCTGATTTGGAGGATTCAGGGGACATGAAAGAGCGTCTGAACTTTCTTCTGAAAGAGGAAAAACCTCCTAAACCAGAGCTCAAGCCACTGCCACCATCCTTGAAATATGCATTTCTAGGAGAAGGTGACACTTTTCCAGTGATCATAAGCTCTGCTTTAAATTCACAGGAAGAGGAAGCACTTATTCAAGTGCTAAGGACACACAAGACAGCTCTTGGGTGGTCCATAGGTGACCTTAAGGGCATAAGCCCAGCTAGATGCATGCACAAAATCCTATTGGAGGATAATGCCAAACCAGTGGTTCAACCACAGAGGCGGCTAAATCCAGCCATGAAGGAAGTGGTGCAGAAAGAGGTCACCAAATTACTAGAGGCTGGGATTATTTATCCCATTTCTGATAGCCCCTGGGTGAGCCCTGTTCAAGTCGTCCCAAAAAAGGGAGGCATGACAGTGATTCATAATGAAAAAAATGAACTGGTTCCTACAAGAACAGTTACAGGGTGGCGCATGTGTATTGACTACAGAAGGCTCAATACAGCCACCAGAAAGGATCATTTTCCTTTACCATTCATAGACCAGATGCTAGAGAGACTAGCAGGTCATGATTATTACTGCTTTTTGGATGGCTACTCAGGCTATAACCAGATTGTAGTAGATCCCCAGGATCAAGAGAAAACAGCATTCACATGTCCATCCGGAGTGTTTGCTTATAGAAGGATGCCCTTTGGGCTATGCAATGCACCTGCAACCTTCCAGAGATGCATGCTCTCTATTTTCTCTGATATGGTGGAAAAATTTCTGGAAGTCTTCATGGATGACTTCTTAGTATATGGAGACTCATTCAGCTCCTGTCTTGATCACCTAAAACTTGTTCTGAAAAGATGCCAAGAAACCAACCTAGTTTTAAACTGGAAAAAGTGTCACTTCATGGTGACTGAAGGAATTGTTCTTGGGCATAAAATCTCAAACAAGGGAATAGAGGTGGATCAAGCAAAAATAGAGGTAATTGAAAAATTACCACCACCTGCCAATGTTAAGGCAATCAGAAGCTTTCTGGGGCATGCAGGATTCTATAGGAGGTTTATAAAGGATTTTTCAAAAATCGCAAAACCTCTAAGCAATCTGCTAGCTGCTGACACGCCATTTGTGTTTGACACAGCATGCCTGCAGGCGTTTGAAACGCTGAAAGCTAAGCTGGTCACAGCACCAGTCATTTCTGCACCAGACTGGACATTGCCATTTGAGTTAATGTGTGATGCCAGTGATCATGCCATTGGTGCAGTATTGGGACAGAGGCATGACAAGCTTCTGCATGTCATTTATTATGCCAGTCGCATTTTAAATGATGCCCAGAAAAATTACACAACCACAGAAAAGGAATTACTTGCAGTGGTTTACGCCATTGACAAGTTCAGATCCTACTTAGTAGGATCAAAGGTGATTGTGTACACTGACCATGCTGCTCTTAAGTATCTACTCACAAAGCAGGATTCAAAACCCAGACTCATCAGATGGGTATTGCTTCCGCAAGAGTTTGATATAGAAATAAGAGACAGAAAAGGGACAGAGAACCAAGTAGCTGATCATCTGTCCCGAATAGAGCCAGTGGAAGGGACGTCCCTCCCCTTCCTTGAGATCTCTGAGACATTCTCTGATGAGCATCTATTTGCCATTCAGGAAGCACCATGGTTTGCCGATATTGCAAACTATAAAGCTGCAAGGTTCATACCCAAGGAGTACAATAGAATACAAAAAAAGAAACTAATTACTGATGCAAAGTACTACTTGTGGGATGAGCCCTATCTCTTTAAGAGATGTGCAGACGGAATTATCCGTAGGTGTGTCCCCAGAGAGGAAGCACAGAGAATCTTATGGCATTGCCATGGATCTCAATATGGAGGCCATTTCGGAGGTGAGCGAACAGCCACCAAGGTCCTCCAATGTGGCTTCTATTGGCCCACACTCTATAAAGATTCCCGAGAGTTTGTACGTAATTGTGACAGTTGCCAAAGAGCTGGTAATCTGCCTCATGGTTACGCCATGCCTCAACAAGGAATCTTGGAAATAGAGTTGTTTGACGTATGGGGAATTGACTTCATGGGACCTTTCCCACCATCATACTCAAACACTTATATTCTGGTGGCAGTTGACTATGTATCAAAATGGGTTGAGGCTATTGCCACACCCACCAATGATACTAAAACAGTGCTGAAGTTCCTCCAGAAACATATCTTTAGTAGGTTTGGTGTCCCTAGAGTGTTAATCAGTGATGGGGCACTCACTTCTGCAATAAACATCTTTACTCTGCCATGGTTCGTTATGGAATTCGCCACAAGGTGGCCACACCATATCATCCACAAACCAACGGGCAAGCTGAAGTCTCTAACAGAGAATTAAAGAGAATCCTGGAACGGACAGTAAATACCCGTAGAAAGGATTGGGCAAGGAGCTTGGATGATGCTCTGTGGGCTTACAGAACAGCATTCAAGACCCCTATAGGGACCTCTCCATACCAACTCGTGTATGGTAAGGCATGCCACTTGCCCGTGGAACTGGAACATAAGGCCTACTGGGCAACCAGATTCCTAAACTTAGATGCCAAATTAGCAGGAGAAAAACGATTGCTCCAGCTAAATGATCTAGAGCAATTCAGATTCACAGCTTTCGAAAATGCCAAGCTTTATAAAGAAAAATAAAAAAAATGGCATGACAGAAAGCTGTCATCTAGAATCTTTGAACCAGGACAGAAGGTCCTGTTGTTTAACTCTAGACTCAGGCTATTCCCCGGGAAACTGAAATCCCGGTGGAGGGACCATACGTGATTACAAGTGTGTCACCATATGGTTATGTGGAGCTTCAAGATATTGATTCTGATAAGAAGTTCATTGTCAATGGACAGAGAATCAAGCATTATCTTGAAGGCAACACTGAGCAAGAATGCTCACGGTTGAAGCTAGATTAAAAGCTCAGCAAGGTCCAGCTAAAGACAATAAAGAAGCGCTTGCTGGGAGGCAACCCAGCCATGGGGCAACAATCCTCTAAGCATTTTGCCCTATTTTTATTTGTTTATATAAATTTCACTGACACTAAGGTAAAGAATCATTTGCATAAGTTTACAGGGTTACAGAAGGAATCTACACACAAAACAGAGATAGAGAGCTTACTGGCAAGAAAACGCCAGTGAAGGCCATTTTGGGCGTTCAGCGCCCAAAATGGGCATCCAGAGGGCGCTGAACGCCAGTAAGGATAGCTATCTGGCGTTCAACGCCAGAAAAGGGCAACAACTGGGCGTTGAACGCCCAGGAGAGCAGCATTTGGGCATTGAACGCCCAAAACAGGCAGTGTTTGGGCGTTCAAACGCCAGGATGGTGGGGAGGAGCTCTCCTTCTACCCATCTCCTTCTTTTTCTTTTGCTTGAGGACAAGCAAAGCTCTAAGTTTGGTGTGCTTATCCGTGATCACTAAGATCATGGCCCCTAAAGGAAAACAACCCACTCCAAGAGGAGCAAGGGCGTGATTTAAAGGAACTGAAGCGCCAGAAATTCTCTCTTGAAGGACCAAGCACCTCACAGACTAGAGGAACATCCACTTCCCAAACCTCAAGGTTGTTGAGTTCTAATCTTAGCCTTAACTCTGTGATAATTGTTCTTATTTTAATTTTACCTTAGGAGTCATATAGTAGTAATTAGTATCTATTTTGATTTTATCTCCAATTAAGCTATAGTTTATTTTTCTCATCATCAGCAAACATGAATAAAGTAGTAGATCTTTTGAATAAGAAGCAATAAAATTTCGAGTTTTAATAAGAGAAATTCTAATTAGTTAAATGTGGTGGCAATGCTTTCTGTCTTCTGAATGAATGCTTGAACAGTGCATATATCTTTTGAATTTGTTGTTTAAGACTGTTAAATATGTTGGCTCTTGAAAGAATGATGAACATGAGACATGTTATTGAGAATCTGAAAAATCATAAAAATGATTCTTGAAGCAAGAAAAAGCAGCAAAGAACAAAGCTTGCAGAAAAAAAAAAAGGAGAAAGAAAAAAGAGAAAGCAAGCAGAAAAAGCCAAAGCTCTTAAGACCAAAAGGCAAGGGTAATAAAAAGGATCCCAAGGCTTTGAGCATCAGTGGATAGGAGGGCCAAAAAGGAATAAAATCCTGGCCTAAGCGGCTAAATCAAGCTGTCCCTAACCATGTGCTTGTGGCGTGAAGGTGTCAAGTGAAAACTTGAGACTGAGCGGTTAAAGTCAAGGTCCAAAGCAAAAAGAAGAGTGTGCTTAAGAACTCTGGACACCTCTAATTGGGGACTTTAGCAAAGCTGAGTCACAATCTAAAAGGTTCACCCAATTATGTGTCTGTGGCATTTATGTATCCGGTAGTAATACTGGAAAACAAAGTGCTTAGGGCCACGGCCAAGACTCATAAAGAAGCTGTGTTTAAGAATCATCACACTGAACTAAGAAAATCAATAACACTATCTGAATTCTGAGTTCCTATAGATGCCAATCACTCTGAGCTTCAATGGATAAAGTGAGATGCCAAAACTGTTCAGAAGCAAAAAGCTACTAGTCCCGCTCATCTAATTAGAATCTGAGCTTCAATCAAAAACTCTGAGATATTATTGCTTCTCAACCTATTAGTCTTCTATTTTATTTGTCTAGTTGCTTGAGGACAAGCAACAGTTTAAGTTTGGTGTTGTGATGAGCGGATATTTTATACGCTTTTTGGGGATAATTTCATATAGTTTAGAGTATGTTTTAGTTAGTTTTTAGTCTATTTCTAGTAGTTTTTAGGAAAAATTCATATTTCTGGACTTTACTATGAGTTGTGTGTTTTTCTGTAATTTCAGGTATTTTTCTGGCTGAAATTGAAGGAGCTGAGCAAAAATCTGATTCAGGCTGAAAAAGGACTGCTAATGCTGTTGGATTCTGACCTCCCTGCACTCAAATTGGATTTTCTGGAGCTACAGAACTCGAAATGACATGCTTCCAATTGCATTGGAAAGTAGACATCCAAGGCTTTCCAGAAATATATAATAGTCCATACTTTGCACAAGGATAGATGATGTAAACTAGCGTTCAACGCCAGTTCTCTGCCCAATTCTAGCGTCCAGCGCCAGAAAAGGATAAAAAACTGGAGTTGAACGCCCAAACTGGCATAAAAACTGGCGTTCAACTCCACAAATGGCCTCTGCACGTGACTCACTCAAATCTCAGCCCCAGCACACACCAAGTGGGCCCCAGAAGTGGACCTCTGCATCATCCATCATAGTCCACTCATATTTCGTAACCCTAGGCTACTAGTTTAGTATTTAAACAACTTTTAGAGACTTATTTTGTATCTCATGACATTTCATATCTAAACTTTGTATTCTCTGACGGCATGAGTCTCTAAACCCCATTGTTGGGGGTGAGGAGCTCTGCTGTGTCTCGATGAATTAATGCAAGTATTTCTGTTTTCCATTCAAACACGCTTGTTCCTATCTAAGATGTTCATTCGCGCTTAACTGTGATGGAGGTGATGATCCGTGACATTCATCACCTTCCTCAAACCATGAACGCGTGCCTGACAACCACCTTCGTTCTATATACGATTGAATGAGTATCTCTTAGATTCCTTAATCAGAATCTTCGTGGTATAAGCTAGAACTGATGGCGGCATTCATGAGAATCCGGAAAGTCTAAACCTTGTCTGTGGTATTCCGAGTAGGATTCAAGGATTGAATGACTGTGACGAGCTTCAAACTCCTGAAGGCTGGGCGTTAGTGACAGACGCAAAAGGATAGTAAATCCTATTCCAATCGGATCGAGAACCAACCGGTGATTAGCCGTGCTGTGACAGAGCGCGTGAGCGTAGTTTTCACTGGGAGGACGGAAGGTAGCCATTGACAACGGTGATCCACCAACACACAGCTTGCCATAGGGGGACGTGCGTGCGTGAACAAGAAGACAGAGGAAAGCAGAGATTCAGAAGACAAAGCATCTCCAAAACTCCAACATATTCTCCATTACTGCACAACAAGTAATCTTTAATTTATGCTCTCTGGGTTATTCACAATTCAATTAATAAACATAATTGACTTCCTAACTAAGATTTACAAGATAACCATAGATTGCTTCAAACCAATAATCTCCGTGGGATTCGACCCTTACTCACGTAAGGTATTACTTGGACGACCCAGTGCACTTGCTGGTTAGTGGTACGCGTTGTGAAAAGTGTGATTCACAATCCGTGCACCAAGTTTTTGGCGCCGTTGCCGAGGATTGTTCGTGTTTGAACAACTGACGGATTATTTTGTTGCTTAGATTAGGAAAAATTTTCTCTTTTTTGGTTTAGAGTCTTTTATTATTTATCCCTTGTTAAAACACTTTAAATTTATAGCTCAGTTATTTAGAACGTGGTGTTTATGTTCATGATAATTGGCTATCATATTTTTTAAAAACCTTTTTCAAAAATAAATTTTCTATTAAATCCTGTACCAAACTTTAAGTTTGGTGTTTTCAAAAATAATCTTTCTTAAAATTTTTGAAGGTCCCATAACTCATTTGGCTAGAGCATTAATTTTATTGGGTTAGAATCTTTTATACTCTTTTCAAAACCTTCTTTTTCAAAAATATTTTTTTCTATTAAATCTTGTGCCAAACTTTAAGTTTGGTGTTTTCTTGTTGATTCCCCTTTGATTTTCGAAAATTTTGGTTTGGTTTTCTAAAAATTTTAAGTTTGGTGTTCTTCCTTCATGTTCTTGTGTTCTTGTGAGTCTTCAAAGTGTTCTTGAGTTTTCCTTGTGTCTTGATCTTAAAATTTTTAAGTTTGGTGTTCCTTGGTGTTTTTCCCTCCAAAATTTTCGAAAACAAGGAGCATTAGATCTAAAAATTTTAAATCTTGTACTATCTTATTGTTTTTCTCTCTCCTCACTAAATCCAAAAATATCTTTTCAAAATATCTTTTCTAACTCCCTATCTTTTCAAAATTTGTTTCAACTAACTAACCAACTTTTTGTTTGTTTCTTAACATTTTCAAAACTACCTAACTAACTCTCTCTCTCAAATTTTCGAAAATATCTCCCCTCTTTTTCAAAAATTTCTGTTTTGTTTTAACTAATTATTTTTAAATTTTTTTTACGAAAAAAAAAATTTCAAAATTCAAATTCTTTTTAGTTATTTTATTTAAGTATTTACTTCTTATAAAATAAAATAAATAAAAAGATAAATCAGTCCAAGTTATATCCATAGATCCATCATGGACATATGTGGAAATGAACAGTCCAGGAGGACTCTGGGGTCATATTCTAACCCCTCTACTGCTTCATATGGGAGTAGCATATGCATACCCTCCATTGGAGTTAGTAGCTTTGAGTTGAATCCTCAGCTCATTATCATGGTGCAGCAAAGTTGCCAGTATTCCGGTCTTCCACAGGAAGAACCTACAGAGTTTCTGGCACAATTTTTACAAATTGCTGACACAGTACATGATAAGGAAATAGATCAGGATGTCTACAGACTATTATTGTTTCCATTTGCTGTAAAAGATCAAGCCAAGAGGTGGTTAAATAACCAACCTAAGGCCAGCATAAGAACATGGAAACAGCTGACAGAAAAATTCCTGAATCAATATTTCCCTCCAAAAAGGATGACACAGCTAAGGCTGGACATCCAAGGCTTTAAACAAGGAGATAATGAATCTCTTTATGATGCCTGGGAGAGATACAGAGAGATGCTACGAAAATGCCCCTCTGAAATGTTTTCAGAGTGGGTTCAGTTAGACATCTTCTACTATGGGCTTGCAGAAGGAGCTCAGATGTCTTTAGATTACTCAGAAGGAGCTCAGATGTCTTTAGATTACTAACTAATCAACTAACTAACTAACTAATTTGTTAACTAAAATAAATGGTTGTCAATGGTGTTTGGAAGTGTTGGATGAGGGGTAGGAGAAAGGAGAAGGAAAGAAATAGAAAGAGGAGAAGAAAAGAAATGTGGTGAAGGAGGGAAATCCGCGCGTACGCGCGCATGCCGCGCGCGCGCGGATGGCTTATTTCGAGAGTGACGCGTACGCGTCATGTGCGCGAGCGCGCAAATAGGTTTGTGCCAAAGGCACAACGTTGGCGCGGCGCAGGCACAACTCTCTGGAAAATGTATGGAGGTTGGAACTTCTCAATCCACGCGTACGCACGCATGGCGCGCGCGCGTGGATGGTCGGAAATGCTGTAAGTGCGCGTACGCGCCATGTACGCGTACGCGTGGATGGTGCTCTGTTTTTCAAAAAAAAATTTCTATGTTTTTGCACCAATCCAAGCATTCCAAACCTCCAAACAGCTACCAAAACACCATAAAACCTTATTTAACATACTTAAACTACCAATTAAACTCTACCAACTAATCTAAACATGAAATTAAACTAATTTTACCAATATTTACAAAAGAGAAAATGAAAAGATTTTACCATGGTGGGGTGTCTCCCACCTAGCACTTTTGTTTATTGTCCTTAAGTTGGACTTATGGGGAGCTCCTCATCAAGGTGGCTTGTGCTTGAATTCATTTTGGAACTCCCACCAATGCTTGGTTCTCCATTGTGCCCCAAGATTCTTCATGGATTGAGCCAAGTCTTGATGGAGTTCTTCACAAGCTTGGGGCTCCCAAAGTTGATCCTCTTCTTGTAATCCGGGATCCCACACTTTGTTTTCACACCCGTCTTGAAGTTGATCATCATTATTAATCCAACCGGGTGGTGAGTGAGGTGAATTCTCTATATAGTGGCCAACAATCCTCCTAGACCCATCTATTTGAGCACTACTCCAACCTTTATATCTCATGTTTGAGGCATCAACCATAATGAGCCTTGATTTGCAACGCCAACCACAAAACCTTTTTCGTTTACGCTTCATCCCACAAAGCTCCCTAAGTTGGCCATCCGTTTCAAGCAAACCATATTCAAGTGGGATAATAAAGCTAATAGAAATAAATTTCACCCACTCAAATGAAGGAGTAAATGGCAACCTAGGCAAAGACAACTCCAAGAGTTTTGATAAAGCGTATTCAATTCCCATCCTCCTTTTTCTAAGGATTTCCACCTCTTCACAAGACTTCTCAATTATAATCCTTTGTTCAACAATTTTATATAAACCTTTTCTCCTACTCAAGTCATAAATGGGAGGGTAAGAAAAATTTACCTCCACATTGCTTTCCATCTTGTTGGGAGAAGGTTCTTCATGCTCAAAGGATTCTTCACCACTAAGATTTGATGCTTGATCTTCATCACCAAGGGAACTCACTTCTTGCTCTATCCCATCCAAATCTTCATATGGAATATGTCTTGGAAGGTGTGCACTTTCCTTCCTAGCATCAATTTCAATCATCTTGGAGGGGTTTTCTTCAACTCTATGTTCCCATGGAGGCTCCGCATCTCCTAAGTCTTCTACCACTTCTTCCTTGTCTTCAACAATTAAAGCTTCCTCCAATTGTTCCAATACAAAGCAACTTCCTTCATTTCCCACCGGAGTTTCCAATCTCTCCTTCATGCTATGTTCTTCATTTGATTCTCCACATGTAGCCATGGGAGTTCCTTGAGTGTTCAAGCATTGGGAGGCTAATTGATTTGTTACCGTATCCAAGGTGGCCATGAAATTTTGCACATCCCTTTTCATCTCTTCTTGCCCTTGAACAAGAACACCAAGGATGTTATCCATTAGAGATTGGGGTGGGTGGAAGGGTTCATTAAATTGGGGGGAAGGTTCATAGTAGGAAGGTGGTTCTTCTTGGTAGAGTTGTGGTGGTTCTATGTTTTCCATTCTTTCCACTTGTTGCACAACACAATCCATGGTTGCTTGAAATTGATCCAATGCTTCCTTGAGATGATTCCTTGACTTTTGTTCCTCTTGGATAGTATGATTAGGATCATGTGGCTCTTGGATCAATGGATATGAGTATTCTTCCATGGGAGGTTGTGGTGGAAAGTAGTATTCATCTTGTGGTTGAAAATTTTCATATATTGGAGGTGGTTCATCTTGGTAATAATGTGGAGGAGGTGGCTCTTGAAAATATTGATGTTGGAATGGTGGTGGTTCCATGTATGGTTCATATGGCTCATAAGGTGGTTGGTATGGTGGATAAGAATTAGGGTCATATGGAGGTATTTGGTGAAAATAGGCTTGTGAGTGTGGTTGAGGTTCATGTTGAGGATATGACTCATAGGCATATGATGGTGGTTCTTGAAAGTCACAAGGAGATTCACCATAGCCATTGGGTTGGTATGCATCATAGAATGGCTCTTCTTCATAGTGCATTGGTGGAGGTTGTTGCCATGAAGATTGATCATATGTATATGGCTCCACCCACCTTTGGTCATCCCATCCTTGATGCACATCTTCATTGAAGTTCCCATTTACTACAACATAGTTGTAATCACACTCATAGCCAAAGTGAGAATTCATAGTAAAAGTAAAAATAAGAGACAAAAGCTAACAAGAAATAATGAAACAAAGTCCTAGAACAAGCAAAACTAACAAGCAATCCAAAAATCAAGCTATTCACAATATTCACATATATACAATAACCAATAACATAACACCATTGCAACTCCCCGGCAACGGCGCCATTTTGACGATTGGACTTTTGTGTGGTTTAGAATTTTCAAATGAAATCTCGTTGCAATATAGTTTCTAAACCAACAATAGTCCTTTCGTTGTAAAGTATAGCTTCTAAACCAACAATAATCCTTTCATACAAAAATTTGTTTGTCACAAGTAACAAACCCCTAAATTCTATAAACCGAAGTATTTAAACCTCGGGTCGTTCTCCCTAGGAATTACAATGAAGTGTCTTGTTATTGGTTATGGATTGTATTTTGGGGTTTTGGGATAAGAGACATGAAATGTAAATGACAATGAAAATAAACTAACAACTAAAAAGGTCTTGGCAAGGGTTGGTGGTCAAGGATCTCTATCCTAATCACTAACCACAATATGAGAATTGGCAAGGATTAATCTCATTAAATCATCCTCTAACTAGTAGTAAAGGAAAGTCAAATGAGCTATATCAATCCTACTCCATAAGTCCTAACTCTCCACTAATTCAATTAGTGAGAACTAGAGTTAATGGATCCCAATCATCAATTACTTGGACATTAATAACTCAAGAGTTCCTAAGTTACCTTTCCAAGCCAAGAACATAAAACTCTACTCTAAAATCCAACCAAGCATTTCATCAAACACTTGGAAGGCACAAAAGGAAAACATAGTAAATCAATCACAAGAATTAATTCTAACTACAATCAAATGTAAAGAATTAACAACAATTAAAGGAAACAAGATCTACATGAATTACCTCTTATTGAATTGAAAGAAAATGGAATGAACAATAGTAGGTCTACAACAAAACATAAGAACAACATAAAAGAAATTGCAATGTAACAACAAAGAATTGAAAGGTAGAAGTAGAAGAAAGCAAAGATTAAAACCTAGATCTAAGATTATTGAACTAAACCTAATCCTAATTCTAGAGAGAAGTGAGAGCTTCTCTCTCTAGAAACTAACTACAAAGCTAAGCTAAACTAATTGGTAACTAACATCTAAAGTATGAAAAGTATGTAAAGTCTCTCCATTCCCCCTTCAATCCTTGGCTTAAATAGCATCAGAAATGAGTTGGATTGGGCCCACAAGGCTTTAGAATTCGCTGGCCACGTTTTGTTTTAAGTGAACCAGGTGGCAACAACGGCGCGTGCGTGTACTATGCGCGTACGCGTCACCATGCGCGGTTCAACCATAGCAAATCTTATATCGTTTCGAAGCCCCGGATGTTAGCTTTCCAACCCAACTGGAACCGCATCATTTGGACCTCTGTAGCTCAAGTTATGGCCGATTAAGTGCAAAGAGGTCGGCTTGACAGCTTTCCGGTTCTTCCATTTCTTCATGAGTTCTCCAACTTTTCATGCTTTCTTTCTTCATTCCCTTGATCCAATCTTTGCCTCCTAAACCTTAAATCACTTAACAAACATATCAAGGCATCTAATAGAATCAAGGTGAATTAAATTTAGCTATTTTGAGTCCTAAAAAGCATGTTTTCACATTCAAGCACAATTAAAGGAGAATATACAAAACCATGCTATTTCTTGAATAAATATGGGTAAAAGGTGATAAAATCCCCAAAAATCAATACAAGATAAACCCTCAAATTGGGGTTTGTCACTTATTTATTTCAAAAAAATTGATTCTATTTGTACTAGATGAACACTTTAGCAAGATATAAATCATAGCATCTCTCAACAGCTGAAGTTAAGTATAGATACAACCTATTGGTTTGCAGTTCTTTTTGTTCTTGCTTCTGTTGTGCCCCTTTTGAGTTGTGGTGCATAATGTCTTCAATTGGTGGTTAGTTCCCTGCACAATTCCCAAAAGTTGCTTGCTTCTCAAGCCCTTAGTTGACTGGTTAGTATGCATGAATTGAGTGTGGCTTTTGGATTTAATTTGGTGTGGGAACACCAAACTTAATTCCTTGTCACTGTCTCTAATGCAACAGGTTGTACATTTATGAAATCTTTTGGCCTTGCTAAAGGTTATGGAACCAAAACAAAAAAAGCAATTAACTGGTTGAATAATTTGTCTGATTGCTTGGAGCTAGCATTATGCAGGAGGTGAGAGTATGCTTTTAAATGAGATTTTGGTGGAACACCAAACTTAGAATCCTTCATTCTCCCTTAAATTGTTTTGGTGTGCAACACCAAACTTAGCTCCTTGCAATACATACTTAATTATTCAACATTTTTATTGAAAAAGCTATGAAAAGAAAATTACCTTAGGTTGGGTTGCCTCCCAACAAGCGCTCTTTTAATGTCACTAGCTTGACATCTTGTTCTTTTGATCATGGAGGTTGAAAATCATAGTGCCTCAGCTTTTCTCCTCTTACTGTGAACTTTCTTCCGGTCTCCTCTTTGATGATCTCTAGGTGTTCAAGTGAAAGAATCCGGTTCACAGTATAACATTCAGATGATTGTGGGGACACCTTCATTGGTTGGGTGTTTAACACTACTTTATCCCCTGGTGAAAAGCCTTCAGTGGGAATTTTCTTGTTTTTCCACCCTTTTGGCCTCTTCTTCTTCTCTTCTTTCTTATGAGATGATTCATGCCTTGGTGGTTCTTTATCTGGAATGTTGAGGTTCTCATCTGGGGGTTTTGGATCTAGTTCCTCCTTGATTTCTTTGGTCTGTTGCACCATCTCTACTTCTTTCAAGCATGGATGTAGAAGTCTTGGAGTTAACTCATTGAATGCCTCCTTCAAGCTTTGATCCTTGGCCTTATCCTTCATACAATCTTCTTCTTGAGTGGGCTCATGCAGGATTTTAAAAACATGGAATGCTAGGTGCTCATCATGCACTCTTAACAACAATTCTCCTTTTTCAACATCTATCAATGCTCTGCCCGTAGCAAGAAAAGGCCTCCCCAGGATGATGGGAGTGTTAGGGTCTTCCTCCATATCCAGGATGACAAAATCAACTGGGAGAAGAAATTTTCCCACTTTTACCAGCACATTCTCTACAACTCCAAGTGCTTGTTGAATGGACTTGTCAGCCATTTGAAGAGTTATTCGAGTGGGTTTCAGCTCAAAAATTTTAAGCTTCCTCATAAGAGATAGAGGCATCAAGTTTATACTTGCACCAAGGTCACAGAATGATTTCTCAATAGTTATGTTTCCTATGGTACAAGGTATATAAAACCTTCCAGGATCATCCTTCTTCTCTGGTAGACCTCTTTGGAGAATAGCACTACACTCCATTGTCATTTCAACAATCTGTCCTTCCTTCAAGGGTCTTTTCTTTGTTAGCACTTCTTTCATAAATTTGGCATATAATGGCATCTGTTCAAGTGCTTCTAAGAACGGAATATTGATGCTGAGTGTCTTGAATATGTTCAAGAACTTTGAGTATTGCTTATCCTCGTTTTCTTTTTTGAATCTTTGAGGATATGAAAGTTTGGGGATATATGGCTTCATCCCTTCCTTCTTCTCTTGTAGTTGTGTTTCAGGGATGTCCTTATCTCTCTTTGAGCTTTTTGCATTCTCGGTCTTTCTATCCTCTTCACTTCTCTCTTCTGTCTCTTCTTGTGGAACTTGTTTGTTGTGTTCTTCCTGATTGATGGCTTTCTTCTCCCCAGTCTTCTCACTTCCCACTATGATTGCTTTGCACTCCTCCCACTTTGTAGCTTTTTCTTTGTCCCTTGGGTGGTTTTGAGTGGCACTAGGGGATGCATTTGGTTGCTTCTCACCCATCTCTGTAATTTGTTTAGCTACTTGTTCCATTTGCATCTCAAGATTTCTGATTGAAGCTTCTTGGTTTTTGCTTGTCATGGCTTGATCTTTTCTTGCTGCTTCTTGATCTTTTCTTGCTATTTCTTGATCTTGTCTGACCATCTCTTGATTTTTCATGAGTTTTTCCATCATTATATCTTGGTGCTTCATCATCTTTTCCATCAGTATCTCCAAATTGGAGATTCTTTGAGTGTCTTGTGACGCTTGTGGCTGGTTGTGAGATATTGAAGGTTGATGGTAGGTGTTTTGGTTAGTGGTTTGGTTATTGGGTGGATAGTAACTGGAATTTGGGTGGTTATTTTGGGGTTTTCTATATGGATTGGGGTTAATATTTTGCTGGTTGTGGTTTTGGTTATTTCTTGAGTTGTTTTGGTTTGAATTTCTTTGCCATGGTTGCTGGTTTTGAGTGTGGTTATCTCCCCATCTTATGTTTGGATGGTTCTTTCAGGATGGATTGTAGGTGTCACCATAAACTTCATTTTGGCCTGAGCCTTGGTTGTGCATATATTGAGGTTGTTCCTGCTGCTTATCTTCTTGGATTTCTTCATTTTGCCCCCCTGTGGTTGATGGTTGACTTGTATTCACTGTTGCAACTTGGAGACTATCAATCTTCTTGGCCATTTGATCAAATTGTTGTTGAATTTGCTACTGCATCATTTTGTTTTGAGCCAAAATTGAGTCCACTCCTTCCAACTCCATCACTCCTTTTCTTTGTGATGGCTGGCGTTGTCTCTGATGAGCAAAGAAATATTGATTGTTTGCCACCATATCAATGAGATTTTGGGCCTCTTCAGCTGTCTTCATGAGTTGCATTGAGCCTCCTGCTGAATAGTCAAGTGCCTCTTGAGCTTTCATTGTCAGTCCTTCATAGAAATTTTGGAGTTTATCCCATTCATTAAACATCTCAGGAGGGCACTTC
Source organism: Arachis ipaensis (assembly GCF_059453495.1). Lineage (NCBI taxonomy): Eukaryota > Viridiplantae > Streptophyta > Magnoliopsida > Fabales > Fabaceae > Arachis > Arachis ipaensis. Next base: position 132,657,394 of record NC_142444.1, read on the forward strand.
CTGATTAGAGCTTTGTATCGTTCCCATGCCTCATACAAGGGTTCAGCATCCATTTGTGTGAATGTTTGTACTTCAGTCTTCAATCTAATAACTCTTTGAGGTGGGTAAAACTTGGCAAGAAACTTGGTTACTAGATCATCCCAGTTGTTGATGCTATCTCTTGGAAATGACTCCAACCATTGAGTGGCTTTGTCTTTGAGGAAAAATGGAAATAGCAGCAATTTGTAACTGTCAGGATGCACACCATTGGTCTTCACTATGTTACATATCCTCAGGAAGGTGGATAGGTGTTGGTTTGGATCTTCCAAGGGGCCTCCTCCATAGGAACAGTTGTTCTGCACCAAGGTGATGAGTTGGGGCTTCAATTCAAAGTTATTTGCATCGACATTTGGGGTAAGGATGCTACTCCCACAATGCCTTGGATTAGCAAGTGTATATGAAGCCAAGACTCTCCTCTGGGGTTGACCATTGTTGTTGGCCATTCTCACTGGTGGATTTGTTGGATTTGTTGAGTGTTCCTCCAATTCATGATATTCTTCATCTGATTCTTCCTCTCCAGCAACATTTTTTTCTCTTGCTTCTCTTCTTAGCCTTTGGAGGATTCTTTCGTCAGTTTCATGAAAGGTAGGGATATCTCTTCTTGTATCTGACATACAAGCAAAACATACGAATCACACAACACCAGAAAGACAATAACACTTCAATCCATGGCTGAAGTGAAATATTAGTTAGCTTAAGCAAAAATTCAAACAGTTAGTGGGTTAGCAACGAAAATAAAGAAACAGAAAAGAAAAAGTGCTTGATCTAGATCTCCACTTCACTTAATCATTGTCAATCTAATCAATCCCCGGCAACGGCGCCAAAAACTTGATGCGTATTTTCGGAAAACGAATTCCAAACACACAAAACTCACCGGCAAGTGCACCGGGTCGTATCAAGTAATAATAACTCACGTGAGTGAGGTCGATCCCACAGGGATTGAAGGATTGAGCAATTTCAGTTTAGTGGTTGATTTAGTCAAGCGAATCAAGATTTGGTTGAGTGATTTGTGATTAACAGAATTTGAATTGCATGGAAAGAAAAGGGAATGGGTAAATTGCATGAAATTAAAGAGAACAGAAAATAAAGTGCTGAATCTTAAAGAACAAGAAATTTAATGGCAGAAACTTAGAACGCAAGAAATGTAAATTGTAGAATCTTAAAGTGCAAGAAATGTAAATGGCTTGAATTGTAAAGGGAATTGGGAATTGGATTTGCAGAAATTAAATAAGGAAAAGAAAAATTCAACAAACAGGAATGTAAAAGATGGATTCAATTAAACCGGATCTTAAATGAAAATGAGAATAAGCTTGGTGTGACAACGAAACAAGGAAATTGAAATTGAAAGCTATAGATCTCAGGACTCAAGAGACTAGATAGCCAAGTCTAGATCTCACTGCCTTCCTAGATCCAGCAAGAATAATTGCAAAGGAAATAAAGAAATGTAAATTGCAGAAGAGTAGAAGAAGAAGCAATTAACAGAAATGGAAATTTAATTATGCAGAGATTTAAACAAGATCTCAAGGTGAGATTAAAACAGAATTTCTTCAATTCTCCACCCAAGATCCAAAACAAGAAAAGTAAAGAGTGCTGAGCAAGAACAAGGAAGAAGAGAGATCAATTCTCCTTCCCAATTCTCTAGAATTCTAAAGCAACAATTCAAAAATGTAAAGGTGAGCTCTCTGTAAGTGTTCCCAATTCTCTCCAAAGAAAAAGCTCTCCTTAAAACTTAAATCCTAAGCTATTTATACACATTCTTCAAATGGTCTTCAAGCCTTGAATTGGGCCTTTGCTCTTGATGTAATTGGGTTGATAAGAGTCTCTGTTGATTGCTCTTGGAGTTGGAGAGAAACCCATTGTGAACCGGGTCAAGAATCATAAAAGTTTGAGTAAAAGTTTGAGGCAAACTTTTACTCAAATTTTTTATACCAGATGGCTTCACTTGCTGCTACCAACGTTTGGGCTAAAGTTTGAGGTCAAACTTTTGCTCAAACGTTGGTCCCCTTGTGTATATGTGTGGCGCCAACGTTTGCCAAAAAGCTTGAGGCAAACGTTGGCGCAAGCTTTTCTCCTCCAGGGTGTGCAAGTGTGGCGCCAATGTTTGCCAAAAAGTTTGAGGCAAACGTTGGCGCAAGCTTTTCTCCTCCAGGGTATAGGTTTTGTGATGCCAACGTTTGCCAAAAAGTTTGAGGCAAACGTTGGCTCAAGCTTTTTTCCCAAAAGTTTGAGCTAAAGTTTGAGGCAAACTTTGGCTCAAGCTTTTTTTCCTCTGGGGTGTTTTCAATTCTTCCAAAAGTTTGAGCTAAAGTTTGAGGCAAACTTTGGCTCAAGCTTTTTGTTCTCTCTTGCTCCTAGCCATTCCTTCTTTCTTCAACCTTCTTCAAAACTCTTTTCACCTATCATCAATCAATCAAAACAATCAAAGTTGTGCCCCAAATCATGAGATTGTGTTTCTTTCATAATATATGACAATTATAGCATAAAATCTCATGAAAGTGCATGAATTCATCCATGGTTGATTGAATCAAAGGAAACATGGAAATCTACCCAATTGGCTTGCTTATGGCTTAAGAAAGTGCATAAAATCAATTGAAAACAAAAGAAAAAGGCTAGTGAAACTAGGCTAAGATGACTTGTCATCAAGAGGTCACTAAGTTACTAGAGACTGGGATTATCTATCCTATTTCTGATAGCCCCTGGGTGAGCCCTGTTCATATTGTCCCTAAGAAGGGAGGAATGACAGTGGTTCATAATGAAAAGAATGAACTGGTTCCTACAAGAACAGTTACAGGATGGCGTATGTGTATTGACTACAGAAGGCTCAATATAGCCACCAGGAAGGATCATTTTCCTTTACCATTCATAGACCAGATGCTAGAGAGACTAGCAGGTCATGAATATTACTGCTTTTTGGATGGCTATTCCGGTTACAACCAAATTGCAGTAGATCCTCAGGACCAAGAGAAAACAGCATTCACATGTCCTTCTGGAGTGTTTGTCTACAGAAGGATGCCTTTTGGTCTGTATAATGCACCTGCAACCTTTCAGAGGTGCATGCTCTCTATCTTCTCTGATATGGTAGAGAAGTTTCTGGAAGTCTTCATGGATGACTTTTCAGTATTTGGAGACTCATTCAGCTCCTCCCTTAACCATTTAGCACTTGTTCTGAAAAGATGCCAAGAGACCAACCTAGTTTTAAACTGGGAAAAATGTCACTTTATGGTGACTGAAGGGATTGTCCTTGGGCATAAAATTTCAAACAAGGGAATAGAGGTGGATCAAGCTAAAGTTGAAGTAATTGAAAAATTACCACCACCTGCCAATGTTAAGGCAATCAGAAGCTTTCTGGGGCATGCAGGATTCTATAGGAGGTTTATAAAGGATTTTTCAAAAATTGCAAAACCTCTAAGCAATCTGCTAGCTGCTGACACGCTATTTGTGTTTGACACAAAGTGTCTGCAGGCGTTTGAGACCCTGAAAGCTAAGCTGGTTACAGCACCAGTTATTTCTGCACCAGACTGGACATTACCATTCGAACTAATGTGTGATACCAGTGACCATACCATTGGTGCAGTATTGGGACAGAGGCATAACAAGCTTCTGCATGTCATTTATTATGCTAGCAGTGTTTTAAATGATGCCCAAAAAAATTACACAATCACAGAAAAAGAATTACTTGCAGTGGTTTATGCCATTGACAAGTTTAGATCCTACTTAGTAGGATCAAAAGTAATTGTGTACACTGACCATGCTGCTCTTAAATATCTACTCACAAAGCAGGATTCAAAGCCCAGGCTCATAAGATGGGTGTTGCTTCTGCAAGAGTTTGATATAGAAATAAGAGATAGAAAAGGGACAGAGAATCAAGTAGTTGATCACCTGTCCCGGATAGAACCAGTAGCAGGAGCATCCCTCCCTCCTACTGAGATCTCTGAAACCTTTCCGGATGAGCAATTGTTTGCTATTCAGGAAGCTCTGTGGTTTGAAGACATTGCAAACTATAAGACACAAGGTTCTCCTTCTGTAACCATGGAGAGGAAGCATGAAAAGCTTATCTCACTGCAGAGTCAACCAAAGCCCCCACAGTCAACTCTAAGTTTGGTGTTGGGAGGCCACAATCAAACTCTAAGTTTGGTGTTGGGAGGTCCCAACCTTACTCTGATTATCTGTGAGGCTCCATGAGAGCTCACTGTCAAGCTATTGACATTAAAGAAGCGCTTGTTGGGAGGCAACCCAATGTTATTTAATTATATCTATTTATTTTCCATTGCTATTTTATGTTTTCTTTAGGTTGATGATCATGTGAAGTCACAAAAACAAATGGAAAATCAAAAACAGCATGAAAAACAGCACACCCTGGAAGAAGATCATTCTGGCGTTTAAACGCCAGAAACAAGCATTAGTCTGGCGTTAAACGCCAGAAACAGGCTACATTTGGGCGTTTAATGCTAGAAACAGGCAGCAGTCTGGCGTTAAACGCCAGGATTGCACAGTAAGGGCATTTTGTACGCCTAATTGGAGCAGGGATGCTAAATCCTTGACCCCACTGGATCTGTGGACCCCACAGGATCCCCACCTACCTCACCATTCAAATTTAAACCATTTCCCTCCCAAACCCACCCATTCACACACTTCCATCTCCTCCATCTTCTCCACTTCTTTCTTCTTTTGCTTGAGGACGAGCAAACCTTTTAAGTTTGGTGTGGTAAAAGCATTGCTTTTGTTTTTCCATAATTCAGTGGTAGAGCAATTGACTGCAGATCAAAGAGCTATGAGGAAAGAGCAACAAAGGCAAGGAAGAGACATAGAGGAGCTCAAGAGCACCATTGGTTTTTCAAGAAGAGGAAGACGCCACCCTCATTAAGGTGGACCCATTCCTTAATCTCCTTGTTCTTATTTTCCTGTTTTTTGTTTACTATGCTACATGTTTAATTATGTTTGTGTTTTTACTATATGATCACTAGTATCTAAGTGTCTATGTCTTAAAGATATGAATGTCCTATGAATCCATTACCTTTCTTAAATGAAAATTGTTTTCTGAAAAAGAAAAAGAAGTACATGAATTTCGAATTTTAAAATAGTTTAATTATTTTGATGTGGTGGCAATACTCTTCATTTTCTGAATGAATGCTTGAATAGTGCATATGTCTTTTGAATTTGTTGCTTATGAATGTTAAAATTGTTGGCTCTTGAAAGAATGATGAAAAAGGAGAAATGTTATTTGATAATCTGAAAAATCATAAAAATGATTCTTGAAGCAAGAAAAAGCAGTGAAGAACAAAGCTTGCAGAAAAAAAATGCGAAAAAAAAGAGAGCAAGAAAAAGAAAAAGCAAGCAGAAAAAGCCAAAAGTTCTTTAAACCAAAAGGCAAGAGCAAAAAGCCAATAGCCCTTAAAACCAAAAGGCAAGGGTAATAAAAAGGATCCAAGGCTTTGAGCATCAGTGGATAGGAGGGCCTAAAGGAATAAAATCCTGGCCTTAGCGGCTAAACCAAGCTGTCCCTAACCATGTGCTTGTGGCGTGAAGGTGTCAAGTGAAAACTTGAGACTGAGCAGTTAAAGTCGATGTCCAAAGCAAAAAAACAGAGTGTGCTTAAGAACCTTGGACACCTCTAATTGGAGACTTTAGCAAAGCTGAGTCACAATCTGAAAAGGTTCACCCAGTTATGTGTCTGTGGCATGTATGTATCCGGTGGTAATACTGGAAAACAGAGTGCTTAGGGCCACGTCCAAGACTCATAAAGTAGCTGTATTCAAGAATCAACATACTGAACTAGGAGAATCAATAACACTATCTGAATTCTGAGTTCCTATAGATACCAATCATTCTGAACTTCAAAGGATAAAGTGAGATGTCAAAACTGTTCAGAAGCAAAAAGCTAATAGCCCCGCTCATCTAATTAAGACTGGTCTTCATAGATGTTTTTGGAATTCATTGTATATTCTCTTCTTTTTATCCTACTTTATTTTTAGTTGCTTGGGGACAAGCAACAATTTAAGTTTGGTGTTGTGATGAGCGGATAATTTATACGCTTTTTGGCATTGTTTTTACTTAGTTTTTAGTATGATTTAGTTGGTTTTTAGTATATTTTTATTAGTTTTTAATTAAAAATCAAATTTCTGGACTTTACTATGAGTTTATGTATTTTTCTGTGATTTCAGGTATTTTCTGGCTGAAATTGAGGGAGCTGAGCAAAAATCTGATTCAGGCTGAAAAAGGACTGCTGATGCTGTTGGATTCTGACCTCCCTGCACTCAAAGTAGATTTTCTGGAGCTACAGAACTCCAAATGGCGCGCTCTCAATTACGTTGGAAAGTAGACATCCAGGGCTTTCCAGCAATATATAATAGTTCATAATTTTCTCAAGGATAGATGACGTAAATTGGCGTTCAACGCCAGTTCCATGTTGCAGTCTGGCGTCCAGCGCCAGAAACAAGTTACAAGTTGGAGTTCAACGCCAGAAACAGGTTACAACCTGGCGTTGAACGCCCAAAACAGCCCAGGCACGTGAGAAGCTTAAGTCTCAGTCCCAGCACACACCAAGTGGGCCCCAGAAGTGGATTTCTGCACTATCTATCATAGTTTACTCATTTTCTGTAAACCTAGGTTACTAGTTTAGTATTTAAACAACTTTTAGAGATTTATTTTGGATCTCATGACATTTTTAGATCTGAATTTTGTACTCTCTGACGGCATGAGTCTCTAAACCCCATTGTTGGGGGGTGAGGAGCTCTGCTGTGTTTCGATGAATTAATGCAAGTAGTTCTGTTTTCTATTCAAACATGTGTGTTCCTATCCAAGATGTTCATTCGCACTTCAATATGATGGATCTGATGATCCATGACAGTCATCACCATTCTCAACCTATGAACGCGTGCCTGACAACCACCTCCGTTCTACTTTCGATTGAATGAATATCTCTTGGATTCCTTAATCAGAATCTTCGTGGTATAAGCTAGAATCCATTGGCAGCATTCTTGAGAATCCGGAAAGTCTAAACCTTGTCTGTGGTATTTCGAGTAGGATTCAGGGATTGAATGACTGTGACGAGCTTCAAACTCGCGAGTGTTGGGCGTAGTGACAGACGCAAAAGGATCAATGGATCCTATTTTGACATGATCGAGAACCGACAGATGATTAGCCGTGCGGTGACAGCGCACCTGGACCTTTTTCACTGAGAGGACGGATGGTAACCATTGACAACGGTGATCCACCAACACACAGCTTGCCATAGGAAGAACCTTGCGTGCGTGAAGGAAGAAGACAGGGAGAAAGCAGAGATTCAGAAGACAAAGCATCTCCAAAACTCCAACATATTCTCTATTACTGCATACCAAGTATTTATTTTATGTTCCCTTGTTCATTTGCAAGTCAACTGATAATTATAATTGATCTCCTAACTGAGATTTACAAGATAACCATAGATTGCTTCAAACCAGCAATCTCCGTGGGATTCGACCCTTACTCACGTAAGGTATTACTTGGACGACCCAGTGCACCAATAGCCCATTATATTGATGATGCTTAGAAATTGCAATGTCGTCTTGTCAGGTAACAACATAAAATATTTAGTTTTGTTATGACTTAATTAGTGAAATATGTATAACTGTAATACTTCTAATATTATTTTAATACTAAATTGTCATTGTAGATTAATATATGTGCCTGCTCCCCACATGGATGATGTACTTTCGGAGGTACTTATGGATTGTTTGATGGATTAGAATCTTGATAGGGAAGTATCTACTTTGACTGTTGATAATTGCAATTATGTATAGAGATGTTATTGAAATATTGTCAATGCGTGAGAGTCAATATAAATTTTTGCCTAGTAATAAGGACTGGGATATGGCGGATGAAATTTTTCAAAGGTTGAGAGTGTTTTATGATATGACTTAATTGTTTTCTAGAACAAGTTATCCTACTTCAAATCATTATTTTCCTAAAGTTTGTGTGATTAAGTTGCTTTGATGGAGTGGCAACATTAGGAAATGAGGTAATTGAAATGATGGCTACTAACATGATAGCTAAGTTTGAAAAGTATTGGAGTGTGATTAATACTGTTATGGCTATTGGGACTCTTTTGGATCCTAGGTACAAGATGTATTTGTTAAATTTCTTTTTTCGTAAAATACATGGTGAGACAAAGGCATGTGTTGTAATTGGTCAAGTGAAAAGGTTAGTACAAGATTTGGTTTTAGAATATGTAACCAAGAGAAGAGAGAGAGACCAAGCTGCACATTTAAATATGCCGCCGCCACCACCAATACCTTCAGGTTCAAGGGAGAAGAAGTTTAGTCACGAATCTTGGCAAGCTGACTTCGCTGCCCATGTAAGTGAGGAATCTGATATGAGTTAAATCCCAAAATGATCCCTGAGATTGACGTCGTGCACTAAAACCGTCCTTGAGATTCCAATTACACCAATTACGTCATTGAGATTGAAAAAAGTGCACCATATTAGTCACAGACCTATTTTCCATTAACAACGTGATGACATGGCATGATGGCGTGGACTGTAAGTGACACATGTCACTTCATGATTTGGCCACGTGTAATGGTATGATGATGTGGTGACCAGTGACACGTGGCATACTGACGTGGATGGTTGTGCCACGTGTCACAATGTTATTTGGCCACGTGTCTGTTTGTGCCACGTGTCACAACAGTATTCGTCCACGTGTCATCCATTATGTCATCGTTGTATATGCACCAAATTAGTCCCTCACTTTGCATTAAGTGACTCATTTTAGTCCCTGAAATTGAATGCACCAAATTAGTCCATTCACCAGTTTTTTCTCATTTTTTTCTATAAATTCAAAATTCTCAATATTTTTGAATGCATTAATTTCAATTCTATTTTTTCACATGTTCTTCAAATAAAAGTGTTTTTATAAAATATTTTTTCTCTTGCGAATACTCTAACCGTTGACTTAGAGTTGACGTGAAGGCTTTTCAAGCACCTTCGCTACCATCTCCGACCTCTTTCAGTACTTTTATAAAATATTTTTTTCTTGCGGATACCCCTAATAACCGCGGTCTTGGAGTTGACATGAAGGTATTTCAAGTTTTCCTCATTACCATCTCCGACCTCTTTCGTCTAGACTGCAGAGGTCAAAGATGGTAGTGAGGGTGCTTGAAGTGCCTTCAATCTAGCTCATTTACACATAACGAAAACGTATTTTTCATAAAAAAAAATATTTATTTTAAGTATTAATTTATTGTTAAAAACACATTTTTTTTATGAAAAATGTGTCTAATCAATCATATAATTATTTTTTTATAATAACATACTTATATATTACAAAATTTACCAATGTTAAATTATTAAAAAAATTATATAATTAAAACTAAAAAGTAAAATCTTAAAAATTTTTATGAAAGCACTTATATTTAAACGATATATGAAAAAATAGAATTGAAATTAGTGTATCCAAGATATTAAAATTTTAAATTTATAGAAAAAAATGAGAAAAAACTGGTGAAGGGACTTGTTTGGTGCACGACATTCAATTTCAGGGACTAAAATGAGTCACTTAATGCAAAGTGAGGGACTAATTTGGTGCATATACAATGATGACATAATGGATGACACGTGGACGAATACTGTTGCGATACGTGGCACAAAGGGACACGTAGCCAAATAACATTGTGACACGTGGCACAACCATCCACGTCAGCATGCCACGTGTCACTGGTCACCAAATCATGAAGTGACACGTGTCACTTACAGTCCACGTCATCATGTCATGTCATCACATCGTTAATGGAAAATAGGCCAGGGACTAATATGGTGCATTTTTTTCAATCTCAGGGACGTAATTGATGCAATTGGAATCTCAGGGACGATTTTAGTGCATGACGCCAATCTCAGGGACCATTTTAGGTTTAACTCGCATTTATTGATACAAAAAGTGAGTTGGATTATTATCTTGAAGAAAGACCAGTGCCACAAACTGAAGATGACTTTGATATCTTAAATTGGTGAAAATCGAATGGCGCAAAATTTTCCACTTTGCAAGCGATTGCTAGAAATTTTTTGGCGATTCCTATATCTACAGTTGTCTCTGAGTCGTCATTTAGTACTGGTGGTCGATTTGTTACACCACATCGTAGTAGGTTGCGTCCAGATGCGTTAGAGGCTTTCATATGTAATTAAGATTGGCTTTGAAATGAGCTTGAAACCATAGCTAACATAGGGTTTGAGTACTATACAATTGATAGCATTGAAGCAGATATTGATTTAAGAAAATTACTAAATTATATACAATATTATTTTTTTCAAATTATTGACTTATTCTTGATTTATTTTACGATTTTAACTTTTAATTGTATTTTTCTTTTTTATGTAGGATTCAAACAAATCGAAATCTACCATTATTATTATTACATTATGCAAAAAGACTTGAAAATTCTACAATGTGATGTATTATGCTTTGTAGTTTTTGGATATATTTGATATTTTGGTTGTTTTATGGATATATTTGATATTATTTGTTGTTGTTAATGTCTTTAGAGACTATAAACACGTTAATGTCTTTATTGTTGTTAATGTTGTTAATGTCTTTGGAGCAGTGGTAGAGCCACGTTATAAGAAAGGGGGACAATAGCCCCTCAAATTAATAAGTTGTATATATAAGTCTCTAATTTTTTTAGTTTAACCCCTTTTAATTTTTAATTTTTTTTAATTTATATTTTTCATGTTGGCCCTCCCAAAAAAATTTCTACCTCTGCCCCTATTTTAGAGACAAAAAATATGTTGTTAATGTCTTTATTATTGTTAATGCTTTATAGACAAAAAACATAATAAACATAATAATTGATATAGATTTTTTATTTTTTTTTATTTTTTTATTTTTGTTAATTTTTAAAAAATCCACAGATATCCATAAAATCCCCTGTTTTCGGCGGATTAAATTTCTCTCTTTGCTTAGGAGAATACGAGCAACAATTCAATCATCAACTTCCAGATCTTTTGTCATAAAAAAATTAATATCAAATACAAAATCACTTATCTGAATTTAAGTTATTAAATAAAAATAGCTAGTTATTTATTTAATTATTCTAATTAATAAGGTATACAATGTCGTGATATAAGCATATGTACTCTGATCTGTTAGCATGCATTTGAATAGTACTATCATTGGATACTTGTTTATAGATGACTTTTAAATTTGTCTACTAGTTTAGTTAGTAACTTAGTATAGATACTTCAATTTTCTTCTGTGCATTTTGCTTTGTCTCAACCGCAGAAGGAGATAAGATATGAATGATGATGCAAAATGCTGATTTCTTTATGAAAAAGGTTTTGGTAATAAGAAGTAACTAGAATAATGAAAGAGAAAAACTTTTATTTATTTTTTCCAGCATATATATAATAGATTTAATTTTTATATATTATCAATATAAAAATTTTATTCAAATATCAAATCATATATTGTGATATTATTAAAATAATAAGTTTTTGGCTTACTACTTAAAAGGGGCTTTTTTTATTTAAATAAAAATTTAAAACAAAAAAGACTTTAAAATGGTCATTTAAACATATAATTGGATAACATTGTAAAAATTTATATATAAAATGTTTTTTGTTTTTTAACTAGTCAAAATTTGATTATAGCCAATTATTATGTATGTGAATGCCAATTGAATATGTCAATAACAAGAATATAGGATTAGAGACTTTTTCACATGGTGTGAACAACAGTTTTTATTTTATTTTTAATGATAAAAAGCTTTTCATCGTCGTCGGTGGTGAAATTTTTTTTATTGTTATTTTTCTGACTTTTCACATGAGCAGAAAAGTATTTTTAACCTCCAAAAATTCATATTTCACCAAAAAAAAAAAGTGTTTTCTAACACCAATTTTTTACTTATTTGAGTGTACTTAATTAGTTTACAATTATTTTTACTTATACGGACCTGCATTAGTTAGTTTACAATTATTTACTATTTAATAAAGTTGGTCAAATTTAAAACAAATAATTAAGTCTTAATTTAGTTAAATGCCTTGGGTTTCCCAAGCCCATGGGTTATTACTTATTAAGGGGACAAGAATCTTGCATGTAGCAGCCTAGAAAACCCCTTTTATATATTTTTGACACTCCCTTTGCGAGTGGACAATGGAGTTCCACGTATCCAATCCTTAAAAGGCTGCTATAACAAACAGGTGAATTCTAGCCTACGCCTCTTTAGATGAGGTGATTGGCAACGCCCCTTACCTGCTGACACAGGTTTCTTGGTTTTTGTTGCTTCGTGGTTTGACCTATGTAGATTACATTCATTTTATTTTGGCCACTGTAGTTATTAATAATTATAGAAATTTCTCGAGTAAGATCAAGTTTTTGGATTTCTTGGATTGGTCTTGTCTACTAAAGGGCGGCCAGTTAATAAATTTAGAAACCTATTTTTAATCTCATAAATATTCATCCATTAAAAATGGAGTTTTTGTATAAAGAAAAGATTCATATATAGTTGTTTTTTACTCGTTTTTCTTATTAACTTCGATAAATAATGTCAAAATCAGCTTATATTTCATTCGAAGAACAGAAACAATAATTTCTCTTTTAAAAAAGTGAGTTCGACAAAATTTATTTAATCAATGCTTTTATTGGATTGATAGATTGCAAAACTTCAATCAACGTACTTAAAACAAACAAACTTAAAAATAATATGAACGTAAGAAATAGCTGAAATCGACAATAGAATTAGAAGTAATAAAAAGTAAAAAATAAAAAATAAAAAAATGTAAATAATAAAGAAATTGTAATAAAATAACGACAAAGGAAATAAGAACAGCTAAAAAGAAATGAAGAAAATAATAGAAAAGTGATGACATTCAACACTTATATGTCACATGCACAAGCATTCTATTTTTCTGTGTGTCAGTGTGACTGAAAATTTTTTGCAGAATTTTGGTGTGGCTTAAAACGGGTTAGAATGCATCTTTGTGTTAATTTCAACCTTTTTATTTATAGAGAAAATTCTCGACAGTTATCCCTTTTTTCTCCCACATTCTTCCTTTAACTTGTTCCCCAAAGTTTGCACCATGTTCTCCACTTAGTCTGAGAACCAAGTAAAAATCTTGGTGCGCTAGTCAAAGTAATTGCTAGTCAACCTTTTTTCTAACATTGTCTATCTCTGACTTCGACTCTCCTTGATCTTCACGCCCTATACGATCAACCTAGTTCACAATCTCGACTTATTCCAGTCGAGGAACCCATTTTTACTACTAATAAATTGCCTCTTAAAATTTTTTTATTTTGTTGAAAAATACAAATTTTATATGTTTGGGGTTATGTGCTTGGCACATGTCATTTTAAATTTTAAAAAGATATTTTAGTTATACCATGCTAGAGTTATGCTTTTTTTCGAGATACGTAACGTTCCCTTAGATTTTCAATGAGTCATTTTGAATATAAATGCCTTTACAATTATTCCTTCTCTAATTTCAAAAAATTCTATCTCTCTTCTCCAAGCGACGATGCACCCATGGCTTCTCAACCCGTTCTTTATTAGAGTACTACACCAGCCATGACTGGTGCTTCTTCTTCCTCAACGACTATGGCTACTATCTCTGCCGTAGTGGTTGCCTCGATGGCTCCTACTTTTGCAACAGTGACTGTTGCACCTCCAATGGCGTCTGCAACTGCCGCTTCGTCATCTTCTCTTCCACCAGTCACTGTTACTACTGCTGCTCCTTCTCATTCTCTCGAAGAAGATGACGATGTAGCAATTATTCTTCCTCCCTAATTAATAACGGAAGTGGCTGAGTTTTACAATGATGATGGGACTTTGAGGGCCACAAATTTAAATGTTGAGACCTCTGATCTTTGGCGCAGTTAAGTATTCCTTTCATTCTCAATAAATGGGGTATTGCATTCTTTCCTAGGTCCGATAGCTACTCCAGAACTAATCAAGTCTATTTTTCCATTCCTTCCATCACCCTCAGAGCATTTATCACTGATTTTCTGTAAAAATGTTAATACCTCATATTTTGCTGGTCGCGTTTTCAGAACTGCTCCCCTTAGATATTTGAGTTTTTACTATTCGGACTGGATGTCTCGACTTGCACCAGTGTATAAAACCTGCTTTGAAATTAGTCACTTTTGACCTTTCCTATACAACTCCTTTACTAGGGATCACTCTATACTTTTGGTATCTTGCTACCAAAAATTTTCATTTTTCATGCGGAATGATGGGGTCCCACTTTAATAGAAATTTTGACTTTGGCCGGCTTGCCGACTGATGGCGAGTTTGTTTCATGGTCGACCGACTATCCAAAAGATAACTTTGATATCAACTTCGAGTCTAATTTCATCTCAAGTTTTATTCAAAACAATATGGATTCTGAAGGGAACCCTGCTTCCGATAGTGAACATGTAGCCTTTCTCCTCCTTTGACTCAATTCTTTTGTGTTTTTGTTCGAAGTCGGTCTAAATTCAGAAAAGCATCTACTTGTCCCTGACCATTATGCTTCACCATTAGAAACTCATTGATCTCCCTACCATGATTCTGAGTCAATTATATGAAGCCATTTCTTTGATTGTCGATGAAATTCGTCAAGGAGACTCCTCGATCAATCCATTTGATCCTCTTTGGATTGTCAATCTGTGGTTAAAAGCTATTCTTAAACCTCAATTCACAGTTTCTTCAACTGAGCTTCCTAGCACTCCTATTAATGGTATTCGTCTTTCTCAACTTTACTGGACAAAATAAAAAACTATGTCTTCTATAGGTATTTTTCAACACTTCCTCTCTGTTCTTTTTGATATCAAAGAAGACCACAATGTCTCATACTTTTCTAATCCTTTTTTCCTTTTGACCTAGTGCCGTTCTACACCTAAATTTCTTCACTTCTCCTTAGCCAACAAACTAAGTAATAGTCGATGATTTGTGGGTTAGGATGTTAACTCCTCAAATTTTTTCTGTCAGACTGATGACAAGTCATCTTAGCCTAGTTTCACTAGTCTTTTTTCTTTGTTTTCATTTAGTTTTATGCACTTTCTTAAGCCACAAGTAAGCCAATTGGGTGGAATTTCATGTTTCCTTAGATTCAATCAACTATGGATGAATTGATGCATTTTCATGAGTTTTATACCATAATTGCTTATATGACAAGAAAAAGAATAACTCTCATGATTAGAGCATAGCTTTGATGCAATTGTTGGTTGATGATAGGTAGAAGAAAGCTTGGAAGAAGGTTAAGGAAAAGGGTGATAGCAAGAGGCAAGAGGAAGGACTCACGTTTGAGCCAAAGTTTGCCTCAAACTTGGGCTCAAACGTGAGGAAGAGTGCAACCACACCCTGGAGAAGAGCCAACGTTGGCTGAAGAAGGAGCAAGGGAGGGCAACGTTTGCGCCAACGTTTGCCTCAAACGTGAGGTCAAACGTTGGCGCCAAAGAGAAGAGAAAGAGCACTCCTGGGCATGGCAACGTTTGAGCCAACGTTTGCCTCAAACGTGAGGTCAAACGTTGGCCACATATTAGCAAGGAGAAGCACCCCTGGAGCAAACCAACGTTTGCGCCAACGTTTGCCTCAAACGTAAGGTCAAACATTGGCGCCATAAAAGCAAGGAAGAGCACCTCTGTTTGATGCATTGAGTGAGCCACGTTTGCGCCAACGTTTGCCTCAAACGTTGGGCCAAACGTTGGCCAAAGGAGTAGCATGGGGGAACCACGTTTGAGCTCACGTTTGACCTCAAACGTTGGCTCAAACGTGGAAGACAGCAACTTGGCCGAGCTGCATAATGTCACACAAGGGACGTTTGAGTCAACGTTTGCCTCAAACGTGAATGGTTCATGGCCCGGTTCACTAATGGATTTCTTCCCAACACCAAGAGCAATCAACGGAGGCTACTATCAACCCAATTCCATCAAGGCTAAAGGCCCAATTCAAGGCTTAATGATCATTTGAAGAAAGTGTATAAATAGCTTAGGATTTGAAGTTTTAGAGAGCTTTTTTTCTTTTAGAGTTTTCTTTAAGAGTTTTCATAGTATTCACAGTAGAGAACTTTTGGATTTTGAGCTATTTGGAGATTTAGAGTCTTGGGTGTTGAAGAATTGAGGAAATTCTGTCTCAATCTCACCTTGAGATCTCTTTTTGTTTCTTTCACTGCACCATTGGAGAATTGAGATTTGAATCCAAGTTTTCTTCTGTTTTGATTTTAATCTCTTGCAATTGAATTCTAAATTTGGATCTAAGAAGGCAGTGAGATCTAGACTTGGTTATCTAGTCTCTTGAGTCCTGAGATCTACATCTTTCAATTTCAATTTCCTTGTTACATTGCTACACCAAGTTTATTTTCATTTGCATTTAAGATCCGGTTCGATTAGATCCATCTTCTACGTTTCTGTTTGTTGAGATTTACTGTTCTCTTGTTTAATTTTTGCAATCCCACATCCCTAATCCATTTACAATTCAAGCCATTTACATTTCTTGCATTCTAAGATTCTGCAATTTACATTTCTTGCATTCTAAGATTCTGTAATTTACATTTCTTGCGTTCTAAGTTTCTGCCATTTAATTTCTTGTTCTTTAAGATTCAGCACTTTTATTTTCTGTTCTCTTTAATTTCCTGCAATTTACCCCTCTCCCTTTACTTTTCATGCAATTTAATTTCTGTTAATCACAAATCACTCAACCAACTCTTGATTTGCTTGACTAAATCAACCACGAAACTAAAATTGCTCAATCCTTCAATCCCTGTGGGATCGACCTCACTCATGTGAGTTATTATTACTTGATGCGACCCGGTACACTTGCCGGTGAGTTTTGTGTCGGATCGTTTTCCGCACATCAAGTTTTTGGCGCCGTTACCGGGGATTGATTAGATTGACAATGATTAAGTGAAGTGGAGATCTAGATCTAGCATTTTTATTTTCTGTTTCTCTAACTTTGGACTAACTCACTAACTGTTTGAATTTTTGCTTAAGCTAACTAAAACTTCATTCTGGCAATAGATTGAAGTTATCCTGGTTTCTCTGGCTTTGTGTGATTCTTATGCTTTTGCTTGTTGAATATAAAAGAGAAGCAATTTTCTTTTATTAATCTCTCAAGCCTATCAATTGTTTGATACATTGTGTCAGCTAATTTTCTGATCACATTTTGGGCATGAATATATTCAATCTTCATTTGGACAGTTTGTGATTGTGCAGATCATGGAGGGGAACTCAACGAATTCTAGTAAGCAGGGGAGTAATATCCCCACCTTAGATGACAAGCAACCACTCATCACCATGAACGATATTGCTCAGTGGTTTGAAGCTTTCCCACAAGGAAACATTATAGGATGGGAAGAACTAATGAGTGAACTCCTAGCCAAGCTGAAACCACCTCAGGGAATTGTTAAACCAGAAACAGGAGTGCAACCATTCGCACAAGAGAAGGAAATTGAAGGTATTCGCGCAATCATGGCCCAAAGCGAGCAGATACATCAACAGCTTAAGCAACAATTGGAGCTGGTTAACAGAAAAATAGAGGAACTACAACATGCTGTGGTAAATGCACAGAACTCACCTCAAAATCCCCATTGTTAGAATCAACTTGAAAAAGGTTCTAGAGTAATTAACTTTGAGCAACAAAGTTATGAGCGATCACACTCTCCAGACAGCTCCTCAAGCATGTTCCAACGTAGGACTCAGAATGATGTGTACAACCCACCCTGGAGAACTCAATCCAACTGGAGGGGGTTTAAAAACCTAAATCAAAAACCAAGGGACTTCAACTGCAACAACTCCAACTTCAAAAACCAACATAAAAACCACCCCCACAACAACAATCATCACACACCATCCCAATACACACACTTCCAACCCCGTCCTACCTCACCACTCGCCCAAAATGACTCTCATCAACCATCACAGTTGACACAACTACAACCAATTCCAAACTCTCAAAGACTCTATGTTCTAGAAATGATGATGGAGAGGTTCATGAAAGTTCAAGAAATGATAACAATAGAACAGGAAGAAATAAGGAAAAATCAAGAGATGATAAGCAGGAACCAAGAGGCTACACTCAGAAGAGTTGAAAGGCAAATGGAACAACTGGTTCAAAACCTTGCTGAATTGGGCGAGAGAGAGGCAAATATATCCCTAAGGGCCACTGAAGATGACCCAAAGAACAGTGAAAAAGCTGCTGGGTTGAAAGGGAAAGCAGTTAGGGAAGAAGGTGAGAAGGCTATGGAAAAGGAAATAATCATCAAAGAAAGATACCACAGGGGAATTCCACAAAAAGAAACAGAGGAAAGGAAGCCCATAGTGAGAGGAGGAAACCAAAGGCAACAGAAACCTCAACTTCCATGATCCGAGGATGAAAGATGTCAAGCTAGTGACAATAAAAGAGCGCTTGTTGGGAGGCAACCCAACCGGAGGTAACTTTCTTTTCATAACTATTTCAATAAAAAGGTTAATTAGTTTTATCTATATTGAGAGAAGCTAAGTTTGGTGTTTCACACCAAAACAATCTAAGGGAGAATGAAGGATTCTAAGTTTGGTGTTCCACCAAAATCCCATCATAAAACACATTCTCATTTTCTGCATCATGCTAGCTTCAAGCATTTGGATAAACTAGTTAACTATTTTGCTGTTTCCTAGTTTTCAGTTTTACTACTTTTAGCAAAGAAAAAGAGTTTCACATCTGGTTAGTTTGATGAACAAGAACCATTGGCAAGGTACTAAGTTTGGTGTTCCCACACCAAAGTAAGTACAAAGGCCCACAAATAAATCGTGCATGCTAACCATTGTTTCTAAGTGCTTGGGGAACAAGCAACTTTCAATATCACTGCAGAATATCATACAAACTCTTGGGAAGATTTAGCATCATCAATCAAAGAGATGAAAGAGGAATGTGAAGACCAGCAATGATGATGAGGAAGAGGACAGCAAGTAAACTCCAAAAGGTTGTATTATTCATTATTAGATATTGCTGTGATTGAAAGTTATATTATACCCCTATCTGCCCTTCTGTCTAGTATAGTTTTTCTGCAAATCAATAATCAAGATGCTTGATCATTTACAACACTATACTCTCCAAAACTTGTTTGCACTCAATATTTCAAAAAAAAAATGCATTACATGAAAGTTCTTTGAAAAGAAGGATTGAGGAATTAAACCATTTTGAGGCAAGCAAAAGATTAGGAGAAGTGGTGGTTCTAGTTGTACGATTATGCATTGAGGTTGCATGCTTATGAAAACTTGCATGGGAGCTCATAGGCAGGACATAGAGTTCAAAGAAGTATTGTGGAGATTCTCAAACATTTATTGATCCAAGAAGCAGTGACCAAAAGAAAATAAAGAAGACATCAAAACAAAAAGAACATAGCCCAAGGCTCTGAGCATCAATTACTAGGCAAAAAAGAAGAAAGAAACAAGAACTCAAAGAGTTGTTATCCTAGTAAATGCTTGTGGTCGAACTGTGTCAAAGAGAGAGGCTTGAGCAAGTAAATCCTAAAGGGTGCTTCAACACCTAATACCTTAAAACCAATTGGTTTAGGAGTATTGATTGAAAGCTTATCTAAAGAGCCGCTTTGAGACATGACACTTAGAGTCAAGGCCAAAGCACAGAAACGATAAGCTGCTTCAAGGTGATTACCTATAGAGAGATCTCTATGATATTATTTGGATGAAAGTTCTAAGACCTAAGACTCCCAAGATGTAGGGACTAGTAAGCATTGAAGCCCTTGCATGAGCACATAATTTAGAGTTCACCCCACTGTCACTTAATCACTTCACTCACAGGATAGTACATGTAATTCTTCAAATCCATTCTAATTGAAAGGACCTTTTAGCATAATTCTTTTCTTGCTTGGGGACAAGCAAGTTTTAAGTTTGGTGTTGTGATGACAAGTCATCTTAGCCTAGTTTCACTAGTCTTTTTCCTTTGTTTTCATTTAGTTTTATGCACTTTCTTAAGCCACAAGTAAGCCAATTGGGTGGAATTTCATGTTTCCTTAGATTCAATCAACTATGGATGAATTGATGCATTTTCATGAGTTTTATACCATAATTGCTTATATGACAAGAAAAAGAATAACTCTCATGATTAGAGCATAGCTTTGATGCAATTGTTGGTTGATGATAGGTAGAAGAAAGCTTGGAAGAAGGTTGAGGAAAAGGGTGATAGCAAGAGGCAAGAGGAAGGACTCACGTTTGAGCCAAAGTTTGCCTCAAACTTGGGCTCAAACGTGAGGAAGAGTGCAACCACACCCTGGAGAAGAGCCAACGTAGGCTGAAGAAGGAGCAAGGGAGGGCAACGTTTGCGCCAACATTTGCCTCAAACGTGAGGTCAAACGTTGGCGCCAAAGAGAAGAGAAAGAGAACTCCTGGGCATGGCAACGTTTGAGCCAACGTTTGCCTCAAACGTGAGGTCAAACGTTGGCCACATATTAGCAAGGAGAAGCACCCCTGGAGCAAACCAACGTTTGCGCCAACGTTTGCCTCAAACGTGAGGTCAAACGTTGGCGCCATAAAAGCAAGGAAAAGCACCTCTGTTTGATGCATTGAGTGAGCCACGTTTGCGCCAACGTTTGCCTCAAACGTTGGGCCAAACGTTGGCCAAAGGAGTAGCATGGGGGAACCACGTTTGAGCTCACGTTTGACCTCAAACGTTGGCTCAAACGTGGAAGACAGCAACTTGGCCGAGCTGCATAATGTCACACAAGGGACATTTGAGTCAACGTTTGCCTCAAACGTTGACTCAAACGTGAATGGTTCATGGCCCGGTTCACTAATGAATTTCTTCCCAACACCAAGAGCAATCAACGGAGGCTACTATCAACCCAATTCCATCAAGGCTAAAGGCCCAATTCAAGGCTTAATGATCATTTGAAGAAAGTGTATAAATAGCTTAGGATTTGAAGTTTTAGAGAGCTTTTTTTCTTTTAGAGTTTTCTTTAAGAGTTTTCATAGTATTCACAGTAGAGAACTTTTGGGTTTTGAGCTATTTGGAGATTTAGAGTCTTGGGTGTTGAAGAATTGAGGAAATTCTGTCTCAATCTCACCTTGAGATCTCTTTTTGTTTCTTTCACTGCACCATTGGAGAATTGAGATTTGAATCCAAGTTTTCTTCTGTTTTGATTTTAATCTCTTGCAATTGAATTCTAAATTTGGATCTAAGAAGGCAGTGAGATCTAGACTTGGTTATCTAGTCTCTTGAGTCCTGAGATCTACATCTTTCAATTTCAATTTCCTTGTTACATTGCTACACCAAGTTTATTTTCATTTGCATTTAAGATCCGGTTCGATTAGATCCATCTTCTACGTTTCTGTTTGTTGATATTTACTGTTCTCTTGTTTAATTTTTGCAATCCCACATCCCTGATCCATTTACAATTCAAGCCATTTATATTTCTTGCATTCTAAGATTCTGCAATTTACATTTCTTGCATTCTAAGATTCTGCAATTTACATTTCTTGCGTTCTAAGTTTCTTCCATTTAATTTCTTGTTCTTTAAGATTCAGCACTTTTATTTTCTGTTCTCTTTAATTTCCTGCAATTTACCCCTCTCCCTTTACTTTTCATGCAATTTAATTTCTGTTAATCACAAATCACTCAACCAACTCTTGATTTGCTTGACTAAATCAACCACTAAACTAAAATTGCTCAATCCTTCAATCCCTGTGGGATCGACCTCACTCATGTGAGTTATTATTACTTGATGCGACCCGGTACACTTGCCGGTGAGTTTTGTGTCGGATCGTTTTCCGCACATCACAGACTATCTCAAGAATCGACATAGACCCTTAAAAAAATTCACTATTACATATATGTATATATGTCAGCAGGTGAATATACTAACAAAATCATGTAATAATAGAAGCAATATAGAAAAATAATGGACAGTTTGAGAGTCAAGCTATTCTCCCAATGCGGCTACTAAATCTTCGTCAAACTCAATTTTATATACATAAAGTCAAGGAATAAAATCCGTTTGTTATACTCAAGAATTTTTTTTAAACAAAAAAATATAGGCAATAACAGCTAATACACCCAACAAATTTAGAAACTAGAAAGACGTGAATTTATTCTAAAGTTAATAAAACGGGCTAATCACAATGTATTTAGTCAAAGTTAATGAGGTACAAATATACCATTCTTAAAATTCTCTCGTAACAGCGGAAGAAACCACTTCCAATTGTCTTTCGTTTTTGCAGTAACAATTGCATAGACTATCAGATAGATGTGGTTGTTAGCATCTTATCCGATAGCCATCAACAGCTTCTCCCCGTAGTACCCTTTAAGAAACATCTCATTTAAGCATATAAAGGGTTGACATCCATCCAAAAAATCCTTCTTGCAAGTATCAAGACAGATATATATTCTCTTAAACAGATTATCCAAATCAGACATCAGTGTTTTTTCAATAATCACATTTGATCTAGGGATACATCTTAAAACCTTAAATCCATAGTCTCGAAACAATGAAGATTGTGCCTTTTCCGATCCCTCAATCCTCTTCCTTGTTTTGACTATATACTGGTAGATCTTTCTTTCATTCTAATATCTTATTTTATATCATTTTAAAAATTATCACGATTTTTTTTTATATTTTTGAAAATGTTATATATAGTATTTTGTTTTATTATTCATGAGCGTAAGTTTTAAAGTCAAGTATGATGACGTGACACGTTTTGATGCTAGTCTACATATTGATGCTATTTTTGGAAAATGTTATGTATTAAATTATTAGATTTGTTAATATTTAATGATTAATTATGGTAAAATTTATCAATAATTATAATATTTTATATTATATCTTTTTAATAATGATCTTGATTCTTTTTTATATCTCTATAAATATTATATATATCTTATAAATAATTTTTTATTTTTATATAATATTTTGAGTGTAGTATATTTTTTATTTTTGTCTATTAAATTTATCTAAATTGTTAGAATATTATTTTTTAATATTTTTTAATAATATATTTTTATTTTCTACTACTCAAATTAATATTTTTTATTATTATTATTATTATTATTATTATTATTATTATTTTGACAACATTTAATGAATACATATAAGATCCACTTTAAAATATTTTAATTCATTTTTTATAGACATTGAGTTATTTGTTTTGCATAGGCCAATTTTTTTATTAAATATAATTACTTTGTTAATTTTTTATTTTATAGATTATTTGGTATGAGTACAAATAACAAAAGAATATATGAAGCTATTTTAGACAATATAAATATATTCATGAATAAATTATATTAAAAATGTATTTCAGACATAAATATAAAAAATAAATATTTTTTTGTACATGTATAAATATATACACAGTAAATTTTAATACAACAAAGAGAATATATTTGTTTCTCGCTTCTAACTTTAAAGTAGGATCAATATTAAGTGTGTTTAGTTTAGCGTTTAAAGCATTAAACATACATTTAATTTTTTTTTAAAGTTTCACTTTTTTTTTATTATTTTTTTCTTTTTCTAAACGCAAACATAAATTCTACCCTCTAATCCATGTTTACCTAAAAGTAAAAATTTTAGTTTTTGTGTTCACTTTTTCTATGTTAGATTAAAATTTATTTTTTATCTAATAATTTTATCCTTATAAATTTTATTATTTTTTTATAATATTTTTTCTAATGTTCTCTTATATATTATTATTATTATTATTATTTTTATAAAATTCTTATTATTTTTTGTTTATATAAATTTTTTTTATCATTATTGTTATTTTTTTTGTATAGAATATTTTTTTGCTTTATATTATGATTCTATTAATTCTATTAGAGTACTAAAGAATATTACTAAGAGTATTAGAAAAAAGAATATTACAAATTATTTAAATATTTAAAATAAAATATAAAATAATATAAAATAATTATTTAAATTTATATATTTTTAATAATTTTTTATCTAAAAATAATTTTAAATAATATAATCTAAATAATATTTAATTTATTACGATCCATTTTGATATAAAAATTATCAAACATAAATTATATTAATATCAATTTATTTTTTATTAAAATTAATTTTATAAAATTAATTTTATACAAATTTTTATTTACAATTTTTTATCCAAACACACACTAATAATGAATTGGTACCCAGGGTAAAAGGTAAATACCCAAAGCTGATTAAGAACAACCCACAACCACAAAACCCAAGATTTTTTTTATTATCAAAAGTCTCTCACCTTCTCTCTCTCTCTCTCTCAAACAACACTAAAATAGACCCTCTTATAATTAAATTTTCACAATTCAAAAATAACAAAACCCCCTTTTTTTTTAATTTTGTAAAACACAGACCGGTTGAATAAAAATTTAATTCATTTCATAAAAAAAAATATCAAAGTTTAAATTCTCTTATAAATTATTTTTTATCCGCAATTCATCATATAAATGTATAGCATTGAATTTCTTTTAACAGCTTATAGTGGGATTAAAGAAAATAATTGAACATCAGCGAATCCAATTAAATAGGCCACGTGAACAAAAATATATATATTTTTTGGTGTCTAAACATAAAATAAAAATATATTTATACATTTGTCATATATAATATAAATTTAATTTTAATATATTATTTAAATAAAATAATTTTATACATATATTCAATTATATAATATTACATTAATTAAAATAATTATTTGTTATATTAACTACGTAAATAATTATCTAAAAAAAAATATAATTATACGATTGTATAAAATATTTTACATTATCAATATATCAAAATTAAACTCATATTATATATTATATATAAAAAAATGTTAGTAACTATTAAAATTTATTATTTTTTATTATTATTTAACTATTAATTTAATTTTTTTAATTTAGTAATTCAATAATATATTTTATTTCATATTTTTAAATATCAATAACTAATTAATGATAAAAAATAATAAATTTTGATAATTATCTAAATTTTTTCTTATATATAATCCCACAAAAGTCACGCACAAAATTACAATATTCATAACACCTTATAAAGCTGTTTGCCGGTCAAAATATCCACCAATGCCACTCCCTTAATACTGAGCACACACCACGTGTTTTAAGATTGGATTGACAACAATGCAAAAAGTACAAGGCGTTCCAACTGCCTCATTTGGTCAGGTGTAGGCTAGAACTCACCTCACAAATAGGGATAGTGTGTGCGCCTACATATATAAATTTCACTGCGAGCAATTTATATTTTATACAACTGAATAGTAGTATTAAGGGGAAAAGAAAAAAGAAAAAAGAAAAAAGAAAAGATGAGAGTGGCAGTGGTGGGTGGTGGAATAAGTGGATTGGTTTCAGCGTATGTATTGGCCAAAGAGGGAGCGAAAGTGGCACTTTACGAGAAAGAAGATTATTTGGGAGGCCATGCCAAAACTGTGAATGTTGATGGTATTCATTTGGACCTTGGATTCATGGTCTTCAACCGGGTAATAATTACTTGACTCAATTTTTTCATTGCATTGTTTTTCTTTTTAATTCTCACATTGTTTGGTATATTTCGATTTGCATATTATGAATGCTGAAAGGCTGAAACATTCTTGTAGGAATACTTTGAATGATTTGGTTTGTTGTTAACTACTCCTATTTCGTTGCCTTCAATTTTGGTTTTAATTGTTGCCACTCCTCTTCTGCTATTGGTTGGTTCGTTGGTTGCTTTCTACTACTTATTTGGAGAGATTGAATACTGCAAAAATTGTTCTTGGTTTCAAAATCTTGGCCGCATTATCCAAAACAGTACTAACAAGGGAGATAGGCAACTAGCTTTAAACTAGAAGGATTTTTCTTTTTTGTAAAAGAAGGAAAATTAAAAGAAACAATTGGATATTTTCTTTTTCTTGTTATATTAAAAAAATGCTAAGAGACTAATATTTTTAGTGTAAAAAACAAAGTATAGTATTAATTACCCAATTTTTTTTCAACTATATTAAAATATATATTAAAATATAAAATACATACTAAAAAATTAAATTATAATATATTTATTTATATTTATATATAAATATATTAATAATTAATTTTAGTATGTAAATAATATTTTTAAATTTTTCAATATAAAATATTACCTAGTACACACTGATGATGAGCATGGTAAGTCGTTATCATTATTCTTAATCTTACGCTATTCATTTCGCTGACTAAATGACAAAGTGATCAGGATGGAAAAAATGCATTAATGCTATTGATAGCAAATAAAAATTCTATTTATATATTAAAATTAGTTATTAATAATTAATTTTAATTGTTGATTTTGGTATATAATGAATCAGATTGATAACAAACTCAACATCCATGTAATTACATTAGTTTCGTAGATAATATATGTGTTTCTACTTTCTCCAATTAAATAATGATATTTTATCAATTTTCTTAAAAAGGTGAAAATTGATTTCTTTTGTTAGTTCAGTAATCAGTACCATAAATATATTGATGAGTGCATGTATCGACACGTAATAGACTAATAGTAGAACATCGGATCGGAATTGACTTGTCAAAATAGAAGAATTTTCCTTTGATGATGCTTTGATTGCGATAAGTGGAATAAAACCTAGTTAGCGTTTGTAGTGTTTAATTAGTTTGTGTTGGGTCATTTTTAGCCGCATATAAACATACACGTTACTAATGTCTATTTTTTGTCGGATGAATTATCAAAATTGTATAAAAAATTTATATTACTGATAAAAATTATAAATAATAAATAAATCTTAAAATATTTATGAACATGACATAAATAATTAAATATTAAATATATATTTAAAAAATACAAAATTATATTTGAATGTGATTTTTTTTAAATATTAATAAAAATTGAGACAATTTTGTTTCTAAATTTTATGATTTTATTTAAATTGAATATTATTTATTTATTTTTTTGAATGACGAAAATGTTTCTTATAAAAAAATCTATAAATTAAATTTTATTTGAATCTTTTTATACATCTTTCAAATAATTATCTAAATATTTACACACAAAAATTTAATTAACTGAAGAAGTCATTTATTATATATAATAATCGTTATTTTTAAATTATTTAAAAATTTATTTATCGTTCGTATCTCCTAATAAAAGTTATTTAATTTTTGTCGAATATGAACATTCAATACTGTTTTGGTAGTTTGAGCATTCTTTTTATAAATATTTTTAATTAATTTAATTCAGAAAAGCTAAAGAGGAAAAAATACAAAAAAATCTACAAAAATAACATGTGTTTCTGTTTTTGTTCACTGAATTGATAACTACTGAATTGATAACAATCTGTGGACCAAAGCATGGTGGGTGTCAGATGTGGTCCTGGTGATGTGGTGCAGTCCTCATTCCTCCTTTCCTTATTTGGGGGGCCGCCTCTCTTTTATTGGCACACCACTCATTCATTTTATTGACAAAATTACCCTTTTCAATCAATTTGGGATTTTGTGTTACTCAAATAGTTAATTCACTCATTCGCCAAAGTATAAAGGTTTAAATTTTACTTTGTACATGTAATAATTTAATGGCTAATAGTGACAAACCCTTAATGAAATTTAAATTTGCGACAGATCAATTTTTAATGGACAAAAAAAGATCTACTTTTTTTAAGAAATTTTAAAAAATAAATTATTATATTAATTATTATATATCTATGTATAAATATATTATTTAGTTTATTTTTAATATATATTTTATATTTTATTATGTATTCTATATCAATAATTAATTTAATATTTTACTTTTTATGTGCATATGACTGTAAATTAAAAGAAAAAAATTTCACTAATAAAGAGTTTTAAAAATATTAGTTAAAGTGTTTAATAAAAAATTTATGAAAAAATTAACTAATTAAAATTTTTAATATATTTATAATACGTAGAGATATAACTATTTATATTATTTTTTTGTTAATTTAAATTTTTTTAAAAAATAGTATCATAATATGTTATTTTTATTAAAAAATAATTTTAAAATTTTTATACATAATAACCTTGAATAATACTTGACGCATGTCAGTACAAATTTTAATTTTATTATAAAAGAAGTGTATTTAATGGGTAATTACTCAATTAAGCCAATCAGAGTTTAAAATTACACAATTCAGCCAGAAGAAAAAATGCTTCATGAATGGGTTAAGTACTGCCGTTCCTAAGGTCGGGGGCGAAAATCAAATTCGTCCCCGACCTTTTTTTGTTATTAAAATCATCCCTAACGTTACAAAACATTATAAAATCGTCCTTTTTTATCTCAATTTTATTTTTTGACCAAATTACCCTTAACTATTAATAAAAAATAAAAAATAAAAACAAAAACAAAAACAAAAAACTCCTCCCCCACCCCCACCCCCACCTCCGATGTCTCTTCCCAGTGAGAAAACACAGCTTCTTCCTCTTCTTGTTCAACTTCAACATCGCCACCCTCCTTTGCCCTCCCTTCGCGCTCTCTCTCCTCTACTCCTCCGCCACCAGCAACTCCATTCTTGACCCCTTAACGCCTCTCACTTCTTCCACCCCTTCCTCCGCCACACTCACTGGCCTTGGATCTTGATATCCCCTTCCTTATGCTCTTTGCAAACTTCCCCTTCTTTTTTTCTTCTTCACCAGCAACAACAACAAATCCAGCAAATTGAACAATAACAAATTCAGCAGAATAAATCACTAACAAATTTAAATTTGACAACAGTTCAACAATCATCAATTGCACTTCAAATCCAAAATCAACAACCACAGAAATTAAAAAAAATTTTAAAAAATGATGTTCATGTTCTTAAATCTCAGCATGTCGAACACCGAAGCTGAGCACCGCGAAGAGGAGGAGGCTCCTACCGGCGAGGACGAGGACACCCAGAGCTCAGGTAGCTCCGATCGTCAGACTCAAAGAGGTCGCCGTCTCTGGTGGAGAATAGCATCTTCGTTTTCTTCTCCAGTGAAAAAAGTTCAAGCAGAAGCAGAAGGAGAAGCAGAGGCAGTCAATCACAGAAGAAGAAGCAGCGCCGGCTTCCTTTTCCTCCCCCAAGATCTGCCGCAAAACTGCCACTGTTATCGAGCCCGAAATGGAGAGGAGAGAGCGCGAGTGAGAGGAGGAGCTGTTCATTATTGCGTCTGTTGCTGCAAGGGATTCGTCGTCGTCATTGTTGGGCCATCGCCGAACTGCTGCCGCCATTGAGTGCGCTGTGGCCGTGGTGGTCGCTGGAGGAAGAGAGAGCCAGAGGAGAAAGAGAGCAAGCGAGATCTGAGGAGAGAGAGAGCGCTCGGGTGCAGAGGAGAGAGAGGAGAAACCCGTGCTCAGCCACCGCCGTGCCTCTGCCGCCGAGAAACGCCGTCGGGAGGGTGAGTGAGGGAGTGGGGTGAGGGAGTGAGGGAGGGGTGAGGGTTGAGGGGTGGGGGTGAGGGAGTGGGCTGAGGGGGTTACGGGAGGGTGAGTGAGGGAGGGGGTGAGGGAGTGAGGGAGTTACGAAGGGGTGAGGGGTGAGGGTTGAGGGTTGAGGGTGGGGGAGGGAGGGTGTTTTAATTTGTTAATATTATTTTTAATTATTTTTATTAATAATGAAAGGGTAATATGGTAAAAAAATAAAATTGAAGTAGAAAAGGACGATTTTATAACGTTTTGTAACGTTGAGGATGATTTTAATAACAAAAAAAGGTCGGGGACGATTTTGATTTTCACCCCAGACCTTAGGGACGATTTCAGTACTTAACCCTTCATGAATCAACCAGAGACACAAATCTATATAATTCGAATTAGGTTAATTCGAATTGCATCTCTATGTAATTCGAATCACACTAATTCGAATTACACACACACGCACACATTCACTAATTCGAATCAACCTGATTCGAATTACACACACGCTGCACTTAGTAATTCGAATTGGCCAGATTCGAATTACTCAATCAAGGCATAATTCGAATTATACTGTTTCGAATTATACAGGGCCAGAGGTGTATAAATATGGTGTGAACGTAAATTGATCCCATTAGAGTGAGAAAATAGCTAGTGAGGAGAGTTTTGTAGTATTGGTTCATCACAGAGGATCGATTAAGAGAAAATACGATCTGGTGTGAAGTTCACTGATAAGGGTCCTCTTAGTATTTTTATCAGGCCTACGACGAGCTATGATGAGTTTGTGAATTCTATACTACAGAAACTTGGTCTGCAAGGCGTGAAACGGGTTCAGAAGTTATTCTATCGCATTTTGATCTCAGTGCTGCAAGAAATCGTGAAGTATGATTGTTTCATGATAGGGAGTGATGAGGACTTGCAGGTCCTGTTTCATTATCGTCGGCAGTTTTTCGAGGTTAGGACATCTGAGCTGTTGGCGAAGCTGGTTGACGTGGTATCTAGCTCGGGAGGTTCGAACCGAAATACCCACACTATAGGCACGGTAGCCGGTTCTAGCTCCAGACCTGTTGGTGCATCTTCACCCGTCCGTATGAATGAACCTCCGGACGAACCTGTCGCCTCCCCGTCGTTCGCTGTTGATCTCAACTGTAGTGGAGGCGGAGAGGTTGGTATCGTGGATAGGGTGCCGACTTCTTTACAGTGTATGGCACCGGCTGGTCTGGGCGATGCATTGTTGGATGATGTTGACGATGATGATGTCGAGCCGGATCTCATTGCTGATGATAGTAGCGACGAGATTGTAGCGAGTAATCCAGGTGGGGCTGGAGGTGGTTCTAGCTCTGGGACACAGCAGTACCCTCCGCACTTTTCATCTTTGGACTTGGATGCCATGAGACAGGAGGGGGTTCCTGGGGAGCCTACTTGATTTGGTGCTAGAGATGCCCAAGGGTCTGGTGGTCTTACAGAGTTTCAGGTTGGTCAGCAGTTTCAGGATAAAGATGAGGCTGTGTTAAGTGTGAAGACGTATAGCATCCGACGCGGGGTACAGTACAAAGTGGTGGAGTATGACTATCGCCGGTATGTAGGGAAGTGTTCTGAGTTTGGGAATGGGTGCACATGGTTGATTAGGCTAAGTCTCCGGCAGCGCAAGGGTATTTGGGAGGTAAAACGCTACAACGGACCTCATACATGTCTCGCGACGTCCATCTCTAGCGACCACAGGAGTCTGGATTATCATGTGATCTCGACAGTCATCATGCCAATGGTTAGAGCTCTGTCCGGATTATCTCCCATGGGCTAAATATCCTACTCAACCCTTTGTTGGAGTTGTTTTAGGTCGTTTTCTCTGGGATTTGGTGGGGTAGGATAGTGGAAAAGTGGTTCGAATGAGGTTGGTTCGAACTCCTTTTATAGCTGAATCCTGAGTAATTCGAAACACCCTCATTCAAATTACTACTTGCAGCCAAATTGGAGTAATTCGAATCACCCCAATTTGAATTACTTTGGATTGCGTGCGTGTGACTAATTCAAATCAGCCTGATTCGAATTAGTGAGTGTGTACGTGTGTAATTCGAATTAGGTTGATTCGAATTACATTGAGAGTGAAATTTGAATTAGGGTAATTCAAACTATATAGAATTGTGTCTTGGTTGATTCATGAACCAATTTTGATTTTGGCTGATTGGTTTAATTTTTTACACTCATTGGCTTATCAAGATGAATTACCCATATTTAATAAAATTTTCATAATGTTACGAAGGAGATAATGTACAGAATAAGTGTTATAGAATCTGCACAATCTGTTTATTAACACAAAAATAATTTCAAAAGATTTTAAAAGGCAAAAAAAATTCAACATTAAATATATATTTTTAAAAAATATTTTAAACATTAAATTTTAATTCAGTTTTTTCACAAATATGATAAAAAAAAATATTTTTATTTTTAAGGTTTTGTGATTTTACTCTTAAAGTAGATTTTTTTTGCAATTTATTTATGTTAATGGCCAAATAAATGAAAAAAAAATTCTATAAATCAAAATTTTATGTGACTTTTTTATGTACTTTATAATAATTATCTAAATATTTCTATAAATTTTTGTGATCAAATACATAAGTGATTTACTAAATATAAAAATTATTTGCGACTTATAAAAACTGTAAAGAGTATTTTGCCACCCAAAAAATTCTGTTTTTGTCAAAATAAACCCCAACTTTTGTTTTTAACAGAATAAACCTCAAAAAATAGGCACGGTTTGACAAAATGGTTTCGATGTTAACTCCTCACTCTGGATATTAATAAAGATGTCTAGCTGGCAATTAAGTGCTTACCTAGAGGGTTAGATATGAAATTACAATATTATTCTGTTTTAGATGAGAGATTATTAAACTTGAAATCCCTATTTCACTCTTTCACATTGCAGTTGATCCCCATTGACTCACAGTAAAAATCTCATCTGATAAAGAATCGTCATTGTTGCATTTAGCACATGTTCAGGAAATACATATTCATTTTGGATACAAATTCAACATTCATCACACCTAAAAGTAGCATTCTCTATTACTAATTTTTACTATCATACAACAACAACACTCTCACTACCTAAATAAAGAGAACATGTTCATAAATATAACTATAGCTACCCCAATTACAAGCACCAACAACAAAGTCTCTATCCTCCTCATGTACTGTTCAAACACAAATGACCTCATAGCTGTTGCCTTGTAATTCTCTCATTGTCCAAACTTTTCATCGCTTTACTCCTTTCAACATTCAATTTAATTTTTTTTAATGTCTTCTTCCTCTTCATCAATCCAAACAAAATACTCACATGGCCACATCCCATTCTCAATTTCTATCAAAATAGAAAGAGAAAGGGAAAAGATTCAACAAATAAGAAGAATCACAAACTTTATTTCAATGGGTTTCATTCAAAATAACATACCTGTCAAAAAAATCAACATCAAGGGTTGACCCGAATTAAACCTCCTAACAGCATAAGCAGGTTTCATCAAATGGTTTTTCCCTTCTTCAGCCCTCATAGTTGTCTCGCAGATAAAAACGTTGTTCTCTGTCAACAAAGATTTCTTTTTCATTTTTGCTCCACCACCTACTCAATTTGGAACTTAGGGTTTTCTTCAGGTTAAAATGTGAATCAACCCCACGTAAATCACTCTAATCCTTTAGGTAAGCCCTTAACGTGCCACTTAGACATTTCCGTTAACGTCGAAGAGTTACGTTGAGGCTATTTTGTCAAATAGTACATATTTTTTTGGATTCATTTTATCAAAAATAAATTTTGGGGTCTATTTTAACAAAAACAGAATTTTTTAAGTGTCAGAATGACTATTGACTCTAAAAAATATTATTTTTAGTTATTTTTATTGTGTTTTATAATAGTTTAAAGATATTTTGTTCGTTATCAAAAGTGAAAAAGTATTTTTGTTTGTATTTTAAAAAATCAAGGGCGATTTTGACGGTTCACCTTTCATATTGGATATTGGTAAGAAATTTACAAAGTCATTTCTTATGAAAACCACAATAAATAATAAAACAGAAATAATAGTTGGTTTATCTTAAAAAAATTTCATCATTTTTCTTTTCACTTTTAGTTATAAGTATCTATCCTCGATCAAATTATTTTGCCATCCCACCAGAGATGCCAATATTTATACAACACACAAGATATATAATATGCAGTGACGGATCCAAAAAATTTTGATAGTGGGAGCAAAATATATATAATATGATAATAATTTTTATAATAAAAATATTAAGTTTACATAAAAAATTAGGTATCAAATTATCTACTATAGATTTATGTATAAATATATATATTATTTAACTTATTTTTAATATGTATTTTGTATTTTAAAATTTGTATTTTAAGATTTATTTTATACAAGTAATTATTTTATGTATACGTAGTATAATTGTTGTTATAATTATATTTTGTTATCGTAAAATATGATTAGGTTTCAAAATATCTAATTACAAATTAAAATACTAAAATAGTAATTTAAATAATAACATAATTTAAAATTTAATTTTTTATATTTCATATTTTGAAACCTTGACAATATAATCAAAATGTTTTTTTTTTGTATATGTTGTTGAACAATCATTTAAAATTCAACTTTCATACAATTAGCTCTTGATGATATTCATTGTTGAAAAAGTTCATTCAATTAGTGTAGTTATAAAAAACTAAAGCTAATTTCAAAAGAAGAAACACAAATGGATAGATAATATTCTTTCGAGTCGATTTCTAAGAAAGAACAACAATCTTATTTAAATTTAAAAATTCATCATTATAATGGACATCTAATATGAAGTACTCAAATTGACTATTAAATGTCGAAAGTTTAATAAAAACTTATTGTGGAGTCAAATTTAATAATTTAGTGGGGGCAAATAAATATTATTATTATATACTACTCAATAAAATTTCAAATTGTAGTGGGGCGCTTGCCTCCACATCCGTAAGAGTAGCTCCGTCCCTGATAATATGCTATGATAAAAAGTTGTAAACTAGATGAGTATGAAAAGACTATGCCATTTGAGATATAACTCATTAGCAACTAGGAATACTATTGCAGGAGAGCAAGCAGTTGAAAAATATTCCTGATTTTGAAAATGTTAGTTTCTAAATGCAGTTTTGTACTTTTGTAACTTGACGCTGCTAGGAATTTTTAGGTGATTCGAGAATAAAGTTAGTTATTTATTTTGTTTCAATTGATTATCTGCTACATTAGTATAGTGAGTTTTTATATTATTTTAAATAAATAATTTTTTTTATAATTTAAAAGATAATTAACTATGGTAAATAATATAAATATCTACTATACTTATGTGACATATGCTAAGAACAGAGCAAATCACTAATTTTGCTATTAAAACACCAATTTTTTTAGAAAAAATGACAAATATATCTCGGATCATTAAATAAGTTATCGACTAATTGAAAATATAAAAAGTGTCCCTCAATTTTTAAACCGCGAGACATTTAAGTCCCTTCGAGGAACCTATTTGCCCTTATATGTTTTAGATGAGTAAATAGTCAAATTGGTTCCCGAAAGATAACCCGATCTTCAAACGAGTCCTCGTAAGAAAAATATAATAAAATTTGTCCCCGAAAAATTTAAAATTGGTAACGTTAGTCCTTCCGTCAGTTGGATGATGACGTGGAGGGCTAATGCCACGTGTCACAAGATGATTGGTTGACATGTCAGATCGGTGACACGTGGCATGCCACGTGGCACTTGACATGTAAAAAAGTTATTTATAATCAAAATAGTCCTTGAAAGTTCAGATGTAAGTCATATTCATCCCTAAAATTTTAAAAATTAATCAAATTAGTCATTATATAATTTTTTTTATTTTTTCTTGATAATATTAAATTTAAAATATTTTTGATACTACTAATTTTAATAGAAATGTAATTGACAATAAAAAAATTAGTAATTGTATCTTTTCTTCTTAAAAATTTGTTCAATAAAATTATCTCTCTCCTCTAATTCTTGTCAAAATCTCTCTTATTCTTTTCTATTCTAAAACTTTTTTCTTACATTATTACATTTTGCTGGAATATATATATATATATACTCAAAATTGAAATGTATGTATTTGTTACCCTAAATAAAGTTATATGCTCAAAATAAAAATTTATGTATGTTAACCTAAACAAATTTAATAAAAATTTATACATTTTTTTTTTTCATTACGTTATTACTTTCATTTAGATTAACATACATAAATTTTGATTTTGAGCATATAACTTTATTTAGGTTAACAAATATCTACATTTCAATTTTGAGTGTATATATATATATATTCCAACAAAATGTAATAATGTAAAAAAAAGATTTTAAAATAGAAAAAAATAAGAGAGATTTTGACAAGAATTAGAGGAGAGAGATAATTTTATTGAACAAATTTTTAAGAAGAAAAGATACAATTACTAATTTTTTTATTGTCAATTACATTTCTATTAAAATTAGTAGTATCAAAAATATTTTAAATTTAATATTATCAAGAAAAAATAAAAAAAATTATATAATGACTAATTTGATTAATTTTTAAAATTTTAGGGATGAATATGACTTACATCTGAACTTTCAAGGACTATTTTGATTATAAATAACTTTTTTACATGTCAAGTGCCACGTGGCATGCCACATGTCACTGACCCACGTGTCACCGATCTGACATGTCAACCAATCATCTTGTGACACGTGGCATTAGCCCTCCACGTCATCATATGCCACGTGACACTTAATGTGACACGTCATCATCCAACTGACGGAAGGACTAACGTTACCAATTTTAAATTTTTCGGGGACAAATTTTATTATTTTTTTCTTACGCGGACTCGTTTGAAGATCGTGCTATCTTTCGGACCAATTTGACTATTTACTCTGTTTTAGATGAAAGAACTTAAATGTCTCACAGTTTTAAAAAATGAGGATATTTTACATGTCTTCGAGTTAAAAAGTCAAAGAACTATTTATTTATTTTTTTTCTTTTTATGAAACTAATACATTGAATGTAACATGAATGATTGAACAGGTAACTTATCCTAACATGATGGAGTTCTTTGAGAGTCTTGGAGTTGACATGGAATTATCTGACATGTCATTTGCCGTCAGCCTTGATAGCGGCCGCGGCTGCGAATGGGGCAGCAGGAATGGTTTGCCCAGCTTGTTTGCACAGAAAAAGAATGTAATAAACCCTTATTTCTGGCAAATGGTTAGAGAAATTATCAAGTTCAAAGATGATGTTATAAGGCAAGTAGTTCTTTATCTATGCCTACACTTTTTATATGCTTAATGCTTGCTTCAAAATAGTACTATATGAACATAGTTAATGCATAGTTAATGCTAATGACTCCATTATTTGTTTGTGGTTGATTGTCAATGAAATGTGAGATATATATCCAAAAATTGAAAGGTTGTTTGTTACCTTATTTATTAAGTTTTCTCTGTCACCATCGAAGGATTCAGAAACTTTAAAGACTAACTTGTTAAATTATTGGGTTTCTAAAAATTAAATTGTCAATATATTAAATATATGTTTTTTAAATATAATAAGAAAAATATACTACATAGAGAGGGTGCACTCTGGAATTAAAGAAAATTGAGAAGCATAATGCTATTTGCCAGTTCATGAGTGATTATATCATGATAAATTGAGTTTATTGTCTCATTTTTGAATTAAATATGCAGCTATCTTGATATGCTTGACAACAATCTTGATATGGACCGGAATGAGACTTTGGAACAATTCATAAAGTCAAGGGGTTACTCTGAATTATTTGTGAAAGCATATCTTGTGAGTTTATTTGCATTTTATTAGACTCTTTTGATTTTTATAAATATTTCTTTGGTTAGTGATTTGTTATTATATTGAATGAATGAATGTAGATTCCAATATGTGGTTCTATATGGTCCTGCTCTTCTGAAGGAGTTATGAGTTTTTCTGCTTTCTCAGTTCTCTCTTTTTGTCGCAATCACTATCTACTTCAGGTATTAAGGAAATTAAATTGCTTCCATTTTTGTCACATTTTGCATAATGATGAAAATGATATACTTATTATATCCAATAATGCTTCTTGATTCACTTGGCCCTTCCTCCACAGCTCTTTGGAAGGCCACAATGGCTAACTGTTAGATGGCGCTCGCAAAGCTATGTTAAGAAGGTGCCATTTATGACTGAGTTTGTAGTACTTTTAAAATTTTGAACCTATGTTATTCAGCTTAAGTTATGAAAAAAATGTTTGACATTGATTACATGTTATGAAAATTAGGTCCAAGAAGAGATTGTGAGTAAAGGTGGTCAAATAATTACCAACTGTGAGGTGGAATTGGTTTCAACAACAGACGGAGGTGAGTGATTAGACCATTCCTTTGTTACTCTAATTTTTGGCATGCACTTTTTTTTTAAATCAAATAATTGATGTTGTTCAAGTAAGAAGCCTAGAAATTTTATTGCAGAATGTGTTCTGCAATACAAAGATGGTTCTAAAGAAACATACGACGGCTGCATAATGGCGACACATGCTCCAGATACACTGAGATTATTAGGAGACGCAGCGACATATGATGAGCGAAGAATTCTCGGTGCTTTTCAATATGTCTACAGGTAAAATTTCTTCTAACATGGAATATGAAAACACAGCTTGTCATAGTTACATTTTTAAATTGGAATTAATCAAATTCATCAAAGGAAGATGACTTTTTCCCTTGGGACTAGAAACTTTTTTGCTTAGGGATATGAAACTTCATGTGTCCATGAATAAACTAAGCAACTAAGAGCTAAAAAAATCAAAGATCTTTTATTTTCTATCTTCAAATAAGTCCAAATGCACAATTATTGTTTGATCTCTATTGGCAGTGACATTTTTCTTCATCGTGACAAAAATTTAATGCCTCGAAACCCAGTAGCATGGAGTGCATGGAATTTTCTTGGATGTAAGGATAACAGAGTTTGTGTGACATACTGGCTCAACATTCTTCAGGTTAGCAACAATTCCTATAATGCATTTGTATATAATTGAAATCTACTAGAAGAAAAGTGAACTATGAATAAAACTTGTTAGTTGATCTTGTATTTCTATTTGCAGAATCTTGGAGAAACAAGATTACCTTTTCTTGTAACTCTAAATCCAGATCATACACCGGAAAATACCTTGCTTAAGTGGTCAACTGGACATCCAGTTCCATCAGTTGCTGCATTCAGGGCTTCACAAGAACTTGAAAATATTCAAGGAAAAAGAAGAATTTGGTTTTGCGGCGCCTACCAAGGTTTGAGGCCCTAGCTTTCAGGCTCTAGTTTTCACCATTCAATTTGGTGTTAAACACTAATACTGTTTGAGATCTTTCAAAATGATGGGAATAACAAGTTTTGGTTTATAAGCTTTTATATGGAAAATCAACTTTTAATAAAGGTCTGATATATATATATATATATATATATATATATATATATATATATATATATATATATATATATATATATATATATATATCAGAGAGGACTTGTTGAATTATCAAACATTATAGAATGTGAATACACAAATACTGCAGGAAAATTCTTGATTGATGACATAACTTATGCTTAGCTATCTAATCATTTTTTTTGTTTATATAATAACCTTTACTATGTCCGGGCACTTTGATATACTTCAAATATACATATGATGTATGCCTATATTTGTGGTTTTCAGGTTATGGATTTCATGAAGATGGATTGAAGGTAGTTAAAGCAAATTTTATTATGATGAAAATGAAAAATATAAAAGTAATATTTTCTTGTATTTGAGACATCTAAGGCTTAATGCTTCTTTCTATATATACTACAGTGATGGCTAACATAAATTGTAAATTTCTTTTGATGAACCTATTTTCTTTTCAAATGTTGAGTTGTAAGAAATGGTATATAAAACAAAAATTTTCAGGCTGGCATGACTGCTGCACATGGCATTCTTGGAAGATGTTGCTCCCTCCAAACCAACCCAAAACACATGGTGCCTTCTTGGAAGGAACTTGGAGCGCGCCTTTTTGTGACAAGATTCCTAAGCTCCTATGTTACTACCGGTTGTTTAATGTGAGTTCATTTCTATTAATGGGTAGACATTTATTTCATATAATCTGGGCCTTTTACACTCTCAAGTTAGTAGTATCATGTTCAATTAACATTATGCTCTCTAGATGATATTTGATTCAATTTTATTTCAATTCTTGGCAGTAACTAAATCCAAAATATTCCATCTATTCCATGTTCTATCTATTGAATTAGACATGTAAAAGCTTATTGAATAACTTATGTATTTTGTCTTGGGGAGTTTGTAGTTTATTGGAAGAAGGAGGAACAATGTTTACCTTCGAGGGAACTGATATAAAGTGCTCTCTGAAGTGTGTTATGAGAATCCATAGTCCTCAATTTTATTGGAAGGTATTTGCTTTTGATTTATGCATAAATTGAAGTTATTGATTTCATTCTAGTTGTTGGCGAGAAAATAAAATAATTAACACAGTTTTTTGTGGTTGTTAGGTTATGACCCAAGCTGATTTAGGCCTTGCAGATGCATATATTAATGGAGACTTTTCTTTTGTTGATAAAAATGAAGGTCTTTTGAATCTTTTTCTGGTAAGCATAATCATTAGAGCATCTCCAATGCTCGTTCTAATTTCATTTCATTTTGGGTCCTACAAGAACATTTTTGGGACCATGTCATAAATAGTAATTTGAAATTAAAAATGAAATTTACTTCTCCAATGCTTAGTATTAGTTAAATTAGAATTTTATATTATTTTAAATTATTTCATCAACATAATTATACGAGTAGTTAAATTTTATTGGTTCTCTATCAAGGTGATATCATATCTCTAAGGTGATACTGATTTCATTTCATAAATCAACTCCAATGCATATTTTAATTCTAAATTAATGCACTTCTTGAAAGTATCAAAAGTGATACTCTAAAAACACTCCATTGGAGATACTATTAGGATCTAATTACAACTGTCTAATTCAGACTTTAATTTTTAGTTCCATGTATCTTTTGTGTTCTCTACAGATTCTCATAGCAAGCAGGGATTCTAATGTTTCAAATTCAAAATTGAAGAAGAATAGGTAAGTTGGTTATGATTTGTTTGAAGTACTGATATTGTTGTAATTATGCTTTTTCAAACTTTTACTCATTTTTTATGTCTTCAGGGGTTGGTGGACACCAATTTTCCTTACAGCTAGTTTAGCATCTGCAAAGTTCTTCATTGAGCATTACTCAAGGCAAAATACTCTCACACAGGCGCGCCGCAACATTTCTAGACATTATGATCTGGTATAAGTTTTTCACTGAACAAATAATGCACACTTAGAAATCATAGATGTATATTTCGCTAAATGTATCCATCTCTAAAAATATTTTCATAAGAGTTGCTACATGCATGAACATCTAGGAGGTTATATCTTTCTATGTTTTAGATCTTTCTTTCAACTTTTTGTGACTAGAATAGAAAAGAAGTCAATGCGTAATAAGTTGCAGTTTATGTTAGATACAATCTTTTAGCTACAAATTACAATCAAGCTTGTTTTTGGATCTTCTATATCATTTACTTACAATCAATCATTGGTTTGTTTGTAGAGCAATGAACTCTTTGCATTATTCTTGGACGAAACAATGACATATTCAAGTGCAGTGTTCAAGGCAAGCGTTACGACATTTTGATGCTCGATTCCAATTTACTTTTCAAAGATATTTCTTCCTCAATTTCTAGGGAAGCTATTGTTCACATTTTCCCTCTCTTATTAAAATATTTGATAGAATGAAGATGAAGACTTGAAAGATGCACAAATGAGAAAAATCTCTCTTCTCATTGAAAAAGTAAGTACCTTTGAATGCTATTTTATCAATATTTTAGTTGCTAGCTTGTGAAAGGCCTAATGTATTCAATTTTCTTTAAATAAATGAAGGCTAGAATAGGTAGGAAACATGAAATTCTTGAGATTGGGTGCGGATGGGGAAGTTTAGCTATTGAAGTCGTCAGACGAACCGGTTGCAAATACACTGGTATCACTTTATCTAAGGAGCAATTGAAACTTGCAAAAGAAAGAGTTAGGGATGCTGGACTTCAGGTATATGACAAGCTAGTGTGATTTCATCAATTTTCTTAACATAAAATATGATGCAAAAACATGGTAAACTTAATATATGGGCCAACTGAAACATGTTCATGATAGATATTAAATCACTTCATTTTAGTAATTGAGAGTATTTTAAGAGTATCATGCTAATTGTGATGAATTCATGATTTTCAGGACCATATCAAATTTCTTCTGTGTGATTATCGCCAACTACCAAAGACATTCAAATATGATAGGATTATATCTTGGTAAGCTATTTTTCATTTTAATTATGCAGAAGTAGAACTACCTACAATAGCAGTATTTCCAACATGTAGCATAACTTGCAGAAGGATATTTCAGTGAAATGATAGAAGCAGTTGGTCATGAATACATGGAAGAGTTCTTCGGCTGTTGCGAATCAGTACTAGCAGACGATGGACTTCTAGTTCTTCAGGTATATCTTTCATGAAAAGATGTAAATACATGCTACTACTGCTACAAAAATTTGGAGTTTACATTGGTGCTAACTATTGAAGATGGTTATCTTATTTATCAGTTCATATCAATCCCAGACGAGCGTTACGACGAGTATCGACGCAGTTCTGATTTCATAAAGGAATATATTTTTCCAGGGGGATGCCTACCCTGCCTAAGCAGGATAACATCAGCCATGGCGGCTGCATCAAGACTATGGTACAATTCATATGCATGTTACTGCTGAGTTAAATGACCATGAGAGAATCCATTCATTCTTCTCTTTCTTAACCATGAAATGAAAATTCTTGAATGCAGTGTGGAGCACACTGAGAACATTGGAATTCATTACCACCAAACGTTAAGGCGGTGGAGAAGAAACTTCATGAAAAAGCAGAAGTATGTCATTAATTTCATTGTAACATATTTACTGTGTTTCAAATTGAACTTACTACTTGCATTACTAGTTTAACTCTTGAAATTTCTTTTGTTACTACTTACACTAACAATATTTGAAAATTCTATTTGTCTTATTAGTGAAATCTTGGACCTCAAATTTGATGAAAAGTTCATCAGGACATGGGAGTACTATTTTGATTATTGTAGTGCAGGTTTTAAGTCGCGGACACTAGAGAATTATCAGGTACTTGAACAATTCTATGATACACCAATTAAGATAAACTTAATGCATTGTATATTAAGATAATAATCTAATAATATGTTCTTCGAGTTGAGTCAAGTTAAATTAATCGGTTTTCGTTTATGTAATGGAACCATGCATGTAGATGGTTTTCTCGCGGCCTGGCAACACCACTGCACTTAAGGATCCATATAGAAGCTGGCCCTCGGCATGTTGAGAATAAACCATGACACATTATTTGCACGTCGGTGCCATGTTTGTCTTCTTTATTCACAATCCCAAAATTCTTATTTATTCCTTAATTGTACATTGTTTAGTACTTTAGCGAGAAGATTGGTGATTTTTTTTTTAGGAATAAGGAATATGTTTTGTTTTGCATTTCAAATTAGTTACCACCAAAAACTAAGCATGTGATGATTTTATATGGTCTTCATTGTATTTAAATCACATAAATATCAAAATAAAATATTATTGCAGTACTTTTTATACCTTGGAAATAGCAGTAGCATTGCCACTTTCTAAGTTTCTATACTCAATATTTGTCTTTTTGAAAAATTACTAAAATGTAAAAGCATCTTAATTTTACCCGCTCAAACTGTCGATCAGATAGTGATCCAAAATTTTCCAATTTGATTGGAAGTCACGTCTATTGGATAATATCTGATAAAATTTAGACAAGAATAAAATTGGATAGCAAATTTAGAGAAATATCTCTGTATTGAATCTAATCCAATAGACACTGCCAGTAAACAAAGAGTCTCTCTAATATGTGATTGTGGTGTGT
This sequence comes from Arachis ipaensis, assembly GCF_059453495.1. Taxonomy (NCBI): domain Eukaryota; kingdom Viridiplantae; phylum Streptophyta; class Magnoliopsida; order Fabales; family Fabaceae; genus Arachis; species Arachis ipaensis. The sequence continues at coordinate 132,700,731 of NC_142444.1, forward strand.
GGACTTGGAGTATTCATTGTTGGAGGTCATTAAGGGTGTGGGAGGAAGAAAGCTATATAGAGCTATTAAAAATCCTAGAGAAGGTTGGATTGCGAAGAGGAGAAGAGGATAATTTGATAAATCTGGAATGGTTTCTATAAAAGCTTTGAAGAGAAGGAGCTGAAACTTAAAGAGCTCTAGTAGGAGATTGTTTCACTTGATTTTTGGTAACCTTAACAGGGTGTCGAATCAAGTTTGTATTAAGATCTCATTTCGGGGAGTAGATATGATTCTTCTGCAAAAAAATGGACTCGACTTGAAAATTAATTAGTATTTGTGTTGAAAAGTATATAAAATGCTCAATAATATTAAACTGTGACAAATAATGTAAAGAATTGCAATAAAAGAAAGTATGTACAATAAATGAAAGCTTTAAATAGATAAAATAGTGAAATTGAAATAAGAAAGAAAAATACTTGAAGAAAGAAAAAGAAATGCTCAAATAAAAATGAAGATAAAATGAATTAATAGGAAAAGAAAGGACAAAGGAAATAAAAGCAAAGAAAATGAAAGAGATAAATAAAAGCTGGACTCTAGACACTTACATACACTTGTACTCTATGATTTTCCTTGGCGTCAGTGTGACTTGGATTTTTGTAGAGTTTGTATGATAGTGAAGTGTTCAGATTGAAGTCCCTTATTCCTTCTGAACTTCTCCTATTTATAGACCATGAGGATAGATTTGCAAAGTTTTTTTCTCTTCCCATGATCTAGTTCCTTTTTTTTCCTCAGGCCACGACCTTGCCTTGACCATGAAGAATCTTGACATCCAAGTTTGCCATCCCTTAGTCTCCAAGTCCCACGTTCTCTCTTCTTCAGCTTGCTCTCTGAAATCGCATCCATGTTCTCAACTCAGTTTGAAGGTCAAACAAAAGTCTTAACGTTCAAGAAAAAACAGTAACTGCTTTTTGACCTATTTTCCATGTGTTAAAAATCTTCGACTTTGACACTCTTGCACCATCTGTTATTAGTTTCAACTAATTCTTTAGATCGATACAATCTGTAGTTGAAACGCATCCTCATCGAGGAATCCATCTTTGGCACCAACAAAATCCCACGTTCTGTATCATGCTGTCCGTTTGGAATTGCTCTAGCTTCGACTCCAATCATTCTCGACTCGACTAATAATTATTGGTCTGCTTTTACCATAAACAAATTTCATCACCAGTCAAATTCTTGTGTTAACAAATTGCCCCTTAAACTTGTCTTTTTAGAAAACGAAATGACAATCTTTTATTTGATCACGTGCCGGACCTATGCCAATTTTAAAATTTTAGAATTTGAAAAGACAGTTACGCCATTTCTGAAATGATTTGCGCATTTTCTTGAAAATACGTAATGTTCTCATGAGCTTTAATGAGCCATTTCATTTTTAAATCTCTTCATATTCCCTTAGGAGTACTTTGTTCATTCCCATTCACTATCATTATCTTCACCATTCCTCATTGTCTTCGAAAATTCTTTTCTTCTCTAAAATCGCTCTTTACTATTTCATGGATTCTCAATCAGCTTAGCACCAAACTACTTCTCCATCCATTACAGCTGCTTCTTCTGCTTCAGTTACAGTTGTAACATCCAAAATTTTAATTATTATCAATTTATTTTAAGTTATGATTTATATATTAAATTGAACTCATTATTTTTAGATATTATTTTATTAAAAATAATTAAATTAATTTTATAACTATTGAGTTCAATTAAATTTGAATTTATATATATATTTTTGTTATGATAATATATTTTACATAATTAAAATTATGATTTTAATAATTTATAAGTAATAAAAATTATATATATATATATATATATATATATATTAATTTGAGTAAATGATATTTTTTATTTAAAATAGAGTTTAGTTAATGATATTATTATCGAGCTCGATATCTGCCGATATGAGTAAATATCGGTACTCTTTTATGAATTTGGCTTTGCTAATACTTAATCGTATATCTTTTATCATTATGTTACTAATGTCATTTATATTAGTAACTCATACATATTTATCCCTGTATATATTATTACTTGTATTTTAATATATCCAGTTTTCATAGTTATCCATTTAAAATATTTATAATTTAAATCGCTGACTCAGCAGTTTAAGAATGTGACACGTGCCCCCTCCCTTGCCACCACACCACCATAATTAATTAACTAATCCTATTTTCTCTCATAAACCACCGAAACCATAAGGAAAACAAGAGAGAAAGACTGTGAGAGAGAAAATGAATACCTCCATGAAACCGTGACCTTCAAGCTTCGATTTCTTACGATCTGTAACTCCAATAAAAAAAATGGGTTAAGTACTGAAATCGTCCCCAAGGTTTGGGGTGAAAATCAAAATCGTCCCCGACCTTTTTTTGTTATTAAAATCATCCTCAACGTTACAAAACGTTATAAAATCATCCTTTTCCACTTCAATTTTATTTCTTTTTACCATATTACCCTTCATTATTAATAAAAATAATTAAAAATAATATTAAAAAAATTAAAACAAACTCCCCCCACCCCTCTCAACCCTCACCCCTCCCCCCTCCGGTAATTCCCTCACCCCTCACCCCCCATCCCTCACCCCCTCACCCACTCACTCACCCCTCACTCCCTCACCCCACTCCCGTAACCCCACTCCCCCTCACCCCACGTGTGCCCAACACCAGAGCCCGCAACACCGCCGCCAATGCTGCCTCCGTCCGCCACCACGCCTGGGAAAGCCCAACCGCCTCTCCCCATCCCCATCCCAAATCCAACATCTTCGAGGCCAGGCCCAAGACCAAGCCCGAACCCACCCAGAGCCAGAAACCCACCAGGACCCTGCTGTGTGTTGCTCAGCAACGAAGTGAAGCTCCCACCGAACTGCACGGGTGCTCCGGGGTGGTTGTTCCCGGCCACGGGAACCATGGTGAGCGGGGTCACAGAAGAAACCGAGGTGACGGCCGCACCCGCGGAGGAGGAGGTTGTGGCGGTGGAGGCTGAAGGAACGGTGCGAGAGCACTTGGCGTTTTTACGGCTTCCACTGCCGACGGGGATGTCACGGAGAGTGCCGCCGTGGGTCCAGTAGCGGCGGCAGGACTTGCAGAAGTGGCGAGGCTGGGAGAAGTTGTAGTTGTTGTAGTAGCAGAACTTGGTATTAGTAGAGTCGCAGGGAGGGCATGGCAGGTGCTCTTGCTCGGCCGGCGGTGGGGCTAGGGAAGTGTTGTGAGGCTTGGCTGATCGACGGCTTTCGCCGGAGTCGGAGGAGGGCATGACATTGTGAAATGGGGTGAAGGTAGAAATAGTATATAGTTGAAATTTTATGGGTGAGGGGGTGAGGGAGTGAGTGAGGGGGTGAGGGGTGAGGGGTGGGGGGTGAGGAGAGTTACAGGAAGGGGGAGGGTTGAGAGGGGTGGGGGGAGGGGGAGGTTTATTTTAATTTTTTAATATTATTTTTAATTATTTTTATTAATAATGAAGGGTAATATGGTAAAAAAATAAAATTGAAGTGGAAAAGGACGATTTTATAACGTTTTGTAACGTTGAGGATGATTTTAATAAAAAAAAGGTCGGGGACGATTTTGATTTTCACCCCAGACCTTAGGGACGATTTCAGTACTTAACCCTAAAAAAATCTAATCCAAAATGTTCGTATCTTCCTCTTCTTCACGTTGACGTCACTTTTATTCGGGAGAAATTGATGGTGGAGCTGCTATCCTTCCATGTAAAGTTCGGCCGAGAGAGCCCCGGAAGTGGAGTAGTCGATTTTGACATTTTTATCTTCAATTTTTCATTCAGAAACCTTCTTTGAAGCTTCGATTATTGTGATTTTTATACGGAGGTAGGGTTGTTGAGATCATATATACAATCAAGTATATGTTTTCTTGTGCACTCCTTTTTCTCAGCCATATAGGCTAAGAGTTGAGCCCAATTGCCCAATATATCCATCAAATGGATTGTGTGGCCAAACTTTCCTTGGCCTTAAAGACCAACTTCATACTATGGGCCTCGACATAACAACTTTTGATAAGAGATGGGTCAAAGATGCTCATATCAATATCTAGTGGTTGAACACTAGTATGATATTCTTTAAAGTTGACATTCATCTGCTCGACATAGTAAGTAGGGCTATCATCAGCTTCAATTTCTTCAATTCTTCCATCCTTGTCCTAGAGCACCAAATTTTGATGCAGTGTCAAGAAAATTGTCCCTACTCCATAGATCCAATCTCTCCCCAACAACATATTGAAAGTTGCCTTGGTAGGCACTACTATAATGATTGTTGGTCTTTCGACACTTCCTACCTTGACCCTAAGTGAGATCATTCCCAAGACTGTTGTTAACTTACTATTGAATCCAATAACAGCCAAGTTTGTCTTAACCAAATCTTTGACTGTCTTTTGGAACAAAGGTAGCATACTTTCAAGTAGTAAATTAATCGTTGCTCCTCCATCAACCAGAATGTGATTAATCACCAATCTTTCGACCTTAGCTTTAATATGCAGAGGTCGAAGATGATCTTTGGTTATCTCATTAGGCCTTTCAAACAACCCTTCTTTAATCAACTAACTTTCGATAAACCTACATTAGTCCCTGGGATGATATCATCGTAATCCCTTTTGAGACAATTCCAAGGGCTTACAGAGTCACCCTGAAAATCAAAAGGGAGTACTAACACTGTGGCTACATAACCAAAACCAGTCTCACCAAACATGACATTTAAGTCATCTTCAAATTCGGAGTCGAAGGTCTTAGTTAATGCCTCCTCCTCTTCCTTACCCTTGGATGATTTTTTGACAGCCGATGTTTTCTTTGACAAATCCATTGGTTCTTGGTCGAGGATGCTTTATTCTCCTCTTGTTCCTGTTTATTTGGTGACTTGCTCTATTTACTCAACTTGGGATATGGGTCTTCTATGCTGAAATAAGCCTCTTGTGCTTGAGCCACAGCTCTTGGAATGAAGGGAGCTTTGTCCTGAAAGTTTCATCCAGATCTAGCTCGACTGCCACCTCTTTTGCTTACCCCTCGTCGAGAAGCACCTCTTTTCTGGCTTCTATCCCGATTTTCAAAACCTCCTCCAGGAACATTAAAGCTATAGTTCATTGAGTAGTTTGGATCATTGTTCTGTACCCACTTATTGTTCGACACATTAGCAAGCGGGACTCTAGTTCGATTTGACACTCCATAGAGTTTCTGATCGATAGTAACCACCGTACGCATCTGTTGCTTAACAGGGCCACTTGAAGAGTCTTGACTCTTATTTCCCTGCTTTAGTCAAGCTTGCCTCAATTCTTCTTGATGCACATGTTCTCGACTCTTTTTGTATGAATCGAAAGCCTTAGCCGTTGAAGCATCGAACAAAGCACTACATCGAGGATAGATAGCAACATTTTCTTCTTCTTCTCTTTGCCTTAAAAAAATGTCCAACAAATCCTCTCCTGTTTTTGGGTAAATTGGCCTTTCCGCTTCGAACATATCCAGTTTAAATTGATCATCCTTCCCCATAGGCTCGACAGAAGCCATGTTGACTGAGAAAAGCATTTCTTCGATTTTAGCAAAGTTTGACGTGACCTGAAAAGGACCAGAATCTACTTTCATCTCAGGTTTCTTTGCAAACTTTAGTTGACCATCTTCAATTGCCTTCTGTATCACGTCCCTGAAACATACACAAGTATTAGTATAATGACCGAGAGCTTGATGAAAAATTTACAAAATTTGTTATTTCTAATTTCAGAAATAGATGGCATCCATTTTCCTTCAAGAAGCACGAGTTGTTTGTCTTTTAAAAGCATGTTGAATATTTGTTCTGTTTTTATCAAGTCGAAAGAATATGTCATGACCCAAACCAAGTCATGACTGGCGCTCAAGGGACAAGTCCCTCCGCAAGCCAAACGACCTACTTTTCTAGAAAAACGGATAGAATCTCCTCGTTTCTAGGACCTTACCAACATAAATATTATCTTCCTGTATCAATAATAAACATCCATTTTCAGAGGCAACAACAACAACATATTCCAAACATGTCCAAAATATGCATCATATATATTAAGTTGATAACTAGAGTATATAGTTAAATCTATACGTCTTACATAACCAAATTATAATTACTATCTAAAAAGTTCGAGATTTAAAATATCATAACCCACACAAGGATCCTGCTTGTGGCATATGGAGCATTGACATAATCTAGATTTTTAGCAAATGTTCCATTACATAATTACTTAACCCTTGGAAAGAAGAAGGGCTCATCGAAATGACTAAGATATACTAAGGGGCAGGTGGAATGGAACTTGGAATGACTCCTATATCTAAAAGACATGGGAATATAATAGGGTGACTTTTGCAACTCAATGAGCAAACATTACATCTACAACCCACACGAGACAATACAAGTTTTATCATAAAAAATATATTTCTTTCCAAAGATGAGAAATTCATATTAATTAATTATGCAAATAAATAGATAAATAATTAAGCGGAATGAACTGAAATGAGAGTTCTCATTCCAAAAGTCAAATCAAATCGAATATTACACACTTAGGGCAGCTCCACCTCTAAGGGTAGCCCTTTCCTTTAGTGTGCCCGTACGGTATAACAGATCCAACATGTGGCCTACACATTAGGCTAGCAACACTCCTGCTAGCTGAGGTCTGAGCCAGATGCATCTAGGTTAACGTCATAACCGCCGTTAACTATGGTTTTCTAATCAGAGCCTCCCAAACCAATCTAAACCAAATCACATATAACCATTTCTAGTACTTGTAACATATTAATAATTTCATAAAAAATAGAGTATATATAAGAATGCATATTAAAAATTTAATTAAAGTTTAACAAATACAAATAAGAAAAACAAGTATGCTTTAGAAAATACATAAATATCGTCTCGTGTGTATCTTTATAAAATTATGAGATTTTCAGAAATCGATATCCGTTCCAATTATTCAAAAATCACAACAATCAAATATTTTCAAATGCTAAAAATAATTATTCAATTTAAATATTGATAATAGTATACTTAAAAATAATTATAGACATAATATCCACTCACAACTTGGTTCTAATGAACTGGAAGCAACTCTGAACGCGCTACCGAGCTACCAATTGATGTCCAATAACTTTACAACTCTAGAAATATGACAATAATAATATTTGTAAGCTAACAATATTGTCAATTAATAAAATCTTACTCAATTTGACAGAAGCCCCAAATTTCCTAACCCTAATAACCCTAATTCAGATTTATGCATACCCATAAATATAGGAATGATAAAAATTGGGGATATGGCTAATTTTTTAGTCAAAGAGTTCCCTTGAAACCTCAATAATAATCAAAACTCAAAGTTGAATACTTCCTGCACTCATTAAATTGAAATTCCATGATTTGGGAGTTTTAAGAAAATGAGATTTTGAATAAATAGAGATAGAGTAAAGAAGAAAAAGGAAGTAAGATGATGAAGGCAAGTTTGATGATATTGGGTAGTTGGTTGCAAAAAGAAGAGATGAGAAAATGTAGTTGGGAAGAAAAGGGAAGTGAAGGTTTTAAGTTTTTTATTTTTGGGAAGAAATGAAAAGAAAAGAAAGACAGAAGGGGGGAGGGGATCATCGAAGGAGGGGGCAAGAGAGAAAGAAAATTTAAGTGGGGCATGTGCCCCTCACGTGCTCTCCCTTTTTTTTCCTCTCTCTCTCGATTACTACATTCTCCCCCCTTAAGAAATTCGGTCCCCGAATTTCAAACTTATATGATAATTACCTCCAATCTCAAAACAAATATGGATACTTGTCGCGCATGGCATCCTCAACCTCCCAAGTTGCTTCTTCTTCTGAATGATTTTTCCAAACAACTTTCACCGATGCTATCTCTTTAAAATGTAGTTTCTTTACTTGGCGATCAACTATAGCCACGGTTCCTCTTCAAATGATAAATCCTCCTTTAGCTCTATGGCTTGTGGTGCAAGCACATGAGATGGGTTAGAAAGGTATTTGCACAACATTGATACATGAAAGACTGGATGAATCACAGACAACTCAAGTGGCAATACCAAGCGGTAAGCAACTGCACCTATTCTGTCTAATATCTCAAATGGACCAATGTAGCAAGGACTAAGCTTGCCTCTTTTTCCAAACCTCATCACTCCTTTCATAGGCGACACTCTAAGAGATACCTGATCACCTACTGAAAACTCTAAGTTACGCCTTCTGTTATCAACATAAGCCTTCTGCTTACTTTGAGCTGCTAATAAACGTTCTCTTATTATGTGAACCTTCTCAACTGTATCTTGTACCAAATTTGGCCCCAAAAGCTTAACCTCACCAACCTCAAACCACCGAATAGGTAACCTGCATCTTCTCCCATAAAGAGCCTCAAATGGTGCCATTTGAATTCTGGCTTGATAACTATTATTATAAGAGAACTCGATCAAAGGTAGATAATTGTCCCAATTCCCACCAAAATCTAGAACACAACACCTTAACATGTCTTCCAATATTTGGATCGTCCTCTCTGACTGTCCATCAGTTTAAGGGTGAAAAGCTGTGCTAAGATCCAGATGAGTTCCTGGTGCGGAAATTATAACCACAAACTAACCGGCAAGTGCACCGGGTCGTACCAAGTAATACCTCAGGTGAGTGAGGGTCGATCCCACGAGGATTGAGGGACTAAGCAACAATGTTTGATTAATTTACTTAGTTAGACAAATAGAAAAGAGTGTTTTGGTATTCAAAAGTATTAAACAGTAATTTAGAATATCAGAAGACAGGCAAGTAAATAAGTTGGGAATAAAATATGGAGAAGGCAGTTAAGGTTTTAGAGATATCTATTTTTCGGATTGACTTTTCTTATTAATTTATTTTAATCATGCAAGATTTAATTCATGGCAACTATATGTGACTAGACCCTAATTCCTTAGACCTTTCTAGTCTCCTCTAACTCTCATCAATCGCCAATTCCTTGGTCAATTAATTCCAATTAGGGGGTGAAGTTTAATTCTAGTTATTATGCCACAAAAATCCTAATTACCCAAATATAAGAGGATTATATGTCACGTATCCCGTTAAGTCCAGAAAATTAGAATTTAGGAGAAATTATTTTCAAGCTGTTGTTCAAGTAAAGAGCTTTTCCAAGTTATACAAGAATTCAATTAGAAAAGAGGGTCATACTTCCGTTCCACCCAAATTCATAAAATAAAGAACGAAAATAATTCTTGAAATAGAAATCAATACATGAATTAAAATAGAAAAATAATAGTATCAATCTATACAATAGATAGAGCTGCTAACCTTAACAGTGGAGGTTTAGTTGCTCATGGAAAAGAGTGAAAACTAGGATTCTGGTCAACTGTAAATTGGGCTGAAGTGGAATGAAAAGTGGAATAATGTTCCCCCCCAGAAGAGAAGTTTCTTTCCTCTTTTATATCTAATCCTAATTAATTTAAAATATATTTTCTAAAACTAAAATAATATCTTTTCCTATTTTAAAATAAAAATAAAGTTTAAATCAGAATTAATTAAATAATCAGTGTTTTTTGTGTTTTCTGCACGTGGCGCATGTCACGCGTACGCGTCAGTCATGCGTACGCGTCGATGGTCTTCTTTGCGTGTCATGCATACGCGTCAGGTACGCGCACGCGTCGCTGAGCAAATCTCCAAATCACGCGCAAGCGTCAGGTACGCGCACGCATCGCTCCTCGCTGTCATCTCCTTTAATTCTTGTGCTGATTCCATTTGTGCAAGCTTCCTCTCCATCCTTTAAGCCATTCCTGCCCTATATAGCCTTCTTCTCTTTTTCTGTGAAAGCTCCATCAAATTCAACCAAATACTACCTAAAATAAACAGAATTGCACACAACTCAAAGTAGCATCCATAGTGGCTAAGAGATAATTAATTCTTGATTAAACTCAACAAATTAAATGCAAATTCACTAGGAAAAGATAGGAAAGATGCTCACGCATCAGTTCATAACACTTTCTGAACAGATTTTCAAAAATGAGAGGTGAACTGAAGTCCGCAATCTAAAATAATGGACATTGGAATTCCATGCAGTTTAACTATCTCATCAACATAAAGTTGAGCATACCGAGCTGTACTAAAAGTTGTGTTCACCGGAAGAAAGTGGGCTGACTTCGTCATTCTATCCACAATTACCCAAATTGAATCAAAACCTTTAAAACTACGAGGAAAACCTATTGCAAAATCCATCGTAATCTTTTTCCACTTCCATTCAGGTATCTCAATTTGTTGCAATAACCCAGCAGGTCTTTGATGTTCAGCTTTAACCTGTTGGCAAGTTAAGCAATGAGAAACAAAAACTCCTATGTCTTTCTTCATGCCTTCCCACCAAAACAATTGTTTCAAATCTTGATACATCTTATTGGAGCCTGGATGAACTGTGTACTTAGAATTGTGAGCCTCCTCAAAAATAGCTTTCTTCAAGTCGTGGTTATCTAGCACACATAAGCGTTGACCACAACGCAAAATATCTTGATCAAGAGAAAAGTCTGAGTTACTCCCATTGCAAACATCTTCCATAAGATTTTTTAGTTTCGGGTCATCACTTTGTGCAACCTTGATCTGTTCTATCAGGGAAAATTGGGCTCGAACAAGTGCTAAAAAAACTTCTGATTCTCCAAGGTCAAATTGAATTCCATAGGCCTCTAATTGATGGACTTCTTCAACAATTGGTCTTCTTGCAAGAGTGATATGGGCCAAGCTACCCATAGATTTCCTACTGAAGGCATCTGCTAAATATTTCTTTCCAAGATGATACAAAATGGTACAATCGTAATCTTTTAGCAACTCCGTCCATCTCTATTGCCTCAAATTTAAATCCTTCTGTTGAAATATATACTTCAAACTCTTGTGATCCATATAGATCTCACAGGTCTCATCATAAAGGTAGTGTCTCCAAATCTTCAAAGCAAAAATGACCGCTACCATTTCCAGGTCATGAGTTGGATAATTCTACTCATGCTTCTTGAGTTGTCGTGAGGCATAGGCAATAACGCAGCCGTGTTGCATCAATACACAACCAAGTTCTATCCGAGATGCATCACAGAAGACTGAGAATCCCCCAGACCCAGAAGGTAAAACAAGAACATGTGCTGAGGTTAGACAAGCCTTAAGCGTCTAAAAGCTTTCCTCACAAGCTTCTGCCATTGAAACTTTACATTCTTCTGAATTAACTTGGTTAATGGTGCAGAAATTCTCAAGAAGTCCTTGATGAATCGCCGATAGTAGCCATCCAACCCTAGAAAGCTACAAATTTCCATCACTGTAGTAGGCATTGGCCACTTCTGAGCAGCTTCAACCTTCTTTGGATCCACCATGACTCCATCTTTTGATACCATGTGCCCCAAAAATGTCACTTGATCAAGCCAAAACTCACATTTAGAAAACTTAGCATAAAGCTTGTGATCCCTTAAGGTTTGTAACACAATCATCAAATGATACTCATGCTCTGTAGCACTTTTCGAATATACCAAGATGTCATCGATGAAGACGACAACAAAATGATCTAAGAAAGGTTTGAATACTCAGTTCACCAGATCCATGAAGGCTGCTGGCGCATTTGTCAAACCAAAGGACATTACTAAGAACTTATAGTGTCCATAACGAGTACGAAAGGTAGTTTTTGGAATGTCTCTCTCTTTTATCTTCAATTGATGGTACCTTGAACGTAGGTCAATTTTAGGGAAACAGGTAGCTCCCTGAAGTTGATCAAACAAATCATCAATCCTCGGCAATGGATACTTGTTACGGACAGTTATCTTATTGAGCTGATGATAATCCACACATAGTCGCATCGTTCCATCCTTCTTTACGAATAGAACAGGAGGTCCCCATGGAGAAGTTCTAGGATGAATGAATCCTTTCTCCAGCATGTCCTCGAGTTGAACCTTTAATTCTCGTAACTCAGTTAGAGCCATACGATAGGGAAGAATAGACATAGGCTGGACTCCCGGGACTAATTCTATGGAAAATTCAACTTCGTGGTCAGGTGGCATCTTTGGTAGCTCATCAAGGAACACGTAAGGAAATTCCCTAACAATAGGGACCTGATCAAGACTAGGCACTTCAGCATTAACATCTCTAACTACTGCCAAAAATTCTTGGTTTTCCTTATCCATAAATTCCATAGCACTCATAGATGAGATGATGCTAGCTAAAGTGGGACAATCGTCACCTTTAAAAATAAAAGGTGAGACACCCGAAATGTCAAACTTCATAGTTTTGGAGTAACAACCCATATCAGCATGACAAGCTGCTAACCAATCCATACCTAGGATAACATCAATATCTTCCATTGGTTCTAGAAGAATTAAGTCAGCTAAGGTATCAACCATATTAATTCTAACAACACAAGATCGATACACGACCCCAACCACCATGGAGACTCCAAGTGGAGTGCCAACATGAAATGGGTGAGATAACAGTTCAGGTTGTTTATCGAAATGAGATGCAAGATATGGAGATACATATGAATAATGAGAACCCGTATCAAATAACACTCGAGCATATAAAGAACAAACTTGTAAAGTACCTGCCACCACAACATTAGAAGCTTGAGCATCCTGACATGTCAAAGTGTACAGACATGCCTGACCTCTCCCTCTTTGACTCCCTCCTCTGTTATAAGTCTGACCTGTAACACCCTACTACTCAGAGCTTTACGCTTATGTCGTAGAACAGAGGTAGTGTGGTGTTATGGACCTCTAATCAGTAAATACATATGTATAATAGTGGAAAAATATAATATATTAGGAGCCTTGAAAAACGGGTAAGAAAAATTGCAAAATAAAAAGCGCAACACTTAGAGAACGGAATTACTTGCGTGCTAAGAAACCTAAAGGTTATAGATATGAATAAGCAAAAGAGTGAATAGAGAGGCAAGAATACAGCATAACTAGCTCCTGACTCAGCCTGCGAAGCCAAGGCTGGCCAGAGAATATTTACATACATATACAAGTATCCTAAAACACCCAAAATATAGAAACAAGGCCTTAACTCTCCTGTAACCTCTATGAGGGAAAAAATAATCAAGTTTCTTGGAGAGAAAGCTAAGTACATATATACATAAAATGATAACCAGAAGAACCCAGGGACTACTCCGCTGTAGGAATCCAGATGCCTAGTTGATGAGCGGATAATTTATACGCTTTTTGGCATAGTTTTTAGTATATTTTTAGTAGAATTTAGTTACTTTTAGGGATGTTTTCATTAGTTTCTATGTTAAATTCATATTTCTGGACTTTACTACGAGTTTGTGTATTTTTCTATGATTTTAGGTATTTTCTGGCTGAAATTGAGGGACTTAAGCAAAAATCAGATTCAGAGGTTGAAGAAGGACTGCTGATGCTGTTGGATTCTGACCTCCCTGCACTCAAAGTGGATTTTCTGGAGCTACAGAACTCAAAATGGCGCGCTTCCAATTGCGTTGGAAAGTAGACATCCAGGGCTTTCCAGCAATATATGATAGTCCATACTTTGGCCGAGTTTAGACGACGTAAAAGGGCGTTGAACGCCAGTTCTACGCTGCTGTCTGGAGTTAAACGCCAGAAACACGTCACAAGCCAGAGTTGAACGCCAGAAATACGTTACAAACTGGCGTTCAACTCCAAGATTGACCTCTACATGTGTAACATTCAAGCTCAGCCCAAGCACACACCAAGTGGGCCCCAGAAGTGGATTTATGCATCAATTACTTACTTCAGTAAACCCTAGTAACTATTTTATTATAAATAGGACTTTTTACTATTGTATTAGAGATCTTTGATCAGTTTTATGCTATCTTAGACTTTCATGGGGGCTGGCCATTCGGCCATGCCTGAATCATTATCACTTATGTATTTTCATACGGTAGAGTTTCTGCACTCCATAGATTAACGTGTGGAGCTCTGCTGTTCCTCAAAGATTAATGCAAAGTACTACTGTTTTTCTATTAAATTCAACTTATTCCGCTTCTAAGATATTCATTCGCACTTCAACCTGAATGTGATGAACGTGACAATCATCATCATTCTCCCACGAACGCGTGCCTGACAACCACTTTCGTTCCACCTTAGATTGAATGAGTATCTCTTGGATCTCTTAATCAGAATCTTCGTGGTATAAGCTAGATTGATGGTGGCATTCATGAGAGTCCAGAAAGTCTAAACCTTGTCTGTGGTATTCCGAGTAGGACTCTGGGATTGAATGACTGTGACGAACTTCAAACTCGCGAGTGCTGGGCGTAGTGACAGACGCAAAAGGAGGGTGAATCCTATTCCAGTATGATCGAGAACCTCAGATGATTAGCCGTGCTGTGACAGAGCATTTGGACCATTTTCACAAGAGGATGGGATGCAGCCATTGACAAGGGTGATGCCTCCAGACGATTAGCCATGCAGTGACAGCGCATCAGACCATTTTCCAGAGAGGATAAAAAGTAGCCATTGACAACGGTGATGTCCTTACATAAAGCCAGCCATGGAAAGGAGTAAGATTGATTGGATGAAGACAGCAGGAAAGCAGAGGTTCAGAGGAACGAATGCATCTCTATACGCTTATCTGAAATTCTAACCAATGAATTACATAAGTATTTCTATCCTTATTTTCTATCTATTTATTATTTATGTTCGAAAACTCCATAACTATTTTGATATCCGCCTGACTGAGATTTACAAGGTGACCATAGCTTGCTTCATACCAACAATCTCCGTGGGATCGACCTTACTCACGTAAGGTTTATTACTTGGACGACCCAGTGCACTTGCTGGTTAGTTGTATCGAAGTTGTGAATGAAAAACGATTTATTAAGATGTGCGTATAGAGTTTTTGGCACCGTTGCCTGAGATCACAATTTCGTGCACCAAGTTTTTGGCACCGTTGCCGGGGATTGTTCGAGTTTGAACAACTGACGGTTCATCTTGTTGCTCGGATTAGGTAATTTTCTTTTTGTTTTATTTTCAAAAATTTTTCAAAAACCTTTCAAAAATTTCTCATCTGTTTTCGAAAAAAAAAAATTAAATCTTTTCAAAAATATATTTTTCTTCAGAATTTTTAAGAATGAATTCTAGAGTTTCATGAAGCATGTTGAAGCCTGGCTGGCTGTAAAGCCATGTCTAATTCTTTTGGATAGGGGGTTCCAACCATCAGCATAGAGGCAAGTTAATTGGAATGTCAGCCGTGGCATGTCTGAGTTACATACTAAAGCTTGGCTGGCTATTAAGCCATGCCTAACCCTTGGATTGGAGCTTTAGACTAAGAATACAAGATTCCTGGAATTCATATTAAAAAATTTTGAAATCCTTATTTTCTTTTTCCTATATGTTTTTTCGAAAAAAATATACAAAAATCCAAAAAAATAAAAAAATCATAAAAATAAAAAATATTTCATGTTTCTTGTTTGAGTCTTGAGTCAAGTTGAAAGTTTGGTGTCAATTGCATATTCATCTTGCATTTTTCGAAAAATTCATGCATTCATAGTGTTCTTCATGATCTTCAAGTTGTTCTTGGTAAGTCTTCTTGTTTGATCTTGATGTTTTCATGTTTTGTGTCTTTTCTTGTTTTTCATATGCATTCTTGCATTCGTAGTGTCTATACATGAAAAATTTTTAAGTTTGGTATCTTGCATGTTTTTTTTGCATTAAAAATTTTTTAAAAATAAGTTCTTGATGTTCATCTTGACATTCAAAGTGTTCTTGGTGTTTATCTTGACATTCATAGCATTCTTGCATGCATTCATTGTTTTGATCCAAAATTTTCATGCATTGAGTCTTTTTCATGTTTTTCCCTCTCATCATTAAAAATTAAAAAATAACAAAAAATATCTTTCCCTTTTTCACTCATAAATTTCAAAAATTTGAGTTGACTTTTTCAAAACTTTTTAAAATATAGTTGTTTTTATGAGTCAAATCAAATTTTCAATTTAAAAATCTTATCTTTTTCAAAAATCTTTTTCAAAAATCAAATCTTTTTCATTTTTTCTTATTTATTTTCGAAAATTTTAAAAATATTTTTCAAAAATCTTTTTCTTATCTTTATCTCCTAATTTTCGAAAATAACATCATCAATTAATGTTTTTGATTCAAAAATTTCAAGTTTGTTACTTGCTTGTTAAGAAAGATTCAAACTTTGAGTTCTAGAATCATATCTTGTGATTTCTTGTGAATCAAGTCATTAATTGTGATTTTAAAAATCAAATCTTTTTCAAAAATAATTTCAATCATATCTTTTCAAAAATATCTCCTTATCTTATCTTTTTTCAAAAATTTGATTTTAAAATATCTTTTCTAACTTCTTATCTTCTTATCTTTTCAAAAATTGATTTTCAAAATTTGTTTCAACTAACTAACTAACTTTTTGTTTGTTTCTTATCTTTTTCAAAACTACCTAACTAACTCTCTCTCTCTCTCTCTCTCTCTCTCTCTCTCTCTCTCTAATTTTCGAAAATATCTTCCCTCTTTTTCAAAATTTCTTTTTAATTAACTAATTATTTTAATTTTTGATTTTAATTTTCGAAAATCACTAACTCTTTTTCAAAAATTATTTTCGAAAATTCTCTCTCTCTCTTATCTCCTTCTATTTATTTATTCATCTACTAACACTTCATCTCACCCAAATTCGAACCCCCTCTTCCATTTGTGTTCGAATTTTTTCTTCTTCTTTTCTTCTACTCACACAGGGGAACCTCTATACCTGTGGTAAAAAGGATCCCTATTATTATTTTTCTGTCTCCTTCTCCTTCATATGAGCAGGAGCAAGGACAAGAATATTCTTGTTGAAGCAGATCCAGAACCTGAAAGGACTCTGAAGAGGAAACTAAGAGAAGCTAAATTACAACAATCCAGCAAGCACCTTTCAGAAATTCTCGAACAGGAAGAGGAGATGGCAGCCAAAAATAATAATAATGTAAGGAGGATGCTTGGTGACTTTACTGCACCTAATTCCAATTTACATGGAAGAAGCATCTCCATTCCTGCCATTGGAGCAAACAATTTTGAGCTGAAACCTCAATTAGTTTCTCTGATGCAGCAGAACTGCAAGTTTCATGGACTTCCATATGAAGATCCTTTTCAGTTCTTAACTGAATTCTTGCAGATCTGTGATACTGTTAAGACTAATGGAGTAGATCTTGAAGTCTACAGGCTCATGATTTTCCCTTTTGCTGTGAGAGACAGAGCTAGAATATGGTTGGACTCTCAACCTAAGGATAGCCTGAACTCTTGGGATAAGCTGGTCAAGGCTTTCTTAGCCAAGTTCTTTCCTCCTCAAAAGCTGAGTAAGCTTAGAGTGGATGTTCAGACCTTCAGACAGAAAGAAGGTGAATCCCTCTATGAAGCTTGGGAGAGATACAAAGAACTGACCAAAAAGTGTCCTTCTGACATGCTTTTAGAATGGACTATCCTGGACATATTCTATAATGGTCTGTCTGAATTAGCTAAAATGTCATTGGATACCTCTGCAGGTGGATCCATTCACTTAAAGAAAACACCTGCAGAAGCTCAAGAACTCATTGACATGGTTGCTAATAACCAGTTCATGTACACTTCTGAGAGGAATCCTGTGAGTAATGGGACGCCTATGAAGAAGGGAGTTCTTGAAATTGATACTCTGAATGCCATATTGGCTCAGAATAAAATATTGACTCAGCAAGTCAATATGATTTCTCAGAGTCTGAATGGAATGCAAGCTGCATCCAACAGTACTCAAGAGGCATCTTCTGAAGAAAAAGCTTATGATCTTGAAAACCCTGCAATAGCAGAGGTGAATTACATGGGTGAACCTTATGGAAACACCTATAATCCCTCATGGAGAAATCACCCAAATCTCTCATGGAAGGATCAACAAAAGCCTTAACAAGGCTTTAATAATGGTGGAAGAAATAGGTTTAACAATAGTAAACCTTTTCCATCATCCACTCAGCAACAGACAGAGAACTCTGAACAAAATATCTCTAATTTAGCAAACTTAGTCTCTGATCTATCTAAGGCCACTGTAAGTTTCATGAATGAAACAATGTCCTCCATTAGAAATTTGGAGGCACAAGTGGGCCAGCTGAGTAAAAGGATCACTGAAATCCCTCTTAGTACTCTCCCAAGCAATACAGAAGAAAATCCAAAAGGAGAGTGCAAGGCCATTGACATAGTCAACACGGCCGAACCTGGAGAGGAAGGGGAGGACGTAAATCCCAGTGAGGAAGACCTCCTGGGACGTCCAGTGATCAATAAGGAGTTTCCTTTTGAGGAACCAAAGGAATCTGAGACTCATCTAGAGACCATAGAGATTCCATTGAACCTCCTTATGCCCTTCATGAGCTCTGACGAGTATTCATCTTCTGAAGAGAATGAGGATGTTACTGAAGAGCAAGTTACCAAGTACCTTGGTGCAATCATGAAGCTGAATGCCAAATTATTTGGTATTGAGACTTGGGAAGATGAACCTCCCTTGTTCACCAATGAACTAAGTGATCTGGATCAACTGACATTTCCTCAGAAGAAACAGGATCCTGGAAAGTTTGTAATACCTTGTACCATAGGCAACATGATCTTTGAAAAGGCTTTGTGTGACCTTGGTTCAGGGATAAACCTCATGCCCCTCTCTGTAATAGAGAAACTGGGAATCTTTGGGGTGCAAGCTACTAAAATCTCATTAGAGATGGCAGACAATTCAAGAAAATAGGCTTATGGACAAGTAGAGGACGTGTTAGTAAAGGTTGAAGGCCTTTACATCCCTGCTGATTTCATAATCCTTGATACTGGGAAGGATGAGGATGAATCCATCATCCTTGGAAGACCCTTCCTAGCCACAGCAAGAGCTGTGATTGATGTTGACAGAGGTGAATTAGTCCTTCAATTGAATGAGGACTCCCTTGTGTTTACAACTCAAGGTTACCCTTCTGTAAACATGAAAAAGAGGCACAGTAAGCTTCTCTCAAAACAGAGTCAACCAGAGCCCCCACAGTCAAACTCTAAGTTTGGTGTTGGGAGGCCACAACCAAACTCTAAGTTTGGTGTTGAACTCCCATATCCAAACTCTAAGTTTGGTGTTGGGAAGTCTCAACAATGCTCTGAACATCTGTGAGGCTCCATGAGAGCCCACTGTCAAGCTATTGACATTAAAGAAGCGCTTGTTGGGAGGCAACCCAATTTTTATTTATCTAATTTTATTTTTCTTGTTCTTTCATGTTTTATTAGGTTCATGATCATGTGGAGTCATAAAATAAATATAAAAATTGAAAACGGAATAAAAAACAGCAGAAGAAAAATCACACCCTAGAGGAAGACCTTACTGGTGTTTAAAGGCCAGTAAGAAGCATCTGGCTGGCGTTCAACGCCAGAACAGAGCATAGTTCTGGCGCTGAATGCCCAAAATGGGCAGCATCTGGGCGTTTGAACGCCATAATTGCACCCTGGAGAAGAGCTGGCGCTGAACGCCCAGAACAAGCATGGTTCTGGCGTTCAACGCCAGAAATGGGCAACAAATGGGCGTTCAACGCCCAGAACAAGCACCAATCTGGCGCTGAATGCCCAGAGTTGTGTGCAAGGGCATTTTGCATGCCTAATTTGGTGCAAGGTTGTAAATCCTTGAACACCTTAGGATCTGTGGACCCCACAGGATCACCTCAGGATCTGTGGACCCCACAGGATCCCCACCTACCTCCACTCACTTCTTCTCACCCCTCTTTCACACAATCCCATAAACACTCTTCCCCAAAACTCTTCACTAATCACCTCAATCTCTCTTCCCTATAACCACTTCACCACTCACATCCATCCACTCTTCCCCATAAACCTACCTCATAAACCCCACCTACCTTCAAAATTCAAAATCAATTTCCCACCCAAAACCCACCCTTATGGCCGAACCTTACCCCCTCCCTTCCCTATATAAATCCCTCCATTCTTCTTCATTTTCACACAACACAACCCTCTCTTCCCCTTCTTGGCCGAATACACCCCTCCCCCCTCTCCTCCATATTTTCTTCTTCTTCTTCATCTATTCTTTCTTCTCTTGCTCGAGGGCGAGCAATATTCTAAGTTTGGTGTGGTAAAAACATAAGCTTTTTGTTTTTCCATTACCATTGATGGCACCCAAGACCGGAGAATCCTCTAGAAAAGGGAAAGGGAAGACAAAAGCTTCCACCTCCGAGTCATGGGAGATGGAAAGATTCATCTCCAAAGCTCATCAAGACCACTTCTATGATGTTGTGGTCAAGAAGAAGGTGATCCCCGAGGTCCCTTTCAAGCTCAAGAAGAATGAGTATCCGGAGATCCGACATGAAATCCAAAGAAGAGGTTGGGAAGTTCTAACAAACCCCATCCAACAAGTCGGCATCCTAATGGTTCAAGAGTTCTATGCGAATGCATGGATCACTAGGAACCATGATCAAAGTAAGAACCCAAGCCCAAAGAATTATATTACAATGGTTCGGGGGAAATACTTAGATTTTAGTCTGGAAAATGTGAGGTTGGCGTTTAACTTGCCTATGATGCAAGGAGATGCACGCCCCTACACTAGAAGGGTCAACTTTAATCAAAGGTTGGACCAAGTCCTCATGGACATATGTGTGGAAGGAGCTCAATGGAAGATTGACTCCAAAGGCAAGCCGGTTCAATTAAGAAGACTGGACCTCAAGCCTGTGGCTAGAGGATGGTTGGAGTTCATCCAATGCTCCATCATCCCCACTAGCAACCGATCTGAAGTTACTGTGGATCGGGCCATCATGATTCATAGCATCATGATTGGAGAGGAAGTAGAAGTTCATGAAGTCATCTCCCTTGAATTCTACAAAATAGCCGAAAAGCCCTCTCCTGGGGCAAGGCTAGCTTTTCCTCATCTTATTTGCCATCTATGTTACTCAGCTGGAGCTTTCATAGAAGGAGACATTCCCATTGAGGAAGAGAAGCCCATCACTAAGAAAAGGACGGAGCAAGCAAGAGAGCCCATTCATGGATCTCAAGAGACGCATGAAGCTCATCACCATGAGATCCCAGAGATGCCTCAAATGCATTTTCCTCCACAAAACTATTGGGAGCAAATCAACACCTCCCTAGGAGAATTAAGTTCCAACATGGGACAATTAAGGGTGGAACATCAAGAGCACTCTATCATCCTTCATGAAATAAGAGAAGATCAAAAAGCAATGAGGGAGGAGCAACAAAGACAAGGAAGAGACATAGAAGAGCTCAAGGACATCATTGGTTCCTCAAGAAGGAAACGCCACCATCACTAAGGTGGACTCATTCCTTGTTCTTATTTTCTGTTTTTCGTTTTCTCTATGTTAAGTGCTTATCCATGTTTGTGTCTTCATTACATGATCATTAGTATTTAGTAACTTTGTCTTAAAGTTATGAATGTCCTATGAATCCATCACCTCTCTTAAATGAAAACTGTTTTAATTCAAAAGAACAAGAAGTACATGAGTTTCGAATTTATCCTTGAACTTAGTTTAATTATATTGATGTGGTGACAATACTTTTTGTTTTCTGAATGAATGCTTGAACAGTGCATATGTCTTTTGAAGTTGTTGTTTAAGAATGTTAAATATGTTGGCTCTTGAAAGAATGATGATAAGGAGACATGTTATTTGATAATCTGAAAAATCATAAAAATGACTCTTGAAGTAAGAAAAAGCAGCAAAGAACAAAGCCTGCAGAAAAAAAAAATATAGGCAAAAAAAAAATGAAAAGAAAAAGCAAGCAGAAAAAGCCAAAAGCTCTTAAAACCAAGAGGCAAGAGCAAAAAGCCAATAACCCTTAAAACCAAAAGGCAAGGGTAAATAAAAAAGATCCCAAGGCTTTGAGCATCAGTGGATAGGAGGGCCTAAAGGAATAAAATCCTGGCCTAAGCGGCTAAACCAAGCTGTCCCTAACCATGTGCTTGTGGCGTGAAGGTGTCAAGTGAAAACTTGAGACTGAGCGGTTAAAGTCAAGGTCCAAAGCAAAAGAAGAGTGTACTTAAGAACCCTAGACACCTCTAATTGGGGACTTTAGCAAAGCTGAGTCACAATCTGAAAAGGTTCACCCAATTATGTGTCTGTGGCATTTATGTATCCGGTGGTAATACTGGAAAACAAAGTGCTTAGGGCCACGGCCAAGACTCATAAAATAGCTGTGTTCAAGAGTCATCATACTGAACTAGGAGAATCAATAACACTATCTGAACTCTGAGTTCCTATAGATGCCAATCATTCTAAACCTCAATGGATAAAGTGAGATGCCAAAACTATTCAAGAGGCAAAAAGCTACAAGTCCCGCTCATCTGATTGGAGCTATGTTTCATTGATAGTTTGGAATTTATAGTATATTCTCTTCTTTTTATCCTATTTGATTTTCGGTTGCTTGGGGACAAGCAACAATTTAAGTTTGGTGTTGTGATGAGCGGATAATTTATACGCTTTTTGGCATAGTTTTTAGTATGTTTTTAGTAGAATCTAGTTACTTTTAGGGATATTTTCATTAGTTTCTATGTTAAATTCACATTTCTGGACTTTACTATGAGTTTGTGTGTTTTTCTGTGATTTCAGGTATTTTCTGGCTGAAATTGAGGGACTTGAGCAAAAATCAGATTCAGAGGTTGAAGAAGGACTGCTGATGCTGTTGGATTTTGACCTCCCTGCACTCAAAGTGGATTTTCTGGAGCTACAGAACTCAAAATGGCGCGCTTCCAATTACGTTGGAAAGTGGACATACAGGGCTTTCCAGAAATATATAATAGTCCATACTTTGGATGAGTTTAGACGACGTAAAAGGGCGTTGAACGCTAGTTCTATGCTGCTGTCTAGAGTTAAACGCCAGAAACACGTCACAAGCCAGAGTTGAACGCCAGAAATACGTTACAAACTAGCGTTCAACTCCAAGATTGACCTCTACACGTGTAACATTCAAGCTCAGCCCAAGCACACACCAAGTGGGCCCCGGAAGTGGATTTATGCATCAATTACTTACTTCTGTAAACCCTAGTAACTAGTTTATTATAAATAGGACTTTTTGCTATTGTATTAGAGATCTTTGATCAGTTTTATGCTATCTTAGACTTTCATGGGGGCTGGCCATTCGGCCATGCCTGAATCATTATCACTTATGTATTTTCATACGGTAGAGTTTCTGCACTCCATAGATTAAGGTGTGGAGCTCTGCTGTTCCTCAAAGATTAATGCAAAGTACTACTGTTTTTTTTATTAAATTCAACTTATTCCGCTTCTAAGATATTCATTCGCACTTCAACCTGAATGTGATGAGCATGACAATCATCATCATTCTCCCACGAACGCGTGCCTGACAACCACTTCCGTTCCACCTTAGATTGAATGAGTATCTCTTGGATCTCTTAATCAGAATCTTCGTGGTATAAGCTAGATTGATGGCGGCATTCATGAGAGTCCAGAAAGTCTAAACCTTGTCTGTGGTATTCTGAGTAGGACTCTGGGATTGAATGACTGTGACGAACTTCAAACTCGCGAGTGCTGGGCGTAGTGACAGATGCAAAAGGAGGGTGAATCCTATTCCAGTATGATCGAGAACCACAGATGATTAGCCGTGCTGTGACAGAGCATTTGGACCATTTTCACAAGAGGATGGGATGTAGCCATTGACAAGGGTGATGCCTCCAGACGATTAGCCATGCAGTGACAGCGCATCAGACCATTTTCCAGAGAGGATAAAAAGTAGCCATTGACAACGGTGATGTCCTTACATAAAGCCAGCCATGGAAAGGAGTAAGATTGATTGGATGAAGACAGCAGGAAAGCAGAGGTTCAGAGGAACGAATGCATCTCTATACGCTTATCTGAAATTCTAACCAATGAATTACATAAGTATTTCTATCCTTATTTTCTATCTATTTATTATTTATGTTCGAAAACTCCATAACTATTTTGATATCCGCCTGACTGAGATTTACAAGGTGACCATAGCTTGTTTCATACCAACAATCTCCGTGGGATCGACCCTTACTCACGTAAGGTTTATTACTTGGACGACCCAGTGCACTTGCTGGTTAGTTGTATCGAAGTTGTGAATGAAAAATGATTTATTAAGACGTGCGTATAGAGTTTTTGGCGCCGTTGCCTGAGATCACAATGTCGTGCACCACTAGTGAGGAGCCTCTCGACCTGCATCTAAAAACAACAACACAGTATGGGGGTGAGAACCGAAGGTTCTCAGCATGGTAAAGGTGCCAGGCATATAATATATAAGGTCCTGAAAATGCCAGAGGCAATCCTAGAACGCCAACATATAGTTATAAAACTTAAACCTCTAAGTAGAAGCCATAAAAGGGGTAGTGACCCTAAGAATTCTAACCTTACTTATTTTAAACCTAACATTACACCAAACCGATCACCATTGATTCAGCAGAGACAAACAACCAAACAATTTCACGCATAAGTAGGAAACAGATAGTGCAAGTAGCAAATATAACAGTTAGCATAATATATATTCAATTAGGCAATCCCAAGTAATGCATAGCAGACAAAACAAACAAAATGCACATGATGTATGCCTGTCCTATGGCTGATGAGGCTCATCTGTCGGTTATCCAGCCAACCTGACAAGTCCAAAAATCTTAGACTGTCCCTCGCCGTGCATCCCCATGAGTCTATGCATAGATTTCTCATTTATTCATCATTTATACAATCATTCATTCATTTATATCTCACTCAATGGGGGATATCTATTCCCGAGAATTTATACGTGCCCGGTCACCCTTACAACGTAAGGTCAACAGAGTATCGAGTATCGACTTGGAACACGTGATGGCAAGCCACGGTACTTTACTCAGGGAAACTCGTATCTCAGATCAAATGAGTATATAAAGCCACAATAATATTCATAACCATTATAAACTTGCAAAAGCATATCATACATGCCATAATATCATACATACTCCAATAACACCCATTTTTTTTACTTGATTCATCAATTTCCTATTTTACTTCACTGCCAAGTTATCCCAATTTTCTATCTCCATCCTAATACTAGACCTCATACTATGATTTGAAACTAAAAGAATGAAAATAGAGGTTTAGAAGTTTAGAATTCGGTTTAAAAATTCAAAATCTGGTTTTGCAGAAAACAGGTCCACGTGTACGCGTGGGAGTATAAAAAGGCAGCTCGCACGTGCATTCCTTTACCATGTGCACACGTAGGTGAGAACATCATGTCATGTGTACGTATGGTCATGCATGCTGGTCCATTACGCGTACGCATGGGCTTCTTGCGCACGCACAGTTTAAAATTCCATGCCACACGTATGCGTGGGCCACGCGTACGCGTGGACGTACGTTTTTCAAAAAAAAAAAACATCAGATCACCCAGAAAGCTGCACAACCATGAAATAGTCACCTGCATAATACATATTTTACACCAAAACTTCCGACGTGCATAACTTGATCGTTTTAAATCGTTTTTCTTTCGTTCTTCGAACGACATAAACTTTACGAACCCAATGTTCATTTAAAACAAGTTGGAAACAAATTGAGGGTCCAGAAGCCAAGTTATAGTTCATCAAAGTTCGGCCAAAAATAACTTTTTTGTAAACTTTCAAAACCTCATTTTTAACCAAAACAAATCCTATGCCATTAATCACCAAACCTGCACTTTCCAACACAATATGTCCTTCTTCTTTAACATAACAATCACCATAACAATTATGCCTCATACCAACAATAAAACTCATACATTTCCCCAAAATCTATCATTCAAAACTATAAGTCACAACCTTTAAATTTATTTACTTATATCCTCAAATCATTCAACAACAATCCATCAATCATCAGCAACCAACCAACAAGTATCAAACCACAATAATCTATCATATCACCAATTATCCAACAACTACCAAACCAAACATGTTCATCAACAAGATACTAAACATTAAATATACACCTGCATTTCAACTTATCCTATAGTCATCTAGCCTAAGTTTTCACAGGACATTATATATTAAATACGCAAAACCTAAACCATACCTTAGCCGATTCCCGCGTTTAGTCCAAGGTAGCCACTTAAGCCACACACACACACAGCCTTCTAAGTTTCAAAAAATCACCAAAACCTTAGCACCAATCCTCCGCTAAGCTTCCAAATGCCCCCAATCAATTCCAATATATATATATATATATACCTAGTTCGCACCTATTACACATATATACTTCAAAATTCAGAATTCACATAATAAAATCAAGAATTGGCTAAGGTTAGTGATCCTTACCGTACCCACGAGCAAAATAACCCAAGCCCGATAAACTCCGCAAGTTAAATCGAACCTAGAATACCAAATTCGACAAAATCTCATTACAAGGGCACAATTTCGAAAATCAAAAGGGGGTAGAGAATTTGAGATGGGATTGTGGCTTACCCGTGAAATTGATCCGATAGAAACGTAGAGCTCAACGCGCTGGACACGTGGCCGCAAATGGTGCGGCGATCGGAGCTCGAACGAAGGAGTTATGGTGGTTTAAAGTGGAGGTGAGGGTTAGGAAGCTCTCCTCTCCCCCAAGGCTGTTCAGCGTGTTTCTTTGCTGAATGGGGAAGGAGATGGCTTCTGTCCATTTAAGTGATTGGGTCTGGTTGGGCCCACGAGCCCGGTTCAATCGGTTCGATCCAATCTTAGGCCAAATTTTTCGAAATTAGTGTCAAAATTTTTGTTTTGAAGAGCTCTACCCTATTTTAATATTAGATTTACATTTTTAATTTTCCTAATTAAAATTCGATTTATTGACTAATTATTTACTAATTTTAGCGGGGTTTACATGACCCCTACCACTAGCTCCTCTCCCACTAAGACCAGAAGAATTCCTAATAGACATAGCTGAAGATGATGACATTGGTGTTGTCGGACGTGCAATACCTGGAGCAAAGCCTCCTCTAAAATTAGGATAATCTCTCCTGAGATGACCAAATTGGCCACAATTAAAACATGCTCTAGTGGCCTTGAAACATATACCAGAATGGTAACTCCCACACTGATGGTAGTAGGGCTAAGCTGGCCTTGTCTGATTCGAACCCTGTGCACTAGATTGAGAAGTGCCCTTAACAAAAGGTCTGGGACTCGAAACACTCATCGGAGCAAATCCAGAAGAAGCAACCCCACCAAAAGATGTTTGAGGACGAGCTTGATAACCCGAATAACCTTGCTGATTAGTCTGACCATGAAGAGACTGAAATCCTCCTGAACTAGATCCACCAGAAAATTGTCCCTTCGTCTTGGGCTTCTTACTAACATCCTTATAAGCATTTATCTCCGCTATCCCAGCTTTAATTCCATAAGCAGATTTTAGGATATCTTTAAAAGACATGCGTCCGACTTTAGGCATAAGAGTAGTGAACATAGGTTCTGCCAACCCACAAATGAACCGACGAACTTTCATCTCTTCTGAATTCACCAAGTACGGATGATGAATCCATATTTGACGATAAATTTTGGATTGATTTGAGTGGAATTTATTATATAAACCCACATTTAATCATCTAAATAGCATACTTTTGTGTTTTCTCTCTAAATTATGTCCAATTGTGAAAACATGCTATTTTGTGCTTATTTTAATCAATTTTATTCCACTTTCATTCCATTCGATGCTTTGATGATTTTGATGAGTGATTTCAGGTATAATAGGTTGGAATGGCTTGATGAGAGTGGAAGATAAGCATGCAATTGTGAGAAAACATGAAGAAAACAAAGGAGAAGCACACAGCCATGTGTGCGTATGCACAACATCCTGTGTGTACGCACAAGAGGAAATCAGCATGTGTGCGTACGCACAAGTTCCTGCGCGTGACTTCATTAAAAAGTCACGTGGCTCGCAAATTTGGGGCTTTCTAGGCCCATTTCTGAAGTGCTGAAGCATATAAGGGAGAGATTAGCAACAACCATTGATACCATACATTACACAATACACTTAGATAGTTTTTAGGGTAGTTCAGCTTAGGTTTTCTCTCAATTTTTCTTAGGATGTAATTAGGGTTTATACTACAATTTTGCATTTCTCCAATTTTGATTTTGGATATTTGCTTATTTCCATTGTAAGTATTTCTTAATTTTTTCTTTTATTACATTACTTGTTCTACACCTTCTTATATTTCAATTTCCTTTATCAATATATATACTTTTGCAATTTTGAGTTCTAGTTCATGAATTTGATGTTTGATGGTTATTTTATGTTTGTTGAGTTGCCTTTATTGATTTTGATAATTGGTTGTTCATAATTTCAAGTAATTTTATAATTTTGCCATGTTTTGTGAATATGCCTACCATGTGTTTGATGAAATGTCAATTTTGATTATGGGGTAGATTTCCACCCCTTGGCTTGGGGAAGTGAATTTATGGAATACTAGAGTCATAATGTCCGACATTTAGTGATAATTCTTGGGTTGTTAGTTATTGTTTCCACTAACGCTAGCTTTTTACCAAAGGTAATTAATAAGTTAGCTAGGATTTGTGGATTAATAATAATTATTCTCACTTGACTTACTCTTCAATGTTAAGGGTTGACTAGGTGAGATTAATCCATCATAATTATCATAGTTGTGGTTATGGCAAGGAAGGAATTCCATAACTCATCCCAAGTCAAGGTTCCATTTATGTTTTGAACCACATTTCTCTCACTTTAAAGCTTTACTTATTTATATTATATACATAATTCTTTTATTCCTTTATTAGTTTATTAATTGCAATTTTGAGTGTTCTTTAATTCCTTTAATTGTTTGCTTTTTTTTTATTGAAAATACCCCTTGATTTTCACAACCAAAATTGTGCACTTATTGTCACTAGTTCCTAGGGAAGACGACCCGAGGTTTAATTACTCTTGGTTATTTTAATTTAAAAAATTAAACTTTGATGGTGGGAGTTAGTCGTTAATTTGGGCTATACTTACAACGAAGAGATTCTATTTTGTGAAATTCTAGATCAACACTAATTCTCGCATCAACGGAGCACTCTTAGAAACTCTAGTAAACTCCTTGGCATACTCAGTCACTGTCATATTCTCTTGCCTTAATCTTTCAAAGGCAATTGCATCTTCTGCTTCTTCTTTTTTTGGACATGGGCCACTTTCCATCTTTATCTTAGTTTTTTGTTTTAATTGTGGGTTGTTGGTGATTTGGTTTGTAATGAGATGTGTTATATCTTGTTTTATCTTGATTTGTGTGTCTATTTTCTAGTCTGGAGGATTGGTATAATGGAGAAGGGCTCTGTAGTCTCTTTGGTATGTTTGTTGGGATCTAAATTTTGGGTTGTAAGCTTGTAGGAATCAGGTTGGGTTGGTCTAGTGGTTGGCTCACTAGTCCGCTCAAGCAAGTGTTAGAGGTTTGGATCCCATCTTGTGCATGCATCGACTTATTGGACAACAGCAAACCCTTAAATGTAACTCCGATTTGTGATGGATTAGTCCTTGACCTGTCAGGTTATGGGTTACCATGAGAAACTAGAAAATAAAGTGGGTTGTGTGAACTAAGTTGGGTTGGTCTAGTGGTTAACCGCCAGTTCTCTGGTTAGTTTTTTGCCAGACAGTTTTTATAGTCAACCGAATCGACCATATTGATGGTTTCCGTTAATTCGGTTGAACCGACCAGTCCAATTCGATTTTTAAAACTATGGTTGGAGAAGCTATGCTTGAAGTTGCGGCCATGGCTGTGGAGGAAGAAGAGGCTGAAGGCGTGGTTGAGATGGTGCTTGAATGAATAGCAGAATGAGAAGCTATAATGCTTTCTTGGTTGATGGACGGATGAAATCTTCAGAAAACAGAGATGAGAAAGAAAAACCTTCAAAGGGTTAAGGATGATTGAAATGATTTGATGGAGAAAGAAAGTGAATTGCATGGATTGTTTTTTCGAAAACGGCCTATTAAACCCACGGAACGTTATGTATTCACAAAAAAGCGTGCGCCATTTTAAATGCTACGTAACTATCTTTTCAAATTCTGAGAACTTGAAAAGGTTGCACGTGCCAGGCATGAGGAGTATTAAAACTTGTATTTTTGAACAAAATAACAAGTTTTAAAGGGGCAATTTGTTGGTATTAAAAATGGATTTCCTCGACGGGAAGGCGTTTCGACTACCGATTGTGTGTTGATCTAAAGAATTAGTTAAAGCTCGTAATAAAAGCAGAAACAAGCAAGCTGAAGTCGAAGATGGTGCGAGAGCGTCGAAGTCGGAAAGCAATTATTGTCTTTCATTGAACATCAAGACTTGTTACTCGACCTTCAAGCTGAGTTGAGAACATGGGTGCGAAATTTGAGGAGCAAGTTGAACAGAACGTAAGACTTGAAGACCAAGGTAAGAGAAGATGTGGGATGTCAAAACTTGGGAGTCAAGATTTTTCATAGTCAAGGCAGGGTCATGGCCTGAGAAAAAGGAGAAAACTAGATCGTGGTCAAGATTCTTCATGGTTAAGTATATTCTCATGGTCTATAAATAGGAGAAGTTCAGAAGAAATCGGGATTTTAATCAGAAACACTTCACCATCACACCAAACTCTGCAAAAATTCCTAGTCTCAGCGACGCAACGGAAGATCATGGAGTGCAAATGCATGTGACTGTCAGAGTTACATTTTTATTTTATTTTCCTTTGTTTTCTTTTTTCGTTTTAATTCATTTCTTTTCATTTCTTTGCTTTTAATATTTTATTGTTATTTTGTTTTCTTTCAATTTCAATTTTACTCCGTCATTTATTTAAAATTTTTATTTATTTTACGTATTTTCCTTTATTTGCTACAATTTGTCATCAATATTTTGACGTAATTTGTTTTAACATAAATACTAAGTAATTTTCAGGTCGAACCCACTTTTTTTCAAAAAAGTCATACCTGATTTCTGAACTATCTTAATACAAGTTTGATTTAACGTCTTGTCGAAGTTACCAAAAATAAAGTTGATCCGTCACCTTATAACTCGGCGTTAATTATCATTTATTCTTTACTTGTAACCGACACCTTCATTACCGACTTAATGACCGTCATTTCAATCTTAATGACCAAACCATTATAACATGAATATCATTCATCAATTCTATGCCTATAAAAGGAACCTTCTATATCTAATCTCACGAGGCAACATGATAAGTTCTATAAGTTCTATATCATGTCTTACATTCTATATTCATAGAATTATTATACACAACACATGATAACTTCTATTTCATATCTTACATTCTATATTCGTAGAATTATTCTTATACCTCTTAAACACTTATTGACTTGAGCGTCGGAGTGTCTTTTGCAGGTACCCACCCCCTTGTTCTCTCCTTACTGACGTATAACTCATCCCGACGAGAAGCTTGAAGACATTTATCGACGGACGAGCTATACACCGGTCAACCTTTGCAAGAACAATTGGCGCCGTTTGTGGGGACGAGTAAAATAATTCCTACTCCCCTTAGGTTCATAAAATTTGATTTACATTCAAATTTTTGAACCAATCTCAACAATCTTCTTGAAGATTTTATTTAATACCTCTTATCAAATTTTAATCTATCGTAACTTTTTATAAAATATGTACTTTATACATTTGATTGCTTTACTTTTACGTATCATAATCTTTCACATATCATAATCGATCAATGAACGAATCCGAGAATAAACTCGGCTTTCAATCAATCCGAGAACAAACTCGGTTTTCAATCAATCCGAGCACAAACTCACTTATCAATTTTGCTTACTTTTTCAAAATTTTCTATTTACACAAGTAAAATTATATATTTAATTCAACATACTTTTGCATTTATATTTTGTGTAACTAATATTTATTGATTTATTAGTTATATTCAAACCTCAATATATGTTCTTTACAATAATGACATATAACAACTATGTCAATTGCATTTTTATTTCATTATGTATTATATTCTTATTGATTAATGATTTCGTTTATACAATATTAATGACAGTAATGATGAGTTTAAATCTTAAAATTGGATTCTATCAAAAATTAATTATATATCAATTGTATATAACTGTTACACTATTCACTTTATGCTATTAAATTTTATGTTACTATTTGTTTAACGTAGAAAATTAAACAAGCAATTTACTATTATTGCACGAAAAATATCCCTCGTCATACTGTAACTGCAAGAAACATTATACTAAATGTATAATTCAATAACTGTTATTGATGAGCGGATATTTTATACGCTTTTTGGGGTTAATTTCATATAGTTTTGAATATGTTTTAATTAGTTTCTAGTTTATTTCCAGTAGTTTTTAGGAAAAATTCATATTTCTGGACTTTACTATGAGTTGTGTATTTTTCTGTAATTTCAGGTATTTTTCTGGCTGAAATTGAAGGAGCTGAGCAAAAATCTGATTCAGGCTGAAAAAGGACTGCTGATGCTGTTGGATTCTGACCTCCCTGCACTCAAAGTGGATTTTCTGGAGCTACAGAACTCGAAATGGCGTGCTTCCAATTGCGTTGGAAAGTAGACATCCAGGGCTTTCCAGAAATATATAATAGTCCATACTTTGCACAAGAATAGACGACGTAAACTGGCGTTCAACGCCAGTCCTCTGCCCAATTCTGGCGTCCAACGCCAGAAAAGGATCAAAAACTGGAGTTGAATGCCCAAACTGGCACAAAAACTGGCGTTCAACTCCACAAATAGCCTCTGCACGTGAATTGCTTAAGTCTCAGCCCCAGCACACACCAAGTGGGCCCCAGCACACCAAGTGGGCCCCAGAAGTGGATCTCTGCATCATCCATCATAGTCCACTCATATTTTGTAACCCTAGGCTACTAGTTTAGTATTTAAACGACTTTTAGAGACTTATTTTGTATCTCATGACATTTCAGATCTAAACTTTGTATTCTCTGACGGCATGAGTCTCTAAACCCCATTGTTGGGGGTGAGGAGCTCTGCTGTGTCTCGATGAATTAATGCAAGTATTTCTGTTTTCCATTCAAACACGCTTGTTCCTATCTAAGATGTTCATTCGCGCTTAACTGTGATGAAGGTGATGATCTGTGACATTCATCACCTTCCTCAAACCATGAACGTGTGCCTGACAACCACCTCCGTTCTATATCCGACTGAATGAGTATCTCTTAGATTCCTTAATTAGAATCTCCGTGGTATAAGCTAGAACTGATGGCAGCATTCATGAAAATCCGGAAAGTCTAAACCTTGTCTGTGGTATTCCGAGTAGGATTCAAGGATTGAATGACTGTGACGAGCTTCAAACTCCTGAAGGCTGGGCGTTAGTGACAGACGCAAAAGGACAGTAAATCCTATTCCAACCGGATCGAGAACC
Source organism: Arachis ipaensis (assembly GCF_059453495.1). Classification (NCBI taxonomy): domain Eukaryota; kingdom Viridiplantae; phylum Streptophyta; class Magnoliopsida; order Fabales; family Fabaceae; genus Arachis; species Arachis ipaensis. The sequence goes on from NC_142444.1 coordinate 132,733,960, forward strand.
AACCGGTGATTAGCCGTGCTGTGACAGAGCGCGTGAGCGTAGTTTTCACTGGAAGGATGGAAGGTAGCCATTGACAACGGTGATCCACCAACACACAGCTTGCCATAGGAGGACGTGCGTGCATGAACAAGAAGACAGAGGAAAGCAGAGATTCAGAAGACAAAGCATCTCCAAAACTCCAACATATTCTCCATTGCTGCATAACAAGTAACCTTCAATCCATGCTCTATTGTTTAATTACAATTCAACTGATAAACATAATTGACTTCCTGACTAAGATTTACAAGATAACCATAGATTGCTTCAAACCAACAATCTCCGTGGGATTCGACCCTTACTCACGTGAGGTATTACTTGGACGACCCAGTGCACTTGCTGGTTAGTGGTACGCGTTGTGAAAAGTGTGATTCACAATTCGTGCACCAAGTTTTTGGTGCCGTTGCCGGGGATTGTTCGTGTTTGAACAACTGACGGATTATTTTGTTGCTTAGATTAGGAAAAATCTTTCTTTTTTTTTGGTTTAGAGTCTTTTATTATTTATCCCTTGTTAAAACACTTTAAATTTATAACTCAGTTAGTTAGAATGTGGTGTTTATGTTCATGGTAAATTGGCTATCACATTTTTAAAACCTTTTTCAAAAATAATTTTCCTATTAGATCCTGTGCAAAACTTTAAGTTTGGTGTTTTCTTGAGTGATTTTCCTTAAAATTTTCGAAAATTTTGGTTTAGTTTTCTAAAAAAATTTTAAGTTTGATGTTCTTTCTTCGTGTTCTTGAGTTTTCCTTGTGACTTGATCTTAAAATTTTTAAGTTTGGTGTTCCTTGGTGTTTTCCCTCCAAAATTTTCGAAAATAAGGAGCATTAGATCCAAAAATTTTAAATCTTGTGCTATCTTATTGTTTTTCTCTTCCCTCTTAAAAATTCAAAAATATCTTTTCTCTCTATTTTAAAAACAAATTTTCGAAAATTATATAAAAAAAAAATAAAAAAAAAATTTTAACTTCAAAATTCAAATTCTTTTTAGTTATTTTATTTTATTTAAGTATTTACTTCTTATAAAATAAAATAAATAAAAAGGTAAATCAGTCCAAGTTATATCCATATATCCATCATGGACATAAGTGGAGATGGACAGTCCAGGAGGACTTTGGGGTCATATTCTAACCCCTCTACTGCTTCATATGGGAGTAGCATCTGCATACCCTCCATTGGAGTTAGTAGCTTTGAGTTGAATCCTCAACTCATTATCATGGTGCAGCAAAGTTGTCAGTATTCCGGTCTTCCACAGGAAGAACCTACAAAGTTTCTGGCACAATTTCTACAAATTGCTGACACAGTACATGATAAGGAAATAGATCAGGATGTCTACAGACTATTACTGTTTCCATTTGCTGTAAAAGATCAAGCTAAGAGGTGGTTAAATAACCAACCTAAGGCCAGCATAAGAACATGGAAACAGCTGACAGAAAAATTCCTGAATCAGTATTTTCCCCCAAAAAGGATGACACAGCTAAGGCTGGACATCCAAGGCTTTAAACAAGGAGATAATGAATCTCTTTATGATGCCTGGGAGAGATACAGAGAGATGCTACGAAAATGCCCCTCTGAAATGTTTTCAGAGTGGGTTCAGTTAGACATCTTCTACTATGGGCTTGCAGAAGGAGCCCAGATGTCTCTAGATTACTCAGCTGGTGGATCTATCCATATGAGAAAGACAATTGAAGAGGCTCAAGAGCTCATTGATACAGTTGCCAGGAATCAGCATCTGTATCTAAGCAGCAACCCTTCCATGAATGAAGAGGTTAAAACAGTAACTGCTGAATTCAGTACTGTAAAACAAGCTGCTGAATTCAATCAGCAATTGGATTTTCTAACAAAGCAGCTAGCTGAATTCAAAGACAGGCTACAGGAGACAAGGATAGCTAATATACATATGGACGAACAGTTTAAGCAAACAAAGCAGCAGCTATCAAGGCAAATAGCAGAAGAATGCCAAGCAGTTCAATTAAGAAGTGGGAAAACATTAAATACCCCACCTCAAGGCATCAAAAATTCAAGAAATGAGCGACCCACCAAAGATTCACCTGAGGACAGTAAGAGCCCAGGGAAAAATAATTCTGGCACTAAAACGCCAGAAAATAGGTGGAAGGCTGGCGCTGAACGCCCAGACCATGCCCAAAACTGGCGTTCAGCGCCAGAAACAAGGCAGGATTGGCGTTCAACGCCAGAAATGGGCAAGAATCTGGCGTTGAACGCCCAAATGGGGCAGAATCCAGCATTGAACGCCCAAAATGGGCACATTTCTGGCGTTCAGGCGCCAGGAACAGACAGTGAGCTGGCGTCTAACGTCACTCCAGCTTCTGGCTCTGGCACTCAATTGCCAGTAAGGGATCAGACACACACAAGTGCTGATAACAACCCCTCTAAAAAGGCTTCTTTAACCACTAAGGTTGAGGAATATAAAGCCAAGATACCTTATCCTCAAAAACTCCGGAAAGAGGAGCAGGATAAGCAATTTGCTCGCTTTGCAGATTATCTAAGGACTCTTGAAATAAAGATTCCATTTGCAGAGGCACTTGAGCAAATACCTTCTTATGCCAAGTTCATGAAAGAGATCTTGAGTCATAAAAAGGAGTGGAGAGAAACAGAAAGAGTTCTCCTCACTGAAGAATGCAGTGCAGTCATTCTGAAAAGCTTTCCTGAAAAGCTTAAAGACCCTGGGAGTTTTCTGATACCATGCATATTAGAAGGTGATTGCACCAAGACAGCTTTATGCGATCTTGGGGCAAGCATCAACCTGATACCTGCATCCACTATCAGGAAGCTTGGCTTAACTGAAGAAGTTAAACCAACCCGGATATGTCTCCAACTTGCCGATGGTTCCACTAAATACCCATCAGGCGTGATTGAGGACATGATTGTCAGAGTTGGGCCATTCGCCTTTCCCACTGACTTTGTTGTGCTGGAAATGGAGGAGCACAAGAGTGCTACTCTCATTCTAGGAAGACCCTTCCTAGCAACTGGACGATCCCTCATTGACGTTCAACAGGGGAAATAACCCTGAGAGTCAATGATGATGAGTTTAAGTTGAACGCTGTCAAAGCCATGCAGCATCCAGACACATCAACAGATTGCATGAAAGTTGATCTCATTGACTCTTTGGTAGAAGAGATCAACATGGCTGAGAGTCTCGAATCAGAGTTGGAAGACATCTTTAAAGATGTTCAGCCTGATATGGAGGATTCAGAGGACATAAAAGAGCCTCTGAACTTTCTTCTGAAAGAGGAAAAACCTCCTAAACCCGAGCTCAAGCCACTACCACCATCCTTGAAATATGCATTTCTGGGAGAAGGTGACACTTTTCCAGTGATCATAAGCTCTGCTTTAAATTCACAGGAAGAGGAAGCACTTATTCAAGTGCTAAGGACACACAAGACAGCTCTTGGGTGGTCCATAGGTGACCTTAAGGGCATAAGCCCAGCTAGATGCATGCACAAAATCCTATTGGAGGATAATGCCAAACCAGTGGTTCAACCACAGAGGCGGCTAAATCCAGCCATGAAGGAAGTGGTGCAGAAAGAGGTCACCAAATTACTAGAGGCTGGGATTATTTATCCCATTTCTGATAGCCCCTGGGTGAGCCCTGTTCAAGTCGTCCCAAAAAAGGGAGGCATGACAGTGATTCATAATGAAAAAAATGAACTGGTTCCTACAAGAACAGTTACAGGGTGGCGCATGTGTATTGACTACAGAAGGCTCAATACAGCCACCAGAAAGGATCATTTTCCTTTACCATTCATAGACCAGATGCTAGAAAGACTAGCAGGTCATGATTATTACTGCTTTTTGGATGGCTACTCAGGCTATAACCAGATTGCAGTAGATCCCCAGGATCAAGAGAAAACAACATTCACATGTCCATCCAGAGTGTTTGCTTATAGAAGGATGCCCTTTGGGCTATGCAATGTGCCTGCAACCTTCCAGAGATGCATGCTCTCTATTTTCTCTGATATGGTGGAAAAATTTCTGGAAGTCTTCATGGATGACTTCTCAGTATATGGAGACTCATTCAGCTCCTGTCTTGATCACCTGAAACTTGTTCTGAAAAGATGCCAAGAAACCAACCTAGTTTTAAACTGGGAAAAGTGTCACTTCATGGTGACTGAAGGAATTGTTCTTGGGCATAAAATCTCAAACAAAGGAATAGAGGTGGATCAAGCAAAAATAGAGGTAATTGAAAAATTACCACCACCTGCCAATGTTAAGGCAATCAGAAGCTTTCTGGGGCATGCAGGATTCTATAGGAGGTTTATAAAGGATTTTTCAAAAATCGCAAAACCTCTAAGCAATCTGCTAGCTGCTGACACGCCATTGGTGTTTGACACAGAGTGCCTGCAGGCGTTTGAAACGCTGAAAGCTAAGCTGGTCACAGCACCAGTCATTTCTGCACCAGACTGGACATTACCATTTGAGCTAATGTGTGATGCCAGTGATCATGCCATTGGTGCAGTATTGGGACAGAGGCATGACAAGCTTCTGCATGTCATTTATTATGCCAGTCGCGTTTTAAATGATGCCCAGAAAAATTACACAACCACAGAAAAGGAATTACTTGCAGTGGTTTACGCCATTGACAAGTTCAGATCCTACTTAGTAGGATCAAAGGTGATTGTGTACACTGACCATGCTGCTCTTAAGTATCTACTCACAAAGCAGGATTCAAAACCCAGGCTCATCAGATGGGTATTGCTTCTGCAAGAGTTTGATATAGAAATAAGAGACAGAAAAGGGACAGAGAACCAAGTAGCTGATCATCTGTCCCGGATAGAGCCAGTGGAAGGGACGTCCCTCCCCTTTCTTGAGATCTCTGAGACGTTCCCTGATGAGCATCTATTTGCCATTCAGGAAGCACCATGGTTTGCCGATATTGCAAACTATAAAGCTGCAAGGTTCATACCCAAGGAATACAATAGAATACAAAAGAAGAAATTAGTTACTGATGCAAAGTACTACTTGTGGGATGAGCCCTATCTCTTTAAGAGATGTGCAGACGGAATTATCCGTAGGTGTGTCCCCAGAGAGGAAGCACAGAGAATCCTATGGCATTGCCATGGATCTCAATATGGAGGCCATTTCGGAGGTGAGCGAACAGCCACCAAGGTCCTCCAATGTGGCTTCTATTGGCCCACACTCTATAAAGATTCCCGAGAGTTTGTACGTAATTGTGACAGTTGCCAAAGAACTGGTAATCTGCCTCATGGTTACGCCATGCCTCAACAAGGAATCTTGGAAATAGAGTTGTTTGATGTATGGGGAATTGACTTTATGGGACCTTTCCCACCATCATACTCAAACACTTATATTCTGGTGGCAGTTGACTATGTATCAAAATGGGTTGAGGCTATTGCCACACCCAACAATGATACTAAAATAGTGCTGAAGTTCCTCCAGAAACATATCTTTAGCAGGTTTGGTGTCCCTAGAGTACTAATCAGTGATGGGGGCACTCACTTCTGCAATAAACAGCTTTACTCTGCCATGGTTCGGTATGGAATTCGCCACAAGATAGCCACTCCATATCATCCACAAACCAATGGGCAAGCTGAAGTCTCTAACAGAGAATTAAAGAGAATCCTGGAACGGACAGTAAGTACCCGTAGAAAGGATTGGGCACGGAGCTTGGATGATGCTCTGTGGGCTTACAGAACAGCATTCAAGACCCCTATAGGGACCTCTCCATACCAACTTGTGTATGGTAAGGCATGTCACCTGCCCGTGGAACTGGAACATAAAGCCTATTGGGCAACCAGGTTCCTAAACTTTGATGCCAAATTAGCAGGAGAAAAACGATTGCTCCAGCTAAATGAGCTAGAGGAATTCAGATTCACAGCTTTCGAAAATGCCAAGCTTTATAAAGAAAAATAAAAAAAATGGCATGACAGAAAGCTGTCATCTAGAATCTTTGAACCAGGACAGAAGGTCCTGTTGTTTAACTCTAGACTCAGGCTATTCCCCGGGAAACTGAAATCCCGGTGGAGGGGACCATACGTGATTACAAGTGTGTCACCATATGGTTATGTGGAGCTTCAAGATATTGATTCTGATAAGAAGTTCATTGTCAATGGGCAGAGAATCAAGCATTATCTTGAAGGCAACATTGAGCAAGAATGCTCAAGGCTGAAGCTAGATTAAAAGCTCAGCAAGGTCCAGCTAACGACAGTAAAGAAGCGCTTGCTGGGAGGCAACCCAGCCATGGGGCATCAATCCTCTAAGCATTTTTGCCCTATTTTTATTTTTATTTGTTTATATAAAGTTCACTGACACTAAGGTACAGAATCATTTGTATAAGTTTACAGGGTTACAGAAGGAATCTTCACACAAAACAGAGATAGGGAGCTCAATGGCAAGAAAACGCCAGTAAAGAGGCATTTTGGGCGTTCAGCGCCCAAAATGGGCATCCACTGGGCGCTGAACGCCAGTAAAGACAGCAATTGGGCGTTCAACGCCAGAAACAGGCACCCAATGGGCGTTGAACACCAGTAATGGCAGCAACTGGGCGCTGAACGCCCAGGAGATCAGCATTTGGGCGTTGAACGCCCAAAACAAGCAGTGTTTGGGCGTTCAAACGCCAGGAAGACAGGGAGGAGCCAAATCCAGTTATCCCACACGTATTTCCATTTTAATTTCAAATTTTATACTTCAATGCATGATTTTTACATGAACATATCAAGAACCCTGATTTCTAAAATCCTTAATTTCTAAAAATCCATCTTTCCAAATTCAATCCAACTCTTTTCAAAATCTTTTCTGAAAACAAATCTATCTTTTTCACTCAAAAATCTTTTCAACTAATCCATATCTTTTTTTAAATATCCATATTATCTTTTTCAAAATTCAGAGTTATCTTTTTCAAAAATCTATCATATCTTTTCAAAATTAAACTCTATCTTCTATCTTATCTTTTTCAACTCAATCTTTTTATCTTATCTCTTCCAATTTTTCGAAAACCCACCCCCCCACCCCTTTAAAATTGGGTTCGGCCTCCCCCCTCCTCCATCAACAAGTGCACCTCGTTCTCCTTCTATCCCTCTCCTTTCTTTTCTTTTGCTTGAGGACAAGCAAACTTCTAAGTTTGGTGTGTTTTTCCGAGATCACTAAGATCATGGCTCCCAAAGGAAAACAATCCAATCCAAGAGGCAAGAAAGAGAGCGTTCCAAAACCACTTTGGAATCAAGGGAAGTTCTTATCTAAAGAACATTCAGACCATTATCTTAAAGTAATGGGTCTGAGATCAGTGATCCCGGAAGTTAGATTCGATCTGAAAGAAGACGAATATCCGGAGATCCAGGAGCAAATTCGAATCAGGAACTGGGAAGTCCTAGCTAATCCTGAAACGAAAGTAGGAAGGAACATGGTCCAGGAGTTCTATGCTAATATGTGGCAGACTGACAAGCAAAGACTATCTGGAATAGCCTGCTACGAATTTCGGACCATGGTCAGGGGAAAGATTGTTCATACCACCCCTGACAAGATCAGAGAGATATTAAAGCTACCTCAGCTAAAGGATGATCCAGACTCCTTCAACAGGAGGATGATGAGAGTAGACATTGGCCTGGATAAGATCCTAGAGGACATATGTATCCCTGGAGCCAGGTGGACCACCAACACAAAGGGCGTCCCAAATCAACTCAAGAGAGAGGATCTCAAACCAGTTGCCAGAGGATGGCTGGACTTCATTGGGCGTTCTCTGTTGCCCACTAGCAACCGTTCTGAAGTCACAGTTAAAAGAGCAGTGATGATTCATTGCATCATGACGGGGAAGGAAGTGGAGGTTCATCAGCTGATTTCCACTGAACTCTACAAGATAGCTAATAAAAATTCAAGAGAGGCCAGGTTGGCTTATCCAAGCGTGATTTCTCTGCTCTGCAAGGACGCTGGAGTCAAGATGGGAATAACTGAATATATCCTAATTGAAAAGTCAATCACCAAAGCATCAATGGAGAGACAACAAGCACAGGAGGATCCTATCAAGAAGAGAGCACAGGAATTCCTCCCAGAGATTCCTCAAGCAGAATATTGGGAATATCATGAGACGTCTGTCACCAAGATACAGGAAGCTATGGAGCAAATAATAAAACAACAGAAGGAACACAATCAAATGCTGACCTATATGTTTAAAGAACAAGAGGAGCAGGGGCGTGACTTAAGGGAACTGAAGCGCCAAAAGCCTTCTCTACCAAGCATCCCAAGGATCAGAGGAACCCCCGTGCCCCCAGAATAAAGGTTGTTAATTTCCAATTTCTGCCTTAACTCTGTGACAGTGTCCTTATAAAAGTTTACCTTAGAAGTCATATAATAATAATTAGTATCTATTTGATTTTATCTCCAATTAAGCTATAGTTTATTTTTCTCATCATCATTAAACATGAATAAAATAGCAGATCTTTTGAATAAGAAGCAATAAAATTTCGAGTTTAATAAAAGAAATTCTAATTGGTTAAATGTGGTGGCAATGCTTTCTGAATCTTCTGAATGAATGCTTGAACAGTGCATATATCTTTTGAATTTGTTGTTTAAGACTGTTAAATATGTTGGCTCTTGAAAGATTGATGAACAGGAGACATGTTATTGATAATCTGAAAAATCATAAAAATGATTCTTGAAGCAAGAAAAAGCAGCAAAGAACAAAGCTTGTAGAAAAAAAAAAAAAAAAGAAGAAGCAAGCAGAAAAAGCCAAAAGCTCTTAAAACCAAAAGGCAAGGGCAAATAAAAAGGATCCCAAGGCTTTGAGCATCAGTGGATAGGAGGACCTAAAGGACTAAAATCCTGGTCTAAGCGGCTAAACCAAGCTGTCCCTAACCATGTGCTTGTGGCGTGCAGGTGTCAAGTAAAAACTTGAGACTGAGCGGTTAAAGTCAAGGTCCAAAGCAAAAAGAAGAGTGTGCTTAAGAACTCTGGACACCTCTAATTGGGGACTTTAGCAAAGCTGAGTCACAATCTGAAAAGGTTCACCCAGTTATGTGTCTGTGGCATTTATGTATCCGGTAGTAATACTGGAAAACAAAGTGCTTAGGGCCACGGCCAAGACTCATAAAGAAGCTGTGTTCAAGAATCATCACACTGAACTAAGAGAATCAATAACACTATCTAAATTCTGAGTTCCTATAAGATGCCAATCACTCTGAGCTTCAATGGATAAAGTGAGATGCCAAAACTGTTCAGAAGCAAAAAGCTACTAGTCCCGCTCATCTAATTAGGATCTGAGCTTCAATCAAAAACTCTGAGATATTATTGCTTCTCAACCTATTAGTCTTCTATTTTATTTGTCTAGTTGCTTGAGGACAAGCAACAATTTAAGTTTGGTGTTGTGATGAGCGGATATTTTATACGCTTTTTGGGGTTAATTTCATATAGTTTTGAATATGTTTTAGTTAGTTTCTAGTTTATTTCCAGTAGTTTTTAGGAAAAATTCATATTTCTAGACTTTACTATGAGTTGTGTGTTTTTCTGTAATTTCAGGTATTTTTCTGGCTGAAATTGAAGGAGCTGAGCAAAAATCTGATTCAGGCTGAAAAAGGACTGCTGATGCTGTTGGATTCTGACCTCCCTGCACTAAAAGTGGATTTTCTGGAGCTACAGAACTCGAAATGGCGTGCTTCCAATTGCGTTGGAAAGTAGACATCCAGGGCTTTCCAGCAATATATAATAGTCTATACTTTGCACAAGAATAGACGATGTAAACTGGCGTTCAACACCAGTCCTCTGCCCAATTCTGGCGTCCAGTGCCAGAAAAGGATAAAAAACTGGAGTTGAACGTCCAAACTGGCACAAAAACTGGCGTTAACTCCACAAATAGCCTCTGCACGTGAATTGCTTAAGTCTCAGCCCCATCACACACCAAGTGGGCCCCAGCACACCAAGTGGGCCCCAGAAGTGGATCTCTGCATCATCCATCATAGTCCACTCATATTTTGTAACCCTAGGCTACTAGTTTAGTATTTAAACGACTTTTAGAGACTTATTTTGTATCTCATGACATTTCAGATCTAAACTTTGTATTCTCTGACGGCATGAGTCTCTAAACCCCATTGTTGGGGGTGAGGAGCTCTGCTGTGTCTCGATGAATTAATGCAAGTATTTCTGTTTTCCATTCAAACACGCTTGTTCCTATCTAAGATGTTCATTCGCGCTTAACTGTGATGAAGGTGATGATCCGTGACATTCATCACCTTCCTCAAACCATGAACGTATGCCTGACAACCACCTCCGTTCTATATCCGACTGAATGAGTATCTCTTAGATTCCTTAATCAGAATCTCCGTGGTATAAGCTAGAACTGATGGCAGCATTCATGAGAATCCGGAAAGTCTAAACCTTGTCTGTGGTATTCCGAGTAGGATTCAAGGATTGAATGACTGTGACGAGCTTCAAACTCCTGAAGGCTGGGCGTTAGTGACAGACGCAAAAGGACAGTAAATCCTATTCCAACCGGATCGAGAACCAACCGGTGATTAGCCGTGCTGTGATAGAGCGCGTGAGCGTAGTTTTCACTGGAAGGATGGAAGGTAGCCATTGACAACGGTGATCCACCAACACACAGCTTGCCATAGGAGGACGTGCGTGCGTGAACAAGAAGACAGAGGAAAGTAGAGATTCAGAAGACAAAGCATCTCCAAAACTCCAACATATTCTCCATTACTGCATAACAAGTAACCTTCAATCCATGCTCTATTGTTTAATTGCAATTCAACTGATAAACATAATTGACTTCCTGACTAAGATTTACAAGATAACCATAGATTGCTTCAAACCAACAATTTCCGTGGGATTCGACCCTTACTCACGTGAGGTATTACTTGGACGACCCAATGCACTTGCTGGTTAGTGGTACGCGTTGTGAAAAATGTGATTCACAATTCGTGCACCAGTTATCTTATTGCTTTATTATCAAATTAAAGCATGTCCTACAAAATAAAATTCAGATATTCACATTTGGCATGTATGAAATTCATATATGCCATTTTCTTCTCTACAATTATCAACTTTCAAGGTATATTTTTCTACTTTGAACTCTTTTACTTTTACAATATATATTATTCAATATATGTTGCGACTTTAGACATATTCATTTTCTCAATTTATCTTATTCATGTCGTATGACCTTCACTATAAATTGTAAATATTCAATAACTAATTGCTTTGAGCGAGAAATTTATCAATAAGTTGTTGTGGGCCGAAAAAATTCCAAAAACAATTAATCATTATATTCTTGGATCATACAATCGATTCCGTCAATGGATATCTATCTCTGAACTTTTCAGTTCACATACAATCAAATGCTAAAATTGTTCTTAAGTGGAAAAGTATCCCCCACACAACTATCTTGATTGAATGACTCTTATCACTCAATTATTTTTTGAATAAGTGCCGACATAATAACCCGACTAAGCGTGTGGGCTCACCATATCATTATTCACTTATCTTTTAATAGAGTTATAACTCATTTTATTTTCTAAGCTTAGCCTGGATCATATGATCGGCAGACAAAGCTTGGGGGCTATGATCCGTCACCTTATAACTCGGCGTTAATTATCATTTATTCTTTGCTTGTAACAGACACCTTCATTACCGACTTAATGATCATCATTTCAATCTTAATGACCAAACAGTTATAACATGAATATCATTCATCAATTTTATGCCTATAAAAGGAACCTTCTATATCTAATCTCAGGAGGCAACATGATAAGTTTTATAAGTTCTATATCATGTCTTACATTCTATATTCATAGAATTATTACACACAATACATGATAACTTCTATTTCATGTCTTACATTCTATATTCGTAGAATTATTCTTATACCTCTTAAACACTTATTGACTTGATCGTCGGAGTGTCTTTTGCAGGTACCCACCCCCTTGTTCTCTCCTTACTGATGTATAACTTATCCCGACGAGAAATTTAAAGACATTCATCAACGGACGAGCTATACACCGGTCAACCTTTGCAAGAACAAAAGTGAATCAGCTATAATTTGTATTGTGTCGTTTGTACAACCCAAAAATGAGTGTATAGCTCATGTCTAATTGTTTCATTAGATAATCAGTTCGTTATCATTATGTACGTGATTGTGGTGGTTGTTAAAAGTAAATTCCACTATTGCACTATTGATGATGAACCAACTGTCTAAGTAACCGAATGATAACTTTTATTGTTCAAATAACATAATATTTAAGCAAAATTTTTAGTTTATCAATTATAATAAGTCAAATTATGTAATCAATTATATTAAATTAGTACGCAACGTGTTAGCCTAAAATTGATTAGTATTTGCTGAGGGATGTGACTAATTAATGTGTGCTCCTCATTATTAGCCTAGGATACCCCTGGCCTTCGCTAGATATTTTTTAGGGAGGTGACAAATTTCCTCCTTCATCGATCAATTATTGTATGTCCGCCCCTTATTTTATTCAAACGAGTATTGCTCTATTGCATTATTGCCATATGAACAGTTTAGGAAGCCTTTCACATGTTCCAGGCACTTTACTGGAACTGAAATGTTCCGATGTACAGAGCCATTAAGATTTATTATTAACAATTTCAAGGGTAGAGATTGAAGATATACAATTTAAGATGAGCTTGAAAAGAGGTTGTACACTGAGAGGAAGAGACTTGTTGAAGATATACCATTTGCATTTTGCGGAGCTTGGAGAGTGAACCTGATTTTGCTATTACGTTGTAGTCCAAGTCGAAAGTATAGATTGAGGCGTATATGGAATGACTCAATTTATATGACTTAGTGATAGGCAATTTGATTCACATTTGTGGCTTAATCAACATATAAAATGTAGGATATAAGTATCTGAAAAAAATATATCAAGAACTTATGGATTATGTAATTTAATACTTTGGTTCAGATCCACTAAAAAAAACTCAAATCTGAATCAACGCAAACCAATTAAAAAATTTAATGAATCAATTCTCAATTTTTCCCAAATCCAAACAAATGCAACCATGAATACTTCAATCAAACGGAGGCAGAACTATCGACTTTGGCTTGGGGCAACATTTACATGTATGTTTGGCAGAAAAATCGCAGAGTCGCAGACTATATTTATTAATATTATTTAAAACAATTTTAATTTCCTCCTATTATATTCATGTGATAGGATCAATTATCACACACTTAGTAAGTTTTAAACTGAAATATTCATACAATATATTTTCACTATCTTATGCAATTTAAACTTAGTAAGTAAACTACAATTATCAGAATATTTTATGCTAATTTCACAAATTTTATGTAAATTTAGTTATTTTACTTGATAATTATATGCTTTTTTTAAGAAAGAATAATTTTATTTTAGCACTTAAATAAAATAAAAACTATTTTTAGATTAAAAAAATTATGTTGACATTGACTTTTAATTAAATCTAAAAATTATTATTAAAAAAAATTTATTTGAAACAAATTTGTTGTGTAAAAAAATTTAATTGATTTTTTTTTATTATTTTCTTGATTCAATCGGTCAAATTCTTTTTCATCTTATACCAATGTAGCCACTTTTGGACTTTTGGTCACCATTCTTTCTGTCTTTTTAGTTTATAGCCATCATTTAAAGGATTTTTTGGGCATTGCCATAGATGCTAGCGGACAAAGATTTAACTTGTAACCGGTCCGTACTTCGTATAGCAAAGTTCCAATAAAGAGGGATGGAATACGTGAACACTTTCCCAAAGTTTATTATATACTAGAGGATATTTTTAGCTTTTTATAGGCGTGGCACTCTTTTAAACCATGTATTACTCTGCACTCAATAGTAGCGAGGGCCGGATTCACAAATGTTATCATGGGCCAGGTTAATAATATATATAATATTAAAAATTATGTAAAAAAAATATATAATATAAGATGTATTACAAAAATATACTGATAGAGAATATATTTTAAAGTATAAAAAATATGTGTATATTTTTTACTAACGAAGTGATCGATTCTTCATATCATAAAATTTATCGATAATAGAATTTGTGTCAAATTTTTTAGCAATTTTCTTTTCAATATAATTAAAAGACGATTAATAAAAAAATCATCTTTCATTTTATTTCTAAGTTATTTTTCACAATATTTATAGTTGAAAAAGATCTCTTAATTATAGCAGTTGAAATAGAGAGAATTAATATCAAATAAATAAAAAAAAGACGGTCACAAAAATAAAAGAATTCACTTTATGAGATTTAAAAATTTTTATTTAATTAAAAATATTAATAATAATATCTTTTTCAGATTTTTTAAATATTATTACTTACTTTTTAAATATTAAAAATCATTAATATTTAAATTAGACTAAATTTTTATTTATACTAAATTAAATATTAAATATTTTTTTTTAAATTAAATTATATATAATAACTTATAATTATTAATTTTTTTTTAAAAAAATAGGACCGAGGCCTCCACTCACCCCTATGTCCGTCCCTGTTAGTAGTAGGGATAATGTGCTTACATATGCAAATTTCTCCACTATATATACAGCGTGTTCATGCAAGTTTTTTCATAAAATAATTTGGTTGTTCTTTTATTACATATTAATAGTTGAATAATATAGTATTATTAAGGGGTAAGAAAAAGAAGAAGATGAGAGTGGCAGTGGTGGGTGGTGGAATAAGTGGATTGGCTTCTGCGTATGTATTGGCCAAAGAGGGAGTGAATGTGACTCTTTATGAGAAAGAAGATTATTTGGGAGGCCATGCCAAAACTGTGAATGTTGATGGTATTGATTTGGACCTTGGTTTCATGCTCTTCAACCCGGTAATTCTAAGTCTCTACACATACAATTTTCATTCTTCTTATGTTGTTGCATCTAAAAAATTTCTTGGTTTGTAGTTAACTATCCATTCATTGCCTTTAACTTTAATTTTCTCATTTTGTTGCTTTGTCTCAAAGTGCTTAAAAATGCTCACAGGAATTTTGTTGTCGTTTACTACACTACCTTCGCCAAGATAAAATTGCCAATTTAGTCTTGCCATATTATCCAAATTAGTCTTGTCCCATTATTATTATTATTATTAATTCAGTTAGTTTCCTTATTTATATCAAATATATAATTAAATTATTATATATATATATTTTGATTAAGTTCTTATACTACTTTTAATTTTGAAATAACAGAATATTTATTCACAAATTAAAGATATTCTCAACTAAGAATCTAATTAGATCTTCGATCATATATTATTGGAAAAAATATTTCATTAATTTTAATATTTTTGAAACAGAAATAATCTAATTACAAAATTAAAAATAATATAGGAACCCGATTGAAAGAAAAAAAATTATAAAAACCTAATTACAAATTTGATAAAATTATAAGAGCAATTAAACCTTATTGTTATTATTGTTGTTGTCGTCATCATCATCATTATCATTATTATTATGATTATTATTAGTATCATCATCATTATCATCATTATTATTATTATCATTGTTATTATTATCATTAAGGAAAAGTATAGGTAAACAGTGAAAATATTAAACAATGTAAACAATAGATATATCGGATGTTTATTTTCCTAGTGTATGGATGGTTATTTTAATATTAAAATTTAGAAGGTTAATTTGGAGGTGTAGTGTGTTTTTATTTAATTGGTGGTTGTTCATATTGTTCAACAAAGTCATTGTCCCCCTAGCATTTCCCTATCATTAATTATTATTATTATTATTATTATTATTATTATTATTATTATTATTATTATTATTATTATTATTATTATTTACTAATTTAAGATATTATATTTATATATGATGAGGACTGGATTTGTTAATTGCATTTTTGGGATTTCTAAATTCTTAAATTTTATTTTATAGTCTAGACATAATTTAACTAAAAATTCAATTAAGAGGACTTAATCAACGAATATCTGAATTTCAGTCATGTTCTGACTCCATTATCTTTTAGCCAATTTTATGGATACGTTATTCTTCGAATTAGATATATCATACATAAGTTTTTCCCCTAAATCACAAAATAAGTAAAATATAAAAAAAAAAAGAAAAACAAACAAAATTTTCATGTTTAGTATTATAGACTTATTAAAAGTCTATCCTTGATAAAAGCTTTTTGACTTCTCCCCAGAATTGCCACTATCAACGTAAACGCACACAAGATATATTTCATATGACGTTAAGTTGTGAAGTAATAGTAGTATATGTAGTTGAAACTTCAACTATGGTCATAATACCAGTTTTTTTTTTAAATTTAAATTTTTAGAAACGATTTCATGATATAATATCAGAGCTTTTATAAACAAAAGATTTAAAGTTCGATGTTTCTTGAACAAAAAATGGGTTATTGAACAATTGAGAATATGGATTTGATTACAGAGAATTGAGAATAATGTAACATGGGTTATTGAACAGGCAACTTATCCTGACATGATTGAATTCTTAGAGAGTCTTGGAATTGATATGGAATTATCAGAACTATCATTTGCTGTGAGCCTCGATGGTGGCCATGGCTGCGAATGGGGCAGCAGAAATGGTTTGTCTAGCTTGTTTGCACAAAAAATGAATGTGTTCAACCCTTACTTCTGGCAAATGATTAGGGAAATTATCAAATTCAAAGATGATGTTATAAGGCAAGTAGTTCTTACCTGTGCCTAATAGCTATTAGCTTAATATATCCATGAATGATGTGTTGCAATAACTATCCATTCATTTCTCTGCATAAATGGTTAAAAGCCCATTATTTCATTATTATTTAAGAATTGACAAATTCATCCATCACAATTTCGAAAGGATAGCATGTTAGTTTTTTCAATTCGTTAATGTAGCGATGAACTAATAATTAAGGAAAGTAATGCTAATTTCCTGGGTAAAGTACTAGTCGTCTTCTTAATACCACGAGTGATTTTATTTGTTCTCTGATTTTCGAATTAAAAAATGCAGCTATCTTGATATGGTTGACAACAATCTGAATATGGATCATAATGAGACCTTGGAGCAATTCATAAAGTCAAACGGTTACTCTGAATTATTTGTGAAAGCTTATCTTGTTAGTTCATTTTCATCTTATTAGACTGTTTTGATTTCTATCAACATCTCTTTGGTTAGTATCACAATTATTGTATGATTATTAAATAGTTTTATAACATGGAATGAATGTAGATTCCAATTTGTGGTTCTATATGGCCCTGCTCTTCTGAAAGAGCTTTGAGCTTTTCTGCTTTCTCAGTTCTCTCCTTCTGTCGCAACTTCCAACATCTTCAGGTAGCAAAGAAATAAATTTTATTTCAGATTTCAACTTTTAATGTCCAAATAAAATAAGAAGACTACCTCTTGATTCACTTGGCCCTCTCCTTCTCTTTGTAGCTCTTTGGAAAATCCCAATGGCTAACTGTCAAAGGAGGCTCACATGCTTATGTTGAGAAGGTGTAATTTATCATTTATTTATATTGCTAAGCTCTATGGTAACAATTTTTAGCGTCATTTATACCAGATATCTTTTGGTTTAAGCTATAAATCAAGATTTTGATCAGGTCAAAGAAGAACTTGTTAGTAGAGGTGTTCAAGTAATAACTAATTGTGAGGTGGAATTGGTTTCAACATTAGAAAAAGGTGATTGATTTGTCCATTTTCTTGTTACACTTTCGATTTTTAGTCATGCACATTTTCTTTTATAAAACATTGATAATTAACAAGCCTAGAAATGTTCTTATAGGATGTCTCGTGCAGTGCAAAGATGGTTCTGAACAAACATATGAAAGCTGCATAGTTGCGACACATGCACCTGACACTTTGAGATTATTAGGAGACGAAGCGACATATGACGAGCGAAGAATTCTTGGCGCTTTTCAGTACGTATACAGGTAGAGTTCATCTTAACATTTCTAGATCTTTACTACTTTCAACACATGGAACTTGACAATGCAGCTTGTAGTAGTTACATTTGAAAGTAACCAAATTCATCAAAGGATACGATGATGATCACAATTATCCTATGATCGCTATTGGCAGTGATATTTTTCTTCATCATGACAAAAATTTAATGCCTCAAAAACCAGCAGCATGGAGTGCAATTAATTTTCTTGGATGTAAGAACAACAGAGTTTGTGTGACATACTGGCTCAACATTCTTCAGGTTAGAAACAATTCAAATAATGCATATATCCATAAGTAAAATCTTCTAGAAGGCAAGTTGTTTAGACTTCAAAAAATGGAATATGTACAAAATTTGTTGGTTGATCTTACATTGTAATTTGCAGAATTTTGGTGAAACAAAATTACCCTTTCTTGTAACTCTAAATCCAGAGCAAACACCAAAAATACCTTGTTTAAGTGGTCAACTGGATATCTAGTTCCATCAGTTGCTGCATTCAAAGCTGCACAAGAACTTGGAAGTATTCAAGGAAAAAGAAAAATTTGGTTTTGTAGCGCCTATCAAGGTATTTTCTTGACTTGGTTAATTTATAGTTGAACACTAATTAAATTGTTAAACAATAAAAAAAATACATATACACAGAAATATTGTAGTGAAATTTTAGATAGTTGAAATTACTTAGACATATCTAATTATATTTTCTTTTTCACAAACAACAATTATTATGTTGAGAGATTTTGATACACCTGTGAGTTAAGCAAATATTTGTGCTTTTCAGGTTGTGGATTTCATGAAGATGGATTGAAGGTAGTAAAAGAAAACTTGATTTAAATGAGAAGAAAACAAATATTTTTTGTTCAAAGTTAATGCTTTTTTGTAGATGAGATAATCGAGCCTCTTTTTTACATTAATAATCCAATATAAATTGCAACATTTTAGGCTGGTATGGTTGCTGCATATGGCATTCTTGGAAGATGTTGTTCCCTTCGGACCAACCCAAAACACATGGAACTTTCTTGGAAGGAACTCGGAGCACGTCATTTCGTGACGAGATTCCTAAGTTCCTATATCACTACCGGATGTTTAACGTAAGTTCACTTCTCAAAGTGTGCAGACATTTATAAATATACTTCTTTTACACTTCAAGTTGGAAGTATCATATTTATACACATAATACTATTGAAACAACAGTTTCTTAAAATAATGGTATTTTCTTGAAACAATCTTGTTATCTAGAAGATTTTAGCATCGATTGTATCTTAGTTCTTGACTCACTTTATATCTTGCCGTGAGGAGTTTACAGTTTATTGGAAGATGGAGGAACAATGTATACCTTTGAAGGAAACAATATGAAGAACTCTTTGAAGTGTGTTGTGAGAATCCATAGTCCCCAATTTTATTGGAAGGTATGTGCTTTTTTTGTATGCATGAAGTGAAGTTAATGATTTTTATTTCTACTTTTTGTATGAAACTAAAATAATATTTTTTGTTGTGTTTGTCAGATTATGACACAAGCTGATTTAGGCCTTGCAGATGCTTATATTAATGGAGATTTTTCCCTTGATGATAAAGATGAAGGTCTTTTAAATCTTTTTATGGTATGCATATTCATTATTAGGATCTAATTAACATATAACTGCGGGTACCAGACTTTAGTATTTACTACCATGTGTTTTTGAACTTTTGGTACAGATTTTCATAAAAGCAAGTATAGATTCAACAAATGGTTCAAACTCAAAATTGAAAAGGAAGAGGTAAGTTGATTATTATGATGTGTTGAAGTATTGAAATTGTAACTGTTTTTTCCAACCCTTTCCTGATTTTTTATGTCTTCAGGGGTTGGTGGACACCAATTTTTCTTACAGCTAGTTTAGCATCTGCAAAGTTCTTCTTTAAGCATTACTTTAGGAAAAATTCTCTTACACAAGCTCGTCGCAACATCTCTAGACACTATGATCTGGTATAAGATCAACAACTGCCAAAGTTACAATTTCATTGAGATTATTCTAAACAAGTTGCAACAATAAAAGAACTTTCTTACAACTTTTTATAACTAGAATTAGAAAGAGTTCCATGCATAAGTTGTCATTTTTAGATTTGGAAGTTATTTTATGTCAACTAAAATCATTACTTGACAAGGAAGTGCTACCGGAATTATTTAGTATTTTACTTTTATTTGTTTTATTTTGTTTTCATAATTTATCTCAACTGTCTATTTTTTTTTATATTAAACATAATTCTCTTACACTTATTCTTTGGTTTATTTCAAGAGCAATGAATTGTTTGCACTGTTCTTGGATGAAACAATGACATATTCATGTGCAGTTTTCAAGGCAAGACAACGAATTTCTGATACTTGAGTCCAACTTTCTTGTAAAAGATGTTTCATTAATTTCTGTTATATCCCCTGTTCTCATTTTCTCTTATTTGTCTATTTGAATATCTGATACAGAATGAAGATGAAGATTTGAAAGATGCACAAATGAGAAAAATGTCTCTTCTCATTGAAAAAGTGAGTACCTTTGAATATTATTTTATCAATGTATTTTGGTTGGTAAATTGTAAATGCACTGACAATATCAACTTTGTTGAAATATATGAAGGCTAGGATAGACAGCACACATGAAGTTCTTGATATCGGATGCGGATGGGGAAGTTTTGTCATTGAAGTTGTCAAACGAACTGGATGCAAATGCACTGGCATCACTTTGTCTATGGAACAACTTAAACTTGCAGAAAAAAGAGTTAGAGATGCTGGACTTCAGGTATATGAAAAGCTAATGTGATTTCATCAGTTTCTCAATATAAAATAACATAGTAAAGTGAAAAATACAAGCCAAATGGAATATGTTCGTGGTAAACATTAAATTCCCATATTTAATTATTTCATTTTACAGTTGAGATCGTTGTGAGAATACTACTTATGCTAAGTGTTTTGAATTCATGATTTCAGGATCATATCAAACTTTTATTATGTGACTATCGCCAACTACCAAAGACATTTAAATATGATAGGATTATATCTGTGTGAGTAAATTTGTATTTTAACTTTGCAAACCTACATAAAATAGTAATATTTTTCAACATATTGCATAACATGTAGTATGGTATTTTAGTGGGATGATAGAAGCAGTTGGTGACGAATACATGGAAGAGTTTTTCGGTTGTTGCGAATCAGTGTTAGCAGATGATGGACTTCTAGTTCTCCAGGTATAACTTTTTTTTGAAATGTTTAAATTATAAAAACTTCTATGGCATAATACTTACTACTAGCTACTTTGGTATTTAAATTTTAACTAACTTTTGAAGATGGCTATCTTACAACACAGTTCATATCATATCCGGATGAGTCGTACAATGAGTACAAGCGTAGTTCCGGGTTTATAAAAGAATATATTTTTCCAGGCGGATGCCTACCCTCCCTAAGTAGGGTAACATCAGCCATGGCAACTGCATCAAGCCTATGGTATAATTTATATGTTACTGCAGAATCCGATAACCAAGAGCATATCTTTTCCTTACTCTGTTTTCTTAATGAAGAAATGAACATTCTTAAATAATGTAGTGTGGAGCATGCTGAGAATATTGGAATCCATTACCATCAAACATTAAGGTGGTGGAGGAAGAACTTCATGAGAAAGCATAGGCACGTCATTAATTTTATTGGAACATACTTTATTATATTGAAGTTAATACTTACACCATGCACTAGCTAATTGTTGAAATTTGTTATTTCTATTTTTTTCTTCTTCTATTACTTCTTACACTAACATTTATTTAAAAATTTCTTTGTTTTGTCAGTGAGATTTTGGCTCTTGGATTCGATGAAAAATTTATTAGGACATGGGAATACTATTTTGATTATTGTGCTGCAGGTTTTAAGTCACGAACACTTGGAGATTACCAGGTACTATATATATTGCATAGCTAAGTTACTATAGTACTATAGACAATACTATAAAAATCTATAATAAAAATCTATTACACACAAGGCATGATTACTCATATAGTTAAGCAGTACATCCCATTATATATCTAATTTAAATCTTGTATCTTGTAACCAAATTTTTAATCTTTGAACTTAAAACTTTGGTCTCTTAGGACTCTTTAATTATCCCAATAATCCCACACCAAGGGAAATATATACTTATGTGATTTTGGTTTGTGAAATTTTGTAGAATGAATCTAGACTTAGATCCTAAATCGAAAAAGAAATAATAGACTCTGCGTTTTTTAATTAAAATGATATTTATGTGGCTGAAATTTATATTCCTAATACTACTTATTAACAAAAAACTGGGTCCATTGATAAGGACAAAGGAATAAAATTAATCATAATTTGAATATGTTTCATAGAGTGAGAGTTAGATCAAGTAAATTTAATTGGTTTTCATTTATGCACTATGCATGTAGATGGTTTTTTCACGGCCTGGCAATACCAATACACTCAAAGATCCATACAGAAGCTGGCCCTCAGCATGTTAAGAACAAGCCATGACACATAATAGTATACTACATTGCAAGCTTTTTTATTGACAAATGAAAATGGGTTGGTTGGTGATTTTTGTTTTTCTTTTTGCATTTCATATTGCCAAAAATAAAGATGTAATTTTTATTTGGTCGTTTTTCATAGTTTTTGAATGTACACTTTCTATGATGAATAAAATATATTATTATTTGAAAATTATATAATATCATGATCATATACTCCTTGGCAAACTAGTACTTAATATTATACTTGTAATTGTACGTGAAATTCTACATATACAATATTTTCACTGCAAATAGTCATATAAATAATGGAGTTTTGAAAATAATTGGTAATATTTGTAATCAAATCCAATTAACTATCTTTAACCGTTTTTCTCCTCCTTCTACTACATCTTTTTTTTCTCTTTTTTTTAATATGTCTTCTTTTTTATGTGTTTTTATAATTACTTTTATTTATTTTTGTATTTTATTTTAGAAATTTTATGAAAAAAGAATAAGAAAAATAAAGAAAAAAACAAACAAGAAGACCACGACAACATAAAAAAAAGTAAAAGGAGAAATGTTTTTAGAATAAACATAGAATTTTTTCTTTTGAAATAAACATATAAATCTTTTAAAGAAAAGTTTTTTGAAAGCAAATACGGATTTTCTAATATTGAGTATTACATATACATTATATGTACCTTGTAACACCGTATAATGTAAAATCCCACCACACAGAGTCTTATTCTTAAGTCATAAAGTTTAGGTGGCAAGGTATTATGACCTCTAAAAATAAAAATGTATAAATATATAATAATAATAGTTGAAAGGAATTTATATCGAGGAGCCTGTGAAGAAAAGTTTAAAACAAAAATCGTAACACTCACATAAACGAAAAATTTGCGTACGAAGAAAACTAAGGTTCATAAACCTAAATATATAGAATGTAAGAGCAAGGAGTCAATGATACAAAATAACAAGCTCCTAACTCAGCTTGCAAAGATAAGGCTGGTCGGAGAATTATTTACATACAAATATATAACCTTAAGCCCAAAGGAACATGTTTAAAACCCCGAGTTCTCCATAAAACCACTAGGAGGTACAAGAGCAAAGTAGTAATATACACATGAGGAGAGTCTAATACACATATATACATATCAAAATATCAAAAGAACAAGGAAACCCCAAATGGAAACCATTTCACTGCAAAAGCTCCAGACGCCTACCGAGATGCCTCTCGACCTGCATATGAAAAACAACAACACAGTATGGAATAAGAACCGGAGGTTCTCAACATGATAAAGGTGCCACGCATATAAGATATAAGGTCCTGGGAATGCCAGAGACAACCCTAAAATGCCAACACTCAGAGTTAAAGCTTAAGGAACTAAAAATAGAAGCCTTAAATAGGTGGTCATCTAAAGATTCTCAACCTAACTAAACTTAACCTATACACCAATCTTTCCCATCTTCCCTCCGTTCCTTCGGCTCCTATGAGTTGCACAAATAAACAAGCAAAACAAGGCAAACACAAGTAATACAGGTAACAATTATAACAAATAACAGATTATAAACACATGGGCAATCCCATATAGTTCACAAGCAAGCAAATCAGACAATATGTACATGATGTATGCCTGTCCTATGGCTGTTGATATCAACTGTCGATTACGTAGCCAGCCCGACATGTCCTGGTAGATAACCGTGTGAAATTAACCATGGAAAGAATTCCAAGCTGAGATGGGGGAGTCAACACCCCAACCTCAATGATAACCATGGACAGGATCCTAAGCTGATAAGGGGAGACAACACCCCAAGCTCAATATTATCCACGGGACGAATCCCAAGTTGATATGGGGGAGACAACACCCCAAGCTCAATATTATCCAAGGGACGAATCGCAAGCTGACATGGGGGACAACACCCCAAGCTGGCATGGGAAAGACAACACCCCAAGCTCAATAATGTTCAATCTTTAGCTCACGTATGCATCTCCGGCATACTCGCAACACTACCGCACTTCCTCAATAAATCATAGCCACTTAGTCATTTATCATATGTTCCATTATTCCCAATTAATTAACTTCATCAATTCTCTCATTCCATTATTCCCAATTAATTAACTTCATCAATTCTCTCATACATCGTTCTCATTTATATATTCCTTTCTTAATTGCCTCATACACCACTTTCATCATCTTTATCAACCAAATACCATCTTCTCTAACCACTTATTACCTTTTAAAAATCTTTCTTCATCTCCAAGTTACCATAATTTCCTAACTCCATCCTATTACTAGGCTTACTAACAATATCTAGGGCTAAAGGAATGAAAATAGAAGTTTAATTTAGAGGTTCGACTTTATGCTTTAAAACACAAAATTCATCTTTGCTGAAACAGGGGCCACGCGTACGCGTGGGCGTACTTTTTCCTTCCTCGCGTACGCAAGCACCTTGCTCGCGTACATGAGATGCCCAACCCAAACAGGTTGGTCGCGTTGCGTGTAGGTGGTCGCATACGCAAGCTTATGCAGAATAGCAAAAATGCTAAATGCTGTAGAATTTTCAGTTTGCACTCTGAACTTCTGACGCACATAACTTTTTCGTTTTAAATCATTTTTCTTCTGTTTTTCGAACAGCGTAAACTTCACGGAGCCAATTTTTATATGAAATAAGTTTGAAACCATTTGGGAGTCCGGAAGCCGAATTATGACTTCCCAAAATTTGGCCAAAAACCAACATTACACAAAAGACTCCAACCTCTATTTTCATAAAACCAAGCTCAATTTCCATTTCCAAACTAAACTACTATCAACCAAAACACTTCCAAAACACCCATAATCAATACCAAATTCTTATCAACCTTTAATCAATCATTCAACCTTTTTAACTATTCAATTCTCAATTCTTCAACTCAATCAAGATTTCTCAAATTAATACACTTCAAATCAATACTCATCAATAATTATACAACAACATTTTTACATATACTAACTCATACTCATTCAACCAATTCATGCTCATATCTAACCAATTCTCATTTACCCCATGACCCATCATTACACAAATTCATGAATTTCAGTTCCAAGAATTCATAATCACATAATCTCATACTCAGACCTTAAAGTATCATCGTTAAATCACCAATCATCAACCCCTTTCAAGACAACTCAATATTTTCATTAAGGTTACTAACTCATAACATACATACATGCTTTAACCTATTTTATGATCATCTAACCTAAGTTTTCACAAGACATTATATATTACATACGAGAAACCAAAACCATATCGTGGCCGATTTCTCGATAACCCGGAACACCTCAAGCGTTTCCGAACCACAAGCTCCATAACTCTAGTCCCCTCACCAATGATACCCAACCTCCAAAGCTAATCCTCTAGCTTCCAATTTCTCAAATTAACTCCAACCGATAACCAATTTCAATCTAACATCATAATTATCACTATAATCAATATAGAGTTCACTAAATCAACATCTCACAAAAGGCCGGAGGGTTCTTACCTGACCCACAGCTCAAACAAGCTAAACTTGACAATACCCACAGGTTAACTCGAACCTAAACATTGAAATCATGCAAAATTCAACATAATTTCACATTGGATTTTAAAATTGGAGAAGGGAAAATTGAAAAGGAAAACATAGATTTCTTACCAAATTGACCACTGAGCTTTGTAGAGCGTGGCCACAAACGGTGCGGCAATCGGAGCTCCAAATCAAAAGTTATGTGAGGTTGAATTATTGAGTGAGGGTTTGGTCTCCTTCCTCCTCCCTCATGCAAGCTTTCTACGTTGGTTTCATTTGGAGGAGAGAAGAAGAGCTGAAGCTCTTTTATGTCACTGAATTGGGTTGGGCCTTGGGCCCAATACAGGCCCGGTTCGCCCGGTTAGGCCTGTTTGGCCCAATCATGTGCCAAACTCTTTAAAATTAGTGTCAATATTCTTATTTTAATTAGCTCTATCACATTAAACTATAAAATTTTATTTTCTAATTCTTTAGATTAATAATTAACTTACTGGATAATCATTTACTAATTTCTCAGTTCTTACATCCTACCCCCTAACAGAAATTTTCGTCCCAGAAAATTCGCGCTCAAATCTACATTTACGCTCTCTCAATACCAACCAACCTCATACCCACTTTCTACCATTCTCTAATGTTAATTCAAACACAAATCCACATTCTTTATTCTCATGTACAAGATTATAAACTCAACCAAATTCAAGCCTAAACTGTACCCGTTTGTTTCATTTATAGCTTTGTCTAGCTCTTTCTCAATGATTGCAACTTCCTTAACCTTTGAGAGTTCCATCTAAGTCAAATTAATCTCAAATTCTTCTCAACTTGACCAAAATAAGGCTTACGCTCATCCTAAGACTCAATCACGATCTCATTAAAATCCTAGATCTCAATACTTACATCACCTAATTATTCAAAACCTATAACATCAATTTTTTTAGCAATTAGTCATTTCTTCCATTTTCTACATAAATGCTCAATTTCACGAACCTTTACTACAAGTTCAAAACCTAAGGTTTACCAATACCGTCTACAAGTCTTTTCTCTGCTCTATCATCAATATCCAATCAATTCAAGCCTAACTAAACTGAGCAATTTTAATTATTCGCCTCCAGGTATTTCACTCAACAATCCAAAACTAACGCACTAATCTCATGTATATCACTGCCAAGATTTCCATCTCGTGTTCCCTCATTAGTTCGTTCTAGAAAATTCCTCCCCGAGTACCTTGCTCGTCCATGAGACGCCATTCGGGTCCTGTCCACACTAAACAAGTGATACCAAGGTGATCAACTTAAAATCCCAAGTTAAGTGCTTCAAATTACCAAAGGTACACTCATGAACTTTATGTTAGACGTATCAACTAAATACCCTAACTAACACAGGCACAGACTCTGAGTATATATTGACGCATAAGCAGTCTATCCCTCAGGCTCACGAGGATGAACTGCTCTGATACCATAATGTAACACCCTACTACACAGAGTCTTATGCTTAAGTCATAAAGCTGAGGTGGCAAGGTATTATGACCTCTAAAAGTAAAAATGTATAAATATATAATAATAATAGTTGAAAGGAATTTCTATCGAGGAGCCTGTGAAGAAAAGTTTAAAACAAAAGTCGTAACACTCACGTAAACGGAAAACTTGCATATGAAGAAAACTAAAGTTCATAAACCTAAATATATAGAAAGTAAGAGCAGGGAGTCAAGGATAAAAAATAATAAGCTCCTAACTCAGCCTACGAAGCTAAGGCTGGCCGGAGAATTATTTACATACAAATATATAACCTTACGCCCAAAGGAACATGTTTAAAAGCCCTAGTTCTCCATAAAACCTCTAGGAGGTACAAGAGCAAAGTAGTAATATACACACGAGGAGAGTCTAATACATATATATACATATCAAAATATCAAAAGAACAAGGAAACCCCAAATGGAAACCACTTTGCTGCAAAAGCTCCAGACGCCTACTGAGGTGCCTCTTGACCTACATCTGAAAAACAACAATACATTATAGAATGAGAACCGGAGGTTCTCAGCATGGTAAAGGTGCCACGCATATAAGATATAAGGTCCTGGGAATGCCAGAGGCAATCCTAGAACACCGACACTCAGAGTTAAGGCTTAAGGAAGTAAAAACAGAAGCCATAAATAGGTGGTCATCTAAAGATTCTCAACCTAACTAAACTTAACTTATACGCTAATCTTTCCCACCTTCCCTCCGTTCCTTCGGCTCCTATGAGTTGCACAGACAAACAAGCAAAACAAGACAAACACAAGTAGTTTACAAGTAGTACAGGTAACAATTATAACAAATAACAGATTATAAACACGTAGGCAATCCCATATAGTTCACAAGCAAGGAAATTAGACAATATGTACATGATATATACCTGTTCTATGACTGTTGATATCAACTGTCGATTACGTAGCAAGCCCGACATGTCCTGGTAGATAACTGTGTGAAATTAACCATGAAAAGAATTTCAAGCTGACATTGGGGAGTCAACACCCCAAGCGCAAAATAACCATGGGCAAGATCCCAAGCTGACAAGGGGAGACAACACCCCAAGCTCAATATTATCCATGGGACAAATCCCAAACTGACATGGGAGAGACAACACCCCAAGCTCAATATTATCCATGGGACGAATCCCAAGCTGACATGGGGGACAACACCCTAATGTTCAATCTTTAGTCTCATATGCATCTCCGGCAAACTCGCAACATTACCGCACTTCCTCAATAAATCATAGCAGTTAGTCATTTATCATATGTTCCATTATTCCCAATTAATTAACTTCATCAATTCTCTCATACATCGTTCTCATTTACATATTTCTCTCTTAATTGCCTCATACACCACTTTCATCATATTTATCAACCAAATACCATCTTCTCTAACCACTTATTACCTTTTAAAAATCTTTCTTCATCTCCAGGATACCACAATTTTCTTAACTTCATCCTATTACTAGGCTTACTAACAATATCTAGGGCTAAAGGAATGAAAATAGAAGTTTAAAGGTTCGACTTTATGCTTTAAAACACAAAATTCATCTTTGCTGAAATATGGGCCACGCGTACGCGTCGGCGTACTTTTTCCTTCTTCGCGTACGCGAGATGTCCAACCCGAAAAGGTTGGTCGCGTCGCGTGTAGCTGGTCGCGTACGCAAGCTTTTGCAGAACAGCAAAAATGCTAAATGCTGCAGATTTTTCAGTTTGCACTCCGAACTTCCGACGCGCATAACTTTTTTGTTTTAAATCATTTTTCTTCCGTTCTTTGAACGGCGTAAATTTCACGGATCCAATTTTTATATGAAACAAGTTTGAAACCATTTGGGGGTCTGAAAGCCGAGTTATGGCTCACCAAAATTCGGCCAAAAATGAACTTTACACAAAAGACTCCAACCTCTATTTTCATAAAACCAAGCTCAATTTCCACTTTCAAACTAAACCACTATCAACCAAAACACTTCCAAAACACCCATAATCAATGCCAAATGCTTATCAATCTTTAATCAATCATTCAACCTTTTTAACTATTAAATTCTCAATTCCTAAACTCAATCAAGATTTCTCAAATAAATACACTTCGAGTCAATACTCATCAATAATTATACAACAACTTTTTTACATATACCAACTCATACTCATTCAACCAATTCATGCTCATACCTAACCAATTCGCATTTACCCCATAACCCATCAATACACAAATTCATGAATTTCAATTCCAAGAATTCATAATCACATAATCTCATACTCAGACATTAAAGTATCATCATTAAATCACCAATCATCAACCCCTTTCAAGACAACTCAATATTTTCATTAAGGTTACTAACTCATAACATACATACATGCTTCAACCTATCTTATGCTTCAACCTATCTTATGGTTATAACCTAAATTTTCACAAGACATTATATATTACATACGAGAAACCAAAATCATATCTTGGCCGATTTTTCGATAACCCGGAACATCTCAAGCATTTCCGAACCACAAGCTCCACAACTCCAGCCCCCTCACCCACGATAGCCAGCCTCCAAAGCTAATCCTCTAGCTTCCAATTTCTCAAATTAACTGTAACCGATAACCAATTTCAATCTAACATCATAATTATCTCTAAATCAATATAGAGTTCACTAAATCAACATCTCACAAAAGGTTGGAGGGTTCTTACCTGACCCACAGCTCAAACAAGCTAAACCCGACAATACCCGTAGGTTAACTCGAACCTAAACACCGAAATCATGCAAAATTCAACATAATTTCCCATTGAGTTTCGAAACTGGGGAAGAGAAAATTGAAAAATAAAACTTGAATTCCTTACCAAATTGACCACTGGGCTTTGTAGAGCGACACTGTGGTTGCGTGACCGCAAACGGTGCGGCGATCGGAGCTCCGGATCAAAAGTTATGTGAGGTTGAATTATTGAGTGAGGGTTTGGTATCCTTCCTCCTCCCTCATGCAAGCTTTCTGCGTTGGTTTCATTTGGAGGAGAGAAGAAGAGCTGAAGCTCTTTTATGTCATTGAATTGGGCTAGGCCTTGGGCCCAATACGGACCCGGTTCCTCCAGTTCGGCACGTTTAGCCCAATCGTGGGCCAAACTCTTTAAAATTAGTGTCGAAATTATTATTTTAATTAGCTCTATCACATTAAACTATAAAATTTTATTTTCTAATTCTTTAGATTAATAATTAACTTACTGGCTATCATTTACTAATTTCTCAGGTCTTACATACCTCACTTTTAGCATCAACGAAACCACAAAAAATTATATTCAATTTCTTAGTTTCTTTTTCTTTCGATTTTTTTCGCATAAATAAGACAATGAGAGAGTTTGATGAGACAATGCTAGATTGTTGTGAATTCCTTGAAATGGTGTATTTTCTGTCAAATTTGTTAGAGCTAAGTTTCAATCATTTTGTGCAAGTTGGAAGCACTATATATTAAAGATTTTAGAAGGCATCTGATTAGCTGTTTAAGTACTAATAGATCTGTTATGATTTTATCATATCAATTATGTACAGTTAATTAAGTAACAGTAACAGGATAAAAGAAGTACTTATCCATCTTTTTTTCCTTTTTTTTAATATGTTTTCTTTTTTATGTGTTTTTTTTCTTTTAAGTAACAGGATAACTGTGGAATTTACACGTACGTGTGAGTGGTTTTAGTGGAAGGGTTTTGGACCAATTTTATTTAACTTAGTTATTAAAAAGACATGTTCATATAATAGTCTGTTATACTTTATTGAAGAGTTTTATACATGCATGTGCCAAGTATGTTTCTTCCATCCTTTTCTTTGTTCTTTTTTTTTTGTTTTTGTTTTTCTCCTTTTTCATCTTTCTTTGTTCTATTCTTTTTTCTCTTCTTTCTCCATAATTCTTTCTCTTTTGTCTTCTTATTTTTTCCATTTTCTCAAGTTTAAAAGTTGTTTTGTATTTATTTATTCAATTCAGTTTATTTATATTTGTGTAACATATTTGTTATTTAATCAAACATATTATTTGTATTCTTTTATTTGAGGCATATTTACTAATTTGTACATACAATAAACAAGATTTATTTAAGCAAGCAAATATGTTCTATTTATACAAAGAAGCTTGACTACTAGAATAAGGTCAATTAACTACGGCAAAAATAGTCGAAAAATCATCGTTAATTTGGCGCAAAATATAATTTGTGACGGATTAGCTACTGTATAGAAACCAATTCTTTCTTCACTAATTTGAAGTCACAAATCTTTGAGGCAAACACAACAATCGCTAATCTATCGAAAAGTTTTTTAGTGATCAAATTGATAGTCTCAAATTCATTACTAAATTAAAGCTAATTCTATAGAAAAAAATAAACTAAAAGGTAGTTGTCAATTGTCGATGAACTTTACCATAGCATACTCATCGCTAAATTCAAGCTAACTTCGTAGTAAAAATGGAATGCCTCGTCATCGCTAATTAGCAACAAATTATTACGAACCTAACACGTCGCACAAGTTGACCACTAACGTGATCGCAAATCTATCACATTTTGTAGCAAATGTAAAGCTAATTTTTTAAAATTCTTAACTAAATTCGTAGGAATTTTGTCACTAAACCAAAACTATTATGAATTAGAAAGCAAAGTTACAAAATAGTAGCTAATCCGCAAGAAAATAATATGTAGTTATTAGTTGCAATACCATCACAAATGTCATCACCGATTCCTCTCAAACTAGTAACAAACCGATATAAGTATCTAACAAATATTTCAGTTGCAATGGAGTCTTTAATTTGTCAACATCGTCAATAGCGAATATGTCGCTAATTGGTCAATAAACAAGCATTTTTTTATTGAAACAATTTTGTCGCTATGTTGTAACAATAATTAACGGCATAATAAAAATTTTCATAGCTATTACACGACAATTCCTTCGCTACTTGGTTGCCAATTTTTCCAAAATATTAATTAGAATACCAATTTTATCATTATATTAAAATAAACATCATATTATTTTTTATTTTAATAATTGAATTAAAAAATTATAACGCTTACAAATAAAATTAATTCAACAAAATTATACATTCATGTATTTACAAATACAATAAAATGACTCACAATTTTCAATGAACATGCATGTAATAACTAAGAATATTTTTTTTGGCTTCTCACTCATAATTTGCAACAAACATGCATGTAATAATCAGGCAATTTTTTTTGGTTTCCCATAGTATCCTCAATCTAATAAGTAAAGGACTGATCCATCGTGGATCAGAGCTCCATTTAAGGATTTATCACTTGCCAATGGACTGCATATACAAGGCGGAATCTTTTTTTATTTTTTCCAAAGTTAGGAATGAGCCTCAAACCCACGACCTCTAGATGAGTGTGGGAAGACTATGCCATTTGAGCTATAACTTATTGGCCAAAGCAGAATCTATTATAGAATAAATATTACTCAAAAAATATTTTTATTTTATATCTGATTTGTGTTATGGTTCTAAGAATCGGACTAAATTGACCTATTTAACCTAATTGATCAAAATTCAATCACCTCGTCAATTAAGCCCAAAAATCGATTGAACAATAGTAGTTTTAGTGGCTAATTGATTAAATCATTCTTTCAAAAAATATATTTTACACAAAAATATATTATTTTATTAAATCTGTTGACACTACAAAAAATACACTTAATAATATCAGATTTAGTGACGGACGTTACCAGTAGGTTTGCTGACGGATTTTTTGATGATTATGAATGAAAATTCATCCCTGAAATAACTTAAAATAAAATTTAAAATTTTGTAACTAATTTTGATGGTAACACGAATTAGTGAAATACAACGTTTAGGCAACAACCAACACCTTACTAGTGGATTTATTTGTCAGTAAATCCAACGGTATAATTACCCTAAATTCAAAATCAAAAACCCTCCTCCCTTATTTCTGCAACTTCTCTCCCTCTCCTCTCTCTTTTTCTCTCACCGTTTTCTCCCTCTTCTCTCTCTTTCTCTCCCACCGTTTCTACCACTGGCCACCATTCACGTCCTCTCCTCTCCGCAGTAAATGAATCCATCTTCTGCATTGTCCTAGCCAAAGACACCAGAGTTCTAGACATCGCTGACAGGGTCTGTCGCCATTGTCGCTGCTTCGTGGGTCACCGTCGTCATTGTCCACTATTGTTCCTCCTCTATGTTAGTATAAATCCTCTCCATTCTACAATTTATTAATTTTTTGTTAAAAAATTCCTAACACTACTCATTAACGGCAGAGGTGGGAGAAGCTTGTCGTTGCCATTGCACCATGAATGTCACCACCGCAACTTAACAACTAGGTTTAGTTTTTAATTTGTTATTGTTAAAATTTTTTATGTATTTTTTATATGATTTTATTAATTTTGTATTTGGTTTTTTATTTTAAAATGCAAGTCGTTTGAAATTTTATATAATTAAAGTTTAAAGTTTAAAATTTATAATTTATAATTTTTTGAAAATTTGTGTTTAAAATTAATTTAATAAGTTGTCTTTTTTATTAGGACTATGTTATTTTTTTTTGCGATCCGCTGGAGTTTGCATCTTTCAAATTTTTTGCTATTATATTTCGTGGATTATTCGTGCAGTGCTCAGGTTAGTTCTTTTTCTCTTAATATAATGAATTGTTTAATTTTTATGCCAATTTTACTTTTTCTATGATAGAGTTTTAGGACGAATGTGGGAGACGGTTGCCTAGTGAGACCTTTTCAAAACATTTGCTTACTGGAAAATTGTAAAGTAATAAGGAAATATGCACTAAAATAACTAGGATTTGATGTTTTCTTGAATGTGTATTTGTTTTAATTTATGCTTGCAAATGTTTCCTAGGTGAAAATTGATAAACTTTTTTGGTGGAGATCTTTGAACTAAGAGAAAACTCTGCCGAATTTTTGTTAAAATTGTTTAAGGACATGTTTGGTTTGTGAAAGCATGAAAATTACATTTGGTACGGTGGAGGTTTCTAATTTTAGATGAAATTCTACTAAAATTTTTAAAAAATTTAATAAGTTGTGTTATTAGTTGAATTCTAGGTATTTTCACTAATAAGAAACCCTAAAGGCCAAAATATTTTTTTTCTCAATTAAGTCTTTTTGAACTTCTTTCTTTGGCTTATTATTGTCACTATGATAATAAACTTAACTCTACATATAATTGAATGATGAAATTAAAAACTAAAAATTTAGTACATTGAATGAATTAATTATAAATCTCAAAAAAATTGTTGACTATTATAAATAAAAAAAATAAAAAAATTAGTACATTCACTTTTATTATCATTAAGCTAAGTACATGTAAATTAAAAGTGTAAACTAAAACCTTTTTTCTTCATTCGCTTTTGTTGCAACATTCATCAATGATAGCACACTTTACATCCTCATTTTTTTAGCCAAGATTTGATTTGATAGCTTATGATGATAAACATACTTAATTATTTTCTATTATAATTAACCATTATGATAAACAATGCAGGAATCAATCAAAGATGACCAAACTAGCAAGATGGGATTATGCAAATCAGCATCATTAAGAGGCATATCATGAAAGATATCAAGCCAAACTTAAAAATATATTATCATGAGTGTTTGGACAGCTGTTCCACATTATAAAGATGAAGAAAGAAAGTATTTCTACTTCAATGTCAATGGAATCAAGTCATAATAGCGCAATGGTTAGTCGATGAAAAAGGAAAATCATTCTAACATTAAAGAAAAGATATCAAGCTCTATAAAAGAAGATTTCATCCAAAGAAAAGGTAACTATTTTTTGTGCATATTGCAAATCTCACAAACAACCTTTTATTTCTTTATTATTTGAGTATGTTCATCATTCTTTTTTGTTTAGATTCAAACTTAATTTGAGAGATACAAAAGGTAAAGAGAGTAGTGTATACAAAAGCTATTTGACATTTGTTTGAGTGTTTTGATTTTGAAAGTGTACCGGGTTAGAGTGCACCCAGTGCTCGTTAACTTAGATTGGCTTAGCACCTAGGTGTGTTATTAAGCTAGGGATAGCTTAGGTGGTTTATAAGAGTGTGAGTCTCTTGGAATTAGTATTTGTAATTCATATTAATTATAGTGAAAATTCTACCATTATTGTAGTGATGACTGGATGTAGGTCACATTGCACTTCGTGGCTGAACCAATATATATCGAGGCATCATTCTTCTCCTTCTCTATTCTTTGAATTTTCTATTTTGCACTACAAACAAGACAAAATAAAAAATAATAACATAAAATCAAAAGTTCTGCACAATTTGTTTTTAAACATTAAAATGGTTCCTTGATTCAAACCCTCTTTTCAATGCACTTGGAAACCTTAAATTAACATAAGAGCTTAAGCTCAAGAGGCAAGCTTTACAGCTTGGAATTAACAATCCATGGGAAACAACATTGTTGCATACACTGTAAAGGCAGGACAATCCGATAATATGCCATCATTATTTAATGTTACTAACTATGCCTATTGAAAAGAAAGGATGAGAACCTTCATGCAATCCATTGATTACAACATCTAGAAAGTCATTATCAATAGATCAGACATTCCTACCAAACTCAATAAAAAAGAAAATGTTCTAAAAGAGGATATTGAATGGAATGACCAAAACAAGAAAAAATGGAGCTAAATGGCAAAGCTATCAATGTATTGTGCAATTAGCTTTGAGAAATTTAGAAAAGTCTCAAGGTTCAAAACCGCAAAGGAGATATGGGACAAGTTGCTGCTCACTCATGAAAGAACTGAACAAGTTCGAGAAACTTGAGTTAACAAGCTTATGAAT
This sequence comes from Arachis ipaensis, assembly GCF_059453495.1. Taxonomy (NCBI): domain Eukaryota; kingdom Viridiplantae; phylum Streptophyta; class Magnoliopsida; order Fabales; family Fabaceae; genus Arachis; species Arachis ipaensis. The sequence continues at coordinate 132,770,148 of NC_142444.1, forward strand.
GAGCACGAAATATTTCTCATGGAGGAAGGTGAGAGTATAGACAAGATGTTTGAAAGGTTCTCCATAATCATCAATAATTTTGATGCTATGAGAAAGAAACACACTCAAGAAGAGCTCATGAGAAAGATTCTAAGAAACCTCACCAAAGAATGGAAAACCAGGAGCATAGCAATTGCTAAAGGGAACAATCTAAAGAAAATCTTCTACGTGTTGGGAATAAGTAGTATGACCACAATCCAATTAATCATGTGTCAAATAATTTGTTATTGTTATTATATTAAAATGTTAATATAATAAGGTCCTTGATTAAATTTAGAGATTTATCATTGTGATAGTAATCATAATATTGAGAGATGAATCTTTTATAATTTAATCTAATTTGTTCTTGGTCAAAGGATTATTAAAAATGACATTAATAATCCAGAAAGATCAATATATATATATAATGGTCTTCATTGGATAAAGATTAATAGATCTCATTTATTAAATTATATAGTATAGAGATATGACCATTGAACTAACTCACTTTGAGAATTCCTAATGGTTATAATTACAGCATATTTGTCAATAGGATATTCTCAAGATGAACATGGTAATAGAGTTTCTTTTGACTTGCAACTATCATAGTAATTAACAATGTATTTATTATACTTTGATTCCGGACACCTAATACCCTAGGGTGCTAGTTGAATGGATATTGGATATGATTTAAATACTTGTAGAATTAATGATTAGTCAATAAAGAATCTGTCAACTCTCGGTAAAGAGTTTGAGCTCTATGATTATAATGACTGAGATGAATAAAACCTTGGCCAAGGGGATTGAATGAATGAAGAAATGAGTTTCTTAAGTCATTCACAGTTCATTATAATAATGGTAATAGGTTAGAGTTTGACAATTAAACTATACTTTAAGGTTAACCAAGAGTTGGAAAGATGGAAGGAATTATATTTCGTTTTTCTTAGGTTCTTAGTAAAAATATATTACTTCATACTATCGAGTCGTTAAGGAGTGTTGCTAGACGCCAACATTGATTAATAAATTTAGTATGACTAATTACTACCCGCTTAGTATTGAACCTATGGGGTCACACACTAACGAATGTTTTAATCTTTGCTGTAGAATTATTTAATTATTATTTTGATTTGATCAAATAAATAATTATATTAATTCAAAAAGAATGTTATTGTATTCTTTGCTAGCACTAATAATAATAATAATAATAATAATAATAATAATAATAATAATAATAATAATAATAATAATAATAATAATAATAATAATATGATAATTGAGAATATTAAATGAGATTTAAAAATAATTAGTTATTCTATTTCTAAATTTGGATGAAATCCTAATTGATTCTATTTCAAATTGAGTTATGATATGATTCATAAATTTGAAAGATTCAAGTTTAAAATAATAAGATATGATTTAAATTTAAATTGAGATTCAAATTTAAAATCAGTAACAAATTTTATACTATATATATGTATGCCAAGAGTAGAGGAAAGAGATGAGAATAACACACAAGTGTTTTATTCCTTTATCTTTAGACACAAACATATGTGAGTTTAATTCTTGGAGAAGAATTTTATGGTGTACAAAGAGTTGCAAGAGGTTTCTCAATTTAGATCAGATATCCATTGGTCAAGGAGTTGACAGCAAAGGTTGGTCTCGGTGTGGATACGTATAGAGTCTTCGTACAATCGAAGAATAAAATTTTTACTAAAACGTCCAAAGGTATATTTAGATCTGATCTATATATTATTCGAATAAAGATTAAGCACAAAATAGATCTTTAGGATTACTTTCTTTTCTTCCGTTGCGTGTTATGAACACATGGTAATCCTTCACTACGATGAGATGAGAGAAAAACTGCTGGCTTATGAAACAACTTGTCATGAACTAAAGAAAAAGGATCTTGCGCTAAAATCCAAGATCTACTCCAAAGATGAAGAATCAGAAGATGATCTCTCTGATGATGAGCTTATCATCTTCGCTAGAAGGCTTAAGAGAATAGTGAGACAAAGTGAAAAAAAAAAGATCTTTTTCAAAGGACTTTAAAAGGGATCAAAACAAGGTTATCTGTCATCACTGTAGAGAATCTGCCCATTATAGATAAGATTATCCACAAAAGAAGAAGGAGGACAACAACAGAAGAGAGAAGAAGAAGGTTCTTATGGCATCATAGAAGGATCTTGAAAATAATACTGATGATGAAGATTCTGACCATAAAGCTCAGATTTGTCTCATGGCTAATCACACCAATAATGATGAGGTAGACTTTACTAAATTTTCTATTAAATAATTGCATGTTATGATTGATGATTTAAATAAAAAATTAGCAAAGCTTTTATAAAATACAACAAATGTAAAAAAGAAAATGAAGATTTAAAATTCGAAAATGCCAAGCTCAAAGAGCAATTAAGCACGACTGAATCCTCTAGCATTTTAAAATAAGAAAATAAGCTTTTGAAAATTGGGATAGAAGATTTAAAAATGATAAATTCGACTGCTACATCAAATAATGTTCTTGCTAAAAAAGAGAAATTGCAAGAGAGGATCAAGAGCTTAAACATTTACCTAACAAGGTTTGCTCAAGGTTCTAAAAACTTGGACAAAGTTCTTGCTAATCAAAGGTCTCTTTTCATAAAATCTGGTCTTAATTTTGTGGAGGAAAGAAAACCATTTTTGAAAAATGATTTTGAAGCCTCCTCTTCCAATACTAAAAGGGCCGAACCAACTTTTCATAAAAATCACAAGGTCACTTCTTTCAAAAACAAGAATCCTCCTTACCACTCAAAAATTCTAGCAAGAAGTAATATTTGTTCAGATTGTGATAGAGCTGGCCATTCTTCACCTCAATTCTTTATTTATAAAAAGTTAATAGGTAATCATGTTACGATATTGCTTGTGATTATTATAATGCTCTTGAACAACCAAAAAGACTTAACAGCAAAGGATTTAAGTTAGTTTGAGTACCTAAAACTCCTTGAAAGTTTTTGTAAGTTTTCCTTGCATAAAAAAAGATCAAAGATATTCTTCATCAAGCTAAGTGAATCTGATGGTAAATTTGTGACTTTCAGAGATAACGGTAAAGGAAAGATCAAGCCATTGAAAAAGTGCATGATATTTTAGATGATACAGAGGTTAAAAACGACTTTGGACAAGTTGCTGTCCTTAAAACGCTATCACATTTTGTAGATATTGCTACTAATAAAGCTTTTATTTTGGAATTATCTCTTGATAATTCTTTTTGCACCATCTGTCGTCCATACTTATGATGCATGAGCATCTTTCCTATCTTTTCCTAGTGAATTTGCATTCAAATTAACGAGTTTAATCAAGATTTAAATATCTTTTAGCCACTATGGATACTACTTTGAGTCATGTGCAATTCTGTTTATTTCAGGTAGCATTCGGATGGATTTGATGGAGTTTTTGTAGAAAAAGAGAAGAAAGGGAATGATGCTGTAAACCCTAACCTCCCTGCACACTAACGTGAATAACTCAATCTACAGAGGTCCAATTGACATGATTCTAGTGGAATTAGAAAACTAACTTCTAGAGCTTTCCAACGATGTATAATACTATACACTTCTTCTCCAACAATTCGGCAAGGGTGGCGCCTAACTTGGGATTCTCCAAGTTAGGCGCCAAGACAAACTCCACACGTAAATGTACACTGCCAAGGTGGCGCCTAACTTGAGAAAGACACAACCCTCACACTCATTCCTTGCTGCCTCCTTCAAGTTAGGCACCAAGACCAGCTGCAACATTCAAAGCAATTCGGCCAGCATGAAGTTAGGCACCACCTCCATGAAGTTAGGCGCCAACCTTATAGCACCCAATGGTGCCCACGTCTCAATTGCAAGCCACGAAGATCCTCATTTAATCTTGACTAAACTTTTATTTTATTTATAAATAGGAAAAGATATTATTTAGTTTTAGAAAATACATTTTACATTTAATTAGGATTAGATATAAAAGGGAAAAGAATCAGCCCTTCGGGCTCCGATCTCTTCTCTTCTTCTACCTCATTCCGCACTTTACAGTTTTACAGAATCCTTGTTTTCTCTCTGAACCATGAGCAACTAAACCTCCACTATTAAGGTTAGGAGCTCTGTCTATTTTATGGATTGATAATATTACTTTTCTATTTTAGTTCATGTACTGATTCCTATTTTAAGAATTATTTTCGTTCTTTATCTCATGAATCTGGGTGGAACGGAAGTATGACCCTTGTTCTAATTGAATTCTTGTAAAACTTGGAAAAGTTCTTTACTTGAAGAACAGCTTGAAAATAATTTCTCCTAAATTTCTAATTATCTGGACTTAATGGGATACGTGACATATAATCCTCTTATATTTGGGTAATTAGGGTTTCTGTGGCATATAAACTAGAAATGAACTTCACCCTCTAATTGGAATTAAGTGACCAAGGAATTGGCGGTTGATGAAGGTTAGAGGAGACTAAAAAGGTCTAAGGAATTAGGGTTTAGTCACATATAGTTTGCCATGAATTGAATCTTGCATGATTAAAATAGTTAGTAAGAAAAGTCAATCCGGAAAATAGATACCTCTGAAACCTTAACTATTTTCCTCCGTATATTATTCACACAATTTCTGCTGCTTTCTAATTCCCTGAATTTACTGTTTGATGCAATTGAACTCTTAACACTCTTTTCTGTTTGTCTAACTAAGTAAATCAGTTAACCATTGTTGCTTAATCCATCAATCCTTGAGGGATCAACCCTCATTCACTTGAGGTACTACTTGGTACGACCCGGTGCACTTGCCGGTTAGTTTGTAGGTTGTAAATTCCGCACCAAGTTTTAGGCGCCATTGCCAGAGATTGACTGTGATTTACAAATATTAGTTGTTTGATTGCTTAGATTAGGCATTTTAGTTTTAATTTTATTTAATTGTTGCTCCTTAATTTTTGAAAATTCTACTTAGTATTTTTTCTTAATTTCTGAAATTAAGTTTGGTGTTACCTTGTTAATTTTATCTTAATTTTCTTGTTCATTTTTTGTTATAAATTTCAAATTTCCTAGCTTAATTTTAGTCATCATTTTCGAAAATTTTTAGCTTTAATTGTTTGTTGTTTTATTTTATTTCTTTACACAAGTTACCTCACTGGGAATTCTCTACACTCTGACGTAGAGAATCCAACTTTTCTTGTTTTCTGTCTGTTTATGAGCAGAAAAAAAGACAAGGAACCTCTTACAGATTTTGATCCTGAACCTGAAAGGACTTTGAGGCGGCACTTGCAACAAGCTAGACTTTATAAGGCTAGTGAAAATCTGACAGAGACCTTTGGAAGGGAAGCTGCAGAGTCCACCATGGATCATAGTCGTGCTGTCAATGCCAATGTGGCAATTCCGAATGAGAATAAAAAAAGAAGAGTGCTTGGCTCATACACTACTCCCAATCCAGATCTCTATGGGAAAAGTATTGTGGTGCTTCCTATAGCTGCAAATAATTTTGAACTGAAGCCTCAGCTAGTCACTCTTGTGCAACAAAATTGTCAGTATCACAGACTTCCTCAAGAAGACCCAAATCAATTTATTTCTAATTTCTTGCAGATTTGTGATACTGTGAAAATGAATGGAGTGAATCCTGAGGTTTACAAACTCATGCTCTTCCCATTTGCTGTGAGGGATAGAGCAAAGCTGTGGCTAGATTCTCAACCCAAGGAGAGCCTGGACACTTGGGATAAGGTGGTCACTGGATTTTTGTCTAAATTTTTCCCACCACAAAAGCTGACTAAGCTAAGGGTGGAGGTGCAGACCTTTAGGTAGAAAGATGGTGAGACCCTCAATGAAGCCTGGGAGAGATACAAGCTGCTGACTAGGCAATGCCCTCCTGACATGTTTTCTAAATGGACTCAACTGGAGATTTTTTATGAGGGCTTATGTGAAATTTTCAAGATGTGTTTAGATAATTCTGCAGGTGGTTCATTGCACATGAAGAAGACACTTAAGGAGACTACTAAGCTTATTGAGTTGGTTGCTAACAACCAATATCTCTACTCATCTAACAGGAATCCTGTGAACTCTGGGACCCCTCAGAAGAAAGGCATTTTGGAAGTAGAGGCTTTGGATGCTCTTCTTGCTCATAACAAAATTTTATCTTAGCAGATTGTAACAACCCTGATTTTTGAGTATGCGAGATCTTTTCCGAAGGCACGGAATCCTCCGGAAGATCAGTAAGGGGAAAACCTCTGATATATCATCAAGTATCTCAATCCTCATTGTCATTATGTCATATTTAAGATAGAACCTTTTCTGAGGCACGCTCGATAACGTAGTCACGAAAAACCCAGTTTTTGAACCGTACCGGTTAGGAGTTTTAATTCTGATTTTCGTAAGTAGTCTCAGTTTGACGAATCAGACTTGATTCATGAGAGAAGAGAGATAATAGTATAATATTAGTATTATATTAGTATTAGAAGATGCTTGAATGATATTATAAGGTTACCTGGTCTGTTTTAGTTAAAAACAGAAAATCGGTTTAACCGGGTTTATGGTTTACTGGTGCAGCTTAGCACCAGCACTCTCTGATGACTTTAGCAATGCTAAGGCCTCATCATACATTTTTTATTCTCATAATAAATATGTTACTAGTGTCATTTATGCTAGTAGCTCAGAAAATAATTTTTAGAGATGTTTTTACGAGTGTTCCGATACATCTAGTTTTAGTAGTTATACACCTGAGATATTTTAATATTATTTTAACCCACCTCCAAGCCAACCAATCACAACTCACCCTACACCCCCAAAACCCCCAAGGCTGGCTCATTTTCACTTTGTGGCCGAAAATAGGTAGAGAGAAAAAGAGAGAAAAGTTCTTAGTTCCAAATCTTCAAAGCTTGATTTCTGCTGAACTAAAACTCAAATCAAAATTCCAATCCGACCAAAATGATCCTCTCTTCTTTCTTTACATGATCATATGACTTATCAAGGCTGGAATCAAGGTGAGTTGGCTGCACCATCTCTCTTTTGATTCGGTTTCAAGGAAACATGCTTAAATATGTGTTTTCTTGATGTGATTTAGGAGGAAAAAGTGCTTAAGGACCACCTGAAAGTTTAATTGAATTAGGAGCAGCAAAACCAGGTAGGGTGTCACGAAATTAATCATGATTATTTGTGTTTGATTTGTGTGAATGTTGTATAAATTGGCTGTGCTAAAAATTGGTTGCATATATGATTGATTCTTGGTGAAAATTTGGTGAAATTTTGATGAAATTTGATGAAATTCAAGCTTTAAAGTTCATGTTTTTGGAGCAGCTGGAAAAATGAAACCCTAGGCTTAGATTGAGGTTCAATTTGTGTTGAAATCATGTAGAAAAGATGGGGTTTTAGTGGCTGCAATTTTATTTTGAATTTTGGTAAAAATCGGTTGCTGAAAAGACTAAAAAACGGGTAAAAACAGAGAAAGAATCTGAAGAATTTACGAAGAACACGAAGAACACTTTGAGTGTGATGAAGAACATTGAAGAACACCTTTTAGATCTTAGAAAGGGTAAGGAAGTAAATATTTTGGTGTTTGAGGGGTTATTTGGTAATTTCTGAAAGTTAGGGTGGTTAAAGTAGAAATATTGAAAGTTACGGGTGGTAAAAAGTAAATTTTTAAAGTTAAAAGTAAAAATAAAGTTAATTTTCGAAAATATATTAATAAAATAATAAATAATAATAAAATATTAAATAATAATATTTAATTAAAAATAATATTTTAATAAAAATAATAAAATATTGCAGAAAAGGCAGTTTTCTGTAAAAGCTTTAGAAAGACAACTTTAAGCGCAGAATCTCATAATTACCTTCATAAAACACTTAGGGAGTGGTAAGAACATATTAGTGAGTCAAATATAAAGGAAAGATAAAAAGTTAAAGAAGAGATAAAAATCGAAGAAAAAGTCTGTAAAGTACTAATGACAGAAAAAAGACAGAGACTAGCGAACGAACTAGGGCAACATAGTTAGTCTTTGAATTGCGAATAGGGTTAGGTATTATATGAAAAGTTAAACCATTTCAGTATAGACTTAATGAACCTATACTTGGGACAGGTTAACTATTCATACCGAAATTTACATAAGCTTTAAATACGTACGTTAAACAGAGAAATCAGAGCAGAGTAGAGAAACACAGAGCACAGAATAACCAGAGAAAAGTAAAGAGATACAGAGAAAAGAGTAACCAGAGTAGAATAAAGGGATACAGAGAAAAGAGTAATCTGATAAAGAGAAATGGTTTGAGTTAAGATGTTGTAAAAGTAAAAGCTGTAAACTTTGTATAGTATGATTGAACAGAGAAAGAAAGAAGTACTGCATAAGAATGTGAAAGTAATAATGAATAATGGGAATGATAATGAATGATGATAATAAGAAAAGAGTAATATCACAAAGAGAATAGAGGAGAAGAGTATAAGAATAAAGAGTTAAGCCTTGTGGCATGATGTTCTGTTGTATGTTCATCTGCTGCTTTTCCATTGGCCCTAGAGGTCCTGTAGGCCCAAGTTCACCTACAGTAAGTTGTTATTCCTATAGGCCGAAGTTCACCTACAGTGAATATCAATTGTGTATCTCAGGGTGTTGCTCCTGTAGGCCGAAGTTCACCTATAGAAAGTTATTGTGTTGTGTTTATATTATTCCTATAAGCCGAAGTTCACTTACAGGGGCGCCATTTCTGTAAGCCGAAGTTCACTTACAGAGGTGCCATTTCTGTAGGCCGAAGTTCACCTACAGAAAGTTGTTCTGTTGTGTTTAGACTATTCCTGTAAGCCGAAGATCACTTACAGGAGTGCTGCTTTTGTAGGCCGAAGTTCACCTACAGAAATAAAGCCATATCTAGGACTAGTTCCTGGGTAATGTCGGGTTGCAGGGTGTAAACCGACACGTGAGCTCATGGCCTGCATAGGACAGACATGCATCATACTTGGTTGCGCATTTCCTCTGTTATGATTGTTGTTTGAATGTATGCTTTCTTTGTTTTCATTCTATTCTCTGTGTTTGTGTTTTGTTTTATTGTATTCTTTTGTTTGTGTTTTGCTTTCTATTTTCTCTATTTATCTGTTTCTTCTGTCTACTGCTTCTCGGTATTCTGCTATTTATCTGCTAAATAACACGGAATTAATGAACTTAACTAATAACCCCGACCCTACTAAGAACTCCCCAGTTCTTACCCCTTCTTTCTCCCTTCCCCCTTCAGATGGAAGCAAGAGTTCCTCTCTGTAGTTCACTGACGACCGTTTGTAGAAAGGATTCCGCTCTAGGTAGTCTTCTGAGTCTAGGGTGAATATCTTTCTTTGTTTATATGTATATACTGTGAGACCAGCCAATATCTGCACCCCGTTTGTACGCGAACTTTAACCTAAATCGTATGTACGAGACTCTTGTTATGTGGCTACTTGATGAGGTACTAGAGTGATGTCATATGGCAATGTCTGATCGTGCAAAGGAGTAGAAGTTGATGAATCACCTTTTGATGACGTTCCACCTGACTTGAGTTTTGAAGACTTAGAACATACTTTCCCTCGCTTTAGTAGTTTAGAGGGACTAGGTGAGTATAGAGTCTAGGCTAGCCTGGGCGCCAGCTTAGGGACTTCTTGAACAGGTCAGGGCCTAGGATGTTGTATGTATATATATGTATATAGTTATTATCTAGCTATATCTAGGGGTGTTCTAACTAAAAGTCTATACTCTAATAAAGCCTGAATCACTGAATGTTGTTGACTACCTGTGATATATATTTATGTGTGGTTGTTTATAACTGTTTTATCTGTTATCAGTTCTGAATTGATTATGAATGATTCTGTTTATTAATTCAAACGTTTTCAGGAAAAAAAAAAAGTACCTCACTAACTAACTACACTTTTAACAACGAATCAGGCTCATATAATAAATAATAGATAATAATTAGGATGACAAATTGGTAGCACTCGGTTTCTGGTATGTCCTAGGCGTACTGAAAATTGGGTCGTTACACAGATGAATTTGATTACTCAACAATTGAATGGGATGCAGGTTTCAGCTGTTAATACTTAGAATGCACCTCAAGAGGCTCCTTATGACATGACTGGTAGCTCTATGAAAGGTGAGAATTATGATTATGCTCAATGTTCTTCTGAACAGGTCAATTACATGGGGAATGCTCCTAGAAACCCCAATAATGATCCATACGCTAAGACCTATAATCAGGGGTAGGGGTGGCAAGCGGGGAAGCCCGCCCCGCCCCGCCCCGTCCTGCCTAGTGAGGCAGTCCCAGAATTCCAGCCCGCCCCGCCTAACGGCGGGCTGGTTAGCCCACCAAATATCCTCTTTTTTTTAACTATTAAATAATATTTATAAAGGCATAAAAAAATCTCTTTTGTTTTTTACTTTTAACTATTATAATTTCTAAAAGTATAAATAAATTATATTTTTTATATTCATAAACATTAAAGTCTTTGTAATTATAAATATCTAATAAACATAATTATAAACCAAGTTTTCATCCAAAAACAAAATTATAAATATTGTTCCCAAAGCAAAATAAACATAATCCAAAACATAATTATAAATATTTTCTCTAAAACAAAATAAACATAATCCAAAACACTCAATTTTTATCTTCATTCTCTTGTAAGTTGGGTTGGAGAAGGTTGGGTTTTGGCAAAAAAAAAAGTGTAAAAATACCCCTTGCCAAAAAAATACTAAGCTTGGCGGGGAAGCCCGTCCCGCCCCGCCAAAGCCCGCGGTTTAAGCGGTGCGGGTTAGGCGGGCTTTTGCTATTTCGCAGTCCCAATTTTCCGGCCTAGCCCGCCTTTTTGGCGGGTTACGCGGGCCGGCCCGGCGGGTTTAGGCCCGTTTGCCACCCCTAATCAGGGGTGGAGAAATCACCCAAATTTGGGGTGGAGAGAGCAACCTCAGGGACCACAGAATTTTAACAATAATTTTCAGGGCAATTTTTAGCAGAATAATTATAGTAACCATCAGTTTCAGTCTCATCAACAACAACCATCTCAGCAGGCAAATTCTCAATCCCAGAAGAACACTGATTTGGAAGCAATACTGGCTAGTTTTATGCAGGAGACTAGAGCTTCACTCAAAAACTTGGAGGTGCAAGTAGGCGAGTTGAGCAAGCAAGTACCTGAGAGGCCTCCAAATACACTTCCTGGTGATACAGTGGTAAACCCAAGAAAATATTTCAAGGCTATTCAATTGAGAAGTGGTAAAGTAGCTGGTTCTGAGACTAAGGTCAATGAGGAGCTAGTTGAAAAAGAAGCTCCAGAGGAGAAAAAGAAGAGGTGGAGCACGTCCCTCCTAGGCGTGCAGATAATCCATTCCCAGTCTCTCTTAACACTCATCCTACATTGCCTAAGGCTCCTGAGTACAATCCTAAAATGCCATATCCTCAGAGACTTCAGAAGGCTTCCAAAGACAAGCAATTTTCTACATTTTTAGAAGTTTTCAAGAAGCTTCAAATCAACATTCCTTTTGTTGAGGCTCTTGAACAAATGCCTCTCTATGCTAAATTCATGAAAGAATTGTTGACTAACAAAAGGAATTGGAAGGAAAATGAGACAGTGGTGTTAACAAAGGAATGCAGTGCTATTATTCAACATAATCCTTCTGAGAAGATACAGGACCCAGGAAGCTTTGTAATTCCTTGCACCATTGGAGATGTCACTATTCAGAGAGCATTGTGTGATCTTGGAGCTAGCATCAACCTCATGCCACTTTCAGTGATGAAAAAGCTCCAAATTGAGGAGGTAAAACCCGCTCGCATTTCTCTTCAACTTGTTGATCTTTCTATTAAAATTTCTATGGGGGTTGTTGAGAATTTACTTGTGAAAGTGGGACCATTTATTTTTCCTACTGATTTTGTAATATTGGATAAAGAAGAGGATCAAAAGTCCTCTATTATTCTTGGAAGACCCTTTTTAGCTACAGGTAGAGCTTTGATTGATGTACAAAAAGGTGAATTAACCCTGAGGCTCAATGAAGAACAGGTGGTCCTTAATGTGTTTGAAGCTATTAAACACCCTAATGATTCTGAGTGGTGTATGAGAGTTGATGTTGTTGAGCTACTTGTTTAAGAGGTACTAGAAGCTGAGGTACTTGATGATATTTTGGACCCTCTCTCTAAGTATGAATTACTTGAGATTGATGATTCCCCACCTTAAAAGAACATAGCTAGCACACCTAAGGTGGAAGGAGAAGTTCATAAGCTTGAGCTTAAGCCTTTACCTCCTTCTTTGAAATATGTGTTCCTAGGTGAAAATGATTCTTATCCAGTGATAATTAGCTCTTCTCTAAAGTCTGAAGAAGAGGAGGTGCTTATTTCAGTGCTCAGGAGCCATAAAACAGCTCTTGGGTGGACCATTAGTGACTTGAAGGGGATTAGTCCAACTAAGTGTATGCACAAGATCCTTCTTGAAGATGATGCTAAACCAGTTGTGCAACCACAAAGGAGACTCAATCCAACTATGAAAGAGGTGGTCTAAAAATAGGTAATAAAATTATGGGAAGCAGGTATTATTTACCCTATTTCTGATAGTCCTTGGGTAAGCCCTGTGCAGGTAGTTCCCAAGAAAGGAGGGATGACAGTGATCAAGAATGAAGAGAATGAGATTATTCCTACAAGAACAGTCACATGATGGAGAATGTGTATAGACTACAGGAGGCTCAACACTGCTACAAGGAAGGATCACTTCCCCCTGCCTTTCATTGATCAGATGCTTGAGAGGTTAGCTGGTCATGCTTTTTATTGTTTTCTAGATGGATATTCTGGATATAATCAAATTTCAGTGGACCCTCAAGATTAAGAGAAGACAGCATTCACATGCCCCTTTGGAGTATTTGCTTACAGGAGAATGCCATTTGGACTTTGTAATGCTCCAGCAACTTTTCAGAGGTATATGCTTTCAATTTTTTCTGATACGGTTGAAAATTTTATCAAAATATTTATGGATGACTTTTCTGTTTTTGGTAATTCTTTTGAATCCCGCCTTAAACATTTATCTCTTGTCTTGAAACGGTGTCAAGAATAAAACCTTGTTTTAAATTGGGAAAAATGCCATTTTATGGTTACAGAAGGCATTGTTCTTGGACACCGAATTTCAAGTAAGGGGATTGAGGTAGACAGAGCAAAGGTGGAGGTAATTGAAAAATTACCACCACCAACTAATGTTAAGGCAATTAGGAGTTTCTTGGGTCATGCAGGATTTTATAGAAGATTTATAAAGGATTTTTCTAAAATTGCTAAACCATTGAGCAACATGTTGGTTGTTGATGTTCCTTTTATCTTTGATTTTGATTGTCTGCATGCCTTTGAAACTCTGAAAGCAAACCTTACCTCTGCTCTCATTATAGCTCCCCCTGACTGGGATTTACCCTTTGAATTAATGTGTGATGCTAGTGATTTTGCTATAGGAGCGGTTTTAGGACAGAGGCATGGTAAGCTTGTACATGTCATTTACTATGCTAGTCGTGTGTTAAATGATGCTCAAAAGAATTACACAACTACAGAAAAGGAATTATTAGCTATTGTGTATGCTGTTGATAAGTTTATGTCCTATTTACTTGGTTCTAAGGTTATTGTTTATACTAACCATGCTGCTTTGAAGTACCTTCTAACCAAGCAGGATTCTAAACCAAGATTAATCAGATAGGTGTTGCTCCTTCAGGAGTTTGATATTGAGATAAAAGACAGGAAAGGGTCAGAAAATTGAGTAGCTGACCATCTATCCAGAATTGAGCCTGAAGCAGGATTACAACCACCCACAGCTGTGACTGAGACGTTTCTGGATGAGCAATTGTTCCTCATTCAGTAGGCTCCATGGTTTGTAGACATTGCAAATTATAAGGCCATGAATTTTATTACAAGGGAGTACAGTAGGCAACAAGTAAAGAAGCTGTTGACTGATGCCAAGTACTACATTTGGGAGGAACCATACCTTTTAAAAGGTGTTCAGATGGTATAATCAGGAGATGTGTCCCAGATGAAGAAACACAGCAGATTCTTTGGCACTGTCATAGTTCTGAATATGGAGGCCACTTTGGTGGTGAAAGAACAGCTACAAAGGTCCTTCAGAGCGGGTTCTACTGGCCTACTCTCTTAAGAGATTCAAGAGAATTTGTGAAGCATTGTGACAGATGTGCAAAGGCCACGAATCTCCCTGCCAACCATGAAATGCCAGCAGGGGATTCTTGAGGTTGAGTTGTTTGATGTGTGGGGTATTGATTTCATGGGACCTTTCCCACCCTCACATTCAAACAACTATATTCTAGTGGCAGTTGATTATGTGTCTAAGTGGGTGGAGGCTGTAGCTCTACCCACCAATGATGCCAAGGTGGTAATGAGCTTTCTTTAGAGATATATCTTTAGCCGGTTTGGTGTCCCAAGGGCACTCATTAGTGATGGTGAAAGCCACTTCTGTAACAGACAGCTGGACTCTCTTCTGCATAGATATGGAGTCCGTCATAAAGTGTTAACCCCCTATCACCCTCAGACAAGTGGACAGGTTGAAGTTTCCAACAGGGAACTTAAGAGGATTCTAGAGAAGACCGTCAGTGTTTCAAGAAAGGACTGGTCTAGGAAGCTTGATGATGCTCTCTGGGCATACCGGACAGCGTACAAGACTCCAATTGGCATGTCCCCATATCATTTGGTCTATGGCAAAGCCTGTCACTTGCCAGTTGAGCTGGAGCACAAGGCTTACTGGGCAATCAGGTACCTGAATCTTGATTCAGAAGCTGCAGGAATTAAGCGGATGCTTCAGTTGAATGAGCTTGATGAATTTAGATATTCAGCTTATGAGAATGCCAAGCTCTATAAGGAAAGAACCAAGCTGCTGCATGACAAGAAGATTGCCATCAGAGTCTTTGAGCCAGGACAGATAGTGCTTCTGTATAATTCAAGGCTAAAATTCTTTCCCAGAAAGCTGAAATCCCGGTGGTCAGGACCGTTTGTGGTTACCAGAGCTTCACCATATGGTCATGTGGAAATACAGGAAGAGAATTCTGATGGGAAGTTTACAGTGAATGGCCAGAGGTTGAAGCACTATCTTGGAGGCGAGATTGATCGCCAGAGGTCCACTCATCTGCTGAACTAGCAGAACTGACCGTCAAGCTAGTGACGCTAAAGAAGCGCTTGTCGGGAGGCAACCCGATAATTTCATATCCTTATTAGCTATTTTTCGTAATAGTAGTTTTCTTCCTTATTTGATTTTTACTAAATTTTTACGATTTTTCAGATCATGCAGCTATCTTAGAACAGGAACCTGATAAAAAAAAGGGGGGCACACGACGCGCAAGTGTTGCTGACGCGCACGCGTCAGATAGGTGTGCGCAAAAAATAAATTTGAACAGAGAGTTGCGTGGGAATGACGCAAAAACGATGCCTCTAGCACAAACAAACCCACGCGTTCGTATACCTTATGCGTGGGCGTCATTCATGATTGTGGCACCTTACGCGTCCGCGTCATCGACGCATACGCGTGACCTCGCAAATCGGCGTAAAAGGTGTTTGGGCAGAGAGTTGTGCTGGCTCGGGGTTGGGAGTGTGATAAACGCACAAAATTGCCCACGCGTACGCGTCCCTGACGTGTGTGCGTCATTTGACCAAACAGCCATCCACGCGTGCGCGTGCATGACGCGAACGCGTCGTATGCTAATATTAGTTCCCTAGCCATGCGAACAGAGAGATGCGCGCGCGCGGCTGGATTCGCGCGAATTGCGCCAAACCTAGGGCACACGAACGCGTGCCTGACGCTGACGCATCATTAAGGAAGTTCCGCGACCCACGCGTACGCGTGCCGTACGCGTACGCGTCGCCTTTGTCGCCAAGTTTTAATTTTCTTTCTCCCTCTCCCAATCCTAATTCTCTCTTGTTCTTTTATCCTTTCCTTTTTCTTTCATATTAATATTTGTCTCTTTTTATTTTCAGTTCTTCTTTGCTTGAGGACAAGCAAACCTTTAAGTTTGGTGTTGACGCTTCGCTTATAGGTTTTCTGTCTATTCTTATGGCACCAAAGGGAGGCGAATCATCTTCACAGAGGAGCACAACCTGAAGAATAAAACGACCGCTAGGATAATTAAGGTGGTTGAGTTCCTTTCATTTTTTTCTTTCTTTTCCTTCCCTCTTTTTTATATTATGTTCCAGTTTTCTGCTATTTTTTCTTTGTTTGTTGCATGATCCTTTATTAGTTAGAATCCTAGGACTAGTTTAGTTCCCCCTATTGCTTTAATTCTGAAAAGATGTCTCATGTATTACTCACTGAGCTTGAATTCAAATAAAAAAAATACAGGAGTGATATATTGCATGAGAAAGTGGGTCTATATTGAAGAATAGTCTTATTTACTTAAATGTGGTGGTATTTTCTGTAATTCTGAATGCATGACATGAACAGCGCATATTTTTTATAGTGAAGTTTATGAATGTTAAAATTGTTGGCTCTTGAAAGAGTGATGAAAAAAATGTTATTGATAATATGAAAAATCATAAAATTGATTCTTGAAGCAAGAAAAAGCAGTGAAAAACACGAAGCTTGCGAAAAAAAAATTTTATAAAATAAAGAAAAAAAAAGAAAACCAAGCAGAAAAAGCCAATAACCCTTCAAACTAAAAGGCAAAGGGTTAAAAGGATCCAAGACTTTGAGGGCCCAAAGGAATAAAATCCTGGCCTAAGCGGCTAAAATCAAGCTGTTCCTAACCATATACTTGTGGCGTGAGGTGTCAAGTGAAAAGGTTGAGACTGAGCGGTTAAAGTCGTGGTCCAAAGCAAAAAGAGTGTGCTTAAGAGCTCTGGGCACCTCTAACTGGGGACTCTAGCAAAGCTGACTCACAATCTGAAAAGGTTCACCCAGTTAGGTGTTTGTGGCATTTATGTATCCGGTGGTAATACTGGAAAACAAAATACTTAGGGTCACGGCCAAGACTCATAAAGTAGCTGTGTTTAAGAATCAACATACTGAACTAGGAGAATCAATAACACTATCTAAATTCTGAGTTCCTATGGATGCCAATCATTCTGAACTTCAAAAGATAAAGTAAGATGCCAAAACTATTCGGGATTGCAGTTGCAAACCTCACTATAAGAAGAGACATGAGCTTAATCGAACTCTCATTCTCATGCAAATTCACATCCTAAACTTATATTAGTTTTGGTTGCTTGAGGACAAGCAACAGTTTAAGTTTGGTGTTGTGATGCGTGAGCATCTTTCCTATCTTTTCCTAGTGAATTTGCATCTAATTTGTTGAGTTTAATAAAGAATTAATTATCTTTTAGCCAATATGGATGCTACTTTGAGCCTTTTGTAATTTTGTTTATTTTAGGTAGCATTCGGTTGGATTTGATGGAGTTTCTGCAGCACAAGAATCAAAGGAGATGGTAGCGAGGAGCGACGTGTATGCGTGACTGATGCGTACGCGTGATTTGGAGCTTTCCATGGCGATGCGTGCACGTGACTGACGCGTACGCGTGATTTGAAGATTTGCAAAGCGACGCGTCCGCGTGACTCACGAAAAAGACTATCGACGCGTACGCGTAACTGACGCGTACGTGTGACGTGCGCCACATGCAGAAAATGCAGAAAAATGCTGGGGGCGATTTCTAGGCTGTTTTGACCCAGTTTCTAGCCCAGAAAACACAGATTAGAAGCTGGAGAATGGACAAAGCAAGTGGTCCCCACCCATCAGCTGAAGACTTGTTAATTAATTTAAATTTAAATTCAAATCTGATTTTAGGAAAAGATATTATTTTAATTTTAAAAATTAGATTTTAAATTTATTAGGATTAGTTATAAAAGGGAGATTTCTACATAATCCCATCAGATTGGAACTCAGTACATTTTTACCTAAATCCTTATTTTCTTTCTGAACCATGAGCAACTAAACCTCCACTATTAAGGTTAGGAGCTCTGTCTATTGTATGGATTGATATTATTATTTTCCTATTTTAATTCATGTTTTGATTTATATTTCAATAATTGTTTTTGTTCTTCATTTTATGAATTTGGGTGGAACGGAAATATGACCCATGTTCTAATTGAGTTCTTGTATAACTTGGAAAAGCTCTTTACTTGAACAATAGCTTGAAAACATATTATCCTGAATTTCTAATTGTTTGTATTTAACGGGATACGTGACATATAATCCCTTTATTTTTGGATAATTAGGATTCTTGTGGCATATAAACTAGAATTTGATCATCACCCTCTAATTGGAGTTAATTGACCAAGGAATTGGCAGTTGATAAATTTTAGAGGAGACTAGGAAGGTGTAAGGAATTAGGGTCTAGTCACAAATAGTTTGCCATGAATTAAATCTTACATGATTAAAAGTAGTTAATAAGAAAAGTCAATCCAGAAAATAGATAACTCTGAAATCTTAACTATTTTCCCATATATATTTCACAACTCATTTGCTGCTTGCTTTCTGAAATTCTTAATTTACTGTTTAATGCTTTTTGAATACCAAAACACTCTTTTCTATTTGTCTAACTAATCCTATCAAACACTATTATTGCTTAATCCATCAATCCTCGTGGGATCGATCCTTACTCACATAAGGTATTACTTGGTACGACCCGGTGCACTTGCCGGATAGTCTGTGGTTATAAATTCCGCACCAAGAACTCAAAAGGATTCTAGAGAAGACCATTAGTATCTCAAGGAAGGACTGGTCCAGGAAGCTTGATGATGCTCTCTGGGCATATCAGATAGCATACAAGACTCCTATTGGCATGTCCCCTTATCAGTTGGTCTATGGTAAAGTCTGTCACTTGCCAGTTGAGCTAGAGCATAGAGCTTACTGGGCAATCAAGTTTCTGAACTTTGATGCTCAAGCTGTAGGAATAAAGAGGATGCTTCAGTTAAATGAGCTTGATGAATTCAGATATTCTACCTATGAGAATGCCAAGCTCTATAAAGAGAGAACTAAGATATGGCATGACAAGAGGATTGCCATCAGAGTCTTTGAGCCAGGTCAAAGAGTACTTCTGTTCAATTCAAGGCTTAAACTCTTTTTTGGAAAGCTGAAATCCCAGTGGTCAGGACTGTTTGTGGTAACTAGAGCATCACCGTATGGTCGCATGGAAATTCAGGAAGAGAATTCTGACAGAAGATTTACAGTTAATGGCTAGAGGTTGAAGCACTATCTTGGAGGCAAGATTAATCGCCAAAGGTCCACTCATCTGCTGAACTAGCAGAACTGACCATCAATCTAGTGACGTTAAAGAAGCGCTTGTCGGGAGGCAACTCGATGTTTTCGTATCCTTTAGGTTGATTTCTTTTACTTTAATTTCGTTATTTGTCTAGTTTTATTTGAGGTTCTACTATTTTTCCTTTATTTTACGTGTGTTTGGATCATGCAGAGTCATTAGAACAGAAACATGTACCTGAAGACAGAGTTTCGGACACCCTGGAGAAGCTAGGTTCGGACTGGGTGGCACCTAACTTAAAGTTAGGCGCCAATGCTGCATACAAGTTGGTGTTACTCTTGGGAAGGGTTGTGCCTAACTTGGCTCCATCAAGTTAGGCGCCACATGCAGCGTGTTGGGAGTGATTTGGTTCTGCCTGGTCTGCGCCTAACTTGGCATTCCTCAAGTTAGGCGCCACACCAAGCGTTGGAGTTGCATCATATTCGGGAGGCTTGAAGTTAGGCACTAGGTTCCTGAAGTTAGGCGCCAGGTGTGAAGGCCAGCGAAGTTAGGTGCCAAGCATCCCCAAGTTAGGCGCTGAGTGGGACGCTAGAGTTGAAGTTAGGTGCCGTAGGGCTGAAGTTAGGCGCCAGGTTGGAGGTTCACACTCAAGTTAGGCGCTAGGGAATCAAAGTTAGGCACCAGGCTTATATTCTCCATGAAGTTGGGCGCCATGTTGCCCAAGTTAGGCACCACACAATTGGCCCCCCCTAACTATTTCCTAACCGGATCCTATAAACCTTGCGCCAAATCTCATCCCAATCAATTCCAAAATACCCTCCCCCTCCTGATTCAACTTTCCCCTTTTTCTAAGCCTTTTCCGACCATAGCCCTCAAACCCGTGAACCACTCCCCTTCCCCAAGCCAACCCGTGCCTCCTGGCCCGTGACCCCTGCCTATATTCCATTCCTTCATTCCCAATTCATCATGTATCCTCTCCCCTCCCAAGTCTAATCCGTGACACAAGCCCTTCTCCCAACTCCAATCTGTGACACAAGTCCCTTCCCAATACATAATCGTGACCAACCCTCCACGAAACCACACTCCAACTCCTCTATATAAGCCCCCCTCAATCCCACTTCAAGCCACACCTCAACTCAATCTCCCCCCCTTCTCTTACAATACACACTCTCTGAAACCCCCTCCCTTCTCAGCTAACAAAATCATAACCCACCTCAAACCCCAACAATCTCCAACTCTTTAGCCCCCACCCCACCATACAAGCCCCCTTTGATTCAACCATACTCCCCTCTCCTCTCATTGTCCTTTTCTTCTTCTATCTTTCTTTATTTCATTCAAAAAAAAAAATAGAACAAAAATTTTTAAATTTAATTTTTATTTTCTTCTTTTTTCTTTTCTTCGTTCACTCTCCTCTATGTCCCTCTTTGTATTTTTCTAATTTGTTCGGGGACGAGCAAAAGTTTTAAGTTTGGTGTTGTCGCTTTACTTGTTTGTTTTCTCTGTTTTCTGTAATGGCACCCAAAACTATTGCGTCCTCAAAGAAGAGGAAAGGCAAAGAGCCAGCCACCAGTTCTCATGATTCACACAGGTTCCGATCCAAGCTCCATGAGGAACACTTCTATGATCAGACCTACAAGAAGGCTGTGACTCCGTAAGTGAGATTTGTACTAAAATCGGCTGAATATTCGGAAATTCAATTTGAAATTGAGAGAAGAGGGTGGCATTTTCTGTGCAACCCACACACGGAGGTTAGACAACTGATGGTCCAAGAATTTTATAGAAATCTCTGGGTCACGTACAAGGATGTTGACGGGGTCAATGAGAAGAATTATCAAAGTTATGTGAGAGGCAAGGTCATTGATTTCAGCCCAAGAAGCGTCCGACAAGACCTCCATCTGCTGTGTCCGCCTCATCTAACTGCCTGTTACAGTGAGAGAATGCATAAAGACCAAGAATTGGATCTAGTTATTGAAGAATTATGCATTCCGGGTTCTCAGTGGAGGATAGGTGCAGAAGGGAAGCTGAACCAACTAAGGAGCACTGATCTTCTTATTGTAGCTAGGGGATGGTTGGACTTCATCCGAAGGTCTATCATGCCTACTAGCAACCGGTCTAAATGCACTGTGGACTGGGCTGTCATGATTTACTGTATCATGAAGGGAGAAGTGGTGGATGTAGAGAAAATTTTTCTAGAACAGATATACAACATTGCCTCTAATCTTCTTAAGAAGGCTAGGCTTGGTTTTCCACATTTGATTTACCGCCTGTGTGAAGCAGCAGGGGTAAAGGTGGAGAATGACTTCCCCATTCCTGTTGAGAGACCAATTACCAAGAAGACCATGGAGACTCACCGGGAACAGCACAAGGTCCCCAGAGAAGAGCAAGTTGAGGAGGAAGCTCAATAGGATCAGCCACTAGTGCCTCAGGGACACTACTTCCCACCTCAGGAATACTGGCAGCAGCTCACTTCATCTATTGAGCAGATGAGGATCACGCAGGATAGCCGCTGGCAGCAGTACACTACATCTATTGAGGAGATGAGGGTGACACAAAACAACCATTGGGAGTATCTCACCACCATCCTTGATCAGATGAGAGCTGCTCAGGACTCTCAATGCCAGGAGATTTCCCAGCTGAGACAGGATTATGGCAGCCTGAGAGGACCATATAGATCACAGCCAGAGGAGAGAGATCCCCACCATGGAGATTGAGGTAGCTTAGTTCCTTTTACTTCCTATATTATTTTTTCATTACTATGTTATGTTCCTGTTTTCTGCTGTTTTGACTTAGTTTCTGCCTAATCCTTTGTTATTTCAATTTTTAAGTTCTAGTTTGAATTGCTATTTTAATTCTATTATTTGCTTTAATTCTAAAAGTGTCTCATGTACCGCTCACTGAGCTTGAATTCAAAAGAAAAGGATGTATTGCATGAGAAATAGAGTTTATAACAAAGAGTAGTCTTATTTACTTAAATGTGGTGGTATTCTTTGTGATTCTGAATGCATGACATGAACTGTGCATATTTGAATTTGAATCAAGGGATGTTGATGTATAAGGAACAAGAATTTAGAGAACTATTATGAATTCTCTGAAGTAAACAAAAGCTTAATCCTTGAAGCAAAAGAAACAGCAAAAGAAAAATAAAAGCAAGGTCCAAGGCTCTGAGCATCAATGATTAAGGAGGTCAGACATGATTAAAAGCTCAAAGAGTTGTTTTCCTAGTCATATGCTTGTGGTATAAATGTGTCAAGTAATCCTTGAGATAGAGCACTAAGAGTCAAGATCAAGTGCATTTAACAGAGTATGCCAAAGGCTTTGAGCACCACTGTTTGGGAGTAACTGAAAGAAAAATCAGAACTTAAAGAGAGTTCCCCAGTTAAGTGCTTGTGGTGTTTTTGTGTCAAGTGAAGCTTGAGATAAAACATTTAAAGTCACGGCTAGGCTCAGGTTGTAAAGCACCAAAGAAAAAAGAACTAAAGGAAATTTGTTGTGTTCAAGGATTAAACTGAAGTATAAAAGATTAGAGAATTCATAATATTTTCCGGATTCTAATTTCGAATGACAGTGACATTCATCTGATTCAAAGGAGAGTGAGATGTCAAAACTATTCAGGATTGCAGTGTGTAAACCCCACTTTAAGAAGAGACATGAGCTTAATTGAACTCTCACTTCTCATGCAAATTCACATCCTATGCCTGCATTAGTTTTGGTTACTTGAGGACAAGCAACAATTCAAGTTTGGTGTTGTGATGCGTGAGCATCTTTCCTATCTTTTCCTAGTCAATTTGGATTCAAATTGCCGAGTTTAATCAAGATTTAAATATATTTTAGCCACTATGGATACTACTTTGAGTTGTGTGCAATTTTGTTTATTTCAGGTAGCATTCGGATGGATTTGATGGAGTTTCTGTAGAAACAGAGAAGAAAGCGAATGATGTTGTCAACCTTGACCTCCCTGCACTCTAACATAAATAAACCGATCTATAGAGGTCCAATTGACATGTTTCTAGTGGCATTGGAAAACTAACTTCCAGAGCTTTCCAACGATATATAATAGTCTACACTTCTTCTCCAGAAATTTGGCAAGGGTGGCACCTAACATGGAATTCTCCAAGTTAGGCGCCAAGACAAACTCCACACGCAAATGTACACTGCCAAGGTGGCGCCTAACTTGGAGTTTCTTAAGTTAGGCACTAGACATAACCCTGACACTCATTCCTTGCTACCTCCTTCAAGTTAGGCACCAGTTATAGCACCCAATGGTCCCCACATCTCAATTGCAAGCCACGAAGATCCCCATTTAATTTTGATCAAACTTTTATTTCATTTATAAATAGAAAAAGATATTTTTTAGTTTTAGAAAATATATTTTACATTTAATTAGGATTAGATATAAAAAGGAAAAGAATCAGCCCTTCGAGCTTTGATCTCTTCTCTTCTTCTACCTTATTCCGCACTTTACAGTTTTACAAAATCCTTGTTTTCTCTCTGAACCATGAGCAGCTAAACCTCCACTGTTAAGGTTAGGAGCTCTGTCTATTGTTTGGATTGATACTATTACTTTTCTATTTTAATTCATGTACTAATTCCTATTTCAAGAATTGTTTTCGTTCTTTATTTCATGAATTTGGGTGGAACAGAAGTATGACCCTTTTTCTAATTGAGTTCTTGTAAAACTTGGAAAAGCTCTTTACTTGAACAACATCTTGAAAAAAAATTTCTCCTAAATTTCTAATTATCTGGACTTAATGGGATACGTGACATATAATCCTCTTATATTTGGGTAATTAGGGTTTCTGTGGCATATAAACTAGAATTGAACTTCACCCTCTAATTGGAATTAAATGACCAAGGAATTGGCGGTTGATGAAGGTTAGAGGAGACTAAAAAGGTCTAAGGAATTAGGGTTTAGTCACATATAGTTTTCCATGAATTGAATGTTGCATGATTAAAATAGTTAGTAAGAAAAGTCAATCTGGAAAATAGATGCCTCTGAAACCTTAACGGTTTTACTCCATATTTTATCCATATCAATTTCTACTACTTTCTGATTCCCTGAATTTACTGTTTGAACTCTCAACACTCTTTTCTATTTGTCTAACTAAGTAAATCAATTAACCATTGTTGCTTAATCTATCAATCCTTGTGGGATCAACCCTCATTCACTTGAGGTACTACTTGGTACGACCCGGTGCACTTGCTAGTTAGTTTGTGGGTTGTAAATTCCGCACCAATCTACCTCCTTGATTTCCTTTAGCTCTACCTCGTGGATTTGGATAACAACCTCGATTAGAATCTCGATGACCCCTTTGAGGATTACGTCTATACTGTGCATCTCGATGAAAAACCTCTTGACAATTTCTTATCTATTGCACATCTAAGGCTTGCAAACGACTCATTGAAGGGGAACACTTTCTTTGAGAGACTCTAAAATTTTGTCCCTCTTGTCGTCGAGGAGGACAGGAGGTTGCCTCTGAAGAATTTGTTCCTCCTTATGAGCTAACTCTTTTTTCATCATTTTTTTCTCAAATATAGATGCAGCGTCAGCATCGAATACAACATTAGACCGAGGGCACAAAGACACATTTCAATCCTTTAATTTCTGCTGCATCAGAAACTCCAACAATCTTTCACCAACATCCAGGTACACTGCTCGAACATTAGTTTTTAAATCCCCCAAAGCAGTATCAAATTCATAAGAAAAATCAACCATGTTGATCCCTAAGAAAGGCTCTGCAAAATTTTTACCAGCATCGAAAGGATCATAATCAACCTTCATATCTTTTTGCCATCATCGAACTTTAATCTCCTTTCCATAATTGCTTTTTCAATCAAATCCCTGAAATGGATATAGTTATTAGTCGAATGACTAGTTGCTTGATGAAATTTACAATATGGTCTCCTTTAAATCTTTTATTGAAAGTAATGTCTTGTCTTCCGGCAAGATTAATTGTTTATCTTTAAGCAACACATCAAATATTTTATCTGATTTTGAAATATCTATGTTGTACTTCTTTCCACTCTTATATTTTGTATCATTAGATTTATCAACGCTTGTGATTTTCTTAAGCAAAAAACAAAATACGGTGGACCTTTCTTCAATTCAGCCAAATCGACTTCAAGAAATTCGAAATCAGATTCCTCACTTGAAGATTCCATTTGGATATATGAAACCTTTTCTTTTCGAGAAAAGGGTTTATTTTTCAAACCGTTCTCATTTTTAAATATTTCTTTCTCCTTTCGAAGAATTTTCACCTGACGAACTCTTTCAATCAAATGAGCCAAGTCAGATATATGAACACTAAGCAACTTTTGACACATGTAAAAACCCAAACCCATAGTTGCTATTTTTACTACGCTTTTAGGAAGAAACACATAGCATCGACTTTGAGCGTTTTTAAGAAGAAGGAAAAAATTTTATTTTCAAGTTTTCATCATTTGCTAAATTCCCCAATTTGACCATATATAGAGCAATATGCTCAGTAGTCGATTCACAAACTTCTCCCGCAAACTTTGTTACTATTTTAGGATTTTTCACACCCCTAGGCTCCTTTGCCGCTTGTACAACAGTAGGGAAAGCAAAAACAAAGTATGGTCGATTCATAAAATGCACATTGAGTCCGACTTTATTAAGCATATCATCAACAATTCTAGTAATTTGGTATCGCTCACCACGTTGATTGGCTCGCATTCGAGCCAACACTTCATCAGCATTTTGATCTCGTCGAACTATTCGAGGGATAACTCCCTCGAGGTACATATCACCATCCCTATTTCTGGGCATGTTCATCGCATCCTCTGGATTCATTTGCATATTTTGCTGATTACCTTAATCATAATTAACAATACGAGCAATTCGCTCAACTTGTCTAGCAAGACGCTCGAACTTTGACTCATAATTAGTCATCCCGGGATTCAAAATGGTAGTCATTTGCTAGGTCAATAAATTGACCAAATCATGATAACTTTCATCAACATGTTGTTAAAAAGTAGCCATCGAACTCGGACCATATGATGTGGAACCCACTTGATAGTCACGAGAAAACTTAGGATGTATTGGAGGAACTAAATTGTTAACTACTCCTGATGTATTTCCAAATCGAATTAGAGGAGTATAACCACCCATTGGTGGAGTATAACTTTGAGGAAGGCCGTAAGGAGACCAACTGGCGGTTACTAGTGGTTGTGTTTGCATCAGAGTAATTCGTGGGCGTGGATTTTGTCTACTATTCCTAACTGGGGGATTAGTAATCGTCGCCTTCTCTCCCAATGTACTACCTTCAAAATGCGACGTCATCTCCGCCGAGGTTTGTGCAACTATAGAAACATTATCATTTGTAGATGACTCAGCATTAGTATTAGAAACTTCGTCTGCCATATGTATAATTCTGTCACTTCTAAATTGCATACACTAGATCATTACAGAAACTTTTTGGCACACTTAATTTTTCAATCTGTCCCACCGGACATGCCAATTTGTTATGCAGATTTTTAGCAAATTTGGGTGGTTCGATATCTATTAATCTGGGAGCAAAACCTACTCCTCTTGTAGGTACCAGTTTTCGAAAGTGTATTAAAGATTCTTTCTCTTGGTTACAATAACAAAGAAAAATCTGAAAAGTAAAGAAAATAACTTTGGAAATAAAATGACTGAAAATAAAAGAAATCAAATTAAAAGAAAGCAAGAAACTACCTTCGACAAGATCGAAGGTCTTTAAAATCGAATACAAAGTATAGAATCTTAAAAGAAAATGAAAAGAACTAACTTGCTGAAAAGATAAATTTGTAGGAAAAGAAAGATTACAAGAAATTTAAAGTAAATTTAAAAGACATGGAAGGAACCTTACAGAAAAGAAAGCTCTTTGCAAACTCAGAAAATTGCTGAAGATATGAGTGTGCAAGAGTATTTTCTGAAATGAGATTCCAACCCTTGTTCCTTCCAATCTTCAACTATTTATTAGGCTTCTCAACCAACCAAATTCTAATGCATTTCCCATGTGCATAAATTCTTGAATAACCATTTCCGCGCTTTAAATTATATTAATAATGGCCATTAATTGTCTCTACTCAACAATTTTCTTCGATAAGTCTTGTTGATCGACCCTATCCTTCTCATTGATAAATCCTTTTCGATCGACCCTATCCTCATTGATAAATTGATTGTGATATTAGAAATTCTAATTTACTTTTTATTCTTTGTTTGAAAGCAGCAAAGGACATGTATTTAGGTTAACATTAAGGAGGATAAATCATCATCCAAGTATATTGGTTTAGGGTATTCTAAAGTTTAGTATCAAATATTAATTCATATTGTTTTATTAAATTACAAAATAGAAATTATAAATTAGTGTTTGTAGGTATTTTAATTTCTGTAAAAACTAGAAACTAAAAAATTTGAAAATTTGCAATACAATGGAACCGATGCTACTGTAGGGCTGCTTGTTCCATCACATGAACCTGCCTTAATGTGTTTCTCATAATGTGTCCATTAATGGAGTTACACGCATACGATCTATAATGACTCAACTTTTAATATATTATGATTAAACTAAAAGTTAAGCATTATTAACTTACTTTTTTATTTATTAACTAATATTTATTATATGAGACTGATTTATTATTAAAATGTTGCCATTTTTACGAGATAAATATTTATTTTTAAAAATATTTATCAATTTATTATCACAAACATACAGGAATAATTAATATCAGGAACATAAAATATTAACAGAGTATTCATAATTCATCATATATTAGTATAGCATTTACAGACCCCGTTAGTATACATCCCAATAGATAATATATACATGTATGAACATATGACATTCTCAAGCCCTGATTCGTATAATAAGTTACTAAACTGGTGTTTGGGCTAGCCTAACACTTCTAGACTCTTCTATTCTCTCTATACACTATAGAAGGTAGAGACTAAAGTGAAAGTCACTAATCCTAGATGTCGCCACTCGCCAAAATTACCAACTGATGTCTTCCTAACCGAACTCAAATATCGCTATTCAGTAGATCCCCATGTGGTCCACCTACAGATGAACTATTCTCAGAAGATGGTAACTCCTCCTCCTCTTCTGGATCTTCTTCTGGATCCTCCTCTTCTGACACCTCTGGTATAGATGCTCCACCAGATGAGTTGCTACTCCCACCTAATACAGGACCATTGGTGTAGACTGGAGCTAACGCTTCGCCCAATGGGCCGAACAGTGCTTGCAACTTCTTGTCTAGTGAAGGAGGCGCATGAGGTACCGAACATATGATGACTTCTAGAGGTAAATCTGGGATATAACGCTCGCCTGCATTAGACACATCAGCCACCTGATGAAGAGGCTGAGCATGGATCGGAGACTAGGAAAGGGATGACTGTGGCCATCGGGGTGTAACCAAGAAAGAGAGAAATCATAAGATATGTCTAGGTCAAAGTCCAGACTATCTAGTGGGTGTTAGAAGGGTCTGTCACGCAACACATACATACATACATGAAGTTCCCTGCCAAAAACATAGTAACTTTCAAATGTTGGGTCCTCGAAGATGAACGGAGATAAAAGAGCACTTCTGTCTCCATCTGAAGGGAAGGATAGGGGGTAAAAACTTGGGGGTTTTTAGTAAAGTTGGAGGTTGTTAATTAAGTTCATTAATTCCTTATTTTTACTAGACAATAGTACTTGAACATAAAATACAAGAAATAACAGAATAACAGAAAATATAAGGAAATAATAAACAATAAAAAAATACAGAAAGTAGAATACAACGAAGAAAGCGCATACACATACAGAATGCACATCAGAAAAATATGCAGCAAACAAGTATGATGCATGTCTCATCCTAGTATAGGTCATGAGCACATGGGTCAGTTTCTACCCACTCCCGACGTAACTCGACAGCCGGTTCGAGTAAGGTTTTTCGGAGCAAAAATCAAATTAAGCACATGGGCAAAACCTCTTAAGCGACCTTGCCTTACAAGAACAACCCTATAGTTGAGTAACGCACGTCATACCTTTGTAAGTGACATGCCTTATAGGAACAGCTCTCTTGCTGAATATGTCTAGGAAGAAACTCAAATTCACGAGCGTCCCTGTCCTTATACTCAATTTGAAGGCCCAAAAAACAATTACTGGTCTTCGTAAGCAACCACCGACTTACAGATTTCGCTTTTCTCATTCCTTTAGGGCTTACTAATTTACTTTATATGTCTCAATTCTCTTCTCTTTCGTATTAATGTTTTCACTAAACACCCTTAATCTTCTTTAATTTATAACGAAACATAATTCTCTTCTCAAGTCTTTCTCTAAGTGTTTTATGAAAAAGTCCACAGAGTTTAAGTTACTAATCTTTCAATGTCTTTTACTATAGTTACTGTTATATTCTTAAACGTTATGTTGCTTACTGATAAATCCCGATTTCGTGATTTATCTTGTACTTATTTTAGGGAATTTTACCACCTTTTCCCACATTTATTCAATGAAATAGCATGGTTTTGTAATTCTCCCTTGAATTGTGCTTAAGTGTAAAAACATGCTTTTTAGGCCCTTAAATTGGTGATTTTGATTCACTTAAATTCCATTCGATGCTTTGATGTATTTGTTGAGTGATTTTAGGTTCATAAGGCAAGTATTGGATGGAAAAAATGAGGAGAAAAGCATACAAAGAGGAAAATGCATGAAGAAACAAGAATTGGGAATGCATAGAAGGGCGCGCACGCGTACAAGGCGCTCACGCGTACAAGGCGCGCACGCGCAGAAGTCGTTTCGCATAGAGACGCGCATGCGTACATGACGCATCCGCACAGATGAAGAATTATCCAATTGACGTGCACGCGCACATGACGCGTACGCGCTGGTACTCTCACGTGGCCCACTTAAAGGCAAAACACTGGGGGTGATTTCTGAGCTGCCCAGGCCCAAATCCAACTTGTTTCTGAGTGTATTTCATGCAGAATTGAAGTCCAAGCAAGGGGGAGCAATTAGTTTAGCCAACATGAGCCTTTAGTTAGTTTTCTAGAGAGAGAAGCTCCCTCTTCTCTCTAGAATTAGGTTAGGATTAAGTTAGATTATCTTGGATCCATGTTTAATTCCTTGATCTCATCTTGGTTCCTTTATAATTTCTCATTTCTACATCTTGATTCTCTTAGTTGTAATATTGATTTCTCATTTTGCTCTCTTTTGTGATGATGAACTCATGTTGGATTTGGTTTACATTTAATTCAATTTGATGTTGATGTTTCTTTTTATTGATAAATTGAGTTGTGATCTTACTTTCCTTACAATTGATAGTTGATAGATTTTATTATTCTTACAATTTATGATGTCTACTTTTATTGCATTCTACATGTTTGATGAAATATTCTCTTTAGTTTTTGAGTAGTTTTGTCAACTCTTGGTCTAAGCTAAGGGAATTTGGGTAAACTTGAGTCATTGGATATAATGGATTTGATGATTTGAGAACCCTTGGTGATCAATTTGATACCCATTGACACTAACCCACTACTAAGTTAATTAGTAGGTAGGTTGGGACTTAAGGGTTAATGTGATCAAGCCTATTTGATGTACTTTAAGCTTAGGAGTAGATATTACGTACTTAAAGCTTTTGGGAAGTAGACTTAATAGGTTGGCCTCTCACAATTATCAATATTTGGTTGTTAACAAGGATGGTGACCTCAGTTACCTAAGTCTTAGCCAAGAGTTCTTTATCTCCCTTTCTCTAATTACTTGTTTAATTTACTTTTCTTGCCCTCCTATAAACCAAAACCCCCATTTACCCCTTCATAGCCAATAATTGACCACTTCATTGTATTCTAGGGAGACGACCCGGAGTCTAAATACTTCGGTTATTTCTTATTTGGGGTTTGTTATTCGTGACAACACCATAATATTTTAATTTGATGCGAGAATTGTTTGTTGGTTTGGAGCCATGCTTACAACGAAGTAATTTCTTTCTTTAAGAAGAAAATCTAGACCGACAATAACTTCTCGCTATCAAATTAATGGCGCCGTTGCCGGGGAAACAATGGTGCTATATTATTGGCTATTGTATATATTGTGAATAGCTTGAATTTTGGTTTGTTTGTTAGTTTTTGCTAGTTTAGGATTTTAATTTCCTTTGTTTCTTATTAGTACTTGTTTTTATTTTCTCTTTTACTATGAATTCTCATCCTTTTGGCTATAAGTGTAGTTCAAACTATGTTGTAGGAAATGGAAGCTCCAATGAGGATATACATCAAGGATTTGGAAATCAAGGATGGGAGGAACCCCAAGCTTATGAACAACCTTCATGGCAACAACCTCCTCCGAACTCTCATGGGTATAATCCTGATCCTAATGCATATCAATCTAATGTTTGTGATGATCCTCATTGTGGTTGTCAACCACAATCATCATATGCATATGATCCCACTCCTCAATATAGCCCTACACCATACTGACATGCCTCACACTATTTACCTCCATATGACCATAACCCATCATACCAACCACCATATGAATCACATCTAGAACCACCACCATCTCAATACCAATACTCCCAAGAACCACAAATTCCACACACACCACCTTAAGAATTCCACCAATCTGAACCACCTTCCAATTACAACAATCTTTCCTCAACCAATGAACCCTCTCTTTCACCACCACCTCCCGATGAAGCCTTCATGTTAGAACTGAGAGACCTTGAATCTTGTATCTTAAGGCGACAAGAGGAGGATGAAACTAAGTTTAAGGAGCTAAGAGCAAAGATGGCTGGCATAGTAGAAGCCGTGAGTCACCTGACATCCCACCTAAGCTCATGCATCATAAGTACTCCAACTGGTGAACATGAAGAAATGATCAAGGAGTCTAGTGAGGGAGTGAACTTGAAGCTCCATGGTGAGGAAGAAGAGTTGAAGCAAGAAGTGCAACAAGAGGAGAAGGTAGAGATTAGCGAACAAAAGGAAGTAGTGGGTGGATGTTTAGGATATGTTGAGCACATAAAGGAATCTCAAGTTGAAGAGCCCTCTTCCAAGAAGTTTGGAGGGGATATTAAAGAAAAGAGTAATATTGCAGAAGTAGACAAAGAGTCGAAGGAAATTGACCAAGAAGTGGATTCCATCACTAGTGATTTTTTGCCCACATTGATCAATCCCCTTGACGATCTTGTTGAACCTTCCCCCAGTGTGATGGAATGCAATGTTGAGGAGGGTGTGCAACCCCCAAGACCTAGCTTGAGTGAAGAACTGGAAGAAGTGTCCCAAGAAACAAGCCCTCCTATCTATGATGATTCCGCATCAATATATGATCCTTTTGAGTTTGAAAAGTCCCTCCCCAAAGTGCTTAAACTTGACGTTGAGGTAGACTTCACTAGACCTCCTATCTATGATGAGAGTGATGGGGAAGAGATAGAAGAAATTGGTGAAGAAGAATGTGAACTTGAGGAAACTTGGCTAGAGGAAGAACTTGAAAAACCTTACCAAGTGGTGGAAGCCTCTAGAAGAGGATGGACGGGAGTGGAGCGTGCTTTATCAAGATCTTTGGGAACTCCTCCACCTAGGTTGCCATCCAATCCTCCGCTTGAGTGGGTAAAACTTCTAACTCTTAGCTTTATTATCCCACTTGAGTATGGTTTGCTTGAGACGGATGGCCAACTTAGGGCGCTTTGTGGAATTAAGCGAAAGAGGAGGATGTTTAGTGGTTGGCGCTGTATGTCTAGACTCATTATGGTTGGAAGCTCAAAATTGAAGAGCATGGATTGGTGTAATGCTCAATTAAATGGGTCTAGGAGGATAGTTTGGTGCTTTCATGAGAATTCTGCTTTTTTGTCACCTGGACGGAATCAAGACGATCAACTAGAAGACGGGTGCGAAGATAAGATATGGGATCCTGGATTACACTACGGAAGTCAATTTTGGGAGCTCATATTTTGGAGAGAACCTCACCAAAGCTTGGTGAAAATGATTGGAACTTCTGACAACCGATTGAAGGACAAGCACTCTTGGAGGTTCAAGGATGGATACAAGCATAAGCCACTTTGACAAGGAGCCTCCCAAATGTCCAACTTAAGGACTTAAACCAAAAGTGCTTGGTGGGAGACACCTCACCATGGTAAACTCTTTCCATTCTCTTGTAGATATAATGAATGAATGAATTGAGTTCCATTGTGTATAGTTTCTTTACTTCATAATATATTTTGCTTTGCTTGCTAAGGTGTCTATACATTCTATGCTTTAATTAGGGATAATTCTTTGAAATTGAGTTTTTGCTTGGACTGCAAGTTTTCTCAATTTGTTTGAAGAATCCCCTATATTTCAAAATGTGCCTAATTTTGTATCTTAGCTAGTTCTAGAGTCTTAGAGAAGGATGGAAAGTTATGAGCTCTTTTTGATGCACATAAAGAAAAAAAAAGAGAGAATGAAAAATGAAAATTGAGTAGCCACACGCAAGCGCACAGCGCGCACGCGCGTCGGCTGCGCATTTAAGTTTCCTGGGCCAAGGACCAGAGAGTTGTGCCACTTTTGGGCCAACTCTGCGCCTCAACCCACGCGAACGCACGATGCACGCGTCCGAGCGCCTTCGTGTTTCCTTACCCACGCGTTGGCGCACTTGGCGCCTCTGCACCCCCTTCATAAGCTCAACCCATCCACGCATAAGCGCACAGTGCGCGTACGCGTCGATGCATTTTTGCATCATCCAGGCCAAAAGACCTGAGAGTTGTGCCAACTCTGGGCCCCTTTTGTGCCTCTGGCCTAGCTCACCCGTGCCGATGCGCACCATACGCGTCTGCGCCCATTCCCAATTTTCCTATCTACGCGCAGGCGCATATGGCGCTTCCGCGCCACTTTCTTATTCCCTCACCCACGCGGACGCGCATGGTGCATGCTCGCGTGGATTCAAATTTCCACTTACCCCAGGGACGCGAAGCCCTAGCGCATTCGCGCAGTCCCCATCTCCCCTTCACTAACGTCTCTCGCTCTTCTTCCCCCTCCATTTTCAACCTACAAGCTTCTCACCACCGACCACCCAGTCACCTCCGGCACACCACCGCCGTTGCCACAACCCTCTCTTCCTTACTCTCTCTCTCTCTCTCTCTTTCACTCAATCCTCTCTTCCCATTGTCGCCGGTACGCCCTCGCCGTGATCGCCGACCCTCATCTGGTCACATTTTGTCTTTATCTCCCTTCCCTTCATTTGCTTCATTCAGTTTCTGTGTCCCAGGTTCCATACCTTCCCCTGTTTTGCTTCCTTTACTGCTTTATATTAATTTTGTTAATTAGCTTAGTTAGTTAGTTTAGTTTAATTAGGTGGTTAGAGAACCTGGGTTGAGTAGTGGATTTAGGTTGCTTTGAATAATGATGATGATGTGAAGTGTTGCCATCTATTGATTTTCTTGCTTTGCTCGTGCTGTATGTTTGGCTTGCCTAATGCTGCTGCATATTGTTTTAATGCTGCTTTGTGTTTGAAATGTTGGAATTCAGATTGCTTGCTTATTGAATGGTTCTTTGTTGATGGAGTGATTCTGTTTTTCTCGAATTCAAATTGAATTGTTAATTGCTCCACTTCAATTTTCCATTTTATTCTTGTTTCAAGACCCTGTTGTTGCTGAATTCCTATTTTTCTTTGTTCTTGATGCTGTTCTGGTGCTGTGCTAAAAGCTAGTATTTTGTGCATTGTTTAAAGAAAAGAATGCTGTTTGTAGCTGGCTGGTTTGTTTGAATTGCTTTTTGATGGTTGCTGGTAAAGATTGGCTATCTGTTCAAGTCATATGAACTCATACATGGTTTTTGTGCTTTTGATCTTTAATGAATTCATATGGAAATTGATTTGACTGTTTGAATTTGGGAAATAGCCAATTTGCTGCTAAAATGCTGCCGGATTTTTCCTAACCATATTTCATGAATTGACACTATTTTGACTGGTGTAACAAACTTCTATTTGATGATTTTTGTGTCAGTAGAATTTTGTTGCCTAAATAGTTTTGGAAACTCCTCAAGGACAAGTTTTGGTCATGCTTATAACACTCTTTACTTGTTTGCAATACTAATTTGCTTATATGCATTGAACAGCTAAGTAAGTTTTCAAATTGACCATAACTTGAACCCTCTTGAAATTTTGTGCCTCTTTTGCATAAACACACAAGTTTGAAAGTTTTTTATCTATGTGACTAATGGATTCATTTCATTCATACTTAATTTCATTAAGTCACATGGATCATGAGGTTTTCCATTCTTATTTGAACTTGTGACTTGTATACATTGTTTGAATTGGTGTTAAATGTTGTTTGATTTATTTGTTTCTCAAGGTTTTAATTTCACCAACACCACTAGTGATCTTTACATT
The DNA here is from genome assembly GCF_059453495.1 of Arachis ipaensis. Lineage (NCBI taxonomy): Eukaryota > Viridiplantae > Streptophyta > Magnoliopsida > Fabales > Fabaceae > Arachis > Arachis ipaensis. Next base: position 132,805,609 of record NC_142444.1, read on the forward strand.
GATTGATGATTTGTTTCATATTAGTTGCTTTTTGGCAAAATTATATTTCATCATCAATGACTTTATGCATTTCATGACTGTGAGTGTGTTTACATTCTTACTTTGTACACTCCTCTTGAATTGAGCCAGTAACCACCATATCACTGATTTTCAAACTAATTTCTAACTCTAATTTGTTTAACCAACTAACTTCCTTTTGGTTTTCAACTTAACTATTTTGATCATTCCTTTGGATATGGTGTTTCTTAGGCTTAACGAACAAGTAATGTGCAATTGTGGTTTAAATTCTTGGTTTGTAACTTGGCTTGAATTCTGAATCTTGTTGCTTGCATTCCAAGATTTCTCTTTTCTTTACTCACTTCATGAATATGCTCTATTTTGAGTGATTTATATCTGTTTGGCTAGCTGCTTATATTGTATCATCTCTGTTTTTCAGGATGTCAGACAAAGGGAAAGCCATAGCTACTACTTCAAAGAAGAGAAAGCGCTCTAAAACCTCTACCCCTTCACCTTATGCAAATTATGCTAAGAACCCCCTGAATGAAGAGGACAAGGAGAATCAGCTACTCCCACCCACTGACCCAATCAAATTCCCCAACCTCTACTGTGAGCTTCGCTTTTCCATTTTTCGGAAGAAGAACCTAAACATTGAGAAAAAACTGCTCCTTCCCAATGATGTGAGACGTGCCATAAACACCCGCATTATGGAGTTTGGATTGGACTTTGTTGACAGAGATTTGGGGAGGATCAACACTTCTTGGGTGAGAGAATTTTATTGCAACTTCTTTCGGGCCACTCTTGACTCAGTTCAGCTGTGGGGTAGAGAGATTATGATCACTGAGGTCGCCATTGGGGAGGCATTGCTTTGCCGATCCCATACTGATGACACATGCGCCTATGAGCAGGCAGAGGTAGCCATCCACTGCATGACTTTTGACTCTGAGGCGCTTAAGCGCGTGATTTCCACACCTGACGCCCCTTGGGTGATAAATTCTAGGAACAAGAAGCCCAAGGGGATGCGCTTCACTTATCTGTCGAGGGAGGCCAAGACTGGCAGCATATCTTCGCCCACTATGTCCTGCCCACCACTCACTTCTCAGTAATTTCGATGGATATGCTAGTTCTGATTAGGTGTGTGATGAAGGGGAATGAGGTAAACTTCCCCCGATTGATCAGGCAGAGTATGTGGCGCGCTCATATTTGTGACTTGCTACCATTCCCTACACTGGTCACCAGCATGATTGAGCTGGCAAATGTCCAGTGGCTAGATTATGACATGACACCACCACCCCCAGATGACGATGACAAGGAGGTTACCATTCCATGGGGTGGGTGGGTGCACGAGAAGCCCCCACCCAAACGCTGCTCCCGAGCCAGAGCAGTGGAGGAGGCAGCTCAGCCCTCGTCATCAGCAGCAGCAGCAGGAGCTCCCTCTACTTCAGCAGCCGCAGCACCTGTGCCACCACCGCTAGCACCTGAGCCCACCTATCTATTTGTACAATGCATGTTCAGCTTTATGGAGCGCAGCGTGCATCATCTCATGCAACGTCTCGACCGTATAGACCAGGTGTTTGCCTCACAGGGCATTGAGCTACCTCTGCTCTCAGACTCCCTCGCCTCTGACGAGCAGGATCAGGAGGAGGAGCATGACGAGGAGCCGACTCATCAGGATGCACCTCCAGAGACACAGGACAACACTGAGGTTCAGCAGGACACTCCACAGCCACAGCCTGAGCCAGTACCACAGCCTGAGCCACAGCCCAGCGCAATTGTTGACCCCCATCCCGAGCTTCAGCAGTAGCATCGAGGACGATGCTTAATTCTAAAGTGTGGGGAGGTCACCGTTTGTGACCGATGTATTACATTTATGTGGTGAACTTTCAGACATCTATCTTTAGTTTCTGCTACTTTATTTTATTTTGCACTTTATCTTTTAGATTATTTTGGGATTACTGTACATATTTGCTATTGTGGATACCCTTATTTTGGTAGTTGCACACTTTTAGTATATATATATATGTGTTGCATTTTAGCTTTGATTGTGATTGAAAAAAATATTTTGGATTGTTAAAACCCAGTTGACCCTTCTTTATATATGAATTGTGTTTTGATCAAAAAAGGGGGTAAAACTAGGAAAAATTTTTAAAATTTTCTAAATCACAACATTGCATTAGAATAAGCTTAGTCAATATGATGAAAATTTCCAAGACATTCATTTTTAGGGCACCACCCCAATTTGTTGAAATTTTTTTTTTAGAACTTGCTTGAATTATACACTTTATGGATCATGTTTTGAGCTAAGAACACAAGCATGTGAGATTTGAGCCTAATTGTGTGGTTACATCATATATAACCACTTATTTTCATTCTTGTGTGCATTATTCTCTTCCTATGTTTGTAATCTTCGATTTGTTTGATTCTTTATGTCCATTATTTTGTGTATACATGCATTTATATGATTGAGGCCATTGTTCAAATAGCTCACTTACCCAAATAGCCTACCTTTTATCTTCCATTGTTAACCAATCTTGAGCCTATGCTTAACCCATTTGTTCATAATTGTAGCATATTACAAGCTTAAGTAAAAAATAATAAATGTCCCTTGTTTGGATCTTTGATTAACTTAGGCTAGTGAGAGTGTTCATTAATTGATTTTGGGAGAGTTGGGAACATTGGGTAGAGATAAAAGTGTGTTTATGTTTTTGTTGAAAAATTTTGGAAATCGGGAACATACTCATGTATTAATCATATGTAAACCATATGCATTGATGTTCTTATATATATTTTAGTAAAAAAAAAAACTAGAAAAAGAATTACAATAAAAAGGGGACAAAAATTCCCCAAAGTTCCAAGTTTAATAATGATTAATGCATATGTATGGTGATAAAAAGGGAATACATGAGTGTGTAAAAGAGTGAAGAATGGATAGCTAGGTTTGTTTAGAATTGTATAGGTTGTCATAGGTTAGGTGGGAAGTTTAAGTTAATCAAAGATTCAAATTTCAAGCTCACTTGACCATATGTATCCTACCTTAACCCTAGCCCTATTACAACCTATGGGAAAGCCCTCATAATATTTGTATGCATGCATAAGGTAATTGTTGATTGTTAGATGAAAAACAAATATTGGAAAGTATGATTAGGAGAGAATTGAGTGAATCAACCCCATACACTTGAATGCCTAGAGCGGATACACATTCGGCGAGGGTTCGATCGCTCAATTACATGTTTCCATTCGATGCCTTGATGTGTTTGTTGAGTGATTTTAGGTTCATAAGGCAAGTATTGGATGGAAGAAATGAGGAGAAAGGCATACAAAGAGGAGAATGCATGAAGAAACAAGAATTGGGAATGCATAGAAGGGCGCACACGCGTACAAGGCGCGCACGCGCAGAAGTGATTTCGCATAGAGATGCGCACGCGTACATGACGCGTCCGCATGGATGAAGAATTAGCCAATCAACGCGCACGCGCACATGGCGCGTACGCGCCGGTACTCGCACGTGGCCCACTTTAAGGCAAAATGCTGGGGGCAATTTCTGAGCTGTCCAGGCCCAAATCCAACTTGTTTCTGAGTGTATTTCATGCAGAATTGAAGTCCAAGCAAGGGGGAGCAATTAGTTTAGCCAACATGAACCTTTAGTTAGTTTTCTAGAGAGAGAAGCTCCATCTTCTCTCTAGAATTAGATTAGGATTAGGTTAGATTATCTTGGATCCATGTTTAATTCCTTGATCTCATCTTATTTCCTTTATAATTTCTCATTTCTACATCTTGATTCTCTTAGTTGTAATATTGATTTCTAATTTTGCTCTCTTTTGTGATGATGAACTCATGTTGGATTTGGTTTACATTTAATACAATTTGATGTTGATGTTTCTTTTTATTGATGAATTGAGTTGTGATCTTACTTTTCTTGCAATTGATAGTTGATAGATTTTATTATTCTTGCAATTTATGATGTCTACTTTTATTGCATTCTACATGTTTGATGAAATGTTCTCTTTAGTTTTTGAGTAGTTTTGTCAACTCTTGGTCTAAGCTAAGGGAATTTGGGTAAACTTGAGTCATTGGATATAATGGATTTGGTGATTTGAGAACCCTTGGTGATCAATTTGATACCCAATGATACTAACCCACTACTAAGTTAATTAGTAGGTAGGTTGGGACTTAAGGGTTGATGTGATCAAGCCTATTTGATGTACTTCAAGCTTAGGAGTAGATATTACGTACTTAAAGCTTTTGGGAAGTAGACTTAATAGGTTGGCCTCTCACAATTATCAATATTTGGTTGTTGATAAGGATGGTGACCTCAGTTACCTAAGTTTTAGCCAAGCGTTCTTTATTTCGCTTTCTCTAATTACTTGTTTAATTTACTTTTCTTGCCCTCCTATAAACCAAAACCCCCCTTTACCCCTTCATAGCCAATAATTGACCACTTTATTGTATCCTAGGGAGACGACCCGGAGTCTAAATACTTCGGTTATTTCTTATTTGGGGTTTGTTATTCGTGACAACACCATAATATTTTAATTTGATGCGAGAATTGTTTGTTGGTTTGGAGCTATGCTTACAATGAAGTAATTCCTTTCTTTAAGAAGAAAACCTAGACCGACAATAACTTCTCGCTATCACTTACCTCAACCTTTACTTGAATTCTTTTTTTATATATATCTTTTAACTTCAAAATATTACACTTACATATTACATTTAATCTCATAATTTAGTTAATCATAAGTTAATCTATAACATTTAATTAATTATACTTTAACTATCCAGTTTTACTAATTTCATTAATTCCTCAGCATTTAAATTAGTTACATTTTACCTCTGTAACTTTAATAAATTATAGTTTTCCTCTTAATTATTTCAAAACCCCGTTTTTAATTTTATTATACACAAGGCGTAGCACTTAGCACCCACATATGATGCCCAACGAACCTTATTTCTCAGTTTTAACTCTCAAAAAACGATTCCATCCAAGTAATCTTTAACTCATGTCCTTCCTTTCTCACAATGAAATTAATGGGTTCTCACTCCTTGAAATTCTACGCAAGCTCATTAGCAAACCTGATATGGTTACATAGAGGAAAAAGAGGTGAACATTTTAATCGGTTTGTAATCTTCGTTGTAGTTTTAGAACTAAAGGATCGAGCCTCAGAAACTCACCGACTATGGAGCTTCGACTTTTCTCTCTTGTTCTCCCTCTCAATGATACGTGCGTAAAAGGAAAGAAAGTAAAAAGTAACTTTGAAAGTCAAACACGAAGAAAGTAGGAAACCAAGAGGTGACTTGAATCAGCATGGCCCGAATCCTGAGGATGGTTAATCACTGTAAAATATATTGAGGAGATAATTACTAAAACTAGATATATTAAATCACAGTAATTACACTCATAGAGAAAATATATGAGCTAATAGTATAAATGATACTAGTAATGTGATTATCTTTAAAAAAAATAAAAGATATGATGACATATTAGCATAGCTAAGTTCATCGGAGAGTGTCGGCATTAATCTGTGTTGGTAGATTTTTATGCTCGATTATTATATTATTAAACTTATCACCATTTTAACTAAAGCGGGTAAAATAATAACATAGTAATAATAGCATTATATTATTTTGCTCTCTCAAGTTGATTTTGGCTCATCGAAACAACTCTAACGGTGAAAATCAGAATTTCAAAATTTTTAGCCAAAGCGGCTCAAAAACGAAATCTCCACTAGTTCGTAACTGATGACGTGGTGAGGTGCTTGCTGTTACATTCTACCCTCCTTAAAGAAAATTTTGTCCTCAAAATTTCAGGCACCTATAAACAGATGTGGATAGTCTGCTCTCATCTTGTCCTCCAGCTCCCACGTATATTCTTAATCTACCTCTCGACCCCATGTCACCTTGACTAAAGGAACCATTTTCCCCTCAGTTTCTTGTCGCTCCTCTTTACAATTCTGAATGGTGACGCTTGATATGCCAAGTAGTCTCGCAACTGCACTGCTTCTGGTTATAAAATGTGGCCTTCATCGGGATTATATTTCTTGAGTTGTAAAATGTGAAAAATATCATGGAGATTCGACAAGTACGGGAGAAAAGCTATTTAATACGTTACTGGACTGACTTTTTTAAGGATTTGAAAAGGACCTAAATATCGAGGATTAAGTTTTTTAGTCCTAAGGGCTCTCCCTACTCTAGTAGTAGGGGTTACTCTTAGAAAAACGTGGTCACCCTCATTGAATTCTAAGAGCCTATGTCTATTGTCGGCATAGGTTTTTTGTCGGCTCTGAGCAATTTGAATCTTTTCTTGAATCCTTTTGATGTGTTAGGTGGTCTCTTGTGCCAATTATAGACCCAAAACACTCACCTCTCCTCCTTCATGCCAACACAATGGTGATTGACATTTTCTTCCGTAGAGAGCTTTATTTGGCACCATTCCGATACTTTGCTAGTAGCTATTGTTGTAGGCAAATTCCACTGATGGCAGATATTGATCCCAACTTTCTTGTTAATCTAGCACACAAGAACTCAGCATATCCTCCAATGTACAAATTGTCCGTTCTAATTTCCCGTCTGTTTGGGGATGGTACGTTATGCTCATATGTAGTTTTGTCCCAAATTCCTTATGAAAGGCTCTCCAAAATCTAAAAGTAAATAATGGATCTCGATCTGACACAATAGATGAAGGTACTTCGTGTAATTATACTATCTCTTGAATGTATATCCGAGTGAGTCTTTCCAAGGTATAGTCAACTCAAATCAAGAGAAAATGTGCTGATTTTGTCAATCTATCTACTATTACCTATATAGCATCATGACCAGTGGACGTTCTCGGCAATCCCATAACAAAGTCCATCGTGATTTTCTCCCATTTTCATTGTGGTATCTCTAGGGATTGTAAGGTTCCTAGTGGTATCTGATGTTCCACTTTAATCTTCTGACAAGTGTGGCATTTCGAAATGAAGGCAGTCATATCTTTCTTTAGTCCCGAACACCAAAACATTTGCTTCAGGCCTTGATACATCTTAGTCACTTTAGGATGCATGGGAAATCTGCTCTGATGGGCTTCTTTCAAGATTTTCTGTCACAAATTTCCTTGGTTGGACACATAAATTCTGTTCTTGTATCTCCACAATTTGTCTTTATCCTGGCTTAAGTCTTCTAGTCTGTCTATTCTCTTTCTTGCCAAAAGAATTGACATCTCTGAATCTTGGGTCTGTTCTTGCTAAATAGCGGTCTTGAAATCAAACGACAATTGTAACTGCACTATAAAATCTCCATGTGGTGTCTCCTTCATTCCCAATTTTAGTCCTTCAAATATCGTGGTCAGCTCCTCTTCCTTTATCATCATCCAGGAAATGCTTAAACTCTTTCGACTTAAGGCATCTGCAACTACGTTGGCCTTCCCTGGATGATAACTCAGTTTGAAATCATAGTCTTTTAGAAACTCCATCTAATGTCGTTATCTCATATTGAGATCCTTATGATCAAAGATGCATTTCAAACTCTTGTGATTAGAAAAGACTTCCAACTAAGCACCGTACAAGTAATACCTCCATATCTTAAGAGTGAAAACCACCGCAGCTAATTCCAAATCATGTGTTGGATAGTTCTTCTCGTAAGGTCTTAGCTGTCGTGAGGCATAAGCCACTACATTCCTATTTTGTATTAGCACACATCCCAACCCCTTGTAGGAAGCATCACAATATACCTCAAAAAGTTCATGTGGATCCGGTAATGTTAACAACGGTGTCGTTGTTAACTTCTCCTTTAGGGTTTCAAAACTCCTCTCGCACTCGGCTGTCCACACAAACGAAATTTCTTTTCATGTGAGGTGTGTTAAAGGAAACGCTAATTGCGAAAATCCTTTGATGAATCATCGATAGTACCCTGCCAATCCCAGAAAACTCCAAACTTCAATGGTCGTTGTAGGTTGTTCCCATTGCACTACAACTTCGATCTTCGAAGGGTCCATCGATATTCCTCCTTGCATTATCACATCCCATGAATGCCACTTTAGTTGCCCAAAACTCACACTTCGACAACTTTGCATACAGATTCTGCGCCCTAAATATTTGCAGAACAATTCTCAGATGTTCTTCATGTTTTGCTTCTGTCTTGGAATAGATAAGGATGTCATCTATAAAAACTACCATGAGTCGGTTTAGATACAGACGAAATATGCAATTAATATAGCCAATGAATACCGTAGGAGCATTAGTTAGTCTAAAGGACATAACTGTCTACTCATAATGACTGTACCTAGTTCTAAAAGCAGTCTTAGATAAGTTCGACTCCTTTACCCAAATCTAATAATAACCCGATTGCAAGTCAATCTTTGAAAATACTATTGCACCTCTTAACTGGTCCATCAAATAATCTATTCTCGAAAGTGGATACTTGTTCTTTTTAGTTTTTTTATTTGGTAATATGCGCACAATCTCATCCCACTATCCTTCTTCTTTATAAGGAATACCAGTACTCCTTGTAAGACCCATAATTTATAAAAATTCTTATTATGAGTCTATTTTAATTTATTTATTCATTAAAGACTTTATTTTTAGAAATTATTTTATTAAAAATAATTAAATTAAGTTTCGATAATTAAATTAGAAATTTTATTTAATTTTATAGTTACTAGATAATTTTTTATATTTTAACTATAAAGTTTAGTAAGTTATAAAATAGTAAGAATTTTATATGATTTGATTTAGGTAATTGAGATTTTGAAATTTAATATTTTAAATTTCATTAATAAAGAAAATTAATTATATTATTGTGTATTTTAAATTAGAGTACTTGATTGAAAGCCAATTAATAATTTGATATAGTAAATAATATTTTCAAAGTAATTTTAAAGGATTAAATTAGATTTTAAATTAATACAACATACCCTAATTTTATTAAAATTACCAAACTCTAGTTTTAACCGAAATCCCCAAATCCAACCCTAACTTTAACCAAATAAAACCCTAATTTTACCCTAACCCTCACCGCTACTCATCCCAGCCCTAAACCCTCACATTTTCCCTCCTTATCACCGCCAATCACAAACCTACACCCACAGCCAGATTTAGTGGAACAGAAAGAAAGAAAGGGAAAGGGAGAAAGAGAGAGAACCAGCGGAGGAAAAGAGAGGGGAGAAAGTCGCCGGCTGAGCTTGCTGCCTTGCCGCCACCACTGCAAGCCGCCAACGCTAACGAAGAGGAGAGAAGGGGATGCCGTTGAGAAAACTGTGCGAGAGAGGGAGCTGCCTCCGCATGTCACCATCATCATGTCCGAGGCAGAGAGGAGGAGCGCGAGCGGTAGGAAGAAGCTGTCGCCGTTCATGCTCCGTCATCGCTGCCGTTCGTGAACTAGACGCCTTCGCCATTAGAAGCTCCTACCGCCACCGAGGATTCCATCACTATCAGATCCATCGCGTTGTCGTTGAGGGGCTTCAAAGGGGGAGAAGAAGCTGTCAGTCGCCGTCGTCATTGGGTCCTTATTCCTTGCCGCCGAAGGAGCTGCTCCCAGCCACTGTCGTCGCTGTCGTTGGAGCCGTTGTTGCTGGAGAAGCCCAAGGAGGGAGAGAGACGACACAACGGGAGAGAGGGGAAAAGCCACCCGCAATGCCGCCGGAGCTCCTATCACTGTCAGAAGCTACCGCCGCCTTCCCAGCTACTGCAGTGGTTGTTGCCCGTCGTGTATGGTCGTCGGAGAAGTTGTTGTGGCCGCTGGAACCACTGCCGGAGGTTCTGCAGTTTGGTTCATTCTTTAATCCTTTGTTACAGGTCGAGTTCTGGTTATTGCGGGTCGCGATTGAAGTTGCCGCTACTTGGTTTGGTTCCTTCTTAGTTACGGTAAGCCTTTTCGTTCCGAAAAGTCCTTTTGTCACTGTTTTATTATCTTAGCTGAGGTTTTGTAGCGTTATTTATTATATGATTAAATTTTGGTTATTGTATGTTGCGATTAGAGTTGTTGTGGTTGATGCGAAAGTGGTTTGGAGTAGAGATTACAGCTGCTGCGTTACAGGCCGAGAGGAAAACAGAGTCTTATAACGTAATTGAGTCACAATTGAGGTAGGGGTTTTTCTAAAAATTTATTTTATATTACAGAGTTGTTATAAATAGATATTGATATGAAAAATATATTTTTGTAATTCTGTTTTCCTTGTGGATGTGGTTATTTACTGGAAAACTCTAATTTAATTTAATGATGATCAAACATTATTAATATGATTAATTGCAAAATTATTAACTTGATTTCAATTCATATATGCTAATTTAAATAATTTTGTGATGCAGATTTTACATTGGGCCAAAAATAAAAGAAAAATGTTGCAAGCCCAAGTGTGAATTTTTATCTAGCATTGGTTCAAAAATAGTCAATGAAGTGTGGCTGAATTATTATTCTTGTTATTGGGCCAGAATTGACCTTAATTAGCCCAAATCAACTTTGATGAAAAGATCCATTAACTTAGTCCAAAATTGATAAAAAGAGAGAAGGAGATCCTTGCATGATTCCACGGAAATCAAACTTATCTTTGGATGGATTTCAAATTTTGTTCTATTTCACTTAATGCAGACATTGGAAAATGGAAAGAGAAAGTGAAGAAATGATGTGATAGCCTTAAGTGCACTACACGCTTCTAGGCTTGGGTTTCGAAACAAATTAATTCATTTCACTCTCTTTCCTAGCTTTACTAAAAGCAAATCATTTTTTAATTAATTTGTCAAGATCACTTAAGTGCTTTTCTTTTCTTCTCTCTCATTTTTTCTTTCTTCTCTTTCGGTCATTACACAGCAAACCATGGAAGCTAAAGCTAGCCACCAAAGAGAAGGAGATGCACGCTATAAGACCATCACAATGATGGCAAGAAAAAAAAATTAAAAGTATGTTGTGGCTAAGATTCTCATCACTTGTGGTAAGATTTGGTGAAGAGATCTTGGCTTCTCCATACCAAAAATAGAAGAGAAGATTTCGGTCAGAGAAGAAGATCCTTAGAGGGATGGCTTGTCTCTGATTCTGTTCAACCATCACAGGAGGTAGCTACAGTGGCTATGTGATGGAGGAGGCAGAGATTGGAGCAGATAAAGCTATCATCATCATGAAGCATCAAGGGCCAGGAGTTCATCTTGGAGAGCAAGGCAAGGATGGAAGGCTCGGATTGATGAAGAATGGTGACCAAGGAAGGATTAGAGGTAATTGCATGTTGGGTTTTGCATGGGTTATCTCTTCTCTCTCTCTTTGGCCGAACAGTTCTGTTTTGAAGAAGAAGAAGATTAGCTTGGTTTTGTTTGGTTTCAACCTTGGAGGCTCCTCCCTATAAGTAAGAGTGAACAGTCAGGGTGTGATTCAAGGAGAAAGAGTGAGAGTGCAAAGCACAGGATTCTCATAACTACCTAAGCTAATAGAAGTTCTTCTCCTTCAATATTTTCATTTTGTAATTTTTTTTGTTTAATTTTGTCTGTCTTGAGTCTCACGGAAAAAGGGCAAACAGTGAGGTTTGTAAAGAAAAAGCCATAGAGCAGAAAAAGGCAGAGAGTGCAAAATTAAAAGAAAAAGCCATAGATGTCCTTAGAGGTCCTTTGTACATCTGTGTTGTGTTTCATGATTCTGTGGAAATCCCCTTGCAAGTTGGGTTAGCACTTTGCAGTGAAAGCTTGGCAGTAACCAAGTCAAGTTCAGGATTGGGTTTAGATTCTGGACTTGTCCCGGATAGGAAGGGTAGTTCCTAGGGAGAATTGGTGTTTGTAATCAAGAATAATTATAGTGAAATTCCATCATCATTGTGATGGAGACTGGATGTAGGCTGCACTGCACTTAGCAGCTGAACAAGGATATATCTGGGTGTAATTTTCTCTCTCTTCTACTCCATTTCTGCTTCTGTTGCACAGGAGATAAAACTGAAAATTATCTCGTGCTGATCGACGAGACAAAAAGAAAAGTCTCGTGGCTGGGTACGAGACAAAAGAAAAAAGTCTCGTGGCTAGTTACGAGACAAAAAGACAAAAAGTCTCCAGAAGTTGTTTCAAAGACCAGCAAGTGTTATCAAGTAAAAAAAGGGGCTAAGATTCAACCCCCCTTCTCTTAGCCACTAAAAACCATCAATTGGTATCAGAGCTTTGTCTCAAATAGATCAAGCTTTACAGCTTAGAGAAAAGATCCAGATAGCAGAAAACAGTGGCTCAAATCTGGTGTCCTACAACCTGACTGAAGGACAATCAAGCAACAGACCTCCTCTTTTCGATGGGAAAAACTACACCTATTGGAAGGAGAGAATGAAGATCTTTGTGCAAGCAGTGGATTACAGACTTTAGAAGATTATCCTGGAGGGTCCTCAATATCCAACCATCACAAGTGCTGAAGGAGTTGTCTCTCTTAAACCAGAAGCAAGCTGGACTGACGAAGACAGAAAGAAGGTTGAACTCAATGCCAAGGCCATCAACTTACTCAACTGTGCTATCAGCTTCGAGGAGTACCGACGTGTATCACGATGCACAACAGCAAAGGAAATCTGGGACAAACTTCTAGTTACTCATGAAGGAACCACCATTATAAAAAAGACCAGGATAGATATGTTAAATAGAGAGTATGAAATGTTTGCAATGAAGGAAGGAGAATCCATTGATGAACTGTTTGAGCACTTCAACATCATCATTGTCGGCTTGGATGCTATGGGAATCAAGTATCCTGAATCTGTGCTAGTGAGAAGAGTGTTGAGATGTCTCACAAAAGAGTGGGAAACAAAAGCATTAATAATTTCTGAGAGTAGTGGTCTTGATTCCATGACATATGATGACTTGAGAGGAAATCTTCTTGCTTTTGAAAACACATATTTGAAAAAGGATTCAAAAAAGAAAGGAATTGCTTTTACATCTGTGACTAACCCCCTGGATGATGAATCCAGTGATTCTGAAAATGAATTTGTGTTGTTTGCCAAAAAATTCAGGAAAATGATGAAGTTCAAGGAGAGAGGCAAAGGAGGCAGTTCAAGAAAACAGAGGAAAGATCTCAGCAAGGTGACATGTTATAACTGTAAGGAAACGGGCCACTTCAAGTCCGACTGCCCTAAGTTGAAGAAGGAAGAAAAGCCGAAGAAAGGAAAGAAAAAGGGACTGATGGCATCATGGGAAGATCTGGAAAATGATTCAGAAGACGATGAAGAATCCGAAACCATGTCTCAACCATGTCTTATGGCTGACCATGTTGAACAGGTAATCATTCCTAACCCTAACACTGAATCTCTTCATCTTATGATAGATCATCTTTCTGAAAAAATAAGATGCTTTTTGCTGGATAATCAAGAACTTGAACAACAAATCATCATTCTTAAAGCAGAAAATGGATTTCTCAAAGAAAAGCTAAGGGAGGCCGAAACTGCTTGTGATCTTGTTGAAGAAAATAAGCAGTTAAAAGTCCAACTTAAGAGCTGTGAAAGTGACCATTCAGTGGTTGCATATGTAAACTGTTTTAAAGAAAATGAAGAGTTGCTTAAAGAGGTCAAAAGGCTTAAAGAAGACTTAGCCAAGTTCACTCAAAGTTCTGAAAATCTGAATCAAATATTGGCTAGTCAAAAACCTCTTTATGATAAAGCTGGCTTGGGGTTCTATAAATCTGTTGAGAAACCTCATTTTGAAAACATTGCTTCATCTTCAAATGATACAAGATTTCAAAACCCAACAAGCTTTAACAAAACGGCAACTCCAAGGTTTTGTAATGTAACCGAAATGGACACTTTTCCATTCAATGCTTTTTTGGTGAGAGGATGATTGGTGATAAAGTTTACAAAGTTGTTTTTTATTATAATGGCTTAGGACATAAGAGATGGTTTAACGTGAAAGGATCCAAGAAAATTTGGATACCTAAGGTCACTTGAGCTTGTTTTGTAGGGATGCCTAGCATCCAAACAGAAGGAGAATATGTGGTATATGGACAACGGATGTTCTAGGCATATGACCGGAAAGACAACCTTCTTCATAAAGCTTGATGAGTATGATGGAGGATTTGTCACTTTTGGTGATGATACTAAAGGAAAGATAGTGGCTGTTGGGAAAGTTGGTAAAAGCTTTTCATCTTGTATAAATGATGTTCTTCTTGTAAATGGTTTGAAACATAATGTACTTAGTGTAAGCCAATTGTGTGATCTAGGTTTTGAAGTTATCTTTAGAAAATTTGTGTGTTTGGTTGTGTGTGAAAAATCTGGGGATATTTTATTTGAAGCTAAAAGGTGCAATAATGTGTATGGATTGACTCTTGAAGACTTGAAAGAACAAAATGTAACATGTTTTACTTCTCTTGAATCTGAAAAATGGCTATGGCATAGAAAGTTGGGTCATGCTAGCATGTACCAAATTTCTAAGCTAGTTAAGAAAAATCTGGTTAAAGGAATTCCAAATATCAAATTTGATAAGGATCTTACTTGTGATGCTTGCCAATTGGGCAAACAAGTAAAATCCTCTTTTAAACCAAAAAATGGAATCTCAACCAAAAGGCCATTAGAGATGTTACACATTGATCTTTTTGGTCCAACAAGAACTCAAAGTTTAGGAGGTAAACACTATGGTCTTGTGGTGGTATATGATTACTCTAGATTTTGTTAGGTACTTTTTCTTGCTCATAAAAATGATGCTTTTCATTTTTTTTAACCCTTTGCAAGAAAATTCAGAATGAAAAAGATTTAAAAATTGCCCATTTGAGAAGTGATCACGGAAGAGAATTTGAAAACCAAGACTTTGAAAAATTCTATGATGACTTTGGAATTGCTCATAACTTTTCATGCCCTAGAACCCCTCAACAAAATGGGGTGGTTGAGAGAAGGAATAGAAGCCTTCAAGAGATGACTAGGGCCATGCTTTGTGAGAATGAGGTTCCTAAATTTCTATGGGCTGAAGCTGTAAATACAGCTTGTTACATTTTGAATAGGACAATTATTAGAAAAGGGTTGAAGAAAACCCCCTATGAGCTATAAAAAGGAACCCCTCCAAATCTTAAGTATTTCCATGTTTTTGGATGCAAATGCTTTGTACTTAACAATAAAGAAAACCTTGGCAAATTTGATCCAAAATCCTATGAAGGGATGTTTGTTGGATATTCCACCACTAGCAAGGCCTATAGGATTTATCTCAAAGAACATAGGACCATAGAGGAATCCATACATGTTACTTTTTGCGATTCTAATTTAATTTCCAGTGCTGTGATAGATAATGATTCAGATTGTGAGGAAGCTGGAACAAGTAAAGAAAATTCCAAGTCTGCTCAAAATGAAGAATCTGCCAGTCCAGTTTTGTCTCGTCAGATTGGAGGAGACATTTCCATTTTGTCTCCTGAGCCAGCACGAGAAACTGAAACAGTGAGACCCCCAGAAGCTCATCAAAGCTCAATACCACTCCGGAAGCCCAGAGAATGGAAGTCCATGAGGGGTTATCCTCATGACTTTATCATTGGTGATCCTCTCTTCTACTCTATTTCTGTTTCTGCTGCATAGGAGATAAAACTGAAAATTATCTCGTGCTGATCGACGAGACAAAAAGAAAAGTCTCGTGGCTGGGTACAAGACAAAAGAAAAAGTCTTGTGGCTAGTTACGAGACAAAAAGACAAAAAGTCTCCAGAGGTTGTTTCAAAGACCAGCAAGTGTTATCAAGTAAAAAAAGGGGCTAAGATTCAACCCCCCCTCTTCTCTTAGCCAATAAAACCATCACCCTACAGTTTTATCTTTTCAGGACGGATGAGGAAGCTTGTAGAGTTTTTGTTAAGTTCCTAATTATGTTGTTTTTGTTTGCGTACATTTGTTATAGACTTTCCCTCACCTTTATTATTATATTTTTTTTGTAAGAGGGATAGGAGTCGTGACTGTAATAACATGTATGTATATAATATTTGTAAGTTGCTTGAGTAAGAAGTTTTGCATATATGTATAAGTTTATTTATTTTCAGTTAAAAAGTATTTCCATTTTTACTAAAAAGAAAACAGCGATACGATTTCGAGTCAAAGGCTCTTATTTTATTATCAAGTATATGAACTCATCGTAATACTTCTTGCTATCAGAGTGGCACAGCCAGAAGCGTGACATTCTGATAGTAAGGGTGTTACACTCCCATGGTGATGCACTCGGACGGATGAATTTCTTTCCCAACAACTCGTTCAATTGCTTCTTCAATTCTACGAGTTCTAATGGTGACATCCGATAAGGTGCTATAGAAACTGGTCTGGCTCTTAGTACCAATTCGATGCTGAATTCTATCTCTCATTGAGGTGGGAACTCAGGTATATCCTCTGAGAAAATGTCAGTAAACTCTTTCACTACTCGAATTCGTTCTAAGCTTTATTCATTATCGTTTGAGCTAACCGCTAATAGAACGTAATCCTCACATTCACTCCCTCTATGAGTAACTCTCATAGAACTTATATAAAATTCTCGATATATAATTGGCCTATCATGCATATCATCAGACAGAATAATAGCAGTTCTTTCAAAGCAATCAAGAAAAATATGATATTTAAATAACCAGTCCAATGCTAAGATAATATCCAATTCACGCAAGGGGAAATATATTAGGTCATATGTGAAAGTTCTACCTTTGATAACAAAAGATACTTGCCGATACGCTAGATTAGTTAAAGCATTTTGAGAAATGGGTGTATGAACAATTAGATTGTATCTCGACTCAGAAAAATCTAATCCCAACTCATGCGCAACAGTTATATAAATAAAAGAATGTGATGCACCTGAGTCATACAGTACAGTTAGGAGTCGAGTCTTGACATAATGCTGACCTTGGATTAGGAAGTCTGAATGTGTAGCATCTTCAACATTCATAACAAACACTCGCCCTTGCTGTTGGGGTCCAGTTGACTCCGGAGCAAACTACCTCAAGCAATTTCTGGTTTTGTGTCCCGGTTCACTGTACAAATAGCAAACGTCTGACCCGAATGGGCAAGGCCTGTTGCTGTAGTCCCTTTTGCAGTGCCTACATACCAGATTCATCTGTGCTTGCTGGGGTCGCTTACCAGTATCCTGTCTTGGTCTGTTAGTGTTTCCAATGGTAGGACAAATAGGGAATTCCTAACTTGTTGATTCCTACGGAGAGGTTCTCTGACTGGCTTAAAAGTCATTCTTTGTAAAACTGCATATCGATAAATATTCCTCTATGGAAACCTTTGGCGATTCATCCTTGTCACTGCCAACCTTTTTGCACATTTTTTCAACAATTTATTCTTGTTAACTAATTTTGCAAAGTTCTGTATTTCTAATGGAATCACTGAATTCATCAGATCTTCACGAAGTCCTCCTTTGAACTTCAGACACTTCCACTCCTCAAATTCTACTGGGTTCCTTTGATAAATTCTAGAGAAACGACACAAATCATCATATTTCCGAGTATATTCAGTGACCGACAAAACTTTCTTGCCTTAATTGCATCAGTTCCATTTCTTTGGCATCATGAACTGTCTTAGGAATATATTTCTTGTAAAATTCCTCCTTGAAAACATCCCAAAGAATCACACCCTCATCTTTCTGCAGCAAATGATGTATGTCTTGCCACCAATACTCAGCTTCTCCTTTTGACATATAAGTGGCAAACACCACATACTATTTCTTTGGAACATGCTGAGCTCGTAGGGATCTCTCGATAGCGTGAAACCAGTTGTCATCTTTTGTAACAACAATCGTACCTTTAAACCTCGGCGGGTTCATCTTTAGAAAAGCAGCTAAGGCTATAGGCCTATCGTTATGTAGCATAATCAAGTCGCTGTTATCATTGTTGTTACCGTTTCTCTCACCCAAACGGTCATTAATTCCTTATTACCACAAAATGGTACTTGAACATAAAATACAGGAAATAATAGAATAATAGAAAATATAAGAAAATAATAAACAATAAGAAAGCACACACACATACAGAATGTACATCAGAAAAATATGCAACAAACAAGTATAATATATGTCTTATCCTAGTGAAGACCATGAGCTCGTGTATCGGTTTTTATCCGCTCCCGAAATAACCCAACAGCCAGTCCGAGTAAGGCTTTCCATAGCAAAGATCAAATTAAGCACATGGGCAAAACCTTTGTAAGTGACCATGCCTTACAAGAACAACTCTCTAGCTAAGTATTGATGCATGAGCATCTTTAGTTATTTTTTTAGTATTTTTTTTCAATAAATTTAGTGAATTCCTTATTCTTAATTGAGATTTTTGTACTTTAATAAATATTTCTTGAAGTTGCTTTGAGCTTTTGTTTATGTAGGAAAGTGGTAAAAATGAGCAAGAACAAGAATGAAAAAGAACCATAAAAGAGCAAGGAGATTTTAGAAGAAAGTTAGCAAAGAACAAAGAAAAAGAGAAGGACAAGAAACCCAAGATTAAAGGAGCACTTCCAATGAACTTTAGTGAGCTGCCAAACACGCCAACCTTGGCGTGTCATACGCCTTCGAAGCAACACCTCCAAGACAAGCACAAGATGGGCGTGCAACATGCCAATACTAGGCATGCCACGCGCTTAAGAAGAGCACCTCCAGGACTCAACCAAAAGCTGGTGTGCAACACGCCAAGGAAGACACTCCCAGGGACCAAAATTTTGTGGCGTGTCACACGCCAATCATAAAGCGCGTGCTATTTTCACACGCCTTCGAAGACTCTTCCAAACTAAAAGTTGGCGCGCCACACGCTAAAGGTGGGCGTGCCACACGCCAAGATCGAAGGCTCCAGGGCTGAACTCAAAAGTGGGCATGCAACACGCCAAGCTTGGGCATGCCACACACCAAGACAGAATGCTCCAAGGCTGGACTTTTTGGTGGCGTGTCACACGCCAATGATGGGCATGCCAGACGCCCATGTCTACAAGCCCAATCACCAAGTTGACAAGCCATAATCTCCAAGCTCATGATGCCAAAGAATTGAATCACCACGTTTTGAATCTCAATTACAAGGAAGACTACTAGTTAGTTAAGAGTCATTAAGAAAAAGTTTGATTTAAATTATATTTGATTCTATTTTGATTTAGTTTTGAATTTGAATTCTAGGTTATTGTTTAGGTTTTAAATAACTTTGTCCATAAACAGAGGAGGAGATCTGACCCCCTGTTACACACTACACTTTTTACAGTTTTGTTTTTCATTCCACTATGAGCAACTAATCTCCGTTGTTAAGGTTAGGAACTCTGTTCATCTTATTATAGATTATTAATCTAAGTATTTTATTTTATTTGAGGTTTATGCTTTGATATATTTCATGATTGAGTTTTCGTTCTTCATCCCTAAAGATTTAGAATTGTTGGAAAATATTATAACTCTGTTTTGAAATCTAAATATTATTTTGGAAAAAGTAATGTTGGAATTAGCTTGAAAATTCTTTCTCACAACTTTTTGATTTAATTAGGAATAGTGTTTCAAAGAGTGTACAATACTTTATGATTCTCAATTGCTCTAATTTGAATAAATGACATAAAATTCTCAATTGCTCTAGTTTGAATAAGTGACATAAAATTCGGATTAGAAAAGTTTTGGAAATCATTCTTTCTTGTAAGT
Organism: Arachis ipaensis; assembly: GCF_059453495.1. NCBI lineage: Eukaryota > Viridiplantae > Streptophyta > Magnoliopsida > Fabales > Fabaceae > Arachis > Arachis ipaensis. The sequence continues at coordinate 132,825,109 of NC_142444.1, forward strand.
TTCAATTGTTTAGGACTAGTTTGGATAAGTGAGACATAATTCAACTTAAGGACTATTCTTGAATCTTATTTGAAAATAAATTAGATTTGTGTTTCATCTCTTTTCTTAAATAATTGACTAAGGAATTAGCGATTAATTAGGTTAAAGAGAAATTGAATTACCAAGGGATTGGAATTTGATTATTTATGATTTGTCGTGATTGATCTCTGCATGCCTCAATTAAGTGAACACAAGGATTATTTTCCTAAAGAGTGAATATCTCTGAAGCCTTAACATTCTCACCATCATTATCGTTACACTCACTATTTGCTACTTTTATTGTCCCATGTTTACACGTTGCTTTAATTCCTCATTCATTCCTCTGTTTCTTGATTTGTCTAATTAGAATAATCAATTAATCATTGTTTCTTAGTCCTTTAATCCTCATGGAAACGATAACTCACTCACCGTAATATTACTTGATATGATTCGGTGTATTTGTCAAGTTGTGATTTTAAAAAATTCCACATCAAGTATATCTGGAAATCAACTCAAATCCATGGGCGTTCCCGTCCTTATACTCAATTCGAAGGCCTAAATAATAATTACCTGTCTCCATAAGCGACCCCCCGACTTATAGATTCCGTTTTTGTCATTTCTTTAGGGTTTAATAATTCACTTTATAAGTCTCAATTCTCTTTTCTTTTGTATTAATGTTTTCAATAAACACCCTTAATCTTCCTCAGTTCTATAACCAAACATAACTCTCTTCTCAAGTATTTCCCTAAGTGTTTTATGAATAAGTCCCTAGAGTTTAGGTTATTAAATTATCTTTCTATGTCTTTTGCTATAGTTACCATTATATTCTTAAACGTGATGTTACTTACCTCGACCTTTACTTAATTTTTTTAATATATCATTTAATTTTTAAATATTACACTTACATATTACGTTTAATCTCAGAATTTAGTTAATTATAAGTTAATCCATAAGCTTTTGTTAATTATACTTTAACTATCCAGCTTTTACTAATCATACTAATTTCTCAGCATTTAAATTAGTTACGTTTTACCTCTGTAACTTTAATCAATTATACTTCCCTTAATTATTTCAAAATCCCAATTCTAATTCTATTATACACAAGGCATGGTGCATAGCGCCCACATGTGATGCCCAACGTCTTCGAAACGCAAAAAGTATAAATATGTCGCAGGAGCCTAACGTCAACTTTTGGTGCCCAGCGCCTTCAGGATTAACTAATGGGGCACCCAATACCCAAAATATATGTATGATGGGGCACCCAGCACCCAAGGTTCCTCGAAGGGGTGCCCATCGCCCATGTCTTCAAAAGTGGACACCCAACGCCCTCGATTTGTTTATAGTTGGGTGCCCAGCACCCATGTATTTTTTCCAGGGAGGGTGTCCATCGCCTAAATATTTTTGTGTTTTCATGAGATATTAAAACATCAAGTAAATATGATTTCATATATCAAACAATTCAATCATCAACCAAGCATCAAAACACAATCAATTCGCAATAAATTTACCGAACCTTATCCCTTAGTTTCAACTCTCAAAAATCGATTGCTTCCAGGTAATCTTTAACTCACGTCCCTCCTTTCTCACCCTGAAGTTAACGGGTTCTCGCTCCTTGAAATTCTACGCAAGCTCCTTAGCAAATTTGATATGGTTACGTAGAGGAAAGAGAGGTGAATATTTTAATCGGTTTAAAATTTTCGTTAAAGAGTTTTAGAACTAAAGGACCGATCCTCAGAAACTCACCAATTATGGAGCTTCGACTTTTCTCTCTCGTTCTCCCTCACAATATTACATGCGTAAAAAGAATGAAAGCGAAAAGTAATTCTGAAGCTCAAACACGAAGAAAGGAGGCATGTAGGAGGTGGCTTGAATTAGCACAGCCCAAATTCCGAGAATGGTTAATCATCGTCCTTGATTATTAAAATATATTGAGGAGATAATTACTAAAACTAGATATATTAAGTCATAATAATTACACTTCTAGAGTAAATATATGAACTACTAGTATAAATGATATCAGTAACGTGATTATTTCAAAAAAAATAAATAAAAGATATGATGACATATTAGCATAACTAAATTCATCAGAGAGTACCAACATTAATCCGTGTCGATAGATTTTTAAGTCCGGTTATTATATTATTAAAAACTTATCGTCGGTTTAACTAAAGCAGGTAAAATAATAACATATTAATAATAATATTATATTATTTTGCTGTCTCAAGACTCGGTTTCGACTCGTCAAAACAACTCTAGCTAACCGCAAAAATCAGAATTTCGAAATTTCTAGATGAAGCGACTTGAAAATGAAATCTCTACTAATTAGTAACTAATGATGTAGCGAGGTACTTGTTTAAACTAGGTCGTTACAAGATCAATTGGTGTGGATGTTTTATGCCATCCACACCATAGATGCACCCTTAAATTCAATACCTTAAACTAGGGTATTTTCTTCCCTGGATATCTATGAAGCATGAACACTTCGTTGATTTGCGGTGTTCGTGTGTCAGATATATTTTGGATACGATACTCATCGACACTCGTCCAATACGCATGTCTTTTGTATGCAATCGTGTTTTAACAAAAAAATAAAAATTTTTCTTTGGACGCATTTAGACACCTAAATACCATCACGTGTCAATACACACATATACAACCTTATTTTTAATATGTATTTTTAAAATAAGTTTAGAAATATTTTATATTATTAATTATTAAAACAAAAAATATTTTAAATATTTTATATAATTAAAAATATTAATAATAATTAAAAAATTAATTTATATTTTAATATTAATAAAATATTAAAATATTATTATAATTCATCTAAAAAATATTTTATATTATTTATATATATTATTTCTCTATATCATATTATTCATACCATATAAGAATTTAAAATTTATGTATATGCTATTTTATGTTTTATCTTAGGGTCGCACTAGTGTACATATTAAAGTTTATACAGATATACAGATTTTTTGTCATTTTGTTTCATGTGTTGACACGTATTGGCCCCATGTTGCACTATGCAACTGGCTCAGAGAAGGGGGCAGAAGCTCATAAAAGGTGCAATGAAGCGGGCTTGGTGGCGTGAAGTCGAACGGGTTCTGAACGAGTGAACGTCACGCGTTCCGTTGATTGCAGTATGCAGCAGTGTGATGCATGTTATTATAGTAAGGAAAATGGTGGTAGTTGAATGTACATCTAGAGCTTGAAAACACATAAATTACTGTTTTAATTTTTGAGTGGCAGTTAAATGTATAATTTTATTCAGCACAAAATTATTGATTAAATATTTATTGCGAAAAGAGTGGCTTTTTTTTTAATGATCATTTATGTTTATATTTCTTAATGGTTGACTTGCTCCTTTAGTATAAATCAATATTAGAGGTGGTCCATATATTTTAGTTGAAGCTTGTAGTTAACGGTGCATTGTAAATGATTTTTTATAAAATAGTGTTACACCATGTTATTTTTTCAACAATTTTCACCCTAAACAATTATTTTAATTATTAAAAAATATAAAAATATTAGATATTATTATTGCATCAAGTCTTTTCAAATTAAACTTGATCACTAATTGACTCGGTATGTATAAGTTCAATAATTTTATCCCTGAGCTACACATACAAAATCCAAGATTTAACTTCAAGATATTATTAAATTTAAGAAATTTAAAAAATGTGTTCAGTAAAATTTTAAAAAAAAAATTTTTTGAGATATTAAAATGACATTTTTCTCTCTTCTATTTATAAAATATACACTCTCTTCTCTTATAACTTTAAAAAAATCTCATTTTTAACTCATTTTAAATTGTTTATGTTAATTATTGTCACAGTATCTAAATTGTACATATTAGTTAGTATGTAATATTTATTAATTAAATAAAATCAATAACAAAGTATTGATTCAAAGGTGAGTTCATAATCTTCATATTTAATTTTTATATCCTCAAGTAATTATTTTTAGGATTAAAGTTTTTTAATTGTAATAGAAATTAGAATTTTGAATTTAATTTAAAAAATTAAAATATTTTTTAATTAATTTACATACGATTAAAAAATATTATAAAAAAGTTAAATTGTGTTTTTTACTCTAAGAATCAAAGACAATGTACATTATAAATACATAACTCTCCAATTTTTTATTCTAAATTTTTTCGCTCATATAATTATTTCACTTAATTGTAAATTAAAAGAAAAAAAGTCAAGTCAATTTTTCTACTGTCACAGCCAAGGACCATTTGTATATAAACATAGTATAATTAGACTCTTTTTTATAAAATTTTTCTTTGTTTGTATTTTTAGCCATTTTAATACATGTACCAATATATAAATTAAATACTATTAGACTTTAAAAGTATTTAGCAGATTAATAAAAATAGTTAAATAAGTATGTAAATAATTGAAAACATAATGCCAATTTTTAAATATACTTCATAATTGAATAAATAAAATGTTATTAGTATTATTATTAATAATTTTAAGCATTATATATATATATATATATATATATATGGATAAAAAAATTTACAAGTAATTAAAAAGGATATAGAATTATGGATAGAGAAATAGTAAGTTGAATTAAAATATGAGCAATGCTACATCGCTACTAGCAAATATTATTATTTTTAGCCAACAATAATTTATAATTATATTTACAGACGTTTTACACACAAAAATATATACTTTACATTTATATTTATTAAAATTTTGTACATATAAATCAATACAGTTTATACCTATATTTTTCAAAATTTATATACATGAATTAATAAAATTTATTTGTTAAAAATAATTTAATATTTGTGCTAGCTAAATAATGACCAAAACTACTAAAAATTTCTAGTTCTCAAAAATTTCTCTAGAATATTAGTTTACAAATGAATTAAAGAAAATTATATAATTTATTTTTTATTTTTGAATTATACAAGAAAAAAGTTCTCTTTGATATATATTATATAGAATTAGTTATCAATTTTTCCCATCAATTAAAAAACGCATATGCCATAATTTTTTAAAAAATAATTATATCAATTAAAATTAAATTCATATTTTAGTTAATTAATATTTTTTGTCCTAGCTAATTAATATTGTTATTGCCTATTGGTATTAATATAGTGTTACGGTGTTATTTCACTAAACCAAACGAGATACACAAATTAAGAAAGGGCATATTTACTGATTTATGAGAGTGAAAGCTGAATGAATAATGAACTATTAAATGACATGCTTTAGCTTCAATTCTGCTGCAGCTGTGATCAAATTCTATAATGTAAATACGAACTTTTTGTTTTTTATATTGGAGTTACAACGGTGTTTTTATAAAAATGTAGATCGATGAGATGTTATTCTCAAATGTGGAATCGCTTAATTAAAAAAGTAGAAATCGGACCGTCCAATTAGTAGATGGTACACAAATTAGACTGTCCGATTTGTGTTAAAAAAAATTAAATGAAATTGAGGTTCACTAATTGGACCGTCCTATTTCTATACCTTCCACAATTTCGTACAATACCAAAAATTATAGTGTTTCATTATATCACTACCCTTACTTCCATACCTAAAAAAAAATAGCCGTCTTATAGGCTGCGTTTATTTTTGGAGACAGGACAAGACATGACACTAAGACAGAAATAATAGAATGGAGACACTAAAAATTATTTTTTGTATATTGTATTTGGATATAACGGATAACACACTAATGTAATGTCCTGTATTATAAGAAGAGATAAGAGTAGAATAATAAAAAATATCTATGGATAGAAAGGGAAAAAATTTTGATAAAAATGTCCGTATTCACCTTTTCAAATCCCGTGTCCATCATTGTCCTTCGTAAAAGAGTGGACACAAAAATATAAAATAGTGTCCTAGAGACAATGTGTTCTGTGTCTATGTCTCTGCCTCCAAATACGTTTTAATCATTTGTTGTCCATATCTCTGTGTCTCCGAAAACAAACGCTACCATACAGCGTTTAGTCATTATATCGCCAACCAGTATACTTACATATTTGAATATTTCACTATCTTATTTAGTCAACGTTCTAGCAAATAAATAGAATCAACACATCTAAACTGCAGCTAAACTGTATTCACTTCAACATATTTTTACATCTCAACATTCTTGCGATACTGCATGAATTATATTTTTAACAGTAGTGCCTACTCAGATATTTAATATTTGTTCAATCATATCTTTATTCATTACTTTTTAAATTATATAAAATTATCCTATAATGAATACAGCACCAAAATAACTACTGCCTGCTAAATAAACTAAGTCTTCAGTGGTCACCAAAAATTTCAGGCGCATATATTCTTTCTCTTTTTTTTTTTTTGAGAGCCACTTAGATAAAGACGCTTAAAACATTTTTTTTTAAAGATGTTTTTAAGTAATTAAAATTCAATACATATAACTGATTAAATTATGTTATTTTATTAAAATTAGATCAGATAAATTGATTTGGCCAAAAAATCGATAAACTATACCTTGAACCGGTCTAAATTAATAAGTTTTATAAAAAATAATTATAATATTTCTATTATAAAAAAATGACTAAAATATTCTTATATATATATATATATATATATATTTTAAGAACCCTAAATTCTAACTCTTTTCTTTTCTTTGTGTCGTTATAGGGTTAGTATTTAGGATTTTTAAAATTAAAAAAATATATAATAAAAATATTTTAGTAATTTTCTATAATAAGGTTATTGTAGTCATTTTCTATAAAAAAGAATATTAATTTAAATCGATTCAAGATTTGATTTACTGATTTTTTGACCAAGTCAATTTGTCTTATCTAATTTTGACAAAAATAATATAGTTTAATCAATTATATATATTAAATTTTAGTTAATAACAAACATCTTTAAAAAAAATATTTTAAACATCTTTATCAAAGTGTCTCTTTTTTTTTTTTCTGCCTTCAATTGGGTTATGCAATCTTTTATTTATTTTTTTCTTTTTTTTTTCGGGTCAAGGGGTCATATACCCGTTACTTACTTACTGAAACAGAGACGCTTTTAACCCATCTCACCTTTCAACCATGATTCTCTCACAGCCCACCTTCATCCAAGGCCTTGTATGGACTATGGAGTCCAGTCCAGCCGGGCCCAATTCTCCCATCCAAGCACAGCACCTCCTTCCCAAACGGAGCCAATTCCCTCCTAACACGAGCTATTCGGCTTCGTGCATGCTTCACGTCACCCTTTTCAGCGAACAAGTGGCTCTCCCTAGACACTTGTCACTACAGGATAATTCCAAAAAGAATATCTTTATCCTCCAATCTGTACACTATAATTCCCCTTTATCTTATCGTGTCATATGTCGATAATCGTCTACGTAATTTATGTATGCTCTTCATTAATGTAGAATGGCTCCCTCCATTATATACATATACACGTGGCTAATTTCCTTCGTCAATACGAATCATATTTATTATTTTGCCGGTATAAAATTATCTAAATAATATTTCTAAAACTTGAATAAACGGCTCATCATTACAATAGGTCAGATTTAATATTTATTTTGCACCTAAGAATGGGTTTGGTAAAGGTTATTGAAGAGATATTTGTGTTTCTAAAAAGTATAAACACCTTATTTTATATTTGGTAAATTAAAAAGTTTAAATGTTTGTATTTATGGTTTTTAAAAATTAAAAATATTTTTAAAAATATTTAAAAAATAGCTTTTTAAAGTTGACTTATATTTATCAAAATTAAAAAATCTAATATGACCTTATATAATAATAAATATATAAAATTATTTTTATTAATTATTAATACCAAATTTTATTTATTTTTCTGTACATATTTCTCACCATTATATTGCTATATATTGAAATTCTCATATATTTTTAATTAACAATTAATGGTTAATTATAATAAAATTTGTCAATATTTATAAGATTTTATATTATATTCTTTTAATAATTATGTTAAATTTTTTATATTTATATAAATATTATATACAGAATATTTCATTTACAATTCATTAGAATATATTCTAGAATTAGTATTTTTTTTCCTATTTTACTATCTTGTATAATAATTATGTATTGTTTGTTTTTAATCAAAGTTAATCCCTTTATGATAAAAACTAAAACTTCGTTATCTTTTAGTATTATTAATCTTTTAATTTTTATCTCTTTAATTATATAATTATTTGTTCCTAATAAAAATTAATTTTTTTAATTTGGTCTTGCAGTGTAATTGTTTTTTTTTTTCGTCACATCTATAACTTAGGATTTACGTGATCGACATAATTTACAAAATATTTATACATGTTTTGTGTATGGTATATTTTGCTTTTCATTTATTAAACTTATTTTAATAGTTATATAATTATTTGCTATTATTTTCAATAATATCATTGTTTTTTTTACTGCTCAAAATCACTTATTATTATTATTCCTTTAATTATATAATTATTGTTCCTAGTAAAATTTGATTTTTTTTTTTAATTTGGGTTTGTAATGTGATTCTCTTTTCTCTTAGTCATTTACAATATCAATACATCACATTCATGAGCTAGGATTCATCCGATCGATATAATTCACAAAATGTTTATACATATTTTGTATACGTATATTTTGCTTTTCATTTATTAAACTTATTTCAATAGGTAGATAATTATTTGCTATTGAGTCGGCTATGGAGCTAATGGGATATTTGTATAATGTGTACAATGGACTGTTTATTTAGTTCAATATGAGTTAAAAATAAAAATTATCCACGAAATAATAAATTTAAAAACTCTTATTCAATTGTTTCACATCAAATTTCAAATTCTCCAATTTTAAATTTCAAATTTCAAAATTTTAAAAAATTCAGTTAGTTATTTCAAAAAAATAATCATCTCAAATCCTCCAATACTCTTTTCTTTTCAATCGGCGGCCACCCCACCTTCATCAATAATCATCCCATTTCACTGTCACTACTTGGTTTGCCACACGCCACTCACCCTTAATAAAAATAACCATCCACTTAAGGATAAAAATAATCATCTATATACCTAATGAATTGAACATCTAACATATTTTAATTATATATAACTAAACTCAATCCAATCAAAATAATCATCTACATAAAAATAAAATAACCATCCGCATACCTACTAAAATGACCATCCTAAATTGACCATTAAAATAGAAGAAGAAGATGAATAAACAGAAGAAACTATTATTGTGGTGAAACATAATTTTAAAGGACTAGTCATGACAAAAATGGCACTGTTGTGAAGCATAGGGCTCAAATTATGAAAGAAGCTAACCATGCTTGAATCCGAAGAAAAAGAGCATGGTGGTATCATCGGTGAGAAGAGGCTTGAAGGAATAGGAAAAAGCGAAGGCGATTTGGAAGAGAGGCACGAAAACAGCGGCAACAACGTTAGGCTGAGCGTCGGAGGATGAGGCGCATCGGGCTAACCGGCGGAGGTGAGGACAGTGTCGGTGGGAGGATGCAGCGCCCTCGGTATGGCCAGGAGAAATTCAGTGATGCGAGGTGAGAACCAGAAAAAATGACGATGAATTTTGGATGTGTATTGAAGGTTATGATAAAATTAGAAATAACTGTACATAGTGTGAATGAATTTAAATACTAATCTTAATTGTGTGTACATAATTAATATTGATTCCCAATACTTTTTCTTTGCTATTATTTTCAATTCATTGTCTTTTACTGCACAAATCATTGTTTGTTGTTGTTTCTTTAGAAAAATTACTCTATTCTCTCAACATTATTCATAAAATTGTTATATATATATTAATAATACTATATATTTGTTAATCGTTAATAATTAATTATAGTGAAGTTTGTTAATAGTTACAAGATTCTAATATTAAATAAAAAGTATCCATTTATATTAAACATTTTCATTCCAATGCATACTTACTTTATTAATATTTGTAGGTTTTAATTTCTTGATTAATAATTCTTTTAATTTGCTTCATATATACTTACAAACACAGCCTAATATATTTCTTATCCATGTATATATTTGTTTATCAAATATTCAATCATTATATATATATTATTTGAAAAGAAAGTTTAGGGTTCAATATTTTTATAAAATTTGATCAGTAGTTAATTAATAAAAAAAGTAAATAAACAAAAAATTTAAAAAACTAATACTTAATTTTTATTAAAATTTAATCAATACTTAACTAATAAAAAAAATTAAATAATCTTATACTATTAAATATAAATACACTATTTATAAATCACAAAATTTACTGAGTTTTAAGTCTTTTAACACTTTTCTTATTTTAAAGCGTATAGCACATATTGACATGCCAAGTCTTTATACGTTTCTATCCAACATCATTTATGAAAAATATTATTTAAAAATATTCATATGAATATATATATATATATATATAATAATGTTTTAATTTGAGAATATCTGTTCAATAAAATAAAATATAATATAGAATAAATTTAAGTTTTTTAACAAAAATATGAATTGAATAAAAAAATTTTCGTATATCGAACTGATATCTACTTTAATTGTTGATTAAAAGATTTTGTTTTATAATTTTTTTCTAATATATTAAAGATATAAAATTTCGATTTTTCAACGTTTTTTTTATTTCTTTCTTAACCGAGCCTTTAAATTATTATTATTATTATTATTATTATTATTATTATTATTATTATATAGGTTCTGTCCTTGAGGGAGCGTGTCCACTGTCCAACGTGTCTGCATTAATTATTTTACAACTATTTATTTGCTATAAGTTTAACAAAATTTAATGAATTTATAATTAGGCTCTAATTGATGAGAGGAAGCATTTTTTTTCCAAAGGGTAAGTGCAGAAGAATCTTGCTTGCAACGTGTAGTTCTACTTGCCTAACAAATTAAACCATTTATTAATCTCTACAGTAAATTTCTATGTGTGGACATACAATTGGGTTTTCCATACATAGAATTTAGGAAACAAAATCCCCTATAGAGCAGTAGGGATAACGTGCATATACAAAATGCTCCACTATAAATATAGGGCGTTCATGCAAATTTTTTCATAAAATAATTCGCGTGTTCTATTTATTTCATAGAAGAATAATAGTTGAATAATATAGTATTATTAAGGGGTAAGAAAAAGAAGAAGATGAAAGCGGCAGTGGTGGGTGGTGGAATAAGTGGATTGGTTTCAGCATATGTGTTGGCCAAAGAAGGAGTGAATGTGACTCTTTATGAGAAAGAAGATTATTTGGGAGGCCATGCAAAAACTGTGAATGTTGATGGTATTGATTTGGACCTTGGATTCATGCTCTTCAACCCGGTAATTCTAAGTCTCTACACATACAATTTTCATTCTTCTTCTTATGTTAGTTGTTGCACTTTCATCTCAAAAAGGTTTTGGTATGCCTTTAACTCTAGTTCTCTCATTTTGTTGGTATGCCTCAAAATGCTTACACACAAATTAGTCTTGCCCACATTATCCGAAACAGTAAGGAAGGAGATAGCCGAGACAAGAAGGAATGTTGCATTATTATTATTATTATTATTATTATTAAGGGACGGATTCACGTTTATGGCTATGGGCCAAGTGTGCCCAGTGGATTTTAAAAAATATTTAAACAATATATAGTAATAAAATTTATTTACTCTCACTAAATAATTAATTAAATTTCACCCTATTATGTTATTGGACTTTACTCATCAACCTCGATTATGTAGAAGCAACAGTAATTTAAGATTTAAATAAATTTGTTACAATAATATATGTAGTTGAAATTTTAGTGGCTAAAGGCATTTCTGTGACTTGAAATTAATATAGATTAGATTATAGAAAGTTGAAAATAATGTAACATGGGTTATCGAACAGGTAACTTATCCTAATATGATTGAATTCTTTGAGAATCTCGGAGTTGACATGGAATTATCAAACATGTCATTCGCTGTGAGCCTTGATGGTGGCTGTGGCTACGAATGGGGCAGCAGAGATGGTTTCTCTAGCCTGTTTGCGCAAAAGAAAAATGTGATCAACCCTTACTTCTGGAAAATGGTTAGAGAAATTATTAAATTCAAAGATGATGTTATAAGGCAAGTTATTCTTTATCTGTATCTAAACTTTTTCTTTGCTTAAGTCCATTCTTTCACTAATGTGAGGATATAAATAACAAGGATCGTTTTCATACACTTAGCAAGGGACTAATAATGCAAAAGAGTAATGCTAAGTTTGTTCTGTCTTTCTCCAATTATAAATGCAGCTATCTTGATATGCTTGACAACAAATTGGATATGGACCGCAATGAGACCTTGGAAAATTTCATAAAGTCAAAGGGTTATTCTGAATTATTTGTGAAGGCCTACCTTGTGAGTTCATTTCCATCTTATTAAATTATTTTGATTTCTATAAATATCATTCCTTTAGTAAGTTATGATTATTAATTATAACATGCAATGCATGTAGATTCCAATTTGTGGTTCTATATGGCCATGCTCTTTTGAAAGGGTTATGAGCTTTCCTGCTTTGTCAGTTCTCTCCTTCTGTCGCAATTTCCAACATCTTCAGCTAGTAAGGAGATAATTTCTATTTCAAATTTTATACAATAATAAATGAAATAATTTTAAATAAAATAAGACTTTTTTGATGCACTTGATCCTTTTTTTTATCTCTATAGCTCTTTGGAAGACCACAGTGGCTAACTATTAAAGGTCGCTCGCACACTTATATTAAGAAGGTAGTCATTTGTAATGCTATGCAAAATTTTTAGTGTAACTTATACTAGATATTTTTTAGTTTAGGCTATAAATCAAGATTTTGAAATTGATTATTTGTTATATAACCAGGTCAAAACAAAGCTTCTTGATAGAGGTGTTCAAGTAATAGCTAATTGTGAGGTTGAATTGGTTTCATCATCAGAAAAAGGTGATTGATTTGTCCATTCCCTTATTAAGCTTTTGATATTTATTCATGCACATCTTTTTGTCAAACATTGAATGATAATCACTGATTAAGTAACAAGTCTAGAAATATTGTTGCAGGGTGTGTTGTGCAATGCAAAGATGGTTCCAGAGAAATATACGAAAGCTGTATAATTGCAACACATGCACCAGACACTTTAAGATTACTAGGAGATGAAGCGACATATGATGAGCGAAGAATTCTTGGTGCTTTTCACTATGTATATAGGTAGAATTCATCCTAACTATTTACTACCTTCCACAAAGGGAACATGACAATGGAGCTTATAATAGTTATATTTAAAAGTAGTCAAATTCAACAAAGGATATCATGATGCTCACAAGTATTGTTGATCTCTATTGGCAGTGATATTTTTCTTCATCGTGACAAAAGTTTAATGCCTAAAAACCCAAAAGCTTGGAGTGCAATGAATTTTCTTGGATTTCAGAACAGTACAGTTTGTTTGACATATTGGCTCAACATTCTTCAGGTTAGCAATAACTTATATAGTGCAGGCATTTGTACATAAGCAAAATATTCTAGAAGGCAAGTGATTCAAACTTAATAAGTGAACTATGAATAAAACTTTTTGATTGATCTTATATTCTGATTTGCAGAATATTGATAAAACAATATTACCCTTTCTTGTAACTCTGAATCCAGACCATACCCCGAAAAATACCTTGCTCAAGTGGTCAACTGGACATCCAATTCCATCAGTTGCTGCATTCAAAGCTGTACAAGAACTTGAAAGTATTCAAGGAAAAAGAAGAATTTGGTTCTGCGGTGCCTACCAGGGTCTGTTCTTGACTTGGTTAAATTATAGTTGAACATTAATTAAATTATTAAACAAAACAAAAAGAACATACACAAAAATATTATAGTGAAATTCTAGATAGCTGAAATAACTTGGGCATATCTAATCATATTTTCTTTTTCACAAACAAACATTATTATGTTGAAAGATTTTGATTAACATTAAATACACATGTGATTATTAAGCAAATATTTGTGCTTTTCAGGTTGTGGATTTCATGAAGATGGATTGAAGGTAGTAAAAGCAAACTTGATTTAAATGAGAAGAAAACAAACATTTTTTTGGTTGAAAAGTAATGCTTTTTCGTAGATGAGACAATCGAGCCTCTTTTCTACATCAATAAAATCCAATATAAATTGCCAATTTCATTTAGTGAAAATATTTTATTTCCAAAATTTTAGGCTGGTATGGTTGCTGCATATGGCATTCTTGGAAGATGTTGTTCTCTTCGGACCAATCCAAAACACATGGAACCTTCTTGGAAGGAACTCGGAGCACGTCATTTCGTGACGAGATTCCTAAATTCCTATATTACTACTGGATGTTTAATGTAAGTTCACTTTTCAAAGTGTGTAGACATTTATAAATATACTCTTTTTACACTTCAAGTTGGAAGTATCATATTCATACACAATAATACTATTGGAATAACAGTTTCTTAAAATAATGTTATTCCCTTGAAACAATCATGTTATCTGGAAGATTTTAGCATCAATTGTATTCTAGTTCTTGACTCACTTTATATCTTGTCTTGAGGAGTTTACAGTTTATTGGAAGAGGGAGGAACAATGTTTACCTTTGAAGGAAACAATATGAAGCACTCTTTGAAGTGTGTTATGAGAATCCATAGTCCTCAATTTTATTGGAAGGTATGTGCTTTAGATTTATGCATGAAATGAAGTTAATGATTTTCATTTCTACTTTTTGGAATGAAACTAAGATAATGATAATTAACGTTTTTTGTTGTTTTTGTCAGGTTATGACAGAAGCTGATTTAGGTCTTGCAGATGCATATATTAATGGAGACTTTTCCCTTGATGATAAAGATAACGGTCTTTTGAATCTTTTTCTGGTATACATATTCATTAGGATCTAATTAACATATAATTATGCATATCAGACTTTAGTGTTTACTTCCATGTTTTTTTGTACTTGTGCTACAGATTTTCATCAAATCAAATACAGATTCATCAAATGCTTCAAACTCAAAATTAAAAAAGAATAGGTAAGTTGATAGAAAGTACTGAAATTGTAATTGTATTCTTTTTCAACCTTTATATTTCCTGATTTTTTATGTCTTCAGGGGTTGGTGGACACCAATTTTCCTTACAGCTGGTTTAGCATCTGCAAAGTTCTTCTTTAAGCATTACTTTAGGAAAAATACTCTTGCACAAGCTCGTCGCAATATCTCTAGACACTATGATCTGGTATAACATCAATAACTACCAAAGTTACAAGTTTCAATGAGATTATTCTACACAAGATACACAATAAAAGAACTTTCTTACAACTTTCTGTAACTAGAATTGAAAAGAACTTCATGCATAAGTTGCAACTTTTACGTTAGAAAAGTACTTTATATCAGCTACAATCATTACTTAATAAAGATGTTTTAGTGGAATGATTAACTATTTTCCTTTTATTTATTTTATTTTGTTTTCACAATATATCTCAAGTGCCTACTTTTTACTGGTCATAAATATCTTTGTCTTATACTTATTCGTTGGTTTATTTCTAGAGCAATGAACTATTTGCACTATTCATGGATGAAACAATGACATATACATGTGCAGTGTTCAAGGCAAGACCATGACTTTTTGATGCTTGAGTCCAATTTTCTTGTAAAGAATATTTCTTCAATTTCTGATATAGCCCATGTTCACATTTTCTCTTATTAGTCTATTTGAATTTCTAACACAGAATGAAGATGAAGACTTGAAAGATGCACAACTGAGAAAAATGTCTCTTCTCATTGAGAAAGTGAGTACCTTTGAATGTAATTTTATCAATGTATTGTGGTTGGTAAATTGTGAATGACCTGACAACATCAACTTTTTAAAATATATGAAGGCTAGGATAGACAGCACACATGAAGTTCTTGATCTCGGGTGCGGATGGGGAAGTTTTGCCATTGAAGTTGTCAAACGAACTGGATGCAAATGTACTGGCATCACTTTGTCTAAGGAGCAACTGAAATTTGCAGAAAAAAGAGTTAGAGATGCTGGACTTCAGGTATATGAAAAGCTAATGTGATTAATTAATTTCTTAGTATAAAATAAAATAACATAACAAGGTGAAAATACAAGCCATATTTAGGTATTTCATTTTACTATTGAGATCATTTCATGAATACTACTCATGCTAAGTGTTGTGAATTCATGATTTCAGGATAATATCAAATTTCTACTGTGTGATTATCGTCAACTACCAAAGACATTCAAATATGATAGGATTATATCTGCGTGAGCATATTTTCATTTTAACTTTGCAAACTTACATTGAAAAGCAATATTTTTCAACACATCGCATAACATGTAGTATGGTATTTTAGTGGAATGATAGAAGCAGTTGGTCATGAATATATGGAAGATTTTTTCGGTTGTTGCGAATCAATATTAGCAGATGATGGCCTTCTAGTTCTCCAGGTATTATAAAGTTCTAGGGAGTAATACTTACTACTAGCTGCTATAAAATTTGGTATTTAAATTTGTACTAACTTTTGAATATGGTTATCTTACAACATAGTTCATATCATGTCCGGATGAGTCTTATGATGAGCACAGGCGTAGTGGTGGGTTTATAAAGGAATATATTTTTCAAGGGGGATGCCTACCCTCCCTAAGTAGGGTAACATCAGCCATGGCAGCTGCATCAAGACTATGGTATAATTTATATTTTATTTCTGATTTCAATGACCATGACCATCCCTTCATTCTTCTTTTTTCTTAATGATGAAATGAACTTTCTTGAATATAGTGTGGAGCATGTTGAGAATATTGGAATCCATTACTATCAAACATTAAGGTGGTGGAGAAAGAGCTTTAAGGAAAATCAGAGGCATGTCATTAATTTGATTGGAACATACTTTATTAGATTGAAGTTAATATTCACCATGCACTAGTTGTTGAAATTTATTATTTTTAATTTCTTTTTTCTTCTTCTTCTATTACTTCTTACACTAACATTTATTTAAAAATTTTCTTTGTTCTGTCAGTGAAGTTTTGGCTCTTGGGTTCGATGAAAAGTTTATTAGGACATGGGAATACTATTTTGATTATTGTGCTGCAGGTTTTAAGTCACGAATACTTGGAGATTACCAGGTACGTATTATATTTCATAGCCAAGTTACTATGGTACTATAGACAATATTATGATGTATTAGGATAAACTTAATCTAATAATAAAAATCTATTAAACGCAAGGCATGATTAGTCATATAGTTAAGCAATATATCCCGTTATATATCCAAATTAAATCTTATATCTTGTGACCAAATTTTTAATCTTTCAACTTGAAACTTTGGCCTCTTAGGGCTGTTTAATTATCCCAATAAGCCCACACCAAGAGAAATATTCACTTATGGAACTTTGGTTTGTGGAATGATGTAAAATGAATCTAGACCTAGATCCTAAATCTAGAAAAAAAAAAATAATAGATTGTGTGTTCTTTAATTAAAATGATATTTATATGGCTGAAATTTATACCCTTAATACTATTTATTAACAAAAAATAGGGTTCGTGGATAAGGATTAAGGAATAAAATTAATCATAATTTGAATATGTTTCATAGAGTGAGAGTTGCATCAACTAAATTTAATTGGCTTTCATTTATGTACTATGCATGTAGATGGTTTTCTCACGGCCTGGCAACACCAATACACTCAAAGATCCATACAGAAGTTGGCCCTCAGCATGTTAAGAACAAGCCATGACACATAATAGCATACCATATTGCAAGTTTTTTTTTTTTTGACAAATGGCAAAGGGTAGATTGATGATTTTGCTTTTTCCTTTTTTGCACTTCATATTACTAAAAATAAAGATGTAATTTTTATTTGGTCATTTTTCATAGTTTTTGGTATGTAAGCTTTCTGTGATGAATAAAAATATTAGAAAAAATAATTATTTGTATCTATAAAATTTGTAAACATTGACAAAAGTACTTATCAAATAAAAAACTAACGTTATACCCATAAAAAATAAATTTTGTGTAACAAAAATATTTAAACCTTAATTTTTTATTAATTTTAAAATAAAATTTTAAAATTAGCTCTACCTCGTCAACTTCAACTCCATACCATCTCTCCATGAAATCAATACTAAAAACGAAAACTAATAATTGAAATCAGTGAGTTACAAAACACAAAAATGAATGTGATAAAGCATAGATCAATTCCTTTATATCAAAACAATGGCCTAACAGTAGATACTAATTTACAAAATCTATCAATACAAATGGTTCGATTTTCCAAAATCTGAAATAAAATATATTATTGTTAAAAAAATTACATAATATCATGATCGTATGTTCCTTGATAAATTCGTACTTAGTAGTATATTTGTAATTGTACACGAACTTCTGCATGTACAATATTTTCAGTGCAAATAGTCATATAAACAATGGAGTTTCGAAAATAATGGATGATCAATTAGGCTGCATTTGTTTATCAAAACAGGTTAAGACAAGACACTGAAAACTAGACATAAAAGACAGAGACACAATATTTTGTGTTTTTGTATTTTGTTTGATGATAAACAAGAATAAATTATGAAAATTCAATTTATTCTCAATTTTTTCATCCAAAAAATTTGAAAAGAAATATATAATAGTAAAAAAAATATAATTATAAAAAATTAACAAGAATAATACAAAAAAAAATAAAAAATAAGTTGTATCCCTTGTTAGTGTCTCTGTGTCCTTCCTGTCAGGATGACACAAAATATATTAATTCAGTGTATCTGAACACAATGTCTCTGTCCATGTATCACCTATCAAACATGATTTTGTGTCTCTGTTTCAATATCTAATCCCTGTAAACAAATACAACATTAATATTTGTGTTCTTGCCTATAGAATAGGTCGGCTCCTCGTTTGGAATGTCTGCCGAGCTATCTCCTCGGAAGGCTGCACTGCTAGCTCGTCAGTTCCGAGCTTTTCCTTTCAACTTGGGGAAGCGTGGACAATGAAGAGGAAAAGAGGGGGGAGTGTACCTGCAAAAGCACTCCAATGCTTAAGTCAGTATGAGATTCAAGTCAGAAGAAGTATATCAAAAAGATACTTTTACCTTGCTTTTATATGATCGGTTCTCCATCAGTAACGTTTTTTCCTCAACGTCTGTCTTGGCGAGGATTGATAACGTATCTGGTCAATATGTCGCCTTTTACTCGGCGGTTTGGGTCCATAACGTCGATTTTGCCGAGTTATTACTCATGAAGGCCGTATTTGTAATGTATATTGCCGAGTTATGGCCGAGGTGTGTTGTGTGATGCCGAGCTTTGTAGGTGTAACGACCATATCACAGCCCCGAAGTTTAGCCTGAGAAAAATTTTTAATGAAGGAGGTTGAGCTTCTTGATGAGTTATAACTCGGTTAGATTGATTAGTTATGGAGCCCCCAGTTCAACGTTCTTCATTAAAAAGAATGTTAGTGGGAAAAGTGGGGAGTCGTGTCAAGCCATTAGTGAGGAGAGAGAAAGATGTTCTGTTTATTAAATGGCTTTTTACGTTTCCAAAACAAACTGTACCGTTTGATGTGATTGAGTTTTGAGGGTTAAGTTTCAGTTTGGTTACCCCTGACCCTTGGTCTTGCTTCTTTGGAAATAGTATGAGTAAAAGAGGTATGCATGTTCTTTGTATCCTTTACTGATTTCTCATTTCCTTCTTCTTTTGTTATTTTCATTGTCTGGGTTCTCTTATGGGTTTTGAGAAGGAGAAAAAGGAGAGTATTGATTGGTCTTATGATTGGGTTAGTAAAGATGTTAAGTCTCGGGTATCTTTGTTTTGTGATGAAGCGGCTGTTAAGGAGATTGATGCTGGTAAGGTTGTGAGGGTTAGTTCTGGGGTGCAAGTGGAGTTGTTGCCGTGTAGTATGGAAGATAGGGTTTATCACCTGGGTCAGGGGTTTGAGTACTTCTATATGCATAGTTGCATTTTGGAAGAACTGAGGGTTAAGTTGCTTTTTACTGATTTTGAGTGCCAAATTCTGAAGCAACTAAATTGTGCTGCTTCACAGCTGCATCCTAATGAGTGGGCATTCTTGAGGTGTTTTGAGATACTAATGGAAATTCTTGAGGAAAGGCCTTCTGTGGATTTGTTTTTTTCCTTGTTTCCGGCTAAAAGGGGTTTGGAAAGGGGGGGTGGGTTAATCTAAATAGTACTCCTGGGTTTGGTATCTTCAAGTTGTATAAATCTTCCTTTAAAGAATTCAAAGAGATGTATTTGAAAGTGAGGAGTGTGGAGAAGCAATTTCCTTTTTATATGGACGAGTTTGTAGCTGAGAGGTTTCCACTGTGGTGGTGCTCAGAGCCTCAAAATATACTCGGACCTGAGGTGATAACTCCGAGGAATGTGTGCATTATTGAGTTCCTCATGGAGCAAATTGATCGGAAGGATTTGATATCTATGTTTGAAATTTTAAAGTGGGAGGAAAATAGGGATTCGGTTATAGAATATTTGGGTGAGTTTTGTTATTTTGTTTGCTTTATTTTTGCTTGAAGTGTTGCTGATTTCGTTTTGTATGTTTATACAGGGGGTATATATCCTAGTGTCTCAGCTGCCTCCTTAAGGTCCAGGTTCAAGAATAAGAATCTGGAAAAAGAAGTGTCCTCATCCAATAAGGAGAAGACTACTATTGCTGCTGAGGTCAGTAAGCCTGTAACTGGTCGGAGGAAAGTTCTTGTGAAGAAGAGAAAAGGTGAAGTTGTTGACCTATCCGAAGAATCTAGTCAAAGGGGGGGATGATGTTTCGTTGGAAGAAATCCGTGCATTTCTAATGAACCAGAAGAAACTTCATGAAGTTTCTGAACATAGCGACGGGTTATCGGTCTGGGGAGGTGACTTTCCGTATATGGCTGTGGCCGATGATATTTGCCAATCATCGGCCGATGTTTCATTGGCCAATGAGGTTGGGGAAATAGCCGTCGGGCAGTATATGCAGGTAAATATTTTTCGTTTTGAATTGTTATTTTAGAGTTATATGTGATTCTTATTTTGAATTAGGTTTTTGTTTTAACCTATAGGTAGTTGGATTTCGTATGGCGAGCTTAGGTCGTAGTCAAGAGGTGAAATATAAGAAGTTAGCAATGCAGAGAGAGGAGGTTGAGGCTTTGAAGGAGCAGTTAGCCCAGAGTAAAGGTACGGTTGTTCAGTTGCAAACTAAATTGGGTGATGTTGAGAAACTACTGAAAGAAACAAAAGACAGCTATGCTAAGGATGTGGAGGACTTAAAGAAAAAGGAAGCCGACTTGGCTAGTGCGGAGACTCGGTTAATTGAGGTTACTGCTCAGTTGAAAGACATGGAACAAAAGAAACAAAATGAAATCTTGGATTCGTTTGTTGAAGGATTTGAAAGGGCTTCAATTCAGGCAAAATTTATGGCTCCTGAAATTGATTTTTCTGAGATGGATCCTGGGAAGATTGTCAGAGATGGTAAACTAGTTGATGATGATGGTGTTGCGGAGGATGAAGCTAAGAATACTTAGTTTTATTTGAAATGAACTGTTGTTTCTGTGACGTTTTTAGCTTGCTATTTTGTTTAGGATTTGTATGTTGAAACATTTGTGTTATGGACTTGTTTGCTTTTTAGGCAAAAAATGGCGCTGTATTTTGAGATGGATTAAGTTAAAATCCTTGTTTTGGTAATTTGTGCTTTTGTAAGTTGTATTCGTCTAATGCATGGAATACAATAGTAGATTTATTGATAGAGACATCTTGGTAAGATGTGGAATGGTTTGCCGAGTTGTAAGTATTGTTTGATGAAAATGCTTGTTCCTTTTGAGTTGAAAAGCTTTTTCGAATTGCTAACTCGGTTAATGATTGACAAATAATATAGGAGTGAATATCTGGAAAATATTTGGTTTGATTGATGAACCTTTATTTACAAAGGTGCCGGTAGGCTAGCCTCATTAAAACCTCTCCAAGCAAAACCTTTTGTTTGGGAAAAATGATTTGCTTCTGACGAGCTTATTATGTCGCCGAGCTATGGCTTGCTGTGCCGCATGGAGTCGGATGCTTGTCATATCTATGACTTCTTCGATGATGTCTAACTTGGCTCGCCGAGCTTTTTCGTGGTCGGAAATCTGTGTACGGACCGAGCCTTGTGAAATTTCTAAAGGGATCATTGCTTTATATCCATAGACGAGCCTGAATGGGGTTTCTTTCGTTGATGATTGAGGTGTAGTGTTATACCCCCAAAGGACTTCTGGTATGAGTTCGGCCCAAAGGCCTTTGGCGTCGTCTAACTTCTTTTTTAAGGCGTGTAATATGACCTTGTTTGCTGCTTCAGCGAGGCCGTTAGTTTGTGGATGTTCAACGGATGAGAAGTGATGATTGATTTTGAGGTTCTGCAAAAAAGATTTAAATTTCTAATCGACAAACTGGCGACCATTATTAGTAATGATATGTCTAGGGAGACCAAAACGACAAATAATGTTCTTCCAAATGAAAGATGTCATATGTTGTGAAGTAATTTTAGCTAAAGGTTGGGCTTCTACCCATTTTGAGAAGTAGTCAATTGCAACAACAAGAAATTTTACCTGACCTGGTGCCACTGGGAATGGGCCGAGAATGTCGAGCCCCCAGTGGTTGAAGGGCCAGCTAATGTCCGAGTAATGTAACTGTTCAGCTGGGGTATGTATTAGTGGCGCATGCTTTTGGCAATTGTTGCATGTCTTTACTTTATTGTTGGTATCTTCTTTGATGGATGGCCAGAACAGACCTGCTCGGAGGATTTTGGAAGCCAAACTTCGAGCCCTCGTGTGGGTTCCGCAGATTCCTTCATGAGCTTCGGCTAATGCTATTTCTGCCTCACTTCTGTTGAGGAATTTCAGGAGTGGTTGGGAGTATCCTCGGCGATATAGGGAGCCATTTATTAAAGTGAAAAAGGAAGCTTGTCGACGAAACCGTTTTGCATTTTTAATATTGTCTGGTATGTTCCCTGTTTGCAGATAATGTATAAACGGGGTTTGCCAATTTGTTTCCTGTGTAACACTCACAACATCAGTTAGAGTAACACTTGGAGATGTGATGAATGGATTTTTGATGGTTTAGAATTTCACAAATGAATTCTCGTTGCAAGTATAGTTCCTAAACCAAACAATAATCCTTTCATACAAAAGATTGTTTGTCACAAGTAACAAACCCCTAAAATTAATAACCGAAGTATTCAAACCTCGGGTCGTTCTCCCTAGGAATTGTAATGAAGTGTCTTGTTATTGGTTGTGAATTATATTTGGGGTTTTTAAGCTTTTGGACAAGAAATATAAATGGCAAAGAAAATAAACTAACAACTAACAAAGCTCTTGGCAAGATATGAGAACTAGAAGTCCTATCCTAGTTATCCTTCTCAATTGTGATGAGAATTGTTCATTGCTACCACTTAGTTAACCCTTACTAAAGAAAGGAAAGTCAAGTGGATGAATTGACTTGAGCCACAAGTCCTAGCCAACTCCCAAGGGAAAGACTAGCTTTAGTGCACTCCAAACCAATTAGCAACTTCTAATTATCAATCAACAAAGACATTAGATAACTCAAGCGTCACTAATCACTCTACCATAGCTAAGAGGAACAAAATCTATACTAAAATCCAACCAAGCATTTCATCAAACACTTGGAAGGCATAAAAGAAAAGCAAAGTAAATTGATAACAAAAATAGAATCTAACAACAATTATGACAATGAATTAACAACAACAATCAAAAGGAACACAATTATTATGAATTACCTCTAATTGAATTGAAAGAAAATGGAATGAACAATAGTAGATCTACAACAAAACATAAGAACAACATAAAGGAAATTACAACTAAAGAATAGAAGAAGATGAATGTAGCAACAAAGAATTGAGAGATAGAAGTGGAAGAAAGCAAAGATTAAAACTTAAATCTAAGAACTAAACCTAATCCTAATCCTAATTCTAGAGAGAAGTGAGAGCTTCTCTCTCTAGAAAATAACTCTCACTACTAAACTAAGCTAAAACTAAACTAATGATAACTAACACATGTTTCCCTCTTCACTCCTTGGGTTAAATAGCATCAGAAATGAGTTGGATTGGGCCCACAAGGCTTTAGAATTCGTTGGCCACGTTTTGCTTTAAGTGAACTAGGTGGCAGCAACGGCGCGTGCGCGTACTTTGCGCGTGCGCGCCACCATACGTGTAGCAACTATGGCAAATCTTATATCGTTTCGAAGCCCCGGATGTTAGCTTTCCAACCCAACTGGAACCGCATCATTTGGACCTCTTTAGCTCAAGTTATAGCCGATTAAGTGCGAAGAGGTCGGCTTGACAGCTTTCCGGTTCTTCCATTTCTTCATGAGTTCTCCAACTTTTCATGCTTTCTTTCTTCATTCCCTTGATCCAATCTTTGCCTCCTAAACCTTAAATCACTTAACAAACATATCAAGGCATCTAATAGAATCAAGGTGAATTAAATTTAGCTATTTTGAGTCCTAAAAAGCATGTTTTCACATTCAAGCACAATTAAAGGAGAATATACAAAACCATGCTATTTCTTGAATAAATATGGGTAAAAGGTGATAAAATCCCCAAAAATCAATACAAGATAAACCCTACAAATGGGGTTTGTCAACCTCCCCACACTTAAACCAAGCATGTCCTCATGCTTAAACCAAGAATGAAGTAAGGGTATGGCATTTATTCAATGGAAACTAACTAAATGCAATCTACCTATATGCAACTATCTAAATGAATGCAAGTGCTTGGTCAAAATAAATCAATTCCCAAGAAACATATATGCACAAGGGCTAAGGACTAGCAAGTCTAATCCACAATTGAATTGAGTTATTAAATATTTTTACAAACTTGCATGAAGAATGATGATCATAGGTGAAAACATGTAATTGAGTATCAAACCCTCACCGGATGTGTTTGCACTCTATTCACTCAAGTGTTTAGGGTTGATTCACTCAATTCTCCTCTATTTCATGCTTTCCAAGATTTGTTTTTCTTCTAACAATCAACATTTATTTCATGCATGCATACAAGTATCATGAGGTCTTTTTATTGGTTGTAATGGGGCTAGGGTCAAGGTAGGATGCATATTTGGTCAAGTGAGCTTGAAATTTGAATCTTTGATAAGCTTAAACTTCCCACCTAACCTATGACATCCTATACAATTAAGTTCTAATCTAACTACCCATTTTTCACCTTTTCACATACTCATGCATTTTCTTTTTCATTTCACAACACTTATGCATTGATTTTATTGGACCTTGCCTTGGGGCATTTTGTCCCCTTTTTATTATTTTTTTCTTCTTTTTTTTTTCTATTTTTTTTTTCTTTTCCATATTATTTTTTTTTCTTTTTCTTTTGTTTTTCTCATTTTTTTCTTTCTATATACAAGAACATCAATGCATAAGGTCTATACATTTAATCAATACATGAGCATGTACCCAATTCCCAATATTTACAACAAAAATTACAAAACTACCCTTTTATTCTCCCAATGTCCCAAGATTTCCCACACTTAAATGACACACACACACTAGCCTAAGCTAATCAAAGATCCAAACTAAGGACTTTTCATTGGTTTTCCGCCTTAGGCTTGTAATGTGCTAAAATAAGAATAAGTGGGTTAATCGTAGGCTCAAAATTGGCTAACAAAGGAAGATAAAAGGTAAGGCTATTTGGGTAAGTGAGCTAATAAAATGATGGCCTCAATCACATAAATGCATGAATACACAAAATAATGGACATGAAGAATCAAACAAATCAAAGATTACAATCATAGGAAGAGAATAATGCACACAAGAAGAAAAATAAGTGGTTATAAGATGTAACCACACCGTTAGGCTCAAGTCTCACAAGCTTGTGTTCTTAGCTCAAAACATGATCCATAATGTATATAATTCAAGCAAGTTCTATGAAAAGTTTTCCACTCAAATCAATTGGTGCCCTATAGATAGAAATCCTTGGAAAATTTCATTATTTTGACTAAGCTTATTGTGTATATATATGCAAAAATAAGAAAATGCAACAAAAATCCAAAAACCTAAAATGAAATGCAAAAGTGTTGGGATTAGAAATTTGTCACCCAAAATCGCCGACCGGTCGGACGACCTCCCCACACTTAAAAGTTTGCACCGTCCTCGGTGCACTCAAAGATGAGCAAGGGGGTACGGCGACTCTCCGGATTGCTATGTGTTCTTTCTTCCGCTTCCATGGTTGCTTGTGGTGCATTCGTTATGAAAAATAAAAATATAACACCATAAGATGAGAAGATATAAAAGCAAGGAAGCATACATTGTTGGAATGAGGTAAATCACTAGAATGAGGTGAGTGAATTAGTGTGACATTAAGAAATATTAGGTGTGTGAATTCTAAATTGCGCGGTTTAGAATACACATTAGCATAAAAGCTATGTCACAAAAGAAGCATGCACTTCACTTATCCTAGTGTGCTTGAGATGCTTTAAGTAAGCTTGTAAGGTAAGACAAGCATTAGAGAAGTATGAAAGCATTCAAGTCAAACATATGGATGGATATAATCATGAAATACAATGCATTAAGGTAAATGCACAACATCATCCATCAAGAGGTTGCCTAATCAAAGAATACGGTTCAAATCACATGGTGGCCAAATCATGCAATTCAAAAGAATTACAAGTTCAAAGGCAATTCTCATCACTTGGTAGTTTTCAAAAGGTAAGCATGAAAAACTCAAAACCAAGTAACAAAATATAACCTCAATCATAGAATCCAACAAAGATTATCTAAAAACATTCATGCTAAAATAGCATTTAGGCAATAAGGGATATAGCAATGTATAGTAAACAAGGTCAATACTCCAACACTTATGATGAAAAGAGAAAATAAAATGAAAACTAAACTAAAACTAACTAATCAACTAACTAACTAACTAATTTGTTAACTAAAATAAATGGTTGTCAATGGTGTTTGGAAGTGTTAGATGAGGGGTAGTAGGAGGGAAAAAGAAAGGAAAAAGGGAGAAATGGAAGGAGGAGAAGAAAAGAAATGGATGGAAGAAAGGGCATCCACACGCACGCACGCATGGCGCACGCGCGTCGTTGGCTTATTTCGAGAGTGGCGCGTACGCGTCATGTGCGCGTGTGCGCAAGTGGTGTTTGTGCCAGAGGCACAACGTTGGCGCGGCGCAGGCACAACTCTCTGGAAAATGTATGGAGGTTGGAACTTCTCAATCCACGCGTACGCACGCATGGCGCGCGCGCATAGATGGTCGAAAATGCTGTAAGTGCGCGTACGCGCCATGTACGCGTACGCGTGGATGGTGCTCTGTTTTTCATGTTTTTTTTTTTTTTATGTTTTTGCACCAATCCAAGCATTCCAAACCTCCAAACAGCTACCAAAACACCATAAAACCTTATTTAACATACTTAAACTACCAAACATACTCAACTAACTAAACAAAACATGAAATTAAGCTAATTCTACCAATATATACAAAAGAGAAAATGAAAGGATTTTACCATGGTGGGTTGTCTCCCACCTAGCACTTTTGTTTATTGTCCTTAAGTTGGACTTATGGGGAGCTCCTCTCAAGGTGGCTTGTGCTTGAAGCTATCCTTGAACATCCACCAATGCTTGAATCTCCAATAAGCTCCATTCGTCAATTTTAATATCTTCAAGCCTTGATGGAGTTCTTCACAAACCATGGGCTCCCAAAATTGATCCTCATGTATTCCCGGATCCCATATCTTATTTCCACACCCATCTTCAAGTTGATTATCATTATTCCATTTGGGTGGCATGACCTTAGAATTCTCAATAAAGTAACCAAACATTCTCCTAGACCCAAACAATCTAGCTCTACACCAAACCTTGCAATTAAGCTTTGAACATGCAACCATAATGAGCCTAGAATAATGTTTCCAACCACTAGCCATTCCCTTTTTGCTTTTAAAGCCACAAATATGTCTAAGTTGACCATCCGTCTCAAGCAAACCATATTCAAGGGGAATAATAAAGCTTGAGTATAAGGAATTTACCCACTTGAATGAAAGAATGGATGGTGGTGGCTTGGGGAGAGGTATCTCCAACGTGCTAGCAAGCTTTACTCCCTTGTGTTCTTCCTTGTTAATCTCCACCTCTTCATAGGCTTCCTCACTTCCAATCCTTTGTTCATCAATTTCATCTAACTCTTCAACATCACTCAAGTCATAAATGGGAGGTTGAGAGAAATCTACCTCCACATCACTTTTAAATTCATTGGGAGAAGGTTCTTCAAATTCAAAGGATTCTTCACCAAGAAGATTGGGTGCACGATCTTCATCGCCAAGGGAACTCAATTCTTGCTTCATTCTCTCCAAGTCTTCATATAGAATATGCCTCGGAGGTTGTGCACATTCCTCCTCAACATCAAATTTACTCTTCTTGGAGGGATTTTCTTTGATTTTAGCTTCCCATGGAGGTTCCGCATCTCCTAAGTCTTCAACCACTTCTTCCTTTTCTTTAATAATCATAGGCTCCTCCAATTGTTCTAACACAAAGTAGCATTCCTCCTTTTCCACCGGAGTTTCCAATCTTTCCTTCATGCTATGCTCTTTAATTGGTTCTCTACATGTGACCATGGGAGTGCTTTGAGTGCTCAAGCATTGGGAGGCTAAAATGCTTACTACCTTGGTCAAGGTGGCCATAAATTCTAGTGTCTCCCTTTGCATTTCTCCTTGCCCTTGAAGTATAAGGCTAAGGGTTTCATCCATTGAGAATTGGGGTGGATAAGAGGGTTCATTGTCTTGGAGAAAGAGTTCATTATAGGAAGGTGGTTCTTCTTGGTAAGGTGGTGGTGTGTATTGAGGTGGTTCTTGGGAGTAGTAATCTTGGAATTGTGGTTCCATGTATGGCTCATATGGTTCAAAAGGAGGTTGGTATGGTAGGTAAGGATCATGGTCATATGGAGGTGTTTGTTGAAAATAGGCTTGTGAGTGTGGTTGAGGTTCATGTTGAGGATATGACTCATAGGCATATGGTGGTGGTTCTTGAAAGTCACAAGGAGATTCACCATAGCCATTGGATTGATATGCATCATAGAATGGCTCTTCTTCATAGTGCATTGGTGGAGGTTGTTGCCAAGAGGATTGATCATAAGCATATGGCTCCTCCCACCTTTGGTTATCCCATCCTTGATACACATCTCCATTATAGTCCTCATCACCTACAACATAGTTGTAATCACACTCATAGCCAAAATGAGAATTCATAATGGAAAGAGAAAACAAAAATCAAAAGATAATGGAAAATAAGAGAAATAAAATTCTACAACTAGCAAATAAAGCAAAAAGCAAGATATTCACACTATTCACATATGTACAATAACCAATAACATAACACCATTGCAATTCCCCGGCAACAGCGCCATTTTGATGAATGGATTTTTGATGGTTTAGAATTTCACAAATGAATTCTCGTTGCAAGTATAGTTCCTAAACCAAACAATAATCCTTTCATACAAAAGATTGTTTGTCACAAGTAACAAACCCCTAAAATTAATAACCGAAGTATTCAAACCTCGGGTCGTTCTCCCTAGGAATTGTAATGAAGTGTCTTGTTATTGGTTGTGAATTATATTTGGGGTTTTTAAGCTTTTGGACAAGAAATATAAATGGCAAAGAAAATAAACTAACAACTAACAAAGCTCTTGGCAAGATATGAGAACTAGAAGTCCTATCCTAGTTATCCTTCTCAATTGTGATGAGAATTGTTCATTGCTACCACTTAGTTAACCCTTACTAAAGAAATGAAAGTCAAGTGGATGAATTGACTTGAGCCACAAGTCCTAGCCAACTCCCAAGGGAAAGACTAGCTTTAGTGCACTCCAAACCAATTAGCAACTTCTAATTATCAATCAACAAAGACATTAGATAACTCAAGCGTCACTAATCACTCTACCATAGCTAAGAGGAACAAAATCTATACTAAAATCCAACCAAGCATTTCATCAAACACTTGGAAGGCATAAAAGAAAAGCAAAGTAAATTGATAACAAAAATAGAATC
Source organism: Arachis ipaensis (assembly GCF_059453495.1). Taxonomy (NCBI): domain Eukaryota; kingdom Viridiplantae; phylum Streptophyta; class Magnoliopsida; order Fabales; family Fabaceae; genus Arachis; species Arachis ipaensis. The sequence goes on from NC_142444.1 coordinate 132,855,071, forward strand.
TAACAACAATTATGACAATGAATTAACAACAACAATCAAAAGGAACACAATTATTATGAATTACCTCTAATTGAATTGAAAGAAAATGGAATGAACAATAGTAGATCTACAACAAAACATAAGAACAACATAAAGGAAATTACAACTAAAGAATAGAAGAAGATGAATGTAGCAACAAAGAATTGAGAGATAGAAGTGGAAGAAAGCAAAGATTAAAACTTAAATCTAAGAACTAAACCTAATCCTAATCCTAATTCTAGAGAGAAGTGAGAGCTTCTCTCTCTAGAAACTAACTCTCACTACTAAACTAAGCTAAAACTAAACTAATGATAACTAACACATGTTTCCATCTTCACTCCTTGGGTTAAATAGCATCAGAAATGAGTTGGATTGGGCCCACAAGGCTTTAGAATTCGTTGGCCACGTTTTGCTTTAAGTGAACTAGGTGGCAGCAACGGCGCGTGCGCGTACTTTGCGCGTGCGCGCCACCATACGTGTAGCAACTATGGCAAATCTTATATTGTTTCGAAGCTCCGGATGTTAGATTTTCAACCCAACTAAAACCGCATCATTTGGACCTCTGTAGCTCATGTTATGGCCGATTAAGTGCGAAGAGGTCGGCTTGACAGCTTTCCGGTTCTTCCATTTCTTCATGAGTTCTCCAACTTTTCATGCTTTCTTTCTTCATTCCCTTGATCCAATCTTTGCCTCCTAAACCTTAAATCACTTAACAAACATATCAAGGCATCTAATAGAATCAAGGTGAATTAAATTTAGCTATTTTGAGTCCTAAAAAGCATGTTTTCACATTCAAGCACAATTAAAGGAGAATATACAAAACCATGCTATTTTTTGAATAAATATGGGTAAAAGGTGATAAAATCCCCAAAAATAAATACAAGATAAACCCTACAAATGGGGTTTGTCAAGATGTTATTGTGGATTGGTGTAACATAGATAAGTCGGCTTGTGTGCTTCCGAGTTTAGAAAGAATGTCTGCTCTGTGATTTTGTTCTCATGGTATGTGACCTATTTCAAATTCAGTGAATTTGGAACTTAAGTCTTTGACGAGTTTGAGATATTTAGAAAGGACTGGATCTTTTACCTGGAATAGTTCATTTACCTGTTGTACTACCAGAAGTGAATCGCAATATACCTTGATACTGGAGATTTGGAGATTTAAACAAAGTCGGAGTCCAGCGACGAGGGCTTCATATTCCGTTTAGTTGTTGCTGGTTTTGAAGGATAGATGTATTGAATGTTCCAGGATAAATCCATCATTGCCCTCAAGTCGAATGCCTGCTCCACACCCTTGAGTGTTAGATGAACCATCAGCATGTAATGTCCATTGTATTTTGTGGTCGTCTTCAGTGGGCATTGTTAATTCTGCTATGAAATTGGCAAGGAATTGGGACTTGATCGGTCCTCTGGCTTGGTATCTGATATCAAATTCGGATAATTCTACCGACCATTTTACAAGCCTGCCCGCAATTTCTGGTTTTTGTAGCACCTGACGTAATGGGTGGTCGGTTCGAACATGGATGACGTGGCTCTGAAAATAAGGTCGGAGTCGTCTTACCGAAAATAGCAATGCTAATGCTAGTTTTTCTATCCTCGGATAGTTGATTTCAGCGTTTTATAGTGTTTTGCTGACAAAGTAAATTAGATGTTGAACTTTGTCCCTTTCTGTAACAAGAGCAGAGCTTATTGCCCAGTCAGTAACTGATAAATACAAATATAAATTTTCCCCTCGTAAGGGTTTTTGTAGAATCGGCGGTCGTGAGAGAGTTGTTTTCAGGTTAGCGAAATCTCGCTCACAATCGTCATTCCATTGAAAAATAGTTTTCTTTTTCATGGTTTGGAAAAAAGGAATAGATCTTAAGGCTAAGCATGGGACAAATCTTGCTAGGGTAGCAAGTCTTCCTGTTAAGCGTTGTACTTCCTTTAATGTCTTCGGACTTGCCATCTCCAAAACAGCTCGGCACTTGTCAGGGTTTGCTTCAATACCTCTACTTGTTAGTAAGAAACCGAGGAATTTTCCACCTTCAACAGCGAAAGCGCACTTTTCGAGATTCATGCGCATGTTGTAGGATCGGATCTGGCCAAAGATCTCGGTTAGGTCGTTGATGTGGCTGTGGCCAACCTTGGTCTTGGCGACCATGTCATCAACGTAGACTTCTATGTTGCGGCCGATTTGTTTAGTGAAGATTTTATCCATGAGACGTCGATAGGTCGCTGCTGCATTCTTTAGTCCAAAAGGCATAACTTTATAACAATAGTTACCAAATTCAGTGATGAATGCCATTTTATTTTGGTCAGAGGGGTGCATAAGTATCTGATTATAGCCCGAATACGCGTCCATGAAACTTAAGGTGGCATAGCCAGAGGCGTTATCCACCAAAGAGTCAATGGATGGTAAAGGATAAGAATCCTTCGGGCATGCCTTATTTAAATCAGTAAAGTCGATGCACATGCGCCACTTACCATTTTATTTCCTTACCATAACGACGTTGGCGAGCCAAGTAGTGAATTTGATCTCTCTGATGAAGTCGGCATTAATCAGCTTCTGAGTTTCCTCTAATGAGGCTTGTTTCTTTTCTTCGCCGAGGTTTCTCTTCTTCTGTTGAATTGGTTGGACAGAAGGATTGATAGCCAGCTTGTGGCTAATGATCTGGGGGTCGATGCCGGGCATATCAGAGGGCGTCCAAGCAAATAAGTCGGCATTTGCTTGTAAAAAATTTTCTATCGCATCTAGTTCGTCCTTGCTTATTGCTGTACCTACAAAGGTGTATTTGTTAGGATCCTTGTTGAAATGTATTTTTCGTAGCTCACCTGTTGGTGTAGGTCTCTCAAGGAAGTCCGCTCTAGGGTTTAGATCGGCGAGCTCCGAACTGCTAGCGGTGCTGAGGACGTTGTTGATTTGAGGTTGTTTTGGTCCGTTTTGAAACTTCATTCTGATGTTATAGCAATGCCGTGCTTCTTTGTGATCCCCATGAATGGTTACGATATGTTCGTCCTGCACAAAAAACTTGACACAAAGGTGAACTGTGGATACTATTGGGCCGAACTTGTTTAAGAAAGGTCGGCCAAGTATAAGGTTATATGGGCTGAAGCAATTGACTACTAAGTACTGAATATCATATGTTTTAGATAGAGAGTACTCACCCAGTGCGGTTCTCAACCACACTGATCCCAGTATTGGGACTCGTTCACCTGAGAAACTGACGAGGTCTCCTCCTGTTGGTTGCAGGTTATTGTCGCTTAGCTTCATTTTTTGAAATGTAGAGTAAAACAAAACGTCGGCGCTGCTCCCTGGATCTAAGAGTACATTTTTTACTAGTAGATCTCCCAATTGAATTATGATGACTACGGGGTCGTCTAAGTTTTGAATATTGGATTTGAAATCTGCTTGTGTGAACGTCATTTGGGGGAATTGAGGGTTTAGTTGGTGGTCCTGTTGTGCTCCTTGTACCGAGTATATTGTTCGGAAAGATCTTTTCCTAGCCAAGTTGGATGAGCCCCCACTGGCACCTCCTCCTGAAATACAATTGATGATACCTCGTGGTTGGTCATACTGGGTCGAGGATGGCTTGTCCTTTCCTCGGCTTGGTTGTTTGGATGGATTATTGCCTATAGAGGTTGGAGTACATTTTTGAATGTGTCCTCCAATATACTTGTCAAGGTGCCCTTGCCGAGCCAACCGTTTCAAGAGGTCTTTTGCGACGACACATTTGTCGGTTGTGTGGCCGTGCTTCTGATGGAAGGCGCAGTACTTAGATTTGTCGACGTATTTTGTATCCTGATATGTCCCCGCCTTTCTTGGTGGTTTGATTAATTTTGAGTTCAGGATCTCTTTGATTATATCCTCCCGTTTGGCGTTGAACTGTGTATAAGAGTCAAAACGAGGGGTTAGTTTAAAATTTTTCTTACTGTTATACACTTTTTCCTCGTCTCTGTAGTTCGTTTTGTCGGACTTCCGAGCTTGTCTCAGCTCCTCAATATCAATCTGGCCTTTCGCTTTCTCTCGAAACTCGACGAGTGTTTTCGATTTAGATACGGCGATCGTCTCTTGGAATTTCCCAGGTCGAAGTCCGCTTTTGATGGCATGAAGGTGAACTTCAGGGTGGAGGTCAGTTATGCTTATGGTGACCTTCGTAAAACGAGTCATATAGTCTTTCAGGCTCTCATTTTGTCCTTGCTTAATTGTATTCAGATAGTCTGAGTCGTGCAAATAAATTGCGGAGCCAGCGAAGTGGTCCTCAAATTGCTTGGCCAGTTGTTGGAATCGCGAAATTGAACCTGCAGGTAAAGCACAAAGCCAATCAAGTGCAGGACCGTCTAAATAATTTGGAAAACAATGACACAAAACGGTATCAGATGCACCGTTGACGATCATTATTGATCGGAATTTCTTGATGAACTTTTTCGGGTCTCTGAGCCCATCATAAGGTGTGAGGGTCAATGGTAAAGTGAATCATCGTGGTAATTCGAAATTCATCACGTCTGATGTGAAAGGGCCTACAAGCTCGTCTGGTTCCTCATTCTCGTCTTCCGGCTGGGCATCCTCGACTTGAATGGTCTCAGATACATGAGTGGGGTTTGAATGATGTTCGGCATCCTCTGGCTGAGGTTGACGAGTGTTGTTATTTTCAATTCGGCCATTGTTCAACTCGGTGATCTGGGCGGCCATTCTCTGATTTTCTTCTGCCATACGTTGATTTGCTTGTTGCAGCTCGGTCACCATCCGGAGAAGTTCGGATGGGGTAGGAGGCAGTGCGTCAGCCATAGGTACAGGCGGAGGAATCGAGACCAAAAGAGGAAAAAATTTATCTCTTCGGCCCCACAGTGGGCGCCAGTTGTTCTTGCCTGTAGAATAAGTCGGCTCCTTGTTTGGAATGTCTGCCGAGCTATCTCCTCGGAAGGCTGCACTGCTAGCTCGTCAGTTCCGAGCTTTTCCTTTCAACTTGCGGAAGCGTGGACAATGAAGAGGAAAAGAGGAGGGGGGGGGGAGTGTACATGCAAAGGCACTCCAATGCTTAAGTCAGTATGAGATTCAAGTCAGAAGAAGTATATCAAAAAGATACTTTTACCTTGCTTTTATATGATCGGTTCTCCATCAGTAACGGTTTTTCCTCAACGTCTGTCTTGGCGAGGATTGATAACGTATCTGGTCAATATGTCGCCTTTTACTCGGCGGTTTGGGTACATAACGTCGGTTTTGCCGAGTTATTACTCATGAAGGCCATATTTGTAACGTATATTGCCGAGTTATGGCCGAGGTGTGCCGTGTGATGCCGAGCTTTGTAGGTGTAACGACCATATCAATTTGTAATTACATCCAATCAAGTACTTTTAACCATTTTCCTTCATCTTTTTTAGCATCTTTTCCTTTCTACAACATCTTTTTGTTGTCCTCTTTCATTTTATATGTCTTCTTTCTTTTATTTTTTTTTAATTTATTTTTGTATTATAAAAAATTTATGAAGAAAAACACAGTTTTTCTAATATTGAGGATTACATATACACTATATATACCTCAATTTTATCATCAATGAGACTACAAAAAATTATATTTAATAACTTTTTTTTCATAAATAAGACAATAGAGATGGTTTGATGAGACAATTCAGTGCTGCTATAAATTAACAACCAAAAAATTCTGCGTCAAACTTTAGCCCCTTCGAGCTATTGTGAATCTCTTGTAATGGTGTGTATTCTGTCAAATTCACTAGAGCTAAGGTTTAATATTTTATGCAAATAGGCACCACTATATATTGAAGATTTTAGAAGGCATATCTAATTAGTTGTTCAGGTACTGATCTGATTATGATTTTATCATATCAATGATGTACAATTAATTCGATAGCAGTAACAAAATAAGACGTAAAAACAAAAATAAGTAATAATAGGTGATTCAAACGTTTGTATTGCTTTTTTTGAGTAGGATGATTATAGACCAATTTTATTTGACTTAATTACTAAAGCACTTGTTCATATAATATTACCGTTATACTTTATTAAAGAGTTTTATGCATGCACGTGCCAAATATATGTTTCTTCCATCATTTTCTTAATTCCTTCCTTCTAGTTTTTGTGTTTTCTCTTTTTTTTTTTCATCTGTCTTTGTGCTATATTTTTTTGAAAAAGTTTAAAAATCAAAATAATTCAGCCATAATTAATCAAAAGTTTTTTAATTTAATTTTATTTATATAATTTTTTATATTTTAATTTTTTATTTCGCTTTCTTATCACTTAATTTATCATATTATATTTTTAATTATTAAAAATTTAGAATACAACATATCATATATTAATGAGACACAACTAGAAAATGAATTAATACAGACAGATTTACAGACAAATTTAGTCTTTATTATAGACAGATTTTTGGTTACCGACGAAATTATCGACGGATTTTGTCTTTCTGTAAAAGCCCAGTCGGAAATTATTTACCGACGGATTTATTTCCGTCAGAAAATTACCGACGGATTTTTACCAGTTACCGACGGATTTTCCCTCTGTAAATTCTCCATCCATTTCCCGAAGTCGACGAACTTTTCGACGGATTTTTCGTCGGTAATTACAGACGGATTTTCCGTCTGTAATTACAGACAGATTTTCCATCTGTAATTACAGACAGATTTTCAGACGGATTTTCTGTCTATAATTATAAAATCATCTCACACTCTTATTACAAACAGAAAATCCGTCTGTAAATCCGTCAGTAAGGTAAAATAATTTTTTTTCAATTACAAAATAAACTTATTTTCATACAAAATAAATATAAATTTAATACAAATTTTTATCTAATTTGTATTCGAATATTTATAATATTTCAAAAAATAAACAAATTCATCGTATTATCAAAATAAAAGAAAAATACTATAAACAAACAAGTCAATATAATTCAAAATATAAACAAAATATTGATACATCAATTATAATAACAAGTAACAACCATATATCAACAAAGTGTATTAATACATCAACTATTGTCCTCTAATTAAGTCAAAATATACAATAAGGTTGCTTAATTAGGTTCTAAAATTGGAACTTCATATGTACAGAAACCATTCATCATTATTGTGTCCATTGATTCAAACAGTGGGGTCATGAATTGATCCTCTCCCTCAGGCTTCTCTGCCTCCTTATATTTTTCCATTTCTCATCTGTTTCTCAAGTATCAAATTCTGACAAAAATAAAAAAATAGTGACAACATAATCTATATACAATGTATTCTTGAGATGAATAAGTGAAGCTCACCTCAACATCTGGTCTAGTTCCAGTGAATAACTTGGCAATTTCATGTGCCTTTTTCTCTTCCAGATCAGTTTGTAACCAGTCAAAAAGTAAATAAGTTTATGGTATAAGACATGAAAATCAACTTACTACTAGCTTGAATGCACAGCCTTCGCAAATAATATGACCATGGGTCAGTCAGAGAGAGAAACCAAATAATTATTACATTCAATTACATTTGATATGCAGCCATCATTATAAGATAAAAATAACAGACCAAACTCAAAATAGAACTGGCAAAAGAGGCTAAAATCAAGTGTATATATTTTTTGAATGTACCTCTAAGTCAATGAGCCAACTATTGGCTCCTGATCCGGATCCAGGGTGAAAGTGATAGGCTGGCAATGTTCCATCCAAACATACTGCAAATGTTCCATCCAAATATTTATTTTATGTTCCATCCAAACATACTACTAGGAAATTGAAGTATCCCACTACGGGGACGGAAGCCCTTATAATGGGAATTCCCATTGAACTTAATAATATCATTTTCTTCTTTCCAATTTCCCTTTTTTTTATTGCATTTTCATATACCATTCCTCATAATATTTGCTTATCTTCTGCTGCATTCAAGGGCTTATTACCATAATCGCTGCCACAATATTGCACAGTGGCAGTTGCAGCTGCATTTGGTACAATTTTCCATATCATAAGAGAACTGCACCTGTGACTGCAGCTGCAATTTAAAATCGATTCTTGGTTTAGGGTATCATTTTGGGATACAACGTTATTCCTCCACTAGATGAAAATTGAGATAGATAAATGTGCAGGGCATTGAAATTTTGGATAACAGCTTGGTTTAGTCATGTTAGTCCTGAAATAGGAGAGTATTGTTAAATTGTGCTAATCATGTCAGCTATTAGGTGGAAGTAGTGTAAGAGCATATAATAGTTTCACATGTGAGGATTTTACACAGATATGAATATCAGTCAGGTTCTATAATTTAATTCCGTCTATTTTGGCTTCATTTAAGCAGGTAAAACCAACCAGTAACTACCTTCTCTTGTGTCCCATTGATATAGGCCTCTAAGCTTCCAAAAGAAGAGAGGCATTATAGCTATTTGAATCACCAGAAGTATCATATTTCATTTTCCCTTCATGACAGTTTCCCTTCATATAAACCAACTTTAATTAAAGGTCAATTAAAAAAAAAAGAACATTACTTCACTTTTCAAGTATTTTAATTCTCATATCTAGAATTTTGGTTCTCACTGATTCAAAACTGAATTGTTAAAGCTAAGCTCCAGTTTGATTCTTCTTTTTCCATTGAAGCAAATAAATAACAAACTTTGCTACATTCACTGGCACTAGAATAAAGGGCTACAAATTGATTTAGACTCTTCCTATTTCTTTTCAATCATGCTAGGTATATAGTGTATATTAAAAGAAATGTCATGTACATGCACAAAGTGCTCCACCAAGAAGAGGTACCTAGAACCAATCAATCAGAAGAAAAACACACATACACACAAATAAGAGCTAATTAATAATAAAAGGAAGAAATTAAGGAAGAAAAACTTACCATACCCCAAGAAAGGCCCTTCCAAGCTTGATGATCGGATTTTTTGATGTATTGCCAGACTGAAAATAAAAAGTAATAAAAGATTATAGAAGCTTCAATAGTTATATTAGTCAACAATTTAAGCAACTGACAGAATGGAAGAGTAAAAATAAGTGTTACGTAACATAAATTCGTTGCTGCTACATAACTTACAAAGCATATTCAATAGGAAAAAGCAACTAATATATCTGGAACTTAGGATTCAAACAAACAAATTTCATGAAATCTTATGGAAAACCTGAAATATACCATTGGCATACTGCAAGAGCAACTAATCTGACCAAGTTGATCCCAAGAATATTCATGAGAATTTCCACATTTGTGGCAGTAACCAATATAGCCATAATGCTTACAATAACCATATGAGTTATAAATCAAATCAAGGGAGTAACACAAACAAGATCAAATGTGCAACACAAGTAGAGAAGTACATTACCTACTGTCATGAATCTTGCCACGATTTAATCTGAGTAAGACTCTAAAAATAAGTCCGTGATACGCATAGTACGAAAACAAGGGAGTAATATGATACCCTAACACTGCAGCCTCCCTGGCAGCTCCACCTGTAAGCATTTGCGAACCAACCTCATTCGAATATGGCATAGGGCACACATAGGCTCCATATGCAGCTAAAGAACTAGCAATAAAAATAGATAGTAGTTACAGAACATGTCAAAACTTGCCTAGTCACATTGAATTTCCCAGAACAAACACAAACCAGGCACTGCAATTTTCACATGTTTATACATGGACACTAAGATTAGTCCAACTTGGTCACAACATATATCAAAACTACTAAAATCGTCTCAAACCAGCCATCGCAACTATCACATGTTTAAACAGACACCAACACTTGTACAACTATGTTATAAAACATCATCAAAACTAGGGAAAGCATCACAACCAAGCAGCTATAGGGATGAAGAGGAACATGAAAATGATACTAGCATAGTTGCTAATTTTTGTACTTTAGCTTTAGATTTTTCATTTGAAAAATCATGAAATACTTTTTGAACCACAGCTCTTTTAGGAATAGCAGCATACCTGAAAGAAAAAAATTATGGTTTTCAATGAAAGAAAAAAATAGACAACCATCAAGATACTTTGTTATTCCCCTAATTCTCTATTCCACTGAGAAGCTGCATCCATTTGTTAACCATGAAGATCATTGTGTTAGCGTGATTAAGATCTATGTTAGCAACTTGTTCTTTCTAGTTTTGCATCGTGAAGCAAGACACTAACATTATTAATAGTTGGGAATAATTTTCAGGCAATATTATTCACAGGAAATGATAGCTCATATCAAAATTCAAATAAAGCATCTACTCTTATAAGATTATTTAGTTATGGCAAATGAACCAAGCATTGAAAACACAAAACAGTATTTGATTAAGGAAATTAGGGAAACATAGCATTTTTTGTTCAGGGTGGCCACCTTGAAGAATCAATGGAAATAACTAATTATTATTACAATTTATTTGTTTATTAACATAAATCATGACATGGAGTTGTGGGCACAAACCCTATGGAAGTTGAATATCAAGTCTAGTTCACAGATCTGCAAATGGTGATGCAAGCAATACTGAATTAGAAAGATATGAGAAAACGCTATATTCTGAGGAAGAGAAGAATGGTACATTAGGGTCTGAATGGTATAAACAAACTCAAATTCATTAACCTTGATTTCAAATTTATACCCTCCAAAAAGATAGAGAATGAACTATGAAGTGTTGTTTAGTAGTGTTTACCTCTGGAAGCATTGACGAGAGCGAAGAAGCTCTGTTCAAGGTCATGGATGAAATCACCTTTCTTCTTTGACAAGAAGAGCTTGATGCGACGGTAGCTTTCAAACATGGTTCGAACCTCATCTTTGTTCCTCTGCTTGGTGACGACCTCATCCTGTGACAGAGGCGGAGGAGGAGGAGTAGGCGGACGAGCTAGGGTTTAAGGAGATTGTGGCGGCGGTGCTAGCGGCGATGGTGTGGTAGTGGGGATTCTGGGAGAGTGTCGTGATTTCGCTTCTTCAATGGCTGCTCAGCGGACGCCATTCATTATGGTTAGTACCGATGAATGAGCGATCGATGTTGTAGTTTTATAAAATCGCAAAGGTAGACGAAGGCGACGAAGACGGTGGCGGAGAAATGCACATTAGGGTTTGAAAGGGAACGACGCGAGCAACACACATAGAAGAGCCAGGAAGGGGTGTGACGGGGCGATGGAAGTTCAGTGCAATGGAGGTTCGGTGCGGCGACAGCGCAAGGTGTGGTGGCGGCGCAAGGCTGAGAAGTGCCGCCGATAGAGCATTTGGAGGGGAGGGTGTGGATGTGCGGGGAAGAATATGTGAAATGAGGAGGATTTCATAACGCTGAACTTTATTTTAATATTTCTGACGGAAAATTTTAAATTACAGATGGATTTTTCGTCTGTAATAATTTAATAAACACAGCGTTTTGTTCCATTTAATTATAGACGGATTTTTCGTCTGTAACTGTTTTTTACAAAAAAAAACTTAATTTTTTCGACGGAATTACTGAGGAATTTTCTTTTCCGTCTGTAATTTATGCTAATTCATTTTTTTGGTTTTCTGACAAAAAATCTCTCTGAAATTCCGTCTGTATTTTCGTGGGATAAAATCTGTCGGAAATATCCATCTGTAATAACTAGTTTTCTAGCAGTGAGACTTTTTATAATTTAATTTTCATATATATTATTGCAATTAAAGACTAATTATAATAATATACTTTGAATGTCATTAATGTTAATTAATTTTTCTTTGTAATTATTAATTTATTAATTATTTTCTTATTGTTTCACGTACATGATATTGTAGAAGTTGGAGTAATCTAAATTTTAATTGTCATTAATTTTAATTAATTTTTTTATAATCACTAATTTATTGTTTCACTTAGGTAATATTTGTTTTATATTTTTCAAAGTGGAATAATGATTCTAGTTTTTTAATACAGATATTTCCAAATGTTACCATAATTGAATTTGAAAAAAAAATATCAAATACTTAAATTAATTTATTCAATTTACAAATTTACTTATAAAGTCCATAAGTGTATACATATAATATCCATAATTTCATATTAATAACATCCATAATTTTGTGTTCATAACATTCATAATTTCATACATATGATGTCCATAATTAATAATTTTTTACAATTAATATTATAACACCCTAACTTTTAGCACCTCATGATCGCACTAAAAATTCAGGCGTTACCTACCTCTACTCCATTAATTTATTACTATATTTGTTTAATATTGAGCTTTCGCGAATATAAACTGAATTTTAATTAAAAAATAGAAAAAGTCTTTACTTTAAACCACATAATCACATAATTATAGTTTGAGTCTACCCCGGAAGACTCAAACTATAATCTGAAGCAAATGGAATCACACTACTACATCTACCTAGGCAATCATAATTCACCACATCCTGGAGCAAGTAGAATCACACCACTGTATCTACCTAGGCAATCACAATTCACCACATCTCAGAACAAGTGGAATCACACCATTGTATATACCCAAGCAGGTATACCTCATCAGACTCAGTCTCATTGTCATTTTCATTATCAACATCATTCTCAATCTCATTAATAATCCACTCTTTAATCTCATCTCAATTCATTTTCAATCTTAATTAAGCTTATTCATTAACACCCGTTATCATAATTATTTACCATTCATCATCAAATTATTCCTCATCATACTCCACTTCACAATTTGTTCATCCTTATCAATTCACCAACACATTTCATTAACTCTCATTTCTAACTCCTCTATCCTTAATTACACTGGCTCTAGACTCGTATCGAAATTTATAAAGGTTTAAAAGGCTCAATGAATGGTTGAGAACTTAAAAATTCACTTTTCAAAAAAATAGGGGTGGTCGCGTATGCATGTACATGTTCGCGTACGCATGTACATGTTCGCGTACGCAAGAGTGCAAATTTTCAAAACTCGCGTACATGGACAACCTTCGCATATGTAGAAGGTTTGGGCAGTAGAGCTTGCTCGCGTATGCATGAGCGTAAATGTGACAAAGTCGCGTACACAGCCCATGTTCGCGTACGCATGACATATCAGAATGGGAGAAACCTGATATGCTGTAAAAACCAGTTTTTTAGTCCACATTTCAAACCTTCGTAACTTTTTCCGTAAAATTCATTTATCAACCATTTTTGAACCGTTGGAAAGATCGATAAATAAATTTTTAAAAAAATATAGTTTTGTAAAATTTCTAACTCCGAGGATTGAGTTACGACTTGCCGAAGTTGGCCAAAAATCAGTTTGAACCAAAAAACAGAATTTATCAATCTTTCCAAAAGTTCACAAGCCAAAAAAGTCTTTAACTCAATAAATGACCCCAAACCAATCAATTTCACAATCAACCAAACTCAAACCTACTTCATTCACACATTTCACTCCATTCTTATTCATAAGTCATAACCATCGTTAGTGATCACCATACCTCAATCATACTTAATCATTATCCTCTCTCTTAATATCGAAATCACCACCAGGCTCAATCAAAACCAATTGTTATTAATCACATCTCAATTTTAAGTATAACCTTCAAACAATTTACCGAACTTACCTTCAAACCAAACATCACACAATTTTTATCATATTCTTCAACATAACTCTCTTTCTCTCAACTCTTATTTAATTCCATTAAAACCTCAAACTCGCTCTCCTACCCCCAAACTCTTGAATTTGTAATTAATTTAATTTTTAAAATCTTTAGCTAGTTAATCAAATTTCTTTTCGTTGTTATTAAAAGTCAAATAAGTTAAAATAAATCACAAATCAACCAAATCATAAAAATTTGATTCTCTTTAAAATCCTTAAAAGTATTCAAGACTTATCTCTTTTGATAATTAATTCAAACCAAACTCATTTTTGAATCATAACCAAAACTTTAAATTCTTAAAAAATTTCCGACAGCACCTCCCTTAAAAATCGGAGATTGCCACCCATCATGGGTTCCCTCTTTTCAACTTCAACACAACAAAACCAGTCTTTCAATTTAACGTTTCCAAATCCGTCATTCAAAACTATTCATTATCATTTTCAATCCAAAATCCAAAATCAACGTATTCAGTAAATTTTTCTACCATAAATTAAGAAACCGACCAATCACCAACAAACATAACCTTTTAATCGTAGTAGAAAATCATTTACATCACAGATATTCATCTATTTGCATTAATATACTAAACTTGTTAGGTATTCAAAACCCAAAATATTTTTATTTTAAAACAGTGACAAATCCTTTTTCCCTCGACCCACAACAGCAGCAACTGCATCCACCGCTCCGCTTACTTCCGCAACAACAGAAACAACTTTTATTTCAACATGCAACTTCAATAACTCAATTCTAAAACATCAATGTTGCAAAATTATTAATAACCCATAACAGAACACTAACAACGAGGGTAGTCAAGCAGGGAAACTTACTGCAACAAAAGAACGAAGTAGCAGTGACCTTTGACCCGATTTGGCAGAGGGTTAGACAACTATCTCAAGCGACCACAGTGACCAAAAGATCGGGTGACGGCAATTGTAACAACCATGCAGTGACGATAATGTTTTTGGATTTCAAAAGAACGAAAACTAGAAACAAGACCCTTACTGGCAGTGGATCTCAATCATGGCAGCGCCATTTTCTAGTGACAAAGGCTCGGTGACAGTATCTCCAACAACGGAAATGGAGCTCCGACGATGGCTGGACTCGACAACAATGGCGACACCACTCGCGACGATGACGGCGACAAAACTCGGCGACAGTGACGCAACATCTTCGCCTCCTTCCTCGCGTCGCATCGTCTCTCTCTCTCTCTCTCTCTCTCTCTCTCTCTCTGGCATCACCCATGGACGACAGCGGACAACAATGACGGCAGCAACGAGCTTAAGCCACAACAAAGAACGGCTGAACAACACCGTTCTTCCTTTCTTCTGGCTCTCTCTCTCTCTCTCTTGGTTGGTTCAATGGTGATGGCAGTCGCGACGCTCACCAGCGCCGGTGCGTCCCTTCCTCTCTTCACTTCTCTGTCTTTCATTCTCTCTTCTCTCCTTTATTTCTTTCTTTTGTTTTCTAAAGCTACTAAGTGTTGGGTTTGAGGAATGAGGGTCGCAGTGCTGGGAGAAGAGTGAGGGTGGGTTAGGGTAGAAAAATTAGGGGAAGGATGGGCATTCAACGCCCAAGAGGGACCAGCATTGATGGTGTTGAACGCCA
The DNA here is from genome assembly GCF_059453495.1 of Arachis ipaensis. Taxonomy (NCBI): domain Eukaryota; kingdom Viridiplantae; phylum Streptophyta; class Magnoliopsida; order Fabales; family Fabaceae; genus Arachis; species Arachis ipaensis. The sequence continues at coordinate 132,870,185 of NC_142444.1, forward strand.
GGGAAGGACCCCCTTTGGGGCGTCCAACGCCCTACTTGGAGCAAGAAGTTGGCGTTGAACGCCAGCCAGGGAGCAATGGCTGGGCGTTCGACACCCTAAGGGCGATGGAAAGCTGGCGTTGAATGCCAGCCAGGGAGCACTGGCTGGGCGTTCAACGCCCATGTGGAGCATAACCTTGGCGTTGAATGCCAGAATAATAGTATTCTGGGCGTTCAACCCCCAACAAAGGTAGGGAGGTTTGACTTTTTCAACCCATATCTTTTCCAAATTTTATCTTTTTAATCCTCTCTTTTAAACAAGAATCTTTCAAACATTATCTTTTAATTTCAATTTCTTTTCAAAGCTTAAAATCTTTTCAAATCTTTCTTAATTCTTTTTGAAATCTTTTTTCAAAATTTCAAATCTGTTTCAATTCTTTTTCATATCTTTTATTAAACTTTCAAATCTTATTCGTATCTTCAATACTTTATATCTTATCTTTTGTTTTATCTTTTTCATATCTTTAATGCTTTAACAATTTTAAAACTTATTTTTCTTATCTTTCACCAAGGTTTAAATCATATCTTTACTATCTTTTATCTATTTAATTTTCGAAACCCACCCCCACGCTTCCTATATATACCATTCGTACCACACTAACTCCCTCATCCATCCTCCATTCCAATTCTTCTCCTCTTCTTCTTCTTCTTCTTCTTCTGTTTGCTCGGGGACGAGTAATACTTTTAAGTTTGGTGTGGGAAGAGCCTTGCTTTATGCCTCAATCGAACTCCATGGCTCCAAAGAGTGGAAGACCCACTTCAAAAAGTAAGAAAGAAGACGACCTACCAACACCAATAGCTATTTTCAAACCTTACAAATTCTACACCAAGCAGCATGAAGAACATTATTATAAAATAATGTGTAAGAGGACAGTGATCCCAGAGACCAGATTCGAATTAAAAGAAGATAAGTACCCAGAGATCCAACAAGAAATCTAGAGAAGAAGTTGGGAAGTTCTGACCAATCCTATCCCGGATGTTGGGATCTTAATGGTGTAAGAGTTTTATGCCAATGCTTGGGTCACCAAAAAGTATGACACTGGTGTGAACCCAAATTCCAAAAATTGGCGCACCATGGTCCGAGAGCGTATCTTGGATTTCAGCCCGGAAAGTATAAGGTTGGCGCTCCAACTACCGTTAATGCAAGGAGACCCACACTCTTACACTAGAAGAGTCAATTTCGATCAGAGGCTGGACCAATTCCTTTCAGACATTTGTGTGGAAGGAGCTCAGTGGAAGAAGGATGCTCAAGGCAAGTCTGTCCAACTAAGAAGGCTTGACCTCAAGCCCGTAGCTAGAGGATGGTTGGAATTCATCCAACGCTCTATCATCCCTACTCGTAACCGGTCCAAAGTGACTATCGACCGAGCTATCATGATTCATTGCATCATGCTTGGGAATGAGGTGGAGGTACATGAGGTGATACCTCAAGAGCTGTACAAGGTGGCAGAAAAGCCCTCCACCCAAGTGAGGTTGGCATTCCCACATCTTATCTGTTACTTATGCAATTCAGCTGGAATTGTCATAGAATGAGCATCCCCATTGAGGAGGACAAGCCCATCACTAAAAGAATTATGGAGCATATTAGAGAGCTGGCACATGGACCATAGCAAGAGATGTAGAGCCGCCTCAACAAGAAATCCCTGAGATGCCTCAAGAGATGCATTTTCCTCCGCAAAATTATTGAGATCAACTGAATACTTCTCTAGGGGAATTGAGCTCCAACATGGATCAGCTGAGGATGGAACACCAAGAGCAGTCTACCATCCTCCATGAAATAAGCGAAGATCAAAGAGCTATGAGGAAAGAGCAACAAAGACAAGGACGAGACATAGAGGAGCTTAAATGCTCCATTGGATCCACTAGAGGAAGCAGTAGCTGCCGTCACTAAGGTGGTCACGTTCCATTCCCTTGCCTATGTTATTTTTCTTCTTTCTATTGTGTTTTATTATCTGTTTCCTATTTCTAGTGCATGATCATCTTTGTTTATATCTTAAGGCTATGAAATATACCATGTATCTCTCACCATACTTAAAAGAAAAATTTATTTGAAAAAGAAAAGTGAAATACATAAACTAAAGTTATATAATAAGAATAGTCTAATTATGTGATGTGGTGGCATTACTTTTACCTTTTGAATGAATGAATTAACAATGCATATTTGATGTTGAAGTTAAGTGTGTTGGCTCTTGAAAGAATGACGGAAAAGGTGAAGTATTATTGGTAATCTAAAAAATCCAAAAAAAAAAAAATTGATTCTTGAAGCAAGAAAAAGAAAGAAAAAGAGAAAGAAAAAGCGAAAAAGAGAAAGAGAAATAAAATGAAAGGATGATAAACCACTATTTTATGGTTTATGTTGTGTTTAATTGAGTGGTTTCATCAAGTCTTTACCCACTTATTTATATGAATAGCATGATTTTACAATTCCTTCCTAAGTTTGTTCTATGGTTGAAAACTTGCTTCCTAAAAGTCTAAAGTGTATATTTTAATTCTCCTTTATACCATTCGATGCCGTGATCCGTGTGTTAAGTGTTTCAGGCTTCATAGGGCAGGAATGGCTTAGAGAATGGAGAGGAAGCCTACAAAAATGGAAGGAACACAAGAAACTAAGGAGATGACCAGCGAGCATCGACGCGCACGCATGGCTCACGCGTGCGCGCAATATGGAGGAATTTGCAGTGACGCGTGCGCATGCCTGACGCGAACACGTGGATTGGAGTTCTGCAAGATGACGCGTGCACGTGCCTGACGCGAACGCGTGACACGCCAAAATGACCAGCGACGCGTACGCGTGACATGTGAGATCTGCAGAATTAACAGAATACGCTGGGGGCGATTTCGGACCGCGTTTTGACCCAGTTTTCGGCCCAGAAACACAGAATAAAGCCAGGGAACATGTAGAGACTCAAGACACATTCACATGTTCTCATTAGGATAGTTTTTAGATTTTAGATCTTAATATAGAGAGGACTACTCTCCTTCTAGGTTTTCTGTACATTCATAGTTTATTAGTTTTATGCTTTTGCTTTTGGATATTGAAGAGTCATCACCTCCGTTGAAGATATTATTCTAGTTTGTTTCCTTACTTACTCTTTTATTTATTTATTCCATATTCTTAATTCTTGTTTAAAGTGGTAATTGGATTATTTTCATAGATTGTTAATGCAAAGGATTACTTTTATTTTAATTAATCTCCAATCCCTATTTTATTTGAATTATTATGTCTTCTTCTTATATTTCTATGAGCGTTATATTCATGTCAATGGAATAGATTTTCTACTTGACATGGGGGTTGATTAAGAGGAGACACTTGAGTTGGAATGCTCAAGTGATTAGTTAAATTGGAAGTTGTTGGCTAATCCTGTATTTACTAACGCTAGACCTTCCCAAGGGAGAGGACTAGGATTTGCGAATAAGAGTTAGCTTAATCACTTGACTTTTCTTTATTTAGTAAGGGTTAACTAAGTGAAAATAATAACCTCTTTATACTACACTTGAGAAGATTCCAACAGGGATAGAACTTCCAATTAATCATTCCCCCAGTCAAGGCTTTTTAATTAGGATATATAATTTTCTTTTAATTACAATTAATTATTTTTCTGTCATTCAACTCTCAAAAATCTCTCAAAAATTCTTGATTAATAAATTAGCATCCTTTTTAGCAACTCGTTGGGAGATGACCTGGGACTCATACTCCCAGTATATTTATTCTAAATTTTGTGACACCTTTCTAAATTGATGAGGCAGATTTTAGTTGGTTAAGAGCTATACTCGCAACGTATTCCCTATATTGATTTCTTAATTAGCCGACTTCTGTCCTCTCATCAATTTTTGGCACCGTTGCCGGGGAGTTGCAGTAGTGTGCTAGATTATTAATTAGAGTACATATTTTTATTTTTATTTTTATTTGCATATTTTATTTTTATTTTATTACCATGAGCTATATGTTTTTCTCATTGAATGACGCATTCACTGCCTGATCCGAGCTTAGCTGCATTTGATCCTGAAATTGAAAGAACCATTTCACGTATTAGGCGAGCTCGACGTAGGTTAGCCTCCAAGGGTGGTGAAGTGATTGTTATCGATTCACCAGTCTCGTCTGAGGGCGAATCTGAACCACCATCTGAGAGCGAAACAAGCTCTTTTACTACTGATTTAGTTGATTCACGTGCAGGTAACATGGCAGAACCCAGGAGAATTACTCTCCAAGAAGCTGGAGCCCCAGACTTCACCCTGCAACCGTATCAGGCGCGTCACCCAAATCTGGTTGTAGATTTCGAACTGAAGACGTCGCTAATCAACTTGATGCCTAAGTTTCATGGCTTACCTGCTCAGGAGCCCATAAAGCACCTCAGGGATTTTCAGACAGCCTGTTCTACTGTTAGGCGTCATGGTGCAGATGAGACTACTATTTTGCTGATCGCCTTTCCGTTTTCCCTGGAGGAAAAGGTGAGGGAGTGGTACTACACTCAACCTGAGGCAGTGGTTACTAACTGGGATACGCTTAGAAGAGAGTTCCTAGACAAATATTTTCCAGCTGAAGTTACAGACAGACTGAGAAAAGAGATCTCTTGCATTATCCAATGAGAGTCAAAAATCCTTTATGAGTACTGGGAATGCTTCAGGAACCTCTTAAATTCATGTCCCCACCACAAGATATATGAGATGGTGTTGATCAGCTACTTCACACAGGGCATGAAGCCTCAGGACAAGACCACACTAGATACTGCAAGCAATGGCTCTATGAAGAAGTATAAGACAACAACAGAAGCATGGCAGCTAATTGCCGATTTAGCTAAGTCCACTCGGAATGCTAGACACAGGAGTCACCATCCCAAAGCTGTTGCAGAAGTTTCTTCTTGCAGTGAGACTACTACTTTCACAAAGGCTATATGTGAGATGACCAATCTACTGAAGCAGATAAATCTGAACCAACAACAATCTCAAACCCCTCAGCACAACATAATCAACAACTAGTTCCCCAAAGAGTATGCGGAATATGTGTTGACTATAGTCATTACACTGATGAGTGTCTGCAGCTCCAACAAGAGGACATCACCTTGGCAGCCACTCACAATTTCTATGACCGCCCAAATCAAGGATACTACCAACAAGGCGGTAACTACAACCAAGGTGGGAACTATAACCAAAGCTGGAGGGACAACAGAGAAGGCAGGGAAAACAATGGAAATCAGAGGTGGGGCAACAACAACAACAACAGACAGCAGAACCAGAACCAACCCTACAGAGCACCTCACCTAAGGCAGTCCCAAGCACCTCAGAATAATCAACAGCAGCCCCCTCAGATCACTTACCCCCCTTCCCCTTCTACTGATGAGATGTTTCGTTCCCTTGCACAAAGATAGCAAGACATGCAGAATTCACTTAATTCTACCTTAAACGGTCTGACCTCTGCTGTAATATCCCTATAATACCCTTCTCTATTTTTTTTCCAAACCAAAATTCTAACCCTAATTTTGACATAACACACTCCTTCACATATTCACCAAAACCCTAGCCGCCCTTACCCCTTCCAATAGCAAAACAAAAGAACAGAAATGGAAAAGAGAAGAGGGGGAGAACCGGAGAGGGAAGAGAAGAGGAAGGAAGGGAGGTGGCACCGGTGGGTGTCACTGCCACCGTCGCCGCTGTCGTGTCATCGCGAGGAAGGCCAGAATCGAGGGAGAGAGAGAGCCGCGCAAGGAGAAGGACGCGTCACCATCCCGTATCGCCGTCGTCACCGTCGAGGTCTTCATCGTCGCCGTCCAAGGAGGTTTGCAAACAGAGGGAAGACGTGTCGTTCTACCCAGAGCTACCACGGGAAGGGTCGTTGCCGTCAAGCTCAGCCACCATCGCCGTCGTTCGTGCCTCCGTTTCGCGCCGCCAGATCTGTCGCCGGGAGAGAAACAGAAATCGCGTGGAGAGAGAAGTGGTCGCAGGGAGGTTCCGCCGCCGTTGAAACTCCGCTGTTGTTGCTGCCATGGCCGCCGCGTCTTTGCCGCCAAGAAACGCCAAGGAGGGACCGTCCGCTGCTGCTTTGTTCCTGTCACCGTTCGGATGTACCTGAACCAAGTCGTCGTTGCCACCGAAGCTGAACTGTTCCTGTCATTATCCCGGTCCAGCCTTTTTCCTTGATTCTGCTCTAGCTTTCATGTCCTATTATGCCACTATTTAATCTATCTTGTCCGTGTTTTAATTCGATTTTAGTTTTGCCTGTTTTAGATTCCCGGGACTATCACTAGCTCCATTCTGTCATTACTCTGGTCCAAATTCTGTGCTCATTCATTTTATTCTACTTCAATCCTTATTATCTTGAATTCGACACTTTGGGTTTGGTCTCTTCGGTCTGTTAGGACCATGCTGTGAGTAGGCTTTACATTTCTAACCGTTAAGCTTTTGGTTTATGCTATTATGAGTCTTTAATTATATTTATAGAACTATTATTGAAGAACTTTGATTTGATTAGAATAATTGATTTATTATAGCTGAATAATTATTTTTATGAAATTCATACTTTAGAAATTTTACATGAGACTATATATATGTTTGATAAAGCTTTATATTATTTTAGAATATTGATTTTTATTCGAATATATACTTTTGAAATATTAAAGTATTTGTTGGCACTCACTTTGAAATTATGAAATATATTTTTATGATTGAGAAAATATGATTTGAAAAGATTTCTGATAAGAAAGTATCATCTGATTGATTTGATTCGATACTTTATATATTTGAGAGATTAAAGATTTATTGTATTTGAAACTATATATTTTGAATTGGTTTGGGAGGCTCGTATTAGAAAACCGTAGTTAACGGCGGTTATGACGTTAACTTAGATGTATCTGACTCAGACTCCAGCTAGCAGGGGTGTTGCTAGCCTAACGTGTAGGCCACACGTTAGATCTGTTATTCTGTTAGGACACACAAGAGGAAAGGGCTACCCATAGAGGTGGAGCCGCCCATGTGTGGACTTTTGATTTGATTTCTGTATGAGAACTCCCTTATTGATTCACCTATTATTATCAACTATTACTTTCTAATTAATATTACTTTGATAATAATATTTATATGGTCTCATGTCGATTATAGATGTATTGTCTAGTCACTGAGTTACAAAACTCACCCCATTTTCTAAAAATATTTTTTAGGAACAAACATTTGACTATGTGAGACTTTCTATTCAAGAGTAACGGTCTGCAATGAGTACCTATTCTTTGTCGAATTCCTAGAAGTGTATGCTCCATATGTCACAGGCAGGATCCAATCATTTTTAGTTATTTTAAATTTTTTTTGTTAAAAATATATAATTATTTAATTTAGAACTTGTAAAATATTTTTAACTTGCTTATTCAACTTATAATTGAGTATGTTAGGCTTGTTATAGGATTATTTTCCTGAGCGCCGGTCATGACTCATTTTGGGTCATGACATCTGCTATACAAGCGCTTGCCTCACAAATTGGATCAATGAATAACTCCAACAACCAGCCTTCAAGCTCTAGTGGAATTCCGTCTCAACCCCTACCCAACCCAAAAGGTGGCATCAATGCCATCACTTTGAGGTCCGAAACCACACTGCAAGAGAGGAATCATGAGGAGCCAAGCTTACAAGAACACGCCCCAGTGGAGGACATGGTTGAAGTGGAGGACGTTGAAGAGGAAGATGAAGTACAGAACATGGTTAAAGAAGAAGCAGTTCAACCAAGGAATGGAGAACCAAAGGAAGCTGAAGATGTGAAAGACGCCATTCCTATCCCATTCCCACTTCTTGCAAGGAAGACCAGGAAGCAGATGGAACTTGATCCTAAAATGGTAGAAATATTAAAAAAAGTTGATGTAACTGTTCCCCTTTTTGATGTTATTCAGCAAGTACCTAAATATGCAAAATTCCTAAAAGATTTTTGCATACATAAGGATAAGATTAATGAATTAGCAACTATTCCATTAGGTAGTTCCATATCTACTTTAATGGGGGATATACCTGAAAAATGTAGTGACCCAGGTCTATGCACGGTTAATTGTACCATTGGGGGTGTAGTATTTTCTGACTTCATGTGTGACTTAGGAGCATGTGTTAGTATAATGCATTTGTCTATATATGATGCTTTGAGGCTCCCTCCTTTAAAAAGGTCAGCAGCTCGTTTTGTGTTAGCAGATAAAAGCATTATTACCGTAGTTGGAATTGCTGAAGATGTGTTAGTGAGCATTAAGGGGCTCACATTTCCCATCGACTTCTATATCCTGAAAATTCCCCCTAATGACTCAGGAAGGCCATCATCAATCCTGCTTGGAAGACCATTCCTGAAAACCTCGAAGTTCAAGCTAGATGCATTTTCAGGAACTTACTCCTTTGAGATAGACGGCAGAGCAGTGAGTTTCAGTTTAAATGAAGCTATGAAGCACCCTCCGGAAGATCATTCTATCTTCCAGTGTGACATCATTGATGAAACTGTAGCTGAAGTTCACCAAGAAGAAGTGGAAGAGAAGCACATGGAGCAAGGTCCAAGTGTGGGGACACCCTCTGAACACATTGAGGACACTTTGCCATTATCACTAGCCCCGGATGATCTAGAGCCTAGCCATGAGCAGAAATTGGAATTGAAGCCCCTTCCTCCACACCTCAAGTATGCTTACCTTGAGGATAATCAGAAGTTCCCAGTTATCATTGCAAGGGAACTCACTTTCCAACAGGAAGAACAGCTGCTTAGTGTGCTGAGAAAACATAAGAAAGCAATTGGATGGAGCTTGGCGGATATAGTAGGCATCAGCCCTCAAGTTTGTGAACACAAAATATTTTTAGAAGAGAGAGCAAAGCCTGTCCATCAGCCTCAAAGAAGATTGAATCCCACCATCTTAGAAGTTGTCAAGAAAGAAGTGACAAGGCTACTTGAAGCAGATATCATTTACCCCATCTCAGACAGCGAATGGGTCAGTCCAGTACAAGTGGTGCCCAAGAAGTCTAGAGTCACAACAGTAAAGAATGAGCATGGAGAGCTCCTGACATCTAGAGTGCAGAATTCATGGAGAGTTTGCATTGACTATAGGCGTCTCAACCAAGCCACTCGCAAGGATCATTACCCCTTGCCATTTATTGATCAGATACTTGACCGCTTGTCAGGTAAATCCCATTACTGCTTTTTAGATGGTTATACAGGTTACTTTCAAATCCATATAGCTCCTAAAGATCAGGAGAAGACTACTTTTACATGCCCCTTTGGAACGCATGCATACAAAAGGATGCCTTTTGGCTTATGTAATGCACTGGCTACTTTCCAAAGATGTATGATGAGCATCTTTTTCGATCTTATTGAGAACTGTATGGAAGTTTTCATGGATGATTTTAGCGTATATGGTGATTCATTTACCCTTTGCTTGGATAGTTTATCTAGAGTATTAGACAGGTGTGTTAGTTCAAACCTTGTATTGAATTTTGAAAAATGTCACTTTATGGTAAAACAAGGAATTGTACTAGGACATGTTGTGTCTAATACTGGTATTTCTATAGATCCAGCAAAGGTAGATGTCATTTCTAGTTTACCTTACCCCTCCTCCGTGAGGGAAGTCCGTTCGTTCCTTGACCATACAGGTTTCTATAGGAGATTCATTAAGGACTTCAGTAAGGTAGCATTGCCCTTATCCAGATTGCTGCAGAAAGAAATTGAGTTCGAGCTGAGTGAGGATTGCATGCAAGCATTTGATAAGCTGAAGATCGCGCTGAATCAAGCTCCAATTGTGAGAGGACCAGACTGGAGCCAGCCATTTGAGATTATGTGTGATGCCTCCAACCATGCAGTAGGAGCGGTGCTGGCTCAGCGCAAAGGTAAAGATCCTTTTGTAATTGCTTATGCGTCTAAGACTTTAGACGCTGCTCAGTCTAATTACACTACTACTGAGAAAGAGCTTCTTGCTATTGTTTTTGCTCTGGATAAATTCCGAGCCTATTTACTTGGTACTAAGGTGGTAGTGTACTCAGACCATGCGGCTCTAAAGTATTTATTAGCTAAAAAAGAGTCCAAACCAAGGCTAATACGTTGGATACTGCTGCTGCAAGAATTTGATTTAGAAATTAAGGATAGGAGTGGTAACCAGAATTTAGTGGCAGATCACTTAAGTCGCCTTGAGCACATTAAGGATGACTCCATTCCTATCAATGATGCTTTTCCATTTGATAGCTTGCATGCAGTATCTAAAGTAGTTCATTGGTATGCACCTGTAGCTAATTATCTAGTTAGCCATACTTTCCCGCCCAATTTTACTAAGCATCAAAGGGACAAGCTGAAAAGCGAGTCTAAATATTATATATGGGATGATCCATATTTATGGAGGTGTGGTGCTGACCAGGTAATTAGACGGTGTGTACCTCAATCAGAATTCCAGTCCATTTTAGAGGCCTGCTACTCTTCTGAGAGTGGAGGACATTTTGGCCCTCAAAGAACAGCTAGAAAAATCTTAGACTGTGGATTATGGTGGCCTACTCTTTTTAAAGATGCTGCTAAATTTTGTAAATCTTGTTTCCCTTGCCAAAGATTTGGTAATATATCCAAGAGGGATGAGATGCCTCAACAGATTTTGCTTTTCTGTAAAATTTTTTATGTTTGGGGCATTGACTTCATGGGTCTATTTCCAAACTCTAATGGTTACCTTTATATACTGTTAGTTGTAGATTACGTTTCTAAATGGGTGGAAGCAATTCCTACCCGTACTGATGATGCTAACACTATTGTTTCCTTTGTTAGAAACCATATTATTTGTCGCTTTGGATCACCACGAGCAATCGTGAGTGATTAAGGCACTCACTTTTGTAACAGGAGATTAACAGGATTACTGAAGAAGCATGTGATTGTTCATAAAGTAGCAACATCTTATCATCCCCAAACCAATGGATAAGCAGAAGTGTCTAACAGAGAGATTAAACGCATTCTGGAAAAGATAGTAAAGCCTCATAGGAAGGACTGGAGTGCCAGGCTACAAGATGCACTCTGGGCATATAGAACAGCGTACAAGACACCCATTGGGATGAGCCCCTTCTGCTTAGTATACGGAAAGGCTTGCCACCTTTCAGTAGAGGTGGAACACAAGGCTTTCTGGGCTGTGAGGGAGTGCAACATGAATTTTGAGGAAGCTGGTGCTGAAAGGAAGCTGCAACTAGCAGAACTAGAGAACCTTCGCCTAGAAGCATATGACAACTCCAGGCGATACAAAGAAAAGATGAAGGCTGTCCATGACAAGCACATAAAAAGGAGAGAATTCAGACCATGGGAGTTAGTTCTTCTTTATAACTCCAGACTGAAGCTCATGCCAGGTAAACTGAGATCAAGATGGGAAGGCCCATACAGAGTAGAAAAGGCAGAGCCATACGGAGTCTTTCACCTGCGTCATCCTTCTAGCTCCAAATTCATAAAAGTCAACGGACATCGCCTAAAGCTTTATCATGGAGAAAAGATGAAGGATCACAAAGAACTGGAGGTTTTCCTCTTGGAAGACCCACCAACAGAAGCAGAATGAGCCTGAAGACTGTCCAACTTAAGGACGTAAAAGCAAAGTGCTAGGTGGGAGACAACCCACCATGGTATGATCGTTCCATTTCAGTATTAGTTTTGTTTTATTCTACTTTTTTTTTTTGTTAATGACTCTTCTCATAATCTCTGCATGTAGCCTGCATTCGCACTTGCATACTGCATACTAAGAAAAGAAGCAGAGAGTCATGCGGGAGCGTGGCTGGAGAAGTGCCTTAGGCACAAACACGCCCACGCGAACACGTCCCTGACGCGTCCGCGTCATTTGAAACTTCAGCTTCCCACGCGTGCAAGTCACCCATGCGCACGCGTGACCCTGCAAAATCAACGTAAAGAGGTATATGGCAGAGAGTTGTGATGGAGTGGGGCTGGAATGATGCTAGAAGCACAAGCCCTATCACGCGAACGTGTGCCCCATCCGTCCGCGTCATTTTTTAAAAAGAGGCCATTCACGCGTGCGCGTCACCCACGCACACGCGTCACCCTAAATTTTGGCAATGTGCGATCAAAACAGCAAGTTGTGCGTACGTGAGGCTGCTTTCGCGCCAATGGCACAGTTCATTTCACGCGAACGCGTGACCCACGCGTCCGCGTCACTTAAAAATCGCGTCACCCACGAGCACGCGTCGCCTGCGCCGCACAGCTTATCCAGATCAACGCCAGATATCTTATCTTTTCTTCCCTAACCTTAATATTTTCTTTTCCCTTCTTATTTCTTCCTTCTCCCTTCTTTCTTCTTTATTCATTCTTATTTTTTTTTACCTTCCCCCCTTAAATTTTCACATCCATTATCAAGGTTCTTTTCCTTTCTTCTTCCCTTTTTACTTTTCCATTATTATTTTTATTATATTTTCTTCTTCTTTTTCTTTTTACTTTCATTATCTATGTTTTCTTTTTCTTTCTTTTTCTTTTTATTGTTTTGATTGGTGTTAGAAATTTAATTGGGTGATTGTTTTCTTCTATATTTTGCTTGTGGATTATTGAGGAACTATTTGACAATTAATATTACTTCTTAAAGGGTTGCTTGCATGTTTAATTTAATACTTTCAAGAACATCTTTATCATGCATGCTAAGTGTTTGTGAAAAAGCTCGTATGGTATTGTGCATTCTTTTTAAATTATTCTACTCTACTACTCTAATGCCTATTTTTCACAAAACCCCTTTTCATATATTATTAATTAAAAATAATTGTCAATACAAACAGATTGTTCATTTGAACGACTTGATAATCAAAATGGGCATTTAATGCTTGATCTATGCTACTCATGCCTTTGCCAGCATGCCAACAAACATCTTGCATATACTTGCCATCACATGCACTTGCTATATTTCCATTGATGAACTTTTCACATGTAGTCGTGACCATGTATTAACGACATCCTTCTTTACCGTGCATTGATTATCACGTGTTCTGTCCTCTTCCTTGCTCGAACCCTTAGCTTTACATGTTACTTTCTTCTTCCCTTTTCAGGATGGCCACCAAGAAAGGTAAAGAGAAAGCTACTCCCAAACCACTAGCAAGGAAAGGAACGAAAAGAACACTAGTGGCAGAGCCATCTTCAACAGCAGTAAAGCCCTCAACAAAGTGAATCAAGAGGATCATCAAGGTTGATAAAAAAGAGAAAGCCTTTCCAGCAAAGGACACTGCGCGGTTCACTAACCGCTACTGTGAGCAGATGTTCCCCATCCTGGCTGAGAGGAACTATAACAATGAGTACCTTCTCATCCTCCCAACCAACATTATTGAATTTGTTGACCCCCGCATTGAGCGAAGGCAATGAAGATTCCTACAGAGACAGCCACGGCAGGTCAACCTTTCATGGGTAGTTGAATTCTACTCCAATTTTCACATGCCAACCATGCAGTCTGTCTATGTACGTCAGAAGCAAGTCCCCATAACTGAAGAGGCCATTCAGCGTGCTTTAGATCTTCCCCCTGCTCCAGAAGGATTGGACGCATTCTAAGAAGCCTCACTCAAGTGCCAGACATACCAATTTGACTGGGACGCCATTCTCAGAGTTATCACACAACCTGGCAGCAGATGGATCTATGGATACCATCGATCCCGACCTAAGGGCATATTGGCTTCAGCACTCACCTTGGAGGCTCGAGTATGGACACAGATTATGTCCCATTACGTCTTTCCGAGCACTCACGAGTCCTCCTTCACTGCAGACATGGCTGTTCTATTCTGGTGTATCCATACAGACCAGCCTCTAAACTTACCAAGACACATCCGGAATGCTATGGGACACGTACAAATTACGGGCAACTTACCTTTTCCCGCCTTATTTCAAATATAGTCTCAGCAGCCGGAGTCTCCTACAGAGCTGGGGACACCAAGACCATGATTTCACAGGATGATCAGTACATCCCCAACGGGAAGTACATCAGGCCTCCAGCAGCCACTACTAGCCGGCCTGTAGAACCAGCCGAAGATATTCCTTCACCTTCCGCATCAGAAGCACCTTCAACAAACCAACTGCTCCATCAGATACTTGAGAAGTTAGACCGGCTTGACCGGAAGGGAAAGCAAAGGGAGCGTCGTAACAAGCGCCGATTCACATACCTCAAGGAGCTTCTTGTTGGTAACCACCCACCTGAAGAAAACCCAGATACCCCGGGCTCCACTTCATTTACCAGCACAGGGAGCCATGACGGTCCCGATTGTGGAGATACTGCTACCAGCCCCCCTTTGTTCCTGACTAATGGCACCGAGGATGGTACAGCTTTAAGTGTGGGGAGGTCGGTCAGTACCTGACTTCCGGAGGTAATTTCTCTTTCTTAACACCAATAAAATAGGATATTTATTTATTTTTCTTTGGTTATGATAGAATAGATTGCATAGTAATAGGTTATTTGCATGCATGTTCTATTTGGTTGAAATATAATAAGTTTCTTTTTAGGACCTTATTTTTGAAAAATTTCACTAATTTAAATCAAAACTTTTCTGTTAAATTTGTTTGAAGATTGTAAATTAGAACATAGTTTAAAAAGCTAAGAACACACAACTTGTGAGATTTGAGCTTAATTACATGGTTACACTATTTAACCATAATATTTTATTCCTGTGTGTTTACTTCTCTATGATTGTAATCTATATTTTGTTCCATCTTATATGTCCAATATTTAATGTGTTATATGCATGCATATGATTGAGGCCATTAATTGTTTTAGCTCACTTATTCCAAAATAGCCTACCCTTTCATTTACCTTTGATAGCCACTTTGAGCCTTTTAAATCCCCATTTGTTCTATATTTTACCACATCACTAGCCTTAAGCGGAAAAACAATTAATTACCCCAAATGAATATTTGGTTAGCTTAAGATATAGATTGTGTGCCAATTAAGTGTGGGAAAACTGTGGGAACTTGGGTTAATGAAAGTATACAATGTTTAAATGATAAAATATTTAGAATTTAGGCGCCTACTCATGTGAAACAGAAAAAAATTAATTAAAAATTAAAACTTCCATGTGCATTGATATGTTATTTTTGTTTTTATATTCTTACTTAAAAAAATAATCCAAAAATATTCAATAAGTAAATAAATAAGGGGACAAAATTACCCCAATACTAAGTTATGTTAAGGAAAAGATCAATGCATATGTGATACAAGTTAAAAGAAAAGTTGATGCATGAGTATGTGATACAAAAGTGGGAAAATTTTGGGTAGCTAGGCATGATCTTAAAAGGATAAAAAAGTGTATGTATAGGTAAGAGCTTAAGCCATTCAAAGATTCAATTTATAGCTCACTTAGCCATATATATACCCTCACCTTTATCTTAGCCCCATTACAACCTTGAAAAGACCTCATGATGTTTGCATTGGTACATTAAATATTTGTTGATTGGTTAGGAGAAGAACAAAGTTTAGAAAGCATGATTAGAGAAGGATAGAGTGATTACCCTATACACTAGAGTGATTAGAGTGCATATACACCATCAGTGAGGGTTCAATGCTTGATTCTATGTTTCCTGCTTTCATGAGCTATCTTCTTACAAGTTTACTTGTTTTTACTATATAATTTGAATTAGTGGAATTTGATTTATGTTTGTTTTGAAGAACTTATTTACTTTTAACCAAGTAGACAGAATCACATAGGTTGCATTGCATTGCATGAGTCTTACTTTTCCCTACTCATTTATTTTATCTCCTTAAGCTAAGCATGAGGACACGCTAATGTTTAAGTGTGGGGAGGTTGATAAATCACTATTTTATGGTTTATGTTGTGTTTAATTGAGTAGTTTCATCAAGTCTTTACCCACTTATTCATATGAATAGCATGATTTTATAATTCCTTCCTAAGTTTGTTCTATGGTTGAAAACTTGCTTCCTAAAAGTATAAAGTGTATATTTTAATTCTCCTTTATACCATTCGATGCCGTGATCCGTGTGTTAAGTGTTTCAGGCTTCATAGGGCAGGAATGGCTTAGAGAATGGAGAGGAAGCCTGCAAAAATGGACGCGAAGGCTGCTGGACGTGGAGGCTGCGGGACGCGGTGGCGGTGGGCTGCTCGACTAGTGGTGGTGGGCTGGTGGCTGCAATGGTTCTCAGCTTCTCACTTCTCAGAGAAGAAAGGAGAGATGAGTGGCTGTGGCTTCAATTGACAATTGGGATTTAGGGTTTTCACTTCAGCACCTGCCTTTTTTCGTTTTTTCTTTAATTTTTATACAAAACGGCGACGTTTTAGAGGATGCATTTCTGAACCGGAAACCCTATGAAAAATCGGACGGTTCTACCGGTTCACTGGTTAACCGCCAGTTCGATTGATTTTTTACCCAGTTAACCCAATTGAACTGGTCGGTCCGGTTCGGTTTTCAGAACCATGTTAATTTGTATTGTGTCATTTGTACAACCCAAAAATGGGTGTGTAGCTCATGTATGATTGTTTCATTAGATAATCAGTTCATTATCATTATGTATGTGATTGTGGTGGTTGTTAAAAGTAAATTTCACTATTGTATTATTGATGATAAACTAACTGTCTAAGCAAGTAACCGAATGATAATTTTTATTGTTCAAATAAAAATATTTTCGCAAATTTTTATTTTTTTGAAAGTAAGAGCTCAACACAATAAAGTGGAGCGATCAGAACTAGTCAAGCAAAAACACATAAAAACCTACATAAAAACCTACTTAAGAATGAAGAAACCCAAACATATAAAGGTCCCCATGTCATCTCCGGCATAGCCATCAACAACAAGAGGAAACAACACCTCTCCACTCATTAACGCTCGTCACGGTCATGTTAATAACTTCTTCAACACCTTTGCTTTGATCGTGGAAGATTCTTCTATTCCTTTCCATCCATATATTCCAAATGATGGCACAAAAACACCTTAGCCGCTACTCACGATTCCCCTTACTCCTCGGTTCCTCTATCCAACTGAGATAGTGCTCTTTCAGCGAACCCGGATAAGACCATTGGTAACCGAATCCTGATATCCAAGCACTCCACACCTGCCAAGAAAATTCACATCCAAAAAACAAGTGATATACATGTTCCAATTCGTTATTACATAACACGTATGCAGTGTCCTCCTGTCTGATAATTCCAAATCAGCTCAGCCTTTCTTTAGTGTTTACCCTGCCTATTAAAACAAACCAAGCAAACAGCTCCACTCTTTGTGGAACCATACCTTTCCAAATGGTGCTTGTGAAGCTGTAGCTGGTCACCTCCTCTGGAAGCCTTTCAACCTGCATCACCTGCACAAATGAGTTAGTTGAAAAGACACCTTGCCTATCATATTTCCAAATCGCTCTATCCTCTCTGTGGTTTACTAATTTCACCGGTCTCAAAGCCTCATGTAATTGATTCAGAAGCTCCAATTCCCACTGAAAAAGCTCTCGCCTCCATTGGAATTTCCAAATCCACTCTATCCCATCCCAAAACCCACAATCTCCAATAACAGATCCACACTGGTTTGAAATAGAGAAAAGTCTCGAAAACCGGTCTTTCAGAGAACCACATAGTAGCCATACATCCTCCCAGAATCGAGTTCATCGCCCATCACCAATCTCCATGGACAGCCCTGTAACCATCTTATCTTTTATACGTTCATTCATGATGTTTAACTGGCATATATCCTTCCAAGGGCCTCCTCTTGTAGGAAGTGCTTGAGTTGATAGCAGCTCATTGGGCTTCATATTATTACATGAACATACAATTTTTTTCCACAACGGGCGCTCCTCTTTAGCGAACCACCACCACCACTTGAACAACAATGCTGAGTTTCGAATCATAGCATTGCCAACTCCCAAGCCACCTAGTTTTTTTGGAGTCTGCACCATTTCCCATCTAACTAATGCCATACCATTCCTACCATCTTCCTTACTCCACAGGAATCTTCTCTGCAGTGAAATCAACTTCTCAGCAACAGCTTTCGGCATCTTGAATAAACTCAAATAATACACTGGCAGACTGTTTAATATTGATTTGATAAGCACCAGCTTCCCAGCTTTGTTTAGCACCTTAGCTTTCCACAAGTTGAGTTTCTCCTCCACTTTGTCCATAATAGGCTTCCAAGTCTTCACCAATCTCGGGTTTGCTCCTAAGGAAATCCCTAGGTATTTAACTAGAAGATTGTCCTCCTTACAACCCAGGAGGTTACACATACGTTGTACCCACTGCTCGTCACAATTAACCGGTATCAAACTTGACTTATCAAAATTAATACAGAGGCTTGACATCAACTCAAAGCATCGCAACAGTCGCTTGTAATTCTTAATAGTCTCCTCATCTGGTGGGCAGAACAGAATAGTATCGTCAGCAAACTGAAGGTGCGATAATTCTATTCTATCCCTCCCCTCCAACAATGGTGATATACGCCCGTTCCTGATCGCCTCTCCAACCATTCGATGCAGCACATCCACCACCAGTACAAATAAAAAGGGAGAAAGTGGGTCACCTTGTCTCAAACTTCTTTCCATTTTGAAAGGTTTAGATGGCGAGCCATTTAGCAGAACTGACATAGATGCAGTGGTCACACACTCCATAACCCATGTTTTCCATTTATGCCCGAAACCCATCTTTTGTAACACAATGTCCACAAAGCTCCATTTGACTCTGTCGTATGCTTTCTAAAAATCTAACTTTATTATTGCCGCTTCTCTATTTCTCTGTTTAAGCCAGCTAACCATTTCACATGCAATAAATGCCCCATCGTGTATTTTCCTTCCCTTGACAAACACACTCTGTGTCTCTCCTACTAACCCTGGTATCACTGATCTCATCCTCCTGACTAGCACCTTCAAGATGACCTTGTAAACGCACCCGACCATACTAATAGGTCTCAAGTCTTTGATCTCCTTTGCGCCGACGAACTTTGGAGCCAATGCCACCCAAGTAACATTACTATCAGTCGGTAACCTGGAAGAATTAAAGAACCCCATCACTGTTGCCGTAAATTTAGGACCAATCTCACCCCAACACTTCTTAATGAAGTTTATGTTGTACCCATCACAACCTGGCGCTTTAGAAGACCCTCCCTGATCTCCTCAGCCGATGGCAGCATCTCTAAGGTCACAGCATCTTCCTCAGCTATCTTCCCCACTAGACCATCTCTAAAGCCCATCAATGGAGTAGCTTCATGATGATATAATTCCTTGTAGAACTCTTTGATTGCTATCTTAATTCTCGCTTGATTTCTGACTGTTCTGCCATTTATCACCAGAGTATCAATCCTATTGTTCCGTCTTCTTGCTGAAGCCATAGTATGAAAGTATCTTGTATTTTTGTCTATGTCCTTCGCGTGCCGAGACCGAGACATCTGTTTCTAATGCATTTCCTTTCTTACGTACCATTTCTCACAGCAAGTAACCAATGTCCTTCTTCTAGCCTCCATCGTGGCATCATATACTCCATTGCTGACCATATCATCAACTCTCTTAATTTCTTCCTCAAACTTTGTGATTTTACTGTCCATCTCACCAAAATTAGCCTTGTGCCATCTCCCTATCGGGATCGTCAATGCCTTCAACTTTTCTGTGAACTGTATCTCTCCCAAGCCTCTCCTCAACTTTTTGTCCTCCACTATTATGGGGCAGTGATCTGACAATCCCCTTGGCCCCCTCGTAAACGAGTTTCTGGAAACTCTTCCAGCCACTCCACATTAATCAGAGCTCTATCTATACGACTACAAGACTGACCTCGAAACCATGTAAACTTGCGATCAGTGAGTTCCAAATCTACTAAATGCATATCTTGTATCCAGTTCTTGAAATCTTTCGCTGACCGAGGTATAGTAGTTGCACCTTTTCTTTCCTCTTCATGTACTATTTCATTAAAATCTCCCATAAAACAACAAGGGACCTGACATAACCCAGCTATATAGCTCAGCTCCTCCCAAACCTGAAGCTTCTCATCTCTATTATGAGGGCCATAGACTAGTACGAAAGCGCAATGGAAACTACTCTTTAACATTACTCCTTCAACACACAACCACCTCTCTCCCTTATAGCAATTAATCATATTAAACACTGATTCGTCCCACATTAACAGAAGTCTACCAGACGCACCATCAGAGCCTACATACTCCCAGCCTAACGCATCTTGTCCCCATATTCTTGTAACATCAAACTTCGTCACAACCTGTCTTTTAGTCTCAATCAATCCTACTAGATTTAAACTATACTTTTTCTTTAAGTCCTTCACCATTCTCAACTTCCCATCACCCCGTAGACCCCTAATATTCCATGCACTAAAATTCATTTAAATTTTTTTGTACACACCTGTTGTATTTTTTGTTTAGGCCTGCACCGTCTCATCTTTGCCTTCTGCTTCGCCATTTTTCTCTTACGGTCTATTTCTTCATTTTGTGCCTGAAGGATTGCGATGATGTCATCCTCTTCATTCAACAACATAGCACCTGACTCTTTGCCCAGCTCCCAGGTCTTCTTGTTCTCTAGTAACTGTTCCTGCAATTCCGATCTCTGGCTATCACTGTCCTCGGCTTCGTCAACAGCAGCCTCATGCTCAGGAACATTCCTTCTAACTCCATCAGCTTCAGCCACCCTTCTACCGCCCCTACCACTGTTCAACATCATCCTTCCCTCCTCAACAACCCCATCATACCCTCCTACTCCATCGTCTTCCACCTTAAAATTATAATAATTCAAATTATGCAATCAATTCTATTAAATTAGTACGCAACGTGTTAGCCGAAAATTGATTAGTATTAAACTTGGTTTAATAAAGTTTTTTAAAGAAGTGTTTGTGTTTTTTAAAAGTATAAATTCTTTTTTTTGTATTTAATAAATAAAAAAGATCATGATTATGCTTGTAACTTTTAAAAGATTGGGATACTTTTAAAAGCACTTAAGGTGGAGTTTTTTAAAGTTGGCTTGTACTTTTTAAATTTTAAAAGTTTAATATAATCTCATAGATCAATTAATTTTCAAATTTAACGCTTAAATTTATGTCTCTTATACTATTTTTAAATTTTAAAAACTATTTTACCAAACATAATTATTGTTGCTTGTGTTTATTAAAAGTCATTTTTAATTTAATTTATCAAATATAAATACTACACTTCTTAAAAAAATCATCTTTTAAAAACTAACTTTTACAAGCTATTTTTAAAAAATAAAAATTTTACCAAACTAAACCTTAATTTGCTAATGGAGGTGACTAATTAATGTGTGCTCTTAATTCATTATTAGCCTAGGATACCGCGGGCCTTTGCTAGATATTTTTCAGGGAGGTGACAAATTTCCTCCTTCATCGATCAATTATTGTGTCCACCCCTTATTTTATTCAAACGAGTATTGCTCTCTATTGCATTATTGCCATATGAACAGTTTAGGAAGCCTTTCACATGTTTCAGGCACTTTACCGGAACTAAAATGTTCCAATGTGCAAAGCCGTTAAGATTTATTATTAAAAATTTTAAGGGTAGAGATTGAAGATATCAATTTAAGATGAGCTTGAAAAGAGGTGGTGCACTGAGAGGAAGAGACTTGTTGAAGATATACCATTTGCATTTTGTGGAGCTTGGAGAGTGAACCTGATTTTGCTATTACGTTGTAGTCCAAGTCGAAAATATAGATTGAGGCCGAGGCGTATATGAAATTACTCAATTTATATGACCAACTTGATTGACATTTGTGGATTAATCAACATATAAAAGGTAGGATATAAGTATCTAAAAAAATATATGAAAAATTTATGGATTATGCAATTTAATAGATAATAGATTTGTACTTATAAGATATCTATGTTATTGAAATTTTTTTTACAATAATATATTTTTTTAAATAGAATATTATTCTTTTGTTAGTATAGGGTGTTAATCGAGTCAAATCTGATTAAATCTTACTTTAATCGGGTATTAATTTCGAAGTTGCAAAACTTTAACTAACCCAATTATTCAATTAAATTAATTTAATTTTAAAAAATACATAACAGTAGATATACAACATTTTAAGATGTGTAAAATTATTTTATTTTAGTATAAATTTGATAATGTATTGTTCTTATTTTTTACTGTTATATATTATTTATAAAAAAATTTTTCACTTTTTTTTATAATTTTTTAAATATTATTTTCAATTAGATACTTAATTATTCGAATGGATCCCATCTGAATTTAATCTATTTAGATTGGTTCAGATCCACCCAAAAAAACCTCAAATCTAAATCAACGCAAACCAATTAAAAAATTTCATGATCTAATTCTCAATTTTTTTCCAAATCCAAACAAATGCAACCATGAATACTTCAATCAAACGGAGGCAGAACTATCGACTTTGGCTTGGGGCAATATTTACATGTATGTTTGGCAGAAAAACCGCAGAGTTGCAGACTATATATTTAGTAATATTATTTACTCAAACAATTTTTTCTCTATTATATTTGTTCATACTCTAATCTAATACAAATGTCTAGACCCAAATAAAAGGTCCAATCCAAAGATTGGCCCTCGCTTGCCACTGACCTTCTCTTAAGAAGTCGGTCTCAACAACAACTTGGTCCAAAGAAGTCGGAGACGAAGGTTAGCTGGCAGATAACACTCATTCAAATGCGTACCTGCCCCTAAAATCTCTCAACCCACTTCCAGGAGCCATATCTCAACCTCCCTAAGATAAAGGGACGGTTATCCTCCTTAAAAGGTGGAACTACTTCAACGGTGGTTATTGGTTCACCACTATAAATACACTGACACCCCTCAGGTATCTCTAAGTTCCAATACTCTCTAAACTTGCTTAGACCCTTGCTGACTTAGGCATCGGAGTGTCTTTGTAGGTACCATCCCATCTTTACACACGCACAAGTCGGACGGAGGCTCCCAGGCGCAAACCTGCTCGGAGGCTTCCTCCCTCAGACGATTGGGCCAACCCAACGAGTCTAGCCCATTAATCTCCGGTTACCCATCGTAACATTGGCGCCGTTGCTGGGGACCCGAGAGATCAACCCAGAATGGCGGAAAATTCACCTGAAGATGGCCACACGGCGTTTGACTTCAAACAAGAGAATCTGGACATCGGGAAAAATAATGCAGACATGGCCACTCACCAAGGCACGACCAACCAGAACAGAGAAGGCACATCTGGGTTAAAGGACCCAAAGGCAAATTCCTCTGAAGGCCGCGAATTCGGAAAAGAAGGACAGCCCCATGCAACCTACCTCATGGGACTGTTCCACGGCCACCAAGGACGTTTGGAACAACTAGAGCAGGAATTAGAACGACAACGAGAGGCAGAGAGAAATTTGAAGAATAAAATAGAGCGACGAAAGGAGCTAGAAGAAAAGCTCTTAAGGCTGGAGTCTGCTCTCAAAAATCGAAGCTCCCGTAATGACCGAGAAGATTCCCCCTTAGGAGGAGAAGACCCATTCAGTGAGGACATAATGAGGGCAAAAGTTCCGAGGAACTTCAAAAGCCCTGATATGAACCTCTATGATGGAACCACAGATCCGAAGCATCATTTAAGCAACTTCAAAAGTCGGATGTATTTGGCTGACGCTTCTGATGCTACTCGTTGCAAGCTTTTCCGACCACCTTGTCGAAAGCAGTGATGAAGTGGTTTGACAGCCTCCCTCCAAGGTCGGTCACTAGCTTCGAGGACCTCTCGCAAAAGTTCTTGATGCGGTTCTCTATCCAGAAGGACAAAGTAAAGCACGCACCGAGCCTCCTGGGAGTAAAACAGGAGGTCGGAGAACCTCTGTGGGACTATATGGAAATGTTTAATAAAGCGTGCCTGGAAATCCAAGACCTGCCCACGGAGGCAGTAATCATGGGACTAGTAAATGGACTTCGAGAAGGTCCCTTCTCCCAGTCCATATCAAAAAGGCACCCGACCTCCCTGAGCGATGTGCAAGAGAGAGCTGAGAAGTACATCAACATGGAGGAAAATGCCAGACTGCGAGAACCGAGTTGGCAACCTGGATACTCTCACTCAGCAAAAGAGAAAGAAAGAGAGCCCAAGAAAAAAGAGGAAGTCGGCCCCGAAAGGCCTAGGAGATATCACTCTTATACTCTGGTGCGGATTTTATAACCATAAACTAACCGGCAAGTGCACCGGGTCGTACCAAGTAATACCTCAGGTGAGTGAGGGTCGATCCCACGAGGATTGATGGACTAAGCAATGATGGTTGATTAATTTACTTAGTTAGACAAGCAGAAAATAATGTTTTGAGAGTTCAAAAGCATTAAACAGTAAGTTCAGAATATCAGAAGACAGACAGTAAATAAGTTGAGAATAATATATGGAGAAACAGTTAAGGCTTCAGAGTTATCTATTTTCCGGATTGACTTTTCTTACTAACTATTTTAATCATGAAAGATTTAATTCATGGAAAATTATATGTGACTAAACCCTAATTCCTTAGACCTTTTTAGTCTCCTCTAACTCTCATCAACCGCCAATTCCTTGGTCAATTAATTCCAATTAGAGGGTGAAGTTTAATTCTAGTTATTATGCCACAAAAATCCTAATTATCCAAATATAAGAGGATTATATGTCACGTATCCCGTTAAGTCTAGATAATTAGAATTTAGGAGAAATTATTTTCAAGCTGTTGTTCAAGTAAAAAGCTTTTCCAATTTATACAAGAACTCAATTAAAAAGAAGGTCATACTTCCGTTCCACCAAAATTCATAAGATAACGAACGAAAACAATTCTTGAATTATAAATCAGTACATGAATTAAACTAGAAAAACAATAGAATCAATCCATATAATAGACAGAGCTCTTAATCTTTACAGTGGAGGTTTAGTTGCTCATGGTTCAGAGTGGAAACTAGGATATTCTTAAACTGTAAATTGGAATGAGGTGGAATAATCCCCGAATAGAAGTTTCTTTTTTCCTTATATCTAATCCTAATTAATTTAAATTATAATTTTTAAAAACTAAATAATATATTTTCCTATTTTTTAAAATAAAAATTAAAGTTTAAATCAGAATTAATTAAATCTTCGAACAGCCTAAACTTGGACGCTGGGACCACTCGAATTGGAAGATCATGCGCCTAACTTGAGTTATCATGCGCCTTACTTGATCATGGCCGCATGGATTGGAGTTTGAGTTAGTGAGGTTGCGCCTAACTCAAGGGTTCCTGCGCCTTACTTGGAGTCTTGCTAATTGATGCGTGTTGTTGAGATGTCTTGCGCCTAACTTGAGAAATCTCAAGTTAGGCGCAGCCTTGGCCGAATTGGTGGGAGAGAAGTGTGAAGTATTATATATCATTGGAAAGCTCTGAAAATTAACTTTCCAACACCACTGGAATCACGTCCATTGGACCTCTATAGCTCGAGTTATTCAGGTTTGAGTGCAGAGAGGTCAGGGTTGACAGCATCATTCGCCTTCTTCTCTTTTTCTGCGAAAACTCCATCAAATCCAGCCAAATGCTACCTAAAATAAACAGAATTGCACACGACTCAAAGTAACATCCATAGTGGCTAAAAGATAATTAATTCTTGATTAAACTCAACAAATTAAATGCAAATTCACTAGGAAAAGATAGGAAAGATGCTCACGCATCACAACACCAAACTTAAATTGTTGCTTGTCCTCAAGCAACCAAACTAATATAGGCTTAGGATGTGAATTTGCATGAGAATGAGAGTTTGATTAAGCTCATGTCTCTTCTTATAGTGGGGTTTACAACTGCAATCCTGAATAATTCTGGCATCCCATTCTCCTTTGAATTAGAAGGATGTCATTGTCATTCGGAATTAGAATCCGGATAATATTATGAATTTTCTAATCTCTTGTACTTCAATTTAATCCTTGAACACAGCAAATTTTCTTTGATTCTCTTTTCTTTGGTGCTTTGCACCTTGAGCCTATCCGTGACTTTAAATGTTTTGTCTCAAGCTTCACTTGACACAAAAACACGACAAGCACTTAACTGGAGAACTCTCTTTAAGTTCTGATTTTCCTTTCAGTTACTCCCAGACAGTGGTGCTCAAAGCCTTTGGCATACTCTGTTAAATGCATTTGATCTCGACTCTTAGTGTTCTGTCTCAAGGATTATTTGACACAACCACACCACAAGCATGTGACCAGGGAAACAACTCTTTGAGCTTTTAATCATGTCTGACCTCCCTAGTCATTGATGCTTAGAGCCTTGGACCTTGCTTTTATTTTTCGTTTGCTGTTTCTTCTGCTTCAAAGATTAAACTTTCACTTATTGCAGAGAATTCATAATAGTTCTCTAAATTCCTGTTTCTTGTACAGGAACATTCTTTAATCAAATTTAAATATGCACTGTTCATATCATGCATTCAGAATCACAGAAAATACCACCACAATTAAGTAAAGAAGACTATTCTTTATTATAAACTCTATTTCTCATGCAATACATCTTTTTCTTCTTTTTCTTTTGGATTCAAGCTCAGCGAGCAATACATGAGACACTTTTCAGAATTAAGAGTAAACAACAGAAAAAAATAGCAAAATAAACTGGAACCTAGGAATTGAAATAACAAAGGATCATGCAGAAACCAAGTAAAATAGCAGAAAACAGGAATATAACATAATAAGAACGGGAGAAAATATAGAATGAAAGGAACTCAACCACCTCAGTTATCCTAGTGGCCGTCTCATTCTTTAGGTTGTGCCCCTCCGTGAAGATTATTCGCCTTCCTTTGGTGCCATTAAAGTAAACAGAAAAGCCACAAGCGAAGCGACAACACCAAACTTAAAAGTTTGCTTGTCCTCAAGCAAAGAAAAACTGAAAACAGAAAGGGACATAAAAAGATATATGGAGAAGTAAAAATAAATATTAATGCAAAAGAATAATAAAATGATAAAAGGACAAGAGAGGTTAACATAATTAAAATATATATATATTTGTATTGTATTAATTTTTATTTTTAGGTTTTTTATTTTATTTTATTTTATATTTTTTTTATATAGGTATTTATTTATTGATTTATTTATTTATATATATATATAAGGGGGGAGGGGAACGGATTATATATATATAATGGGGTGGGGGTTAATGTATGTAAAAGGAATTGTGGTGGGGGGGGGGGAGAATGGGGTGGGGTCACGGTTTTGGAATAATTGGTGCGTCTAACTTGTGTATTTGTGTGCCTAACATGATGGCCTATTCCACACATACAGCGCCTAACTTGCTTCTTCCTGCGCTTGACTTGTATTGGATCTTCACAGCTTGCGCCTAACTTGAGGTTAGCGCAGACCCTCCCGAGTGAAATAGTCTTTGATGAGTAACCTACGGTGCCTAACTTGAGATTCCTCAAGTTAGGCGCAAACCCTTCAATGCAAAATTTTTCGCTTCGCGTCCATAACTGTGTATTCAGGAACTTGTTTCTGTTTTAATAAATTTGCATGATCTAAATATACGTAAAACAAAAGAAAAATAATAAAAATTTAACTGAAACCAAATAAATAACAAAATCAAACCAACAGAAATCAAACTAAAGGATACGAAAATATCGGGTTGTCTCCTGACAAGCGCTTCTTTGCTGTCACTAGCTTGATGATCAGCTCCTCTAAGGAGGAGGATCATAGGGGCTTAGCTCTTCATCCCTTACTGTGAATCTTCTCCCTGTGTCCCCATAAAGTAGCTCAATATGCTCCAGAGAGAGGATTCTGTTTACTGTATAAGTGAACGCTGAATTGCTAGTCAACACCACCTTCATTCCTGGGGAGAAGCCTTCAGTGGGAATCTTTTTGTTTCTCCATCCTCTGGGTACTTTTTTCTTTTTGCGAACCTCCTCCTTGGTGGATGATGCATTCCCGACACCAAACTTAGGTTTGATGTCAGGAGGAACTTTATTGATTGTCACCAAAGGAGGTTTGAGCTGCAGATTCTGTTGTACATCATCAGGGGGTTCTTGAAGGTTTGGATCAATAGGCTCAGTCTGCATGCACCTCTCTTCTTCACCTGCTGAATGTATATCTTTGAAGACATGAAAGATGATGAGCGGATAATGTATACGCTTTTTGGCATTATTTTTAGTATGTTTTTAGTATATTTTAATTAGTTTTTATTATATTTTTATTAGTTTTTTTATAAAAATCACTCTTCTGGACTTTACTATGAGTTTGTGTGTTTTTCTATGATTTCAGGTATTTTCTGGCTGAAATTGAGGGACCTGAGTAAAAATTTGATTCAGAGGCTGAAAAAGGACTGCAGATGTTGTTGGATTCTGACCTCCCTGCACTCAATTGCGTTGGAAAGTAGACATCCTGGACTTTCCAGCAATATATAATAGTCCATACTTTGCCCGAGATTTGATGGCCCAAATAGGTGTTCCAAGTCAGCTCAAGAATTCTGGCGTTTAACTCTAAAACTGGCACAAAAGCTGGAGTTAAACGCCCAAACTGGCACAAAAGCTGGCGTTTAACTCCAAGAAAAGTCTCTACACAAAAATGCTTCAATGCTCAGCCCAAGCACACACCAAGTGGGCCCGAAAGAAGATTTCTGCATTAATTACCTATTTCTGTAACCCTAGGCTACTAGTTTTCTATAAATAGGACCTTTTGCTATTGTATTTTCATCTCTTTTACACACTTTTCATATACTTTCATAGACCTTTTCACGTTTGGGGGCTGGCCTCACAGCCATGCCTGAACCTTGTTCTTATGTATTTTCAATGGTGGAGTTTCTACACACCATAGATTAAGGTGTGGAGCTCTGCTGTTCTTCATGAATTAATGCAATTACTACTGTTTTTCTAATCAATTCACGCCTACTTCTTCTCTAAGATATCACTTGTTCTTCAACTTGATGAATGTGATGATCCGTGACACTCATCATCATTCTCACCTATGAATGTGTGCCTGACAACCACCTCCGTTCTACCTTCGATTGAGTGTGTATCTCTTGGGTTTCTGATCTAAGACTGGAACCTTCGTGGTATAGGCTAGAATTATTGGCGGCCGTTCCTGAGATCCAGAAAGTCTAAACCTTGTCTGTGGTATTCCAAGTAGGATCTGAGAAGGGATGACTGTGACGAGCTTCAAACTCGCGATTGTGGGGCGTTTGACAGACGCAAAAGGATCAATGGATCCTATTCCGACATGATCGAGAACCGGCAGCTGATTAGCCGATGTTGTGACAGAGCATCAGGACCATTTTCACTAAGAGGACGGGATGTAGCCATTGACAACGGTGATGCCCAACATAAAGCTTGCCATGGAAAGGAGTATGAATGATTGGAAGAAGGCAATAGGAAAGCAGAGGTTCAAGGGGAACAAAGCATCTTCATACGCTTATCTGAAATCCACCAATGAATTACATAAGTATCTCTATCTTTATTTTATGTTTTATTCATCTTTTAATTATCAACCCTCCATCACCATTTGAATCTGCCTGACTGAGATTTACAAGATGACCATAGCTTGCTTCAAGCCGACAATCTCCGTGGGATCGACTCTTACTCACGTAAGGTTTATTACTTAGACGACCCAGTGCACTTGCTGGTTAGTTGTGTGGAATTATGACAAAGTGTGATTCACATTTGAGAGCTCCAAGTCTTTGGCGCCATTGTTGATGATCACAATTTCGTGCACCAAGTTTTTGGCGCCGTTGCCGGGGATTGTTCGAGTTTGGACAACTAACGGTTCATTTTGTTGCTTAGATTAGGTACTTTTCAGAATTTTTAAGAATGAATTCTAGAGTTTCAAGGTGATGTTCTTACCATCACAAAAGCTGATTGATTCCCATCAATTTAGCTATTCAATGTAATGTCTTGCTGAAGCTTGGCCAAACATGTCTAATCTTTTTAGACTGAAGCTTTAGACTAACATTGCATGATTCCTGGAATTCTCATTAAAAGTTTTGATTCTCTTTATTTTCTTTTCCATATAATTTTCGAAAATCACAAAAAAATTTATAAAACCATAAAAATCAAAAATATTTTATGTTTCTTGTTTGAGTCTATTGTCTAATTTTAAGTTTGGTGTCAATTGCATGTTTCTGTTCTTCTTGCATTTTTCGAATTCATGCATGTTCTTCATTGATCTTCAAGTTGTTCTTGATGATTTCATTGCTCTGATCTTTAAATTCTCTTGTTTTGTGTGTTTTGTTGTTTCTCATATGCATTCTCAATTTATTAGTGTCTTTTATATGAGAATTTTTAAGTTTGGTGTCCTGCATGCATTGTTTATTTTATCTTAGTTGCATTCTTATTGTTTCTCATCATTAAAAGTTCAAAAATATTTTCAAGTCAATAATACAGAGAATTGAAGATTCAGAACATTCAGCAGAGGAATCAAACAGAAAAAGCTGGGCGTTCAAAACGCCCAGTGAGGAAGGAAAACTGGCATTTAAACGCCAGCCAGGGTACCTGGCTGGGCGTTTAACACCCAAAAAGGTAGAGATTTTGGCGTTAAACGCCAGAATGGGCACCATTCTGGGCGTTTAACGCCAGGATGACACTAGAGGGAAGATTTTGTTTTTAATTCACATTTTTTTCAAGTTTTCATAATTTTTCAAAATCAAATCTTTTTCAAATCATATCTTTTCAATCATATCTCTTTCAAAATAAATTTCTTTCCATTTTATATTTATTTTTGCTATTTTCAAAAATCCTTGCTTCAATTAAAGATTTACTTCAAAACTTTCAAGTTGTTACTTGCCTATTAAGAAAGGATCAAACTTTAAATTTTAAAATCATATCTTTTAATTTCTTGATAGTCAAGTAATCAACTTTAATTTTAAAAAATTCTTCTTTTTCTAAATTGATTTTCAATCATATCTTTTCAAACATATCTTTTCAATCACATCTTTTTCAAAATTAATTTTTTTTCAATCATATCTTTTTCTAATTTCAAAATCTTTTTCAAAAATCACTTTATTTCTTTCCCAATCTTAGTTTTCGAAAATCTCAATCAAATTTTCAAATTTCTTTTTTTAAATATTTTAATTAATTTTTGAAAATTCTTCCCCTCTTTTCACATCCTTCTATTTAAAGGACTAAGACTCCTCATCAAGGTGCAATTCGAACTCTATCCCTCTTGATAAGTTCGAATTCCCTCTTCTCCACCTCCTCCTTCTATTCTTCTTTTCCTTTGACACCTCAAGGAATCTCTATACTGTGACATAGAGGATTTTCTACTTTCTTGTTCTCTTCTCTTTCATATGAGCAGGAACAAAGATAAAGGCATACTTGTTCAAGCTGATCCTGAACCTGAAAGAACCTTGAAGAGAAAGCTAAGAGAAGCTAAAGAACAATTTTCTCTAGAGGGCCTAACAGAACTCTTCAAAGAAGAAGAAACCATGGCAGCCGAAAACAACAATGCCAACAATGCAAGGAAGGTGCTTGGTGACTTTACTGCACCTACTCCTGATTTCTATGGGAGAAGCATCTCTATCCCTGCCATTGGAGCAAACAACTTTGAGCTTAAGCCTCAATTAGTTTCTCTAATGCAATAGAATTGCAAGTTTCATGGACTTCCATTGGAAGATCCTCATCAGTTCTTAGCTGAGTTCTTGCAAATCTGTGGCACTGTCAAGACCAATGGGGTTGACCCTGAAGTCTACAGACTTATGCTTTTTCCTTTTGCTGTAAGAGACAGAGCTAGAACATGGTTGGATTCACAACCTAAGGAAATCCTGAACTCTTGGGAAAAGCTAGTCAATGCCTTCTTGGCAAAGTTCTTTCCACCTCAAAAATTGAGCAAGCTTAGAGTGGAAGTCCAAACCTTTAGACAGAAGGATGGTGAGTCCCTCTATGAAGCTTGGGAGAGATACAAGCAATTGATCAGAAGGTGCCCTTCTGACATGCTTTCAGAATAGAGCATCATAGGAATCTTCTATGATGGTCTGTCTGAACTATCCAAGATGTCATTGGATAGCTCTGCTGGAGGATCTCTTCATCTAAAGAAGACGCCTGCAGAAGCTCAAGAACTCATTGAAATGGTTGCAAATAACCAATTCATGTACACTTCTGAAAGAAATCCTGTGAATAATGGGACAAATCAGAAGAAAGGAGTTCTTGAGATTGATACTCTGAATGCCATATTAGCTCAGAATAAAATATTGACCCAACAAGTCAATATGATTTTTCAGAGTCTATCTGAAATGCAAGCAGCAACAGGCAGTACTAAGGAAGCTTCCTCTGAAGAAGAAGCTTATGATCCTGAGAACCCAGCAATGGAAGAGGTGAATTACATGGGAGAACCCTATGGAAACACCTATAATCCTTCATGGAGAAATCATCCAAATCTCTCATGGAAGGATCAACAGAGACCTCAACAAGGTTTCAACAACAACAATGGTGGAAGAAACAGGTTTAGCAATAGCAAGCCTTTTCCATCATCTTCTCAGCAACAGACAGAGAATGCTAAGCAAAGCCACTCTGACTTAGCAACCATTGTCTCTGATCTAATCAAAACCACTCAAAGTTTCATGACTGAAACAAGGTCCTCCATTAGAAATTTGGAGGCACAATTGGGTCAGCTGAGTAAGAAAATTACTGAACTCCCTCCTAGCACTCTCCCTAACAATACAGAAGAGAATCCAAAAAGAGAGTGCAAGGCCATAACCACATCTCACATGGCCGAACCTGGAGAGGAGGAAGAGGCAGTGATCTCCACTGAGAAAGATCTCAATGGACGTCCACTGGCCTCCATGGAGTTCCCTAATGAGGAACCATGGGAATCTGAGGCTCACACTGAGACCATAGAGATTCCATTAAATCTACTTTTGCCATTCATGAGCTCTGATGAGTATTCTTCCTCTGAAGAGGATGAAGATGTCACTGAAGAGCAAGTTGCTAAGTAGCTTGGAGCAATCATGAAGCTAAATGCCAAGTTATTTGGTAATGAGACTTGAGAGAATGAACCTCCATTGCTCATCAAAGAACTGGATGACTTGACTAGGCAGAGATTACTTCAAAAGAGACAGGATCATGGAAAGTTCTCAATCCCTTGTACCATAGACACCATGACCTTTGAGAAGGCTCTGTGCGACCTAGGGTCAAGCATAAACCTTATGCCTCTCTCTGTAATGGAGAAGCTAGGGATCATTGAGGTACAAGCTACAAGAATCTCACTAGAGATGGTAGACAATTCAAAGAAACAGGCTTATGGACTTGTAGAGGATGTCTTGGTAAAGGTTGAAGACCATTACATCCCTGCTAATTTAATAATCCTAGAAACTGGGAAGTGTATGGATGAATCCATCATCCTTGGCAGACCCTTCCTAGCCACAGCAAAAAAACTGTGATTGATGTTGACAGAGGAGAATTGATCATTCAAGTGAATGGAGACTCCCTTGTGTTTAAAGCTCAAGGATATCCCTCTGTCACCATGGAGAGGAAGCACGAAGAGCTTCTCTCAATATAGAGTCAAACAGAGCCCCCATAGTCAAACTCTAAGTTTGGTGTTGGGAGGTTCCAACATTGCTCTGAACATCTGTGAGGCTCCATGAGAGCCCACTGTCAAGCTATTGACATTAAAGAAGCGCTTGTTGGGAGGCAACCCAATCGTTACTATTCTATGATAATTTTCTATTTTCTATTATTATTTTATATTTTCTGTAGGTTGATGATCATGTGAAGTCACAAAAATAATTGAAAAAGCAAAAACAAAGTGAAAAACAGAATGAAAAATAGAACACCCTGGAGGAGACAGTTACTGGCGTTTAAACGCCAGTAAAGGTAGCAGAATGGGCGTTAAACGCCCAGTCTGGCACCATTCTGGGCGTTTAACGCCAGAAAAAGGCACCAGACTGGCGTTTAACGCCAGGAATGGGCAAGAAGCTGGCGTTTAACGCCAGAAATGGGCAAGAAGCTGGCGTTAAACGCCAGAAATGGGTAGCAGCCTGGCGTTTAACGCCAGGATTGGCAGAAAGAGGCGTTTTGCACGCCATTTGGTGCAGGGATGAGATATCCTTGACACCTCAGGATCTGTGGACCCCACAGGATCCCCACCTACCCCACCACTCTCTCTCTTCTTCACCCATTCACCAATCACCTCAATACCTCTTCCCCAAAAACTCCTCACCTATCAAATCCCACCATTCTCTTCACCACTCACATCCATCCTTCATAAAACCCCACCTACCTCACCATCCAAATTCAAACCACTTTCCCTCCCAAATCCACCTTTTATAGCCGAACCATACACCCCCCCTCTCACCCCTATATAAACCCATCTTCACTCCTTCATTTTCACACAACCTAAACACCAATTCTCCCCCTTGGCCGAAACACAGAGCCCACTCCATCTCCTCTATTTCTTCTTCTTCTACTCTCTTCTTTCTTCTTTTGCTCGAAGATGAGCAACCTTCTAAGTTTGGTGTGGTAAAAGCTAAAGCTTTTTGTTTTTCCATAACCATTTATGGCACCAAAGGCCGGAAAAACCTCTAGAAAAAGGAAAGGGAAGGCAAAAGCTTCCACCTCCGAGTCATGGGAGATGGAGAGATTCCTCTCAAGGGTGCATCAAGACCACTTCTATGAAGTTGTGGCCAAGAAGAAGGTGATCCCCGAGGTCCCTTTTAAGCTCAAAAAGGGCGAATATCCGGAGATCCGACATGAGATCCGAAGAAGAGGTTGGGAAGTTCTCACCAACCCCATTCAACAAGTCGGAATCTTAATGGTTCAAGAGTTCTATGCAAATGCATGGATCACCAAGAACCATGATCAAAGTGTGAACCCGGACCCTAAGAATTGGCTTACAATGGTCCGAGGAAAATACTTAGATTTTAGTCCGGAAAATGTAAGGTTGGCATTCAACTTACCCATGATGCAAGGAGATGCACACCCCTACACAAGAAGGGTCAACTTTGATCAAAGGTTGGACCAAGTCCTCATGGACATATGTGAAGAGGGCGCTCAATGGAAGAGAGATTCAAGAGGGAAGCCGGTTCAACTAAGAAGGCATGACCTCAAGCCCGTGGCTAGGGGATGGTTGGAGTTCATCCAACGCTCAATCATTCTCACTAGCAACCGGTTCGAAGCTACTATAGACCGGGCTATCATGATACATAGTATCATGATTGGAGAGGAAGTGGAAGTTCATGAGGTTATATCCCAAGAACTCTACAAGGTGGCGGACAAGTCCTCTCCTTTGGCAAGGTTAGCCTTCCCTCATCTCATTTGTTACCTTTGCAATTCGGTTGGAATTGACATAGAGGAAGACATCCTCATTGATGAGGACAAGCCCATCACTAAGAAAAGGATGGAGCAAACAAGAGATCCCACTCATGGACAAGAGCATGAGGAATTTCCTCATCATGAAATCCCTGAGATACCTCAAGGGATGTATTTTTCTCCACAAAACTATTGGGAGCAAATCAACACCTCCCTAGGAGAATTAAGTTCCAACATGGGACAACTAAGGGTGGAGCACCAAGAGCATTCCATCCTCCTCCATGAAATTAGAGAAGATCAAAGAACCATGAGAGAGGAGCAACAAAGGCAAGGAAGAGACATTGAGGAGCTCAAGCACTCCATAAGATCTTCAAGAGGAAGAACAAGCCGCCATCACTAAGGTGGACCCGTTCTTTAATTTTCTTGTTCTTTATTTTCCTGTTTTTCGAAAATTGTGCTTTATGTTTATTTATGTTTGTGTCTTTATTACATGATCATTAGTGTCTAAGTGTCTATGCCTTAAAGCTATGAAAATAAATCCATCACCTTTCTTAAATGAAAAATGTTTTTAATTGAAAAAGAAAAAGAAGTGCATGAATTTCAAATTTTAAAACAGTTTAATTATTTTGATGTGGTGGCAATGCTATTGTTTTTCTAAATGAATGCTTGAACAGTGCATATTTTTTAATTTGATTGTTTATGAATGTTAAAATTGTTGGCTCTTGAAAGAATGAAAGGAAAAGGAGAAATGTTATCTGATGATCTGAAAAATCATAAAATTGATTCTTGAAGCAAGAAAAAGCAGTGAAAAGCTTGCAAAAAAAAAAAAGCAAGCAGAAAAAGCCAATACCCCTTTAAACCAAAAGGCAAGGGTGATAAAAAGGATCCAAGGCTTTGAGCATCAGTGGATAGGAGGGCCCACAGGAATAAAATCCGGGCCTAAGCGGCTAAACCAAGCTGTCCCTAACCATGTGCTTGTGGCGTGAAGGTGTCAAGTGAAAACTTGAGACTGAGCGGTTAAAGTCGAGGTCCAAAGCAAAAAGAAGAGTATGCTTAAGAACCCTGGACACCTCTAATTGGGGACTCTAGCAAAGCTGAGTCACAATCTGAAAAGGTTCACCCAGTTATGTGTCTGTGGCATTTATGTATCCGGTGGTAATACTGGAAAACAAGGTGCTTAGGGCCACGGCCAAGACTCATAAAGTAGATGTGTTCAAGAATCAACATACTTAACTAGGAGAATCAATAACACTATCTGGATTATGAGTTCCTATAGATGCCAATCATTCTGAACTTCAAGGGATAAAGTGAGATGCCAAAACTATTCAGAAGCAAAAAGCTAAAAGCCCCGCTCATCTAATTAATACTGATCTTCATAGATGTTTTTGGAATTCATTGTATATTCTCTTCTTTTTTATCCTATTTGATTTTCAGTTGCTTAGGGACAAGCAACAATTTAAGTTTGGTGTTGTGATGAGCGGATAATGTATACGCTTTTTGGCATTGTTTTTAGTATGTTTTTAGTAATTTTAATTAGTTTTTATTATATTTTTATTAGTTTTTTTTATAAAAATCACTCTTCTGGACTTTACTATGAGTTTGTGTGTTTTTCTGTGATTTCAGGTATTTTCTGGCTGAAATTGAGGGACCTGAGCAAAAATCTGATTCAGAGGCTGAAAAAGGACTGCAGATGCTGTTGGATTCTGACCTCCCTGCACTCAAAGTGGATTTTCTGGAGCTACAGAAGCCCAATTGGCGCGCTCTTAATTGCATTGGAAATTAGACATCCTAGGCTTTCCAGAAATATATAATAGTCCATACTTTGCCCGAGATTTGATGGCCCAAATAGGCGTTCTAAGTCAGCTCAAGAATTCTGGCGTTTAACTCCAAAACTGGCACAAAAGCTGGCGTTTAACTCCAAGAAAAGTCTCTACACGAAAATACTTCAATGCTCAGCCCAAGCACACACCAAGTGGGCCCGGAAGAAGATTTCTGCATTAATTACCTATTTCTGTAACCCTAGGCTACTAGTTTTCTATAAATAAGACCTTTTGCTATTGTATTTTCATCTCTTTTACACACTTTTCATATACTTTCATAGACCTTTTCACGTTTGGGGGCTGGCCTCACGGCCATGCCTGAACCTTGTTCTTATGTATTTTCAACGGTGGAGTTTCTACACACCATAGATTAAGGTGTGGAGCTCTGCTGTTCTTCATGAATTAATGCAATTACTACTGTTTTTCTATTCAATTCACGCCTAATTCTTCTCTAAGATATCACTTGTTCTTCAACTTGATGAATGTGATGATCCGTGACACTCATCATCATTCTCACCTATGAACGTGTGCCTGACAACCACCTCCGTTCTACCTTCGATTGAGTGTGTATCTCTTGGGTTTCTAATCTAAGATTGGAACCTTCGTGGTATAGGCTAGAATTATTGGCGGTCATTCCTGAGATCCGGAAAGTCTAAACCTTGTCTGTGGTATTCTGAGTAGGATCTGGGAAGGGATGACTGTGACGAGCTTCAAACTCGCGATTGTGGGGCGTGTGACAGATGCAAAAGGATCAATGGATCCTATTCCGACATGATCGGGAACCGACAGTTGATTAGCCGATGTTGTGACAGAGCATCAGGACCATTTTCACTGAGAGGACGGGATGTAGCCATTGACAACGGTGATGCCCAACATAAAGCTTGCCATGGAAAGGAGTATGAATGATTGGAAGAAGGCAATAGGAAAGCAGAAGTTCAAGGGGAACAAAGCATCTTCATACGCTTATCTGAAATCCACCAATGAATTACATAAGTATCTCTATCTTTATTTTATGTTTTATTCATCTTTTAATTATCAACCCTCCATCACCATTTGAATCTGGCTGACTGAGATTTACAAGATGACCATAGCTTGCTTCAAGCCGACAATCTCCGTGGGATCGACCCTTACTCACGTAAGGTTTATTACTTGGACGACCTAGTGCACTTGCTGGTTAGTTGTGCGGAATTGTGACAAAGTATGATTCACGTTTGAGAGCTCCAAGTCTTTGGCGCCATTGTTGATGATCACAATTTCGTGCACCAAAAGACTAGTTGCTCATTGTGCACTCTAAGCACTAATTTACCTTCTTCCACATCAATCAGAGCTCTTCCAGTGGCTAGGAATGGTCTTCCTAGAATTATAGAGGCATTCTCATCCTCCCTTGTGTCAAGAATCACAAAATTTGTTGGGAGGAAGAACTTACCCACTTTGACCAAGATATTCTCCACTAATCCATATGCAGGCTTTAGAGATTTGTCTTCCATTTGTAATGATATCCTTGTGGGTTGTGCCTCTTGGATTTGCAGCTTCTTCATCACAGATAAGGGCATTAGATTTATGCTTGCTCCCAGATCACATAGTGCTTTCTCAAAGGTTGTTCTCCCAATGGTGCATGGAATTTGAAAGCTCCATGGATCTGGCTTCTTTCTTGGTAAGTTATTCTGAATGATGGCACTACATTTCTTAGGCACGACCACTGTCTCATCTCCCTTTAAAGGCTTCTTCTTTGATAATAGCTCCTTCATGAACTTGACATAGAGAGGCATTTGCTCCAAAACCTTAGCAAAAGGAATATTGATTTGCAACTTTCTGAAGACTTCCAAGAACTTTAAAAACTGCTTGTCCTTGGTCTCCTTTTGAAGTCTCTGAGGATATGGCATTTTAGGCTTGTACTCAGGAGCTTTTGGCAATGTAGGATAAGTGCCAAGAGAGTCTGGGAATGGGTTGTCCGCACGCTTTGGAGGGACGTGCTCTACTTCTTCCTTCTTCTCCTCTGGAGCTTCTTTTTCAACTGGCTCCTCATTAACTTGTGCTTTCGTACTTGCCACTTGTCCACTTATCAAGGTGATAGCCTTGCATTCCTCTCTTGGATTTGGAATTGTGTTACTAGGAAGGCTATTAGTGGTCCTCTGATCAATTTCATTAACTTTTGTGGCTAATTGACCCACTTGAATCTCCAAGTTCTTGATTGATGCTCTGGTTTCTAAAACTTGCCAATATTGCTTCCAAATCATTGTTCTGCTGGCGCTGAGAATTTGCTTGCTGAGATGACTGAAACTGGTGGTTATTAAAATTGTAGGTCTTAGAGTATGGATCATTGTTGGGATTTCTAGGACCAATCCCCATGTAATTGACCTATTCAAAAGAGGATTGAGCATAATCATAATTATCATTCTGCACAAAATTACCTGTTATGTCATAAGAGACCTCTTAAGGTGGATTTTGGGTGTTGATAGCTGAGACTTGCATGCCACCCATCTGCTGAGTAAGTAGATTTATTTGCAGAGACATAAGCTTGTTTTGAGCAAGAATAGCATTAAGAGCTTCTACTTCCATAACACCCTTCTTTTGAGGAGCCTCAGAGTTCACAGGATTCTTGTTAGATGAGTATAAATATTGGTTGCTAGCAACCAATTCAATCAGCTTAATAGTCTCCTCCTGTGTCTTCTTCTTGTGCAATGAACCACCTGCAGAATTATCTAAGCACATCTTGGACATTTCACCCAAGCCTTCATAAAAGATATCTAGTTGGGTCTATTTGGAGAACATGTTCGGAGGACACTGCCTAGTCAGTAGCTTGTATCTCTGCCAAGCTTCATAAAGAGTTTCACCATCCTTCTGCCTGAAGGTCTGAACCTCCACCCTAAGCTTAGTCAGCTTTTTTGGTGGAAAAAAATTAGTAAGAAACTCAGTAACAACTTTGTCTCAAGTATCCAAACTATCCTTGGGTTGTGAATCTAGCCATAGCTTTGCTCTATCCCTCAGAGCAAACGGGAAGAGCATGAGTTTGTACACCTCAGGGTTCACTCCATTTGTCTTCACAATATCACAAATCTGCAGAAAATTAGAAATAAATTAATTTGGGTCTTCTTGGGGAAGACCATGATACTGACAGTTTTGTTGTACCAGGGTGACCAATTGAGGCTTTAACTCAAAGTTGTTCGCAGCTATAGGAGGCACCATAATGCTTTTTCCATAAAGATCTGCAGTAGGATCAGAGTAAGAGCCAAGCACTCTCCTAGGTTGCTCATCCCCATTTGGATTTGCCATGTTAGCATCAACAGCATTATTATGATCCATAGTGGATATTGCAGCCTTGTAAAGTCTTGCTTGTTGCAAATGCTGCCTGAAAGTCCTTTCAGGTTCAGGATCAAAGTCTAAGAAAGGTTTCTTGTCTCTGTTGTTGTGCATAAACAAACAGAAAATAAGAAAAGATAGGAATCTCTACGTCAGAGTGCAGAGAATTTCCAGTGAGGTAACCTGTGTAAAAGAAATAAAATAAAACAACTAAATATTTAAAGCCGAAAAATTTCAAAAATTATAAAAAGAAAATAAACAAGAAATTTAAAATAAAAATAACTAGGGGACACCAAACTTAATTTCAAAAATTAAAGACAAAAATAAAATAAATCTAATAGAATATAGAAAAAAATAATTGAAGGAAACAAAAACGAAAATAAAAGGAAATGAAAATAAAAAGGAAAATAAAAAAAAGAACGCCGTAAGTTTTTAGAAAAATCAAAAGAAAAAAATAAAACCAAAGAGGGGACAGGGGAATGGGAAACGAAAAATAAGGAAAAAATAAAGGAAAAAAATGAGAATTAAAAATTAATAAAACTAAAATAAAATTAATTAAAAGAAAAATTATCTAATCTAAGCAATCAAATAATTGATAGTTGTTAATCACAGTCAATCCCCGGCAACGGCGCCAAAAACTTGGTGCGGATTTTATAACCACAAACTAACCGGCAAGTGCACCGGGTTGTACCAAGTAATACCTCAGGTGAGTGAGGGTCGATCCCACGAGGATTGATGGACTAAGAAATGATGGTTGATTAATTTACTTAGTTAGACAAGCAAAAAATAATGTTTTGAGAGTTCAAAAGCATTAAACAGTAAGTTCAGAATATCAGAAGACAGGCAGTAAATAAGTTGAGAATAATATATGGAGAAACAGTTAAGGCTTCAGAGTTATCTATTTTCCGGATTGACTTTTGTTGCCAACTATTTTAATCATGTAAGATTTAATTCATGGCAAACTATATGTGACTAAACCCTAATTCCTTAGACCTTTTTAGTCTCCTCTAACTCTCATCAACCGCCAATTCCTTGGTCAATTAATTCCAATTAGAGGGTGAAGTTTAATTCTAGTTATTATGCCACAAAAATCCTAATTATCCAAATATAAGAGGATTATATGTCACGTATCCCGTTAAGTCCAGATAATTAGAATTTAGGAGAAATTGTTTTCAAGCTGTTGTTCAAGTAAAAAGCTTTTCCAAGTTATACAAAAACTCAATTAGAAAGAGGGTCATACTTCCGTTCCACCCAAATTCATAAGATAACGAACGAAAACAATTCTTGAATTATAAATCAGTACATGAATTAAACTAGAAAAATAATAGAATCAATCCATATAATAGACAGAGCTCCTAACCTTAACAGTGGATGTTTAGTTGCTCATGGTTCAGAGTGGAAACTAGGATTCTCTTAAACTGTAAATTGGAATGAGGTGGAATAATCCCCGAAGAGAAGTTTATTTTTTTCGTATATCTAATCCTAATTAATTTAAATTATAATTTTTAAAAACTAAATAATATATTTTCCTATTTTTTAAAATAAAAATTAAAGTTTAAATCAGAATTAATTAAATCTTCGAACATCCTAAACCTGGATGCTGGGACCACTTGAATTGGAAGATCATGCGCCTTACTTGATCATGGCCGCATGGATTGGAGTTTGAGTGAGTGAGGTTGCGCCTAACTCAAGGGTTCCTGCGCCTTACTTGGAGTCTTGCTAATTGATGCGTGTTGTTGAGGTGTCTTGCGCCTAACTTGAGAAATCTCAAGTTAGGCGCAGCCTTGGCTTAATTGGTGGGAAAGAAGTGTGGACTGTTATATATAGTTGGAAAGCTATAAAAGTTATCTTTCCAACGCCACTGGAATCACGTCCATTGGACCTCTGTAGCTCAAGTTATTCAGGTTTGAGTTTAGAGAGGTCAGGGTTGACAGCATCATTCACCTTCTTCTCTTTTTCTGCGAAAACTCCATCAAATCCAGCCAAATGCTACCTAAAATAAATAGAATTGTACACGACTCAAAGTAACATCCATAGTGGCTAAAAGATAATTAATTCTTGATTAAACTCAACAAATTAAATGCAAATTCACTAGGAAAAGATAGGAAAGATGCTCACGCATCATACTCCTCTAAGAGTTTCCCTAGTTGATGTCTACAGGGAAATCTGCCATACCGAAAGGCTACCACCCCCTAGACCCATCAAAAACAAAAAGGGGGGAGAGTCGCGGTGACTACTGCGAGTACCATAAGATATATAGTCACTCAACAAATGATTGTTACAACCTTAAAAATGTGATAGAAAAGTTGGCCAGGAAAGGTCGGCTTGATAGGTATCTCATGGAAAGGTCGGACCATCATGTAAAAAGAAAGGGAGATGACGAGGACCGTAGAGATCCGCCCCCGCAAACCCCAGAAAGACACATACATATGATCTCAGAGGGATTCGGAGGAGGCGGCCTCCCAAAGTCGACTCGCAAGAGGCATCTGAAGGAAGTCTACCAGGTCGGGGGCAGGCTCCCAACCTCCCCACCATCACATTTACCAAAGAAGATGGACAAGGAATCATACCTGGGCATGAAGATCCGGTAATGATAACCATGATCCTTGCCAATGCCCATCTTCATATAACTTTGGTGGATCAGGGAAGTTCAGCCGACATCCTTTTCAAACCATCATTCGATAAGCTGGGATTGGATGAGAATGAGTTAAGAGCCTATCTCGACACCCTGTATGGATTAGAGGATACACCAATAAAACCACGGGGATACATACCCCTTCATACCACTTTTGGAAAGGGGGGAAAGTCCAAAACTCTGAGCATCGACTTCATAGTCATCGATGTGGGGTCAGCCTATAATGCCTTAATCGGCAGAACTACCCTAAATCGACTCGGAGCAGTGGTATCTACCCCTCATCTCTGCATGAAATTCCCAACACCAGAGGGAATAGCAACCATCAGAGGAGACTAGAAGTTAGCAAGGAAATGCTACAATGAAAGCTTGAACTTGAGAGAGAAAGGGAATGAGGTGCACACCATTGAACTCGGAGGAGTCAGAGCTAAGGAAGAGTTGCGACCACAACCCGGAGGAAAAACTGAGGAGGTACAGGTTGAAAAAGAGGAAGGAAAAAACACCAATATAGGAGCCGACTTGAAAGAAGAATTGAAGGAGAAACTTATAAAACTCCTACAAGAAAATTCCGACCTATTTGCCTGGAAAGCCTCCGACATGCCAGGAATAGATCCCCGAGCTCATGTTGCACAAACTATCAGTTTACCCCGGGTCGCGACATGTTCAACAAAGAAGATGGAAGCTCGGACCCGAAAGAGCTCAAGTGGTGGAAGAACAAGTGCGAGCACTCCTAGAAGCCGGGTTCGTCAAAGAGGTCAAGTATCCGGCATGGTTGGCAAATGTAGTGCTAGTCAAAAAACAAAATAGAAAGTGGAGGATGTGCGTCGATTACACTAACCTGAACAAAGCGTGCCCCAAAGACCCATATCCACTTCTAAGCATTGATACTCTAGTAGACTCCAGCTCAGGGTATCGATACTTTTCGTTTATGGATGCATACTCGGGATATAATCAAATCCCGATGCATAAGCCGGGTCAAGAAAAAACATCATTCATCACACCTAGAGCAAACTATTGCTATGTGGTTATGCCCTTTGGGCTAAAGA
This sequence comes from Arachis ipaensis, assembly GCF_059453495.1. Lineage (NCBI taxonomy): Eukaryota > Viridiplantae > Streptophyta > Magnoliopsida > Fabales > Fabaceae > Arachis > Arachis ipaensis. The sequence continues at coordinate 132,914,051 of NC_142444.1, forward strand.
ACACTGGAGCCACATATCAGAGGTTGATGAACAAGGTGTTTGCATCTCACCTTGGGGGACTGATGGAAGTCTATATTGACGACATGCTAGTAAAAACCAAGGATGAGACCGACCTCTTGACAGACCTCACGCAAGTCTTCAACACCATAAGGTTGCATGGGATGAGATTGAATCCCGCGAAATGTACCTTCGCAGTACAGGCTGGAAAATTTCTAGGATTCATGCTTACACAAAGAGGAATTGAAGCCAACCCCGACAAGTGTAAAGCAATTCTAGAAATGAAAAGCCCGACTTGCCTAAAAGAGGTCCAGCAGCTGAACGGCCGACTTGCCGCCCTCTCCAGGTTCTTGGTGGGGTCAGCATTAAGATCCCTACCACTCTTCTCTTTACTAAGAAAAGGATGCCAGTTCGAGTGGACTCTTAAGTGCGAAGAAGCATTCCAAGAGTTCAAAAGGTTTTTAAGCCAACCTCCCATTCTGACCCGACCCAAAATCGGGGAAGAACTCGTACTGTATTTGTCCGTAGCAGACAAAGCAGTAGCATCAGCTCTAATACGGGAAGATGAGGTCGGGCAGCATCCTATATACTTCACCAGCAAAGTTCTACAAGGCCCTGAATTAAGGTATCAAAACCTTGAAAAGATTGCGTATGCCTTAATAGTAGCCTCTCGAAGGTTACGTCCTTATTTTCAAGCTCGCACAATAAGAGTCCGAACGAACCAACCCATGAAGCAAATCCTCCAAAAAAATGGATATTGCGGGTAGGATGGTTCAATGGGCAATAGAACTATCCAAGTTCGACTTGAAGTACAAAACTCGGACGGCAATAAAAGCCCAGTGCCTCACCGACTTTGTAGCAGAATATGCAGGAGACCAAGAGGAAGAATCCACTACTTGGGAGTTATATGTAGATGGATCCTCAAACAAAATAGGAAGCGGTGTAGGTATAATACTGGTCAACAAAGGGGGAGCACAAATAGAAGTCTCTCTCAAGTTTGAATTCTCAGCTTCTAATAATCAGGTAGAATATGAAGCCTTGATTGCAGGTTTAAAACCGGCAGAAGAAGTCGGTGCAACAAAAGTAGTGATATTCAGCGACTCTCAGGTGGTGACTTCCAAAATAAATGGAGAGTATCAGGCTAAACACCCCAACATGAAGAGATACTTAGATAAAACATTGGAGCATCTTAGGCGCTTTGCAGAAATCGAGGTTAAGCATATAACTCGGGATCTCAACAGCAGAGCAGACGTCCTCTCCAAGCTAGCAAGTACCAAACCAGGGGAAAATAATAGAAGCCTGATCCAAGAAACTCTCTAAGAACCCTCCGTAGCAAAAACAGAGGCCAAGCAAGACGTCCTTGAGGTTTTCGATTTGGACCTCGGGTGGATGAACCCCTTAATCGAATATCTAAAATTGACATCCTACCCAAAGAGGAAAAAGAAGCTAAGAAAATCCGGAAAGAAGCACAAAACTATACTTTGGTAAAAAAATATCCTGTACAAAAGGGGGATATCAACACCATTATTAAAGTGTGTTCCGACCTCAAGGACGACAAAGGTTTTAGAAGAGGTCCACAATGGTATCTGCGGAAACCATCTCGGAGCAAGGTCGCTGGCCAGAAAATTCATCCGAGCAGGGTTCTACTGGCCAACTTTACAAAAAGATGCCACCGAGTTTGTAAAGAGGTGTCAACCATGCCAAATGCATGCAAACTTCCATGTCGCTCCCCCTGAGGAACTCATAAGTATAACTTCTCCATGGCCTTTTGCTAAATGGGGATTGGACCTGTTAGGACCCTTTCCCCAAGCACCTGGACAAGTGAAATACTTGATAGTGGGAGTAGACTACTTCACAAAATGGATAGAAGCAGAACCATTAGCCACCATCACCGCCTAAAAAAGTCAGAAGTTCCTCTACAAAAATATTATCACAAGGTATGGGGTCCTTCACTCCATTACCACTGATAATGGCACTCAGTTCACTGACTCAACCTTCAAAAACCTAGTAGCCAGCATGAAGATCAAGCACCAGTTCACCTCGGTAGAACATCCACAGGCAAATGGACAAGCCGAGGCTGCTAACAAAGTCATACTGGTAGGGTTGAAGAAAAGGTTACAAGATGCAAAGGGAGCCTGGGCCGAAGAACTCCCATAAGTACTTTGGGCTTATCGGACTACACCTCAGTCTGCCACAGTGGAAACACTCTTCCGACTTGCTTATGGCATAGAAGCCATGATACTAGTGGAAATCAATGAGCAAAGTCTAAGGGTGAGCTTTTACGACGAGGTCGGAAACATACAGGGGCACAAAGAAGAACTTGAATTACTCCCTGAAGTCCGAGAACAAGCCCAGATAAGAGAAGCAGCATTAAAGCAAAGGATGACTACAAGATACAATAAAAAGTCATTCGAAGAAGCTTCACCCCAGACGACTTAGTTTTGATTAGAAATGACATTGGAGTCAATAAGTCGGGAGAGGGAAAGCTCACTGCTGATTGGAAAGGACCATACAAAATTAGTGAGGTCTTAGGCAAAGGCTACTATAAGGTGACCGACTTAAACGGCGCTGAGCTACCTAGGTTGTGGCATGCATGTAATATGAAAAGGTACTATAGTTAAAAGCGAACTCTATTCCCTGATGTACTCTTTTCCCAACTTCATGGTTTTTTCCCAAAGAAAGGGTTTTCCTGAAGGAGAATTTTTAATGAGGCATCAAAGTAGAGACTAAGGGGCTGCAAATTATAAAAAATCCTTAGTAGCAACAAATTACCTTTGCAAATAAAGATCTTTTTTTTCAATATCTCTTTATAAATTCCTTTTCACTTTTTACTCTTTCTACGAAATGCGCCGATTTAAGCTCGACAAAGCATGAAAATCCTATGAAACGACCTAGATGGTCGTCAGGATGAAACGACGAGGTACAAGTCGGTGTAAAGAGGTTATAAAAGTAGATCATGGTAAAACTCGGAAATTACTCGACCTACAAGTCGGGAAAAACCGAGAAAAAAAGAAATGCACGCAAAAATAGCCTAAGTCACAGAAACTCAATAAATAAAAAAATTGAGTATAAGGAATATGAAAAGAGAAGAAGAAAATCTATCAAAAATCAAAGGCATAAGCTGTCCCAAGTTCCTACAAGTTCAAAATAACTTAGAACAAAGAGATAGCCAAACCAAGATAAAAGATTTTCAAAAAGATAAAAAAAAAGGGTTTTTTCGCAAAAATAACCTAAACAGACAGCATGCGCACAACAAAAGGTATCCTAAACCCTTATGCAAAAAAGGGTATTTTTAAATATTTTGTTTACGGCCATAAAAGGCCAAGAAATGTCAAGTAACAGCTACCTCAAAAGAAACAAAATATAAATATTGTTTAAAAAACAGGGAGGCCCACAGGCCGGACCCCCTTATAGCCACAGTTAGTTAGGAGGAAGATAACCACCACCAGGAGAAGGGCTACCACCACCAGAACCAGGGAGAGAAGTCGGAACAGCATCAGAAGGGGGCGGAGCAGGCTGATCGGGGCCATCAGAAGGAACCTTTGAGGAACTCGGAACGTCCCCCCGAGGAGGAGACTCCATTATCCTTTGCCCCTGTGTCTTCAACTCGGAGTTAGTTGCAGGTCGGGGAGGGGAGACAATTGCACCATTCACTACGATCTTATCGGGATTTAAGGGAGAAAGATCCAAGTCAGAGCAATAACCCCGACTTGTTCCTTAAAAATTCTCCATGCCTCCTCTGCTCCCTCAGCAATTGAATCCTCCAAGTCCTGGAAAGCGTCTCGGCACCCAGAAAGCTCCTTCTTCAAATCCAAATTTTTCCCAAAGAGCCTAATGTAGTTTTGCTCTGCCTTCTCCTTGAGGCCTTCTGCCATGGCACACTGGCCCATTAGCTTCTTCTCCCTCTCTCGAGCCCGACCCTTCTTCTCCATTAACTTGGTAACCTCCTCCTTTAACCTCTTCTCTTCCTCCTGGTATAAAGAAATTCTCTCCTCAAGCTCCTCAACCTTTTGGGTGTAACCCAAAGAGCTAAGGAGAGTATGTTCAAAAATATCCAGGAATTTCGTGTAGACCCCAGCCGCTCGGATGCTTCCCTAAACTATAACATTCAGATGGTTCCGGACCATAGCGTCATCCATATTAATTGATGAATGGGGAAAAATATGGTTCCAGACGAATTGGGGACCATCGAATGTAACCCCGGAAGAAGAACCAGAAGTCCTTCGCTTCTTCTTCTCGGGTTCAGGGGAAGGTTGGGGCAGTGGGGGAGGAGAAGGAAGAGAGGTAGTAGAGGAAGAGGATACCATGATAGGACAGGAGGAAGTCCCCAAATTATGAGGAGGAGGAGGAGGAGGGGGAGGAAGAGGCAGAAGAATACCAGTGGCCCTTGCAGCGTCCACCCGCGCCTGAGATCTTTTCTTGGCATCCTGAACTTTTTGATAAGAGGAGGCAGAAGCTTTCTTCACCATTTCTGAAAAAGAAGAAGGCAATAAATCAATTTACAAGGAAATCGAAAACCCAGAGTCAGAAATAATTAAAACAAGTCGGAGCATATCAAAAAATAATCATATCTACCTATTTGGGTCCGAACAAAATTCGGAGACCCTTGGAGAAATTTCTTTGTATCCAAATAAGGGGCCCTCCCCCAAACTTCTTGGAGGAACCCCACGACAGCTTCCTTGACCTCATCTAAATCGTCCAACCCATACTTCTCCACAGGAGAAGCCTCCAACCAGTATAAAGGAAAGCAAGGAGAAGAATTTTCATCCAGGAAAAAGGGGTGGTGACCCTCTACAGCTTGAACTTTAAAGAAGAAATTTTTGAAATCATGGAAGGATTCATCAAAAAGGTTGAAAACTCTCCGACCTTGAATAGTTCAGAAAGACACCCACTGTTGTTTATTGTTTTGCCCACTGAAGGGCTTGGTCATGTGAAAAAGATAAAAGAAAGTTTTCAAAGAAGTCGAAAAATCCAAGGCCTGACTGATAAGTTGGTAAGCCTTCAAGAAACCCCAAGAGTTGGGGTGGAGTTGAGTGGGAACAATACGACAGTGAGACAGAACAGCTATCTCAAAGTCAGAAAATGGCAGAAAAACTCTCAGGCGAGTGTAGAGGCTCTCATACATAAAAAAGAAATGAGGGTCTGCATCAGAAGCCCTCCCAAAACAAACCCAGTCTTCCAGACCCGGGGCAGTCAGTTCATATTTCGGCTCGTCCTCCTCAAGAGCACAGATCCTATGATGAGTGCGAAGATCGGTAATATAGTCAGTGTCTACAAAAGGTTCTTCCCCAAGAACCGTAACATCCACCCACTGAGCAAGGGACTCTAGAGAAGACATCTTTTCTAAATAAAAAAGGACAGTGAAACCTACAAAGGAAAAAGAAATAAGATTAAAAACAGGGTCTCTAAGGGGCCTGGGGTCAGATCCTCAACAAAACAGAGTAACTGAGCATGTAGTCAACACTCCTCTCAAAGAAAAAACATGCAAACGAAAGCATTTGTAAAAAAGAGAGAAGAGAGAAGAACTAACCTTTACTTGAAAAAGGGATAGAGGCAGCAGTGGCTCAGAGAAAGGAGGAGTCCCTTCGAATGGAAGTTTCTTTCGAATAGAAAGTGCAAATGTGAAAGTTTTCAGAAACGAAATAAAGAAAGAGAGGAAAAGTATTTATAAACACGTGAGGGGCATAATGGTAAAAGCGGAGGCAGTCATTAAAGAGATGCGCCGTTACCAATGTAACTGCTTCCCATGTGTAAATACGCAAGTCCCTAACGGCCGCGACGTTTGATTAGACGCGACTGTTGGGAAATTTTGAAACACGTCGGTTCCGAAAAATCACGTCGGTTCCTCAACAGGTCGGTTATAAGCCCGAGTCAAAATACTCGAGCCCAACTCTTCATTGAGATTGTGCTCGAGTAGGGACACTGTTCATACCCTGGCCCAATACAAAGGTCCAAGCCCAAATAAAAGGCCCAATCCAAAGATTGGCCCTCGCTTGCCACCGACCTTCTCTTAAGAAGTCGGTCTCAACAACAACTTGGTCCAAAGAAGTCGGGGACGAAGGTTAGCTGACAAATAACACTCATTCAAATGCGTAACTGCCCCTAAAATCTCTCAACCCACTTCCAGGAGCCATATCTCAACCTCCTTAAGATAAAGGGACGGTTATCCTCCTTAAAAGGTGGAACTACTTCAACGGTTATCCTACTTCAGAATATTTTATACTATTTTCACAAGTTTTATGCAAATTTAGTTATTTTATTTCATAATTATATGCTTTTTTAAGAAAGAATAATTTTATTCTAGCACATAAATAAAATGAAAACTATTTTTAGATTAAAAAAATTAGTGTTGACATTGAATTTTAATTAAATCTAAAAATTATTATTAAAAATTTTTTATTTGACACAAATTTGTGTGTGTAAAAAAAATTATTTGATTGTTTTTTTTTTTTTTTAATTTTCTTGATTCAATCGGCTTCAAATTCTTTTTATCATATACCAGTGTAGCCACTTATGGTCACTATTCTTTCTGTTTTTTTAGTTTTTAGCCATCATTTAAAGGATTTTTGGGCATTGCCATAAATGCTTGCGCCTCGCGGACAAAGATTTAACTTGCAACCGGTCCGTACTTAGTATAGCAAAGTTCCAATAAAGAGGGGTGGAATACGTGAAAATTTTCCCAAAGGTTATTATATACTAGAGGGTAGTTTTAGCTTTTTATAGGTGGCACTCTTTTAAACCGTGTATTACTCTGCACTCAATAGTAGTAGGGATAATGTGCTTACATATGCAAATTTCTCCACTATATATACAGCGCGTTCATGCAAGTCTTTTCATAAAATAATTTGGTTGTTCTATTATTACATATTAATAGTTGAATAATATATAATTATTAAGGAGAAAGAAAAAGAAGAAGATGAGAGTGGCAGTGGTGGGTGGTGGAATAAGTGGATTGGTTTCAGAGTATGTATTGGCCAAAGAAGGAGTGAATGTGACTCTTTATGAGAAAGAAGATTATTTGGGAGGCCATGCCAAAACTGTGAATGTTGATGGTATTGATTTGGACCTTGGTTTCATGGTTTTCAACCGGGTAAGTACTCTCAATTTTCATTCCCTCTCCCTCCCCCTCTTCAATTCCAACTATTCGCACATTATTCTTACTAGCTATATGGCCGAAACATTTTCATAGGAAATTTGATTGGAGCTCTTAGCTACTACTTTATTGCCATCCCATGAAATTGGAAATGGTAAAGGGAACATTACGATAACACCGAAAAAAAAAAATTGGTATCAAAGTTTGAGTCAAAATCAATGTGCCAACAAAAACTTTGGCTCTCGTTAAGGATGGATTGAAAAGTCTCACGTCGATTGAAAAAAGAAATCGAAATATGTCTTAATGTTAATAGGTTTTTATTATGGAGACCACTTACATAAAGACACAAAAAATGTCTTTATTTAAAGACGTTCATAGGTGTCATAGTATGATTGGACATCTCTATTAAACCGGTTAATAAGCTATTTTTTAATAGTTCAGAATAAAATCGGTTTATTAAAGAAAAATAATAAATCTAATTGTCCGTATTATAATTATTAGATTCGGTTTGTTCCGATCAATTTACACAATATAAACCGAGTTATATTTAAATTTTTTATAAAAAGACAAATATATCCTTAATTTTTAATTTTACAAACATTTAAATTCCTAATAATTTAAAAATACAATTAAACCCCTATAAAAAAATAATTCTAACCCTAATCCATTATCCTGTCCAAGCCCAAATTCAAGTCTATCGGTGAAATGGTGAAATAATTTGCAGCCTTCTGAGATTCCCCCAAACTCACTCGTTCATGCTCAAACCTGGAAAGAAGGGATGTTCTCGGTAATACAATTCATCAATTCCCAAATTCAAAGTCGCAATCTTTCGAGAATTTACAGGAACTTAACTTACAGCAGGTAAAGTGGCTACTAATCTTGAAAGGCCCAGGTCTGTGATGACTCATTGCAGTGCTAATAGAGTTATGTTGAGAAGGCATTCCTCAAGCCAAGTTCTTCCTTCTGGAAGTAAGAGACTCTGGTGGAAGATGTTACTCTGGAGCCATAGGAACATACATAGACATATTTCAAGCAAATCAACACAGGTGAATCCTGGTGTGGCTGTAACGCACAATCCATACGGGTACTCTTCCGACACCCTTGAACCGAAGCACAAGCAGTCACCAAGAAACGTGGAATGGTAAGTATTGTATTCCATTCATTACGATTAATCACATGAAACATTACCAGTTACCGATTATGAACGCGAGTGTGATTCAGAAGAGAGACGAGAGGATGTTTCGGTTGAGTAAGAACAAGGCTTATTCGAAATCTGCAGCTGATACAAGATTTGAGTTCTGATTCTCTCATTTTAAGGCTCTTCAGGTAATTTAATTTAATTTTTATTTTTCCCTTATTCTTCCATTTACGTTGATAAATGCTAATGCAATAGTGTGTGAAGTAGAGTTCTGTTTTTTTTTTCACGTTAGCTTAATACGCTTCGTATGTTCGCAATTGTTGATCCGCGGTGATGAACTGATTATGCGTTTGGTGCGCAATTTGCAATGCAAGCCTCAGAATCTTAGATCCTACTATTGTAATTTAGAAACAGCGAAAACTAGTGCTTTATTTGTTGAATTTTATCAAAGATGATGAAATTTATTATGTGAAGAAGTTTAGTATTTTGGAAATGGATGATAATTAATTAAGGTGAACTAAAGTGAAGTTGTTCTGTTGAGCTATAATATAGAATCCTTGAGACTTGAATGTTTTATCAAATGCAAGTAGCGGATCGGTTTGTTGGTTTGATATGAATAACAAGTGTTCATACATATTTTTGTTCACATTATTAATAAAATAATACTAAGCAGTGGGACAAATCATAATATTGAATGACTACAGTGACATGTTAAAAGTAAGCAAAGATGACTTATCTTTAAGTTCTAAAGTAGTTGTAATCAAGGGGGAAATGTTTAAATCACCAAAATTATACTCTTTATATCCAAATTTTGCTGCTAAAAAAGTTGTATGTTGATTTTAGAATTGTTTTAAATAGTAATTCAGTGTGCGGGGAAATAAAGGAAATATATGGTTCTGTTAATAATAACAAATGCTGATTCTCTTGTTGTAGGTACCCAAGGGATGGGAAGCTCTTTGTTTCTGTTGTTTCGGTAGAAAGTGGTAAAGCTATTGCAAAGTCAAGCAAGGTGCTGGTGCAATATGGGAGTTGTCAGTGGTCAGATTCTTTTTCAGAATTTGTATTGTTTCCAGGAGATAATTCTTCCAAGGAGATTGATGAATGTCTCCTCAAGCTTATTGTTGCCATGGTGCTGATACTATTGCTGTTTGCTTTTCCTATTGTGTATACTCTACTTTGTAGTTAAGATGTTTCTTTATCAGTTAGAAGTTTGTTTGAATTATGATGTGGCTTAACAGGGACCATCAAGGTCTAGTATCCTTGGAGAGGTCACTGTTAATATGGCAAGTTATGTGAGTTCAAATGCTAAATCTCCACTTTCACTCAAGCTGGGTAAGTGGCAACTATGGGACAGTTTTACATGTCAGATATACAAATAAAGTTGTCTTACTTTTATTGAGTGCAGAAACCTGGATGGTTGTGTTACTGTGGTTGGTTACGCTGGGATTTAATTGTAGTCAACTTTGGGGGAAAAGTAACATTGGAAATCTGGAATATATTGCTGAGTATTGAATGTATCTTATTAATTCCAATTACTCTTGTTAATCGACAACTTGTTTTCTTTGGGTAATCTCTATTCATTCAAGTGGTATTCACTGTAATTTTACTCTCTGATATACAATGTTGCATAGGATCATATGGAATTATATTTCTGCCCAAAGTTTTATAACTTGTATTCAATTGAAGTCTTAGCCACTAGATTCTGTGAGAGAGAAATGATAGTTAATTAGTTAGAGATTTGGTTGGAACGGTATGCATCATTCTCTTGTAAACAAATTTTTCAAGATTACATCATTGAGATTATAAACACATAATAAAGTCATAAAAAAAGTTAATTACAATTAAAGACTTTGTTAAATTATTCATTGAAGCTGTACTCTCTGATTTTTTACAATGAAGCAAAGCTACAGATTTGTACTTGATTGATTCTCCTATACATATCTCTAAATGTATTTACACAGCATGACTCAAAACCACGACGAAACAAAGCCTCCTTCTAAGCAATGGGTTTGTCAAAAAGCTTAACATCCATGTTCACATTCTAATACTTCTTTCCTCCTATTTGCTATCATAAACCAGGTTCATGAGCCCAAAAAGCATCTGAATCCGGACAAAAAGAGAGAAAAATCTTGAATTTCTCTATTTGCTATGTGCCAATTGACAAAGCGAGCTTGTATCGACTTGAACAGAAAAAGGATGACCAAAAAAAGACAGCATTTATCATCTTCCCTGCAAGATCATATCCAAACTTGAAAACAAGGACCAACATAAAATATACTAGAAGCAAAGCAGAAAGCCCATCTAAAAGCAGTTTCTCAAAGGAATAAATAAATGGAGTTATTAAAATTTTTCTTTTTTCATCACAAAGACAGTGCTTTATCTGTGATAACTCAAAACTCCAGGAACAAAAAATTATGAGGGGCATCCAACAGTTATTGGCAAGTGGTGGGCTACTGGAAAGAAATAGATAGAAGCTACAAACCCAAATTACCTAAAGTGGATGGGACCTTGGAAATTTGGCATCTCAAGTATTGCTCTATGTTAAAATGTCTATAGTGGACAAATGAAGATGGCACCAATTTACTCAGACCATGCTTACATCAGTACTGTCATAAGCTTACATCTTAGGATTATGCTTTATCTATTAGAACATGTTGTTCATTGGAACCTATATAAATTTTGAAATACCATCCTTCTTTTCCAGAACAAAAAATAAAGCATACTCAAAGTTGTTAGCTATTTTCATTTTTTTTAGTAGATAACATTCTGTCGGTGAAGGTTCTTTACTTGTAGAAAACAACAAATTAAATGCACACAAATTGAGGATTCACCCAAAATTCAAGAATTATGAACATAGAAATCCTATAGGTGTTGACAAAACAACAAAATCAATGTGCTAATGAATTGTAAGTTGAACAAGCATCAAAATATAGCCAAAAGTGCCTCATCCAAGAACAGTGTGCCTAACATTTTCGCAATTTAATCTTTATAGTAGATACAACACATAAATAAAATGCAAAATATTACATAGGCATTCAATCAAGCATGTGGTGTGCAATGCTGAAGAAGCCCTTCATGGACATACAAACTGAGACCAAGAGATTCAGGCAAACAACACTTGATTTGATTTTCATTTTTAGCATTCAGCAACAATCGTTACAAATCAGTAACAAGTAATCCCTAATCACACTAAACCTGAAATCAATAAAGCTAAACAAAAATTTCAGTAATGATTTGATTTCTATTTTTAGCAGCAGCAAGAAAATTTCAACAAAAGCTTCAGGAATTAAAAAAAGAGCAACAGCACAAAATCAATTATTTGATTTTCCATTAACCCAGTCACAGTTTCACATTCAAAAATCAACAAGGTCACATTCAAAAGCCAACAACAGGGCATAAAAGGAAGAGAAGAACCGAAGTGAAGGCAGTGCCGCTAACCTTCGACGACGACATGGACGGCGCCCGGCGAGACGACAGCGAGTGGCAACACAGCGGCGAGCTGCTCCAAGTTCGAGAGAATCCAGTGAGGACGGGGACAGGGGGAAGGAGGACGCCAAACTACGAGAGAGGAAGCAGAGGCGCCGACAACACGGACGGCGGCGGCACCGCGACAGAACAGTTGCAGGGAGAACTTAGGGTTTTGGTAGGGTGAGTTTGGAAGGTGCTATGGGTTCAGACTTCAGGTGATAGTGATATATGATTCACGTATTGGGGAAGGAAATGGGCGGGTGTTACTTGTTAGGGGAAAGGGGTGGGTTTGGAAAGTGGACCAGATTATTTTTCAAATTGGTTTTTTATTGAACCGGTTAGACCGATCGGTCTGACCGAATTTTAGAATATTAAAATTGGTTTTAATTTGGTTAATTAAAAAATTTTAAAAAAATCGGTTCACTAAAAACGTCCAATAATATGATGCCACGTAGGCGTCTTTATAAAAAGTCATTTTCAGTAACTTTATGGGAGCATCCCCTTTTATTATTGCTTGTAGATGTATTTTAAAAAAAGACATTTTTAAAATATTTAAACGTGTACCAATAAGTGTTTGTTTGGATATTATTAAGTTGATAAAATAAGATATTTTTTATTTTTTAGCGTGTTTGGTAAAATTTTAGTAATAAAAATAAAAGTAATAAAAAAATAAAAAATAAAATCTTTTTTGAGAAGTTACAATTTACATTTTTTTATGATCTTTTTTTCTTAAAAAAAATATTTTTACGTAATAAATAACAAAAAAAATACTTTTATATAGTTATATTCAATCATAATTATTAAATAAAAAGATATTTTTACATGAAATATCTAAACATAAAATTAATTTTATTTTTTAATAATATCTTTTAAAAAAATAACTTAAAAAAATCTTTTATTAAAAATCCAAACAAGTCCTAAACCTTACTAACTTCTTATAAATTTAGTCAAAAGAATATAAATCATGTAAGTAAAATAATTACAAATAAAGCTTTCAAATTTCAAATTTAAAGTTTCAGAAGATATTGTAATTAAGCTTTTGCACGGGATCATATTTGGTAATTGATAAATTTATTATATATTACTAATTTTACAATTAAGATATGTCACATATCACTTTTTTATTGTAATTAAAATTAAATATTTTTTTTAAAATTAAAACCTTCTCTCGTTCTTTCTCTTCCTTTCTCTACTTCTCTCATTAATTTCACTCACTCCATCTTTAATATATCATTATCAATGACTAATTAAAAATTTGACAATCAAAATATATAATATAGCATTTTCTAATTGCATCCAAAGTAAACTAAAATTAAAATTAAAATATTAAAATTGAAATACAACTATATTATATATTATATTTATATATTACTAACTAATTTAATAACTAAAATGTACCGCATGACACTCTGTTATTAAAATTTAGGAAAAAATATTTTCTTCCAAAATTAGTAAACATCTTAACTTCCTTCTTACATTCTTTTATCTACCTCTCTCTATTTTTCTATTTCTCACTATCATTTCCACTCTATATATAATTTATAATTTATATTTTATATTAGTAATTTGACAAATCAAAATGTATCACAAGATATTTTTCCATTATAATTAAAATAAATTTTTTTCTTAACTTCTAAAATTAATAAACTCCCTCTCCCATTCTTCTTCTTTATATTTTTCTCTCTTTTCTTTCATTCTCTATTTTTCTCTACTTTTTTGTTTTACAAAAAATAAAATTAACAACATAATATAATTTAAATAAAAAAATATTATTACATGAATATTTTTTTATTTAGTTTTAAATTGTACTGCTTCACTTTATAATATATATATATATATCTTCACTTTTTTTAAAATATTTATTACATATAATTTAGAGAAAATACTAATATTGTGATTAAAAGTTAGAATTAAGATTCAATTATTTAAAAAAAATAAATCTAAATTAATTTTATAACTATCAATATAATTTTTTTATATTAATATCTAATTATATTTTTATATATAGAGAGAAAAAATATTATATTTAAATAACAAGCATAAAAATTAATTATTTCTATTTGTACAAAGACTTAACACCTAATTAAATATAAAAGTATACACGTTAAATTCTTTCAAATTTTAGATAACGAATGTTAAAATTAATTATTAGTAAAAAATTAAACTCTTTTATATAAAAATAATAACTAAAACACTTACTATTTAATTTTTTTTTATCTAGAGAGACTTTAGTTTTTTTAGTTGATAGAGACTTTTATTTCTTACGATCTTTTTGTAAAAATAATTTAATACTATAAATTTTATGTACCATAATCTATAATATCCAAACTGACGTACATAATTTTAAAAGATTTATGTTTTCATAATAGGGTTAATCATCAAAGAAACCCCCGAATTATTTAAACGCTGACAGAAATGCACCCAAATTTTATTATCGACAAAAATACCTTTAAATAATTTAAAAACATAACAACAATACCCAACAGTAAATATATATTTTCAAAAAATACCTTATAGATTGAATTTTGATGTGATTTTTTACAAAAATAATTAAAAAATGAGATATTATTATTTTTAAAATTTGATAATTTTTTTCTAAGTATATATTTTTTTGTGATTTTTTAAAAGTATTATTAGTTGTTAACAAAAAAATTACAAAAACAATATATACTCAACGAAAAATCACCAAATGTTAAGGATACTAATATCTCATTTTTTTAATCATGCTTACAAAATATTGTATCAAAATTCAATCTCTAATATATTTTTTGAGAAATACATATTTAATGTTAGATAATCTTGCAAAAAAACTAATATTAAATATGTATTTCTCAAAAAATACATTAGAGATTGAATTTTGATTCAATTTTTGCAAGTATAATTAGAAAAATGAGATATTATTATTCTTAAAATTTGGTAATTTTTTGTTAAGTATATATTATTTTGTAATTTTTTAAAAGTATTATTGGTTGTTAACAAAAACAATTATAAAAAAATTATATACTTAACAAAAAATCATCAATTTTTATGTATAATAATATATTATTTTTATAATCATGCTTGTAAAAAATTACATCAAAATTCAATCTCTAAGGTATTTTTTGAAAATATATATTTACTGTTGGGTATTCTTGTTAAATTTTTAAATTATTTAAAGATATTTTTGTCGATAGTAAAATTTGGGTGTATTTTTGTCAGCGTTTGAATAATTCGAAGGTATTTTTGGTAATTAACCCTTCCATAATATTATTACGGGTAAAAGTATTGGTTGGTTTTCAAATCAATGTAATTTAATGTTATATTACATAGTGAGTAAATTATGTGGATTAGCAATCATTTTTATTTTTACAATGGAGGCCCGAAGGCCAAGGAAAAGAAAACTAATAAAATAATAAAATTAATTTAATAAAAATTAATAAATAAAATTTAATTATAATTTAAATATAAATAAAAAATAGTCAAATAATTATAACACAGTTTGTTCACGTTTTTCATTTTAAACTCTCAACGCTAATAGAATTGTCTATCAAAATTATCCGTTTTTAAATTAATGCAAAGAATAAAAAAGATAATAATTTCAACTTAATTTTTCAATAACAAAAATTTTAAAAGAACGTTTATAATACAACACAACACAAATATAAAATCAAAGTTTTGTAACTACCTTTATTTTAAGAAAGAAGTTGAGTCACATATCTTAGACAATATAAATAGGAATGCAAAATTAAATAAAGAGTAACTTATTAAAATGGTAATTAAAATTTTGCATTGCTGACAAAATGAATCTTAAAAGATGTTAATGATAAATAAAATTCTGAAAAAGTTAAAAACTCAACAAAAGAAACTATATATTAAATATATATTCTAAAAAATAATTTTAGAGATTAAATTTTAATGCAAATTTTTGCAAATATCATTAGAAAAAAAAAAAGATATTTTTATCCTTAAAATTTAGTAATTTTTGTCAAGTGAATTTTTAAATTTTTTTATTGTAAATGACCATATTTTTTTGAAAAATAAAAAGAAAAATTTAAAGATCAAATTTTTTCTGATATTTTGTGTATTTTTTAAATATTTATTCAAATATTATTACAAATTTAGATTTAATGGATAAGTCGTTTGCTAAATATAAAAGTTTTTTTGTTATTTATAAAAATTATAATATTTATAGGTTTCTTTTGTTATATTTTTAAATTATTTAAAAACTATTTTGTTGATAATATTTTTTAAGAATTTTTTTGTCGATGACTGAATTTTTCGAATTATCAAATTCGCAGTTAATCCTAAAATAAATAAAACTAGAGAATATACCTTGGAATACTCAAAATCTTAGTCTGTAACACCCTACCACACTAAGCTTTACGCTTAAGTCGTAAAACGAAGGTGGTGTGGTATTACGACCTCTAAAATAAAATGAGTATATATAATAGCAGAAGAATTATAATTTGCTAGGAGTCTTGAAGAATAGGGGAAATAAAAATCGCGAGATAAAAGCGCAACGCTCAAGGAACGAGATGTGGATAGTCCTTTCGCATATCTGATTCGAGCTCCCAGGTATGTTCCTCGATACTAGCTCGACTCCAAGCTACTTTTACCAATGATACTTCCTTTCCACGTAATCGTTTAATATTAGTATCATCAATTCTCACTGGAATTACTGGAAGTGTTAGATCTTCTCTTACTTGGATTGGTTCTGATTCCAGAACATGACTTGCATCAGGAGTATACTTCCGAAGCTGGGACACATGGAACACATCGTGCAAATTCGAAAGATACGGCGGTAAGGCAACTCTATAAGCCACTGGCCCAATTCTCTTCAGGATCTCAAACGGTCCAATATAACGGGGATTCAGTTTCTTAGTCTTAATAGCTCTTCCCACTCCAGTGGTTGGTGTAACTTTCAGAAAAACATGTTCCCCTTCCTCAAATTCTAAAGGCTTTTGCCTCTGATCAGCATAACTCTTCTGGCAGCTCTGAGCTATAAGCATTCGACTACGAATCTTCTTTATCTGTTCAATCGTTTCAGCTATCATCTCAGGCCCTAATAAACTCATTTCTCCAATTTCATACCAACACAACGGAGATTGACATTTCCTGCCATACAGAGCCTCATATGGAGCCATTCCGATGCTCGCATGATAGCTATTATTATAAGCAAACTCTACTAATGGCATATACCGATCCCAGCTCGCCGGCTGGTCTAAAACACAAGCCCTTAGCATATCCTCCAAGGTCTGAATAGTTCTCTCTGACTGACCATCTGTCTGAGGGTGATACGCAGTACTCAAACTTAACTGAGTCCCAAATGCACACTGAAAAGCTCCCCAGAATCTTGATGTAAAGCGAGGATCCCTGTCAGATATAATGGTAGAAGGCACGCCATGCAACCTGACAATCTCTTTAATATACATTCGAGATAATTTTTCCATTGTGCAACTTATTCGGATAGGAAGAAAGTGAACTGATTTTGTCAGTCGATCCACAACTACCCAGATAGCGTCATAACCCGATCGGGTTCTAGGCAACCCTATCACAAAATCCATTGCGATACTCTCCCATTTCCATTGTAGAATCTCCAAAGGCTGAAGGGTCCCTGATGGTCTCTGATGCTCAATCTTAACTTTCTGACAAGTTAAACATTTAGATACATGCAATGCCACATCATTCTTCATACCTGGCCACCAGAACATTGCTTTCAGATTTTGGTACATTTTAGTGCTCCCTGGGTGAATTGAAAACCCGCTCTTATGAGCTTCCTTCAAGATTCTTTGTCGCAGGTCTCCAATATCTGGCACCACAATCCGGTTCTTGAACCTCCACAAACCATCCTATCCTTCTGACACTCTCCACTGTTTTCCCTGTTCAACTGCTGGTAATACCTTACGTAACGCTTTACTGTCTCGATGAACCTTCAGAAGTTCTGATTTAAAATCACTTGAAATCTGCAACTGACTCAAACACAGGATTCTATATTCTTCTCTAATTCCCAAATTCAAACCTTGGAATGCCTTCAGTAATTCTTCTTCCCGTAGCATCATCCAAGCTGCATATAAAGATTTCTGACTCAAGGCGTCCGCCACAATGTTCGCTTTTCCTGGGTGATAATTCAATTCAAAATCATAATCTTTCAGAAGCTCCATCCACCTCCTATGACGTATATTCAACTCTTTCTGCTCAAAAAGATACTTCAAACTATTATGATCTGAGAAAACATGAAACTTAACGCCATAGAGGTAGTGCCTCCAAATCTTTAAAGCAAACACAACAGCAGCAAGTTCTAAATCATGTGTCGGGTAGTTCATCTCATGCGGCCTTAACTGCCGTGAGGCGTATGCTACAACATTCTGGTGCTGCATCAGAACGCACCCTAAACCCTTCAGTGATGCATCACAGTACACTTCAAACAGTTCACTTGATTCAGGTAATACCAATACGGGTGCAGTAGTCAATCTGTGCTTCAATGCTTGGAAACTCTCTTCACACTCTGGAGTCCAGATAAAAGGCGTATCCTTCCTAGTCAACTTAGTTAAAGGTAAGGCGAGCTGTGAAAATCCTTTAATGAATCTACGATAATATCCCGCCAAACCTAGGAAACTCCTGATCTCTGTCACTGAAGTTGGTCGCTCCCAATTCATCACTGCTTCCACCTTAGCAGGATTCACAGCTTTCCCTTGCTTATTCACCACGTGGCCAAGAAACTTTACTTCACTCTTCCAGAACTCACATTTAGATAACTTAGCATATAACTTCCTGTCTCTCAGAATCTGCAGCACAATTCGCAAGTGTTCAGCATGTTAATCTTCAGACTTAGAATAAACAAGAATGTCATCAATGAAGACAATAACAAACTTGTCCAGATACGGTCGGAAAATCCTGTTCATATAATCCATAAATACTTCCGGGGCATTACTTAACCCAAAAGACATCACTGTATACTCATAATGACCATAACGCGTCCTGAAAGCAGTTTTCGGAATATCCTCGTCTCTAACCCTTATCTGATGATAACCGGATCGCAAATCAATCTTAGAAAACACACCAGCACCCTGTAACTGATCCATTAAATCGTCAATTCTAGGCAACGGATATTTATTCTTCACAGTGATCTTATTCAATTGCCGATAATCGATACACAACCGCATACTCCCATCCTTCTTCTTTACTAGTAACATTGGCGCTCCCCACGGAGAAACACTTGGTGGGATAAAATGCTTACCCAACAGATCTTCCAGCTGAGCTTTCAGTTCAGCCATTTCTAAAGGTGACATCCTGTAGGGAGTAATCGAAATCGAACCGGCTCCAGGCACCAACTCAATTGCGAATTCAACTTCTCGATTAGGTGAAAATTCATTAATATCATCCAGAAACACATCTGGAAATTCACATACAACGGGAATCTGCTCTAAACTATGATCATTACCTGATACTCCCACAGTTAATAACATAATACCCTGACATTCAGTTCCAGAACAGTTTACTATAATAGAATTCAAATAGTAACTATTCACCACAATCGGTGCTTCTGACCCTTCCGGCATAAACTGTACTGACTTCTCAGAACAATCAAGCAAAACATGATTCTTGGATAACCAATCCAATCCTAAAATGAGATCAAGACCAGTCATAGGCAAACAAATCAAATCATGCACAAATTCACGCTATTGTACTCGAAAGGGAACTTGTGGACATCCTATCCTAGTCACCATAGCTTCATGAGTAGCATTATATACTTTCAAATCATAACCTAAAACCACCATTCTCAATCCTAATTCATGGGCCTTTTCAAATGCAATAAATGAATGACTTGCTCCTGAATCAAATAAAGCATTTAAGATTTTACCAGCCATTTCACAATTACCTCTAATCAGTGTCTCAGATCCCTCAGCACCTATGGTAGAAGTGGTGTATACTCTCCCCGGCTACTGGACCCTACCAGTCTCATACTTCTTCTTCTCTGGGCAATAACTGGCTATATGTCCGGGCTATCCACAGGAATAGCATACTCCAAGTCCAAATCTGCATGGAACTCCAGGATGATACTTTCCGCACTTCTAACAATTTTGATCTTGTTGTGGCTGCTTCCCAAACCTTTTTCCTTGACTAGCATTAGTATTCGGACTTCTGTAATTACCTTGAACCTGAGTCTGCTGCGGAACAAAGCCTCCATGCTTGAAATTCCTACCTCTCGGAGCAAAGTTCTTCCCTGAAGGCCTCTGAAAAGGCACCCTCAAACTTCCTTTCTCTGCTGCTGCCTTCCTCACACAATCCTCAGCCACCCTACTCTTATTCACCAATTCAGAAAATACCCTGATCTCCATTGGGGCAACGAAACTCAGAATATCACTCCGAAGACCTCCCTCATATTTAATACACTTCCATTCAGCAAAATCTTCAGGCGCACCTTGACAGATACGAGAAAAGTGATATAACTCCTCAAATTTGCTACTATACTCAGCAATAGTCATATGTCCCTGCTTTAACTGCATTAATTCAAGTTCCTTTGCATTTCTGGCTGAATTAGGAAAGTATTTCTTATAAAATTCTGTTCGGAAAACCTCCCAAGGAATCGCAGCACCATCAGGCTGCAGGATACATCGGGTTCCCTGCCACCAATACTGAGCTTCACCTTGCAACTGATAAGTTCCAAATTCAACCCATTGCTCTTCGGGAACCTGTTGTGCCTGTAACGCCCTTTCCATAGCCTAAATCTAATTATCTGCATCAGTGGGATTTGAGGTTCTCCTGAAGGTCGGGGGGTGAACTTTCAGAAATGTAGCAAGTGTCATAGGATCGTCCTCATCATTATTGTTCCCATGATTACCCTGGTTTATCTGATTACCCAATGCCTCGGCTGTCGCTTGCATAGCTGCAGCCATATTTCCCAGGACAGCCATAAAGTCTACTGGATCAGTCCTATAGGGGCAGGAGTAACAGTGCCTGTCCTACCTCTACCTCGCCCGCGACCGCGTCCGCGAGTCGACATCTGGTCCCTATACACACCAAATAAGTGATATTAAGTTGATCAGTCTCAATATCGCAGGTCTAATGCATTAAGTTCCAAATGCATGCTCACAAACGTTTATGCCATATATATCAATCAGATATCCTAATAGCACATAAACACATATACAGAGAATGCACAGAAGTACAATCAGTCCGTCTTTTAGGCTCTATAGGAACGAACTGCTCTAATACCATAATGTAACACTCTATCACACTAAGCTTTACGCTTAAGTCGTAAAATGAAGGTGGTGTGGTATTACGACCTCTAAAATAAAATGAGTACATATAATAGCAGAAGAATTATAATTTGCTAGGAGCCTCGAAGAATAGGGGAAATAAAAATCGCGAGATAAAAGCGCAACGCTCAAGGAACGAGTTAACTTGCGTGCTAAGAAAACCATAACTATCAGACATAAGATAACAGAAGTAGGAATAGAGTGCCAAAGATACAAAATAACAAGCTCCTAACTCAGCCTGCGAAGTCAAGACTGGCCAGAGAATATTTACACATGTATGCATACATATCCAAAACTCAAAAGTACATATACACAATCCTGCCTCTCCATAAACCTCTAAGAGGATCAAAAAGAATAAGTTATGTGGAGAGAAAGCCAAGTACATATATACACATCATAGCATAACAAAATAACCATGTAACCACTTCGCTTCAAGGGTCCAGACGCCTAACAAGATGCCTCTCGACCTGCATATGAAAAACAACAACATAGTATGGAATGAGAACTGGAGGTTCTCAGTATGGTAAAGGTGCCACACACATAATATATAAGGTCCTGGGATTGCTAGAGGCAATCCTAGAATGCCGACACTCAGATTATAGAGCTTAAAGTATTAAACAGAAGCTATAAAAGGTGGTTCTCTAAAAATATTTAATCCTAACTTAACCTTAAATCTAAGTCCTATACTGCCATTCCTCCATACCTCCAACTCCATCATGCATTTTCACAGACAAATAGATAGATAAAGGCAAACACAAGAAGGTTACAACTACTGCAGGTAACAAATACACATTTAGCATGGCAAATACAGATAGGCACACCCAATTAAAGCACAAGCAAGTAATTCAAGTAATATGCATATGATGCATGCCTGTCCTATGGCTGATGAGGCTCATCTGTCGGTTATCCAGCCAACCCGACAAGTCTGAATTGTCCTTAGACTGTCCCCCGACGTGCATCCCCAAGAGTCTATGCATAGATTTTTCTCAAATAATCAATATTGCTCAATGGGGGTAACATTCCCGGGAATTTATATAGTGCCCGGTCACACTTATGTCGTAGGGTCAACAGAGTATCGAGTTTTCAACCTGGTACACGTGGTGGCAAGCCACGACACTTAATCCAGGGAATCTCGTATCTCAGATTATTCAAATTCATAAGCCATTTAAATAATTCAATTATAATTCATCAACATCCACATCATTCTCAATCGTATTTCATTCATCATTATACATCAATCATATTCAATCCTTATCCTTCATTATCACACCTCCCATTCCGTCCATCAATAGTTCCAATTCAAAATATAATTCATTCTTTTCTAAATGAATCAAACTTCAAACATATTCATTTTCTTAATAACTCAAAATCAAACCATACAACCTTGGAATCTAGATCTTTTTAAATAATCATCTAAACAAAATCTCTAATTTTTATAAAATTTCGGTAGCACCTCCTCTAAAACTCGGACTTTGCCACCCTTTTCGGGTCCAAACCTGCATTCTTTTCAATTCAACATACCCTTCCTCATCATCATAACAATCACCAAAATAAATCTACCTCAGATCAACAATTAAACTCATGCAATATTCAAATCCAACAATCAAAATTCAACTAAGAATCATAGTTCACAAATCCTAGGCTTTTAACACAAAATACCTCATTATCACAACAACCTCCACAATAGTTATACCTCAAATCAATAATTCACCAAATCATTAGTTAATCAATAAGCACCAAACTAACCATGTTCATCAACAATAACATTCAACCATAATTCTCTCCAAATTAACATAACAACATTCACCATCCAAAATTAAAAACTAATTATCCAATAAACTTCAACCAAATATATTCATTGACAAATTACTAAACATTAAACATACACCTGCATTCCAACTTATCCAATGGTCATCTAGCCTAAGTTTTCACAGAACATTATATATTAAATGCTAGAAACCTAAACCATACCTTGGCCGATTTTCACGTAACGACCAAATCTATTTATTCAAAACCAATGCAGCCCCTCAAAACTCAACTAATCCGCTTCCTCCAAGTTCCAGTATTCACAATTCCAAGCTCCAATTATTTATTCACAACCTAATACACATTCATAACACATATATATCCAATTTAATACTCAAAGCTCAAATTCAAGGAAAATAAAATAGAATTATCGTATCTTCACCTTACCCAAGCTTCACATAAGCAAGAGTGAACGTTTTCCTCAAGCTAATTGGATCCTAAAACATCAAAAATCAAAGAAACTCAACCTTCCCATTCAAAAATCCAAAAATTGGGGGAAAAGAGGGCTGAGAGTGATTAAACAAGTTACCAGTGAAATTGTTCCAGTAGAAATGTAGAGCTCGACGCGGTGGACGCGTGGCTGCAAACGGTGCAGCGATCGGAGCTCGGACGGAGAAGTTACGGGGATCGGAAGGTTAACGTAAGGGTTTCGGGAGCTTTCATTCTCCCTGGAGCTTTCACGCTGTTCATACGTGAAAATGAGGAAGAAAGGTCTTTCGGCTCATTTAAAGTGTTGGTCCGGTTGGACCGACGGTCCGGTTTGGATCCGATTCAACCGGTTCGACCTGTTCGGTCCAATCTTGGACCGTTTTCTTCGAAATTAGTGTCAAAATTTTCGTTTCGATGAGCTCTATTCTAATTTAATATAATATTCACATTTTTAATCCTCCTTATTAAAAACTAATTTATTGACTAATTATCTACCAATTTAACCGGAGTTTACATAGTCTAATCAGGTTTTTTTGCGGAGTAAACAAGTTTAATCTGTTTTAACACCGTTAATTTTTGCCATCTCGTCAAATAAGCCGATGTAACAGAATGATAAAAAGTAGGATGGTAAGTTTGTAATAAGAAATTATTTTGGTCTCTGTTTTTATAATTTTTAATTAAAAAAAAGATAAAAATGTGGTTCACCTTGTGTAAATACACAAAATGTATATCATATGATATAAAGTTGTAAAGTAGTTATATAATCAAACAAATCATGAATCATTACATGAATCGTTTGACCAGACTTTTGAATGTAAACTTAGTATCGTTTCAAATGAAATGGTACAATGGAGAAGCATACTTATAAAATAGGCAAAAAGCATATTGCAACTTGCAAAAATCGTTCTAGAAATAATAAGTATGAAAGCACAGAATAGACAAACATAGATGCAACAAAACAGTGAATATATTAGATGAACAAAGCAGAGATAGAAAATTGAACGCTAACTCTGTTCTGAGGTGAATTTAAAACGTAACAATTTGAACTAATGAAATTTTTCTTCAAATAATTCTGAAACTAATAAATTCCTTTGTTAAAATATCCAAACAAAATAATGTGTATAGTAAAGTAATTTAAATTCCTTCCAAAATTGTATTACCTATTTTAAAGTCAATATTTCAAAGGAGAAAAAACACAAAAAAAAAACTATGATGAACGTGATGAATCGTTGGAAATAGATAATTCGAACGTTGAACTTAAATCGAGCGAAACAGACATAATTCTTTATGTTTTTTTATTTAAGCATTTCTTGTTTTTGTTTGGAAACTAACTTTGACTCGAATAATATAGTTAGTTGCAGATCTAAAAAGTTATAAAGAGCCAAGAAATATACATAATATATATAAAAAAAGACAAATACAAATAAAATTATAAGAATTAAAATATCTGTCATTTCTTGATAGAAGAGATAGACAAAATAGTATATTATGTTTATTTATATTTTTAAATTCATCAATAACAGAACGTGTATCAAGCTTTATAAAAAAATTGTTTTGAACCTTATTTGTTAGACTTAAAATTCATTGACATAAAAATTTTAGTTTATTATAATACAAAATTAATAAATTAAGATGATATGAATATGAATTCATGAATTGTTTATTATTTATTTTCTTTGGACCTTTTAAGTATTAGAAAGATCAGATGTAATAAAATTTATTAATTCTCCTAAAATATAATGAACTATATATATATATATAAAATCTTTTTACGCGAGATATTATATATATATGCTTTAATTTTTTTTATAAAATTGTTGCATTGAAGGCCTGTATCCATCTCTAACAGTGGTTGAAAAAGGTTCCTGCTTCTTAAAATTTTGGTTATTAATGATTTTTCCTAACTTGAAAGTACTATTAAAAATTGTATCATTTCATTAAATAGGTAACTTATCCTAACATGATGGAGTTCTTTGAGAATCTTGGAGTTGACATGGAATTATCTGATATGTCATTCGCCATTAGCCTTGATAATGGCCACGACTGTGAATGGAGCAACAGAAACGGTTTGTTTGGTTTGTTTGCACAAAAGAAAAATGTGATCAACCTTCAATTTTGGCAAATGCTCAAGAAATTATCAAGTTTAAAGATGATGTTACAAGGCAAGTACTACTATATGAGGATAGAAATGACTATATGACACTCATTTATTGCGAGTTGAGCTAGTAAAAATATGACTACTCGAGTAGGCTAGCGGGTTCACCCAGTGGGGACAAGTTAGCTCGTTTTGGCCCGTCTTTTTTTCTTGAAAGAAATATATAAATATAAACACTAGAATACTAGTAGATACTAAACTTTCAAACTTTAGTATGAAAATGTATGAATGTTTAAATAAAATTGTTTGGTACTTTCTTCTTAAGCAACTCTTTTATTTAAACAGATATTAAAAAAATTAAAAAGTAAAGTATGGGTCAAGTCATTTAACTTGTCAACTTGGAGGAGTCGATTTACTTGATGAAAAAGCATTGTATACTTTTGCTTTCTTTGTACTTTCATGCAAAATTTAATTAATTTTGAACTCACCTGCAAAATATTGAAAATTGACAAGAGTAATGCTGATTTGCTAGTTCATGGGTGATTATATCCTGATAAATTGAGTTTGTTGTCTCATCTTCCAATTAAAAATGCAGGTATCTTGATATGCTTAATAACAACAAATTGAATATGGACCGCAATGAGACCTTGGACCAATTCATAAAGTCAAGGGGTTACTCTAAATTATTTGTGAAAGCATATCTTGTGAGTAGTTCATTTGCATCTTATTAGATTGTTTTGATTTCTATAAACATTACTTTGGTTAGTGATATAATTAGTGTATGCTTCTTAATATGTTATAACATGAAATTAATGAATGTAGGTTCCAATTTGTGGTTCTATATGGCCTTGCTCTTCTGAAGGAGTTATGAGCTTTTCTACTTTTCTGTTATCTCTTTTTTCAGAAATCACCATCATCTTCAGGTAGTAAGGAGATAAAATCTATCTCAAATTTATACAGTGATGAATAATCTAATTTAAATATATAAATAAAATAAAGACTGCTTCGATCTTGATTCACTTGGTCCTCTTTTTCTCCTTGCAGCTCTTTGGAAGGCCACAATGGCTAACTGTTAAAAGGCGCTCGCACAATTATGTTAAGAAGGTACCATTAATGCTATGTTTGATGGTAGTATTTTTTAGTGTAGCTTATATGAGATATCTTTTAGTTTAAGCTATAAATTAAGACTTTGACATTAATTATTTGTTATAATAACTAGGTCAAAGAAGAACTTGTTAGAAGAGGTGGTCAAGTAATAGTTAATTGTGAGGTGGAACTAATTTTAACATCAAAAAAAGGTGATTCATGTGTCTATTCCCTTATTGTACTCATTGACCTTTAGACATTCACATTTTCTTCTTCTTTTTTAATTTCTATCTCAACCATTGAGTGTGATTGTATTATTTTGATTACGCAACAATCTTAAAAATTTTGCTGCAGGATGTGTTGTGCATTGCAAAGATGGTTCCAAAGAAATGTATGATTGCTGCATAGTCGCGACACATGCACTTGATACTTTGAGAATATTAGGAGAGGAAGCAACATATGATGAACGAAGAATTCTTGGTACTTTTCAATATGCATATAGGTATGGTTTATCTTAACATTTCTATCTCTTTTCTTCGCTGTAATCCACCTACAAAATAGGATAATGTAGTTTGTAGTAGTTACTAATTACATTTGAAAGTAATAAATTTCATCAAATGATATGATGATGATGATTATCATGATATTTTCTCTTATGACAATGTTGAAAATGAAGTTTTATCACCGTTAAACCTTTTATGCTTATGGTTTCCATGTTTGTGAAGAGAATAGTACCTAAAAAACATGTTAGAGTGAAAAGATTTATGTTCAAATAATTAAGTCAAGCTTTACAATAATGGTTTGATCTTTGCTGGCAGTGATATTTTTCTTCACCATGACAAAAATTTAATGCCTCGAAACTCATCTGCATGGAGTGCATGAAATTTTCTTGGATGTAACAACAACAAAGTTTGTGTGACATACTGGCTCAACATTCTTCAAGTTAGTAACTATTCATATAATTCATTTGTCCATAACCGAAACCTCTAGAAGGCAACTTAGACTCAAGTGGACTATAAATAAAACTTGTTAATTGATCTTATATTTTGATTTGCAGAATCTTGGTGAAACAAGATTACCTTTTCTTGTAACTCTAAATCCAAACCATACACCGAAAAATACTCTTCTTAAGTGGTCAACTGGGCATCCAATTCTATTAGTTACTGCATTCAAAGCTTCACAAGAGCTTGAAAAAATTCAAGGAAAAAGAGGAATTTGGTTTTGCGGTGCCTACCAAGGTACTTTATGGACCTAGCTAGTTTTGGCTATTTAATTAAAAGTTAAACACTAGTTAAATTATTAAATATTAAAATTATTTAGTCAAAGAAATAAAGTTCTAGATAGATTAATTACTTATGTATATTTAATGACAGCTTCTTTTTCAAAAACACAACATTTACTATGTTGAGACATCTTGACCGACATTAAATATACTTGTAACTTAAGCGAATATTTATGCTTTCCAGGTTGTGGATATCATGAAGATGGATTAAAGGCAGTTAAAGAAAACTTATTATGAACTTTACGAGGCTCCAATTTACTATGAATAAGTTTTTTGTCCAAATGACAAATTGAAAAGGAATGAAAAAACTAAACTATAAGAACATTTTTAGGCTGGCATGATTGCTGCATATAAAATTCTTGGAAGATGTTGTTCCCTCCAAACGAACCCCAAACTCATGGTACCTTCTTGGAAGGAACTTAGTGCACGCCTATTTGTGACGAGATTCTTAAGTTCCTATATTACCACTGGTAGTTTAACGTAAGTTTACTTTTGTTAGTGTGTAGACATTTATTGCATATCATAAATGTGAGCTTAATTTACACTCATAATATTACTGGAATAATAATTTCTTGAAACAATCATTCTATCTATATGATTATAGCATTGTTTTCTAGTTCTTGAGTCACTTATATATCATGTTTCGAGGAGTTTACAGTTTATTGGAGGAGGGGGGAACAATGTTTTCCTTTGAAGGAATCAATAAAATGTGCTCTTTGAAGTGTGTTATGAGAATTCACAGTCCCCAATTTTATTGGAAGGTGTTTGTTTTTTATATATGTATGAAATGAAGTTATGGATTTCATTTCCAATTGTTGGCATGAAACTAAAATAAGTACCATTTTTTATGTGTTTGTCAGGTTATGACACAAGCTGATTTAGGCCTTGCAAATGCCTATATTAATGGAGACTTTTCCCTTGTTGATAAAAATGAAGGTCTTTTGAATCTTTTTCTGGTATGAATATTCCTTAGGATTTGATTAACACACAAATGTGGCATACGGTATTTCAGTCTTTACTTTCATGTACTTTGTACTTTTTCTACAGGTTTTCATAGCAAATAGACATTCAAATGATTCAAGCTCAAAATTGAAGAAGAATAGGAAAGTTGTTGATTATGATGTGTTAAAGTATTGAAATTTTATTTGTTCATTCTCAACCTTCTTTTTCACATTTTTATTGTTTTCAGGGGTTGGTGGACACCATTTTTCTTTACAGCGGGTTTAGCATCGCAAATTTCTTCATTAAGCATTACTTTAGGAAAAATACTATCACACAATCTCGTCGCAACATCTCTAATCACTATGACTTGGCATAACATCAATAACTACCAAAGTTAAACTTTTCATTAATGTTTATTCTACAGAAGCAACTACAAGTATATGTCATTTATCAATATATAAATTGTGTAGACATTTAACAAGTCATTCAATCTCAAAAATCACAAATACGTCAAATGAGATATTCTTTACCTAAATAGATAATTCATAATTAAAATTTCGATTTTCACCAAAAATATATGCATTAGTTGGAGTTTTGCTACAAGTATGAATAACTATGGTTCTATCTCCCCACATTATGGATTTTTCTTATACTTTTTTAATTAGAATAGAAAAAACTTAATGCTAAGTTGTAGTTTGTATACTACAAAGCTAGTTCATTAATTAATTATTTTCTTTTATTTATTTGATTATGTTTTTTTAGATATATCAAGTGTTTTTGCTATTAATCTTCAATATCATTTGTTTACAATTCTGAATTGGTTTGTTTCCAGAGCAATGAACTCTTTGCGCTATTCATGGATGAAACAATGACATATACATGTGCAGTGTTCAAGGCAAGGCAACATCCTTTTGATACTTAACTCCAAATTTCTTGCAAATGATACTTGCATTTACATTTCTTTGTCTATATGAATATCTGGTATAGAATGAAAAGGAAGATTTAAAAGATGCACAACTGAGAAAAATGTCTCTTCTCATTGAAAAAGTGAGTGCTTTAGAATGTTATTTTATTAATGTATTTTAGATGTAGATTGCAAAGGGCGTAACATTAGTTTTCTTTAAATAAATGAAGGCTAGAATAGACCAAACACATGAAATTCTTGATATTGGATGTGGATGGGGAAATTTAGTGGTTGAAATTGTCAAGAAAACCGGTTGCAAGTGCACTGGCATCACTTTGTCGAAGGAGCAACTAAAATTTGCAGAAAAAAGAGTTCGAGATGCTGGACTTCAGGTATATCATATATGATAAGATGATTAATTTCATTATTTTATTAAAATCTAATGCAGAAACATGGTGAAGTTAATATACAAGCCAAATGAAACGATTGAAAAAGGACATCGTGTCTCCATCTTCAGTTCTTTTGTTATACAATTGTGATCATTGCATAGGTGTGGTCTATGCTTAATGTTTTGAATTCATGACTTCAGGATCATATCAAAATTCTTCTATGTGACTATCGCCAACTACCGAAGACATTCAAATATGATAGGATTATATCTGTGTGAGCAAATTTTCTAGTTGACTCTGCATAAATAATACATAGAATAGCAATATTTTTCTGCATATTGCTTAACATATAAAATGGTATTTTAGTGGAATGATAGAAGCAGTCGGTCATGAATACATGGAAGAGTTCTTCAGTTGTTGCGAATCACTATTGGCAGATGATGGGCTTCTAATTCTCGAGGTATAACTTCTTGGCAATGCTTTGATTATAAAAATATGCAAGGACGAAAACACTTGTTATTATCCCAAAAAAAAGGAGTTACTAATTTTGTAAAAAAATATGGTATTTAAATTGGTGATAACATTTGAAGATGGTTATCTTATTACATAGTTTATATCAATTCCGGACCAGCGTTACGATGAGTGTAGACGCAGCTCCGATTTCTTGAAGGAATATATTTTCCTAAGAGGATGCCTTCCTTCTCTAAGTTAGATAACATCAGCCATGGCTGCTGCATCAAGATTATGGTACAATTTACTTGTTATTTCTCACTTCAATGATCATGAGCATCCCTTCATTCTTTTCTTATTAATGAAATGAACATTCCTAAATGCAGTGTAGAGCACAGTGAAAATTTTGGAATTCATTACTACCAAACATTAAGGTGGTGGAAAAAGAACTTCCTTAAAAATCAAAGGTATTCGTTAAATTTATCAAAACATACTTTAATGTATTAACTATTGAAATTATTCCTTTTTCTTTTTGTTATCACTTATGCTAAAAAAAATCTATTTGAAAATTGTGTATTTTCAGTGAAGTTTTGGCTCTTGGATTCGACGAAAAGTTCATCAGGACATGGGAATACTATTTTGATTTTACTAGTGCAGGTTTCAAATCACGAACACTTGGGAATTACCAGGTAAAAAGCTAAGTTACAAAAAAGTCTACATCATAGATATTATAACCAAACATTTTTTTAGACATTATAATTTAATTTCAATTCTCAAAGATATAAATTTGTGACCAAATTTTAAAACTTTTAACTTGAAATTGTGCTATGTTAAGTCTCCTTACTTAGCCCTATAAGACTGCACGAGGGAAAATATTTACTTAAGAACGTAACTATAATGTAAATTAAATTTAGACTACTGGTAAATGTTTCTTAAGTTGCGATAGAGTTAACTAGTATGGATCAAAGAATAACATCAATCAAAATTTGAATATGTTGCTTACGGTTAGAGGTGTATCTAGTAAATTGAATTTGTTTTTATTTATGTATCATGTATGTAGATAGTTTTTTCAAGGCCTGGTAACATGACTACACTCAAAGATCTATACAAAAGCTGGCCCTCAGTATGTTGAGAATAAGAAGCCATGACACATAATAATAGTATATTATATTACAAATTTCTTTATGTATACAAATGGGAAAAGGGTAGATCGATGATGATCTTGTACTTTTTTGTTGCTCCTTGTTTTGTAATTCATATTACCATGCATAAGGATGTGATCATTTTATTAAGTACTTTCTTTGTAGTTTTGTATCATATATTTTGTGTGACGAATAAAATGTGAAAGAAAATATATTATTGTTAGATAATTACACGATATCATCACCATATACTCCTTGGTAAATTATTAGTGCTTAGTCGTATATTTGTACATATATAAATAATTTCATGTATAATATTTTTACTACAAACTGTTGTATATATAAATATTGTATTTTATGGAAAAGTCTTTTGCATGCTCTTTTCTTCCTTCCTTTATTTTTTTTCTTTTCTCCATCTTAATATTTATTCTTCTCTCATTCTCCACAATTCCTTATTATTTATTTTTTTTAATCTATAAAGATCATAGTTTTTTTAGTCAATAGAGACTTTTGTCTCTTACGATTTTTTAGTAAAAGTAGTTTAATACTATAAATTTTTTATGTCATAATCTATAATGTCAAAACCAACGTAATTTTAAAAAATTTATATTTCTATAATGTTATATATTATAGGTAAAAGTACTAATTGATTTCGAAATCAATGTAATTTAATGTTATATTACATAGTGAGTGAATTATGTGGATTAGCAATCAATTTTATTTTTCCAATGGAGGCCCGAAGGCCAAGGGAAAGAAAACTAATAAAAATTAATAAATAAAAATTTAGCATAATTTAAACATAACTAAAAAATAGTCAAATTATAACCTAATTTGTTCACGTTTTTCTTTTTAAACTCTCAACACTAATAGAATTGTCTATCAAAATTATCCGTTTTTAAATTAATGCAAAGAATAAAAAGATAATAATTTCAACTTAATTTTTCAATAACAAAAATTTCAAAAGAACGTTTATAATACAACACAACACAAATATAAAAACAAAGTTTTGTAATAGAAAATAAAAGAACAATCTTTATTTTAAGAAGAAGTTAAGTCATATATCTTAGAGGATATAAATAGGAGTACCAAATAAAATAAAGAATAAATTCCTAAAATCGTTCTTGAAATTTTGTATTGCTGACAAAACGATTCTCAAAAGACGTTAACGATAACTAAGATCCCGAAAGATTTAAAAACACGACTAAAGAACTATATATTAAATATATATTCTAAAAAATGACTTTAGAGATCAATTTTGATGCAAATTTTTGCAAACATTATTAAAAAGATAAGATCTTTTCATTCTTAAAATTTGGTGATTTTTTGTCAAGTAAATTTTAAAAAATATTTTTTTATTATAAATGACCACATTATTTTTTGAAAAATAAAAAGAAAAATTTAAAGATCAAATTTTGTTCTGAATTTTTTGTGTATTTTTTAAATATTTATTCAAATATTGTCACAAAAATTTAGATCTAATGCATAAGTTGTTTGCTAAATATAATTTTTCTTATTATTTATGAAAATTATAATATTTGTGGATTCTTTTTGTTACATTTTCAAATTATTTAAGGACTATTTTATTAATAATATTTTTCAAAGATTTTTTTGTCAACAGCTAAATTTTTAAAGTATCGAATTCGTATTTAATCCTAAAATAAATAAAATTAGAGAATATATTTTGGAATACTCAAAATCTTAGTCTAATCAATTTTTTTTGGCGGGTTAAACAAGTTTTATCTATTTTAACACCGTTAATTTTTGCCATCTTGTCAAATAAGCCGATGTAACAGAATGATAAAAAGTAGGATGGTAAGTTTGTCATAAGAAATTATTTTGGTCCCTGTTTCTATAAATTTTAATTAAAAAAAAAGAGATAAAAATGTGGTTCACCTTGTGTAAATACGCAAAATGTATATCATAAAGTTGTAAAGTAGTTATATAATCAAATCATGAATCATTACCTGAATCGTTTAATTTGACCAGGCTTTTGAATGATAAACTTAGTATCGTTTCAAATGAAATGGTACAATGGAGAAGCATGCTTATAAAATAGGCAAGAAGCACATTGCAACTTGCAAAAATCATTAAAGAAATAATATTATGAAAGCAGAGAATAAACATAGATGCAACAAAACAGTGAATATATTAGATGAACAAAGCAGAGATAGAAAATTGAACGCTAACTCTTTGTTCTGAGGTGAATTTAAAATGTAACAATTTGAACTAACGAATATTTTCTTCAAATAATTCTGAAACTAATAAATTCCTTTGTTAAAATATCCAAACAAAATAATGTGTATAGTAAAGTAATATAAATTCCTTCCAAAATTGTATTTGTAACACCCTAACTATCAAAAGTTATGCTTCCGGTTGTGCCATTCTAATAGCTCGGATATCACGACGACTCTTATACTATTTAATACTAAAATATGAGTCTGTTTAAAACTTTAAACCGCAATACCGCTCCAAAATACTTTTGTTAGGTAACGTACATCCATACATACCATACAACTTACAAAACTCACAAAAAGTATATATATATATATATATTAAATAATTTTACAAGCATTAACTAATACAATTCCTATCCCTCTTACAGAATGCATAAAGATAAAGGCGAGGGAATAATAAATAATAACTAAAGCAATACAAAACATCACGACAACAACCAGATAAACTCTTCGTGACTTCTGCGTTCATATCCTGAAAAGGAAAATTTGTAGACGGGGAGGGGGGGAGGGTGAGAACATCATCCTCGAAAAGGTTCTCAGTAGAGGGTTTTTGAGAATTACTATAATAGGATATGTGAAGGTAAAACCGTTCCAGTGATTAATAATCGCCTTATGCATCTTTTCAAAAGCAAAGGTTCAACCTGGAGCACGTAGTGGCTAGCCACTGCTTCTACCCAAGGAAACTCGTATCTCAGATAATTGGAAGTGCAACAATCACAATATCAATAACTCAGCATATATGCATTTTTTCTCAGCCATAAATCAACATTCATCTCAGTCATCCGGCTTAAATTCATGATTCATAATCAGCCATCCGGCTCATAACATATTCAGCAATCAGCCATAATTCATTATCATACACAGCCATTCCGGCTCATAACAAAATAGCACTTCCACCATTCAACATCATCAAATTCATAAAAAAAATCATCATTCAAGCCATAAATTACTTTTTCTCAATTCACTTCACTTTGAAATCAAAAATCAATTCTTTTCAGCCTTGGCTTTAAAGTTCTCATTCCTCAAATCTCAGGCTCATAAGCCACTTTTACTCAAAGTAGGTTCCCTTTTTAAAAAACAAAGTCACCCTCGGCATCCTCTTTCCAAAACTTCCAAAACCATGGCAAATTAAAGATCTATTTTGAAATATTCAAAATCATACATCCAACAACAGGATTTTATAACAAAAGTTCATCGGCAGAGTCTCAAGTCTTTAGGGAAGAATAACATAACTCATTTTCTTAAATTCGCTTAAAATCTTTAAAACCTTGGCTTCCTAATTTGAGTAACAAAAAAAATAGGATCTAAGCCAGACCGAGTCGTGTAATCAATTACTCCTTTCAAAGCCATTTCCTTTACTTAAACAAAACCAGCTTCAACCCCATGATTAATTCTAAAGCGTCTCAAACTGCTCAAAAATTATTTTAGTCTTGCAAAAATTCAGAATTCAAAGAGTACTTAAAATTTTTTCCCAAAATATTGTAAAATGAAACTTGTCAATAGACGTTCAGGTTCTCTCAAAGTCACTGAAACTCCTCCAATTGAAACCTTCAAGTCAAATTCAAAGACATAAACCCTTTTTCACATTTAAAACAACCTTAAAACATAAGTTTCATCTAAATAACTTGCTCCCAAAAGAGATACAATACTTTTCTTAAGAAACAAGACTAAATCACAATTTCCTTTTTAATAATTCATTTCTGAAGCATAAGTCACCCCTTTCTTAAATAATCCAAAGAAAATAGTAAAAGTCTTAAACTCATAATTTTCCAAATAATATTTCAATAAAGTCCCGGATTCTATCGAAATTTTGGCAGCACCTCCCCTAAAACTTGGACTCTGCCACCCTTTCCGGGTCCCATCCAAACTAATCCACAACCCTCTTTAAAGGGTTCAAAATAAAATCAGCGCAAAAATCCAACTGAATCCAAAGATACATTCCAATTTCATATTTCAAGAAAACCAAATCAAACTCAAGTCAATTTTCAATGGATTAAACTTGATTTCAAAGCTTTAAAGAAGCGACTTTAAAGAAACACTTCAAAACCGTGCGTTTCACAAAACCAAATAATAATCCAATCAGCCAAGCATTCATATTCATCCAAAATAACCAACATTACATAAGACTTATACAATCACTCAAGTATACATTTTTACCACATAATATCCATATATAATAATTCCAATTTATAACATATGCTTTTCTGAAAAAGGCCCCTACCTCAAAGTCGACCCCTTTAAAGTTAACGCGTCAAGAGTCCTCTTTTTATTCTAACTCGCGGCAGCAATCTCAGGGATTCCAGGCAATATCAACAACGACAATCAAAGTTCACAGCAACGACGACTTATCTAACGTAAATTGGGATTAAAGCGAAATGGATATTAAATGAAATTAGAACATAATTGTTAATAGAGCATCGCGGTAACAAGGAACGAAACCAATTAGCCTCACCATGAAAAACGAAGCGAGACGACATCGCAGTAGCATTCATTTTAATCATACGATTTCTGAAACTCGACCCTGAGATATTAACATCGCAAAATTCTCAATAATCGATAACGGAATACTAACACTGAATGTTCGAAATAAAATATACTTACGATGACAGCAGAACGGACAAGCCGCAAATCCCAAACTAACCCGGCAGCAGCTCCGGTAGCGGCCAGAAACTCCGATGGATCAACTATAATAACCACGTAGCATCAAAACCTTCTCAAAATCCAAAAGGACAAAAACCACAACTAAAACCCTTACCGGCAGAGCGTTATCTGGCGGCAGAGGCAGCTTTGCCCCCTCTCATCCATAATCAACCACGACGGAGATAAAAGCTGGTAGTGATGGCGGCGGTTCCGACGGAGGTGATGCGAACAGTGGCTGGGCGCGGTGGTTGGACTCCCAGCTCAGCCTCAGATCTCTCTCGTCTGCTCTGCTCCCGAACTCTCTCTCTCTGGCTCTGCCATAAGTGACGGCGACTGACTCTGTGACAAGGATGACGGCGGCGTAGTCAGGACGACAGCTGCGACGCGACAGCAGCTACCAGACACGGCGCCTTCTCCCCTCTGGCCATGGCTCGCATCTTCTCCCTCTCCTGTTCGTGATTCGAACGGCGGCGGCAAGGAAGGTTCGACGGCGAAATCCGACGAAGCTAGCGGCGAGGATGCGACGGTCCCGAGCAGCGTGGCGGCAGCGACCTAGGCGGCTCCTTCCTCCCTGCGCACGCACTCTCTCCTCCGTCCCGTGACTATGGTTCGCGGCTTCCTCTCTTACAACGGCAATACGACGGCGCGGCGGCAATGATGCCCGCCGGCGCCGTCCTTCCTCTTCCCCTCTCCTCTTCTCTGATCTCTCTCTGGTTCTCGTTTCTTCAAGGTTTTCTTGTGTGTTTGCTGCTGTTTTGGGGGGAAAGGGGATTTCGGCTAAGGCAGAGGAGTTTAGGGTTAGGAATTGGAGAAATCATGGTTTAGGTAAAATTAGGTTTAGGGTCAGTTTTGTAATTTCAAATAAAAATAGGGATAATATAGTAATTAGAAATAAATTTTAATCCAACAATAATAATGTATAAAAATACTATTTGTTCATCAATTTCACAAATTATTTCCAATAAAATGTTCAAATCCAAAAATTAGAAATAATATACTTAATTTCTTTATTTTCCAAAACAGCAGTATTAATATTTTAAAATATTAATTATTTAGTCCAGATCATATAAAATTCTTATTATTTCAGAACTACCAACTTTATAATTTAAATATAGAAAATAATCTAATAATTGTAAAATTGGATAAAAATCTTAATTTATTTCAAATTCAATTAATCAAAACTTGCTTTAATTGTCTTTAATAAAATAATTTTTGAAATTAAAATTATAAATAACTATATGAATTTGAGACTTGATCATAATAATACTTTTCAAAAGTTTTGGGTCTTACATTCTACCCACCTTATAAAAATTTTCGTTCTCGAAAATTAAAGTAATACATAAGACAATACATAGTCTAAGTACCTTTAAATACTTTTAGAAAAGTAAGAAGTCTTGGCATATATGTATAAATGTTCAAATACCGAATAACCATAGGATTTAAATATAGGGATAAAGTATGGTGTAAAGCAGAAGATACCAGATAGGCTCGATGCAAAAGGTCATATGACCTCAAGACTTTACAAAAACTTGAGGTAACAAAATATGGTGCAAATCAAGATAGGCGTCCACAAAATGAAACGGTAATTAATTTGACATAAAGGCTACCAAAACAGGTTGATATTAAAATAATGGCTATAACATCCTCTCATAGATCTCCTACCCACTTCAGAACTTCAGCCTCCCAACTCCATCAAATATTTTACAATCCCTATAGCCGATCATAAGCCTAACACCCGCAAACCCATTCGCAAGGAATAAAACACCCACAGCTCATAACGTTATACACCTACCACTTCACCTCCCATATACACATATCACGTCTTAAAGAACTAACGCATCACAGTTCTATGTCTACAGGTCGCATGTGACATCAAAACAATTCTTGAGTCTACTCAGAAGGATATAAGATTTTAGAAAGGAAAGACAAATGTCAAAGATAGAACTCATATATTTGAGAGAATGTGTCCAATTCTAGGTAAACAAAGATGCTCAAGCAATGAAGTTACCTAGAAATGAATCAATTGACAACTTCAAAGATAACCCTTGGATCAAAGAAATTCAATAGGATCAATAAGAAGAAAATCAACGCATTAGTTTGAACAAATCCAAGCTGAGTTGAAGAAGTATGAGGTTTACAGAAAAGAATATCTCAAACCCAAGACAAAGCTCACAGAACTCAAGAGCACAATTAAAATACTTCTGAATACATTATTCATAAAAGAATCGAAAACTTGCAGAAAAATCACTTCGCAGTCTAGAAGAAAAGTTAAGCAACAAACATTCTTCAGGAGAGTTACAAAAGCATAAACGTGGCTTTATTTTAATACAGTTTCATGTTGAAGTAGATTATGTAGAATTTTAAAAACAAAATGCACACAGGTTTGGCTAAGAACTAAAATATTTCCTCAAACATTTTAGAAAGATGGTTAGGTGCACAACTTAAACAAAGTAATTCATAAAACTCGGAAGAAAATTAAATGCTTGTTCAAAAATTCTCAAAGTTCATAGTCAAACAAGCGTGTATAAAAATTATAGCAAGGACGAAAGAAGAAGTTAAACTCTATTTAGAAAAGAAAATCCAAGGTAAAAAAAATTGCTTATAAGTTGGTAAAGGAAATAAGTAGTGCGTTACAAATGGATAGGTTTCTACTAAATAAGAAATCCTTTCAAAACTTCATTTAGAATAGCGCATGCCAACTTTAAAACAACTTTGCCAAAAATTGAACAATGGTTTCAATCGCAATCAAGCAACAGAAAATAAATTTAGTTTAGAATTTCTTCAAAGAGAATTCAAAACTTCTTTAAACAAAGTTTGAAACAAGACTCCAAAAGAATACTTGAAATCACCATCTCAGAAGGACATTTAAGAAGATTAGTATATACTTAAAAAGGAGTCAAGCCATACGAGAAAGGATCTTAACTCGAGGGAGTTCAAACAAGATCCACTAGGCATGAGATTCACAAGAGGAGGGAAGATGAGATTGATGGTAGTGCTCACAAAAGGTAGAAAAATATTTAAAAACAGAATCAAGTATGACATTCATAGAGATGAAAAGCTTAAGAAAGAACGAGTCCGTTCATAAGAAGAAAGGTATGAGTCCAACATTTTCAAGAGAACAACAATGGCATAAAGAATGTAGTATGCTAAACCAAACTCAAATTAAAAATAAATTAAGTGAAGTTTATCAAATGAAAACCAACCGGAATGAAAACGAAAAATCCTCTCTCTCCAGAATTTTGAAAAATATCTAAATCAATAATCAAATTAAATTATGAATTGGAACTGTAATAAAATTATTAGAAACTCAAATTGTATTTAAAGTAAGCGTAGTTCCGTAAACCGGTAAAAGCACAGGCGAGGTATTAGAAATAAATAGTTGTTAAATGGTATGCGAAATTGCTACTCAGGTTGTGAATTGTTGTTCAAAATTGATTCCCTGGCAATGGCACCAAAAACGGATGCACAGGACCATGGTCTAAACATATCTTCACAACTTCGCATAACTAACCAGCAAGTGCACTGGGTCATCCAAGTAATACCTTACGTGAGTAAGGGTCGAATCCAACGGAGATTGTTGGTATGAAGCAAGCTATGGTCACCTTGTAAATCTCAGTCAGGCGGATATCAAATGGTTATGGAGTTTTCGAAAATAATATAATAAAATAGGGATAGAAATACTTATGTAATTCATTGGTGAGAATTTCAGATAAGCGAATGGAGATGCTTTCGTTCCTCTGAACCTCTGCTTTCCTGCTATCTTCATCCAATCAGTCTTACTCCTTTCCATTGCTGGCTTTATGTGATACATCACCACTGTCAATGGCTACTTTCGGTCATCTCTCGGGAAAATGATCCAATGCCCTGCACGGCACGGCTAATCGTCTGGAGGCATCACCCTTGTCAATGGCTTCATCTTATCCTCTCAGTGAAAATGGTCAACGCACCCTGTCACGGCACGGCTATTCATCTGTCGGTTCTCGATCATGCTGGAATAGGATTTACTATCCTTTTGCGTCTGTCACTAACGCCCTGCAATCGCGAGTTTAGAGCTCGTCACAGTCATTCATTCATTGAATCCTACTCGGAATACCACAGACAAGGTTTAGACCTTC
This sequence comes from Arachis ipaensis, assembly GCF_059453495.1. NCBI lineage: Eukaryota > Viridiplantae > Streptophyta > Magnoliopsida > Fabales > Fabaceae > Arachis > Arachis ipaensis. The sequence continues at coordinate 132,954,500 of NC_142444.1, forward strand.
CGAATTCTCTTGAATGCCGCCATCATTCTAGCTTACACCACGAAGATTCCGATTAAGAGATCTAAGAGATACTCATTCAGTCTAAGGTAGAACGGAAGTGGTTGTCAGGCACGCGTTCATAGGGAATGATGATGATTGTCACGTTCATCACATTCAGATTGAAGTACGAATGAATATCTTAGAAGCGAAACAAGATGAATTGAATAGAAAACAGTAGTACTTTGCATTAATCTTTGAGGAACAGCAGAGCTTCACACCTTAATCTATGGAGTGTAGAAACTCTACCGTTGAAAATACATAAGTGAAAGTCCAGGCATGGCCGAATGGCCAGCCCCTCTGATCTAAGAACCAGGCGTCCAAAGATGACTAATACAATAGTAAAAAGTCCTATTTATAATAAACTAGTCACTAGGATTTACAGAAGTAAGTAATTGATGCATAAATCCACTTCCGGGGCCCACTTGGTGTGTGCTTGGGCTGAGCTTTAACTTTCTACGTGCAGAGGCCATTTGTGGAGTTGAACGCCAGGTTTTGATCCATTTCTGGCGTTCAACTCTGGTTTTTGATCCCTTTCTGGCGCTGAACTCCAGAATTGGGCAGAGAGCTGGCGTTGAACGCCAGTTTGCGTCGTCTAAACGTGGGCAAAGTATGGACTATTATATATTGCTGGAAAGCCCTGGATGTCTACTTTCCAACGCAATTAGAAGCGCGCCATTTTGAGTTCTGTAGCTCCAGAAAATCCATTTTGAGTGCAGGGAGGTCAGAATCCAACAGCATCAGCAGTCCTTCTTCAACCTCTGAATCTGATTTCTGCTCAAGTCCCTCAATTTCAGCCAAAAAATACCTGAAATCACAGAAAAACACACAAACTCATAGTAAAGTCCAGAAATGTGAATTTAACATAAAAACTAATGAAAACATCCCTAAAAGTAACTAGATTCTACTGAAAACATACTAAAAACAATGCCAAAAAGCGTATAAATTATCCGCTCATCACAACACCAAACTTAAATTGTTGCTTGTCCCCAAGCAACTGAAAATCAAATAGGATAAAAAGAAGAGAATATACTATAAATTCCAAACTATCAATGAAACATAGCTCTAATCAGATGAGCGGGACTTTTAGCTTTTTGCCTCTTGAATAGTTTTGGCATCTCACTCTATCCATTGAGGTTCAGAATGATTGGCTTCTATAGGAACTCGGAGTTCAGATAGTGTTATTGGTTCTCCTAGTTCAGTATGATGATTCTTGAACACAACTTCTTTATGAGTCTTGGTCGTGGCCCTAAGCACTTTGTTTTCCAGTATTACCACCGGATACATAAATGCCACAGACACATAACTGGGTGAACCTTTTCAGATTGTGATTCAGCTATGCTAAAGTCCCCAATTAGAGGTGTCCAGGGTTCTTAAGCACACTCTTTTTTTTCTTTGGACCTTGACTTTAACCGCTCAGTCTCAAGTTTTCACTTGACACCTACACGCCACAAGCACATGGTTAGGGACAGCTTGGTTTAGCCGCTTAGGCCAGAATTTTATTCTTGTAGGCCCTCCTATCCACTGATGCTCAAAGCCTTGGGATCCTTTTTATTTGCCTTTGCCTTTTGGTTTTAAGGGTTATTGGCTTTTTGCTCTTGCCTCTTGGTTTTAAGAGCTTTTGGCTTTTTCTGCTTGCTTTTTCTTTTTCTTTCTATTTTTTTTTTTGCTATTTTTTTTTCTGCAAGCTTTGTTCTTTGCTGCTTTTTCTTGCTTCAAGAATCATTTTTATAATTTTTTAGATTATCAAATAACATGTCTCCTAGTCATCATTCTTTCAAGAGCCAACATATTTAACATTCTTAAACAACAACTTCAAAAGACATATGCACTGTTCAAGCATTCATTCAGAAAACAAGAAGCATTGTCACCACATCAATATAATTAAACTAAGTTCAAGGATAAATTCGAAACTCATGTACTTCTTGTTCTTTTGAATTAAAACATTTTTCATTTAAGAGAGGTGATGGATTCATAGGACATTCATAACTTTAAGGCATAGTTACTAACTACTAATGATCATGTAATGAAGACACAAACATAGATAAGCACATCACATAGAAAACGAAAAACAGAAGAAATAAGAACAAGGAATCAATCCACCTTAGTGATGGTGGCGTTTCCTTCTTGAGGAACCAATGATGTCCTTGAGCTCTTCTATGTCTCTTCCTTGTCTTTGTTGCTCCTCCCTCATTGCTTTTTGATCTTCTCTTATTTCATGAAGGATGATGGAGTGCTCTTGATGTTCCACCCTTAGTTGTCCCATGTTGGGACTTAATTCTCCTAGGGAGGTGTTGATTTGCTCCCAATATTGATGTGGAGGGAAGTGCATCCCCTGAGGTATCTCAGGGATCTCTTGATTTGCAGCCACATGTTCTACCACTGAGCTATAGTCCCTTGAGATGAATCTTTCCATCTCCCATGACTCAGAGGTGGAAGCAATTGTCTTCTCTTTCCTCTTTCTTGAGGTTTCTCTGGCCTTAGGTGCCATTAATGGTTTATGGAAAAACAAAAAGCTATGCTTTTACCACACCAAACTTAGAATGTTGCTCGCCCTCGAGCAAAAGAAGAAAGAATAGAAGAAGAAGAAGAAGATATGGAGGAGATGGAGGGATGTGTATATTCGGCCATATGGGTGGGATTGGGTGGGAAAGAGATGTTGAATTTTGAAGATAGGTGGGTGTATGGATGTGAGTGGTAAATGGAAAACAGAAGGGATGACCATGAATGGAGAGAGAGAGAGGGTGAGAAGAAGTGAGTGGAAGTAGGTGGGGATCCTGTGGGGTCCACAGATCCTGAGGTGATCCTGTGAGGTCCACAGATCTTGAGGTGTTAAGGCATTTACATCCCTGCACCAATTTAGGCATGCAAAATGCCCTTGCACACAACTCTGGGCGTTCAGCGCCAGGTTGGTGCCCATTTTGGGCGTTCAACGCCCATTTGTTGCCATTTCTGGCGTTGAACGCCAGAACCATGCTTGTTCTGGGCGTTCAGCGCCAGGATGCTGCCCATTTTGGGCGTTCAGCGCCAGAACCATGCTCTGTTCTGGCGTTGAACGCCAGACAGATGCTCCTCCAGGGTGTGATTTTTCTTCTGCTGTTTTTGATTCCGTTTTTGATTTTTTTGTTTATTTTGTGACTCCACATGATCATGAACCTATAAAGACATATAACTAAGAAAAATATAGTTAGATAAGTAAAAATTGGGTTGCCTCCCAACAAGCGCTTCTTTAATGTCAATAGCTTGACAGTGGGCTCTCATGGAGCCTCACAGATGTGCAGAGCTTTGTTGAGACTCCCCAACACCAAACTTAGAGTTTGGATATGGGAGTTCAACATCAAACTTAGAGTTTGGTTGTGGCCTCCCAACACCAAACTTAGAGTTTGACTGTGGGAGCTTTGTTTGACTCTGCTTTGAGAGAAGCTTTTCATGCTTCCTCTCCATGGTTGCAGAGGGAGATCCTTGAGTTTTAAACGCAAGGGAGTCCTCATTCCATTGAAGGACTAGTTCACCTCTGTCAACATCAATCACAGCTCTTGCTGTGGCCAGGAAAGGTCTTCCTAGGATTATGGATTCATCCTCTTTCTTTCCAGTATCCAGGACTATGAAATCAGCAGGGATGTAAATGCCTTCAACCTTTACTAACACGTCCTCTACTTGTCCATATGCCTGTTTTCTTGAATTGTCTACCATCTCTAATGAGATTTTAGCAGCTTGCACCCCATAGATTCCCAGTTTCTCTATTTCAGAGAGGGGCATGAGGTTTATTCCTGAACCAAGATCACACAGGGCCTTAAAGATCATGGTGCCTATGGTACAAGGTATTATGAACTTTCCAGGATCCTGTCTCTTCTGAGGCAATGTCAGTTGATCCAGATCACTTAGTTCATTGATGAACAAGGGAGGTTCAACTTCCCAAGTATCAATGCCAAATAATTTGGCATTTAGCTTTATGATTGCACCAAGAAACTTGGCAGTTTGCTCTTCAGTAACATCCTCATTCTCTTCAGAAGAGGAATACTCATCAGAGCTCATGAAGGGCATAAGGAAGTTCAATGGAATCTCTATGGTCTCTAGATGAGCCTCAGAGTCCTTTGGTTCCTCAGAGAGAAGCTCCTTATTGACCACTGGACGTCCCAAGAGGTCTTCCTCCTTGGGATTCACGTCCTCTCCTTCCCTTACAGGTTCGGCCATGGTGCTTATGTCAATGGCCTTGCACTCTCCTTTTGGATTCTCTTCTGTATTGCTTGGGAGAGTACTAGGAGGGATTTCAGTGATCCTTTTACTCAGCTGGCCCACTTGTGCTTCTAAATTTCTAATGGAAGACCTTGTTTCATTCATGAAACTTACAGTGGCCTTAGATAGATTAGAGACTAAGTTTGCTAAATTAGAAGTATTTCGTTCAGAGTTCTCTGTCTGTTGCTGAGTGGATGATGGAAAAGGTTTATTATTGTTAAACCTACTTCTTCCACCATTATTAAAGCCTTGTTGAGGCTTTTGATCCTTCCATGAGAAATTTGGATGATTTCTCCATGATGAGTTATAGGTGTTTCCATAAGGTTCACCTAAGTAATTCACCTCTGCTATTGCAGGGTTCTTAGGATCATAAGCTTCTTCTTCATAAGAAGCCTCTTGAGTACTGTTGGATGCAGCTTGCATTCCATTCAGACTCTGAGAGATCATATTGACTTGCTGAGTCAATATTTTATTCTGAGCTAATATGGCATTCAGAGTATCAACTTCAAGAACTCCCTTCTTCATAAGCGTCCCATTATTCACAGGATTTCTTTCAGAAGTGTACATGAACTGGTTATTTGCAACCATGTCAATGAGTTCTTGAGCTTCTGCAGGTGTTTTCTTTAGGTGAATGGATCCACCTGCAGAAGTATCCAATGACATCTTTGATAGCTCAGATAAACCATCATAGAATATATCCAGGATGGTCCATTCTGAAAGCATGTCAGTAGGACACTTTTTGGTCAGTCCTTTGTATCTCTCCCAAGCTTCATAGAGGGATTCACCTTCTTTCTGTCTAAAGGTCTGAACGTCCACTCTAAGTTTACTAAGCTTTTGAGGAGGAAAGAACTTGGCTAAGAAAGCCGTGACCAGCTTATCCCAAGAGTTCAGGCTATCTCTAGGTTGAGAATCCAACCATATTCTAACTCTGTCTCTTACAGCAAAAGGGAAAAGCATGAGCCTGTAGACTTCAGGATCTGCTCCATTAGTCTTAACAGTATCACATATCTGCAAGAATTCAGTTAAGAACTGAAAAGAATCTTCAGATGGAAGTCCATGAAACTTGCAGTTCTGCTGCATCAGAGAAACTAATTGAGGTTTCAGCTCAAAGTTGTTTGCTCCAATGGCAGGAATGGAGATGCTTCTTCCATGTAAATTGGAATTAGGTGCAGTAAATTCACCAAGCATCCTCCTTGCATTATTATTATTTTCGGCTGCCATCTCCTCTTCCTGTTCGAAAATTTCTGAAAGGTTATCTCTGGATTGTTGTAATTTAGCTTCTCTTAATTTTCTCTTCAGAGTCCTTTTAGGTTCTGGATCTACTTCAACAAGAATGTTCTTGTCCTTGCTCCTACTCATATGACAAAGAAGAAGGCACAGAAAAAATAATACTAGTATGGATCCTTTATACCACAGTATAGAGGTCCTTATGTTAGTAGAAGAAAAGAAGAAGAAAATCTGAACTCAGAGAGAGAGAGGGTTTGGATTTTTGGTGATGTGAGGAAGAGATGTTAGTAGATGAATAAATAAATAGAAGGAGATGAAGGAGAATGATTTTTGAAAATAATTTTTGAAAAAGAGTTAGTGATTTTCGAAAATAGTTTTGAAAAAGGTTAGTAGTTTTTCGAAAATTCAAATAAAAAAAATAATTACTTGATTAAAAAGAAATTTTTGAAAAAGGGGGAAGATATTTTCGAAAATTAGAGAGAGTTAGTTAGGTAGTTTTGAAAAAGATAAGAAGCAAACAAAAAGTTAGTTAGTTAGTTGAAACAAATTTTGAAAATCAATTTTGAAAAGATAAGAAGATAGGAAGTTAGAAAAGATATTTTTGAAATCATATTTTGAAAAAAAGATAAGATAAGGAGATATTTTTGAAAAGATATGATTGAAATTAGTTTTGAAAAAGATTTGATTTTTAAAATCTCAATTAATGACTTGATTCACAAGAAATCATAAGATATGATTCTAGAACTTAAAGTTTGAATCTTTCTTAACAAGCAAGTAACAAACTTGAAATTTTTGAATCAAAACATTAATTGGTGATGTTATTTTCGAAAATTTGATATAAAAATAAGAAAAAGATTTTTGAAAAATATTTTTGGAATTTTCGAAAATAACTAAGAAATTTGAAAAAGATTTGATTTTTGAAAAAGATTTTAAAAAAGATAAGATTTTCAAATTGAAGATTTGATTTGACTCATAAGAAACAACTTGATTTTAAAAATTTTTGAAAAAGTCAATCCAATTTTCGAATTTGATGAGAGAAAAAGGGAAAGATATTTTTTTTTATTTTTGAATTTTTATGATGAGAGAGAAAAATTAAAAACATCATTTTCATGTTTTTCTCTTTTATTTTTGAATCAAAACAAGGGATGCATGCAAGAACACTATGAATGTCAAGATGAACACCAAGAACACTATGAAGATCATGATGAACATCAAGAACATATTTTTGAAAAATTTTTAATGCAAAGAAAACATGCAAGACACCAAACTTAGAATTCTTTAATGCTTAGACACTAAGAATTCCAGAATGCATATGATAAACATGAAAAGACACAAAACAAAAAATCATCAAGATCAAACAAGAAGACTTACCAAGAACAACTTGAAGATCATGAAGAACACTATGAATGCATAAATTTTCGAAAAATGCAAGATGCACATGCAATTGACACCAAACTTATGACATGACTCAAGACTCAAACAAGAAACACAAAAAATATTTTTGATTTTTATGATTTTCTAAATTTTTTTTTGGATTTTTCGAAAATTAATTGAAAAAGGAAAATAAGGATTCCAAATTTTTTAATATGAATTCCAGGAATCTTGCATTCTTAGTCTAAAGCATCAGTCAAGGAATTAGACATGGCTCACTAGCCAGCCAAGCTTTCAATGAAAGTTCCGGTCCAAAACACTAGACATGGCCAATGGCCAGCCAAGCTTCAGCATGTAATTCAGACATGACATGCCTGACATACCCTACAGTCGTATAACAACTGATGGTTGGAAGCCTCAGTCCAAAAGAATTTAGACATGGCTTTACAGCCAGCCAGGCTTCACATGCTTCATGAAATACTAGAATTCATTCTTTAAAAATTTTGAATAAAATTTTTTTTTGAAAACATTTTTATTTTTTTTTCGAAAATAGATGAGAAATTTTTGAAATATTTTTGAAAAATTTTTGAAAAGAAAACGAAAAGAAAGTTACCTAATCTGAGCAACAAGATGAACCGTCAGTTGTCCAAACTCGAACAATCCCCGGCAACGGCGCCAAAAACTTGGTATGCGAAATTGCTACTCAGGTTGTGAATTGTTGTTCGAAATTGATTCCCTGGCAATGGCACCAAAAACGGATGCACAGGACCATGGTCTAAACATATCTTCACAACTTCGCATAACTAACCAGCAAGTGCACTGGGTCGTCCAAGTAATACCTTACGTGAGTAAGGGTCGAATCCCACGGAGATTGTTGGTATGAAGCAAGCTATGGTCACCTTGTAAATCTCAGTCAGGCGGATATCAAATGGTTATGGAGTTTTCGAAAATAATATAATAAAATAGGGATAGAAATACTTATGTAATTCATTGGTGAGAATTTCAGATAAGCGAATGGAGATGCTTTCGTTCCTCTGAACCTCTGCTTTCCTGCTATCTTCATCCAATCAGTCTTACTCCTTTCCATGGCTGGCTTTATGTGATACATCACCACTGTCAATGGCTACTTTCGGTCATCTCTCGGGAAAATGATCCAATGCCCTGTCACGGCACGGCTAATCGTCTGGAGGCATCACCCTTGTCAATGGCTTCATCTTATCCTCTCAGTGAAAATGGTCAACGCACCCTATCACGGCACGGCTATTCATCTGTCGGTTCTCGATCATGCTGGAATAGGATTTACTATCCTTTTGCGTCTGTCACTAACGCCCTGCAATCGCGAGTTTGGAGCTCGTCACAGTCATTCATTCATTGAATCCTACTCAAAATACCACAGACAAGGTTTAGACCTTCCGGATTCTCTTGAATGCCGCCATCATTCTAGCTTACACCACGAAGATTCCGATTAAGAGATCTAAGAGATACTCATTCAGTCTAAGGTAGAACGGAAGTGGTTGTCAGGCACGCGTTTATAGGGAATGATGATGATTGTCACGTTCATCACATTCAGATTGAAGTACGAATGAATATCTTAGAAGCGAAACAAGATGAATTGAATAGAAAACAGTAGTACTTTGCATTAATCTTTGAGGAACAGCAGAGCTCCACACCTTAATCTATGGAGTGTAGAAACTCTACCGTTGAAAATACATAAGTGAAAGTCCAGGCATGGCCGAATGGCCAGCCCCTCTGATCTAAGAACCAGGCGTCCAAAGATGACTAATACAATAGTAAAAAGTCCTATTTATAATAAACTAGTCACTAGGGTTTACAGAAGTAAGTAATTGATGCATAAATCCACTTCCGAGGCCCACTTGGTGTGTGCTTGGGCTGATCTTTAACTTTCCACGTGCAGAGGCCATTTGTGGAGTTGAACACCAGGTTTTGATCCATTTCTGGCATTCAACTCTGGTTTTTGATCCCTTTCTGGCGCTGAACTCCAGAATTGGGCAGAGAGCTGGCGTTGAACGCCAGTTTGCGTCGTCTAAACTTGGGCAAAGTATGGACTATTATATATTGCTGGAAATCCATTTTGATTTCTGTAGCTCCAGAAAATCCATTTTGAGTGCAGGGAGGTCAGAATCCAACAACATCAGCAGTCCTTCTTCAACCTCTGAATCTGATTTCTGCTCAAGTCCCTCAATTTCAGCCAGAAAATACCTAAAATCACAGAAAAACACACAAACTCATAGTAAAGTCCAGAAATGTGAATTTAACATAAAAACTAATGAAAACATCCCTAAAAGTAACTAGATTCTACTGAAAACATACTAAAAATAATGCCAAAAAGCGTATAAATTATCCGCTCATCATTAAACTGTATAAGGAATTTTCCAAGTTTGATATAGATAAGTATATATCGAATCAACATCAATTTTATAGAAATTTCAAAATTGGCTGTAATCACTGTCAAATAAGAGAAAAATTGAATCAACAATTTCTCTAAGAATGGACTCGGAATCAAGTGTTTAAAAGGCACAGTGCATTAAGACAAGTTCAAAGCTATATCAAAGAATACGTGAATTAAGAAGAATTCAAACAGAGAAAGATAGATACAATAAGGGTTTCAAACAAGCATATGCAATTAAGATCAAATAAGAATGCATATGAATAGAGGAATAGAGTTGAAAAATCAAACTACTTTTCAAAAGGACTAGCAAACAAGAACTTCAAGTTAGGCTATGAAAGAACAAGTCGACTCGAACAGAATTCAAGACACATAACTGAATAACCTCGAGAAATAGTTTCTAACGTTCCCAAAACCCGCGATTCACTTTGTCCAAAACTCGTATATCATCTATGATAACCCATTAGTGCTCTCATAAACATAATTCACTAGTATTAAGCCGGCCAAACTTAATACCAAGAAGTATGCAATGCAAGACTAACAGCGTTAATCCATAGATCATCATGTTCATAAAGATCTAATTTTCGTCATTCGACAAGACTATTGCATGACAGACACTCAGAGTATGCAACTGAAGCATAGTCAGTCCATTCCTCAAGCTCTACAGGAAAGACTGCTCTGATACCATAATGTAACACCCTAACTATCAAAAGTCACACTTCCGGCTGCGCCACTCTGATAGCTCGGATATCACGACGACTCTTATACTATTTAATACTAAAATATGAGCCTATTTAAAACTTTAAACCGCAATACCGCTCAAAAATACTTCTGTTAGGTAACGTACATCCATACATACCATACAACTTACAAAACTCACAAAGAGTACATACATATATATATACATATTAAATAATTTTACAAGCATTAACTAATACAATTCCTATCCCTCTTACAGAATGCATAAAGATAAAGGCAAGGGAATAATAAATAATAACTAAAGCAATACAAAACATCACGACAACAACTAGATAAACTCTCGTGACTTCTGCGTCCATATCCTGAAAAGAGAAATTTGTAGGGGGGTGAGAACATCATCCTCGAAAGGGTTCTCAGTAGAGGGTTTTTGAGAATTGCTATAATAGAATATGTGAAGGTAAAACCGTTCCAGTGATTAATAACCGCCTTATGCATATTTTCAAAAGTAAAGGTTGACTATAAAAGAAAAATCTGAAATCTTTTCTGAAAGAGGAACTGTTCATTTCTTAAAAATTCAGAAGCCTTTCAAAAGGTTTATCTATGCTAAACCAAATTAGTTTTTCATACTTTTCCAAACCAGAAACATCAACCAGACATGGCCTACGGCCCACCTCATGATCAACCACGGCTTTAGACCCAAACAACCCAAACAACAACCAGTCACCACAGTCCAACAGAGTCTCGGTTGCAAACACAAATAGAAAAGTTCAAGCACAAACAAACAATTACTGCAAGTAGAACAATTAGCAGGTACTCACAAGTAATCACAAAGGCAAATCAAGTACAATATGCACACCCAAACAATGTCACAGATGCATATGATGAATGCCTGTCCTAGTGGCTGATGATATCATCTGTCGGTTATAAAGCCAACCCGACAAGTCCTGGTAGCTAACCATTGGACTGTCCCTCTATCGTGCATCCCCAATTCGAGTTCTTCACAATCATAATCATAATTTACATCCAACACCCTCACTGGTGTATAGTCACGGGGGCGAGCTCTTCCGGAACTTTCACAGTGTCCGGCCACACTTACGACATAAGGTCAGCAGAGTATCGAGTCTCAACCTGGAGCACGTAGTGGCTAGCCACTGCTTCTACCCAAGGAAACTTGTATCTCAGATAATTGGAAGTGCAACAATCACAATATCAATAACTCAGCATATATGCATTTTTTCTCAGCCATAAATCAACATTCATCTCAGCCATCTGGCTTAAATTCATGATTCATAGTCAGCCATCCGGCTCATAATATATTCAGCAATCAGCCATAATTCATTATCATACACAGCCATTCCGGCTCATAACAAAAAAGCACTTCCACCATTCAACATCATCAAATTCATAAAAAAATCATCATTCAAGCCATAAATTACTTTTTCTCCATTCACTTCACTTTGAAATCAAAAATCAATTCTTCTCAGCCTTAGCTTTAAAGATCCCATTCCTCAAATCATCTGAGGCTCATAAGCCACTTTAACTCAAAGTTGGTTCCCCTTTTTAAAAATAAATCCACCCTCGGCATCCTCTTTCCAAAACTTCCAAAACCATGGCAAATTAAAGATCTATTTTGAAATATTCAAAATCATCCATCCAACAATGGGATTTTATAACAAAAGTTCCTCGGCAGAGTCTCAAGTCTTTAGGGGAGAATAACATAACTCATTTTCTCAAATTCGCTTAAAATCTTTAGAACCTTGGCTTCCTAATTTGAGTAATAAAAAAGTAGGATCTAAGCCAAACCGAGTTGTGTAATCAATTACTCCTTTCTAAGCCAAACCATGATAAAATTGAATTTTTGTATTCTGTTGGGCTGAATTTGTGGGCCACGAGACTTTTTTATTATTGTCATGGGTTAAGATGGAAGAGTAGTTTAATACTATTAAACTACTCTTCCACCTTAACCCATGACAATAATAAAAAAAGTCTCGTGGCCCACAAATTCAGCCCAACAGAATACAAAAATTCAATTTTAATTTTAGTCTTTATTATCTTATCTTTATTTGCTTTTATCTTTCAGAAGACAATGCTCTATATATATATTTAGTTTTACCCTCATAGTTTACAATACACTTCAGTACAATTCAATCAATCAATAATCAATAAAAGTTCGCATTCTTTTCTTTTCTTATTCTTTCACAATTTTATCATGGTATCAGAGCCACGGTATCCTCCTTGAGGAGGATATATAAGATATTATCTTTTCGGTGAGAAATCACCATGCTTCTTTTTCAACTTCCTCCCACAATAAATAATCATAGATTTAGTTACATGCATCAAGTGAAAATTCTACCACAGTTTTGATTATCCCGGTTCTTTACCAGCAATTCCGTCTGCGCCTTCTTCTAGCGTTTCATCTGCAACTTCTTCCGGGAGTTTCGTCAGTATTCTGTTTCAGCAGTTCAATCTGCATCTGTTCTAGCAGTTCAATCTGCATCTGTTCTAGCAGTTCCATCTGCACTCTTATTGCGCTCCACGCGCTTTTTTTTATCGCGCTCTACGCGCCCTTTGAAGACCACTCTTATTGCGCCATACGCGCCCTCTAAAGATCAATCTGTTGCGTTTTACACGCTTATTTTTTTATTTTTTCATTTTTTGAATATCGCTGCTCAAGTGCAGCATCTCCTTTTATATTTTTGCCGTCGACAGCTCAAGCTCCGCCGCACGCATTTTTTGAAGATCGTCGCTCAAGCGCAGCATCTCCTTTTATATTTTTTTGCCGCCGGCAGCTCAAGTTCTGCCGCACGCATCTTCCTCCGCGTCACCACGTCAGACGCGCTTTTCTCAACAATTTATCCAAGCGGTGGATTATTGACATCTTCCATCCACCAGCTTGCGGGGGCGTATTAAACTACTCTTCCACCTTAACCCATGACAATAATAAAAAAGTCTCGTGGCCCACAAATTCAGCCCAACAGAATACAAAAATTCAATTTTAATTTTAGTCTTTATTATCTTATCTTTATTTGCTTTTATCTTTCAGAAGACAATGCTCTATATATATTTAGTTTTACCCTCATAGTTTACAATACACTTCAGTACAATTCAATCAATCAATAATCAATAAAAGTTCGCATTCTTTTCTTTTCTTATTCTTTCACAATTTTATCACTTAAACAAAACCAGCTTCAACCCCATGATTAATTTTAAAGCGTTTCAAACTGCTCAATAATTGTTTTAGTCTTGCAAAAATTCAAAATTCAAAGAGTACTTAAAACTTTTTCCCAAAACATTGTAAAATAAAACTTGTCAATAGACGTCCAGGTTCTCTCAAAGTAACTAAAACTCCTCCAATTGAAACCCTCAAGTCAAATTCAAAGACATAAACCCTTTTTCACATTTAAAACAGCCTTAAAACATAAGTTTCATCTAAATAACTTGCTCACAAAAGAGATACAATACTTTTTTTAAGAAACAAGACTAAATCACAATTTCCTTTTTAATAATTCATTTCAAAAGCATAAGTCATCCCTTTCTTAAATAATCCAAATAAAATAGTAAAAGTCTTTAACTCATAATTTTCCAAATAACATTTCAATAAAGTCTCGGATTTTATCGGAATTTCAACAGCACCTCCCCTAAAACTTGGACTCTGCCACCCTTTCCGGGTCCCATCCAAACCAATCCACAACCCTCTTTAAAGGGTTCAAAATCAAATCAGCGCAAAAATCCAACTGAATCCAAAGATACATTCCATTTTCATATTTCAATTTTTGATGGATTAAACTTGATTTCAAAGCTTTAAAGAAGCGACTTTAAAGAAACACTACAAAACTGTCCGTTTCACAAAACCAAATAATAATCGAATCGGCCAAGCATTCATATTCATCCAAAATAACCAACATTACATAAGACTTATACAATCACTCAAGTATACATTTTTACCACATAATATTCATATATAATAATTCTAATTTATAACATATGCTTTTCTGAAAAGGCCCCTACCTCAAAGTCAACCCCTTTAAAGTTAACACGTCAAGAGTCCTCTTTCTATTCTAACACGCGGCAACAACCTCAGTGATTCTAGGCAATATCAACAATGACAATCAAGGTCACAGAAACAACGACTTATCTGACGTAAATTGGGATTAAAGCAAAATGGATATTAAATGAAATTAGAACATAATTGTTAATAGAGCATCGCGGTAACAAGGAACGAAACCAATTAGTCTCACCACGAGAAACGAAGCGAGACGACATGCAGTAGCTTTCATTTTAATCATACAATTTTCGAAACTCGACCCTGAGATATTAACATCAGAAAATTCTCAATAACCGATAACGGAATACTAAAACCGAGAGTTCGAAATAAAATATACTTACGATGACAGCAGAACGGACGACCCGCAAATCCCAAACTGACCCAGCAGCAGCTGCGGTAGCGGCCAGAAGCTCCGGTGGATCAACTATAATAACCACGCAGCATCAAAACCTTCTCGAAATCCAAAAAGACAGAAATCACAACTAAAACCCTTACCGGCAGAGGCGGCAGAGGCAGCTTCGCCCCCTCTCATCCATAATCAACCACTACGGAGATAAAAGCTGGTAGTGACGGCGGCGGTTCCGACGGAGGCGACGCGAACAGCGGCTGGGTGCAGTGGTTGGACTCCCAGCTCAGCCTCAGATCTCTCTCATCTGCTCTGCTCCCGAACTCTCTTTCTCTGGCTCTGCCATAAGTGACGGCGACTGACTCTGTGACAAGGATGACAGCGGTGTAGTGAAGATGACGGCGGCGTAGTGAGGACGACGGCGGCGATGCGACAGCAGCTACCAGACACGGCGCCTTCTCCCCTCCGACCATGGCTCGCATCTTCTCCCTCTCCTGTTCGCGATTCGAACGGCGGCGGCAAGGAGGATTCGACAGCGAAATCCGACGAAGCTGTCGGCGAGGATGCGACGGTCCCGAGCAACGCGGCGGCAGCAAGCTAAGCGGCTCCTTCCTCCCCTGCGCGCGCGCTCTTTCCTCCGTCCCGTGACTATGGTTCGCGGCTTCCTCTCCTACAACGGCAACACGATGGCGCGGCGGCAGTGATGCCTGCCGGCGCCGTCCTTCCTCTTCCCCTCTCCTCTTCTCTGATCCCTCTCTGGTTCTCGTTTCTTCAGGGTTTTGTTGTGTGTTTGCTGCTGTTTTGGGGGGAAAGGGGATTTCGGCTGAGGCAGAGGAGTTTAGGGTTAGGAATTGGAGAAATTATGGTTTAGGTAAAATTAGGTTTAAGGTCAGCTTTGTAATTTCAAATAAAAATAAAGATAATATAGTAATTAGAAATAAATTTTAATCCAACAATAATAATGTATAAAAATACTATTTGTTCATCAATTTCACAAATTATTTTTAATAAAATGTTCAAATCCAAAAATTAGAAATAATATACTTAATTTTTTTATTTTCCAAAACAGCAGTATTAATATTTTAAAATATTAATTATTTAGTCCAGATCATATAAAATTTTTATTATTTCATAACTACCAACTTTATAATTTAAATATAGAAAATAATCTAATAATTATAAAATTGGATAAAAATCTTAATTTATTTCAAATTCAATTAATCAAAATTTGCTTTAATTGTCTTTAATAAAATAATTTCTGAAATTAAAAATATAAATAACTATATGAACTTGAGACTTGATCATAATAAAACTTTTCAAAAGTTCTGGGTCTTAGTATTACCTATTTTAAAGTCAATATTTTGAAGGAGAAAAAACACAAAAAAAGCATGATGAGCGTGATGAATCGTTGAAAACAGATAATTCGAACGTTGAACTTAAATCGAGCGAAACAGACATAATTCTTTACATTTTTTTATTTAAGCATTTCTTGTTTTTATTTGGAGACTGACTTGACTCGAATAATATAGTTAGATACAGATCTAAAAAGTTACAAAGAGCCAAAAAATATACATAATATATATAAAAAATGACAAATACAAATACAACTATAAGAGTTAAATATATATCTGTCATTTCTTTATAGAAGAGATAGACAAAATAGTATATTATGTTCATTTACATTTTTAAATTCATTAATAACAGAATGTATATCAAACTTTATAAAAAAATTGTTTTGAACCTTATTTGTTAGACTTAAAATTCATTGACATAAAAATTTTAGTTTATTATAATATAAAATTAATAAATTAAGTTGATATGAATATGAGTTCATGAATTGTTTATTATTTATTTTCTTTAGACCTTTTGAATATTAGAAAGATCAGATGTAATAAAGTTTATTAATTCTTCGAAAATATAATGAACTGTTAAATATATATATATATATATATATATATATATATATATATAATCTTTTTATGTGAGAAATTATATATGCCCTAATTTTGTTATAAAATTGTTGCATTGGAGGCCTATAACCATCTCTAACAGTGGTTGAAAAAGGTTCTTGCTTCTTAAAATTTGGGTTATTAATGATTTTTCTAATTTGAAAGTACTATTAAAAATTATATCATTTCATTAAATAGGTAACTTATCCTAACATGATGGAATTCTTTGAGAGTCTTGGAGTTGATATGGAATTATCTGATACGTCATTCGCCATTAGCCTTGATAATGGTCACGACTGTGAATGGAGCAGCAGAAACGGTTTGTTTGGCTTGTTTGCACAAAAGAAAAATGTGATCAACCCTCACTTTTGGCAAATGCTAAGAGAAATTATTAGGTTCAAAGATGATGTTACAAGGCAAGTAGGCTAGAGAGTTCACCTAGTGGGAATAAGTTAACTCGTTTTGGCCCGTCTTTTTTTCTTAAAAGAAATATATAAATATAAACATTAGAATACTAGATACTAGACTTTTAAACTTTAGTATGAAAATGTATGAATGTTTAAATAAAATTGTTTGGTACTTTCTTCTTAAGCAACTCTTTTATTTGAACAGATATTAAGAAAATTAAAAAGTAAAGTATGGGTCAACTCATTTAGCTTGTCAACTTGGAGGATCGGAGTCGATTTACTTGATGAAAAAGCATTGTCTACTTTAACTTTCTTTGTACTTTCATGAAAAATTTAATTAATTATTTTGAACTCAACTGCAAAATATTGACAATTGACAAGAGTAATGCTAATTTGCTAGTTCATGGATGATTATATCCTGATAAATTGAACTAGAATGAGACCCGCGCAATGCGCGGAGAAGTAGATTATTTATACTATATAGTATATTTTAATAAATGTTATATTAAAAATATTTTAGAGAACATATTATAAATAGATTTTGAATTTATTTATTTTTAAAAAAGACATAAGTTATTTATATTAGAGTTATACAAAAATGTATTTTCCTTCTTCTTTTTTTCATTTTTCGATTTGCATTAATGGCTACTCTTTGTCTTTTTTGCGGTTTTTTTGTTTGTAAATAATTAAAAGAATAAATGAATGAGAATGAAAAACATATAAAAATGTTACATTAAATTTAAGAATTTTTGACAATTAGTACGAGAGATGAAGAAATGAAGAGTAGTAAGAGTTTTAATATGTATAAGTTGTAGAATTTGAATATTTGTAACTGAAATTTTTTATAATTATTATTATTATGAAACTTTTAATGTATGTTTATTGCATTTAATAAGTACTTGATGTTTCAATTGAATAATAATAGATAAATTGGATAGATCTAAGTGTTTCAAATAATTGTGTTTCTACATTTTCAAAATAGGCATCAAAATCACCTTATGAATCAATTTACAATAAAATAAGGAAGGTGCAATAAAAATTATGTTAAACAAACCAAACTGCATCATCAGGGCTATTGAAAATGATATTGAACAACAGAATGAGAAGAGTAAACGGCAAAGTTGAAAATCTTTAGGAAGACACCTTGGACGAATCTCCTACGTTGGCGGCGCCGAATGGTGACGTTGGTCTGAGACCCAGAATCGAGCTCCGACAGGGAAACCGCAACAGGAGGAATGGAGTTTGCCCTGGTTTCTGCAATTTATGCAATGCGGCTCTGTCGGGGATGGACATCGCGATGGACAATTTGTTTTGAGGAAAAAATAATGGCTCATGGGACCGGAAGTGGATGGAGGAAATAGGATTTTGGTACGGAAGAGGTGCCAAGAGGAAGAGGGTTTAGAGAAGCATGAGAAAGGTAATAAGCTCTTTGGTTTTTAGAGCTTTTTGGAAAAAATTAAGTTGTTGGTTTTGTTTTTTGTGTTTTTTTTTTATTTGAAAATAAAAGTTGATTTGGCAAGATTTGAGTGGTGGATTCTAAAATTTTGCCAACTAAGCGATAATGCTGACATGGCGTAAGTAGAAGAAGAGAAATAACTTAGAAGTAATGTGGGTAAACCTATGTACCTACTTTTATATATTAAGAATAGATTTGTTATCTCATTTTCCAATTAAAAATGCAGCTTTCTTGATATGCTTGGCAACAACAATTCGGATATGGACCGCAATGAGACCTTGGACCAATTCATAAAGTCAAGGGATTACTCTAAATTATTTGTGAAAGCATATATTGTGAGTAGTTCATTTGCATCTTGTTAGATTGTTTTGATTTCTATAAACATTACTTTCGTTAGTGATATAATTATTGTATGCTTTTTAATATGCTATAACATGAAATTAATGAACGTAGGTTCCAATATGTGGTTCTATATGGCCCTGCTCTTCTGAAGGAGTTATGAGCTTTTTTGCCTTTTCTGTTTTCTCATTTTTTAGAAATCACCATCATCTTTAGGTAGTAAGGAGATAAAATCTATCTCAAATTTATACAGTGATGAATAATCTAATTTAAATATTTAAATAAAACAAAGGACTGCTTCTTGATTCACCTGGTCCTCTTTTTCTCCTTGTAGCTCTTTGGATGACCACAATGGCTAACTGTTAAAGGGCGCTCGCACACTTATGTTAAGAAGGTACCATATAGTGATTAATTTTTAATGCTAAGCTTGATGGTAGCATTTTTTATAAGCATGGCCATTTGACCCTTTTTAGCCACGCTTTTGAAGCGTGGCAAGAAAAAGCGTGGCTAAATTTATAATCAATTGCCACCTTTATAAAAGCGTCATTTATTAGTCCTTTTTGGCTACGTTTTTAAAGCGTAGCAAGAAAAAGTGTGGCCAAATTACTAATCAATCGCCACCCTCATAGAAGTGTGGCCATTGACCCCTTTTGAGCACGTTTTTAAAGCGTGGAAAAAAATGTGACGACAAAACTTTTTTCTACTTATATGAGATCGATACCTTTTAGCAATCAAGATTTTGACATTACTTATTTGTTATAATAACTAGGTCAAAGAAGAACTTGTTAGAAGAGGTGGTCAAGCAATAGTTAATTGTGAGGTGGAACTGGTTTTTGCATCAGAAAAAGGTGATTCATGTATCTATTCCCTTATTGTACTCATTGACCTTTAGACATTCACATTTTCTTCTTTAATTTCTTTCTCAACCATTGAGTGTGATTGTATGATTTTGATTAAGCAACAATCTTAAAAATTTTGCTGTAGGATGTGTTGTGCATTGCAAAGATGGTTCCAAAGAAATGTATGATTGCTACATAATCGCAACACATGCACTTGACACTTTGAGATTATTAGGAGAGGAAGCAACATATGATGAACGAAGAATTCTTGGTGCTTTTCAATATGCATACAAGTAAGGATTATCTTAACATTTCTAACTCTTTTCTTCGCTATTATCCACCCACAAAACATGATAATGTAGCTTGTAATAGTTACTAGTTACATTTGAAAGTAATAAGTTTCATCAAATGATATGATAATGATGATTATCATGGTATTTTTCTCTTATGACAATGTTGCAGATGAAGTTTTATCACTGTTAAACCTTTTATGCTTATGGTCTCCATGTTTATGAAGAGAATGGAACTTTAAAACATGTTAGAGTGAAAATATTTATGTTCAAATAAGTCCACACTTACAATAATTGTTTGATCTTTGCTGACAGTGATATTTTTCTTCACCATGACACAAATTTATTGCCTCGAAACCCATCTGCATGGAGTGGATGGAATTTTCTTGGATGTAACAACAACAAAGTTTGTATCACATACTGGCTCAACATTCTTCAAGTTAGTAACAATTCATATAACGCATTTGTCCATAACTGAAACCTCTAGAAGGCAACTTAGACTCAAGTGAACTACAAATAAAACTTGTTAATTGATCTTATATTTTGATTTGCAGAATCTTAGTGAAACAAGATTACCTTTTCTTATAACTCTAAATCCAAATTATATACCAAAAAAAATACTCTTCTTAAGTGGTCAACTGGACATCCAATTCCATCAGTTATTGCATTCAAAGCTTCACAAGAGCTTGAAAAATTTCAAGGAAAAAGAGGAATTTGGTTTTGCGGTGCCTACCAAAGTACTTTTTGGACCTACCTAGTTTTGGCTATTTGATTAAGAGTTAAACACTAGTTAAATTATTAAATATTAAATAAAGCTCTAGATAGATTAATTACTTTTGTATATCTAATGACATCTTCTTTTTCAAGTACAAAACCTTTACTATGTTGAGACATCTTGACCGACATTAAATATACTTGTGACTTAAGCAAATATTTATGCTTTTCAGGTTGTGGATTTCATGAAGATGGATTAAAGGTAGTTAAAGGAAACTTATTATAAAATTAAAGAGGCTCAAATTTACTATGAATCAGTTTTTAGTCCAAATGACAAATTAAAAAGGAATGAAAAAACTAAACTATAAGAAGAACATTTTTAGGCTGGCATGATTGCTGCATATAACGTTCTTGGAAGATGTTGTTCCCTCCGAACAACCCCAAACACATGGTACCTTATTGGAAGGAGCTTAGTGCACGCTTTTTTGTGACGAAATTCTTAAGTTCCTATATCACCACTAGTAGTTTAATGTAAGTTTACTTTTATTAGTGTGTAGACATTTATTGCATATCATAAATTTGAGCCTAATTTACACTCATAATATTATTAGAATAATAATTTCTTGAAACAATCATTCTATCTATATGATTATAGCATTGTAATTCTAGTTCTTGAGTCACTTATACATCATGTTTTGAGGAGTTTATAGTTTATTGGAGGAGGGGAGAACAATGTTTTCCTTTCAAGGAATCAATAAAAAGTGCTCTGTGAAGTGTGCTATGAGAATTCACAGTCCCCAGTTTTATTGGAAGGTGTGTGCATTCAGACTCAAAAATCACAGATACGTCAAATGAGATATTTTTTACCTAAATAGATAATTCATAATTGAAATTTCGGTTTTCACAAAAAATATAAGCATTAGTAGGAGTTTTGCTACAAGCATGAATAACTATACTTCTATCTTCCCTACATTTTGGATTTTTCTTATACTTTCTTTAACTAGAATAGAAAAAACTTAATGCTAGCTTGTAGTTTGTATACTACAAAGCTAGTTCATTAATTAATTATTTTTCTTTATTTGTTTGATTATGTTATATTAGATATCGCAAGTATTTGTGCTATTAATCTTGAATATAATTTGTTTACAATTCTGAATTGGTTTGTTTCCATAGCAATGAACTCTTTGCGCTATTTTTGGATGAAACAATGACATATACATGTGCAATGTTTAAGGCAAGGCGACATTCTTTTGATACTTAACTCCAATTTCTTGCAAATGATACTTGCATTTACATTTCTTTGTCTATATGAATATTTGGTATAGAATGAAAAGGAAGATTCAAAAGATGCACAATTGAGAAAAATGTCTCTTCTCATTGAAAAAGTGAATGGTTTAGAATGTTATTTTATCAATGTATTTTAGTTGATAGATTGCAAAGGTCTTAACATTAGTTTTCTTTAAACAAATGAAGGCTAGAATAGACCAAACACATGAAATTCTTGATATTGGATGTGGATGGGGAAATTTAGTGATTGAAGTCGTCAAGAAAACCAATTGCAAGTGCACTGGCATCACTTTGTCTAAGGAGCAACTAAAATTTGCAGAAAAAAGAGTTCGGGATGCTGGACTTCAGGTCTACCATATATGATAAGATAATTAATTTCATCATTTTCTTAAAATCTAATGCAGAAACATGGTGAACTTAATATACAAGCCAAATGAAACACATGAAAAAAGGACATTAAGTCTCCATCTTCAGTTCTTTCATTATACTGTTGTGATCGTTTCATAGGTGTGATCCATGCATAATGTTTTGAATTCATGACTTTAGAATCATATCAAAATTCTTCTGTGTGTCTATTGCCAACTACTGAAGACATTTAAATATGATAGGATTATATCTGTGTGAGCAAATTTTCTATTTGACTCTGCATAAATACATAGAATAGCAATATTTTTCTGCATATTGCATAACATATAGATTGGTATTTTAGTGGAATGATAGAAGCTGTCGGTCATAAATACATGGAAGAGTTCTTCAGTTGTTGCGAATCACTATTAGCAGATGATGGGCTTCTAATTCTCGAGGTATAATTTTTTGGCAGTTTTTATAAAAATATGCAAGGACGAAAACATTTGTTATTATCCCCAAAAAAGGAGTTACTAGTTTTGTAAAAAAAAAAAATTGGTATTTAAATTGGTGATAACATTTGAAGATGGTTATCTTTATTACATAGTTCATATCAATTTCGAACCAGCGTTACGATGAGTATAGACGCAGTTCTGATTTCTTGGAGGAATATATTTTTCAAGGAGTATGCCTTCCTTCTCTAAGTAGGATAACATCAGCTAGTGGTGTCAATATGTTTGGCCCTATAGGGCTTTGGCCCTACTTTATAGGGCCAGAAGAATAAAAAGCCCTTTAACTAATAGGGTCAAATTTTTAAAAAGCCCTCAGGGCCAAAAATCCTCATGGGCCAAAAGCCCTAGGGCCAACCCATGGGTTACCTAATTCTCTTTTTTTTTTTTATACATTCTCTATTTCAACAACACACATAAAACTTATTAAAAGTCATTAATTTGTTTTATCCCTTTATTTTTATGCTTGAAAAATAAATGTTAATAATGTACATTGATCATATTAAATCCAACTTTTAACTATATATATCAAGAAATCAAACATGACATTTACTATCTCATCACCCTTTTTCTTACTCTCTAGAATTTACCATCAAGAATGTCTCTAAAAAATTAAAATAAAGTTTATACAAAAATTCATCATCTAAAATCATGAATGTTGAGGGGGATGCATCGTTGCTGTTGACACTTCTTCTTCTTCATGAATTTCACCAATTTCATCATCTAAAATCAACCAATTAAGAAACAGTTAGAAATTCAATTTAAAATATTATTTGAAAAAAATAGTATAAATATTTACCATCATGATTTGGAACAAATCCACGTAACCAACTCCTTGTGCAAATAAGCATTTGGACATGCTCATGAAGAGTGGAACTTCGATATTTTGTTAAAACACGTCCACCAATACTGAATGCAGACTCAGATGCTACCGTAGTGATGGGAATACTTAAAACATCTCTGGCCATAACTGACAGAGTGGGAAACCTATCCTCATTAATCTTCCAAAAATTCAGCACATCATACTTCAAATCATCTTCATTGGTGTGAATCAAACCTTCTTTTAGATAAATCTCTAATTCATCTTTATCCTTGGAAGTTTGGGTTTCACAGTCAAATTCTCTGAACTCCTAAAAGATATAGTATAAAGATTATTTAAGTAACGAATAAACATAATAGGAGAAAAATAATACTATATTAAAATTAAATACCTTCATCACTATTTTGCTCTTCTTTGTAAGCCTTCCTTCTTCAGGTGACATAGGAGATTGATTACTACTTTGAGAAATTGTTGAACCACCAAAAGTATTTATGTACTCTCCATACAACCTTTTAAATTTCTCCAATACTTCATTTGCCTTCAATTCAAAGGTTGAAGGATCTAGTTTTTTGTAACAAAACCTCAAGAACTTTAACTTTAATCGAGGATCAAGAATTGCCCCAAAAGCTAAGACAGTGCTATAATCCTTCCAATATTTATCAAACTTCATCTTCATTCTGAAAGCCATGTTCATAATAACAACATCATCACAATTTTCATTATTTTCCAAAAGACATTCAATTTTCCAAACTTGCATAAAATACAAATTTGATGTTGGATATGATGAACCTGAAATGAGGTTTGTAGTTTCATAAAATGGCTCTAAAAATTCACACATTTTTTTTGCTAAGCTCCATTCTTCATTTGTCGGAAAATCTTTATAAGCTCCATCTACAACACTAAGGATGTCAAACGCTTTTTCAAATTTAATTGCACTTTCCAACATCATATATGTAGAATTCCATCGAGTTGGAACGTCTGATTTTAGACCAACACCTTCTTCAATTTCTGCTTGCTGCACACAATCTTTAAATTTCATCATTCTCCCATCAGAAGCTTTCACATACTTCACACTCTCTCTGATTTTAAATAAAGCTCTAGCAGCCACCTTTAACCCTTCTTGCACAATCAAATTTAAAATGTGAGCGGAGCAACGCACATGAAAATATTCTCCATCGCAAAGCAAACTATTCTGCTTACGTAGATGAGTTTTTAAGATGTTTTGCATGTTGTCATTTGCAGAAGCATTATCTAAAGTAATAGAGAATACTTTCTTATCAATACCCCATTGCTTCAAAGAGTTAAATAAGACTGCTTCCATATCAGTTCCAGTATGGGGAGGAATCATTCGACAAAAATTCAAAATCTTACTCACTAGTCGCCAATTCTCATCAACAAAATGAGCTGTCAGACAAATATATCCTTCAGTGGTAGATGCTGTCCACACATCAGATGTCAAACAAATTCTATTAGGTATCCTAGACATCTTCTGCCTCAATTTCTCTTTCTCTGTTGAATAAATCATTTGAAGATCTGAAACTAAAGTGTTTCTAGAAGGCATTATAATCGTTGGACTAATGTAATTAATCCAATCTCTAATACCCTCATACTCAACAAAGCTGAACGCAAGATCATGTTTTGCTATAGCTTGAGCGAGTTTTTTTCTATGAACATGCTGATCAATTTTGGTTGGCAGACTCTCTATATCATCATCAAATCTAATATTGAGAGGTATAGATTTACAAGAAACTATGTGACGACTTAGATGAGAAGTCCCGTAACCATTCTTAGTTTTTGGATTTTTTCCAATTTTGTATTCACGATGACAAAAATTGCATTCAGCCTTTTCAATACCATCTATGTCTTTTCCAATCTTCTTAAAAAATCTCCAAACATTAGATTTTTTACCAGAATCAATACTACCAGAAGCTTGAACAGGAGTCTCAGAAACAATCTCATCATCCATGTTTATAAATTTCCTAATCATATCCAAATAATGTATATTAAAATTCTATAGCAACAACAACAACATTCATTAATTCATATTAATTATTCATCTCTGAAGTTTCAATAAGAAGTAATTGAAGAGAAAACAGTAACAATCAATCAAACAAGCAAAGCATGTATTAGGATTTAGGAATGGAAAAGCAAGAGAAGCTGAAACATAGGCCGAAAAAAGTATCATCCCACCAGCAGACACAAGTATCAAAAGCATAATCTCAATTTCACACCAACAAAATTATAGACTGCAAAATCAGTCTACACTACATAAGCATCAAATCACAAATTTCTTATAATTTAAAATCAAAAGATGTCATAATAGAAAATTTCGGAATCCTTTAACAATATAACTTTGTGATCAGCTGCCCTTTTATTTTTTTGTTAAAAAGATAAAGTTATTTCTTAAATTTAGACCAAGAAGCCTTTAATTAAATAAATGAAGATAGAATCTTAAAGAAAGTCACATATGGAACAAGTGGTGGAAAATAGACAATAAGAATCTTAAAGAAAGTCACATATGGAAAGGGAGGCCAAAAGACAAAACAATGTTACGTTACTGTAATTTAAAACCAAGAAAGTGCATTGAATAGTCAACAAGAAACCAGTGTTTTCCAAATATTAAAACCTCAGACCTTTTGGCTTATTAGTTCAAGCCCTGAAGCAAAATTCTCCAACCTAGCAAGATCATGTTACCACTAAATCAAACTGAGTGCCTTTTACAAATCCCAAAAAAATTATATCAGTGAACTTTATCTGCCGGATTGAAAGCTTTTAATAGTATGAAATTGATAAATCGTGTTTAGCATTGTAATTTTTCTTGGACCTATAAATTTATTATTTCAATTCTTAAAGAATTAAAGCACCAAAAAAATCTAAACTCTCTTCTTATATAAGCCAAAGTAAGTTTACTTGATGGAGTCAATGATATGAAACAAATTAAAGAGAGAAGACTAAGTATAACTATAGAATGCAAGTTAGCAAACTAAAATATTAGAGACAAAGATGTCAAAACCTTGAGTGTGACAGAGAGAGTTAAGTTTGTGGAGGATAACCAAGCACAGAGATTTGTAGATGCAGCAGTTACATTCAATAGCATCATTTTAGAAGCTAAGTATGGAAAAATTACTTGAATATCTCAGACTTCCTGCATGTGCTTTGAACTTTGAAAGGGTCTGCAGAAGCCGCCACAAGCCCACAATCAATAGTTTTCTTGTCTTCCCCTAAATGAACGGCAATTCAATATCACACTCTCATGAGTATGATTTATCATCACTATTAGAATTAGGAATAATACATACATGTCACTTATCACTTATGCAACTGATTTACTTAGAAAACTAAAAACAAGGAAGTTTGTGGTGGTAATGAAAGATAAAAGATAACGAGAAAATTAAACATGAAAGACATCAATGCAAGTTGTTAACAAAGTCAATTAGTAATGACAAAAATATACTATCAACAATCAAGGAACTTCACTGTGAAGTAGTAACAACTAACAAGAGACAAAATAGTTCAGTTTGTGGAATTTATGTAATGAAGCAGAGAGGCTACTCTGCATAACAAAGTGCACAGAAATCAATATATGCTCGGTTGAAGTTGCAATTTGCAAATACTTATTTTTCAAAACAATACCAGTTCTACAATTTAAAAATTTCTAATTAGTTATCAACAATCCAAGTAATTAGTTATCAACAATTTAAAAATTTCGTTTGATTTATTATGCCATTACCCATTCTCATGAAACTCATCCAAATATGAAGATAATGAATCAAAAACATCATAGAAAGAAAATATGGAATAGACAGAAGCTAAACAATCCAACAGTTAATCATGCTAAGCAACAATACCAAAATCACATTAAACAAGTTTAAAATCAGAATAATTGCTTATGTAGGAATCAAATAGCAGATTATTGAAAAATGGTAACTAAAACTCAACTTTGATTCTCAATTCCATAATCTCCTTTTGGGAAAAAATTAAAAACAAGTTCATAGTTCACAGTCTATAATTCATAGTTCAACTATTTTAAAATCAATTAACAACAGTCAACAGAATTAAAATGGGTGATGCAATTGCAAACAAACAAAGAAGAAACTCAGAGAGGGATAGAAAACAAAGAAACCCACCTCTGAATCTCTGATTCCGCGTGAGCGAGGAGAAGTAGCCACGGATTTCGTAGGTAGAAGTGTAGAACACAGATCCTTTCACAGTTCACCGTTTCAACGCAAATCCTTTCACAATTTCACCTTTTCAACGCGTTCTCTGGTCAGGGTCTCAGCCTCTCAGGGAGGAGAAGGTTAGATTTAGGGCTTGGAGGGCTTATAGGGCCAGCCCTGTTTTGCTTTTTTGTTGGCAGGGCTGAATTAAGGTTGGGCTTACAAAATATCATTTTATAATTTTTAGGGCTGTGGGCTAAAATTTTTTTGGAGGGTTGAGGGCCAGCCCTAAGGTTTGGGCTAAATTGACACTTCTAACATCAGCCATGGCTGCTGCATCAAGATTATGGTACAATTTTCGTGTTATTTCTAACTTCAATGATCATGAGCATTCCTTCATTCTTTTGTTTTTAATGAAATGAACATTCCTAAATGCAGTGTAGAGCATAGTGAAAAAAGAACTTCTTTAAAAATCAAAGGTATATCTATTAGTTTTATCAAAACATACTTAATGTATTAACTATTGAAATGATTCCTTTTTCTTCTTGTTACCACTTATGCAAAAAAATCTATTTGAAATTTGTGTATTTTCAATGAAATTTTGGCTCTTGGGTTCGACCAAAAGTTCATCAAGACATGGGAATACTATTTTGATATTTGTAGTGCAGGTTTCAAGTCACGAGCACTTGGAAATTACCAGGTACAAAACTAAGTTACAAAAAAATCTACATCATATATATTATAACGAAACATTTTTTTAGACATTATATTATAGTTTAATTTTAATACTCAAAGATATAAATTTGTGACCAAATTTTAAAACTTTTAACTTGAAATTGTGCTATGTTAAGTCTCCTTACTTAGCTCTATAAGACTGCACGAGGGAAAATATTTACTTAAGAAAGTAATTGCAATGCAAATTAAATTTAGACTACTGGTAAATATTTCTTAAGTTACAATAGAGTTAACTAGTATGGATCAACGAGTAAACATTAATCAAAATTTGAATATATTGCTTATGGTTAATTAGAGGTGTATCAAGTAAATCAAACTTGTTTTTATTTATGTACCTGTATGTAGATAGTTTTTTCAAGGCCTGGTAACGCAACTACACTCAAGGATCCATACAAAAGCTGGCCCTCAGTATGTTGAGAACAAGAAGCCATGACAGATAATAATAATAGCATACTATATTGTATCTTTATTGACAAATGGAAAAAGGATAGATCGATAATTATCTTGTACTTTTTTTTGTTGCCACCTGTTTTGTAATTCATATTACCATACATAAGGATGTGATTATTTTATTAAGTACTTTTTTTTTTTGTAGTTTTGTATCATACATTTTGTGTGATGAATAAAAATGTGAAAAAAAAATGTATTATTGTTAGATAATTATATAATATCATGACCATATATATGCTCCTTGGTAAATTATTAATGCTCAGTGGTATATTTGTACATAAACAATTTCATGTACAATATTTTTATTACAAACGGTCGTATAAATATTGTATTTTATGAAAAAGTCTTTTGCGTGCTCTTTTCTTCTTAATATATTTTTTCTCATTTTCCACAATTTCTTATTTCTTTTTTTCTTATTTTTTCATATTTTTCAAGTTTCAATTTTTCTTATATATTCGGTTGAATTTATGTATATATGTGTACCATAATTAATTTGTAATTTAATCAAATATATTATACATACTTTATTTTTTCTTTTTTTTTAGACATATTTATTAATTTGTACATGAAAAAAACAAGACTTATATGAACAAGTAAACATGTTTCATTAGTGCTCTGTTAGGGTTTCTTAACGGAGTTCCTAGTGCCATCAAGGCTACATTGTCAAGATCAATTAAATCTCAATACAAGTCTACGTAATCTGCATGGCTGAGACAACGAGGAATGAAGATCGGATCAAGGAAGACAACCTGAAAGGAGGTAGGAATGTGATTCTACTGGAAGAGGCAGACATATCAAAAGGTATTAACGCTTGCTCCAATAGTCTCTATGGCAGACTCTTTGCCTCCAAAACCTTCTCAATTGGAACCATGGGGAATGCTTTAAAGGCTATATGGGGAAACCCGGAAGGATTTAGCGTGAGTGACAAAGGGGATAATTCCTTCCAATTCTTTTTTAATAAAGAAGTGGATGTCTTGCGTGTTGAACGTGGTTCTCCATGGCTATTCAAAGATTATGTGCTCCATGTCAAGAGATGGAAGGAAGATCAGAACTATGATGAAGAGATTATTTCCAATTTTCCAGTTTGGGTTCAATTTTGGGGTTTGCCAGAATCGTTTAAAACCCTCGAAGTTGGACGTAAATTGGGAGAGAATCTGGGCACAGTGTTGGAGGTAGGTAAATTTCAGATGCGAGGCAGAGAAACTAGGATTGTGAAAGCCAAAATCAATATCGATGCTGCCAGGCAAGTGAGAGATCAGTTAATAGTGGCAGGACCTAATAAAAAGGAGGTAGAAGTGGCACTGCGCTATGAGAGACTTGGAAAGTTCTGTACCTATTGCGCAAAATTGGGGCACGAGGTGAAAAACTGCCATGATCTGCTGAAGGACACAGTGAGTGAGATGGTAAAAGAGGATGACATTGGCGAATGGGTTAAAGCTAGCCAAGTGGGAACGCGAATCTACTCTGAAGGAGAAAGAACATTCAACAACTCAACCCAAAACCAGAATAAGGCCACTCAACGTAAGAAAAAACCGGTCTTAAACTGCTTATTGGAAGAATTTGCAGGGATGTCAATGCAAGAAGAGAAACAAAGTTTGAAACCACAAGACACTGGTAACAGGGCAGCACCTGAGTCACCTCAATCAGCCAATTCTAGAACAGAATGCATGGAGGTTATCATAGCTGGTCAGTCCAATACCAAGGAGGATGAAGGGCAGCTTATGCAATTCGCTATTGGGGAGTGTCTCACCACAGAAAAAGGTAGGAAGTGGAAAAGGTTAGCAAGACAAGGTGCTGCAGAGTCAGATACTAAAAGTGAACCCAAAAAAAGGTTGATGAGTGGTATAGCTGAAGTAACTACAAAGAAAGCAAGAACAGAGGATGAAAATGCAGTTGAACAGATGGTGGAGGGTGCCAGCCTACAAATGGCACCCAAGGCGCCATGAGAACTATAGTTTGGAATTGTCGGGGTTTGGGGAGACCCCTGACAATTCACACCTTAAAAGGGATCTGTAAATCCCACTCCCCCGAGATTGTGTTTATAAGTGAAACAAAGAACCAATCTCGACAGGTGGAAGCAAAACTTCGGGTATGCGGCTACGAAAACTGGCATATTGTTAACCCGGCAGGAGTGGCAGGAGGACTTGTGCTAGCTTGGAAGGACAGCATCAGTGTTCAAATTATTAGCAGTGGAGAATTCTTTGTGGCAGCCGAAATTAAGGATGTCGGAAGCAGTGAGGTATGGGCGTTCATTGGTGTCTATTTGAGTTGTTCAGAACAAATTCGATCCTTACAGTTTGAGGAGCTTATAACAATGAGCCAACACATGGAAGGAAAAGTGGTAATAGCAGGCGATTTTAATGCTATAACAAGCCAAGCGGAAAAGGAGGGTGGAGGCCAAAAATCAACAACCACCATTGCAACATTCACTAATTTTATTGACAGTAACGAATTGGTGGATATTGGAATGGTGGGGCACCCTTTCACGTGAACAAATCGAAGACAAGGAGAGGATTTGGTGAAGGAGAGGCTTGACCGCTATTTAGTTGGGATGGAATGGAAGTTGAAGTTTCCGAATGCAGTGGTGCACAGGCTCACAGAGTCAGGCTCGGATCATGCTCCAATTTTGATGGAAACCGAACCTCAATCCTGGCATAGTAAAAGGCGGTTTAAATACCAGGAACGTTGGTGTGGAGAAGAGGATGTCAAGAGAATTGTCAGTGAAGTGTGGAGAATGGAAGTTGTAGGCTCGGCTATGTTCTCTTTGGCCCAAAAGTTGAAAGTTTGTAGACATAGACTAGTTCAATGGCAGAAAACTCACAAAGCAAACTCCCGAAAAGAAATTGAGGACCTTCAAGCTAAAATAGAGGAGTTGCGGGTGGCTGGAATCAATGGGGGAGAGGAGGTTACCAGTTTGGAAGAGAAGTTGGAGCTAGCATATTTGAAAGAAGAGAGCTATTGGCGAGAAAAATCTAGAATCAAGTGGCTAAAAGAAGGAGATCAGAATACTAGATTCTTTCACCAGAAATTTCAATCAAGAATGCGAAGGAACAGAATTTGGAGATTAGTGGGGAGGGACAATGAGATTGCATCGAAACCGGAGGATATTGCAAAGGTAGCTGAGGACTACTTTTGCGATATTTTTACTTCTTCTTGTTCGGCTGATCCGAATCCATACTTAGAGGATTTGGAGTCTAAGGTTACAGCTTCTATGAACCGTAGGCTCCAAAGGCCAGTAACTATGGACGAGGTCAAAAGAGCTACATTTAGTGTTCATGCTCAGAGTGCTCCTGGTGATGACGGGTTTACAGCTAAGTTTTTTCACTTTTTCTGGGATATAGTTGGAGGTGACGTTTTTAAGGCAGTGAGAAGTTTCTTTCACAATGGCAGAATTTTAAAAAGCTTCAATCATACTCAAATTTGTTTGATTCCAAAGGTGCCAGATGCCAGTGACATGACTCAGGTACGACCGATCAGTTTGTCTTCAGTTATGTATAAAATTATTTCTAAAGTTATGGTGCACCGATTACAAGGTATTATGAATAAAATTATAAGTCCAAATCAGAGTGCGTTTCTCAAAGGAAGACTCATTTCAGATAATATTCTAATTGCCCACGAATGTATGCACTATTTGAAAAATAAGAGAAGTGGGGCAGAGCATGAGATGGCTATTAAACTAGACATGAGCAAGGCTTATGATAGGGTTGAATGGCATTTTTTATGGTATATTATGGATAAGCTGGGGTTTGATGCTAAATGGATTAACTGGACTAAGGAATTGGTAACAACTGTTTCTTACTCTGTTGTTGTGGAAGGTCAACCATTTGGCTATTTTAGGCCAAATAGGGGCATCCGACAGGGTGACCCCCTATCTCCATATCTCTTTCTTTTTTGTGCAGAAGGACTTTCCTTCTTGCTACACAAGGCAGAGCAAAACAGATTAATTCAAGGAGTTCAAGTTAATCGGAGATGCCAAACAATTAATCACCTTTTGTTTGCTGATGATTCAATCTTTTTTTGCAAGAGCGCACCTAATACAAGCCAAAGCATTCTAGAATTGCTAAAGACCTATGAGGGTTTTAGTGGGCAAAAAGTCAATTTGAATAAGTCGGCTATCTTTTTCAGTCACAACACTCCTCAGAACACAAGACTAGCAGTTGCTCAGACACTAAATATTGAACATATCGGAGCACAAGACAAATACCTGGGACTGCCCTCTATAGTTCAAAAATCAAAGAAAGCAACCTTTGGAGCTATCAAGGATAAAGTTCAGAAGAGGATTATGGGTTGGAAAAGAAGTATATTGTCATCAGGTGGCAGGCACACGCTATTGAGAGCGGTGGGGGAGGCGATTCCTATTTATACACTCTCTTGTTTCAAGCTCCCGGACACGCTGTTGACTGAGATTCATAGCATGCTCTCGCAATTTTGGTGGGGTCAAAAAAGCGCAGAACGAAGAATGGTTTGGATTAAATGGGACACAATGACGAGACCAAAGAAAGATGGAGGGCTGGGGATCAAGGATCTAAGGGCGCAAAATTTGGCTTTATTGGGCAAGCAATGTTGGCGTCTAATGAAATACCCTAATTCTACTATATCAAGAATGCTCAAAGCTAAATATTTCAGATATACAGATTTCCTACATGCAGAGATAGGAAGTGTACCGTCGTGGGGTTGGAGAAGTGTTCTTGAAGGGCGCAAGGTGATCGAGAAAGGCTTGTTATGGAAAATAGGCTCTGGCACTAATGTTCGCATCTTCCATGACCCTTGGCTCCCACCACCAGTGCCCCTTAATGTCCCTCAAAATGCACTCACAATCCCGCCAAATATGCAAGTGTATTACGTTAGTGTGTTACTAAATCCTGATAGAAGTTGGAATAAAAATCTGATTGAGTCGATTTTTTCAGTTGATATATGCAATAAAATTTTTTCAATCAAACCAACAGAGGAGGAGGATGAAGTTAATTGGTGCTGGACAAAATCTGGTATATATGAAGTTGGGTCAGGATACAAAATTGATTATGGATTCTTTCATTCTCCTACTTCATTGAGGTCCCAGAACATACACAACAGAGTCTGAAATAGCATTTGGGAGTTGAAATTACCACATAAAATTAAGATTTTTCTATGGAAAAGTCTTCATGAAAAGCTTCCGGTGTTGCAACAAGTTCACAGCCGGTTCGCATCCACTCCTGCCACTTGTCCAAGATGCATGTTGAAGGCTGAATCAATTTCTCATGCTTTGTTCCAATGCCCCCTATCTTCAATAATATGGAGTCTAAGCTTAATAACCCCTGACCTATGGATGAGAGAAGAAGAAACTTTTTTCAATTGGTGGCAACGAGTTCTATCCTGGGCAGCGGCTCAATTCGACGGTAGACAAAAGACCCTCCTCATAGCGGCGCTGTGTTGGAGCACTTGGAAAGCGAGGAATCGGTGTGTTTTTGAGAAGGTAATAAGCCCAGCACCAGAGATAGTGAAAGAAGCTAGCAATTTAGTGCGTGAACTTGTGAACCATACCTGATAGATGCTACTTTTTCTTTACTCTTACTTTACTCTTCTTTAAGCTCTTAGTCTTTCAGTCACAGCTGATGCTAAATGGAAATACCCAATTCTTTTGTACTTCCTTATGGAAACACTTTTATTTTATATTAATAAAATAATATTTATCTTTGGAAAAAAAAAGTAAACATGTTTCATTTATACAAATTAAATAAACATGTATATATATACAATGCAAAGACAATAAAAACCACTCACTTTTTTTTTCAATCATTTGTCTCAATCTCGATCCACATACGTGGAGAGGTATAAAAGTAATAGCTTATTTCCACTAATTACTCTCTTTTGTCATTGCCATTAAAAAATATATAATTTCATCATGTACTCCAAGACAATTAACAACTTGTTGAGTTATTACAATTTACAAGCAAAATAACACACCCACCCATTACAACACCTCATAAATAATAGATATATTAAACTATTATGCTATTAAACTTGTATCCATTCCACCTATTTAAATGATGCATTAGACGCCAAAGATGTCTGCCGCTTCCCTTTTCGGAAGTTGTTCTCCTTCCTAAATTCAATTTCAATATTATTGTTAAACAAGTGAACAATGCTTTTGGTTTTATTTCTTAGGAATCTAAGATCACAACTTGCCTCTTCTTTTTTTCTTAACCAATTAACAATTTCTTTGCACCCGACTATGATCATCAACTCATCTTCACACACATAGTCTTCCTTTAAAAGAAATTAGACCGCCCCTTGAATTCCCTTTAGCACCGCTTTTCCTTTAGACCTTTCACTCATTACATCACCTATAAGGTACTTCAAGTTACCTTCCTAATTCGTTAAATAAACCCCAACAACATACAAATTACCTATACACACAACATTGCCACCATATCCACTCTTTCTTCTGATCTCACCATGTTTTATTCGTTTTTGAAGGTATCAGACTCTTGGAGGGAGAGAGAGAGAGAGAGAGAGAGAGAGAGAGAGAGAGAGAGAGAGAGAGAGAGAGAGTTGTATTTGTTAAACTAACTAGTTTGTTATAGTATTTTGGTACTTATAGTGAGTGAGCTCTAACTACTTCTAATTAGATGTAACTAACTCAGTTTTCTTCTAACTGATTACTCTAACAAACTCTAATATGTTTCACGTGTCTTGCCATGTGACATCTCAATAATCTTAACATCAATCCTGTTACTTGAGTTTTTTAGATCTGTGCTTTGCTCCTTCTTGTCTATTGTGCTCTCTAAACTCTTAACATCAACTCTGTTGTGTGGACTTTCAATTGTTCTGCTACTATTACATCTTCTGTCAACAATTCTCAATCTCAATTTGAACTTTTGGAAGGCAGGGCTTGATAGAGTTTTGTTAGGCAATCTGCTATCCGCTCTTGGGCTGGAATATGGATCAAATGTAGTCTCTTCTCGGTCATATAGTCTCTAACAAAGTGGAGATTGAGTTCGATGTGCTTGCTCTTGTTGTGTAGGATTGGATTGGCTGAAAGTAATATGTAACAGCCTCACTATCAGAATGTCACGCTTCTGGATGCGCCACTCTGATAGCAAGAAGTATTACAACAATTTCATATACATAATAATAAAATAGGAGCATTTGACTCGAAAACTATATCGCTGTTTTCTTTGAAAAATCGGAAAAATACTTTATCTTGAAAACAGACAAGCATATTCATATATATACCAAAATTTATTACATAAGTAACTTATAAATATAATATACATACAAAACATACAAACTCCTATCCCTCTTACAATATTACAATAACAAAGGAGAGGGAAAAATAATTATCTAACTAAAACATCAACATCATAAAACAAAACTCATTAAAACTCTTCGTAAACTCCTTCATCTGATTCCTGAAAAGATAAATCTATAGGGGCTGAGAACCTAACCACACGGTCTCACCTTGGAGTTTTCAGAATTGTCATAAGAAGATATTTAATAAGAAAACTATTTTTAAGCTTAGTGATTATTGTTGTCTTATGAATCTTTTGAAAACCGACAGTTTAACCACCCAAAAATCCAATACCTCTTTAAAAGAAATCCAAACACACTTTTTTATAGAAGAATCTTAAAAGTTACCTAACAGTGTGAATGACCAACTACGGCCTTCGACCTAAGCAATTCAATTAAATCAGAAATCAATATCACATTCAGAAACAACCCTCAGTTTCACCACCACCAGCATGAGGGATCTCTTGGTTGTTCAAACACATACAATGCAAACAAGAAAAACATAATTAAGAAGCAGATATAGCAAATAGCTCAGATAGTAGTTAATAACAGATAAGCAATTAGGTAAACCAAACAAATTCAAACTTAAACATGCATTTGTGCCCTATGGCTGATAATATCATCTGTTGGTCATAGAACCAACCCGATATGTCCTGGTAGCTAACCTTGGACAGAAACACCCATTGCGGAGCAAGTGGGTGTGAGCCACAACCCCCTTGCTACTACCCGTGAGCAAGTGGAATACTACTGCTGCTACTATCCAGGTGGGTGTTTAAAGACTCATCCTGGAGTAAGTGGAATAATCCACTACAGCTGCTACTACCAAGGTGTCACAATCACTGACATGGAGCAAGTGGGACAAATCACAATCCTTCCAAGTATCTCAATCAAATTCAATTTCATTTTCAAATTCATTCTTAATCCCATTTAGTTATTCAAAAATTATACTTTAAAATCAATCCTCATCATCCTTCATTCAAATTCAATTATCAACATTCCTCATTTTCACACTCATTCACATCATCCCCCCATTACATTCTTCAATAATTTAGATTCAAAATATAACTTATTCTTTTTTAAGTAAATCAAACTCAAGATGTAATTATTTTCTTAATAACTCAAAAATTAAATTATAAAATCCTTAAAATTCTAAATTTTTCAAAATGACCACTTCAAGCAAAATTTTCAATTTTTATAGAAATTTCAAAAGCATCTCCTCCAAAACTCAAACTTTTACCACCCTTCAAAGGTTCTAACCAAACCATTTCCAATTCTCAATCATTTTTCGAAATCCAGCCAATTTTATTATCAAATCATTTTTCATAAAATTGAACTAATTCCAATAATAAATCTTTTTCAAAATCAAACCATTTTCATATCTCAAATCATGTCCAATAATCAGAATCATTTCCGAATAATCAACTTCTTCAATAATTCAATAAATCCATCAGATAAATAATCATATCCATCTAAACAGTTCAATTCAATTCGTAAGACTCACATAATCATAAAAATATGTTTTTTATACTACTATCGACTTATAACAACT
The DNA here is from genome assembly GCF_059453495.1 of Arachis ipaensis. NCBI lineage: Eukaryota > Viridiplantae > Streptophyta > Magnoliopsida > Fabales > Fabaceae > Arachis > Arachis ipaensis. Next base: position 132,991,982 of record NC_142444.1, read on the forward strand.
CTTGAAAGTAAAATAAATATAATAAAATGCCCCTAACTCGTTCATGACTTAACTATATGACAAAACCCTTAAAACTCTAATTTCGCAGCGGTGGCGTCAAATCTGATCATCCCTGCAGCAGTCACAGCCTCTAAGCACATCAGGCAAGAACCATAGCTCAACCCTAAGACATAAATGTCGCATAAAACTCAATAATCTATAACAAAATAGCGAGAAGGGAGGGGGGTTTCAAAGCAAAAGGCCTACCGCATAAAAAGGAACCAGGAACAAAGCAGCGGCAGCTCTGATGGTAACTTCCGGTGGCAAGACTGACGGCGGCAGAGAGATCCGGCAGAGGCAAAATAGCGACGGCAGCAGGGGTGGCTAAAACAGTCCACCACCATTGCGTTTTCCTTTCCCTCAACTCATTTTGGTGATGGTGGCGGTTTCTCACGGCAGCAGCGAGTGCGGATGACGACGGCACGAGCCCTCCTCGACTCCATCACATTCTACTCCTTGCATCTGGTTTCTCTCTCTTTCGTGTTCGGTGGCGACGGTCCTCCATGGCAACGGCGAGCTCATGGCAGGTGCGACACTTCTCTTCCTCCTCAGCCCTTGCTCGACGGCGTTCTCTCTCGTCTGACTGCGACACAACGGCGACACAAGCTGGATGGCAATAGGCACGACGTGCAACGGCTCGGTCTCCCTCTCCTTCATCTCCTCTTCTCCCCTACGGCATAGCTCTCCTCCATTTTTTTCCATTTTCTGGTTCGAAGGATGAGAGTTATGCGTGTTAAGGGAAAAAGAAAGGGGGTAAGGCGGCTAGGTTTAGGAAAATTAGGGTTGGGGTTGTGTTTTAGGGATTTAGGGTCTTGATTTGGAATTAGGGTTTAGGTAGAATATTAATTAAAAACCAAATTTAATCTAATATAATTAACTTTAAGAATATTATTTATTTTCAACTTACAAATATTTTTAATCAAGTACTCTAATTTAAAATTAGAGTTAAATAAATAAGTTTTCTTTTAGTTCATAAAATTAATCAAAACTTTCAACTATTCAATTACTTAGAAAATTTTAATCCTAATGGATTTTGAACTCAAAGTATTATAAAATTTAAGTTAATTACTTTTAGGTAAATATTTTTCTTTAAATAAAATTATCAACAAATATAATATATTATAAATATCTTACTATTTAATTTCCAAAGATCCGAGGTCTTATATAGTACAACACTCTGACTGTCACAATATAGGTTTGGGTTGGTGGTGCAAGGTATCCTCATTTCACTCAACAAGTTCTGCAACCAAATGACTTCAGTAAGTCCAGTAGCTATCCCTCCATATTCAACTTCGGTGGAGCTTCTTGATACTACATGTTGCTTTCGACTGGACCAAGAGACAAGATTTGGTCCATAAAAGACATAAAATCCACTTGTTGACTTTCTGTCTCCTACATCACTTCCCCAATTTGAGTCAGTAAATGCATAAATTCTACTCTCGTTAGACTTTTGGAACTTTAATCCATGCTGAAGTATCCCTGCTAAGTACCTGAAGATTCGCTTTACCGCTTTCTAGTGGTTGTCTAACAGTTGGTGCATGAATTGCGATACTTTGTTTACGGCATAAGAGATCTCTGGCCTTATGATTATTGCATACTGGAGTACTCCAACAACTGATCTATATTATGCTGAATTTTGAAACAATTCTCCTCCTTGCGCTAAAAGTTTCAGGCTGGATGCCATTGGATTAGGCATTGCTTTGGCTTCTTTCATCCCTGCATTAACTAAGAGTTCTTTGATATATTTTGTTTGGCATAAGGTCATTACTTGGTCACTATTCCTTACTGCCTCAATTCTCAAAAATAGTTCATTTCCCCCATGTCTTTTAGTAAAAATATTGCATGTAACTGGTTGACTAAGGCTGTGATTTCTGCTTGAAAATTTTCCGTGACTAGAATGTCATTTACATATACGAGAACATAAGTCGCTGATGTAGGTGTGAATTTGGTGAAGAGTGATGTGTCTGATCTGGTGTTGTCGAAGCCAAACTTGAGAGAGTGAGTTTCAGCTTGCTGAACCAGGTTCTAAGGGCCTTTTTCAGCTCATATAATGATCTTTGGAACTTGCAAACATGGTGAGGAGTGTGGGTGGAGATGAAGCCTTCTGGTTGAGTCATGAAGACAATTTGTTCGAGGTTGCCATTTAAGAAGGCGTTGTTAAAGTTGAACTATCGAATCTTCCATCATTTTGCTAATGTCAAACTCAGCATGACACTAACAGTGGGAGGTCTCACCACCGGGCTGAACACCTGATCGAAGTTGATACCCTCTTTTTGATGAAATCCCTTCGTCACAACCCGTGCTTTGTACTTTTTAATTGTACCATTTGTGTAACACCCTATCACATAGAGCTTTATGCCTAGGACGTAAATCAAAGGTGGTGAGGCTCTATGACCTTTAAAACAGAAAAAAATATGTATATAATATAATTGAAGGAAATTGTAACTAGGAGCCTTGAAAGAGAAGTTAATAAAAAACAAAACAAATACCGTATCACTCACGAAAGATAAGCATAGATGGATAAGCAAGATCCAAAGGAAGGTTAAAAACATATATTTGGGTGAGAATTCCAAAATAAAGATAACAAGCTCCGAACTCGACCTGTGAAGCTAAGGTTGAATAGAGTATATATATAAACCCAAAATACAACCCAAACTGTAAGAAAAACACTTGTTTCTCCAAGTCAACCTCTAGGAGGGACAAACTATAATATATATATATATATATATATATATATATATATATATATATATATATATATATATAAGGAGGAGAATTCTATTTACACATATATGTACATAAATAAAATACAACACTAAGTCCCAAGAGTTTTTTGCTCCCAGAGAGTCTCCAAAATGCTCAGTGCAGTGCCTCGCATCCTGCATATGAAAACAACAATATATGTATGGAATAAGAATCGGGGGGTTGTCAGCATGATAAAGGTGCCCACATAGTTAATAAAAAAGGCCCCAGGAAAGCCAGAGGTAATCCTAAAATGTCGACACTCAGATTCAAACTTAAAAAAATCAATACTAAACCATAAAGTTTGGTACGCAACCCAAGGGATACCCATTTCTTAAATTAACTCTTCATCTCTTGTCTCTTTCTAACTAACTCTATGGCCCCTATCTTCTCCAAACCTCCTAATCTCTGGTGGAGCTACCTTCAGTATCACCTCTGCCAACATGAAAGATTTCTTAGTTGCAAAGACATCCAAGTCAAACAAGGAAAGCACAGGTATAGATAACAGTTACTACAAATAGATCAGATAGCAGATAAGCAAATATAGGCAATTAGGCAAGCCAAAACAAATGCACACTTATACAAAACATATAAATGCTTACGATAAATACCTTTCCTACTAGCCGTGAGCTCACATGTCGGTTACTATGTCAGAGACTGACATACCCCGTAGCTAACCCAGATATTGTCTTTCTAACATGCATCCACGCACACTCTTAGGATATAGTTCCCATTACACTCTTGGGATATAGTGCCCGCCACACTCATGGGATATAGTGCCCGTCGTATTTTCCAGGATAAAGTATTCCCACACTCTTGAGATATAGCGTCCGCTACGCTCTTGTGATATAGTGCCCACTACACTCATGGGATATAGTGCCCGACACACTTCCCAGGGTAAAGTGCTCCCACACACTTGGGATATAGTGTCCGTCACACACATGTGATATAGTGCCTGACACACATTACAAATAGAGAGAAAAATGATGCAACATAAATGGAACAGATTATACACAACCAATCTCATAAGCAAAAGCGTAACTTAACATAATCATTCTTCAATCCACTTCATCATAGTCACAGTCACTACCTATCAGGGATATAGCACCCAACACACTCTTGGAATATAGTGTCTGTCATACTTTTTAATCATAATCATTGTCCTTATAATTACTTTTAATCTTTCTCATCATTCTTCTTCCTTAACCCTTACCTGGAGTAAGTGGACAATGCCACTGCATCTTATCCGGTATCTTAACTCTTATCCGGAGCAAGTGGACAATGTCAGTGCCTCTTACCCAGTCACATATATCTCATCTAATTACACATCATCATTATTTCCATCATCCCCATCAATCTCCTCTCATTCAAAATTACCAACGCCTCATTAATTCAGCTAACCCTCTGCAAAATTGTTCCAAATATCTCCCAAACTTATTTAACATACTCATCCTCATTCTAAGGCTTAAAGACTCACTAACAGATCTTAAACAAGTGTAAAAGAGGTTTGAAAAACCTAAAAGAATGGTTGATGGTTCAAAAATGATAAATTTTCATCAAAACAGTAGTTTCAGAGGTTTACAGGCTTGTTGGGAAGGTCAAACAGTAAAAACAGAACTTTTGTGTAAAACAGGAAATTGTGCATACGCATGGTATTGTGCATACGCACGCATCAGACAACTTTTCCGGCCTGTGCATACGCACAACATGCGAATCCCCAGGGTTTGCGTACGCACACCCCTCGTGCGTATGCACGCATATCAGAATTTCAAGTTTTCTACAACTTAGCCAAAAATTAGTTTTTTGTACCCAACTTTGAATGTCCATAACTCCCTCTACAAAACTCTGATTTTTACAAACTTTAAACCGTTTTAAAGATCTTGAAATTGTCTTTAATTTAAAATAAATTTCATTCAAATCTAAAATCCGAGATTCAAGTTATGGACTGCCGAAGTTGGTTAAAAATTAGCCTTTACCAAAAGTTTCAAAACACTAGTTTTTTCCAAAATCCTCAGTCCAATCCACTTCAATTACAATAAAAAATCACTACCAATTACCTCTCCATCTTCCTCAACCATTCCACACCTAATTTCTCAACTCAATTCACATTCCACATTTTTAATTTTCACAAATCATCACCAACATCAACAATTATCATCACTTTATAATCATCAAATCATCAACATGTCAATTTATACATTCATTCACAATCTTCATGTTTAATCTCTAACCATCAACAAACATCATCATACATTATATACTTATATACAATTAACCCAACAACTCAACAATTCAAAGCATTCAAGCCTATCTTAAGGCCACTAGCCTAAGTTTTCGTGTGACATTAAATATTAATTACGAGAAGCCAAAACCATTCGTTGACCGTTTCCTTCCTAATCTCAGAACACCTCAAATAACCACCATTCCACCAATGCCCAAGGCACCAAATGCTCACCAAACAGAAACTCCGCCATCAAAGATCCAAATTCAAGCTCCCAACACCACTAATTTGATCCAAACACATACAATTTAATCTAATACCAACAATATCACTCAAAATCAACATAGGGTTCATAAAATTTGAATAGGACACAAGGGTTTAAAGGTTATTACCTTTCCCATGGACAATTGGGGCAAAGCCCGATGATTTTCCACCACTAGAGCACACCTAATATCATCAAAACACCAAATTCTCAAAACCCATGAACCCAAAAACGAAATCTGAATGGGAGGAAAGATCTGGGCATGAAAACAAAGTTTCTTACCAAAATTTTCAGTGGGTTTTGTAGAGGATTCCGAGATGAACACGTGGTCACAAACAGCTCGTCAATTAGAGCTCCGAATCAAAAGTTATGGAAGATTGAAACTTTGAGGTGATAAGGGTTTTGGTTCTTATCCTTCTCCTCTCTTCTTTCAGCATGGGAGGCTGAAATGAATGGGAAAGGGGGCCAAAGCAAGGCTTATATGGGTTGGGCCTTGGGCCCAATATAGACCCAGTACAACTGGTTCACCTCGTTGGCCCATTTTTGGACCAAAAACTTTAAAATTAGTGTTAAAATTTGTATTTTAATTATTTCTCTCTTCCAATTATAAAATTTAATTTCTTAATTTTTTTATTAATAATTAATTTATTGATTAATTATTTATTAGTTATCCGGGGTTTACAATTTGGATGCTTCTAGATTCAAAAGACCCACTTGTTGCCAATGTGTCCACGCGTGATTCCTCATGAGGGTCTCATATTTTTCTTCCATTTCCCAATTCCAATGCTCGTTGGTCAGTTCTTGTTCAACTATTTGAGGGACGCATTGGGAGAGATCAATGTTAGCCCCTTTGAGCACTACTGCATATGTTCTCGGCTTGAAGATGCCTGACTTGCTCCTTGTTTGCATGAGATAGTGATTTTGATGTAGCTGTTAAGGGATAACTATCTCAGTTGGGGCTTGCTCAAGCACATCTACAGCTAAGGGAGTTTCAAGAAAAAAAGAATTAACAACAGTGGCATTATAATCATGATTGCTAGACAAAGAAAAAGATGAAGTTGATAATGGTTCAAATATATAATTGAGCGCATTAGAAGTGTCATTCAATGTATGCAATGCATGATGGTGTGGTTGGGGAGAAGATGTGGGGTAAGGGGTTGGTGTCACTTGGGGTGCTGCTAAATTAGGAGTGGATGTTTTGCCTCGGATTGAAGATTCTGGTATTGAATGGGTGGTTGAGACATTGTAATGACTAGAAGTTTTTACTGCTGAGGTGAGAGGTTGTGTTGAAAAACTTGTTGATGACCTTGATGAGGAAGATAGGGTGGGCTGATTGGGCATGATGGTAGCTGAAAGTTGGATAATGTTGGGTCCAGGAGTAGAGTTAAGGTTGGTTTGAGGTAGAAGATTTGGCAAGGGAAGTGTGAAGGTGGAAGGTGAGGTGTGAGGGAGGGGTTGGCCTGGTTGATTCTTGAAGAGTTGGTTATAGGAAAATTCATACTCATTGAAGAGGACATTCCTTGAAATGATTTATTTTCCACTTGACAGGAGGCATTGGTAATCTCTCTGTTTGGGGGCATAGCCTATGAAAATGGATTGTTGGGATTTATTTTCAAACTTGTGTGCATTATAAGATTTGAGAAGCGGGTACCATGTGCATCCAAAGGGTTGTAGGATATTGTAGTATATTTTTGTGTTGGTGAAGGCTTCAAGAGGTGTTTTGTTGTTGAGAGTTTGGGTGGGTAGTCTATTAATGAGGTAAGTGGTAGTGAGGGTTGATTCATCCCAAAAGTTTAACAGAAGGTTAGCTTGGGCTAGCAATGTGAGTGAGGTTTCTGTGATATGCTTGTGTTTTCTTTCTACTAAGCCATTTTGTTGATGGGTATAGGGACATGTAAGTTTATATTGAATGCCATTTGTTACCAAAAAACTGCTTGAATAGTGTGGACAAATATTTTCCACTGTTGTCTGTTTGTAAGGCTTTGATTTTTAGCCCAGTCTTGAGTTCAATTGATGACTTGTATTGTTGAAATACTTTAAATACTTGGCTTTTGGTCCTGAGTAGGTATGTCTAGGTATACCTTGTGCTTGCATCAATAAAGCAGATATAGTACCTACAACCTGATCTGGTGTATAAGGGTGCTGGCCCCCAGATGTCAAAAAATATAAGATCTAAAGGTGCATAGTTAGAATAAGACTCAAGATGAGGTAGTTGGTGAATTTTACTGATACAGCAAGCATTGCATAATGAGGGATCATAGCTAATTTTATTCATTGAATTATCAGAACTTGAAGCATTATATTGGTTCATCACTAGAGTTACCACCTTATCAAATGGATATCCTAATTTTCTATGCCATAATTGGCTTGTACCACTAACCCTTTTACAGGTGCCATAGGCTTTTGCATTTGAAATAGGACTCACTAAGGTATTTACAGACACTTGAGAGGTAGAATCACAAATTAAAATTGGACTTATGACAACTTTATGTTCCATTGAATTAAAATTCAGTTTGGCCAGGTGAGAAGGTGCAACAGCTCTCTCATTATTATTCAATGCTGAACTTGTATTGGCAGTGGCTTGCACAAGCTTATTTTTAGATTCAACATATGTATTTTTGGAGTTTTCAACAATGTTTGCATCGAAACAAGTAGGATTAATCGGTACAGACTTTGTTCTTGGGCCAATTTTGACCCCTTCAAACTTGTGAAGCCCTTCTTCAAGCAATCCTTGAAAGAGAATCTTCATGGAGATTTGACATTTGACATTATACAAGTAAGGTCAGAACTCAAAAAATACATAGTTGTCTAAGGCAAATTTGGCTACACTCACTAAATTTTTGGATATATTAGGTACAAGTAATAGGTTTTGCAATTTGAAAGGTTTGTTAGATAAAGATGCATGCATGAATGAACTTCCAATGTGTTCAATATCCATACTTTGGCCATTATCTCCAAACACTTGTTTAGTGCCATCATCATTAGATCTTGTGATGATGTTTTTTTTGTCAAATGTGATGTGATGAGATGCACCCGAATCAGGGTACCAAGCTGTGTCTGGGAGAGCTGAGGGCAATGTAAGGAATGCTTGAGGATTGGGTGGTGTAGGAGGCTGAGTCTTCACTTCTTGAAATCTTTATTGAGAGTTTTAAGAGCTTGTACCATTGTGGAATGCTGCTAAAGGTGGTTACGCTGCATTTTGGGGCTGCATTTGTGGATTCATGAAGTCTTGGTTGAACCTGTGAAAACCCTGCACTATTATATGGCCATGTTTCCCACATAGTTGGCATTATGGCCTATTTCCCTGCCACCATGATGACATTCCTATGCCTCTGAAATAGCCTCTACCTTTTGAGCCTTGAAAACCTCCTCTATAGTTGTTGAACCCTCTTCCTTGAAACCTTTTTGGAGTATCTTCACTTTGAGCAATGTTTGCCTGCATTGGTCCTAGCTCCGTCCTTCTAAATCTGTCAATTAATTCTTCTTGAGCAAGCAATTGAGATTCAAACTCGCTTTCTGACGTCTCTTCAATCCTTGTTGTTTCCACAATGATGAAAACATTGTATTCTTCGCTAAGCCCTCCCAGTGCAGCTTCAATATACTTGTCTTTAGTCAGTGGAGCTCTAAGTGCACTAAGTGTGTCAGCAACTTGATTGATCTTTCCCATGTATTCGGTTACTGTAGAATCTTGCTTCTTAAGTGTCTTTAACTGAGTCTTGAGCTGCTTAATCCTCGATTTGACTCTAGATTCAAAGTATTCACTCAACACATTCCAGATTTGCTATGCGTAATTGTACTCAATTATATAGTTGACAAAATTAGACTCCATTGTCGTCCTTAACCAAGCTACAAGGCACTAATCTTGTACTTCCCAGTTTGTGTAGCTTTGAGCTTCGATTCTTTCATGTCTGATTCTGAGCTAAACCTAGCAGGTACCTTCCTTGGATCAATATGACTTTGAAGCTTGTTCACCTTTATGCACGCTAGTACTTGCTTCTTCCATGCTTTGTAGTTGTTCTCGTTGAGTTTAATGTCTAAGAACACAACGAATGTGTCCTGATTAAGGAAGCTCGTTAGAGCTTTTGGTGTTGGTGCAGTGTTCTCCATGGATCGTTGAGCTCTGATACCATGTGGTGTTGGTGCAGTGTTCTCCATGGATCGTTGAGCTCTGATACCATGTGAAGATATCAAACTCTTGAAGATGAAGAATAAGAATGAAAAGCAAGAGAGAGAGAGAGAGAGAGAGAGAGAGAAAGAGAGAGAGAGAGAGAGAGAGAGAGAGAGAGAGAGAGAGAAAGAGAGAGAGAGAAGGAAGAGAAATTTCTAGAAAATGAGTTGTATTCGCTGAACTAACTAGTTTATTATAGTGTATTGGTACTTATAGTAAATGAGCTCTAACTACTTCTAATTAGATGTAACGAACTCAGTTTTCTTCTAACTGATTACTCTAAAAAATTCTAATATGCTGCACGTGTCTTGTCATGTGGCATCTCAATACTCTTAACATCAATCCTGCTACTTGAGTTTTTGAGATATGTGCTTTGCTCCTTCTTGTCTATTGTGCTCTCTGAACTCTTAACACTTTTGGTTCTTACTATTTCTTCCTTCTTCTCCCTAATGTTCCATTGCATTACTAAGTTCCTTATTTGTTCTTATGCGCTCTTTCAATGTCTAATTTTGTTTTCAAATACCCTTAATTTGTGGATTATATTTTTTAGATATCGAATAAAAAAATATGAAATACACTATTTTTAAGCTATCAAAATTTGGCTAATAATGACCGTAGATATTGTATGATTATCTACACATATAGTAAAAAAATAAGAAATCGTGTATGTTTAATTCATAATATTAAATTATTACATGTACTCACTTTTGTACTCTAATTTGCAGGATATTTTTATTTTTAACAAAATTGATGAGTGCTCTAACACTACAAGAAAAACACCCATTCAAATACACTTGAAAAGTGTAGCCAAAAGTGAAAAAAAAATGATGCCTTAGGCTACAGCTACGCTTTTTGGGCTACGGCTACGCTTTTTGGGGTGATTCCTATTCGGCCGTTGCCTATTCTCAAAGGCTACGCTTTTCTGCACCAAGGGCTACGCTTTTGGCATTTGGAAATAGGCTACGCTTTTCAAGTGATGCTGTCCAGGACCAAAGGCTACGCTTTTCAGCTTTCATTTTTCCAAAATAGGCTACGCTTTTCAACGCTACTGCATCACTTGTAAAGCGTAGCCACATTGTATACCATAGCTACTTTTTATAAGCGTAGCCTTAGGTCCCTCTTTTTTTTGTATACTATAGCTACTGTATATAAGTGTAGCCTTAGGTCTCATTTTTTTTTGTATACTATAGCTAGTGTATATAAGTGTAGCCTTAGGTCTTATTTTTTTCTGTATATATATATATATATATAATAATTATCAATACAACATAATAGTTAATATGATTACATGTATAATAATTCTGCGTTTTTATTTAAATGAGTTGAATATTACAAAATAAAAATAAATATATAATTATACTAAATAATTTCTTTATATAATAAAAATTATCTCTAACCAAAATATATTTATAATATTGATCCAAAAGTACTAGAATGAAGTTAACTGTAAAAATTCATACATCTCAAACTAAAGTAAGCATAGCCATATCAAAACCATAATAGCACTTAGCCAATAAAAGTATCTTCTAATAAAAATCATTAGTCAACCATATATGTAAAGATTCTAAATAGCACTCTATCTTAGCCAATAAACCACAATAATAGTCAGCTTAATCTTCATTGCTTAATCTTCATTGTTACCCTGCATAATTATATAGAAAAGTAGTTAAAAAAATATTCATAATGACATTCATAATTATAAAAATTAAATGGAACATGTAGACATAATAAACCAAGAAAGCATATACTAAAAAAAATAACATGGTCACGGCAGAAGAGGTGAATTCAAGGAATTATGTATTATCTTGTTTCATTCAAACCATGAAAATCTACAGGTGTTTCTTTCTTCCATTTCCTTTAACACAATCCTGATATGTCCCTATAGCATTTTTCTTGCACTAATTAACCAGACTTTCACACTTAAATTAGATATAGGGACAAATTCATATGTACCAAGTGCACAAAATCAAAAATACAACAACCAAAATTACACAAACAAATTTCAGCCATAGCAATACAACTTCAGTGTTAATAAAGCCAACAAACATTTCCAGCCATAGCAATTAATGTAAATGCAAGTAAAAAACTATGGAACAAGGAATAGATAAGGACATACCACATCTAAGTTCGGAAAATATGTTGATGCATGGCCGCTATTCGCATCAATAGGAGACTGTTGGGCGTCTTGTAATAAAGCTTCTAGTTCTTCTGACTTCATTCCAGGTTCCGATCGCCGCAGTATTAACTTGATCATATTTCGCAACCCATGAATCTCTTCCTCTTGTTTTTGCTATTTGGCCTCTTGTTTTTGCTGTTGGGCCTCCATGTGTCCAAGTTTATCCTTCAGACTGGACACTTCCTCTTTGTGCTGATTCTTGATTTCATTAATTTTAGCATGTTTTTTTAAATCAGTTTTTGTCACAGATCTTCCATACAACTTTACCCGACCTGGTTGTTCTTTCCCGAATAAGGCCTCAAATGCTTCATCTTCTGTTTCACCAGCAGCTTGGCAGTGTTGGAAGTCTTCCTACATAGAAGAAACATTTAAAATTGAGTTAGTTACCGTATCCTAAATTTGAAATGTAATTATGAATGATTCAATGAACTCTTACAACAGCAGTTTGTGTTTCCTCATCCACTTCTTTTCTCTTCCGACTTGTTCGGGTAGCAATGAACATCTCAAACCTTTTTGGTTCCTCATTTGTTTTCTTTGTTGCTCGCTGCAAAACAAGATCATACTTCAGTTTCTTCCTTCAATTTATGCAAATATAAATTCTAATAAATATAAATCTACTATTTACCATAGCCACTCATACTCTTTCGAAATTGATTGGCCCCATGCGATGTGAAAACTTCTGTTTTTCCTTGTGTTGCTTGTTTCTTTGACTTATTGACTGGAAGTGAATAAAAAGTTAGCATACAGTTACTAACACATGCAGCATAATGAGTTAGGCAAATCTACTAGCAAGGCTGCATTATTAAGCTAAAGCACTGAAAAATATGTCACATTCACTCGTTAAATATTATTCAAAAACAATGAACCTAACTCTACATCTGGTTATACAAACTATTTAGTACAATTTATCCATGAAGCGACAATATATAAGCCCCCAATTTCAAAGTGTTCAAAAAAAAATTGCTCATGAACAATACCCAAAAGCAAGCATAAAAGATCTATTTTTTATAATACATTGGAGCACCTCTTCAGTTTTTCACAACTGTAAAGATGAACCAAACCCTACACTTGACTACTGTGATATCAACTGGTTCAGTCCTAGAGCTATGAAGTAATTGGAAAGATGTAAACTGGTATGATCAAGGAGTTCGGATCAATATACCATTCAACAAAACCCTAATCAGAAACAGGTAAAATACATTATCATTTTGGTTTTAAAAAATCTAATTTAAAAAGAAAATAACCCTTTTGATCTTCTAAAGATGGCGTTTTTATTCCAAAAAAGATTCTAGAAATATTCTCCCTTTATTCTATTATTCTCTGAGATACAGCAGGATCAGGAAATGTATCATTGAAATTGATAATAATTGATGACTAGGAACTCCAGAAAATTGGTGGATACATTGGTGGATCTTTTCTTGTCCACGCAGTATAGATGAGTGATACCTACCAATTACGCAAGTTGCATAGGAATTAAGTATTTTATCTCCCAAACCAATCCTTTATCTGTGTTGCAAGAAAATGGAGGGGGAAAACTGCAAGAATACTGACACATTCTGTTGGTTCTAGCAGGTTTGAAATCAGAGCAAAAAAGTAGCTAGCCAAGTAAAAAGGCATATAGACATCACATAATGCTGAAACACTTAATAAATTTTCTTTTAATAACAATAATTCACATCCAATCAATGCTTATTGAGACATCAAAAAACGCCCAAAATAGTCTAGCTCTACTATCTCAAACAACCAGCCATAATAAGCTACATTGTCTTGGATTGGACTTTGATCCTTAGCACTTGCAAAGTTTGAAGTTAAAGCAGTTAATGTGACACCACTGTTTTGTGTTTTTCTCATTGCCTCACGCTCCACCGTGTGAAACCTATATCCATTAATTACATATCCAGAAAATTTTCTTGCCACAGAGCTTGGACATCGAGATAATTCTTTTAGCCAAGAAGGCACATTTGGATCCCTCGCACGAGTTTCAAACCACTGCGCGAACATTTTGTTGTGAACTTTTGCTTTTCTCCATTTCGTTCCCGCTGATTGTTAACCTCTTCCTCATGCTCTTTATAATAAATAATAGTTAGGTTTGATCTAAAAAATATGGGTGAACTTGACCGGAATAAAAAAAAGTTTAATTAAGTTACCTAACATAATCTGCGACTTCTTCACAATTGTGTAATATATACACATGGGCTTGAGCAATTGCTATGTCATCCAGATTAATTGGTTCTCCATTTCCCACGCCTAACGAACAACCTTTGTTAGAAAACAACTTTGATGGCACAAATTCGTCTTCGTTAGGATCATCATCATTCTGAGGCCGCTTATTAAGTCTTGTTTGCACACCTCCATGCAAGTATCTTGAGCAGAAAGTTAAGCACTCCTCAGCCAGATATGCCTCTGCAATAAAACCTTCGGGCCGACTTTTGTTGCGAACATATGACTTTAATGTACACATGTACCTTTCCAGAGGATACATCCAACGAAACTGCACCGGACCTCCCAATCTCACCTCATTTGCTAAATGAATGGAAATATAAACCATTATGTCAAAAAAACTAGGGGGAAAGATCCTCTCAAGGTGGCATAACGTTTCCACAATCTCTAACTCCAGTAGATCTATCTCTTCTAGTGTGATGAACTTCTTGCACAAGTGACGAAAAAAGGAACTTAGTCGAATCAACAGAATGGCCACATGATCAGGAAGGATGCTTTTAATCGGTATTGTTAGTAAATAGTGAAGCATAAAGTGAGCATCGTAGGTCTTATACCCAGAAACTTTTCTTTCTCCTAGATGTACACAGCGTGATATATTCGAAGCACTACCATCAGGTAGCTTTGTTGTCTTTAAAATACCACAAAAAATTGACTTCTCTGCAGTAGTTATAGAAAAGCATGCCTTTGCTAACTTTGTTCTCTTGCCATTATTCACCTCCTTTGGTTGAAGATTTGTCCAGATACCCAAATCTTTTTAAGTCATATCGAGCATTCAAATGGTCCTATGTCTTGCTTGGGATATCCAAGAGAGTTCCAATTACACTGTCAAGTATATTCTTCTCTATGTGCATGACATCTAAGTTGTGATGCAGTGGGTTCTTGTGCCAGTAAGGCAATTCAAAGAAAATTGATCTTTTTTTCCAATTCCATGGGAAACTATTTGATGTACTTTGCTTCTTTCCAAAGACATTCTCAACATTTTGTAGCATCTCAAAAATTTTGGCTCCTTCTATAACAGGTGGAGGGGGTCTTAATTCCTGCTTCCCATTAAAAGACCTTGTATTGGTTCTCCATGGATGATCCATGGGTAAAAAGACACGATGGTCCATATAAACTGTCTTCCGACTATGTTTTAGTTGTAAGCTACAGGTATTTTTGTTGCAACAAGGGCAAGCCAATTTTCCCTTTGTACTCCACCCAGACAACATAGCATAAGCAGGAAAAATCGTTGATTGTCCACAAAAGAGCTGCCCGCATTTGAAAGGTCTCATTCTTTGACGCATCATAAGTTTCGACCCCTATTTCCCACAACAACTTCAAGTCTTCTATCAATGGTTGTAGATATACATCAATGTCTTTACCAGGTGATTGTGGCCCAGGAATAAGCAAAGAAAGCATACAATATTCGGGTTTCATGCACATCCACGGAGGCAAGTTGTATACCATCAGCATCACGGGCCACGTGCTCCATGAAATGTTCATGCTACGAAATGGGTTGAACCTATCACTTGACAAGCCTAGTCTAATATTGCGAGATTCTTTTGCAAATTCTTTATCCATTTCATCAAGGTTCTTCCATGCCAAGCCATCAGCAGGATGCTTTAACGTCCCATCTTTTACGCGCTCCTCATCATGCCACCTCAGACTAGCTGCCGTCTTTGAGCACATAAATAATCTCTGAAGTCTTGGAATTATAGAAAAGTATCTCAGAGTCTTTGCAGGAATAGGACGACCTTTCTTGTCAGGTTGGTTCTCGCCATTATCACTAGAATTTTCAGTATATCGAGAAGTTCCACACACACGACATTGTTTTTCATCCTTTAGTTCTTTTCTATACAGGAGGCAATCATTAGGACAAGCATCAATTTTTCTATAATCCAGACCTAAATCTCTTATCATAACCTTTGTCTTATGGAAAGATGAAGGTATGTTAATGTCAGGCATTGCCTCTTTTAATAGCTCAAGAAGTGAAGTGAAGGAGGCATTTGCTCCAACCGTGCAAACACTTTAACAAGTACAGACGGATGGTAAAAGATAATGTAGAAAATTTCTTGCAACCCGGGTATAACTCTTGACTTGCCCCATCTATTAAATTGTAAAACTTTTTAGCTTCTTCATTTTGACCTACAGTAACACCCTCAGCATGAGATACATCTCCAAATGCATCATTAAGCAGTCCTTCGATGTCATCACGTGCACCTTCTTCATCATCCGTGTCATCGTCAACCGCCATCGGGATTGCCCATTCGCCATGATTAATTCATGTTCTATATCCCTTAACAAATCCGTCGGCTACTAAATGGTCAAATACCACATCTCTTCTATACCAATTAATGTTACAACACCTCTTACAAGGACATTGAATTTGTCGTCCGTCTGGTTCTCCCTCGGAGTATGCAAAGTCTAAAAAACTAATAACACCATTGATATACTCTTCGCTATACCTCGGTAGATCCATCCAATCCTTTGGCATATCACAAAACCTAATCGATAATTATTAAATTTTTTAGGAGGAAATTTTATAAGGGGACGCAAAGTGAAGATAATAGGAATAGAGGAGGAAGGGTGTTATTCGCTATAAAGGGAATGGACAATGAAAAGGACTTTCAAAGCCTTGTAATTAGGTTGGGAAATAGTTCCTAGTCTTAGAAGTAATTCTCTAGAAACCCATTGAGGTAAAACAAATAAAAAGAAACATAGAATTTATAGTACAAATATAATAAGTTAAATTCCAACTTCAAAACTAACAAATCAAAAGAATTAAAGTATGCATTATACCTTGCCATGACACAATCAGCGTTTTGACAAAATCTTCTTGGAAGACCTTAAACAAAAACTTTCGCCTTCAATCTTAACCACGAATAACTGTAAAAATTACAGACAAAAAAAATTGTAATTGCCATATGCAACCATTTAACCACGAATTTAGCACAATCATCATTTAGCAAGAATTAAATTGATATAATCGAACAGACTTGGGACCCATCAGCAGTTACAGCAATTAAATCATTCAACAGATAATGGCAAAATAACAAAATTTTAAGTGTATAGATATGGCTATTAATTAGAGTTTCGTTTATCATATATTGAATTTGTGAATAAAGGAAAACAGATGAAAAAGGGCATTGGGCTATATGAAGAAAGTGATAACCACAATAATGGAAATATATATGTGTGTGTGTCTGTACTCTGTATAATTTTCTTATCCAATAGTAAGTTTTGTAAAAAATTACTTCAATAAAAGGTTATTCAACAATCAACAGTGTAACATCCATTTAAGCCTACACCTCAAAGAATAACAGGGAATAAGAAACATACTGTCAAGCTAGCAGACTCTGTATTCTCAAACTCTACCAACCACTTAGTCAAAGTTGCTTCACATATATGGACGATTCTTAGCTATGTTCAAAATAGCAAATCAAACAAAAAAGTTACATCAATAGAAAATTAGTAAAGCTCAAGTAAGAACCACTGAAATTTAGAACTATCATAGAAAATGAGGAAGAAAAATCCATAGGCAAGTGTATAACTAGTCTAAGCATAAGAATCTAGCCATTTGTTTTTGCTAAACTAAAGTGATCAATGTTATCAAAAATAAAAAAGCTTAGGTGATAATGAAAATCCAAGGAACAAAATTATGAATCTGAATCATAGCACCACTGGTTTGTATACATGAAGCCATCCAGCATTCAAGTTTTTTTTGGAAAAATAAATAAAAATAAAAATCACATTAATCACTTAACGGAAAGGAAAAAAATGCTAGTTCCAAAGAAATTAAGAAAAAGTCAACCAATCCAAAGTAACTCATTGAAACAAAAAAGTCTAATGCAAATGAAAGAAGTGCTCTAATAGGAACGATTAGCCAACAATATTCCACAACTTCATTGTGGAAGAAACATTATAAAATTTAATAAAACACACATACAGAGAGAAGAGAAAGAAGGTACAACTAAACAGCAACTAAAACATCAAAGCTTAAAAAACAATTTTAACTAAGATAAATAAGTGATCAAATAAATAAGCAACTTCAAAAGTCAAGCATAAAGTCGTTTAGCCACCCTACACATTATAAATGCCCAAAAAAAAAAACTCCACACTGCTACAGTACAAGATCTTGAATAAAAGCAGAAATATTATTGGAGGAAAGAGAGAGAATCAGAAAAGTACAAGAACAGTGTGACCTGACTTCTGAGGAAAAGAAATCCTCTTCAAATAAAGAGTAGAGGAAATTGGGAAGAAAGAACAACTAAGAAAGCCTCAATGAAAATAAAATGAAAACAAAATTGAAAGACCCTTTCCGTGACATAAAATTAAAAATCAATCACAAGGTAGAAAATGAAAACTTACAATGTCCGACTTAGAGCAAGTTTATTGAGACGGGTGTGCCTACTCAAATACACACAAGAAGGAAAACTTCAAATTATGCATGCAACCACAATAATGGAGCTGAGAAATGACAAGTTACCTGGCTCACTGAGCAAACGCTGCGTTTCCTGTTGAGATCAAAGAGCCAGAGAGAGAGTGATCAAAACAATCTAAAGCTCATGGCAGCCACCAAATTTTGCTCCTGAAAAGGAAACACAATTTCGGATGAAGAAAATTATTAATCCTCAACATGCATTTGGATTCAGTCTCAATGAATAAGCTAATGAAAAAACCAACCATGAACAAAAGGAGAAATAATACATATTGATATTCCTAGATATTGTAGTATAAAAAAACGTAAAAACAATCGAATTTCAATAAACTAAGTTGGCAAAGTATTCGCCTTGGTAGTGCTAAGACGCCTCAATTATGAGGTTAACTTGTAAATTACTGAAAAGCTCTCAGTTCAAACTTATCAATTTACAATTTGATGGCTGGTCAGTTTTACTTATAATTTGTTAACATTTCATTAAACCAATTTGAGACAAAGCTAGCTAGTTCTTAATTTAATCATTTCATCATTTTTCTTTGAAATAGCTCTCAATATCTCTCTCCGGGGAGCGCAACCCCTTCTCTTTGTTTGACATTCCTTAATAGAATATTGAACCAACACAGATTCTTTCTCTATTCCTGTTCAGC
Organism: Arachis ipaensis; assembly: GCF_059453495.1. NCBI lineage: Eukaryota > Viridiplantae > Streptophyta > Magnoliopsida > Fabales > Fabaceae > Arachis > Arachis ipaensis. The sequence goes on from NC_142444.1 coordinate 133,010,874, forward strand.
AGAGACAATGGGCTCCTTAAAAACTAGCTCAGTCTTGTTTCATACACCTAAAATTGAGACTTTCAACTTCTTAACTGAAGATTGCAGGTAAGTTTCTAGTGATCTCTTGTCATTATCAATACTACCTTGGCTTCCTTCTCAACTTTTGAAATACCCTTCTGAACAGAGCTATCATAGCTCACATAAGATCCAGGGAAAAAAGATGGGGAGGGGGGGAGTTTTCCCACAAAGAAATCAGTTCTATAACACAGTAATGCCTTTAGACATGGAGATCAAGTAAAAGGAACAAACTTTAAAATGAAATAGAAAAATACACAAAAATGATAAAAATGAAAAACTTATAAGAGATTGTAAGATAGGTCAAAAGCCAAGTTTTCTAGAAGAAACGGAAGCTGAAAACAGAGAAACGGAAGCCAACTTATTCATTGAGAAAATTATTAACGCTGCATTTGGATTCAGTCTCACAAACAAAAATACAGAAAAAATAGACAAGCTGTATATTAAATCACAGTTCACAAACCCTAAAATACCACACATCTTCATCAACAACAGCATGCATGTTATCAAATTATAGTTCACAAACCCATATTTCACAGATTAAAATCCCCAAATTAAAACCCCTAAAATTGGAACCCTAAGCCTCTGAAATTTCAGAACCAAATAGAAATCACTACATACCTATTCAATGATGTGAGCACAGAGAAGACGATGATGAGAAGCACGGAGATGACGATGGTGAAAGTGGCAGCAGCGACGATGGTGAGGGCGGCACAGCGACGATCAGTGCAAGATGGCGAAGAGGAGTGACGGTCAGTGGTGCAGCAATGTGGAGAGTGGTGAGTGCGGGTGAGTGGGGGGCGACGACGGTCACTGGTGAGATTGAGAGGGTTTCTTCTTGTGGTGAGAGGGTCAATGGCGAGAGTGAGAGGGTCAATGGTGAGAGCGACAGTGAGAGGGTCAATGGCGAGAGTGAAGAGAGTGAATGGGGGCGACGATCGATGGTGAGCTTTGGAGGCAGAGTGAAGAGGGTCAATGGATGCTGAGTGAGCTTTCGAGGGTTTACGAAAGGGGATGAAGGTGTGTGCTTTGGAGGTGATCAGTGAGATTTGGAGGGAATGACAAAAATTTTACTAAGTGTGACTTTGCTTTCAGGGAAAAGAGGAAAAAAATTCACTAAGTGTTAAATTTTTTGCTCTAGACACATTAGGCATCACTTTTAAAACGCACCCAAAATTAATAAATAGGTTACTCTCTAAAAGCGTCCCCTTTGATACAAAAAGTAAACCTATAGATATCAACCTACGGCTACGCTTTATAAGTGATGTCTAAAATACCTAAGGCTACACTTTTTAAATGATGCCACAATTGTGTATCGTTTTCTCATATAAAAAGGCAACACGGAGAAAAGCGTAGTCTATTCATAGAATAGGCTACGCTTTTCAAATGTAGCTTAAAAAAAGTGTGGCTGAATGTATATTTTTCTTGTAGTGTCTTTATTGCACTCTATGTCTTGTTTTAAATTCTAAACGTATTATCTACTTTTTATTCCTTTTATATTTATAAAAATTTTATCCTTATTTTAAGATTTAATAAATATTCTGAAAATTATAAAAATAATATTTGAAAAATACAAAGAATCGAAAAAAGTTTAAAATATTACATACTGAAGGAAGTAAAAGTAATGTCAGAAGAGCAAGTCATATGGTAATTCTTTTGTTTGTTTTTATTTTTATTTTATTGTCTTATGAATTTTGTTGTTATTATGAAAAAAGTGTTGATGTTTCAAATATGACCATAATGTTAGGAAAAACAATTAGGAAGATCTATATGCCGAATTGAGGTTATTTTGTCAACTCTGATAAAGAAGGACGGAAATTACGTAAATGGGAGACAAGGAATAGTGGTATAATAATTATGTTATTGTATTAGTTTACTATAATTTTATTCCTTACACCCATGCTTGCATGCACTAATCATTTCTGTTGGTATCACTACAAGAAAAAGCATATTTTTTGACACAAAAAATTGATGGCTATCTCTCCCGTCAACATTTTTTGACAGCTTGCTTCGATATTTAAAAAAAAAGAAAATTAAAAATAAAATAATAAAATCGACAGCCTGGTCATCGGTTTTTTATGATGCATTAAACCTTTTTTAACTATCTGCATATTGTAGACGAACCAGGGGTTGAAAATACTTTTATTTTAAAATCGATAAACATGACGTCTATTTTTATATTTAAAGTATCGACAATGTTTCCATCGATAAATTTAAATGGTCTAGATTGCTTTCTAAAATCAAATAAATGGTGTGGATTTAATGTATAAAATAGAAGCTAAAGGCGTTGTTTTTTTTTTTTTCAAATTAAAATCAATAAATATACTGTCAATTTTTATTACTAAAAACACCAACCCCGCACCCACTTCCCGCCTCCAAGTTCAGAAACACAATTTTATCCCAAATTCCCCACTTCCTCACCAACCCTCATTTTATCCCAAATTCATCAACCCTCATTCTCCGATGTCGGCGTCACGGTTGCACCTCCGTCACTCTGTTTGCTCGCGCCGCTGTCGCGCTCTGTTGCTGCCGTGCCACTGTCACTCCCTACATTCGCCCATTGTCGCTCCTCTTGCTCGCATCGCCTATCGCTCTACTGCTGCCGTGCCGCCGTCGCTCCTCCTACTTTGATCCTTCTCCGCTTTCTCTCAATCGAGCTTACAAGAACCAGGTATCATTTTCTAACCATTACTGAACTTTTTTCAAAGCCAACTTCAGTTTCATTTGGAAATCCCCTATTTCAGGTGTAAACAATGACCTAATTGTAATCTCCTATTTTCTAAATTTAGAAATCCTGGTCATGTTTATTCTGGTTCTATTTTATTTTATGAGCTAAGACTATGGTGTGATGTTTATGTCAGAGGTTTGGTCCTCTACGAGGTCATTCTCTAATAAAATTTTTTACTATCATTATTGTAGACACTCAAGAAAGTAAAAGGCCATTGCTTCCAGTCATACATATCCTGGTCATAATTTGCTGCTTCATGAATTCTCAATATATTATTTCTCTACTAATATTCTTTCTCTACTTAATTGAAATGATTTTGGTATTTATTTTATACTCTCCTTCTGTACTAATTTTTGGTTAGGGATTTTGCTTTCATTATGATTTGGATTTTGCTATTGATCTTGATGTATGTTACCCACTACTTTTCTTTGCATTGCAGTTTTATAGTTATGGATCAAAGGCATTTGTGAGCAGTGATTCTTATTCTTTTTTCAATCCAAATTTTAGACTACTGGAGGGGCAATAATTTCTGAATTATTGGGGTTGATTTAGTTTCCAACCGATTCGAACTAGGTATAATGCAGTTTTTTTTTAATCAAATGTAGTAGATGATTCAGCATAGAATAAGTTGAGCAAGTTTCCTAAATCTACAAATTGTATTCACTTATTGATGGTATTTTCTCATTTACTATTATTGGCAGCTAAGAAGTTTGGGGTTAATGAATTTGTGAACCCAAAAGATCATAACAAACCTATATAAGAGGTTAGTTCATTTTAAGTTTTTCTACGTAATTATTTATAATTTCAAGGAAGAAAGACTAAGATGTTAATATTTCTCAATAGATAATTGATGAAATGACCAATGGAGGAGTGGATCGTTCTGTTGAATGTACTGGCAGCATCTAAGCTGTGATCTCAGCATTTCTAGTTCTGTTCTAATCCCGCCACTTTCATTCCCTGGATTCCATTCGCAAGGTTGGCGCCATTCTTTCTCTTTCTTTCTTTTTCTTTCATTTCATCTGTTTGTTGTTGTTGTTGTTGTTGTTGTTTTCTAAAGTGATTTTCAATTTTTGATATACTTGCTGCTTTGGTTCCGAAGAAAACTGTGGCTATTTTGAGGAGAATTTTAATTTTGGAATTTGGATCAGCAAAGGTTTCAAATGCAATTTTCATCATTGTTAGTTATTGATGTTATTGTTGTTTGTTGGAAAACATGGAACTCTTGTTTCTAGTTGTTGCAGAGTTGTACCCTATGACTCTACTTATTTTCTGTCATTCTTGTGTAAAATCAAAAGTTAAATTAGTCATGTATTGTACTCATATCAGCTGAAATTAAGTTAGCCCCTTTTCTGATTGTTGAATGCTTCCAACTGTGTTCTTAGATTCTTAAATTGTTTAGGGGCGCAGGCCGAAAGTATCCTTATCATGATGAAGTTAGCACCAGCAAAATGTAGACAGGGTCAATATCATATCTTATCCTCATCAGGTGCTAGTTGGATTGGAATATGTAGAACTAGAATATACCTATAGTCTGTGACTGCTGTTGTTGGTCTATTATGTGTCTATTTAACTTCCTCTCTTCTATTCTTAACCCTTTACATTGGTTGAAAGTGGAACTAATCTCCATCTTCATTGGCAGTTAACTAAATTATGACCCATAAGGATATGTATGGTTGAATTGTATTTTTTTGGCCATACCTTATTATCTACTTTATTTGCTGCCAAATCCAAACCATATATATCAAAACACTAAGTACAATTGCTAAATTCAAGGTGGCAATTATTTGTTGGCACAGTTATTCCTATACATGTGCTCATTCAACATTCTAATTTGGAACTATACCAGCTCCACCATTAGTGTAACAACCTGCAAACAATTTGCATTTTGGTGACATCTAACAAGTCAATCATTTATAGAATAATGAAACTATTGGATATTTCTTCTTTGCCTCTTCAAACTACTTCAATACCTTCTCTGAACCCACGTTACATATTATTTCATTCTCATAAGATCTGAGAAAATTTCATGCAAATTAAACTTTTATATATGAATTCTTGTTCTTTAGTTAATCATCTCTAATATATGGATTCAGGTGAAATTTGTGAGCTTAAATTGTCATTCTTGGATTTATATTTAATCAAATTGTTATCATAATACGCAATATGTGTCCACATCTTGTTAGTAGTTATCTTATAATTCTTGAATTTATATTTTCACATTTTAATTTATTTAAGCAACTAATTAAAATATGTTTAACGATATTATTTAAATTCCCATTTTTTGAAAAAAGAAGAAACACTATCTTCACGAGTCCCCCAAACATAATACATCATTATACCAAAAGTAACAACTATCCTTTTATTTGAAATTTGTTTACTCATGGGCCTATGAAATATATTTTTGTCTGCATTTTTATATGTCAATTGACAAGGGCATTTATCATTGTTACTTGGCTAAACAGAACTTTTCCTTCTCTATTGCAAGGATTGAATCAAATTTGTATCTCTAGCTTATCAAAAGGATTTTGATTTAAGCATTCCTCTCACCATTCTTGGGGTTATTATCAAGTCTTCTCCCTCACTTTGTGTATGTCCCATCTCTTTTGTTTTATCTTTTTTTAGCAGTCATAGTTATTAACATTAAAATATTATGCATTCTTATCTATATTTGCTTATGTATGCTTGTTTGTGTAAACTATTCATGGTGAAAGCATATATTATATTCATGATAATACTTTTATTTGTTGTGGTTTCTCGTTAAAAAAAAATTTAAAAAGTGAGTTTTTAGTTTTTTTTTTTTAATATTATCCCTTTGATATGTAGGAAATTAAAATCATTAATAATGGAAAACCAGAATCGAAGTTGGATGTATGATAGAACATATGACCAGAGGCGAGGTCTTAAGCCCAGTTTTGTTAAAGGGGTAAATGAATTTGTGGATGTGTGTACTAGAACTCAAATTTCTCAGAGGAGGTTTAGTTAGGTGTCCATGTGCTAGATGTCAATGTGAGAGGTTTAAACAGTTGATCGACATTAAGATTGATCTATATACTCATGGGTTTAAACCTAATTATTGGATTTGGACAGAGCATGGGGAGGAGATAACCACAGAGAATCAGATTATGATAGATGAAGATATTGAAAGTAGCTATGCATTAGATGGTGTTACATGGAAAGAAAATTTTTATAGTTATCATGAGATGGTTATTGATGCTTTGCAATCTGAGTTTCACATGTACATGCAACCAACAGTGGAGTTACCAAATCGAGATGCTAAGAGATTTTATGACCTCTTAGGTTCAGTTAGTAAACCCTTGTGGGAAAATTGTATCCATTCACAATTGTCACTTGCTAGTAGGATGCTGATTATAAAATCAGAAGGAAACCAATCTCAGGGATCTTTTGACCAGTGGGCAACTTTGTTTAGAGAAATGCAAACAACTCCAAATGAAATTCCTGCTAATTACTATGAAGTTAAGAAAATTGTTTCCCAGCTTGGGTTTAAAGAGGTTAAGATAGATTGTTGTGTCAATGGTTGTATGATATATTACAAAGAGGATAAAGATCTTAGACAATGCAAATTTTGTGGGGAGTAGAGATTTAAGCCTAGGAAGGGTAAAAATAAAGAGGTTCCATATAAAAGAATGCATTATTTGCCATTGATTCCAAGGTTACAAAGGTTGTATGCATCAATGAGTACTACCCCTCATATGTTGTGGTATCACCAAAACTACAAAAATAACGACGTGATGACACATCCTTCCCATGGTGAAGCATGGAAACATTTTGATACCAAGCATTGTCATTTTGCAAGCGAACCGCATAATGTTAGACTTGGACTTTATTCTGATGAGTTTTCTCCTAATGTTCATTTTAGCACATTGTACTCTTGCTGGCCTGTTATAGTCATCCCTTATAACCTTCCACCTCATATGTGTATAAAAGACCCTTTTTTGTTCCTAACATGCATCATACCCGGAAAAGAAAATCTCAAAGCAAAAATTGATGTTTATCTTCAATCATTGATAGATGAACTTAAAGAGTTCTTGGTGAATTGATGAGACGTTAGGACACTGATGCCTAAAGACAATTACAGGAGAGAAATACAGCTTCCAGGAAATTGACTCGAGGTACCTCCCTTCACTTGCAGGACGCACCACCTTTCCAGAAGCGAGGTTACGTTGGGTAAGTTGCTTATAGAACCCTCTTTTTTACTTTATACTATCAGTTGCCATCATAATTTATACTATCATTTGTAGAAATGTAAATAACTAAATAAGACATGACACACTAAGAGTTTATTTGATATTAGTTTATTACCAATCATGACTAATTGTGATAGTGATTGAACATAAAAAAATGGGAATTGCTAAGGAACATAGTTATAGCAATCTGATTTGATATTAGTTTATAACGACGGTCTTGTTAATTACCTTTTAGCCCAGTATCAGTAAATTTTTCTTTTGGTTTATCAAATTCTAGAATTACACATAGGATTTCTCCTGGTTCTTGACGGTTTTCGCATGCAATTTTGCTTATTTAACTGATGGCTTGATGCTTTATAGGATGGGATGGAAAAAATCCTGATTTTTCTTATTGTACTACTTGCTTATTTCTGTTTTAATATCTGCATTCTTGATCTACTTGTTTAGTTATCTTGATTGTGAAATATTCATGTCTTCCTTTGGAGCTTTTAAAATCTCATTCTGATTTTTCCGGTAGCAAAGAATAAGGTCATGACTTCGAATGTAGTGAAGTTTCCTAGTACTATACCTTTGAGTGTGTGGCCTTTTACTATGAATAATTGGTTCTTATTTTCAGTATTGGATTGAACCTTTATACAATGGAATTAAGGATTGATTGAAGTACTTGTTGATTGAGTAAGGTCTAACGGTATTGAGCTCAATGATGAAGCTATAGTTTACCCACCCTCTGAGCAATTCCATCTGTGTGTATTGTACACGTTTTTGTTGTTGAGCTTATTATTGAACATGTTAACTTACCTAGGAGTTTGGATACGGTTCATTACATGTCTAAAAAATAATAAACGTTACAATCACAAGCTAAGTATGAACACACACATTATTGTCAAGTGTGTGTTCATATGCATGGACCATCAATAATTGTTCATATGCATCATTAATTAACCTTCTTGTTCTCGGTAAAGTGCCGTTGCTTCTTTATTCTTTTATATACACTTGAAATGGTGGCTTATTAATATATTTTTATTATGTTGGCTTGCAATTTCTTTCAACCCGTAATGTGTTGAGTGAGTCTAAAGTCAAGCAACTTGTGGAGATGATTGAACCTAGGACGTTTATTTTTATATATTATCTAATCGGGTGTTTGTCTTTTACCTATGGCCTTTTTCGTTGATAGGCAATAAATAAGTATATACATCATCAATTGCTTAGTTCAGTACATCATCAATTTTACACCCATATTTATTGATAATTTGGTTACATTATGTAGAATCATTCACTTGGAAGACTATCACGTATGAATGAGTTTTTTTAGCACACTCATACTCGCAAAGAGGATAGGACTCAATGGGCTGATGAACACTCCCGAAAGACAAAGGGAACTTACCTTCATTGTATGCTTCAGGCTAAGCAAGAGCAGCAGGCTGCCATAGAGGCTAGTGTAATTGATCCACCGCCTGTCTCTGAGGAACGCATATGGATTGAGACAGTAGGTGGAAAACGAAAAGGTAGGGTATATGGCATGGGTGAGGTAAGGGACTCTTTCATGGTGCGACCTCAAGTTGATGGGCCAACCACGACCACCAGCACTGATGTTTTGGATCTTAGAGAACGAATCACAATACCTAATAGAGAAGTTGAACAACATGTTGTTAAATATAGAGAGCTTGAAGACTGCTACTAAAGGGAGAAAAAAGAGTGGCAACAGACTGTTGAATCCTTGCGTGAAGATCTCAACACCAGTAACTCACAGATGGATCAGTTTAGTCATCAACTCAGTAGCTTGACTAAGTATGTGAGGGCCAAGGGTCCTAGTAGTTTTGGATCATGTGTTTTCCTACCTCCTCCTTTTACTTTTCCAAGCTCCCAGCAAACCACAACCCCAGGTAGAAAACTCCCACCTATTCTGCAGCAACCAGGACAACCACAGAGTTCTCAAAGGGATGATGATTCTGACGATCTTGATGACTCAGATGATTATTTAGATGAGTATGAGTAGGATTATTTATTTTGCTTTGAATATTTTGTATTATTAGTAGATTGCAATTTAAATGAATATAAGTCTAAGTTTAGTTATTTATCCTGTCTTGAGTCTTTATGTTAGAGGATTATTTATTATTTTGATAAGTTTGTAAACTCATTGTCTAATATTTAGTATAAACTTTATTTATATTTAGAAGTTTATTTATCTAATATTTTGTATAAATTTTATTTCTATATTTAAAAGTTTATTTGTATTAATTGTCTACTATTTTTCAAATAGAAAAAATAATTAAAAAATATAGCTATTAAAATCGACGACAGCGTTGTCGCTTTTTAAATTTAAAATGGACAAAAAAAAACAAAATACAAAGAAAGAATTTGTCGGTATTTAAATAATTAAATTGACGGCCCTTTGTTGATTTTATTGAATCAAATATCGATAAAAGTGTTGTTGATTTTATATAATAATATTGACGGCAATGTTGTCCATTTTATTAAGCATTTGTCGGTATCTAAATAATTAAATCGACGGCCCTTTTGTTGATTTTATTGAATCAAATATCGATAAAATTGTTGTCGATTTTATATAATAATATTGACGGTAACGTTGTCGATTTTATTAAGCAGGCAAAATTCTCAAACTCATTATAGACGAAAATACTGTCGATTTTATAAGATAATTATCGACAGCTTGGCAAGTGGTCAATTTTATTAGAATTTTGAAAAATCGACAAGTTTAATAGCGACCACTTCCGCCATCAATTTTGCCGTCGATTTTTTATATTATCGACAACTTGACCGTCGATTTGGCCGTCGATTTTAACGATGTTTCTTGTAGTGTATTTAGGAGCAAATATTAGAGTATTTGTTTGAAGATCAAGAATGCGCTACTGCTGAGGGTGTTTCTTCCACAGTGTTAGCTCATCTGGATGATATAGTTGGAAAGGTATTCGGTGTGTTGAGCATGTAGGACGTGTGTGCGGTTTTAGCAGTGTTGTATGTCCAAGAAGTTTTGACAAGTCTAAACATGTTTTTGGATATATAACTAGTGGAGTCTCCAACAATGTATCTCAGCAACATGTGTTAGAATTAGAGAAGCAAGTTGAAACTTTAGAAAAAAAAAAGTTAGATGGATATAAAGAAACAAAAACTTGGCAACACTCCACAAATTTCTATTATATAATATGGTGATGAAGTGCCTCCTCTTTTTAATGACATGGCACACCTTTAGGTGGTGTATTTTATAATCTTTATTTTAATTTTAAATGTAGTTTAATTTAGATTATATTAAAAATAACTTATTTATTATTATGTAAAACTTTATTACTGAATTATTAGTATTATATTTTTTTTCTTGGTTATATTTATAAATACTAAAATTTTTTTAGTGTTGTGTCTCTTTGGTTTTTGTATTTATTATAATCATGCAGGAAACAAAATATTTATCCAATTTGTAGATATAAAAATTATGGTAATAGTTATGATGCTCTTAATTTAAATATATTAAAGTATAATTTTTAAAATATTAATCTATAACAATATATAATGGCAAAATCTGTTTTGGTGTCCAAAACTTTTTTCCATTTTTATCCTTCTTAATAACCTACTCTAGTATACGTTAGTTATTCCGCGTTAAAAAATTTTCACTAACTCATCTTCATTCACGTTCTCTCTTATCTCATAAATCCACAAAACTTCTATAATTATCTCTTTCTTCTCTTATTCTCTCTCACTTCACATTATTATTACTACATAATAGAAAAACTTCCTTCGTTTCTCATCTATCTTCTCATGCATCCTTCTTACTTCATCTAAATATAACGTAAAACATAATATAATTTGTTTTTCGTCATTAAATAAAAGTGTAAAACTATGTTTATATGTTTGTTTTGATTAATTAGATTAACTACAGTTGACAGGATACCAATAGAAAATTCACGTGGAAGTGGTCCACCGACTTGGCAAGATTATGGCAAGCGACGAAGACAAAATATGAGCGAAGAACAGAGGCAGCAACACCTCGCCAGAAGGCGTGCCCGTTACAGAAAGAGTATTAGACGAGGAAAATAAATTGATACATCGACTGGTACAACTAATATGACAACACCATTAGAAGATATCACAAATATGCCCGCTCATCAATATTCTGTGTCAGATACTCTAAGTTATACTTTCCATTAATAAATTTATTTTGTTAGTATATCATTTAATATGAATTATTTTTTACAATATATCTATGTTATTGTATTCTTAGTACCATTTATATATAATTTATCTCCTGAATGTACTCTTAAATTATCAAATTACGTTATTTTTCATGCTAATAATAAATTTTTTAAATATTCAAATACACATAATAATAGTGGAGTTAGTCTAAGTAACAGTCCGAATGGTCCAAATATCGGTAAGAATTCTTTATATTTATTTAATTAATAATAATCTATTTTTTAGGTTTTGATTCGATAAACCTTCCATAATTGTTCTAAATAATATTATTATAGATATCTATAACAATCTATTACAATATATAAAGCGGATAGGAGAGTTTGGTATCCAAATCTGTTTTCTTATTTTACCCTTATTTTTATAAATTAAAACTACTCAGTTTTGTAAATTCTCCGTTAACCCACAAGAGAGCTACGTAACTCCTCCACTTTCAATCGTGAAGGGAATTAAAATCAAACTGCTCAGCTCACTCTCAATTCTTTTTATTTTTTAATTAAAAATGGCTTTACCCCATGATAGAATTTAAAACTGATTCATTTTATTTTAGATAAAACAAAACTTAACATGGGTACAAAAGAAATGATATTAAAATTAAGAGTACTACCAAAAAGAAAAAGAAACCCTAACTTTTATTATAGAACTTGAATTTACTTATTATAGTACTTGAATTTTAATTACGTATGTCTATTAAAGTAAATTTTTTATGTGTATATTTAATAAATAAAATTACGTATAAAAGAGTACTTCTTAATCAAATCTATACCAATATATATAATGGGCTGTACCAATGTATAATAGGGATAGGAAAATTTGGTATCTAATTTCTTCTTCCTATTTTACCCCCTGTTTCTTTTTTATTAAACACTCAATTCAATATAACAAATTGTTACTGCGTCTTCCATTTTTTAATTTTTTTTATCAAAAAGAGAATTTATCTGACAATAGAGTATCAAACGGATTCACTTTCAACCCACGACATATTTTAAAACTGATTTACTTCCGATAAAAAAAAACTGCTACTACTACGTACTCAATTTAAAAACCGACTCATTTTCAATAAAAAACTGTTCCACCTTCAGTCGTACTTAACCCACAAGAGAATTAGATTACTCTTTCACTTTCAAACTTGGTCTGGCACACGTTTTCCTTCTCTGTATCTTGCTCTCTTTCTGACAAATAGAAATGAAAACTTCACGACATCAACAATCACGTCAACGTCGACCCACTTGGACAAAATATGCCAGACGAAGAAGACAGAACATGACCAAAGAACAAAGACAGCAACACCTAATTAGAAGACGTGCAACTTATCAGGAGATGATTCGACGATGAAAACAAGTTGTCATATCAAGTGATATAACTCCAATTCCAACTCCAATGTCGTACCCGATTAACTACAATAAAGTAAATATTACAATATTAATGACGGTGACAATTGCATTGATTTGGCATTATTTTTACTTTATTGTTATTACTCAGACGTGAAATTGAATCAGGTTCGTCCACTCAATTTTTTTTATTGGTTGGGGAGATATAGTTAAAACAGACAAGACTCCGTTATGGAAGATTATAAAAAGAAAAATATTGGATCAAAAGAATCAAAGGTAATGCAATAAACTTTTAGTATATAATAAATAAAACCATCTATTTCGACCTATATACCAATTATGTTAAAATTTTAACTTTTTTTTTCAGCCATGAACTCATAAAAACACAACTAACTCATTTCGGTACAAAACAATATCAATCCTGGTAATTGTTATAAAAAGCCTACCTAACAAATCAGATGTAATATCATTTAATTTACGCTTTGTCAATAATAAATCATGAATTATAATCATTCTTTTTGTCCTTTTAGAAAATTCAATGCAAAATAAGATATCTCATTTCTGCAGGTTTAAATTGAATTTTTCTCTATAATAAGAAATCAATTTGATTGAATATACCTGAAGCGTTTATATAGTTATTTTTATGGTAAAAAAAATCTGACAGTTTTTCAAGATAAAAGAAGTGATTGATAAGGAGATGTATGATGAATTACGAAGGATTTTTTTCAGGTACATCATCTTTATATTCTCTTTTTTTAATTAATTATCTTATAGTTTGATATTTAAAAACAAAAAAAACATATTCATTTCTTCTGTCCTTCGACTATTTGTAGGAAAACGAAGGCCTCTTCAGATTCAGATCCATAAATTGGCCTACCACTTAAAAAGGATGAAGACAAACATGAATATCCATGATATTTACGCATAATTAACATTTTGAAATAAGCAACAAGCATTTTAGTTTATATATACTCTTTTTAAATTAGGATAATATTTTTGTCATTATTTTATGAATCATATCTATTTCCGATAACATATATACATATCTTTATTGTGTGCGTTTATAATTTAGCAATTTAAGTGTTTTTATAGTAATGTTAATTTCACCAAACTATCATATAAATAATACTATGTTAAATTTGAAATGATGAAAAAAAAGCTTATCTGACAAATTTAAAAGGTGAATAATATATTAATAAAAGGATACAATTAATTTCTTAAAAAATAATAGAAAAGCAACTAAACAGGCACGATAGTGCCTGTTGAGCCGCTAGTGTTATTTAATTAGCCACGGTTAAATTACGGTAAAGACTATAAATTCGCAAAAAATCATAAAACTAAATTTTTAGGTTAGCTACGACCCAAAAAAGTGGTAAAATATTGCAAATCAACTGTGATAAAATAGTGCGACTTAGTCACGGAAATAGAGTGGCTAAAAACCACCAACATTAACTACGGAAAAATACATAGCTGAAAAGCCTAGTGTAAGGCCCCTAAATTTTTAAAAGTTATTAATTAATTATTTATGATGCATTATATTTATTTAAGACTATATTTTGGAGATTTTTATATAAAAGTTGAGTAAACTCTTATTTTTTATTTAGAGTTCTTATAATTGAAAAATAGTGAATATTTTATATTCCTTAATTTTAAATATTTATATTTTTAACTTTATTTTTTAAATGAAGGAGAATTAATTTATCTATCTCCAATTTTTATTTAATTAGCATTTAATTGAAACTAATTTACAAATTTATAATTGAAAGGTATTTTAAAATTAATATTTTATATTTAATTTAATTTTTAATTATTATCCTATCTTTTATTTATTTTATAAAATTACACTACTACACCTAAAATTTTAATAAAATATCCAACATAACCCTAATTTTATCTAAACCTAATTTTTTACCCTTACCCACACTAACACACACACACACATACTGCACCCTCTCTCACTCACGGTCACACACTCAACACACACTCAACACATAACACTGCACCTAAAGAAAGAAAGAAAGAAAAGAAAGGAAGAAAAAGAAAGAAAAGAGGAAGAGGGAAGGGGCACCGCGGAGAGCAAGGAGAGGGGGAAGAAGGGAAGGCGGCGTGGTGGGTGTCACTACCAACGTCGCTGCCGCTGCTGACAGAGAAGAGAGGATATCTGAGAGGGAGAGAAAGACCGCGGAGTTGAGGGAGCAGAGAAGTTGCGCCGCCGCTACACCGCGCCTTTCCGCCATCGTCGCGTTGTCGTCAGACCTTGGAGGGAAACCGTGCCACCGAGCCGTCGCCGCCGAACCGCAACCGAGCCGCTGTTGAGCAACAGAACCGCGAAGAGGGAGAGTGTGCAAAGAGAGAGAGGGAGCCGGTTCTACCACCACCGCCGTGTCCAGCCACGTCGCTTGCTCCGTTGCTGCTCCTAAAGGTGGGTGGCCAAGCTTCTACCCCTGTCGAGATCCACTACCATTTCAGTTGCTGCCGCCGGGTCTAGCTGCCGCAACTAGAAAGATGGCCGCCCTCGCCGATCTACCCGTCGCCGTTTATGATTGCTACTGCGTCGCCGGAGCTCCACACCGCCGCCGCTACCACCAGAAACCGCCACTGAAGCCTAGGTCTGCTTGGTAAGCTCTAATCTTGCCTCAGATCTTCTTTTCTGTTAAGTTGGTTCTACCATGAGTTGTTACTAAATTTGTTTGCATCAGGTTATACAGTCACCGCTGATGAAGCTCACCGGAGTTGCTCGAAGGTTACTGCCACTCTATTTGGTTCTGTTGGAAGCTGCGCTGCTACGGGTGTGGTTGCCGAAAACTGGCACGGAACCCCTGTTTTCTTGGTAAGTGACGACGATGGCTAATTCGCAAATAGGATTAGGAACTCGGTTATCCAAAAATAGAGTTAGTGTTGTAAGTATAGTCCAAACCCAACAAGTTGGCCACCGATCAAATTAGAAATTCACAGGATGTGTCATAATTCAAAACTGATTCAAAACCGAGAGTATTTGACTCCCGAGTCGTCTCCCAAGGAGTACTTCTAGAACAATGAGTGTGTAAATCCAGTTGTAGTGATCAAGGGGTTGTCAATGAAGAAATGAACATATAAAGCAATAAAAGAACATGCAAAATTGTAATGATTGAACTAATGAAGAAATTAAAGAACCGACTATGTAATATAAACAAGTAAAGTATAAAAGAGATCAACATAGAAGTATATGAAAGATTAAAAGCATCAAAAAGAGTCTTGGCTTGGATTGAGCTAAGGGTCCTTTCCTTGTTGGAACCACAACTATGACAATTATGATGAATTAATCTCACTTGATCAACCCTTACATTGAAAGGTAAGTTAAATGAGCACAAGTGTTCCCAACCAACAAATCCTAAATTGCTTGCTAATTGGCTTATAAAAAAATTAGCGTTAGTGGGAACAAGAACAATTAACAATCTAAGAATTGAAACTAAATGTTGGACATTCCAACTCTAGAAACCCAATTTCTCACTTTACCCAAGCCAAGAACCAAAAATTTAGCCTAAAACTATGTTTGACATTTTGTCAAACACTTGGTGGGCAAAAACCTTAAACATGGGGAAAATGAGAAAAGGCTTGAAACTAAAAGCAACAATTGATCTCAATCAACAAGAATAACACAAGAAAGCATGAAACAAACATCAAGCATCAAATTCATCAACAAGAAATTAAAATTGCAAGAAAGAAGTAAAATTGAACTATAACTTGAATTAGAAGAAAGAGTAATGACAATGTAACTATAAAGAGTAATAACAAGAGAATACTTACAATGAAAGCTAGCAAAATCCAAGATCAAAAATGAAAATGGCACTTGAATGTAAAACCCTAATATAAATCCTAATAGAGATGATTAAAAACTTAGAGAAAAGCTAACTAATGCTTCCTACTACTACTCCTAAAACTATACTAATGATATGCTATGTTATGTCTCTCCTTTCCCCTCCAATATGAGCTAGAAGACTTCAGAAATGGGACTCCAAAGCCCCCAAATCGCGAGTCACATGCCATTTTAATAAAGTCATGTGTGGACACATGTGCAGACACACAGATGCGTGCGTCCGCACACCTTGCGAGAAATCCAGTCATGTGCGTACGCACAAGTAGCCGTGCACACGCACACTAGGTGATGCTTGAATGGACGCGCAACATGCTTGAAGCAATCCACGCGCTCTGTTTGGGCAGCTGTGCATACGCACAGGCAGCCATGCGCACGCACACGTCTCTGAGCTCATCTCCTTTGATTCTTCATGTTTCCTCCACCTTGCATGCTCTTCTTCCATTTTCTCCAACCCATTCCTACCTTATACAACTGGAATAACTCACAAACAACATCAAGGCATCGAATGGAAGGCAAACGGAATGAAATAGATTAAATTAAGCACAAAAGAGCACATTTTCATAATCAAGCACAATTTGGAAGGAAAGTTCAAAAGCATGCTATTCAAGGGAATAAGTGCAAGTTTATATGATGAAAATCCATCCAATTCTAACCAAAAATCATCATCAAATATGGATTCATCAATTCCCCCACACTTAAACACTAGCATGTCCTCATGCTAAACATACACAAAGGAGATATATGAAAGGGAAAATGACTTATGCTATATACTACTTAAATACATGCAACTATCCTAAGACTAATCACCAATATGTACTATGATAAGAGTTGGTAGAAACAAACCATAAAATTCCAATCCATCACAAGAAACTATAGGGCCAATGCAAAGAGTTCATGCATTAAGATCAATGTCCAAAGAATTGAATTGAAGTTATCAAAACTATCCAATCAAACAACTTGCAAGAAGATGCAATATGAGGCATAAGAACATAGAATTGAGCGATCGAACCCCTCACCGGATGTGTATCCACTCAATTCGCTCAGTGTTTAGGGTTTAACCACTCAATTTCCCTTTTATCATGTATTCCAAAGATTTGCAAGTCATCTAACAATCAACTAGTATTTAATGCATGAATAACAAGTATCATGAGGTCTTTAGAGGGATGTAATGGGGCTAGGGTTAGGTAGGATGAAATATGGTTAAGTGGACTTAAGGAATTAGTTCTTTGATTAGCTTGAGTGTCCACCTAATCCTACATCACCTATGTACACATAACAATACAACTTTTTTACCCATTTTCTCTTTCCTATCTCACTTCACTCGTGCATTTTCTTTTCAAATATGGCATATGCATCCTTTATTTACTCTTTTTATTCATACTTTGTTACGCACAAGGTTTTTTTTAATTTGAACTATGAATGCATATGTTTTAATTAGTGAAATGCATGAGCATTACCTACTTGCCCAAAAGACTTTTCACAAAGAGTTCATGCCTTTATCACCAATGCTTCCCAAAATTTCCCCACACTTAGAATTTACACATTAATCCGCCCAAGCTAATCAAAGAGTAATTCAGGGACATCAATGGTTTTCTGCTTAAGGGGAGTAATGTGCTATCATTAGAACAAAAGGAGATTCATAGGCTCAATCACAAAGGTGAATGCAAGGGTTGGCCATATAGGTTAGTGAGTTTATCATCAAAGATGGCCTCAATCATGCTAAATGCATCCAAACACAAATACAGAACATAAAGAATCATGCAAACCAATGATCAAAATAAAAAAGGAGTATAATCACACGCAGGAACAACATTATGGCTGAAAAGTGCAACCATCTATTAAAGCTCAAATCTAACAAGGTATGTTGTTCTAGCTCGTTTCTATGTTCTACAAACAAAATACTCCAAGCAAGTTCGTAAACAAATTTTTCTTCAATTCAATCAATGGTATGCCCTTAAAAAGAAAATTTCATGGAAATTCCTTGGTGTTTCACCAACTTATTCATTCTATCATGCAACATGCAAGTATTAACTACTAAATATCCATAAACGATAAAGAAATATTTACAGCAAACCAAACAAGATGCAATAGAAATAAAGCTACTCAAAATGGAGAAAAAGTACTACAAGAAACATTGCAAAGTGTCTTTAAGAGAGAAAATTTTTACCCCCCTTGAAGTCATCGATCCTCCCCCACACTTAATTTGTGCACGGTCCTCTGTGCATGCTCACGATCCGAGAGGATGAAGAGGGGCCACCTTCAGCTGGTGGACTCAGGATTGGGATGGTCAACTGCATCATGCTCCTCCCCAGCTAGCTCGGATGAAGCTCTAGGAATCAGGCCGGGGTCTCTTCCTTGTAGCTTTGCCGCTATCCACTCAAAATGTTTGTGCTCCAAATGCTCCATGTGGTGGATATCATGCAAGATGTCTCGGAATAGATCCGGAAGAGGTCGGAAAAAGGGTAAAGCAGTTGATAAAGTTGGTAGAGTTGATGGTAGTGCTGTGGGTTTCTTCCTCTTGGAGGGTGTGATGTTTGTTGATCTTTCCAAATCTCTCCTCGGAATGAACTTGTTGCCTCTAGGAATCCGGAACATAATGTCCATTGGTCTCCTCTCTAGCCCTGCTGCTTTGCTAAGCGCATCACCATCGATGGAAATAGAATGTTGATATTCTTCTTCTCAACTAATTTCCAAATTGATTTGCGCAATAAAGGCAAGATGGCTATATGCTTCCCTTGCATAATAGCCCAAAGTAGCAAAGCAGTTCTAAATCTCACATGGGTAGTGTGGGTGCTCAGGATGATGTAGTCCGTCATAATCTGATGCCATATACGAGCTTCAGTATTCAAATCAGAGTATGCAATACTAGTGGGAACAAAATTCCTCCCTTTGCTATACTTCCAAGATGCACCAGGACGGCCTATTCTCTCAAGAATGGGAGTCAAAGATACTCTTCCTTTGAAGACATCCACCTTTATCTTGGAATATTCATCTTTCTCAAGTGGAATGTGGGGGATGTCTAGAATAGCTTCTAGAGCTTGATTGGATGTATCCAATATCTTTCCCTGGAGGAAGACTGACTTCGCTTCCCAAGCTTGGTAGTTTGCATAAAATTCCCGCACCATAGTCTCATTGACTTCAATGGGTTCTCGCTCGAGAAACTTCCAATAAAGCGAGGCAATCCTTTGGTGAATAGTCGCCTTGTATTGGCTTGGAACCTTCAACGGCCGCTCCTAATGGATTGTACGCTTCTCAATAGCCTCGTATTGAGAGTCGGCGCTCCGGTTAACCAAGGTATCCGATCTAATGACCTTGGCGATCCCTCCAAACATCAGGTAAGCTAGCGGTAGTTTGCTCAACCGGCGAAGTAACCGATGTCTTACCCTTCTTCCTCATCCTTAAAATACGAATAAAAGAATTTCGAGATCATAGGGCAACAATAAAGTAAAATCATTGAGGAAGCGCTAACAATGTTAAAAGAGCTTATAGAAGTAGTATGATTTGCAAGAAACACAGTGTGTATATTCCAATATTGCGCACGGTTGGAACACACACACCGGCCAGATATCACGGCAATCACACCCTTAAGGTAATTCACAGCTCAAAGCTTCACGATTTAGTGCTCAAGTTGCAAATATAGAACAGAGAAATGCAAACAACTTCAAGCAAGCACCAAAAGGGAATTGTTCATTGTTCATCCTCAAAAAGTGGTAATCACACATACAATGTTCTCAATTGGAAGCCCAAAAGATGTTTGATCAAGATATCATCAAAAGTTAAACATTCGTAAAGTGGCTACTTAATTTAAATTCCAAGATGAACAATGAAACTTAGATTACACCAACACAATGCATTTACGATCAAAATTTCACATCAACGAACAAGGAAATGCATTGGTGATTTCAATTTTCTACCATCAAAAGTCATAATAGAAGTTGCACCATTCACACAATATGCCTAACAAGAGATAAATTGAACACATATGATGGCCAAGTCATATGAATCAAACGAAATGTTCATTGAGGCATTTTATCAAACATGTGGTATGCAATATGCAAGTTCATCACAATTAAGCTCAAATTTGATCATATCCAACCCAACAATCAAGCAACAACACTTTGCAATACAAAGAAACAATAAAGAAAGCAACTAATGAGATCTAAGCAACATAAAGGAAATGAAAGTAATTGCAAAAATATTAACATAAATAGAAAGAAAAAGCAAAAACCTAAGATATAAAGGTTGAAAAGAACAAGAATTAGGGAGGAACAATGGCACTTCTCATAGCCACTGCGAAATCATGACATTTGGGTTCACCGGAAAAAGAAGCACCGGAAGAGAAAACTCATCAGTGGAGAAGGGAAAAGAGAAGGGAAAGAAAGAAAGAAAAGATAAGAGGAATAAGAGAAAGAGAGAGAGAAGAGTCGCCGGCGGTGAGCTGACGGCGGCGGTGGCCGGCGGTAAGGACTGGCGGGGCTGGGCAGAGAAGGGAGAGAGCAGCTATGAAGAGAAGAAGAAAAGAAGGAAGCTGCCTCTCAACAGGGCAGGTTTCCTATTAACGCCCAGAACGCGATGTGTGCAGGCGCACAGGGGCCTGTGCGGACGCACAGAGATGAAAACTTAGAAGGGATGCGAGCGCATACAGCGTGCAAACGCTGCAACCAGAGAGGTTGCGTGAAGACCTGCGGACGCACAAAAACGTGTGACCGCACAGACAAGTCTTTTTTTAACACTTGAGGACAGAATCATGTGTGCGTGCACACACAGGTCCATGCACATGCACAGAGGCCAAAAATAGGGGAGGTTGAGCACGCGCACAAGCTGTTCCCTCGCTCCCACCAGAGGGGCTATCAAGTTGTGTGCGGGCGCACACGTCTGTGCAGCCGCACAGATGAAGTATGAAAGCGGATGCGTGCGTACGCACGCAGCTGTGCGCACGCACAGATCAGAGAAAATAGGGCAGGGCGCACGCACAAGCTGTGCTGGCGCTGCGACCAGAGGGCACATTAAGTCGTGTGCGGATGCACAGGTGCGTGCAGCCGCACAGGTGGCGAAAAACACAGTTTTGTGCGCACGCACAGGTTGGTGCGTATGCACAGATGCCCTGTTTCAGAAAATTCTTTTCTCTTCAAAACTAAGGTTCCTACCCTTAGCATATCAACATACCAACCCCAAATCATTCAAACAAGCACAATTTCATGGTCCACAAGTAATTTAACTTATTCAACTCAAAATTATCAAACCAAACCTAAACTACTCATTATATATAAAAAAAAAAGCAAATAATTCTAAAGGCTATAAACAAGAGATAAAATTGAAACAATGTTACCATGGTGGGGTGTCTCCCACCGAGCACTTTGGTTTAGAGTCCTAAGTTGGACTTGCATGGCTTCATTTGTCACTTGGAAACTTCACCAAGGAGGAAAATCTCCAACTCCTTGGCATTTTTGGGTTGAGTGTGATAAAGCTTCACCCTATGACCATTGACCTTGAACTTAACTCCATTGGTAGGGTGAATCACTTCCACCACCCCATAAGGCTTGACATCTACTACTCTAAACGGCCCGTCCCATCTTGATCTCAATTTTTCGGGCATCAATCGCAATCTTGAATTATACACAAGCACTTCATCACCTATCTTGAAGTTCTTCCTCCTGATATTCTGGTCATGGAATGCCTTAGCTTTTTCCTTGTAGAACTGAGCGTTCTCATACGCTTCCAACCTAAGGCATTCTAATTCCTCCAATTGAAGCTTACGTTTCATTCTCGCCCCCTTTAAGTCCGGATTGCAATTCTTCACCGCCCAATAGGCTCTATGTTGGATTTCAACAGGAAGATGACAGGGCTTCCCAAAAACAATACGGAAGGGGCTCATTCCAATTGGGGTCTTGTAAGCGGTCCTATAGGCCCATAATGCATCTCCCAATCTAGAACTCCAATCCTTTCTCTGTGGATTAACCACCTTTTCTAAGATTCTTTTGATCTCCCTGTTGGATACTTCCGCTTGTCCATTGGTTTGGGGGGTGATAGGCTATAGAAACTTTGTGAATGACCCCATACTTTTTCATTAATACCTCAATTTTCCTGTTACAGAAATGGGTTCCTTGGTCGCTCACGATTGCTTGTGGTGACCCAAATCTACAAATAATGTTATTTTTCAAAAATGAAGCAATGGTATTAGCGTCATCGCAACGGGTAGGAATTGCTTCCACCCATTTGGAGACGTAATCCACTGCTAACAATATGTTCACAAACCCTTTGGAATTTGGAAATGGCCCCATGAAATCCATACCCCAAACATCAAAAATATCACAAAAAAATCATCGGTTGTTGGGGCATCTCATCTCTTTGTGAGGTATTTCCAGATTTCTGGCATTGATGACAAGATTTGCAAAATTGGTTGGCATTCCTAAATAAAGTAGGCCACCATAATCCACAGTCTAAAACCTTCCTCGCTGTTCGCTGCGGGCCAAAATGATCCCCACTCTCAGATGAGTGGCAAAATTGAAGGATAGACTGGAACTCAGATTCCGGCACATATTTTCTAATTACTCGATCCGCCCCACGCCTCCACATATGTGGATGATCCCAAAGATAATATTTAGCATCGCTTCTCAATTTATCTTTTTGATGCTTTGAAAATTGTGGGGGAAAAACATGAGCGACCAAGTAATTAGCTATCGAGGCAAACCAAGGGGTGCTTTGGGATATTGCTTGCAAGGTATCTAAAGGAAATGAGTCATTGATAGGAGTGGGATCCGGAGTTAAATGTTCAAGCCGACTCAAATGGTCTGCCACTAGATTTTGGGATCCACTTCTATCTTTGATCTCCAAGACAAATTCTTGCAAGAGTAATATCCACCTAATGAGTCTAGGCTTTGACTCCTTCTTCTTTAGCAAATATTTCAATGTGGCATGGTCCGAATACGCCACCACTTTAGAGCCTAGCAAATAAGGTCGAAACTTGTCTAGAGCAAAAACAATGGCTAGAAGCTCTTTTTCGGTGGTGGTGTAATTCGACTGAGCCGAATCCAAAGTTTTTTATGCATATGCTATAGTGTAGGGAGCGTTACCATTGCGCTGTGCTAGCACGGCACCTACGACGTGATTCGAGGCATCATACATGATCTCAAAAGGTTGACTCCAATTTGGGCCTCGTACAATAGGGGCTGTGGTTAACGCTTCCTTCAGCTTGTCAAAAGCCTCTTTGCAATCTTTACTGAAATGGAATTCCACATCCTTTTGTAGTAGGCGGGAGAGATGTAAGGCGACTTTGCTAAATTCCTTGATGAACCGACGATAGAAGCCTGCATGACCAAGGAAGGAACGGATCTCCCTCACCGAGGAGGGGTAAGGTAAACTCGAAATGACATCGATCTTAGCCGGGTCAACGGAGATTCCATCTTTAGAGACAATATGACCCAATACTATACCTTGCTTCACCATGAAGTGGCACTTTTCAAAATTCAAAACAGGGTTAGTATTGGTGCATCGCTCAAGTACCCTAGCTAAGTTCCCTAAACAAGCATCAAAGGAGCTACCATACACACTGAAATCGTCCATGAAGACTTCCATACAATCTTCCAAAAGATTCGAGAAAACACTTGTCATGTATTGAAAAAACTGAAGATTGATGGTTTAGAAGTTATAGTAAACTCTCGCTGCAAGTATAGTTACTAAACCAAGCAATCAACCTTTCTTACAAAAGTTTTGGTTGTCACAAGTAACAAACCCCTTTGAAATTGATAACCGAGTATTCAAATCTCGGGTCGTCTTCTCAAGGAATTGCAGGGAGGTATGTTCTTATTATTGGTTATGGAGATTGTAAATTGGGGGTTTAGAGTTTGGGCAATGGGCACAGGTATATTTTCAAAGCAATAAAAATAAATAAATAACTGTAAAATAAACTCTTGACAAGGTATGAGAAATTGGAAGTCCAGACTTAGTTATCCTTATCAATAATAATGAAAGTTGAATCTTAATTCCACTTAGTCAACCTTTACTAAAGCAAAGGAAACTCAAGGGACTAATCAGTTTGACCTTCGAATCCTATTTATTTCCTAAGAAAAAGTTGGGATTATGGAAGTTCAGTTCAATTAGCAAAGATAACAGTTATCAATTATGCTGTTGAATTGGATAACTCCTGAGTTACTGATTTCTTAACCAAAACCAAAAGGGAGAATATCTAAATTAAATTAAAAGCATTCATGTAAATAAAGCAATCAAACTACGTCTAAACATAAATTCAAGTCATAACATGGAAGGGTTTATAAGCCAATTGGGCAACATAACTAATACAAGCATTGAAGCATCTGAAAGTAAAAAGAGAAATATAAAGTAAAAAGAATGTTGAACCTGGGATTGAGAGTCACTCCTAAAACTAAGAGAAGTCCTAAATCCTAAATCTAAGAGAGAGGAGAGAACCTCTCTCTCTAAAAACTACATCTACTCCTAAAATTGTGAATGTGAAAGCTTTTCTATGAATGAATGGATTCTCCCGCTTTATAGCCTCTAATCTGTGTTTTCCGGGCCGCAAACTGGGTCGAAAACAGCCCAGAAATCGCTAGAGAAGAATTCAAACACGCTGATTTCCGTCACTGCGACGCGGCCGCATGGAGCACGCGGTCGCGTCGCCTAGCGTCAGGGCAACTATGACATATTATATATCAAATCGAAGCCCCGGACGTTAGCTTTCCAACGCAACTAGAACCGCATCGTTTGGACCTCTGTAGCTAAAGTTATAGCCGTTTGAGTGCAAAGAGGTCAGGCTGGACAGCTTAGTAATTTCTCCAACTTCTTGTATTCCTTCCACTTTTGCATGCTTCCTTTCCATCCTCTGAGCCATTCCTGCCCTGTAATCTCTGAAATTACTTAACACACATATCAAGTCATCTAATGGTAATAAGAGAGGATTAATATTAGCAATTATAAGTCCAAAGAAGCATGTTTTCAATCATAGCACATAATTAGGAAGGCAAATGTAAAACCATGCAAATAGTATGAATAAGTGGGTAAAGAGTTGATAAAATCCACTCAATTGAGCACAAGATAAACCATGAAATAGTGGTTTATCATGTATCTTTGAAACATTGCCGGTGCATTGCATAAGCCAAACGGCGTTCTCTTATATGCAAACGTTCCAAAGGGGCAAGTAAAAGTAGTTTTCTCCTGATCCTCAAGAGCTATGTGAATTTGAAAGTACCATATGTATCTATCTAAAAAGTAATAATGGGATTTACCTGCCAAGCGATCCAACATTTGGTCAATGAACGGCAACGGGTAGTGGTCCTTCCTCGTTGCTTGATTCAGCCGGCGGTAATCGATGCACACTCGCCAAGTATTCTTGACTTGGGTGGCCACAAGCTCTCCACTCTCCATCTTTACCATTGTTACCCCGGACTTCTTCGGCACTACTTGGACCGGACTTACCCATTCACTGTCTGAAATGGGATAAATAATGTTTGCTTCCAAGAGGAGAGTTACTTTCCTTTTGACCACGTCAAGGATTGTAGGATTTATCCATCTTTGTGGTTGTCGGACCGGCTTAGCGCCTTCTTCCAAGAAAATCCTATGGAGGCACACTTGAGGACTTATTCCCACAATGTTGCTTAGGCTCCATCCAATCGCTTTCTTATACTTCCGAATAACCTCAAGGAGTTGTTGCTCTTCTTGATTGGAGAGATCGGTTGCCACTATCACCGGGAATTTATGTTCCTCATCAAGGAACGCATATTTAACATGAGGTGGTAGTGGTTTCAAATCTTCCCTTGCTTCTTGGTGGGGTAACTTATCCTCTTGGTTGTGAAGACTTGGTGGGTCACTTTCATCATCTTCATTCTCAAGGTCTCCCGCTTGTGAGCTCTCTTCATCACTTAGACCTTTTCGAAGCTCATGGTGGCTATCTACCTCAAGTTCGTCCTCTCTCCCATCTTCAATGAAATTCTCGCTCCCATCAATAGACTCCTCCTTCGGAAGAGCGGGTTGAGGGTTTATCTCATTAAGCGGCCCACTTCCTTCCGGAGTTATAGCATCAATCCTAGATTTTGGGGTTGATGGGTGCGGCAAGGGTGGAGGAGCAAGGTTATTAGGGGTGGAGCGAAAGGGTGCTAGACGTGACAAGGCCTCGGTAAGAGTTGCCATGCAATTCTCTTGCTTCCTTTGAAATTCCCTTTGCTCTTGGATGAGGGCTTGAAAGCTAGGCTCTCCATAAAGGAAGTTAATGGGGATGGGATGGTGGTGGAAGCTAGGTTATCCCAAGTGAGGCGGTAAGTAGATGGATGGAGAGGGAATCGGTGGTAGAAAAGGTAAATGAGCTTGCGGGTATGATAGTTGCATTTCATGTTGAGGGCATGGAGCATAAGCATATGGATGGGCAAAATTTTAGTGAGGACGTGTTCCACTAGGTGTGAGAGGTTAATAGACATTAAGATCGTAGGGCCCTTGCAACGGTCCTTGTTGCCAAGAGTTGATTGCTTGTGACCCTTCCTCGAATTGACCTCCCATACCTTGAGGTGAACCATCGTCGAAATTGTTACCCCCTACAACATGATAACAACTAGACTCCAAACCAAAAGGGTGATAGTTCATGATGAATAGGAAAAATAGAACGCAATGATATCAACAGCAATGAACAAATGAGTATATATGTTCTAATTGTCCACTTTTCTAGGGCTAAACAAACAAAAAGTGTTAGTTACTATCAACACTAAGATAGAGGTGCCTCCTACTAAAGAGAAAAATAGTATCTACAATTAGTGCTAAGTACCAAAAATCAAGTATTTACACTATTCACATATTTACACAACCAAAATTGTAGCACTCATTGCACTTAAAGTGAACTCCCCAGCAACGGCGCCAAAATTTGACGACAATGGCCAATTCGCAAATAGGATTAGGAACTCGGTTATGCAAAAATGGAGTTAGCATTGTAAGTATAGTCCTAACCAACAAGTTGGCCACCGATCAAATTAGAAATTCACAAGATGTGTCACAATTCAAAACTGATTCAAAACCGAGAGTATTTGACTCCCGAGTTGTCTCCCAAGAAATACTTCTAGAACAATGAGTGTGCAAATCCGGTTGTAGTGATCAAGGGATTGTCAATGAAGAAATGAACATATAAAGCAATAAAAGAACATGCAAAATTGTAATGATTGAACTAATGAAGAAATTAAAGAACCGACTATGTAATATAAACAAGTAAAGTATAAAGGAGATCAACATAGAAGTATATGAAAGATTAAAAGCATCAAAAAGAGTCTTGGCTTGGAGTGAGCTAAGGGTCCTTTCCTTGTTAGAACCACAACTAAGACAATTATGATGAATTAATCTCACTTGATCAACCCTCACATCGGAAGGTATGTTAAATGAGTATAAGTGTTCCCAACCCACAAATCCTAAATTGCTTGCTAATTGGCTTAGCAACAAATTAGCGTTAGTGGGAACAAGAACAATTAACAATCCAAGAATTGAAACTAAATGTTGGACATTATAACTCTAGAAACCCAATTGTTCACTTTACCCAAGCCAAGAACCAAAAATTTAGCCTAAAACCATGTTTGACATTTTGTCAAACACTTGGTGGGTAAAAACCTTAAACATGGGGAAAATGAGAAAAGGCTTGAAATTAAAAGCAACAATTGATCTCAATCAACAAGAATAACACAAGAAAGCATGAAACAAACATCAAACATCAAATTCATCAACAAGAAATTAAAATTGCAAGAAATAAGCAAAATTGAACTATAACTTGAATTAGAAGAAAGAGTAATGACAATGTAACTATAAAGAGTAATAACAAGAGAATACTTACAATGAAAGCTAGCAAAATCCAAGATCAAAAATGGAAATGGCACTTGAATGTAAAACCCTAATATAAACCCTAATAGAGATGATGAAAAACTTAGAGAAAAACTAACTAATGCTTCCTACTACTACTCCTAAAACTATATTAATGATATGCTATGTTATGTCTCTCCTTTCCCCTTCAATATGAGCTAGAAGACTTCAGAAATGGGCCTCCAAAGCCCCCCAAATCGCGAGTCACGTGCCATTTTAATAAAGTCATGTGCGGACACCTGTGCGGATGCACAGATGCATGTGTTCGCACACCTTGCGAGAAATCCAGTCCTGTGCGTACGCACAAGTAGCCGTGCACACGCACGCTAGGTGATGGTTGAATGGACGCGCGACGTGCTCGAAGCAATCCACGCACTCTGTTTGGGCAGCTATGCGTACGCACAGGCAGCCGTACGTACACACAGGCAGTCGTACGCACGCACACGTCTCTGAGCTCATCTCCTTTGATTCTTCATGTTTTCTCCACCTTGCATGCTCTTCTTCCATTTTCTCCAACCCATTCCTACCTTATACACCTGGAATCACTCACAAACAACATCAAGGCATCGAATGGAAGGCAAATGGAATGAAATAGATTAAATTAAGCACAAAAGGGCACATTTTCATAATCAAGCGCAATTTGGAAGGAAAGTTCAAAAGCATGCTATTCAAGGGAATAAGTGCAAGTTTATATGATGAAAATCCATCCAATTCTAACCAAAAATTATCATCAAATATGGATTCATCAGTAAGTGTTTTATTTCCGAAACCCCTTGAAATCAGTTTTCTGTTATAAATCTGTTTGAGATTCTAAGACATTGGTACCGTAGGTTTGAGTTCCGGTATTTACGAGTCGAAATTAAGGTTGTTGTTGAACCACCGAAGCTTCTGGTAGATGTTGTCACTAGAGGTAGTTGCCAGAGCTGTTGCCTGATCGGTTCAGAGGGTCGCTGCTGCTTTGTTTCTCGTGGTGAGATTATTTGGTTCTATTTCAATTTACCGTAATATTCCATTACTAATTTTGTTCCAATTCCGCTCAATATCAATTTCGCGTTAAATTCCAATTTATTTCATAAAAGTGTTGTTGCTACGATTCTTGATGCCGCTGTTGATATTGCCTGAAAATAAACAAGGTTGTTGCCGCTGCTGTAAAATTCAAAATAAACAAAAGAGGAATTGATGCGTTTAACTACTGAGCTTTGACTAAATTGAGGTAGGGGTTTTCGTAAAACTTATTTTATATACAGAATTGTTATAAATAGATAATGAAGTGAAAAATATATTTCTGTGATTTTATTTGCCTTATGGATGTGGTTATTTGTTGGACTGAATTACTGATTGTTTGAGTGGTGTGTGGTTATTGATGAGAAATTGGTTTGTAGAGTATTTAGTTGAATTGTATGAAAAAGTAGTTTTTTCGTGGTTTTAGAGTTATTTAATAATGCGAATGAACCGGCTCTAGAAATGATTTGAGATATGAAAAATGAATTGATTTTTGAAGCGATTTGATTTTGAGTTGGTTTAATTTTATGAATGATTTAATATTGGAGCTGGTTTGACTTTGAAAAATATTTATTATTCGAATTGGTTCTATTTGAAAATAATTTGTTATTAGAACTGGTTGAATTTTGGAAAATGATTGAGATTTGGAAATGGTTGAGAAAGGGTTTGAGGAATATTTGGATGGGACCCGAAAAGGGTGGCAGAGTCCGAGTTTTAGAGGAGATGTTGCCGAAATTTTATAAAATTGGAAGTTTCGTTTGAAGTAATTATTTAAAAAGATTTGGTTTTAAACATTATATGTTTTAAGATTGATTTATTTAGAAAAGAAAGAATTATGTTTTAAATTGGGATTGTTGATGAATGAAATGGAAAGAAGGATGATGAGGATTGATTTTGAAATATGATTTCTTGAAATGAATTTGGAAATGAGATATGGATTGACGAATGATGATGATATTGAGAATGACTTAAATATTGATGAATGTTGAATGAATTATTCATATGGCTTATGAATTTGAATTATCTGAGACACGAGTTTTCCTGGGTAGACGTAGTTACTTGCCACCACTTGTTCCAGGTTGAGACTCGATACTCTATTGACCCTACGATGTAAGGGTGACCGGCCACTTATAAATTCCCGAGAATGGTACCCCCATTGAGCAATTTGATATATATATGGGAAAAAGCTATGCATAGACTCATGGGGATGCGCATCGGGGGACAGTTCAAGGGTTTAGTAAACCGGACTTGTCGGGTTGGCTGTATAACCGACAGATGAGCTCATTAGCCATAGGACAGGCATGCATCATATGCATTTGTATGCTTTGCTTGGGTTTGAATTTGTTTTGGTTTGCCTAATTGTTAAACTGTTATTAACTGCTACCTGAACTATTTGCTGTAACTGTTACCTATACATGTGCTTTCCTTGTCTGTTTTGCCTGTGTTTGTCCTAGTGTGCTACTTTTGAGAATGAGCTCTGGTGCTGAATTGATGATTGTGTTGATTGATTGCGTGGTTGGTTTCTAATTAAGATTTTCTTATAAGAAAAGAAAGGTTTTGGATTTTTGGATATTTAAATATTGATTTTCGAGAAAGGTTTCTGGATGACTAGTTGTTGGTTTTTAAAATATTCAATAGGCAAACAATAATTACTGAGCTTAAAAATAGATTTCTCTTTAAATATCTTATTATGACAATTCTAAAACTCTATGGTGAGACCGTGTGGTTAGGTTCTCACCCCCTACAGCTTTATTTTTTCAGGAGACGGATGAAAAGGATCACGAAGGGTTGTATTGCGTTTCACTTAGTTGATAATGCTATTTAGTTTTTATTTATTTACCCCTCACCATCAATATTATATTATGTAAGAGGGATAGGAGTTGTATGATTTGTATGTATATAATATGTATAAGTTACTTGAGTAAGAAGTTTTGTACATGTATATGTTGTTTTGTTTTATTTAAAAAGTATTCTTTTTCCGCTATTCAAAAAGAACAGTGATACGATTTCGAGTCAAAGGCTCCTATTTTATTCTTAAGTATATGAAGTCGTCGTAATACTTCTTTCTATCAGAGTAGCACAGCCGGAAGCGTGATGTTCTGATAGTGAGGGTGTTACACCTGACCTGTCTAAATTAGCCACAGATAAATTGTGACAAAATAATTCTGTTTGTTTTTATTAACAATATATAGCCACGATCATAAGCGTGGGTAATACCGTATAAATCGTGGCTATGTAAAGAGCTCTAGGCTTCATAAAACTATGGTTAATAACCACAAAATCATACCAAAATGAGAATGCGACATCCTTAATACCCACCGTTCTTCTTTCGTGGCTAATATATGTTAATCACATTTTTATCAAAGATTAACTACTATTTTAATTGTGGCAAATCACCTTACATGGTGTAGTGTTATTAACACTTTTTTTGTTAGTATTTTGGTATGTTATTTAGTTTATGAATTTTTGTTGGATTTATGTTTTTAATTTATGAATTTGATGTTTTATGCTTTATTATTGATTAATTGAGTTGCTATTATTGAATTCTAGTAATGGGTAGTAATAGTTTTTACTATTTCTTGCAATTTATAAAATTTTATGTTTATGTACTCTAGGTGTTTGATAAAATGTTTGAAATAGTTATAGAGTAGATTTTGTATTCTTGTCTTAGATTGAAAACTTCGGTGATCTTGAGTTACACTACTACATTATAGACATTTAGTAACATTTACCTCTTAACATTTATTAAAATGTTAGTAATTATAACAAAATTACATCTTAAGTAACATTTATGCTAAAATGATACCAAATATATATTTTTTTAAATGTTACCTATTCCTAATTATTTATTCACATTTACAGGAACAAGCAAACCTCCTAGGTCACAAAATCAAAATCTCTCACTCCTCACATCCAAATCTCGCTCACGCTGCAATCTAATCACTTATTTCTTCGCGCATTTGCTTCGATCTCACTGGATTTCAATCCTAGACTCGATCTTGATCTCACTCTCGCTCTCGCTCGATCTTGATTCTCGATGGAGCCAGCAAGTTCGACTTCACCGTGCAGAATGACGGTGATCAAATCACGCTCAAGACCAAGATTGTTACTGCCAAGATCACTGGCACGCTCATTGACGAAGACCCGCTCACGATCTACACCATTGATAAGGTTCTGCTTCCCAGGGAGCTTTTCAAGGCCCTGGCTCCATCTCCTTTGCCGGCGCTCGCACCGGAGCCAGCCGCCACAGACGCTCCTGCATCCCCGAAGAAAGAGGGAAAGAAGAAGAAGCAGAAGGCAACCGACGCACCGGCAGATGAGGAATCAGCACCTGCGGATTCGCCCAGTGATGCCGCTGATTGTAAAATCCGGTTAATTAATGGTTAATTAACCCATAAATTAAAATATATTCTAGAAAGTGAGAAATGAGATTTTTATGGATTAATATGATAGAGAAAATTAAAATGAGAATTTCGACACTAATTTTAAAGAATTTGGCCTGAGATTGGGCCAAACGGGCCGAACCGGTTGAACCGAACCCAAAATGGGACCAAGGCCCAACCCAACTCAGCATAAAACACTTAAAAGAACCCCCTCTCTCCTCTCTTAATCATCAAACACGCGGAATGCAGCCATGGGAGGGGAGAAGAAGGAGCAAACCCTAACCTCATTTTCAAACCTTGATAACTTTTGATCCGGAGCTCCGATTGACGAGTCGTTTGTGGCCACACGTCGGGCTTGCCGAGCTCTTCAATTCTATTCAAACAAAACAGTAATTAAATCGCGTTTACCTAGCTCCATTTCTGCTGGTAAATGAATTTCGGGTTTAAGGTTTGAGGAACTCAATTCCTTGATGATTTTCATGTTTTAGGGGTCCACTAGACTTGATTTCTTGTGGGTATTGCTCAAGGATCAGTGGGTAAAGGTAAGAGATCTCAAACCCTAATGAAATTTCTGAATTTAGGCATTTGGGTATTGATTTGTTATGGTTGGATGTGGTAATTGTGGTTTAGGTAGTGTGTATGTGAATATTGATGCTTGTTGAAGCTTGTTGGTGATTTTGGAAGCTTGAAAGTGGAGTTGTGAGGCTGGAAATCTGAGCTTGGTAGTGTTGGAACCCCAAGGGCTTGAAGAAAAGTGAAATTAAAAGTGTTCCGGGTTAAGTGGGGAATCGGCCAAGGTATCGTTTAGGTTTCGCGCGTTTAATATTTAAGGTGTTGTGAAAACTTAGGCTAGAGAACAATAGGTTAAGTTGAAAAGGTTGGATGCACTAAATGATTAGCTTCTTGACGACATTGGATAGATTTATGATTGAGTTTTAATTAGGAATTATGAGTATGAATGGTTGGTATTGTTGAGTATGTGTTCTTGGACTTATTAATGATGGCTTGATGTTGATATATGTTAATGGAATTGATGGTTATGGTTTGTTTAATTGGTTGAAGTTAATTTATGATTGGCTATGTATGAATGAAGGGAATGGGTTAATGAATTTTTGAAATAGAAGATTATGGTTGAAAGAGGTTATTGTTGAATAATATATGAGTTTTATGAATTGATGTGGATATTTAAGTGTTGGAAGATAGTCTCAATGAGATGGAGTTTGTTGTGTACTAAATGTGCAGGTTATATTGGTAAGGAATGTAGTTTTGGTAAGAAAATGAGGTTTGGCAAAATTTGGTAGAAAGTGATTTTTAATGAACTTTGACAGTTCATAACTTGCTCTTTAAATTTTGAGTACAAATGAGGTTTGTTCTAAATTAAAGTGTGTTTAATAAGCTTGAGATTGATATAAAGTTTGAGAAAAATGGAATTTTGTAGAGGAAGTTATGGACGACGTAAATTAGTATACAAAACTGTGATGTAGGTGTTGAAAACTGGTTTATAGCAGCTTTCTGGGCATTCTGCCCAATTCTTTTTTAAAAACGCCCACCCACGCGCGTGGTATGGAATTTTGTTGACGCATGCGCGAGAAACATGCGTACGCGTGTGTGCATATTCACGCGTACGCATGACTCACACGTACGGGTGACTTAATGTACGCTCCACGCATGCGCGTGGCCTACGCTTACGCATGGATGCTGCCTGCTGCAAAAACTGGTTTTGACTATTTTAAGCCAAATTTTCACTTCTAAACCTCGATTTTCTTCCTTTTTAGGCTTAAAGTGTAGTTCTAAGTCTAGTGGATAAGCGAAGCTAGGAAAATAGGATAACTTGAGGGTAAAGTAAGAGGTAAATGATGGCATATTTGAAATATTGATTATAAATATGAAATGGCTTATGAATGATATCTGAGATACGAGTTTCCCTGGGTAACAGAACCGTGGCTCGCCACCACGTGTTCCAGGTTGAATCTCGACACTCTGTTGACCCTACATTGTAAGGGTGACCGGGCACGTATAAATTCCTGGGTATGGATAACCTCCATTGAGTGATTATATAATAAATGAATGTGAACTCTATGCATAGACTCTTGGGGATGCACGACGGGGGACAGTCTAAGGTTTTCGGACTTGTCGGGTTGGCTGGATAACCGACAGATGGGCTCCATAAGCCATAGGATAGGCATGCATAATGTGCATTTGTTTGTTTTCATTGGTATGCATTTCCTGAGTTTGCCTAACTATATGTATACGTCTTGCTACCTGCTATACTTGCTACTTGCACTATCTGCCTATTACTTGTGCGTGATTTCGTCTGGTTGCTTGTCCTTGCCGAATTAGGGATGACGGAGAAACGGAGGAAGGGTGAAATGGTTTGATGTTAGGTTAGGTTTAAGATTGAGTGAGTTTAGGCAGGTTTAGTATACCTGCCCTATTTATGGCTTCTGTTTAGAAATTAAGTTTTACAATTGTATGATGGAGTTCTAGGATTGCCTCTAGCATTCCCAGGACCTTATTTATTATACGCGTGGCACCTTTACCATGCTGAGAACCTCCGGTTCTCATCCCATACTGTGTTGTTGTTTTCAGATGCAGGTCAAGAGGCTCCTCGCTAGGCGTCTGGATTTCCTGAAGCGGAGTAGTCTGGGATATTTTGGGTTTTCTGTTTATTTAAATATGTATATATGTACTTAGCTTGCTCTCCAAGATACTTGATTTTTTGTTCCTCATAGAGGATTACGGGAGAGTTAGGAAACTTATTTCTGTATTTTAGTTTTTAGGATACTTATGTATATATATGTAAATATCCTTCGTCCAGCCTTGGCTTCGCAGGCTGAGTTAGGAGCTAGTTTCACTGTATTCTTGACTCTCTTTTCGCTCTTTCATTTATTTATATTTTTAACTTTCAGGTTTCTTAGCACACAAGTAATTCCGGTTCTTGAGCGTTGCGCTTTTCATTTTGCGATTTTGATTTACCCATTTTTCAAGGCTCCTAGTTTATTATATCATTTCTATTAATATATGTATGTATTTTATTTTTAGAGGTTGTAGCGCCTCGCCACCTCTGTTTTACATCCTAGGTGTGAAGCTCTGTGTGGTAAGGTGTTACATTAAGGTATCAGAGCAGTTCGTTCCTATAGAGCCTGAGGGACGGACTGATTATGCTTCTGGGCATACTCTGGGTGTCTATACATGCTATTTATGGTATCTAACTGATATATGTGGCATGAATGCTCATGAGCATGCATATGGGACTTTGAAATACTGAACTTGAGATATTGAGACTGATCACCTTGATATCACTTGTTTGGTATGAACAGGAACCAAATAGCGTCTCGTGGGTGCGGTCGTGAATGTAATCAAGGTTGATGACGGAGAGCTAATGAGGTAACCAAACCAATAGATAGTTTGACCGATATCGTGACCGCAATGACAAGTGTTGTTGCTGCTATTGGTGTTGTCGCCACTGCGACCATTCGAGTGATGGATGGGATGGAACCACAAGCTGGAACTGGCAACGGTGGTGGTAATGAATATGAAGGTGGACATAATGTTCCGAATACTGGGGTACTAGTGGGTTATTCGGAGCAAGTTAACACGGATCAGGCAACAGGAGAAAGCTCAAGGAGGAATGGGGTAGCAAGGAGTAATCACCGGGAACCCTTCACGAAGAAAAAGGGATAGGTTACACCTAGGAGCCAAAATTTCAAAAAGAATCATTTTGCCACTTCACATCTCCAGCGCCAGAACAATGACCGAAGGAACGACAACCGTTCGGACCCGAATTCAGAAGGGCAAACTAGTGCTCAACCGGGTGACTTAAGGTGCTCAAGATGCAAGAGGTACCATTCGAACAAACCATGCAGGGCCGGATTAGGCGTATGTTACAAGTGCGGGAGGCCAGGGCATATGTCTTGGAATTGTTCATACAAAGAAATCCGGGATGCAGCCGAACCCGATTCTTAGACCCGAGGTAATTATGAACCAACAGTTGAATTTTTAACTTCCTTGCCTACCATTGATATATAATATTCCTTCGTGACGTATGATGAGTTTCAGTAATCACGAGGTCCAAGCCGATGGTTAGTCGAAGACTATTAGTTGCCGAGAGGAAGCAATACTTAGCTAACTTAGAGGAGTTGCTAGATTTTTGAGGAATAAGAATCATAACGACGTAATGGAAGCAGGGTAGATTATACCTAAGGAGTTGGAACTGTCGAGGGCTATGCGGAGTTACCGTTTGAAATCCAGTAGCGTTAAGACTTCGAGAAAGAGGAATAGAGAGGATTTAACCTTTAAGTTGCTAATCGATTAAGAGACGAGTAAAGGTGAGACCAAATCCTTATACGAGAGAGTTTTGAGACCATTCTTGAAGATATACCAGAATTTCTACCTTAGAAAGAACGAGAGTTTACGATAGACTTAGTGCCGAAAGCCGGATCAGTATTGATTACACCATAAGTGAAGACATCATTATAATCAGTAGAACTCAGGACCAAGTGAAGGGAGTACTGGAAGAGAGAATCGTCCAACTAAGTGTATCCTTGCGAGAGTGCGCTAACTAATCTTCACGACGTAATCTAATCTTTCTCTTATAGCTTACATTGAAAGCTCTATCTTGAATCTTTTCCTGTAAGAGCCCAATTCATCGTTCTTTTGATTTTGTTCCTCACTCGTATGAACCTTGTCTCTTTTGAATTAAACCTGGACTCATCCTAATATAATCATATAATCTTTGAATCCTGGAGACCTACGGTGCGTGGAGTTGCTTTCTTGTCGAAACTCGCGTTCTTTTAAAAGCCAACTAGAACCTATTTAATTTGACATGCCTTATTCATCCTGTTTAAGCTTTGATTAGAACTTCTCCCCTGAGATGAAATTAGGTTTCTCTTCTTGTGTATTCCATTAGTTCTGTACAACTCCCGTTAACTGTATGCAAGACTTTCTTTTGATTTCTTGTAAACACCATTCATGTACTCGTTCATCTCTTGAAACATAACATTTCTTTGAAAAATCAACTCGTATTGGATCTTACGATGCGCGTAACTCTTAGATGCAACTATGAGAGTATCCATCCTTTAAAGCAAGACTTTTGAACATAAAAATGAATCAGCGATATTCCTAGGAAATCTAGAGCTATAATCCTCGCCGATCGTATCGCTCATGACTAAATAGATGCAATGAAATGCACCTAGGTTCCTTTCCTTGTACATTCCATCATTTCGGCATAATCCTGATTAACCATATACAAGATTTTCTTCCTGATTTATTACGAACACCATTGGTATTGCTCATTCATTTTTCGAGCTTAATGTCCTTTTGAAAATTAACTCGAGCCTATATTAGTATCACGTATAAATTATAGCTGCAACTGTTAAAATGTTGATTCCTTAAGAGCAAGACTTTTGGACATGGAAGATGAAGCATGTAAGCGTGCGCCATCAAAAAGAGTTTTGGAGCTTTAAATTCTTATCGACCACAAAGCCTATGATTAGTTTAACGCGCTAGCAATACACCGATTGTATGGATACTCAAATATGAAGAGAGCTTTCGAACTCCAAGAGAATGATTAACCCCAATTCCATTAATCAGGATACCCGAACTTATTTAACAACTCGAAATTAGTGCGATACAATACCAGAGGGATTTAGGATACGTATAAATACAATATCATGAAGTGGTAACAGACGCCCTGAGTAGGAAGTCTCTGGGGAAATGCTTGAATATAAATTTCGGAGGAAGGAAGGCTAGGTAAGTTGGAACTTTAAATTGGATATCAAGGGTATAGCTAAATGAGTCAAACTAAATCTATTGCGGTCTTAAAATATAGCAAGGACGAAATGCAGGAGGCGTAAGAAGACGATAAAGATCTACCAAGATATCAAAGTTTGGTAAATAGAAGAGAATTATGAAGAGATTTATATGCCTAATGCAGAAATAGAGATTGTAAACCGAGGACTTAAGGAGCACAATACTGGTAATAAGGAGCTACTAGGAGTACCGAAGCTGGTTGAATCAAGAAGATACCAAGAGAGGGTTATGTGTTGAAATCAGGAGTGGAATGAGAAACTGCTGTTCGAAGCTACAAGAGAGGATTTTCGAAGTTACCTTGAGGTTTCTAAAATGTATCGTGAATCCAAAAGATATTTTGAGCAGCCAGAAGTGAAGAACGAAGTGACAATTTATGTGATTACACGTTCGACACATAAGAAAGAAAAGAGAGACCAATAGAAGCCGTGCGAAATGCTACAACCATCAAAGGGTCTACATTAAAGGTAAAAGGAAATAGCTATCGATTTCGTAATAGATTGCCAAGGTCTAGGATAAAAGGTGATGCTGTTAGGAACTCGTAGATCAAGTGATCAAGTCTGTTTTGCCCATCGGAGCAAACTACTTATTAGGGAATATCAACGAGACTATACATCAGGGAGAATGTGAGACTTCGCAGTATGCTAAACACCTCTGAATTAATCAGAAACTGGAATGTTGAACGTCTTAGTTCCTGAATTTAATAGCAGAGACAACGGAGAAGAGCTACGCCAATTCGAGTTAACAATCTCTCTATGAAAAGCCGACAAAAGAATTACACAAACCAAGGAAGTTCTGAACTCGAGAAGTGACTTTAACAAGCTGGAATCAATGAATGAGTCAAGATGAAGGGATTGAGACCAAGGTGTTTTAGGACCTAGATTAATGGCAAGGACAGACTATTCGGGTTTTGAAGAGAATTAAGCCAGTGGCATATCAGGTAATTCTACCCCCATATCTTTCTAACGGGTACCATGTAACACATCTCAGTTTCAGGAGTACACTTCTAATGTCAATCATGTGTAGAACTTGAACCAGTGCAGCTGAGGAAGGATCTCACGCTTCGAGTAACCTCGGTTAGGATATATAATAAGATGTCATTGCCAAGCAGCTAGGCAAAGTAAAAGTTACATTAGTAGAGGATGCAAAAAAGTGGAACTGGAAGTGGGAAACGTATTTAAGAACTCGAATCGGACAGGTGGAAGAACTACCCACACCTCCTTTCAAATAATTGAATCTGAATTTTGTGGGCAAAATTCCCAATTTGGTGGCTAGAATGTAAAATCTGGTTAATTAATGGTTAATTAACCCATAAATTAAAATGTATTCTAGAAAATGAGAAATGAGATTTTTATGGTTTAATATGATAGAGAAAATTAAAACAAGAATTTCGACACTAATTTTAAAGAATTTGGCCCGAGATTGGGCCAAACGGGTCGAACCGGTTGAATTGGACCCAAAATGGACCCAAGGCCCAACCCAACTCAGCATAAAACACTTAAAAGAACCCCCTATCTCCTCTCTTAATCATCAAACACGCTGAATGCAGCCATGGGAGGGGAGAAGAAGGAGCAAACCCTAACCTCATCTTCAAACCTTGATAACTTTTGATCCGGAGCTCCGATTGACGAGCTGTTTGCGGCCATGCGTCGGGCTCACCGAGCTCTTCAATTCTATCTAAACAAAACAGTAAGTAAATCGCGTTTGCCTAGCTCCATTTCTGCTGGTATATGAATTTCGGGTTTAAGGTTTGAGGAACTCAATTCCTTGATGATTTTCATGTTTTAGGGGTCCACTAGACTTGATTTCTTGTGGGTATTGCTCAAGGATCAGTGGGTAAAGGTAAGAGATCTCAAACCCTAATGAAATTTCTGAATTTAGGCATTTGGGTATTGATTTGTTATGGTTGGATGTGGTAATTATGGTTTAGGTAGTGTGTATGTAAATGTTGATGCTTGTTGAAGCTTGTTGGTGATTTTGGAAGCTTGGAAGTGGAGTTGTGAGGCTGAAAATCGGAGCTTGGTAGTGTTGGAACCCCAAGGGCTTGAAGAAAAGTGAAATTAAAAGTGTTCCGGGTTGAGTGGGGAATCGGCCAAGGTATGGTTTAGATTTCGTGCATTTAATATTTAAGGTGTTGTGAAAACTTAGGCTAGAGAACAATAGGTTAAGTTGAAAAGGTTGGATGCACTAAATGATTAGCTTCATGATGACATTGGATAGATTTATGATTGAGTTTTAATTTGGAATTATGAGTATGAATGGTTGGTATTGTTGAGTATGTATTCTTGGACTTATTAATGATGGCTTGATGTTGATATATGTTAATGGAATTGATGGTTATGGTTTGTTTAATTGGTTGAAGTTGATTTATGATTGGCTATGTATGAATGAAAGGAATGGGTTAATGAATTTTTGAAATAGAAGATTATGGTTGAAAGAGGTGGATTGTTGAATAATATATGAGTTTTATGAATTGATGTGGATATTTAAGTGTTGGAAGATAGTCTCAATGAGATGGAGTTTGTTGTGTGCTAAATGTGCAAGTTATATTGGT
The DNA here is from genome assembly GCF_059453495.1 of Arachis ipaensis. NCBI lineage: Eukaryota > Viridiplantae > Streptophyta > Magnoliopsida > Fabales > Fabaceae > Arachis > Arachis ipaensis. The sequence goes on from NC_142444.1 coordinate 133,051,839, forward strand.
AAGGAATGTAGTTTTGGTAAGAAAATGAGGTTTGGAAAAATTTGGTAGAAAGTGATTTTTAATGAACTTTCACAGTTCATAACTTGCTCTTTAAATTTTGAATACAAATGAGGTTTGTTCTAAATTAAAGTGTGTTTGGCATACGCGTGATGTGGAATTTTGGTGACGCATGCGCGAGAAGCATGCGTACGCGTGTGTGCATATTCACGCGTACGCGTGGCCTACACTTACGCGTGGATGTTGCCTGCTACAAAAACTAGTTTTGACTATTTTAAGCCAAATTTTCACTTCTAAACCTCGATTTTCTTCCTTTTTAGGCTTAAAGTGTAGTTCTAAGTCTAGTGGATAAGCGAAGCTAGGAAAATAGGATAACTTGAGGGTGAAGTAAGAGGTAAATGATGGCGTATCTGAAGAAGATAAGAGTATTTAAGGAGTTTAATGCCAAGGCTTGATAAATGATGATATATTGATTATAAATATGAAATGACTTATGAATGATATCTGAGATACGAGTTTCCCTGGGTAACAGAACTGTGGCTCGCCACCACGTGTTCCAGGTTGAATCTCGACACTCTGTTGACCCTACGTCGTAAGGGTGACCGGGCACGTATAAATTCCCGGGTATGGATAACCCCCATTGAGTGATTATATGATAAATGAATGTGAACTCTATGCATAGACTCTTGGGATGCGCGATGGGAACCCGACAGATGGGCCCCATCAGCCATAGGACAGACATGCATCATGTGCATTTGTTTGTTTTGATTGCTATGCATTTCCTGAGTTTGCCTAACTGTATGTATATGTCCTGCTACCTGCTATACTTGCTACTTGCACTATCTGCCTATTACTTGTGCGTGATTTTGTCTGGTTGCTTGTCTTTGCCAAATTAGGGATGACGGAGGAACGAAGGAAGGGTGAAATAGTTTGATGTTAGGTTAGGTTTAAGATTGAGTGAGTTTAGGCAGGTTTAGTATACCTACCCCTATTTATGGCTTCTGTTTAGAAATTAAGTTTTACAATTGTATGACGGAGTTCTAGGATTGCCTCTGGCATTCTCAGGACCTTATTTATTATACGCGTAGCACCTTTACCATGCTGAGAACATCCGGTTCTCATCCCATAATGTGTTGTTGTTTTCAGATGCAGGTCGAGAGGCTCCTCGCTAGGCGTCTAGATTTCCTGAAGCGTAGTCTGGGATATTTTGGATGTTCTATTTATTTAAATATTTATATATGTACTTAGCTTGCTCTCCAAGATACTTTATTTTTTGTTCCTCATAGAGGATTACAGGAGAGTTAGGAAACTTATTTCTATATTTTGGTTTTTGGGATACTTATGTATATATATGTAAATATCCTCCGACCAGCCTTGGCTTCGCAGGCTGAGTTAGGAGCTAGTTTCACTGTATTCTTGACTCTCTTTTTGCTCTTTCGTTTATTTATATTTTTAACCTTCAGGTTTCTTAGCACGCAAGTAATTCCAGTTCTTGAGTGTTGCGCTTTTTATTTTGCGATTTTGATTTACCCATTTTTGAAGGCTCCTAGTTTATTATATCATTTTTATTATTATATGTATGTATTTTATTTTTAGAGGTCGTAGCGCCTCGCCACCTCTGTTTTTACATCCTAGGTGTAAAGTTCTGTATGGTAGGATGTTACACTGATGACAGCGCTGACGACGGTAACGGCGCTGTTAGGTTTAATGGTGTCAGGTACGGTAACATGATCTTCGTGGTTATGGCTTTGTGCTTTGGGTTTTCGTTGCTGTAAAGTGTGAGTTCTGTAATAAAAAGACAAAAAAGAAAAAGAAAAAGTTTGTAATTATGCTTATTTAACTGATTTGTTATTTATTTGCATGATTCCAGCTTGTGTTCTCATCTTCGTCCACCGTATACGGTTGGCCAAAGGAGGTTCCATGTACAGAAGAGTTCCCTCTATCAGCAATGAATCCATATGGTCAAACTAAGGTATGACTTGCAGAGTAAACGATTTTGATATGGATCCCTTGGATTTGATATTCGTTTGTGAATCTCACTACTCAAGATTTGATCAAATCTAGATTTCAATTCTACTCTGCCATATGGAATTTAAGTAGCTGTGGCATTCAATACTTGATTTCTATATGTGATAGTCATTTAGATTTTAGATTAAGACTAGAGGTTTTTCGCTTGCTAGTTGACAGTATGATTAGTAACTAATAGCTTAATTTAAGAAAATTGCTGCATGTATTTATTTGTTTATTTTCAAAATCTAACTTGAAAGTTTTTTACTATAACTGTTTTGAGTTCAAAATGTCTTAAGATTGAGGGTTCATTTTTCTGATGCGTGATGTAAGGATGTCTTGTTCATTCTAGATATGATGATTAACAGTTCAAGCTTTAGCATGTGTTTTTATTCTTTTCATTGTTTGCTACAGTTGCAGGAGTCAAGCAAGTACCAGTACCATGAGCAACTTTGGGATTCTCCTATCAGCCATGCCTTACCCAGCTGTCTCAAGCCAAGACATTGTCTCTCCTAGCAGTGCAGAAATCATCAGACATATCTCCTCTATTTTTTACTGGTGTGTTGGAGGTGAGCCACTGAAGTGTGTTATTTCTCTTAAATGGCTAAAAGTTTCTGTTATTTCCTTCTAGTCTAGTAATGCATTTTAGAGTTTTCTTCGTTTCAGGCTGTGGTAGCTGCCTTGTTTATGAATATTTATATTGTTGGATTGAATCAATTTCAGATATTGAAATAGACAAGGTATGGATCTTGCTAATAGATATAAAAATCTCGGTGACTAATAAATGCTTTTCTTTTGTACTTGGCTTCTGAATTATTCAAGTAGAATTGCTATGTGATTTATCAGTTAACTCACCAAAGTAGGATAGTCAAAAGCCTATATATTGGGTGTGAATAGGTGTTCTTGCAACTTGAGCACGAAACAGTTAATATGATTTTGACCACCATATTCTGGTTTAGATATTATTGTAACTTTGATGTGGTTATAAGTTATAACAACACACAACTTTTTATAGTTGTCAAACTTTTCCAGAGAAATTCCATGTGCCTTGTCTTATTATTGATCTGTATATCTTATTGCAGATAAACAAGCCATATCTTCCATTGGCATCCGGTGAATATTCCGTTGGAACTGGTGTCACAATTGTTGCATCATTTTCATTTCTGGTACCATATAGATTCAATAATTTTTCCAAGACAAGCTTTACTAAAACAGTGGAAAGAGGCTTACCGTTTTGTTCTCTTTTACAGATTTTTTGGCTTGGTTGGATTGTAGGTTCATAGCCATTGTTTTGGGCTCTTTTCATCAGTTTTGTGCTTGGGACTGCTTATTCAATTGATGTGAGAGTTTCTTTTTCTTTTCTTTTTTTTTAAGACCTCAATTTCCCCACAATATATTATTTTGAATGGTCATCATACGATGTCTTCATTTTAAGAGTCTACATGTTCAGCATATTACTTGCATTATCAAATTTTGAAGCCATAAATGTCAAACAATATCCACTTGTCTTGATTTTTCTTTAATAAGAAAAGAATGTGTTAGTTGCTCATGAGTAACTCACTGGTTCGAAGCTAACCAATAAAGTGATACATTCATTTGAGTTGGCTATTGTTCTTTGTACCTCTCTTAATTCCTTTTTAATTTTTATGGCCTTGCAGAAATTTGTTCTGCAAAAATTGATGGTATTTCCTCTCAAACTTCAGAATTTGTGGCTTTTGAACAATTATATGGGGAAATATTTGGATAAGGTAAGAATATTAGGATAAATCAATGAGATTCTTCATTGCTATGCTGATTAAAAGTTGAAAAGCCTGAAACTTTTCTCCTATTTTTTGTGATGAACTGTTTCCTTCAATATATATAGCATATTCTTACAAAAAGTTCTAACTATGCTGTGCTTGTAATTTTAAAGTGTTACTATTTAACTATGGTTTTTTAGTATGTCCAAGACCTATTTATTTGCCAGCTGCATTGAGATATTAACTCTCGAATATTCGTCCTGCTTGTATAGGATCTGTAGGTGTTAGGCTAGACGGGTAATAAGCAAGAATAGGGACAAAAAATAGTAGGATGCAACAACTGATGAAAAACTATGTAAGAATTAGAAAAGGGCAATATATTACTTTTTCTCAACTGTTCAAAAAGATCTAAATATTAAAAATGATCAATGGTTCCGATTACACTGCCTAGGCAACTAACGAAAACAAATTTCTTGTAGCTTGTAGATAGCTATCAGTTAGGTCAGGAAGATCATGTTAATAACCAATTTTATTTTTTACTTTTATTTTATCAGAGGTGAATGGTTGAAAAGTGGAAACTTTACTTGGGATTCCAGACCACATGCAGAGGTGATTTCATGATTATTTTTCTTCAGGTTTTATTTCTGCCCACTATATGAGTTCTTATTGCTTTTTTGTTTGATGTGCATCAGATGAACTTGGTTGACTGGTTTAAGGGAATAGTAATAAGTCGTTGCAGCGATGAGCTAGTCAAGCAGATAAATACATTTTTCTAGGATTAGTATAAGGACTAAGTTTTTTATGTACATAGTATCACTTTTCTTTTCCTTTTTATATGGAATGTTTATAGAGTTTAAGTGCTATAAGTATTTTTTCTTTTTCCATTTTATTTGCATCACGAAGCAAATTTGAACAATGATTATTGATTAATGAAAAAGGCTATAAAAATTTTATTTTGTGAATTTAGTGAAATATTTCATGTTGTAGTAATTAATTTTAGTATATTTATATTATGTATAATATAAAATAAAAAATAGTATAATATAAGTAAAAAAATGTTACTAAAGATCTTTTGTAACATTTTTTAAGTGTTACAAAAAATATCTATGGTAACATTTTTTGAAGTGTTATAAAAAATATCTATGGTAACATTTTTCTAAGTGTTACATAAAATATCTATTGTAACATTTTTTAAGTGTTATAAAAAATATCTATGGTAACATTTTTCTAAGTGTTACAAAATATATCTATTGTAACATTTCTTTAAGTGTTACTAAAAAAGGTCTATTGTAACATTTCTCATAATATTACTATAGAAGATCTATTGTAACATTTTTATTAAATGTTATTAAATCTTTAAAAAAATGTTAGTAAAACTCTTTAGTAATATAGGGTATATTTAACATTTGTTAAAATGTTACTAATATACATAGCTAACATTTTAATATGATTTGGTAACATTTTTTAAATATTAGTAAAAGTTAATTATGTAGTAGTGTTACTAATGTCTAAGTTGATTGATAATTTAGAGAGATGTTAATTAATTAATCTTGTTTCTACTAAGACTAATCTTTTGCTAATTTCAATTAGTAAGTTGGTTAGGACTTGTGATTAGGATTAATTAAGGCCCAGTTTGGGTAAACAACTTAATTAAGTTCCTTTTGAAAAATGGTTTAAACAATAAATGACTATATTAAAAGTAGCTTATAAATAAATTATTTTGTCTTTGGATTTTTAGTTCTAAAAATGTTTATTTTATAAAAATATGGTAAAAAGTAGTCGTATTAGGAAAGAAGTCATTTTTTTTTAACTTCTCTATAAGTTCCTAAATAGCTTCTTAGAAAATCGCAATTTAGTTTTGAAAATTGTACCAGACATTAATACTACTACTTTTCATAAGTCAAAAGCTAAAAAAGGTTACTTTTGAAGCTTCCCAAACGGGTCCTAAGTCTAATTGACTTTTCTCAATTTGTAAAGGTTGATGAATTGAATTTACTCTTTGTAATTATCATATTATGGTTAGTAATAAGGATAGTAATCCTTAACTTTCAACTCTTGCCAAAATCTTATAGAATATGAATTTACTTTCTTTTTCTAGGTAATTGCCTTAATTGCTCTTAGTTTAATTTTTTTTTATATTTATTATTGCATGCTTCTTTAATTTCTTACTATTTAAATTTTCGTTAGTTTCAATCAAATGTCTCGATTCTCTCAATCAATGATTGAGCACTCTTTTGTGATTCTTAGGGAGAATAATTCCGGATTAAACTCCCAGTTATTGTTTTGAATTTGTGATATTTTTATTAAATTTTGAGTTTTAATTGTCAGTTTATAACTCCAGCGAATCTTGAGTTTTTAAACTTGTAAAATTTTTTAATTAGTTCTTAACACTCATCAATAATACTATATCTACAAGTGTTTTTGGTGACCAAGTCCAACCAAGTTGGTACAAGCTCAACAAAAAAAAAACACACACATGTCCATCAAGTTCTTTGTCTCCATGCCTTTTAGGCAAATAAATTTTATTGCAGAGTACATAAATTATTAAAAAGTACATGAATTTTATTACAAAGCACATAAATTTTTACACATAATATCATAAATTTTGCACATAGCATATAACTTATGAATATACTACAAAAATTTTTCTGTGTTGTGTATCGAAATTTTTTGTGTTCAATATCTTTATTGAAGATATATAAAAATAAAAATAAAAAAAAAGACAAAAAAAAAGGATGAGGAAAAAAAAAAGACACAATAGTAAAAGAAGAAGAAGTGCGCAAAAAGAAAAGATAACAAAACAGGGGGTAGTAAAAGAAGAAAAGAAAGGAGCGACAACAATACTTATGCACGTACGTAAAAAAAGAGGTGCGACGACTTAGTTTAAAAAATATTTAGATGCCTAATTTTATTGATTTTTTTTTTTGCCAATATTTACAAGGTTTTACGTCATATCCTTCTAATAATTATGTTAATTTTTTCTTATATCTATATAAGCATTATTATATACAAAGTGTTTCATTTTCAGCTCATTAGAGCTGTTCTGACCTGATGACACCGAAGTATGGTTCGTTCCCCGGAAAAGATCGACGAACTTCTTGTGGTGGAGAGGGAAAGCACGGCCGTTGGAACCGAGGTGGTGAGTACCTGCAAAGGTTCTCCGACGCTCAAGTCAATAAGAGAGTATATGAATATGAGCTTTTTGGAAGAAAATTGATTACCTCTTTCATCTCTGCTGTCTGTCTTATATCTGCTTAATTGATTGTAGGTGATCGTTGTTATGTAACGTCCGAGCATTAATTCACATATCCGACGTTATAAGAAAAACATAATTGCTGATTTAATCAGAATATTCGGTTATAACTGTAAATCATACGTTGCCGAGCTATAACTCGTAACCGACTTTTGCTTGCTTATATCACAGCCCCCAAGCTTGGCCTGATCTGAGGAGAACAGGTTGAGCTTATTATTGATTAACGAGTTATAGCTCGGTATCCTCAGCCCCCAGGTCAACGTGTCGCATCAGATTTCCAAGTTGGCATATGAGAAGTTTTGTTCGAAATAAATTCATATGTATTTAGTTTTATTGGTCATTGTGTTAATTTAATATTTTGTCTGGTTCAACTTTCAACGTTGATCTTGGACCGTTAAAGTATTTCTAGCATGTGTGGATGGGATTTATTTTTGGAACTGAAAAGTTTAATTAAACTAGTGCCTTAGTTTCAAGTTTTCATAAACACTTCGTTTAAGTTGGGTGCAGAAGGCAATGAGTAGAAGAGGTCAGTGCGTCTTCATCTTCTTCTTTTCTTTGTAATTTGTGTTTGTTGAACAATGAGTGAGAAAAAGAAAAAATCGTTTCCCTCAGTTGAAATTGTTGAAAAATATGATTGGGTTGACAATGATGTTCATATACGGGCTTCTCTGTTTTCTGATATTGAGAGTGTGAATCGGATAAATGCGAGTAGGGTAATGAGGACTGGGTTTCATGTACAGTTGCTACCATGCAGCCGGACGGACCGTGTCTTCCATCGACAAGATGGCTTTGAATATTTTTATGTTTATAGTTGCATGATTGAGGAACTAAGAATTAAACTTCCCTTTTCTGTTTTTGAGTGTAGCGTGATGAAACAATTGAATTGTGCTCCATCCCAAATACACCCGAATGGGTGGGCTTTTATCAGATGTTTTGAAGCTTTGATGGATTTTCTTGAAATTGAACCAGATTTAGAGTTATTTTTTTCTCTGTTTCAAGCAAAAGGGGTATGGAAGGGTTTATGGATTAATCTAAACAGCACCCCTGGATTTTCTATTTTTAAGCTTTATAAATCATCGTTCAAGGATTTCAAAGAAATGTTTTTAAAAGTTAAATCAGTGGATGAGGAGTTTCCATTTTACCTTGATGAAAATTTGGGGGAAAGATTCCCGCTTTACTGGTGTTGCCATCCGCAGCATATCCTCGGTCCCGACCTTATCAATAGTCGGAATGAGTGCATTATCTCTTTTTTGATTGAGATGGTTGATAAAGGGGGACTGATATCTGTTTCTGATCTGCTACCTTGGGAAGAAAATAAATCTGTTGTGTTAGAGTATTTTGGTGAGAAAATTTGAAACTTACCTTTTCTCATAACTATCTTTAGCTGTTTTACTGACTTCTATTCTTATGAATATTTCAGCTGGTAACTTCCCTGGAGTGACCGCCTCCAGTCTGAGATCCCGATTCAAGAGCAAAAATTTTGAGGGATCTTCATCAAATGCTGAGAAAGCTGATGGTGGGGCTGAGGTTGATCAGCCTCTGCCAAAAAAGAAAGGTATCGTTTTCAAAAAGAGAAAATCTGAGGCAGTTGTTGAAAATGAGGTGCGAACTGAAGAGGAAAGGTTGCAACTTGATGACCTGCCAAATTTTATCTTGAGGCAAGAGAGATTACATTCTTTTGATGAGGAAGAAGAGAATTCCTCGGTATGGAACAAGAAATTTCCTTATAGTGTTGTTTCGGATGAAATTGTTCAGTCTGAGGTAGATAGAAATCGGGTGGAAGAGGTTGGGGATCTAGGTGTTGACCAGTATCTTCAGGTAATGTGTTGTTGAAATATGTTATTGGTCGTGTGTTTTGTTTTGCTGTTCCTTCTAACTTGATTGTGGTTTTTTTTTTTTTTTCAGGTGTTAGGATTTCGATTGGCCAGTATTGGCCGTAGTCAGGAGAAAAAACATAAGAAGGGGTTATCTGAGGCTTCGAAGATTGCTGTCTTGAAGGAGCAACTAGTACTCAGTGATACTAATGTCAAAGATTTGACGAAAAAGTTGTCTGAAATTGAGACTGATCTTAAAATTGAAAAGAAGTGTCATGAGAGAATTTCAGCACTGTTGAAAGAGAAAGAAAGTGATCTTTCGAGCACAAATGATCGGTTAACCGAGCTATCTACGAAGATGAAGAAATTTGAAGAAAATAAGCAAGGTGACATTCTGGATGCTTTTGCGGAAGGCTTCGAGCGGGCTGTCAATCAGGCGAAGTTCCTTGTTCCTGATGGAGACTTCGGTGCTATGGATCCTGCTAAGGTAATTCAAGGAGGTAAGCTCGTGGATGACGAGGAAGTTGCTGAGGAGGGAGATGACAACCTCGCCGACTGATTTGTTCAGGAGTTCGTCTTTTAGTTCTGTTAGGAGGGAACTTTTCTGTGTATTTTGCTGGATACAGTTTCATATCCTGATTTGTGTAGGTCAGTATTTTGATTATAGACTGGTAGATTAGGTTTTGCTGTTGCCTAATCGGTTTTTTGATATGGCCGTTTAAGGCTCAATGACTGAAATGATGACTATAATATTTGCGCATTCGTATGATAATGCGACTTACTGTTTTATTAGTGACTTCCCTTTATAGGAATATTGCATCTGAATAGTGGCAAGAAATATAAAAGAGAATGAATGTTTATTAATAATGATACCTGTACAAGTTTGTTCTCGAGTGAACTAGCCTCATTAAAACCCCCTATGAGCAAAAACCCTTTTTGGGAAAAAATTCTCAAGGTGGGAAAAAGAGTACTGGTATGCTGCTTATTGTTAACTGTAATATTGCTTCAAAGAGTTGATATTCCATGTGTTTGGAATTTGTGTGCCATCTAACTGTTCCAATTTGTACGCTCCTCGGCCTAATACCTCAACTACTTGGTACGGGCCGTCCCAGGATGCGGCGAGCTTTCCATGAGAAGGGGGTCGGCGAGCTTGCTCAGTTTTACGGAGTACTAAGTCTCCGGTGTGGAACGATCTTGGGACAACCTTCCTAGAATATCGTCGGCCCACTTGTTGTTGCAGGGCTTTGTGCCGAATTGCTGCTGTTTCCCTAATTTCTTCAATTAGGTCAAGCTCTTCTTGCCGAGCTTTTTCATGATCTTCGGCTAATGTTCGCATGGAGCCTTGAGACACTTCCATTGGAATCATTGCTTCGGATCCGTAGACTAGTCTGAACGGAGTTTCCTTGGTCGTGGAGTGGATTGTTGTGTTGTATGCCCATAAAACTTCAGGGATAAGCTCGGCCCACAGGCCTTTTGCGCTGTCAAGTTTTTTCTTCAATGCCTGAAGGATGATCTTATTTGCTGCCTCTGCCAAGCCGTTGGATTGCGGATGTTCCACAGATGAGAAGTGCTGCTTTATTTTTAAATTCTGTAAAAATTCTTTGAAAGTGCTATCAATAAACTGTCGACCATTATCGGTTACGATATGGCCTGGTATACCGAATCTACAAATTATATATTTCCAGACAAAACTTATCATTTGTGATGAGGTAATTTTTGCAAGTGGCTGTGCCTCAATCCATTTAGAAAAGTAATCTACTGCAACTACCAAAAATTTTACCTGCCTCGGAGCAGTGGGGAAGGGGCCGAGTATATCTATTCCCCACCGATTGAACGGCCAACTTACTGTTGAGTGATGGAGATGTTCGGCATGCATATTAATGATCGGTGAGTGCTTCTGACAGTTGTCGCAGGTTCTGACTTTATGCTTACTGTCCTCCCATATTGTCGGCCAATAAAATCCTGCTCGAAGAGCTTTCTGGGCCAAGCTCCGAGCTCCACAGTGTATGCCACAGATTCCTTCGTGGGCCTCGGCCAAGAGAAGCTCGGCTTCTGACCTGTCTAGGCATTTCAATAATGGTCGAGAATAACCTCGCCTATACAGAGTGTTATTTATCAAGGTGAAAAAAGAAGCTTGTCTTCTGAATTTACCTTTGTTTTCAATTTCCTCCGGAACAGAGCCGTTGCGGAGGTATTGAATGTAAGGTTGTTGCCAACTATCTTTACTTAAGGTGTTTAGAATTTTTGCTGACTCAATACTCGGTTTGTCTAAGGTTGATTGTAAAAGTGTGGCAGTGTGTGCTTGCGTTGTTGCTAATTTGGATAAGACATCTGCCCTATGGTTTTGTTCTCTAGGTATATGGGTGATTTCTATTTTAGAAAATTTGTTTAACAAGTTCCGAACAATATTCAAATACTTCAAAAGAATTGGATCTTTTGTTTGGAAACTTTGATTTACTTGTTGTACCACTAATAATGAATCACAGTAAACCTTCAAATAATCAACATGTAAATCAGTGGCTAACCTGAGCCCAGCTATGAGGGCTTCATATTTTGCTTGGTTATTGCTGGCTTTAAATGAAAATCTGAGAGAATGTTCGAGGATTATACCATCCGAGCTTTCTAACAATACTCCAGCTCCTGCCCCTTGAGGGTTTGAAGCTCCATCTACAAATAGCGTCCAGAGCCGACTTCTTTCCTCGGAAGAAGTGTCAGTAAACTCTGCGACAAAGTCGGCCAGGCATTGTGACTTAACAGATCCCCTAGGTTGAAATTGTATGTCGAACTCGGAGAGTTCAATAGACCATTTAGTCATTCGCCCTGCTAATTCAGGTTTAGAGAGTATCTGTCGAAGTGGATGCTCTGTTCGGACAATAATTGTATGACTCTGAAAATAAGGTCGGAGACGTCTTGCCGAGAATATCAGTGCCAGGACGAGCTTTTCAAGCTTCGGGTATCGCAGCTCCGCATTTTGTAATGTCTTGCTCACGAAATATACTGGCTGCTGGTCTTTGTTGCTTTCTGTAACAAGAGCAGAACTAATGGCGAACTCAGTGACAGACAAGTATAAGTATAATGGGTCGCCGAGCTTTGGTTTCTGCAAAACGGGTGGTTTGGAGAGGAAATGTTTGAAGCTTAAAAATGCTTCTTCACATTTTTCATCCCAGAAGAAGCTCTTCGTATTTTTCTTTAAACATTGGAAAAAGTTGAAAGATTTGAAGGCCAAGCAAGGCAAGAATCTTGACAATGCCGCTAATCTTCCTGTTAGCCGTTGAACATCTTTTGTCGTCTTTGGACTTTGCATATCGAGTATTGCTTGGCATTTCTCGGGGTTTGCCTCAATACCCCGACTTGTCAGGATGAATCCGAGGAATTTTCCGCCTTTGACACCGAAGGCACACTTCTCGGGGTTCAGTCGCATGTTATATTTTCTGATTTGAGCAAATATTTCTTCCAGGTCGTGTATATGGGATTCGCCGACCTTTGTTTTGGCGACCATGTCGTCGACGTAAACCTCAATATTTCTGCCTATTTGCTGCTCAAAAACCCTGTTCATCAGTCTTTGGTACGTTGCCCCTGCATTCTTTAAACCGAAAGGCATAACATTAAAGCAGTAATTACCATATTCAGTTATAAAAGCCGTTTTTTCTTGGTCTGATGGATGCATAAGGATCTGATTATAACCCGAATATGCATCCATAAAACTTAAAGTGTCATACCCACAGGAGTTATCTACTAATGTATCTATGCAAGGTAAAGGATAGGCATCTTTTGGACATGCTTTATTTAAATCAGTAAAGTCGACGCACATGCGCCATTTACCATTATTCTTTTTTACCATGACGACGTTGGCCAACCATGTGGTGAATCTAATTTCGCGAATGAATTTCGCCTCAAGGAGCTTGTTAACTTCTGACATGGAGGCTGATCGTTTCTCGGCGCCGAGGTTTCTCTTTTTTTGGGAAATTGGTCGGGCTGCTGGACTGACAGCTAACTTGTGTGTGATTACTGACGGACTAATCCCCGGCATGTCTCCCGAAGTCCATGCGAATAGGTCAGCGTTCGCACATAAGAAATTGGTCATCGTTATCCTAGCGTCGTCGTCCATTGACGTTCCGATGTATGTGAACTTTGATGGATCGTCGGTTAAAGCGACTTTTTGAAGATCCTCATTAGGCATGGGACGTTCTTGAAAGTCGGCCCTTGGGTCTAATTCGGTCAAGATTGGCTGCTTGGATTGTATTGAATTGACCCGAGTTTCAGTGTTTCTTCTGATGGGTTTCAGACTTACGTTATAGCATTGCCGAGCTTCTTGCAAATCACCATGTATGGTTGCGACAACGTTATCCTGCACAGGGAACTTGACACAAAGGTGATAAGTAGAAACAATAGCAGCAAATCTATTTAAAAAAGGTCTCCCTAAGATAACGTTATAAGGGCTAAAACAGTCTACGATCAGGTACTGAATGTCCTGTGTTCTGGATAATGGCTGTTCGCCTAGTGTAGTCTGCAACCATGCAGACCCCATGACGGGCACTCGTTCTCCTGAGAATCCGACCAAGTCTCCTGAATATGGCTGCAAAATGTTAGTGCTCAATTTCATTTTTTGAAATGTTGCAAAAAAAAGTACATCAGCACTACTTCCTGGATCAAGCAATGCCTTCCGAACAATAAGGTCTCCCAATTGGATAGAGACGACTACAGGGTCGTCGTAGTTCGTATGTCGACCATCAGTAGGACGAAACGTCAGTTCGGGGAGCTCTGGGATCGGTGCCGAGTTATGGTCAGCGCCTTCGACCATTAACATAGCTCGGTACGTTCATTTTCTGGCCGAGTTGGTACTTCCTCCACCGGCATAGCCCCCTGAAATACAATTGATTACTCCCCGTGGTTGAGCTGGGGCCTTATCCCTTTCTTTTGATGATTGTCCTGTTGAGGGTTGCTCGGAGCCGGATGCCGTTCTCTTTTGAATGTGACCTGCAATAAATTTATCAAGATGGCCTTGTCGTGCCAACCGCTCTAGGAGATCTTTAGCAATGATACACTCATCAGTTGTATGACCATGCTTCTGATGAAAGGTGCAGTATTTAGATTTGTCGACGTTTCTGGGCTCGGGGTAATTGCCTGCCTTACGGGGGGGGGTTTAATCAACTTTGAGTTCAGAATTTCCTTAATGATATCATCCCTTTTGGTGTTGAACTGGGTATATGATTCGTAACGAGGTATTGGTTTGAAACCCTTCCTGGTATCCCGAGCTCTTTCGTCATCTTTAGCGACTGGTTTTTCTGACTTCCGTGCCTGGCGAAGCTCTTCAATATCAATCTGTCCCCTAGCTTTTTCGCGGAATTCGGCAAGAGTTTTCGGTTTAGCTACCGTGATGGTTTCTTGGAATTTCCCTGGACGAAGACCACTTTTAATAGCATGGAGGTGCACCTCGGGATGGAGGTCCGGAATACTCATGGCGACCTTAGTGAATCGAGTTATGTAGTCCTTCAGACTTTCCTGTGGACCCTGTTTGATGGTTGTTAAGTAGTCAGAATCATGAAGATATATTGCCGAGGCTGCAAAATGGTCCTCAAACTGCTTGGCTAACTCCTGAAAACGTGAAATAGAATCTGCAGGCAAGGAACAAAACCAGTCAAGTGCAGGACCATCTAAAAAAGAAGGAAAACATCGACATAAAATAGGATCAGAGGCACCGTTAACGATCATGATTGATCGGAATTTTTTAACATGTTGTTTTGGGTCTCCCAGCCCGTTATATGGGGTTAGTGTGGTCGGTAGAGTGAACTGTCTGGGTAGCTGGAAGTTCATTATCTCAGCTGTGAACGGTCCTACAGAGTTATCTGGGTTTTCTGCCTCATCTTCAGGTTGGGCTTCTTCATTCTGTTGTTCCTCGTCATCCCTATGTTGCGGGGTATCCGAGACATGAGTTGGTATCGATTGCCGTTCATCATTCCCGTGTTGTTCATGGTTATTATTGTTATGCTCCAGACGAGCATGTTCCAGTTGCGCGATTTGATTTTGCATACGCTGATTGTCCTCCGCCATTCGTTGGTTAGCTTGTTGAAGCTCGGTGACCATCCTTAGAAGCTCGGATGAGGTTGGGGGAGGAACATCAGCCATAAGGAATTTGGTACTTACACCGAACAATATTTCAAATCGGCCCTCCTTCTAGCGCCAAATGTTCTGACCTGATGACACCGAAGTATGGTTCGTTCCCCGGAAAAGATCGACGAACTTCTTGTGGTGGAGAGGGAAAGCACGGCCGTTGGAACCGAGGTGGTGAGTACCTGCAAAGGTTCTCCGACGCTCAAGTCAATAAGAGAGTATATGAATATGAGCTTTTTGGAAGAAAATTGATTACCTCTTTCATCTCTGCTGTCTATCTTATATCTGCTTAATTGATTGTAGGTGATCGTTGTTATGTAACGTCCGAGCATTAATTCACATATCCGACGTTATAAGAAAAACATAATTGCTGATTTAATCAGAATATTCGGTTATAACTGTAAATCATACGTTGCCGAGCTATAACTCGTAACCGACTTTTGCTTGCTTATATCAAGAGCATATTCTAGAATTAGTGTCCTTTGTCTCTGTTTTTTCCTCTATTTTACTATCTTGTACAATATGTATTGTTTATTTGCTTTTCATCGACATTGATCCATTAAGGTAGCAACTAAAACTTCGTTATTTTTTTAGTATTATGAATCTACAAATAATTTTTATTCCTTTAATTATTTCTAATAACAATTTGATCTTTATAATTTGGTATTGCAGTGCAATTGTCTTTTAATTTCTCGTAGTCATTTACAATGCATTATATTCATGAGTTAAGATCCATCTCGGGTAACAACACATCTAGGACAACGAAGATACAATTGACATAATTCACAAAATGTTTATACATGGTTTGTATATATAATTGTATATGATATATTTTGCTTTTCATTTATTAAAATAATTTCCATAGTTAGCTAATTATTTGTTATTATTTTCAATAATATCATTGTTATTTTACTAATCAATGTTTCTTAAATTTTTAAATGATCGCTACAGTTTACCAGATATTTAAAATACATAAATCCCAAATTTTATTGTGATTTATATTTTATTTATTAAAAATAAATTAGTCAATGCAATTTATTAATAATAAAATAGGATATTTGTGTAAATAATGTTAGGGGAAACACATTATTAACTATTTTTTACAGTTTAAATAAATAAGAAACTCTTATTATTATTATTATTATTATTATATATAGGTTCTGTCCTTGAGTGAGCGTCCAACGTGTTTGCATTAATTATTCTACAACTATTTATTTTCTATAAGTTTGACAAAATTTAATGAATAAATAATTAAGCATTTTGTCTGCATTAGAGCAATTCCAATGCTAAGAAATAGAGTTCCTCTTCTGACATATGGAGACTCAATTACCATTGGAGTGAAAAGGAAAAGAGGACTCTTCACGGGGATCAAAGTTGAGAGTCTCTCTAAACAGGGACTTGCAACAACCAATAAAATCATGCCATGTGATAAGTTAATAAAAAAAATAATAAATATATTAAATATATATATTAAATACTTATATATCTATTTAATTAATTATTTATATTAATTATTTAATAATTAGTTATATTAAATTATAATTAATATAAAAAATTATGTTAAATTAATATTAAATATTATTTATATTGTTATATTAAATCATAATTAATTAAATTTATTTTACATAAAAAATAAATTTAATTTTTATATATTATAAAATAATTTTTAGTTGGATTATTTATTTTTATTTATAAAATTTAAAATACTAATCAAATTTAAGTTATTTATTTTAATATTTTATAATATTGAATTATTTTGAATTTATAAATTTAAGTAATATTATTATAAAAAAATAATAATTATATTAATTTTAATTACTTTAATTAATTAATTAAGTGGGACCATAATAGGAATTAAAGTTAGTTCCTTCTAATGGAGAAGAGAGAGATTCTTTGAGTTTCTATTTATTGGTTATGAAGCAAAATCTGATATGGAGTTACTTTTTATGACAGGTGGACCATAAATAGGGACTGAAATGAGTTTCCTACCGGAGATGGTGTTAAGAATCTTGCTTGCAACTTGTAGTTCTACTTGCCTAACAAATTAAATAAAGCATTTATTAATCTCTGCACTCAATTTCTATGTGGACATACAATTGATTGAGTGGTTCCACGTATAGAATTGAGTAAATCCCCCAATATAGAGTAGTAGGGATAGGAATAGGACTAGGGATACCGTGGTTGCATATACAAAATGCTCCACTATAAATATAGGGCGTTCATGCAAGTTTTTTCATAAAATAATTTGGGTGTTCTCTTTATTTCATAGAAGATTAATAGTTTTATAATACAGTATATTATTAAGGAGAAAGAAAAAGAAGAAGATGAGAGTGGCAGTGGTGGGTGGTGGAATAAGTGGATTGGTTTCAGCGTATGTATTGGCCAAAGAAGGAGTGAATGTGACTCTTTATGAGAAAGAAGATTATTTGGGAGGCCATGCCAAAACTGTGAATGTTGATGGTATTGATTTGGACCTTGGTTTCATGGTTTTCAACCGGGTAAGTACTCTCAATTTTCATTGCCTCTCCGGTTTTAGCTGTTAGCTACTGCTATATTGCCATCCCATGAAGATTAAAATGTATAGATGTATTTACGAGTCAAAATCAATGTGCCAATAAATGTATAGATGTATTTACGGTTGATTTTGTGCTTCTAGAATTTGTACTTATTCTTTAAATTATTGACTTTGTTCTTGTACTACTGTTATGTAGGACATTCTGTTAATTATTTAACTTTGACCTCATGATGGGACTACATTGAAACTAAATAAAATTTTTCTGGATTCAAATAGAACAATTAAAACCTTAAGAACCAAAATACGATTACGCCCAAATATAAGAAATCAATTTAATATTTACCCATTAATTATACTATTAGTATATGAGTAAATGTTATATTATTATTTAAAGATTGATTAGATTATATATAAACTAATGTTAAATTTAAATTATTTATATGAAAAATAGTTTACAGAATGTTTATTTAATAATTTATATATAATTTCATATAATTTATTCAACTAAAATGTAATATATATTAAAATATAGTAGTTTATTAGTTTACAAATTTAAATTCATTTATTTTAAAAAAACATAGACCTTTTAATTATATTAGAGTTATATAAAATTATATCTTCACTTGTTGTTTTTATTTAATATAAATTAAAATATAATTTATTAGTTTAAAAATTTGAATTTATTTATTTTTAAAAATACACATAAGCTTTTTATATTAAAGTTGTACAAAATTACATATTTATTTATTGTTTTTATTTTTACATTTATTTTAGTTGTCATATTTTGTCTTCACATATGGTGTTCTTTACCTTATAAATAATTAAAAAAATTAAAAAATAAATAAGAATGAAAAAAACCAAAAATATAATATAAAATTAATTTGTAATTTTATAATCATTATATATTTGAAAATATACCTAGTAAAAAGATGTGTCAAATTTGAACTTACTTTGATTTAAAAAAATAAATGAAAATAAAAAATACTAAAAGTATAATATAAAATTATGAATAAATTTTATAATCATGATATATTTGAATGTATTTAGTAAGAAAAATGTGCTAAATTTAAACTTACTTGAAAGAGTAAGATAGATATACTATTGACATGTATAAATTATAGAATTTTAATATTTGTAACTGAAATTTTTATAATTATTATTATTACACTTTTAATATATATTTATTGTATTAATTTAGTATTTTATGTTTTAATGAATAATAATAAATAAGTATTTTTTTATTTTATTTTTTCAAATTTTATTAAAAAATAATTGGTTGATTTTTAAGTTTTGTCAAATTATTAAAGTTACTGATGTGGCATTATTAGAAGAGAAATACATTATTTAAATTTATTGTATAAGTTGGCATCTAACTTTTATATAATAAGAATCCATGTTAATAGGTTTTTATTGTAGATGTATTTAAAAGAAAAAAGATATTCTTAAAATATTTAAATGTGTATTAAATAAACCATACGAACTTCTTACAAATTTAGTCCAAGAATATAAATAATGTAAGTAAAATAATTACAAAGCTTTCAAATTTCAAATGTAAAGTTTCAGAAGATATTGTAATTAAGCTTTCGCAGGATCATTTTGTAATTGATAAATTGGTTTCCAAATCAATGTAATTTAATGTTATATTACATAGTGAGTGAATTATGTGGATTAGCAATCAATTTTATTTTTACAATGGAGGCCCGAAGGCCAAGGAAAAGAAAACTAATAAAATTAATTAAAATTAATTAAAACTAATTTAATAAAAATTAATAAATAAAAATTTAATCATAATTCAAATACAAATAAAAAATAATTAAATTATAACACAATTTTTTTACGTTCTTCTTTTTAAAGTTTAAACTCTCAACGCTAATGTCACAAAAAAAAAAAAAAAAACTCTCAACGCTAATAGAATCGTCTATCAAAATATCCGTTTTCAAATTAATGCAAAGAATAAAAAGATAATAGTTTCAACTTGATTTTTCAATAACAAAAATTTTACGTTTATAATACAACACAACACAAATATAAAAACAAAGTTTTACATAAAAAACAAAACAACCATCTTTATTTAAAAAAAAGTTAAGTCACATATCTTAGAGGATATAAATAGGAGTGCAAAATAAAATAAAAAATAAATTATTAAAATAATACTTAAAAATTTGTATCACTGACAAAACAAATTCTAAAAAATACTGATGATAAATAAGATTCAAAAAGATTTAAAGATACGATAAAAGAACTAAATATTAAATATATAATTTAAAAAATAACTTTAAAGATCAAATTTTGATGTAAATTTTTGCAAACATTCTTAGAAAAATAAAATATTTTCATCCTTAAGATTTGATAATTTTTTATCAAATAAATTTTTAAAAAAAATTTTTTATTATAAATAACCATATTTTTTTGAAAAATAAAAAAAAATCTAGAAATTAAATTTTGTTCTAAATTTTTCTGTACACTTTTTAAATATTTATTCAAATATAGTCATAAAAAATTTAGATTTAATAGATAAGTATTTGTTAAATATAAAAATATTTTTTTATTTACAAAAATTATAATATTTATTGATTTATTTTTCTCATATTTTCAAATTATTCAAGAACTATTTTATCGATAATATTTTTTAGGAATTTTTTTATTAACAGTTTAATTTTTTGGATAATAAATTGATAGTTAATCCTAAAATAAATAAAACTAGAGAATATATATACCTTGAAATACTCAAAATCTTAGTCTAATCAGTTCTTTTTTTAAATTTGGGGGGTTAAACAAGTTTAATCTGTTTTAACACGTTAGTTTTTGCCATCTTATCAAATAAGCCGATGTAACAGAATGATAAAAAGTAGGATGGTAAGTTTGTAACAAGAAATTATTTTGGTCTCTGCTTTTATAAATTTTAATAAAAAAAAAGATAAAAAATTTGGTTCACCTTGTATGTGTAAATACACAAAATATATATCATATGATATAAAGTTGTAAGGTAGTTATATAATCAAATCATGAATCATTATATGAATCGTTTGACGAATTTTTTTTTAATTAAAAAGTTTAATACAGTAAAGTGTAGTAATTAAAGTATATAAAGTACATAAAGTTATTAGTCAAATAAATACAAATTAATTTAAAATCATCTTTGACATTGTCATCAACTAAGGATCAAAATCAGTCTACTTTTTGTAGCTCTTAATAGACCTGTTAATAGACACCTATTTAATTTCTAAGTTCTTGAAAATTTTGTTATTCTTTTTTAACCACGCATTCTAAATGATAGTAAAAAAAAACCAATCAACTACCTATTATATTATTCTTCTTTTCTTACAGGTATTCTTGTCCAACTCTCAAAGTGTTGTTTGATTGTTCCTAGAACTGGCCATAGTTTATTATAGGCATCCAACTAAGTACACCACACATGCCAAGTAAACTCACACCCCGAAAACAAGTGAAAAATATTCTCAGTATGTTTTTTACGTAAAACACAAAGATTATCACTTTGATCAATAATACCAAATCTCCTCAATCTATCCTTAATATTAACACTTCCAACTAACATAAATCAGGTGAATAACTCAACTCTTGGTGGCAAAATAGAATTAGTGAAACTATAACTTGTAATATCTTCCGGAAGTGTTTCCCCCTGCAATACCTGCACAAATGAATTAGTAGAATAAACGTCTGACCTATCAAACTTTCATACTATCCCATCTTCTCTATCATTTGTTGGTCTCACAGATTGTATAATCCCATAAAGTTGGTTAACTAATTGTAACTCATTGAAATAAAGTTCTTCTCCAATGAAAATTTTAAATCCACTCAAACTCATTCTAGAACCCACAATTCTCTATGACAATTTGACTTGATTTGAAACTAAAAAAAAACTTGGAAAAATGTCCTTCAGCATACCATATAGTAATCAGTTATCCTCCCAGAATTAAATTTTTCGTCTATCTCCTATCTCTAACAACAACCCACTAACTATCTTATCTCTTACCTGTTGTTCTTTTATCTACAACTGACAAATATTTCTTCATAAACATCCTATTTTAGGTATAAACGGATAAGACAGTAAAATATTAAGATTTAAATCATTACAAAAATACATCAATTTCTTTTATAATAGCCATTCTTAGCTTCCTTTGAATGATAAATTTAGTATCGTTTCAAATGAAATAGTACAGTGGAGAAGCATACTTAAAAAATAGGCAAAAAGCATATCGCAACTTGCAAAAATCGTTAAAGAAATAATAAGTAACCAGAGAATAGAGAAACATAGCTAAAACAAAACAGTGAATATATTAGATGAAACTAAAACAGATTAAAATGCATCACTTTGAACTAAGGCATAATAAAGAGAGAAAATTTAACGCTAACTCTTTGTTCTAAGGTGAATTTAAAATGTAACAAACTAACAATTTGAACTAACAATTTTTTTCTTCAAATAATTCTGAAACTTATAAATTCCTTTGTTAAGTATCCAAACAAAATAATGTGTATAGTAAAGTAATTTAAATTCCCTCTAAAATTGTATTACCTATTTTAAAGTCAATATTTTGAAAGAAAAAAAAAAACACAAAAAAAAAAACCATGATGAGCATGATGAATTATTGGAAATAAATGACGATACGAATGTTGATCTTGAATCGAGCGAAACAAATAATTTTTTACGTTTTCTTATTTAAGCATTTCTTGTTTTTGTTTGGAGACTAATTTGACTCGAATAATATAGTTAGATACAGATCCAAAAAATTATAAAGAGCCAAAAAATATACATAATATATAAAAAATAAAGATAAATACAAATAAAACTATAAGAGTTAAAATATGTGTCATTTATTTATAGAAGAGATAGACAAAATAGTATATTATGTTCTTTTACATTTCTAAATTCAATAACAGAATTTGTATCAAATTTTGTATAAAAAAAAATTGTTTTCAACCTTATTTGTTAGACCTAAAACTCATTGACATAAAAATTAATAAATTAAGTTGATATGAATATGAGTTCATGAATTGTTTATTATTTATTTTCTTTGGACCTTTTATATATTGATGAATTTTACTATATCCTCTCTAAAGTAACATATAAGTTACCATATCTGATGTGTCACTTTTTAATTGTTTATTATCTTAATTATAATTGGACCATTTTATAATTAAAAAATTATTTAAAGAGGTAATTGTATAATATTTTAAAATATTAAAATTGAATCTTGCCATTTTTCCCCCAAATCATTCTTTCAGAAAAGGTATCTTAACTTTCTCTAATTGCATTTACTCCTCTCCACTCCTTCGTCGTCGTCGTTGTGCCTCCCAAGCATCACCATCTCATTGGGTGTCCTATTTTCTCCCTCTGTCAGGCTGTTACAGTCTTCCAAAGATATTAACTCTCATGAGATTAAAGTAACTTAGATTAAAATAAACACCCAATTAAAATATAACACATCAAAGAGAGTAACTTACATATTATTTTAGAGAGGGTAGGGTAACATTCACCATTTACGTGAGATATTATGTATATTATGTATATATGCTCTAATTTTGTTATAAAATTGTTGCATTGGGAGCATGTATCCATCTCTAAGACTACGTTTGATTATGAAAACAAGATAAAATAAGACACAGAGAATAAGACACAAAAAATATAGATACAAAAATTAGTATTCTTTTATTTTGTTTGATGATAAATTAAAATAAATTATGAAAGTCTAATTTATCTTATTTTTCTATTCAAAAAATTTGAGAAGAAAAATAAAATAATAAAAATTATAATTATAAAAAATTAATAAGAATAATGAAAGAAAAAATAAAAAATAAATTATGTCTTTTGTTAGTGTTTTTGTATCCTTCCTATCATGATGAATACAAATATACTAATTTAGTATCCCTGGATACAATATCTCTATTTATGTCTCATCTACTAACATGATTTTATATCTCTATATTCCTATTTCAGTGTCCTGTGCTTATAAACAAACGCAGCCTAACAGTGGTTGAAAAATGTTTCTGCTTCTTAAATTTTGGTTACTAATGAATTTTTCTAACTTGAAAGTACTATTAAAAATTGTATCACTTCTCATTAAATAGGTAACTTATCCTAACATGATGGAGTTCTTTGAGAGTCTTGGAGTTGACATGGAATTATCTGATATGTCATTCGCCATTAGCCTTGATAATGGCCACGACTGTGAATGGAGCAGCAGAAACGGTTTGTTTGGCTTGTTTGCACAAAAGAAAAATGTGATCAACCCTCACTTTTGGCAAATGCTTAGGGAAATTATGAAGTTCAAAGACGATGTTACAAGGCAAGTAGTATTATATGAGGATAGCAATGACTATATGACACTCATTTATTGCGCGCTGAGCTACTAAAAATATGATTGCTCGAGTAGGCTAGCAGGTTCACCCAGTGGGGACAAGTTAGCTCCTTTTGGCCCGTCTTTTTTTTAAAAGAAATATATAAATATAAACACTAGATACTAGACTTTTAAACTTTAGTATGAAAATGTATGAATGTTTAAATAAAATTGTTTGGAACTTTTTTCTTAAGCAACTCTTTTATTTGAACAGATATTAAAAAAAATTAAAAAGTAAAGTATGGGTCAACTCATTTAGCTTGTCAACTTGGACAAGTCGATTTTACTTGATGAAAAAGCATTGTCTACTTTAGCTTTCTTTGTCACTTTCGTGCAAAATTTTAATTAATTTTGAACTCAACTGCAAAATATTGAAAACTGACAAGAGTAGTGCTAATTTGCTAGTTCATGGGTGATTATATCCTAATAAATTGAGTTTGTTGTCTCATTTTCCAATTAAAAATGCAGCTATCTTGATATGCTTGACAACAACAATTCAGATATGGACCGCAATGAGACCTTGGACCAATTCATAACGTCAAGGGGTTATTCTAAATTATTTGTGAAAGCATATCTTGTGAGTAGTTCATTTGCATCTTATTAGATTGTTTTAATTTTTATAAACATTACTTTTGTTAGTGATATAATTAGTGTATGCTTCTTAATATGTTATAACATGAAATTAATGAATGTAGGTTCCAATTTGTGGTTCTATATGGCCCTGCTCTTCTGAAGGAGTTATGAGCTTTTCTGCCTTTTCTGTTTTCTCCTTTTTTAGAAATCATCATCATCTTCAGGTAATAAGGAGATAAAATCTATCTCAAATTTATACAGTGATGAATAATCTAATTTGAATAAAACAAAGGACTGCTTCTTGATTCACTTGGTCCTCTTTTTCTCCTTGTAGCTCTTTGGAAGACCACAATGGCTAACTGTTAAAGGGCGCTCGCACACTTATGTTAAGAAGGTACCATATAGTGATTAATTTTTAATGCTAAGCTTGATGATAGCATTTCCTAAAGGTATGGCCATTCACCTCTTTTGGCCATGCATTTGAAGCGTAGTAAGAAAAAGTGTGGCCAAATCTATAATTAATTGTCACCTTCATAAAGGCATTGCCGTTGACTTTTCAGCCACGCTTTTGAAGTGTAACAAAAAAAGCGTGGCTAAATCACTAATCAATCGCCACCCTTATAAAGGCGTGGCCATTGGCCCCTTTTGGCCACGCTTTTAAAGAGTGGCAAGAAAAAAAGTATAGCGACAAACTTTTTTTTTCTTGTAGTGGCTTATATGAGATATCTTTTAGTTTAAGCTGTAAATCAAGATTTTGACATTAATTATTTGTTATAATAACTAGGTCAAAGAAGAACTTGTTAGAAAAGGTGGCCAAGCAATAGTTAATTGTGAGGTGGAACTGGTTTTAGCATCGAAAAAAGGTGATTCATGTGTCTATTCCCATGTTGTACTCATTGACCTTCGGACATTCACGTTTCCTTCTTTAATTTCTTTTTCAAACATTGAGTGTGATTGTATGATTTTGATTAAGCAACAATCTTAGAAATTGTGCTGCAGGATGTATTGTGCATTGCAAAGATGGGTCCAAAGAAATGCATGATTGCTGCATAGTCGCGACACATGCACTTGACACTTTGAGATTATTAGGAGAGGAAGCAACATATGATGAACGAAGAATTCTTGGTGCTTTTCAATATGCATATAGGTATGGTTTATCTTAACATTTCTAACTCTTTTCTTCGCTGTTATCCACCCACAAAACAGGATAATGTAGCTTGTAGTAGTTACTAGTTACATTTAAAGTAATAAATTTCATCAAATGATATGACAATGATGATTATCATGATATTTTCTCTTATGACAATGTTGAAAATGAAGTTTTATCATAGTTAAACCTTTTATGCTTATGGTTTCCATGTTTGTGAAGAGAATAGTACTTAAAAAACATTTTATAGTGAAAAGATTTATGTTCAAATAATTAAGTCAACCTTTATAATAATGGTTTGATCTTTGCTGGCAGTGATATTTTTCTTCACCATGACAAAAAATTAATGCCTCGAAACCCATCTGCATGGAGTGCATGGAATTTTCTTGGATGTAACAACAACAAAGTTTGTGTGACATACTGGCTTAACATTCTTCAAGTTAGTAATAATTCATATAACGCATTTGTCCATAACTGAAACCTTTAGAAAGAAACTTAGACTCAAGTGAACTACAAATAAAACTTGTTAATTGATCTTATATTTTGATTTGCAGAATCTTGGTGAAACAAGATTACCTTTTCTTGTAACTCTAAATCCAAACCATACACCAAAAAATACTCTTCTTAAGTGGTCAACTGGACATCCAATTCCATCAGTTACTGCATTCAAAGCTTCACAAGAGCTTGAAAAAATTCAAGGAAAAAGAGGAATTTGGTTTTGCGGTGCCTACCAAGGTACTTTCTGGACCTAGCTAGTTTTTTCTATTTAATTAAGAGTTAAACACTAGTTAAATTATTAAATATTAAAATAAAGTTCTAGATAGATTAATTACTTATGTATATCTAATGACATCTTCTTTTTCAAGAACAAAAGCTTTACTATGTTGAGACATCTTGACCGACATTCAATATACTTGTAACTTAAGCAAATATTTATGCTTTTTAGGTTGTGGATATCATGAAGATGGATTAAAGGTAGTAAAAGAAAACTTATTATAAAATTAAAGAGGCTCAAATTTACTATGAATCAGTTTTTTGTTCAAATGACAAATTGAAAAGGAATGAAGAAACTAAACTATAAGAAGAACATTTTTAGGCTGGCATGATTGCTGCATATAACGTTCTTGGAAGATGTTGTTCCCTCCGAAAGAACCCCAAACACATGGTACCTTCTTGGAAGGAACTTAGTGCACGCCTTTTTGTGACGAGATTCTTAAGTTCCTATATCACCACTGGTAGTTTAACGTAAGTTTACTTTTATTAGTGTGTAGACATTTATTTCATATCATAAATTTGAGCCTAATTTACACTTATAATATTACCAAAATAATAATTTCTTGAAACAATCATTCTATCCATATGATTATAGCATTGTTATTCTAGTTCTTGAGTCACTTATACATCATGTTTTGAGGAGTTTACAGTTTATTGGAGGAGGGGGGAACAATGTTTTCCTTTGAAGGAATCAATAAAAAGTGCTCTTTGAAGTGTGTTATGAGAATTCACAGTCCCCAATTTTATTCGAAGGTGTGTGCTTTTGATATATGTATGAAAGGAAGTTATGGATTTTCATTTACAATTGTTGTTATGAAACTAAAACAAGTACCATTTTTTATGTGTTTGTCAGGTTATGACACAAGCTGATTTAGGCCTTGCAGATGCGTATATTAATGGAGACTTTTCCCTTGTTGATAAAGATGAAGGTCTTTTGAATCTTTTTCTGGTATGAATCTTTTCACACACAAATGTCACATACGGTATTTTAGTCTTTACTTTCATGTACTTTATACTTTTTCTACAGGTTTTCATAGCAAATAGAAATTCAAATGATTCAAGCTCAAAATTGAAGAAGAATAGGTAAGTTGTTGATTATGATGTATTAAAGTATTGAAATTTTATTTGTTCATTCTCAACCTTCTTTTTCACAATTTCATTGTTTTCAGGGGTTGGTGGACACCATTTTTCTTTACAGCGGGTTTAGCATCTGCAAATTTCTTCATTAAGCATTACTTTAGGAAAAATACTATCACACAATCTCGTCGCAACATCTCTAATCACTGACTTGGTATAAGATCAATAACTATCAAAGTTAAAAATTTCAATAATTTTTATTCTAATGAAGCAGCTACAAGTACATGTCATTTATCAATATATAAGTTGTATGGACATTTAACAAGTCATGCAGACTCAAAAATAAAAAATACGTCAAATGAGATATTCTTTACCTAAATAGATAATTCGTAATTGAAATTTCGGTTTTCGCCAAAATATATGCATTAGTAGGAGTTTTGCTACATGCATGAACAACCTTGGTTCTATCTCCCCACATTTTGGATTTTTCTTATACTTTCTTTAATTAGAATAGAATAAACTCAATGCATAAGTTATATTTTGTATACTATGAAGCTAGTTTATTAATTAATTATTTTTTATTTGTTTGATTATGCTTTTTTAGATATCTCAAGTGTTTGTGCTATTAATCTTCAATATCATTAGTTTACAATTTTTAATTGGTTTGTTTCTAGAGCAATGAACTCTTTGCACTATTCATGGATGAAACAATGACATATTCATGCGCAGTGTTCAAGGCAAGGCGACATCCTTACGATACTTGAGTCCAAATTGCTTGTAAATGATATTACATTTACCTTTCTTTAATTTGTCCATAATTTCGTATGAATATCTGATATAGAATAAAGAGGAAGATTTGAAAGATGCACAAATGAGAAAAATTTCTCTTCTCATTGAAAAAGTGAGTGCCTTATTAGAATGTTAATTTTATCAATGTATTTTAGTGGATAGATTGTAAAGGGCCTAACATGAGTTTTCTTTAAAAAAATGAAGGCTAGAATAGACCAAACACATGAAATTCTTGATATCGGATGCGGATGGGGAAGTTTAGCCATTGAAGTCGTCAAACAAACTGGTTGCAAATGCACTGGCATCACTTTGTCCATAGAGCAAATGAGACTTGCAGAAAAAAGAGTTAGAGATGCTAGACTTCAGGTATACGACAAGCTAATTGATTTTATCAATTTATTAACAGACAGTCTAATACAAAAACATGTTAAACTTAATATACAATCCAAATGAAATATGTCCATGATAGACATTAAACCTCCATATTTAGTTCTTTCATTTTACAATAAAAAATCATTGAAAGAGTATGGTTCATGCTAAATGTTGTGATTCATTGCTTTAGGATCATATCAAAATTCTTCTGTGCGATTATCGCCAACTACCGAAGACACTCAAATATGATAGGATTATATCTGTGTGAGCAAATTTTCAATTTAACTCTTCATAATAAATATATAAAATAGCAATATCTTTCAATATATTGCATAACATATAAAATGGTATTCAGTGGAATGATAGAAGCAGTTGGTCATGAATACATGAAAGAGTTCTTCAGTTGTTGTGAATCACTATTGGCAGAGGATGGACTTTTAGTTCTCGAGGTATAATTTTTTGGCAGTGCTTAAATTATAAAAATTTCTAGAGTATATGCAAGGTTGTAAATGCATGTTATTATCCCAAAAAAGAGTTACTACTCCAATAAAATTTGCTACTTAAATTGATGATAACGTTTGAGGATGGTTATCTTATTACATAGTTCATATCAATCCCGGACCAACGTTACGATGAGTGTAGGCGCAGTTCCGATTTCTTAAAGGAATATATTTTTCAGGAGGGATGTCTTCCCTCTCTAAGTAGCATAACATCAGCCATGACAACTGCATCAAGACTATGGTACAATTTACTTGTTACTGTTGGCTTCAAGAATCATGAACATCTCTTCATTCTTCTCCTTTTTTTTATTAACATTTTGAAATTCAGTGTAGAGCACACTGAGAATTTCGGAATTCATTACTACCAAACATTAAGGTGGTGGAAAAAAAACTTCCTTAAAAATAAAAGGTACATCATTAATTTTATTAAAAATACTTTAATTAATGCATTACCTATTGCAATGATTCCTTGTTTTATTAATACTTATGCTAAAAAATCTATTTCAAAATTGTGTATTTTCAGTGAAATCTTGGCTCTTGGGTTCGATGAAAAGTTCATTAGGACATGGGAATATTATTTTGATTTTTCTAGTGCAGGTTTTAAATCACGAACACTTGGGAATTATCAGGTATAAAACCAAGTTATATGATCCTATATATCGTATCCAAACTTTTTATTTGGACAATATAGTTTAATTTCGTTACTCAAAGGTATAAAGCTGTGAATAAATATTAAAACTTTTAACTTAAAACTCTATTTTGTTAGGTCTCCTTACTTATCCCTATAAGGAGTAACATTAATCAAAATTTGAATATGTTGATTAGAGTTAGAGATGTATCAAGTAAATTCAATTAGTTTTCATTTATATGTATCATACATGCGTAGATGGTTTTTTCAAGGCCTGGCAACACCACTACATTGAAGGATCCATACAAAAGTTGGCCCTCAGCATGCTGAGAACAAGAAGCCATGACACATAATAATATCATATTACATTGCTAGCTTCTTTATTGACAAATGACAAAAAGATAGACCAGTGATTAATCTTGTAAGTTGGCCCTCAGAATGCTGAGAACAAGAAGCCATGACACATAATAATATCATATTACATTGCTAGCTTCTTTATTGACAAATGACAAAAAGATAGATCGGTGATTAATCTTGTACGTTCTTTGTTGCATGCTGTTTTGCACTTCATATATATTATCAAAAATAAAGATGTGATTATTATATTAAGACCTTTCTTCATAGCTTTTGGTATTATACAGTGACAAATTAAAATGTGAAAGAAAATATATTGTTAGATAATTACACAATATCATGATCATGTGTTCCTTAGCAAACTATTGGTACTTCATGGTATATTTGTACACAAAAATTCTGCATATTGTACTTTACGAAAAACTCCTATGCATGCTCGTGCCAAGTATATGTTTCTTCCATTCTTTTCTTCTTTTCTTTCTTTTTTTCCTCCTTTATAATACTTTTTTTTTCTCTCATTCTCCATAATTTCTTCTTATTTTTTCATGATTTCAAAATTTCAATATTTTTTCTTAGGGTAAAGTATATTTTTTGTCCTTGAAGTTTGACAAAAGTTTCAAAAATACCCCTAAGTTTTATTTTGTTTCAATTTTGTCCCAGAAGTTTTCGATTTTCATTAAATATACATTCGACGACTAAATTTTCAAAAAATTTAAGACCGATCTAACAATAATGCATGAAAATTATGCTTGATTTGCTTGTGTTGAGGGTTGTTCTTATGAATTATTGTTGAATTGGTCTTAAATTCTTTGAAAAATTAGCCGTCAGGGGCATATTTGATGCAAATCAAAAAATTTTGGGACAAAATTAAAACAAAATAAAACTTAGGGGTATTTTTGAAATTTTGGTCAAATTTCAGGGACAAAAAATATACTTTATCCTTTTTTTATGTATTCCGTTGAATTTATTTATATATTTGTAACGTATTTGTAATTTTATCAAATATATTATTCATATTTTTTCTTTTCTTTGAGACATAACTGATGACTGGAAATTCACACAACACAAATTCCTTCGGCAAGTTTACCGAATCGTCAAGTAATAACTCACTATTGAGTGAGGTCGATCTCACACGGATTGATGGATTAAGCAACTTTAGTTAGGTGATTTATCTAGTCAAGCTAATATTTGATGATTTTGGTGTAATTGAACGAACAGAATATAATTGACAAGGAAAGTAACTATCCTTAATTTAAATTGTTGAAGAATAAAGAGCATGAAAGTAAATTGTGAAGGATAAATGGCGGAAACTTAAATGACAAGAAACTAAAGAGCTGAAACTTAAATGGCAAGAAAGTAAAAGCAAGAATGTAAATGGCTATGAAAAGTAAATTGCATGAATTGTAAATAGGTTCGGGGCACTGGGAATAAAAGAAAACAAGATATTCAAATCAATTAAGTGGGAGAAAGATAACGGGTATAATTCATTAGGGATTGGAGATATCATAATCCGTCATGAATCAATGGGTCTCAACTTCATTCTCAATCATATGAAGTAGATCTATGGCAGATTGTAATAATTGAATCCCAATTCTTTGCCGACTCAATTTTTCTTAACACAATCAATTGCCAATTCCTTGATCTAATTGTTCATGAGAAGAGGTTAAGTTCAATTCTCTAATCCATAAGCCACACAAGTTCTCAGGATCTCAATTCAAACCAGGAATTTATTAATCAAGAGAGTTGTGAGGGAAAGAGCTTCAAACTGAATTCCATGATCCCTCTTCCAAGGCTCACATGAAGATTCAAGTAGATCTAAACCCCCTTCCGGTAGTGAATAGATCTAATAAGCACAAAAGTTTTCACTTAGCTACAACAAGCTGATTGAGAAGAAGAAGAATTTCATTAATTCATTTGAATTACAATAGAGCTCCTCCCTCTAATGATTGGGGTTTAGTTTATCATCCCTCTAAGAACAATTACAGGAAATTGAAAGTGCATGAAAATAAACTAAGCCTTAATACCAGCAAAATATAAAATTGCAGAATGTAAAAGTGTATAAAACTAAGAGTCCTAAGCTAAGCTCTCTGGAGTATCCTCCAGTGTTCTCTCTTTTCAAGTTCAAAAACTCTCCTATATATACTCTTATTCTCATCTTCAAATGAGTCTTCAAGTACTTGGATGTGGGCTTTTAGCCTTAGTTGAAGCAAGTTAGGAGTGGCCCTTTCTGAAGTTAACGTTGGCGTTAGCTCACTAACACTCTCATACTTGCATGAGTGCCCTTGGAACTGGCGTTACTACTGGCATTAACAACATTGCTAACGCAACAATTCTCTTCCAAGCTGGCGTTAACACACTAACGTTGCTATTAACGCTGCCTTCAAACCCATTCTGGCGTTGCTACTGGCGTTAACACACTAACGTGGCTATTAACGCTCTTCTTGTTGTGCGTACGCACACTGCTTCGTGCATGCGCACACTGGCCAATTTTCCTGTTGTGCGTACGCACACTACTCCGTGCGTATGCACACTAGCCAAATCTTCCAGCCCTAACTTCGTGCAATGATCGAAGACGTTAGTGTGCTAACGTTGGTGGCGTTAGCACACTAACGTTGGCACCTTCCTCCTTATGTAGTAGTGTTGGTGAGCTAACTTTGGTCACTAAAGTTGCCTTCTTCCTTGACCAATGTTGGCACTGGCGTTAGTGGGTTAACTTGGCCACTAACGCCAGCACCTCTTCATTGGCAACGTTGGCATTGGCGTTAGTGGACTAACTTTGCCACTAACGCCAGCTTCTTTCTCCTTGTAAAGCACGTTAGGACTGGCGTTAGTGGGCTAATTTGGCCACTAACGCCACATCTTCCTTGTTTTTCTCTGCCTCTTCTCTGCTTCTCTTTGCCTATCATCACTCAAACAAGTGCATCAAATATTTGCCATAATCACAAGATAATGCATCATTCATTGCATCAAGTAGTTTTTGCATAAATCTCATGAAAATGATTATAATTCACTTATGTTTGATGAATCAAGACATGCATAGATAACTCATCCAAATGCTTGTTTATTGATGAAGATAATGCATGAAACCAAGTAAAAACTATAGAAAATGGCTTGTAAAACTAGCCAAAAATATCTAGGCATCAATAACTAATTTGTATATAAAACTAACAAGATTTATATGAACAAGCAAACATGTTTTATTTACACAAATAAACATGTATATACAAATACACATGCACGTAATAACCAAGCATTTTTAGCACAACAAAAATATTTTTTAAAAATACTTTATTTTGTATAATAGTTTTGAGAATTAAATCAGACCTACACATTTAACTATGCTAATCAAGAACTAATCATCTTGTTTGTCTGGTTCAAACAAAAACATTGGCCGAACCAATAACAATTTTGGTGCTTAATTAGTTAAAAAATTGTTTAACTTTTTTAAATAATATAATTCATGTATAAATATATTATTTTGTTATATTGAATGAATCTCAATCAAACTTCTAAGCTTTTTAAATATATTGATCTATGTAATATAATTAGCTTGAAAAATACTCATTTTTATTTTTAGTATATTAAAGAGATAAGCAATCTAAACTCTTCATAAAGCCAAGAGAAAAATCTTGAAGAATATGTATATATTTATTGTGTGAAAATATAATACAAAAACCTATTTATAAGTAAAAACAAATAAGAGAAAAATCAAAGTAATGAATATATAATATCCTACCATATCATTAACGTTAACAGGAGATATATCATGCATATATTATCATTCTAATAGTTATACATATATTCTAATTATTTTAGCAAAGACCTTTCAAATATATAAAACACATATAACAAAATAGCTAACAAATAGATAAATAATCAATAGAAATTCATTGATTTTTTCGTCATATTTCATCGTAACGCTCTTGGCTTCTTGGCTTCTTGGACATTTTTAAAGTAATTAATAGTTCGTAAAGTTGGAATAAATTGAATAGGCTCCAGAAAAATTGCTCATTTGGTTTAATTAGGATTGTGTCATTATTTGTAGTTATATACAACCCAAAAAGGGTTACTCGTTGTATAATCACTCCCTTAGCCTAGGGCATTCCCTTTCCTATATATTTCTCCGGGAGACAATTACTTTCCTTTGTCATAATCTGTGTGCTCTTCACTAACGTCGAAATAGAATATCCCCTTCAGCCTTCACTCTATATATATTACATTCACGTGACTAATTTTCTTCGTCAATATCAATTACATTTATTGTTTTGTCTCTATCACTACTTAAATAATATTTCTACAACTTAAATAAACAAGGCTCAGTCATCATATACAATAGGTCAAATTTTAATTTATCTTATTTTAGCCTGCATTTCCTCTTCTAGAATGAGAAACTATATCTGACACACATGCGAGGATCTTATTATGTCTCTCATTAACCTGTTGCAGCTGCTAAACCTGTTGATGAATGTTCTGGGTGAGATTTAGTACCTGCTCTCTCAAATTAATGGCACTGTTCTCGGGATCAGCAATGCGGCTGGTGGCAAAGACAGATGAAGTCCTCAATGTGGAGGTATGATAGTTGTCAGTGAAGAACGATCCCAGCCTATAGACATAATTTTTGTACGGCTCAGATGCGGTTTCACGCCAAACCATCACTACAAGAAAAAGCAGTAGTTGTAACAAAAAAATTGTTACAAAAAATATGAATTTTGAAACGAAAGGTATTTGTAACAAAAAAAAATGACTGTTGTAGTATGTCTCGTTACAAAAAATTTTTGTAACAAAAAATGAAACTGTTACAATACAAAGTGATATTTTATAACAATTTTTTTAATACAAAAACCAAAATTTGATACAAAAGTGATAACAATTTTTTACCTTTAAAATATTTTTCATGACAATTTAGATTTTTGTGTCATAATATTTTGTTACAAAATACTATATACTTTTGTAACATTTTTTTTTCTTTTAGTTACAAAAATAGAAAGTTTATTTTAAAACATTTAATTAAATAATTGATATATCAAATTATCAATTAATTTTCTAAACATGTTAACTCAACATTTATATAATATATTATCATATAGATAATTAAAATATCTTACATGTCATTTAGCTTCTTTTACAATAAAATAAGTTCTACGAATTCAACTAAACACAACTTTTTTCTGACATAAAATTGTATCATATTAGATTTATAATTCTTGACTCTTCTAGCATATTTCGGTCAATATAAAGTCTACATGTTGGCATCAATTTTGTATCCCTGCAAATATGAACAATGAAAATCAAAATTAAAAAAATAACATATAACACTATTTTCATCAGAGTAAAAATTAAATTAGAACTTACAAGTTAAAATTAACTAATTCTTTACGAATCTATTCTCAAAGTTCAAAACTAGCCAATCAAGGATGCAAATTATCAAGAATTGACAATTCAAGTGCATGTTCTACACATTTCAATAAACAATTAAGAAATTGCAAATATCAATGTTCCTTAAACTATATATGACAAAAGGGCTCCATCACAGCCACAAAAGCTACCAATATTCCTAGTGGTGCTTCCTTTAAAATAAACCATCCAGACCTATTTTTCATCACAAAAGAAACTTGTCATAAAATGAGGAACCTCAAAAGGCCAAAGCAACAAACTAGAAAACAGGAGCATCATTATTGAATTACTAGCAGGGTTCCTAGTAATATAAAATAGTGACAACACAACAAAAAATTAATAGCATACAAGCCAAAAAAAATTCATACAAGGTTCATGACAAAAGTTTGTGTAACCAAATGAGATATATATCTACAGAAACACATACACATAAAGCAATGAATGATACACTTCTCTTGCACATATTTAAGTGTGCCTGAGAAATTTTGGCCAGGTTAAAAAGGAATGAATGAGTCACTTCTCATACATTCATTTAGGTTACAAAAATAATAACTAAATAATTTCAGTTCAATGCTGAGTAATATATAGCAATGAGAAAATCTACCTGCTCATTTGCAGGAACAGATATCCACTTTGGCTAACTATCACCATAAAGTTTCTCACAATGATTCCATACCTTCAATGAAACCAATGACCCCTCATTATGCGTTCCCATGCTACCATCAATGCTATGCCAAACAACAACCCATGAAAATCCTAGAAATTAACCCCATTTTTTACTTAAATTCCAAAAACCACCTTCCTTGTCAGCACAGAAAAACACAAGTCCAAAGGGGTTAAAACCAGAAAAAAACTACCTACATGAAAAAATTACAAATTTAAGACCAATCCATAGAGAAAGCATACAAGGTAGACCAAAAAATTTAGACTTTATGCGGAATTTGAAGTGAAATTCTGAAGAGAAGGACCAAGCACCAAGCTTTAGCTTCAATAAGCAAAATATTTAAAATCAGTGAGCAGCATCAAGCAAAAGCACAAGCATCAAGCTTTACCTTCAGTGACCACAAGCACAAAGGAGGAGGCAACCACCGAACAGAATACCGCCAAGCAAAGCAACGACACACCATGATCCACACGGACTAGCGGAGCAGCAATGGACCACCAGCAATGAATATAAAGCTTAAATCCTAAATCAACCAATGATAAACCCTAACTACCTAAATCAGAATGACATAATGACACAATACTACTTTATATGTTGAAATTTCAAAACCACAACACTACTTACCTTCTTAATGAAGCAAAATTGATGAACACATCAGTAGTAGGATGGCAGCACAAGCTGCTTCAATGCTGCAACAGAATAAATCACAAAGAGATAATAAAACAACAAAATTAAAAGAATTCCACTTACCAAACTGCAGAAATATGCCCAAAAAAGGTGAAATCAAATAATTAGATAAAAAATCATAATCGAGAACAACTTTAAAAAAATCCTAAGGAACCATCTACGGTAATAGTGGCGTCGCAGCAGTGGGCTTCTCTTCACGGTGAACCAGTTGCGGCGGCTACGAAGGAATGACAATGGAAGTGGGTGGCTCGACGATGGGGAGGCAGAACGGTGGCAGTCCGCTCGCGCATCCTCTTCTACCACTCACGACGACGACACGACGGTATTCCTCTCCTCCAACGTCTCCTCTCTCTCCTCCTCGATTCTGAGCTCCTGGCGCGACACGACGGCAGCGGCAAGGAGCGCGGCGGCATGAGCACCACGGCGCACTCCCTCTCCTCTCCTCGCATGACCCACTTCTCCCTCGGTTCTCTCTTCCTCTCCGCCCTCCCTTTCTTTCTTTCCTTCTTTCTTTTCTTTCTTTGCTTCTGCATCTATGTATGTATAATTGAGTGGAGGGAGTGCTGTAAGGGGGTGTGAGCGGCGCTGTGTGAGGAGAGTGTATTAGTGTAAGGTGAGAGTGTTGTTAGAACTTAGAAATTAGGGATAAGGTTTTAGGTAAAAATAGGTATAAAGGTAATTTGGCAATTTTTAATAAAAATACGGATAGTATATAATTGAAACCAATTTTAATTTAATAAAATTATTTTTAAAGAAAATATTATTTAATTATAATTTTATAAACTAATTTTAAAGAAATATTATTAAAGTTTTAATTTTAAATTAATTTTACAAAATTATCTTTAAAAAAATTATTTAATCAAATTACTAAAATTTTAAATTCTAAATAAGAAAATATTTAAGGAGTGAAGAGTGAAGTAAGGGTTAGAATTAGGGTTTTTACTAGTTACATTTGTTTTTATTTTTAAACTTTAACTATTTTTATTTGTGTTTAACAATTAATTTTTTAATTTAAAAATTAATTTCTAGTTAACATTTAAGACTTGATTATTAGTAAAAATTATATATTAATTTTATAAAAAATATAAAATAATATATACTATTTTTAAAAATTAATCCTTTAATCTTTAATTTCTTTATAAAAAATAATTAATTAATACAAATAATATTTTAAAAAATTAAATTTTGGAAACAAAATAAAATTATTTTAAAGATTTTAACATTTTAAAATTTTTTTAGTTACAAAAATTCTTATATTTTGTGACAAACAAATAACTTGTTACAAATAATATTAAATTTTGTGACAAATATATTTTTGTTACAAAATATTTTAAACTTTTGCAACAACTTCATTTTTTGTTACAAAATATTATAAAATTTTGCAATAAAATATCGATTCGTTACAAAAGCCAATATAATTTGTAACAAAAAAATCAAATCATTACAAAATATAAAAACATTTTGTAACAAATCGTATTGTTGTTACAAAATATTATTATTATGTAACAATCACTAATTTTTGTTACAAAAAATTAATTTTCTGTAACGGTTTTAAATTTATTATAAAGTTTTTGTTACAAATGTTCCATTTTCTTGTTGTGCATGTCAGGATCGACGACTGCATCAACAGCGTTGTTGTCGTCCTCTCCAGTAGGCTAGGATTACTGGGTTGCGGCCTCTAGTCTCTACGTGTAGGACTCCTGCATAACACACGTTAGATGGCGGATGACAGTTAATTGAAAATGTGACATCAAATGATGTTTACTCACATAATGATCCATAGACTGCTGATCAGCAAATATCTTCTTGTTCTCCTTCAAACCATCATCTGTATGATGGGAGATGGTGGAGGGACATCTAGTTGGAATTCATGAGAGGATTCCGGTACTGCGGTGTTTATCGCTAGAAGAGGCATCGTCGTCAAAATAGTGGGCTGCTGAGTGGATGGAGGTGGTGGAGGAGTCCACTCTAGTGAAGCAAACGGACGACTTCTTGGTGGTGGGCGTGGCGCAATAGAAGGAGCCATGTAGTTCGGTTAGGGACCATGAGGAACAACTAATCATATGCACTAATTGCTTATGACGTCTCAGGGGTAGTCAGAATAGAGGGCGATGACTGAGAAGTCCCATGTGTACCAGTAGACATCCTCCCTTTTCCACGACCACAAGGCCGATTTGTGACACATCTGTCTATCGTCATGTCTGCATAGAACATACCAACAAACACATATATGTCACAAAAATAATATAATAGCAAAAATATGTTACAACCTATAACTCAAATCACAAAAACCTCAGAAAGAGACTAGTTAACAAATTTTAGACTAAGTCATGCTTTTAAATAAATCAGGCTCAAATATGAGCAGAAAATTTCTATCAAGTCATAAAGTAAACTTAGGTCATATAACTATGATACAAATATGACTTTTTAACGACAAAATACGTGACTGTAAAAATTAATAAAAAATCCTTAATTTATTGAATCTCAAGCAATCCACATTCACAACTATTCAATATGCCTAACATGATCAACTAATGTAAATCACATGGTAGCTACAAACATGCAATTTAAAATCCAAAATATTCATAAAGACATATTCACAAGCAATTGGTGTATGAAATAAACGAGAACAATGCAAATAGTTTTGGACAAAGCCTTAATCATTCAAAATTAAAAAATTTGGTCAATTAAAAACACATCACATTCAATCATCAATGCATAATAACAAGAATAATGTGGAATTAAGAATTGAACCAAAATTTTATTAAGAGCTCTTTGAGGCATTTTTTACAAACACTTGGTGTTCAAAATCATGAAACACATCAAATAACACAACCAAGCAGTTTCTCAACATCAATTAACAAGTATAGTACACTAGCAGCAGTAGTTCGCAACATTACCAACCACATATCCAAACAAACAGTTTTAATCAATCAAGCGATTCACAATTTCAAATACTTTACAGCAACTTAAAACCTAATACCCTAAATCTAACCTATCTTAACAACCTAAATCACAAAAATCTGAAAACTAAATTGAACCAACCATAAAACTTATTCAAAATTTAAAACTAAAATTCTAATCAAACCTAAACTAAATTAAACTAAAATTAATGGAATTAAAACAAAAATTGGTTCAAGAACCTACAACGGAGAATACAGAAATAGGGGAAAGACACAGTAGTGACGACGATGGAACAAAGTAGCAGCGACGACGATGGTTCAAGAACCTAAGGCAGCGACGGTGTTGGTTCAAGAACACGAGGCAGTAATGGCGATGGAACGAGGCAGCAGCGATGGAGACCTACAAGGCAGCAGCGACGAAGACCCACAAGGCAGCAGCGATGGCGATGGAACCCTTAACAACGACAATGACGTTACAAGGGAGAGGAGTGGGAGTTATAAGGTGAGAGAGAAGAAGAGAGGAGAAGGAAAAGTTGCAGAAATGAAATAGAAGGGTTTCTAAATTCGAATTTCATTCAATTTTATCGTTGGATTTACTAGCGGATAAATCCGACGGTAAGGTGCTGGTCATTGTCCAAAATGCCATGTTTCACTAATTCATGTTATCGTCGAAATTTTTTAACAGTAAAATTAGCGCTTATAAAATAAATTTTTGCTTTCTTTTTACTGTTGAAATTAGGGATTAATTATGGAATCTGACGGTAAATTTTTTGGGGACAAATTTTCACTCATAACCATTAGAAAATCCGCTTCTAAAAGAAGAAATTTAAAAAGAAAATTATTTTCAAGTACAGTGATCATCGTTGTCTTACGAATCTTTTGAAAACCAATGGTTTAACATTCAAAACTCCAAAACCTTTTTAATAAAAATTAGTTAATTATCCAAAATACAAAACCTTTCTTTTAGTATAAGAAAATCTTAAAAGTTTCCTTGACTGTATGAGTGACCAACCTGTTCCAAGCATAGGTTCATTACGTCTATGCTGAACCAGCTTGATTTTTCATACTTAACTAAACCTCAATCAGAAAGTAATCACGGCCCCCAAACCATCATATAATCAATCAATACTATCATCAGCTCATCACCAATACTCAATCTCAAAAGTATCACAACAGGAACAGCCCTCAGCGCCTCCTTCACCCATCAAAGGGATCTCCCAGAAACAAACACAGGCAAAATAGACAAGGAAAGCAGAGGTATAGTGGTAGCCGTACGAATTCTCACACTTCGTACAACCAAACCAGCAAGTGCACTGGGTCATCCAAGTAATACCTGAGCGAGTCAGGGTTGATCCCACGAGGATAGTGGTTTGAAGCAAGCTATGGTTATCTTGTAGATCTTAGTTAGGTGAGTAGGAGATGTAGGTATGTTGTTTAATTACATAAAAGAAATAAAGAGATCTTAACTAGGTTGATATGTTTATAATGATAAGAAGATGGTTAAGGCTTGGAGATGCTTTGTCCTTCTGGATTAACTCTGGTCTTACTGTCTTATTCAACTGTGAATGATTTCTTCTATGGCAGGCTGTATGTGATCAACGCCTTTCTTGAGAGGTTGCTAATACTCCTCCAGATCTGAACCCCATGGTTAGTGTGGATCCATTCTGATTGAGGGTGAAGCTCCTGCAGTCCATTCTCCTTAATGATCCTACTCAAAACGCCACAGACAAGGTCGAATCTTCCGGATCAAAGAATGCTGCGCCTTTGGGTTCTAGCCTCTACCACAGAGACCCTAATCTCCCCATACCTCGGCTGAAATGATGTTTCGAGAAGTCCCCAACGAAGTCATAGATTAGCTGTCTAAGAGATGTATAATCAAGCTAGCAGTTCAATGCTTTCCAGTTACGTATTCACACAAACCCAAGAAGAATACGGATGGTTGTCAGGCACGCGGTCTTAGAATGAAGAATGAAGATGATTGTCGTGGGTCATCCCGTTCATCAAGTTGAAGAACGAAGATACATCTTAGAATTGAATCAAACACAGATTGAGGAGAAATAGTAATACTTTTATTAATCCATAAAACTCAGCAGGGCTCCTCCCCTCAACCTAGGAGGTTTAGAAACTCATACTGATAGAAAATACAATGTGAAAAACGAAATATGGCTGATCTCCCCTTGAAGATCGTGTAAAAGTTCTTTAAATACTAAGCTAATGACTAAGGATTACATAAGAAAGGGTAAAACAGTCTTTTAGTGCTAAAATCCACTTCTAGGGCCCACTTGGTGAGTGTTTAGGCTGAGTTTTTATGAGAACCATATGCTAGGAGGCCTCTAGGGCATTGAACGCTGGCTAGGGGGTCCTTTCTAGGCGTTTGAATGCTGGTCTCTTCTCCTTGGGCGTTGGACATTAGAATAGGGCAGGAGGCTGGCATTGGATGCCAGTTTTGGGCCTTTAATTCTGAAGCAAAGTATAGACTATTATATATATTTGGAAAGCTCTGGAAGTTAGCTTTGCATAGCCATTAAGAACGCTTCATTTGGACTTCTGTAGCGCCAGAAAAGCTCTTTTGAGTGAAAGGAGGTTAGATCCAGACAGCATCTGCAGTGCTTTTTCTGCCTCTGAATCAGACTTTTGCTCCAACTCCTCAATTTCATCCAGAAAATACCTGAAATTGCATAAAAATACACAAACTCAAAGTAGAATCCAAAAATGTGAATTTTACACTAAAACCTATGAAAACATAATAAAACTTAAACAAAACATACTAAAAACTATATGAAAATGATGGCAAAAAGCGTATAAAATATCCGCTCATCATATAGATAGCAGTTACAACAAATAATTCAGATAGCAGTCAGTTAAGTAATTACGGAAACCAAAACAAATTCAAACTCAAACAAAGCGTACAAATGCATATGATGTATGTCTACCCTATGGCCGATGAGTCTCATCTGTCGGTTATATAGCTAAACCCGATATGTCCGGTAGCTGTCCCTGGACAAAACACCAAACATGGAGCAAGTGGAACCGATCCACGATTCTTGCATCTTAACCGCATACCCGGAGCAAAGGAACAACCTCACCCTTGTCTCTTACCCAGGTGATGTTACAATTCTCGACCCGGAGCAAGCGGCGACAGAACTCAACCCTTGCCTCTTACCCGGAGTCTCAAATTCTTACCCGGAGCAAGTGGATAACACCACTGCATCTTACCCGGAGTCTCGACTCTTACCCGGAGCAAGTGGATAACATCACTGCATCTTTCCTAGAGTCTCAACTTATACCCGGAGCAAGTGGACAACGCCATCGCCTCTTACCCAATCACATATCTCTCATTTAATTTCAATTTTATTTTCAAATCCATTCTCAATATTATTCAATTCAATCAAAAAAATCATACTTGAAAATCAATCCTTCATCATCCTTCAAAACGTAATCCTTTCTAAATAACTGAAAATCAAATCATATAATCCTTAAAACCAAATCTTTCTAAATAACCACTTCAAACGAAGTCTCCAATTTTATAAAAATTTCGGCAGCATCCCCTCTAAAACTCATACTCTGCCACCCTTCTCGAGTCCCATCCAAACATTCCTCAAACCTTTCTCAACCATTTTCAAATAGCAAATCATTTCCAATAATCAA
Organism: Arachis ipaensis; assembly: GCF_059453495.1. Classification (NCBI taxonomy): domain Eukaryota; kingdom Viridiplantae; phylum Streptophyta; class Magnoliopsida; order Fabales; family Fabaceae; genus Arachis; species Arachis ipaensis. The sequence goes on from NC_142444.1 coordinate 133,095,141, forward strand.
ATCGTTTCCAAATATCAAATCATTTCTAAATTTGTTTGAACCGAATTCTGATAATAAATCTCTTCCAAACCAAACCAATTTCAATATTAAATCTTTTCTAAAATCAACTCATTTCCAAAATCAAACCAAATTCTAATATTAAATCTTTTAAAAAGTCAACTCATTTTCAATAACAAAACATTTTCAAATCTCAAGAAAATCAATTCGACAACTGCCAATTTAACAAAATCAATAACTCAAAATATTCAACCTTCTCAAACAGTCAATAATCCCACTAGACAAACAATTACAATCATCCAAAGTAACTCAATTCAATCCATAAGACTCACGAAATCATAAAATAAAATATATTTTTCAAATCAATATCTATTTATAACGATTCTGTGATATAAAATAAGTGTTAAGAAAAGCCCCTACCTCGAATGGTCAAAACCAACTAAACCAACGCGTCAAGAAAACCTTTCCTCCTAGGCCCACAATCAACGACATCAAATCCAACTATTTCCCGCAGGATCAACAACCACAAAAGCACTATCCGACAATAGTAACTCAACCTTGGGATTTTAGCGTCGCAAGAACCTTAGTAATATATAACAAAACAACAATTACAGAGGTTCGAAACGAGGAACAACTTGTTGTACTTACGAATAAGCGGGAGAACATAGCAGTGGCAGCTCCGGTGACGACACAGCCGCTTGATGTCGCATGCTCAGCCACAGAACTCAGCATGCAAGATTCGGAACTCAATCCAAGAAGACAAGGGCTCTAGCGGTGGTTTTTCGGCGGCTAGAACGGCATCTATAACGGCAGCGGACAGCCCAACGGCGGCGAGATGACAATGATGCTTCCTCTTCTCCCTCGCGAACTCGTCTCTCTCCCTCTCCTCTGTTTGCGATTCACGGCAGTGGCACTGGGCGGAGGCAACGACGGCGGGCTTGACGGCGATTACAACTCTGCGACGGCTCCCTCTCACACTTCCTTCGTTCACGATTCCACGACGGTGACTCTTCTGCAGACCCTCTCTCTCCGACGCATCTCTCCTCCAGGATGGCGCAACTGGAAGCGATGAGGACGAACGGTGGCAATGCGGGTGATGGGTTCGGTGGTGACAAGCTGGCGGCGGCTCTGACTCAATATCGACACTTCCTTTTCCGTGATACTCTCACCCTCACGTGCGTCCCTCTCCTCCTGGTGACACAGCAGCAACGAGGGTGGCAGTGATGCCCATCGGCGCTGTCTCCTTTTCCCTTTCTTCCCTTTTCTCCCCCGATTCCTCCTCATCTCTCTTTTTCCTTTCTTTTTTTTCTCTTTTCTCGTGGGTGGCGGCTGGAGGGTAGGAAGGGGAGTTAGGGTTAGGGCTAGGGTTTGTGGATTTTGATTTGGGAATTAGGTTTTGAGTAGGTATTTTTAATAAAATTAGGGGTAATGTAATCATTTTAATAAAAATAAAAGGATAGATTAATAATTTAAAATCAAATTAAATACAAAATGATTATCTTTAAAATACAATCTTATTATCAACTTGTAAATTATTTTCAAATATATATTAATTCAATGAAGATAATCAAATTAATTCTCTTTTATTTATAAAATAAGGTTTAAAATTTAATTATTCAAAATTATATAAAATTATCTAAAAATATAATCTTGAGTAAATATATTAAATCGTAAAATAACTTATTATTTTTTCTTCTTGGATATCAAGAATGGCCATAAAGAATAAAGACTATCAATTTACTGAAAGAATACGCTTTCCAAGAAGAGATAATGGAGGTTCTTGCGGATGTGGCTTCCAATTTGGATGACATGATCAAAGATTTGAACAACTTGCAGGCAATTCCCCTAAAAAGTGATGGTGGTGATGGTCGTCTTGGTGATGGTGATGGTGGTGATGGCAGTCTTGGTGATAGTGTGGTGGTGTTGTAGACAGAGACGGATCCAGAAATGATATTATGGAGGGGCCAATAATATATATAATATTAAAAATTCTGTAAAAAAATTATATAATATAAGATGTATTATAAAAATATACGGATAGAGAATATATTTTAAAGTAAAAAAAATATGTGTATATTTTTTATTAATGAAGTAGTCGATTTTTCGTATCATAAAATTCACCGATAATAGAATTTATGTCAAAATTTTCAACAATTTTCTTTTCAATATAATTAAAAGACAATTAGCAAGAAATTCATCTTTTATTTTGTTTCTAAGTTTTTTTCACAATATTCATAGTTGAAAAAGATCTCTTAATTGTAGCAGTTGAAACAGAGAGAATTAATACCAAATGAATAAAAAAAACAGCCACAAGAAGAAAAAGAATTCACTTTATGAGATTTAAAAAATTTTATTTAATTAAAAAATATTAGTAATAATATCTTTTTCATATTTTTTTAATATTGTTACTTATTTTTTAGATATTAAAAATTATTAATATTTAAATTAGACTGAACTTTTATTTATACTAAACTAAATACTAAATATTTTTTAAAAAAAATTAAATTATATATAATAATTTATTACTATTAAAAAAGTTTGGGGGGGGGGAGGCCGCCACTTGCCCCCTTATGTCCGTCCCTAGTTGTAGATGATTAAAGTAGTGGTAAGAGAGAGCTAGTTATGATGAAAATTTGTAATTTGGAAAAAAAGAGATGCAATGGTGTTAAAAGTTAATTAGAAAATAAAAAATAAATATACTTTGAAAATTTGGTTAATTTTAAAAAAAAATTAACAAAAATTTAAAATTTAAATATTTTTATCACATAATCTTTTTTATGAATATAAGTTTAGCTTTTTATTGTTAGTTTTTTCACCATTCTAAATATTTATGAATAAAGTGACTTTTTTATATATATTAATAGTTCTTAAAATTGGAACAAATTGATTAGCCTCAAGAAAAATTGCTAATTTGGTTTAATTAGGAATTTCGTCATTTGCGGTTTTATACAACACAAAAAGTAGGACAATTCTATAACAAAGAAGTCTTGTGTAGAAATAATAAAAAAGAGTATACAATTTATTTTAAAAAATTAATAAAAATAAAATAAAATATAAATAAATATTTAATTATTTATTAAAATAAATATTTTTCTTTATTATAACATGTACCAAAAATGATTACCTAATTAGATAACCACTCCATTAACTTAGAATATTTGCTTTTGATATATCTTTTAAAAAAAATTAAAATATTATCAGAATTTATTATTTAATTTTTTATTATTAATTAGTTATTAATATTTAAAAATATAGAATAAAATATATTATTAAATTATTAAGTACAAACAATTAAATAGTATCTTTCAATAAATTATGATGGTCCATAACATTCTGCCATTCTGGTACTATTTTCCTTCAATATAATTTATGCTCTCTCCACGTGACTAATTTCTTTTCACAATATGAATTGCTTTTATTGTTTTTCTTCTGTCAAGGCCTAAATAGTATTTCTCAAACTTAAATAAGCATGGCTCATCATTTCAATAGGTTAAATTTAACATTTATTTTACACCTAAGTTTCTTATGTAACACCCTACCACACCAAATTTTACGCTTAAGTCGTAAAATAGAGATAGTGTGGTATTACGACTTCTAAAATAAAATATATACATGTAATAGCAGAAAGATTATAATACACTAGGAGCCTTGAAGGATAGAGGAAATAAAAATCGCGAAATAAAAGCACAACGCTCAAGAAACGAGTTAACTTGCGTGTCAGGAAAACCATAACTATCGAACATAAGATAATAAAAATAGGAGTAGAGCGTCAAAGATACAAAATAACAAGCTCTTAACTCAGCCCGCAAAGCCAAGGTTGGCCGAAGAATATTTACACATATATACATACATATCCAAAATCCAAATATACATAAACAAAATCCTGTCTCTCCATAAATCTCTAAGAGGATCAAAAGAATAAGTTATGCGGAGAGGAAGCTAAGTATATATATACATCACTGTACAACAAAATGACGCAGTAACCACTTCGCTTCGGGTGTCCAGACGCCTAATAAGATGCCTCTCGACCTGCATATGAAAAATAACAACATAATATGAAATGAGAACCGGAGGTTCTCAGTATGGTAAAGGTGCCACACACAGAATATATAAGATAGTCCTCGGAATGCCAGAGGCAATCCTAAAACGCCGACACTCAGATTATAGAGCTTAAAGTATTAAACAAAAGCCATAAAAGGTGGTTTACTAAGAGTATCTAAACCTAACTTAACTTAACCTTAAATCCAAGTTCCATATTGCCATTCCTCCATACTTCCATCTCTGTAAGCATTTCATAGACAAATAAACAGATAAAGGCAAGCACAAGAAGGTTACATGTACTGCAGGTAACAAATATATATTTAGCATGGCAAGTACACTTAGGCACACCCAGTTAATGCACAGACAAGTAATTCAAGTAGAATGCATATGATGCATGCTTGTCCTATGGCTGATGAGGCTCATTTGTCGGTTATCCAGCCAACATGACAAGTCCGAAAACCTTAGACTGTCCTTCGACATACATCCCCAAGAGTCTATGCATAGCTTTTTCTCAAATAATCAATATTGCTCAATGGGGTTAACATTCCTGGGAATTTATAAGTGCCCGGTCACCCTTACGTCATAGGGTCAACAGAGTATCGAGTTTTCAACCTAGTACATGTGGTGGCAAGCCACGGTACTTTACCCAAGGAATCTTGTATCTCAGATCATTTAATCATTCAAGCCAAGTATCATACATTATCATTCATTTGATTTTTAAGTAAAGTATCATACATGATCATCCATAACATTTCATAGCCAATTCATCACTTTTCAGCTTTACTTCATCTCCAAGTTATCCTCATTTCCTAACTTCTTCTAATTATCAGGTTTAACACTATTATTTATGACTAAAGGAATGAAAATGGAGGTTTAGAGGTTTGAAATAAGGCTTTAAAACTCAAAAGTCATGTTTGCTGGAACAGGGTCCACGCGTGCGCGTGGAAGGTGAAACTACAGCCGCGCGGGCGTCCCTTTGTCATGCGTACGCGTGGGTAAAAACTTCATGTCACGCGTGCGCGTGGGTCATGCATACGCGTGGACATGCTTGCTAGCCCCCTGTGCGTACGCATAGGACCTGTCGCGTACGCATCTCCAAACATCCATGCCACGCGTACGCGTGGACGTACGTTCTTTGAAAAAATCAGATTCAGTAGCAGAGCTGCAGAATTTTAGAAAAACCAGTTTTGAGGTATAATCTTCCAACATCCATAACTTCTTCGACTTAAAATATTTTTCACCCGTTCTTCGAACGGCATAAACTTCACGAACCCAATTTTTATTTTAAAACAAGTTGGAAGCAAATTGAGGGTCCGGAAACCAAGTTATGCCTTGCCGAAGTTCGGCCAAAAACCAACTTTTGCAAAAGTACCCAAACCTCAATTTTCAATCAAAAACTCCATTCCTTTTACCACCAAACCTGCATCCTTCAATGTAGTATACCCCTTTCTCATCATTTCAACAATCAGCACAATAAACCTATCTCAAATTAGCAATAATGTACTTTGAATATCCAAATCCATCAATTAAAACCAATAAAAAACCATAGTTTACCAATCTACTATCATAAACATACCACAAGTCCATTCCATAGTTTACCAATCTACCATCATAAACATACCACAAGTCCATACTTCTCCAAATCATCAATTAATCAACCAGCACCAAGCCAAACTTATTTTCTCACAAGATACTAACAATATATATATACTCATGCATTTCAACCTATCCTGCGGTCATCTAGCCTAAGTTTTCACAGAACATTATATATTAAATGCAAGAAACCTAAACCATACCTTGGCCGATTTCCACGTAGTGATCAAGGCAACTTATTTAATACAAACACAGCCCCTCCAAAACTCAATAAACACTAGGCTCAGCTTCCTCCAAGTTCCAATATTCACAATTTTAAGCTCCAATTATTTATTCACAACCTAATACACATTTATAACACATATATACCCAATTTAATACTCAAAGCTTAAATTCAATGAAATTAAAATAGAATTATGGTATCTTCACCTTACCCAAGCTTCACATAAGTAAGAGTAAACGTTTTTCTCAAGCTAATTGGATTCTAAAACATCAAAAATCAAAGAACTTCAACATTCCTACTCAATTCTCGAAAATTTGGGAGAGAGGAGGCTGAGAGTGATTAAATAAGTTACCAATAAAATTGTTTTGGTAGAAATGTAGAGCTCGACGCGATGGACGCGTGGCCGCAAACGGTGCAGCAATCGGAGCTTGGACGGAGAAGTTACGGCGAGTTGAAGGTTGCCGTAAGGGTTCGGGAATTTTCTTCTTTCTCTTCTCCCTGCTTTTAGCTTCAGCGTGCTTCTGAAAGTGAGGAAGAAGAGCCCGTAAATCACTTAAATGTGCTGTGCCGGTTGGGCCCACAGGCCCGGTTTGGACCCGGTTTAACCGGTTCGGTCCGTTCGGTTTAATCTTAGACCGTTTTCTTCGAAATTAGTATCAAAATTTTCGTTTCGATGAGCTCTATCCTAATTTGATATAATATTCGCATTTCGAATCTTCTTTATTAAAAACTAATTTATTAACTAATTATCTACTAATTTAACAGAGTTTACATCTTACCTAATATATCCTTAACAAAACTACTAAATATAGTAACTTTTAATATTTTTAAGTAATGCATTTAATATATTAAAAATAAATTTAAAAAAAAAACAAATAAGTCCTTGACCTTTTGATCCACAGATATTTAAGTACTCGAAAATTTGAAAATACATTTAAATTCCTAACCTTTTTAAAACCTAGACATATTGATATCTCATGTTCAGTTGGATCTGTCAAATTCAACAAAAAAAATCTCAACGTAACTCCCGTATACTGACTTGGTTGATACGGATGCACACGTGAGAGAATTTTTAAAATTGAACAAATTAGACTCAGGGATCGATATGTCCAGATTTTGAAGAAGTTAGAAACTTAAATATATTTTTAAATTTTCAGAGACTTAAATGTCTGCGAACTAAAAAGTCAGGGATCGATTTATCCTTTTCTCTAAATTTTGGTTTAGTTAAAACATCAAATGTTTTTTAATCAACAAACAGCTAACAAAATAGTAGACAAGCAAAGTAGATTAAAGGAAGGAAACGAAAAATTGAGAAAACGAGAAATGTTGGTTTATCATTATAATTTTCTAAAACGCACATCACAATCTAATGCTGAATATACTTACGTCCAACGTGTCTGCAATAATGTTTTAAACTATTTATTTTCTATAAGTTTGACAAAATTGGATGAATTAATAATTAAGCTCTAATTGAGAGGAAAACCTTTTGTTTCAAAGGGTAATCCCAAGGGTTAAGTGCAGAAGAATCTTGCTTCCATCTTTTGTCTTTTGTAGTTCTACTTGTCTAACAAATTAAATTAGACCATTTATTGGTCTGCACTCAATTTCTATGTGTGGACATATAATTGAGTTCCACGTATAGAATTGAGCAAACCCCCCTCTATATATAGTAGTAGGCACAATGTGATTACATATGCAAATTGCTCCACTATATATACAGGGCGTTCATGCAAGTTTTTTTCATAAAATAATTTGGTTTTTCTACTATTAATAGAAGAATAATAGTTGAATAATATAGTATTATTAAGGGGTAAGAAAAAGAAAATGATGAGAGTGGCAGTGGTGGGTGGTGGAATAAGTGGATTGGTTTCAGCATATGTGTTGGCCAAAGAAGGAGTGAATGTGACTCTTTATGAAAAAGAAGATTATTTGGGAGGTCATGCAAAAACTGTGAATGTTGAGGGTCTTGATTTGGATCTTGATTTTATGGTCTTCAACCGGGTAAGTACTCAATTAAATTAGTTATATTATCAAATCATAAATCATTACATCATTACGTGAATCTTTTGACCAGCCTTTGAATCGTAAACTTAATATCTTCTCAAATGAAATGAAACAATGGAGAAGCATATTCATAAAATAGGAAAAAAGTATATAGCTAGAGCATATACGAAAAAAATCTTAAAAACTCGAAATAATAAGTATGAAACCAGAGACCAGAGAAATATAGCTGCAACAAAACAGAGAATAGAGCAGATGAAACTGAAACACATTAAACCGCAAAGATATATGAAACTAAGGCATAATATATATAGGGAAGAAAATTGAAACAATTCCTTTGTTAAAATATCCAAACAAAATAATGGGTATAGTAAAGTAATTTAAATTCCGCCCAAAATTATGTTACCTATTTTAAAGTCGATATTTCAAAGGGGAAAAAAAGCACATGCACATGTTGAGCTTGATGAATCGTTGAAGATAGATTATTCAAAAATTGAACCTGAATTGGGTGATAGCACAGTTTTTTACGTTTTCTAATTGAAGCATTTTCTTGTTTTGTTTGGACTTTAGAGACCGACTTTACTCAAGGAGTCGATACGGATATTGAAAAATTATTAGAAATATACATAACATAGAGAAAACAAAGATGAATAAAAATCAAATTATAAGAATTAAAATGTGTCATACCTTATTTGTAAAAGATTTTGTTTGAACCTTATTTGTTAAATTTTCAACACATTAACTAGTTTGAAATAACCACAATAAATTTCAACATATTTGAGATTGTAATTTAATTTTTATTTTTAGAGATTAATACTGAAGTTGGGTTATATATAATAATTATTTTTTCAATTATAATATACGTCAATTAAATTTTGTGGTGATTTATGGACTTATTTTTCTAAATATTTTGGAGTGACGGTGATGAGTTTCATATTTTTTTTAATATTTTGCATTAAGACGAAAACCGTTTAGAATATAAATTGCCGTTATAATAACAACAAAAAATATATATTAATCAATGATATATTTTATTTTCATTTTCTATCTGTATTTTTTAAAAAAATTATTAGTTATTATATTAAACAATTAAAAAGGAGATTCAATTAATACTTAATGGATGATTCAAAAGTATAAAAAAACATAAAATTTTATATATAAAAGAACAATAGCATTTAACATGTCACATATTTAAGTGCTAGCTTTGCTAGTAAATTGTTCGTTATGATAATTCCATTTATACAAAGACAATTACAATTACAATTACAATAAAAAGAATAAAGACAATGAAGATAATAATTATCCCTACTTCAAATAATACATATGCTTAGGTTTTCACCATATATCTCATTATTACAATTATAATAAACTTGAGTAATAATGATAATCTTTTTTTTTTTTTTTTCTATATTTACAATAGAAAGAACAAATCATAATTCAAATACACATTTATCTTATTCAAATGATAATCAACTTATATCTTCAGCATAACTATCATGAACCTCAATTACATATTATCTTCATTGAAACATTCAAAACACATAAATGTACAACCACAGCTTGATTTTTCCAGTCTTCCACCTTTGCTGCATTGAATATACTATTAGTTCAAAGCAAGCCACAAATTTATTCTCAGTTTCAACAAATATAGAGTTTAGGGCGTCTCCAATTTTTGGTTTGAATTTCATTTTATTTTGGGTCTCATACAATATTATTTAAATATTTATGAGATTATATATTAGAAAATTAATTTAAAATTTAATGTAAAATTTGTCACTTTAATATTTAGTTTCATTTTAATTTAACGTTACACAACAAAGTTACAATATTCATTTAATTGATATACAAATAATAATATTTTACTAGTTTTTCTGTAAAAATCAAAACTAATATCCAAAAAATATCCAATTAAAGTTGCTCGTAAAAATACATTCCCTCTTCATTAGATAAGCTTTGAATTTAATTATTGTGTGGCTCCTTTTTCAAATTATTTCTAATATTATTTATTCGTCAACACTCATAAAAATACACGTACCAAATAAGTATCAGTAATACACCAAAAATACAATTTTATTCTTATAAAACTATTTTGGCACGGCCATTAAAAAACTTTGCTTTTTTTTTATTATTATTATTATGCATCACTGAATGCACAACACAAATTAAAACATAATATCAATAATAAATCCAACAAATATGCAAATGATGAGAGAGCCTCCAGGAGTTAATAAGTCATTTTTTTTACGTGAGATATCATATATGTATATATGCTCTGTTTTTTTTTTTTTTTTTTTTAATTGTTGTGGCCCTGTATTTGTCTCTAACAAGTGGTTGAAAAATGTTCCCACCTCTTAAAATGTTAGTTACTAATGCATTTTCCTCACTTGAAAGTACAATTAGAAAATGTAACATTGATAATTAAATAGGTATCTTATCCTAACATGATGGAGTTGTTTGAGAATCTTGGAGTTGACATGAAATTATCAGACATGTCATTTGCCATTAGTCTTGATGGCGGTCGCGGCTGTGAATGGGGCAGCAGAAACGGTTTGTCTGGTTTGTTTGCACAGAAGAAGAATGTGATCAACCCTCACTTCTGGCAAATGCTTAGGGAAATTATCAAGTTCCAAGATGATGTTACAAGGCAAGTAGTACTACATGAGAATAACAATGACTATACCACTCATTTTAGTGCGAGTCGAGCTTGTAAAAATAATACTCGTCATAACTCAAGTTATACGGATTATGAATGTCTAAAATTGAGAAAAGTAATGCAAATTTGCTAGTTCATGAGTGATTATATCCTAATAAATTGAGTTTGTTGTCTCATTTTCCAATAAAAAATGTAGCTATCTTGATATGCTTGATAACAATCTGGATATGGAGCGCAATGAGACCTTGGAGCAATTCATAAAGACAAAGGGTTATTCTGAATTATTTGTAAAAGCATATCTTGTGAGTAGTTCATTTTTATCTTAAAGACTTTTTTATTTCTATAAACATTACTTTGGTAGTGATATTATTAGTGTATGCTTATTAATTTGTTACAATATGAAATTAATGAATGTAGATTCCAATTTGTGGTTCTATATGGCCCTGCTCTTTTGAAGGAGTTATGAGTTTTTCTACTTTCTCAGTTTTCTCCTTCTTTCGCAATCACCATCATCTTCATGTAGCTAATAAAGAGAAAATCTATCTCATATTTATATAATGATGAATGATCTAGTTTCAAATATCCAAATAAAAAAAATAAAGGACTGCTTAATTCACTTGAACCTCTTCTCCTTGTAGCTCTTTGGAAGACCGCAATGGCTAACTGTTAAACATCGTTCACACACTTATATTAAGAAGGTGCCATATAGTAATTAATTTAGAGGAGTGCTAGGGGACCAGCACTTTTGTTAAATTCTGGCCAGCACTTAACCATCAAAAGAAAATTGAATGATTCTACACCATTAGATGCAATCTCACACCATTAAAAACATCATTGATGGCAAATTGATGGCTAAAACCCACAAAATCTGCTGGCCCCTTAGACTTTTTCATTAATTTATAATGTTAAGCTTGATGGTAGTGTCTCTTCATATAACTTATACCAGATATCTTTTAGTTTAAGCTTTAAATCAAGATTTTAACATTAGTTATTTGTTATAATAACTAGGTCAAAGAAGAGCTTGTTATAAGAGGTGGTCAAGCAATTACAAATTGTGAGGTGGAATTGGTTTCAGCAACAGAAAATGGTAAGTCATGTGTTTATTCCCTTGTTATACTCATGATTTTTAGTCATGCACATTTTCTTTTTCTTTTTTTTTTCAAATATTGAGTGTGATTGAATGATGTTGATTAAGCAACAATCTTAGAAATTTTGTTGCAGGATGTCTTGTGCACTGCAAAGATGGTTCCAAAAAAATGTATGATTGCTGCATAATCGCGACACATGCACCTGGCGCTTTGAGATTATTAGGAGAGGAAGCGACATACGATGAGAGAAGAATTCTAGGTGCTTTTCAATATGCATATAGGTAAGATTCATCTTAACATTTTTAACTCTTATCTTGGCTATTATCCATTCATCTTAACTAGTTAGGTTTGAAAGTGATTAATTTCATCAAAAGATATGATGATGATGATGATATTTTCTTGTAAGATAGAGTTAAAAATCAAGTTTTATAAAACTAGAAGCCTTTTTTTGCTTAAGAGTTTCCATGTTTGTTAAATAATGAATAATACTTTACAAAACATGCTACAAGGAAAAGATTGATCTTTACTCTTCGTGTACAAATAATATAAGTCCACATGCACAACAATTCTTTGATTTCTGTTGGCAGTGATGCTTTTCTTCACCATGACAAAAATTTAATGCCCCGAAATCCATCAGCATGGAGTGCATGGAATTTTCTTGGATGTAACAATAATAACAGAGTTTGTGTGACATTCTGGCTCAACATTCTTCAGGTCGGTAACAATTCATACAATGCATTTTTTCGTAACTTAAATCTACTAGAAGATAAGTGAACTATGAATAAAACTTGTTAGTTGACCTTATATTCTAATTTGCAGAATCTTGGTGAAACAAGATTACCCTTTCTTGTAACTCTAAATCCAAATGATACACCAAAAAACACCCTTCTTAAGTGGTCAACTAAACATCCAGTTCCATCAGTTGCTGCATTCAAAGCTTCACATGAGCTTCAAAAAATTGAAGGAAAAAGAGGAATTTGGTTTTGCGGCGCTTACCAAGGTACATTAATTTGACCTGGTTTTTGCCATTTAATTACAAGTTAAACCCTAGTTAAATTATAAACGTTAAAATTACTTATACACAAAAATACTAACATAAAACTCTAGATAGATGAAGTTACTTATGTATATCAAATCACGTTTTCTTTTTCAAGAACCACCTTTACTATTTTGAGACATTTTGATATGCATTAAATATACATGTGACATAATCAAATATTTGTGCTTTTCAGGTTGTGGATTTCATGAAGATGGATTAAAGGTAGTTAAAGAAACTTTATTATAATAAAAACAAGATTGAAATGTTTTTTGTTTAAAAGTAATACTTTCTTATACATGCATGAGACAATCGAGCCTTTTTTTATATCAATGATGGCTAATAGAAATTGCAAACTTTTCTGCGAATCTATTTTCTAAAAGACTAATCTATATGAAAAAAATTGCAGTCTGGCATGATTGCTGCAAATGCAGTTCTTGGAAGATGTTGTTCCCTCCAAACAAATCCCAAACACATGGTACCTTCCTGGAAAGAACTTAGTGCACGCTTTTTTTTGATGAGATTCCTAAGTTCCTATGTCAATACCGGTTGTTTAACGTAAGTTCACTTTTATATATTAGTGCGTAGATGCCTCTTTCACACTCTCAAGTTGGAATTTTATATTCGTGAAAAATAGTACTATTGTGACAATAATGATATTCTCGTAAAGATGATAGCATTGATTTTATTCTATTTCTTGAATCACTCGTCTATCTTGCATTGTTTACAGTTTATTGGAGGAGGGAGGAACAATGTTTACCTTCAAAGGAACCGATATGAAGTGCTCTCTAAAGTGTGTTATGAGAATCCACAGTCCCCAATTTTATTGGAAGGTGTGTGTTTTTTAGTGATGCAGGAAATAAAATTATTGATTTTCATTTCCACTTGTTGGCTTAAAACTAAAGCAAGTAACATTTTTTATGTGTTTGTCAGGTTATGACACACGCGGATTTAGGCCTTGCAGATGCATATATTAATGGAGACTTCTCCCTTGTTGATGAAGATGAAGGTCTTCTGAATCTTTTTCTGGTATGCATACTCCTTAGGATTTAATCAACACACAATTGTCGTATACCGTATTTCAGTCTTTACTTTCATATACTTTGTGCTTTTTCTACAGATTTTCATAGCAAACAGAGAATCAAATGATTCAAGCTCAAAATTAAAGAAAAATAGGTAAATTGTTGATTATGGTGTGTTAAAGTAATGAAATTTTATTTGTTTATTATCAACCTTTTTTTGTCATTTTTAATGTTTTCAGGGGTTGGTGGACACCAGTTTTCCTTACAGCTGGTTTAGCATCTGCGAATTTCTTTGTTAAGCATTACTTTAGAAAAAATACTATCGCACAATCTCGTCGCAACATCTCTATGCACTATGACCTGGTATAAGATCAATAAGTACCAAAGTTAGAAGCTTCATTGATATTTATTCTAAAGTAGTTGTTACAAGTATATACATGTCATCATTTATCAATATATAAGTTGTGTGAACATTCAATAATAGTCATGCACACTGAAAAATAAAAAATACAATAAATGAAATATTCTTTACCTAAATAGATAGTTCATAATTGAAATTTTGGTTTTTTTTTCCCTAAAAATATATGCATCAATAGTAGATCTGCTACATGCATGAACAACTATGATTTTACCTCCCTACCTTTTGGATTTTTATTCTACTTTCTATAATTAGAATATAAAATAACTAAATACATAATACGCAATTTGTAGATTAGGAAGTTACTTTATATTAGCTACAATATTGCTTGACAAAGAAGTTTTAGTTGAATAATTAATTATTTTCTTTTATTTATTTGATTTCTTAATTTATCTCAAGTGTTTGTTCGATCTATTGATCATCAATATCATTTTTTTGTAATTATTATTTGGTTTTTTTCTAGAGCAATGAATTATTTGCACTGTTCCTGGATGAAACAATGACATATACAACTGCAGTGTTCAAGGCAAGGCAATAACCTTCTTGAGTCCAAATTTGTTGTAAATGATACTTTTTCTCAATTTCTGTAGCCCTTGTTCACATTTACCTTTCTTCATCTGTATGTATATCTAATATATATAGAACGAAGATGAAGATTTGAAAGACGCACAGATGAGAAAAATGTCTCTTCTCATTGAAAAAGTAAGTTCCTTAGAATGCTACTTTATCAATGTATTTTAGTTAATAGATTGTAAAGGGTCTAACATTAGTTTTCTTTAAATAAATGAAGGCTAGAATAGACCAGACACATGAAATTCTTGAGATCGGATGTGGATGGGGAAATTTAGCCATTGAAGTCGTCAAACAAACCGGCTGCAAATGCACTGGCATCACTTTGTCTATAGAGCAACAAAAACTTGCGGAAAAAAGAGTTAGAGATGCTGGACTTCAGGTATATGACAAGCTAATTGATTTCATCAATCTCTCAACATAAATTCTAATTCAAAAACATGGTAAACTTAATATACAAGTCAAATGAAAGATGTTCATGATAGACATTAAATCTCCATCTTTAGTTCTTTCATTTTACAATCAAGATCATTGAATGAGTATGGTTCATGCTAAATATTGTGAATTCATGACTTCAGGATCATATCAAAATTCTTCTGTGTGACTATCGCCAACTATCGAAGACATTCAAATATGATAGGATTATATCTGTGTGAGCAAATTTCCAATTTAGCTCTACATAACTACATAGAATAGCAATATTTTTCAGCATATTGCTTAACATATAGAATGGTATTTCAGTGGAATGATAGAAGCAGTTGGTCATGAATACATGGAAGAGTTTTTCGGTTGTTGCGAATCACTATTGGTAGATGATGGACTCCTAGTTCTCGAGGTATAATTTTTTTGGAAACGCTTAGATTATAAAAAAGGAGTTACTTCTACTACAACAAAATTTGGTAACTAAATTGGTGCTAACCTTTGAAGATGGTTATCTTATTTTATAGTTCATATCGATCCCGGATCAGCGTTACAATGAGTGTAGGCGCAGTTCTGATTTCTTGAAGGAATATATTTTCCATGGGGGATGTCTTCCCTCCCTAAATAGGATAACATCTGCCATGGCAGCTACATCAAGATTATGGTACATTTTACTTATTACTGCTGACTTCGATGACCATGTACATCCCTTCATTCTTCTCTTTTCTTATAAATAAAATGAACATTTCTGAATGCAGTGTAGAGCATACTGAGAATGTGGGACCTCATTACTACCAAACATTTAAGAGGTGGAGAACTAGCTTCCTTAAAAATCAGAGGTATATCATTAATGTTGTCAAAACATACTTTAATGTATTAGCTGTTGAAATATTTTTTGTTACTACTTATGCTAATAAATGTATTTGGAAATTGTGTGTTTTAGTAAAATTTTGGCTCTTGGATTCGATGAAAAGTTCATCAAGACTTGGAAATATTATTTTGATTTCTTAGGTGCAGGTTTTAAGTCACGAACAATTGGAAATTATCAGGTATGATGAAACCAAATTTACAATAATTACATGGACAATACTACGATCCATTAGGATAAACTTAATTAAGAAAATCTTCCTCCTGTATATTATAACGAAACTTAAGAAAGTAATAGTAATGCAGCTAAAATTTAGACTACTCGTAAATAGTGCTTAACTAATTAGTGAAAGAGTTAATTAATATGGATTAAGGAGTAACATTAATCAGAATTTAAATATGTTGCTTACAATTAGAGGTAGATTAAGTAAAATCAATTTGTTTAATTTTTATTTATGTATGATGGTTGTAGATTGTTTTCTCAAGGCCTGGCAATATCACTACACTACAGGATCCATACAAAAGTTGGCCCTCGGCATAATGTTGAGAACAAGCCATGACACATAATAATAGCATACCACGTTGCTGCTTTACAAATCACAATTACAAAGGGAAGATTGGGCGATTATTCATTTTTAATATAAAAAAGAATATGTTTTGCAGTACAGACTACTATAAATAAAGATGATATTATGTATTTTGGTCTTTAATTGTCCTCCTAACACCTACATAAGTAAAAATATAAATATATATGTTAATTTTTAAAAACAAAAAGATAAAAAATAAAAAACTTTATTTATTTAATTTAAAAATTAAGAAGATAATTAGAAAAATGAGTTAAGACCTCTAATATTTTTCTTCGCATAATGTACACTTTTTTGTGATGAATATATAACAATGTCAAATTAAATATTATTGTTTGATGATACGATGATCTATGCTTCTTAATAATAATAATAATAATAATAATAATAGTACACACATGACAAATTATGTGAAAAATAATTCATATAAAATATTAATTTTCTCTATCTAAATCAAGGTTCTGAAAACTGGTTCGAATTGGCCGGTCGAATTATAAACCAGTAAAAAAGACGGATCGGTCAGAAGCTATAATTGCTGGATTTGAAAATCGCATTTAGACCGTTGAACCGACTGAAAACTGTCCGGACGAATCGAACCAGCCCTGGTCAGTTTTTAAAGTTTTTCCCAAATGGCATCGTTTGTTCAAAGACCCCTAGCCAAAGCTGCACAGTACCCTCGTCTCTCTCACTCACTCAATCACTCCTTCTCCTTCCTCTCACCTCTGCCTCTCATCGCTCCTCCCTCACTCCTTCACTTCTGTCCAGCCACTGCCCTGTCATTGCCGCCGTCCAACTGCCGGAAGCTTCCTTCCCCGCTACGATCGTCTCCGCCACTATTCGAACTTTGAAGCCACCGTCGCCACTGCAACTGGTCTTGCCTCATGCCTCCATCGCGCAGCCATTGTCCCGCCGAGCCGTCGTCTCCAACACAATTCAAACATTGAAGCCACCATCGCCACTACAACTGGTCTCGCCTCATGCCTCCATTGTGCAGCCACTGTCCCGCCACACCGTCGTCTCTACCACTGTTCGAACTTCGAAGTCACTGTTGCCATTGCAATTGGTCTTGCCTCGTGCCTCCATATAGCCACTGTCCCGTCACACCAGCTCTGTTCCACCGCACTCTAGCCCTTCAGCCGCGTCGACCCTTCCGTCGTGCCCCTGTCCTCCTCTGTGCTCTGTATGCTCTCTCTAAAATGTATTTGTTATTTTGTTAACTGTAGTTATTATTTTAATTGTTTAGTTAATCTGTGATTTTTCATTACTGTGATTTAGGATTGTGGATGATCTTGAATATTGATTATGATATGATGTGGTTCTGTTAATTGATTGATTTGATTCTGATATTCTTGATTCAAACATTGTTGTTGTTAATTTTTTTATTGTGTATCACTGTATCTAATTATCAATGTTGAGATTATTGAGTTGCTGTAAACTTGTAATACTGTTATTAGATTGTATTGTAATTGGATTGCTGGTAATTTTTAGGTATGGATGAAGAGAGTATCAACCAAGAAGCACCTAGGGATAATAATGCATAGAATAATTCAGCTTCGAATCCTATTGCTTCAAATGAAGCTTCTCACCCTCCTGAATCTAATAACGATAGTCAATCAGAAACTTTGGCTGATTTTGATGATTGATGACAAATTTTGATGTTGGCATTTTATGTTTGGTTGTTTCTTTTGTTATTTGACTTTTGAGTTTGTATTTGAATGAGATTATAATATTATGGTTTACGTAACACTTTTAATTTGGATGATATTTTAAAGTTTTTAGTAGACTATAATTATATTTTAGTGTGTTTATTATTTTATTTTAAAATAATTTTTCCAGTTGAACTACAGTCGAACCGATTGAACCAGTAAAATAATAAATCAGTAGTTAGAACGGTTCAATGACCAGTCGATTTTCAGAACCATGATCTAAATTATATGGATATTTTATTTTATGAGTTAGCACAAAAAAATATATTACTTTATAAATTTTTGAATTTTCAAAATGAAAATTAATATGGAACGGAGAGAAATAGAATAGCATCCAAACAAAATGAAAATGAAAATAGGCAAGTGATTGGACTCCAATCCTTCAAATCTTCTTCAAGAATTAGTGGGACATGGTCAAATTTTGCACACTTCAACACCCTCACCTTTACCTTTGTTAGTCTTTGTATCCATCTTGGGTCTATACAAAACCTGTCAAGTTTACCAGTACTCCTACTATTCCTCCAAGTAAATTTTTGCCCACTAAGTGGCATTCGACCACCTCCATATCCTGCAGCCATTGTTTAAACTGTTGCATTCCCGCACTGCATGCTAACCTACTACTCCTCTCATTGGATCAGTAACCTCATTAAAGTTCCCAAATGCTATAGCAGGAATATTAACTTGGTCCCTCATAGCCAGCACCTCATCCCAATTTTTTCTCTCTCTTACTCTACTTGGCGCATAGGCAAGAACCAACAACATATTTTCTTTTAACTCTATAAATTTTCCAACCAAACATATCCATATTCTCCCCTTGAAACTTTTGTTTTACTTGAAAAAATGCTTTCTCCCAAATCCACAACAGCCCACACCATTGTTAGTAGCTTTTATCATATGCCATTCAAAATCAATGTTACCCCACATCCTCTTAACTTTATATTATTTAATTCTAGCCGTCTTTGTTTCCATTAATCCTACCATTCTCACACAGTTTTTACTCACCCAGTTTTTTATCACCACTAATTTTTCCCACTATTTAATCTTATACAATTCCAGAGTACAATCATTTGGATAAATTAACAAAAACACCACCTTTTTTCTGCCTCTTCTGTTTCTTGTTGCGGTTGTACCACTCCTTCTTGTCTTCTCTTTGGTTTGTTCATCGATAAGATACCTTTTCACCTTGTGTTCATCAACGGTGGTGAGTCCTAGTGTGCATCTTGTCCTCCATATCTTGCTTTTCAATCTCTTGGTCTTCAATCTCATCCTCACTAGTAGATACGTACCTCCTTTGGTTACTCCTTCCTACTTTTTCTATCTTCTTCATCTTTTCTTTCTTCTTTATTTCTTTCTATTTTGGTTTTCCTTCTTTTCTCACCTTTTGGTTTCTCTTCTTTCTTTTTACTACACTACTCTGCTAGTTGGAATTTGCAATTGTTTCGTCACTATCATTTGCGAATCCTTCCCTTTGCGTCCTACACTCAAACCTTGGTGCGATTGACGGGATTGATAGTGGAGATTGTTTGCCTTTCGTTTGCTCACTCTCACCGTTTAAATCTTGATCCATTTGCAACAATCATGCACATAACAACCAAGCATTTTTAATACAAAAAAAATCATTGCTTAAAATATACTTTTATTTTATATAACAATTATGAGAATCGAATCAGACCTGAACATTTAACTGGGTTAATCAAAAGCCAATCATCTTGTTAGTCTGATTCAAATAACAAATCAAAATGAACTAATAGCAATTTTAGTCGTTAATTGGTTAAAATTTGTTTATCTTTTTCAAGAAAAATACAATTTATCCATAAACATATTATTTTGTTATATATTGCTTTGTCTAATATGTTTGGAATTTAGTAAAGCATATGGTTCATAATTATTCTATTTCATATACATGTTTATATTTCTTTATTTGAGGCATGTTTTATGAGTTTATACACAACATATTTGTTATAGGCATGTGTAGTAGAAAAATTTTGGTTTGTTTATGTGGTAATGTTTGGTCAAACAAGTAGTTTAGCAACAATTTGGAGAATGATGCATAAATGAATCATATTTTAAGAGAAACTCTTAAAAGTGTCCCAAAAGATTTAGATATGGATAGAAATATCCTAAAAGATTAAAACAACAAAAACTTTTTCAAAAAATTTAAAACTTGAAAAAAATAACTAAGGAAAAGTATAGGTAAACAATAACATTAGTGAACAATGTAAACAATGGGGTTAAAAAAGTAAATTAATCCTAAATGTAATTAATGGTTTAATTAATTAAATTCTAATAATAATTATTTTTCAAATTAAAAAAGATCAGGGTTTTCACATTGGTGAATTGAAACTCTGCGACAAGCCTCTTATCTTATCTTCCTCTCGCTTGACCCTTTTCTCTTCTACACTCTCAACCCAGCCCCAACCCTCCGTCCGACACCACCACCATCACCACCGGCGACCACTGTTGCATACCTCCTCTCTCTTCCCTCTCTTCTTTTTTTCTTTCCTCTTTCTCCATTTCTCCTCAATCCCCTGTATGCTACCCTGTTCTCTGTGCAAAGCCCAACCCCGGCGAGAAACGCCAGTGTAACTCAGCAGCGGCTGAGCTCTGTGCCACTGCAACACCGCGTGTTCTACCCCTCTCTTTTCATTCTTCCCCTTTCACCAACGCAGGTTCCATGCTTTCTCCTGCCCGTGTTCTTTCGTTTATTTATTTTAATTAATTTTTAATTATGCTTTTAGTGTTTAGATTAGGCTTAGATTAATGGATCGATACTTTTTGGATTCCAAAATGTTTGATGGCTGATTTTTCTGGATTGATTGCTGCTTAAATTGAGTTTAAAATCCCTGTTTACATGTTGTGCACACCATATGCTCGATGAAATTCCTGAGTGAAACTTTTTGTTTAATTCTTATGTTTGGCGAGCATTTGTCTTAAATTTTGTTATCTTTAGGCATTATAATTCAGAATTGTGTAATATTATGCTATTTTTAATGATGTTTAGATTGAGTTTTGACAAGGCACTTGATTATTAGTTTTGTTTAAACACAAAATTGGTTTAAAATTTTAAATTTGGTCCTTTGATTAGTGTAATTTAAGAAGTGCATATCATGTTTAGTTAAGTGAATTGAATGAAACTACCTATTCATGTATGTTTTAAACATTCCACATGGTTGCCATTAGATTATTTTAAATTCCCATCCTTATGCTTCCATGCCATGCATGCACAAACAAATTTGGTCACAACTCACTTCATAGATGGAAATATATGCTCTAAGTGGAGATGCTGTTCATTTTGGATGCTCACTAAATGTGTTTTTTGTTTTTGCATTATTTTTTATTTTTCTACGCTATATAATATTGCTAGAAAATATATGTACAGTTGTGTATAACATACAATATAGTACTCAAAGGCCCCAAAATTTCAATTAGCAAGTCCACATACATACAACACTGATTACTATTATAAGAAAAATAAATTAATTAATAAACAAATAAGAAGAAGAAGAAATAAGAGAGGATTGACAAGGAAGGAATTGAAGAAACAAAAAATGGAGAACGGGAATGTATCATTCACATCCAAGAAGAAATAATGAGCTTTTTGACTTTTCCAAGCATAGAAATGGACTTGGTTTTAAGTTGTGTAGGTGCAATTCAATTGTGGCAGATTCATGCATGCTCTATATAAATACTTAATATAAGCCTAACTAATTAGGTGAGATTTTTTATGAGTACACTTTTCATTGTTATTATTTCTTGTAAGTTATGTATAGTAATAAATTTTTAATGATATTTTTGGAAAAAATATTAATAAAATCTTTTTAGTTGAAACTTGTTTAATCGTACGGTATTTAATTAGTTTGTGTATGTTTGATTGTAGGTCATAGAATGTACGGACATTACTGAAAGTGATGACACAGATCTTGTTGATGATGTTTGGTCTCTAGTATATTACTATTTTTTCGTGAACCGCATAATTGAATCAACCATTAATCCTCATGTTCATCGAATGATGTCTGTTTTGAACTGATTCGCAGTTACCGGATCATAGTTGCCTTGCTGAAGACGAAATACCAAGCGTTGGGATGCGGTTTGAGCATTTAAAGTTGGCTTAGGATTTTTATACAACATATGCAAAGAAAGTCGGTTTCAATTCAATAGCGTAGCGGATGGTTATTTCTATTGGTACCCAGATGGTTATTTTGTAATGGCCTTGGTGTGGTGTGTATAATTAGTTACAATTATGTTAAACTGGATATTCGATTTAATAGGATAGTGGATGTTTATTTCTTTTGTTACCCAGATGGTTATTTTGAATAATTTGGGTGTAGTGTGTGTGATTCGTTAAAAGTATTATAAATTGGATGTTTGATTTAATAGGAAAGCGAATGGTTATTTCTTTTGTTACCCAGATGGTTATTTCGGATAATCTGGGTGTAGTGTGTGTGATCAGTTGTAAGTATTTTAATATGGATGTTTGATTCAATAGGATAGCAAATGGTTATTTTTACTGGTACCCAAATGGTTATTCGTAATAGTCTTGGTGTAGAGTATGTGGTCAGTTACAAGTAATAAAGGCTGGATGTTCGATTCTATAGGCTAACAGATGGTTATCTCTATTGTCACCCAAATGGTTATTTAGAAGAGTCTTGGTGTAGTGTGTAAATAGTAACAAATAGTAGAGGCTGGATGTTCGATTCCATATGATAGCGGATGGTTATTTTTATTGGTACCTAGATGGTTATTCTTAACTAATAGCTTTTACGCTTCGCTAATATATTGAAACAGAATCAAAGTAGTTAGAGAACTAAAAATGTTATTCACCATGGAAATTTATCCTTTCTGTTGTAACAAAACTCCACCACGAAAACACGTAAACAATGTGAAAAATGTATTTGTGGTCTTAAGACTAAGGTCCAATTTGGGTTAACAACTTAAATAAGCTCTTTTAGAAAAAGAGTTTAAAGTAGAAGGACTTTTATTAATAGCAACTTATAAATAAGTTATTTTGTATTGAATTTTAGTTATAAAAGTACTTATTTTAAAATTGTAGTGTTTGGATAAATAACTCAAAAATACAATTTTTTTAAAGAGAATGGATATTAAAATTCTAATTCACAATAATCTTGATGGCAATGCAAAAGAAATTATTGTATAGTTAGTATTTGTTATTTTATTGTGCATGATATGGTAGGTGAAAATAAAAAATGAATATAAAATGCGTGTCAATGTATATTTTGTTGCTGTTTTTTAGCTTTTTTATTGTGACTTTTCATAATTTAAAAGTAAAAAAAAAAAGTAGCTTCTGCTACTTCCCAAATGGGCTCTAGGTACATCTATTGCTTTCTCTGATTTCGGTTCTTCCTCATAGCTTCATTAATGTCCTAGTGATTGGTGCTGTAAAAGGTGATTTAACCTCCTTTTTCTTGTTTCTTGTACGGTTGTGGCATACACGTTCTTCATTTCGGTCCAACAAAGTTCGCACCTTTTCAATGGATCCATTGTGTGCTCCCATGATAATATCCTCCATAATCTCCACTCTCATTGCTCGAAGTATATCTGTATGGTATTTTCATTGTGAGGGTGATGAAAAAACACAAACGAATAAGACAAACTGAATTTCAGAATCATATACACAAAATTTTTTCTACCATTATAATTAGTCTTCCATAAAATTCAGAACCGAATTTCACACGCATAAAAAATATTATTTCTATATAACTATGTATTATTCTTAAAATTTTAACACGAGTCTTTACAACATCCATGATCGAAAATAATAAAGTCATAAATATGTAGACATCAAACATTATGCAACTACAGTATTTACAACCAATTTAACTCATATCTAGTTAAGCAACCACTAAAAGCCATATCTTTTTTGCATCCATCATTTTTTACAAAATTGAACATCCATAATTCATAGAAATTAAAAGTCAATCACATGAACCAGAACCAGATAAAGAAAAGAATTCTAAAATATCAAGCACAAACTCCATCAAATTTCATACAGTTCGCTTTAATCCAAGCATCCATGAACCATGTGATATTTCTATCTTTGCTATAATTTCAAAAAAAAAATGAAAATCAATAGCAGAACACCCACAGTCGTGCGCAGTATGAGTACACAGGCAGATAACAAAAAATTCAAGTAAAACAAGGTTCTTGGAAGCGTAGCTGTCAAAATTGAACTTCTAATTACGAAAGTCACCAAAACAAGTCATAATATAATCAGCTTGATAGGCTCTAGAGATTAGTAACAATAGAAATTGCTTCCTAAATGCTTTAGATCATGTCACAACGCTCAACTTTTAACATTCATCTAGTATAATTTTCCTGCTGCAAGTATTAAAAAATCAAAAGGACCAATTAACTTGCAACTTCAAGGCAACGCACTATTTATTTCGATCTAGTGTGTCAAAAGGACTATTCATACTGACTTACTCAATGTTTTTAAAGTCTAAAGCTGGTTTATTTAGAATGTTCCCAAATATTGATTGCGATGGTAGTCAAATATGCTGATCAACATGTAAATAGAGTCTTTACATGGTCAAACTCAATGCCAAAACTACTGTCATTTAGATCCTATCCAATCAAATACATCAAATGCAAGTGGACATGTGAGGAAAAAGTAAAATACACTTTCAGCTAAGACTAGAAAAATGTAAATTTATTCCAAATTATACTTACAATTTTTTTCTTAAATAAACAAACAGGATACCAATTCAAACCTATCTCTTCAAAATCAAAAATGCATAATCAGAGAATTGAACAGTTATTCAAATGTGACACCCTTTTAGGTTAGGTATTGGAAGGAAAAAAAAAAGTTAACATCCTCAACCAAATTTCAAACAACCGTGCAAAAAATTCATCCATCCATTTATGTATAGAAATGACCATCCGACTTAGAGTGATTAAACAACTCACAAAGCAACAAATTTTAAGCACGTGCTTCACACCAATTGCTGACTTACTAATATCCGGAGACAAAACAAACCCAAATACAGTCAACCATTAAAAAACAAGATGCGAAAAACCGGATCCTCAGCAACATGTACGGGTCGTTATTCTTTCCATTTTCCTTATGTTAACAAACAATTGAAGAAGTCAAACAGGCTCAGCAATTCCCACAAGCAGCAAAACCCTTCTATGCAACCATAACATAAAAATTACTATGAACATCTAAACCTTGAAGAAACGGCTATCGGAAGACTGACCTTCAATAGGGGCAAGCAAACACATACCACTGTTGCTCTGGTTTTGTCTGAGGAAGACTCCAAGCGGCGCGGACATGCAGGGACTTCAACCTCGGGAGATGGCCGTTAAAAGACAACGCGGGTGGCGGCTAGGCGACTTCCACGTGACGGCGACAGGGGGTTCGCCTACTGCTGCTCGTCTTCACAATGGAGGCACCCCGGGGATGGTCGGTTCGGCGAGGGGCAGGATGGATGACAGGATATAGCAGAGAAGAGGCGTCGGATGTGAGAAGGTCCTCCTTTGTCAATGCCGTTTCAATTCGGGGTAGGGGAAGGCTACTACTTCCTGAATGCCGTTTGAATAGTGGGGAAGGGGAAAAGTTTTTACTGGGTCAAAAAAGAGGGAGTGGGTGGGATGATTATGATGTTAGTAATTAAGATTATTAAAATTAGGATTTGGGGGACGGGGTGTATATAGGTATACTGTGTTAGTAATCTAATTGGGTTAATTTTTAGGGTTCGTTGTTCATATTGTTCAACAAGGTCATTGTCTACCTAGCATTCCCCAATAACTAAATATTAGATGCGATGCTAAATCTCAAAAAAGGTTTTATAAGTCGGATTTTGATGTTTTTTTTAAAGATGATTAAAAAAGAGTCATTTTCATCATTAAAATTTTGTAGTTTTACACCAAATGAATTTTTTTGTGATACTTAATGGAATGGCAAATATACTTTTTAGATAAATGAAAAAGGTTTAGAGATCAAATTTTGCTATGTTTTCTTGCACTCACCTTTTAAATAATTTCTAAAGGTTCCCACAAAATTTGGATCAAATACAAATTTGAATCAAATACACAAGTTATATACTAGAAAGATATTGGAATAAAGTTATCTAGGAAACTAGTTAAGACTAAATTACCAAAAATATTTTCGAAATATTTAAATGCTTACAAAAATATTATTCCTAAAAGATGAAAACAATAAAAAATAATACCCTTAAAAAAATTTAAAGTTAGAAGAAAAAAATAACCAAATACATATATATTCACAAAAAATTTAAAGATTAGAGTTGAATACTGCTTTTTGCATGTATGAACAGAAAAATGAAATATTTTTATCTTTAAAATTTAGGAATTTATATATATTGAATTTTTTATGATTTTATCCTCGAAGATACTTAGATGCTGAAATAATACCCTTGAAAGATAAAACAAAAAAATGCTCCCAAAAGATGAAAAATGTGAAAAAAAAAGCCAAAAAAACAATTTTTTAATAAGAGATAAAAAAAACTTCCGTATTTGATAAACGATATATACACTAATCCGAAATTTTGTAAGAATATTTAGATAACTATTTTGAATGCACATATGAGAAATCAGAGCGAAGTTTAAATTTTAAATAGACCTCCTTTTAATTTCTTTTAAATCCGTCATTTCACTACTAGAAAACTAGTTATTACAGACAGATATTTCTGACGAATTTTGTCCCACAGAATTTCAGAGGGATTTTTTGTCAAAAAACCAAAAAAATGAATTAGTATAAATTACAGACGGAAAAGAAAATCCCTCAGTAATTCCGTCGAAAAAATTAATTTTTTTTTGTAAAAAACAGTTATAGACGGAAAATCCATTTGTAATTAAATGGACCAAAACGCTGTGTTTATTAAATTATTACAGACAAAAAATCCGTCTGTAATTTAAAATTTTCCGTCGGAAATATTAAAATAAAGTTCAGCGTTACGAAATCCTCCTCATTTCACATATCCTTCCCCGCACCTCCACACCCTCCCCTCCAAATGCTCTATCGGCGGCACTTCTTAGCCTTGCACCGCCGTCGCACCTTGCGCCGCCGCCACACCTTGCGCTGCCGCCGCACCGAACCTCCATTGCACTGAACTTCCATCGCCCTGTCACACCCCTTCCCGGCTCTTCTATGTGTGTTGCTCGCGTCATTCCTTTTAGAACCGTAATGTGCATTTCTCCGCCACCGTCTTCGTCGCCTTCGTCTACCTTCGCGATTTTATAAAACTACAGCACTGATCGCTCATTCAGTGGAACTAACCATAACCAATGGCGTCCGCCGAGCAGCCATTGAAGAAGTGAAAGCACGACACTCTCCTGGAATCCCCACTGCCACACCACCGCCGCCACAATCTCCTCAAACCCTAGCTCGTCCGCCTACTCCTCCTCCTCCGCCTCTGTCACAGGATGAGGTCGTCACTAAGCAGAGGAACAAAGATGAGGTTCGAACCATGTTTAAAAACTACCGTCGCATCAAGCTCTTCTTGTCAAAGAAGGAAGGTGATTTCATCCATGACCTTGAACAGAACTTCTTCGCTCTCGTCAATGCTTCCAGAGGTAAACACTACTAAACAACACTTCATAGTTCATTCTCTATCTTTTTGGAGGGTATAAATTTGAAATCAAGGTTAATGAATTTGAGTTTGTTTATACCATTCAGACCCTAATGTACCATTCTTCTCTTCCTCAGAATATAGCATTTTCTTATATCTTTCTAATTCAGTATTGCTTGCATCACCATTTACAAGTCTGTGAACTGGACTTGATATTCAACTTCCATAAGGTTTGTCCCCACAACTCCATGTCATGATTTATGTTAATAAACAAATAAATTGTAATAATAATTAGTTATTTCCATTAATTCTTCAAGGTGGCCACCCTGAACAAAAAATGCTATGTTTCCCTAATTTCCTTAATCAAATACTGTTTTGTGTTTTCAATGCTTGGTTCATTTGCCATAACTAAATAATCTTATAAGAGTAGATGCTTTATTTGAATTTTGATTTGAGCTATCATTTCCTGTGTATAATATTGCCTAAAAATTATTCCCAACTATTAATAATGTTAGTGTCTTGCTTCACGATGCAAAACTAGAAAGAACAAGTTGCTAACATAGACCTTAATCACGCTAACACGATGATCTTCACGGTTAACAAATGGATGCAGTTTCTCAGTGGAATAGAGAATTAGGGGAATAACAAAGTACCTTGATGGTTGTCTATTTTTTTCTTTCATTGAAAACCATAATTTTTTTCTTTCAGGTATGCTGCGACTCCTAAAAGAGTTGTGGTTCAAAAAGTATTTCATGATTTTTCAAATGAAAAATCTAAAGCTAAAGCACAAAAATTAGCAACTATGCTAGTATCATTTTCATGTTCCTCTTCATCTCTATAGCTGCTTGGTTGTGATGCTTTCCCTAGTTTTGATTATGTTTTATAACATAGTTGTACAAGTGTTGGTGTCTGTTTAAACATGTGACAGTTGCGATGGATGGTTTGAGATGATTTTAGTAGTTTTGATGATATGTTGTGACCAAGTTGGACTAATCTTAGTGTCCATGTATGAACATGTGAAAATTGCAGTGCCTGGTTTGTGTTTGTTCTGGGAAATTCAATGTGACTAGGAAAGTTTTGACATGTTCTGTAACTACTATCTGTTTTATTGCTAGTTCTTTAGCTGCATATGGAGCCTATGTGCACCCTATGCCATATTCGAATGAGGTTGGTTTGCGAATGCTTACAGGTGGAGCTGCCAGGGAGGCTGCAGTGTTAGGGTATCATATTACTCCCTTGTTTTCGTACTATGCGTATCACGGACCTGTTTTCAGAGTCTTACTCAGATTAAATCGTGGCAAGATTCATGACAGTAGGTAATGTACTTCTTTGCTTGTGTTGCACCTTTGATCTTGTTTGTGTTACTCCCTTGATTTGATTTATAACTCATATGGTTATTGTAGGCATTATGCCCATATTTCAGGTTTTCCATAAGATTTTAGTGAAATTTCTTTGTTTGAATTCTAAGTTCCAGATATATTAGTTGCTTTTTCCTATTGAATATGCTTTGTAAGTTATGTAGCAGCAACGAATTTATGTTATGTAACACTTATTTTTACTCTTCCATTCTGTCAGTTGCTTAAATTATTGACTTATATAACTATTGAAGCTTCTGTAATCTTTTATTACTTTTCATTTTCAGTCTAGCAATACAGCGAAAAATCCAGTCATCAAGCTTGGAAGGGCCTTTCTTGGGGTATGGTGAGTTTTTCTTCCTTAATTTCTTCCTTTTATTATTAATTAGCTCTTATTTGTGTGTATGTGTGTGTTTCTTCTGATTGATTGGTTCTAGGTACCTCTTCTTGGTGGAGCACTTTGTGCATGTACATGACATTTCTTTTAATATACACTATACACCTAGCATGATTGAAAAGAAATAGGAAGAGTCTGAATCAATTTGTAGCCCTTTATTCTAGTGCTAGTGAATGCAGCAAAGTAATGAATGCATATAAATAGAATGAACCTGTGCATACGTGCGTGTGTTTTTTTGTTTGTATTTTTTGGGATGGAGAAATTGAATAGTAGAAGAAAAGTATAATAATGGAGAAGTTTATTATTTATTTGCTTCAATGGCAAAAGAAGAATCAAACTGGAGCTTAGCTTTAACAATTCAGTTTTGAATCAATGGGAACCAAAATTCTAGATATGAGAATTAAAATACTTGAAAAGTGAGGTAATGTTCTTTTTTTTAAAAAATTTACCTTTAATTAAAGTTGGTTTATATGAAGGGAAACTGTCATGAAGGGAAAATGAAATATGATACTTCTGGTGATTCAAACAGCTATAATGCCTCTCTTCTTTTGGAAGCTTGGAGGCCTATATCAATGGCACACAAGAGAAGGTAGTTACTGGCTGGTTTTACCTGCTTAAATGAAGCCAAAATAGACGGAATTAAATTATAGAACCTTCTATTTCAGGACTAACATGACTAAACCAAGCTGTTATCCAAAATTTCAAGGCCCTGCACATTTATCTATCTTAGTTTTCATCTAGTGGAGGAATAACGTTGTATCCCAAAACAATACCCTAAACCAAGAATCGATTTTAAATTGCAGCTGCAGTCATAGGTGCAATTCTCTTATGATATGAAAAATTGTACCAAATGCAGCTGCAACTGCCGCTGTGCAATATTGTGGCAGCGATTATGGTAATAAGCCCTTGAATGTAGCGGAAGATAAGCAAATATTATGAGGAATGGTATATGAAAATGCAATAAAAAAAAGGGAAATTGGAGAGAAGGAAATGATATTATTACCTTCAATGAGAATTCCCATTATAAGGGCTTCCGTCCCCGTAGTGGGATACTTCAATTTCCTAGCAATATGTTTGGATGGAACATAAAATAAATATTTGGATGGAACATTTGCAGTATGTTTGGATGGAACATTGCCAGCCTATCACTTTCATCCTGGATCCGGATCAGGAGCCAATAGTTGGCTCATTGACTTAGAGGTACATTCAAAAAATATATACACTTGATTTCAGCATCTTTTGCCAGTTCTATTTTGAGTTTGGTCTGTTATTTTTAGCTTATAATGATTGCTGCATATCAAATGTAATTGAATGTAATAATTATATGGTTTCTCTCTCTAACTAACCCACGGTCATATTATTTGCGAAGGCTGTGCATTCAAGCTAGTAGTAAGTTGATTTTCATGTCTTATACCATAAACTTATTTACTTTTTGACTGGTTACAAACTGATTTGGAAGAGAAAAAGGCACATGAAATTGCCAAGTTATTCACTGGAACTAGACCAGATGTTGAGGTGAGCTTCACTTATTCATCTCAAGAATACATTGTATATAGATTATGTGTTACTATTTTTTATTTTTGTCAGAATTTGATACTTGAGAAACAGATGAGAAATAGAAAAATATAAGGAGGCAGAGAAGCTTGAGGCAAAGGAGCAATTCATGACCCCACTGTTTGAATCAATGGACACAATAACGATGAATGGTTTCTGTACAGATAAAGTTCCAATTTTAGAACCTAATTAAGCAACCTTATTGTATATTTTGACTTAATTAGAGGACAATAGTTGATGTATTAATACACTTTGTTGATGTATGGTTGTTACTTGTTATTATAATTGATGTATCAACATTTTGTTTATATTTTGAATTATATTGACTTGTTTGTTTATAGTATTTTTCTTTTAGTTTGATAATACGATGAATTTGTTTATTTTTTAAAATATTATAAATATTCGAATACAAATTAGATAAAAATTTGTATTAAATTTATATATTTTGTATGAAAACAAGTTTATTTTGTAATTGAAAAAAAAATTATTTTACCTTACTAACGGATTTACAGACGGATTTTCTGTCTGTAATAAGAGTGTGAGATGATTTTATAATTACAGATGGAAAATCCGTCAGAAAATCTGTCTGTAATTATAGACGGAAAATCCATCAGGAAATTCGTCTATAATTACAGATGGAAAATAAGTCGAAAATCCGTCTATAATTACCGACGGAAAATTTGTCAGAAAGTTCGTCGACTTCGGGAAATGGATGGAGAATTTACAGAGAAAAAATTCGTCGGTAACCGGTAAAAATCCGTCGGTAATTTTCCGACGGAAAAAAATCCGTCGGTAAATAATTTCCGACGGAACTTTTACAGAGGGACAAAATCCGTCGGTAATTTCATCGGTAACCAAAAATCCGTCTGTAATAAAGACTAAATCTGTCTGTAAATATGTCTGTATTAATCCATTTTCTAGTTGTGTTC
Organism: Arachis ipaensis; assembly: GCF_059453495.1. Lineage (NCBI taxonomy): Eukaryota > Viridiplantae > Streptophyta > Magnoliopsida > Fabales > Fabaceae > Arachis > Arachis ipaensis. The sequence continues at coordinate 133,127,143 of NC_142444.1, forward strand.
ACCAAAAAAAAAAAAGGATTAAAAAAAGATTCACTTGATAAAAGATCACCAAGTTTTAAGAATTGTTAGAAACAAGAAACTAAACTGGAGGAAGGATTTGTATTATTGAGTGTAATCAAGTTGTCTATTCAAGTTGTCTAGAATGATACAATATAAAAGGGTATTTATAGGTACTAAGAGAATCGTAATAATAAAGACGTAATCTCCTATAATAAATATTCAGATATACTAAATAATACTAATTAATCCAAATTGATCCTAATTATATTCTAACAAAAATAAAAAATCTCATTTTTAATTATGAGTCGTATCAAAATTTAGTTCTTTCTGAGAATATATTTAAATTACTTTGTTATTTTTGTTATATTTAAAATATTTTAAGAATATTTTTGTCGTTGTCATCTTTCAAAAATTTTTATTCATGTCTAAATCTTTGTAGAATTTCATATTATCTCAAACCTATCCCTCCAAGTGAAAAAAAAGTACGATAGCACACATAATAAGTCATGCCAAAATCCATGTAAATAGTAAGAACGATTTTTCATTTCCAAATACAAATTATATATGGATATATCATATGAAATATCCATATTAGAGTGTAATTAGAGTAAATTTAATTAAAAAAGTAAATTTAATTAGTAACATTAAATTAGAGTGTAATTTATTTTCATTTGATTGGTAATTGTTCATGTTGTTCAAAATTTTCATTGTTTCCCTAGCACTCCCTTTGAGAGAAAGAGTGTGGATAGATCCTAGCACGGGTCATTTTCTTAACCCGTTTTGTGTTTATGAGAATGACATTATGGACAATTGCATTAGTTTTGGTCCTTTTCCTTAACCAAGCTTGAGAGGAAATTTGTCGGCTGCAGCATGCAGCGGATGGAAATAATAGACCCATATTTTTGTTGGGTTGTGTGGGCTAAATTCAATACGAAAGTAAAAAATGTGGGCCAAGTTTGAAATTGGGTAACATACGATGACAAAATAAAGGGTAACACAATGAGTGTAGGTTATGATTGAAAAGTAATATTTTAAAGTTATTGTTAAGCCCTTTTATTAATAATGGCTAAAAACGAATGGTTTGCGTAGTGGTAATTTTAGTCGTACGCATAGTAATTAAGTTGGGTTAAGTACGATTTTGATCTCAAGGTATAGGTAGAATATTTTTTTCGTCTCTAACTTTTTTTGCATACAAAATGGTCCTTAAGATTTAACTTGGTTTTAAAATCGCTCCTAAGTTTTAACTTTGTTTTAAATTTTTGGTGGCGAAAACGGAGGTAAAGGTGGATTGTAGACAGCTTCTTCTCCTTCTTCACTTCTTCCTTCTTTTTTTTCCATTCTCCCTTCGCAGGAGCAGAAATAATCTCTTTCTCTTATTTTTTCTTTTTTTTTTATTTTATAATTTTTTTTGTTATGGATTATTTGGTCCAAAATTTTAATATTTAAGTAAAAATGGCGATTTTAAAACTTGGTTTTAAACGTTAGGAACGATTTTGTATACAAAAAAAGATTGAGGACGAAAAAACTTTCGATCTATACCTTAGAGATCAAAATCGTACTTAATACTAATTAAGCTTTATTGGAGTTGCTATGTTATTAGGATTTGGATTTTCTAAAATTTGAATTTCACTTTAGAGAGTAAAGTGTAATCTCTCACCATTTATTTCATAGGTGAGACAAAAAAAAAATATGAGAGAGAAATCATTCAAGGGTGAAAGATCACACTTTTCCCTCTAAAGTAAAAAATTTAAAATTTAAAGGATCCAAATTTATGTTATTATATGTTGAATGTTGAAACAAACTGAATGTTAGGTTCAATGAGAATGAAAGCAAAATGGCAGTGACCTTAAAAAAATTAATATGAGCTTAAAAAATTAATGATCTTGTTAGTAATAGTTTGGTTGCATAAGAAAATCTATGTGAAATATTTAATTAGCAACATATTGAATGAGTTTGAATTTGAGTGTTGAATGGTAAATGCTTTCGTAACCAAATTGAAATTTTTTTTTACATTTTAATTCAGATGCAATAAATTATAATTTTTGTATTTTCGTTTAATTGTTAGATTAAAAAGTAATTGAAAAAATTTAATTTTTCTGCTAATTTATCATTCAATCATATTTATAATAAGAAATATCAGAAACAATAATAAGAATTTTTTGTATTTTTTATGGTTGTGTTTTAGAAAAATCTTTTTTGGACTATCATTTTTAGTATTTTTTTTTTCAAATTTTAATTTTTTTTATCAATTTTTTATTTATTTTTTGTTTGTTTATATTGTGAATGTTTTTGTTTAGAGTTTTTTTTTATGTTCTCTAATACATATTATTGTATTTTTGTAATAGAATTTTTAGTACTCATTATTCATATAATTTTTTTAATTATTTTTATTAATACATATTTTTTATAGAATTTTATTATTTTTTGGTTTAGTTTTATATAATTTTGGTTTTGAATTAAAATCTACTTTATTTACTATTGTTATTTTTTTATAAGATAAATTATTAATTCCATTAAAAATGCCAAATTCAATATATAAAGTGAGGGCCAATGAGTTATAGCTCAAATGACATAGTCTCTCCATATTCAATTAAGAGGTTGCGGGTTTGAGTCTCCTATCTTTGGTAATATATATATATATATATATATATATATATATATATATATATATATATATATAAAGTGAGGATTCATTCATTGTGACCAACATGAACTCGCCACACCCAATGGGACTCCAATGCATTGCATCTATCGGTGGTTTTGTTCACATTTCGCAAGGCCCATTCATGATTAGTATTTAGTCCAACTATTTCACGCCGTATGTGGCCTACTTTGCGAAACTCGGCTTTAGTGACTTCACCATGCAGTCATTCAAGCTCAACGTGGTTGTCTTGACAATTGCCCTTTTTGTCTTTTTGGATAAATTTCAAGGATGTGTCTGGTATTTCATTTCATACAACATGACAAACCTGTTACATCGAACCGAACTGTACTTACTATACCAGTGTTTCATTAAAGCAAATGGAACATGTGAAAATTTTTCTATATCTTAAGCTGAAAGTGATTGATTATAAGATTATGATTATTTAAATATAAATTTTTGTTACATGTGGTCTTGGTGACGATGGACTTCTTTGCGGGCTTTATTGCATTATTTGAGTTTGTTGATGGGTATGTCGAGCCTTATAACCTTATTGATGTGTTGAACCCATGTGAGGTTGTTTGAAGATATTTATGTTAAGTTAACGCTCAAATTGGTCTCTAAATTTTAAATCGCTATTCAATTTAGTCCTTGATTTTTAAAAATAACTAACTAAATTCCTGAAATTCGAAAACGTGCATCTCCATTAGTCCCTCGCAGAAGTACCGTCTAAACGTTGATGATGTGGAACATGAACTGCCATGTGGACATTCCATTAAATGATGTCGTTGAGGGAGAGGATGCCCTAAGTGTGTGAAACGACGTTGTTCAACGTCTTCTCCCCTTTGAATAAACAATTCTTGCTGGTCCCTCCTCCACTTCAATGTTTTCCACCAAAACCTCAAAAAAGCTTTCTCTTCTTCTCTGTCCGTTCGTTCTCCCATACTTCCCACTCACACTTTCTCGCGCGGCGATCATCCTTAGAATCTATTCTCTCCGGTCAGTGAAGGAATTATCGACGAAGCATCACCTTCGCACACTGCCAACGGTGAGAGGTAAGAGTTCATGTTGATCCGTCTCTTCTATTTTTTGTATTCCATTGAGGGTTCTTGATACTTATGCGTGAATGAGTTATTGTATACATAAGTGAGTGGTTTAGAATGTTATGGTTGTCAATGGCACAAATGTTAGGGTTTATGGTTTCTGATATGAACCTTGTAACCACATAAATCATAATCTGGTTTAAGTTATAGTCAATAGGAAGTAAATATATGCATTCTTATTACAAATATAGTGTTAATTTCTAGTTCTTTGCAACATGGTTGTTTTGCGATAAAATGAGTAATGCTATCTGTTTTGTGCATTGTGCTGTAAACTTTAGATGCCTGATCGATTGAAACTTGTTTTTCACCATGGTGGAAAGTTTGAGATAGATCCTGGTGAAATTTTTATCTAGACATCTGACTTGTACGATGAATGGGTTGGAGTGGATGAAGACTATCTTGATGTGTTTGCAGTAACAGGTTATTATAACGAATTAGGGTATGACAAGGTTGAAGCATGTTGGTTTTTGGACCCTGAAGATGGGTTAGAGTTTGGTCTTAGGAGATTGCAAGTGGACTAGGACCTTGTTAGTATGATCAAGCACTGCCATGAGAATAACAACGTCATCCACATTTATTTTGAGCACAGACCTTCAATTCTTGATATAATTGATGTAATGGAATTGTCTGACGATTATCATACTATAGGCCAAAAGGTTGGAATGGAAGGCATGGAAGAAGATAGAGTAGAAGGTGTTAAAGCTGTGAAGGAAATAATGCCAGGGCATCTTGGCTAGTTTTACAAGCCATTTTTAGTTTGTTTTAGAGTAGTTTCATGCGTTTCTTAGGCAATAAGTAAGCATTTGGATGAGAATTTTATACATGCCTTGATTCAATCAAACATTGTTAATTTGATACATTTTCATGAGATTTATGCCATAATTACTTGTGTGTTAAGAATGATGCAATTTCTTGTGAATTTAGCAAAGCTTTGATACATGTGTTTGGTTAACGATAGGTGAAAAGAAATAGAGGAAGAGCAAGAAAAGGGGGGAAATGCAACATTCTGCAAGTTTTTGGTGCCAACATTGGAGGGAACGTTGGTTTCCAATGTTTTTCAATACAGAGTGCTTTCTGGAAATTGGAAAAATTTGGTGCGACGCGTACGCATGGTTGACGCGTACGCGTGGGTGACGCGCACGCGTGGAAAGGTCAATGTTGGAGGGAGCGTTTGTAGTCCAACGCTGAGATCAACGTACGCGATGAGACTCCCAAATCTGGAATTGGGAAAATTTGAGGCGACGCGTACGCGTGGATGCGAATTTTGGCCTTGCACGCAAACGCTTGAGCGACGCATACTTGCAAAAACCTGTTTGACGCGTACGCATGGTCAACGCGCACGCGTGGATGCGCGAACGTTGTTGCACCAACGTTGAGTCAAACGTTGCTGGCAAAGCCCAGAATTCATTTTTTTTCAAGCAACGTTTGACCCAATGTTCCTCTACAAACGTGATCATCAATGTTAAGGCTAATTCCATTCCAAATTGCACCTATGCAGAGTAGAATGTTAGTGCCAATGTCCATTATCAATTACTAAAGAATCACTCCTAACTGCTTCAGCCAAGGCCCACATCCAAGTACTTGATCCAATTGAAGATGAGAAAGAAGAGTATAAATAGAAGGATTGTTGAAGATTGAAGAGAGCTCTCTGGGAGGCCCTTAGGGGGCTCTAGGAGTTCAGAACTCTGCTTTCAATTTTCTTTGCATTTTCTTAAGTTTTATGTACTTTCTTTTCTTTTCTTTTTCTATTTGGGGGTTGGACAGATTGAGATCTGTAATTGTACTCTATGCACAATTTACTTTTCTGCATTTCCAATTTTGTAATGTACTTTTCAATTTCACTTTCCATTCTGAGAGCTATGAACAGCTAAACCCCTTTCATTGGGTTAAGGAGCTCTATTGTAATTCAATGGATCAATAATAGTTTTCATCTTCTTCTTCTATCTTTTCTCTTGATTTTGTTAGAAAGCTTTCGATCTTAATTCAATTAGATAGTTGTCTTGACAGAGAAGCTATTCATAATTGGGTTTTCTCTGATCCTTGAGAGAGGGATGAAGAAATCATGCTAGAAATGCTTTCTCACATTGGATTAGATTGGGGTTTGGATGGATATCGTGACATGTAATTCTACCAATACTTTGATCTATGAATTTGTGTGGTATAATCAGTGACCAAACTTCATCTCTTCCCATGAGCAATTAAATCAAGACATTGGGCAATTGTTCAATCTTAGAGAGATTGGTGAGCCAAGACATTGGAATCCAATCACCTAAGATTGCCAAGCAAAGTCAATGAATGCGTTGATTGAGGAAGAGATGAGAATGATTTGATCCGGAGAATTCAATATCTCCTAAAATCCAATGACTCCCCAATTCTGATCTACCCATCCTCTTTACATTCTGCCTTTTAATTTGATGTTTAACAATCCCCATTCCCTTTTAATTTCTTGCAATTTAAGCTTCTGCACTTTAATTTCCTGCAATTTCCCTTCTGCCATTTAATTTCTGCCATTTACATCCAGTTATTTACATTTCTTGCTCTTTAAGTTTCCCGCCAATTTATATTCTGCAATCCCAATCTCAAATCTGATTTAGTTAAACTAGAACATTCTTCCAATTAACATTGATCAACCAACCAATGCCTGTGGGATTCGACCTCACTCTATAGTGAATTTTTACTTGACGACAAGCCGGTGCACTTGCCGGTGAAAATTTGTTGAGAGACAAGTTTTTGTGTGATCAGGAAACCAGCACAATATTAAGTCAACTTGAAGAACCAATTACCTTTATCCCAGTTGAACTGAAATCTACTGCACCAAGCCCACTGTCCCCTACCCACTACCCCCTATCCATTGCCCCCAGCCCATTGCCCCCAATTCCACTGCCCTTCCAGCCCACTGCCCCCAAGTCCACTGCCCCCCAGCCCATTACTCCTAATCCCAGTGCCCACTAGCCCACTGCTCCCTAGCCCATTTCCTTCAAGCCCATTCCACTAAAATCCACTACCCTCAATTTTAGTGTCCCCAAACCTTGTTCACAAGCGAAGTCCCCCAAATCTCTATCCCAACCAAACCTCATTACTTCTAAACTCATATCTAAAAAAGTCTTCTCTCAACCCACCCCCTCAACCAACAATGCACAAATCAAGAAACCTAGTACATCAAAGAAACAAGCCAAGCCTATTAACTTTAAATTCAACACATCTAAAAAAATGCCTAGAAGGTATATCACAAGATCACAAGGCTGGAGAAAACAAGTAAGCAAGGAACCAGTTCACTTGAATGTTGATAGCTCATCTGATTCTTATGAGTCTGCAGAGGACAATTTATACAAATCACACATGCCACTTGACTGTGTGGACTCAAGCAGTGACAACGATGATGATGCTGGTCCTTCCAGCAATAGGAAAAAAAGGAAGACTGACAATGACGATGATAAAGGCAAGAAAAAGGCTATTAATGATGAAGATTTTTTCGTCCCCCTTCAATGGATGCATCTGATTATGAGAAGGAGGTAGATGATGATGAGAAAGAAGAAAACTTGCAATGTATGTAAAATATATTTTTTATTATAATTAATGTGTATATGTATTGATTTTATTATTTTTCTGTCAGTGATGTAATGCATGAATCTGTATGGCAGTGTCTTTTTCTGATGATAGTTGAAAATCTGATGAACTGAAGACTCCACCAGATTTTGAGGACGATGCAGACCCAGCTGTGAATCCCATCTTCAATGACGCTGCCAAGTTTGGACATGTGAGGTTAGAGCTAGGTATGGAATTTACTACTAGGGATGCTTTCAAGAAATGGGTTAAAAATTATACATTGCAAGAGGGTAGGGGTGTTAGGTACAAGAAAAATGACACTACTAGATGTAGGGTGGTATGCAAGAATGAAGATTGTCCGTGGATGGTGTTTTGTTCTTATAACAAATCAAATGGATGTTGGCATATTAAGACGTTTAATGATGATCATACATGTGAGAGAATTTTCAAGAATAGATGTGCAACTAGGTCTTGGGTAAATGATATACTTGTTAAGAAGGTTAGGAAGCTCCCTACATTTAGACACTGTAAGGTTTTTAATTACTTTAAAGCAAAAAATGGAATAAAATTGTCTAGGACTACAATTATAAGAGCTTTGGGTGATGCAAGAAAAATAGTGAGGGGTGATGAAGCTGCAGAATATGCTAAACTCAGAGATTATGCAGAGGAGCTATTGAGATCTAATTCGAGTTCAACTGTCAAGTTAGGTGTTAGTCCGATGCCTAACGGAGAAGGTGTAATTGAAAGGTTTTATGTCTATTTGGATGGATGCAAGAAAGGTTTTATGGGTGGCTGTAGACCCTTGGTAGGACTAGATGGGGCTTTTTTGAAGACCTATTATAGAGGTTGGCTGCTATGCGCCATGGGTCAGGACGCGAATTATCATGTCTACCCAATTGCATGGGCAATTGTTCATATTGAGAATAAAGACAACTGGAAGTGGTTCTTGGAGCTCTTGCATGAAGACATTAGAGACCAGACAGAGCATGGTTGGTGCTTCATCTCTGACGTGCAAAAAGTAACCTATATGCTTCAATTAGAGTCACGTTACATGATTTTAAGGACCATTTTGAATTAATGAACACAATTCGAAGGACTATTTTATATTAATAATTGATTCCAAACACAATAATTCATTTTAAATTCAATTCATTTCAATGCAATTCATTTTATAATTCATTGACATTTTGTTGATTTGAAGGTCAAAAAAGGGTGTTCATAATCATGTTTGTTAGGTTTGGGGTGAACTCATAGTTACTGTAAGACCCGGTTAATTAATGGCTAATTAACCCATAAATGAGAATTTATTCTAGAAAGCCAAAAATGATATTTTTATGGCTTAATATGATAGAGGAAATTGAGACGAGAATTTCGGTACCAATTTTATAGAATTCGGACCAAGATTGGACCGAACGGGCCAAACCGGGCCAACCGGACCCAAAGTGGGCCCTTGGCCCAACATAACTAAACCAAAACCCTAGTTTTCAGCACTCTCTCTCCTCACAACACACTCAAACACGCTGAAATTGAAGAGAGGGGAGGAAGAACACTCTCTCAAGTTCTTTCTCTCACTTGATCTTCAAACCACCATAACTTTTGATCTAGAGCTCCGATTGCCGCTCCGTTTGTGGCCACGCGTTCACCGCGGAGAGCTCTACAAAACCCATACAACTAATCTTGAGGTAAGCCACGTGTTTCTGTTCGAAATTCCAGCCCTTATTTTCGAGTTTCATGGGTAAAATGTTGAGATTTTGGGTTCTTTGATGTTATAGGACCCAACTCTCTTGAAGGAGAAGGTTAATCTTGTCTCCTTGGACCTTGGGTGTGGTAAGATTCTCAACCCTAGTATAATTTGTTGTTCTATGATGTTTGGGTATTGAGATGTTGTGTATGGGTATGATGATTGTGGCTTAGGTTGTGTATATGTGAATATTGGAGCTTGATTGGTGATTTTGGAAAGCTTGGAAGAGGGTTTTGTGTGATAAAATCTGTTCTTGGAGGTGTTGATACCTTGAGAGATTGTGGACAAGTGGTTTGGAAGTGCTCCGGTTGAGCTTGGGGAATCGGCTAAGGTATGGTTTTAGTTTCCCGTATCTAATATGTAATGTGGTAGGAAATACTTAGGCTAGAGGCCCTAAGATAGGCATTGAATTGTTGGTGTTGTTGAATGGTTGAAATATATGATGTGTTCATATATGTGATTATGAATATTGATGCCTTGATTGTGTGAAATATGAGAAATGCATGTTGTGATATATGCTTGATGGATGATTGAGGTTGAATTGATGGGTGGTACCATGTTGATGGTGAGTATGATGTTGATTATGTATAATGATGGTTAATTGGAAATAGTATTATTGGAAATTGGGATGAGGAAGGATGTATGACATGATATTGTGTTTGTCCTTTAGCCATTTGATTGAGAAGTGTTAAAATGGTTGGATGTGGTTTTGGAAACCTTGGTAAAGTGTCAATGTGTGAGTTGAGGATGGCTTGTTGTTGATTTTGGTACATTTTGAATGATTTCAAAGAGAAGGATTGAAATTGGCATGTTTGATTGATTTTGAAAAGAGTTGAAAGTGGCTTGTTTTGAAAATGGCACCTTGTGGTTTTGTATGAAAACATGGTTTTTGGGCATACTTTGACGGGACATAACTTGGACTACGGATCTCTGATTTGTGCTAAATCTGTTTAGAAATGAAATTGGATCCAGGATGTCCATGCCGTTCGAAGAACGAGTGAAAAACGATTTAAAATGAGGAAGTTATGTCCGTCGGAAGATTGGGGTTTGAATCTGTAAATTCTGCAGCTTTTAACTTAGAAAATTTTTAGCAGAATGACCCCTCGCGCATAGGCGCACTTGGTGCGTACGCGCCGTTCTTCGAGAAAGCGCCATCCACGCGTGCGCGTGGAGTGCGCATACGCGTGGACCTGTTTTCATCCCAAAGTTGATTTTTGAGTTTTAAAAGCCAAATTTCATACTTCTAAGCCTCCGATCTCACCACTTATGTCTTAAATCATTATGATATGCCTAGCATGAGAAAAAGGGCTAGTGAATGTGGTAACTTGCGAGTGAAGCAAGGGAAAAATGAATGATCATTGAGGATCAAAGATGATTATGTGAGATGCGGAGAATGGCGGTGGAAGTGCTTGTTGTGCCATGGGCCGAAGGGCCGTAATTGTTAATGAATTGGCTGGTTATGGATTTAACCGTGAGCCGGATGGCTAGATTATTGCCGTGTTACGGCGGAGCCATGTTTATGGCCAAGTATAAATGCATATATGATGTTGATTGAATTGTGAAGGTTTGCACTTCCACCATTGGAGATGAGGGTTTCCCTGGGTAGTAGCAATGGCTAGCTACCATGTGCTCCAGGTTGAGACTCGAAGCTCTTTTGACCCTATGTCGTAAGTGTGGCCGGGCACTGTGAAAGGCCCGGATGAGCTCGCCCCCATAAATATTCACCAGTGATGGTGATGGATAAATATTCACCAGTGAGGGTGATGGATATGGATCATGATTATGATCAAGTTTATGATGAGTATAACTCGAGTTGGGGATGCACGACAGAGGGACAGTCCAATGGTTAGCTACCAGGACTTGTCGGGTTGGCTCTATAACCGACAGATGATATCATCAGCCACTAGGGACAGGCATGCATCATAAGCATACTACATGAATTGTTTGAGATTGCCTATTTGACTGCATATTACTTGCTAATTGCCTAAATGCCTTATCTGTTCCTATTTGTAAATCTCTTGTCTGATATAACTGTGTTTGCTATATTATACTCCTGCTGGTGGTTGGGAGGTCTGAAGGAATTGGAAAGGGAAGTATTAGTTAGACTGAAGAATATTTAGTCAGTTGCCACTTACGGTTTAGCTTGTTTATAAGCTTTGATATTATCTGGAGGAAGTTCTAGGATTGCCTTCGGCTTTCCTCTATTATTATGTATTATATATGTGGAAGCTGTTACCGTGCTGGGGACCTCTGGTTCTCACCCATGCGGATTTTGTGGTTTTCAGATGCAGGACGCGAGGCTTCTCGTTGAGGCATGCTGGAGACTTCTGGATTAGCGAAGATCCTTTGTTCTCGGGACTCTGTTTTGGGATATATATTTTGTTTAGATACTTTTATCTCCATTAAATAATACAAACTGTGATGACTCCTTCTAGAGGGGATTTTGGAGATTAGGTTTTCGGTATTTATGTCCCTTTGGGTTTTCCTTGGGGTTTTCCTTATTTTATTATATGTATATATTGCTATGCTCGAACCGGTTATCTTCGCAGCCGGATTTTGAGTCTTGATATTCCTGTTTTTGATACTCTTTATATATATGATCTTGCGCTAGCTTATCCTTTGCTCGTTACGTTATCATTCGGAGTGTTGCGTTTTCGAGTTACGGTTTTTGTTTACCCCTTTTTCTACAAAGGCTCCTAGTTATAATCAATTATTCATACTACTATACGTACTAAATTTTTGTTTTAGAGGTCGTAATACCTTGCCATCTCTGAATTATGACTTAAGCATAAGTCTCTGTATGGTAGGGTGTTACATTATGGTATCAGAGCAGTTCGTTCCTGTAGAGCCTGAGGAATGGACTGACTATGCTTCTGTGCATTCTCTGTGTGTATGTTATGTGCTACTAGTATATCTGCTTGATATAATTGGCATAAACGTTCATGAGCATGCATTTGGGACTTTGAAGCACTGAACTTCCGATATTGAGACTGATCAACTTAATATCGATTGTTTGGTTTGTATAGGAACCAAATGGCGCCTCGTGGACGCGGTAGAGGTCGTGAGAGAGGTCGTACTAATACTCGTGTGTCGGAGACTAACCCTAATGATCCGGTGAACTTTATGACTGCGTTAGAGAACATGGCTGCTGCTATGCAAGCCACTGCTGAGGCTCTTGGTCAACAGATGAACAACCATGGTAATGACGGAGGTGGAGTTTAGGGTCCGATGACACTGGCGAACTTTTTGAAGGTTAATCCACCGAAGTTCAAGGGAACTACTAGCCCGACTGAAGCCGATACATGGTTTCAGGCCATGGAACGAGCATTGCAAGCGCAGGTGGTGCCTGAAAGGCAGCGTGTAGAGTTCGCTACCTATTTGCTCACTGGGGAAGCGTCGCATTGGTGGCAAGGAATCCGACGCCTTCTGCAGCAGGGTGATGATTATATCACCTGGGATGTCTTCCAAGAGGAGTTCTATAAGAAGTACTTTCCGACTTCTGCTAGGACGGCCAAGGAGCTTGAATTATTGTAGCTGAAGCAGGGTACTATGTCCGTATCTGAGTATACTGACAAGTTTGAGGAGCTGTTCAGATTCTCTCGTATGTGTCAAGGGACTCCGGTGGAATATGAGGAATGGAAGTGTGTTAAGTACGAAGGAGGACTCCGGAGTGATATTTTCGGTTCGGTGGGGTCAATGGAGATTAGGACTTTCTCCGAGTTGGTGAACAAGTGTAGGGTTGCTGAAGAGTGTGTGAAGAGGGCAGCCACTGAGAAAGGGAGTCACAAAGGATCATTTTCACAAAATCGAGGGAAGAGCTTTGCACCTAGAGGTCCGCCCTTCAAGAGGGGAGGTTCTTTTAGGAGGCCCAACAACAACAACTCCCAATGGAAAAGGTTTGGGAAGCAGCCTCAGAATGATCAAGCTTGTACTAGGTGTGGAAGTCACCATCCGGGAGCACCATGCAAAGCCGGATGGGGTTTGTGCTACAATTGTGGAAAAGTGGGGCATAAAGCCACAAGTTGTCCGGAGAAGCAAAAGCAAGGTGCTGGAAAAGCACAACAGACTGGTCGGATGTTCACCACCTCAGCTGTGGGTGCAGAGGGATTTGAGACACTCATTCGAGGTAACTGTGAAATGGCTGGTCAAACTTTAAATGCTTTATTTGATTCGGGAGCATCACATTCATTTATTGCATTTGAGAAAGCCCATGAGTTAGGATTGAAGATCGTAACCTTAGGTTATGACTTAAAAGTGTATAATGCTACCCATGAGGCCATGGTAACTAGGCTAGGATGCCCGAAAGTTTCGTTCAGGTTCAAGCAGCGTGATTTTGTCCATAATTTAATCTGCTTACCGATGATCGGTCTTGATCTTATCTTGGGATTGGACTGGTTATCTGAGAACTATGTCCTGCTTGATTGTTCTACAAAGTTGGTGTACTTTATGCCGGAAGATACAGAAGGGCCGGTCGTGGTGAATAATTATTACTTGAATTCGATGATGGTGAACTGTTCTGGAATCGAATGTCAGGGTATCCTGTTGTTAACCGCTGGTGTTTCGGGTGATGATCAAAAGTTGGATCAGATTCCGGTAGTGTGTGAGTTTCCGGAAGTGTTTCCCGATGATATTGAGGAATTTCCACCTAACCGAGAGGTCGAGTTTGCTATTGAGTTGGTGCCTGGGGCGGGACCAATCTCAAGTGCTCCTTATAGGATGTCACCGTTAGAGATGGCCGAGCTAAAGTCTCAGTTAGAGGAATTGTTGGGTAAGAACTTTATCCGACCAAGTGTTTCCCCGTGGGGTGCTCCAGTGTTACTGGTAAAGAAAAAAAGATGGAAGTATGCGGCTCTGTGTGGATTACAGGTAGCTGAACAAGGTCACTATAAAGAATAAGTACCCATTGCCAAGGATTGATGATCTCATGGATCAGTTACAAGGAGCTGGGGTTTTCTCTAAGATCGATTTGCGATCCGGTTATCACCAAATAAGGGTAAGGGGTGAGGATATCCCTAAGACCGCTTTCAGGACTCGTTATGGTCATTACGAGTATACTATGATGTCTTTTGGGTTGACGAATGCTCCTGCAGTGTTTATGGATTACATGAATAGAGTATTCCGTCCGTTTCTGGATAAATTCGTTGTTGTCTTCATTGACGACATACTGATTTACTCCAAGACCGAAGAAGAGCATGCGGAACACTTGCAGACCGTGTTGCAAATTTTAAAGGAGAAGAAACTCTATGCGAAATTGTCTAAGTGTGAGTTTTGGAAGGATGAGGTAAAGTTTTTGGGTCACGTGGTGAGTAAGAGAGGAATAGCCGTAGATCCAACTAAGGTGGAGGCTGTGATGGAATGGAAGCAACCAACCACAGTAACTGAGATAAGGAGTTTTCTGGGTTTAGCTGGCTATTACCGAAGGTTCATCAAAGGCTTTTCGCAATTAGCTTTGCCGTTGACAAAGTTAACTCGCAAAGACACTATGTTTGTTTGGACTCCTGAGTGCGAGGAGAGCTTTCAGGCATTGAAGAAAAAGTTGACCACTGCACCTGTGTTAGTGTTACCTGAGCCGAACGAGTCTTTTGAGGTGTACTGTGATGCATCGTTGAAGGGTCTAGGGTGCGTGCTGATGCAGCATCATAATGTGGTGGCGTATGCCTCACGACAGTTGAGACCTCATGAAGTTAGTTACCCTACGCACGATCTGGAACTCGCTGCGGTCGTATTTGCCTTGAAGGTGTGGAGGCATTATCTCTATGGGGTTAAGTTCCAAGTCTTTTCCGATCACAAGAGTTTGAAATACCTCTTTGATCAGAAAGAGCTTAATATGAGGCAAAGGAGGTGGATGGAATTATTGAAGGACTACGACTTTGAGTTGAATTACCATCCGGGAAAGGCAAATGTAGTGGCGGATGCGTTAAGTCGGAAGTCGTTATATGCGTCTTGGATGATGCTTCAAGAGGAGAAGTTGCTCAAGGGATTCGAGAGTCTAAAAATTGGTGCTCGAGAAGTATCTGGAACCTTGTGTTTAAGCCGATTAGAAATCTCAAGTGACTTTAAGTCCGAACTCCTAAAGGCTCATGAAAATGATGAAGCGTTATGGAAGGTGTTACCGGCTATCGAGCAAGGAAAATAGTGGAGAGTGTCGGAAGAAAAAGATGGGTTATGGAGATTCAAGGGTAGGATCATTGTGCCGGATGTTGGTACTTTGAGGCAAGATATCTTAAAGGAGGCACACAAAAGCGGATTCTCCATTCACCCGGGAAGTACTAAGATGTACCATGATTTAAAGGCGATGTTTTGGTGGCTGGGTATGAAGAATGATATGGCGGAATATGTTTCAAAGTGCTTAACTTGTCAAAAGGTAAAGATTGAACATCAAAGACCTTCCGGGATGTTGCAACCTTTAGAGATTCCGCAATGGAAGTGGGAAAGTATTGCAATGGACTTTGTGTCGGGATTGCCAAGGACTGGTTTTGATGCTATCTGGGTGATTGTGGACCGACTGACAAAGTCAGCTCACTTTTTGCCCATTCGGATGACTTACACCCTTGAGGAGCTAGCTCGGTTATACATAAAGGAGATTGTGAGACTCCATGGTGTACCTGCTACTATAATCTCTGATAGAGATCCTCGTTTCACTTCGAGATTCTGGGGTGCATTTCAGAAAGCTTTTGGAACCCGATTAAGCTTGAGTACAGCTTACCATCCTCAAACAGATGGTCAATCTGAGAAGACGATCCAAACACTAGAGGATATGTTGAGAGCTTGTGTTTTGGATCAACCGGCAAGTTGGGATTGGTATATGCTGTTAGTGGAGTTTGTATACAATAATAGTTACCATATGAGCATCGGAATGGCTCCGTATGAGGCATTGTATGGGAGGAAATGTCAATCTCCGCTATGTTGGTATGAAGCTGGAGAGAAAGGCTTGTTGGGGCCAGAAATGATAGCTGAAACCACTGAACAAGTCAAGAAAATCCGAGACAGGATGCTTACGGCGCAAAGTCGCCAAAAGAGTTACGCCGATCAGAGGCGGAAGCCCTTGGAATTTGAGGAAGGAGATCATGTTTTCCTGAAGGTTACTCCGACCACAGGAGTAGGTAGAGCGATTAAAGCAAAGAAGTTGAATCCTCGATACATTGGTCCATTTCAGATCCTGGAGAGGATTGGGCCAGTGGCGTATCGGGTGGCTCTACCACCTCATTTTTCGAACCTGCACGATGTGTTTCACGTGTCACAGCTTCGGAAGTACACTCCTGATGCTAGCCATGTGTTAAAAACTGAATCAGTTCAGTTAAGAGAAGATTTGACGCTTCCAGTGGCTCCAGTTAGAATTGACGATACTAGTATCAAACGATTGCGTGGAAAAGAGGTTTCATTAGTCAAAGTGGCTTGGAGTCGAGGCGGTGTTGAAGAACACACTTGGGAACTTGAGTCGGAGATACGAACGGATTATCCGCACTTATTCTCAGGTAATTGAATTTGAATTTTGTGGGCAAAATTCCCAATTAGGTGGGTAGAATGTAAGACCCGGTTAATTAATGGCTAATTAACCCATAAATGAGAATTTATTCTAGAAAGCCAAAAACGATATTTTTATGGCTTAATATGATAGAGGAAATTGAGACGAGAATTTCGGTACCAATTTTATAGAATTCGGACCAAGATTAGACCGAACGGGCCAAACCGGGCCAACCGGACCCAAAGTGGGCCCTTGGCCCAACATAACTAAACCAAAACCCTAGTTTTCAGCACTCTCTCTCCTCACAACACACTCAAACACGCTGAAATTGAAGAGAGGGGAGGAAGAACACTCTCTCAAGTTCTTTCTCTCACTTGATCTTCAAACCACCATAACTTTTGATCTAGAGCTCCGATTGCCGCTCCGTTTGTGGCCACGCGTTCACCGCGGAGAGCTCTACAAAACCCATACAACTAATCTTGAGGTAAGCCACGTGTTTCTGTTCGAAATTCCAGCCCTTATTTTCGAGTTTCATGGGTAAAATGTTGAGATTTTGGGTTCTTTGATGTTATAGGACCCAACTCTCTTGAAGGAGAAGGTTAATCTTGTCTCCTTGGACCTTGGGTGTGGTAAGATTCTCAACCCTAGTATAATTTGTTGTTCTATGATGTTTGGGTATTGAGATGTTGTGTATGGGTATGATGATTGTGGCTTAGGTTGTGTATATGTGAATATTGGAGCTTGATTGGTGATTTTGGAAAGCTTGGAAGAGGGTTTTGTGTGATAAAATCTGTTCTTGGAGGTGTTGATACCTTGAGAGATTGTGGACAAGTGGTTTGGAAGTGCTCCGGTTGAGCTTGGGGAATCGGCTAAGGTATGGTTTTAGTTTCCCGTATCTAATATGTAATGTGGTAGGAAATACTTAGGCTAGAGGCCCTAAGATAGGCATTGAATTGTTGGTGTTGTTGAATGGTTGAAATATATGATGTGTTCATATATGTGATTATGAATATTGATGCCTTGATTGTGTGAAATATGAGAAATGCATGTTGTGATATATGCTTGATGGATGATTGAGGTTGAATTGATGGGTGGTACCATGTTGATGGTGAGTATGATGTTGATTATGTATAATGATGGTTAATTGGAAATAGTATTATTGGAAATTGGGATGAGGAAGGATGTATGACATGATATTGTGTTTGTCCTTTAGCCATTTGATTGAGAAGTGTTAAAATGGTTGGATGTGGTTTTGGAAACCTTGGTAAAGTGTCAATGTGTGAGTTGAGGATGGCTTGTTGTTGATTTTGGTACATTTTGAATGATTTCAAAGAGAAGGATTGAAATTGGCATGTTTGATTGATTTTGAAAAGAGTTGAAAGTGGCTTGTTTTGAAAATGGCACCTTGTGGTTTTGTATGAAAACATGGTTTTTGGGCATACTTTGACGGGACATAACTTGGACTACGGATCTCTGATTTGTGCCAAATCTGTTTAGAAATGAAATTGGATCCAGGATGTCCATGCCGTTCGAAGAACGAGTGAAAAACGATTTAAAATGAGGAAGTTATGTCCGTCGGAAGATTGGGGTTTGAATCTGTAAATTCTGCAGCTTTTAACTTAGAAAATTTTTAGCAGAATGACCCCTCGCGCATAGGCGCACTTGGTGCGTACGCGCCGTTCTTCGAGAAAGCGCCATCCACGCGTGCGCGTGGAGTGCGCGTACGCGTGGACCTATTTTCATCCCAAAGTTGATTTTTGAGTTTTAAAAGCCAAATTTCATACTTCTAAGCCTCCGATCTCACCACTTATGTCTTAAATCATTATGATATGCCTAGCATGAGAAAAAGGGCTAGTGAATGTGGTAACTTGCGAGTGAAGCAAGGGAAAAATGAATGATCATTGAGGATCAAAGATGATTATGTGAGATGCGGAGAATGGCGGTGGAAGTGCTTGTTGTGCCATGGGCCGAAGGGCCGTAATTGTTAATGAATTGGCTGGTTATGGATTTAACCGTGAGCCGGATGGCTAGATTATTGCCGTGTTACGGCGGAGCCATGTTTATGGCCAAGTATAAATGCATATATGATGTTGATTGAATTGTGAAGGTTTGCACTTCCACCATTGGAGATGAGGGTTTCCCTGGGTAGTAGCAATGGCTAGCCACCATGTGCTCCAGGTTGAGACTCGAAGCTCTTTTGACCCTATGTCGTAAGTGTGGCCGGGCACTGTGAAAGGCCCGGATGAGCTCGCCCCCATAAATATTCACCAGTGATGGTGATGGATAAATATTCACCAGTGAGGGTGATGGATATGGATCATGATTATGATCAAGTTTATGATGAGTATAACTCGAGTTGGGGATGCACGACAGAGGGACAGTCCAATGGTTAGCTACCAGGACTTGTCGGGTTGGCTCTATAACCGACAGATGATATCATCAGCCACTAGGGACAGGCATGCATCATAAGCATACTACATGAATTGTTTGAGATTGCCTATTTGACTGCATATTACTTGCTAATTGCCTAAATGCCTTATCTGTTCCTATTTGTAAATCTCTTGTCTGATATAACTGTGTTTGCTATATTATACTCCTGCTGGTGGTTGGGAGGTCTGAAGGAATTGGAAAGGGAAGTATTAGTTAGACTGAAGAATCTTTAGTCAGTTGCCACTTACGGTTTAGCTTGTTTATAAGCTTTGATATTATCTGGAGGAAGTTCTAGGATTGCCTTCGGCTTTCCTCTATTATTATGTATTATATATGTGGAAGCTGTTACCGTGCTGGGGACCTCTGGTTCTCACCCATGCGGATTTTGTGGTTTTCAGATGCAGGACGCGAGGCTTCTCGTTGAGGCATGCTGGAGACTTCTGGATTAGCGAAGATCCTTTGTTCTCGGGACTCTGTTTTGGGATATATATTTTGTTTAGATACTTTTATCTCCATTAAATAATACAAACTGTGATGACTCCTTCTAGAGGGGATTTTGGAGATTAGGTTTTCGGTATTTATGTCCCTTTGGGTTTTCCTTGGGGTTTTCCTTATTTTATTATATGTATATATTGCTATGCTCGAACCGGTTATCTTCGCAGCCGGA
The DNA here is from genome assembly GCF_059453495.1 of Arachis ipaensis. Classification (NCBI taxonomy): domain Eukaryota; kingdom Viridiplantae; phylum Streptophyta; class Magnoliopsida; order Fabales; family Fabaceae; genus Arachis; species Arachis ipaensis. The sequence goes on from NC_142444.1 coordinate 133,146,736, forward strand.
TTTTGAGTCTTGATATTCCTGTTTTTGATACTCTTTATATATATGATCTTGCGCTAGCTTATCCTTTGCTCGTTACGTTATCATTCGGAGTGTTGCGTTTTCGAGTTACGGTTTTTGTTTACCCCTTTTTCTACAAAGGCTCCTAGTTATAATCAATTATTCATACTAATATACGTACTAAATTTTTGTTTTAGAGGTCGTAATACCTTGCCATCTCTGAATTATGACTTAAGCATAAGTCTCTGTATGGTAGGGTGTTACAGTTACTATCACTTTTTCTAGCATTGTACTGTGATTGCTGACTTTTTCTGGAGTACTTTATTTGATATATTAAATTTTGGGTGTCCCTTATTAACTTAGACTAAATTCTTATAGACTAGCCTTGCTGAAATTTTTTATTTATTTATTTTTTATGACTAGCCTTGCTGGATTTGTATAGTATAGAAACTTGACTAGCAATATTTATGCTATCAACTTCATTTGGTATACTATTGTTATTCCAATTGCAGAATTTAGGAATCCTTAAGCGCATAACTTCAAATTAGCCCCTATTTTTCAATTTATTATTATATAGATGGTAAAACTCAAGAATTCTTTATTTGATAAGGTTTTTTAGTGACTATTTTGTTGTCTTGTAGGGTCTGATCCCAGCATTGCGTGAGGTTATGCCAGGTGCGCATTACCGCTTCTGTGCGTGGAACCTTTGGCAAAACTTCAAGAAATAATGGAAGGACTCACACTTGAAGAGTTTGCTTTGGAAGTGTGTTAGAGGAATGACTGTCCAAGAATTCAATGGGCATATGTAGTCTATAAAGAGGGTGAATGAGAAGGCGTTGGCATGGACCAGGGCTCACTACAAGGACTTTCCAAAGGTTGACAATGTGTGTAACAACATGTGTGAGGTGTTTAATGCTGCCACTAAACCATACAGATGCAAGCCCGTCTTGACTTTACTGGAGGAGGTTAGGAGGTATGCCATGACTAGTATGGCAAGGAACAAACTGAAACTCTCTAGCCATGTAGGACACTTACCTCCGATTCAACAAAGTAGACTTGCAAAGGAGAGGTATTACAGTAGGTATCATACACCAATGTGGTCTGGAGATGCGGCTGAGGTCATGTTTGAAGTGAATGGTGAACCACATAATGTGGTGGTTAATTTGGGAAACCAAACATGTAGCTGCAGGTTTTGGCAGTTATCGGGTAAGTAATATTTTGTTGTTTTCTTTTTTTTTTTTTTTTGTAATTGCACGGTAGCATACATATCCACACACTTAATTACTCAATTTTATTATTTGCTAGGATTACCTTGTCGTCGTGCAATAACTGCAATTTCAGTCATGAATGGTAGGCCCGAGAATTATGTCCATGCATGGCTAACAATGGGCTCTGATGTGGGATAAATGCCGGTTAAGAATTGACCAAAGAATTTTTCTAATTCAATGTCGCAAAGTATAGTCCCAACCGACGAGATACCCCAAATCAAAGTTTACTAGAGTGTCACAACAATCCAAATAATAACTGGGAGTAGAATCCCAGGTCGTTCTTCCAAGGACTTGCATTAGAATGCACATTGTTGGTTAGGAATTTTGGGATTTTGGATTGCTTACGGAAGAAGTAAAGTGACAAGTATAGAAAAGCAACAAACAACTAACAATTAAAGTGATATAACTAGAAATACCAAACAAGCATTGTCAAACTAATGAGCATTGATGAGCGGATATTTTATACACTTTTTGACATCACTTTCATATAGTTTTTAGTAGTTTTTATTTAGTTTTTATAGGTTTTAGTGTTAAAATCATATTTTTAGATTCTACTATGAGTTGTTGAATTTTTGGGCAATTTCAGGTATTTTCTGGCTGAAATTGAGGAGTTGGAGCAGAAGTCTGATTCAGAGACAGAGAAAGCACCGCAGATGCTGTCCAAATCTGACCTGCTTGCATTCGGAAGAGCTTTTCTGGAGCTACAGAAGTTCATATGGAGCGCTCTTAATGGCTATGGAAAGCTGACTTCCAGATTTTTCCAGCAATATATAATAGTCTATACTTTTCTTCGGATTAGAAGGCCAAAAACTGGCGTCCAACGCCAGCTTCTTGCCCCCTTCCGGGCGTCCAGTGCCCAAAAGAATAGAGACCAATGTACAAACGTCCAAAGAGGACCCCTAGCTGGCATTCCATGCCCAAGAGACCTCATAGCACGTGGATCTCATCAAAGCTCAGCCCAAACACTCACCAAGTGGGCCCTAGAAGTAGATTTTAGCACTAAATAGACTGTTTTACCCTTACTAGTCATTTGTTTAGTATTTAAGGGATTTTATCTATGTAATTCAGACCTTCTTCGATTCCTTTGAGCATCATTCACGTTTTTCACTTGTATTTTACTTTCATTATGAGTTTCTAAACCTTCTAGGTTGAGGGGAGGAACCCTGCTGAGTCCTATGAATTAATAAAAGTATTACTGTTTCTCTTCGATCCGTGTTTGATTAATTTTAAGATGTATATTCGATCTTCATCGTGGTGAATAGGATGATCTAACAAATTAGCTTTGTTCATCACATTAAGATGAACGTGCCTGACAAACACCCGCATCTACTTGGGTTCAGAATGCGTCTTTCACCGGATAAGGATGAACCAACAGCTATGTTCATACATCTCTCAGACGGCTAATCCACCACTTCGTTGGGGACTTCTCGATACATCAGTTCAGCCGATTTCCAGGGAGATTAGGGTCTTTATGGTAGAGGCTAGAACCCAAGGTGCAGTATTCTCTGATCCGGAAGATCTGACCTTGTCTGTGGCGTTTTGAGTAGGATCATTAAGGAGAATGAACTGTACGAACTTCACTCTCAATCAGAATGGATCCACACTAAACCTGGGGTTCAGATCTGGAGGAGTATCGGTAGCTGTTCAAACCAGTGTCAATCACATACAGCCTGCCATTGAAGAAATCACTCACAAGCAAAGAGAGCAGTAATATCAGAGTTAATTCAGAAAGACAAAGCAACTCTAATCCTCAACTCTATTCTTATTACTGATTTTAATATATACAATATATTCCTTTCATGAATTGCCCTTGCATCAATCCAACAACCTTCTGATCTACCTGACTAAGACCTGCAGGATAACCATAGCTTGCTTTAAACCACAATCCTCGTGGAATCGACCATGACTCGCTCAGGTATTACTTGGACGACCCAGTGTACTTGCTGGTACTGCCCGTACGAAAAGGTGTGGGGTTTGCTTACGCGTACAAAGTTTTTGGCGCCGTTGCCAGGGATTGTTGAGTTTGGACAAACTGACGAATTGTCTTGCTCCCTAGATCAGGTAATTTTTATTTTTGTTTGAGTCTTTTATTTTTGTTTTCTTTTTCTTAATTTTCGAAAAAATTAAAAAAAATTTTCAAAAATATTTTTATTTTCTTTATTCAATTTTTGTTCTTGGTATTGAGTCTTCCATGTTCTTGTTTCCTATTTTTCAATTCCAAAAATTTTAAAACTTCTTCCTATACTCTTTTTTAAAATATTTGTCTTTTCTCTTTTTGAGTCTTTGTTAATGTTCTTGGTTTGAGTCTTTGAGTCTTTTATTTTTATTTTACTCTTCTTCAAATTTTTGAAAATCATAAAAGGTTTTTCAAAAATATTTTTATTTTCTTTGCTTAATTTATGTTCAATTGGTTAGAGCGTTGTGCTTATGTTTTTGGTAAAATTTCATGTTTATTGAATCTTTCTTTCTAAAAATTTTTAAAAATATTTTTTTTTGTTTAATCTTATGACAAGTCTTTAAGTTTGGTGTTTTCTTGTTTATTTTCTTTTGGTTTTTGAAAATCCTTGTTTAATTTTCTAAAAAATTTTAAGTTTGGCGTTTTTTTTATGTTCTTGTGTTCTTTGAGTCTTTGAATTATGTTCTTTGTGTTCTTGTGAGTCTTCAAAGTATTCTTGAGTCTTTTTTGTGTTTTGATCTTAAAATTTTTAAGTTTGGTGTCCCTTTGTATTTTCCTCCAAAAAATTTTTGAAAAACAAGGGTGCTAGATCTAAAAATTTTAAGTCTTATGTCTTTTTGTGTTTTTCTCTTTCATCAAAAAATTAAAAAAAAATCTTTTCTAACTAATTTTATCCATAAATTTCGAAAATTACAAATAAAAATTCAGATTTTGTTTCAAATTTTTATCTTATCATATCTTAATTGTCAAGTTTTCAAAAATCAAATTTTCAAAATTTAAAAATCTTATCTTATCTTTTTCAAAATTCAAATCATATCTTTTTCAAAATCAAATTTCAAAATCTTATCTTTCTAAAATCAATTTCAAATCTTTTTAATTTCATGTCTTATCTTTTTCTAATTTCAAATTCTAATTTCAAAATCTTTTCTTATCTTATTTTTTTATCTTATTTTAAATTTAAATCTTGTCTTATCTTATCTTTTGTTTATTTTTATTTTTATCTTTTCTTAATTAATATCTTATTCTCTCTCTCTCTCTCTCTTCTTTTTCAAAACTACCTAACTAACTCTCTTCTCTCTCAATTTTTGAAAATTTCTCTCTCTTCTCTCTCTTCTATTTTCGAAAATTCAACAATTAAAATTCAAATCTTTTTAAATTAATTAACTAATTTTCAAAAATAATTAAATAAATAAAAACAAAAAATATTTTAATTCTTATTTACTTTTTCTATTTATACTGCTCTTCTTCTCACATCTCTATTATTCAAAACTCTCCTATCCCTATCTCTTCTATTGGTCTACCTCAACTTTTTTATTCTTCTTTCCTTCCTTCTTCATATCTCACTTGGAGCTTCTTGCCAATTGGCACAGAAAGCTTTCTTGTGATTTCTCTTCCATCTTTTTTTATTCCATCTTCTTTTATTTACTCTTATCTACTATATCCAAGGTATTTTTTCTTTACTTATTTTATTTATTTTTATTTTTACTTCTGACTTTAAGGAGGAGCTTCTTGCCTATTGGCGTGGTCTCTTCCTCTTTTTTTCTTTTCTTCTTGTTTATGTCCAGAAACGGGATAAAGAACCCCTCTTAACTCCTAATCCTGAACCTAAAAAGACTCTAAGGAGGCGTTTACAACTAGCTAAAGCACAACACTCTGGAAAAGACCTTTCAGAAAGTTTTGAACAAGAAACAGAGGATATGGCCAAACCACAAGAGGAGCCTAGAAAGGTCCTTGGTGACTTCACAATGCCTATCTCTGACTTTTATGGCAGAAGCATTGTTGTACCTGCCATTGGAGCTAACAATTTTGAGTTTAAGCCTCAATTAGTCTCTCTTCTGCAGCAAAACTGTAAATTTCATGGACTTCTAATGGAAGATCCACATAAGTTCTTAGCAAAATTTTTACAGATCTGTGATACTGTAAAGACTAATGGAGTTAATCCTGAAGTCTACAAGCTGATGCTCTTTCCCTTTGCCTTAAGAGACAGAGCTAAGTTCTGGTTGGACGCCCAAAGGATGAGCAAGATTAGAGTGGAAGTTCAAACCTAGTTAATGCTTTTCTGGCTAAGTTCTTTCATCCTCAAAGGATGAGCAAGATTAGAGTGGAAGTTCAAACCTTCAGACAAAGAGAAGGTGAATCCCTCTATGAAGCTTGAGAAAGATACAAGCAATTAATCAGGAGATGTCCTCCTGACATGCTCTCAGAGTGGTTCCTCATAGGCATGTTCTATGATGGCTTGTCTGAGATATCCAAGATTTCCTTGGATAGCTCTGTAGGTGGATCCCTCCACTTGAAGAAAATACTTGCAGAAGTAAGAGAACTCATTGAGATGGTTGCAAACAACCAATTCATGTACACCTCTGAGAGGAATCTTGTAAACCATGGAATCTCTCAGAAGAAACGAGTTCATGAAGTTTGAGACTTTGAATGCCATCCTGGCTTAGAATAAGATCTTGATCCAATAGGTCAACATGATCTCTCAACATCTCACTGGGATGCAAACTGCAGTTGGCAGTGCTCAGGAAGCTTCTCTTGAAGAAGAAGCCTATGATCCTGATCAACCCGCCATGGAGGAGGTGAATTATATAGGAGAAACCTATGGAAACACTTACAACCCTTCATGGAGGAATCATCCTAACCTCTCATGGAAGGATCAACAGAAACCTCAGCAAGGTTTCAATCAAGGTGGTAGGAACCAGAATAGGTTCAACAACAGACCACCATTCCCATCTTCTCAAGGGAATATGGAGACTTCTAAGCAGATCCTTTCTGACTTGGCTATTCTAGTCTCTAGTCTCACTAAGACCACCCACAGTTTCATTAATGAATTAAGGTTCTACATTAGAAACTTGAAGAATGCCAGCTTGGGTTTCCCACATCTCATCTTCCGCCTCTATGAGGCCGCTAGGGTGAAGATAGAGAATGATTTCCCCATCCCATATGAGAAGCCCATCACCAAGAAGACTATAGAACTGGCGATGGAATGTCAGAGGCTCCCAAGAGAAGAAGCTGAAGAAGGAGCTGAAGAAGGAGCTGAAGAGGAGCAGCACTGCCTTAGGGACACTACTTCCCTCCTCAAGAATACTGGAAGCAGCTCGCATTCTCCATGGAGCAGATGAGGGTCACCAATGACAGCCGCTAGCAGCAGTACATGGCGTCTGTAGAAGAGATGAGAGCTACACAGGACAGCCGTTGGGCGCGTCTCTGTACCACTCTTGATGAGATGAGAGCTGATCAGAACCTTCAGCGGCAGGAGATCTCCCAGCTGAGACAGGACTACAGCCGCTTGAGAGGACCATACGGAGCTCAGTCTGAGGAGAGAGATCCCCACCAGCGAGATTGAGGTGGCTAAGTTCCTTTTTATTTTCCTTATTATTTTACTATTTTTTATGATTAGGTTCCTGTCTTCTGCTATTTTTGTTATTGCATGATCAGTTGTTATTTCAATTTCTAGGTTCTAGTTTTATTTACTGTTTATTTTGTTATTTAATTTTTATTCTGAAAGGATGTCTCATGTATTGCTCACTGAGCTTGAAATCTAAAGAAAAGAAAGAAGAAAAAGATGTAATGCATGAGTAAGAGAGTTTATAACTGAAAGTAGTCTCATTTAATCAAATATGGTGGTGTTCTCTGTGATTCTGAATGTATGACATGAACCGTGCATGTTTGAATTTGAATCAAAGGGTGTTGATGTATAAGGAAAAGGAATTTAGAGAACTATTATGAATTTTCTGGAATTAGTAAATGTTGATCCTTGAAGCAAAAAAAGAATAAAAAGTAGGGTCCAAGGCTCTGAGTATCAATACTAGGGAGGTCAGCCATGATTAAAAGCTCAAAGAGTTGTTTCCCTAGTCATATGCTTGTGGTGTTCTTGTGTCAATTAATCCTTGAGACAGAACATTGAGAGTCGAGATCAAATGCATTTAGCAGAGTATGCTAAAGGCTTTGAGCACCACTATCTGGGAATAACTGAAAGAAAAATCAAAACTTCAAGAGAGTTCCCCAGTTAAGTGCTTGTGGTGTTCTTGTGTCAATTAAACCTTGAGACAGAACATTTAAAGTCACGGCTAGGCTCTAGGTGCAAAGCACCAATTACTTGAGAATTAAAGGATATCTGCCGTGTTCAAGGATTAAACTGAAGTATAAAGATCAGAGAATTCAAAATATGATCCGGATTCTAATTTCGAATGACAGTGACACCCCTTTGATTCAAAGGAGTGTGAGATGCCAAAACTATTCAGAATTACAAGAGATAAATCCCACTTTAAGAAGAGACATGAGCATAACTGAACTCTCGCTTCTCATGCAAATTCACATCTTAATCATGTGCTAATTTTGGTTGCTTGAGGACAAGCAACAATTCAAGTTTGGTGTTGTGATGCGTGAGCATCTTCTCTATCTTTTTCTAGTGAATTTGTATTTGAATTACTAAATTTGATCAAGATTTAACATATTTTAGCCACTATAGACGTTACTTTGAGTTGTGAGCAATTCTGTTTATTTCAGGTAGCGTTATGGACGAATTTGACAGAGTTGGAGTAAAGGACGGGCAACGGAGAACTTGCTGCCACTCCCACGCCGAACTTGAGTTTATTCAAGTTCGGTGATGGGGGAAAATCGTCGGTAAAGAATTTCACAAAAAAATAAGCGCGTTGTAAGTATAGTTCTAAACCGACAATTAAACCTCAATCAAATTTAACTTGTTTGTCACTTAAGCAGACCCAATAAAATTAACCAAAGTATTAAACCTCGGGTCGTCTCTCAAGGAATTGCAGGAAAGTGTACTTATAATTGGTTATGAGATTGTATCTTTTTGGGTTTTGAAATAAGGAACAAGAAAGTAAAATGACAAGAAAATAAACTAATAATTAAGAAAAGTCCTAGCAAGAATTGAGAATTGGAATTCCCATCCCCATTATCATAGTCACTTGTGATGGTAATTGCCTTTTGCTCTCACTTAGTTAACCTCTAACAATTGAAGGTAAGTCAAGTGAGCAATTCAACTTGAGTTCACAAGTTCTAATCAAAGACTAGAGTTAGTGAGGCTCAAGCCAACTAGCAACTTTCAATCACCTACCAACAAGAGACTTTGATAATTCAAGAGTCTCCAATTTACTCAATCTAAGCTAAGAACGTAAAAATCTAATTTAAAATCCAACCAAGCATTTTATCAAACACTTGGAAGGCATAAAATAGAAACATAGAAAATTAATAAGAGATAATAACATCTAAACCAACAATTGTAAGGAATCAACAACAACAAATAAAGGAAGAAGCAATAAACATGAAATACCTCAAATTGCATTAAAAGGAAAATCGAATCTAACATGAAGAGTTCATAAATTAAATTGGGAAAATAAAAACATCAACAAGGGAAATTAAACTAAGATGTTAGAATAATAGAATGTAGAAGAAAACTAAATTAAAGTAAAGTAGAATTCTGAAATTGAGAAGAAACAAAGCTAAAAACCCTAAAACCTAGAGAGAGGAGAGAGCATCCCTCTCCAGAAAAACTACATCTAAACCTAATGTGTGAATAATGAGGTCTGAATGAATGATTCTCCCACTCTGCAGCCTCTAATCTGTGTTTTCGGGCTTGGAACTGGGCCAAAAAAACAGCCCAAAAATTGCCCCCCAGCGTTTTTTGATATCTGCAGCACGTGATGCTTTGTCACGCGTATGCGTCGTTTAACAAAAATCCTGGTCATGCGTACGCGTCATGTCACGCGTACGCGTCGCTCGGCTCCTGCACTTGTCACACGTATGCGTCACCCACGCGTACGCGTCGCTGCCAGCTTCTCAAAACCTCATTTTCTTGCTTTTCTTTCACCTTTGCATGCTTCCTTTCCATCCTCTAAGCCATTCCTGCCCTATAAACCCTGAAAACACTCACCAAACATATCACGGCATCGAATGGTAATAAGAGGGGATTAATATTAGTAAATTTAAGGCCAAAGAAACATGTGTCCAATCATAGTACAAAATTAGGAAGGAAAATGTAAAACATGCGAATTATATGAATAAATGTGAGAATAATGGATAAAATCTACTAAATTAAGCACAAGATAAACCCTAAAAATGGGGTTTATCAATCTCCCCACACTTAAACATTAGCATGTCCTCATGCTAAGCTCAAGAGAGCCAAAAGAGTAAAGGCAAAAGGGTAGAACTTATGCAATGCAACCTATCCAGATGTAAGCTACCTACATGCATCATGCTATTCTAATTACTATATATATAAGCATATACGTGGTCAAAGTGAGTCAAATTTCCAAGAAATCATATATGCACAATCAAGGACTAAATCGATCATATCAAAGCACATTCACAATTGAGTTGAGTTAATCAAAAGAGTTCACAAACTTGCAAGACAAGCAATGATCAAATATGGACATATGGAAATGAGCAATTGAACCCTCACTGGATGTGTATATGCACTCTAATCACTCAAGTGTTTGGGGTTAAACTACTCAAATCTCCTCTAATCATGCTTTCTAAAACTTTTCTCTTCATCTAACCAATCAACAATTATCAAGTGTACAAATGCAAATATCATGAGGATATATGTATGGCTAAGCGAGCTATCATATGAATCTTTGACTAACCTAAGTTCTCACCTAACACATACACACACTCTATACAATTCTAAAGTCAAGCTTAGCCACCCAAAATCTCACTTTTGCATATTTTTACACACTCATGTATCAATACTAATTCCATCACATATGCATTGATCTTTTTATTGAACTTAACATTGGGGTGATTTTATCCCCTATTCATTTATTTCTTCTCTTTTTTTTTCTTTTCTTTTCTCTTTTTTTTCTTTTTTATATAAACGAAAGCATAATACATCAATGCATATGGTTTTTATAATTTCACACGAGTAAGCACCCCAAATTCTCAATATTTGTCAATAAAAACAAAACACCTTCTCATCAACCATAGTTCCCACATTTTCCCACACTTAGTTGACACACACTATCTTAAGCTAACCAAAGATTCGAATAGGGTAATTAATTATTTTTCTGCTTAAGGCTAGTGATGTGGTAATATAAAGAACAAATAGGGGGTTAAAAAGCTCAAAATGGCAAACAAAGGTAAATGAAACGGTAGGCTATTTGGGATAAGTGAGCTATAATCAAATGATGGCCTCAATCACATATATGCATGAATATACACTAAATAATGGACATATAGAATGGAACAAACCAAAGATTGCAATCATAGAGAAGAAAACACACAAGAATAAAAATCATGGTTAAATAATGTAACCATGCAATTAAGCTCAAAAACTCACGGGTTGTGTGTTCTTAGCTCAAAAACCATATTTCAAACTATATATATATATATATATATATATATATATATATATATATATATATATATATATATATATATATATATATATATATATACACACACACACTAAATGAAATGTTGGGATTATGAAAAGTTATTAAAAATTTTTAGTTCACTCCCTATTTTCAATAAACCAAAGTTTCATATGCAAAAGGGTAACCTAAGCTCAATAATCCATATTTTTCCAAATCACAACTAATAATCTAAAAGTGCAATTCAAACTAAAAGTCTAAGATATATACAAGCCAAAGTACAAAGTGCAACAAAGTAAAAATAAACAAAAGTACAATAAAGTAAAAATATGCAAGTACTAAAAAAACAAAATAAAGCAAAATAGAACAAAAGTCTGAAATGATTCACCAAAATATAGACTCCGCTGATGATGGCAACCTCCCCACACTTAAATAACAGCATCGTTCTCGATGCTCCGCAAATCAAGTCGGGTGAGTGAGGTCAACGTTTGCATCTCTATCATCGCCGGTCGAAGGATGTGCCTCTGGCTCTGTTGGCTGTGCCTATGCCTGTGGCTCTGTAGGATGCTCAAGCTGAGTCGCCTCCTGCTGGGCCTCCTCCTAATCATCCTCCTCCTCTTCAGAGTGCTCCGAGGGTGTGTCAAGCTCAGAGGGGATGTCAGTACGCCCCAAAGTCACAATTAGCTTCAAATGTGCATAGCATCGCTTGTTGCGATGCTCAGACTGCTCATAACAAGCGCCGCTCCATCCGATCCATGCGCTCAAAGAGGTGCTGCACAAGATGGTAGACCGGCTGTAATGCAGATGAAGGTGCTGATCGAGATGGTGCAGATGGTCCTGCTGCAGCTGAAGAAGTAGTCGGCTCAGTAGCTACTGGTATGGCTGCTCAGTCTCTGCATCGGGCTACTGGGCGGTCATTAGACCAGTCACCCCAAGGGATAACCTTCTCCTTACCATGAGCGGTTGGTGCCTCATTGCCCTGCTCCTAGGGTACCTCAGCCCGGTGAGCTAGCTGTGTGACCAAACAAGGGAATGGCAGGTTTCCTCTGATATTGGCTCGGTACATGTATCTCCTGATGAGTCGTGGAAGGTACAACTCATTCCCCTCTAAGACACACCAAATCAGAACTACCATATCGGCCGGGACCTCAGTAGAATGAGTATTGGGCATGACATAGGTGCATAGAATCTGCTGCCATAGCTTTGCCTCCTTTTTTAGATAATCGAACTTAATGCCTCTCGGAGTCTCTTTCGATGATCCATGCTCCCAAGGGGCATTAGGAAAGGCAATTGTATGATGCACTGTGTCCCAATCAAAACTCATGCATTTAATATCCTCCTCAGCCTTATGGAAGGCATCCTTATCACTGATCATAGGCTAAAAGTGGAGGATCTCCTCAATAGCCTCCTCTGTAATCAGAATCTGCCTATTTCTGAGATGAACTGCATCAAGGGTCACTCGGTAGAAATTGCAATAGAATTTCCGGACCCAAGACTCGTTCACTCGCACTAACTCCCTGTCCAGAAATACCCAATCCCTCTCCGCAATCCGACGCTCAGTATACTGCTTCAGATCGAAGGGTACAACTAGTTTCTTTTTCACAATGAGGTTCTGCTTATCAAAGTGCTCAAATCTGAGCTCATAGTATAGGTTGGGAAACTTATATGAGTTGTTAGAAGGCATAGCTTGGTCAGCCTTCTCCTTCTCATTAAGCTTTCGCTCAAATAAGCCTAAGGTCGCCGGCTCAGTGGATGGCTGCGACCTTTTCCTCTTATTGGAGGTTACCTTGGCTTTGCCTTTCCCTCTGTCAGACATTCTGAAAACAGAAATGATAGGATACAGAATATTAAATAAAGCAGAAGAAAGAAAAGTAGGTAAATAAGCAAGCAGACAGAAAGCCAGAAACAGAAGGGTATTGACCTAACTTGAAACAAAATTAAAAACAGAAAAGGGCTTCAAAATCACTTGGTCAATCAAGGTTTTATTTGACACAGAATTTCGTCAAATAGTTCCTTGTTGCCATTAAACAAGTAGTTCAGATAAAGGGAAGTAAAGAAGGGGTGGAAATGCTAGCTGACCAATTTATGAATTGAATTTGGCAGTAATCAAGTAGGAATAAAGTCAAAATGTGCCAAATTCAATTCACAATTGGAAATTGATAGCATAAACATTTTAGAAAAATTCGACAACATTCTGACAGTAAATTGAGCGTTCCTGGATAAAAACAGCAGTAAACAACAAGTCATATGAATTTAGAGAAATTCAAACAGATGCAGTGAACAGTAAATCCATATGATTCAGTTAACATTAAGCTAGAGTAGTATAGCAGCAATATGTAGCTCATATGAGTTCAAAACAATTCAGATAAATCAGCAACTATAATTTTATATGAGCTGATATGCATATTCAAACAGAGCAGCCAATTTCAATCCATCAAACCAAGTGTCATATGAATATATTAACTACTAAACACACACAAATCACATGTGAATTTGTATGAACTAAACAAATAGGCCATCATGCAGCAGCAAGGGCAGGCAATATTCTGAACTTATCTGTGTACCAGAAGAAGGAATAAAATCAAGAACATACTCATTCCAAATAGTAGCAATAAACACGAACACAGCAGCAATAACAACTTAGAATCAAACGTTAAGCAAAATCGGTATCACTGCAGAAAATCCATAAATTGTTCATATAAAATAGCAATCATCAGCAACAGGGAAACAGCAAGAACAATTATGCAGCAGCATCCACAAACCAAATTAACACAGGGGTAAGTCATTACCAGCAACAGAAAAACCAATTTCAGATAGAATAAACAATAGAATTCAAACCTAAATCCCCTACAAAATCATTTAACTACCTAACCGCATGCAATTCTAACTAACTAAAATGCAATTAAAGTAAGCTAAGTGTGCTAACTAAACAGAATAGAAAGAACGCAAAAGGAAGAACAGGGGAAACCTGGAAGGGGTTTCGGAAGTAGAAGCAGAGATGGAAAGTGGAAGGGGGAAAGAGCAGTGCCAACCCAAAGACGGCGACTACAGATGGCGGTGATGAAGGTAGAATGGTGGTGCTGAACTCAGGAAGCAGGGGAAGAAGCAGAGCCATAGAAGAAGGGCAGTTCAGATGCAATGCTTAAAGAATCAGGTGAGGTGGTTGAAGAGGAGAGGAAGGGAAGAGTAGGCAGAAGAGCGGTCGGCGGCGGCGGCCGGCGGTGGCTGATGGAGGATGGTTATGGGTGGGTTGAGTTTGCAGAGGAGGGAAGAGAGAAAGGAAACGTTGGAGGTGGATAGTGAGTGAGCGACGCGAGTGGGTAGGGTTCTCATGTGAGGAGTGTTAGTGAATTCAAACCCACGTGTACGTGTGGCTCACGCGTGTGCGTGGGTTGAGGGAAATGAAGGTGACGCGTACGCGTGAGCCACGCGTACGCATCGGTCAAAATTGTGCTAAACGCACAATTCCAGTGCCGTTTTCACACAACTCTCTGTAACTTTGCATTGGGGTAGCATTTTGATACGACGCGTACGCGTCGGTCACGCGTATGCGTGGAAGGCCAGAAATGAATATGATGCGTATGCGTCGGCGACCCGCACACGTGGGTGTGGTTATGTGCCTGGCATCCTTCCGTGCGGTTTCAGCCCAACTCTCTGTAACTTTTTACTAGAGAGCAAAATTCGCATCGACGCGTACACGTCACATCCTCTCCTTTTTTAAAAAAAATATACCAGCTGTCAAATTAATGCCAACCATGGTTAAACCAGTAAAACCACAATTTAACTAAATAAAGATAACTAAAAATTGAAATGCAACTTATTACCAGTATAAATAAAAGAGAAAATAGGAAGAATTTACCATAGTAGGGTGTCTCCCACCTATCACTTTTAGTTAAAGTCCTTAAGTTGGACATTTGGTGAGATATTTGTCATGGTGGCTTGTGCTTGAACTCATCTTGAAACTTCCACCAACGCTTGGACTTCCAATAAGCTTCGACATTTCCGAATGAGTTCACCAAGCCTTGATGAAGTTCTTCACAAGCTTTGAGCTCCCAAGGTTGATCCTCTTGTATGCCGGGATCCCAAATCTTGTTTCTACACCCGTCTTTGAGTTGCTCATCATTGTTCCAATCAGGTGGCAAGCAATTCGAATTCTCTATGAAGTACCAAACTCTTCTCTTAGATCCCACCAATTGATCACTAGTCCAACCCTTGCATCTAGCTCTTGAAATATCAACCTTGATGAGTCTAGATTTGCAACTCCAACCACTGAACATCCTTCTCTTATGCTTAATGCCACAAAGCCTCCTAAGTTGATCATCCGTTTCAAGAATACCATACTCAAGTGGGACAGTAAAGCGAATGGAGATAAGTCTTACCCACTCAAATGAAGGAGTGGACGGCCACCTAGGTAGAGAAATTTCCAACATTCTTGATAAAGCATACTCAACTCATGTCCAACCTTTTTGAAGGACTTCCACTTCCACATCATTCTCAAACTTATTTAGAGAAGGTTCTTCATACCCAAGGGGTTCATTTACGGATGTAGATTCATCACTAGGAAGACTTGATTCATGATCATCATCACCAAGGGAACTTGCTTCTTGATCTATCCCATCCAATTTTTCATAGGGAATATGCCATGGAGGTTGTGCACTAGCCTCCTTGACATTGATTTCAAGCTTCTTGGAGGAATAATTTACAACTTTGGATTCCCATGGAGGTTCAGCATCTCCTAAGTCTTCAACCACTTCTTCCTCTTCAACTATTACGGCTTCCTCCACTTGTTCCAATACAAAGTCACGTTCCTCATTGTCCATCGGAGTTCCTAGTCTCTCCTTCATGCTACGCTCTTCTATTGATCCTCCACATGTAGGGGTTCCTTGAGTGTCCAAATGTTGGAAAGCTAATCGATTTACTACCTCGGTCAAGGCAGCCGTGAATTCTAGTACCTCCCTTTGCATCTCTCTTTGCCCTTGAAGAAGAACACCAAGAGTATCATGCATTGGAGATTGGGGTGGATATGAGGGTTCATTTCTTGGGAGGAAAGGTTCATGATATGAGGGTGGTTTATCATAATAAGGATGTGGCGGTTCAACACTCTCCATCTTTTCCACTTGTTGCACAACACACTTCAATCCTTTGTTCTCAACTTGAGATATGTTAGCCATGAGAGCTTCGTGTGCTTTTTGGCTTTCCTCTTGCTCCATTTGATGAATGGTTGCTTGAAGTTGATCCAGTGTTTCCTTGAGACGATCCCTTGACTCTTGTTCCGCTTGGATAGCATAATTGGGATCATATGGCTCTTGGATTGATGGATATGGATATGGTGTATATGGAGGTGGTGGTTCTTGGGAGTAATTGTGTTGGAATGTGGGCGGCTCTATGTATGGCTCATATGGTTCGTAAGGTGGTTGGTATGTTGGATAAGGGTTAGGAGCATATGGAAGTGTTTGATTGTAAGTGGCTTGTGAGTATGGTGGTTCAAAGCTATGTTGAGGAGGGGGTTCATAGGCATATGGTGGGGCTTGTTGGTAACTACAAAGGGGTCCACCATATCCATTGTCTTGGTATACACCTTAGAATGGCTCTTGCTCATAGTAAGTTGGTGGAGGTTGTTGCCAAGAGGGTTGTCCATAAGCTTGAGAGTCCTCCCACCTTTGATTGTCCCATCCTTGATGCATGTTCTCATTGTAATTTTCATTCCCTACAACAAAAGTTAAACCAAACTCATAGCCAAATGGGTGAGAATTCATAGTAACAAGAGAAAATAAAAACAAAAACTAATAAGAAACAATGAAAGTAAACTCCTAAAACTAGAAACAACTAACAAAGAAACAAAAAGGCAAACGTATTTACAATATTCACAATAACCAATAATAAGGCACAAATTTGCAAGTCCCCAGCAACGGCGCCAAAAATTGACGGGGGAAAAATCGTCGGTAAAGAATTTCACAAAAAAAAAAAGCGCGTTGTAAGTATAGTTCTAAACCGACAATTAAACCTCAATCAAATTTAACTTGTTTGTCACTTAAGCAAACCCAATAAAATTAACCGAAGTATTAAACCTCGGGTCGTCTCTCAAGGAATTGCAGGGAAGTGTACTTATAATTGGTTATGAGATTGTATCTTTTTGGGTTTTGAAATAAGGAACAAGAATTGGGATTTCTATCCCCATTATCATAGTCAATTGTGATGGTAATTGCCTTTTGCTCTCACTTAGTTAACCTCTAACAATTGAAGGTAAGTCAAGTGAGCAATTCAACTTGAGTTCACAAGTCCTAATCAAAGACTAGAGTTAGTGAGGCTCAAGTCAGCTAGCAACTTTTAATCACCAACCAACAAGAGACTTTGATAATTCAAGAGTCTCCAATTTACTCAATCTAAGCTAAGAACGTAAAAATCTAATTTAAAATCCAACCAAGCATTTTATCAAACACTTGGAAGGCATAAAATAGAAACATAGAAAATTAATAAGAGATAATAAAATCTAAACTAACAATTGCAAGGAATCAACAGCAACAAATAAAGGAAGAAGCAATAAACATGAAATACCTCAAATTGCATTAAAAGGAAAATCGAATCTAATATGAAGAGTTCATAAATTAAATTGGGAAAATAAAAACATCAACAAGGGAAATTAAACTAAGATGTTAGAATAATAGAATGTAGAAGAAAACTAAATTAAAGTAGAATTCTGAAATTGAGAAGAAACAAAGCTAAAAACCCTAAAACCTAGAGAGAGGAGAGAGCCTCCCTCTCCAGAAAAACTACATCTAAACCTAATGTGTGAATAATGAGGTCTGAATGAATGATTTCCCCACTCTGTAGCCTCTAATCTGTGTTTTCGGGCTTGGAACTGGGCCAAAAAAATAGCCCAGAAATCGCCCCAGCGTTTTCTGATATCTGCAGCACGTGATGCTTTGTCACGCGTACGCGTCGCTTGACAAAAATCCTGGTCACGCATACGCGTCATGTCACGCGTACGCGTCGCTGCCAGCTTCTCAAAACATCATTTTCTTGCATTTCTTCCACCTTTGCATGCTTTCTTTCCGTCCTTTAAGCCATTCCTGCCCTATAAACCCTAAAAATACTCAGCAAACATATCACGGCATCGAATGGTAATAAGAGGGGATTAAAATTAGCAAATTTAAGGCCAAAGAAACATGTTTCCAATCATAGTACAAAATTAGGAAGAAAAATATAAAACATGCAAATTATATGAATAAATGTGAGAATAATGTATAAAATCTACTAAATTAAGCACAAGATAAACCCTAAAAATGGGGTTTATCATTCGCCGTCAAATAAAAAATTCCAAGAAAGACACGCTGCCTCCTCCACGCCGAACTTGAAGTTCTTCAAGTTCGGCGCCAATGGAAAAATCCCAATGAGAATTTACGCTGCCTATCCCACGCTGAACTTGAAGATCTCCAAGTTCAGCGCCAGCTTGAAGACTACAAAGGGGAGTTACGCACATCAATCCACGCTGAACTTGGATTTTCCAAGTTTGGCGTGAACTCTTCTAACCCAAGTGGTCCCCAATTCGTTCCAAAGGCTGCACGGATCAATTAAAATAATTTTGATTTAAACTTTTATTTTATTTATACTTAAGAAAAGATATTATTTATTTTAGGAAATATATTTTACATTAATTAGGATTATATATAAAAGGGAAAAGAATCAGCCCTTCGAGCTCTTCTCTTCTCTTCAACCTCATTTCGCAATTTACAGTTTACCTGAATCCTAGTTTTCTCTCTGAACCATGAGCAACTAAACCTTCATTGTTAAGGTTAGGAGCTCTGTCTATTGTATGGATTGATAATATTATTTTTCTATTTTAATTCATGTACTGATTTATATTTCAAAAATGTTTTCATTCTTTATCTTATGAATTTGGGTGGAACAGAAGTATGACCTTGGTTCTAATTGAGTTCTTGTTTTACTTGGAAAAGCTCTTTACTTGAACAAAAGCTTGAAAACAATTTTTCCTAAATTTCTAATTATCTGAACTTAATAGGATACGTGACATATAATCCTCTTATATTTGTGTAATTAGGGTTTCTGTGGCATATAACTAGAATTGAACTTCACCATCTAATTGGAATTAAGTGACCAAGGAATTGGCGGTTGATGAAGGTTAGAGGAGACTAAAAAGGTCTAAGGAATTAGGGTTTAGTCACTTATAGTTTGCTATGAATTAAATCTTGCATGATTAAAATAGTTAGTAAGAAAAGTCAATCCGGAAAATAGATAACTCTGAAGTCTTAACTGTTTTTCCATAAACTATTCACAACTTGTTTACTGCTTGCTTTTTGATTTACTGAATTTACTGATTAATGCAATTGAACTCTCAAACACCATTTTCTGTTTGTCTGACTAAGCAAATCACTTGACTATTGTTGCTTGATCTATCAATCCTCGTGGGATCGACCCTCATTCACTTGAGGTACTACTTGGTATGACCCGATGCACTTGCCGGTTAGTTTGTGGACTTTAAATTCTGCACCAACAACTTCATCTACTGTTGCTACTGTTGAGGCTACTCCACATCCAACTGAGATTTCAAGATAGACTATTCAGGGAGCTAGTGCAGTAACCCCTGAAAAACTGGCCTCCTTTTGAAATTTGTTCCAACTCCAGGATTCAACCTACCTAGAAAAAGTGTCTAGCTAGCACAGAGTGTAGTGGCGTTTTGAGTTCATGCTGTTGTAGTTGAATGCTATGGTTAAACAATGTGTTTTTTGTAATGTAACCTTCGAAATCTGTATGCATGGCCTTTGAATGTTGTTATGGCCTATGATGTTTTGGGTTGTGATAGTATGTTATGCACAATGTGCTTTAGCACAAAAAACACTTGTTCCATGCTCTGGAAAATATTATGTTATGTTAAATTAATTTCATATTAGCTTTGTTGCATGTTTTGATTTATCTATTTTTGGTTTAATTGAACACAATTTTAGCAGAACAAGTGCAGCATCAAGAGTTGAACTCATGTAAAATTAGTGTTTCATTTCATTCCATCTTCATCAAGACATTACATACCACTTAAGAAATTTAAAATTTCATAACATAATCATCATTTGTTGAATATAAACCCCAACAAGCTAAAACCTAAACACACACCAAAAGTAACTACAAAAGCCAGCAGCACCATTGTAAATATCTTCACGGTCTTAACATCACTCTCCAAGCTTGTCATCCTCCAATTTAACTGATGCAAAACTTCTTGTTGAATGGGTGTTGTACAAATTGGTTCTTCATATCCATCAGCCCAGCGAAAAAAATTACAATGGATTCCATACTGCAGAATAAAAAACCCAGGTGAATCCAAGCTCAAAGTGAAACCATCTTAACATTTTCTTCACAGCCATAACCTTACCTCATAGTTCGGACAACCATAAAATGGTCTACCAGAATTTTCTGCCGTCGTTGAGTACTTCATCACCGTCTGAAGCCTGCAATTGCAGAAAACGGCGTTCCTACTTCCCCTATTGCGCATTCCTTTGCTACCATAAGGTCTCCCTACAGAGTTGTTTCTACTTGAGCTACTTTGGCTTCTCTCGCCACCACCCATCATCACTCACGCAAACGAGAAATTAATTTGGGTATTAAGGCGAAGAAGAGAGGTTGAAGAAGAGAAGACAATGATTTGGGAATTAGGGTTTTATAATTGAAAATGGACTAATTTGAGTATTATTAAGCAATTCTAGATACCAATTTGAATCAAATTCAACCTTGGTACACATCAGCATACAGCTGGAATGCCCACATGGCAGTTCACGTTCCACATCATCAACGTTTAGACGACACTTCTGCGAGGGACTAACAGAGATGCACGTTTTTTAATTTCAGGGATTTAGTTAGTTATTTTAAAAATCAAGGACTAAATTGAATAGCGATTAGAAATTCAGGGACCAATTTGGGCATTTACTCTATTTATGTTGAATAAGATATCGTTTTTGTCCTAACAATTTGGAATAAGTCTTAAAGTTGTTCCTAACGTTTAAATCGTTCTATTTTAAGTCCCTAATATTTTGAAATTGTTTCAATGTTGGCATGCCATTAGTAATCTGTTGACAAACGGTAAGACAATATTGAGACGATTTTGAAATGTTAGAGACTTAAATAGGACGAAAATATTAGGGATAAAAATGATACATTACTCTTAGAAAAGTTACCAAATCAAATAAAGTAAAAATGAATTTTGACATAATAAATTGTATTACAAATTCAAGATTTTTACTCATACTTGTAAAAAAATTAGTAGAGAAACTTCCGAAAAAGGAAAAAATATGGTACATTATACAATGAAATATAAATCATACTTTTTTGTCTATAATATACTAAATTTTTTTAATGTTTAATTTAATAAAATTTTATTTTTAATGTAACACCCTACCACACTAACCTTTACGCTTAAGTCGTAAAACAGAGGTGGTGTGGTATTACAACCTCTAAAATAAAATGAGTACATATAATAGCAGAAGAATTATAATATGCTAGGAGCCTTGAAGAATAGAGGAAATAAAAATCGCAAAATAAAAGCGCAACACTCAAGGAACGAGTTGACTTGCGTGCTAAGAAAACCATAACTACTAAACATAAGATGACAGAAGTAGGAATAGAGTGCCAAAGATACAAAATAACAAGCTCCTGACTCAGCCTGCGAAGTCAAGACTGGCCGGAGAATATTTACATATATATACATACATATCCAAAACCCAAAAGTACATATACACAATCCTACCTCTCCATAAACCTCTAAGAGGATCAAAATAACAAGTTATGCAGAGAGAAAACCAAGTACATATATATATATATATATATATACATCATAGCATAATAAAATAACCCTGTAACCACTCCGCTTCAAGAGTCCAGACGCCTAACGAGATGCCTCTTGACCTGCATCTGAAAAACAACAACATAGTGTAGAATGAGAACCGGAGGTTCTCAATATGGTAAAGGTGCCACACACATAATATATAAGGTCCTGGGAATGCCAGAGGCAATCCTAGAACGCCGACACTCAGATTATAGAGCTTAAAGTATTAAACAGAAGCCATAAAAGGTGGTTTT
Source organism: Arachis ipaensis (assembly GCF_059453495.1). NCBI lineage: Eukaryota > Viridiplantae > Streptophyta > Magnoliopsida > Fabales > Fabaceae > Arachis > Arachis ipaensis. The sequence goes on from NC_142444.1 coordinate 133,168,590, forward strand.
CTAAAAATATTTAATCCTAACTTAACTTAACCTTAAATCTAAGTCCTATACTGCCATTCCTCCATACCTCCAACTCCATCATGCATTTTCACAGACAAATAGACAGATAAAGGCAAACACAGGAAGGTTACAACTACTGCAGGTAATAAATACACATTTAGCATGGCAAATACAGATAGGCACACCCAATTAAAGCACAAGCAAGTAATTCAAGTAATATGCATATGATGCATGCCTGTTCTATGGCTGATGAGGCTCATCTGTCGGTTATCCAGCCAACCCGACAAGTCTGAATTGTCCTTAGACTGTCCCCCGACGTGCATCCCCAAGAGTCTATGCATAGCTTTTTCTCAAATAATCAATATTGCTCAATGGGGGTAACATTCCCGGGAATTTATATAGTGCTCGGTCACACTTACGTCATAGGGTCAACAGAGTATCGAGTTTTCAACCTGGTACACGTGGTGGCAAGCCACGACACTTGATCCAGGGAATCCCGTATCTCAGATTATTCAAATTCATAAGCCATATAAATAATTCAATTATAATTCATCAACATCCACATCATTCTTAATCGCATCTCATTCATCATTATACGTCAATCATATTCAATCCTTATACTTCATTATCGCACCTCCCATTCCGTCCATCAATAGTTCCAATTCAAAACATAATTCATTCTTTTCTAAATGAATCAAACCTAAAACATGCTCATTTTCTTAATAACTCTAAATCAAACCATATAACCTTTGAATATAAATCTTTTTAAATAATCATATAAACAAAATCTCTGATTTTTTATAAAATTTCGGCAACATCTCCTCTAAAATTTGGACTTTGCCACCCTTTTCGGGTCCAAACCTGCTTTCTTTTCAATTCAACATACCCTTCCTCATCATCATAATAATCACCACAATAAATCTACCTCAGATCAACAATTATACTCATACAATATTCAAATTCAACAACCAAAATTAAACTAAGGACCATAGTTCACTAATCCTAGGCTTCTAACACAAAATACCTCAAATCAATAATTTACCAAATCATTAGTTAATCAACAAGCACCATACCAACCCTGTTCATCAACAATAACATTCAACTATAATTCTCTCCAAATTAACATAACAACATTCACCATCCAAAATTAATAACTAATTATCCAATAAACTTCAACCAAATATATTCATCGAAAAATTACTAAACATTAAACATACACTTGCATTCCAACTTATCCTATGGTCATCTAGCCTAAGTTTTCACAGAACATTATATATTAAATGCAAAAAACCTAAACCATACCTTGGCCGATTTCCACGTATTGACCAAAGCTATTTATTCAAAACCAAGGCAACCCCTCAAAACTCAACTAATCTGCTTCCTCCAAGTTCCAGTATTCACAATTTCAAGCTCCAATTATTTATTCACAACCTAATACACATTCATAACACATATATATCCAATTTAATACTCAAAGCTCAAATTCAATGAAAATAAAATAGAATTATTGTATCCTCACCTTACCCAAGCTTCACATAAGCAAGAGTGAACATTTTTCTCAAGCTAATTGGATCCTAAAACATCAAAAATCAAAGAAATTCAACACCCCTTCTCAAAACTCGAAAATTGGGGGAAATGAAGGCTGAGTGTGATTAAACAAGTTACCAATGAAATTGTTTTGATAGAAATATAGAGCTCGACGCGGTGAACGCGTGGCCGCAAACGGTGCGGCGATCGGAGCTCGGACGGAGGAGTTACGTACGTTGGAAAGTAACGTAAGGTTAGGGAAGGTTTTCTCTTCTCTCCCCTCTATGGCTTCAGCGTATCATTTGCTGAAATGGGGAGGAAGAAACCGCAATTCACTTAAACGTGCTGGGCTGGTTGGGCCCACGGGCCCGGTTTGGGCCCGGTTCAACCGGTTTGGCCTGTTCGGTCCAATCTTAGACTGTTTTTTTCGAAATTAGTGTCAAAATTCTCGTTTTGATGAGCTCTATCCTAATTTGATATAATATTCATGTTTCTAATATTCCTTATTAAAAATTAATTTATTGACTAATTATCTACTAATTTAACCGGGGTTTACATTTAACATTAAAATAAATTTTATTTTTATCCTTTAATAATATTAATTTTTTTACGATTGATAATTATTACTCTTAATAAAAAATAAAGTTACTTAGAATGAAAGCAAGGTTTAATTATTCTGTTGGTCTTTATAGTTTCACCAAACTTTCAATAAAGTCCATATATTTTTTTACTTTTTAATTGAGTCCCTACACTCCTTTAAATTTTGTAATTAGGTTATTTTTGTAAGACCCAGAACCTTTGAAAAGTCTTTTTTTGATCAAGTCTCAAATCATATAATTATTTATAGCCTTAATTTCATAAATTATTTTATTAAAGATAATTAAGGCAAGTTTTGATTTATTGAATTTGAGACGAGTTATGATTTTTATCCAATTTTATAATTATTGTGTTATTTTCTATATTCAGATTATGAATTTGGCAGTTATAAAATAAGAGGGGTTTTACATGATTTGAATTAGATAAGTAATATTTTAAATATTAATACTGTTGTTTTGGAAAATAAATGGTTTAATTATATTATTTCTAATTATTTTGATTTGGGCATTTTATGGAAAATAATTTGTAAAATTGGTGAGCAAATAGTATTTCTTATATACAATTAGTGATGAATTTAATTTGGGTTTCAACTATTATGTCATTCCCAAATTTTATGTGGAATTACGAAACTACCCCTAGTTCAACACTAACCCTAAGTTTCAAAAATGAAACTCTAATTCCCTTCATCCTAGCAGCCGCAGCCTCACCTCCCTCAACACACACAGTTTTTCCCCTTAACCCACGAAGAAAAGCAGCAGCAGCAAAGCACACGGTTTCCCCTTCCTTCATGAACAAAGAAACAGAAGCAAAGAGGGAAAGGGAGACTGAGATGCGGCGAAGAGGGGAAGGAGGAGCGTCGTCGCCGCGCCGCCGTCGCCTCGTCCAGCTGCTGCCATGGCACACTGAAAGAAGAGAGAGAGAGAGAGAGATTGGGTAGAGAAAGGAGACCGAGGGCGAGGGAGCGCGCCGGGGAGAAGAAGAGGTATGACTTGGTTGCCGTCCCTAGACGCTGTCGCGTCAGGCACAGGGGTGGCCACCGTCGCTGCAGGGAAGCCGCACTGCCACTGTCGCATCCTCGCCGCCAGCTTCGCCGGATCTAGCTGTCAAACCTGTCCTTGCCGCCGCCGTTGGAGTCGCGAGCAGGAGCGAAAGAAGAAGATGCGAGCCAAGGCCGAGGCGGAGGAGGTGCCGTGCCTGGCAGCCGCCGTCCCGTCATCGCTGTCTACCTCCGTCTCTGTTGATCTACAACTCCGCGGTGCTTAGCTGGGGCTTCTGCTACTGTCGCCGGAGTTCTGTGGCCATCGGCACCACCGCCGAAGCTTCTGGCCGCTTCTGTCGCCGGAAAAACCCCGCTGCCGTTGCCGGAAAACTCTGCCGGTAAGGTCTTGTTAATTGATCCTGTTTCTTTTGAATTTCGAGAATACCATAGTCACGGCTTGTTTCTGCAGCGGTCATCTGAGTCGCGTGGAGGGAGAAAGAGCCACTGGGTGTCGCCGCACCTGGCCTCCGCTGCCTCTATCGCCGGAAATAGCCACCGAGTTCTCTGTTTTGGTAAGAATTTTTGAGTCAAAAGGCCTTTTGTCGCTACTCTGTAAACTTATGCTGAGGCATTGCGGTGTTGTCCATCATAGGGTTGTGGATTCGTGCTTGCATTCCGTGCTCGGAGTTGCAGCTGCCTTGTTTTGTCATCCCAGTAGGTATTTATGTTTCGGAAAGCCTCGCGTTAGTATTTTGTTGTGTTCGGTTAATGAATATGAGTTTTGATAACGTGGGGTCGAGTCCTGATTATTGTATGTTGCGATTAGTGTTGCTATGGTTATTGTGTAACGTGGCTGGGAGCTGAGGTTTTGGTTGCCGTCAGTTCAGGTTGAGGCAGAAAGGACTATGTGAGACGTTTGGGTTATGGATTTGTGTTTTGAGGTAGGGGCACTTTTCGAAAACTATATTTTGTATATTGGAATTATTACATATGGGTACTGATGTGAGGATGTGTATTTGGTGATTGTATCAGTCCTATGTATTGTTTGGTTGTTTTGTATGATTATGGGTGTTTGTTTGACTCGACTGTTGTGTTGTTTTGTGAAATGAAATGCTTTTGAAATTGATTCTTTTAAAGCTTTGAGATCGAGTTGGATCCGTTGGAGATTGATTTGAATTGAATGGATTTTCTTGAGAATGTGTAAAATAGAATACACTCTTGATTTCAGCCTGGCTGGCTTTAAATGATCTGGTTTTTGATAAATGATTGTTGCTGAACCTTTTCTTTAAAGCTTTAGAAATGAGTTTATTCGGCTGATAATGATTTGATGTTGAAACAGTTCTCTTGAAATATGGAATTGAGATGACTGTTGGACTTTGGCTTGCCTTGGACTGATTTTGAAATTTGGGCTGTTGAAAAGGATTGTGAATGGTTTAGTTGGGACCCGAACCGGGTGGCAAAGTCCAAGTTTTAGGGGAGGTGCTGTCGAAATTTCTATAAAATCCGAGTCTTTATTGAAATGTTGTCGGGAAATAATGAGTTAAAGACTTCTACTATTTTATTTGAATTATCAAGAAAAGGATGATTCATGCTTTCGAAATGAGTTAGTAAAGAGGAAATTGTGATTTAGTCTTGCTTCTTAAGAAAGGCATTGTATCTCTTTCAGGAGAAAGTTATTTAGATGAAACTTGTGTTTTAAAGCTGTTTGAATGTGAAAAGGGTTTATGCCTTTGAATTTGACTTGGGGGTTTCAATTAAAGAAGTTTTAATGACTTTGAAAGAACCTGAATGTCTATTGACAAGTTTCATTTTGAAATGTTTTGAGAAAGGATTTAAGTACTCTTTGAATTCTGAATTCTTGCAAGACTAAGGCAATTTTGAACAGTTGAAACGCTTTAGAATTTATCATGGGGGTTGAAGTTGGTTTTGCCTAAGTAAAGGAAACGGCTTTGAAAGAAGTAAATGATTACGTGACTCGGTTTGGCTTAGATATTATTTTATTACTCAAATCCGAAAGCCAAGGTTTTAATGATTTTAAATGAATTTGGTGAAATGAGTTATGCTATTCTCCCCTAAGGACTTGGGACTCTGCCGAGAAACTTTTGTTACAAAAATTCCATTGTTGGATGGGTGATTTTGAATGTTTCAAAAGGAATCTTTAACTTTCCATGGTTTTGGAAGTTTTGGAAAGAGGAAGCCGAGAGTGGCTTGTTTTAAAAAGGGAATTTTCCTTGAGTAAAAGTGGCTTATGAGCCTGAGATAATTTGAGAAATGAGATCTTTAAAGCCAAGGCTAAAAAGAGTTGAAACTTGATTTCAAATTGAAATGATTTGAGAAAAAGTGATTTATGGCTTAAATGCCGATTTTATGAATTTGATGATTTTGAATGGTGGAAGTGCTGTTTTATTATGGGCCGGAATGGCTGTGTATGATTATGAATATTGGCTGGTTCTGGATTGAACCGTGAGCCAGAATGGATGTGTATGCTATGAATATTGGCTGATTCTGGATTGAATCGTGAGTCGAAATGGCTGTGTATGTTATGAATATTGGCTGGTTCTGGACTGAACCATGAGCCGGATGGCTGAGATGGATGTTGATCCATGGATGAGAATGAATGCATGTATATGCTGAATTATTGATAATTGTGATTTGCACTTCCACTATTAGAGGCACGAGATCCCTAGGAGAAAGCAGTGGCTAGCCACCACGTGCTCCAGGTGGAGGCTCGAGACTTTGCTGACCCTATGTCATAAGTGTGGCCGGGCACTGTGAAAGTCCCGGATGAGCTCGCCCCCGTAAATATTCACCAGTGAAGGTGATGGATATGGATCATGATTATGATCAAGTTTATGATGAGTATAACTCGAGTTGGGGATGCGCGACAGAGGGACAGTCCAATGGTTAGCTACCAGGACTTGTCGGGTTAGCTCTATAACCAACAGATGATATCATCAGCCACTAGGGACAGGCATGCATCATATGCATCTATGTGACATTGTTTGGGTGTGCATATTATACTTGGTTTGCCTATGTGACTAATTGCTAATTGTTCTACTTGCAATAACTGTTTGTTTGTGCTTGCATCTTCCTATTTGTGTTTGCTACTGGGACTCTGTTGGACTGTGGTAATTGGTTGATGGTTGGATTGTTTGGGCCTAGGGCCGTGGTTGGAATGAGATGAACCAATGGTTGATTTCGGTTTTGTGTTTCTGGTTTGGAATAAAATATGAAAGGCTATTTTGTTTCAGCATAGATAAACCATTTTGAAAGACTTCTGAGTTTTGAGCATTGAATGGTTCCTCTTTCAGAAAAAATTTCCGACTTTACTTTTATTGTAAACCGTTGTTTTTGAAAAGAGACATAAGACGGTTATTAATCACTGGTACGGTTTATCTTCACGTATCCTATTACAGTAATTCCTAAAAACCCTCTACTGAGAACCCTTTCGAGGATGATGTTCTCACCCCCCCCCCTACATTTTTTCCCTTTCAGGATATGGGCGCAGAAATCACGAAGAGTTTATTTAGTTGTTGTTGAGATGCTCTGTCTTGTTTTAGTTATGGTTTATTGAACCCTCACCATTATCTTGATATATTCTGTAAGAGGGATAGGGATTGTATTGGTTAATGCTTGTAAAGTTTTTATATATATTTATGTATATATATGGATGTACTCTTTATGAGTTGTTGTAAGTTGTATGGTATTTATGGATGTACGTTATCGAACGAAAGTATTTTTGGGAGCGGTATTACGGTTTAAAATTTCAAACAGGCTCATATTTTAGTATTAAATAGTATAAGTGTCGTCGTAATGTCCGAGCTATCAGAGTCGCGCAGCCGGAAGCGTGAGCTTTGGTAGTTAGGGTGTTACAATTTTCGTATCAAAAATATTAAAATTAATAGAATATTTCTTCCAAAATACATGCAATCAAAGATCTACTTAGGTTTTTAATTATAAATACCTCCAATTTTTGAAAAAATATTCGGCTAACTCTAACATTTTTTACACTAGAAAGGACCTAATTATAAAATTAAAACCAGTGTAGGGACCCAATTGAAAGAAAAAAAATATATGGATCTAATTAAAAATTTGGTAAAACTATAAAGATCAACAGAATAATTAAACCTGAAAGTAATGTAACTAAGAGTAAAATAAAAAGATAAATTTATTCAAATAAAATTAATATGATTAATAATGATTTACTTTGATGTGATTAAAATAATAATTTATACTTTATACACGGTAAAAAATTGATATGATTGAAGGATAAAATTAAAATTTATTTCAGAGTTAAAAATGACATTTAATTGAATTATACATTAAAAATTTTGATACATTAAAAAGTAAATGGGTATAATTTATACTTTATTATATATATACCATGTTTTTTTTCTTTTCCGAAAATTTACTTATTAGCCATTCTACAAACATTTCATGATGATGAGTAAAAATCTTTTAGAGTAAACTTAAAAGAATAAATTTACTTAGAATAAAAATAATGTGATTAAGAATAATCTACTTAGATGTGATTAAAAAATAATTGAATAACTATATACTATAAAAAAAAATAATATTATTCAAGAAGTTCAATATATTAGAGACAAAAAGATATAATTCATACTTTATTGTATATGTACCATATTTTTTTAAAAAAAAATATTTTTAATATATTGTCAGTGTAAAGCAACTTTACATGTGCATCTAATCACATAACATCACATTATAAAAAATAACTACTATTTTTATTGACTGTGCAAATGGTTGATGCCTTGACATCTTTACTAGCATTTAGATATCCTTTTTTAGTAATTTTCTTAGGTTTTTTTTTTAGACTTGTAATTTTCTTAGGTTTGAATCAAAGTTATTATTTTTTTTTATGAAGTTTTCATATCTAATCATATGTTTGGAGTTGTTTTAGAATTACTGTGTATTCAGGATTATTTTTAACAAAATAAGGAGAAGAGAAGCAACCAAAAAAGTCACCAGTTGAACCTTAGGGAAAATGGATGCCAAAACGTCCAGAATTTGACAAAACGGGCGCTCAACGCCCAAAATCTAAAATAAGGCGCCTTCAGCTACAAAACAAGGGCTGGCACCCAACTTGGAAGGGTGGTTCCTAGTGTAACATCCTACCACATAAAACTTTACGCTATAGTCGTAAGTCAAAGATGGTGAGGTATTACGACACTTAAAAAGAGATATACATACATAATACTTGAAGGATAATATTATAACTAGGAGCCTATGAAGAAAAGTTAAACATCGCCAGCCGTTAATCACACGCAAAATACGTCAACGTAAGTAAACGTCGTATACAGAAGCAAAATATATACATAAGTTTAAAATAGAATACATAATTGTCACTACTCTGAACCAGAAAAGAGAAGGCTGGCTAGAATATTACAACACATCAATGCAATTCAATTTTTTACCAAATTTACCAAGGAGTGTAACTCACCCAATCATGGCCTCCGACCCAAAATTCCTTCACAATCAATAATAAACCAAATCAAACCTTCATACTAAACCATCAACCACTTCAATTCAACATATTCTTAAGGTCACAAGCCTAGAATTTCACATAACATTTAGTGATTATTTGAAATCGAAATCTATACCTTCGTTGACGGTGATTTCAACCTCTTGGGTCACTCTCTGACCAATTCAAAGCCTCAATCCACACCAACTGAGCCAAGCATCCAAGCAACTCTACTCAATCTAATTTCATTCAAATTTTTACATTGTTCATACTTGTTTTTCATACATATTAGAGAAAAATAAAAGAAAAGAGTTCCCTTACCTTGTTCTAAATGATCTTGGGTCAAAACCCCACTAGAATATAAGCTTGAGTTTCTCCTAAAGCATCAAATCTAAAATTTTTAACACCCTCAACCCAAAATGCAAAAACAAAATAAAATAGAGAAATGGGATAGGGCTCTCATGATTGCTCATAGCAAAAGTGGTATAGAAACGTTGAGAAAGTTGAGAGCGACGCGTAACTACAAACGGGTCGTTGATCGGAGCTCCGATTTGTGAGAAAATTAAATTTAAAGGTGTATGTAAATAGTGTCAAGTTGGATTAGGTTCTTTCCTCCTCTCCTCTCACTTTCGAGCTCTCTCCTCTCTTTATGCAAAAACAAAAGAAATTTGGAATTGACAAGAAGAATGTCACATTTTTTGCTAAATGGGTGAGGGGCATTTTGGTATTTTCGTCCATTGGTCCAACCTAAGACCAAAATTTTAAAGATAAGTATTCTAATTTTTATTCTAAATACTTTTCTGGTTATTTCTACATTTCTACTTTTTTTCATATGCTGTACCGGATAGATTTAAGCATGTACAGTTAAGTATAATGTCGGTATGCATTTTTTCCCAATTAATTATACTTTTACACTCCAATTAACTTTCTAAATTAAATTTTTATCTTCAAATTTCAAAATTTTAAATTTTAACCTAGACCGGATGATTTAAACCCTCTTAGTTCACTTTTAATTAATTAATTAATATTTTTTTGAGTCTTACATCCTACTCATCTTAAAAGAAATTTTACCCGCAAAATTTAATTACATGTAAAGAGTTGGGGATAATCCTTCCTCATGCCTGACTCAAGTTCCCATGTATGCTCTACCACTCCAGTACGCTCCAAGCAACTTTTACTAATGGGACTTCCTTTCCATGAAGCCTTTTGACACTACCATTATCAATTCTGATCAGAGCAACTTGAAATGCCAGATTCTCTTTTAGTTGAACTGAATCAGGTTCTAACACATGAGTCATATCGAGGGTATACTTTCGAAGTTGAGAGATGTGAAACACATCGTGTAAATTTGAGAGATATCGATGTGGCGGCAAAGCCATCTGGTACGCCATTGGCTCAATCCTGTTCAAGATTTGAAATGGACCGATATAATGAGGATTCAGCTTCTTAGTCTTTATAGCTCTCCCAATACCCGTTGTCAGAGTAACTCTCAAAAACACATGATCACCCTCTTCGAACTTTTCTGATGGCTCTAAGCAGTAAGGATTCTAGCTCAGATCTTCTCGATCTGTTCTGTTGTTTCTGCTACTAGTTTGGGGACTAATATGCCTGATTCCTCAGCCTCATACCGACACAATAGAGATTGACACTTTCTCCCGTACAAAGTCTCGTACGGAGCCATTCTGATGCTTGCATGGTAACTATTGTTACATGCGAATTCCACTAAAGGCATGTAACGATCCCAACTAGCTGGTTGATCTAACACATATTCCCTCAGCATATCCTTTAAAGTTTGGATTGTTCTTTTTGACTGCCCATCAGTTTGAGGATGGTACGTTGTGCTCAAATACAATTGTGTTCCGAACGCCTTTTGAAAGACTCCCAAAAATCTTGAAGTAAACCGAGGATCTCTGTCTGACACTATGGTCGTAGGCATACCATGTAACCTCATAATCTCCTTGATATATAGTCTCACCAGTTCCTCTAAGGAATAGGTCATACGTACGAACGGGTAAGAAATGAGCAGACTTCGTCAATTGATCCACAATCACTCACACCACATTATATCTTACTCTAGTTCTTGGCAAGCCTGACATAAAATCCATGGCAATACCTTCTCACTTCTACTGTGGAATCTCAAGGGGTTGCAACATTTCGGATGGCTTTTGGTACTCTATCTTCACTTTCTAGCACGTAAGGCACTTTCACAAACTGCCATGTCACTCTTCATTCCTAGCCACGAGAACATCCCCTTTAAGTCATGGTACATCTTGGTAGCCCCAGGGTGAATAAAAAATTTGCTTTTATGAGCCTCTGTCAATACTTCGTATCGCATATCTCCTACGGTTGGTAGATTAATTCTCTCCTTGTATCTCCAGATTTCCTCTCCATCTTGGGTAACTTCTCCATGTTTTCTTTGTCCAATTTTATGTAGCATCTTTTGTAGTTCATGGTCATCTTGTTGAGCTTTCTGAATTTCAACCTTGAAATTGCTATAGGTATGCAGTTGGTTTAAGCATACACTCCTAACCACCTCTCTAACACCCAACTTAAGGTCCACAATCTTGTTTAATATTTCTTCTTCCTTAATCATCATCCAAGCAATACTTAGAGACCTTTTGCTCAAGGTGTCTGCCACTACATTTGCTTTTTCCCGGTGATAGTTCAACTTAAAATCGTAGTCCTTCAGCAGTTCCATCCATCTCCTTTGATGCATATTGAGTTCCTTCTTATCAAAGAGGTACTTCAGGCTCTTATAATCGGAAAAGACTTCAAATTTCACTCCGTAAAGATAATTCCACCACACTTTTAGTGCAAATACAACCGCTGCAAGTTCCAGGTCGTCAGTTGGATAATTCATCTCGTGCGGTCTTAACTGTAGGGAAGCATACGCTACAACGTTTCGGTGTCGCACCAGAACACACCCTAAACCTTTCAACGAAGCATCACAGTAAACTTCAAATGGTTCATGGAGTTCGGGCAATACAAGCACTGGTGCTGTAGTTAACCTCTATTTTAGAGTCTAAAAACTCTCTTCACACTCGAACGTCCATACAAAAGGTGCATCCTTGCGAGTCAACTTCGTCATCGGTAAAGCGATTTGTGAAAATTCCTTAATAAATCTTCGGTAGTAACCAGCCAAACCCAAGAAACTCCTTACCTTCGTAAAAGATGTCTGTCATCTCCATTCAGTTATTGCTTCAACCTTAGTAGGATCCACTGAAATGCCTTCTTGGCTCACCACATCTCTAAGAACTTCGCTTCTTCCTTTCAAAATGCATACTTGGAAAGCTTTGCGTAGAGCTTCCTTTCCTTCAGAATCTGTAAAACTATCCACAAGTGCTCTCCGTGCTCCTTCGTAGTCTTAGAGTATATTAAAATGTCATCTATAAACACCACGACGAATCAAATGTCGTCTATAAACAGTGCGACAATCGGAGTTCCGAATAAAAAGTTATGTGGATTTAAATCAAGAACCAAGGGTTTGCAAATTTTCCTTGTTCTTCCCCCTAATTTTCCTTACCCAGCGTGTTTCACTTGATGGGGAAGGAAGATGAGTTGAAGCTCATATATATTAATGAATTGGGTTGGGCCTAGCGTCCATTATGGGTCCGGTTCACTCGGTTTGGGCCGTTCATCCCAATTTTGGGTCAAATCTTTTAAAATTAGTATCAAAATTCATATTTTAATTATTTCTACCCTTCTAACTTACCAAATTTAATTTTTTAATTTCTTTAAATAATAATCAAATTTAATTTCCTAATTTCTCTAGTGAAATGATAATATTTTCACCACCATTGGATTTATCTATTATATTATATCCAGCTTCTATAGTATCTGTCACTCCTATAGCCCAATAATAAGTTTAAAAAATTAGTTAGTATTTAATAAATGATTCTATATAAATTTAAAAAATAATATAATTATTATGACATATTAATTGATTTTAATTAACAAATTTTTATATATCCCAATTATATTAACACTACTAGAAAACTAGTTATTACAGATGGATATTTTCGACGGATTTTATCCCACGGAAATATAGACAAAATTTCAGAGAAATATTTTTGTCAGAAAACAAAAAAAATGAATTATCATAAACTACAGACGGAAAACAAAATCCGTCGATAATTCTGTCGGTAAAATTAATTTTTTTCATAGAAAATAGTTAGAGACGGATTTTCTATCTATAATTAAATAGACAAAATGCTGCGTTTTATTAAATTATTACAGACGAAAAAATCCGTCTGTAATTTAAAATTTTCTGTCGAAAACATTGAGCTAACCCTAACTTACACCCTAGTCTCTCGAGCTCCATTCACCCTCCACGCTAGTGAAGAGCTTCTTCCTCTCTCCGTCCACGAGCTTCTTTCTCCGCTGCTGCCGCCGCTCACGTCGCACAATCTCATCACTGACCTCAGCAACGGCCATTCGCTGGTTATCCTCATCCACCGGTTCAGGAATCACTGCACTCATCCTTCAGGGAAGATCTCTGCCTCTGGTGGTTGCGGAGGTAGTCGCGTCGCCGTCGTTCTCACTGCTCTGGTCCCGTCCGCCTCCTTCATGCACGGTGTCATCTCCCTCCAACTTTGCGACGGCGCCGCTGGCTGTTGCTCAGCCAACCACAGCCTTTGTAAACGAGTAAAGTGGCTTTGGCGGTGGGCGATTCAACCCCTCCGTTGCTACTCCGCCGCTCTGGATGGCAACTTCCTCCTCAACTCGGCCCGAGCCGTTTCTTCCAAATGCGCCAAATGTAGATCCATGTGTTCTTCTCTTGTGTGTTCTGGAATGAGAGCTAATTTTGATTATGGAATGTCATAAAATACTAAAGAATTTTTCATTGAGGTGCAGAAGTGTGGCAGCATTCCAATTAAGTCATGAAACAGAATCTATGCACAGATACAAACTATGAAATAGTGTATACTAATCCGAATAGTTCCAATTTAATCCTTTTCTCTTCCAAATAATTTAGGCGGAGAGAAAGCACATATGTTGGAAGACTTGTTCATAGCTCACATTGTTGGAATGGACACAATGGCTCGTGGATTCAAGAATGCTGCTAAGTTAATTGAGGTACCATTGCTTACACCTATTTATGAATATTTTTCTAATTTAGATCTAGAGACTCCATGTCAAAACTTCACTCATAAATCATACTAATTTTTTCTTTTTAATTTTCATTATATTATACTAGACCAAAGGATGGTTCCTTGCTCAACTTGTTAAAAAGCGATACCAGATTTTTGACACTAACCTAGGTGCTCAGATAGAGGTTCAAATTTTTATTCTACTTTTTGTTGGTTCATTTTTTTGAAATTTGCTGAAGGAAAACATAAATGGATTTGTTAAGCTTCAACCTGTGATAAAGGGCTTTTAGTTTCCAATTTTTAGGTTAGTGTTGAGCATCATAGTAAGCCCTTAACATGATTTTGATATCTGCAGGAAAGAGCAACTCAACGGGTATTGTCATTGTAGTGATTTAATGCTTGATTAACTACAAATATGCCATCAATGGTCATGTTTGAATCTAACCATTATTTCCTACACGTTAATACTAGGGAAGTTACTTGTATATTATATATGCACATTGTGATAATAAGGAACATATTATGATGGTTTTCATCTTTCTCAACGGCAAAAAAGTGTAAAGGTGTTCATATATAGGCGTTTTGAGGTTATTAATAAAGTTACATAGTCTTAAGTGGATTCTCTTAAGTGGATTCAGGTGTAGGTTATCAATTGCAAAAGGGAACTGTGGAAATAAATGGTCATGGTTTATAATTGTTGTTGTTTATACATAAATATTTCTTTCTTATAGCCTAACAATATTTGTTACTGATGTTCATATACCTTCTTAAAAGGATTCTGTTGATCTTAAATCAAAGAAGGCAAAGGTCCTTGTTGAGGTAAATCTATATTGCGCCCTTCAATTGAAAGGCAAATCCAGTTGCCAAATATTAGTATAGTTGTGATGTGTGTGTGAAGACCATTTAGAAGGATGAATTTTTGAAACTCTGCTTTGTGACATCTTCTATATCAGCAAACTCTATAAATAAAGAAGAGAGCTGTGTCAATACAAACTGTGTTTTCTTCCCTTTGCTGATTAAAATAAATAGAATATATAGAATATTATCTCAGTATTTCCATTAATCAATGTCACAAGGATCTAGTTTTTAAGATTTCGCGAGTTGCCTTATAAGCCATGAAAGTAATTAGGTACCTTGAAATATATTCTTTTTCTAGTTGAATAAGCCATTAGATTTTCTTTGTGCCAGAATTTCTTGTGCCAAAAAGGGAAGCATCAGTGAGAATTTCTTTGTGCCAGAATTTCTTGTATATCAAGAATGATGTTGTATCATCAAACTTAACTCCTTGAGGCACCAAATTTAAGAGAACAGTAGTTTTCTCTAGTTGATGATTTGCTGCATTAGCTCCAACAATGCGAACCTGGTTGCAACTCAACAAAAGACTGGCTGCAATTTCCTCAGCTAGCTTGAAAACCAAAGGGAAGAACTTGTATATTGCAATGCTGATGTGGAGTTTAACTTGAAGTGGCCACACACAACCACAAGGAGATCCAGGAGGTGTATTTGTCAATGGCTCTGAGCAAGTCACCATCATGCAATCTAAAAGGAATAGGATCAATATAAAATCTTGTTTGTTTAAATTGTTGAAAATGAAGGAACTAGTAGTGTCAATGAGTAATGTAAATAGTTATAGTTCTATCAATGGTCTAATTTTTTGGGTATCTTTTTATTGAGATAGTGAGATATTGGCCAATGATGTTGAAAAATAACATCCAATTTTATAGGTATCATGTAATGAATATTATGTTTATCTATATGATTTTTGGCCCCCTTTTTTTCAATTTACAGTGTGTTTGATGGAGAAAATTTAAAAAATAAACCTAAAGTATTCATTTTGCAATGGAAAAATTTTAAAAAATTTCTATTTTACTTTACCGACGGATTTACAGATGGATTTTCTGTCTGTAATCATAGTGTGAGATGATTTTCCAAGGTTCAAATTACAGACGGAAAATCCGTCGAAAAATCCGTCTGTAATAACAGACGAAAAATCCGTCAGAAAATCCGTCTGTAATTACAGACGAAAAATCCGTCGGAAAGTTCGTCGCCTTTGGGAAATGGATAGAAAATTTACAGAGGAAAAATCCATCGGTAACTGGTAAAAATCCGTCTGTAATTTTCTGACGGAAAAAAATCCGTCGGTAAATAATTTCCGACGGGACTTTTACAGAGGGAAAAAATCCGTCGGTAATTTCGTCAGTAACCAAAAATCCGTCTGTAATAAAGACTAAATCCGTCTGTAAATCTGTCTGTATTAATCCATTTACTAGTTGTATAACTTCACACAGTTATTTTTTATAATTTATACACCACTCGAGATTAAAAAATTTAATACCCACTAAAAGTTCTACATAGCTAACACACCATATTACAAAAGATTATAATTTCTAACGATGATATGGGTATAATAAACTAATCTAGAAATTAGTTTAGAGTCATTAATTAAGAAATAATGCTTCTGTTTTTCCTCTTTGTATTCTCTCACTCTTTTTCACCATTGTTAAATTATATATTATAACATATAACTTTTGATTTACTATTTTATTAGTTATTCAATTATATGTATTTTTATTAAACTCAATTATCAAAACACTTAATTGTATTTTTGTTCCAATTATAAAACTAAAAATACTTAAAGGATGTATAAAATCGTAGTTAAGAAATTTCAATGATTAACAATAATAGAAAAAAATAATAATTAAAGGTTTTTAATTTCTTAATAACTAAGTATAATAAGAATATAAATTATCCTATAATAACTAGAAAACAATCGTACACATTTGTAGTACAATATATTAGTATAGATGTATTATTATATCAGCACCCTCGGCTTTGGAGATTTTTTTCTTAATAACGAGACACTGAAACTGATGACAAACCCGATATATTTTTATTTAATAATATAAATTACTGATAATAATATTGATACTTCTTGATAATAATATTAATAATAATAATAATAATAATAATAATAATTTTTCAAATATACCAAATTATATAACATTATTCTTCAAAAATAACATCAAGGAGATTGAGAATTATTATTTTAAAAAAGATGAGTGATACATAAAGTATTAATGTCGAGTAAAAATAATTTAAAAGCAAATATATTGTTACTATATCTAAAATTGTATACTAAGAATGTTATGAGATGTATTCATACAAAGCATGTAATTAAAAATGTTCGCAAATATGTGATAACAGATAAGGATGATGATTATAGATTAAAGAAGCACAGCACACAAACACTATGTAACATGTATAATAGTCCTTCAGTGGCACATCGGTAGAGAGAAAACGAGGAAGAAGGGCTCGTATATCTGCATCTTTGAGACCAGAGTGTGATTAATAGTGTAATGATTAGTTCTTGTATTAACACAATTATCTAAAATACATGTAGTTATTGATATTGATTATTAGATATGACTCAGAGAAAAGGGAGTGCCATTTTATGAAAGGACTATGCTATACAAGAGTCAAAATGAGTGTGTTTTTTAACCACTTTGTTTAACTGGGATAAGCTCAAATGAACAAACTATGCACACAGGGTATGAATAAATAAAATGTCGTGGATCTGGATGAGAATTAAAACTGAAAAACTAATCAAAGTTTAACTCGATAGCATTTAGCTAGTTTAATCTTCTTGCTCATAATGTAAACTGCCAATTTCCTTGTCCACAATTTATGCTTGTTTATCCTGTGTCATAAACTCTTTTGACTTGTTCTTCACACAAGGTTTTGCTCATTCCAAGTCGCTTGCAGCCATTTGATGATTTGAAACTTGCATTGATATATATCCCTTTACTCAAGTTGAGCTATGTACAAATGACAGATCAGTTTTAATAACAAGAAGCACTTTGGAAGAGCTAAAGAGGAAACATAACTTACCAATGCTGTTCCTTAACCATACTTCTATGTGCCCAAGTCATTTGAGACTTGAGAACTAAACACATGTACATATCAGGCATAGTGTTAGAGAGAAGCATCAGCAGGGTTCAACACACATTTTTAATTTGAGCGGCATGCATTTTAATCAGGCAACAAACAGCAGATTACGGAGAAACAAAATCTTGCCTTGCCTGTATCTAATGTGGTTAAATTTTAAGATTTTCTGAATTTCGGAAGGGTAAGCTTAGTCTTACATTGTCAGCATTCACAAAACAGTGGATGATCTCACGGTGGATGATCGTTCTTGTCACGACCGTGGTCAAGATGATCTCACGGTGTTCTGACAGACCCAAAAAATTTTCTTTTATATTTTTTCGCCAAAGCAGAAACAGTGTCGTTCAAAATAATTCCGCCATCCATTGACAATAAAGTGTAGAGCCAGATAACTTTGCGCAATGAAAACGAAAGAAAGAAGGAGAACCGGAACACGGGAGCCAAAAAAATTTGGACCATTTCTCGATTTGTGCGTGTCATCCTTGCGCAGGGGCCATGCTAATCTTCTCTGTATCGTTCCAATTTTATCGGATGTCCCCGAAGGGACGAGCCTTTGCATTCGCCTCTTATATATAAATTATTGGTTTCTCAAAACTTGGGCGATGTGAGACTTGTTTGCCATTGAGAGCAGCTGAAGAATATCAACAAGTTCTCAACCTCGCTTTATGAAAAATGAAGGAGGGGATACAACTAGTTGTGTGGTTTCTGTGTTCATTTCGGTGGTTCTGCCTTGTTGGTGGTTGCATGCATAGCCATTTCAGGTTATCCTTCTATTATTCCTACTGCTCTCATTTTTTTATGAATGAACAAGACAAATTAGTAACTAGTAAATAGAATGAAAAGGTTATAATTAATAGAAATTGTCCTCCAACAACCAACATAAGCAACTTCAAATTATCCTATAAATATAATCAAATATAAAATTTTTCACATAATAAAATAATCAATTATTTGCAAATGTACACCACTGTCAATATGTCTCACCAGAAACAATCAAAATCTGACTCATGCTATAAGGTGTTTAATTTGTTGCAATTATGTCATAAATTAAAAGCGTTTTGACTTTTGACTAAGTGATTTAATTAATTAATTAATTTTGAAAAAAATACTAATTAGAATTGAAAAAGAATTTTATTATTAAGTTATTAACAATATTATAAACACAAAATGCGTGTATGTGTGTATATCCGCATAAGAGACTGAATATCTTTCTTTCTTCTTTTCATTTTGTTTTTTTATCAAAATATCAAATATAAACACGCATGTTAGAACAGTTGATGTAGCTGCCGATGTGAGCTGTGGCTCTGTTGCATACCAATCATTTTGTTAAAGTCATAATCAGTGAAAAATATTTATAATGACAACAAAAAGGAAGACAAGGAGGAAAACACCCAAGCCATCTACTCCTCTCTCCTCCGTAAGTGGATAAGGCTCCCACTATTTGAAATAGAAGCCAAATATTGTCATTTATGATGTAATGCAATTATTTTGTTCGTGGATGGAAAATTTTGTTTCATTTAATAATTGATTCATTTTGTACCTTACATTACTCTTGTTATTACTATCTTAGCAACAAATAACTATCAAGGAAAGATCTATGAAAACGAAACAGATTTCATTGGGTATGGATTTTGAAGTCACTTTCACATCTAAATTTGAAGAACCAACCACAAAATATAATTACTCTTTAAATTTCTTTCTATCTATTATATTCAATATAATCTTGAATTATTGTTTGTCTAATCAATAATCATATTTAGATATATTGACCGAGAGGAATCTTACTTCTTTACAATGACATTTAAACGAAAAAAGAAAAATAAGGTATCGGTAAAATTAGTTTGAGTAATCACTTTCTGGAACAAAATGAATACCGATATGAAACTTTATGTAAAAAAGTTAACCATAATAAATGTGTTACCAAAGAATCCTACCTTTATCTTATGATAAATAAATGGTAACTTACACTTGGGGTCATACATACCAAGGATTGCTAATCCTTTCATCTAAGTTTCTTACAAATTGAGATCATCTTAACAAAATCTCCCTTTTTTTTTTCTTTTTTGTCCTACCTTCCTAAGATCACAAGATCCTAAACATTTGAGTACAAACTTGAGCTATATACAGCTACTACTCACTCCCCTGAGCTCTCTCGTGAGCTTCCAAGATTGGAAGTTATTTCATGCACCAAAACTCTTATTATGTTACTTGCTGATGATCTTGAAACATCTATGCACTCTTGTAGATCTGCATCACATGCAATCAAAACCCATTCATGATCATCATCAAGGTACTTGATATCAAAAGTACCTATTTCTAGTTTCAACCTTTTGGCAACTTGTTCTTTCAGTTCCACAATTCCACAATTCAAAGAAACCCTAAACCTTATGATATCTTCTCTATATGTTGCCTTAATAGTGACAGTCTTCATTTCTTTTCTAGATGCAAAAGGTGTCACTGTCTCCATGCATTGCTTGGGAGCGTGATGAGTCCATATCTTACAATATATTTTGGTTTGATTTGAGTGGATTTTATCACATAAATCCACATTTATTCATCTAAATAGCATGCTTTTGAGATGTCTCCCTAAATTGTGCTTGAAAGTGAAAACATGTTCTTTTGTGCTTAATTTGTTCAATTTTAATTCATTTTAATCCCATTTGGTGCCTTGATGTATTTGTTAAGTGATTTCAGGTTTTCAAGGCAAGTTTGGGTTGAAGAAATGAAGAAAGAGCATCAAAAAGGAGAGAAATCATGAAGAAAATGAGTTTTGGAAGCTGCTGCAAGGATGCGTACGCACAGTGATGCGTGCGTACGCACAACGGTGACTTCATGCAAGGATGCGTACGCACCAAATGTCGTGCGTACGCACGATGGGAATTCTGCGCAACCGTGCATACGCACAGTAGGTCGTGCGTACGCACACATGCATACACGTGAGGTCATTAATGCAAATCGCTGGGGCGATTTTTGGGCCTCCAAAACCCAGTCCAACTCATTTTCTGAAGCTATTTGAGGTCAAAG
Organism: Arachis ipaensis; assembly: GCF_059453495.1. Classification (NCBI taxonomy): domain Eukaryota; kingdom Viridiplantae; phylum Streptophyta; class Magnoliopsida; order Fabales; family Fabaceae; genus Arachis; species Arachis ipaensis. The sequence continues at coordinate 133,189,231 of NC_142444.1, forward strand.
TGAAGAGGAATGAATGGGGGCAATTAGTTTTAGCTTTTACATGCTTTTATCTTAGTTTCTAGAGAGAGAAGCTCCCCCCTCTCTCTAGAATTAGGTTAGGTTTAGTTAATTTCTCTTTAATTTCTGTCTTTAATTATTGTTTTAATGTAGTTTTCTTTATGTTTTCATGTTTTTCTTGTCTTTCTCTTCTTTATTTTTCTTGTAATTTCCTTTCTTTTGCCATTTTTATGTTATGAATACTCTATGTTAATTTTACTTTCAATTAATGCAATTTATGTTTCATGTTCATTTATTGCTTTCTTTAGTTGTTGTTATGATTTTCTTGCTTTTGGTAGTTAGGAATTTATTTTATTGCAATTTAATGTTAATTTATTTTCATGCACACCAAGTGTTTGATAAAATGTTTGGCTTAGTCTTTACTTAGTTTTTCTTAACTCTTGGCTTGAAATTGATGACTTTGGTGATCCTTGAGTCATTGATGTCCATTCTTGTTTGATATATTAGAGTAGTTAGTTGATTTTGTTTTTCTTGACTCTATGTGACCCATTAGTGTTGACATAGGACTTAGAGATTGAAATTAACTATGCCTATTTGATTTATCTTCGATGTAAGGTTGACTAAGTAGGATTAACTCTTCATAATCATCATGTGTTTGTAGTCAATGGCTAGGATATGTAATCTTAGCTCTCAATTGCTTGCCAAGAGGTTTTCTTGCAATTTAAGTTTTCTTTCCTTGCATTTAATTGCTTTTGACTTTTATTGTTTTGATGTTTAATTTCTTGCATGTTTAGTTTTCACACTCTTAGTTGAGAAATTGGGTGTTTGGGTGGAATTGAGTTGAGGATGTCCATTTTGCATAGTGTGAGAATGGCTAATTGGTTTGATTTCCATTGACACTAGTCTTTCACTAAGTAATTAGTGAGTTGACTAGAACTTATGGATTGAGATCAATTATGCCCTTTTGACTAATTCTCAAGGAGGATTGACTAATTTGGATTGATTCCACACAATTGCCATGTTTGTGGTCCATAACTAGGATAGAAAACCTAAATTCCCCAATCCTTGCCAAGAGTTGCCATTTACATTCCTTGCATGATCATTTACTTTCTTGCCATTTACATTTCTTGCTCTCTTGCTTTCCCAATTCCCCATGCTCTCTCTCATAGCCAATAATTGTACATTTCATTGCAACTCTTAGGAAAGACAACCCGAGGTTGAATTACTCTCGGTTATTTTGTATTGAATTTATTATTTGATTGATGTTCAATTGTTGGGTTTAGACTATACTTGCAACGGACAAATTCTACTTTTAGTGTGAAAATCCAAACCCGTGCATTTGGGCTTCGTCAAATTTGGCGCCGTTGCCGGGGAGTTGCAATGGTGTATGTTTTTTGCTATTGTATATATGTGAATATTGTAAATAACTTGCTTTTTGGTTGATTGCTTATTTTTGGCTTTTGTAAATATGTTAGTATGTGAATATCTTGCTTCTTATTTGCTATTGTAAATATGCCTTTCTTGTTTGCTTTTTTTTTTTTCTTGTTGGGAGCTAATAGCTTGTTGGAGACTCCATCCAATCTCGGTGCAATCAATTGGGAATTGTAGAGATTCTAGCATTGTTGGAAGCTCCATGATGAACACAAGCCACCATAGCAAGGGCTCTCCCAATTGTCTAACTTAAAGACATTAAATAAAAGTGTTTGGTAACACCTTTCTAACTCTCTCTTTGTACATAGTTTTAATTTATTGCATTTTGTCTCCTGTAGATAGCTTAGCTTAGTTTAATTTCAAGTTTAATTTGCTTAGATTTTAGTTTAGAATATGTGTTTTTGATGAATAATATGTTTTGGGGTTGAAAAGCTAATTTGGGTGTCAAGTTTAGTGCCTTAGAGAACTAAAATTTTTTTGAGAAAAACAGAGCATGTGCGTACACACACACCTGTGCGTACGCACACAACCCCATTTTCGTGTTCTGTGCGCGCGCACCCACCTGTGCGCGTGCACACCAGCTTATGCACTTTCTGCTGGGAGCGTTAGCATACCTTGTGCGTCTGCAACCTCCCTCATTTTGCCTCTGTGCGTGCGCACGGACCTGTGTGCGTACGCACAGAAGGCGCAAAAGCTGGCCATTTTGACGTTTCATATTTCAAAAAAAAAAAAAAAACTTACCTGTGCGTGCGCACATCAACATGCGCACGCACAACCCTCAGCAACTCCTCTGCTCGCAGCACACGCACCCCTTGTGCGTGGGAACACCCCCTCCCCCTCCTCTTTTCCCCTCCTGTGCGACCGCACACGCCTTTGTGCGTGCGCACAGGCCCTTATGATCATTCTGTCCACAGTGCCCGCACCTTGCTGTGCGCGCGCATAACCCCCTTTTCAGCCTTATGTGCGTACGCACACTACCCTGTGTGTGCGCACACCCCTATTTTCTCACACTTTACTTCTTTTCTTCTCTTCTCTCTACGTCTTCTCTTCTCTTCCCCTCCACCCCTCTCTTCCCTTGATTTTGCCCTCTTTTCTACTTATTCTAGTTGCTTTTCATTGCATCTTATTTTTACTTTAGTAATTACATTAGTTTTTGTTTAGATACTTGTTAATTGAATAAATTGCAAGTGTTTGCTTGATGATTATTGAGTTGCTTCTTACTTGAATTTTGATCTAATGAATATGTGCACTGAGCATCATGTCTTTATTTAATTGCCTAGATGAATTGTGAGTTTAATTCATATGTTGTAGCTACCATATGCATTAGACTTTATCCTTGTTTGGTATTATGAATTGTGCACTTTTACTTTAGTGAATTGAGTTGAACTACTTAGTCATCATGGTTCTTAAGTGAATATAATCACATAACAAGGTATTTGTTCCTTGTTAATCCTTTGCATTTTTTTTAGTTGACTTGACTTGATTCTTATCAAGACTTGTTACTTTTTGTAACAAGCACCTTATACATGTGATTATTTCCTTATTCCTAAGGGTGAATAAGTAGTCTCTTTTCATCATTGAATTGGTTGTTGTTGATTGTGCCATTTTCTATTCACTATGCGCTTTCACTTGCACAATTTCAATAACCAATGTCTTATATACTCAATTCACTTTAGTTGTGGTTACTTAGGTTGTTTGTGCCTTAAGTTTTGCTTATTTATTACTTGCAACCTAGGACTACTTGATTGAGGAACATGCTATTTCTTTAGATTGTGTGGTTCCTATTTTTAATTGACCAATGTGTTGTGTTTTAAACCGCGCACATTTAGAATACACACATTGCTTTTCATCATACCACACAACTTACTTCTCCTCAATTGTTGTTTATTTGTTTACATAGCAACCCGGAGCCCCCGGAGCCCACCCGCTGAAGGTGGAGCCTCAAAGCCTTTCATCCATCGGATCATGTGCATGCACGGAGGACCGTGCATTATTTAAGTGTGGAAAGGATCGTTAACTTCAAGGAAGGTAAAATCTCTTTTCTTAGATACTTTGCAACATTCCTTTTTGTTCCTTTTTCTTCAATTTTTACAATTTTTGTTCCTGTTTGCATTTTGTTTGGTTTAGTTTATTTGTATATATCTCTTTAATGCTTATAGTTATATGATAGTAAATACTTGCATGTTGCATGTTAGATTGAATAAGTTTTGGTAAAACAACAAAGAATTTTCAAGAAATCTTTTTTGGGCATTCCATTGATTAGATTTGAAAACTTGTTTTTGAACTTGCTTGAAGTATCTTTTTAGGGAGCATAGAAAAGAGCTTGAACAAATACCAAGTGAGATTTGGGCTTAAAGTGTGTGGTTGCATATTTTCAATCACAAATTTTGTTCTTGTGTGTTATAAACTCCTTTTATGATTGTGATCTTAGATTTGCTTTAGTCTATATGTCCTATATTTGTTGTTTTGGATTGCATTTAGTATTATTGAGGCCATCTTTGTATAGCTCACTAACCCATATGGCCAACCCTTGCATCTATCTTTGTAAACCACTTTTTGAGCCTTTAATTCCCCTTTGTTCTCATTATAAGCACATCATTCACCCTAAGAGAAAAATCATTATGTCCATTGATTGTATCTTTGATTAGCTTGGGTTTGAGTATGTGTGCTAATCAAGTGTGGGGAGAAATTTGTGGAAAATATTGATAGTTAGTGCATTGGGTGTTCATTGAAAATATTTGGAGAAGTGGAAAAACACTCATGCATTCATTACTTAGAAGCATATGCATCACCTCTTTGTCAATATAAAAAAAAAAAGAGAAAAGAAAATAAGAATGTAAATAAGAGATGCATATGTGGATGAATTGAAAAAAAAAGATGCATGAGTGAATGTGAGAAAGGGATAAATGGGTAGTTAAGATTGTTTTGTTATGTATATAGGATGATATATAGGATTAGGTGGGATGCTTGAGCTAATCAAAGATCCAATCTATTTACTCACTTAACCATATTGATCCTACCCTTACCTAAGCCCTATTACAACCCTCAAAAGTCTTCATGATATTTGCATTCATGCATCAAATATTAGTTGATTGTTAGACGACTTGCAAATCTTTGAAAAACATGATTAGAGGAAATTTGAGGGAATTGACCCTAGACACCGAGTGATTAGAGTGTATACACACCTAGTGATGGTTCAATTACTCGACTCTATGTTTCCATTGCTTATCCTGTGTCTTCTTGCAAGTTATTGAAATGAATTTTAGAAATTTCAAATCAAATCTTTGGACATTGATTATATTGCTATATTTTCTTGTCGTGGCCCTAAGTTTGTACTATGGATTGATTGGGATTCCCTTGTTTGTTTTTACCAAACTCAATAGGAAGCATATTGTAGATATATATAGATAGCATTTAGTATAGTTGCATTAAGTAAAATGTTTACCCTTTCATTCTTCTTTGAGTGGATTTTATCACATAAGTCCACATTTATTCATCTAAATAGCATCCTTTTGAGATGTCTCCCAAAATTGTGCTTGAAAGTGAAAACATGCTCTTTTATGCTTAATTTGGTCAATTTTCATTCACTTTAACCCATTTTGTGCCTTGATATATTTGTTAAGTGATTTCAGGTTTTCAAGGCAAGTTTGGGCTGAAGAAATGACGAAAGAGCATCAAAAAGGGGAGAAATCATGAAGAAAATGAGTTTTGGAAGCTGCTGCAAAGATGCGTACGCACAGTGATACGTGCGTACGCACAACGGTGACTTCATGCAAGGATGCGTACGCACCAAATGTCGTGCATATGCACGATAGGAATTCTGCGCAACCGTGCATATGCACAGTAGGTCGTGCGTACGCACGCATGCATGCACGTGAGGTCATTAATGCAAATCGTTGGGGGCGATTTTTGGGCCTCTAAAACCCAGTCCAACTCATTTTCTGAAGCTATTTGAGGCCAAAGTGAAGAGGAATAAAGGGGGGCAATTAGGTTTAGCTTTTACATGTTTTTCTCTTAGTTTCTAGAGAGAGAAGCTCCCCCCTCTCTCTAGAATTAGGTTAGGTTTAGTTAATTTCTCTTTAATTTCTGTCTTCAATTATTGTTTTAATGTAGTTTCCTTTATGTTTTCATGCTTTTCTTATCTTTCTCTTCTTTATTTTTCTTGTAATTTCCTTTCTTTTGCCTTTTTTATGTTATGAATACTCTATGTTAATTTTACTTTCAATTAATGCAATTTATGTTTCATGTTCATTTATTGCTTTCTTTAGTTGTTGTTATGATTTTCTTGCTTTTGGTAGTTAGGAATTTATTTTATTGCAATTTAATGTTATTTTATTTTCATGCACACTAAGTGTTTGATAAAATACTTGGCTTAGTCTTTACTTAGTTTTTCTTAACTCTTGGCTTGAAATTGATGACTTTGGTGATCCTTGAGTCATTGATGTCCATTCTTGTTTGATATATTAGAGTAGTTAGTTGATTTGGTTTCCCTTGACTCTATGTGACCCATTAGTGTTGACATAGGACTTAGGGATTGAAACTAACTATGCCTATTTGACTTATCTTCAATGTAAGGTTGACTAAGTAGGATTAATTCTTCATAATCATCATGTGTTTGTGGTCAATGGCTATGATAGGTAATCTTAGCTCTCAATTGCTTGCTAAGAGATTTTCTTGCAATTTAAGTTTCCTTTCCTTGCATTTAATTGCTTTTGACTTTTATTGCTTTGGTGTTTAATTTCATGCATGTTTAGTTTTCACACTCTTAGTTGAGAAATTGGGTGTTTGGGTGGAATTGAGTTGTGGATGTCCATTCCGCATAGTGTGAAAATGGCTAATTAGTTTGGTTTCCATTGACGCTAGTCTTTCACTAAGTAATTAGTGAGTTGACTAGAACTTATGGATTGAGATCAATTATGGCCTTTTGACTAATTCTCAAGGGGGATTGACTAATTTGGATTGATTCCACACAATTGCCATGTTTATGGTCCATAACTAGGATAGAAAACCTAAATTCCCCAATCCTTGTGAAGAGTTGCCATTTACATTCCTTGCATGATCATTTCCTTTCTTGCCATTTACATTTCTTGCTCTCTTGCTTTCCCAATTCCCCATGCTCTCTCTCATAGTCAATAATTGTACATTTCATTGCAACTCCTAGGGAAGATGACCCGAGGTTGAATTACTCTCGGTTATTTTGTATTGAATTTATTATTTGATTGATGTTCAATTATTGGGTTTGGACTATACTTGCAACGGACAAATTCTACTTTTAGTGTGAAAATCCAAACCCGTGCATTTGGGCTTCGTCAGAGCCAACCCAGAAAATGGAGGATTAGTCCGGCAAGGTTCCGGGGCCATGTCCTCCACAATTGCCTCAGCTACAGAATTCTTTAGAACTTCCGGCATCTTTTACTAGCATTCCTCCGAATGGCTCTTGAAGTTTTGTTGCCACCATATCAGGAATAGCACAAGTCGTTGGGTAACTCAGTGTATTATTCGGCAGCTGCATTGTTGCCTCTGGTGACCTTAGACCAACACATTGATCATTGTTTGATGTAATGAATATATCTTTTACGGGCGAGCTTTCGATAGGAGGGCTACCATGAGAAGTTGGATTTGTGCTATCTGCACTAGAGCAACTCTTTGCTCTAGGCCCCTTTGTTTCCTTCCCTACCTCCTTTATCATTAACCATTTTCTCGAGACACTTTGCTCTGGCAATTTTTGTTGTTTTTAAAACTTTAGAGGCATCTAATTCATTTTCTCTTATTTGAGGTTCGGTTGGCGAGGCTTGCTGGATGAACTTGTTTGGAGTAGAATGCTCAGGAAAGGGAAGAGGACTTGTGCTCAGAGGATTCAAAGCGAATGCTCCTTCGACACCTTGGACTGATTCAATAATACGCTTGAGCTTGGACAGGGAAAGGTTAACTTTGTTGATCTTTCGAGATGGCCAATGGGATATCCCATGCTGCCTGCAGATGCGCTTCATTGTAGTGGGGGCAAACTGCAAAGCAAAAAGATCTATATTTATATGAGTAAACTACCATTTCTATCCATAAAAGTTGAAAACGCTGATATATCTACCCATAGAAAACAAAAATTACCATTTGTACCCATAAAAAAATAGTTTTTACAAGCAAAATTATCCAAACCCTAAAAAATTAAATAAAATTCCTAAACTACTATTCTCTCTACCACTACCACTATCATCTCCTCCCCTCCCCCCTCTCCTCTCTCTCTTTCTCTCTCAATGTTCTCATCTTTTTCCTACCATTGCCACCACCACCACTAACCCATCCTCTCTCTCTCCTTCCATTTTCTGAGCTCGTCGCCGCCGCCATAATCCGTCAACTATGCCAACTCCTTCCTCTTTCTCTTTTTCTCGCTTTCCTTCTGTGTTTTGATTCTCTCTCTCTCTCTCTCTCTCTCTCTCTCTCTCTCTCTCTCTCTCTCTCTCTCTTCTGCTTATTCAAATTCTCAACCCAGAAAAAGGGCTTCACCATCATCAACAACAACAGAACCTTCTTCAGATTCCTTGCCCCCACACTCTCTCTTACCTGCAAAATCTCTTCGAGTTGACTCATAATCCATTTGTCCCTCCTCCTGGTGTACCCCAAACCCTAACCCCAATTCCCAACTCCAATATTGGAATCGACAATCTCAGGAGATTAGGGTTTCCAGTCGAAACTGCTGTTACTACTACTACTAATATAAGCAATAACAGCAACACTATAGTTGATGCTTTTGTTATGCAGCAGGAGCTGAAGCTAAAGTTCGGGTCTTTGCCTAAGGAGGTTGAAGATTGAGTTATGGAAAGGATCGAGAAGAAAATAAAAACAGGAAACTCAAAGTGGTGAAGGGCATGGATGAGTTGGGCCACGGCCCGCCACCTCCGTCTTCGCCATCACCGTCAGCAACGAGTATCTCACCACCACCGTTGACACGGGTACGGCGACGCTGGTTCTGACGAAGCGTTTGAGTGGCTGCGCGAAGTGAGGATCGTCGATGGGGCCCATGGAGGCGCACTTGCGTTTGAGGGTGGAGTTCCAGCGGTTCTTAATGGCATTGTCGGTTCTGGCAGAAAGGAGTGGGGCTATGGTGGCCCACTTGTTGCCGAACCGAGCGTGAGCTCTGATTATGGTGTCGTCCTCTTCGAGGGTGAAGGCCCGATGCTCTACGAGTGTGGAGAGCTGGTTACACCATCGAAGCCTGCAAGACTTGCTCTAGCGAAACATTGAGAGAGAGAGAAAAGGGGGAGGAGATGATAGTGGTAGTGGTGGAGAGAAGGGTAGTTTAGAAATTTTATTTAATTTTTTAGGGTTTGGATAATTTTGCTTGTAAAAACCATTTTTTATGGATACAAATGGTAATTTCTGTTTTTTATGGGTAGATATGTCAGCGTTTTCAACTTTTATGAGTAGAAATGATAGTTTACTCTATTTATATTTATATAACAAATTAACACAAGGCCAGGTTATATTTCAGAGCATGAACATACCACCAAGGCTCTTTGCAGAACTTCAAGACTTATTGATTTCTCAGTTTTCCCACGTTTCCTCTCTGATGGCTTATTTGTGTTTTTAGTTTCTAAGGAGGGTATCTGATCACCAATACTCCCTCCATCATTATTTTCTGCAACGATGGATCTTGTGCCAATTCCTCCCTCACATTTGGTGAAGCGTCCTGTCTAACTGGAATAGATTCAAACCTCAGATGAACTCCTTCAATTGTTGCTTCAATAGTTTCAACCAAAGCATTCTGTTCAAGTTCAACACCAGAAGCAATCTTAAGGCTCTGGAAATGTTGTTTCATTATTGTCAAAGTGGATCCCAACAAAGCCTTCTGTTCGTTAAAGTCTGTGATCCTAGGTGGAAGAAAAAACTCTAATACATAGTCATCATCTCCGTTTATGTATCACTCATCTTTTTTAAAATAATAACTCTCAATCTCCTTCATGTTATTTTGGAAGAATAATGTTATATAGTTGGGTATATTTGAAAAATTATTATTATTATCATCATCATCATCAAGAAGTATCAATATTATTATCAGTAATTTATATTATTTGATAAAAATATGTCGAGTTTGTCATCAATTTCAGTATCTCATTATTATGAAAAAAATCTCCAAAACCCAGAGTGCTGATAATAATACATCTATACTAATATTAATACTAATATATTGTACTACAAAAGTTTTATATTGTAATATGTATACTAATAATTATGTCTCTAACAAAATAACAATATCAACAATTTTAAAATATATTTTTTTAAATATGTTTAAATATTTTAATTTAATTACAATTAATTAGGCATTTAATTGAATATTAAATTTTACTTTATTTAAACATAAATTTCTACTGCGTTTATCTTAATGCCTCGTCTCTTTTGACGCTTTATTTTATTTTTTTTAATAGAAAAAGCTCAACACATTAAAGTGGAGCAAACAAACAAACATAAATACATAGAACACTGTAGACAAAGCACCCAATCTCCTTGCACCTCCAGCTAGCTATCAAACACCGAAAGAATCACAACCATTTCATTCTTTGTAGCTCAACACCGTCCTTGTTTAAATGAAGTCAATACTTGCTCGTGTATTCTTGAATATTTTGTAACATGTTGAGAATAAAATTAATAGGCTATTGATAATTAGTCTATCTATCCTTATTTCTCTCAAAATATTACTAAGAAAAACAAAATAATAATTTTACCCAAAATTTTTTAAATCATTCAGTTATAGGATAAAATTATAATTTAAAAGAATAATGTTACATATCTAAGTTTTTTATTAACTAAATTCAACTAATTTGGTCTAACATTAACAAAAATCAATTATGAATAGCATTACTCCAAATTTTATTATTTAATTTGATTAGACTTGATTCATAAGAAAACTTGGATGTGTAACCTTACTTGTTGTAAAATCATTACCTTAACAGATATTCTTGATTTCGGTACAATTTTCATTCTCTTTTTGAAGTCATAATCTTGAAATATAAGATGGAATAAGTCAAAAAGAAAAATAATTATACATAGTAAAAACAATAACCATTCTAAAATTCAATATGAAAGTATGAACATATATCAAATATAAGAAAAAAAAAAAGACAATAGATAGAGAGTATATAGAAACTACACAAAAAAAAAATTAAAAAAGATAAAGACTTATGTTCTACAATATTTTTTTTTTGTCCATTTCTCTCTATTTTTACTCTTTTCGGCTAATTAGTGGCTCCTTACGATTATCTGTCTAATAAAGATTAGTATCGTAAGAGTATAGAATAAATTTTATATAAATACAAAATTATACTTACAGTTTTTAGCAATGCAAATTCAAGTGTTGCAATAATATTTGCAACTACTGGTTGATTTTCCACAGCTTTCCGTAAACACCTCTTTAGAAGTTTCCATCTTAAATCTAGGCTGCATAAATAAATATAGAGACATACAAGTGAAGTTATTTATTATACTGGATTTATCTATTATATTATATCTAGCTTCCATGACATCTGTTCAATAACAACTTAAATTTAAAAAATTAATTAATATTTAATAAGTGATTTTATATAAATCTAAAAAATAATATAATTATTATGACATGTTAATTAATTATAATTAAAAATTTTTTATATATTCCAATGATATTAACTTTAATACCTGCTAAAAGTTTTAGCTAACTAAGATACCATATTACAAAAGATTATAATTTTTAGAGATGATATGTGTATAATAAACTAATATGTTAAGAATTAGTTTAGAGTGATTAATCAAGAAATATTATTTCTATTTTCATTCTTTTATTTTCATTCTTTTTGGAGACATAGTCTTGAAATATGATACAAAATAAATTAAAATAAAAAATAATTATATATAGTAAAAAACAATAACTGTTCTAAAATTCAATATGAAAGGATAGATATGTATTAAATATAAAAAAAAAAGACAACAGATAAAGAGTACATAAAGAGTACAAAGAATACACAGAAAAAAAAAAGTTAAAAAAGATAAAGATTCACATTTTATAATACATTTTTTTGTCCATTTCTCACTATTTTTAGTCTTCTCAACTAATTAGTAGCTCTTTGTCTCCTTTCATTGTTACTTTTCTTCTAATGGTTTTACTTTTTTTTTAATTTGTATCAAAATAACAATTGAAATTAAGCATTGACATTTTTTATCAATTATTAACAAAATAATATATATATTTCAAATTTAAGAACATAACATTATATTATCTACATTCTTTAAAATAAACTCAAAATAAAAGATCTTGTAATATTTCCATGACATTCCTAGTCATCTTATAACATATAATACTTTCTTTCTTTTCTTATTTTAATTGAAGTGCTTTCAATACTAATTAATCCTACATGCATATTATTGCAGTATTAGTTCAATATAACATAGTTATAACATTTTTTTTAATTTCACTCAATAAATAAAACTTTTATAATTAAATATAGAATAAAAGGAAATCATATGTTAAATAATAATAATAAAAATTGTTTCAACCAAAATAACATAGAAATTGAATGATTACACGTATTATGTAGTAAAAACCAGTCACATAGGTTTTAATAATAGTAACATAAATGTTAAACAATCTTAATTAAAGATTGTGTTCAAATAATAGAAATTGAAGAATTGCTAAAATAGATGATCCTGACCTTTCTAAAAAATTTGTTCTCAATATTTTTTTAAATATCTATAAATATTCAAAATATAATATAAATATATTAATAAAATAAAATAAGAACAAAATTAATATATATTTATTTACAATACAAACTCTTAATTATTATTCTTCTTATTATTAAATAAATTATTTTAATGAGTACACATATTATGTAATAAAAATTAGTCACATACTAATAGTAAAAGTAAAAAAAAATAACATATTAAAATTTATGTTCGTTTAATCCGAATTTGTGACACGAAAATAGACAACGTACAATTTTGAAGTATCTTTAGGAAATAACAATTTTGTTTTAAGAAATATAAAAAAATATAGAATAAAGGTTCAAAAGCTATGTAAAACTCGGATAATTAATATATAATTAACCTACAAATTAGAATTTATTCTTGAAAATGAGAAATGAGATTTTTATGACTTAATATGATAGAGGAAATTAAAACAAGAATTTTGACACCAATTTTAAAGAAATCGACCTAAGATTGAGCCGAACGGACCAAATCGAACCAACCGGACCCATATTGGGCCCAAGGGCCCAAGCCAAGCCCTCATTCGTTAAAGAGTTTAGCACACTCTCTTCCCTCTAAACACACACACCGAATAGAAGAGGGAAGCGGGAAAAAACATGAAACCCTTGTTCCAATTCACCTCAATCTTCCATTGATCATAATTTTTGATGTGGAGCTCCGATTGACGCACCGTTGGCGGCCACGCGACCACAGTATCGAGCTCTACAAAACTCATACAAATATTCTTGAGGTAAGACACAGCTTCTTCTTCAAATTTACCGCCCTTGATTTCGAATTTCTTGGGCAAAAATGTTGAAATTGTGAGCTCCTTTGTGTTATAGGATCTAATTAACTTGAAGGGAAGGCTTGTTCTTGCTTCCTTGGTCCTTGAGTAAGGTAAGAGATCTCAAACCCTAGTGAGAATTCTGAATTTGTGCTATTGGGTATTAAGTTATTGTGTTTGGGTATGATAATTGTGGCTTAGGAAGTGTGTATGTGCATAGTGAAGCTTGATTGATATCATGGAGAGTTTGAAAAGGAGCTTTGTGCTTGGAAATCTGATTTTGGGAGCTCTGAGACATTGGAAGTTAAGGAGAAAGTGAAATTTAAAGTGTTCCAGGTTAGACGGGAATCGGCCAAGGTATGGTTTCGATTTCCTGTATCTAAAATGTAATGTGGTGTGAAAATTTAAGCTAGAGACCCTAAGATAGGATTTGAATTATTGATGTTGTTGACTGATTGTGATAAATTGTGTTGTTATGCATGTGTTTAGTGGATTGTGGAATGTGATGCGGATTAAGTTGAAAATATGTGGATAATGATAGAATGATTGTGAATGGTGATAATTATTGGTAAGGCATGTGAAGTTGTATGTGAGATTGGTGAGATTGGTGCCTCATTGGTAAGTATGCTTGGGAGTGTGATATTGATATGTGCATATGTATGATGATTGATGAAATTGGATGTTTGTTTGGAAATTGAGATAGGGAAGGATGATTTTGAAGTGAATTATTGAATTGAGCTTGGTTAAATATGGAAGAATTGGTGGGTTAAGGGTTGAATGAGGTTCGAAAATGATGTTGGAATGGTTGAGTTTTGGTTGATTTTGAATGAAATTGGGAAGTGAATGTTTTGGAAAAGTTGAGGTTTACGAAAATGGTAAAAATGAAATTTTGTTGAACTTCAACGAATCATATCTCAAGCTATTATTTTTGGAATTTAATGCTTTTTATATCAAAAGAAAGATAATTTCATAAGCTTTAAAATGGTTTAAATTTGGTTGAAATCTGAATTCTATAGAAGGAGATATGATTATTGAAAGTTTGGGCCTGAAATCTGAATTCTGCAAATTCTGCAGAATTTGTGATTTCTGGTTTGTGTGCGCACACACACCCTGTGGAATTCTGGACCTGTGCGCACGCACACACTTGTGCGTACGCACACGCAGGGAAGTGGCTACGGCTGGGAGTGCCAGCACACCCTATGCGTGCACACAAACCATAGGGTCTTTGCAAACTGTGCGTACGCACACGTTGGGAATGACATTATGTTGGTGACGCTAGCACACCTTGTGCGCGCACTCAACAATGGAGATTTCACTTTCTGTGCGTATGCACAAGCCTGTGCGCATGCACACTTTTTAAAAATACTTCTGGGCGTGCGCACGCACACCCCTGTGCGTACGCACACGACCCTGTTCTTTTCTAAAACTTTTGTTTTCAAGTCTTTCACATTCCCAACAAGCTTGCGACCTTCCGAGACGCTGTTTTAGGCTTATAAACCTCCGTTTTCATCTTTTAAATCTTAAATTAATGTAAAACACCTAGTGATTGAGAGGAAGCTAGGGAAGGGGGTAACTTGTGGATGAAGAAAGGGAATATTATAATGGTTATGGCTGGTTATGAATTATAATTTATAAGCCGGGTGGCTGAGATGAATGTTAAAGTATGACTGTGATTGAATGCATATATGCTGAATTGTTGATTATTGTAATTTTTTGCACTCCACCTATCTGAGATACGAGTTTTTCTGGGTTGAAGCAGTGGCTAGTCACCATGTGCTCCAGGTGAAGACTCGATACTCTGCTGACCCTATGTCGTAAATGTGACCGGACACTGTGAAAGTTTCGGAGGAGCTCGCCCCCGTGAATATACACCAGTGAGGGTGTTAGATATAAATTTATGAATATGTTGTTGATGACTCGAGTTGGGGATGCACGACAGAGGGACAGTTCAATGGTTAGCTACCAGGACTTGTCGGGTTGGCTTTATAACCGACAGATGAGACTCATCTGCCACTAGGATAGGCATGCATCATATGCATTATATGTAATTTGTTTGGAATGCCTAATTGATTGCATTATTACTTGCTAATTGCCTAATTAGTTAGATTGAAGACCCTTAAGTTAATTGCCTACTTTTACATTTCTCATGGTTTAGTATATTTATACGTTTTGATTATAACTGGAAGTTCTAGGATTGCCTTCGGCTTTCCCAAGACATTACATGTTAGATATTTGGGCACTGTTACCATGCTGAGAACCTCCGGTTCTCACCCATGTGAATTTTGTGGTTTTCAGATGCAGGACGTGAGGTTCCTCGCTGAGGCATGCTGGAGACTTCTATTTTTGGCGAAGATCCTTAGCTCTCGGGATTTTATTTTAGTTCTATGTACTTGTTTAGATACTTATATTCCCCACTGTATATATATATATATATATATGTATTTTGTATTAACTCCTCTTAGAGGTTATTTTGGAGAAACATGTTCTGTATATTGTCTTTTGGGTTATTTTGGGTAGTTCCTCTATATATGTATGTATACCCTTATATGCTCGGACCGGTTATCTTCGCAAACTGAGTCTTGAGCCTTAATTTGTATTGTTGGCACTCTCTTGTATATCTTCTCATGTTAGCTTACCCTATATCTGTTTCGTTTACGTTACCGATGTTGCGCTTTTCGATTTACCGGTTTTGATTTACCCATTTTTCTTCAAAGGCTCCTAGTTATAAATATTTTTCACACTACTATACGTACTAAATTTTATTTCTAAAGGTCGTAATACCTTCCTACCTCTTTCTTATGACTTAAACATAAGACTCTGTGTGATAGGGTGTTATAGACTACAAACACAACAAAGAACCATACCTTGCAAAGAAAACATACAAACAAGTAATAGAGCACAATCTCAAAAAAAGTATATATATATATATATATATATATATATATATATATATACTTTTTTTTGTCCAAATCAAAAATATAAAATTATATTAACTATTTTCCTTGAAATAAACTCAAAACAAAAAATTTTATTATACTTTTATGACATTTTCTGTCATCTTATACAACATATAATAATTAATCTTACGCTCCTATAAGTATATTGTTACAGTGCTAATCCAATGCAATGTGGTTAGAACTTTTTTTTTTAATCTCACTCAATAAACAATTTTTTTATAATTAAATATAAACTCACAAAAAATATGTTAAGTATTATTATTATTATTATTATTATTATTATTATTATTATTATTATTATTATTATTATTATTATTTGTTTCAATCGAAATTACAATAATATTAGAACAATATTATATAATCAATAAAATTTATTATTTTCGATAATATTCGATTAATATTCTAAACTCTAAGTATTAAATTTAAAAATTTAAATTTTAAACTTTGAATCTAATAGCTACAAATAAGATATTCACCCAAAATGTTGACTAATATTAATAAATAAAATTGATCTTTAGTATTTCTTATAATACTATTCATGAAATAACTAATTTTAAATTAAATAAATAAATAAATATATTTTATAGAAATTACTATTTGTAACCCACACTAATTACATCTATCAACGTATATGCAATGCATTTTTATAAGGAAAAAGTTTGGTAACCAAAAATTAGCCATAATTAGCCAAAACTTTCTATAATATACTTCATTTACATCATTTAATAACAGTTTTATTTTTTAGTCCACTCTCTTATCATTCCACTTATCATATTTTTATCAACTCCATTTATTAATGATATTAATTATAATATCATATTCCTTACTATTAGACATTCCTGTAATCAATACTTAATATTCTCTTTTATAATTTAATTTTTATATTTAAAAATATAATAAAGATTAATAATGATAATTAATAACGGTTATGATTTATCATTGTAATTGATTCTTATTCTACTCTTTCGCCTAATGGAGATACGATAATATCACATAAATTCAATAATTGTAATTGATTATTATCATAAACGCTTTTTTGTTTTATTATTATTATTATTATCGTTTTTTATTGTAATTAATTTTCTGTTTTTGTTAAGTCATTTATCATCATTCAATGGAGAGATACAAAATCTGAAAGCTACTCTAATAAGATTTTGTTTCCGTTAATTCAATTATTTTCATTCAAAATTCACAATTCTGATACCATTGCAAACACAATTAGAATAGGTTAATGAATTTTACAAGAAATCATCTCTGTCATTACAAATAGTATGTCATTTGAATTCTACCTTAATACAATACCTATGGTAGAAAGTGCTGAAGAATTTGAACATATAACAGATGGACTCACTCGACGAGGTTGTTATCAGTCAATCAATTTTCGAGAATATGAAAAACTCCACTAGTTTTGATGAGGTATGGTAATAAACTGATTAAAATTTTTTTTGTGTGTTTTTATGTGCATTTATAATTATATTTTACTAACTAAGTTCATACACATAACATTCATACGTTTATATACATAACATCCATAATTACATCCAACTAACATCTAAAAATTAAATTTATGTTTATTAGATATTTTATCCATACACATATCATTTTTTAGTTATTGCTTAAGTAATTATAAAATTAACACAGATGTTTTTAAATTTTATCATAATTGAATTTAAAAAACGTCAAATTCTTAAATTAGTTTATTTAATTGATAAATTTACTCATAACATCTATAAATTCATACAAATAACATCCATAATTTCATAGAGGAATGCTAGGTAGCCAAAGAATAATTACAATATAAAAATATCACGTAAAAATTCTCATTCTCTTGATAAGCAAGTGATATACACCTCCTTATCACTTATTCTCCTTATCACCTACCATTTTGCTGCATGTTTGAAGTCATTAATGTTCTTTCCAAAATCAATTTCAGTTTCTCCCAAATCAAATTCCTAACATCTCTCAATTACATTATTATCTATTAAAATGCAATAATTCTCTGCAAAAATTATAGAAGTTAAATTAAAAATTTTTAACAACTTCTACTATATAATTTATATTTTACATATAAACTATTAAAAAATAAAAAATAAAATATAAAATATAAACAAACATTAAAAAATAAATTTTTAAAAATAATTATGAACTCGTCATATTAAAATCAATAAATAAGCATACATACGAATATTAAATAAAAATATTAAAATAATTAAAATCATGACCTATTAGTACACATATGAGATAATTTGAAGAATACAATAAGACGTATAGTTTAAAATTTGATAATATTGATTATAAAAATTTATTAATTATAGACATCATATGTATGAAATAATGAAAATTATGAGTACAAAATTATGGATGTTATTAATATGAAATTCGAAAAAATTTGGTAACCAAAAAGTTTCAGCCATAATTAGCCAAAACTTTCTATAATATACTTCATTTACATCATTTAATAACAGTTTTATTTTTTAGTCCACTCTCTTATCATTCCACTTATCATATTTTTATCAACTCCATTTATTAATGATATTAATTATAATATCATATTCCTTACTATTAGACATTCTTGTAATCAATACTTAATATTCTCTTTTATAAATTAATTTTTATATTTAAAAATATAATAAAGATTAATAATGATAATTAATAACGGTTATGATTTATCATTGTAATTGATTCTTATTCTGCTCTTTCGCCTAATGGAGATACGATAATATCACATAAATTCAATAATTGTAATTGATTATTATCATAAACGCTTTTTTGTTTTATTATTATTATTATTATTATCGTTTTTTATTGTAATTAATTTTCTGTTTTTGTTAAGTCATTTATCATCATTCAATGGAGAGATACAAAATCTGAAAGCTACTCTAATAAGATTTTGTTTCCGTTAATTCAATTATTTTCATTCAAAATTCACAATTCTGATACCATTGCAAACACAAGAAATCATCTTTGTCATTACAAATAGTATGTCATTTGAATTCTACCTTAATACAGTACTTATGGTAGAAAGTGCTGAAGAATTTGAACATATAATAGATGGACTCACTCGACGAGGTTGTTGTCAATCAATTTTCGAGAATATATGAAAAACTCCACTAGTTTTGATGAGGTATGGTAATAAACTGATTAAATTTTTTTTTTGTGTTTTTATGTGCATTTATAATTATATTTTACTAAGTAAGTTCATACACATAACATTCATACGTTTATATACATAACATCCATAATTACATACAACTAACATCTAAAAATTAAATTTATGTTTATTAGATATTATATCTATACACATATCATTTTTCAGTTATTGCTTAAGTAACTATAAAATTAACACAGATGTTTTTAAATTTTATCATAATTGAATTTAAAAAACATCAAATTCTTAAATTAGTTTATTTAATTGATACATTTACTCATAACATCCATAAATTTATACACATAACATCCATAATTTCATATTAATAACATCTATAATTTTGTACTCATAATTTTCATAATTTCATGTATATAATGTCTATAATTAATAAATTTTTATAATCAATATTATCAAATTTTAAACTATACATCTTATTATATTCTTCAAATTATCTCATATGTGTACTAATAGGTCATGATTTTAATTATTTTAATATTTTTATTTAATATTCATATGTATGCTTATTTATTGATTTTAATATGACGAGTTCATAATTATTTTTAAAAATTTATTTTTTAATTTTTGTTTATATTTTATATTTTATTTTTTATTTTTTAATAGTTTATATGTAAAATATAAATTATATAGTAGAAGTTGTTAAAAATTTTTAATTTAACTTCTATAATTTTTGCAGAGAATTATTACATTTTAATAGATAATAATGTTATTGAGAGATGTTAGGAAACTGAAATTGATTTTGGAAAAAATATTAATGACTTCAAACATGCAGCAAAATGGTAGGTGATAAAGAGAATAAGTGATAAAGAGGTGTATATCACTTGCTTATCAAGAGAATGAGAATTTTTACATGATATTTCTATATTGTAAGGAAAAGTATACGTTACCAAGAGAGAGTCTGCCAATTATTACCAACACAAATTAAAAAAAATTAAAATAAATTTATATGGCTTAATTAGGTTTAATGTGGGGTCGATGAAAATTTTTTTGAAAAAGTAAGGAAACGGTAACCGTGCATCAGGTGAGTAGAAACTTGACAGAGAAACCCAATATCCCAACCCTTTCACGCAACCCTATTCCTAATAATCATCGCCGAACGTATCTCGTACCATTGTCCAAAATTTTCAGTCTCTTTTCCCAACCTCTTCCCCTTCGACGCCGTTCATTCCCTCCTGCACGTGGTCACGCCGCCGTCAACCAAGGTTAGCACTGCTAGAACGCCGGTCGTTGACCCAAACAGCGCGCTTCGAGGTCACAACTGCGCCACGAAAACGCATTGACTCAACAACTCACGTCACTATTGGAGACCATCTCTGCACCGCCGGTTCTCTACATCTCATCTTTCTTCGCCACAGTGCACGGAGGAGTTGAAGACCCATCCTAGCGCGGAGAGCGCGGCCCCTGTTCTGCTCGTGGAATCCAAGCCATCACCGCTTACAACCTCGCCACCTAGTCGCCATGCCATACAGAGTTGGTGGTTATAAACATTTCTTATGAGATAGATAAATACACGATGATTCTTCTATTTGTGTTTTTATAGGGAAAAAATTGAATATATCTTTTGTGTCTTTTTATTATTAGTCAATGTATAATTTGTCCTGTTGTAGAAGGTTTCGAAATGTGTCAACGTATAATTTGTTTTTGGATATATCCAGTGCTGATTCCTGTAGAGTAGGAGCCATGTCTTGTGATGATGAGTAAAACATTAGAAGTACTCCCAGTAACTGAATATTACCTTGTATGTGTCTTAAAAAAATTTTTGGTTTGTTGCTTGATCTTTAAGTTGAATATGCATAGTTGATTGTTGTAAAAAATTAGTTAGATCGTTTTAATTTGTTTGTAATGGGTTGTGTTTTGGTTTATGAAAAGTATAGATTTAAGAAAAATATATTTAGTTACTACTTATAGTACTTGCTAACGAAGCCTAATTGAAAAAATAAATGGTTACAACATGGATAATTGAATCCTGTGAAGTAATTTTTGTTCTTAATTCTTTTTTTTTTAATTTACACTTAAGTTTATATACAGTTGTAAAAGGTTTTGAAATGAGTCAATGTATAATTTGTTTTTGGATATGTCCGGTGCTAATTCTGTAGAGTAGGAATAATGTCTTGTGATGATGAGTAAAAAATTAGAAGTACTCACTGAATGTTACCTTGGATGTGTCTTAAAAAAATTTGGTTTGTTGCTTGATTTTTAAATTGAATATACATAGTTGATTGTTGTTGAGTAAACAAAAAATAATTAGTTGGATTGTTTTAATTTGTTTGTAATGGATTATGTTTTGGTTTATGAAGAGTATAGGTTTAAGACAAGTATATTCAGTTACTACTTAGAGTATTTGCTAATGAAGCCTAATTGAATTGAAAAAATAAATGGTTACAACATGGATGATTGAATTCTGTGAAGTAATTCCTATGCTTAATTTTTTTTTAATTTACACTTAGGTTTATATCGAGATTTTTAAATAATTGATTGCTTTACGGGCCAATGAGCGACCATTGTAAAGGAGTCAAATCAATTTAAAATTGTTGCGTCTTGTGATCGAATTTAGTTTATATGGAATGTTCCAAAAAGATTTTTCCGTACTCAGATTGATTATTTTACTATACATATAGGTTAATTAAGTGGCTTAGGAAAAAAATTGGTTTATGACCTGTGTGTTCAATTACTGCTTAGAGTATCATTTTAAGAAACCTAAAAAATAAATATTAACAACATGGATCATAAAATCTTGTTAATCAATTGATGTGGTCAAAATCGGAGTCATAAATACATTGAATTTTACGATGAGTTTTTTTTTATATAATTGTTTGGTTTATGATCCAAGGAGTGACAAATACAATGATGCATTTTCAATTTTAAATTGGTGTGTCTTGTGATCAAATTTAGCTTTTAAGGAATATTCCTAAAAGGTTTTACCTACTCAAAATTGATTCTATTATATATATATATATATATAGCTGGTTTCTAGTTGTCCTCATTTAGCTGGTTTTGAATAATTTGATTGTCATGAAAGTAAACCTTCATATAATTAGAAAAGTGTGCACGCATATACGATAGTTGTGTCTTCAGTATTTTTTTTATTCTTTGATTAACAGAATTTGATAGTTAAATTACTCCTTGGCTTGTTATTGGTTAACGTGTGTTTATCTAGGTACAGAAAATACAAAACATGAAGCTTGGTCCTTGTTCTAATTGTTTGAACGTGTGTCTATTTGAATTCACCTACAAAATTTCAAGGTTGTAACAAATGTGACACCCTCACGTGGTATTTTGTGATTAGTCTATTTACTGGTGTTCCTTTATATAATATACAAATGAACTGGCATTCTTTTGTTGCACATTTATATCCATTTGACAGTGACTTTCACATGCAGGACACCATTAAGTTATATAGGTTGGAAATAATGTTTGACATCATCCTAATGTCACAAAAATTTAGCCATTAGAGATGCTTTGAATGCCCTTGACAGTCGTGCTCGACCTCCTGTGCGCCGCAACCAACCCAGGAACAAACGTAACGAGGTTAGGACACCATTCACAGCACCTGACACCAAGAGCATGCTTCAGCGAGCTGCAGAAAAGCCGAAGAAAAAGACCATCAAAAGGAGCTAAACATGGGAAGATAAAGTCTAAAGGCTTCATGTTACTTCCTTGTTTACCTAGGGCGGGGATATCCACACATTATGTGTTATATACTATTGAGACTATTTATTTTCCTTGTTGTACACAAAGTGATTGTGTCTTTTGACAAACTTTATTGGTTAATTCAACGATAATGCATGTAATGTGGATGTGAATCTTGTCTTTTATACTCTGATTTGTAGTAATTTTGTGCACAGGCTCAACACCTTATGCGTTTTGAAGTATTTTTATTTCTAGTGACTAATCTTATTGAGGTTCCAGTATGTTGATCCTGGATGTTTCTACATATGTTATTCATGTGTTGTTAGTCTTGTATTGTTCGTAGGTGACTGAAAATGGAACTATTTTCTGATTGAAATGTCTTCATATGGATGTGTCTTCTGCATTATGTGTATATGTTTTGTGTATATGTTAGTCGTGTAATGTTGGCAGGTGTGTCTTCTCACAGATGTGGCTTATGATGGAAGTGTCTTTTGCCGATGTGACATTAGAGATTTGTTTAACTAAGGATGTGTCTTCCGAGGGAAGTTTCTTCCTCCCGTGACTTCTTTGGAGGCATCCTCATGTGGATGTGTCTTCTATATTATGTGTCTATGTTAGTCGTGTAATGTTGGCAGGTGTGTCCTTTCACAGATGTGTCTTATGATGGAAGTGTCTTTTGCCAATATTTCTTTCGGATTTTGTTAACCTAAGGATGTGTCTTCCGAGGAAAGTGTCTTCTTCCAATGACTTCTTTGGAGGCATCCTATGTTGGATGCGTCTTTAGCTGGAGGTGTCTTATGCGAATGTGTCTTTCGAAGGTTGTGTCTAATTTCATGAAATCGATAATCGAGGACATATCACCAACAAAGATAACCATCAATCCTTCGACACTCAACAAAACTCTTCCAACAACCACTTATCTATTGATAACACCAAATAATAAACAACTAAAACTAAACTCATATAATACAACACTATCCATTTTCATATCTATGAAACAAAAATTTATCAAAGTTGCTAACATCAATTCAAACTGGTGCACAAAAAGAATAATAAACCACATCAAATGTAGAAAAAAAAGAATCATTCTAGCATAATTGAAAGAAAAAATATCCAAACCAATTGTAATTAAACAAATGAAATCACAATCCTTTCAACAAAGCTTATTACTGTTAATAACTCAAAGATTAAAAAAAAAAGTTGCAAATAGACATAATCAAATGTACTACTAACACACAAATTACAATGTCCACACGTTGTGTGTCATCTTCACTCAGGGATGGGACATTAACGTCGGTGGAATTAGGATGATCACTCATATCACATGTAGTGTCGTACGATGCTTCTTCACAAATTGATTGATCCATCAACGTAATTTGGTCCACTCGCCTCCAACGGAAACACGTACACCTTACTCCGACGGATTTTAAAAACTATTTGTCAATGAGAGTGGTTGTTCACGTTACCAGTGACCTTTGAGGGCTGTTCACCTTGATCCTATGGTGTTGGAAGGCTATGGCTATGGCTCAATGTGCATCCACGTCAACGATAACACCTATGGTGGGTGCAATATAGTTGCGTATAATGGCTTTATCTCTCATGGGAAGCGCAGGGTCAAAAATATAATACTCAGAATTAGAAACCTATACAAGCACCTAATTTAGATCTCAAATATCCACTAACCTCGTAGTGTTGCAGTGGTGCCCAAGGGAAGACACGCTTCTACTTGGGCTTATCCGCCAGTGAACGAGTGGCGCTTGGTGGCAGGAGCGAATCCAGAAAGCCACGGAGTTTCTAGCGAACCCACATAGCCCTATGAATCCAGCCGCGGCTTGTGGAGAGTCCATGCTGGGTTGCTGCGTCTTGTACAAGGCCGGACAGTCAGATGCATCTTCGAGGCACCTCCGATGAGCACATGCAACAGACCAAGCGGCTTCACGGCAACTATCGGACCGTACTCTCGACGTTGTGGTCTGGTGGTCTACCGGCGTTGACTTTCTCTTGACGGCGGAGACGGCAACAAAGGATTCTATTTGGCGCTGGATGCGGATAAGGGGGGTTGGGAGAGATGGTCCACCATCAGTCAATTTGGGGGTATGGTAATTTAGGTTAACGTGGTAAATTAGGTTTAAACTGTAACACCTCACTATCAGAAGTCACGTTTCCGGCTGCGCTACCCTGATAGCAAGAAGTATTACGACTACTTTACATACTAAATATTAAAGTAGGAGCCTGTGACTCGACATTGTATTGCAGATTTCTTTGAAACCCGGAAATAAATACTTTATCTTAAAAAAATACAAGCAAGCATACATTCATATACAAAACTCCTTACATAATATCTCATAATATAATATACATATAAAACATACAACTCCTATCCCTCTTACAAACTTGTAATAGCAAAGACGAGGGAAGAAAATAATCTAATTAACACAACAGCATATAAACCAAACGCAGTATAACTCTTCTTAATGCCTCTTCATCTGGTTCCTGAAAAGGTAAAGCTGTAGGGGGTGAGAACCTAACCACACGGTCTCACCACAGAGTTTCAAAGTTGTCATAAGAAGATATCTAATAAGAAAATTATTTTCCAAACTTAGTGATTATCTTTGCCTTATGAATCTTTTAAAAATCAATAGGTAATCGTTCAAAACCTTTTCGAAGAGACAATGTTTAATCTTTCAGAAATCCGAAACATTTCCTTTCTTATAAGAAAATCTCAATCAGAAACCAACCACGCAATCAAACAACACAATCATTAATTTAGCACCAAAATTCATTCTCAAATGTAGCACGCCAGGACAAACACAGGCAAGACAGACAAGGAAAGCACAAGTAGGTAGCAGTTACAGCAAATAGTTCAAGTAGCAGTTAAGAACAGTTTAACAATTAGGCAAACCAAAACAAGTTCAAACCCAAGCAAAGTATACAAATGCATATGATGCATGCCTGTCCTATGGCTGATGAGGCTCATCTGTCGGTTATCCAGCCAACCCGACAAGTCTGAATTGTCCTTAGACTGTCCCCCGACGTGCATCCCCAAGAGTCTATGCATAGCTTTTTCTCAAATAATCAATATTGCTCAATGGGGGTAACATTCCCGGGAATTTATATAGTGCCCGGTCACACTTACGTCGTAGGGTCAACAGAGTATCGAGTTTTCAACCTGGTACACGTGGTGGCAAGCCACGGTACTTTATCCAGGGAACCTTGTATCTCAGATAATTCAATTTCATAAGCCATATAAATAATTCATTCAACATTCATCAATGTTTAAGTCATTCTCAACATCATCATCATTCATCAATCCATATCTTATTTTCAAATTCATTCAAAATCATGTTTCAAAGAAAATCCTCATCGTCCTTCTTTCCATTCCGTTCACTAACAATTTTCAATCCAAAACATAACTCTTCCTTTGATAATTGAAGTAATCTTAAATCATATAATAATAATGCTTAAAATTAACCCTTTTTAAAATAACTACTTCAAATGAAACTTCTAATTTTATAAAATTTCGGCAGCACCTCTTCTAAAACTCGGATTCTGCCACCCTTTTCGGGTCCCATCCAAACATTTCTCAAACCTTTTCTCAACCATTTTCCAAAATTCAACCAATTCCAATATCAAATTATTTTCAAAGCGAATTAATGCCAATAATAAATCTCTTTTGAAAATCAATCCAGCTCAAATACTAAATCATTTATAAAGTCAGACTAATTCAAAATTAACCCGTTTCCAAAATTAATTCAGTTTCATATTCCAAATCATTTCCAAAGCCGATTCGTTTACATTATCAAAAATAGCTTCAAAACCAAGAAAGCCATTTTTCATAATAATCAACTAAATAACCTTTCAAACTAATTTCTTTTCAGCAATCACAAACTACTCAAGCAATCAAGCAATCAGTCATTCAGTCCAGCAAACAACCACATTTATAAGACAATCATAATCACAGACATATGTTTCTCACATTAATATCTATTTATAACAACTCTGTAAGGTAAAATAGATTTTAAGAAGAACCCCTACCTCGATGTCGCAATCGCATAATTTAACACAACAGTCCCGCTTAGTTTAAACTCACAGAAGCAGTGGCGATTCCAACACAACAGGGACGATGGCAGCATCACCAACTCCGATTTCGCTCACAACAACAACAATAGATTCGAATTTGATGGAATCAAACGCATAAACAACTCTGAAAATTCAAAGTGACACCAAAACTAGAATGGAATTAAAACCATAACAAAAGATAAATGAGACCAAGGCAGTTCAGAGTATAAAAGTGAAACAGAGTCAAGAGAAAGGCTAAAACTAAGGCAGTGACACTAAACTTGAATTGGGGCAAGTCAACAGCAGCGATAGCAATACAAAATTGAACCAGAGCAGTGACGGTAATACCTCCGGCAGCGAGAAAATAACTGGGTTCGCCTCTAATGGTGGTGGTGGCAACGAATTCCGACGACGACAACTGTAACAAACATGCAACGACAATAAAGCTTCTGGAATCTCAAGAGAAACGAAACCCAAAGCTTAAAACCTTACCGGCAGTGCTTTTTTCGGCGACGGCAGCGGATTTTAAGGGGCGGAAGCTCAGTCCAGAAACTTCGGTGACTCAGCAGCAGCGGCGGTGGCTCCCCGCCTTCTCTTCTGTTCACATCTCCTCTCTCTCGGACCAGATCGGTGGCGGCTGGGTCGTCAACGACGGCGGAGGATCTCAACGGTGACGGCGCATGCAGATCGGCGTCGGCAGCAGCTTCTGACGACGACTGGAGCTTCGGCGACAACTATGGTTCTCCCCGGTGGCGATGGACCCAAAGGCGGCGACGATCACCCGCGCAGCAGTAGCAGCCCGCGATGATGACGGTGGCGGCGGCTCTGCACGGTGACGACAAAAGCTTCGAGGAGAGTGACCCGCGGCCTCCTCTCCTTCGTGTCTCTGTTTTCGGCGGCGACGCAGTGTGGTGGCGGCGTGATGGATGGTGGTGATGCCGCAGGTGAGACGACGGTGGTGGCGCGACAGCTCCTCCTCCCCTGGCGTTCTCCCTCTCTCACGGTCTCCCTCTTCTCTTCCCTCTCATTTCCCTTTTCTGTTTCCCCCCTTTTCTTTTCTTGTTGAGGTTTCTGTGAGTGAGGGGTGAGGGTGAGTGAGTGACGGTGAGAAGTGGGTGTGGGTAGGGATTAGATAAAATTAGGATTAGAGTTAAATTTGGGGATATTAGGGTTAATTAGGGTAGTTTAGGTAATTTTAATAAAATTAGGAGTATAGAGTATTAATTAAAAATCTAATTTAATCCTTTAAGCTTATTTTCAAAATATTATTTAATTATCAATTTGTTAATTAACTTCCAGTTAAGTATTTTAATTTAAAATTAGAGATAATATAATTAATTTTCTTTGTCTGTAAAAATTGAAAATATTAAATTTCAAAATCTCAATTATTTAAACCAAATCATATAAAATTCTTATTATTTTACCATTACTAAACTTTATAAATTAAATATAGAAAATACTTCAATAATTATAAAATTTGAATAAGAATCTTAATTTATTCCAAACTCAATTAATCAAAACTTACTTTAATTATCTTTGGTAAAAAAAATTTCTGAAATTGAAGTTATAAATAAATAATTAAACTTGAAATTAATTTATAATAAAATTTTCAAAAATTCTTAACAAAAATTTATTTTATTAATTTGTCAAGAATACAAAAATAAATGTTTATATTCTCTCTATCAATTTTTTTTATATATTTTTATATTCTTAACAAAAATTTATTGTATATTCATTCGGTTCTTAATCAATTGTCATTTTTATTTTATTATTTTAGTATACTAAAAATATAATATATGTCTAAATATATTAAATTTTGGCATAATATAAACGTAAAATTCAGATGATAATTAATTAAGAACGGAAAGAGTATCGCATCCAAACAGAATAATATTAACATCCATTCCAACCAGCAGGAATCCTGAGATTGCAGCGAGAAGGAAGTGTGATAGCAAGAAGAGGATCAATTCCAAGAAGAGAAAGCTGAATGGAGTTCTTGTAAGAACAAAGGCAAACCAAATCAGCAGTTTGAATGGCTTTGCACTTTGCAGCACTGAGAAGATGGATTAACTGTGCTTTTGGTTTTCACTGATGGCATGCTTTTGCAGCAGTTTGAATTGCTCATCCCTCTATCCCTTTGGAAACGTGATGACAGCCTAATCCAGCTGTTGAGGACCTCAACCCTTAAGTGGGACCCATATCTCCCTTATCATATTCATATATGGTTATATACTCTCCTTTAAATAAATAAATAAATAAATAAATGTATTAAGATTGTAAATCTTGAGATAACATGATTAACATCCAATCAAGATGTCATAACCTATGTTATTAATTTAGTAAATTATTTTTCCTACCTTCTCTTCATAGAAACTTAATTGAATAAATTAGCTTATGCCATTTACTCGCTTGTATTATTGAAAAATATTTTATTCTTCTAATAAATTTTTTAAAATGTTCTTTTTAGTTCTAAATAAAACATTCATCTGATACAAAAAAAGAAAAGAAAAAGTCAGCATTCATCAAAGTAATTTAAAAGCTAATTAGATTATTTTTTTTATGCTAGTTTTAAGGTTAATTTTATTTTGAATTCTATTAAATTTTATATTATACATAGTGATTTACAACTAAAAATAAGATTTATCATTTTAATATTTAGTCTCAAATTAATTAAAATACACGTATGCAAATTGCTCCACTATATATACTGGGCGTTCATGCAAGTTTTTTTCATAAAACAATAGTTGAATAATATAGTATTATTAAAGATGAGAGTGGCAGTGGTGGGTGGTGGAATAAGTGGATTGGTTTCAGCATATGTGTTGGCCAAAGAGGGAGTGAATGTGACTCTTTACGAAAAAGAAGATTATTTGGGAGGTCATGCAAAAATTGTGAATGTTGAGGGTCTTGATTTGGATCTTGATTTTATGATCTTCAACCGGGTAAGTGCTCAATTTTCATTGCCTCTCCCTCCCTCCCCCCATCTTCAATTCCAACTACTTTTACATTATTGTTATTATGCCTGAATTTGAATGAATGCTGAACCATTCTCAAAGAAATTATTTTAATTACTTGGTTAGTTCTTAGCTACTGTTTTATTGCCATCCAATAAAATTAGAATAATACAAGTAAAATTAGCATGACACGCACAAATCAAAAAATGATATTAGAATTAGTGTCCAAATTAATATGTCAATAAAATCGTTGGGAAACGTTAAAGTGTGAATATTTTTTTAAACAATACTATATATACGATGAATAAAATTTATTATTTTTTGTCAATATTTAATTAATTCTAAACACTAAAAACTAAATTTTAAATTTTAAATTTAATAATTTAAAAATAAAATATTAATTTAAAGTGTTAACTAATATTAATAAAAAATATTGATCCTCTAATATTTTTATATTTTTTATTGTAGAGATATTTTAAAATTTATTGAAGATTAAAGTATTCAACAAAAAAATTTTTCGAGATTAATTTAAATCGGGATATTATTTATAAAT
This sequence comes from Arachis ipaensis, assembly GCF_059453495.1. NCBI lineage: Eukaryota > Viridiplantae > Streptophyta > Magnoliopsida > Fabales > Fabaceae > Arachis > Arachis ipaensis. The sequence continues at coordinate 133,219,469 of NC_142444.1, forward strand.
AAATAGATAAATAAATTTGGTTCATCTTGTGTAAATACACACAAAATATATATCATATATATGATACAAAGCTGTAAATTAGTTATGTTATCAAATCATAAATCATTACATCATTATATGAATCTTTTGACCAGCCTTTGAATCATAAACTTAATATCTTCTCAAATCAACGAGCTTTCTTCGGTAAACAAAAGTATCTTCAGGATCAGATAGTCAAAAAAATTAATGAAAATAAAGAGATCGATTCACAAATAATAAAAAGTAAATAGGTTATTATTGAGGATAAAAATAATCATAATTATTGACACCCTAACACCGTGGCTGCAGTTACTGTGGCGATCGTATCACATTTTCACAGATCTATTGACACCTTAACATCGTAATACGTGACACCCTGTTTATAATATTAAATATTTTTTAATGATATTCATATCATTTTTATACGATATATATATATATTGTTCATATCCTAACCCAACGCTAAAACGCAAGTCTTGATAAAGGCCCAACCCAAAAAAGTTGGTCCCCCGTTTGACACCGACCTTCTCTCTAGAAGTCGGATCTGATCACGACTTGGCATAAGGAAGTCGGGGATCTGACTTGGCATAAGGAAGTCAGGAGTAAAGAGTAGCTGACATATAACACTAATTCAAATAAGTAACTGTCCTCCAAAATCTCTCACCCACTTCCAGGAGCCATATCTCAACTTCCTTAAGATAAAGGGACTGTTATTCCCCTTAAAAGATGGAACCACTCCAACGGTGGTTATTGGTACACCACTATAAATACACTGACACCCCTCAAGTGTCTCGAAGTTCCAATACTCTCTAAACTTGCACAGACCTTTGCTGACTTAGGCATCAGAATGTCTTTGCAGGTACCAACCCCATTCTCTCACACATACGAGTCGGACGGAGGCTCCCAAACACAAACCTACTCGGAGGCTTCACCCTCAGACGATTGGGCCAACCCAATGAGTCTAGCCCGTTAATCTCCGGTTACCCATCGTAACATTGGTGCCGTTGTCAGGGACCCGAGGGATCATTCAAGAATGGCAGACAATTCACCTGAAGATGGCCACACGGCGTCTGATTCTGAGCAAGAGAATCTGGACGTTGGAAACAATGACGCAGACATAGCCACTCACCAAGGCGCGACCAACCGGAACAGAGAAGGCACCTCGGGGTTAAAGGACCCAAAGGCAAATTCTTCTGAAGGGCACGAGTCCGGAAAAGAAGGACAACCCCATGCAACCGACTTCATGGGACTGTTCCTCGGCCAGCAAGGACGTTTGCAGCAGCTGGAACAGGAGTTAGAACGACAGCGAGAGGCGGAGAGGAACTTGAGGAATGAGATAGAGCGACGAAAGGAGCTAGAAGAAAAACTCTTAAGGCTGGAGTCCACTCTCAAAAATTGAAGCTCCCGTAACGACCGAGAAGATTCCTCCTTTGGAGGAGAAGACCCATTCAGTGAGGACATAATGAGGGAAAAAGTTTCGAGGAACTTCAAAAGCCCTGATATGGACCTCTATGACAGAATCACGGACCCGAAGCATCATCTAAGCAACTTCAAAAGTCGGATGTATCTGGCTGACGCTTCTAATGCTACTCATTGCAAAGCTTTCCTGTCCACCTTGTCAAAAGCAGCGATGAAGTGGTTTGACAGCCTTCCTCCAAGGTCGGTCACTAGCTTCGATGACCTCTCGCGAAAGTTCCTGATGCGGTTCTCCATCCAGAAAGACAAAGTGAAGCACGCGACGAGCCTCTTGGGAGTCAAACAGGAGGTCGGAAAACCTTTACAGGACTATATGGAAAGGTTCAATAAAGCGTGCCTGGAGATTCAAGACCTGTCCACGGAGGCAGTAATCATGGGGCTAGTAAATGGACTTCGAGAAGGTCCCTTCTCTCAGTCCATATCAAAAATACACCCGACCTCCCTGAGCGATGTACAAGAGAGAGCTGAGAAGTACATCAACATGGAGAAAAATGCCAGACTACGAGAGCCGAGTTGGCGACCTGGGCACTCTCACTCATCAAAAGAGAAAGAAAGAGAGCCCAAGAAAAAAGAGGAAGTCGGCCCCGAAAGGCCTAGGAGATATCACTCTTATACTCCTCTAAGAGTTTTCCTAGTTGATGTCTATAGGGAAATCTGCCATACTGAAAGGCTACCACCCCCTAGACCCATAAAAAATAAAAAGGGGAGAAGTCGCGGCGACTATTGTGAGTACCATAAGATATACGGTCACCTAACAAATGATTGTTACGACCTTAAAAACGTGATAGAAAAGTTGGCCAGAGAAGGTCGACTTGACAGATATCTCGTGGAAATGACTGACCATCATGGGAAAAGGAAGCGAGACGACGAGGACCGAAGAGATCCACCCCCACAAACCCCAGAAAGACATATACATATGATATCAGGGGATTCGGGGGAGGCGGCCTCACAAAGTCGGCTGGCAATAGGCATTTGAAGGAAGTCTACCAGGTCGGGGGCCAGGCTGCCGACCTCCCTACTATCTCATTTACCAAAGAAGATGGACAAGGAATCATACCTGGACATGACGATCTGGTAGTGATAACCATGATCCTTACCAATGCCATCTTCATAGAACCCTGGTAGATCAGGGGAGCTCGGTCGACATTCTTTTCAAACCAACATTCGATAAGCCGGGATTAGAGGAAACGGAATTAAGAGCTTACCCTGACACCCTATATGGCCTAGGAGATACGCCAATAAAACCACTGGGATATGTACCCCTTCACATGACTTTCAGAAAAGGGGGAAAAATCCAAAACTCTAAGCATCGACTTCATAGTCATCGATGTGGGGTCAGCCTATAATGCCTTAATTGGTAGAACTACCCTAAATCGGATCGGAGCAGTGGTATCCACTCCTCACCTTTGCATGAAATTTTCAACGCCAGAGGGAATAACAACCATCAGAGGAGACCAGAAATTAGCAAGAAAATGCTACAATGAAAGCCTGAACCTGAGAGAGAAAGAAAAGGAGGTGCACACCATTGAGCTCGGAGGAGTCAGAGCTAAGGAAGAATTGCAGCCACAACCTGTGGGAAAGACTGAGGAGGTACAGGTTGGAAAAGAGGAAGGAAAAAATACCAATATAGGAACTGACTTGAAAGAAGAGTTGAAGAAGAAGCTTATAAAGCTCCTACAACAAAATTCCGACCTCTTTGCCTGGAAAGCCTCCGACATGCCAGGGATAGATCCCAAACTCATGTCCCACAAATTATCAGTTTACCCTGGATCGCGACCTGTTCAACAAAGAAGACGGAAGCTCGGACCTGAAAGGGCTCAAGTGGTAGAAGAACAAGTGCAAGCACTCCTAGAAGCTGGGTTCGTTAAAGAAGTCAAATATCCGGCGTGGTTGGCAAATGTGGTGCTAGTCAAAAAATAAAACGGCAAGTGGAGGATGTGTGTCGATTATACCGACCTGAGCAAGGCGTGTCCCAAAGACCCATATCCACTTCCAAGCATTGATACTCTAGTGGACTCCAGCTCAGGGTATCAATACTTGTCGTTTATGGACGCATACTCAGGATATAATCAAATCCCGATGTATAGGCGGGATCAAGAAAAAAGCATCATTCATCACGCCTAGAGCAAACTATTGCTATGTGGTTATGCCCTTTGGTCTAAAAAACGCTGGAGCCACATATCAAAGGTTGATGAATAAGGCGTTTTCACCTCACCTTGGGGGATTGATGGAAGTCTATGTAGACGACATGCTAGTAAAAACCAAGAATGAGACTGACCTCTCACAAGTCTTCAACACCATAAGGTTACATGGGATGAGGTTGAATCCCACAAAATGTACCTTCGCAGTGGAGGTTGGAAAATTTCTAGGATTCATGCTTACACAAAGAGGAATCAAAGCTAATCCCGACAAGTGTAAGGCAGTCCTAGAAATGAAAAGCCTGACTTGTTTAAAAGAGGTCCAGCAGCTAAACGGCCGACTTGCCGCCCTCTCCAGATTCTTGGCGGGATCAGCATTAAGATCTCTACCACTCTTTTCTCTACTAAGAAAGGGATGCCAGTTCGAATGGACTCTTGAGTGCGAAGGAGAATTCTAGGAGTTCAAAAAATTTTTAAGCCAACCTCCCATTCTGACCCGACCTAAAATCGAGGAAGAATCGTCCTGTATTTGTCCGTAGCAGACAAAGCTGTGGCATCAACTCTAATACGGGAAGATGAGGTTGGGTAGCATCTTGTATACTTCACCAGCAAATTTCTACAAGGCCCCGAATTAAGGTATCAAAAACTTGAAAGTTTGCGTATGCCTTAATAGTAGCCTCTCGAAGGTTACGACCTTATTTTCAAGCTCACACAATAAGAGTCCGAACGAACCAACCCATGAAGCAAATCCTCCAGAAGATGGACATTGTGGGTAGGATGGTTCAATGGGCAATAGATCTATCCGAGTTCGACTTAAAGTATGAAACTCGGGCAACAATAAAAGCCTAGTGCCTCACCGACTTCGTAGCAGAATATGCAGGAGATCAAGAGGAAGAATCCACTACATGGGAATTATACGTAGACGGATCCTCAAACAAAATAGGAAGCGGTGCAGGCATAATACTGGTCGACAAAGGGGGGACGCAAATAGAAGTCTCCCTCAAGTTTAAATTCCCAGCTTCTAACAACCAGGCAGAATATGAAGCCTTGATTGCAGGATTAAAACTCGTAGAAGAGGTCGGTGCAATGAAAATAGTGATATTCAGCGACTCTCAGGTGGTGACATCCCAAATAAATGGAGAGTATCAGGCTAAAGACCCCAACATCAAGAGATACTTGGATAAAACCTTGGAGCATCTCAGGCGCTTTGCAGAAACCGAGGTCAAGCATATAACCCGGGATCTCAACAGTAGAGCAGACGCCCTCTCCAAGCTAGCAAGTACCAAGCCAGGGGGGATAATAGAAGCCTGATCCAAGAAACTCTCCAAGAACCCTCTCTAGCAAAAACAGAGGCCAAACAAGACATCCTTGAAGTCTCCGGATTAGACCTCGGATGGATGAATCCTTTAGTCGAATACTTAAAATTCGACATTCTACCCAAAGAGGAAAAAGAAGCCAAGAAAATTCGGAGGGAAGCACAAAACTACACTTTGGTGAAAAATATCCTCTATAAAAGGGGGATATCAACGCCATTATTAAAGTGCGTTCCAACCTCAAGGACGACAGAATTCTTAGAAGAAGTCCATAATGGTATCTGCGAAAATCACCTCAGAGCAAGGTCCCTGGCTAGGAAAGTCATCCGAGCTGGGTTCTACTGGCCAACCTTGCAAAGGGACGCCATAGAATTCATAAAGAAATGCCAACCATGTCAAATGTATTCAAACTTCCACATCACTCCCCCCGAAGAGCTCATTAGTATAACTTCTCCATGGCCTTTCGCAAAATGGGGATTGGACTTGTTAGGACCATTCCCCCAAGCACCTGGACAAGTAAAATACCTAATAGTAGGGGTAGACTACTTCACGAAGTGGATAAAAGTAGAACCATTGGCCACCATCACCGCCCAGAGAAGTCAGAAGTTTCTCTACAAAAATATTGTCACAAGGTATGGAGTACCTCATTCCATCACCACTGATAATGGAACACAGTTCACCGACTCAACCTTCAGAAACCTAGTAACCAGTATGAAGATCAAGCACCAGTTCACCTCGGTAGAACATCCACAAGCAAATGGGCAAGCCGAGGCAGCTAACAAAGTCATATTGGCAGGGTTGAAGAAAAGGTTACAAGAGGCAAAGGGAGCCTGGGCTGAAGAACTCCCACAAGTACTTTGGGCTTATCGGACTACACATCAGTCTGCCACAGGGAAAACACCCTTCTGACTTGCTTATGGCGTAGAAGCCATGATACCAGTTGAAATCAGCGAGCAAAGTCCAAGGGTGAACTTCTACGATGAGGTCGAAAATATACAGGGGCACAAAGAAGAACTGGAATTACTCCCTGAAGTCTGAGAACAAGCGCAGATAAGAGAAGCAGCGTTGAAACAAAAGGATGGCAAATAGATATAATAGTCATTCGAAGAAGTTTCACCCCAGACGACTTGGTTTTGATTAGAAATGATATCGGAGTCAATAAATCTGGGGAGGGAAAGCTCGATGCTAATTGGAAGGGACCATACAAAATTAGTGAGGTCTTAGGAAAAGGCTACTATAAGGTGTCCGACTTAAACGGCGCCGAGCTACCTAGGTCGTGGCATGCTTGTAATATGAAATGGTACTATAGTTAAATGAGAACTCCATTCCCTGATGTACTCTTTTCCCAACTTCATGGTTTTTTCCCAAGGAAAGGGTTTTCCTGAAGGGGAGTTTTTAACGAGGCATCAAAGTGGAGGCTAAGGGGCTGCAAATTGGCAAAAACCCTTAGTAGCAAAAAGTACCTTTGCAAATAAATAAAGATCTTTTCCATATCTCTTTATAAAATTCCTTTTTACGTTATTTTCACTCTTTCCACGAAACGCGCCGACTTAAGCTCGACAAAGCGTGAAAATCCCATGAACCGACCTAGATGGTCGTCAGGATGAAACGACGAGGTACAAGTCGGCGTAAAGAGGTTATAAAAGTAGACCATGAAAAAACTCGGAAAATAACCGACTCACAAGTCGGGAAACCCGAGATGAAATGAAATGCATCGCAAAAATAACCTAAGTTATAAAAGCTCAATAAAAGAAAAATTGAGTGCAGGGAATACCAAAAAGAGATAAGAAAATCCATCAAAAGGCCAAAAGCAGAGGCTGTCCTAAGTCCTGTAGGAAAATTCAAAATAACTTAGAACAAAAGACAGCCAGCCAAGATAAAAGATTTTCAAGGCAAAAAGATTGAAAAGGGTTTTTTCGCAAAAAATAACCTAAACAGAAAGCATGCACGCAACAAATATAGCCTAAACCCTTATCCAAAAAAGGGTATTTTTAAATATTTTGTTTACGGCCACAAAAATCCAAGAAATGTCAAACTGCCACCACAAAGAAACAAAATATAAAAATTGTTTAAAAAACAGGGGACGCACAGGCCGGGCCCCCATATAGCCACAATCTGTTAATTAGGAGGAAGATCACCACCAAGAGAAGGGTCATCACCACCAGAAACGGGAAGAGAAGTCGGAGCAGCACCAGGAGGGGGAGGAACAGAAGAGGAACTCGGCACGTCTCCCCGAAGAAGAGACATCACCATCTTTTGTCCCCTCGTCTTCAGCTCAGAGTCAGTCGCAGGTATGGGAGGGAAGACAATGGCACCGTCCACTACGATCTTGTCAGAATCTAATGAAGAGAAGTCCAAGTCGGGAGCAATAACTCCGACTTGTTCCTTAAAAATCCTCCATGCCTCCTCTGCACCCTCAGCGATCGACCTCCAAGTCCTAAAAAGCGTCCTGACACCCAGAAAGCTCCTTCTTCAGATCCAGATTCTCCCCAAAGAGCCTAATGTAATTCTTCTCTGCCTTCTCCTTGAGGCTCTCTGCCATGGCACACTGGCCCATCAATTTCTTCTCCCGAACCCGAACCCGATCCTTCTCCTCCTTTAACTTGGTAACCTCCTCCTTTAACTTCTTCTCCTCTTCCTGGTATAAGAAAATTCTCCCCTCAAGCTCCTCAACCTTTCGGGCAGAACCCAAAGAGCTAAGGGGAGTATGTTCAAAAATATCTAGGAGTTTCGTACACACCCCAACTACCCAGATGCTCCCCTGAACTATAACATTCAGATGGTTCCGAACCATAGTATCATCCATATTAATCGATGAATGGGGAAAAATATGGTTCCGGACAAATTGGGGACCATCGAACGTAACCCCGGAAGAAGAGCCAAAAGTCTTTCGCTTCTTCTTCTCGGGCTCAGGGGAAGATCAAGGCGGAGGGGGAGGAGAAGGAAGAGAGGAAGTAGAAGAAGAGGATACCATGAGAGGACGGGAGGAAGTCCCCAAATTGTGAGGAGGAGGAAGAGGAGGAAGAGTACCAGTAGCCCTTGCCGCATCCACCCGCGCCCGAGATCTTTTCTTGGCATCTTGAACTTTTTGATAAGAAGAGACAGAAGCTTTCTTCACCATTTCTGAAAAAGAAGAAGGCAAAGAATCAATTTACAAGGAAATCGGAATTTCAGAGTCAGAAATGATTAAAACAAGTCGGAGCAAATAAAAAAACAATCATATCTACCTATTTGGGTCCGAAAAAAATTCGGAGACCCTTGGAGAAATTTCTTTGTATCCAAATAAGGGGCCCTCCTCCAAACTTCTCGGAGGAACCCCACGACAGCCTCCTCGACCTCATCTAAATCGTCCAAACCATACTTCTCCATAGGAGAAGCCTCCAACCAGTATAAAGGGAAGCAAGGAGCAGAATTTTCATCTAGGAAAAAGGGGTGGTGACCCTCTACAGCTTGAACTTTAAAGAAGAAATTTTTGAAATCATGGAAGGATTCATCAAAAAGGTTGAAAACTCTCCGGCCTTGAATAGCCCCGAAAGATACCACTGTTGTTTATTATTTTGCCCACTAAAAGGCTTGGTCATATGAAAGAGATAAAAGAAAATTTTCAAAGAGGTCAGAAAAGTCTAAGGCTTAACTGACAAGCTGGTAAACCTTTAAGAAACCCTAAGAGTTGGGATGAAGTTGAGTAGGAGCGACACGGCAGTGATACAGGACAGAAATCTCAAAAGCAGAAAAAGGTAGAAAAACTCCCAGGTGGGTGAAAAAGCTCTCATACATAAAAAAGAAATGAGGGTCCTCGTCAGAGGCCCTCCCAAAACAAACCCGGTCTTCTGAACCCAGGGCAACCAATTCGTATCTTGGCTCATCCTCATCAAAAACAAAGATTCTATGGTGAGTACGGAGATCGATAATATAGTCGATATCCACTAAATGGCTTTCTCCCAGAACGGTGACATCCACCCACTGTGCAAGGGACTCTAGAGAAGACATCGTTTCCTAAAGGATGGCGAAACCTACAAAGGAAAAAGGAAAATGGATCAAAAACAGGGTCTCTAAGGGGCTTAGGGTCAGACCCTCAACAAAACAGAGTCACTAAAGCCTATGGTTAATACTCCTCACTAAAAAACATGCAAACAGAAGCACTTACAAGGAAAAAAGAAGAGAAGAAGAACTAACCTTCGCTTGAAGAAATGTAGAGGCAGCAGTAACTCGAAGAAAGAAGAAGTTTTCTGCGAACAGAAGAAGTTTTCTGCGAACAGAAGAAGTCTCTTGCGAATGGAGAGTGTAAGTGCAAAAGTTTTCAGAAACGAAACAAAGAAAGAGAGGGAAAGTATTTATAAACACATCAGGGGCATAATGGTAAAAGTCAAGAGTAGTCATTAAAGAAATGTGCCGTTACCAATGTAACTGCTTCCCATGTGTAAATACGCAAATTCCTAATGGACGCGACTGTTGGAAAATTTTGAATCACGTCGGTTTCGAAAAACCACGTCGGTTCTTCATCATGTCAGCCATAAACCCGAGTTGAAATACTCGAGTCCAAACTCTTAAAGAAAAGAGATCGTACCCGAGTAGGGGCACTGTTCATACCCTGACCCAACGCTAAGGCCCAGGTCCAAGATAAAGGCCCAACCCAAAAAGGTTAGTCCCCCGTTCGACACCGACCTTCTCTCTAGAAGTCGGATCTGATCACGACTTGGCATAAGGAAGTCGGGAGTAAAGAGTAGCTGGCAGATAACACCAATTCAAATAAGTAACTACCCCCAAAATCTCTCACCCACTCCCAGGAGCCATATCTCAACTTCCCTAAGATAAAGGGACGGTTTTTCCCTTTAAAAGGTGGAACCACTCCAACGGTGGTTATTGGTACACCACTATAAATACACTGACACCCCTCAGTTCCAATACTCTCTAAACTTGCCCAGACCCTTGCTGACTTAGGCATCGGAGTGTCTTTGCAAGTACCACCCCCCATTCTCTCATACATACGAGTCGGACGGAGACTCCCAAACGCAAACTTGTTCGGAAGCTTCACCCTCAGACGATTGGGCCAACCCAACGAATCTAGCCCGTTAATCTCCGGTTACCCATCGTAACATATATATATATATATATAATATCTAATTAAAGAATAATATGTTACTAAATTAACTTGTTTAATTATTTTTTTTTCTGTTTAGCTTTTTATTTATTCGAATTACAACAAAAAATGAAGTAAAATTATGAATTTTACCAACTGAACAAATAAATCATTACAAATTTTATCATAAAACAAATTTCAATTACAAAACAAATTAATCTGTTTAAAAAGAAATTTCACATTCTAATTTCATAAATCCAAATCATCGTATTTTTACCACGTTAAATAAAATTTTATTTATCCCAACTTAACATGTAACATCGTAAGACTTATATTTCATATTCGAGACCTATTATTATTATTATTATTATTATTATTATTATTATACGAACAAAAATAATTTAATTTTTTAAATTAATCTCCTTTGTTATTAATATTTTTATGTCTTTAAAATTTTTTTAGAATTCTTTTTTATTTTTTTAGTCTTAACTTTTTCAGAATTTATGCATATGAAAAGATAGAAAATAAAATTGTAGAGGACATGGGTAATGTTGTTAGATAGTGAGTAGTAATTGAGGGATTTTTATTTTAATAAATAAATTAAATATAATAATTATCGAAATAAATAATTTAAAAAATATTTAGCGAAATAAATATTCTTTTATCTCGTTACACAATAAACGAGATATATGTAGTTGTATAAACGAGATAGATGTTATCTCGTTTACATTGTATTTGTAAATGAGATATATGCATTAATAAATAATTAAATATAATTTTTGAAAATAATAAAAAATATTAATGCTTTTAATTTTGACCAAACTCTTATAAATAGAATGTTTCAAACAATAGAAAAGATAAACCGTTCATTTTAAATGAGAGAGAAAATGGATGGTTCATTTAAAATGAGCACGTTAACACACGTTAACATGTTTATAAGTGCACCGTTAAACTGTCCACTATTAATACGGTTATCTTGGATTCATTCTTAATGGAATCATCCAACCAATCAATCTATCTCCATTGAGTTCTTTCTAAATTATATTTCAAATTTTTATGTACTCTCGTGCAACAAACGAAATTTTATAAATTTAAAATTTGAAATTTCAAAAATTATAGTTAATTATTTCGTTTAAAAATTTAAAATTTTGTTTATTGTATGGGAGTACATGAAAATTTCATTTGTTACACGAGAGTACATGAAAATTTGAAATATAATTTAAATAACCTTATTTCAGACAGAACTCAATAGAGATGGATTTATTAGTTGGATGATTGAGCCAATTCAAGGTAACCGTTTTAATAGTAGCCAATTTAACGGTGCACTTATTCACTTTTAAAGTAAATGTGTTAACATGATAAATGGACAGTCCATCTTTCTTGTTATTTTAAAATAGACGGTTTACCTTTTCTATTATTTGAAACATTCCATTTGTAAGAATTTGGTCAAATTAAAAGTATTAATATTTTTTATTATTTTAAAAAATTATATTTAATTATTTATTAATGCATATATATGAAAATTGAATAATTACATATATCTCGTTTATACTCTAAACGAGATACATACAAAATTATCTCGTTTACAGTGTAAACAGAATAAGAGAATGATATTTATTTCGATAAATATTTTTTAAATTATTTATTTTGATAATTATTATATTTAATTTATTTATTAAAATAAAAAATTCAGTAATTGAGTGTAGACTTTTTGTTTGAGTGGATTGTAAATGTGGCCATGTGACAAAATCTAAAAAAAATATTCATCAATTTGTTTAAAAAAACCAATCATTATAAAATTGGTCTAACTAAATTATATTCGAGTCGGTCTATAAATACATTTAATTTTGAGTCAAAACTAGTATTTTTAACAAATTCAATACGAATACAATCTAAATTATTCATTAAGAATATTTTTGCAGATTATTTTTTTTCTACCAAAAACATTTTCCTCAAATAAAATGAAACAATGGAAAAGCATATTCATAAAATAGGGAAAAAGTATATAGCTAGAGCATATTACAAAAAAATCTTAAAAACTTGCAAGTTGCCAAAATCGTTAAAGAAATAATAAGTATGAAATCAGAGAACAGAGAAATATAGCTACAACAAAACAGAGAATAGAACAGATAAAACTAAAACAGATTAAACCGCAAAGATATATAAAACTAAGGCACAATATATATAGGGAAGAAAGTTGAAATGATTCCTTTGTTAAAATATCCAAACAAAATAATAGGTATAGTAAAGTAAATTAAATTCCGACCAAAATTATGTTACCTATTTTAAAGCCAATATTCCAAAGGAGAAAAAAAAGCACATGCAAAGTTTGTTAGATAATAAATAATTAAATATAGAAAATAGAACTTTGTTAGATTTTCAACACATTAACATAAAAAGTTTAATTTATTAGAATATAAATTAATAATTAAGTTAATATGTATTAAAGAATTGTTTATCTTTTGTTTGCTTTTGACCTTTTAAATATTGGAAAGAGTAATAAAATTTATTCTCCTAAATTATAATGAACCCGTTAAACGTAACACACACATATATCACATGAGCATCACCAATTCTTAATTTTAATTTTATTTTATTTTAGATCTCACATAATATCATATAAGTATTTGTGATGAGACTATATATCATACAAATTAATTTAAAATTTAATATAAAATTTATTACTTTAATATGTAGTTTCATTTCAATTTAACGTTATATAACAAAGTTACAATATTCATTTAATAAATATATAAATGATAATATTTTACTAATTTTTTTTTTAAAAATGATATAATATCTTTTTACTGATACCAATATCATTTTAAAAATAATAGACAACGTAAATTTCAATTTTAAATTAGTTCAGTTACTATAAAAATTAAAACTGATATCCAAAGAATATCCCATTAAAATTACTCTTTCCCTCTTTATTAGATAAGCTTTGAATTTAATTATTGTGTGGCTCCTTTTTCAAATTATTTCTTATAATATTTATTTGTCAACACTCATAAAAATACATGTATTAAATAAGTATAGTAATACAACAAAAATACAATTTTATTTTTATAAAACTATTTTGGCACGGCCATTAAAAAACTTTGCTTATTTTTCTTATTATACATCTCTAAATGGACAACACAAATTAAAACATAATATCAATAATAAATCCAACAAATATGCAAATGATGAGAGCCTCCAGGGGTTCATAAGTCTTTTTTTATGTGAGATATCATATATGTATATATGCTGTTTTTTTTTTTAATTGTTGTGGCCCTGTATTTGTCTCTAACAAGTGGTTGAAAAATGTTTTCACCTGTTAAAATGTTAGTTACTAATGCATTTTTCTCACTTGAAAGTACAATTAGAAAATGTAACATTGATAATTAAATAGGTATCATATCCTAACATGATGGAGTTGTTTGAGAATCTTGGAGTTGACATGAAATTATCAGACATGTCATTTGCCATTAGTCTTGGTGGCGGTCGCAGCTGTGAATGGGGCAGCAGAAACGGTTTGTCTGGCTTGTTTGCACAGAAGAAGAATGTGATCAACCCTCACTTCTGGCAAATGCTTAGGGAAATTATCAAGTTCCAAGATGATGTTACAAGGCAAGTAGTACTACATGAGGATAACAATGACTATACCACATTGAACTTGTAAAAATAATACTAGTCATAACTGAAGTTAAACAGGTTATGAATGTCTAAAATTGAGAAAAATAATGCTAATTAGCTAGTTCATGAGTGATTATATCCTAATAAATTGAGTTTGTTGTTTCATTTTGCAATAAAAAATGCAGCTATCTTGATATGCTTGATAACAATCTGGACATGGAGCGCAATGAGACCTTGGAGCAATTTATAAAGACTAGGGGTTATTCTGAATTATTTGTAAAAGCATATCTTGTGAGTAGTTCATTTGTATCTTATAAGACTTTTTTTATTTCTATAAACATTACTTTGGTAGTGGCATAATTAGTGTATGCTTATTAATTTGTTACAATATGAAATTAATGAATGTAGATTCCAATTTGTGGTTCTATATGGCCCTGCTCTTTTGAAGGAGTTATGAGCTTTTCTACTTTCTCAGTTTTCTCCTTCTTTCGCAATCACCATCATCTTCAGGTAGCTAGTAAGGAGAAAATCTATCTCAGATTTATATAATGATGAATGATCCAGTTTCAAATATCCAAATAACAAAAAATAAAGGACTGCTTGATTCACTTGAACCTCTTCTTCTCCTTGCAGCTCTTTGGAAGACCGCAATGGCTAACTGTTAAACGTCGCTCACACACTTATATTAAGAAGGTGCCATATAGTAATTAATTTATAATGTTAAGCTTGATGGTAGTATCTCTTCGTGTAACTTATACCATATATATTTTAGTTTAAGCTATAAATGAAGATTTTAACATTAATTATTTGTTATAATAACTAGGTCAAAGAAGAGCTTGTTACAAGAGGTGGTCAAGCAATAACAAATTGTGAGGTGGAGTTGGTTTCAGCAACAGAAAATAGTAAGTCATGTGTTTATTCCCTTGTTATACTCATGATTTTTAGTCATGCACGTTTTCTTTTTCTTTTTTTTCAAACATCATGTGTGATTGAATGATGTTGATCAAGCAACAATCTGAGAAATTTTTAGGATGTCTTGTGCACTGCAAAAATGGTTCCAAAGAAATGTATGATTGCTGCATAATCGCAACACATGCACCTGGCACTTTGAGATTATTAGGAGAGGAAGCGACATATGATGAGCGAAGAATTCTAGGTGCTTTTCAATATGCATATAGGTAAGATTCATCTTAACATTTCTATCTCTTATCTTGGCTATTATTCGTTCATCTTAACTAGTTACGTTTGAAAAGTGATTAATTTCATCAAAAGATATGATGATGATATTTTCTCTTTGTAAGATAGAGTTGAAAATCAAGTTTTATAAAACTAGAAGCCTTTTTTTTCTTGCTTAAGAGTCTCCATGTTTGTTAAATGAATAATACTTTACAAAACATGTTACAAGGAAAAGATTGATCTTTACTTTTCATGTACAAATAATATAAGTCCACATGTACAACAATTCTTTGATTTCTATTGGCAGTGATACTTTTCTTCACCATGACAAAAATTTAATGCCTCAAAACCCATCAGCATGGAGTGCATGGAATTTTCTTGGATGTAACAATAATAACAAAGTTTGTGTGACATTTTGGCTCAACATTCTTCAGGTTGGTAACAATTCATATAATGCATTTTTTCGTAACTTAAATCTACTAGAAGACAAGTGAACTATGAGTAAAACTTGTTAGTTGATTTTATATTCTAATTTGCAGAATCTTGGTGAAACAAGATTACCCTTTCTTATAACTTTAAATCCAAATCATACACCAAAAAATACCCTTCTTAAGTGGTCAACTAAACATCCAGTTCCATCAGTTGCTGCATTCAAAGCTTCACATGAGCTTGAAAAAATTCAAGGAAAAAGAGGAATTTGGTTTTGCGGCGCTTACCAAGGTACTTTAATTTGACCTGGTTTTGGCCATTTAATTACAAGATAAGCCCTAGTTAAATTATAAACATTAAAATTACTTATACACAGAAATGCTAACATAAAACTCTAGATAGATGAAGTTATTATGTATATCAAATCACGTTTTCTTTTTCAATAACCACCTTTACTATTTTGAGACATTTTGATATGCATTAAATTAAATATACATGTGACATAATCAAATATTTGTGCTTTTCAGGTTGTGGATTTCATGAAGATGGATTAAAGGTAGTTAAAGAAACTTTATTATAATGAAAACAAGATTGAAATGTTTTTTGTTTAAAAGTAATACTTTCTTATACATGCATGAGACAATCGAGCCTTTTTTTATATCAATAATGGCTAATAGAAATTGCAAACTTTTTATGTGAATCTATTTTCTATCCAAATGATAAGTTGAAAAGGAATGAAAAGACTAACCAATATGAAACAAATTGCAGTCTGGCATAATTGCTGCAAATGCAGTTCTTGGAAGATGTTGTTCCTTCCAAACAAACCCCAAACGCATGGTACCTTCCTGGAAAGAACTTAGTGCACGTTTTTATGTGATGAGATTTCTAAGTTCCTATGTCAATACCGGTTGTTTAACGTAAGTTCACTTTTATTAGTGTGTAGCTGCCTCTTTCACACTCTCACGTTAGAAGTATTATATTCGTGCAAAATAATGATATTCTCTTGAAGATTATAGCATTGACTTTATTCTTTTTCTTGAATCACACGTCTATCTTGCCTTGAGGAGTTTACAGTTTATTGGAGGAGGGAGGAACAATATTTACCTTCGAAGGAACCGATATGAAGTGCTCTCTAAAGTGTGTAATGAGAATCCACAGTCCCCAATTTTATTGGAAGGTGTGTGTTTTTTATTGATGCAGGAAATAAAGTTATTGATTTTCATTTCCACTTGTTGGCATGAAACTAAAACAATTAACATTTTTAATGTATTTGTCAGGTTATGACACAAGCTGATTTAGGCCTTGCAGATGCATATATTAATGGAGACTTCTCCCTTGTTGATAAAGATGAAGGTCTTTTGAATCTTATTTTGGTAAGCAGAATCATTAGGATCTAATTAACACAACCTACTATTATTATTATTATTATTATTATTATTATTATTATTATTATTATTATTATTATTTACTTTCATGTATTTGTATACTTTATATATAGATTATCTTAGCAAGCAGAGATTCAAATGCATCAAACTCAAAATTGAAGAATAGGTAAGTTTATCATGATATGTATATGCATTGAAATTGTATTTTTCCTTTTTCAAACTTTTTTGCCCCATTTTTGACTTCAGGGGTTGGTGGATACCAATTCTCCCTACAGCTATTTTATCATCTGCAAAATTCTCCATTAAGCATTATTTAAGGAAAAATACTCTCTCACAAGCTCGTCGCAACATCTCTAAACACTACGATCTGGTAAAAGATCATTAATTACCAAAGTTACAAGTGTCAATGATATTATTCTAAACAAATTGTGATAAATTTTCATCAATATGAAGTTTTTTTTATCATTACAAAGAAACTAATAAAATCATAGAGTGAGACCAAATTGTTTGTCAGAGTACAACAAAAAGAATGTACTTAGTACTAAACAAAGAAACTCAATAAATGCACTTATTGAATCCTAACTACATGAAGCATAAGAGATAACATAGACAACAGTACATCAATCTTATATCATCTGACTTAAGCATAAAAGATATGTCAAACTAGATATTCTACTGCTTACATGAACTGAGGGGTTATATATACCCCTATATTTTGGATTTTTATTCAACTTTCTGTAACTAGAATAGAAAAGAACCAAAAGTGTAACTTTTCATGCCAGCTAAGCTATAATCATTGCTTTACAAAGAAGTTTTAGTTGAATTATTAATTATATTTCTTTTATTTATTTATTTATTTTTATTTCTTGATAATATATCTCAAAGTGTTTGTTTTTTGTTTCTTAGAGCAATGAATTGTTTGCACTATTCTTGGGTGAAACAATGCAATATTCATGTGCAGTGTTCAAGGCAAGGCAGCAACTTTTTGATACTCGAGTCCATATTTCTTGTAAACATATAGGATTAAGTATGATTTTGATCCCTAACGTAGAGGCCGAAAATTTATTTCGTTCCCGACCTTTTTTTTGCTACAAAATAGTCCCGAAGGTTTAACTTAATTTTAAAACCGTCCTTCAGACCAAAATGCCCTTTCCCCTTCTTCCCCAAAATTAAGTACAAGCAAAAGCACAAGCACAAGCAGAAACAAAACCAGAAGTAACAACAATAATAAATCAACAATGTAATCAAGCAGAAGCAGAAGCATGACAACAACAACAACAATGTAATCAAGCAAAAGCAGGAGCAGAAACAGAAGCAGGAGTAGAACAACAACAACAACAATGAAACAATGTACAATCAGAAGCAGAAGCAACCAGAAGCAACAATAATTAAAAATCAACAATATAATAGAAGCAGAAGTAGAAGAAGAATTGAAGCAGAAGCAGAAGCCGGCGAGCCACCCGAAACTGCCATCACAGTGCCGCAATCCTTTTCTTCTTCTCTCTTCACGCTACCCTAGCGCCACCGTCACAGCGTAACCACTTCTCCTCCCTCGGCTCACCACCAAAGCCTTCCCCCGTTCTTGCCTCGAACCAGAACCCACCGCCATCGAGCACCTCTGCCGAGCCCAGAGGAGCAGCGGCAGTGGCCCTTCCCCCTTCCCCCAACTCTCCCCCCTCGAATCCCTTCCCCCTTTCTCCCCTTCTCCCTTTCCCCCTTATTCAACATTTTTTTTAGTTCGGGGTATTTTTTGAATAAAAATAAAAAATTTGATAAAAAAGAGGATTTTAAAACAAACTGAAATCTTCGGGACCATTTTGTAGCGAAAAAAAGCCAAAAATGAAATAAATTTTTGGCCTCTAGATTAGGGACCAAAATCATATTTAACCCTAAAAATATATATACTTCTTTTATAATTTTTGCTTTAGCTCTTGTTCACATTTTTCTTTCTTTGTCTCTTTCCACATAGAATGAAGATGAGGATTTGAAAACTGCACAAATGAGAAAACTATCTCTTCTCATTGAAAAAGTGAGTGACTTTAAAATCACTTTAGGATCTTGTTTTACTTTCTACATTGTAAAGGGCCTAATAATTTTTATTAATAAATGAAGGCTAGAATAGACAAGAAACATGAAATTCTTGAGATCGGATGTGGATGGGGAGGTTTAGCTATTGAAATTGTCAAACAAACTGGTTGTAAATACACTGGTATCACTTTGTCTGAGGAGCAACTAAAATTTGCAAAAAGAAGAGCAAGAGATGTTGGACTTGAGGTATATGACAAGCTAATATTTATTATTTTATCAATTTTTTAATAGTCTTCTATGTCCAGGATAGACACTAAATATGCATGTTTAGTTCTTTCTTTTTATAATTTAGTTCATTGCATGAGTATCACCCTTGTCAAATGTTATAAATTCATAATTTCAGGACCATATCAAATTTCTTCTATGTGATTATCGCCAACTACCGAATATATTCAAATATGATAGGATTATATCTTGGTGAGCAAATTTTATTTTTAACTCTGCAGAACTACATATGGTAAATTATTGTCCAATGTATTGCATAACATGTTTAAGGGTAATCCAGTGAAATGATAGAAGCAGTTGGTCATGAATATATGGAAGAGTTCTTTGGTTGTTGCGAATCAGTATTGGCAGATGATGGACTTTTCGTTCTTCAGGTATAACATTTTTGCAATGTTTAGATTATAATAAGTTCTAGAGTATTTGCAAGGATGTATATACTTACTACTCTCCCAAAAAAGGAGTTACTACTATTGTTACAAAATTTGGTATTTAAATTGGTGCTAACTTATAACGATGGTTATCTTATTTCATAGTTTTCATCTGTCTCGGATGATCGTTACGATGAGTATAGGCGTTGTCCTGGCTTCATTAAGGAATATATTTTTCCAGGTGGATGCCTACCCTCCCTGCGTAGGGTAATATCAGCCATGGTAGCTACATCAAAACTATGGTACAATTTATATGTTACTGCAGAATCTAATAACCAAGAGCATATCTCTTCATTATTCTCTTTTCTTAATGAAGAAATGAACTTTGTTGAATGTAGTGTGGAACATACTGAGAATATAGGAATTCATTTTCACCAAACATTAAGGTGGTGGAGTAAGAACTTCATGGAAAAGCAGAGGTATGTAATTAATTTCACAGGAACATACTTTGTTGTACTAAATTTAAGTTGCTAATTGAACGTATTTCCTTTTTACATCTCCCATTCCTACTTACACTTACAAATTTATTTGAAAATTGTCTTTCTGTTGTTAGTGAAATTTTGGCTCTTGGGTTCGATGAAAAGTTCATCAAGGCATGGAAATACTATTTTGATTATTGTGCTGCAGGTTTTAAGTCGCGAACACTCGAGAATTATCAGGTACGGCACAAATAAACCGGCATTGAAAATTTTTCATATTCTTCAAAATTTTGTATTGGGAAAATATTTCGAAATAGGACTTCTAATGAAAAACAATTTCCAGAATTATAAGAACATTCTTTGAACCATACACCATAGGTGTCTTGATGCCTACTTGATGTTAATAGCAAAAGGAGTAAGAGCAGAACAAACCTAACATAAATCCAAAATATAGTCACCAAAAAAAAAAAAAATCCAAAATATAAAAAGAACAAATAGATTGTGTCTTCCATAACAAAGTAATAATAATACGGCTGAAATTTAGACCACTCCTAAATATAATACTTAACTAACAACAGAGTTCATTAATAAGGATTAATGAGCAGCATTAATCATGATTTTAACATTTTTTAACAGTTGGATCATGTGAAATTAACTGGATTTCATTTATGTATTATTAGATGGTTTTCTCACGGCCTAACAACACTACTACACTCAAGGATCCGTACAGAAGCTGGCCCTCTCCATGTTGAGAACAAGTCATAATCCAAAATAACGTACTTTATTGCACGATGTTGCAATGAACCTTCTGTATGACAAACGGCAAAAGATATATTTATGATATTGGTTTACCTTCTTTGCTGGTTTGTTGCTTGCAAAGGGGAGACTGGTTATCTCTGAAAAAATAAAAGAACTATGCTTTGCATTTTATATTACCAAAAATAAAGATTTCATTTTATTCGGTCTTCTTAGTACTTGTACCATGTGGACTTTCTGTGACGGATAAAAAAATAAAATAAAATTAAATAATAAATATATTATTGTTAGATAATTACATAATATCAATGACCATATCCTTTTTGAAAGACTCTTTTCTCAGTTTAACAAAATAACCAAAGAAGCTACATATTGGTCTATTGCCACGCTCTACCTCCAGTATTAACGTACCTGAATGGATATGAATCTAAACCTTTGGTGTGTTCTGATCATGTATAATTCCTCAGAATAATAATAATAATAAAAGAACACATATATCGTTTTATGAATTTACCAAATTTTCGAAACGAAAATTAACATGGAATGGAGAGACTAATATCTAAACACAACGAAAATGAAAATAAGCAAGTGAATGCATGAAGAATTTTTATCGCCAACATACAACATCCATTATTGGATCATGATGAACTAAGGAATCTAAAAGGAGACAACTAAATACCAGACAAGCTTTGGGGTGAAAGCCTCATCAATCATGATGAAGGTGCTACTGTAGAAAAGTCAAACAAGCTTCTATCAAGAAAACTAAATATATTGAGCATATATTCGATAAATGAATGAATTATTTAAAGATCTGATTATGCAAACATCCAACACATCAATATTGTATAAAATGTTGGATTTTTCTCATATATAACATATATTAGGATTTTTAATGCACAAGCTAGTCAAAATCAACCCTTATAAGATGAGTCAGCCATGGAATCCCAACTCACACTCACAAACATATGCTAAGCAGTGAAAGAAGACCTAAACCTAAATAAAACCACAACTGGTAGGAAAGGAATGCAAGACAAAAGAAGAAAATTTACTAGAGAAGCCTTGCCTACAACAATTAATAGGTAATTCAATCATAGCATTCTTCATTGCATAAATTGGAGTACTGGACACTAAAATTCAGCCAAAAAAAATCTAACCCCTCGAAGTCAACTACTTTGTCCCTAATCATTTCCCACACAATTTCTGTTACTCAACACTAACCAGATTGAAGGATCTGAGATTTCATCACTTGAAAAGCCATGAACCTTCAAATTTGATGATGCACTTCCCAGAACACACAACATAACCGAACAATGTTCGTTCCTTAGCCATGAACACTTGTGCACCTCTCAGAAACGCAAATACAACACCTCTCCAGCACACAATAGGACTGAATGACGCTCATTCGTTAGCCATGAGTGGACACTTGGCTCCACTTCAGGACTGGTGCATCACTCCTGTACAACACAATTGCAAATACAGGGGGAAAATGATTATGCCATTGTCAAAGCTTTTACTATCACACTACCACTACTATTACTGCTACCCACTATTAAGTGACCAACCCAGGTCTCAAACTGTTATTAGAAAACTACACCTTATTTCTGCTTGTTGCAACAATTAAAGCAT
Source organism: Arachis ipaensis (assembly GCF_059453495.1). Taxonomy (NCBI): domain Eukaryota; kingdom Viridiplantae; phylum Streptophyta; class Magnoliopsida; order Fabales; family Fabaceae; genus Arachis; species Arachis ipaensis. Next base: position 133,241,644 of record NC_142444.1, read on the forward strand.
GTGGCTACAGTCTACACAATAATTTTTCCTACAACAGAAAAGCATCCAGAAAGAGCAAATTGAGGAAAGAAAAAATGGAAAAGCAAACAGAATGGCAACGCATATATAGATAAATGCATCAAACCATCATATTAGGTGAAATATAATACTATAGTTGAACAACTACTACAAGAACTGATGAAAATCAACTAATCTCACAAGCACGCAATTTAAAGCTACACACAAAAACAACTAAATAGGAAGTAGCTACTAGTATCTCTTCAACCATACTACTTATTATAAACTATGAAAGCAGATACTGCAAAGTGAAAACCAATGGGATTCAAGCAATTCAACCAATCCCGTTGTGTATCGATATCGAGCTTGAGTCACTCCTTTACTGCTAGGAAAAATTCATTAGGTCACAATTTAATATTAAATGCCACAGATCCACAAGTCGAAGTCCAAGATCCAGTAAGTGATTTTACTGTCAAAATTACTCCTATTCGGCTCATCAAGACTGAGCACCACCATATCCAGCACCATAACCAACTTGCCCACCATGAGCCCCCTGAGAAGTCCCATAGTTTCCAGAACCTTGAGCTTGTTCAGATCTCCAACCAGCATTTCCATAACCTGAATTTCCATTAGCCTCCCCATAGCCACCGCCCATATAGCTGCCGCTGCCACCACTACCTTGTAGTTCACTCCCACCAGCACCGCTGGCATTGCTATTCGGGGTACTCCCAGTACGCCCTCCAACAGCACCATATCCACCGGGGTTCCCATAAGAACTATCACTTCCACTATACCCACCGTACCCGCCATATCCATATCCTTGATTCCCATATCCAGCAGCTCCACTGGGGGATTGACCTGCAGTTGCTGAACCAGGGCCACCACCGACAGAGCCAGCACCACCACTTGGTGCACCCCATGCAGCTGTGTTCCCATAGCCCATAGACCCATAACCAGAAGCAGCCTGAGCTGGCCATGAAGTCCTTGGACCACCTGGTGGACCACCGGCATAAGCAGCATTAGCAACATTTGGATTCCCGTATGCTGCCCCAGCTGCTCCACCATACCCAGCAGCAGCACCACCATAACTTCCGTATGCACCATAACCCATGCCATTATTAGCTGGACCATAGCCATATCCAGGCGCACTATAGCCAGCAGAACCGTAAGGTGGAAAACCACCTGCAGTGCTTTGAGGTTGCATATACCTATTAGAATCCATACGGCCATCATAAGCATTCTGGTTGCCACCAGATGACCCATAACCCTGATAGCCTCCAGCACCGCCGCCACCACCGCCACCACGGCCACTTGCACCGGGATTGGCATCTTTTGGAAGTGCACGCTTCACTTCTACTTGCTTACCATATAAATCATGAAAGGTCTTGTGCAAAACTCTATCAACTGCCTCTTCAGTGTCAAAAGAAATAAAACCAAATCCACGTGGTCGTCCAGTATTCTGGTCGAACATAACTACTACGTCAGTTACATGACCATACGACTCAAAATACTGACGAAATTTTTCCTCAGTCAGTGTGGGAGGTAACCCTCCAACAAATATCTTTTTCGTCCTCATATTTCCACCATTTCCACCAGAATTCCAACCAGAGTGGGAATTTCCACCTCTGGAAGTGACAGAAATTTGTTGATCCTCTCTTGATAAGGCCCTCTTAGCATCAACCTGAATATGAGAATTACAAGATTATAAAATCAGTCACTAGAAAGGCCTATATATTGATTATGGAAAAGAAAAAAAAAATAAGTATCACAAATTGACCTGTTCTCTACATTTATTATTGAAATTCAAAAATAATCCTTTAGGCTGGGTTACAACTCATGTTTCTAGAAATTCAGAATATCAGACAAATCAAGAATAGTCAATCAATGGCATGCTATTCAATAAGAGCAAATGACCATAAGCAGAAGCATTTTGTTGAAGGAAATGGATCATAGAATCGCACAACTCAAAAGACATTTAATTCTTTTTCTTTAGTCTGGGTTACAACTCATGTTTCTAGAAATTCAGAACATCAGACAAATCAAGAATAGTCAATCAATGGCATGCTATTCAATAAGAGCAAACGACCATAAGCACAAGCATTTTGTTGAAGGAAATGGGTCATAGAATCGCACAACTCATAAGACATTTAATTCTTTTTCTAGAGAAACCGAACTGGATTTCAAATCTCACATCTCAACATTAGTCTCATCAGGCATAAGCATAAACAAGCACCACTAGCCTCAACTATATCAGTTGACGATTGTAAATGATATTACAAATTAGCAGTTTAATGTGCATCCAACTAAAGAACTAGTATTAATTTCCTTCTTTAAATAAAAAACCATAAGTATGATTTCTCCTTTTTCCTGCACAACAGAAGTACATAACACCAATAATAGTGTTCTCAGTAAAGCGTATCTAAAATTAAGATAATGACCAAACCATGAACAAAAAAATTAGGAACATGTCAAGGCCAAAAAGAAAAAACAATTCACAGGTCATTCAAAATGAAAATTCAGAAAATCCCAGAAAGCAAATACTGCAAAAAAAGCCAATAGAAACCCTAAAATAAAAGCAACTCAAACTAAGATACAAAATCCACAACTAACTGGATTCCAATAAAACCAGCAATTCAGAAGCAACAAAGACACTATCAAAATTGTAACACTTAAATAACCACTGATACCCTAATTTTTTCCATAGAATAAAATGACGGAAACCCAACCTAGACCGAGGAACAAAGGGGTCAAAGGGGGTTATGGCAAGAAAATGTCAAAAAAATAAGAAGAGAGAAGAAAAGAGGGGAAATGAGGGTTTTTAACCGTTACCGTTCTACCATCGATGACGTGCTTATCTTGGAGGACCCTGTCGAGAACAGAGGGATCGGCGAATTCAACGAAGCCGAAGCCTCTGGGCTTGCCGGTGTTCTTATCCCTCATAACGGAGGCGTTGGTGACGTCACCATAGTTGCAGAAATGGTCTTTCAGCTTGTCCTCGTTGGTGTCCCAAGAAATGCCCCCGATGAATAGCTTCCCCTGATCTGAATCCATTCCTTTTCCTTTCTTCCTTTCCCCCTCTCTCTCTCTATCTCTTTGTGTGTATATACGAAACCGTAATATACGAGTTGGAACCTGGAAGGAAGAAGGGAGGGTTTGTGGAGAGGGAAGAAGGGATTTTTGGGTTCGGGAGGGAAGAGAGAGGGTAGAGGGAGGGTGTGGCTCAGCTGATGAGTTAGTGTTGTTTTTGTGTCGTTCAGTCTTGAGTGTGAAACACACAGAAACGCTGTTACAAACGAGCGACTTGAAAAGGTTTTTGTCTTCTTTATGCCACGTTTAAACACTTTAATATTCTGTCCAGGAAAAAAAAAAAACTTTAATATTAAGTCTTAATTTTTTTTTAACTTTAGAAAAATTTTCTGAAATAAAATAAAAAAAAAAATTATTTTTATTTACCGAAAACTTTTTTTTTTGAATGTTGGAGCAAGTTCGCCCACTACATCAACTTGCTTAATTTGATGAAGTTAGTCCATTGTATCGGCGAATTTCATGAAAAATGGAGAGTTTGCCACTAGCACAGTAAATTTCATATCGCCGTAAAAATCAAGTAGTCTCACTCATTTTTTTACTTTTTTATGTTCGACGAACTCTCTTCTTCTCATTTTCATCTTTATTCTATCATCTCCTCTCAAGTAAAATTTCAAGTAAGTTATCTAAACTACTTTTTTGTTTTTAATTAATTTTGTTATGATATTATTTTATTAAATTTAGAATAGAATTTTTGATATAATTAGTTAGTAGATATTAATAAAATAATAATTATATAGACTTAATTAATTAAAAATATAAAAATAATTATTTATTAATTATTTAAAAAATATAGGAATTATATTTTCTGTTATTTACCTAGAAATATAAGAATAATTATTCAAAGTTAGTACTTTAGAAATCAGTATAAAAGTTATTTATAATTAATTGTTTAGAGATATTTTATTAACGGTTTAGAATAATATATTAAATTATTTAGTGCTTTTTGAATTTTTTGTGATTTAAAAATTATTAATATTAATTTTATAAATATTTTATTTTAGATATTTTGATGGTCAAGAGCTAGTAGAAAGTATCTTTTTGTACATAATAGGAAGTATCTTTTTGTATTAATGATATTAAATTTAAATCTTTAATAAGAAGTATGGTTCTTTCATTAATGAAAAACTAGAGAAAAACTCGAAATAGCCTCTGACAATTACTTCGAAAGACAATGAGGTCTTCGAAAAAAAAAAAAAAACCCAATTTGACTCCTGACAATTACCTCGAAAGGACGAGGCCCCTATGCCAAAGAAAAGTCAATGTTATTTTTTTTTGGCACAGGGGCTAATCAGTCCCAAAAAAATATTAGGGCCAAATTGAGTGTTTTTTCTTCTTGGGGGCCTTGTTGTCCTTTCGAGGTAATTGTCAGGGATCGAGTAAGGTATTCACTCAAAAAACTAATAGAAAGTGTTAAAAATTAACTCTTAATTAATCAACATTAGCTAATTTCAGAATTTAAATTTATGATTTAAGATTTAGAATTAATAAATTTATAATTTAGAATCTAAAATTTAAGATATACAGAGATTACCCGCAACGAGAAGGTTAATAAGGATTCGCAAAATCTTCATAGAGATGGAAACATGTCCCTACTAATTAATAGGGATGGGTGGAGATTAATAGAATTTTGCACAACAATTAATCTCTACATACAAGTGATTTAAAGGGCAATTTACACAAATAAAATGATTGAAGGAAACCTTTACGCAAATACAACATTGGCAATTTTCAGACGCAAATGCAACAAATGCAACTGTATATAATCTGCTACACCCTGTAGCGGAACTCAATTGCACGTAATCGCTACAGGGTATCGCGGATTACGTTGAGGGCTGCATTATTCATAAACCGCTATACCCTGTAGCGGATTATGAGTATAGTGGTGATTATGTTAATAGTAACAACCCATGATGCAAAATGCACGAATTGATACAAAATGTAATCGTCATTCGTAATAAGTCGTACAAAAATAATAGCCACCAAGTATTAACAATAACACAGAATAAGTTAACTACATAACTCATACAGATATAACTGTCACAAATCGGTAACCCTAACAGAAAATAAATAAGTCATAATTTATACAAGGATAACGGTCGAAAATAAGACAATAGGCGCTACTGCTGGTCACCATCAACATCATGGTCGCCCCCGAATGGACCAAGTAGGTGCAAGCCTGTGCCACATCGAGTCGGACGCCTAACCCTAGCCGCTCGCCGATCTCCCAGTGGAGCCTGCTGTGGCCCAACTCCAAATGCAGATGGTGGCGTCTCCCCCATGCTGAACCAAGTGTCGTACGGGCTGCCTGCGGGCTCGTTCAGGTCGACCGGGAGCTGGGTCTCAGGAACCTGGGACGGCACATCCACTGGCTGTGGCCTATACTCCAGAGGGTCGGAAGGGCTGCCTGGAATCGGGCTCTGGTACTAATGAACGTTGTCACCCCGTATGATCTCAGCAAAATCCGCATAGAACTGGCCACCCAACTGATCGTCCAAATCCATGGTGAAAGAAGTGGTAGCAAGATCGGCTAACAGCTGTGTGCTACACTCATGTAGTACCTGAGAGCTAAATACGTGAGTAAAAGGTGTACTACCCATACTAGCCTCCGTGGTGCCACCAACATGAGTGTCTGTAGGGTGCCGACGGGACGATCCAGCCTCGTCATCATGGTGGACGGGAGGTGCTCGTCCACCACGAGCAGCCCGTCATCTAGCAGTAGATCGACGAAGGCGATGATCTGCTTGGCCTTCGTCATCACCACCAACCTGCTCCTCCTGCATCATGTCGTCGAGCCAGCGCCACTCGCAATCAGTGGCATGTGTACCGATGCATCGTCTCCGCTCCACACGTCTGTTATCCGGCATATCGGATGCTGGAACTCTAGTCGGCGCCTGCGACGACCCTCTGAGTATAGCATCATCCGGAACCTGGGTCGGCCTGGGGTCGGCAAAAGCAATCCCTGGTGACAGAATCCTATGTGCAACACGGTGCCACCAGTCCAGGTACTCAGCGGATGGACCAGGATCAGGAACTCTCTGGACACTCAACACAGAGCGAACTCGCTCGTCCCAATGCTGATGCCATGTCCTATAGTAAGTGGGGAACCATCTATCTCCACCCCTGCCCGCCTTACTATGAAGATACTCTATGTTGAGCGTTGGCTCAGGCAAATGCTATACGCCCCCTAGCTGTGGGAAGACCCTGTCTACTTGATGCCAATCAAAATTTCAAAATTTCAAAGTTTACCTCTCTACCTTGACTATTAAATGTTAAATGTCAAAGTTTAAATTTCAAAATTTCATTTTCAAACCAAAAGCTAGACTAAGTCTCTATCTATCTAATTAATGAATAAAATATACATTTATTAAAATATTGAATGGAAATAGAGACACTTACCTCTTCATCGATGGTTTCGGCTACGTGAGCAACGCCGTCGAGCTGGTACAACCGCCGTTCATCCTCCATTCTTTCAAAACTACTCAAGAATATGAATTTTCTCTCCCTTCTCTCTACTTTCTCTCTCTAACTTTCTTTCCAAAATACTTCAAATGATTTTCGCTACAGCCTCACGCGGTATATATAATCACCACTATACTCATAATTCGCTACAGGGTGTAGCGGATTACGCACAAACGCCATTTGATCATAAACCACTACAGGGTGTAGCGGTTTATGAATAATGCAGCCCTCAATGTAATTCGCGATACCCTGTAGTGGATTACATGCAATTGAGTTCCGCTACAGGGTGTAGCAGATTATATACAGTTGCGTTGTTGCATTTGCTTCTGTAAATTGCCAATGTTGTATTTGCGTAAAAGTTTTCTTCAATAATTTTATTTGTCTAAATTGCCCTGATTTAAACAAACAAGTCCAAATAAGTTGGTTTGACCTAATTTAACTCATGCGCCACTTTCTCTAACAATATTTTCATCCATTGTGCCAATATATAACTTCCTTTTTCATGCGGATTTCGTTTTCTTTTTTAAATTTTCTCAACATTTTCTGTGTCTCTACATTCCGTTCCATCTCTACATTCTCTGCGTTTCTCCTCCTTCTCTATGTTCTCTTCGTTCTCTTCATTCAAGTTCAATGCTCTTCGTTCAAGTTTTTGAAATCAAACTGTGAAATCAGGTTTGAACATTTATTTCGTTGTCAAAAATATGAATGATTCAAGCTCAGACTGTCAATTGAATTAGAGCAAAGTGGATTATTGTTTTGAATTGAATGAAACGGCTGAGGTATGGTTCGATTCTAGTTTAATGTTTGCGTTACTAGTTTATGGTTGTGTAGGTGAATAATGATGTTTTTCTTTGTGAAAATTGTTGTTCATGTTTGATTGTTTGAATTTAATGTAACATACCAATTCTTAATCTGATTCTATTATTTTGATGAATTTATTTTTTTTCCTCGTTTCGATGTATTTTGATTATAAATTGATGTATTTTGGAACTCTTTCGGTGTGTTTTGAAAATCTTTCTTTGTATTTGTAGGTTCAGACTTTCAATTGAACCAGGGCGAATTGTATTATTGTTTTGAATCGAATCAAGTAGTAAGGTGTGGTTTGAATCTAGTTAATGTAGTTTGTTAGTAGTTTATGATTCTGAAGTTGAATCATTTTGTTTTTGTTTGATTGTAACGTACCAGTTCTGAACTTGATTCTATTATTTTGATGAATATGTTTCCTCCCGTTTCAGTGTATTTTAGTTTTTAATATGGTTTATTTTGCACGATTTTCGGTATATTTTCAGTTTTTGTGCGATGTTGATGAGCAACTTGTTCCAAAGATCGAGATGAATTTTAACATGCTGGAAGAAGTTGGAAAATTCTATAAAGATTACTCTAAACTTGCAGGTTTTTATACGAAAATTCAGAGCACAAATGAGAAGGAAAATGAAATTAAGATCCAATTGATTAAATGTATCAGAGAGGGAAAACGGAAATCAGACATATCTCCAACTAAGAAGACCAATCCCTCAGCTGGATTTAATTGTCCTGTAAGAATTTATATGCATATATTGAAGGATATTGGTGTTTGGATCATTTCGAAGGTTGTGTTGTATCATTCATATCCGTACTATCCAAATCAAGTAAAGATGCTTAAACAACACAGACAATTAAGCATGTTTGTACGACGTACAATAGAGAATAATGACGAGGCTGGAATCAGACCAAGCAAAACTTACCAATCGTTTGTCGTAGCAACAGGGGGTCATTGTGAATTAAGTTTTGTTGAAAAAGATGTGAGAAATTACATCACGAGAGAAGTGCAGAATATTTCAGAACTAGAGGATAAAAAGACTTTGGGAAATACTTATTAAGAATGAAAGAGAAGAAACATAATTTCTTTTTTTGAGCTTGAACTTAAAGTTGATCAATCAATTAAGATTGCTTTTTTGGTCGACGCAAGAAGCAAGGGTGCTTGTAAGTATTTTGGAGATATTATTTCATTCGATACCACTTACAATACAAACAGGTAATATGCTGTTCTGGTTTATGTGTATTTTGATATTACTTTCGGTGTACTTAGACAGGTTTTTGGTGTATATATGATTTTGTTTGTGTCGTTGTGTTTAGGTATAATCTGGTTTTTGGTTCTTTTATTGGGGTGAATCACCACGGTCAGCCAACACTTCTGTGTTATACTTTGATGAAAAATGAGGATATTCAATCATTCAAATGGTTATTTCAATATTGGCTTCGTTGCATGGGAGGAAATGCTCCAAAAGGCATTCTTACCGATCAATGTGCATTGATGCACAGGGCTATTGAGGCCTGTATGCCCACAACAATTTACCGATGGTGTATTTGGCATATCATGAAGAAGATTCCAAGTAAATTAAATGACTATAAGCGACACAAAGAAATTGAACACGAGATGAGTCATGTTGTTTGGAACTCTTTTACAAAAGAATCATTTGATAGGAATTAGAATGATTTTTTGATAAAGTATGCTATTGGGGACAACAAATGGCTTTCAGGTAATGATGTCTTTATTAGGATTAAGTGATGTTACTTTTAGTGTGTGGATATTTATATGTTTTTCTTCTACAGTAGAGGTATCAAACTGTACGTCTTTCGGTGTATTTCGGTTCTAATTAATATTTTTCTAATTTTTTCAGAGCTTTTCAAAGATCATCATTTATGGATTCCGGTTGTCTCGATCACCACTTCTGGGCCAAGATAAGAAGTATATAAAGGAGCGAGAGCATGCATGCTTTTTTTAAGAAGTTTATTACGCGCAATTTACTTATCCAAATTGTGAAATAGTACGATAGTTGCCTAGGAAGTAGAAAGCAGAGAGAGAGAAAATCGGATGCTGCAAATTTTCATACCGTCATACCTTATGCAACAAAATTCTCAATAGAAGCTCAATTTCAGCATGTGTATACTCACGAAAAAATCAAAAAAGTCCAAGCACAATTTAGAGGAAAGGTGAATTGCATCATAAGATCAACGTATTCCGCTCTAGGCTATACTACAAGTTTGCAGTTACGTACGACACGATGTCATCTCAAGTTAAATGCCAATGCTTATTATTCGAGTCAAGAGGGATATTGTGCCATCATTCTCTGAGCGCGTTAAGCTTTGAGCAAGTAGATAAGGTGTCACTAAGATATATATCAGAACGATGGAGTAAGAACGTAAAGAGGAGGCACACACATATCAAGAGCAGCCATGATGAGCCTCTTTTGGAGCCAAGAAGTAGGATATTTGATGATTTGGTATTTCGGTCACAAAATATTTGTGAATTTACATCAGAATATGAGGAGTTGACTACAATTCTGCACCGCACATATGACAATGCTATGGTTGAGATGCAAGAATACAAAGCCAAAAGCAAAGGAAAATGTTTGTTAGCTCACAAAAATGCTTTGTTGGAAGATATTAACAAGGTTCAAAGCCCTCCACAGGTGAAAACAAGAGGACGTCTGAAAAATAGATTGGGATCGAACACTGAAAAACAAATTGCAAATGTTGCAAAGAAAAAGAAAAAGAAGGTTATAACTGAGGTAAAACTCATGTTCTTTAAACAGTGGGAATTGAGTTTGTGCATGTTAATAGTTTTGCTAATATATGATATACTTTTTGCAGTTGAACCTTTTTTATAACTTTAGAGATTCAAGAGAATAAGATAGATTTTCGGTGTTTTTATGAATATATTTCGATGTTATCCGACATAATTTCGGTCTAACTTGCGTAATGTTCTTTTTTTTTTTTTTTATGAAAATGAGGTTTAGTGTTTAAATTTTCTTGTTTTGTTATTTTTTACAATGTTTTGAAATTAGTTTTTCCAATTACTTGATGGGATTTATTTATTTTAAATATACAGTACACAGACTATTCAATACTTAAGTAGTATAGAAATTCAACCTAGAGAATTTGGTGTTTATCTGAATGATTTTTTGTGTATTCGAAAAGCAATTCGGCATAGTACAGAATTTATTCTTCTTTTTCTGCATTTTTTAACCTGGATTCATTCAGATTAACAGCATTACAATACAATACAAGCAGATTCATAGAAGTTTAATTTTGCAAAGAAAATTATGTAGTATTATTACAAAGATACACTTTAGAATATCAAACTATCTACTATCAGTATCTGATGATTTCAATGTATAGTAAGGACTCAGTAGTGAAGCAGATGGCTTAGATAGTTTGGTTGCTTCACATTTTTCAATGACTTTATCTCTGAGTCAATTTATTTCGTCAAATAGAATGGTTGAAGCATATTCCACTCTGAAATGATCAACTTCATCCTACAGTTTAAAGAAATTTCTTTATTAAAGTCCGTTAATTTAGTAATAGAGAGTTATTTATTTTTAAAGATAATTACCTATTTTCAATTCTTCCACAAATATTTTTCTTTTTTGATCTTTTTTGGATCAATTAATTACAGTCATTTCATAACATATATTGCACAATAGTAGCAAAATACAAGAATAAATTAACACAATAAAATAATAGAGTAAGAGAAAACACAATAAAATTTATTAAATAGAAAGATTTGATACCTTGTCTGCTGCCCACTGATGTTGATGTATACTTCGACACCCTCATCCTTGTCTACCAAAGCTTCTCCTCCAGCAAACACCCTCATTTTTGAAACAATGAAGCCCTAAAAACCAAAACAAGGCACGTATAATTTTGATCTTTATTTGAATATTTTTCGGTGTATTCGAAAAGCAATTCGGTGTATTATAGTATTTATTCTTCTTTTTTCATAGAACTACAAGTGCACCTTATTTCAAACAGACAGAAACAAAAGAATTTATAGAGGGAATAGAAATTTGTATCAAATAAACAACTTACAAATTTATTAATTGTTGTTCTCTCTTTTGTAGGAGCTTTTTTGTTTATTGGGTTGAGGACATAAAATTTATTCTTTTGAATATCCGCTATCCATAATCACCAATACCCCACATAGCAAATCGGAGCAAATATCTGAAGTTTTGGCAGAGAGAACAATTTTTTAGCTTAATTGTCACCTAATTATTTAAGAAACTTTATAAATGAAAGCTTACAAACGGATGGGATGCAAGATTTTTCTTATCCAAAATTGAGAGGTGGTTGGTGCGCGGAATTTAACTTCGCACAACTGAACCAGCAAGTGCACTGGGTCGTCCAAGTAATACCTGAGGTGAGTCAGGGTCGATCTCACGAGGATTGTTGGCTTGAATCAATCTATGGACACCTTGTAAATCTTAGTCAGGAGGATAGAAAAGTTGTTTGGTTGTTTAAGCGCATAAAAGTAAAATAAAGATAACGTTACTCAGTAATTGTGGATTCAATGATAAGAAGATGGTTAAGGCTTCGGAGGTGCTTTATTCTACTGGATCAATCCTTTCTTACTATCTACTTCAACTGTGAATGATTTCTTCTATAGCACACCTTATGTGATCAACGCTGGTTGAGAGGCCGCTAATCTTCCTCTAGGCTGAACACCAGGTTTAGTGCGCATCCAGTCTGAATGAGGGTGAAGCTCTTGAAGTTCATCCCTTTAATGATCCTACTCAAAATGTCACACACAAGGTCGATTCTTCTGGATCAGAGAATTTTGCGCCTTGGTTCTAGCATCTACCACAAAGACTCTAATCTCCCCATACCTCGGCTGAACTGATATCTCGAGAAGTCTCCAACGAAGTTGTGGATTAGCTGTCTAAGAGATGTATAATCAAGCTAGTGGTTCAGTAATATCCGATGAAAGACGCTCACTAAACCCATGTAGAATAGAGATAACTTGTGATGGTTCAACTCATTCATAGGGTTGAAGAACGGAGATACATCTTAGAATAGAATCAAACAAGAATTGAAATAGAACAGTAGTGCTTTATTAATCCATAAAACTCAGCAGAGCTCCTTACCTTAACCTAGAAAATTTAGAGACTCATACTGTACATAAGAACAATACAATTCGAAAATATGGAATAAAGTTGGCGAAGATCAAAAGTCCTTAATATGGGTGAACTCTTGTCTATATATACTAATCTAATAACTAGGGATTATAGAAATATGATAGGCTTAGGCTTGTAGAGCGAAAATCCACTTTTGAAGCCCACTTGGTGAGTGTTTGGGCTGAGCTAAGGCTGTCTCCACGTGCTAGTAGGGCTCTTGGGTGTTGAATGCCCACTTTGGACTCCCCTTTGGGCGTTGGACGCCAGCTGCTCCCTTTTGGGCGTCCAATGCTAGGAAGGGGGTAGATGGCTGGCATTGAACGCCAGTTTTGGGCCTTCATCTCCAAAGACAAGTATGGACTATATTATATATTACTGAAAAGTCTTGGATGTTGGCTTTCCATAGCCATTGAGAACGCTCCATTTGGATATCTGTAGATCCAGAAATGTTTGCCTGAATGCACGGAGGTTCGATCCTGACAGCATCTGCTACGCTTTCCTTGCCTCTGAATCAGACTTTGTTAAAACTCTCAGATTTCAGCCAGAAAATACCTGAAATTACCATAAAATACAACAACTTATAGTAGAATCCAAAAATTTGAATTTTACACTAAAACCTATAAAAACATAATAAAACCTAAATAAAACAAAAAACTATATGAAAATGATATCAAAAAGCGTATAAAATATCCGCTCATCAGTGGTCTTGATAGTCTTCAACCCGGAAGGGCTTCTTAGTTTTTGGATGAAGAAAGTTGCCCTCATGACTCGACAATGCATAATTCTGCAAAATTTGTATAACGCCGAAAGAATTAGTTACAGCAAACAATACATTTTAAAAATACACTAAAATTTTAATGTATTACAACTTACAATAATATCAGGGGGTAGACAATATATGAGTTTCTGAAATCTTTCAATTTTTCTGGTGTTCAGAATTTAGCACATTGCAGAGACAACCTACGAATACCAAAAACCGAAACTTAATACATATATGGCATAACGACTGATAAGTCATTAACATTATTCTAGGATTACCAGATTTTTGACATCTGTTTTAGCTTTTAAGGATTCAAAGTGCATTTTTCTTATTTCCAATTGTTTTTCATGTTTCAGTATAAAAATTGTCTCCCACTCATTAGTGCTTTCATCTTCTTAAGTCTTGATATTTGTCACCTAATGAAAGCATTTCTCTTTAACTTCATCTGATATTTGCATCTGCTTCACGGGAGTTTTGAATTTGTCGAGGAAACTCATTGTAGGCTGCACTTTTTCTAGAGAGGGACTTTTCTCTCTAGAAAAATTTAAAGCTGTTGTAACCCCAGTATCTATGACAGCTTCCACAAACTCTTCCAAATCTTCCACCAATATTGGGCTGATCTTAAGATTTTCCCTTGATAGCTTGTGGTTCATCCTCTTTAGAAAGTGTAGCCTCCTTACTTGAAATACACTCAATTCACATGAAATACACAGAAATACAAAGCAAATACACTAAAATTTAAAAAGATATGCAACTCAATAAAATAAGCACAAAATGACAGCAGAAGCACTACAACAAATTTCTATGGGCTAGTTACCACAAATGCATCAACTAAGTCCGTCAAAATGGACAAAATTAATATTCTTTTTCTTAGTTACAACAAAAAGAGGACAACACTAATTGCACCTCAATTAATAAGAAATATACTAAAATACAAACCAAATAAACCAAAACTATTACAAAAAGAATTCAAATAATACTTACACATTAGTATTTCTTTCTTCTATATCTTCTTCTCCGAATGAAGTTGCAGCAGTTGGTTGAGTTTGGGGGCTTGAAGCAGGAGCAAATACTTGAAATAGGACTCTAAGGAAAAGAAAAGTGAAAAAGTTAATATGGCATAAACATTTAGGTGCAAATTGTTTACTCAATGAAATAGAACATTGAAAGTGAGTTGGAAAACTCACATATCCAGTGGTTCTAATTCAGAATGAGTTTGTTTTGGAAGAACAATGATTTGTCTTTTAGGATTATCATTTATTATTGCTTCTTGCACAGGAGCTAGTTCCTTCAATGATTCTTCCTGTTCTGTGAACCTGAAATACACCGAAATTACATCACAACTACACCACAAGCATTGAATAAAAACACAACTTCTGTTGCATGAGAACTTACATAGTTGTAGTTTTTTCTTTTTATTTATTGCCTTTTATTTCTTGCATAAAATCTTAAAGGGCTTTTTTTCTAAAAAAAATATATGAAGTTAGAAGTAGAATAAGGTAGCACAAGAATGAAAGAAATAGTAAGAGACAAGAAAACCCAATTATATTTTATCAATTGGTTAATTTACACTGCTCTGATTGCTTGTCTGTGTTAGAAACATAGCATCATTTTCACTTGCCAAATTTACATGTGGCATTCTACGGACAAAATAAATTTTATTCAGTTAAACTAGAGTAATTACATCAGGTTTAAGGAAAATTTAGCAAAGAAAGAATTTCAGACAATGAATCTTACGTTGGTGAAGGATCATAGCGAGCTTCCATGGAGTGAATCCCAGTTTCTGGAATATCAGTGGTTTTTTGCTATATTTTGAAAAAGCAATCAATCATCAGGCAAAAAAACACAGTAAAATTGCCAAAATACACCAAAAATTGGCAAGCGTAGCATTTTACAATGATAGTTTTTGAATCTTATTCATTATCAGAATCAGTTTCTTTTTGTGAGGATGAGTCCTCAACAACTTGTTTTCTTTTTTTGATTTAGTTCTATAAAAGCGAACAATCCTCAGGCAAATGAACACAATAAAGATAGCATTACAATGATAGTTTTGGAATCTTACTCATTCTCAGATTTACTTTCTTTTTCAGAAGATGAATCCTCAATAATCTGTTTCTTGTTTTTGGAATTGCATCCTGAAAAAACAAATAATTATTAGGCAAATAAACATAATAAAATTGATAAAATAACCAAAAAATAATACTTACTTTTTTGCAGGCTTGTGATTTTTTTCTCTTAAATCTTTGTTTTCTTAATTTCTCACTTTCTTCACTTTTGACAATACATTCAAAAAATTCTGTTAATAAATAAACTTTTGACGAAAAAGTAAAACACAGTATTTTCAATTATAGTTTCTAAATTTTACCCATTCACTTTCATTTTCGGAAGATGAATCCTCAGTAAGGTGCTTTCTTTTCCTGGACTCCATCCTGGAAAAGGAAACAATCATTAGGCAAGAAAACATAATAAAATGTTCAAAAATACACCGAAAAAATACTTACTTCTTTGCCGTTCTTTTAGGTTGCTTTCTTTTTTTTTTGGTGTCTCCTCCAAGTCATCTTCAGAATCAGACTCGAAATTAGCAAGACTTTCACTTTCTTAAGAAATAGTCTTCTTCTTCTTTTCCTTCTTTTCCTTCTTTCCTTCCTTCTTTTTTCCCTTCTTTTTCACTTTCTTTAGTTATTTTTTCAGCTGTGCCATTTTCACGATTCCCTAACACAATATATTTATAAGAAATACACAAAAAATAAGAAGAAATTTTGTAATTAAGTTACCATCTCATCTTTAATTTCAGCTTTTATTCTTTGTACCAGCAACTCCTTGGTATAGTGTTGGACCCACGGTGGTCCAGGAATTTCATCCACCGAGCTATATTTATATGTCGATTCGTGAAAATATACAATCATTAGGTCATAGAGGCAGCCATTAACAGATTTTTTTTCTAATATGTGCTCTTTAATGCCTTTTATTAGGAAGTTGAGCACATGTCCAACCCAATTACATTGACGAATTATGTCCACGTGAAGAATGGGCAGCATGTGAATCGAAAAAATTTTGTTTACCATGTCGGCAACAAGAAGGACATCTGAATGTATAGAGGTTGATAATTGCGACAAGGTCTTGCCTTGGAAGCTTCTAACAACTTCCTTATTCTCCTCACTAAATTCTTGAAAGTTAATTTTTTATGGATAGCGTGGCCCTGCAAAAGCGGTAAGAAATATTTCAGTGACACAGAAATAATTAGATAATACATCAAAATTTAATTCACAGAATATATTAGGAAATGAATTTTTACTAGCTATACTCATGCCAAAGACAGCAGCTATATTTTCTTGGGTGATGTTGATTATACCATACCGTGTGTCCAATCTGTTAGAGGATAGAACAAATGAATATGCTAATTGTTTCAATAGCTTATATGGCACATTCATTAGAGGGATATGCATCAAACCACCAAATCCCAGTTCTCGAACAATTGCTTTCTTGTCCTCGCTCATGTCCTAGAATTTATCATGAATTGATCTTGTGGAGCATCTCAAATCATGGATTTTCTGTAAATAAATGAGAATCATGTAAATAAACTATATTTATACAAAATTGATTGAGTTCTTCAAACATACATATGCTTATATTATATTTTGGTGCTACCTTTGGTGCCATTTTTTCTATAAGAAATAAAAAAAAGGTTAATACACCGAAAGACAAACCATATACACTAAAATACAAATCAAATAAACCAAAATACAAACCAAACACACTACTATTGTTTTTATTATATCATATAACATGAGATCAGAAAGACATGCAACTGAATCAAACATGCATAAAATGATACTAGAAGCACTAGAATAAAATTCTATGGTTTGTTACAAGAAATCGATGAACAAAATTCCTGATAAATGGACAAAAACAGTTACAAATCACTCAAATATGCACATAATAACATCAGAAGCACAAGAACAATATTCTATTGTCTAGTTAAAGCTTAAAGAGTACAACACCACCAAGTACACCTCAATTCCGGTGAAATACATAGAAAGATAGGACAAATACACCGAAAGACAAACCAAATAGAACGAAATACAAACATGAATACAATGATACCAGAAGCACTACAGACACTCATTTAGAAACATGCAAAACTCAAACATGCACAAAAACACATTCAAATCCCTCAAACACAGGCAAATATAGGTTAAACTATACAACAAACACTACGTAACATTTTTACACCGACCTACACAGTTATCACTATGTAACATTATACCGACCTAACACAGTTATCACCAAATAAAGCGTATAATGAGAACAGTAATGCAAGAACACAAAATAAACTGCAATATTATTACGTAGCGTTTTACGATCATAATGGAAAGAGAAAAGTGAGAAAACTGCAAGATTAGTAAACATTACCTTCAATAATCTTTTGTCTTTTCTTTCTATGTTTGTTGGTGAAGATTTCGACTTCAGCTTTGAAACTTTCTTGACTTTTCGCGACGATTTTGAGAGATTTTTGAGAGGTGTTGATCGTTATTTGAATTTTGAGCGTTGCAATTTTGATCGAGGGAGAAGAACCATTTTTCATAATGAGTTTCGCACTATTCGATAGTCTTAGAAGCGCGTGTTTACAGGCACTTTGACCTGAGGATTGTTTTTATTGGGCTTGGGCCAACTTGTTTAAATTTGTTTGTCAAAAAAACTTGTATGTGTAGCAGGTCTGAAAAAAGACCTTTCATGATTTATAAAATATTTATACTAATTATATTTGCAGTGAGAGATTTTATGGTATAATTAGTATAATGAAATTTATGATAACATTATTAGGGTAGAAATAAAATAAAAAATATATTTTAAACACTTTTCATTTCATTTTGATTTGATTCAGTTTTGTGTTTTGAAAATCAATAATCGAACTAGACCGATAAAAACAATAAATTCCAAAACTTTAGATGTTTTGGTTTTTGATATTTTTTTAGTTTTTTAATTCGATTTATCAGTTTAGTTTGGTTTAATTTGATTTCAAATGCTCATATATGTTGCTATTCGTTCTAGTAAAATAATTTGCAAAAACTTAATGTTAGATAAATGCATAAGAATGGTTTTTATTTTTTAATTTTTTCTCTCATCTTTCTCTTCCCTTTTCTCTCTATTATGTATAAACAAACAAAAATAAAGTCACATGTTTACTATTTTGTGCAAATTTATCATTTTATTGGACCATCTGGCGAGAAAAAAAATTTTTCCCTGTT
This sequence comes from Arachis ipaensis, assembly GCF_059453495.1. Taxonomy (NCBI): domain Eukaryota; kingdom Viridiplantae; phylum Streptophyta; class Magnoliopsida; order Fabales; family Fabaceae; genus Arachis; species Arachis ipaensis. The sequence goes on from NC_142444.1 coordinate 133,260,129, forward strand.
TTTCATGTGTTTCGAAGAAAATAATGAAAAAATGTCTCGCTAAAACTTTTACCTTGGCAAGTTTCTGACCACGATTTGATGGTACAAAGATGGTGCCCACTCTTCAATCCAGGTGCGCATGATTTTCAACAAATTGCTGTATGGGTAAGGATCCCAAAGCTTTCTATGGAACTTTATACTCATCCCTTTTTATGGAGAGCTGGAGGAAAGATTGGGTCATGCTCAAGATTGATTAGACTACTTCGATCCATTCTAGAGAAAAGTTCTCACATCTATGCGTGGAGATAGACTTGAGGCAAAAGCTTGTTCCAGCCATCGAAGTGTTGGTAAGAGAATTTACAATTGAGTATGAGGGACTACAATTGATTTGTTTTGGTTATGGCCGCTATGGCCATAGATCAGAAGCATGTCCAGAAGGTGAAAGCTCAAAGGAATGTGCTCAACGGTCTGTGGTGCACGAAATCACAATCACACTTTTGTAATTCCGCACAACTAACCAACAAGTGCACTGCGTCGTCCAAGTAATAACTTACGTGAGTAAGGGTCGATCCCACGGAGATTGTCGGTTTAAAGCAAGCTATGGTTATCTTGTAACTCTTAGTCAGGATATCAATAATAATTCTCAGTTTTAATTGGAATGAGTAAAAGAAGATGGATTAAATAATACTTGTTATGCAGTAATGGATAACAGGTTGAGGTTTTGGAGATGCTCTGTCTTCTGAATCTCTGCTTTCCTACTGTATTTTTCTTCACGCACGCAAGGCTCCTTCCATGGCAAGCTGTATGTTGGTGGATCACCGTTGTCAATGGCTACCATCCATCCTCTCAATGAAAATGGTCCAGCTATGGGTTTCGTAGGGCTAATCATCTGTCGGTTCTCACTAGTGTTGGAATAAGATCCATTGATCCTTTTGCACATTGTCACTGCGCCCAACATTTGTGAGTTTGAAGCTCGTCACAGTCATCCCTTCCCGGATCCTACTCGGAATACCACAGACAAGGTTTAGACTTTTCGGATCTCAAGAATGCTACCAATTGATTCTAGCTTACACCACGAAGACTCTGATCTCACAGATTTGAATGCTCTATTGTCAGGAGTGGCAATCAAACTCGTGAACCAGGAACCAAAGAGATACACACTCAATCTAAGGTAGCACAGAAGTGGTTGTCAGGCACGCATTCATAGGTTGAGAATGGTGATGAGTGTCACGGATCATCACGTTCATTATGTTGAAGTGCGAGTGAATATCTTAGAATAGAAACAAGCGTGATTGAATGGAAAATAGTAGTAATTGCATTAATCTATCGGGACACAGCAGAGCTCCTCTCCCCCAACCATGCAGTTTAGAGACTCATGTCGTAGAAGGTACAAAATTCAGATGTAAAAACGTCATGATGTTTAAAATAAATCTATAAAAGTAGTTTTTATACTCAACTAGTAACCTAGGTTTACAGAAAATGAGTAAACTAAGATAGATAGTGCAGAAATCCACTTCCGGGGCCCACTTGATGTGTGTTTGGGCTGAGCACTGAAGCTTTCACGTGCATAGGCTATTCCTGGCGTTGAACTCCAGCTTTTGTGCCAGTTTGGGCGTTTAACTCCAATTTTTATGCCAGTTCTGGCGTTTAATGCCAGAAAAGGGTAAGGAACTGGCATTTAAACGCCTGTTTGCGCTACCAAATCTCGAGCCAAGTATAGACTATTATATATTGCTGGAAAGCCCAAGATGTCTACTTTCCAAATCAATTGAGAGCGCATCAATTGGACTTCTGTAGTTCCAGAAAATCCATTTCGAGTGCAGGAAGGTCAGAATCCAACAGCATCTGCAGTCCTTTCTCAGCCTCTGAATCAGATTTTTGCTCAGGTCCCTCAATTTCAGCCAGAAAATACCTGAAATTAAAGAAAAATACACAAACTCATAGTAAAGTCCAGAAATGTGATTTTTACATAAAAATAATAAAAATATAATAAAAAGTAACTAAAACATACTAAAAACTACATGAAAATATTACCAAAAAGCGTATAAAATATCCGCTCATCACAATACCAAACTTAAACTGTTGCTTGTCCTCAAGCAACTAGACAAATAAAATAGGATAAAAAGAGGATCAAGTTGCAATAGAATCCCAGTGTTTCAAGTGAAGCTCAAATTCTAATCAGATGAGCGAGGCTAGTAGCTTTTTGCTTCTGAACAGTTTTGGCATCTCACTTTATCCTTTGAAGTTCAGAATGATTGGCATCTATAGGAACTCAGAATTCAGATAGTGTTATTGATTCTCCTAGTTTAATATGTTGATTCTTGAACACAGCTACTTTATGAGTCTTGGCTGTGACCCTAAGCATCTTGTTTTCCAGTAATACTACAGGATACATAAATGCCACAGACACATAGCTGGGTGAAGCTTTTCAGATTGTGACTCAGCTTTGCTAAAGTCCCCAGTTAGAGGTGTCCAGAGTTCTTAAGCACACTCTTTTGCTTTGGATAACGACTTTAACCACTCAGTCTCAAGCTTTTCTCTTGGACCTGCATGGCACAAGCACATGGTTAGGGACAGCTTGATTTAGCCGCTTAGGCCAGAATTTTATGCCTTTAGGCCCTCTTATCCATTAATGCTCAAAACCTTGGATCCTTTTTACCCTTGCCTTTTGATTTAAAGGGCTATTGGCTTTTTTTGCTTGCTTTTTCTTTTTCTTTTATTATTTTTTTTCTTTTTCTTTTTCGCAAGCTTTGTTCTTCACTACTTTTTCTTGCTTCAAGAATTAATTTCATGATTTTTCAGATTATCAATAACATTTCTCTTTTTTCATCATTATTTCAAGAGTCAACAATTTTAACATTCATAAACTTCACTATAAAAAATATGCACTGTTCAAGCCTTCATTCAGAAAACAAAAAGTATTGCCACCACAAATAAATAATTTTGAGTTCTTCTCTTAAAAACACGAAATAATTGCATCTTTACTCAAAGAATCTACTATTTTATTCATGTTTAATGATGAAGAGAAAAATAAATTATAGCTTACTTGGAGATAAAAATAAAATTAAAAATAAAGACTCTAATTACTAATATTCATATAATTCTTAAGATAGGTTTCTAATAATAAAAGTTATCACAGAGTTAAGATTAGGACTCAACAACCTTTATTTTGAGAGATGGATGCTCCTTCAATCTGTGGGGTGTCTGGTCCTTCAAGGGAGAGCCTTTGGCGCTTCAGCTCCTATAGCTCACGCCCTTGCTTTTCTTGCTCCTTAAGCAGTTTGCAGAGCATACTATTTTGATTTTGCTGTTCTTCCTTAAGTTGATCCATAGCTTCTTGCAGCTTGATGACAAATGCTTCTAGGCGGGTCCAGTAGTCAATCTGAGGGATTTCTGGGAGGAACTCCTGCGCCCTCCTTTTGATGGAGTTATCTTGCACTTGTTATCCCTCCATTGACTTCTTGGTGATTGGGTGCTCGACTGGGATGAACTCATCCACTCCCATCTTTACCCCAGCATCTTTACATAGCAGAGAGATTAAGCTTAGTAAGCCAATTTGGTTTCAGTGGAGTTCTTATTTGCAATTGTGTAGATCTCACAAGAAATCAAATGATGAATCTCCACTTCGTTTCCCATCATAATGCAATGAATCATCACTGTTCTTTTGACAGTGACCTCAGAGCGGTTGCTAGTGGGCAGTATAGAATGCCCAATGAAGTCCAACCAGCCCCTAGCGACTGGTTTAAGATCTCCTCTCTTGAGTTGGTTTGGGACACCTTTTGAGTTGGTTATCCACTTGGCTCCAGGGAGACATATGTCCTCTAGAACTTGGTCCAACTGTTTATCTATTCTCACTATTCTCCTATTAAAGGATTCTGGATCATCTTGCAGTTGAGGTAGCTTGAAGACCTCTCTTATTTTGTCAAGGTGGAAGTAAATAATCCTCCCTCTGACCATAGTTTGAAAGGTATGGAAGGCAGTTCTAGTCATTCTCTGCTTATCTATCAGCCACAGATTTGAGTAGAATTCCTGAACCATGTTTCTTCCCACCTTTGTCTCAGGATTAGCTAGAATTTCCCAGCCTCTGTTTCGAATCTGCTCTTGGATCTCTGGATATTCGTCTTCTTTCATATCGAATTTAACTTCTGGGATTACTGACCTCAGACCCATTATTTTGTGGTAATGGTCTGCATGTTCTTTGGTTAAGAACCTCTATTGATTCCAAAGTGGCTTTGGAGTATTCTCTTTCTTGCCTCTTGAAGTGGTTTGTTTTTCCTTAGGAGCTATGATCTTAGTGAGTCTTAGCTCGGTCATCATGAAAAAACACACCAAACTTAGAGGTTTGCTTGTCCTCAATCAAAAGAAAGGAAAGAAGAGGAATATGAGGAGAGTCAAATTCGAGTTGTGGAGGAGAGGGGGTGGCCGAACGTGTATTTAAAAGTGGAGGGGTGGGGTTTCGAAAATTTTGAAAAAGATATGATAGAAAGATATGATTGGTAAAAAAAATGAATTATGATATGAAAAAGATGAGATTTTAGAATTCAAAAGATTTGGAATTAAAAAAAGATATGATGAGTTGGAAAAGATTTGGAAAGGAATTGAAAAGATAAATGAGTTTTTGAAAAAGATTTGGAAAGGATTTGAAGGAAAATTGAAAAAGGATTTAGAAGATTATTAAATTTTTGAAAATTGAATGTAGGTGATGAAAATTTGTAACATGTTTATGCAGAAAATTATGAATTAAAACATGAAAGTTTGAAAAAAATTTGAAGTGGAAACAAAATCTCATCCCCTTACCTTTTCTTGCGTTAAACGCCCAGAATGGTATCCATTCTGGTGTTTAACGCCCATATGTTGGCCATTGTGGGCGTTTAACGCCCAGCCAGGTGCCCTGGTTGGCGTTAAACGCCAGAAATCTTTTATCACTGGGCATTTTTCTAAACGCCCAGGATGCTGCAACTCTGGCGTTAAACGCCCAGAATGGTATCTTTACTGGCGTTTTTGTGCCAGTGAGCTCCTTTTCTCTGCTTTATGCTCTGAATCCTTCTGTAACTCTGTGAACTCCTGCAATTGATAATTAACCTTGAAGATAGTTTATATCAAACTCCTATAATTATTATTTAAATAATAAGAACCTTTACTAATGACTGGGTTGCCTCCCAGCGAGCGCTTCTTTATTGTCTTTAGCTGGACCTTTACTGAGCTTTAGCCTAGTATCAGTTTTGAACATTCTTTCTCAACATTACTTTCAAGATAATGTTTCTCTCTCTGTCCATTAACAATAAACTTTTTGTCAGAGTCAGCATCCTGAAGCTCTACATATCCATATGGTGACACACTTGTGATCACATATGGTCCCCTCCACCGGGATTTTAATTTCCCAGGGAACAATCTGAGCCTAGAGTTAAATAGCAGAACCTTCTGTCCTGGCTCAAAGACTTTGGATGACAGTTTCTTGTCATGCCACCTTTTTGCTTTCTCTTTGTAAATTTTTGCATTTTCGAAAGCATTGAGTCTGAATTCCTCTAGCTCATTCAACTAGAGCAATATTTTCTCTCCAGCTAACTTAGCATCAAGGTTTAGGAATCTGGTTGCCCAGTAGGCCTTATGTTCTAGTTCCACTGGCAGATGACAGGCTTTTCCATACACAAGCTGGTATGGAGAGGTCCCTATAGGAGTTTTAAATGCAGTTCTGTATGCCCATAGAGCATCATCTAGACTCCTTGCCCAATCCTTTCTACGGGTACTTATAGTCCGTTCCAGGATTCGTTTTAGTTCTCTATTTGAGACTTCAGCCTGCCCATTTTTCTATGGATGATATAGAGTTGCCACTTTGTGGTTAATTCCATATCGGATCAAAGCAGAGTCAAGCTGTTTATTGTAGAAATGAGTCCCTCCATCACTGATTAGTATTCTAGGGACACCAAATTTGCTGAAGATATGCTTCTGGAGGAACTTTAGCACTATCTTAGTATCATTAGTGGGTGTGGCAATTGCCTCTACCCATTTAGATATATAGTCTACTGCCACCAGAATGTAAGTGTTTGAGTATGATGGTGGGAAAGGCCCCATGAAGTCAATACCCCATACATCAAACAACTCAATCTCTAAGATCTCTTGCTGAGGCATGGCGTAACCATGAGACAGATTACCAGCTCTCTGGCAACTGTCACAGTTACGTATAAACTCACGGGAGTCTCTATAGAGGGTAGGCCAGTAGAAGCCACATTGGAGAACTTTTGTGGCTATTTGCTCACCTCCGAAATGTCATCCATATTGTGATCCATGGCGATGCCATAGGATCTTCTGTGCCTCTTCTCTAGGCACGTATCTGTGGATCATTCCGTCAGCACATCTCTTAAAGAGATATGGTTCATCCCACAAGTAGTACTTTGCATCAGAAATTAATTTTTTCGTTTGCTGTCTACTGTACTCTTTGGGTATGAATCTCACAGCCTTATAGTTTGCAATGTCTGCAAACCATGGTATTTCCTTAATGGCAAAGAGTTGCTCATCCGGAAAGGTTTCAGAGATCTCAGTTAGGGGAAGAGACGCCCCCGCTATTGGTTCTATCCGGGACAGGTGATCAGCTACTTAGTTCTCTGTCCCTTTTCTGTCTCTTATTTCTATATCAAACTCTTGCAGAAGCAACACCCATCTTATGAGCCTGGGTTTTGAATCCTAATTCGTGAGTAGATATTTAAGAGCAGCATGGTCAGTGTACACAATCACTTTTGATCCTAATAAATAGGATCTAAACTTGTCAATGGCATAAACCACTGCAAGCAGCTCTTTTTCTGTGGTTGTGTAATTCTTCTGTGCGTCATTTAGAACACGGCTGGCATAGTAAATGACGTGCAGAAGATTGTTATGCCTTTGTCCCAATACTGCACCAATAGCATGATCACTGGCATCACACATTAATTCGAATGGTAATGTCCAGTCTGGTACAGAAATGACAGGTGCTGTGACCAGCTTAGCCTTCAGAGTCTCGAAGGCCTGCAAACACTCTGTGTTAAAGACAAATGGTGTATTAGCAGCTAGCAGATTACTCAGAGGTTTTGCGATTTTTGAAAAATCTTTTATAAACCTCCTGTAGAATCCTGCATGTCCCAGAAAGCTTCTGATTGCCTTAACATTGGTGGGAGGTGGTAATTTTTCAATTACCTCTACCTTAGCTTGATCCACTTCTATTTCTTTGTTCAAAATTTTATGCCCAAGGACAATTCCTTCAGTCACCATAAAGTGACATTTTCCCAGTTTAAAACCAGGTTAGTCTCTTGGCACCTTTTCAGAACAAGTGCTAGATGATCAAGACAGGAGCTAAATGAGTCTCCAAATACTGAGAAGTCATCCATGAAGACTTCCAGAAACTTTTTCACCATATCAGAGAAAATAGAGAGCATGCATCTCTGAAAGGTTGCAGGTGCATTGCACAGACCAAAAGGCATCCTTCTGTAGGCAAATACTCCAGATGGACATGTGAATGCTGTTTTTTCTTGATCCTGAGGATCTACTGCAATTTGGTTATAGCCTGAATAGCCATCCAAAAAGCAGTAATAGTTATGACCTGCTAGTCTTTCTAGCATCTGGTCTATGAATGGTAAAGGAAAATGATCCTTTCTAGTGGCTGTATTGAGCCTTCTGTAGTCAATACACATACGCCACCATGTAACTATTCTTGTAGGAACCAGTTCATTCTTTTCATTATGAACCACTGTCATGCCTCCCTTTTTGGGTACAACTTAGACAGGGCTCACCCAGGGGCTATCAGAAATAGGATAAATAATCCCAGTCTCTAGTAATTTAGTGACCTCTTTCTGTACCATCTCCTTCATGGCTGGATTCAGCCGCCTTTGTGGTTGGACCACTGGCTTAGCATCATCCTCTAATAGGATCTTGTGCATGTATCTGGCTGGGCTGATTCCCTTAAGGTCACTTATGGACCACCCAAGAGCTGTCTTGTGTGTCCTTAGCACCTGAAGTAGTGCTTTCTCCTCCTGTGGCTCTAAGGCAGAGCTTATGATCACAGGAAAAGTGCCATCCTCTCCTAGAAACGCATATTTCAGGGATGGTGGTAGTGGTTTGAGCTCGGGTTTAAGATGCTTATCCTCTTCCTGAAGAGTTTTTAGAGGCTTTTCTGTTTCCTCTGGTTCCTCCAGATTAGGATGAACATCTTTAAAGATGTCCTCTAGCTCTGATTCGAGACTCTCAGTCATATTGATCTCTTCCACCAAGGAGTCAATAATATCAACGCTTATGCATTCATTTGATGTGTCTGGATGCTGCATAGCTTTGACAGCATTTAACTTGAACTCATCCTCATTGACTCTCAGGGTCACTTTCCCTTTTTGGACATCAATGAGAGTTCGTCCAGTTGCTAGGAAGGGTCTTCCAGAATGAGAGTTGCACTCTTGTGCTCCTCCATTTCCAGCACTACAAAGTCAGTGGGAAAGGCAAATGGCCCAACCTTGACAATCATGTCCTCAATTATGCCTGATGGATATTTAATGGAGCCATCAGCAAGTTGAAGACATATCTGGGTTGGTTTGACCTCTTCAGTCAAGCCAAGATTTCTGATAGTGGATGCAAGGAGGGTGACGCGACCAACCCTTTCAGGTTGGGCCTCTCGCGTATGCGAGGAGGGTGCTGGCGTACACAAGCATGAAAAACACGCCCAAGCATACGCGTGACCCCCTAAAATTAGCAAATTGAGTTTTGTATTTTAAAATATAATTTTGAATCTCTAAACCTCTATTTTCACTCTTTTAGCCCCTAAACCGTAGTTATATATTAATTAATGAAAAGATAGAAAGGGGTGGTAAGTTGGAGATGAAGAAAGCTTGCAACGTGATGAATTATGTTTGAGAAGTGCAGAGATGTGATATACAAGTGATGAATGAGATATGATTGGGAATGAATGTATGAATGATTTATAATAAATTTAAAAAATGATAATGCTTTGTGGGGTTCATGGTGGTTTACTGCCCAAATGTTTTTAAAAGAGAATGTTATGTGGGATTCGTGGTGGTTTACCGCCCACATATTTTTAAAAAGAGAATGTTATGTTGGGTTCGTGGTAGTTTACCACCCACATGTTTTTAAAAGAAAATGTTATGTGGGGTTTGTGTTGGTTTATCACCCACGTGTGTGTGTTGTTTTCCAATTGAATATCTTGCAAGGTTTGTGGTGGTGTACCGCTTGCAATGGTAGGGTTCGTAGTGGTGTACCGCCTGCTAGGTGGGGTTCGTGGTGGTGTACCACCCATCGGTTTTCAAGAGGACCATATCCGGGTTAGCTACCAGATGTGTCGGGTTCTGAAAATTCAACCGACACGTGATCTCATGGCCAGTAGGACAAGCATGCATCATTTGCATATGCTTGAATTGTTTGGTTTTGCTTAATTGCTTTAGTTTGCCTAATTGTACATGTTTCCTGATTATTTGCTAATTGTCTTACTTGTCTTACTTGTGCATTATTTGTCTGTATTTTGTGTGTTTGTATAAAGTTGAATTACTTGAGGGATGGTTCGGGTCTTGGAATTTCCTGTTGGAAGGTAGTGGAAGTATGAAGTATATTGTGTTAGAATTAGAATCCCCTTATGATAGTTGCCAAGTTATGGAATAGTGAGAACTCAGGATGGATATGAAGAGGTAAGAAGTTTAAGATGCTTAGTGAATTTATATTATAGTACATTGTATTTATTTGGCACTTTTACCTACTAGAAACCCATGGGTCGGGGGTTCTCATTCTGTATATATCTCTTGTTTTTCAGATGCAGGTCTAGGTGCTCAGCAGTGAGCTGTGGTTTATCTGAAAGACGGCGAAGACCTTTGAAATTTTCTGATTTACATTTTTCTTAGATTATCTCCGTTTTTGTTTTGAAAACTTACGCTATGTATTTAATCCTTTGAAACTTGCCTATAGCGGCCTTTATGTATGATTTGGGAGAGATTTGGAGATATTGTTGTCAACTACTTTTGTGCTGTACCCTAGCCAGCCTAAACTTCCCGGGTTGCGATCAGTGGCTATTTACTTATTATATATATATCTATACTTTGTCTTGTTCTTACTCTTCTTTATGGCTTTATCTTCGTATCACTTTCAATTTATGCTTTATCTTCTAATTGTTGATACGTGAGTGTTACGACTTTGCGATTTTATTTTCACTCTTTTTAGACTTCTCGATTAATACTTCATTTCGATTATATATATATATATATATATATATATATATATATATATGTATATATGTATGTATTATAATCCACATGAGAGTCCTACCACCGTAATATCATTGACTTATGACTCGAGCATAAGAATTTGAATATTAGGGTGTTACACATTTGGCTTTATTACTGCAAAATCAGATACCTATTTGTTTTTGAAATACACTTCTGATCATGTCATATATCTTCTATGCTAGGTAGATGACATCATTATTACAGGGGGCGATTCAAATCAAGTTAACTTGATGATTAAAACTATAAATACAATTTTCTCATTAAAGGATCTAGGTCAATTGAGTTATTTTCTAGGTGTTGAAGTTATCAGAACTATTGTAGGACATATTCATTTATATCAAACAAAATATGTGAATGATTTACTCTCAAAATTAAACATGGGATAGGAAGTGCAATGCCAACTCCTGTAACGACCCAACTTTTGACACATCATGACCAATGCTAAACATTTAGGTGTTACTTATCATAAGGACCTATTTGGCTCTAGACTCGGATTTCATAAGTAAATGTTAATACAAGCATTTATCGGTTCAGTGTGATTAACTTACTAATCATGAAAAATTGTTTAGTTGTTTGCAAGGTTAATATTTAAAGCCATATCATAGATAAATGCATGGTAACAGAAAATATCATATATATAAATATACACATGAGTTAAGTTTGGAGATACATGTCATCTATCAAAAGCTGAGTACCATACCAAGTTATATATACAAATACAAAAGAGAAAGTCAGTCCCAACCCTCACACGGGTTTCCTAAACTAGAACCAAACTACTAAGAGGTCCTACCCCTCTAAAAGTACTACAAAAGCGAGGAGAAAGTAATACTATTGATAAAAAAAAAGGGAGTAGAAGATTCGTCGTGTCTAACTCTGGTGTGACCTCTAAATCATCTCTTGAAAGTCAGCCTAAGATGGAAGTGGCTCCTCGTAGGACTCTGAATCCTCCTCCGACTCATCATTCCAGATGGAAAAATCATCCAAAGGGTCGGCCTCCATGGCTGCTGGTGCACGAAATTGTTACTCTGAGGTTGTAAAATTTGTTGTTCGTTCTCTCCCTGGCAATGGCGCCAAAGACTGGTGCACAATACCATGGTCCAAACATAACTCACAACTTCGCACAACTAACCAGCAAGTTCACTGGGTCGTCCAAGTAATAAAACCTTACGTGAGTAAGGGTCGATCCCACGGAGATTGTTGGTATGAAGCAAGCTATGGTCACCTTGTAAATCTCAGTCAGGCGGATATAAAATAGTTATGGAGTTTTCGAATAATAATAATAAATAAACAGAAAATAAAGATAGAAATACTTATGTAATTCATTGGTGAGAATTTCAGATAAGCATATAGAGATGCTTTTGTTCCTCTGAATCTCTGCTTTTCCGCTGTCTTCATCCAATCAGTCTTACTCCTTTCCATGGCAAGCTTTCTGTAAGGGCATCACCGTTGTCAATGGCTACTTTTAATCCTCTCTGGAAAATGGTCCGATGCGCTGTCACTGCATGGCTAATCGTTTGGAGGCATCACCCTTGCCAATGGCTGCATCCTATCCTCTTGTGAAAATGGTCCAAATGCTCTGTCACAGCACGGCTAATCATCTGAGGTTCTCGATCATACTGGAATAGGATTCACCCTCCTTTTGTGTCTGTCACTACGCCCAGCACTCGCGAGTTTGAAGTTTGTCACAGTCATTCAATCCCAGAGTCCTACTCGAAATACCACAGACAAGGTTTATACTTTCCGGACTCTCATGAATGCCGCCATCAATCTAGCTTATACCACGAAGATTCTGATTAAGAGATCCAAGAGATACTCATTCAATCTAAGGTAGAATGGAAGTGGTTGTCAGGCATGCGTTCATAGGGAATGATGATGATTGTCACGTTCATCACATTCAGGTTGAAGTGTGAATGAGTATCTTAGAAGCGGAATAAGTTGAATTGAATAGAAAAACAGTAGTACTTTGCATTAATCTTTGAGGAACAGCAGAGCTCCACACCTTAATCTATGGAGTGCAGAAACTCTACCGTATGAAAATACATAAGTGATAATGGTTCAGGCATGGCCGAATGGCCAGCCTCCCATGGAGGTCTAGAGATCTAAAAATGATCAAAAGATCTGATCCAAAGATGTCTAATACAATAGTAAAAAGTCCTATTTATACTAAACTAGTTACTAGGGTTTACAGAAGTAAGTAATTGATGCATAAATCCACTTCCGGGGCTCACTTGGTGTGTGCTTGGGCTGAGCTTGAATGTTACACGTGTATAGGTCAATCTTGGAGTTGAACGCCAGTTTGTAACGTATTTCTGGCGTTCAACTCTGGCTTGTGACGTGTTTCTGGCGTTTAACTCCAGACAGCAGCATAGAACTGGAGTTCAACGCCCTTTTACATCATCTAAACTCGGCCAAAGTATGAACTATTATATATTGCTGGAAAGCCCTAGATGTCTACTTTCCAACGCAATTGAAAGCGCGCCATTTTGAGTTCTGTAGCTCCAGAAAATTCACTTTGAGTGCAGGGAGATCAGAATCCAATAGCATCAGCAGTCCTTCTTCAACCTCTGAATCTGATTTTTGCTCAAGTCCCTCAATTTCAGCCAGAAAATACCTGAAATCATAGAAAAACATACAAACTCATAGTAAAGTCCAGAAATGTGAATTTAACATAAAAACTAATGAAAACATCCCTAAAAGTAACTAGATTCTACTAAAAACAATGCCAAAAAGCGTATAAATTATCCGTTCATCACAACACCAAACTTAAATTGTTGCTTGTCCCCAAGCAACTGAAAATCAAATAGGATAAAAATAAGAGAATATACTATAAATTCCAAACTATCAATGAAACATAGCTCCAATTAGATGAGCGGGACTTGTAGCTTTTTGCCTCTTGAATAGTTTTGGCATCTCACTTTATCCATTGATGTTCAGAATGATTGGCATCTATAGGAACTCAGAGTTCAGAAAGTGTTATTGATTCTCCTAGTTCTGTATGATGATTCTTGAACACAACTATTTTATGAGTCTTGGCCGTGGCCCTAAGCACTTTGTTTTCCAGTATTACCACCGGATACATAAATGCCACAGACACATAATTGGGTGAACCTTTTCAGATTGTGACTCAGCTTTGCTAAAGTCCCCAATTAGAGGTGTCCAGGGTTCTTAAGCACACTCTTCTTTTGCTTTGGACCTTGACTTTAACCGCTCAGTCTCAAGTTTTCACTTGACACCTTCACGCCACAAGCACATGGTTAGGGACAGCTTGGTTTAGCCGCTTAGGCCAGGATTTTATTCCTTTAGGCCCTCCTATCCACTGATGCTCAAAGCCTTGGGATCCTTTTTATTTACCCTTGCCTTTTGGTTTTAAGGGTTATTGGCTTTTTGCTCTTGCCTTTTGGTTTTAAGAGCTTTGGCTTTTTCTGCTTGCTTTTTCCTTTTCTTTCTATTTTTTTTCGCTATTTTTTTCTGCAAGCTTTGTTCTTTGCTGCTTTTTCTTGCTTCAAGAATCATTTTTATGATTTTTTCAGATTATCAAATAACATGTCTCCTTGTCATCATTCTTTCAAGAGCCAATATATTTAACATTCTTAAACAACAATTTCAAAAGACATATGCACTGTTCAAGCATTTATTCAGAAAACAAGAAGCATTGTCACCACATCAATATAATTAAACTAAGTTCAAGGATAAATTCGAAACTCATGTACTTCTTGTTCTTTTGAATTAAAACATTTTTCATTTAAGAGAGGTGATGGATTCATAGGACATTCATAACTTTAAAACAAAGTTACTAAATACTAATGATCATGTAATAAGACACAAACATGGATAAGCACTTAACATAAAGAAAACGAAAAACAGAGAATGAAAGAACAAGGAATGAGTCCACCTTAGTGATGGTGGCGTTTTCTTCTTGAGGAACCAATGATGTCCTTGAGCTCTTCTATGTCTCTTCCTTGTCTTTGTTGCTCCTCCCTCATTGCTTTTTGATATTCTTTAATTTCATGAAGGATGATGGAGTGCTCTTGATGTTCCACCCTTAGTTGTCCCATGTTGGAACTTAATTCTCCTAGGGAGGTGTTGATTTTGCTCCCAAAAATTCTGTGGAGGAAAGTGCATCCCTTGAGGTATCTCAGGGGTTTCTTGATGATGAGCTTCTTCATGTGCCTGTTGAGATCCATGAATGTGCTCTCTTGTTTGCTCCATCCTTTAGAGTTTGACTGTGGGGGCTCTGGTTGACTCTGTTTTGAGAGAAGCTTACTGTGCCTCTTTTCCATGTTTACAGAAGGGTAACCTTGAGTTGTAAACAAAAGGGAGTCCTCATTCAATTGAAGGACTAATTCACCTTTGTCAACATCAATCACAGCTCTTGTTGTGGCTAGGAAAGGTCTTCCAAGGATGATGGATTCATCCTCATCCTTTCCAGTATCAAGGATTATGAAATCAGCAGGGATGTAAAGGCCTTCAACCTTTACTAACACGTCCTCTACTTGTCCTTAAGCCTGTTTTCTTGAATTGTCTGCCATCTCTAATGAGATTTTAGTAGTTTGCACCCCAAAGATTCCCCGTTTCTCTATTACAGAGAGGGGCATGAGGTTTATCCCTGAACCAAGGTCACACAGAGCTTTTTCAAAGATCATGTTGCCTATGGTACAAGGTATTACGAACTTTCCAGGATCCTGTTTCTTCTGAGGCAATGTCAGTTAATCCAGATCACTTAGTTCATTGGTGAACAAGGGAGGTTCATCTTCCCAAGTCTCAATACCAAATAATTTGGCATTCAGCTTCATGATTGCACCAAGGTACTTGGTAACTTGCTCTTTAGTAAATCCTTATTCTCTTCAGAAGATGAATACTCGTCAGAGCTCATGAAGGGCATAAGGAGGTTCAATGGAATCTCTATGGTCTCTAGATGAGTCTCAGATTCCTTTGGTTCCTCAAAGAGAAACTCCTTATTGATCACTGGACGTCCCAGGAGATCTTCCTCACTGGGATTTACGTCCTCCCCTTCCTCTCCAGGTTCGGCCGTGTTGACTATGTCAATGGCCTTGCACTCTCCTTTTGAATTTTCTTCTGTATTGCTTGGGAGAGTACTAGGAGGGATTTCAGTGATTCTTTTACTCAGCTGGCCTACTTGTGCTTCCAAATTTCTAATGGAGGACCTTGTTTCATTCATGAAACTCACAGTGGCCTTAGATAGATCAGAGACTAAGTTTGCTAAATTAGAGGTATTTTGTTCAGAGTTCTCTGTCTGTTGCTGAGTGGGTGATGGAAAAGGCTTGCTATTGCTAAACCTGTATCTTCCACCATTATTAAAGCCTTGTTGAGGCTTTTGTTGATCCTTCCATGAGAGATTTGGATGATTTCTCCATGATGGATTATAGGTGTTCCATAAGGTTCACCTAAGTAATTTACCTCTGCTATTGCAGGGTTCTCAGGATCATAAGCTTCTTCTTCAGAAGATGCCTCTTGAGTACTGTTGGATGCAGCTTGCATTCCATTCAGACTCTGAGAAATCATATTGACTTGCTGAGTCAATATTTTATTCTGAGCCAGTATGGCATTCAGAGTATCAATTTCAAGAACTCCCTTCTTCTGAGGCGTCCCATTACTCACAGGATTCCTCTCAGAAGTGTACATGAACTGGTTATTAGCAACCATGTCAATGAGTTATTGAGCTTCTGCAGGCATTTTCTTTAGGTGAATGGATCCACCTGCAGAAGTATCCAATGACATTTTAGCCAATTCAGATAGACCATCATAGAATATATCCATGATGGTCTATTCTGAAAGCATGTCAGAAGGACACTTTTTGGTCAGTCCTTTGTATCTCTCCCAAGCTTCATAGAGGGATTCACCTTATTTCTGTCTGAAGGTCTGAACATCTACTCTAAGCTTACTCAGCTTTTGAGGAGGAAAGAACTTGGCTAAGAAAGCCTTGACCAGCTTATCCCAAGAGTTCAGGCTATCCTTAGGTTGAGAGTCTAACCATACTCTAGCTCTGTCTTTTACAGAAAAAGGGAAAAGCATGAGCCTGTAGACTTCAGGATCTACTCCATTAGTCTTAACAGTATCACATATCTGCAAGAATTCAGTTAAGAACTGAAAAGGATCTTCAGATGGAAGTCCATGAAACTTGTAGTTCTGCTGCATCAGAGAAACTAATTGAGGTTTCAGCTCAAAATTGTTTGCTCCAATGGTAGGAATGGAGATGCTTTTTCCATGTAAATTGGAATTAGGTGCAGTAAAGTCACCAAGCATCCTCCTTGCATTATTATTATTTTCGGCTGCCATCTCCTCTTCCTGTTCGAAAATTTCTGAAAGGTGCTTGCTGGATTGTTGTAATTTAGCTTCTCTTAGTTTCCTCTTCAGAGTCCTTTCAGGTTCTGGATCTGCTTCAACAAGAATGTTCTTGTCTTTGCTCCTGCTCATATGAAAAAAGAGGGACAGAAAAATAATAATAATAGGGGTCCTTTTTTACCACAGTATAGAGGTCCCTGTGTGAGTAGAAGAAAAGAAGAAGAAAAAATTCGAACACAGATGGAAGAGGGGGTTCGAATTTGGGTGAGATGAAGTGTTAGTAGATGAATAAATAAATAGAAGGAGATAAGAGAGAGAGAATTTTCGAAAATAATTTTTAAAAAAGAGTTAGTGATTTTCGAAAATAGTTTTTGAAAAAGGTTAGTAATTTTTCGAAAATTAAAATAAAAAATTAAATTAATTAGTTAATTAAAAAGAAATTTTGAAAAAGAGGGAAGATATTTTCGAAAATTAGAGAGACAGAGTTAGTTAGGTAGTTTTGAAAAAGATAAGAAACAAACAAAAAGTTAGTTAGTTAGTTGAAACAAATTTGAAAATCAATTTTGAAAAGATAAGAAGATAAGAAGTTAGAAAGGATATTTTAAAATCAAATTTTTGAAAAAGATATGATTTTGAAAAAGATAAGATAGAAAGATATTTTTGAAAAGATATGATTGAAATTAGTTTTGAAAAAGATTTGATTTTTAAAATCACAATTAATGACTTGATTCACAATAAATCACAAAATATGATTCTAGAACTCAAAGTTTGAATCTTTCTTAACAAGCAAGTAACAAACTTGAAATTTTTGAATCAAAACATTAATTG
The DNA here is from genome assembly GCF_059453495.1 of Arachis ipaensis. NCBI lineage: Eukaryota > Viridiplantae > Streptophyta > Magnoliopsida > Fabales > Fabaceae > Arachis > Arachis ipaensis. The sequence continues at coordinate 133,277,483 of NC_142444.1, forward strand.
ATGATGTTATTTTCGAAAATTAGGAGATAAAGATAAGAAAAAGATTTTTGAAAAATATTTTTAAACATTTCGAAAATAAATAAGAAAAATAAAAAAGATTTTATTTTTGAAAAAGATTTTGAAAAAGATAAGATTTTTAAATTGAAAATTTGATTTGACTCATAAAAACAACTAGATTTTAAAAAGTTTTGAAAAAGTCAACTCAAATTTTCGAAATTTATGAGTGAAAAAGAGAAAGATATTTTTTTTATTTTTGAATTTTTAATGATGAGAGGAAAAAACATGAAAAAGACTCAATGCATGAAAATTTTGGATCAAAACAATGAATGCATGCAAGAATGCTATGAATGTCAAGATGAACACCAAGAACACTTTGAAGATCATGATGAACATCAAGAACATATTTTTGAAAAATTTTTTTATGCAAAGAAAACATGCAAGACACCAAACTTAGAAATCTTTAATGCTTAGGCACTAAGAATTCAAGAATGCATATGAAAAACACCATACAACACAAAACAAGAAAACATCAAGATCAAACAAGAAGACTTACCAAGAACAACTTGAAGATCATGAAGAACACTATGAATGCATGAATTTTTCGAAAATTTTATGCAAACTTTAAAACATGCAATTGACACCAAACTTAAAAATTGACTCAAGACTCGAACAAGAAACATGAAATATTTTTTTTATTTTTATGAATTTTTTAATTTTTTTTTGGATTTTTCGAAAATTATTTGAAAAAGAAAAATAAGAATTCCAAAATTTTTAATATGAATTCCAGGAATCTTCAATTCTTAGTCTAAAGCTCCAATCTGAGGGTTAGACATAGCTTAATAGCCAGCCAAGCTTTAGAAGATATAAGCAATTCCCTGACATGTGGAGGCCTCAGTCTAAAAGAATTTAGGCATGGCTTTACAGCCAGTCAGGCTTCAACATGCTTCATGAAACACTAGAATTCATTCTTAAAAATTCTGAAGAAAAATAATTTTTTGAAAACATTTATTTTAAATTTTTTTTCGAAAACAAAGGAGAAATTTTTGAAAGGTTTTTGAAAAATTTTTGAAAATAAAACAAAAAGAAAATTACCTAATCTGAGCAACAAGATGAACCGTCAGTTGTTCAAACTCGAACAATCCCCGGCAACGACGCCAAAAACTTGGTGCACGAAATTGTGATCTCAGGCAATGATGCCAGAAACTCTGTACGCACGTCTTAATAAATCGTTTTTCATTTACAACTTCGATACAACTAACCAGCAAGTGCACTGGGTCGTCCAAGTAATAAACCTTACGTGAGTAAGGATCGATCCCACGGAGATTGTTGGTATGAAGCAAGCTATGGTCACCTTGTAAATCTCAGTCAGGCGGATATAAAATAGTTATGGAGTTTTCGAACATAAATAATAAATAGATAGAAAATAAGGATAGAAACACTTATGTATATCATTGGTGAGAATTTCAGATAAGTGTATAGAGATGCTTTCGTTCCTCTGAACCTCTGCTTTCCTGCTGTTTTCATCCAATCAGTCTTACTCCTTTCCATGGCTGGCTTTATGTAAGGACATCACCGTTGTCAATGGCTACTTTTAATCCTCTCTGGAAAATGGTCCGATGCGCTGTCACTGCATGGCTAATCGTCTGGAGGCATCACCCTTGCCAATGGCTGCATCCTATCCTCTTGTGAAAATGGTCCAAATGCTCTGTCATAGCACGGCTAATCATCTGAGGTTCTCGATCATACTGGAATAGGATTCACCCTCCTTTTGCGTCTGTCACTACGCCCAGCACTCGCGAGTTTAAAGTTCGTCACAGTCATTCAATCCCAGAGTCCTACTCGGAATACCACAGACAAGGTTTAGACTTTCCGGGCTCTCATGAATGCCGCCATCAATCTAGCTTATACCACGAAGATTTTGATTAAGAGATCCAAGAGATACTCATTCAATCTAAGGTAGAACGGAAGTGGTTGTCAGGCATGCGTTCATAGGGAATGATGATGATTGTCACGTTCATCACATTCAGGTTGAAGTGCGAATGAGTATCTTAGAAGCAGAATAAGTTGAATTGAATAGAAAAACAGTAGTACTTTGCATTAATCTTTGAGGAACAGCAGAGCTCCACACCTTAATCTATGGAGTGCAGAAACTCTACCGTATGAAAATACATAAGTGATAATGGTTCAGGCATGGCCGAATGGCCAGCCTCCCATGGAGGTCTAGAGATCTAAAAATGATCAAAAGATCTGATCCAAAGATGTCTAATACAATAGTAAAAAGTCCTATTTATACTAAACTGGTTACTAGGGTTTATAGAAGTAAGTAATTGATGCATAAATCCACTTCTGGGGCCCACTTGGTGTGTGCTTGGGCTGAGCTTGAATGTTACATGTGTAGAGGTCAATCTTGGAGTTGAACGCCAGTTTGTAACGTATTTCTGGCGTTCAGCTCTGGCTTGTGACGTGTTTCTGGCGTTTAACTCCAGACAGCAGCGTAGAACTAGCGTTCAACGCCCTTTTACATCATCTAAACTCGGCCAAAGTATGGACTATTATATATTGCTGGAAAGCCCTGGATGTCTAATTTCCAACGCAATTGAAAGCGCGCCATTTTGAGTTCTGTAGCTCCAGAAAATCCACTTTGAGTGCAGGGAGGTCAGAATCCAACAGCATCAGCAGTCCTTCTTCAACCTCTGAATCTGATTTTTGCTCAAGTCCCTCAATTTCAGCCAGAAAATACCTGAAATCATAGAAAAACACACAAACTCATAGTAAAGTCCAGAAATGTGAATTTAACATAAAAACTAATGAAAATATCCCTAAAAGTAACTAGATTCTACTAAAAACATACTAAAAACAATGCCAAAAAGCGTATAAATTATCCGCTCATCAGAATGATTGGCATCTATAGGTTCAAAATGATTGGCATCTATAGGAACTCAGAGTTCAGATAGTGTTATTGATTCTCCTAGTTCAGTATGTTGATTCTTCAACACAGCTACTTTATGAGTCTTGGCCGTGGCCCTAAGCACTTTGTTTTCCAGTATTACCCCCGGATACATAAATGCCACAGACACATAATTGGGTGAACCTTTTCAGATTGTGACTCAGCTTTGCTAAAGTCCCCAATTAGAGGTGTCCAGGGTTCTTAAGGACACTCTTCTTTTGCTTTGGACCTTGACTTTAACCGCTCAGTCTCAAGTTTTCACTTGACACCTTCACGCCACAAGCACATGGTTAGGGACAGCTTGGTTTAGCCGCGCTTAGGCCAGGATTTTATTCCTTTAGGCCCTCCTATTCACTGATGCTCAAAGCCTTGGGATCCTTTTTATTTACCCTTGCCTTTTGGTTTTAAGGGCTATTGGCTTTTTGCTCTTGCCTTTTGGTTTTAAGAGCTTTTGGCTTTTTCTGCTTGCTTTTTCTTTTTTTATTTTTTTCTTCTTTTTTTTTCTGCAAGCTTTGTATTCACTACTTTTTCTTGCTTCAAGAATCATTTTTATGATTTTTCAGATTATCAAATAACATGTCTCCTTGTCATCATTCTTTCAAGAGCCAACATATTTAACATTCTTAAACAACAACTTCAAAAGACATATGCACTGTTCAGGCATTCATTCAGAAAATAAGAAGCATTGTCACCACATCAATATAATTAAACTAAGTTCAAGGATAAATTCGAAACTCATGTACATCTTGTTCTTTTGAATTAAAACATTTTTCATTTAAGAGAGGTGATTGATTCATAGGACATTCATAACTTTAAGACATAGTTACTAAATACTAATGATCATGTAATAAGACACAAACATGGATAAGCACTTAACATAAAGAAAACGAAAAACAGAGAATTTAAGAACAAGGAATGAATCCACCTTAGTGATGGTGGCGTTTCCTTCTTGAGGAACCAATGATGCCCTTGAGCTCTTCTATGTCTCTTCCTTGTCTTTGTTGCTCCTCCCTCATTGCTCTTTGATCTTCTCTAATTTCATGAAGGATGATGGAGTGCTCTTGATGTTCCACCCTTAATTGTCCCATGTTCGAACTTAATTCTCATATGGAGGTGTTGATTTGCTCCCAAAAATTCTGTGGAGGAAAGTGCATCCCTTGAGGTATCTCAGGGATTTCTTGATGATGAGCTTCCTCATGTGTTTCTTGAGCTCCATGAGTGGGCTCTCTTGTTTGCTCCATCCTTTTCTTAGTGATGGGCTTCTTTTCCTCAATGGGAATGTCTCCTTCTATGAAAGCTTCAGCTAAGTAACATAGATGGCAAATAAGATGAGGGAAAGCTAGCCTTGCCAAGGGGGAGGACTTTTCGGCTATTTTGTGGAGTTCAAGGGAGATGACTTCATGAACTTCTACTTCCTCACCAATCATGATGCTATGAATCATGATGGCCCGATCTACAGTAACTTCAGATCGGTTGCTAGTGGGAATGATGGAGCGTTGGATGAAATCCAACCATCCTCTAGCCACAGGCTTAAGGTCCAGTCTTCTAAGTTGAACCGGCTTGCCTTTTGAGTCAATCTTCCATTGAGCTCCTTCCACACATATGTCCATGAGGACTTGGTCCAACCTTTGATCAAAGTTGACCCTTCTAGTGTAGGGGCGTGCATCTCCTTGCATCATAGGCAAGTCAAACGCCAACCTCACATTTTCCGGACTAAAATCTAAGTATTTCCCCCGAACCATGGTGAGATAATTCTTTGGGTTTGGGTTCTTACTTTGATCATGGTTCCTTGTGATCCATGAATTAGCATAGAACTCTTGAACCATTAGAATTCCGACTTGTTGGATGGGGTTTGTTAGAACTTCCCAACCTCTTCTTTGGATTTCATGTCGGATCTCCAGATACTCATTTCTCTTGAGCTTGAAAGGGACCTCGGGGATCACCTTCTTCTTGGCCACAACATCATAGAAGTGGTCTTGATGGGCTTTGGAGATGAATCTTTCCATCTTCCATGACTCGGAGGTGGAAGCTTTTGTCTTCCCTTTCCCTTTTCTAGAGGATTCTCCGGTCTTAGGTGCCATCAATGGTAATGGAAAAACAAAAAGCTTATGCTTTTACCACACCAAACTTAGAATATTGCTCGCCCTCGAGCAAGAGAAGAAAGAATAGATGAAGAAGAAGAGGAAAATATGGAGGAGAGGAGGGAGAGGTGTATTCGGCCAAGAAGGGGAAGAGAGGGTTGTGTTGTGTGAAAATGAAGAAGAATGGAGGGCTTTATATAGGGCAGGGAGGGGGGTTAGTTTCGGCCATATAGGGTGGGTTTGGGTGGGAAATTGATTTTGAATTTTGAAGGTAGGTGGAGTTTATGAGGTAGATTTATGGGGAAGAGTGGATGGATGTGAGTGGTGAAGTGTTTTGGGGAAGAGTGTTTATTGGGAAGAGAGGATGAACATTGAGAAGAGGGAAGAGAGTGAGTGGAGGTAGGTGGGGACCCTGTGGGGTCCACAGATGCTGAGTTGATTCTGTGGGGTCCACAGATCATGAGGTGTCAAGGATTTGTATCCCGGCACCAATTAGGCATGTAAAATGCCTTTGCATGCAATTCTGGCGTTTAAACGCCGAATTGATGCTTGTTCTGGGCGTTCAGCGCCCAGATGCTTGTTTCTGGCGTTCAGCGCCAGCTTTTCCCCAGTGTGCATTTCTGGCGTCTGAACGCCAGGATGCTGCTTGTTTCTGGCGTTGAACGCCAGCCAGATGCTCCTTACTGCCGTTTAAATGCCAGTAAGTCCTTCCTCCAGGGTGTGACTTTTCTTCTTTTTTTTTATTTTTCTTCAACTTTTTCAGTTGTTTTTGTGACTCCACATGATCATGAACCTATGAAGACATATAACTAATAAAAAATATAATTAAATAAAAATTGGGTTTCCTCCCAACAAGTGCTTCTTTAATGTCAGTAGCTTGACAGTGTGCTCTCATGGAGCCTCACAGATGTTCAGAGCATTGTTGAGACTCCCCAACACCAAACTTAGAGTTTGGATATGAGAGTTCAACACCAAACTTAGAGTTTGGTTGTGGCCTCCCAACACCAAACTTAGAGTTTGACTGTGGGGGCTCTGGTTGACTCTGTTTTGAGAGAAGCTTACTGTGCCTCTTTTCCATGTTTACAGAAGGATGACCTTGTGTTTTAAACACAAGGGAGTCCTCATTCAATTGAAGGACTAGTTTGCCTCTGTTAACATCAATCACAGCTCTTGCTGTGGCTAGGAAGGGTCTTCCAAGGATGATGGATTCATCCTCATCCTTCCCAGTATCTAGGATTATGAAATCAGCAGGGATGTAAAGGCCTTCAACCTTTACTAATATGTCCTCTACTTGTCCATAAGCCTGTTTTCTGGCATTGTCTGCCATCTCTAATGAGATTTTAGCAGCTTGTACCTCAAAGATTCCCAGTTTCTCCATTACAGAGAGTGGCATGAGGTTTATTCCTGACCCAAGATCACATAGAGCCTTCTCAAAGGTCATGGTGCCTATGGTACAAGGTATTAGGAACTTTCCAGGATCCTCTTTCTTCTGAGGTAATCTCAGTTGATCCAATGCATTTAGTTCATTGGTGAACAGGGGAGGTTCATCTCCCCAAATCTCTTTACTAAATAAGTTGGCATTCAACTTCATGATTGCACCAAGGAACTTGGCAACTTGCTCTTCAGTAACATCCTCATTCTCTTCAGAAGAAGAATACTCATCAGAGCTCATGAAGGGCGTAAGGAGGTTTAATGGAATCTCTATGGTATCTAGATGAGTCTCAGATTCCTTTGGTTCCTCAGAGGGAAACTCCTTATTGATCACTGGACGTCCCAGGAGGTCTTCCTCCTTAGGATTCACGTCCTCCCCTTCCTCCTTGGATTCGGCCATGATGGTTATATCAATGGCCTTGCACTCTCCTTTTGGATTTTCTTCTGTATTGCTTGGGAGAGCACTAGGAGGGGTTTCAGTGATCTTCTTACTCAGCTGGCCCACTTGTGCCTCCAAATTTCTAATGGAGGACCTTGTTTCATTCATGAAACTTATAGTGGCCTTGGACAGATCAGAGACTAAGTTTGCTAAATTAGAGGTATTTTGTTCAGAGTTCTCTGTTTGTTGCTGAGAAGATGATGGAAAAGGTTTACTATTGTTAAACCTGTTTCTTCCATCATTATTAAAGCCTTGTTGAGCCTTTTGTTGATCCTTCCATGAGAGATTTGGGTGATTTCTCCATGAGGGATTATAAGTGTTTCCGTAGGATTCACCCATGTAATTCACATCTGCTATTGCAGGGTTTTCAGGATCATAAGCTTCTTCTTCAGAAGATGCCTCTTGAGTACTGTTGGATGTAGCTTGCATTCTATTCAGACTCTGAGAAATCATATTGACTTGCTGAGTCAATATTTTATTCTGGGCCAATATGGCATTCAGAGTATCAATTTCAAGAACTCCCTTCTTCTGAGGCGTCCCATTACTCACAGGATTCCTCTCAGAAGTGTACATGAACTGGTTATTAGCAACCATGTCAATGAGTTCTTGAGCTTCTGCAGGTATTTTCTTTAGGTGAATGGATCCACCTGCAGAAGTATCCAATGACATCTTAGCTAATTCAGACAGACCATCATAGAATATATCCAAAGTGGTCCATTCTGAAAGCATGTCAGAAGGACACTTTTTGGTCAGTTGCTTGTATCTCTCCCAAGCTTCATAGAGGGATTCACCTTCCTTCTGTCTGAAGGTTTGAACATCCACTCTAAGCTTACTCAGCTTTTGAGGAGGAAAGAACTTGGCTAAGAAAGCCTTGACCAGCTTATCCCAAGAGTTCAGGCTATCTTTGGGTTGAGAGTCCAACCACACTCTAGCTCTGTCTCTTACAGCAAACGGGAAAAGCATGAGCCTGTAGACTTCAGGATCTACTCCATTAGTCTTAACAGTATCACAGATCTGCAAGAACTCAGTTAAGAACTGAAAAGGATCTTCAGATGGAAGTCCATGAAACTTGCAGTTTTGTTGCATCAGAGAAACTAATTGAGGTTTCAGCTCAAAATTGTTTGCTCCAATGGTAGGGATGGAGATGCTTCTTCCATGTAAATTGGAATTAGGTGCAGTAAAGTCACCAAGCATCCTCCTTGTATTATTATTATTTTCGGCTTCCATCTCCTCTTCCTGTTCGAAAATTTCTGTAAGGTTATCTCTGGATTGTTGTATTTTAGCTTCTCTTAGTTTCCTCTTCAGAGTCCTTTCAGGTTCAGGGTCTACTTCAACAAGAATGTTCTTGTTCTTGCTCCTGCTCATATAAAAAAGAGGGAACAGAAAAATAATAATAATATGGATCCTTTTTACCCAGGTATAGAGGTTCCCCTGTGTGAGTAGAAGAAGAAAAGAGTGTAATGTAAAGAAGGGAAGAAGAGAAAATTTGAACACAGATGGAAGAGGGGTTCGAATTTGTGTGAGATGAAGTGTTAGTAGATGGATAATTAAATAGAAGGAGATGAGAGAGAAAGAGGATTTTCGAAAATAAAATTTTGAAAAGGGGTTAGTGATTTTCGAAAATTAGGAATGAAATCAAGTTTAAAATTAAAAATTGAAACAATTAGTTAATTAAAAAGAATTTTTGAAAAAGAGGGAAGAGATTTTCGAAAATTAGAGGGAGAGAGTTAGTTAGGTAGTTTTGAAAAAAGATAAGAAACAAACAAAAAGTCAATTAGTTAGTTGAGAAAAGATTTGAAAATTAATTTTGAAAAGATAAGAAGATAAGAAGTTAGAAAAGATATTTTAAAATCAAATTTTTGAAAAAGATAAAATTTTGAAAAAGATATGATAGAAAGATATGATTGAGATTAGTTTTGAAAAAGATTTGATTTTTAAAATCTCAATTAATGACTGGATTCACAAGAAATCACAAGATATGATTTTAGAACTTAAAGTTTGAATCTTTCTTAACAAGCAAGTAACAAACATGAAATTTTTGAATCAAAACATTAATTGTTGATGATATTTTCGAAAATTATGAGATAAAATTAAGAAAAATATTTTTGAAAAATATTTTTAAAATTTTCAAAAATAAATAAGAAAAATGAAAAAGATTTGATTTTTGAAAAAGATTTTGAAAAAGATAAGATTTTTAAATTGAAAATTTGATTTGACTCATAAAAACAACTAAATTTTAAAAAGTTTTGAAAAAGTCAACTCAAATTTTCGAAATTTATGAGTGAAAAAGGGAAAGATATTTTTTTTATTTTTGAATTTTTATTGATGAAAGAGAAAAACATGAAAATGATGCAATGCATGAAAATTTTGGATCAAAACAATGAATGCATACAAGAATGCTATGAATGTCAAGATGAACACCAAGAACACTTTGAAGATCAAGATGAACACCAAGAACTTATTTTTGAAAAATTTTCAAGAAAAGAAAACATGCAAGACACCAAACTTAGAAATTTTTCATGTATAGACACTATGAATGCAATAATGCATATGAAAAACAAGAAAAGACACAAAATAAGAAAATATGAAGATCAAATAAGAAGACTGGCCAAGAACAACTTGAAGATCATGAAGAACACTATGAATGCATGAATTTTCGAAAAATGCATAAATTTTTAGAAAAAAATACAATTGACACCAAACTTGAAATTGACTCAAGACTCAAACAAGAAACACAATATATTTTTTTTTTTGTTTTTATGATTTTATGATTTTTTTTGGATTTTTCAAAAATTAATGTGAAAAAGAAAAATAAGGATTCCAAAATTTTTAATATGAATTCCAGGAATCTTGTACTCTTAGTCTAAAGCTCCAATCTGAGGGTTAGGCATGGCTTAATAGCCAGCCAAGCTTTAGAAGATACAAATCAGTCATACAATAACAAATTTTATTAGCAACAACTAGCTTGCTCTTGTAATGATGACTTGGGAGCCTCAGTCCAAATGAATTTGGATATGGCTTTACAGCCAGCCAGACTTCTACATGCTTCATGAAACTCTAGAATTCATTCTTAAAAATTCTGAAGAAAAATATATTTTATTTTTTGAAAATATTTTTTTTTCGAATATTAATTGGGAAAAACGAAAAAGAAGAAAATATTTTTGAAAAATGTTTGAAAACTTTTTGAAAATAAAATAAGAAGAAAATTACCCAATCTGAGCAACACGATGAACCGTCAGTTGTCCAAACTCGAACAATCCCCGGCAACGGCGCCAAAAACTTGGTGTTGTTGCCGGACCGAAAAATTTGGCACTGATGTTACTGGACCAAAAGCTTGCCGAAAACTCGAACAATCCCCGGCAACGGCGCCAAAAACTTGGTATGCGAAATTGTTACTCTGAGGTTGTAAAATTTGTTGTTCGTTCTCTCCCTGGCAATGGCGCCAAAGACTGGTGCACAATACCATGGTCCAAACATAACTTCACAACTTCGCACAACTAACCAGCAAGTGCACTGGGTCGTCCAAGTAATAAAACCTTACGTGAGTAAGGGTCGATCCCACGGAGATTGTTGGTATGAAGCAAGCTATGGTCATATTGTTAATCTCAGTCAGGCGGATATCAAATGGTTATGGAGTTTTCGAATAATAATAATAATAAATAAACAGAAAATAAAGATAGAAATACTTATGTAATTCATTAGTGAGAATTTCAGATAAGCGTATAGAGATGCTTTCGTTCCTCTGAATCTCTGCTTTCCCGCTGTCTTCATCCAATCAGTCTTACTCCTTTCCATGGCAAGCTTTCTGTAAGGGAATCACCGTTGTCAATGGCTACATCCCATCCTCTCTGTGAAAATGGTCCAAATGCTCTGTCACGGCATGGCTAATCATCTGGAGGTTCTCGATCATACTGGAATAGGATTTACTATCCTTTTGCGTCTGTCACTACGCCCAGCACTCGCGAGTTTGAAGTTCGTCACAGCCATCCCTTCCCAGATCCTACTCGGAATACCACAGACAAGGTTTAGACTTTCCGGATCTCAGGAATGGCCATCCATGGGTTCCAACTTATACCACGAAGATACTAATAACTTGGACTCGGTCCCCTGTATTAGATATCTAAGAGATACTCATTCTAGCTTGGTTGCATGTAGAACGGAAGTGTTTGTCAGGCACGCGTTCATAAGTGAGAATGATGATGAGCGTCACATAATCATCACATTCATCATGTTCTTGGGTGCGAATGGATATCTTAGAAGCGGAATAAGTTGAATTGAATAGAAAAATAGTAGTACTTTGCATTAAATCATGAGGAACAGCAGAGCTCCACACCTTAATCTATGGAGTGTAGAAACTCTACCGTTGAAAATACATAAGTGAAAAGTTTAGGCATGGCCGAGAGGCCAGCCCCCAAAACGTGATCATAGGATCAAAAATATAATCCAGGATCTTCTAAAGATGTCTAATACAATAGTAAAAAGTCCTATTTATACTAAACTAGTTACTAGGGTTTACAGAAGTAAGTAATTGATGCATAAATCCACTTCCGGGGCCCACTTGGTGTGTGCTTGGGCTGAGCTTGAAGTTTACACGTGGAGAGGTCATTCTTGGAGTTGAACGCCAGTTTGTAACGTGTTTCTGGCGTTCAACTCTGGTTCGTGACGTGTTTCTGGCGTTTAACTCCAGACTGCAGCGTAGAATTGGCGTTCAACGCCCTTTTGCGTCATCTAAACTCGGCCAAAGTATGGACTATTATATATTGATGGAAAGTCCTGGATGTCTACTTTCCAACGCAATTGGAAGCGCGCCATTTTGAGTTCGAAAATCCACTTTGAGTGCAGGGAGGTCAGAATCCAATAGCATCAGCAGTCCTTCTTCAACCTCTGAATCTGATTTTTGCTCAAGTCCCTCAATTTCAGCCAGAAAATACCTGAAATCACAGAAAAACACACAAACTCATAGTAAAGTCCAGAAATGTGAATTTAACATAAAAACTAATAAAAACATCCCTAAAAGTAACTAGATCCTACTAAAAACATACTAAAAACAATGCCAAAAAGCGTATAAATTATCCGCTCATCAACTGCTACTACGAACTCCAGAAGGTCGTCGGACTCAATGGACTCAGACTGAGGTGCAAAAATAGGAAAGTACTGCACAAGATCCAAGTCGGTCTCATATGTGTGCGGAGCATCCGGGAGAAGCAAATCATGCCGTTGTCCTACCAAGAGGAGGGGACGAGAAGAGGGGGACTGATCGCCAACATGGGGTAACTCAGATAGCGTAAACGCATACGGCATACCAAAGTCAAAGAGAGAGTACTGTACAAAGACGTGAAACTCGGTCTCATGTGAAACATAGATACGGGTCCACAACGTACTCCATATGAAGACTCCTGCCGGCACCAGGTCCTCATAGCTCAGGATAAGACGGAACTTATAGAACTCCTCCGACGAATCCATCTGGGGAGGGGGAAAAAGAAAGAAAAGAAGGGTGAGAACCTAGAGTTCTCAGCAAGGTAAAAAGGGAACCTAAAGTCTTTGTCTCTAAGTTGTCGTAAAACAGAAAAAGAACATACACGGAAACATAAGGCACAAAGATACATACAACAAGTAAATAGTATAAACAATTAGGAAATGGCAATAAATAATTCACAAGAAGTGCGTATGCACAAACAAGATGATGCATGTCTGTTCCTAGCACAGGTCATGAGCTCATGCGTCGGTTGTCTACCCGTAACCTGACATTACTCGGGGCGAACTCCAATATGCTTTCTTTACCGTGTTAGTCAGGCACAATTATCATCATGGGCGAACCCATGTCAGTTAGTTTATCTTGGCATTATGGTAAGAAATAGGTTGTTAGTTAGGCGAACATTCCCGCATTAGCAATCTTAGGCTATCAGTTAGGTGGGTACTTTCGCATTATCAATTCGGCACAAAGGCCTATTTAATATACAGTTCTCAATTTTTGTTTCATTCATTGTTTCTCATTTTTTTTTCATTATACCTCCACATCCTCAATTATATACACGCATCTCCGCATCACCGTTTTATTATACCTACCTCCACATCACCATTTAATTACACAACTTTTCGCATCACCTTTTAACATCAACTTTTTGGGAAAAGTCTATCCTTTCCTTTTCATTTAACTAAAGTCATGTATGCTGCCAAATCTGGACATACCCTTTGGATTAAAATTAAAGTTTTTTCATATTTGGATTACAATTGGATTTGATGACAAAATAAAAATCTACTGCTTCCCTAGGAAAATTCAGAAAATACAATAGACAGCTCTATTTTTGAAAAATTTATGATAAATTCTATTCTAATCCGATACTTCCAGAATTTGGGAAGGATACACCTAACTCCCTTAAGTTTTAGGAAAAAAAAGTTTCAGCTTCATAGCACTTGGTTTAGTTAATTAAATGTTAATTGGAAATGCTGCCCTGTTTCAAGTAATTGGTTTTGAATTTCCTGCGAATAACTCAACTTCCAAGAGACATAATTAACTCTACAAAATAGCTATGGACATGAAACTTATACCCAATTAAATTAGACTCACAGATATTTAAAATCCTTTTGGAAGCAGCTCAAAATGCCAAATACTTCAAAAGTTATAGTAGCTGGAATTTGATATTGCAGAACCAAAAAATCAGAAAATTCTGCAGGAACCACTAAATTTCAAAAACATATCTTCCAAACCACTTGGCCAAATTCCTTGAAATTTTTATGGAGAAATCTTGACCTCTTGAGGTTTATTAAAAAAATAATTTCACTTGTAAAAACTGGCCAGATTGCTCCCAGAATTTATTTTAAGTTGCTGTCCAATCTATTTTAGAATTTCTGTAGCAAGGCTCCCTAATTTTCCATAACCAAATTTGATCCTCTAAGTTTCTAACTCATACAATTTAATAATTCTCATTATTCATTACCATATCTATATGAATTATGCCATAATTCTGCCCAAGAGCTTTAGATCCATATACATCAAGAATTTACATAATAAACATAACATGATCACATTTTCACAACATTAAAAATCTACACTACATCCAACATCAATAATTCAACCAATTAATAGAATTTTCAGCAACATCAATCATGTTAGCTCATCATCATCAACCAAGATTACATCTAATAATTATTCATATCTAATTTACAATCCTAACACTACAAGAAAATGGAACATTTGAAACAAAAAAATTGTATCAAATTTAAAATTGTTATAAAAAATAGTTTTTTGTAATAATAATTAATGATTGTTACAAAAGAATAATGTTTTATAAAAACATTACAAGTTGTTACAAAACATGATAATATTTTGTAACAACCTATTTTATTTTGTAACAAATTATGTTAGTTTTTGTAACGAGATGGTGTTTTGTTACAAAATATTGTTATATTTTGTAAAAAAAAAAAAAAGAAGTAGCAAAAATTCGAAATATTTTATAACAAAAAATTAATTTGTCACAAATTCAATATTATTTGTAACAAGTTAATTATTTGTCACAAAACATAAGTATATTTTGTAACAAATTTTTTTTCCAAAATGTTAAACACTTTAAGAGTAAAAAAAATTGTGTATATATTTTTTTCAAAATAATTTTATTTTGTTTCAAAAATTAAAATTTTTTACATACTATTTGTATTCATTAATTTTTAAAAACTATAAATATTATTTTATATATTTCTAAAAATTAATATATAATTTTTATTAATAATCAAATTTTTAAAATTAACTAAAAATTAATTCATGTAACTTAAAATTTTTTTATTAAATTATAAATATAAATAACAGTAACTAAATATAAAAGAAAAAAAACCAAGATAAGAAGTGTAAAAGTAATAGAGTGCAGTAAAAAATCCTAAGTCCCCACCCCTTCACTCTGAGCCTCACTCCACGAAGACACTTTGCGCTGTCTACTACTCCACGAAGTGCAATGGAGATCCTGCGGGAAGAAGAAGCACCGGCGTAGCCCCCAAAAAACGTTCTCCTCGTCATCGTCTCGTCTGCTATTACCGTCTCCTCCGCCATTATGTCGTGTGCGGTGACCTCGTGGTCTTCGGTGGTCTTCGTCCCGTCGTGTGTGCCGTCACCGTGTGGTCGTCGTCGCGGTGGTCTTCGTGGTGGTGGTTGCTGTCGCTGTTCGTGGTCACCGTCAGCTCTGCTTCTTCGTGTAATTCATCGTGCTCTGCTTTTCTACGTAGTTCTTTTCGTGTTCTGCCTCTGCCTCTAGTCCGATAACTTCTCTGCTGAAGGTAGGTTTTGGTTTATTTGAGTATTATTAACTACATTTTTAGTTGATAAACTGCTGATTTTAGATGAAATATTGAACCCTTTAGTGTTAGTTGATTCTGCTGATGTTGTGGTTAAAAATATTAGTGTGTAATATGATTGATAATCTTATTTTTAGTTATTTGGTTATTTGGAGAGTTGATGCTTGATTCTAATTTCTGTATCTGTGTTTTATTATTTTGATTCTATATTTTTCTTTCTTTTTTAGTGATTTTGATTCTGTTAATTTTTTTTATATTTTTGTGTTTGTGAGTTGAGTGTCTTAGGTAACTGCATTATCCTTATTAGCAAAGAAATATTGATTAAATTTTGTTAGTAATTTTATGTTTTTTACATTGTAGTGTCTTAGGATAGTTTATGCTCCTCTGCTCATCCTGCCTCGTCCACTGCCTCTGCTGGTCTGATTCGGCTGTCCTCCCTCTGCTGGTGGTCTGGTCTGGTCCGACTGCTTCTCTGCTAAAGGTAAATGCAGTTTATTTGAGTATTGTTAACTATATTGTTAGTTGATTTTGCTGATGTTGTTGTGGTTGAAAATATTGGTGTGTAATATGGTTGATAATCTGATTTTTTGGTTATTTGGAGAGTTGATATTTTTATTTGGAATTGCCGATCTCTTTGGACAACTTAGCTCCTAATGGCATCCATGCTGATCTGTTTGCATCTGAAGTGGGTATTGTTACAAGACAAAATGCTTCTTTGGATGTAGAGAAATGGAGCCAAGTTGGTGATGATGTCAAGCAAAAAATATGCGACATTGTTTTGGTAATACATATTTATATTTTTTGCTATTATGTATATTAAATTTTTATTTGTGCTAACTAACTTTGACCAATCTTATGTAGAAAAAGTTTGATATAGCAGATACGCAAGTAATACGCAAAATTATTTTAGCTAAGGCTAATATGTGTTATCGAAGTTGGCGCTCAAGATTGCGTGAGCACTATGAGTTGTATCAAACTGATGAGGAGCGCCTTCAAAATCCACCAAACAATGTTCTTCCGGAGACATGGGACAATTTGGTGTGCTACTTTGGAAGTCCTTCTTTTCAGGTTTGAATTTTTCATTATGACAACCATTGAGGTGTTCTTATGTTGTTTTGCTATTTTAGGTCAATGAAATAATTATAACTTAACTCCTTTTGTCTTTTGTGACTTTGGTCTTCTACAGAAAAAAAATTTTAAGAAACAAAGGTAATAGAAAGTATCACGTTGTACCACATATTGCTGGTCAAAAAACATTTCAAGTTGTTAGACGTGATCAGGTAAATAGTCTTGAAGTTTTAATTTGGTGTTATATTTTTTGCTATGTCACGTTTTCACTTAACTACATGTGATATTTTAAACTTTAAAAAATTTGCAGCGCCATCCTAGAACTGGTGTCGAGCCTGACATTCAAAAATTGTGACAAATTACTCATCAAAAGAATAACGGAGAATGGGTCAATGAAAAAGCTAAACAAATTGATGTAACATTACTAACCTTTTCCTTTTACTGTTGTATGGAAGTTACATTTTATCTTCATTTTCAAATCATAAATTGGATTGTGCAGGATGATATTAGCTGTATGATCAATGAATCCTATGATTCAGAAAATCTTATCACTCCAAATGAAGCTTTTTTACTTGCGAGAGGTGAGAAAAGTGGTGCAAGTTATGGCATAAAGGCTTCGAAATCTAAGGATTCAAGCACAACTTCAAGAGGCAATGCAAGACCGTGAGGAGCTAACAAAGGAAATAGATGTGCTCAAAGAAAAACTTGAAGAGCAACGAACACGGCAAGAGGAAGAATTAGCTCAAGTGAAAGCTCAATTGGAAGCTCAACAAGCCGTTGTGAACTCTTTCATAGCACGCTTTGACAATGAAAGAAACTAGACAACTAAAGGTACTCCTAAAATTGCTTATGGTTTTAATACATATTCCTAGATGATTCCTATATTATTAGTATAGTTTAATTTGTATATGGATCTATTTATCACATTTACTTGTGTCATGGCTGAGAAATGACAAATGTCCTATTATTTGGTTTGATAAATTTGGTTGTGTATTGGCTGAGAAATAAGTAGTGAATTAGTTGTTTTTGTTGGAACCGTAGAAGGTGGAAATATCCAAGTTTTAGGGGAGGTTCTGCCAAAATTTTTCTAAACATTTTGGATAAAACTTAATGAAAAAAATTATAATTAGTGTTATATCTTGTTTCTAATTTTTTGTTTCAGTTTTTTTATTTACAGGAGTGCTAAAATGGTGACCACATGCTATCTTGAGGTCTCAAGAATATTTTGATTCATAGAGACACTAATCTATGTTAGAACTTTTAACTTTTGGTTGAACTTGTGCAAGAAATATAACTTGTAGAACTAATCAATGTACTCACTAATGTTATTTTGTTTTAAAACAATTTTAGCTAAATGAAGCATGTTTGAATTATGTATGTTTTTACATATTATATAAATGTAGACTTGCTTAATAAAATAGTTAATATATTAGTTAATTAAAAAAATAATTTAGTAAATTATGCATGCAATTTGTATGGAAAAAAATTGTTACAAAATAATTATTTTGCTTTTGTAACTAAAAAAAATATTACAAAATCAAGTTACATTTTGTAATAAAATTTTATGATAGGAAAAAATATATTGTTACCAAAAATATTTTGAAGATCAAAATTTGTTACCACTTTTGTAACGACTTCTGGTTTTTTGTATCAGAAAAATTTGTTACAAATTATCACTTTGAATTATAACAGTTCCATTTTTTGTTACAAAAACTTTTTGTAACGGGACATACTGCAACGGCCATTTTTTTGTTATAAAATCCTCTTGTTTCAAAATTTCGATTTTTTGTAACAAATTTTTTTGTTACAAATATTGCTTTTTCTTGTAGTAACCCTTACCTTTTTTTTTTAGGATTCACAAACCAAAGTCTGTTCCTTGCTACTTTAACTCAGAAAACCCTAACAAACATAACTAAGGAATTTTGTTAGTTCACAAGGCAAAATGACCGAGCTGCACATGGAGTAAGGGAAGGAGTCTCATTCTTGTGATGGGATGAATTTGATTGGGTTGTTCTCATTTACAGAAATTGAAGTTTAACAAGGGTAAAACCTTTGAATTAGGAAGAACAACAGAGCATAGAGTTACTGATTTCTTACCTAATCAGAAAAATACCATGGAATCATAAAGAAAAAGGGTAGGGTTTCTTCTCTGGCTTTAGATTGCAGCTCTTTTAGTGGGCCTCTTCTTCCTTCTTGATGGTAGTGTACGCAGATGATGATGATGATCCTATTGCCGTTTTCCTTCTCCTCTTCCTTGAGCGATCGCAACTTTTGATTCCTTCCTTCTCTTCATGTAGTATCCAGGGGAATTAAAAGGCTTGACTCTACTATATATATCTATAGAAGGTGGGGAAGGATGAGCTAGTGCGACATGACTTCGTGGCTCTCTCCTCTTGCAACACCATTTCATAGCAGTCATTGTATGAAGAGGTGACCATGGTTCCTCTTGGAGTAGCGTTCTGTGGTAAGAGAGGAAGAGGGAATGAACTTAACCAAAGTTCCCCTTGGGTTTTTCAGTTTAATTAAAATAAACTTGGTTCGGCTGAACTGGGAGAAGAAAAAGAAGAAAAAATTGTGGCTTTAAAAGGGAGGAAGGAAAAACCAGGTTAATAGTTGGTAACACATCTAGGGTAATTTTCTACTAATTTATTACTTATGAATTATTAAGAGGAAGTTAATTCTAAAAGAAATAAATTAACTATAGCGGTATGACGAATAAGATTTTATGTCGGTAAAGAAATTTTTATAAAAATATAATCACGTTGTAAGTATAGTTTCTAAACCAACAGAGAATCCTTTCGTACAAAAGTTTGGTTGTCACAAGTAACGAACCCAATAAAATTTATAACCGAAGTATTCAAACCTCGGGTCGTATCTCAAGGAATTACAGGGAAGTATGATTTATTATTGGTTATGGAAAAAGTATATTTTATTTTGGGTTTTTAAAATAAGGAACAAGTAATTTAAATGACAAGAAAAATAAATTAATAATTAGAAAATCTCTTGGCAAGGTATAAGAACTGGAAATTCTATCCTAGTTATCCTTATCAGGTGTGATGAGAATTATTTGTTGCTCCCACTTAGTTAACCCTTACTAAATAAAGGAAAGTCAAGTGGACTAATTAATTTGATCCTCAAGTCCTAGTCAACTCCTGTGGAAAGACTAGCTTTAGAGCGATCCAAATTAATCAGCAATTCCCAAATCTCAATCAACTGCTGAGTTTGATAACTCAAGTGTTACCAATTACTTAACCAAAGCAAAAAGGAAATAAATCTTAAATTAAATTGAAAGCATCATAAATAGAATAAAACAATCATTAATCTGAAATACCTCAAATTGCATTAAATAGAATATTCAAATATTAACATGAAAAGTTCATAAGCCAATTTAGGAACATTAACAAGTGAAAGCATTGGAATAAATAAAAGCAGAAAATAAATTAAAGGAACTTTGAACCTATGATTGTAGAAGCAATCCTAAAATAAGAGAAATCTTAATCCTAAATCCTAAGAGAGAGGAGAGAACCCCTTTCTCTCTAAAACTACATCTAAAAACCTAAAATTATGAATTATGAATGTTGTGTATATTGTTCTCGGATGAATGGATGCATTCTCCCACTTTATAGCCTCTAATCTGTGTTTTTTGGGCAGAGAACTAGGTCAAAAACAGACCAGAAATCGCCCCCAGCGATTTCTGGTACGTACAGGTCGCTGCAAAGTGACGCGGAAGCGTCGTCCACGCGTTAGCATGGATTAGGTTTTTGCAATTTCTTCAATTTCTTGTATTCCTTTCATTTTTGCATGCTTCCTTTCCATCCTCTAAGTCATTCCTGCCCTGTAATCCCTGAAATCACTTAACGCACATATCACGGTATCGAAGGTAATAAGAGAGGATTAAACATAGGAAATTTAAGACCAAAGAAACATGTTTTCAATTATATCACAAGATTAGGAAGAAAAATGTAAAACATGCGATTTCTATGCGTGAGAATAATGGATGAAAAACCACTCAATTTAGCATAATATAAACCATAAAATAGTAGCTTATCAACCTCCCCACACTTAAACATTAGCATGTTCTCATGCTAAGCTTAAGAGAACTAAAAGGGTGAAGGGGAATGGTAAGACTTATGAAATGCAATCTATCTATATGAATGCAACTACATGCAAAATGTTTCTACCCACTTGGTTAAAAGTAAACAAATCTTTCAAGAACAAATATAAACTGGATTTCACTAATTCAAATCATACAATAAAAGACAAGTAAACTTGTAAGAAGACAGCTCATGAAAGCAGGGAACAAAGAATCGAGCATCGAACCCTCACTGGAAGTGTATGCACTCTAATCGCTCAAGTGTTTAAGGTTCGATCTCTCAATTCTCTACTAATCTTGCTTTCTAAGGCTTGCTCTTCTTCTACCAATCAACAAAAATTTAATACACAGATACACATATCAAGAGGTCTTTTAAGGGTTGTAATGGGATTAGGGTCAAGGTAGGATTGTATTTGGCCAAGTGGACTAAAATCTGAATCCTTAATTAACCTAAACTTCCCACCTAACTTAAGACAATCCATGTAATCGTAATACCATATCTAACTATCCATTAACCATGTTTTCCACATATTCATGCATCCTGATTCGAGTATAGTACATATACATTGCTATCACCATTTACTTTAGGGCATTTTGTCCCCTTTTATTATTCGCTCTTTTTCTTTTCTTTTTCTCTTTTTTTTTTTCCTTTTTTTGTTTATATTTATGCCTATTTTTTTCTTTTTGTTTTTCTCAATGCATATGATTAATTTATTGAATGCATGAATATGTCCTAAACATTTCTTTCACATTTTCAGAAAATTCTAACATACTCAATTCTCAAACCAAATGTTTCCAAACCTAATTTTCCCTACACTTAATTCATGAGCACTCTCACTAGTCTAAGCTAACCAAGGATTCAAATTAAGAATATTATTATTTTTCGCTTAGAGTTAATGATGAGCTAAAGTAAAGAACAAAGGAGTATAATAGGCTCAAAATTGGTTTGCAAAGGATAATGAAAGGGTAAGGCCATATGGGTATGTAAGCTCAGTGAAACAAGGCCTCAATCATATAAGTGCATGCATACATCAAACAATGGAAATATAGAATTAAGCAAGACAAAGATCACAATTTTAAAGAGACCAACACACACCAAAAATAAAATATTGGTTGATAAAATGCAACCAAAAAGTAGGCTCAAAATCTCACTGGTTTTGTGTGTTCGAGCTCTAAACCATGTTCCAAAATAATATTTCTTCAAAAAAGGTTCAATAAAAATTTTAATTCAAATTAGTGAAATTCTATAAAAATTTTCTTGAAAAAGAAAATATTACTTCAACCAAGTTGTAAAATATGCACAAAAATCAAACAAATATGCAATCAAACATGCAAATGCAACAATGAACAAACAAAGAAAATAAAACATTGGTGTTAAGAAGGAAATAACTAACCCATGGAGATCGGTATCGACCTCCCCACACTTAAAGATTGCACCATCCTCGGTGCATGCTGAGATGTGCAGGTACACGGGCTGCTATAACTGATGCTTTTCTCTAGAGATTGTGCAGATGGACTTGTCTGTTGCCCCATATAGAAGTTTCTCCCTTTATTCCTTCTTCGGTGGCTAGCCTAAAAAAAGAGAAAAAAGAGGAATAGGAACCCAAAAATAATGATAGAAAACAAATAAAATATGAGTGGGTAATGTGATGAACGGATAATTTATACGCTTTTTGGCATTGTTTTTACATAGTTTTCAGTATGATTTAGTTAGTTTTAGTATATTTTTATTAGTTTTTAAATAAAAATCATATTTCTGGACTTTACTATGAGTTTGTGTATTTTTCTGTGATTTCAGGTAATTTCTGACTGAAATTGAGGGACTTGAGCAAAAATCAAATTCAGAGGTTGAAGAAGGACTGCAGATGCTGTTGGATTCTGACCTCCCTGCACTCAAAGTGGATTTTCTGGAGCTACAAAACTCCAAATGGCACGCTCTCAATTGCGTTAGAAAGTAGACATCCAGGGCTTTCCAGAAATATATAATAGTCCATACTTTGCTTGAGTTTAGATGATGCAAATTGGCGTTCAATGCCAGTTCCATGCTGCATTCTGGAGTTAAACGCCAGAAACAGGTTGCAAAGTGGAGTTAAACGCCAGAAACAGGTTACAAACTGGCGTTCAACTTCAAGAGAAGCCTCTACACGTGTAAAGCTCAATGCTCAGTCCAAGCACACACCAAGTGGGCCCCGGAAGTGGATTTCTGCATCATTTACTCATTTCTGTAAACCCTAGTAACTAGTTTAGTATAAATAGGACTTTTTACTATTGTATTTATATCTTCGGATCATCTTTTGATCATGTTTTGATGATTGAACCCTCCTTGGGAGGCTGGCCATTCGGCCATGTCTGGACCTTGTTCTTATGTATTTTCAACGGTAGAGTTTCTACACACCATAGATTAAGGTGTGGAGCTCTACTGTTCCTCATGAATTAATACAAAGTACTATTATTTTTCTATTCAATTCAAGCTTATTCCGATTCTAAGATATTCATTTGCACCTCAATATGAATGTGATGATCGTGATAGTCATCATCATTCCCAACCTATGAACGCGTGCCTGACAACCACTTCCGTTCTACCTTAGATTGAATGAGTATCTTTGGGATTCCTTAATCAGAGTCTTCGTGGTATAAGTTAGAATCCATGGACAGCCATTCTTGAGATCCGGAAAGTGTAAACCTTGTCTGTGGTATTCCGAGTAGGATCTGGGAAGGGATGGCTGCGACGAGCTTCAAATTCGCGAGTGCTGGGCGTAGTGACAGACGGAAAAGGATCAATGGATCCTATTCCAGTATGATCGGGAACTGACAGATGATTAGCCATGCAGTGACAGCGCATTGGACCATTTTCACTAAGAGGACAGGATGTAGCCATTGACAACGGTGACGCCTAACAAACAGCTTGCCATAGAAAGGAGTATGAATGATTGGATGAAGACAATAGGAAAGCAGAGGTTCAGGAGGAATGAACGCATCTCTATACGCTTATCTGAAATTCTCACCAATGAATTACATAAGTATCTCTATCTTTAATTTGCATTTTATTTATCTTTTAATTATTAAATCTCCATAATCAATTGAATCCGCCTGACTGAGATTTACAAGGTGACCATAGCTTGCTTCAAGCCGACAATCTCCGTGGGATCGACCCTTACTCACGTAAGGTTTATTACTTGGACGACCCAGTGCACTTGCTAGTTAGTTGTGCAAAGTTGTGACAAAGAACTAAGATTATGAACGTGCGTATTAAGTTTTTAGCGCCATTACCAAGGAATGAATCGTCACGATTTCTGCGCACCAAGTTTTTGGCACCGTTGCCGGAGATTGTTCAAGTTTGGACAACTGACGGTTCATCTTGTTGCTCAGATTAGGTAATTTTATTTTATTTTTAAGCTTTTTATTTCTTATTTTCGAAAAAAATACAAAAAAAATTCTTTTTCATTTTTACCAAAATAATTTTCAAAAATCCAAAAAAAAAAATTATAAAATCATAAAATCATAAATAATTTTTGTGTTTCTTGTTTGAGTCTTGAGTCAAATTTTAAGTTTGGTGTCAATTGCATGTTTTTAAAATTTGTGCATTTTTCAAAAACTCATGCATATGTTCTTCATGATCTTCAAGTTGTTCTTGATGAATTGCTTTGTTTGATCTTTGCATTTTTATGTCTTGTGTCTTTTCTTGTTTTTCATATGCATTTTTAATTTGTTAGTGTCTAATTATTGAAAATTTCTAAGTTTGGTGTCTTGCATGTTTTTCTTTTCTTAAAAATTTTCAAAAATAAGTCTTGATGTTCATCTTGATCTTCAAAGTGTTCTTGGTGTTCATCTTGACATTCAAAGTGTTCTTGCATACATTAGTCGTTTTGATTCATAATTTTTATGTTTTGTTTCAATTTTGTATTTTTCTCTCTCATCATTAAAAATTTAAAAATAAAAAAAAATCTTTCCCTTTTTCTCTCATAAATCTTCGAAAATTTGAGTTGACTTTTTCAAAAATTTTTAGAATCTAGTTGTTTCTTGTGAGTCAAATCAAATTTTCAATTTAAAAATTCTACCTTTTTCAAATCTTTTTCAAAAATCAAATCTTTTTCATTTTTCTTTTATGAATTTCGAAACTTTCAAAATTATTTTCAAAATCTTTTTCTTATTTTTATTTCATATTTTCGAAATTAATGCTAACAATTAATGTGATTGATTCAAAATTTTTAAGTTTGTTACTTGCCTAATAAGAAAGGTTCAATCTTTAAACTCTAGAATCATATCTTTTTAGTTTCTTGTTAGTCAAGTAATCAACTTTGATTTCAAAAATCAAATCTTTTCAAATTTCTTTTTCAAATCTTTTTCAAATTAAGTTTCAATCATATCTTTTTCAAAATCAATTTCAAAATCTTTTCTAACTTCTTATATTTCAAAATTAATTTTCAAATCTTTTTCAATTAATCCTATCCTTTTGTTTCAATCATATCTTTTTCAAAACTACCTAACTAATTCTCTCTCTCTAATTTTCGAAAATCACCTTCCCCTTTTTCTAAAATTTCCTTTTTAATTAACTATTTGTTTTAAATTTAATTTAATTTGATTTAATTTTCCTTGCTTAATTTTTGAATTTTTAATTTTAATTTTAAATTAAAAATAAAAGTATTTTTATTTTAATTTATTTAATTTTTGAAAATTCTTTTCTCTCATCTCCTTCTAATTATTTTATTTATCTACTAACACTCCTCTTTTTCTTAAAAATTCGAACCCTCTCCTTCTTTCTGTGTTCGAATTTCTTTTCTTCTTCTACTCACATAAAGGAATCTCTATACTGTGACATAGAGGATTCCAAATTTTCTTTTTTGTTTTCTTCTTTTTCATATGAGCAGGAACAAGGATAAGAACATTCTTGTTGAAGCTGATCCTGAACCTGAAAGAACTCTGAAGAGGAAGCTAAGGGAAGCTAAAGCGCAACTCTCTGGAGAAAATCTGACATAAATTTTCGAAAAAGAAGGAGACATGGCCGAAAATAATAACAATGCAAGGAAGATGCTTGGTGACTTTACTACACCTAATTCCAATTTACATGAAAGAAGCATCTCAATCCCTGCCATTGGAGGAAACAATTTTGAGCTGAAACCTCAATTAGTTTCTCTGAAGCAACAGAATTGCAAGTTTTATGGACTTCCATCCAAAGATTCCTTTCAGTTCTTAACTGAATTCTTGCAGATTTGTGATACTGTTAAGACCAATAGGGTTGATCCCGAGGTCTACAAGCTTATGCTTTTCCCATTTGCTGTAAGAGACAGAGCTAGAATATGGTTGGACTCTCAACCTAAAGATAGCCTGAACTCTTGGGATAAGCTGGTCACAGCTTTCTTAGCCAAGTTCTTTCCTCCTCAAAAGCTTAGTAAGCTTAGAGTGGATGTTCAAACCTTCAGACAAAAATAAGGTGAATCCCTCTATGAAGCTTGGGAGAGATACAAGGAACTGACCAAAAAGTGTCCTTCTGACATGCTTTCAGAATGGACCATCCTGGATATATTCTATGATGGTCTGTCTGAATTATCTAAAATGTCATTGGACCATTCTGCAGGTGGATCCATTCACCTAAAGAAAATGCCTGCAGAAGCTCAGGAACTCATTGACATGGTTGCAAATAACCAGTTCATGTACACTTCTGAAAGGAATCCTGTAAGTAATGGGACGCCTCAGAGGAAGAGAGTTCTTGAAATTGATACTCTGAATGCCATATTGGCTCAGAATAAATTATTGACTCAACAAGTCAATATGATCTCTCAGAGTCTAAATGGATTGAAGGAATCATCCAACAGTACTAAAGAGGCCTCTTCTGAAGAAGAAGCTTATGATCCTGAGAACCCTGCAATAGCAGAGGTGAATTACATGGGTGAACCCTATGGAAACACCTATAATCCCTCATGGAGAAATCATCCAAATTTCTCATGGAAGGATCAACAAAAGCCTCAACAAGGCTTTAATAATGGTAGAAGAAACAGGTTTAGCAGTAGCAAACTTTTTCCATCATGCACTCAGCAACAGACAGAGAATTCTGAGCAGAATCCATCTAGCTTAGCAAATATAGTCTCTGATCTATCTAAGGCCACTGTAAGTTTCATGAATGAAACAAGATCCTCCATTAGAAATTTGGAGGCACAAGTGGGCCAGCTGAGTAAAAGAGTCACTGAAACTCCTCCTAGTACTCTCCCAAGCAATACAGAAGAGAATCCAACGAGAGAGTGCAAGGCCATTGATTTGACCATCATGGCCGAACCTACAAGGGAAGAGGAGGATGTGAATCCTAGTGAGAAAGACCTCCTGGGACGTCCAGTGACCAATAAGGAGTTCTCCTTTGAGGAACCAAAGGAATCTGAGGCTCATCTAGAGACCATAGAGATTCCATTGAACCTCCTTCTGCCCTTCATGAGCTCTGATGAGTATTCTTCCTCTGAAGAGGATGAAGAAATTACTGACGAGCACGTTGCTAAGTACCTTGGTGCAATCATGAAGCTGAATGCCAAATTATTTGGTAATGAGACTTGGGAAGATGAACCTCCCTTGCTCACCAATGAACCGAATGCATTGGATAGGCAGAAATTACCTCAAAAGAAACAGGATCCTGGCAAATTCTTAATACCCTGTACCATAGGCACCATGACCTTTGAGAAGGCTCTGTGTGACCTGGGGTCAGGAATAAACTTAATGCCACTCTCTGCAATGGAGAAACTTTGGATCTTTGAGGTGCAAGCTACTAGAATCTCATTAGAGATGGAAGACAACTCAAGAAAATAGGCTTATGGACAAGTAGAGGACGTTTTAGTAAAGGTTGGAGGCCTTTACATCCCTACTGATTTCATAATCCTCGACACTGGGAAGGATGAGGATGAATCCATCATCCTTGGAAGACCCTTCCTAGCCACAACAAGAGCTGTGATTGATGTGGACAGAGGAGAGTTGGCCCTTCAACTGAATGAGGAAAACCTTGTGTTTAAAACTCAAGGATCTCCTTTTGTAACCATGGAGAGGAAGCATGAAAAGCTTCTCTCACTGCAGAGTCAACCAAAGCCCCCACAGTCAAACTCTAAGTTTAGTGTTGGGAGGCCACAACCAAACTCTAAGTTTAGTGTTGAACCCCCACATTCAAACTCTAAGTTTGGTGTTGGGAGGTCCCAACAATGCTCTGAACATCTGTGAGGCTCCATGAGAGCTCACTATCAAGCTATTGACATTAAAGAAGCGCTTGTTGGGAGGCAACCCAATGTTATTTAATTATATCTATTTTATTTTTCTTGTATTATTTCGTGTTTTATTAGGTTGATGATCATGTGGAGTCACAAAAACTACTGAAAAATCAAAAAAATAGAATGAGAAACAGCATTGAAAATAGCACACCCTGGAGGAGAGTAGTCTGGCGTTTAAACGCCAGAAACAAGCATCTGTCTAGCGTTTAATGCCAGAAACAAGCACCAAGCTGGCGTTTAACACTAGAAACAAGCATCTGCCTGGCGTTAAACGCCAGAAACAGGCTACATTTGGGCGTTTAACGCCAAAAACAAGCAGCAGTCTGGCGTTAAAAGCCAGGATTGCACAGCAAGGGCGTTTTACACGCCTAATTGGAGTAGGGATGTTAAGTCCTTGACCCCACTTGATCTGTGGACCCCATAGGATCCCACCATTTCTTCTCTCCTCTTCACTCCTTTTCATAATTCTCTTCCCCAAATACCCTTCACCAATTACCTCAATCACTCTTTCCCATCACCTCTTCACCACTCACATCCATCCTCTCTTCCTAAACCCCACCTACCTTCAAAATTCAAACTATTTTCCCTCCCAAACCCAACCCTAATGGCCGAACCCTAACTCCCATCCCACCCCTATATAAACCCCTCTTTCCTTCTTCATTTTCACACAACACAACCCTTTCTTCTTCCCTTGGCCGAATACACCTTCTTCCTCCATCTCCTCCATTCTTTTTCTTCTTTTCCTTGTTTCTTTTTTTTTTTGCTCAGGGACGAGCAAACATTTTAAGTTTGGTGTGGTAAAAGCATAGCTTTTTATTTTTCCATAACCATATATGGAACCTAAGGCCAGAGAAACCTCTAGAAAGAGGAAAGGGAAGGCAATTGCTTCCACCTCTGAGTCATGGGAGATGGAGAGATTCATCTCAAAGGTCCATCAAGACCACTTCTATGAAGTTGTGGCCAAGAAGAAAGTGATCCCTAAGGTTTCTTTCAAGCTCAATGGAAAATTGACTCAAGAGGCAAGCCGGTTCAACTAAGAAGGCATGACCTCAAACCAGTGGCTAGGGGATGGCTAGAGTTTATTCAACGCTCAATCATTCCTACTAGTAAACAGTCTGAAGTTACTATAGATCGGGCCATCATGATCTATAGTATCATGATTGGAGAGGAGGTGGAAGTTCATGAGATTATACCTCAAGAACTTTACAAGGTGGCTGACAAGTCCTCCACTTGGGCAAGGTTAGCCTTTCCTCACCTCATATGCCACCTCTGCAATTCGGCTAGAATTGACATAGAGGAAGACATCCTCATTGAAGAGGACAAGCCCATCACTAAGAAAAGGATGGAGCAAACAAGAGATCACGGACCTCAACAAGAGCATGAGGAAATTCCCCACCATGAAATCCCTGAGATGCCTCAAGGGATGCACTTTCCTCCACAAAACTATTGGGAGCAAATCAACACCTCCCTAGGAGAATTAAGTTCCAACATGGGACAACTAAGGGTGGAACACCAAGAGCACTCCATCATTTTCCATGAGATTAGAGAAGATCAAAGAGCTATGAGGGAGGAGCAACAAAGGCAAGGAAGAGACATAGAGGAGCTTAAAAGCACCATTGGTTCTTCAAGAAGAGGAAGACGCCACCCTCACTAAGGTGGACTCATTCCTTAATCTCCTTGTCTATTTATTTTACTATTTTTCGATTTTTGAGCTTTATGTTTTATTTATGTTTGTGTCTTTACTATATGATCACTAGTGTCTAAGTGTCTATGCCTTAAAGTTATGAATGTCCTATGAATCCATCACCTTTCTTAAATGAAAAATGTTCTAAAAACAAAAGAACAAGAAGTACATGATTTCGAATTCATCCTTGAAATTAGTTTAATTATTTTGATGTGGTGACAATACTTTTTGTTTTCTGAATGAATGCTTGAACAGTGCATATGTCTTTTGATATTGTTGTTCATGAATGTTAAATATGTTGGCTCTTGAAAGAATGATGAAAAGGAGAAATGTTATTTGATAATCTGAAAAATCATAAAAATGATTCTTGAAGCAAGAAAAAGCAGTGAATACAAAAGCTTGCAGAAAAAAAAAGAGAGAAAAAGAAAAAAAGCAAGCAGAAAAAGCCAAAAGCTCTTTAAACCAAAAGGCAAGAGCAAAAAGCCAATAGCCCTTAAAACCAAAAGGCAAGGGTAATAAAAAGGATCCAAGGCTTTGAGCATCAGTGGATAGGAGGGCCTAAAGGAATAAAATCCTGGCCTAAGCGGCTAAACCAAGCTGTCCCTAACCATGTGCTTGTGGCGTGAAGGTGTCAAGTGAAAACTTGAGACTGAGCGGTTAAAGTCGAGGTTCAAAGCAAAAAAAGAGTGTGCTTAAGAACCCTGAACACCTCTAATTGGGGACTTTAGCAAAGCTGAGTCACAATATGAAAAGGTTCACCCAAGTATGTGTCTGTGGCATTTATGTATCCGGTGGTAATACTGGAAAACAAAGTGCTTAGGGCCACGGCCAAGACTCATAAAGTAGCTGTGTTCAAGAATCAACATACTGTACTAGGAGAATCAATAACACTATCTGAATTCTGAGTTCCTATAGATGCCAATCATTCTGAACTTCAATGGATAAAGTGAGATGCCAAAACTATTCAAGAGGCAAAAAGCTACTAGTCCCGCTCATCTGATTGGAGCTAAGTTTCATTGATATTTTGGAGTTTATAGTATATTCTCTTCTTTTTATCCTATTTGATTTTCAGTTGCTTGGGGACAAGCAATAATTTAAGTTTGGTGTTGTGATGAGCAGATAATTTATACGCTTTTTGGCATTGTTTTTACATAGTTTTCAGTATGATTTAGTTAGTTTTTAGTATATTTTTATTAGTTTTTAAATAAAAATCACATTTCTGAACTTTACTATGAGTTTGTGTGTTTTCCTGTGATTTCAGATAATTTCTAGCTGAAATTGAGGGACTTGAGCAAAAATCAGATTCAGAGGTTGAAGAAGGACTGCAGATGCTGTTGGATTCTGACCTCCCTGCACTCAAAGTGGATTTTCTGGAGCTAGAGAACTCCAAATGGTGCGCTCTCAATTGCTTTGAAAAGTAGACATCCACGGATTTCCAGCAATATATAATAGTCCATACTTTTTCCGAGTTTAGACTACGCAAATTGGCGTTCAACGCTAGTTCCATACTGCATTCTGGAGTTAAACGCCAGAAACAGGTTGCAAAGTGGAGTTAAACGCTAGAAACAGGTTACAAACTGGCGTTCAACTACAAGAGAAGCCTCTACACGTGTAAAGCTCAATGCTCAGCCCAAGCACACACCAAGTGGGCCCCAGAAGTGGATTTCTGCATCATTTACTCATTTCTGTAAACCCTAGTAACTAGTTTAGTATAAATAGGATTTTTTACTATTGTATTTACATCTTCGGATCATCTTTTGATCATGTTTTGATGATTGAACCCTCCTTGGGAGGCTGGCCATTCGGCCATGCCTGGACCTTGTTCTTATGTATTTTCAACGGTAGAGTTTCTACACACCATAGATTAAGGTGTGGAGCTCTGCTGTTCCTCATGAATTAATATAAAGTACTATTGTTTTTCTATTCAATTCAAGCTTATTCCGATTCTAAGATATTCATTCGCACCTCAATATGAATGTGATGATCGTGACAGTCATCATCATTCCCAACCTATGAACGCGTGCCTGACAACCACTTCCGTTCTACCTTAGATTGAATGAGTATCTTTGGGATTCCTTAATCAGAGTCTTCGTGGTATAAGTTAGAATCCATGGACGGCCATTCTTGAGATCCGGAAAGTCTAAACCTTATCTGTGGTATTCCGAGTAGGATCTGGGAAGGGATGGCTGCGACGAGCTTCAAACTCGCGAGTGCTGGGCGTAGTGACAGACGCAAAAGGATCAATGGATCCTATTCTAGTATGATCGAGAACCGACAGATGATTAGCCATGCAGTGACAGCGCATTGGACCATTTTCACTGAGAGGACAGGATGTAGCCATTGACAACGGTGACGCCTAACAAACAGCTTGCCATAGAAAGGAGTATGAATGATTGGATGAAGACAATAGGAAAGCAGAGGTTCAGGAGGAATGAACGCATCTCTATACGCTTATCTGAAATTCTCACCAATGAATTACATAAGTATCTCTATCTTTAATTTACGTTTTATTTATCTTTTAATTATTAAATCTCCATAATCAATTGAATCCGCCTGATTGAGATTTACAAGGTGACCATAGCTTGCTTCAAGCCGACAATCTCCGTGGGATCGACCCTTACTCACGTAAGGTTTATTACTTGGACGACCCAGTGCACTTGCTAGTTAGTTGTGCAAAGTTGTGACAAAGAACTAAGATTATTAACGTGCGTATTAAGTTTTTAGCGCCATTACCAAGGAATGAACCGTCACGATTTCTGCGCACCATAATGCCAAATAATAAGGATCTCAATTACATGGTAACTACAACATGCAAGTGAGAAAACAATAGAAGCACATGGCATACCAGTGGTGCAAAAGTTGCAACAATGGGGGAGAGAGTGTGGGTAATGCAAGATAGTGTAAGTTCATGTCAATGCAAGATAATATAAGTATCATGAAGGAGTAGCATTGATTATGAAGAATAATACCCAGTCAGAGTAAAACAAGTCATGAAGCACCAGAATAATTCAAAAAAAGATGTAACAGTTGAAGAAGAAAATTTAACACCAATGGAAAAATAATAAATATAGAAAAGAAAATAAAAATATGCACAAAATTAAAATGCAATGATTGAAAGTATGCAAATAAATTAAGTAAAATAGAATGGGAGAGAATAAGGATGAGAAGTTAAAGGGATGAAGAAGAAAAAAGTAAGAAAGAATGAAGAAAGAATAAGAAGGGATGAGAAAGAATTAGGATTAGGGAAGAAAAGATAAGATATCTGGAGCTGATCTTGATAAACTGTGCGTCACAGGCGACGCGGACGCATAGGTCACGCGATCGCGTGGTGTGTGATAAGTTCATATGACGCGGACGCGTGGGTGACGCGATCGCGTGAATGGCCATATTTTGAAAACGACGCGGCCGCATGGGGCACGCGGTCACGTGGTAACGCTTGTGCTTCCAGCATCATTCTAGCCCTACTCCACCATAACTTGCTGCCATACACCCATTTACGTCGATTTTGCAGGGCTACGCGTTTGCGTGGGTGACGCGGACGCGTGGGGAGGCTATTTCGCAAACGACACGAGCGCGTCAGCGACGCGGTCGCGTGGGCATATTTGTGCCTAAGGCACACCTCTAGTCACGCTTTTGCGTGACTCTCTGTAAGGTTTAGCGTCGCATGTGACGCGTGCGCGTGGTTCACGCGCACGCGTGGGACGCGCTTCCCCTTTTTTTTATGCAATATGCAGAATGCAAAATGTAGAATGCAGATGACTTATGCAGAAATTATGAATGAACACAAATGAAATAAAATAAAATAAAGCTAAGAACAAAAAGGAAAGAATATACCATGGTGGGTTGTCTCCCACCCTAGCACTTTAGTTAAAGTCCTTAAGTTGGACATTTGGTGAGTCCCTTGCTATGGTTGTTTGTGCTTGAACTCATCCAGGAATCCCCACCAATGTTTGTGATTCTAATAGCCTCCGGGATCCCACACTAGTTGCATAAAGCCTTCAAGCAAGTTAAAGCAAGTGACAAGGCCCCATGAGTGTTGATTGTTAGAATGAATTCCGGGGTCCCAGACTTTGCTTTTACACCTGTCTTCTTGTTGATCATCATTTTTCCACTTGGGTGGTGAACAGTCGGAATTCTCACGGAGACATCCAAACAATTTCCTAGACCCATTCAATTGAGAATTATACCAACCCTTATACTTCAATTTGGAGCATACAACCATATTGAACCTTGCATGACAATTCCTATTACTAACCATCTCCCACTTGCTCTTAACGCCACAAAGAGCTCTAAGTTGACCATCTGTTTCAAGTAAACCATATTCAAGTGGAATGAGAAAGCTAAGGGATATGAATTTTACCCACTTGAATGTTGTGAAGGATGATGGTGACTTAGACGGAGAGGTCTCCAACAACTTTGGCAAGGTGATTTCCAGCTCCATTCCATGGAGCTCTTCCTTGACAACTTCCACCTCCTTGCAAGCTTCTTCAATATCAACCTCTTCCTCTTGGTAGCTTTCTTCTAATTCGATCTCTTCTTCGTTGTTTACCAAGGGCAAGGGAGGTTGTGCTTCTTCTTCTTTAATCTCCATGTCAAGTCCAATGGGAGAGGATTCAATTGTAGATAAGAATTCATCAATGATTAAATCCATCTCTTGATCATCCCCTTCAAAGTCTTCAACCATGATATGCCTTGGAGGTTGTACACCCTCCTCAACATCAATTTCAAGCTTCTTGGAGGGAGGTTCTATGACTGGAGGTTCCCATGGAGGCTCCGCATCTCCTAATACTTCGACCACTTCTTCCTCTTCAACGATTACGGCTTCCTCCAATTGTTCCAATACAAAGTCATGTTGCTCACTGTCCACCGGAGCTTCTAGCTTCTCCTTCATGCTGCGTTCTTCAGTAGATTCTCCACATGAAGCCATGGGGGTTCCTTGAGTGTCTGAACGTCGGGAGGCTAGTCGGTTTATCGCTTGCTCCAGTTGGTGAAGGGTTGCATGAAATTCTTCCACTATTTCCTTGAGACGCTCCTTTGATTCTTGTTGCGCTCGGCTATCATAAGTAGGATCATAGTGCTCTTGGATTGATGGATATGGACATGGTGTATATGGAGGTGGTGGTTCTTAGGAGTAATTGGGTTGGAATTAGGGTGGATAAGGGTTGGGGTCATATAGGTGAATGGTTGTAGGTGGCTTGTGAGTTTGGTGGTTCAAAGGTATGTTGAGGAGGTGGTTCATCAGCATATGGCGGGGCTTGTTGGTAGCTACAAGGGGGTCCACCATATCTATCATCTTGGTACGCACCTCGGAATGGCTCTTGACCATAGTAATTTGGTGGATGTTGGTTGTCATGAAGGGGTCCACCATATCTAATGTCTGGGCATGCATTGTAGGATGGTCGTTATCCATGGTATCTTGGAAGGTGTTGTTGCCAAAAGGGTTGATCAGATCCTCGTGGCTCCTTCCAACTTTGATTGTTCTGACCTTGATGTATGTTCCTGTTATAGCTTCCATTCCTTTCAATAATATTCGAACCAAACTCAAAGCGACGGGGGTGAGAACTCATAGTAACTAATAAAAATTAAAAACAAAAATAAAAACAAATAAACAGGCAAAATAAAATATTTACAATAACCAATAATAAGGCACACATTTGCAATTCCCCGGCAACGGCGCCATTTTGACGAATAAGATTTTATAAAAATATAATCATATTATAAGTATAGTTTCTAAACCAACAGAGAATCCTTTCGTACAAAAGTTTGGTTGTCACAAGTAACAAACCCAATAAAATTTATAACCGAAGTATTCAAACCTCGGGTCGTATCTCAAGGAATTGCAGGGAAGTATGATTTATTATTGGTTATGGAAAAAGTATATTTTGTTTTGGGTTTTTAAAATAAGGAACAAGTAATTTAAATGACAAGAAAAATAAATTAATAATTAGAAAATCTCTTGGTAAGGTATAAGAACTGGAAATTCTATCCTAGTTATCCTTATCAGGTGTGATGAGAATTGTTTATTGCTCCCACTTAGTTAACCCTTACTAAATAAAGGAAAGTTAAGTGGACTAATTAATTTTATCCTCAAGTTCTAGTCAACTCCTGTGGAAAGACTAGCTTTAGAGCGATCCAAATCAATCAGCAATTTCCAAATCTCAATCAACTGCTGAGTTTGATAACTCAAGTGTTACCAATTACTTAACCAAAGCAAAAAGAAAATAAATATTAAATTAAATTGAAAGCATCATAAATAGAATAAAACAATCATTAATCTGAAATACCTCAAATTGCATTAAATAGAATATTCAAATCTTAACATGAAAAGTTCATAAGCCAATTTAGGAACATTAACAAGTGAAAGCATTGGAATAAATAAAAGCAGAAAATAAATTAAAGGAACTTTGAACCTGTGATTGTAGAAGCAATCCTAAAATAAGAAAAATCCTAATACTAAATCCTAAGAGAGAGGAGAGAACCTCTCTCTCTCTAAAACTACATCTAAAAACCTAAAATTATGAATTATGAATGTTGTGTATATTGTTCTCGGATGAATGGATGCATTCCCCCACTTTATAGCCTCTAATCTGTGTTTTCTGGGCCGAAAACTGGGTCAAAAACAGCTCAGAAATCGCCCCCAGTAATTTCTGGTACGTACAGGTCGCTGCAAAGTGACGCGGAAGCGTCGTCCACGCGTTAGCGTGGATTAGGTTTTTGCCAGGTCACGCGTCCGCGTGATTCACGCGTTCGCGTCATCTGGCTTTGGGGAAGCTATGGCAAATTATATATTGTTGCGAAGCTCCAGACGTTAGCTTTCCAACGCAACTGGAACCACGTCATTTGGACCTCTGTAGCTCAAGTTATGACCGTTTTAGTGCGAAGAGGTCAGGCTGGACAGCTTAGCAATTTCTTCAATTTCTTGTATTCCTTCCATTTTTGCATGCTTCCTTTCCATCCTCTAAGCCATTCCTGCCCTGTAATCCCTGAAATCACTTAACGCACATAACACGGCATCGAATGGTAATAAGAGAGGATTAAACATAGGAAATTTAAGACCAAAGAAACATGTTTTCAATTATATCACAAGATTAGGAAGGAAAATGTAAAACATGCGATTTCTATGAATAAGCGTGAGAATCATGGATGAAAAACCACTCAATTTAGCACAATATAAACCATAAAATAGTGGTTTATCACGGTAATTATCTAATTACCAAAACTTGTCACTTGGAAGCACTAAAAAAAGTTTTAGTACTACGTGTTCTAATTCTAATTCGTTATCTATGCTTTATATATATATATATATATATATATAT
Organism: Arachis ipaensis; assembly: GCF_059453495.1. Classification (NCBI taxonomy): domain Eukaryota; kingdom Viridiplantae; phylum Streptophyta; class Magnoliopsida; order Fabales; family Fabaceae; genus Arachis; species Arachis ipaensis. Next base: position 133,314,063 of record NC_142444.1, read on the forward strand.
ATATATATATATATGCATCAGTGAATGTTGTAAAGAACGAGGAATCGCAGGCCTCATGGGGTAAGGTGGTTACAACTCCCATGATATCATCTCTTCAGCTGTTGACTACAAGTTCAGAAGAATTTGAGGATCCAAGACTATGTTGATCTATTATTGGAAGTCTTCATTATCTCACAATAACCAGACCAGACGTTTCCTTCGTTGTGAGCAAGCTTAGCTAGTTTATGCATAAACCTCTTGCTTGCACATTGAAAGGCTCTAAAGAGTTCTTTGGTATCTTCAAAGCACTAAGCAACAAGGATTACTCTTTCATAAGAATACAGACTTCAAATTGTATGGATTTGCTGATGCTGATTGGGCATCAGACCTTGAAGACCGCAGGTCAGTCACTGAGTTTTGTATTTTTTTTTTTTAGGATCTAATCTTGTGTCTTGGTATTGTAGGAAGTAAATCACTGTCAGTAGGAGCTCGACAGAGGCTGAATTTCGAAGTCTTGCAGCGTGTGTAGTAGAGACAGTTTGGATCAAGAACTTGTTGCTCGAATTGAAAGTTCAACTTCAGACATCTCCAACAATTTTTCGGTGACAACTTAAGAACTGTAATGCTTGCTTCCAATCCAGTGTTACATGACAAAACTAAGCACTTCCAACTTGATATACAATTTGTTTGAGACAAGATCAAAAGCAATGAACTACATGTGATCCATATCCCAAGTCAAGAGCAGATTGCTGATATATTGACCAAACCCTTGTCAGCAGCAACCTTTGATAAGCTCAAGTACAAACTTAGAGTGGTCCTAAGACCATCATAAGTTTGAGGGGGTATAAAAGATGTAGTGGACACTAAGGCAAATTTGAATAATAGTGCTAGTACAGGTCAAAAAAAGCAAGACTCTGTTAGTATAAGTCATAGTATAAATAGAAAGCCCTTACTTTCAAAATGAGAAAGGTGTAATACATATTTTTTATAATCCCAATTTTGCTTTACTGTATTTTCTTTTTTACTAAATTACCCTAAATTCTTTCTAGTATGAGTCATAGTAAAAATAGGAAGTCCTTGCTTTCAAAATGAAAAAGGTATAATACATATTTTCATAATTCCAATTTTGCTTTACTGTATTTTCTTCTTTACTAATTTGCCCTAAGTTCTTTCTTAGGTTTCACTATCTAGCTTATATACATTGTCATCATGTCCTTGTTTTCTAGTCATCTTTCTTCTTGAAAATTACATGCTTCAATTCTCTTGAGAATGTGAACTCAGTTACTGCAATAAAATTTGTTCTTCATGATAATATTGATTTACATTCTTCACGAGTCTTTATTTTAGTAATTAGGAAGAGGTGCAGCAGACTAATTAATTGGAGAATATATCAGTTTCATAAAACAAACTCTTGTGCAATGACTAATTATTGTCATAGTTTATTTTTTGGTTGTCATGTGTTTTTTAATTTACCTTCTTGTATTCCTCTTCATCTTCATGATGATTCTATCGACATCTCATTTTCAAGAACTGTTATCTTTTAGTTTTTTTTTTTGTTTAAGCTCTGTTGTTAATAAAAATAATTTATATATATTAAAAATTTAATATACTACTTAAATACATATATTAAAAATCTGAATTAATTATTTAAATTAAACATTTTAAAATTTAAAATTTTAATTAAATGTAATTTTTTTAAATTCAAATCACAATAGTTTAAATTAAATCAATACTAAATAATAAATTATATTAAATTTACTACCTAAATCAGATCCAAAACAAACCAGAATTGCGATTTGAATTAAAATGATTTATATTCAATTTAAATTTTAAATTAAAAAATAATCTAAATAATTCATTCATATTTTAAGACATATTAAACAATATTTAAAATGTTTAATACATATAGTTATATACAAATACATTTATTTAAATAAGGGAAAAAGATAGATAAGTCCTTGACTTTTTAAATTTTTGACAAATACATCTCTGACAAAATTTAAATGCAAAAAAATTCCTAATTTTAACAAGCGGAGGACAATTTAGTCCTTCCGTCTATTTGCCTCTCGTACACCAAACGGAACTGACTGGCGTGGCTGAAACGGTATCCAGGTGTCCGTTACGGTGCCACGCTAAAAGGGGAATAAAGTTCGAAGGACAAATAGGTCCTTGAAAATTTAGTTCATTATACTTCTATTATACTTCTATTATGAAAATTTAGTTTATAAAATTATGCTTATATTTTCAAATTTAGTTAACTTGTTGTATTCTGCAATTTAAATTATTTGTATTAAAATTGTAGAAATTGGGCTTATTCTGTTTCTACTTTTTTTCTTAAATTGCATTAGTTTAGTTTTAGTGCATTTGTGTATTATATTAGAATTTGTTAAATTGTATTAGTTCAGTTTTCATCATACCAGTGGCATTAGTTAGCATGAGTTCATTTATGCATCAAGTTAGCATTAGTTCATTTGTGCATCATTCATGTATTAAGTTAGCATTAGTGCATTTGTGAATTATATTAGAACTAGTATTTTTATCCATAATAACATTACGAGAATAAATTTTTTTTAAGATTATAATTCACTTTGTTCCAACAGTATAAATTATGCATGGCACAAAAGATTTATAAAATCAAACTATTTTTACAAAAAAGTGGTAAGTTGACAAAAGTCTCTTGGCTAAGAAGACCAAGATATCTGCAGATAAAAAATTAAATAATAAGATTTTTAGTTATTATTTTTAAAAGTCTAATTTTTTATTAATAATTAATTTTAACATTCGTTATCTAAAATTTAAAATAATTTAATGTGTATACTTTTACATTTAAAATATTTTAATTGTAAAAAAATATCGGATGACATATTTTGATTTGTCAAATTACTAATATAAAATATAATTATATATAGAGTAAAAATAGTAGAGAGAAATAGAAAAATAGAGGTAGATGAGAGAATTTAGAAAAGGAGTTTATTAATTTTGAAAAAAAAAATATTTTCTCTCAATTTTAATAAGAGTGTCATGTGACACATTTAATTATTAAATTAGATAGTAATATATGATACATAATATAGGTATATTTCAATTAGATAGTAATATATGATACATATAGAAGCATAATGAACTAAATTCTCAAGAACTTATTTGTCCTTCGAACTTTATTCTCCTTCCAGCGTGGCACCGTAACAGACACCTGGACACCATTTCAACCACGTCAGCCAGTTCCGTTTGGTGTATAAGAGGCAAATAGGCGGAAGGTCTAAATTGTCCTCTGTTTATTAAAATCAGGAACTTTTTTGTATTTAAATTTTATCAGAGATGTATTTATTAAAAATTTAAAACGTCAGGACCTATTTATCTTTTTCCCTTTAAATAATACTCCAAAACTTTTATTATAATATAATGCAATATTCTAAATTTTTTAAAATACAATAGATAATAAAAAGTTATTCTTGAAAATACCATGATAAAATTTAATACTCCAAAACCCAAACTCCACTCTGCCTGAGATTTTTTTATTTAAATTATTTAAATATATATAATCTGTAGTATATTTTATCTATATGTACAATACCTTATATTCCAAATATAATATTTAAAAATTAGTTAGAGACACATTTTGGATACATTGTACTCGGAATATGATACATAAAATTAAAAAATGATAAAATTAAGTACTGTGTATCTAAAATATGCTCATAAACAAATTTTTCTCGAAATAAATGTATCGATTTAATTATAATATCACATACTCGTATTATTATATTCGTATAATTAATTAAATATTTGATTTGAGAAAAATTAATGATTTAAATTTTTTAATTAAAAATTAATAATTTAACATTTTAAAATTATCTAAAATAGGTGCAAAACCTCTTTTATATATTGATATAATATTTTGGACCTATAAAGTTAGTTTATTTTTATTTTTTTATTATCTAATTTTATTCAAATCATTTTAAAAATGAACATACTTATATTATTATATTTGTATGATTATTTATGAGTACTGTCAAATTAATTTTAATAAAATAATTAAATATAAATACAAATATTAGAAGGATATTTGATAAATAAAAAATACTATATTTAATAAAATTATTGTCTTTTTGATATTATTGTGTGACATTATTAAATTAATTTTATATCGTATGTATACTATTTTATCGTACTAATATAAATCACATTATTAGATTAAGTCATGCCTCTAGAGTGGTAGCCAATTTTTTTTTATACGCCAGATTTAATCTAATAATATTTTTTTTTTAAATTAATTGGACAGTGTTCATAAATAACCATACAAGTATAATAATACAAATACATTTATTTTTATTAGATTAAATTAAATCTTTAATTTAAATTAAAATCAAAATCAAAACCTTGATTTGCTATTTTTTAATTTTATGTATCATATTTCGGACCGAGTGTACTCGAGATGTGTCTTTAGGCTTTATGCTGCGTTTGTTTACATACACGGTATATTGAGACAGAAATATAAAATCGTATTTGAGAGATGAAATATAGACAAAATATTATGCTAGAAATACTGAATTAGTATATTTTGTATCTATCCTGAAATGACAAAAAAAAACTAACAAGAAACATAATTTATTTTTTATTTTTATTATTCTTATTAATTTTTTATAATTATATTTTTATTATTATATTTTTTTTCCAAATTTTTTAAATGAAAAAAATAAAAATAAATTAAATCTTCATAATTTGTTCTAATTTATCACCAAATAAAATATAAAAATACTAATTTAATATAAAAATACTAATTTTTGTGTCTCTGTCATTTGTATCTTGTTCTCAGTCTCTTATCTTATCATTTTTTCACAATCAAATACAGCCTTAACTATTTTTAGGCACTCTATCCAAAATATGAGGTATTGTGCATATAGATAAATACGCTATAGATTATATATTTTCATAAATATTATATTTAAATAATTTAAATAAAAAAAATTTCCCCACTTTAACGGTTTAACCCTCTAATTCAACTTTTAAAATACAATATATACTCTATTTTCGATTAACTCATTAGTAGCCTGTGCAACGAATTAATAAAAATAACAAGGCACAGGATTTGGTGGTCCAGGAACCTTTGGACCACTTAGTGGTCCAAGTAAAAAACATGTTTTTGGAGTTTTTTTATCAATTACTACGTAGTCCTTGAACTAATTTTAATTACAAATTAATCTCATATATTTTATTTAATTATAAAAATAATTTTTTATTTTATAAATTATTATTTTATCAATTATCTATTATATTTATTAACAATCAAATACAAAAATAACAACCAATTATATCCTCTATTCATCCTAATAATTCCAATTGATTAAAAAATTAACTTTGATCTCATTACGTTCGTCCATGGCTTCCAAATCGTGTTTCCTTGAAATTCAATCGATTGATTTTTCAAAACAATCGATTGAATGATAACTCAATCGATTGGTTTACACTATATCACAAAACAATCGATTGAAAGTTGTAAGGTAGAATAGTAAAAAGTTTAAACCAATCGATTGTTTATACTTTCCAATCGAATGAATGCCTCAAAACAATCGATTGTTGTTGTTACTCAATCGATTGAATTCACGAAAACAACATGGATTTGTCAAATACAATCGATTGGAAAGTGATGACATTGAAGTTTTAGCCAAATTCAATCGATTGGTAATGTAATCCAATCGATTGGAAGGTGATGAAGTTGAATGTTTTGCCAATTTCAATCGATTGGTAATGGTACCCATCTACTCAATCAATTGTTTTTTATTATACCAATAAGCTATTGAACCAACTTGGTTAAACTTGGTTACCAAAATAATTTCGTCATGTAGTATCACGGATTTAATTAATACTAGTAGAAATACATTTCCTTCGTCCAAACTAGACCAAACTACAGGATCAATGATTTAAGTTAAGTGATAAAAATTGTTCTTATGTTAATACATTGATATTGGTGCAAGAAGATAATAAGATCTTGATCATGGTGATTGAAAAAAAAAATTGGATTAATGAGGATTTGTACAACCTATTTGTGATTTATGAAAGTAGAATAGAATAAATTGTACAAAATCTTACAGAATTATTATGAAAAATGAGAACATTACCAATTGATTGAGTAGATGGATATTCCATTACCAATCGATTGAAATTGGCAAAACATTCAACTTCATCACCTTCCAATCGATTGGATTACATTACCAATCGGCAAAACATTCAACTTCATCACCTTCCAATCGATTGGATTACATTACCAATCGATTGAATTTGGCTAAAACTTCAATGTCATCACTTTCCAATCGATTGTATTTGGCAAATCCATGTTGTTTTCGTGAATTCAATCAATTGAGTAACAACAACAATCGATTGTTTTGACGCATTCATTCAATTGGAAAACAATCGATTGGTTTAAGCTTTTTACCATTCTACCTTACAACTTTCAATCGATTGTTTTGTGATATAGTGTAAACCAATCGATTGAGTTATCATTCAATCGATTGTTTTGAAAAACCAATCGATTGAATTTCAAGGAAACACGATTTGGAAGCCATGGACGAACGTAACGAGATCAAAGTTAATTTTTTAATCAATTGGAATTATTAGGATGAATGGAGGATATAATTGGTTGTTATTTTTGTATTTGATTGTTAATAAATATAATAGATAATTGATAAAATAATAATTTATAAAATAAAAAACTATTTTTATAATTAAATAAAATATATGGGGTTGATTTGTAATTAAAATTAGTTCAAAGACTACGTAGCAATTGATAAAAAAAACTCCAAAAACATGTTTTCTACTTGGACCACTAAGTGGTCCAAAGATTTCTGGACCACCGAATCCTGAAGACATTAATATATTACATAATTTCCAATAAAGACATTTTATGTAATTTATAATTGGCAGCACCTTTTGTTATAAAATATGGGAAAAGTTTGAAGATTATTTCGCTAAAGTTGCAAGATACAAAGTTAAGCAACTCAAATCTCAAATTAAAACTATCAAAAGTTAACAGTTATCGATAACATGGCACAGGATTCGGTGGTCCGTAAGCTCAAACACTTCTTTTATTCCTTAGCAGCATTGAAAAATCCTCTGACTACTGAAAAACAAATTGATGTTATCATTGAGGACCTCAATGAAAATCAAATGTTCATATCCACTGTCTCTGCAAAAACAAAATCATTCACACTCTGCAAAAACAAAATCATTCGCACTCGATGAAGTTGAAAATTTACTACAAACACATAACAGCTAAAAAGATTTCACAAACCAAAAACCATGATTACTCAAGCACACTATTCACAAACAATTTTGGGGTAAGACGTAGAAGAGTAGCTAAATTTAATCGAAGGGATCGCAACTCCTACACCTCAACTCATTCACAATGCCAGGTTTGTGAAAAATTAGATCATCTTGCATGGCCATGTTATCATTGCTTCGATCAAAGCTTTCCTTCCCCAACTCATTCTCAAGATTGTCAACCTCCCACCAACTCTCAACAATTCAGGACTTCCACCATTACAAACTCCACAAAATCCTTTTCATTGCTAATTTGTATTTTAATGATATATTTTAAAAATGTTTCTTTTTTGTCTTGCATTTTAAAAATGCTATAAAAAGATGTTTTACTAAGAAAGTAAGAGACATTAAAAAATAAAATTTTATATTTTAAAAGTATTAAATACATATAAAATTTAAAAATATTTTAAATTTAATTATTCTATTAATTTTTATATTTTTTCTTTTCAATTGAATCCTTACGCTGCTTTTAGTTTTATGATTAGATCTTTTCTAATGTAAAAAAAATATTTAAATTGATAAAATATTTCTTTACAAATTAGAGATATTCATAATTAAAAACCTTATTAGATATTTGACCACATATATTTTTGAAAAAATATTATGTTAATTTTAATATTTTCAACATAAAAAAAACCTAATTACAAAATTAAAAACAGTGTAAAACCCAATTGAAAAGAAAAAAAATATAAAGACCTAATTAAAAATTTGATAAAACTATAAGAACCATCAGAGTAATTAAATCAATATTTTATTATATTCTAAAAACATACTCTAAAGACCGTTTAGCCAAAATTTTATAGCTACCAATTTGAGGCAGAGGCAGTAAATTATTTACATAAAAAATAATTAAAAATTATAAAAGAACATTAAAAAAAGGATAAGACTTCACTGAAAATGATATACTCATTTAGAATGTCTCAACCACAAAGGCAAATTACTGACTACTATTACCAGTAAACACCTAAGAAACTACTATTACTAATAATGATCTTTTTTCTGTTTCCCCCTATCCTATAACACGTTTTCTTTTATTAAATGAAACATCCACAATGAAGCTCTATCCAGTTGTGTATAAATATAAATTGTATTGCAATATTCAGGCTTAAATACCTGATATATTTCCATACTCACTTCCACTATTAAATGAGGTTCACTAAAAGGTTCTCACATCCCATTCAATTATGAAAATGAGTGTCAACTTAGTATAGGACGAAAGATGAAACTACTTACAATGTAACTCTGCATATATAAGCATATTCTATCTGAGACAAACACATCACAAGGGGTAAGCAATGCTCAACGATGTAACACACTTTAACATTTTCTAAGGTGAAGCAATAACAATTTATAGAAGATTAGAACAAGAACCCATGACATAAGAAAGTGAGTCATTTGGAACTAAAACAAAAACTAAACTGAAACATAATCATATGTTCAAGGATTGGAGATGAAATCATTAATGAAGAAATTCTAATGGGGAAAATCTAGCTTATCACAACAAAAGGTGCTTTAGACATAGAAATAATCATTGCATGAACACCCAAAACTGTCAAAACACCACAGTAAAAGTATCAACTAGACACACAAAATTCAGGCTAAAATACTAATGAGTCACAGCCAACACCTTTTTCAGTGTGCCACAAACCACTCCTCTCATGGTTTCCATCTGCCACCACAAACCAGATTGAAGTTTATATGATTTTATCAGTTGAAAAGCCAGGAATCTCCGAATTTGATGGTGCATTTGCCCAGAGAAATACAACATGACCAACCACTGACCAACGTTCATCCTTAGCCATGAGTGGACACTTGCTCCCCTTCAATACTCGAGCACCTCTCCTCCTCCTGTACAACACAAGTGCAAATACAGGGGGAAAATGATTATGCCAACCTCAAAGTTTTACCTTCACTACCATTATTGCTATCCATTACTTCACTACCATAATCGCTACCCATTACGATGTTACCAACAAGTGTCCACTGCTATCTGTAAATATAACTTGACTACACCTTATTTCTACTTGTTATAGAAAGTAAAGCATGCACCTGTGCAAGAACAGAAAGAGGAAAGAAACAAAGAAAAAACTAACAAATGGCAACAGAAATAGTCAACCACATCAAACCATCATAAGGGGAAAATATGATACTATAGCTGAAATGCTACAAGAAGCGATATATCCAGATAGACTAAAATCACAAGCACGCAATTTAAAGCTACACGCAAAAACAACGACTAAATAAAAATAATAGCAGCTAATATTTCCTCAACCATGCTAATTATTATAAATATAAACTAGTAAAGAAACTACAGCAAACTACTGGGATTCAAGCAACTCAACCAGTCCCACTGTGCATTGCATTGAACTTGAGTCATTCTTTGGCAACGGGAAGCATCCATAGGAGGTCACAATTTAAGATCAAAAGACATGGATCCACAAGCTGAACTTCAAGATCCAGCAAGAAATTAACCATCAAAATTACTGTTGTTGAGCTTGTCGTGACTGAGCACCAGCATACCCACCACCATAACCAACTTGCCCACCATGAGAGCCATTTCCCTGAGGAGTCCCATAGTTTCCAGACCGTTGAGTTTGTTCAGATCTCCAACCAGCATTTCCATAACCTGAATGTCCATTTGCATCCCCATAACCACTTCCCATATAGCTCCCACTGCCACCACTACCTTGTAGTTCATTCCCACCAGCATTGCTAGAATTACTATTTGGGGTACCCCCAGTACGCCCTCCAACAGCACCATATCCGCTGGGATTCCCATAAGAACTATCACTACCATACCCACCATATCCATATCCTTGATTCCCGTAGCCAGCAGCTCCGCCAGGAGATTGACCTGCAGTTGCTGAACCAGGACCACTGCCGCCAGATCCAGCAACGCCACCTGGAGCACCCCACGCAGCAGTGTTCCCATAGCCCATAGACCCATAGCCAGAAGCAGCCTGAGCAGGCCATGAACTCCTTGGGCCACCAGGTGCACCACCAGTGTAAGCAGCATTAGCAACATTTGGATTCCCATAAGCTGCACCGCCAGCTCCACCATACCCAGCAGCAACACCACCATAACTTCCATATGCACCGTAGCCAATGCCATTATTGGCTGGACCATAACCATACCCAGGTGCACTATAGCCAGCAGAACCATAAGTTGGGAATCCCCCAGCAGCACTTGGAGGCTGAATATACCTACTAGAATCCATACGACCATCATAAGCATTCTGGCTGCCACCAGATGATCCATACCCTTGATACCCTCCTGCGCCACCACCTCCACCACGGCCAGTTGAACCAGGATTGGCATCTTTAGGAAGTGCACGCTTCACCTCTACTTGCTTACCATATAAATCATGAAATGTCTTATGCAAAACCCTATCAACTGCCTCCTCATTGTCAAATGAAATAAAACCAAATCCACGTGGTCGTCCAGTATTCTGGTCAAACATAACTACTACATCAGTTACATGACCATATGACTCAAAGTATTGACGAAATTTTTCTTCTGTCAGTGTGGGAGGCAACCCTCCAACAAATATCTTCTTGGTCCTCGTGTTTCCACCATTTCCACCAGAATTCCAACCAGAATGAGAATTTCCACCTCTTGAAGTGACAGAAACTTGTTGATCCTCTCTTGATAAGGCCCTCTTAGCATCAACCTGAATAATAGAATTATAAGATTAAAATCACCCAACAGAAAGTCTCATAAATTGACAAGGGCAAAGAAAAACATGCACAACATCACAAATTAATATCTGTATTCTTCAGTTATCAACATGATCAATATTCAAAACCAATCCTCTTGGGCTGACATTATAAATCACTTCCCCGATATTCAAAAGAATCCAAAGGCAATTCAAATCAAAACATGACAAAAGTTAATAATAATAACTGACAATGGATCCCATAAAATCATCACTCATTCGATATTTTGATATGCCAACCAACAAAAAGACATAATCGTAAACTCAAGCATATCTCAATAATTATGCATTTTGTAGAAGGAAATGAATCACCTAATTGCAAACTCTACATTTTAATTATTTTTCAAGATTGACCAAAGAGGATTCAATATTAAAGAATATTAACGTTACTCTCATCTGTCATAAGCATGAAGAAACATATTGCCTTAACTATGTCAGCTGACAACAACAGTAAATGATATGTATTACAAATTAGCAGTTAATGTGCCCTCAACCAAAGAAACTACCATCTAAAAGCATCCATTTCATTCCATTACACATTTCATACATTAACTATTGCTCACCAACAGCTAGTGCCTAGTAGCATAAGTATTATTTGTTCTTTCTTCTACTGTTGTACTACAGAGAATCACAGGCATAGCTAACACCCAATAGGGGTGTTCTCAGTAAAAGCATATCTTGAATTAAGAGAAAGACCAAAAACATTAACCATGAACAAATCAATTAGGGACATGTCTCTCCGAAAAGAAAAACCCTAAAACAAAGACCATTCAAAAGAAAAACCTATTAAGCAAGCGAATAATGCAAATAACCACTGGCAGTGGCACCAAACAGTATATAAAAGAAAAACCCTAAAACTAAGACAAAACCCCACAACTAATTATATTCCAATAATAACAAAAACCAGCAAATCGGAACCAACAAACACACTATGAAATTCGCAACACCAATAAAATAGACGAAAGAAACCATCTTTCTTAATTAAAGAAACAAAATGAAGGAAACCCAAACCTAGGCCTAAGAAGAATAGGGTTAAAGAGGGTTGTGAATAAAAATGGGGAAAAGGGAGAAAAGTTAATAAAGGGGGAAATGAGGGTAACCGTTCTGCCATCAATGACATGCTTATCTTGGAGGACCCTATCGAGAACAGAGGGATCGGCGAATTCAACAAAGGCGAAGCCTCTGGGCTTGCCGGTGTTCTTGTCCCTCATGACGGAGGCGTTGGTGACGTCACCATAGTTGCAGAAATGGTCCTTCAACTTGTCCTCATTGGTGTCCCACGAAATCCCTCCGATGAATAGCTTCCCCTGATCCGAATCCATGCCCTTTCCTTTCCCTCTCTCTCTCTCTCTCTAAATATATATAGTGTGTAGAGTATGTATGTGAAGAAGTAGTAGTATTATTTTTGAGGGGGTGGGGTTTGTGGAAAAGAAAGAAGGGATTTGGGTTTGGGAATTAGGAGGGAAGAGGTAGAGAGGGAAAAGAGTGGGGTGGCTAATCACTAATGTGAGCGGTGCCGCGTATGTTATAGTTATGTGTGAAACAGTTTTGTGTGTGTAGTGTAGAAGCAAGGACTAAGGTGTAATTTGGTAAAAATCTTATTAACTTGTTTTTGAAAAAATAGCTTAAATAAAAAATATTTATATTAAAAATAATTTAATTTTTAAAAATTATAATTTAATTTTAAAAATTATATCAGATATTAATAAAATATATTTTTATAAGTTAAAAATTAAGAGAAGTAATTTATGAACCTATCTAAATCGATCTTAAAAATTATAGATTATAATTTATAAAGTGAGAATTATATTTTGTATAAAATTTTGTTATTTTTGTATAAAGTAAATACTTGTTTTATTTTTATAAAAATTAATAATCAGTCACATCTATAAAAAAAATAGAGGATAGAATTTCGCAAGATTGAAAATGAGAACTAATATTTTTCTAGGTAAGGATTGGAGACGAAGAACAAATCAAAAAGAGAAGAGAGAGTAAGAAGACATCTCTTACTCTCATTTTGTGCCATTGTCATCTCTAAAAATAGAATTGTACATATAGTGTAAAAATAAGGACTTTGTGTCTTGTTTTTTATACAATAAAAGGTGATCTATACATGTGTCAACTATTTTATTACAATAAAAACTCAAGAATAGCACTTTTAATTGTTATCCTAATTTTTTTAGTCTAACAATCTAATAACATATTTTTTATCCAAGTCCCTTCCACTCCACGCTCCATACACTCGTTTGTGTACACGCGCTTCATATAACGTATATAACCTAATTCTTATTTTGTGTGATCAACCTTTCTCAACGTAAACCTTTCCATACAACGTCAACCCTTTTCGCGTTCTTCTTCTCCTTCTTCTTCTTCAACCTAATTAAATTCATTGCTCTCTTTTATTCGCGTTTTTCTTCTCTACATTATGGATTTGGATTGACTTCAACATAATTAGCTTCGTCGTTCATCTTCTTCTTCGTTTTCTTCTTCGATTGCACTTTTGAATTGAAACAATGAATGAATCAACTTCAAATCAGTTGAATGAGTGCAATTTGGATAATTCTTTCGAAACGTATCAATTTGATGAGGTTTGGATTATTGAATTTTGAATCTAATTCAATGGAATGAAATTGCTAAATTTATTTGAAGTGAATTGAATGGACTAGCCAATGAGTAATAGCTCAAATGGCATAGTCTCCCCATACTCAATTAAGAGGTTGCGGGTTCGAGTCTCATATCTTTGGTAAAAAAAAAATTGAATGGACTAAGATGATCTATATCTGAATTAAATTGAATTGAATTGATAATATGTAACTGTGAGTGTGAGTAACTGTGACTAACTATGAGTAATTGTGAGTAACTTTTTGGTTCGGTAAGTATTAAAGAGTTGATTCACCATGTGCATGTGTTCGGTTTGGTAACCAGAAAGGAGTCTAAAAAAATTAGACGAATATATTCTGTTTTGTTCCCTAAGCACTATATAATTGTTTCACCATAATTAAGCTTTCGATTCACCATAATTAAGATTTCGGTTCACCGTGCAGACCAGCTGTGTTGTGGATGAAAAATTTGTCCCAAAGGTGGGAATGATTTTCAAGACACTAGAAGAAGCTGGAAAGTTCTACAAACATTATTCCAAACTTGCCGGTTTTTCTACCAAAATAAGGAACACGACTCGGGACGGAGACAATATTAAGAATCAACTAATTGTATGCTCCAGAGAAGGGTGGTGGAAATCAAAGATATCTCCAACTTTGAAGATAAATCCTTCATCTGGGTTAAATTGTTCGGCCAGAATTTACGTACACATAATGAAGGATGTTAGTCTTTGGATAATTTCCAAAGTTGTTTTGAATCACTCACATCATTGTTGTCCAGACTAGGCTAAGATGCTCAAACAACACATGGAGCTTAGCATGTTCGTGCGTCGCACCATCGAAACCCACGAGGAAGCCAGAATCAGACCGAGCAAAACTTACCAATCATTTGTGGCAGTAGCTAGCAACCACCGTGAACTAGATTTTATAGAAAAAGATGTCAGAAATTACATCACAAGGAAAGTATGGAATATTTTCGAAGAAGATGATGCTAAAGAAATTGGGAAGTACCTAGTTAGAATGAAAGAGAAGAACCAAAATTTCTTTTTTGAGCTCAACCTTGAAGGTGATCACTGCATTAAACATGCATTTTGGGCCGATGCAAGAAGCAGGGCTGCATTTGATTATTTTGGAGACGTGGTTTTATTTGACACCACCTACAACACAAACAAGTATTCGGTTATTTCAAACATATTTTGGATGTTCAGTGAGTATATATATTTCAGTTCACCACCTTGTGGTTGTTATTTATGCAGGTACAATTTGGTTTTAGGTTCTTTTGTTGGCGTGAATCACCACGGCCAGTCGACACTTCTTGGATGCGCGCTGATGAAAAATTAGGACATCCAATCATTCAAATGGCTATTTGAGTGTTGGCTACGTCGCATGGGAGGGAAGGCACCAAAAGGTATTCTTACCGATCAATGCGCATCGATTCAAAGGGCAATTGAGTTGTGCATGCCAACAACAATTCACCACTAGTGCATCTGGCACATTATGAAGAAGATTCCAAGCAAATTAAATGGCTACAAGGGACACAACTAAATTGAACAAGAGATAAGCCATGTTGTTTGGAACTCGTACACAAAAGAAGCATTTGACAGAAACTGGATCAATTTCCTTAGAAAGTACGGCCTTGGAGGCAACAAGTGGCTTTCAGATAATTAAGATTTCAATTCGAATTATTTTTATGCTCATATCTTTTTTTCCCAAAGCATGCACTATTTTCAGTTCACCAGACCTTATAGTTTCGGTTTGGTTCGCGGAGCTATACGAGGATCGCCATATATGGATTCCGGTTTACTTGGATCACCACTTTTGGGCCGGGATGAGAAGCACGCAAAGGAGCGAGAGTATGCATTCATTTTTCAACAAGTTCATCAGACAAAATAGCTCCTTGAGATAATTTGTGAAGTAATACGACAATTGCCTAGCAAGCAGAGAGCAAGCAGATTGAGAATTCAATGCTGCAGATTTTCACACCGTGATACCGTGTGCAACAAAATCAGCAATAGAGGCACAGTTTCAGCATGTATATATCCATGAGAAGTTCAAGAAAGTTTAAGCTCAATTCAGAGGTAAAGTGAACTGTATCACAAGATCAATGCATTCCACCCTAGGTTTCACAACATATGAAGTAATAGAGCAGGTTTCCAACTCCACATTCAATAAGTTTGTCGTCACCTATGACGCAATATCACGAGATGTAAAGTGCCATTGCTTGCTGTTTGAGTCTAGGGGCATATTGTGCCGCCATTCCCTAAGTGATAAAGAAATAAGAAATAAACAAGAAGATAAAGATTTAAATTGAATAAAAAAATACAATGAAATTGAAATAGAAATAAAACGGATAGGTTGAAATTGAGTACAAAGAGAATCACTCTACTTTCTACCCAATTTCTTGGCGCAACAAAAAAGGGACTCCTCAACCTAACTTGTCAACGCCATAGTTTGGGAATTGAATCGAAGGGACTCCTCAACCTTCTACTCAATTCCCTGATGCAACAAGAGATGGACTCCTCAACCTCAATTGTCCACACCATGGTTTCATCACGAAACCAAAAAGGGGTTTTGAAACCTCTAAAAATTATATACTATGACTACAATAGCTAAGGAGGTATTTATAACCTCTTATTAGGTTAAAACAAAGAAAAACCCTAAAGCCCATAAACATAAGGCCCAATCTAGTAATTAAATAAACAAAATTAAAATACATTAAATTAAAATATTCTAAAAATGTAAACTAATATCTTCTAAATAACACTTGAACTCTTCATATCACTAACATTTGAAGCACATATCATTCTCCTCCTCTTCAAAAAAGATTCGTCCTCGAATCTTGCAGGTAGAAAAAATAATATATGAAAAGATAGTATATGAAAAGCACAATAATTACAAGGAAGATAATTTCTTTTTTTTTTGTACTGTATGTTTTTTTTATTTTTTTAAACAATAATGAAATGCAAACAGAAAATAAAAACACAAGAACTTTAAAGAAAGATGCGATAGATACTGGATTCTTTTTTTATGATAAAAGAAGAACAGATATAGATTAATAAGAATTAATCTAATACCTAAGCTCTGATACCAAATGATAAAGAAATAAAAGATAAACAAAAAAATAAAGATTCAAACTGAATAAAAAAAAGATATATTGAAATTGAAATAGAAACAAAAAGGATAGATTGAAATTGAGTACAAAAAGAATCACTCTACTTTCTACCCAATTTCTTGGCACAACAAAAAAGTGACTCCTCAACCTAACTTGTCAACTCTATAGTTTGGGAATTGAATCGAAGGGACTCCTCAATCTTCTATTCAATTCCCCGATGCAACAAGAGAGAGACTCCTCAACCTCAATTGTCCACACCATGGTTTCATCACGAAACCAAAATGGGGTTTTGAAACCTCTAAATTATTCTATGCCACGACTACCCTAGTTTATGAGGTATTTATAACCTCTTATTAGGTTAAAATATAGAAAATCCTAGGCCCATAAACATAAGGCTCAATCTAGTAATTAAATAAACAAAATCAAAATATATCAAATTAAATTAAAATATTCTAAAAATGTAAACTAATATCTTCTAAATAATACTTGAACTCTTCATATCTCGAACATTTAAAGTACGTATCACTAAGTGTCCTAAGCTTTGAGCGAGTGGATAACGTGGCACCGAAATACATATTGGAACGTTGGAGCAAGAACATAAAGAGGAGGCATACACACATCAAGAGCAACCAAGATGAACCTCTATTGGAGCTAAGAAGTAAGAGATTTGACAAATTGGTGTTTCGGTCACACAATATATGTGAATTTACATCCGAGTCTGAAGAGTTGATCAGAATTTTGCACCAAGCATTTGACAAGGTCATGGCGGAGATGGAAGAATATCAAGGGAGAAGCAAAGGAAAAAGTTTGTTAACCCACGAAGAAACGACATTAAGCAACGTGAATGACCTTCAAAGCCCACCATGTGTCAAAACAAGAGGTCGGCCCAAGAACAGACTTGGATCAAACTTGGAAAAAAATATCTCAAATGCCATGAAGAAAAAGAAAAAGACAGCTCCAAGCGAGGTAAAATTCACTTGCTTTTGATTAGTTAAAAATTTAATTGTTCATTTTGCTAATATACAATTATGTGTTTTGTAGTTGAACCTTTTAGACTCCGGATCATCGATTCAGTCAAGCTCCACTCTTTACAATACACCAGATATGAATTATCCAAGAGAGGATTGCACAAGTTTTAGTTTTTATTAATGTAAATTTTGTTCACCCATGAGAAAATTTTAGTTCACCATGGTTATAGCAGGTTTAATTTCTGAATGTTGATAGTCTTTAATGAATAGTCACTTTTTTTGTGAAATTCTACATTGATATATGCAACTTTTTTATTCATCTAGTGTATTAATTTCTAAGTTGAATAATTAGAATTTGTTTTTCAGTTTAGGGTTCAGAGTTCATAGTTTAGGGTTTAGGGTTTAGGGTTTAGGGTTTAGGGTTATGGTTTTAGGGATTTACGATTTATGGGTTTAGGATTCAGTGTTCAGGGGTTCAGTGTGTTTCAAACTTTCGGTTCGTCCCGTGTATTAATTTCGGTTCACCGTGTTCATGGTTGAGGGTTTAGGGTTTAGGATTTAGGGTTCAGGGTTTAGGAGTCTAGGGTTTAGGGTTCAAAGTTCAGGATTTTAGGGGTTTAGGGTTTACGGTAGGGTTTAGGGTTTAGGGTTTAGGGTTTAGGATTCTAGTGATTTAGGGTTATGGTTTTAGGGTTTTAGTGATTTAGGGTTTTAGTGTATGGTCCGCGCATAAGCCATAGCAAGACGGAATATATAGAATGTAAGTTCAGTCTGAGAAGGGAAAACCCTAATATAGAGGTGAAGATTGGAGAAAACATCCTACGAAAAGTTAAAAGTTTTAAGTATCTTAGGTGCATCATACAGGATAATGGAGAGATTGAACAGGATGTAAATCATAGGATCCAAGCAGGTTGGTCAAAATGGCGGAGTGCATCTGGTTTTATATGCGACAAAAAAGTGCCTTTAAAACTTAAAGGTAAATTCTATCGCACAGCTATAAGACCGGCTATGCTTTATGGTACGGAGTGTTGGGCGGCTAAAGGGGAGCACAAACATAAGCTGAATGTGGCAGAGATGAAGATGTTGAGATGGATAAGTGGTCATACGCGATTGGATAAAATAAGGAACGAAGATATAAAGGAGAGAGTTGGAGTAGCACCCATTGTGGAAAAGATGGTTGAATTGCGTCTCAGGTGATTTGGACATGTGAGAAGAAGACCGATAGAACATCCAATTAGGAGGGTGGATGAGATGGAAGATGGACAAGGTGCGAAAGGCAGAGGAAGACCTAAGAAGACCATCCATGAGGTGGTCAAACGAGATCTACATGTAAATGGTCTCTCTGTAGACATGATACATGACAGAGCACAATGGCGTCGTTTGATTCATGTAGACGACCCCACTTAGTGGGACAAGGTTTTGTTGTTTTTGTTATTGTAGGGTTTATGGGTTCAAGGTTCTGTGTTCATGGTTCTGGTTTTAGGGTTTTAGTGATTTAGGGTTTATGGGTTCAGGGTTCAGTGTTCAGGGTTCTGGTTTTAGTGTTTAGGGTTTATGGTTTAGGGTTCAGGGTTTAGGGTTCAAGGTTTAGGGGTTCAGTGTGTTTCTACCTTTCGGTTCGCCCAGTGTATTAATTTCAGTTCACTGTGTTCTTTTGGAGTTCATAATGTATTGGTAAATACAGTGATTGCAATTAATGAGAACCTAGAATAAAATAGCAGCCATATAGTTCCAACAGATATATAAATTAACAATTCAGATGAGTAACCCATCTTGAATCAAATATAAATATTAACATTTGATACATACATCGATATTAAGAATAGATATATACTTTAACATTGACATATATACATTTGAAAGAAGCATTGTTTTCTTTTTTAACAAGTTAAACAAAATATATACAACTACTATATGCATTGTTTGATACATACATTGACATATATACATTTGAAGTAAGCATTTTTTATTTTTTGAACAAGTTAAACAAAATATTGTTAATTACAACTAGTATATGCTATTTGCTATCTAAATCCCCATATGTGTATTTACAATAAGGGCTGGAGAGGAAAGCAGATGGCTTGTGAGTCTTATTGCTTCAGATTCCCAAATCACTTGGTCTCTGATTTTGTTCATTTCATGCAACAGAAGATTTGGACCATATTGGTATCTGAAGTCATCAATGTCTTTCTACATTTCAATTGAAATGAATTAGTTACATAAGAAATGAACCCAAATGAAATAAGAACAATATCATTCAAAGCCCTAATCATACTGTAAAAATGCAATCACAATAACCTTAAACCCTGAACACATTAAATATCAGGTAAATCAAAATTACATTAAATAACAACAAATTTCATTAAAAGCCCTAATTATACTGTAAAAATGCAATCACATTAACCCTAAATAAATTAAAAGGAGGCCACCGAACCGAAAATCATTCTCTTGGTGAATCAAAATTATAAGAGCCACCAAACCAAAAATTATTTATGTGGTGAATAAATGGTGATCAAATTTTAATTAACAAGAATAGTATTTCTGCATGGAAAAGAACTATTGAACAGAGTAACAACCAACTTCAAAGCTCTAGTTACACTATTAACTTAACTGAATGAAATAAAAAAAGAAAGAAGTTTATTAATTCAGAAAGTACTTACTTGTATCCAAGCTTTATATTTATATCTCTTCCTGCTTTTGATTTTTTGTGGATCTATTGTTTCGAGCCATTTCATCACGTATATTCCACAATCATAGCTAAGCAAGAATTGAGTATAATACTATCAATAGTATACAGAATGAAACACATTAAAAATAGCACTATAGAAGAGAAAGATTCTTACTTTGTACGTTGACCATTCAATTGGATATACTCTGCTTCCTCTCCCAGTCCATCCTCCATTAAGGGTTTCGCCCCAGCGTACACCCTTATCTAGGAAATTATTAAACCCTGAAAGAGACAAAAAAAAAAGTAAATAAACAGAACCAACAATAGTGAACCAAACTCCTCTCATGTACATAATAATTTGAATAATTTACAAGAAAATAACTTACAACAAATTTGTTCAATTGCTTTCTCGAATCAGGTATATTTTCTAGCAGCTTATTGATAGGGTCAAGGACATAGAATTTCTTTTTGTTTACATCATCAATCCACAACCACCAATGCCCTCCATTGCAAATTGGGACAAATAGCTGAAGTTTCGGAAAATTATAGAATATTTCAGTCGAAACAATAGCAAACAAGAGAATTATCAAAGAATTTTTAGAAATTACAACTTACAAATGGATGCGATGCAAATTTCCTTTTGTCAAAAAACTAGCGGTGGTGGGCATACTGCTCAATATCAAACCTGTAGGCTTTGTTTGTCCTCTTATCAGTGTACTCAACGCCATATGTTCCCAACATAAAATTCTGCAAAATGAACATCAGTTAAATCACATTTCCACCGAACCGAACACAAATCATATGCTGAATAAAATGTGAACAACATTCAATCATCAAGAGAAAAGTTTTCTTAATGCAAAAGAACACAACAGAAGACATAAGAAGCAGGTGAACCAATACTAACATTCTGACCGAACTGAAAAGTAATCAGCAGTGAATAAGAAATTTAGCTTACCACAATATCCAGCGGCACAATGTACATTTGTTCCTGATACCACCGAACTTTGATTTGGTTGAGAATCATACTATGTATACTGACAACCTACACGAAGAAAAGTTATGAGATATACTGTATAAGAGTGTTTAGAAAAATTATTATTGTTAACGCAATTGGGAAAGAATTTACCGAAGCATGCACTTGTTCTTTGGGCATTAGAAACATGAAATATTCTCTTAACCCCTGATAAGAAAGTTATCGTCGGTCTAGAATTTCTCTTATAGAAAAAGAATTACTTCATTGTAAGTATAGCTCCAAACCAACAAAAAACTCTCACATCAAATTTTAAAAGATTGGTTGTCACAAGTACAAACCCCAACAAAAATTAACCGAAGTATTCAAACCTCGGGTCGTCTCTCAAGAAATTGCAATGAAGTGCTCAATTATTGGCTATGAAGATGCAAGGGGGGTTGATTTATAAAAGGGGCAAGAAATTAAATGGCAAGAAAATAAAGCAAACAACTAAATAAAGCAAATAATAAAGAGAGACATTCATGGCAAGGATTGAGAATTAAGGTTTTCTATCCTAGTCATACAATGATTAACAACAGCTTATCCTATTTCGTCATCCCTAACAATGGAAGAAGGTACAATATTATCTTCACACAAGAGAAAGTCAAATAAGACTAGCTAATCTCAATCCAAAAGTCCTAATCAACTTACTAATTGAATTAGCAAAAGATTAGCGTCAATGGAAACAATATTAGCTAACAACTCTAGATCACCAACATAAGTTGGGTATTCACGACTCAAGATCACCTAACATCCAACCAAGTATTTTGTCAAACACTTGAAAGGCACAAAAGGAAAGCATAATAAAAGTGCAAGGATAATAAAATCTAACAACTACCCAATGCAAGGAATCAACAACAAACAACTCAATTTAAAAATAAAAGAACATGAAACATAAATTGCATTAAAGGAGATCCAAATCCAACATGAGCATTCATAAAACTAAAGGAAGGCATAAAAGGAAAATTAACACTACAAACTAAGAGAATGAAAGTGTAAAAACAAGAAATTGTAGAGGAAACAAGATGACAACAAGAAATTAAACTTAGATCTAAGATGCAAAGTAGCCTAAGAACCCTAATTCTAGAGAGAAGAGGGAGCTTCTCTCTCTAGAAAACTAACCTACATGATGCTATCCTAAAACTAATTGCTCCCCCTTTGCCCAAGCTTGAATTCTGCATGAAATAGCCTCAGGATGAGTTGGATTTGGGCCTGGAAAGCTTAGAAATCGCCCCCAGCATTTTCACTTTAATGAGGTCACGTGCCTGCTGTGACACGTACGCATGAGCCACGTGTACGTGTCACCTAGCAACCTCATCCTCACGCGTGCGCATCATGCCACGCGTGCGCGTCGATGTATGCACTCCAAATCCTTGTTCTTCCATGAATTCTCCACATTACATGCTTTTCTCTTCACTTCTTCCATCCAATACTTGCCTTATGAACCTGAAATCACTCAACAAACACATCAAGACATCGAATGGAATCAAAGGTGAATTAAAATTACCAATTTAAAGGCTTAAAAGCATGTTTTCATACTTAAGCACAAATTTAGGGAGAATTACAAAACATGCTATTTCGTTGAATAAATGTGAGAAAAGCTGATAAAATCTCCTAAATTAAGCACAAGATAAACCACAAAATTGGGGTTTATCAAACCTCTCCACACTTAAACCAATCATGTCCTCATGCTAAAATCAAGAAAGAAACAAAGGATATCAACATTTATTCAATGCAAACTATTTATATGCAACCTATCTAAATGCAATCTATCTATATGGATGCAACTACTTGGTCAAAATAAATCAATCCCCAAGAATACATATTATGAGTACAAGGGCTAAAGCAATAGCAATCAAATCAAACCCACAATTGAATTGAGTTATTGAAAGGATTTTACAAACTTGCAAGAAAAGATGATCATGGGTGAAAACATGTAATTGAGCGATCGAACCCTCACCGGATGTGTATCCGCTCTAGTCACTCCAGTGTATGGGGTTGATTCACTCAATTCTCCCCTAATCATGCTTTCCAAGATTTATTTTTCATCTAACAATCAACAATTATTTTATGCATGCATACCAATATCATGAGGACTTATCCAAAGGTTGTAATGGGGCTAGGGTCAAGGTAGGATGCATATGGTTAAGTGAGCTTGAAATTTGAATCTTTGATTAACTTAAACTTTCCACCTAACCTATATAACAACCTATACAATTCTAAACAAACCTAACTACCCATTCTTCACTTTTTCACACACTCATGCATTCTCTTTTTTATCACCACATATATGCATTGATTTTTATTGAACTTTACTTTGGGGCATTTTGTCCCCTTTTTATTGCTTTTCTTTTTTTCTTTCTTTTTTTTCTTTTTTCTATATATATATTTTTTTCTTTTTATTTTGTATTTTTTTTCTTTTTTGTAATAAAGTATATACAAAAGTATCAATGCTTTTGGTTTTACATTTAATTAACACATGAGTATGTACCAAATTCCCAAAAATTTCAACAAAAATATAAAAATACACTTTTATCCCAACCAATGTTCCAAACTCTCCCACAATTAAATGATAAGCACTCTCACTAGTCTAAGCTAATCAAAGATCTAAACAAGGGACATTTATTGTTTTTCACTTAGCGCTTGTAATGTGCTAAAATTTAGAACAAATGGGTTTAGCATAGGCTCAAAGTTGGTTAACAATGGAAGATAAAAGGTAGGCTATTTGGGTAAGTGAGCTATTTGAAACAATGGCCTCAATCATATAAGTGCATTCATACACAAAATAATGGACATAAAGAATCAAACAAATCAAAGATTACAATCATAAAAAGAGAATAATACACACAAGAATGAAAATAAGTGGTTATATGATGTAACCACACAATTAGGCTCAAAACTCACATGCTTGTGTTCTTAGCTCAAAAATCATGTTCCACAATGTGTATAATTCAAGCAAGTTCTATTTTTTTTCAATCAATTGGGGTACCCTATAGATAAAATGCTTGAAAATTTTCATTATTTTGACTAAGCTTATTATATATAGATGCAAAACAAGAAAATGCAACTAAAAATTCTAAAAAGACCTAAGAATGAAATGCAAAAGTGTTGGAATTAGAAATTTGTCACACAACAACGCCGACTGGTCGGACGACCTCCCCACACTTAAAAGTTTGCACCGTCCTCGGTGCACTCAAAGATGAGCAAGGGAGTACGGCGACTCTCCGGATTGCCACCTTCAGCTAGCGGATCAACCGGTGCTGCGTGTTCTTTCTTCCACTTCCATTTTTTGCTTATGACAAATCATCCTGAACAATAGAAAACGGGATAGTAAGACAAGTAAATGCAAAAGCAAGGAAGCGTAGATTGTTGGAATGAGGTAAAAACCACTAGAATTGAGTGAATGAATTAGTGTGACATTAAGGAAGAATAGGTGTGTGAATTCTAAATTAGGCGTCCTTTAGAACACGCACACACTATCATAGAGAGCTATGTCACAATTACACAAAAAAAGTATGTACGTCACTCATTTTAGTGTGCTTGAGATACTTCGAAGAAAACTTGTAGGTTAAGGCAACCAAACAAGTAGTGAAGAAGTGATGCGTGAGCATCTTTCCTATCTTTTCCTAGTGAATTTGCATCTAACTTGTTGAGTTTAATTAATAATTAATTATATTTTACCCACTATGGATGCTATTTTGAGTTTTGTGCAATTTTATTCATTTTAGGTAGCATTCGGATGGATTTGATGAAGTTTCTACAGAGAAAGAGAAGAAACCAAGGAGATGACCAGCGAATACCGACGCGGACGCATGGCTCACGCGACCGCGCGGAATGGAGGAAATCGCAATGACGCGATCGCCTGCCTGACGCGAACGCGTGGACTAGAATCTGCACAAATGACATGAATTGGTCACTTATTTTTTTATATATTTTATTATTTCATTTTTATTTTATTTTCTTTTTATTTTTACTTTCTTTTATTTTCGATTTTGTTTACTTCCATTATTTTATTTTCTCTTTCTATATTCTATTAATTTTGTTTTATTTTTATCTTTAAATTTTTAAAAAAATAAATAAAAAATAAATAAAAATAAAAATATTTTAGTATTAATATTTTTTTCTTAATTTTTGAAATTAAGTTTGGTGTTATCCAATTAATTTTATTTTAATTTTCCTGTTTATTTTTTCTTTTAAATTTTTGAATTTATTTATTTAGTATTTTTATTTTATTATTTTACATAGGTTACCTCACAGGGACTTCTCTGCACTCTGACGTAGAGAGTCCCATTTTTTCTTGTTTTCTGCTTGTGTATGTGCATGAATAGAAACAAAGAATATCTCTTAGACTTTGATCCTGAACCTGAAAGAACTTTCAGGCGGCGTTTACAACAAGCAAGACTTTGCAAGGCTGCAGAATCCACTATGGCAAATAATAATACTAATGCTAATGTGGTAAATCCGAATGGGGATGATCAATAGAGGAGAGTGCTTGGCTCTTATTCTTCCCCTACTGCGGATCTTTATGGAAAAAGCATTGTGGTACCTTCTATAGCTGCAAACAACTTTGAGTTGAAGCCACAATTGGTCACCCTGGTGCAACAAAACTGCCAGTATCACGGACTTCCTCATGAAGATCCAAATCAGTTTATATCTGATTTTCTGCAGATTTGCGATACTGTGAAGACAAATGGAGTGAATCCAGAGGTGTACAAACTGATGCTCTTCCCGTTTGCTCTGAGGGATAAAGCAAAGCTATGGCTAGATTCCCAACCAAAGGAGAATCTGAATACTTGGGAAAAGGTTGTTACAGAATTTCTCACAAAATTTTTTCCACCAAAGAAGCTGACTAAGCTTAGATTGGAGGTTCAAACTTTCAGGCAGAAGGAGGGTGAAACTCTTTATGAAGCTTGGGAGAGATACAAGCTACTGACTAGGCAATGTCCTCCGGACATGTTCTCCAAATGGACCCAACTGGATATCTTTTATGAAGGCTTGGGTGAGATGTCCAAGATGAGTTTAGATACCTCTGCAGGTGGTTCATTGCACAAGAAGAAGACACCAGAGGAGACTATTGAGCTTATTGAATTGGTTTCTAGCAACCAATATTTATATTCATCTAACAGGAATTCTGTGAACTCTGAGACCTCTCAGAAGAGAGGCGTGTTAGAAGTGGAAGCTGTTAATGCTCTTCTTGCTCAAAACAAGCTTATGTCTCAGCAAATAAATCTACTTACTCAACAGATGGGTGGAATGCAAGTCTCAGCTATCAACACCCAAAATCCACCACATGAAGTCTCTTATGATATGGCAGGTAACTTTATGCAAAATGATAATTATGATTATGCTCAACCTTCTTCTGAACAGGTGAATTACATGGGGAGTGGTCCTAGAAATCCCAACAATGATCCATATTCTAAGACATACAACCAAGGATGGAGGAATCACCCAAACTTTGGGTGGAGGGACCAACCTCAGAGACCTCAGAACTTCAACAATAGTTCTCAGGGCGGTTTTCAGCAGAACAATGATTTGGAAGCAATATTGACAGGTTTTAGATAGGAAACCAAAGCATCCATCAAGAACCTGGAGATTCAAATGGGTCAATTAGCCACAAAGGTTAATGAAATTGATTAGAGGACCACTAATAGCCTTCCTGGTAACACAATTCCAAATCTAAGAGAGGAATGCAAGGCTATCACCGTAATAAGTGAACAAGTGGCAAGTACGGAAACACAAGTTATACAGAAAACCAGAGCCTCTATTAGAAACTTAAAGGTGCTAGTGGGCCAACTGAGTAAGCAAATACTTGAGAGGTCTGCAAGTACATTTCAAGAGGATACAGTGGTGAACCCAGGAGAAGATTGCAAGGCTATTCAATTGAGAAGTGGTAAAGTAGCTAGCTCTGAGACCAAGGCCAATGAAGAGCTAGTTGAAAAGGAAGCTCCAGAGGAGAAGAAGGGAGAAGTGGAGCACACCCCTCCAAAGCGTGCAGACAACCCATTCCCAGACTCTCTTGACACTTATCCTACATTGCCAAAGGCTCCTGAGTACAAGCCTAAAATGCCATATCCTCAGAGACTTCAAAAGGAGACCAAAGACAAACAGTTTTCAAAGTTCTTGGAAGTCTTTAGAAAGTTGCAAATCAATATTCCTTTTGCTGAGGTTTTGGAACAAATGCCCCTCTATGCCAAGTTCATGAAGGAGCTGTTGTCAAAGAAGAAGCCTTTAAAGGGAGATGAGACAGTGGTCCTGACTAAAGAATGCAGTGCCATCATTCAGAATAACTTACCAAAGAAGATGCCAGATCCAGGAAGCTTTCAAATTCCATGCACCATCAGGAGTACAACCTTTGAGAAAGTGTTATGTGATCTGGGAGCAAGCATCAATTTAATGCCATTGTCTGTGATGAAGAAGCTGTAGATCCAAGAGGCACAACCCACAAAGATAGCATTACAGATGGCGGACAAATCTATGAAGCCTGCATACGGATTAGTGGAGAATATCTTGGTCAAAGTGGGTAAGCTCTTCCTCCCAGCAGATTTTGTAATTCTTGATACAGGGGAGGATGAGAATGCCTCTATAATTCTAGAAAGACCATTCCTAACCACTGGAAGAGCTTTGATTGATGTAGAAGTGGGTGAATTAGTGCTTAGAGTGCATAATGAGCAACTGGTCTTTCATGTCTTCAAAGATGTACATTCAATAGGTGAAGAAGAGAGGTGCATGCAGGCTGAGATTATTGATCCAAACCTTCAAGAACCCTCTGATGATGCACAGCAGAATTCGCAACTCAAACCTCCTGTGGTGACAACCGATAAAATTCCGCCTGACATCAAACCTAAGTTTGGTGTTGGAACTGCATCATCCACCAAGGAGGAGGTCCCCAAAAAGAAAAAAATACTCAGAGCATGGAGAAACAAAAAGATCCCCACTGAAGGTTTCTCCCCAGGAATGAAGGTGGTGTTGACCAGCAATCCAGCATGGGTTTATACAGTAATCAGAATCCTCTCTCTGGAGCATATTGAGCTACGTTATGGAGACACAGGAAAGAAGTTCAAAGTAAGGGGTGAAGAACTGAGCCCCTATGATCCTCCTCCTTAGAGGAGCTGACCGTCAAGCTAGTGACGATAAAGAAGCGCTTGTCGGGAGGCAACCCGATAATTTCGTATCCTTAGCTATTTTTCGTAGTAGTAGTAGTTTTCTTAGTTATTTTATTTTATTTTTATTGAGTTCTTACTAATTTTCTGATCATGCAGCTATGTTCTTCCAGGAACCGAACACCTCAAGCTATATTTCAAAAAAAAAAAAAGAGGGGGGCACACGACGCGCAAGTGTCATTAACGCGAACGCGTCAATCATGTGTGCGTAAAAAAATAAAAATTGACAGAGAGTTACGCGGGAGTGGCGCTGAACTCATGCCTTTCGCACAAACGATCCCACGCGAACGCGTACCCCACGCGTTCGCGTCGTTTGTGATATTCACCATTCACGCGGGCGCGTCACCGACGCGAACACGTGACCTGCAAATTCGACGTAAAAGAGCGTTTGGGCAGAGAGTTGTGCCGACTTGGGGCAAGAAGTGTGCTAAAAGCACAAATTTGGTCACGCGGACGCGTGACTGACGCGTTCGCATCAGTTGCACATACGGCCATCCACGCGAGCGCGTGCATGACACTTACGCGTCATTATGAAAAAATCGCGACCCACGCGTACGCGTGCCGTACGCGAACGCGTCGCTTGTGCCGCCCAGTTTTCTTTCTCTCTCTCCCAATCCTAATTCTCTCTTATTCTCTTATCCTTTTATTTTTCTTTCATCTTAATATTTGTCTCTTTTTATTTTCAGTTCTTCTTTGTTTGAGGACAAGTAAACCTTTAAGTTTGGTGTTGACGCTTTGCTTAAGGGTTTTCTGCTTATTCCTATGGCACCAAAAGAGAGGCGAATCATCTTCACAAAGGAGCACAACCTGAAGAATAAAATGACCGCTCAGATAACTAAGGTGGTTGAGTTCCTTTCATTTTTTTCCTTCCCGCTTTTATTATGTATATTCCGGTTTTCTGCTAGTTTGCTTTGTTTGCTGCATGATCCTTTATTAGTAGATTCATAGGTTATAGTTTAATTTTTCTGTTAAGTGCTTTAATTCTGAAAGATGTCTCATGTATTGCCCACTAAGCTTGAAATCAAAAAGAAAGAAGAACAGATGTAGTGCATGAGAATTTGAATTTAATTTTTAGAGTAGTCTCACTTACTTAGATGTGGTGGTATTTTCTGTGATTTTGAATGAATGCTTGAACAGTACATATTTTTTATAGTGAAGTTTATGAATGTTAAAATTGTTGGCTCTTGAAAGAATGATGAAAAAGAGAAATGTTATTGATAATCTGAAAAATCATAAAATTGATTCTTGAAGCAAGAAAAAGCAGTGAAAAACACAAAGCTTGTGAAAAAATAATAATAATAATAATAATAATAATAATAATAATAAAATAAAGAAAAAGAAAGAAAAAAAAGAAAAAGAAAAAAGCAAGCAGAAAAAGCCAATAACCCTTTTAACTAAAAGGCAAGGGTAAAAAGGATCCAAGGCTTTGAGCATTAATGGATAGGAGGGCCCAAAGGAATAAAATCATGGCCTAAGCGGCTAAATCAAGCTGTCCCTAACCATGTGCTTGTGGCATGAAGGTGTCAAGTGAAAAGCTTGAGACTGAGCGGTTAAAGTCGTGATCCAAAGTAAAAAGAGTGTGCTTAAGAACTCTGGCCACCTCTAACTGGGGACTCCAGCAAAGCTGAGTCACAATCTGAAAAGGTTCACCCAGTTATGTGTTTGTGGCATTTATGTATCCGGTGGTAATACTAGAAAACAAAATGCTTAGGGTCATGGCCAAGACTCATAAAGTAGATGTGTTCAAGAATCAACATACTGAACTAAGAGAATCAATAACACTATCTGGATTCTGAGTTCCTATGGATGCCAATCATTCTGAACTTCAAAGGATAAAGTGAGATGCCAAAACTATTCAGGATTGCAGTTGTAAACCCCACTATAAGAAGAGACATGAGCTTAATCGAACTCTCATTCTCATGCAAATTCACATCCTAAGCTTATATTAGTTTTTGGTTGCTTGAGGACAAGCAATAGTTTAAGTTTGGTATTGTGATGCGTGAGCATCTTTCTTATCTTTTCCTAGTGAATTTGCATCTAACTTGTTGAGTTTAATTAAGAATTAATTATATTTTACCCACTATGGATGCTATTTTGAGTTTTGTGCAATTTTATTCATTTTAGGTAGCATTCGGATGGATTTGATGAAGTTTCTACAGAGAAAGAGAAGAAACCAAGGAGATGACCAGCGAATACCGACGCGGATGCATGGCTCACGCGACCGCGCAGAATGGAGGAAATCGCAATGACGCGATCACCTGCCTGACGCGAACGCGTGGACTAGAATCTGCACAAATGACACGAACGCATGATCGACGCGTACGCGTGACATGCACCACGTGCAGAAAATGCAGAAAAATGCTGGGGGCGATTTCTGGGCTGTTTTGACCCAGTTCTTAGCCCAGAAATCACAGATTAGAAGCTGCAGAAGGGACAAATCAAGTGGTCCCCACCCATCAGCTGAAGACTTGTTAATTAATTCGAATTTAAATTCAAATCTTATTTTAGGAAAAGATATTATTTTAATTTTAATTTTAGAAATTTGATTTTTAAATTATTAGGATTAGTTATAAAAGGGATCCCAATAGGGTGGTTCCAGAAAAACATTCCACAACATTATTCCATACAAATTTACATTCCATATTCTATGAGCAACTAATCCTCCATTGTTAAGGTTAGGAGCTCTGTCTATTGTATGGATTGATAATATTATTTTTCTATTTTAATTCATGTTTTGATTTATATTTCAATAATTGTTTTCGTTCTTCATTTTATGAATTTGGGTGGAACGGAAGTATGACCCATGTTCTAATTGAGTTCTTGTATAACTTGGAAAAGCTCTTTACTTGAACAATAGCTTGAAACATATTATCCTGAATTTCTAATTGTTTGTATTTAACAGGATACGTGACATATAATCCCTTTATTTTTGGATAATTAGGATTCTTGTGGCATATAAACTAGAATTTGATCATTACCCTCTAATTGGAATTGATTGACCAAGGAATTGGCAGTTGATGAATTTTAGAGGAGACTAGGAAGGTCTAAGGAATTAGGGTCTAGTCACAAATAGTTTGCCATGAATTAAATCTTACATGATTAAAATTAGTTAATAAGAAAAGCCAATCCAAAAAATAGATAACTCTGAAGCCTTAACTGTTTCTTAATATTTTATTCCTCACCTATTCACCTGCCTGTCTTCAAACTCTTCTTTATTGTTTAATGCTTTTGAACTCTCAATTACTCTTTTCTGTTTGTCTAACTAAGCCTATCAAATACTATTGTTGCTTAATCCATCAATCCTCGTGGGATCGACCCTTACTCACGTAAGGTATTACTTGGTACGACCCGGTGCACTTGCCAGTAAGTTAGTGGATTATAAATACCGTACCAAGAAGCATGAAAGCATTCAAGCAATTAATCAAGAAATTGTGAATTGGATATTGAATGGTCATTGATTGATGTGGAAGTAAACTTAGAGAACCGAATAAAATATAGGGCTCACACATCAAACAATGACACATGTTGAAGTTGTTGCAATACTTAAGTGACATAGAAGTGAAACACATGGGTGCCATGGAACTTAGGAAAAAGAAGATAGAAATTAAATTTGATCACATAGCAAGCATGGTCCACAAAGCTTTACAAAGCTCAAAAATATGTCACTAGGTAAGCTTTTGATCCAATTTCACAATTCCAAAATCTCAATGCATGAAATAGGTGATGTAAATAAAGGTCAATCATAAGCAAGCATCACAAAAAAATGCAATGATAATACACAATTGCCTAACAATGGATGATGAATGCATGGTGGCCAAAACATACAATTCAAAATATTTAAAGTGCTTGAAGGCAATGTACAAGTACTTGGTATGCAAAAAGGTTAAGCATGAAAAATTCAAAACCAAGTAACAAATTGTAACCTCAACAAAGAATCCAACAATGAGTATCAAAAATAGTTATGCTAAAATAGCATTCAGTTAATAGTAAGCAACAATAAACAGCAAGCAAGATTAATAATCCAACACTTATAATGAAAAACAAAAAATTAAACATAAATCAAACTAACTACTAACTAACCAACTAAAAGAAATGGTGTTAGATGGTGCTTGGTAGTGTTGGGTGATGGTTGAAGGGTGGAAAGGAAAGAAGAGAAGAGAGAATAAGGAAAGAAATAGAAAGAAGAGAAGAAATGGAGGTGGGTGGAATAGGGCAGGCCATGCGTACGCGTGATAGACAAATCAGAAAGGCGACGCGTACGCGTGGGTGGGCTTGTGCTAAAGGCATAATTCCCGCTCAAAACTCGCACAACTTTCTGAAATTTGTATGGGAGGTGAAAATTTTTGATCCACGCGTATGCGTGGGCGAGGCATACGCGTGGATGGTTGAAAAGCTTGGGGTCACGCGTAGGCGTGGGTAACGCGTACGCGTGGCATGGTGCTCTGTTTTTCAAAATTTTTCCAAGTTCTTTCACAAAACTAAGCATTTCAAACCTCCAAACAGCTACCAAAACACCATAAAACCTTATTTAACATACTAGACTCCCGATTAAAATCAACTAACTAAACAAAACATGAAATTAAATCTATTTTACCATTATGTACAAAAAGAAAAAAGGAAAAGATGTTACCATGGTGGGGGTGTCTCCCACCTAGCACTTTTGTTTATTGTCCCTAAGTTGGACTTATAGGGAGCTCTTCATCAAGGTGGCTTGTGCTTGAATCCATCCTTGAACATCCACCAATGCTTAGACTTCCAATAAGCCCCATCATTCAAAGTTAATAGCTCCAACCTTTGATGGAGTTCCTCACAAACTATGAGCTCCCAAAATTGATCCTCTTTGTGTAATCCGGGATCCCACACTTTTTTTTCACACCCGTCTTCAAGTTGATCATGGTGATTTCCTCCGGGTGGTAAGCAAATAGAATTCTCATTAGAGCACCAAACTATCCTCCTAGACCCATTCAATTGAGTAGTGCACCAACCTTTGCATCTAACCCTTGAAGCCTCAACCATAATGAGCCTAGATTTACAACACCAACCACTAAACCTCCTCCTCTTACGCTTAATTCCACAAGGCTCCTTAAGTTGGCCATCCGTTTCAAGCAAGCCAAATTCA
The DNA here is from genome assembly GCF_059453495.1 of Arachis ipaensis. Classification (NCBI taxonomy): domain Eukaryota; kingdom Viridiplantae; phylum Streptophyta; class Magnoliopsida; order Fabales; family Fabaceae; genus Arachis; species Arachis ipaensis. Next base: position 133,347,708 of record NC_142444.1, read on the forward strand.
AGTGGGATAATAAAGCTAAGAGTTAGAAGTTTTACCCACTCAAATGAAGGATTAGATGGCAACTTAGGAAGAGGAGTTTCTAACGGTCTTGACAAAACACGTTCCACTCCTGTCCATCCTCTTCTAGAGGTTTCCACCACTTGGCAATGTTCTTCAAGCTCTACCTCTTGCCAAGCTTCTCCAAGTTCAAGTTCTTCCTCACCAAATTCTTCTAACTCTTTCTCATCACTCAAATCATAGATAGGAGGTTTAGTGAAGTCTACCTCATAATTAATTCCAAGCCCAATGAGGAAGGATTCATCAAGCTCAAAAGGATCATATGTTGATGCGGAATCATCATAGATAGGGGAACTTGGTGCTTGCCCCATTTCTTCCAATTATTCACTCTCAATATGCCTTGGAGGTTGTGCACTATCCCCCTTGACATCACTTTCAAACTCCATAGAGGAAGGCTCTTCAACCTGTGATTCCTCCTTGCACTCAACATCTCCTAGTTCTTCATCCACTTCCTTTGGTTCAATTATCCCTACCTCCTCCTCTTGTTGTACTTCTTGCTTTAACTCCTCTTCTTCACCTTGAAGCTTCAAGTCCATTCCCTCACTAAGCTCCTTGAGTGCCTCTCCACATTCAACAATGGGAGTGCCTTGATCGTATAAGCTTAGGCGGGATGAGCCCATGTTGCTAACGACTTCCATCACGATAGCAATCTTAGCTTCTAGCTCCTTAAACTCCTTTTTCCGTCTCCTCTTGTTGCCTTAGGATACGAGATCTAAGATCTCTTTGTTCTAGCATGAGGGCATAGAGACCTTCATCCATTAGGGGCGGTGGTGGAAGAGAGGGTTTATTGTTTGATAGAAGGGTATTGTAGTTGGAAGGTGGTTCATATTGGTGAAAGTCTTGAGGTGGTGTATATGAAATTTCTTATTCATGGGAGTATTGGTGTTGGAATGGTGGTGGCTCTAGATATGGTTCATATGGTGGTTGGTATGGTGGATATGAGTTAGGATCATATAGAGGTGAATGGTGGTATGAGACTTGTGAGTATGATTGACAACAATGTTGAGGTTTTGGGTCATAATTGTGTACATTATGGGATGGATTGTAACCATGAGAGATTGGAGGAGGTTGTTGCCATGAAGGTTGTCCATAAGTGTGTGGCTCCTCCCTAAATTGATATCCATTCCTACAATATGGTTTCTCATTGAATCTTTCATTCTCTAAAACATAATTGTAACCAAACTCATAGCCAAAGGGATGAGAATTCATAGTGAAAGAGAAAACAAAAACAAAAGCTAACAAGAAACAAAGAAAGCAAAGTCCTACAACTAGCAACAACTAACAAGGAAGCAAAAGGCAAACATATTCACATATTCACAATATATACAACAGCCAATAACATAACACCATTGCAATTTCCCGGCAACGGCGCCAAAAATTTGATAAGATGATTTATGACGGTTCAAAATTTCACACAAATAATTCCGTTGATAGTATAGTCCTAACCGACAATCGATCCTCAAATCAAATTTTAAAAGATTGGTTGTCACAAGTAAAAATTAACCGAAGTATTCAAACCTCGGGTCGTCTCACAAGGAATTGCAATGAAGTGCTCAATTATTAGCTATGAAGATGCAAGGGGGTTTGATTCATAAAAGGGGCAAGAAAGTAAATGGTAAGAAAATAAAGCAAACAACTAAATAAAGCAAATAATAAAGAGAGGCATTCATGGCAAGGATTGAGAATTAAAGTTTTCTATCCTAGTCATACAATGATTAACAAGAGCTTATCCTATTTCGTCATCCCTAACAATGGAAGAAGGTACAATATTATCTTCACACGAGAGAAAGTCAAATAAGACTAGCTAATCTCAATCCAAAAGTCCTAATCAACTTACTAATTGAATTAACAAAAGATTAGCGTCAATGGAAACAATATTAGCTAACAACTCTAGATCACCAACATAAGTTGGGTATTCACGACTCAAGATTACCTAATTCCTCTTTCCAAGCCAAGAATGCTCAAAATCTACTCTAACATCCAAGCAAACATTTTGTCAAATACTTGGAAGGCACAAAAGGAAAGCATAATAAAAGTGCAAGGATAATAAAATCTAACAACTACCCAATGCAAGAAATCAACAACAAACAACTCAAATTAACAATAAAAGAACATGAAACATAAATTGCATTAAAGGAGATCCAAATCCAACATGAGCATTCATAAACTAAAGGAAGGCATAAAAGGAAAATTAACACTACAAACTAAGAGAATGAAAGTGTAGAAACAAGAAATTGTAGAGGAAACAAGATGACAATAAGAAATTAAACTTAGATCTAAGATGTAAAGTAGCCTAAGAACCCTAATTCTAGAGAGAAGAGGGAGCTTCTCTCTCTAGATAACTAACCTACATGATGCTATCCTAAAACTAATTGCTCCCCCCTTTGCCCAAGCTTGAATTCTGCATGAAATAGCCTCAGGAATGAGTTGGATTTGGGCCTGGAAAGCTCAGAAATCGCCCCCAACGTTTTCACTTTAATGAGGTCATGTGTCTGCTGTGACGCGTACGCGTCGTTTGGCATTTTCCTTCTCACGCGTACGCGTCATATAACACGTACGCGTCATATAACACGTACGCGTCGCCTGGCGACCTCATCCTCACGCATGCGCGTCATGCCACGCGTGCGCGTCGATGTATGCACTCCAAATCCTTGTTCTTCCATGAATTCTCCACCTTGCATGCTTTTCTCTTCACTTCTTCCATCCAATACTTGCCTTATGAACCTGAAATCACTCAACAAACACATCAAGGCATTGAATGGAATCAAAGGTGAATTAAAATTACCAATTTAAGGGCCTAAAAAGCATGTTTTCACACTTAAGCGCAAATTTAGGGAGAATTACAAAACCATGCTATTTCATTGAATAAATGTGAGAAAAATTGATAAAATCCCCTAAATTAAGCACAAGATAAACCATAAAATTAGGGTTTATCAACCCCTCATAAAGCGCCTCATGTTTCAAGACAAATATTGGTTAATATTCGTTGCTACTGTCTTTTGTCTTTTTCACATGTGTCATCCAATGATAACACTTTTCAATCAACTCCTTCAAGATTTTTATCTTTTTTTCCGGAGTTTTGAAAACTTTAGCAGCCGGTAAGTTTGGCTCGGAAGATGTTGCTTCAGCAAATTTTAATGCTGCTGTCACTCCGGCATCTACCACCGCCTCTGCTAGGATTTCAAGCTGTGAAACACTCTCTTGAGAGGGCTGAGTTGGTTGAGATGCTGGTGGACTTATCCCAAGACTAAAGGAAGGCCTTTCATCTTTCCTTTCCCTAGGTTGAGCAGCACTGTAAGATGATAGATATTTAACAATGATATTAAACAAATGGTATTTAATCACTATAGTGAATAGAAATCCAAACAAATAGTGAACCCAAATCCAAACTTACAGTGAACCAAAATGATATTAAACAAAAATGATATTAAAGAAAAGCAAGTAACATACCTATCAAATGATGACAAGATTAGAGTTTCTTTTTCTGATTGCCGTGCCACCGGAGGTTCTTGGGATTGTTCTTCATCAAAAACTTGATAGACATCGGCATCCTTGAAAAACTCTTCAATAACAGAGCTTGTAAGAGACCCCATAACACCCTGCTTTTTGGGTTCTGGAGGGTAGCTATAAGAAACAGAAGAGAGTCCAAAGACAACAACACATTGAATTCATTTCTGGTTTCAAGTGAACCATAATTAAACCATGTATAAGCAGTAAAACTTACACATCAACAGGTGCTTCTTGTTTGGATTGTTGCGCTGTTGGTTCTTCACAGTGCTGTTGTTGCTGTTCCAGAGGTCTGCTGCATTAAACAGTAAACATTTCTATAATTATCCCAAACTATTATCATATCTAACAATGATATTTAACAGAAATTACATTAATCATTATAGTGAACCGAAATCCAAACTTATAGTGAACCTAAATCCAAACTTATAGTGAACCAAAATTATATTAAACAAAAGTGATATTAAAGAATTTTATGCTTACACATTAACAGGTGTTTCTTGTTCTGATTGTTGTTGCACCGGTAGTTCTTGGGCTTGTTGCTGTTGTTCTTTGGCAGGGATGTTGCATTAAATAGAAAACAGTTCAACAACAACCATTAAAATTAATAAAAATATTTATGTGAAACTTACCCTTCATTAGAAACTTCATACACATAGTCATCTTTGAATAAGTCTTCAATTACAGAACTCGTAAGAGACACTGTAACACCCTGCTTTTCAGCTTCTTGAGGGCAGCTGTAATAAACAGAAGAGAGTCCAAAGACAAGAACATATTGAATTCATTTCTGGTTTCAACTGAACCATAATTAAACCATGTATAAGCAGTAAACATTGAACAAGATTCATGTGGTGAATAAATATTTATTAACTTACTCATTATTAGAAGTTTGTTGTGTTTCCTTTTGTTGAGGGACATAGATGAAGTCATCCTTCATCAACTGTTCCTGAACTGAACTTGCAAGAGACAATGCAAGAGGGGGTCTAAGGAATGTAAACAAGGATAAAGTTAATGTTGAATAATTAGAATTTGTTTTGAAAAATAGGAATTTTCACATTGAAAAACTCACACTTCCAAAGGTTGAGAAGGAGTTTCTTGTCGAAACTCAACAATTTGTAGCTCAGAATCAGGTGTAGCTCTAGTGACATTTAAACACAATTTCCTTGTGATTAATTAAACAAAAATTATTAACTAAATCTAAAAGAGTAACATAAATATTTTTAACTTACACTAGTGGAGTTTTAAGAGTCTTTCTTGGGAAAATTTTTTTTTTCTAAAATATTTGACTGTGCTTTCCGGGGTATTTTTCCTAAAAAAAAAGATAACAAATTAAAATTAGAAACCAAGATTAAAAGCAGAGGTCTAGAAACACATTAAATTCATTTTTGGGCAACCACCGAACCGAAAATACAATATGCAGTGAACCAATTTACTTGGTATTGCTTGCGGCATTTACAGAAGGTGTAGAGCTTCCTTGAGTCTGTAAGAGTTGCTCACTATCCAGATTTACAGTTAGCACTCTAAGAAAGATAAATAAATATTAGTAATTCAATCTAGAGGAATTAGAAAAGGTTGTAGTAAAAGTAAGCAAAGAAAGAAAAAGAACTCGCGAATAATAAACTGAATCTTACGTCTGAGAGAATTCATTTTGTGCCTTTGGAATGTCAAACTGATCCGGAGCAATGTTTGCTGACTGAGCTCCATCATTTCTTTTCTTTGATCTTTTTTCTCTTATTATTTCCAATGCTCGTTTACTTCTTTCCGAAGCATTGTCTTTTGCTTGTTCAGTTATGGAAGTTCACAAAATAAGTATCAAGGAATCTAGAACGTAAGTATCAATAAAAGAAAATATGATTCGAGAAACTTACTCCTTGTCAAGTTGGGTTGGTATTTTTGCCACCCTTTCTGGTTGTTTTCTTTTTATTACGGGTGTTTTCTCGATTTCATTTTTTCTGTAAAACAGATAAACACATTGAATTTATACCGAAGACAAGAAACTAACAATGAAGTTAACCAAACTCACAAATTAAAGTGATAAACCGAAAATTAGACGCCGACCGAACCGAAAATAAATCATTTGCTGAACGAAATGTGATATATATGCAATCAACAAAATGTCTCACAGAAACTATGCAATACTTACTCGCTTTCAGATTCGCTTATGCTCTCTGAATCTATTAGCACATGCTTTGTTTTTTTGGTTTGTTTTTTAACCACCTTCAGTGGTTGTTTTCTTTTCTTTGTTCCTTGTTTTTTGATTTTCTCTTCTCTGCAATACATAAGAACAAGCGTATAAGAACAAATTTAAGCAAATACAAATTAAATGAAATCAATATTAAAATTAAACTTATTGGTTTTCGGATTCAGATTCGGAAAGTCTTTCCTCTTCCGAAGAAGAATCCGTCTCGACAATTTTATTTATTTTCTTTCCTTTTTTTGTCCAAGTTACTTGTTTTTGTTTTTTCTTTCTTTTTTTTCTTTCTATACAGAAGTCCATAAAATAGAAACAAGGTCTCAATTATTTAATCATCAAAATAACAAATTAACAATCTGGTGAACCGAATGAAACAATCCTACCGAACCAAAAAATATTCATATGGTGAATAGTACATGACAACTATTTATTCATCAAGAAAAATATTTCTTAATACAGAAACATTCAAATCAACAAACTAACAATTGCAAGTAGGACAAATAAATTAGGTATAACCTAAAATAGAAGTTTATTTAGTTAGTAGGGTATTTTAAAAGTATTTGAAAGCAAAATTTTCGGAGAATTTTAGTAGAGTATTTACCAATGGTTTTGTTGCTTCGGTTGAAATCCGTTCAATCATCATTTCCCTTATCCAATAGGCCACCCATGGTGCAGGGGGAGCATAAAGTGCAAACGAGCGGGGGAACTTTGTTTCGTAGAAGTATATCAACATTAATACAAAAACACAGCCATCAACAGACTGTTTCTTCCACTTTCTCTTGTTTTCAACTCCTTTCATCAAGAAGTTGAGCACATGCTTTGCCCAATCCCATTCTCGAATATTGTCCACATGAAAGATTAGTGGCTTATGGATTGGGGAGGCTACACTTACTGTTGTGGGGAGCAAGAAGCACTTTTGTATGAAGACAACAAAAGTCCTCTTGAATTTTTTCCGGTTCTCCTCCCCTTCTACACTCATGTCCAGCACATTCCTTATCTATTGGATTCAGGTTGTTGTAATCAAATTTTTTAGGAAAATGATTCCCTATAATATTTTAATATAAAAAATCAGTAAAAAATGGTTAGTTTAATTTTTTGGACACCAATGAACTGAAAATAAGCAGTAAGGGAAAAATGTATTACCTCCGTTGGTTATGCCGAGAGCAGCTGCTACTTTCTGAGGAGTTATGTATATTTTCCCCTGGAAAGTTTTCAGGCATCCTTTCTCTTCATCAAACCGATCAAGCAATTCTTTCAATAGTGTATTAGAGACATTCATTTCTGGGACATTTGCCAGGGTACCAAATCCTATTTCTTCCACAATATCTTTCTTTTCTTGACTCATTTCCCTGTACACTATTGCTATTGCCTTTGTTTGGCATCTGCAATAGTGAGTTTTCTGCAATTTTTGAAATAGAATGTGAGGATATATTTATAATACAAAATAGATATTATTTGAATGAAAGCGGATAAATATATTTAATTTGCTTACGTTATAATGTGCTTTCTCCTTCATTGTTGCCATTTTCTTGTTGTGTTTAGATATAATGAAAAAATTTGGTCAATACTTCATTCAATACATCAACAAGAACAAGCATGTATATCTTAAACAAGTCAATTAAAATGCCACAACCCATCGAACCGAAAATCATTCACTCAGAGAACCAAAATCACAAAGGGTACCGAACCAAAAATATTCATGTGGTTAATAAATGATGATCAATTTTCAATCAACAAGAATACTATTCCTCTATACAAAAGAAGTACTGAAGATAGTAAGAATCATTTTCAATACTCTAGTTAAACTATCCACAAAAATAAGAACAACCACGTATATCTTAATCAAATCAACATCTTTCAAAAGAAAAGTTTTTCAAATTTCATGAATTAGGTGTTCTTTCAAAATGACATTTGCAAATTGGCTTCTTTAAAAACTCTTACTGAAACTTGATATCTTTCTTTAAGTATCAAGGTCAACTACCATTCGTACTGAAATCTATCTAATATAATGAGATAATTTTACAGTAGTATGGCTTATCAAAGTGAAGAGTTGTCTCTAATGTCAATTGTCCTAAACAAAACTCATTCAATACATCAACAACCACAATCATGTATATCTTAATCAAGTTAATTAAAATGCCACAACCCACCAAACCGAAAATCCTTCAAGCACAGAACCAAAATCACAAAGGCCACCGAATCGAAAAATGTTCATGTGATTAATAAATGATGATCAACTTTCAATCAACAAGAATAGTATTCTTCCATGCAAAAGAAGTACTGAAGATCATAACAAAGCTCTAGTTAAACTATCCACACCAATAAGAACAAGCACGTATATCTTAAAGCCCTAGTTACACTATCCACTGAATTGAACGAAAATAACAACAAATTTCATTCCAAGCCCTAGTTATACTGTGAAAATCGTTCACAATAGTTCAATCTACTAAACGAATCAAATCAAACCAGTAAAACTAAAATACAAGTTGGCAAAACGTGACATTGCAAGATTTTAAATGAATAGTAGTTTTCTCATACCTTTGGTAGTCTTTGTTGCTGTTTTCATTTGTTTCTGGTTATTGCTTACGAAATCTTCTTTCGATTCCTTTGCAGTAGTGGTTTTCGCAGAGAATGTGATTGAAGTTTGAGTGATGTTCAGAGAGATTCGAAGAGAATGAGTGTTTTGGTGTATTGGTTTCGTATTGAAGATGTAACGTTTTTTTCATAATGAAGCGCGAATGGAAAAGGAGGGGTTTCTTTTGTGTCTGGCGCGTGTTTTTCACTCTCCATGTAATGCGCCTGAATCTATTTGAGCTTGGGCCAACTTGGTTATATGGTTATATGGATGTGTAGCAGCCCTGATTTTTTATTCACACTTTTAAATATTACTAACTAACTATTGAATAAAAACAATAAATTCTACCGATCTTCTAACATTGTCCTTTATTATTAATATGAGTTTCATTTAGTAATACTTGTTAAAAATTATTATTTTCTAATCTATTTATAGATAATACATACATTAATTATGATCGCAAATTAAACTATTTCATATTAAATGATTTATATAACGGTGATCTTATTTATTATTATAAATGTTAAATTAAATAACTCATTATTACTTTTGATTTGGAATTAAATGAGAATAAAACTAGAGATATTATTTTATTTAGCCTTTAGGATTTAGTGGGTGTCACACTTAAATATAAATAGTAATTTTAGGATTTTGATCTCCTACACATCAAATCGCTTCCATAGCTCTTTTCCCATAATAGGAGTTGCAATTCAGTCCTATCAAGGATACAGATGACTTTGGTTGAAAAAGATCAAAGAACCAAACTCTCTCAATTATACTTATGAATTCAGATATGCTTCCATGTTCTCAAGTATTTCTTTCTTAATGATTTAACATGGATGGTCTTTGAATTAAAAAATTCTAAAAATTGTCAACAATTGGTATAAGAGCCCTCCATAGTTGAATCATTAAAAAAATATTTAATTCAATTGTTAAGATTAGATCGTTTTTACAATCGTTAATGATAGAATCCAAAGTCATTTACCGTAAATATATGGTTATAATTTTTTTGGCCTATTTGTGAATAGAGATTCAAAACCTCCAGTAATATAAGGAGATAATGGTCAAATTAGTCCCTGAAAATTAGGTTATTCTCTAAATCCGTCTCTAAAAAATTTATCAATCAAATTAGTCCTTCAAATATTACAAACTAATCATTTTTGTCCTTTCGCCACTCAATTTGATAAGAAATTAGACACAAAAAAGACACAGCGAAAATATAAACGGATAGATAAGGGAATTTTCCTACTAAACCTCTAAAAAACCTGTTCTTAGCAACCTAGGTCACTGGAAGGATTTTTTCTACTAGATCGTCAATGAACCTGTCCTTGACAATCTAGATCAAAGAGATGAAAATTAAAAGAGACTAACACACAGAATTACCTTAGTGTTGGATCCTTCAATCTTCTTCATGCAACAAGCGAAGCAAATCACTCGCCTCACTTAATCATACAATAAAAACGTGCATAAAGCAACTGAAAATTTTATTTATCAAAAGTTCTATAAATTGTCTCACCAAAGGAGTTTAAATAGACTCCTAACATCTAGCTAAAAGATAACTAATTTAAATCATATTTGATCTTATTGAATTAGATTAGATTTGATTTAAATTTAAAATTCCTAAAAATACTACTAAACAAATTAGAATTAAATTAAATCTTCTAACAAACTTTAACAACAAAGCAAACTAAAATATAGACCTAATAATTTTGAAAATTAATATTAAATTTGTGTCTTCCACTGAACTTGAAAAACACTGTTGGGCCTCTTACTATTCTAACTCAATCTAATGGGCCTTATGAGTTGTCGTCATTTCAGCACCACTATTTTTGAGACAAACTCTTAGTCTCCTTGATGTCCAAGACCGGCATAGTATAATTCTTCTAGTATTTAGATCTTTGAACATGACAAGATTGCCATTCTATCCCTTGTCTCTAAAGTGACGAAAATGCCCTCCTGAACAAGTATCATTCTCTCCTTCTTCAAAAAGATTCGTCCTCAAATCTTGTCCAAAGTGTGGAATTAGTTGTCTTTATTTCTCTCCATCCATTTTAATGCCTTCATAATTGATTAAGGAATCTGCAAAACTTTGAAAAGTTGACAAAAAACACTAGGAATTTCATGGTTAGATATATGAAAAATTAAAGGCTCTTTGGAATTCAATGACACTAATGCACTCTTGTCTAAGCTAAAACTTTCTACATCTCTCTCACAAGTGTATTTACTACTCTCATTTTCTTTTTCGCCATTGACTCCTTTCGCTCACTATTCTCCTCTTTTTTCTTAAAACTCTCACTTTCAATCAAATATTGATTCTTTTCACTCAAACACTTACTCTCTTTCTCAGTTTTTTTTTCTCCCATGTTTATCAAATTGCTCACATTCCAATAACGCATTTGAGAATTTTTGTACTTTTGAATCCTCCAAGTACACATCTCCCTCTACATCACATTTAACACGTTCTTCCATCACTGGCTTTGAAGAAAAATGAGAGATAGGCTTAGAGAAACTCTTCTTCTTATGTCAATCTATAATATTCTTATTCATCTGCTCTAACTCAATAGAAACATTGACTAAATCCTCCATGGTTGTGTAATGATAGAGTTTGACATTATCTGCAATGTCTTTATTTAGTCCAATAAGAAAGCGTCTCATAAGAACATCAGGACACTTTGCAATATTAGCCTTGGTCATCAAATACATCAACTTCTTGTGGTACTCCTTTACAGATTTGAAGCCTTGTTTCAACTTATGAACCTTTTCAGGAAACTCATTGTGGTATGATGATGGTACAAACCAATTCCTCGTGATTTTTTTCATCTTCTCCTAAGATTGGATTGATGGTTTTTCATTTCGTCTTCTATTTTTGTCTTGCTCGACCCGCCAGACAAGGGTATAATTTGAGAATTTTACAGCCACTAGTCTTATCTTTTTCACCTCAGAGTAGTTGTAACACTGAAATATGAGCTCCATCTTTTGTTTCCATTCCAGGTAAGCATCAGGGTCACTTCTGTCTTGAAATTTTGGGATATGCATTTTGATAGCATTGATGTTACTATCAACATATTCCTATTGTCTATGACGTCAAGATCTGGGCGAAGCCTCTTCCTCAGACTCCTCAAAATGATTATGAACAGACTCTTGGGACCGTGCTCTTCGACTAGGGGGATAAAGAATTAATTCGGGAAAGTCAGTTGTGGATCGTGGATCCCTTCGTTCTCAGCCATCACTGAAGAACTTGTGAAAGAAAAGACCTTACAACACTCTTCTTAGGTGTATCATTCGGAATAAGACACTCGTATTTACACTCAATATGTGACTTTTACCCTCTATTGAGCTCACCACTCTTACCTTTTTCCACTCTTAGATTGCTTTAACAAGTTGCACTTCAGAAATAAGGAATTGAGACACCAAACTAAGATAATATGAATAATAGAGACGTTCAACTTGACAAGAAGACAACCAAAGTATGTGACAAAGGAAAGAAAACAATAAGAGATACTAAGATGACAGAAACTAAAAAAATATTCATACAAAATTTCATAAATTTGATCTCACCAAAGGTATTTAAATAGACTCCTAACAACTAGCTAAAAGATAACTAATTTAAATCAAATTTGATCTTATTAGATAGATCAGATTTGATTTAAATTTAAAATCCTAAAGATATGATAACTAATTTAAATCAGATTTGATCTTATTAGATTAGATCAGATTTGATTTAAATTTAAAATTCCTAAAAATACTACTAAACAAATAAGAACTAAATCAAATTTTCTAACAAACCTTAACAATGAAACAAACTAAAATATAAGCCTAATAATTTCGAAAATTAATATTAAATTTGTGTCACTGGACTTGAAAAATATTGTTGGGCCTCTTGCTGTTTTGACTTGGCCCAATGGGCTTATGAGTTATCGCTATTTCAGCACTACTGTTTTTGAGACGAACCCTTGATCTCCTTGATGTCCAATATCGGAATAGTATAATTCTTTTAGTATTCTGATCCTTAAACATGACAAGATTACCATTCTGTCTCGTCTCTAAAGTGACGAAAATGCCTTCCTGACTACGTATCACAATTAATAGTTTTCGTCAATGATTGATGATATAGAACATTAATTGATAGCATACATGATACCTAATATGTCTAATTGGACGTTAAACAAATATATTTATAAAAATATATTAATTTAGTCTATTTTTATAATTATATAAATCCTAATCCTAATATAACCTAACAATACTAAATTGATAAATTTTCATAAATATATTTGTTCAATGTCTAATTAGATATGTTAGGTGTCATGTATGATGTGAATTAACGTTTTATATCATAATCATTTACAAAAATTATTAATTTAGTGACCGAAGGACAAAATAATTAATTTATAATTTTTAAAAAATTAATTTAATTGATAAAATCTTCCAAAGATAAATTTAAAAAATAACTCATCTTTTAGGGACTAATTTAATTATTAACAAAGTAATATAAAGTTCGTGTGCCTTGAATCATTCATTTTTTCCTCCTTGCTCTCTTTCTTTGTTGTGTCTATTAATATATGGCACACCTAATAAATTATAAGACCTGGAGTCCTGAATATATACTTTCATTTATTAACAAAAGATTCAGCAATTTTATTCTATTGTTATATAATTTGGTTAAAAGGTTTCATTTTTTTTACTTGGATCTGTTCGTAAAGACTCAATATATATACACATGGTTTAGTAACGATGAGTTTTTTTTCTTTTGGATTTGTATGGATTCGATCCATTATGTTTGATCGCAAAAGGCATAAATTGTATTTTGTACAATGACATATATCTTAAACGATTTATTTATTCTTAAGGTTTTAAAAGAATAGTTTTGTATTCATGTCTTCATGATCCAGTTTCCTCCTTCCAACAGTATATATATATATATATATATATATATATATATATATATATATACTTTTAGCCTTTTATTTTTTGGCGTGCTCTTATCTGCTTATATGGATCGGAGTAAGTTATGCGTTTAGTTCTAATGTATTAATAATTTTTTTTGGCACATAATTGGAATTTTTTATTTTAATAAATAAATTAATTATAATAATTACTGAAATAAATAATTTTAAAAATATTTATCAAAATAAATATTCCTCTCTTATTTTATTTACAGTGTAAACGACATAATTTTGCATGTATCTCGAGATAAGATGGGTGGACGCGAAACGTGTATATCTGTAAACGAGATACATGTATTTTTAAAAAAAAAATTGAAAATAATAAAAAATATTAATATTATCAATAATTCAAATTTTTAACATATAATTAGTACATAAAAAAGTTGGTAGAAGAGATTAAAATAGATATGTTTGATTAATTAGTACTAAAAAAAATTGATGAACAGTGGAAAGAGAATTAAACGGTTACGAGTTCTCTCTCACGTTATCTTCCACTATTCTATCAACTTTTTTGAGTATTAATTGATCAAACATATCAATTTTAATCTCTTCTACCAACATTTTTATGTACTAATTGCATGCTAAACATTTGAATTATTGATAATATTAATATTTTTTATTATTTTTAAATTTTTTTTTTAAAAAAATACATATATCTCGTTTATACTGTAAACGAGATATACATGTTTCGCGTTCACCCGTCTTATCTCGTTTACACGATAAACAAGATACATGCAAAATTATCTCGATTACAGTATAAACAAGATAAGAGAGATATTTATTTCGATAAATATTTTTAAAATTATTTATTTTAGTAATTATTATAATTAATTTATTTATTAAAATAAAAAATCTCACATAATTGTAATCATGCTTCTCTAGTCTCAAAAAGGCATATTTAGGATTTTATTCCTTTTAAGATTTATATGAAGTTTTTTTTTGTTACATAAGGAAATCAGTAATAATATACTATCTATCCATTTTATAAAATTTTAGTTTTAGAATAAATTAATTAAATATTATGCTGTCAAAGTAGTTTTTTTTTGTAAAAATTGATTTATAATGAAATATTAAGAATATATTAATATGTAATTCCTGCGAATATTGATCGGTTTAAAAGAAGGTCTATGTTTAACAAAATTATATATACATATCACGGATATTTATAAATTTGGGTAGCTACTTAAGAATAAATCAATGCTTACTATTTATGCAAACAATAATCGATCTAAAAAAATTTATTATTTGGCCAAATAATAAATATTTAACCTTATGTTTATTTTCTACGTAATTATGCAATCACTAATTGGTCCAAAAGAAGTCTGGTGTTTAACCAATTGATAGAAAATATATGCGGTAAAAAATAGATATAATTTTCAGATTTTCATGTAAACAATGAGTCGATCCACAGATAGGTTTATTGTTTGACAGAATTTTATTGAGAATAATTGGTAAGTCACATTAAATAAATTTATGCGTACGACTGTACGTAATTTATGTGAGTATGGATCAACTCAAAGGAAGCTCTGTACTTGGCCAAATTACATGCGCATTTATGGTAATAAACATGTGATACTTATCTAATTTTATGTGAACAATAAGTTTGTCCAAAGATAAACTTATTGTTTGACATGATTTATTATCAATATTTGATTACTATATTAAAAATATCACTTACAAATTAATATTTCTGTACAAAGACTAAATATTAAGGGATAAGTATGATTTTGGTCCCCAACGTAGAGGCTGAAAATTTATTTCGTCCCCGGCCTTTTTTTCGCTCTAAAATGGTCCCCAAAGTTTCAATTTGTTTTAAAATCGTCCTTCGGACGAAAATACCCTTCTCCCTTCACCCCAAAATCAACCACCACCACCACCAGAACAGAACCACCACCACCATCAGAATCCACCACCACCACCACCAATTTTAAAATCATCATAGTCATCATCATCATCATCATCATCAGAAATCCACAACAATATTCTACAACAAATTTCAGCAATAACAATATTCCACAATAAATTTCACAAAATCCAGAAATTTTACAAACAAATCCAGTTCACCACCACCACCACCACCAGAACAGAAACCTATCCCAATCAGAACCACCACCACCACCAGTATCATCATAGTCATCATCATCATCATCAGCAGAAAAATCAAGCAACATGCACTTTAAACAATAATCAACAACCAGAAATTTCACAAAAAATCCAGTTCAGAAGAAGAAGAAATGGTGGTGCTGCTGGTGCAGGGCGGCGTGGCGGCGAGAAAGAAGAAGAAGAAGAGGAAGAAGAAGATGAAGAAATGGTGGTGGTGCGGTGGTGCAGGGCGGCGAGGCGGTGGGGCGGCGGGGAAGAAGAAGAAGAAGAAGAAATGGAAATTGTGGTGGTGTGGTGGTGCAGGGCAGCAGGGCGGCGGGGCGGTGGTGCGACGGCGGTAGTGCAGCGGCGGTCCCCCTCCTCTCCCCACTCCTCCCCTCCCCCTTTACTGCGCCCCCCTTTCTGCGCCCCCCTTTCTTTCTCTCCCCACTTCTCTGTATCCCTTTCTTTCTTCTGGTGGTGGTGCGGTGGTGCAGCGGCGGTCCCCCTTCTCTCTCCCTTCCTCCTCCCCCCTTCCTCCCCCTCCTTTTCTGCGCCCCCTTCCTTCTCGTATCCATTTCTTTCTTCTTTTTATTTTTTTATTTTATATTTATTTTATATTTATTTTATTTTATAATTTTTTTAATGAAGGGTATTTGGTAATAAAAAATAAAATTGGTAAAAAGGACGATTTTAAAATAAACTGAAACTTTGGGGAGCATTTTAGAGCGAAAAAAAGGTCGGAGACGAAATAAATTTGCAGCCTCTACGTTGGGGACCAAAATCATACTTATTCCAAATATTAATGTTGTGTTAGGTATTTGTGATGGGCGACCATCATATGAATTTTATTCATATGATATATAACTTAGGTGAATATATTGTTTTATTTTAAAGTTAAGTTTATCAATGTATGTATCTATACTTTACATTAAAGATTGAATAAGTCCTTCTTTATGGATAAAGTCTCAAATAGTAAAATTAAACCTTTGAAAGTGAGATTGTTCAAATTGCATAAGTCTTATGACCATAAAGAAGAGATTCCAAAAGATTCAAAAAAATTTTCTATCACTAATATTTTATATTTCATCAAATTATTATCTCATATGGTCTTTTGAGATAAATGTGGTTGATAATTGAATATCAGTTCAATAGAAGTAAGTATATTTTTACTATTCTTGTATGTCAGTGGTATAAAAAATTGTAAATAAGGTTATATACTCAACTCCGAGGGAAATAAATATAGTCTCATTAGGTACCTCAAGAAAGTTATAAAGTTAAAAAATGCATAATGTTTATTACACTTCTGTAGTAGTCTGATGGATAATGAATTTGTACACTTATAGTTATTATGTACTTTATTGGTATCTTTGACAGAAATTTAAATAAGTTAAGAATGGATCACTAAATAGTATCCAAACAAGTTTTTGTTATAACAAAACATTACATATTCACATATATGAAGTCAAAAAATAAAGTTAGAGATCATTTGGTATTCGGGTTCTAATTTTATTAGATGTCTAGGTAATTTTGATCCACTGCAGGTATATTCATATTTTCATTGAAATAGTTCTTTGAAAAGGTGTTGAGAAGACACTTATTACTTTTTTTACTAAATTACTTGAATATAAAAGCGGACATATGATTTCTTTGCAGGTATATTCATATATTCAGTTTGCAGTTCATTTTCTGACGAAGTAATTACCCAAATCAGTCTCCAAGGATTTTAAAAGCAGACATTTTAGTCCCAAAAAAAATTAATACACAAATCAATCTTTGGGGACTAAAATATCTGTATTTAAAATCTTTGGGGACTGATTTAGGTAATTATTCTCTCAAAAAATAGACTGAGAACTTATTTGTCTGCTGAAGTAAAATCTTGGAGATGTTTTTGTGCATTAATTTTTTTTGGAGACTAAAATGTCCATTTTTAAAATCCTTGTGGACTGATTTAGATAATTACTCTTTATTTTTTAATCTGAACTAATACACTCGTTAACTAACTAACAAAGTATTAAGACGTCATTAATTTCTTCGATCTAATATAGCAGACGATGGTCAACATTGGATATTCGCAGTCTATTTTTAGCGGCCAAAAACCATTAAGGCGTATATTTAGCTCGTCTACGACAGAGGTCGTTTGTCATTTTTACTTCTTTTCTCCTTTTTAGAGTTTTTTATAGAGATATTTGAATTAATTGAATATTATAGCACACATTCGGACGATATCAATAGGTTGAACACGACGTAGCATATTGCAAAAGCGATTAATTTTGAGGTCAATGTTAATATTTTGTTCCTTTAATAAAGAAGCATATATTTAGGATTGTTTGATTGGTTTTATTATAATATGTATGACCAAAATAGTTGTTGTATTAAGAACATAGTTTTAATTAGGTGCTAATTTAATTTTTTAGTTGTTGGTACATATTTTTAGGAACTTGTTTTGCTGAATATTAAAATTTTTTTTAAAGAGATATTTTAAAAATTTTATTTAGAAAACAAATGTATGATAACGAATTTAGTACATTTGAAATAATTTTTTAATAAATTTTATTTTAATATATACGCTAGGGTGAACTTTAAGAATTAAATTTAGGGTGAACTTTATTTCATAGTTTTGTTTTGTAATTATTTTTACTTATTTTTAGGAATTAAATTTGCTATTAATGAACTTTAGAATTTAAATTTGACATTAAACTTTACAAATGTCATTTTAACGTAGATGTTGTTGTAAATATTATTATAATGTAAATTTACTATATACAAAAAAATATTTTTAAATTTAATTGGTTAATCTATTTTTATTTTAATAGAGACCTTGTCTCCTATTTCTTAGACGAATTAGCCACATTTTTTTACCACCAAACGTCATTCTTCTTTATTTAATGGAGGTTGTCTTTGGCGACACAGTGCAACTCAAGGACTATTTCTAACAATTTTTAATTTCTACATTCATAGAGCGTTGGTATCTGGGGACCTACACTTTATACCTATTTTGAAGTGAGTGCATCATCACCTTACAGGATGTGGCGTACCATCTTGGATTATGCACCAATGGAGAGCCAATAGGCGATTGCTTAAAGGACTTTCAGACGTGCTACCCACACCCAACATGAAATTGGGTAGAGGAATTTTTTGGTGATAGACCTCCTCGTACTCAGTATAGAAAGCAAAGAAAGGAGTCGTTTTCGATCAAGCTGATATGACTTAGGGACAGAATGCAGCATGTTCCCGTTGGAGCATATTTAGCCACTCTCCGTCAATACACGAGGTGTTACCTCCTACTGTTGATTGGGATTTACCTAATGACATATTAGTCAAATAATCAAGTTCCCATTAGGTGATTTTTCTTGTTGGCCGACTTTGATCAATGTCACTATTTGTCTTGGGATCTGCTATGTAGTGGCGGAACTTGAAAATTTTTTTTGAAGGGGTCAGAAATCTTAATAAAAAGTTATATAATAGTATTTATATTAAAATAAAATTTATAAATATAATTATTTTATTTTTAAATTTATTATTAATATGTATGATCACATATGGTTAAGATTATCAAAAAAATAATGTTGATTTTGATCAATAAAAAATTTTGTTTTGGTTAATAAGCCAAATTGATTTTAAATAAAAAATAAATCTTTAAAAAAGAATTAGTTTTTACATGAAAAAAATAGTTTTTGCATATAAAAACCTATTTTTATTTAGAAAACCAATTTTTTTAAATGTAAAAACTGATTTTTCTTTTCAAAAAATTGATTTTTTATTTAAATTATATAAAATTAATTATAACTTATAAATTATTTTTTAATATTTTAAAAGATCAATTTTACTTTTGATAATATTTATCTTTCAAAAGTCTCAAAATTAATTATTTTTTTATTATTTTTATTACAAATCAAATAATATAATAACAAAACAAAATCTTAAATTTCTAATAAAATAAAAATATCAAAATTTATTAAGGTAAATAATGTTGATATTATAATGGCATTAAATTTGTAAAGTTGATTTAAAAATAAAATAATGACTTTTATTAATAACTGATATTACTATTAGTTATATTATAATTTTTATTATTCTAAAAATAAAATAATGCATGAAAAATATGAGAAGCCAAATATAATTTAGTGTTAATTCTATAATGATATTTAATTTATAACGTTGATTTAAAGATATGCCACTTGTTGTTGATTTAATGATATGCCATTTATTATTGTCAAATAGGATAGGATAAAAAGTTTGAAAGAATGGTGAAGATGGGCATGAAACTCAAATACATAGGTTGAAAGTATATCAATTTAACCAAATGAGCTAACTTTATTTTTTTTAAAGCAGAACTACTAATATTTTTACAAAAGCTTTGGGGACCATGACCTCATTGCCTACACAAAGCTCCGCCATTGCCGCCATGCTTGCATGGACGTATTATTCGTTGTGCTCTACAGCATATCGATCTACCACATATATTGCAGGATGCATGCCACTACTGATGTTATGGATATACCAACATTTTTCGGCATGGTATCCACCTGAAAGCCAGACACCAACCTTCTCATTGCCCATGAGGTATACATTTATTAGCTTCTCATGTCATCTTTTTTAGTAGTTAATATTATTTTTGCATAGAGTCGTATATAATTTGTTATTGTTACACATGGTGGTTGGTTGATAGGTATGGCCGAGCATAGAGACCACTTAGAGGGAAGACTCTTTCGCTTGCATCATTGGTTGGATTAGTTAATGCTCGATGAGGTTAGAAAGTTTTCTTTTATTTCATAGTAAATGAATAAAGTTATTTGTATAGTGTCGTTTCATGATTAAAATTTTTTTGCACATTTTATGTAACACCCTACCACACTGAGCTTTACGCTTAAGCCGTAAAACAAAGGTGGTGTGGTATTATAATATCTACAATATAATGTATATATATAATAGCAGAAAGATTATAATATACTAGGAGCCTTGAAGAATAGATGAAATAAAAATCGCGAAATAAAAGCGCAATGCTCAAGAAACGAGTTAACTTGCGTGCTAAGAAAACTATAACTATCAAACATAAGATAATAAAAGTAGGAATATAGTGCCAAAGATACAAAATAACAAGTTCCTAACTCAGCCCGCGAAGTCAAGGCTGGCTGGAGAGTATTTACTCACATATATATACATATCCAAAACCCAAATGTACATAAACAAAATCCTGTCTCTCCATAAACCTCTAAGAGGATAAAAAAGAACAAGTTATGCGGAGAAAAAGCTAAGTACATATATGTACATCATTGTACAACAAAATAACCTAGTAACCACTTCGCTTCAGGAGTCTAGACGCTTAACGAGATGCCTCTCGACCTGCATATGAAAAACAACAACATAGTATGGGGTGAGAACCAGAGGTTCTCAGTATGGTAAAGGTGCCACACACATAATATATAAGGTCCTGGGAATGCCAGAGGCAATCCTAGAATGCCGACACTCAGATTATAGAGCTTAAAGTATTAAATAGAAGCCATAAAAGGTGATTTTCTAAGAGTATCTAAACCTAACTTAACTTAATCTTAAGTCTAAGTCCCATACTGTCATTCCTCTATACCTCCATCTCCGTCAGCATTTTACAGATAAATAAACAGATAAAGCAAACACAAGAAGGGTACAAGTACTGCAAGTAGCAAATATACACTTAACATAGTAAATGTACTTCGGCAAACCCAGTTAGAGCACAAACAAGTAATTCAAGTAATATGCATATGATGCATGCCTGTCCTAGGGCTAATGAGCTCATCTGTCGGTTATACAGCCAACCCGACAAGTCCGGTTCGCTAAACCATTGGACTGTCCCCCGACGTGCATCCCATGAGTCTATGCATAGCTTTTTCTCACATATATATATCAAATCGCTCAATGGGGTACCATTCCTGGGAATTTATAAGTGCCCAGTTGATGAGCGGATATTTTATACGCTTTTTGGGGTTAATTTTATATAATTTTTAGTATATTTTAGTTAGTTTTTAGTTTATTCTCATTAGTCTCTAGGCAAAATTCATATTTCTGGACTTTACTATGAGTTTGTGTATTTTTCTATAATTTCAGGTATTTTCTGGCTGAAATTGAGGGAGCTGAGCAAAAATCTGATTGAGGCTGAAAAAGGACTGCTGATGTTGTTGGATTCTGACCTCTCTGCACTCAAAGTGGATTTTCTAGAGCTACAGAATTCCAAATGGCGCGCTTCCAATTGCATTGGAAAGTAGACATCCAGGGCTTTCCAGCAATATATAATAGTCCATACTTTGCTCAAGGATAGATGACGTAAACTGGCGTTCAACGCCAGTTCCATGCTACTGTCTGGCGTCCAGCGCCAGAAACAAGTTAGGAGTTGGAGTTCAACGCCAGAATTGGATCCAAAGCTGGCGTTGAACGCCCAAAACAGCTCTATGCACGTGAGAAGCTTTAGTCTCAGCCCCATCACACACCAAGTGGGCCCCAGAAGTGGATTTCTGCACCATCTATCATAGTTTACTCATTTTTTGTAAACCTAGGTTACTAGTTTAGTATTTAAAGAACTTTTAGAGATTTATTTTGTATTTCATGACATTTTTAGATCTAAATTTTGTACCTTTTGATGGCATGAGTCTCTAAACTCCATTGTTGGGGGTGAGGAGCTCTGCTGTGCCTCGATGAGTTAATGCCAGTATTTCTGTTTTCTATTCAATCATGTTTGTTCCTATCTAAGATATTCATTTGCGCCTTATTATGATGAATGTGATGATCCGTGACACTCATCACCATTCTCAACCTATGAACGTGTGCCTGACAACCACCTCCGTTCTACATTAGATTGAATGAGTATCTCTTAGATTCCTTAATCGGAATCTCCGTGGTATAAGCTAGAATCCATTGGCAGCATCCTTGAGAATCCGGAAAGTCTAAACCTTGTCTGTGGTATTCCTAGTAGGATTCTGGGATTGGATGACTGTGACGAGCTTCATACTCGCGAGTGCTGGGCGTAGTGACAGACGCAAAAGGATAGCGAATCCTATTCCGGTATGATCGAGAACCTACAGATGATTAGCCGTGCGGTGACAGCGCACCTGGACCATTTTCACTGAAAGGACGGATGGTAGCCATTGACAACGGTGATCCTCCAACACACAGCTTGCCATAGGAGGGACGTGCGTGCGTGAAGAAGAAGATAGAGAGAAAGCAGAGATTCAAAAGGCAAAGCATCTCCAAAACTCCAACATATTCTCATTTACTGCATAACAAGTAACCTTTAATTCATGCTCTCGTGTTCATTTGCAAGTCAATTGATAGCCACTAATTAATATCCTGACTAAGAGTTGCAAGATAACCATAGCTTGCTTCAAGCCAACAATCTCCGTGGGATCAACCTTTACTCACGTAAGGTATTACTTGGACGACCCAGTGCACTTGCTGGTTAGTTGTGCGGAATTACATAGTGTGAAGTAATTTTCGTGCACCAAGTTTTTGGCGCCATTGCCGGGGATTGTTTGAGTTTGGACAACTGACGGTTTATTTTGTTGCTTAGATTAGGAAAAATTTTTCTTTTTGGTTTAGAGTCTTTTATTATTTATACATTGTTAAAATACTTTAAATTTATAG
Source organism: Arachis ipaensis (assembly GCF_059453495.1). Taxonomy (NCBI): domain Eukaryota; kingdom Viridiplantae; phylum Streptophyta; class Magnoliopsida; order Fabales; family Fabaceae; genus Arachis; species Arachis ipaensis. Next base: position 133,370,683 of record NC_142444.1, read on the forward strand.
CTCAATTAGTTAGAGCATGGTGCTTATGTTCTTGGTAATTGGCTATCCTATTTTTTAAAATCTTTTTCAAAAATAATTTTTCTTTGAATAAATCTTGTGCCAAACTCTAAGTTTGGTGTTTTCTTGTTGATTTTTCTTTGTTTTTCGAAAATTTTAGTTTGTTTTTCTAAAAATTTTAAATTTGGTGTTTTTTCTTCATGTTCTTGTGTTCTTGTGAGTCTTCAAAGTGTTCTTGAGTTTTCCTTGTGTCTTGATCTTAAAATTTTTAAGTTTGGTGTTCCTTGGTGTTTTCCCTCCAAAATTTTCGAAAATAAGGAGCATTAGATCTAAAAATTTTAAATCTTGTGCTATTTTATTGTTTTTCTCTTTCCTCACTAAATTCAAAAATATCTTTTCTCTCTATTTTTAAAAAAATTTTCGAAAATTATTTTTAAAACAAAATTCAGATTTTTTTTCAAAATTTAAAATCTTTTCCAAATCATATCTTTTTCAAAACTACCTAACCACTTCCTCTCTCCTTATTTTTTTCGAAAATCTTCACCTATTTTTATTTATTTTATTTTAATTTATTTTATTTTCGAAATAATTAAATAAATAAATAAATAAAAATAAATATTTTTTTTACATCATCTCCCTTTCTCCATCATGGATCTAAGTGGAAATGAACAGTTCAGGAGGACTCTGGGGTCATATGCTAACCCCTTTACTGCTTCATATGGGAGTAGTATCTGCATACCTTCCATTGGAGTCAGTAGCTTTGAGTTGAATCCTCAGCTCATTATCATGGTGCAGCAAAGCTGCCAGTATTTCGGTCTTCCACAGGAAGAACCTACAGAGTTTCTGGCACAGTTTTTGCAAATTGCTGACACAGTACATGATAAGGAAGTAGATCAGGATGTCTACAGATTATTACTGTTTCCATTTGCTGTAAAAGACCAAGCCAAGAGGTGGTTAAATAACCTACCTAAGGCTAGCATAAGGACATGGAAACAGCTGACAAAAAAATTCCTGAATCAATACTTTCCTCCAAAACGGATGACACAGCTAAGGCTGGACATCCAAGGCTTTAAACAAGGAGATAATGAATCTCTTTATGATGCTTGGGAGAGATACAGAGAGATGCTAAGAAAATGTCCCTCTGAAATGTTTTCAGAGTGGGTTCAGTTAGACATCTTCTATTATGGGCTTATAGGAAGAGCTCAGATCTCTTTAGATTGCTCAGCTGGTGGATCTATCCACATGAGAAAGACAATTGAAGAAGCTCAAGAGCTCATTGATACAGTTGCCAGAAATCAGCATCTGTACCTAAGCAGTGACTCTTCCATGAAAGAAGAGGCTAAAACAGTAACTACTAAACCCAGTCCTGTAGAGCAAGCTGCTGAATTCAATCAACAATTGGATTTTCTAACAAAGCAGTTAGCTGAATTCAAGGATAAACTACAAGAGACAAGGATGGCTAATATAAACATGGAAGAACAATTGAAGCAAACAAAGCAGCAGCTGTCAAGACAAATAACAGAAGAATGCCAAGCAGTCCAATTAAGAAGTGGGAAAAAATTAAATACCCCACCTCAAGGTAGCAAGAAGCCAAGAAATGAGCAAACCATCCAAAATCCACCAGAGGACAGTAAGAGCCCAGGGAAAAATAATTCTGGCGCTAAAACGCCAGAAATTTAGTGGAAGGCTGGCGATGAACGCCCAGACCATGCTCAGGACTGGCGTTCAACGCCAGAAACAAGCAAGGATCTGGCGTTGAACGCCTAAAAGGAGCACAGTTCTGGCGTTCAGATGCCAGGAAGAACTGGGAAGCTAGCGTCTAACGCCACTCCAGCTCCTAACTCTGGCATTCAATTGCCAGTGAGGGATCAGACACACACAAGTGCTGATGACAACCCATCTAAAAAGGCTTCCTCAACCACTTCTGTAGGAAATAAACTTACAGCAACTAAGGTTGAGGAATATAAAGCCAAGATACCTTATCCTCAAAAACTCCGCCAAGAGGAGCAGGATAAGCAATTTGCTCGCTTTGCAGATTATCTCAGGACTCTTGAAATAAAGATTCCATTTGCAGAGGTACTAGAGCAAATACCTTCTTATGCCAAGTTCATGAAAGAGATCTTGAGTCATAAGAAGGATTGGAGAGAAACTGAAAGAGTTCTCCTCACTGAAGAATGCAGTGCAGTCATTCTGAAAAGCTTTCCTGAAAAGCTTAAAGACCCTGGGAGTTTTCTGATACCATGCACATTAGAAGGTAATTGCACCAAGACAGCTTTATGTGATCTTGGGGCAAGCATCAACCTAATACCTGCATCCATTATCAGAAAGCTTGGTTTAACTGAAGAAGTTAAACCAACCCGGATATGTCTCCAACTTGCTGATGGCTCCATTAAATACCCATCAGGCGTGATTGAAGACATGATTGTCAGAGTTGGGCCATTCGCCTTTCCCACTGACTTTGTAGTGCTGGAAATGGAGGAGCACAAAAGTGCTACTCTCATTCTAGGAAGACCCTTCCTAGCAACTGGACGAACTCTCATTGATGTCCAACAGGGGGAAATAACCCTGAGAGTCAATGAGGATGAGTTTAAGTTGAATGCTGTCAAAGCCATGCAACATCCAGACACATCAAAAGACTGCATGAAAGTTGATCTTATTGACTCTTTGGTAGAAGAGATCAACATGGCTGAGAGTCTCGAATCAGAGTTGGAAGACATCTTTAAAGATGTTTAGCCTAATTTGGAGGATTTAGAGGAAATGAAAGAACCTCTAAAATTTCCTCTGGAAGAGGAAAAACCTCCTAAACCCGAGCTCAAACCATTACCACCATCCCTGAAATATGCATTTCTGGGAGAAGGTGACACTTTTCCAGTGATCATAAGCTCTGCTTTAAATCTACAGGAAGAGGAAGCACTTATTCAAGTGCTAAGGACACACAAGACAGCTCTTGGGTGGTTCATAGGTGACCTTAAGGGCATAAGCCCAGCCAGATGCATGCACAAAATCTTACTGGAGGATAATGCTAAAACAGTGGTTCAACCACAGAGGCGGCTAAATCCAGCCATGAAGGAAGTGGTGCAGAAAGAGGTCACCAAATTACTAGAGGCTGGGATTATTTATCCTATTTCTGGCAGCCCCTGGGTGAGCCCTGTTCAAGTTGTCCCCAAGAAAGGAGGCATGACAGTGGTTCATAATGAAAAGAATGAACTGGTTCCTACAAGAACAGTTACAGGATGGCGCATGTGTATTGACTACAGAAGACTCAATACAGCCACCAGAAAGGATCATTTTCCTTTACCATTCATAGACCAGATGCTAGAAAGACTTGCAGGTCATGATTATTACTGCTTTTTGGATGGCTACTCAGGCTATAACCAGATTGCAGTAGATCCCTAGGATCAAGAGAAAACAGCATTCACATGTCCATCTGGAGTGTTTGCTTATAGAAGGATGCCATTTGGGCTGTGTAATGCGCCTGCAACCTTCCAGAGATGCATGCTCTCTATTTTCTCTGATATGGTGGAAAAATTTCTGGAAGTCTTCATGGATGACTTCTCAGTATATGGAGACTCATTCAGCTCCTGTCTTGATCACCTGAAACTAGTTCTGAAAAGATGCCAAGAGACCAACCTGGTTTTAAACTGGGAAAAATGTCACTTTATGGTGACTGAAGGGATTGTCCTTGGGCATAAAATTTCAAACAAGGGAATAGAGGTGGATCAAGCAAAAATAGAGGTAATTGAAAAATTACCACCACCTGCCAATGTCAAGGCAATCAGAAGCTTTCTAGGGCATGCAAGATTCTATAGGAGGTTTATAAAGGATTTTTCAAAAATCGCAAAACCTCTGAGCAATCTGCTAGCTGCTGACACGCCATTTGTGTTTGACACAGAGTGTCTGCAAGCGTTTGAAACACTGAAAGCCAAGCTGGTCACAGCACCAGTTATTTTTGCACCAGATTGGACATTACCATTTGAGCTAATGTGTGATGCCAGTGATCACGCCATTGGTGTAGTGCTGGGGCAGAGGCATGACAAGCTTCTGCACATCATTTATTATGCTAGTCGCGTTTTAAATGATGCCCAAAAAAATTACACAACCACAGAAAAAGAATTACTTGCAGTGGTTTATGCCATTGACAAGTTTAGATCATACTTGGTAGGATCAAAGGTGATTGTGTATACTGACCATGCTGCCCTCAAATATCTACTCACAAAGCAGGATTCAAAACCCAGGCTCATAAGATGGATGTTGCTTTTGCAAGAGTTTGATATAGAGATAAGAGACAGAAAAGGGACAGAGAACCAAGTGGCTGATCATCTGTCCCGGATAGAGCCAGTAGAAGGGACGTCCCTCCCCTCTCCTGAGATCTCTGAGACTTTTTTGGATGAGAATTTATTTGCCATTCAGGAAACACCATGGTTTGCAGACATTGCAAACTATAAAGCTGCAAGGTTCATACCCAAAAAGTACAGCAGGCAACAAAAGAAAAAATTAATTACTGATGCAAAGTACTACTTGTGGGATGAACCCTATCTCTTTAAGAGATGTGCATATGGAATAATCCGGAGATGTGTGCCTAGAGAAGAAGCACAGAGGATCCTATGGCATTGCCATGGATCACAATATGGAGGCCATTTCGGAGGTGAGCGAACAGCCACCAAGGTCCTCCAATGTGGCTTCTATTGGCCCACACTCTATAAAGATTCCCGAGAGTTCGTACGTAACTGTGACAGTTGCCAAAGAGCTGGTAATCTGCCTCATGGTTACGCCATGCCTCAACAAGGAATCTTAGAGATTGAGTTGTTTGACGTATCTGGAATTGACTTCATGTGACCTTTTCCACCGTCATACTCAAACACTTATATTCTGGTGGCCGTTGACTACGTATCAAAATGGGTAGAGGCCGTTGCCACACCCACCAATGATACTAAAACAGTGCTGAAGTTCCTCCAGAAATATATCTTCAGCAGGTTTGGGGTCCCTAGAGTACTAATCAGTGATGGGGGCACTCACTTCTGCAACAAACAGCTTTACTCCGCCATGGTCCGGTATGGGATTCGCCACAAGGTGGCGACCCCATATCATCCACAGACTAATGGACAAGCTGAAGTCTCTAACAGAGAGCTAAAAAGAATCCTAGAACGGACTGTAAGTACCCGTAGAAAGGATTGGGCAAGAAGCTTGGATGATGCTCTGTGGGCATACAGAACAACATTCAAGACTCCTATAGGGACCTCTCCATACCAACTTGTGTATGGTAAGGCATGTCACCTACCCGTGGAACTGGAACATAAAGCCTACTGGGCAACCAGATTCCTAAACTTTGATGCCAAATTAGCTGGAGAAAAAAGATTGTTCTAGCTAAATGAACTAGAGGAATTCAGATGCACTGCTTTCGAAAATGCCAAGCTTTATAAAGAAAAATAAAGAAAATGGCATGACAGGAAGCTGTCATCTAGAATCTTTAAAATAAGACAAAAGGTTCTGTTGTTTAACTCTAGGCTCAGGTTATTCTCTAGGAAACTGAAGTCCCGGTGGAGGGGACCATATGTGATTACAAGTGTATCACCATATGGTTATGTGGAGCTTCAAGATATTGATTCTGATATGAAGTTCATTGTTAATGGACAGAGAATCAAGCACTATCTTGAAGGCAATGTTGAGCAAGAGTGCTCAAGGCTGAAGCTAGATTAAAAGCTCAGCAAGGTCCAGCTAAAGACAATAAAGAAGCGCTTGCTGGGAGGAAACCCAGCCATGGGGCATCACTTCCTCTAAGCATTTTGCCCTATTCTTGATTTTATTTGTTTATATAAAGTTCATTGATCCTAAGGTAAAGAGTCAATTGTATAAGTTCACAGGGTTACAGAAGGATTCTGCACGCAAAATAGAGAAAAAGAACTCACTGGCAAGAAAACGCCAGTAAAAGTCTGTTTTGGGCATTCAACGCCCAACAGAAGCATCCATTGGGCGTTAAACGCCAGTAAGGATAGCCATCTGGGCGTTGAACGCCAGATTTACAGCGTTCTGAGCGTTCAGAAAAACGCCCAGTAACAAAGGACTTCCTGGCGTTCAACGCCAGAAATAAGCAGCAGCTGGGCGTTGAACGCCCAGGAGAAGCAGCATTTGGGCATTGAACGCCCAAAACATGCAGCGTTTGGGCGTTCAAACGCCAGGATGGTGGGGAGGAGGTAAATTCGTTTTTTCTTCATATTTTTCATTTTAATCCTAATTTTCATGTTCCAATTCATGATTTCTTGCATAAACATGTTAAGAACCCTGATTTCTAAAATCCCTAATTTCTAAAAACCCTTCTTAAAAAAAATATTAAATGTATCTTAATCCATAAGCACAAATCCTTTTTTTTTCTTCAATCCAACTCAACTCTTTTTCAAAATGTTCAAAACAAATCTCTCTCTTTTCATTCAAAAATCTTTTCAACTAAGCAATATCTTTTTCAAATCTCCATACTATCTTTTTCAAAATTTCAAATCTATATTTTTCAAATATCTTTCATATCTTTCCAATTTTAAATCATATCTTTTCTTATCATATTTTTTTCTAAAAATCATATCTTCTATCTTATCTTTCTCCCTATTTTTCGAAAACCCACCCCCCTCTCCCTTTAAATATGGGTTCGGCCTCCCTCCCCTCCCATCCACCATTGTACCTAGTTCTCCTTCTATCCCTCTCATTTCTTTTCTTTTGCTTGAGGACAAGCAAACCTCTAAGTTTGGTGTGCTTATCCGTGATCACTAAGATCATGGCTCCTAAAGGAAAACAACCCACTCCAAGAGGCAAGAAAGAGAGTGTTCCAAAACCACTTTAGAATCAAGGGAAGTTCTTAACTAAAGAACATTCAGACCATTATTACAAAATAATGGGTCTAAGATCAGTGATCCTGGAAGTCAGATTCGATCTGAAAGAAGACGAATATTTGGAGATCCATGAGCAAATTCGAATCAGGAACTAGGAGATCCTAGCCAATCCTGAAACGAAAGTGGGAAGGAATATGGTCCAAGAGTTCTATGCTAATATGTGGCATACAGACATGCAAATACTATCTGGATCTGCTATCTATGACTATCGGACCGTGGTCAGAGGAAAGATTGTTCATACCCACCCTGACAAGATCAGGGAGATCTTAAAGCTACCTCAGCTGAAAGATGATCCAGACTCCTTCAATAGGAGAATGATGAGAACAGACAAGGGCCTGGATAAGATTCTAGAAGACATATGCATCCCTGGAGCCAGGTGGACCACCAGCACGAAGGGTGTCCCTAATCAACTCAAAAGAGAAGATCTCAAACTAGTCGCCAGAGGATGGCTGGATTTCATTGGGCATTCTCTGCTGTCCACTAGCAACCGTTCTGAAGTCACTATTAGAAGAGCAGTGATGATCCATTGCATCATGATGGGAAAAGAAGTGGAAGTTCATCAACTGATTTCAACTGAATTTTACAAAATTGCAAATAAAAATTCCAAAGATGCCAGGTTGGCTTATCCAAGCTTGATTTCTATGCTCTGCAAGGACGCTGGAGTAAGGATGGGAATAACTGAGTATATCTCAATTGAGCGACCAATCACCAAAGCATCAATGGAAAAGCAACAAGCACAGGATGACCCCATCAAGAAGAAAACACAAGAATTTCTCCCAGAAATCCCTCAATCTGAATACTGGGAGTATCTTGAAACATCAGTTACCAAGATGCAAGAAGCTATGGAACAAATAATAAAAGAACAGAAGGAACAAAGTAGCATTCTTTGCTATTTGATTAAAGAACAGGAGGAGCAAGGGCGCGACTTAAGGGAATTGAAGCGCCAGAAATTATCTCTTAAAGGACCAAGAAACCCACAGATTAGAGGAACATCCACTCCCCAGAACAAAGGTTGTTAAATTCCAATCTTAGTCTTAACTCTGTGATAACTGTTCTTATTCTAGTTTTACCTTAGGAGTCATATAGTAGTAATTAGTATCTATATTTTTTTTTATTTTATCTCCAATTAAGCTATAATTTAATTTTCTCATCATCATCAAACATGAATAAAATAGAAGAATTTCTTTAGAATAAGAGGCAATAATTTTCGAGTTTTTAATAAGAACATTCTAATTATTTACATGTGGTGGCAATGCTTTCTGTCTTCTTAATGAATACTTGAACAGTGCATATGTCTTTTGAATTTGATGTTTAAGACTGTTAAATATGTTGGCTCTTGAAAGAATGATGAACATGAGACATGTTATTGATAATCTGAAAAATCATAAGAATGATTCTTGAAGCAAGAAAAAGCAGCAAAGAACAAAGCTTGCAGAAAAAAAATATAGAAAGAAAAAGAAAAAGCAAGCAGAAAAAGCCAATAACCCTTAAAACCAAAAGGCAAGGGTAAATAAAAAGGATCCCAAGGCTTTGAGCATCAGTGGATAGGAGGGCCTAAAGGAATAAAATCCTGGCTTAAGCGGCTAAACTAAGCTGTCCCTAACCATGTGCTTGTGGCGTGAAGGTGTCAAGTGAAAACTTGAGACTGAGCGGTTAAAGTCAAGGTCCAAAGCAAAAAGAAGAGTGTGCTTAAGAACCCTGGACACCTCTAATTGGGGACTTTAGCAAAGCTGAGTCACAATCTGAAAAGGTTCACCCAATTATGTGTCTGTGGCATTTATGTATCCGGTGGTAATACTGGAAAACAAAGTGCTTAGGGCCACGGCCAAGACTCATAAAGTAGCGGTGTTCAAGAATCAACATACTAAACTAGGAGAATCAATATCACTATCTGAATTCTGAGTTCCTATAGATGCCAATCACTCTGAGCTTCAATGGATAAAGTGAGATGCCAAAATTGTTCAGAAGCCAAAAAGCTACTAGTCCCGCTCATCTAATTAGAATCTGAGCTTCACTCAAAAACTCTTGAGATATTCTTGCTTCTTAAATTATTTGTATTCTATTTTATTTATCTAGTTGCTTGAGGACAAGCAACCGTTTAAGGTTTGGTGTTGTGATGAGCGGATATTTTATACGCTTTTTGGGGTTAATTTCATATAGTTTTTAGTATATTTTAGTTAGTTTTTAGTTTATTCTCATTAGTCTCTAGGCAAAATTCATATTTCTGAACTTTACTATGAGTTTGTGTGTTTTTCTATAATTTCAGGTATTTTCTGGCTGAAATTGAGGGAGCTGAGCAAAAATCTGATTGAGGCTGAAAAAGGACTGCTGATGCTGTTGGATTCTGACCTCCCTGCACTCAAAGTGGATTTTCTGGAGCTACAGAACTTCAAATGGCGCGCTTCTAATTGCGTTGGAAAGTAGACATCCAGGGCTTTCCAGCAATATATAATAGTCTATACTTTGCTCAAGGATAGACGACGTAAACTGGCATTCAACGCCAGTTCCATGCTGCTGTCTGGCGTCCAGCGCCAGAAACAAGTTAGGAGTTGGAGTTCAACGCCAGAATTGGATCCAAAGCTGGCGTTGAACGCCCAAAACAGCCCTATGCACGTGAGAAGCTTTAGTCTCAGCCCCAACACACACCAAGTGGGCCCCAGAAGTGAATTTCTGTACCATCTATCATAGTTTACTCATTTTTTGTAAACCTAGGTTACTAGTTTAGTATTTAAACAACTTTTAGAGATTTATTTTGTATCTCATGACATTTTTAGATCTAAATTTTGTACCTTTTGACGGCATGAGTCTCTAAACTCCATTGTTGGGGGTAAGGAGCTCTGCTGTGCCTCGATGAGTTAATGCCAGTATTTCTGTTTTCTATTCAATCATGTTTGTTCCTATCTAAGATATTCATTTGCGCCTTATTATGATAAATGTGATGATCCGTGACACTCATCACCATTTTCAACCTATGAACGTGTGCCTGACAACCACCTCCGTTCTATATTAGATTGAATGAGTATCTCTTAGATTCCTTAATCGGAATCTCCGTGGTATAAGCTAGAATCCATTGGCAGCATCCTTGAGAATCCGGAAAGTCTAAACCTTGTCTGTGGTATTCCTAGTAGGATTCTGGGATTGGATGACTGTGACGAGCTTCATACTCGCGAGTGCTGGGCGTAGTGACAGACGCAAAAGGATAGCGAATCCTATTCCGGTATGATCGAGAACCTACAGATGATTAGCCGTGCGGTGACAGCGCACCTGGACCATTTTCACTGAAAGGAAGGATGGTAGCCATTGACAACGGTGATCCTCCAACACACAGCTTGCCATAGGAGGGACGTGCGTGCGTGAAGAAGAAGATAGAGAGAAAGCAGAGATTCAAAAGGCAAAGCATCTCCAAAACTCCAACATATTCTCATTTACTGCATAACAAGTAACCTTTAATTCATGCTCTCGTGTTCATTTGCAAGTCAATTGATAGCCACTAATTAATATCCTGACTAAGAGTTGCAAGATAACCATAGCTTGCTTCAAACCAACAATCTCCGTGGGATCGACCCTTACTCACGTAAGGTATTACTTGGACGACCCAGTGCACTTGCTGGTTAGTTGTGCGGAATTACATAGTGTGAAGTAATTTTCGTGCACCACCAGTCACCTTTACGTTGTAGGGTCAACAGAGTATCGAGTTTTCAACCTCGTACATGTGATGGCAAGCCACGGTACTTTATCCAGAGAATCTCGTATCACAGATCATTTAATCATTCAAGCCAAGTATCATACATGATCATTCATTTGATTATCAAGCCAAGTATCATACATGATCATTCGTAACATTTCATAATCGGTTAATCACTTTTCAGCTTTACTTCATCTCCAAGTTATTTCTATTTCCTAACTTCATCTGATTATCAGGTTTAATACTATTATTAATGACTAAAAAAATGAAAATAGAGGTTTAGAAGATTGAAGTGCGGTTTAAAAATCTGAAAACAATGTTTGCTGAAATAGGGGCCACGCGTACGCGTGGCTCACGCATACGCGTGGGAATGTAAAAATGTAGCTCGCGCGCACGTACACGTGGGTCATGCGTACGCGTGGACATGCTTGCTAACTCCTTACGTGTACGCACGGGCCACGCGTACACGTGGACGTACGTTCTTAAAAAAAAGGGATCAACCAGAAAGCTGCACAATCAGGAAATGTCACCTGCATAATTATATATTCCACACCAAAATTTTCGACGGGCATAACTCAATCGTTTTAAATCGTTTTTCTTCCGTTCTTCGAACGGCATAAACTTCACGAACCCAATTTTCATTTAAAACAGGTTGAAATCAATTTGGGGTTCCGGAAGCCAAGTTATAGCCCGCCGAAGTTCAGCTCAAAACCAAAGTTCTATAAACCTCATAAACCTCATTTCATTCAAAATCTCAATTTTCATTCATTATCATACCTACAATTCTCAACATAACAAATCCTTCTTTATCATCAAAACAACCACCATAACAATCTATTCCTTGAATCAACAATAATACACATTCATTTCCTAAACTCCATCAAACATCACCAACCAACCAACAAGCATCAAACCACAATAATTCATCAAATCACCAATTATCCAATAAACACCAAATCAAACATGTCCTTTGCCGAGATACTAAACATTAGATATACACCTGTATTCTAACTTATCCTATAGTCATCTAGCCTAAGTTTTCCCAGAACATTATATATTAAATGCAAGAAACCTAAACCATACTTTGGCCAATTCTCACGTAGCGACCAAAGCAATTCACCCAACACAAACACAGCCCCAAAGCTCAACAAAATACTAATGCCCAACCTCCACCAAAATTCCAACGTCCACAATTTCAAGCTCCAATTATTTATTCACAAGCTAATACACATTCATAACACATATATACCCAATTTAATACTCAAAACATAAATTCAGTTATTTAAATCAAATTTATGGTATCCTCACCTTACCCAAGCTTCAAATAAGCAAGAGTAAATGTTTTCTTCAAACTAATTAGATCCTAAAACATCAAAGAGTAAAGAAATTCAATACCCCTATAATATTTTCAAAAATTGGGAGAAAGGAGTGGCTGAAAGTGATTAATGACTTACCTATGAAATTTTTCTGGTAGAAACGTAGAGCTCGATGCGGTGGACGCGTGGCCACAAATGGTGTGGCGATCAGAGCTCGGACGGAGGAGTTACGGGATTTTGAAATCACCGTAAGGGTTACGGGAAATTTTCCTTCTCTCTTTTCCCCTGTATGCTTCAACGCTGCTTTAGCTAAAATTGGGAAGAGAAGGAACGTGGGTTCATTTAAAGGCAGGCCTGGTTGGGTCCACGGGCCCGGTTCAACCGGTTCGGCCCGTTCGGTCCAATCTTGGACCGATTTCTTCGAAATTAGTGTCAAAATTCTGATTTCGATGAGCTCTATCCTAATTTGATATAATATTCATATTTCTAATTTTCTTTATTAAGAATTAATTTATCAACTAATTATTTACTAATTTAATAGAATTTACATTTTACTGTTTCGATGGACACCATATCATGACCTAGATTTGCAGGCCATGACGCCAGACTGACTGAGAGATGATAGAGAGATTCAAACATGGATGGCAGCAGTTTCTATGATTTGTTTCAAATATGTTGAGTTTCTTCTTCTTCCAACATTCACATTTCTCCCTTCTCCTTCTTCCTTCCTCCTCCCTCCTTCCACCATCCGCCTTCTGTCATTGTCATCTCTCTTTTCTACACTGTCACTGCCACCACTACTTCCCCTTTTCCCCTTCTCTCTTCATATTGCCTATCACCTCTGTCTCCTCTGTCATTGTCACTTATCATTGTCTTTATTTAGATATGTGTTATTTTCACTGTCGCATCATCCATTGTTGTCGCATTGTTCAGATTTGTGCCTTTATCTTTGCCTTTGTCCACTCTTTCTCACCTTTGTTTTTTTCATTTATATGTTTTAGATTTTTTATATTAATAAAAATCTAAAGTATTAAAGTGATGATTGAATAATAAAAGTTTTTTTTGAAGTAAAAAAGCTCAACACAACAAGGTGGAGCAAAAGAAAAGAAACAAAAACTCATAACGCTAAAAATAACAACCCCTAGCCATCTCTGGCATTGCCATCATCAACCACAGGGTTCACCACCAATTCACTCAGCATAACTTGTATCCACCACACTTGAACCTTGATTTTTGAATATTCTATCATTTTTTTTCTAGCCAAATTGTCCAGATGTCCACAAAAAACCAACCAACCACCGCTTCTGTTCTATTTTTCTCGCTGATATATCCGTCCAAATTTCATAGTGTTGCTTGAGCGTACTTTGAAATAGTCCATATCCTTCCAAGAGCAAACAACCAAGCACACCACACCTGCCAAGTGAGCTCACAACCAATGAACAAGTGAAAAGTAATTTCAACAGATTTATGACATAAAACACACATGTTATCATTCTGACCAATAACACTTAATCTACACAGTCTTTCCCTTGTATTCACCCTGCCAACCAGTGCAAACCAAGTAAACAACTCAATCTTTGGTGGGACGAATCCTCTCCAAATAGTACCTCTGCCTGCAATACCTGCTAATAGACCACTATTTCATAGTTTATCTTGTGTTCAATTGAGTGGTTTTTATCAACTCTTTACCCATTTATTCATACTAATCGCATGCTTTATGTCTTCCTTCCTGATTTTGTGCTATGATTGAAAACATGCTTCTTTGGCCTTTATATTGCTAATATTAATCCTATTTTATCATCATTAGATGCCTTGATATGTGTGTTAAGTGATTTCAGAGATTACAGGGCAGGAATGGCTCAGAGGATAGAAAGGAAGCATGCAAAAGTGGAAGGAATACAAGAAGCTGAAGGAACTGCAAAGCTGTCAGCCTGACCCTCTCGCACTAAAACGGCTATAACTCGAGCTACAGAGGTCCAAATGATGCGGTTCTAGTTGCGTTGAAAAGCTAATGTCCGGAGCTTCGACTTGATATATAATATACCATATTTGCCCTGACTCTAGGTGACGCGAATGCGTGCTCCACGCGGATGCGTCGCAGTGACAAAAAATCAGTGTGTTTGAATTCGCAACCAGCGAATTCTGGGCTGTTTTCGACCCAGTTTGCGGCCCAGAAAACACAGATTAGAGGCTATAAAGTGGGGAAATGCATCCATTCATGAAAAAGCTCTCATAATTCACTTCTCATAATTTAGATGTAGTTTTTAGAGAGAGAGGTTCTCTCCTCTCTCTCTTAGGATTTAGGATTAGGATTCCTCTTAAAGGATTTAGGATTATCTCTTCTCAATTTCCAGGTTTAATGTTCTTTTTTTATTTATTTTCTCAATTTTGTTTATGACTCTTTATGTTTAGATTGATTTTCTATTTAATATATTTTGAGGTATTTCAGACTTATGATCGCTCTCTTTAATTTATGTTACTGTTGCTTCCCATCTGAAGGCATTTTTATTCAAGTAGATTTTTCTCCCTTTTGGCTTTGGTCAAATGATTGGTAACACTTGAGTTATCAAACTCAGCAAGTGATTGAAATTGGCAAATTCTGATTGAACTAGGATTGCTCTAAAGCTAGTCTCTCCACAGGAGTCGACTAGGACTTGAGAATCAAGCTAATCAGTCCACTTAACCTTCCTTTGTTTAGTAAAGGCTAACCAAGTGGGATTAAAACCCAATTCTCTTCACACCTGATAAGGATAACTAGGATAGGAATTCCAATTCTTATGCCTTGCCAAGAGATTTTATTATTATTATTTTATTTTTCTTGTCATTTAAATTACGTGCTCCTTATTTCAAAAACCCCCAAATTTACAAAACTCATAACCAATAATAAGAACATACCTCCCTGCAATTCCTTGAGAAGACGACTCGAGGTTTAAATACTCGGTTATCAATTTAAAGGGGTTTGTTACTTGTGACAACCAAAACGTTTGTAAGAAAGGTTGATTGCTTGGTTTAGTAACTATACTTACAACGAGAGTTTACTATAACTTCTAAACCATCAATCTTCAGTTCTTTTAAAATGGCGCCGTTGCTGGGAAATTGCAAACGTGTGCCTTATTATTGGTTATTGTAAATATTTACTTTTAAATTGATTTTTTTCGAAAAAAAAATTTCAGATTTTTATTTTAAAAATTTTTATCTTATCCTATCTTATTTTAAAAAAAAATCAATTTTCAATTTTCAATTTTAAAAATTCAATTTTCAAAATTTAAAATTCAAATTTTAAAATTTCAAATTTTAATCTTCAAATTTCAAATTTGCTTTTATTTTTGTTTTTAAAATTTTAATAACTAACTATGAGTTCTCACCCCTCTCGCTTTGAGTTTGGTTCCAATGTTGTTGCAAGGAATGGAAATTATAAGAGGAACATGCATCAAGGTCAAAACAATCAGAGATGGAAAGAGCCACGAAGATCTGATCAACCTTTCCAGCAACAACACCTTCCACAGTACCACAGACAAAGACCATTCCACGATGCATACCAAGACAATAGTTATGGTGGACCCTTCCGTGACAACCAACATCCACCAAATTACTATAGTCAAGAGCCATTCCAGAGGGCATACCAAGATGATAGATATGATGGACCCCCATCATATGCCTATGAACTTCCTCAACACAACTTTGAACCACCACACTCACAAGCCAACTACCACCATTCACCTTCATATGATCCTAACCCACATCCACCATACCAACCACCTTATGAGCCATATGAACCATATATAGAACTACCCCAATTCCAACCCAATTACTCCCAAGAACCACCACCTCAATATTTGCCATCTCCATATCCATCAATCCAAGAGCACTATGATCCTACTTATGATAGCCGAGCGCAACAAGAATCAAGGGATCGTCTCACAGAAACATGTCCAAAACTTCAAGCAACCCTTCACCAACTGGATCAAGCGATAAATCGATTACCTTTCCGACGTTCAGACACTCAAGGAACCCCCATGGCCTCATGTGGGTAATCTAATGAAGAACGTAGCATGAAGGAGATATTAGAAACTCCGGTGGACAGTGAGCAGCACGATTTTATATTGAAACAATTAAAAGAAGCTACGCCTGCCATTGAGGAGGAAGAAGTGGTTGAAGACTTAGGAGATGCGGAACCTCCATGGGAAACTCAAGTTATAGAGCCTCCTTCAAAGACGTTTGAAATTGATGTTGAGGAGGGTGTACAACCTCCAAGGCATATCATAGTTGAAGACTTGGAAGAGGTTGATCAAGAGATGGAGATTCTAGAAGAAGAAGCACAACTTCCTATGCCCTTGGTAAGTAATGAAGAAGAGATTAAATCGGAAGAAAGCTACCAAGAGGAAGAGGTTCATATTGAAGAAACTTGCAAAGAGGTGGAAGTTGATTATTTTGGCGCCGTTACCGGGGAGTTGCAATAGAGTGCTAAAGTTATTGATTAGATTTTATTTATTTGCATTTTATTTTATTTTGCTACTATGAGCTGCTTGTTTCTTTTTCTAGATGACGCGTTCACTTCCTGATCCAAGCTTGCCAGTATTCGATCCTGAGATTGAAAGAACTATTTCACGAATAAGGCAAGCTCGGCGTCGGTTAGTCCTCTCTGAGGGCGAATCTGAAACGTCATTTGAGGAAGAAATCAGCCCCTGTTCTACTGATTCGATTGATTTACTTATAGGTGACATGGCAGCACCTAGGAAAGTTACTATCCAGGAGGCTGGAGCCCCAGATTTTACAATGCAACCGTTTCAAGCGCATCATCCAGCGGTGGCTACAGACTTTGAAATAAAGACCGTACTGCTCAATTTGATGTCCAAGTTTCATGGCTTACCTGCTCAAGAGCCTATCAAACACCTGAGAGATTTTCAAGCAGCCTGTTCTACTGTCAGGCGTGATGGTGCAGATGAAACTTCAATTTTGCTGAAAGCCTTCCCGTTTTCTCTTAAGGGAAAGGCAAGAGAGTGGTACGACACTCAACCCGCTGCAACTGTATCCAACTGGGATACACTCAAAACAGAATTTTTGGAAAAGTTCTTTCCAGCTGAAGTTACTGATAAACTGAGGAAAGACATTTCCATGATTGTTCAGGATGATTCTGAAACTCTCTATGAGTACTGGGAGTGCTTCAATAATCTTCTGGAAGCTTGCCCCCCATATAATTGACAAGATAGTGTTACTCGGCTACGTCACACAGGTCATGAGGCCGCAAGATAAAACCACATTGGAGAGTGCTAGCAATGGGTCTATGAAAAAGTACAAGACCACTGATGAGGCATGACAATTGATCAGCGACTTAGCTAAATCTACTAGGAATCACAGGCAAAAACAAGGCCGTGCAAAGGCCGTTGCAAAAGTATCCTCTAGCAGAGAGACTGCTGCTTTAACTCAGAGTATCTGTGAAATGACCAACTTGCTGAAGCATATGCAATTGAACCAACAACAAGTTCAGCAAGCTCAACCTTCTCCACCACAGCAAAACCAACAGTTAGTCCCACAGAGAGT
Source organism: Arachis ipaensis (assembly GCF_059453495.1). Classification (NCBI taxonomy): domain Eukaryota; kingdom Viridiplantae; phylum Streptophyta; class Magnoliopsida; order Fabales; family Fabaceae; genus Arachis; species Arachis ipaensis. The sequence continues at coordinate 133,388,100 of NC_142444.1, forward strand.
TTGTGGAATCTGTACTGATTATAGCCACTATACTGATGAGTGTCCGCTGCACCAGCAGGAAGACAACACCATGGCAGCCACTCATAACTTCTATGACCGCCCCAACCAAGGGTACAATCAAAGTGGCAATTACAATCATGGATGGCAGGACAATTCTAACCAGAATTGGAGGGACAACAACAACAGAGGAGGCAGAGATAATCAGGGAAATCAGAGGTGGAATAATAATAACAACAGGAAGCAGAACCAATACCAGCCTTACAGAGCACCTCACCTAAGGCAATCCCAAGGACCACAGAATACCCAACAGTAGACCTCTCAAATTACCTATCCTTCTTCTTCTGCTAATGATGACTTACTACAATCTATTGATCGGAGACAACAGACCATAGAAAATAACATTAATGCCACTCTGAATGGTCTGAATGCTACTTTGCAAGCTCTTGTCTCACAGATTGGTTCAATGAATAACTCCAATAACCAACCTTTGAGCTCCAGTGGAATTCCCTCTCAACCATTACCCAATCCCAAGGGTGGTATTAATGCCATCACCCTAAGGTCCAGAACCACACTGCAGGAGAGGAACCAGGAGGAGCCAAGCCCACCAGAACACACCTCAGCTGAAGAGGTAGTGAAAATAGAAGATGTTGAAGAGGAAGATGACATACAGGACATAGCTGAAAAAGAAGAAGCTCAACCACAGGAGGAAGCATCAAAAGGCGCAAACACTGCAGAAGACACCACTCCTATTCCCTTTCCACAACTTGCAAGGAAGCCCAGGAAGCAGCTGGAACCTGATCCAAAAATGGTAGAGATATTCAAAAAGGTTGAGGTAACTGTTCCTCTATTTGATGTTATTCAACAGGTACCTAAGTATGAAAAGTTTCTAAAAGATTTATGTATACATAAGGACAAAATTAATGAATTAGAAACTATTCCTTTAGGAAGTTCCATATCTGCTTTAATGGGTGGTTTACCTGAAAAGTGTAGTGACCCAGGTCCTTGTATGGTTAATTGTACTATTGGTGGTGTAGTATTTTCTGATTCCATGTGTGATTTAGGAGCATGTGTGAGTATAATGCCTTTGTCTATATATGATAATTTGAGGCTTCCTCCCTTAAAAAGGCCGGCAGCTCGTTTTGTGTTAGCAGATAAAAGCATTATTACAGTGGCTGGAGTTGCTGAAGATGTATTAGTGGGCATTAAGGGACACATATTCCCCACTGATTTTTATATCCTGGAAATGTCCCAAAATGACTCAAACAAGCCATCATCAATCCTACTCGGAAGGCCATTCTTGAAGACCTCAAAGTTTAAATTAGATGCTTTTTCAGGAACATACTCTTTTGAAATAGATGGCCGAATAGTGATCTTCAATCTGAATGGAGTTATGACGCATCCTCCGGAGGATCACTCTATCCTCAAATGTGACATTATAGATGAAACCGTGGCTGAAGTCCATCAGGAGGAATTTGAAGAGAAGCACATAGGACAAGGTCCAAGTGTGGGGACATTCTCAGAGGATAATGACAGTGCTTTGCCATTGTTACCAGCTCCAGACAACCCAGAGCCTGACCATGATCAGAAGTTAGAATTAAAACCCCTTCCTCCACACCTCTAATATGCTTACCTTGAAGATGGGCAGAGGTTTCCAGTTATCATTGCAAAGGAACTTACTTCTCAACAAGAAGAGCAGTTACTTAGTGTGCTGAGGAGGCACAAGAAGGCGATTGGTTGGATTTTGACAAACATAGTAGGCATTAACCCTCAAGTATGTGAGCACAGAATATTTTTAGAAGAGGGAGCAAGACCTGTTCGTCAACCCCAGAGAAGACTGAACCCCACTATCTTAGAGGTTGTCAAGAAGGAAGTGATCAGACTACTGGAGGCAGATATAATCTATCCCATTTCAGACAGTGAATGGGTGAGCCCAGTACAAGTAGTGCCAAAGAAGTCTGGAGTCACTGCAGTGAAGAATGAGCATGGAGAGCTCCTGACAACCAGAGTTCAGAACGCCTGGAGGGTCTGCATTGACTACAGACGCCTCAACCAAGCAACCCGCAAGGATCACTATCCTCTTCCATTCATTGATCAAATGCTGGATCGCCTGTCAGGTAAATCACATTATTGTTTTTTAGATGGGTATACAGGTTATTTCCAGATTCATATAGCTCCTGAAGATCAGGAAAAGACTACTTTTACATGTCCTTTTGGGACTTATGCTTACAAGAGAATGCCCTTTGGCTTGTGCAATGCACCAGCTACTTTTCAGAGGTGCATGATGAATCTTTTCTCTGATCTTATTGAGGACTGTATGGAGGTTTTTATGGATGATTTTAGTGTATACGGCGATTCCTTTAGCCTTTGCTTAGATGGATTATCTAGAGTATTAGATAGATGTGTCAGTACAAACCTTGTATTAAATTTTGAGAAATGTCACTTTATGGTAAAACAAGGTATTGTACTAGGACATGTTGTGTCTAATACTGACATTTCTGTAGATCCAGCAAAGGTGGATGTCATTTCTAGTTTACCTTACCCCTCTTCTGTGAGGGAAGTCCGTTCATTTCTTGGCCATGCAGGTTTTTACAGGAGATTCATTAAGGACTTCAGTAAGGTAGCACTTTCCTTATCCAGACTACTGCAGAAAGATATTGAGTTCGAGTTTAGTGAAAATTGCAAACAAGCATTTGATAAGCTGAAGACCGCCCTGACTCAAGCTCCAATTGTGAGAGAACCAGACTGGAGACAACCATTTGAAATAATGTGTGATGCTTCTAACCATGCCGTAGGAGCAGCACTGGTTCAGCGTGAAGGTAAGGATCCTTTTGTTATTGCTTATGCGTCTAAAACTTTAGATTCCGCTCAGTCTAATTACACTACCATTGAGAAAGAGCTTCTTGCTATTGTTTTTGCTCTGGATAAATTCCGAGCCTATTTACTTGGTACTAAAGTAGTAGTGTATTCAGACCACGCAGCTCTAAAGTATTTATTAGCTAAAAAGGAGTCCAAACCAAGGATTATACGTTGGATACTGCTATTACAAGAATTTGATTTGGAAATTAAGGATAGGAGTGGTAACCAGAATCTAGTGGTAGACCACTTGAGTCACCTTGAACATATTACAGATGACTCCACTCCTATAGCTGATAATTTTCCATTTGATAACCTGCAGGCAGTATCTGAGATAGTCCCTTGGTATGTACCTGTAGCTAATTATCTAGTTAGCCGCACCTTTCCTCCAAAATTTTCTAAGTATCAAAGAGACAAGCTGAAAAGCGAGTCTAAATTTTATATATGGGATGACCCATATTTATGGAGATGTAGCGCTGACCAGGTAATTAGACGGTGTGTGCCTCAATCAGAATTCCAGTCCATCTTAGAAGCCTGTCACTCATCTGAGAGTGGAGGACATTTTGGCCCTCAAAGGACTGCCAGAAAAATCTTAGACTGTGGATTCTGGTGGCCTACTCTTTTTAGAGATGCTGCTGAATTTTGTAGATCTTGTTTCCCATGCCAGAAATTTGGTAATATATCCAGGAGGGATGAGATGCCTCAACAAATTATGCTTTTATGTGAAATTTTTTATGTTTGGGGCATTGACTTCATGGGTCCATTTCCAAATTCTAATGGTTATTTTTATATATTGTTAGCTGTAGATTACATTTCCAAATGGGTGAAAGCAATTCATACCCGCACTGATGATGCTAACACTGTTGTTTCCTTTGTGAAAAACCATATTATTTGTCGCTTTGGATCACCACGAGCAATCGTGAGCGATCAAGGAACCCATTTTTGTAACAGGAGACTAACAGGATTAATGAAGAAACATGGGATAATTCATAAAGTTGCAACAGCCTACCACCCTCAGACTAATGGGCAAGCTGAGGTGTCAAACAGAGAGATAAAGTGTATCTTACAGAAGATAGTCAAACCTCATAGAAGAGACTGGAGCACCAGGCTACAAGATGCACTTTGGGCGTACAGAACCGCATACAAAACATCCATTGGAATGAGTCCTTTCCACTTAGTTTATGGAAAGGCCTGTCATCTCCCTGTTGAAGTAAAGCACAAAGCCTTTTGGGCAGTAAAGAAGTGCAACATGGGAATTGAGGAAGCCGGAGTTGAAAGGAAATTGCAACTACAAGAATTGGAAAGCCTTCGCCTGGAAGCTTATGAGAACTCAAGACTATACAAGGAGAAGATGAAGGCTGTACATGATCAGCGCATCAGGAGGAAAGAGTTCCAACCTGGGGATTTAGTTTTCCTTTACAAATCTCAACTGAGGCTCATGCTAGGCAAGTTGAGATCAAGATGAGAAGGTCCATACAGAGTAGAGAAGGCCAAACCGTACGGAGTTTATCACCTAAGCCATCCTTCAAGCTCTGAACTTATCAAAGTTAATGGACATCGTTTAAAGCTGTACCATGGTGAGCAGCTGAAGAAAAACAAGGAGCTCGAGATCTTCCTCTTGGAAGATCCCCACATAGCCGAAGACTGAGCTAGTGGAGCGTCCAACTTACGGACGTTAATGCAAAGTGCTAGGTGGGAGACAAGCCACCATGGTATGATCATTCTTTTCTTTACTTTTAATTTTCTTATTCAATAACTCTTCTCTTTATTAGTACATTTCGTGCATATGCATTTGCCTACTTTTATTTAAAAAAAAAAGTTACGCAACGCGACCACATCAGGGACGTGTCCGCGTCGCAAGGAGATGGAAGAAAATAATAAACAAACAGAGAGTCACGTAGGAGCGTGGCTGGAGGCGTGCCAATGGCACAAATCATCCCACGCGACCGCGTCGCTGACGCGCCCGCGTTAAATGGGAATATTGGCCTCCCACGCGACCGCGTGCCCCACGTAGCCGCGTGACCTGGATTTCGACGTAACAAGGGTGCACGACCGAAAGTTGTGCTAGAGTGGTGCTGGATTGATGCTGAGCGCATAATCCTTCCCACGCGGCCGCATGAGCGACGCGACCGCGTCATATCCTTCTAAAAGCCCACTCACGCGATCGCATGCCCCACGCGATCGCGTCACCCAAAATTTGGCACTAATATGATTTTGAACAGAGAGTTGTGCGAGTGCGAGGCTGCCCTCACGCCATTAGCCTAAAACGGGTCACGTGACCGCGTGACCGACGCGACCGGGTCAATCAGTTTCAACGCAAGTCGCGCGACTGCGTGCCTCACGCGACCGCGTCGCTTGCGCCGCATAGTTTTCCTGATTTGCCAATTATCTTATCTTTTTCTTCCCAAATCCTATTTTCTCTTTTCCCTCCTTATTTCTTTTTCCCCCCTTCTTCCTTCTTCCTTCTTTCTCACTTTTTACACACACTCTCTCTCTCTCTCACCCCCATTAACAAGGTTTTTTTTTCTCCTTCCCTCCTTACTTTTCTATTATTCTTCTTATTTTTATATGTATCTTCTTTTCTTTTCGTTTTACCTTCATTATTCATATTTCCTTTTTCTTTCTTTTTCCTTTTTATTTGGTGTTATAAATTTATGTGAGTCATTATTTCTCATTATATGCTTGTGGATTGGTATAAATTTGTTTGACAATTATATATTACTTTTTCAAGGGATGCTTGCATGTTCAAATTCATGTTTTCAATAACTTAACCATCATGCATGCTATGTGTTTGTGAAAAGGCCCATATAGCATTAAGCATTTTTTCTACTTTATTCTACTTTTCAATGCTTGCTTTTCACAAAACCCTTTTTATATTTTATTAATGTAATATAATTGTTATTACAAACAAATTGTTAGTTTGAAAGACTTGGTAATCTCACTTGGACATTGAATGCTTGATCTATGCTACTCACGCCTTTGCCTGCATGCCAATAAACCCCTTGCATTTAATTGTCCCCACATGCACTTGCTATATTTTCATTGATAAAATTTTCACATGTAGTCATGACCATGTGTTAACGTCGTTCTTCTTTATTGTGCATTGATTACCACTTTTCCCGCCCTCTTCCTTGCTCTATCTCTTTGAATTTAATTTACTTTCTCTTTCCTTTTTCAGGATGGCCACCAAGAAAGGAAAGGAGAAAGCTACTCCTAAACAACCAGCAAGAAGAGGAACCAAGAGAGCATTAGTGGCAGAACCCTCTTCAACTGCAGTAAAGCCCTCAATAAAGAAATCTAAAAGGATTATAAAGGTTGATGATAAAGAAAAAGCCTTCCCAGGAAAGGACACTGCGCGTTTTTCCAATCGCTACTGTGAGCAGATGTTCCCCATCCTGGCAGAAAGGAGTTACAACAACGAATACCATCTTCTCCTCCCGCCCAATATTGCTACCTTTGTTGAGCCGCAGATTGCCCGAAGACAATGGGAATTCTTACAGAGACAGCCAAGGCAGGTCAATCTTTCTTGGGAAGTCGAGTTCTACTCCAACTTCCACCTACCAACCCTGCAGTCTGTCTATGTCCGTCAGAAACAAGTCCCCATTACAGAAGAGGCCATTCAAAAAGTTCTAAGTCTTCCCCCTATTCCAGTAGGATTGGACGCCTTTCAAGAAGCCGCACTCAAGCGCCAGATGTACCAATTTGACTGGGACGCTGTTCTCAGAGTTATCGCACTACCTGGCAGCCGATGGATCTACGGATACCATCGTACCCGCCCTAAGGGAATTTTGGCTTCAGCACTTACCTTGGAGGCTCACGTATGGGCATAGATCATGTCCCATTACGTCTTTCCGAGCACTCACGAGTCCTCCTTCACTACGGACATGGTCGTTCTACTATGGTGCATCTTTACAGACCAACCTCTGAATCTCCCAAGACATATCCGGAATGCCATGGGACACGTACAAATTGCGGACAACTTACCTTTTCCCGCCTTGGTCTCAGATCTTGCCTCAGCAGCCGGAGTCTCCTACAGAGCTGGGGACACCAAAGCCATGCTTCCCCGGGATGATCAGTATGTCCCTAACGGGAAGTACCTTAGACTTCCAGCAGCCACTACTAGCCAGCCTACTGAACCAGTTGAAGATATTCCTTCTTCAACACCACAAGCACCTACTACAGACCAACTGCTCCAGCAGATACTTGCAAGGTTGGATCGGCAGGAACAGAAAGCTAATATGAGAGAGTGCCATAACAAGCGCCGATTCACATACCTCAAGGAGCTGATTATGGGAAAATTCAAGGACTCAGACACCCCGGACTCCACTTCCTTTACCAGCACAGGGAGCCATGATGGCCCCGACGATGGAGATACTGTACCAACCCACCTTTGTTCCTGACAGATGGCACCGAGGACGGTGCAAAGCCTTAAGTGTGGGGAGGTCGGTCAGTACCTGACTTCCGGAGGTAATTTCTCTTCCCTAAACACCAATAAATTAGGATATTTAGTTAGACTTTTCTTTTGTAGAATAGGATAAATTGCATAGTAATAGGTTAGTTGCATGTATGCTCTGCTTGATTGAAAAGACAATAGGTTTCTTCTAAGTCCCTATCTTTGGAACAAAATTTCACTAATTTTAATCAAAACTTCTATGTTAAATTTGCTTGAAGTTGTATTTGGAACATAATTTTTGAGCTAAAGAACACACAACCTGTGAGATTTGAGCCTCTATGAATGGTTACATTATTTAACCATAATTATTTTATTCTTGTGTGTTTACTTCTCTATGATTGTAATCTATATTTTGTTTCATCCTATATGTCCAATGTTTATTATATTTATATGTTTGCATATGATTGAAGCCATTATTTGTTTAGCCCACTTATCCAAATTAAGCCTACCCCTTTCAATTACCTTTGTTAGCCACTTTGAGCCTTTAAATCCCATTTGTTCTATACTTTACCACATTACTAGCCTTAAGCGGAAAAACAAGTATATATCCCAAATTGAATCTTTGGTTAGCTTAAGATAGAATTGTGTGTGTTATTTAAGTATGGGAAATTGTGGGAACAAAAGATAATAAGGGAATGTGTCATGATAATATAACGGGAATTTGGGTACCTACTCATGTGAAACTATAAGAATTAAAAATCTATGTGCATTGATAAGCTATGTTTATTTTTATGTTTATAAAAAAAATCCAAAAATATTCAATAAATAAATAAGGGGACAAAATTACCCCAATGCTGAGTTAAGAATTCAAAGATCAATGCATGTATGATAAAATTAAAATAAAAAGTTGAAACATGAGTATAGAATATGAAAGAGATTTCTGGGTAGCTAGTGTGAATTCTAAAGTTATATAGAATATATATAGGTTATGTTGAAGCTTGGGTTAAATAAAGATTCAATTTAAAAGCTTACTTAGCCATATATATATATCCTTACCCTTATCTTGGCTCCATTACAACCTTGGAAAGACCTCATGATGTTTGCATTGGTGTATTAAATGTTGTTGATTGGTTAGGAGAAGAACAAAAATTAGAAATCATGATTAGAGAAGGATAGAGTGATGACCCTATACACTAGAGAGACTAGAGTGTACATACATCATCAGTGAGGATTCCATGCTTGAATTTCTATGTTCTCTGCTTTCATGAGCTATCTTCTTGCATTTTTATCTGTTCTTACTGTATAAGAATTGAGTTAGTGGAATTTGGTTTGTAATTGTTTTGAAGAGCTTACTTACTTTTGATCAAGTGGACAAGAATCATATAGTTGCATTCACATATATAGGTTGCATTACATTGCATGAGTTCTACATGTTCCTACTCATTCATTTTATCTCCTTCAACTAAGCATGAGGACATGCTAATGTTTAAGTGTGGAGAGGTTGATAAACCACTATTTTATGGTTTATATTGTGTTTAATTGTGGTGGTTTTATCATGATCTTTATCCACTTATTCATTAAATTAGCATGCATTTATATTTCCTTCCTAAAGTTATTACATGATTGAAAATTTGCTTCCTAGAGACTTTTAATTATATATTTTAATTCTTCTTTATTCCATTCTATGTCGTGATCTGTGTGTTAAGTGTTTCAGGCTTTATAGGGCACGAATGAGGTGGAGATTGGAAAGAAAGCTTGCAAAAAATGGAAGGAACACAAGAAATTAACGAGATGACCAGCGAGAAGTGACGCGGCCGCATGGCTCACGCGACCGCACGAAAGAGAGGAAATCGCAGTGACGCGGCCGCATGGCTCACGCGACCGCGCAGATTGGAATAGCATAAGTGACGCGGAGGCATGGACGACGCGTCCGCGTGGAGAAGCAAAACGCCGAATGACGCGTCCGCATGAATGACGCGATCGCGTGACGTGCGCGATCTGCATAATCTGCAGAATCGCTGGGGGCGATTTCAGGCCCTATTTTGACCCATTTTTCAGCCCAGAAAAGCAGACTAGAGCCAGAGAACATGCAGAAACCAACAACAACATTCATTCGAGATAGTTTTAGTTTTTTCAGATCTAGTTTTCCTCTTCTCTAGGTTTTTCTCTCTCTACACATTCATAGTTCTTAGGATTTATTATTTTCATTGCTTTTTGCATTGGGATTTGAGAAGAGTTATTACCTCATCAAGACTTCGTCATTCTAGTTCGTTTTCTTTACTTGGCTTTACTCTTCCATGTCCTTTAATTTACTTAATTTTACTATTGGATTATTTTAGAATTTATTAATACAAGAGTTATTTTTATTTTTAATTAATTCCTTTGAGTTTTATTTATCATGTCTTTCTTTAATTCCCTTTCCTATGTTATGAATTCCACATTCACAATGAGTGAGTAGTTCCCTAACTTGATGGGAAGTTGATTGAAAGGAACCCTTGAGTTGGAATGCTCAAAGGAGAAATTGTAATTGGGTTTATTGTTGGATTGCTCTCTAGTCACTAACGCTAGTCCTTCCAAGTAAGCGGACTGGGACTTGTGAATAGAAACAGCATTCCAACTTGTTTGACTTTCCCTTACCTAGTAAGGGATAACTAAACAGAACAACCCCCAATTATCAATTAATCTTGAAAGTATTGCAACAAGAATAGGGCTTCCAACTAATCTACTCACAGTCAAGGCTTTTATTTAAATTACATTAATTCTCTGATTTAATTTCCTGTCATTCAACTCAAATCTTTTTGAAAACCATCTGATTAATAAAATAGCACACTTTCCTACAACTCGTTGGGAGACGACCTGGGATTCATACTCCTAGTATTTTAACTTTAATTTCTGTGACACCCTTTTTAAATTGATAAGCGGATTTCTAGTTGGTTGAGAACTATACTTGCAACGCATATCTTATAACAATTCTTAACTCGCCAATTTCTGCCACCATCAATTTTTGGCGCCGTTGCCGGGGAGTTGCAATAGAGTGCTAAAGTTATTGATTGGATTTTATTTATTTGCATTTTATTTTATTTTGCTACTATAAGCTGCTTGTTTCTTTCGCTAGATGACGCGTTCACTTCCTGATCCAAGCTTGCCAGTATTCGATCCTGAGATTGAAAGAACTATTTCACGAATAAGGCAAGCTCGGCGTCGGTTATTCCTCTCTGAGGGCGGATCTGAAACGTCATTTAAGGAAGAAACCAACCCCCTGTTCTACTGATTCGGTTGATTTACGTATAGGTGACATGGCAGCACCTAGGAGAGTTACTATCCAGGAGGCTGCAGCCCCTGATTTTACAATGCAACCATTTCAAGCGCATCATCCAGCGGTGGCTACAGACTTTGAAATAAAGACCGCACTGCTCAATTTGATGCCCAAGTTTCATGGCTTACCTGCTCAATAGCCTATCAAATACCTGAGAGATTTTCAAGCAGCCTGTTCTACTGTCAGGCGTGATGGTGCAGATGAAACTTCAATTTTGCTGAAAGCCTTCCCGTTTTCTCTTGAGGGAAAGGCAAGAGAGTGGTACTACACTCAACCCGCTGCAACTGTATCCAACTGGGATACACTCAGAAGAGAATTTTTGGAAAAGTTCTTTCTAGCTGAAGTTACTGATAAACTGAGGAAAGACATTTCCATGATTATTCAGGATGATTCTGAAACTCTCTATGAGTACTGGGAGCGCTTCAATAATCTTCTGGAAGCTTGCCCCCACCATATGATTGACAAGATAGAGTTACTCGGCTATGTCACACAGGGCATGAGGCCCCAAGATAAGACCACATTGGAGAGTGCTAGCAATGGGTCTATGAAAAAGTACATGACCACTGATGAGGCATGGCAATTGATCAGCGACTTAGCTAAATCTACTAGGAATCATAGGCAAAAATAAGGCCGTGCAAAGGCCGTTGCAGAAGTATCCTCTAGCAGAGAGACTGCTACTTTAACTCAGAGTATCTGTGAAATGACCAACTTGCTGAAGCAGATGCAATTGAACCAACAACAAGTTCAGCAAGCTCAACCTTCTCCACCACAGCAAAACCAACAGTTAGTCCCACAGAGAGTTTGCGGAATCTGTACTGATTATAGCCACTATACTGATGAGTATCCGCAGCTCCAGCAGGAAGACAACACCGTGGCAGCCACTCATAACTTCTATGACCGCCCCAACCAAGGGTACAATCAAAGTGGCAATTACAACCATGGATGGCAGGACAATTCTAACCAGAATTAGAGGGACAACAACAACAGAGGAGGCAGAGATAATCAAGGAAATCAGAGGTAGAATAATAACAACAACAGGCAGCAGAACCAGTACCAGCCTTACAGAGCACCTCACCTGAGGCAATCCCAAGGACCACAGAATACCCAACAGCAGACCTCTCAAATTACATATCCTTCTTCTTCTGCTAATGATGACTTACTACAATCTATTGATCGGAGACAACAGACCATAGAAAATAACATTAATGCCACTCTAAATGGTCTGAACGCTACTTTGCAAGCTCTTGTCTCACAGATTGGTTCAATGAATAACTCCAATAACCAACCTTTGAGCTCTAGTAGAATTCCCTCTCAACCATTACCCAATCCCAAGGGTGGTATTAATGCCATCACCCTAAGATCCGGAACCACACTGCAGGAGAGGAACCAGGAGGAGCCAAGCCCACCAGAACACACCTCAGCTGAAGAGGTAGTGGAAATAGAACATGTTGAAGAGGAAGATGACATACAGGACATAACTGAAAAAGAAGAAGCTCAACCACAGGAGGAAGCATCAAAAGGCGCAGACACTGCAGAAGACACCACTCCTATTCCATTTCCACAACTTGCAAGGAAGCCCAGGAAGCAGCTGGAACCTAATCCAAAAATGGTAGAGATATTCAAAAAGGTTGAGGTAACTGTTCTTCTATTTGATGTTATTCAACAGGTACCTAAGTATGCAAAGTTTCTAAAAGATTTATGTATACATAAGGACAAAATTAATGAATTAGAAACTATTCCTTTAGGAAGTTCCATATCTGCTTTAATGGGTGGTTTACCTGAAAAGTGTAGTGACCCAGGTCCTTGTATGGTTAATTGTACTATTGGTGGTGTAGTATTTTCTGATTGCATGTGTGATTTAGGAGCATGTGTGAGTATAATGCCTTTGTCTATATATGATAATTTGAGGCTCCCTCCCTTAAAAAGGTCGGCAGTTTGTTTTGTGTTAGTAGATAAAAGCATTATTACAGTGGCTGGAGTTGCTGAAGATGTATTAGTGGGCATTAAGGGACTCACGTTCCCCACTGATTTTTATATCCTGGAAATGCCCCAAAATGACTCAGACAAGCCATCATCAATCCTACTCGGAAGGCTATTCTTGAAGACCTCAAAGTTTAAATTAGATGCTTTTTCAGGAACATACTCTTTTGAAATAGATGGCCGAATAGTGATCTTCAATCTGAATGGAGTTATGACGCATCCTCCGGAGGATCACTCTATCCTCAAGTATGACATTATAGATGAAACCGTGGCTGAATTCCATCAGGAGGAATTTGAAGAGAAGCACACAGGACAAGGTCCAAGTGTGGGGACATTCTCAGAGGATAATGACAGTGCTTTGCCATTGTTACCAGCTCCAGACAACCCAGAGCCTGACCATGATCAGAAGTTAGAATTAAAACCCATTTCTCCACACCTCAAATATGCTTACCTTGAAGATGGGCAGAGGTTTCCAGTTATCATTGCAAGGAAACTTACTTCTCAACAAGAAGAGCAGTTACTTAGTGTGCTGAGGAGGCACAAGAAGGCGATTGGTTGGAGTTTGGCTGACATAGTAGGCATAAACCCTCAAGTCTGTGAGCATAGAATATTTTTAGAAGAGGGAGCAAGACCTGTCCGTCAACCCCAGAGAAGACTGAACCCCACTATCTTAGAGGTTGTCAAGAAGGAAGTGACCAGACTACTGGAGGCAGATATCATCTATCCCATCTCAGACAGTGAATGGGTGAGCCCAGTACAAGTGGTGCCAAAGAAGTCTGGAGTCACTGCAGTAAAGAATGAGCATGGAGAGCTCCTGACAACCAGAGTTCAGAACGCCTGGAGGGTCTGCATTGACTACAGACGCCTCAACCAAGCAACCTGCAAGGATCAGTATCCTCTTCCATTCATTGATCAAATGATGGATCGCCTGTCAGGTAAATCACATTATTGTTTTTTAGATGGGTATACAGGTTATTTCCAGATTCATATAGCTCCTGAGGATCAGGAAAAGACCACTTTTACATGTCCTTTTGGGACATATGCTTTCAAGAGAATGCCCTTTGGCTTGTGCAATGCACCAGCTACTTTTCAGAGGTGCATGATGAGTCTTTTCTCTGATCTTATTGAGGACTGTATGGAGGTTTTTATGGATGATTTTAGTGTATACGGCGATTCTTTTAGCCTTTGCTTAGATGGATTATCTAGAGTATTAGATAGATGTGTCAGTACAAACCTTGTATTAAATTTTGAGAAATGTCACTTTATGGTAAAACAAGGTATTGTACTAGGACATGTTGTGTCTAATACTGGCATTTCTATAGATCCAGCAAAGGTGGATGTCATTTCTAGTTTACCTTACCCCTCTTCTGTCAGGGAAGTCCATTCGTTTCTTGGCCATGCAGGTTTTCACAAGAGATTCATTAAGGACTTCAGTAAGGTAGCACTTCCCTTATTCAGACTACTGCAGAAAGATATTGAGTTCGAGTTCAGTGAAAATTGCAAACAAGCATTTGATAAGCTGAAGACCGCCCTGACTCAAGCTCCAATTGTGAGAGAACCAGACTGGAGACAACCATTTGAAATAATGTGTGATGCTTCTAACCATGCCGTAGGAGCAGCACTGGTTCAGCGTGAAGGTAAGGATCCTTTTGTTATTGCTTATGCGTCTAAAACTTTAGATTCCGCTCAGTCTAATTACACTACCATTGAGAAAGAGCTTCTTGCTATTGTTTTTGCTCTGGATAAATTCTGAGCCTATTTACTTGGTACTAAAGTAGTATTGTATTCAGACCACGCAGCTCTAAAGTATTTATTTGCTAAAAAGGAGTCCAAACCAAGGATTATACGTTGGATACTGCTATTACAAGAATTTGATTTGGAAATTAAGGATAGGAGTGGTAACCAGAATCTAGTGGTAGACCACTTGAGTCACCTTGAACATATTACAGATGACTCCACTCCTATAGCTGATAATTTTCCATTTGATAACCTGCAGGCAGTATCTGAGATAGTCCCTTGGTATGTACCTGTAGCTAATTATCTAGTTAGCCGCACCTTTCCTCCAAACTTTTCTAAGTATCAAAGAGACAAGCTGAAAAGCGAGTCTAAATTTTATATATGGGATGACCCATATTTATGGAGATGTAGCGCTGACCAGGTAATTAGACGGTGTGTGCCTCAATCAAATTCCAGTCCATCTTAGAGGCCTGTCACTCATCTGAGAGTGGAGGACATTTTGGCCCTCAAAGGACTGCTAGAAAAATCTTAGACTGTGGATTCTGGTGGCCTACTCTTTTTAGAGACGCTGCTGAATTTTGTAGATCTTGTTTCCCATGCCAGAAATTTGGTAATATATCTAGGAGGGATGAGATGCCTCAACAAATTATGCTTTTCTGTGAAATTTTTTATGTTTGGGGCATTGACTTCATGGGTTCATTTCCAAATTCTAATGGTTATTTTTATATATTGTTAGCTGTAGATTACGTTTCCAAATGGGTGGAAGCAATTCCTATCCGCACTGATGATGCTAACACTGTTGTTTCCTTTGTGAGAAACCATATTATTTGTCACTTTGGATCACCACGAGCAATCATGAGCGATCAAGGCACCCATTTTTGTAACAGGAGACTAACAGGATTAATGAAGAAACATGGGATAATTCATAAAGTTGCAACAGCCTACCACCCTCAGACTAATGGGCAAGCAGAGGTGTCAAACAGAGAGATAAAACGTATCTTGCATAAGATAGTCAAACCTCATAGAAGAGACTGGAGCACCAGGCTACAAGATGCACTTTGGGCGTACAGAACCGCATACAAAACACCCATTGGGATGAGTCTTTTTCCGCTTAGTTTATGGAAAGGCCTGTCATCTCCCTGACGAAGTAGAGCACAAAGCCTTTTGGGCAGTAAAGGAGTGCAACATGGGAATTGAGGAAGCCGGAGTTGAAAGGAAATTGCAACTACAAGAATTGGAAAGCCTTCGCTTGGAAGCTTATGAGAACTCAAGACTATACAAGGAGAAGATGAAGGCTGTACATGATCAGCGCATTAGGAGGAAAGAGTTCCAACCTGGGGATTTAGTCCTCCTTTATAAATCTCGACTGAGGCTCATGCCAGGCAAGTTGAGATCAAGATGGGAAGGTCCATACAGAGTAGAGAAGGCCGAACCGTACGGAGTTTATCACCTAAGCCATCCTTCAAGCTCTGAACTTATCAAAGTTAATGGACATCGTTTAAAGCTGTACCATGGTGAGCAGCTGAAGAAAAACAAGGAGCTCGAGATCTTCCTCTTGGAAGATCTCCACATAGCCGAAGACTGAGCTAGTGGAGCGTCCAACTTACGGACGTTAAAGCAAAGTGCTATGTGGGAGACAACCCACCATGGTATGATCGTTCTTTTCTTTACTTTTAATTTTCTTATTCAATAACTCTTCTCTTTATTAGTACATTTCGTGCATCTGCATTTGCCTACTTTTATTTAAAAAAAATGTTATGCGACGCGACCGCATCATTGACGCGTCCGCGTCGCAAGGAGATGGGAGAAAATAATAAACAAACAGAGAGTCACGCAGGAGCGTGGCTGGAGTTAGTAGAATAAACACCTTTTTTTTTATCACATTTCCAGATCACTCTGTCTTCTCTCTCAGTTGTCAGTTTCACTGATTATAGAATCGCATGAAGCTGGTTTACTAGTTCTAGCTCTCATTGAAATAACTCTTATCGCCACTGGAAATTCTGAATCCACTCTAACTCATCTCAGAATCCACAATCCCCTATGACAGATCCTTGAAGATTTGAGACCGAGAAAATTTTTTTTGAAAAGTAACTTTCAGAACACCACAAAGTAACCAGCTATCCTCCCGAAAGCGGATTATCCTACCATCTCCTAGTTCCATAGCCAAGCCTCTGATCATCTTCTCTCTCACTTGTGGCTCCCTGATTTGTAGTTGACAAATATCCTTCCAAGGACCCCCTCTTGTAGATACAAGCTGATCACAAATCATCTCAGAAGGATTCATGTTATTACAAGAACATATATTTTTCTTCCAAAGTGGATAATCCTCTTTCGAAAATCTTCGCCACCACTTGAACATGAGCGTTGTATTCTGAATTACCGCGTCACCAACTCCCAAACCTCCTGTCTTTTTGGGGGCCTGTACAACTTCCCATTCCACTAGAGGCATCCTGTCCCTCCCATCCTCCTTACTCCATAAAAAGCGTCTTTGTAAGGATATTATTTTGTCTGCTACTGCCTTCGGCATTTTGTACAAGCTGAGATAGTAAATAGGCAGGCTATTTAAAACAGATTTAATGAGAACCAGCTTACCCGCTTTATTCAGAGACTTTGCTTTCCATAGACTTAGCTTTTTCTCTACCTTATCAATCACTGGTTTCCATGTCTTAACCAGCCTCAGATTCGCCTCCAGAGAAATGCCAAGATATCTGACAGGTAAATATGCCTCTTTACACCCCAACAGTCGACAAATCTGTCGTGCCCAACTTTGCTCACAATTAACCGGGATCAAGCTGGACTTGTCAAAATTGATACTCAGCCCTGATATCATCTCAAAGCAACACAGCAACCGCTTATAGTTTCTGATCGTCTCTTCTTCAGAAGGGTAAAAAAGTATAATATCATCCGCAAACTGCAAATGTGACAACTCAATGTTATCCCTTCCAACCAACAACAGAGTAATACGTCCATTCCGTACCGCCTCTTTAATCATCCTATGTAGAACATCCACAACAAGCACAAATAGAAAGGGAGAAAGAGGATCCCCTTGTCGTAGACCCCTTTCCATTTTGAAGGGCTTAGATGGAGAGCCATTTATTAGGACCGACATAGACGCAGAACACACATATTCCTTTATCCACTCCCTCCATCTACGGCTAAACCTCATCTTCTGCAAAACAATATCCACAAAACTCCACTTGACTCGATCATAAGCCTTTTGGAAGTCTAGTTTAATAATTGCCGAGCTATTTTTCCTCAACTTCAGCCACTGCATAGTTTCACATGCAATCAAAACCCCATCATGTATCTTCCTACCCTGCACAAACGCACTCTGTGTTTCTCCTACCAACCTTGGCATTATCTTCCGCATCCTCTGAACCAGGATCTTTGATATAACCTTATAAACACAACCCACCATACGAATTGACCTAAGGTCCTTGATTTCTTTAGCTCTGACAAATTTTGGCGCCAAAGTCACCCAAGTAACATTCGCATCCCTAAGTAAAACAACTGACTGAAAGAATCCCATCACGGCTACA
Source organism: Arachis ipaensis (assembly GCF_059453495.1). Classification (NCBI taxonomy): domain Eukaryota; kingdom Viridiplantae; phylum Streptophyta; class Magnoliopsida; order Fabales; family Fabaceae; genus Arachis; species Arachis ipaensis. The sequence goes on from NC_142444.1 coordinate 133,405,918, forward strand.
GTGAACTCCCCACCAACATCCTCCCAACACTTCTTAATGAAATTCATATTATACCCATCACTGCCTGGTGCCTTAGTTGAGTCATAATCCCAAACTGCATCCTTAATTTCCTCATTAGACGGCGTCCATTCCAACTCTGCTGCCTCCTCCTCCGTTATCCGGTTAACCAGTCCATCACGGAACCCTATCACCGGCGAGGTCTTCTGATGTTATAAATTCTTATAAAAGTCTCTGATAGCAACTTTAATCCTTGCTTGATTTCTCACTATCCTCCCATGAATAAGTAAAGACTCAATCCGATTGTTTCTCCTTCGAGATGAGGCTAAATTGTGAAAATAGCAGGTGTTCTTATCCATCTCCTTGGCATGCCTGGATTGTGACATCTGCTTCCAATGTAGCTCTTTTCTGATATACCATTTCTTACAAGAGCTCACCAACGTCTTCCTTCTTGCTTCCATAGTTCTATCAACAACCCCATTGCTAACCATATCATCTACTTTCTTTATCTCTTCTTCAAACTTCATAATTTTCATATCCATGTCCCTAAAATTCTCCTTATGCCATTTACCCAGCGGAAGCGTCAAAGCCTTCAGCTTGTCAATGAATTGTACGTCGCCCAAATTCCTCCACTCCTCCTTCACCGTCCGCAAGAAACCCTCATGATAAACCTCTCGGACCTCCTCTAAGCCTTGTTTCAGGAAACTCTTCTAACCACTCCAAACTAACCAGAACTCTATCAATGTGGCTACACGACTGACCCCTAAACCATGTGAACATACGATCAGCAAGTGCAAGGTCCAAAAGCTCCATACCTTGAATCCAAAATTTAAACTCAGCTGTAGTCACTGTCAAAGTGGTAGCTCCTTTCCTCTCTTTCACTTGAACAACCTTATTAAAGTCCCCCAAATAACAAAAAGGTACTTGACAAAGCCCAGATAAAAAGCTCAGCTCTTTCCACACGACAAGCTTATCTTCCCTTTGGTGCGCACCTTACACTAAACAGAAAGCACACTTAAAATTATGTTTTAGCACAACGCCATCCACACACAACCATCTCTCTCCTTTATAACAGTTGCTCTCTAAAAAATCGTTTCATCCCACATTAACAACAGCCCACCGGAAGCACCTTCCGACCCCACGTACTCCCATCCTACCACATTATTTTTCTCACAGTTACACTACATCATATTTGGTTGCTACCTTTTTCTTTATCTCTATTAAACCTAACATATTCAACTGAAATTTTCTCCTAAAACTCTTCACCATACTCAATTTTCTAACTCCCCCCAAACCCTTAACATTCCAAGAACTAAATCATTTTAAACCAATTGTACACACCTTTTTGCAATTTTTCGGCCGACTTCTTCTTGCCTTTTTCCTTCTGTTTAGCTTTCTTTTTCTTCTGCACAATTGCCTCATTCTGTGCTTGAAGTATAGCCATAATATCATCTTCCTCATTATACTGAACTGCTCCAGATTCCACTGCCAACTCCCATGCCTTCTTGTTTTCCTGCATTTCATCATCCCATTTGGTTTCAGATGATTCAGTCTCAGCTTCGCTGCCTTCAGATATTCTTGCATCTTCCAAGTCCTCTGCAACCTTCCCAGTCTCACTAGTCCCTCCGTCCTCCCTATCAAGCCGTCCTTGTGTCACATCTACCTCTTGGCCATCATCTTTTATCTCATTAGCCAATTCAATGTTTTTTGAACAACAACCTAGACAACTTTTCTTCTAATGTTCATCCCCATTATTCCTTGCCCGAACTCCTGCACGTCACCCTTCTCTCGTATGCCTTCCTTCAATAGCATCATAAGCATCGTACTCAGCTGCAAAACCCACTCCTAATCTGTCTTCTAACAAAATTCTGGTTGCCCGCAGAGAATTAGCGTCAGCAGCCCCACGTCCGCTCCTCCTACTATTGCTATTAATTTCCACCCCAGCCACCATCTCGGTCCTATCATAATCCCAGGATTCAGTTCTATCCGAATTAGCATCTTCATTACTTGCTGCAAAATCCGATTAATCAGCCTTTAGCACATCAGAATTGATTGACCTAACTGTTGTTCTTGCTGTTTTCAAATTTTAAAATAATTTCTCCACTCATTCAAATCCTCATGTTGAATTATAACTTTTTCTGTCGTTGATCCTCCTCCCTAACCATCGTCGCCATCAAATCTGCTGCTGCATCCCATTCCGACAGCCGCGTATTACTGCTATTACCACCCTAGTGATTTCCAGGATCTCCCATAGCACATTTTCCTCCCATAGAGAACCCATCAGTGCCTTCCAACACATCCTTCATCACACAAAGCAGTAAGCCATCGACTTCAGTTTTCGCTTACGAACACATCGAATCCAACCGTCCCTACAGTAATGTGTACCCATTCATGAATGACCTTGAACATGCATGTGTCAATCTGCACTCGTCCAACACTAAAAGACTGACATGATTTTGTTACATCATCACAATTCACCACCTTACCCCACTGTTCACCGATTGTACGGAACGCAGCTTCTGACCAAGTATGTAACGGTACTCTGAAGCACTCGAGCCACACCCTTCTAGTTTCGCATTGATCATTCTCCTCCCACCTCCACACTCTATGAAAAAACTTCAACAGGCCGTTCCCGTTAAGTGCGAGCGCTGCTTCCATACTGCGAATGCTATCAAAGGTTAGTAAGGCTTTGTATGCCCCCATCTCACAAACCTTGACCGCGTGAGGCCACTGCTTACGAGCTGTCGTGTTCAACAAACCAAAGTCTATAGCTGTCATCATGGTACCGATAACACTCTTCTGTAACCAGCTCAAATTTGGCTATGCCACCGAGACGTCTATCTTCTTCGTCCTACACTTTCCATTCATATCTTTACCAGTGTCCATGTTTTTCCGTTCTTCCAATTGTTCCCCTCTCAGAGCACTAGTTTTTCGACGTTCTACAACCCCATCATCAGTCTGCCCGTAGTGTCCACAACCACCGCCTTCTTCCCCTAGTCAGTATCCCGTCTATACCTCGTCTCTCCCACAAAAATTTCCTGATCTCGCAATCGCATTCGATTCATTTCTGAAATTTCTTTCAAAGCTCCTCTCTTTGTGGTGTATTGTACAAACGCAAAAAGGTATATGTCAATGATTTGCCCTGTCCACGAAAACAAGCCAAACAATTTACATTTCGATATATCTTCTGGTAGCCCATCCACAATTTACTCTTCTCGATTCCAAATCCTTGGATCCTTGACTTTGGATCGTGACTGCCTAGACCTACTCCAACTTGTGTTTCCCCAACCCACTCTCTCTTTCGCTCTCTTTCTCGCTCTCTCATGATTGGAGTACCTAAAAAGTACCTAACCCTTGAATAATAAAAGTTAATGAATAGTATTTTATGATGAGTTGAAAATCGATGGTAGTAATGGTGACAGTAGTAGAAAGCTATGCTAGTGGCGGTGTTAATGTTGGTGGTAGGCGATAGTAGTAAATTAATAAGAATAAAATTGACATTTAAATTAAATTATTGTATCTTGTATATTATTATTAAATACATTAAAATTTTTTTATATTTTTATGTTTTTGTCTTTTGTTAGATAGATTGTGTAAATAATTATATTATACAATGAATTTTATATTTATTTTCAATTATTTTTGCTAATATTTATGCTTTAAGTTTTTTTATTAATTGATATGAATCATGTTTAAAGAAAATAAAAAAAATCTATGTTAAATTGTTGAATTGGTATTGCAAGTCCAGTGCTCATCCAAATGGGCTAAAGTAGTTAAACCTCCCTTGAGATTTTTCAATTATTGCAGTAATCCTTTCAAGCATTGTGAAACAAAATCCTTTTAAAAAAAATAATAAAAAAATTCCTTCAAGATTAAACATGAGAGAAATGCTCATATATCAATCATTAGAGTAACACCGGAAATGGGATTGAGCGAAAAAGACGCCGCTTTTAATAAATATTGAGGGTTCAATCTTCATTTTTAATTTAGGTACGTATAATTTTTCTTTTTCCTAAATTTGAGTCGATTATTCCACCTATTTAAATATAAAAATCATTCACTAAAAGCTCAAACACATGTTCCAATAAAATATACTTACTAACTGCATCACAGTGGATGCTTGAATTCTAATGTGAGGGATGAGATGGCCCAGCACAGCATTATTATTTGGATGGAAGTTAATGAATCCCATAGTACAACAATAACTCTAGTAGGTCGGAAGCAGAATGTGCTGCATATTTGAATTAATGCTCAAAGATGGCATTATTGTAATTTACAGAAAAATTTGATCTGGAAAGACTTTATTTAAAGAGAAGATGCAAAGTAATTAATTTAGCAAAGGGATTGACTTTCTCTGGAAATTAATTCATTAATTAATTAATCAATTTGTGAACCCTAATTGCTGATCTAACAAAGTAACAATATGCCCACATTTATAGTCAAATTAAGTTGGATCAGTTAAATTAAACGTGTTTGGATATATTTCCATTCCAGATCTGAGAGCGAGGCAAAGCAAGATGTGATGTGTCATGTGTGTGTCCTACTCACAAATAAATCACAACCCTATTTTTTAATCAAAGAATAAACAAATAAATAATAATTAAAGAAAAAGTATTGTGCGAGGCCACAATAATCATTAAATGTGTAACGTTACTCTTTTCGAAATTGTTTGGAGCCAAACGGCCTTTAAACCTTGTCACATGTTCTCACCTCTTGTCTCTCTTTGAAATGTTGTGCCTCTCTCATTAATATAATCAACTAAGAAGCAACATTCTTCATCCTCTTCATTCTTCATCTTCTTCTTCTCTTACTCCGAGAGATCAGAGATGGGTTGTTTCATGGCATGTTTCGGTTTATCCAACAAAAGAAAGCGCAAAAAGGCTCTCTACAATGTTATTGCTGCAAACCAAGTAAGAAAATCACACCACAACCAACCCCATCTTCATGCTTTTTAGTTTTTTTCATAATTTCATGCAGCATTTATCTTGTAAAGTTGTGAGAGCTTACGAGTTAGCTCGAGAGCTCGATAAATTTGAATACCCTTTTCACATCGTTAGCTAGATTGTTAGTTAGAAAGCTTGTGTGTTCTCTTTTATCTTGCAGAAATATGGAAGCTATGAAGCTCTTGCCATAACAGAAAAAGCCATGATTCCATATTCTGATTTGAGGTTAGTCCTTATTATTATCACTTACTCTTTCTTGCATACACTAGATTGTTTATTTACTCAATAACGAATTCACTTATTTATTTGTTAGAAAAAGAGATGAATGTAAGGAGCAGAATAATGTCAAAAGCAAGAAGAAGAAGAAGAAAGTTACATTTAATCTGAATGTTCAGATATATGAGCCTGATCCCACAGCTTATAAGGTACTAGATAACGAGGAAGAAGAACACGAAAACAATGCTGCAGAACCAGCAAAGAAGAACTCGAATTCACCTTCCATCTCCAGAGAAGGATCTGCATCCTTAACAGTGACATACCCTCCAAATTACAGATATTATAACTGCAGTGAAGATTTCGGCGAAGAAGATGTAGACTACGAGGAATCTGACATTGATGACTATGAGGACGATGAAGAGTTTGATGATGGATATGATTGTGATGACGGTAGTAGTGACAAGAGTTTAGAGAACGATGAGGCTGAAGCATATGGTGAAAACAGCAGACAGAAGGAGTTGTCCGATTCGTCCAACTCATCTGCGGCCGAAGACAGGACAAGGAATCAGATGCCAATTGATGCAAGTGGAAGAGACAGAAGCACAAACATGCATTCTGTTCTGAGCCCTGTAGAGAACCTAACTCAGTGGAAAGCAATCAAAGCAAAAGTTCCATCAAGTAAGCACAGGAGGAAGGAGAACGTTCCAAGCACACCCTCGACCACCACTGAAGCTCACTCGAATTTCTCACCTTGTTTCAGCATGAAATCAAGTGTCCTTCAGTCTAAACCTCTGTTGCCTCAAGTTGCAGTTGATGCTAGTCTCTCAAACTGGTTAATTTCCCCTAATTTCAATGTCTCTAAGACCACAATTCATTGTCAATGATGAGAACCATGGCAATGAAGAAAAAGCAAAAAACACTTGGTAAATATTAATTCAGTGAAAACCAATTTTAGAGGAGGAAGCATGGATTCTTTATTCTTCTGTGGGTTATTCATTCAGCAAACCATGTGCAAGTTGGGAAGATTTCAGTTTATGTTATTTGTGTGTCTAATTCTTGGTCGTTTTGTTTTTGTTTGATGAATGGTGGTATGTTTGTGTAACAATGGAATTCTTTTCTTTGTTTGGTGGTGATGTCTACAAGTTTGAGCTATGTAATTTCATGTATGCTCAAATGTTATTTACAGTGATTACAGATATAGAATTGATTTTATGTATAATGGCTCCAAGATGTGCTTCATTATGAGAGAAAGTGTTTAATTGCTTCAACATGATGGAGCTACAAATTGTTGTACCGCGGATCACAACTCCATTTAAAAATTTATCATTGGCCAATAGGTTGCAACATACACAAGGTGGGTTTTGAACCCCCAATACTTTCATAGACGGGTGAGTGAGTTAACCAGTAACCACTCGACTAACCCAAGTTGATTATATTTGAATCAATGATAACCTTTCTAGTTTTTCAACAAGATCCTTCTACATTACATTGATAACCTTAACAAGTTCTTATGCAGGAAATGGCACAAGCAAAACAAATAACCCTTTTCAGCATAGCTTAATTGAGAATACTTGATTCAATAAATTTGTTTCACATAATGAGTAATTGTAAAAAGAAAAAGAAACATGTGCATATCTACTCTTTAACAAGAAGCATATTTCTTATATAAGCTCTATAAGATTTACATACATGGAAGCTGTGCTACTCTCAGCACTATCTGAATCATATTGCTTTCAGCAATTAGCAATATGTGCACTTTGATCTCTATGGAGAATTCACTGAAATGAATTGAATTCTCTTACATAAAAATGTTGCATAACTTGGTCTTGCTTTGATTTTTACTATTGATTAGAAAAGTGAAAAGTGAAGGCTAGCCTAAGATTCAAAGGTGAATCTCAATGAATGTTGAAGAATCTAATCAATGGTAAAAACCAATACGCGATCAAGTCGTGAGAATTTTATACAAGATATCCATTTCGGGGAACTCACACAACAGTCCAATCGAAACGGATCCGTAGATTGGCAAACACAAGGAGTTGCTTATCTTGATTATGGGAGATGTCGTCCCAAGATCAAACGCTCAGACTCATCAATAGTTACTTCAAATTCAGGGTTAATCCATCATAAGTTTTAGGCAGCCTGAGATGATCTCTACATTATCGTACACATACAAGCGTCGTCGTCATCATCATCCTCTGACTCACTTACATCACTACAAACACAATTGAGAGACAATGTCAGACAATTTTGGATATATAACACATAAATGGTTGATTCTCTTATTCAACGTTAGCTTTGCTACATTGAAAGTATATTGGCAATACTATAAATGATTTACATGAATCCCAAGAACACTGTTTTTTTTTGTCCCTATCAATTTTGTGCTTTGACACTTAGTAGAGTTCTGTTTTTTTTTTTTTTTTTTTTTTTTTTACTGGAAGTAGACTTCTGGTTAAAGATTTATATAAATAAAGAAAAACAGAACAAATGAATGAGAACAACTTAAGTTAGATAGGTTCTATGTGACATCTTTTATAGTTTTATTTCCCCAAAAAGAACAATTCTAAAAGATTACTACTCCCTTTACTAATATCTTCTCACTTTCATATGGGTTTTACTTTTTATAAGAGCCACAAATTTACAGCAATTTCTATTTCCATTTCAATATATAGATAAGAAATAAGAACAGATTCTTCTCATAATATTTGTTTTAAGAGTTTCATCAAGCATCTAAGCCATATGAGAATAGATGAGAGGAATCCATGAGAATATAACCATTTTTCAGTTTCATACCTCTTCTGTCCATCTTGTGAGTTAATCAAGGAATGTGAAAAAGAATAGAGTGAAAAAGAGAAAGTAAAATGAATTCATGAAGGACAATATTGGTCTAAGAAAATGATTAGAAATAGTAGGGATCTAAGGATCTTATAGGAATGACTGATACAAATACCATAAACCTTTGGTTATAAAGGGCAAACTACATTCACATTGCTCCATACAAAAATAAAGGTACACTAATATAGTTAGTAATAGAGGACTAAAGAATATCGAGCATTATCCCAGCAAGTGGAGTCAGCTATGATTTGATTTAAAATCTAAGACATGACATGATGCAACAGCCAGTTTGAATAAGGATAGCCGATACTGCTGAGAATGCAAACGCTGTTGTTAAAATATCAAGTAGGTTGATATTGATAAGGACGGAAAAAATAGGAAAACTAGGTAAAACTAAAATGTGAAATCATAGAGGTGATGAAAGTGGAAGAAAGACAAGACACTGTGTGTATAAAATAAGAAGAATATGCTGGTTAAAAGAACTTCTAAAGTCTTAAATGAAACTGATTATCACCTTTCAAATATTATAGAAAAGGAATATGTATTTCAAAATGATGCAACCAACCAATCAGTTCCTCATTCCAATTTCAGCAGGAGACTTTAAGCTCCTTCAATTAAAGCTGGTTCTGATTGTTATAAATAAAGTTGAGGTAATTTAAAATGATAGATAAAATTAGTAGAAACACAACTTAACATTCTAACTACATCTAACTAGAGGAACTTAGCTCAGATGTAAGAGATAATGAACATGTGGATGATAGACAACAATAATGGAAGTTTCTGCAGACTTTGCCACCTCACTAAAAAACAGAAAGTGGCTTCTTCACGAGATATTCATTAATCATGATGGTAGCAATGGTGATGCACACTAAACAAAGGTGGTGTTGTGCTGTTGTCTTGAATGGCGAATATAATTAGTGGGTTAATTTTGGTATATTAATTTTTCAAAAATACTATTCGTACACTAAAATTAGCCACTAAAATCAGTTACCAATGTATTTATGTATAAATACATGTGTGGTTTAATTTATTTTCAATATATATGTATTCCACCATGTATTTTATACTGGTAGCTTACTTTGGTGGCTGATTTTAGTATACACGTAGCATTCGTCATTAGTTTTTTTAGTGAGAATAATTTTGATAGTGCCACAACTCACGAGAATAGAATTGGAAATCAGTTAGACTGAAACATGAGAATTGATTCTTATTAGAATTGAAATTTGCATTAATTCATAGTTCTTACTACCAAAGTATGAAAAAGAATTCTAACTCTTGAGTGAATTGAAATCACAAAGTTTCCAAACCCACTCTTAGCACTTCCCAGAAATCCAGATTTTACCACTTTGAACAAACACTAAGAAAAGCAAAACCATTCCAAGGGTAGTATTATGTTCCTTCCTATAAATATTATTCAATACAAAGTGAACTCAACCACCAAACACAATTAAAGCTTTCAGTTATGGCAGTCAACAAAACAGGAAAGTAGTTATGAAAAGAGGAAAACCCCCCAATCAAAATGAACATAATAAATCAAACTAGACTAATAGAACAACAAAATTCAAAGTTCCAATACCACAGAGGTTTTGTTTTGTTACCTTGGCTCGTATTCCAACACCTCAAAAAGCTTCTTTCCATTCTTGTCATTCCACTGCACTCTCCTCCTACTACGTGTTCTATTATCTGATTTGCGTGACATTCCACCTCTCCGAGGTGGCAACAAGGACTTAGAGACACTATCATCTTCTCCATTAACACGTCCTTCTTCTTCCTCTTCGTCTTCTTCTTCCTCCTCCTCTTCAACTCTTACACCATCCAAAGAAGCCACAGAAATTGGCTTTTTCTTCACAAAACCACCATGTCCGTTAGCTTCCTTAGTGGATCCGCTATCCATCAACAACACCACAAAACAACACTTTTCTCTGGTTATTCTCTCTGGTCCGTTTGGTGAAACAGACCAAAGAAGAACACAAATTACCCAATTTTTTTAAAATAAAAATCAATCAATCAATCCGAATTTCAAAAAAAAATTTTGGATTTTGAAAGGAATCCATTTGACCGATACGCTCAAAATCATAACCCAGCTTCTGAATCGGACCAAAACAAACGAGGTCAACGCTGAGGACAAAAAAAAGTTCGAAAACACAGAGGAAGCGTAACCAAGATTGAAGGAGGAGCCAGCTATAAATAATGCAAGAGAAGCGTGAGAATCTTATCAGCCGTGATAGAAAAGAAATTAACTTTAATGGAGGGAAAAAATCTTATGGCCGCACAATCGGAATTGATGACAGTGATGAGGCGCAGATCAAAGGATGCGAATAGGGAAGACAAGGTTGTTAGCAATTGAGAGCAGAGAAGAGAAAAAGGAAGACAAAGGGGTTAAAAGAAGAGAACCATAAAGACGCGGTTAAGAGGTAGAGAAAGTGAGAAACTATAATAACAGATCACACAAGCAACTCGCAAGTCGCAACAAAAACTATGTAACTGTCTCTGCTTTCTAAGCAAAGACCAAGGCTTATTCGGTGATTATGGATTTATGGTTTTGGTGATTACAGTAGTTATGCTTAAATTGCTTTCACCAAAACGCAAACTTTATCTTATCTTTAAGAGGAATTCATTAGGAAAGTGAGAATGTGAGATCTAGTGGTCAAACTTTTATTTCTAATTTATTAATTTATCATTTTTGTATTTGGATAAAATATTTTTAAATTTAAAAAATTTGTGTCATTTAATTTCTTTAATTTAAATATTTAGTTTTAAAATCTTTTTATTTGACTATATTCAAGTAAATTAAGTAGCTCAATGATAGAATATTATGAGTAAATATCAAATTTGTTCTCAAATAATTTTAGATTAAACACCTCTATTTTCAACAAATTTTTAATTTCTATAATTTTTTAAAAATTATTTTATCTGACTAATTAGTTTCTATGTTGTTTGAAGATAGACTGGCTTATTTTATAGTGATATATTTTAAAATTTAATTGTCTTATAAAAAATTTTTTCAGGATTTATTTGTCCAATATGTATACTAAAATTTTGAATAAAAACGACAAAGAATAATATGTCAAACGATAATAATTTTTGAGATTAAATCAAGTTTCTGTATATGTTTGGCGTAAAATACGTAAGATTGAGTTATGTTATAGTATCTTATTCGGTTAAAATAAATATGGATATGAAATTATCCTTAGTTATTAAAGAAAATGTTACTAAAATTTCAATCTCCATTTTAAAATATTCTTATTCCTTATATCCCTAATTTCTGGAGGTACAGAAGGGACTAAAATTTTGTGTTCTGAGACTCAAATTTTAGTTCCAGGCTACTAAACACAATATTAAGTCTCAGTCTCTTAGGTAGTGTTTGTTTTGAGGTACTGAGACAGAGATTGGGAGACTGAGACTCAGCATCATACTTGTTGATTCCGAGACTGATACTAAAATTTTTGTCTCTGTCTCCAAAATTTTAGTATTTCAGTACCTCCAAAAAGTGGGGACACAGGGGGACTAAAATTTTTAGAGATAGAGACTGAAATTTTAATAACATTTTATACCTAAAATACCTTCATTTTAATTAATTAATTCCAATTTTACCCTTTGTACAAATTAAATTAGAATTTCATTCTTATTTCAATTTCTGTCTCCCACTTTGCACCAAACAGAATACTGAAATTTATTTCAATCTCTGTCTTTCAGTCTCAGTCTTTTCGTCTCTATCTCTCCACCAAACGCTACCTTAATCCTAATTTCAGTCTCCAAAAACAATCATTACATTGGCCTTGAGAGAATAAACTTTGTCAGAACTAATGTTACGACCAAAATGAGCCATGACTAGCGCTCAGAGAAATTGTTCCCTAGCAAACGTAACAAATTTAAATATAACTTAAATGAAAAAGTTACAAATATTTTTAATAAATTTACAAATACTAGAATGAATAGTTACACATTATTTTTAACAAAATACAAAATAGATTAATATAGTTGGAACTTACCTGTGACATATGGAGCATATAACGTCTAGAAATTCAACAAAGAATAGGTATCCATTGCAGATCATTACTCTTAAATAGAAGGTCTCGCATATTCAAGTATTTGTTCCTGAAAAATATTTTTTCTGAAAATTGTAAAATCCTATAAATTAATAAATAATTAACTAATAAATTAATTATGAGCTAAAAAAATTTAAAAAATTAATTTTATAATTTAAAGAAGTAAAAATATTTAGAATATGAATTAAATTTAAAACACTAATTTAAAAGATTTTAACCTAAAATTGGGCCAATAGGCTAAACCGATTAAACTGTGTCTAAGGGGACCCAGGCCCACTCATAAGGCTTGCAATCAGCATCCTTCTTTCTTCATTTGTCATTCACGCTTAAGGGAAGGAGATGTGAATCAAAACCTAAACCCTTATTCACTTTCAATTTCAATCTTCCATAACTTTCAATACAAAATTTTGATCGCCACACCGTTTGCGGCCAAGCGATCGCTTCGCCGAGCTCTACAAATTCATTCGAACAAAGTGGTAAGAAACTCGAAATTTCTCACCCAACCCTTACTTCTCTTTAATAGCACATTTTGGTTTTGGAATATTGAAAAATTTTGTGATTTTAATAGTTTAGGGGTATTCTAGTGCGAGATATAGCTGAGTTTCATCTAAGTGTTTAGTGGATAAAGGTGAGGAACTGTTATTCCCTTTGAATTCTTCAATTTTATGAAGTTTAGATATTAAAATTTGTGGCTGTGTATGAAATTTTATGCAATTAGATTGAATCTATGTAAATTAAAGTCAAATTGGTGAAGTAGTGTGCTCGGAACTAAACTCTGGTGGCTAGATACTTGTTGAGTTGGCTTAGAGGCTTGTGTGAAAAAGAAGTTTTCGGTGGTATTTGAACTTGGAGAGAAATTAGCTAAGATATGGTTTCGGTTTCTTATAATATATAATGTTGTGTGAATCTTTTTTGCTAGTCGCCTTAGGATAGGTTTGAATGATGTGACTTGGTTGGTTTGATTGATTATATATGGTACCTGGATGAAATGTGGATTGTTGATGTTTAATGTTGAAATTGATGAAAATTTATGAGTGAAATTTGTTGAATTGAAGAATCTAGGAGTTGATATGTTTGTGGAGTGATTGAGAAGTATGTGATAATGGTTAGGAGTAATTGGTATTGATTTGGTTGTGGTTTGATTGGTTATGCATTAAGAATTTTGGAAAACTAGAGGATTTGTAAGTTTTGATAAAAATCGATTTTTGACCAACTTCAGCAGACCATAACTTGGCTTCTGGACTCCCAAATCTTGTGAAACTTATTTTGAATAAAAATTGGGTCCGTAAAATTTATAACGTTTAAATAAGGAACAGAAAATGATTGTTAACAAAAAAGTTATGTGTGTTTGAAGTTTAGGGTTAAAACACTGAATTCTGCAAAAGTTGCAGGAAATTGAGGTCATGCATACTCATGAAGGGAGTTACAAACTGGAAAGAACTTTGCACGAATGTTGTATGTATACCATGTGTATGCACAAAAGTAAGGTCATGCGTACGCATGACTTGCATTTTTAGAATTAAATGTTTTTCATGCGTGTACCATGTGTACGCACAGAAGGGGACTCATGCGTACTCACGAGGCATGCGTATGTACGATTGCTTTGTTTTGCTGAAAATATTTATTCTAACTATTTTTGCCTATCCACTCTACTCTTTCACCTTTGTAACCCTTGTTTAAGGTCCGATAGCTAGTATTAGGCTTCGAAAGAAGAGCAAACCTATTGAGGGAGTTAGTTCAACATTGAGGAAGAATTGTGAAGTGAATAATTGAATTGATGATGCATGGATAATGTTGTATGAGATATGAATAAGAGAAATGATGATATTGATGAATTGTGATTAAAAGATCCATCTGGCATATGCATTATATTATCTGAGACACGAGTTTCTCTGGGAAGATGCAGTGGCTTGCCCCCACTTGCTCCAGGTTGAGATTTGATACTCTGTTGACCCTCTATCGCAAGATTTGACTGGACACTTTAACTCTCTGGATTCCCCCAAGGACTATCCAAGGTTCGTTACTGGACATGTCGGGTTTGGCTGTATAACCGATAGATGATATCATCGGCCATAGAGTAGACATGCATTATATGCACTTGTATGTTTTATTTGAGTATGCATTTGTTTGGCTTGCCTATTTGGTTAACTATAATTAACTACTACCTGATCTATTTGCTGTATCTGCTTCCCATATTTGTGTTTTTTCTGTTTGTCTTGCTTGTTTGTTTCTGAGAGATCCCTCATGCGGGTGGAGGAGACATTGAGGGTTGTTCCACTTGGTGGCTTGGAGGTTTCTAGAGAACAAAAAACGAAGAGTTAAACTAGAATCCTTAGATATAGTCACCATATTTCTGGTTTAGTGAGAACTCTAGGATTTAATATGGGTTGTTGGAGTTTTGGAATGCCTCTGACTTCCCGGGACCTTATGTATTATCTATGTGGGTACCTTTATCATACATATTCTGTTTTTTTCATATGCAGGACGTGAGGTACCCCGTTGAGCGTGTTGGAAACTCTTTGAGACCGAAGATCCACTTTTGGGGTTATTGTGTTTTGTATTTTGTATATATATATATATATATATATATATATATATATATATATATATATATATATATATATATATATATATATATATATATATATATATATATATCTCGAGTCGGCCTTTGCTTCGCAGATCGAGTTTATATTGTCTCTTCTGCTTTTCCTTATCCCGCTTTATATTCTTCACGTTTTGAGTGCCACACGGTTTCTGTTTGTTTCGTTTGTCCTTGGTTCAAGGCTCCTAGTTAAACTATTCTTCATATATAAATGTGTGTGTGTGTATTTTGCTTTAAGAGGTCATAATACCTCATCACCTCTGATTTACAAACTTAAGCGTAAAGCTTTGAGTGGTAGGGTGTTACAAAAACAGAGTGCATTTTGAAACTCAATGACTAGACAATACATCTATAATCCACATGAGACTATATAAACATTATTATCAAAGTAATTTTAATTAAAAACTAGTAGTTGATACTAATAAGTGAATCAATAAAGGAGTTCTCAGTACATAAATAAAATTAAATAGTCCACACTGGGCGGCTCCACCTCTAAGGGTAGTCCTTTCTTCTCGTGTGTTAATACAATAACAGATCCAACGTGTGGCCTACAGGGCTAGCAACGCTCCTAGTAAATGAAGTCTGAGTTAGATGTATCTAAGTTAATGTCATGACCGCCGTTAGCTACGGTTTTCTAATACGAGTCTCCAAAACAAATTCAAACATATAATTTCAAATACAACAAATCTTTGATCTTTCAAATATATAAGGTATCAAATTAAATCAAATCAAATAATAATTTCTCATAAAAAAATCCTTTTCAATCATACTTTTTCAATAATAAGAAATGTCAAATATATTTTACAATTTTAGAGTGTATAAGTGAGTATCAATAATACTTTAATATTTTGAAAACATATTCAAATAAAACCAAATATTCTAAAAAATAATGCAAAACTTTATCAAACATGTATACAATCTCGTGTAAAGTTCTTAAAGTGTAAGCTAAACATAAATAAATTGTTCAACTCTAATAAATTTATTATTTTAATCAAACTGAAATTATTCAACTATAATTTCATAAATATAATTAAAATCTCGTAATAGCGTAAACCAAAAGTAATTATAAACGTAAAGTCTACTCACAACTTAGTTCTAAGAGACCGAAGAGACCAGACCCGAAAAGTGAGAAAGGTTTAAGTAGAATGGAACGAAAGAGCACAGAATTTAGGCTGAGACAGTGGCAACAACTTCAATTTCCATGACAGCGACACTGGCCACAACAACAGGTAAAAGTTATGGATAGAATCAAACGAAAGGCAGCAAGACAAAAGTGGTACTGGAGGTCCAAAATAGAGCAAAGGCTGAATCAAAATTAGAATGGAACTAGTGCAAGTTTAAAAATAGAAGCAAAATGCAAGAAAAATGTTTGGCAGAGCAAAAGGGAAGAAGGACCTAAACCAGAAACAAGGTAGTGATGCCGTTGGCATTTTTTTGGCGACTCCAATGGCAATACCATGGTGGCAAAGGCTCCGATACACTGTGGAAACTAGAAGCAGAGGAAGAATTGGGCAAACTTCTCCAGACCTCCAGCAGTAGCGCCAGTAAGGAATGGCTCTAATAGCTCAACGACAGCCTCCTTCCACAGTAACGGCAGTAGCAGCTACAACACCCACCATCGTCGCCTCCTCTCTTCCCGACGACGAGCTCATCACATTCTCCTTCCCCATTCTTGAAGTCTCTCTTTCTTTGGGCTCCTCGGCAGTAGCGGTGACACGACGGCGATGAGTTGGTAGTGACAGAGTGCCTTCTCCCTCTTCTCTGTCGTGGTCTCCTTCTCGGTCTCTCTCTCTCTATCTCTCTCTCTCTCTCTCTCTCTCTCTCTCTCTCTCTCCCCTCATCCTTGTCTGCAGCCGTAATATTGATGGTGACGACGGTAGTGCTCCTCGCTATTGTGATGGAGGAAAAATGTCGGTAAGAATTTTCACAAAAATATCGCGTTGCAAGTATAGTCTAAACCGACAATTAAACCTCAATCAAAATTTAATTTGTTTGTCCCAATACAAACCCAATAAAAATTAACCGAAGTATTAAACCTCGGGTCGTCTCTCAAGGAATTGCAGGGAAGTATATTTATTATTGGTTATGAGATAGTATATTTTTGGGTTTTGAGTTTAATAAGCAAGGAATATAGATAACAAGAAAATAATTAACAACTAAGAAAAGTCCTAGCAAGGGTTGAGAATCAGAATTCCTATCCTCATTATCAATGTCAATTGTGATGGTAATTTCCTTTTGCTCTCACTTAGTTAACCTCTAACAATTGAAGGTAATTCAAGTGAGTAATTCAACTTGAGTTCACAAGTCCTAATCAAAGACTAGAGTTAGTGAAGCTCAAGCCGACTAGCAAGTCTTAATCACCAATCAACAAATGAATTTTGACAATTCAAGAGTCTCCAATTGATCAATCCAAGCTAAGAATGTAAAAATCTAAATTAAAATCATACCAAGCATTTTATCAAACACTTGGAAGGCATAACATAAAAACATGATAAAATTAACAAGGAATATTAAATCCAAACAACCAATTGCAAGCATCAATGACTAACAATTAAATAGAATAACAATAAACATGAAAAACATAAATTGTATTAATATGGAAATTGAATCTAATATCAAGAGTTCATAAACTAAATTGGAAAATAAATAAATCAACAAGAGAAGATAGATAGACTAAAGTACTAGAACAAATAAGTGATACGTGGTTAAGAGGGCATTTTCGTCATCTTAGAGTTAAGGGACAGAATGGTAATCTCGTCATATTCAAAGATCTGAATACTAGAAGAATCATACCATGCCGGTCTTGGACATCTAGAAGACCAAGAGTTCGTCTCAAAAATAGTGGTGCTAAAAGGGCGACAATTTATAAGGCCCAATAGGCTAAGTCAGGACAGCAAGAAGCCCAATAATGCTTTTCAAATTTAGTGTGAGACATAATTTATTATTTATTTCGAATTTATTAGGCTTTTATTTTAATTTATTTTTCTGTTAGAGTTTGTTAGAAGATTTGATTTAGTTATAATTTTCTTAGTAGTATTTTAGAGATTTTAAATTTAAATCAAATCCGATCTAATCCAATAAGATCAAATCTGATTTAAATTAGTTATCTTATCTTTAGGATTTTAAAATTTAAATCAAATCTTCTAACAAACTCTAACAGAAAAATAAATTAAAATAAAAGCCTAATAAATTCGAAATAAATAATAAATTATGTCTCCCACTAAATTTGAAAAGCATTATTGGGCTTCTTGCTGTCCTGACTTAGCCTATTGGGCCTTATAAGTTGTCGCCCTTTTAGCACCACTGTTTTTGAGACGAACTCTTGGTCTTCTAGATGTCCAAGACCAGCATGGTATGATTCTTCTAGTATTCAGATCTTTGAATATGATGAGATTACCATTCTGTCCCTTAACTCTAAGATGACGAAAATGCCCTCTTAACCACGTATCAATAAGAGTAGAAGAAAACTAAATTAAATCAAGGTAGAATTCTGAAATTGAGAAGAAACAAGACTAAAAACCCTAAAACCTAGAGAGAGGAGAGGGACTCCCTCTCTAGAAAACTACATCTAAAACCTAACTAATGTCTATGAAAAGTGTGAATGATTCGTTTACTTCCAGCTCCACTTTGCAGCCTCTAATCAGTGTTTTCGGACCTGAAATTGGGTCAAAAGGAGCCCAGAAATCGCTCCCAGCGTTTTCTGCAAATTGCAGCATGTGACGCTCTATCACGTGAACGCGTCGCTTGCCTGATGCGCTGATCACGCGTAGGCGTCGTCCACGCGTGCGCGTCACTGCCAGCTTCTCCAAACTTCAATTTCTTGTGTTCCTTCCACTTTTGCATGCTTTCTTTCCATCCTCTAAGCCATTCCTACCCTGGAAAATCTAAAATCACTTAATACACATATCACGGTATCGAATGGTAATAAGAGAAGATTAAAAGTTAGTAATTTAAGGCCAAAGAAGCATGTTTTCAATCATAGCACAAAATTAGGAAGGAAAATGTAAAACGTGCAAATTATATGCATAAGTGTGAGAATAATTGATAAAATCCGCTCAATACAATACAAAATAAACTGTAAAATAGCGGTTTATCAATCTCCCCACACTTAAGCTCAAGAGAAACTATAGGAGTGAAGAGGGATGGTAGGACTTATTTGAATGCAACCTATCTATTTGAATGCAACTACATGCAAAAATGTTTCTACCTACTTGGTTAAAAGGAAATAAACCTTTCACGAGTAAATATGAACTGGATTCCACTAATTAAAATCATAAAAATGAAGTACAAATAGACCTGCAAGAAGAAAGCTCGTGAAAGCCGGAAACAAAGAATCGAGCATCGTAACCTCACCGGAAGTGTATACACTCTAATCACTCAAGTGTTTAAGGTTCGATTCTCTCAATTCTCTACTAACCTTACTTTATAAGGCTTTATCTTCTTCTACCAATCAACAAAAATTCAGTGCACAAATACACATATCAAGAGGTCTTTTAAGGGTTGTAATGGGGTTAGGGTCAAGGTAGGATTGTATTTGGTCAAGTAGACTAAAATCTGGATCCTTGATTAACCTAAACTTTTCACCTAGCTTAGGACAATCCATGTAGTCAAAATATAAAATCTAACTACCCATTAACTATGTTTTTCACATATTCATGCATCCAAAATTTGAATACAACTCATACGCATTGATATTACCATTTACTTTGGGGCATTTTGTTCCCTTTTATTATTTTTTTTTCTTTTCTTTTTCTCTTTTTTCTTTCTTTTTCTTCTTATTTTTCTCAATGCATATGATTAAGGTATTGAATGCATAAATATATCCTCGGCATTTTTTTTCACATTTTAATAAAAATACACAACACCCAATTCTCAAACCAAATATTTCCAAACCCAATTTCTCCACACTTAAATCATGAGCACTCTCACTAGTCTAAGCTAACCAAGGATTCAAATTAAGGACATTATTGTTTTTCGCTTAGAGTTAGTGATGAGCTAAAGTAAAGAATAAATAGGGTTAAAAAGGCTCAACATTGGGTTGCAAAGGATAATGAAAGGGTAAGGCCATATGGGTATATAAGTTATAGTGAAACAATGGCCTCAATCATATAAGTGCATGCATACATCAAACAATGGAAATATAGAATCAAGCAAGACAAAGATCACAATTATAGAGAGAACAACACACCAAAACAAAATATTGGTTGATAAAATGCAACCAATCAAATAGGCTCAAAATCTAACTGGTTTTGTGTGTTCGAGCTCTAAACCATGTTCCAAAATAAAATTCTTCAAATAAGTTCAAAAAGTTTTAATTCAAATTGGTGAAATTCTATAAAATAGTTTCTTGGAAATAAAAAATTCATCACTTCAACCAAGTGGTACATATATGCAAACAATTAACTCCACATGCAATCTATTATGCAATACAACACTAACTAACAAAGAAAATTAAACATTGATGTTGAAAAGAAAGTAACTAACCCACGGAAGTCGGTATTGACCTCCTCACACTTAAAGATTGCACCGTCCTCGGTGCATGCAAAGAGGTGCAAGTGGACGGGTAGCTACAACTGACGCTTGTCCTAAAAAGATGGTGCACAGGAACTTATTTGTCTGTCCCAATTAGAAACTTTTCCTTTTCCCTCTTGGTGGCCATCCTGAAAGGAGAGAAAAAGGAAGAAAAATTACCTACAAACAAAGATATGAAAAGAAATAAAATATATGTGGGCTATTGCCAAATAATAAGTTTCTCAACTACATAGTAGCTACAACATACAAGTGAGAAAACAATATAAGCAAAGGGCATGTAGAATAAATACCAAACAAGTCAAGGAGCACCCAAAACAATGCAAGAAATATACAACAGTTGAGTAAGAAAAGTTAACACCAATGAAAAATTAGCAAACTTAGAAAAGAAAATAAAAGCATGCACAAAGTGGAAATACAATGAATGATAGATGCAAATGCAATAATAAGCAAAAGAGAATAAAAGAGAATAAGGATGAGAAGTTAAAGAAATGAATAAGAAGGAAGTAAGAAGGGAAGAAGAAAAGGAAGAAGAAAGGAAAGAGTAAGAAAGGAGAGAAGAAAGAAGTAAAATGGAAAATGGGACGCGACGCGTGCGCATGCATCACGCGTATGCGTGAAAACAGAAACAGCCATTCGACGCGTAAGCGTTGTCCACGCGTACGCGTGGATTCCCGAAAATAAACAGTGACGCGTGAGCGTCAGTCACGCATACACATGACAACTGTTCGTGCCAGACGCACGGTTGCAGCACACCTCCAGCCCAACTCTCTGTCCAATTACCACACTACGCCGATTTCATTCTACGCGTACGCGTCGCTGACGCTTACGCGTGGATTGGCAAAATTGCAGGTGACGCGTACGCGTGGGGTGGTTTGTGTGCCTGGCACCCCTCCCGCACAGTTCCAGCGTAATTCTCTGTTCAATTTGATAGAGAGCAAAATTCCATTCGACGCGTGCGACGCGCACGCGTGAGCTTCCCTTTTTTTTTTTTAATAAACTAACAAGTTACCAAGGTAAAGCCAGACTTTATTAAACCAGTAAAGTACCAACGTAAACCAAATAATTCTAACTAAAAATAAAAATGCAACTTATTACCAACATAAATAAAAGATAAAATAGGAAGAGTTTACCATGGTGGAGTGTCCCCCACCTAGCACTTTTAGTTAAAGTCCTTAAGTTGGACATTTGGTGAGCTCCTTGTCATGGTGGCTTGTGCTTGAACTCATCTTGAAACTTTCACCAACGCTTGGACTTCCAATAAGCTCCAACATTTCCAAGTGAATTTACCACGCCTTGATGATGTTCTTCACAAGCTTTGAGCTCCCAAAGTTGATCCTCTTGTATGCCGGAATCCCAAATCTTGTTCCTACACCCATCTTTAAGCGGATCATCATTGTTCCAATCGGGTGGCAAGCAATCTGAATTCTCAATGCAATACCAAACTCTTCTCTTAGATCCAACCAAATGTTAACTAGTCCCACCCTTGCATCTAGCTCTTGAAATATCAACTTTGATGAGTCTTGATTTACAACTCCAACCACTAAACATCGTTCTCTTATGCTTAATTCCACAAAGCCTCCTAAGTTGGCAATCCGTTTCAAGAATACCATACTCAAGTGGGATAGTAAAGCTAATAGAGATAAGTTTTACCCACTCATGTGAAGGAGTAGATGGCAACCTAGGTAGAGAAGTCTCCAACGATCTTGACAAAGCATATTCAACTCCCGTCCATCCTTTTCGAAGGACTTCCACCTTTTGAAAAGATTCTTCACCTTCAAGCTCTTCCTCACTGGATTCATCCAACTCTTCTCCGTCACTCAAATCATAAATAAGAGGTTGAGAGAAATCTACCTCAATGTTGCTTTCAATTTCATCGGGAGAAGGCTCTTCTAACTCAAGGATTTCACTTGTGGATGCAGATTTATAACTAGGAAGACTTGATTCATGATCATCATCACCAAAGGAACTTGTCTCTTAATCTATTCCATCTAATTCTTCATAAGAAATATGCATTGGAGGTTGTGCACTAGCCTCCTCAACATCGATTTCAAGCTTCTTGGAGGAATACTCTACAACTCTAGATTCCCATGGAGGTTCAGCATCTCCTAAGTCTTCAACCGCTTCTTCCTCTTTAACAATTACGGCTTCCTCCAATTGTTCCAGTATAAAATCACATCCTTATTTTCCAATGGAGTTCCTAATCTCTCCTTCATGCTACGTTCTTCATTAGATTCTCCACATGTAGCTATGGGAGTTCCTTGAGTGTCCAAACTTTGGAAAGCTAATCAACTTACTACCTCAGTCAAGGCAGCCGTGAATTCTAGTACCTCGTTTTTTTATCTCTCTTTGCTCTTGAAGAAGAACACCAAGAGCGTCATCCATTGGAGATTGAGGTGGATATGAGGGTTCATTGCTTGGGAGGAAAGGTTCATGATAAGAGAGTGGTTCATCATAATAAGGATGTGGCAGTTCAACACTCTCCATCTTTTCCATTTGTTGTACAACACACTCATCCGTGGAAATGCTTTGTTCATTGTATGAGTCCCATAGGCCGAACTTTTGACGGATGGTTGCTTGAAGCTGATCCATTGCTTCCTTCAGACGATCGTTTGACTCTTGTTCCACTTGGCTATCATAATTAGGATCATATTGTGGTTGAAAGCTCGCATACATTGGAGGTAGTGGTTCTTGGGAGTAATTAGGTTGGAATTGAGGTGGCTTTATGTATGGCTCATATGGTTCATAAGGTGGTTGGTATGGTGGATTAAGGTTAAGGTCGTATGAAGGTGTTTGGTAAGATGGGGCTTGTGAGTATGGTGGTCCAAAGCTATGTTGAAGAGGGGGTTCATAGGTATATGGTGGTGGTTGTTGATTGTCACGAAGAGGTCCACCATAACCATTGTCTTGATAGGCATCATGGAATGGTTGTTGCTCATAGTGCATTGGAGGAGGTTGTTGCCAAGAGGGTTGATCAAATCCTTGTGACTCCTCCCATCTTTGATTGTCCCATCCTTGATGGAAGCCTTCATTGTAATCTCCACTTCCTACAACATAATTGTAACCGCACTCATAACCAAAGGGGTGAGAATTCATAGTAACAAAAGAAAATAAAAACAGAAACTAATAAAAAATCATGAAAATAAACTCCTAAACTCGAAGCAACTAACAAAGAAATGAAAAGGCAAAAATATTAACAATATTCACAATAACCAATAATAAGGCACACATTTGCAATTTCCCGGCAACGGCGCCAAAAATTTGACGGAGAAAAAATGTCGGTAAGGATTTTCACAAAAATATCGCATTACAAGTATAGTCTAAACCGACAATTAAACCTCAATCAAAATTTAATTTGTTTGTCACAATACAAACCCAATAAAAATTAACCGAAGTATTAAACCTCGGGTCGTCTCTCAAGGAATTGCAGGGAAGTATGTTTATTATTGGTTATGAGATAGTATATTTTTGGGTTTTGAGTTTAATAAGCAACGAATATAGATAACAAGAAAATAATTAACAACTAAGAAAAGTCCTAGCAAGGGTTGAGAATCGAAATTCCTATCCTCATTATCAATGTCAATTGTGATGGTAATTGCCTTTTACTCTCACTTAGTTAACCTCTAACAATTGAAGATAAGTCAAGTGAGCAATTCAACTTGAGTTCACAAGTCCTAATCAAAGACTAGAGTTAGTGAAGCTCAAGCCGACTAGCAAGTCTCAATCACCAATCAACAAATGAATTTTGACAATTCAAGAGTCTCCAATTGATCAATCCAAGCTAAGAACGTAAAAATCTAAATTAAAATCATACCAAGCATTTTATCAAATACTTGGAAGGCATAACATAAAAACATGATAAAATTAACAAGGAATATTAAATCCAAACAACCAATTGCAAGCATCAATGACTAACAATTAAATAGAATAACAATAAACATGAAAAACATAAATTGTATTAATATGGAAATTGAATCTAATATCAAGAGTTCATAAACTAAATTGGAAAATAAATAAATCAACAAGAGAAGATAGATAGACTAAAGTACTAGAACAAATAAGAGTAGGAAAAAACTAAATTAAATCAAGGTAGAATTCTGAAACTGAGAAGAAACAAGACTAAAAACCCTAAAACCTAGAGAGAGGAGAGAGACTCCCTCTCTAAAAAACTACATCTAAAACCTAACTAATGTCTATGAAAAGTGTGAATGATTCGTTTACTTCCATCTCCACTTTGCAACCTCTAATCAGTGTTTTCGGGCCTGAAACTGGGTCAAAATGAGCCCAAAAATCGCCCCCAGCGTTTTCTGCAAATTGCAGCACGTGACGCTCTATCACGCGTACGCGTCGCCGACGCATACGCGTCGCTTGCCTGATGCACTGATCACGTGTACGCGTCGTCCACGCGTGCGCGTCGCTGCCAGCTTCTCCAAACTTCAATTTCTTATGTTCCTTCCACTTTTGCATGCTTCCTTTCCATCCTCTAAGTCATTCCTGCTCTGAAAAACCTGAAATCACTTAACACACATATCACGGCATCGAATGGTAATAAGAGAATATTAAAAATTAGTAATTTAAGGACAAAGAAGCATGTTTTCAATCATAGCACAAAATTAGAAAGGAAAATATAAAATATGCAAATTATATGCATAAATGTGAGAATAATTGATAAAATCCGCTCAATTCAATACAAAATAAACCGTAAAATAACGGTTTATCACATCGCCGTCCTCTTCTTCCCATTTTTTTCTTTTTCTTCCTTTGTAGCTTTCTCTCTCCCTTTCTACCTCTGATTCTTTCTTCTTTGCTTTGAGTGTGTAGGTGTTTGTGTGTGTGAGAGAGTGAAGGGTGAAGTGAGTGTTAATAAAAGAAAAAAGTATAGAAAAACAATGTATATAGTGAACAACGTGAACAACAGTTTTAAAAAAGAAGGTAACAAATTGAAATTAAAATCCAGATTCTTAATTAATTAAATAATTATTATTATCAAATTTTAAAATTTTAAAAATTAGGATTAGCACCTAAACACATTCACACTACGTACAGTTACTCCTAATCCCGCCATAACCACAGTTCCGACATCCGCGCCAATCCCTCTTAGGTTGACGACCATATCCCACCGTCGTTGTTAGAGACAGCCGTTTAGACTCAGAAGAACACTGACGCACCCTTACCGCCGCACCAGCTTCTCTTCCAACCCATTTTAGTGTGCCGTTTTGCACCGTACCACCCCTTCACCGGCGTCGATCTCTCCCGCAACGGTCATCATCATCGCTGTAATGCTCTTAACACCGCTGCCCCCTTACTGCCGCACCAGCTTCTCTTCCAACCCTTCTCAGTTCTGCCATTTTGCACCCCACTAGCCCCCACCGGTGTTGATCTCTCCCGCAACAGTTATCATTGTCGCTGTAAAGCTCTTGACGTCGTCGCTGCATCGACCACCAGCCCCGCTCATTGTCGTCGTTGCTTCACCAAACATCTGCATTAACGCATTTGGAGTTGTATACGTGACTTTTATTCCGTTGATGGAATTCTCAATGGGTGAAGGAGAGAGCAATGCCCCATCCTCCTATATTAGTGATCGTTATACTCCCTCATATGACAATATTGTGGATGGACAAATTTCTGACAAGGTATTTAGTGGAGGTTTTATTTCTTTTTGGGTGGTTATTTTATATACAAAAAAGATATCTATTTGGTTTGTTTTTTTTTAATTTTAATTTTTTTTATCAATGAACAAAAACACCACACAACAAGTTTTGAACATTAATTAGGATAGAAATAATGCTTTTGGTTAATTTTAAAAGAGTTGCACAAACAGAAAAGAAAAACCATTTCGTTTGGTTATTTTAATTTTTTTTTCTTTTGTATAGTATTATTTAGGGGTGTGCATGGGCCGGGTGAAACCGGGTTTGATATGATCCAGACCCGACCCGAAATATATACTGGGCCTATTTATTAGACCCGAACCCGACCATAGGCCCGATGAAACCTATACACTTTTGGGCCACGATTATACCGGGTAAAAATCGGGTGAAAACCGGGTCATTAACACTACATTACCTTGATACCTTCTTATAAGCTAGCATGTGAAAATATCCAAATTTCCAATACTCCAACCATTATTTGACATGGTAAAATTCACTTAGAAAAATATAACAAGAACCAACTCTTCTCTAAAATTAAAGCATAACCATAATCAATACTAATATTGTCTAATAATACCAAATATTTAAATCAATATAAATAATACAATAGTATGCATTAGTCTAAAATCTTATGCATTTTAAACATAAAACATTAACTTATAGTCTTATAATAACTAATAACACAAAATATTAAGGTTTACAATACTTAAATTCCACATAAAAATAGCCATCATCCATCACTAATAACACAAAATATTAATTGTGTCTGATGACCGGACCACCGGGCTGACTTCGGGTGACCCGAGTCATGGCTCGGACCCGACCCAAAATAATGACTGGGTCTATTTTTGAGACCCTTATCCGACCCTAGACCCAGTGAAATCACACCAAAATAGCCTCTAAAGTGTTCGGAGCCGGGCCGGGCCAGGCCATGCACACCCCTAGTACTATTATTTAGTGAACTATTCAACTAGCATTGATTGTTGTACCCATTGGCATGTAACCTAGGACCTTGGTTATCATATGCATAAGATGGAAATCATTCCTGTTGATTATTTTAATTTTTTTTTGTATATTATTATTTGGTGAACTATTAACGTAACACTGATTGTTGTACCCATAGCCATGTAACCTAGGACCTTGGTTATCATATGCATAAGATGGACTTCAAGCAGAGAGCAAAATGAAAGTAATGGTCATGGTTCAACCTTGAATAATTCATCTTGATTTTTAGTTTAATTAATCCATTTGCCATGTTATTTTTGGTATTGCTTGATATACACAATCATGCAATTTATTTGTTAAATTGTCATTGGAGTATTTTCTTTTTTCATGTATTTTCAAAATGTTGTTTACGATGGCAAAATTGAGTCATAACAATTACAAGCTGAGCGGTTGCAATTAAGAATAATTTTTTATTAGAAAAACATTACACATGTAAATCATTTTACAAGTTTTACTAATTAAAAATTGAACTCCTTTGATTTAGTTTCCGTTGTTGTGTGCTTTTTTTGTTTGTGTACGATTGCAGCTCATGCAAATTATGGATGTTACTAAAGTAATGAGATGGAACTGAGTAATTATATTCAAATTGTAATTTATTGTTGATTTAATAATAACGAGATTTTAAAATCCATTATTAATGATCACTGACATTGAGTGTTAGTTGTTGTGAATTGATATACAGTTATTGGATCACAGTGGCCTCAACGAAGATGAAATATCAAGAATTGGATTGCGATTTGATTCTTTGCAACTAGCACAGGAATTTTATGTGACCTATGCAAAGAAAGTCAATTTTGTAAGTAAGATTAGGACCACAACATTTGACAGGATGACAAAGGAACTCAAAAAACCAATTAATCAATCTATTCATTGTAATCGGGAGAGTTTTTGCAGGTCTCGTGTGAAAGCACCAACATGGAAGAACATGATTGGAGGCATCAGATGCAGAGCAAAGATGTATGCGAAGTTGGATAGGAAGAAATAAGATTGGGTGTTGTTGAAGGTGGAATTAAGGCATTTGCAAACATGTTCAACTAAAAAGGCGGTGCACTACCACGAGTTTAGAGAGCTAACCATGCATGCGAAGTGCGTGATTGAGAATAACGATGAGGCTGGCATATGACCCAACAAACTTATCTAGCATTGGTTAACGAGATTGGTGGGTCATCGAACCTTGTCTTTTCAGAAAAGGATGTGAGGAATTACATTACATCCAAACTCCAGTCCACTGATGTCAATGCGGATGTTAAGGAGATGTTGAATTACTTCATGCGAATGAAAGAGATCATTCCAAACTTTTTTACGCAATAAATGTTGACAAGGATTACAAGTTTAGGAGTACACTTTGGGTAGATGCAAGGTGTAAAACGTCGTATGAATATTATGAAGACGTAGTATCGTTTGATACCACATACAGTACAAATAGGTAATAATTATTTATTTTGCAATTTGTAAACATTTTTTTGTCTTGTAATAGTCAGATGTTCTTATAGGTGATTGTTCCTGTAGGCATGGATTACCATTTGTATCCTTTATTGGTGTCAATCACCATGGTAAGTCTACTCTTCATGGCTATGCTCTGCTAGGGAATGAGAAGGTTCTAAGTTTTGAGTGGGTATTCACGCAATGAGTAAGTGTATGAAAACTGCGCTGAAGGGAATCATTACTGACCAGTGCAGGTCGATGTTTGGTGCAATTAGGAAGGTCCTGCCCCACACATGCCACCGATGGTGCATCTGGCACATATTGAAAAAGATACCACAAAAGCTCAGAGGTTATACTTGGTATAGAGAGTTGAATGCTAAATTGAATGACATTGTATGGTCCATCAACGGGCATGTGAGGATGATGCACATACGAAAATGTGGCTGTAACACCCTACCACGCAGAGCCTTATGCTTAAGTCATAAGACAGAGGTGGTGAGGTATTACGATCTCTAAAAATAAAATTTAGTACATATAGTATCGTGAAGAATGTTTATAATTAGGAGTCTTTGAAAGAAAAGGGGTAAATCAAAACCGCAACTCGAAAAATGCAACACTCTGATCGCTAACGTAACGAAATAGATAAAGGATAAGCTAACGCAAGAATATATCCAAAGAGTGCCAAAAACACAAATATCCAAAACTCAAAATCCGGTTGCAAAGAAAACCGGTCCGAGCATAGAAGTATATACAAATATATATAAAGCAAGAAACCCAAAGGGTGGATACCAAAACCTATTCTCCAAAACATTCTCTAAGAGGAGTCAAAACAGTATATTTATATACATTATTTAGTGGAGATAAAAGTATCTAAGTAAAAACATAAGACCAAAAATAAAGTCCCGAGAACCAAAGATCTTCGCTAATCCAGAAGTCTCCAGCATGCCTCAGTGAGAAACATCACGTCATGCATCTGAAAATCACAAAATCCGCATGGGTGAGAACCTGAGGTTCTCAGTATGGTAACAGTACCCACATATCTAACATGTAATGTCCTGGGAAAGCCGAAGGCAATCCTAGAACTTCCACCAGGTAATTCAAAGCTTATAAATAAACTAAACCATAAATGGCAACTGACTAAGGATCTTCAGTCTAACTAATACTTTCCTTTTCAATTCCTGCAGACCTCCCAACCACCAACAGTAATAAAATATGGCAAACATAATTAGACAAGAAGATATACAGATAGGAAGCAGATATGACATTTAGACAATTAGCAGGTAATATGCAGTCAATTAGGCAATTCCAAACAATTCACATAGTATGCATATGATGAATGCCTGTCCTAATGGCTGATGATATCATTTGTCCGTTATATAGCCAACCCGACAAGTCCTGGTAGCTAACCATTGGACTGTCCCTCTGTCGTGCATCCCCAACTCAAGTTATACTCAATCATAAATCATAATTCATATCCAACACCCTCACTGGTGTATATTCACGGGGGCGAGCTCATCCGGAACTTTCACAGTGTCCGGCCACACTTACGACATAGGGTCAGCAGAGTATCGAGTCTCCACCTGGAGCACATGGTGGCTAGCCACTGCTTTCTTTCAGGGAAACTCGTATCTCAGATAGTGGAAGTGCAACATTCACATTTCATTCAATAAGCATATATGCAATCATTCTCATCCATATTTCAACAATGGCTCAGCCATAATTTGGCAATAACTCAGCCATCCGGCTCATAATTCAATCCATAACCAGCCAATTCATTAACAATTACAGCCCTTTGGCTCATGGCATATCAAGCACTTCCACATTCATCCTTCGTATTTCATACAATGACCCTCGATCATCATTCATCATTAATTCTCCCTTTTCTTCATTCACAAGCTATCACATTTCCTAGCTTCTTACCACTGCTAGGCTTATCATAATGATTTAAGACATAAGGGGTGAGATCGGAGGCTTAAAAATCTGAAATTTGGCTTTAAAAACTCAAAAATCAACTTTGGAATGAAAACAAGGTCACGTGTGTGCGTCGCCCACGCGCACGCGTGGATGGGAGAAAAAACCAAGTGACGCTTACGTGTCAGCCACGCGTACGCGTGGGTGCATTTTGTACCCCAGGCACAAAGCTGGTACAACTCAGGCACGACTTTCTGGAATTTGGCTCGGCAATTAAATTCGCTCATCGACGCGTACGCGTGGGCTACGTGCACGCGTGGGTAGTGAAACTTTGAAAACGACGCGTGCGCGTCGGCCACGCTTACGCGTGGGAGTGCTTTCTGCCAAAATTTTTTTTAAGTTAAAAAGCTGCAGAATTCACAGTTTCAAACCCAATCTTCCAACGGGCATAACTTCCTCGTTTTAAATCATTTTTCTCTCGTTCTTCAAACGGCATAAACATCCCGGATCCAATTTCATTTCTAAATAAGTTTGGCACAAAACAGGAATCCGGAGTCCAAGTTATGATCCGTCCAAGTATTCCAAAAATCACATTTTCATACAAAACCACAAAGTACCATTTTCAAAACAAACCAATTCCAACCCTTTTGAAAATCAATCAAAACATACCAAAAATCAACTTCAAGCCTCCTCAACTCAAATGTTAACATTTTTATCAAAACCATAACCATCAACCCACTATATTGGCCAATCTCATCAAATAATCCAATTTAAAACACAATACCATGTCATATATATTTTCCTCATTCTAATTTCCAACAACACCATTTCCAATCAATCATCAATACATACAATCATCACCACCCTCATTCTCAACATGGTTTCACCCACATTTCAACCTCAACCAATTATCAATCATATATCAAAACATGCATATCTCTCATGCATCACACCACCAAATTATCAATATTCATAATCACATATATGACCATACAATTGATTTCAACCATCCAACAACATCAACCATTCAAATCCTATCTTAGGGCCTCTAGCCTAAGTTTTCACGCCACATTACATTTTAGATACAGGAAACCGAGACCATACCTTAGCCGATTTCCCCGCTCAACCTGGAGCACTTCCAAATCACTTTTTCACAAGCTCTCAAGGTCTCAACACCTCCAAGAACATATTTTTATCACACCCAAGTCCTTTTCCAAGCTTTTCAAAATCTCAATCAAGTTTTAATATTCACAAACACACAACCTAAGCCACAATCATCATACCCAAACACAACATCTCAATACCCAAACATCATAGAACAACAAATTACATTAAGGTTGAGAATCTTACCACACCCAAGGTTCAAGGAGACGAGATTAATCTTCTCCTTCAAGAGAGTTGGGTCCTATAACATCAAAGAATCCAAAATCTCAACACTTTTCTACATGAAATTCGAAATTAAGGGATGAAAAACTGAACCAAAATAGTGGCTTACCTCAAGAGAGAGTGCTGTTTTAGGGTTTTTAGGTTTAGTTTGGTTGGGTCAAGGGCCCAATATGGGTCTGGTTAGCCCGGTATGGCCCGTTCGGTCCAATTTTGGTCCGATTTTTATAAAATTAGGATCGAAATTCTCGTCTCAATCTCCTCTATCATATTAAGCCATAAAAATTACATTTTTGGCTTTCTAGAATAAATTCTCATTTATGAGCTAATTAGTCATTAATTAACCGAGTTTTACAGTGGCTACGTATGGATGTCGAGGGAATTGTTGCACACGGGGAGGTTGCGACGGTGAAGGCGAGGGGCAGCGGTGGACTCTACACGACCGGCAGTGGGGGCAGCGGGAAGGAGAATGCACAGGGCTGCTGCGGCGCGATCCGATGTTGCTACGGATCGTAAGCGGGGCGAGGAGATGCTTCGGCGGCGTCGGCGGGAGGCTGGGCGGCGTCGGAACGGACGGCGGGGAGGTGCAGCGGCGCCGGAGTTAGTCTAGCGGTGAGCAAGTTGCCGTAGACCGGAGATCGCAAACGAAAAATGGGAAGTTAGCATGATATTAGGAGTAATTGTACCACTTGTGATTTGGTTTAATTGTTAATCCTTATTTTTTTAAATTTTAAAATTTAAAATTAAAAATAATTAATTAATAATCTGATTTATAATTTTAATTTTAATTTTTTATTCTATTGTTCACATTGTTTATAATTATCACTGTTCCTATATTTTTCTTTGGAAAATAACAAATGACGCATGTTAGTTAATCTTGTTGAAATGTAACAGTATTTTAATGGATTTTTGACACGTTGGAAACATATTTTATTTGTTCAGGAGTGTTCGAGGGTCAGTAGAATTTGTGATGTGTAGTCATCAATTAGTCATCATCAATATTTTTAATTTTGTAAAATGACATCTAATAGTATAGAATTACTCATTTTTCTTTTGATGCTTAAGTGCTGGCTAAATTTCAATAAAAATAATGCCTTCTTAGACTTTTTCTTATTTATTAATTGGTATTTAGTAGCAAACAAAAGATGTTCTCCTTTTTGCATGTATTTGCATTGGCGAATTGAAGTGTTTGCCTCTTTTCATCATTTGGGGAGAGTTCGGTTGGGACTTAGATAGTGTTTTAGATCATTGGATGTATGGTTAGTAAAAAAATGACATGGAAGATACAAAAAAGCCATATCAATTCTTGAGCAAATTTACACTATGATTGTAATATATATATATATATATATATATATATATATATATATATATATATATATATATATATATATATATATATATATATATAAGACATTGAATTAATTCTATGTAATTCAACTCAGAGTATATACACATACATAGACATTCTTGTATATAATTTTGGTTATTAAAAATCATCGCTTGTTTGTGTTTGAAAGATACATTTTGCAATGGAATTGTGTGGCTAAGGAAGTTGTGGGAATCACTTTCTTGCTTTTGATTTTGTCTTTTAAGTTGCATTTGGTTTTGTATTTTGTCGTGAGAATAAAATAAGATAAAATATTAAAAATAAGATATTAAAAATAAAAATATAAAAATTAGTATTTTTATTTTATTTTATAATAAATTAAAATAAATTATAAAAAATTAACTTATTTGTTTTTTATATAAAAGTTTTAAAAAAAATATAATAATAAAAAATATAATTATAAAAATTTAATAAATATAATAAAAAATAAAAAATAAAGTTTATTTCTTATTAATATTTTTATCTCTTTTTTATTAGGAATAAAATACACTAATTTAATATTTTTGTTCATATATTATCTGTTAAACATAATTTTATATTTCTATATTTTTATTTCAGTATTTTATATTTATAAACAAATACAATTTTATTGTAAATTATTATCTCTCTAATTAAGAGGGTCAAAAGAAGTCTAGAAGTTACGATGAAAAAATTATTTTGAATTTAAAATGATTTAATTTCTGATCAAATGGTCTAAATGAAAGACACCCAAAAAAAAAAAACAAAAATAAAATAAAAGAATACCGTAATCCATTGTCATTAATGTTTTAATTTATTCCGTTCGGTAGAACATGTAGTTACAAATGGCAAAAATCTCCAAAAGGACGGATACCCGCAAAGATTTATCTGCTACAAAACAAATATAGGGACGCGAAAATGGGAACGGGACCTCGTATATTAAACGAGACGGGAGACGGGGGACGGAACCCGTATATTAAACGGAGCGGAGTCCACATATATAATTTTTTAGCTTTTAAAATTATTTAGTCCAATAAAATAGAAGTCAAAATGTAATTTTCTCAATAATTTAAAAATACTCTATTATTATTATTATTATTATTATTATTATTAGGATAATATATTTTTTATCCATAATGTTTGAGATTTTTTTTAAAAATTATCTTTAACGTTTAGTTATATTTAATTTTATTTTTAATGTTTTTATTTAGGTCAAAATTATACTTGAACGTTAATTTATATAAAATATTAGGGATAAAATAAAAAAATTTTAAGGATAAATTTAATGCAAATAAAGAATATTAAAAAAATTGAACAAATTATTATTATTATTATTATTATTATTATTATTATTATTATTATTATTATTATTATTATTATTATCTTTGTGGTTCTGGTCCCTCTTACACCTCGCTTCATCTTTCGTATATAAATTTAGTTACAACAATTGAAAAAATGAATTTTATAGCATTTCCATTACATACATTCACTTATTTTATAACTAACAAACAAGAGTAAAAGAACCCTACATCACTCCAATCATTCTCTTTTACATCCTTTCTATATTAATGTTAAATATAAAATTTTTTTGTATCTTTGAAAATTACTTTAGTCTAGGAAAAAGGATTAATACAGTTGCATTTTCTTAATCCTCGCTCACAGTGGTAGGACCCTAACAATTGCAACACGTGACCTTTAGCAATTTTTTTTTTCTGGTACAATTATTTGTTTGCTTTTTGTGCTTATTTGCAGTTGCTCTCAATACAACCAATTCAATATTTTACAAAAAATATTATATTCATACATCAAAATTAACTAATAAAATTAATCACTAATTTATTTGTGTATAAATATATAATTTAATTTATTTTTAATATATATTTATATTGTAATATATATATATATATATATATATATATATATATATATATATATATATTATATTGTTAATTAACTTTGATAATTAATTTTAATGTATAAATAATATAGTCCATATTTTATTATATGCAACTATGCAAGAGCAAAAAGACATTTTAGAAAAATTTGATAATTAACTTGAGCACCCATGACTCAACATCTTTGTTAATTATATATGGTATATATAATCGCGTCACACTAATTAGTTAGCAATCTATTCTAAAAAAATATATATTTTAAGTTTAAGAAGTATACATGCATGAGACAGATTCTAAATTCTAAGTTTAGATGATTTCATTATGGTCTTGTAAAATGTAAATCTATTATATATTTTTAATTTATAATAAAAATGTGCTATATGTCACTTTTTTTTATTTTTATTGTAATTGGAATTAAATTTTTTTTTTTAAAATTAAAGAATTCTCTTATACTCTTTACTAATTTTACAACTAAAATGTACTACATGTCATTTCTCCATTATAATTGAAATTAAATCTTTTTCTCCAAAATTAAAGAAAATTCTTCCCTCCTCCATATTAATTTTACAACTAAAATGTGTCACATATCACTTCCTCATTGTAATTGAAATTAAATCTTTCCCTCTAAAATTAACAAAAATTCTTCTCTCCTCCACGTTAATTTACAACCAAAATGTGCCACATGTTACTCCCTCGTTACAATTGAAATAAAATCTTTCCCTTCAAAATTAAAGAGTTCTCTCTCCTTCTTCCTTTCTCTATCTTTCTCATTCATTCAATCACTCTATCTATTTTAGATATGATTATCAATATCAATAACTAATTACTAATTTGACAATCAAAATGTGCAACATGACATTCTTTAATTGCATTAAAATTAAAATTGAAATTAAAATATACCTATATATGTATCATATATTGCTATCTAATTTAATAATCAAATGTGTCACATGACACTCTCTTATTAAAATTGAGAAAAAATATTTTTCTCCAAAATTAATAAAATTCTTTCCTAAATTCTCTTATCTACCTCTCTCCATTTTTCTATTTCTCTCTACCATTTTCACTCTATATATAATTTATATTTTATATTAGTAATTTGATAAATCAAAATATCTTATCCGATATTTTTTTATTACAATTAAAATAATTTTTTTCTTCCAAAATTAGCAAACTCTCACTCTCACTCTCATTCTCATTCTTCATCTTTATCTTTTTTTTCTCTTTTCTCTCATTCTCTATTTTTTCTACCTTTTTGTTCTACAAAAAATAAAATTAACAAAATAATATAATTCAAATAAAAAATTAGACTTTTTCATATAAAAATAATAACTATAAATTTTGTTATTTGATTTTTTATCTACAGAGATCATGGTCTTTTTAGCCAGAGACTTTTGTCAACCTATGACTTTTTTTCTGTAAAAGTAGTTTGATTTTATAAATTTTTTATGTCATGCATAATCTATACTATCAGAACAAAGTTAACCGGAATTTTAAAAAATTTATATTCCCGTAATGTTATTACGGGTAAAAATACTAGTCTATTATATATATCTAATTTTACAACCAAAATGTGCCACATGTCACTTTCTCATTGCAATTGGAATCAAATCTTTCCCTTCAAAATTAAGGAATTCCCCTCTCCTCCTTACTAATTTTACAACAAAAATGTGTCACATGTCACTCTCTCATTGTAATTGAAATTAAATCTTTCCCTCTAAAATTAAATAATTATTCCCTCCTTCTTATTAATTTTACAACCAAAATGTGTCACATGTCATTCTTTTATTGCAATTGAAATCAAATCTTTCCCTCCAAAATTAAAGAGATCTCCCCTCCTCCCTCTTTCTTTCTATATTTCTCTCATTCTTTCAATCATTCTATCTATTTTATATATCATTATCAATATCAATGACTAATTACTAATTTAACAATCAAAATGTGCAACATGACATTCTTTAATTGCATTAAAATTAAAATTTAAATTGAAATATACATATATTATGTATCATATATTACTATCTAATTTAATAATCAAATGTGTCACATGACACTCTCTTATTAAAATTGAGAAAAAATATTTTTTTCAAAATTAATAAGCTCCCTTCCTAAATTCTCTCATCTACCTCTCTCCATTTTTTTATTTCTCTTTACTATTTTTATTCTATACATAATTTATATTAGTAATTTGACAAATCAAAATATGTCATCTGATATTTTTTTACAATTAAAATAAAATTTTTTCTTCTAAAATTAACAAACTCCCACTCTCACTCTCATTCTTCATCTTTACCTTTCTCTTTTCTCTCATTATCTATTTTTTCTATCTTTTTCTTCTACAAAAAATAAAATTAACAAAATAATATAATTTAAATAAAAAATATTATTATTATGTTATTATATACATATTTTTTATTTAATTTTAAATTTTCACCGCTTATCTTGCTAATCTATATTTTCATTTCTCTTCTTTCAAATATTTATTACATATAATTTGGAGAGAATACTAATATTATAATTAAAAATTAGAATCAAGATTCAATTATTTTAAAAAAATTAATTTTGAGTTAATTTATAATTATCAGTATAATTTTTTTATACTAATATCTAATTATATTTTTATATACATAGGGAGAGAAAATATTACTTTTAAATAACAAGTATAAAAATTAATTATTTTTATTTGTGCAACAAACTTAACAGTTAACACCTAATTAAATGTAAAAGTATACATGTTAAATTATTTTAAATTTTAGATAACAAATGTTAAAATTAATTATTAATGAAAAATTAGACTTTTTTATATAAAAATAATAACTAAAAATTTTATTATTTGATTTTTTATCTATAGATACTTTGGTTTTTTTTAACTAGAGACTTTTGTCAACCTATAATTTTTTTTGTAAAAGTAGTTTGATTTTATAAATCTTTTGTGCCATGCATAATCTATACTGTCAGAACAAAGTAGACCATAATTTAAAAAATTTATATTCCCGTAATGTTATTATGGGTAAAAATACTAATAATAATAATATTTATGTACCATGCAAAGTTGGAGCACCACATCCACATGCTAGTATGCTACCATGCTGTATATGTAACAGTAAGTAGATTTGGTCTTTTTTCTTAAATTTTTGATTATACAAAATAGAATTACATACAGTACATAATTTATCGACTAAAATTTAGTTTTTTTACTGGCTTAGACTTAATATGTTCATAAATTCGCGGACCTGTAAATTAGAAATTCATCTCGGACGATTGCACATTCTCAAATTGTTTCTTTTTAAGAACCAACTAGGTTATCCTGCAACTCTTCAAAAAAATGAATTGGTTCTTAGTTCATTCCGTCATCCCTCCCGTCAAATGAATTTTAGGTATTCACAGTTTTTGTCGTTCCCATCGCTTCTCGATTGATGATTAGGTATGGAATTTTACAATGGAGCCTCGTAAATACAATTCAAAATTACATATATAATTTTTTTTCTTTTGGTCATAACTCTTCTCTTAATTAATTAGCTTGCCTTACATTTTCAGGGCTATGACTTGTGAGTGCGACTACGAGTTGCCCATTTAAGAAAAAATAAAATATTCAAGGAGTTTTTAATAAATTTTGTTTGATAATTTAGTTGAAAATGATTTTTCTTTAAGGTAAAGAATTTTTTTTCTTTGATTTTCCCTTTTATTTACAAATCCTAGCTTGAATTGTTAAAATAATTGATGTAATTAGATAATATGAAATAGCTTGGGTGTTTGATTGATTTTGGTGTGAATTTTGGCGCTTGGATTGATTGCGGAGCACTTGGTGAAGATTTAGTGTCGTTGATTGAGGCTTGGATGTGATCGAGAAGAGAATTTAAGTGTTGAAAAATTGCTGTTAATAAGATGCGGGTTTTGATTTCGGTAGATATTATGTAAGATTATGTGAAAATCTAGGTTAATTATCCTAGGATAGGATTGAATGAAAATAATGGTTGTTATGAATGATATGGATGTATTAGTGTGAATGATTGATTATGTGAAGTGGTATAAATTGTGAAATAATGAGTTTTAATGAGTTATATGTATGAATTGTGATTGAGTGCATATAATGGCTATTGGTATAAAAACTTGGGCTAGAGGTCGTGTTTGGGGGTGATATGCACCCTTTTGGTAAGTGATAAGCCTCCATGGAGATAATGATTATGATGGATAAAGTTGTGATTTTTGAATTGTAAATGGTATAGCTAAATGATTGTGATAGAACGGATATTGTAAATTGAATTGCCTCTTAATGATTATTGAGTGGTGAGTTAGGCTGGAGGCCGTAATGGGAAGCATTTTGGTAAATTATTTGAATATTGTTTAGTGAATCTTGTGGCCAGAGGCCTTAATTGACTAAATTGTGTGAATTGTTATGTTTGAGTGTTGGTTTATGTTGTTATCGAATAATGAGAAGGTCAATTGAAGTGGAAATGGTAGTTAGAATTTGAATAGTTATGATGGAACTGAGAATTAATATATGAGTATTGAGGATGCTTAGGAATGGTTTTGGTTGGCTTTAAAATGAAATGAATTGAGAATTTGTAAAAAAAAAATGACACTATGTAGAAATTGTGTAAATGTGAATTTTTGACCAATTTCGATGGGTCATAATTTAGTATTTGAAACTTGGATTTGAGTAAAACTTATTTAAATCAAAATTGGTAGTGAGAGCTTTAAAACCATCTACAAACAGATAAAAAATGAATTTTGTAGCAAAAGTTATGAACATTTGAAAATTGGGGTTAAGAACTGGATTATGCAGAGTTTGTAGAACTTGGGGCAGTAGCAGCTTTCGCCCGTATGCACGCATGGTGCATACGTATAACCCCAGATTTGTGCGTATACACGAGACATGTGTATGCATGAATGTGAATTTTTGCGAAATCAGAACTCAGGTTCCGCGTGTATGCCCGAGGTGTGCGTACGTGCAACTACCCAGTTTTGTCCAAAATATTATTTTGAACTATTTACCCTTCCTAACATGTTTATAACCCCCTTTAACCTCCGTATAGAGTCGAATAACTAATTGATAGGCCATGAATACACTGGAAAGGGATATAATGAAATAAATTGATTAATTCCCAGATAAACACTTGGTTAACCGGATGAAAATATTGCGGGGTAGAGGTTTGTCCTGCCCGCGGTGACGACGGTAGTTTCATCTGGCTCACGGAATAATGGGGTTGATTGTTGATGAATGAATGGGATTAATGAATCTAATAAGTTATGAAATTGATTAAAATTAATGATTATTGATTAATTACCTGGGTAAGATGCAAGGATTGTGGTTTGTCTCACTTGCTCTGGGTTGAGAGGTGAAACACCTAGGTACAATGCAAAGGTTGTTATTTATCCCATTTGTTCCGGGTTGAGAGTTGAAATACCTGGGTAAGATGCATGGATTGTCATTTGTCCTACTTGCTCCGAGTTGAGATTTGAAACACTTAGGTAAGATGCAAGGGTTGCGGTTTGTCCCACTTACTCCTGATTGAGAGTTGAAACACTTGAGTAAGATGCAAGGGTTGTGGTTTGTCCCACTTGCTCTGGGTTAAGTAGAAATGGTGGCCTTGTCCTGCCCACAGTGAGGATGGTGGTGTTATCTCACTCACGAGAAAACGAAATTAATTTCTTGATAAAGAATTGAGATTAATGAATCCAAATTTGATAAAATTGATAAAGGATTGTGGTTAATAAATATAATAACTTGTGAAATTGGTTAAATACATTGTTGTTGACTGACTGTGGCCTGAATGACTAGATTGACAAGGTCGGAAGTTGTCTTGCTTGCGTGGAAAGATTTGGGTGTTATCCCGCTTGTGTGTTTGAGAATTGATAATGATTCTCGATTGGCAAAGATGGTGGTCTTATGCCACTTGCGTATTGATTTGGTACCTGCACCGGGTAAGGACGATAGTTTCATACCGCTTGTTTTATGGTTGCGGTGTGACATGGAGAAGGTGATAGGATACTCTCCCTCTGAGACAAGTGACAGGACACTCTCCCTTTGAGACAGAATGATACCCCAATGCAACAAGTGACAGAGTAATCTCCCTCTGAGACCAGCTTGTGATAAGCTGAGAATGTTACTTTTGGGGATGTGGTAGGTTGTTTTGCCCACGTTCTCTCTGATTGCAAGGTAACAGGGCACTCTCCCTCTGAGACAAGTGACAGACACTCTTTCTCTGAGACAGAATGATTCTTCTAGTGAGAAAGTGACAGGACACTCTCTCTCAAAGACCGGCTCATGATAAGATTAGATAGTTTTTCTCCTGGGGATGCGCAATCGAGAGACAATGTCCAAGTTAACTACCACCAGATGTGTCAAGTTCTGGCAGTTTAACCGACACGTGAGTTCATGGCCAGTAGGACATGCATGCATCATGTAAATTTGTTTGCAATTGTTTGGGTGTGCATAATTGTTTGTTTGATTACTTATTCATCTATTTGCTACTTGTACTACTTGAACTAATTGCACTTTATTGTGATTAACTTGTTTATTTTGTTTGTGTTTGAATTTATTGAGATTATTGAGATTTGTAGAGACTATTAAGACTATTGAGATTTACTAAGACTTATGAGGCTGAAAATATTGATAAGGATGATTGCTTAGTACTGATGGGACTAGTAACAGAAAGGGTACAATTACCATAGATGAATTGAATCCTGTTGGGATTAGTTAAACCTTAGGATTGAACCTTGTATGTTTGGAGATTAGGATTGTTTAGTGGGTTCATGTAGTTTTACATAATCTCTATTTGGAACTATTACCCTACTAAAAACCTTCGAGTTCTCACCCGTTGTAGAAATTGTTGATTTTTCAGATAGCAGGATGTGTCGCATCTCGCTGAGAGAGCAAGACTCATTGGTGAAGCGAAGAAGACTTTATTTTTAAAGTTTATCCTGTATTTAGCATATTTTTCCAATGTTGAATATGTATTTATATACTTTCCTCTTAAAAGTTTTATTTTGGAGAAAAAGGATGTATTTTGTATCCTTTTCTTTGCAAGTCGAGACTAGTACTATTTATGTATCTAACTCAAGATCTTTTATATATATATACATATGTTATTTCTGTACGTGAAGTTTTCTCGCTTTAACGTTTCGAGTGTGATAATGGTTGTCGCTTTGGTTTATCTTTTCTTCACAGGTTCCTAGTTAAACTATATTCCTTCAAATACTATCTATGTATCTTTATTTTTAGATGTCCTAATGTTTTGTCACTTTTAACTTACAACTGCACCATAAGGCCTTGTGTGGTAGAGTGTTACAGTGTAGACATTGCTGAACTGACTTGAGATGATGTTGAAGATGCAGCATTAAAATTGATAGGAGAATTGAATCTTGAATTTTGATTTTAAGACAAAGGAGTATCTCTTTATCAAATCTGTGAAAACAATGTCAAGCAATATGTCCAATGCGGCCACATACCTGACATATTAAGGCCTAGGATTTTGATAAAAGCTCTGCTCCTCGAGAATTCCTACCTCCGCCTCTAGCTCTACCACGAAATTGATTGCCTCTAAAATTGTTGGAAAGGGATGGAAAAGAACCTTGAGAAAAGTTAGCGTGAATCACAATATTATCAGGTTTCTTAAATTTCTCCAACAAATCATCATGAGTAAGCAAAAGAATTTTAACTTCAGAAAGACTAAACAATTCAGGTTTAGAATTAAGCATGAGCAGCATCATGTGGAAATCTTCATTAAGACCTTCTTTAATAGTTTAAATATGCTGCTCAGTTTATAATGGACTTCCCAGTGCAACTAAAGAATCTACAATATGCTTGATCTTTGCTATGTACTCTATAGTTGTTAAACGTTGTTTCTTGATTGTCTTTAATTGTACCTTTAACGGTGTGATTTTATATTTGGTTGATTTGAAAAAGTACTCTTCAATTTGGTCCCAGCAGATCTGATGACTGAATATGCAGCCCACCATTTTGTTCTTGAACATCGAATCCATTGAAGCTAGTAGCCATGTACTAAGATAGATTGTAACCATCTTGCCTCTATTATTTGTACCTT
Source organism: Arachis ipaensis (assembly GCF_059453495.1). NCBI lineage: Eukaryota > Viridiplantae > Streptophyta > Magnoliopsida > Fabales > Fabaceae > Arachis > Arachis ipaensis. The sequence continues at coordinate 133,448,755 of NC_142444.1, forward strand.
TGTGATTCAATTTGAGCTTTTTGATTATGAAAAAAATCAAATTGTACTGAAAATTTATCTTTATAAAGATGATTTTCAAGATCCTAGATGGCCCTTTATTGCAAAAAAACTTGTTATTACCAAGTCTTGGGGTTGTTCTCTCCAAATTTATCACTGTTAGGGTTAAAGGGCCTTGAATTCAAGAAATTGAATGGAAAGGAATTGAGTATTAGATTGTTTACCGCAGGATTTGAAATTGAGGTGATGACTAGTAGTGAAGTTGAATCTTTTGAGTTGTCACTCACTCACTCACACAAATATATATTGCTTGTACCAAAACCTAATCAGCTGAAGCTGAAACTAACCATGATTAACCAGTTGTAACTAATTACAGTTAACTAGCAACTAATCAATTGATTTTCTTGCTTTTCGGTAAAATAATTCTGCTGCTTAAGTGCACTGTCAGTCTGTCACTGGCACAAGTTATATATCCCAGTATTACATAACCGGGATGCGCATTTAATGTTTTTTTTTTTTTTTTCTGTATCTGGGATATGACTGATAATGTATTTTTGTAATTTTTTTTAAAATATATATTTGTAATTATTATATTTATTTAATTTAAATAAAAAAATTCTACTAAAAACATGTATCACTTGTAATTGTCAAACGGAAAAATGCAGGATACTTCCGGAATAAAAACTGTGTTTGATTTTATTTGGTTTTGGCCGACAAAAGTACGTGTTTTCCAGCTAAGACAACAAAAAAAATGGACGCATCTTTATACGAAGGGAAGGTGCTCCAAACTTGGTGGCTCGGAAGAACTTTAATTTAAACCATATAAATATCAATCGCTATCTGCTTTGCTTATTAATCAATCAACTTACTTTTCACGAAAGTGTAAAATCATGATCATTAACAAGTAGTTTTTTGAGTGTTCATCTTATTTATTTGTCCTAAATGGTAATCCAAACTGAATTTTTTATGTTTTTGTCAAATAGAAATAATATGTAATTTATTGATTAATAGCTAAAATAGAAAATGTATATAGTGTGATAATAAGTTCTTATTAAAGAGATTGCCCAAAGATAAATGTCTTATAAAGTAATAAACTCTTCTAAATTAGTAAAAAAGAATTTTGGGAATTAATACGTAACAATGATACTTTAATTATTTAGACTAAGTCACTTCATAAGACGCTAATTAACTTTTAAATAAGATGAGAATATAATGATTTTGGTATAAAATAAAAAAGATCACAAAAATAAAATAAAACGTAATATATATCTTTGGTCTCTCATGCTAATAATTCGTTTTCGAGAAATTCTTCTTTTTAAACTAGTTACAGATAGTTTAGGTGGTTTTTTTTTTTTTACCAAAGATACGAGACTCGAATCCGCAACCTCTTAATTGAGTATGGGGAGACTATGCCATTTGAATTATTACTCATTGGCAGTTTAGGTGGTTAATTGTAATAAGTTTTACAGTAGTATAATATAGAATCAGACTTTGTATATGACTCATTTGCTTATCTATGCATTAATTTTTGTTTAATTATTCTATTGTTTTTTTATATTTTTATTAAATTTATAATTAAGTTTTTATAATTTTTATCTTTTTAGTTTAGTTTATATATTATTTTTAATTTTATAATTAGATTTTTGTTAGTGTAAACTGTAAAGAATATTAAAACTAATAGAACATTTTTGTACAAATTAAATATATCTACAATTAATAACCTAATTAAATATTTGACTATAAATTTTTAAGAGGAATATTTTATTAAAAAATAGTATAAAAATCTAATTTAAAAAAATATATAAAAATTTAATTATAAATTTAATAATATTATAAAAAATAACAGAATAATTAATTTTTTTTATTTATAGATTTTGGGAATGATTGAATTACATGCGGTGATTTTAAAACTGAATATATATATATATATCTTTATTTGATTTTGGTCGGAACGAAAAATTCTACTATAGTGTAGTTTAGTTTCTGCTTCTTAATGCAGTGTGCTAGCTGACATATATAAGCATGGAAGTGTGTTCATTTTTTTTGGGGCTTTGATGAAGTCAGATTATATTTTTTTTTCATGTATGTGTACATTGAATATGAATAATGAATACGGTTGAGGACTTCAGGCCTTATAAACATGATTCTAAAAATCAGATTGAATTGGCCGATTTGACGAAGCGGTGTAGACCGCCTTAGTTCTCTCTCAGGAGAATCTTCCTCTTAGTAGTGTCTTTGGTCATCTCTCTTTCTTTACGTCAATTGAGCCTCCTTTACTCTTGTCTTATAGTCATGGCACAACCAGAGGATCAGTCTATCGAGGGAGATGTCGTTCATCTCAACCCTGAATATGATGAGAGCTTTATTGAAGGAAATCTGAACATGGTAGGAAAGATTATCTCTGATAAAGAAGTTAGCTTCAATACGTGCAAAGCGGCTCTGCTGGGAATCTGGGAAAATCCGGAGGGAGTGACGATCTCAGAGGTGGGCAGAAATAAGTTTCTGATCAGCTTCAGAGATGCTAGCAAGGGTGTTCAGATACGAAAAGCTGGACCTTGGAGTATCAGAGGGAATCTTGTGAACCTGCAAATATGGAATGGCAGATAGTCAGTATATGATGTTGACCACAAAACTATGGAATTATGGGTACAAATCCATGGCCTTCCCCTTCATTACTTAACAACAAAATCAACAGAAATCATTGGGAAGAGACTGGGTGTTGTGATGGAAACAGGAAATGCTAGATGGAATAACATCCTTCAGAGAACATTTTTGAGGGTTAAGGTAACTTTGAATGTCACTAAACCTTTACCTACTGGCTTTTGGCTAGCTAGAGAAAATTCCCAAGATCTGTGGGTTGATTTGAAGTATGAAAGGATTCAGGATAACTATTGCCTAAACTGTGGAATTCTTGGTCATAATAAGAAGGAGTGTAAGAATCCAATGGCAACTGTATGTTGGGACCCTCTGAAACCAAGGTATGGCCCGGGGTTGGGGGTTAACAGAGCTAAGGCTATTTCAACCTGGGGTGTAGAGCAGAGACTGGATGAGGAAAATAGGGTGCTGTCGGAGGATAAACAAGCGGGTGGTGGAGTGTGCGAGAAGTTGGAGCTTCCTAAGGGGAAATGGGCTGATGGAAGGTGTTCGGATGATAGAGCAGGGGAAGGGGCTCAGAGAACTTTTGAATGCAATCTGGACCAACATAATATCAGTCAAAGAGAGAGCTAGGGATCAAGGGTGCAGATTGATGATGATTCAGTAAGTATATCACCCAGGCATGCTGTGTATCAAGACAAACATTCAGGTTTGGGCAAGAAGCAAGCAGACCTTTTGAACAGGGTAAGGAAAGGGAAGGATAAGCTTCGAGCGACAGGCGGCAATAAATGGGATGGCGGGCAAGGGGAAGGGTGCAATCAGCTCCGCTCACAACTGAATGAAAATAATGAGCCTCACCTGTTAATATGAGAAAAACTAAGAAGGAGGTTGATCTAGCTGGCCTAATGGTGACTCAGGAAGAGACAGCAGACCTGCATGTAAAGGAAGTCAGCATAGATACTAACAGGGGCTTATCTATTAGAGAAGAGTTGAACAGGCTCTTTGGCAAGAAGGGATCTCTGCAGAATCATCAACTCAATGTTGGAATGATACAATCTACAGGGAGGGGGACAGCTTCTATGAGTCAAGTTGCTGAACAGTTATGGAGCTATAGGGAAAAACCAAAAGCGAAGCAGATTGTCAATGCAAGTGCCAGAACTGTGGGTCAAAGGGTGGAATCTATGCAGAAATATTTTGTTGAGCTACCTGAGGATCAGCAAGGAATGGATGAGGTTTGCATTGCAAAGACTCGGCAGAGGAATGAGTTCACATGGGTCCTGGAGCTGGCTTACAATTTGGGTATGCATCTGAACCTTAAAAGGAAAAGAGGGTTATGCATCAATGCAGATGTTGAGGCAGAAATGGAGGATTCCAACGCAATATGTATGCAACAACCAGGTAAGAAGTACAAATCTGAGACTGGAACAGACATGGCTGAGGAGGCGGGCCTTCACATACCCCACCATCAGCCATGATTGTAGTCAGCTGGAACTGTCGAGGAATGGCGGCCCCTTCGACAGTGCATGAATTAAAAAGTATTTGTAAATATCACAGGCCGTCCATTTTGTTTCTTATGGAGACTAAAGCTAGTAAAATAAGCTGTGCTAGGATTAGGAGGAAGTTATGTTTTGATAACATGTTTTGTGTAGAGTCCCGGGGGTTATCCGGAGGACTTTGTATTTTCTGGAAAAGTAATGTAAATATTCATGTTTATGCTTGGTGTGATAATTTTATTAGGACTAAAGTTTGTAGTGGTAATGATAAGGACTGGGAGGCTACTTTTGTCTATGGGCATCCAGATTATAAGAAAAGGAAGGATTTATGGAAGGAATTATCCTTAGTAAATAATAATTTGGCTCAGCCAAGAATTTTGATTGGGGATTTCAATGATGTTATTTCACAAGATGAGAAAGTGGGTCTGCACCCTAAACCGAGTAGCCAGATTGAATCTTTCAGGAATTTTGTACACGAGAATGCCGTTTTGGATTTGGAGTTACAAGGGATGCAATTCACGTGGTTTAGTAATCCGAGGAATGGTTGTGTCACGAAAGAAAGGTTAGACAGGGTTCTTGCCAATTGGGAATGGAGAAGAGCTTTTCAACATGCTACGCTCTTAGCCTTACCACCTGTTAGTTCGGATCATACTCCCCTAGTTCTCAATATTAATCCTAGAGGTCATAGGAGTAAGAATTTTAAATTCGAGGCATTTTGGGTGGACCATGCTGACTGCGACTCGATTATAAGGAGAGGATGGAGCAGTTCTGGAAATACTGGGGTTGACACTTGGACAAATCTGAATCGAAGAGCACAGGATTGTAAGGAAGAATTGATCAAATGGAGTAGAGACAGTTTTAAGAGAGCTGATGCTGAAATAGGGAAGTTAAAGCTTCGCCTTAAACAGTTGCAGGAAGCTGATTATACAGAGTCTCAGCAAGAGGAGATCAACAGCCTAAAATTGGAAATTACCAGGCTATGGAGACAAGAGGAGAAGTATTGGGGTCAGAGGTCGAGGGTTAAATGGTTGAAATTTGGGAACAAAAATACATATTTTTTCACGCCTCTACCATTCAAAGAAGAGACAGAAATCGTATAGAGAGTTTACAGGATTCTTCAGGTAATTGGGTGCGTGGAGAAAGGGATATTCTCAAGCTAGCAGTAGGGCACTTTCAGAATCTGTTTAAGGCTTCAGAGAACCTGGACATGGCTGCTTGCATTCGCCATATTCCTGTCAGAGTGGCTGAGGATATAAATGAGGAGCTCATGAGAGAGGTTACTGATAAAGAAATCAAAGAGGCTACTTTCAGCCTGGGGAGTCTTAAGGCACCAGGACCGGATGGTCTAAATGGTCTGTTTTATCAGAAGCACTGGACAATTGTTGGTGAGGTAGTTTGTGATGTTGTTAAGAGTTTTTTTCATGACGGTAATTTACCAAGCAGTATTGGGAAAACTTTTATAGTCTTGGCTCCTAAGATTAGTCGCCCGGAAACCCTTAATCACCTAAGGCCGATTAGCTGTTGCAACTTTATATACAAGATTATTTCTAGAATGTTGGTTATTAGACTTAGGAAAATTATGGATAAGATCATATCCCCCATCCAGAGTGCTTTTGTGGGTGGCCGCCTGATTCAAGATAATTTGGTTATAGTTCAGGAAATGTTTCACGATCTGAATAGAAAAGGGACGGATGCTTCCAGGAACTTAGCTATTAAGATTGATATGAACAAAGCCTATGATAGGGTGGAGTGGTCTTTCTTAGAAGCTACTTTGAGGGCTTTTGGGTTTAACCCACATTGGATAAAGTTGTTAATGAAGTGTGTCAGCCAAGTGAGTTATAAGATTAAGAATAATGGTCTTTTATCGAAGGCCTTTAAGCCGCGGAGGGGTCTTAGGCAGGGGGATCCCCTATCGCCGTACCTTTTTATAATAGCAGCTGAGGTTTTACTATTCTTATGGATAAGGCTAAAGAAGAGGGCAGAATCTCGGGAGTTAAAATCGCCCCTACGGCACCAGCCATCTCACACCTTTTCTTTGCGGATGACTGTATAATCTTCTCAAAAGACAGTAAGGAGGAAATTTATCAACTCATTACCATTTTGAATTTGTACACTGAAGCTTCAGGGCAGAGAATCAACTTGGACAAATCTGGGATTACGTTTGGAAAGCTAATTCCTATCAGGACTAGAGTAGAAATAGAAGAGATTTTGGGCTTGTCAGCCTGGGATAATCCAGGTAAGTATCTTGGGATCCCTGCCTACTGGGGAAGATCTAAGAATAGTGCTCTCAGTTGGATTGAGGACAGAGTGGTGGATAAGCTAGGAGGGTGGAAACAAAAACTTCTTAATCAAGCTGGGAAGGAGGTGCTCATCAAATCAATTGTTCAAGTATTACCTGCTTATACTATGAATGTGGTTCTTTTTCCTAAAGGCTTTTGTGAACGGCTTAGTAAGAAAATTGCCAAGTTTTGGTGGGTGTCCTCAGGTAAGGAAAGAGGTATTCATTGGAAGAGTTGGGATAAGTTGTGTGCTAGTAAAAAGGATGGAGGTCTTAGGTTTAAGGATTTATATTGTCAGAATATAGCACACTTAGCTAAACAAGCGTGGAGAATTTTGGAAAATCCTAAGCGATTTGGGTACAAGTGCTAAAGGCTATTTACTTCCCAAGGGTCGATTTTAAAGATGCTAAGGTGGGAAGGGCAGCATCATGGATGTGGAAAAGTATTATTCAAGGTAGGAATTTTCTTCTGAGAAATGGAAGATGATTGATAGAAAACGGAGAGCGAGTAAGGATAAGTGGATAATGAACTTGGATAAGGATCTTGTTGTTAGAAACCTCGATATTAAGTTTGTGAAGGGTCTGATTATTCAGGGAGAGGGGTGGAATATAGATAAGTTAAAGTTGTATTTTGATGGAGCTTCTATTGATAAAATTCTTAGAACCCTAGTAAGTCTTTTTGGTAGGGAGGATAGTTTTTGCTGGCCTTTCAGATCGGATGGCATTTACACGATCAAGACGGGATACCATGTTGCTAGGAACGAAAGGCGCATACAGAACAATAATCCATCCACCAGCGAAGACTTAAAATCCTTATGGCAGGAAGTCTGGAATTTGAAAGCTCCTAAAAAAATCAGAACCTTTTTATGGCGGGCCTCGCATAATATTCTTCCCATTTTTGGTAATCTTTTTCATAAAATAATCACTAATACACCTATGTGCCCTATCTGTTTGCAGGAACCAGAGACCACTGAACATGCATTGCTACTATGTCCCTGGACAAGAGCGGCTTAGTTTGGAGCACAAATTCAATGTTGTCCTACGGCCCTAACAGTTTCCTCTTTTGGGAAGTGGATGATGGAACTTTTACGAAAAATGAAGCTGAGTGCAGGGGCTAATTATGATCTATGCAGTAGTAAGGTAGCTTTTCTAGTTTGGGAGGTGTGGAAAGCGAGGAATCTAGCTATATATCAGCAGACTATTCCTAATCCTATACTAATGATTCGCAAAGCTAATCTGATGGAACTAGAATTTGGGAAATTATCAGAGCAACCAGCAAAGCATACAACTACTGTATCGAGATTAGCCAGCAGGGTTACCTGGAGACCGCCACTGCAAGGTTGGATCAAATGCAACGTTGATGCTGCTTTCATCGGCGCTCAATTTGTGGGGGATGTGGCTGCAGTATTTAGAGACCATAATGGATCCCTCCTCTTGGGAATTAATTCCACCATAGTTGCGGGTTCGCCATTGGCTGCAGAAGCATTAGCAATTAGGGCAGCTTTAATTATGTCACAAAATTTCCTGATGCAGAAGATTATCATAGAATCAAACAATCAGATACTTATTCAGGCACTAAAGTCACATGCATCAATTATAGAAATTCAAGTTGTACTAGATGACATCCTTCATTTAGCAAGAATCATTCCAAGGTGTGGTTTTACCTGGGTGCCAAGAGAAGCAAACTCATTAGCACATGAAGTGGCGAAAATCACACGGCAGGGAACTCTCCACCAAAACTGGATCATGGATAAGCCAATCTTGATCAGAAATATCCTTCGCAAGGATAATGTGGCTGTTTCAACCTTGGAAAACAGAGCATGTCTGTAGGCAGGAGTTCTTGGGTGCACACGAGGTCTAATGAGGTTGATCCGAGGGACAACTCGGCACTCCAGGGGTCTGTGCGGACAATAGAGGTTCTGGTTCAAGCAGTGAAGGGCATGGCGGTTGTTGCATTACTGAAGGAGTCCTCAAACTGATCATGTAGCTGTCCTTGAAAATCGTCACAAATCGTCATGGGACTATCACAGGCTGCACATTACTTTCATAGATTATAATCTTCTTAGCTGTCTCAATTAAAACTCTAACCTGTTGCTCAGAGAGTGGCTTGCTCTGCATGTGCTATTCAGAAGCGTGATGGTGAAAGGGCCTTTCCCGCTCTCTACCCTACGCAGAGGAACATCGACTCTGGGGTGGCGATTTCGTTGGGTAGGGTATCGAAGCGTCACCGTTGCAGTCAGAGTGGGGGAATGGTGAGAGAGGGCTTCACAGTGGTGCAGAAGGGAGCTTCATTTGCAGGTAGTAAGTGGCAGCACAGAAGGGTCGAGCTCCGTTTGCCACTTTTGGAACAATGGCGCAGAAGGGAGCTGCTGGGGAGCAATCATCGGGTTGGGTGGGGCTTGGGTGATCCACTTACTTGCTGTGCTTTGGGCCTTTTGTGGCCCTGGCACTGGTCCAAAAGAAAATTGGCCGATTTGACCGGTCAATTGCAAAATCGGATGTCTTTACAATTTTGGTTCTGGTTCAATTTATAAAACTGTCGATCAAAAAATCTCTACCGTTGAACCGGCCGGGTTAAATCGATTAGAAACTGACTGATCGGATAGAACCAAGATCCGGCAGATTTTTTTTGAAACTGTGTCATTTTGCGTTTTGTATATAAAAAAGAAAGAAAATTTAGGTTCAGACGTTCAGTAATTTTTTTCTCCGCTCAACTTTCACTCTTTTAAAGGAAGCTATCTTCTCTCCAAAAAAACTCTAGTAGTAGCCTCTACTGTCACCGCAAAGAGGGAGGCACTACTACCGTCTGTCACACCATCGTCGTTCTTGAGCTCTCCAACTCCTGTTCATTCTAACTCCTCTCGACTCTCATTCTCTCAAACGAAGCTCTCTTCCCCAAAAAGAAACCCTAGTTTACAGTAGCCTTCACCGCCGCCACAAGGAGGGAGACATTGTCGCCGTCCGTCGCGTCGTCGTCATTCTTGAGCTCTCTAACCCCCTATTCACTTCAATCGCAGCTTCTTCGTTGAGCTCGACTATCATCGTGTTGTCTTTGTCTGCTCAGCCACACTTCCGCTGCCGTCTGTCGCGCTCATGAGCCTATGTCATCGTCATCGTGCTCCAAGTCTCTAACTCCTCTCCTTATTCACCAATCGCAGCTTCTTCCTCGTTCTCCAACTCCTCTGCTCAGCCGCGCTTCTACCGCCGTTCATCATCGTGCTTGTCGCCTAGTCGTTGGCCGTCGCACTCAACCAATTTCCCTCATACTCTGCCCAGACTGCTTAGATCGAAGAAGAAGGCAATGGCTTCTCTACTCACTGCTAGTGCTTGTTCTTCTTTTTGTTTTTATTTTCCATTCAGGAATTATATTGATTATTAAACGACTAATTGATTAATTGATTATTGATTAGCTCTGCTCACTGTTGTTGTGATGTACTGTACTATTTTATGTCTTCTTCACTGTTGTGCTGTGTATTTTGTGCTCTGCTATGATGTGTTTTTGTGTTCAATTAAAATTTTTTTTGAGAACTTAACTTTGCCATGCTTAATAAATTTGGCCAATTATGCATTTTTTAAAACATATGCCTCTGTAGATTCTAAATAGTGTTCTTCATGTTTCTGATTTAGACAATTTGAATTGTTTATGAAGCATAGTTTACTGTTTGCAAATGATTCGGAACCGCTTTTGAGGAGTATATGAAGCAAATTATTTGTTGTGTTTTGGAGTTGTGTATTAATTAAATTGGTTAATTTGTTATTTGGGACATGTTACAACTTGTTGTTCAATAGAGTTTAAGACTCCAATATCTATTTATTAGTTGGCAATGTTAATATTATCACTAAGCAATTTATAAATCATTCAATTTTTATGAATTTGAGACTATTACTTGTTCATTATAATCAGTCTTGTGTTTATCCTTATTAAGCTTTATTAATTTTTGTACTAATAACTTTGTTAAAATTGTGCATAAATTGTGACTGTCATATTAATATAATAAGTATTATATTGTTATTAATTGATAAGATCAAATATTATTTAACTTTTGAATTTATACTTTGACAAGATTCAAGATATTGGTATGTAGTATTTTAAATTGGAATGATAATTTAAAGTTTATATTAGACTTTAATCATATTTTAGTGTGTTTAATTGTATTTTATTTATTATTATATTATAAAATAGTTATTCCGGTTGAACTACGGTTGAATTAGTTGGATCAGTAAATCAATAAATCAATGACTAAAACGGTTCGATGACCAGTCCAACTTTCAGAACCTTACTTATAAATGAAGACCCAACGATACCATATATGTTATGAAGAACGGATAAATTAGTCCCTAATTAATTAATATTTTTTACTATTTAAAATTCTAGACACATTTTTTTGTGAGAAATTTTTGGAGTCATTAATTTTAGTATTTTGGCTTTTATTTTTAACAGCACAAATACTAAATTAATTTTAACAAATAATTTTTATTAATTTAGACACATTTAAATACATGTAAATAAATATTCTATTATTTTAGTGTGTTTATTTATATTTTATTTATTATTTTATTATAAAACGATTATTTCGATTGAACAACAGTTGAATCGGTTAGACTAATAAACCCATAAATCAGTGACTAGAACGGTTCGATAATCAGCCGGGTTTTAGAATCTTGCTTATAAGTTGAAACCCAACGATATCATATATGTTATGAAAAACGGATAAATTAGTCCCTAATTAATTAATATTTTTTACTATTTAAAATGCGAGACACATTTTTTTGTGAGAAATTTTTGGAGTCATTAATTTTAGTATTTTGGCTATTATTTGAACAGCATAAATACTAAATTATTTTTAACAAATAAATTTTATTAATTTAGACACGTTTAAACAAATATGCTATTATTTTAGTGTGTTTATTTATTATTTTATTATAAAACAGTTATTTTGATTGAACCATGATTAAATCGTTGGACCAGTAAACTAATAAAACAGTTACTAGAACGGTTTGTGACTAGTTCATTTTTTAGAACCTTCTTGCTTATAAGTGAAGACCCAATGATACCATATATGTTATGAAAAACGGACAAATTAGTCTCTAATTAATTAATATTTTTGACTATTTAAAATGAGAGACACATTTTTTTATGAGAAATTTTTGGAGTCATTAATTTTAGTATTTTGGCTATTATTTGAACAACATAAATACTAAATTATTTTTAACAAATAAATTTTACTAATTTAAATACATTTAAACAAATATTTTATTATTTTAGTGTGTTTATTTATATTTTATTTATTATTTTATTATAAAACGATTATTCTGACTGAACAACCGCTGAGTCAGTTGGACCAGTAAACTAATAAAACAGTGACTAGAGCAGTTCGATGACCAATCCGATTTTCAGAACTTTGGTTATAAGTGAAGACCTGACGATACCATATATGTTATGAAAAATGGACAAATTAGTCACTAATTAATTAATATTTTTCACCATTTAAAATGCGAGATACATTTTTTTGTGAGAAATTTTTGGAGTCATTAATTTTAATATTTTGGATATTATTTGAACATCATAAATATTAAATTATTCTTAACAAATAAATTTTATTAATGTAGACACATTTTAACAAATATTTTATTATATGTGTAAACTCTAAAAAATGTAAATACAAACTGTATTAATTTATGGATTCAATTTTTGATAATTTAGATAAAATTCTAAAAAATATTTTTTTATATAAAATTTTTTTATAAATATAAGTATAAATTATTATTAACTAAATACTAATTAAAATAATAATATTTACTGATTATATAACATTATTTTTTTATTTATTTTTTGTCTCTAAATTCTAACCGCATGGACTAACTAGGGATGGCAACGGGTCCCCATGGGGCGGGGACATGCCCCCCGCCCCCCGCCCCCCGCCCCCAATTATTGTCCCCGTCCCCGCCCCGTCCCCAAGACGGGTAATGGGGACCCCGTATCCGCCGGGGACTTGGGTCTCCGCGGATATTCGCAGATTTTTGTAAAAATAAGTAAAAATTGAAAAAAATGAAAAAAATTAGAGAAAATCAAAGATAATCTTCAATTGTCATTACAAACATAATATCCATAGTCTTTAAAGACTTAAATAGCAATAACAACAAACATAAACATCCAAACATATCCATAAACAACCAAATATTACATAAACAACCAACCATATTCATAAACAACAAAATAAAGTTCATGATATTATAAAAACATAATTCCACCATCTCAATCTTCCTTTCATCCCATAATGGTAGTGATGGTAGATTCTGACTTACTTGAATCCTACATTGACAAGAAAATAATTTAAAGTTAAAATCATATAATAACTCAATAAGTCAATAATATAAAAACATAGTGTATTATATGTAATTTAATAGTTTACTTACGTCAACATCTCCTTCAATGTTATGAATTGTGTAGCACTCAAATCCTATGTTAGTTGTAGTGCCAAGTTCATTCCAAAGCTAATCTTGATTACACATTAGAGCCTCTAATGTGTCCGGACGCAACCTACTACGATGTGGCATAACAAATCGACCACCCGTACTAAATGAAGATTCAGAGGCAACGGTAGAAATAGGAATCGCCAAAAAATCTCTAGCAATAGCTTGCAAAGAATCCCACCAGCCATCATAGCATACTCAGAATCTCTCTCCCCCAAACGTTTAAATGCCTTTTGAAACTTCAAAGCACTTTCATGCATTAAAAAGGTAGAGTTCCACCTGGTAGGAACATCTAAATGGACAGTGCCTTTTTCCAAAATTCTAGTTTCCTTAATCATAGTTTTAAATCTCTCAGTACGACCAGGTGATGCACGCACATACCGAACTACATTTCTAATCTTTAAAATTGACTCATGCATTTCTTTCAACCCATCATTCACAACAAGATTTAAAATAAGAGCACAACATCTAACATGTAAAAACTCTCCCCTTAATGGATATGAGTTCCAATCCTCCATTCTATTTTTCAAGTAAGAAAGTGCAACATCATTTGAACTAGCATTATCAACAGTGATAGAAAAAATCTGGGATATCCCCCAGCTCAACAAACATCTCTCAACAGTGTGGTCTGATCAAGGGTTAAGATTTTCTGTAGTTGTATGAGTATGTCATGGGTGTTATAGGCATTGTAAAGGACCTATGAAGTATAAAGACTTTTTTATTTGTCATGTTCTCGTGTCTTTTGTGTTTAATCGTGTCTTGATAATAAATAAAAAAAATTTTTCAGACATATTTAGACACATTTAAATAAATATCATTATATTATCAACGTGTCCAATCTTATTCCTAACATGTATTCTTAAAATGAGTTTAAAAATAATATATATTATTAATTATTAAAACAAAATATATTTTAAATATTTTATATAATTAAAAAATTATATTAAAAATAAATTTATAGTTTAATATCAATAAAATATTAAAATATTATTTTAATTTATCTAAAAAATACTTTATATATATATATATATATATATATATTCTGTGTCGTATCATATTTCATGTCTGTATCAGTATCTATGCATCATAGTAAAAAAAAACCCACTTCAATGAATGCTCCATGCCTCCATCCTTGCTATTAATCGGAAGAAGTTTAGCCTTACCGCCTTAGAATGCAGCAACGTCGTTTTGTGTTCTAACTTCTAAGGACTAATGTGTTGTCTTACTTTTTTTGTCCCTACCACATGTGCGTTATTATAGACATACCACTATTCTAGCTGCGACATTAGTCCTAGGCATGGCAAAAATCCCCGGCGGGGCGGTACCCGCGGGATTTACCCGTCGGGGAGCAGGTATGGGGGGTCATTTTTACCCGTGGGGACGGGGCCTCGTATAATAAATGGGGCGGGGGCGGGGGTAGAGGTCCCCGCCCCGTGGAGACCCGTTAAATTCCCGTTTGTGTGAAAAGATAAAAATGCCCTGATATATATTATATGTGAGCCACTCTCATTTGAACCTAACCCGAGCCGTCCTGCTTCAGGGAGAGACAGAGAGTGAGAACTGAGCTGAGACCTGAGAGTCTCGTCTCCACACTCCACTCCTCCTCAAACCGTTAGCCCTTCCTGCCTCCTTCCCGCTGACCGTCGACCGCCGACCGTCGCCGCCGCCTTCCACCCTTTGGTCTCTCAGTGCTGCCTCCCACCCCAGACTCAGCAACGTCGTCGTCTTTTCCTAGTCGTGGTCGTCATCTTCTTCTGTTCGCGTCGTTCGCTGGACGCTGGTCTTCCTTCCCCTTTTCTCCATCAGGTTCAGGTAAGTCAGCCCTGGTCTTTGCTGGTCTTCCATCCCCTTCTCTGAATTTAGATTTCTGAATTAGGGTAACGAATTTGGGTGTTCTAAATTAATGAGATTCCTATTGATATGAATTTTTGTGTTTTGAATTTCTGGATTTTTGAGTTTTGAGTTGCTGAATTTTTAATTAGGTTGCTGAATTTCTGACTATGAATTTCTGGATTCTGGTTGTGTAATTTATATTTCTGAGTTAGGTTGATATGAATTTGATTTTTGATTCTGATTAATATTTGAGTTAATATTGAGTTAATCTAAAGTTAGGTTAATCTGATTCCGATTATGAATTTCTGATTGTGTAATTGGTATTTCTGAGTTAATATTCTGAATTGGACTAATTTTCTAGGTCGTCCTAATTTTCAAAACTATGCCTCATAGTTTATCGGTGCCATACTGCCATGTTTGTTTCTGCATAAAAGTTTATTATGCCATACTGCCATGTTTATTCTGCATAAAAGCGAGGCACATAATACAATTTAAAAGGGATTGGAGTATTGGACATTGGACTTATAGGAAAAAAATCCATCCATTCCTCTCATCAACACACAAGCACACCCCAACTGAGCTTGGTGGAGAAGGTCTATATTGAAGATAGAAAAGGAAAACAAACTGAAGCTAATCAAGAAGCAACCCAAGAAATTCGTTAGAAACTGTTTTATGTTTATTTGTTCTAACAGCAGTAGTAGCTCAGTTATTATAAACTTGGAGCACTATATAAGAGTAGTTGTGTTTATTAGTTTTTTTCTCCCTGATGTATGAGTCTAATTATGTTTTAATACACTAGTGTAAGAATATTACATACAAGAAATTGTATATACTCATTTGATTGATTACTTAATCTGCAAGAAATTATCTTTGTTTATTCTGATTTTTCTACTATTTTTTCTTGTTCATTCCTTGTGTTCTTACGTTCTTCTTTTTCAAGCTTCAGTAGCTGAGATTCTTTAATTTAGTATATATATACTAAATTAAAGAAATTCGTTATATATATATTCTACCATCCTGCTAACTTGCTTCCAGTTCTTTTATTCTTTGATCTGTTTCACTATATATATATATATATATATATATATATATATATATATATATAAAGCTTAGAAAAAGGATAGAAACAAAATATAACCGAATTGGTTAATGACTTAGACTCTAATTTACTATCCTGCTTCTAGTTCCTTTATTTTTTGATCTGTTTCATTAGACCAAACAGTTTTAACTAATATCATATTCCTATCTAAGTGTTATTTGAATAGTTTGGAGAATTGAATTTTAATTTATAATTTATAATTTATATTTTTGAGTTAGGTTAATGAGATTTTGATTGATGATTTATATTTTAGATTAATGTGATTTTGATTCATGATTTATATTTCATTATTTATAGAATGTCTTCTTCGGATGCACTGAGTAATACTCTTGAGAAGAGTGCTCCATTGGAAGAACCTATAGGCACTAATATTCAAACTACGCAAGAGGCTCCTCAATCTCAACCTCAAGAACCCCCAACGGATACCGCAACCACTAATGAAGGAACGACAAACTCTACAAGTGGTGTTCGAAAGAGGAAGTTAACCTCCGAAGTGTGGAATCACTTCAAGATTGTAGAAATCAAGGGAAAATTAAACGCTGAATGTAATTATTGCAAATCGAAGCTACTTGGTGACCCAAAATAAGGCACTTCGCATTTACATGATCACTTCAAGAGCTGCAAGCTCCACACTACTAGAGATATAAGACAATGTATGATGAAGACAACTCCAACAACTAGTGGGAAAACAGTTGTGGTTGGTGCATATACCTTCGACCAAGAAAATGCAAGGAAAGAGTTATCAATTATGGTTTGTCTTCACGAGTATCCGCTATCTATTGTGGACCACATTGGGTTTCGACGATTTTGCAATGCTTTGAAACCTCTCTTCAAGGTGATTACTCGCAACACTTTAAAGAGTGACATCTTGAAGCTCTACAACAATGAGAGATTGAAGACAATGAATGTCCTTGAGCGTAATAAAAGTCGAGTTGCAATTACGACTGATATGTGGATAGCAAGCAACCAAAACAAAAGTTATATGGCTATTACAGCTCATTACATTGATGATTCTTGAAAATTGCAAAGCCATCTTGTGAGGTAATAATATTATCATTATAGGTTCTTCTGAATGTTTATATAATTACAAAGCTGGTTATAATTGTACTAAATTATCATTACAGGTTTATATATGTGCCGGCTCCCCACACGGCTGAGGTACTTTCAGAGGTTCTTGTGGATTGTTTGATGGATTGGAATCTTGATAGGAAGGTATCCACTTTGACTGTTGATAATTGCAGTACCAATGACGTTATGATTGAGAATATTTTGACTAAAATGTCACATAGAAACTTTATCTTGGGTGGTAAATTATTTCACATGTGATGTTGTGCGCATATATTAAATTTGATTGTCAAGGATGGGTTACAACTTATTTCACATGCTATTGAAAGGGTGAGGGATAGTGTTCATTATTGGACTGCAACACCTAAAAGAGAAGAAAAATTTAAGGAAACATGTGCGCAACTTAAAATACCCTACACAAAAAATCTTTGTCTTGATTGTAAAACTAGGTGGAATTCAACATTTTTGATGCTTGAAGTTGCAATTATGTATAGAGATGTATTTGAAAGATTGTCATTGCGTGAGAGTCAATATAAATCTTTGCCTAGTGAGAAGGATTGGGATATGGCGGATGAGATTTTTCAAAGATTGAGGGTATTTTTTGATGTGACTGAATTATTTTCTGGAACAACTTATCCTACATCAAATCTTTATTTTCCTAAGGTTTGTGTGATTAAGTTGGCTTTGATGGAGTGGAAAAATTGTGGAAATGAGATAATTGAAATGATGGCTACTAGTATGATTACTAAGTTTGAAAAGTATTGGGGTGTGATTAATACAGTTATGGCTATTGGGACTCTTTTGGATCCTAGGTACAAGATGTATTTATTGAATTTCTTTTTTCGTAAAATATATGGTGAGACGGAAGCATGTGTTGTAATTGGTCAAGTGAAAAGGGTAGTGCAAGATTTAGTTTTAGAATATGCAACAAAGGGAAGAGAGAGAGACCAAGCTGCTCAATTAGATATGCCGCCACCACCATCAATTCCTTCAAGTTCAAAGGGGAGGAAGTTCAGTCATGAAGATTGGCAAGCTGATTTTGCTGCACATGTAAGTGAGGAATCCGCATTTATTGATACAAAGAGCGAGTTGGATTATTATCTTGAAGAGAGACCGGTACCACAAACTGAACATGATTTTGATATCTTAAATTGGTGGAAGTCAAATGGAGCGAAGCTTCCTACTTTGCAAGCTATTGCTAGAGATTTTTTGGCGATTCCTATCTCTACCGTTGCCTCTGAATCTTCATTTAGTACGGGTGGTCGATTTGTTACGCCACATCGTAGTAGGTTGCGTCCGGACACATTAGAGGCTCTAATGTGAAATCAAGATTGGCTTTGGAATGAACTTGGCACTACAACTAACATAGGATTTGAGTTCTACACAATTCATAACATTGAAGGAGATGTTGACGTAAGTAAACTATTAAATTACATATAATACACTATGTTTTTATATTATTGACTTATTGAGTTATTATATGATTTTAACTTTAAATTATTTTCTTGTCAATGTAGGATTCAAGTAAGTCGGAATCTACCATCACTACCATTATGGGATGAAAGGAAGATTGAGATGGTGGAATTATGTTTTTATAATATCATGAACTTTATTTTGTTGTTTATGAATATGGTTGGTTGTTTATGTAATATTTGGTTGTTTATGGATATGTTTGGATGTTTATGTTTGTTGTTATTGCTATTTAAGTCTTTAAAGACTATGGATATTATGTTTGTAATGACAATTGAAGATTATCTTTGATTTTCTCTAATTTTTTTTCATTTTTTTCAATTTTTACTTATTTTTACAAAAATCCGCAGATATCCGCGGAGACCCAAGTCCCCGGCGGATACGGGGTCCCCGTTACCCGTCATGGGGATGGGGCGGGGACGGGGACAGTAATTGGGGGCGGGGGCCATGTCCCCGTCCCATGGGGACCCGTTGCCATCCCTACATGTGGTAGGGACAAAAAAAGTAAGACAACACATTAGTCCTTAGAAGTTAGAACACAAAACGACGTTGCTGCATTCTAAGGCGGTAAGGCTAAACTTCTTCCGATTAATAGCAAGGATGGAGGCATGGAGCATTCATTGAAGTGGGTTTTTTTTACTATGATGCATAGATACTGATACAGACACGAAATATAATACGACACATGATATATATATATATATATATATAAAGTATTTTTTAGATAAATTAAAATAATATTTTAATATTTTATTGATATTAAACTATAAATTTTTTAATATAATTTTTTAATTATATAAAATATTTAAAATATATTTTGTTTTAATAATTAATAATATATATTATTTTTAAACTCATTTTAAGAATACATGTTAGGAATAAGATTGGACACGTTGACAATATAATGATATTTATTTAAATGTGTCTAAATATGTCTGAAAATTTTTTTTTTATTTATTATCAAGACACAATTAGACACAAAAGACACGAGAACATGACAAATCAAAAAGTCTTTATACTTCATAGGTCCTTTACAATGCCTATAACACCCATGACATACTCATACAACTACAGAAAATCTTAACCCTTGATCAGACCACACTGTTGAGAGATGTTTGTTGAGCTGGGGGATATCCCAGATTTTTTCTATCACTGTTGATAATGCTAGTTCAAATGATGTTGCACTTTCTTACTTGAAAAATAGAATGGAGGATTGGAACTCATATCCATTAAGGGGAGAGTTTTTACATGTTTGATGTTGTGCTCATATTTTAAATCTTGTTGTGAATGATGGGTTGAAAGAAATGCATGAGTCAATTTTAAAGATTAGAAATGTAGTTCGGTATGTGCGTGCATCACCTGGTCGTACTGAGAGGTTTAAAACTATGATTAAGGAAACTAAAATTATGGAAAAAGGCACTGTCCATTTAGATGTTCCTACCAGGTGGAACTCTACCTTTTTAATGCATGAAAGTGCTTTGAAGTTTCAAAAGGTATTTAAACGTTTGGGGGAGAGAGATTCTGAATATGCTATGATGGCTGGTGGGATTCCTAGGTCTGAGGATTAGGAGAATACAAGGCATTTTGTGAAGTTTTTAAAAATATTTTATGAGGTTACTAACAAAGTTTCTGGTTCAACGTTTGTGACATCTTCTCAACACTTTAATGACTTTTGTAAAATATTGTCTACACTTAAGCATTGGATGGGAAGCTTAGATACGGTACTTTCAAGCATGGCTGAGAAAATGAAGTCCAAGTATGATAAGTATTGGGGAAATATAAAGAACACAAACATGATGATTTTCATTGCAGTTGTTCTTGATCCTAGGTATAAGCTTCAACTGATTAAGTGGAGTTTTGAAAAGTTGTATGAAAAAGAAGATGCTGAATTCTTAACTTCAAAAGTGAAGGAGACGCTTTTCAAGGTGTTTGATAGCTACAGGCTGTTTGGTGGTAACTATCAAAGGTCTACTCAGCAAGATCCTCCTGAAATTAGCACACAAGAGCTTGAGGCACATGAAACTTCTTTTGCTATGGAATTTGAGAAGGAAATGCAATTCAATGAGATTGTTAACAAGAATGAGATGGAGTTATATCTTATGGAGGCATTAGAGAAGAGTGGCGTGCAATTCGACATTCTAAATTGGTGGAAAGTGAATTCCAATAAATTTCCAATTCTTGGGCATATTGCAAGAGACGTCTTAGCCATGCCAGTTTCCACAGTTGCTTCAGAATCAGCATTTAGTACTGGAGGAAGGGTGTTGAATAATTATAGGAGTTCTCTAACTCCGATGACAGCTGAAGCGTTAATTTGTACCCAAAATTGGCTCCGAAACTCTCCAAAACTTGTCCTTGAGGAACTCATCGAGGAATTGGAGAAGTTGGAATTAGGTATGGTTAAGTTTCTACTTATAATTTTCTTTATTTTAATCTAGTTTTTATTAATATATATTATTTGTTATGATTGATTCTTGTTTTATATATTTTGTAGAAGTTGCACCCACTCGTGATCCCAATGAAGAAGATTCTGGTGTTGAGTCAGATTAAAGTACATCTTGTTAAGTTGTTATGGTAGGAATTGTTTTCCTTATATTATTATTATTATTGTTGTTGTTGTTGTTGTTGTTGTTGTTGTTGTTGTTGTTGTTCTTATTATGTAATTGTTTTTTTTATTTCAGGTTCGTTTGCATTATGAAGTTTAGCTATTTTGTTGGAGAAGACACCATAACTTTGCTATCAGTTTAATGACAATTTATTTTTATTTTTAGTTTTGTTGACTGTTGAACTATTAAACTTCTTTAATTATCGTATTTGAATTCTGTTGTCGTTATATTTTATTAGATCAAGACTTTGTTAGCTATTGTGTATTTCAGTTTGTCGATTTCAATGTTATGACTTTGCATAATAGTATGGTAGAATTTTTTTTGATTGAAAAAATTGAACAAACCGAACCAAACTAAACCGATTTTAATTGGTTTGGTTTGGTTCAGATGACCTTGAAAAAAAAAACCGAACCAAACCGAACCGCAGCTTAATTAAACGACCGGATCGGATAGCTTTTCCTTCAAAAAACCGAACCAAACCGCACCGCGAACACCCCTAGATACTGATACAGACACGAAATATGATATGACACAGGATATATATATATATAAAAAGTATTTTTTAGATAAATTAAAATAATATTTTAATATTTTATTGATATTAAACTATAAATTTATTTTTAATATAATTTTTTAATTATATAAAATATTTAAAATATATTTTGTTTTAATAATTAATAATATATATTATTTTTAAACTCATTTTAAGAATACATGTTAGGAATAAGATTGGACACGTTGACAATATAATGATATTTATTTAAATGTGTCTAAATATGTCTAAAATTTTTTTTTTATTTATTATCAAGACACGATTAAACACAAAAAACACGAGAACACGACAAATCAAAAAGTCTTTATACTTCATAGGTCCTTTACAATGCCTATAACACCCATGACATACTCATACAACTATAGAAAATCTTAACCCTTGATTAGACCACACTGGATCAAAACACACTGTGCCCCTCAGAGAAAAATGTTTTCAACTGCATAATCTATTATATTGTTGTACTATATTTGTTGTTGCAGAAATTGAAAGAAGGTTCGTTGACGTAGTTGTTGCTCTTATCCATGAAGATAAATTTTTTGTTTCTGAAAAATGTGTTTTCAGGTCCAAGGGTTAATGGCTATGAAGGGTCATTGATATGATGTTGCATCTTCTTTTACGGGCAAAAATGAAAAAATGTTGTTAAGCAAGTGATTAAAAGAATTTGAAGTTAGGTTTATTGATAAAATCATATATCAATAATCTATATTAGGACTCATGTATTTGTTAAAGTATTGTTAATGTGAGTTAAAAACTTAAAATATTGTTCAAGAGAAAATAAATTTTCTATTAAAAGCATTGTTATCAATATTAGACTGTTTTTTTGGTGACCGTTTTGGCATTTCAACCGACGGATTCACATGGAGCCACATCTAAAAACCTGTGCGGCCGGGTCCACGACACACATGTACTCAAGTAGGTGCATAAGAGAAGAACGTCCACCGTTCTATCCTCCGGTGCTCGTTCCTGTCCTCTCATCTCACAACAATATAATGACTCTTTGACAAGCCTTCCTGGACGATACAAGACTCAACTTAAGAGGCTTTTGAAATTAAAGTTTAAGTACTCTATCAATCTTTATAATTTTATCAAATTTTTAATTAGATTCTTATATTTTTTTCAATTGAATTTCTATGTCATATATATTTTTTTTAATTAAATCCTACTGTGATAAAAACGTATGAAATAATAAAATATTTTGTTTAAAAACAAATATTCTGAAGTTAGTGTACGAGACTTAATCGAAAACACTTCAATATTTTCTAAATTTCAAAAGCACCCTTGTCCCTTTCCCAAACCCTTACGTTTTTGTTGAGTTCTGCTGGGGTTTCCACTGAGCTCTGTCGATCACCTCGCCACTCAACTCGTGAAAGCTCATTCTCTATTGTACGTCAAAGGCACCGTGCTATCGGAAGCACCTAGTCACTACTGCTCGAAGGTACATACTATGCTATCTTCTGCTTATTGTTATTGTAGTGATAGGATGAATCTGTTACTAAAAATATCTCTAAGGATGGGATTTTTTTAGCTTTGAAAAGGTATTTATTTGGTTTTATTTGGTTTTTTTTCCTTTTTTTGGTGTCATGATGGGATTCTGATTTCCCCATAGACCTACATCACGGTGAAAATTTTCATGATACATAGCACAATTTAGAGTATTTAGGAGGGAGAATGTTGGAAGACTTGCACTTTGAGCTTGATGAATGGAGTTTGTAAGGAATACTTAATGAATTAAAGAGGTTAAGGTACAAGGGTTATGCCAAGATATGGTACTGTAAACCAAACTATCAATTAAACTCTGGTCTTAGAGAATTGATGAGTGATGGAGATGCTATGAGAATGGGTAGGTTATTAGTGTCACAAATCGTTAAGCACTGTTCAGTTTATATTGTTAATGGATGTAGATAAGATAATGGTATTGAGATAACTTCAAATGATGAGGATTATGTACCTACTAAAGCTGAGTATAGTGGTAGTGGTCTAATAGAAGTAGAGGTTGAAGATGAATTAAAGCCATCTAGTAAGGAGGATAGATTTGATGATAGTGCTAATGATGAAGATCATGAAAATCATTTTGGTTTTAAGGTTGAAGATGGCAATGATGATAGAGCTTTAAATACTTTTAAGGAGTTCAATAGCTCGTTAAATCAAGATGATAACGGACAAGCCAGTGGTATTGGAGTTGTTGGTCATGATCCTACTGGTCACGGTGTTGCTGTTGGTGATGATATAGATGTTGGAGAAATTTTTTAGGGTTAAGATATTGAGGATATTGATAGCTACAAGAAAAATTTTGATGATATGATTAAAAGAGAAGGTACCTTAAATATAATAAGGTTGAGATGAGCAAGGACTATGACTTTCAAGTGGGGTTAGAGTTCAAGTCACTTGCTCAATTGAAGGATGTTATTAAAGAGCATGCATTTTTGAATGAAAAGGATATTAGGCATGTGAAGAATGATAAAGTGAGGTGTATGGTGATTTGTAGAGGGAAGAAAGGAAAGTGTAAGTAGATGATATTTGCATCAAAAGTTGGTAATTTTGACTACTTTAGGCTAGGAGAAGCACACTTGTGGAAGGAACTATAATGCTAGGCTTGCATCAAGCAGTTGTGTCTCAAAAAAGATTGTTACCAACATTAGTAGGGGAGAGGAGATGATTAGATAAAGATTGCAATAATTATTGAAATCATTCAAGACAAATACAAGGCTAATATTTCAGTTACAAAAGCTTATTGGACGAGGAGGAAGACAAGGGAAGAAATACATGGCAGGGTCATTCTGCAATATACTAAGCTGAGAGATTATTGTGCATAGATCATGAAAATAGTACTCAGATTGTGGTTGATAGACCTTCAATTACTCACTGGTGCACGAAATTGTGATCTTAATGACGCCAACAACTTGGTACGCACAATCGTAATCTCAATTCTTTGTCACAACTTCGCACAATTAACCAGCAAGTGCACTGGGTCGTCCAAGTAATAAACCTTACGTGAGTAAGGGTCGATCCCAAGGAGATTGTCGGCTTGAAGCAAGCTATGGTCACCTTGTAAATCTCAGTCAGGCGGATTCAAATGGTTATAGAGTTTTGATAATTAAAAGATAAATAAAACATAAAATAAAGATAGAGATACTTATGTAATTTATTGGTGAGAATTTCAGATAAGCGTATGGAGTTGCTTTGTTCCTTCTGAATCTCCGCTTTCCTACTGCTTTCATCCAATCCTTCCTACTCATTTCCATGGCAAGCTTTATGTAGGGCATCACCGTTGTCAATGACTACTTCCCGTCCTCTCAGTGAAAATGGTCCAAAATGCGCTGTCACCACACGGCTAATCATCTGTCGGTTCTCGATCATACTGGAATAGGATTCAGTAATCCTTTTGCATCTGTCACTACGCCCAGCACTCGCGAGTTTGAAGCTCATCACAGCCATCCCTTCTCAGATCCTACTCAGAATACCACAGACAAGGTATAGACTTTCTGGATCTCAAGAATGGCCGCCAATAATTCTAGCCTATACCACGAGGACTTTGATCGTAGATCAGAAGGCTAAGAGATACACATTCAAGCTTTTTTACATGTAGAACGGAAGTGTTTGTCAGGCACGCGTTCATAAATGAGAATGATGATGAGCGTCACATAATCATCACATTCATCATGTTCTTGTGTGCGAATGAATATCTTAGAGAAGAAATAGGCTTGAATTGAATAGAAAAACAATAGTACTTTGCATGAATTCATGAGGAACAACAGAGCTCCACACCTTAATCTATGGTGTGTAGAAACTCTACCGTTGAAAATACATAAGTGATAATAGGGTAGACATGGCCGAGTGGCCAGCCTCCCATGGAGGTCTCAGAACGTAAAAGTTGAACAAAAGATATAAATACAATAGTAAAAAGTTCTATTTATACTAAACTAGTTACTAGGGTTACAAAAATGAGTAAATGATGCAGAAATTCACTTCCGGGCCCACTTGGTGTGTGCTTGGGCTGAGCATTGAAGCTTTCATGTGTAGAGGTCTTCCTTGGAGTTAAACGCCAGTTTGTAACCTGTTTCTGGCGCTTAACTCTGCATTGCAACCTGTTTCTGGCGTTTAACTCCAAAATAGGGCAGAGAGCTGGCGTTGAACGCCAGTTTGTGTCATCTAAACTCGGGCAAAGTATGGACTATTATATATTGCTGGAAAGCCCTGGATGTCTACTTTCCAACGCAATTGAGAGTGTGCCATTTGGACTCCTGTAGCTCCAGAAAAAATCCACTTTGAGTGCAAGGAGATCAGAATCCAACAGCATCTGCAGTCCTTCTTCAACTTCTGAATCTGATTTTTGCTCAAGTCCCTCAATTTCAGCAAGAAAATATTTGAAATCACAGAAAAATACATAAACTCATAGTAAAGTCCAGAAATGTGATTTTTATTTAAAAACTAATAAAAATATATTAAAAACTGATCAAATCATACTAAAAACTATGTAAAAATAATGCCAAAAAGCGTATAAATTATCCGCTCATCACAACACCAAACTTAAATTGTTGCTTGTCTCCAAGCAACTAAAAATCAAACAGAATAAAAAGAAGAGAATATACTATAAATTCCAAAATTTCAATGAAACTTAGCTCCAATAAGATGAGCGGGACTAGTAGCTTTTTGCCTCTTGAATAGTTTTGGCATCTAACTTTATCCATTGAAATTCAAAATGATTGGCATCTATAGGAACTTAGAATTTAGATAGTGTTATTGATTCTCCTAGTTCAGTATATTGATTCTTGAACCCAGCTACTTTATGAGTCTTGGTCGTGGCCCTAAGCACTTTGTTTTCCAGTATTACCACCGGATACATAAATGCCACAGACACATAACTGGGTGAACCTTTTCAGATTGTGACTCATCTTTGCTAAAGTCCCCAATTAGAGGTGTCCAGGGTTCTTAAGCACACTCTTTTTTTTGCTTTGGACCTTGACTTTAACCGCTCAGTCTCAAGTTTTCACTTGACACCTTCACGCCACAAGCACATGGTTAGGGACAGCTTGGTTTAACCACTTAGACCAGGATTTTTTCCTTTAGACCCTCCTATCCACTGATGCTCAAAGCCTTGGATCCTTTTTATTACCCTTGCCTTTTGGTTTTAAGGGCTATTGGCTTGTTGCTCTTGCCTTTTGGTTTAAAGAGCTTTTGGCTTTTTCTGCTTGCTTTTTCTTTTTCTTTCTTTTTTTTGCCATTTTTCTTTTCTTTTTTCTTTTTTTTCACAAGCTTTTGTATTCACTGCTTTTTCTTGCTTTAAGAATCAATTTTATGATTTTTCATATTATCAATAACATTTTTCCTTTTTCATCATTCTTTCAAAAGCCAACATATTTAACATTCATAAACCACAATATCAAAAGACATATGCACTATTCAAGCATTCATTCAGAAAACAAAAAGTATTGTCACCACATCAAAATAATTAAACTAGTTTCAAGGATGAATTCGAAACCATGTACTTCTTGTTCTTTTATAATTAAAACAGTTTTCATTTAAGAGAGGTGATGGATTCATAGGACATTCATAGCTTTAAGACATAGACATTTAAACACTAATGATCATATAGTAAAGACACAAACATAAATAAAACATAAGGCTCAAAAACCGAAAACAGGAAAATAAGAACAAGGAGAGTAAGGAACGGGTCCACCTTAGTGAGGGTGGCGTCTTCCTCTTCTTGAAGAACCAATGGTGCTCTTGAGCTCCTCTATGTCTCTTCCTTGTCTTTGTTGCCCCTCCCTCATAGCTCTTTGATCTTCTCTAATCTCATGGAGGAAGATGGAGTGCTCTTGGTGTTCCATCCTTAGTTGTCCCATGTTGGAGCTTAATTCTCCTAGAGAAGTGTTGATTTGCTCCCAATAGTTTTGTGGATGGAAGTGTATCCCTTGAGGCATCTCAGGAATTTCATGGTGAGGAATTTCCTCATGCTCTTGTTGAGGTCCATGATCTCTTGTTTGCTCCATCCTTTTCTTAGTGATGGGCTTATCCTCATCAATGAGGATGTCTCCCTCTATGTCAATTCCAGCCGAATTGCAGAGGTGACAAATGAGGTGAGGAAAGGCTAGCCTTGCCAAAGTGGAAGACTTATCAGCCACCTTACAGAGTTCTTGAGGTATAATCTCATGAACTTCCACTTCCTCCCCAATCATGATACTATGGATCATGATGGCCCAGTCTATAGTAACTTCAGACCGGTTGCTAGTAGAAATGATTGAGCGTTGAATAAACTCCAACCATCCTCTAGTTACAGGCTTAAGGTCCAGTCTTCTCAATTGAACCGGCTTGCCTCTTGAGTCAACTTTCCATTGAGCTCCTTCCACACATATGTCCATGAGGACTTGGTCCAATCTTTGATCAAAGTTGACCCTTCTAGTGTAGGAGCGTGCGTTTTCTTGCATCATTGGCAAGTTGAACACCAACCTTACATTTTTCGGACTGAAATCTAAGTAATTCCTCCGAACCATTGTAAGCCAATTCTTTGGATTTGGGTTCACACTTTGATCATGGTTCCTAGTGATCCATGCGTTTGCATAGAACTCTTGAACCATTAAGATCCCGACTTGTTGAATGGGGTTGGTGAGAACTTCCCAACCTCTTCTTCGGATCTCATGTCGGATCTCTGGATACTCATTCTTTTTGAGCTTGAAAGGAACCTCAGGGATCACTTTCTTCTTGGCCACAACTTCATAGAAGTGGTCTTGATGGACCTTTGAGATGAATCTCTCCATCTCCCATGACTCAGAGGTGGAAGCAATTGCCTTCCCTTTCCTCTTTCTTGAGGTTTCTCTGGCCTTAGGTGCCATTAATAGTTATGGAAAAATAAAAAGCTATGCTTTTACCACACCAAACTTAAAATGTTTACTCGTCCCCGAGCAAAAGAAGAAAGAAAGAAGGAGAAGAAGAAGAAGAAAAATAGAGGAGAGGGAGAGAGGTGTGTATTCGGCTAAGGGGAAGAAGAAAGGGTTGTGTTGTGTGAAAATGAAGAAGGAAAGAGGGGTTTATATAGGAGTGAGGGAAGGTTTAGGGTTCAGCCATTAGGTTTGGGTTTGAGAGGGAAAAGAGTTTGAATTTTGGAGGTAGGTGGGGTTTTTGGGGAAGAGAGGATGGATGTGAGTGGTGAAGAGGTGATGGGGAAGAGTGATTGAGGTGATTGGTGAAGGGTATTTGTGGAAGAGAGTTATGAAAAGGTGTGAAGAGGAGAGAAGAAAAGGTGGGGATCCTGTGGGGTCCACAGATCCTGAGGGGTCAAGGACTTAGCATCCCTGCTCCAATTAGGCGTGCAAAACGCCCTTTGTATGCAATACCGGTGTTTAACGCCAGACTGCTGCCTGTTTTTGGCTTTAAATGCCCAAATGTAGCCTGTT
Source organism: Arachis ipaensis (assembly GCF_059453495.1). NCBI lineage: Eukaryota > Viridiplantae > Streptophyta > Magnoliopsida > Fabales > Fabaceae > Arachis > Arachis ipaensis. Next base: position 133,477,606 of record NC_142444.1, read on the forward strand.
TCTGGCGTTTAACGCCAGGTTGATGCTTGTTTCTGGCGTTAAACGCCAGCTTGGTGCTTGTTTCTGGCGTTAAACGCTAGACAGATGCTTGTTTCTGGCGTTTAAACGCCAGAATGCTCTTCCTCCAAGGTGTGCTATTTTTAATGCTGTTTTTCATTCTGTTTTTGATTTTCCAGTAGTTTTTGTGACTTCACATGATCATCAACCTAAAGAAAACATAAAATAACAATGGAAAATAAATAGATATAATTAAATAACATTGGGTTGCCTCCCAACAAGCGCTTCTTTAATGTCAATAGCTTGACAGTGAGCTCTTATGGAGCCTCACAGATGTTCAGAGCATTATTGGGACCTCCCAACACCAAACTTAGAGTTTGAATGTGGGGGATCAACACCAAACTTAGAGTTTGGTTGTGGCCTTCCAACACCAAACTTAGAGTTTGACTGTGGGGCTTTGGTTGACTCTGCAGTGAGAGAAGCTTTTCATGCTTCCTCTCCATGGTTACAAAAGGAGAACCTTAAGTTTTAAATACAAGGTAGTCCTTATTCAGTTGAAGGACCAACTCTCCTCTGTCCACATCAATCACAGCTTTTGCTGTGGCTAGGAAGGGTCTTCCAAGGATGATGGATTCATCCTCATCCTTCCCAGTGTCTAGGATTATGAAATCAGCAGGGATGTAAAGGCCTTCAACCTTTACTAACATGTCCTCTACTTGTCCATAAGCTATTTTCATGGATTTGTCTGCCATCTTTAATGAGAAATTGGCAGCCTGTATCTCAAAGATTCCTAGTTTCTCCATTACAGAGAGTGGCATTAAGTTTATGCCTGACCCCATGTCACACAGAGCCTTCTCAAAAGTCATGGTGCCTATATTACAGGGAATTAAGAATTTACCAGGATCCTATTTCTTTTGAGGTAGAGTTTACTGAACCAAGGCATTTAGTTCCTTGATGAGCAATGGAGGTTCATCATCCCAAGTCTCATTACCAAATAATTTGGCATTCAGCTTCATGATTGCACCAAGGCACTTAGCAAATTGCTCTTCAGTAATGTCTTCATCCTCTTCAGAGGAAGAATACTCATCAGAGCTCATGAAGGGCAGAAGCAAGTTGAATGGAATCTCAATGGTCTCTGTATGAGCCTCAGATTCCTTTGGTTCCTCAAAGAAAAACTCCTTATTGGTCACTGAGCGTCCCAGGAGGTCTTCCTCACTAGGATTCACGTCCTCCTCCTCCTCTCTGGGTTCGGCCACACCAAGGAAGGTAATGGCCTTGAACTCTCTTTTTGGATTCTCTTCTGTATTGCTTGGGAGAGTACTAGAAGGAGTTTCAGTGACTCTTTTACTCAGCTGGCCCACTTGTGCCTCCAAATTTCTAATGGAGGACCTTGTTTCATTCATAAAACTTAGAGTGCCCTTAGATAGATCAGAGACTATATTTGCTAAGCTAGATGGATTCTGCTCAGAAATATCTGTCTGTTGCTGAGTGGATGATGGAAAAGGCTTGCTATTACTAAACCTATTTCTTCCACCATTATTAAAGCCTATTTGAGGCTTTTGTTGATCCTTCCATGAGAAATTTGGATGATTTCTCCATGAGAGATTATAGGTATTTCCATAGGGTTCCCCCATGTAATTCACCTCTGCTATTGCAAGGTTCTCAAGATCATAAGCTTCTTCTTCAGAAAATGCCTCTTGAGTACTGTTGGAAGCAGCTTGCAATCCATTCAGACTCTGAGAAATCATATTGACTTGCTGAGTCAATATTTTATTCTGAGCCAATATGGCATTCAGAGTATCAATTTTAAGAACTCCCTTCCTCTGAGGCGTCCCTTTACTCACAGGATTCCTTTCAGAAGTGTACATGAACTGGTTATTTGCAACCATGTCAATGAGTTCTTGAGCTTCTGCAGGTATTTTCTTTAGGTGAATGGATCCACCTGCAGAATGGTCCAATGACATCTTTGATAATTCAGATAGACCATCATAGAATATATCCAGGATGGTCCATTCTGAAAGCATGTCAAAAAGACACTTTTTGGTCAGTTGCTTGTATCTCTCCCAATCTTCATAGAGGGATTCACCTTCTTTTTGTTTGAAGGTTTGAACATCCACTCTAAGCTTGCTAAGCTTTTGAGGAGGAAAGAACTTGGCTAAGAAAGCCGTGACCAGCTTATCCCAAGAGTTCAGGCTATCTTTAGGTTGAGAGTCCAACCATATTCTAGCTCTGTCTCTTACAGCAAACAGGAAAAGCATAAGCCTATAGACCTCGGAGTCAACCCTATTGGTCTTACAGTATCACAGATCTGCAAGAATTCAGTTAAGAACTGAAAAGGATCTTCTGATGGAAGTCCATGAAACTTGCAATTCTATTGCATCAGAGAAACTAATTGAGGCTTTAGCTCAAAATTGTTTGCTCTAATGGCAGGGATTGAGATGCTTCCTCCATGTAAGTTGGAATTTGGTGCAGTAAAGTCACCAAGCATCTTCCTTGCATTGTTGCTGGGTTCGGTCATGTCTCTTTCTTTTTCAAAAATTTCTGTCAGATTTTCTCCAGAGAGTTGTGCTTTAGCTTCCCTTAGCTTCCTCTTCAGAGTCCTTCCAGGTTCAGGATCAGCTTCAATAAGAATGTTCTTATCCTTGTTCCTGCTCATATAAAAAAGAAGAGAACAGAAAATAATAGGGATCCTCTTTGCCACAGTAGAGAGGTTTCTTTATGTGAGTAGAAGAAAAGAAAAAGAATTCGAACTCAGAAAGAGGGAGAGGGTTCGAATTTTTAAGAAGAAGAGAAGTGTTAGTAGATAAATAAATAATTAGAAGGAGATGAGAGAGAAGAATTTTCAAAAATAATTGAAAAGAAAAGAAAAATATTTTTGTTTTTATTTTGAATTTTGGTTGGAATTTGAAAATTTTAAAAAGAAAAATGAAGTTAAATTAAATTAAAATTTAAAATAATTAGTTAATTAAAAAGGAATTTTGAAAAAAGAGGAAGGTGATTTTTGAAAATTAGAGAGAGAATTAGTTAGGTAGTTTTGAAAAAAAATATGATTGAAATGGTAAATAACAAAAAGTTAAGTAATTAATTGAAAAAGATTTGAAAATCAATTTTGAAAAGATAAGAGGTTAGAAAAGATTTTGAAAGTGATTTTGAAAAAGATGTGATTGAAATTTATTTTGAAGAATATTTGAAAAAGAAATTTAAAAAGATTTGATTTTAAAAATTAAAGTTGATTACTTGACTAACAAGAAACAAAAAGATATGATTTTAAAATTTAAAGATTGAACCTTTCTTACTAGGCAAGTAACAAACTTAAAATTTTTTATTCAATCACATTAATTGTTAGCATTAATTTCGAAAATATGAAATAGAAATAAGAAAAAGACTTTGAAAATAAATTTTGAAAATTTCGAAATTATGAAAGAAAAAATGAAAAAGATTTGATTTTTGAAAAAGATTTGACAAAGATAGAATTTTTAAATTGAAAATTTGATTTGACTCATAAGAAACAATTAAATTTAAAAACTTTTTGACTAAATCAAACCAAATTTTCGAAAATTTATGAGAGAATAAGGGAAAGATATTTTTTTGATTTTTGAATTTTTAATGAAGAATGAGAAAAACAACCAAAAGATTCAAAACATGAAAATTATGAATCAAAACACATGATGCATGCAAGAACACTTTGAATGTCAAGATGAACACCAAGAACACTTTGAATGTCAAGATGAACACCAAGAACTTATTTTTGAAAATTTTTAAGAAAAGAAAAACATGTAAGACACCAAACATAGAAATTTTCAAACTTTAGACACTAACAAATTGAAAATGCATATGAAAAACAAGAAAAGACACCAAACAAGAAAAATTTAAAGATCAAACAAAGAAATTCATCAAGAACAACTTGAAGATCATGAAGAACAAATGCATGAGTTTTCGAAAATTTTAAGAAAAATTAAAAAGATGCAATTGACACCAAACTTAAAATTTGACACAAGACTCAAACAAGAAACACAATATTTTTGGTTTTTATGATTTTATTAATTTTTTTGGTATTTTTCAAAAATTATTTTGGGAAAAACGAAAAAGAAGAAATTTTTTTTTTGTATCTTTTGAAAATAAGAAATAAAAAGCTTAAAATTAAAATAAAATTACCTAATCTGAGCAACAAGATGAACCGTCAGTTGTCCAAACTCGAACAATCCCCGGCAACGGCGCCAAAAACTTGGTGCACGAAATTGTGATCTCAATGGCGCCAACAACTTGGTACGCACAATCGTAATCTCAATTGTTTGTCACAACTTCACACAACTAACCAGCAAGTACACTGAGTCGTCCAAGTAATAAACCTTACGTGAGTAAAGGTCGATCCCACGGAGATTGCCGGCTTGAAGCAAGCTATGGTCACCTTGTAAATCTCAGTTAGGCGGATTCAAATGGTTATAGAGTTTTGATAATTAAAAGATAAATAAAACATAAAATAAAGATAGAGATACTTATGTAATTTATTGGTGAGAATTTCAGATAAGCGTATGGAGTTGCTTTGTTCCTTCTGAATCTCCGCTTTCCTACTGCTTTCATCCAATCCTTCCTACTCATTTCCATGGCAAGCTTTATGTAGGACATCACCGTTGTCAATGACTACTTCCCGTCCTCTCAGTGAAAATGGTCCAAAATGCGCTGTCACCACACGGCTAATCATCTGTCGGTTCTCGATCATACTGGAATAGGATTCAGTAATCCTTTTGTGTCTGTCACTACGCCCAGCACTCGCGAGTTTGAAGCTCATCATAGCCATCCCTTCTCAGATCCTACTCGAAATACCACAGACAAGGTATAGACTTTCTGGATCTCAAGAATGGCCGCCAATAATTTTAGCCTATACCAGGAAGACTCTGATCGTAGATCAGAAGGCTAAGAGATACACATTCAAGCTTGTTTACATGTAGAACGGAAGTGTTTGTCAGGCACGCGTTCATAAATGAGAATGATGATGAGCGTCACATAATCATCACATTCATCATGTTCTTGTGTGCGAATGAATATCTTAGAGAAGAAATAGGCTTGAATTGAATAGAAAAACAATAGTACTTTGCATGAATTCATGAGGAACAACAGAGCTCCACACCTTAATCTATGGTGTGTAGAAACTCTACCGTTGAAAATACATAAGTGATAATAGGGTAGACATGGCCGAGTGGCCAGCCTCCCATGGAGGTCTTAGAACGTAAAAGTTGAACAAAAGATATAAATACAATAGTAAAAAGTTCTATTTATACTAAACTAGTTACTAGGGTTACAGAAATGAGTAAATAATGCAGAAATCCACTTCCGGACCCACTTGGTGTGTGCTTGGGCTGAGCATTGAAGCTTTCATGTGTAGAGGTCTTCCTTGGAGTTAAACGCCAGTTTGTAACCTGTTTCTGGCGTTTAACTCCAGAATAGGGCAGAGAGCTGGCGTTGAATGCCAATTTACGTCGTCTAAACTCGGGCAAAGTATGGACTATTATATATTGTTGGAAAGCCCTGGATGTCTACTTTCCAACGCAATTGAGAGCGCACCATTTGGACTCCTGTAGCTCCAGAAAAAAATCCACTTTGAGTGCAGGGAGGTCAGAATCCAATAGCATCTGCAGTCCTTCTTCAACCTCTGAATCTGATTTTTGCTCAAGTCCCTCAATTTCAGCCAGAAAATACCTGAAATCACAGAAAAATACACAAGCTCATAGTAAAGTCCAGAAATGTGATTTTTTATTTAAAAACTAATAAAAATATATTAAAAACTGATCAAATCATACTAAAAACTATGTAAAAACAATGCCAAAAAGCGTATAAATTATCCGCTCATCACTCACCAACCAAAGTTTATGAGTACATGTGCCTAGATGCTATGAAGCAACATTTCTTGGCTGGTTGCAGGCCTATTATAGGGATAGATGGTTGCCACTTGAAGGTTGATCATGGTCAACAACTTCTGGTTGCTGTTGGGAGAGATCTGAACGACTACTACTTTTTAATTATTGTTGCTGCAGTTGAGGCCGAGACCAAACACAACTGAAGTTAGTTTATTGATTTGCTATTGGATGACATTGGTCACGTTAGTAGAAGAAAATTGGTATTCATGTCCGATCAACAAAAATTGAGCTATCTTTACTTGTAGTCATTGGTTTATATTTATGTTATGTGGTCTGTGATGTAATGTCTTCCAAATATTGCATGGTTTGATGCAGGTTTTTAGGAGATTATTCTAGCTCTGGAGCATGCATTATGCTTGAGGTATTTGTATGCCAACTGCAAGAAGGCATATTGAGGTGGGATAGTTTCAAGAGATCAGATTCTATCAATTGCAAAAGCTACGTATATAGAGGAATAGGAGAAGAAGATGAACCAATTGATGTACATTAATAGAGAATGCTATGATAAGTTGGCAGTCTTGGATCCAAAATTTTATGCAAGAGTCATTTCACTTCTTTGCATAGAGTGACATGTTGATGAACAACGTAGTCAAAGCTTTTGATGGGAGAATTTTAAAAGCAAAAGACAAACTAATTATGACAATATTTGAATGGATTCGGTGCTATTAGATGTTTAGGTTTGCTGAGAAGAAAAAAATCAAAAGATATGAGGGTACAATCTTACCTAAACTAAAAAAGAGGTTGGATGTCATTACAACAAGGACTATAGAGTGGTAAGCAAGATGGGCTAATATTAGAAATTCCTAAAAAATAAAAGTTAAAAAGTAATTTTATGATAAAAATTAGCTAATATTAGACTAACTAAAAGTTAAACTATATACTTATATAGTTTATATTATAGTTGTCAGAATCGAACCAGTGAGCGAACTGGTCAGCTATTGGGTTACTAGGTCATTAATTGAATTGATTACTCGGTTCCACATAAATAAAAAATAGTAAAATCTTAAAATTAAAATTTAAAATATATATCTTCATTAGTATTTTAATAACAATCAAGTCTCAATATAGAACAACAATATAAATTCACAGCCACAATATCAAAACAACAGCTCTTTCACATAATTTATCCCCTATAAAAGAAAATAAATTCACAGCAACAATATAGCACAACAAAAAAATCAACCCTAAACACCAATAATAAAAAATATCAATCCACCACTATACCTACATATATTACACTGTAAAACAAAAATTTGAATAATCTGCCAAGAATTAATAAATTATAATCAATAAAATATAATCAACAAAAATCAAGAATCAACTGAATCAGTTAAAAAACATACTTGATAACAAGAAGGCAGAATACGGGCAGAGAAGAGGGAAGTAACAATATAGAATAGCACTAACACTATAAAAACATCACTCAATTCATAGAGCCTATTCACTATCCAACAATATAAATTCACAGAACAATATAAAAACCCGCACCAACATTATAAAACAACAGCTCAATTCGCCATAATCATATAAAAATAGGGGGAATAAGGAGAATAGGGAGACTGAAGAGAGAACTTTTGTGTGATCTAGAATCCAGAATAAATTCTCATTGCAAGTATAGCTTTTAAACCAACAAAAGTTCTTTCTTACAAACGTTTTGGTTGTCACAAGTAACAAACCCCTTTAAAATTGATAACCGAAGTATTTAAACCTCGGGTCGTCTTCTCAAGGAATTGTAGAGAAGTATGTTCTTATTATTGGTTATGAGTTTTGTAAATTGGGGGTTTTTAAAATAAGGGACAGGTAATTTAAATGACAACTAAAATAAATTAACAATAATAAAATCTCTTGGCAAGGTATAAGAACTGGAAGTCCTATCCTAGTTATCCTTATCAATTGTGATGAGAATTGGATTTTTCTCCCACTTTGTTAACCTCTAACTATGAAGGTAAGTTAAGTGGATGAATTAATTTTGATTTCTCAGGTCCTAGTCTTTCCTTGGGAAAGGCTAGAGTTAGTGGAACTCGAATTAATTCTTGAAGAATTTCAATTTTCAATCAACAATGAGTTTGATAACTCAAGTGTCTCCAATGACTCAACCAAAGTCAAAAGGAAAAATTCTAAATCAAATTAAAAGCATTCATAAATCTGAAACACATCAAATTACGTCTAAACATAAATTCAACTTTAACATGGAAAGGTTCATAAGTCAATTGGGCAACATAAATCAAATATAAATAAAAGTATTAGAGTAAATAAAAGTAGAATTTAAATATTGAAGGAACATAGAACTTGGAATGAAGAGATCATAGCTTAAACATAATAAAAATCCTAAATCCTAATCCTAAGAGAGAGGAGAGAACCTCTCTCTCTAAAAACTACATCTAAAACTATAAATTATAAATTATGAGCTGATGATTATGAATGAATGGATTCCCCCACTTTATAGCCTCTGATCTGTGTTTTCTGGGCCAAAAACTGGGTCGAAAACAGCCTAGAATTCGCTGGTTTCGAATTCAAACACATTGGTTTTTTCGCCACTGCGACGCATCTGCATAGATCATGCGTTCACGTCATTTATCGTCAGGGCAACTATGGAAAATTATATATCAAATCGAAGCCCCGGATGTTAGCTTTCCAACGCAACTAAAACCGCATCATTTGAACCTCTGTAGCTAAAGTTATAGTCGTTTGAGTGCGAAGAGGTCAGGCTGACAGCTTTGCAGTTCCTTCAACTTCTTGTATTCCTTCTATTTTTGCATGCTTCCTTTCCATCCTCTAAGTCATTCCTGCCCTATAAATTCTGAAATCACTTAACACATATATCAAGGCATCTAATGGTAATAAGAGAGGATTAATATTAGCAATTTAAAGGCCCAGGAAACATGTTTTCAATCATAGCACAAAATTAGGAAGGAGAATGTAAACTCATGTAAATAGTATGAATAAGTGGGTAAAGAGTTGATAAAAACCACTCTATTGAGCACAAGATAAACCATAAAATAGTGGTTTATCAACCTCTCCACACTTAAACATTAGCATGTCCTCATGCTAAGCTCAAGAGAAGCTATAAGAGTGAATGGGAAAAGTAAGAAAGTTTGAAATGCAACCTATCTATATGAATGCACTACATGCAAAATGTTTCTACCTACTTGGTTAAAAGTAAATAAGTTCTCCAAGACAAATATGAATCAAATTCCACTAATTCAAATTACACAATAAAAGACAAGTAAACTTGTAAGAAGATAGCTCATGAAAGCAGAGAACATAGAATTAAGCACTAAACCCTTACTGATAGTGTATATGCACTCTAATCTCTCAAGTGTATAGGGTAATTCACTCTACTCTTCTCTAGTCATGCTCTCTAAACTCTGTTTTTCATCTAACCAATCAACAAATATTTAATGTACTAATGCAAACATCATGAGGTCTTTTTAGGGTTGTAATGTGGCTGAGGTAAAGGTAAGGATATATATATGGCCAAGTGAGCTTTATAAAGTGAATCCTTGATTAGTCTAAAATCTCACCTAACATATACATACTTTATACAAAAATACTTTACCTAGCTACCCAAAATTTTCCCACTTTTGTATTACATGCTCAAGTATCAAACTTATTTTTGAATTTTGTCCCATGTGCATTGATTCTTTTTATTTTGCATTTGGGGTAATATTATTTTTCTTCTCTTTTTTTATTATCCCCTTATTTAATTACTTAATATTTTAATTTTTTTTCAATGCACATGGTAATTTAATTATTTTGATTTCACATGAGCATGCTTCCCAAATTTTCAAATAACTTATTCAATTTAATTCCCTACTTTTTCATATCATCCCATGTTCCCATAAAATTCTCCACACTTAAATTATACACAATATCTATCTTAAGCTAACCAAGGATTCAACTTGAAATTTTTATTTTGTTTTTCTGCTTAAGGCTAGTAATGTGGTTTATAGAACAAGAGGGGATTAAAAAGCTCAAGGGGGTTAACAAGGGTGATGTAAAAGGTAGGCTTATTTGAGATAAGTGAGCTAATAACAAATAATGGCCTCAATCATATGCAAGCATGTAAATACACTAAATAATGGACATATAGAATGGAACAAAGCAAAGATTGTAATTATAGAGAAGAAAACACACAAGAATAAAATATTTATGGTTAAATAATGTAACCATGTAAATAAGCTCAAAATCTCACAGGTTATGTATTCTTTGGCTCAAAAATCATGTTCCAAATACAACTTCCAAAAAAGTTTAACACAAATTTTTCAATTTAAATTAGTGAAATACTATAAAAATTTCTTGAAAAAGAAAATATTACTTCAACCAAGTAGTAACTAAACGCACAAAATCAAACAAATATGCAAATGCAACAATGAACAAACAAAGAAAATAAAATATTGGTGTTGAGATAGAAGAGTAACTAACCCATGGAGATCAGTATCGACCTCCCCACACTTAAAGATTGCACCGTCCTCGGTGCATGCTAAGATGTGGAAGTGGATGGGTTGCTTCAACTGACGCTTTTCTCATCAAGGAATGTGCGTAGGAACTTGTTTGTCTCTCCTATGTAAACGTCTTCTGGTTCTCTTCCTGGTGGCCATCCTGAAAGAAAAAGGGAAGAAAAGTAACCCAAAATAAAGATAAAAAATAAATAAAATATGGGTGTTAATGCCAGATAATAAGGGGCTCATTTACATGGAAGCTTCAACATGTACGTGAGAAAACAATAGAAGCACATGGCATACCAGTGGTGCAGAATTTGCAACAAAGGGGAGGAGTGTGGGTAATGAAAATATCAATATAAGTTCATGTCAATGCAAATGAAGTGCAAGTATCATAAAAGATTGGCATTGGCAAATAATTAATATCATCCCACAGTGTAAAACAAGTCACTAAGCACCAAAATAATTCAAGAAAGGATGCAACAGTTGAATAAGAACATTTAACACCAATGGTAAAATAATAAATTTAGAAAAAAAAATAAAAATATGCACAAATTTAAAATGCAATGAATAAAATATGCAAGTAAATTAAGTAAAATAGAATGAAGGTGGAAAAGAATGAGAAGTGAAAGAAATAAAGTAAGAAAGAAAGAAGAAAAAAGAAAAGACAAGATAATTGGCGCTGATCTGGATAAGTTGTGCGGCGCAGGCGACGCGGACGCGTGGATGATGCGGTCGCGTGGTACGCGATAAGGTCAGGAGACGCGGACGCGTGGGTCACGCGATCGCGTGGCCTGATTTGTGCGATTGGCGCGAGTGCAGCCTCGCGTTCGCACAACTCTCTGTTCGAAACTCTTTTCGCCAAATTTTTGGGTGACGCGGTCGCGTGGTTGACGCGATCGCGTGAATGGCCTTTCTTTTAAAAATAACGCGAACGCGTGGGGCAAGCGTTCGCGTAGTAGGGCTTGTGCTTCTAGCATGGTTCCAGCCCCACTCCATCACAACTCTCTGCCATACACCCGTTTACGTCGATTTCACAGGGCCACGCGTTCGCGTGGGTGATGCGGACGCGTGGGAGGCATTTTTCCCACATGACGCGGACGCGTCATCGACGTGGTCGCGTGGATCAATTTTGTGCAAAAGGCACGCCTCCAACCACGCTTTCGCGTGACTCTCTGTTCACGTTTCTTTTCTTCCAAACGCACTGGTGACGCGAACGCGTCGCGTGCGATTTTTTTTATATATATATATATATGCAGTATGCAGAATGCAATGCTAATGTAGATGCAATAAATAATTCCAGGTTCAATGAAAATAAAATAAAATAAAATAAAAACAAACAAAATGAAATAAAATTGAAAAATGAACGATCATACCATGGTGGGTTGTCTCCCACCTAGCACTTTTAGTTAAAGTCCTTAAGTTGGACATTTGATGAGCTTCCTGTTATGGTGGCTTATGCTTGAACTCATCCAGGAATCTCCACCAATGTTTGTGATTCCAATATCCTCCGGGATCCCAAATCTTGTTTCTACACCCGTCTTCAAGTTGATTATCATGATTCCATCTGGGTGGTTCAGCTTTAGAATTCTCAGTGAAGCGTCCAAACAACTTCCTAGACCCATTCAGTTGAGCTTTACACCAACCCTTGCATTTAAACTTTGAGCACACAACCATGTTGAACCTTGCATGACAACTCCAACTACTAACCATCTTCCTTTTATGCTTAATGCCACAAAGAACTCTAAGCTGACCATCTGTTTCAAGTAAAGCATATTCAAGTGAGCTAATTAAGCTTAGGGATGAAATACCCACTTGAATGAAGGAATGGATGGTGATGGCTTGGGGGAGAGGTCTCCAACAACATTGGCAAGGTGATTTCCAGCTCCAGTCCCTTGAGTTCTTCCTTGTCAACTTCCACCTCCTTGTAAGTTTCTTCAATATCAACATCTTCCTCTTGGTAGCTTTTTTCCAATTCAATCTCTTTTTCATTGCTCACCAAGGGCATGAGAGGCTGTGCTTCTTCTTCTGTAATCTCCATCTCTTGACCAACCTCTTCCAAGTCTTCAACTATGATATGCCTTGGAGGTTGTACACCCTCCTCAACATCAAATGCAATTGTCTTGGAAGGAGGTTCTATGTCTTGACTTTCCCATGGAGGTTCAGCATCTCCCAAGTCTTCAACCACTTCTTCTTCTTCAATAATTCCGGCTTCCTCCACTTGTTCCAGTACAAATTCATGCTCCTTACTGTCCACCGGAGTTTCTAATGTCTCCTTCATGCTACGTTCTTCATTAGATTGCCCATATGAAGCCATGGGGATTCCTTGAGTGTCCGAACGTCGGGAACCTAATTGATGTATCGCTTGTTCCAATTGATGAAGGGTTGCATGAAATTGATCCACTGTTTCCTTGAGACGATCCGTTGATTCTTATTCCGCTTGGGTATCATAAGTAGGACCATAAGGCTCTTGGATTGATGGATATGGATATGGTGCATATGGAGGTGGTGGTTCTTAGGAGTAATTGGGTTAGAATTGGGGTGGTTCTATATATGGTTCACATGGTTCATAAGGTGGTTGGTATGGTGGATGAGGGTTAGGATCATATGACGGTGTTTGGTGGTAAGGGGCTTGTGAGTATGGTGGTCCAAAATGATGTTGAGAAGGTGGGTTATAGGTATATGATGGGGGTCCACCATATCTATCGTCTTGGTATGCACCTCGGAATGGCTCTTGACTATAGCAGTTAGGTGGGTGTTGGTTGTCACGGAAGGGTCCACCATAACTGTTGTTTTGACATGGATTGTGGAATGGTCGTGGTCTATGGTATCTTGGAGGGTGTTGTTGCCTAAAGGGTTGATCAGATCCTCGTGGCTCCTTCCATCTCTGATTGTTTTGACCTTGATGCATGTTCCTGTTATAATTTCCATTCTTTGCAACAACATTGGAACCAAACTCAAAGCGAGAGGGGTGAGAACTCATAATAGTAAATAAAAATTAAAAATGAAAATAAAAACAAATTTTAAATTAAAAGGTTATTAAAAATTAAATTTTGAAATTTGAAAATTAAATTTTAAAATTTGAAATTTGAAATTTTGAATTTTAAATTTTTAAAATTTGAATTTTGAAATTTGATTTTTGAAATAAGATAAGATAAGATTTTGAAAAAGATATGATTTTTTGAAAAATATTTGAATTTTGAAATTTGAGTTTTAAATTTTGAATTTTTGAATTTAATGAGGAAAGAGAAAAACAATAAAATGACACCAAACTTAAAATTTTTAGATCAAAACGAAGAAAACAACAAAGAACAACTTGAAGGTCAAGATGAACACGAAGAATAAATTTTTGAAAAAAAAATTTAATAACTAAATAAAAACCAATAACATCTTAATTTATGAAAAAGTAAAAATAAAAACAAATAAACAAGCAAAAAGAAAATATTTACAATAACCAATAATAAGGCACACGTTTGCAATTCTCCGGCAATGGCGCCATTTTGAAGAGAGAAATTTTGCGTGATCTAGAATCCAGAATAAATTCCCGTTGCAAGTATAGCTTCTAAACCAACAAAAGTTCTTTCTTACAAACGTTTTGGTTGTCACAAGTAACAAACCCCTTTAAAATTGATAACCGAAGTATTTAAACCTCGGGTCGTCTTCTCAAGGAATTGCAGGGAAGTATGTTCTTATTATTGGTTATGAGTTTTGTAAATTGGGGGTTTTTAAAATAAGGGACAGGTAATTTAAATGACAACTAAAATAAATTAACAATAATAAAATCTCTTGGCAAGGTATAAGAACTAGAAGTCCTATCCTAGTTATCCTTATCAATTGTGATGAGAATTGGATTTTTCTCCCACTTTGTTAACCTCTAACTATGAAGGTAAGTTAAGTGAATGAATTAATTTTGATTCCTTAGGTCCTAGTCTTTCCTTGGGAAAGACTAGAGTTAGTGGAACTCGAATTAATTCTTGAAGAATTCTAACTTTCAATCAACAATGAGTTTGATAACTCAAGTGTCTCCAATGACTCAACCAAAGCCAAAAGGGAAAATTCTAAATCAAATTAAAAGCATTCATAAATCTGAAACACATCAAATTACGTCTAAACATAAATTCAACTTTAACATGGAAAGGTTCATAAGTCAATTGGGCAACATAAATCAAATACAAATAAAAGTATTAGAGTAAATAAAAGTAGAATTTAAATATTGAAGGAACATAGAACCTGGAATGAAGAGATCATAGCTTAAACATAATAAAAATCCTAAATCCTAATCCTAAGAGAGAGGAGAGAACCTCTCCCTCTAAAAACTACATCTAAAACTAAAAATTATGAATTATGAGCTGATGATTATGAATGAATGGATTCTCCCACTTTATAGCCTCTGATCTGTGTTTTCTGGGCCGAAAACTGGGTCGAAAACAGCCCAGAATTCGCTGGTTTCGAATTCAAACACGCTGGTTTTTTCGCCACTGCGACATGTCCGCGTAAATCACGCGTTCGCGTCACTTATCTTCAGAGAAACTATAACAAATTATATATCAAATCGAAGCCCTGGATGTTAGCTTTCCAACACAATTAAAACCGCATCATTTGAACCTTTGTAGCTAAGGTTATAGCTGTTTGAGTACGAAGAGGTCAGGCTGACAGCTTTGCAGTTCCTTCAACTTCTTGTATTCCTTCCATTTTTGCATGCTTCCTTTCCATCCTCTAAGTCATTCCTGCCTTATAAATTCTGAAATCACTTAACACACATATCAAGACATCTAATGATAATAAGAGAGGATTAATATTAGCAATTTAAAGGCCCAGGAAACATGTTTTCAATCATAGCACAAAATTAGGAAGGAGAATGTAAACTCATGCAAATAGTATGAATAAGTGGGTAAAGAGTTGATAAAAATCACTCTATTGAGTACAAGATAAACCATAAAATAGTGGTTTATCAGAGACCAATCACGACAATGTAGAGACTAGGGAGGGAGAGGCAACAGTGACGTAAGCCCCGCCGAATGAGGACGCAACAACGATGAGAGACGCATAACGGCACAAGAACAAGGAGACATGATGACATAGTGAAGGCGAACCACGAATGAAGGAAACACACTGTGTCAAAGATGCACATGAGCTGGGACGAGATGCAGAGGAGCCAGCGATGTAAAAGGAATCATGCAATAACGGTGGGCGGTAGCAAATTTGTGTGTGTGAAAGAGTGAGAGGGAGACTCTGCCTCTAGAGTGAGCTTCAAAGTTCTGAGAGAGTGAGGGATTATGGGATTGGGGTAGGATTTTTTTAAACATAAAACGACGTCATTTTTGGGGTAGAAACTAAAAAAAAAAGTTCTTAAACTGATAGGGATTTTTCTTACTCTCGGTTCGCCGATTTTCACAAAACCTTTTGGGTTTGTACTCATTATAAATTATTTTTTTATTCTTATAAATCGGCCAACAAAAACTAAATTACATGTAAAGAATTCTAATTAACAAAAATAATTGCCTGTAATAGAGTGAATGGCCAAATAAAGTTCTAATTAGTGAAACGTTCTAAATGCAGTAACGCACCATTGCACGCAACCTCTTTAGAGTAAAGGACTTGCACTTTCCTACCGTGATATAATACACTCACAAACACAATTTTAATTTACATTGTTAGTGCAATATATATATATATAGATTTAAAATTCAATTCAATAGTATACTCCTTCTTACTTAAATTAATTTTTTTTTCAATTTTTTGAATTTAGTAAAAATATTTGCTAATTTATTATAAAATAATAGTTATACATATTCTATTCACAGTGTAAACAATTCATTAAACCACTAAAATAATAGTTATACATATTGAATTGAGATAGTTCTATGGACTAACTCATCATCCGATTTGCTAGGTCAGGTTTCTGCAAAACTTTCTTAATCAGTTGGTCGGTTCACACTATAATTAAATAACTCTTGAAGTATTGGCGCAATCGACGAACCGATGTGAGTAAGGCGAAAGCTAATTTATCCATTTTTGAATACCGAAGTTCAGGTTCTTAAAGAACCTTACTAACAAAATACACGGGACATTGATATCTATCCTTATCTTCTAAAACTAAAGTCGAGGCCAAAATTTCTTCAGTTACGGATAGGTACAGGTACAGGGGTTGACCATGTTCTAACTTTGCTAAGACGGGAGGAAATGATAGCAAGTTTTTGAAATGTTGAAAGGCTACCTCACACTCCTCCCTCCATACAAACTCCACATCTTCCTCATCAATTTAAAAAATAGTTTTTCTTTTACCGCGGAAGCTCCTAGGAATCTTGATAATGCAGCTAAGCGACCTGTGAGCCTTTGTACCTCTTTGAGGTTCTGATAAACCCCAATTTTAGGGTTTATCTTGTGTAGAATTTGGGGAGTTTTATCAATATTTTTTCACACTTATTCACATAAATTGCATATTTTGTGTTTCCTTCCTAATTATGGTTCATGGTTTAAAACATGCTTCTTTAACCTTAAAAATATCAAATTTTAATCCTCTTCTATTACCATTTGATGCTGTAATGTATTTGTTAAGTGGATCCAGGATCTATAGGGCAAAGATGGCCTAGAAGATGAAAAGGAAGCATGCACAATTGGAAGGGACATAAAGAATAAAGCTTTGGAAAATTGGTGGCGACGCGCACGCGTGGCCGCGTGTAGCTGAGACTGGCGCGCATAAGCTGGCGCACTCGCGTGCGCGTACGCATGGCCCGAGGAGTTCATACAACGCGGACGCGTGACCGACGCGCACGCATGGCGCCCAGCACATGACTCATTAATGAAATCATGACTGACAATTTCTGCAATGCTCCAGGCTCAATCTGAGCTCAATTCTGCATGGAAAAGACCTAAGGAACCAAGGGAAAAAGAAGGATTCACTCATACACACCATACACATAATTTTAGCTAGTTTTTTGTTCTTATTTTTTTAGAGAGAGAAACTCTTACTTCTCTCTAGATTTAGTTTGTTTTTATCTTCTTTTGTTGAATTTCTGAATTGGGTCTTGTTATTTCTTGTTTCAATTACTTAATTTGAGTTCTCTAGTTATAATTTTGTTTAGATTTTGTGTTGGAATTGTATTTTCTTGTTATTTCCCTTTTTCTTCTCATTTTATGAACCTTGTTGATTTTGAATTTCTCTTAGTGCATTGATGTTTTCTACGATTACTACTGTTATTTGAGTTATTTTTCATTGATAATTGTTAGTGGGTACTTGTAATTTTTAATTAATTTTGCAATCTAAATATGTCTTTAGTTAGTGCATACCATGTGTTTGATAAAATGTTTCCTTTGATTATGGAGTAGTTTTCTATACTCTTGGCTTAGGCTAAGGGAATTGGGTGCCTTGAGTCATTGGGTCTAATTGAATTGGTGATTTGAGATCCCTTAGTGGTCAAGTTGATATCCATTGACACTAATATACTACTAAGCCCATTAGTAGATGGATTAGGACTTATGAGTTGAAATTGACCAAGCCAATTGACATACTTCACTTGTAGAAGTAGACTTAATGGGCTTTGTTCCTCATAATTGTCAAGATATGGTTATTAGACAAGGATGGTGATTCCAATTCCTATGCCTAGCCAAGAGTCCATTTTTATAATTCATATTTGAAACCCAAAAATCACAATTGTTTGATTCTTGTTATAGTTAGTTTAGTTGTTTACTTAGTCTTAGAAGTAGCTTCACATGTTGTCTTGTTAGATTGCATTTACTTATACCTTGCTTTAATTGCTTTAATTTAGTTTCTTGCACTTTAAATTTCTTGCATGCTAAGATTTAGTAGTTTAAATTCTTGTTTATGACTCCCAACCCCGGAATTCTAACCAATATTGATGCACATGTTTGCCCATTCTCTTGAGGACGACCTAAGACCAATACTCTTGGTTACTTTTTATTGTGGTTGACTTTGTGACAACTATATCAAAATTTGACCAAGAGGATTATTTGTTGGTTTAGGACTATACTATGACATGATTCTCTATTGATGAAATTCTAGACCAACGATAGTCCTCACATCAAATTTTTGGCACCGTTGCCGGGGAATGGTTGCAATGTGTGCTTTGATATTGGTTATGTGAATATGTGAATATTGTAGATAGTTTACTTTCTTTCATTAGTTTGTTCTTAGTTTATATTTTCTTTAATACATGAGCTATGACTTCTATGTTGAATGATTTAATCTCAACCGGATTCTAGCTTAGCCAAGTTTGATGCCGAAATTGAAAGAACTTTACTCCATACTCGGCAAGCTAGGCGGCGGTTGGATTACACGGCTAGTGCTTCGGCCTCTCTTGAGGAACCTTCCAAAACACTAGACAGAACCGAGAGTGATCTAGAGTCCACATTCAACGAAGAAACTTCCTATTCCTCTGTTGGCACTACTGATATATCCTTGCATACTATAGGTGAAAACCACATGGCGGAGCCATGTAGGATTACCTTGCACGAGCAAGGAGCACCGGACCTCATTCTTCAACCGTTGCAAGTTAGTTATCCGAACCTCGATCCTAATTTTGAGCTGAAGAATAGTCTAATTAACTTGCTATCTAAGTACCATGAACTACCTGGCCAAGACCCCATTAGGCATTTGAGAGACTTTCAAGTAGTCTGTTCTACGGCTCGAAGGCATGGTGCTGATGAGATTGCTATCATGGTTTTTGCTTTCCCCTTCTCTCTTGAGGGGCAAGCAAAAGAATGGTTCTACTCTCAACCTGATGAAATGGTGACTGAATGGGACCTTTTGAGAAGAGAGTTCTTAGATAAGTTCTTTCCTCTGGAGAAGACCGACTACATCCGAAAGAAAATTTCCGGTATAATGCAAAGAGACCAAGAGACACTCTATGAATACTGGACTCGTTTTAAGAGGTTGTTAGAATCTTGTCCACATCATGGGTCAGACACTCATTTGCTCATTAGCTATTTCACTGGAGGTATTTGTGCATCGGATAAGATATTGCTCACCGCCTCTAGTGGTGGTTCCCTTTCTAAGAACAAGACGGCGGCGAAACCATGGAGTTTAATCAATGATGTTGCCGAAGCTACCCAACATGTGAGAGCAAGGAACAATCCTCCCAAGAGTGTGGTAGAAGCACCTCCTTCCAACTCGGCTTTGACTAAAGTGTTTGGAGAAATGACCACTCTCCTCAAGGAGATTCACCAAGGACAAAAGGCATCTCAATCAATCCAAACCATCCAAGCCCCACCTCAAATCCTCCAACTTGAAAGATCTCCTAGAGTGTGTGGTCTATGCTCTAGTACCGCACATTACACTGACCAATGCCATCAAGTAAAAGAGGATTATATTCTTGCGGTAGCCAATAACTACAACAACCGCCTACCCTATCAATCTCAAGGTCAAAACAATTACTCCCATAGTAATAGCTCCAATTAAGGGTGGAGGGACAATGCTCAAGGAAATAACCACAATCAAAGATGGAACCAAGCAACTCTTCTTCTCAATACCACAACAACCACCAATCATCTTCCCAATACAACAAGAATACCCACCAAGCCAACCATAACCAACTATACCAACACTCACAACAAAACCAAAATAACCATCATAGATACCAACCACCTCACCAAAGACAACAAACCAATCAACCTTCTTCCTCTTCCACAAACCAAGGCGATAAGTCTCACCGTGTACTCTACCAAGAACAAGAGAGACTTAGGGCTATGATAGAGAAAAATGAAGAGAATACTAGGAATCTCAATGCACAATTTGGTAACATGAGTGCTCAAATGTCCAATATAACCGAAATGCTCTCAAGGATGTCTCTACCTTCCACCAACAATACCAACACCAACCAAGTCTCAAGCTCTTCTAGCCTTCTATCCCAGCCCCTTCCTAACCCAAAGGGCGGCCTCAACGCCATTACTTTACGGTCGGGGACTACATTAGAGAAAATACCTCCTAGGGCAATGGAAGACATTCATGAGGAGGAAGTGATAATTGAAGCTCAACATAAGGAGGATGAAGGAGACACAAAGCAAGAGGAAGAAGAAGTGAGCCTTAAAGAGCCCAAGAGGAAGGCCATAGTGGATGAATCTGTATTTATTCCATTCCCTTCCATGGTGAAGAAGGCCAAGAAAACTCCGAAGTTTGATCTAAGCATGCTTCAAGTCTTCAAGAAGGTTGAGGTAACCATTTTACTTCTTGATGTCATTCAACAAATTTTGAAGTATGCTAAGTTTTTAAAGTACTTGTGCACCCACAAAGATAGGATTGGTGAGTTGGAAACATTGTCCTTGGGTAGTTTCATTTCCTCATTGATGAAATCCATTCCAGAAAAGTGTAGTGACCTCGGACCATGTTTAGTATCTTGTTGGATTGGTTGAGTTGCCTTTTATGATTGCATGTGTGATTTGGGGGCTTGTGTGAGTATCATGCCACTCTCTATATTTGAAAGGTTGAATTTGGCTCCATTGAAAAGGTCGGCCGCCAAATTTGTCTTAGCCGACAAAAGTGTGATCATTGTAGTAGGGATAGCAGAAGATGTGCATGTGACAATCAAGGATTTAGTATTTCCGGTTGATTTTTATATCCTTGAAATGCCTCTAACGGATAGTGAAAATTCTTCCTCCGCTTTGCTTGGTAGACCTTTCTTGAAGACCTTTAAATTTAAATTGGATACCTTTACTGGCACATACTCTTTTGAGGTAGGTGATAAGACCATCAAGTTTAACTTGGAAGAGGCCATGAGATATCCACCTGAAGAGCACTCCGTCCTCCAGTGTGATGTAATTGATGAGGTAGTAGCAGAGATACAAAGAGAAGACTACAACAGGTTGTACTATCCTATTATTGAAGGAAAGGATAAACTTGAAGATAAACAAGAGAAAGCCGATGAGGATGAGCTTCATGATCATGGTGAGAAAGAACCTCAACTTGAAGTGAAAACCAAATTGAAGCCTCTACCTTGTCACTTGAAATATGCATTCCTTGAGGACAACCTAAGATTTCTGGTAATCACTGCTAATGAACTCTCTAGCCAAGAAGAAGAGAAGCTCATAGAGATCCTAAGGAAGCACAAGAAATTAATCGGTTGGAGCTTGGCCGACATTGTGGGGATTGACCCACGTATGTGTATGCATTGCATCTTCCTCCAAGAGGGAGTTCGGCCGGTGAGACAACCCCAAAGAAGGCTCAACTCCACTATTCTTGATGTGGTGAAAAAGGAAGTCACAAGGTTGCTTGATGCGGGCATTATTTATCCGATTTTCGATAGTGAGTGGGTGAGCCCAGTTTAAGTTGTTCCAAAGAAATCGGGAATCACTACTATCAAGAAAGATGATGGTGAGATGGTCACGACAAGGGTGCAAAATGCTTGGCGGGTATGCATCGATTATAGGAAGTTAAATGCTGCAACAAGGAAAGACCATTACCCCTTGCCATTTATTGACCAGATGTTGGACCGACTTTCAGGTAAATCTCATTACTGCTTCCTTGATGGTTTTACTGGCTACTTCCAGATACATTTTGCTCCTGAGGACCAGAAAAAGACCACCTTTATTTGTCCCTTTGGTACCTTTGCATACAAAAAGATGTCATTTGGGTTATGCAATGCACCCGCCACTTTTTAGCGGTGTATGACTAGTGTCTTTTCGAATCTCATAGAGAGTTATCTGGAAGTGTTTATGGACGATTTCAGTGTATATGGGATTTCTTTTGATAGCTATTTAGATAACTTGGCTAAGGTCTTAGAGAGGTGTGTTAACACTAACCTTGTCCTCAATTTCGAAAAATGTCACTTCATGGTGAGACAAGGCATAGTATTAGGGCATGTGGTTTCTGATAAAGGCATTTCTGTTGACCCTGCCAAGGTTAATGCCATTACTAGTTTATCCCACCCCTCTTCTGTGAGGGAGGTCCCTCTTCTTTGGGACATGCAGGATTTTATAGGCGCTTCATCAAGGATTTTAGCAAGATTGCCTTGCCACTATCTGGCTTGTTACAGAAAGATGTGGAATTTGAGTTTGATGATGCTTGCAAAGAAGCATTTGAGAAGTTGAAGGAAGCCCTCACTACAGCACCCATTGTAAGAGGCCCTGATTGGACACAACCATTTGAGATTATGTGTGACGCCTCCAATCATGCTGTAGGTGCTGCGCTTGCACAGCGCGAGGGTAAGCTCCCTTATATTGTTGCTTATTCTTCAAAGACATTGGATGCGGTGCAATCCAATTACACCACTACAGAAAAAGAGCTTCTAGCGATTGTTCATGCATTGGATAGGTTTAGATCCTACTTGTTAGGCTCAAAAATAGTGGTGTATACGGATCATGCAGCCTTAAAATATTTGTTGATAAAGAATGAGTCGAAACCTAAGCTCATACGTTGGAGCTTGCTCTTGCAAGAGTTTGACGTTGAGATTAGGGATTGAAATGGGTCACAAAATTTGGTTGTGGACCATCTGAGCTGCCTTAAAAATCTTAAATATGACCCATTTTCGATTGACAATTCATTTTCTTTGGATGGTTTGCATGCTATTTCAAGTAGCCTTCCTTGGTTTGCACCTATAGCGAATTACTTGGTCGCCAATATCTTCTCTCCTAACTTTTCAAAACATTAAAGAGATAAGTTGAGGAGTGATTCCAAGTACTACATTTGGGATTACCCTCACTTGTGAAAATGGGGGGTTGACCAAGTGATTCATAGAGGTGTCCCGGAGTCCGAATTCCAATCTATTCTTAAATCTTGTCATTGATCCGAGTGTAGTGGTCACTTTGGCCCACAGCGGACAGCGAAAAAGTTTCAGATTGCGAATTTTGGTGGCCAATATTGTTCAAGGATGCAAACCAATATTGTTTGTTATGTCACCAATGTCAAAAGTCAGGAAATGCATCCCAAAAGGATGAAATGCCTCAACAACCAATGTTGTTTTGTGAAATCTTTTATGTATGGGGCATAGATTTTATGGGCCATTTCCTAACTCAAGTGGATATCTTTATATTTTGTTGGCCGTTGATTACGTATCAAAGTGGGTGGAAGCAATTCCTACCCACTTTGATGACGATAATACTGCAGTTTCTTTTATTAGAAACAATATTGTATACCGCTATGGGTTGCCACGAGCAATCGTGAGTGACCAAGGTACTCACTTTTGCAACAGGAAGATGGAAGCATTACTCAAGTGATATGGGGTACTACACAAGGTTGCAACTGCTTACCACCCCCAAACTAATGGCCAAGCGGAGGTATCCAACCGAGAGATAAAGCGGGTTTTAGAAAAAGTGGTGAACCCACAAAGGAAATATTGGAGTTCTCGGTTGGGTGACGCATTGTGGGCGTATAGAACGGCCTATAAGACTCCATGATGCGTGGTAGAAGTTAGACCAATTAAGAGATTATAATATAATAGAACAGCATTGTGAGTATAGCTCTTAACCAGCAAAAATCTGCCTCATCAATTTAGAAAGGTTGTCACAAAAGTTTAAAATAAAAATACTGAAAGTATAAGTCCCAGGTCGTCTCCCAACGAGTTGCTAGAAAGGGTGCTAATTTATTAATCAGGAGTTTTCTGAGAGTTTTGAGAATTGATTAACAGAAAATAAACAATTGTAGTTTAGTGCAATGAAAATAAAAAGGAATTTATATTATTCAGAATAAAAAGCCTTGACTGGAGGAATGATTAATTGGAAGTTCTGTCCTTGTTGGAATTCTCTCAAGTGTAGTATAAAGAGGTTGTTATTTTTACTTAGTTAACCCTTACTAAATAAAGGAAAGTCAAGTGATTGAGCTAACTCTTATTCGCAAATCCTAGTCCTCTCCCTTGGAAAGGTCTAGCGTTAGTAAATACAGAATTAGCCAATAACTTCCAATTTAACTAACCACTTGAGCATTCCAACTCAAGTGTCTCCTCTTAATCAATCCTCATGTCAAGTAGGGAATCTACTCTATTGACATGGATACCATCTTCGTTATTGGGAGTTTGGAATAGAAAAGAGACATAATAATTTAAATAAAATAGAGATTCAAAATTAATTAAAAGTAAAAGTAATTCTTTGCATTAACAATCCATGAAAATAATCCAATTACCACTTTAAACAAGAATTAAGAATATGGAATAAATAAATAAAAGAGTAAGGAAACAAACTAGAATACTATCTTCAACGGAGGTGATGACTCTTCAATATCCAAAAGCAAAGCAATAAACTATGAATGTAAAGGAAAACTAGAGGAAGAGTAATTCTCTCTCTAGATTCAGATCTAAAAATCTAAAACTATCCTAATGAGAATATATGAATGTGTATGTCTCTGTGTGTTGAGTCTCTGCTTGTTCCCTGGCTTTATTCTGTGTTTCTGGGATGAAAATTGGGTCAAACGCGGCCCGAAATCGCCCCCAGCATTTTCTGTTAATTTTGTAGATCGCGCAGGTCACGCGTACACGTCAGTCACGCGTGCGCGTCATTTGGCAAATTTTCTCGTCACGCGTACGCGTCGTCCATGTGTGCACGTCGGTGCTCGCTGGTCATCTCCTTAGTTTCTTATGTTCCTTCCATTTTTGCAAGCTTCCTCTTCATTCTCTAAGCCATTCCTGCCCTATAAAGCCTGAAACACTTAACACACGGATCACGGCATCAAATGGTATAAAGAAGAATTAAAATATACTAATTAAAGATCTCTAGGAAGCAAGTTTTCAATCATAGAATAAAACTAGGAAGGGAAATATAAAATCATGCAAATCATATGAATAAGTAGGTAAGGATTTGATAAAACCACTCAATTAAACACAAGATAAACCATAAAATAGTAGTTTATCAACCTCCCCACACTTAAACATTAGCATGTCCTCATGCTTAGCTTAAGGAGATAAAATAAATGAGTAGGAAAAAGTAAGACTCATGCAATGCAATGCAACCTATGTATATGAATGCAACTATATGCTAAAATGATTTTGCCTACTTGGTTAAAAGTAAATAAGTTCTTCAAGATAAATATAAATCAAATATCACTAATTAAAATCATATAGTAAAAATAAGTAAACTTGTAAGAAGACAACTCATGGAAGCAGGGAACATATAATCAAGCATTGAACCCTCACTGACAGTGTATATGCACTCTAGTCACTCTAGTGTATAGGGTAATCACTCTTCTCTTATCTAATCATGCTTTCTAAACTTTGTTCTTCATCTAACCAATCAACAAATATTTAATGTACCAATGCAAACATCATGAGGTGTTTTCAAGGTTGTAATGGGGCTAAGGTAAAGGTGAGGGTATATATATGGCTAAGTGAGCTATAAATTGAATCCTTGATTAACCTAAGCTCTTACCTATACATACACTCCTTATATTTTTAGAATCATGCCTAGCTACCCAAATTTTTTCCACTTTTGTATTACATACTCATGCATCAACTTTTTTCTTAACTTTGTATCACACATGCATTGATCTTTTCATTAACTTGCTTAGCATTGGGGTAATTTTGTCCCCTTATTCATTTATTTAATTTACTTAATTACTTGAATATTTTTTGATTTTTTTAAGCATAAAAATATACATAATATTATCAATGCACCTGGATTTTTTATTTTCTGGTCTCACATGAGTAGGTACCCAAATTTCCAATTAATTCATCATAACACATTTCCTTGTTAACCCATGTTCCCACACTTTATTGACACACAATCTCTATCTTAAGCTAACCAAAGATTCAATTTGGGGTATTACTTATTTTTCCACTTAAGGTTAGTGATGTGGTAAAATATAGAACAAATGGGATTAAAAAGCTCAAAGTGGCTAACAAAGGTAAATGGAAGGATAGGCTATTTGGGATAAGTGAGCTAATAAAATAATGGCCTCAATCATATGCATGCATATAACACATTAAACATTGGACATATAGGATGGAACAAAATAAAGAGTACAATCATAGAGAAGCAAACACACAAGAATAAAAAATTTTTATGGTTAAATAGCGTAACCATGTAATTAAGCTCAATTCTCACTGGGTTGTGTGTTCTTAACTTTAAACTATGTTCCAAATACAATCTCCAAACAAGTTTTAAAGAAAAGTTTTGATTTAAATTAGTTAAATTTTCAAAAATAGGGTCTTAAAAAGAAACTTATTATTTTTCAACCAATTAGAACATGCATGCAATTTATCCTATCCTAAACAAAAGAAAAAAGAAGAAAAATAAACAATTTATTGGTGCTAAGAAAGAGAAATTACCTCCGGAAGTCAGGTACTGACCGACCTCCCCACACTTAAAGCTTGGCACCGTCCTCGGTGCCATCAGTCAGGAACAAGGGGGGTTGGTAGCAGCATCTCCACAATCGGGACCATCATGGCTTCCTGTGCTGGGAAATAAAGTGGAGTACGGGGTGTCTGGGTTTTCTTCAGGTGGGTGGTTACCAACAAGCAGCTCCTTGAGGTATGTAAATCGGCGCTTGTTACGGCGCTCCCTTTGCTTTCCTTTCCGGTCAAGCCGGTCAAACTTCTCAAGTATCTGATGGAGCAGTTGGTTTGTTGAAGGTACTTGTGATGTGGTAAGAGAAGGGATATCTTCCGTTGGTTCTGTGCTCCGGTTGATAGTGACTGCTGGAGGTCTGATATACTTCCCGTTAGGGACATACTGATCATCCCGTGGAAGCACGGCCTTAGTGTCCCCAGCTCTGTAGGAGACTCTAGCTGCTGAGACTAGATCTGAAACCAAGGCAGAAAAAGGTAGGTTAGCCACAATCTGTACGTGTCCCATAATATGCCGAATATGTCTTGGTAAATTGAGGTGCTGGTCTGTAAGGATACACCAGAGTAGAACAGCCATGTCTGCAGTGAAGGTGGACTCGTGAGTGCTCGAAAAAATGTAATGGGACATAATCTGTGCCTATACTCGAGCCTCCAAGGTGAGTGCTGAAGCCAATATGCCTTTAGGTTGAGATCGATGGTATCCATAGATCCATCTGCTGCCAGGTTGTGCTATAACTCTGAGAACAGCGTCCCAGTCAAATTGGTATGTCTGGCATTTGAATGAGGCTTCTTGGAATGCATCCAATCCTTCTGGAGTAGGGGGAAGATCTAAAGCTTTCTGAATGGCCTCTTCAGTTATGGGAACTTGCTTCTGACGGACATAGACAGACTGCAGGGTTGGCATGTGAAAATTGGAGTAGAATTCAATTACCCATGAAAGGATAACCTGCTGTGGCTGTCTCCGTAGGAATCCCATTGTCTTTGTTCAATTTGGGGCTCAACAAATTCAACAATGTTGGTCGGGAGGATGAGAAGGTATTCATTATTATAGTTTCTCTCAGCCAGGATAGGGAACATCTGCTCACAGTAGCGGTTAGTGAACTGCGCAGTGTCCTTTGCTGGAAAGGCTTTTTCTTTTTCATCGACCTTGATGATCCTCTTGATTCGCTTTGTTGAGGGCCTTACTGCTATTGAAGATGGCTCTGCAGTGAGTGCTCTTTTTGTTCCTTTCCTTGCTGGTGGTTTGGGAGTAGCTTTCTCTTTACCTTTCTTGGTGGCCATCCTGAAAAAGGAAAAGGAAAGTAATATGTAAAGCTAAGGGTTCGAGCAAGGAGGAGAACAGTACAAGTGATAATAAAGGCACGGTAAAAAAGGATGTCGTTAACACGTGGTCACGACAACATATGAGAAGTTCATTAGTGGAAATATAGCAAGTGCATGTTATGTCGAGTAAATGCAAGATATTTATTGGCATGCTGGCAAAGGCATGAGTAGCATAGATCAAGCATTAATTACCCAATTTGATTATCAAGTGTTTCAAACTAAAAACCTATTTGTATTGACAATTATATTCAATCAATAATATATAAAAAAAAAAGGTTTTGTGAAAAGTAGGCATTAGAGTAGAAGAATAATTTAAAAATAGTGTTTTTCACAAACACGTAGCATACATGGTAAATATGTTATGGAAAGTATTGAATTTGAACATGCAAGCAACCCAATAATTATTGATAATTGTCAAACAATTCCTTAAAAACTCACAAGCAAAAATATAGAAGAAAAAAATTATCCAAATAAAATTTGTAACACCAATGAAAAGAATGTAAAAAGAAAAAGAAAGAAAAAGGAAACATAGAGTATAAAAGTAAAAAGAAAAAGAAGAAGAAAACATAAATAATAATAATAATAATAATGGAAAAGTAAAAAGGGAAGAAGAAAAAAAAAGAACCTTGAGAATGGATGTGAAAAAGAGGGGAGAAAAAGATAAAAATTAAGAAGGGATAAAGAAGAAAGAAGGAAGAAGAAAGAAATAAGAAGGAAAAGAAAAGAAAAAATTATGATTTGGGAAAGAAAAGATAAGATATATGGCGCTGATTTGGATAAGCTGTGCGGCGCAAGCGACGCCAATGTGTGGAGCATGCGTTCATGTGATTAGCGCTATGTTCAAGTGACGCGGACGCGTGGGTCACGCGTTCGCGTGAAATGAACTGTGCCATTAGCACGAGAGTGGCCTCGCGCACACGCAACTCTCTGTTTCGTTCGCTTATTGCCAAAATTTAGGGTGACGCGTGCGCGTAGGTGACGCGCACGCGTGAATGGCTTTATTTTGAAGAATGACGCGGACGCGTGGGGCATGCGTTCGCGTGATAGGGCTTATGCTTCTAGCACCATTCCAGCCCCACTCCATCATAACTTTCTGCTATACACATTTTTACGTCGATTTTGCAGGGTCACGCATGTGCATGGGTGACGCGCACGCATGGGAGGCTGATTTTTCAAATGACGCGGACGCGTAAGGCATGCGTTCCCGCGTGACTCTCTGCTTCTTTTCTACCTTGTTTTGAATGCACCTATGATGCGGACACGTCAGCGACGCTTGCGCGTCGCGTGCTTCTTTTTTTATTTTTATTTTTTTATATGCAGAATGCAAATGCAGATGCAGGCTATATGTAGAGAATATGAGAAGAGTCATTAACAAAAAGTAAAATAAAACTAAGACTGAAACAGAACAATCAAACCATGGTTGGTTGTCTCCCACCTAGCACTTTGCTTTTACGTCCTTAAGTTGGACGTTCTTCAAGCTCATTCTGCTTCTGTTGGTGGGTCTTCCAAAAGGAAGACCTCTAGTTCTTTGTGATCCTTAATCTTTTCTCCATGATAAAGCTTTAGGCGATGTCCGTTGACCTTTATGAATTTGGAGCTAGAAGGATGACTGATAAACCACAATTTTATGGTTTATATTGTGTTTAATTGTGTGGTTTTATCAAATCTTTACCCACTTATTCATTAAATAAGCATGCATTTATCATTCCTTCCCAAAAATTCTTTATGCTTGAAAACTTGCTTCCTAGAGACTTTTAATTTTGTATTTTAATTCTCCTTTATTCCATTCGATGCCGTGATCTGTGTGTTAAGTGTTTCAGGCTTTATAGGGCATGAATGACTTGGAGATTAGAAAAGAAGCTTGCAAAAATGGAAGAAACACAAGAAATTAAGGAGATGACCAGTGAGAAGTGACGCGGGTGCATGGCTCACGCGACCGCGCGACATAGAGGAAATTGCAGTGACGCGGACGCATGGCTCACGCGACCGCGCGGATTGGAAACTGCACCAGTGACGCGAAGGCGTAGACGACGCGCATGCGTGGAAAGGCAAAACGCTGGATGACGCGAACGCCTGGATGACACGATTGTGTGACATGCGCGATCTGCAGAATCTGCAGAATTTGCTGGGGGCGATTTTGGGCCCTGTTTTGACCCAATTTTCGGCCCAGAAAAGCATATTAGAGCCAAGAAACATGCAGAGACGAAAAACAACATTCATTCCATCTAGTTTTAGTTCTTAGATCTGATTTTACTCCTCCTCTAGGTTTTTTCTCTACACATTCATAGTTCTTAGGATTTGATTTTATTGCTTTTTGGATTGGAACATTGAGAAGAGTTATTACCTCCGTCAAGACTTTGTCATTCTAGTTTGTTTCCTTATCTGTCGCTTACTTTTCCATGTCCTTTATTTATTCAGAATTACTATTGGATTATTTCAGAATTTATTAATATAAGAATTACTTTTATTTTTAATTGATCGTTTTAATTACTATTTATCATGTCTTTCTTTATTTTCCTTTCTTATGTTGTGAAGTTTACATTCATAATGAGCGAGTAGTTCCATACTTTGATGGGGAGTTGATTGAAAGGATGACCTTAAGTTAGAATGCTCAAGAGAAAAATTGTAATTGGGTTTATCATTGGATTGTCCTCTAGTCACTGATACTAATCCTTTTCCAGGGAAAGGATTGGAACTTGTGAATAGAAATAGCCTTCTAACTTGCTTGATTTTCCTCTACCTAGTAAGGGATAACTAAGCAAAACAACCTTCAATTATCAATTAATCTTGAGAGTACTCCAACAAGAATAGGGCTTCCAACTAATCTACTCCCAGTCAAGGTTTTTATTAAAATTACATAATTTCTCTGATTTAATTTCCTGTTTATCAACTCAAACCATTTTTAGAAAACATCTGATTAATAAAAATAGCTCATCTTTTTGCAACTCGTTGGGAGACGACCTGGGATTCATACTCCCAGTATTTTCATTTTAATTTTGTGACAACCCTTTTTAAATTGATAAACGAATTTTCGGTTGGTTAAGAACTGTACTTGCAACGTATCTCTTATAACAATTTCTTAACTCGCCAATTTCCGCCACGTCAATTTTTGGCACCGTTGCCGAGGAGTTGCAATAGAGTGCTAAGTTATTGATTGGAATTTATTTATTTGCATTTTATTTTATTTTGCTACTATGAGCTACATGTTTCTTTCGTTAAATGACGCGTTCACTTCCTGATCGAAGCTTGCCAGTATTTGATCCTGAGATTAAAAGAACTATCTCACGAATAACGCAAGCTCGGCATCGGTTAGTCCTCTCCGAGGGCGAATCTGAAACGTCACTTGAGGAAGAAACAAGCTCCCTTTCTGCTGATTCGGTTGATTTACGTGCAGGTGACATGGCAGCACTTAGAAGAATTACTATCCAGGAGGCTGGAGCCCCTGATTTTACAATGCAACCGTTTCAAGCGCATCACCCAGCAGTGGCCACAAACTTTGAAATAAAGACTACACTGCTCAACTTGATGCCTAAGTTTCATGAATTACCTGCTCAAGAGCCTATCAAGCACCTGAGAGATTTCCAAGCAGCCTGTTCTACTGTCAGGCGCGATGGTGCAAATGAAACTTCTATTCTGTTGAAAGCTTTCCCATTCTCTCTTGAGGGAAAAGCAAGAGAGTGGTACTACACTCAACTCGCAGCAACCATTTCTGACTGGGATACGCTTAGAAGAAAATTTTTGGAAAAATTCTTCCCAGCTGAAGTTACTGATAAACTGAGGAAAGACATTTCCATGATTGTTCAGGACGAATCCGAGACTCTCTACGAATACTGGGAGCGCTTCAACAACCTTCTGGAAGCATGCCCCCACCATATGATTTACAAGATAGTGTTGTTCGGCTACGTCACACAGGACATGAGGCCCCAAGATAAGACCACATTGGAAAGTGCTAGCAATGGGTCTATGAAAAAGTACAAGACCACTGATGAGGCATGGCAATTGATCAGCGACTTGGCTGAGTTTACAAGGAATCACAGGCAGAAATAAAGCCGCTCAAAGGCTGTTGCAGAGGTATCTTCTAGCAAAGAAACTACTGCTCTGGCTCAGAGTATATGTGAAATGACCAACTTACTGAAGCAGATGCAGTTGAGTCAACAACAAGCACAACAAAGCCAACAGTTAGTCCCACAGAGAGTATGTGGGATCTGTGCCGATTACAACCATTATACTGATGAATGTCCATAGCTCCAGCAGGAAAACAATACTGTGGCAGCCACTCATAACTTCTATGACCGCCCCAACCAAGGGTACAATCAAGGTGGCAGTTACAGCCATGGATGGCAGGACAACTCTAACCAGAATTGGAGGGACAATTCTAACCAGAATTGGAGGGACAACAATAACAGAGGAGGCAGAGACAATCAAGGATATCAGAGGTGGAATAATAACAACAACAGGCAGCAGAACCATAACCAGCCTTACAGAGCACCTCACCTGAGGCAGTCCCAAGGACCACAACACAACCAACAACAAGTTCTGCAGATCACTCAATCTAATTCCTCTCCGAGTGACGATACTCTTCAATCCATTGCACAAGGACAAAGGAACATGGAAAGTTCACTTAATGGCCTAGCATCCGCTATACAAGCTCTCATCTCTCAGCTGGCACCACCCAATACTTCAAACATTCAACAGGTAAGCTCTAGTGGAATTCCTTCTCAACCCTTATCCAATCCAAAGGGTGGCATCAATGCCATTACCCTAAGGTCCAGAACCACATTGCAAGAGAGGAATCAGGAGGAGCCAAGCCTGCCAGAACACACCTCAGTTAAAGAGGTAGTGGAAATAGAAGATATTGAGGAGGAAGAGGATATACAGAACACGGCTGAAGAAGAAGAAGCTCAATCACAGGAAGAAGCACCAAGGGGCGCAGACACTGTAGAAAACGCTATTCCTATTCCATTCCCACAACTTGCAAGGAAGCCCAGGAAGCAGTTGGAACCTAATCCCAAAATGGTAGAAATATTCAAAAAGGTTGAGATAATTGTTCCCCTTTTTGATGTTATTCAACAAATACCTAAATACACAAAGTTTCTAAAAGATTTATGTATACATAAAGACAAAATTAATTAATTAGAGACTATTCCTTTAGGTAGTTCTATATCTGCTTTAATGGGAGGTATACCTGAAAAGTGTAGTGATCTAGGTCCATGTATGGTTAATTATACTATTGGTGGTTTGGTATTTTCTGACTGCATATGTGATTTAAGAGCATGTGTGAGTATAATGCCTTTGTCTATATATGATATTTTGAGGCTCCCTCCCTTAAAAAGGTCGGCAGCTCGTTTTGTGTTAGCAGATAAAAGCATTATTACAGTGGGCATTAAATGGCTCACATTCCCCATTGATTTTTATATCCTGGAGATGCCCAAAAATGACTCAAAGAAGCCATCATCAATCCTACTCGGAAGACCATTCCTGAAGACCTCGAAGTTCAAATTGGATGCTTTTTCAGGAACATACTCTTTTGAAATAGACGGCCGAGTGGTAAGCTTCAATCTGAATGGAGTTATGAAGCATCCTCCAAAAGATCATTCTATCCTCCAGTGTGACATCATAGATGAAACTGTAGCTGAAGTTCACCAGGAGGAGTTCGAAGAGAAGTACATAGGACAAGGTCCGAGTGTGGAGACACTTTCTGAAGACAATGAAAGTACTTTACCATTGTCACTAGCTCCAGATAATCCAGAGCCTGACCATGAGCAGAGGCTAGAATTAAAACCCTCCATCCACACCTCAAATATGCTTACCTTGAGGACAAGCAGAAGTTTCCAGTTATCATTGCACGGGAACTCACTTCTCAACAAGAAGAGTAGTTACTTAGTGTGCTGAGGAGGCACAAGAAGGCAATTGGGTGGAGTTTGGAAGACATAGTAGGCATCAACCCTCAAGTTTGTGAGCACGGAATATTTTTAGAAGAGGGAGCAAGGCCTGTTCGTCAACCCCAGAGAAGATTGAATCCCACTATTTTGGAGGTTGTCAAAAAGGAAGTGACCAGACTACTAGAGGCAGATATCATCTACCCCATCTCAGATAGTGAATGGGTAAGCCCAGTACAAGTGGTGCCCAAGAAGTCTGGAGTCACTACAGTGAAGAATGAGCATGGAGAGCTCATAGCAACCAGAGTACAGAACGCCTGGAGGGTCTGCATTGATTACAGGCGCCTAAACCAGGCCACCCGTAAGGATCACTATCCTCTTCCATTCATTGATCAAATGCTGGATCGCCTGTCAGGTAAATCGCATTATTGCTTTTTAGATGGTTACACAGGTTATTTCCAGATTCATATAGCTCCTGAAGATCAGGAAAAGACTACTTTTACATGTCCTTTTGGGACTTATGCTTACAAGAGGATGCCATTTGGCTTGTGCAATGCACCAGCTACTTTCCAAAGGTGCATGATGAGTCTTTTCTCTGATCTTATTGAGGACTGTATGGAGGTTTTTATGGATGATTTTAGTGTTTATGGTGACTCCTTTAGCCTTTGCTTAGATGGTTTATCTAGAGTATTAGATAGATGTGTCAGTACAAACCTTGTATTAAATTTTGAAAAATGTCACTTTATGGTTAAACAAGGGATTGTACTAGGACATGTTGTATCTAATACTAGCATTTCTGTAGATCCAGCAAAGGTGGATGTTATTTCTAGTTTACCTTACCCCTTCTCTGTGAGGGAAGTCCGTTCGTTCCTTGGCCATGCAAGTTTTTTTCGGAGATTCATTAAGGACTTCAGTAAGGCAGCACTTCCCTTGTCTAGATTACTGCAGAAAGATATTGAGTTCGAGTTCAGTGAGGATTGCAAACAAGCGTTTGATAAACTGAAGACTGCCCTGACTCAAGCTCCAACTGTGAGAGGACCTGACTGGAGCCAGGCATTCGAAATCATGTGCGACGCCTCCAACCATGCAGTAGGAGCAGCGCTGGCTCAGCGTGAAGGTAAGGACCCCTTTGTAATTGCTTATGCGTCTAAAACTTTAGACACTGCTCAATCTAACTACACTACTACTGAGAAAGAGCTTCTTGCTATTGTTTTTGCTCTGGATAAATTCTGAGCCTATTTACTTGGTACTAAAGTAGCAGTGTATTCAGACCACGCAGCTCTAAAGTATTTATTAGCTAAAAAGAAATCCAAACCAAGGCTTATACGTTGGATACTGCTACTACAAGAATTTGATTTAGAAATAAAGGATAGGAGTGGAAACCAGAATTTAGTGGCAGACCACTTGAGTCGCCTTGAGCACATTAAGGATGACTCCACTCCTATAGCTAATAATTTCCCTTTTGATAACCTGCAAGCATATCTGAGGTAGTCCCTTGGTATGCACCTGTAGCTAATTATCTAGTTAGCCGCACTTTTCCTCCAAACTTTACTAAGCATCAAAGAGACAAGCTGAAAAGCGAGTCCAAATATTATATATGGGATGACCCATATTTATGGAGATGTGGCACTGACCAGGTAATTAGAAGGTGTGTGTCTCAATCAGAATTCCAGTCCATCTTAGAGGCCTGTCACTCATCTGAGAGTGGAGGACATTTTGGCCCTCAACGGACAGCTAGAAAAATCTTGGACTGTGGATTCTGGTGGCCTACTCTTTTTAAAGACGCTACTGAATTTTGTAAATCCTGTTTCCCATGCCCAAAATTTGGTAATATATCCTGGAGGGATGAGATGCCTCAACAAATTATGCTTTTTTGTGAAATTTTTTATGTTTGGGGCATTGACTTCATGGGTCCATTTCCAAATTCTAATGGTTATTTTTATATATTGTTAGCTGTAGATTACATTTCTAAATGGGTGGAAGCAATTTCTACCCGCACTGATGATGCTAACACTGTTGTTTTCTTTGTTAGAAACCACATTATTTGTCGCTTTGGATCACCACGAGCAATCGTGAGCGATCAAGGCACCCATTTTTGTAACAGGAGACTAACAGGATTACTGAAGAAGCATGGGATAATTCATAAAGTAGCAACAGCCTACCATCCTCAAACTAATGGGCAAGCCGAGGTGTCAAACAGAGAGATAAAGCGTATATTGCAGAAGATAGTCAAACCTCATAGAAGAGACTGGAGCACCAGGCTACAAGATGTACTTTGGGCATACAGAACAGCATATAAGACACCCATTGGGATGAGTCCCTTTCGCTTAGTTTATGGAAAAGCCTGTCATCTCCCAGTTGAAGTAGAGCACAAAGCCTTTTGGGCGGTAAAGGAGTGCAACATGGGATTTGAGAAAGCCGGAGCTGAAAGGAAGTTGCAACTGCAAGAATTGGAAAGCCTTCGCCTGGAAGCCTATGAGAACTCGAGGCTGTACAAGGAAAAGATGAAGGTTGTACATGATCAGCACATCAAGAGGAAAGAGTTCCAACATGGGGACTTAGTTCTCCTTTACAAATCTAGACTGAGGCTCATGCCAGGCAAGTTGAGATCAAGATGGGAAGGTCCATACAGAGTAGAGAAGGCTGAGCCGTACGGAGTTTTTCACCTAAGTCATCCTTCAAGCTCTGAACTCATCAAAGTTAATGGACACCGTTTGAAGCTATATCATGGTGAGAAGGTGACGAAAAATAAGGAGTTAATGAATTTGAATCCACGCGAACGCATGGGGCATGCGGTCGCGTGGCTAGGGTGGAAAAAGGGTTGACGTGATCGCGTGAGTGATGCGATCGCATGAAATAGGAAGAAGGATGAATGACGCGGTCGCATGAGGCATGCGACTGCGTCGCTGGAATTTGTGCAAAATGCACAATTCCAGCGTCGTTTCAGCGCAACTCTCTGTCTCCTTTGGGGTGTTGTGCAACCCACGCGACGCGAACGCGTCGCTCACGCTTTCGCATGGGATAGGTTTTGTGTAAGTGACGCATTTGCGTCGGGGACGCGAACACGTGGGCCGTTTGTCCTAGACGCATGACAGCCGCACGATTCCAGCCCAGATTTCTGGGCGTTGGATTTTTATGCCGATTTCCAGATCATGCAGCCGCGTGAATGATGCGGACGCGTGGAAGGTGGTTTTCGCAATTGACGCGAACGCTTTAGCGATGCGATCACGTCGCGCGCCTTCCTTTTCTCTCTTTTTTTTTATTCTATACAAATATGCAGTTATGCAGTATGTAATGCCAATGCAAATGCTTACGAATACTATCCAGGTTCAATGAAAATAAAACAATATAAGAATAAACAAAACGAAGTAAAATGGAAACAGGAACGATCATACCATGGTGGGTTGTCTCCCACCTAGCACTTTTAGTTAAAGTCCTTAAGTTGGACATTAGATGAGCTTCCTGTTATGGTGGCTTATGCTTAAATTCATCCATAAATCTCTACCAATGTTTGGAATGCCAACAGCCTCTGGAGTCCCATACTAGGCATGTGAAACCTTTGAGTAGCTTCAAACAAGTCCTCAGGCTCCTGGGGTGACGAATATCAGAATAGATTCCAGGATCCCAAACTTTGCTTTTAAATCCGCCTTCGTCTTGATCTATATTCTTCGATCCGGGCGGTTTAGAAATTGTATTCTCACCAGAATGACCAAACGCCTTCCGAGACCCATTCAATTGAACTTGGTACCAATCCGTGCACTTTGAATTGGAGCGTGGGACCTTATTGAACCTTACGCACCAGCTCTGAGTACGAGCCATTTTCCTCTTACTCTTAAAGCCGCAGAGAGCTCTAAGCTGGCCATCTATTTCAAGCAAACCATATTCAAGTGGAAAAATAAAGTTAAAGGTTAAGGATTATACCCACTTGAAGCTTGTATTAGGTGGTAATGGCCTTGGGACAGGTGTTTCCAGTGGTTCTGTAAGTTCTACTCCCTTGTGATCTTATGTGAATTCCTCCACTTCTTTGCAAAATTCTTCAGCTGCAACTGCGTCCTGATTAAAGTTTTCTATGTCTTCCTCATCACTTAAGTCATACGTTGGAGGTTGAGAGAAATCTACCTCGACGTCATCTTCGTATTCACTTGGACAAGGTTCTTCAGGTTCAAGGAATTCAGTTGCAAATGTGAGTTTGTGACTAGGAGAGCTTGATTCGTGATTATTACTGCCTATGGAATCAACTTCTTGGTCTGTTCCGTCCAATTTTTCATAGGGCATATGCTGTGGAGGTCGTGCACTATCATCCTTTGCATTAAATTCGGACTTCTCAGTGGAATCCTTTACAGTTCTTGATTCCCATGGAGTTTCAGCATCTCCTAAATCTTCAGCCACTTCTTCCTCTGCAACTATTTTGGCTTCCTCCACTTGTTCCAATACAAAGCCATGTTCCTCATTGTCCACTGAAGTTTCTAGTGTTTCCTTCATGCTACGCTCTTCTTTTGATTCTCCACATGCTACCATGGGAGTACTTCGGGTTCTCAGATATCGGGAAGCTATTAAATTTACCACCTCAGTTACGGTAGTAATGAGTTCCAGTACGCCCTTTTCTATCTTTGCTTGCCCTTGAAGAAGAACACGAAGTTTGTCATTCACTGGAGGTTGGGGTGGGTGTGAGGTCTCATTGGTTGGGGGAGAGGATTCAAAGTAAGAATGTGGTGGTTCTTAGGAGTAATTGGATTGGGATTGTGGTGGATAAGGGTCATATGGTGCTGAATGGTGAAAAGAAACTTGTGAGTGTGGTGGTCTAAAGTTATGTTGAGAGGATGGTCTATAGGCACAGGGTGGGGCTTGTTGGTAGTTACAAGGCTGTCCACCATATCTATTAGCTTGGTTTGCATTGTATAATGGTCTTTGTCCATGATATCTTGGAGGGTGTTGTTGCCTAAAGGGTTGATCAAATCCTCTTGGCTCCATCCATCTTTGATTTCTTAGACCTTGATGCATATTCCTGCTATAACTTCCGTTTCCTTCAACACTATTAGAACCAAACTCAAAGCGAGAGGGGTGAGAATTCATAGTAGCTAAAAGAGGTAAAAAGGAAAACAAAAAACAATTAAACAAATAAATGAAAAATATTTACAATAACCAATAATAAGGCACACGTTTGCAATTCCCCGACAACGGCGCCATTTTGACAATCAAAACTATAAAACTATGACGCGATCGCGTGACATGCGCGATCTGCAGAATCTGCAGAATTCGCTGGGGGTGATTTTGGGTCCTGTTTTGACCCAGTTTTTGGCCCAGAAAAGCATATTAGAGCCAGGGAACATGCAGAGACAAAAAACAACATTCATTCCATCTAGTTTTAGTTCTTAGATCTGATTTTACTCCTCCTCTAGGTTTTCTCTCTACACATTCATAGTTCTTAGGATTTGATTTTATTGCTTTTTGGATTGGAACATTGAGAAGAGTTATTACCTCCGTCAAGACTTCGTCATTCTAGTTTGTTTCCTTATATGTCGCTTACTTTTTCATGTCCTTTATTTATTCAAAATTACTATTGGATTATTTTCGAATTTATTAATATAAGAATTACTTTTATTTTTAATTGATCGTTTTAATTACTATTTATCATGTCTTTCTTTATTTCCCTTTCTTATGGTGTGAAGTTTACATTCATAATGAGCGAGTAGTTCCATACTTTGATGGGGAGTTGATTGAAAGGATGATCTTGAGTTGGAATGCTCAAGAAAAAAATTGTAATTGGGTTTATCATTGGATTGTCCTCTAGTCACTGATACTAATCCTTTCCCAGAGAAAGGATTGGACCTTGTGAATAGAAATAGCCTTCTAACTTGCTTGACTTTCCTCTACCTAGTAAGGGATAACTAAGCAGAACAACCTTCAATTATCAATTAATCTTGAGAGTACTCCAACAAGAATAGGGCTTCCAACTAATC
This sequence comes from Arachis ipaensis, assembly GCF_059453495.1. NCBI lineage: Eukaryota > Viridiplantae > Streptophyta > Magnoliopsida > Fabales > Fabaceae > Arachis > Arachis ipaensis. Next base: position 133,517,345 of record NC_142444.1, read on the forward strand.
TACTCCCAGTCAAGGTTTTTATTAAAATTACATAATTTCTCTGATTTAATTTTCTGTTTATCAACTCAAACCATTTTTAGAAAACATCTAATTAATAAAAATAGCACATCTTTCTGCAACTCGTTGGGAGACGACCTGGGATTCATACTCCCAGTATTTTAATTTTAATTTTGTGACAACCCTTTTTAAATTGATAAACAGATTTTCGGTTGGTTAAGAACTGTACTTGCAACGTATCTCTTATAACAATTTCTTAACTCGCCAATTTCCGCCACGTCAATGACACAGGTAAAAAACTTTGTATGGCTCTGCCTTCTCTACTCTGTAGGGACCTTCCCATCTTGATCTCAGTTTACCTGGCATGAGTCTCAGTCTGGAGTTATAAAGAAGAACTAACTCCACTGGTCTGAATTTTCTCCTTTTTATGTGCTTGTCATGGACAACCTTCATCTTCTCCTTGTATCGCCTAGAGTTGTCATATGCTTCTAGGCGAAGATTCTCCAATTCTGCTAGTTGCAGCTTCCTTTCAGCACCAGCTTCTTCAAAATTCATGTTGCACTCCCTCACAGCCCAGAAAACCTTGTGTTCCACCTCTACTGGAAGGTGGCAAGCCTTTCCGTATACTAAGCGGAAGGGGCTTATCCCAATGGGTGTTTTGTATGCTGTTCTATATGCCCAGAGTGCATCTTGTAGTCTGGCACTCCAGTCCTTTCTATGAGGCTTTACTATCTTCTCCAGAATGTGTTTACCTCCCTGTTAGACACTTCTACTTGTCCATTGATTTGGGGATGATAAGCTGTTGCTACTTTATGAACAATCCCATGCTTCTTCAGTAATTCTGTTAGTCTCCTCTTACAAAAGTGAGTGCCTTGATCACTCACGATTGCTCGTGGTGATCCAAAGCGGCAAATAATATGGTTTCTAACAAAGGAAACAACAGTGTTAGCATCATCAGTACGGGTAGGAATTGCTTCCACCCATTTAAAAACATAATCTATAGCTAACAGTATATAAAGGTAACCATTAGAGTTTGGAAATGGACCCATGAAGTCAATGCCCTAAACATCAAAAATTTCACAGAAAAGCATAATCTGTTGAGGTATCTCATCCCTCTTGGATATATTACCAAATCTTTGGCATGGGAAACAAGATTTACAAAATACAGCAGCATCTTTAAAAAGAGTAGGCCACCAGAATCCACAGTCTAAAATTTTTCTAACTGTTCTTTGAGGGCCAAAATGTCCTCCACTCTCAGAAGAGTGGCAGGCCTCTAAAATGGACTGGAATTCTGATTGGAGCACACACCTTCTAATTACCTGGTCAGTACCACACTTCCATAAATATGGGTCATCCCATATATAATATTTAGACTCGCTTTTCAGCTTGTCCCTTTGATGTTTAGTAAAATTGGGAGGGAAAGTATGGCTAACTAGATAATTGGCTACAGGTGCATACCAAGGAACTACTTCGGATACTGCTTGCAAACTATCAAATGGGAAAGTATCATTGATAGGAGTGGAGTCATCCTTAATGTGTTCAAGGCGACTCAAGTGGTCTGCCACTAAATTCTGGTTACCACTCCTATCCTTAATTTCTAAATCAAATTCTTGTAGCAACAATATCCATCGTATCAACCTTGGTTTGGACTCTTTTTTTAGCTAATAAATATTTTAGAGCTGCATGGTCTGAGTACACTACTACCTTAGTACCAAGTAAATAGGCTCGGAATTTATCCAGAGCAAAAACAATAGCTAGAAGCTCTTTTTCAGTAGTAGTGTAATTAGACTGAGCAGCGTCTAAGGTTTTAGACGCATAAGCAATTACGAAAGGATCCTTACCTTCGCGCTGAGCCAGCGCTGCTCCTACGGCATGGTTGGAGGCATCACACATAATCTCAAATGGCTGGCTCCAGTCTGGTCCTCTCACAATTAGAGCTTGAGTCAGGGCGATCTTCAGCTTATCAAATGCTTGCATGCAATCTTCACTGAACTCGAACTCAATATCTTTCTGCAACAGTCTGGATAAAGGTAATGCTACCTTACTGAAGTCCTTAATGAATCTCCTGTAAAAACTTGCATGGCCAAGGAACGAACGGACTTCCCTCATGGAGGAGGGGTAAGATAAACTAGAAATGATATCCACATTTGCTGGATCTACAGAAATACCAGTATTAGAAATAACATGTCCTAGAACAATCCCTTGTTTTACCATAAAGTGACACTTTTCAAAATTCAATACAAGGTTTGAACTAACACACCTGTCTAATACTCTAGCTAAACTATCCAAGCAAAGGTTAAATAAATCACCATATACGCTAAAATCATCCATAAATACTTCCATACAGTTCTCAATAATATCTGAAAAGATACTCATCATGCATCTTTGGAAAGTAGCCGGTGCATTACATAAGCCAAAAGGCATCCTTTTGTATGCATACGTTCCAAAGGGACATATAAAAGTAGTCTTCTCCTGATCTTCAGGAGCTATATGAATTTGAAAATAGCCTGTATAACCATCTAAAAAACAGTAATGGGATTTACCTGACAGGCGATCAAGCATCTGATCAATAAATGGTAAGGGGTAGTGATCCTTGCGAGTAGCTTGGTTGAGACGCCTATAGTCAATGCAAACCCTCCATGAATTCTGCACTCTAGTTGTCAGGAGCTCTCCATGCTCATTTTTCACTGTTGTGACTCCAGACTTCTTGGGCACCACTTGTACTGGACTGACCCATTCACTGTCTGAGATGGGGTAAATGATATCTGCTTCAAGTAGCCTGGTCACTTCTTTCTTGACAACTTCTAAGATGGTGGGATTCAATCTTCTTTGGGGTTGACGGACGGGTTTTGATTCCTCTTCTAAGTATATTCTGTGCTCACAAACTTGAGGGCTGATGCCTACTATATCTGCCAAGCTCCATCCAATTGCTTTCTTGTACTTTCTCAGCACACTGAGCAGTTGCTCCTCCTGTTGTGAAGTGAGTTCCCTTGCAATGATAACTGGGAACTTCTGATTATCCTCAAGGTAAGCATACTTGAGGTGTGGAGGAAGGGACTTCAATTCCAATTTCTGCTCTTGGCTAGGCTCTGGATCATCCAGGGCTAGTGATAATGGTAAAGTGTCTTCATTGTGTTCAGAGGGTGTCCCCACACTTGGACCTTGCTCCATGTGCTTCTCTTTTACTTCTTCTTGGTGAAATTCAGCTACAGTTTCATCAATGATGTCGCACTGGAAGATAGAATGATCTTCTGGAGGGTGCTTCATAGCTTCATTTAAACTGAAACTCACTGTTCTGCCATCTATCTCAAAGGAGTAAGTTCCTGAGAATGCATCCAGCTTGAACTTCGAAGTCTTCAAGAATGGTCTTCCAAGTAGGATTGATGATGGTCTTCCTGAGTCATTAGGGGGCATTTCCAGGATTTAGAAGTCAATGAGAAATGTGAGCCCCTAAATGCTCACTAATACATCTTCAACAATTCCAACTACTGTAATAATGCTTTTATCTGCTAACACAAAAAGAGCTGCCGACCTTTTTAAGGGAGGAAGCCTTAAGGTATCATATATAGACAATGGCATTATACTAACACACGCTCCTAAGTCACACATGCAATTAGAAAATATTACACCTCCAATGGTACAGTTTACCATACATGGACCTGGATCACTACATTTTTCAGGTATACCTCCCATTAAAGCAGATATAGAACTGCCTAAAGGAATAGTTTCTAATTCATTAATTTTATCTTTGTGTATGCATAAATCCTTCAGAAACTTTGCATATTTAGGTACTTGCTGAATAACATCAAAAAGGAGAACAATTACCTCAACCTTTTTGAAAATTTCTACCATTTTGGGATCAAGTTCCATCTGCTTTCTGGACTTCCTTGCAAGATGTGGAAACAGGATAGGAATGGCGCCACTTGTTTCTTCTGCATCCTTTGGTGGTTCATTCCTTTGCTGAGCTACTTCTTCCTCAACCTTGTCTTGCACTTCCTCTTCTTCTTCGGCATCTTCCACTTCTATCACATCCTCAGCTGGGGCGTGTACTTGTGGGCTTGGCTCCTCTTGGTTCCTCTCTTGAAGTGTGGTTCCGAACCTCAAAGTAATGGCATTGATGCCACCCTTGGGGTTAGGTAAAGGTTGAGAAGGAATTCCACTGGAGTTTAAAGGTTGGTTAGTGGAAGTAGATAATGAATCTATACAGGCAGCGAGAGCTTGTAAAGTGGCATTCAGACCATTTAGAGTAGAGTTCAGTGTAGTCTGCATGTCTTGTTGTCCTTGTGCAAGAGAACGAAGCATCTCGTCATTTGATGAGGAAGTGGGATAAGTGATCTGAGGGACCTGTTGTTGGTTTTGCTGGGGTCCTTGTGATTGCCTTAGGTGAGGAGCTCTGTAAGGTTGGTTCTCATTCTACTGTCTATTGTTGTTATTCCACCTCTGGTTTCCTTGGTTGTCTTTGCCTCTTCTGTTATAGTTGTCCCTCCAGCCATGGTTGGAATTATCCCTCTAACCTTGGTTGGAGTTGTCCTACTATCCTTGGTTATAGTTGTAGCCTTGTTGATTGTATCCTTGATTTGGACAGTCATAGAAGTAATGAGTGGCTGCCACAGTATTGTCTTCTTGTTAGAGCTGCGAGCATTCGTCAGTATAATGACTATAATTAGCACATATGCCGCATATTCTTTGGGGGACTAACTGTTGGCTTTGTTGTGGTGGGGAAGGCTGAGCTTGCTGTTGTTGATTTAACTGTAATTGCTTCAGTAGGTTGGTCATTTCACATATACTCTGTGTAAGAGCAGAAGTCTCAGTGCTAGAAGAAACTTATGCAACAGCTTTCGAGTGGCTATTTCTGTTCCTGTGATTCCTGGTAAAGTCAGCTAAGTCGCTAATCAGTTGACATGCTTCATCTGCGGTCTTGTATTTCTTCAGAGAATCATTACTAGCACCATCTAGTGTAGTTTTATCCCGAGGCTTCATGCCTTGACTGAAATAGCTTATCAACACTAGCCTGTCGATCATGTGATGGGGGCATGCGTCCAGAAGGTTCTTAAAACGCTCCCAGTACTCATAGAGAGTTTCTGATTCACCTTGAACAATGCATGAGATCTCTTTTCTCAGTTTGTCTGTAACTTCAGCTGGAAAATATTTTTCTAAAATTCTCTCCTGAGCGTATCCCAGTTGGTAACAGTTGCTTCAGGTTGGGAGTAGTACCACTCCCTCGCCTTTCCCTCTAGAGAAAACGGGAAGGCAGTTAACAAAATAGAAGTTTCATTCGCACCCTGACGTCTAACAGTAGAACAGGCTGTCTGAAAATCGCTGAGGTGCTTGATGGGCTCCTGAGCAGGTAAGCCATGAAACTTGGGCATCAAGTTGATTAATGCAGTCTTCAGTTCAAAATCTGCAGCCAGAGTTAGATGATGCACTTGATACGGCTGCATTGTAAAATCTGGGGCTCTAGCTTCCTGGAGAGTAATCCTCCTAGGTGCTGCCATTCTATCTGCACGTGAATTAACTGAATCAGTAGTAAAAGAGCTTGTTTTGCTCTCGGATGGCAGTTCAGATTCGCCCTCAGATGAGACTGGTGAATCGATAACAATCACTTCACCACCCTCATAGGCTAACCGACGTCGAGCTCACCTAATACGTGAAATAGTTCTTTCAATTTTAGGATCAAATGTGGCTAAGCTCGGATCAGGCAGTGAACGCGTCATTCAATGAAAGAAACATATAGCTCATGGTAAAAATAAAAAAAATAAAATATGCAAATAAAAAATAAAAATAAAAAATATGTATACTGATTAATAATTTAGCACACAATTGCAACTCCCCAACAACGGCGCCAAAAACTGGTGCGTGGCAGAAGTTAGGCCAATTAAGATATTATAATATAATAGAACAGCGTTGCGGGTATAGCTCTTAACCAGTTAAAATCTGCCTCACCAATTTAGAAGAGTGTCACAAAAATTTAGAATAGAAAAATACTGCGAGTATGAGTCCCAGGTCGTCTCCCAACGAGTTGCAAGGAAGTGTTCTATTTTATTAATTAGGAAATTCCAAGAGAGTTGAGTTTGGATAATGAGTAATTAAATAATTGTAAATTAAAGCAATAAAAACTAAGAATGATTATTAATATTCTAGATAAAAAGCCTTGACTGGGGGAATGATTAATTAGAAGTTCTATCCTTGTTGGGGTCTCTTAAGTGTAGTATTAAAAAGGTTGTTGTTTTCACTTAGTTAACTCTTACTAAATAAAGGAAAGTCAAGTGATTGAGCTAACTCTTATTTGCAAATCCTAGTCCTCTCCCTTGGAAAGGTCTAGCGTTAGTAAATACAGAACTAGCCAACAACTTCCAGTTTAATCAGCACTTAAGCCTTCCATCTCAAGTGTCTCCTTTTAATCAACCCCCATGTCAAGTAGGGAATCTACTTCATTGACATGAATATAATGCTCATAGAAATATAAGAAGAAGACATGATAAATTAAATAAAATAGGGATTCAAAACTAATTAAAAGTAAAAGTAATTTTTTGCATTAACAATCCATGAAAATAATTCAATTACTACTTTAAACAAGAATTAAGAATATGGAATAAATAAAAGAGTAAGTAAGGAAACAAACTAGAATAGTATCTTCAACAGAGGTAATGACTCTTCAATATCCAAAAGCAAAAGCAATAAACTGGGAATGTAAAGAGAACCTAGAGGAAGAGTAATCCTCTCTAAATTCAGATCTAAAAACCTAAAACTATCCTAATAAGAATGTATCAATGTGTGTAAAGTTGTCTTTTGAGTCTCTGCATGTTCCCTGGCTTTATTCTGTGTTTCTAGACCGAAAACTGGGTCAAAACACAGCCCGAAATCGCCCCCAGCATTTTCTGTTAATTCTGCAGATCGCGCATGTCATGCGTACGCGTCGTCCACGCATTCGCGTCATTCAGCGATTTTCCTTGTCACGCGTATGCGTTGTCCACGCGTTTGCGTCATTTGTGCAAACTCCAATCCACGCGTACGCGTCAGGCACGCGCACGCGTCGCTGCGATTTTCTCCATTCCACGCACTCGCGTGAGCCATGCGCGCGCGTCGGTGTTCACTGGTCATCTCCTTAGTTTCTTGTGTTCCTTCCATTTTTGCAAGCTTCCTCTCCATTCTCTAAGCCATTCCTGCCCTATAAAGCCTGAAACACTTAACACACGGATCACGGCATCGAATGGTATAAAGGAGAATTAAAATATACAAATTAAAGATCTCTAGGAAGCAAGTTTTCAACCATAGAACAATACTAGAAAGGGAAATGTAAAATCATGCAATTAGTATGAATAAGTGGGTGAAGACTTGATGAAACCACTCAATAAAACACAAGATAAACCATAAAATAGTGGTTTATCACTGCCTTGTTGATTGTATCCTTGATTCGGGCGGTCATAGAAGTTATGAGTAGCTGCCACAGTGTTGTCTTCTTATTGGAGCTGCGGGCATTCATCAGTATAATGACTATAATCAGCACAGATTCCGCATACTCTTTGGGGGACTAACTGTTGGCTTTGTTGTGGTGGGGAAGGCTGAGCTTCTTGTTATTGGTTCAACTGCATTTGCTTCAATAGGTTGGTCATTTCACATATACTCTGTGTAAGAGCAGAGGTCTCAGTGCTAGAGGAAACTTCTGCAACAACTTTTGAGTGGTTGTTCCTGTGCCTGTGATTCCTGGTGGACTCAGTTAAGTCGCTGATCAGTTACCATGCTTCATCTGCGGTCTTGTACTTTTTCAGAGAACCATTACTAGCACCATCTAGTGTAGTTTTATCCCGAGGCTACATGCCTTGAGTGAAGTAACTGATTAACACTAGCCTGTCAATCATGTGATGGGGGCATGCGTATAGAAGGTTTTTAAAATGCTCCTAGTACTCATAAAGAGTCTCTGATTCTCCTTGAACAATGCAGGAGATCTCTTTCCTCAGTGTGTCTGTAACTTCAGTTGGAAAGTATTCTTTCAAGAATTCTCTCCTGAGCGTATCCCAGTTGGTAACAGTTGCTTCAGGTTGGGAGTAGTACCACTCCCTCGCCTTTTTCCTCAAGAGAAAATGGGAAGACGATTAACAGAATAGAAGTTTTATTTGCACCATGACGCCTTACAGTAGAACAGGCTGTCTAAAAATCTCTGAGGTGCTTGATGGGCTCCTGAGCAGGTAAGCCATGAAACTTGGGCATCAAGTTGATTAATGCAGTCTTCAGCTCAAAATCTACAGCCAGAGTTGGATGATGCACTTGATATGGCTGCAATGTAAAATCTGGAGCTTGTTATATGCACGTGAATCAACTGAATCAATAGTAAAGGAGCTTATTTCTCTCTTAGATGGCGGTTCAGATTCACCCTCAGATGAGACTGGTGAATTGATAACAATCACTTCACCACCCTCAGAGGCTAACCGACGTCGAGCACGCCTAATACATGAAATAGTTCTTTCAATTTCAGGATCAAATGCGGCTAAGCTTGGATCAGGCAACGAACGCGTCATTCAATGAAAGAAACATATAGCTCATGGTAATAAATTAAAATAAAATATGCAAATAAAATAAAAATATGTACACTAATTAATAATTTAGCACACAATTGCAACTCCCCGGCAACGGCGCCAAAAAACTGATGCGTGGTAGAAGTTAGACCAATTAAGAGATTATAATATAATAGAACAGCATTGTGAGTATAGCTCTTAACCAGCAAAAATCTGCCTCATCAATTTAGAAAGGTTGTCACAAAAGTTTAGAATAAAAATACTGAGAGTATGAGTCCCAGGTCGTCTCCCAACGAGTTGCTAGAAAGGGTGCTAATTTATTAATTTGGAGTTTTCCGAGAGTTTTGAGAATTGATTAACAGAAAATAAACAATTGTAGTTTAGTGCAATGAAAATAAAAAGGAATTTATATTATTCAAAATAAAAAGCCTTGACTGGGGAAATGATTAATTGAAAGTTCTGTCCTTGTTAGAATTCTCTCAAGTGTAGTATAAAGAGGTTATTATTTTTACTTAGTTAACCCTTACTAAATAAAGGAAAGTCAAGTGATTGAGCTAACTTTTATTTGCAAATCCTAGTCCTCTCCCTTGGGAAGGTCTAGCGTTAGTAAATACAGAATTAGCCAACAACTTCCAATTTAACTAACCACTTGAGCATTCCAACTCAAGTGTCTCCTCTTAATCAACCCCTATGTCAAGTAGGGAATCTACTCTATTGACATCGATACCATCTTCGTTATTGGGAGTTTGGAATAGAAAAGAGACATAATAATTTAAATAAAATAGAGATTCAAAATTAATTAAAAGTAAAAGTAATCCTTTGCATTAACAATCCATGAAAATAATCCAATTACCACTTTAAACAAGAATTAAGAATATGGAATAAATAAATAAAAGAGTAAGGAAACAAACTAGAATAGTATCTTCAACGGAGGTGATGACTCTTCAATATCCAAAAGCAAAGCAATAAACTATGAATGTAAAGGAAAACTAGAGGAAGAGTAACTCTCTCTCTGATTCAGATCTAAAAATCTAAAACTATCCTAATGAGAATATGTGAATGTGTATGTCTCTGTGTGTTGAGTCTCTGCTTGTTCCCTAGCTATATTCTGTGTTTCTGGGCCGAAAACTGGGTCAAAACGCGGCCCAAAATCGCCCCCAGCATTTTCTGTTAATTTTGTAGATCGCGCAGATCACGCGTACGCGTCAGTCACGCGTGCACGTTATTTGGCGAATTTCCTCGTCACGCGTACGCGTCATCCATGCGTGCGCGTCATCTTGCAGAACTCCATTCCACGCGTACGCGTCAAGCACGTGCATACGTCGCTGCAATTTTCTCCATTCCGCACGCTCGAGTGAGCCATGCGCGCGCGTCGGTGCTCGCTGGTCATCTCCTTAGTTTCTTGTGTTTCTTCCATTTTTGCAAGCTTCCTCTCCATTCTCTAAGCCATTCCTGCCCTATAAAGCTTGAAATACTTAACACACAGATCACGGCATCGAATGGTATAAAGGAGAATTAAAATATACTAATTAAAGATCTCTAGGAAGCAAGTTTTCAACCATAGAATAAAACTAGGAAGGGAAATATAAAATCATGCAAATCATATGAATAAGTAGGTAAGGATTTGATAAAACCACTCAATTAAACACAAGATAAACCATAAAATAGTGGTTTATCACTCCACTAGGGATGAGTCCCTTCCGGATTGTCTATGGGAAGGCGTGCCACCTCCCGGTTGAAATTGAACATAAGGCCTATTGGGCAGTCAAGCAATGCAACATGGACTTCACCAAGGCGTTCATAGAAAGGAAGTTGCAACTAGAAGAACTTGAATGTCTTAGGATAGAGGCCTATGAGAATGCAAGGATCTATAAGGAGAAGACTAAGGCATTTCATGATCACTATATCTGCAAGAAAGATTTCCAAGAGGGTGATGAAGTTCTTCTATACAATTCGAGACTTAGGTTCATGCCCAAAAAGCTCCATTCAAGGTGGGATGGTCCCTTTAAAGTAAAGGAAGTGAAGTCTTATGGAGTGGTTAAGCTATTCCACCCTCAAAGTGGTGCAACATTCAAAGTGAACGACCACAGGGTAAAGAAGTATCATGGTCATAAGTCACCAAAGGAATTGGAGGTGTTCCTTCTTGAGGATGCACCTAAAGGAGGAGAGTCTTGAGCTCATGACCGTCCAACTTAAGGACGTTAAAGAAAAGTGCTAGGTGAGAGACATCCCATCATGGTATGATTCTCCTTGTACATAGTTTCTTGCATGTAGTTTTAGAGTCTTTGTTTGATTTTGTGATTGTTTGATTTTGTGAGTTTGTCTAAGTGTGCTTGATTTTGTTTGATCTTGTTGAGCTTGTTAGAGTCTTCATGAGGATTTCATTGATCTTGGTATAGTTAAATTGGTAATTTTGAAGAAAATGCTTACTTTTAAGTATGGCATGAAATTTTAAGTGTTTTTGAAGTATCTAGCTTGAATGATTGCCAAGATTGTGTTATAATTGTCTTTCCTCATGTTTATGAAAAAAAGGGGAGTTCCATGCGTAAGCGTGGACGACGCGTACGCGTCGATTTCATTGCTGCAACTCCTGGTACAAAAACCAGAGAGTTGCAATGGAATTGTGTGGGAGGGGTGCCAGAAGCACAATCCCCTGCCACGCGTGCACGTCAGCTGACGCCTACGCGTCCCTGGATTTTTCGCGCACCCACGCATGAGCGTGGATGACGCGCACGCGTTGTAGGCTGATCTTGGAATTCCTGGTACAAAAGCCAGAGAGTTACGCCGATATTGTGCAGATTTCATACGTGGAGTACAATTGCTCCCCACGCGTAAGAATGGACGACGCGTACGTGTCAGTTGCTCTTTTCACCATACGTGCGTACGCGTGGATGAGGCGCACGCGTCACATTGCCAACGCAGCTAAAGTGCAGCGCGCCCTGTTCTCCTTCTTTCTTTATTTTCTTTCCTCTATTCCTTCTTCCCTTCTTCTTTCCTCTTTCCACCTCTTTTCCGCCCACAACCACCGGCGACCTCAACCACCGATGACCACCACCTCCAGTAGTCCCACATCTTCTCTCTCTTCTATTCTCACTTACACTCAACCTCACCTTCTTCCTCCTTCCAAGGTCTTATTTCTCTTTCTCTTTTGATTTTTTAAAAAAATTCCCTCTTTATAATTGCATTTAATTACTCGACTCTCTTTCTTCTTAGTTGCATTTTGATTTTGTTGTTTATAATTCATTTTTTGTTTCTTTTCTTTCTTTCTATATTCTTCCATGGGTGTTAAACTTCAATGTATTTCTTGCATTGGTAGGTTATTTTGATATTTCTTGGCTTATTTATGTTACATGGTGTTGTTTTGATGATTGGCATTTCACTTTTGGTTTATTACATTCTTGAATTTCTCAAGCATGCTTGTTGTTTGGAAGATGCACACCAAGTGTTTGTTAAAAAGCACCAATGACATCTTAGTTCAAATTTGATATTATACTTTCAACTTAGTGCTTCTTTCTCATTACACTTGCTTTTCTTCATGTGCATTGAGCCTATTGTGCTTATTCTTTACCATCTATGTGCTCATTACCTATGACTTGCTTCTTTGTAGCATATTGCATGATTTATGATTTCACCTTCTCTAACCCCACCTTATTCCATTTGCGTGCTTTATTGTCTTGGGGTTAGACTAAGTGAATGGTTTTCTTGTGTTTAGTACTTTTCTTTCATGTGTTACTTATTGTTGTTATTGATGCTTGAGCCCATTCTTCTCATGCTTTACACGTGCATGCTTCTCTCACTCTTGCATCTCATACTAGTGATATGCCTCCATGATTATATTGTTGTCTTGCTTACATGTTGCAATTGCCATGTCTTCAGAATGCTTTACTCCTTTGTGGCATTATCTCTCACTTGCATGTTGTTATTTAAGTGTTGTTTCTTTGAGTTAATGTTTTCCCTTTTCCTTCCTTTTTCAGGATGGCCACCAAAAAGGGCAAGCAAAAGGCTTCGAAATAGTCGCCTACAAAGAGGGCACCTCAAAGAACAACTACCAAGGCATGCCCTGCACCAAAAGTTAAGCCTCCCTCCAAGAGGGCGAAAAGGGTCATTCATATTGATGAGGCAGAGAAGGGCAACCCTGCGAAGGGCTCTGCAAGGTTCACCAATTGCTTTTGTGAGCTAATGTTCCCCATTTTGGTTGAAAGGAATTATTATTTTGAACATCTCCTTGTTCCTCCAGAACACCTTGTTCAGTTTGTGGTACCCCACATTGAGCGACGACAGTGGGAATTTCTCAATCAGAGACCGCAGGAAGCTAATCTTTCTTGGGTGGTGGAGTTTTACTCCAACTATCACTCACCTTCTCTTTAGTCAATTCTTGTGCGCCGGAAGCAAGTCCCCATATCGAAGGAAGCCATTCAGCGGATACTTAAAGTTTTGCTAGTGCCGGATGGGACGGATGGCTACCAAGAAGCCCTACTACAGCGCAACAGACTCGGTTTTGATTGGGGTTCTGTCCATAGGGTCATTGCCCAACTGGGAGAACAATGGACCTAAGGGAGAGCCAAGGCCCGGCCTAAGTGCATTTCAGCACAAGCACTTACTGTGGAGGCTAGAGTGTGGGCCCAAATCATGTCCCACTACGTACTTCCGAGCACTCATGAGTTCTCAATCACAGCGAACTTGGCCATTCTTGTCTGGTGCATCCTCACTGAGAGACCTATTAACATTCCTTACCTCATCTGGCAAGCAATGGGCCGTGTTCATACTAAGGGCAACCTCCCATTTTCCGCCTTGGTAGTGGATTTGATTGCTGCTATCGGAGTTCCCCACGAGGCCACGGACATGAAGGCGATAATTTCAGCAAAGGACGACGTTGTCCCGAGTGGAAAGTACATTAAGCCTCTTGCGGGAACCGCAAGGCTCGACATGTCCATTCCTTCTGACATTCCAACCACCTCATCGGCACCATAGAAGTCATCCTACCAATTGCTTGTTGAGCTCACTCAAAAGGTAGACCAGAATGAGCGGCAGAACAAATGCCGCTATGCCTACTTGAAGAAGCTCTTGGGTTGTGCTAACCCACCTATGGAGGAGCCAGACACCTCAGAATCCACTTCAGACCAACGCGAAGCGAGCACTCAAGCGATGGATTGTGGAAGTGCCAACCCCAATTCCACCTTGCGCATTACTGATAGCACGGAGGACCGTGCAAATCTCTAAATTGTGGGAAAGTCGTTTACCGACTTCCGTAGGTAACAACCCCTTTCTCTAACACCCATATCTTAGTTGTCTTTGTTAATTAACATAATTTGCTTTTTAAAGTTAGTTGTATTGCATGATAGCTTTAGAGCTTGTACATATTCCACTTATCTTTGTGTTAGAACTACTTGGTTAGAGTGACGATTCTTTTTTAAGAAACTGTTTTTAGGGTACCCTACCAATTTGAAAAAAAATTTGTGTGTGAACTTGCTTGAAGGAATTAATTTTGGAATAGGTTTTTGAGCTAAGAACATACAAGCATGTGAGTTTTGAGCTTAATTGCGTGGTTACATCATATAACCACTTATTTCCATTCTTGTGTGCATTATTCTCTTTCTATGATTATAATCCTTGATTTGTTTGATTCTTTATGTCCATTATTCTGTGTATGAATGCATTTATATGACTGAGGCCGTTATTTCAATAGCTCACTTACCCAAATAGCCTTACCTTTTATCTACCATTGTTAGCCAAATTTGAGCCCATGTTCGACCCCCTTTTGTTCTTTAGTTTAGCACATCACTACCCCTAAGTGAAAAACAATAAATATCCTCTAATTTGGATCTTTGATTAGTTTAGGCTAGTGAGGGTGTATGTCATTTAAGCAGGAGGGAAGCTTGGGAATATTGGTAGAGGTAAAAGTATTTTTGTATTTTTATTGAAAATATTAGGAATTGGGTATATACTTATGCATTGAATGTTTAGACCATATGCATTGGTACCGTTGTAGATAATTCATCAAAAGAAAAAGAAAAGAGAAAAATTAAAAAAATATGTAGAAAAAGACATAGAAAAATAAAAGAAAGGAAAAAAATATATGAAAAAGAAGAAGCAATAAAAAGGGGACGAAATGCCCCAAGGTGAAGCCAATAATAACCAATGCATATGGGTTGTGAATTGAAAAAGAATGCATGAGTGTGTGAAAAGTGAATAAATGGGTAGTTAAGTTGTGTATTAGAATTGTATAGGTTGTTAAATGTGTTTGGTGAGAGCTTAGGTTAATCAAAGATGCAAATTTCAAGCTCACTTGGCCATATATGCATCCTTACCTTTACCCTAGCCCTATTACAACCTAAAGATAAGCTCTATGATAAATGTATGCATACACCGAATAACTGTTGATTGTTAGATGAAAAACAAATTTTAGAAAGCATGATTAGAGGGGAATTGAGTGATCAATCCTATACACTTGAGCAACTAGAGTGGATACACTTCCGGTAAGGGTTCGATGCTCAACGCCTTGTTCCCTGCTTTCACAAGCTTTCTTCTTGCAAGTTGTTTACACTCCATTCTGATATTTGAATTGGTAGAGTTTATGAATCATCTTATCACCTTGGCCCTATGTATTCATATATGTTCTTAGGAGATTGATTTACTCTTAACCAAGTAGGCAGAAGCACTTGCATTAGTTGCATCCATGTAGGTAAATTACATTTCATAAACCTCATTCTCCTATATTCTTTGGTCTTTTAATTTTGAGCATGAGGACATGCTTGGTTTAAATGTGGAGAGGTTTGATAAACCCCAATTTTAGGGTTTATCTTGTGTAGAATTTGGAGGGTTTTATCAATATTTTTCATACTTATTCACATAAATTGCATGTTTTGTGTTTCCTTCCTAATTATGCTTCATGGTTTAAAACATGCTTCTTTAATGCTAAAAATGCCAAATTTTAATCCTTTTCTATTACCATTTGATGTCGTAATGTGTTTGTTAAGTGGATCTAGGATCTATAGGGCAAGGATGGCTTAGAAGATGGAAAGGAAGCATGCACAAGTGGAAGGGACATGAAGAATAAAGCTTTGGAAAATTGGTGGCGATGCGCACGCATGGCCGCGTGTAGCTGAGACTGGCGCGCATAAGCTGACGCACTCGCGTGGTGGTGCGAAATCCCACCGACGGAGTTCATACGACGCGCACGCGTGATCGACGCACACGCATGGCGCCCAGCACGTGACTCATTAATGAAATCATGACTGGCGATTTCTGCAAGGCTCCAGGCCTAATCTGAGCTCAATTATGCATGGAAAAACCCAAGGAACCAAGGGAAAAAGGGAGATTCACTCATACACACCATACACATAATTTTAGCTAGTTTTTTATTCTTGTTTTTCTAGAGAGAGAAATTGTTACTTCTCTCTAGATTTAGTTTATTTTTATCTTCCTTTGTTGAATTTCTGAATTGGGTCTTGTTAATTCTAGTTTCAATTACTTAATTTGAATTCTCTAGTTATAATTTTGTTTAGATCTTGTGTTGGAATTGTATTTTCTTGTTATTTTCCCTTTTTCTTCTCATTTTATGAACCTTGTTAATTTTGAATTTCTCTTAGTGCATTGATGTTTTCTATGATTGCTAGTGTTATTTGAGTTATTTTCTATTGATAATTGTTAGTGGGTACTTGTAATTTCCAATTAATTTTGTAATCTAAATATGTCTTTAGTTAGTGCAAACCATGTGTTTGATGAAATGTTTCCTTTGATTATGGAGTAGTTTTCTATACTCTTGGTCTAGGCTAAAGAAATTGGGTGACCTTGAGTCATTGGGTCTAATTGAATTGGTGATTTGAGAATCCTTAGTGGTCAAGTTGATACCCATTGACACTAATCTACTACTAAGCCCATTAGTAGATGGATTAGGACTTATGAGTTGAAATTGACCAAACCATTTGACATACTTCACTTGTAGAAGTAGACTTAAAGGGCTTGGTTCCTCATAATTGTCAAGATATGGTTATTAGACAAGGATGGTGATCCCAATTCCTATGCCTAGCCAATAGTCCCTTTTTATAATTCATATTTGAAACCCAAAAATCACAATTGTTTTATTCTTGTTATAGTTAGTTTAGTTGTTTACTTAGTCTTAGAATAGAAGTAGCTTCATATGTTGTCTTGTTTGATTGCATTTACTTATACCTTGCTTTAATTGCTTTGATTTATTTTCTTGCACTTTAAACTTCTTGCATGCTAAGCTTTAGTAGTTTAAATTCTTGTTTATGACTCACAACCTCAGAATTCTAACCAATATTGATGCACATGTTTGCCCATTCTCTTGAGGACGAACCGAGACCAATACTCTCGGTTACTTTTTCTTGGGGTTGACTTTGTGACAACCGTATCAAAATTTGACCAAGAGGATTATTTGTTGGTTTAAGACTATACTATGACATGATTCTCTATTGATGAAATTCTAGACCAACGATAGTCCTCACATCAAGTTCCAAGGACTCGACATGTTTAAAATAGCTTGGCATTTTTTAGGGTTAACTTCTATACCCCTTTGAGTGATCATAAAGTCTAAGAACTTACCTCTCCATACTCCAAATACACACTTTGCTAGGTTTAGTCTCATCTGATGAAGTCGGAGGCAACTAAAAATCTCCTATAAGTTAGCAATTAAATCAGAATTGTTTTTAGTTTTTATCAACATATCATCGATATAGACCTCCATATTCTTTTCAATCTGACTCTTGAGGACTTTAACCATCAACCTTTGATAAGTGGCTCCTACATTTTTTAAACCAAAGGACATTACAGTATAACAGTAAATCCCTTCACAGGTGATAAAGGCTGTCTTATCTTCGTCATCTTTGTGCATCGGAATTTGATTATACCCACTATAGGCATCCAAGAAACTCAAAATTCGATATCCCGATGATGAATCAATCATGTTATCAATATTAGGTAAAGGAAAACAGTCTTTTGGGTAAGCTTTGTTTGAATCTATGTAGTCTACACATATTCGCTATTTTCTATTAGACTTTTTCACCAAGACCACATTAGACAACCATGTTGAATAAGTTAATTTTCGAATAAATCCGGCATCCAATAACCCTTAAACTTGTTTTTTAACTTTGGTAGCTCGATCAGGCGGCATCTTTCAACATCACTATGCAACTGACTTAAATTCAAGATTTATGGCAAGTTGATGGGACATGAATGCGGGATCAATTCCGAGCATATCGGAAGGTTCCCAAGAAAATAAATCTATGTTAGCTCTAAAAAAATTTAAAGTTCCAACTTCAAGGGGTAAGGTAGTTCTTTATTGATCATGGTATACTTTTCTACAACGTCACTAATATGGAATTTCTCCATATTCCATCATGTTCTGGCCTCGGTTTCTCCTAAAGTCGGGAGTCTAGATCAACAAGAAACACCCTAGTAGAAATCTTGGCTTTATCCCTGAGTGTTAGACTAGTCTTGTTGCATTTAACAACAGATACTCAATCTTCTTAGATAGTGGGACCTAGCCTTCTGTGGTCAAGAAGCTTATAACAAAAATTTTGTTGATATAAACACACACAAATTATTAAGTGTCTTCCTTCCTAAGATCACATTATAAGCTGTGAAATCTTGAAAGACAACAAATTGGCCTTGTACTACTCGCACATTGATGCCCTCTTGACGAAAAAAAAAATTGTCGGTAAAGATTTTCACAAAAATGTCGTGTTGCAAAGTTCTAAACCAACAAATTATCCTCGGTCAACGTTTAGATTGTTTGTCACTTAAGCAAACCCAATAAAATTAACCGAAGTATTTAAACCTCGGGTCGTCTCTCAAGGAATTGCAGGAAAGTATATTTATTATTGGTTATGAGATTGTATCTTTTTGGGTTTTGAGTTTAATAAGCAAAGAATGTAAATAACAAGGAAATACCTAACAAATAAGAAAAGTCCTAGCAAGGGTTAAGAATCGGAATTCTTATCCTCATTATCATTGTCAATTGTGATGGTAATTGCAAATTGCTCTCACTTAGTTAACCTCTAACAATTGAAGGAAAGTCAAGTGAGTAAATCAACTTGAGTTCACAAGTCCTAATCAAAGACTAGAGTTAGTGAAGCTCAAGCCAACTAGCAACTTTCAATCACCAACCAACAAGAGACTTTGACAATTCAAGAGTTTCCAAATTACTCAATCCAAGATAAGAATACAAAAATCTAATTTAAAATTCTACCAAGAATTTTATCAAATACTTGGTAGGCACAAAATAAAAGCATGAAAAATTAACAAGAAATATTAAATCTAAACAACCAATTGCAAGCATCAATGACTAACAATTAAAGAGAGTAACAATGAACATGGAAAACATAAATTGCATTAATAGAAATCAAATGTAACAAGAGCTCATAAACATAAAAATAACGAAAAAGGGAAATTAACAAGAGAAGATGATGAACTAAAGTGCTTAAACAAATAAAAGTAAGACAAAAACTCAATTAAAGGAAGATTGAACCTGAACCTAAGGAAAAATTAAAATAAGAAACCCTAAACCTAGAGAGAGGAGAGAGCCTCTCTCTTTAGAAAACTACATCTAAACCTAAAATTTTGTTTGAATGAAAAGTGAATGATTGATTTCCCTTTCCAGCTCCACTCTGCAGCCTCTAATCTTCACTTTCGAGCTTGAAACTGGGCCAAAAGCAGCCCAGAAATCGTCTCCAACGTCTTCTGTTTAATACAGCACATGACGCTCTGTCATGCGTACACGTCGCTTGAATTCAGCACTGGCCACGCGTAGGCGTCAGCCACGCGTGCGCGTCATTTGGACATTGGCTTAGTCACGCGTACGCGTCGTCCACGCGTGCGCGTCACTACCAGATTCTCAAAACCTCAATTTCTTGTGCTCCATCCACTTTGGCATGCTTCCTTTCCATCCTCTAAGCCATTCCTGCCCTGTAAACCCTGAAAACACTTAACAAACATATCACGACATCGAGTGGTAATAAGAGAGAATTAAAATTAGAAAATTTAAGGCCAAAGAAGCATGTTTTTAATCATAGCACAAAATCAGGAAGGAAAATGTAAAACATGCGAATTATATGAATAAGTGTGAGAATAATGGATAAAATCCACTCAATTCAATACAAAATAAACTGCAAAATAGTGGTTTATCACCTCTCCGACAGTAAAGTGGAGGTTGACAGCTCCGTCAGGTTTAATATAATGATCTCCAAGTCCGACGACTCCAGGGAGATGAGACTCTAAATGTTGATATTTTAAACCCAAGATGTCAAAAGTGTTCCTGAAAAGGAGGTTTAAATTTGCACCTGTGTTAATCAGAATTCTTTTCACAATGACATTATCTAATTTAGCAGTAACCACCAAGGGCTCATCATTTTCGGATGCAACAATCTGGAAATCCTCTGCCATGAACTGTACCACTGGAATGCTAGTTACCTTAAGAACTTCCAAATTTGCGGCTTTAGCATCCTTTTTTATTGCATTGTTGGATCTGGGAAATTCATTCCTTCCCACAACTACATTAACCACGACTTGAGAAGTTTCTTCTGGGTTCTTCGGGAGTCTCGTGTTTCTAGAATTTCTAGCTTCCTGATCTTCGTCATCGTTATGCCGTCTAGGCGACCTTACATGTTGAACAAACTCAGGTAGCTTACCATCTTGGATTGTTTGCTCTAAGGCATCCTTCAAATTAATGCAATCTTCAATCTTGTGACTGTAGGACTTATGATAGATAATATACTGAGATTTATTCAAAGAGGCTCTAGGCCGAATCTGTCTTGCCTTCGAGAGGATACCTCTATGAGAGACCTGTTAGTATGCCTCAGCGAGTGAGGCAATGAAAGGCGTATATGTGAAGAACTTCCTAACTCGAGGAGTTGATGGCTTTGGAGCTGAGGACTATCCCGTGCCTCCAACATTGTTAGGTGAAAGAGCCGAGTTCTTTCTTTTTGTGGAAACCACTTTTGTCATGTCCTCATCTCGCATGTATTCTAGGACAATATGATGAATTTTTTTCCATAGATTTTTCATCCTTGGAAGTCAAATGTCTTCAGAAGTCTCCTTCTAACAAGCCGGCAATCAAGCATAAACATACAACTTCTGGGGTTCGCGTGTTTACCTCCAAAAGTGCTTTATTGAAGTGATCTAAATAATCTTAGATGCTCTCCCCTATTTGTTGTTCTAATCTAAGCAAGGAGATTGGGTGCTTAGCCTGGGTCCTTCTCATGGAAAAATAGGCTAAGAACTTAACCTTGACATCAGCAAATGAGAAGATAGACCCAGAAGGAGCATGTTAAACCATGCCATAGACGGACATGACAAGGTTACCAGAAAGGCTTTACATCGGATCACATCTCCTACACCACCTTCTAGATTCATTCGTGCCTCAAAAGCATCAATGTGCTCTTGGAGATCCGTCTTTCCGTTGTACTTCAAGTTGATGACTTATCAAAGTGCTTTGGCAAGCGTACTTGAAGAACGTGAGAAGCAAATGGGGTTTGACCCATTATCACGTGTTCCCGAGTTTTCCTATGCCTTTTAGGACTTTGACTCATTTGCGGAGTCCATGATAAACCACTATTTTATGGTTTATCTTGTGCTCAATTGAGTGGTTTTTATCAACTATTTACCCACTTATTCATACTAATCGCATGTTTTACGTTTTCCTTCCTGATTTTGTGCTATGATTGAAAGCATGTTTCTTTGGCCTTTAAATTGCTAATTATTAATCCTCTCCTATTACCATTCGATGCCTTGATATGTGTATTAAGTATTTTCAGAGATTACAGGGCAGGAATGGCTTGGAGGATGGAAAGGAAGCATGCAAAAGTGGAAGGAATACAAGAAGTTGAAGGAACTGCAAAGCTGTCAGCCTGACCCTCTCGCACTAAAACAGTCATAACTTGAGCTACAGAGGTCCAAACGATGCGGTTCCAGTTGCGTTGGAAAGATAACGTCCGGGGCTTCAATTTAATATGTAATATGCCATAGTTTCTCTGAAGCTAGGCGACGCGAACGCGCGCTCCACGCGGACGCGTCGCAGTGACAAAAATCAGCGTGGCAGATTTCTTCTCCAGCGATTTCTGGGCTGTTTTCGACCCAGTTTTCGGCCCAGAAAACACATATTAGAGGCTATAAAGTGTGGGAATCCATTCATTCATAATCATCAGCTCATAATTCATAATTTTTAGTTTTAGATGTAGTTTTTAGAGGGAGAGGTTCTCTCCTCTCTCTTAGGTTTTAGGATTAGGATTCCTCTTAAAGGATTTAGGATTTTAACTTCCTCTCAGGTTCAATATTCCTTTTACTTTATATTTCTCTTTTACTTTCAGATACTTTAATGCTTTTATTTGTTAATTACTTATGATTGCCAAATTGGCTTATGAACCATTCATGTTAGGATTTTCTTTATTTAATATAAATTGAGGTATTTCAGATTTATGATTCTTATTTAGCTTTTTATATTCTTGGCTTTAATTGATTAACTGGAGACTCTCGAGTTATCAAACTTATCGTGGTTTTTAATTGTTATTTCTGCTAATTGAATTGGATTCCACTAACTCTAGTCCTTTCTTAGGAATTGGCTAGGACTTGAGGATCAGACTAATCAGTCCACTTGACTTTCCTTTGTTTTAGTAAAGGTTAACTAAGTGGGATTAAAACTCAATTCTCATCACCATCGATAAGGATAACTAGGATAGGACTTTCGAATTTTCATACCTTACCAAGATTATAGTTATTTATTTATTTTTCTTGTCATTTAAATTACTTGCTCCTTATTTAAAAAACCCCCAATTTACAAGACTCATAACCAATAATAAGAACACCTCCCTGCAATTCATTGAAAAGACGACCCGAGGTTTAAATAATTCGGTTATCAATTTATTTAGGGGTTTGTTACTTGTGACAACCAAACGCTTGTACAAAATGATTTTCTGTTGGTTTAGAAGCTATACTTGCAACGCGATTATATTTGTGAATTTCTTTACCGATAGAAAAATCGTTCATCAAAATGGCGCCGTTGTCGGGGAATTACAAACGTGTGCCTTATTATTGGTTATTGTAAATATTTGCTTTTTGCTTGTTTATTTTGTTTTTTTTTGCTTTTTCATAAATTAAGAGGTTATTGGTTTTTATTTAGTTATTAAAAATTTTCAAAAATTTGTTCTTCGTGTTCATCTTGACCTTCAAGTTGTTCTTAGTTATTTTCTTCATTTTGATCTAAAAATTTTTAAGTTTGGTGTCATTTTATTGTTTTTCTCTTTCCTCATTTAATTCAAAAATATCTTTTCTCTTTATTTTAATTGAATTTTCGAAATTTCCATAAAAAAATTTTATATTTCTATTTTAAAATTTTTATCTTATCTTATCTTAGTTTTAAAATTTCAAAAATTCAAATCTTTTTCAAAAATCATATCTTTTTTCAAAACCTTATCTTATTTCAAAATCAAATTTCAAATTTTAATATTTAAATTTCAAATTTCAAATTTTAAAATTCAAAAAAATTCAAAATTCAAAATTTAAAAATTCAAAATTCAAAATTTAATTTTCAAATTCAAAATTTAAATTTCAATAATCTTTTAATTTAAATTTATTTTTATTTTCGTTTTTAATTTTTATTTGTTATTATGAGTTCTCACCCCCATCGCTTTGCGTTTGGTTCTAATGCTGTTGTAAGGAATAGAAGCTATAACAGGAACATGCATCAAGATCAGAACAATCAGAGATGGATGGAGCCACGAGGATCTGATCAACCCTTTACGCAACAACACCTTCCAAACTACCATGGACAATGACCATTTACCAATGCATGTTGAGACAATAGTTATGGTGGACCCCCTTGTAATTACCGACAAGCCCCATCATACGCCTATAAACCACTTCCTCAACACAGCTTTGAACCACCATACACACAAGCCACCTACAACCATTCACCTCCATATGACCCTAATCCTTATCCACCACACCAACCACCATATGAACCACACCCAGAACCACCACCTCAATATTCACCATCTCCATATCCTTATCAAGAAGAACCACATTCCTATTATGAACCTTTCTCCAAAATAATGAACCCTCCTATCCACCTCAACCTCCATTGGATAACAACGCCCTTAGTGTTATTCTTCAAGGGCAAGAAGAGATGAATAAGAGTGTGCTAAATTTCACAGCCGCCTTAGGCGAATTAATAAATCGATTAGCTTTTCAACGTTCAGACACTCAAGAAACTCCCATGGCTTCATGTGGAGAATCTACTGAAGAGCGCAGCATGAAGGAGAAGCTAGAAACTCTAGTGGACAGTGAGCAGCATGAATTTGTATTGGAACAATTGGAGGAAGCCATAATCATTGAAGAGGAAGAAGTGGTCGAAGACTTAGGAGATGTGGAACGTCCATGGGAAAGCCCAATCATAGAGCCCCCTTCTAAGGAGTCTGAAATTTAGTGTTGAGGAGGGTGTACAACCTCCAAAGCATGTCATGGTTAAGTACTTAGAAGAGGTCGATCAAGAGATGGAGATTCAAGAAGAAGCAACACAACCTCCCATGCCCTTGGAAAGCAGTGAAGAGGATATTGAATTGGAAGAAAGATACCAAGAGGAAGAGGTTAAAATTGAAGAAGCTTACAAGGAGGTGGAAGTTGTCAAGAAAGAACATAAGGGAGAGGAGCTTGATATCACTTTGCCAAAGCTGCTGGAGACCTCTACACCTAAGTTGCCATCATCCTTCACAAATTCAAGTGGGTAAAATTCATATCCCTTAACTTTCTAATTCCACTTGAATATGGGCTACTGGAGACGGATGGTCAACTTAGAGCTCTTTGTGGCATTAAGAGTAAGAGGAAGATGGTTAGTGGTTGGAGTTGTCAACCAAGGTTCAATATGGTTACATACTCAAAGTTTAAATGCAAAGGTTGGTGTAAAGCTCAACTGAATGGGTCTAGGAAGTTGTTTGGCCGAATGGCCGCTTTAGTGAGAATTCATATTGCCTACCACCCGGTTGGAATACTAATGATCAACAAGAAGACGGGTGCAAAAGCAAGGTTTGGGACCCTGGAATTCATTCTAGAAATCAATACTCTTGGGACTTTGTCACTTGATTTAACCTACTTGAAGGCTTTTTGTGCCTAGTCTGGGATCCCGGAGGCTATTGGAATTACAAACATTGGTGGGGATTCAAGGATCAGCGCAAGCACAAGCCACCATAACAAAGGACTCCCCAAATGTCCAACTTAAGGACTTTAACTAAAAGTGCTAGGTGGGAGACAACCCACCATGGTATGATCGTTCCTTTTTCAATTTTAATTTTATTTTGTTTTGTTTATTTTTAAGTTTTATTTTATTTCATTGAATCTGGAATTATTCATAACATCTGCATCAGCATCTGCATACTGCATTCTGCATTTCGCATAAAAAAATGGCACGCGATGCGACAGCGTCGCCGATGCATCCGCATCATATGTGCGTTGGGAAGAAAACAAGATTAAACAGAGTCACGCGAAAGCATGGCTGGAGGCATGCCTTTGGCACAAATTGATCCACGCGACCGCGTCCGTGTCACCCACGCGAATGCGTGACCCTAAAAATCGACGTAAAAAGGGGTGTTTGGCAGCAAGTTAGGCTGGAATGGGGCTGGAACGGTGCTAGAAGCACAAGCCTTACCACGCGAATGCGTGCCCCACGCGTCCGCGTCGTTTTGCAAATATGGTCATCCACGCGATCGCGTCACCCTAGATTTTTGGCAAAAATGCATTTAAACAGAAAGTTGTGCGTACGCGAGGCTGCTCTCGCGCCACTATCACAACTCGAGTCACGCGTCCGCGTGCCCCACGCGTCCGCGTCACCTGAACTTATCGCACACCACGCGACCGCGTCGCCCACGCGTCCGCGTCACATGCGGCGCACAGCTTATCCAGATCAGCCAAATATCTTATCTTTTCTTCCCCAATCCTAATTTCTTCTATCTTTTCTTCTTTCTTCTTTCTTTCTTACTTTATCTCTTTAACTTCTCATCCCTCTTCACTTCCATTCTATTTCATTTAATTTATTTGCATACTTTCATTCATTGCATTATTTTCATTGGTGTTAGAAATTTATTTGGGTCATTATTTTCTATATTTTTGTGGATTATTAAAGGAATTGTTTGACAATTATATATTACTTTTTAAAGGGTTGCTTGCATGTTCAATTTAATACATTCAATACTTATTTACCATGCATGCTATGTGTTTGTGAAAACGCCCGTATGGCATTGTGCACTATTTTTAGATTTCTTTTATTCTACTACTCTAAATGCTTGCTTTTCACAAAACCTTTTTTATATTTTATTAATTAAATATAATTGTTATTACAAACATGTTGTTAGTTTGAAAGACTTGGTAATCTAACTTGGACATGGAATGCTTGATCTATGCTACTCATGCCTTTGCCAGCATGCCAATAAACATCTTGCATTTAATTGTCATTACATGCACTTGCTATATTTCCATTGATGAACTTTTCACATGTAGTCATGACCATGTGTTAACGTCATTCTTCTTTATTGTGCATTGATTACCACCTTTCCCACTCTCTTCCTTGCTCTAACCCTTAACTTTAAAAGTTACTTTCTTTTTCTCTTTTCAGGATGGCCACCAAGAATGATAAAGAGAAAGCTACTCCCAAACTACCGGCAAGGAAAAGAACAAAAAGAGCCCCAGCTGAGGAACCACAACCCCCATCCACTTGCACATCTTAGCATGCACCGAGGATGGTGCAATCTTTAAGTGTGGGGAGGTCGATACCGACTTCCAGGGGTTAGTTACCTTCTTTCCAACACCAATACTCTATTTTCTTTGTTTGTTCATTGTTGTATTTGCATATTTGATTGCATATTTGTTTGATTTTATGCATTTAGTTACTACTTGGTTGAAGTAATATTTTCTTTTTCAAGAAATTTTATAGTATTTCACTAATTTAATATATATATATATATATATATATATATATATATTTAATTAATTAAAATTTTTTGTGTTAAATTTGTTTGAAGTTGTATTTGGAACATAGTTTTTGAGCCAAAGAACACACAACCTGTGAGACTTTGAGCTTATTTATATGGTTACATTAATTAACCATAAATTTTTATTCTTGTGTGTTTTCTTCTCTATAACTACAATCTAGATTTTGTTCCAGCCTATATGTCCATTATTTAGTGTATTTATATGCTTGCATATGATTGAGGCCATTACTTATTTTTGCTCACTTATTCCAAATAAGCCTACCATTTTATGTCACCCTTGTTAGCCACTTTGAGCCTTTTAACCCCATTTATTCTATATTTTACCACATCACTAATCTTAAGTGGAAAAACAATTAATTATCCCAATTGAATCTTTGGTTAGCTTAAGATAGAGATTGTGTATCAACTAAGTGTGGGAAAACTGTGGAAACATGGGTTAATAAAGGGAATGTATCATGTTGCTGATTTTGAAGATTGGGAAATTTGGGAATCTACTCATGTAAAATAGAAAATCAAAAATTCCATATGCATTGATATGATATTTCAGTTTTTATGTTTTAGTTAAAAAAAATAAAAAAATTAAAAAAATCCAAAAAAAATATTCAATAAATAAATAAATAAGGGGACAAAATTACCCCAATGATAAGCTAATGAAAAATCAATGCATATGTGATAAAATTAAAGAAAAATCTTATGCATGAGTAGGTAATGCAAAATGAAGGATTTTTGGGTAGCTAGGCATGATTCTAAAGTTATATAGAGTATATGTATGTTAGGTAAAAGTTTAGGTTAATTAAAGATTCAATTTATAAAGCTCACTTGGCCATACATATATCCTTACCTTTACCTCAACCCCATTACAACCCTGAAAAGACCTCATGATGTTTGCATTGGTATACTAAATATTTCTTGATTGGTTAGATGAAGAACAAAGTTTAGAAAGTAGGATTAGAGAAGAGTTAAGTGAATTACCCTATACACTTGAGAGACTAGAGTGATATACACTACCAGTGAGGGTTCAAGGCTTGATTCTATGTTCCCTGCTTTCATGAGCTATCTTCTTACAAGTTTACTTGCTTTTTATTGTACGATTTGAATTAGTGGAAATTGGTTTGTATTTGTCTTGGAGAACTTGTTTGCTTTTAACCAAATAGGTAGAAGCATTTCACATTTAGTTGTATTCATATAGATAGGATTGCATTTCATACATTTTACCATTCCTCTTCACTCCTTTATAGCTTCTCTTGAGCTTAGCATGAGGACATGCTAATGTTTAAGTGTGGGGAGATTGATAAACCACTATTTTATGGTTTATCTTGTGCTCAATTGAATGGTTTTTATCAACTCTTTACCCACTTATTCATACTAATCGCATGTTTTACATTTTCCTTCCTGATTTTGTGCTATGATTGAAAACATGTTTCTTTGGCCTTTAAATCACTATTTATTAATCCTTTCCTATTACCATTCTATGCCTTGATATGTGTGTTAAGTATTTTCAGAGATTATAGGGCAGGAATGGCTTGGAGGATGGAAAGGAAGCATGCAAAAGTGGAAGGAATACAAGAAGTTGAAGGAACTGCAAAGCTGTCAACCTGACCCTCTCGCACTAAAACGGTCATAACTTGAGCTACAGAGGTCCAAACGACGCGGTTTCAGTTGCGTTGGAAAGATAACGTCCGGAGCTTTGATTTGATATATAATATACCATAGTTTCCCTGATGCTAGGCGACGCGAATACGCACTCCACGCGGACGCATCGCAGTAACAAAAATCAGCGTGGCAGATTTCTTCTCCAGCGATTTCTGGGCTGTTTTTGACCCTGTTTTCGGCCCAGAAAACACATATTAGAGGCTATAAAGTGGGAAAATTCATTCATTCATAATCATCAGCTCATAATTCATAATTTTTAGTTTTAGATGTAGTTTTTAGAGGGAGAGGTTCTCTCCTCTCTCTCTTAGGTTTTAAGATTAGGATTCCTCTTAAAGGATTTAGGATTTCAACTTCCTCTCAGGTTCAATATTCCTTTTACTTTATATTTCTCTTTTACTTTTAGATACTTTAATGCTTTTATTTGTTAATTACTTATGATTGCCAAATTGGCTTATGAACCATTCATGTTAGGATTTTCTTTATTTAATATAAATTGAGGTATTTCAAATTTATGATTCTTATTTAGCTTTTTATATTCTTGGCTTTAATTGATTAACTGGAGACTCTTGAGTTATCAAACTTATCGTGGTTGTTAATTGTTATTTCTACTAATTGAATTGGATTCCACTAACTCTAGTCCTTTCTTAGGAATTGGCTAGGACTTGAGGATCAGACTAATTAGTCCACTTGACTTTCCTTTGTTTTAGTAAAGGTTAACTAAGTGGGATTAAAACTCAATTCTCATCACCATCGATAAGGATAACTAGGATAGGACTTCCGAATTTTCATACCTTGCCAAAATCTTATTTTATAGTTATTTATTTATTTTTCTTGTCATTTAAATTACCTGTTCCTTATTTTAAAAACCCCCGATTTAAAGACTCATAACCAATAATAAGAACACCTCCCTGCAATTTTTTGAGAAGACGACCCAAGGTTTAAATATTTTGGTTATCAATTTATTTAGGGGTTTGTTACTTGTGACAACCAAACGTTTGTACGAAAGGATTTTCTGTTGGTTTAGAAGCTATACTTGCAACGCGATTATATTTGTGAATTTCTTTACCGATAGAAAAACTGTTCGTCAGTCCATCATCTTTTAGATTGGACAGATCGAAGTTCTTGCCTTGCCCACCTTTTTTATCCTTAAGGTTCAGCGTGACGTCAGGGTGACCTCCTTTCAACCCTTTGACGCTGCAGCGAGCATGAATCCCGTCGATTAAGATCCTGTTGTTGTTGCTCGGGAATCTCATGGTTATGTTCATCATGCCTCCTGACTGGACGACTTTGGAAACGAGATTGCCAAGATTGCGAGCGTTTGGCCAACCTTCGCTCCAATTCCAGACGATGACGTTCTAGCTCCTGTACTCAATGATTCATGTCTTGCATGGTGTAGTGGTAATCATCTCCTAACCCTGCGAAATGGCGGGCTCCGACATGGCGAGGCGTTTCTCGGTTCTCATATTTGGGGGAACTTTTTCATGTGTAGGAGTAACATTAGTTTTGTACCCATATTCTTGATGTTGTTCTTTTAAAGGTGTTTTGAGATTGATCGTAGAGTTAATTCTGTGCTCGGTCATGATTCCTAACGAAGTACGATCTCCATAAACAGCGTCAAATGTTTGTACTGAGGTCACAAATTGAAAGTGAGAAGATCGAAAATCCTAACTTGGGCGAGTATAGAACTAGGCGTAGAGGGCAACCTACAAGACACTCCAGTGCTTAAGTTAGCTAAGCGTTTTGATAGTATATCTTATTTTGGGTTTACCTGCTGAGTTCTCTCTTCTTTTATCCCTGCATTATGAATTTGCCGTTTTTTTAGCATTTAGAATCTTTATGACGTGCCCTTAATGTCACGATTTGGCAATTTCGTGGCTCTAATGGTGTGGCCGTTGCGCTGTATCCGACACTATTTCGTAACGTCGTATTTGTCGGATGCTCATTTAATTGTTATTTCATCATATTGTTATTTGTCTACAACAATTTAAAAAGTAAATTCTATATTAATTTAATTTAATTTGATTCAAGAAATTAAATTTATTATATTATTTAAATTTACTTTTAATTAATTTAATTTATACGATTTTTTTTAAATTAAATAAAGTGATATAATTCAAATTTTAATAACTTTTAAAAAATAAAATTGTATAAATATTAAATTTATTTTAGAAAAATCCTTTTTTAATGCATGGCTAGAAAAAGATGAATTATTAATTTCTACAACACAGTTGTTGTTATAGGAGTTGTAGTTTATGATGCATGGATATTAATACGAACACAGGACACGTTATGACATAGGACACAACACACAAATTTAAAAATCTTATAAGATACAAAAATAAATTTTAAAATTCTATAAAATACAAAAACACGTATATATATATATATATATATATATATTAAAATGTAAATTAATTTTTTAGATGTTTTTAATATTTTATTTTAATTATATAAAATATTTAAAATATTTTTTGTTTTAATAAATAATAATATATAATATTTTTAAATTTATTTTAAGAATATATATTAAAAATAAAATTAAATATATTAATACGTAGTAATATTTAAATATATTCAAAAATTATTTTTATTTTTTATTAACAAAGTTAAACACAATAATACATATATTATATTAAAAATATATTTAATATACAAACACTACAATTCAATAAAGTATCAGTATTTTATATACGGTAGTTAAGAATCCGTGGTATAGAAGACACCAAAATATCGGTGGTATAGAAGCGCGAGAAGAATAATATTGTGCAGAATGCAGAGGAGATGCCACCGATAAGCAATTAGATGTATCGTCATGTTCCTAAACGGTGCATGCATGACACGTGCAATATTTGCTGGCTCTTGCTACTTTCTCCATGTATCAAACTTCAATTGCACTTGTTACTCCTCTTTAATTTCTCAAATAATATAAGTATGTGTAGTTGTACAAGTTGGGTGGAGAAGAGAACTTGGAAGATTACTAGTCTTTGAAACGCAAATGGCTGCAGAGTTTGAGAAGGAGTCACTCGTAACTGAGGCATATTATGCAGATGTTACTGTAGAAAGAAGGGTCAGAAATGACTTGGAGGACTCTCTTCCAAAGCCATGTAAGTCAATAATAATAATTTTTTAATTGATTTTGGAGTAAAGAATACGTCTTGTTTGTTGTCTTTTTGAAAAATTTTAAAAATATTATCGATTTTAATTTATTTTATTTTTATTTTTAATATTTTAAATATATTTTAATTATATTTTTGAGAATTAATATTGTTAATAGAGGCTAATGTATGTGATAATTATGGACTGACCTATTATTGATATGTGATAATCATAAATTAGTGATGAATCCATTTTAGTTATGAGTAAAAAATATATTAAAATAAAGTTTACTAAATATTGATATATTTTATATTTTAAAATTAAAATTATATATATAAATACTCAAAAAACTAGATCTATAGATAAAAATTGAAAAATATATTAATTTAAAATAATAAAAAATTAACTGAAATATTTTTTTATTTTAAAATAATTAAATATTATATTTTATATACATTTTAAATTTAATTTTGAGATATTATTAATTTAAAAATATTAATTAATAAATAAATAACATTTTTTAATTCTTAAGTATTTTTTAGAAAAAAATTAATTTTACTTATGTTTAGAAGATTAAGTTTTAGCTTAGTAGTTAATTATTTTATTAATTTTAAAAAATATATTATTAATATTTATTAATATTAAATTTGTTATTTATTTATTTTTAATTTTGATATTTATAATAAAATAAATATTGAAATTTTAATGAGGACAAAGATAATATAATAATAGAAATAAAATATATTCGCCTATATGTAGTTATGTACTTATAAATTTGTTTGTAAACTTCTAGTGGGCAAGTGCTCTCCTCTTATCATCACCTAGGTCCGTCTTTGGTCCGTCCTCTTTTTTTTACCTAAATCCGTCCCTGATCATAGCTGAAGTGTTAATGGCAATTATATCTTGGATTGGATGATGAATGAAACACAATTGTTATGCTAGTATTTTTGTTAACGATATTAATCTTTAAACGTATAATTAAAATATATTAAAATTTTTAAAAAGTTGAGAATAAAAAAATATTTTATTAATTTTGTGATGAGATGATAGATATGTTATGTGTGATGGTGGTGTGTGTGAGTTAGACATGGCTCGAGCACTGACAGCACCAGATACAAAGCACCCAGATGGAACAGTAGGGCACAGGCACAACAATATGAGTGTTCTACAGCAACATTGTGCTTTCTTTGACCAAGATGACAATGGAATTGTTTATCCTTGGGAAACATTCGTGGGCCTCCGTGCGATTGGCTTTAATTTCATCGCTTCTATTATCATGGCTGTTGGAATCAATCTCGCTATGAGTTATCCCACTCTCCCTGTTAGTCTCTCTTCTCTTCTCCACCTTGTTCATTAAAATCCAATATCCATCTACTTCAAGTTCTTTTTTTTTTTTTTTTTTCCTTTTTTGTATTTTAAAGTTATTTTATTTTAACATTTTTGCTCCCGCTTTTGCGTTGTCAAAATTTAGTAGTAAGACCACACCCAAAGAGTGGGTGTAACCAAAGAATGGGTCTTAAATAAATGAATTACGGAGAGGTAGAAATATAGCAGGCTGGACTAAGAAATCCGAAAAATAAGCCCATCAAATCCACGGGTCCAAAAACCCGAAGCCCGACAGGCTAATAAGATCGTAGTATTTTTGTGTTGTTGAGTGTTATATTTTTATTTTTATAAATTTTCTATATTTTTTATTTAAATAACAATCCAAAATAAATAAATATTTAAAAAAAAAAGTTGTGCTTTTTTTTTATAAGAAGCGGTTTTTTTATTTAATAAAAAAATTTGAAAAATGAAAACGGACTAACTTGGTCACCTTCAAGTAGAAACAATGTCCATAGCTCGTTCTGATTTTGTTTTGACAGTCTGCTTCGAATTCTGACCTCTAGATTTCAAATAGAACTCGAAGAGGAAGCAATATTAAATTTGTAAATGTGTTGAGGAAGGAGAAATGTTGAAGAGAAATCATAGATAATAGAACACAGAGTAATAATGTTAGAGTTGACGTACCATAATAACCCCACATCTTGCAACAGATTAAGTGGAAACTATATTACATGCTATAAAATTAAGGACCAATAACATTGCAAATTACGGAGCCGTGTGTTGAGCACAGAGCGAACTATTCTTTCGCCTTTTACTAAAGAATACCGTGTGCTTTTTACATTTAGCGGCATACGCTAATTTTTGAAAGAGTCTTTCCTTTGGTAGACTCTGCAATCATAGTTAAATAAATTTTTTTTTCTATTTACGTTTTATAAATTTGCCTTTAATGGTTTCAAAATTTTGCAGCACTGGTATCCCTCTTCCCTGTTGCCAATCTACATACACAATATTCACAAAATAAAGCATGGGAGTGATAGTGGAACTTATGACACGGAAGGACGGTTAGCAACTAATTTATTTGATGTTAATAACCAATAACCGATGTTTAATTATGTTTCACATTAACATTCTTAACTAATTAAATGACAGTTATGTACCGGTAAATCTTGAGAACATTTTTAGCAAGTATGCTCGTACAGTACCTGATAAGCTCACACTTGGAGAGATTTGGGACATGACTGAGGGCAACCGAAATGCATTTGATCCATATGGCTGGTAAAATATAATAATATATTGAAAGCATAATAAGTCAATACTATATATTTGAAATTATTTTTAATGCAGTGCCTATTAGTAATAAATAAATAAATAACGTGTTTTATTTGTTTGCAGGGCTGCTGCTAAATTTGAATGGGGGGTTCTGTATGTTCTGGCAAGGGATGAGGATGGTTTCTTGTCTAAGGAGGCTGTGAGAAGATGCTTCGATGGCAGCTTATTTGAATACTGTGCTAAGATGAATTATGGATATTATGATGATGCTAAGACGAGTTGAAATATTTGTCTCTCTTGTATGGTATGAGAATAATCATTGCTAAGTGAAATTTCTTTGTTTGTTAATACTGTTAGAAAGATGTTTCAACAATAAAGAAGCAGCAGCATGTGACTATATTTGATGTAATCGAAGAATTTCAAATTTTAGTTGCATTAATTTGTATCACTCCTTATAATATATAATCTATATAGCATATATATTATCTCCTTTTATTTGTAACGAAAAACCTCTGGTGGTGAATGGGGAATCTTTCTCCACGTAAAGAATGTGCGTGTCACTCAGGCGTATGGGGGGCGTATCCAATTGCATGATTTTCCATTATGCGTATGTGCGGGGAAAGCAGATGCGGGATCAGTTCTCAAAGTTGGTGTTTAAAGTTTAAACGCAAACACACTATCATTAAGGCACCATTTGTTTTCGTATACAGAATACATAAACGTAAACAGTAAATATCGAGGGATAGACTATTCTTATTGACATATTTGAACAGTTAAAAAAATACATATAATATTATAAAATTATTTTTTTATTCAGCACTGGTGGATTTTTTTTTTGTCACAGTGAACCTGTAAAATATTTAGAAATTCCAAAAAATCACATTTAATTTTTTTATTCATTTTCAATAAGAGAGATTATGTAAGGTAGAGTTCCTTATCGATTAGGATTAGTGCAAATTCCTAAAACAAAGAGGGGAAGTGTAAAATGTTTAGAAATTCCAAAAAAATCACATTTAATTTTTTTTATTCATTTTCAATAAGAGAGATTATGTAAGGTAGTGTTTCTTATCGATTAGGGTTAGTGTAAATTCCTAAAACAAAAAGGGGAAGTGAGAATTTGAAGAAGGATATAACACGGGTCTCTGGAATTTTGCTAGTAGTTTATTAACGGGTAGAAGATACTAAGCATTGTTGAGTCAGCGGTGGCATCCTCGTCGTTAAAGAAAGACGTGGTGGTTGTTATCTAGATTTTTTTTTATTAATAATAAGCTTACTATTATAATTATTTTTTAGTGAGAATATATAATATATAAAATGTAATAACTTAACAAATATTTCTAAAGAGATTTTTCATTTTCTTTAACAATAAGAAAAATTTATTTCTCTCCTTCTCTTAATCTCTTCTGATTCATCAAACCATCAACATCACACCTTAAACAGTTTAAGACATGAGATTTCTTTATCAATAATAGGTTTACCATTGTAATTATTTTTTTAGTAAGAGTACATAAAGAGTACATAATATATAAGGTGTAATAACTCAACAAATATTTTCTAAAGAAATTTTTCATTCTCTTCCTTAGCAAACAACTCAGAATATATGCTTAATCTTGTAGTGCCCTTTTGTCACTTTCTTCTCTATTTCGCATTCTAAAGTACTTTTCTCCCGAGATAGTTAAGTGCCACCTCATACACAATACACGAGAATCCGGAGAAAAGTCCTTCGAGCAACTCTGTATAGATGTTCACAATAGTCCACAGCACTAGTCTAACCGTCTTTTACTCCATGCACCAAAACATTTCTAATAAACCTAGCTAAGTTCGCTTCGTCTATTTGATATCTTCCAAACCTAAGAATATTAAGCAGAGTTTGGTCGTTCAAGTTTATTACTTTGTTGCCACTTGTGAAGCTAGTTGGTTTTTTTCTCAATGGATTTCATTGGTTACCTAGATTATTTATTTATCAATAATAGGCTTACCATTGTAATTATTTTTTTAGTGAGAGTACATAAAGAGTACATAGTATATAAGATGTAATAACTCAACAAATATTTTCTAAAGGGATTTTTCATTCTCTTCTTTAGCAAACAACTCAGAATATATGCTTAATCCTATAGTACCCTTTTCTCACTTTCTTCTATATTCCGCATTCTAAAGTACTTTTTTTCCGAGATAGTTAAGTGCCACCTCATACACAATCCGCATTCTAAAGTACTTTTTTTCCGAGATAGTTAAGTGCCACCTCATACACAATACACGAGAATCCGGAGAAAAGTCTTTCGAACACTCTGTATAGATGTTCACAATGGTCCACAACACTAATCTGACCGTCTTTTACTCCATGCACCAAAACATTTCTAATAAACCTAGCTAAGTTCACTTCATCTCTTTGATATCTTCCAAACCTAAGAAAATATTAAGCAGAATTTGGTCGTTCAAGTTTATTACTTTACGACGCCAGTCACTAAATTAATAACCAACCATTAATCCAATCCATGTGAATGCCTTATTCAATGCGGAATATCTCAGTTTTTTAAAATCTTCTTGAACCGTAACAAAAAAAATTATGAACTTCCATTGAAGTTAAAATATAGGGATGGGGGATAATTCTCTTACTGTTGTCACTTGTGAAGTTAGTTGGTTATCTTTTTTAATGGATTTCATTGGTTACCTAGATTATTTCTTTATCAATAAAAGGCTTACGATTGTAATTATTTTTTTAGTGAGAGTACATAAAGAGTACATAGTATATAAGGTGTAATAACTCAACAAATATTTTCTAAAAGATTTTTCATTCTCTTCTTTAGCAAACAACTCAGAATATATGCTTAATCCTGTAGTGTCATTTTCTCACTTTCTTCTCTTTTCTCCCGAGAT
Source organism: Arachis ipaensis (assembly GCF_059453495.1). Taxonomy (NCBI): domain Eukaryota; kingdom Viridiplantae; phylum Streptophyta; class Magnoliopsida; order Fabales; family Fabaceae; genus Arachis; species Arachis ipaensis. Next base: position 133,554,069 of record NC_142444.1, read on the forward strand.
AGTTAAGTGTCACCTCATATACAATACACGAGAATCCAGAAAAAAGTCCTTTGAACACTCTGTATAGATGTTCACAATGGTCCACAGCACTAGTCTGACTGTCTTTTACTCCATGCACCAAAATATTTCTAATAAACCTAGTTAAGTTTGCTACGTCTCTTTGATATCTTTCAAACCAAAGAATATTAAGCAGAGTTTGGTCGTTTAAGTTTATTACTTTAGGACGCCAGTCACTAAATTAATAACCAACCATTAATCCAATCTCTGTAAATGCCTTATTCAATGCGGAATATCTCAATTTTTTAAAATCTTCTTGAACCGTAATAAAAAAAAATTACGAACTTCCATTGAAGTTAAAATATAGGGATGGGAGATAATTCTCTTGCTGTTGCCACTTGTGAAGTTAGTTGGTTATCTTTCTTAATGGATTTTGGTTACCTAGATTATTTCTTTATCAATAATAGGCTTACAATTGTAATTATTTTTTTAGTGAGAATAAATAAAGAGTACATAATATACAAGGTGTAAATATGTAATAACTCAACAAATATTTTCTAAGAGAATTTTTCATTCTCTTCAGCAAACAACTCACAATATATGCTTAATATTGTAGTGCCCTTTTCTCACTTTCTTCTCTATTCCGCATTCTAAAGTACTTTTCTCCTGTGTTAGTCAAGTGCCACTTCATATACAATACACGAGAATCCAGAGAAAAAAGTTTTTCGAGCACTCTATATAGATGTTCACAATGGTCCACAATACTAGTTTGACCGTCTTTTACTCCGTGCACCAAAAATATTTCTAATAAACCTAGTTAAGTTCGTTTCGTCTCTTTGATATCTTCCAAATCGAAAAATATTAAGCAGAATTTGGTCGTTCAAGTTTATTACTTTATGACACCAGTCACTAAATTAATAACCAACTATTGATCCAATCCTTGTGAATGCCTTATTCAATGCGGAATTTCTCAGTTTTTTAAAATTCTCTTGAACCATAATAAAAAAATTACGAACTTCCATTGAAGTTAAAATATAGGGATGGGGGATAATTCTCTTGCTTGCCACTTGTGAAGATAGTTGGTTATCTTTCTTAATGGATTCCATTGATTACCTAGATTATTTCTTTATCAATAATAGACTTACCATTATAATTATTTTTTAGTGAAAGTACATAAAGAGTACATATTCAACAAATATTTTCTAAGAAAATTTTTCATTCTCTTCAACAATTTTAGTAAAAGACAGGGTCAATTTTTAATTCGACGGTAATAGGTAGAATGTTAAGCGTGAGTTGCGTTGTGGTGTCAAAGAATTAAGAGTCATAACCTTTCTATTAGTGTTGTTTACTTAAAAATGATTACATGACATAAACATGAGGTGAATTCTATCCAACTCTCTCTAAAATAACATGTAAGTTACTCTTCATCATGTGTCAAATTTTAATTGTTTATCATCTTAACCATAGTTACATTATTTTGTAATTTATTATTTGAATTAGGTAATGATATAATTTCTTAAAATATCAAAATCTCAGTTCCGTTAATTGAAGCACATTTCCACTCCTCCATTCTTTCTTCGTCGCGTAGCTTCGGTCCTTCCAATCATAGCCGTCGTGACAAGAAGCGCCAACGTCGTCGTCATCATCTCTTAACGACGTTGTTAAATTCACGTTGTAACTTTGCCGTCCTTCCCAATATAGCCAGTGCTGACCTTATCGCTATATCCTATCCTCTCATTCGATCCCTCTTTCTGAAGTGGATCACTCCTTATCAACATAATTAATGGTTAGTTTGGTTATTAAATTTTTTTATTAAAAAAATATATCTTTATTTAATTACATGATAAAATATATATTCGTATGTAAAATATAATATAATAAAATAAATCTATTCAGAGTACTTAAAAGTATAATTAAAATCAGGAACATATAAATATAATAATAAAATTTATATTTTAAACAAATAAATATATCTTTTATCATACATAAATTATTTAAGAAAATAAATAAATGGTTAAAATTAATAACACAAGTTTAAAATGATAAAATCTAACTTTTTTACAAGTATTTTTATTCTTTTAAATTTTAATTTATTAGTACTTTATTATTTACTTAATAATTAAACAAATTATTTTTATGAAAAATTATTTTTTGTATTATTTTAAAGAAGAGACCAATATAACAGTTCAAAAAATAACGTAAAAATAATATTTTAAATAAAAAATAGTTAATATAAAAATTTTTAAATGTAAAAATAAATTGTATAGATATTTAAGAGATAAATATGACATACATGCCTAAAATAAATAAAAAAGATAAAAATAATTCTCTATTTCTCAAGGGTACTTCTATTTATATATTTTACTTATTTTAGGCATGTATTTCATATTTATTTGTTAAATATTTATACAATTTATTTTTGTATTTAAAAATTTTAATATTAAATTATTTTTATTTAAAATATTATTTTTACGTTATTTTTTAAACTGTTATATTAATCTCTTTTTTAAGATAATACAAAAAAAATAATTTTTTATAAAAATAGTTTGTTTAATCATTAATTAAATAATAAAAGACTAATAAATTAAAAATTAATAGAATAAAATATTATAAAATACGGTAAGAAAGTTAAATTTTATCATTTTAAATTTTTGTTATTAATTTTAACAATTTATTCAATTTTTTAAAATAATTTATATATGATAAAACATATATTTACTTGTTTAGAGTACAAATTTTACTATTATATTTATATGTTCATGATTTTAATTATATTTCAGTACCTTAAATAGATTTACTTTATTATATTATATTTTACATATGAATATATATTCTATTATGTAATTAAATAAAGATATTTTTTAATAAAAAATTTAATAACCAAATTAACCATTAATTATGTTATTAAGGAGTGATCCACTGCACAAAGAGGAATTGAGTGAGAAAACAGGAGATAGCAATGATAACGGCGTTGGCTATACTAGGAAGGAAGGGAATTTAACAACGTAGTTAAGTTAAGAAATGATGCATCGAAGAAAGAGAGATCGCGTGAGAGTGCAGTAGATGACGACGACGTCGGCACTTCTTGTCACGACAGCGACGAGCCATGCTTGGAAGGACCGAAGCTACGCGATGAAGAAAGAATTGAGGAGTGGAAATGTGCTTTAATTAACGGCAGTGAGATTTTGATATTTTAAGAAATTATACCATTACCCATCTCAAATAATAAATTACAAAATAACTCAACTATGGTTAAGATAATGACCAATTAAAATTTGACACATCATGAAGAGTAACTTACATGTTATTTTAGAGGGGGTTAGGTAGCATTCACCTAAATATGATTATGTGTTTGGAAATTTGCATTAGAAATATATATGCATACGACATGTTTTTTCTTTTGTGGAGTTGCAGTTTATAGTTAACTCTAGTGATAGATTTGGAAGGATTGAAGGTAATTGCAATATCAATGAAGATATGGAATATGATTATGGAGCTATACCTCGAAGCATTGGTTATGACGAAGAGGAAGGTTCAAGTGATGACGTGGAAGAGGAGGATTATACTAATGTCAGTTTAGTTGGTAGGATGAGCGCAGAGGATATAATGAAGAAGGTTTGGGTAAGCCATGAAGATACATATGATTCTTATAGGGTATATACAAAGTGTAATGGATTTGGGATACAGAAAGGTGACGCTGGTGAGATATCGCTTTTTCTGCAATAGGAAAGGTCTGAGATGTAACACTCTACCACACAGAGCTTTACGCTTAAGTCGTAAAGTAGAGGTGGTGTAGTATTACGACCTCTAAAATAAAATATACATACATAATATAGTTGAAAAAATATAATATTCGAGGAGCCTTGAAGGTTGGTTAAACAAAAATGTGAAAAATAAAAGCACAACGCTTAAAATAACATTTATTTGCGTACGAAGAAAGTAGAGATACATACATATATAATAAGAGTCAAGAGTCAAGGATACAAAATATTTAAACCTTGGGCTCAACCTGCGAAACTAAGGTTGGCTGGAGAAATATCATATACATACATATACAATCCAAGTCCCAAAATACTCAAAAGGGAAATCTAGTTCTTCATAAAATCTCTATGAGGCACAAAAGCTAAACAGAATAAGGGAGAAGTCTACACAATACATATATATGTACATATACATCAAAATAACCCAAAATACAAAGTCCTAACTCTGCTGTGACAAGAACTCTAGACGCCTAGCGAGGTGCCTCTCAACCTGCATCTGAAAACAATAACATTATATGGGTGAGAACTGGGGGTTCTCAGCATGGTAAAGGTACCCACATATATAAGATATAAGGTCTCGGAAAAGCCAAAGGCGATCCTAGAACTTCAACACTCAGATTTAAAACTTAAAGATTAAAATCGAAAAACCATAAGCAGGGTGGTTATCTAAGGTTCTAAATCTTAACTAAACTCTAATAAAGTCCCTCAACATTTTTCGCCTTCCTCCAAAACTCTAATAGAACCACACAAACAAAATCAAATACAAATAGAGTACAGTTATTGTAGGTAGCAAGTATGACAAATAGCATGTTGATTCACAAAGGCAATCCCAAATAATGCACAAGCAAACAAAACAAGTATATGCATATGATGTATGCCTGCCCTATGGCTGATGAGTCTCATCTGTCGGTTATAAAGCCAAATCCGACATGTCCGGTAGCTAACCCTGGACAGAACACCAAACACGGAGTAAGAGGGACAACGCCGCAACCCTTGCATCTTACCCGCGTACCCGAAGTAGGGGAAAACTTCACCTTGCCTATTACCTAAGTGGTGTTACAGTTCTCAACCTAGAGCAAGCGGTGTCAGAACTCAACCCTTGTATCTTACTCGGAGTCTCGAACTCTTATCCGGAGCAAGTGGCATATCACAATCAAATTCAATCTCATTATCATTATAATTAATTCATAATCGTTCAACTTCACAATCAAACTCAATTTTCGTCATTCTTCTCCCTCAACTCTTTCCCGGATCAAGTGGACAACGTCATTACCTCTTACCCGGGGTCACATATCTCATTCATTTACAAACCATCATTTTTGCACTTTTTTAATCACAATTCATTACTTCAAACCTTTCTTCTCTGCTAAGTTAACTCCTTCTCTAAACTTACCCCTCTCCCTATGATTAGATCTAAGTTTCAGGGTCTTAGAGAGTAAAAATAGAGGTTTAGAAGTTCAAAATCATGTTTAAAATTACAAAACTCAGTTGCTCAAAAACAGGGCCCCACGTACGCGAGTCTCCTTGGCCGAATGGTTGGCTCGCGTCGCATGCATGTGCCTGCGTATGCGGCACATAAATTTTCACCATCTCGCCTACGCAGCATACTGTCGCGTACGCGAGCTCGTCTGGCCGAACCAAACGGCTACATCGTGTGTGCACTCGCATACGCGACCCTTCCCAAAATGCCAAAAAGCTGTTAAGTGTTGCAGAATTGTCTTTCGCACACCAAACTTTCGACGTACATAATTTTTTTATTAAAAATTATTTTTCATCCATTATTCAAAGGGTGTAAACTTCGCGAACCCAATTTTCATATAAAATAAGTTTGGAAAAGTTAGAGGGTCCGAAAAACGAGTTATGACTCGCTGAAATTTGGTCAAAAAAATAAGATTTTTCATAAAAAACATCAACCTCTATTTTTACCAAAATTTTCAACTCCAAACCAACATTCCAAGTTTTTAAACAACACCACAACAAACTAAACTCTATCTCAGCCCTTCTCATTCAATCCATAACCCATTAATACACATATTCATCAATTTCAATTCCAAGAATTCACAATCAACATAATCTCATACTTAATGATTAAAGTAGCATCATTATAGATTCAATTCATCATCTCATCAACCATCAATCATAAGAATCAAATACCAATCCATTCTCAAACTCATTCAATATTTTTCATCTATTCTACTAAGCATTTAACATAATCATACATTCGAACCTATCCTATGTTCATCTAGCCTAAATTTTCACAAAATATTATATATTACATACGAGAAACCAAAATCCTACTTTGGTCAATTTCTTTCCAAACCCAAAGACACCTCAATTTGACAAAGTCTCAACCTCCACCACCAAGATCCCAGCAACCAAAGCACAACCCAAGCTTCCAATTTCCACAAATATGCTCCAATTCACATATATACACTACCTACTTCACATTACCACATTCATATACACGAACTTAATGCTCAACCACAATTAATCAAGAAATTCTCTAAATTTTGAGAATTCTCACCTTATATGTGCCTTAATCGAACAAAAGTCTACTAATTTCTCAAGCTAATTAGACCCTAGAACATCAAAGAATAAAAAATCTCAACACCCATACATTAAATTTTCAAAATTGAGAAAGAGAGAATTGAAACTAAAATTGTGACTTTCTTACCGAATTGAGTACTGGGCTTTGTAAAGCTCGATGCGGTGGACGCGTAGCCGCAAACGATGCGGCAATCGGAGCTTCGAGTTGGAAGATATGTGGGATTGAATCAAATTCAAGGGTTTGTGTTTTCCTTCATCTTCTTCCCCCTTTCCAACATGTTTCAATGTTTGTGAGGAAGAAATGAGCTTAAGCTCATGAGTATAAGTGGGTTGGGTTGGGCCCCTTGGGCCCGGTTCGCCTGGTTCGAGTCGTTCGGCCTAATCTCTGGCCAAATTCTTTAAAATTAGTATCAAAATTCATGTTTTAATTAATTTTACCTCATTAAACTATAAAATTTATATTTCTAATTTATTTGATTAATAATTAATTTATTGACTAATTATTCGTTAATTACGCGGGGTTTACATGAGAGATACCAAACATTACAACAGAGTTGATAGACGGAGGGCTCACAAAATTGAGACACTGACCAATTGGGAAACGAAGTTGTCAATATATCTCGACAAAAGTGAACAAACTTGAAAGGTTAGGAAGATCATCTTGGAGCACAACCATGAGTTGACTCCCATTGGCATGGTTCACATGATTGCAAATCACCGTGGCATGATGAACGTCGCGAAATCTTAGATAGACGGAATGAATGCGCATGGGATCCCAACTTCGAAGATAGTTGGTTATATGGTAGGTACGGATGGTGGGTACTCTTTGGTTGGGTTTTTGAAAAAGGATGTGTATAACTATGCTGACAAAAGTCGACGTAAACAGATTGTTGACGATGATGCGAACACTACTATAGAGTATCTGAAGGGCAAGGCTGTTGCAGATCCCATGTCAATTGTGAGATACAACTTAACTGACAACGGAAGACTAAGGAATATGATTTGGGCTGATGGAGGTGGTAGAATTGATTACCAATACTTTGGCGATGTACATGCCTTTGAATCAACGTACAAGAAGAGCAAGTATAGACGACCGATTTTAATATTTTCTAGTTCAAACAACCACAAGCAAACCCCTAACTTTGGATTTGGGATTCTCATGGATGAAAATGTTATGTCATATTGTTGGATGTTAGAGAATTTGTTGGAAGTCATGTGTCAAAAAAGCCTTTTGTGGTTATAACGAATGGGAAAAAAACTATGATTAAGGATGTGAAGTCTATTTTTCCTAATGCCACTCATCAGCTATGTGCTTGGCATGTGGAGAAGAATGTGACCTCAAATGTTAAGGATGAGGAATTGCGTAAGACATTCTGCCGATGGTTGTACGTTGACATGCAGATCCAAGATTTTGAAATACAATGGACTCATATTATGGAGGAATATTGTTTGCATGATAAACCATGGGCTGTCCAAACGCATGAAAAGAGGTAGATATGGGCCAATGCGTATCTAGCTGACAAATTTTGTGCGGAGTTTCGTACTACATCGCGTTGTGAAGGGATAAATGCCTTTGTAAACAAGTTGTCAAGGTCAATGTATAGTCTTTTGGAGTTAGTTCAGGACCTAGAACTATTTGTGCAAGAATATAGGAATAGAAAGCTATTATTTCATTTTAGAACAATATATAACCTCCCAGTGATGACTACTTGTCTGAAGTCGATAGAAACCTATACAGCAAGGGTATACACTAAGGAAATATTTTGTGATGTTAGGAAACAAATAGAGGGCATACGGACCATCAATTTTGTCATAAAAAGACGGTGCTTGAACACGATGGTATACACATTTGAAGAATATGGAAATCCTGATGTTCATATAATGGCCTTATTTGATAGAAGTTATGGGAAAGTTGATTGCTAGTTCAAGTTGTGGAAGAGAAATGGAGTTCCATGCAGCCATATGTTCTTCGTTACGAATGTTGTACATCTTATGGAGATTCTAGAAGGCTTGGTTTTAAAGGGATGGAGAATCGACGCAAAGTCCCTTCAAAGTATGTCGACAATGAGGATAATAGTGAGCAGGGCTTTCTGTTTTGATATGGCGCGTTAAACATGTTTTGGAATGCTATGTCGGGTGTTCATTCCTTGTGTCAGACATTGGAAGAGGACTATCGTGTATTTGATGGTGCATCTACATCAATTGCTAGCAATGATTCGATCCGGGATCCATTAGTGGCTAAAACTAAGGGCGCCACAAAGCTTCCAAAAAAGGGTTGTGGTGGAAGCGGAGGTGATGCAATTCATGCAAAAGCCTGGCCATATAAAGAGACATAGCCCTGAGGTCAGGGATCACAAACAAAACATCGCTAAATCAGCAGTGGCTGAGTTCGATGGGGATGAGCGCTAGACCAGTGGTGTATATTCACAAGCAGAGAAAAAGGATAGCGTGATTTTCTCGTCTTACCTTTTATTAACAAAAAAGTGTTAGTTTATGTTATTTATGGGTTGTAACGTCTCGAAAACTTGGTTTCTTATGTATTATTTTAGGGTCATACTGGGGAGGATGCACAGTAGGGATTTGCTAGGACCAAGACCATGTTGTTATCACAAATAGATAAATCAACTAATGGTAGAAATGTGATGTCTAAATGTCTAAGTACAAAGGGCAACCATTGGTCAACAGAGGTGGGTTAACAAATAATACTCTTGCATGCTTGACAGTGTCCTTACTAGTTTAGTGTGAGGGAACTTACTGTGATTGCTCATTTCATATGTGCCTATTTGGCAGCTACTGGACCTACTTAGGGACATAGAGAGTAACATGCCTTGACCATGAATAAGTAAGGGCCAAGGGAAAGAAGAGTTCTTTTCAACCAAAGGCCTCCTTTAATGACTATGTTATATTGTTATGTCCATACCATGATGATAGTTAGGTGTGTATCTATCATATGACAAAAATTGTTGTCCCTGGAAGGTTGTTAGGAAGTCTTGTTTCTAATTGTAATTTATAAGAACCGGCTTAACCGCTTTAATAAAATAATAATTTTTAACTGCCCGCAATAGGTTTAAAAATATAGAAATGATATTTTGAAAATAAAATGGTGAAATTTGAATTTAGTAAATTTTTCTGAGTGGAAAAATGTATCTTTTATGAAAAGTTTTTGTAAAAATACGTACCGGTGCTTAAGCCGGCAGTATCGGCTCTAGTCTGTTCGGTACTGTGTATTGAGGAAAATAAGATTTTGAAAATTGAATTTATTGTTTTGAAAAGTCAAAAATAATTTAGAATTGAAAACTGGGAGCTAATCTTAAAGGTTTTGGCCCAAAGTAGGCTAAATGGGCTAAAAACACTAACGGGTTGGACCAGACCTAAGTTGGACCCAAGCCCAGCATATATAAACCTAACTAATAAGCATTTCAGCTAATTTTAACCTAAAGAAAGAGTGCGGGACACAGCTTGAGAGAGAAGAGAGCAAAAGGGTTTGGTCACTATTCACATTCACCTTCCAGTGACCATAATTTGAGCTACGGAGCTCCGATTAACGAGCTGTTTGCGGCTACGCGTCGCTCTTGCCGAGCCCGTCATTTCTAGCTAAGCTTTGTTGGTAAGAAACTCTTTCTCTAGATCCATTTTTCTATCCTAGTTCAAAACTCAAAAATAGCTTTGGATTTTTGAGTTTCTTTGTGTTTTGGTTGTTTAGGGGTGATCTAGCATTAGAGTATTGTTGAATTTTGTCCCTAATCTCATTGGGTAAGATAAGATCTCAATAAACCTTTGTGTTTAGTTATTTTTATGAACCCTAGATTTTATGTTGGTATGTTGTATGATGTTAGATTGAGTTTTGGTGTTTGTTGGAGTTGGTTTGAGGCTTTGGATCAAGCTTGGTGGCGTCGTTTTGGTGTTTGGTACATTTTGGGAATCGACCAAGGTATGATTTCGGTGTTCTTTATGTAATATATAATGTTTCTAGACACTTAGGCTAGTGGACTTTAGGATAGGATTGAATTGGTTGTTGAAATTTATTGGATTGATGATGTATGATGATTTGATAAATTATGATGGGAATTATTGATGTTGGGTAATGAATGTGGATAATGAAATGAGTATTGATTAGATGGATGATACTTGTGATATAATAATTATGATGTGATGATGTTGTAAATTGATGAAGGGTGTATATGAGGAATTAGATTGTGTGAATTATTGGTATGGAAGTATTGAATTGGAATTATAGATTTGTGTTGAACTATGGAGGAAGGATTGAGTGAATTAAGTGTGGAAGTGATGAAAGTACAATAGAACAGTAAAGTGTAGTGTGTAGTAGTGTTTTTTTATGGATTGGATATGTTTTAGTTTGGTTTTGATCATGAATTTTAGAAGTTTGAGAACTTAGTTAATTTTTTGTAAAAACTAATTTTTGGTGAACTTTGACGGATCATAACTTGAGCCTCAGTTTTTGAAATTGATTGAAATTTATCTTAAATTAAAGTTCATCTAAATATTTTTAAATTGATATAAAGTTTGATGAAAATGAATTTCTGTAGAGGAAGTTATGAACGTTTAAAGTTTGGTATTTAAAGCTGATTTCTGCAACTTTACAAAATTCTGCAAGTCTAGAGGGGTATGCGTACGCGAACCCCCCTCCATACGCAAGCGTGCCATTCTGTTTGGCACCTATGCGTATGCAAACTCTTGTATACGTACGCGAGATGGGCAAAAATTTTAAGTATGCGTACGCATACATGGGCATTCATACGCATAGAACCTGTTTTGCTTAAATATGATTTTTCTTCATTTTTAAGGGTTCTCTAACTTTCCAAACTTCCTCCAAATGCTGTTTAAGAGTATTATATGGTACTTAGGTTCTAATATTACTAAATATGAGTTAGAGACTAAAATAGATGAATTTCTATATGAGTTTAGAAGACGGAGACTTAGATTTATGAAGTTGTGGGTAAGGGGGCGAAGTATTATATGGGTGATGATTCAGAGAACTTAAGAGGTTACGATAGTTGATAATAAACTTGAGATGTTGGTGATGAGCTTGAGATATTGATATTGGATGATGAGATTGGAACTTGAGAATGAGTTGAGTTTGATCTGAAATTGATGAACTTGAAGTATACTGATATTGGTTAATGAGCTGTTTTGTGCTACTGAATTGTTATGTTTGGTAAGTCGCTATGCGCCTCAGGTAAGGACTGTGGCAGTCTTCCACTTGTCGAGGTAGCGGTACCGACATAGGGGTCGAGGCAGTCTCCCGCCTACGTTGAGATGTGAGGGTTGTGGAAATCTCCCGCTCACATAACCTTCCTTGTTGCATGAGTGTGCAGAGCCTATATCTCTGGCGTAGCAGACTCCCTGCTGCATGAGTGTGCGGGGCTTATATCCTCGGCGTGGTAGATTCCTCTGCTGTATGAGTGTGCAGAGCCTATATCTCTGACGTGACAGAAAGGCTACATCCGGGAGGATGTGTCGGGTTGGCATTTATAGACCGACAAGTGATATCACGAGCCAATAGGACAAGCATTCATCATATGCATCTTCTATATGCTTGTTTGCTTTGCTTAACTTCAGTTATTCCTAAATGAATCACATGTCTATTTACTATTTGTTTACTTGTTGTATATGAATATTACTTGTGCTTTACTTATCTGCATTACCTGTGTTTTCTGCTGGGATTGAGGAGGCTCGGGAGACGGTGGCGATGGGATCGCACGGAGGTTAGGTTGGCGAAGGCTGTGGGATACAGCGGTGTGATTAGTATTAGTTAGAAATCCCCTAAGTTTAGATAACCCTGTTTATGGCTTATGGTTTCGGTTAACTATTTTTGTTAAGCTTGAATATCTGTTCTCGATGTGAAGTTCTAGGATTGCCTTTGGCATCCCGGAACCTTACATCTTACATATTAGACACCGAAAAACAAGTCGGACCTACATAACCATAACCTCAAAAGATCCAAGCTACAAACAATAAAACAAAGCAATCTGAGGAGGTCGAGATGCAAGATTTCAAACATCAGTAGAAAAAATGCCAAGTCAAAAAGCTACTTCTTTTTACTCTACAAAAAAGTTATAAGGCCCGGAAGGCCACCAAAACCTACCATAAAGAGATAGCGAGCTACCTTTTGTTCGTCAAAATAAAAAGTTGCTAAACAAGCAACTTGAAAATATCAGCACTTAAATAAAAAGTTTTAAAAGCCTACAAGCCGGGCCAACTACATATCCAGAAAGAGATCAGCAAACATCAGGAGCCTTCTTGGCAGCATCAGGACAAGGAGAAGGAGGACGAGTCTGGATCGGCACAGCGTCCACAGTTCCATCCTCCCGGTTCAGAATATGGCAATCCGAGTCAAGCGCAGCAGGAGGAACTAAAGAGGTCGACACTTTGGCAGAGGACGTAGGGGGAACAACCTCATCATCACCATCCTCATCATCAGGAACAATCTTGCCATCCCTGACAACGTTGTCCAGGATAAAAGAGGTGAGATCAGCTTCGGGAGCAATGACCTGAACTTGCTCCCTCAAGTTCTCATAAGCAGCAGTCACGCTACCAACGAGATGACTTTGGAGCTCAGAATAATCTTCCCGGACACTGTCGAGCTCCCCCCTCAGGCGCATCACCTCCCGATAAGATGTAACGTAACTCTCCTTATGCATCATGGCTGCGTCCTCAGCCAACCTCAAAGAAGCCGTCAGTGATTGAGAACTTGCCTCCTCGTTCTTCAAATCCTTCTCCAGCTTGGCTACCTTTATCTCAAGCTCCTCCTTCAACTCCTTCATCCGATCAAACTCTTGTTTCGCCTCCTCCATAAACGCTTTAGTGGCGTGGAGAGGGAGATTCTGAGCAGTCCGATATATGGCAGCCACCATATACGCCATCTTCACGTGATTTCGGGCCATAAACTCCAAGTGACGGAGGATGGACACATCGTCCATGGAGAGAGCGCCGTAGGGACCGATTTGCTGATCCACAAATTCAATGGGATTAAAATTAGGAGCATCGAGGTCAAAGGGATCAGCATTCTTTTGTTTTTTATTGGGAGAAGCAACAGAGGGAGTAGCAGAAGTAGGGTGAGGATCCACCAAACGGACTCGGGGTGTAGGGATCACCTTCTTCACCTCGGGAGAACTCGGCACTGATGGCTTCTCGCGCACTTGGGAGGACCCCTCCCCAGCCGCTTTGGCCGCAACATTTCTGGCAGCAGTCGCCCTCTGCACCCTCTTAAAAGCTTTCATGGATTCACTATTCTTCATTGCCTCTACAAATAAAACAAGAAAATTCAGCTACAAGTCGGACAAGTCGGAGAGACAGCTACAAGCAACATAAACAAGATAATAAAAGAAACACAAAATACCCAGTTCAGTTTGAAGAAGAGAAGGATTGGTTAGAAATTTTTTTGTGTCAAGATGGGGAGATTGACCCCAGCGTTCTTCCAAAATAGTCACAAAGGCTCGCTCAGCCTCATCCAACATTTCCCACGAATACCTGGAGACCCTCACGTCTTTTTGCCATTCCAAGGGAAAAGCAGGTTCGTCATTCTCATCCAGAAAAAAGGGGCGAGCTCCTTCAACAGCTCGGACCTTGAAAAAGTAGTTTTTAAAATCACGAAACGACTCGTCAAATATGGAAAAAACCTTTTTTTCCTGGGTAAAACGAAAGGAGACCCAAGCTGACTTCTTTTTTACCACACCGGGCTTAGTCAAGACAAACAGATAGAAAAAGAGAGATTGGGAAGCAGGAATACCAAAACCATTGCACAACAATTGGAAAATTTTAATAAAATCCCAGGAATTAGGGTGAAGTTGAGAAGGGGCAACATTACAAGACCATAACAGGTCGGTTTCAAATTGGGTAAAAGGAAGGGTGATACCCAGCTGACCAAAGAAAAAATCATAAGCATAAAAGAAGGGGCGACCATCAACAACCCGAGTTGAAAAGCAAACTCTCTCGTCAGAAGAAGGAGGGACAAGTTCATAGTTCTTCTCATCACCAGAATTACTACAGACACTATGAAACTGCCTAAGTTGAGCACAAAATTCAGAATCAACCAGCGAGACACACATGAGAACCATGGAGTCCACCCAATCGGCCATACCCGCGGGAACCTGGGAAGGCATCTCTACAACGTTATTTCGGGAAGACATGAGGTCAACTAAATCCTACAAAAAGAAAAGAAGAATGGATTACTTAAAAACATCTCGGACAGGGGGCAAAACATCTCGACGGATGGATAAATAAAAAAGGGAAAACCCCAAGACTCAAGACAAAAAGTCTTGGGGCATCCCTTAGAGGCAGTAAACAAGCAAGGTCTTTAAGTTATTTCTACAGCCTACATCCCGGCACTCATCAAAATAAAATCCAAAAAGAAAACAAAGGAAGCAAAAATGCAAAAGGTCCACCCTTCTACAGTTTATCAGGAAAAGCATTGCTCCTACAGTTTATCAGCGGAAAGCACTATTTCCATAGTTTATCAAAAATTCCAAAAAGGGCCAAGCGAAAAAACAGCAAAGACACAACCTTTTTTCAGAATCAAACAAAGTCATCATTTCAAAGCTTCAAATACAAAAGCATTCACAAACATGCAAAGTTCTAAAAGTATCAAGCAACAGATGGAGAAACTACAAGACACACAGTGATCAGTAAAAAAGACAGAAAGATCCAAACTTTCTCAAAACAGACACAAAAATGGTGTAGAGGAAGGAAGGAAGAAGAGTCAAACCTGCGAAATGAGAGAAACTGCGAAGAAAAGCAGGGAAGCGGAAGGCAAAAGCCAGAATCACCCTTCTCCCACGAAAAAGCAAAGTGACAAAGCAACGTCGCTAGGCTAAAACGTGCAACTGCAAACTCCAGGTAGAAGCTTCAGAAAAATCAAAAAAGTTGAAAGCGAGAGAATGAAAGAAGAAATATGAAGAAGTTACGAAAAGGGTGAAGGAGAGAAACCGTTTCTGGAGTACAAAATTCAAAAATAGAGAAGTTAGGGAAACGGGGCAATTAAATTAAATGCGGATATTAAAACCGCTTGCATTCCCAAAAAAGCGCTAATACAAAAGCACGCGCTTGTAGAGGAAAATGTTCTACATTCAAAAGCTGCTACAAAAAGAAGTCGACAAGATGCTTGAGTTCGGCTTCACTACAAAAAGGACCAAGGATTCGACCTCGACAGAGAAGACCGAACTCAAGCAAGGGCACTGTTCATACCTTGGGTCGAGCTATCCGACCTGGGACGATCGACGATAAAGCGACCGACCTCTTCAGGTCAAGCGGACCGACTTCTTCTTAAAGAACTCGGCCGAGTCAACAAGAGAGCCCAATAAAGGGCCCAGGTAGAGGAACACGACTCAAATCCTAAGGCAACCCAAGCCTATAGCGATAAAGGCGGTTCCGTTGAAGATATGCTGACCTCAACTCAAAAGATCAAAATAAGATAAGATAACTAACTTATCTTATCCAAAAGGTCACACCTCACCTTTATAAATACACTGGAGCACCCAAGTATAACTCATACTTTGATTCTACATAACACATGTTTAATACCCGTGCTAACTTAAGCATCGGAGTCTCTTGCAGGTACCCCCCACCCTTCGGTGATAGAGGATCAGCAGCACGTTCAATCCAAACAAGTCGGACGCACCAGCTCCGACCGCCATTTACCAGCCGGACAGATCGGTTCCGACCAGCACAGAAGATCTCGTCCGAGATCGACCTACAGTTTCAGATAACCCTCGGAACAGTTACCATATTGAGAACCTCCGGTTCTCATACCATATGTTGTTGTTGTTTTTCAGATACAAGTCGAAACCCACCACAGTGAGTTTGCGGATGTGGTGATAGAGCGGAGTTTGATCTTCCTTGTGTTTTATTTCACTTTACTTTTGTTGTAGTATTCTCTCACCTTTTGTAAATTTAACGTTGTTGTCGTAGAGGCTTTATTTCTGAAAACTTTGAGAGATAGGTTGTTGCTGTTTTAAACTTCAAAACTTTGGTGTATTCAGTTTGACTAGCCGGCCTAAACTCCGCAGGCTGTGACTAGTCCTCTTTTTGTATATCATACTTTGTATATTGTTTATTTTAATTATTACCCTGTGTATCCTGGAACTATCTACAAGGTTTTACATATATTATGTCTCGTTCTATTCGTACCTATGCGTTTAGTAACGCTCCGCGTTTCATAATTTCGCTTTATGCAATTTGAACTTTTATTCCTTCATCAAACTTCTACTTTAGAATTGTCATAACACTTTATTATCCTTCACTTTACGGCGCGAGATAAAGCTTAGGGCAACTATCCCACTCTGCATGCATAATGTGAAGCTTAAACCAAAGTGAATAGTAACACATATATATTCATTACTTAATACTTTCTTATCACCAATCCGTTAGTGGAAAGCTAAATTCGTCATAAAAAGAATAACATTCATTTACTAATCCAAAAGAACGGTAACATAAGTAACACTACATTTTCACTTAGACACGTCTTTCCATCCATGCAGATCCATTAACCCGATATTACTACAACTCTAAAGTAGCACATGAGTAATCAATTACCCTAAGTGTTAGAAACCTAACATACATCACCATCTGACTCACAAAGAAAGAACCGCACACAAAACATAAACCCAAGCACCCACGAAGCAACTAAACTGTAAGAATGTTCTTGTACATGGCTACCAATTTCTTCAGCTGAGCATTCTCCTTTCTGATGGCGGTCAATTGTTCCATCAATGACATGGCAACTAGCCACTTTAACTCCTCAACCTCACGTCTGTACTGAAGGACCACCGATAGTTGAAGTCCAAATTACCAAGACCCGTCTTGAACAACAATCGCTCAAGCATCACAAACACTATATCTCACTTAGCACAGAACTCATCCATGGAGAGGCGCTCATTTGCACAGAGATTTACTCCATTGTTTGAGCCTTGCAGCACCACGCTAAAAGAGATGTACCTTATTTCGTCCCTGTATATGTCATCTCGTCTAAGGAGTATGGGAGCAGGGACATCGAACTTGCAGCACGTGCTAATGAGAAGTTACTCCATGTCCTCCGTCAAAACGAATTGGGAAGGCTATCTAGGTCTGGGATGAAATCCAAATCTAAACCACATAACAATACTAAAACTTTCCATTAACAAAAATTCAATCTAACGTAAACAAAGATTGGAGGAAGAATGGTTTAGTACCCCAAACTACTACCAACCATCTAGTTCATATAATAAATATTGAATGGTAAAGATTGTAAAAGCACTTCAATTGCTACTGTTGGAAAGGGTATTAGAGGGTTAGAAATTTTGAGAACCGATGTGACCACACATGAGATCTTTCACATTTCTAAACCCTGACACCAATATCTACGCTATGGATCACATGTCCATATTAACAAAGATATACATTATATCATTTAATATATTTTAAAATAAATCAAATTTTCATAGAAATTTTATGCAACATTATCACACCAAATCCAAAAAACTTCTTATGCGCCGAAACTCAAAATGTAAAAGCTCCATGTGTGAAAGGGTTAGGGTTTAGGGTTATGAATCAAAGGATTCTAGTCAGTGACGAATCCAAAAATATTAAATTGTAGGGACAAATATATAACACATTTTAATAAACACTTCAGAATTTGTTTAATTAAAATACATAAAAATAATAAATATTAAATATTTTTATTTATTTATCATCAATATATATATATATATATATATATATATATATATATATATATATATATATATATATATATAACATGTATACTTTCTAACACTTTTTAATAATTTTTTTATTTTTTAGATTTATGATTTAGGGTTATAGTTCAATGGATTTTAGTTTTCATTGATTTAGTGAAATATTAGGGTTAGATAGTGTTTCAGAGTATCTAACTTTTTATTTAGTTTGTTTGAGATCTTCTTAAAGATTTAAGGTCTTACTTGTTTAGGGTTTCAATTATCTTATATTTAATTACTTATATGGTCTCACAAGAGTAATGTGTAGGGGTTACATACCCTGAACAATTTTATCCTTTAAAGATTAGGATTTAGAGTTAAACGATTGCGGATTGATAATTATCCTATACGGAGATTTTTTTTTAATAGTTTATTTTTTACAATTTTATACTTAGTACACCAGTTTCATGAGATCTTACAGTCATTCAAGCTTACAAATGGGAGGGAAGATAGTGTGGTATGGAAATTTGATAAAACAGGTGACTACTCAACAAAATCCTTTGTGCGAGTGTATGTTAGGGTTTAGGGTTTAATAAGAGTTCAAGAGTAGGGGACATTATTAACAGATCGTTTACGTTCTACGAAGAATGGAGTGGTGCTGAACCCTTTGGGTGTTGATGGCCGGGTCACAGTGTCTAGGAGTTGTATGTTATCTTGTTTTATTCTTACTATAGCTTTGCTATCTGCTCCACTCTACTGTATTGAGCTCCCTTTGATTAAAAAAAAAAACAATTAAAAATTATTGAAGATGTAAACACTAAACCTTTTATAATTTTTGACACAACACTGTACATACCATGACATAACATTATCACTAAGTGTTTATACTACTTTCTCTGATAAAATTGCAACACTTAATTATTCTAGTTTCACTATATTATTAACATTAATTATTCAAACCCTTGTATCGTGCTCAAAAGATAATTACACCGTATCCTACAGTTATTGTGGACATTTACATCTTAATCGAAAACGCTCTCGCAAAACGAATGATCGTGTCTTTAGTCTTATTGACCACTACTATTAATCCTAATCCTAACCCTAAATTACCCTAAACCATTTACCACTATGTCTCAATTCATCGTAATCCATATACAAACATCATTCTCACTTAACAACACTAGACACAAGTGTCAACTGTAACATGGATTTTAATTCTTCTCTCTTCCTATAACATGACAATATTCACTCAATTTTATTTTCAAAATTTTTTTTAAATTATTTATTTAATGCCAATCACTTAAAATAAACACAAAACTATATTACTTTTTTTTTATCTTTTTTTTCCTGCCCCAAAACGGTAACGATGTTAAAATATAATTTTTACCCAAATATTCAATTAACCCAACTCGTACCAACTTAAATTGAAACATTTTTGGAGAGAAATGTCCAATACTTCTCTCTGCTAAAAGGCCCCACTCCACCAAAAAAGAAGAAACAAACATGTCTAACCCCTATGAGTAAAAAAAAAATAATGCATTATTAAATTCATTTTTCAAATTTATCACTAGACTCTTATACTAATCAAATTACACTTTATTAAGTTCATCACATTTCAAACATCATCCCACATTTCTCGGTTCCCTTTCTGCTGCCATTGAATAAAAAATTACAAAAATCTATGCACATTGACACGCATCTAGCCCGACCTCATCATAGACCAACTTCATTACTTCGGACAGATTCTTTGTGCAGCACCACAGAATTTTTCTATTTGTAAATATATTCTAACATTATTTATGAGGCATGATGCTCTCAGCTAGAAGCAGAGTTTATCAGTGTTCTTCACCTGCAATAAACCACTATTCTCTTTAACCGCTAAACTCATACTTAGAGAATTTAGGATTTAAAAGGTTATTGCATGTACTATTTATGTGACTTGACTTTATGGTTATATGAATTCACTATTAAGGTAGTGTATCGCATACCAATTTATATATGTATCGGAAAGTCATATATATATTTCATATGAGAAAAGTTTAAGGGTAAGTGAAATTTATTATCTTTAGTTAGTATTTTTAATCATTAATTTAATTTGATAATTTTTTTAATCTAATAATCTAACAAAATATTTTTAATCTGCATTTTTAAACATTATTGACTAACTACTGATAAAAAATAATAAATTCTACTAATTTTTTAATATTTTTTTATGTGATACATGAGCATAAATAAGTATAACTTTTAATTTTGGGACATCTTTATATAAGTTCAGCTGACAATATCAAAAAAATATTGTTGAGAGTTGTCCGAATTATGTAAAGATTAATTAATGTTTCACCAACAAACTTTAATATTTTGGAATTACGTAGAAATTAAGGTTTATTTGAATTATCGTTGTTCATATTTTTTTAATGTCTTTGGTACTTTTTTAACTAAAATCTATAAAAAGAATAATTTTAACTAATTTGAGTTAGTAGAATAGTTAGTTCACTTTTCTATTTAAGTAAGTATTAGAGAGAGTTTAAATATAATAATTTTTTATCAATAAATTCTTAAATAAAACTCATATTCACATCAGATTAATTTTTAGTGCATGTTTGGGCGCCATTATTTTGTTAAAAAAAGATCTTTTTTTTTATTTTTTAACGTGTTTGGCAAATTTCTAGTAGTAAAAGTAAAAGCACTAGTAAAATAAAAAAAAGATCTTTTTTGAGAAGATGTAATTTAGGGCTTGTTTGGGTGAGCTTTTACGAAAAGATCTTTTTTCGAGTTATCTTTTTTTAAAAGATCTTATAGAGAAGTAAAAGTAATTTTATGTTTGGATATCTCATATAAAAAGATCTTTTTATCTATCAATTATGTTTGGGTATAACAATATAAAAGTACTTTTTTGTTTATTTATTACATGAAAAACATCTTTTTTTAAAGAAAAAAGATCTTTTAAAAAAAGATGTAAATTACAGCTTCTCAAAAAAGATCTTTTTTTTATTTTACTAGTGTTTTTACTTTTACTACTAGAAATTTGCCAACACGTTAAAAAATAAAAAAAGATCTTTTTTCAATGAAAAAAGATCTTTTTTTATTTTTTAACGTGTTTGGCAAATTTCTAGTAGTAAAAGTAAAAGCACTAGTAAAATCAAAAAAAGATCTTTTTTGAGAAGCTGTAATTTACATCTTTTTTTAAAAGATCTTTTTTCCTTAAAAAAAAGATATTTTTCATGTAATAAATGAACAAAAAAGTACTTTTATACTGTTATACCCAAACATAATTGATAGATAAAAAGACCTTTTTACATGAGATATCCAAACATAAAATTACTTTTACTTCTCTATAAGATCTTTTAAAAAAAGATAACTCAAAAAAAGATCTTTTTTTAAAAGCTCACCCAAACAAGCCCTTACATCTTTTTTTAAAAGATCTTTTTTCCTTAAAAAAAAGATGTTTTTCATGTAATAAATAAACAAAAAAGTACTTTTATATTGTTATACCCAAACATAATTGATAGATAAAAAGATCTTTTTATATGAAATATCCAAACATAAAATTACTTTTACTTCTCTATAAGATCTTTTAAAAAAAGATAACTCGAAAAAAGATCTTTTTGTAAAAACTCACCCAAACAACCCCTTAATCTATCTAATTAAAAATACTCTTGGATAAAATACTAGGAGGAGGAAAAAAAAAGGTTAGTTTAGTAGCTTAGTGTAGGTGGTGATTGGGCAAATCTATGACAGGTTAACGTTACAACACAGCCGCTGCCTGATCTCCACTAGCCAGGCAGCCACGTCTCCTTCTCCGCCTTGCTCCGCCGCAGGTAAATGCTTCCTTTCCCTTTTCGCCACTCTTAAGTCTCATATGCATCTCTTCACTCTATTCCTCATTTCTTTCCGTTCCGCATTTTTCTAAATATATTTACATGTTTATTCTGTAGTTCACTTTGATCCATTTCCTTTTCTATTTACTCTTTTTATTCAAAATTATTTTCAATTTGATTTGCTTTCCAGTGAAACGAACATTTTGCGGCTGAAAGACTCAAAGTTCAGGCCTTGAAAGTTGAAAGCATGCAATTGTTATTATGAATGTCTTTTAGCTGTGAACGTTCGCTGTAGCCATAATCAGACTAAAAACCCTAATAAGTGTATAATTCAGATGTATTTTGTATGAAGTTCCAGGTTTCTGGGCTTCAATTGCTTGATAAATGGTTTTGATGTTGCATAATCATGTTGATTGTTGATAAATCAAGATATGGAGATTTATAAATGTTTGGAATTGTATTAGTAATTTTCTTTGCGATTATCCATTATGTTGATAATTGTGGTACACCACTCAAATAAGAAGTCTCATAGGTTTTCATCGTTGTGTTTTAAGAGTGTGAAGCATATGATATAGAGAAGAAGGGGCAGCTGAAGTTGTATTCTCTTGGAGATGGGAGAAATTTGGTGGTCGCTTTTGGGCGCTGCAATCCCTGTGCTTGTTGCTGGACAAGCTTTTCGGCTCAAGGCAAGGCACGCAGAAGAGCAGAAGTTGAAGAGTGCAAGGGGAAGAGAAAGGAGTTCGGATGAGATCTTTGTCTGTGAAAGGGTCTGCACTTCAAAGAGGATGTTGAAGAAGGTTGGTTCGTTCTCAAAGGATCCCATTCCTGACACCTGTGTCACCGTGTGCGGTGTGTCTGATCTTGATGCATGTGCTGATGCGTGCGCGCGCACTGTTTGTGTTAACCAGCATCAAGTGCCTAACTGGAACGACATATGCCTTAGAAGGTGCCAAAGTGAATGCCTGAAACTCTCTTCTCAATCTTCTTAGGGATTAATTGCATTTTGGGCAATCAAATGTTTATGTGTGCATGCTGAATTATGTTTAGATGGTTAATATTTTGTTTGATCATCATCCTTTCCGGAAACGGTATCGAAATGCAAGTCAGGGTATAGTTAACTAGATTCTACTAGTTCATATAGGATTAACTTGTTGAAGATCTAAATGCTAGTTTCTTTCGCTGCTCAATTGGTGCACAACATTGTAGAAAGGGTAAATTATGAAACCAATAATACAGAACAAGTTAGTTAAAGCTGAAAATTTCAGACAATCTGTCTTGGTTAAAACTGGCCATAGATCACGCACGTTTCAAAAAAGTGTCATGTTTATATTGTTCAGGATTAGCGTACACAGTTTGTAATAGAACATATAGTTATTAGTAGGGTTTATAATATCTTGTCTAAATTCCATATGAATTTACAGGTTAATGCAGTTTAGTGTTTGTAAGGGCTGCTTTCTCAGTTGAATTGATCTTTAATGTTCTCTATTTGTGTTCATATGAAACTTCTTGAAATAGGTTTCCATTTCTAGGGATTGCCTTCGGAAGCCCCCACATATTTTTTTCCCGTCACTTGTCTTGTTTGCTTTTGTCCAATTTTACTTTTACCTTGGATTCTCTAATTTGTGGGAGTTCCCTAGTTTTATTTATTAATTGATTAACTTAGAGTATCATTCATATTTGTAAAGTAGATTGCAAACCTATAGTAGTAATGGTGTGTGCAAAGAAAATCTTTATACTTTCTCCCTTGCCTCTTTTATTCCCCTTCAAAGAAAATGCACAAGATCCGAAGGAACATGATGCAAACTAATAATAACAATAGTCCTTAAAATGGTGCAACTTACAGAAGCTTCTAATGGTGAAAAAATAATGCAGCTACAAATAGATCAACACATTAGGCAACATAGTACATTGGATTTGGAAGTTTAAATGTTCTTATGCTGCTTGGAGGCCCTTGAATGCTGCTGTATTGATCACCCAAAATTCCCCAAATGCGGTAGCCATTATTAACCAGTTGTTTTCTCACATCAGATTTGTATTTTTGTACTGATACTAACTCATTAGCAGGTGCTCTGCATAGAGAAAAATAGAACAAAACACAGCAAAAAAAAATTAATGAGCAAACAGAATACAGCAGTAATAGAAAAATAGAGGAAATGCTTGATTTATAGAATTAACCTCATGATAAGACTTGTCCAACCATAATAACCAACATTGACAAGGTTGTCAATTGTAGCAGACCTTAGATGCTCCCTCCTTGAAGAAATCAAGATGATCTGAATTCCTCTGGATTTAAGTGCATTGAAAAGCTTCAATGAGTCGTCAAGAGCTTTCGCCTTGCTCTTGCTCATCCACTCCTCCAATGATGTCAAATTTAGCTTCTTTCCCCTATTGTCAATGGAGAAAGAGGCTCGTCACTCAGAATAGTAGGCATATTAGAAACTGAACAAAAAATTCACCGTCACATTCACCATGGTAGAGAACAAGATAATCAAACTCAAGTTCATCTAAATAGTGTAACTTACACGAGTTTAAGCGACCCAAATTGTAAAGTTTAACCCAAAAACTCGATTCAAGATCTAAACTTGTAAACTCATAAGAGTTAACTCGAGTTTGGTAACCCCTCGGGGAGGTTTTTCAACTCTCCCGAGACATAATACCAGAACAACTAGACCCCTCATCAATTCTCTCTTCCCTTTATTAATATTTTATACTCAACTTACTCTTCTAACTAACTAGGTGTCAAGCTTCAAGAAAACAAGTGTAGGGGAAAGCAAAGATTAACAAAAGAATGAACATTAAGATGAAAGTGGATTTTGAATTTACCCGTATAGGTTATCCTTGTAGTAAGGAACTGTAGAGAGCAAAGTATCATCAATGTCAAAAATCCATGCATCTTTACCATCTTTTATTAGATTGCAGCTGGTGCTGACATAAACCAAGCATTCTTCAGTTGTCCTCTGAGAGTCCACTGAGTACTGAGTACCCTTCATGTATTTTCCAATGTATTCAGTGCATTCTTCAGGCACAACTTCAAAACCTCTAATGTTATGAAGCTCCACATTCATCCTCCAAGCTTCACAGTAGTTCTTCAGGCTGATCTTCAATCCTCTCTTTGTCTTCTGATTCAATATGTTCCAATCTGCAACTGCCAAAGGAATCAAAAGGCACATGAAAACCAAAGAATGCACAAGTGATTTCCTCATTTTCCTCTCTCTTTTCTAGGTTGATGTGAGGAATAGTGGAAAATAAATGGACCCAAATGTTGCTTTTATATTTGCAATGGAGTTAGAGTTTTCTTTTTCTAATTATGTGCTCACACTTTTATTTAGATTATTTTTTATTAGCAAGAATCAAATACGAGACTTTTTTTTTTTTTCTTGTTATCTATGTTATCTCCTAATCCGACAGACCAAGAATTAATCTGTTACGAATCAGAGCTTCATTTAAAGGTTTGTCGTTAACCAATAAGTTACTGCACACACAAAGCGGGATTAAATCTCCAACACTTATGTAAACGGACAAATGAACTAATCAATTGACTAACCCAAGTTGGTTATTGAATGCAAGACCTTATTAAAGAAAATCGAACATGTATTACTTGAATCAACCTGCATAGGTGTGGAATGGATCTAGACAAACACCATTCACATGGGTGTGTGGGGACAGAGTTAATGGTTACTGCAAACCCATGATCTCCCTTCAATCAATCATCACTGGCAAATGCCTTAAAATAATAAGAAGACTTGCATTATGAGGGGAGACATGCTAACAAGAATGCCTGTGGAAGCCAAAAATTCCAATATAAGTTGACAAAAATAACATGCTTGTATTCTTCTCGTGGATTTGCATCTCGTGATCACGTTCTAAATTTGTTTAATTTTTCTAATAAATATTTAAAAGGTATGACCAAAACTTTGTCAATTTTGGCTTCATCCACTACTCATGGTTTATAAATTGCTTCGGTGATTCGTAAGAGGCGCAAAGAATGGAAATTAGGACATGACGAGTTAAATAACTAAAGCAACTGCCACTTGTGCTAATTCTCATGATTGACAAACATGATTTGTTATTTGTCATAATAAAACGCTTTTAATTTTTTACTATGTGAATAAAATTAACAGTTTATTAAATAATAATCCCATGTTAGCTTTTGATTTATATCTTCAACCAACATGTGCGTAATAAATGCATTTATTTATTTATTTATTTTTGGTGACTAATGCATTTATTTAATTTGATGTACAGTTTATAGCATTACCTTTACTTATTTGTTATTACCGAAGGATCAATTTAATCAATGACATTGATATACCAATGAACAAAACTTCTTTGCTTATGAGTTATCGCTGTCATAACCCTAACACTAACTCACGAACTTTAAGTTTAAATTTTTTTCATAGCAACACAAAGAAGGCACTACAAAAATCGGGATATAATAAATTATTAACCTTTTATCTTATTTTCTTTTATTTTCCCTTTTTCTTTGTTGGTTCGAAATTGATCATCTCATCAATACTTTATAAAGTCAGTTTTTCATTATTTATTATTTTTTAATGCACTCAGCAAATGCATATAGATTTTCTTTTTGTTTTTTTATTTTTTATTTTTTGCATGCTCCTAATGCATATGTAATGATTTTTTTTCTAATGCTCCTAATACATATAGGACATCTATATAAAATAAAAAATAATTTAAAAAAGGAATGGAAGATCTAATTTCAAGCAATAAGAACTATGATAATCGAGATACTAGTGCAATAACGGAAAAAAAAACTAGGAATGATGTTCAAACTTTTGCTATACTAGACACTGCAGCAAGAGCTTATATCATAAGTTCATAACTAATGTGCTCCACATGCTTAATCAAAAGGACTTTATTGTCTATTTCTGACAGTGTGTCCCAATAAAAGTTGACAAATGGTGTCTGCATATCTTTCAACTTTGGCAACCACACAAGTACCTTAAAGTGCTACATTCATCATTTGAGTATTTGACCACTACAGCCAAAGAATCTCATCATGATGTACCACATAATCAAATATAATCTCAAACATTTTTACTGCAAACATTGTAATAATTTTAGGGTTCATGCATCTTCCAACCAAATTCATTCGTTCTTTTCGATAACTATTCAAACAGCAAAGATAAAAAAGTAGTTACTTTTACAGATATAGCAATACACAAGACATTCATAAATTGGAAGCAACAAAATCTAAATTGCTATCATGAAAGAGTTATATACTCAAGATTATGTGCTAATTTCAATTTCTTCTCATTAGCAACTATAACAAACCCAATCTCAATGTTACAGTTTACCAAATTTGGTTCAACAAAACAAACCCTATATGACACATTCTACCCCCTTCAACAAAAAAAGAACGAGGAAAATGATGGTTTACAAAAGTTCTTGCCTATGAAATGTGAAACAAAAAGCACAGCCAGATCTCCTAAATAAGATAACATCTTACAGTATGAAAAATAAAAATTAGCAAACCTAAACATAGAAATGATCCATTAATGTATAAAAACATAAAATATTTTTTTTCATCAATTGCCTTTTATGATACAGTAAGATAACTATGACTGCTATATAACCTCAAACTACGCCTTTACCGTCATACCTCCTACGCTCTTTTCGGCCGAAGAGTAGGACTCTGTGCATGAATTATTGCCACAACAATGGAGAAAGCTTGTAGTGCAGACAGAGGTGGTTGAAAATGAATAAAGTATAAACCGTCGTGAACATTTATCATCCTCAAGGTTGGGCAGAAATCGCCGGAACCCTGAAATATGCAAGGCATGTCATCATCTCATCGCATACTTAGACAAATGGTTATTAATTGTTTAGCAAGCACGAAAAGTCAATTCGAGATCACGAATACAGGCATGTCCAGAATATAACTAACAATGTTTAATTCAAGAGAATAGAGAAAAAGTAATAGCCTATTGGATGATATACCTGAGTAACTAAATCAGCTGACTTGCATTCTCCTTGTGTATCTACTTGACTCGGAACCTCGGATGCACTTGATCTTCGCTGAAGTACAGTCAGAGGACATCCCTCATCCCAACCACCACAGTCACAGCGGCCGCCAGATCTCCATCTATCTATCAGACTGGATGGACCACCATCTCTGATTCTTGGCCCGCCATGAAGGCCTGCTGGAATTAGAACGCTTGTGCTAGTCGAGCAATCACCAGTATTTCGTGCACAACTTTCAGAAGGCAACATCGTCTCTGATTTACTGAGAAATTTCAAACCCCAGCCCCCTACTTTCGCAGCAGGCTTATTACAAGGAAGATGGTCTTTCACAACAATAGCAGCCAACTCAAAATTCGGAGGAACATTAGTCTCTAATAAATTGGCCTTACCGAGAGCATTCGGCTCCCATGGACAACTTTCCTCTATCGAACTTGATCCACCAAACTTTGAGAGCGTCCTGCGTTTCGACGATGGACTAGTTTTAAACACTTGTGACACCTTCTTTGTCAGCCCCTTGTTCTTCCTATGAGAATCATCCGATGCGTGCGTTTCTTTGTCGAAAATTTCCGCATTGCCAAACAATGTAAACTCAGTTTCCATTATTTTGCTATTGTTCGGACAGAGGGTGAAACTTGTTGACACATTCATCTTACCAACAATATTCGAAACACTGTCGGGAATATTGCGACCCTTATGGCTACTCTTGTTCAAATGAAACTGGTAGACAAAATCCAAATCCTTATCATCTGCTGAGTCTACCTCCATCAAATGTGCTACATAGACCTCCTTCTGATCGTCCGCGGAAAAAATAAAACGAGGAATCCCTCGATTCCATGTGCATTGGATCATTCCTTGAGAAAGAGTTGAAGAAGCCGAAGACAACCAATCCGAACAAGTAGTGTTAGTGCTAGAACTAGAAGCAATCCTTTTGTGAACTGGAACAGAACCATACTTATGATGTGCTTCCTTTTCCGGTTTATGCGACGAAGAAATGGTTAAACCACCAGAAGAGTCCATAAAATCATAGCACGTCGATCCCTTTTCGTCGGAGAAGTTCATCCTGCTCACATCGTCATTTCTATCAGATACACCAAACTTCTGAAGCAGAGCACTATTCAATATATTTATCATACTCTTACTCCCCATAACCGTTCCTAAACCCCAATGCTCCCCGGAACTAGCACTAATTAAGACTCTCCCGGGGCATTCAAAGATGAATTGTCCCGAATCACACGCATTTAAGCTTTCTGACAAAGCCACCATGTTTGTGGCCCTCAAGTTTACAGGTATGTTGCATTGAGCTGCTTTTATCGCGGCGCTATGCATAAATTCGAGGCAGCGACGAAGATACTTCTCATCCACACTCACCACATGCTTTGGGATCCTGTTGTCTATTCCATGAACACGCCGGAAGAACAAATCTTTGAAGCATACTTTACCCAACTGTGATTGGATAGCATTCACAACTAGGCCGCGAGGCGAATTTGAACTTCTAATCAACTTCTTTAACTGCCATTTCGACGAGTCTTCGTCGTCCGCTACTTCCCTATCATTGTACAAGCTATGCAGTGAATCCTTTTCTCCATGGCTCTCTTTCTGAATCCAAAAGTCTGAGTTTTCCATCTTTTATTTAAACTATATCCAAAATTGATTTCAGGAACCTTCTCTCATAGTCCTCTTCCTTTCAAAATAATTGATGAACCATAAATCAGTAACCTGGAAACACAGAAATCAAATAAAATCTGAGTCTTCTAAGACATCATGACTAGTAAGAATTTGCAGAACAAAATCCCTACAAATCTATACGATTTAACAAAATTCCTTGGAACATGCAATTCCATAATTTAGCTGAACTAAATTACATTTATACTAAAACAGAAGTTTACTCTCTACTACTATATTTTTACAAAAAAAAAAGGATAAAAAAATCAAAAAATAAATAAAGTGACTTTAGAATAAGTGAGGATGAAGAAAATAACAAGGTTCATTCTTCCCAAATCTTCCAACCATAAACCCCATAAAAAGAAATGGTCAATCAAATATCTTGTAACTGAAATTAGCCGAACTAAACCCACAACAAATATAAACTTTTTGCAGAAAACATAATTATATAATTATAATAACAACAACAATAATAATGAAATTAAAGAACAACTTTTTAGTTAGCAAACAAACCTGGATCCAGGAAGAGCCAAGAGCACCCCAACAAATTAAAAAGAACAAGATTAACAGAAGTAGCTGATTTATCACTCTCAATAATTCTTAGCCCTCAAAAAAGTGTTTTTTTTTTTTGTGCCCCCAAAAAATGAACAAGAAAAAGAGGAGAGAAGAAACAAGAGAGAAACCAAGTCAGCAGCACATGGGAAACAAAAGGATCTCCGCAGAAGCCAGAATAGAACCACCACAAGCAATGATGATGATGATAATACTAATTAAGGTTCCAAATAAAATCAAACAAAAATTGTGTTTTATAATAATAATAATAATGTCTTTCAACAGAAGGGTGTAACTGTATTTGTGTGTGACACCATTATTCTCTGAAGAGAGAGAAAATCTAACTGAAGTGGGACAAAGGAACAGAGGCATATGAACATGGGGATTTAGTTAGACACGTCTTTAAGGTTGAAAATTTAGTACACTAAATGGGATGTGTGTTTTCTTAGCTGGGTTCTTTCTTCATTCACGTAATAGCCTAATAGGAACTAGTCAATTTTCTAATAATAAATTTGATATTAGTTAAAATAATAAATATTTGAAACTTTAATTTAAGTCTTATAAATAGTAAATATAATTTATATATATTATATATAAAGAAAAACATAGTTGAAAGAAATATAAAGTTTAAAAAACAGATATATTTTCTATAAAAAATAGCAGATATATTTTCTATAAAATATATTTAATGGAAAATTAAATAAATTTAAAATATACTTAAATATTATATTAATATATAATATCCTAAATATATTCTAACAAGTATAATATATAATAAAATTATATATTAATATAATATTTAAGTATATTTTAAATTTATTTAATTTTCTATTAAATTAATTTTATCATTATAATTAGATTATATTCTGATCTTAATCTATAAATAGATACTTTTTATTATATATTTACAACATAACAATATTTAAAAATCAAATTTATTTTTGAGTCATTTATCATATAATTCTAACTCAATTATAAATAAATTTTAAGTTATACTAATGTTTATGATGAATGAAATACATTTTTTTTAAATAAATTAGTTAACCAAATATATAAATATCTTTAAGTATTTACAAAAATATATTAAAATATCATTATCAAATGAAAAAAACAAAATAAAACATTGCCCCTAAAAATGAGGATGCACTTGTAGGAGAATAGGTCCCACATGGCAAAGAGTATACCGAAACAATTGCAAGATGGATAAAGAGAAAGAGAACAGATTCATGAGCTGGTTAGCATGATAGCAATGTGACTCCACTAAAGCCAAAGCTGCTGCCATTTCCACATTTTCATTTTCATCTCTGCCTTATGCCTATGCCTATTTCCATTTACTTTTCTAACCTATTTTCATTTTTTTTTCCAACAGCGTTCATGCTTTTACTTCGTAGCTAATATACACAATAAAAGTAGGTAGCTACTCCAATGAAGATTTAATGATTATCATCATGTGAAGATACATCATTTTGACCATTAGATGATAGATTGTAAGGCTTGATTTTATTTGAAATAAAAGTGTTATCTTTATTTAAAGTGTTGCTAAATAAATAAGTTATATTTTTTAAACAAGGATCATCATGAAAAGATGTTTTTGGCATCTTCATGAGAGTAGTTGCCATAAAAGTATATCAACTAATTAGGAGAAAGAAATTACTACCTTCTAAGGTTTATAATAACTATTTGTTTGGTTTTTCATTTTTGTTTTCTTTTTAAATTTATATATAATCTATTAATTTAAAATATCTCAAAAATAAATTATAACAACGATTAGTATAAATTAGTATTTGTTGAAAAATATTAGAATATTTATCTATTAATTATATTGATATAAATTGATGTTTTTGTTAATAATAAAATATTAGATAATTTATTATTTAAATTATTTTTTAATTTATTTATCATCTATAGATAGATAGTACTTTAAATTATATTAGATAAACCAATCATAAATTATCATAACAACGTATAAATAATAGTTTAGGGTAAAACACGTAAAGAAACCAAATAAAAAATCATATTAGATAAAAGTCCTAAAACAACTAACTCCATGAAAGTTTTCATTCACATTTCTATATAAATCGAATCCATTGAATTTAAATTAGCTCTTCTGGTATTAAATTAAACCTATTAGTTTCAATTTATCAAGGAATAAAATTCAAAATGCTACCTGTAGACTGTAGTTTTATATCCCTAGTAAATCGATACAAGTAGTTTTGGTTTAACCCTTGATTTTATTGTTCCTAGTAAATTGAATGGAGTGAATTTGATTTACAAACAAACTCATAGTAAATCGAATGGGATAAATTTGATTTATGAGTGAAACATACTATAATAGTAAATCGACTCTAATAGGTTCGATTTGGCATAGATATCTCTATATATAGAATTCGAATTCACTTATTTCGAATTATATTTCGAAACCCAACTTCTCCAAAACGTAAAATTCAAAGAAATAAAGAAGATCTATACTACAACATTCAAACTGCGAAAATAAAAGACGACCCAAATTGAATCTATTGGTTTGACGCTGGAGTTACCTATATTACTAGTAGCGTCTATGAAGAGGTCAGTGAATAAAATTTAATTAATTTATTTAAGAAATAAAAAATTTGATACTCATATTAAATTGCTTAAAACTTGTTTAGATGCGTTATTAGAGTTTTTAAATTTTAAATAATAGTTATAGTATGGATTTAGTTTTAGTAGTTTATTAAAACACTAAAACTGCAAATGCATGTTGGATGAGGGATAACTAAATGTAAGATAGAATAGTAATTACAGGTTTGATTAGAATTTAAAAATTTTACATGTTAAAAGTTTAACAAAGTTAGAAATTTTGTTGGAGTTTAATTTAATTTAATTTTGGTTTCAAGTGTTAAATTAACTAGGCAGTAAAAGATTAGTAAGGATTTAATATGATTTAATTTATTTAAAAAATTTAATTCTAAAATATTAAATTAATGAGGCACTACAAGTTTTGTTATAGTTTAGGATTTAGCTTTACGTACTAAATATTAGATTAACTATGTTTTATTAGATGTTAATTTAATTTACGTTAATTTAGTTTAATTTAATTTAATTCTTAAATATTAGATTATTTATATTCAAGTTTGCAATATCTTTTATATTAAAGTATATTTTTATTAAAATTCTCCATTTTAGAATTTTTTTTTTGTTTTCTAAATTGTTATAGTTCTTAGAGAATTTTTGTATCGTCATGCAGCTCTACCGATATCACCAACATGAGGAGGCAGCATGGTAAGCCTGCCATATCTGCAGATGGTAGGCTTAGCCCCTTTCGCGAGGCTCAACGACCACTAGTTTTGGTTGGATGAGCTGCTGGTCAATGCATTTGTCGAGCGATGGTGTCCCGAGACCCATACCTTCCACATACCATTCGAAGAGTGCACGATTATGCTACAGGATGTTGTATATTAGTTAAGCCTCCTCATCGACGAATAGTACATCCGTCATCAGTGGATGTTTGACGGATTTCTAGCGGTACATTGACGGTAACCGACCTGCATGGGATTAGTTTGTGGAGTAATTGGGTATGTTGCCTCTAACGAATTGCATCGAACTTGTCAAGTGCACTTGGATGCAGGAGACATTCAGCGACCTTCCCCATGACGTAGACGAGGAGACAATCAGAAAGTACGCGAGAGTGTACGTCATGATGCTATTATCGACACAACTTTTTGATAACAAGTCTGGTACACGCATGTATATTAGGTGGCTACCATACGTAGCAAGATTAGAGGACATGTACAGATACAGCTGGGGATCTGCGGCTCTATTGTGGTTATACCGGTGTTTATACCGTGTGGCCAACAGAAATGTGGTTAAGTTGACCGGTCCATTGAAGTTCCTCTAGTCATGGATCTTTTGGCAGTTCCCGAATTTCAGGCCTGATGGGTTTGACGTCTTCATTGGCCATTAGCGACGAATTACTTAATGTTTATAGTTGTTATGTTTAGTAATTTATATTAAAGATTATTGCCATTGTTAGTAACATGTATTGGGTGTCAGGTGGTCCAGTTATCAGCCAACATTAAGTGAGAAGGGGCCTAGAGTCGCGCAATGGAGGCTTAGGATAGATTTACTCCGGATAAGGAATGTGAGTGTTTTAGCTTTTAAGTATTCATTGTTACGTTTTTTTAAAGTATTTACTGGATGATCTGTCAACTTGGTCTCCAACTCGCATATGACTCGTCTTCATAACTGCAATACTACCTGGCATCTTATCTGCACACCAAATATCCACCTTATATTTGCGCGACGGCCTTCTTCTTAGCCAACCAAACTCTTCTGTACGTAAGTTTAAACCCAAAGTGTGCCTCCGTCGCATGCTGCAGTACCCTAATGGACATAGTCGCATCAGCTCTGATCATAGGAAGGATGAAAGCAGATATCACATGATAGTCTAACTTTCTGTGATCACTGGAGATCGAGATGGCCAAACATGTATGAGGTTTATTATACCATCTGACCTCCTGGATACTCTTTCGCTGTCCTAGAGTGATCCAAATCAACCATTTGCAACTGTTTCTGAACTCCTTACACTTTTCGTAGTACTTGGCATAGTCCGATTCCAGCACTTTGTACTCAACTCAACGGCGAATGATGTAAGTCTTCACACACAAGACGACTTTCTCTTTATTCTGAAACTGATGACTGACTTGAAACTCAGCTGTACCTTCGATGTCTTATGAATCTCTGGCCCCCAAAATTGGATTCTACATCCGGAAATCCCTGCTGTCTCGTGGCATTTAAGTCTAGAGTCAAAAAGTACGGCAGGTACTATTGAGTTTCTGAGCTCGATACTCCACTAGCCCTAATAAGAATACTCCTCCCTATGTCATTATCGCTGTCATCATATCATGGCGGGTTCGACATCATTGTCATTCCCTAGCAAGTCTTCCACCGCATCTAGTTCTCCAACTTCTCCAGAAATCGAGATCATAGCAGGAGTATTCATGTTAGCACCTATTTTATAATATCATCCCAGTGTAGATCAGCTGCAAAAGACGGAGATGCCGCCAAATTTTCGGCGGATGTCATTATAGGCATAGATAAAATGAAACAACAGGAGTTAAACTAGAAGCTGCTGCATTGGTATTGATTGATGATTTCAGTTCGATCCTCCTGAGTTAGAAATTATATCCACAAGCTTAGTTAATAATTTAGGGATTCTCATCTCAAAAAATTGACAATCGATGACAATAAAATAAAATTTGTAAATCGTTGTCACTGTCTATTCATGTGATTATTTGCCCTATAATTTACTTTTGAATTATTATTATGAATTTTAGTGATATTAAATATTTTAAAATGCTTGTTTTGGTACATGAGAAAATTAATATATATTAGGAGAATGAATACGTAACTTAACAATAAAATAACATATATACTATATAATATCATAAATCATAAATTAAAATGTCATTCTAGTTAATAATTGAAAAACCAAATACTATTGTGAGTAATTTTAAAAAATAATTAATTTTAAAATTAATTAGATAAACATTTTAATATATGATATTATATAATTTTTTTTCTAAAATTAAATAAAAATTAATTATTCATGTGAATTATATCATCATAGATTACTTAATTATTAAACAACGTGTTTATCATAATTATACTGATATGCACTAATTTTCCCGCCACGTACTGAAGCAATAATGGGCGTAATGCCCGGTTGATTATACAAAGAAGTAAGTAATTTTTTTTAGATGAGTTCTATGGTATTTTTGTTATGGTATTTAAATTATTTAATTTTTTTTTAAAATAAAAAATAAAATATTTAAAATAAAAAATAAAATATATAAAATTTATTAAATATTATTTATTTATTTTTTTAATAACTTAAGTAAAAAATTATAGATACTATAGTATTCACTTTTTTTTTAACCAATTATACCTACCCTTGTTATCGGCATCCAAGAAATTTTATTTTCAACACAGAAATAATATCGTTGATTGAATTTTTTATATCTTTGAAGTTTGAACTTTGTTAGGCATGTGATGGAGAGAGAAAATGGTGAAGTAACAAATATACCAAAGGCATGCCTATTGACCAAAGAGTTGACCAACGACCATAGACATTGGACAAGATGCTCAGTTGCACTGTTACACATATGACATAGACACATTCCTTATTCTTCTTATGTTTATTTATTGCTGCATTTATTGTTATCATAAATTTCGTACCTCTTGTTTATTGATTTCTTGGACGGCGTTTTGCAACTGAATTCTTTTAAACTTTTTTTTTTTTTATATTTAATCTTTATTGTTGATCTTTGGTTTCACCATGCAATCACCTCACCTCAGCCATAAATTGGCTTTTTTATAAGCCGATATTGTAGAATCAAATGTTATGATTTTACTTCTAGTATTTCTACTTTTATGGCTATTAACAAAGATAAAGAGCCTTTTTTGCTTTTGACTTGAATAAATGTGCAAAATTTGATGGTATGAAATGAAACTCATCTGACATCACCATGATTATTTATTCTAGAGTTAGAATTTTACTAATTTATCTTCTAAAGACATAAATTAAATATATTATAAAAAAATATTTTATAAAAACTATTGTAAAATTTTTTTTTATTTTTAATGCATCGGATACAATTAAAAGTAGTATTAAAAGGTTTTTATTATTATATTTTTAAAATATATTCTCAGAATACAAATTAGTTAAATCCTAAAATTAAACTACTATTTTAATTTTCAATGTAAAATAAATCTTAATTTAATTTTAACATTTTAAACGTCTTATTTTTATCTTAAATAGTTTTAAATGGATTTAATATTATTTTAATATTAAATTTACACGAGTAGTTAACGGAATGAGTGATGTGAACGCTAATAATATTATTGTTATGTCATATTTTTTTGTTAAAAAAATATAATCAAAACTTTTTTCTCACATTTTTTTAAACTTTTTTTTGTTAAAAAATTTCAAATCTTTTTCATCAATTATCAACGCTCCAAAATTTTAAAAAATATATTTATATTGGTAATTATTAGTGAGTCAATTTTAGTTATGTACTAATAATATTAAAGCTGTTTAAAACTTTCGGATTGAAATATGATATTTGATATTTTTTATAACTAAAATAGGACGTTTGAAACGTTAGAGATTGAATTAAGATTTATCGCAAATATTGAAAATTAAAACAATACTTTATTCTTATTTTTATTGTTGTTGTTATAAAGATAGATATTAAAGTTCTTAACTAAAAAATTATAAAAATACAAATTTAAGTTTTCAACATATTTATTATTTATTTGATAAAATAATTTTTTTAATATTTATCCTTAAAATATATGTTAATTAAATTCTTCTTATTATTATTGTTATGAAAACGTGTATATTAAGATTACATAAAGTAGAAATATTTTATAAAAGTTCATTTAAAAAATTTATTGATTAAACTATTTCTATTTTTATAAGAACACTTGTTAACCAAATTACTAGTGTAATTATTTTTAATTGACCTATTAAGTTTCAAAAGCTTTAAAATTTTAGAATATCATACTACTTTTAATATGTGAGAATAATATCTTATATTATCTATTTTTGTTTTATTATACATACACATGTAAAAGAATAGAAAACTTCAAATAATTAAGTAAGATTATTGTAGTGAGATAATTTATAGTATAGTAATAAACTAATAATAATATACGAAAATATTTATGCTGACATTCAAAATTTGAAATCCGCAAGAAACGAACTATGCTTTATATACCTAGCTTGAAGTGTACCCACCAAATTGCATTTAAGAAATATTATAGTCGCTTTAAAAGAACTTAATTAGTATACACTAAAAAATATGATATTTGCAAAATTAAAGATTGACCTGTATATTGTTGTTAACGTGGAAATGGAATCCAATCGAGGCTTGAAGGTCCCATTGAGGATCGTCAACTGAAATTGTCAGAAGTTGGGTGAGACTCTGACAATTCATCACTTGCACTCAAAAGAGACTGAGTTGTGCAATTTGCATTCCCAAAAGAGACTGAGTTGTGCAATTTGCATTCCCACTACCTACTTCATCATGTAACTCCGCGTACCATCAAGAAAATAAAGAACCCTAATGCCCAATTGCCAATATTTTATAATCTAATAAATGTTTTATACAAAAAGTTAATGAGTTTAATTCTTTATAAATAATATACATATCACCTTCATTTCCCAGCATTGAAGGCGGTGTGGGGACCCTCTCTTTCTTGTGTTCAGAATTTTGCGGCAATGGCTATACCACCAAACACAATGGTAATACACATTTGGTAGGGGTGTGCATGGTCCGGCCCAACTCGAAGATCTGGTTCGATCTCGAACATTTTAGGAATTATTTTGGTGTGATTTTACTGGGTCTCGGATCGGGTAAAGGTCTCAAAAATAGACCCGGTCATTGTTTCGGGTCGGGTCCGGACCACCCGAAACCGGTCTGGTGACCCGGTCATCATACACAATTAATATTTTATGTTATTAGTGATGGATGATGGCTATTTTTATGTGGAATTTAAGTATTGTAAACCTTAATATTTTGTGTTATTAGTTATTATAAGACTATAAGTTAATGTTTTATGTTTAAAATGCATAAGATTTTAGACTAATACATAATATTGTGTTATTTATATTGATTTAAATATTTGGTATTATTAGACAATATTAGTATTGATTATGGTTATGCTTTAATTTTAGAGAAGAGTTGGTTCTTGTTATATTTTTCTAAGTGAATTTTACCATGTCAAATAATAGTTGGAGTCTTGGAAATTTAGATATTTTCACATGCTAACTTATAAGAAGGTATCAAAGTAATGTAGTGTTAACGGCCCGGTTTTCACCCGATTTTTACCCGATATAATCGTGGTCCGAAAGTGTATAGGTTTTATCGGACCTAGGATCGGGTTCGGATCTAATAAATAGGCCCGATATATATTTCGGGTCGAATCTGAGTCACATCAAATCCGGTTTCACCCGACCCATGCACACCCCTAACATTTGGGATATGGTACATATTATAATTCATTGCACACTTGTGATAGATTCAATTGATATTTTCATATCGATAAATATTAAGAATTATTAAAATTTATTTTTTTAATTATTAATTTAATTTTTTTAGTATTATTTATTTAATTTAATAATTTAATAATATATTTAATTTTATATTTTTAAATATTAATAATTAATTAATTATAAAAATAATAAATTTTAATAATTCTTTAATATTCATTATTTAAATCAAACAATAAAATTGATTCATGAATAATATGTTTCACAAGACGAATAAGAGAAAATATAAGTAAACAATGTAGATATTAAACAATGTAAACAATGATTTAAAAAAAAAGTTAAATTAATTATTAAAATTAGATTGTCAATTTATTAGATTAATCAATTTTTGAATTTAAATTATTAGTATTAGGGAACGTAATCTCCTCCGTTATATCACGCTGCCATTCCATTTCAACCCTCCTTCCTCTCCAATTCACGTTTTCTCCTTCCACCACGCCGCGACGAAAACGGCACTATAGCTTCGACCACCGCAAGGTGCAACGCTGTCGAACGCCGTCCACCATCGCGGCTTCCTCCACGCACACCGCAACCAACGTTGAATGTCGTTAGCCCCACGCCACTTCGCGCCCAACACTCCTCCCACCACCGCTGTCGCTGTTTTTGTACCACTCTTCATTCACCTCCTACAAGGTTAACAAATGTTATACAGTTTTACTCTTTTAATCATTTCTTCTTCTTCCTCCAATCCTTCATTCTCATCGGCTGAAGGAACAGCATCAGTATTAATCATTGCGTTGTTTTCTACATCAATGGCCACGTGAGTTAGTAATTACGTGATTTTCACTTGAGTCACTGGAGAAGAACTTTCGTCTTCATCGATGGTTGTCGTCGGTAGTTGTCAAACCGTTGAAAGAGTAACAGTAGTGTTAGTCGTTGCGTCGTTTTCACCACCGTCTTTCAGTGAAGCTACTTCAATGGCCAGTTCAGGATGATCATTTTAGTAGGTATGCGGATGGTTGTTTTAATTCTTATGTGGATGGCTATTGGATTAGATTGGGTTCAATTATATACAATTAAAATATGCTGGATGCTCAATTCACTAGGTATGCAGATGATTATTTTTTCCTTAAGTAGATGGTTATTTTTACTAGGCGTGAGCGACGTCGGTGACGGTGTGTGGCAAGCCAAGTAGCGACGGCGAGGAGGAGTCCGACAGTGCCGTTTGTTTCTGGTCTGGAGGAAAGCGACGTTGATGAGGGTCATTGTTGATGAACTAGCGGCAGTGAAGAGGATCTCGATGGTGACGATCGGAGTTGGTTAGCGACCAAACGATGGCGGTGATGGCAAACGGTTTGGAGGAGAAGTTGGTATTTTAGTAAATTAGAATATAATAAATAGTTATATTTTTTGAATTACTGAATAGCATGTTTTGGTTAGGTAATTTGAGTGAATTTTTTTTTTTATTTTATTAGGCTAAATTTTTAGTCCGTCGTTATTCACGTTATTTAAATTTTCTGTTGACTACTTAGCGGATTAGATAGATTTATTAGAGAAAAAAACATATCTCTTGAGAATCAAATCAAAGAGCGAATCTATTCATATATAAGTCATCTTAATTCAAGTATTGATATTAATTTAGATGATACCAAACATTTGAAATTTTTTATATTATTTAACTTTTTATTATGTGCATTTCAGGTCCTAATTAAAAAGTATTTAATGTACATCAACCAGCAAGTCAAGATCTTATGTAAATAAACTATGGTTAAGGAATATATCTTTCAAGATCAGATCAAGCTTAATAAAAAAGCTCATGCACTTTATTATCGAGCAAAAGAAAAAAAAGTTTCCGATGTTAAAGTTAATAGTCTCAACCAATATGCCTGCAACGACCATATTAACAAAAAGAGAAAATAATTTACTCCATCACAGCAGATTAATAAGATGTCTGTATATGAAGATTCTTTTCAAAGGGAAAAAAAAGCAAGAAACATAATTGAAATGATCAATCATAAAGCTCAAACTAATTTTCTTCTTTGTTGTTAAGTAATATATAATTCTCTTGTATAGTTTATTTTAGGTTAAATTATACAGTTAGTTCCTACACTTTTAGTGAAATTATAAATTACTCCTCACACTTTAAAAATGTATAATTAGATCCCTATAAAAAATTAACATTTATAATTAGATCCTTAATAATATTTACTGTAAAAAAAAATACACATTTACCATAATGTCATCTTTTTCTTTTTTCTTTTCTTCCATTATTCTTTCTCTTCCCCTCTTCCCCTCTTCCCCTCCCTTCTTCACTGGCAGTCATGGCCATGGCATCAACCACCACAGCAGCTACCACCATGTTACTATCAGGTTTCATGTCAAGTGCAGATGAAATCATGAACCCAAACCTC
Source organism: Arachis ipaensis (assembly GCF_059453495.1). Lineage (NCBI taxonomy): Eukaryota > Viridiplantae > Streptophyta > Magnoliopsida > Fabales > Fabaceae > Arachis > Arachis ipaensis. The sequence goes on from NC_142444.1 coordinate 133,595,499, forward strand.
CTAGTAAGAGCTATTTTTCCATCGTGCTCTACTTCTTCTATTTCTTGAAGCATGGCAACACTTTCAGCTTCGGTACCATTTTCAACTGTCACATTGGACCTCACACAAAACTTATCATCATCAAATAATACTAATAATACTTCCACTCTTCCAATCAGGTATCATCATCCTCTTAATGTTGTCCCTTTGTTCCAGCTACCCAATTTTCAAGGTCACCCGCAGAACTTTGAGACTTAAGCCCCTACATAATCAATCAAAATTCTTCGGTCTTCAATTGTCTCAACAAGTTGCTACCTCTTCCCAATCGGGAATCCAACCAACCACAGCAATAGCCGCCATCCCTGGCTGATTCCGTCACTGCAGCCATCACCACCGATCCTAACTTCACCGCCCCTATTGCAGCCGCTATCTCCTCCATCATCGGAGGTAACAACAACAACAACAACAACAACAACAACAACAACAACAACAACAACAACAACAACAACAAACCAAACAGCACTTGAGATGGTAACAACAACAAAAATGGCAGCCATCTCCTCCATAATCGGCACGATGATGACGAAGATCCCATCACTGCTGAAGATGTTGTGAGCAGTCGAGAGTTGTTGCATTTAGGGTTGGAGGTAGAGGGTCGATGGTTGGGTTTGGTGATAATGTAAAGGCAGAACTTGGATGGTGGATGGTGGGATGAGGATGGGGTGAAGGGTGGTATGCTGTTTTGGAAATTACTCATTATACACTTAGTCCCTATACTTCTATTAAAATTACAAATTAGTTCTTACTGTCAACCACGTGCAACTCACATGATTAAAATAGCAAATATACTGACGAATATTCTGTTAAATTAAATTGTTTGAATGGTGGGGACTAAATTACAAAATTTAATTTTGTTTAGGGATCCAATTACAAACTTTTAAAGTGTAAGGACCAATTTACAATTTCAGTAAAAATATAGGGACTAACTGTGTAATTTAACCTTTATTTTGTTGGGTCGTTACAATTTAGTATCAGAGTAGTTTATTTTTGTTAGAGTCTGAAGAATAGACTGAATCATGCTTCATTGCATACTCAGTGTTGTGTCTCATGTTTATAAGATATTCTCGTGATACATATTGTATGGCTGTTAGTGTGTATCTATTTTAGGAACTATTCACACTTTAACTTGAAATGTTGAGAATGATCACCTTGATGTTGATTGTTGGGTGTGAACAAGGTCTAGATGGTTATGCAGGGACGAGGTCGCGGTAGACACGTGAGGTTCTGAGAGGTGTTCCAACGTGCGATTCCAATGCCTTTATGGCAGCAGTGAACACCATGGCTGAGGCTATGCGTGAAACAGCGACTACTACAGTTTGAGCAATTGATCATTAGGGATATAGGAACGGCGAGCGTAACAGGAGTAGCAGTGGGGTACGTGCGGAGGATGGTAATGGCGTTGAAGGTGTTGAGAGTAATGACAAGCCGATGACTTTGGCGATATTCCTGAAGGTGAACCCGCCCAACTTCAAAGGAATGCTTGTGGCAACTGAGGCAGATAACTGGTTAAGGGGGATAGAGAAGTCGTTGAGGGTGCAGCAAGTATCCGAAATATAGTTTATTGAGTTTGCAACATATATATTGGAAGGAGAGACTGAACATTGGTGGCATTGAGTGCAATGGTTATGGTGGCAAGACACGAAGGAGATTCTTTGGGAAGATTTGAATGAAGAGTTTTATAAGAAATACTTTTCGAAGTCTGTTTGTGAAGCTAAGGAGATGGAATTGATGCAATTGAGTCAAGAAAACATGTCAATAGCTGAGTATACTCAGAAGTTCGAAGATCTGTGTCATTTTTTGAAGATCTGCTAATGAGATCCTGATAGTTTTAAAGAATAGAAATGTCTGAAGTATGAAGGAGGACTTCACGATGAGCTTATGCACTCTTTAAAGCCTTTGGAGCTTTGGAGTTTCGCAGAACTCGTCAACAAGAGCCAGCTTATGAAAGGCTATGAGAAAAAGATTACGGCAATGAGAATGGGTCGTCAAAACATGCCACAAAGGAATACTAACAACTTCCACTGACATGCTTTCAACAGAAGGTGCCTTTCAAGAATTTCAGAGTACCTCAGTGCGGTAGTCAACGAGTTAGGAACGCCTCTGGTAGATCTACTTTTGGAAACGGAGGTCGATCGAGGTAGAATCTTGGGAATAGGGGTGGCAGTGGGGTGGGTAGGGGCGAGTTTTTGCCCTGTCCTGCCCTCCTTTGACCCTACTACTACCCACCCCACCCCTACCCGCAGGTAGTAGACTGCTCTACCCTAACCCGTCCCTATAAAAATTAAATAACATTTTAATTTTTACATATTCATAAATAAATTAAGATAAAAATTTAAAATTCATAATTAAATTAAAATACAAAAATAAGATTCATACAATGTCAAATAACTTGAAATTAAAAAAAAAGTTAATGTTTGATCACTACAAATTTAACACCATAATAAAAATATTACATCATTAAATATAAGAGTCTTCAGTCCTTATTCTTGATCACTTTCAACATCTTCATCATCATTAAAGGTTTGGGGGTCAAGATTCAAACCTGAAAATCGAAGAGTTAACAATTAATAAATTAATTAGTATTAAGTAAAAAGTTAACATAAATGAATATTAAATAATTTATCGCCTTTACTCCCTAAAGCTGCCCACAACCAACTTTGGCCACACATCAAAGCTTCAATTATGCTTTCTTTGAGCTTTCCGTGATGAGCAAAAATTATACGACCACTTGCACTAAAATTAGGATCATTTTCAAGAAATTTAAATTTCATCTGATTATTCTTCCACTATTTCAAGACATTAAAATTAGAATCATTTGGAGGATGAATTTTCTTCCTCAAGATAATGATCAAACTCAACATTCACACATGAACCCCTTGTCATCCTTCTTCTTTTAAATTTCTTCTTTCACACAATGGAGAGGCCCTTGGCATGACCAACAATTTTCTGAGGAGAGGAGTGCTTGCTGCTTACCAGTGAGACGACAACGGAGGAAGAAGGGACCAGAGACTGCAAATTGGAGATACGAGTGTCGAGGAGAGTGACAGCAACGAGAGAAGTGGGAGCAACGTGAGTTCGGTGAGGGAGATCGGTGAGGTGAGAGACTGAGCAAGGTGAGTGAGGTGAATGAGGAGGGTTAGCGGGTGACGACAGCGGTGTGCTTGGTGAGTGGAATGGCGAGGTGAGCAACTGAGCGATGGCGGCAATGAGCGACAACAGCAGTGAGTGACGGAGGCAGTGAGCAAGGTGAATAGGGAGTGGAGCTTGGCTGGGTTCGTTGGAGACAGGAGGGTTGGCTACGGTGAGGATTTTTGGGTAAGTGGGTATGAGGGAGAGGAGTGGGCAACCCTACTTCCTAAAATATATATATATATATATATATATATATATATATATATATATATATATATATATATATGCACTCCGGGAGCGGGTCCATCCTGAACCCGACCCCGCCCTGACCCGTTTGGAACCCGCCCCGCTTCAAGTTGAATTTAAACCCGCCCCGATCGGGTACGGGCGGGGCGGGTACCCGCGGGTTCGAGTACTCCTGCCACCCCTACTTGGGAAGCAACCCCAGCAAGGCCGCATGGATCAATCATGTAGGCAGTGCGCAAAAGATCACTCCAGCAGGCCGTATCAGTTCAGAACGCACGCTTGTTTTGTTTGCAAAGAAACAGAGCACATTGTGAAGGATTGTCCAAAGAAGTCTAACCGAGATCCTGCTAGAGCACTACAACAAGGGCAAATGATTGCTATGTTTGCCGATGATGCTATTGGTTCTATGTCCTTGCTCCAAGGTTAGTGTTATGTCAAGACTTGTTCCTTAACTGTACTGTATAATTCTGGCGCGTCGCATTCTTTTATTTCATTAACTGTTGCATGTGAGTTGGGATTAGTTTTCTCTAGACTGAGTTTTGACCTAGTTGTCAATATACCCACCTCACATAAAGTGTTGACCAACCTTGTTTGTCGATAGGTAGCCTTCAGTATTGAAGGTAGATTTTTCTTACATCACATAATCTGTTTACCTTTGTTTGGTTTAGACATTAACTTAGGGCTTGATTGGTTATTTAAGAATCATATTCTTCTTGACTATTTTGATAAAACTGTTATCTTTTCTTCTGATAATATACGTACTGGATCAATAGTTCTTCATGCTTTATACCTATATTCTGTGCGAATTATCTATAACGAGAGTGAATGTAAGGGGTACGTCCTATTAGCGGCTAGCTTGAGTGTCAGCGAATTAAACCTAAAGCAGATCCGAGTGGTATGAGATTTTCCTGACGTGTTTTTGGAAGACATACCCGAGTTTTCTCCTCGAAGAGAGATTGAGTTCAGCATCGACTTGGTACCTGGAGCTGGACCGATTTTGGTAGCACCCTACCGTATGTCTCCATTGGAATTGGCAGAATTGAAGAAGCAGTTGGAAGAACTATTGGAGAATGATTTTGTTCGTCCAAGTGTATCACCTTGGGGAGCCCCTGTGTTACTAGTAAAGAAGAAGGACGGAGAAATGAGACTGTGCATAGACTACTGACAGTTGAACAAGGTTACAGTTAAGAACAAGTACCCACTTCCTCGGATAGACGATCTAATGGATCAGCTGAAAGGTGCGGCAGTATATTCAAAAATCGACCTACGATCCGGTTATCATCAGATTCGGGTAAAGGAATCGGATATACCAAAGACAGCGTTTAGAACACGATACGGTCATTACGAGTATACCGTTATGTCGTTTGGACTAACAAATGCTCCGGCAATATTCATAGACTAAATGAATCGTATTATTCGACCATACTTAGACCAATTCGTGGTAGTATTCATAGATAATATTCTCGTTTATTCCAACACTGAGGAAGAGCATGAAGAGCATATGAGAACGGTGTTGCAAATACTGAGAGAACGAAAGCTATATACGAAGTTGTCAAAGTATGAATTCTGGACAAATAAAGTGGCATTCTTGGGACACATGATTTGTCGAGAAGGAATAGTAGTAGACCTCTCAAAGATAAAAGAAGTGATGCAGTGGAAGCAGCTTGAGACAATCACAGAAGTATGAAGTTTTCTAGGTTTGGCTGGTTATTATCAGCGATTCAGAAAGTGGTTTTCTCGGATAGCCCTACCACTCACCCGCCTTACTCGAAAAGAAGTATTGTTCGAATAGACAGAAGAGTGTGAAAGAAGTTTGGAGACGCTGAAGGAAAAACTAACAACTGCACCGGTATTGACATTATCAGATTCCCGGGGGAACCTTTTGAGGTATATTGTGATACTTCTTTAAAAGGATTGGGATGCATGCTGATACAACACAAGAAAGTGGTAGCACATGCGTCAAAGCAGTTGAGACCCCAAGAGAGGAATTACCCTACTCTTGATCTTGAGTTGACAGTGGTGGTGTTTGCGCTCAAGATATGGAGATATCATTTATATGGGGCTTAGTTGAAAGTTTTCTCTGATCATAAGAGTCTGAAGTACATCTTTGAATAGAAGGAACTTAACATGAGACAGCGGCGATGGATGAAATTTTCGAAGGATTATGATTTTAGGCTGAGTTATCATTCGAGAAAGACAAATGTAGTTGCGGATGCTCTAAGTCATAAGAGTTTGAGTATTTTTTGGATGATGATAAAAGAAGGTGAGTTAACTTCAACCTTTGCGAATTTGAGGTTGGGAATGAAGGAAACATCAGAAAGATTCATCATGACACATCTGCACTTCACTTCAGATTTTAAGATAGCCATTCTGCAAGCACAATTCAGAAATTTAAAGATGTCAGGACTGTTGGCCAGATTAGAGGGATAAACCAGGAGAAGTGCGACAAGACAGTGACGGATTGTGGAAGTTTAAGAATAAAGTTTGTGTACCTGACTAAGGAAGATTGCGTCAAGAGATTTTGACGGAGGCCATCAGGGTAGATTTTTCGATGTATCCGAGCATGACCAAGATGTACCAAGATTTGAAGAATATGTTTTAGTGGCTGAGACTAAAGAGGAATGTGATGGAATATGTATCTAAATGCTTAACTTGTTAGAAGGTTAAGACAAAACATCAGAACCTCTAAGGAAGACTACAGCCTTTAATAGTGCCTCAATGGAAATAGGAGAGGATCACCATGGATTTTCTCACTAGATTACCAAGGATGTCAGCTTATTTTCTTTCGATCCGAGCTAACTATATATTGGAAAGGCTCGCGCATTTGTACATTCAAGAAGTGGTGTGATTGCATGGAATACCTTCTTCAATCATTTTCGACAAAGGTCCGAGATTTACATCAAGATTTTGGGGAGATTTTCAGAAAGCTTTTGGTACAGAGCTGCATCTAAGTACAGCTTATCATCCACAGACAGATGGACAGTTAGAACGAATGATTCATATATTAGAAGATATGTTGAGATCATGTGTAAAGGAACAGCAGGAAAACTGGGACAAGCAATAACCGTTGGTGGAATTTACCTACAACAACAGTTATCAACAGAGTATTGGAATTGCCATATGAAACTCTTTATGGACGACGGTGTCAATCTCCATTGTGTTGACACCATGGAGAAAAATATAATGTGTTGAGTCTGAATTTGCTGCAGGAAACAACCGCTCAAATCAAGAAGATTTGCGAGAAGATTCAAACTGTACAGAGTTAACAAAAGAGCTATGCCGATAATAGACGTAAGCCTTTAGAATTTAAGGAAAGTGAACATGTTCTCTTAAAATCTAGTCCTACAACCGGTATAGGTCGCACCTTTAGAACCAAAAAGCTAAACCATAGGTATGTGAGTCATTTTCAGATCCTTAGGAGAGTCGGTCCAGTTACGTATCAAATAGCTCTTCCACCTTCCTTGTCCAACCTTCATGTTGTTTTCCATGTCTCTCAGCTTAAGAAATATAATCTCGATGAGAGTCAAGTCTTGCAACCTGAGACAGTACAATTACGGAATGATCTAACATATCCGGCAACACCGGTCAAGGTCGTCGATAGGAGCGATAAGTAGCTACGAGGCAAAATGGTTTCTTTGGTCAAAGTAGTTTGGGGACGCAACACTGAAGCTGGGCATACCTGAGAACTAGAAGACGAGATGTGAGCATACTATCCTCACCTGTTTACAGGTAAAAGAAATTTTGAGAATAAAATTTTCTTTAAGGAGGGTAGAGATTTTTGCGATAGAGTCGCCTATGCGAGTTTGACATTTTATGCGCATAACATCTATGATAAATTTTTTTCTTTTTTTTGATCTCTAAAATAAAATAAATAATATTGTAATATTAATATTATGTTAATATATATATTTACGAAAGACGGTCATTTGATATTAGGACTGGAAGATTTAAAAAGCTCGACTTTACTAATGTCATTCACATTAGTAATTTACCCAATCTTTATTCTAATTAAGTACCACTATTTGAGATAATTATTTGAGTTTTTACCATGCCCAATTATCTTTAATTACCTTCCAAGATATTTAACAATTCAACCTCGTTGACTCAGTAGTTTAAAATTGCGACACGCAGCTTAATGCGCCATGTGTCACGACGCATGCATCTCTCACCCTTGATTAAGTGACACTTAGACACTAATCAACTTATATAAAAAAGCTAAAATTTTCTCTCTCTCCCCCAAAGGCAGCCGTGACCATGCATGAGAGAATTTGGAAGATTTTGTTAATTTCTGACTTTCCGAACTCGATTTCTTAAGATCTGTGACCCCCACAAAATTTTGATCCGATAGAAGTGACCGTATCTTTCTCCTCTACATGGTGAGGTGTGTTTTATTCAGTGAAATCGCGAAGTGGAACTGTCCCTACCAGGAATCAGTTTGGCCAAACCAAAGGAGAGAAAGAACCACCGAGTTTCGACGTTTTCGCTCTGTTTGACCGATCAAAAATCTCTTCCGGTACTTTGTAGGTGTTTTGTACTTCACAGAGGTAGGGTTTGACTGTTTAATCTGTTAAAATAATGACTTAATTGATATATGTAGTTGGAATATTGTCTGTTGGTGTCTATTGTCTAAATATGTGATTGTTAGCTGATGAAAATTTAGTTGAATTGCTGCCGGAATCAGTGGCGGAGCCACATTAGAGGGAAGGGGGGCAATGGCCCCTCCAAAATTAATAATTTGTATGTATAAGTTTCTAATTTTTTAGTTTGATCTTCTTTTAATTTTTAGTTTTTTTCTTTTCTTAACTTATATTTTTCATGTTGGCCCCTCCCAAAAAAAATTTTAACTCCGCTCCTGGCTGGAATTGTTGATGTGATTCGGCCAGGTTGAGAAACCAAGATCTGAGATGTTGTTGTTAAGTATTTGGCTGAAATCTGAGTTATATAACAAGATGTTAGTGAGTTCTGTTGGCCGGATTTGATTTCAAACTAATTATAACTAAAACGAATATTTTGAACGGAAGTTTTGAGTAAAAAGAAGCAGAGGCTTGATTTTTAATAAAATTTAATGAATAAAAAAGTATATATTTATTTTAAAATATATGAAGTTTATTAAAATTAATTTAGTTTGGCTTTTGAAGAAAAATAATTGGTTTGCAATAAAAGGTTTAAAGTGGAAGATGGCTTTGGAAAAAATATGACTCTAATTGAACGAAAAATATTTTATTTTGAAAATGAAAGAACCGTGCCAATTTACTTATTTTAATGAAGTTTTGAGTATTTGAAAATTTATACCATATTTTGGATAATTTATAAAGTAACCAGTGAAGACTGGGTCTCTTTTATAGAAGTTCAGAGTTATTTAGAGTAATTTTAAAGTACGTTAATTTAAGGGGTAAGTACTTTTTTCGTCCCTAACGTTTGAGCTCAAAATCAAAATCGTCTCCAACCTTTTTTTCTTATTAAAATCATCCCCAATATTACAAAATGTTATAAAATCGTCCTTTTTTATCTCAATTTTATTTTTTGACCAAATTACCCTTAACTATTAATAAAAAAAATAAAAAATATATTAAAAAATAAAAACATAACCCAACCCCAACCCCCATCCCCTTAACAAAAAAAAAATGAAACCCCATCCCGATCATCACCCCATCCCCACCCCCCATCCCCATCCCTTTAAAATTTTTAGTGATTTATTTTGTGATTATTGCTGCTGAATTTGCTATTGTTGAATTTGCTGAATTTTTTGTTGTTGCTGCTGAAAAAGAGAAGAAGAATTGTTGTCGTTGAATTTGGTTGTTGCTGTTGCTGAAGGAGAGAAGAAGAATTGGAATTTTTTGGGTGGGAGAGGGGGAGGAAGGAGAAGTTCGCAAAGAGAAGAAGGAAGGGGATATCAAGATCCAAGGGCAGTGAGAAAATCCAGCTTCTTGAATCTCAATATCATCATCACTATTGTTATCATATATGAACCAGCGCTCAACACCAAGCCAAGCATGGTACATAACCCACTCCCTCAGCGCAGAACCCTAGTTCCACACCATGGTACGTACATACACAAAGCTCATATTTTCCCCCTCTTTTTCTTACCCTTTCCATCAATTCTAGCGATAGAGGGCAATATGGTCCGAACCGGGTGCCGAAAATTCCCACTCAAATGGCTCACAGTAACCCCAATCCCTATCAGTGTTGTTCCTAACACCCTGCGGTAGCAAGCACCTCACAACTTCTTGCGCCACCGAAACCGCCCTCGTCGTTATCAAAAACAAACCGTCTTTATTCAAGTTCTTGAACCCAAAGTGGCACCAGAAATGGGTCAGATTCAAACCCTTCATGAACACAACAACAGTGTTGCTCTCTCTATCAAGGCTCACCTCGTAATAATAGATACATTCAAGTTGGTGGTGGTTGGTTAGTAGAAGGAGGAGGTAGTGGTTGGAGAATTGGATGCGGTGTTGGAGTGTGAAGGAAGGGGTGGAAGAAGTGAGAGGCATTAAGGGGTCAAGAATGGAGTTGCTGGTGGCGGAGGAGTAGAGGAGAGAGAGCGCGAGGGGAGGGCAGAGGAGGGTGGCGGTGTTGAAGTTGAAGAAGAAGAGGAAGAAGATGGGTTTTCTCACTGGGAAGAGACATCGGAGGTGGGTGGGAGTGGGGGTGGGGTAGGGGTTTTTTTTGTTTTTATTTTTTAGGGATAAGTACTTTTTTCGTCCCCAAGGTCAGGGGTCAAAATCAAAATCGTCCCCGACCTTTTTTTTATTAAAATCATCCTCAACGTTACAAAACATTATAAAATCGTCCTTTTTTATTTTTTGGACCAAATTACCCTTAACTATTAATAAAAATTAAAAATAATATTAAAAAAATAAAACCCTATCCCCACCCACACCATCAGCATCTCCCCCCCCCCCAAAAAACCAATTTCCCTTCCTCCTACACCCACCCCCAAATCCCATCCCATCCCATCCCATCCCATCATCATCATCATCATTTCCCACTCCCTCACCCCTTCACCGCCGCCGCCCTGTGTCCAACCCGTCGCCGCCCCGCGTCCAACCCCCTCACCCCCCACCCCTCATCCCTCATCCCTCACCCCACTCCCGACTCCCGTAACTCCCTCACCCCCTCAGCCCACTCCCTCACCCCCTCACCCTCCCGTAACCCCCTCACCCCACTCCCGCCCCACTCCCATAACCCCCATCCCCTTTCTGATGCCCCTCTCTTCAAAATCCAACCTCAATTTCAATTTCAAGTTTTCTTAACCAAAATAGCAAACAAAATTTAAACAGAATTAATAAACAGAAAACGCAGAGACAGGGAGGTAGCGACAGAGACAGCTGCAGCTGATGGGTCGCTGGCGGCCTGGGCATGACGGAAGGGAGAAGAAAGACTGCCATGGTGGTCTGTGATTTGGTTCTGTGCTTGAGAAGGAAAGGGACTCTGTTTCGCTGCTCTGAAAGTTCCGTTTCAGTGAAAAGGAGAGCGAGCTGGAGGTGATGGGTCTCGCACAGAGCAAAGGAGAACCGGTGGCGATGTGGGTTCTGGGAAGAAGAAGGCTCGGTGGTTCGCTGATGATGGTGGTTTCTGGTTCGAGGAGGTGCAGGGGTGTCCGAGACAGGGGAAAAGAAAAGAAGGAAAGAAAGAGAGGCTCGCTGGCGGTTAGGGTTGCTGGCGTGGTGGAGGTGGTTGACGCGAAGGTGATGGTAGACGACGGCGAGGAGGAGCTGGCGCGGTGGGTTCTGGGATCGTGGAGGTGGCTCGCGATGGTGGTTCTCTGGTTCGGCGAGGAAGTGGACAGAGGAGAAGAGAAAATAGGAGAAGAAGATGAAAAGAAAAGAGGTGGCTCGCTGGTGCGAGTGATGGTGAGGACAGCAGCTGCTAGAGATGGCTGAGGTGGTCGCTGGTGGTGGTTCGGCCATGGCGAAGGTGAGAGGAAGAGGTTGCGTGACTTGTTGGAGGGTGGTTGTGGTTCAGAGAAGAGATGATGATGGGTGTGGGTGGGGGTGGGGTTTTATTTTTTTAATATTATTTTAAATTTTTATTAATAGTTAAGGGTAATTTGGTCCAAAAAAAATAGAAAAGAACGATTTTATAACGTTTTGTAACGTTGAGGATGATTTTAATAAAAATAAAAGATCGATGACGATTTTGATTTTGACCCCAGATCTTGGGGACGAAAAAAGTACTTATTCCTATTTTTTATTATTTTTATTAATATTGAAGGGTAATTTGATCAAAAAATTAAAATTGAGATAAAAAGGATGATTTTATAACGTTTTGTAACGTTGAGGATAATTTTAATAAGAAAAAAATGTCGAGGACAATTTTGATTTTGACCCAAGACCTTAGGGACAAAAAAAATACTTATCCCTTGATTTAATTAAGATAACTTGCAGAATATGCCATTTTTCAAAGTTTAAGCATATTTATGTATTTTTAGTCAAGTGGGCATATTTATGCATTTTTTAAGTATTTATAGAATTCAAGCATAACTCTGAGATATTTGAAAAAGTAATTCTAAAGTTAAATCTCATGACCTACTCTGTTTCAGTTGATTATTTTAGAGAAATTGTAGAATTCTGGATAAAGAATTATTTTGGGTTTTTTACTTAAATAAATTGTATGGGAGTCAAAATTACCTGATTTTCCTAAAACGGATTTTACAACGTAAATTCCCTCTTGGTATTATTATATAAATCGTCCTAGGCTGCACTGGGTTACATAAAACGTGAATCATCTCAGCCTAGGACGATTAATGCATGAACATGTAAGGCAAATCAAACGTAAATCGTGGCAAGGTCTCCAGGATTAGAAGAAGAGCATAAATCGTCCCAGGGTGGTAGGTTTCACGTGTTAATGGGCTAACTCTCACTGGGCTGCCAAGATTTATGCATTATTGGGACCCTCTTCAGCGTGGCACGATTTATGTGTTAGTTTGTAACACTAATTGGGTTGGGACGATTTATGCCCAAATTAGTAACCCTAAGAACTCAAAGATTTAATGATTTAGGGTGTATATAGTTTAGCATAAGACGTTAGAAATCAGGCTTCTTAGTAGCTTAGTTAACACTCTTTCTATAGAGTAATGGTTGCATAATAGGGTACTCTTATTTATAATATTTTAATTTAAATTATATCTATTTAAATTTTAACTTAAAAAATAAAAATATACTTTTTATAATTTCAATTATTGATTTTATTGAGAAGATTAAATTAAATTAAAAAAATACTAACAAATTATAATAAAAAAGTACTAAATTTTAATACATAAATTTAAATTTTTTTTAAAAAAAATGTCAAAAGATGTTAAAAAATATTAATTTTGCATAATATAAATTTATGTTGTTTTAAGTAACATAAATTTAAGTTTTTATGAAATTTTTAGTATTCGTTGTTTATATAATTTTTTTTAATCATTTTTATTAATGCATATTTTTTATTATAACCTGTTAGTATTTTTTTATTTAGTTTGATTTTTTTAATAGAATTAATAATTAAAATTATAAATAAATAATTAAAATTTATATGAAGTCAAATAAAAAATGACAAAAAAAAAATTCTATAAAAAATATGCATTAATAAAAATGATTAAAAAAATTATATAAACAACGAATACTAAAAATTTCATAAAAACTTAAATTTATATTACTTAAAACAACATAAATTTATATTATACAAAATTAATTTTTTTAATACCTTTTGACATTTTTTTTAAAAAAAAAATTTTAAATTTATGTATTAAAATTTAGTACTCTTTTATTATAATTTGTTAGTATTTTTTAATTTAATTTAATCTTCTCAATAAAATCAATAATTGAAATTATAAAAAGTATATTTTTATTTTTTAAGTTAAAATTTAAATAGATATAATTTAAATTAAAATATTATAAATAAGAGTACCCTATTATGCAACCATCACTCTATAGTAAGAGTGTTAACTAAACTACTAAGAAGTCTGATTTCTAATGTCTTATGCTAAATTACATACACCCTAAATCATTAAATCCTTGAGTTCTTAAGGTTACTAACTTGGGCATAAATCGTCCCAGCCCAATTAGTGTTACAAACTAATACATAAATCGTGCCAGGCTGAAGAGGGTCCCAATAATGCATAAATCGTGGCAGCCCAGTGAGAGTTAGCCCATTAACATGTGAAACCTACCACCCTGGTACGATTTATACTCTTCTTCTAATCCTGGAGACCCTGCCACGATTTACGTTTGATTTGCCTTACACGTTCATGCATTAATCGTCCTAGGCTGAGATGATTCACGTTTTATGTAACCCTGTGCAGCCTAGGACGATTTATATAATAATACCAAGAGGGGATTTACGTTGCAGAATTCGTTTTAGAGGAATCAGGTAATTTTGACTCCCAAACAATTTATTTAAGTAAAAAACCCAATTATTTTATATCTTGAAAGATATTTGATTATGTGATGAAATAATTGTGGTTGAAAGTACTATACCAATAACTCTTCTTATCATCGATTTATCCATCAATTTGCCGAATAGCGGCACGGACGCTATAGCCCAAGAGTGTGCCCATCACTTTAATCGTTGGAGCGATATTGGCGCTATAACCCAAAAGCGTGCAGGCGCTATAACCCAATAGTGTACAGGGCACTATACCCCGAAGTGATAGAAACGAGAGACAATATCTGTAAGGATGTAATGTTGGGCGCAAGTAAAAAACTGACGGATGAGCTCATTACCTGCACTAGGGCTAGACATGCATTATACTTGGTTGCACATATCTCTTGTGTGTGTTGAATTCTTTCTTGTAGTTGTATGTTATGTTGCTATTTGCTTTTGTTTGTTATTTGCTCTATGTTCTTTTGTTGTGGTCTGATTGATTTGGGACATGCGGTCGTTTTATAGAAAGCAAATTAACTTGTTTCACCCCGACCCTACTAAGAACTTCACAGTTCTTACCCCTTATCTTCTTACCCCCCTTCAGATGAAGACGGGTGTCATCTTCAATGAGTTTGAGCAGCCTTATGTATACGAGGATCTTGTTCTTCACAACTTTTATGTGGTGACCGCAAAGCCTCGAGTTCGTAAGTACGTAGTTAGAGATCATTCCTTTCAACACCCGCTAACTTCACCTCTTTTTGATCTTGATGCACCGTATGCTTTTTCGCTATCATGGTTACATTCTGATTCTGTCCACCATCCTTTTGATCACTTGCATGGAGGTCCTGGTCCAATACATCAGGATGATCAGATAGTGCTTGAGCCTGGTCCTATCGTCGATGACTACATCCCTGAGTCTCCTCCAGTAGGACTGGATATGTCGATAGAGTCATTTTCTACGTGCTTCTCTGACCTTTTCACCATAGATTTTATCGGGTCTTTAGCCGCGACGTCTGGTTTGCCCTCAACAGTTGAGCAGATTTCTCCTAGCATTTCGCAGGCGACAACAATGTTGGTAGTCCCCAGAGTACACCAGAGGTCATTGTTATTCCTGATGATGAGGACATTAAGAAGATTGAGATTGTGGATTTGACTTCTGATGATGATGATGATCCCAAGATGGATACAAAGATCATGGACTTGACTTCTGACAGCGATTAGGTAGCGACATCAGCATCTTCTTTTGGCAACGCTTGATTTAGTATTTCTTTTGTTTTAGACTCTCACTTTTGTTTTCGAGAGACCAAGTTAGAAGACTAGGCTAATCTCGGGGTCAAATTATGGGTTTCCTATATGGGCTAAACTTCGAAGATGTTTTGAGTTGTATATATATACATAACTTTGAGGGAATAACTAATATATATATATATATATATATATATATATATATTATAGTGTATTATCTTGTTTGTGTATGTATCTATTTATCTTTTTAGTTTGCATAATCTAGCGTTTCTTCTTATTCGCAATTTTCTGTAAGGAAGATTTTTCATAAAAATTGAGTTTTGTCAACTTAATTACAGGCTTGATATTATTAATAACAGTGTCAGTGTAGTTTCAAGTTGGTAACACTCATGTTTTGGTATGAGCATGCCATACTGAAAATTGAGTCATTACAAGCACAGTGACAGTTCGATGATGACGGTGATGGAAATGGTGGCGGTTGAGAGGGCGACGCACAGAAGGAGAAGAAGATAGTGATTCTGTCAAAGAGAAAACAGAAGAGGAGAAAGAGCAAAGAATAAAAGGGAGGTTCGCTGGCGGCTTTGACAACGATAGTGGTGAGAAGAAATGATGGAAGTTGTGGCATTGTGTTGAGAGAAAGGGAGGTAATGTGGCTGCTTGAAAGAGGAGGAAGAAAGAGAAGAGAGACGAGCGTTAG
Organism: Arachis ipaensis; assembly: GCF_059453495.1. Taxonomy (NCBI): domain Eukaryota; kingdom Viridiplantae; phylum Streptophyta; class Magnoliopsida; order Fabales; family Fabaceae; genus Arachis; species Arachis ipaensis. Next base: position 133,611,205 of record NC_142444.1, read on the forward strand.
GGTTCTTCAAAAATCATGAGTTTCACGCAGGTGAGAAATGCTGGTTTAAGTGGTGTTTTTTCCCTGCCCTCCAACATCTGCGAGATACAAACTCGCGTACACGAACTCCCCTTTTTTTTTAACATTCCTAAGCTTAAAAAAATATTTTTTAAGATAGATTTTAATATTCTAAAGCCAAATCAAACTCTAAAATTAACAAATTAACCAAAAACTAAACAAATGCAACAAAAATAGAGAATCAAATTAAGAAAAAATTATAAATAAAAAGAGTTTTTTTTTTCAAGTGTGATTTCTGATAAGATTTTCAACTCATAAGTTATTTCTACCATTCAAACATGCATTTGATTTATCTCTTAAAACTTACTTGATATTTTTGTCACAATTATTTCATCTCATATATTCTCTCAAATGAATTATCCAAAAGATCTCTAAGTACGTTCAACTTTAATGTAACAACATGTATTTATTATATATACATTTTGATATATAATAATTAATAAAATTCATTTATAATTTTATGCTATATTTTTTGTAATCTCATTTTTAATCATTTTTTCCTATTTTTTATAATTATCTCCAAACACAAACAACTAAAAAAAATCTTAAAATTATGTTATATAGTATCAATAAATAAATAGATAATTTAACCCTTAAATAATACAACATTTTTTAATTTCTATAGTATAATTAGTTTTGCTTCCTAAGTATAGCACTTGTCTTAATCTAGTAAGATAATTGAGATAAAAAAATCATAATCACCTTTTAAAAAAAAACTTTTGATATATTTTTATCATTTATAGAATTTAGATTCACCATAATTTATTATATGAACCAAATAACTATCTATCTACCCCCAAAAAAAAAACAAAAAACAAAATAATAATAATAACTATATATCTATCTTGACTGATGTTGATTAATACTGTAATTATTAATTATCTTTAAACTATAGCATAAACATAAAAAACTAATATTAAAATTTAAATCTATTAAATTACTACGATATCTAAACACTCATTTTCTGTCTAGCTATTAGTAAATTATTAATTAATTTTGCTTTTAATTTTATAAAAATATTTTTTAGTCCAATTTCCAATACAACAATAATAACAATAAAAAAGTCTTGTCCTACTAGGCGGGATCAGCTACATGAATCAAACGACGCCATTAAGCTCTATCATATATCATGTCTACAAAGAGACCGTTTACATGTAGATCTCGTTTGACCACCTCATGAATGGTCTTCTTAGGTCTTCATCTACATTTCACCCCTTGTCCATCTTCCATCTTATCCACTCTCCTGACTGGGTGCTCTGTCGGTCTTCTTCTCACATGTCCAAACCAGCTGAGATGCGATTCTACCATCTTTTTCACAATGGGTGCTACTCCAACTCTCTCCCTTATATCTTCGTTCCTTGTTTTATCCAATCACGTATGACCACTCATCCATCTCAACATCTTCATATCTGCCACACTTAGCTTATGTTCGTGCTCCCTTTTAGCCGTCTAACACTCTATACCATAAAGCATAGCCGGTTTTATAGCAGTATAGTGCGATAGAATTTACCTTTAAGTTTTAAATGCACTTTTTGGTCAAATAAAAAACCAGATGCACTCTTCCATTTTGACCAACCTGCTTGGATCCTGTGATTTACATCCTGTTTAATCTCTCCAATATCCTGTATGATGCACCCAAGATACTTAAAATTTTTGACTTTTTGTAGGATGTTTTCTCAAATCTTTACCTCTATATTAGGGATTTCCCTTCGCGGACCGAACTTACATTCCATATATTCCGTCTTGCTACGACTTATGCGCAAACCATACACTTCCAGAGCTTCTCTCCATAAGTCCAACTTCTTATATAGGTCTTCCCTTGACTCTCCCATAAGGATGATATCATCGGCAAAAAGCATGCACCGTGGCACAGGCTCTTGGATGTGCTCTGTGAGTACTTCCAAGACTAATGTGAAAAGGTATGGACTTAAGGAAGATCCATGGTGTAATCCTAAAATTCTTCTGTCACACCACCTTGAGTCTTCACACTTGTTGTGGCCCCATCATACATGTCTTTAATTGTGCGAATATATGCGATCCTTACTCTCTTCTTTTTTAAAACCTGCCATAAGACCTCCCTTGGCACCCTATCGTATGCTTTTTCCAATCAATAAATACCATATGTGGATCCCTTTTATTACTATGATACTTCTCTATCATCCTTCTTAACAGGTATATTGCTTCGGTGGTGGATCTGCTTGGCATAAAACCAAATTGGTTCTCTGTTACTTGTGTCTTTTTTCTTAACCTCCGTTCTATCACCCTTTTCCATAACTTCATGGTAGGCTCATGAGCTTGATCCCTCTATAGTTTCTGCAACTTTGTATATCCCTCTTATTCTTGTAGATAGGTACCAAGGCGCTCTTTTTTCACTCATCAGGCATCTTCTTTGACCTTAAAATCTCCTTAAAAAGCTTGATTAACCAATTGATACCTTTTTCTCCAAGGCCCTTCCAGACTTCAATCGATATATTATCAGGTCCTACTGCCCTGCCATTTTTCATATGCTTTAGAGCCTCTTTTACCTCAAAGTCTCGAATCCTTCGATAGTAGTCAAAGTTTTGATCTTCTTCCCTTATGCATAATCGACCAAGGCTCGGAAGAGTCTTATGCCCTTTATTAAATAACTCGTAGAAGTAACTCTTCCACCTTTCATTAATCTTATCCTCTTGAGCCAACACCTCTCCGTCTTTATCCTTTATACACTTAACCTGATCCAAATCTCTCGTTCTCCTTTCAAGGCTCTTTGCGATTCTATATATACATTTTTCTCCTTCTTTCGTGCCTAAAGACTGGTAAAGACCCTCATATGCTCTTGTTTTTGCTTCACTAACAACCACTTTTGTCTCTTTCTTAGCCGCCTTATATTTTTCCCAATTATCTGCATTGCAGCACAAAGATCACTCTTTAAAGCACTCCCTTTTTACCTTTATTTTTTCTTGTACACTTGTATTCCACCACCAGAATTTCTTGTCTCTTGGTCCTATCCCTTTAAATTCACTAAAACTTTCTTTTGTTGTTCTTCTGATAACTTCTACCATCTCCTTCCACATTTCCTCCGCGCTTCCATTCCCATCACAATTTGCCTCTTCTTCTACCCATCTTAGGAAGCTTCTTTGTTCCTCACCTTTCATCTGCCACCACCTCGTCCTTGGGTTCTTCGTATGATGTCTTCTCCTCAACTTTGCTCAACACAAAAATTGATAAACCACTATTTTATGGTATATTTTGGATTGAATTAAGTAGATTTTGTCAACTATTCTCACACTTATTCATATAAGAGTAAAGTATTATTTTTGTCCCCAACGTTTGGGGTAAATTTTAAAGTTGTCCCTAACGTTTCAATCGTCCTATTTAAGTCCTTAACGTTTCAAAATTGACTCAATGTTGTCCTGCTGTTAGGGATCCGTTAATAGAATTGACGGCGGGACAAAATTGAGAAGATTTTGAAACATTAGAGACTTAAATAGGACAAAAACGTTGGGGACAAAAATGATACATAGAAATAAATTTTTATTTTATCCTTCAATAATATCAATTTTTTACTATACATAGTATTTAATTTTTTTAAATCACATCTAAGTAAATTACACTTAATCATATTACTTTCATTTTAAATAAATTAATTTTTTTTATAATTTTACTCTTAAAGATTTTTAGTTATCATGAAATGTTTATAGAATGACTAGTATATAAACTTGCAGAAAAGAAAAAAAATAATATATATACAATAAAATATAAATTATACCTTTTGTCTCTAATGTATCAAAATTTTTTAAAATTATAAAAAAATAAATTTATTTAAAATGAAAGTAATGTGATTAAGTGTAATTTATTTAGATGTAATTGAAAAATAATTAAATACTATGTACAGTAAAAAAGTAATATTATTGAAAGATAAAATTAAATTAAAATTTATTTTTATGTATCATTTTTGTCCCTAACATTTTCGTCCTATTTAAGTCCTTAACGTTTCAAAATCGTCTCAATTTTGTCCCGCCGTCAATTCTGTTAATGGATCCCTAACAGCAGGATAATATTGAGTCAATTTTGAAACGTTAGAGACTTAAATAGGACGATTGAAACGTTAGGGACAACTTTAAAACTTACCCCAAACGTTAGGGACAAAAACAATACTTTACTCTTCATATAAATTGTATGGTTGTGTGAATCCTTCTTAATTTGTGCTTAAGAGTGAAAACATACTTCCTAGGCATTAAAATGCTAATTTTTTATCCTCTCTTATTACCATTCGATGTCGTGATGTGTTTATTAAGTGATTCCAGGGTTTATAGGGCAGGAATGACTTAGAGGATAGAAAAGGAGCATGCAAAAGTGGAAGGAACACAGAGAATTGAAGAGTGGAGAAGCTGGTCTCGACGCGTACGCATGGCTGACGCGTACGCATGACCAGGTGCAACAGACCAATGGCGCATACGCGTGACGAGCGGCACGTACCTCACTAAAGAAAAAATACTGGGGTAATTTCTGAGCTGATTTTTGGCCCAGTTTCGAGCCCAAACTGTAAGAGGCTGGGAGTGAAGGAGAATGGAGGACACACATCACACTTCATACATTCAATTAGTTTTAGTTTTAGTTTGAATTCTAAAGAGAGAAACTCTCACTTCTCTCTAGGTTTTAGTGTTCTCAATTCAATTTCACTTGAATCCTTTGGTTAGATCTTTGTTAATTTCAATTTTAGATTGCTTTAATTTGTAGTTTCTATTCTCCAATTTCGTCTAGTATTCTTGTTATTCTAGTTATTTTGGATCTTGAATTTGGATCTTGTTGAGATTGATTTTTATTAATGCATTGAGAAATTTTATGTTCATTATTGTTATTTGCTTTGTTATTGTTAGTTATTTGTAGTGGATACCTTTAATTTGAATTGTTTCTTCAATTTTATAATGTCTTTTGTTCTTGCACACCAAGTGTATGAGAAAATGTCATTTATGGATATGGAATAGATTTCTACTCTTGGCTTGGGGGTTGAGCAATTGGAGACTCTTGAATTGTCAAAGTCTTTTGTTGATTGATAATTAGAAGTTGCTAGTTGACTTGAATGTCGCCAAAGCTAGTCTTTCATTAGGATTTGACTAGGATGCGTGGATAAGAGTCAATTGCACCCACTTGACTTTCCTTCATAGTTAGAGGTTAACTAAGTGGAGCAATAGACAATTCTTGTCACAATTGATGATGATAATGAGGATAGAAATTCTAATTCTCACCCCTAGCCAAGGTTTTTACATTGATTGATTGTTATTCACCCTTGTTAGCTTAATCTTTTAGCTTCTTATTTTGATTGTTAGTTGCCATTGCCTTAATTTCTAGTTGTTTGCTTTTCTTGCACTCAACTCCAAAAATCTCAAGAAAACTCCTAACCAATGATGCACATCTTATGGTAACTCCTAGGGAAGACGACCCGGGATTCTATTCCCGGTTATTGATTTTATTGTTGTGACACACTTTCTAACTTTGACTTAGGGATATTTCGTCGGTTGGGCTTATACTTTCGACGTTGAATTGGAAAATATCTTTGGTAATTCCTAACCAACACTTATCCACGCATCAAAAATCCATGACGAGCATCTTATGTTGTGTTGTTAAACTCTCTCCCGGAATAATTTTACAATTAATGCACAATTTTCGGTCGGCTCTTCTCAACAAGAAGAAGTTGATTTGAGAGCTTGTCATGCAACTCTTATAGGTTATAAGATGTTCATCTCTCTTTTTAAAACATGTATTTGCAATGAGAAGATCAAAGGTTGAGGAAAAGTCCAAAATAGTTTTACCCTCGGCATTGATCACCTTGAAACCATGGCCTCCGTGAATACTTCTCTACCCAAACACTTCTCTTCCATCATGGCCATTTAAATCTCCTCCTAAGAAAATCTTATCTCCCGAAGGTATGTCTTGGACCAAACTCTCTAGATCCTCCCAAAACCTTATCTTGTGTTGTTTGTCCGAATCCACTTGCGGTGCATAGGCACTAATCACATGAAAAGTACCTCCCTCCACCACAAGTTTGATAGAGATGATCCGATCTCCCACCCTCTTGACATCCACTATGTCCTTCTTCCTATTCTTGTGTTGTGGTCAATGGTCCAAGATAGGAAACCTTGACTCTTAATCCTTGTCATGAGTGATTTTTAGCATTTATAATTTCTTAGTTGTTAGTTTTATTTTCTTGTCCATCAACCTCAAAACCCCAAAAGAAACCCCATAACCAATAATATGCACACTTCCCTGCAATTCCTTTGAGAGACGACCCGATGTTTAAATACTCTCAGTTTTTATTGGTTTACTTAAATGACAAACAAATTAAACTTTGATTGAGGGTTATTTGTCAGTTTAGATCTATATTTTGACGAGATTATTTTTGTGAAAATTCTATACTGACGATAATCCTCATATCAAGTTTTTTGCGCCGTTGCCGGGGAATTGCAAATGTGCGCTTGTTATTGGTTACTGTATATATGTTGATATTGTGAATAACTTGATTTTTGGTTTGTTTGCTAGTTTTTGCTAGTTTTAGGATTTTGTTTTCATTAGTTCTTATTATTTTTTATTTTTATTTTCTCTTCTCACTATGAATTCTCATCACTTTGATTATGCGTTTGGTTCTAACTATATTGTAGGAAATAAGAATTTCAACGAGGATATGCATCAAGGACGGGACAATCAAAGGTGGGAGGAGCCTCAAGCATATCATCAATCTTCGTGGCAACAACCTCTTCCAATGTACTATAAGCATGAACCATACCATAATGCATATCAATCCAATGGATATGGTGGACCTCGTTGTGGTTATCAACTACAACCACCATATGCCTATGAACCCTATCGTCAACATATAGCCCTCAACAATCATACTCACAAGCCTCGTACCACCAAACACCTTCCTATAACTCATATCCATCATACCACCAACCTCATTTACCTCACCCTTGTGACTATTATGAGCGAAAATCCTTAGAACCACCACAATTCCAACATCAATACTCCTAAGAACTACTATTTTCACATACACCACCTCAATACTCCCACCAGTATGAACCACCTTCCTATTATGAACTCTTTCTCCCAAACAATGAACCCTCCTATCCATCCCAAACTCCAATGAATGACACTCTCATTTCATTTCTTTAGGAGCGACATGAAGCTCAAAGGAAGTGATCATAGTAATTGGCCTTGAAACTTCTCTCTCACAATTCTTATGATTATAGATCTAGAATTTGATAAGTGACATTGAATTAATCTTAATCTAGATCTTAAGAATTGTGTGGTTTTGAATCAGAGATCATACTTCACCTCTTTTCATGAGTAATTGATCAAGAAATTGACAATTGATTAAGTCAAGAGAAATTGAATCACCAAGAAATCGGGGTTCAATTACTTATGATTTGCTAGAGATCTAGCTTGCATGATTGAGAAGAAAGTGAGAATCATTAATCATGAAGATTCAATATCTCCAATCCTTAATGTTTTAATTCAAATTACTCTCTCTGTCATTTCATTGCTTTCTAATTCAAGTCACTTAATAACTCTCTTTTAATTCTAGCAATTTACTACTTCTCTTTAATATTTGTCATTTGATTTTTAATTTTTAATTCTCCGCTTTCACTTGATAGCTTTCTGTTTAATTCTTGTCATTTACAGCTTTCTCTAATTCTTGTCAATTAATTGTTTCCTTTTAATTTCTAGCATTCATTTAATTACTATCAATTAATTACTCTTATTTTACTGCTTCAATTTACTACTTCATTTACTTATGCTCATTTATTTGCCTTCGTTTAATTTCTTTAGTCTTGCTTTCATTCTAAATTTTGAATCGATTAACTAGAATAGTCAATTAATTATGTTACTTGATCCGTAAATCCTCATGGGAACGATAACCCACTCACTGTAGTATTACTTGATATGATTTAGTGCACTTGCCGAATTGTGAGGTTGCTATAGCTTGCATCAGTGAGCCAGTCTGATACCTGATCCAGTCGTTCCCAAATTTGAAACCAAGCCAACGCTTGGCCTTCTAAGTTGACAGCCACTAAATCCATCTTTTGTTCCTCTGGGATGTCATAGATCCGAAAGAACTTCTCCGTCTGAAAAATCCAGTGAATAATATCCTCGGTGCTTGAAAAACGTAGAAAATTGACCTTCACGTGCCACTGCAGAAAATTCTCAAGCCACTGGGCGAGTTGGACCTGTATTGACACCAATGACTGTGCAATGGCAGTGAGATGCTCCTGGTAACTGTCGAATTTCTTGACTAAACGGTTAATAGCCGCCTGCATTGATTGCATTCTTGTGTTCTCAGCCATGCTCTCAGCAAGAGCACTAATTGATACATAGGTGTTACTGCTGACTTAGGGAATAAATTAAAATGAAAAATAATTATATATATAGTAAAAGCAATAACATGTTCTAAGGTGCGTACGGATGGAAATATATCAAGTATAATAAGAAGAAAATGAAAAGACAAAAAAATAGAAAGTACATAGAGAGTACAAAAAATAAATAAAAAAATAATAAGAAAAAGACTCACATTCTATAATACTTTTTGCTTTGTCCCTTTCTCACTATTTTTACTTTTTCTCCCATTAATCAGTGATTTTTTGGGATTATGTCTCTTCTCAGTCTTCACCATGATCATTTTTTAACCGTTTTGTCTTTTCTATTCGTATCATAAAACTTAATAATAATAATAATAATAATAATTCAATTTTATTAATAAATATTTTAAATAAAACTAAAATTAATAAAACATATGTTAAAATTAGTAATAATAATTTTATTTTTTAAATAAATTATTGAAATTTAAGATAAAAACCTAAAAATATGTACTAACAATTAATAATAATTCAATTTTACTAATAAATATTTGAGAAAATTATTGTAAAGGACCGTTAGGAAGATTTAATTATTAAAAAAGACCTTTAATATTAAAATTATTAAAAAGGACCAAATTTTTTTATAATATTTAAGAAGAAGAATCAAATCTTTTTATAAAGAGACAAATATATCTTTAATTATTTTTTATTTATTTTTTATAATTTTCTCTTAAATAATAAAAATTACTAAAATAATAATAAAAAATAAAAATTTAATAACAGTTTTACTAAATATTATTTTCTAAAATTGGTCATCTAAAATTTTAAATTAATAATTATTCTTCAGATACTTATACAATAATACTTATTTCGTGTTATGTATTATAGTAAATCGAGTTTATGAACTGATTCAATTTATCATGTATTTTCTATAATAATAAATTGAATTGGATTGATTAGATTTATTAAAGAATTTAGTGCAGATATAATTTTTCACTTGTTTTAATAAATTAAAATGGCCTAATTCGATTTATTTAGATATTTTATCTTATTAATAAATTAAATTTATCTAATTTAATTTATATAGATATATTTAAAATAGATGTGTGTTACGGATCCGGCCCACGGATCCTATACCCGGAATGGTCCCCAAACCCGGTTCCCTGGGTCCGACCCGCTTCGCCCTTCCAGAAGGCCCAGAACCGGCCCACTAGAGCTCCTAACCAACTTTCGAATTCAAACGTCTCCCTTATCTTAGTCAAGTAAGATAAGATAAGATAATTCAAACGTCTCCCTTATCTTAGCCAAAAAAGATAAGATAAGATATTCACCATCACCTATAAATAGAGGACCCAGGTCCCTCCAGGTATTCATTCATTCCTCACACCTTCTACCTCTTAGATCCATTCTGACTTGAGCATCGGAGTGTCTTTGCAGGTACCACCGCCTATTGCTCTAGTCAAATAATTCGGCATCCGCCTCGACCTGCAAGTTTCCGATCCATCTCTCAACCCGTACCAGAGACATCTTGTACATTGGCGCCGTCTGTGGGGACTTTGCAACGTTGTGGCGGCATGGCGAATAACCCAGAAGAGAAATCATCAAACTCAGATTTATTGCGTGTAACTGAGAGCAAAAAGGAATAATGTTTCCTTAACTTGCATCACCTTTGCAGGGATAACACACATTCGCCCTACTCCAACGGCGAAATCCCAAAGGAATAATGTTTCCTTAACTTGCATCACCTTTGCAGGGATAACACACATTCGCCCTACTCCAACTGCGAAATCCCAAAGGAATAATGTTTCCTTAACTTGCATCACCTTTGCAGGGATAACACACCTTTGCCCTACTCCAACGGTGAAATCCCAAAGGAATAATGTTTCCTTAACTTGCATCACCTTTGCAGCGATAACACACCTTCGCCCTACTCCAACGGCAAAATCCTAAAGGAACAATATTTCTTCGACTTGCAATCACCTTCTTAGTGATAACACTCTTTATGCACCCTCACCCTACTCCAACGGTGAAATTCCAAATTCTCTGAGCCCAAAGTCTCGCCTCCCTTTAGTGGGACACCTCCACCTCTTGGACCCTCTCATTCACCACTCCCTCATCCGTCTCTCCAAGCGCCATGGCCCCATCTTCACCCTCTATTTTGGCTCCATGCCCACCGTGGTTGCTTCTTCTTTTGAACTCTTCAAGCTCTTCCTCCAAACCCACGAGGTCACCTCCTTCAACACCAGGTTCCAAACCTCTACCATCCGCTGCCTCACCTATGACAACTATGTCGCCATGATCCCCCTTCGGACCTTACTGAAAATTCATAAGGAAGCTCATCATGAACGACTTCCTTAAACGCTACCACCGTGGCCAAGCTCAGACCTCTCAGGAGCCAAGAGATCAAGAAAGTTCTCAAGGTTCTTGCACAGATGCGGGGGACAACCAAATCGTAGCGGCATGATGGAGAACCTCGAGGAGCAATCCTCCACCCAACACCCCAACTCCCGAACTCCAAGATAACACTCCTCCCACCCACGGGAGGATAATAAGCGTGGCACATCGCTAACCAACCCCAACCCAGAAACAACCAAGAGAGGACAACCGTCCTCCCACTGAAGCCCAGCCACCCGACGGCCTAGGAGAGAAGGCGGTCCAGATAATCCAAGAGCTGTGCCTCAGGGTGCAAGACCTCAAAGGCCGAGTTACACCCAAAGAAAAGCACAACGCCGAAAACGGAAGTCACGCAACCTCCAGATCAATATCTCACCATGAAACCAAGCACGGCGGATCACCAAAACGGCGACATGACAAGAGATACAATCGCAGCATCTCCCGTGACCACGGACACGACAGGATGCCTGAACGGCGACACGGCAAAAGGTATGATCGCAATGTCTCATGCAACCCGACTCATCAATATGACACGGATGACGACCGACGACATCGAGAGGTCAAACGCACAAGAGGTGACCACGTGATAATGGGAGCCACTCCCTTCACTGAAAGAATCCTGAAAGCAAAACTCCCTAAAGGCTTCGACAAACCTACGGATATGAAGTACGACAGAACCAAGGACCCCCAGGAGCACCTAACGTCCTTCAAGGCCAGGATGAATCTGGACGGGGCCGCTGACGCGGTCCGAGGTAAGGCCTTCCCGGTAACCCTAGCCGGGCCAGCGATTAAATAGTTCAACGCCCTCCCCAACGGATCCATAACTGGCTTCCATGATATCTCACGGAAGTTCATGGCCCAATTCACCACCAGAATCACCAAAGCTAAACACCCCATCAGCTTATTGGGAGTCACCCAGAGACAAGATGAGTCCACGAGAAAATACCTTGATCGCTTCAACGATGAATGTTCAACGGTCGACGGACTCACGGACTTAGTCGCAAGCCTTTGCCTAACTAACGGGCTCATGAATGAAGACTTCCGGAAACACCTCACTACCAGACCGGTGTGGACCATGCATGAGATTCAGAGTGTCACAAAGGAGTACATAAACGACGAGGAAGTAAGCCAAGTCGTAGCCGCCAATAAACGGCAGCACGACAGCACACGACACAGCAGCACGGCACCTCGACATAACCCCCCACCAAGAGAAAACCATAAAGAACATCCCAAACCAGCAAACGTAAACCAACCCCCCAGAATCGGAAAATTCTCTAACTACACACCTCTGACAGCCCCGATCACCGAGATATACCACCAAATAGCCGATCGAGGTATTCTCCCGAGGGCCGACAACTCAAAGAAAGAACGGATATCCAAATAAGTAAACGACTACCCAGGGATCGATCACCCCGAGGCCAACAGAACGGATATCCAAATAACAGAACGGATATCCAAATAAGTAAACAGCTACCCAGGGATAGATCACCCCGAGGCCAACAAAACGGATATCCAAATAATAAAACGGATATCCAAATAAGTAAACGGCTACCTGGGAATCGATCACCCCTAGGCCCACAAAACGGATATCCAAATAACAAAACGGGTCTAAATAACAAAAAATGGCGGCCCGGGGATCGATCACCCCGAGGCCAACAGAACGGATATCCAAATAACAGAACGGATATCCAAATAAGTAAACGGCTACCCAGGGATCGATCACCCATAGGCCAACAAAACGGATATCCAAATAATAAAATGGATATCCAAATAAGTAAACGGCTACCTGGGAATCGATCACCCCTAGGCCCATAAAACGGATATCCAAATAACAAAACGGGTATCTAAATAACAAAAAATAGCGGCCCGGGGATCGATCACCCCGAGGCCAACAGAACGGATATCCAAATAAGTAAACGGCTACCCAGGGATCAATCACCCCTAGGCCAACAAAACGGATATCCAAATAACAAAATGGGTATCCAAATAACAAAAAATGGCGACCCGGGGATCGATCACCCTAAGACCAATAGAACGAATATCCAAATAACAGAACGAATATCCAAATAAGTAAACGGCTACCCAGGGATCGATCACCCCTAGGCCAACAAAACGGATATCTAAATAACAAAATGGGTATCCAAATAACAAAAAATGGCGGCCCGGGGATCGATCATCCCGAGGCCAATAGAACGAATATCCAAATAACAGAACGGATATCCAAATAAGTAAACGGCTACTTGGGAATCAATCACCCCTAGGCCAACAAAACGGATATCCAAATAACAAAACGGGTATCCAAATAAAAAATGGCAGCCCGGGGATCGATCACTGTGAGGCCAACATAACAGATATCCAAATAACAAAACGGATATCCAAATAACAAAAATAGTGACTCATAAATTGATCACCTGCAAAGCCAACAAAACAGAAATCCAAATAAGCTAAATAAACAAAGTCTTGAAATCGGCCCACCAAGAGGTCTAAAATAACTTCACAATAACGGCCCCAAAAAAAAAAGGCCACACAAAACAAGCATGAGGACGGTCTTCCAACTTGAAGAAAGCTAGACTGACCAACATCCTACCAATTGGTGCAGGATGATGTCACGCCTTTTTCAGGCCCCTCACAGTCTCCCGAACTACAGAGGATCGGACTCTCAAACTACTTAGCATTGAGACCAAGAAAGCATACTCTCATGCTCTGGGGGCAACTATTACGGTCATCAAACTCGGCATGTGATGAAACGCCCAAACAACGCACTCCTTGTCTGACCATGAAACGGCCAAGAACTCCCCAAACCGTCGACCTTGACCGGAAATACCAAACAACGATCTCCTTGCCAAATCACAATGGCAAGGAAAAGGTTCCTCCAGCGATGAGACCGAGCACCCTCACTCTCTCGCTCCGGGGGCAACTGTTACAGATTCGGCCCACGGATCCTATACCCGGAATGGTCCCCAAACCCGGTTACCTGGGTCCGACCTGCTTCGCCCTTCCAGAAGGCCCAGAACCGGCCCACTAGAGCTCCTAACCAACTTTCGAATTCAAACGTCTCCCTTATCTTAGTCAAGTAAGATAAGATAAGATAATTCAAACGTCTCCCTTATCTTAGCCAAATAAGATAAGATAAGATATTTACCATCACCTATAAATAGAGGACCCAGGTCCCTCCAGGTATTCATTCATTCCTCACACCTTATACCTCTTAGATCCATTCTGACTTGAGCGTTGGAGTGTCTTTGCAGGTACCACCCCCCATTGCTCCAGTCAAATAATTCGACATCCGCCTCGACCTGCAAGTTTCCGATCCATCTCTCAACCCGTACCAGAGACATCTTGTACAATGTGTAATCAAATAATTTTATGTAGGACATATGTATAATTTTAATCTCTATTTATTAATGTAAATTACCTTTGAATTTATACCATGTTTTATTATTATAATTCAATAGCTAAATTAACATGAATGCTTTTTTTATTAAAGACAGGAGACTTGAATCCGCGACCTATTAATTGAGTATGGGGAAACTTTTTAAAAAAAATTAACATGAATGCTATACCCCCAAAAAAATATAAAATGCAGGGTCTCTAAAAGTTATAATCTTTATGTTGATAAATTTTATTTTTCTTAAAATTTTAATAATTTTTATTAATTATTTTTATTTATTTATTTATTTTTGTGATCTTTATCCAATGAAAAAAATAAAGCTAAAAGATCAGAAAAGTAAAAAAATAAATAAATAAATAATAAAAATTACTAAAATTTTAGAAAAAATTGTTAATATAAAAATTATAAAAAATAAATAAAAAATTATTAAAAATATATTTGTTTTTTTATAAAAAGATTTGATTCTTCTTTTTAAATATTATAAAAAGATTTGATCTTTTTTAATAATTTTAATATTAAAGGTCCTTTTTAATAATTAAATCTTTCTAACGATCCTTTACAATAATTTTTTCTAAATATTTTAAATAAAACTAAAATAAATAAAAAATAAATTAAAATAGTTGCAACTTCTAATATTTTACGTAAAAATACCAAAATATCTAAAATTAATATTACTCATTAATAATAAAAAATATTTTATGTAAAATAACAAAATATCTAAAACTAAGTACTCCTCATTAATAATAAAAGCTGATTACATGTGACATGTGAAAAACAAAATTACAGACGACAATGTTCGTTTTTTGTTTAATAAATTGACGTTTTGCAATGTCAAAATTGCTGCATCTCACACCGGCGTCTTATGGATAATTTTGGTGAGTTACACTACTTTGAGCCAATATATGCATATAAAAAAAATATTAGATAATAATAAGAATTTATTATTTTTTATTATTAGTTAGCGATTAATATTTGAAAGTATGAAATAAAATATGTTGTTGGATTATTAGATTAAATGCTTATTTAAGTACTATTAAATTGATAAAACAAAT
Source organism: Arachis ipaensis (assembly GCF_059453495.1). Classification (NCBI taxonomy): domain Eukaryota; kingdom Viridiplantae; phylum Streptophyta; class Magnoliopsida; order Fabales; family Fabaceae; genus Arachis; species Arachis ipaensis. The sequence continues at coordinate 133,626,429 of NC_142444.1, forward strand.
TTTTTAATGAAAAAATCTTTTTATTTTTTTATTTTTTAACGTGTTTAATAAATTTTTAGTATTAAGAGTAAAGACACTAAAAAAATAAAAATATTTGAAAAGTTTCAATTTACATCTTTTTAAAAAGATTTTTTTCTTAAAAAAATATTTTTACATAACAAATAAACAAAAAATATTTTTATATTATTATATTTAAACATAATTGATAAAAAAATATTTTTACATAAAATATCTAAATTTAAAATTATTTTTATTTTTCTATAAATTTTTTTTAAAAAATAACTTAAAATTTTTTTTTATAAACTCACTTAAACAAATCCTAAAAAATTTACATTAAAAAATTAAATTAATAACTAAGCAACGACCAAAATCAAATAATTTATGGTAGTCCCTAACATTTATAAAATAAAATTCATATATATACAGTGTGCAGTATCTTAGGATTTTCCCCACTAAATTTGACTCTGTAATAAAAGATAAAGCATAAAGCATACAACAAAACCAAAAGCGAATCTTTGGAGCTGGAGTGGAATTTGGTTTTGACACCAATCTTTTATCGAAGCAATGGTAGTAAAACGGGTTGAATTCGCCGAAGTAAATTGTTAAAAGTTAAAACCTTCAAAGAATTGGTCAGGTGAAATTTTGAATCCGCCAAATATAAAAATTTTGCCAAAAAATCGCACGCCAAAACCGCGGATTAAGGTGGAACGAACGGGGTGTCATCTTTTTTTTTTAAGGTTATTTTAGTAATTTTACAAAAGATTTAAATACAAATTAGGTTTCACACAAACACTGAACCCAGTTAAGTTACCCGGCCTCACCTTGACCCTGAGCTCCCTCGTCGCTGACCCTGAGCGGCTGGGCTCCCTGCCTCCCTCTTCACTCTCCTCTCTCAAGCTCTCTCGCATTTTCAGAGCACCGGCGGCGGCAGCGGGATTCCCTCACACATTCGCGGCGGCGCTGTCTCTCCTCTCTCACGGATCGTCTCTGGCTCTCTCGGTGGCGGCAAGCTCCTCCTCTTGGTAACTGGTACGCTATTTGTTTATTTTGTTTATTTTTGTGTTTGTGGGAGGGATGTTTGTAATTGTGTTTGATTATGTATTTGATTACTGATTCTGTTTGATTACTGTTATTCATTTTGTTTGAACTTTTTCTTACTGTTATGTTGTAATTGATTTAGCTATTGATGATGTAGTTAGTAGTTACCGTTGCCGAAGATTCAATAAATCAAATACCGACTTTTTCAATTTTTGCTATTATTGTATTATTTTACATGAGTATCTTCTGACATCACATGTGAATCATCACATTATAAAAAGGAAGAGAATGATAATAGAATATTATAAAATAACTAAATAAGTAATAAAATTAGGAAAATAAATACGAACTTGTACCAAGATATCTAGTGAATTAGTGGTACATCATATTCACATTTTAATTTATTTTACCTTCTTGTGTTTTCCTCCGGACACTCTTTTTCTGCTGCTGCTTCTTCTTCTTCCCTTCACAGCCACCATGTGTGGGATTCTTGCAGTGTTAGGTTGTGTTGACAACTCTCAGGCCAAACGTGCTCGCATCATCGAGTTATCTCGCAGGTTCGATTTTCTATCATGCACTCACATTTCTCGAAACTTGTTTCTTTTCATTTTAATTAGTAATAAACTTTAAATATTTTCAATTTATTTAACAAAAACATTGAAAATTACAATTTTCTAATTGCGTTAGTGTGCGCGCTTTTGACAGATTCCCTGATGCTTGGCATTTAGGCGACATAGGAGTTCAGTAATTTTTTAATTATTTTTGTGATTTGGTTCTGATTGATTATAAAATGGAATCGGAGAATGCAGATTGAAGCATAGAGGACCTGATTGGAGTGGATTGCATTGCCATGGAGATTGTTATCTTGCTCATCAAAGGCTTGCTATTGTTGACCCCACTTCAGGGGATCAACCTCTTTATAACGAGGACAAGACTGTTGTTGTCACAGTATGCACCAGTCACCTATGATTACATTATTATTATAATTATATATTTGTATCATTTGAATGTTCTTTAGAAGAATGCTTTATTTATTTCTTTTAATTCCGAAAGTCAGATGAATGTGGTAATATGGAGCTTTTTAAGTCTACAGTCGATGCCTATTGATAGTAATGTATATTTCTATTTATTTTCTCCCAATAATTTTTGGATGAGGTTATATTGCACAAAACATAATACAAATATGCATTGTGTCATATAATCTAATTCTGAAAGATGTTAGTATATATGATTTACGAATAAAGAGGTGTTGTGTGTTATACTATTTAGACAAGAGGCTCTAGTAACGTGTACTTTTTTGAGCATGTATAAGAGTTGACATTAAAAATCAGTTGTCCAAAAAATGGAGTTCAAATATACTCATGTGTGCAATCCTTTTTATTGAACTAATTTTGATGATATGTATGTTTAGTAAAGTTTCCAAATGTTTTAGCCTTATATATTTTCTTTTCTTGTTGAAACTGTGCCATTAGGTAAATGGGGAGATCTATAACCATAAGGAACTGAGACAGAAATTGAGTTCCCACCAGTTTCGAACTGGAAGCGACTGTGAAGTCATTGCTCATCTTGTAAGTGTTAAGAAATCTTTTATATTTACTGATTATTGATCAACTTCCCCCCATGAGTTATATGTATTATCTGTAAAATGTACTTTTGTTTCGTTTCATCTTTATCATAACATGGTTATCATGCAGTACGAAGAGTATGGAGAAGAATTTATTGATATGCTGGATGGGATGTTCTCCTTTGTGCTTCTTGACACAAGAGATAAAAGCTTCATTGCTGCTCGTGATGCTATAGGCATTACCCCTCTTTACTTGGGATGGGGGCTTGATGGTTTGTGGCTTCCTCTTCTTGTTTTTGATATTATGAGACATTTTTGAATGTTTCACCTTGAGCTTAATGATGTCCCACATCTCAAAGGTTGTGTTTGGTTACTATTCTGAGATAAAGGAAACACATACACCGGGGATAGAAATAAATTTGTAGAAGGGAACAAAGACAAAAACTTGAAAATCGTCCCTATACCAGGATAAATCTTTAGATACTGTCTCTACTTCTAAAATAGAGAGACACTAAAAACATGTCTTAGGAATATTTTTAAACTAATTTGTGTATCTTCTAAAAGAAGAGATGTTGTTGGAGACGTATCTCTATCATCCTTCGTCTCTTGGTGCGAACCAAATGCTGGTGAGCTATCTATCGTCCAATTTAAGTCAATTCGAAATATTTCCAGAATGGTTTTAGTGGCTTTAAAAAGTGAAATAAATCACGAGCTGGTTGCCATCTCAGTGTTTCCAGCAGTTGAAACATTTTGAGTGTCTAAACCAATACATACCCTTGTGTTTTAAGTATAATTAACACTACACAACATATTGGTTTTCAAACACAATTTAATCCTCTCAGTATATGGCTTGTTTGTTTATGCTTTTGTGTCACATTAATGAATCAAATGTTTTACCTATGGAAGGGATGATTTATTTGCAGGATCGACATGGTTTGCGTCTGAAATGAAAGCTATAAGTGATGATTGTGAGAGATTCATATCTTTTCCGCCAGGGCATATATATTCCAGCAAACAGGGTATAGACATGTTCATGCCTTGTATTCTTGTTCTTTAAATTATAAATTTTTTTTATATATTATGTAATCCATGAACATTGTTGAAATATGTTGTGCTTGTAGGAGGATTAAGAAGATGGTACAATCCACCATGGTTCACAGAGCAAATTCCATCAACACCCTATGATCCTCAGATCCTACGTCAAGCCTTTGAAAAGGTACGACACTATTTGGTCGTTACAATGTAATTCCTTTTCCACTTTGAAATGATTCTTCCTCATTTTAAAATTTCAATTATTCTGCATATATATTCTTAGAGAGTGGTTCAGATACTCTTCAAAACTTTAGATAGCCTGGCATGCCGTATTTGTGACTATTGTACGCTTTGTTTAGGAATCTGAAACCATTAGTTTTGATCGGCAAACTACTTAGGTGGAAGAAGCGTGACAGTAAATTTTGGGGGAAAAACAAAGAAATTGAAAAGGGACTGTCAAATTTCTATGTGCTTTCTTAGGAAATGGATGTATCAGTTTGAATAAATTTCTATATGAACTCAACCGGATATTAATTATTTTTTTAATTATTATTATTATTATTTTATTTAGGTTGATAGAGTTAAATCAAGGTGGAATCGAGTTTCCTCTTTTTTATTTTTTCTTTCTCAGATATACACTTTAAAAGTTTATTCGAGTTCAGATGCACCCGATATAATTACCCTATGAAAAATATATTTGCATTTCATGAATATTGCATCACTAATACGTTGAATCCAATGGCTTGGTACCCGAATTATGGGGTTACATATATAGTTTAAGAAGATTTCAAACATTAAATTATTTGATACACTACTAATGTGTGTGCTGCATGGACAATAATTTGAGGAGTCAGGATTGATTTTTCCATTGTGCTTATTTATTTGTGAAGGGAAATAATTCTTTCTTGTTAATTTTACTTCTTGTCGTTGGTATACTATGCTATCATTTAGGCAGTGCTTAAGAGGTTGATGACTGATGTACCTTTTGGCGTTCTTTTGTCGGGAGGACTTGACTCATCACTTGTCGCTGCTGTGACCAATCGTTTTTTGGCTCAATCTGCAGCTGCACAACAGTGGGGATCGCAGTTGCATACTTTCTGTATTGGTTTAAAGGTTAGAATTCATTCTTCAATATAGGTGAAAATAAGCCTCATTATCCTCCTTTAAAAAAATAAATTGGTGTATTAGATTGTACATGCTTCATTTGAATTTTGTCACCATTCAGGGCTCTCCAGATTTGAAATTTGCAAAAGAGGTAGCAGATTATCTTGGTACTCGACATCATGAACTTTATTTCACAGTTCAGGTGGTTGTTTATCATCATTGCTCTATTTTTGAAAAACATTAATCTTGTCCTGGCATTTCAATTTTTTGTTCTTTTTTGTTTTGTACTTTTATTCCATAACAGGAAGGTATAGATGCACTTGAAGAAGTCATTTACCACATTGAAACATATGATGTAACGACTATCAGAGCAAGTACTCCAATGTTCCTTATGTCCAGAAAAATCAAATCCATGGGAGTGAAAATGGTTCTTTCGGGAGAAGGTTCAGATGAAATATTTGGAGGTTACCTATATTTCCATAAAGCACCTAATAAGGAAGAGTTTCATGAAGAGACATGTCGAAAAGTAATAGCAAATTGTTACATCATCATGTTTGATTCAATGCAATTTGAAAATTTAATGCGCTTAACCTATTAAATTTTCTTCCTCTTCTTTCCTAGTGTACTTTACCTTTTCATTCAAGATTTTGGTTTCCTGATCTCACAGATCAAAGCTCTTCATCTTTATGACTGCCTGAGAGCAAATAAATCAACTTCAGCATGGGGTATAGAGGCACGTGTACCATTCTTGGATAAAGAATTTATCAACACAGCCATGAGTATTGATCCAGAGTGGAAAATGGTATTTTATGTTCACTTTTTTCTGTGTTCCTCTTGGTTTGATCGCCTGCAATGTTGATTGAATTTTTCTTGCTTCAGTTTAACTGTTAAGGTCTTGTTCTTTTGATCATTGTTCATCATCATAACTCTTCTGTTGCATCAACTTCTTATCTACTCTTTAAGGTGTTACGGTGTAGCTCACTGGATAAGGCATGTCTTGACACTACTAACAAGAAACCTTTGTGAATTTGATTCAATGGTCATGTGAAGTTAATCTTTTTAGCTAAGTTTTTTAATCACATAATGAGATATATGACCATTTCACAGATACGACCTGATCTCGGAAGGATAGAGAAGTGGGTATTGCGCAATGCATTTGATGACGAAACAAATCCATATTTACCGAAGGTTTGTAAAAAATTTCCGGCTCACACTGATTATTATCATCTCACATGGTGAAGGCTATCTGAAATGTTGTATTGCTTTGCCCTTTTTAGCACATTTTGTACAGGCAGAAGGAACAGTTCAGTGATGGTGTAGGGTACAGCTGGATTGATGGCTTGAAGGAGCATGCTAACCAACAAGTAAGCTCTTACTTGCAGCTTCTTGTGTTGCAAACTATCAGTAATTAACTTTTATAGAGTTCCATTGATGCCATCCCATGGTTTCTGCTCTTTTTCACTTTACAAACTGACAGGTCACAGATGGAATGCTGTTGCATGCTAACTATGTTTACCCTGAAAACACTCCCACAACAAAAGAAGCATACCTCTACAGGACAATTTTTGAGAAGCACTTTCCAAAGGTGGGTTTTCTAAGTTTCTTTTTAAAATAAACATCCCCCCATTTCTTTTTTTGTGCTCAAGAAATCTTGTTGAAAATAATGCATGTTAATGAATGCAGTTAGCAGTGTGATAATTGGTAAGTATTTAGAATAATAGGATGTGATAATATTGTGGAACATAGTAACGTTATGGCATTTTTATTATTGTTCTTTAAATTTCCGTCTGAAATAACATAAAGATATGGCTGAAAGGGCAGTTATAAACACTTAAGTAGTTTTTGTTATCGAGCTAGCTTTTGATATAGAGTTAGATTCGCAGTTTTTGAAGACAAATCAAATTGACTTTGCTTACAAACTTATATCTTGCGGAAACCCATCTCTAATTATGTTGCAATCATTTTAACAGAATGCTGCAAGGTCAACCGTTCCAGGAGGTCCTAGTGTTGCGTGCAGCACTGCAAAAGCTGTGGAATGGGATGCCGAATGGTCAAAGAATCCTGACCCTTCTGGCCGTGCTGCTCTTGGTGTTCATGCAGCGGCATATGAGGCTGCAGCGGATGCAAAAACAGCCGAGCCTAAAAACGGGACCCTCTAAGCCCTTTATTCTGACTTCGAAGAACAAAAAAATGCAAAGCTTTGTCTAGTGAGGCTTCAGGTAGATGAAAAATTAAACTCTTGAGGAAGATTGTGGTTGCTCATTTGTATTTCGCACGGTTAGCACAACATTTTAAGCTGTTTTGACACTAGCAGAGTAAGATAACCTTTAATGTATACTGTTAGCAATCTTTCTTACATTGTGTTTGAGTAAGAGTCCTTTAACTGGAGTTGCAATGGCAACTCAAATTCATAAATAACAACAATGAAGAATTCCTGTAAAGTGAACAAAAGATAAGAACTTTGCTCTTTGGTTTGCTATAGTACTTGAGGCTCTGAGGGTACCCTCAAGCTGCCAAGGGCACTTTTATGGCGTTCTGTGTCTCAACTCTCAATAGTCTTTCAACTTGGGACATCATGCAAAATAAATAAATAAACTTTCTCAGGACACCTTGCCTTTGAGAAGCACACTATTGATTCTTTTCTATTTTGGTTATTTTAACGTGTTCCTCTTCCAAAAATTAAAAAACAAGACTCAATTCTTTGGAATATCAAATTACTCCTATATGCTATTCTCTTTGTGCAATACTATTTGTTAGATCAATAGATTTTCTCAAATTTTTTTAATCTTAATTGATGTTGTATAGTGTAATTTCAATCCCACACCACACAAGATTTAAGTGGGAAAAAAAAAACATGCAAGCGAAAATTTTGTACGTGCGAAATCACCCTTGCACCCTTTACAAAATCAATTGAGAAAAAAAAAAAATTGAAAGAATCCATTTCTACTTGAAAATTGCTCAAAAACATAAATTTGCTCCAATTTGTATCCTCAACAAAATTGACTGACTTTTTCATGTGTACGGATTCCATATATACAGGCTTTGGTATTTACTTGCGTTCCTTAGTCATTGTTTACCTAGCACTTCCCTTTCTTTTAACATGGTTAGTTATAACATAATTGGATACAAAAGGCTTCAACATTTTATCTTTGTACACGAACTTCGCATTGCTCAAGAGGGAAAGTGAACATTATTTCACCATGAAATGTAGCTCCAAAGTCCAAACCTCTTTGATTTATTCACATCAGGTAAAATATTCCCCGAAATTTACCATCGACAGATGCCAGGTGCCCCTGTTCTGCTAAATGCAAGTACTTCATATTTTGAAGCATACACAAAGCCCCATAACTGTGTATGAGAGAAAGACCAGTTAGTTCTTCAGCTATATATATATCTCTTGAAACTAGCAACCAGAAAAGATGAAAAAGAAAGGATGAAGGAGTGTGTAACATTGTGTGCAAGTGAGAAGATTCGAAGAAGTTGCATGAGCACCTCTACTTCCTTCACTTCGAAATCTTGAGAATTCGCAAGGCAAGGGTTTCCGAGACTGAGCTTGAGCCATTCAATCTTCAAGAATATTGCAAGACTTTGAAAGGGATTAAATAAAAACACAAGGTGATGATATATGATTGAAGACATGTTCACATTTCTTTCTTTTTATATTTTTCAATTTTTTTCTTTTGGCAGTGTGAAAGTAACAATTTAAGCAAAGAGATAGTGACGGAAGTAGAAAGTTCTTACAGATCACCATCCAAATAAAGCGCAAAATGACTTCCCCCTCCAATTGCTAAGAACTCACTGTTGCATAGTGTGAAATAGCGGTTTAACCCTGCAATGTTGTGGTTAGTTTAGGGTTTAGCATTTAGAATTCTAAATCAAACAAAAGAAAAGAAAGGGAAAAAAAAGAGAGAAAAGGAAAACCAAACAAACAAAAGTATTCCAAAATTTGAGAAAAGCCTCATGCTGAGGCTGAAGACTAGCAATAGATTTCAAGGTTCCAAGATTCTACTAGAGGCAACTATTGAACATGATAGTATTTTTATTATTTTTAACAATTCATAGATATTCGGATGAATGTGAAATTATGATGGAGCAAATTCAACTCTAATTGACGAACTAATCATTGAATGTAGCAGATGACATTCTCACATTTCTGAATAAAAGTAAACTCAAGCATTCCTCATTGGCTCATAGGAAATGGTTCTTATATATAGTTGAAAGATGACATTATGTTCACCATATGTCACACAATTCCTGAAATTTAACCTTTTAATGATTTTTATGGGCATAATTTCTAAGGTTTGCACCATAGATTCAAATGTCAATGCACCACATAACAAGAAAAACTAACACCAATTCATTAATCTTGGATTTTGATTGCTAGATAAGCACCGTATAATTATGACAGCAAAAAGGATGAAAGAGTAACATGTTCAAACTCGGACGGAAGAAGATACCTGTTGGACGATATATAACAGGATGGCCAGAAATATTTGTGAAAACAAATGTACTGTTTGTTCCCTGTACTAAATATTTGTCATCAATAATACAATAACAGATACAATCTATCGGATAATCTTTGGATAAATGAGTTTTGGTTTGACCTGGTATTTCTTGTTGGAAGGTCTAAGAGGCGCTTCAACTAAGCTTCCAAACACTGCTCCTCTTCGGTCTCCTACAACCCGAAATGGAATAACTAACATTTGGAACCAATCCATGATAGAAACGAAGAGAAATTAACCTTACAAGTTACAAATAAAAGATTCCAATACTGAATATATCTCTGATAATTCAAAACGTATTAAGAGTTTTCAATCCATAGCAAAGAACTCAAATGTCATGTAGGACTTGCAGGCTTCCAAACTGGGACTTGAATTTGTAGAAAACATGAACTATCCCATTCTACAACTAATGCTAGTGTTGAAACTCCATATACAGTATGGTATACATTACAAACTCCATAGAGAAGTGTGTGCTTATGATTAAAATTTTGCTCAGGGAAAGTTATAGGGTACCAGCAAACTCAATCCAGGCCAAAGCATGCTTCTTCGATAAAGGGTTGAAAGTGATATACCGTTCCTCCAAGTGAAGTCAAAATCATAATAAAATATCAATAGCTTTGGAATGAATCTTCATCTCTTGATACCTGTACAGCAGCAGCCACTTCCTTCCATGAACAAGAGCAGGAAGAGAAGCATAGAGAGTACTTCTCATCGCGTCCGAAAGGAGCATGGACAGCTCAACCAAAGAAACAGACTCTGATTCTTTCCCTTTCACAGTTGCAAGATGATTCATCTTAACACCATTCAATACAGAACCATTTAGACAATCAGAATTCATTTCGGAATTATTATCCTTCCTCCCATGATGGCGAAATCCACCGATCCTAGCGGCTTGGAGAATAGCTCTACCGAGTGATTGCTTACTCCTAGAGAACAAGCTTTTCTTTCCACCATTATTCTCCTTCAACGATGAATCGGGTAAAGGGTTATTACCTTTGCATTATCTCCTCCAGCATCTGATGAAGACAACAAAGAATATAGAAATGCACTGAAAGATGAGCTGTCAGGGCCATCAACTAATTCATTGCTACCCTCTTCAGTTTTCTCTGATCCACTTGTTGTTCCTCCTAATCCCCCTACCTCATCCTGAGAAGGAAAAACAATCAATCATCTTCAACTTTACTCTTAAGCCAAAAAACAAAAAACGAAAAATAACCTTCAAAACTTAATTAAGGGGCAAGAAAAGGAACAATAACTAAAAAAGCCTGAATTTTAGCCAAGAGGCAAAGAGAAACATCAGAAAACAATAATATGAAAAGGAGAAACTTACAGAAGGTGGTGGAGTCGGTGTTTGAGAGTGTCAAGAGTCAGATATTGGATTCAGGATAACAGATACAATCTGGGTAGCTATGCTACCAAAGATTGCTTCTTTCCCATTCTTTTTTCCCCCCTTTTTTTATGTATAGAATTGGAATAATTTCGGATTCTGATTCATTCCCTGTAGCTGCTTCTACAAAAGCAACAACAACAATAATAATAATAATAATAATAGTGTTGTTGCTTTTGTTGGTTTTGGTGGTGATGGGTTGCTGGCTTTGAAGTTCTAGTGTTACCAAACTATGGATGATGAAGACTAGGATATGCAGCAGAAGCTTCAATGGGGATTCACCCAACTTCAAGTACACTATATTGAATTGCACGCCATGGCTGAACCTGCTGAATCGCTAAACTCTTTGGAATATCTAAAATATTGAATAGTCCATCTAGTGTACAGATGCATTTTGGTACAGATTTACAGATTTTTGTTTTTATTTGGTTTAAAAGCGTATCACTAAAAGTGTTGCTTAAAGAGAAAGTGTTACCCTTAACCGTTAACTTGGCTCTGATACCAATTTTTAACTCTTTTATCTTTATAATGTGTATAGATTTGAAGATGTTGAAAATTTCTATTATTACTAGTATTTATAATTCTGATCTCATTTTTATAATTTTTTAATCTTGTTTTAGTTGAAAATTTCTATTATTACTAGTATTTATAATTCTGATTTCATTTTTATAGTTTTTTAATCTTATTTTAGTTTATAATATTCTTTTTTGCATGGATTATTGTTTATAAAATCTTTTATCTGTTTGTCTTTTCTTTAATATATTTTTTCAAATCTTCAAAAACTTCTTTTATTTCTACACTTTCCGTTGTTTCTAAATATCTTTTTAATTTTTCAACCTCATTCTCCATTTTTTCTTTTAACAGCTTTAATTCTTTTAAGTCATAATATGGTTTTCCAGGCATTTATAAATTTTTTAAGTTTAACTCCAACTTGTTTATATTTATTCTTATTTCTATCCTTTTTATTATAAGGTCATCAATTTCGATCTGAAGATTATTTAATTCCTTTTTATACTCCTTTATTTTACTTTTTAATTTTTTCGCTCTTTTTCTTTTTATTTTATTTTCTGGTCTTTCAATTTTTGTATGCTTCATTATTTATTTTAGAATTTCTGCAAATTCTATCATTGCTTCATCACTTTTTTCTAGAGATTCTATTAATTTTTCTAACTCTTCAACTTCTCTTTTTAACTTGTCATAGATTATTTTTAGAGCTTTAAATGCTCTTTGATTTATTTCAGAGAACTGCAAATAATTCAAACGATTTTCTCTTTCAAAGAGCTCTTGTTTCTTATCTTGATAAGTTACATATATTTCTTCTTTATTTATTGTCATAATTTAGTATTTAGGGTTTCATTTAATTTTTCGACCTTTTTTGTTAATTCTTTTATTTCAGAATCTTTTTCTTTAATTTTTAACTTAGATAAACTTAAGGGACTATTAATTTTAGATTCTCTTATTTGAAAATTTGATGAAACCAATTTTCCTGATAGTTCTTTTAGTAATAGAACTGAGTTTTCAATAGCTTTATATTTTGGTATTTCTGTTTTTACAATTTTCTGAAATAATTCATCGACATAAATTCTTTCTCTGTTTTTAAATATTATACTATGATGGCTATTTGTTAAAGCATAATTTATTGCATATGTAATTGAAAATGGTTCATCATCTTGTTCCATTAGATTCTTTCTATGAAATTTATAAGCCAGACTTACAGATCTTCCAAGATTTTCAGTTGATAAAGGTATAGCATATCCAAGATGGGCATTAAATTTAACATTTACGTTTGCCAAATTTCCATGAACAATTCCAATTATTTGATCTATTGGGTCATCAGTAATTCTTTTGTCACAGATTGCTAAGCTTATTGGTGAATTAATTCCCTTCATATATGTAGATTTAATTAAGACTTGTATAGTACTAATATGAATCCATCCAATTTTAGATCTTTTTTGTTGATCCTTAATTTTCTCAATCTGTTTACTCAATTCTTCATTATTTATCAAAGCTATTTCAAGTTCTCCATTGGCAGATTTTATTTTTATAGGAGCTTCAAGTTGAATTTTTCCATAGTATATTATATTTTTTCTGTTAAAAATTTCTTTTAAAAGATTTTGTTTATTAAAATTTTCATTTGATTTGAGATTTAATTCTGTTTTTAGAACAGCCTGCTTTTCATTATCTAATAAAGCAGTTAATCTATAATAATCAGATTCTTCTGTTAATTCTAAACTTTCTAAATAATTCATAATTGAAAGACTAGAATGAAGATGTACCTTTCTGGAGAAAAACTTCCTTTATTCAGTATATTTTACATAAGGGGTTTTTATCTCCAGAGGGGAGATTGTAGATACTAACTCCAGATGGGAGTTTAGAACTATTTTTCCCTAAGGGGATTCTTCCTCAGACTATAGAATCGCCTCGGCAGCTTCCTCCTTGCTCTCCTAGCATATGAGTACTCTTAGCCTCCTGCTTCCTATTGTCTGATGCCTTTACAATTGCCTAAGCAGCCTATTTATAATAGTTGGATTTGATGGACAATTCCCATCCTTACCCTTCTTATGACGTCATTGCTTACGTCATTGTTTGTTCTCTTTCACCAGCTACATTGTTGGTGCTCTATGACCTAAGTGCTTACGTCACTATGCAATAATGTTGAGAGATGCTTCAGATGTGCTGTCCTCTTCTTTTATCATGTGACCGTCAGATGTATTGTCTTCTTCCTTCATCATGTGAGTTGATTCCGTTTCATTATTGCTTTCTTCAGATAACTCTGAGGCACATAGCTGGCACTTGTGGTCTTCTCTGTCTTTTATCAAATAGCAGAGATTCCTCTTTATCCCTTCAGGGAGCTTTTCTAAAAGTCCAGATAAGTTGTAGAATGCTGATTCAAATTCTACCAAGAGTCTCATCTCTCTTTCTTCAATTTCATTTCTTTTACTGGACACAAGTAGAGTATTTCTACTTTTATAATTAATCCTTGTGTGAGATTCCTTCGTTATTTTTTGAGTTCTTTCAAAGACCCTTGCTAATGTGCTGGCTAGCCTTCCTTCATGACTGTAAATTGTTAAATCTTGAATTTGATCAATTGGTTGAAAATTTCCTGGGAAGACGGACATGAATATTACTTGGTGTGCTGGAACCAAGCATTCTTCTTCTTCATTAAAAATAGGTTGACTGTTTCTAAATTTTAGGGATATATCCCTTGGATTTACATTGTCAATCATATTTTTAAATCTCTTTACTGCATCAACGAATCCTGCAGGAAACTCACTAATATTTTTTAGATCATTAAAAATTAAGATTGTATCAATTAATCCATACTGGAAAAACTGATAGGTGTCAGATGGAGAAGCATCTGGAAATATAACCAGCTTTGTTAGCTGTTCTTTGACAACAGGATAATATCCCAAAATTGCCCTTTTTTCTTCAGTCCAATTCAGGACTATGTTAAGGGTTTCTCTGAGATTAGATCTACAGACCCTTTTCTTTTCCTTGATTTCAGCCCTTGTAGGAATGTTTCTTATTATCCCTGTTCTCTGGGTTTGAATTGGAGCTTTATCTGCTCTTTTTAGGGTTTGCTCTGGATGGAGAGCTTCATATTCCTTGAAGGATTTCTTTGCCTCTTCCAGTGTTAGGAACCCTCCTTTATGAATTATCTTTGACTGGTGTGTGAATGGTGCTGCTTTTTCCCAGGCATCATATACTCCTTTCATGGGGCCATTATAAATTACATAATATTTTTTATCTTGGGTGGATTTTTTAATGATTTCAGCAATTGTTTTATTTTCTAAAATTTTTTCTTCACTTTGTCCACCATGCTTAGCTGGCTGAACTCTGATGTTTCTGCTTGTTGTGTTGATTTCATTGCTTCGATGGCCTTCTTGAGGGATTGGATCTGTGTCCTTATTTGCTGACAATGCTTGCATTTTTCGAGCTCTTGCTCATATTTTTGAATTTCTTGATCTAATGCGTTGTAGACGAACTCCATTCTCTTGTTAATGTATCTGCAATAACATTTTTGTCACCCTTAATATATTCAATTTTTATTGGATATTGTAACAAAAATAATTGCCATCTTACCAATCGTCCATGATTATAATCAACTTTTAAATTATATTGTATGAAACCTGTTAGGTAGCTTGAATCTGTCCTTAATGTAAATTCTCTTGGTAGTAAATCAATTTTCTATTTCTTAAGAGATTTAATTGCTGCTAGAGTTTCCTTTTCATGAGTGGTATATCTCTGTTCTGTTGGAGTAAAAGTCCCTGAAATATACCTGCAAAGTAATTCCTTTAGGGAATCTTTAGAATCTAGTGATTCTTTTCCTTGTTCCAAACTTTTTATAGCTTTCTTAGCTTTTAGACATCCTGACCAGGTTATGTCTGAAGCATCTGTTTCTACTATTAAGTAGTCATTTTCTTTTGGAATATAAAGTTCTGGAAGTTTTTCACATAATTCTTTAATCCTTTGAATTTGCATACTATCTTTTTCATCCCATTTCCATTCTTTTTTAGTACTTATTTTTGGAAATAAGCTTTTAGTGTATTCTGTTATATTCTTTAAAAATCCTTGATCAGAAATATAATTTATACATCCTAAAAATCTTTGTAATTGTTTTCTATCTTCTATTTTATTAGGAAATAAATTTACCTTTTCTAGGACATTTGGTTGAAGTTTTAGCTTTCCTTGAGTAGATAGAATTAATCCAAGAAACTCTATTTCTTGTTTTGCTATTCTTGCTTTCTTTTTGCTAAGAACTAATCCTTTTTCTTTACATCTTTCTAAAACTATTAATAATTTTTGAAGATGATCTTCTCTATCCTGTTTTGTAAAAATTAGTATATCATCAATATACACTAAAACAAATTCATTTAACTCTTTTAGATTTTCTTCCATAAATCTTTGGTAAATACCTGGGGCTTGTTTTAATCCGAATGGTAATACATTCCATTCATAGAGTAACACACTTGTTGATTCTTTTGTTGGGCAAGTAAAAGCAGTTAATTTCTTTGTTTCTTCGTCTAAACGAAGCTGCCAATATCCTGATTTTGCATCAAGAGATGAAAACCAAGTTGCTCCTTTGATTTTTTCTAAAATAGAATCTTTTCTTGGAAGTTTATGAGCATCACCAATAGTTGCTTCATTCATCTTCTTATAGTTAATAACCATTCTTCGTTTTTCCCTTTTAATTTCATTATTGTTTTCGACATAAAAGGCTGGAGCCGCATGAGGACTTTTACTTAATCTTATAATTCCTTTTTCCAAAAGATCTCTACATTCTAATGAAAACTCTTCTCTATCTCTTGCGGAATAAGGAATTTTATTTGGAACATTTATCTCTTTTGTAGGATCTTTTAATTTAATACTTACTAATTCGTTATTTGTATTTTTAGCATCTAAAGGATTTTCAGCACAAATTTCATCCAAAAGTTCTTCTATCTTTATTTCAAGACTATTTTTTGGGATATTTATCTGAAAGTATAAATTTAAATAACATGTCTCTAATATAGAAAATATTTTAAATTTTAAGATCTTATCTATAGTGGTAGTTGGTATTTTTATACGTTTTGATTTTTGATTTATTGAAGAATCGTGTGGTGCTTTTAAAACTATATATGTTAATTCTTGAATGAATGGATGATATAGCTTTAAAAAATTATTTCCTATGATAAAATCCATTCCAGAGTCTAACATATATATAGATGGAACAATGAACCTATAATTTTGAATAAAAATTTCAACCATCTCTGCTTTTTGGTTAATTTTATGTATTGATTTGTCAGCTATTCTAACTCTTAATGGTTTCTTTAATTTTTTCCAATCAAGTTTTATGTTTGAACTAGCAAAGCATTGCGTTGCTCCAGAATCTATGAAAGCATTTATAAACTTTTCTGTTATTTTTATAGTAATAAATGTAGCATTATTACTCAGTCTCTGAGTCTGTTTCCGAGACATTCAAAAATATAGTCTAAGTTATCATCAGATTCTTCTAATGGTTCCATGAAACAGGACTTAGCAATTTCTATTTGTTTAGTAAGATCCTTTTTATCCTTCTTTTTTGGACATTCATTTGCATAGTGTCCTTCTTCTTGGCAATACCAACACTTACAATTTTCTTTTTTATTCGGGCAATAATCACTTTTTTGTCTTTTGTTTTTATTGTTATTTCTTTTTCTAAAATACCTCTTTTTTCTCCAGTTTGGATAGTATTTTCTTTTTCTAAATTGATATTTTCTTTTTCTTTGAAAATTTTTATTAAGACCATATTTTTGAGGTATTTCTTCATTATCCTGACAGCAAATTCTAATTATATTTGCAAATCTTTTTTGAGTTGCTTCTTGCATACAACGTTCTTTTATTTCCTCTCTTATTGCAGAGGTTGCTCCACCAAAATTATTTTCAATTGTTCCTCTATTTATTTCTCTTATAAATCTTCCCATAATAAATTCATTAGCAGGATATGGAAGTTTTGTTATATACATACTAAGATAATGATTTTTATCTTCTTCTTTTAATTTGTAATAATGTATTCTATATTCACATATATAAGACTCCACATTACATAAATCATATATCTGAATGTTAGCTAAATAATTTTTTGCTTCTTGATATTTTTTATTATAGACTTCTTGTTTATGATCTATAATATTTTTTCCAAAAAATTCTTTATATAGAATCATCATTATATATAATATCTTATCATAAGCTGTTGTTTTTGTTGCTAATTCTTCTATTATTTGGTTTTCTATTGATGTCATATAATCTCTTATAGCTCCTTTAGTATGAAACCCTATATAATTCCAAATATCTCTTCCAGATAATTCATTAAGTTTTGGATTAGTAAAGCCTTCTAATAAGAAGGAATTCAACCAGTTTTTGAAAATTTCTTTTTCATTCTTTTTACAGTCTAAATCGAGCATTCTTTCTCCTTCCATTTCCTGGATTTTAGGAACGTATTTTGATGGTATTTTTGTATATTTTGAATCTTTATTTATAAATCCTTTTTTAAAAGCATAATTATCAAAACCTGTTTCCCATTTAAATTGAGATTGATTATCCCTAGATGTTCCAGCTTCATTTTTTACTTGTATTGGAATTGCTGGTTCTTCGTCACTTGAATAATCTAGGATGTGTTCTTCATTTTCTATATTTTCAGAATTTACTAATTCTTCTTCTATCTGAAATCCCTGTTCCATAATATTATTTTCTTGAGCCATTTTTAATTGTTTAAAAAGCATTGTAACTTCTTCTAATTTTTCTTCAATATTCATAATTTTAGTGGTGGTTTTACTTTTAAATCTGTTATGTTGATTATATTTTGAAATTTTTCTTCTTTGGGATTTTCTTTTTCCTTATTTCTTTGAAATTTTATAGATACTAATATTTCTTCAAGCATATCTACTATAGAATTTAATTGTGGGTTAAAAATATGATAAAGATGTGGGGAATCATTTCCATGGTAACATTTCTTAGAAATTCCGTGTGAAAAATAAGTTTTTTCAGGTTTTTGAAGTCCTTCAATAAAACTTATAGTAAAATAAAGATTTTGAGAAAAATCATTTTGTATTGATTTTAAGAATTCGGTGTCATTACAGTTAACATTAGTTAAAATCATTAATTTTTGATCTATTAATTTTGATAACTTAATTATTTCTTCTCTTAAATCTTCTAATTTACTTTTTTCCATTAGGTGACGTTTTTCTTTGTGAAGAGCTACGGTTTTAAGTGAAAAGTGTAGCTTTAGAAAGTGTGGTTTAAGTAAACAAATCTTTAAATCTGTACAGATTTAGATCTGTACCATATAATTTTCTTAGTTATAATAATGAAAAGACTCCATGGCCCAATGGATAAGGCGCTGATCTACGGAACCAGAGATTCTGGGTTTGATCCCAATGTAGTCGCAATTTTAAGTTGAAACTTTTTATTTTTGCTATATTTGGCCTTAACATTACGCAATTGATTTTCCTTTTAGTAATCTTTAACAAGGAAATTTTTTTTCCCTTTTTTTTATGGTCTCCTCAACAAGGTTGTAAGAACCGAATGGGTCAATGAACCGATAGAATGACTGGTTTATTAGTTCACTAGTTCGACTGAAGTTCAATCGGAATTCAACCAATTTAATTAAATATTAAATAAAATTATTAGTTTTTGTTTTTATTTTCTCTTCTCAATATGAATTTTCATCATTTTGATTATGAATTTGGTTCTAACTATGTTGTAGGAAATGAGAATTTCAACGAGGATATGCATCAATGATGGGACAATCAAAGGTGAGAGGAACCTCAAGCATATGATCAACCTTCATGGCAACAACCTCCTCCAATGTACTATGAGCATGAACCATACCATGATACATATCAATCTAATGGATATGGTGGATCTCGTGGTTATCAACCACAACCACCATATGTCTATGAACCCTATCCTCAACATAGCCCTCAACCATCATACTCACAAGCCTCATACCACCAAACACCTTCCTATAACTCATATCCATCATACCACCAACCTCATTTACCTCACCCATGTGACTATTATGAGCGAAAACCCTTAGAGCCACCACAATTCCAACATCAATACTCCCAAGAACTACTATTTTCACATACATCACCTCAATACTCCCACCAGTATGAACCACCTTCCTATTATGAACTCTTTCTCTCAAACAATGAACCTTCCTATCCACCCCAAAGTCCAATGAATGACACTCTCATTTCATTTCTTCAGGAGCAACATGAAGCTCAAAGGAAGTAAGAAGGAATTCATGGCTACCTTGACCAAGGTAGTAACCGATCTAGCTTCATAACGCCTATGCACTCAAGGCGCTCCCATGGTCACATGTGGAGAAGCAAATGAAGAACGAAGTATGAAAGAGAGGTTAGAAACTCCGGTGGAGAATAAGGAGTGGGATTTTGTATTGGAACAAGTGGAGAAGGCCGAAATAATTGAAGAGGAAGAAGTGGTTGAAGACTTAGAAAATGTTGAAAGTCCATGGGAACCAAAAGTTATAGAGCCTCCTTCCGAGAAGTTTGAAATTGATGTTGAGGAGGCTAGTACACAACTTCCAAGGCATATCATGGTTGAAGAATTTAGAGAGGTTAATTAAGAAATGGATTCAATCATCGATGAGTTTTTATCTACACTAACTAATCACCTCGATGATTTTGTTGAATTCTTTTCCATTGGACATGAAATAGAGGTCAAATAAGAATGTGCACAACCTCCAAGTCTCTTGGCAAGCAATGAGGAAAAGATTGAAAGTGAAGAATCATGTTGTCAAGAGGTGGAAGTCCTTCTAAAAGGATGGACGAGAGTGGAATTCGCTTTGTCAAGATAATTAGAAACTTCTCTACCTAGGTCACCATCTATTTCTTCATTTGAGTGGGTGAAACTTGTATCCTTAAGCTTTATTGTCACACTCAAATTTGGTTTGCTTGAAACGGATGGTCAACTTAGGACCCTTTGTGGAATAAAGTGCAAGAGGAGGATGATTAGCGGTTGGCGTTGCAAATCAAGGCTCATTAAGGTTGAGACTTCAAGAATCAAGTGCAAAGATTGGACTAGTGCTCAATTGGATGGGTCTAAGAAAAGACTTTGGTATTTCATTGAGAATTCGGTTTGTTTACTACCCAAATGGAACCACAAGGATCAACTTGAAGACGGGTGTGAAAATAAGATATGGGATCCCGAATTACAAGATGAATATCAACTTTGGGAGCTCATATTTTGTGAAGAACTTCATCGAAACTTGGTGAAATCGGTTCGAAATTCTGACAACCACTTGAAGACCAAGCATTCTTGGAAGTTCAAGGATGAGTACAAGCACAAGCCACCATGACAAGGAGCTTCCCAATTGTCCAACTTAAGGACAATAAATAAAAGTTCTAGGTGGGAGACACTCTACCATGGTAACCTCTTTTCATTCTCTTGTTTATATAGTTAATGAATGAATTGAGTTTCCATTGTTAGGTAATTTCTTGCCTTGATATTACTCTTGTATATATTGCCTTATGTGTTAGTTTGTTTAGATAGGTTTATGCCTTAAGTTGTAGGTTAGTTATTTTGAATTTCATCTTTGTTTAAATTTCATTTTTGTTTAAATTGCATAGTAGAGTATTTGAAATTTTTTTTCAAAAATTTAAAGATTTTGTTAGATTTGAATTCTGGTTAGTTTAGAAATGTAAATAGTGGGTAGGATAGTCTTGGTTCTATTTTATATTTCTTAAAAAAAATAAGAGAAAAAGAGAGAGGCCTTGTCACGCGTACGCTTGACCCACGCGTACGGCGTACGCGTGACCCCCAGAATCTGAACGTGCTAGGATCGTGCGTGGACTGTGCCATCGCACGATCCCGACAGTGAGTTGTGCACGTAGTGTGTGGAAACTGTGTGTCTAGCACAATTTCTTCTCACGCGTACGTGTCACCCCCTCTTTTCACTTGTCACGTCTATGCGTCGCTCACCATTTCGCCCCTGCCACGCTTAGGCGTGACCCACGCATACGTGTGGGTTTGAATTGCATTATCCCTGACGCAAGAACTCTATTCTCATTCGCGTCCCAATTCTCTTCCAACGTCTCTGCTGAATATTGTCTAGAATGTTGTTCAGGAGTTTGTCTCCCAATCAAATCACTTGATTGCTATGAGCAAAGAGCAAAGGAAGCTAGCAAGCAAGCACGAAAATTTCCTTCGTAAGTCAAGAAATAGAGTGGCTGTGATCATGACTTTCATTGATAACCTTCAAAAGTATGAAGACCCTGCCACTGATGCTGATGAAGAAGTTGATTCGGAGGAAAGTGGTTCGGATGCCTAAGAATTGTTTCATAAAGCTGCTGCTGTCTGCTCATTTTGTCTGATGAATTCTGTTTCTTTTGATATTGTTGAACTGTTTTGTTCTCTTGGATGACTGTAATAACTTTGGATAACATTGCACCTTTGTTAATTCATTAGGACTGTGCACTAACTCTCTTTTGCAGGTTATAAGGTGCTGTTTTTGCTGATCTTTCTTATTATCCGCCCTTGATGACAAAAGGGGGAGTAATAGCAATAGGATAATAGGATGGTAAATGTGTCCTAGGAATTTTTTGGCATTGCTGCAGCTACTAGTATTTCTTTTGGGATTTTTGTCTGATTGCTGTATTAAAACTTGATTTCACATGCTGAATCCTTTTGCTGCTGTCATTAGCTTGATGTTGGGCTAATTATGTGGTGTTGTTTATTTGATATCCCTTAGACAAGATAAATGTGCATAGCTCTTTATTGTGCTTTCTTTAAGTACAATGTAAAACAGGAACAAAGAGGAAAGCATAAATCCAGGGGGAGCTAATCTTGAAAAGGAAAGGGGGAGCAACATAAAAGCAAATAACAAAAATCAAAGGGAGTTTCTAAACCTTACCCAAATTCATTTCCTTTTTATTAGTGCTTAAATCATGTTTGTCATCAAGGGGGAGATTGTTGAGTTAAGAAATTAACTAAATTAATTAGTGATGACAAACATTATTTTTGGACAAAATAAATAATTTGTGTTGAGTAATTATAAATTAAATATTACTAATTATTTATTGTTGCAGGCTAAAATTCAATTTTATAGCCCAAATGAAATGTAAAGCAAACAGTAAGGATGGTGGGCTGAAAGCAAAAATTAGAAGCCCAAGGAAAAGCAAAGAAAGAAGCCAAAAGAACCAACGGGCCAAGCTAATCAAACCAAACCCGATCCAAGCCCGTGTCCATCAATTCAAGTTAATCCCACCAAGCTTCTCATACAAGATTGAAGCCTTCATTCCCTCTCACTTGCTTTTACCAAAGCAACGTTCTTTTCTCTCTGACCATGTCAAATCACAGAAGCAAGAGAAAGTGCTTAGCTCCACACGCTATTCACAGAAGAAGAAAGAAAGAGAAATTAAGCTTGAAAGGCAGAAGTCATCTCAACAAATCCAAACCAAATCAAGCTTAGGTTATACGTAAATCTTTTCCTCATACATGCAACTCGGTTTCATCTCTTCTTCCCATCTCTCTGCTCTATCCGAAATGGGATACAAGGGAAAGAGGATTTCTGTTCTTCCCTGCTGTGTATCTACGGTCTTAAACAAGACTTGGGGACCAAGTTGGTTTTCAAGGGCTCAGATCAAGTTGACCTTTGGGAGATTTCCATGGTTGCTGTGTTATGGCTTTCGGTCAAGGTGAGGAAGTCAGAAGGAAAGTTTCTTCTCTAAGGATTGAGGTGAAAAAGTGAATCTGTGGGTTGGTGAAGCTCAAGGCTCAAGGTGTTGACCTTGGAAGAAGAACCCAGCAACATGCAAGGAGATAAATGAATCTTGCTGTTCATTCAGAAGGCAAGGAGAGAAAACCAGAGTTTGAGAATAGTGTTCTGAAAAGAAGTTTCTCTACTTGAATAATGCTTTCTTTCAAAGAAGCATTCGGCCAATACTGAAGAACTGCATCTAAGGTTTGCGAATCTGGTTTTGCACATAGCAAAGAGGCTGCTGATAAAGTCAATCTCCTTCATGTTTTACTGATTGTAATGTGCTTTTCTAAGTTTATCTTTCTGTAATTTCTTGTGAGAAAAGGCATTGTGAGAAAGATTATGAAAAAGCCATGGGTGGAAAAAGGCTGAGAGAAACACTTGAGAGAAAAGCCTAGAGTTTATTTCAGATTTCTTTAGGTATGTTTATGTCTTGTATCTTGTACCTGTAAGGTATCCCTTTCTTAGTTGGGTTAGCACTAAGAGTGAATAGTTAAGTATTAGCATAGCCAATGTTAAGTTAGGTTAGAACTTGAGTGTGAAAGGATTGGGTCAATCCTGTGAAATTGGTGTATGTAATACTGTTAACTATAGTGAAATTCTTCCATAGTTGTGGAGGAGACTGGATGTAGGTTGCATAGCACAAGGCAACCGAACCAGGATACATGTTGGTGTTAGCTTTTCTCTTCTCTGCTGTGTTCTGTTTTCTGATATTCATGAGACAAAAATAAATTGTCTCATAAATTTTTGCTGCTGAGTACAAACAGAATCAGAATTGAACGTTTGTTTTAAAAGGGTAATAACAGCAACTTAAAAAGGAAGGCATAGATTCAACTCCCTTCTCTAAGCCTACCACAACCTTCAACAAGAATAGGGACTTCCCCTATTCTCCTGTTTTTGGTTCTGCCGCTGTCAGCACAGTGCCACCTCTAGGCCGGTATTGCTCTGCCACCACTCTTCTTCCCTTGCCACTCTCTGATTCTGCCTCATTTCTAGGTTCTCCTTATTTTCATTTTTTCTGAGTTTAATTAGTTAATCTTGGTTTAGTTATTTTAATTATTAGTTTAATTTTTGTTAGTTAGGTTTGTTTTTGTTAATTAGATTAGTTAAGGATGCATGTTTAGTTAGTTCTAAGTAGTTAGGTAGTATTTGAATTGTAGTGGATTTAGTTGCTTATTTGTGTTGATAATAATGTCTAGAATCATTGGTTTACTACCTTGTTTTGATTGAATGATGTTGGTCATGGTCTTATGCTAATTTGTGAATTGCTGCTGATTGCCACTTTTGCTTGTTACTGCTTAATTCATATGAGCTGTTGTGATTTGTGCTTGTTTGATGTTAATTGGGTTCATATGGATTGATTCTTCTGTTTGTTTAAATTCGGGAACGTCCTATTTACTGTCGGAATGCTTCCAAAATTTTTTAAATTTGGTGCATTAATTGATTAGGATTTGTTAATTAAGTTGGTAATTTGTTGCTATAGTTTTGTTTTGTGACCAACTCAATTAATAAATTACTCGGCCAACGTTTCTATTTCTTTTGGTTCCCTTATGTTGCATAGTATGATTGGTTGCAATAAGAAGCTATTGTTAGCCAACTATCTTTGAACCTCTTCTATGATTTGAATTGTCAAGTTCGGTCAATTCTTTCACTTCATGATTTGAATTCAACTAATTTCCATACAATCATTGAAGTGCACACTTTTAATTTCCTAATTGACCTAAGCTTGCTAATTTGATTATTGAGGTTCTTTAAGATTGTAAAAACTGGTGCATTTTCACTTTTGTAACCAATTGCATAAAATTTTTGTTTTCAATGAATTTTGGGTTACATTAAGTGCATGTTTCAATCTTTTCACACCAATTTTTACAAATTTAGTGATCAAACACATTGATAATTGATTTCTCCTTTTTGTGCTTATTTAGCCTTATTCAATTCATCATTAATGCTAGCATTATATTACATTAATGTGAGTTTGCTTCTTCTTAACTATTTTTGAACATTTTCTTAATTTAAGAACAATATTTGCTATGCTATTAACATTTAACTTTCTCTCTTTTTCTAACTTTTGATTTTAACTAACTTTTTAACTTTTCTTTTTAATTTTTCTTTTTAAATTAACTCTTTTACTATTCCTTTAATGCATAGCAAGTTTGTTTCTTCACGGACAAGCAATTTGATTTTCCTTGTACACAATTACTTGGAATGTGAATTTGACTTATTTTTATTTTTATTTTCATTCTATTCCAAGTTGATTGCATTTTATTAACTCACTTCATGCATAAGCTTTTAATTCCTCTGTTTTTTGTCTCTTGCCTACCTATTATATTATTTTTGCCTTACACGCCTTAGCTTCTATTTGATATCCCGTTTCCTGTGAATTTTCTTTTTCAGAATGACTGACGGAAAGGGAAAGGGCAAGGCTAAGACAACCTCAAGTAAAAGAAAAAGATCACAGCCATCCACTGAGATAGCGGATGAAACCTTATCTGAGAGGCAGCTTACTGCGAAGTAGAAGGCTGATCAAGCTACACCTTCCTCAGACCGAGTGAAGTTTGCTAATCTCTACTATGAACTAAAGTTTTCGCACTTCCTAGAAAAGCGAAACCTTCACGTAGAGAGGAAGCTTGAGATACCACCCGACATGACGCAGTTTACTGAGCGTCGGATTAAGTCACTAGGTTGGGTGTTCTTGGATCGAGACTTAGTGGGAGTGAACTCATCTTGGGTCCGAGAATTTTATTGTAACTATTACCGGGCAACCCTAGATGCGATTCAGCTCCAAGGCAGGCAAATTTTAGTGACAGAGGAGGCTATTGAAGAGATCCTCCACTTTCAGCCGAAGATTAGTGATAAAGATGATTTCTGTAAGGCCGAGGAGAAGATTCACCGTATGGAGCTTGATTGGGATGCAGTCCTCTATACCATAGCTGTCCATCCTAATGTTCCTTGGGCATATGGCTCACCGGGTTGAAGTCTCCTGGGAGCAGGGTGATGAGAAACCGACAGTTGCCGGCCGTAAGAAAGTTATTCCGCACGGCAACTGGTTCGGAGATCGTCCAGCGTCTAGCCGCCGAGATCGTCAAGCACTCACTGCTTCTACAGAGCCATCTACTTCCTCTGCTACAGCAGGACCCTCAGCGACAACATCAGTACCTTCCACAGCAGTACCATCATCTACTTTCCAGCCGATCTACCGTCTCGTGCAGCGCCTTTTCGAGCGCGTGGATCAGATGGAACATCGCAATAGGCGACGTTATGCACATTTGAGGCGGATTGTGACTTCTGGAGGCATTGATATTTCTTCTGAGCCCGACACTCCAATCAGTCTGAGAAGGAGGAGGCCCAGGCTAAGGAGCCGGCAGAGCCACAGCCACCCGCAGCAAACAGTGGAGATACAGGCGATGACTGCTCTCACCCGGCTTGATTTCAGGAGCATCGATGACGATGCTAACATTTAAGTGTGGGGAGGCCGCCTTCATCAGCAGAGTTATTTTGGTAAACCATTCCATTCTAGACACTTTTATTTTATTTTATTTTCCGTACTTGCATCTTTATTTTAGTATACTTTTGGATTTTTGTACATATTGGTTGTTTTGAATACTTTTTAGTTTATCGCACTTTGCACTTTTGCTTGTATATATTTTAGACTTTGAGTTAGTTGCATCTTTTTATGTTGGTAGTATATAGATTTAGCTTAGTTATTTTAGTTTATTAGTTGTGATTGGAAAGTGTACATAATTGAATTTAGTTTATTCTGATACACATAAAAAATTGATTTGGTTGAAAATGGGAAATAAATGTTGATCAATTTGATGAAATTCTCAAGAAATTCTTTTTTCTAAAAAGGGCATTAAGATTCAAATTGACTTGAGTTGAAGTTTTCATTATTTTTAGCTTAATTATATGGTTACATCATTTAACCATGATTTTGATTCTTGTGTATTTTCTTCTCTATAATTGCAATCTTTAGTTTGTTTAATTCTATATATCCATTATTTAGTGTATATACATGCATTTATGTGATTGAGGCCATCACTTCATTATAACTCACTTAACCTAAATAGCCTACCATTTCATTTATCTTTGTTTGCCACTTTGAGCTTTTTTATTCCCCTTTTGTTCTTTATATTACCACATCACTAACCTTAAGCGAAAAATAATTAATTGTCCTATTTGAATCTTTAGTTAGCTTGAGATAGTGAGTGTGTGTGTCAACTAAGTGTGGGAAAAATGTGAGAATTTTGGTTGATAAAAATGTGTTTTACTTTTATTAAGAAATATTGAGAGCTTAGGTACATACTCATGTAATAGTATGGAAACCATATGCAGTGATGTCTTGGTATACATTATGTTCTTAAAAAAAAAAGAGAAATAATGAAAAGGGGACAAAATTACCCCTATGAGAAATTCAATAAAAATCAATGCATATGTGATTGAATTGAATTTAATACATGAGTGTGTGTGTGTGTGTGTGTGTGTGTGTATGTAAAAGTGAGATTTTGGGTAACTAAGCTTGATTTTAGAATTGTGTAGATTGTGTATGTGTTAGGTGAGAACTTAGGTTAACCAAAAATTCAAATTTTAGCTCACTTAGCCATTTAGCTATACATATAGACCTTTACCCTTAGCCCCATTACAACCTTGAAAAGACCTCATGATATTTGCATATATACATTAAATATTTGTTGATTGGTTAGATAAAAACAAACTTTAGAAAGCATGATTAGAAGAGAAGTGAGTAGATTAACCCTAAACATTTGAGCAACTAGAGTTCATATACACATCCGGTGAAGGTTCAATTGCTCAATTCCATATTTCCATCTTTGATCATTGCTTATCTTGCAAATTTGTAAATTCTTTTGAATAAATCAATTCAGTTATGAATTTGATTTTGTTATGATTATTTTGGCCCTTGATTATGCATTTATGCTTTCTTGAAAATTTGATTTACTTTGACTACATATATACTTATAGGTAAATAGATAGTAATTAGAATAGTTATATTTATATAGATAGTTTGTATTTAGATAGTTTGCATTGAATAAAATTGATAACCCCTTTTTTGTCTTTCTTGAGTTTAGCATGAGGACATGCTAATGTTTAAGTGTGGAGAGATTGATAAACCACAATTTTATGGTTTATCTTGTATTGAATTTGGTGGATTTTATCAACTTTTTCTATATTTATTCATTGAAATAGCATGGTTTTGTGAATTCTTCCTAATTGTGCTTAATGATTGAAAACATACTTTTTAGGCTTTTAATTATCTAAATTTAATCCACTTGATTCGACTCGATGTCTTGATGTGTTTGTTAACGATTTCAGGCTTAGGAGGCAAGGATTGGATTAAAGAAGTGAAGAAAAAGCATGCAAGATGGAGAATTCATGAAAAATAAGGATTCGGTGAACGCAAGGCCATGCGTACGCGTGAGGAAGAAATTTGCCAGGCCACGGGTACACGTGACATGACGCGTACGGTGACAAGCAGCACGTGATCAACTTAAAGAAACACGCTGGGGTCGGTTTCTGAGCTCACCCAATCCCAAATCCAACTCAATTCTAAAGTATTTAAGACCAAATTCAAGAAGGAACTAGGGAAGAGCAATTAGGATAGAATAGAAACATGCTTTAAGTCATATTCTAGAGAGAGACGCTCTCTCTTCTTTCTAGAATTAGGGTAGATTAGGTTAGATTTCTCTTAGATTTAGGTTTAATTCTTGCTTTGATTTAGTTCTCCTTGAAATTTATTGTTCTTACATCTTTGTTCTTTTAGTTTTACTTACTATTTCTATTATTTTGTTGCCTTTATGTTTATGACTCTTGTTGATTTGAATTTCCGTTAATGCGATTTATGTTTTATGTTTCTTATTGTTTAATTGAGTTGTTATTGTTGTTTTCTTATATTTGGTAGTTTTAGATTTTATATTTCTTGCTATTTTACCATGTTTTTCTTTTATGCCTTTCAAGTATTTGATAAAATGCTTGGTTGGATTTTAGAGTAGATTTTCATACTCTTGGCTTGTGATTGAGGACTTAGGTCCCTTGAGATCATTGATGTCCAGTTTCATTAGTGATTTAGGGTTGTTAGTTGGTTCTAGGACCAACTATGTCCACTTGAGTTAACCCTCCGATGTTAGAGGAAAACTAAGTGGAATTAATCCTTTGTAGTCACCATGTTGTGGTCAATGGTCCAAGATAGGAAACCTTGACTCTTAATCCTTGACATGAGTGATTTTTAGCATTTATAATTTCTTAGTTGTTAGTTTTATTTTCTTGTCTATCAACCTTAAAACTCCAAAAGTAACCCCATAACCAATAATATGCACACTTCCCTGCAATTTTTTTGAGAAATAACCCGAGATTTAAATACTCTCAGTTTTTATTGGTTTGCTTAAGTGACAAACAAATTAAACTTCAATTGAGGGTTGTTTGTCGGTTTAGATCTATACTTCGACGAGATTATTTTTGTGAAAATTCCATACCAACGATAATGCTCATATCAAAAGGGATGAAGAAAATAATAGTGAAAACTACAAAGGTAAGAGAGAATATTAGCAGAGATGCCAAGGCTAAGACTCAAGGTAAAAGGGCAGGGGATAAGAAAGAAAGATGTGTTGTTGGTGGTGGAAGTGGGCCTGATGTGAGGAAGAAGAATGATGCTGGGCCAAGTACTGTTGGGCCTAGTAGGGATGAACTAAGATCAAATGACAATGATGGGACCAATGAAGATAATAAAAATGCTCCTAAAAAGCCTGCAATATTTGATGAGGAAATTGAAGTGGAGCCAAGGGATGACTTAGACATAGATTTTGAGTATGAGTCAGAGGCCTCCTTGACTCCTCCGGACTCAAGTGATGAAGGGAGGGACGAATTTGATTGGCCTTAGTATGTTCCGAATGCAGAATTTGGGGAAGTTCAATTTTAGCTGAAGATGAAGTTTTAGACTTTGGAACAGTTCAAAAAGGCCCTTAAGGACTACACTATAGCTGAAGGCAGAAGAATATTTTATATAAAGAATGATAAGAAGAGGGTGAGAGCATCATGTATTCATGGAAGATTCATGGCTGGAAAGGAGATACAAAAGGAGAAGGCTAAAGCAAGACTGAGAGATAAGAGAGAAGCTAAGATAAAGGAAGATGCATCAAATGTAGGTGAAACTGACAATGCTTCTAAAGTTATTGGCAATAACAAATATTTTTATTCCAGGCTTAATGTAAGCAGTTGAAATCTGTATAAAACATGGTCATAACAATTATCTTTATTCCAGGTTAAGCTTCCAGTTAGATGTCCAAAGGAGACAGTAATCAGGGCCAAGAATTCGGGGAGTGTTAGTGCTTAGACGATGGCAGCTGCAACCAGTGGCACATCATCTAGGTTGTTCAAATTCATTCCAATACCAGGGATGAACCAGTCTTTCAAGAAATGATGCTTCTAAGAATTAGTGTGAAAGTTGTTGTGTTAGTTATGACACAATGTTTTGTTATGTTGGAGAAAGTAGACCTTATGTTTAGAATGATTTCGTTTAGTTTATGTTGAAGGAAATAAACCTTCTTTTGACTTGATTTGGTTTATGTTCCTATTGAATCCAAATATTTGTGTGGTTAACATGTTTGGGTTCTCAGGTTTATGGTACCATTTTAATAAATGGATGAAACAGACCAATGTCAATGTGTTTTTAAGGTTTACGTTGAAGGAAATATACCTTCTTTTGAATTGATTTGGTTTATGTTGCTTCTGAACTTAGCTGCTGCTTTTGTGGTTAAAATATTTTAGTTCTCAATTATGTTACCATTTTGATTAATGGATGAAACAAACCCAAAATAAATGTATTCTATTTATACTATTTCACCACAATTGACTTCATGCATATCTATCTAAATATAATGACGCATTCCAATCTAATAATTTGATATTTAACATAGAATAAACTTTGCCTAAACATCCATGACATAGATACAAAACCCGAACACAACTAACAATACACCAACTATTACACCCCTAAACAAAGCAAAAACAGTATGCTGCTTCACAAATTGCCTATCCTCATTCATCTTCAACAGCAGGTCCTCCAGCTGCTTCACTCTCTCCTCCAATCCATCCTTCAAACTTACAAAACATTCTTCACCCGCACAAGTGTCGATAGAAGCCAATATACGCCCCTCGACTACACTAACATACCCAAATATCTCATCAAACCATGCAAAAAAATCACAATAACCTTGCTTTTTCTGTACCGAGAATAATGAAAATGATAATCAACCCAACAGTCATACGGCAATTCTCAAAACTATACCACATTAAAATGACTCTGGAGTGAAGTAAGGACAACCAAAGAACAATCTATTCAGTTTTCTGGTGTTCGAGACCTGCATATTACAGCATATGTTCTGCACTTGCACTTGGGATGTTCTCCTTTTCTCAGTCGGCCCCTCGCAAATCCAGTCAATGGCACTGTCAATCGTAAACTCATCACTAATACTTCTTCCACCTCGTCTCTGACTTGCAACTGACACCGTGCCTCCACTAGCCATCATCAATGGCACTTCTCTCACCACACGAAGCTGCAAGGGTTGAATATGACAACCTAATTTAAAATTGTCCCCCACATTAAAACGGCGCCATTTTGTTACTCTGCCTAAGTGGGGACGAAATTGTCCTCTCTGAAACAACGTCATTTTGCCCCTAGTTCTAATACGACGTCATTTTGTCCAGCATGGATGGGGACCAAAATGTCCTGGAAGTGACACGTCGCAGTTAACCTGACACGTCATCCCATTAACCTCCACGTAGGACATCACCGTTAGTCCTAACTGGGTCAAATTGACTTGTGGACATATCTGGTGTATATCTAAGAACCTCAGGGTCAAAATCTTAGTTAATTTTTGTGGGAAACAAATCTATCCGATCGTAAATTTCTCGGGGACCTATTTGGGGTATTACTCTAAAACTTATTTATCGTTCATACCATTTAAAATTTTTTTATTAATATTGTAAAATTTTAAATACCATTTTTATTTTTTATCCTTAACAAAAGTTATATGCAAGGACAATTGTGGGTTACTGTTTAATCTAAAAATTATTTTTGTTGTAATTAAAATTAAGGATACGCCTTAGAGGACATGTAACCTATAGAAGTAATAAATCTACGATAAAACTTAGTATACAAGCATTTTTTTAAACCAAATTTTCAATTAAGTTAATTTTTTCTTTTTTGTTATCGTCAACGTTTTCTTTTTTTACACACTTTTTTTTGTCGCAGCCGCCACCATTGTCTTATTGTTGTTTAATTTCTTCTCCTCTTTTTTTCTTCATTTCTTATCCCCCTTTATTATCTTCATCATCATCGTCCTAGTCGTCTTCACCTTTTTTTTCCCTATATATGTTTAAAAATGGTTAAGTGAGATTTTGATCCCTATAATTTTGGCCAAAAATCAAAATCGTTTCTAACATTTTTTTACGTTCAAAATCTTCCCTAACATTAAACTTTGTTTTTGAATTATCCTTTTCTAATTTTTGAATAAAAATACCCTTATCATCTCCAATCTATTATCTTATCCAAAAACACTTTTATGCACTACCATTAAAAAAAGTACATTTTTGCATTTTAAATCCGAACATTTTGTCGTTTCAAAGCTAGAATCGTAGTTGTAGTTGTCATCGTTGCTCGCTTTTCATCCCAATGTGTATATACACATGGAAGTGTGTTATAGACTCCAAACAAGTGTAATAATCCGTGCATGCATAAGATTAAAATTATAATTTTAAGTTGTTGTGTTAAAATTAATTTCAATTATAATAATTTAATTAATAAAAAAATAACTTGTATGCATTTATTTTCTTTTTTTAATATAGTGTTAATTGTATTAACTATAAAATAGTTATTTAATCTACTTTTTTCAATAAATCAGACATATATACTCAATATGACCATAAATAATCTAATAATACTTAAATCCACCAACAAAGTTTTATATGTTGGTTTACTGTGAAGTAAGAACATATCAAAATCAACTCAAAATGAAGAACAAATTAATAGAGAATCCTAATGCAGAAAGTTCTACAATAAACCATAAATAATTTAAACCTACTGAAAAACAATTCAACGCTATCCTTTGATACCTTTGATAGCTGCAAAATATATATCTGAAACAACACTTATGGTAGTATATAAAATTATATGATTAACGTAATTATAAAATTGTTTATCAGGAGAATAAAATAATACGAATTTTTATGATAATTTTAATATTCTCAAGCTATTAATGTACAATAAGAATGCAATATCCATTAGCTCCTAGAATTGCTAAATTTTTTTAATTGATAGTAATAAATTTTAATAAATAAATAAATTTAAGTAAGACATTTTGTTATTACCTTTTCATTATAAGCTCTCAAAAACTTCTCTATATACCACATTCATCGTGCAGTTATCTTCCAAGTGCCCATGATCTTGCAACAACACTCACAGACCATCTTTACTCGTTACCCTTGATAACGCAACATACAATTGACCATAGGTGAAAACTGGCCTTGGAAGGTAAATTTCAACTTTCGATAGAGTTTGTCCTTGGAACTTATTTATTGTCATTGCAAATGACATGATAATTGGGAATTGTCTTCTTTGAAACCTGACCGGTAATGTTTCATTATTTGGAATTAAATTCAGTCTTGGGATAAGAACAATACTTTCAACTTTGTTACCGGTTAAAGTCTTGTATTCTATCACATAATTTTCCATTCTTTTAACTTGCATTCTCGTTCCATTGCACAAACCATTAGTTTGGTCTATATTCCGCAGCAACATAACAGGAGCGCCAACCTTCACAACCAACTTGTCTGGTGGTAGACCTAAACAATTTATTCCATTTAGAATCTCCGGTGAGAAAGTATCTAACTCAAATTCCATATTTTCCTCCTCAACACACACAGAGTCTGAACTTAAGTAGACTCTTTCTTGTCCAAGTAACCCTGCAGTCATCTTGTTGTTGACATCAGTGACACAATCCAGAGTTGGTGCAAGAATTTCTCTATCCTTGAAATAATTTTCAACAGATAAATTGGATAACATATCTGGATACACAAAATCAATGAGGTCATCCAAAGCTGTCTAAAAGTTCTTAACCAAAATGTCAGATGGTATATGAACGATCGATTCACCATCTGTTGTATCACTAGCCAAACCATCACCAATTTTGAGTAGCCATTCTGCAAAATTTCTGAGTTCTTGTATGTTGTTATTTTCACCTAGTGACAATCTCATATTTTTTGTAAGCTTCAAAACCTTACAATTATGCCACAAATATGAAGAATTAATAGAAGACTGAATTATATCTTGTCTTAAGTCTCTGAAAATCACAGGTAAAATTTGTTTAAAATCTCTTCCGAGAACAACAACTTTACCTCCAAATGGTAAATGAGCATTATACGAATCTGAGCACCTTAAGATGTCTCTAAGGCATTTGTCTAAAGCTTTGTAACAATACTTACTTATCATTGGAGCTTCATCCCATATGATTAATTTGGCCTTTGATATTAACCTTGCAAGAGGACTTCCCTATTTAATGCTACACAAAGAATATTCATTTATGGTCAAAGAAATTTTAAACCTTGAATGTGCAGTTCTTCCATTAGGCAACAGAAGTGCAGCAACCCCACTCGAAGCAACATTTAAAACTATACCTCCTTTAGACCTAATTGAGCATGATATAGTTGACCATAAGAATATTTTTTCACAACCACCTTGATCATCAACACAGAGTTATATGTTGTATTTGAGACTCCCATTTTTGCTTGCATTACACAAAGAATAATAACATTAGACCTTCAAAATGAAGACCATTTTACCAAATTATTTTCAAATGAGCCAAAACTAACAGTACATCAACAGAGGAAAAAACATAACGAAGAGGAGGACAAAAGTGTAAGATGAAGAAAGAAAAATCGAACGAATAGCTGTTCCAGAATGTCGAAAGGGCGCACGCGGAGACAGAGTGGTAAGACGCAATGGCAGCGGTTCTAGAACGGGGCAGCGATGGCAAGCACACGCGACGGGCTTCTTCTTCAAGTAATTAATAGCCGCTAGGTTTCTCATAGTAAGTGAGGGGAATTGCTACCCAATAACGTGACTTTTCAAAGGAGGAGGGGAAGGTAGAATTATGAGGGTAGGTGAGGGAGTGAATCACTAAATGGTTAGGTTAGAGAGTGTTTTGCTTTGTTTATGATTGGGCTTGGGTGGGTTAGCGAGTTTTTGGAGTAAATAGAGTGTAGTTGGATTGTGTCCCGTATAAGGAAAAAAAAAAAAAAACAAAAGGAGCTGTATAGATATATTTTTTGCAATATTTATTTACGTTAATTTTTATTTTTTCATAGGCTTCTATTACTTTTAAAATATCTATTTAATACATCATATGTTAATATTAATAGTATTTTTTAAAAAGATATTTTTAAAAATAATTATAACATGATTATAAATATAATATAAATAAATATGTCAAATAAAAGGTTAAATCAATAAGCTTACCAATGCCTTTGTTGAATTTTGCAAATTGGATAATTAGTATGTATTCGGTTGTTTGGTAATCACGTAGATAATTGAGTAGTTGAGTTACAAATTGATCCCACAGTGTGCATCTAATTTTTTCCTCATTTCTAAATAAAAGCAGAAATTAAAAGAAATAAGTAATAATATATAATAATAAAAAAAAGATTTTGCATATGATAGATAATTGTTACAAAACAAATTATAATAATTGTGAAATTTTAAATCTTCACATATTGAAAATTATGGAGATCAACCACAATGTAATGGCCACTTTTTTCTATTTTTGACCATGATATAAGTTCTCTTTTTTCGGTCAAGAGTCCAATAACATCTAATTAAAAAAATGAATTAAAAGCATGAAATTAAAGATAAATAAATGAACAACATAATAATAATAATAATACAAATAAACTACGTACCAAATAAGTTAGCTTTTTCATTTGTTTGTCTCAATATATCAGCATGATCGAGAAAATTGAAATGATTGTCAGGAATGTTACGATCATCGATCATATTTACTATACGTGACTCCTTCTTAAAAATTATTCTACACACATGTGTAGTCGGAAGATAAATTCCGCTTGATTCCTCAATCAGAAAATTTGAGAAGACATAAACCTTCCCCTCGATCAAATCATTCTCAAACATCTTTGCCAAATAATTCTTGATTGAACAATAAATTTTATCACACTGTAAAACAAATTGAAAATGAAGACTATTAGTGCTTATAACTCTATTAAATCGCACTGTCGTTGATTCGTCCAAGAATTTACTTATCAAATAAATTTAAAATATGAACAAAAAATATCTATAAACTAGACCTATCATCACTTAAAGAAATCATAGAGGATAATCAACCTACCTTATCATCCATGAGAACTATTTCTAGGTAAGCTATCTTACTCTTGTCAACTTTGGATGGGACTTTCTATAACCTTATAATCCTTGTCTCTATTTTCCAAACCTTTTCATTACATAATCTACTGTAGGTAATACTGTTGATAGAATCATAGCTTGTAGCCATTAAGTATGAAAAATAATAAAGAGAAAAAGAAATATGAATGAGGTACGAATTTACTAGATGATAAATAATTGTAACAATTGACTATTACGACTTATATATATATATATATATAGTACGGATTTTTAATGGAGATACTTACTACAATTAGAAAAAATTATATAAATTGAGACACCTGCTAATATATATATATATATATATATATATATATATATATATATATATATATATATATATATATATATATGTTATTCACAATAATTATATGCCAAAATTTTTATGAAAGAGATAAAAGAGGAGATATATAAATATGTATAATATTATTGCTATATATGAAGCAGATTTAAATTGGTATAATTATAGAGACTTACTATAATTATATCAAATCTAATTATGACTGTAAATAAATAAAATAGATAACGATTAATACTATTTTTTTAATATTTAAAATTTAGGGCAATTTACGTTAGTAAATTGTTTGATCCCCAATATTACGCAAATGCATTGTTTTCAAATTCAATACGCAAATGCGTTGTTTCACTATTTTATGTAAACCGCTACTGGCAGTAGCGGTTTACAGGTGTGCATAAACCGCTACAACCAGCCGCGGTTTATGTGTGTGAGTGTGTGAGTGTAAACCGCTGCTGGCAGTAGCGGTTTACGTGTGTGTGTGTGTGTGTGTGTGTGTAAACCGCTATTGCCAGTAGTGGTTTACGTGTGTTGCGTTGCCTATATAAACCGTGGTTGTAGCCGCGGATTATGCATTTAGATGGTTTGTGGAGTTTTTTAGAGAGAGAAAATTCTAGAGAGAGGTCAGAGCAAGTTGTGAGCGGGTCCGAGGTATCTCAGCGGCGAACTCTGGCCAGTTATCATGGCAGGCAGGACCCTGTACCGACTGAACGGTGTTGCGCATATTGCCGGTTCTATTGGGGACGAGGTTAGTTAACATTTATTTTTTTCTAGGCTTTGCATATGTTAGTCAGAAAATGGTAGGTTAGGTAGACGAATTAGAATTTATAGAATATTCCCTCTAGTTTGAAATTAGGCTTTGCATGCTAGGATGTTAGTTCACTAGTTAGGGAAAGGGATAGCTGACGTTAGTGAATTATTTTAGTTTGGTTAGGGTATTTATATGATATGAAGTTTTAAATTTTAAAACTTTATAGTATTTTAACATTTTTGGCTGTTATTTATTAAAGTATGGATGTTGTTATTTTTCCTATCGTGACTAGGGAATTTTTTTATTTTTTATTTAGGAGAATCTGTTGATGGTTTAATATATTTGTATCCGGTTAGTTATGGCAAATTTTTTAAGGAT
This sequence comes from Arachis ipaensis, assembly GCF_059453495.1. Lineage (NCBI taxonomy): Eukaryota > Viridiplantae > Streptophyta > Magnoliopsida > Fabales > Fabaceae > Arachis > Arachis ipaensis. Next base: position 133,664,180 of record NC_142444.1, read on the forward strand.
AGGAGAATTTAATTGGACTCTGTATATCTTTCTTGTTCTGTGCAGCCCACTAGGTGTATATACAGTGTGAGTCGGTAACAGAATATGCCCTTGCATGATAGGATCATCCCGTATTTAGAGAGGGTTGGATTTTACCATTTGGCCTGGCTAAACACCGAATGATTCTGGTTGGATGAGCCACTGGTTAGTGTGTTCGTTGAGAGGTGGCGTCCTGAGATGCATACGTTCCACCTACCTTTCGGAGAATGCACAGTGACATTGCAGGATGTGGCATTTCAGCTAGGGCTGCCTGTGGATGGGGAGGCTGTGAGTGGTTGCCTTGGTGAGTTTGAGACATACATGGAGGGTGGCCGACCAGCTTGGGAGTGGTTTGAGGACCTATTTGGTGAGCGGCCTCCACCGAATAAGGTCAAGTAGATGACAGTACACTTTACATGGTTTCGCGATAGGTTTAGGGTGCTACCAGCAGATGCGAGCGAGGAGACTGTCCGCATCTACGCATGGGCCTACATCATGATGCTGTTATCGACTCAGTTATTTGGGGACAAGAGTGCGAACCGGGTACATATACGGTGGTTGCCATTTGTGGCAAACCTTGATGACATGGGGAGGTATAGCTGGGGTTCGGCCGCTCTGGCATGGCTGTACCGATGCATGTGTCGGGTAGAAGAACAGAAATGTGACTAATCTTGCGGGCCCGCTCCAGTTGCTACAGAGTTGGATATTCTGGCGGTTTCTGTCTTTGAGGCCGGAAGGGTTTGAGGCTTTCTCTTTCCCGCTGGCATCCAGGTATGTGTTATGTTTTTTTACTGTTAACAAATTTCTTTGGCGTTTTTATGGTAGTTTGTGTCTCATATTACTTAAATTTAGGTGGTCTGCCTACTTACCTCCTAACGATGGAAAGGAGCAGAGAGTCATAAGGTATCGGCTTGTATTGGATCGATTGACCAGCTGGGGTCGACTGAGGATTAGGTGCCGATGCTCCAGAGCTATCCACACCATCTTCCAACTTCGCAAACAGCTCAGTTATCCTCACCTCCGGAAAACTACGCCTGCAGTGAAACAAGACCTGCAAGTCTTCATCCGACCCGATCACGAAGGTCTCATATCTCACACCAGTTGAGACAACGTCAATGGGAATCTTGTAAAATAATTTTTTTACCCACTTTATCCCACACGTACCGAGCTTTTGTAATATGCTTTGCTTAATCTCCGCCAACGTATTCGACGATCGGATAAAAACACTAAGCGGTTCTCTATCCGTGAATTTTACACCGTGCCTTTTGCTCTTTTGAATTTTTCCAGAGCAGTGAACCAGAGCCACAAAACTATCCTCCCCCTCCATTTGTGAATAACACTCTACCTCTCCACATTTGGCCCCTCTATGGTTTATATAGGCAGCCCCATTCAGCCCATCACACGTAAACCGCTACTGGAAGTAGCGGTTTACACACACACACACACACACGTAAACCGCTACTGCCAGTAGCGGTTTACACTCACACACACGCACGTAAACCGCTACTGCCAGTAGCGGTTTACACTCACACACACACGCACGTAAACCGCTGCTGGCAGCAGCGGTTTACACTCACACACTCACACACATAAACCGCGGCTGGTTGTAGGATTTACATAAAATAGTGAAACAATGCATTTGCGTATTGAATTTGGAAACAATGTGTTTGCGTAATATTGGGGGTCAAACAATTTAGATGCGTAAATTGCCCTAAAATTTACTGTAAATATAAAAAATAAAATTACTAATGATTAAAAATTTGAGTAGAAAACAAAACTTCATAATAAAAGTTCAATTTTTATGACTAATTAATCTTATGTCCATATAATATTATTATTATTATATACTGATTAAAATTGTGAATATGTACTAATAAAATTATTACATATAAATGAGAATTAGAACTATATCAATTATATTAATTCGAAATTATTATTATTATTATTATTATTATTATTGAATAATGATGATAATTCACGTGATAATAACTTTTACCAATAAAACATCTAAAATTAAATAATATTCAAGTATAATTAGGTGACAATTATAATTCAAATTATTGCATATGAAGTCACGTGAATTATTATTATAATTGATATAATTGTTATATATACTCTCAATATTATCGATTATATCAATTTAACTATATCAATCATATTTAAATTATTAGTCAATAATTTTAATGCAAATTCTTGCTATAATTAGGTTATTCTTATGTTATTATCTTGTATTAATCATTATAATTAATTCAATAGAGATATCTATTCAGTATATATGTTATCTACATTAATTATATGTCAATATTTTTAAGAAAGAATTAAAAAAAGAGATATATAAATATATATAATATTATTACTATATAAAAAACAAATATAAATATATATAGACTGTATTATTAAAAAAATAAAGCCTATATATAAGAATAACAAAAAACTCAAGTAAGGATTTATTGGTTTTTATGGTTTCTATTACGCTTAATGAAAATTGAGCGATCTACAAAGTAAATACTGAGGTGATTACTATATAATTTTGTTATTAAGGTAATTACTTATTATTAAGGTAATTTTTTATTATATAGACTTTAGTAAAACAAAAATAAATATGTAAATTATTTATTATTAAGGTAATTTTTATTATATACAGTAATTACACATCATATATTAATTTTGTTAAAATTATATAATTTTATCATATCATGATTAGAATTATTATTTTTTATCATGATCAAAGAAATTTTGGACAATGAATAAGAATATTATACTTGATATATTATGTATTGAAATTTAGAAATATAAATTCTATTATATATTTCTAAACAAACCTAAACAACTCTACACTAATAGCTCGTGTCATATCGTGTTTTTCAATACTTATATTTAGAAACATATAGAATTTTAATAATAATACACGGATAATTGAAATAGTTTATATACGGGTTTTTCAAGTTATTATTATTATTATTATTATTATTATTATTATTATTATTGAATAATAAATAAGAATTAAAATTATATCAATATTTAAAATTAATATAATTAAAATAACTAAAAATATTTAAAATTAATGTACATTATTAATATCATAAGATTTGATCATTTTATAATTAGAATCAAATATTTTTAGGAGAATTATAAGGTACATATGTTATATGGTATAGAGATACAGAGATTCCTTCCTTTTTAATGTTCAAAGGACACGTAGTTATTTTTCTCAAAGCAAGGCAAGAGAATGTAATGGTTCATTAACTCTTCAATAACTTGCTTAAGTGGCTGATCTCTTAGTCAAATCATATTCATCACTCATCAGTTACACTAGCTATTACTATGCTGAACTTTTTTTTCTTTGGGTATTATTATTATTATTATTATTATTATTATTATTATTATTATTATTATTATTATTATGGGTTATATTATATGATAATATATTTTAGTATTTGATTACCAAAACAAATCTAAATTCTAATCCAATTAGAGTGTAGAATCTGGATTAATAAACGACAAATATTATTTGTAAACTAAAATTAGTCATCATATATATATATATATATTATTTAATTTATTTTTAATATATATTATATTAATAATTAATTTTAACGGATGATTTTAATATACATTTAATATGATTATTTATAATTATTAAAACTATTTTGGTGTTTTATTTTTTTTTAGCTTTCATTTGTTGTTTATTTTTTTTCTTTTTTTGGCACATAAATTCATTGTTATTAGGTGAATTTTCTAGTGTCTACAATTTTTTTTAATTTATCTAAAAATAGAAATAGAATAAAGTGAAATTTATCTCTTAAATTTTGAATTTTATGAATAAATATTAGGCATTGTTATTATACTTAAATGTATGTTTCAAGATATTTTCCTTTTTTATTTTTCTTATGCTAATTATATTCTCTATTTCGTTTATTATTTTTTCTATAGAAATTTAATTTTCAATGATTTTATAAGCAACACTTTGTGTATTTAATTTGATACATTATAAATAATTGGTTGAATATCCAATTTGATTCTGGATAATTTTTTTAAAGGATTATAAGACTTTTAGTAAAAAAAAAAATACTTTTTTTAATTTTTAATTTTTAACTCCGTAAAATTGATTAACCCCTCTATCAATAATAATCTCTCTCTTAGATTAACGAAACGTACCTACATAACACGTTAATCAATTGACCTGTCCATTAAATGTTTCATGTTTGACATGCTTAATTTTGTTTTCGTTGCAGCACAAATGCACAATGTTAATTTTGATCAATTTTGTTATAATAAAAAAGTCCTTCACATAAAAAATTAGATTCATTAAGTCTTTTGAATTCATTTTCATAGTCTTATAATTGATCACTATTATTTTCTTCAACAGTATAAAAGCGGGTTAAAAAAAACATGATAAATTATGTTATATTTGATTTATTTCATTTGGCTTATTTTAATATTGTGAAAACTTGTTAAAATTGTTCATTCTCATCAATTCACTCCTCCCAAGTATCTTGTGTTTATTAACGAACAGGTTTTAGATTTATTTTAATTTTTTTTTCACTTTTGTAGCAACCCTCAGTTTTAAAAATACAAATATAAATAAGTTATAATTTATTTTATAAAATTAGAATTCTTTATTTTTAAAAAATTATTTTATTATCAGTAATTAAACTAATTTTATAATAATTTAAATTTAATCAAATCCATATTATTATTATTATTATTATTATTATTATTATTATTATTGGATATTATTACTATTACTATTATTATTATTATTATTATTATTATTATTATAAAACATTGGATATAATTATCATGAGTATTATATGTACTATAAACTTATATAGTTTTGCTCCCTAGTATTATAAAATCGTTGTTGTTATTTTATTATTATTATTATTATTATTATTATTATTATTATTATTAATTATAAAGTATGGAAATGAAAGACGGTTTATATTTTGGTAATACGTCCATTATAGTTTATCCTTATCGTTATATATATATATATATATATATATATATATATATATCATATTAATTTACTTCAGATATTATAAATATAATAATAATATCATTGTTATAGTAATGATTATATTGGTACGCTAACAAAGGATTATGAAAAGCAGTAAGAATGAGAACGGGAAAAAAGAAAGAAACAAAGGAGCGTAACCGAGAGAGAGAAAGAGAGAAAACGGAAACCTCCACCAAATCTTTTCCTTCACTTTCTTGCAATCCGTAACTCCAATAAAAAATCTAATCCGGTAAAAGTATTCATATCTTTCTCCTCTACACGTTGGCACCACTTTTGATCGGTGGAAGTTGACGGTGACGTAACTCCTCTATCTCTTGAGTTCGGCCAACAGGAGTTTTAGGAGGCACAGACGATTCTGGACGTTTTCTTCTTCGATAGCTCGATCAGAAAGCTTCTTCGGAGCTTTGAATATTTTGATTCCGTACGAAGGTATGGTTTTAGTTTCTCGTAGTTAATGTTTAATGTCACGCGAAAACTTAGGCTAGAAGACCTTAAGATAGGAATGAAATGAATGAATAATTGATGGATTGTGTATATGGTATAAAATGTGAGGTTTAGCTGTTGTCAATAATTTGCTGTTGAAGTTGGTCAGTTTGAAAAAAGATTTAATATTGGTATTTGTTTGATTTTGAAATAATTTGTTACTGAAAATGATTTGAAGGACTGAGAGGTGTTTGATTTGATAGTTGGGACCCCTGAAGGGTGGCAGAAATTTGAGTTTTAGAGGAGATACTGTCAAAATTTCTATAAGAATTGGAGTCTTGATTTGAGGTGCTATTTTTGAAAGGAAAGAGATTATTATGTGGTTTGTAAATTTGAGACTATTTATTGACCCTCTGTCGCAAGATGTGACCGGGCACTTTAACTCCCCGGATTCCCCCATGGGCATGCATATATATATATATATATATATATATATATATATATATATATATATATATATGTATATATATATATATATATATATATGTATGTATATATATATATATTATATTTGAGCTTGGAGTTCGTCTCCACGGAATACTATATTATTGAGCTTGGAGTTTAACTCCATGGAATACTATATTATTGAGCTTGGAGTATGACTCCATGGAATATTATATTTGAGCTTGGAGTTTAACTCCATGGAATATTATTGAGCTTGGGGATGCGCGCACAGAGGGACTGTCCAATGGTTAACTACCAGGACATGTCGGCTTGGCTGTATAACCGACAGATGAGACTCATCAGCCATAGGACAGGCATACATCATATGCATTTGTTTGCTTTGTTTGGGTGTGCATTGTTTTAGTTTGCTTAACTGTTAAATTCTGCTTATCTGCTACTTGTTCTTCTTGCTGTAAATGCTTCTCTATTCGTGTTTTCCTTGTCTGTAATGTTTGTCTATGTAATTGAGAGGCCCCTTGTTTGGCGAAGGAATGACGAGGGTTGTTCCACCAGAGATTCAGAGGATTAGAAGTGACAGAAAGTAGAATGTTGGGTTAAAGTTAGATTTAGAACTAGAATACCTTAGACAATTTACCTAACTTCCGGTTTAGTTGAATTCTTAAGCTGAAATCTGAGTGTCGAAGTTCTAGGAATGCCTCTGGCTTTCCCGAGACCTTTTATATTAACTATGTGGGCACCTTTACCATACTGAGAACCTCCGGTTCTCATTCCATACTATGTTGTTGCTTTTCAGATGCAGGTCGAAAGGTATCTCATTAGGCGTCTGGTCACCTGAAGCGAAGTGGTTACTGTGTTATTTTGTTGTACAGTGATGTATATACATGTACTTAGCTTTCTCTCCACATAACTTATTCTTTTTGATCCTCTTAGAGGTTTATGGAGAGGCAGGATTTTGTTTATGTACATCTTGGGTTTTGGATATGTATATATATGTAAATATTCTCCGGCCAGCCTTGACTTCGCAGACTGAGTTAGGAGCTTGTTATTTGGTACCTGTGGCTTTCGATTCCTACTTTTATTGTCTTACGTTTCATAGTTATAGTTTACCTCACACGCAAGTTGTTCCGTTTCCGGAGCGTGGCGCTTTTTATTTTGCGATTTTGTTTTACCCATTTTTCAAGGCTCCTAGTCTATTATATTCTTTCTACTATTATAAGAATTTATTTTAATTTTTCTTAAGTCGTAATACCTCGCCACCTCTACTTTACGACTTAAGCATAAAGTTTTGGGTGGTAGGGTGTTACAACTTTCATACCTAATATTTATATAATTAAATAAAAATTTCAAATATAAAGATCAACTATCCAAATTTATGTAACTTTTTCTCAATTGACTTTTCACCAATTAAAGAAAATATCATTTACAATGTGTTATTAGCTATAATTTTCAACCATGAAATATTTACCACCTTCAATAGTGATTATACTAAACTAATGTTTCAATTATTTAAAATTAAATCCTAATTGATAATTCTAAAATAAAACCAAATTATTCCAAAAAATTTTATTGACTTCATAATAAATAATATTTAATTGGTAATTTAGTGTCAACTAAAATTATATATTCAAATACCACTTAAAACATTGTTTTTTGTGTTTTCATGAGTAGATATAATTTATAATTTTAATTAATTTTTTTTACTATTACTATTTGCATAATCATCCTTTAATGTAATTTTTTATTACAATAACATAAATTTAGTATTTGTTAGATGTATGCCAAAAATGTGCCATACATATTTAACTGGAAAAAGACTAAAATTATTGTAAAATATTCTAAATAAAATTGAATTAATTTATTTTATAAAGATAAAATTAAATTTCTTTGATCGATCTTCCAAGTAAAACAAACGTTTTTCCTAAAAAAAATCTTCATATTAGTTTTATAAACTAGGTAATATACAATGAATAATCTTATAGTTGTTTGGATTATATGAAAGCAAACTTGATTTTAGTGCAAGAAATTCAAGGGTATTCTACCAGCATTTCTTGTTGTTGGTTATATTCCATTTTCACCCTTATGATCCCACCTTTTTCTCATAAGAAGAAAAACAAAAAACAAAAAAACTAAAACATGTTACAGCATGGATAAATAAGGATGAATGCTCATTTAAGGGTGGATCTGATTTTCTATGTAAGGAGCAAATTCTCATGGAAAAGTACAATTAATAAAGTTTGAATAGTTGAATTTATTTGTCTATAAAAGCATGAATGAGACAAATGGATTTTACACAATTACAAATACTTCTCTTTCTCTTTCTCTTTACAACAATAAAATTATCTTCTCTCTTTATACACTATTAATAATTTCTCTTTATCTATCTTTATGTTACTGTATATAAATATATAAAGTATTTTATCAAGTCACTTATATTAATATTAGAGTCTTCTATTTACATTTTATTTTATATTACCTCTTCCTTATTTATTTATTTAGTTATTTTATAACACGTTATCAGCACGAGACTCTGATCAAATTTTTAGGAAGACTCAGGTAACAAATTTTTATCATGGATATTAGATGCTGAAACAATTATTTATCTGGAAACAATTATTTATCATGGATATTAGATGTTGAAATCCATCTTGATTCAATGGATCTTGGAGATACCATTAAGGCTGAAAATAATGCATCCCAGAAGGATAAAGCTAAAACCATGATTTTTCTTCGTCGTCATCTTGACGAAGGATTGAAAAATGAATATCTTACATTAAAAGATCCTGCAGATCTTTGGAAAGACCTTGAAGAAAGGTATAATCATCAGAAAACGGTGAGACTTCCTCAAGCCCGATATGAATGGACGCATTTGCGTTTACAAGATTTTAAATCTATAAATGAATATAATTCTGCAATGTTTCGAATCACCTCACGAATGAAATTGTGTGGGGAGAAAATAACTGATCATGATATGTTGGAGAAAACTTTCTCAACCTTCCATGCCTCGAATGTGCTCCTGTAGCAGCAGTATCGAGAGAAAGGGTTTAAAAAATATTCTGAGTTAATTTCTTACCTTCTTGTTGCTGAACGCAACAATGAGTTGTTATTGAAAAATCATGAAGCGCGCCTAGCTGGCGCTACCCCATTTCCTGAAGTAAATGTGGCAAATTACCCTAGAAGAGGTATATGGCAAGGTTTTAATAATAAGAAAAATTATGGAAGGAAAAAGAATTATGTTCAAAAGAGAGGATCTCATCAGAAGTGGGATAGAGAAAGGAATATCGGGCAGAATAAATCAACAGAGGATAAGTGCTTCCGTTGTGGTGGAAAGGGCCATTGGTCACGTACCTGTCGTACCCCAAGGCACCTAGTCGATCTTTACCAGGCATCTTTGAAAAAGGACGACAAAGGAAAGGAAACAAATTTTGTCTCAAATGATGCTGAGAACTCCACCACTCATTATGATGTATCTGATTTCTTTGAGGATCCTGAAGGATATATTGGTCATTTGATCAATGATGGAATAGTTTAATATGTGGGACTGTGAAGTATATATGTAAATAAATAATGTAAAGAACTTATTGTTAAGTTTTATTTTCTATGTATTTAAGTTTCAAATGTGATGTACATAAATAATGAAATATTAATGTTTATGAATTTTGAAATTATTAAATGTGTCAAATTTTAAAATAAAATTTTAGTATATGACATTATTTTATGTACAGTGTTTCTTAGAAAAATAATTCTGATCAAGTATTCAATTTAACTGTGCATACTACTCATTTTATTATTATTTGTTTTTGAAGAGAATGGCAAGGATATGTAATGAAGATGTATGCCTTGCGGATAGTGCAAGTTCGCACACTATTCTTAAAAGTGATATATATTTTACCCATCTTGTGCCAAAAGAGGAATATGTTAATACTATTATTGGGTCAGGCAATGTGATAGAAGGCTCCGGAAGAGCTATAATTTTGTTTCCTGGAGGAACAAAATTAATAATAAATAATGCACTGTTGTCTACTAAGTCTCGTAGAAACTTGTTGAGCTTTAAAGATATTCGCCGAAATGGATATCATGTTGAGACAATGAATGAGGGAAATCATGAGTATTTATGTATCACAACTCATGATTCAAATAAGAAAGTTATATTAGAAAAATTACCCTCACTTTCATCTGGGCTGTATTATATGAAGATTAGTGCAATTGAATCACATGCCATTGTAAACCAGAAGTTTACTAGACCAAATGAGTTCATAACTTGGCATGACCGATTGGGTCATCCGGGAACAACCATGATGAGAAAAATTATTGAAAACTCTCATGGACATTCACTAAAGAACCAGAAGATTCTTAAAACTAGTGAATTTTGTTGTGCTGCGTGTTCTCAGGGAAAGTTAATTTTAAGGCCATCACCAGTAAAGATTGGATTTGAGTCCCCTGAATTCCTAGAAAGGATTCAAGGTGATATATGTGGACCTATTCATCCACCATGTGGATCTTTTAGATATTTTATGGTCCTAATAGACGCATCTTCGAGATGGTCACATGTGTGCTTATTATCTTCTCACAACCTGGCGTTTGCGAGATTACTGGCTCAAATTATTCAATTAAAAGCACAATTTTCAGAAAATCCAATCAAAGCAATTCGTCTTGATAATGCTGGTGAATTTACTTCCCAAGCTTTTGATGCTTATTGTATGGCTAATGGAATAAGTGTTGAATATCCAGTAGCTTATGTTCACACACAAAATGGGTTAGCAGAATCACTTATTAAGCGCCTCCAATTAATTGCTAGACCCTTGCTTATGAGAACAAATCTCCCAACCTCGGTTTGGGGGCATGCGGTTTTACATGCCGCAGCACTTATTCGTTTGAGGCCAACGAGTTATCATCAATTCTCTCCTATGCAATTAGCTTTTGGCCAGCAGCCAAATGTTTCTCATTTACGAATATTTGGGTGTGCAATATATGTTCCCATTGCACCACCTAATCGCACCAAAATGGGACCCCAAAGAAAATTGGGGATATATGTTGGATATGATTCTCCCTCTATAGTGAGGTATCTTGAGATACAAACTGGTGATGTGTTTAAAGCCCGATTTGCAGATTGTCATTTTGATGAATCAAAATTTCCAACATTAGGGGGAGAGAATAAGCTTCCTGAAAAGGAACTTAATTGGAATGCATCATCATTGATGCATTTAGATCCTCGATCAGGGCAATGTGAACTAGAAGTTCAAAAGATTATACATTTGCAAAGAATAGCAAATGAATTGCCTGATGCATTTTCCGATACAAAGAGGATTACCAAGTCGTATATACCAGCGGAAAATGCTCCAATTCGAATTGATGTCCCAGTAGGACAAGTAGCCACTGAAGCAAATTCACGCCAGAAGCGTGGCAGCGCGAAAAATGCCCCAATTCGAATTGATGTCCCAGTTGGACAAATTGCCACTGAAGCAAATACACGCCAGAAGCGCGGCAGGCTTGTCGGTTCCAAAGATAAAAATCCTCGAAAGAGAAAAGAGGTAAACATTCCTGTGGAAAAAGACATAGTAAAGACACCTGCAGTTGTCCAAAATTCTGATATAACGCCAGAAGATGTTCAGGTACCTGAAAATTGTGAAAACGACGAGATCTCGATAAATTATGTCTTTACAGGAGAGAAATGGGACCGAAATAAGACAATTGTCAATGAAATATTTGCATATAATGTAGCATTAGATATCATACATGAAAGTAAGGATCTTGAGCCAAGATCAGTCGAAGAATGTCGACAAAGGAATGATTGGCCAAAATGGAAAGAAGCCATGAAGGCTGAATTAGACTCACTTGCAAAATGTGAAGTTTTTGGACCTGTAGTCCGTACACCTGAAGATGTAAAACCTGTTGGATATAAGTGGGTATTTGTGAGAAAACGAAATGAGAAAAATGAAGTTGTGCGCTATAAAGCCCGACTTGTGGCACAAGGTTTTTCACAAAGGCCCGGTATAGATTATGAAGAAACGTATTCCCCTGTAGTGGATGCGATAACATTGCGTTATTTGGTCAGTTTATCTGCATATCATAAACTGCATATGCATTTAATGGATGTGGTAACAGCCTATTTATACGGCTCATTAGATCGGGATATCTATATGAAAGTCCCTGAAGGACTAAAGATATCTAAACCATCTAGTGAATATTCGCAAGGGTTATACTCAGTCAAATTGCAAAGATCTTTATATGGTCTAAAGCAATCTGGATGAATGTGGTATAATCGTCTTACTGAGTATCTGGCCAAAAACGGATTCAAGAATGATGATATCTGCCCATGTGTTTTCATAAAAAAAAAACTACATCTGGGTTCATTATAATTGCTGTGTACGTTGATGATTTAAATATCATTGGGACTCCTGAAGAGATTCCAACAATTATAAAAACTTTAAAAGAAGAGTTTGAGATGAAAGATCTTGAAAGAACTAAATTTTGTCTCGGCCTGCAGATCGAGCATATAAAAAGTGGGATCTTTATTCATCAAACAACATACACAGAAAAGATCTTGAAGAGATTTTATATGGATAAGTCACATCCATTAAGTACACCAATGATCGTAAGATCTTTGGATGTGGAAAAGGATCAATTCCGTCCCAAAGAAGAGAATGAAGATATCCTTGGTCCTGAAGTACCATATCTTAGTGCCATTGGATCACTAATGTATCTTGCTAATAATACACGATCTGATATATCATTTGCTGTGAATTTACTAGCAAGATATAGTTCCTCTCCAACCAGAAGACATTGGAGTGGAATCAAACAAATCTTTCGATATCTTCATGGGATGGTTGATATGGGATTGTTTTATCCCTATGGATCCAAGTCACAACTAGTTGGCTATGCAGATGCCGGATACTTGTCTGATCCACATAAAGGGAGATCTCAAACAGGATACCTGTTTACATATGGTGGAACAGCTATATCATGGAGGTCCACGAAACAGACGATTGCTGCAACATCCTCTAATCATGCCGAAATACTGGCGATTCATGAAGCTAGTCGCGAGTGTTTTTGGCTGAGGAGTCTGATCCAATATATTCTGTCATTATGTGGACTGATTAATCATAAGATAGCTCCAACTATCCTGTTTGAAGATAATGCAGCATGTATTGCTCAACTTAAAGGCGGATACATCAAAGGCGATAGAACAAAGCATATTTCTCCCAAATTCTTCTTCACTCATGACCTTCAAAATCAAGGGACAATTGATGTCCAACAGATCCGTTCAAGTGACAATCTGGCAGATTTATTCACAAAGTCACTCCTGAAATCCTCTTTTGAAAGACTGGTACATAAGATTGAGATGCGCCGATTTCGAGACATTAAATAATGTTAGCAAGAGGGGGAGACTGTACTCTTTTTTCCTTGGTCAAGTTTTTTTTTTTTTTTGACAAGGTTTTTAATGAGACAGTCCCCATCACAAAGGATATTGTACTCTTTTTCCTTCACTAAGGTTTTTTCCACAGGATTTTTCTTTAGTAAGGTTTTAATGAGGCAATAATCCTAAATGATCATCCAAGGGGGAATGTTACAGCATGGATAGATAAGGATGAATACTCATTTAAGGGTGGATCTGATTTCCTATGTAAGGAGCAAATTCTCATGGAAAAGTACAATTAATAAAGTTTGAATAGTTGAATTTATTTGCCTATAAAAGCATGAACGAGACAAATGGATTTTACATAGTTACAAATACTTCTCTTTCTCTTTCTCTTTACAACAATAAAATTATCTTCTCTCTTTATACACTATTAATAATTTCTCTTTATCTATCTTTATGTTACTGCATATAAATATATAAAGTATTTTATCAAGTCACTTATATTAATATTAGAGTCTTCTATTTACATTTTATTTTATATTACCTCTTCCTTATTTATTTAGTTATTTTATAACAAAACAAAAAAAATCCTCATTATTTTGCACGTTTCCAGCTAAGGAAGTAATGACTTCCAAGCTAGCTCTGAGCCACCTTTAATCTTCTCTATCAAGCTCCTGCTATACTTCATACCACGTGTTGTTATATGTGTGGTTAAAATGGAATATATGTATATATCTGTACAAATTTACTTCTATACAGTAGTATTATCCATATTCTTATCATGATTAGATCGGTGCCATTATCATATCATTATCATATATTATTATTATTATTATTATTATTATTATTATTATTATTATTATTATTATTATTATTATTAAAAGTATTTTTAATTGATAATTGATAAATAGTTTAATAATACATTAAATATTGATTTGATATAATTATAATGAAGATATATTTTTAAATTAGTATAATTATGTATTGTTCATTAAATATTAATTATAATATAATTATAATAAATATATTTTTTATAAAATAATTTAGAATAGAAAAAACTGCATTCATTTTGGAAAGAAAACGGAATCACGAGGGATCGACACCTCACCTTTATTAGTTGGAGAAAATCCAGTTTTAGTATATTAAGTAAATTTCAAAGCTGACTCTAATCCCTATAATTACAAATGCTTCATCGTCTATTATCTTTTTACAAATGCTAGTTACTCACAATCTTCTAATAGTATCGAATTCGCAGAAAGTAAAAAGAATGTTTCAAGATTTGATAAACTCACAATAAAGCTAAGCTAATACATCTCGAAATAAATAGTTCAACATAAGACTTCACTACAAACTTCTCCTTTCTCGTTTTCAGAGAGGAGCCCATCTACTCTGGAGATGGTTTGACATTTTACAAAGCAAACCCGAAACTCCCAATCCAATCCACGGAGGCCTCGCCTTGCCAAGTCTTACCACTAACTTCCAATTGGTTACTTTTTTGTGGCGGTGAAGTTTGGCACATCCTCACATGCATAGGATTCAAGTTGTCTATTTTAAAAACATGGTTCTTTTGAAGGAAGATAGTATTGTAGAAGGATATTTTTGAAAAAGCGAAAAATTGAAGAAAATACGTCTATTTTTGTTCAAAAATTAGAAAAAGAATAATTTTAAAATAAAGTTTAATGTCAGGGACAATTTTAAATGAAATTTTTTATGAAAGATTTTGATTTTCGACCAAAACAATAAAAAACAAAATTATACTTAACCTTTTAAAAAATTAGAACACAAAAAATTTAGTATATAGCACAAAATTTTTTTTCTAATTTTTTAAAAACTATATGCTCAAAACATTAACACGCAACTAACAAAATATGCATAACATGAAAATTTTATGCACAACGTATAAATTTTTGTGCACAGTACAAAAATTTTAGTATCGAACACAAATTTTTAAAGGACTACATTGTCAAAATATTGACACTCAACCAACAAAATAGTATTACTCTCAAAATGGGTTAAACTCATCCCATTAGTCCATTTATCCATTTAAATAGATGTACTTTGCCTCTAAAATTAAGTATGTTTAAATTTCAGGTTAAACATGCTAAAATTTTGGTGTAACAGAATTCTTAATGCATAGCACAGGAATTTGTGTGCAGCACAAAAATTCTAAAATCACATGATCAGAACATTAACTCGTCTAACTACTAAAATATATTTACAATAAAATTTATATGCTATGTAAAAAAATTTGTATCTAAATCAATAAGTTTGTGTTTTGTACAAAAATAAAAATTTTTGTACTTTGCATAAAACATTTCGTGCTACAAACGTGTGAAAAAAATAAAACAATATATCCATATATCTTTTTTATTCGTTAAACTTGTGCCAACTTTATTAAAATTAATAACAATAAAAATATTTTTTTTTCAAAGATAATATTTTTATTGCAATTAAATGATTCAATTACAATACCCACACAAACAGGGATAAGCATATATAACAATAAAAATTTGGGAAATTCCCAGAAACAATAATATCAAGCTAAAGCAATAGGGATTAAAACAAAAAGGACAAGCTATTCTCTCCTCTTTAGTTTCAGTTGCTATGCCTCCTAAGTCGCCCAAATTCTTTTGCAAATGTCAGAGTTTAGGACAGAATTTTCCCAACCTCAACTCTGCAATTTTAAAAAATGAGAACGTTCCTGGACAACCAAATTTGCCATAAAAAGTAACTTACTTGACTGATTTTTTCTTTTGAGTCTCTTCTTCTTCTCACCGCTTCCATCAACTGACACCACCACTCTCATGATTCCATAGTTGGATTTCTGGGAATCACACTTGTTACTGGTGATTGATTCCAGACTTGCACAACTCTCGGACAGAAAATCAGAGCATGAAAATGCGTTTCTGGCAATGAAAAACATCATAGGCATAAATTGGGGATCTGAGATATCCTCTTATAAAAATTTATCTTCACTGCTAACCCTTTATGAGTAAATTTTCATAGAAATGCCTTGATTTTTGGTTGGTATCGAACCTCCCAGATACTCCTCCATAGTTGTCTACTTGTCAATATAGTATTATCATTTTATATTATCTTCTAAATATTGTTTGTCGCCGATAGCAAAAAAGTGAATCAATAGACTCAAACAAGAGCAATTAATTAATGCTATCAGTATTGTAAATTTTTTAAGGTGCTACTATATAACAAATACTATTCAATTATTGTTCCATTTATAATTATTAGAATTACAGTAAAATAAATATATGTACTTAAATTTAATATCTCATCTATTTAAAATTATAAACATTTAAATTTATTAGATACTCCTTTCACTTATCCTTTTCAAAATTTTCAACTAATTTTCTCAAATAATACTCAAAATTCTCATCACATTCAACTCACTTTCAAAACAAAATAAAGAATTCACACTCTCTTCTTTTCCCTCACTGTTTCTATTTTTTTTCCCCTTAATTTTGTTCATAACTTTCGGATATGCGTGAATTTTCTAATTTCATATTAATAATTTTGAATGTGCTATACTGTCCATTTTTTTTCCTCACTCGTTTTTGTTTTCATGACTTAGTTTTCAGATGTGCATGACTGCATGGATAATTTTCTGATTTTGTTAACATTTTTGTATGTGCATTAATTTTCTTGAAATATTCATCCGTGAATTTTGATATGAATTGTCAATTGATTCTAATAATTTTATGTCAGATAAGTCAGTTTTACAATTTGAATCATGTTATGATTTTTTTTAGTTTACTTCTTTTATTCTTTATAAAATCTCAATTTTTACTTCTTGAACATAATAAATTATAATAATACGTTAATTTCGGATCAAACAAAATCAATAATTATATTAACCACAAAATACAAGTCGATTAATAACTTAAATTATCATATCGACATGCTTTAGAAATCCATATTGTTGATACAAACTAAAGTTTGACTATAATTAGTAGTTTCGACAACAAAATACTAAATTGGTATACTGTTATGCGTGTCGACACAAAGACATTTTAACTCAAATATTGATTAGGACAATCGAAATGAAGGAAATGGAAGTATAAAAGTGAAATAGGTAGTCGAATCGATAAGAAATGGAATGCAATTAATATGTCTAGCTAGAAATAAATTTCATCTTAATAAATAAAGACTTGTTTGAATGTGAGGACTATTACTTGACTTTTAAGACGTGGTAAGAATGTGGATAATTAACACTGAAGAGAAAGTAAAATAAGAATGTAAATAAAGTTGATAATATAATGGTTAAAGTTAAGCAAAATAAGAATCTTTTTCTTTATAAATAGGAGAATGATAGATTGAGAGGGGACTTCAATTCAACATTACAAATCCTACAAAAAAATTTTTTTTTATAATGAAGTGCTAATACATATGAGTGTTATGAGTCAATTTTTTTATTTATCTATTTATTTGTATTTTTCATTGAATTTTCAGCTTAAATTTGATACAACAGATAATGATAAAATATAAGTACATGTGAATATTATAAGTTAATTTCTCTATTTATCTATTTCTTTGTGTTTTTCATTAAGTTTTCAGGTTAAGTTTTTTCAATTTGATTGTTATTTTAAATTTATTCTTAATTTTTTTTATTTCCAACAATTTAGCATTGTCCATTTCTTTCTTTTAATTTCATGCATGTTTAAGTTTGTTTAATCTAAGTTTTTTTTTTATTTATGTTAAACATCTGTTTGTATCAATCTAAGTTTTTTATTTATGTCCCATCTGTATACTTCAAAGCCAACAACTGCTTGATAAAAAACATCTTATTATTCCTAGTTTTTCGAGCATACAACTGTTTAAACAATCCAAAGGGTCCGAGAATGTGTCTCTCCAATAATATGGTTCAACACATTATCGTCAACCCACTGCCTAATATATCCACAGACTTGTCTATGCAACAACGTCCAATCATCATCAGATTTATCATTAGGCTTCTCTGTATCAAAAACTGGTTGATGAACATTTTTGACATAAAGCAAATCTTTTATCTTTGACTTCCACAAATCATAAATAGGACCATTAAGAGTGATCATCCTACTAGTTTAATATTAACTTCCATTGTTCACAGAATCACAAGCCCAGAAAAATACCAACAAGCTCTCATGCCAGTATGAAAGAGCCTAGCAGCGGAAACAACACAAATGTCCAACACAAGAACAATATGAAAGTACTCACAACACAATATGGTAGCAACTATAACAAGCAAATATAGCAAGTAAAGCAATAACAAGAACACACCGAGATTTTAATGTGAAAAACTCCCTCAATGTGAGAGGTAAAAACCACAGGTCGTCCAAACCAATGAAATAGCTCCACTATAATCAAATGAGGTACAAGAGAGTCTCAAACAAAACACAAAAATGTGCATATAACCAGCCAAAACATCAAAGCACCAAAGCTTATAAATCAGAAGCAAGAAGATGAAAAATACCCAAAAACAGAGCTGCTGCTCGAAGCCTATTTCTCCCTCTGCAGACCTCCAGTTAAAATTTCTACCGTTTAGAATGAAGAACAAGATTGAAGAATCTGCAGTCCAAATTTCACGTCGATCCAACGGTGAAAGAATGAGAAACTGCTGTTCAAAGAATGCAACTCTGTGTAAAAATAGGAAACCTATTTTCTCTCTTGTGAAGCCAAGTTCTCTCATTGTGAACCTCCAATCATTATCTCCACCAACCAGAATGAAGAACAAGATGAGTGGAACACGCAGTCCAAATTTTAAGCCGATCCAACGGTGAATGAATGAGAAACTGCCATTTGAAATTTATTGCTTTGCATGAAAAGGGGAATTATGTTTTTTCCCTTCTCTCTCACTTGGTGGTTACACACTCTCTCTCAAAAGACCCCAAAATCTTATTAGGATTATGGCACAATGAGTGCAAAGAGACACCCTCAAAAAAGTTGAGTTTGAATTTCACAAAAAAAAGAAAAAATCCAACATGAAGTGCTAATATATATGAGTGTTATGAGTCAATTTCTTTATTTATCTATTTATTTGTATTTTTCATTGAGTTTTCAGCTTAAGTTTGAAGCAGCAGATGATAATAGAATATAAATACATATGAGTATTATGAGTCAATTTCTCTATTTATCTATTTTGTGTGTGTTTTTTATTGAGTTTTTAGGTTAAGTTTTCTCAATTTGATTGTTATTTTAAATTTTATTCTTAATTTTTCTTATTTTCAACAATTTAGCATTGTCCATTTCTTTCTTTTAATTTCATGCATGTTTAAGTTTGTTTAATCTAAGTTTTTTTTATTTATGTTAAACATATGTTTGTATCGATCTATTTTTATTAGGGTAAAGTACTAAATTGGTCCCCTAGGTTTGGGCGTAATTCTGTTTTGTTCTTTAAAGTTTAAAGTGTTCTATTTGAATCCAAAAAAGTTTCATTTAGTATCAATTTAGTCCCACAGTGAGGTCAAAATTAAATAATTAACAAAATGTCCTAAATAACAACAGTTCAAGAACAAAATCGATAATCTGGAGAACAAGTACAAGCTCCAGAGGCACAAAATCAACCATTGATGCATCAATATATTTATTTATCATTTTCTTTAGTTTTATAGAAAATATTTTATTTATATTATAAAAAAATAATAAATAAATGTATTAATGTATCAATGGTTGATTTTATGCCTCTGGAGCTTGTACTTATTCTCCAGATTATCGATTTTGTTCTTGTACTGTTGTTATGTAGGACATTTTGTTAATTATTTTATTTTGATCTCACTGTGGGACTAAATTGATGCTAAATGAAACTTTTTTTGATTCACATAGAACACTTTAAACCTTAAGGACCAAAACAGAATTACGCCCAAACCTAGGGGACCAATTTAGTACTTTACCCTTTTTATTAATACAAGAACTTTAGTATTTTTTCACTTTTTGCAAAATTATTTAGACATTGAAATAGATAATAAATTTTGGGTTGAGTTCATTTCTTTATGCAAATTTGTGTCTATTTTTCGAATTGAGATCATTAATATTTGTGTCAAGATCGAACAAAAATCAAGTAAAACACATAGATATAGTCTTAACTAATAGGGTCTCAGGAACGGACTCAAGAACAATAATAAGGGGCACTTGCCCCCACTATATTTTTAATTTTTTTAAAAAAAATATAATTATATATAATGTGCCTCCACTTTAAATTTTAAATGACTCTATTATAAATAAACTAAACTCAATTAGTTAAAGTTCTAAATTCATTTTTTTATTTTTCTATCATTTTGACTATTATTTAATCTAATCAAATTTAGTTCTTGTGTCGTTACTCCTTTATTCTCTTAAACTCTCTTTTTATTTTTATATTTTCAACCTTCTTTTTCTATTCCTTATCTAGTAGTCATCTTCTCTTCATTAAAAAGTATATTTTAAATTTTCTATTTTTTTTATATAGCTCTCTATGACTCTATATATCTTCCAATTTTATTGTTTCTTTTTTTGATATTTTCAATTATAAATTTTAATTCAAATAATTATAGTTAAGGTATTAATCTAATGTTTTATTTTCTTCGACTTTATATATTTTATTTTATTCTTGATTTATTTATCTTAATTACTTATTTTTTTATCTTTTGTTCTATTATATGTATCTATGTTGCATATAAAATTTTAAAATGAATTGATTAATTTACCAATTTAGAATATATTTTTTATTTTTAGAAATAATAATAAAAAAATATTTTAATTACAATACATAATTAAATAGATACATAAAATCTTTCATCTAACATTATATCAAAATTAAATTAAAAAATATAACAAATTTAATTATTTAAAAAAAAGGAAAAAATTGTAAATTATGCTTCTATTATTTTATATAAACATACTTTTCATATACAGATTTAATTTTTCTGGTATTTATATATAATTCTAGTTTTAAATTATAAATATTAGTGGATTATTAGGCGCTACTGTACCAGTTGATTCAGTCTTTTATTATTAAATGTGTATAAAAAAATTAGTTAGGATAATAAGTTATCTATAATTTAATTAAAATATTTTAAATTCTAGTTTTAGAAATAAAAAATATTTTTTTATAAATTATATATAATGAATAGTATTTTAAGAATGAAAGTGTTCACCAACTCTTTTTAATTTTTATATCTCTATATAATTAATAATATTTAACAAAATTTATTTTAGTATATATATTTTTGCCCCCACTCTTAAAATTTTCTGGGTCCGTTACTAGTTATGCTAAGTAACCAATAACTTTTTTTGAACAATATGAATAATGGGCCTAATTTAAGTAAAACATATTACACCCCCACCAAATTACTCTCATAAATCTTAATATTAGAATTACCATCTACACACCTAATAAATTGAATATCAAATATCCCGCCTTGTGCATGCAGCAACCCATTGGCCAGCGGCAAACCCTTAAATGGAGCTCAGTACCGCGACGGATTAGTCCTTAACCTGCCGGGTTGAGGGATACCGTGGGAAACCAAAAAAAAAAAATTGAATATCAAATATATTCATTATTCACATTATTTAATATTTTCATTGTCTACCTATACTTTTCTTACCAACAATGAATCTTTCCTAAACCAAAAGTAGTGTAACGACAACTCTTTATTTCCACACATGAAACAAAATATATATGAATTCAAGGACGTCATGATGTATTTCTTTTGGTGTCTTAGGAGGCCATGATGTATGTTATTGTAGGAAACGCGTTTATATTATTCGTTTAATATATATAATGTAGAGGTCACCAAATATATATATATATATATATATATATATATATATATATATATAATCTATAATAGTTGGTTTTAGATTATGATTGACAAAGAAATGTTTATATTTTAAGTCCGAGTTGTCTTTCCAACAACCAATTTGAAATTTGAATTAAACAAAAAGGAAGCATAGTTCATATATAGGAATGACCTAACTTGTTGGTTTCCCTTGCTATATTCATAATTTCATATTATATGATATATTTTTTGTCTTCTTCACAAGAGCCTAATTGTCATAGTAGTAGTCCAAGTCTAATAGATATATTAAAATATTCGTATGTTGAGGGATCCAAAAATTTCAAATCAAAGAACACGATTTTTCATTATTGAACTACTAGTATTCCAATAACCATCTTCTTCGCCAACAAAATACATAACTTTCAATTACGATTTAATAGTGAAAATGCCAATCATATACACCTTTTGTGCCATTGTATGCATCAATAAAAACCAAATTCTTATCTCAAATATATTGTAAATTCAAAACATGCACATAATGAAGTTCATTTAGAGAAGCTTCTGCGTGCTACTTCTCTTTGCGTGAAGTGTTGGTTTATTATTCTCCTTGATTGAAGTATGTTGTCTGCCACTAAATATATTATCAAGCCTTAATTAGACTAAACTAAATTAGCATGTTCATATTGCCTTAATTAATTAACAAGTGACATGGAAAATATTGGTTCATTACGATTGAAATGACGTGGATGCATGGCACTTTGTACCATAATTACTTTTAAATATGTATGACAAAAAAAGAGTTATATAACCTATAAATTTATTGTACTGTTATTATATATATTATACATATACTATAATATAATATTTTACATTACAATATCTATAAATTTTAAAATAAATTTATTTTATGTATTTAAATTTTATTTGACCCAAACATTATGAATCAAAACAATATTTTATACCTTTATCTTTATTTTAAAGTTACTTTTCAATAAGATTATTTTTTCTACTAGTCCAAACTTTCAATAAAGTATGTTTAGAAAACTTAGTACAATGAAAAGGATAACTTGTTGTTAGTAAGACATAAAGAAAAGAACAATTAACTTAGATGAACCAAGGAGGCATGGACAAAAAAATAGAGGTGCTGCCATATTTGGCTCTTTGCCCTTGAAATTAACATGATATAGATTTAACAAAAACTGGTAGCAAGCAACTTAATTGGTGTTAGATGAGATACACTAATTTCAAGGATATAGCTAGACTCTGGTTAAGAATTCAGAAATGAAAATACTTTTTTTTTTTAATTTTCTTTTTTCTTTTTTTTTTTTGGTATACAATTTTCTTTTTTCTCTTGACACACTTATTAGAGTGTTCAAATCCAAACTGATTTAATTCAAATCAGAAATCGATTAAAATTGCATTAATTTAAATTTGATTGGATTTTGGTTTTTGTAAACAGTATGAATCGGATCGAATTTAGATTTTACTTCTCAAAACTGATCCAATTCAAACTGCACAATGTGTTATAATATTATTATGTTATTATTATATTTATAATTTTATTTATAATATGTTTAATTTGTTATATATTTTTATATTATTCATGTATTATTATTATTATTTAATAAATATTTTATATAAAAAATAAAATTTATTTATTTTAATTAATCTATAATTTTATTTCTATTGTTATGTTATTGTTAGTTTTTCAAAATATTATTAAAACTTGTTATGTTGTTGTTGGTTATTTAAAATTTGTTTTATATATTTAATTTTAAAAATTTGGATCGGATTCTTTAAAAAAAAAATATCTAATCCAAACTACATTGTAAGTAAAATTAGTATTTAAATTGAATGATTTTTGACTCAAAATCGTTCTAAATCAGACCGGAAACACTCATAGACACACTCACACAAACTACATCATTGAGGCATATAAAGCCCAAAGCCATTATTTCGTATTTTAGTGACATTGTTGTTTTCTTTTGTTTTTTTGTCCTAGTGACATTCTTTTTCTTTGTATTTCTGGTCATGTTTTTCAACACACCTTTGGGTCCATACTCAAGTTATAAAATACAGGCCCATGATTCGGTTTCGAGTTCTTTGTAAGAAAACACGCCATTGAAAAATATATACATGTCCAAGAAAAAAACCTGGAAAATATATAGAGGAATATTCGTTGAGACCAAGAAAGAATGAAAGAGGAATATTGGTTGCAAGCAAGGCATTAGTTGAGTGATGAAGCGTTTTTATTTTTTTATAAAAAAATAAAGAAATGATGAAGTTACTATGGATGGATTCTTTTAAAATAACAAAAATCAACTATGACTAATATTATTTTAAGTCTTATTGTTTAACTTAATTGAACTTGGTTTATAAAAAAACTTGGATGTGTAACACTACTTCATAAAAAAATTATGTACGTGACATATCTTTTTTATTATCCGTTACTTCGAATAAAAGATTTTAAGATTTTGAAATCTATAATTAAGCAGGAGGAGTATTCTAATAGATTGCATGTTAATTTTGATTTTAACTTATTCATGTATTCGAGTATGCAAAATGATGTAATTTTTGTTAGGAGCCAAATCGTATTAAAAAAAAAAAAAGGCTTAGGGCCTTTGATTAACCAAAACAAGTCAAAGTGTAGTCCCTTAGTATGATGAGAAGAAACTACATGAATGAGCTCCTCTATAGCATGTGGAGGCAACTCAAATATATCAATTTTGTGATTAATACAACTTGTGATTCTTAGTAGTAGGTACAAGTAATGAGAGGAAGATATTGTCTGCAAAAATGTATACACTTGCTTACTTTTCTATATATATCATATCATATCATATTATATATATAATGTGCTATTGTTCTTCTTCTTCCTTTTATTTGTATAGTATCATCAGGACCCCTATTTATTCAGTTTCCTCAATCCATGAAACCCATGTAGGAGAATTATGGAGTGGGATCAGGGCCCTTTTTGAAAAAGCTCTACAGAAGCTAAAAATTGTAGGTGTACTAGTCAAACTATTCTCTCTTTTTTTTTTTTTTTTCATTTTTTTCATTTTTTTTTTTTTGGTTTTTGTTTTAGTCAAATCCAGGACTGGATGGAATAGTTGCATTTGAAGGAGTTCACTCCACTGATATGAGCAAAGATATCTGAGGAATCAACCATATCATCTTCTTCTTTCACAACTACCTGATAAGTTCAAAAGATAAAATTAAAGGCGTGTTTGTTAGATTGTGGAATCATGCCAACAAACCAATAATTCAGAAAAGGTGCTAAGTGATAGAGAATTTTTCTTTTGACTGACTGATTTTGAAGTAAAAGTTATTTTTGTCTGTAATTGATTATGGGAGTGAACAACTAAAACATTATCTCTCAAAAAGTCAAAATCAATTTTTTACATTGCCAGGAATCGATTCTAATTCAAAGTTAAACAAAAAAGTGTGCTGATATTGGCCTTAATAATTGAATGTGCTCCAGCATCTAGGGAATCTTACTTCTTCTTCATCTTCTTCCTCATGATTGCTACTTGCAGGTCTCTGAGTATCTCCAAAGTCATCATTCTTTGCAAACCTTCCTCGAACTCGCGGCCGGCTATCTGCCAGAGTTTTGCGGCAGGCATACTGTACATTTAATTTGCATGCATTGTTAATTGAAACTTCACAAAATATGTAGCAAAATAGAGCAAACTACTATTTCTAATCATAAAATTTTAAAATGCTGACAAATTTAACCATGAATAAATGAAAATCAATTTTGTACCCACAAAAGATAGTCTTTTATATGACAAAAGTACTGATTTGTCAATATTTCGAACTTCTATGGATAGAAATGACAATTTTTCGTCTTTCATAAGTATAAAGTTAGTTTTGTTTATTCATAGATAAATCTGTCAATATTCTGAACTTTCATAGATAGAAATGGAAGTTTACTCCAGCAAAATTTGATTGATGTTCTTAGACTTAAGAGTACCTTGATTTTCTTGCTGAAGTTTCTTTCATTTCTTTTCTTCATGTATCTATGAATCTTTTCTTTTCTTTGCTCGACAGAGAGTTTCCCAACCTTGAAGCTAGAGTCCTCCAAGTTTGAGATTTCTGGCGTTAAGTTGGCAGAACTCCCACCTCCAGCCACTAGTTGCTGACTCTCAGTACTAAGTGCCTGCCGAAGAAATTAAAAATGAAAAAAATCATGTTATTTTTCTTTCTTAAACATAAAGGGAAAAACATGCCAATAAACTATTATGGTCTTTTCTAATGATTATGCTGTTTTTAATTTTTATTATCAATTTCTGTTGAAAGAAGTGATTCCTTTCCTGTTATTTGTCCAAATTTGTGCTACTTTTTAGAGGTGACATTCTAAAAGGACTTATATGCTAGCAAGCCACTGTTATAATGGATCTGCGGCATCTATCTTATGTGGGGTATCAGCTTCTTAGAAATTTGTATAGACTATGCTCTTTTTGCAAAATTTCCACTAGTAATAAAGCCTCTCCTTAATTGTTATTCCCTCACTTCCCTTTTTTTAAGTATTACCATCACTTTTTGATACATCTTTTGGTTCAAGGTACTTTTAAGTCTTGAGGATGTATCAAAAGGTAACAACGACAAAGTAAGTACTTGTTAAGAACTATAGTTACATGGAACGCAATACGTTCTGGTACGGAATAGGTACACATTACGTGGTACTCCATATGTAAATATTTTATGTGAAAAATATACATATAACGTTCTGGTATGCAGATGAATTGGTACACAGTATGCTACTTAATTGGTCAGGCTAATTCCAAACTTAAAGTTAAAGCAGCAAGAAATCTAGACAATTTTCTTTGAATCTTAGACTCATTTTGCATCATGTCCTAATAATATAGAATATGAGAATGATTCATGTAGTTTGAGAATAAGCCATACCTGAAGCTCTTGAGGGTTAAACACTCTGTGAATTGAATCTGTACAATAAATTCCACCATTTTCGCCTTGGTATTCAAGGTCTGGTCTCTGAAGCTCAGAGCCAAGAAGCATGCTTCCGGTGAACAAAGCGGCACGGTCGGCCGACAAGGCGGTGGCCAGGGGACCAGCAGGAGGCATGTAAGGTGGTGGAATGGCAGCAGGGTTGAGATAAGAGCAAGAAGGAGAAGAAGGGTTGAGAGTGACATAAGAAGGAACAGCAGAAGAAATGCAATCCTCTTCAAAGACAGAAGGCAATTGAGGAGCCCCCATGAGAGGAGGAGGAGGAGGTGCAACAGCACTAGTGTCAGTGGGATACTGTGAGAAGCCCTCCACAACTGAACATGCTGCTAGCTGCTGAACCTGATGATGATGGTGATGCATAGAAGAGAAATCAAACTGTTCTTGATGATGGTTTGTTGTGACTGAGAACATCGGTGGAACATTGAAAGCTGCAGGTGAAGATGAGAAATCTATGGAGGCAGAGATGTCATTGTCAAGCTCTTCTTGAGAGTCAAAGATGATTGACAGGTTACTACTGTTGGTTGTGTTGTTGTTGGTGGTGGTGGTGCTACTTGGGGTGGTGACACTGTTATTGCTATTATTGCTATTTGTATTATTGTTATTGTTATTATTATTGAACTTGGTTTCTACTTCTAATGCTAGAGACATGTTTGTTGCATATGAGGAGTTCTCTTCATAGCAACAATTTGAGCTTGAAGTAACCTCAGAGTTTTGAAGTGCTTCTGGGAACAAATCAGAGTCACATAGCTCAAAAAGTCTAGCACTGATTGGGCTTGAAATTTCATCCTGCAGCCAGTGAAACAAGAGCATTGTTAATAACATGGCTACTGATAAATAGTTAAATACCAACTAAGACCACTCTCAGAATAATGGTATTAGACTTCATATATATAAAAAAAAGAAAAAAGTAGAATAGGAGAATGATTCTACATTAATTTTATTATTATTATTATTTATTTATTTTTTTAGTTCCTTTCCATTATGAGAATGAACCCAATTCTTCTTGCTGATATTGATAGAAATGAGACTGTTCTAATAACATAGCAATCTCTTAGATTGAACTTTCAAAAGATAATATTCTCTAATCAGTCTAAGCTTTATTTTATTGCATGTCTTCATCGTCAAATAGTGAGCATTTCTGAAAAGTGAGTAACATTGCACACCAATAAATATCAGATATGTTCATCATTACAAAAGTCCTTTTCTACAAGAAGGACTATTTCTGCATACAAATCTTGTTAGTTGCATGGTCCAGTGATAGGTTGAATTTATATTTGGTCATGAAAGGACAATAAATTGTCCAAAAGAGTTGGCTATTTTTGGGCTATTTTTCACTGAAAAGGATGTGCATCTATGCCTTCATGTGAACAATGTGACATGCAAGAAGCTAAGGTACCAAATGTTTGTACCATATACAGTTGTTAGAGAAAGAAGGAACCTCATGATATGTGCATGTTGATTATGCTTCAATGACAAATGAAAGGCACTCAAAGGAACACAAAAAGCTACACATTTGAACTATTTTTTGAGTGATGTTATTTGAACATTATAAAATAAGTGGTTATTTCGCATAAATAAATCCAAAAGTGAATAAAAAGAATATATTTAAGTGAAGATCATACTATTATTTAAAGGTTCATACTCACGTACAGATTAAGAATGTACATAATATACAGAGTAAACACCAAAAAAAAAAAAAAAAAAAAAAAAGGAAAGAGAAAGAACCCACAAAATATGATATCTACTCTCTTTCATCTCTGTACATTCTCAATATGCATTAGAGTAAGCACTTTATTTAAAAGCCAATAAAATGAGTATTGATACGAAATACGAAAAATTAGATATTTTAAAAAACATTTACCAAGCACATATATTCCACAATAATAGAAAGCTATGTTCAATTGGCTATCACAATGCAGAATGAGATTATGATGCAGTTAACAATTTGCCCTTCTCTTAGAAAATGACATTTTGCTTGTCCTGGATTGGATTGGATTGGATAGGATAAAATCTTGGAAGAAAAAAAAAAGGGGCAGAGCCAATGCAAGTTCTTATAGAAGAATCAATATTCTTTCTTATTGCCACAGTCAAAGAAGCATTATTATATGCTTACCAACTTTATAAATTATTGTCAGAAAAAAGAAAGGTAGAACTCGTTCTTCCATGCAAATTGACATTGAAGCATGGAATTGGAAAGAGAAAAAAGAAAAAGAATTTGAGAAATGGCTTCTAGATTTCTCGAATGGCTAATTAAGAAGAGTGGTACTAAAAGTTTCTTTGTTAGCTCTGCGAATATCGCCATTAGGGAGGGGAATAATATTCACACATTAATATTTGCATACAAAAACAAAGAACTAACCATTCATCCATGCATGAAAAAGAGAGAACAAGTACATGATCACATTAGACATCTCATGATGAGAAACACAAGATCAAT
The DNA here is from genome assembly GCF_059453495.1 of Arachis ipaensis. Lineage (NCBI taxonomy): Eukaryota > Viridiplantae > Streptophyta > Magnoliopsida > Fabales > Fabaceae > Arachis > Arachis ipaensis. The sequence continues at coordinate 133,693,618 of NC_142444.1, forward strand.
TATGAGTAATTCCATATGAAAAAAAAATAATAATAACACAAATCCACGCCGTAGAAAGAAAATAAATAAAACTTTTGATGACCCACATGAACAAACATTTTGGTTTAGGATCACATCATGACACAATACAACAGAACCCAAAACCAAAGATAGCTACAAGAACACATGCATAATTTAATTTATTATGAGAACATATATCAAACACCATGCATGCATGGATCAAAAGAATGGGTTGATGGAATTACAATGGGGAGTTGTTGCTCCACCTTTGGTGGCAGTGGCTGATCAAACACATCCTGCAACATGGTGTATTAAAATATTCTATCCCGCTCTCACAAGAACCGACGCAAATCAAATCAAAGGGATACAGAAAAGAGAAAGGGTGTATGAATTATTTATAATGGTAGTGAGATAGAAGAAGTGGAAAATGTAACAATAACTGGGTGATCGACACATGTGTTGTTGAGTAATGAAAACAAGGTAATTAAAGAACAAGAACAACACTCCAATATGGAGAAGAGAACCATCGAAGTTGTTGTTATCGTTGTTGTAATGTAATGTAATGTAATAATTAGAGAGTAATTAATTAATTAATTAATTAATTAATCAAAAAAGAGAAAAGGGTAAAAAGAAAAAGAAAAAATTAGTTATGAAATTTGTTGTGTGTTGGGAATATTTAAAGGGTTTCTAAAAGAAGGGTTGGTCCCAGTTGGAGAGGTCAGCCTGGCACTCTCGGGCGTCAACGCGAACCTCACGCTAAGCCAAGAACATGACCCACACCCTCTCTAGCTTCTTGCCACGTGGCACTTTCCCTCAGTGGATTTTCGGTTGACCTATGACCAAGCCTTTTACATGGATATATCTATACATATATGCTTGGTTATTAGTTATACTTGTTAATTACTACTTACTTGGTTATTATTATTGAATTGATTTTCATATTTTTCTTCTTTTCCCTTTTGGTTTGGTCACATGTACTAAAAATTAGTAGTTTTGTTCCAACACATGTTTATATCTTAAGAAGGAGACGAGTCACGTGTGGTTTTCACTATTAGATCCACAGTTTAAGAAGTCTCCTAACAGATTTATTTGCTAGTTCTGACTTCGTATATTTTTAACCATTTTTCTTTTATATTTTTTGCTTTAAGAAAGAAAAAGAAAAATACCCTTCATTAAATCCAAGACAAAATTAGTAAATATAATTTAGTCTCTCAACGATTAATGTGATATTATTTTGGTTATTAAAAATGTTGTGATATCAATTGTAGAGTTTAATTTTACTATATTGACATATTGACAGTATAACAAAATTTTTATACAGTTAATTAATTAATTTTATGTATTTATATAATTTTTAAATAATAAAATTTAAAAAATATCATAATATATAATTAATTATTTATTTAAATTTTTTTATACTGAGAGTACATACAAGTTAAATTTTTGATTTAGTTCTTAATAAATATTTTACATTTTGAAAGATGTAATTTTTTAGTTCATGGAAGATATATAAAACGAATCTCATTTAGTACCTCCTCTATTTGGTCTCTATATAGGTTATCACCTAAATATTCACCATCTTATGAAAACTCAAGTATTAAAGTTGTATACGTACAAAAAAAAAAAGTGCACCATGACTTAAGTAAATTTTGTTAAAAAATTATTTGATTGCATAGTATTTTTACTACAAGAAAATAGAACATTTATAACAAAAATTTTGTATCAAATTTAAAATTATTACAAAAAATTATTTTTTTGTAATAATAATTGCTGATTGTTATAAATTATTGTAGTTTTTGTAACGCGTTGGTGTATTGTTACAAAATATTGTAATATTTTGTAACAAAAAGTAAAGTAGTTGCAAAAATTTGTAGCATTTTGTAACAAAATAGTTTTTTGTTTCAAAAACTCCAAATGCTTTGTAACAAAATATCTTTTTGTCTGAAACACTCAAATTATTTTGTAACAAAAAATTAATTTATCACAAAATTTAACATTGTTTGTAACAAATTTTTTTTGTGTCACAAAATATGTAATTTATAATTTTTTTCAAAATGTTAAAAATTAAAAAAATTGTCTATATAATTTTTTAAAATAATTTTATTTTGTTTCAGAAATTAAAAAAATTGTTCATATAATTCTTTTAAAATATATTTTATATATTATTTTTTACATATTCATTAATTTTTAAATGATGTAAATATTAATTTATATGCCTTTAGAAAATTAGTATATAATTTTTAATAATCAGAATTTTAAAGTAACTTAAAATTAATTTGTGAAATTTAAATTTTTTTATTAATTTATAAATATAAATAACAATAATTAAAAATATTCCAAAAAAAATTTAAAAAACTAAAGGAGATCTGTAAAAACCTAAGGGATGATAGTGAATGTAAAACTGTAAAAAAACTCTAAGTTTCCCCCAACTCACTCTAAGCCTCACTCAGTCACTCTCAACCCTCATCGCGCCGTCTACAAACCCTATCTGCGAGGGAAGATGGAGCTGCTGCCGGAGGAAGAGTCACCGGCGTAGCCCCTGGGAAACGTCTCCAGCGGCGTCGTGGTCCTCCTCAGTGTCTGTTCCGTCACAAGCGCCTCCAGTCGCTCCTCAAATCTGCTTCTTCTGCGCCACTGCTCACGTCTATCTGTGTCGTCCTTGCCGTCTTGGCTCCGTTGCGTTCCGCCTTCTCTGCCTTCTCTGCCTCCAAGTTAGAGATGAAGTCAAGCAAAAAATATGCGACCTTGTTTTGGTAATACATATTTATATTTTCTGCTATTATGTATATTATAGGGTTTATTTCTGCTAACTAACTTTGACAAATCATATGTAGGAAAAGTTTGATATAGCAGATACGGAAGTAATGCGCAAAATGATTTTAGCTAAGGCTAACATATGTTATCGAAGTTGGCGCTCAAGATTGCGTGAGCACTATGAGTTGTATCAAACTGATGAGGAGCGCTTGGGAGAATTTGGTGTCCTACTTTGGAAGTCCTTCTTTTCAGGTTTGAATTTTTCATTGTGACAACCATTGAGGTGTTCTTAAGTTGTTTTGCTATTTTAGGTCAATGCAAATAATTATACCTTACCTCCTTTTGTCTTTTGTGAGTTTGGTCTTCTATAGGAAAAAAGTTTAAGAAACAAAGACAATAAAAAGCATCATGTTGTACTACATATTATTGGCCGAAGGATATTTCAAGTTGTTAGACGTGATCGGGTAAATAGTTTTAAAGTTTTAATTTGGTCTTATATTTTTTGCTATGTCACGTTTGCATTTAACTACATGTTATATTTTAAACTTTCAAAAAATTTGCAGCGCCATCCTAGAACCGGTGTCGAGCCTGACATTCAAGAATTGTAGCAAATTACTCATCAAAAGACTAATGGAGAATGTGTCAATGAAAAAGCTAAACAAATTGATGTAACATTACTAACATTTTCCTTTTTCTGTTGCATGGAAGTTAAATTTTATCTTCATTTTCAAATCACAAATTGGAATGTGTAGGATGATATTAGCTGTATGGTCGATGAATCCTATGATTTGGAAAATCCTCTCACTCCAAATAAAGCTTTTCTACTTGTGAGAGGTGAGAAAAGTGGTGCAAGTTATGGCATAAAGGCTCCAAAGTCTAAGTTAAGGATTCAAGAACAACTTCAAGAGGCAATGCAAGACCGTGAGGAGCTAACAAAGGAAATAGATGTGCTCAAAGAAAAACTTGAAGAGCAACGAACACGGCAAGAGAAAGAATTAGCTCAAATGAAAGCTCAATTGGAAGCTCAACAAGCTGTTGTGAACTCTCTCTCATAGTGCGCTTTGATAATGAAACAAATTAGATCCTAAAGGTACTCCTAAAATTGCTTATGATTTTAATACATTTTCGTAGATGATTCCCATTTTATATTAGTATACTTTAACTTGTATATGGATCTATTTATCACATTTTACTTGTGTCATGGTTGAAAAAGTAACAAATGTCCTATTATTTGGTTTGATAAATTTGGTTGGGTATTGGCTGAGACATAAGTTGTGAATTGGTTGTGTTTGTTGGAACCGTAGACGGTGAAAATATCCAAGTTTTAAGGGAGATTCTGCCGAAATTTTTCTAAACATTTTGGATAAAACTTAGTGGAAAAATTATAATTAGTGTTATATCTTGTTTCTAACCTTTTTGTTTCGGTTTTTCTTATTTATAGGAGTGCTGAAATGGTGACCATATGCTACCTTGAGGGCTCAAGAATGTTTTGATGCATAGAGACACATTTCTATGTTAGAACTTTTATGTTTTGGTTGAACTTTTATGTTTTGGTTGAACTAATCAATGTACTCACTAATGTTATTTTGTTTCAAAACAATTTTAACTAAAAGGATCTTGTTTGACTTATGTATGTTTTTGCATATTATATACATGTAAACTTGCTTATTAAAATCGTTAATATATTAGTTAATTTAAAAAATAATTTAGTAAATTCTGCATGTAATTTGTAATAAAAAAGTTGTTACAAAATAATTAATTTGCTTTTGTAAATAAAGAAAAAATGTTACAAAATCATGTTACATTTTGTAACAAAATTTTTTTATAGGAAAAAATAGACTGTCACGAAAAATACATTCAAGATCAAATTTTGTTACCACTTTTGTAACGGCTTCTGATTTTTTGTATCAGAAAAAATTGTTACAAAATATCGTATTGAATTGTAACAGTTCCATTTTTTTTTACAAAAACTTTTTGTAACAGGACTTACTGCAATGGCCCCTTTTTCTGTTACAAAAAATTTTTGTTTCAAAATTTCGACGTTTTGTAACAAATTTTTTTGTTACAAATACGCCTTTTTCTTATAGTATTTTTAATATAATATTCATTTAATCATTATGAATATTATATTTTTAAATGCGTTTAGAAAAAGATGAATATAATTAACATTATCTGTATTTTTTTTATCCTTTTAATAATAGAAATAAAACTGTATACATAAGATGTATACGAAAAATTATGTAGATGACATTTTTCTTAATTGTTTATATGTACGATTGAAGGTGCATATTTTAATATTGATGTTTACTAAAAATAGAAAGTACATATTTTTAATTGCTTACATCTATAACATTTCTTTTTTCAATATGCTTACATGTATGTGAAATGATGGGATGATTATGGTTATTATCATTATTTGAATGATCTTGTTAGCACAAAAATTTTGACAAAAATTATGACATACGTAGCATATAAATACACAAATAATTAGACCCACGAAATGGATGAAACTCAACATAGAAATATGGGACTTACATGTACGTAAAATGATGGGAATAATTATAGTTATTATCATTATTTGAATGATGGAGATGATTATGGTTATTATCATTATTTAAATGATCTTGTTAGCATAAAAATTTTGGCAAAAATCATGACATCCGTAGCATATAAATAGATAAATGATTAGACCCACAAGATGAATGAAACTCAATATAGAAATCTGGGACTTACATGTACGTGAAATGATGGGGATGATTATGGTTATTATCATTATCTGAATGATCTTGTTAGCACAAAAATTTTGGCAAAAATCATGATATGCGTAGCATATAAATAGACAAATAATTAGACCCACGAGATGGATGAAACTCAACATAGAAATCTGGGACTTACATGTACGTAAAATGATGGGAATGATTATGGTTATTATCATTATTTGAATGATCTTGTTAGCACAAAAATTTTGGCAAAAATCATGACATCCGTAGCATATAAATAGATAAATGATTAGACCACGAGATGGATGAAACTCAATATAAAAATATGGGACTTACATGTACGTGAAATGATGGGGATGATTATGGTTATTATCATTATTTGAATGATCTTGTTAGCACAAAAATTTTGGCAAAAATCATGACATGCGTAGCATATAAATAGACAAATAAGTAGACCCACGAGATGGATGAAACTCAACATAGAAATCTGGGACTTACATGTATGTAAAATGATGGGAATGATTATGGTTATTATCATTATTTGAATGATGGGGATGATTATGGTTATTATCATTATTTGAATGATCTTATTAGCACAAAAATTTTGGCAAAAATCATGACACCCGTAGCATATAAATAGATAAATGATTAGACCCACAAAATGGATGAAACTCAATATAGAAATTTGAGACTTACATGTACATGAAATGATGGGGATGATTATGGTTATTATCATTATTTGAATGATCTTGTTAGCACAAAAATTTTGACAAAAATCATGACATGCCTAGCATATAAATACACAAATAATTAGACCAACGAGATAGATGAAACTCAACATAGAAATCTGGGACTTACATGTACGTAAAATGATAGGAATGATTATGGTTATTATTATTATTTGAATGATGGGGATGATTATGGTTATTATTATTATTTGAATGATCTTGTTAGCACAAAAATTTTGGCAAAAATCATGACATCTGTAGCATATAAATAGATAAATAATTAGACCCACGAGATGGATGAAACTCAACATAGAAATCTGGACTTACATGTATGTGAAATGATGGGGATGATTATGGCTATTATCATTATTTGAATGATCATGTTAGCACAAAAATTTTGGCAAAAATCATGACATCCGTAGTATATAAATAGACAAATAATTAGACCCACGAGATGGATGAAACTCAACATAAAAATCTGGGACTTACATGTACGTAAAATAATGGAGATGATTATGGTTATTATCATTATTTGAATGATCTTGTTAGCACAAAAATTTTGACAAAAATCATGACATCCGTAACATATAAATTATTTGATGAGAGATATCTATACGTGCTATAATTTGCAATTATAATAATTAGATGCTTTACAACCTAGTGGTAATTAATGGTGCTTCCAATTCGGAGGAAAAGAGTTTGAACCCCATCTTAGCCATTTTGGAGCTATTTTAAATTCCAAAATCAGGATCGTACGGTATACATGTGTTGGAGTACCGATTTGGTTCGTACTATACTTCAACTTAAGCACTCTAAGACTCCAAGCACCAGTATCAGGTCCAGTTCACCGGTTTTTCAGTTGAACCGGCCGATCCGGTATGGTTTTAACAACCATGCTGATAAGGATTTCAGAAGGAATCACCTTTACTACCCACTCTACTTTGGGGCCTGATGGACTCGGCCGTTACGGTTTTAACAACCATGCTGATAAGAATTTCAGAAGGAATCACCTTTACTACCCACTCTACTTTGGAGCCTGATGGACTTACAGAATGCGGGTGCGTCATAGGTTCGTCCTCTGAGCAGTTCGGTCAGACCAAACTTCAATAAGATTCACCAATTTTCACCGGTTCACTCCAGATTTGACCGGTTCGTACTGATACTTCACCTTAAGCAGTCCAAGCATTGGCATCGTATCCGGTTCACCAGTTTTTCAGTTGATCGGCCAGTTTTAACAACCATGCCGATAAGGGTTTCAGAAGGAATCACATTTACTACCCCCTCTACTTGGACTTTATATGGGTGATCACCTAACTATTTGCCATCTTATGACAACCCAAGTTTTAAAGAAGTTGTATACGTACGAAGAAAAAGTATACGATGACTTAGATGAACTTTGTTAAAAAAAAATTACTTGACTGTATAGCATTTTTGAATATAATATCGATTTAGTCATTGCGAATAGCATTGTATTTTTAAATGCGCTTAAAAAAGACGGATATAATTAACATCATCTTCGCCTATTTTTTTTATCATTTTAACAATAGAAATAAAAGTGTATACATAAGATGTATATGAAAAATTATGTAGATAACATTTATTTTTTCAATTTCTTACATGTATGATTGAAAGTGCATATTGTGATATTGATTGTTTACTAAAAATAGAAAGTGTATATTTTCAATTACTTACATCTATAACATTTCTTTTTTCGATATGCTTACATGTACAGGAGATGATGGTGATGATTATCGTTATTAATATTTGAATGATCTTGTTAGCACAAAAAATTTGGTAAGAATCATGACGTTGACTGTAGCATATAAATTGATAAATGATTAGGTCAACAGGATGGATGAAACTCAACAAAGAAGTTTGGGTCGAAACAATAAAAAAATACGTGAAATATAAAAGCTTTTTAATGGAAGAAAATATGGGGTAATTACTTGATAACCAAGATGTAGTAAAATGTGGGTGGTTGAACCTAAAAGATAAAGTAAATCAGATTGTGGGAGAGAAAATTACTCAACATGGCTTAGATTATCCTTTATAAAAAGGAGAGTCAAGGAATTTAAAAAGGAATTCGATTTTCAACATCTCAAGCTATACTAAACCCCTCTAAAAATTTTAAAGTTATACCGACGTTAGGAAAAGTCATGGAATAAAAGTGCTTGTAAGTATTTGAAGTTAATTTATTTTATTTAATCCTTTTGTTTATTACTTTAATTTATTTGTTTACTTAAATTTTAAGGTTTGTTTATTATTTTTATTATCTTAAATAATTTCTTTTAATTTATTAATTTTATTTATTATAATCATTCTTTTTCAAGTTACATTCAATTGCATGGCTTCATTATAAATTTGTTCGAATATCATATGCGAATCTCGTTTCTGCAAGCCGGTTTCGATCGACACTAAATTAATAAGTCCCAGGTCGAGCTTACTTCTTTATAAGAGTCGTATCTACTCTCTGAATTGAGATTTTTTTTATACAAGCTTGATCGGCATCTGCGGTTGAGGGTCGAACAAAAATCAAGCAAAGCCGATAGGACCTTGAGCGAATTTAGTATCAATTGTTGTATGCGATTACATAGTGGAAAGCTAGTGAAAATGTCTGATAGAGGTTCCACTTCGACTGACACGTCGAATAACGACTCTGGACAACCTGGGAAGCATGTTATGAGAAAGATAGAGGCCGAATCAACATTTTCAATAGTCAGTATGGACAGAAGGTAGGAGTGACAAACGAGCCTAAACCTGCCGGGCTGGCCCGTGTAACTCGCCAAAGAAGGTGAGCCGGGTTGGAAAATTGAGACCACCACACATCAAAATCCCGCTTAATCCGCACCGCTTAAACTGTGGGTTTTGGCGGGGCGCTGAGGGCTTTCCTAAGGGGATCAGTGTTCTTTTTTGCCAGGGGTATTTTTTGCAATTTTTTTTCTAAAATCCAACTTCTCCCAATATTAGTTCTAATATAGTGTTTTGGATTATGTTTATTTTGCTTTGAAGATAATATTTATTTTGCTTTGGACAATATTTATTTTGCTTTGAACAATGTTATTTTTATTATTTTGTTTCAAAAAACTTGGTTTATAATTATGTTTATTACATATTTATAATTATAAATACTTTAATTTTGTGAATATAAAAATTATAATTTTTTTATGTTTTTAGAAATTATAAATTTATTAAAATGATTGTGAAATTATATATATTATTTAATACTTAATAGAAAAAAAGAGGAGATTTGGTAGACTTCGCTCGCCAGTCTGCCGTTAGGCGGGGCGGGATGAGGTTTCAAGACCGCCTCATTAGGTGGGGCGGAGAGAGCCAGCCAGCCAAAAGGAGTACTTTTGGCGGGGCGGACTTCCCCGCTTGCCACCTCTAGGTAGTTAAATGGTACACATGAGTTGGAGCACCAATTTGGTTCGTACTGATACTTCACCTTAACCAGTCTAAGGCTCTAAGCACCAGTATCAGGTTCGGTTTATCGGTTTTCCAGTTGAACGGCTGATCCAGTCCGGTTTTAATAACCATGCTGATAAGGATTTCAGAAGGAATCACATTTACTACCCACTCTACTTTGGAGCCTGATGGACTTGCAAAATGCTGGTACGTAATAGGTTCGTCCTCCGTGCGGTACGGTTAGACCAAACTTCAACAAGATTCACCATTTTTTACCGGTTCACTTCGGATTTGACTGGTTCGTACTGATACTTCACTTTAAGCAGCCCAAGCACCGGTATCAGGTCCAGTTCACCAGTTTTTCAGTTGAACCGGCCGGTCCGATCCGGTTTTAACAACCGTGCCGATAAGGGTTTCAGAGGAATCAAATTTACTACCCCCTCCACTTGGCCTTTACATGGGTGACCACCTAACTATTCGCCATCTTATGAGAACCCAAACTTTAAAGAAGTTGTATACGATACGAAGAAAAAGTGCACGATAACTTAGATGGACTTTGTTAAAAAAAAATTACTTGGCTGTATAGCATTTTTAAATATAATATCAATTTAGTCATTGCGAATAACATTATATTTTTAAATGTGCTTAAAAAAGACGGATATAATTAACATCATCTTCACCTTTTTTTATCATTTTAATAATAGAAATAAAAGTGTATATATAAGATGTATCAGAAAAATTATGTAGATAACATTTATTTTTTCAATTGCTTACATGTATGATCGAAAGTGCGAATTTTGATATTGATTGTTTACTAAAAATAGAAAGTGCATATTTCCAATTGCTTACATCCATAACATTTCTTTTTTCAATATGCTTACATATACGTGAGAGGATGGTGATGATTATCGTTGTTATCATTATTTGAATGATCTTGTTAGCACAAAAAATTTGGCAAGAATCATGACGTGGACCGTAGCATATAAATTGACAAATGATTAGGTCGACGGGATGGATGAAACTCAAGAAAGAAATCTGGGTCCAAACAATGAAGAAATACTTGAAAAATAAAAGCTTTTTAATGGAAGAGACATGGAGTGATTACTTGATGATCAATGTGTAGTAAAACATAGGTGGTTGAACTTAAAAGACAAAGTAAACCAGATCATGGGAGAAAAATTTACTTAGCATGGCTTAGATTTATCCTTTATAAAAAGGAGAGTCAAAAAATTTAAAAGAGACTTCGATTTTCAATATCTCATACTATATTAAACCCCTCTAAAAATTTCAAAGTCACACTGACATTAGAAAAAGTTATGGAGTTATCAAAAGTGCTTGTAAGTGTTTAAAGTCAATTTATTTTATTTAATCCTTTTGTTTATTACTTTAATTTATTTGTTTACTTAAATTCTAAGCTTTGTTTATTATTTTTGTTATCTTAAATAATTTCTTTTAATTTATTAAGTTCAATTATTATAATCATTCTTTTTCAAGTTATATTTAATTGCATTGCTTCATTATAAATTTTTTCAGAAATCATACGCAAATCTCGATTTTACAAGTCAGTTTCGATCGACACTAAATTAATAAGTACCAGGTTGAGCTTACTTTTTTATAGCAGTTGTATCTACTCTCCAAATTGAGATTTTCTGATACAAGCTTGATCGACATCTGCGGTCGATGATCGAACAAAAATCAAGCGAAATAAATTAGCACAGCCAGTAAGACCTTGAGCGAATTTAGTATCAATTGTTGTATGCGGTTACATAGTGGAAAGCTAGTGAAAATGTCTGATAGAGCTTCCACTTTGACTGACACGTCGAACAACGACTTTAGACGACCTAGGAAACTTGTTATGAGAGGGATAGAGGCCGAATTAACATTTTCAATAGTCAATATGGGTAGAAGTAGGGGTGGCAAACGGTCCTAAATCCGTCGGGCTGGCCCGTGTAACCCGCCAAAAAAGTTTGGACGGGTTGTAAAATTAAGACCGCCACACATCAAAATCCCGCCTAACCCGCACCGTTTAAACTGTGGGATTTGGCGGGGCGGTGAGGGCTTTTCCGGCGGGCTCAGTATTTTTTCGACCAGGAAAATTTTTTGCCCAAAATCCAACTTCTCCCAATATTAGTTCTAATCCAGTGTTTTGGATTATGTTTATTTTACTTTAGAGACAATATTTATTTTGCTTTGGACAATGTTGATTTTGTTATTTTGTCTAAAAAAATTTGGTTTAAAATTATGTTTATTACATATTTATAATTTTAAATACTTTAATTTTTAAATTTATAAATTATAATTTTATATTTTTAGAAATTATAAATTTATTAAAATAGTTGTGCAATTATATATATTATTTAATACGTAATAGAAAAAATAGAGGAATCTGCCAGCCCGCCGTTTGGCAGGGTGGAGTGAGGTTTCAGGACCACCTCATTAGGCGGGACAGGCTTCCCTACTTGCCACCTCTAGGTAGAAGGATTAATCCGATAAGGATTTTAGAAAGAATCTCATTTACTACCCCCTCACTTGACCTTTATATGGGTGACCACTTAACTATTTGTCATCTTATGAAAATTCAAATTTTAAAGAAGTTGTATACGTACGAAGAAAAAGTGCACGATGATTTAGATAAACTTTGTTAAAAAAATCACTTAGCTGCATAGCATTTTTGAATATAATATCTATTTAGTCATTGTGAATAACATTATATTTTTAAATGTGCTTAGAAAAAGACGGATATAATTAACATCATCTTTGCCTATTGTTTTTTTTTTTATCATTTTAATAATAGAAATAAAAGTGTATACATAAAATGTATACGAAAAATTATGTAGATAACATTTATTTTTTTAATTGCTTATATGTATCATTGAGAGTGCGTTTTTTGATATTGATTGTTTACTAAAAATAGAAATGCATATTTTCAATTACTTACATCTATAACATTTCTTTTTTCAATATGCTTACATGTACGTGAGAGGATAGTGATGATTATCGTTATTATCATTATTTGAATGATCTTGTTATTATAAAAAATTTGACAAGAATCATGATGTTGACTGTAGCATATAAATTGACAAATGATTAGGTTGATAGGATGGAAGAAACTCAACAAAGAAGTCTGGGTTAAAACAATAAAGAAATATGTGAAAAATAAAAGCTTTTTAATGGAAGAGAACATGGGATGATTACTTGATGACCAAGGTGTAGTAACACGTAGGTGGTTGAACTTAAAAGACAAGGTAAACTAGATCGTGGGAGAGAAAATTACTTAACATGGCTTAGATTTATCTTTATAAAAAGGAGAGTCAAGGAATTTAAAAGGGATTTCGATTTTCAGCATCTCAAACTATATTAAACCCCTCTAAAAATTTCAAAGTCATACTGACGTTAGAAAAAGTCATAGATTAAAAGTACTTGTGAGCGTTTTAAGTCAAGTTATTTTATTTGATGCTTTTATTTATTACTTTAATTTATTTGTTTACTTAAATTCTAAGTTTTGTTTATTATTTTTGTTATCTTAAGTAATCTTTTTTAATTTATTAAGTTCATTTAGTTCAATTGCATTGCTTTATTATACATTTGTTCGGATATTATATGTAAATATTGTTTTTGCAAGTCGGTTTCGATCGACACTAAATTAATAAGTCCAAATCGAACTTATTTCTTTAGAGGAGTTGTATCTATTTTTCGAATTGAGATTTTTTTATACAAGCTTGATCGACATCTGCGATCAAGGGTCGAACAAAAATCAAGCAAGCAGTTCCTATTAATATTTTTTGTATCTGTATTTTTATTATTGTTATTGTAAAATAATAATTAATGTGACCATTAGTAAAGATTGTAAACTCACGGCCAATAGTCTTAAGTTCAAATTTTAGTAATAAAAACATCTTTTTTTTCTTTTTTTAAGACAGATTAAAGAGACCAATCTAGATATTCCAATCTTCAATCTTCACATATAAGTGCAAATGAAATGTACTAATGTAGTAAAACTGCAGATTACCCCTACATGATATTTGACGCATAAAGATAAAAGTCAAAGTATCGAACAAGAAAGTTCATATTCAAATGAGGTACGCATGAAAGTAACTATTAAGAGGTGAAATTAGGCATAACTTGTCCCTCCTATTTTTTAACATTTAAAGTATATTTTTTTCTTTGAATTATTTCCATATCGTGAGACCAAATATCTTGTTTTGTAAAAAAAATATATATATTTGAAACAAAATTTAATTTTGATGCACCAATAATGACAAACATTCTATCACGTTTATTTTTTAAATGATCATTTATACAGTTAATAAAAATACTAGTTATTTTTACTAACATAATAATATATAATTAAATGTAGATACAAAATTATTTTACAGTGCATCAAAATTAAATTATTTGAAAAATAAGAAATACTACTTGCTTGTGTATGACATATGAATTATATATACTCAGTCACTAGTACAAGGACAAAATTTAGAGTAAGATAGAGTTTGTTCCATCTTTTCTCAACGCTACCTTAAAATAAAATAAAGGATGAGAACATCAATTGAATTGAATTCTAAAGAAAATAAATGGGAAAAAGAACCCAACTTTGTTAATGAATCTTATCTAGATTTTTGGGCCTTATCTCCAGTGATAAACATCGAAGATAGCTTTTCCTAAAATAGAAGAGCTTACACTAGTTAATGATATATTACAAGAATTTTGACTTTTGACTATTTAGTGCCGATACCATGTGCTGCATTTGCATCTAACGGAATAGATCCTCTTAATTTAATTAAAAAAAACTAACAAATTAATTAATTTTCAACTAACTTTCTTGAAATTCTCCTTTTATTTTAAATTTTAAACCCAAAATTTATACTTTAGGAAACAAATCTTAAACAACAAAAAAATAAAGACAAATAAATTTACAGTAAAAAATAACTAATATTAACTTATTAAAAATAAATTCCTCACAATTATTCTTTAAAAATGCCAATTAATTAAGTGAGGAAGAGTAAGTAGTAACCTTTATTATTTCTCTCCCATTTACTCGAAACTACTAACAACAACCCCAAAAAAAAAAAAAAAAAAAAAAAAAAAAAAGAAGAAAACAAAGCCCGCCATGAGTGCAACAATAAATTATATGAATTACCTTTTTCATTTGTCTTTTAATAATCTGAATTTTATTAACTACTTTACATCCACAAAATTGAATTGCCTTGTCATTTTTCTAGATAAACTTACCATCGATACACCTAGTTTGCTTCTTAGTAGTTGTGTGTGTAGATTCATCCATTACATTCTACTCTACAACCTTCATTCTTTGACCTGTCCAGTTTCCACAAACCCAAATATTTTCTTTTGCAAAATGGAATTTTCAAGCATACATTGACACAATCTACTAGTAACAACTTAAGGACATACCTAACATCATATCAAGTTGGTCAATCACTAGGGGGGCAAGAAATCACCTTTAACAAACTCAGGACACTAAGATCTAACTACTGAACTATATCGCAAACTATAAAAAAGATAAGGGTTTGGAAGAAAAGGAGGGAGGGAAAGGGGGAATATTTTTGGACATCCATATAGAACCGTCTTACGGTCGAGGTGAATCATGTGTAAAACCCCATAGCTGCACATATTAGAAAGATAGTTAATAAAAATCATAAATGGTCAATTATCATATAGCTTTATGCAAAGAAAACGTATAACAAACCATTTGGTAGTTATGAAAAACAGAATGTTGTTTTAAATTGAAACTTGACAAGATCTTGTATTCTTTTAACAATTGACTTTACAAAATCTTGAAGACCAGGAAACACAAATAAAAGCTGGAAATGAGAACACAAACTAAGTTGCGAAAAATCCATCTAAGTGGGGAAAAAATTAAAACCAAATATGCATTCAAACTAAGTTTAAATTATGGTGATGTTTCATGATTTACCCATCTAGGTGGAGAAAACAATAAATAATAATGCCTACTTCTAAGTCAAACTTGAGTATTAGGATTTTGTTGTAAGCTACATATCAAGCTCAGTGGAAAGGATATTACCTCAACATCTTTTAAATCAAACTCTGGACTATGAGCAAGACATTTGTTCCCGAATGTATCACAAGTTCCACTAGTTCCAGTTAACCTTTTAAACCAGAAGGATGCAATCAAGAGATTTCACTAGGAGTACTTAAACAGTTCAAATATAACAAAATGCAATAAAAGAAGGCGAATTCTACCATACCCTTTCTAAAATAAAAGGTAAATTACCCCTTGTGATATATACAATGATTATTGATAATTATCTTTCTACCAGAGTTTCAAGATTCACGTATCTTCTCTTTCCTTTTCAATTGACGCTATGTTTCTCTCGATAATTGATAACAATGTCATTTTCATCATTTCACCAAATACACTTCTTCTCCAATTTTAAAATTCTAATTCCTTTTAAATCAAATCACCATTTCCAATCAATTAAATTAGGATTTTGAACTTGTTCTTACGTTTTTAATCTCCAATTTCAACGAGCACAACTATCAATTTTTCAGCTCTCTTCCTTTTAAGGTTTTTTTTCGTATTAGAAGATATAACGTTCGGAGAAAAGCAAGAGGGTATGGGTTTGTATGACAGATATGAATTTGCACCATAAATAAAATTCTTGTAGATAATTAATGGCATGAATAATAAAATAATTAATTAATATTTGAGGCGAATGTGAATATTAAAATACTTATTTCATTTTGTCTTATTGTTATCTGAATAATAATTTAATATTTTTTGTGATAATATAATAGTTTAATATACTCCCACCAATGCATTAGTTTTTTTTTTTTTTAAATTAGGGAAGAGATGTATTTGGTGGAGATAATGAAAATGACACTGTTATTAAATTTTAAGAGAAACATAAAGAAAAAAAGAAGATAACGTGAATCTTAGAGTTCTGATGAAAGAATAATTTATCAATAATTACTGTATATGTCGCAAGGGGTAATTTACCCTTTATTTTAGAGAGGGTATGGTAGAGTTCACCATAAAAGAAACTAGGCAGCATGGTTGTAATACTTACAAATCTTCATGTAAGCATAAGGCATAATTACCCCCACCACCAAGTGCAAGCAAATCATTCAAACACATGTAGTAGTACCGATTGGCACCTGTACAAAAAGATATTTAATCAGAACCTTCCAGCTTCAGAGAAACTCAAAAGGAAGAAAGAAAAAGTTAGGTTAGCAACTCATGCTTAAATTAAAAAAATCTTGTGCCCTGAATAAAGAGAGAAACAGAGTATATTAGTAATAATTCCCAACAACAGCAATTTCACCTAACAATTAACAAAACTCATCAATTGCAAAGTCTCAAACAATAGAACATCCAACATTTTACTGGTTGCCAGTGAGTAGTGGCCATGACCAATCGATATTATTTCCTAGCCTATGATTTGCCTTTACAATATGATAAGATTATTGCCTTGTGAGTTAGAGGTCAACGCATCATGGTCAAGGTCCCAGTACCTGACCAAAATTTTTATAAATTATGGTTGGGACAATATGTTCAGACACCTCCCAATTTCAATGAACCCTCCCATTAGAAAGAAGGAACCACTGTGTAAATCATTTCGAGGGTTTATACTTTACAGTGATTGGAATCCTAGAATCAACATTTCCACATGGGGGGCTAAGGTTGCATACATCTATCCACCCAATAACTTGCATTTCACTAGACTGTCTTTTAAGTTTTCTTTCCAGAAACAAGCCTTATTATTATTGAAAACGAATTGACCACTGTAATGCATAGAATACCAATGAGGAGATCAAATTTGTAAGCATTTACAAAATGAGAACCCTTACCAGTTGGCCGAAACAACCTTGGCTCACCATATATAGTAGTAAAGACAAAAGTTTGATTTGTTCCCTGTCATGAGAGTAGGGAAATTAAACCATACCTCAAGTTGTAGAACTTGATTCGTAAAGAAGCATTATCTGCATTTAAAAAGAATAACTAACATACTTGATATTTTCGCTTTGCTGTAGGTTTCAATGGACAGTCTAGCAGCCCACCAAAGACAGCACCTTGCCGATCTCCAACAATCTAACAACTCAGGAAAAACAATAATCAATAAATTCATTTGTCAATTTGGGAAAAAAAGAACTTATAAATTGATCCACAACCATCAAATCATATCTATACTACTATTGGAATGTAGATTTATCTCTAAATGGACTGCATACCAGCAAACCAGGACCAGAGAGTTCAGCACTCTTGCGAATAAGTGTGCGAAGTGATGTTCCATGTTTCAAAGTACTGCCCTTAATTCAAAGAACAAATACTGAATCAGTATTTCAATCAATCACTGGCACAATACTACTCAATGCACAAGCCAAAAAAAGAAGGGGGGGGGGGGGGAGTACAGAGCAAACATACCTGTAAACTAAGACCCAGTGACATCCTTTTACAATGTTAGGTATGCATGATTCAAAAAATTCATACAAATCATAAGAAATAAAAGTCGAGTCCTCGGTAAGTTTGAGTGGATGCTCTTTTGATGCGATTGGTGTTTGCTGCTCCTTTGCTTCTGCAAAATCTTCAGAACTGCTACTGCTCCTTCTAGAGGTAGGATCTTCATCAGTTTCATCTTTCACTAGATCTGGGGTATTAAGTGCATTACAATCAGCATATTCATCCATTGGAATATCCTGATATCTAAAATTTTCTTGATCATATCTAGCAGAAATTGATTGAACGTGGTTAAGATCATCTTGGTGGTTGCTTGTCGTGGATCCACCAAAGCGAAATGAAGGGATAACATGAGAAAAATATGATGACCAAGATTTATCCTCTTTATCATATGTGCTAGCCTATACAAATAAAAATCCACTTGTGAGAAGGCAAACAAAAAAGGGAGGGGAAAAAACAGAGTTAAGGTGATCTTTTTCCACTTGTAAGATGCAGAATTAATTAGCACAAGGTTCATATCATGCAAGGACCACATACAGAATTCTTTTAAACTTAGATTTTTATCATTTAGATATAAAATGAGATGCAATTCCCTTTTAAGTCCTGTAAAAAAAATAGAAAAAGGTCTAATATGCATAAAGTCGTTTTGATAAGCTGAGTATAGTTGTTCCACAGTTCATATTTCCTAGGGTAGTAACGCACTAATACATTCATCAATTGATAAGCTGAGAATAGTTGTTCCACAGTTCACATGGTAGTAACGCACTAATACATCACAAATGATAAAGCATTCAAAATAAAATTAATCATAACAACAACAACAACAACAAAAAAGAAGCAGCTATAGTAGGTAAACTCAACCGAAGACTGTAAGGGTTAAAATACATAACAAACTTGTACTTCTACTATCATTGTATAACTACTCCTAAATGGATCCCATACTTGATACCAGTACCAAATATGTTCCTGAAAAACCAATACTTGCTGGGTACATAATGGTAACATACTCAACAAATTTGTTTTCCAAATTTTGCTATTTAATATTTTTGGTACATCTTAATTCTAATAGTAATAATCCCATGTCTCTTAACCACAAGTTAGTACTTAGAAGACATCAAGGCTTCAAGGGGGTGATAAAGGCTAACTATTTTATTTACCATTATTATTCTTATCATTCTTTGCTAATGAACATAGCAAACATCATAGAAATCCAGTTCTTAATGTGAATGCAAAAAGAACCATGGAGAAAGTATCAGAGCTATTCTTCTTTTACCTAGTTTTCTTTGGTACATTTAACAAACAGTACAAACGCATAACCAAAAACAACTCAATCCAACCACCAGATTCAGAATCTTTTTGCAGAGAGCAGATCTGACTTTAAGGCGAAACCTCGTCAAAGCTCAAACGAACGGATACAGTAACAGATTAACAATGCCGATAAAATACAAAAATAAAAATAAAAAATAATAACTTGTTTCTAAATAATAATAATAATAATAATAATAATATAAAATGGAAGATTTTGAAGGGAAAAGGAGAAACCTGAGGCGAGGAAGATGAAGGGGTGGAAGAAGTAGAAAAGAGGTTGTAAATCTTGTCTGAGACTTTTTCTTTGAGAGAATGCATGGTGATGGTGATGGTGATGACGAAGATGAAGATGGTGAATAAGATCACACACGATTCAATAAATTAATTAAATAAATAAATAAAATAAAATGTTTGTGAATAAGGGTTTGAACTTTGAACTTTGAGGGAGGAAAGGGGAAGTGAGAGACAGGCGTCCCACCGACGTGAATAAGGGATTACTAATTCAGAATGGCCGCTGAATGTAAATGTAAATGCTAGTTAGGGTTTATTTGGGTGCGATTTTCACAAAATATTTTTTTAATGTATTATTTTAAAAGATTTTTTATAAAAAAATAAAAATAATTTTATATTTAGATATTTTATGTAAAAAAATTTTTATTTATTAATTATGTTTAGATAAAATAAGATAAAAAATATTTTTTATTTATTTATCATGTAAAAATATCTTTTTTTTAAAACAGATCTTTTAAAAAAATATAAATTATAATTTCTCAACTAAGTCAAGATGCATATTCCTTTCTTTGAATGGTTCCATGTTTATAGCATAAAAAACAATATAGACTACCCTTTTAAAGCAGATAGTAGTACATCTCATTCTGTAAACATTATTTACACCTGAAAAATTCAAGAGGGGGAATTAATTAAGTCAGAATTTTTTCCAACAGGAAAGTTCATCCTTACAAATAACTTGGATACTAAACAAACTCTCGTCATGGCCTCACCCTTCAAAACCAAAAATTTAGATGAACCCATTAGGCCTAAAGATATCAAGAATATCATGGAACAGGCCAACTATACTAACAAATATCTCCAAATCTTAGGCCAAAAGCTCAGTTTCTCAAGTAACAGTACCCATGATTCTCCAAAAGCTTTAGAAAAACCCTTGTTTAAACCTTTTAAGATCAACCCAAAGATTAGACAAAATCTCAAATCTTCTATTTTCAAACAAGATTCAGGTACTTCTGAACTTGTACACAAAATAGATCATCTTCTCAGCCAAATGACCATCTCTGACACTCCGCAAATCACTGAATCATCCACAAGAGTTACTAGACAATCTGCTAAAATGTCCATTAATGTTCTCTATGAAGAGTCACAAGACTCAGACAATGGATCAGATTCACCTAGAATCAACCCTATCATGACCACCTCCATTACAAAATGGAAAGGTCTTACTAAACCTCATCAACACTATCATCTCCAAAATACTGCTCCTGACCTAGTTTTGGAAGACAGAGAGCTAGGCTTCAATAGTTTCAATGCGAACAACGTTTATGAATGGAACATAGATGAAAAAATGGAGTATAACATCATGCATATGTTACAACATATAACAATGGTTTGTACGGCCTATCAAACTGCCCATGAAAGCTCTGAAGAAGCAATAGCAAATGTTATTGTATCAGGATTTTCAGGACAGCTTAAAGGATGGTGGGATAATTATCTTACGAATGATGAAAAAGATGCCATCCTGTCAGCAGTTAAAACCAATGATAATGGCAAACCTATTCTTAATGAGAATGGAGAAACCATTCCTGATGCTGTTAGAACCTTGATCTTTACTATAGCAAACCATTTCATAGGCGACCCATCTTTGTGGAAAGATCGGTCTGCTGAACTTCTGTCCAATCTCAAATGTAAATCCCTTTCAGATTTCAAGTGGTATAAAGATACCTTCTTAACCAGAGTCTTCACTAGAGAAGATAGCCAACAGTCGTTCTGGAAAGAAAAGTTCTTAGCCGGACTCCAAAAATTCCTGGAAGATAAAGTTAGGGACAAAATCAGAAGCTTAAATCCGGATGGAATTATTCTGTAGAATTCTTTAAGTTATGGCCAATTAATTTCTTATGTCCAAAAAGTGGCCTTAAAAATTTGTCAGGATGACGAAATTTAAAGGCAACTAGCCTGCGAAAAGGCCCAAAACAAAAAAGATCTAGGTTCCTTCTGTGAACAGTTTGGCCTACCTTCCTGTAGTAAAAAGAAAACAAAACAGTCTTACCAAAAAAAACCGATGGCCCGGTCAAAACCCACGGTAATGAAAACCTAAGAAGCATTACAAGCCTCCTCCTAGACAAAGGAAAGACAAAGATAAGGAACCTCACAAAAATCAAATTATCTACTTCAATTGCAAAAAACTGGGTCATATCAGTAAGTACTGTAGGCTCAAAAAGAGGATCAACAACCTCAACCTTGACCCTCAGATTGAGGAGCAGATTAATAACCTCCTCCTTGAAAGCTCCGAAGAAGAATCAGAACATGAATTTTCGGAGGACTTAAACAACATCCAGCATGATGATGATATCATCATCATCTGATGAATATTTTGAGCTCAATATCATCACACAAGAACAAGATCTTCTTTTCGATGCCATAAACGCTATCTCTGACCCTGAACAGAGAAAATACTTCCTTCAGAAGCTCAAACAAACCTTAGAAACCAAAAATAAATCCAAAACCAAAATCCTGGTTATCAAAAATAAGTACGATGTCAAACTTATTTTCAAAAAACTCGAAAAACAAGTTTCTAAGCTTGTTACTATTCAGGACCTCCAAAATGAGATTAATATTCTCAAGAAAGGGATTCATCTCATCAAACAACAACAACAACACTAGAATTGCTTGTCTCATGTTTTGGATGAAGATTCTGATAACACTGAGGAAGAACCTCAAAATGATCAAAACCAAATCTTCCAAAATGAAGAGGATGACCAAATTGTCCAACTCTCAAAGGATGATCAAGAAGATGAGATAGCAGAAATTCTGCGGTTAGTTAGTCAATTAACCGTCATGAAATTCTATATCAATATTCGAATTGTCATCCAGGACTTTGTTTTGGAAACTGTAGCCTTGTTCGATACAGGTGCAGATAAAAATTATATTTTGGAGGGTTTAATCCCAACAAAATATTTAGAAAAAACTATAGAGCGCCTTAGTACAGCTAATGGCGAACATTTACAAATCAGGTACAAGCTTTCTGAGGCTGTCATAAAAAATGGTCTTTTACGGATATAAACACCCTTCCTCCTTGTGCAAGATTTAAGAAATCAGGTCCTTTTGGGGACACCCTTTATTAGAGCAATTTTCCCTTTAATGATGTCATATGACGGTATCACTACCTATATAGGAGGAACCCCAACAACCTTTCAATTTGTTTCAACTCCTGCCCATAAGACCCTCAACCTACTCCAATTCAAAACTAACCAAATTAACTTCTTGAAAGAAGAAGTCTCCTTCAAAACCCTTGAAACCCAGTTACAAAAGCCTCAAATCCAACAAAAGATTAAGTCCCTTCTTCAACAAATGCAAGAAACAATATGTTCAGATTTGGCTCACGCATTCTGGAATAGAAAACAACATATGTGGATCTTCCTTATGAAAAGAATTTTAAAGAAAGCCAGACCCCAACAAAGGCCAGACCCATACAAATGAATGAACAACTTCTCCAATATTGTCAAAAGAAAATTACAGATCTTTTGCACAAAAAGCTTATTAGGCCCAGTAAAAGCCCATGGTCTTGTTCAGCTTTCTATGTCAACAAACAAGCTGAATTGGAAAGAGGCACCCATAGGTTGGTTATTAATTATAAGCCTCTAAACCAAGCTTTCCGGTGGATTAGGTATCCTATCCCAAACAAAAAAAGATTTCTTAAATAAACTAAACTCAGCAAGCATTTTTTCAAAATTTGATATGAAATCTGGGTATTGGAAAATCTAGATTAACGAGGCTGATAGATACAAAACGGCATTCACAGTACCTTTCAGTCAGTACGAATGGAATGTGATGCCTTTTGGCCTAAAAAATGCCCCATCAGAATTCTAAAAGATCATGAATGACATCTTCAATCCCTTTTTCGGTTTTGCCATCGTCTATATAGACGACGTGCTAATTTTTTTCCAATCCTTGCATGATCATTTTAAACACTTGAAGACTTTCATGCACACCATCAGTCATAATGGTCTAGCAGTTTCTAAATCAAAAATTAGTTTATTCCAAACTAAAATCCATTTCCTTGGTCACATGATCCACCAGGGAACAACTACACCCATTGACAGGACTATCCAATTTGCGGATAAATTCTCTGATCACATTTTAGAAAGGAATCAACTTCAAAGGTTCCTTGGTTGCATAAATTATGTAGCAAATTTTATTCCAAATCTAAGCACTCTTATCAAACCTCTCCATGAGCGTCTGGAAAAAAACCCCTCCTTGGACAAATACCCATACTAAGATTGTCAAAAAGCTCAAACTCAGTGTCAAGAAACTCCCTTGTCTTTACCTCCCTGTTCCACAAGCTTTCAAAATTGTTGAGACGGATGCTTCAGATTTGGGTTACGATGCATCCTAAAACAAAACCTTAATAATAAAGAATATATCATTGCATTTACATCAAAGCATTGGAATACCTCCCAACAAAATTATTCAACCATAAAAAAAGAGGTTTTAGCAATTATTTTGTGTATTTCAAAATTCCAATCTGATTTATTAAACCAAAAATTTTTTGTCAGAGTAGATTGTAAATCTGCCAAAGACATTTTACAAAAAGATGTAAAATTCTTGCATCTAAACACATTTTTGCTTGCTGGCAAGCAATTTTAAGCATTTTTTATTTCGAAATTGAATACATTCAAGAAATCTCAAACTCTCTCCTTGATTACCTTACCCGTGAATATTTGCAGGAAAAGCCGCCACATGCCTAAAAGGGCAATATTAGCCTCTGTAAAAGACATAGGCATCCGCCTAGCCCTACCAAGGCCAAGTAAAAAATCAGGGTCAAGCACCCCAACTGGGTCATCTACCCAACAACCTACCCCAATAACCCAAGAGCCAACTGAGTCATCTACTCAGATCACAAAAAAATATAGTTGAGTCACAACCTCCAAGTAGCCAAACAGCAAAACAAACAAAGGTAGACTATGCTCTCCCAATCCAAACCTTGTTGGCCTTACAGGATGTAGGCCTTTCAAAACATCACAAAAAATTCTGGGCTGATATATATGACAGCTCAGATGATGATGAAATAGACCTAACCAAACTTTTGTCACAAGTAGTAGCCCAAAAGACCATATGTAATAACCCAAAAGGTAAAACAATCACCCAAACAAAATTACCCCAATCAATTCAAACTCAGCCCCTAAACACCCAACCAAAACCACAATCCACATACATTTCAAAAAACAAATTTTCATCTGTCCTCTCAATGGAACCCGAATTCTGGGAAAAATTACCTTTTAAGGTAATCTCTAAAGTCTTTCCACAAGGATTCCATTTTAGACCAACAGCCATAAACAAAACCAGACAATTTTATGAATTCATACTAGTGGATTCATATTCAGTCTCGGTAAAACACTACAAAGATCCCAAAGATGCCACCAACATAACCCATTCAACCATTAAAATTCTAAAAGTGCTCACCCCTACTCAATTTGGAAAAAACCCAAATAATACCAGAAAATTTCCCAACCTTTTGACCCAATAGGATATTCTTATTGGGATTATGTGGACGCTTGGACAAGAGTATTTTGGTTACAAAATAATCAGAATAGACATTCCTAGCTCATTTACTTCAAGAAAAATACCAATTATCATTTTCCACACTGGTTTAACCAAGGGTGGAATTATTTTGGCCCATTACCAGAGATCTTGCCCCCACCTGCCGATGAGGGGTTCAAAATTTTCACCAAAAAATTTGACCAACAGGAAACAATCATCCCTGCAGATCTTCAATTTTTCTCTACATTTTTACTGGCCTGGGTATTCTCATAGCAATACAGGTATGGCAAACAGAAGCACCCAAAAGCACCACCAATGCTTCAAAGAAATGCCTATGTTAAATGGTGGTCTCAATTCGATGCAACCATGGCTCACCCAGACATAGTCCAAAAATGGTTCAACAAACACCCTAAGTTCGCCAAGCCATTTGATCATGAAAAGTCAATATTTCTCAATCAGAAAGCCCAAATTGCTGCAACCCTAGCAGGAGCCCAATCAAAAGAAACACTAGCAAAACATCTCCAGCAAATAATGCAGATGATTGGTACGCAGAATCGTGATTACACTTTAATTATGTAAAATTCATTGCTCTTTCTTTCCCTGGAAATGGCGCCAAAAACATGATGCCAAGACCATGGTTCACAACTCCGTGTAACTAACCAGCAAGTGCACTGGGTCGTCCAAGTAATACCTTACGTGAGTAAGGGTCGAATCCCACGGAGATTGTTGGTATGAAGCAAGCTATGGTCACCTTGCAAATCTCAGTTAGGCAGATATAAATTGATAATGGTGTTTTCGAATAATAATTAATAGAATAGGGATAGAAATACTTATGTAATTCATTGGTGAGAATTTCAGATAAGCGAATAGAGATGCTTTCGTTCCTCTGAACCTCTGCTTTCCTGCTATCTTCATCCAATCAGTCTTACTCCTTTCCATGGCTGGCTTTATGTGATACATCACCACTGTCAATGGCTACTTTCGGTCATCTCTCGGGAAAATGATCCAATGCCCTGTCACGGCACGGCTAATCGTCTGGAGGCATCACCCTTGTCAATGGCTTCATCTTATCCTCTCAGTGAAAATGGTCAACGCACCCTGTCACGGCACGACTATTCATCTGTCGGTTCTCGATCATGCTGGAATAGGATTTACTATCCTTTTGCGTCTGTCACTAACGCCCAGCAATCGCGAGTTTGGAGCTCGTCACAGTCATTCATTCATTGAATCCTACTCGGAATACCACAGATAAGGTTTAGACCTTCCAGATTCTCTTGAATGCCGCCATCATTCTAGCTTACGCCACGAAGATTCCGATTAAGAGATCTAAGAGATACTCATTCAGTCTAAGGTAGAACGGAAGTGGTTGTCAGGCACGTGTTCATAGGGAATGATGATGATTGTCACGTTCATCACATTCAGATTGAAGTACGAATGAATATCTTAGAAGCGAAACAAGATGAATTGAATAGAAAACAGTAGTACTTTGCATTAATCCTTGAGAAACAGCAGAGCTCCACACCTTAATCTATGGAGTGTAGAAACTCTACCGTTAAAATTACATAAGTGAAAGGTCCAGGCATGGCCGAGATGGCCAGCCCCCAGAACGTGATCAATAGATCAAAAGATAATCCAAAGATGTCTAATACAATAGTAAAAGGTCCTATTTATAATAAACTAGTCACTAGGGTTTACAGAAATAAGTAATTGATGCACAAATCCACTTCCGGGGCTCACTTGGTGTGCACTTGGGCTGAGCTTTAAATTTCCATGTGCAGAGGCCATTTGTGGAGTTGAACGCCAGGTTTGGATCCATTTCTGGCGTTCAACTCTGGTTTTTGATCCATTTCTGGCGCTGAACTCCAGAATTGGGCAGAGAGCTGGCATTGAACGCCAGTTTGCGTCGTCTAAACTTGGGCAAAGTATGGACTATTATATATTACTGGAAAGCCCTGGATGTCTACTTTCCAACACAATTGGAAGCGCATCATTTTGAGTTCTGTAGCTCCAGAAAATCCACTTTGAGTGCAGGGAGGTCAGAATCCAACAGCATCAGCAGTCCTTCTTCAACCTCTGAATCTGATTTTTGCTCAAGTCCCTCAATTTCAGCCAGAAAATACCTGAAATCACAGAAAAACACACAAACTCATAGTAAAGTCCAGAAATGTGAATTTAACATAAAAACTAATGAAAACATCCCTAAAAGTAACTATATCCTACTAAAAACATACTAAAAATAATGTCAAAAAGCGTATAAATTATCCGCTCATTACAACACCAAACTTAAATTGTTGCTTGTCCCCAAGCAACTGAAAATTAGATAGGATAAAAAGAAGAGAATATACTATAAATTCCAAACTATCAATGAAACATAGCTCCAATCAGATGAGCGGGACTTATAGCTTTTTGCCTCTTGAATAGTTTTGGCATCTCACTTTATCCATTGAAGTTCAGAATGATTGGCATCTATAGGAACTCAGAGTTCAGATAGTGTTATTGATTCTCCTAGTTCAGTATGATGATTCTTGAACACAGCTTCTTTATGAGTCTTGGCCGTGGCCCTAAGCACTTTGTTTTCCAGTATTACCACCGGATACATAAATGCCACAGACACATAATTGGGTGAACCTTTTCAGATTGTGACTCAGCTTTGCTAAAGTCCCCAATTAGAGGTGTCCAGGGTTCTTAAGCACACTCTTTTTTTGCTTTGGACCTTGACTTTAACCGCTCAGTCTCAAGTTTTCACTTGACACCTTCACGCCACAAGCACATGGTTAGGGACAGCTTGGTTTAGCCGCTTAGACCAGGATTTTATTCCTTTTAGGCCCTCCTATCCACTGATGCTCAAAGCCTTGGGATCCTTTTTATTGCCCTTGTCTTTTGGTTTTAAGGGTCATTGGCTTTTTGCTCTTGCCTCTTGGTTTTAAGAGCTTTTGGCTTTTTCTGCTTGCTTTTTCTTTTTCTTTCTATTTTTTTTCACCTGTTTTTTTTTTTCTGCAAGCTTTGTTCTTTGCTGCTTTTTCTTGCTTCAAGAATCATTTTTATGATTTTTCAGATTAGCAAATAACATGTCTCCTAGTCATCATTCTTTCAAGAGCCAACATATTTAACATTCTTAAACAACAACTTCAAAAGACATATGCACTGTTCAAGCATTCATTCAGAAAACAAGAAGCATAGTCACCACATCAATATAATTAAACTAAGTTCAAGGATAAATTCGAAACTCATGTACTTCTTATTCTTTTGAATTAAAACATTTTTCATTTAAGAGAGGTGATGGATTCATAGGACATTCATAACTTTTAAGACATAGTTACTACTACTAATGATCATGTAATGAAGACACAAACACAGATAAGCACATAACATAGAAACGAAAAACAGAAGAAACAAGAACAAGGAATGAATCCACCTTAGTGATGGTGGCGTTTCCTTCTTGAGGAACCAATGATGTCCTTGAGCTCTTCTATGTCTCTTCCTTGTCTTTGTTGCTCCTCCCTCATTGCTTTTTGATCTTCTCTAATTTCATGAAGCATGATGGAGTGCTCTTGATGTTCCACCCTTAGTTGTCCCATATTGGAACTCAATTCTCCTAGGGAGGTGTTGATTTGCTCCTAATAGTTTTGTGGAGGAAAGTGCATTTGAGGCATCTCTGGGATCTCATGGTGATGAGCTTCATACGCCTCTTGAGCTCCATGAATGGGCTCTCTTGCTTGCTCCATCTTTTTCTTAGTGATGGGCTTCTCTTCCTTAATAGGAATGTCTCCTTCTATGAAAGCTCCAGCTGAGTAACATAGATGGCAAATGAGGTGAGGGAAGGCTAACCTTGCCATAGTGGAGGACTTGTCAGCCACCTTGTAGAGTTCTTGAGGTATAATCTCATGAACTTCTACCTCTTCTCCAATCATGATGCTATGGATCATGATGGCCCGGTCTATAGTAACTTCAGATCGGTTGCTAGTGGGAATGATTGAGCATTGAATGAACTCTAACCATCCTCTAGCTACAGGCTTGAGGTCCAATCTTCTTAGTTGAACCGGCTTGCCTTTGGAGTCAATCTTCCATTGAGCTCCTTCCACGCATATGTCCATAAGGACTTGGTCCAACCTTTGATTAAAGTTGACCCTTCTAGTGTAGGGGCGTTCATCTCCTTGCATCATGGGCAAGTTAAACGCCAACCTCACATTCTCCGGACTAAAATCTAAGTATTTCCCCCGAACCATTGTAACATAGTTCTTTGGATCCGGGTTCTTACTTTGATCATGGTTCTTGGTGATCCATGCATTAGCATAGAACTCTTGAACCATTAGGATGCCGACTTGTTGGATGGGATTTGTTAGAACTTCCCAACCTCTTCTTTGAATTTCATGTCGGATCTCCGGATACTCATTTCTTTTGAGTTTGAAAGGGACCTCAGGGATCACCTTCTTCTTGGCCACAACATCATAGAAGTGGTCTTGATGGGCTTTGGAGATGAACCTTTCCATCTCCCATGACTCGGATGTGGAAGCTTTTGTCTTCCCTTTCCCCTTTCTAGAGGATTCTCCGGTCTTAGGTGCCATCAATGGTAATGGAAAAACAAAAAGCTTATGCTTTTACCACACCAAACTTAGAATTTTGCTCGCCCTCGAGCAAGAGAAGAAAGAATAGATGAAGAAGAAGAAGAAATGGGGGAGAGGGAGAAGGTGATGTGGTTCGGCCAAGAAGGGTATAGATGGCTTGTGTTGTGTGAATTTGAAGAAGAATGGAGGGCTTATATAGGGAAGGGAGGGGGGAAAGGTTTCGGCCATATGGGTGGGTTTGGGTGGGAAATTGGTTTTGAATTTTGAAGGTAGGTGGGGTTTATGAGGTAGGTTTATGGGGAAGAGTGGATGGATGTGAGTGGTGAAGAAGTGAGTGGAGGTAGGTGGGGATCCTGTGGGGTCCACAGATCCTGAGTGGATCCTGTAGGGTCCACAGATCCTGAGTGGATCCTGTGGGGTCTACAGATCCTGAGGTGTTCAAGGATTTACATCCCTGCACCCATTAGGCATGTAAAAATGCCTTGGCACACAACTATTGGCGTTCAGCGCCAGGTTGGTGGCCATTTTGGGCGTTCAACGCCCATTTGTGTGCCATTTCTGGCGTTGAACGCCAGAACCATGCCTGTTCTGGCGTTCAGCGCCCAGAAGCTGCCCATTTTGGGCGTTTAGCGCCAGAACCATGCTCTGTTCTGGCACTGAACGCCAGACAGATGCTCCTCCAGGGTGTGATTTTTCTTCTGTTGTTTTTGATTCCGTTTTTAATTTTTATATTTATTTTGTGACTCCACATGATCATGAACCTACAAAGACATATAACTAAGAAAAATATAGTTAGATAAATAAAAATTGGGTTGCCTCCCAACAAGCGCTTCTTTAATGTCAATAGCTTGACAGTGGGCTCTCATGGAGCCTCACAGATGTGCAGAGCTTTGTTGAGACTCTCCAACACCAAACTTAGAGTTTGGATATGGGAGTTCAACACCAAACTTAGAGTTTGGTTGTGGCCTCCCAACACCAAACTTAGAGTTTGACTATGGGGGCTTGGGTTGACTCTGCTTTGAGAGAACTTTTCATGCTTCCTCTCCATGGTTGCAGAGGGAGATCCTTGAGTTTTAAACACAAGGGAGTCCTCATTCCATTGAAGGACTAGTTCACCTCTGTCAACATCAATCACAGCTCTTGCTGTGGCCAGGAAAGGTCTTCCTAGGATGATGGATTCATCCTCTTCCTTTCCAGTATCCAGGACTATGAAATCAGCAGGGATGTAAAGGCCTTCAACCTTTACTAATACGTCCTCTACTTGTCCATATGACTGTTTTCTTGAATTATTTGCCATCTCTAATGAGATTCTAGCAGCTTGCACCCCATAGATTCCCAGTTTTTCTATTACAGAGAGGGGCATGAGGTTTATTCCTGAACCAAGGTCACACAAAGCCTTAAAGATCATGGTGCCTATGGTACAAGGTATTATGAACTTCCCAGGATCCTGTCTCTTCTGAGGCAATGTCAGTTGATCCAGATCACTTAGTTCATTGATGAACAAGGGAGGTTCAACTTCCCAAGTATCAATGCCAAATAATTTGGCATTTAGCTTCATGATTGCACCAAAAAACTTGGCAGTTTGCTCTTCAGTAACATCCTCATTCTCTTCAGAAGAGGAATACTCGTCAGAGCTCATGAAGGGCATAAGGAGGTTCAATGGAATCTCTATAGTCTCTAGATGAGCCTCAGAGTCCTTT